>NC_064921.1:103063223-108468223 GCF_023897955.1 Schistocerca gregaria | reverse complement strand
CGTGTACGCTTGGTGAGTGCACGGCAGAAAGCTTTATGTCTCGTTTGGGCCTATCAACGCCGACATTGGACTGTTGATGACTGGACACATGTTGCATGGTTGGACGAGTTCCAAATTGTATCGAACGGATGGACGTGTACGGACATGGAGACAACCTCAAGAATCCATGGACCCTGCATGTCAGCAGCAGACTGTTCATACTGGTGGAGGCTCTGTAATGGTGTGGGGCTTGTGCAGTTGGAGTGATATGTGACCCCTGATACGCAGATGATACGAAAGCATCCTGTCTGATAATCTGCATCCATTTATGTCAATTGTGCATTCCGACGGACTTGGGCAATTACAGCACGGCAATGCGACATCCCACACGTCCAGAATAGCTACAGTGTGCCTCCAGAAACCCTCTTCTGAGTTAAGACACTTCCGCTGGCGACCAAACTCCCTAGAAATGAACATTATTTAGCTTATCTGGGATGCCTTGCAAAGTGCTGTCCAGAAGACATTCCACCTCTTCATACTCTTACGGGTTTCTGGACAGCCCTGCAGGATTAATGGTGTCCTCTCCAGCACTAACTCAGACATCAGTCGACTCCATTCCAAGATGTGTTGCTGCAGTTCTGCGTGCTCGCGGAGGCTCTGCATGATAATAGGTGGGTGTATTGTTTTCTTTGGCTCTTTAGCATATATATGATATGTAATAAAAGGTTACGGTCATTTTTGTCCTCTTCAAAGTAATCTCCCTCTGACCTAATACAGTTGTACCAGAGCTTTTCCCAATCTTTGAAGCACTTCTGGGACTCAATTTTCACTACGATGTTCAGCTCTTTCAGCGATTCTCGTTATCTATTGAATTATGGCAAAACGATGTCCTTTCGTGGTTCTCTTCAGCCTCGGGAATAGAAAGAAATCGCAAGAGCCACGTTCAGTGAATACAGAGGCTGTGGCAACATAATGATTTTGTTTTTCGCTAAAAACTCACGAGTGGAGGTGACAACGGAAGCATTATCGTGATCCAGTTTCCACGATAGGTTTTGATAGAATTCTTTTCGTTACTTCTGATAGCTTCAAGCAAACGGTGCATAACTTCCAGGTAGTGTTTCTTATTGATCGAATAACCATGGGACAGGAAATTGAGATGTACATCCCCTGCAGTCGAAGAAACAGTGAGAAGCAGCTTCACGTGTGACCAAACTTGATTTTTTTTTTTTTTTTTTTTTTTTTTTTTTTGCTCTTGATTCTTCATGCACTTTATATTTGACGATTGGGTCATGGTTTGCACATCATATCCGTATGCCTATTATAACTTTATTTAGAGGTTCCTGATTGTGGTCGACATCATTCAGAAATTCCTGAGCCATGTCCAATCGATGTCATTTTTGATCGAAATTGGAGAATTTCGTAATAAACTATGCTGCTGCACATTTCATGCCCAAAACATGAAAAAAATTGCTTGCAATCAGCTAAGGGATATATCTTTTGGATTGTCAACATTTCTAGACAAATGCAAACTCAAAAATATGTGTACCACATGACAAAAAGTATTGAAAATCAGATTTATAAATCCCTCGAAATCATAAAATTTCCATTACTTCTTAATTTCACGTATTATATCGTAGTACACTAGGCTTTTACTCACAGCATCGAAAGTACGTATGTGTGTCACATATACACTCCTGGAAATGGAAAAAATAACACACTGACACCGGTGTGTCAGACCCACCATACTTGCTCCGGACACTGCGAGAGAGCTGTACAAGCAATGTTCACACGCACGGCACAGCGGACACACCAGGAACCGCGGTGTTGGCCGTCGAATGGCGCTAGCTGCGCAGCATTTGTGCACCGCCGCCGTCAGTGTCAGCCAGTTTTCCGTGGCATACGGAGCTCCATCGCAGTCTTTAACACTGGTAGCATGCCGCGACAGCGTGGACGTGAACCGTATGTGCAGTTGACGGACTTTGAGCAAGGGCGTATAGTGGGCATGCGGGAGGCCGGGTGGACGTACCGCCGAATTGCTCAACACGTGGGGCGTGAGGTCTCCACAGTACATCGATGTTGTCGCCAGTGGTCGGCGGAAGGTGCACGTGCCCGTCGACTTGGGACCGGACCGCAGCGACGCACGGATGCACGCCAAGACCGTAGGATCCTACGCAGTGCCGTTGGGGACCGCACCGCCACTTCCCAGCAAATTAAGGACACTGTTGCTCCTGGGGTATCGGCCAGGACCATTCGCAACCGTCTCCATGAAGCTGGGCTACGGTCCCGCACCCCGTTAGGCCGTCTTCCGCTCACGCCCCAACATCGTGCAGCCCTCCTCCAGTGGTGTCGCGACAGGCGTGAATGGAGGGACGAATGGAGACGTGTCGTCTTCAGTGATGAGAGTCGCTTCTGCCTTGGTGCCAATGATGGTCGTATACGTGTTTGGCGCCGTGCAGGTGAGCGCCACAATCAGGACTGCATACGACCGAGGCACACAGGGCCAACACCCGGCATCATGGTGTGGGGAGCGATCTCCTACACTGGCCGTATACCTCTGGTGATCGTCGAGGGGACACTGAATAGTGCACGGTACATCCAAACCGTCATCGAACCCATCGTTCTACCATTCCTAGACCGGCAAGGGAACTTGCTGTTCCAACAGGACAATGCACGTCCGCATGTATCCCGTGCCACCCAACGTGCTCTAGAAGGTTTAAGTCAACTACCCTGGCCAGCAAGATCTCCGGATCTGTCCCCCATTGTGCATGTTTGGGACTGGATGAAGCGTCGTCTCACGCGGTCTGCACGTCCAGCACGAACGCTGGTCCAACTGAGGCGCCAGATCGAAATGGCATGGCAAGCCGTTCCACAGGACTACATCCAGCATCTCCATGGGAGAATAGCAGCCTGCATTGCTGCGAAAGGTGGATATACACTGTAGTAGTGCCGACATTGTGTATGCTCTGTTGCCTGTGTCTATGTGCCTGTGGTTCTGTCAGTGTGATCATGTGATGTATCTGACCCCTGGAATGTGTCAATAAAGTTTCCCCCTCCTGGGATAATGAATTCACGGTGTTCTTATTTCAATTTCCAGGAGTGTATAATACCGGTGCTCGAGCGTCTCCTGATTGAGTGGTTGTAACTTCTGTGTTAGGACATGTCTGATATCAGAATGAGATTTTCACTCTGTAGCGGAGTGTGCGCTGATATGAAACTTCCTGGCAGATTAAAACTGTGTGCCGGACCGAGACTCGAACTCGGGACTTCGCCTTTCGCGGGCAAGTGCTCGCTGAGTTACCCAAGCACGACTCACGCCCCGTCCTCACAGCTCTACAGTTTAGCAAGAGTAATAGAAGGCTGATTTCAGACTACCTAACAGATCGAAACGAAAATTTCTATTCCGACACTGACAATGTTGAGTGTTTATGGAAAACGTTTAAGGCAATTGTAAAATGCGTTTTAGACAGGTACGTGCCGAGTAAAACTGTGAGGAACGGGGAAAACCCACCGTGGTTCAACAACAAAGTTAGGAAACTACTGCAGAAGCAAAGAGAGCTTCACTCCAAGTTTAAACGCAGCCAAAACCTCTCAGACAAACAGAACCTAAACGATGTCAAAGTTAGCGTAAGGAGGGCTATGCGTGAAGCGTTCAGTGAATTCGAAAGTAAAATTCTACGTACCGACTTGACAGAAAATCCTAGGAAGTTCTGGTCTTACGTTCAATCAGTAAGTGGCTCGAAACAGCATATCCAGACACTCCGGGATGATGATGGCTTTGAAACAGTTGATGACACGCGTAAGGTTGAAATCCTAAACACCTTTTTCCAAAGCTGTTTCACAGAGGAAGACCGCACTGCACTTCCTTCTCCAAATCCTCGCACAAATGAAAAAATGGAAGTGTCCAAGGAATAGAAAAGCAACTGAAATCACTCAACAGAGGAAAGTCCACTGGACCTGACGGAATACCAATTCGATTCTACACAGAGTACGCGAAAGAACTTGCCCTCCTTCTAACAGCCGTGTACCGCAAGTCTCTAGAGGAACGGAAGATTCCAAATGATTGGAAGAGAGCACAGGTAGTCCCAGTGTTCAAGAGGGGTCGTCGAGCAGATGCGCAAAACAGTAGACCTATATCTCTGACGTCCATCTGATGTAGAATTTCAGGACATATTTTTTGCTCGAGTATCATGTCGTTTTTGGAAACCCAGAATCTAGTCTGTAGGAATCAACTTGGATTCCGGAAACAGCGATCGTGTGAGACCCAACTCGCTTTATTTGTTCATGAGACCCAGAAAATATTAGATACAGGCTCCCAGGTAGATGCTATTTTTCTTGACTTCCGGAAGGCGTTCGATACAGTTCCGCACCGTCGCCTGATAAAGAAAGTAAGAACCTACGGAATATCAGACCAGCTGTGTGGCTGGATTGAAGAGTTTTTAGCAAACAGAACACAGCATGTTCTTCTCAATGGAGAGACGTCTACAGACGTTAAAGTAACCTCTGGCGTGCCACAGGGGAGTGTTATGGGACCATTGCTTTTCACAATATTTATAAATGACCTAGTAGATAGTGTCGGAAGTTCCATGCGGCTTTTCGTGGATGATGCTGTAGTATACAGAGAAGTTGCAGCGTTAGAAAATTGTAGCGAAATGCAGGAAGATCTGAAGCGGATAGGCACTTAGTGTAGGGAGTGGCAACTGACCCTTAACATAGACAAATGTAATGTATTGCGAATACATAGAAAGAAGGATCCTTTATTGTATGATTATATGATAACGGAACAAACACTGGTAGCAGTTACTTCTGTTAAATATCTGGGAGTATGCGTGCGGAACGATTTGAAATGGAATGATCATATAAAATTAATTGTTGGTAAGGCGGGTACCAGGTTGAGATTCATTGGGAGAGTCCTCAGAAAATGTAGTCCATCAACAAAGGAGGTGGCTTACAAAACACTCCTTCGACCTGTACCTGAGTATAGCTCATCAGTGTGGGATCCGTACCAGCTCGGGTTGACGGAGGATATAGAGAAGATCCAAAGAAGAGCGGCGCGTTTCGTCACAGGGTTATTTGGTAACCGTGATAGCGTTACGGAGATGTTTAGCAAACTCAAGTGACAGACTCTGCAAGAGAGGCACTCTGCATCGCGGTGTAGCTTGCTCGCCAGGTTTCGAGAGGGAGCGTTTCTGGATGAGGTATCGAATATACTGCTTCCCCCTACTTATACCTCCCGTGGAGGTCACGAATGTAAAATTAGAGAGATTCGAGCGGGCACGGAGGCTTTCAGACAGTCGTTCTTCCCGCGAACCATACGGGACTGGAACAGAAAAGGGAGGTAATGACAGTGGCACGTAAAGTGCCCTCCGCCACACACCTTTGGGTGGCTTGCGGAGTATGAATGTAGATGTAGATGTACTTCTGCCAGTACCTCGTCTCCTACATTCCAAACTTTACAGAAGCTCTCATGCGAACCCGAATTCGAGTCTGGGTCCGACACACAGTTTTAATCCCCCCTGCGGGTCCGGGGGTTAGAAGGGCCCGACGTATTCGTGCCTGTCGTAAGAGGCGACTAAAAGGAGTCCCTCCCCCTCAAGGGGGTCGTTAGCGCCTGCGTCCGGAGACGGACGGTTTCACGACCCATATTTGCGTTCATTTTGGTTTTTCACTCCTTCTGGTTTCTTCCTTCCTTTGGTTGGTTCCTTTCTTTGTTCTTCTCCATCTCACTGTCTTACTTACTCTTCTCCTTGCCTTCTTCTCCTTGCCTTCTTCTCCTTGCCTTCTTCTCCTCCTCTGGTCTCCGCTTCGGCGTTTGAGACAGTCTGTCCTTTCTTTCCCTTTCTTTATCCTCTTCTTCCTTCCTCCATGTGCATGCCTGAAGGCCGACCCACGCGTTCGCACGCGTAGCCGGTGACGGGGTAACGCGTAATTCCCCGCCCTGGGTAGACAAGTAGGCACGCACGTACCCCCTGGTAAAGGCCAGGCCCAGGGATGGGTGATTGCCTGAGCTGACACCTTCCGACCATGCCGATTGGTCCCTCCGTCCGTTTCTCGGGAGGTGTGACCTGAGGTGTGAACAGTCACCTAAGGCGGGAGTGCCCTCTGAGAGGGTCCCCACAAGGAAGGAACGCGCCATCGGAGACGCTGGCAATCATGGGGGATTCCTCCGCAATGGATTTCTCTTCTTCTCTCTCGACTTCTGCCCACAAACGGAAATTTGACCAGCCACCAGTGACAAAAGTACTTCCGCCTGCCCCACAGTTCCTCATAGTTTCTCGATCTGAGGACGGAAAGGATTTTTCCTCTGCCAACCCTTTCGTTATCCAGAAGGGCGTAGATGCCATAGCCGGATCTGTGAAGTCTTGTACCAGGTTGCGTAATGGTACCTTGTTACTAGAAACTGAGAGCGCCTTTCAGGCACAAAAACTGCTTCGGGCCACACTCCTGTACACGTTTCCTGTCCGGGTGGAGGCTCACCGCACTTTGAATTCGTCTCAGGGAGTGGTCTATACTACATCACTCGACGGATTGACTGACGAGGAGATTCAGTCTTTCCTCGCTGAGCAGGGCGTGACGGCTGTCCATAGGGTCATGAAGAAGGTCAACAATGACCTTGTACCGATCCGGACTCTTTGCTTGACCTTTGATAGTGTTCAGCTGCCGTCGCGCATCAAGGCGGGCTACGAGGTTATTTCTGTTCGCCCCTATGTCCCGACACCTACGCGCTGCTACCAGTGTCAGAGTTTCAGTCACACTCGCCATTCTTGTTCCAATGCGGCTACATGTGTGACTTGTGGCAGGGATGGCCATGAGGGTGACTGTCCACCTCCGTCTCCTCGTTGTGTGAACTATCGCGGTGACCATGCAGCGTCCTCCCGCGACTGTCCCGTCTACAAGGAAGAACGCTGTATCCAAGAAATTCGGGTCAAAGAGAAAGTCTCCACCTCGGCTGCTCGCAAGCTATTCGCTCGCAGGAAGCCCACGTTGCTCCCAGCGGGGAAGTACAGTACTGTCCTCGCCTCTCCTCGGACTACCAGGGAGGTGGCGACGCAGACATGCGATCTGACCTTCAGCACTACGCTCGTCCGTTCGGCCAGTGCTAAGATCGCACGGTCGACGTCTCCTCTTCCTCCCGTCGCCCCTCCGACACAATCACTTTTATCAGCTTCTGCCAGGACGAAGATCCAGAAGTCAGAAGCACGGGCCTTCAAGAAAGAACCATCTCGTGCAGACCTTCTACGTACCTCAAACCCTCAGCCATCGACCAATCCTTCCACAAAACGGCCTTCCAAGAAGGCTCATAGGAAGCACAGTTCTCCTTCCCCGCCACGGCGCATTTCTCCTCCTGCGCCCCCCAGCGGTTGCCGCCCCCGGCCGTCATCCGTTTCGCCTGGCCACACCGCTGGAAGTTGAACATCTGGCCGTTCACCAGAGGAGGAAGCTCCCCCTTCCGGACATCTTCAAAAGATGGCCGATGAACCTATAGAACAAATGGACGATGACTGTCCGCCTCCTGCTAGCGGCGGCAGTGCTCGCTCGAAGCCGGGCCCTCAGCGGCCTTCTAGATGACCCCTTCTTGCATCTTCTTCTTCTCACGATGGCACTTATGCACTGGAATATTCGCAGCATTCGTTCCAATCGAGAGGACTTGAAATTGCTGCTCCGCTCGCACCGTCCGTTCGTCGTAGCCCTCCAGGAAACGAAGCTACGCCCATGCGATCAAATTGTCTTGGGACACTACACCTCTGAGCATTTTGACTTACCCCCTGTGGCAGGTATTCCGGCTCATGGAGGGGTTATGTTGCTGGTCCGGGATGATATCTACTATGATCCCATCACATTGCACACTGGCCTGCAGGCAGTTGCCGTCCGCATTACTCTCCCCAATTTTACATTTTCCATCTGTGCCGTTTACACTCCATCGTCGTCTGCCGTTACAAGGGCAGACATGCTGCAAATTATCGCTCAGCTCCCTGCACCATTTTTGTTAACTGGAGACTTCAATGCTCACCATCCTCTTTGGGGCTCTCCAGCATCCTGTCCGAGGGGCTCCCTGTTAGCAGACGTTTTCAACCAGCTCAATCTTGTCTGCCCCTACTTTCCTTTCAGACACCTCTCACACCTATTCTTATTTAGACCTCTCTGTATGTACTACCCTACTTGCACGCCGGTTTGAGTGGTATGCGCTTTCTGATACATATTCGAGCGACCACTTCCAGTGTGTTATCCATCTCCTGCATCATACCCCCTCTCCGTGCTCAACTAGTTAGAACATCTCCAAAGCAGACTGGGGGCTCTTCACTTCCAGGGCAACCTTTCAGGATCAAACCTTCACAAGCTGCGATAGTCAGGCCGCACACCTCACGGAAGTCATTCTCACTGCTGCTGAATATTCCATCCCTCACACCACTTCTTCTCCAAGTCGCGTACCGGTCCCCTGGTTGACCGCAGCATGTAGAGACGCCTTACGTGCTCGTCGACGTGCTTTACGCACCTTTAAACGCCACCCTACAGTGGCGAATTGTATCAATTACAAACGATTACGTGCGCAGTGTCGTCGTATTTTTAAAGAAAGCAAGAAAGCCAGCTGGGTTGCTTTCACAAGCACCTTCAACAGTATTACTCCTTCTTCTGTTGTCTGGGGTAGCCTGCGCCGGCTATCTGGCACTAAGGTCATCTCACCAGTTTCTGACTTGACGGTCGCGAATGACGTCCTTGTGGCCCCTGAGGATGTCTCCAATGCCTTCGGCCGCTTTTTCGCAGAGGTTTCGAACTCCACTCATTACCCCCCTGCCTTCCTCCCCCGAAAACAGGCAGAGGAGGCTCGGCCACCTAATTTCCACTCCTCGAATTGTGAAAACTACAACGCCCCATTCACCATGCGGGAACTCGAAAATGCACTTGCCCAGTCACGGTCCTCCGCTCCGGGGCCTGATTCTATTCATACTCAGATGATGAAGAACCTTTCTCGTGCGGGTAAAGGTTTCCTTCTTCGTACTTACAATCGCATCTGGATTGAGGGACATGTTCCCGCATGCTGGCGCGAGTCTATTGTTGTACCGATTGCTAAGCCGGGGAAGGACAAGCACTTGCCTTCCAGTTATCGACCCATCTCGCTTACCAGCTGTGTCTGTAAGGTGATGGAGCGAATGGTTAACTCTCGTTTGGTTTGGCTGCTCGAATCTCGACGCCTACTTACCAATGTACAATGTGGATTTCTTGGCGCCGCTCTGCTGTTGACCATCTGGTTACCTTGTCGACCTTCATTATGAATAACTTCTTGCGGAAGCGCCCGACAGTGGCTGTGTTCTTTGATTTGGAGAGGGCTTACGACACCTGTTGGAGGGCGGGCATTTTCCGCACTATGCATACATGGGGCTTTCGCGGTCGCCTCCCTCTTTTTATTCGTTCCTTTTTAATGGATCGACAGTTAAGGGTACGTGTGGGTTCTGTCCTGTCAGACACCTTTCGCCAGGAAAATGGGCTGCCACAGGGCTCCGTTTTGAGCGTCGCTCTCTTCGCCATAGCGATTAATCCAATAATGGATTGCCTCCCAGATGATGTATCAGGCTCCCTTTTCGTGAACGATTTTACCATCTATTGCAGCGCGCAGCGTACATGTTCCTGGAGCGCTCTCTTTAGCGTTCTCTTGACCGTCTTTACTCCTGGAGTGTCGCCAATGGCTTCCGTTTTTCTGCCGAGAATACGGTCTGTATTAACTTCTGGCGCTACAAAGAGTTTCTCCCACCGTCCTTACGACTCGGCCCCGTTTCTCTCCCATTCGTGAAGACAACAAAATTTTTAGGTCTTTTATTTTACAGGAAACTTAGTTGGTCTCCACGTGTGACATATTTGGCTGTCCGTTGTACCCGTTCTCTAAATGTCCTCCGTGTTCTCTGTGGCACGTCGTAGGGAGCGGATAGAACCGTCCTACTTCGCCTATATCGGTCGATCGTCCGCTCCAAGCTTGATTATGGGTGCTTTGTATACTCCTCTGCACGGCCGTCCATCTTACGCCGCCTGAAGTCCATACAACATCGGGGTTTACGGCTTGCGATCGGAGCGTTTTATACTAGTCCCGTCGAGAGTCTTCATGCTGAAGCCGGTGAATTGCCACTCACCTACCGGCGCGATATGCTGCTTTGTCGTTACGCCGACCATCCATCGTATCGTTCCTTTCTTGACGACTCTCTCGACCGTCAATACGGGTTGTATGTCTCTGCCCTGCTACCCCCTGGAGTTCGCTTTCGTCGCCTCCTTCAACACCTTGATTTTTCACTCCCTGCAACCTTTAGAGTGGGCGAGAGCCACACGCCACCTTGGCTCCAGGCTGAGGTTCGCGTTCACCTTGACCTCCGCTCGCTCCCAAAGGAGGTTACCCCCGGTTCAGTATACCACTCTCGTTTTGTCGAACTTCGTTCGAAGTTCATTAATATGACCTTCATTTATACAGATGGCTCTAAGACCAATGACGGGGTCGGGTGTTCTTTTATTGTCAGTGCACAAAGCTTCAAATACCGGCTACATGGCCATTGTTCGGTCTTCACAGCTGAGCTCTTTGCCCTCTACCAGGCTGTTCTTTATGTCTGCCGCCACCGACAGTCTGCTTATGTCATCTGCTCCGATTCTCTGAGAGCCATCCAGAGCCTCAGTGATCCGTATCCGGTTCACCCTTTCGTGCACCGGATGCAATGCTCTCTTCAGCAGCTGGTGGACGACGGGTCTCCAGTTAGCTTTATGTGGGTTCCTGGCCATGTCGGTATCCCTGGGAACGAAGCTGCCCGTGGCCAAGGCTGCGGTCCTCCAGCCTCGGACGGCTTCTTGTTGTGTCTCTTCATCAGATTGTAGCACGATCATTTGTCGGCGCATTTTATTGCTGTGGCATGCCGATTGGCCTGCACTTAGGAACAACAAGCTTCGGGCCTTGAAACCTCTTCCCTTAGCTTGGACGTCGTCCTCACGTCCTTCTCGGCGGCAGGAGGTCGTTTTGTCCCCTCTACGAATTGAACACTGCCAGTTCAGTCATCGCCATCTGCTGACTGCAGCGCCGGCGCCGTTCTGTCCATGTGGGCAATTTCTGACGGTCCGCCACATTTTAACGTCCTGTCCGGATTTTACTACGTTGCGTTTTGATCTTGGCCTGCCATGTACTCTGGATGCCTTTTTAGCGGATGACCCAGGAGCTGCTGCTCGCGTTCTTCGTTTTATCAACTTGACACACCTGTCTAAGGACGTTTGATTATGCTGTAGTTTTTTAATCCTATGTCTGTTAATACGTCTTTTATAGTGTTGTCCCTTTTAGTTGCTGTTTTAACCTTGTGCCTCGCGGTACATTCCTAAATTAGTCAGCGCGCTAATGACCATTGTAGTTGTGCGCCCTAAAACCACAAAAAAGCACAGTTTTAATCTGCCAGGAAGTTTCATTTCTGATATGCTCACCTTGTATCGGGTCGCGACCAGCACGCAACTTGGCACAGCATTTCGCAAGGGTGGTTTTAGACAGACGCGCTGCCCCACGCATATTCTTCATTGTCCGAAGGATGTCTAGTGGTGTTTGACCTTGCTCAGCCAGGAAAAGAATAACAGCCTATTCAGTCTGGGTATGTCCATATTTTTAGCGATAGTTGCGGGACTCGGCTGTTCGATACAGGATCTCAAATTAAACGCCTTTCGGCAGTCAATTTTCAACCTATTTTTATCGGGTAGGCTGTTTCAGCGTTTTATTCAGCCATCTTCAGGCCCCTGACCGACGTCTAGGAATAATCTGCCTCGCTTGTGTTGGATGGTTGGTCAATGCAACAAACATCTACTAATACCACTATTATTGGCTCCTGTCTTAAATCCAAGTGTGGTAGATTATTCCTATATGTCGGGTAGTGGCCTGAAGATGGCGTAGTAAAACGCTGTAACTGGTTGCCCAATAAAATCAGGTGGAAAACTGACGGCTGAAATGCGTTTAAGTTGACATTCCCTAACAGCACATTAGTCCTGTTAGGACGCTTTTAGTAATAACGCCGCACCTACTTCACGTTTATTGGAAAGACACGAATGCCACACTAATGCCATGTCTGTATGTCGGTGCTTGTGTACCCACAGCAGAGTCGTGCTGTTGCACATAAGCTGCAGCAAACGCTCACATGGAAACACAGTGACCGCAAACAGTAAGAACCGAGAAAGAGTCTGCGCAAGCGTGCAGGGCGTTAAGTTCACTTCTCCGCCGTTTCTCGCGCCCACTACCCGACGTTACGAAATCTTCACGCCGCATCTCTGGCTCACTTGCAGCGTGTCTAAATGAGCCATTACACGACTCAGTAAGTACATCCAGGGTTTCAGAAGACGACTGAAGTTAATCTGCAACAAAATGACTCATATCCCTCGAGGTTTCTATTCGCAATAAGCGTCCTGGTGTAGTCGGAGGGCGCACCACCTTGGAGCAGGAGTGTCAGAACTGTAGAAAAATCATCTGCTCAATAGTGTCATACCGACTTCGTTCGCGCCTGCAGATAGGTAACTGTATGAATGTATATCCAAAGCGAGCTTCCATTGTTGCGCTTTGCAGGGCAGCAGCTGCAGCGATGTCTAAGAATTATTGCAAGCACGTACTGATATTTGCCACTGACAAAGCCGCGCGGTCTCAGGAATCTTGTCAGTGTTCGTGCTGCTCCCCCCTTCGGAGGTCCGAATCCTCCCTCCGGTATGGGAGTGTGTGTTGTCCTTAGCGTAAGTTAGATCAATTCGTGTGTGAGCCTAGTACCGATGACCTCAGTAGTTCGGTCTCATAGTCCTTACTACAAATTTCCAATTTTCCATTGACAAACCTTGCCCATATTGAGCACCTGTGGCGAACGGAGGATGCTTTGAGTGTAAGATCCCATCGACAGTGTAGTCATTACGCAACTCAAGCTTGGGTTGCGAAAGAACAGCGAAGGTTAACAGCCTTGCTCTTTTTAAAGGAATGATTCTCACATTCGTCTGGAACTGTGCATCCCAAATCACAGAAAACTGAGATCTGGATGGTCGGATAGTGATGTGAATCACAGAAAGTGAGTCCAGTTTGGCAATCTTCCCAGGACCCCGCTAGGAACTTGGACTGGAATTCTTATTTTGGAGAGGTACTCTATCCACTGATTTGTATCTACTGAAAGTGATCTAAATAAATGAATATTATAGCTTGAAGTACTCTGTTTCTGGTTGTAAGTCTGAGCTGCGATAATACATCAACTGTCATATTCTGAAAGCAAAGTTTCGAATACATAGTAGTTAATTGTTGAAGTGGAAAGGGAATTTTTCATGTTGTAAAAGTAAGCAATTTGACTGCAAGAATTTTGAACAGTGTAACTCTCTGAATAACTAACTTGGAGATGAAACCTAGAGTAAATGGTTTCGCAAAATTTGATCACAAACACTGTGCCTGAATAACATAAGTTGGCTCCGATTGATAAATAAAAAAAAATCATAATATTTTCTCTTGACCTCTATTCTGCACAAAACTGGATAACACGTTACAGTACTGCTCTGTTTTGCGCGCCGCTATGTAGAAGCTGCAAATTACTGAACCGGCACAGAGACACTCGAGAGGTGCAATGAGTTCTCTGTTAAATGCAAATCGAACTGTTTATCGAAGATATTTGGTTGAATGACCCATTACAAAGATTAATTGTAAGAGAAAGGTTCGTAAAAAAAAGAATATGTATACTGTAAAAACGTGCGCAAGGCAGAATTAAAAATTTAATGAGCTTTTTAACATCCAAACAATACCTTTCACTGTCTTTTAAATATAGCAACTTTCCTTACAATTACCAAGTTCATCCGATGGCGCAGCAGTAGTCAAAAAAAGTAACATCATTATTTTCTTTACCTTGGACATTCCATTACACTTGCTCTTTCACATGTTGATTGAACAAACTGATAAAGTGAAACTTTAAATTTGAAACATATTATTGCCATTGCTTCCTTGCTCTAAAACAACATTATCAGCCTAACTCTAACACGTCGAAACTCTGACTGTTCTCTCTATCAAAGCTAAACATTGTCTGCGCCACTGCTCCCTCGCGCAGCTCAGAGATACTCACTTCTGCGTTACACTTCACAACATCGCTGCTCGCTCACAAACGATTCAGATAACAAAAAATCATATACCACAATTATACATGACACCTGTCACTATGTTATGCATGTCTTGCAGTTTCGTAGCTCTCGTTTTCCGAAACGTCGCAGGTATTTATGAATAACCTCGTAAATACTCCGTAACACACTGTACAGCGCATGGCGGAGAGTACCTCGTACCAACATTAGCGACTATCTGTGCTACCCATGTAGTGTGCTGAACGAGGGAAGCATGAACTGACTAAAATCTATGTGCTTCTGTACACACTCCAATACCTATTTCTCTCCTGATCCATACACGGGATAAATGTTGGTAGTAGAGAAAGATCGCCAAGCCTTGCTTGAATATCGCTTCTCTAAATGCACTGTCTAAGACATTATACGAATTGCACCAGGACAATGGAGTCCTATTCAGTTGGGTAGGGCTAAGTTTTATTAAACTACAATGGTTGTGAGTCACTGGTCGAAATCCCACTTTCTTGTAATATCTTGGCCGAGCTTTGGGAGGATTAAAAATACAATTCAGTCCATGTTGTTAAGTCGGTAAGGTAC
Organism: Schistocerca gregaria; assembly: GCF_023897955.1. NCBI lineage: Eukaryota > Metazoa > Arthropoda > Insecta > Orthoptera > Acrididae > Schistocerca > Schistocerca gregaria. Next base: position 108,453,589 of record NC_064921.1, on the reverse strand, counting down.
GGCCCGTAGTGCCATGTGGCTATTTTCCAGTGAAAATTCAAACGGTGGGAGTAACGGTGAAAAACATGTTTGGGTGTAGATCTGATGTGCTGAGAGTAATTTTCTGACTCGTGTAGCTGTTTCAAGTTCTACTTCTTTAGATGCTTGTGGATAATTTTAACGGCGTTGGTTCGAACCTATCACTGATAATTGTTTTGCCCTGCATCATTTCAGTATCCACGTTACGATTTACTGAGTAGCTTAAATATCCAGTTGTATGCTAAGCATGGCTTATTAATATGAGTAATAGTCCATCGCGCTTGTATGCCGAGAGCGAATGTAGCTAGGAGGTTATGACCGTTTTCCACGCGAATTTTCTGCCTATTACTAATAACCGTTTATGCCAATCTTTAACAAAAAGAGAACACAGACACACACACTCAGGTGTGTTCTCTTTTTGTTAACTCCTGATATTGCAGAAAATTAAATTTTCACTTTGCAGTGGAGTGTGTGCTGATGTCTAGGAAGACTAAAAATGTGTGTCGAAGTGAGACTAGAATACAGGACCTTTGCCCTTTTTTTTCTTTTTTTTAATATTAAGAAGTACACAGAAGCGCGTATTCAAATGTAGAGATATGTAAAGAGGCAGAATATGGCGCTGCGGTTGGCGACGCCTATATAAGGCGAGTGTCTGGCTCTGTCGTTAGTACGGTTACTGCTGCTATAATGATAGGATATCAAGATCTAAGTCAGTTTGAACGTAATGTTATATTTGGAGCACGAGCAGTGGGACACAGCATCTGTGAGGTTGCGAGGAATTGCGGATTTTTCCGTACGACCATTTCAGTAGCGTACTGTGGATATCAGGAATCCGGTAAACATCAAATCTCCGACCTCCCTGCGGCCGGAAAAAGATCCTGCAAGAATGGGACCACCGGCGACTGAAGAGAACCGTTCAACGTGACAGAAGTGCAAGCCTTACGCCAACTGCTGCGGATTTCAATGCTGTCAGCGTGCGAAACATTCTACGAAGCATCATCGATATGGGCGTTCGGAACCGAAGCTCCACTCTCCTGGTAACTGAACAATACAGAGCTTTACGCCTCGCTTGGGCCCGTCAGCGCCGACGTTGGACTCTTGATGGCTGGAAACAAGGGCCTGTGTCGGACGACTCTTTTTTTTTTCAAATTATATTGAGGGAATGGTCGTATACCTGTATGGAGACAACCTCATGAATCCATGGCCCAAGCATGTCAGCAGGGACTGTTCAAGCTGGTAGAGGTTGCGTAATGGTGTGAGGCATGTGCAGTGGACATCGGGACACTGATACGTCTAGATACGATTGTCACAGCTACCACATACGTAGGCGTCTTGTCTAATCACCTGTATCCATATATGTCCATTGTGCATTCCGAGGACATCGGCAATTCCAACAGGACAATGCGACACCCCACATGTCCAGAATTTCTACAGAGTGGCTCCAGGAACACTCTCCTGAGCTTAAACGCTTTCGCTGGCCTCCAAACTCCCCAGACATGAACATTATTGAGCGTATCTGGGATGACTTGTAACGTGATGTTCAGAAAACTTCCCCAACCCCTCATACTCGTACGAATTTATGGACAGCCCTGCAGGTTTCATGATGTCAGCCCCCTCCAGCACTACTTCTGACATTAGTCGAGTCCATGCAACGTCCAACTGACATGCAAAGCGGAGTGAATATGTGGGTCTTCAGACATCGCGTGGACCGTGTCTTGCGGTCCGGGCAGGCGTCGACCTCGAACGTTGTCGCACTGTCTCATATTGACACTCATTGAGCTCACAACCAAACTCTTCAGTGACATCGGAGCTGTAGTCAAGGCTCGCTGAAGTACCTCAGTGTAGCAGTGATGTGCCGCGTTCGGTCTGTCCTCTGCCGCTCAACAAAAATTTCAAACGGCATATTCACACATCCGAACGTTCAACTCACTCACAATTCTTTTATACGTATCAAGCAGTTATTTATATTTTCCTAGTGTTAAAAGCTGTACTTATTCACCACAAAAGTGTTTCTCAGAAGGCATTTCTTCGTTATGTCAAGTTTGATTCCTGTGAAATTCCTGCAAAGGTCAGTGTTAAGTTGTCGGCTCTGGCTTTGGATGGCTTCTACTGTCGAGAGCATATCTGTCTGCCTGAAGGGGTCAATGTTCCGTCTGGTTGTTCATGGCCCCTAAGAGATTAATGTGTGGCGGTTTTCATAGACTCCAGTCTTCAGCCTTTTTGTGGCTCCGGGCAACATGTGCCCCTCGTGATTAGTTTCCTTGACGGTAGTTGCCCCGCGATCTGAAACTTTGTAACATACTGAAGAAGAGATATTTTGCACCTCACAATGTGTTTGCATCACACTAGTTTGGTAAAGACCACACTGAACAAGTGCTGTCTCATTGGTTAGTGAGTACTGTAAATATGTACATTTGAATAATAAATTGCTAAAAGCCAACACGATACTTGAACCCGTGCCCCAGCCTTTTGAAAGAAGTGCGTTACCTATTGCACCACCCAGACTCGCGTCAAGGAGTATATCAATGGTTCAAAAAGACATTACCTTATTTCCGAACACTTCAGTGCCCTTTACCATCGTGGTAGAGCCCCCGCTAAAAGTACTGAAGATAAAAATGCAAATTACTGAAGGATTTCCTGTCAACGCACTTTCTCCGAAGGTCAGCAGCAGTTCTACTTTATCATCATGCATGTACAACATAAATCTTTACACAACAAAACTTGTATTCACAATGTGTACTACGATCATGCTATTACTAAGTTACTCTGATGTATCACTACAATGGTAAAGCAATAACAAATGAGGTGTGTCGGGGGAGTGTTTACGTCTGTCGGAAATTATAAACAAAACCCACAACTCCACCACAGTACATTGGGTACGTAATGTTTACGAAAAAAGCAGTAAACACCTCGGTTTCTTCACAATCTGTGTGTGCTCATTATCGTTTGCAAATCTACGTATTATTGACAAACAAATGATACAGTATGATACATTCTTGAATGTCTCTTAGCGGCTGCTACGGTTGCAGGCTCGAATCCTGCCTCGGACATGGATGTGTGTGATGTCATTAGATTTGTTAGGTTTAAGTAGTTCTAACAAGCGGAAGCCACGTCGTTTGGAACGCGGATTTACTGCAAACTTCGGACACTCATAGTACTACATGAGGACGACAAAATGTGTAAGCAGTAGCGTCTACTTCTCAAGCGTTGTTGAAAGATAATTTCGGTCGTCAAATATGTAACTGTGCTTGGCCATTTTTGCCATGAAGCGACGGCAGCCGAGTGGTTAGCGCTCAAGTTCCGTACTCACTGGATCGAGTCCCGTTCGTCTGTTTTTATTTTCATCACAGTCATTTTCTTTACTATTTATATCAGAATTGATATAATGGGAAAAATACTTGTAATCGGATGAACGTTTATTAAATTGACAATGTTATTTGGCAGTCTACTAATTTTTATTATAACAAATAATATAATATTCATAACTATCGACTAGTAAACGACCAAATAACGTTGTAAATTTAATAAAAGAGCATCCGATTACAGGTATTTTACCCATAATATCAACTGTAATATAAATAGTACAGAAAATGACTGTGTTGAAAATAAAAAAAAATGACGAACGGAACTGGATCCAGCGATTACGGGGCTTGAACGCCAACAATTTTTTTTTAATTTAATTTTGTTCTACATTGCTCGTCAAATTTGTTCAGGGTGGACGTCCGATGTCACTCGTTCAGCCGGCCGCGGTGGTATACCGGTTCAGGCGCTCAGTCCGGAACCGCGCGACTGCTACGGATGCAGGTTCGAATCCTGCCTCGGGCATGGATGTGTCTGATGTCCTTAGGTTAGTTAGGTTTAAGTAGTTCTAAGTTCTAGGGGACTGATGTCCACAGATGTTAAGTCCCATAGTGCTCAGAGACATTTGAACCATTTTTTTCACTCCGTCAGTTTGTCCGTTGATCCGTTCGCTCTTTTTTTATTATTATTATTAAAAAGGATAGCTAACGCTCTGGCCGAACACGCTGGGCTACCGTGGCGGCACCACTTGACTGCCGCCGCTTCCTGGTAAAAACAGCCACGCACAGGTACATATTTGACTACCGAAATTATCTTGCGATTTTCTCAGTAACGCTTGAGAAGTACGTGCAACTGCTTAGACATTTTGTGGTACTCATGGAGTACTACGAGTGTACGAAGTTTGGAGTAAATCTGCTTTCCAAACGTTGTGGCCTCCCCTTGTACGTTCTAGGGGACTGATTATCTCAGATGTTAAGTCCCATAGTGCTCAGAGCCATTTGAGCCATTTTTTTAACCAGTATCTCCTGTATCGATCGGAATACATAAAACGTATCCCCTCAGCAAGAACTAGCCTGTTAAAAAGTACTGTTTGAAACCATTTATATTTAACTCAACAGATAAAATTATTTTGGGTGAACAAGATAATTGGTACACCCTGCATATATTCTTAACGTGGTTACTTCTTTCTTGATAATATTTGTATACTACGTGTTTATAGAATTCAACTTTTCTCGTCGGCTTAGAGACAAAAGATCTTGTCATACGACAATTCCTGCAATACGCATATACCTTCTGTTTTCTTTACGCTTGCTTGTGCTTGTTAGTCATTACCATTCAAAGTATGATACAGCAAACGTACGTAGATGCCGAGTGTGTTGAGCTCCTCTTATCCGAAGGATCTGTATAAATAGGACATGGTGACATTTTAATTTCTATCTCTTTCCCATAGTTTGTTGACTTAATTTATACCATTTCATGATGTTCAGAATACATATAACATGAGTGTACATATCACTAACAAACCAAGTAAGGTTACACAGTTGCTGAATATGTATGGGAATTGTATGTATGTCCTAAGCTCCTCCTGCTCTCTCTCACTGTCCATCTCCTCCTCCTCCCCTTATCCTTGTCAGTGTCCTCCCGTCCCCGCGTAACATTATCCTGTCCCCTCCCCCTTCCCCAGTCCTTCCATCTCGTCATGACCCCTCTTCTTGACCATCACCTCCGTCTCCCACTCACTATCCATTTTCTTCCCCTCCTCAACCCTGTCCATCTCTTCTTTCCTCGCTCCACTCTGAGTTTGATCCTTGCTTACAGTTATTGCAGACGAAAGCTCGGTTGGCAAATAAAGTCATTTAAAATGAAAAGGTAGATCAGTTGGGGTCATTAGTATAAGGGATACAGGAGTGCGCTCTTGTGGCGATAGTACCTTCAATGACAGTATTTACCAGTTTTAATCTGGGAACGGTTTGGATTGCATGGTGCTGGATAATTTGGATCTCATAGTACGATAGTATTCTACTTCTAAGTCGATAAGCCATAGACAAGACATTTCTGTTTCCTTTAAAGGTGACTGAAACGAAGAAAACAACACTGTTCTCTATAAAGTATTCGTTTGAATCAGAAGAAAGAATATGTGGAAGAAACAATTTGCCTAATGGTATAAATGCACATATATCTAAGTTAAAACTGAGACAATACCTCTCCGCACCACGGCAGTCTCTATCTCGGAGTCAGTTTGGACAGGTGTGTACATTGTTGCCCAAAAAAATGTGTCCATCTCAGTGTCAGTAATGTACAGTGTAGCAAATGGAAGTAAAAAGGTAAAGACCTTTCTCAAGACTTTTTTCTGACGACCGTTCCCCCTTAAATATATATTTATATGTTACGTATATTTAAAAATATACATCTAGTGTCCGTCTGAACGTTTATTTGAGTGTTACATAAGACTGTGAAACATATTCTTCAAGAACTTTCCTTGATTTTTGCTAACTGCGTTACTCTTTATGTATAGTATATACGTTTACTTACCATATGTAATTAAATAATGTGTGGCCTGCTGAAGAACCTTTACGAGGTATTTGCCTACATCATTTCCCTCTATGTATTACATACATATTTATGTACCGTATATATTCTCATTTTCTATCTCTGACGGTAAAAGGTTGACAAAGGAGTTCAGAGGCTTTCAGGCGTGCCGATGCCCGTTTAGAATCAAAACTCTGAGAAACGTACACTGAAATTTTATGAATGAATCAGATCTTGGAGAATTCAAGGTAACTCTACCAATAAACCCTACTGCCATGTCCAAGAAGGCGTTAGTCGCGTGACTGTTCAGTGCATGGCGTACACTGGCTCTACGTTATGTAGTCAACGAGAGAGAATGAAGGGCGAGTTTCTGGCGTCTTTAAAAAAGCAGAACAAACCGGCTAAGAGAGACGACAGAGAAAATCCTGGTCCTCCTAGAACAGGGGCTGAGCAGATCGCTGGTAAAAGACTCTCGGAAAGCACTCACTATTCCTAGTACCCCAAGGAGCCACAGAAGCAGGATGGTAGCAAAGATCAAGAGTAAAGCCATGAAAAAAGACAAACGCGAATGGATCAATGAATGTATCAAACTAGCAAACCTGAAATGACACAGGAATTTCGAACAAACTGATAGAAGTAGCAAATATACCAAACTACATAAATACTGACACTGTAGCAATCACAGAACCGGAAACGAAAATGAGAGGTAATAGATATGTAATAATACATTCTCAGGTTTCAAGCCGCGTCAAGTGATTTACTGCCCACGAGCTTTCGGCAACTCCTCTGCCATTCTCAAGTGAATGACTGTCGTGTGGTTGTCATTGCCGTGCCGTGCTCATCACCTCCGTCGCTCGTGACGTCACTGGTGCCCGGTCCCGCACCATATATGCTAATGTTTTGGCTGAGCGACTGCCGGGCCGGCTTCAACTCCCTCATCACCGGATCCCACGCTGTACTCAGCTGCAATCCACCGTCTCTAATGAAGGTGTTGTGAGAAATTCTTATCTCTTTGACCTCGTTTATCACGCTATCCCAGAAGCCATTTGTTTAATAATAGACGTCTCATCAAATGCAAATCGATATCCGTTTTTCAGAGCATGTTCTGCTATAGCTGACTTTTAGGGATAGCGCAGACGGTAACACCTTTCATGTTCTATGCGGCGCTGTTCAATAGTGCGAACATTCTGGCCGACATAAAACTACCCACATCCACACGGTATATTGTAAATTCTTGGCGTTCTGAGGCCTACATCGTCTCTCACAGTTTTAATTAGTTGCCGGATCATTGCTGGAGGCCTGAAGATTGTGTCAATTTTATGCCTCTTCAGGAGCCGACTTATCTTCCCTGTTGTCGAACCACAAAACGGTAAGAAAGCCTCTTGCTTTGAGGCTAGGATGACAGTGCTTGTGAGATTTGTTTGTTGTTGTAACCGTTTTCCTTAAAGAATTTGCATAAGTGGCTCAATCCTATCGGCAAGTTTTCAGCGTCTTAGACGGTTTCTCCTCTATGTACTAACGTCCTCAGAACTGACTGTTTCTGTGCTGGGCGATGGAAGCTGGTGGCGTGCAGATACCGGTCCGTGTGGGTGGTCTATCGATAAACTCTCTGACCTAGAGACCCATTGGGTTTACGACGGACAAGCACGTCCAAGAACGACAGGGAACCCTCCTTTTCTACTTCCTTTGTGAAGTTGATGTGGTCCTGGTTGCTGTTGAGGTGCTCCAAGAACTCTTCTAACTTTTCTTGTCCATGCGGCCAAATAACGAAGGTATCGTCGACGTAGCGATAAAAACAGCTCGGCTTTGCAGGAGTCGTGTACAAGGCGATGTCTTCGAAATGCTCCATAAATATGTTGGCTACTACTGGATCTAATGGATTTCCCATCGCCGCGCCGTCATTTTGGTTAAAATATTTTCCATCATGTAAGAAATATGATGAATTCAGAGTGTGCTTAAATAAATTCACGATGGAGTCATGAAAGAGCTTGGTCAGGAAGCCAATATAGTCTGTGATGGAGACACACGTCAATAAAGAAACCACATCTAAGCTAAGCCTAATATCCCCTTCAGCAAGTCGCAGACCTTTAATCCGATTGATGAAGTCCGCTGTATTCTTTATGTGGTGTCCACAGTGTCCAACGTGCGTAGAGAAGAGGCTGGCCAGATTTTTGACAAGTCTACAGGCCGGCGATCCGATGGTACTCACTATCGGCCTCAATGGTGTGTCATTCTTATGCACCTTCGGCAGACCATAGAACGTGGGCGGTCTTGGTGCTTGGGGAGGAGGTTCTTAACAGTATTCTCTTCCAGCGAAAATGGTTCAAATGGCTCTGAGCACTATGGGACTTAACATCTATGGTCATCAGTCCCCTAGAACTTAGAACTACTTAACCCTAACTAACCTAAGTGCAACACACAACACCCAGCCATCACGAGGCAGAGAAGATCCCTGACCCCGCCGGGAATCGAACCCGGGAAACCGGGAGCGGGAAACGAGAACGCTACCGCACGACCACAAGATGCGGGCTCTCTTCCAGCGATGACCGTCTGAGAAGCTCTGAATTCTTCCTCACTATTCTGGATATTCTGTCCCGAGGTAACTTTTGGTTTGTGCATTCCTCCAACAGCCGTCTGAATTTTGAGTCATAGTCGGCTCGTTCCATTAAGACGGCAGCATGGCCCTTTCAGCTGGTAGGAAGACGTTGAGAGGATCATTCCGGAGAGCACGTAGGCCACTGCGTTCAGCTCTAGTCATATTTGAAGCTAGTGGTTTGGATTTTAAAAGGATACGGCTCGTTTCCCTACGAACATCACTTGGAAACAAACGAACTGCTTTTTCAACACCACTCAATGTGTCAGCGAAGGGGATGCTACGTGGTGAAGGAGCAAAGTTAAGCCCCTATTTAAATGCTAAGATGTCACCTGCGTCGATGTCTATTGCTGTCATGTTGATCACAGCACGTTCCGTAACTTTATGTTCTGCTCCATGTTGTTGCAGCGAAAGCCTACTGTATTTCTCTTTCTGCTTCTCTATGACGTTTGCTGTGCAACTGTTGGTGCGTCGATCCACTCCCAACCCAAAGCTGAAAATGACCTTGTCAGTTGCAGGTGCATGGCCAAAAGATCACGACCGTTTGCATCCAGCTGTTTTCTGGTGAAATGTATCCTCTCCCTCAGCAAGGGCGAAGCTAGCAAGGCGAAAAATTCTTCTGGCTGCCGTGATGTCGATGTGATGGTTAACGATGACAAAACGTGGAACCGTCTTATCATCACGACAGCGTACTAGGAAGGCGAGCAAGCTTAGTAGTGTCCTTCTCAACGCACAGCTTTCCCTGGCGTTTGATTCTGCGCCACGTCTCCTCCCCCTAGAGGTACGTTATGTACGAAAGCGTGCTTTCACGATGATATCCATTAGTAAAACATTCTCGGGTTTCAAGACGCGTCAAGTGGTTTACTGCCCACTATCTTTCAACAGAGATATCATCGGCCATTGTCAAGTTGATGACTGTCGTGTGGTTGTCGTTGCCCTAATTATATAGCCGCGCCGTCGCTCGTGACGTCACTGTTCATTCTCGCACCATATATGGTAATGTTTTGGCCGCGCGACTGCCGGACCCGCTTCAGATCCCTCAACACCGGATCCCACGCTGCACTCAGCTGCAATCCACCGTCTCTATTGAAGGTGTTGTCAGAAATTTTAATATCTATGACCTCGTTTTTCACGCTATCCCAGAAGTCATTAGTTCATTTTAATAATAGACGTCTCATCGAATGCAATTCGGTTTCCGTTTTTTAGAGCATGTTCTGCTACAACTGACTTTTCGAGACAGCGCAGACGGTGACACCTTTCATGTTCTGTGCGGCGCTGTTCAACAGGGTGAACAGTCTCGCCGACATAACACTGTTTGTTTTACGGGTAGAATTAAATTGTTTCAGATGAGTCAGATTCTGTACTAGTACTCAAATCGTAAGTCAACAAGCCATGATACCAACTTTCCTGGTTTCAAAGCGTAACACCACATTATTGTGCATACACTCTTTGTTTAAAAACATTTACGAGTGTAAGGAAAAAGGAATAACAATTCTTGTTATTATTTAAATGGCTGACTTCGTAGTTGAAACTGACTGCCGATAAGAAAACAAAACAGAATTGCCATAGAACAGCAGATTCTTTTCTCGCAGTCACTTTTAACAGAAAACGTGTATATTATTGTTTGAATGTATTAAATTGATGATGGACTGCTTATTAATGTTAATAGCTCTTCATGTGTCCGTATTGAACTTTCGTAACTGTATCTCAGCAGATGGAAGTGTTAGAGGTTTCATTTGCATGCATTTAAGTTAGACCTCATGTCTTCATTTGACAACATGTCAATTCTTAAACATGCAGTAAAATGATCAGAGTGGGGAAAATGGCCTAGTTTTAGCAGAAATAGCAACATGACCTCTTGAGTGAGTTTCACATTCGACAACGTTTACAGTCTGACCGTCTTGTAAGTTGCTGAATCCTTGGAGATCCAATTTCTAAAATCGTTTTCGAGGACTAAGACCCATCACTCTCCTTCCCATTAGTCTCACTGTATATTATGTCCAGTAATTATTGAAGCACACAGAACACAAATTTCACTTAATCAGCAGCACGATTACAACGTTTCCCTACAGAAGTGCGCCATTGTTTTCCTGTAACTTATTATTATACCTTTGCTGCAAGTTTATCCCCATTATGACCTAGTAATTCCACATCTATTATGGACATTTTGCAGCTTTGTGTCTTCAATGGTTGTTCAGTTTCTGTCGTGATTTTAGTTTGCCGAAATTACATTGATAACACGATCATCTTCAAACTTCACGAAAGTAATTAATTTACAATTCCTTAGTTTAATATTTAAGTCAGGTTTCATTCAATCATACTAAAGCACCAACATCAAGACATATATTTAATAGCGCATGAGAAATTCATTAGGTATTAATTTTCTGCTAGTGGTGGTCCATCGTCTTTTTTATGTATATTTCTTTTTTGTGCACATATCTCCGAATGCACTGTTTAACACTAATGTCGCCAATGTACTCCTTCACGCATGACAGTTCAGAGAATCACCATCGGATCGGGTCAATACAATGTCACGTTTTCACCTGTGTTTCTTTGTCATCGGGCACTGTTGTAATCTTTTGTCACTTTGTGAACACTGTGCAGATTAAAAATAGAGAGGGACGTAACGAATGGGTATACCAATGTCTGTGTCAGATGGCATCGCCACAGTCCTTCGGTGTTAAATGTAGATTTACAGCTGGGGATAGTGATCTGTAGAATCTACAGAGCTCCAACGGGTACGCTATTTGGTACAGACGTTTCCCGCCGTTAGTGCTGCTGCTGCCCTAAAATGAAAGCAGAAACAATGGACGTCGAACATATCACTTAGAGCATTGGTATCAGATTGCGCGAGAGGTTGCATCCGATACAAGCAAGAGCACCAAATTTGCAGATCTAAGTAGGAGAGATGGAAATATCAGACATTTTAGAAAAGTAAATGTCTCCTGGGACCTCAAGTCAATCAGTGAGTTGGAATAGAGATCACGTCCACTTTTTTATCATATTACATTTATCAGTGATAACTGATCTTTACATCGGTACATAGCCCACAGAAGGGGCCATGTCAAAATGAAGTGTGTAGTGGACCTCTTCCACAAAAGAAAGACTATAAACCGTAAATAAAAATCTGCAATACATACCTGAAGGGTTGAAACCATGTTACAACAGTACTCGCCAATGGCCAGGGAAGAACAGCCAAAATAAAAGGTGAAGCATACCGCCCATGGTGCTTTTAATTGTGGTTGTAGTTTCGGTACATTCTGAATGCACCTAGTTTCTTGTAACACACTTTTGTTGCCATAATGAATACGAATAATACAGTGGGGTGACAAAATACATGGGGTACATCCTAATATCGTGTCGGACATCCTCCTGCCCGGTGTAGTGCAACAACTAGAAGTATTATAGGCAAGTCTTAGGAAGTCCCTTGCAGAAATACTGGGCCATACTGTCTCTACAGCCGCCCACAATCGGGAAAGTGTAGCCGGTACATGTTTTTTTGCACGATCTGACCTCTCGAATATGTCCAATAAATATTTGATGGGAATATTATCAGCCGATTTGGGTAGCCAAATTATTCGCTCGAATTGTCCATAAACTATGTGTCCCGGTTGCACGACAGCGTTGTTTGAGCAATGAACACCATGAATCTACGGTAACGATCGAAGTAGAAGAAATGAACTAAAGTTTGTGCTATGGTCGGGACTCGAAACCACGCCTTCTTGCTTGCTAAGCAGGAATGCTAACCATTACACCACCACAGTGCAACGCTCATCGTCGCTGCACAAACTATTCAATTTGAGTGCTCTCCCCAACGCAAACTTCATTTCACATCCTCTGCTTATTTTCCCTTACATTGTCACTAAGTCCAGGGCTCTCCGGTGTTGGAATGGCACCCCAGCGTTGGACGCAATGGGAAAGTCCTGTACCATAGTAGATCTTATAGATCTTAAAATTAAATGTTTCTCTTAGGCTTTTAAGTCTCATGATTATCGACGATTACGATTGTACTGTGGTGGTGCAATAGTCAGCATTTTTGCTAGCAAGCAAGATGACGCCGGTTCGAGTCCCGGCCGCAGCATGAATTTTAGTTCTTTTCTTCTGCTTCGATCATTATCGTAGCTAATGAAGAGACCTAAATGTCGCAGGTAAATATTACATTGTAAGACCATGGATGGCTGCAAATGGTATCCAAATAGCCGTACATAGCCATTTCCACTCAATGATCGGTCTAGTTGGACCTGAGGATCCAGTCCATTCCACGTAAATACAGCCCACACACCACTGTGGAGGGACCACCTGCTTCCACTGTACCTTCTTGACAACTTGAGACGATAGCTTCGGGGGGAGAGTGGGGAAGGAGAGGTGGGGGGTCTCTACCACGCTGGAGCCCTACCGTGAGATGTACCAGATGAAATCGGGTCGCATTTGACCATGCCATGGTGTTCCAGTCGTCTAGGCTCCAGCTGTTATGGTCACGAATCCAGGAAAGGCGCTATGTGCTTTTAACAAAGGCACTCACGTCGGTCGCCTCCTGCCATAGCCCATTAACGCTTCATTTAGCAGCACTGTCCTAATGAATGCGTTCATCGTACGTCCCACATTGACTTCTGCGATTATATCACTCTGCGTTACTTGTCTGACAGCACTGACAATTCTATGCAAACGCCGCTGTTCTCTGTCGTTAAGTGAACGTTGTTGGCAACTGCTTTGTCTGTGGTGAGAGGTAATGGCGCAGAGTTGGCACTATGGATCTAGGTGTACCGGTACTGAATTTTCTAAGATTTTCGAAACTTAAAGTCCCATGCGCCTAGCTCCAACTACCATTCCGCGTTCCAAATCTTAAATCCCCTCGTGAGTCCATAGTTACGCTGAAAACCTTTTCAAATGAATCACATGAGTACACGTAACAATATAGAGCCATTTTATATGTTGTGTGCACCATCTGTGTACGTGTATACCGCTCTCTCATGAATTTTGCCACCTCATTGTAAAAACAAGCGTAACACAATCCTTCCGCTGCAGACACAACGCGCGGTGCGTAACCAACATCGCCTAATTCAAGAAGCGTTGATCGCCACTACATTCAGTGTGGATTACTAAGCACACTCGATGGTTAAAGTGTGTTGTAGTGGTGTATGCTGCTTCATGCTGGGCCAATTGCTACATAGCAACTCCACGAACCATTGTTACACCCGTTGCGTTTTTTGGGTCTCCTGAAAAACTTACTTTCTTCAACACAATCGATATTCTAACGAACCGATTCAAAAGTTCTGTTCTCTGAATCCTAGAATTAACTCATTCTGAGATAAATGGCCCATTATAAGTGACTTTTCTCACGGACAAAAATATTTCTTTATTAGTGTCAGTTTTCTCACTGGCTTGACGTGGCAAGTCAAGACTTCAGTCACCAGTGCCACTCTCTTATTCTCAGATAAACATTTACGTTCAGTGGCGTCATTTATTTGCTAAATCCATTCAAGTCTATTACTATAGTTTCTGCCAACCTCGGCTGGCCGCTGTGGCCGAGCGGTTCTAGGCGCCTCAGTCCGGAAACGTGCTGCTGCTACCGCCGCAGGTTCGAATCCTGCCTCGGGCATGGATGTGTGTGATGTCCTTAGATTAGTTAGGTTTAGGTAGTTCTAAGTTCTGGGGGGACTTATGACCTCGGCAGCTGAGTCCCATAGTGCTCAGAGCCATTTTTGCCAACCTCGGTTCCCTCTTGTGCCAAGGAAACTGGTCATCGATATCTTAAAACATGTATTATATTATGTCTCTTCTTCTAGTCACTGCCTGTCACATTACCCTTTTCGTATATTATGTCTCTTCTTCTAGTCACTGTCTGTCACATTACCCTTTTCGCGCCAGTTTCATAGAGAACCTCACTGACGTTCTTTACTTGTCATACCACCGTCCTCTCCACTTCGAGATAATAACTGGCAAATTCTAAGAAAATTCTTATTCAAATTAAGGCTTATATTTAATACCAGTAGACTTCTTTTCCCTGTTACATTTTCTTCTTCTAACCACCTCGTATCGTACATCATACGTTATTTTTCTTCCAATGTTGCAAAATCCCTTCGATTCGTTTGCTAAATGGTCCACAATTTTGATTAGTTTCTAGCTAATCTCACCTCATACTCCTCAGTGCTTATGACTTTATTTGGGTTTACATCACTGCCAATCCATATTGTGTGCTCACTAGATGATTCCATTACACAGGTCCTACAATTCTTCCTCACTGTTATGGAGGATAGTAACGTCAGCATCGCATCTTCCCATTAATAACCGTTTATTCTAAATATTAATCCCACACCAGAGCCTCTTCTTGTACTTGCGTTATTGGTTCTTCGATGTACAGGATGAGCAGTCAGGAAGAAAGATTGCATCCCTCCTTTACACAATATGAATTCGAACACTTCTTTCTTGATCTTCCACTCTAATTGTTTCTTCTTGCCGCCTGTACATATTGTATATTATCTGAATTACCCAATTGTTATGAGTATTTATAACGTAGTGCAACGGTTTACGTCGTCGAACGCTTATCTGCATTGATACATATTATGAAGATGAGACTTCCTGGCAGATAAAAACTTTCTGCCGGACCGAGACTCGAACTCGGGAACTTTGCCTTTCACGGGAAAGTGCTCTACCAACTGAGCTACCCAAGCACAACTCATGGCCCGTCCTCACAGTTTGAATTCCGCCAGTATGAAAGTGTTTAAATCTCTCTCACGTCTTGCCTGCAGTATGAAACGTAACGAAAGAACTACCTCTCTGGTGCCTCTGCCGTTCTTGACACATATCTGATTGTCAGTTAAGAGATGCTCAAATTTATTTTCGTTCTTTTATATACTATTCTTGTCAGCGATTTGGATACATAAGCTGTCAATCTGTTTGTGCTACAGATCTCTCATGTATCTGCTCCTGTTATTTTCGGGATTGAGAGGAAAGTCCGGTGGTATATCATCAGTCTCATACATTTTACACATCAACTTGTTCAATTGTATGACTGATACTTTCTTTAATAGTTTTTAATATGATTATAAAGTAGCTGATAGTCCGCAAAATGTACTCACTAGACGTCAATGGAGCTCTTTTATTTTCACAAGGCATATCGGGCGTATCCCAACACCAAACGATCTGCTATATTAATAACACAGTTTTATATTACTTTTGTGAAAGCATACAGAGTCGTTGAAATGCAGGCACAAAGGTTTGAAAACCGAGGTTCACAGAAAATTTGTTTACCTACACACGTACTTCAATCCATTATACACTAAAAGGACAAAAGATTCCTAATATGGACTTCCTTCTGCCCGGCATGATTTAACAACTCGAGGTGGCATGTGCTCAACAAGTCGTTAGAAGTGCCCTGTAGGAGTATTCAGCCATGCTGCCTCTATAGCCGTCCATAATCGCAAAAGTATTGACGGTGCCGGAATTTATTGCATGAACTGACATGTCGATTATGTCCCATTAATTTTCAATGAGGCGGCCGGCGTGGCCGAGCGGTTCTAGGCGCTTCAGTCAGGAACCGCACGACCGCTACGGTCGCTGGTTCGAATCCTGCCTCGGGTATGGATGTCTTTGATGTCCTTGGTTAGTCAGGTCTAATCAGTTCTAAGTTCTAGGGGACTCATGACCTCAGATGTTAAGTCCCATAGTGCACAGGGCCATTTGAACTAATTTTCGCTGCGCGCGATTAGCCGAGCGGCCTAAAGCACTGCAGTCATGGACTTTGCGGCTGGTCCCGGCGGAGGTTCGAGTCCTCCCTCAGGCATTGGTATGTGTGTTTATCCTTAGGATAATTTAGGTTAAGTAATGTGTAAGCTTAGGGACTGATGACCTTAGCAGTTAAGTCCCAACGATTTCACACACCTTTGAACATTTTTGAACCAATTTCGATGGAAGTCATATCGGGCTATCTGGTTGGCCACACAAGTCGCGCGAACTGTGCAGAATGTTCTTCAGACCAATGGGGAACAGCTGTAACATGGTGCATCGTCATCTACAAAAACTCCGTCGTTATTTGGGAACATCGAGTCCACTAATTAGGATGTAAGTTGTCTCCAAATAGACAAACATAATCATTTCCAGAAAATAATGGTTTCAGTCCATGTAAACACAGCCCACACCATTATGGAGTCACTTCCAGCTTGCACACTGCTTTGGTGCAACTTGGCTCGATGGCCTTGTGGAGTCTGCGCCACGCTCTAAGCTTAGTATTAGCTGTTACCAACTGAAATCGGTACTCGTTTGACCTGCCCACGGTTCTCCAGTCGTCTACGGTTGAACCGATATGCTCACGAGCCCATGAGCGTCACATTTCGCAGCACTGTCCTAACGGGTACGTCCGTCGCACGTCGGTCATTAATTTCTGAGGTTATTTCAGGCAGTTCTGCCTGTCTGTTGGCACTGACAACTCTACGCAAACGCCGTATCTGTCGGTCGTTAAGTTAACGCCGTCGGCCACTGCGTTATCCGTTGTGAGAGGTAATGCCTGGAATCTGGCAGTGACGGTACACTCTTGATACTGTGGGTAGCGGAATATAAAATTCCCTAACGATATCACAAATGGAATATCCCATTAGACTAGCACCAACTACCATTCCGCGTTCATAATCTTTTAATTTCCACCATGCGCCCGTAATCAGGTCGGAAATCTTTCCACATGAATCACCTGAGTGCAAATAACAATAGAGTGCCGTTTTATACCTTGTGTACGCGATACTACCGCCATCTACACGTGCACACATCGCTACTCCATGACCTTTGATGGCTCATTGTAATTAGAGTGCTTTGACTAAGAAGTCTATTCACTTAGAAGACTATTACGTTATTATATTCACACAAAGGAAGAGGTACTGAAACGAAACGTAGACAGCTAGCACATCAATGTATATGGGAACCCCTAACACCGCGTAAGTCACCTCGCTTGCGCTGGATGGCGTGTGAGTTGTTGCTCCACAGCCCCCCCAAACACTATAGTACATCATTACTTTTTAACAGGCTTTGTTTTACAGTAGGACCAGAAATCTATACAAATTCAAGACTTTTGTGACGGCGCCCGAGTGTGACTCGGGCTTATTGATATCGCCAAGTGGACCGAGCGCGAGTGTGACTCGGGCGGCAGTCAGCTGAGGATTATTCACTACGTTCTAAGTTGGTAGTTTCCGTCCATGTTATTGTGTCCGTCGAGCTTCCTGCATCATGCGCTGCCGTCTGTTGAGTGCTTCTAGCACTTTTTGCATACGTGTAGCGTGAATTTAGACTACGAAAATTCCCTCTTTTTTCGCATGTGTATCTAGTGACAGCAAGTGTGCATGATCGTTTTCTAAGCGAAGTAGCTACATCATAGGCGAAAGACTGAAGGATGAAGATAGTTTATCTCTTCAAGAAGAAAAAGTTGTAGGCGATTCTATTCTGAAGGGGATATGAAGAATGGGAAAGTTTTTCAGAAAATAATGAAACATTTACTGTTGGTAAGTTACCAAAGTGAAACATATGTATTTACTGAGGTTCTATTTGATTTTCTCTTTGCATGTATACAACAGGCAGCACTGCTAAGATAAATATATCGTAATTTGCAGAGAACAGCGATGCTGATGAAATAAATGAATATGAGGAACGCCGTAAAAATTGCTCCGGCATTTGAAACTCCTCCGCCACCCGAAAAGGTACGGCGCTCTCGAAATGAAGATGAAGGTACAGTGTGGACAGAAGATTATTTTTTGCCAGATGTTCCTGTTTTTGGGGAACACAGTGGAGTACTGCACAAATAAACGGAAACTCATTGCATACGATTATTTCAGTGTTTCTTCGACAGACGAAATTATGAAAACAATCAAAGCTGAAAGTAAGCTTTATTCAGCAAGTCTCATCAATAAAATGAGAAAGAATAACTCTCTAAAGACCAACAGTTTGTTTGCTAAGTGGCAGCTTGTGAAGCTACTGACATTTATTATTTTCTAGCTATTATTTTAAACGTATTTCTTGTGAAAAAGTCGTCATTGCATGATTATTGGTCGACAAATTACACTCTTTCTTCACCCTTTGCTGCTAGAATAATGAGCAGGAATAGATTCAAAGCAATTCTGTCAAACTTGCACTTGAACAATAAGGAAAATTATAAGCCGAAAGGGCAACAGAATTATGACCTACTTTTCAAAATTCGAGCATTTTATGACAGTATGGTTCGATCATTATAGTTATCACTGAACTGTGCAGTGGCTCGTGTTGGTGCTGTTTGTAGGTTTCCGCCCTCTGTTGGAGGCCGGCCCCTGACGTTTAGATGGCATGGTTGCGGTTGCCTGTCTTCTTCTCGTCTTCACTGGCGCCACTAGTTCCACAAGCGTGGCCTGTCCGCTACTGTTCGTAGTGTCGCCGAGGCGAAGAGCAGCAAGTAGAGTGCTTGGGGAAAGCGGATCTGATTAGCTTTCCTCGACTTCTTATTACTATTTACTGCGTTCCGCTTGTTACAATTTGTTAAGTTCAACCAACGGTATTTTTACTGCTTGGTGGCCGCTAACACCACAGTTAAATGGCCCAGGGAGTTAGTGTATGTACTAGTAGTGTCTGTTTCCTGGCCTTGCCGCTGCTGTCCGGTAAGGCGTGTAGTTTTCACAGCTTTCTTGATTGTAGGACGTTTGTCGCTCTTCTGCTCTGGTGGTACTGATTCATTTCTCGTTCTGGGGACTCTAAGCACAGAATTCTGGGGGCGAAGTGCAGTCCGCCGGTTCAGGCTTTGGCATGTGGTTCCATTCTTGCGTTTGGTTTACTGGACGTCAGGTGGCCTCACCAAGTTTATCATTAGCCATTCGTTAGACTGCCACTACTCTGAGTTACCATCTTGTGAAGTGAATGCAACTCCTGGCTACTTATCGCTCACCGAAGTGTTTGTTGCCGGACCTTCTCAGAGGTCGATTCCTGGAGCACCGTCTGTGACTGGTTCTTGTATTTTATTGTGGTAGTATTTATTACCATACCTTGTAATGCCTACACTAAAGGATATATATGTCTAGTTGGTAGTTCTGATCGCCTTCTGGAATAAATCCAGCAGTGTAAGGGTTGTGTTACAAGGTTACCATCATCTTATTTTACCCGTTTGGTGGTCATTTGCTTGTTTCTTTTAATTAACCTTCACTTGTATCTGCTGTTTTACAGCAGCATTCTAAAGTTTTTACATATAATTGCCGCTCTTGCCCTGTAAGGCCTTGAGCCCTGATTGTGGTCATTTGCTTTTAAAAAAATAATTGGATATCTGTATTTTATCAGTAAGCCTTGAAACCTTATTTACTGCCATTCCTGGCGTCTGATACCTTCTGCTGTGTTCGTAGCCACTTACTTTTTAATATTTCAATACCTGTAAGCTATAATTGCAGCAAGTTCTTAAACATTTTTAAAATTATTGTCATTCCTCGCGTGTATGACCTTCAGCCGTGATCACAGTGGCTTGTTTTTCTAAACATTATCTGTACCTGTATTTTATGGCCATTTGCTAAATTGTAAAGCATTGACAACAGTATTATTTAAACAGTTTCTTATTCCTTCATTAATAATGTGTGGTATTTATTTATTTATTGTTGTGTCTGAAATTACTGTTTTAAAAATAACTATGTGTAACTGTGAAAGGCAAGCAATAGTAACTGATTACGGCCCCATCCACAATCGTAACCGAATCCTACCTTCCCTTGACTATCAGGTCTCAATCATTCAAGAATTCACTTCAGAGTTTATATGAAAAATAAACCTCAAAAATTAGGTATGAATTTATTTATGGTATGTGATGCAAAGACTGGCTATTGCTTGAACATAGAAGTGTACATGGGAGAAGGGTCAGAAGAGAGTGGTGATATGCCAAAATATTTCTGTAAAGGCCATACTGTCTTTATGGAAAGATATTACAGCTTTCCTTCAGTATTTGACCACTGTGGAACAAGAATACCATTGCAGTGGTGACCTGCATGCCTAACAGGAGAGACCTGTCCAAAAATACTATTGTGAAAAAGAAGATAAAGAGAGGGGAAATGATTTTTATGAGATGAGAACACTTACTTTGCTTGAAGTGGAAAGATACAAGGGACCTGTTGATACTTTCAACTTGTCACAAGAACACGAAGTCGAAAATGTCGGTGTGCACTCAACAGGACCGTATCAACAAAATGAAACCAGATCTAGTGTTGGACTACAGTACTTGAAACGTCCCCTTAGAGAAATCTATACAAGACTGTGCTTAAACTGACACACAATATTTCTAGCGCAATGCAATCTGACTTTCAAAAATCCCTACAAAAGAATGACCCTGACTAACATTAAACTATACGTTTCACAAATCACTTACCTCACAAAAATCTTCGTTACTCAAGCTACTGCAATACCGCGAGCGCCACTACTGCCAGCTAAATAAAAGATTCATCTTACAGAAGGCACTAACTACTGATAGGTATAGTTAGCAAATGAAAGATTTTAATAGAGAACAAACAGTGTATTTACCTTAGTAGTCATAATATATACACTCCTGGAAATGGAAAAAAGAACGCATTGACACCGGTGTGTCAGACCCACCATACTTGCTCCGGACACTGCGAGAGGGCTGTACAAGCAATGATCACACGCACGGCACAGCGGACACACCAGGAACCGCGGTGTTGGGCGTCGAATGGCGCTAGCTGCGCAGCATTTGTGCACCGCCGCCGTCAGTGTCAGCCAGTTTGCCGTGGCATACGGAGCTCCATCGCAGTCTTTAACACTGGTAGCATGCCGCGACAGCGTGGACGTGAACCGTATGTGCAGTTGACGGACTTTGAGCGAGGGCGTATAGTGGGCATGCGGGAGGCCGGGTGGACGTACCGCCGAATTGCTCAACACGTGGGGCGTGAGGTCTCCACAGTACATCGATGTTGTCGCCAGTGGTCGGCGGAAGGTGCACGTGCCCGTCGACCTGGGACCGGACCGCAGCGACGCACGGATGCACGCCAAGACCGTAGGATCCTACGCAGTGCCGTAGGGGACCGCACCGCCACTTCCCAGCAAATTAGGGACACTGTTGCTCCTGGGGTATCGGCGAGGACCATTCGCAACCGTCTCCATGAAGCTGGGCTACGGTCCCGCACACCGTTAGGCCGTCTTCCGCTCACGCCCCAACAGCGTGCAGCCCGCCTCCAGTGGTGTCGCGACAGGCGTGAATGGAGGGACGAATGGAGACGTGTCGTCTTCAGCGATGAGAGTCGCTTCTGCCTTGGTGCCAATGATGGTCGTATGCGTGTTTGGCGCCGTGCAGGTGAGCGCCACAATCAGGACTGCATATGACCGAGGCACACAGGGCCAACACCCGGCATCATGGTGTGGGGAGCGATCTCCTACACTGACCGTACACCTCTAGTGATCGTCGAGGGGACACTGAATAGTGCACGGTACATCCAAACCGTCATCGAACCCATCGTTCTACGATTCCTAGACCGGCAAGGGAACTTGCTGTTCCAACAGGACAATGCACGTCCGCATGTATCCCGTGCCACCCAACGTGCTCTAGAAGGTGTGAGTCAACTACCCTGGCCAGCAAGATCTCTGGATCTGTCCCCAATTGAGCATGTTTGGGACTGGATGAAGCGTTGTCTCACGCGGTCTGCACGTCCAGCACGAACGCTGGTCCAACTGATGCGCCAGGTGGAAATGGCTTGGCAAGCCGTTCCACAGGACTACATCCAGCATCTCTACGATTGTCTCCATGGGAGAATAGCAACCTGCATTGCTGCGAAAGGTGGATATACACTGTACTAGTGCCGACATTGTGCATGCTCCGTTGCCTGTGTCTATGTGCCTGTGGTTCTGTCAGTGAGATCATGTGATGTATCTGACCCCAGGATTGTGTCAATAAAGTTTCCCCTTCCTGGGACAATGAATTCACGGTGTTCTTATTTCAATTTCCAGGAGTGTATATCACTTCATGACACCAATTCTTAAAAATTTCAAAACTCCGCCATCTCTCTACCCATATCCACCACTGCTGGCGGCTCACCTCCAACTGTGCAACGCTACGCGCTGTTAACATCCAGCTGCCGCTGCCCAACACTACAAAGGCAGACAACAATGCAATCCAGCCACAGACTGCACATGGCCCAGCCAGTGATTTTTATACAGAGCGCTATGTGGCGGCGGCGTTACCAATAAAAAAACCTAAACAGCCTACTTACATAGCCCTAATGCTCCCCACAAAAAATTTTTATTAATTGTTTTGGGCAGTGGCCAATAATGATTTGATAAAATTTTTCATTATTACTATAACAAAGATATCAAATGCACACACTTATTGATACAATGTTGGTCAGAAGCTAAAATTTTCTCACAGTCCATAAAGACAGTCCTGATCGTTCATCACAGTAAAATTGCAGTGCTTTTTTTCAAAGTCTGAGCAATAAAAGAAATTGCACTAGGAAGTAGTGGATTTCTTAGCAGTCTTGAAGAAGTAGTGTTATCCTTCCAACGAAAGACAGTGCTGACTCTTGACATGCAGACAGGTAATGGGCCACAACAGAGCAAACCCACAGCAGAGTCAGTCGAAATTGAAGACTATTAGTAGGTAGGTCATGAGAGAGCAGACCGACTGTAGTCCTGGTAGAGATTACTATCGGTGGGCCACCAGAGGTGCAGACCCACGGCAGTCCTTGTAGAAATAATGGTATTGGTTGGTCATCAAAGGTGTAGACCCACTTTTGTCCTTGTAGAGATGGCCAGCAGCCATCTGTTTGACTGTGCAGGCGCACAATCACCATTGAAGAGTCTTGCGGATAATATAGCAAGTCCATAACCACCACTTGTGCACTCAGAAAAATTGTTTTTGAAATGTCCTTAGAACCAGCACTGCTGTTATCCAGTTCCTTACCTAATTATTAACACACGTGCAAACACTATCACTCCCTACTTCTCACATATTGTCCATATACTATGACCAACAGAAATGTGTGAAGTGAAATGTAACTTACAAGTTACTTAATTTGATGAACAGGTGTCAATTACAATTTTATAACATGAGAATACAATAACAAAGGTACAAAATATATCATTAAACAACAGAATAGTACAGATAACATTTGCAGTAATACAGGCTTTACAAAAGAATCGAAATAGCAAATACATCAGTGTTACAAAAATTACAACATAAGTACATACATAAAAGATCAGAATAACTTTTGAAACATCAACTTCACACATGAGCATCAGAACAAAACAGAATAAATAATGTGTAAACATCTTTACAATGTAGATAACATGTTATTAACGCAAATTATATTTGAGGATAACAGTATGCCTCATCATACTGAATGTAGCTTAGTATTACAAAAATTCTGCAACGTAAGTCTTATCAGATAAACATATAAAGACCGGTTGAACATAAATACACAAACACATAGTGGTATAACACAAGGAAAGGACAGGGTTTGTTTTCAGTGTAACATTTGGTACTGCAGTCCAACCCAAAACTTCATTCTGTAAATCTTTTGTCATATCTCAACATTTGTTTCCACCAAAAAAATCCTATCAAAGCATGCTTTCTGTATTTATATGTTTACATATTTCTTACCTCATCATTTATCTTCCAGTATCTTACCTCATCATTTATTTCCAAAAGAATCCTACCTATACCTGCTTTCTGTACATTTTTCGTATATCCTCTCAGTGCATTCCTTCCAATTCATCGCAACTCATTCTTTTATATAGGATACCCCCTCTTAAGCTAACTTAAATCTACTGAGCTCAGATTCTAAACTAAGGGACGAGGCAATGCAGCAGCACAAAACAATTAACACAAACAGCAATGATAAAAAAAATGGAAATTGGCAAAAAAAGGCAGCAATATTACAACTAATATAAGGCAATGCGCAGCAAACAAGAAAAATAAATCATTTATAAAATTGGCTTAACCTAGCAATACAAAGTGACATTCAGTAGCACTATGCATGGCAAACAGCAGCAGCAAATGCTATAACTTATACCTAAACATGACAAAGCTCAAGCAGGAAAAATTTTACAGTAAAAATGTTTAATATCTATGTCACATCTTAACACTAGAGTGGTGCATCACAAGAACATACGCTAGCAGATAAGTTACCAAATCGTAAAAAAAAATATTTTTGCAGTTCCTGTGAAGGGAAATGTCTATTTGTGCTCTCTTTTCCAAGAAAGTACATCATAAAATGATTCTTTACTGGGTCTGTAGACAGAAAATAGTGATATTAGTACATCTATTAAATTTTATTTTAACCAGTGCTGCAGTGCAGATAGAAACTGGATATTAAACAAAATGAGCAATCTCTCATCTAGAAAAACAATAGATATAAAATGTTTCTCATCATTTCAATTCAGTAAATGTCATAAATTGAGGGTGTTGTGTTTGCGATGCTTTCTACAAAGGAATGTCAATAGCGAGGATAATGGCTTCCTTTTTTTTTTTACCTGTGCCTCTGAAAGGCACACACTAATGGCTTTTTTTCCAGGCAACTGTCGCACAGCTGGGTGCCCACGACGCATTACGTGCAGGTGGTCACTTACCTTCCTTACTGAAAAATTTACGACAGCAGTTTCTGCTACAGTGACAGTCTCATATAAAAATATTTTCACAGGTTGAGAATTTGCGTTACAAATCTGTAGAAACAAAAGCCTTTAAATATAATAGTGTCCAAAAAATTTTCGCCAGCATAGTGATACATTCACACATATACACACATTTCATAACTCTTAAAGTACGATTCTCGGTTTCCAAGATCCTTTTTCACAAACCAGAGTCCCTAACCACTACTCATTATTTCTTAGCTTATTACACATATACATATTCATAGACACTTCTTCAATATTTCATCATAACAGATACGTAGCATAACCAAATAACTCATGTAGCATCAGCTTAAATGTACCTCAGCAGTATAATTCACATCGTCGTCGAAATAATAACGTCATAACACCTCAGTCAAATCTGGCGCCTCAGTTGGACCAGCGTTCGTGCTGGACGTGCAGACCGCGTGAGACGATGCTTCATCCAGTCCCAAACATACTCAATGGGGGACAGATCCGGAGATCTTGCTGGCCAGGGTAGTTGACTTACACCTTCTAGAGCACTTTGGGTGGCACAGGATACATGCGGACGAGCATTGTCCTGTTGCAACAGCAAGTTCCCTTGCCGGTCTAGGAATGGTAGAACGATGGGTTCGATGACGGTTTCGATGTACCGTGCACTATTCAGTGTCGCCTCGACGATTACCAGAGGTGTACGGCCAATGTAGGAGATCGCTCCCCACACCATGATGCCGGGTGTTGGCCCTGTGTGCCTCGGTCATATGCAGTCCTGATTGTGGCGCTCACCTGCACGGCGCCAAACACGCATACGACCATCATTGGCACCAAGGCAGAAGCGACTCTCATCGCTGAAGACGACACGTCTCCATTCGTCCCTCCATTCACGCCTGTCGCGACACCACTGGAGGCGGGCTGCACGCTGTTGGGGCGTGAGCGGAAGACGGCCTAACGGTGTGCGGGACCGTAGCCCAGCTTCATGGAGACGGTTGCGAATGGTCCTCGCCGATACCCCAGGAGCAACAGTGTCCCTAATTTGCTGGGAAGTGGCGGTGCGGTCCCCTACGGCACTGCGTAGGATCCTACGGTCTTGGCGTGCATCCGTGCGTCGCTGCGGTCCGGTCCCAGGTCGACGGGCACGTGCACCTTCCGCCGACCACTGGCGACAACATCGATGTACTGTGGAGACCTCACGCCCCACGTGTTGAGCAATTCGGCGGTACGTCCACCCGGCCTCCCGCATGCCCACTATACGCCCTCGCTCAAAGTCCGTCAACTGCACATACGGTTCACGTCCACGCTGTCGCGGCATGCTACCAGTGTTAAAGACTGCGATGGAGCTCCGTATGCCACGGCAAACTGGCTGACACTGACGGCGGCGGTGCACAAATGCTGCGCAGCTAGCGCCATTCGACGCCCAACACCGCGGTTCCTGGTGTGTCCGCTGTGCCGTGCGTGTGATCATTGCTTGTACAGCCCTCTCGCAGTGTCCGGAGCAAGTATGGTGGGTCTGACACACCGGTGTCAATGTGTTCTTTTTTCCATTTCCAGGAGTGTATATAGTAATATTTTTGGTATCAAAAGTTAGTTTCTTCCTTTCGCCTGCCACAATCTATTTCTTCAAACATATGACGAATCAGTCAGCAAAAACATGAACAGTTTTAAGCATGACAGCTTAAAACATTATTGAATTCTAAAAACTCATGAAACAGTACGCTTGTTAGCCCACTGCTTGAATACTGCTGAGCAGTGTGGGATCAGTACCAGATAGGGATCCCAGAAGAGGTAGAGAAGATCCAACGGCGAGCAGCGCGCTTAGTTACAGGATCATTTAGTAATCTCGAAAGCGTTATGGAGACGATGGGTAAACTCCAGTGGATGACTCTGCAGGAGAATTGCTCAGTAGCTCGGTACGGGCTTTTGTTGAAGTTTAGAGAACATACCTTCACCGAGGAGTCAAGAAGTATATTGCTGCCTCCTACGTATATCTCGCGAAGAGACCATGAGGATAAAATGAGAGATATTAGAGCCCACACAGAGGCTTACCGACAATCCTTCTTTCCACGAGCAATAGCAGACTGGAATAGAAGGGAGAACCGATAGAGGTACTCAAGGTACACTCCACCACACACCGTTAGGTGGCTTGCGCAGTATGGATGTAGATGTAGATGCTCAGATACACGGGTCAGCATTGAGCTGAGGTGCGAAAGTGTTAAACTAGCGTATATGTCATGTCAACATAGAGGCTACATGTTTAAGACAAGCAGTAAAAGATAAGAAAGTTAAAATAAGATTAAGCCTAAGCATGAAATCCTAGCTATAAAGTAGCTCGTTTCATTTGACTCTACGTGTTCGTCAAAAATAAAGGTAGCACATTTTTACTAGTGAGACATCCAAGAGGGAAATTAAGCTACCACCTCATCGAGAATGCTGAGAAAACCATTGTCTATTACTCGTTCTTTGATTA
The DNA here is from genome assembly GCF_023897955.1 of Schistocerca gregaria. Taxonomy (NCBI): domain Eukaryota; kingdom Metazoa; phylum Arthropoda; class Insecta; order Orthoptera; family Acrididae; genus Schistocerca; species Schistocerca gregaria. The sequence continues at coordinate 108,426,113 of NC_064921.1, read as the reverse complement.
CACAATCAATGATTGTACAACGATGAGCATAAAGCTTAAACTACTCTCACTAGGACGTAAATGGTGGCCATTGGCCGTCAGATGGCAGCCTAAGATTCTGCTATTACTTGCTTAATGGGGTTCCCTGCATCTTGTTTTAATATTCCTCCTCGTTTGGCCTATGTTAGCGCTGTACAGCGTCTCGTCCTGTACACACCTGCATAATTCATCGATGTTACGACGAATAAGTATTTTTCTTTGTGCGGAAATCAAGCTGCATTTTAGCCCTCCTAAAGGCAGCAGCAAGGTTGCCTACACTTCCATGCCGTACGCCATAAACGGCTTATGAAAATAAATAAGTTCCGTTAACATCTAGTGAGCACTTTTGCTACCTACCAGTTTCCATTGAATCATATTGAAATTCATTAGAAATTGTCGCACACCTTGCTCACTGTTTCCGGCCGTACTTGAAACTTTCCTTCATTACAAGTTCAGAAGTAAAGTTATCTATACCTTCTGCCTTGTTCGATTGCAAGTTTTCTAAAGCTCTGTTAAACTGCTTCAGGATTCCATTTTTTTCCTTTTCTATTCAAATTGGGATGTGAGCAAATCTCCAAAGTCTTACGTATGGTTAGGCATGTTTTAGAGATTATCAGGAAGGACTATAATTCACTTTCATAGTGCTGTTGTTACATATCATATAAGCTATGCGAATAAACCCTCCAGTTATGTCTTTTGATGCACGTAATCTCTTTCTAGGGTTAAGCTATTTCTCCCATTGTACTCTTCCACGAATATCTACTGGTATCTATGGGGTGGTCAGAAATAGTCTGAAACGTTTGTAGGGTACTGGACCTTCAGCTCTGAAAGCCCAATCGATGATATTTCTTTGAATGGTTCGCACGCTGACACTTGTATATGGCCCAGCATTGAAAACTACAGCGATTTGCGGAAGGGTTGCACTTCTATCAAGTGGAACGATTGTCTTCGGCCGTCGTTGGCCCCGTTCTTGCAGGATCTTTTTCCGGCAGCAGCGATGTCGGAGATTTGATGTTTTACCGGATTCCTGATATTCTCGGTACACTAGTGGAGTGGTTGTACGGGAATACCCCGCTTCATCCCAACTCGAAGATGCTGTGTCCCATAGCTCGTGCGTCGACTGTCACACCACCTACAAACTCACTTCTATCTTGATAACCTGTCATCGGAGCAGCAGTAACCGATCTAACAACTGCGCCAGACAATTGAGCTGTTTACATGTAGAACACGATGCCTATACCAATTTCTTTGGCGCTTCTGTGTAGATTAGTTTACAATGAAATTGAACATTCATGTTCTAAACTTATTTCGTTTCACCTGTCTCATGTACGTTTTCAATCAGTATTAGTCCCGAACTTTGGATTTTTTAATACTAAGTGAAAACTCTGATGGAAACTTCTCAGTGAAGGAAGCTAAAAGTGATCCGGATCTAGCGACTTTATTTGCAGTTTTATTAGATGAAAATTCTATTCATTTAATAAATTCTACACATTACACGAATACCTTGAGGCGTTCGCAATTATTCACAAATCCGTTCATTCATTATTTCGAAGTTGTTGGAATATGGACTACAGTGTTATCGGGACCTGGCAGGTCTGAACTCTAAGGAATTGGTGTGTTCCAACAATAACCACTCTTACATAGACGACCGTATTTTCACCATTGCTATATGCACATTCGGCAGAATGGTCAGTTTCGCCATTGTTAATAACTGCTGCACGAGCATCAGTTTCATCACGAAAGTCACGTCAGTTTTATAATTGAGTTCTTTTAACAGTGCTTCTGGTATTGTACCTTCCGTTGGTAAAATGTCACTCGTACTTGCTATTTTCACAACAATATACAATATACAGAACAGTTACACAACGTGTCCTCCAGGCCCACAGTAATCCCTATAAATATTTCGGTCAAATTAATTACACAACAATGTTTTACAGCTTCTAACGTCCGTCCTGTACTAGATATCACTCCTTGCAGAATTTACGTTGATAACAGCGAGCTGTGTATGGGCATTGGCTCATGGTCAGTAACAAACGAAAAAATGCAGGATCAGAATGACTCTGGTGTACACTTCTAGGCTTAGGAATTATTTGTCAGAACAACTTGCTCTGTAATACCCTTACAAGCTTTTCAGACTGTTTCTGACCACCCTGGACATTCTTAAGAGACTATCATGGAAACACGGGACCGGAAACTAGTTGGTGGTTTGCTACTTAACAGCTTTCAGAGAAACCAGAGTATGGTTTTAAATATTTCGCGTTATTATCGATCTAACTGTAAAAATTGAAATCCTATCAAAACCTTCTCATTAAGACGTATAATTTAATGTTAAAAGTTTAACACAATAGGATAAGATGCTGTGTGTAACTCAGGGCGCACAAAACACCCGGATTTTACTCATAAGTATTTGAGAATTAGAGCATTTAGCGACTTCCACGAAGCTTTACACACTATTTTATACAATTGTGAAGCTTTTTATCGCGGACATATCCCACATAATTATGAAATGAAGAAGCTTAATCGTTTTCTACATTTTCGTTGTTCATGCAGTAAAACTTGATCAGCTGCAGTATGAAGGGCACTTGGCCACCCTCTACCACTGATATTGTCAAATCTATGTTAAAATGCTTACCCTATGAAGACACTGGATAAAGACAAGGGAAAAAAGAAAGCGTGATTATTAAATTTACTGACGTAATTCAGTTAATGTACAGAGAATTCCAAGATATCAGAATATCTGCCAACGCTCTGTGATGATAATAATCAAAACCTGTCACTGGCCTTTACTGGATCACTAGACCGCTGTGTTAATATCACAGTGAGCTGCAACTTTCATCGTATGGTGTAGTTTAGTTTATACAGACGATTTTATTTATTTATGGCATATTTGTCGCATATCATGTACAGTGATTCTATATACCTGCTTCAACCATTTCATTAACCTTCACCTGCAATGAAACGAGTATCCCTATGCTGCTCTCTTCACATCTGATGACAAATTTTTAAACGTATCCTACTTTTTTTAAGCATAACCTCGCACAACAGCGTCTATGTTTCACGTCTGGAAACTCTTCAGATAAATATTTGAGGCCTGTCCGTGAATACAGTTGACGCGCTGAATTTCCTACACGTTGTTCATAGGGACACCGTGTAGTCACCATAATGCTATCCTCCTCTGTGTAGTCGAGAGGTAGAAGTTGAAGAGTTCCTGAGAAATCCCTTCCCTCATTGTGCGTTGGAGTGGTCGACCCTGCAACCTCTGAATATTTTAGAACGAGGGAGCGTGCTTCAACCCCACAACAGCCTCAGGTCCATCCCGCCCCGTCTACCCTCCTGACTCCCTAGAAACAAACGGGAGTGCAACACTTTGCAGCTGGCCGCGGACATTGGAAATTAGAAAGACTGTGGTGTGATTATTTCAGTAGTTTATAATCGACAAGCGTGTTTTGTATTTTCTCGGCTTGAGAAATAATGTGTAGAATCAGTAAACGTTTCTCAGGAACAGATGTCTTTTAAAATGTTTTTTTGGCAGTGTTACGCCTTTCTCGATAGTGGTCAAACGTTGGGCTGCCTCGGAACTGAGAAAAAGCTACGACCACGTGACTCATGCCAATGAGGTAACCTGAATCGCTTACAGATATTTCACTGTAAGATCATTGCAGTCACATAGGTTGTGGTATTTAAAAACTGCCTTACCCAGGAGCATGACGTCCCGGTAAAATATTTTCTTTTACCGGTTCCCCCTCCCTAAATTTAAAACAACGCTATTTGTTTACGGGCTGTCAAGAATAAAGCTGAATAATCGTTAACTCAAAATTTTAACGAAGTATATGAATAACATACGGCAACGGCCTTGCCGCCGTGGATACACCAATTCCCGTCAGATCACCGAAGTTAAACGTTGTCGGGCGTGGGCGGCACATGGATGGTGACCATCCAGGCCGCTATGCGCTGTTGCCATTTCTCGGAATGCACTCAGCCTCGTGATGCCAATTGAGGAGCTCCTCGACCGAATAGTAGCGGCTTCCGTCAAGAATACCATCATAACGACCGAGAGAGTGGTGTGCTGACCCCACGCCCCTCCCATCCACATTCTCCTCTGAGGATGACACAGCAGTCGGATGGTCCCGCTAGGCCACTCGTGGCCTGAAGACAATTTTTTTTAATGAATAACATATAGGACTAACACGAGGCACATGTGTAGCTTAAATATTCAGCAATAATAAAATAACTACACCAGTTCCATAGCCCCTTGTACTGAAAAATGACTACAGAAACATTAAACTTGGACATAATATGTGTTAAAAATACAAAGAAAATCGTTACAGTCAGTACCCTACAGTAAAATTACTTCACTTGAATGGGAAATTTAGTCTGTCTGAAATACAGGATCCAATACTACACTCCTGGAAATGGAAAAAAGAACACATTGACACCGGTGTGTCATACCCACCAAACTTGCTCCGGACACTGCGAGAGGGCTGTACAAGCAATGATTACACGCACGGCACAGCGGACACACCAGGAACCGCGGTGTTGGCCGTCGAATGGCGCTAGCTGCGCAGCATTTGTGCACCGCCGCCGTCAGTGTCAGCCAATTTGCCGTGGCATACGGAGCTCCAACGCAGTCTTTAACACTGGTAGCATGCCGCGACAGCGTGGACGTGAACCGTATGTGCAGTTGACGGACTTTGAGCGAGGGCGTATAGTGGGCATGCGGGAGGTCGGGTGGACGTACCGCCGAATTGCACAACACGTGGGGTGTGAGGTCTCCACAGTACATCGAAGTTGTCGCCAGTGGTCGGCGGAAGGTGCACGTGCCCGTCGACCTGGGACCGGACCGCAGCGACGCGGGGATGCACGCCAAGACCGTAGGATCCTACGCACTGCCGTAGGGGACCGCACCGCCACTTCCCAGCAAATTAGGGACACTGTTGCTCCTGGCGTATCGGCGAGGACCATTCGCAACCGTCTCCATGAAGCTGGGCTACGGTCCCGCACACCGTTAGGCCGTCTTCCGCTCACGCCCCAACATCGTGCAGCCCGCCTCCAGTGGTGTCGCGACAGGCGTGAATGGAGGGACGAATGGAGACGTGTCGTCTTCAGCGATGAGAGTCGCTTCTGCCTTGGTGCCAATGATGGTCGTATGCGTGTTTGGCGCCGTGCAGGTGAGCGCCACAATCAGGACTGCATACGACCGAGGCATGGTGTGGGGAGCGATCTCCTACACTGGCCGTACACCTCTGGTGATCGTCGAGGGGACACTGAATAGTGCACGGTACATCCAAACCGTCATCGAACCCATCGTTCTACCATTCCTAGACCGGCAAGGGAACTTGCTGTTCCAACAGGACAATGCACGTCCGCATGTATCCCGTGCCACCCAACGTGCTCTAGAAGGTGTAAGTCAACTACCCTGGCCAGCAATATCTCCAGATCTCTCCCTCATTGAGCATGTTTGGGACTGGATGAAGCGTCGTCTCACGCGGTCTGCACGTCCAGCACGAACGCTGGTCCAACTGAGGCGCCAGGTGGAAATGGCATGGCAAGCCGCTCCACAGGACTACATCCAGCATCTCTACGATCGTCTCCATGGGAGAATAGCAGCCTGCATTGCTGCGAAAGGTGGATATACACTGTACTAGTGCCGACATTGTGCATGCTCTGTTGCCTGTGTCTATGTGCCTGTGGTTCTGTCAGTGTGATCATGTGATGTATCTGACCCCAGGAATGTGTCAATAAAGTTTCCCCTTCGTGGGACAATGAATTCACGGTGTTCTTATTTCAATTTCCAGGAGTGTATTTCCTTGACGTTTCTCCAAATTTAACATTGTAAGGTAAAGGAATTTCAATACTTATTTTAAGTTGAGAACCATGTGCAACAATGCAGTGTCCTGTATGACACCAACATATCCAAGAATGGATGTAGAACTGAATGACACGCCACACGAGTTCGCGTAGACTAAGCTAGCTCGTACAGTAGTCTACGAGATTAATGCGTTCGTACACGGAAGACATTATACAAGTGGGCTAATAGTAGAACACGAGTTTAGTGACAGGTGGAAACATCTGTCAACACTTTTTCAGTAAATTATAGAATGCCTGAACGCTGATCCAATACACATTAAAATTATAGTTGTGAAGTAATTTTTCGGAGGCAACATTTGAAATGCCCAAAATTTTACTTCCCTGCTCAGTTCCACTTGTTCCCCATTCCTAACTATGGCTCTGATCTAACTTAATCTGTTTTCGCCGCTGAAAAATGTTGTCTACGATAGTGGAACTGTAAATTGTCTTCTTTGTTTACTGGATTTTTTTCTCAATCGCAGTTATACGAGCTATGCAGGTTAAAAGCCATGCCTTGCTTTTGTAATAAAGTTTTAATTATAGTGGCAAAAGACAGTATGTAACCTACAGTGACGGGAAAAAAATTGACGACAATCAGAGGGAACAGTACAACATAACGAAATTTGGAGGCGTATTTATACATCTAAAAGATTATGTTTATCCAAATTTAGCACCAGTCGAAAGTGAGAGGCGCTAGTGGCACCACTACGAGGCTGCAAGTCACGTTTCCTTTAAGGACACGCTGTAACGGTCGTGAGCGTTACTTATCTTTCAGGTTAGACATGGTAAGTTGATATTAGTAACCAATGGCTTTAAGGCGATAATGACTCCATTACCAACAACTCACTGAGCCTGAAAGACGTCGTGTTCAAATGGTTCAAATGGCTCTGAGCACTATGGGACTTAACTTCTCAGGTCATCAGTCCCCTATAACTTGGAACTACTTAAACCTAACTAACCTAAGGACATCACACACATCCATGCCCGAGGCAGGATTCTAACCTGCGACCGGAGTGGTCGCGCGGTTTCAGACTGTAGCGCCTAGAACGGCTCCGCCACTCAGGCCGGCAGAGGTCGTGTAATGGGGCTACAGGAAGCTAGATGTTTCTTCTGCGATACTGCAGCAAGAATGACTGGTGGCAACGATGGTCACAAGGATGTACGGTCGAAGGAAGACCAGGCGCCGGAAGACCACTTAGCACTACTACCCACAGGGAAGACCATGGTTTTGGACGTAGGATTCTGGCGCAGCAATTTGAGGAGCAGTTGGCACCACAGTGACACAACGAACTGTTACAGATCTGTTACTTCAAGGACAGCTCCGAGCCAGACGCACTGTAGCGAGCATTCCACTAACTCCATACCACCGCCATTTGCGACTTCAGTGGTGGCAAGCGAAAGATCATTCCACAGCAGGGTAGAGGTCTGCTGAATTTTCTGATGAAAGCTTGCGCTTCCTCAGTGCCTGTGACGGCCGTGTGTGCGTCAGAAGGAGGGTAGTTGATCGCCTGCAACCTGTCTGTCTGACCTACACCTGGAGTTACGGTCCGAGGTGCCATTTCGTATGATGTCAGGTGCACGTGGTGGTTAGTGGCGGCCAAATTCTATGTCAATCTGATGATTCGACCAGTTGTGTTGCCATTCATGAACAGCTTCCAGGGGGCGTTTTCCAACAGGATAGCGTTCGTCCACGTACCAGTGCTCTAACCCACCAAGCTCTACAGAGTGTCTACACGTTGCTTTGGATTTGTCGATCACCAGCTCTGTCTCCAATCGAGCACATATGGTGAAGGGATTGTACTGGGGCACACTTGTATGTGGCACCAGAATAAGATAAGAATTTTAATAATTTGAAATGAAACTAGTATAATATAAACGGTGAATGTCTCTGATAAGCTCGATAGTGTGGATCGTTGACTGTGCGCGGCGGCAGAGCCAAAGATACTGTACTGCTTTGTTGGAGTAAGACAGCGCTGGGCGCACAGTCGTAGGTAGCTGTCTCTGAGGGAAAGACGATGGAGTAGGCAGTTCCTGTGGTGTGCGATGTGAATCCACCAATGGGTTAAATTAATGTAGGTATGTCAATATTGTTGAACATGGAAGCGGAAGTGTTCAGGAAAATTAGGTAAAGATTTAGATAGTTATGATTTCTGTTTTCGCCAGCGCGTTAGTATAGATGATTTGACTGACAGTTAGTAATTGTTGAGTAACCGCAGAATGTACGTAAACTGTTTTGATGTAAAGGATAGTTAGATATTTCATTTGTGTAATGCTTTTAATATTTGTTAAATGAGCTATGTGTAATACTTAACTTGAAATGTACTTTTGCTAAAGAAATTTAGTGTTAGTAAGTCATCATAATCAGTACTGCCTCGTAGCACTTTTGAATAGATTGTGGGAGTGAACAATGATCAATGTGTTACAAATATTTACTATCAAAAACAGTCTTGATCACAATTTATTTATTACGGTGACCGGCTTCGACCACTGCTGTGGTCATCTTCAGACCAATGAGTAAGAACCTCCTTCTGGTGGAAAGTCACTACTATATTCAAGTTCAGTATCCATTCCATAGTTCAGACTTAACCTATGACTATATGAGTAGTGATTTACCACCAGAAGGAGGGTCTTACTCATTGGTCTGAAGACGACCACAGTAGTGGTCGAAACCGGTCACCGTAATAAATAAATTGCAATCAAGACTGTTTTTGATAGTAAATATCAGGTCATATATATTTTTTAAAGAAATTTAATTTTCTTAAATGTTGTAGTTTATGAGCCAAATGAATTTAAAGTGCATTTCAAGTAGTATGGCCAGCATTGCACATTGTTGAGCCTGTAGTTAGCAAATTCATATTTTTAATGAGAGATCAGAATATATCGCGTTACTCCGTTGCTGCATTAGGGGCTAGGCAATTTAATGTATTTTTTACGTGAACGGGGCCTTATGATTCAGTGCTTAAGGGAAAGAATGTATTTTGCAGTCACTGTATCTCTTTATTAGTATTGGGATTTGCACTGCCGAATCAATGCGTGCAAAGTTTTGCTAACAGTAACACAGAGTAAGCACACCACTTACAGCTACAACACGCAACACAAAATGTTGAGTTCAGTATCCAACCCATAGTTCAGAGTTAAACTAATTGTAAAGTTATCATTTTTAAAGATAGTCACACTTGGAAAGATACAATGCGACATAATCGGACGAAAACTCCAGCGTGACCCACAACTATGATGAAGCCTCCCCGCACCGAACGGCCAAGTGCAATAAGCACGGAACTCCATCCCACAAACTGACATCCGGCTCCTGTACAACACTACGCACGCTCATAAGCATGCTTACATTTAACTGTCTGGTGTTACACCGCTTATTAATGTACCAACATTTCCCAATTGCAATGGCCTATCCAGCGCTTACGTTAACCTGCAATCTTGCAGTGTTAATCACTTAAATACATTACACAGACAGATTTATTCCTTAAATTTCATTACTCTACTTTAATTGTTTTTTGGTGATGCGAACTGTTTTTAGTCAATCTATACAACGGAGATGTTAAACGAAGTTCTTACATTAACTCTCTTCACAATGAGGAAAATCTATTTTAATGAATTTCAGACATCTTGATCACACTTTTCATTATTTCCATAACCGTCTTACGCATTTCGTTACTCCCTCAGTTTCAAAAGCAATGTTATGTCAATCATAAAATTGTTCAATACATACAGTGAATCTCATCAACATTGTCAATCAGGAGACACGTGCAAAACTCTTGAATAAGAATGTTATCGAGATGCAATGTAGCAAGCCAGTGTGGCCGAGCGGTTCTAGGCGCTTCAGCCTGTCACCGTGCGACCGCTACGGTCGCAGGTTCGGATCCTGACTCGGGCTTAGATGTGTGTGATGTCCTTAGGTTAGTCAGGTTTAAGTAGTTCTAGGTTCTAGGGCACTGATGACCTCAGGTGTTAAGTCCCATTGTGCTCAGAGCCATTTGAACAATTTGAATATGAGACGCAATGTATTTGCTGAAAAACTTTATGTGACTGACACAGTACTGCTTTTGAAAATGATAGAATGTCGACACGCGTAAGGTTAATCTGGAAATAACAAAAAGTATGCTCAGGAAATACCATAGTTATGAAAGTGCGTCCAAATAGCCGCTTTGCTTCATAGCTTTTTCAGGCAAATTGCAATATTTCTTTTACTAATTTTCTATAATCTTCTGCTTTGCGTTAGCGTGTGGGCCGCTTTTGCTAGAGTCTATACTGTACTCAAAGTTTATTAACTTTATATGTGCAGAAGGCTATCCTTTCTGTCACCTAAAGGAGGTAAGTCTCTGCGCCACCAGACTGAAAATACAGTAAAATGTGTTGTATGTGTCATACTATTTTAACTGTTCGTCAATCATGTTTTGAGGACTAACTCAGCATTTGCTTAAAAGAGCGTCGTAAACCTTCGTATAAGCCGGTTAGTATTCCGGCGACAGTCGTCTTTCCTGTCTCGCAAGTTAACACGCTGCGTGTTACGCTATACGAGTGAGTACCACATTTGTTCGTTACGAGCTCTCCTAAGCCAGCAAAAATATTTCTCATTTGCCATGTACTGAAAGTAGTAGGCTAACCTTATACCAATAAACCACGATACTTTCAATAACCTAACTTGCATGTATGAAACAGCTTCAGACGTGTTATTACATTGAAAATGTGTTAATGTGGTAATTTTTTGCTGTAAGCATATAAGCGATGAAAATTATAGAACAGATTTGAATTTCTGTTTAAAGTCTGTTGGAAGCCGCTTCATTATCCAACTATCGAACGCTGGATGGATGGACTCTGGATACTTTGTGCTCCGTTTTAAGCAAACGCTAATTTTTCACTCTTCAAAATGTTTATGACGTCACACCTCTTGAACAGCAGCTTGTAGTGAAATGGAATATTGTCTCAGTTATGTGACTGGATTTGTGATTTCCTGTCAGAGAGGTCACAGTTCGTAATAACTGACGGAAAGTCATCGAGTAAGACAGAAGTGATTTCTGGCGTTCCCTATGGTAGTGTTATAGGCCCTTTGTTGTTCCTTATCTATATAAACGATTTGGGAGACAATCTGAGCAGTCATCTTAGGTTGTTTTCGGTTGACGCTGTCGTTTATCGACTAATAAAGTCATCACAAGATAAAAAAATTGCAAAACGATTCAGAAAAGACATCTGAATGGTGCGAAAATTGGCAGTTGACCGTAAATAATGAAAAGTGTGAGGTCATCTACATCAGTGCGAAAAAGGAATTCGTTAAACTTCGGTTACACGATAGATCAGTGTAGTCTAAAAGCCGTAAAATCAACTAATTACCTAGGTATTACAATTACAAACAACTTAAATTGGCAGGAATACATAGAAAATGTTGTGGGAAAGGCTAATCAAAGACTGCGTTTTATTGGAAGGACACTTTGAAAATGTAACAGACCAGCTAAGGAGACTGCCTACACTACGGTTGTCCGTCCTCTTTCCGAATACTGCTGCGCAGTGTGGGATCCATACCAGATTGGACTGACGCAGTACATCGAAAAAGTTGAAACGACGGCAGCACGTTTTGTATTATCGCGAAATATGGGAGAGAGTGTCACAGAAATGAAACAGGATTTGGGATGGAAATCAGTAAAAGAAAGGCGTTTTTCGTTGCGACGGAATCCTCTCACGAAATTCCAGTCACCAACTTTCTCCTCCGATTGAGAAAATATTTTGATGACACTGACCTACATAGGGAGGAACGATCACCACGATCAAATAAGGAAAATCAGTGCTCGTACGGAAAGCTTTAGGTATTCATTCAGAACTGTGAATGTGGTTCGATGAAACCTCTTCCATGCACTTAAATGTGATTTGCAGAGTATCCATGAAGATGTAGATGTAGATGAACTTCACTGAGTTGACAAGAGTCATAGGATACCTCCTAATATCGTGTTGGACCTCCTTTTGCCCCGAGTAGTGCAGCAACTCTACGTCGCCTGCACTGAATATATCGGTGGGAGTCTGCTGCAGAAATACTGAGTCATATTGTTAACAACTCCGACCGTAACAGCGGAAGCGTTGTCCGTCCAGGGTTTTGTTTACGAAGTGATCTCTCGATGAAGTCCCATGAATGTCCGATGGGATTCATTTAGAGTCGGCGACCTGCCAAATTATTCGCTCGAACTGTCCAAAATGATGTTCAAACCAAACGCGAACGATTGTGACCCGGTGAGGTGGCGCATTGCCATTCATAAAATATCCAAGAAGTCTAGGAAGGTTAGCAAACGGCCTCCGAGTAGCGGAACATATCCATTCCCAGTTACTAACTGTTTAGTTGGACTGAATGGCCCAGTCCCTTCGATGTAAACACAAATCACACGGCTATGTAGCCACCACCAGCCTGTACAACGCCTTGTTGGCAACTTGGGTCCATAGCTTGGTGGGGTCAGCGCATCCTACCATCGGCTCTTATCAAATGAAATCGGGACTATTCTGACTGGTCCACGGTCTTCCAATCGTCTAGGGCCCAACCAATACGGTCACAAGCTCAAGAAAGGCCCTGTATACACAGGTAAATGTAGTAAACGATAAACTTATTTTCTTCTGTCATTTTTTGGAGTGTCAGTGAGTGAAATATCGTAATAATTAGAAATTATGTATAAAATTCGTGACAAGTCACTAAGTGCTCTCATTCTCATATACTGCTTGAGTATGATCTGGGTACTTGGGTGTAGTGAGTTATGCTACCTCAAGACATATACACAGTTTCCATCTGCAACGCTAACCTTATTGTCTTAGCCTAACACTATTCAGTTTTATTCTCGATACAATGTGCATCACGGAATAGTGAATTCGCTATAGGTTTCGTGACAACGCTAGGCATACTAAAACTGAAATATCCGTGTTACACGCCACACGTATCTGCAAACTACGGTGAGTAATAGCATCACGTCCATTAAAACTCTCCAGAGCGCCGATGCTTTCAGTTGAGCCACCAAGAACAATAGCCACTATAACAAGTGGCGGATACAGAAGAACCTGAATGAGGGGGCGCTAAAGATATCTTGAGCTACCTTTACTTTTACCGTACTAAAGAGTAATCAAGCCACATGCAAAGTTGCATGCATATGAAAAAGCTACAGTTGTTGCTCTCTTCCTTAAATGATAAATTCTATGCGCCTATTCTTCCTGGAAAATTGTTTAGTTACATCGTTCAAATGGTTCAAATGGCTCTGAGCACTATGGGACTTAACTACTGAGGTCATCAGTCCCCTAGAACTTAGAACTACTTAAACCTAACTAACCTAAGGACATCACCCACATCCATGCCCAAGGCAGGATTCGAACGTGCGACTGTAGCGGTCGCGCTGTTCCAGACTGTAGCGCCTAGAACCGCTCGGCCACTCCGTGTTACACCGTCAATAGGACAATCAATGTCAGGGTGACTATCGATCTCATCCATGTCCTTGTACCCCACTATGTTGAAAAACGTCTTTCTACTGTAGCAACAGATGCAGGTCGCGCGGTTTCAGACTACAGCGCCTAGAACCACTCGGCCACTCCGGCTGGCTGCTTAAATAACAGAATCACGATCATCAAGGGCATGTCATAGCATCATCATTATGATCATAATTTTCCCACTGTCTTTGTCTGCCTGTAAGACGAGGAACACTCCACGTCTAACTCTTTCATAACTGCCTTCGCCTTTTCAACAATACCAGCAAAGTGACTATCAGCATTAGCTCTAATGCCGTCATGCTCCTTGAGCATCCAAGCTAGGGTCTTGTAAGATTTCGCTAACTGGCTATGTTATGCTGATAATGTCACTGAGAGTAAACAGTGTGAGTAGAAACCTTTCAACTAAAGAGAATAAAAATGGTTCAAATGGCTCTGAGTGCTATGGGACTTAACATCTGTGATCATCAGTCCCCTAGATCTTAGAACTACTTAAACCTAACTAAGCTAAGGACATCACACACATCCACGCCCGATGTAGGATTCGGACCTGCGACCGTAGCAGTCACGCGGTTCCGGACTGAGCGCCTGAACCGCTAGACCACCGCGGCCGGCAACTAAAGAGAACTCGAAGGCTTTGGCAGCCGTTGTTCTGTCTCTCCAACACTATATTTCCATAGGAATTTTGCAAACTTTTCCGAGATCAGCTGCGAATTGAATAACAGTATCATGTCGCTTAACCCATCTCGTTTGACAAAGTGACTCCAGAGAGTGTTTCAGGTGAGTCTTCAATACTGCGAACCGCATTCTCGACGATGAAGAACGATACAAATTCTTCAATAGTCCCACGTGAGTTTCTCACACTTGTAACTTCGCAACTGCTAGAGACAGCGATGTTGAGCTGATGATTTCGACACGGTCTCGTGACAATATTTTCACTAAGGAATAACTATGAATTACCATTATTAACACTTCACAATAAACTGATTCCTCTCACTCTTGACTAATCTTCACACTCGCACTTGCTGCATCTGGGGCTATTTACTGATTCATTCTTCAGTCTTAATATTTCTGCTTCTCAATGTAAACTATGTTCCTATTCGGCGAATAGTCCGTATTCATAACGCTACATATCGAAGGGTCTCTGTGCAAGAGAACAGTGTGATTTTCGCGACTTCTCTCGAACAAAATCAAGACAGAATGGCCGCGCATTTTTCGTAGGTATGTGTTAGCCATCTATGTGTCAGACAGAAACGTATAAAATACGATGACGCAGGCGCGCGTGCTACATACGAAAGTCCAGCTACTGGATAACTCGATTCAGTCGAGTCGACTGACGAAAGAAATGAACGAAGAGAGTGAGGGCTGACTGGCGGGGGCGGCGGGGGTAGCAGTGCAGGCGGCCCCGCTGGTGGGGGGGGGGGGGGGGGAGACGCCCCTTCATATGTATCCACCACAGTCTGGAAACCAACCGATACCGTGTGAAGCAGCACCATTCTTAGTAAAGAAGAAGTTCAATACCGTATCTACAAAAAATTGCAGGACTAACGATTCTGCGACTCGTAAGGCCTAACAGTTAACTTTATGTTGTCCCTGTACGGTGTCCCTTGTTTTACTAGGACGCCAGCAGTGATCTCGTAGCATCCGGTTTCCCGTGTGGTTTAAGACCGAACTCGGCTATATAAACGTCGACCAGTTTCGGTTGCGCTGTTAGTATGGATCGGACTGCTGCAGAGACAGCTGTATTGAACGACTCAATAGATGCGTCGTTAGCAGCAGAAAGCGATCACAAGTTACTGTTTACAAAGGAGTCGACAATATAAAATTAACTGTTAAGCCTTATGGGTCGGAGAATGTTTTGGATGATACTGTAGTTTTTCTAGGAGAAGTATAGAAATTCACGTTTACGAAGCATGATGATGTTTCATGTGGCTGAAGTTGTATTTGTGTGGCTTTTGTTCGTTGTGGTTCAGCTGAAAGCATCGTTGGTCTGGAGACTTGTAATTAACGTGATGTTATTACCTACTGTACTTGAATAACCGACGACAACATAATCTACGCACGAAGTAATGGCCGCTATCGACAGGGGATCTCAAGTTGATTCCGTATTTCTAGATTTCCGGAAAGCTTTTGACACCGTTCCTCACAAGCGACTTCTAATCAAGCTGCGGAGCTATGGGGTATCGTCTCAGTTGTGCGACTGGATTCGTGATTTCCTGTCAGGAAGGTCGCAGTTCGTAGTAATAGACGGCAAATCATCGAGTAAATCTGAAGTGATATCAGGTGTTCCCCAGGGAAGCGTCCTGGGACCTCTACTGTTCCTGATCTATATAAATGACCTGGGTGACAATCTGAGCAGTTCTCTTAGACTGTTCGCAGATGACGCTGTAATTTACCGTCTAGTAAGGTCATCCGAAGACCAGTATCAGCTGCAAAGCGATTTAGAAAAGATTGCTGTATGGTGTGTCAGATGGCAGTTGACGCTAAATAACGAAAAGTGTGAGATGATCCACATGAGTTCCAAAAGAAATCCGTTGGAATTCGATTACTCGATAAATAGTACAATTCTCAAGGCTGTCAATTCAACTAAGTACCTGGGTGTTAAAATTACGAACAACTTCAGTTGGAAGGACCACATAGATAATATTGTCGGGAAGGCGAGCCAAAGGTTGCGTTTCATTGGCAGGACACTTAGAAGATGCAACAAGTCCACTAAAGAGACAGCTTGCACTACACTCGTTCGTCCTCTGTTAGAATATTGCTGCGCGGTGTGGGATCCTTACCAGGTGGGATTGACGGAGGACATCGAAAGGGTGCAAAAAAGGGCAGCTCGTTTTGTATTATCGCGTTATAGGGGAGAGAGTGTGGCAGATATGATACACGAGTTGGGATGGAAGTCATTACAGCATAGACGTTTTTCGTCGCGGCGAGACCTTTTTACGAAATTTCAGTCACCAACTTTCTCTTCCGAATGCAAAAATATTTTTTTGAGCCCAACCTACATAGGTAAGAATGATCATCAAAATAAAATAAGAGAAATCAGAGCTCGAACAGAAAGGTTTAGGTGTTCGTTTTTCCCGCTCGCTGTTCGGGAGTGGAATAGTAGAGAGATAGTATGATTGTGGTTCGATGAACCCTCTGCCAAGCACTTAAATGTGAATTGCAGAGTAGTCATGTAGATGTAGATGTAGATGTACTACGGTCGGGGCGTGGGATGTGAGAAGATGAACGTAGCAGGGAAGTTAGAAAATCTAAAAACGGAAATACTAACGCTTAATCTAGGTATTGTGAGGGTCAGTCAGGTGAAATGGAAAGAAGATGAATATAGGGTAACATAAAGAGCTACATAAATTTGTATGAGGGCAATAGTGTTCGTTATGAATAGGAAGGCAAGGCGGAAAATGTGTTAGAGTGTTCAGTAAAGTGACAGCATTATTGTCATCAGAATCGACAGAAAACCAACATCTAGAACAATATTTCAGGTCTACATACCGAGGTTGCAAGTTGATGAGAGTATTTGAGGATATTGAATAAAGAGTACTTCAATACGTATAGGGAGAGGAAAAGTAACTCGTGGGGGAATGGAATGCGGTTGTAGGGGAAGGAGTAGATGAAAGAGTTGCGCGAGATTATGAACTTCGTAGTAGGAATGAGAGAGAAGAAACACTTTTTGAGTTTTACAATAAATTTCATTTCATAATAGCGGATATTCCGTTGACGAATTACAAGAGAAGGAGCACTACTTGGAAAAGGCCGGGAGATACGGGGAGATTTCACTTAGGTTTAGTCATGGTCATGTAAATATTCCAAAATCAGATACTGGATTGTAAGGCGTACCCAGTAGCTCATGTAGATTCTGAGTACAGTTTACTACTTATGGAGAGTAGGCTAAGGTTTAGAAGACTAGACAGGAAGAATTAATGCGAAAAGAAGTGGAATACAGAAGTACTAAGAAATGAAGACATATGCTTTAAGTTACCTAAGGCTGTAGATACTGCGATTTCTAATAGCTCAGTGCGCACTTCAATTGTAAAGGAATGTACATCTCTAAAAATGTACAGTCACAGAAGTTGGAAAGAAAAACAATGGTACATAGACGGTAACTGCAAAGACATCAAGGCCAACAGACGATGTACTTCTGTTGATCAATGAAAGCAGGACTTACACAAATGTTTAGGAAAATTGTGCTTGTGAAGAAACCATGGGTAGCAGAAAGAGTACTTCAGCTAATCAATCAATGAAGGAATAACACAAATGTCCAGGCAAAATCAGGAATACAAAGAAACAAGTTACTCAGGAATGAAATAAATAGGAAGTGCAGCGAAGCTAAGATGAAACGGCTGCATGAAAAAATGTGAGATAATTTGAAAGGAAATGTTCCTCGGAAGGACTAAATAAGCACACAGAAAAGTGAAATCAGCTTCAGTGAAATTAGAAGCAAACGTGATAATACGAGAGTGGAATGGAAATACCACTGTTAAATACTGAAGACAGGCCGGGTGGGTGGAAAGAGTAGACTGAAGGCCTCTACGAGAGGGAAGTTTCGTCTAATAACGTGATAGAAGAAGAACCAGGAGTCGGTATAGAAGAGATCGGGGATCCATTATTAGAGCGTCTCTAAGGACCTCGTTGTTTATCAACACTATTATACTCCTCCTTCGGTATTAGAATGTAAAAGAGCTTTGGAGGACCTAAGCTCGAATAAGGCAGACGGAATGGATAACGTTCCATCAGAATTCTAAAATCATTGGGTAATGTGGCACCAAACAACTACTCACGTTGACCTGTAGAATGTATAAATCTGACGATATACCGTCGGAGCTTCCGGGAAAAAAAAATCATACACACAGTTCCAAAGACTGCAAGAACAGACAAGTGCGAGAACTACCGCACAATCAAATTGATGACTCATATATCCAATTTGCTGACAAGAATAATATAGGGAAGAATGGTAAAGAAAATTGAGTATTTGTTAGTTGACGGTCAGTTTGGCTTTAGGAAAGGTAAAGGCAACAGAGAGACACAACTGACTTTGCGGGTGAAAATGGAAGCAAGACTAAAGAAAAGACAAGACAGGTTTATAGGATCTGTCGACCTGGAGCGTGCGGTCGACAATGTCAAATGCTGCGAGATGTTTGAAATCCTGTGAAAAATAAATGTGTAACCTGTACGAAGAGAGGAACACAAAGAGTCGAACACAAAGTGCGAAGTGGTCAGATTAAATTGGTATTGGGATGTAGTCTTTAGCCCCAACTGTTCTATCTATATATCGAAGAAGCAATGAGGAATTAAAAGAAAGGTTCAAGAGAGGAAATAAAATTCATGGTGAACTGATATCAATGATAAGATTCACTAACGACATCGCTATCCTCGGTGAAAGTGAAAGTGAAGAAGAACTACAGGATACTCTGAGTTGAATGAACATCCTAATGAGTACAGAATGTGGACTGAGAGGAAACCGAAAAAAGACGAAATGAGAAGTAGCAGATATGAGCACACAGGGAGAAACTTAACATCGGAATCGATGGTCGCGAAGTAGAGCTGCTAACTTGGATAGCAAAACTTCCCATGACGGACGGAGCAAGGATGACATAAAAAAACAGATTAGCACTGGCAAAAAGGGCATTCATGGCCACGAAAGATCTTCTAGTACCAAACACAGGGATTAATTTGAGGAAAAAATTTCTGAGAATGTATCTTTGGAGTACAGCTCTGTATGGTAGCGAAACATGGACTGTTGGAAAACTGGAAAAGAGGAGAGTCTAAGCATTTGAGATATGGTGCTACAGAAGAATGTTGAAAATTAAGATGATTGATAAGGTGCGGAATGAGGAGCGGCTCATAAGTTTCGGCGAGGAGATGAATATATGAAAAACACTGACAAGAAGAAGGGACAGGATGGTAGGACATTTATTAGACATCACGGAATAACTTCCATGGCGTTGGAGGGAGCTATAGAGAATAAAAACTGTCAAGGAAAACAGATTTGAATACATACAGTAAATAATTGAGGACTTAGGTTGCAAGTGTTACGCTGACATTAAGAGTTTGGCACAGGAGAGAAATACGTGACAGGCAGCATCAAACCAGTCAGAAGACTAATGACTAAGAAAGAAAATACGAATGATTATATTACGATAGCATTTTTAGTTTTTAATTCTGTCAATAATTATACTAAAAACTGAAGTTAAAACTTGTGTTGTCCTTAGAGGCCGCTAGATAGGCAACTTCTAACTGGGTCCATGCAACATAAACCATGAACCAATAACAATGATCCACGAACCATGAGCCACGAACAATGAACGGTGTTGGTCGTTTAGTGAAACAGGTAGGCAACTCGTAAAAATCTGAAAACCCATAAATTATGTTAACTTCTGGCAGAACGGCCGTCGTGCTTGTTTGGCACATGATTTGACATTATCTAGTTCCTCTGCGATCTCTTTAAATGAACTCTGACATCTTGCGACTTCCCATGAAAATTACAAGGACAGATGTTCCCAGAAATTTATTGAAAAGCTCTTGGTTCTGTACCACGAATGTGGCTTAGATGTACTTTTCTCTGTGGCATGTACTCAATCTACATCTACGTACATGGTGAGCCCTGTCTCCAGCTACAGACGTTCAGGGTTTTTACATTGACACTTTCTGAGTATTTTCGTATCTGTAATTACGATTTACAATGTAACAATGTAATTACTGCAATCACCCCTGTTTCAGTCGAAATACCTTCAAAACCGTGAAGAAGCCAGGAATATCACGAGGTGGAGAAAGTCATGGTATCGCGAAATGCTCACATACACATGGCGGTACAGTCGCGCACGAAAGGTAAAAGGGCTCTGCACTGACGGAGCTGTCATTTGATTGATGTGAAATGTTTACTATGTAATGTGGTTGCACGACGGGAATTAAATGACTACGAATGCAGAATACTAATTTGAGCCAGACACACGGGACTTTCCATTTGGGAAACCGTTAGAGAATTCATTATTCTGAGATCCATAGCTTGAAGAGAGTAGCGAAAACACCAAATTTCGGGCATTACTTCTGTGGTGTGCGTACTGTAAGACCTTCAGTACACACACTATCAGATTATTTGACTTGTCGCTCTCACGGAGTAGGCGAGTGTCAACAACATGTCTCGTGGTCTTATCGTGGCGTGTTTATCTTCTGCCATTAGGTCAGACGATAGAAATGCCACTTGCACGCTTAGAGTTGCAGATTGACGATGACCAACTTTAAACACAAATTGATTAATTTTCACACACATTTATTAAAATAATAACAAGCATAAAAATTACTTAACTTGGTTCTGGACCCTATTTACAATTGACAATCTGAAGTTCCTTTGGTATTGGTTCGTTAATCTTATTCTCACATGTATCTCTGATACTTGTCAAAAGTGTCTATACATTTATTTTCATGAGTATGTACAGGAATATGGTAATCTTATTAGGCGCAGACTGAAACTTGACTATAGACTGGTACAGACTAATTCAGACTGGTACAGACTGGTGCAGACAAATGCAGACTGAGTAATCGGAGGTCCGTACACTCGTTATAACATCTCGCGCTTTCATGTATCACTGCGCGAGTGTGATCCGCGAGGAGAAAAGGTTCTACGTTAGCAGCAATCTCATTGGCTGCGTTACATATTAATACGCAGATCGGCGGAAGCAGAATTTGCTCCGTCTCTATGGCAGCGCCATCTCGTAGTGCGAAGACGGACGAGCGCTGCGCCTGCGCTGTTGTGCTTAGCAGGGCGCGCTCTAGTCGGAAAGCTGTGTACGCGCTGACTACGCGGAACTACGTACACAACAACTTCTCACCACGGAAAAGGCAACGGCCGATGGCCCTGAGCAATGGTGTTTTAATAGGGTTCTCATTGCTAACAGACTGAGTGAAATAATGACAGAGAACAATGAGGGACGTATGACGAACATATCGGTTAGGAAAATGTGGCGAAATTATGCGTTAATAGGCTGTGGCAGCAGGCGACCAAAAGGAGTGCCTTGGTTAACAGCACGACACTGCGGCAGTGCCTCTCCTGGGCTCGTGACCATAATGGTAGAACCCTGAACGACTGTGCCAGGAAGCCTGATTTCAGCTGACAAGAGCTGATAGTAGGGTTCAAGCATGGTGCAGGCACCACGAACCCACGAACTCGAGTTGTTCAGAATGTTCAAATGGCTCTAAGCACTATGGGACTTGACATCTGACGTCATCATTCCTCTACACTTAGAACTACTTAAAACCTAAGGACATCACACACATCCATGCCCAAGACAGGATTCGAACCTGCGACCGTAGCAGCCGCGTGGTTCCGGACTGAGGCCCATGGAACCGCTCGGTCACTTGGGCCGGCTCAAGTTATCAACAAGTCTCTGCGCAAGCTTGTAGTGGCTCCATAATGGTGTGAGCTGTGTTTACATGGAGTGGACTGAGTCCTCTAGTCCAAATGAATCTATCAGCGACTAGAAATGGTTACGTTCGTGTACTTGGAGAACATTTGCAGCCCATTCATTTAGAGATTTAGAGAGATATGTTACTACGAGACAGATAGAAACCGCCTGCAGGAGAACAAAAGAGGTCTCCGCAGAAAAGGGAAGCATCTTCATGAATATCAAGAGCTCAGATTGAAAACCAGTCCTAAGCAAACAAGGAAAAGTTAAAAGATGGATGGTGTATATCTGGGGTCTATTCAAAGGAGTTGACCTCAAGGCAATATTACAGAACTGGAATTGAACGTGGATGAAGGTGAGATGGGAGAAATGATACTGCGCGAAGAATTTGATAGCACAGTGAAACAGCTAAATAGAAACAAGGTCCAGGGAGCAGACGATATTCCGTAAGGACTGCTCATAGCTTTAAAGAGTCCACTACGACAAAACTCTTCCATCTTGTCTGCAAGATGTGTGAACAGGCAAAATACCCCCAAAATTAAAAATAATACAATAATTTCAATCCCAAAGTACACATGTGCTGACGGGTGTGAATATGACCAAACTATCAGTTC
Organism: Schistocerca gregaria; assembly: GCF_023897955.1. Taxonomy (NCBI): domain Eukaryota; kingdom Metazoa; phylum Arthropoda; class Insecta; order Orthoptera; family Acrididae; genus Schistocerca; species Schistocerca gregaria. Next base: position 108,403,777 of record NC_064921.1, on the reverse strand, counting down.
AATAAATAATGGTTGCAAAATATTAACATGAATTCTCGACAGTAGAATTCTGGTAGAAGCAAACCTCGGAGGAGATCATCTTGAATTTCGGAGATATGTAGGAACACGCGATTCAATACTGACCCTACGACTTAACTTAGAAGGTAGGTCAAGGGAAGGCTAACCTACGTTTATAGCATTTGTCGATTAAAGCAATATTTTGAAAATTTTGAACGGAGTACTTTACTCGAAATTCTGAGGATAGCAGGGGTAAAACATGATGACCGAAAGTTTATTCACCACTCGCAAATAAGTCAGAGACAGTTGCAACAGTCGAGGAACCTGAAAGAGGAGCAGTGGTTCAAAAGGGATTGAAACATGGTTAGAGCACTTCCCCGACGTTATTCAATGTGTTTATTGAGCAGTCAGTAAAGGGAAACGTAAAAACGTTAGAAGCAGGAATTAAAGTTCAGGGAGATGAACTAAAAATTTCAAGCTTTGCCGATGACATTCTAATTCTATCAGAGGAAAGACTCGTAAAATCTGTTGAAAGCAACGGACAATGTCTTGAAATGAAATTATAAAACAGACACTAATGAAATTAATGTAGTGGAATTAAATCAGTTGACGCTGAGGAAATTAGATAATGAATATAGACACTAAAACTACAACATGACTTTCGATATTGGGGAATCTAAGCAAATGATGATGGCCTATGTAAAGAGGATATAAAACGTGGACTTGCAAAGCTAAAAAAAGGGTTTCCGAATAAGAGGATTTGTTAAGATGCCGATACACGGCGGCTGGTTTACTGTAACCCTTGGACCTTCAAATTGACAATAAAACTCAGATAATGCATCGCGATTGAATACAAAAAGCACAATGCCGACAACTAACCAGGGGGTGAAACGCTTCAAACACTCTGTGTTGGAACCACGTGGGAGACCGTTAGTAGATTCGGATTCACCACTGGAAATTTAGTGTAAACCTTCCACCTTCACATTGACGAAGACACACAGCAATTACATAGCGACTGAATACTAAAGCAACAATGAGGACTACTGAACAGCGGGAGTAACGCTTTAAACGGTCTGTGTTGGAACCTTTCCTGGAAGACCAGAATTAGATTCCGATGCACGACGGAAAGTTTACTGTAACGCTTGTCCCTTCACATTGACGAAGAAACACAGAAAGCGCATCGCAATTTAATACAAAATGAACAATGAAGACGTCTCTCCTGGGGGAGTAATGTTTTAAACAGTCTATGTTGAAAACTCCTGGGAGACCAGTAGCAGATTCCGATGCATCCTTGCAGATTTAGAGTAACCCTTGGACAATCACATTGACGAAGAAACACAGCAATTGCATTGTGATTGAATACAAAAGCCACAAGGCCGACTAATGTCGAGCAGGAGTAACGCTTCAAACTGTCTTGGAACCTTTCGTGGGAGACCAGTATTAGATTCCGATGCATGATGGAAGGTTTGATGTAACGCATGTCCATTCACATTGACGATGAAACACAGAAGTGCAGCGCAATTGAATACAAAAAGCACAATGAAGATCTCTGTCCCTTTGGGAGTAATGTTTCAAACAGTCTCTGTTGGAACCTCCTGTGAGACCAATGTTAGATTCCGATGCACCCCTGCAGGTTTACAGTAACCCTTGGATCTTCACATTGACGAAGAACGCAACAATTGCATCTCGATTGAATTCAAAAGCCACAAGGCCGACTAATGTCGAGCAGGAATAACGCTTCAAACTGTCTGTGTTGGAACCTTTCCTGAGAGACCAGTATTAGATTCCGATGCACGATGGAAACTTTGCAGTAATGCCTGTCCCTTCACATTGACGATGAAACACAGAAAGCGCATCGCAATTGAATACAAAAAGGACAACGAAGACCTCTGTCCTTTTGGGAATAGTGTTTCAACCAGTATCTGTTGGAACCTCCTGGGAGAGAAGTATTATATTCCGAAGGACCCCTGCAAGTTTAAAGTAACTCTTGGATCTCCATATTGACGAAGAAACGGAGCAATTGCATCCCGATTGAATACAAAAGCCGCAAGGCCGACTAATTTAGAGCAGGAGTAACGCTTCAAACTGTCCGTGTTGGAACCTTTCCTGTGAGACCAGTATTAGATTCCGATGCACGATGGAAAGTTTACTGTAAGGCTTGTCCCTTCACATTGACAATGAACCACAGAAGCGCAGCGCAATTGAATACAAAAAGCACAATGAAGACATCTGTCCCTTTGGGAGTAATGTTTCAAACAGTCTGAGTTGAAACCTCCTGGGAGACCAGTATTAGATTCCGATACACCCCTGCAGGTTTACAGTAACCCTTGGATCTTCACATTGACGAAGAAATACTGCAATTGCATCGCGATTGAATACAAAAGCCGCAAGAGCTACTAATGAGGAGCAGGAGTAACGCTTCATGCAGTCTGTGTTGGAACCTTTCCTGTGAGACCAGTATTAGATTCCGATGCACGATGGAAAGTTTACTGTAACGCTTGTCCCTTCACATTGACGATGAAACACAGAAAGCGCATCGCAACTGAATATAAATAGCGCAATGAAAAGCTCTGTCCCTGGGGAGTAATGTTTCAAACAGCCTGTGTTGAAACCTCTTGTGAGACCAATATTAGATTCCGTTGCACGGGTGCAGGTTTACAGTAAACCTTTGCCCTTCACATTGACGAAGAAACACGGCAATTGCATTGCGATTCAATACAAAAGCTACAAGTCAGACTAATTTCGAGCAGGAGTAGCGCTTCAACCTGTCTGTGTTGGAACCTTTCCTGGTAGACGAGTATTAGATTCCGATGCACGATGGAAAGCTTCCTGTAACGCTTGTCCCTTTACATTGACGATGAAACACAGAAAGCGCATCGCAACTGAATACAAATAGCACAATGAAGTCCTTTGTATCATTGGGAGAAATGTTTCAAAAAGTATCTTTTGATACCTACTGGGAGACCAGTATTAGATTCCGATGCAGCACTGCAGGTTTACAGTAACACTTGGACCTTCACGTTGTCGAAGAAACGCAGCAATTGCATCGCGATTGAATACAAAAGCCGCAAGGCCGACTAATGTCGAGCAGGAGTAACGCTTCAAACTGTCTGTGTTGGAACCTTTCCTGGGAGACGAGTATTAGATTTCGATGCACATTGACGAAGAAACACAGCAATTGCATCGCGATTGAATGCAAAAGCCACAAGAGCGACTAATGTCGAGCAGTATTAGTGCTTCAAACTGTCTGAGTTGGACTATTTCTTGGGAGAACAGTATTAGATTCCGATGCACCCCTGCAGGTTTACAGTAACCCTTGGATTTTACACTGACGAAGGAGCGCAGCAATTGCATCGCGATTGAATACAAGAGCCGCAAGAGCGACTAATGTCGAGCAGGAGTAACGCTTCAAACTGTCTGGGTTGGAACCTTTCCTGGGAGACCAGTATTAGATTCCGATGCGCGATGGATACTTTGCTGAAATACCTGTCCCTCCACATTGACGATGAAACACAAAAAGGGCATCGCAATTGAATACAAAAAGGAAAATGAAGACCTCTGTCCCTTTGGGAGTAATGTTTCAAACAGTACCTGTTGGAACTTCCTGGGAGAGAAGTATTAGTTTAAAGTAACCCTTGGATCTCCACATTGACGAAGAAACGCAGCAATTGCATCCCGATTGAATACAAAAGCCGCAACAGCGACTCCTGCAAGCAGGACAAACGCTTCAAAAAGTCTGTGTTGGAGCCTTTCCCTGGAGACAAGAATTAGATTCCGAATCACGATGGAAAATTTACTGAAACGCTTGTCCCTTCACATTGACGATGAAACACAGAAATCGCATCGCAAATGAATACAAAAAGCACAATGAATAACTTTGCCCTGGGGGAGTAATGTTTGTAACAGTCTGTGTTGAAACCTCCTGGGAGACCAGTAGTAGATTCCGAATCACGATAGAAGGTTTACTGTAAAGCTTGTACCTTCACATTGACCTTGAAATCCAGAAAGCGCATTCCAATTGAATACAAAAACCACAATGAATACCTCTATCCCTTTGGGAGTAACGTTTCAAAAAATATCTGTTGGAAAATCCTGGGAGACCAGTATTAGCTTCCGATGCACCCCTGGAGGTTACGGGTTAACCCTTGGACAATCACATTGTCGTAGAAACACAGCAATGGCCACGCGATGTTGTACAAAAGCTGCAAGGCAGCCTAATGTCGAACAGTAGTATTGCTTCAAACTGTCTGTGGTGGAACCTTTCCTGGGAGACCAGTATTATATTCCGATGAACGATGGAAAGTTTACTGTAACGCTTGTCCCTTCACATTGACGATGAGACACAGAAAGCGTATCGCAATTGAATAAATAAAGCACTATGAAGACCTCTGCCCTGGGAGAGTTATGTTTAAAACAGTCTGTGTTGAAACCTCCTGGGAGACCAGTAGTAGATTCCGATGCATCTGTGCAGGTTTACAGTAACCCATATGCCTACACATTGACGATGAAACACAGCTATTGCATTGCGATTGAATACAAAAGCCACAAGGCCCACTAATGTCGAGCAGGAGTAACGCTTCAAAGTGTCCGTGTTGGTACCTTTCGTGGGAGATCAGTATTAGATTCCGATGCACGATGGAAAAATTACTGTAACGCTTGTCCCTTCATATTCACGATGAAACACAGAAAGCGCATAGCAATTAAATACAAAAATCACAATGAAGACCTCTGTGCCTTTCGGAGCAATGTTTCAAACAAAATCTGTTGGAACCTCCTGGGAGACCAATATCAGATTCCGATGCACCCCTGCAGGTTTACACTAGAGCTTGGATCCTCACATTGACGAAAAAACGCAGCAATTGCATCGCGATTGAATACAAAAGCTGCAAGAGCGACTAATGTCGAGCAGCAGTAACGCTTCAAACAGTCTGTGTTGGAACCTTTCCTGTGAGACCAGTATTAGATTTCGATGCACGAGCGGAGGTTTACTGTAACGCTTGTCCCTTCACATTGACGATGAAACACAGAAAGCGTATCGCAATTGAATAAATAAAGCACTATGAAGACCTCTGCCCTGGGAGAGTTATGTTTCAAACAGTCTGTGTTGAAACCTACCGGAAGACCAGTAGTAGACTCCGATGTATCCATGCAGGTTTACAGTAACCCTTGGACCTTCACATTGACGGAGAAACACAGCAATTGCATTGCGATGAATACGAAAGCCACAAGGCCGACTAATGTCGAGCAGGAGTAACGCCTCAAACTGTCTGTGTTGGAACCTTTCCTGGGAGTGCAGTATTAGATTCCGATGCACGATGGAAAAATTACTGTAACGCTTGTCCCTTCACATTGACGATGAAACACAGAAAGCGCATCGCAATTGAATGCAAAAAGCACAATGAAGTCCTCTCTCTCTTTGGGAGTAATAATTCAAAAAGTATCTGTTGGAACCTCCTGGGAGACCAGTGTTACATTCCCATGCACCCCTAGAGGTTTACAGTAACCCCTTGGACCACCGCAATAACGAATAAACACAGCAATTGCATCGAGATTGAATACAAATGTCGCAAGAGCGACTAATGTCGAGCAGCAGTAACGCTTCAAACTGTCTCTGTTTGAACCTTTCCTGGGAGACCAGTATTAGATTCCGATGCACGATGGAAAATTTACTGAAACGCTTGTCCCTTCACATTGACGATGAAACACAGAAAGCGCATCGCAAATGAATACAAAAAGCACAATGAATAACTTTGCCCTGGGGGAGTAATGTTTGTAACAGTCTGTGTTGAAACCTCCTGGGAGACCAGTAGTAGATTCCGAATCACGATAGAAGGTTTACTGTAAAGCTTGTACCTTCACATTGACCTTGAAATCCAGAAAGCGCATTCCAATTGAATACAAAAACCACAATGAATACCTCTATCCCTTTGGGAGTAACGTTTCAAAAAATATCTGTTGGAAAATCCTGGGAGACCAGTATTAGCTTCCGATGCACCCCTGGAGGTTACGGGTTAACCCTTGGACAATCACATTGTCGTAGAAACACAGCAATGGCCACGCGATGTTGTACAAAAGCTGCAAGGCAGCCTAATGTCGAACAGTAGTATTGCTTCAAACTGTCTGTGGTGGAACCTTTCCTGGGAGACCAGTATTATATTCCGATGAACGATGGAAAGTTTACTGTAACGCTTGTCCCTTCACATTGACGATGAGACACAGAAAGCGTATCGCAATTGAATAAATAAAGCACTATGAAGACCTCTGCCCTGGGAGAGTTATGTTTAAAACAGTCTGTGTTGAAACCTCCTGGGAGACCAGTAGTAGATTCCGATGCATCTGTGCAGGTTTACAGTAACCCATATGCCTACACATTGACGATGAAACACAGCTATTGCATTGCGATTGAATACAAAAGCCACAAGGCCCACTAATGTCGAGCAGGAGTAACGCTCCAAAGTGTCCGTGTTGGTACGTTTCGTGGGAGATTAGTATTAGCTTCCGATGCACGATGGAAAAATTACTGTAACGCTTGTCCCTTCATATTCACGATGAAACACAGAAAGCGCATAGCAATTAAATACAAAAATCACAATGAAGACCTCTGTGCCTTTCGGAGTAATGTTTCAAACAAAATCTGTTGGAACCTCCTGGGAGACCAATATCAGATTCCGATGCACCCCTGCAGGTTTACACTAGAGCTTGGATCCTCACATTGACGAAAAAACGCAGCAATTGCATCGCGATTGAATACAAAAGCTGCAAGAGCGACTAATGTCGAGCAGCAGTAACGCTTCAAACAGTCTGTGTTGGAACCTTTCCTGTGAGACCAGTATTAGATTTCGATGCACGAGCGGAGGTTTACTGTAACGCTTGTCCCTTCACATTGACGATGAAACACAGAAAGCGTATCGCAATTGAATAAATAAAGCACTATGAAGACCTCTGCCCTGGGAGAGTTATGTTTCAAACAGTCTGTGTTGAAACCTACCGGAAGGCCAGTAGTAGACTCCGATGTATCCATGCAGGTTTACAGTAACCCTTGGACCTTCACATTGACGGAGAAACACAGCAATTGCATTGCGATGAATACGAAAGCCACAAGGCCGACTAATGTCGAGCAGGAGTAACGCCTCAAACTGTCTGTGTTGGAACCTTTCCTGGGAGTGCAGTATTAGATTCCGATGCACGATTGAAAGTTTACTGTTACGCTTGTCCCTTCCCATTGACGACTAAACACAGAAAGCGCATCGCAATTGAATACAAAAAGCACAATGAAGTCCTCTATCCCTTTGGGAGTAATAATTCAAAAAGTATCTGTTGGAACCTCCTGGGAAACCAGTGTTACATTCCCATGCACCCCTAGAGGTTTACAGTAACCCCTTGGAACACCGCAATAACGAATAAACACAGCAATTGCATCGCGATTGAATACAAATGTCGCAAGAGCGACTCATGTCGAGCAGCAGTAACGCCTCAAACTGTCTCTGTTGGAACCGTTCCTGGGAGACCAGTATTAGATTCCGATGCACGATGGAAAATTTACTGAAACGCTTGTCCCTTCACATTGACGATGAAACACAGAAAGCGCATCGCAATTGAATACAAAAAGCACAATGAATAACTTTGCCCTGGGGGAGTAAGGTTTGAAACAGTCTGTGTTGAAACCTTCTGGGAGACCAGTAGTAGATTCCGAATCACGATAGAAGGTTTATTGTAAAGCTTGTACCTTCACATTGACCTTGAAACCCAGAAAGCGCATTCCAATTGAATACAAAAAGCACAATGAATACCTCTATCCCTTTGGGAGTTACGTTTCAAAAAATATCTGTTGGAACCTCCTGGGAGACCAGTATTAGCTTCCGATGCACCCCTGCAGGTTACGTTAACCCTTGCACAATCACATTGTCGTAGAAACACAGCAATGGCCTCGCGATGTTGTACAAAAGCTGCAAGGCAGCCTGATGTCGAACAGTAGTATTGCTTCAAACTGTCTGTGGTGGAACCTTTCCTGGGAGACCAGTATTATATTCCGATGAACGATGGAAGTTTTACTGTAACGCTTCTTCCTTCTCATTGACGATGAAACACAGAAAGCGCATCACATTTGAATAAAAAAACACAATGAAGACCTCTGTCCCTTTGGGAGTAATGTTTCAAAAAGTATCTGTTGGGACCTCCTGAGAGACCAGTCTTAGGTTCCGATCCACTCCTGCTGGTTGACAGTAACCTTTGGATCTTCATATTGATGAAAAAACGCAGCAATTCCATCGCAATTGAATACAAAAGCCGCAAGAGCGACTAATGTCGAGAAGGAGTAACGCTTCAAACTGTTTTGGAACCCTCCTCCGAGACCAGTATTAGATTCATAGGCACGATGGAAAGTTTACTGTAACGCTTGTCCCTTCACATTGACGATGAGACACAGAAAGCGTATCGCAATTGAATAAATAAAGCACTATGAAGACCTCTGCCCTGGGAGAGTTATGTTTCAAACAGTCTGTGTTGAAACCTACCGGAAGACCAGTAGTAGACTCCGATGTATCCATGCAGGTTTGCAGTAACCCTTGGACCTTCACATTGACGGAGAAACACAGCAATTGCATTGCGATGAATACGAAAGCCACAAGGCCGACTAATGTCGAGCAGGACTAACGCTTCAAACTGTCTGTGTTGGAACCTTTCCTGGGAGTCCAGTATTAGATTCCGATGCACGATAGAAAGTTTACCATAACGCTTGTCCCTTCCCATTGACGACTAAACACAGAAAGCGCATCGCAATTGAATACAAAAAGCACAAGGAAGTCCTCTATCACTTTGGGAGTAATAATTCAATAAGTATCTGTTGGAACCTCCTGGGAGACCAGTGTTACATTCCCATGCACCCCTAGAGGTTTACAGTAACCCCTTGGACCACCGCAATAACGAATAAACACAGCAATTGCATCGCGATTGAATACAAATGTCGCAAGAGCGACTAACGTCGAGCAGCAGTAACGCTTCAAACTGTCTCTGTTGGAACCTTTCCTGGGAGACCAGTATTAGATTCCGATGCACGATGGAAAATTTACTGAAACGCTTGTCCCTTCACATTGATGATGAAACACAGAAAGCGCATCGCAATTGAATACAAAAAGCACAATGAATAACTTTGCCCTGGGGGAGTAATGTTTGAAACAGTCTGTGTTGAAACCTCCTGGGAGACCAGTAGTAGATTCCGAATCACGATAGAAGGTTTACTGTAAAGCTTGTACCTTCACATTGACCTTGAAACCCAGAAAGCGCATTCCAATTGAATAGAAAAAGCACAATGAAAACCTCTGTTCCATTAAGAGTAATGTTTCAAACAATCTCTGTTGGAAACTCCTGGGAGACCAGTGTTAGATTCCGATGCACCAAAGCAGGTTCCTAGTAACCCTTGGACCTTCACGTTGACGAAGAAACGCAGCAAGTGCATCGCGATTGAATACAAAAGCCGCAAGAGCGACTAATGTCGAACAGCAGTAACGCTTCAAACCGTCTGTGTTCGAACCTTTCCTGGGAGACTAGTTTTAGATTCCGATGCACGATGGAAAGTTTACTGAAACGTTTGTCTCTTCACATTGACGATGAAACACAGAAAACGCATCACAATTGAATACAAAAAGCACAATGAAGACCTCTGCCCTCGGGGAGTAGTGTTTCAAACAGTCTCTGTTGAAACCTCCTGGGAGACCAGTAGTAGATTCCGATGCATCCGTGCAGGTTTACAGTAACCCTTGGACCTTCGCATTGGTGAAGAAACACAGCAATTGTATCGCGATTGAATAAAAAATCCACAAGGCCGACTAATGTCGAGCAGGAGTAACGCTTCAAACTGTGTTGGAACCTTTCCTGGGAGACCAGTATTAGATTCCGATGCACGATGGATACTTGGCTGAAATACCTGTCCCTTCACATTGACGATGAAACACAGAAAGCGCATCGCAATTGAATACAAAAAGGAAAATGAAGACCTCTGTCCCTTTGTTAGTAATGTTTCAAACAGTACCTGTTGGAACTTCCTGGGAGAGAAGTATTAGATTCCGATGCACCCCTGCAAGTTTAAAGTAACCCTTGGATCTCCACATTGATGAAGAAACGCAGCAATTGCATCCCGATTGAATACAAAAGCCGCAAGAGCGACTACTGTCAAGCAGGACAATCGCTTCAAAATGTCTGTGTTGGAACCTTTCCCTGGAGACAAGAATTAGATTCCGAATCACGATGGAAATTTTACTGCAACGCTTGTCCCTTCACATTGACAGTAAACCACAGAAAGGTATCGCAAATGAATAAAAAAAGCACAATGGAGACCTCTGGCCTGGGGGAGCAATATTTCGAACAGTCTGTCCTGAAACCTCCAGCGAGACCAGCGTTAGATTCCGATGCACTACTGCAGGTTTAAAGTAACCCTTTGACCTTCACATTAAACCGCAAGAGCGACTAATGTCGAGCAGCAGTAACGCTTCAAACAGTCTGTGTTGGAACCTTTCCTGTGAGACCAGTATTAGATTCCGATGCACGAGCGGAGGTTTACTGTAACGCTTGCCCCTTCACATTGACGATGAAACACAGAAAGCGTATCGCAATTGAATAAATATGGCACTATGAAGAACTCTGCCCTGGGAGAGTTATGTTTCAAACAGTCTGTGTTGAAACCTCCTGGGAGACCAGTAGTAGATTCCGATGCATCTGTGCAGGTTTACAGTAACCCATATGCCTACACATTGACGATGAAACACAGCTATTGCATTGCGATTGAATACAAAAGCCACAAGGCCGACTAATGTCGAACAGGAGTAACGCTTCAAAGTGTCCGTGTTGGTACCTTTCGTGGGAGATCAGTATTAGATTCCGATGCACGATGGAAAAATTACTGTAACGCTTGTCCCTTCATATTCACTATGAAACACAGAAAGCGCACCGCAATTAAATACAAAAATCACAATGAAGACCTTTGTGATTTTCGGAGTAATGTTTCAAACAAAATCTGTTGGAACCTCCTGGGAGACCAATATCAGATTCCGATGCACCCCTGCAGGTTTACACTAGAGCTTGGATCCTCACATTGACGAAAAAACGCAGCAATTGCATCGCGATTGAATACAAAAGCTGCAAGAGCGACTAATGTCGAGCAGCAGTAACGGTTCAAACAGTCTGTGTTGGAACCTTTCCTGTGAGACCAGTATTAGATTCCGATGCACGAGCGGAGGTATACTGTAACGCTTGTCCCTTCACATTGACGATGAAACACAGAAAGCGTATCGCAATTGAATAAATAAAGCACTGTGAAGACCTCTGCCCTGGGAGAGTTATGTTTCAAACAGTCTGTGTTGAAACCTACTGGAAGACCAGTAGTAGACACCGATTTATCCATGCAGGTTTACAGTAACCCTTGGACCTTCACATTGGCGGAGAAACACAGCAATTGCATTGCGATGAATACGAAAGCCACAAGGCCGACTAATGTCGAGCAGGAGTAACGCCTCAAACTGTCTGTGTTGGAACCTTTCCTGGGAGACCTGTATTAGATTCCAATGCAGCCCCGCAGGTTTGCAGTAACCCTTGGATGTTCATATTGACGAGGAAACGCAGTAATTTCATAGCGATTGAATACAAAAGCCTCAAGGCCGCCTAATGTCAAGGCGGAGTAATGATTCAATCGGTCTGTGTTGGAACCTTTCCTGGGAGAGCAGTATTAGATTCCGACGCACGATGGAAGGTTCACTGTAACGCTTGTCCCTTCACATAGACGATGAAACACAGAAAGCGCATCGCAATTGAATACAAATAGCACAATGAATACCTCTGTCCGTTTTCGAGTATTGTTTCAAATAGCATCTGTTGGAACCTCCTGGGAGATCAGTATTAGATTCCGATGCAACCCTGCAGATTTACAGTACCTATTGGATCTTCACATTGACGAAGAAACGCAGCAATTGCATCGCGATTGAATACAAAATACGCAAGGCCGACTAATGTCTAGCAGGAGTAACGCTTCAAACTGTCTGTGTTGGAACCTCCTGGGAGACCAGTGTTAGATTCCGATGCACCAAAGCAGGTTTACAGTAACCCTTGGACCTTCACGTTGACGAAGAAACGCAGCAATTGCGTCGCGATTGTATACAAAAGCCGCAAGGCCGACTAATGTCGAGCAGGAGTAACGCTTCAAACTGTCTGTGTTGGAACCTTTCTTGGGAGACCAGTATTAGATTCCGATGCACTATGGAAAGTTTACTCTAACGCGTGTCCCTTCACATTGACGATGAAACACAGAAAGAGCATCGCAATTGCATACAAAAAGCAATTTAAAGACCTCTGTCCCTTTGGGGGTATTGTTTCAAACAGTCTGTGATGGAACCTCGTGGGAGACCAGTAGTAGATTCCGATGCACGATGGAAGGTTCACTGTAACGCTTGCCCGTTCATATAGACCATGAAACACAGAAAGGGCATCGCAGCTGAATACAAAAAGCACAATGAAGGCCTCTGTCCCTTTGGGAGTATTGTTTCAAAACGTATCTGATGGAAACTCCTGGGAGACCATTATTAGGTTCCGATGCCCCACTGCAGGTTTACAGTAACTGTTGGATCTTCACACTGACGAACAACGCAGCAATTCCATCTCGATGGAATACAAAAGCCGCAAGGCCGACTAATGTCGAGCAGGACTGACGCTTTAAACTGTCTGTCTTGGATCCTTTCCTGGGAGACCAGTATTAGATTCAGATGCACTGTCGAAGGTTTACTGTAACGCTTGTCCCTTCACATTGACGTTGAACACAGAAAGAGCTTCGAAATTGCATACAAAAAGCACAATGAAGAAATCTGTCCCTTTGGGAGTATTGTTTCAAACAGTCTGTGTTGCAACCTCCTGGGAGACCAGTAGTAGGTTCCGATGCAGACCTGCAGGTTTGCAGTAACCCTTGGATCTCCATATTGACGAGGAAACGCAGCAATTTCATAGCGATTGAATACAAAAGCCTCAAGGCCGACTAATGTCAAGGCGGAGTAATGCTTCAAACGGTCTGTGTTGGATTCTTTCCTGGGAAACCAGTATTAGATTCCGATGCACGATGGAAGGTTCACTGTAACGCTTGTCCCTTCACATTGACGATGAAACACAGAAAGCACATCGCAATTGAATACAAAAAGCACAATGAAGACCTTTGTCCCTTTGGGAGTATTGTTTCGTACAGTATATGTTGGAACATCCTGGGAGACCAGTCTTGGATTCGGATGCACCCGTCAGGGTTTACAGTAACCCTTGGACCTTCAAGTTGACGATGAAACACAGCAATTGCTTCACGATTGAATACAAAAGCCGCAAAAGCAACCAATGTCGAGTATTAGTAACGCTTCAAACTGTCTGTGTCGGAACCTTTCCTGGGAGACCAGTATTAGATTCCGATGCACGATGGAAGGTTCACTGTAACGCTTGTCCCTTCACATTGACGATGAAACACAGAAAGCGCATCGCAATTGAATACAAAAAGAACAATGAAGACCTCTGTCCCTTTAGGAGTATTGTTTCAAACAGAATCTCATGGAACCTCCTGGGAGACCAGTATAACATTCCGATGCAGCCCTGCAGGTTTACAGTAACATTTGGATCTTCATATTGCTGAAGAAACGAGGCAATTGCATCGTGATTGAATACAAAAGCCGCAAGGCCGACTAATGTCGAGCAGGAATAATGCTTCAAACTGTCTGTGTAGGATCCTTTCCTGGAAGACCAGTATTAGATTCGGAGGCACTATAGAAGGCTTACTGTAACGCTTGTACCTTCACATTGACGATGAAACACAGAAAGCGTATAGCAATTGCATTCAAAAAGCACAATTAAGACCTCGGTACCTTTGGGAGTATTGTTTCAAAAAGTCTGTTTTAGAACCTCCTGGGAGACCAGTATTAGATTCCGATGCACAATGGAAGGTTTACTGTAACGCTTGTCCCTTCACATTGACGATGAAACAGAGAAAGCTCATCGCAACTGAATACAAAAAGCACAATGAAAACCTCTCTCCCTGGGGGAGTAATGTTTCAAACAGTCTCTGTTGGAACCTCCTGGGAGACCAGTGCTAGATTCCGATGCACCGTAGCAGGTTTACAGAAACCCTTGAAACTACACGTTGACGAAGAAACGCAGCAGTTGCATCGCCATTGAATACAAAATCCGCAAGAGCGACTAATGTCGAGCAGGAGTTACGCTTCAAACTGTCTGTGTTCGAACCTTACCTGTGAGACCAGTATTAGATTCCGATGCACGATGGAGGGTTTACTGAAACGTTTGTCATTTCACATTGACAATGACACACAGAAAGCGAATGGCAATTGAATACAAAAAGCACAATGAAAACCTCTGTCCCTTTGGGAGTAATGTTTCAAAGAGTCTGTGTTGAATCCTCCTGGGAGACCAGTAGTAGATTCCGATGCACCCCTGCAGTTTTACAGTAAGCCTTTGACCTTCACATTGACGAAAAACACAGCAATTGAATCGCGATTTAATACAAAAGCCGCTAGGACGACTAATGTCGAGCAGTAGCATTGCTTCAAACTGTCTGTGGTGGAACTTTTCCTGGAAGACCAGTATTATATTCCGATTAACGATGGAAGGTTTACTGTAACGCTTGTCCCGTCCCAATGACGATGAAACACAGAAAGCGCATCGCAATTGCATACAAAATGAACAATTAAAACCTCAGTCCCTATGGTAGTATTCTTTCAAACAGTATCTGTTGGAACCTCCTGGGAGACCAGTATGAGATTCCGATGCACCCCTGCAGGTTTAAAGTAACCTTTATATCTCCATATTGTCGAAGAAACGAGGCAATTGCATCGTGATTGAATACAAAATCCGCAAGGCCGACTAATGTCGAGCAGGACTAACGCTTCAGACTGTCTGTGTTGGAACCTTTCCTGGGAGACCTCTATTAGATTTCGATGCACGATGGAAGTTTCACTGTAACGCTTGTCCCTTCACATTGACGATGAAACAAAGAAAGCGCATCGCAATTGAATACAAAAAGCACATTGAAGACCTCAGTCCCTTTAGGAATATTGTTTCAAACAGTATCTGTTGGAACCTCCTGGAAGACCAGTATTAGATTCCGATGCAGCCCTGGAGGTTTACAGTAACATTCGGATCTTCATATTGACGAAGAAACGAGGCAATTGCATCGCGATTGAATACAAAAGATTCAAGAGCGACTAATGTCAAACTGTTTGTGTTGGAAGCTTTCCTGGGAGACCAGTATTAGATTCCCATCCACAAAGGAAGGTTTTCTGTAACGCTTGTCCCTTCACATTGACGATGAAACACAGAAAGCGCATCGCAATTGGAAACAAAATGCACAATGTACACCTCTGTCCCTTTGGGAGTAATGTTCCAAACAGTCTGTGTTGGAACCTTTACAGGGAGACCAGTATTAGATTCCGATGCAGCCCTGCAGGTTTACAGTAACATTTGGATCTTCATATTGACGAAGAACGCAGCAATTGCATCTCGATTGAATACCAAAGCTGCAAGGCCGACTAATGTCGAGCAGGAGTAACGCTTCAAACTGCCTCTGTTGGAACCTTTCCTGGGAGACCAGTATTAGATTCCGATGCACTATGGAAGGTTTACAGAAACGCTTGTCCCTTCACATTGACGATGAAACACAGAAAGCGCATCGGAATTGCATATAAATAGCAGAATTAAGACCTCTGTCCCTTTGGGAGTATGGTACCTCCTGGGAGACTAGTATTAGATTCCGCTGCACCCCTGCAGGTTTACAGTAAATCTTGGATCTTCATATTGACGTAGAAACGCTGTAATTGCACCGCGATTGAATACAAAAGATCCAAGAGCGACTAATGTTGAGAAGGAATATCGCTACAAACTGACTGTGTTGGAACCTTTCCTGTGAGACCAGTATTAGATTCCAATGCACGATTGAATGTTTACTGTAACGCTTGTCCCTTCACATTGACGATGACACACAGAAAGCGCATCGCAATTGAATACAAAAAGCACAATGGAGACCTCTGTCCCTTTCGGAGTCATGTTTCAAAAAGTATCTGTTGGAACCTCTTGGGAGACCAGTAATAGGTTCCGATGCACCCCTGCCGGTTTACAGTAACCTTTGGACCTTCACATTGACAAAGAAACGCAGCAATTGCATCGCGTTTGAATACAAAAGCCGCAAGAGCGACCAATGTCGAGCAGGAGTAACGCTTCAAACTGTCTGAATTGGAACATTTCCTGTGAGACCAGTATTAGATTCCGATGCACAATAGAAGGTTTACTGTAATGCTTGTCCGTTCACATTGACGATGACACACAGAAGGCGCATCGCAATTGAAAACAAATAGCACAATGAAGACTTCATGTCCCTGGGAGATTAATATTTTAAACAGTCTCGGTTGCAATATCCTGGGAGACCAGTATTACAATCCGATGCACCCCTGCAGGTTTACAGTAACCTGTGGATCTTCACATTGACGAAGAGACACAGCTATTGCATCGCGATTGAATACAAAAGCCGCAAGGCCGACTAATGTCGAGTAGGAGTAACGCTAAAAACTGTCTGTCTTGGAACGTTTCCTGTGAGATCAGTATTAGATTCCGAATAACGATGAAAGGTTTACTGTAAGGCTTGTCCGTTCACATTGACGATGACACACAGTAGCGCATCGCAATTGAATACAAATAGAACAATTAAGACCTCTTGTCCCTGGGGGATAAATATTTTAGACAGTCTCGGTTGCAATATCCTGGGAGACCAGTATTAGATTCCCATGCACCTCTGCAGGTGTACAGTAACCTGTGGACCTTCACGTTGGCGAAGAGACACAGCTATTGCATCGCGATTGAATACAAAAGGCGCAAGGCCAACTAATGTCGAGTAAGACTAACGCTACAAACTGTCTGTCTTGGAACGTTTCCTGTGAGATCAATATTAGATTCCGATGTACGATGGAAGGTTTGCTGTAACGCTTGTCCGTTCACATTGACGATGACACACAGAAAGCGCAACTCAATTGAACACAAATAGCACAATGAAGAACTCATGTCAATGGAGGATAAATATTTTAAACAGTCAGGGTTGCAATATCCTGGGAGACCTGTATTAGATTCCGATGCACCCCTGCAGTTTTACAGTAACAATTGGACCTTCACGTTGACGAAAAGAAAAACAGCAATTGAATTCAAAAGCCACAACGCCGACTAAAGTCGAGTATGGGTAACGCTTCCAAATGTCTGTCTTGGAACCTTTCCTGTGAGATCAGTATTAGATTCCGATGCACGATGGAAGGTTTAATGTAAAGCTTGTCCGTTCACATTGACAATGCAACACAGAAAGCGCATCGCAATTGAATACAAATAGCACAATGGAGACCTCTTGTCCTTGGGGGATTAATACTTTACACAGTCTCGGTTGAAATATCCTGGGAGACCAGTATTAGATTCCGTTGCACCCCTGCAGGTTTACAGTAACCTGTGGACCTTCACCTTGACGAAGAGACACAGCTGTTGCATCGCGATTGTATACAAAAGCCCCAAGGCCGATTAATGTCGAGTAGGATTAACGATTCCAACTGTCTGTCTTGGAACCTTACCTGTGAGATCGTTATTTGATTCCGATGCACGATGGAAGGTTTACTGTAACGCTTGTCCGTTCACATTGACGATGACACACAGAAAGCGCATCGCAATTGAACACAAATAGCACAATGAAGAACTCATGTCCCTGGGGGATTATTATTTTAAACAGTCTCGGTTGCAATATCCTGGGAGACCAGTATTAGATTCCGATGCACCCCTGCAGGTTTACAGTAATCTGAGGACCTTCACGTTGGCGAAGAGACACAGCTATTGCATCACGATTGAATACAGAAGCCGCAAGTCCGACTAATGTCGTGTAGGACTAAAGCTTCTAACTGTCTGTCTTGGAAAGATTCCTGTGAGATCAGTATTAGATTCCGATGTACGATGGAAGGTTTACTGTAACGCTTGTCCGTTCACATTGACGATGACACACAGAAAGCGCATCACAATTGAACACAAATAGCACAATGAAGAACTCATGTCATTTCACGTTGACGAAGAAACACAGCAATTGCTTCGCGATTGAATACAAAAGCCGTAACGCCGACTAATGTCGAGTAGGAGTAACGCTTCTAACTGTCTGTCTTGTAACCTATCCTGTGAGATCAGTATTAGATTCCGATCAACGATAGAAGGTTTACTGTAAAGCTTGTCCGTTCACATTGACAATGATCACAGAAAGCGCATCGCAACTGAATACAAATAAAACAATGGAGACCTTTTGTCCTTGGGGGATTAATACTTTAAACAGTCTCGGTTGCAATATCCTGGGAGACCAGTATTAGATTCCGTTGCACCCCTGCAGGTTTACAGTAACCTGTGGACCTTCACGTTGACGAAGAGACACAGCTATTGCATCGCGATTGTACACAAAAGCCCCAAGGCCGTTTAATATCGAGTTGGATTAACGCTTCCAACTGTCTGTCTTGGAACCTTTCCTGTGGGATCGGTATTAGATTCCGATGCACGATGGAAGGTTTACTGTAACGCTTGTCCGTTCACATTGACGATGACACACAGAAAGCGCTTGGCAATTGAATACAAATAGCACAATGAAGACGTCATGTCGCTGGGCGATTAATATTTTTAACAGTCTCGGTAGGAATAACCTGGGAGTCCGGTATTAGATTCCGATGAACCTCTGCAGGTTTACAATAACCCGTGGACCTTCACGCTGACGAAGAGACACAGCTATTGCATCGCGATTGAATAAAAAATCCGCAAGGCCGACTAATGCCGAGTAGTTGTAGCACTTCAAACTGTCTGTCTTGGAACCTTTCCTGTGGTATCAGTATTAGATTCCGATGCACGATGGAAGGTTTACTGTAACGCTTGTCCGTTCACATTGACAATGATCACAGAAAGCGCATCGCAACTGAATACAAATAGCACATTGGAGACCTCTTGTCCTTGGGGGATTAATACTTTAAACAGTCTCGGTTGCAATATCCTGGGAGACCAGAATTAGATTCCGATGAACCCCTGCAGGTTTACAGTAACCTGAGGACCTTCAATCTGGCGAAGAGACACAGCTATTGCTTCATGATTGAATACAAAAGCCGCAAGGCCGACTAATGTCGAGCAGGATTAACGCTTCAAACTGTCTGTCTTTGAACCTTTCCTGTGAGATCAGTATTAGATTCCGATGCACGATGGAAGGTTTACCTGTAACGCTTGTCCGTTCACATTGACGATGACACACAGAAAGCGCATCGCAACTGAATACAAATAGCACAATGAAGACCTCTTGTCCCTGGGGGATTAATACTTAAAACAGTCACGGTTGCAATATCCTGGGAGACCAGTATTAGATTCCGATGAACACCTGCAGGTTTACAGTAACCTGAGGACCTTCATGTTGGCGAAGAGACACAGCTATTGCTTCACGATTGAATACAAAGGCCGCAAGGCCGACTAATGTCGAGTAGGAATAAGGCCTCAAACTGTCTGTCTTTGAAAGTTTCCTGTGAGATCAGCATTAGATTCCGATGCGCGATGGAAGGTTTACTGTAACGCTTGTCCGTTCACATTGACGATGACACACAGAAAGAGCATCGCAATTGAATACAAATAACACAATGTAGACAACATGTCCCTGGGGGATTAATATTTAAACAGTCTCGGTTGCAATATCCTGGGAGAACTGTATTACATTCCGATGCACCCCTGCAATTTCACAGTAAACTGTGGACCTTCACGTTGATGAACATACACAGCTATTGCATCGTGACTGAATACAAAAGCCGCGAGGCCGACTTATGTTGAGTACAACTAACGCTTCAAACTGTCTGTCTTGGAACCTTTCCTGTGAGATCAGAATTAAATTCCGATGCACGATGGAAGGTTTACTGTAACGCTTGTCCGTTCACATTGCCGATGACCCACAGAAAGCGAATCGCAATTGAATACAAATAGCACAATGAAGACATCATGTCCATGGGCTATCAATACTTTAAACAGTCTCGGTTGGAATATCCTGAGAGAGAAGTATTATTTCCCGATGCAACCCTGCAGGTTTACAGTAACCTGTGGACCCTGACGTTGACGATGAGACACAGCTATTGCAATACGATAGAATACAAAAGCCGCAAGAGCGACTAATGTCGAGCATTAGTAACGCTTCAGACTGTTTTTTGTTTGAACCTTTCGTGGGAGGCCAGTATTAGGTTCCGATGCACGATGGAACGTTTACTGTAATGCTTGTCCTTTCACATTGACGATGAATCACAGTAAGCGCATCGCAATTGAATACAAAAAGCAAAATCAAGACCTCTGTCACTGGGGGAGTAATGTTTCAAACAGTCTCTGATGGAACCTCTGTGAGACCAGTGTTAGATTCCGATGCACCCCAGCAGGTTTACAGTAACAATTGGACCTTCACGTTGACGAAGAAACACAGCAATTGCATCGCGATTGTATACAAAAGCCGCAACGCCGACTAATGTCGAGTAGGAGTAACGCTTCAAACTGTCTGTCTTGGAACCTATCCTGTGAAATCAGTACTAGACTCCGATGCACGAAGGAAATTTTACTGTAACGCTTGTCCGTTCACATTGACGATGATACACAGAAAGCGCATCGCAACTGAATACAAATAACACAATGTAGACCACATGTCCTGGGGGATTAATATTTTAAACAGTCTCGCTTGCAATATCCTGGGAGAACTGTATTACATTCCGATGCACCCCTGCAATTTTACAGTAAACTGTGGACCTTCACGTTGACGAACATACACAGCTATGGCATCGTGACTGAATACAAAAGCCGCGAGGCCGACTTATGTTGAGTACAACTAACGCTTCAAACTGTCTGTCTTGGAACCTTTCCTGTGAGATCAGAATTAGATTCCGATGCACGATGGAAGGTTTACTGTAACGCTTGTCCCTCCACATTGACGACGAAACACAGAAAGCGCATCCCAACTGAATACAAGAAACTCAATGAAGACTCCCTTTGGGAGTATTGATTGAAATAGTATCTGTTGAAACCTCCAAAGACTAGTATAAGATTCCTATGCACCAATGCAGGTTTACAATAACCTGTGGACCTTCACTTTGACGAAGAAACGCAGCAAATGGATCGCGATTGAATACATAAGCCGCAAGAGTGACTACTGTCAAGCAGGAGTAACGCTTCAATCAGTCTGTGTTTAAACCTCCTGGGAGACCAGTAGTAAATACCGATGCATCCTTGCAGGTATTCAGTAATGCTTGGACCTTCACGTTGACGAAGAGACACAGCTATTGCATCGCGATTTAATACAAGAGCCGCAAGGCCGACTAATGTCGAGTAGGACTAACGCTTCAAACTGTCTGTCTTGGAACGTTTCCTGTGAGATCAGTACTAGATTCCAATGTACGATTGAAGGTATGGTGTAACGCTTGCCCGTTCACATTGACGATGACACACAGAAAGCGCATCGCAATTGAATACAAATAGCACAATGAAGACATCTTGTCCCTGGGGGGTTAATACTTTAAACAGTCTTGGTTCCAATATCCTGGGAGACCAGTATTACATTCCCATGCACCCCTGCAGGTTTACAGTAACCAGAGGACCTTCACGTTGGCGAAGAGACACAGCTATTGCATCGCGAATGAATACAAAGGCCGCAAGGCCGACTAATGTCGAGTAGGACTAATGCTTCAAACTGTCTGTCTTGGAACGTTTCGTATGAGATCAGTATTAGATTCCGATGGATGATGAAAGGTTTCCTCTAACGCTTGTCTGTTCACATCGACGATGACCCACAGAAAGCGCATCACAATTAAATACAAATAGCACAATGAAGACCTGATGTGCCTGGGGGAATAATATTTTATACAGTCACGGTTGCAATATCCTGGGAGACTAGTATTAGATTCCCTTGCACCCCTACAGGTTTACAGTAACCTGTGGACCTTCACGGTGACGAAGACACACAGCTATTGCATCGTGACTGAATACAAAAGCCGCAAGGACGACTAATGTCGAGTAAGAGTAATGGTTCAAACTGTCTGTCTTGGAACCTTTTGTGTGAGATCAGTATTAGATTACGATTAACAATGGAAGGTTTACTGTAATGTTTGTCCGTAAACATTGACGATGACACAGAGAAGGCGCAACGCAATTGAATACAAATAGCATAATGAAGATCTCATGTCCCTGGGGGATTAATATTTTAAACAGTCTCGGTTGGAATAACCTGGGAGACCAGTATTACATTCCTTTGCACCCCTGCAGGTTTACAGTAACCAGTGGACTTTCACGTTGACAAAGACAGAGCTATTGCATCGCGATTGAATACAAAAGCCACAATGCCGACTAATGTAGAGTAGGATTAACGCTACAAACTGCCTGTCTTTGAACCTTTCATATGAGATCAGTATTAGATTTCAATGGACGATGGAAGGTTTTTCTGTAACGCTTGTCCGTTGACATTGACGATGACACACAGAAAGAGCATCGCAACTTAATACAAATAGCCCAATGAAGACCTCTTGTCCCTGGGGGATTAATACTTTAAACAGTCTCGCTTGCAATATCCTGGGAGAACTGTATTACATTCCGATGCACCCCTGCAATTTTACAGTAAACTGTGGACCTTCACGTTGACGAACATACACAGCTAGTGCATCGTGACTGAATACAAAAGCCGCAAGGCCTACTTATGTCGAGTACAACTAACGCTTTAAACTGTCTGTCTTACAACCTTTCCTGAGAGATCAGTATTAGGTTCCGATGCACGATGGAAGGTTTACTGTAGCGCTTGTCCGTTCACATTGACGATGACACACAGAAAGCGCATCACAATTGAATACAAATAGCACAATGAAGGCCTTCTGTCCCTGGGGGATTAATACTTTAAACAGTCTCGGTTGGAATCTCCTCGGAGACCAGTATTAGATTCAGATGCACCCCTGCAGGTTTACAGTAACCTGACGACCTTCACGTTGGCGAAGAGACACAGCTATTGCATCGCGATTGAATACGAAAGCCGCAAGGGCGACTAATGTCGAGTAGTACTAACGCTTCAAACTGTCTGTCTTGGAACGTTTCCTGTGAGATCAGTATTACATTCAGGTGCACGATGGAAGGTTTACTGTAACGCTTCTCCGTTCAAATTGACGATGACACACAGAAAGGGCATCGCAATTACATACAAATAGCATAATGAAGACCTCATGTCGCTGGGGGATTAACATTTTAAACAGTCTCGGTTGCAATATCCTGGGAGACTATTATAAGATTCCCTTGCATCCCTGCAGGTTTACAGTAACCTGTGGACCTTCACGTTGACGAAGAGACACAGCCTTGCATCGCGATTGAATACAAAAGCCGCAAGGCCGACTAATGTCCAGTAGGATTAACGCTTCAAACTGTCTGTCTTGGAACCTTGCCTGTGAAATCAGTATTAGATTCCTATGCACTCTGGATGGTTTTCTGTAACGCGTGTCCGTTCACATTGACGATGACACACAGAAAGCGCATTACAATTGAACACAAATAGCACAATGAAGAACTCATGTCCCTGGGGGGTTAATATTTTAAACAGTCTCAGTTGCAATATCCTTTGAGACCATTACTAGTTTCCGATGCACCCCTGCAAGTTTACAGTAACACGTGGACTTTCACATTGACGAAGAGAAACAGCTATTGCATCGCGATTGAATACAAAAGCCGCAAGGCCGACTATTGTCGAGTAGGAGTATCGCTTCAAACAGTCTGTCTTGGAACCTTTCCTGTGAGATCAGTATTAGATTCCGATGCACGATGGAAGGTTTACTGTAACGCTTGTCCGTTCACATTGACGTTGACACACAGAAAGCGCATCACAATTGAATACAAATAGCACAATGAAGGCCTTTTGCCCTGGGGGATTAATACTTTAAACAGTCTCGGTTGGAATATCCTCGGAGACCAGTATTAGATTCAGATGCAACCCTGCAGGTTTACAGTAACCTGACGACCTTCACGTTGACGAAGAGACACAGCTATTGCATCGCGATTGAATACAAAAGCCGCAAGGCCGACTAATGTCGAGTAGTACTAACGCTTCAAACTGTCTGTCTTGGAACGTTTCCTGTGAGATCAGTATTACATTCCGGTGCACAATGGAAGGTTTACTGTAACGCTTCTCCGTTCAAATTGACGATGACACACAGAAAGCGCATCGCAATTACATACAAATAGCACAATGAAGACCTCATGTCTCTGGGGGATTAATATTTTAAACAGTCTCGGTTTCAATTTCCTGGGAGACCAGTTTTAGATTTCGAAGCGCCCCTGCAGGTTTACAGTAACCTGAGGACCTTTTCGTTGACGAAGACACACAGCTATTGCATCGCGATTGAATACAAAAGCCGCAAGGCTGACTATGGTCGAGTAATAGTAACGCTTCAAACTGTCTGTCTTGGAATCTTTCCTGTGAGCTCAGTATTAGATTCCGATGCACGATGGAAGGTTTACTGTAACGCTTGTCCGTTCACATTGACGATAACACACGGAAAGCGCATCGAAATTGAATACAAATAGCACATGAGGAACTTAAGTCCCTGGGGATAAATACTTTAAACTGTCTCGGTTGCAATATCCTGGGAGACCAGTTTTAGATTTCGAAGCACCCCTGCAGGTTTACAGTAACCTGTGGACCTTTTCGTTGACGAAGACACACAGCTATTGCATCGCGATTGAATACAAAAGCCGCAAGGCCGACTATTGTCGAGTAGGAGTATCGCTTCAAACAGTCTGTCTTTGAACATTTCCTGTGAGATCAGTATTAGATTTCAATGGACGATGGAAGGTTTACTGTAACGCATGTTTGTTCACATTGACGATGACACACACAAAGCGCATCACAATTGAATACAAATAGCACAATGAAGGCCTTTTGTCCCTGGGGGATTAATACTTTAAACAGTCTCGCTTGCAATATCCTGGGAGAACTGTATTATATTCCGATGCACCCCTGCAATTTTACAGTAAACTGTGGACCTGCACGTGGACGAACATACACAGCTAGTGCATCGTGACTGAATACAAAAGCCGCAAGGCCTACTTATGTCGAGTACAACTAACGCTTCATACAGTCTGTCTTAGAACCTTTCCTGAGAGATCAGTATTAGATTCCGATGCACGATGGAAGGTTTACTGTAACTCTTGTCCGTTTACTTTGACGATGACACACGGAAAGCGCATCAAAATTGAATACAAATAGCACATGAAAACATTATGTCCTTGGGGGATTAATACTTTAACCAGTCCGATCGGAATATCCTGAGAGACCAGTATTAGATTCCGATGCACCCCTGGAAGTTTACACTAACCTGTGGACCTTCACGTTGACGAATACACTTAGCTGTTGCATCGCGATTGAATACAAAAGAAGCAAGGCCGAATAATGTCCAGTAGGAGTAACGCTTCAAACCGTCTGTATTGGAACTTTTCCTGTGAGATAAGTACTAGATTCCGATGCACGATGGAAAGTTTACTGTAACGCTAGTCCGTTCACATTGACGATGACACACAGAAAGCACATCACAAATAAATACAAATAGCACAATTAAGACCTCATGTGCCTGGGGGATTATATTTTATACAGTCTCGGTTGCAATATCCTGGGAGACTATTATTAGATTCCCTTGCATCCCTGCAGGTTTACAGTAACCTGTGGACCTTCACGTTGACGAAGAGACACAGCCTTGCATCGCGATTGAATACAAAAGCCGCAAGGCCGACTAATGTCCAGTAGGATTAACGCTTCAAACTGTCTGTCTTGGAACCTTTCCTGTGAGATCAGTATAAGATTCCGATGCACGATGGAAGGTTTACTGTAATGCTTGTCTGTTCACATTGACGATGACACCCAGAAAGCGCATCGCAATTGAATACAAATAGCACAATGAAGACCTCTTGTCCCTGGGGGATTAATACATTAAACAGTCTCGTTTGCAATATCCTGGGAGACCAGTATTAGATTCCGATGCACCCCTGCAGGTTTACAGTAACCTGTGGACCTTCACGTTGACGAATAGACACAGCTATTGCATAGCGATTGAATACAAGAGCCGCAAGGCCGACTAATGTCAAGTAGGAGTAACGCTTCAATTTGTCTGTCTTGGAAGCTTGCCTATGAGATCAGTATTAGATTCCGTTGCACGATGGAAGGTTTACTGTAACGCTTGTCCGTTCACATTGACGATGACACACAGAAAGCGCATCGCAATTGAATACAAATAGCACAATGAAGTCCTCATGTCTCAGTGGGATTAATATTTTAAATCGTCTCGGATGCAATATCCTTGGAGACCAGTATTAGATTCATGTGCACACCTGCAGGTTTACAGTAACCTGTGGACCTTCTCGTTGACGAAGAGACACAGCTATTGCATCGCGATTGAATACAAAAGCCGCAAGGATGACTATGGTCGAGTAATAGTAACGCTTCAAACTGTCTGTCTTGGAACCTTTCCCGTGTCGCACAGTATTAGATTCCGATGCACGATGGAAGGTTTACTGTAAAGCTTGCCCGTTCACATTGACGATGACACACAGAAAGCGTTCCGCAATTGAATACAAATAGCACAATGAAGATCTCATGTCCCTGGGGGAATAATATTTTAAATAGTCTCGGTTGCAATATTCTGGGAGACCAGTATTAGATTCATATGCACACCTGCAAGTTTACAGTAACCTGTGGACCTTCACGTTGACTAAGAGACACAGCTATTGAATCACGATTGCATACTAAAGCCGCAAGGCCGACTAATGTCGAGTAGGAGTAACGCTTCAAACTGTCACTCTTCGAACCTTTCCTGTGAGATCAGTATTAGATTCCGATGCACGATGGAATGTTTACTGTAACGCTTGTCCGTTCACATTGACGATAACACACAGAAGGCGCATCGCAATTTAATACAAATAGCAGAATGAAGACCTCATGTCCCAGGGGGACTATTATTTTAAACAGTCTTGATGCAATATCCTAGGAGACCAGTATTAGAGTCCGATGCACCAATGCAGGTTTACAGTGGCCTGTGGCCTTCACGTTGACGGAGAGACACAGCTACTGCATCGCGTTTGAATACAAAAGCCGCAAGGCCGACTAATGTCAAGTAGGAGCAACGCTTCAAACTGTCTGTTTTGGAACCTTGCCTGTGTGATCAGTATTACATTCCGATGAACGATGGAAGGTTTACTGTAACGCTTGTCCGTTCACATTGACGATGACACACAGAAGGCGCATCGCAATGGAATACAAATAGCACAATGAAGACCTAATATCTCTGGGGGATTAATACTTTAATCAGTATCGGTTGGAATATCCTGAGAGTCCAGTATTAGATTCCGATGCACCCCTGCAGGTGTACGTAACCTGTCTACTTTCACGTTGACGAAGAGACACAGCTATTGCATCGTGATTGAATACAAAAGTCGCAAGACCGACTAATCTCGAGTAAGAGTAACGCTTCAAATTGTCTGTCTTCGAACCTTTCCTGTGAGATCAGTATTAGATTCCGATGTACGATGGAAGGTTTAGTGTAACGCTTGTCTGTTCACAATGACGATGACACCCAGAAAGGGCATCGCAATTGAATACAAATAACAGAATGAAGAACTCATGTCCCTGGGGGATTAATATTTTAAACAGTCTTTGTTGCAGTATCCTGGGAGACCTGTATTACATTCCGATGCACCCCTGCAGGTTTACAGTAACCTTTGGACCTTCACGTTGACGAAGAGACACAGCTGTTTCATAGCGATTGAATACAAAAGCCGCAAGGCCGACTAATGTCGAGTAATATTAATACTTCAAACTGTCTGTTTTGGAACCTTTCCTGTGAGGTCAGTATTAGATTCCGATGCACCATGGAAGGTTTACTGTAACGCTTGCCCGTTCACATTGACGATGACACACAGAGAGCACATCGCAATGGAATACAAATAACACAATGAATACCTCATATCCCTTGGTTATTAATGTTTTATACAGTCTCTTTTGGAATATCATAGGGAGACCAGTATTAGATTCCGATGCAACCCTGCAGGTTTACAGTAACCTGTGAACCTTCACGTTGACGAAGAGACACAGCTGTTTGATCGCGATTGAATAGAAAAGCCGCAAGGCCGACTAATGTCGAGTAGGAGTAACGCTTCAAACTGTCTGTCTTGGAACCTTGCCTGTGAGATCAGTATTAGATTCCGATGCACGATGGAAGGTTTACTGTAACGCTTGTCCGTTCACATTGACGACGACACACAGAACGCGCATCGCAATTCAATACAAATAGCTCAATGAAGACCTCATGTCCCTGGGGGATTAATCTTTTAAACAGTCTCATTTGGAATATCCTGGTAGACCAGTATTAGATTCCGATGCACCCCTGCAGGTTTACTGTAACCTGTGGACCTTTACGTTGACCTAGAGACACAGCTATTACATCGCGATTGAATACGAAAGCCACAAGGCCGACTAATGTCGAGTAGGAGTAACGCTTCAAACTGTCTGTCTTGGTACCTTTTATGTGAGATCAGTATTAGATTCCGATGCACGATGGAAGGTTTACTGTAACGCTTGTTCGTTCACATTGACTATGACACCCAGAAAGCGCATCGCAATTGAATACAAATAGCACAATGAAGACCTCAAGTCCATGGGGGATTAAAATTTTAAACAGTCTAGGTTGCAATATCCTGGGAGACCACTATTAGATTCCTATGCACCCCTGCAGGTTTATAGTAACCTGTGGACCTTCACGTTGACGAAGAGACACAGCTATTGCATCGCGACTGAATACAAAAGCCGCAAGGCCGACTAATGTCGAGTAGGAGTAACGCTTAAAACTGTCTGCCTTGAAACCTTGTCTGTGAGATCTGTTTTAGATTCTGATGCATGATGGAAGGTTTACTGTAACGCTTGTCCGTTCACATTGACGATGACACACAGAAAGCGCATCGCAATTGAATACAAATAGCACAACGAAGGCCTTTGTCACTGGGGGATTAATACTTTAAACAGTCTCGACTTTAATATCCTGAGAGACCAGTATTAGATTGCGATGCACCCCTGCAGGTTTACAGTAACCAGCGAACCTTCACGTTGGCGAAGAGACACAGTTATTGCATCACGATTGAATACAAAAGCCGCAAGGAAGACTAATATCGAGTAATAGTAACGCTTCAAACTGTCTGTCTTGGATCCTTTCCTGTGAGCTCAGTTTTGGATTCCGATGCACGATGGAAAGTTTACTGTAACGCCTGTCCATTCACATTGACGATGACACACAGAAAACGCATTGTAATTGAACACAAATAGCACAATGAAGACCTCATGTCTCTTGGGGATTAATATTTTAAACAGTCTCGTTTGCAATATCCTGGGAGACCAGTATTAGATTCATATGCACCCCTACAGGTTTACAGTAACCTGTGGACCTTCACGTTGACGAAGACACAAAGCTATTGCATCGCGATTGAATACAAAAGCCGCACGGTCAACTAATGTCGAGTAATAGTAACGCTTCAAACTGTCTGTCTTAGAACCTTTCCTGTGAGCTCACTATTAGATTCCGATGCACGATGGAAGGTTTACTGTAACGCTTGTTCGTTCACATTGACGATGACACACAGAAAGCGCATCGCAATTGAATACAAATAGCACAATGAAGACCTCAAGTCCATGGGGGATTAATATTTTAAACAGTCTAGGTTGCAATATCCTGGGGGACCAGTATTAGATTCCGATGCACCCCTGTAGGTTTATAGTAACCTGTGGACCTTCACGTTGACGAAGAGACACAGCTATTGCATCGCGACTGAATACAAAAGCCGCAAGGCCGACTAATGTCGAGTAGGAGTAACGCTTAAAACTGTCTGCCTTGAGACCTTGTCTGTGAGATCTGTATTAGATTACGATGCACGATGGAAGGTTTACTGTAACGCTTGTCCGTTCACATTGACGATGACACACAGAGAGCGCATATCAATTGAATACAAATAGCACAAAGAAGGCCTTTGTCACTGGGGGATTAGTACTTTAAACAGTCTCGATTTTAATATCCTGAGAGACCAGTATTAGATTGCGATGCACCCCTGCAGGTTTACAGTAACCAGCGAACCTTCACGTTGATGAAAAGACACAGCAATTGCATCACGATTGAATACAAAAGCCGCAAGGAAGACTAATGTCGAGTAATAGTAACGCTTAAAAAAATCTGTCTGTCTTGGATTCTTTTCTGTGAGCTCAGTTTTGGATTTCGATGCACGATGGAATGTTTACTGTAACGCCTGTCCATTCACATTGACGATGACACACAGAAAACGCATTGTAATTGAACACAAATAGCACAATGAAGACCTCATGTCTCTGGGGGATTAATACTTTAAACAGTCTAGGTTGCAATATCCTGGGAGACCAGTATTAGATTCATATTCACATTTGAAGGTTTACAGTAACCTGTGGACCTTCACGTTGACCTAGAGACACAGCTATTACATCGCGATTGAATACGAAAGAAACAAGGCCGACTAATGTCGAGTAGGAGTAACGCTTCAAACTGTCTGTCTTAGTACCTTTCCTGTGAGATCAGTATTAGATTCCGATGCACGATGGAAGGTTTACTGTAACGCTTGTCCGTTCACATTAACGATGACACACAGAAAGCGCATCGCAATTGAATACAAATAGCACAATGAAGACCTCATGTCCATGGGGGATTAATATTTTAAACAGTCTAGGTTGCAATATCCTGGGAGACCAGTATTAGATTCCGATGCACCCCTGCAGGTTTACAGTAACCTGTGGACCTTCACGTTGACGAAGAGACACAGCTATAGCATCGCGATTGAATACAAAAGCCGCAAGGCCGCTAATGTCGAGTAGGAATAACGCTTCAAACTGTCTGCCTTGGAACCTTTCCTGTGAGATCAGTATTAGATTACGACGCACGATGGAAGTTTTAATGTAAGGCTTGTCCGTTCACCTTGACGATGACACACAGAGAGCGCATAGTAATTGAATACAAATATCACAAGACCCTAGGGGGATTAATACTTTAAACAGTATAGGTTGGAATATCCTGAGAGACCAGTATTAGATTCCGATGAACCCCTGCAGGTTTACAGTAACCTGTGGACATTCACGTTGACGAATAGACACAGTTATCACATCGCGATTGAATACAAAAGCCGCAAGGCCAACTAATGTCGAGTAGGAGTAACGCTTAAAACTGTCTGCCTTGAAACCTTGTCTGTGAGATCTATATTAGATTACGATGCACGATGGAAGGTTTACTGTAACGCTTGTCCGTTCACATTGTGGATGACACACAGGAACCACATCGCAATTGAATACAAATGGCACAATGAAGGCCTTTGTCCCTGGGGGATTAATACTTAAAACAGTCTCGATTGGAATATCCTGAGAGACCAGTATTAGATTTCGATGCACCCCTGCAGGTTTACAGTAACCAGCGAACCTTCACGTTGACGAAAAGACACAGCTATTGCATCACGATTGAATACAAAAGCCGCAAGGAAGGCTAATGTCGAGTAATAGTAACGCTTCAAACTGTCTGTCTTGGATCCTTTCCTGTGAGCTCAGTTTTGGATTCCGATGCTTGATGGAAGGTTTACTGTAACGCCTGTCCACTCACATTGACCATGGCACCCAGAAAGCGCATCGTAATTGAACACAAATAGCACAATGAAGACCTCATGTCTCTGGGGGATTAATATTTAAAACAGTCTCGTTTGCAATATCCAGGGAGACCAGTATTAGATTCATATGCAGCCCTAGAGGTTTACAATAACCAGTGGACCTTCACGTTGACTAAGAGACAAAGCTATTGCATCAAGATTGAATACAAAAGCCGCAAGGCCAACTAACGTCGAGTAATAGTAACACTTCAAACTGTCTGTCTTGGAACCTTTCCTGTGAGATCAGTATTAGATTCCGATGGACGATGGAAGGTTTACTGTAACGCTTGTCCGTTCACTTTGACGGTGACACACAGAAAGCGCATCGCAATTGAATACAAATAGCACAATGAAGACCACATGTGACTGGGGGATTAATATTTTAAACAGTCTTGTTGGAATAGCCTGGGAGACCAGTACTAGACTCCGATGCACCCCTGCAGGCTTACAGTAACCTAAGGACTTTCACGTAGACGAAGAGACACAGTTATTTCATCGCGACTGAATACAAAAGCCGCAAGGCCGACTAATATCGAGTAATAGTAACGCTTCAAACTATCTGTCTTGGAACTTTTCCTGTGAGATCACTATTAGATTCCGATGCACGATGGAAGGTTTACTGTAACGCTTGTCCGTTCACATTGACGATGACACACAGAAAGCGCATCGCAATTGAATGAAAATAGCAAAATGAAGTCCTTATATCCCTGGGGGATTAATACTTTAAACAGTCTTGGGTGGAATATCCTGAGAGACCAGTATTAGATTACCATGCACCCCTGCAGGTTTACAGTAACCTGTGGACCTTCACGTTGACGAATTGACACAGCTATTGCATTGCGATTGAATACAAAAGCCGCAAGGCCGACTAATGTCGAGTAGGTGTAACGCTTCAAACTGTCTGTCTTGGAACCTTTCCTGTGAGATCAGTATAAGATTCCGAGGCACGATGGAAGGTTTACTGTAACGCCTGTACGTTCACATTGGCGATGACACACAGAAAGCGCATAGCAATTGCATACAAATATCACAATGAAGACCTTATGTCGCTGGGGGATTAATACTTTAAACAGTCTCGTTTCGAATATCCTGAGAGACCAGTATTAGGTTCCGATGCACCCCTCCAGGTTTACAGTAAACTGTGGACTTCAAGTTGACGAAGAGACACAGCTATTGCATCGCGATTGAAAACAAGAGAAGCAAGGGCGACTAATGTCAAGTAGGAGTAACACTTCGACTGCCTGTCTTGGAACCTTTCCTGTGATATCAGTATTAGATTCCGATAAACGATGGAAAATTTACTGTAATGCTTCTCCGTTCACATTGACGATGACACACAGAAAGCGCATCGCAATTGAATACAAATAACACAATTAATACATCAGGTAGCTGGAGGACTAACACTTTAAACAGTCTCGGTTGGAATATCCTAGGAGAGCTGTATTAGATTCCGATGCACCCCTGCAGAATACAATAACCATTGACCTTCACGTTGACAAAGAGACACAGCTATTGCATCGCGATTGATTACAAAAGCCGCAAGTCTGACTAATGTTGAGTAGGAGTATTGCTTCAAACTGTCTGTCTTGGTACCTTGCCTGAGAGATCAGTATCAGATTCCGATGCACGATGTAAGGTTTACTGTAACGCTTGTTTGTTCACATTGACGATGACACACAGAAAGCGCATCGCAATTTAATACAAATAGCACAATGAAAACCTCATGTCTCTGGGGGATTAATATTTTAAACAGTCTCGGTTGCCATATCCTAGGAGACCAATATTAGATTCATATGCACACCTGAAGGTTTACAGTAACCTGGGGAATTTGACGTTGACCTAGAGACACAGCTATTACATCGCGATTGAATACAAAAGCCGCAAAGCCCACTAATGTCGAGTAATAGTAACGCTTCAAACTGTCTGTCTTGGAACCTTTCCTGTGAGCTCACTATTAGATTCCGATGAACGATGGAAGGTTTACTAAAACGCTTGTCTTTTCACATTGACGATGACACACAGAAAACGCATCGCAATTGAATACAAATAGCGCAATGAAGACCTTATGTTTCTGGCTGATTAATACTTTAAACAGTCTCGGTTGCAACATCCTGGGAGACCAGTATTAGATTCCGATGCACACCTGCAGGTTTACAGGAGCCTGTATACCTTCACGTAGACGAAGAGACACAGTTATTATATCACGATTGAATACAAAAGAAGCAAGGCCGTCTAATGTCTAGTAGGAGTAACACTTCAAACTGCCTGTCTTGGAACCTTACCTGTGAGACCAGTATTAGATTCCGATGCACGATGGACGGTTTACTGTAACGCTTGTTTGTTCACATTGACGATGACACACAGAAAGCGCATCCCAATTCAATACACATAGCACAATGAAGACCGTATGTCACTGGCGGATTAATACTTTAAACAGCCTCGGTTGGAATATCCTGGGAGACCAGTATTAGATTCCGATGCACCCTTGAGGGTTTACAGAAACCTGTGGACCTTCACGTTGACGAAAAGACACAGCTATTGCATCGCGATTAAATACAAAAGACGCAAGGCCATTTAAAGTCGATTAGGAGTAACGCTTCAAACTGATTGTCTTGAATCCTTTCCTGTGAGATTAGTATTAGATTCCGATAAACGATGGAAAATTTACTGTAATGCTTGTCTTTTCACATTGACGATGACACACAGTAAACGCATCGCAATTGAATACAAATAGCGCAATGAAGACCTTATGTTTCTAGGGGATTAATACTTTAAACAGTCTCGGTTGCAACATCCTGGGAGACCAGTATTAGATTCCGATGCACACCTGCAGGTTTACAGGAGCCTGTATACCTTCACGTAGACGAAGAGCCACAGTTATTATATCACGATTGAATACAAAAGAAGCAAGGCCGTCTAATGTCTAGTAGGTGTAACACTTCAAACTGCCTGTCTTGGAACCTTACCTGTGAGACCAGTATTAGATTCCGATGCACGATGGAAGGTTTACTAAAACGCTTGTCTGTTCACATTGACGATGACACACAGAAAGCGCATCGCAATCGAATACAAATAGCACAAGTAAGACCTCATGTCCCTGCCAGATAAATATTTTAAACAGTCTCATTTGAAATATCCTGGTAGACCAGTATTAGATTCCGATGCACCCCTGCAAGTTTACAGTAACCTGTGGACCTTCACGTTAACGAAGACACACAGCTATTTCATCGTGATTAAATACAAAAGCCGCAAAGCCGACTAATGTCGAGCAGGAGTAACGCTTTAAACTGTCTGTCTTGGAACCTTTCCCGTGAGATCAGTATTAGATTCCGATGCACGATGAAAGGTTTACTGTAACGCTTGTCCGTTCACATTTGCGATGACACACAGAAAGCGCATCGCAATCGAATACAAGTAGCACAATGAAGACCTCATGTCCCTGAGGAATTAATGTTTTAAACAGTCTCGGTAGGAATATCCTGGGAGATCAGTATTAGATTACGATGCACCCCCGCAGGTTTACAGTAACCTATGGACTTTCACGTTGATGAAGAGACACAGCTATTTCATCGCGATTGAATACAAAAGCCGCAAAGCCGACTAATGTCGAGTAGGAGTAACGCTTCTATTTGTCTGTCTTGAAACTTTTCCTGTGAGATCAGTATTAGATTCCGATGCACGATGTAAGGTTTACTGTAACGCTTGTCCGTTCACATTAACGATGACACAAAGATAGCGCAACACAAATGAATACAAATAGCACAATGGAGATTTCATTTCCCTTGGGGAATAATACTTTAAACAGTCTCGGTTGCAAAATCATGGGAGAACAGTATTAGACTCCGATGCACCCCTGCAGGTTTACAGTAACCTGTGGACTTTCACGTTGACGAAGAGAAACAGCTATTGCATCACGATTGAATAAAAAAGTCGCAAGGTCGACTAATGTCGAGTAGGAGTAAAGCTTCAAACTGTCTGTTTTGGAACCTTTACTGTGAGATCAGTATTAGATTCCTATACACGATGGGACGTTTACTATAACTCTTGTCCGTTCACATTGACGATGACACACAGAAAGCGCATCGCAATTGAATACAAATAGCACAATGAAGACCTCATGTCCCTGAGGAATTAATATTTTAAACAGTCTCGGTTGGAATATCCAGGGAGACCAGTATTAGGCTACGATGCACCCCCGCTGGTTTACAGTAACCTGTGGACTTTTACGTTGATGAAGAAACACAGCTATTGCATCACGATTGAATACAAAAGCCTCAAGGCCGACTAATGTCGAGTAGGAGTAACGCTTCAAACTGGAAACTTTCCTGTGAGATCCGTATTAGATTCCGATGCACGATGGAAGGTTTACTGTAACGCTTGTCGGTTCACATTGACGATGACACACAGAAAGCGCATCACAATTCACTACAAAGAGCTCCATGAAGACCTCATGTCCCTGGGGGATTAATATTTTAAACAGTCTCGGTTGGAATATCCTGGGACACCAATATTAGATTCCGATGCATCCCCGCAGGTTTACATTAACCTGTGTACCTTAACGTTGACGAAGAGACACAGCTATTGCATCGCGTTGGAATACAAAACCCGCAAGGCCGAGTAATGTTGAGCAGGAGTATCGCTTCAAACTGTCTGTCTTGAACATTGCCTTTGAGATGAGTATTAGATTCCGATACACGATGGAAGGTTTACTGTAACGCTTGTCCGTTCACATTGACGATGACACAAAGATAGCGCAACACAAATGAATACAAATAGCACAATGGAGATTTCATGTCCCTTGGGGAATAAACTTTAAACAGTCTCCGTTGCAAAATCATGGGAGAGCGGTATTAGATTCCGATGAACCCCTGCAGGTTTACAGTAACCTGTGGAGTTTCACGTTGACGAAGAGACACAGCTATTGCATCACGATTGAATACAAAAGCCGCAAGGTCGACAAATGTCGAGTAGGAATAAAGCTTCAAACTGTCCGTTTTGGAACCTTTACTGTGAGATCAGTATTAGATTCCGATACACGATGGATCGATTACTATAACTCTTGTCCGTTCACATTGACGATGACACACAGAAAGCGCATAGGAATTGAATACAAGTAGCACAATGAAGACCTCATGTCTCTGGGGGATTAATACTTTAAACAGTCTCGGTTGGAATATCCTGGGAGAACAGTATTAGATTGCGATGCACTCCTGCAGGTTTACAGTAATCTGTGGACTTTCACGTTGACGAAGATACATAGCTATTGCCTCACGATTGAATACAAAAGCCTCAAGGCCGACTTATGTCGAGTAGGAGTAACGCTTCAAACTGCCTGTCTTGGAACCTTTCCTGTGAGATCCGTATTAGATTCCTATGCACGTTGGAAGGTTTACTGTAACGCTTGTCCGTTCACATTAACGATGACACACAGAAAGCGGATTGCAATCGAATACAAATAGCACAAGTAAGACCTCATGTCCCTGCCAGATTAATATTTTAAACAGTCTCCGTTGCAAAATCCAGGGAGACTAGTACCAGATTCCGATGCATCCCTGCTGGTTTACATTAACCTGTGGACCTTCACGGTGACGAAGAGACACAGCTATTGCATCGCGATTTAATACAAAAGCCGCAAGGCCGAGTAATGTTGAGCAGGAGTATCGCTTCAAGCTGTCTGTCTTGAACCTTTCCTTTGAGATGAGTATTAGATTCCGATACACGATGGAAGGTTTACTGTAACGCTTGTCCGTTCACATTAACGATGACACAAAGGTAGCGCAACACAAATGAATACAAATAGCACAATGGAGATTTCATGTCCCTTGGGGAATAATACTTTAAACAGCCTCGGTTGCAAAATCATGGGAGAACAGTATTAGATTCCGATGCACCCCTGCAGGTTTACAGTAACCTGTGGACTTTCACGTTGACGAAGAGACACAGCTATTGCATCAGGATTGAATAAAAAAGCCGCAAGGTCGACTAATGTCGAGTAGAAGTAAAGCTTCAAACTGTCTGTTTTGGAACCTTTACTGTGAGATAAGTATTAGATTCCTATACACGATGGCACGTATACTATAACTCTTGTCCGTTCACATTGACGATGACACACAGAAAGCGCATCACAATTGAATACAATTAGCACAATGAAGATTTCATGTTCCTGGGGGATTAATACTTTAAACAGGCTCGGTTATAATACCCTGGGAGAGCAGTATTAGATTCCGATGCACACCTGCAGGTTTACAGTAACCTTTGGACCTTCACGTCGACGACGAGACACAGCTATTGCATCACGATTGAATACAAAAGCCTCAAGGCCGACTAATGTCGAGTAGGAGTAACGCTTAAAACTGGAACCTTTAGTGTGAGATCCGTATTAGATTCCGATGCACGATGGAAGGTTTACTGTAACGCTTGTCTGTTCACATTGACGATGACACACAGAAAGCGCATCGCAATTCAATACAAATAGCTCAATGAAGACCTCATGTCCCTGGGGGATTAATATTATCAACAGTCTCATTTGGAATATCCTGGTAGACCATTATTAGATTCCGATGCATCCCTGCAGGTTTACAGTAACCTGTGGACCTTTACGGTGACGAAGAGACACAGCTATTTCATCACGATTGAATACAAAAGCCGCAAAGCCGACTAATGTCGAGTAGGAGTAACGCTTTTAACTGTCTGTCTTGAAACTTTTCCTGTGAGATCAATATTAGATTCCGATGCACGATGTAAGGTTTACTGTAACGCTTGTCCGTTCACATTGACGATGACACACAGAAAGCGCATCGCAATCGAATACAAATAGCACAATGAAGACCTCATGTCCCTGAGGGATTAATATTTTAAACAGTCTCGGTTGGAATATCCTGGGAGACCAATATTTGATTCCGATGCATCCCCGCAGGTTTACATTAACCTGTGGACCTTAACGTTGACGAAGAGACACAGCTATTGCATCGCGTTGGAATACAAAACCCGCAAGGCCGACTAATGTCGAGCAGGAGTAACGCTTCAAACTGTCTGTCTTGGAACCTTTCCTGTGAGATCAGTATTAGACTCCGCTACACAATGTAAGATTTACTGTAACGCTTGTACGTTCACATTGACTATGACACAGAAAGCGCATCACAATTGAATACAAATAGCACAATGAAGACCTCATGTAACTGGGGGATTAATTCTTTAATCAGTTTTGTTTGGAATACCCGGGGAGAGCAGTATTAGATTCCGATGCACACCTGCAGGTTTACAGTAACCTTTGGACCTTCACGTTGACGAAGAGACACAGCTATTGCATCGCGATTGAATAAAAAACCCGCAAGGTCGACTAATGTCGAGTAAGAGTAAGGCTTCGAACTCTCTCTCTAGGAACATTTCCTGTGGAATCTTTACTAGATTCCGATGCACGTTGGAAGGTTTACTGTAACGCTTGTCCGTTCACATTGACGATGACACACAGAATGCGGATCGCAATCGAATACAAATAGCACAAGTAAGACCTCATGTCCCTGCCAGATAAATATTTTAAACAGTCTCCGTTGCAAAATCCAGGGAGACTAGTATTAGATTCCGATGCATCCCTGATGGTTTACATTAACCTGTGGACTTTTACGGTGACGAAGAGCCACAGCTATTGCATCGCGTTTGAATACAAAAGCCGCAAGGCCGAGTAATGTTGAGCAGGAGTATCGCTGCAAACTGTCTGTCTTGAACCTTTCCTTTGAGATGAGTATTAGATTCCGATACACGATGGAAGGTTTACTGTAATGCTTGTCCGTTCACATTAACGATGACACACAGATAGCGCAACACAAATGAATACAAATAGCACAATGGAGATTTCATTTCCCTTAAGGAATAATACTTTAAACAGTCTCGGTTGCAAAATCATGGGAGAAGAGTATTAGATTCCGATGCACCCCTGGAGGTTTACAGTAACCTGTGGACTTTAACGTTGACGAAGAGACACAGCTATTGCATCACGATTGAATACAAATGCCTCAAGGCTGACTAATGTCGAGTACGAGTAACGCTTCAAACTCTCTGTCTTGGAACCTTTCCTGTGAAATCAGTATTAGATTTCGATGCACGATGGAAGGTTTACGGTAACGCTTGTCCGTTCACATTGACGATGACTCACAGAAAGCGCATCACAATTGAATACAATTAGCACAATGAAGATTTCATATTCCTGGGGGATTAATACTTTAAACAGACTCGGTTATAGTACTCTGGGAGAGAGGTATTAGATTCCGATGCACCCTTGCAGGTTTACAGTAAACTGTGGACCTTCACGTTGACGAAGAGACACAGCTATTTCATCGCGATTCAATACAAAAGCCGCAAAGCCGACTAATTTCGAGTAGGAGTAACGCTTCTAACTGTCTGTCTTGAATCTTTTCCTGTGAGATCAGTATTAGATTCCGATGCACGATGTAAGGTTTACTGTAACGCTTATCCGTTCACATTGACGATGACACAGAGAAAGCGCATCGCAATCGAATACAAATAGCACAGTGAAGACCTCATGTCCCTGCCAGATAAATATTTTAAACAGTCTCCGTTGCAAAATCCAGGGAGACAAGTATTAGATTCCGATGCATGCCTGCTGGTTTACATTAACCTGTGGACCTTCACGGTGACGAAAAGGCACAGCTTTTGCATCGCGATTGAATACAAAAGGCGCAAGTCCGAGTAATGTTGAGCAGGAGTATCGCTTCAAACTGTCTGTTTTGGAACCTTTACTGTGAGATCAGTATTAGATTTCGATACACGATGGGACGTTTACTATAACTCTTGTCCGTTCACATTGACGATGACACACAGAAAGCGCATCGCAATTGAATACAAATAGCACAATGAAGACCTCATGTCCCTGAGGAATTAATATTTTAAACAGTCTCGGTTGGAATATCTTGGGAGACCAGTATTAGATTACGATGGACCCCCGCAGGTTTACAGTAACCTGTGCACCTTCACGTTGATGAAGAGACACAGCTATTGCATCACGATTGAATACAAAAGCCTCAAGGCCGACTAATGTCGAGCAGGAGTAACGCTTCAAACTATCTGTCTTGGAACCTTTCCTGTGAGATCAGTATTAGATTCTGATGAACGATGTAAGGTTTACTGTAACGCTTGTCCGTTCACATTGAAGATGACACACAGAAAGCGCATTGCAATTGAATACAATAGCACAATGAAGACATCATGTCCCTGAGGGATTAATACTTTAAGCAGTCTCGTTTGGAATATTCTGGTAGACCACTATTAGATTCCGATGCACCCCTGCAGGTTTACAGTAACCTGTGGCCCTGTACGGTGACGAAGAGACACAGCTTTTGCATCGCGATTGTCTACAAAAGCCGAAAGGCCGACTAATGTCGAGTATGAGCAACGCTTCAAACTGTCTGTCTTGGAATCTTTCCTGTGAAATCAGTATTAGATTTCGATGCACGATGGAAGGTTTACTGTAACGCTTGTCCGTTCACATCGACGATGACTCACAGACAGCGCATCACAATTGAATACAATTAGCACAATGAAGATTTCATGTTCCTGGGGGGATTAATACTTTAAACAGACTCGGTTATAGTACTCTGGTAGAGCAGTATTAGATTCCGATGCACCCTTGCAGGTTTACAGTAACCTGTGGACCTTCACGTTGACGAAGAGACACAGCTATTGCATCGCGATTGAATACAAAAGCCGCAAGGTCGACTAATGTCGCGTGAGAGTAAGACTTCGAACTCTCTCTCTAGGATCATTTTCTGTGGAATCTGTATTAGATTCCGATGCACGTTGGAAGGTTTACTGTAACGCTTGTCCGTTCACATTGACGATGACACACAGAAAGCGGATTGCAATCGAATACAAATAGCACAAGTAAGACCTCATGTCCCTGCCAGATTAATATTTTAAACAGTCTCCGTTGCAAAATCCAGGGAGACTAGTATCAGATTCCGATGCATCCCTGCTTGTTTACATTAACCTGTGGACCTTCACGGTGACGAAGAGACACAGCTATTGCATCGCGATTTAATACAAAAGTCGCAAGGCCGAGTAATGTTGAGCAGGAGTATCGCTTCAAGCTGTCTGTCTTGAACCTTTCCTTTGAGATGAGTATTAGATTCCGATACACGATGGAAGGTTTACTGTAACGCTTGTCCGTTCACATTGACGATGACACAAAGATAGCGCAACACAAATGAATACAAATAGCACAATGGAGATTTCATGTTCCTTGGGGAATAATACTTTAAACAGTCTCGGTTGCAAAATCATGGGAGAGCAGTATTAGATTCCGATGAACCTCTGCAGGTTTACAGTAACCTGTGGACTTTCACGTTGACGAAGAGACACAGCTATTGCATCACGATTGAATACAAAAGCCGCAAGGTCGACAAATGTCGAGTAGGAGTAAAGCTTCAAACTGTCCGTTTTGGAACCTTTACTGTGAGATCAGTAATAGATTACGATACACGATGGATCGATTACTATAACTCTTGTCCGTTCACATTGACGATGACACACAGAAAGCGCATCGCGATTGAATACAAATAGCACAATGAAGACCTCATGTCCCTGATGGATTAATATTTTAAACAGTCTCGGTTGGAATATCCTGGGAGACCAGTATTAGATTGCGATGCACCCCTGCAGGTTTACAGTAATCTGTGGACTTTCACGTTGACGAAGATACATAGCTACTGCATCACGATTGAATACAAAATCCTCAAGGCCGACTTATGTCGAGTAGGAGTAACGCTTCAAACTGCCTGCCTTGGAACCTTTCCTGTGAGATCCGTATTAGATTCCGATGCACGATGGAAGGTTTACTGTAACGTTTGTCCGTTCACATTGACGACGACACACAGAACGCGCATCGCAATTCAATACAAATAGCTCAATGAAGACCTCATGTCCCTGGGGGATTAATCTTTTAAACAGTCTCATTTGGAATATCCTGGTAGACCAGTATTAGATTCCGATGCACCCCTGCAGGTTTACTGTAACCTGTGGACCTTCACGTTGACGAAGACACAGCTATTTCATCGCGATTAAATACAAAATCCGCAAAGCCGACTAATGTCGAGCAGGAGTAACGCTTCAAACTGTCTGTCTTGGAACCTTTCCTGTGAGATCAGTATTAGATTCCGATGCACGTTGGTAGGTTTACTGTAACGCTTGTCCGTTCATATTGACGATGACAGACAGAAAGCGCATCGCAATTGAATACAAATAGCACAATGAAGACATCAGGTCCCTGGACGATTAATACTTTAAACAGTCTCGTTTGGAATATCCTGGTAAACCAGTATTAGATTCCGATGCACCCCTGCAGGTTTACAGTAACCTATGGACCTTCACGTTGATGAAGTGACACAGCTATTTCATGGCGATAGAATACAAAAGCCGCCATCCCGACTAATGTCGAGTAGGAGTTACGCTTCCAAGTGTCTGTCTTGGAACCTTTCTTGTGAGAATAATCAGTATTAGATTCCGATGCACGATGGAAGGTTTACTGTAACGCTTGTCCGTTCACATTGACGATGACACACAGAAAGCGCATTGCAATTGAATACAAATAGCGCAATGAAGACCTCATGTCCCTGGGGGATTAATATTTTAGTCAGTTTCGGTTGCAGTATCCTGGGAGACCAGTATTAGATTCTTATGCACACCTGCAGTTTTACAGTAACCTGTGGACATTCACGTTGACGAAGAGACACAGATATTGCATCGCGATTGAATACAAAAGCCGCAAGGCCGACTAATGTCGAGTAGGAGAAGCTTCAAACTGTCTGTCTTGGAAACTTTCCTGTGAGATCAGTAATAGATTCCGATGCGCGATGGAAGGATTACTGTAACGCTTGTCCCTTCACATTGACGATGAAACACACAATGCGTAACGCAGTTGAATATAATAAGCACAATGAAGACCACTGTCACTTTGGGAATAATGTTTCAAACAGTATCTGTTGGAACCTCCTGGGAGACCAGTAGGAGATTCCGGTGCACCCTTGCAGGTTTACTGTAACCCTTGGAACTTCATATTCACGAAGAGAAACAGCTATGGCATCGCGATTGAATACAAAAGTCGCAAGGCCGACTAATGTCGAACAGGAGTAACGCTTCATATTGACTGTGTTCAAACCTTCCCTTGGAGACCAGTATTAGATTCCAATGCACGATGGACGGTTTACTGTTACGCTTTTCCCTTCACATTGACGATTACACACAGAAAGCGCATCGCAATTGAATACAGATGGCACAATGCAGACCTAATGTCCCTCGGGGATTAATATTTTAAACAGTCTGGGTTGGAATATCCTGGCAGACCAGTATTAGATTCCGTTGCACCCCTGCAGATTTACAGTAACCTGTGGACTTTCACGTTGACGAAGAGATACAGCTATTGCATCGCGATTGAATACAAAAATCGCAAGGCCGACTAATGTCGAGTAGGAGTAACGCTTCAAACTGTCTGTCTTGGAACGTGTCCTGTGAGATCAGTATTAAATTCCGATGAACGCTGGAAAGTTTACTGTAACCCTTGTCCGTTCACATTGACGATGACACACAGAAAGCGCATCACAATTGAATACTATTAGCACAATGAAGATTTCATGTCCCTGGGGGATTAATACTTTAAACAGTCTCTGTTGGAATACCCTGGGAGAGCAGTATTTGTTTTCCATGCACCCCTGCAGATTTACAGTAACCAGTGGACTTTCACGTTGACGA
This sequence comes from Schistocerca gregaria, assembly GCF_023897955.1. Classification (NCBI taxonomy): domain Eukaryota; kingdom Metazoa; phylum Arthropoda; class Insecta; order Orthoptera; family Acrididae; genus Schistocerca; species Schistocerca gregaria. The sequence goes on along the minus strand of NC_064921.1, from coordinate 108,359,233 downwards.
AGAGATACAGCTATTGCATCGTGATTAATTACAAAAACCGCAAGGCCGACTAGTGTCGAGTAGGAGGAACGCTTCAAACTGTGTGTCTTGAACCTTTCCTGTGGGATCAGTATTAGATTCCGATGCACGATGGAAGGTTTACTGAAACGCTTGTCCGTTCACATTGACGATGACACACAGGAAGCGCATCACAGTATTAGATTCCGATGCACGATGGAAGGTTTACTGTAACGCTTGTCCGTTCACATTGACGAAGACACACAGGAAGCGCATCACAATTGAATACAAATAGCACAATGAAGACCTCATGTCCCTCGGGAATTACTATTTTAAACAGTCTCGTTTGCTTTATCCTGGGAGACCAGTATTAGAATCCGATGCACACCTGCAGTTTTACAGTAACCTTTGGACCTTCACGTTGACGACGAGACACAGCTATAGCATCGCGATTGAATACAAAAGCAGCAAGGTCGACGATTGTCGAGTAGGAGTAATGCTTCAAAAATGTCTGTCTTGGAAATTTTCCTGTGAGATTAGTATTAGATTCCGAAGCACGATGGAAGGTTTACTGTAACTCTTGTCCGTTCACATTCACGATGACACAGAAAGCGCATCGCAATTGAATACAAATAGCACAATGAAGACCTCATGCCCCTGGGGGATTAATATTTAAAAAAATCTCGGTTGGAACGTCCTCGAGGACCAGTGTTACATTCCGATGCACACCTGCAGGTTTACAGTAACCTGTGGACATTCACGTTGACGAGGAGACATAGCTGTTGCATCGCGATTGTATACAAAAGCCGCAAGGCACTCTAATGTCGAGTAGGAGTAACGCTTAAAACTGTCTGTCTTTGAACCTTTCCTGTGAGCTCAGTATTAGATTCCGATGCATGGTGGAAGGTTAAATGTAACGCTTGCCCGTTCACATTGACGATCACACACAGAAGGCGCATCGCAATTGAATATAAATAGCACAATGAAGACCTCATGTCCCTGGGTGATTACTATTTTAAACAGACTCCATTGCAATATCCTGGGAGACCAGTATTAGATTCCGATGCACCCCTGCAGGTTTACAGGAACCTGTGGACCTTCACGTTGACAAAGAGACACAGCTAATGCATCACGATTGTATACAAAAGCCACAAGGCCGGCTAATATCGAGTAGGAGTAACGCTTCAAACTGTCTGTCTTGAAACCTTTCCAGTGCGGTCAGTATTAGATTCCAATGCACCATGGAAGGTTTACTATAACGCCTGTCCGTTCACATTGACGATGACTCACAGAAAGCGCATCGCAATAGAATACAAATAGCACAATGAAGACCTTATGTCCCTGGGGGATAAATACTTTAAACAGTCTCATTTGGAATATCCTGGTAGACCAGTATTAGATTCCGATGCACCCCCGCAGGTTTACAGTAATCTGTGGACCTTCACGTTGACGAAGACACACAGCTAATTCATCGCGATTAAATACAAAAGCCGCAAAGCCGACTAATGTCGGGCAGGAGTAACGCTTCAAACTGTCTGTCTTGGAACCTTTCCTGTGAGATCAGTGTTAGATTCCGATGCACGATGGAAGGTTTACTGTAACGCTTGTCCATTCACATTGACGATGACACACAGAAAGCGTATCGCAATTGAATACAAATAGCACAATGAAGACATCATGTCCCTGAGGGATTAATACAAACAGTCTAGTTTGGAATATCCTGGTAGACGACTATTAGATTCCGATGCACCCCTGCAGTTTTACAGTAACCTGTGGGCATTCACGTTGACGAAGAGACACAGCTATTTCATCGCGATTGAATACAAAAGCGGCAAAGCCGGCTAATGTCGAGAGGGAGTAACGCTTCGAACTGTCTGTCTTGGAACCTTTCCTGTGAGATCAGTATTAGATTCCGATGCACGATGGAAGGTTTACTGTAACGATTGTCCGTTCACATTGACGATGATATACAGAAAGCGCATCGCAATTGAATACAAATAGCACAATGAAGACCTCATGTCCATGGGGGATTAATATTTAAACAGTCCCGGCTGGAATATCCTGGGAGACCAGTATTAGATTCCGATGCACCCCAGCATGTTTACAGTAACCTGTGGTCCTTCACGTTGAGGAAGATACACAGCTATTGCATCGCGATTGAATACAAAAGCCGCAAGGCCGAGTAATGTTGAGCAGGAGTATCGCTTCCAACTGTCTGTCTTGAACCTTTCCTGTGAGATGAGTATTAGATTCCGATACACGATGGAAGGTTTACTGTAACGCTTGTCCATTCACCTTGACTATGACACAAAGATAGCGCAACACTAATGAATACAAATAGCACAATGGAGATTTCATGTCCCTTGGGGAATAATACAGTCTCGGTTGGAAAATCATGGGAGAGCAGTATTAGAATCCGATGCACACCTGCAGATTTACAGTATCCTGTGGACCTTCACGTTGACGTAGAGACACAGCTATTGCATCGCGATTGAATACAAAAGCCGCAAGGCCGAGTAATGTCGAGTAGGAGTAATGCTTCAAACTGTCTGTCTTGGAACCTTTCCTGTGAGATCAGTATTAGATTCTGATTCACGATGCAAGGTTTACTGTAACGCATGTCCGTCCACATTGACGATGACACACAGAAAGCGCATCGCAATTGAATACAAATAGCGCAATGAAGACCTTATGTCAATGCGGGAATAATACCTTAAACAGTCTCGGTTGTAATATGCTGGTAGACCATTATTAGATTCCGATGCATCCCTGCAGTGTTACAGTAAACTGTGGACCTTCACGTTGACGAAGAGACACAGCTATTGCATCGCGATTGAATACAAAAGCCGCAAGGCCGAGTAATATCGAATAGGAGTAATGCTTCAAACTGTCTGTCTTGAAACCTTTCCTGTGAGATCAGTATTAGATTCCGATTCACGATGCAAGGTTTAATGTAACGCATGTCCGTCCACATTGACGATGACACACAGAAAGCGCATCGCAATTGAATACAAATAGCACAATGAAGACCTTATGTCAATGCGGGAATAATACTTTAAACAGTCTCGGTTGTAATATCCTGGTAGACCATTATTAGATTCCGATGCATCCCTGCAGTGTTATAGTAAACTGTGGACCTTCACGTTGCCGAAGAGACACAGCTATTGCATCCCGATTGAATACAAAAGCCGCAAGGCCGAGAAATATCGAGTAGGAGTAATGCTTCAAACTGTCTGTCTTGGAACCTTTCCTGTGAGATCAGTATTAGATTCCAATGCACGATGGAAGGTTTACTGTAACGCTTGTCCGTTTTCATTGACGGTGACACACAGAAATCGCATCGCAATCGAATACAAATAGCACAATGAAGACCTCATGTCCCTGCCAGATAAATATTTTAAAAAGTCTCCGTTGCAATATCCAGAGAGACCAGTATTAAATTCCGATGCATCCCTGCAGGTTTGCATTAACCTGTGGACCTTCACGGTGACGAAGAGACACAGCTATTGTATCGCGAGTGAATACAAAAGCCACAAGGCCGAGTAATGTTGAGCAGGAGTATCGCTTCAAACTGTCTGTCTTGGAACCTTTCCTGTAAGATGAGTATTAGATTCCGATACACGATGGAAGGTTTACTGTAACGCTTGTCCGTTCCCATTGACTATGACACAAAGATAGCGCAACACAAATGAATACAAATAGCGCAATGGAGATTTCATGTCCCCTGGGGAATAATACTTTAAACAGTCTCGATTGCAAAATCATGGGAGAGCAGTATTAGATTCCGATGCACCCCTGCAGGTTTACAGTAACCTGTGGACTTTCATGTTGGCGAAGAGACACAGCTATTGCATCACGATTGAATACAAAAGCCGCAAGGCCGAGAAATATCGAGAAGGAGTAACGCTTCAAACTGTCTGTCTCGAACCTTTCCTGTGAAATGAGTATTAGATTCCGATACACGATGGAAGGTTTACTGTAACGCTTGTCCGTTCACATTGACTATGACACACAGAAAGCGCATCACAATTGAATACAAGTAGCACAATGAAGACCTCATGTCCCTGGGGGATTAATACTTGAAACAGTTTTGGTTGGAATGCCCTGGGAGAGCAGTATTAGATTCCGATGCACCCCTGCAGGTTAGCTGTAATCTTTGTACCTTCACGTTGACGATGAGTCACAAGCTATTATTGCATCGCGATTGAATACAAAATCCGAAAGGCCGACAAATGTCGAGTAGGAGTAACGCTACACACTGTCTGTCTTGGAACCTTTCCTGTGAGATCAGTATTAGATTCCGCTACACAATGGAAGTTTTACTGTAACGCTTGTACGTTCACATTGACTATGACACAGAAAGTGCATCACAATTGAATACAAATAGCACAATGAAGACCTCATGTAACTGGGGGATTAATTCTTTACAGTTTCGTTTGGAATACCCTAGGAGAGCAGTATTAGATTACGATGAACACCTGCAGGTTTACAGTAACCTTTGGACCTTCACGTTGACGAAGAGACACAGCTATTGCATCGCGATTGAATACAAAATCCGAAAGGCCGACAAATGTCGAGTTAGAGTAACGCTTCGAACTGTTTGTCTAGGAATATTTCCTGTGGAATCTGTTGTAGATTCCGATGCACGTTGGAAGGTTTACTGTAACGCTTTCCGTTCACATTGAAGATGAGACACAGTAAGCGCATCGCAATTGAATACAAATAGCACAATGAAGACCTCATATCCCTGGGGGATTAATACTTTAAACAGTCTCGGTTGCAATATCCTGGGAGACCAGTATTAGATTCTGATGCACAACTGCAGTTTTACAGTAACCTGTGGACCTTCATGTTGACGAAGGGACACAGCTATTGCATCGCGATTGAATACAAAAGCTGCAAGGCCGACTAATGTCGAGTAGGAGTAACGCTTCAAACTGTCTGTCTTGGAACCTACCCTGTGAGATCAGTATTAGATTCCGATGCACGATGGAAGGTTTATTGTAACGCTTGTCTGTTCTCATTGACAACGATACACAGAAAGCGCATCGCAATTGAATACAAATAGCACAATGAAGACCTCATGTCCATCAGGGATAAATACTTTAAACAGTCTCATTTGGAATATCCTGGTACACCACTATTAGATTACGATGCACCCCTGCAGGTTTACAGTAACCTGTGGACATTCACGTTGACGAGGAGACATAGCTGTTGCATCGCGATTGTTGTATTGCGATGCGCTTCCTGTGTGTCATCGTCAATGTGAACGGACAAGCGTTACACTAAACCTTCCATCGTGCATCGGAATCTAATACGGTTCTCACAGGAAAGGTTCCAAGACAGACAGTTCGAAGCGTTACTCCTACTCGACATTAGTCGGCTTTGTGGCTTTTGTATTTAATCGCGATGAAATAGCTGTGTCTCTTCGTCATCGTGAAGGTCCACAGGTTACTGTAAACCTGCAAGGGTGCTTGCGAAACTAATACTGCTCTCCCAGGGTATTCCAACAGAGACTGTTTAAAGTATTAATCCCCCAGGGACATAAGGTCTTCATTGTGCTATTTGTATTCTATTGCGATGCGCTTTCTGTGTGTCATCGTCAATGTGAACGGACAAGCGTTACAGTAAACCTTCCATCGTCCATCGAAATGTAATACTGATTTCACAGGAAAGGTTCCAAGACAGAGAGTTTGAAGCGTTACTCCTACTCGACAATAGTCGGCCTATCGGCTCTTGTATACAATCGCGATGTAATAGCTGTGTCTCTTCGTCACCGTGAAGGTCCACAGGTTACTGTAAACCTGCAGGGGTGCATCGTAATCTAATAGTGGTGTACCAGGATATTCCAAATGAGACTGTTTAAATTATTTATCCCCCAGGGACATAAGGTCTTCATTGTGCTATTTGTATTCTATTGCGATGCGCTTTCTGTGTGTCATCGTCAATGTGAACGGACAAGCGTTATCTTAAACCTTCCATGGTGCATTGGAATCTAATACTGACCGCACTGGAAAGGTTCCAAGACAGACAGTTTGAAGCGTTACTCCTAGTCGGCAATAGTCGGCCTTGCGGCTTTTGTATTCAATCGCTATGAAGTAGCTGTGTCTCTTCGCCAACGTGAAGGTCTTATACTGGTCTACGAGGATATTCCTATCGAGACTGTTTAAAGTATTATTCCCTCATTGACATAAGGTCTTTATTGTGCTACTTGTACTCTATTGCGATGCGCTTTCTGTGTGTCATCGTCAATTTGAAGGGACAAGCGTTATAGTAAACCTTCCATGGTGCATTGGAATCTAATACTGACCGCACTGCAAAGGTTTCAAGACAGACAGTTTGAAGCGTTACTCCTACTCGATAATAGACTTCCTTGCAGCTTTTTTATACAATTGCGATGCATTAGCTGTGTCTCTGTGTCAACGTGAAGGTCCAGAGGTTCCTGTAAACCTGCAGGGGTGCATCGGAATCTAATACTGGTCTCCCAGGATATTGCAATAGAGACTGTTTAAATTAGTAATCCCCCAGGGACATGAGGTCTCAATTGTGCTATTTGTATTCAATTGCGATGCGCTTTCTGTGTGTGATCGTCAATGTGAACGGGCAAGCGTTACAGTAAACCTTCCACCATGCATCGGAATCTAAAACTGAGCTCACAGGAAAGGTTCAAAAACAGACAGTTTAAGGCGTTACTCCTACTTGACATTAGACTGCCTTGCTTCATACTGTCTGTCTTGGAACCTTTCCTGTGAGATCAGTTTTAGATTCCGATGCACGATGGAAGGTTTACTGTAACGCTTGTCCATTCACATTGACGATGACACACAGAAATCGTATCGCAATTGAATACAAATAGCACAATGAGGACAACATGTCCCTGAGGGATTAATACAAACAGTCTAGTTTGGAATATCCTGGTAGACGACTATTAGATTGCGATGCATCCCGGCATCTTTGCATTAACCTGTGGACTTTCACGGTGACGAAGAGACACAGCTATTGCATCGCCATTGAATACAAAAGCCGCAAGGCCGAGTAATGTTGAGCAGGAGTATTGCTTCCAACTGTCTGTCTTGAACCTTTGCTCTGAGATGAGTATTAGATTCCGATACACGATGGAAGGTTTACTGTAACGCTTGTCCATTCACCTTGACTATGACACAAAGATAGCGCAACACAAATGAATACAAATAGCACAATGGAGATTTCATGTCCCTTGGGGAATAATACAGTCTCGGTTGGAAAATCATGGGAGAGCAGTATTAGATTCCGATGCACCCCTGCAGGATTACAGTAACCTGTGGACTTTCACGTTGACGAAGAGACACTGCTATTGCATCACGATTGAATACAAAAGCCGCAAGGTCGACTAATGTCGAGTAGGAGTAAAGCTTCAAACTGTCTGTCTTGGAACCTTTACTGTGAGATCAGTATTAGGTTCCCATATACGATGGACCGTTTACTATAACGCTTGTCCGTTCACATTGACGATGACATACAGAAAGCGCATTGCTAATGGAACACAAATAGCACAATGAAGACCTTATGCCCCTGGGGGATTAATACTTTAAACAGTCTCATTCGGAATATCCTGGTAGACCAGTATTAGATTGCGATGCAACCCTGCAGGTTTTCAGTAACCTGCGGACCTTCACGTTGACGAAGAGCCACCGCTATTGCATCGCGATTGAATACAAAAGCCGCAAGGCCGACTAATGTCGAGCAGGAGTAACGCTTCAATCTGTCTGTCTTGGAACCTTTCTTGTGAGAATGGTATTAGATTCCGATACACGTTGGAAGGTTTACTGTAACGCTTGTCCGTTCACATTGACGATGACACACAGAAAGCGCATCACAATTGAATACAAATAGCACAATGAAGACCTCATGTCCCTCGGGGATTACTATTTTAAACAGTCTCGTTTGCTTTATCCTGGGAGACCAGTATTAGAATCCGATGCTCACCTGCAGATTTACAGTATCCTGTGGTCCTTCACGTTGACGTAGAGACACTGCTATTGCATCACGATTGAATACAAAAGCCGCAAGGTCGACTGATGTCGAGTAGGAGTAAAGCTTCAAACTGTCTCTCTTGGAAACTTTCCTGTGAGATCAGTATTAGATTACGATGCACGATGGAAAGTTTACTGTAACGCTTGTCTGTTCACATTGACGATGACACACAGAAAGCGCAACAAAGTTGAATACACATAGCTGAATGAAGACCTCATATCCCTGAGGGATTAATATTTTAAACAGTCTCGGCTGCAATACCCTGGGACACAAGTATTAGATTCCGATGCACCCCTGCAAGTTAACAGTAACCTGTGGACCTTCACGTTGACGAAGAGACGCAGCTATTGGATCGCGATTCAATAGAAAAGCCGCATGGCCGACGAATGACGAGCATTAGTAACGCTGCAAACTGTCTGTCTTGGAACCTTTCCTGTGAGATGAGTATTAGATTCCGATACACGATGGAAGGTTTACTGTAACGCTTGTCCGTTCACATTGACAATGACACACAGAAAGCGCATCGCAATTGAATACAAATAGCAAAATGAAGACCTTATGTCAATGGGGGATTATTACTTTAAAAAGTCTCTTTTGGAATACCCTGGGAGAGCAGTATTAGTTTTCGATGCACCCCTGCAGTTTTACAGTAACCTGTGGACCTTCACGTTGACGAAGAGACACAGCTATTGCTTCGCGATTGAATACAAAAGCCGCAAGGCCGACTAATGTTGAGTGGGAGTAACGCTTCTAACTGTCTGTCTTGGAACCTTTCCTGTGAGACTAGTATTAGATTCCGATGCACGAAAAAAATTTTACTGTAAAGCTTGTCTGTTCACATTGACGATGACACACAGAAAGCGCATCGCAATTGAATACAAATAGCACAATGAAGACCTCATATCCCTGGGGGATTAATACTTTAAACAGTCTCGGTTGGAATATCCTGGGAGATTAGTATTAGATTCCGATGCACCCCTGCAGGTTTACAGTATCCTGTGGACCTTCACGTTGACCAAGAGACACAGCTATTGCATCGCGATTGAATACAAGAGCCGAAAGGCCGACGAATGTCGAGTAGGAGTAATGCTTCAAAAACGTCTGTCTTGGAACCTTTCCTGTGAGATCAGTATTAGATTCCGATTCACGATGCAAGGTTTACTGTAACGCATGTCCGTCCACATTGTCGATGACACACAGTTAGCGCATCGCAATTGAATACAAATAGCACAATGAAGACCTTATGTTAGTGCGGGAATAATACTTTAAACAGTCTCGGTTGTAATATCTTGGTAGACCATTATTAGATTCCGATGCATCCCTGCAGTGTTACAGTAAACTGTGGACCTTCACGTTGACGAGGAGACACAGCTATTGCATTCCTATTGAATACAAAAGCCGCAAGGCCGAGTAATATCGAGTAGGAGTAATGCATCAAACTGTCTGTCTTAGAACCTTTCCTGTGAGATCAGTATTAGATTCCGATTCACGATGCAAGGTTTACTGTAACGCATGTCCGTCCACATTGACGATGACACACAGAAAGCGCATCGCAATTGAATACAAATAGCACAATGAAGACCTTATGTCAATGCGGGAATAATACTTTAAACAGTCTCGGTTGTAATATCCTGGTAGATCATTATTAGATTCCGATGTATCCCTGTAGTGTTACAGTAAACTGTGGACCTTCACGTTGACGAAGAGACACAGCTATTGCATCGCGATTGAATACAAAAGCCGCAAGGCCGACTAATGTCGAGTAGGAGTAATGCTTCAAAACTGTCTGTGTTGGAACCTTTCCTGTGAGATCAGTATTAGATTCCGATGCACGATGGAGGGTTTACTATAACGCTTGTCCGTTCCCATTGACTATGACACAAAGATAGCGCAACACAAATGAATACAAATAACGCAATGGAGATTTCATGTCCTCTGGGGAATAATACTTTAAACAGTCTCGATTGCAAAATCATGGGAGAGCAGTATTAGATTCCGATGCACCCCTGCAGGTTTACAGTAACCTGTGGACTTTCATGTTGGCGAAGAGACACAGCTATTGCATCACGATTGAATACAAAAGCCGCAAGGTCGACTAATGTCGAGTAGGAGTAAAGCTTCAAACTGTCTGTCTTGGAACATTTACTGTGAGATCAGTATTAGATTCCGATGCATCCCTGCTGGTTTACAGTAACCTGGGGACTTTCCCATTGACGAAGAAACACAACTATTGCATCCCGATGGAATACAAAAGCCGCAAGGCCGACTAATGTCGAACAGGAGTATCGCTTCAAACACTCTGTCTCGAACCTTTCCTGTGAGATGAGTATTAGATTCCGATTAACGATGTAAGGTTTACTGTAACGCTTGTCCGTTCACATTGACGATGACACACAGAAAGCGCATCACAATTGAATACAAATAGCACAATGAAGACCTCATGTCCCTCGGGGATTACTATTTTAAACAGTCTCGTTTGCTTTATCCTGGGAGACCAGTATTAGAATCCGATGCTCACCTGCAGATTTACAGTATCCTGTGGTCCTTCACGTTGACGTAGAGACACTGCTATTGCATCACGATTGAATACAAAAGCCGCAAGGTCGACTGATGTCGAGTAGGAGTAAAGCTTCAAACTGTCTCTCTTGGAAACTTTCCTGTGAGATCAGTATTAGATTACGATGCACGATGGAAAGTTTACTGTAACGCTTGTCTGTTCACATTGACGATGACACACAGAAAGCGCAACAAAGTTGAATACACATAGCTGAATGAAGACCTCATATCCCTGAGGGATTAATATTTTAAACAGTCTCGGCTGCAATACCCTGGGACACAAGTATTAGATTCCGATGCACCCCTGCAAGTTAACAGTAACCTGTGGACCTTCACGTTGACGAAGAGACGCAGCTATTGGATCGCGATTCAATAGAAAAGCCGCATGGCCGACGAATGACGAGCATTAGTAACGCTGCAAACTGTCTGTCTTGGAACCTTTCCTGTGAGATGAGTATTAGATTCCGATACACGATGGAAGGTTTACTGTAACGCTTGTCCGTTCACATTGACAATGACACACAGAAAGCGCATCGCAATTGAATACAAATAGCAAAATGAAGACCTTATGTCAATGGGGGATTATTACTTTAAAAAGTCTCTTTTGGAATACCCTGGGAGAGCAGTATTAGTTTTCGATGCACCCCTGCAGTTTTACAGTAACCTGTGGACCTTCACGTTGACGAAGAGACACAGCTATTGCTTCGCGATTGAATACAAAAGCCGCAAGGCCGACTAATGTTGAGTGGGAGTAACGCTTCTAACTGTCTGTCTTGGAACCTTTCCTGTGAGACTAGTATTAGATTCCGATGCACGAAAAAAATTTTACTGTAAAGCTTGTCTGTTCACATTGACGATGACACACAGAAAGCGCATCGCAATTGAATACAAATAGCACAATGAAGACCTCATATCCCTGGGGGATTAATACTTTAAACAGTCTCGGTTGGAATATCCTGGGAGATTAGTATTAGATTCCGATGCACCCCTGCAGGTTTACAGTATCCTGTGGACCTTCACGTTGACCAAGAGACACAGCTATTGCATCGCGATTGAATACAAGAGCCGAAAGGCCGACTAATGTCGAGTAGGAGTAACGCTTCAAACTGTCTGTCTTTCAGCCTCTCCTGTAATATCAGTATTAGATTACAATGCACGATGGAAGGTTTACTGTAACGCTTGTCCGTTCACATTGACCATGACACACAGAAAGCGCATCACAATTGAATACCAATAGCACAATGAAGACCTCATGTCCCTGGGGGATTAATACGTTTAACAGTCTCGGTTGCAATGTCCTGGGAGACCAGTATTAGATTACAATGCACCTCTGCAGATTTACAGTATCCGGTGAACCTTCATGTTGACGAAGAGACACAGCTATTGCATCGCGATTGAATACAAAAGCCGCAAGGCCGAGTAATGTCGAGTGGGAGTAACGCTTCAAACTGTCTGTCTTGGAACCTTTCCTGTGAGATCAGTATTAGATTCTGATTCACGATGCAAGGTTTACTGTAACGCATGTCCGTCCACATTGACGATGACCCACAGAAAGCGCATCGCAATTGAATACAAATAGCGCAATGAAGACCTTATGTCAATGCGGGAATAATACTTTAAACAGTCTCGGTTGTAATATCCTGGTAGACCATTATTAGATTCCGATGCATCCCTGTAGTGTTACAGTAAACTGTGGACCTTCACGTTGACGAAGAGAGACAGCTATTGCATCGCGATTGAATACAAAAGCCGCAAGGCCGAGTAATATCGAGTAGGAGTAATGCTTCAAACTGTCTGTCTTGGAACCTTTCCTGTGAGATCAGTATTAGATTCCGATTCACGATGCAAGGTTTACTGTAACGCATGTCCGTCCACATTGACGATGACACACAGTTAGCGCATCGCAATTGAATACAAATAGCACAATGAAGACCTTATGTTAGTGCGGGAATAATACTTTAAACAGTCTCGGTTGTAATATCTTGGTAGACCATTATTAGATTCCGATGCATCCCTGCAGTGTTACAGTAAACTGTGGACCTTCACGTTGACGAGGAGACACAGCTATTGCATTCCTATTGAATACAAAAGCCGCAAGGCCGAGTAATATCGAGTAGGAGTAATGCTTCAAACTGTCTGTCTTAGAACCTTTCCTGTGAGATCAGTATTAGATTCCGATTCACGATGCAAGGTTTACTGTAACGCATGTCCGTCCACATTGACGATGACACACAGAAAGCGCATCGCAATTGAATACAAATAGCACAATGAAGACCTTATGTCAATGCGGGAATAATACTTTAAACAGTCTCGGTTGTAATATCCTGGTAGATCATTATTAGATTCCGATGTATCCCTGTAGTGTTACAGTAAACTGTGGACCTTCACGTTGACGAAGAGACACAGCTATTGCATCGCGATTGAATACAAAAGCCGCAAGGCCGACTAATGTCGAGTAGGAGTAATGCTTCAAAACTGTCTGTGTTGGAACCTTTCCTGTGAGATCAGTATTAGATTCCGATGCACGATGGAGGGTTTACTGTAACGCTTGTCCGTTCCCATTGACTATGACACAAAGATAGCGCAACACAAATGAATACAAATAACGCAATGGAGATTTCATGTCCTCTGGGGAATAATACTTTAAACAGTCTCGATTGCAAAATCATGGGAAAGCAGTATTAGATTCCGATGCACCCCTGCAGGTTTACAGTAACCTGTGGACTTTCATGTTGGCGAAGAGACACAGCTATTGCATCACGATTGAATACAAAAGCCGCAAGGTCGACTAATGTCGAGTAGGAGTAAAGCTTCAAACTGTCTGTCTTGGAACATTTACTGTGAGATCAGTATTAGATTCCGATGCATCCCTGCTGGTTTACAGTAACCTGTGGACTTTCACATTGACGAAGAAACACAACTATTGCATCCCGATGGAATACAAAAGCCGCAAGGCCGACTAATGTCGAACAGGAGTATCGCTTCAAACACTCTGTCTCGAACCTTTCCTGTGAGATGAGTATTAGATTCCGATACACGATGGAAGGTTTACTGTAACGCTTGTCCGTTCACATTGACTATGACACACAGAAAGCGCATCACAATTGAATACAAGTAGCACAATGAAGACCTCATGTCCCTAGGGGATTAATACTTGAAACAGTTTTGGTTGGAATGCCCTGGGAGAGCAGTATTAGATTCCGTTGCACCCCTGCAGGTTTTCTGTAATCTTTGTACCTTCACATTGACGATGAGACACAGCTATTGCATCGCGATTGAATACAAAATCCGAAAGGCCGACAAATGTCGAGTAGGAGTAACGCTTCACACTGTCTGTCTTGGAACCTTTCCTGTGAGATCAGTATTAGATTCCGCTACACAATGGAAGGTTTACTGTAACGCTTGTACCTTCACATTGACTATGACACAGAAAGCGAATCACAATTGAATACAAATAGCACAATGAAGACCTCATGTAACTGGGGGATTAATTCTTTAAACAGTTTTGTTTGGAATACCCTGGGAGAGCAGTATTAGATTCCGATGCACACCTGCAGGTTTACAGTAACCTTTGGACCTTCACGTTGACGAAGAGACACAGCTATTGCATCGCGAAGGAATACAAAATCCGAAAGGCCGACTAATGTCGAGTAGGAGTAACGCTTCAAACTGTCTGTCTTGGAACCTACCCTGTGAGATCAGTATTAGATTCCGACGCACGATGGAAGGTTTACTGTTAGGCGAGTCCGTTTACATTGACGATGATACACAGATATCGCATCGCAATTGAATACAAATAGCACAATGAAGACCTGATGTCCCTGGGGGATTAATATTTTGAACAGTATCGGTTGCAATATAACGGAAAACCAGTATTAGATTCCGATGCACCCCTGCAGGTTTACAGTAACCTGTGGACCTTCATGTTGACGAAGTGACACAGCTATTGCATCGCGATTGAATACAAAAGCCGCAAGGCTGACTAATGTCGACTAGAAGTAACGCTTCAAACTGTCTGTCTTGGAACCTACCCTGTGAGATCAGTTTTAGATTCCGATGCACGATGGTAGGTTTACTGTAACGCTTGTCTCTTCACATTCATGACGACACACAGAAAGCGCATCGCAATTGAATTCAAATAGCACAATGAAGACCTCATGCCCCTGGGGGATTAGTAATTAAAACAATCTCGGTTGGAATATCCTGGGAGACCAGTATTACATTCCGATGCACCCCTGCAGGTTTAAAGTAAACTGCGGACCTTCACGTTGGCGAAGAAACGCAGCAATTGCATCGCGATTGAGTAGAAAATCCGCAAGGGCGACCGATGTCGAAAAGGTGTAACGCCTCAAGCTGTCTGTATTAGTAAATTTCCTGGGAGAAAAGTATTAGATTCCAATACACGATGAAAGGTTTATTGTAACGCTTGTCTGTTCACATTGACGATGACACACAAAAAGCGCATCGCAATTGAATACAAATAGCACAATGCAGACCTCATGTCCATCAGGAATAAATATTTTAAACAGTCTCGGTTGCAATATCCTGGGAGACCAGTATTAGATTCCGATGCACCCCTGCAGGTTGACGAAGAGACGCACCTATTTCATCGCGATTAAATACAAAAGCCGCAAGGCCGACTAATGACGAGTAGGAATAACGCTTCAAACTCTCTGTCTTGGAACCTTCGCTGTGAGATCAGTAATAGATTACGATGCACGACTGAAGGTTTGCTGTAACGATTGTCTGTTCTCATTGACGATGACACACAGAAAGCGTATCACAATTGAATACATATAGCTCAATGAAGACCTCATGTCCCTCGGGGATTAATATGTTAAACAGCCTCGGTTGCAATATCCTGGGAGACAAGTATTAGATTCCGATGCACCCCTGCACGTTTACAGTAACCTGTGGACCTTCACGTTGATGAAGAGACACAGCTATTGGATCGCGATTGAATACAAAAGCTGCAAGGTCGACTATTGTCGAATAGGGGTAACGCTTGAAACTGTCTATTTTGAAATCCTTCCTGTGAGATCAGTATTAGATTCCGATGCACGATGGAAGGTTTCCTGTAACAATTGTCCGTTCACATTGACGATGACACACAGAAAGCGCAGCGCAATTGAATACAAATAGCACAATGAAGACCTCATGTTCCTGGGTGATTAATATTTTAAACAGTCTCTGTTGCAATATCCTGGGAGACCAGTATTAGATTCCGATGCACCCCTGCAGGTTTACAGTAACCTGTGAACCTTCACATTGTCGAAGAGACACATCTATTGCATCGCGATTGAATACAAAAGCCGCAAGGCCGACTAATGTCGAGTAGGAGTAACGCATCAAACTGTCTGTCTTCGAAACTTTCCTGTAAGATCAGTACTAGATTCCGTTGCACGATGGAAGGTTTACTGTAATGCTGGTCCTTTCACATTGACGATGAAACACACAATGCGAAACGTAGTTGAATATAAAAAGCAAAATGAAGACCTCTGTCCCTTTGGGAGTAATGTTTCAAACTGTATCTGTTGGAACCTCCTGGGAGACCAGTAGTAAATTTCGATGCACCCTTGCAGGTTTACTGTAACTCTTTGACCTTCATGTTCACGAAGAGAAACAGCTATGGCATCGAGATTGAATACAAAAGTCGCAAGATGGACTAATGTCGAACAAGAGTAACGTTGCAAACTGCCTGTGTTCGAACCTTCCCTTGGAGACCAGTATTAGATTCCAATGAACGATGGACGGTTTACTGTAACGCTTTTCCCTTCACATTGACGATGATACACAGAAATCGCATCGCAATTGAATACAAATAGCACAATGAAGACCTCATGTTCCTGGGTGATTAATATTTTAAACAGTCTCTGTTGCAATATCCTGGGAGACCAGTATTAGATTCCGTTGCACCCCAGCAGGTTTACAGCAATCTGTAGACCTTCACGTTCAGTAAGAGACACAGCTATTGCATCGCAATTGAATACAAAAGCCGCAAGGCCGACTAATGTCGAGTAGAAATAACGCTTCAAACTGTCTGTCTTGGAACCTTTGCTGTGAGATCAGTATTAGATTCCGATGCATGATGGAAGGTTTACTGTAACGCATGTCCGTTCACATTGACGATGACACACAGATAGCGCATCGCAACTCAATACAAAAAACACAATGAAGATATCTGCCCCTGAGAGAGTAATGTTTCATACATTCTGTTTTGGAACCTCCTGGGAGACCAGTATTAGATTCCGATGCTCCCCTGCAGGTTTACTATAACCCTTGTAGCTTCACAATGACGAAGAAACGCAGCAATTGCATCGCGATTGAGTAGAAATTCCGCAAGGGCGACTAATGTCGAGCAGGAGAAACGCTTCAAATTGTCTGTATTGGAAAATTTCCTGCGAGATTCCGATGCACGATGGAAGGTTTACTGTAACGCTTGTCCCTTCACATTGACGGTGAAACACACAATGCCATTCGCAATTAAATACAAATAGCACAATGAAGACCTCATGTCTTTTGGGGATGAATATTTCAAACAGTCTCGGTTGGAATATAGTGGGAGACCACTATTAGGTTCCGATGCACCCCTGAAGGATTAGAGTAACCTGTGGACCTTCACATTGACGAAGAGACACAGTTATTGCTTCGCGATTGAATACAAAAGCTGCAAGAGCGACTAATGTCGAGCAGCAGTAACGCTTCAGTCTGTCTGTCTTGGAACCTTTCCTGTGAGAACAGTATTAGATTCCAATGCATGATGGAAAGTTTACTGTAACGCTTGTCTCTTCACATTCATGACGACACACAGAAAGCGCATCGCAATTGAATGCAAATAGCACAATGAAGACCTCATGCCCCTGGGGGATTAGTAATTAAAACAATCTCGGTTGGAATATCCTGGGAGACCAGTATTACATTCCGATGCACCCCTGCATGTTTAAAGTAAACTGCGGACCTCCACGTTGGCGAAGAAACGCAGCAATTGCATCGCGATTGAGTAGAAAATCCGCAAGGGCGACCGATGTCGAAAAGGTGTAACGCCTCAAGGTTTCTGTATTACTAAATTTCCTGGGAGAAAAGTATTAGATTCCAATACACGATGAAAGGTTTATTGTAACGCTTGTCTGTTCACATTGACGATGACACACAAAAAGCGCATCGCAATTGAATACAAATAGCACAATGAAGACCTCATGTCCCCGGGGGATTACTATTTTAATCAGTCTCTATTGCAATATCCTGGGAGACCAGTATTAGATTCCGATGCACCCCTGCAGGTTTACAGGAACCTGTGGACCTTCACGTTGACAAAGAGACACAGCTAATGCATCGCAATTGTATACAAAAGCCGCAAGGCAATCTAATATCGAGTAGGAGTAACGCTTCAAACTGTCTGTCTTGGAACCTTTCCTGTGAGGTCAGTATTAGATTCCAAAGCACGATGGAATGTTTACTGTAACGCTTGTCCGTTCACATTGACAATGACACACAGAAAGCGCATCGCAATTGAATACAAATAGCACAATGAAGACCTTATGTCAATGGGGGACTAATACTTAAAACAGTCTCGGTTGGAATATCCTGGTAGACCAGTATTAGATTCCGATGCACCCCTGCACTTTTACAGTAACCTGTGGACCTTCAAGTTGACGAAGAGACAGCTATTTCATCGGGATTGAATACAAAATCCGCAAGGCCGACTAATGTCGAGTAGTAGTAATGCTTCAAACTGTCTGTCTTGGAACCTTTCCTGTGAGATCAGTATTAGATTCCGATTCACGATGGAAGGTTTGCTGTAACGCATGTCCTTCCACATTGACGATGACACACAGAAAGCGCATCACAACTGAATACAAGTAGCACAATGAAGACCTTATGTCAATGGGGGAATAATACTTTAAACAGTCTCGATAGGAATATCCTCGTAGACCAGTATTGGGACCTTCACGTTGGCGAAGAGACACAGCTACTTCATAGCGATTGAATACAAAAGCCGCAAGGACGACTATTGTCGACTAGGAGTAACGCTTACAACTGTCTGTCTTGGAACCTTTCCAGTGCGGTCAGTATTAGATTCCAATGCACCATGGAAGGTTTACTATAACGCTTGTCCGTTCACATTGACGATGACACACAGAAAGCGCATCGCAATAGAATACAAATAGCACAATGAAGACCTCATGTCAATGCCAGATAAATATTTCGCAATATCCAGGGAGACCAGTATTAGATTCCGATGCATCCCTGCAGGTTTACATTAACCTGTGGACCTTCACAGTGACGAAGAGACACAGCTATTGCATCGCGAGTGAATACAAAAGCCACAAGGCCGAGTAATGTTGAGCAGGAGTATCGCTTCAAACTGTCTGTCTTGAACCTTTCCTGTGAGATGAGTATTAGATTCCGATACACGATGGAAGGTTTACTGTAACGCTTGTCCGTTCACATTGACTATGACACAAAGATAGCGCAACACAAATGAATACAAATAGCACAATGGAGATTTCATGTCCCTTGGGGAATAATACTTTAAACAGACTCGGTTGCAAAATCATGGGAGAGCAGTAATAGATTCCGATGCACCCCTGCAGGTTTACAGTAACCTGTGGACCTTCACGTTGACGAAGAGCCACGGCTATTGCATCGCGATTGAATACAAAAGCCGCAAGGCCGACTAATGTCCAGCAGGAGTAACGCTTCAAACTGTCTGTCTTGCAACCTTTCCTGTGAGATCAGTATTAGATTCCGATGCACGATGTAAGGTTTACTGTAACGCTTGTCCTTTCACATTGACGATGACACACAGAAAGCTTATCGCAATTGAATACAAATATCACAATGAAGACATCATGTCCCTGAGGGATTAATACTTTAAATAGTCTCGTTTGGAATATCCTGGTACACCACTATTAGATTCCGATGCACCCCTGCAGGTTTACAGTAACCTGTGGACCTTCACGTTGACGAAGAGACACAGCTATTGCATCGCGATTGTATACAAGAGCCGAATGGCCGACTATTGTCGAGTAGGAGTAACGCTTCAAACTCTCTGTCTTGGAACCTTTCCTGTGAAATCAGTATTAGATTTCGATGGACGATGGAAGGTTTACTGTAACGCTTGTCCGTTCACATTGACGATGACACACAGAAAGCGCATCAGAATTGAATACAATTAGCACAATGAAGATTTCATGCCCCTGGGGATTAATACTTTAAACAGTCTCTGTTGGAATACTCTGGGAGAGCAGTATTAGTTTCGCATGCACCCTTGCAGGTTTACAGTAACCTGTGGACCTTCACGATGACGAAGAGACACAGCTATTTCATCGCGATTAAATACAAAAGCCACAAAGCCGACAAATGTCGAGTAGGAGTAATGCTTCGAACTGTCTGTCTTGGAACCTTTCCTGTGAGAACCGTATTAGATTCCGATGCACGATGTAAGGTTTACTGTAACGCTTGTCCTTTCCCATTGACGATGACACACAGAAAGCGCATCGCAATTGAATACAAATATCACAATGAAGACATCATGTCCCTGAGGGATTAATACTTTAAATAGTCTCGTTTGGAATATCCTGGTACACCACTATTAGATTCCGATGCACCCCTGCAGGTTTAAAGTAACCTGTGGACCTTCACGGTGACGAAGAGACACAGCTATTGCATCGCGATTGTATACAAGAGCCGAAAGGCCGACTATTGTCGAGTAGGAGTAACGCTTCAAACTCTCTGTCTTGGAACCTTTCCTGTGAAATCAGTATTAGATTTCGATGGACGATGGAAGGTTTAGTGTAACGCTTGTCCGTTCACATTGACGATGACACAAAGAAAGCGCATCGCAAATGTCCCTGCCAGATAAATATTTTAAACAGTCTCCGTTGCAATATCCAGGGAGACCAGTATTAGATTCCGATGCACCCCTGCAGGTTTACAGTAACCTGTGGACCTTCACGGTGACGAAGAGACACAGCTATTGTATCGCGATGAATACAAAAGCCGCAAGGCCGAGTAATGTTGAGCAGGAGTAACGCTTCAAACTGTCTGTCTTGAAACTTTCCTGTGAGATGTGTATTAGATTCCGATACACGATGGAACGATTACTATAACTCTTGTCCGTTCACATTGACGATGACACACAGAAAGCGCATTGCAATTGAATACAAATACCACATTGAAGGCCTCCTGTCCCTGGGGGATTAATACTTTAAACAGTTTTTGTTGGAATGCCCTGGGAGAACAGTATTAGATTGCGATGCACCTATGCAGGTTTACAGTAACCTGTGGACTTTCACGTTGACGAAGAGACACAGCTATTGCATCACGATTGAATACAAAAGCCGCAAGGTCGACTAATGTTGAGTAGGAGTAAAGCTTCAAACTGTCTGTCTTGGAACCTTTACTGTGAGATCAGTATTAGATTCCGATACACGATGGAACGATTACTATAACTCTTGTCCGTTCACATTGACGATGACACACAGAAAGCGCATCGCAATTGAATACAAATACCACATTGAAGGCCTCCTGTGCCTGGGGGATTAATACTTTAAACAGTTTTTGTTGGAATGCCCTGGGAGAACAGTATTAGATTGCGATGCAACCCTGCAAGTTTACAGTAACCTGTGGACTTTCACGTTGACGAAGAGACTGAGCTATTGCATCACGATTGAATACCAAAGCCTCAAGGCAGACTAATGTCGAGTAGGAGTAACGCTTCAAACTGTTTGTCTTGGAACCTTTCCTGTGAGATCAGTATTAGATTCCGCTACACAATGGAAGTTTTACTGTAACGCTTGTACGTTCACATTGACTATGACACAGAAAGCGCAGCACAATTGAATACAAATAGCACAATGAAGACCTCATGTAACTGGGGGTTAATTCTTTAAACAGCTTTGTTTGGAATACCCTGGGAGAGCAGTATTAGATTCCGATGAATCCCTGCAGGTTTACAGTAACCTGTGGAACTTCATGTTGACGAAGGGACACAGCTATTGCATCGCGATTGAATACAAACCTGCAAGGCTGACTATTGTCGAGGAGGTGTAACGATACAAACTGTCTGTCTTAAAACCTTTTGTTATGAGATCAGTATTTGATTCCGATGCACGATGGAAGGTTTACTGTAACGCTTGTCCCTTCACATTGACGATGATACACAGAAAGGGCATCGCAATTGAATAAAAATAGCACATTGAAAACCTCATGTCCCTGGGGGATTAATATTTTAAACAGTCTCGGTTGGAACCTCCTGGGAGACCTGTATTACATTCCGATGCACTCCTGCAGGTTTACAGTAAATTGCGGACATTCACGTTGACGAAGAGACACAGATATTGCATCGCGATTGAATACAAAATCCGCAAGGCCGACTAATGTCGAGTAGGAGTAACGCTTCAAACTGTCTCTCTTGGAACCTTTCCTGTGAGATCAGTAATAGATTCCGATGCGCGATGGAAGGATTACTGTAACGCTTGACCCTTCACATTGACGATGAAACACACAATGCGAAACGTAGTTGAATATAAAAAGCACAATGAAGACCTCTGTCCCTTTGTTAGTAATGTTTCAAAGAGTATCTGTTGGAACCTCCTGGGAGACCAGTAGTAGATTCCGATGCACCCTTGCATGTTTACTGTAAATCTTGGAACTTCTTATTCACGAAGAGAAACAGCTATGGCATCGCGATTGAATACAAAAGTCGCAAGGCCGACTAATGTCGAACAGGAGTAACGCTTCAAACTGACTGTGTTCGAACCTTCCCTTGGACACCAGTATTAGATTCCAATGCACGATGGACGGTTTACTGTAACGCTTTTCCCTTCACATTGACGATGACACACAGAAAGATTAGATTAGATTAGATTAGATTAATACTTGTTCCATAGATCATGAATACGACACTTCGTAATGATGTGGAACGTGTCAGGTTAATAAAGATGTCCGTACAAGAAATTACATTACACAAAATATTGCATGACACTAATAATTAAGTTTTTTTTTACTTAGTTTATATCTAAAAATTCAGCCAATGAGTAGAAGGAGTTGTCATCTAGAAATTCTTTTAATTTATTTTTAAATGTTAGTTGGCTATCGGTCAGGCTTTTGATGCCGTTTGGTAGGTGCCCAAAGACTTTTGTGGCAGCATAATTTACCCCTTTCTGTGCCAAAGTCATATTTAACCCTGCATACTGAAGATCATCCTTTCTCCTGGTGTTATAGGTATGCACACTGCTATTACTTTTGAATTGGGTTGGATTATTATCAACAAATTTCATAAGGGAATTTATATACTGTGAGGTTACTGTGAGGATCCCTAGATCCTTAAATAGATGTCTGCAGGATGACCATGGGTGGGCTCCAGCAATTATTCTGATTACACGTTTTTGTGCAATGAATACTTTTCTACTCAACGATGAATTACCCCAGAATATGATGCCATACGAAAGCAGTGAATGAAAGTAGGCATAGTAAGCTAATTTACTGAGATTCTTATCACCAAAATTTGCAATAACCCTAATAGCATACGTAGCTGAACTCAGACGTTTCAGAAGACCATCAATGTGTTGCTTCCAGTTTAACCTCTCATCAATGGACACACCTAAAAATTTTGATAATTCTACCTTAGCTACAGACTTCTGTTCAAATTCTATATTTGTTACTGGAGTTGTGCCATTTACTGTACAGAACTGTATATACTGTGTTTTATCAAAATTTAAAGAGAGTCCATTTGCTGAGAACCACTCTAATAATTTTGTGAAAAACATCATTTACAATTACATCACTTAGTTCTTGGTTTTTGGATGTTATTACTATACTTGTATCATCAGCAAAAAGAACTAACTTTGCATCTTCATCAATGTGGAATGGTAAGTCATTAATGTATATCAAGAACAGTAAAGGACCTAAGACCGAACCCTGTGGGACCCCGTGCTTGATAGCACCCCAGTTTGAGGAATCAGCTGTTGTTTTAACATTACACGAACCACTTATTTCAACTTTCTGCATTCTTCCAGTTAAGTATGAATTAAACCATTTGTGCACTGCCCCACTCAAACCATAATGATTTAGCTTATCTAAAAGAATTCCATGATTTACACAATCAAAGGCCTTTGAGAGATCACAAAAAATACCAATGGGTGATTTCCGGTTATTCAGAGCATTTAATATTTGATCAGTGAAAGCATATATAGCATTTTCTGTTGAAAAGCCTTTCTGAAAACCAAACTGACATTTTGTTAGTACTTTATTTTTACAAATATGGGAGGCTACTCTTGAATACATTACTTTCTCAAAAATTTTTGATAGAGCTGTCAGAAGAGAGATTGGGCGGTAGTTGTTGACATCCGACGTATCCCCCTTTTTATGCAATGGTTTTACAATGGCATATTTCAGTCTATCAGGGAAAACACCCTGCTCCAAAGAGCTATTACATACGTGGCTGAGAATCCTACTTATCTGTGGGGAACAAGCTTTAAGTACTTTGCTGGAAATGCCATCAATTCCGTAACAGCTTTTACTTTTCAGTGAGTTTATTATTTTACTGATTTCAGAGGGAGAGGTTGGTGGAATTACAGTTGTTTCAAACTGCGCAGGTAAGGCCTCTTCTATTAATAGCCTTGCCTCTTCTAGTGAAGATCTAGATCCTATTTTCTCCACAACATTTAAAAAGTGATTATTCAAAATATTTTCAATTTCTGATTGTTTGTTAGTGCACTTGTCATTCAGTTTTATTGCACTAAAGTCTTCCTGTGCTCTTGGTGGCCCTGTTTCCCTTTCAATAATATTCCAAATTGCTTTAATTTTATTATTAGAGTTACTGATCTCAGACATGATACACATGCTTCTGGACTTTTTAATAACTTTTCTTAGTACCACACAATAGTTTTTATAATATTGAACAATTTTGGGGTCAGTACTCCCTCTTGCTGTTAGATACAGTTCTCTTTTACAGTTGCAAGATATTCTTATTCCTTTAGTTAGCCAAGGTTTTTTATATGTTTTCTTGGAATTATGTTTAACTATTTTCTTGGGAAAACAATTTTCAAATACCCTTAAAAATGTATTGTGAAATAAGTTATATTTCAAGTTTGCATCGGGTTCCTTATACACTTCATCCCAGTCTAGCTGCTGTAGGCCTTTCCTAAAGTTTGCAATATTTATATTGTTAATTGAACGCACTGCTTTGAAAGTCTGATTTATTATACTGCATGGAGCTATGTCATGTACTGTAACAAGCTGTGCACTATGATCTGAAAGACCATTCTCAACAGGATAAGCATTTATGTCCTTAAACTTATCTTGGTCTATGAAAAAGTTATCTATCAATGTACTGCTGTTCTTTGTTATCCGAGTAGGAAAATCAATGACGGAAGCTCAAACTGAAAGAACTGAGTAATACTAAAAGGTCATTCTTCCTATTACACTCTTTCAGGGAATCAACATTGAAATCCCCACAAATGATAATTTGCTTCCCCCTGTCTGACAGATAGCACAACAAAGCATCCAAGTTTTCTAGAAATAGCTGGAAATTCCCTGAGGGGGACCTATACACTGTTACAATTGTGAAAGTGCCATCATTTAGTTTAAGTTCAGTGGCACATGCTTCCATATGTTGCTCTACACAAAATTTTTTAGTTTCTAAATTTTTTGCACTGTGGAAGCTTTTGACATACATGGCAACTCCTCCTCTCATCATATTATCTCTACTTACATGTGCAGCTAATTTGTACCCATTGATGCTAACCTTTTGCATATCAGTGACAATGTGATGCTCAGACAGACATAGTATATCTATTACATTCTTGGTTTCTATATCTTCTAAACAAAGCAGAAGCACATCAATTTTATTCTTCAATCCCCCAATATTTTGATGAAATATACTAACAGTATTTTTCACTTTACTTTTGTGAGTATCTTGAACTTTTTTAACATCTTTAGTACTTTTATTCTTCAATCCCCAAATATTTTGATGAAATATACTAACATTATTTTTCACTTTACTTTTGTGAGTATCTTGAACTTTTTTAACATCTTTAGTACTTGCCTGGCTGAGTTTCCCACTGGACACTGATCTTACACTAAAAAAGAGTTTCCACCATGAGATGTAGTTCCTCCCCCCTTTAAATTTCCTGCTATCAGCCCAGCCAGTTTATCCTTCCCTTTCCTGTTGAGGTGTAGGCCATGTCTAGTATAGTCCCACCTACAGATTGAATCAACAGGAACCACACTAATGTGTGACCCCGCACCAGATCCAAGTAGCTGTTCCAACTCCAAATTAACTCTCCTGACAGAAGAGGTCAAATGAGGTCGGTCGTGGCGCTCCAGAACCGACACAAACCCAACACTGGTATGATTCCATGCCGATGCAGTCTTTGCCAGGTCACACTTTATGCTATACCCCGGATCTCTGTCAATACTGTTGCCCGGCCCACCCACAATAACCACGGTGTCTTCCTTAGTAAAACCTTTACATAGTGAACCTAAATCCTCTGTAACCTGCCCAAGTTCAGCACTAGGTTTGAAAAAACTTGTGACCTGGTAATCCAACCCTAATTCATCCTGCAGAAGTTGGCCCACACCCCTAGCATGCGAACTACCTAGCAACAAGACTTTCTTTCTCTTTGCAGACTTCCCTACATTCTTAATCAATTTGCTGCTGAAAGCTTGTTGAGCCCTGTCTACATCTACTTCTGTGAGAGGCTCATCAGTTTCTGACTGAGGCAACAGGTCAAACCTATTTTGTACATTAATAACAAAGCTGTCAGAAGAATTTCTTGGCCTGTTCCTCATGCCTGTTGCCACTTCCCACCCCTGTTTACCCTTCTCCCCCCTTAACCTGCCCAGTTCTAGCCTAGCCTCATCTAACTCAGCCTGAAGGGCAGCAATTTTCCCCTCCTGTTCCACAATCTTCCTATCTCTACTGCATAGCCTACAGAACCACTGATGAGTCTCGCTCATTTTCCCAATTCCCACGCCACTACAGTCGCCCCAATGAAAAAAGTTACTACATCCATCACACCAGACCCCGGAGCTAACGATCCTACGGCACGTCAGGCACTTTACACTCATGGTACAAATCGATTTTAGTGACAGAAAGACAATTAAGTTACCGGAAAACAATGAAAATACGTGTACGAAAAATTAGGCATACTCAGGACTATGTAAACAGATTGAATACAGATGGCACAATGAAGACCTAATGTCCCTCGTGGATTAATATTTTAAACAGTCTCGGTTGGAATATCCTGGCAGACCAAATATTAGATTCCGTTGCACCCCTGCAGGTTTACAGTAACCTGTGGACTTTCACGTTGACGAAGAGACACAGCTATTGCATCGCGATTGAATACAAAACTCGGAATACCGTCTATTGACGAGTAGGAGTAACGCTTCAAACTGTCTGTCTTGGAACCTTTCTTGTGAGATCAGTATTAGATTCAGATGCACGATGGAAGGTTTACTGTTAGGCGTGTCCATTCACATTGACGATGATACACAGAAATCGCATCGCAATTGAATACAAATAGCAAATTGAAGACCTGATGTCCCTGGGGGATTAATATTTTAAACAGTCTCGGTTGCAATATAACGGGAGACCAGTATTAGATTCCGATGCACCCCCGAAGGTTTACAGTAACCTGTGGACCTTCATGTTGACGAAGAGACACAACTATTGCAACGCGATTGAATACAAAAGCCGCAAGGCCCACTAATGTCGAGTAGGAGTAACGCTTCAAACTGTCTGTCTTGGAACCTTTCCTGTGACATGAGTATTAGATTCCGATGCACGATGGAAGGTTCACTGTAACGCATGTCCGTTCACATTGACGATGAGACACAGATAGCGCATCGCAATTGAATACAGATACCACAATGAAGACCTTATGTCCCCTGGGGCTTAATATTTCAAACAGTCTCGGTTGGAAAATAGTGGGAGACCAGTATCAGATTCCGATGCACCCCTGCAGGTTTACAGTAACCTGTGGACCATCATGTTGATGAAGAGACACAGCTATTGCAACGCGATTGAATACAAAAGCCGCAAGGCCGACTAATGTCGCGTAGGAGTAACGCTACAAACTGTCTGTCTTGGAACCTTTCTCGTGAGATCAGCATCAGATTCCGATGCGCGATGGAAGGTTTACTGTATCGCTTGTCCGTTCTCTTGACGATGACACACAGAAAGCACACCGCAATTCAATACAAAAAGCACAATGAAGATATCTGCCCCTGAAAGAGTAATGTTTCATACATTCTGTTTTGGAACCTCCTGGGAGACCAGTATTAGATTCCGATGCTCCCCTGCAGGTTTACTATAACCCTTGTACCTTCACAATGACGAAGAAACACAGTAATTTCATCGCGATTGAGTATGATATCCGCAAGGGCGACTAATGTCGAGCAGGAGAAACGCTTCAAATTGTCTGTATTGGAGAATTTCCTGGGAGATTCCGATGCACGATGGAAGCCTTACTATAATGCTTGTCCCTTCACATTGACGGTGAAACACACAATGCCATTCGCAATTGAATACAAATAGCAGAATGAAGACCTCATGTCCCTTGGGGATGAAAATTTAAAACAGTCTCGGTTGAAATATAGTGGGAGACCACTATTAGGTTCTGATGCACCCCTGCAGGATTACAGTAACCTGTGGACCTTCATGTTGATGAAGAGACACAGCTATTGCATCGCGATTGAATACAAAAGCCGCAAGACCGACTAAAGTCGAGTAAGAGTAACGCTTCAAACCGTCTGTCTTGGAACCTTTCCTGTGAGATCAGTATTAGATTCCGAAGAACGATGGAAGGTTGACTGTAACGCTTGTCCCTTCACATTCACGATGACACGCAGAAAGCGCATCGCAATTGAATGCAAATAGCACAATGAAAACCTCATGTCCCTGTGGGATTAGTAATTAAAACAATTTCGGTTGGAATATCCTGGGAGACCAGTATTACATTCCGATGCACCCCTGCAGGTTTACAGTAACCTGGGGACATTCACGTTGGCGAAGAAACGCAGCAATTGCATCGCGATTGAGTAGAAAATCCGCAAGGGCGACTGATGTCGAAAAGGAGTAACGCCTCAAACTGTCTGTATTCGTAAATTTCCTGGGAGAAAAGTATTAGATTCCAATGCACGATGGAAGGTTTACTGCAACGCTTGTCCGTTCACATTGACGATGACACACAGAAAGTGCATCGCAATTGAATACAAAGAGCGCAATGAACACCTCATGTACCTCGGGGATTAATATTTCAAACAGTCTCGGTTGGAATATCCTGGGAGACCAGTATTAGATTCCGATGCACCCCTGCTGGTTTACAGTAAGCTGTGGACCTTCACGTTGACAAAGAGAAACAGGTACTGCATCGCGATTGAATACAAAAGCCGCGAGGCCGACTAATGTCGAGTAAGAGTAACGCTTCAAACTGTCTGTCTTGGAACCTTTCCTGTGAGATCAGTATTAGATTCCAATAGATGATGGAAGGTTTACTGTAACGCTTGTCCCTTCACATTCATGATGACACACAGAATGCGCATCGCAATTAAATGCAAATAGCACAATGAAGACCTCATGTCCCTGGGGGATTAATATTTAAAACAATCTCGGTTGGAATATCCCAGGTGACCAGTATTACATTCCAATGCACCCCTGCAGGTTTACAGTAACCTGGGGACCTTCACGTTGGCGAAGAAACGCAGCGATTGCATTGCGATTGAGTAGAAAATCCACAAGGGCGACTAATGTCGAAAAGGAGTAACGCCTCAAACTGTCTGTATTGGTAAATTTCCTGCGAGAAAAGTATTAGATTCAAAAGCACGATGGAAGGTTTATTGTAACGCTTGTCCGTTCAGATTGTCGATGACACACAAAAAGCGCATCGCAATTGAATACAAATAGCACAATTAAGACCTCATGTCCCTGGGGGATTAATATTTTAAACAGTGTCTGCCGGAACATCCTGGGAGACCAGTATTAGATTCCGATGCACCCCTGCAGGTTTACAGTAACCTGTGGACCTTCACGTTGACGAAGAGACACAGCTATTGCATCGCGATTGAATACAAAAGCCGCAAGGCCGACTAATGTCGAGTAGGAGTAACGCTTCAAACTGTCTGTCTTGGAACCTTTCCTGTGAGATCAGTATTTGATTCCGATGCACGATAGAAGGTTTACTGTAACGATTGTCCGTTCACATTGACGATGATACACAGAAAGCGCATCGCAATTGAATACAAATAGCACAATGAAGACCTCATGTCCATGGGGGATTAATATTTAAACAGTCCCGGCTGGAATATCCTGGGAGACCAGTATTAGATTCCGTCGCACCCCTGCAGGCTTACAGGAGCCTGTTGACCTTCCCGTTGACGAAGAGGCACAGCTATTGCATCGCGACTGAATACAAAAGCCGCAAGACCGACTAATGTCGAGTAGGGGTAACGCTTCAAACTGTCTGTCTTGGAACCTTTCCTGTGAGATCAGTATTAGATTCCAATGCACGATGGTAGGTTTGCTGTAACCCATGAACGTTCAAATTGACGATGACACACTGAAAGCGAATCGCAATTGAATACAAATAGCACAATGAAGACCTCATATCCCTGGGGGATTAATATTTTAAACAGTCTCGTTTGCAATATCCTGGGAGACCATTATTAGATTCCGATGCACCCTCGCAGGTTTATAGTAACCTGTTGACCTTCCCGTTGACGAAGAGGCACAGCTATTGCATCGCGACTGAATACAAAAGCCGCAAGACCGACTAATGTCGAGTAAGGGTAACGCTTCAAACTGTCTGTATTGGAACCATTCCTGTGAGAACAGTATTAGATTCCAATGCATGATGGAAGGTTTACTGTAACGCTTGTCCCTTCACATTCATGATGACACACAGAAAGCGCATCGCAATTGAATGCAAATAGCACAATGAAGACCTCATGTCCCTTGGGGATTAATATTTAAAACAGTCTCGGTTAAAATGTCCTGGGAGACCAGTATTACATTCCGATGCACCCCAGCACGTTTACAGTAACCTGTGGACCTTCACTTTGACGAAGAGACACAGCTATTGCGTCGCGATGGAGTAGAAAATCCGCAAGGGCGACTAATGTCGAAAAGGAGTAACGAGTCAAATTGTCTGTATTGGTAAATTTCCTACGAGAAAAGCATTAGATTCCAATGCACGATGGAAGGTTTATTGTAACGCTTGTACGTTCAGATTTACGATGACACACAAAAGGCGCATCGCAATTGAATACAAATAGCACAATGAAGACCTCATGTCCCTGGGGGATTAATATTTTAAACAGTGTCTGCTGGAACATCCTGGGAGACCAGTTTAGATTCCGATGCACCCCTGCAGGTTTACAGTAACCTGTGGACCTTCACGTTGACGAAGAGACACAGCTATTGCATCGCGATTGAATACAAAAGCCGCAAGACCGACTAATGTCGAGTAGGAGTAACGCTTCAAAACGTCTGTCTTGGAACCTTGCCTGTGGGATCCAGTATTAGATTCCGATGCACGATGGAGAGTTTACTGTAACGCTTGTCCGTTCACATTGACGATGACACACAGAAAGCGCATCGCAGTTGAATACAAATAGCAAAATGAAAACCTAATGTCCCTGGGGGATTAATATTTTAAACAGTCTGGGTTAGAATATCCTGGGAGACCAGTATTAGATTCCGATGCACCCCTGCAGATTTACAGTAACCTGTGGACCTTCACGTTGATGAAGAGACACAGCTATTGCATCGCGATTGAATACAAAAGCCGCAAGGCCGACTAATTTCGAGTAGGAGTAACGTTGCAAATGTCTGTCTTGCAACCCTTCCTGTGAAACCAGTTTTAGATTCCGATGCACGATGGAAGGTTTACTGTAACGCTTGTCCTTTCACATTGACGACGAAACACACAACGCGAATCGCAATTGAATACAGAAAACCAAAATGAAGACCTCATGCCCCTGGGGGATTACTAATTAAAACAATCTCTGTTGGACCTCTTGGGAGATTAGTATTAGATTCCGATGCACACCTGCAGGTTTACAGTAACCTATGTACCTTCACGTTGACTTATAGACACAGCTATTGCATCGCGATTGAATACAAAAGAAGCAAGTCCCACTAATGTCGAGTAGGAGTAACACTTCAAACTGTCGGTCTTGGGACATTTCCTTTGAGTTTAGTATTAGATTCCGATGCACGATGGTAGGTTTACTGTAACGCTTGTCAGATCACATTGACGATGACACACAGAACGAGCAGCGCAATTGAATACAAATAGCACAGTGAAGACCTCATATCCCTGGCGGATTAATATTTTAGACAGTCTCGGTTGCAATATCCTTGGAGACCAGTATTCGATTCCGTTGGCGAAGAGGCACAGCTATTGCATCGCGATTGAATACAAAAGTCGCAAGGCCGACTAATGTCGAGTAGGAGTAACGCTTCAAACAGTCTGTCTTGGAATCTTTCCTTTGAGATCAGTATCAGATTCCGATGCACGATGGAAGGTTTACTGTAACGCTTGTCTGTCCACATTGACGATGACACACAGAAATCGCACCGCAATTCAATACAAACAGCACAATAAAGACCTCATGTTCCTGGGGGATTAATATTTTAAACAGTCTCGGTTGAAATGTCCTGGGAGAACAGTATTACATTCCGATGCATAACTGCAGGTTTACAGTAACCTGTCGACCTTCACTTTGACGAAGAGACACAGCTACTGCATCGAGATTGAATACAAAAGATGCAAGGCTGACTAATGTCGAGTAGGAGTAACGCTTCAAACTGTCTGTCTTGGAATCTTTCCTTTGAGATTAGTATCAGATTCCGATGCACAATGGAACATTTACTGCAACACTTGCGGGTTCACATTGACGATGACACACCGACCCCGCATAGCAATTGAATACAAATAGCACAATAAAGACCTCATGTTCCTGGGGGATTAATATTTTATACAGTCTCGGTTGCAATATCCAGGGAGACCACTATTAGATTCCGAAGTACCCCTGCCGGTTTACAGTAACCTCTGGACAATCACGTTGACGAAGAGACACAGCTATTGCATCGCGATTGAATACAAAACTCGGAATACCGTCTATTGACGAGTAGGAGTAACGCTTCAAACTGTCTGTCTTGGAACCTTTCTTGTGAGATCAGTATTAGATTCCGATGCACGATGGAAGTTTTACTGTAACGCTTCTCCCTTTACCTTGACGATGAAACACAGAAAGCGCATCGCAATTGAATACAAATAGCACAATAAGGACGTCATGTCCCAGGGGGATTAATATTTTAAACAGTCTCGGTTGCAATATCCTGGGAGACCAGTATTAGCTTCAGATGCACCCCTGCAGATTTACAGTAACCTGTGGACCTTAATGTTGACGAGGAGACACAGCTATTGCATTGCGATTGAATACAAAAACCGCAAGCCTGACTAATGTGGAGTAGGAGTAACGCTTCAAACCGTCTGTCTTCAAACCTTTCCTGTGAGGTCCGTTCTCATTGACGATGACACACAGAAAGCGCATCGCAATTGAATAGAAGTAGCACAATGAAGACCTCATGCCTCTGGGGGACTAATATTTTAAAGAGTCTCGGTTGGAACCTCCTGGGAGACCAGTAATAGATTCCGATGCACCCCTGCAGCTTTACAGTAACCTGTCGACCTTCACGTTGACGAAGAGACACAGCTATTGCATCGCGATTGAATACAAATTCCGCAAGGGCGACTAATTTCGAGTAGGAGTAACGCTTAAAACTGTCTGTCTTGGAACCTTTGCTGTGAGATCAGTATTAGATTCCGATGCATGATGGAGGGTTTATTGTAAAGCTTGTCTGTTCACATTGATCATGATACACAGAAAGCGAATCGTAATTGGATACAAATAGCACAATGAATACGTCATATCCCTGAGGGAATAACATTTTAAACAGTCTCGTTTGCAATATCCTCGGAGACCAGTATTAGATTCCGATGCTCCCCTGCAGGTTTACAGTAACCTGTGGACCTTCACGTTGACGAGGGGACACTGCTACTGCATCGCTATTGAATACAAAAGCCACAAGGGCGACTAATGTCGGGTAGGAGTAACGCTTCAAACTGTCTGTCTTGGAACCTTTCCTGTGAGATCAGTATTAGATTCCGATGCACGATGGAAGGTTTACTGTAACACTTGCCCGTTCACTTTGACGATGACACCCTGACCCCGCATTGCAATTGAATACAAATAACACAATAAAGACCTCATATACCTGGGGGATTAATATTTTAAACAGTTTCGTTTGCAATATCCTGGGGTACCAGTATTAGATTCCGATGCTCCCCCGCAGGTTTACTGTAACCTGCGGACCTCCACGTTGACGAAGTGACACAGCTATTGCATCGCGATTGAATACAAAAGCCGCAATTCCGACTAATGTCGAGTAGGATCAACGGTTCAAACTGTCTGTCTTAAAAAATTTCCTGTGAGGTCTGTTCTCATTGACGATGACACACAGAAAGCGCATCGCAATTGAATACAAATAGCACAATGAAGACCTCATGTCTCTGGGGGATGAATATTTTAAAAAGTCTCGGTTGGAACCTCCTGGGAGACCAGTATTAGATTCCAATGCACCCCTGCAGGTGTACAGTAACCTGTGGATCTTCACGTTGACGAAGAGACACAGCTATTGCATCGCGATTGAATCCAGAAGCCACAAGGTCGACGTGTAGGAGTAACGCTTCAAACTGTCTGTATTGGAACCTTCCCTATGAGAACAGTATTAGGTTCTGAAGCACGATGAAAGTTTGACTAGAACGCTTGTCCCTTCACATTGACGATGAAACACAGAAAGCGCATCGCAACAGAATACAAATAGCACAATGATATCCTCATGTCCCTGGATTAATAATATTTCAAACAGTCTCGGTTGGAATGTCCTGGGGGACCAGTATTAGTTTCTGATACACCTCTGCAGGTTTACTGTAACCTGTGGACCTTCACCATGACGAAGAGACATATCTATTGCATCGCGATTGAATACAAAAGCCGCAAGGCCGACTAATGTCGAGTAGGAGTAACGTTTCAAACTGTCTGTCTTAAAACCTTTCCTGTGAGGTCCGTTCACATTGACGATGACACACAGAAAGCGCATCGCAATTAAATACAAATAGCACAATGAAGACCTCATGCTTCTGGGGGATAAATATTTTAAAAACTCTCGGTTGGACCCTCTGGGAGATTAGTATTAGATTCCGATGCTCCCCTACAGCTTTACAGTAACCTGTGGACCTTCACGTTGACGAAGATACACAGCTATTGCATCGCGATTGAATACAGAAGCCGCAAGGCCGACGTGTAGGAGTAACTCTTCAAACTGTCTGTATTGGAACCTTCCCTGTGAGAACAGTATTAGATTCCGAAGCACGATGAAAGTTTGACTGGAACTCTTGTCCCTTCACATTGACGATGAAACACAGAGAGCGCATCGCAACAGAATACAAATAGCACAATGATATCCTCATCTCCCTGGAAGAATAATATTTCAAACAGTCTCGGTTGGAATGCCCTGTTGGACCAGTATTAGTTTCTGATGCACCTCTGCAGGTTTACAGTAACCTGTGGACCTTCACATTGACGAAGAGACTCAGATATTACATCGCGATTGAATACAAAAGCCGCAAGTCCGACTAATGTCGAGTAGGAGTAATGCTTCAAACTGTCTGTCTTGGAATCTTTCCTGTGAGATCAGTATTAGATTCCGATGCACGGTGGAAGCTTTACTGTAACACTTGCCCATCCACATAGACGATGACACACTGACCCCGCATCGCAATTGAATACAAATAGCACAATAAAGACCTCATGTTCCTGGGGGATTAATATTTTAAACAGTCACCGTTGCAATATTCTGGGAGACCACTATTAGTTTCCGAATTACCCCTGCAGGTTTATAGTAACCTGTGGACCTTCACGTTGACGAAGAGATACAGCTATTGCATCGCGTTTGAATACAGAAGCCGCAAGGCCGACTAATGTTGTGTAGGAGTAACGCTTCAAACTTTCTGTCTTGGAACCTTTCCTGTCAGAACAGTATTAGATTCCGATGCACGATGGAAGGTTGATTGTAACGCTTGTCCTTTCACATTGACGATGAAACACACAATGCGAAAAGCAATTGAATACAAAAAACACAATGAAGACCTCATGCCCCTGGAGGATTAATATTTTAAACAATCTCCGTTGGAACCTCCTAGGAGACCAGTATTAGATTCCGATGCACCTCTGCCCGTTTACAGTAATATAGACCTTCACATTGACGAAGAGACACAGCCATTGCATCGCGATTGAATACAAATGCCGCAAGGGCGACTAATGTCGAGTAGGAGTAACGCATCGAACTCTCTGTCTAGGAACATTTCGTGTGAGTTCAGTATTAGATTCCGATGCACGTTGGAAGGTTTACTGTAACGCTTGTCCGTTCACATTGACGATGACACACAGAAAGCGCATCGCAATTGAATACAAATAGCACAATAAAGACCTCATGTCCCTGGGGGATTAATATTTTAAACAGTCTCGTTTGCAATATCCTGGGAGACCAGTATTAGATTCCGATGCTCCCCCGCAGGTTTACAGTAACCTGTGGACCTTCACGTTGACGAAGAAACACAGCTATTGCATCGCGATTGAATACAGAAGCCGCAAGGCCGACGTGTAGGAGTAACGCTTCAAACTTTGTGTATTGGAACCTTCTCTGTGAGAACAGTATTAGATTCCGAAGCACGATGAAAGTTTTACTGGAATGCTTGTCCCTTCACATTGACGATTAAACACAGAAAGCGCATCGCAACAGAATACAAGTAGCACAATTATATCCTCATGTCCCTGGAAGAATAATATTTCAAACAGTCTCGGTTGGAATGTCCTGGTGGACCAGTATTAGTTTCTGATGCACCTCTGCAGGTTTACAGTAACCTGTGGACATTCACATTGACGAAGA
Organism: Schistocerca gregaria; assembly: GCF_023897955.1. Lineage (NCBI taxonomy): Eukaryota > Metazoa > Arthropoda > Insecta > Orthoptera > Acrididae > Schistocerca > Schistocerca gregaria. Next base: position 108,322,641 of record NC_064921.1, on the reverse strand, counting down.
GACTCAGATATTGCATCGCGATTGAATACAAAAGCCGCAAGTCCGACTAATGTCGAGTAGGAGTAACACTTCAAACTTGTAAGTAGGCTGTTTAGGTTTTCTTGTTGATAACGCCACATTGCGCTCGGTATGAAAAAATCACTGGCTGTGCCGTGTGCAGTCTGTGTTTAGTCTGCATTGTTGTCTGCCATTGTAGTGTTGGGCAGCGGCAGCTGGACGCTAACAGTGCGTAGCGTTGCGCAGTTGGAGGTGAGCCGCCAGCAGTGGTGGACGTGGGGAGAGAGATGGCGGATTTTTGTAATTTGTAAGACTGGATGTCATGAACTATCATATATATTTTGACTATTAAGGTAAATACACTGTTTGTTCTCTATTAAAATCTTTCATTTGCTTACTATACCTATCAGTAGTTAGTGGCTTCTGTAGTTAGAATCTTTTATTTAGCTGGCAGTAGTGGTGCTCGCTGTATTGCAGTAGTTCGAGTAACGAAGATTTTTTGTGAGGTAAGTGATTTGTGAAAGGTATAGGTTAATGTTAGTCAGGGCCCTTCTTTTGTAGGGATTATTGAAAGTCAGATTGCGCTGCGCTAAAAATATTGTGTGTCAGATTAACCACAGTCGTGTATAAATTGTTCTAAGGGGACGTTTCATATGTCGACCCTTAGCCAAGGATACCTCACTGGAATCTTCTGATTTTTTTCTTGTAGTTTGTGTAATTAGTGTAGCTTTTGTTTATTGCTAGCGCGTAATCATAGAATTTCCTTTGTAGTTGCAGTCTTTCATTGTTGTACAGTAAAACAATTGTGGCATGCATGTTGTTTTGCACAAAGTATTTCGCAGCTGCGCTTGCAATTAACTAGATATTATTTTCAGTGATATGTTAATGTGTTCTCTTATTTTTGCTTTTCAAATTGTGCTTTTTTTGTGTTGTCGTGTGAAATATTGTGACAATAATGGCGTGTGAAAAACGTAATACTAGGCTCCAAAGTAAACTGCGAAATGACAGTGAAGACGAAAGCAGTGTGTTAGCGCCACCATGTAATGAATTAACTAATGTTCAAAGTAGTAATTTGGTAATTGTGCATAGGGAAATGGAGCGGGTTGCAAATAATGGTGTAGGCAGTTAAACAATTAGTGAACAGGAAAGCGTTATCTATCGATCGGTCGGCTACAGTTCGCCTCAGGATTCCGAAATGACGGGACACAATATTGCAAATACTGTACATTCAGGTTTTGCGTCCTCACCGTTTTCGCAAATAAGTCAAGACACATTTTCTGGTTTTCAAACTGCGAATATTGCCGGTGCAAATGCATTGCCGAATAGGACTAAGGAACATCTTTCAGACACCAGTGAGTTGTTATTACAATTAATGCAACAAATGGGACAAAAGCTTCAAAAGTTAGACACAATGGAACAGAAGCTTCAAAAGTTAGACACCATGCTTGAACAAACACGTGAAGATTTAACTAATGAGTTACATAACATTGAATCGAAATGTCAGAAAGTCTGTAATGACGTAAAAACACAAATTTGTGAGCATTTCCAACCTATTTTTTCGCGGCATGAAAATGCATTACGGAATCACGAAGCAGCCATAAAAGAACTGCAAACTATTGTTCATGAAAATCATGAGACCTTGCAAGCTAAAATTGACTCAGTTGCATCTACCGATTCGGTTACGCAACTTGCAAAAACTCAAGCAAACTTAAAGGACACAGTAGATACTCTGAAAATTGGTTCAGAAAGACACACAGAGGAAATAATTTCACTGTCGGATAAAGTAGCCGAACTTTCAGATCAGTTCACTAACTTATCTACGAAGGTAGATGATGATCTGAATGACACAAAACCTGTAGCCTTCACTGACACTGAAGTTTATGAACAAATTAGGAAATTCAAACAGAATCAAAATCAAATCAACACACAGTACAAAAGAGAAATGCGGGAAGTACAAGATCAGTTGGCTCAAGTAATACAAGAATTACATATTTCAGAGGACACTCGCGCCCCAGTATGGCAAGAGGGACATAGCAATACAGAACAACCACAAAATAATAACACAGGGCATTTCGGAAATCATGAAAGTAATTGGCAAAGTACACCGAATTTTGAGATGGAACCGCCGAAACGACGTAACAATGATCGATATGCGACCCGCCGACACGATGATTTTGACTATAAGCTGTTCATTACTACAAGTAAATTCAAAACATTTAAGAATTCTGGCAACGACATTCATCCACAAGCGTGGCTCCATCAATTCTCTCATTGTTTTCCTCCCAACTGGTCACTAGAGCACAGATTAGAATTTATGTGTGGCTATTTAGAGAATGAACCAGCTGTAAGAATGCGATCGGTCATTCACGATTGCCACAGTGAAGGAGAATTTTACCATGCCTTCCTCTCAGCATATTGGTCCCAAGCCACACAAGACCGAGTAAAACATAGCATCATAATGATGAAACATTTCGAACAATCTGAATTTTCCAGTCTTGTGAAATATTTTGAAGACATGTTACATAAGAATCAATATCTTTCAAACCCATACAGCCCCACAGAACTCATCCACATTTGCTTAATGAAATTGCCTGAACATTTACGACATATTATTTTGGCAGGACGTTGCAAAGACGACATTGAAGCTTTTCAGGGACTCTTACAAGAATTAGAAATTGTCACTGACAATCGCGGAACGCGAAAACAGAAGCACAATAATTACAGGTCATATACGTCGCAATTCCGCGATGAAAGAAATAACAACTGGACACGACAAGGCTATTCTCACAACACAAATCGTGATCAAAACAGACACCACCCGTATGACAACCACTGGCAGAGTAATAATTACAGAGAAAAATCGCATTTCCGTAGTAATGAATATGACAGAGACAATCACAGAAACAGACAATATGGCAACCAGAACTATTATTATCACGGGAGACAGATGAACTTCAGACGCAAGGGTCCACCACGCAGTGATGATTCAGGGAGAAAATCTCCACCACATGACCGACAAACAAGAAATTACAGGAACTACCGACAGGACGACAGACGATATAATCATAATGACAGACCTGAAATCCATCAGAACTGGCGAGCTTCAAACAGGGTAGGGCCCTCTCGGCAAGGTGAATTTTTAGAAGTTAGGTCCCCTAATCCCATTAATGGCGCGCGCCAACAAAGAGACAGACAATGACTTACACCGCAGGCAGCCGCGTGCGCCGGCTGGCTCAGAGAAAAATAACGTAGACGCTAACCTTCAGAAAAAATTTTAGCATTCTGTGCCGACGTATACAACATGATAATTACTTGGAAGCTGAAACTCTGCGCACTAGAAAGGGTAAATGATTGCACCGCATTTCACATGTAAAACCGTTTATTGAAAGATAATCTGCCTCTATCTTCGTCTTTACCATATAACTTTTCACTTTACATTACTAGTATGCTTTGTCAGACTTAAGAAATTGTTAACATGCAACAATGTTTGAAGCTTACTATCCAGTCTACAACCTACAGAACATTTTTAAACAGAAATTACGAATGCCTTGTTATAGTGAACAGACGTCACAGTGTTATTGTGCGTGTACATTCTTGCTTGTTAGTTACACGATTACGTAACGACTATATGGCTGACATACTTAGAACAGTTACCAGTACTGCTAATGAGATTTTAATGCAACATTTTGGTTTACTTGAAAATAAATTCTGGATTCAAAGTACTTTCTGTGAGATACCAGATGATACAGTGGTTAGTTTATGTGACAGCTACACGATTTTATCACGACGCTACTAATGAGTGACAATTTACAATGTTGCTTTTGCAGTTTATCTGTTTTATATCCGCACAGTTTTTCTGAATTTTCCTGGAAAGTAAAACATGTTTTAGTAATAACGTTTATGGTATAACTACAATGAGACACACTTTTCTGTAGCACAACAATACGTACAGTACAGTACTTACTTCATCACGGCAATAAGCGTAATAACTAAGATATCTATAGGCAAAGCATTTCAATTTCGTTTATCATGAGGTAAGTACATTGACTTCTGCAGAACTTAGCTTTCGGTGGACAATAACTACGACACTTCCACAGAGAGCTGGCAGTAGTGGTGCTCGCTGTATTGCAGTAGTTCGAGTAACGAAGATTTTTTGTGAGGTAAGTGATTTGTGAAAGGTATAGGTTAATGTTAGTCAGGGCCATTCTTTTGTAGGGATTATTGAAAGTCAGATTGCGCTGCGCTAAAAATAATGTGTGTCAGATTAAGCACAGTCGTGTATAAATTGTTCTAAGGGGACGTTTCAAACTGTCTGTCTTGGAATCTTTCCTGTGAGATCAGTATTAGATTACAATGCACGATGGAAGGTTTACTGTAACACTTGCTCGTTCACATTGCCGATGACACACTGACCCCGCATCGCAATTGAATACAAATAGCACAATAAAGACCTCATGTCCCTGGGGGATTAATATTTTAAACAGTCTCCATTGCAATATCCAGGGAGACCACTATAAGTTTCCGAAGCACCCCTGCAGTTTTACAGAAACCTGTGGACCTTCACGCTGACGAAGAGACACAGCTACTGCATCGCGATTGAATACAGAAGCCGCAAGGCCGACTTTCTGTCTTGGAACCGTTCCTGTCAGAACAGAATTAGATTCCGATGCACGATGGAAGGTTGATTGTAACACTTGTCCCTTCACATTGACGATGAAACACACAATGCGAATCGCAATTGAATACAAAAAGCACAATGAAGACCTCATGCCCCTGGAGGATTAATATTTTAAACAATCTCCGTTGGAACCTCCTAGGAGACTAGTATTAGATTCCGAAGCACCCCTACAGCTTTACAGTAACCTGTGGACCTTCACATGGACGAAGAGACACAGCTATTGCATCGCGATTGAATACAGAAGCCGCAAGGCCGACTAATGTCGAGTAGGAGTAACGCTTCAAACTGTCGGTCTTGGAACCGTTCCTGTGAGATCAGTATTAGATTCCGATGCACGATGTAAGGTTTACTGTAAAGCTTGTACTTTCACATTGACCATGACACACAAAAAGCGCATCGTAATTCAATACAAATAGCACAATGAATACGTCATGTCACTGAGGGATTAATATTTTAAACAGTCTCGTTTGCAATATACTGGGAGACCAGTATTAGATTCAGATGCACCCCTGCAGGTTTACATTAACCTGTGGACCTTCACGTTAACGAAGTGACACAGCTATTGCATTGCGATTAAATACAAATGCCGCAAGGCCGACTAATGTCGAGTAGGAGTAACGCTTCACACTGTCTGTCTTGGAATATTTCCTGGGGAACAGTATTAGATTCCGATGCTCCCCTGCAGGTTTACTGTAACCTGCGGACCTTCACGTTGACGAAGTGACACAGCTATTGCATCGCGATTGAATACAAAAGCCTCAACGGTGACTAATGTCGAGTAGGAGTAAAGCTTCAAACTGTCTGTCTTAAAACCTTTCCTGTGAGGTCCGTTCTCATTGCTGATGACACACAGAAAGCGCATCGCAATTGAATACAAATTCCACAATGAAGACCTCATGCCCCTGGAGGATTAATATTTTAAACAATCTCCGTTGGAACCTCCTAGGAGACCAGTATTAGATTCCGATGCACCCCTGCAGGTTTACAGTAACCTGTGGACCTTAACGTTCACGAGGAGACACAGGTTGCATAACGATTAAATACAAAAGCCGCAAGGCTGACTAATGTCGAGTAGGAGTAACGCTTCAAACTGTCTGTCTTGGAACCTTTCTTGTGAGATCAGTATTTGATTCCGATGCACGATGGAAGGTATACTGTAACGTTTCTCCCTTCACCTTGACGATGAAACACAGAAACCGCATCGCAATTGAATACAAATAGCACAATAAGGACGTCATGTCCCTGGGGGATTAATATTTTAAACAGTGTCGGTTGCAATATCCTGGGAGACCAGTATTAGATTCCGATGCACCCCTGCAGATTTACAGTAGCTTGTGGACCTTAAAGTTGACGAGGAGACACAGCCATTGCATTGCGATTGAATACAAAAGCCGCAAAGCTGAGTAATGACGAGTACGAGTAACGCTTCAAACTGTCAGTCTTAAAACCTTTCCTGTGAGGTCCGTTCTAATTGACGATGACACACAAAAAGCGCATCGCAATTGAATACAAAAAGCACAATGAAGACCGCATTCCCCTGGAAGATTAATATTTAAAACAATCTCCGTTGGAACCTCCTAGGAGACCAGTATTAGATTCCGATGCACCCCTGCACGTTCACAGTAACCTGTGGACCTTCACATTGACGAAGAGATACAGCTATTGTATCGCGATTGAATACAAAAGCCACAAGAGCGACTAATGTCGAGTAGGAGTAACGCTTCAAACTGACTGTCTTGGAACCGTTCCTGTGAGATCAGTATTAGATTCCGATGCACGATGGAAGGTTTACTGTAATGCTTGTCCGTTCACATTGACAATCACACACAGAAAGGGCATCGTAATTGAATACAAATAGCACAATGAATACGTCATGCCCTAAGGGATTAATATTTTAAACAGTCTCGTTTGCAATATCCTGGGAGACCAGTATTAGATTCAGATGCACCCCTGCCGCTTCACATTGACCTGTGGACCTTCACGTTGACGAAGAGACACAGCTATTGCATCGCGATTGAATACAAAAGCCGCAAGGCCGATTAATGTCGAGTAGGAGTAACGTTTCAAACTGTCTGTCTTAAAACCTTTGATGTGAGGTCCGTTCACATTGCCGATGACACACAGAAAGCGCATCGCAATTAAATACAAATAACACAATGAAGACCTCATGCCCTGGGGGATTAATATTTTAAACAATCTCCTTGGAACCTCCTAGGACACCAGTATTAGATTCCGATGCACCCCTGCACGTTTACAGTAACCTGTGTACATTCATATTGACGAAGAGACACAGCTATTGCATCGCGATTGAATACAAAAGCCACAAGGGCGACTAATGTCGGGCAGGAGTAACGCTTCAAACTGTCTGTTTTGGAACTTTTCCTGTGAGATCAGTATCAGACTCCGATGCACGATGGAAAGTTTACTGTAACGTTTCTCCCTTCACCTTGATGATGAAACACAGAAAGCGCATCGCAATTGAATACAAATAGCACAATGAAGTCTTCATGTCCCTGGGGGAATAATATTTCACACAGTCTAGGTTGGAATGTCCTGGGAGACCAGTATTAGTTTCTGATGCACCTCTGTAGGTTTACAGTAACCTGAGGACCTTCACATTGCCGAAGAGTCTCAGATATTGCATCGCGATTGAATACAAAATCCGCAAGTCCGACTAATGTCGAGTAGGAGCAACGCTTGAAACTGTATGTCTTGGAATCTTTCCTGTGAGATCAGTATTTGATTCCGATGCACGATGGAAGGTTTACTGTAGTGCTTGTCGGTTCACATTGACGATGACACACAGAAAGGGCATCGCAATTGTATACAAATAGCACAATGAAGACCTCATGTCCTTGGGGGATTAATATTTTAAACAGTCTCGGTTGCAATATCCTTTGAGACCAGTACTAGATTCCGATGCAACCCTGCTGGTTTACAGTAACCTGTGGTCCTTCACGTTGACGAAGAGACACATCTATTGCATCGCGATTGAATACAAAAGCCGCAAGGCCGTCTAATGTCAAGTAGGAGTAACGCTTCAAACTTACTGTCTTGGAACCTTTCCTGTGAGGTCAGCATTAGATTCTGATGCACGATGGAAGGTTTACTGTAACGCTTCTCCCTTCACCTTGATGATGAAACAGAGAAAGCGCATCGCAATTGAAAACAAATAGCACAAGGAAGTCCTCATGTCCTTGGGGGATTAAAATTTTAAATAGTCTCGTTTGCAATATCCTGGGTGTCCAGTATTAGATTCCGATGCACTCCTGAGGGTTTACAGTAACCTGTGGACCTTAACGTTGACGAAGAGACACAGTTATTGCATCGCGATTGAATACAAAAGCCGCAAGGCCGACTAATGTCGAGTAGGAGTAACGCTTAAAACTGTCTGTCTTAAAACCTTTCCTGTGAGGTCCGTTCACATTGACGATGACACACAGAAAGAGCATCGCAATTAAATACAAATAGCACAATGAAAACCTCATGCCCTGGGGGATTAATATTTTAAAAAGTCTCGGTTGGAACCTCCTGGGATACCAGTATTACATTCCAATGCACCCCTGCCGGTTTACAGTAACCTGTGGGCTTCCATGTTGACAAAGAGACACAGCTATTGCATCGAGATTGAATACAGAAGCCGCAAGGGCGACTAATTTCGTGTAGGAGTAACGCTTCAAACTGTCTGTCTTGGAACCTTTCCTGTGAGAACAGAATTAGATTCCGATGCACGATTGAAGGTTGACTGTAACGCTTGTCCCTTCACATTGACGATGAAACACACAATGCGAATTGCAATTGAATACAAAAAGCACAATGAAGACCTCATGCCCCTGGGGGATTAATATTTGAAACAATCTCCTTGGAACCTCCAAGGAGACCAGAATTAGATTCCGATGCACCCCTGCACGTTTACAGTAACCTGTCGACCTTCACATTGACGAAGAGACACAGCTATTGCATCACGATTGAATACAATAGCCACAAGGGCGACTAATGTCGAGTAGGAGTAACGCTTCAAACTGTCTGTCTTGGAACCTTTCCTGTGAGAACAGTATTAGATTCCGATGCACGATGGAAGGTTTACTATAACGCTTCTCCCTTCACCTTGATGATGAAACAGAGAATGCGCATCGCAATTGAAAACAAATAGCACAATGAAGTCCTTATGTCCCTGGGGGATTAATATTTTAAATAGTCTCGGTTGCAATATCCTGGGAGACCAGTATTGGATTCCGATGCAACCCTGCAGGTTTACAGTAACCTGTGGACCTTCACGTTGACGAAGAGACACAGCTATTGCATCGCGATTGAATACAAAAGCCGCAAGGCCGTCTAATGTCGTGTAGGAGTAACGCTTCAAACTGTCTGTCTTGGAACCTTTCCTGTGAGAACAGTATTAGATTCCGATGCACGATTGAAGGTTGACTGTAACGCTTGTCCCTTCACATTGACGATGAAACACACAATGCGAATTGCAATCGAATACAAAAAGCATAATGAAGACCTCATGCCCCAAGGGGATTAATATTTGAAACAATCTCCTTGGAAAATCCTAGGAGACCAGTATTAGATTCCGATGCACCCCTGCACGTTTACAGTAACCTGTCGACCTTCACATTGACGAAGAGACACAGCTATTGCATCACGATTGAATACAAAAGCCACAAGGGCGACTAATGTCGAGTAGGAGTAACGCTTCAAACTATCTGTCTTGGAACCTTTCCTGTGCGATCAGTATCAGATTCTGATGCACGATGGAAGGTTTACTGTAAAGCTTCTCCCTTCGCTTTGATGATGAAACAGAGAAAGTGCATCGCAATTGAAAACAAATAGCACAATGAAGTCCTCATGTCCCTGGGGGATTAATATTTTAAATAGTCTCGGTTGCAATATCATGGGAGACCAGTATTGGATTCCGATGCAACCCTGCAGGTTTACAGTAACCTGTGGACCTTCACATTCATGAAGAGACACAGCTATTGCATCACGGTTGAATACAAATGCCGCAAGGCTGTCTAATGTCAAGTAGGAGTAACGGTTCAGACAATCTGCTTGGAACCTTTCCTGTGAGGTCAGCATTAGAATCTGATGCACGATAGAGCGTTTACTGAAACGCTTGTCCGTTCACATTGACGATGACACACAGAAAGTGCATCGCAATTGAATACAAATAGCACAATGAAGACCTCATGTCCCTGTGGAATAATATTTCAAACAGTCTCGGTTGGAATGTCCTGGGAGACCAGTATTAGATTCTGATGCACCTCTGCTGGTTTGCAGTAACCTGTGGACCTTCACGTTGACGATTAGACACAGATATTGCATTGCGATTGAATACAAAAGCCGCAAGTCCGACTAATGTCGTGTAGGAGTAACGCTTCATACTGTCTGTCTTGGAACCTTTCCTGTGAGAACAGTATTAGATTCCGATGCACGATGGAAGGTTTACTGTAACGCTTGTCCATTCACATTGACGATGAAACACACAATGCGAATTGCAATCGAATACAAAAGCACAATGACGACCTCATGCCCCTGGGGGATTAATATTTTTAACAATCACCTTGGAAGCTCCTAGGAGACCAGTATTAGATTCCGATGCACCCCTGCACGTTTACAGTAATCTGTGGGCTTCCACGTTAACGGAGAGACACAGATATTGCATCGCGATTGAATACAAAAGCCGCAAGGCCTTCTAATGTCAAGTAGGAGTAACGCTTCAAACTTACTGTCTTGGAACCTTTCCTGTGAGGTCAGCATTAGATTCTGATACACGATGGAAGGTTTACTGTAACGCTTGTCCGTTCACATTGACCATGACACACAGAAAGCGCATCGCAATTGAATACAAATAGCACAATGAAGACCTCATGTCGCTGGGGGATTAATATTTTAAAAAGTCTCATTTGGAACCTCCTTGGAGTCCAGTATTAGATTCCGATGCACCCCTGAGGGTTTACAGTAACCTGTGGACCTTAACGTTGACGAAGAGACACAGCTATTGCATCGCGATTGAATTCAAAAGCCGCAAGGCCGACTAATGTCGAGTAGGAGTAACGCTTAAAACTCTCTGTCTTAAAAACCTATCCTGTGAGGTCCGTTCACATTGACGATGACACACAGAAAGCACATCGCAATTGAATACAAATAGCACAATGAAGACCTCATGCCCTGGGGGATTAATATTTTAAAAAGTCTCGGTTGGAGCCCTTGGGAAACCAGTATTAGATTCCGATGCACCCCTGCCGGTTTCCAGTAACCTGTGGGCTTCCACGTTAACGAAGAGACACAGATATTGCATCGCGTTTGAATACAAAAGCCGCAAGTCCGACTAATGTCGAGTAGGAGTAACGCTTCAAACTGTCTGTCTTGGAATCTTTCCTGTGAGATCACTATTAGATTCAGATGCACGATGGAAGGTTTACTGTAGCGCTTGTTCGTTCACATTGACGATGACACACAGAAAGCGCATCGCAATTGAAAACAAATAGCACAATGAAGACCTCATGTCCTTGGGGGATTAATATTTTAAACAGTCTCGGTTGCATTATCCTGGGAGACCTGTATTGGCTTCCGATGCAACCCTGCAGGTTTACAGTAACCTGTGGACCATCACGTTGACGAAGAGACACAGCTATTGCATCGCAGTTGAATACAAAAGCCGCAAGGCCGTCTAATGTCAAGTAGGAGTAATGGTTCAAACAATCTGTCTTGGAACCTTTCCTGTGAGGTCAGCATTAGAATTTGATGCACGATGGAAGGTTTACTGTAACGCTTGTCCGTTCACATTGACGATGACACACGAAAAGCGCATCGCAGTTGAATACAAATAGCACAATGAAGACCTCATGTCCCTGAGGGATTAATACACTCCTGGAAATTGAAATAAGAACACCGTGAATTCATAGTCCCAGGAAGGGGAAACTTTATTGACACATTCCAGGGGTCAGATACATCACGTGATCACACTGACAGAACCACAGGCTCATAGACACAGGCAACAGAGCATGCACAATGTCTGCACTAGTACAGTGTATATCCACCCTTCGCAGCAATGTAGGCTGCTATTCTCCCATGGAGACGATCGTAGAGATGCTGGATGTAGTCCTGTGGAACGGCTTGCCATGCCATTTCCACCTGGTGCCTCAGTTGGACCAGCGTTCGTGCTGGACGTGCAGACCGCGTGAGACGACGCTTCATCCAGTCCCTAACATGCTCAATGGGGGACAGATCCGGAGATCGTGCTGGCCAGGGTAGTTGACTTACACCTTCTAGAGCACGTTGGGTGGCACGGGATACATGCGGACGTGCATTATCCTGTTGGAACAGCAAGTTCCCTTGCCGGTCTAGCAATGGTAGAATGAAGGGTTCGATGACGGTTTGGATGTACCGTGCACTATTCAGTGTCCCCTCGACGATCACCAGAGGTGTACGGCCAGTGTAGGAGATCGCTCCCCACAACATGATGCCGGGTGTTGGCTCTGTGTGCCTTGGTCGTATGCAGTCCTGATTGTGGCGCTCACCTGCACGGCGCCAAACACGCATACGACCATCATTGGCACCAAGGCAGAAGCGACTCTCATCGCTGAAGACGACACTACTCCATTCGTCCCGAAATTCACGCCTGTCGCGACACCACTGTAGGCGGGCTGCACGATGTTTGGGCGTGAGCTGAAGACGGCCTAACGGTGTGCGGGACCGTAGCCCAGCTTCATGCAGACGGTTGCGAATGGTCCTCGCCGATACCCCTGGAGCAACAGTGTCCCTAATTTGCTGGGAAGTGGCGGTGCGGTCCACTACGGCACTGAGTAGGATCCTACGGTCTTGGCGTGCATCCGTGCGTCGCTGCGGTCCGGTCTCAGGTCGACGGGCACGTGCACCTTCCGCCGACCACTGGCGACAACATCGATGTACTGTGGAGACCTCACGCCCCACGTGTTGAGCAATTCGGCGGTACGTCCACCCGGCCGCCCGCATGCCCACTATATGCCCTCGCTCAAAGTCCGTCAACTGCACATACGGTTCACGTTCACGCTGCCGCGGCATGCTACCAGTGTTAAAGACTGCGATGGAGCTCCGTATGCCACGGCAAACTGGCTGACACTGACGGCGGCGGTGCACAAACACCGCGGTTCCTGGTGTGTCCGCTGTGCCGTGCTTGTGATCATTGCTTGTACAGCCCTCTCGCAGTGTCCGGAGCAAGTATGGTGGGTTCGACACACCGGTGTCAATGCGTTCTTTTTTCCATTTCCAGGAGTGTATTTTAAACAGTCTCGGTTGCAATATCTTGGGAGACCAGTATTAGATTCCGATGCACCCTGCAGGCTCACAGTAACCTGTGGACCTTCACGTTGGCAAAGAGACAGAGCTACTGCATCCCGATTGAAAACAAAAGCCGCAACGCCGACTAATGTCGAGTAGGAGTAACGCTTCAAACTGTCTGTCTTGGAACCTTTCCTGTGACATCAGTATTAGATTCCGATGCACGATGGAAAGTTTACTGTAACGCTTGTCCATTCACATTGACGATGAAATACACTATGCAAATCGCAATTGAATACAAAAACCACAATGAAGACCTCATGCCCATGGGGGATTAATGATTTAAACAGTCTCAGTTGGAACTTCCTAGGAGACCAGTATTAGATTCCGATGCACCCCAGCAGGTTTACAGTAACCTGTCGAGCTACACGTTGACGAAGAGACACAGCTATTGCAACGCGATTCAATACAAAAGCGGCAAGGCCGACTAATGTCGAGTAGGAGTAACGCTTCAAACTGTCTGTCTTGGAACCTTTCCTTTGAAATCAGTATTAGATTCCGATGCACGATGGAAGGCTTACTGTAAAGCTTGTCCGTTCACATTGACCATGACACACAGAAAGCGCATTGTAATTGAATACAAATAGCACAATGAATACGTCATGTCCCTGGGGGATTAATATTTTAAACAGTCTCGTTTGCAATATCCTGGGAGACCAGTATTAGATTCACATGCACCCCTGCAGGTTTACAGTAACCTGTGGACCTTCACGTTGACGAAGTGACACAGCTATTGCATCGTGATTGAATACAAAAGCCGCAAGGCCGACTAATGTCAAGAAGGAGTAACGCTTCTACTGTCTGTTTTTAACCTTTCCCGTGAGATCAGTATTTGATTCCGATGCAATATGGAAGGTTTACTGTAACACTTGTCCCTTCACATTGACGATGAAACACAATGCGAAACGCAATTGAATACAAATACCACAACGAAGACCTCATTCCCCTGGGGGATTAATATTTTAAACAATCTCGGTTGGAACATTCTGGGAGACCAATATTAGATTCCGATGCACCCCTGCAGGTTTACAGTAACCTGTGGACCTTCACGTTGACGAAGAGACACAGGTATTTCATCGCGATTCAATACAATAGCCGTAAGGCCGACTAATGTCGAGTAGGAGTGACGCTTCAAACTGTCTGTGTCGGAACCTGTCCAGGGAGACTAGTATTAGATTCCAATGCACGATGTACTGTTTACTGTAACGCTTGTCTCTTCACATTGACGATGACAAACAGAAAGCGCATCGCAATTGAATACATAAAACACAATGAAGACATCTGTCCCTGGGGGAGTAATATTTTAAACAATCTCTGTTGGAACCTCATGGGAGACCACTTATAGATTCCGATGCACCCCTGCAGGTTTACAGTAACCTGTGGACCTTAACGTTCACGAAGAGAAACAACTATTGCATCGCGATTGAATACCAAAGCTGCATGGCCGATTGATGTCGAGCAGGAGTAACACTTCAAACTGTCTGTGTTTTAACCTTTCCTGGGAGAGGAGTATTAGATTCCGATGCATCCCTGCAGTTTTACTGTAACCATTCGACCTTCACATTGAAGAAGAAACACAGCAATTGCATCACGACACAATACAAAAGTCTCAAGGCCGACTAATGTCGAGCAGGAGTAACGCTTCAAACAGTCTGTGTTGGAACCTTTCCTGGGAGACCAGTATTAGATTCCGCTGCACGATGGAAACTTTACTGTTAAGCTTGTCCCTTCACATTGACGATGATACACAGAAAGCGCATCGCAATTGAATACAAACAGCACAATGAAGGCCTCATGTCCCTGGGGGATTAATATTTTAAACAGTCTCGGTTGCAATATTCTGGGACACCAGTATTAGATTCACATGCACCCCTGAAGATTTACAGTAACCTGTGGACCTTCACGTTGACGAAGAGACACAGCTATTTCATCACGATTGAATACAAAAGCCGCAAGGCCGACTAATGTCGAGAAAGAGTAACGCTTCAAACTGTCCGTTTTTAACCTTTCCCGTGAGATCAGTATTAGATTCCGATGCACGATGGAAAGTTTACTGTAACGCTTGTCCCTTCACATTGACGATGAAACACACAATGCGAATCGCAATTGAATACAAATAGCACAAAGAAGACCTCATGCCCCTGGGGGATTAATATTTTAAACAATCTCGGTTGGAAACTCCTGGGAGACCAGTATTAGATTCCGATGCACTCCAGCCGGTTTACAGTAACCTGTGGACCTTCACGTTGACGAAGAGACACAGCTATTGCATCGCGATTGAATACAAAAGCTGTAAGGCCAACTAATGTCGAGTAGGAGTAACGCTTCAAACTCTCTATGTTGGAACCTTTCCTGGGAGACGAGTATTTGATTCCGATGCATCCCTGCAGTTTTACTGTAACCATTGGACATTCACCTTGAAGAAGACACACAGCAATTGCATCGCTTTTGAATACAAAAGCTGCAAGGAATACTAATGTCGAGCAGGAGAAACGCTTTAATCTTTCTGTGTTGGAACCTTTCCTGGGAGACCAGTATTAGATTCCGGTGCACGATGGAAGGTTTACTGTAACGCGTCTCCCATCACATTGATGATGAAACACAGAAAGCGCATCGCAATTGAATACAAAAAGCACAATGAATACAAAAGTCCCTGGGGGAGTAATGTTTCAAACAGTCTGTGTTGAAACCTCCTGCGAGACCAGTATAAGATTCCGATGCACCCCTGCAGGTTTACAGTAACCTGTGGTCCTTCAGATTGACGAACACAGCAATTGCATCGCGATTGAATACAAAAGCCACAAGGGTGACTAATCTCAAGCAGGAGTAACGCTTGAAACTGTCTGATTGGAACCTTTCGTGGGAGACCAGTATTAGTTCCCGATGCACCTCTGCAGTCTTACTGCACCCATTGGACCTTCACATTGAAATCGAAACGCAGCAGAGGCAATGTGATTGAAAACAAAAGGCGCAAGGCCTACAAATGTCGGGCAGGAGTAACGCTTCAGATGGTCTGTGTTGGAGCCTTTCCTGGGTGACCAGTATTTGATTCCGGTGCACGATGGAAGGTTTACTGTAACACTTGTCGCTTCACATTGTCGATGAAGCACAGAAAGCCCATCTGAATTGAATACAAAAAGCTTAATCAGGACCTCTGTCCGTGGGAGAGTAATATTCCAAACAATCTTTGTTGGAATATCCTGGGAGGCTAGTATTAGATACCGATGCACCCCTGCATGTTTGTAGTAACAATTTTTACCTTCACATTGACGAAGAAACAGAGCAATTGCATCGCGATTGAATAAAAATCCACAAAGCTGTCTAAGGTCGAGCAGGAGTAACGCTTCAAACTGTCTGTGTTGGAACCTTTCCTAAGAGACCAGTATTAGTTTCCGATGCACGATGGAAGGTTTACTGTAACACTTGTCCCTGCACATTGACGATGAAGCACACAAAGCGCATCGCAACTGATTACAAAAATCAAACTCAAGACCTTTGTCACTGGGAGGGTATTGTTTCAAACAGTCTGTGTTGGAACCTCCTGGGAGATCATCATTAGATTCCGATGCATCACTGCAGGTTTGAAGTTACCCTTGGACCTTCACATTGACGAAGAAACACAACAATTGCATCGCGATTGAACACAAAAGCCACAAGGTCGACTAATGTCCAACAGGAGTAACGCTTCAAACTGTCCGTGTTGGAACTTTTCCTGGGAGACCAGAATTATATTCCGATGCACGATGGAAGGTTTACTGTAACGCGTCTCCCATGACATTTACGATGAAATACAGAAAGCGCATCGCAATTGAATACAAGAAGCACAATGAAGACAAAAGTCCGTGGGGGGGTTATGTTTGAAACAGTCTGTGTTGGGACCTCCTGTGTGACCAGTATTAGATTCCGATGCACCTCTGCAAGTTTATAGTAACCCTTGGATCTTCACATGGACGAAGAAACACAGCAATTGCATCGCGATTGAATACAAAAGCCACAGGGCTGACTAATGTCGAGCAATAGTAGCGCTTCAAACTGTCTGTGTTGGAACCTGTCCTGGGAGACCAGTATTAGATCCCGATGCACCCCTGCAGTTTTACTGTAACCGTTGGACCTTCAAATTGCAGTCGAAACACAGTAATTGCAACGTGATTGAAAACAAATCCGCAAGGCCGACAAATGTCTAGCACGAGTAACGCTTCAGATGGTCTGTGTTTTAGCCTTTCCTGGGAGACCTGTATTAGATTGTGATGCACGATAGAAGGTTTACTGTAACGCATGTCACATCACATTGACGATGAAACACAGAAAGCGCACCACAATTGAACACAAAAAGCACAATGAAGAAATCTGTCACTGGGGCAGTAATGTTTGAAACAGTCTGTGTTGGAAACTCCTGTGATAACAGTATTATATTCCGATGCACCCCTGCAGTTTTACTGTATCCGTTGGACCTTTACATTGACGAAGAAATTGCATTGCGATTGAAAACAAAAGCCAGCAGGCCGACTAATGTCGAGCAGGAGTAACGCTTCACACAGTGTGTGTTAAAACCTTTCCTTGGAGACCAGTATTAGATTCCGATACACGATGGAAGTTTTACTGTAAAGCTTGTCCCTTCACATTGACGATGACACACAGAAAAAGCATCTTAATTGAATACAAAACGCACAATGAAGACATCTGTCCCATGTGGAATAAGGTTTCAAACAGTCTCTGTTGGCACATCCTGGGAGACGAGTGGTAGATTCCGATGCACACCTGCAGGTTTACTATAACCCTTGGACCTTCACATTGACGAAGAAACACAGCAATTGCTTCGCATTTGAATACAAATACAGCAAGGCCGACTAATGTCGAGCAGGAGTAACGCTTCAAACTGTCTATGTTGGAACCTTTCCTGGGAGACGAGTATTAGATTCCGATGCATCCTTGCAGTTTTACTGTAACCATTGGACCTTCACATTGAAGAAGAAACACAGCAATTGCATCACGATAGAATACAAAAGCCTCAAGGCCGACAAATGTCGAGCAGGAGTAACGCTTCACATGGTCTGTGTTGGAGCCTTTCCTGGGTGACCAATATTAGATTCCGATGCACGATTGGAGGTTTACTGTAACGCGTCTCCCACCACATTTACGACGTAACAGAGAAAGCGCATCGCAATGGAATACAAAAATCACTATGAAGACCTCAGTTCCTGGGAGAGTAATGTTTGCAACAGTCTGTTTTGGGACCTCCTGGAAGACCAGGATTAGATTCCGATGCACCCCTGCAGTTTTACTGTAACCATTGGACCATAACATTGAAGTAGAAACACAGTAATTGCAACGTGATTGAAAACAAAACCCGCAAGGCCGACAAATGTCGAGCAGGTGTAACGCTTCAGATAGTCTGTGTTGGAGCTTTCCTGGGAGACCAGTATTAGATTCCGGTGCACGATGGAAGGTTTACTGTAACGCATGTCCCTTCACATTGACGATGATACACAGAAAGCGCATCGCAATGGAATACAAAAATAACTATGAAGACCTCTGTTTCTGAGAGAGTAATGTTTGAAACAGTCTGTGTTGGAACCTCCTGGGAGACCAGTATTAGATTCCGATGCACCCCCGCAGGTTTACAGTAACCTGTGGACCTTCAGATTGACGAAGAAACACAGCAATTGCATCGCGTATGAATACAAAAGCCACAAGGATGACTAATGTCGAGCAGGAGTAACGCTTCAAACTGTCTCTGTTGGAACATTTCCTGGGAGACCAGTATTAGATCCTGATGCACCCCTGCAGTTTTACTGTAACCATTGGACCTTCACATTGAAGTCGAAACACAGCAATTGCAAAGTAATTGAAAACAAAAGCCGCAAGGCCGACAAATGTCGAGCAGGAGTAACGCTTTAGTTGGTCTGTGTTGGAGCCTTTCCTGGGAGACCAGTATTAGATTCCGGTACACGATCGAAGGTTTACTGTAACGCATGTCCCTTCACATTGACGATGAAACACAGAAAGCGCATCGCAGTTGAATTAAAAAAGCACAATAATGACCTCTGTCTCTGGGGTAGTAATGTTTCAAACAGTTGTGTTGGAACTTCCTGTTAGACCAGTAATAGATTCCGATGTACACCTGCAGGTTTACAGTAACAATTGGACCAACACATTGACGAAGAAACACAGCAATTGCATCGCCATTGAATACAAACGCCACAACGTCGACTAATGTCTAACAGGAGTAACGCTTCAAACTGTCTGTGTTGGAACCTTTCCTATGAGACCTGTATTAGATATTGATGCACGATGGAAGAGTTACTGTAACGCTTCTCCCTTCTCATTGCCGATGACACACAGAAAGCGCATCGCAATGGAGTACAAAGAGCACAATCAAACTCTCTGCCCCTGGGGGAGTAGTGTTTCAAACAGTCTGTGTTGAAACCTCCTGGGAGACCATCATTAGATTCCGATGCATCATTGCAGGTTTACAGTAACACTTGGTCCTCCAAATTAACGAAGAAGCACAGCAATTGCATCAAGATTGAATACAAAAGCCACAAGGTCGACTAATGTCGAGCAGGAGTAAGGCTTCAAACTGTCTGTGTTGGAACTTTAATGGGACACCAGTATTAGATTCCAATGCACGATGGAAGGTTTACTGTAACGCTTCTCCCTTCACCTTGAAATGAAACACAGAAAGCGCATAGCAATTGAATACAAAAAGCACAATGAAGACCTCTGTCTCTGGGGGAGTAATGTTTGAAACAGTCGGTGTTGGAACCTTCCTGAACCCCAGTATTAGATTCCGATGCACCCCTGCAGGTTCACAGTTACCCTTGGACCTTCAAATTAACGAAGAAACACAGCAATTGCATCGCGATTGAATACAATATGCACAATGGTGACCTATGCTCCTGGGCGAGTAATGATTCAAACAGTATCTGTTGGAACCTCCTGGGAGACCAGTATTAGATTCCCATGCAGCCCTGCATGTTTACTGTAACCCTTTTAAATTCACATTGACGAAGAAACACACCAATTGCATCGCGATTGAATACAAAGTCACAAGATCGACGAATTTCAAGCAAGAGTAACGCTTCAAACTGACTGTGTTGGAACCTTTCCCGGTAGACCAGTATTAAATTTCGATGTATGATATAGGGTTTGCTGTTACGCTTTTCCATTCATATTGACGATGAAACACAGAAGGCGCATCGCGATTGAATACAAAAAGCACAATCAAGACCTCTGTCCCTGGGGGAGTAATGTTTCAAACAGTCTGTGTTGGAAGGTCCATGGAGACCAGTATTAGATTTCGATGCTCCCCTGCAGGTTTATAGTACCCGTTGGATCTTCACATTGACTAAGAAACACAGCAATTGAATCGCGATTGACTACAAAAGCCGCAAGGCCGACAAATGACGAGCAGGAGTAAAACTTCAGACTGTCTGTGTTGAAGCCTTTCCTGAGAGACCAGTAATAGATTCCGGTGCACGATGGAAGGTTTACTGTAACGCTTGTCCCTTCACATTGACGATATAACACAAAAAGCGCATCTCAATTGAATACAAAATCACAATGAAAACCTCTGTCCTCGGGGGAGTAATGTTTGAAACAGTTTGTGTTGGAACATCCTGGGAGACCAGTATTAAATTTCGATGCACCCCTGCAGGTTTACAGTAACCCTTGGACCTTCACAGTGACGAAGAAGCACAGCAAACGCATCGCCATTGAATACAAAAGCGACAAGGTAGACTAATGTCGAGCAGGAGTAACGCTTCAAACTGTCTGTGTTGGAACCTTTCCTGGGAAATCAGTATTAGATTCCGATGCATGATGGAAGGTTTACTGTAACGCTTGTCCCTTCACATTGACGATGTATCACAAAAGGCGCATCGCAATTGAATACAAAAGTCACAATGAAGACCTCTGTCCAACTTGGTGTAATGTTTCAAACAGTAAGTGTTGGAATGTCCAGGGAGACCAGTATTAGATTCCGATGAATCCCTGCAGGGTTAATGTAACCCTTGGACCTTCACGTTGACGAAGAAACACAACTATCGCCTCGCGATTGAATACAAAAGCCACAAGGTCGACTAAATTCGAGCAGGAGTCAGGCTTCAAACTGTCTGTTTTGGAACCTTTCCTGGGACACCAGTATTACATTCCGATGCACGATGGAAGGTTTACTGTAACGCTTGTCCCATCACACTGTCGAAGAAACACCGAAAGCGAATCGCAATTGAACACAAAATGCACAATGAAGCGCTCTGTCACTAGCGGTGTAATGTATCAAACAGTATCTGTTGGAACCTCGTGGGAGACCAGTATTAGATTCCGATGCACCCCTGCACGTTTACTGTGACCCCTCTACCTTCACATTGACGAAGAAACACAACATTTGCATTGCGATTGAATACGAAAGCCGCAAGGGTGATTAATGTAGCGCAGGAGTAACGCTTCAAACTGTCTGTGTTGGAAAATTTCCTGGGAGACCAATAGTAGATTCCGATGCACGATGGAAAGTTTACTGTAACGCTTCTTTTTTCACATTGACGATGAAACACAGAAAGCGAAGCGCAATTGAATACAAAAAGCACAATGAAGACCTCTGTCCCTGTGGGAGTATTGTTTGAAACTGTCTGTGTTGGAACCTCCTGGGAGACTAGTATTAGATTCCGATGCACCACTGCCGGTTTACAGTAACCCTTGGACCTTCACATTGACAAAGAAATACAGTAACTGCTTCGCGATTGAATACAAAAGTAACAAGGTCGACTAATGTCAAGTTGGAGTTACGCGTGAAACTGTCTTTGTTGGAACCTTTGCTGGGAGACAGGTATTAGATTCCGATGCATGATGGAAGATTTACTGTAACGCTTGTTCTTTCACATTGACGATAGAACATAAAAAGGGCATCGCAACTGAATACAAAAAGCACAATGAAGACCTCTGTCCCTGGGGGGAGTAATGTTTCAATCAGTCTGTGTTGGAACTTTTAATGGGATACCAGTATTACATTCCGATATATGATATAAAGTTTGCTGTAACGCTTCATATTGACGATGAAACACATAAGGCGCATCGCAATGGAATACAAGAAGCACAATCAAGACCTATGTCCCTGGGGGAGTAATATTTCAATCAGTCTGTGTTAGGACGTCCTGGGAGACCAGTATTAGATTCCGATGCACCCCTGCAGGTTTACAGTAACCCATAGACCTTCACATTCACGAAGATACACAACAATTGCATCGCGATTGTATACAAGAGCCACAAGGCTGACTAATGTCGAGCAGGAGTAACGCTATATACTGTCTGTGTTTGAACCTTCCCTGGGAGACCAGTATCAGATTCCGAAGTACGATGGAAGGTATACCGTAACGCTTGTCCCTTCACATTGACGATGTAACATAGAAAGCGCATCACAATTGAATACAAAAAGCACAATGAGGACCTCTGTCCATGGTGGAGTAATGATTCAAACAGTACATATGGAACCCCCAATATTAGATTCCGATGCACGATGCAAGGCTTGCTGTAAGGCTTGTCCTATCACACTGACGATGAAAAACCGAAAGCGCATGGCAATTGAACACAAAAAGCACAATGAAGTCCTCTGTCACTGGGGGAGTAATGTTTCAAAAAGTATCTGATGCAACCTTTCCTGGAAGACCAGTATTAGATTCGGATGCACGATGGAAGATTTACTGTAACGCTTGTCCCTTCACATTGACGATGTAACACGAAAAGTGCATAGCAATTGAATGCAAAAAGCAGAATGAAAACCTCTGTCCCTGGGAGAGTAACGTTTCAAACAGTCTGTGTTGTAAGATTTCCTTGGAGACAAGTATTAGATTCCGATGCATAATATAAGGTTTACTGAAACGCTTCTCCCTTCATATTGACGATGAAACACAGAAGGCGCATCGCAATTGAAAACAAAAAGCTCAAGACCTCTTTCACAGGGGGAGTAATGTTTCAAACAGTCTGTGTTGGAACCTCCTAGGAGATAAGTATTCGAATCCGATGCACCCCTGCAGGTTTACAGTAACTCTTGAACCTGCACATTGACGAAGAAACACAGCAATTGCATCGCGATTGAATACAACAGCCAAAAGGCTGAATAATGTCGAGCAGAAGTAACGCTTCAAACTTTCTGTATTGGAACGTTTCCTGGGAGACCAGTAGTAGATTCCGATGCACGATGGAAAGTTTACTGTAACTCTTCTCACTTCACATTGACGATAAAACACAGAAAGCGCACCGCAATTGAATACAAAAAGCGCAATGAAGACCTCTGGCCCTGGGGGAGTAATGTTTCAAACAGTCTGGGTTGGAACTTACAGGGAGATCAGTATTAGATTCCGATGCCCTCTTTACAGGTTTACAGTAACCCTTGGACCTTCACATTGACGAAGAAACACAGGAATTGCATCGCGACTGAATACAGAAGCCACAAGGTCGACTAATGTCGAGCAGGAGTAAAGCTTCAAACTGTCTGTGTTGGAACCTTTGCTGGGAGACCGTTATTAGATTCCGATGCACGATGGAAGGTTTACTGTAACGCTTGTCCCTTCTAATTCACGATGGAACACAGAAAGCGCATCGCAATTGAATACAAAAAGCACAATCAATACAATGAATACAAAAAGCACAATCAAGACCTCTGTCCCTGGGGTAGTAATGTTTGAAACAGTCTGTGTTGGAAAATCATGCGAGACCAGTATTAGATTCCGATGAACCCCTGCAGCTTTACTGTAACCCTTGGACCTTCACATTGATGAAGAAACACAGCAATTGCATCGCGATTGAATACAAAAGCGGCAAAGCCGTCTTATGTCGAGCAGGAGTAACGCTTCAAACTGTGTGTTTTGGTACGTATCCTGGGAAACCAGTATTAGATTCCGATGCACGACGGAAGGTTTACTGTAATGGTTGCCCCTTCATATTGACGATGAACCACAGAAATTGCATTGCGATTGAATACAAAAAGCACAATGAAGACCTCTGTCCAGGGGGAGTAATGCTTCAACCAGTTTGAGTTTGAACCCCTCCTGTTGGGCCAATAATGGATTCCTATGCACCACGACTGGTTTACTGTACCCCTTAATTCACGTTGACGACGTGACACAAAAATTAGAACGGGATACACCTCAAAAGCCGCGATGCCGAATTCTGTCCAAGGGAGTAACTCTTCAAATGGTCTGTGTTTGGAACTTTTCTTCGGTTTCCAGTAGGAGATTCCTATGCACCACTGCAGGTTTGCGGTAACCCTTGGATCTTTCCATTGACGATGAAACGTAGAAATGGAATCGGGATTGAATACAAAAGGCACAATGCCGACTTCTGTTCATGGGGAATAACGCGTCAAACAGTCTGTGCTTTGAACGTTTCCTGTAATTCCAGTAGTACAATCAGATGCACCACTGCAGTTTACTGGAACATTTGGACCAACACATAGACGGTGATACAATGAAATTGGAATAGAATTGAATACAAAAGTTACAATGCCTACTTCTTTCCAGGGGGAGTAATGCTTCAAGCAGTCTGTGCTTTGAACAGTTCCTGGGAGATCAGTAGTAGATTCCGATGCACCTTTGCAGTTTTGCGGTAACGTTTTAAACTTCACATTGACATTAAAACACAGAAATTACATGGGGATTTGATACAAAATACCCAATGACGAATTATGTCAGGGGGAGTAATGCTTCAAACATTCTCTCTTGGAACCTCTCCTGGCAAACCAGTATTAGATTCAGAATCACTACTACAGGCTTAATGTAACCCTTAAACTTTCAGATTGACGATGAAAAACAAAATTTAGATCGGGACTGAGTACAAAACGCTCAATGCCGACAGGTGTCCAGGGGGAGTAACGTTTGAAACAGTCTGTGCTTTCAACTTTTCCTTGGAGCCCATTTGTAGAAACCTTTGTACCACTGCACGATTACTGTAACCTTTCTACTTTCACATTGACGGTGAATCACAGAAACTGCATCGGGATTAATAGCATAAGCACAGTACCTATTCCTGTCCAGGAGGAGTAACGCTTCATACACTCTGTGTTGGAACCTTTTCTGGCAGACCACTATTAGATACCGAGGCACCACGGCTGTTTTACTGTAACACTTTGACCTTCACATTGACGATGAGACACAGAAATTGCATCTTGAATGAGTACAAAAGGCACAATGCCGACTTCTATCCAGGGGAACTAACGCTTCTAAAGGTCTCTGGTTTGAACCATTGCTGGGACACCACTATTCGATTCCGATACATCACTGCAGCTTTACTTTTACTCTGGGTCCTTCACAGTGACGATGAAAGAAATATCATCGGTATTGAATACAAAAGGCACAATGCCGTCTTTTGTCCAGAGGGGGCAACGTTTCAAACAGACTGTGCAATTAGAACGGGATACACCACAAAAGCCGCTATGCCGACTTCTGTCCAAGGGAGCAACTCTTCAAACGGTCTGTGTTTGGAACTTTTCTTCGGTTTCCAGTAGCAGATTCCGATTCACCACTGAAGGTTTACTGTAACACTTTCTCCCTCTCGTTGGCGATGAAACACAGATATTGCGTAGTGATTGTATACAAAAGGGACAATGCAGACTGTTGTCCAGGGGGATGAACGCATCAAAGAGTCTATGATTTGAACCTTTTGTGGGAGTCCAGTAGTACATTACAATGCACCACTGGAGATTTACTGTAAACCTTGGCCCTTCAAATTGACAATGAAACACAGGAATTTCATCAGGTTTGAATATTAACGGCACAATGCCGACTTCTGTCCAGGGTCGGTAACGTTTCAAATAGTATGTCTTGGAACATTTTACGGAAGACCAGTATTAGATCCTGATGCATCACTGCAGGTTTACTGTACGCCTTGGACCTTCACATTGACGATGAAACACAGAAATTGCATCGGGACTGAATTCAGAAGGCACAATGCCGAATTCTGTCCATGGGTAGTCACGCTTCAAACAGGCTGTGTTTGAAAATTTCCTGAAAGCCCAGCAGTGGTTTCCGGTGCACCACTGGAGGATTACTGTAACTCTTGGACCTTCCCATTGACAATGAATATCAGAAATTGCATCGGGATTGAATACAAAATGCACAATGCCCACTTCTGTCCAGGGGGCGAAACGTTTCAAACAGTCTGTGTCTGAACCATTCCTGGAAGCCCAGTAGTGGAATACGGGGCACCACTGGAGGTTTATTGTACGCCTTGGACCTTCACATTTACAATGAAACAGAAATATCTACTGGATTGAATACAAAAGGCACAATGGCGATTTCTGTCTAGGGGAAGTAATGTTTCAACAGTCCCTTGGGAACCTCCTGGGAGACCAGTATTTGATTCAGATGCACCACGGCAGGTGTACTGTAACCCCTGGACATTACCATTTACAATAAAGCACAGAAAGTGTAACGGGATTGAATACAAATGCCCAATGGCAACTTCCGTCCAGGGGGAATTACACCTCAAACAGTCCGTGGTTTGAAACTTTACTGGGATTCCGGTAGTATATTACGATGCACCACTGCAGGTTTACTCCAATCCCAGGACCTTCACATTGACAATGAAACACAGCAATTGAATCGCGATTGAATACAAAAGGCGTAATGCCGACTACTGTCCAGCGGGAGTAACACTTCAAACGGTCTGTGTTGGAACCTTTCCTGGGAGACCAGTATTAGATTCCTATGCACAAAATCAGGTTTACTGTAATCCTTGGTCATTCCCATTTATAGTAAAACACCGAAATTGCATCGGAAATTGATACAAAATACCCAACGTCGAATTCTGTCCAAGGGGAGTAATGCTTCAAACAGTATGTGCTCTCAACTTCTCCGCGGGGTCCATTTATAGAATCCTATGTACCAATGCAATACTACTGTAACCTTTTTACCTTTATATTGACGATGAATCACAGATATTGCATCGGGAATTATAACAAAAGGCACAGAGCCGACTTCTGTCCAGGGGGAGTAATGCTTCAAACAGTCTTATCATATTGATGATGAAACAAAGAAATCGCATTGGGATTAAACACAAAATTCACAATGCCGGCTTCTGTCCAGGGGGACTAATGCTTGAAACGGTCTCTGGTGTGAACCTTTGCTGGGACACCAGTATTAGATTCCAATACACCACTGCATATTTACTGTTACCCTTGGTTTTTTATTTTGACGATGAAACACAGATACTGCATCGGCATTGAATACAAAAGGGACAATACCGACTTCTGTAAAGGGGATGTAACCATTAAAAAGACTGTGATTTAAATTTCTTGTGAGAGTTTATTAGTATATTCTGACGCACCACTGTAGAATCACTGTAATCCTTGGAGCATCTATTTGACGATGAAACACAGAAATTGCATTGCGATTGAATACAAACGGCACAATGCCGACATCTGTACATGGGGAGTAACGTTTCAAACAGTCTGTGTTGGAGCCTCCTAGGATGCCAGTAGTAGATTCGGAGGCACCATGCCAGGTTTACTGTAACCCTATTACATTACCATTTGCAACAAAACACAGAAATTGCATCGGGTTTTGATACAAATTACTCAATGTCGACTTCTGTCCTAATGGAGTAATTCTACAAAGGGTCTGTTTTGGAACCTCTCCTGGGAAACTAGTATTAGATTCTGATGCACCACGACCGGTTTAATGTAACCCTTAAATCTTCCGATTGACGATGAAGCGCAGAAATCGCATTCGGATTGAACACAAAATTCTCTATGCCGACTTCTGTCGAGAGGGACTAACGTTTGCAAACGGTCTCTAGTGTGGACTTCTACTGGGAGTCCAGTAGTAGATTCTGATACATTACTGCAGGTTTACTGTCACCCGTGGTCCTTTACCTCGACGATGGAACACAGAAATTGCATCGTAATTGAATAGAGAAGGCACGATTCCGAATTCTGTCCATGGGGAGTCACGCTTCACACAATTGCGTTGGAACCTATCCTTTGAGCCCAGTAGTGGATTCTGATGCACAACTGAAGAGGTGGACCATCACATTGACTATTAATCTCAGTAACTCGGAAATGGTGATTTCGTTCGAGAAGGAGTAACGCTTCAAACAGTATGTGTCTGAACCATTCCTGGGAGCCTAGTAGTGGAATCCGGTGCACCATTAGAGGTTTACTGTAACCCTTGCACCTTCACATTGACGATGAAACACAGAAACGTCTTTGCGATTGACTACAAAAGTCACAAAGGTGAGTTCTGTCTAGGGGGAGTAATGCTCAACAGTCCTTTGGGTACCTCCTGGGAGACCGAAGCACCACGGCAGGTATACTGCAACCCCTAAAAATTACCATTACCAAAAACAAAAACAAAAAAAAGAATAATGCTTCGGGATTGAATACAAAATGCGGAATGGCAACTTCTGTCCAGGGGGAGTAACACCTCAAACAGTCCGTGGTTTGAAACTTTCCTGGGAGTGTAGTAGTATATTCCGATGCACCACTGCAGGTTTACTGCAATCCTTGGAACTTCACATTGACGATGAAACACATGAATTGCGTCGGGACTGAATGCATAAGAACAATACCTATTTCTGTCCAGGAGGAGTAACTCATCATACACTCTGTGTTGTTTCATTTTCTGGCAGTAGAGTATAAGATTCCAGAGCACCACGGCTGGTTTACTGTCACCTTTGGACTTTCATATTGACGATGAAATACAGAAATTGCATCGGGACTGAGTACAATGGCGATATCTGTCCAGAGGGAGTAATGCTTCAACAGTCTCGTTGGAACCTCCTGGGAGACCAGTATTTTATTCCGAAGCATCACTGCAGGTTTATTGTAACCATTGGACTTTCATATTGATGATGAAACTCAGAAATTGCAACGGGATTGAATGCAAAATACCCAATCCCGATATCTATCTAGGGGGTGTAACGCCTCAAGCACTCTGTACTTTGACCATTCCTGGGAGTCCAGTAATAGATTCCGATGCACCACTGCAGTTTTAATGTAACTCTTGGACCTTCACATTCACGACTAAACACTGAATTTTTTTCGGGATTGACTGCAAAAGGTACAATGCTGACTTCTGTTCAAGCGGAGTAACGCTTCAAACAGTCTGTGTTGGAACGTCCTGGGAGAGCAATAGTAGATACCGATGCACCACGGGAGGTTTACTGTAACTCTGAAACCATCGCATTGATGATGAAACAGAGGAATTAGATCGACAATGAATACAAAAGGCACAATGCCGACCTCTGTCCAGGGGAGTCACGCTTCACACAGTCTTTTTTGTAACATTTCCTGCGAAACCAATATTAGATTCTGATTCACCACTGCCGGGTTACTGTAAGCCTTGGACCTTCACATTGACGATGAAACACAGGTAATTGCTTCGGGATTTAATACAAAAGCACAACGTCGACTTCTGATCAGGGGGAGTAACGCTTCAAACAGTCTGTGTTGGAACCTTTCCTGGTAGACCGGTTGGCTGGTTTACTGTGACCGTTAGGCCTTCACAGCTAGGATGGAAAACAGAAATTACATCGCGATTGAATACAAAAGGCACAATGCTTACATCTGTCGAGGGGAGTAATGCTTCAAACATTCTGGAACATTTCCTGGGAGACCAGTTAACATCGAGAGCAAATTTAGGTGTCAGGAAGTTTTCTTTGGAAGTATTTGTATGGAGTATAGCTATGTGTCGAAGTGAAACGCTAACGATTAAGAGTTTAGACGAGACGAGAAGGCTTTCATGTGTTGTGTTACAGAAGCATGCTGAAGATTAGGTGGGTAGATCACGTAACTAATGAGGTGGCACTGTACACAACTGAGCCGAATCCAAGTTTGTGGAGCAATCTGACTAGAGCTAGGGACCGGTTGGTAGGACACTTACTGAGACATCAAGGGACAATCAGTCAGCTGTTATCAGGAGATGAAGAGGCTTCTGAAATTGACTTACAGTAATGTTATTGTTTTGACGCTTAGAAGGATAAAAAGCACATTGCAAGTTGTCCGCTCCAGAAATCTATTCCACGGAAAAATCTGGGCCATAATTTGGAAATATGCAGTTCTGAGTTAGTGAATGTATGTCTTTTAAACGTTCGTGCGTCACTTGTTCCGCAGAGAGGTTCATCATCACTACCTTCGTCTTGTTTACACCCTTGCGAAGTCATACCTATGAAGCTGTTCGATGAATGTGGTTGTAGTGATAGGGCAGCTTCATCATCGTCATCGCCATGTCACGTAAAGAAGCATCGAACGTCAGTCCAAGGTTTTGCTTTATATCTAGATCGTCTTCAATCGTGTAGTTGTCTTTTATTTCTGTGACAAAATTAAAAGGTGGTAATAACAGCACATTGAAAGCCCGATACGCTTTCGTTTGATTTGTATAAAGTTAGTCGAATGGTGGTATATAGTGATTCTTAGAAGTCATGCCCTCAAGTGATCACATTAGTTGACATTTAAACATTGCAACTTGGCCGTCAATCTCTGCTGCTACTGAAGATGCGGTATCATCGTTTGTTGGTTTGCCTATATTATGAACTCTCGCTTGTCACTCACTGAACTATACAGTTCTTCTCACACGGGCAGCAGACATCTGTAGCTTAGTGAAACACGTGAGAATCAGTGCGCTAACGTGTTTGCTAACTAGAAGTTCAGAATATCATAAACTCATTCTTTCAGAATTATTGCCCAAATTTTCGCACTGGATCGATTGACGGAGTTAATATCTAGCTAGTGTACCCTCTTCTCCTTAAAATATGGGTCCAGCTGGTTATGTTCCACAAGTTAGAACGGATGCTGTGGGAGGTGCCGTATTAGTGAAATGCAGGTGGGAACCTTATTTGGAGTACTATTGGAGAAGGCTCGTCATAAGGACTGTAATAACTTAACCGAAATATTGTTATTTTCTCAAGACTGGTTTGGTGCAGCTCCCCAAGCTAATCAATTCTGCGCAAGCCTGTTTATCTCTGTAAAGATATTGCAACTCACTATATTCAAGTCTTGGTCACCCTCTCAATTTTACCTGCTCCCCGCCCACTCCCTCACACATTTCCTTTCAAGTGCCCTTTTTTTAAAACGTCCTGATGTGTCTTAAGTTTCCTCATCTACAATAAAAGTCGTTATATCCATTTTGGCTGCCGTTGGACACCTTGAAGGTTTAATAAGTAACGTATACTCATTTTATTTTGGTGTATTAGTATCTTTCTTGTAGCTACCACTTTTTCACAGCTACCTAACAATGCACTGTCACTGAATACACTGTTTACAACATGTTGCCACATTCAAGTGTCGTTTCAAGCCCTTCGTTAAAGCTTATTTTCCAACTCGACGGAAGATATGAGTATCTGAGATAACAGTCTGATTAAGTATTAGTTTTCACACATACCTTCTCATTTGGACTTTAATAATTTAATGACAATCGACAACTGCGCTTGTTAATTAAAATTAACTAGTTAGATTCAGGGAAATAGATCGTAGCCCCACAAAAATAATGACAGAGATTTCGGTAGCTACGAAATTAATCAAGAATCGCAATTAGTTCAGTGTATTGCATTAAAGAGGGCATTGAATCATCTGACAAACATTGCAACCTCAAATCATTACCTTGGTAATTCTGGGTAAAGGATCTGGAGCCTGTTTCTGATAATTAAATATTGATATTAACGATTTCCTGCTATGATTGCTGAAGTGTTAGTATCAAAAGACAGACAGTGCTCTCTGACCAGAGAAGAAAGCATATTGATCGAAAAAAATCTGAAAACAAGTCTTGAGAGTGAAGCTTGAAAATTACTGAAACACAATAGAAATTATTTGACTGTCCTACAACCCACCTCACTGTAGTGGCTAAATCTCACAATATCAATCTGCAGATGGAGACTGAAGTGGCTGTAGAATCGGACTTGGTGCTTGCACAGGCAACTTGTGGCAGTGGCCAAGTTCAACTCAGTCCAAAATATTTTTAAGTTACTTGGAGGACGAAACGCGAAAAAGAACCCTGGCAGACCAGAAGTGATTTTGTTCCATCTGCTCCGGAAAAGTAACAGCCAGATTTCCGTGTACTAGTTCTTCAGGTAATTTGGTTTGACTTTACAGGCGCGGGAGGTAGCCACGCGGTCCCGGGCGTCTTGCCTCGGTTCGCGCGGCTTCCCCCTTCGCAGGGTTCAAGTCCTCCCTTGGACGTGTGTATGTTGTCCTTAGCGTACGTTACTTTAAGTTAGATCAAGTAGTTTGTAAGCCTAGAGACCGATGACCTCAGCAGTTTGGTCCCATAGAAACTTACCACAAATTTCTAGAAACTGACTTTACAAGAAGCTGCTCCCGTTCGTTCCTCGTATTTCAGGTGGTTGGTTCATCAGTAAAACAATCCCTAAAATTTGGTGCTTTAAACCATGTCCTGCTCTCTCTGTCTCACTCTGTAGCTAAGGAGGTGGGTTATCTCTTTCTAATACATAATGTATTTATGTTAGACAGTACTGGTGGCTCTTACGTTGTTACACATTCTGTTTTTACAATTCCTGGACCCAGCGGTATCCCATGCCCTCGAAGGTGCGCTGAGTATGAGGTCTCGCTACACATCTCGGTCTTATGTACCGTGGCGGTGTATTTCCAAGAAAGTCATGACTTCTAAATTTTGTTACCAAAAGCATGCTTCCAGTCCTCGCCGAAAACGACTTCTCTCCCCTTTCCCCCTTCAGATTGTAAACCAGTCTCTGCTACTGGCCCTAAGCGGTGGGAAATCTATTACGACGTCTATGACCGACGCCAGCGGCAACACTCAAAGAAAGACTGGATGACCAAGTGGCGTTCACGTAAGCGACTGCCGACCGGAGCTCTTCGCGAACTCTCACAGACTCACGGAGCTCAGTGTGCGTGGCGGGGGGAAGGGGGGGAGGTGTAGCCTCCCTGTCAGCCTACGTGGCCTGTGCTGCCTGCTAGCTTACACGCTTAACTTAATGGGCTTCCATTAGGTACTGACAATCACTAGTATTTATATACAGCTCATCAGGCAGTGGACATCAGTTATTCCGATACGATTAGTGTTTTCAACTCTGGATTTATATTAGTTAGAGGACAGTCTTGGGGAAAATGATAATGTAACAATACGTATTACAACAGTCATCAAACGTCGGTCATTACTTTGGTACTGCGAAAGATAAATAAGTGTACCTGTGCAGGAAAGTAATCAACTTTACCGATGAATTACAAAGAAACACATCTCGTAATTCAAAGCTTCATTTTCTCAATTCCCGTGCTTACGCAATGGGATGTGGAAGTAACACACGGGATATCTATAGTTTCTATGTCAATGCCTTTGCCCTTTTATTATTTTACGCACTTTGGTAGTTACCTATCATAGGAAGAAAGAAAGCCTTCGATTATGGCTTAATATCCCTGAAACGTCTGTAGATTAAAGTATCAGAATACAATATGGAAATAATAAAAAACGTCACAATGCAAACAGGAACGAATGAACTTATATGAAGAAGGATTTATAATAAAGATTTGTAAGATAAATATTAGGAAAATACATTCTGCCACTCATGGATTCCTATTCAGACAGAAACTAAATGTACTGAACCTATAAAAAAATCGATTATATTGTGTAGTAACTCGTCAATTTTTCAAGGATTTAGCAAGACACATAGTAGTACTGAATACTCTGTGATAAAAGGGTAGTCAGCTTAAATCATGTCTTGCTTATTTTTCAGTGTCTTAATACCAAGAAACAGTTGTCGGCTGTAATATTCAGCATACACGGCTACCAACTAGATACACAGTGATTAAATAATTAAAGGAATATGCTATCCACTAGTTATATTTCTCTGAAAGAGAGATAGGAGTGTTAGAGATTATCCCAGAAGAGCAGAATGGCGTGTATGCAAATGTTGACTCGAGCAGTATGTTTTCAAAGGAAATAAAACCTGGAACGTTCTTTCATTGTTTCAGGCGTGAATATGCTTACAGAAACACGCTGTCAGTTTTTACTGCATAATCTGCTGCATCTGTTTTGTCGCCAGCAGACCATGCACTCCCAAATATTATTCAGGATTTTATCCATGTTAGCGAACGAACGTTGCACATCTAATAGCTTCATCGTAAAGAAAACTTTATAATTTGGCCAAAAATAACAAAGTTTGAGTATTAACAGGTTGCTTCTTACATTAATTATGATGTCTCATGTTTTTCCATAGCTGAGAAAAAGTGAAAAAAATTAAATTTAACATTTTTAAAAAGGGCAAATTAATAATTTAGAGGTTGCTGTTGCTTAGAAACTACGTAAGTAATTGCACAAATAGATATTAAACGGATATCACTCCGTCAGTTACTATGCATTCTATAGGACCTTAGAAATCAGTTATTATTGATTTTGAGCATCAGTCAATGACACGTGCCATGTTACGTGTAAAGAGACATCTGTAGTGACTTGTTCTTCTTTGAAAATGAAATTCAGGTTCTTGCACTGACGATGCTGCATGTAATACTTTCTGCTCGCACCGCCAATTGTATTCATAGATAAACAAGACGCTACAGTTGTTTTGAACTGTACATCCTGATCTTGGTTCTCCATGCAGTTAAATATGCATTGCATTATCATCGGAATTAGTGTTTTCTTATTATTTGTTTTACAGTGAGTCCAAAAATGATATTAATGTTGAAGAGTAATTTTGTAAATCAAAAAACGGAGGAAGATTCGACAAACGCAATGTTATAAAGGCAATGAAATCAAAATTGCAAATAAACGAGTTGAAGGATACATGAATCATCCATGTCCAGCAAACAGCCTGCATTCATTTGCACACAAGTAGCAACGTTTTCTATTGCTTGGCAATTTACCATTCAGTGTATTTTGCATATACAATATAAAGATTAAAAATCACGGTATATGTCAACCACGAAGCACCAAACGATGTGTGCTTATTTAGAAGAGATTAGACAAGAGATGTATTACAGTAATACATCGAACATAGTTTACTCTAAAACAGCAGCTGATCTCATTATAAGAATTAGCACATTTCTCATGTACCAAATCCGTTCTAGGAGATTCAACAGAATTAGCTCTTCTCCCGGTGACAGAACGCAGTATTCTACCGTGCTATAGGATTTCGATATTATAAAAAGAAAACTCAGGGCACAAGACAGATTCTCTACTGTGCAAGATGTCAAAGAGCACGGTGCTACTATGAACGCTATAAAAAACACGTGGAAGTCACAGGTTTTGTAGTGACTACTCTCTTTAACTGCGAGTTTTGACTTATACATGATCATCCCATTAATCAAGGTTTAGGCGAACGCGTCATGCATAGGTACTGTAATGGTACTTGAATTACGTAACCATTATGGTACCTCACCTGAACATCTCGATACCAGTAATATTCTACTGTATTAGTGTTAACTACTTAACATATTTCTGAGACAACATTCACATTTGTTTCACTTTTGATACATCGATATGTTTATATTGCAATGATATTATTCTTATGTGTATTCTTTCTTTATGTCACTATGATCTTTGACGTACTTGTAACTCTGATTTTTGGGCACGTAAGCGATAGTTAGTAAGTTGTTGAGTTGTTAGAGAGTCGGACATTGAAAAGGTCAAGTGTTGGACGTCATGTTGGAAAGATGCGTTTTGTAGTTGGCTTATAAAATGTGAGGAAGATGTTTTCAAGTATGTTTTGTATTGTAAAGTTATGTTTGCTTGTCACGTAATATTGCAATTGAAAGGAAGTGTAAGTTAAATTCGGAGTGCAGATTATTTTTTTATATCACCATTGTCCAGTAAAAGTGTAATCTTCAAGAACGGTTTGTGAAGCGCATCTACAAAACTTTTGAATATAGCATAATAAAACCTAGGCCTCTTTGCATCCGAGCTTGGAATCAAAACCACCTAGATTTTAAACGATTGAGCAATGATTTTACGACAAGACCAGATTAGGAAACACAAAAGGATGAGTGCCTAGTTTCTCCATTATTGCATGAAATGACTATTAACTGTGCTCTAATGACACCTGCCACACAATAGGACTGTTGTTGCCCGATAATGCAGTATTTAGCAGCGTTATCAACACCACAATCATTATTAAAATTTTGACCTTTGTTGTGGTAGGGCTGTTAGAGTATGGAGCCATCTATCTTATCAGTCAGACAATGTCTTGTCGTCTTTCAATAACCAAGTGATCTCTGAGTTAGCATCACATTGCGGAAGGTTTTATTGCGAATTCTCTCTCTTAAGTTCAGGATTTAGATGTTCCATTTTGGATATAACTCGGTGTGGTCACTGCACGTGACTGATGATTAATCTAAAGTGAAGAAGAGGGGATATCAGGTGAGAGAAGTGGCTAATGTGTTCTTGTAGTACAGTACCAAGAAGCTGTTACTAACTCGCAAGTCCGGATCAATGATAATCCCCATACATTGCCAAAGATTTATTCTACCAATTGTTAGATTGAGTCAACGAGTACCTTTTGAAAAGAATTCTGTTATATTGGAAGTAATAAATGTCGGATAGGCAAGTGTAGATGAAGAAATTAAAAAAAAACACATCAAAAAAGTTTTGCATCACTCCGGTTCCCAGAACTCCTAAACAGAAACGTTGACTGTGGATACTGTATCACACACCAGTCCCTTCGACTGTTCAGAGATGTCACTAAACCCACCAAAGATGTAAACAACCATGGAGGAGCAGTGCTTATTAGACGGAGGGGCCCGACAGCCGTTCGGTTCCATTCATTCCATCAGTAAGGAGATGCACGGCTCGTGTTTTCTGTAATTCAACAGTGAATAGACGATCAATACCGCGGTTCGATCGTGTCAGCACTGTTACTTTGTGCCAGGAAGGGCTCTCAACAAGGAAAGTGTCCAGGCGTCTCGGAGTGAACAAAAGCTATGTTGTTCGGATATGGAGGACATAGAGAGAGAGAGAGAGAGAGGAATTGTCGATGACATGCCTCGCTGAGGCCGCCCGAGGGCTACTACTGCATTGGATGACCGCTACCTACGGGTTATGGCTGGGGCGAACCCTGACAGAATTGCCACCATCTTGAATAATGCTTTTCGTGCAGCCACAGGACGTCGTGTTGCGACTCAAACTGTGCACAATAGGCAGCATGATGCTCAAATTCACTCCCGACGTTCATGGCGACGTCCATCTTTGCAGTCACGACACGATGCAGCGCGGAACAGATGGGCCCAACAGCATGCCGAATTGACCGCTCAGGATTGGCCCCACGTTCTCTTCGCCGATAAGTGTCGCATATGCCTTCAACCAGACAATCGTCGGAGGCGTGATTGCAGGCAACTCGGTCCGGCTGAACGACTTACAGACACTGTCCAGCGAGTGCTGCAAGGTGGAGGTTCTCGGCTGTATTGGGTGGCATTATGTGGGGCCGATGTATGCCGCTGGTGGTCATGGAAGGCGCCATAACGGCTGTACGACACGTATCCTCCGACGGATAGTGAAACAATATCGGCAGCATATTGGCGATGCATTCGTCTTTATGGACGACAATAACCCCGTCGTGCACATCTTCTGAATGACTTCCTTCAGGATAACGACATCGCTCGACTAGAGAGGCCTGCATATCCTTCAGACATGAACCCTATCGGACATGTCTGGAATAGAGTGAAAAATGCTAATTATGGACGATGTTAGTCACCAACCGCTGGGTGGGATCTACGCCGAATTGCCGTTGAGGAGTGTGTCAATCTGAACACGACGAATACAGGCATGCATCAATGCAAGACGACGTGCAACTGGGTGTTAGAGGTACCGGTGTGTAGAGCAGTCTAGGTTACCACCACTGAAGGTCTCGCAGTATGGTGGTACAACATGCAATGTGTGGTTTTCATGGGCAATAATAAGGAGGAAATGATGTTTATGTTCTTCTCTATTCCAAATTTCTGTACAGGTTCAGGAACTCTCGGAACCTAGGTGATGCAAAACTTTTTAGATGTGTGTGTAAAATAATATAGTTACAAACTGACTGAAAAAGGAAAGAAGTAAGACAGAAGACGTACGGAGTCCTTTCAGTGATTTAACAGTGAAAGCAGCAGAGGATATACCAGCCAAAATTTCAATTAAGCTGTACAATGCTAAAGGTAGCGGCCTCATTATTCTGTACAATTTTGGCTGCCTTAACAGTAGTGGTTGAATGTCGACGAAAATCGTGTAAAGTAAGTAAAGAACAGACCAGGTAAAACCATTTGGGAGACTGGAGCACGTCTACCGAGCTACGGCCGATATCCCAAGCCGGGGTCAAGAGTTCTCGCAGCGCACTTATCGAACGAGCGGGCGCCGCTGTGAGGCAACGCTCTTAACATTCGAGAGGACTCTTGTTCTCAGCAACCCAAGCCTTCTTAATTCACATTCGCTTGTGAATGCTACAAGGGCTGCTCAACCAGGCCGTAGTCAAATCCTTCCACTGACCCACTGCAAATTCAGCCCGCTGTTGGATTTCGAAGACTCTTCTATGAATTTGCTTTAACAGATAGGCAAGAAGCGATGTAATCCCTCTATGGAAGGCCTCTACCGCGCGTCACAGTCATGTGACATATATGTCAACTAATTCAATTACGTTCTAGTAGTGGTATGTCATACTGGCGTTCATCTGCTGGCATTATTATGTCTGAAAGGGAAAAACAATGTCTTTGGTTCCTTATGTGTGCCTCTTATTTCCAATTACAATGAAAGCTGCATGCCAACTCTAGATCAGAGTCGAGGAGTGCGCGTACGCCAATAGCAGGCGTTAGATTTAAATTCTTTGATTTGTTAAACTGTCGCATCTCATTATCGTGATTCTAATTTCCCTGTCACTAACATATGCCAGTGATGGAGGATCAGAGAATGTCTATGAAAAGAGGAAATTCGTCCATTCCCACAGGTTTTCCGTTTTGCTAGAAATAATTTTCAGTTACTGTTTGTGACTGTAGTTCAACTACCTTCCGTCTTTCCGGAAGTTCACAAGCCTTCAGCAGCCCCATCAAATTTTTTCAAACGATGCTGTCTGCAAAAAAATACCATGGCATTTCTCTCAAGACACGCAAGTGCTAGATAACTATGTTCTGAAAACTTAATCCTTTGCACTTCTTCCGTTTAACAGTTTAGTTCTTTTTTTAAATTCTAAGATAGAGGTTTGGTAATATCAAAATTTGTCGGTGTTTTTCTTTGTAGACAAGTGTCCTATTGGACAACTGTTTTCGATGTCAGTATAACAGATATACATTAAAACACTAGTAAGAATATACTCATAATCCTCAGTTGCTGATGTATAACTGTTGTACACTTAGCACATTGTGTTAAATAGCCACGACAAAGTCCTCATTGTATTAAATATTATCCGAGAGGTAAAAAGAACCATGTCAGACGATGTGACGTTCTTATAGAAGTCAGACGAACCATCCTTGCAGAACCTTTTATTTCGATTTCATTTTTATCTCTTTGGCACTTGAGACTTAAGCATGAGACGAAATTAAACTGAACAACTTGATTGATGAGTCCATCATCAGTATCTATAATTATTAATGTATTTATTACTATTACGAGTATTAATATGATTATTATTTTTGGTCCACCTTATTAACACTAAGCTACGTCAGCAGTACGTTTGTAACCAAATGTGATGTGTAGACCGGCTTGAGAGATAATCTCCACTTCCAAAATTGGTTACGCGTTTACTGGACTGAGTTTGTGATAAGAATAATTCAGAAATTATTCAGCATATTTCCCTCGTCATATTAATGCAGATAAATGTTTACTAATATGGATAATAATTAGCCGGCCGGAGTGGCCTTGCGGTTCTAGGCGCTTAAATCTAGAACCGCAAGACCGCTACGGTCGCAGGTTCGAATCCTGCCTCGGGCGTGGATGTGTGTGATGTCCTTAGGTTAGTTAGGTTTAAGTAGTTCTAAGTTCTAGGGGACTGATGGCTTGAGAAGTTGAGTCCCATAGTGTTCAGAGCCATTTGAACCATAGATAATAATTATTTTCTGCATAATTTACAGTCGTAAACTGCTAGCAATATGGATTTCATTTTACTGGGAAGAAATATCTTTATTTACGATACCTGTTGCATTTATGTGAATTTGTTTGTTCATGTGGTAGACTTTGGTGAAGCACGTTTTAGCTAGGTCATTTCGTCTATCTGGAAACAATTGCCCACTT
Source organism: Schistocerca gregaria (assembly GCF_023897955.1). Taxonomy (NCBI): domain Eukaryota; kingdom Metazoa; phylum Arthropoda; class Insecta; order Orthoptera; family Acrididae; genus Schistocerca; species Schistocerca gregaria. The sequence goes on along the minus strand of NC_064921.1, from coordinate 108,282,498 downwards.
TCTCAGCTCCGACGTAATATTACTGCATTGACCTTGTGTACCTCTTTTACGGTTTTGATTTTCTCGCACTCTTCATAATTTTCTTTGGATCGTCAGTCTTTTGAAGCGGAACACCATGAATTCTTCTCGTGTGCTAACCTGCTCCTCAGACTAGCATCTGCTTAAAATGTCCTCAATTGTTTGTTGGGCGCATTTCGATCTCTCTTTTTGTCTCTATAGTCCCTTCGGATGACAGTGAAGTCTTAACACATGTCCTGTCATTCTGGCCCTATTTTTGTCATTGTTCTTGTGAGATTCCGAAGAGAACTCTACACTTCTAATCTTATTATTCCACCAAATTTTCAACATTCCTTTAAAGCACAGCATCGTAAATGCTTCCATATTTCCCACAATCCATGATTTACGTCCGTACAATGCTGTACTCCATTGCGTGGTTTGCATTCTCAGAGTTTTTTCCCTCGAATTAAGGTCGACTTTCGGTACTAGCAGACATATTTTGGCAGGAACGGCTCTTTCAGTGTGATATACTGCCATTTATGTGGTCCTTGTTCCATTCGTCATATTCTATTTTGCTTCCAAGGCAGCAGAATTCCTTCACTTCGTCTACTTCTAGATCATCACTTCTTATGTTATACTTATCATTCATCTCGTTTCTACTAATCCTCATTATTTTCGTCTCCCTACTGTTTACTCTTAATCAACAGTGTGTGGTCATGCGATGGTTCATCCCATTCAAAAGTCCTTGCAATTCTTCTTCTTTTTCACTGAGAATAACCATACCATTAGCGAAACTTCTCATTGATATCCTTTCACTGCGAATTTTAATCACACTCCTGAAGCTATATTTTATTTCAACCATTGCTTCTAAGACGTGCAGATCGAACAATAAAGGCGAAAGACTACATCTTTGTCTTATACCATCGTAATTCAGGTTTGGACCACTATTTTTATAGTTGCCTCTTAGCTCTCGTAGATTTTTTGTGTCATCCGTATTTTTCTGAGATTTTCGAACGCCTTGTTCAATTTTACTTTCTCCAAAGCTTTTGTTGTATCTAGTATCCGTTATCACAATATCTATAGTGTTAGTGACTCGAAATACATTTGAGCATTCCTCGGTACTTCAGTAATCGACTTATTTCCTCACTGATCCTCCTGGATGTTTCTCTTAAACTTCAGTCTGCCCCTTATGATTACTAAAATTTGATCATAGGCTCTATTTGCTCCTGGGTAAGCTTTACATTCCCGTAACAGATTTCGGTATCTCTGTCTGAACATAAAGTGATCTAGATGAATGTCTACAAGTTTTTTTACAGGCATAATTCCTCCTCTTGTGATATTTGGAATGTACACTACTGGCCACTAACATTGCTACACCAAGAAGAAATGCAGATGATAAAGGGATATTCATTGGACAAAAATATTATACTAGAACTCTCATGTGATCACATTTTCACGCATTTTGGGTGAATAGATTCTGAGAAAGTAGTAACCCAGAACAACCACCTTTGGTCGTAATAACGGCCTTGATACGCCTGGGCATTGAGTCAAACAGAACTTAGATGGCGTGTACAGGTACAGCTGCCCATGCTGCTTCTACACGATACCACAGTTCATCAAGAGTACTGACTGGCGTATTGTGACTAGCCAGTTGCTAGGCCATCATTGACCAGACGTTTTAAATTGGTGATAGATCTAGAGAATGTGCTGGCCAGGGCAGCAGTCGAACATTTTCTTTGTTCAGAAAGGCCCGTACAGGACCTGCAACATGCGATCGTACAGTACTCTGCTGAAATGTAGGGTTTCGCAGGGATTGAAGGAAGGGTAGAGCCACGGGTAGTAACACATCTGAAATGTAACGAACACTGTTCAAAGTGCCGTCAATGCTAACATGAGGTGACCGAGACGTGTAACCAATGGCACCCCATATCGTCACGCCGGATGATACGCCAGTATGGCGAGGACGAATACACGCTTCCAATGTGCGTTCACAGCGATGTCGCCAAACACGGATGCGACCATCATGATGCTGTAAACAGAACCTAGATTCATACGAAAAAATGACGTTTTACCATTCGTGCACCCAGGTTCGTCGTTGAGTAGACCATCGCAGGCGCTCCTGTCTGTGATGCAGCGTCAAGAGTAACTGCAGCCATGGTCTCTGAGCTGAAAGTCCATGCTGCTGCAAACGTCATCGAACTGTTCGTGCTAATGGTTGTTGTCTGCATAAGTTCAAAAAATGGTTGAAATGGCTCTGAGCACTATGGGACTTAACTTCTGAGGTCATCAGTCCCCTAGAACTTAGAACTACCTAGACCTAAATAACCTAAAGACACCACAGACATCCATGCCCGAGGCAGGATTCGAACCTGCGACCGTAGCGGTTGCGTGGTTTCAGACTGTAGCGCCTAGAACCGTTCGGCCACCCCGGCCGGCGTCTGCATAAGTCACCATCTGTTGACTCTGGGATCGAGACGTGGTTGCACGATCCGTTACAGTCACTCGGATAAGATGCCTGTCATCTCGACTGCTAGTGATACGAGGCCTTTGGGATCCCGCACGGCGTTCCATATTACCCTCCTGAACCCACCGATTCCATTATCTGCTAAAAGTCATTGGATCTCGATCAACGTGAGCAGAAATGTCGCGATTCGATAAACGGCAATCGCAATAGGCTACAATCCGACCTTTATCAAAGTCGGACACGTGATGCTACGCATTTCTCCTCCTTACACGAGGCATCACAACAACGTTTCACCAGGCAACGCCGGTCAACTGCTGTTTGTGTATGAGAAATCGGTTGGAAACTTTCCTCATGTCAGCACGTTGTAGGTGTCACCACTGACGCCAACCTTGTGTGAATTCTCTGAAAAGCTAATCATTTGCTTATCACAGTATCTTCTTCCTGTCGGTTAAACGTCGCGTCTGTAGCACGTCATCTTCGTGGTGTAGCAATTTTAACGGCCAGTAGCGTATTTCCCATTACAGGCTGAAATTTGTCGCAGAAGTCTATTAGTGGTTCTCCTCTCCTACTACAGAGCATATATTCTCGAGTAATTCTATCCTCCATTCCTTCCCCTACTGAAGCGTTCCGATCACAAACGCTTATTATATTTCCACAATACTTTACACATCGAATTACACGTTCTGTAACTCGATATACTACCTCCTTACAGCTTCTTTTTGTGATGTTGGCATCAATTCATGAAATATGGTCGTTAGTGGTGACTTGTTGCCGAATATTGTTGACTGTAACTCCTAGCATTACCTTCCTATTAATGGCGAATGCCACTCCCGTTACAATGTTTTTGAGAGGTTGAGAGGTGTCAACAAAAACCAAAATCATTTATTTACACTTAACGATACAACTTGCAGCATCACCCCCAATGAGTGTGCTCTCACTTCTCAATCACTACCACATATCATTTAAACAAACACATCGTACAGTCCAACCAAAAGTAACACACCAGCACAGTTTTACAAAATAGAACCTCGACTCACTCTTGGGGCTGAACCTTCAGCTTCAACAACATCTCAAGAGTAACTTTTTCTGTCTTCAATGAAAATATGTTAAGAACAATTATCTTCCTTGAGCTACTTTTAAAACTTACCATTCGCTTAAAACAGAAAACAGATAACACACGCTCAGTGGCGCCTACTAGGACCTCCATGAAAAAATGCCAAGCATAGGTTTAAACAGCAGTAATTATTAACCACCAAGTGGAAGTCTACCAACATGTATTTATACACGGCGAACATTAATAAAACCGATAAATTGCAGGGAAATAGAGGAAAAACGTCCAACGAATAACAATTACTCTGACCGCGTACCTTGTTTTCCTTGTGTGTGGACGCAGCGTACTGGAAGGAGCAGAAAGGTCCGGTATTAATGTAAGGAACAATCTGAGATGGTGTACGGCCAAGGAGATGGAAACGGTCGAGAGGAGGAAATTGAAACAATCGAGAGGCAGCACGGGTATACTAACCTTCACAGACACCAAATACTTCACACAGCATTTCAAGCCCAATTTGGTCGTTTGCGCGGTCATACAAACGCCCAAAAAGAACGTGGTTGGTGTATGTGAGGGTACATGTTTTGGTAAAGCTGTTCTGCCTGTCGACTGTTTCCATCTATTTGTCAGTAACGAAATACCACCTCGATTTGTTCCCGACGTGACTAAAGGACCATTCTGCTACTTACAATACGCTACGCCAATCAGACAGCCTGCAACACACAAGGAACACACGGGACTCGTTCAGAGCAACTGCCATTCATCATGCATCAGCGATGCATTTGCGATCACATGTTCATAGGATCTGGTTTCCTCCATTTCCTGCCAGGAATCCGTCCATGCAGCTTGTCTGTTTTATTGGTTGGTTGGTTTGTGGGATTGAAGAGTCCAGACTACAAAGGCCATCGGTCCCGTTATTTTTACTGATTTCAGCCTGTGTAAAGGAGAATTATAGTTTGTTTGTAATTAAGATAATTCTACAGTTTTATTCTAATTTTGAAGAAAAGACCACAGGAAGATCACTGTCTACATAAGATCTATTAATCTGACTTGAAATGTATATGTATACAATATATGCAGAGGAAAGGTTGTTACCAAAAATAAAATTTCTTGGCCGACTTACTCCAAATTCTACATTCAGACGAAACAATGAAGTGTTCAAGCAGTATAAACACATAGTTTGGCACGAATGTACTATATACCACAAAAATCACTGGAAGGAATTGGTCGCACTTTGTAAGACATACGCTAAAGTAGACTGCTTGTGGGCGGTGCTGTTATGTCCCTCCTGGAATGAGATGTCCGACAAACGCTGCCTGTGATTACACGTTCTACGCCAACGGAACTTAATTTCTGCTTCATATCATCGTCCTTATGAAGAACGCTGCGCAAAATGCACCTCAGGACGAATATGAGGCTTCACTTACGTGGAGAAACGAATGGAGAGCAACTTGCACAGAAATTGCTGCCACTTACAGATGGAGAATTTCCTGTCGTCACCTCTACAATACAATGGTCAAGTTACTCTGCGATCCAACAGCTGATACGTTTTCTGGTATACGCAAACAATACAGCTCTCATCGATGGTGTATCATAGAACCATTCTAGCGCCACAAAACGACAGTATTAAAAGTGCTGATAAGCTTATCCAGGAAATGCCTCCCAGTAACTCGATCACTTTCACGTCCATTGATTCAGTAATGGATCCACAGCAAGCTGTGTACTATGCAAAACAATTTTTAAATGCTCTCGAGTCTGCAGAATTACGAACGATGTTTTGAAAAAAGTGGATCCTCTATCTTATTATTACGCAACATCGACTCTCCGTCGCTATGCAGCGGAACAAGGCTGACCGTGGAGAACCTACTACCGAACGTAATGGAAGCCACCATCGTCACGGGATATGCCGCAGGTGAAGACGTATCCATCCCCCGAAATCCGTTGACATCTAGTGATTTTAATATCGTCCTCGATTTCAAGCGACTGCAATTTAAAATGCGGCTTGCACACTCGCTATGAATTCAGCATTCTTTGTGTTGCAGTTATTAAACATAACGGGCAATGCTGGGCACCACAGTTACAGTGCAATAACTAACATTAAAGCAGTCCCCACTGTTCAGCAGCGCAATACACAATTTACACAAAAATCGTCTGCTGCCCAACAGCGATTAACATATATCCGAATAAATCATACGCCCTCTGGCAAGCAGAGAATGATACATCGTTACACAAATGCTTGAGTGCTGGCTCACGGCGAATTAATTGAGCCGGCCGCGGTGGCCGTGCGGTTCTGACGCAGCAGTCCGGAACCGCGGGGCTGCTACGGTCGCAGGTCGAATCCTGCCTCGGGCATGGGTGTATGTGATGCCCTTAGGTTAGTTAGGTTTGAGTAGTTCTAAGTTCTAGGGGACTTATGACCTAAGATGTTGAGTCCCATAGTGCTCAGAGCCATTTGAACCAATTAAGCGAATCTACATACACTCCTGGAAATGGAAAAAAGAACACTTTGATCACACGCACGGCACAGCGGACACACCAGGAACCGCGGTGTTGGCCGTCAAATGGCGCTAGCTGCGCAGCATTTGTGCACCGCCGCCGTCAGTGTCAGCCAGTTTGCCGTGGCATACGGAGCTCCATCGCAGTCTTTAACACTGGTAGCATGCCGCGACAGCGTGGACGTGAACCGTATGTGCAGCCGACCGACTTTGAGCGAGGGCGTATAGTGGGCATGCGGGAGGCCGGGTGGACGTACCGTCGAATTGCTCAACACGTGGGGCGTGAGGTCTCCACAGTACATCGATGTTGTCGCCAGTGGTCGGCGGAAGGTGCACGTGCCCGTCGACCTGGGACCGGACCGCAGCGACACACGGATGCACGCCAACACCGTAGGATCCTACGCAGTGCCGTAGGGGACCGCACCGCCACTTCCCAGCAAATTAGGGACACTGTTGCTCCTGGCGAGGACCATTCGCAACCGTCTCCATGAAGCTGGACTACGGTCCCGCACACCGTTAGGCCGTCTTCCGCTCACGCCCCAACATCGTGCTGCCCGCCTCCAGTGGTGTCGCGACAGGCTTGAATGGAGGGACGAATGGAGACGTGTCGTCTTCAGCGATGAGAGTCCCTTCTGCCTTGGTGCCAATGATCGTCGTATGCGTGTTTGGCGCCGTGCAGGTGAGCGCCACAATCAGGACTGCATACGACCGAGGCACACAGGGCCGACACCCGGCATCATGGTGTGGGGAGCGATCTCCTACACTGGCCGTACACCTCTGGTGATCGTCGAGGGGACACTGAATAGTGCACGGTACATCCAAACCGTCATCGAACTCATCGTTCTACCATTCCTAGACCGACAAGGGAAGTTGCTGTTCCAACAGGACAATGCACGTCCGCATGTATCCCGTGCCACCTATTGTGCCCTAGAAGGTGTAAGTCAACTACCCTGGCCAGCAAGATCTCCGGATCTGTCCCCATTGAGCATGTATGGGACTGGATGAAGCGTCGTCTCACGCGGTCTGCACGTCCAGCACGAAGGCTGGTCCAACTGAGGCGCCAGGTGGAAATGGCATGGCAAGCCGTTCCACAGGACTACATCCAGCATCTCTACGATCGTCTCCATGGGAGAATAGAAGCCTGCATTGCTGCGAAAGGTGGATATACACTGTACTAGTGCCGACATTGTGCATGCTCTGTTGCCTGTGTCTATGTGCCTGTGGTTCTGTCAGTGTGATCATGTGATGTATCTGACCCCAGGAATGTGTCAATAAAGTTTCCCCTTCCTGGGATAATGAATTCACGGTGTTCTTTTAATTCAATTTGCAGGAGTGTAAATTCCTTGTCGCTGATGGACACCCCTATATCTGTCTTCATAATCAAATCAACAACTCAGTAAGAACAGGTTGCCAAAAGGCACACAAGAGCTATCTCGTTATGCAAAGTCTACCTTCGTACTGACTGAAGCCGATCGGTACCGACCCACAACAGTCTGCTCACGACAAGTCCAGCCGGTGGATGCGCCTCCGCACCGTCTCGGCACTTGACAGATTCCTCGAGTGGCACAACTTTCACTCCTGGTCATGTATACTGTTTGTCTTCCAGTCGATGAAGAGGGACTCCCGTCTGATTCTTCAACTGCCGCCTGGCATGCCAATAGTGTCTCCAGTCTTTGCGCCTCGTCAGGACGTTACTCGCGCAGTGCGGCAATTTTGAATCCACCGAGCGTCGTGACGGAGTAGCACCGTCGCACTTTCCGGATGCGGTCGATGCACTATGGGTTTCGTTCTGAATGTACCCAGTTGATATCACCAACATGTATCGGGCTGCAAAGTGTTGGTTAAAGATGGGTGGACTAGTCCGAGTTAGTCAAATAACCGGTGCACCCTTAAACAACAAGCGCCAGTTTAACTCAGACAAACGGAAACCTTGGTATAATGAGTGAGGCACAAGTGATAAGGGACGGAGAGTCCACACATTCTTTCTGCACATATCGGAACGTTTATGATTGAAACACGCCAATCCTTCTTAATAGGACACGGACCTTATCCCACGCACCTAAGCCGCGTTAGCCTGATGCAGACAGTTGCTGGTACACGCGGAGTGATAGTATCTCCCGAAAATGCAGTACTATTCTGCTGGTATTTGAGACGCATCAGGGACGCAGTACAAGCACGCAACTCTTACACGGAGAGCCCACTATATGATGAGCTACGAAACTAAACAGAATGGACACAATTAAACACACTAACAGACAGACTGCTGTACACACCGGTACCTCTAATACCTAGTAGCATGTCCTCTGGCATTGATGCATGCCTGTATTCGTCGTGACATACTGTCCACAAGTTTATCATGGCACTGATGGTCCACATTGTCCCGCTCCTCAACGGCGATTTGGCGTAGATCCCTCGTAGTGGTTGGTGGGTCACGTCGTCCATGCACAGCCCTTTTCAATCTAACTCTGGCATGTTCAATAATGTTCATGTCTGGAGAATATGCTCGTCACTTTAGTCGAGCGATAACGTTGTCCTGAAGGAAGTCATTCTCAAGATGTACACGATTTTTTTTGGTGGGGGGGGGGGGGGGGGGGCTGCGAATTGTCGCCAATGAAGAAGAATCCCTCGCCAATATACTGCCGATATAGTTGCACTATCGGTCGGAGGATGGCATCGTACAGCCGTAGCGGCGCCTTCCGTCACCACCAGTGGCGTACGTCGGCTCCACATAATGCCATCCCAAGAAAGCAGGGAACCTCCACATTTTCACATACTGGACAGTGTGTCTAAGGCGTTCAGCCTGATCAGGTTGCCTCCAAACAAGTCTCCGACGATTGTCTGGTTAAAGGCATATGCGACTCTCATCGGTAAAGAGAAACTGATACCAAACCTCAGTGGTCAATTCGGCATGTTGTTGGGCCCATCCGTACCGCGCTGCACGCTGTTGTGGTAGCAGAATGGACCTCGACATGGACGTTGAGAGTGACGTTATGCATCATGCGTCCTACTGCACACAGTTTGAGACGTAAAACGACGTCCTGTGCCTCCACGACAAACCTTTATTCAACGTGCTGGCGTTGCTGTCAGTGTTCCTCCGAACCATAATCCGTAGGTAGCCTTCATCCAATGCAGTAGCAGCCCTTGGGCGGCCTGAACGAGGGAGGTCATCGACAGTTCCTGTCTCTCTCTATCTCATCTATGTCCAAACAACATCGCTTTGGTTCACTCCGAGACGCCTGAACATTTCACTTATTGAGAGCCCTTCCTGGCACAAAGTAAAAATGCAGATTCTATGCAACCGCTGTACTGACCGTCTAGGCATGGTTGAACTGCAGGCAACACGAGCCGTGTACCTCCTTCCTGGTGGAATGACTGGAACTGATCGGCTGTCGGAACCCCTCCGTTTAATATGCGCTGCTCATGCATGGGTGTACAAAACTTTGGGCGACTTTCGTGACATCTCTGAACAGTCACAGAGAATGTGTCTGTGATACCAAATCCTCAATCAACGTCTATCCTGAGGAGTTCTGGGAACCGGGGTGATGCATTTTTTTTATTTGTGTAGTAATGAAATAAATAACTAGGAGCTTAATATAAATTAGCCTTAAAAGTGCCGGCGTATGGTCGCAAATTGCCTATTACAGTTGGCCCTGTAAAGTTGTAAATATGTATATGCTCACAACAGCTACGATAAAGGAATGTGGAAGTGTAGTATAGGCGGCCATTCTGTACGAGTGGTTCTAGGCGCTTCCGTCGGGAACCGCGCTGCTGCTACGGTCGCAGGTTAGAATGCTACCTCGGGCATGGATGTGTGTGATTTCCTTAGGTTACTTAGGTTTAAGTAGTTCTAAGTCCAGGGGACTGATGATCTCAGATGTTAAGTCCCACAGAGCTCAGAGCCATTTGAAGTATACTATAATGACCATCCTACTTACTAGCAAGCAAGATGTCTGGTATTAACATGGGAGCTGTCTGGGAATCAATTGTTCGAAGCACATAGTGAGGTTTTCTCCGACAGAAATCGTGGCGGGACACTGCCAACCGTTTTATCATATGGGGGCGTCGAATGCCACTCAGACCTACTCGGGTCCCATATGCCGATCATAGCGGCCAAGAGGCAACAAATTTGATAAAATATGTTTTGACGAATATTGGAATAATGAGCAAATATTAATGGAAGGATTACCAACTCAAGTGTTAAGTGAAACCAGTTTTTTCATATCTGTAGCTGTATAGTTTCTTCTTGTTATAACATTGCGTGAAAATAATATCATATCAATTCAGAGGCTTATTATCATTAGACAGTATTAGTAAGGCGCTACCTTGTGATTTTTCGGGCAGCTTTATCAGAAAGTCAGATGCGTTAAATTTTATGTTGAAATTTTATAATGCAGCATTTAGTTTTGTCTTTTAATTGAAAGAAATGTTAAGGCAAGTAACCGCTGTTAAGAATAATTTGCTAACTTTTCTGGTTGTCGTAACTTTATGACAGAGTGTATTGCTGTTATTACTTAATGAAGCAAAGTTATACTTGGGGTCGTTGTTCTCAATTTTCAGTCGTTTAGTCTCTAATTTTTCATACTTTACTTTGGTGAATGTGTTTGTATATTTGCCTTGAGCATCGCGAGTTTAGTGCTCCTGAAGCATTTTCATGAAAAGTGATAAGGTACCATCTTGCATTGCACACCGCAATTACGGTAATTGAAATTTGATTTTTGACAGTTTCATCACTATCCTAACAGTAACAGACTGCAGATCAGACAACTGTTCCGTCCGCAGAAGTAGGCCGATGAATTTAATTACCATCAGGATTAATGACTATCGTAGAGCACAGCGATTGTCAGAGTGCAACTGTGAAAATAATATCATATCAATTCAGAGGCTTAATACCATTAGACAGTATTAGTAAGGCGCTACCTTGTGATTTTTCGGGCAGCTTTATAAGAAAGTCAGATGCGTTAAATTTTATGTTCGTTTGCTGTGTATTTACATCAACAGTTCTGATACAGCGATTGTTTGCAAGACTAAAGATAAAGGTCAGCAATACCAGGGGTAACATTTTAATCTGAATCAATTTGTTTTGCAATCTGATTGAATACGTGAATCTCATTGCAAACGGATTACTTTCTCGCAGACGAATTGTTTAATGTACCGGATTGTCTGGTTTCCACACTGTGAAGTGGGAGGTTCATATATTTCCCGTTCAAATAAAAATGTTCACACTTCTGTCTTCCTGCAACGTAATTTATGTATTTTTACATAAAAATGAATTTCATACATTTATCAGACACCACTTTGACACATACAAACACGAGTTTAAGTTTTACATTACACTTTCGCAATGCGGTTGCTGACTGCACTGATTTCTTGTACTACACTTACGAGTACAATCTTACTTTTACTTTCAGAAGACCGGTGTGCCACGTGAGAAACTACTAATATAGTCTGTAAGATTATGAAGTTAGAAAGGCAGCAGAGGATCAAAAAGGCCAAAACACAGGACCGACTTCAAATCCTTGGATAACGCACGAAGGGAGAAAATATAAAAATGTAGCAAATTAAACAGGTAAAAGCGAATAAAGACGGTCTTCGATGGGAGTCTGACAATAAATTAAACTTGCAAAGGAGGAACCGGTAGGCGAGCAAAGAAAAATTGCCGAAGCATGCGTGACAATGGTAAAGATAGAGACAGTGCATAGAAAAATTGAAGAGGCCTGTGAAGTAAACAGAAGTGACTCTATGATTGTTAATAGCTCAAACCGTAGGTCCACTAGGCAAATACGTTAAGACTGAGTGGTCAAGAATACAAAAGGGCTTTGAATAGGGGAGACAAACTTTAAGGCAGTATTACAGAAAGAGATGAAGAAGGAATAGATGGGATGGTAGGTACAATATTACGAGAAGAGTTAGACAGAGCTGTGAAAAACTTAAGTGGAAGCAGCACCCTCGGAGTAGACGACACACAGATGGGCAGATCGGATAACTAATCAGGCGATACTGAACCAAACTGGAGAAAAAAGAAATGTTTGTTACAAGATGACTAAAAACGATATCGGTTGATAGGACTCATAGTGGGACATAAAAAATCGTCAGTGGAATGAAGTGCGAGGGGTGAACATTGCCGAGGGAGATCAAAAAGGACTACAGCAAGCAGGTTGAAAAGGATGTAGGCTTCCGCAGTTATGCAGAGATGAAGAGGCTTGAGCAGGACAGGCTGGCATAGATACTTGCGTCAAACGAGTCATCGGTTCAAGATCATAACAAGATTATGGCACTGCGTCAGTAACGGTCCATGTTACCAAGTCAATGTAGTGGAAAAACTTTTAAAAAAGGAAGCAAATACACAAAGATAATAATCAGAGTTCGTACTCGTGGTTCACCAGCATAGATATCGCTGCATTTCTAACGTTGTGTTTGCATTTTGTAAAATTTAGTTCTATTTATATACCTATAGTATTCCATAGAGGCCGGCCGGAGTGGCCAAGCGATTCTAGGCTCTTCACTCTGGAACTGTGCGACCGCTACGGTCGCAGGTTCGAATCCTGCTTCGGGCATGGATGTGTGTGATATCCTTAGATTAGTTAGGTTTAAGTAGTTCTAAGTTCTAGGGGACTGTGACCTCAGATGTTAAGCCCCGTAGTGCTCAGACCCATATTCCATATAGCAGATAAGGCTGCTGAGAGGTGAATTAAAGATGAGTGGCAGGAATAATTAGGAAATATCGTCTTTACCTTCGAAACGATTGTACTTCTCATACAATTTTACAACTTATCTGTCAAATTTCACACGAGGGGATCTACTATCAGCTCATAACGTCAGACACACAAGACTGATATGTTTTGGACCTCAGAAAAGAAACAACTATGACGTGTAGTGAAATTACATGCCATTATATAAGAAAATGTCTGTACTTTTAGCAAGAGCCTCGAGTGAAGATGGTTCACATTCTTACAAATTTCTTCTTTACTACTGCTTCTACTGTAAATCGAACCAATCTAGGATGTTTTAGTACAGGCTGCGCATACCTGACAATTATACTAGCACGCGTTTTCCATAGACCATATATTCTAGCACCAATCTAATTCGTAATTGATTTACGATTTAATTAGAAATATATTTTTATAACAGCACATTTCAAAGGTTTCTAGTTGATTTTTCCCCAGTATTCATATCGTTTGCATCTCAAATTACTTGGCTCAAGACGTGTCAGTATTTCATGAAGGTAGATTAAACATTTTTAAGAAAGTTTTCATCTACTGTTCAAATCTTTCTGTATCTCCCTTCCACTTTTCGGCTGGTGTCTGCACTGGATAGTACAAACTGACCGTACGAGCGCTAGTACGTCGCTCATCATTAAACTTCTCTGACTTTGTGTCATAGCTACTGGTTCGCCGGCATCCCGTCAGAAACTGTGTGCCCACATGTCGAGCGAATTTAACAATGCACGCTCTCTGCTGTGAGGAGTTTCACTTGACGTTTGACATGGTAATGAAGGATGTCCGCCGAGGAAAGTGGTCTGGTTCGTCCGTAACTGTGAAAAGTGTACATATGGCATTCGAAGAATTACTGCTTCCCGTTGCTTCGTGTGCGCGGCTTCGCCTCTGCAGAGTCGGCACGTTTGTCATTTCTACAACTGCGGTTCGTGGATGCCTTGCTGCCAGATTTTACTACACCGGAAAAATAATTGTGTAAACCTCAACAATACCTCTCTCAGGGTTTCAGTTGTTCAGAATTATTACTATTATCTGAATACCACCGAGGCGAATAAATGCTGTAAACATTTTCTCTCCTGTCTGGCTATGTTGAGTTCAGCACTTTATTTCTCCCTGCTCAGTGCTCACCGCCGTTTCATACACATTCCGCTTCCTCTACAGTACGTCCCGAGAGTTTTACGTTAATGCTTCTCTGCTTATTTCCATCATTTCTCTATTCATCCTGACCCTTTCATCTTAATGAGTTGTTCTAAAATTAGTAACATTACTTTTCTGAGGTACCCTTCGTGATAGGATTTAATTTCTTTGGGATTAAAATTATTTGGTGCAAGTCGTGTCGAATATTTTCTTCTTTATTCAATGCTGCGTCAAGATTAATATTAAAAAATAAGAGTCAAAAATTATAACGTACTCTTGCTCGGGCTTTTTTCTTCAATTGACATTTCTTTTACTTTGTTGTTTTGGTAGTCCTACTCGTCTAATGCACGTCAGGTGTCTAAAAGAACTCTCAGGAAACGCGTTACCTTTCCGTTAGTTTATTGCCGATCTGAATGGTGTTTTATGTTGGAAACATTGCTGAAAATAATTAGCAGTTGAGCAATATTACATTGACTGTTTTTGGGATGTCGGAAGTACTGATACACGTACAACCGAGTAACCTTTTTATAGATAAGTATATGCTGTAATATTTACAGATGAGCATAAGTTTAGTTGAATAAATAGAATTACTATTCAATATTTGTTTTCCCTTTACTTGCAGATTGGTACTATAGCACGTGTAAGTGAATGTATCATCTGAAGACGGCTTAAGTGATCGGCGCTTTGGACAAACTGTTGCTAAGTGGTTCAAGATGAAACTGTCAACGATCAGGAAGACAACAGCGATTCAGTCACTGATCTTCGCCAGTATAACGAATCTGCGGCTTTTAGCGGGTCAAGAGAAGCAATCAGTGAAGTGCAAGACAGACTAAGAAGTTCTGATTTCATAATCAGTAGTGAAGAGTCCATAACATAATGAGGATTCCACCTGGTCAAGACGTAGCAGTGAAACTCGCTCACCTAAGCTCATATGGCATTATTTGAACGGACTAAGACGTCAAAAGAGATCGTGCATAGAACTAATTCAGAAGATGGGTGTCTTGCGAGAATTAAGGGAAAAAATGGGGAAATTAATGCATTTTTGCTGGTAATGTTGAAAAGTGCGGTGTGCCTCTCACGGAGCCATTGACGAAAGCTGCGCCAACCCTATCTACTTGTCAACATTTTCACTTAACAGATACCATGATACTCGATGGCCCCTAATCTCGTTAACAAACGGAGCAGAGAGGCCAGGTGCAGCAGTGACATCAAGGCACCATTTCGTTACAATTGGGTATTTTTCATACAAAACTGCCGATTAGACATGTATCCAAGGGAAAGTTTAACTATTATAGGCAAACAACGTATCTCCTTCAGAGGACATTGTAACTTTATCCAGTACATTCCCCCGAAATTAGAGAAATGTGGAATCAAAACCTTTAGGCCTTGTGATTCTTTCTCTTTACACACTAGAGGTGATTTACTTTATACCAGAAAAGCCCTGATCAGACAAGGAAAACTAGTGTCCCTTCTACTACAATAAAGACACTGAAAACATCATTGCGAGGAGCTTTAATATTACAATGAAGTGTTTCTTTAGTGGAACAAGTATTGCAGTATATGATTAAAGCAGGAGAATTATAAAACAAACAAGAAATTCCAACAGGAATGATTACGACACTTGATAAGTTTTATCATCATTATATGCTTTCAGTTTTGTAATTTAACAATAAGATGCAGAAAGGGCATATTAATAAAAATTGACACTGTCGTTATTTTGGATCGACTGATAGCTGGAGTGTAAATCAACACACTGTGTAGAAAGGTCACACAAATACCCACTCGAACATGATTTTGCTGACTGCTGATTATCAGAATGGACACATCTAGAAGAGTTGTTCCGTTTCTGCAAAGCAAAGATGTCCGTTCTATTTCCTGAAGTTCAACTGCTTAGCGGAGCAGCCGCTCGTAATGCTGTGCACCACCAAAGGGAAAGTTTATCTCCACCAACGTGTGTAGTTCAGATGATATTCTGGCTTTCAAGAAATCCAGGCTCTATAAAACTGTGTGTCTACCAGATGAGACTGCAGGAACAGGTATTCCCTAGTTGTCTATGTTGAAGCACAATGATTGCAAATCAGATATAAGAATGGAGATTATTGCTTTTGAGTATATGCATAGAGTGGCCAAGCACACATTTTCTCTTAAATTCTCCATTTTCCCACAGAGTCCACTTCATCAGAAAGTATACATCACTGGTAGTGTTCCACTAATAATAATAAAGTGAAGGATCTGGAGAAACATGCAAAACATATTCCTCGAGGATACAGAGAGTTTTGCGAGATTCTTTTCAAACAGCCGGCAAGACAATGTGTCAGAAGAAAAACTGCCGTTTAGTACTCTAGTACTATGTTTTTTTCTGAAGATTCTTATTAGTTTTGTTCACCCTCTGATTATATCATATGGAAAACTATTTTAAAGCTTTCTCTGACACTTTATTGTTAATTACATTAAAAATTTTTCAAGTTCCTGTCATTGTAGAAGTCATACGTTGCAAAAAAGGACGTATGTATTCGTACAACTCACATAATGCACAGTAATTGACTGATATGTCACATGTCAGAGTATTTTTCCTTTCAGTACCGGTACTGTGTCAAAACAAGACTGCAAAGCTGCAGAAAAATTTTAACTTCAAACTTTGGGTTTCAACTGTCTATGAAGTTTCTGCGTGTACTGAAAATTTTCAATTTTGTTAAATGTGTCCTGTTTGCCTTTTGCAATTCAGTTGTAATTTACGTACCCAAAGTAAACTATCATATAGGTAAATTCTCTGCAGTACATTATAGTACAGTAGATGTTAAAAAAAGACGGAGGTAATTTTATGCTACAGTATAATGAAAACTAGAGATGAGTTTCCTGACCAAAGGCACCTATATGCACCGGCAAGAGGCAGTCGTGAAGATGGCTTTTTGTTTTATGGACAAACGTAACAGATGTAGCACACATAAACGACCTGTGATTATTTTCACAGAAACATCGCAAGTAACAGGAAAGAGCAACGAGACATCAGTCCAAGCTTACAAAAATATATTCCTGAACCATGGCGCGTTCTGAAATTATTTGCCAACAGCCTAAGGCTTAATAAATTGGAAGACTGCGAATAATAAAATGTTTCATTTGCTCACACTGATTAGACAGAAAAAAAGTGATGAAACATAATGCAAATCACACAAAAATTACAGAAAATACCATGTAATTCATCTCAAACAATATTTTTTTGTGAATGAAGCTTCTGGTGTGGACGTTTGGTGGCGTGTAATCAATGGCACACCATACCATCACACCGGGTGATACGCCAGTGTGGCGATGACGAAAAAACGCTTCCAATGTGCGTTCACCACGATATCGCCAAACACGGATGCAACCATCATGATGCTGTAAACAGAACCTGAATTCATTCGAAAAAATGACGTTTTGCCATTCGTTCACCCAGGTTCGTCGTTGAGTACACCATCGCAGGCGCTCCTGTTTTTGATGCAGCGTCAAGGGTAACCGCAGCCATGGTTTCCGAGCTGATATTCTATGCTGCTGCAAACGTCGTCGAACTGTTCGTGCTAATGGTTGTTGTCTTGCAAACGTCCCCATTTGTTGACTCAGGGATCGAGACGTGGCTGCACGGCCCGTTACATCCATGAGGATAAGGTGCCTGTCATCGCGACTGCTAATGATACGAGGCCATTGGGATCCAGCACGGCGTTCCATATTACCCTCCTGAACCCACCGATACCATATTCTGCTAACAGTCATTGGATCTCGACCATCGCGAGCGGCAATGTCGCGATATGATAAACCGCAATCGCGATAGCCTACAATCGGACCTTTATCAAAGTCGGAAACGTGATGATACGCATTTCTCCTCCTTACAGAAGGCATCACAACAACGTTTCACGAAGCAACGGCGGTCAACTGCTGTTTGTGTATGAGAAATCGGTTGGGAACTTTCCTCATGTCAGCACGTTGTAAGTGTCGCCACCGGTGCCAACCTTGTGTGAATGCTCTGAAAAGCTAATCATATGCATATCGCAGCATCTTCTCCCTGTCGGTTACATTTCGCGTCTGTAGCACGTCATATTCGTGGTGTACCAATTTCAATGGCCAGTAGTGTATTATTTCGTCCCACATAAATGTTGCAAAACGCCACAATAAAGTATCAGCGAAATTGCAGCCGTACGGAAGTTACCGAAAATCGTACTTCTCCACGCGCCACTCGCGAATGTAACAAGCCAGAGTGCTGAGATTGTGGTGTGAGAAGTACTTCCGCCACACCTCGTAAGGCTTGTGGAATATACAGTGTAGATATAAATGTATGACATTTGTGTCGTGGTTTGATGTCAGCACGGTAATTTACAACATGATTTACGGTAATGTACTTGTATAATTAAGACTCAAGTTCTGAGAGTTCCGAACAAAATTATGTATACAGAAAAGAGTAACAATGATTTCATATGGCTCAGCGGCCTTGAGCAATTCTTTCCATTGGACGGTGAACTGTGTGTCCCCAACCAACACCAGGTGAAGGCTATGGTAAGGAAATAACTGAAAAACCTGTGGTCCGACCGAGATTCGATCTCACGACCTCTTTTTTTAATTTTCATGATTCCTCCATTATTTTTATTTACTTTTTAAAAGTATTGATCGTTATTGTTCAGGAATTTGCTCAGGGAGAACGTCACATGACATCTGTGCAAGCTGATCGTTGTACACTTCATGCTTTTTTTAATTATTATTGTTAGTAGGACAGCCAGAACTCGGACCGAACTTGCTGAGCTATGGTGATGGCTTCCGCTAGAGGGCCAGGCCCGACACATATATAAACAGTTCATCTATAGGTTTGGATAAGTCAGTTTGCGAGTATCAAAATATGTGACATAAAGAACCGTATCCTTTGACTGCATTGACTGTGAAGCTTCAAATTTTTACAGTGCAGACCTCAGTATGTGACATAAATTTGAAACTGATACCTCTACCCGTTGCTGAGAACATGGGGTCTTCTAACAGTCCGACAGTCAGACAAATAACAAAGTGATCCTGTGAGGGTTCCAACTTTACCGTATGAGGAATGGAACCTTACAAACTCTTTAATATCCTCTATGTGTCACCGATGCCATGATGATTTGACACTATTGTGTTACTCTTTAAAAAATAGTTGATATGGCTCAAAGCACTGTGAAACTTAACATCTGAGGTCATCAGTCCCCTAGAAGGTAATACTACTTAAACCTAACTAACCAAAGGACATCACACACATCCATGCCCGAAGCAGGATTCGACCTGCGATTTTTTCCATAATTGATGGTCAATTTTGAGCTTCTTGTTCTGCAATATATGTTAATGACATAAACTCAGTCACTTGAATTGACATAAAAGCCTGAAATCTCACTTGTAATTAAATAAATAACAATACTGTCAAATGGCTGGCGGTGTGTTAGTTTAAAAATTATTTTATGACTGTTACTCACCGTTATCACGAAACTGTCTAAAAATATTTGTTTGTCTACGCAACCATTATTATATTTCTCCACAGTTGGTTTCAGCCTCCTCAAATTGTCATATTTAGATCAATGTGCTGCATAGTGGTTTTAGTCTTGTTCAGAATCATGTATTTTTACAGATACTGCAATCACAGATGCTTCCACGTGATTATAATGTAAAACTTCATAAAAAACCTTCATTTATTCCAAATTTATACAGCGGCTTTTCACAGCTCAGGAATACAATTTTATCACAAAACATCCTGTGCGTTGCATTACATTAGTACACAAAAAATGCACCAGGCACTATTGAAAGGAACTATTCATGCATTCTCCTTGAACAACTTAAAGAACCACAGGTAACCAGCTGGTTATTTTAATCCGAATATGGACTGTTTCTTCGTCAACGTGTTTTTTTGAGCTGTGAATTAATATTTACTTTTTAAACCTAAAAAATTTAGTACTTATAATGTGTGCAAGAACGCGCATGCTCTCCAGATATTTTACTGCGAAAATACAGCCCCTAAACACGAAAGAACACCATAGTAAGAAACAGATATCGACGGCAGTAAAGACGTTCAGGTTGATGGCAAAAAACCTGTTCCCCACAATGGAGCGGCGCCAAAGTGACATTACGTGTTAATTTTCAATTACATCAGTTCGGGCTCGCCCAGAAAAAAATGGGGCTGGAAAAAGTGTTCGTCTGCAATTTGTTAATTAAAACCCGCCAACTGATAAAAATTTACAGCTTCCAGTTAGCGATTACTGTGAACCCAATGGCATGTTAAATCTGCTGTAGGAGGAAGGATGAGGTTTACGGTGAAGAAGGTTGATGATGGGCTGGATGGGGGAGGAAGGTGGCAGACGGAAGGATGTTTAGAATGTCAGATCAAACACATTGCAGTCGTCTTAATTTCCAAATTTTTATTTTATTAGGCTACCAGTTTAGGCGAAATATTACTCCATCTTCAGGCCCCCTGACCGATGTGTAGGAAGATCCACACCTATGGTCCAGTCAAAGTATGAGGCACCGTTCATTGAGTGGTAACTGTAGATTTCTGAGACAGCGGTCACTTCAGACATCACCAACCGGCAAGTGATGTTTGTAGTGCCCGCTGTTCCAAAAATCTGCAGATGGCAGGTGATGTTTATGTCATCGCTGTCTCAAAAATCCACGGATAAAACAGCGCGTGGAAAAAAAACGGTTAAACTAAACTAAACTCCTCCAGAAGAGGATATGAAGGCCCAAAGGTACCGACCGGCCGCCGTGGCCATCCTCAGCCCACAGGCGTCACTGGATGCGTATTTGGAGGACCATGTGATCAGCACACCACTCTCCCGGCCGTATGTCAGTTTCCAAGACCGGAGCCACTACTTCTCAATCAAATAGCTCCTCAGTTTGTCTCACAAGGGCTGAGTGCACCCAGCTTGGCAACAGTGCTAGGCAGACCGTATGGTTACCCATCCAAGTGCTAGCCCAGCCCGACAGCGCTTAATTTCGGTGATCTGACGGGAACCGGTGCTATCACTGTCGCAAGGCTAGTACAACGGTTATCTGGCCCTAATCAAAATGTCCAGTTACCTCGCTTCTTGAAACATTGTTGTGCTCAGGGAACCTGAAGATCGCCGAAACTGGTAGCCCAATAAAATAACAATTTAGAAGTTTAGACGGCTGAAAGTCGTTTGATTGACATTCTGTACTGAACATCCGAGGTACAGCAAACACTTGCAAAAAGATGGACGTACAGAGTTTAACCTCCATACTACAGTTGCTTGTGTCTGAAATTTAGCCCAACTTTACGTCACACTCTATAAAAGTCTACGTGTTACCAAAATTATGTAGTACACTCGTATACCAACCTCTGACTGAACAAAACATAATTTGAACTGTAACTGATGTCAGTGCATTAAATGCGCAACGGAAGTAAAACTGTAAACTGGCCCTTATGAAAATTCCCAGTTGCCTCCCTTCGTGACAACATTGTTGCATATTTCTCGATAGCACAACAATGGGTCTTAACTGCTGAGGTCGTCAGTCCCCTAGAACTTAGAACTACTTAAGCCTAACTAACCTAAGGACATCACACACACCAATGCCCGAGGCAGGATTCGAACCTGCGACGTAGCGGTCGCGCGGTTCCAGACTGTAGCGCCTAGAACCGCTCGGCCACTCTGGCCGGCCCACTCGTTTAGCCTTGATGTCTGCACGACACATGGCTTTGCATCTCGCCTGGGCGTGTCAACACCAATACTGGACTGTATGTGACTGGGAACATGTTGCCTGTCGGACGAGTCTTCTTGCAAGTCGTATCGAGCGTACGAGCGTATATGGGTATGGAGAACCCCGTGAATCCACCGACCCTTCATATCAGCAGGGGACTGTTCAAGCTGGTGGAGGCTCTGTAATGGTGTGAGGCGTAGGCAATCGGAGTGATATGAGACCCCGGTTACGTCTAGAGATAAGTCTGATAGGTAACAAATATATGAGCATCCTGTCTGATCATCTGCATCCATTCGTGTCCATTGTGCATATTGTGCATTCCGACGGACTTGTACAATTTCAGCAGGACAATGCATTACCCCACGCGTCCAGAATTGCTGCAGAGGTGCTCCAGGAACACTCTTCTAAGTTTAAATACTTTCGCTGCCCACCAAACTTCCCAGACACGAAACTTATTGAGCAAAACGTGGGATGGCTTCCAACGCGCTGTTCAGAACAGATCTCCATAGCCATGCAGGATTCATGTTGTCAGTTCCCTCCCGCAGTACTTCAGACATTAGTCGAGTCCATGCCATCTCGTGTTAGGGTATTTCTGTCTGCTCGCGGGGACCATACACGATAATAGATGGGTGTACCAGTTTCTTTGGCTCTTTAGTGTAGATTTATGATACATATTAAAACTGTTGCATCTGGTAATGCGTAATGCCAAACACTGGGGTGGGGATTGTAACTATTCCTATGAAGTGATATTCCAAGACAAAGTCTTTAGAATGAAGTATATATTTAAAAAAAAGAGTAAAACTTCGCGTGATCTTCACACATAAGTTTGGTCTGAAAAATACTGTGCTTAACAAAGCGAACAATGGATAAGAAAGGGTACAATGTTAATAGTGACTGACTATAAAAATCAAACAGCTTAATCAATTAACATGTTAATCGCTAATTCAGGGATGTGGGGGCGGTCTTTCTCTTAAAAGCATGGTTCAGATGGTTCTGAGCACTATGGGACTTAACATCTGAGGTCATCAGTCCCCTAGAACTTAGAACTACTTAAATCTAACTAACCTAAGGACGTCACACACATCAATGCACAAGGCAGGATTCGAACCTGTGCCCAAAGCATTCGCGCGGCTACTGACTGAAGCGCCTAGAACCGCTCGGCCAGCGCTGCCTGGCGCCAAGACCAAAGATTGTTTAGCAGTAACGTAACTTGGTCTCCCTCTGACGTGCACAGTGATGACATAAAAAAATCAAAATGGCATGACCACCTTACAAGAGAAAATATGTGTCATTGAGACGATGGCGGCAGCACCATGAAGGGCTGTTAACGCAGCACCAACAGAAGTCACGGTAAAGAGGATGTCTGGCCGGCCAGAAAGACACAGCCCAGAGCGACGACACGCTCCACTTGTTTCAGCGGCCCTGCTCTAATCCCGCCACAATAGACCGCCGCGCCTCTGCGGCGCTGGCATTTAAAGTATTTCGCCGTCCGCTCCGGCGCTACAGGCGGATATCTTATTAGCAATCTCGTCCCACAATTACTGCAAGCGCGGCCGCCGCGAACACGGCGCTGCGCCGGACTACTCCGCTAATTAACAACCTCGTTCATTAAGAAAATTAATATCGAGGCGAGCGCGCGCAGCGCTCGTCTGCAGAGAAGGAGGGACGGAGAGGGAAAGTTGCGGCGGGCGTTTCAGTGGTGGGCCCGACGTCCGCCCGCCGCTTTAAAGAGAGGCAGGCGGCCGACTCGGGCCGGCGCGCGCCACGAGGTTCCGCTTTAGCATTCCGCGCTCCTATGGGAAGGCAATTAGCGGTCCTGGAATGCGAGTGGGCGGACCCCCCGCGTTGTTCACCGGCAGCAATATCGCCGTGACTCGCCTGCAGACGGGCTCCGGCCGTGTTGGCCGACCGCCTGTGTAAACTGCCGCGCTCGCCACAGATCTTCGCTCTAACTCGGCCGCGTAACGGCTGTTTCCGCCTGACGGTGCGGTATCACTCGTAGCAGTGTCACGTAATTAAGCAGCAGAAGCTGCTGGCTCCTGTCACGTAAAGTGTACTGTTATCTAGGGCGAGTATTATACAAGGTGTTAGGGGTACTGTGATCATTGGTACCTTAATACAGGTTGACAATTATTGGAGTAGAGAAAAAAAACCTAATACGGCGTGCACACACTTT
Organism: Schistocerca gregaria; assembly: GCF_023897955.1. Classification (NCBI taxonomy): domain Eukaryota; kingdom Metazoa; phylum Arthropoda; class Insecta; order Orthoptera; family Acrididae; genus Schistocerca; species Schistocerca gregaria. The sequence continues at coordinate 108,258,776 of NC_064921.1, read as the reverse complement.
ACTCAAAATGTAAACGTCACTGCAGATATTAGGATTTAGGTTATGACATGTGCCATATGCCTGACATCATTGGCGATGATGTGGATCAAATGAATAGTGAAATTCTGCGTGAGCCGATGAAGTGTTGGAACATCGATGCTGTCGATGGCTGTTTTCCGATCACATCCAAACATCCTCACGTCAGATACTCAGATCAGTACCAAACGTTGTTATGTCGATAGACTATCAACCATAGAACCGACTTAGTTCGTGCTATGTGCGGTCGTCTAGTAGAACATGCATAAAGGGTAATAAAAAGTACACCAAAGGTCTGTGAATGATGGGTTTGGGGATCCCGTTGGGTTGGGAGCCGGCACGGTAGCTCAGCGTGTTGGATCAGAGGGTTAGCTGCCCTCTCTCTCTCTCTCTCTCTCTCTCTTTCTCTCTCTCACTCTCACTCTTTAAACGGAATAATGTAGATAGAGAGGTAAAAATTGACACACACACTTGGAATGACATGGTTTTTTTTTTCTTGGTCATCAGTCTACTGACTGGTTTGATGCGGCCCGCCACGAATTCCTTTCCTGTGCTAACCTCTTCATCTCAGAGTAGCACTTGCAACCTACGTCCTCAATTATTTGCTTGACGTATTCCAATCTCTGTCTTCCTCTACAGTTTTTGCCCTCTACAGTTCCCTCTAGTACCATGGAAGTCATTCCCACATGTCTTAGCAGATGTCCTATCATCCTGTCCCTTCTCCTTATCAGTGTTTTCCACATATTCCTTTCCTCTCCGATTCTGCGTAGAACCTCCTCATTCCTTACCTTATCAGTCCACCTAATTTTCAACATTCGTCTATAGCACCACATCTCAAATGCTTCGATTCTCTTCTGTTCCGGTATTCCCACAGTCCATGTTTCACAACCATACAATGCTGTACTCCAGACGTACATCTTCAGAAATTTCTTCCTCAAATTAAGGCCGGTATTTGATATTAGTAGACTTCTCTTGGCCAAAAATGCCTTTTTTGCCATAGCGAGTCAGCTTTTGATATCCTCATGGCTCCGTCCGTCATAGGTTACTTTACTGCCTAGTTAGCAGAATTCCTTAACTTCATTGACTTCGTGACCATCAATCCTGATGTTAAGTTTCTCGCTGTTCTCATTTCTACTACTTCTCATTACCTTCGTCTGTCTCCGATTTACTCTAAAACCATACTGTGTACTCATTAGGCTGTTCATTCCCTTCAGCATATCATTTAATTCTTCTTCACTTTCACTCAGGATAGCAATGTCATCATCGAATCGTATCATTGATATCCTATCACCTTGTAATTTAATTCCACTCCTGAACCTTTATTTTATTTCCATCATTGCTTCCTCGATGTACAGATTGAAGAGTAGGGGCGAAAGGCTACAGCCTTCTCTTACTCCCTTCTTAATACGGACACTTAGTTCTTGATAGTCCACTCTTATTATTCCCTTTTGGTTGTTGTACATATTGTATATGACCCGTCTCTACCTATAGCTTACCTCAACTTTTTTCAGAATCTTGAACAGCTTGCACCATTTTATATTGTCGAACGCTTTTTCCAGATCGACAAATCCTATGAACGTGTCTTGATTTTTCTTTAGCCTTGCTTCCATTATTTGCCGTAACTTCAGAATTGCCTCTCTCGTGCCTTTACTTTTCCTAAAGCCAAACTGATCGTCACCTAGCGCATTCTCAATTTTCTTTTCCATTTTTCTGTATATTATCCTTGTAAGCAGCTTCGATGCATGAGCTGTTAAGCTGTTGTGCGATAATTCTTGCACTTGTCAGCTCTTGCCATCTTCGGAATTGTGTGGATGATGCTTTTCCGAAAGTCAGATGGTATGTCGCCAGCCTCATATATTCTACACACCAACGTGAATAGTCGTTTTGTTGCCACTTCCCCTAATGATTTTAGAAATTCTGATGGAATGTTATCTATCCCTTCTGCCTTATTTGACCGTAAGTCATCCAAAGCTCTTTTAAATTCCGATTCTAATACTGGATTGTTAGTTATTCTAGCGTTGTTTAGGAATTCTTCGTTATAATTTGTTTTTTAAATTAGAAACATCAGTTAGAAGGGAAAAAAGTAATTTTCACAAAACCTACTTTCGAACTGAAAATAAATGTGCATTCGGTTCTACACATGTGGCAGATTTATGCAGATTCAAAAACCACATGCGAGATTCTTATGTGTTATGGCGCGCTACGTGCAGACTATTAGCCCCACAGAAAAAATGAGCAACATCTCGTAAGAGATTTAATGTAATTGCATTTTGTGCTGGAATACCTTTTAGTCAGAAACCGTACTTTTCGAGTTATTCAAGAAAAACGAAAAAAATATATGTTTCAAACGTACCACAACTCGTCCATTTAGTCCTCATCAGTCAGGATGTTTAGTACGTTGTTCATGAGACTCTATCCTACGACTGTACAAAAATTGCCGACTGCGCGAAATATTTTCTATATTCGAACTCTTTTGTTCTTCATTGCCTAGCCTTATTACGCGACAGGCTTAGTCGAGCACTTACAAATTGTAAAATTGTCGTTACAGTAAATAATACCTACCAATTTTGTGAATTTTGACAGCTTTAAATAATTATATCGTTGAATTCGTCAGGTCTATTGACTACGAAAATACTTTGCTTGTAACACCAAAGTTTGGATTGAATCGTCACAATAGTTGTAGCGTAACGTCTACAAAAGGCGTCCTTCATTCGTCATCCTCACGGGCACATTTAAATTAAAAGTGTTGATGAAACAGTCGACTGTGCTAGCGGCGTAAGAGTCCAATAGGTAGAGACTAAATAAGGTCAGATATCGGGAATAGATCGTATAGTAGAATGTTTTTGTGTAGTGGTAGGCGAGAGGGCCATGAACATTGTACTAAAAATCCTAACTGGTGATGGGTTAGTGGGGGGTTGATGTGTGTTTGGAAGCCACTTTTGCACGTTTTATATCCAATTACTCGAAAACACAAGCTTCCGGCTAAAACTTGTCCTTGTACAAAATTTAACTACATCAAACTTCCTACACAAAGGTCCCGTTCATTTTCCTGTAGAACTAATAGTGGCGAGTAGCGAGTGAGAGAATATGAAAATCACGAACGCGGTTTCCGAATACCAGATATAATATTGCATGTTGCATAAAGCAGCATCGAAAGGCGCTGTAGAATCTCCCAGTACACTTACCAGATTTGTAATATATAAATAGAACATTTTGTTGTATGTTGTGAATAAGTCAATATCGACACATTTTGTTCCCTGGAGATAATGGTTAATCGAACAGTATAATCCTTAAGCATGATACGCTCCTTTCCTAAACATGATACATTTCATTCCTAGAAGTGATACACTGTCGCCTACTGACCTGTCACCAGCCACGCAGCGCTGTACAGCGGCTTGGTGCCTTTTCCATTCATTAGATACATAACACTGAGGGAACACACCTCTAGCATAAACTCATTGCTGGGAACGAAAAGCCTCCAAACAAAAAACGGGTATCCCAAAAGCAGGAGAGCCAGAGAGCTACGCATGTAATCAAAACTGTTGCAAGTAAACGAAAAAATAAAGAAAAATCAGTACACTGATGCTGCTTTCGATGTGTCTTCGAAGAGCGACGGCAGCATGGATGACGTCGATCCCTTCGGGGACACCACACCAGATCCTTTTGGAATGACCGATCCAGCACATGAAGGTGGGGGCGATTATATCTTGGATAAATTTCTAGAAGGAAAGAGAAATTTATGCAGCTATAGATATGTCTTCAGAGAAAATAGATTTGAAATCGAATAAAAGGCATTTATCTTCTTAATAAGAGTGATGTGCTAAGGAAATTTCCAATACCTCATATAGCTATTGGATTGGGAAACATCATGTTTAATGGTCCTGTTGATGTTCACGAAACAAGAAAGAAGACAGTGAGTATCCTTTGTGTCAGTATCAATATATCAGGTATAACTAAAAATAGTTTTTAACCATTGGTGACTGACTTTAAAGCATTAAAAATTTGGAAAAAATAAACAGACTCCTGTAGTTCACTCTGTCGTACAATATATATCATAAATAACCAAGAAATATAAGCCACTTAAAAATCCCTGTTACATACATGTACCGATTTGTGTACATGACATTTTTAAGACATGACCTTTCTATCTTCAGTTTACATAACAATATAACACATGTATCACATTTTCTACTATCTGTACTATATATAAGTATTTCAGTCCAAAAATGATGCATTGTTTTTATTTTTGTTAGTACACATTTCTAATTTAAAAAATTAAATACAGTGTTATCAATTTTCCTAACATTTATTCCTTTTCTTTCAGAAATGTATTGAAAATTTTGTGGCCTTACTCTATACGGTGTATGAGAGACCTCTCCTGTGAGGATAGTAGTGACAGTATTTTGCATAGTTTGGATCTGCAAATGGACATGATTAGAAAGTTGTTGACGATTCGGCCGGCCGTGGTGGCCGAGCGGTTTTAGGCGCTAGAGGCTGGAACCGCGCGACCGCTACGGTCGCAGGTACGAATCCAGCCCTGGGCATGGATGTGTGTGATGTCAGGTTAGTTAGGTTTAAGCAGTTGTAGGTTCTAGGGGACTGATGACCTCAGCACTTAAGTCCCATAGTGCTCAGAGCCATTTGAACCATTTGTTGACCATTCATACACCATAGTAATATTATAATCGTAAGACAATAAGCAACAAAAAAATTCTAGTGTTGTATAGAAATCGACTAGGAGAAGGAAAATAAAAAGTACCATTTCCGTTTTAAATTACTTTAGAGGGTAAAGAATATACGAGAGTTGGAACTTAAATAGTGGCAACTATTGATTCAAAACCGATACAAAATAGTTACATGTTTGCACCTGTTACTGTCTCTCAAAGCAGGATGCGTTAGGATAACACCTGCACAGTCGTGCACGAGAATCGCCTTAACTTTAAACCGCTCCCTTCACACCAATCAACAGAAAGGGCTTTGCTAATAGCATACTACGCCTCTCACATCGCTGGCAACGGATTCTACACAACGCTGGTGGCTACTCTGAAGGACAGTAACAGGTGCAAACACGTAACACTTTTGTATCGGTTGTGAACAAACAGTTGCCACTATTTAAGTTCCAACCTTCGTATATGGTACAAACACTTGGTGTAATGTTGGAAGGACTGGTATCGTAAATAACACTCACTTAGAGGAGGAAACGAAGCTGCACATTTCACAGCACAGCATGTAACAGCATTTTCTTCTAACAGTCGGTTTTAGCAAAAAACCTGTACATCGTTATTTAAAAGCAAATATAGCCTATATCCAGCCGATAGTTTATTAGGGTATCGGGTAAAATCTTGAAATAAATCGGTTACAAATTTCTCGAAATTTTTCGCAACAACAAAGAACGACCTCTCTTTATGTAGGAATTTTTAAGATTTTATAGTGTATTTATATACTATAAAAAGTATCTAGCATATGTAGTCCAAATAAGGATTAGAGAATTGTGTAAAAGTGTCACGTAAATCGGTTAAAAACTTTCCTAGATTGATGGTAACAACGTTACACTGGTATATTGTATGGACTGAGGTTGCAAAGTTACTGAATAGCAACATGCACATGTAAAGAAGAGACGAGTACACGTATACAAGATATAAAAGGACAGTGCAATTGTGGAGCTGCTGTTTGCACTTAGGTGATTCATTTAAACAGGTTCCCGACGTGATTATGTTCGCACTAGGGAATTAACAGATTTTGGAAGCAGAATGGGGGTTTGAAGCTAGAAGGATGGGAAAATCCATTTCGGAAATCTTAGGGAATTCAATTTTCCGAGACCAACAGTGTCAAGAGTGTGCAAAGAATACCAAATTTCAGGCATTACCTCTCACCAGGGACAACGCAGTTGCCAACGGCCTCACTTAATGAACGAGAGCAGCGGCGGCTGCGTAGAGTTTTCAATGCTAACAGACGAGCAACATAGCGTGAAATAGATGCAGAAATAATGTGGGACGTACAACGAACATATTCGTTAAGATAACGCTACGAAATAAATGGGTTGTGACAGCAGGCGACAGACGCGAGTGCCTTTGTTAATAGTGTGACATCGCCTTCAGCGCCTCTCCTTGGCTAGTGAGCAAATCGGTTGGACCCTAGACGACTGGAAACCGTGGTCTGGTCAGATGAGATCCGATTTCAGTTGGTAAGGGCTGATCGTATGCTTCGAGTGTGGTGCAGACACCAAGAAGCTATGGTCCCAAGTTGCCAACAAGGCACATTGAAAACTGTTGGTGGCTACGTAACATTGTGATTTGTGTTTACATGGCATGGACTGGGTCCACTGGTCCAAATTAACGGACCATTGACCGAAAATGCTATGTTCGGCTGCTTCGAGACGTTTTGAAGCAATTCATGAACTTAATGTCTCCAAACAACTATGGAATGTTTATGAATGACAATGCACTGTGTCACCAGGCCAAAATTTTTCGTGACTGGTTTCAAGAACATCCTGGCTCATGATTTGACCACCGACATCACCAGACACGAATAGCACTCCGTCTGCAGGCCACAAGTGGCCCATCGGGACCATCCGACCGCCGTGTCATCCTCAGGTGGAGATACGGATAGGTGGGTCGTGTGGTCAGCATACTGCTCTCCTGGTCGTTAAGATGGTTTTCTTTGACTGGAGCCGCTACTATTCAGTTGAGTAGCTGCTCAATTGGCATCACGAGGCTGAGTGCATCGCGAAAATTGGCAACAGCGCATGGCCGCTGGATGGTCACCCATCCAAGTGCCGGACACGCCCCACAGCGGTGGTCCCCCGGGAACCAGTGTATCCACTGCGGCAAGGCCGTTGCCCACCAGACGTGAAACCCAGCAAATATTTATGGAATACATGCAAGAGGTCAATTAGTGCACAAAATCCGACACCGACAACACTTTCCCAATTATGGACGGCTGTAGAGGCAGCTTGGTTCAATGCTTCTGCAGGGGCATTCCATTGGCTTGTTGAGTCCATGCCACGTCCAGTTACTACAATACGCCAGGCGAAAGGAGGTCCGACACTGTATTAGGAGGTATCACACGACTTTTGTCTCCTTAGTGTGTATGCGGCATGCTGAAAAAGTCTCTCCGCAGTGCTGTATGTTAGCCGTGCGTGCCGTACGCCGCAATGAATGTACCGAAATGAAACTTAGTGAAATACAAGTTATTAATTTATTGAACATCAATTATTACTTACAAATTTTCACATTAAATGTTGAAAGTGTCCCCTCCCCCCCCCCCCCCCCCTGTTATTGAATACACAACTCATTTCGTCTAATCATGTATCCAAACACAAGCTGTAACATTTCTTCTGTAACAAAAGCAATGAAAGTGGATATTGCAGTTTTCAATTCATCGATGGATTTAGGACGGTTTTTATAGACAGTTGCTTTCGCTGCCACCCAGAAGAAAAAGTCAGGTAGTGTTAGATCAGGAGATCGTGGAGGCCAAACTCCCTGTGAAATTATGCGATCACCAAAAACATCAGCAAGCAGTGACACTGAAACGAGAGCTCTATGTGCAGTTGCACCATTTTGTTCAAAATAACCGTTCAGTATTTCACTTAACACAAGTTCTCCTATGAATTGGCACAGAATATCACTGCAGTATCGCTGTGCGTTTATTGTTTCGCTGACTGGTTTGATGCGGCCCGCCACGAATTCCTCTCCTCTTCATCTCAGAGTAGCACTTGTAACCTACGTCCTCAATTATTTGAATTATTTGCTTGACGTTTTCCAATCTCTGTTTTCCTCTACAGTTTTTGCCCTCTACAGTTCCCTCTAGTACCATGGAAGTCATTCCCTCATGTCTTAGCAGATGTCCTATCATCCTGTCCCTTCTCCTTATCAGTGTTTTCCACATATTCCTTCCCTCTCCGATTCTGCGTAGAACCTCCTCATTCCTTACCTTATCAGTCCACCTAATTTTCAACATTCGTCTTTAGCACCACATCTCAAATGCTTCGATTCTCTTCTGTTCCGGTTTTCCCACAGTCCATGTTTCACTACCATACAATGCTGTACTCCAGACGTACATCCTCAGAAATTTCTTCCTCAAATTAAGGCCGGTATTTGATATTAGTAGACTTCTCTTGGCCAGAAATGCCTTTTTTGCCATAACGAGTCTGCTTTCGATGTCTTCCTTGCTCCGTCCGTCATTGGTTATTTTACTGCCTAGGTAGCAGAATTCCTTAACTTCATTGACTTCGTGACCATCAATCCTGATGTGAAGTTTCTCGCTGTTCTCATTTCTTCTACTTCTCATTAACTTCGTCTTTCTACGATTTACTCTGAATCTATACTGTGTACTCATTAGACTGTTCATTCCGTTCAGCAAATCATTTAATTCTTCTTCACTTTCACTCACGATAGCAATGTCATCAGCGAATCGTATCATTGATATCCTTTCACTATGTATTTTAATTCCACTCCTGAACCTTTATTTTATTTCCATCATTGCTTCCTCGATGTACAGATTGAAGAGTAGGGGCGAATGGCTACAGCTTTGTCTTACACCCTTCTTAATACGAGCACTTCGTTCTTGATCGTCCACTCTTATTATTCCCTCTTGGTTGTTGTACATATTGTACAGGACCCGTCTCTCCCTATAGCTTATCCCTACTTTTTTCAGTATCTCGAACAGCTTGCACTATTTTATATTGTCGAACGCTTTTTCCAGGTCGACAAATCATATGAACGTGTCTTGATTTTTCTTTAGCCTTGCTTCCATTATTAGCCGTAACTTCAGAATTGCCTTTCTCGTGCCTTTACTTTTCATAAAGCCAAACTGATCGTCACCTAGCGCATTCTCAATTTTCTTTTCCATTCTTCTGTGTATTATTCTTGTAAGCAGCTTCGATGCATGAGCTGTTAAGCTGATTGTGCGATAATTATCGCACTTGTCAGCTCTTGCCGTCTTCGGAATTGTGTGGATGATGCTTTTCCGAAAGTCAGATGTTATGTCGCCAGACTCATATATTCTACACACCAACGTGAATAGTCGTTTTCTTGCCACTTCCCCCAATGACTTTAGAAATTCTGATGGAATGTTATCTATCCCTTCTGCCTTATTTGACCGTAAGTCATCCAAAGCTCTTTTAAGTTCCGATTCTAATACTGGATCTCCTACCTCTTCTAAATCGAATCCTGTTTCTTCTTCTATCACATCAGACAAATGTTCACCCTCATAGAGGCTTTCAGTGTATTCGTTCCACTTATCTGCTCCCTCCTCTTCATTTAACAGTGGAATTCCTGTTGCACTCTTATTGTTACCACTGTTGCTTTTAATGTCACCAAAGGTTGTTTTGACTTTCCTGTATGCTGAATCTGTCCTTCTGACAATCATATCTTTTTCGATGTCTTCACACTTTTCTTGCAGCCATTTCATCTTAGCTTCCCTGCACTTCCTATTTATTTCATTCCTCAGCGACTTGTATTTCCGTATTCCTGATTTTCCCGGAACATGTTTGTACTTCCTCCTTTCATCAATCAACTGAAGTATTTCGTCTGTTACCCATGGTTTCTTCGCAGCTACCTTCTTTGTACCTATGTTTTCCTTCCCAACTTCTGTGATGGCCCTTTTCAGAGACGTCCATTCCTCTTCAACTGTGTTGCCTACTGCGCTATTCCTTATTGCTGTATCTGTAGCATTAGAGAATTTTAAACGTATCTCGTCATTCCTTAGAACTTCCGTACTCCACTTCTTAACGTATTTATTCTTCCTGACTAATGTCTTGAACTTCAGCCTACTCTTCATCACTACTATATTGCGATCTGAGTCTATATCTGCTCCTGGGTACGCCTTACAATCCAGTATCTGATTTCGGAATCTCTGTCTGACCATGATGTAATGTAATTGAAATCTTCCCGTATCTCCCTGCCTTTTCCAAGTATACCTCATCCTCTTGTGATTCTTGAACATGGTATTCCCTATTACTAGCTGAAACTTGTGACAGAACTCAATTAGTCTTTCTCCTCTTTCATTCCTTGTCCCAAGCCCACATTCTCCTGTAACATTTTCTTCTACTCCTTCCCCTAAAACTGCATTCCAGTCGCCCATGACTATTAGATTTTCTTCCCCCTTTACATACTGCATTACCCTTTCAATATCCTCATACACTTTGTCTGTCTGTTCATCTTCAACTTGCGACGTCGGCATATATACTTGAACTATCGTTGTCGGTGTTGGTCTGCTGTCGATTCTGAATAGAACAACCCGGTCACTGAACTGTTCACTGTAATACACCCTGTGCCCTGCCTTCCTATTCATAACGAATCCTACACCTGTTATACCATTTTTTGCTGCTGTTGATATTACCCGATACTGATCTGACCAGAAATCCTTGTCTTCCTTCCACTTCACTTCACTGACCCCTACTATATCTAGATTGAGCCTTTGCATTTCCCTTTTCAGATTTTCTAGTTTCCCTACCACGTTCAAGCTTATGACATTCCACGCCCAGACTAGTAGAACGTTATTCTTTCGTTGATTATTCAATCTTTTTCTCATGGTAACCTCCCCCTTGCCACTCCCCTCCCTGAGATCCGAATGGGGGACTATTCCGGAATCTTTTGCCAATGGAGAGATCATCATGACACTTCTTCAACTACAGGCCACATGTCCTGTGGATACACGTTACGTGTCTTTAATGAGTGGTTTCCATTGCCTTCTGCATCCTCATGTCGTTGATCATTGCTGATTCTTCCGCCTTTAGGGGCAATTTCCCACCCCTAGGACAAAAGAGTGCCCTGAACCTCTATCCGCTCCTCCGCCCTCTTTGACAAGGCCGTTGGCAGAATGAGGCTGACTTCTTATGCCGGAAGTCTTCGGCCACCAATGCTGATTATTTATCAAAATTTAGGCAGTGGGGGGGATCGAACACGGGACCGAAGACGTATTATTATGAATCAAAGACACTACCCCTAGACCACGGGTCCTCACGAATACACAATGGATTTGCAGTACCCCACATACGAGAATTTTGCGAGTTCATGTACCGGATACATGACGCCACGCCTCATCAGTGAAAAACATTTCATTAAGAAAATCCCTTCTATTTCGTTGAACGAAAGTTTTGAACCATTGACAATAATGCAGTCTCTTATCATGATCAGTATTTTTCAGTTCTGGCACGATTGTCACTCTGTATGGGAAAAGATCAATTTTTTTCCTTACAGCAGTGTGGGCTGTTCCGCCACTAACATCAATCTCCTGGGTGAGGTTTCTTACTAACTTGTTCGGATTCGTGGACATTTTATCGTAAATATCGAGTAGTTTATTCCCAGGAAGACGTTAGGACGACTACTTCTCGGTGCATCTGTCACTGAAACCGAACCTCTAAACTTGTTAATCAAATATCGCACAGTATCTAGATGTGGGAGTGTTGTCTCCGCGAAAACTGAATTAAATGTTTGAAGAACTGAAACTGTGTATTTACCGCCAGCTTTGAACACTTGAACACACGTTCTTCAATGGTTAGCATTTTAACAGTGACAAAAACGAAACAAACGAACAAAGGAACTGAACTTAAACGTTCACGTCAACCCGTAACGACACACACCAAAGATACTACTGACGCTCGGTGAGATAAACGAAACAGTAGAATGTAGGGAGAATCCACTTGAAGGGAAGTAACTCTGCCAGGCGAACAATCATATGGCACGCGCGGCTACCAATCATACGGTACTGTGGAGAGACTTTTTGAACACCCCGTATACTACATAGATTTAAAAAATTCATGGACTACGTCAGTCCGAACGTTTGCTGGGTTTTTGTGTAAAAATCTGAAGTGAATCGTCGATACCTTTTCGACATGTTTGTTAACAATGTTAAACCACTTGTCTTTTACAATAGTATAGATTGCATTCCCCTTTCTGTGGGCGGGTTGTAACAACGCACACGCTTTTTGAGCGATGCAGGTTGGAAACAATCAGTGGTGGTTGCAGTATAAAAAAAATGTGAGAGAAGTGAGTAAAATTTAAGCCTGGAGAGAGTTATTGGATGGTGAATGATTGAAATTAATCTTTCAGGCTAAGAGGCCGTGGTCGAACTGTAGAAATTCCTCCTCCTGACGTTTCGTTGCTAACTGAGGGCAACGTGTTCCGAGATGAGCCAACGGCTGGCTGCTAGGCTGTGAAGGTTCTGTTTATGTAGAGCGCTTAGAGGGTGTCACCACTCGTCACGCGCTGTCGACAGTGAAATTATCTCTTACTTAGCTCAGAAATTTTAATCAATGAAGACATCGGTCTTGAAAGCCTACACGCTATGACTGTGGGAATCGTGATCCTCTTGAAGTTGTTGTACTGTCGTTGATAATGACGGTGTTACGATCTTGAGGAATTTCGATGACAAGTCCTGATAAAGAGAGTCATATGAGTTGATTATAAAGACAGGATGCTTTAAGTTCAAGGAATTTAAATTCTGTAGTTGCAAAATGTGCAGATACCGAAATGTTATTTGAAGCTATTACTGAATGTTTTGCATATTCAGATGGTTGAGCAAATTTTCAAACTTCTGATATGATTTATATGTGTAGTGTAACAAGAAATGAGGAGTTATCAATACATAAGGAACAATATGAAATGAAACAATCGTAATAGTTTTATAATAAATATTGAAAATAAATTTGTATAGTACAGTGTTACATAAATTTTGTAAAAATTGAGTTTCAATAGACAATATGTAGTACAAACCGGTGTTACATTTATTTAATATTTCATATTACACATTTGTAACAAATTAAAAAAGGTGAGTGAATAAGGTTTTTAGATGCTTTTTTCAGTTCATGAGATTTCCTCCAACGGACAGTTCTCACACGTACCTGATTGAAATAAGGATGAGCACATATCACAGATTCAGAATTTGTTATTTATAACAATGGAGTACATCTTAAAATGGGGTCTCCTTTATATTTTACACGAATGTTACATGCCACCCCTTCACAAACTTTTTAAAAATCTTTAATAACACCTTCTTCCAACGAAATTTCATTACCAACAATAACACGTCTGCTAAGTCTTATTGTTGCATCGTCCAATATGGACAACATTTAATGCGAGAGAAATAAAACAATCGAAAAACCAATTTTTACCGGAATTAGGGGGTCCAACAGTACACAACGTGTTCATTTTTTTATTAGGAACATAACATTCTGTACCTTTCACATCTTGCCACTAAACTAAACCATTACGGTTAAACCACAATAGTAAATTTGTTGAAAATTTTGTAGCTTCATCCGTATCATCATTACATTTACATAAAAGTAATTTATTTAACCAACATAAAGAATCTTGCAAAGTGTAATAATATTCCCAGACGACTGTAGTATGAGAATAGAAAATATTATCGTCTGAACCAGAACTAAGTAAATTTTCCAAACCTTTTAAATCCACCTAATTAATAGTTTATTTGTATAGCTCCATTCCCATGTCCAAATACCTTTTAAATTTTGGATCAATTAAATTTATAAAATACGGTTGAGCCAATGGTATTACACTGACAATATTCTCTGAAATACAATTATAAGATATTAATGGGGAAAGGACCTCTTTCGCTCTGGTTTCAGCATTGCACGCTTTACCTGTAGTTATTGGCTGCCGCTTGCTATGAGGCCATTTACTTGTTCCACGACTGTTCCGCACTGATCAATAATTATAATGTTTTCACCTTCCAACAGATGGAGGGATCCTTCAATGAAACTTTGTCACTGTACAATTTCATACTCACCAGGTAATCGCTTATTTGATCCTCTAAGCCATACTTGTCCGCAACTTGGCCGTTTTTGCAAGTAGATGCAATACATTGAGCCAGTCGATGTCGGACATGGACGCGATTGCTCTGGTGCGTCGATTGGTTTTGTTTTTAATTATGGTGGCCGTAAGTGAGTCATATTGTTTGTACATGATGACTTCTCCAGGGTAGTTTTGTGAGATAATATTAATTCGTCTACACAATGTATTAACAACATCCGCTCCTCTGATGACAATAACGTCAGTGAAATAACATCACTCTGAGATTTCAGAAATTCTAATAAGGTCGTTAAACCAAAGGCAGCTGATGGTTGCCAAGAAACTTCTAATTGAATCAAATAGCTCAAAATTAAGGTTGTGTATTCCCCTAAGAGTCCATTTCCTGTTGTCATGTTGGAGTGTAATCTCGTCACCAAGTACGTAAGTGCTTTGAGAGATAGAGTCGGAACTTGAGCTTACAGAAGAGTTACAGCATCTGCATCACCTCGATGATGTTGTCCATTACCAATGTGCAAGCAAATTTTCAATAAAATTGGGATCTTCATCTTCTGAATCATATACAATAGGGAGGGCACCACCACAACGTACACTTCTAAATAATGGTGTGTTTGCACAAAACATGCACCAGTGTCCATACTGCTTAATATGAGGCGGAGAAATCACCCGAAAACTATAATACCCACTTTAGCTTATTAAATAAATTTTAATATTTGGGAGAATACGTTATGCTGATTGTTTTTGCATATTTTCTGTTAATTTAGACAAGCGTAATTCGCAAATTGTCCAAATATATTCTTTGAAAGAAATGTCAATAAACTGCACCGTAATTCTGAATCTGCTTTGCCAGAATATGCTTTGTGGAGAATTGCACATAGTAAGTAAGCACATTATTGACCATGGAATTGCTGTATTAAGTGTAATTTTTTCACCTGCTTGAAGAGCATCATTACTTATTTCACTAAAAATGGGAACATTACCACTCTCGGTAAAAATATAACTTTCTGGTAAGCGATATGCTTCCCACATAAATTTCATTTTTTCATAATGAAAATTTAAGAAAGTATCGTCTTCAGTACTTTGTGGTAAACCAAGATCTAATCCATCAGTTGCATTATTAAGGTTTCCACAAATGACACTACGTGCAAGTTTATACAAAGATTCCACTATGAAGAAGTATAATCACTGTTGTGGTTTCCTCCGTCAGTGATGATCTGACAACTGCAGAAGCTGAGCACAAGATCACGGACCTACAGTTTCTCTCCCTTATATACCCAAAAATCCATCCTGTTGATAAGGTACTTTTTTATCTGTCACAATTTTTTATTATTTCTTCTCCTGCTATGCTCGTTCCAACCTTTTGCTGGTATGGGTGCTTGCCCAGATTGCGTCCTAAAAGGACAACTATCTCAGCGGGACAATGGCGCCGCCATGTTGACCTTTGGGGAGCGTGGACCCGGCTGACTTTGGGGGTCTCGAAACGAAACGGCACCCGGGTGCCATGTTTCATGTTTCATGAAATAAGGAGGCATTAATACTGTAGGTATTGGGGGGGGGGCGATACGCGGGGTTTAAGCTGATACGGTGAAGGCGGCGATGGTTGAGGCTATAGGAAAAGATATTGCTGAAGAAGGTGAATTCGGTTCAGTAGGATGGCAAGTTCAGAAACCACGTCCGCCCTACGTTGTCATAAATTGTTAACTACAGCATACAATAATCCCACAGCAATCCAAAGCGAAGGCCTGTTGAAAGCAAGCAAAAAGTCACGAAAAACAGTGCAAGCACGGTAAGAAACCTAACACAGCATGATTCGAAGTGTCGCAAAGCCCGTTACTAACAGTGTACTCTGTATTTTGTTACTGCATAGAATTTAGCCCACCTTTATCTTCCCCTCTATAAAATCGACGTATTATCAAAAACTATGTCCCCACAAACTGTTATCCAACTTCAATTCGTATGCAAAACTTTGACTAAACAGAACATAATAGCAACTGAACTGTACCTGATCTGAATGCAACTTGTCTTTTTGTCAAAGTCACAACTAAAACCAGACCATTATCTGGCCCTAATGAAAATTTGCACTTACCTCCTGTCTTGACAACATTGTTTCAGATTTCTCAAAAGCACAACAGCAAAAGCAAGCAGCCAGCGCCTAAGCTAGATTTCTATTTCTTAATAAAATTTCCGAAGTATATCTAATCTGATGAATATCACATGGTGCAGTGTGGTAATGCGTAATGATATAGAGTAACTATTCCAAGACAACAATATTGGAGTGAAGTATGAAACTTCGCGCGATCATCATACTGCATTGGTCTGGAAAATTCTATGCTTAAGTAAGTGAACAATGATTCAAGAAGGGTACAGTACTTCAGCCGTGCGCGTTTGTGTTCATTCCGTTTATTGTTTTCAATCTTATCTTACCGTACTGCCACCTCGTCTTCTTATTCCATTTACTGGTGTCACTCTGCATTACCTGCCCATGAGTGGCAGCAGCTGCGCTTATCGATAAGTGCTCTTTCGTACTATTTCTGGAGCGACCGATAGTATTTCCGGGTAATCGCATGTCTGGAGGTCAGTCGGGTACGGAGCAGCTTTCGCGCACGGAGCAGTGGTCGGGGACGAACGAGCGTCGGGCACGGAGTGCTAGTGAGGTGTCAACGGCCAGTGCTTAGTGACTGCTGCTGACACACATGGACTATCCGACTGTAGAAGACTGGAACAGGAACGACCGTTGGTTGGTCGTTCGGACGGTCGTCTCATCGGCCGACGTGTATTTGATCTTTTGACCGTTTTCGTGTGTGAGCAGTTGGTCGGTTGTGGTGGTGCAGCGAGGAAGCCTCTGTGGCATGTGATCAAGCCAGGGCCGCTGGCGGAGTGCACGTGCGGTCGGAATTGTGTGGCACTAGCTGCGAGAACTGTTAAGTTCGCCACCCACCGCACCTGTATATTGGAGTTGAGTAATCAATTAACCAGTCATGAAAGCTCAACTGTTGTGATGTCTCTTCATTGACTGCTGGTTGTTGCATCATGGGCTATCCCTGTAAGCAGCAACCTGATGGTGTGTTGGAGTCAGCGAAATTTTGCAGCTGTGTGTTGTTTAACCTTTGAAATGATTATAATTTATTAGTGCACTGTGGCCGTTACCTGCCCTGGTCGTTATCGTAGTTTTGTGGCAGTATGTTTTCTTCGTCGTGTTGATGGTGTCCGGATCGGCGTGTAGTTCGACATCTTGGTGTTGTTCTCCTTTTCTCTTTGAGTGTTTATTGTGCCTTAACTGTGTTTATACGTAAATTATTAAGACATAATCCCGCTGCTATACTCGTCTTCGCTGGTAGTTTTGGTTGTCGTGCTGTTGGTCGGGTGGAAGGGAATTGATTAGGCGGTTGGTTGGTTCGTCAGCCGTCCTTAGGTCGTGCTGCAACCCGATTGTTTAGTGTTACGCTTGGCTGTCTGTCTCACTTAAACTGTGGTTAGAGTTTCCTCCCCAGGTCGATCCTCGGAAAACGTCTGAGCACCACTGTTTGTTGCTTGTGATTGTCATTTTATTTGGTCGCAAGTACTGTCCCAGGCCTTCAGCCGTGTATTCATTTTGTCTGTTTTATGTTTAGTATATGGCCTTAGGCCGAACTTCATAACAACCTTAAAATTAGGCCTTCAGCCTTGTTTCATTTAAAATTCTTGTTACTCTGCATTTAGGGCTTCAGTCGCATTTGTTTCAGAATCTGTGGCTTTAATATGTAAATCCTTGTCTGTAAGGTTTCTCTTAATTATCTTGAATTCTTGAAACGGCCTTCAGCCGTGTTTTGTAAATGTATATCTTAAGGTTATCTTTAATTATTCGTGAATAATTGCTTGGGGCTTCAGCTGCCAAGATAATTCACGTTTTCTTAAGATGTTTTTCTTTTGTACTGTGTAGAGGCTTATCTTTAAAGTCTCTCTTTTATTATGTAAAGAACTTTTTTTTAATTTGGGCTTTCAGCAGAAGTTATAACTTCAGTTTTACTTAATATGGTCTGTAGCTG
Source organism: Schistocerca gregaria (assembly GCF_023897955.1). Taxonomy (NCBI): domain Eukaryota; kingdom Metazoa; phylum Arthropoda; class Insecta; order Orthoptera; family Acrididae; genus Schistocerca; species Schistocerca gregaria. The sequence goes on along the minus strand of NC_064921.1, from coordinate 108,240,967 downwards.
GGATTTTTAAGTGCTTGGCTTTTAAAGAATTTCCTTAGCTGATCTAAAATATTATTTCGGCCTTTAGCTGAGAAGATGTTTTAATTTTACTTAAGTATGGCCTTCATTCGTTACTCTAAATCCTGGTGTTTCAAAAGCAATCATGTAAACCTATTGTGGAGAAGTTACGTGGGCCCTCAGCGGTGAATTGATCTTTGCTATTTTAAAGAGAAAACTTTACATTGGTTTGAGGAATAAAGTTCTTCTGCGAATTCCTATAAAAATCAGCAACTTAATACGTTGATATGTTTACGCATGATTCATGGAAGTGGGGTGGTCTTTATCTCAGCTGTCGTAGTTGAAGTGTCGTAGATGATGGACGTTTAAGTAGAGCTGTGTTGACTTGTGATTATATCAGTTATATGAAGAAAGACTTATTGGAGGGGACAGCTAGGATGAATATGATGTATATATTAAAAGGCGGAAGGTATCTAATTTTGAATAATTTTAGTTTTTTGAAGCGAAGAAGTTCGAGTTAAGACTGCTGAAATGCACACCTGATTTGTAGGAATGATTACTGGCAGTTAGTTAACTTTGTTCATTTGCTTAGTGCTGAGAGAAAGACCACCCCACTTACATGAATCATGCACTAAGATATCAATTGTTTAAGCTGTTACATTCTTAATGCCTGATTAATGGAAATAAAAAATTGTTTCAGCTTCTTTGAACATGATAGTGTAGCATTTTCACAGTTAATATTTTTACTGATTTTGTGTTCTCATGTCTTTGTATTTATGTGGGGTTTCTCCAAAGACTGCATTTTGTCTTCATAAGGAAAAACTGGCCAATGAATGTTAGTAGTATTGTCAGAAAATGTAAATGGAAATTTTGGTGAATGTAAAAAATTTACAAAGAAGATTCCTGCATCCCTCACCCTTTTCCAGTCGCTGTCAAGTGTGACTTCTTGATACACTGAAGTGTATAGTCGATTTCGGAAAGTTATTGCAGTTAAAGACATTAGATTTAATGATACTGAGTTATTTTTTCACATATTGTTTCTGAGAGATTGTGAAGCTTGAAGAAATTGATACTGAGCTTCCGTGTCTTGAGCCGAGACCTTGTCGTTTTCTGCACATATAATATGATAATGAAGTTATATATAGAATCATAAAATCAAATGCAATGAAAACAGTATCTTTGGTGAAAACTCCAAGATTCTGAGACCGCATAATAAATAGAGATGTCAGAAAATCTAACAAACACAGATGGTGGTTTCCGTGTAAGTAGCACCTTAGGTGCAGCAATTAGTTTATTATAATCTTGCATCCAATAGAAATTGGAAATGGTGAAGGGACCTGCGTTTCGCGGAATATCAGTGTTTGATTTGTAAAACAAAAGAGCTTCAAAGGGCGCAGTGGACGTCGGCAATCGAGCTCGGGTATAAACAGCGGCGTGGAACCAACAATAGCTCACAGACTCGCAGCACGTGAAGATATACTGTGTAGAAAATGGAAACAACAATTCATCTGAACACCTGGAAGCTCACTATTAATAAATACTGCCGAGAAAACGTAAGAGATTGCATAGAGTCTCTTAGCCTACTTCCTTTCGATATTTCGCGAATATTGTGCTGTTTATGACCTGCGATGCGGAGTTTTATATCTTTTATGTTATAATTAACATAATGTCTGGCTTAAATGACAGAAGCTATAGCTGAATCACTTGACAGACTACACTGACCCGCTGTTCAAGAGTGTCCACCTCAGCTACTGGTTCAGCGAACACAATACGCTGCAGAAGCTGCTGTAAGCAGATCAAGGGGAATTAAGTCCGGTGCGCGAGGTGGCCTAGAAGATGTTGAAGGAAACTGTAATGAAAGTGGCTTGGTGCATCGTACATCAGGCCTTTTTGTTACTTGATTTTAATTGTCAGTCCTCTGACTGGTTTGATGAGGCTGACCATGATTTTTTCTCGTGTGTCAGTCCGTTCATCTCAAAGAAGCACTTGCAACCAACGTCCTCAGTTATTTGTGTGTTATCCTCTATTCTTCACTCCATTGCTATGAAAGTTATTCCCCGATGTCTTAAAATACGCCCCATCATGCTGTCCCTTGTTCTTGTCAGTTTCTTTCCGGATATGTCTTTGCTCACCGATACTCCAAAGAAAATCCTCATCCTATGTTAACAGCTCACATAATTCTTAACATCGTTCTATAGTAATATATTTCAAACGCTTTGATTCTCTTCTTTTCCAATTTTCCCACAGTATATGCTTCACTTGAATATATCTGTGTTCGAGACAAAATTTCTCAGAAATTTGTTCCTCAAACTGATACCGATGTTGCAACTGGATACATTGAGCATTGTACTTCCTAAAGACATATTGTCCAACAAACCATGCAGAGTATTCCGCAGGTATCAAACGTTTCGCCAATTCGGTGCCGTGACAAAGGAAATTTCCCACGCCGGTGATATCTTATAATGCTAACCAAAACACGGATGCAATATCACTGTGGACGTGACAGTTCAAGAATTTCAAGAGGATTTTTTGTATCCACATGTTCATTACGCTACCCCTCGCTACGATGTCGGATAATGAAGGTGATTGTTGCAACGGCTAGTGCCAAAACTTCTCGTGGAGAAAATGCCGTTACGGGTAAACCCTGTCGTAGCTGGCACTGATGGGAATACAACCATTTATCACTCTAGATAGGCAACACGAGCCACGAAATTTCACGACCTCAATATCATATTGAAACTTTTGGTCAAGAGCTGTTGTGTGAACCACACAACTTCTTTATCCCTCTCCGAAATCACTTACGATTATACAAACATAGTAAAACCGATGCAAGAGTTTTGTGATGTAGGTGTTGCTGTCTAGCAAGGCAAGTGGTTTGGTAAATTCGTCCTGCGCCTCGACCTTTTCTTAGTATCTGAACATAGATGAAAACCGTATCGGCCTACTTGCAGACTGGATAACGACCGAATTTGCGGGATTGACATGAAATCACACAAACGGCAACACAGTGAATAATATTGCTCGCCAGCGGCGTCTTGTTGTTGAATATACATTAATTAAGTAATATATTAGCACCACGACATATCATGTACCATTACCAATTGCATTATTCGTGGTTCACCATTTCGTGACGTACGTTGACATGAAATTTTTGGTCCTTTTTCTGGCAGGTATCACTTCTGAAGTTATACACAGTTCTGATCATTTTAGTGGTTCAAGAAGGGAAGTAACAGCCATGTAACGTTTGGTTTACTGCGAGAACTTAAGAGATAGTGTGAAACCTCGTATACGTCAAGGACTAGGAATTATGCATGTCACGACCTTTTCAAAGAAAGAATCTTGGCATTCAGCTTAATAGCTCAGGAAAGCCAAAAAATATCTATGACCGAACGAAGAGTGACACCAGTTTCCCTCGAATCCCATTCTGTTTGACCCATAGCGGAAGCGTGCATCACGAAGAAGCTTAGTATTGAAATTTCGAGAAAGCACTTTCAAGGAAAAGTCGTAAAACACATTACATGACGAGGAAATTTGACGAAATTAGAGATAATATTGGGGCTTACCGACAATCATTATTCTCACAAGCCATTCGCGAGTGGAACGGAGAAAGGTGGGGGGAGGGCTGGTTGGGGGAAATCAGATGGACCCTCTGCCACACGCAACTAAGTCTCTTGCCGAGTATGATGTAGATGCTGATGTTGATCAGTAGCTGAACTACTACGTACGTTGGGAAGCGAAAATTTGATCTAAGGCAGCTGCACATTGATAATAGGAGTTTCTTATTGTTCCTTTCTCAAACTACATAAGCGGCCGCTTGGAACGGTAAATTTGAAACTTCCTCTTCGTACGTAAAGAGTGACAGTACTGGAGAAACTGTTACGTTATTTGATTTTCAAACAGCTGAGCAAAACTGAACGTACTCACACAGTTCTCTCTTCACTTATTCTGATCATCACTAAACTGACATACAATATTTTTAGCACAAAGCAATCAGACTTTCAATAATCACTAAATAAGAATGGCCCTGACTAACAATAACCTATCGCTTTCGTTACTCGAACTACTGTAGTACAGCGAGCGGTGCCAGCTAAATGAAAGATTCTAACTACTGAAGGCACTAACTACTGACAGGCATCGTTAGCAAATGAAAGATTTTGATAGAGAACAAAAAATTTATTTACCTTAACTACGTGGCGTTACCAAAATAAAAACCTAAACATCCCACTTACAAGCTGAGAGACGTCGAAGTGCAAAATCTGTATACAGGACTTACCACAATTAGTAGCGGAATCAGACACAGATCGGAGTATATGACAATACAAGCAAGAGTGTTCCTCTGAATATGGGTCCGCATGTTATGATAACAGCGAATGTTCAGTTACAAATTGTATAAATATATTTCTGGTGTTAAAGTTAACGAGCGACGCAGTAACTTGTAAGACAGGGAGGTAAACCAGATCTGGATCGAATTCGCAAGGGTAATTAACGACCATGGATTGGTTGTTTGGAGAGCAGACACGCACAGTTTACGAAAATTCATATACACTCCTGGAAATGGAAAAAAGAACACATTGACACCGGTGTGTCAGACCCACCATACTTGCTCCGGACACTGCGAGAGGGCTGTACAAGCAATGATCACACGCACGGCACAGCGGACACACCAGGAACCGCGGTGCTGGCCGACGAATGGCGCTAGCTGCGCAGCATTTGTGCACCGCCGCCGTCAGTGTCAGCCAAATTGCCGTGGCATACGGAGCTCCATCGCAGTCTTTAACACTGGTAGCATGCCGCGACAGCGTGGACGTGAACCGTATGTGCAGTTGATGGACTTTGAGCGAGGGCGTATAGTGGGCATGCGGGAGGCCGGGTGGACGTACCACCGAATTGCTCAACACGTGGGGCGTGAGGTCTCCACAGTACATCGATGTTGTCGCCAGTGGTCGGCGGAAGGTGCACGTGCCCATCGACCTGGGACCGGACCGCAGCGACGCACGGATGCACGCCAAGACCGTAGGATCCTACGCAGTGCCGTAGGGGACCGCACCACCACATCCCAGCAAATTAGGGACACTGTTGCTCCTGGGGTATCGGCCAGGACCATTCGCAACCGTCTCCATTAAGCTGGGCTACGGTCCCCTCACCGTTAGGCCGTCTTCCGCTCACGCCCCAACATCGTGCAGCCCGCCTCCAGTGGTGTCGCGACAGGCGTGAGTGGAGGGACGAATGGAGACGTGTCGTCTTCAGCGATGAGAGTCGCTTCTGCCTTGGTGCCAATGATGGTCGTATGCGTGTTTGGCGCCGTGCAGGTGAGCGCCACAATCCGGACTACATACGACCGAGGCACACAGGGCCAACACCTGGCATCATGGAGTGGGGAGCGATGTCCTACACTGGCCGTACACCTCCGGTGATCGTCGAGGGGACACTGAATAGTGCACGGTACATCCAAACCGTCATCTAACCCATCGTTCTACCATTCCTAGACCGGCAAGGGAACTTGCTGTTCCAACAGGACAATGCACATCCGCATGTATCCCGTCCCACCCAACGTGCTCTAGAAGGTGTAAGTCAACTACACTGGCCAGCAAGATCTCCGGATCTGTCCCCCATTGAGCATGTTTGGGACTGGATGAAGCGTCGTCTCACGCGGTCTGCACGTCCAGCACGAACGCTGGTCCAACTGAGGCGCCAGGTGGAAATGGCATGGCAAGCCGTTCCACAGGACTACATCCAGCATCTCTACGATCGTCTCCATGGGAGAATAGCACCCAGCATTGCTGCGAAAGGTGGATATACACTGTACTAGTGCCGACATACTGCATGCTCTGTTGCCTGTGTCTATGTGCCTGTGGTTCTGTCAGTGTGATCATGTGATGTATCTGACCCCAGGAATGTGTCAATAAAGTTTCCCCTTCCTCGGACAATGAATTCATGGTGTTCTTATTTCAATTTCCAGGAGCATATATTCGTATTAGAAACCCACTCTCGATCTGATTAGTTAATTACAATCGGGGAAATGAATAGTTGATATTGAATACACGTGTCATTGCTAGTTCCTGTAGTGATCTAAAACAGATCTGCAGGTTGGTTGGAAATAAAGGAATATTTTCGAAGCACACTTGGCGACATGGACGAAGAGCTGAGTCCTGGAACAGTCAGTTACCCTGCTGACTGTTTCTTAGAAGGCCATCGAGGGGAGGCCACCATGTGGCCAAGCTCAGCTTGAACCTACGTGACACCCCACACGAAGAGCGAGAAACGATTTTGTTCATAGGAGAGTGGTAGAAAAGAAATCGCTGCTCATCTGAACTAAACCTAACTAAGAGATCCGAAAACTCTGCTGAGCATTTCTACCGGTGCAAGCTCAGAAGATTCAGAGCCTAGCCAATCAGACTGAGCATTTAGCGAAAAACGCAGCAACGTGATATTTTCTTGTCGGATGCCTTCGCACAGGAATCACTTCACTTTTCATTCTTCTTCTTCTTCTTAGTCAGTTTCAGATCATGTCGTCTCCCCTCTCATCTTGGAGTACTTCTTCCTCTCTGCTACCTTTGTCAGCCTCAGCCGTCAGGTGATCTCATGCGTTTTTGGGACCACTGGAGCGGCCGTTCTTTGAGGTTGCAGTATTTCAGTCAGTGACATTTCTTCTGTGTTTCGACCGAGTCGCTACTGCATCAGACGAAGGGAATTTCAAGCCAATTTATATACCATCTAAGAGCCACCCTCTGAAAATTTGCCTTCCGAAGTCATGAACTGTTTGCTGCCAAAACTCTCTACAGCGGGACAAAATACCTCCAACAATACTACGTATTACTTTCAATAGCTCTACATATTACCTTCAGTAGCTCTGTTCTCTGATAATTTCAAAATAATCACTCGGTACTCGCAGGGTACATCGTTTCCCTCCCGAGCCTCATGTCAGATTCATTAGATCTGCGTTCGCAAAGGTTACCACCACTTTTAAATGTTATCTGTGAAGTAGTTACAGGTTCTCATTATTATGTACCATAAATTACTTGCCAATCACAGCATGCGAATATCATTTAAACCTAATTGTTAATCATCTATCTTTTACTATGCAAGTAAATGCAAGTAAGTAGAATGCATGTGTCTCTCATCATGTTGTCAGCCCTCGCCAACAAGGTATCTCATATCGCACACGGCGAGGCAGAGTGTGCTTTTGCTGTGCTTTTCCACCTTCGTGTAGGCAATTACTGCGCCGGTCCACAAAATCTGCTCCATGGTAAACGAAACGCAGAGAGTTAAAATATGACAAACACGCCACAAAGTTTACACGTTTTGCTGACAGATGCCATGGTAAACCCGCCTTCAGCCCCATAGGTCACCTCGACGACTGGGGTGTCAGGAAAGCCATCCAGTCGCAAAGTTAAATAATGAAACAAAATTCGACAAACCCTGTAAAAGCGGACTATGTACTAGACGGGCATGAAAGTGTAAATTTTTCGATTAAGTCACCGTCTAAGGAGGACTTAATTTTACTCGACCCTCCCATAACAAGAAACAAAATACTGCTTCAGTAAGTTACATGTTATAATTTACTGCTGATTTTTGTTCACATGTATCATACAACTTATACAGTTAAGCAATTTCTTGTGTTTAACCGGTTACTATAAATTTATTTTAACTTTTTGTATCACTGTCCCACTTTTACGATTTAAAGTGAAATTATTCGTAAATTATAGTATTAAAAAGCTCCATCATTAAACCAAAAAGTAACAGATATTATTTATATTCTGCTCAAATTAATAATATCACATTTTCATCGAAACTCGAACAATAAAATACGTAGATTCCCTTCGCCTTTCACTAAAACATGTTAATTACCTCAGGAGCTACCGTAAATGAAAATGAATAGTATCTTCTTTTAAAGTTCAGCACTGTGACTGCATAATTTCTATGCCGGACTTATTTTGAAAGGAAGTAAAGCAATTTCCACGATCGCCGGGTACGTTGCTTGTGCGAGAAATTTTGCCAGTCGGGCCATGGCCTTGAGCCTAAAAGAATTTGTTAACTAAATATGTACTACAGGATATTATGTATTTCATCAAAGAAAACATTACAGTACGTATTATTCTCTTATCGTGGAAGATCGAGAAGAAGTTTACAATTTCATTAGGTACATCAGTCCTATTTATAACTTAAGTGCCGGCCTGGTGAGTGGTGGAGCCAATCTTTCCAATAGTGAAAGTACATGCAAGTTGAAGTATGAATATTTATATTGTTAAAACAACATGGTTCCTCGGACATATCGATCACTATAATACAGTGTCTATCACCACTGTCTGAATTAGATACACGACATGAATATTGTTTACTGCGTGCTCCACCATGAGACTCATCACTTTTTATTCCGGAGGTTATGACTTCGGAAAAGATTCAGCCAACCAGCACAACAACTAAAACAATAACTGGCCAAACGTTTTTGAAATCTCCTTTGCTTTCCACTCATTTATAGATTTTCTTAAAGTTACATTGGAAGCACACATATAGTTGAACTATTCTATAAGTTAAGAGTCAACATTTTCGTATGCATAACTCCATAGTCGCTTGGATTTGTGTTAACGTTGAGTATCTTTTACTACTGTTTAATATGGACTGAACAACCCCATAATTCTAGGCCGTGGTGGTTGTCTTTAGTACATCATTGTCTAGTTCATCTAGAATTTACATTTTAATTTCCTGATCTATGATTGTCTGCTCGCTCTGGCCATGACTCCCCCGTTAGTACTTAGCGTTACACATACTAGCTCACTTTTAAGGAATAAAAATGCACAGGTGAACACAGAATTGCTTGTTGTTCACGCCGTTCGCGTTGCGAGTGTTATTGTTGATAACGTTTGTTGAACGCTGTTATTCACGCTAGTCCATAACAGTACCAGTAATCAAAAAAGAGAAAAACGTTGAAATTTCTGTTTAAAACAAAAAGTACAATGACGCAACGCCCTGGAAAGTAGTTCATAATTCGTGCGAACCGAAGTAAGTGTAGAGCGATAGAACATCCCATAAGATCAATTACACCCCTGCCGGAACTGAAATATTGTTTGTGTTAACGAACTGTTCCACTGAAACAACTTCAAGAGGGGTTTACTGTAACATCTTTTGACTTACGTCTGGTGAAAGTGCGTAGTGGTTGTATTATGTCATTTACAACACAAAAAAGCCTCACAATTACCTGTAGATATAAATCTAGCAGTCAGTCCTATTAGTAAAAGTCTCAAATCAAAAGGAAAAGGAAATAATTGTTTCAAAACTTTCAGACTGCTCAGAGGTCGAGAGCAATTAGGTGTTGGAATGTCCTAATGGCACGTCCATAAAGTATTGCTGCGGTAGCTCTATGCGGCTGTAATATGTATTTTGCACTAGCACCAAACACATCCCACGTCTGTTTGTGACAAAACGGTAAAACTTTGGGAGTCGAGTGCGAGTGTAATTATACACCTTGTTGCCACCTACCTTGTACAGTAGTCATACATGTGGCTTTGTGGTCCTGTCTAGGTATTTGATACGATCGTCGGTATTTCTGTTATGTAGTTTGTGGGTGTTCAGGCAGGCATCCAAGGGTTAAAGCCTAATACATGAGACTGATGCAGTGTTTAATGTGATCTGAGGGGTGTAATTTTTTCAGAGTTGACTGGAGGATCCTTACATAATATGTATCTTACTTACATCCATTTTATAAAACGAAACTAGTCATAGGGAGCACAATGAAATAAATAATCTATTTGATACCATACGATGTTTTATTTATGAACTGATAGATTTGTCGCTCCTTTCTAAACTGCAAAGCATGCTTGCAAGAAACATTGCGACAGCTACAGTTAAATTAAGAATCTTGTCACGTAATAACAAATAATGAATTATTCTATGAGAATTTAAAATATTATAATAGTTTCTATTTCTCATCTTCATTTTTATGAACTGTTGCGTCTGCCTGGGGCTACTACCGAGTAGTAGGACAACTAGACGCTAATCTTAAAAAAAATGTTTTATATACGGTTTGCTGTTAAAATTGGAAGTTACTAAGACGCGACCCAGGTAAGACTGATAACGAAAAAAAATTTCATGACTTAAATATAGGACTATGAGGAAAAATTGGAAATAGACATGTTGAGTGACCGCCCTTTGTGACGTGAGAGGCAAATGCAGCTGGACAGGAGAGTGTTTTGACAATGTTTTACACTAATAGTTATATCCAGATATTATTGCAAGTAATCATTTCCTAAGTTTCACCCAGTTTTATCAGATATACATCAGAAAAACTCATTCCAAAGTTTAGATCTCGGCTTCTCATGCTTGTGATCGAATATTTAAGAGCTCATGTAACAGGACTACGTACCTTGGTATGTGGCTTCATGTGCCTTTCTTCAAGTACAAGATAAGCTCGTTGCTCTTGCTACAAAACTTCGGAGCTCTTCCACTGCTCTTGATGTACATGAACAAAAATGTTAATTTTCGATAGAAAAACTATATGTAGATCAGAAAACCCATTGCTTAAACTCTGCTCTTTCTTCTCGCCTCAGTGCATTAACACGCCATATGCCTACGACGTTACACACCAGTCTGCCTCGCATGCGTAAATAACACGTTGTCCACACAAGAATTGTATATAGCAAAGCACAGCATTTTACTGTGAGTCCATGTATAACACTTTTAATAAAATCAGACTGAAGTTTGCTCACAATTCTTCACTACAAGTACGACCACTTGAACTAACTATTAAGCACATTTCGCTATACTACTGCCGTCTCTAGTGCTTTCTTTTTTTCACACCTTCACAGATACTATACTGTCGGTCTTATTTAGGCGACTCTTTACATCACCTTTTTTTCAGTTACATGTAGGTCAGTAACACATGTTGTTTTTGTGGTCTTCAGTCCTGAGACTGGTTTGATGCAGCTCTCCATGCTACTCTACCCTGTGCAAGCTTCTTCATCTCCCAATACGTACTGCAGCCTACATCCTTCTGAATCTGTTTAGTGTATTCATCTCTTGGTCTCCCTCTACGATATTTACCCTCCACGCTGCCCTCCAATACCAAATTGGTGATCCCTTGATGCCTCAGAACATGTCCTACCAACCGATCCCTTCTTCTTGTCAAGTTGTGCCACAAACTCCTCTCCTCCCCAACCCTATTCAATACTTCCTCATTAGTTACGCTATCTACCCATCTAACCTTCAGCATTCTTCTGTAGCACCACATTTCAAAGGCTTCAATTCTCTTCTTGTCTAAACTATTTATCGTGCATCTTTCACTTCAATACATGGTTACACTCCATACAAATAGTTTCAGAAATGACTTCCTGACATTTATATCTATACTCGAAGTTAACAAATTTCTCTTCTTCACAAACGCTTTCCTTGCCATTGCCAGTCTACATTTTATATCCTCTACACTTCGACCATCATCACTTACTTTGCTCCCCAAACAGCAAAACTCCTTACCTACGTTAAGTATCTCATTTCTAATCTAATCCCCTCAGCATCGCCCGACTTATTTCGACTACATTCCATTATTCTCGTTTTGCTTTTGTTGATCTTCATCTTATATCGTTCCTTCAAGACACTGTCCATTCCGTTCAACTGCTCTTCCAAGTCCTTTTTGTCTCTGACAGAATTACAATGTCATCGGCGAACCTTCAAGTTTTTATTTCTTGACCATGGATTTTAATACCTACTCCGAATTTTTCTTTTGTTTCCTTTACTGCTTGCTCAAAATATAGATTGAATAACATCGGGGAGAGGCTACAACCCTGTCTCACTCCTTTCCCAACCACTTCTTCCCTTTCATATCCCTCGACTCTGATAACTGCCATCTGCTTTCTGTACAAATTGTAAATAGCCTTTCGCTCCCTATTTTACCCCTGCCACCTTCAGAATTTGAAAGAGATTATTCCAGTCAACATTGTCAAAAGCTTTCTCCAAGTCTACAAATGGTAGAAACGTAGGTTTGCCTTTTCTTAATCTAGCTTCTAAGATAATTCGTAGGGTCAGTATTGCCTCACGTATTCCCATATTTCTACAGAATCCAAACTGATCTTCCCCGAGGTCGGCTTCCGTTAGTATTTTGCAGCCATGACTTATTAAACTGACAGGTCGGTAATTTTCACATCTGTCAAGCCTTCTTTTTTTGGGATTGGATTTATTATATTCTTCTTGAAGTCTGAGGGTATTTCGCCTGTCTCATACATTTCGCTCACCAGATGGTAGAGTTTTGTCAGGACTGTCTCTCCCAAGGCTGTCAGTAGTTCTAATGGAATGTTGTCTACTCCAGGGGCCTTGTTTCGACTTAGGTCTTTCAGTGCTCTATCAAATTCTTCACCCAGTATCATATCTCCCATTGCATCTTCATCTGCATCCTCTTCCATTTCCATAATATTGTACTCAAGAACATCGCCCTTGTGTAGTCCCTCTATATACTCCTTCCTCCTTTCTGCTTTCCCTTCTTTGCTTAGAACTGGGTTTCCATCTGAGCCCTTGATATTCATACAAGTGGTTCTCTTTTCTCCGAAGGTCTCTTTAATTCTCCTGTAGGCAGTATCTATCTTACCCCTAGTGATATATGCCTCTACAGCCTTACATTTGTCCTCTAGCCATGCCTGCTTAGCCATTTTGCAGTTCATGTCGATCTCATTTTTGATACTTTTGTAATCCTTTTAGCCTGCTTCATTTAGTGCATTTATATATTTTCTCCTTTCATCAATTAAATTCAGTATTTCTTCTGACACCCAAGGATTTCTACTAGCCCTCGTCTTTTTACCTACTTGATCCTCTGCTGACTTCACTACTTCATCCCTCAAAGCTATCCATTCTTCTTCTACTGTATTTCTTTCCCCTATTCCTGTCAATTGTTCCTTTATGCTCTTCATGAAACTCTCTACAACCTCTGGTTCCTTCAGTTTATCCAGGTCCCATCTCCTCAAATTCCCACCTTATTGCAGTTTCTTCAGTTTTAATCTACAGTTCATAACCAATAGATTGTGGTCAGAGTCCACATCTGTCCCTGGAAATGTCTTACAATTTAAAAGCTGGTTCTTAAATCTCTGTCTTACCATTATACATACTGTAATACATACAGTTAATAAATCTGTAGCACTAACCATTTTCAGAATCACATAAATATCTACACAGCAAAATACAAATAAAATATTATCAAAGAAATTATAGTAAAATATTCTCAAGGTACATTATGGTATTTTAGGCAGCAGACTGGTATATTTCCGTTACACTGAGATAAATGTGGCTGTCCCCTTTTAGTTCTTGACGGGGTTCTACGTTAACACCTTATTATCGCACTCGTCGTTGCTCATTCTTTCACCATACCCAAACCACTGAAGACTTCAACCTCCATCTGCTTGTTATGGACTGTGTCACTTCCATTTTTCCCGAAGTTTGGAAGTTCTGATTTTATCTGCGTTGGTGACTGGAGACACCTTCTCATAAAGTCCAATTCGACTGACATGATCTTGTTCCTTCCTTTATTCGCAAGCGTCCACATTTGTGCACCGTAAGTCACTATAATCTTAACAACACTAAGGAACGTCATTTTTTGGTTAGCTGATCAATATTACTGTCCAGTTTGGTCCATCTAGGGTCTTTATCGCTAGTTTACCAATCACTGCTTTGGTCTCATACACTTGTCACAGATGCTGCCGCTGGAAGTAATTCAAAATTTTCACATTTTAAAATTTTTTCGTCTTAGAGAAATAAATGCGTGTGTAGTTTACCAAAACAAGCGTACTCTATATATCTGAATTCATTTTTAGGCCTGACCTAGCTTATGACTTCTGTAATTTATCTAGCATGCGGTCCATATCTTGTCTAATGTTTGCGAAAGCTATTTGGTCATCAGTGAGAAATAGTGCCTGCACTTTCCTTCCCAATTAACATGTCCATTTCCGAACAATTTTGTATCTTTCCTCCAGTGTTTTGTTTATTTATGTGTTAAAACATTGTGGAAATAACCTGCTATCTTTCTGAAGGCTTTATATGGTTAGAGTTTTTTCTGTTACCCTATTTCCCATCTCACGTGTGCTTCTATCTCTCTGAACATTCTCCTAAATACATTAATCCATAGACACCGTACTATTAGAAATGATATGTGACAGGTGAATCAGCAGTGTAATTCCTTTTTAATTCTGCGACCAGTTTCAGTTAGAAAGCATTTTACATCAGAAATTTTTATTTTTAGCGGGTGCTACAGATATTTCATGAATCAAATGTCAGTATGCAACATTTACAAATAATATTTTGGTACGTAAAGCGCTGATAATAAGTCGTATTTAGGACATGACAAATGAAAAACGTTTAATACACATATAAAAAGCTGTCAGATGTAAGTTAATCTGCAATTTATTTTACAGATTACCGGTTTCCGCGATATAATATGTCATCATTAGGTAACAAAAACACATTTACAGCAGTATTTACGACATAAATTGCATGGAATAAGGATGCTGTCTGTAAATATATGAAATCATATTCGTAGTAATCCACAAGATACGAATAGATTTGATGACGATCATGATGTTTGGTTTGCAGGGCTCTCAGCTGCGTGTTCATCAGCGCCCGACAATGTCCCGATCTTTTCACACTCTGAATGTCTTATGCAGTTTAAAATAGCCACTGTCACGAAAGATGATCATGATGAAATGATGAGGGCAACACAAACACCCAGCCCTCGGGCAGAGAAAATCCCCAACTCGGCTGGGAAACGAGCCCGGGACCCAGTAATCCAGAGGCAGCAACGCTAGGTACTAGACAATGAGCTGCGGACGTGCTATAATAGGTTTGCAATATGTAGCCACCACATACTAAAGTTCCACAAGCTATGTTCATTATGTTGCTACAGAATATTACAAGTCTTCCAAATTTGATAAACTGTTGATAAAGTGTATGTTATTTTTATGTCACTAAAAGGTGGCTCCCTCTAGTACCATGGACGGTATTCCCTGGTATCTTAACAAGATCCTATCGTCGTGTCCTTTCTTTTTGTTGGTGTTTTCCACATATTCCTTTCCTCGCCGATTCTGTGGAGAGTACTTCATACCTTGCTTTATTAGTCCACCTAATTTTCAACATTCTTCTATACCACCACATCTCAAATGCTTCGATTCCCGCATACTCCAGTTTTCAGTGCATGTTTCACTACCAAACAACGCTGTGCTTCATACGTTCATTCTCGGAAAATTCCTTCCCACTAGTAGACATTTCTTGGGCAGGAATGCCCGTTTTGGCACTGCCAGTCTGTTTTTAATATCGAAATTAGGATTATATATTAATACCTTCAGCAGCTGACGGGAGTTGATATTTATCACCGGGGACAGCTGAAAATGTGTGCCCCGGCCGGGAGTCGAAACCTGGATCTAATGCTTACATGGCAGACGCTCTATCCAACTGAGCCACCAAGGGCAGAGAGGATGGTGCGATTGCAGTGACTATCTCGCACACGCCTCCCGTGAGACCCACATTCTCGTCTTGTATGTCCACACACTACATTCGTCGTGTCACACCCAAACACATTCATTACTCGTGGAAGAGATTCTTATCAAGTCCCGTAGGAGTTCGGGGAATATGTGTGCATCTGCACAGAAGAAGGTCGTGGTAGATATTGTCAGAACTATATAATTATATGGATATGGTGTCAGTTCTTTCGGACACGTCCGAAAAACAGACACCATATCGATATAAGCTTTTAATATCCTCATTGCTCCGTCCTTAGTGATCCGCTATTCTGATGCTAAGTTTCTCGGTGTTATCATTTACGCTGCTTCTCATTACCTTAGCTTTCCTTCGATTTACTCTCTATCCATTTTCTTTACTCATTAGACGACTCATTCACTTCAAGGGATACTGCATTTCTTCTCATGAGTGTGTCATCAACGAATCTTGTCCTTCATATCTTTTACACTGAATTTTAACCTCGCTTTTGAAATATTTTTTATTTCTCTCATTGCTTCTTCCCTACAAAGACACAACAGCAGTGGCGAAAGACTGGATTCATTTTGTAAGAAGGCTGTTTAGGTTTTTTTATTGGTAACGCCACATAGCGCTCTGTATGAAAAATCGCTGGCTGTGCTGTGTGCAGTCAGTGGCTGGTTGGCATTGTTGTAATACTCGCCATTGTAGTGTTGGGCAACTGGATGTTAACAGCTCATAGCGTTGCGTAGTTGGAGGTGAGCCGCCAGCAGTGGTGGATGTGGGGACAGAGATGGCGGAGTTTTGAAATTTGTAAGACTGGATGTCATGAACTGCTATATATACGAGGGTCGGTCAAAAAGTAATGCCTCCCATTTTTTTTCTACTTAAAAAAATTAAATTAAGTGAAAAATTTGAATTTGGCGCCATTCCTCAAACCTTCTTCTGCAATCCACTGCAGTAGTAACTTTCTGTGTCAACAGGTGGCAGCACAGCAGAAGTTTGTAAGATGGCCGACATCGATGTTCGTTTGAGACAGCGTTGTGTGATTGAATTCTTGAATGCAGAAGGTGAAACGCCCATACGCATTCATGAAAGACTGAAGAAGGTGTATGGTGTTGTGACAGTGGATGTCAGCACTGTTAGACGATGGGTTCGTCGTTGTAAGGAAGCTGAAGGGCAAACACCGTTGACTGACGAAAAGCGGAGCGGTAGGCCGGTGAGTGCAGTGACTCCACACAACATTCAGCAAGTTGATGACATCATTCGTGGTGACCGTCGGGTGACTGCAGATGAAGTGTGTCGCATTATTTCTCTTAGTAAAGGCAGTGTGATCACGATTATTGAACAATTGGGGTACTCAAAAGTTTGTGCACGGTGGGTTCCAAGAATGTTAACCGATCAGAATAAAGAGGCAAGGAAAACAATAGCCTCCCAACACTTGCAGCGCTTCCGTTTGGAGGGAGATGAGTTTCTGAAAAAAATTGTGACCGGGGACGAAACATGGGTGCATTTTTTTGAACCCGAATCAAAGAGGCAGTCAATGGAGTGGCGTCACACAAGCTCGCCGAGGAAGAAAAAATTCAAAATTGTGCGATCGGCAGGGAAAGTTATGGCAACAGTTTTCTGGGATACAGAGGGTGTGATTCTGGTTGATTTTTTGGAGCAGGGATGCACAATAAATTCTGTTCAATACGTCACAACCCTCAAAAAACTTAAAGCACGTCTT
The DNA here is from genome assembly GCF_023897955.1 of Schistocerca gregaria. Taxonomy (NCBI): domain Eukaryota; kingdom Metazoa; phylum Arthropoda; class Insecta; order Orthoptera; family Acrididae; genus Schistocerca; species Schistocerca gregaria. The sequence goes on along the minus strand of NC_064921.1, from coordinate 108,223,803 downwards.
CAGCGAGTTCGCCCAACAAAATCAATGGCAGATGTTCTTCTTTTGCATGACAATGCAAGACCACACACCAGTCGTCACACCTCTGACGAGATTGTCAAAATTGGATGGGAAGTTTTGCCTCATCCCCCATACAGCCCTGACCTGGCACCATCAGACTTCCATCTGTTCGGGCCACTAAAAGAAGCTCATCGTGGGATTCATTTTGAAGATGAGGAGGCCGTCAAAACATCCGTGCGTCAATGGCTTAGGAAGCAGAGCTGTGATTTTTACCGTGCTGGGATACATGCCCTTGTTCAAAGATGGACCAAAACTGTAGAGATGGGCGGAGATTACATTGAAAAATGACAAAATGATCCTCAATGTTCTGGTTTTCAACCTATGTAATTGCATTTAAATTTCCTGACAATTAAACGTAGAAAAAAAAATAGGAGGCATTACTTTTTGACTGACCCTCGTATATTATGACTATTAAGGTAAATACATTGTTTGTTCTCTGTTAAAATCTTTCATTCGCTAACTATGCCTATCAGTAGTCTCTATGGTGCATCGAAAATTTTTACTTTCTTAATAATGAACTTTCGTTCGGTCATCCAGCATCGGATTCCCATCAGACCGACGAGAAGGTTGACTAACCGCGTTGTTTAGAGGCCAGTGACCGATCTCAAAATTCGGAGTTGTGCGTAATTACTGATAAAAAAGTCGATAAAAGAGAGCTCATGGACGCTGACATAAATGTTTGATAAAGTAAATTCCGATTGAAAACTAGTAGCGTTCGGATATTGCCAACAAACAATTCGTCAGAAACTCTCCTTCCCTGCAGCCTGGAAATGTTCTAAAGTGTTACATAGTAATTTGAAATGTGCTATTAATGGAAGAGGGAAGTATGTTCTTAATTCAAACACGGCTTTTGTAATAATATTAACGTAATTATTTAACCAAAAGTTAAACATACGACAGAGACACTTACATTTTATGAAATAGCCATCGAAAACAGAGACATAGAGATTGTAACATTATGTGATTGCCTTATCATTTTAAATCATTCACTAATCGAGCAGTCGCTCGGCATCAGCTACAGTTAGCAAATAATGTTGCGAGAATGTAAAAGGTGAACGACCTGTCAAGTAACTTGTTTATTGTCGAAGCGCCGTCAGAGATGCAGTGAGTTATTGACTTTGAAAACCGCGGCGCGAAAAACGGACAGAAGAAGAACACTTTTACACATTTTTTTTTTTTATGTACGAGATATTCTCGATGAACAGTTACTCATTCTTCTCTTGTGTCTTGTAACCTGTGTCGGACGCGCATGTCTTGCGCCGTATTATTATCGTTAAAAATAATATTATTTTAGTGTAAAGTAAAAGTGCAATACTGCATAGCAGTAAATTTATTGTGCGACGTGTATGTGAAAACGTCAAAGGAATTATTGTCATTGCCAGAAGAGAAGTGCCAGTCAAAACGGCATCCATGTTAAAATTCTTCATTGTAGTGTAAGTTCATCTATTAATTGCCATAAATTCAGATGTAAATGGAATTGGTGTATGGACTATTTATTTATTGTAGAATCTATGTCTCACTTTTTCATGAAGTTATTTAATTTTCTTTATGTTTCTGCCAAATAGAGAGTTCACAGTCACGATTTCTTTCGTCTAAGCTCATGGCGGCTGCAGTGTAACACGTGTTAAGTTCGGCTCGCGAAATTTAGTCGAATTCGAAGGTGTTCTCGCAGGTGGTGTTGTCTAGTACAAGTGGAAATCGTGTAAACAACAGTGTTCTGTGCAGTAGTGCTATTTTTTTTCTGTGCTCCGCCAATATCTGCGACAAAATGGTAAACAGAAGAATCAACAGCAGCGCGTCCAGCAGCGGGGAAGCAGCAGGTGCGGCGGGTCTGCTCCTGGAGGAAGGTGCGGCCGCGGCTCCCGGTATAGCGGAGCTGGTTCGCTCTGAGGTAAACGCTGCGCTTCGCGATAAAACCAATCTCGATCTGATAGCAGGCACCATATCAGATACTGTAACGGCAGCAGTATTGGCCAAAATGCGTGAAACTGTTGAGGCCAATACTGCCGAAATTACAGCACTAAAAAAGTCTGTGTCTGAATACGAGAAAAAGGCACGAGAGTTGGAAGTGAAACTATCTGCCGCCACAGACGAGCTAGAACAGTACCAAAGGCGAAATAGTCTACGACTGTTTGGAGTAGCAGAAAATAAAGAAGAAGACACGGACAACCTGCTTATACAGGTTGCGCGTGAAAAATTAGGCGTCGAAGTGACCAAGGCAGACATTGACAGGAGCCACCGGGTGGGACGAAAACTACCAGGTGCTACCAAACCTCGTCCAATAATAATTAAATTTGTGTCGTACCGAAAAAGGGCTGAGATCTTTACCCAGAAGAAGAAGTTAGCAAGGACAGGGATTACAATAAGGGAAGATCTGACACACGAGCGGCTAAAGATTTTAAACAGTGCCATATCCCATTTCGGTCTTCAGAATGTGTGGACTCAGGATGGCAGAGTAATCATTAAGACTGCAGCTGGAAAGAAGACAGTCACAAACATGACAGAACTAAATAGTATTAAGTGAACCTACTCGAGCCAAAAGTCAAACTTAACACCATTTGAAAATTTTAACAGTCCTATACTCAGATATAGTCTTGTAATTGTATTAACTTTTTAATTATTTGTACCTTCAACTAATTGTTTTTGTAACTGTATTAACTTTTTAATTATTTGTACCTTCAACTAATTGTTTTTGTAACTGTATTAACTTTTTACTATTTTTTTGTGTCTTTAGCTGTAGCCATTGCTTAGTTTTAGTTACTGCTAATACTTTTTTCATTTTCTCAGTTTATTCTCTTCCATTCTGTAATAGTTCTATTGCAATTATTAGTCTCTCCTTTAGTTCATTAGTCAACCATCTTTTCGGTTTAAATTGTTCATAACAAAAATCACAATCAGTATCACTTTAGCAAATTTCAATTTAATTCTAGCTTCCTACAATACTCTATTAAATATTAAGCTTACTGCTCTCTGCTGGCAGCATCGGACTCTTAAATCCCTCCTCTTTCCCTTATTTCCACCCTAAGCTGTTTCAAATACTCTAATTACATTATTCCTCTTACTACATAGGATACTCAGTGACACACAGCTGTCACCATTTTGGTCATATTCTCCCTGCACCGAATACCACTAATCCATTTTCTATACTCCCGCAACCTCAGGAAATCTCGTGCAGTCGCTTTTCTTTCGGCTCTCGTGGAGTCACAAACAGGGCGCGCAAAATCTCGGACACCCCTGTAATATGTCACTTGGCGGAAACACCGGTCAGTGCCCCTCGCGGCAGGTAGTGCCTAACAAAGGGACAAACCAGTCTGCCACCCTACTCCAGGCTGCTCAGCGGAACGCGTCCGAGCTTTTAGCAGCTCACTGCAACATTCAGTCTTTACCTGCGCATTACGAAGAACTTAGCCTCCTCTTCCACCAACTAAACTACCACGTAATCCTCTTATCCGAAACGTGGTTGAAACCACACATATCCTCTGCATCTATTCATCTCCCAGGGTACACATTTCTTAGGGCAGACAGATCAAAAAAGCGAGGTGGCGGGGTCGGCGCATATATACGAACAGATCTCAAAGCGAAAGTCTTATCTACGTCAAATCCTGCTGAAGAAAAAGAGGCTGAATTCATGTTCATTGAAATAAATATACAAAGTCGGAAATTCTTGACTGGCGTCGTGTACAAGCCGCCAAAAATAAGCTCAATGAGTTCCTTCCAGTCGGAATTACATTCACTTCAGTGTCAATACGAACATGTCATCGTAATGGGTGACTTGAACATAGACCTGCTAAGAGACACTCCCTCCGCAATAAACCTAAGAAGATTGTTCAGTTGCAATAGCATGTACATTCTTCCATTACAACCTACACACCATACGGCGCACAGTCATACTCTTATAGACGTGATCGCAACGAAACAGACTGACAAAGTAAGAGATGTTGGTCAATCATCGGCCCCTGGCCTCTCAGCACATGATGTAATATTCCTGGCCTACTCTGTGCAGCCCCCAAGGATCAAATCGCGTTACATAACTTGTAGGAACATGAAACGTATTGACCTTGACGCTCTAACAGGCGATTGCTCAGAAATCTCATGGCATCAAATAATCAGAGAACCTACAATCGACGGCAAAATTAATGAACTTGGTGATAAACTCACTGCCCTCTATGACAAACATGCACCTGTGCGCACAGTCCGTGTAAGAAAATCTCCTGCTCCATGGCTGACAGCTGAATTACGTCAAATGATGACTAATAGGGATGCTGCCCACAGGCGTTTCAAGGCAGATCCGAAACCCGAACGTTTTGAAGAATATAGAAAGCTACGGAACAGAGTGAAACAATGCATTCGCAATGCCAAAATCAGGCACGCTCGCTCCCTTGTATGCAGCGATCTGACACCCACGACTCTATGGAAGAATCTCCGTAGCTTGGGGGTCGGAAAGCCAAAATCGGAAACTACTTTTCATGTGTCAGCTAACGAATTAAATGAATTCTTCTCTGCACCTCTGAATACCAGCACGGCTGACAATTACCGTCCACAAGAATCCCCAAACAGAATAACTAACAACGATACCTTCCATCTAAAACATGTAACAACAAATACGGCAAGAAAAGCAATAATGAAAATCTCTTCTGATGCAATAGGCAACGACAGTATCGGTATAACCATGATTAAGAATGTTGCCGATATCTTAGTACCTGTCTTAACTGACATATTTTATTTTTCCCTCGTGAACGGAATATACCCCACTGCATGGAAAAGAAGCATAATTCGACCCATCCCTAAGGTCGAAAACCCGCAACTGCCTAGTGATTACCGACCAATTAGCATACTGCCTGCTGTTTCCAAAGCACTGGAATATATTGTTCATGACCAAATCACTGAACACTTGCATGAATTCAGTCTATATGACAAATTTCAATCCGGTTTCCGTAAACATCACAGCACAAACACTGCTCTAATTAAAGTAACTGATGACCTAAAATATGCCATCGACAATCGAAAGGCAACAATATTGACGCTACTGGACTTCAGCAAAGCTTTTGACACTGTTAACTTTGACATATTACTCAGAAAAATGCAACAGCTTAATTTCTCTGATAGTGCAATGAGATGGTTTGAAAGCTACTTAAAAGACAGACAGCAATGTGTTGTCTGCGCAAATGAAAAATCTTCCTGGAAACATGTTTCTTCGGGAGTGCCACAAGGATCAGTCTTAGGACCACTTTTGTTTTCTTTATGTGTCAACGATATTTCGTCGGTTTTGTCCTCCTGTAAACATCATTTCTATGCCGACGACCTCCAGCTCTACCTTAGCGTCAGACCTGAAGACGTTAACACTGCAATCGCTCTGATGAATGATGATCTGTCTTCAGTAGTGACATGGGCGAAAAACCTGGGGCTTAAATTAAATGCAAAAAAGACGCAAGTAATCTTAATAGCCCATCAGAAATTAATAAGTTCAGATTTCCGCGAACGGCTACCTCCTATTCTGCTCGAAGGTACTCCAATACCATATCAGAAAACAGTGAAGAACTTGGGTGTAACTTTGGACGAGCATCTCAACTGGGCGGAGAATACAGTCGCAGTGTGCCGAAAGACATCTGCTTGTCTCTATGCTCTCAAAAAGTTTCGGAACATATTCCCACAGGACTTGAAACGCCAGCTCGTGCAAGCACTCGTTCTACCGAACCTCCACTATTGTGATGTGATTCAACAAGGCATGAGTAGTGAAAACAAAAGACGGCTAGAGCTAACCATGAATGCCTGTGTGCGTTACACCTGCAACATTCGCCGATATGATCATGTTAGTGCTTCATACTCCGAGCTAGGGTGGCTGCGGCCGGACAAACTGCGTGACTACCACACTCTATGTCTACTTCACCGACTCCTCATCGCGCAAGCACCCCAGTACCTAGCTTCAGAGATTAAAAACCTGTCATGCCATCATAATCGAAACACGAGGTCACTCTTATCTGGTATCCTAACTGTGCCCACTCACAAAACAAAAACTTTTACAAACTCCTTCTCAGTTGCCGCTGTCCGCCTCTGGAACAAACTGCCCCTTACCTTGAGGAAAATTCAATCTCCTGTTGCTTTTAAGAAGAAGTTGAAGCATTTCCTACTATCATCCGCATAAAATTCTCCACAAAATTAATGTGCAAGGCCAATCCTCTCATCTGTCAAATAGCAAAGCCAGCATCTCCTATCTTGCTCCTGAGATGCCTTCCTCTTCATCTATCTCTATTAGCCACGCAGTCTCCTTTTCCTTTATATTTTCCTTAATTATGTTTCATCATGTCTCTCTATTCTTCTCCTCCCTTCACCATGAGTCTCCCTCATACTCCCTGCTGCCAGCACTCCTATCTTAAATCTTTCTCTTCAATAATGTATTTTTCGAGGTGTACCTTTCTAATTGTTTATCTCACTTTTTGTATTAGATGTAGTTTAACATGCCTACTGAAACATATGACTGTAAAATAAGTAGAATGCCTGGTTAGATGTAAGAGAGGGCCTGATGGCCCTAACCTTGCCAGGTTAAATAAATAAATAAATAAATAAATAAATCGGACCGAAGTTGTATGTGGCGAAATATTTTCTCCGCGCCACATTCTACTGGTAAATGCATGATAAACTACGGTCCCTTAGGAAATTCATGGTGAGCTATCCAAAAGTAATTATATTTTGAATAGGCATTTACTCTCCTCTGCAATGCAACTTCCGACTGATCAGACGATCCAACAAGAGGCAGCCGCACACGGTCGGCGTTTGCAAATATATTTCCACCGCTGATTATAGGTGTATGTTGCAGCACAAAAGAAACATATTGTTATAATTAGCGACTACGAACGGGGACGTTTATAACGTGTGTTTATGTATACACCTTACGTTTTTAACGAAAAGTTAAACATACGCCAGCGACACTTACATTTTATGAAATAGCCATCGAAAACAGAGACATAGAAATGTATATATTCCAAAACAAGTTATGGCACAGCCTTCATCTTACTTTACGGTGCTCCAGTGGAAGACTCTGCAGGAGAGACGCTCAGTAGCTCGGTACGGGCTTTTGTTAAAGTTTCGAGAACATATCTTCACCGAAGAGTCAAGCAGTATATTGCTCCCTCCTACGTATATCTCGCGAAGAGACCAAGAGGATAAAATCAGGGAGATTAGAGCCCACACACAAGCATACCGACAATCCTTCTTTCCACGTACAATACGAGACTGGAATAGAAGGGAGAACCGATAGAGGTACTCAGGGTACCCTCCGCCACACACCGTCAGGTGGCTTGCGGAGTATGGATGTAGATGTAGATGTAGATGTATGTAAACATTTATCTGGAACATTCTTTATCGGACCAGAAAAGAAATATATCCCCTATATTAAATCATGTTCCTTTCGCCTTACTTCTCAGATGTATTTGCACAGAGACAATTTATTTTTAAAATATGTTAGTATTAATTAATCTTTTTGGGGTATATTCTACTAATTATTCAGAGAGCAATATTTCACTTTCCCTGTAGGTTACCCCTACTTTTCTAGGTATTACGAACATTTTTCAGCATTTACATGGCATAACGCTTCTTACAGAAAAACAGATCCTATGAATGTGCCTATTTCTTCAGTCTTGTTTCCCTAATCAACCACAAAGTCAGAACTGCATCTCTAGTGTTTAAACTTTCCCTTTACGTCCTGTAACACACGTTCAATATTCTTCCCCATTTTTCTGTACGTTATTTTTGTCAGAAAGTTAGATGCATGAGGTATTACGTCGATTGTGTAATAATTCTCGGACATGTCGGCTCTTGCTGTTTTCGGAATTGTGTGATTGACGTTTTTGCGAAAGTTTGATGGTATACCGCCGGTCTCATACATTCTACACACCAAAGTGAACTGGCGTTTCGTTGCCACTTTTCTCAGTTATTTTAGAAATTGGAATTAAATGTGATATTTTCTTTCTCAAAAATATGCATGTTGTGCTGTAGCGCGATTTGTGTGATTGGCAATCAAGAACACATTTCGTACGTCGCGATTGCGGAAGAAAGACTTTTCTTGTTCCAAGACGACCGGTTTCAGCAGCCTTTTGCTGCCGTCATCTCATCTTATGGAAGTTGTTATAAAAGTTCCGTGTCATGTTACAAAATGTCAAAGCACAAAAGGCACTTCATACATATACAAATCTTGATATCTAACACACAGCTGATATAATGCACATAGTTGATAACGTCCTTTTACCATTCAAGATTATCGGGGTTGGACATAACTCTCCCATGTTCAACACCGTTATGCGGGGAATGGTTTAGGGATGTTATCAAATGTGTGCATACCATCAACTGTGTCATGATATGTATACAAGATGTAGCAAAAAGGTATGGCACAAATTCTAAGACACATTCCTCACACGAAGAGGAAGAAATCATATAATATAAACATGGTTATGGACATGCTTTGTTTCCATGTTACCACTCACTTTCTCCAACTCATTAACCGTGGGAAACACATACCAAAATAATGCACCAGCATACCACATGCTACTCTTTCTCACAGGAGACTTTGATACATGCATCCATCCCTGTGGTGGTGAATCTCGGATGAGCTGATATATCCCTGGAGTATTGCGTATACTCTCGCAGTCTTCCACGGAGAGTCTCCACACGCTCCATCGTGCAAGAAGTACATGTTTGGTCGCAAAGCTAAGGGCACATCTGCTAACAGATCAGGTAGAACATTCTCTGCGAAATTATAATAACCTCGTCCCTGGAGCCGAGGTGGCAGTAAGTGACGCCTATCATACAGTTACCAACAATTCCGGCTTCCTTCAACACTTGCGTGAGAACTGACGTCTTCCCATACATGCCGACTATGGTAATTTACAGTCTAATCGCGTTGATGAACGACTGATCTGTGAATAGCACCGTTGCATTAATTGTAACACAACCAAAAATAAGGTTGAGCGTAGTTATCACGATTAGAAAACGTCTCTTAAATATGCCAACCACTATCTCTTAGAAAGGACAAAAGCAGTACAAATAACAGGACTTTCGTATTACAGTAGTTACAGCAGTTATATTGTAAACAGTAATGTATATTTTGTGTAGTGCATTCTGAATAGCTGAGATGAACAACCTTTGAAATTAGTTAATATTAAGGTCTTCTTACTGATATTTCAAAATTTAGGACAATTTACGCGCACGCCAAATACTTAGCTGGATCCGCCTGTGCTACATTTCTGCGGGGATAATGGAAAATGGCACTGATGCCACTCTCGTCGCTGTGACGGATTGTTGAAGTGCCATTGCCACTACCACTGTTGTAATTTAATGAAATTCATCTCATCCACTGAATTTTCCAAAGAGATTCATGCTGCCACGACCTTCCCATGATGTTCTGCGTATGATTGACGGCTTTATTCCAATCTTCACTGGTGACGTTCCTGACAGTTTCTCTTGTAAATGCGTCAGGTGCAGAGAGGGTAAATTTATTATTATTCCTGGATCTGGGCCCATATTATTTCTATTAGGTTGAAATGCAGATGGTAAAGGTTAGCCTAGCGGCTGTATGGCCATGTTTTTTGCCAGTTCGTCGATTTCGTGTAAGGGGAACTGAGGCTTATAGAAAGATATTTTTTCCATAAGCTCCACCTTTTTAAAGTCATCACTTACATCGAAGTCATGACGCTGAAAGAAATCAATCATTTCCTCCTTTCGGTTTGCCATGGTCGATGCCTTCTCAACAACAACTGACTGGTATGGACCACTGTCTGTTACAATTGTTGGCTGTTTTTCAAGGTTTGGTATCAGTGAATATTCGAACCACTTTGTAATTGAAACGAGGTCCGTTTCTCCATGATAATCTGTTTCCATTGATTTAAAAAGCAGAAGACTATTCGGAAGGAAACCTTGCGAGATATCTGCATGGAGAAGAATAAGTCCAACACCCTTTCCAGAAGCCATTGCCATTGTTCTTTTATCTGTGTCCTCTGCCCAGCCCTGCTTCGCAGTGTGGCCAGAACTGACCGCCGTTTCGTCGAGACACATCACTTCATCGATATTTATGCTAAAGATGTCCCTTAAACATCGGCTTCGGCATGCAGCTGTGTCCTAGCTCTCCATCAACAGCTTACGGCCGCAGTAATGTCCACAGTGAAATACAAGGTTGTGTAAAACTGTGGACAAGGATGTGCGACTGCCTTGAAAAAGTCCTGATTCTTTAAATGTTAACGTCGAATGTTGCTTCCCGCGATAATAATGATAAACATAACGACGAATCGCATCCTGTGCAAACTAATCTATACCGGTAATCCGCTTATCCATAAGAAGTTCTTTATTGCCACGGATGTTAAGTTTCGATACTTTTTGTCGAACATTTCCTTCCCAATCCTCACACCAGTGTTGTTAAACATATTCAAAGTTGCAGCAGTTCTGTCGAGCACTATGGTAACGAAGAGCAGCGGGCCACCATTAGGTTTTCTGTTCTCAAAGTAAGCACGTAACGCGCAAACCATTTCTCTTGACTGCCCTTGCGTAGCAGTTCCTTGGTCAAGAGAACGACGTCGAACTTTTTCACTTTTAACTTTTGTCTTCCCGCAGACATCGTTGAGTACCACACAGGGAATAACTGAAACAAATAACACTAACAACAAATAATTGCAACAAGTAGCGGTATCAACTCCTACAACCATAAAAACGAACACAAACGAAGTAACAGGGTGCAACGGTCATAGATGACAGCAAGCTGGCTGCGACTGAAGCCCATTGCAAGCAGTAAGTGTTGTGTGGAGTAAAGGTTTGGCAACTACGGGGAATTTTTGCACCTCCATGTGACGTGGTATTGGCGGAAAGTGGCCCGGGCCTGCCGCCTTGGTTTGCCCCGTTGGCGCTTCCGTCCTTGGTGTCAATCCTAAAGCAATTTTGGAGAGATTACTGTAGAGACTTACTTTTAAAACACTTCAGGACTGTACTGTTACTCAGCTTCGTCCTGTTTATCTTCTTTCCTACTTTTCTGGCTATCCTAACCTCCTTGGTAGCACTTCCTGTAGAAAGTTTAGCATAACGCATGACGATGTTTTTCAATCCGTTTCCATTATTGACAACGTCCCCGGTTGCTTCCCCCCCCCCCCCCCCCCTATCCCCCCCGGAACACTCCAATCTTCTCCGACACACCAGCATTCAACAACATCGCTGCATCATGTACACCAAAATTTACTATTGCTTTTCTGACAAAAACAGTGTTTTGGTAGCCTTGTCCAAATGACATAATCGAACCTTTCATTCTGTTTTTGACTTTTATCAGGGAGACATAAGCTCTTGTTTGCCAAGGTCTTTAAAAATGGGTTTGACAGGAAGCAGAATAGTTTATACAGTTGAACGTATATACTAATTACTGGAAACTGTAGCCGGTTGGTGAATTTGCACCAGCTGTCGGGCCCTCGTGGGAAAGGTGATGTGTGGTTCTTCATGCATTGAAATTTTAGGGAAGAATGTAGCCCATTTCAGAAATAAATTACAAGCAATTCCCCTGGTTTTCCCCATATTTTCATGCAAAGTAACGTTTCCGCGACAGTCTTTATAACAAGTGTGTGTTTTTCAGTAAGTTGGCATAACAAGCTCATGTGTCCTCGGAGCCTTTCGCGACGGCATACATGAATAAAACGTTCTCTATTTTCCAGCCGCGTCAATTCGAATAAAGTCCTCGAGCTTTCGATGGCCATCTCCACCATCGTCGTCAGGAGTTCACTGACTGACTAGAAAACCGAGAACGTTTTATTCATAACAAGCTCATAACAATCAAGATGTTTGTGTCAGTAGAAGCAGAAACACAGTTCACACCACGTATCTCACCGTCCACATTTGATAGCCACTTGCGAAGCAGAAATCACTGAAAAGCTTTTTACTTAAGGCTTTGACACTTGGTCTGACTTCGTCTTAAGTGCTATTTCCTTTCATCTGTCCATAACCAGCAGTTTCATTATTTACTTTCATTTATTTATTTCCACGAAATCAGGGCCTATACCCAGACTTGCTCATCCTAATCATTCTCCCTACAACTTTTTTTACAAAAACACAGTAGAACATTCCATTTGTATCGCCAAAATGTAATCTGCTAAGATGAAACACTTGACAAACGAGAGTCAGTAATACAGACAGGCTGACAAACATCTAAATAACAATTCTCACATGCATAGGAAATAACAATATCTGTGGATCACAAGTAAATACTGTACTGTAGTCGACTCTCAGCAAAGCAGAACAAAAATGGGCGTGGTACTTGGTTACCGTGCATCACGAAAAAGTTAGTAATTCAGAAAGTAATTGCCTGATCTGGCTGAAACAAATGGCAATTTGTGACAAAATAATTGAAGCATTAAACAACTCTTAGGAAGTTCGATTTTTTGAAGCCTATTCGCGACTGAGTCCCCTTAAGTCATCAAACGCTCTATTAAATTCTGATTCTAACACTGGCAGCCCTAACTCTTTGCTGTCGACACCTAACCTGTTTCCTTAGTGCACCGTCGTCAGACAAGTCCTTCCCCTACTATCCAGAAAACTGTTTATTGTATGTATAGCAGAGCGAAAGGTGAGAAAGGACTATGTTGTTACTAAATTTAGTATGAAAGAAAACTAAATTTTCCACAGTAATAATCCAGCGCCAATGCACAACTGAAACCACAATAAAATCAGGCATCACAGTCATTTTAGAAAACTGAAAAAAAGCAATCAAAATCGAGCTTCACAATCATCTCGTTCACATATTTGTTATAAATGAAGCATACTAGCATATTCTTAGCCAACTTACAGCATGCCTTCTGTAACTGTCCTCTTACCGAACTCCTCCTTCAGAAGCTGCTAGTGAGATAGCTGCGGTGTCGCAGATCTATCACATTGAGCAACTTTTCAAATTTGATCGTCAAATGCCCTCTCTCGGCTGTAGTTCCTGGCCCATCTTTCTGATCGATGTCGTTCTATCTCGCACGGCCCCTGAGACGCCGCGGCCTTGTCTACTGCCTCCCGTCTATCCGGAAAGACTGCACCCTCTTTCAAGTGTGTAAGAAAAAAAGGAAAGACAAGCTTTCACGAAACATTCCTCTCACCTACACGTATAATAGGTGTTATATGGACATGAGTCCAGAAACGCTTTATTTCCTCGTTAGTGCACATTTTCGTCTTCCCTTCATTGTCATATGAATCATATTCTGAGAAGAAGAAAGTAACAACATCTCATGAAATGTCTTCTTAAATGAAATGTTGAAACTATCTTCTTGGATACGTTTGGTTAAAATGTGTAGTAAACTGTAATTATTAAGTTCAGTAGTTGTTGCTACACTGGAACGAAAGCAGTGTTGATATGTGATTCACTTAATTGCTTGTGTGGAGACGCGACTAATCTCATCGGTGAACTAGCACCAAGCACGTAGCATAGATTGTTTGGAGTTTATCATGGTCTGTAAAAGCACGTACCACCAAAAGTTTAGTGTGTACAAAGGACTGAATTCTAGTAAGTAGTGCAACGCTTGCGTAGAGTTGGCAGGTGCTCATTTTCTCTGCGGGATAGCTGATGATATGGCGGTGGCGCTCAGTGTTTGTGTTGGGTGAGAATTCCAGAACGACGACGCACGGACAGGACGACAAATTCAGGAAAAGGCGGAGCCCGAAATAATATTGAGATTAAACCGCAAACAGCAAATTTCTCGCATACGTCATCAAGCGGCCAGACCAGTACACGACAGCATAAGTGAGCACAACATAACAACCTTAGACCTGACACAAAGCAAAAACACGGTACACAAAACCTCAAAACACTGCCGTCTTAAGAGAGCAGGCTAGAATATGCTTCAACAAACTGCGCAAAACGAAGACCTCAACAGTATTAGGCTAAATCTTGATTATAGAAGACATAAACCACATAAACCTCACGCAACATTTACACCCCGAACACTCTGTACCAACAGCTTCAAAGATTCAAAGAAAAGCCACAAACAACACCATGGACCGACGAGCTCGCAATACTAAAAAGGGACAATGGGAAAATCTGAAATATACGAGTACAATTACCACAGGATGTAGAAATACAGCATAATTTCCACTAAATAAACACCTTCTCAGTGATGTAATTGACACAGACACACAACAAAAAACGACACTCCAAGAAGGCCTACACACCTCGTATCCATTGAACGCCTACTCTTGCTACACTCCAAGAAGGCCTATATATCTCATAGAAAACACCTAAATTCACCTACAGATTTTTGCATGAAGAAGTTCGGTAGCAATAACAGAAATAAAGAACAAAAACATCACGTCCAGGCGGGATCCATTCAGAAGCACTAGAATGACTTACACCATAGATCACCCCATGCTTAACAGATATAATGAATGACACCTTAAAGCTAGGCAGTTCATCTCCAGATTTGAAAACCATAAATGCCGTGATCCTCTACAAATCTGTGGAAAGAGATCCCTCGGACCCAAACCACAACGTTTAAAGTTTCGAAGAAGCTACTATGCAGCCGCTTACAGGCCCATATGGCTCTCCTGAAACTTCTAAACATTCATGGTGGTGTCTGTTTGTTCTATATCGTGTCTCCCTACCACTTTCGCGCAACGATGCTCTGAGAGTGTCTTTTAGGGAATTTACTAGTTTGAATCTGGGACCTGTTGCTGGTAAGGAGACGCCAGACCACACATGACTTGTAGAATTCAGAAGAGTTCAGTGAGATTAGCGATGATATAACCAAATACTTAATGATCTCAGCGTTAGCTCCACTGCACTCCCTGTAAAACAATCTTAATACTAACTAAATTTAGTGGAAAGGGTTCAAGGCTTTCCTATTTTTAGTTAGTTGGTAAAATAACGTCGAAAAATCAGTTAAGTTTACCATTGGAAATTTTATTCTACTCAGAAAACATCGTTTACAAATTGCACTATTGATAAAAGGAAATGTTTTAATACAGGATGGTAAAAACCAACTGCGTTCAACAAAAATGTGAACGAATATTCCCTGAGTGGGTTTCCAAGTTCTACAATGGATCGAAGGATGACCTATGCCACATCACGTCTATAATCTAGGTTTAAATTAAGTTTCACAAAAGTGCAAACTATCAAACTGGTCTACAGTGACCCTCAATTATCTTTAATTACTTATCTAACTTGTCGTAAATTACAGTGGCTGATGTGGCTTCTCAATAACTATACAACAGAGAAATCATCGCGTTTCAGATTTTTACTTCAAGTGGCAAATGTGAACACCATGAGCTTTAATTTACGATCGACACTAGTATTACGCAAAAAGGGGGTGTAACAGATGAGACTTCTGCTGTTCTGAGTGAAGATTTATGCGCTGTGCATAGCGTGCGTTCATTACCTTGTCGGTTGTTAGGCAGCTTCAGAGCGGCGCGGGCGGCACAGCTCCGCTCACCTCGCCATCTCTGAAGCAACTCTCACTTCTCCTTACTACAATTTACCAAAGTTGGTTTAAAAAAAACTATCTGGCTGTGTTTTCATCTGACCAATCAGGGTCTCAATGTTAACCGTAAGCTCCGCCTGCAAAAATTCTGTCTATCCAATAAGAAACGTTATACTTTCCGTGGTGGGGCAATGTTTTTAAAGTTTGCAACGTAACAGAGACGCGAAAAAGTCTCACGCGAAAACCTGCAGCTGGTGTGGTCCTTTTAGCGTTATCGTAAGATCTATACTGTTCTTCTGGAGGGCTCTAGCTTTTAACATGGGCTGGGGGGTGGTCCTTGACGTACCTAAGACGCGAAAAAGTCTCACGCTAAAACTGCGGGTTGTGTGGCCCTAGTGGTTAGCTGGCGACGTGGGTGTCCAGTCCGTCCCTTATTGTAGGGCCTTCTAGTTTACCACGGTTCTGCTCTCCTCTTCTGTCCTCGTTTCTCCCCTCACATTTAGGCATTCTTGTGTTAGTCTGTGGCATTCAATTTGCTGACTCGTTACTCGTATTACTTTGGTTAATTTAATGTCACGATTTATTCGGAGCTATGTGACATACTACTGGATTTGCTTATCACTTCAGGGTTTTCATGGAAGGTGTTGGATTTGCCTGACACCTTACAAACTTAACACAAATCAATCCGGATGTAGACAAGGAAAATCAACAGACGATGCAATTAATGGAACTTTAAAAATTCACATGTACACAAGTATGCACTCGTCGTTATGACTGATGCTGGAGGTGTTCCAACAGCCTCAGGCGGTCTGTACTGTCGGCGAGTTTTAAAGCCAGAGCTGCAACAGTCCCTGTACGACAGACTCTTATACTCTTGCAGAGGAAGAACAGTAGAGTCGCAGGTAGGCACGTGGAAAGTTATCAGATGTGTTACTAAGGGTTGAATGCAGGGTTCGACCTGTGTGTTCATATTCTGGGACATATCCCTATTGAACGTCTTCTGTAGCTGCCGGACGGTGATAACACAACAGTTAAAACTGTGGCATGATGATCTGGTAATAGCAATCTTTGCCAGCAACAGAGCCCACCTAGCAGGGAAAGTCAATGGCACTCTAATGACAACCACACAGTGGTTCACCCCAAGCAAACAGAAACTACCAGAGACCAAAGCAACATATACATTACCGAAGGGTCTACTGAGGAGGCAACTTTCAGTAAAAATTGGTGACACAAAGGCAAAAAGAGCAATCGTTAGAGTACGCACTCTTCGAATCAGTACTTTGGAGGCAGTAAGTGAGCACAACGAATAACTACGGTCACAAACATAACACCTGTTAGAAGAGGGCAAAGGAATGCGCAGCCTACATTGTCAAGGTCGTTCGGCAGCACATCAGTGCTAGCTTTGTGCTTTGAATATACCAATTGGTGTTACTGTCAGATATGGAGCTGCAACATTTTGGTTCAAAATGAGTAACTAAACCACGTTACACTGATCACCCGTGTATTTATTGGAAATAAGCATCAATTTAAACTTGGCGAACGGAGACCTGGCCAGGTCAATGAGAGGTCAGCGGTGAGAGACGCAGAATCAATAAACTCTTCCCCGACATTTCAGAGCGGTTAAAACTGAAACATGCCGACCCTAGCCGGGACGTAAGCACATCTTAATTGGAGCCATGGACGTAAACCACGTAACACTGAAATGCACATTCGCGGAATTTGGAACCCCAGAGACACAGTCATCTTTTACGAGAATTACCGAAATATCACACACATATCATAGATACTAAACATTACGACTGGTAGCAAGTATTTGATCATTGATTAATGAAAGTACCTACATAAATCAGCAGACGAAATCCCTAAAGCAACCCAGGGAAGAGAGGGCAAGTGGATATGCAGCAAAACGAGAGAATACATCAGACGGAAGAAGAAGTGAGAGATGAAGGCACTTAAATATTATGAACTCCTGACACTTTGACAACAGATATATTGGATATAAACAGATAATGCTAGATATTGTTGCCGAAAAGTTACTACAGAATTTTACATTAGGCAGTAGTTTAAAAAGTGACAGTGTAGTTTTAGGCAAGGCACTGTAAACTTGTACCTAGCCTTAGTTCTACGTACATTATATTAGAACCAACAAGGTTTAATCCAGTTAGGCTAACACAAACACGCAACAAAGTATGGAGTCGGGGATGAACGTCTTGATGAAAAATGCTGAACACTACACCATCAAACATCAGTTTGGCCGCCGCAGCATCTACCTCCTTTTCTATTGTCCGTTTTTCCCTTCCTAATTATCAAATAATTTATTGATAATTCTGTTTCACAAAACCGTTATTTTATTTTAAAAGGGCTTGAAAATAATAAGAATAAAATTCAAGAAATGTCCTGCTCCCACGTGGAAGATATGGGCAACGATTCCTGTTGACACAGGGATTGGTGGTCGCCAGCTTTGCCTCTAAGTTCGGCGCTCAGATGCAGCGGCTAGAAACCAAAAACGACCAACCATGTAAAATTAGGAGGTGAGTCTTACACCGAGCAGCAAGTGAAATATAGTGGCATCGTTCAGTCCGTCCTCAAGCATCGACTTTACACTGGCATTGCTCGAAGAATATTGATGTAACACTTACATCACCGCCAATGGAGTTGCAGATAGTCAAGGAACTGAGATCCAAGGATCTCCTAACGCGGCGACAATTCTGTGAATGAATGCTTGAAAATTTTCCTTATAACTTGTGGACGTCGGACAAACTTTTCCATCTCAATGGATTTGTTGATAATTAAAACTTTTGTCATTATACACAGAAGCTGCAATTTATATTGCAGAACAACAAAGTAATCGTGCGGTGTGCTGTGTTGCAATGTGGAATGACAAGCTCTTATTTTTCTGAGAAGAGAATGGCTCTGCGACTGCAATCCCACAGGATCGGTTCGTCGCCGTGTTCTAACCTTTGTTCGCAAGAACTTCAGACATTACCGTAAATTATTGGCTACCGCTGGCTTCAGCAAGTCGGGTCGACGTCACACACATCGCGAATATCAATGGGTGCCCCACGGTAATTCCTGTCTATCACATAACGTAGACCATCGATAAGATTCTTTGGCCTCCAAAATCACCTGATCTGCCAGCTTGAAACTTCTACTTGTAGCGTCCACTTGCTACAACAGACGAATTGAAAACTAAAATCCGGAAAGAAGTTACCAAAATGTATGTAGAAATTTTACTTCGAACCATCGATATTTAATCTAAGAGATCACAGGAACGTTCGCAAATAAATGGCGCTCACCAGGAAGACGTCATCTTAAAGAAACAAATTTACATTGCGTAATATTAAATTTCATGGGTTTTACTGTTACTTAACATTCTCAAATTTAGTTATAAATGTGTTTTGTCATAACAATAATTTTTTCAATTTCACGTTCCTCGGAGTCACCCTATAATTCGCGCTCGCTGATCGAAAAAAGCGTTTAGAAGCGTTTAATGGTGGATTGCTTTACGAGCTTTTGTTCAAGGTAATGGACAATAAAACAGCTTCACGGCGCAAAGCGAGAAGTGTCAATATCTGACTGCGATCTCAGTCAGCGTTTTCCAAGTGCATTATCTAGCTACAGCTGCGGAAGTGGGGTGGAGTGGTGCTGAAGTGCCCGTGCTCTGGTGCCTTATGACATTGGAGTGAGCTCTCTTCGGTAACTTCCTGACGTCAGAAAATAGATCTCGGACGGGATTCTGGGAAAAGCAGTGGCTTAGATCTGCTTGCTGAGATACACAGTGTAGACAAAGTCTTCGCTCCACAGCGTTTCCTCGTCCTGTCCTGACGTCAAAGGAAGAAAGTGCATACCTCGTTGAAGAAGACGGAGCAGTACCAATTTAGATTTTAATGATAGTATTTTTTTCTGAGGAAAAAGTAAGTAGTCTAATTAATACCTGCAAATACTCTCTACACACCTTTTGTGTTTGTAGCATTTTCATACGTTCTGTGCCTTTGCACCACCATACAACCCTGAAACGAACGTGCATAACGCATCTGTGGCAGTAGGAGCTTATAATCAGAGCAGTATTTACCGTGTTAAACATTAACGGTTAATGGACGTGATGAAATTTCCGTAATCAGATCCTTCAAACCGAACGGTTACAGTAATAATAATAATAATAATAATAATAATAATAATAAAAGTAAATGTAACAATAATAATGATAACGAGAAGAAAGAGCAACCTACCGCATATTCTTAAAGTTACTGACTGTTAGTAGAGTAGTCGACCGAATAGGTAGACTCTGGAAGAGTGATACAAAGACTACGTTTTCAGTCAGCACAAAATAGAAAAAAAATCTGCTAATAACAATATCAGCCTTTACTTGAGGAAGATATTTCTGAGAATGTACGTGGACTGTGGGAGCAGCGAATCGAAGCATTTGAGATGTGGTGCTACAAATGAATGTTGAAAATTAGGTGCACTTTTAGGGTAAGAAAATGAGGAGCTTCTGCACAGAATGGGAGAGGAAAGGAATATGTGGAAAACACTGATAATGAGAAGGGACAGGATAATAGGACATCTGTTCAGACTTGAGGGAATGACTTAAATGGTCAGAGGGTGCTGTAGAGGGCAAAAACTGCACAGGAAGACAGAGATTGGAATACATCCAGAAAATAATTGGGGACGTAAGTTGCAAGTGCTACTCTGAGATGAAGGGATTATTACAGGAAAGGAACTCGTGGTGGGCAGCATCAAACCAGTCAGAAGAGTGATAACAAAAACAAATGTTCTTGTATAACAATGTTGGTACCGAAATAACCTTATGAAGTTTAAGATACGTTCATATTCTTGGTTTGTTTCAGAGAAGTCATCGAATGGTACCATTGTGGTAATCAAACTTCTCAGTTTTCTTCTGATATAGACCTCTTATACAGTATTGTTGGTTAAAATCTTATGTGCGATTTTGTAGGTTCATTTTCGACTGCAGTACAATTCCGTTAACGTATGCTTGAAAAATTGGCCACCATTTACTAGGACTAGCACACTGATGGTTCCGTCCCACTTAATTATGTATTTAAACAGCTCACCCATTGCGGTAATCGAGGATTTCGGCGATTTTTGTATCTAACCGACATTGATTATGACGAGAATGTTTTAGTTTCCAGTTCGAAGTCGGGTAACAAATAACCAGAAATATTTTTTGTAATGTAATTACAAATTAACATTTTTTTAAATTTTTCCCCTTACGTTTATTGCGTAACCTTTCTTCTAGCCAAATTTCATAATTTTAGACCAACGGAAAGTGCCCTATAGTTTTTAATGAGTGACGTTGCGAGTATAATAGCATGTCACTTAAATAGCCGAATATTTTGATTACGTTGACTTAGAATCATCATATTTATGCACCGACAAAGGATTATAAACCTCAAAATGTGATATAAATTTCAGCTTGATACGTGTACCCGTTTCTGAGAAAAAAAATAGGTCTTAACAGACGGACAAACAGTCAGACAACAAATGACAAAAAGTTTTTTGCGTGTGATATAATTATAAATTAATAATTTCGGATTTCCTCTTTTGGTTGCTCTTTGCAGTCTTCCTTCTTACAAAATTTCATAATTCTAGACCATCGGGAAGTAGTCTATGAATTTTAATGAGATGCTTTGAAAGTATCAAAACATTAATGACCATATTGTTGGATACATTGACTTACAAGTTTAAATTTATTGCACCAGAAAGGTACTACAACACTTTTATACGTCGTAAACTTCAGCCTGATACGTCTACCCGTTAGTGAGGGAAAGATGTCTTAACAGATGGACGGCAGACAGACGGACTGATAACAGATGAAAAACAATTTTTTTTGCGAGTGATGTAATTGGAAATTAACCACTTTCGGATCTTCTGCTTTACTTGCACCGTGAGACCTTGCTTACTGCCAGATTTCATGTGTCTAGGCCAGCGGAAAGTACCATATAGGTTTTGTTGAGTGACTTTAACAGGATCAAAATGTGTGACATAACTGGCCTCATCTTCTGAGTGCACTGACTTACCCCACCAAGAGATCGTAGATGTTGGTATGTGACAAACGTTTCAACTTGTTGCATCTACAATTTTCTGAGAAAATGGATTTTTTACTAACAGACAGGTAGACTGACAGAAAGACAGACACACGGGCAACAAAGTGATCCTGTAAGGGTTACGTTTTTAACTATTAAGCTACGGAACCCTAAAAGCCAGTGGTGAAAGGGTGCTGTCTTATCGAACTCCAAAGCTAAAAACCACATTTATTTTCTCATCATCCCCAATTATTTGGATTGATGTGTTATTAAACGTGTTGTAAATTATCCATATAAGATACAGGTATACCTGTTCGCCTTAATATCTCCCTTAATAATTGTGTAATTGCTTTAAAGGTTTAATATAATCCATGAAATTTGTGTGTGTGTTTCTTTATTGTATTTCTTGTGTTCTTGTATACACAATATGGAATAAAATAAATACCAAGTACTGTAGGTCACCAACGTGTTACTCGTAAATAACACTAGCCAAGAAAATTTTACCTTTTTCCTGTAACTGGCATGAAAACAGCTAACCTTCATATTTTCAGGTGTGCTGATAAATAGAGCGTTAGTGAAGAAAATATTATCTCCCGTTTTGAAGTTATGAAAACTATACGTTATTGCCTAAAAAAACTTAATCATGTATTTACCTTGGTGTTATCCCTTGGAGTAAGGTTACTGAAGGAGCAGCAGCTTTTCCTGGTATTTGTAGTTTCCTGCTAGTGATTCCCCGATTAGCGTCCTGACATAATCGGCTAACATTGATGCACTCCACTTTCCCTGAAATCTCATATCCACGTCCGAAATTTGTTGGTGGAGGCGTTCTCCGTGCTCGTCGGTTACAGAACCACACTTTTCAGGAGAGAAGTGCAAGTGGGAAGCCAGGAAATGTAGGTTTAAGGACATGTTGCACTCCAATCTATTCTAGCAGCTCAGATGATTTGCTACAAGATCCTTGCAGTCGTTTTCCCTCTTATTTTCGAGAAAGTTTGTTGACATTGAACGAAGGCATCCCTAGCTGACTTTCCGCCCCCTCCAGGATAGTACACTACTAGCCATTAACATTGCTACACCACGAAGATGATATGCTACAGAAGCGTAATTTAACCGACAGGAAGAAGGTGTTGTGATACGCAAATGATTAGCTTTTCAGAGCATTCATAAAAGGTTGGCGCCGGTGGCGACAACTACAACGTGCTATCATGAGGTAGGTTTCCAACCGATTTCTCATACACAAACAGCAGTTGACCGGCGTTTCCTGGTGAAACATTGTTGTAATGCCTGGTGTATGGAGGAGAAATCATGTTTTCGAGTTTGATAAAGGTCGGATTGTAGCCGATCGCGATTGCGATTTGTCGTAGAGCGACATTGCTGCTCGCGTTGGTCAAGATCCAATTACTGTTAGTAAAATATGGATTCGGTGGGTTCAGGGTAACACGGAATGCCGTGCTGGATCCCAACGGTCTCGTATCACTAGCAGTCGAGATGACAGGCATCATGTCCGCATGGCTATAACGTTTCGTTCAGCCACGTCTCGATCCCTGAGTCAACAGATGGGGACTTTTGCAAGACAACAACCATCTGCACGAACAGTTCGACGAAGTTTGCAGCAGCATGACTATCACCTCGGAGACCATGGTTCCTGTCGGCCTTGATGCTGCATCACAGACATGAACGCCTGCGATAGTGTACTCAACGACGAGCCTGTGTGCACGAATGGCAAAACGTAATTTTTTCGGATAAATCCCGGTTCTCTTTACAGCATCAAATGGTCGCATCCGGGTTTGGCTACATCACGGTGAACGCACATTGGAAGCGTGTATTCGTCATCGCCATACTGGCGTATCACCCGGCGTTATGGTATGGGGTGCCATTGGTTACACGTCTCGGTCACCTCTTGTTTGCGTTGACGGCACTTTGAACAGTGGAGTTACATCTGAGATGTGTTACGACCCGTGGCTCTACCCTTCATTCGATCCCTGCGAAACCCTACATTTCAGCAGGATAATGCACGACCGCATGTGGCAGGTCCTGTACGGGCCTTTCTGGATACAGAAAATGTTCGACTGCGGCCCTGGCCAGCACATTCTCCAGATCTCTCACCAACTGAAAACGTCTGGTCAATCGTGGCCGAGCAACTGGCTCCTCACAATACTCTTGATGAACTGTGGTATCGTGTTGAAGCTGTTGGGCAGCCGTACACGCCATCCAAGCTCTGTATGACTCAATGCCCTGGCGTATCAAGGCCGTTCTTACGGCCAGAGGTGGTTGTTCTGGGTACTGATTTCTCAGGATCTATGAATCCAAATTGCGTGAAAATGTAATCACATGTCAGTTCTAGTATAATATATTTGTCCGATGAATACCCGTTTATCATCTGCATTTCTTCTTGGTGTAGCAATTTTAATGGCCAGTAGTGTATTTGAACGCTCATATTTGTACAGTTTGGAATCCATGAAAATCCCCTCTTTTATTTTCGACTCACTAAGTCGTGGAAATTTCTCACCAAAATACAGGAATATCTTTTACCATTCCACCACGAATGAATTCAACCGCGAATGATAACTTGAGACACAAAATTACAATGACGACACGCACTAACTACACTCTAGTAAAACGTTCTTCTCGTACACGAACAGAAGAAAATATTTTAACAGACTGAACCTACGCTTAAAGGAAGCATGCTCCGCTCCACCCATCCTCTTCCCCTTTCCCTTGTTGCTACGAGCCCTGGCTATAAATATCAACCAAATGCACACCGCTATTCTTGCCTGAACCTTCAGCACTCTGCCTACTGTTATCGGGATTTTGAAGCTTACGTGGGAAATGACTGACAATGAATGCTAATAAAATATAGTTCGAATTAAGTCCACCTCTCCCACCTTCAACTTGAAAACGAGAGCTAATTCTAGTTGTTCATTGTCGTTTCCGTTACCAAAATCGTCGCTATAGTAAACTAACATTTATTTCATCCCAGTTACATTTTCACTCTTGGCTTGTGTAACGGGTGCAGGTTACTTAAGTAATAGTCTCGTGCGAACTTGACTCTGCACCTGGCGAGGCTGGCTGGCGTGGTTTTGTCCCAAACGGCAGGATATTTCTTTCTGGTTTGAGGATTTTTCTACATAAGGAAAGCAGGAAGTTGTCTGTTCCGCGGTTTGTCGGAGCGCCGTCCGTAAATTAATTACGGCTCGCGGGCGGCCGGGCAAGTGTGATAATGAAGGGGTTTATCAGGTCCTTTTATTGTGGCGGCCTCTCTACGCGGTTCTTTTTGTAGCTTTCGCGGCGAGCTGTTTCCGCTTTTAGCCTCGCGGCGCGGCGGCCCATTAGCGGCTTTGCAGGACTGCCTGCCCTGGCGGCGGCGGTGGGGGCGGCGGCGGGGGCGGCAGCAGCACGGCTCGCTAGCAGGCCAGGCTCCGCCTCGGTCTGCCGCCGGGATTTACACTGACCACTTGCCAGGAAGCTGTGTGCCGTTTCCAGCACGAGGGAGCCGGAAGACGCCCCAGCACGCGACACTGCACTACACTGCTTGTGACAAAGGTACTGTATATTTTTCCATCGTGACTCGTGGTATCTGGCTCACTTTGCTATCTTGTTCTTTTCCTAATCTGAGGTAATTGGAAAGTTTTAGCACTGAATTCAAGAGAAACAAAGCAAACCCCACACTATGTTGTGCAAGCGCTAGCCAACTGCTCACAGATATTAGAAAGAAAGCCAAATTCGAGAACTGAGAAGAGCCGTTGACAAAATAAATTATCATGAACAACTAGTTTCTACCATCTGGGCATCTTCTGGTACTGTACTACAATTTAAATGACCCTGTGGCAATGCTCATACTTTGGCGTAAATATTAGTTCATCAAATCATCCTGTATGACACTTGTATTTAGTAAAATGCAGTAATAGAATAGTGCAATTCACTTCTGTCGTTAACTAACATACACTGTCATTATCAGATTGTATCTTCAGCAAGGTCCCCACTCTGTACTAGTTGTTAGTGCAAGTTAGCAGTTCCATGTTTTAGTACTCAGTCTGCAACGGCAAACACATGCAAAAGTGAACATTTTCTCGGGAAGCGAAAAAATGAAGCCAAATGACATCGTGCACTAATAATCATTTTACTGATGACGATGTATCCAAAAACGCGTGAGTAATTTAATTTCACTTCACGTTCAAGATAAACACAAGTACCAAACAATGCACCACGACGGAATTTTCCTAATGGGACGGATATCCGCAGAAGTGATGTACACGCACAGACGAACAGATTATTACAATTTCAGACAAATTAGAGATTTGTTCAAGAGAAACAGCTCAAGAACTAAGCAACTCAATAACCCGTTAGTCCTCCGCTGGCCTTTATGTGAGCAGTTATTCGTCTTGGCACTAATTGACAAAGTTGTTCGATACCCTCCTGAGAGTTATCGGGCCCAATTCTGTCTAATTAGCATGTTGTATCGTCAAAATAGCGAGATGGTTGGAGGCCCTACCCCTAATACTCCTGAAGCTCTCAGTTGGGGAGAGATCCGGCGACCTTTTCGGCCAAGACAGTGACGATGCTCGAAGTAGACAGTATTCATACCGAATACTGGCAATAACGAGAAAAGTGTTTTTGGAAAAGAGAATTTCTAACGTAAGCTATTATTATAATGTCGTCTATAAAAGTTCTTGTCTTTAGTGAAGCGTTGGATGGGGGTGAAATGTGGTCAATGAAATATCAGAGAGGAAGAGAATGAAACTTTGGAAATGTGGTGCTGCCAAAGAGAGAAGAAGGTTATCTGGGTAGAAATACTGAACGAATCACGGAGTAATTCTCCGAGGTGACCTGTGCAGGTTCTTGCAACAACTTCGTGTAAATAACATTTCGATATAATGCAAAATTTTAGTGGTATTTTTAACAAACGAGAGATGTCTAGTTACTTGACATCACTCTATGACTTCTGTGTAGAGAAGCCTAACAAGGAAATCGCATGTGATTGTGAACAATGATAAGGCATTTCGAATAGGCTGTTTAATGTGTAGGAGCTTCAGTTGTAGAATAGAGTTGTATCACAAAGTTGCATGGCAAATCACAACAGCAGGAGTGAATAACGATATCTGTAGCAATCTTATCGATTTTATCCCCAAAATATGTATATGAGAAATTTTACATTTTCCTAAGAAACACAGTATTACCACACTGAGAGATATAATTTACAGTCACGTAACAGATGCTGTGTTCGACCCTGTGGAAAGTATAATTGCATTAAAAGTCGACTTCCGCGATGTTAGAGCAAAAGTTAGCAATATCCACAGAGGGTAACAATCCTTTTGTACTACTAGTTACACTTAATAACCTAGCATTAAATCACTACAATACTTCTCTGACTCCCAAAAGTAATTGAAACATGCAACAGAAAGTATAGCAATTCTCTCCAATTATCTCCAAGAGGCGTTTCGAAGGTTTAAACCTCCATCATCAGATGGATTTACATTTGTTAGTATGACATTTGCGCGTGCTGTGTTACGATTTTTCGGAGGAACTTGTGGCCCTGTTTAGTGGAGAAACTAAAAACTGTTTCAGAACATGGTTTTGGATCTCTTTTGACAAAAATTGTATGTTTATCTAACATAAAAATAAATAAGTAAAATAGAATACCTACAGTGCTCACAGGTTTCTTTCACACGTAATGCGTTACGACAGTGAAAGACACCTGTGACCACTGTAGGTACTCTATTTTACTTATTTATTTTTACCGTTAGATATACTGTAAGTAGGCTGTTTAGGATTTCTTATTGGTTACGCCATGTAGCGCTCTGTATGAAAATCACTGGCTGTGCTGTGTGCAGTCTGTGGCTGGTTTCCATTGTTGTCTGCCATTGTAGTGTTGGGCAGCGGCAGCTGGATGTGAACAGCGCGTAGCGTTGCGCAGTTGTAGGTGAGCCGCCAGCAGTGCTGGACGTGGGGAGAGAGATGGCGGAGTTTTGAAATATGTAAGAATTGATGTCATGAACTATCATATATTTTTTGACTATTAAGGTAAATACACTGTTTTTTCTCTATTAAAATCTTTCATTTGCTAACTATGCCTATCAGTAGTTAGTGCCTTCAGTAGTTTGAATCTTTTATTTAGCTGGCAGTAGTGGTGCTCGCTATATTGCAGTAGTTCGAGTAACGAAGATTTTTTCTGAGGTAAGTGATTTGTGAAAGGTATAGATTAATGCTAGTCAGGGCCATTCTTTCGTAGGGATTTTTGGAAGTCAGATTGCGTTGCGCTAAAAATATTGTGTGTCAGTTTAAGCACAGTCGTGTATAATTGTTCTAAGGGGTCGTTTCATATGTCGACCCTTAGCCAAGGATACCTCACTGGAATCTTCTGATTTTTTCCTTGTAGTTTGTGTAGTTAGTGTAGCCTTTGTTTATTGCTAGCGCCTTATCATAGAGAGAATTTCCTTTGCAGTTGCAATCTTTCATTGTTGTACAGTAAAACAGTTGTGGCATGCATGTAGTTTTGCACAAAGTATTTCGCAGCTGCGCTTGCAATTAATAGATATTATTTTCAGTGATATGTTAATGTGTTCTCTTATTTTTGCTTTTCAAATTGTGTTTTTTTTCTGTGTTGTCGTGTGAAATATTGTGACAATAATGGCGTGTGAAAAACGTAATACTAGGCTTCAAAGTAAACTGAGAAATGACAGTGAAGACGAAAGCAGTGTGTTAGCGCCACCATGTAATGAATCAACTAATGTTCAAAGTAGTAATTTGGTAATCGTGCATAGGGAAACGGAGCGGGTTGCAAATAATGGTGTAGGCAGTGAAACAATTAGTGAACAGGGAAGCATTATCGCTCGATCGGTTGGCAACAGCTCGCCTCAGGATTCCGAAATGACAGGACACAATATTGCAAATACTGTAGATTCAGGTTTTGCGTCCTCACCGTTTTCTCAAATAAGTCAAGACACATTTTCTGTTTTTCAAACTGCGAATATTGCCGGTGCAAATGCATTGCCGAATAGGACTAAGGAACATGTTTCAGACACCAGTGCATTGTTATTACAATTAATGCAACAAATGGGACAAAAGCTTCAAAAGTTAGACACAATGGAACAAAATCAGAGACAAACACAGCAAAAGCTTCTAAAGTTAGACACAATGGAACAAAATCTTCAAAAGTTAGACACAACGCTTGAACAAAATCAGAAACAAATGGGACAGAATCTTCAAAAGTTAGACACAATGGAACATAATTTTCAAAAGTTAGACACAATGGAACAAAATCTTCGGAAGTTAGACACCACACTTGAACAAACACGTGAAGATTTAACTACTGAGTTACATAACATTGAATCGAAATGCCAAAAAATCTGTAATGACGTAAAAACACAAATTTGTGAGCATTTTCAACCTATGTTTTCGCGGCATGAAAATGTATTACAGAATCACGAAGCAGCCATAAAAGAATGGCAAACTGTTGTTCGTGAAAATCACGACACCTTGCAAGCTAAAATGGACTCAGTTGCATCCACCGATTCGGTTACGCAACTTGCAAAAACTAAGGAAAACTTAAAGGACACAGTAGATTCGATTTCAACACAAATGGACACTCTAAAACTTGGTTCAGAAAAACACACTGAGGAAATGTGTTCACTATCGGAGAAAGTAGCCGAACTTTCAGATCAGTTCATTAACTTATCTACAAAGGTAGATGATGATCTGAATGATACAGAAGATTGCGAACAAATTAGGAAATTCAAACAAAATCAGAATCAAATTAATACACAACTCCAAAGAGATATCCGGGAAGTGCAAGATAAGCTAACACAGGTAATACAAGAATTACGTATTTCAGAGGACACTCGCGCTCCAACACGGGAAGAGGGACTTAGAAATACAGAAAAGCCACAAAATAATAACACAGGGCATTTCGGAAATTATGAAAGAAACTGGCAAGGTGCACCGAATTTTGAGATGGAACCGTCGACACGACGTAACGATGACCGATATGCTGCCCGCCGACACGATGATTTTGACTATAAGCTGTTCATTACTACACGTAAATTCAAAACATTTAAGAATTCTGGCAACGACATTCGTCCAAAAGCGTGGCTTCGTCAATTCCCTCATTGTTTTCCTCCCAACTGGTCATTAGAACACAGATTAGAATTTAAGTGTGGCTACTTAGAGAATGAACCAGCTGTAAGAATGCGATCGGTCATTCACGATTGTCACAGTGAAGGAGAATTTTATCATGCCTTCCTCTCAGCATATTGGTCTCAAGCTACACAAGACCAAGTAAAACACAGCATAATGATGATGAAACACTTTGAACAATCTGAATTTTTCAGTCTTGTCAAATATTTTGAAGACATGTTGCAAAAGAATCAGTACCTGTCAAACCCATACAGCCCGTCAGAACTCATCCGCATTTGCTTAATCAAACTGCCTGAACATTTACGACAGATTATTTTAGCAGGACGATGCAAAGACGACATTGAAGCTTTTCAGGGACTGTTACAAGAACTGGAAATTGACACTGACAATCGCGGAACGCGAAAACAGGAGCACAACAATTACAGGTCACACCTGTCACAATTCCGCGATGACAGAAATAATACACAACAAGGCTATTCGTACAACGTAAATCGTGACCAAAACAGACACCACCCGTATGACAACCGTTGGCAGAGTAGTAATTATTACAGGGAAAGATCACCTCTCCGCGGTAATGACTATCACAGAGACAATCAGAGAAACAGACAATATGGAAACCAAAATAATTATTATCAAGGGAGACGGAATAACTTAAGACGCAATGGTCCAAAGCGCAGTTACGATTAAGGGAGAAATTCTCCACCACTTGACCGACAAGAAAGAAACTATCGAATCTACCGACATGACGACACACGATATGATCGTAACGACAGACCTGAATTGCAGCATAACTGG
This sequence comes from Schistocerca gregaria, assembly GCF_023897955.1. Taxonomy (NCBI): domain Eukaryota; kingdom Metazoa; phylum Arthropoda; class Insecta; order Orthoptera; family Acrididae; genus Schistocerca; species Schistocerca gregaria. The sequence goes on along the minus strand of NC_064921.1, from coordinate 108,193,364 downwards.
CGGGAATCAAACAGAGCAGGGCCCTCTCGGCAAGGTGAATTTTTAGAAGTTAGGTCCCCTAATCCCATTAACGGCGCGCGCCAACAAAGAGACAGACAATGACTTACACCGCAGGCAGCCGCGTGTGCCGGCTGGCTCAGAGAAAAATAACGTAGACGCTAACCTTCAGAAAAAATTTTAGCATTCCGTGCCGACGTATACAACATGATAATTACTTGGAAGCTGAAACTCTGCGCACTAGAAAGGGTAAATGATTGCACCGCATTTCACTTGTAAAACCGTTTATTGAAAGATAATCTGCTTTTTAACTTGGTATTTGCCATATAACTTTTCACTTCACATTACTAGTATGCTTTGTCAGACTTATAATCTCTTAACATGCAGCAATATTTAAGTTAAATATCCAATCAAGAACCAAGAGAACTTATCTAAACAGAAATTACGAATGCATTGTTACAGTGAACAGATAACACAGTGTCATTGTGTGTGTGTACATTCTTGCTTGTTAGTGGCACGATTATGTAACGACCATAAGGCTGACACAATTAGAACATTTACCAGTACTACTAATGAGATTTTAATGCAACATTTTGGTTTACTTGCAAATACATTCTGGATTTAAAGTACTTTCTGTGAGATACCAGATGACACAGTGGTTAGTGTATGTGACAGCTACACGATTATATCACGACGCCACTAATGAGTGACAATTTACAATGTTGCTTTTGCGGTGTATCTGTTTTATATCTGCAGTTTTTCTGAATAATTCTGGAAAGTAAAACATGTTTTAGTAGTAACTTTGTGATATAGCTACAATGAGACAGCCTTTTCTGTAGCACAACAATACGTTACAGTACAGTACTTACTTCATCACGGCAATAAGCGTAGTATCTACGATATTTATACGCAAAGCATTTCACTTTTGTTTATCATGAGGTAAGTACATTGACTTCTGTAGAACTTAGCTTTCGGAGGACGATAACTACGACACTTCCACAGAGATTATCTTACAACACGACGCACAGTTTAGCGCTACAGTACGCGTATTTGAGTGACTAATTTTGTACTTAAAACATTTATTTTTAAAGATATTTGAAATACAATGATACAAAAGTTTTCCTTGATACATTTCATTCCATTGCTGTAATCTGTAACATCTGAGGGTATAATTACATTAATCCTCAGGGGGGTACACGCTTACTTTGTGTACCATGTGTTTGGCAAGCACAAGGAGCCCTAGCTAATATGGTATTTGTTTATACAACTTTACACATCGGTACCATATTTCTCTAACACGTAAATTACATAGCTATCTGATCATTTAACTGAGAGAGACAAACATTTACTTTACTACATCAGTGACAGATGTTTACGTAATTACACCATTGGATAACTTCACACTTACGAAGTTGTATTTTGTGAACTGTTCATATTTTTTCGGAACCATTGTGATACTATGAGAGCTTTGAATGACATATTTGGTATGGGATCACGATTTTTAAAGTACATTTGAGGCAGATGACACTTTTGACATGAGCAGAGAATTTTTTTTTTTGGTTTTGAAATTATTGGAGGAAGCTACGGAGATTTTGAGAATTTGACTGTGGTGTTATGATGTTATTATTACGTCGACAATGTGAATTATGCTGCTGAAGTATGCTTAAGCTGATGCTATATGAGTTATTTGGTTATGCTACGTATCTGTTATGATGACATATTGAAGAAGTGTCGACGAATATACATATGTGTAATAAGGTAAGGAATATTGAGTAGTGGTTAGGGACTCTAGTTTGTGAAAAAGGATGTTGGAAACCAAGAATCGTACTTTAAGAGTTATGAAATGTGTGTATACGCGTGAATGTATCACAAGGCCGCCAAAAATTTTTGGACACTGTTATATTAATAGAATTTTGTTTCTACAGATGTGTAACGCAAATTCTTGACCTGTGAAATTTTTTACATGAGACTGCCACTGTAGCGGAAACTGGTGACGTAAATATTTCGTTAAGACAGTTAAGTGACCATCTGCACGTAATGCGTCGTGGGCACCCATCTGTGCGACAACCACCTGACAAAAGAATGCCATTAGTGTGTGCCTTTCAGAGGCACAGGTAAAAAAAAAGGCCATTATCCTCTCTATTGACATTCCTTTGTAGAAAGCACCGCAAATACGACACGCTCATTACTGAGAAAGATACTTACATCTGACACCTGATTATAACAAACGTCTTTCTACGAAAGTTCAGAGAATTTGTACTAACTTATGAAATGTCATGTGACTATTGAATGATATTTTTATGCTTTTCATGGTTGCTTATTTCATTTAATATCTGTTTTCCAGCTGTGTTGCATAATTGATTTTATAAAATAAAATTAAATGCATTTGCTAATGTGAACACTTTCTGCCAACAGATCTATTAAATAATAATTTTATGATCCATATTCTTAGAATAAGGAGCACTTTGAATAGAAAGAACAATAAGAAGAGATTAATCACAGTAACTGAATTCAAAATTTTCTTTTCAAGTACACGGTAACATTTTTTTACAATAAATTTTTGTGGTGCACCACTTTAATTGCATATACATTAAGATGTGAATAGACATTGTCCTTATCTGCATTGTTGTCTTTAGCGTAATATTTTTTCTGCTTCAGCTTTGTCATGTTTAGATATAAAAGATTACATTTATTGCTGCTCGCTATGCTTACTTGCATTCTTTTTTATCATTGCTGTTTGTGTAAATTGTTTTGTGCTGCTGCATTGCCTCGTCCCTTAGTTTAGTATCTGAGATCAGTAGATTTAAGTTAGCTTAAGAGGGGGTAGACTATATAACAAACTAACTATGATGAATTGGAAGAAAAGCATTGAGAAGCTATAACGAAATGGTTTCTCCAAAAAAGTAGTGTACAGTGGAGAAAAACTAATTTTGAAAGAGGATGTGTACAGAAAGCAGGTTTAGATAGGACTTTTTGGGAATAATGATGAACTAAGGAGATCTCTATGCAAAATACTGCAGTAAAACAAACCCTGTCCTTTCCTTTCGTATTATCCCTGTATGTGTTTATGTACCCTTGTGTATTTGTCTTTTTCCTGTCTTTATGTGTTTAGCTAATAAGATCTATGTTGTAGAATTTTTCAAATACTATGTTATTTTCTTTGTAAATATGTTCAGACATTATTTATTGTGTTTTGTTTTAATGCTCATGTATGAAGTTGACGTTTCAAAAGTTATTCTGATCTTTTATGTATGTACTTATGTCGTAATTTTTGTAACACTGTTGTATTTGCTATTTCGATTCTTTTGTAAAGCCTGTACTACTGCAAATGTTATCTGTAGTGTTATGTTCTTTAATGATATATTTTGTACCTTCGTTATTGTATTCTTATGTTATAAAATTGTAATTGACACCAGTTCATCAAATTAAGTAACTTGTAAATTACATTTCACTGCACACGTTTTTGTTGGTCATAGTATATGGACAATATGTGAGAAGTAGGGACTGATAGTGTTTGCACGTGTGTTAATAACTCAGTAAGGGACTGGATAACAGCATTGCTGGTTCTAAGGACATTTCAAAAACAATTTTTGTGAGTGGACAAGTGGTGGTTTATGGGCTTGCTGTATTCTCTGCAAGCCTCTTCAATGGTGATTGTGCACCTGAACAGTTGCAACAGATGGCTGCTGGCCATCTCTACCAGGACTACAGTGGGTCTACACCTTTGATGACCCACCAATACCATTATTTCTACAAGGACTGCAGTGGGTCTGCACCTCTGGTGGCCCACCAATACTGTAATCTCTACCAGGACTACAATGGGTCTACTCTGTGACGACCTACCTACCAATATTCGACAAAACTTCGACTGACTTTGCTGTGGGTTTGCTCTGTTAAGGCCCATTACCTGTCTGCATGTCAAGAGTCAGCACTGTCTTTCCGTTGGAAGGACCACACTACTTCTTCAAGACTGCATGGAAATCCACTGCTTCCGTGTGCATTTTCTGTTACTGCTCAGACTTTGAGAAAAACACTGCAATTTTACTGTGATGAACGATCAGGACTGTCTTTGCAGACTGTGAGAAAATTTTAGCTTTTGACCAACATTGTATCAATAAATGTGTGCATATGATTTCTTTGTTATTGTAATTGTGAAAATTTTTTTTCAAATATGTATTGGCCAGTGCCCAAAACAATTTGTAAAATTTTTTGTGGGGAGCATGGGGGCTATGTCAGTAGGCTGTTTAGGATTTCTTATTGGTTACGCCATGTAGCGCTCTGTATGAAAATCACTGGCTGTGCTGTGTGCAGTCTGTGGCTGGTTTCCATTGTTGTCTGCCATTGTAGTGTTGGGCAGCGGCAGCTGGATGTGAACAGCGCGTAGCGTTGCGCAGTTGGAGGTGAGCCGCCAGCAGTGCTGGACGTGGGGAGAGAGATGGCGGAGTTTTGAAATATGTAAGAATTGATGTCATGAACTATCATATATTTTTTGACTATTAAGGTAAATACACTGTTTGTTCTCTATTAAAATCTTTCATTTGCTAACTATGCCTATCAGTAGTTAGTGCCTTCAGTAGTTTGAATCTTTCATTTAGCTGGCAGTAGTGGTGCTCGCTGTATTGCAGTAGTTCGAGTAACGAAGATTTTTTCTGAGGTAAGTGATTTGTGAAAGGTATAGATTAATGCTAGTCAGGGCCATTCTTTCGTAGGGATTTTTGGAAGTCAGATTGCGTTGCGCTAAAAATATTGTGTGTCAGTTTAAGCACAGTCGTGTATAATTGTTCTAAGGGGTCGTTTCAATACGAGTAGGTTTTGTCCAAAAGAAACCCAAACCATGTTCTGAAATAGTGTTTTGTTTCTCCAATACAATGGGCCGAAAATTCCACCAAAAAATCTTAACTCAACAAACACGCAAATTTCATACTAACAAATGTAAATTCACCTCATGATGCAGATTTACACCTTTGAAACGCGTCGTGGAGGTAAATAAATAGTGACTGGTAACAGTAAACCTGTTGATTCATTTAATGTCAGTAAAAGTCACGGTAAAGCCTAACCTAAAAGTTCATATTTAAAGTGATCTTGGTATTATTTAGTAATTGATAATGGAAAGCGGTAACAGAAAATGTGGCAGGGGTTGTTAGAAATGCTATAGATCTTGGTATTATTTAGTAACTGATAACTGAAAGCGAAGTAAATACAGTCCTTAATCTCTTCAGATAGAAACATACTATTGATACGTAAAAGTCGCAGCCTTCCTTTTTTTATCATCAGTGGAACATAAAATCAAGCTCCCGGAAGACCAAAAAGAACAAAGTAATTAATTTAGTTAGCCTATTACGTGATTTTGTACTGTAGAACAAGGTCCGTTATCTTCTTTTCCCTTAAATTGGTGCATGGGTTGGTTATAAAAGATTGTTATTGTATTGCCAGTGATGTAGCCTCAAGTAGATCCAAGGTGAACTGTCAATTATTAACACCTTCATTGCTTATCACACTCTTAGAGCCACATTTATTTTGTACTGATACAGAAAAATAATACAGACAATTCAGACGTGGGGTTAAGACTTTGCCTTGCACCCAGATTCGCAGAGAGACTGAAACTTATTCGTTTTAAAGGGGGGTTATGAACTAGATTTTCGACTTTAGGCATTATATACCACATGACTGACTGGCAGTTTTATTTTAATGATTTTTAAAATACTGATCTGGCCTGGCGTTGGCTATTTTGTTTTAATGACACTAAAATACTGGAGCGTGACTGGGAGAGGAAAACGTTTGTGTATGTTTGAATGTGTGTGCGTGTATGCACCCACGAATGTGTATTCTGCTGATGAATCTGTGTCAGGGTGCTGTGTACATACCATTCAGCTGTTTCGTTTTAATGGCCGGTAAAATAGTTGACTGTGACTGTAGGAGAGGGTTGGAGTGAGTATGGGGAAAGGGAGATGGAGACGCATGACTTTAGAGTGGGGAGAGGGAGTGAAGAGGGTGCGTGGCTTAGAATAGGGGTGGCGTATGATAACATCATCCGTTTGCCCTGTATCAGCAGGCAGGTAATCCAAAGGTAAAAGCTCAATTTGAATCCAGAAGGCCCACTTTTTCCCTGCTTCCAAGATGTATGAATTTAGGTATTTAATTATTGTATCATTAGATATATACTGTGGAGAAAATGTGAGAGGAGCAGTACAATAATGAGATGCCATTCCACGAAAATAAAAACACTATCTAATCCTAAAGTACTACAGCGTCCTTACTCAGGGGTTGCAAGCAAGAAATGGTCTGATTTCCCGCCATTCGATATGATGCACTGCTGTATAATGTGCCTGTCCGACTTTCTCCAGACCCATAATGAGGTGATGCTAATTTTCCCCACTATTGCAGACAGGAGGCTAGTTCGTCGTCTGTAAGTGGTGTGCCCTGGATAAAGACCAATGAACTGACAAGCACTTGTTCTTAGGCAATCCTTGGCTCCTCTGGATTTCAACTAACATTCTAGACAATAAACAGCTACATGATGGAACAGAAGACATTGTAATACTTGACGGTTAAATACCAGTGAAAGTTTTCCTGGCAGATACTTCAAAGCCTTAATAAGTCACTGTGAAAGTGATCTACATCTACTTCAATGCTCTGCCCAGTTACGGTGTGTGGCGTTAGGCAGTTTTTGTACCGGTTTCGCTTCACCTTGTACTGTGCCAATCGCGAATAGTTTGAAGGAGGAAAAATTGTTGGTAAGCTTCCGTGTAGGCTGAACTCCATCTAATTTTTCTCAGTGGACTTCTCGCGAGATATACCTAGGAGATATATATTGATTGACTCAATAGGAACGTACACTCTCGCAATTGTAACAATATACCATACCGTGACGAAAAACGCCTCTGTTACAACGTCTACCACGGGAGCTGGGTGAGAATCTCTTTCTCATGTTCAGCCTTACTATGTGTAAATGTACCTCTAACGAAACGTTGAGTAGCTTGGGTCAACAACTTCTGTGAAGCAGTAGAACGATAAACCAGTCTCTCTTCACTCGTTGACTAGTTTCGGGCCGAGACCCATTTTCAAATCATCATAACATAGTCGAAAAAGGCGTTTCCGAAGATGTCAAAAATATACAATGAACAGGTACAGTTTATATAAATACCTGCTGGTATTGTTTGGAACATCTCTACTTCCTACATCACACCTGTGTCGTACCCATTCCATACTGACGAGCAACGTTCAACTACTTTCGTTGTTGATGGAATACGTTTTCTGAAGTTTCTTTAGTGATCTGTCTGGCATCTGCCATACTCGTGGTTAATTTTGTGCGGTTGTTTCACTTGAAGATAGCTCCATAAGAGACCTCCCAGTTATTTTGTGTAATTCTTCCAGTGTCATCTGTAACAGTCCTTTGGGACGCCCAAAGTAGTTTTTAGGCCTGAAGACTTCTCTCTGTTCAGAAAGAGCTGCAGAGTTCTATTTGCTAGCAGCTTTTTCGTCTGAAGAGATTTGAAGTGACTAGTCGAAATGTTTACTGTGACTGACAACGGCTTCGGCAGGTGTGAATACTTAATGTGTCAGTAAGCTTACCACAGTATAGTACCCCTCTTCCAACTCCCCACCCTTCCCATCCTCCCTCCCTCCCTCCCTCCCTCTCTCTCACTCACTCTCTCGCACTCCTCGCTGAACCGATACTACAAAGCATAGCGGCAAGGCGTAATGGAAAACGTGTCTCGGCAGCCGTATGCAGTCTAGCCCTCGATATCGCATTTTGCAAGCTGCATGGCGGACCCAAGCCTATTTCCATCCGTAAGAGTTCTTTCAGTGCCCGTTGTCTCTACTGAAATGTCTATACGAAAAAGGGGCTAAGTTTTCTTCGGTTATGTTAAATTGTTCTCGGAAATGGGAAATGTTAGACATTAAATAACGTACTAAATGTTTTGAAAATAAAACCGCCTATTCCTGCTACCTCTTAAATTATTTATCCCAGTCGCGTTTCGCCTTCTTCGTGTTCTAACGCATCATCAGTAGATCGTATAACAATACAGTTTTGTGATTTTTAGGTTATTAAACAGTTCACGTCACGATGTTTTATGTACAAAAGTAAATACTCACTATTTGCTCATCTGTCTTTTCTCTCATCTGGTCTGGAGGTCGCACTACCACTATATTACTCACATGTAAGCACAACTTTGCCCTCTGACCTTCTTCACACTGTTCACCATGTTTCTCTTTCTTTTTTGCGGTGTATTATTGTTCTTCTGTCATTCAATATAATTGTCTCTTAGGACACTGCATTTAACAAAGTAAATGTTGCAACTCCATAATGTGTTTTCTCCTCTTTGGTGGTACACCTACTTGCTTCCAACCTAACGAAGTGTATGTTCAAGACTAATTTCAATTCATGATGTTTATAACGCGCGCGTGTTTGATAGAGAGAGAGTGAGAGTTTTACCCTCTAGATTATATTTATACCTACTTTCTGGGCCGGCCGCGGTGGTCTCGCGGTTCTAGGCGCGCAGTCCGGAACCGTGCGACTGCTACGGTCGCAGGTTCGAATCCTGCCTCGGGCATGGATGTATGTGATGTCCTTAGGTTAGTTAGGTTTAAGTAGTTCTAAGTTCTAGGGGACTAATGACCAAAGCAGTTGAGTCCCATAGTGCTCAGAGCCATTTGAACTACTTTCTGGTGTTTGTCTTTGTTTTTTATCCGGTTTGGGGTGTCTTTTTGTATAGAATTTTCTGTTGTGTATGCTATGTTTATTCCCTGTCTTTTAGATATTTTGGTGATTTTATGAGTGAGTTTGTGTTTGTATGTCAATGTGTACCGTCTTGTGTTTTCTTTCATCTTCTTCTGATTATCCTGTGTAGTTGCTAGAGGACAGCGTGTCTGTGCCTAATGTTGTTTTTTGTGGTTTGGTGCTTTCTGCTTTTGTTCTACTTTTCATTTTGGGGTTTAGCTTTGTGACCATGTTATTATTGTAAACATCAATTTCTGCTATCTGCATTGTTGTGTCCAGTTCTTTTTGGTAGCTTTCTTTGGTGAGTGGCACTGTGTTGTGTCTAAGTGGTATGTGTCGAAGTGCTACTTCCTTTTTTGAGTGTGTGTGGTTCAAGGATTGGGGATTGATAATGTATGATGCTGTACGTTTACGGTAAATTTCAAACATATTCATATTGTTTTGTTTTTTGATATCCAGAAAATTAATTTGGTTGTTCTATTCTCCTTCAGTTGTGAATTTTAAATTTTTATAGGGTGGCCAATTTCATGATCGTCAGAAAATATTTTTATAAACTACACTGAACAGATCGTTTTTATAAAAATAGTAGCTGACGAATACAAGACATTATGTTTGTTCAGCTATATGGATGACATCCTTTGCTTAGTAGATGAACCAAAAACAAAAATTGCTGAAACACATACTGACATCAACAAGATACATAAAAATATAAAATTCACCATTGAAAGAGAACCGAACAACCAAATAAACTTTCTGGATATCAAAACACAAAACAATATTCATATTTTTGAAATTTACCATAAACCCAAAGCAACGGACATTATCATATCCAATCCTCAAACCACCCACATTCACAAAAGCAAGCATCACTTCAACACACACTCCATAGACTCCACATAGTACCACTCTCCAAAGAGAGCTACCAAAAAGAACTGTGTATAATAACGCAGATAGCACAAAATAATGGTTATAATAATAACATAGTCACAAACCTAAACAACAAAATTAAAAATAAAATAAAAACGGAAAGCACCAAACGAAAGACAACAGCACATCAAAACCAAACACAAAAAAGCCAGCCTATAACGACTACACAGGATAATCAGAAAAAAGATGAAAGAATACACAAGATGGTAGACAATGACATATGAACACAAACTAACTCACAAAATGAACAACATTATCTGAATACAGGGAATAAACAAAGCATACACAACAGAAAATTCTATACAAGAACACACCCCAAATCTGACAAAAAACAGAGACATAAATCAGAATGTAGGTATATATCAGCTACTGTGTAAAACTTGGCAAGGCAGGTAGAAAGGACAAGCAGGTAGAACATCTAATGTCAGATACAAAGAACACACAAGACCCTGGAAATATGGAACAAACCACTCCACATTTGCAGGACACCTAAGAAAACATGACCACAATCCAACCACTAGAGAAGGTGACAAAATAATGAGAGCAAACAATGAAAAATGCCTCCGAACCCTGCAAGAAAATTACCACATACAGGAAACCAAAGCAGAAAGGAAAATCCTGTTGAATGACCATTCATGCATGCCAAGCAATTCATTATTTACACTAATAGATAAAGTAATAAATTAACACTCCCAAAGAGGATTAATGTAATAATACCTTCCAATATAAAAATAATACCACCCAACATCTTTACACTCACTTATCCATGAACCCCTCCACTGACCATTGGAACAAAATGTGAAATTATCTAACACTACAGCTTGCAACCACTCGTTAACAGCTAGTACACTCATATTGAACACCATACAGTTCAAATTCCCAACCTCAATCCCACCCCCCCCACCCCCCTCCACCACAAAAAAAACCATCTTTCAACTCTCTCTCTCTCTCTCTCTCTCTCTCTCTCTCTCTCTCTCTCTCTCTCTCTCTCTCTTTCACTCTCTCTCTCAAACACACACACATTATAAACAACATGAATAAAGGTTTGTCTGGAGCATATACTTCGTTAGGTTAGTAACAAGAAGGTAAACCACCAAAGAGGAGAAAACACGTTATGGAGTTGCAAAATTTACTTTGTTAAATGCAGTGTCCTAAGAGACAATTATATTGAATGACAAAAGAACAATAATACACCGCAAAAAAGAAATCGAAACATGGTGAACAGTGTGAAGAAGGTCAGAAGCAAAGTTGTGCTTACATGTGAGTAATATAGTGGTAGTACGACCTCCAGACCAGATGAGAGGAAAGACAGATCAGCGAATAGTGAGTATTTACTTTTGTACATAAAACATAGTGACGTGAACTGTTTAATAACCTAAAAATCACAAAACTGTATTGTTATAGGATCTACTGATGATGCGTTAGAACACGAAGAAGGCGAAACGCGACTGGGATAAATAAACGAAATGGCCGCAGGAAAAGGCTGCTTTATTTACAAAACAAGTAGTTCTATGCCTGCTGCGGAGGATGACCACACAAAACAGTTGTTAAGCAACATATTTTTATGATTTGGAACGCAATTACACATAAAACATTCAGCATCTAGAGAGTTGTTAAGTGAATATTTGTAGTCTAATTATTTCGTCTTGTAATTATAATTTTCAAATACTGGCATTGCCTCGTCTGTCTTGAATGAAATGCGACCACATGGACATATATATAGTTCGCTTATTCATAGGCACGACTAGTTACTTAACAGTTTAGCGGCATCATCAAGTGCAATAAAATCAAGTCATTTTACGTTTATTTGATTTTGTTGCACCTAAAGATGCAGCTTAAATAGTGCGAAACCGGTCTTGATTATAGCTACTGCAGTCTTATTTTTCTAAAGTGGTACATCAAGGCTGTAGATGCCCTGCTGCGTCGCTTATTCAACTTAAGTAGTCATTTTCAGGTTGGGGACTTGGCAGCACAATATTTTTAAATTATTTCTGATATAATATATTTATTTAGTTTGACCATGACTGAGTGGTAAAATGAGGAAGTATTAGAATAAAAATCCAGTGCTTTGCTGCCCAATGCCTAATAGGTTTGCGTGTTGCCCTGTTACAATCCTGTTGCTTCCACACGGTTACAATTTGCACAAGTACAAAGTGCGCGCTTAAACAATGGAGTGGGCTCCAAGTTTTGCTCTAGATCTGCCTGTAGCTATCTATGGGTACGATTTTAATGCTCTCAAAAAGGCAAGAGCATGCTGCTTCTAACAGGATCTTGCACGTTGATCTGCAGATAAGCCTTCTGCTTGATGACAGCATTGCATTTCATTTAATATTAGCGCTTCAAACTTTTGTGCCGATGTAAGCGATTTGTATGATGTGCCAGTGACAATAAGACAAATCATGTGGTGTGGACAGTAATGTCTTTTGGTCACCGTAGTATAGGAGTAGCACCTTCGACTGCAAATGAAGACTGATGAATACATGCAGACTGAAGCGACGAATGAAAACCTGTATCAAGGTATCCAACCTGGATCTGTTCTCACTAGGCAGGTAGGCTAACCACTGTGCCACCCTGGCACGTTGTATTTGCAGAGCTATACAGACATCCCAAGCACGCATTCCTCCACGATCCAAATACCCATTCACCCGTCAACCCACTTTGTATACCCCAAAACTGAAACAGCATCGCAGAGGCTCCCCAAATGTATTTTAATAGCGCCTCATTATCGATCGAAACGGGGGATCATTCCTGAAACTAAGACACAGGTGTTTTAATCAATGAAATTATATGACTGTAGAGATTTTTTTGAGGTCTCAAACTTCAGTGAGGTACACCTGCAGACTGAAGTGGCGAATGAGAATTTACACCAAGGCCAGGATTAGAAACCATGTGTCCTACTCAGAAGGCAGATGCGCTAACCACTACACCACCCTGGTACAGCTGTTCGTATTATCTCCTAGGAGGTCTCCCTCCTCCATCTAAGTTCCCATTCACGCCTCAGCCCCCATTCATTTGATTTAAGGCACGTACGCGTGCGTTTCAGGCAGTATCTCCAGTTTCGTTCGATGCTGAGGTGCTGCGTAGTGATTACCGACCAATTAGCATACTGTCTGCTGTTTGCAAAGGAGTTGAACACTTTGTTCATGATAAAGTCATTGAACATCTGCACGAATTCAACCTACGTGACAAATTTCAATCCAGGTTCTTTTAAACACCACAGCACAAACAATGCTCTAATTAAAGTAACTGATGACATGAAATATGCCGTCGACCTCCGAAAATCAACAATATTGACGCTACTAGGTTTCAACAAAGGTTTTGACACTGTTTACTTTGAAATACTGCTCAGAAAAATGCGACAGCTTAGTTTCTCTGATGGTGCTATGAGGTGGTTCGAAAGCTACTTAAAAGACAGGCCGATAGCAATGTGTTGTCTGTGTAAATGAAAAGTCTTCTTGGAAACATATTCCCTCAGGAGTGCCACAAGCATCAGTCTTAGGACCACCTCTGTTTTCTTTGTATGCCAATGATATTGTCCTCCTGTAAATATAATTTCTATGCCGACTACCTCCAGCTTTACCTAAGAGACAGACCTGAAGATACAAACACTACAATCGCACAGATGAATGATGATCTGTCTTCAGTGGTGACAAGGGCGGAAAACCTGGGGCTTAAACTAAATTCTAAGAAGACACTAATAATCCTTATTAGCTCATCATAAATTAATAAGTTCAGATTTCCGTCTCTTATTCTGCTCTAAGAGATTCCAATACCATATCAGGAAAAAGTAAAGAGGTTGGGTGTAACATTGGGTGAGCATCTCAACTGGGCGGAGAATACAATCGCAGTGTGCCGGAAGACGTCCGCTTGTCTCTATGCTCTCAGAAAGTTTCGGAATGTATTTCCAGACGACGTGAAACGCCAGCTCGTGCAAGCACACGTTCTAACGAACCTCCACTATTGTGATGTAATTCAACAACGCATGAGTAGTGAAAACAAAAGACGGTTACAACTAACCATGGATGCCTGTGTGCGTTACACCTGCAAAATTCGCCGATATGACCATGTTAGTGCTTCATACACCAAGCTAGGGTGGATGCGGCCGGACAAATTGCATGACCACTACACACTATGTCTACTTCAAATGCTCCTCGTCACGCATGCGCCCCAGTACCTGTCCTTCATATTTCCTTAACTGTGTGTGATCATATCCCTATTCTTCTCCTCCCTTCACCATCAGTCACCCTCATACCCCCTACTGCTAGCACTCCTATCTAAAATCTTTCTCTATCATAATGTCTAATTATGGCAGTACTTATCATCTACGAATATAAACTGTATGTGTATGTATTTTTCAAAGTATACCTTTGTAATTGTTTATTTCACTTCTTGTACTAGATGCAGTTTAATATGCCTACCAAAATATATGAAATCAAAATAAGTAAAATGCCTGGTTAGATGTATGAGAGGGCCTGATGGCCCTAATCTTGCCAGGTTAAATAAATCAATAAATACTCTAGTCCTGCTGGAGTGCCTTTGCAATGTTTATCGAGTTTAGGGGGAGCAGGTAGCGGATTGAGAGTTGGTTGAGAGTTTAGAGTGAAGAAGGTGGAGTGCTATGCTAGTCTGTAAATCATTGCGCCAGAGTGGCACAGTGGTTAGCAAATCTGCTTAATGAGTAGGTGACCTGGGTTCGAATCCCAGCCTACGAACAAATTTTCAGTCGTCGCTTCAGAGTGCATATTTACATCGTTGAGGTTTCGAAGTTGAAAAGGTCTCTCTAATCACTTTGTTTCATTTGATTAAAGTGCCTGTGCCTCAAAAAAAATGAAATGTGTGTGAAATCTTATGTGAAGTAACTGCTAAGGTCATCAGGCCCTAAGCTTACACACTGCTTAACCTAAATAATCCTAAGAACATACACACATACCCATGCCCGAGGGAAGACCCGAACCTCCTCCGGGACCATCCGACCTGTGCCTGTGTTTTAGGTACTATATTCCATTTTATTGTATGCTGAAGTACAGCTGGAGAGCCTCTGCAATGCTGTTCGAGATTAGGAGGAATACCAAGTGGGCTGAGGGCTCACTGGGAATTAGGACTGAGGAGGACGCATGCTAGGGTAGTCTTTGCTCTTGTGCAAAGCCACTGTGCCAGACTGTCATATCGCGGTTCTAGCCGCGCAGTCCGGAACCGTGCGACAGCTACGGTCGCAGGTTCGAATCCTGCCTCGGACATGGATGTGTGTGATGTCCTTAGGTTAGTTAGGTTTAAGTAGTTCTAAGTTCTAGGGTACTAATGACCACAGCAGTTGAGTCCCATAGTGCTCAGAGCCAGACTGTCATACTGATTAGCGCGTCTGCTTCACGAGCACGTCTCCTAGGGTCGAGTCCAGTCCTTCGTACAAATTTTCCTTCGCCCCTTCAGTCTGTATACGCAGAGTGAACATCAATAAAACCGACGAACTGCGGGGACGGGTTAATGACCTGGAATAGAGTGGTAAGGGTCCTATGAACACGTGTGCGACGGACGGTGTGGGTGCAACGACAACAAATAGTCTTGGAACACAGTTCATAACTGCATGGCATCGATGTCGCAATATACATTCTAAGTTGTCATCTATGGGGAGCAACTTACTCCGTTCACACAGGTCACATCATGGATTGCCGCACTTTTTCGCACTGCCTAGCCTCTCTCGAAATAGCATGACAGGCATCGTGAACAAGCTGTGGAAGATCTACACATAAGGGTTGGTTCAGTGTTCACAAAACTTTTACGATGCCCTCAGAGGTAAAAATGCCGGTTATGTAATTCTAGTGGCCTAGCCGGTTATGCTACAGGGCATCCACGTCCTATCCAGCGTCCGGGGAGGATGTTTTTGAGGTGTCGGCGAACTGTATCACGGAAGTGGGGTGGTACTCCGTCACTTAGAGACCAAACAAACTGTCGCATTGCCGAAGGCATCTTCTCAAGCAGCCCAGGCAAAGTGATCCGTAGGAAGTCCAGGATTTTTGTGGAAAAACATCTGGTCCAAGTATGTGGTCGCGAACAATGCCTGCCTACACATTGATTCTGAAACGATCCTGATGAGACGCCTCATCCGTCCCTCGATGTTTGCCAGTAGCCCTCGGATGACGATTATGCACATAGATGCAACACGTTCTGGTAACGGTTTCTTTTTTTGGTAAAGGGAACTCATGACAGAAAAAAATGGTTCTGAACACTATGGGACTTAACTTCTGAGATCATCAGTCCCCTAGAACATAGAACTACTTAAACCTAACTAACCTAAGGACGTCACACACATCCATGCCCGAGGCAGGATTCGAACCTGCGACCGTAGCAGTTGCGCGGTTCCAGACTGTAGCGCCTAGAACCGCTCGGCCACCTCTGCCGGCCATGACAGAAATCCCATAATTGTGTGGTCTGGTGCAAAAACTATCGACAAAATCCACATAATCGTACTTTGGCTTAAACCGTACTGGCAGGCCACTTGCCTGGAGCCCGGTCCTCCAGATCTGGTGTACGCATAGTCCGCCGTGTTCTTACTATATCGACATGTTGCCTACATGTGTGCGAGACCGTTCTGCTACTTACGCAGCATGCAACACACAAGGAACACACGGCATGTGGTTAGAGAAACTTTCATTCATCAGCACCATCTACCGTGGCGACGATGCATTTCCGACATATGTTCAATGGACTTTTTTCCTCCATTTCCAAGCAGGAATCCGTCCCTGCAGTTTCTCGGTTTTATTAATGTTCACCATGTTACATCTTAGATGTTTGAGACTTGGAGAGGTCTCCCGAACAACTTAATTTCATTTGACAAAACAAAACGTTGAGGGCCCTACATTTGATTTGAGCCACCGCTTACAGTGTGAATCAAAAACATCATCAGTTCTGGCCTAAATTTTCTGTGTAAAGAGTTATCTTCGCTCAGCAACTGGGCTTGTCAACAGGACCACGGGAATTAATATAGATTCTGGGCTCCTCCTTGGTCTTGGGATGGGAAGCAGTCACTGACGTCTTCGTATGAGTGCCTGGCAGTGCTTACACCGTAGTAGGAAACACCGGCCACATTGCCTTTGAGCTTATTATTCGATGCTTTTAAGAAAAGCTTCAAAAAATGGTTCAAATGACTCTAAACACTATCGGACTTAACATCTGAGGTTATCAGTCCCCTAGGCTTAGAACTACTTAAACCTAACTGCCGGCACGGTAGCCCAGCGTGTTCAGTCAGAGGGTTAGCTACCCTCTGTAAAGAAAAACTGAGTGAACTGCTCAACGAACAACCTGTACGGGTGTCGTGGGACGTCCGCCCCGAACATACACAACAAACAATTTAGAACAAAAAAAAACTAACCTAAGGACATCTCACACATCCATGCCCGACGCACGATTCCAACGTGCGACCGTAAAAGCAGCGCGGTTCCGGACTGAAGCGCCTAGAACCGCTCGGCCACAGGGCCCACGAGAGAAACTTCAGCGCCAACATTGAATTGTGTCGTATTATTGTACACGTCTTTTCAACAGCTTTCGAATGTCGTTTAAAAAAAAGATATATTGTTTCGTGAATGGATCATACTTGTTTCAGTATCTCGGTTGATACAAGAGCAATGTTGATTACCTGCTATTATGTGTACTGTCATATACCGGAAACATTATTTCTACACATGGAAAAGGTCAGGAAATGAAATTAGAACAATTTATATATTATCAACGCTGCATATAAACATAATATTAAAACAAAAACGGGATGTAATTGCAGAAACATTGAATGAAGCTAATTCCTTTGGAGTCCACTACATAGCACAGTAATTTGCTGAAAATCATATTGTGTATCACGAAGCCAGCTTTGGAACGAGCGTCTTCTAACTACACTCCTTTCCAACTTCGAAAGACTGTTAATGTCCACTTTCTTTCATCAGAGCTATGTTTGCTATACATTTGTTAGCAGGTCACTCTAGTGACCCCACACACCTCAACTTTCGCTGACATTTTTGTGCATAGTTCTCTACTGAAATAGTCTCCTCTTTCTGAACAGTTTCTCATTATCCTTTTTTCGCTGATATTAAATAATATTCAAAAGCGCTAAACTAACTATAATTGATCTTACTATTAATGTCTGCCACTACTGTTTATGTTCGTGACTATAAAGAGCGCCAGAATAGTGTCTCAAATATATACAGAAGTGAGCTACAAGTGAAGATAGAATGTGAAAATCGTCGTGTATCATGCTTTGTAATAATATTTTACGTATAGTTTCCGTAAGAAATTGCCTGATCCTGATATGCTCAGCATTAGTGAAACAGTTTAATTCTGCTTGACCGTCACTTATAAATGCAGCAAACAACTTAACACATTTTCCTAACTTTGCATTTTCCTAACTTTTTTTCACCAGCAGTCCATTTCACATCTTACCCCATTAACTTGTTGTCGTTAGAGACAGGAGAGGTATGACTGTTCAGTACAATGGCCCTGGGGTCAACACACCTGATTTATTTAAAAAGTCTCTCTCCTAGACGCTCATTTATTCCTTTTGTTTTAGATAGGAAAATCACTGCATATGCCAGTTGAAACCGGTAGCTGTACAAATAACGCATGATTTCGTCCGATAAATAGCAGAAGAAAAACGAACTATTACATCAGTTAAGGCGTTATCAGAAATAATTGCATTTCCAGAAAATTCATCTATTAGTAAGCATATAGAGTGAATAACACAAATTTAATAAGCAAACTTATAAACTAAAACGAAATTAGACAATGATTCCGATCAAATGATATTTAATATATTTGTGAAACATGGACGGTAATACTTTGAAGCACGATACTACAGAGAAATGCTAAATTTTAAATGCATCGAGTAGTTAATGAAATGGTATGAACGTTAAGTGGAGATGAAACAGCTTTAAGTTACAATTTGAAGAAAAGAAGGCATAAGTTTATAGTACACATTTTAAAGAATCAGGAAATGGTTAATTTGATAATGGATGTTGGTGCTGGTGCTGAGGTGGACGAGTATAAATTGAGAATGGAAACCAAAACTTTAAAAAGGTAAGCAGGTGCCGATGAATCAATGTTGCAATAGTTATGCAAAGACGATTATGAGGCAAAGTACAGTCGAGCATAGAATGCTGTGTCAAACTACTTACCGGACTACACGAGAACAGGAACAGGGGAGAAATGTTCTGGTAAGGCTTCCTGTTCTCCAGAGCTGTAACGTAACGGAATAATGGGTTTATTTAATGGAGACGATAGTCAATGGTGTTTCAAGCTTTTTAAAAATAGATGAGAAGTTTCTCAGGATGATACAATATTTTTATTTAAAAAGTATTCAGCACAAGAACAGAGTTACGAGATGTTCACAATGACTGCGCTCCCATACACAAAAGCATCTGGTCTGGTATAAAATTAATAAAACTCGATCTTGATGCAAAGAGCAAACGAAAGGTGGAATCTCGCTGAATTAAAGCGACTAAGATAAATAAACTCCTGGAAATTGAAATAAGAACACCGTGAATTCATTGTCCCAGGAAGGGGAAACTTTATTGACACATTCCTGGGGTCAGATACATCACATGATTACACTGACAGAACCACAGGCACATAGACACAAGCAACAGAGCATGCACAATGTCGGCACTAGTACAGTGTATATCCACCTTTCGCAGCAATGCAGGCTGCTGTTCTCCCATGGAGATGATCGTAGAGATGCTGGATGTAGTCCTGTGGAACGGCTTGCCATGCCATTTCCACCTGGCGCTTCAGTTGGACCAGCGTTCGTGCTGGACGTGCAGACCGCGTGAGACGACGCTTCATCCAGTCCCAAACATGCTCAATGGGGGACAGATCCGGAGATCTTGCTGGCCAGGGTAGTTGACTTACACCTTCTAGAGCACGTTGGGTGGCACGGGGTACATGCGGACGTGCATTGTCCTGTTGGAACAGCAAGTTCCCTTGCCGGTCTAGGAATGGTAGAACGATGGGTTCGATGACGGTTTGGATGTACCGTGCACTATTCAGTTTCCCCTCGACGATCACCAGAGGTCTACGACCAGTGTAGGAGATCGCTCCCCACACCATGATGCCGGGTGTTGGCCCTGTGTGTCTCGGTCGTATGCAGTCCTGATTGTGGCGCTCACCTGCACGGCGCCAAACACGCATACGACCATCATTGGCACCAAGGCAGAAGCGACTCTCATCGCTGAAGACGACACGTCTCCATTCGTCCCTCCATTCACGCCTGTCCCGACACCACTGGAGGCGGGCTGCACGATGTTGGGGCGTGAGCGGAAGACGGCCTAACGGTGTGCGGGACCGTAGCCCAGCTTCATGGAGACGGTTGCGAATGGTCCTCGCTGATACCCCAGGAGCAACAGTGTCCCTAATTTGCTGGGAAGTGGCGGTGCGGTCCCCTACGGCACTGCGTAGGATCCTACGGTCTTGGCGTGCATCCGTGCGTCGCTGCGGTCCGGTCTCAGGTCGACGGGCACGTGCACCTTCCGCCGACCACTGGCGACAACATCGATGTACTGTGGAGACCTCACGCCCCACATGTTGAGCAATTCGGTGGTACGTCTACCCGCCCTCCCGCATGCCCACTATACGCCCTCGCTCAAAGTCCGTCAACTGCACATACGGTTCACGTCCACGCTGTCGCGGCATGCTACCAGTGTTAAAGACTGCGATGGAGCTCCGTATGCCACGGCAAACTGGCTGACACTGACGGCGGTGGTGCACAAATGCTGCGCAGCTAGCGCCATTCGACGGCCAACACCGCGGTTCCTGGTGTGACCGTTGTGCCGTGCGTGTGATCATTGCTTGTACAGCCCTCTCGCAGTGTCCGGAGCAAGTATGGTGGGTCTGACACACCGGTGTCAATGTGTTCTTTTTTCCATTTCCAGGAGTGTATATATGATGAAACATTTGTTGTAGAAATATAAAAAAATCCCTCACTTCATGTTGTTTTGAGTAGAAATTTATCACTCGACTTTCAATTGAAAATCCAAAATTATTATAAGCAGTCCCATTTATCATTCTTCCCAGTACGGCTGTACTAGGATTATAGTTCCATCATGAGGTGAACTCCTTTCAATTAAAAAGTCGTAGATCTTTTGCGTGTATGTCTTCTGCGCCCATTGTCCGATAATGACGAAGGAAGACCGTTCCCCCGGGCTGTATTTTGACATTGTACTTTATCGAGCACTACTACATTCGAGCTTAGCTCATTTACAAGTACATCTAAAATCATAACATCAAACAACCTTAAATGAAGGTTTCAATATAGAAAGCGGTATTACTGGGCTGGATACAGTTTTTTCTCAATCACAGATACTACACCTGAAGGTGTGCTTACACTATCGTCATCAGTTAAAATCAGCAAGTTCTTGAAAATTGATGGCCTAAAACATAAAAAAACGGACAACCGAATTTCAAGTAAAAAGTCTTTCCCGTATGGATATACGTAATAATGGATATACGAGTGGAAGTTGTAGACACATGGTTGACGACTTAAGAAGTTTAGATGTGGCCGCGAAGTGTGCTCGGTTAGGATATTGGTAAGGCGACCGCTCGCCATAGCAGGAAAATCAGGGTTCGAGTCCCGATCCAGCACGAATTTTCAATGTTGTATTGTCATTATACAGCTGATCGTTGCCCATATTCCAGCTGCGAATACATTTCACGAACTCTGGTATTAAAACTCACTGTCACTCCATGTATTTTATATGTTAGGTCGTGCCTTTGACAACCATGCTATGCAACATCACACAAGGCACATTCTCTTTAATTTATGAGGACGATGTATCCACATATGTTAGAAGTACCTACTTTGACTTGGGAAACACTAGAGCCCATACAGCTGCATAGTTCTCTTTGTATTGCAACTTTCATTTAATTTTGTGGGTTATTACGCACTTCACAAAGTGATAAGTTCGAAACTAACAGCGTTTAATAAAGCAGGATTTTAAAACACAGCCTATGCGTTTTTACCCGAAACGAAATATATTCCCTGAACTGCAAATTCTCTTAGCGTCAGTTGTACTGGGTACAGCTATATAACCCGTCGGTGAAATGAAAAATTTGTGCTCAACTGGGACTCTAGTCTTCATATAAGTTAGGCTATCTCCTAGAACAGATCGAAAATTCCTTATGTCATGCAGTCTACATCCTTAATTGTGGTGTTGTCTAGATATCACAGTGTTACATCAAAGGACATAAACGAGGACTCCCTGCAATCCACAACGACGACATGGTAGCGCTTCAAAAGACCACACCTCCTCCTCAGCAACAACGGTACCCTCACACTGAGGTCAATTTGGTGCCCAGCAAGTAAGTATTCTGCCCACTTCGAGACCCCAGCTACAGCTGACAGCAACATTGTTTGGGATCAAGCAGAAGAGTAGTTAAAGTTTCACATGAACTTGTAGTGTTGTTAATGTTGAACTTTGTACCTCAAGAGAATTATGTGTTAATGAGTGCACCAAGTGACACTTCGCTAGTCCATGAGAGTTGTAAGTTATCCAGTACTCCTGTGGCAAAGGAACGTGTCAAGTTTAAGTAAGTCTTCTATTCACTTATGTAGTCAAGGGAACTAGTATTTCACCTGTTGTCGTTAAAAATGAACCACTTCTCAGATCATGCAAGGAAACCACATTTTCGGCCGGATGAAGGTAGTTTAGCCTGATCACAGCAACAGCCTAATCTGTTCACCGCTTAGTGTACGCTACTTTATTTGTAGTCCAAGACAAGGAAGAATAAAACCGTGAGGACTTGAGACTATTGTCTTTATTATCGCCTTATGCTCTGCGTAAAGTTTGTAATACATATTTTATCTGGCAATTGTACAGGTGTGGTAATATTTTCGATATATATTCGCTGAGTTGTGAATTATTTTATGTTCACATGGCTCTAAGCACTACGGAACTAAAGATCTGAGGTCCTCAGTCCCCTAGACTTAGAACTACTTAAACCTAACTAACCTAAGGAAATCACAAACATCCATGCCCGAGGTAGTATTCGAACCTCCGACCGCAGCAGCAGTGCAGTTCCGGACGGAAGCGCCTAGAACCGCTCAGCAATTATTTTATCATCAGCTATACTGGGTATAGCTATATAACCGATCAGTGCTAAGTGAAAATGTGCACCAGACCGGGAATGAAACCTGGATTCTGCTTATCATGAAGGGTCACCGTACCACTTAGGATATCCGACCACACTCCACACACTGACTTCACGAAGTGTACGTTGCTACGTCATAGCCTAATCTGTTTATTCCTTAGTGCTCGCAACTTTATTTGAATCCCTGCACCAGGAAGAATGAAACTATTAGTCTCTTCAAATTTACGACTATCAAGCCTATCGTGCCCACGCATTTGAAATTGTGTCACTGTCTCACAGAAGAAGACGGAGATTTTGCTTCGTCGTACCGTAATATGTAAGCGGATGATTTGATTGCAGGGATGAACAGAAATAGACTTTTTTTCTACATATGTATTTAAATTACATATAATAATTTGTACGTTAACTAGCAAGCGCATCTGCTTAGTACTGTTTAGAGAAAGCGTGTATCTTGTAAATACTAATGGAAAGAAGCATGAAACTACTGAACGTGTTTACATTTAAGTTAATGCTTAGCAAGGCATCCGAATTTGAGATTTGTACTCAAACAGAAATTTTATATCAGACAGTTTCACATGTTACCGACAAAAAGTCGTACATACTAATCCTCAATACCTTACTAATTTAAATAAACTTAAGTTACGATTGAGGTATAATCCTACGAAGTGTGGGTGATCATGCTAATTTGTATTTTCAGTTGTTATTCATAATGACCACGATCGAGACTAACCCTGAGTGTTCGCTCTTCACAATACGTTCACATACCATACCACAGATATGTGTTGTACTGCTCGTATCTGAAACGGGCCGAAGTAAAACTGCAGTTGAAATTTCGTCGGTTTTTAACTCGTGTCTGTTACCAGTCGTTGCGGAAATTGAGCGCATCAGGAAGGTCTGTACGAGTGTGTGTGTGTGTGTGTGTGTGTGTGTGTGTGTGTGTGTGTGTGTGTGTCTACGTAAATGCGCTGGTGAACAAGCAGGCGGTTGGGCACTGTGTGTGTGCGTGTGTTTAAGTGAATGCACGTATCGGATAGGCAATCTCCGGCGAGTGCAACTGGGCAGAAAGTGGCAATTCAGGGGCAGCCAGGCGTCTTCGTACGTAATAGGACCACGGGTGGCCGAGCGCTGTACAGCCGCTGAGGGCAATTACTGCGAGCATTTTCTGACCGCAGCGGAAACTTGCACATGCGTTAAGAATCGCAGGGCTATTTTTTTGTTGTTTTTTGCCTTCGCATGCAGAAGCAGTTTCCCTTTGTACATTACAGCAAAGTGAAGAACAGCATACATTGAAATTTATACTCATTGCGCTTTTACAGAATAACAGAAATAATAGTCTATTAAATTTTTAGAAGATTTGTAGGTCTACTGGATGCGAAATTTACTACACAGAGAAATAATGTCTCTTACCACGCTGCGTATCGAGTCCAGAGGAGTTGGATGTCAAATATCGGTTCGTCATCCAAGGCAGGTTTATGTCTCTGACAGAATCCATCAGTCTTTGAAGTTAGTGAATGGTGAAATATCATTCTCTCGGCAACCAATGAGACTATCGATTTAGGAGACAATCTGAGTAAACCTATTACATTATTTCCAGATATCCCCTCGTTGGGCGTATAGTAAAGGATTCAAAAAACCAAAATTAGTTGCAAAATGATTTTGAATTAATATCTCCATGGTACAAAAACTAGCAATTTAGGGGTCAGAGTACAGGTGCGAGAAATGGCTGATGAGGCAAACTAAGTAAATTTAAGTTAAATGGCCATTTATAAATTAAGCGATTTACAATCGAAACATTAGCTATTTTATCCTAGTGTTCAGTTAGTCTGCGTACAGTTGTAAGAATGGTTAGAGATTGTAGTCACCCTGCACTGTTTTTTATCATACTCCTTGCATGTTGAAGCTTTTTGGAGTGAAACACGTACAAGTAAGAAAGAGTTGTATTTACTGTGCTATATTATGATTCTTTTGTATAGCACTCATGTTGTACAGGTTGTTTCGAAAAGAACTTAACAGCTTTAAAATTTAAGTACATTTATTGAAAGAACGTTTAGACTCGGTTTAGTGTTATTTTGTAGAGAAACACATCACGTCTTTTTACCTTAAACTAAAGATGTTATTTGTGGCTTCCAATACTTCTTCTGGACACATCTAATCGGAAAGTAATTTCTTCCCAAACTCGTTGTAGCATTGCAAGTGTAACCTGCACATTGGTGGCCTTAATTGTTGCAATAAGTTCAAGTAGAGAAGCCGACACAGGAGGTGCAAACGCGATATCCTTGATGAATAGAGTCCGGTCTGGGGAACGTGGGGGCCAATTCATTGACCTACAAAGCAGTCACTGAGAAAATCCCGGGTGTCAGCCAGGTAGTGGTGTGGTGCACCATCTAGCATGATGTAAACATTTCACTGTCGATCATCCTCATCGATCTGGGGTAATAAAAATTCTTGTAACATAGCCAGGTACATTGCCCAATTGATGGCTCTCGCGAAAAAAGGGAGCTTTACACTTTGTTCTTGCTCAATGCACAAAAAAGTTCACTTTAGGGCTATCGCGAATATGTTGCAATGTTTGATGTGGATTTTCACTGCCCCAAATTGTACAGTCATATGTGTTAACCTTACCACTTAAGGCGACTAGCAATAAAAAAATGATTTTGTCCAAGAAATGTTCATCCTCGTGTAATCGACTCAACGTACCTGCACACAAGTTCCTTTGAGATATTTTATCAATGTCTTTTATTGTTTGTATGATCGCCAATCTCTGTGGTTTCAAGTGCAAATAGTTTGACAATACACATTCATAAAATGTAGACCTACTACGAGAATCTTTAGCGTATTTGGCACGGAAATTACGCTGAACTGTTCTCGCCGACTTCGATTCTTCAAACCAAAACAGACAGCTAGCAAGCTCAGGTTCAGTGAATGCAGCCATCTTTAACGTGACTGCCGCTAGCGCTCCTAATGGTGCAATCCAGCACTACTGAAAACCTGATTATTTCCCTACAAATTGACACTACAATCACCTCTGAAGGTACTAAGAATTATTTTATATCAATTTTCAAAGCTGTAAAGTACTTTTCGAAACACCCAGTATATATAGCACAATACATATAATCTGTATAAAAGATTCGTGAGTAGTTTAATCGAAATTAATATAACGTACTAAAAAAAAGGTAAGAAGCAAATAAAATTAAAAACTAAAACAAAAATATATTGGTGTGGTTCCAACCTGTGTGACTGATTATTAATATTCACTTTCTATAATCCTGTAACAGTCAGTGTACATTGAGTAACAATCATTTCCTTTTGTGCTCTCTTGAAGAATGTCCTCCCTGCGCAATACTCATGATTCTGCACCAGTGTGATTTGCATTTTTCAGTCTTCCACGTCTCCTTCCTTGACCATGTCCTCTTGTTTCTCAACTAACTCTTCTACACTCATTGTTACTCATGCTTGCGAATGCTATCTGTTGATTTAGAGCTCATGGTAAAGTATATGGATGTAGTTCATCTCCCGCTGATTTTTCCATTTCTCAAATTTTACTTCAAATCGTCTTCATGCAAAGGCTGCTGAAGAAGTATTGATGGGGGATTAGTATTGCACCTGGTAAAGTCTGGTTGTATAGACTCAAGATCACGGTTTAACGAATAACTGAACTTATTAGTTAGAACATCTTCATCCCTGATTCAGATCCACCAACTATTCCCCCGTGTTACTTTGTTTCCTTCCATGTGTTTAGCAACTTTATCCTCTCCTATTCTGTCCATACCTATAACTGAAAGAAAGCTTTCTGTTTTCCTTTCCACCGCAGAAAACCTTCTTCTGTCTTGCTTCACTGGTTTCTCCCTGTCTTGGAGAAGAAATGAATGTCTGAGGTGTTTCTTTGCAGTTTGAGACAGACAAGCATCTGTAACGGATTCAATAAAAGTTTGCCCAGGCTCAAGAACCATGTGTTCTGTTGTGTCAGGGTGCCGATTTTGCCCCAAGGTGTGCAAGTGGTATTTAAAAAAATGGTCTATTTAAACATGTATTAAGTACTATATATTAATTACTATTGTATTTGCACTCAATTGTTGTGCACTACAACTCTACAATACTGTTTTCAAGTTTTTGGTTTCCGTTCGCACGGATTCATCCAATCTAGAAAGATTTTACGTTTGAAATGAGGTATATACATGTCCATGAAATATAAGCTGCGCGTACAGAAAAGTCCAGAATGCCGTACTAAATCATTGGACAGCCATTTGTCTTTCTTTTGCCAGCATATGTATTTTCCTAATTCATGTAACCTTTAAACAGGCCTTTAAGTTCATTTGTAATCCGGTTTCTGACCTCCTGTTACTTCGCTTGCTGATTTGGTCATTATGATGCATCGAACTTACCAGCAGAACATTCTTGTCCTTCTTTGGAATTGAATTCGTGTCAGCTCTGTCATTCGTGAAGTGGAATGATCTGCGAACTTCTCCATTGGCCACTTTCAGTGGAACTTCCGGCTTGTTTATCATTACAATTCCTGATCATGACACTTTGCTACTGGCCCAACTTGTAAAACTTATTTCAGAGGATCTACTCTGATATATTAGTTCGCTGGTGATATCAAATAAAACTTACAACTAGGATTTTTTTGCTGGTGCTTCCCCTTTTACTCAGCCTGCAAATAATTGCATTTAAAGTGCCTGCAGCCATTCACTGTCGCAAAGTGCCCATACTTTTATTCTGTATTTTGATGGTTTTCATGGAATGTACTTGAAGGAAATTTACACTCGTTTCTGGCTATAATTCAGTTAGTAAGTCGTTCTTCATAGTGATCAATCATGAACCGAGTTACCCACAAACTCTTTGCCTGCAGGACTTCATGTGAACAATGAGTTTTGACATAGTGGTAACCTTCTGTCACATATTTTAAAGTTTCTCATGGTGAATACAACCTGTCTATTATTTTAAAATGTAATCCCGCTGTGTAAATAGTTGGGTCTTTCAACGAGTTGATGTTGTGGAGTATGGGATTTACAGGAATGTTATTGTCTTTAATAAAGTAAAATAATACATGTAGATCTAAAATCTGGTTCTACAACTTGAGATATTTATGAAAACCCTTATTATTTTCACATAGTGTTTACTTATTCGTCTGTGTTCAGAAATATCTAGTCGATATACTTTATCAAAAAATGGGCAGCTTTCGCCAGGATATGGATTTATAATACAATGAAGAACTACAATTTCACTCAATCAATAACTTGTTAAATACTGTCAATAATCAAATGTTAATCTAATAAGTATTAGTTCCATTTTGTTATCGATGAGCAACTCAGCGTCTTCAGATGGCCTTTCATACGCTACAGCTATATTTTTAACTGCTTTTGGATGAAACGGTAATCAGTATGTTAGGTAATGTTGTATAGTGTCTATATCAAATTATCCGAATCCGTCATACAAATCAAGTTTTCATAGCAAATATAAAAAATCTGATCAATATTAGAAAGCTTTAATTTTATTATTCAGTTCACATAAATGCAGGCATTTAAATCTTCTTCAGTGTCCTCTTCTTCCTATTTGTGATCTAGTTTTGAATATCAGCTTTTTGTTGTAGGAATATCACCTCTACTTACTTTAGTATTTGAACTATTGCAGAACAGATACATAACTGAAGTATTTTTACCTTAGTGTGCAAATCCTAATGCATTACAGATTTCTGAAACTATAACTGGATAAAAATATATTTTCCCCTTTCGACTGTTTGTATCAATATGGAAATATTAACCTTCATCTTTATCCCTGAATTTATGCAATTCGGTAATTAAATTTGGACTGATATATATGCTTCAGAAATTAAAATTCCATGTTGCTGTCATTTATTCAAAGCGGTTGTTATTCGTTTTGACTAACTAATATAATACCATTCAGTTTTTCTTTTATTTTATTTATCAGTAGATGGAGTAAAACTTGCCACATTATCTTCTACACCACATCTATATTAATTTATCAACGCTGTAGTTTCGTGATACATTTCACCAGTAGGTTCGAAATTAAGTCACTTTTGGAATAAAATTAAACCATTCTTTATACTTGGAATATCAGCAATATTCTTACTGTCTGCTTCAAGGAATCCAAAATCTTACAAATACTGCATCGCGTTGTATCTCCAAACACAACAGGGTGAGCACAAAGACTTGCCCTGATTAACACAATTTATTACCGAATAACCATTTGACATTATAATTTACATTTGATGATGTTACATAGGTTAGTGTTACTAGTTTTTTTTAAGACCACTTACGTTAGTAAATCTCAACGTGTGCTCCCTTGGTAGCTTGGAGAATGTCGAGGCGGGATTTCAGTTTCCGTCAGGTGTTTCGTAAGATGTGTTCTGTTACAGTACCTACAGCAGCTTGTATCCTAGCCTTCAATTCGTCGACGTCAGCAACTGAATTGACGAACACTCTGTCACTGATATAGCCCCAGAAAAAAGTCTAGGGGCGTAATGTATGGAGAGCGGGGTGGTTAGTTTCATCCAGGAAATCACGTACTATCAAAGGCCAGTTTTGGGAACGGGGGGGGGGGGATTTTTCCATCTTACTGGACGTTTTTCCAAGGTTGATATTCTTCTAACTGTGGTTCAATGAACTGTTGCAAAACGTCTAAGTAAATGTTAGCGGTAACGCATTTTTCTGCGAAGAAAAATAGTTCGAAAATCTCATTATGCATGAGGCCGCACCAAACAATCACCTTTCCGCTGTCTCGCTGTAACTATACAGTATCATGCGGAGACTGAACCCCATATACGGACATTATGCCTATTTACCATTCCACTGACATGAAAGGTGGATTCATCGGTAAAGCATATGACATTTAAGTAATCGTTAGTGCCATCAACGCTGTTGAGATCTCAGTTGCAAATTCAACACATGTCAGCAAATAATTCGGTTGCAAGGTGTGTACGATTTGCACTTTGCAAGCATACAACCTAAGCCTTTCATGAAGAATCTTCACCACACTTGCTTGCGGTGTTTTAAGTTCACGTGATACTTGACGAGTTGATTTAGACGGACTCAGGTGAAACGATTGCCAAACACGATCAACAGTTGCATCACTCACACGATGCCTGCCACTTCGAGGACGATCTTCAACGCTGCCTGTTTCGTTTAACTTTGTATACCATCGCTTTATTGATTTAACGGATGGCTGCGTCCGCAAGCAGCCTGAAATTTAAACTGAACACTGATGGGTGATTTCGTTTCGTGAAATTAAAGCACATATTGCGCTTTCGCTGCTTCGACGCCATTTCGCCAGCAACTAATGTGACCTAACTGACCGCGTCGGTGATGTGGAGCAGTAGCGCCATCTATTGGCCACAACAACTAGTAACACTAACCTATGTAACGAAATCAAATGTAACTCATTATGTCAAACGATTATTCTGTTATAGTTTTTATAATCAGGGCAAGACTTTGTGCTCAGCCTGTATATTAAATAATAAAGCAAGGATGGCTACGAAGAAGACCAACACACAGGGCGGCTTCCTTTTTGCGGTGCTACAACGAGCAAGATAGCCAGAGTCCGGAAGAGGCAAGGAATAAAAGCAGTTTTCCGACCACGTAGGAAAATTAAGGAAATGTTGAGACCAGTCAAAGATAGTCTCGGCTTAAGAGTGCCGCGAATTTATACTATTCCTTGCGAATGCGGCCAGAATTACGTGGGCCAGTCTGTAAGAACCGTTGCCGACCGCTGCATCGACCATCAGCGCCACCTGAAATACAGGTGGCTGAACACAGCCTGCTTAACAAGCGTAAGATTTTATTTGAAGAAAACCAGAGTAATAGCCCACGCATCGAATTACTGGGACTCTGTGATCCGGGAAGCAGTCGAAATTAGACTTAGCGATAGTAACCTTAACAGAAACGACGGCTATGCACTTAGCAACACTTGGAAGAGTGCACTGAATAAAGAAAAATCGCACAGAAAAACTTCCCGCACTTTACCTTCTGATTCAAGGGATGGCGCTACAAGCAGCGCGGGATAGGAACTACATCTATGGAAGTAGAGGGCGCCACTTCACTACGCGCCATATCACTGTTGCTATGAGGTATTCCAGCCAATCAGAAGCCGTCCTTTGCATATAAAAGTGGGAACCTCGCTAATTCGCGACAGTCAGTTTTTTGCCCTGACGACTACCATGAAGGTAGTGGTCGAAAGCTTGGAGTTTTATCCTGAATTGACGCGGCATGTACAGCGAGAGATTTTTATTCAATAAAGAAAGGATTTTCATTCTAATTTATACACTAAACACATTATATATATATATATATATATATATATATATATATATATATATATATATATATATACAAATGAATTAACGGTTCACAAAGTTGAATACACTTTTGAGCTCATTAAAAAGTTAAAGCTTGAGATTAATAAGAAATTTCTAATTGCTTGAACAGCTTACGACACGAAAAGGTAATTGTATTTTAGATTATGATGCAAAAATAGGTTATCTGACGCGAATGTTAAAAGGTCTGATAAAAGTAGTTTGAGTGTTCTAAATAATAAACATGTTTTCGTAACACTGATAAGAATGACATGAAAAACTCAATGTACATACATTAAATAGAAATTTCATGATAGGTTTGGCATTTTAGTATTAATGAGTCAGTATTACCACTATAACTGATTTACCTTCTAAATAGAGTGATTCTACTAAATTGAACCACGGGAGAACGTGCGGTTTTGTGACAATGAAGTGAAATCTAGTTCCTGCTTTACATATGATGAGAACGTGCGGTTTTGTAACAATGAAGTGAAATCTAGTTTCTGCTTTACCTATGATGAGAGTTGTGTCTACTCCACTTCATATCCCTACAAATTATTACATCCCATATGAGTCGATCGATTCCAACATTAACACACTGATATTATTGTCACATGAAACTTATTTTTTCGTTTTATGTCGTGCCCAGTATAACATTTAACAATAATTTCAAGGAAATATCTATCTCCACCACATCCTTTTGAAAGATAATAAATTACAACGGAAATTTGAAACCAAGGTGCGTTTGCTATTGTTTTCAGTTTATTTAATAACATACTTTAATAGTCAATATGAGACGGCTGTTGCTATAAAACGATCTCGCTGACTGTTTATGGAAATTCACCTACGACAAATTAAATTTAACATCGTCAAAATCATACACTCTGTTTGTATAAATCATAGCATAACGAATGAAATCAAAGTGAGCACGTTAAGTCATTTATAAAACGGGTTATAGCGGATGTCATAATGTGTTTATTAGCTGAATCAACAATATTACTAGCTAGGGGTGCTAAGTTTTTACTGCATGTCAATGTCAGTGCTCATGTTTATTGACATAACAGTGGTGGAACCACTGCAGGAGGGAGGGGGTTGGGAGCGGACTGCTTGGACTGTCGAATCGATGGCAAGCACATTGCAGAATACCGTTGCTACTACTGGCTATAACACTAGCTTTGCTATAACACGTATCTAAGGCACATCAAGAATGTACTTATATGAAAGCACTCCGTCCTCAGGACACAAGTGGCCCATCGGGACCATCCCACCGCCGTGTCATCCTCAGTTGAGGATGCGGATAGAAAGGGTAGTTATGATGGTTTTCTTTGACCGGAGCCGCTACTATTCGGTCGAGTAGCTCCTCATTTGGCATCACGAGGCTGAGTGCACCCCGGAAAATGGCAACAGCGCATGGTGGCTGGATGGACACCCATCCAAGTGGATTCCACGGCCGATAGCGCTTAACTTGGATGATCTCACGGGAACTGGTGTATCCACTGCGACAAGGCCGTTGCCCACTTATATTAAGCTCACCTGAAAAAATGTTAATCACCCTCTTAAAAGAGAATGAAAGCACTCGATAAATTATACACACCACTTACAGGTAGATCTTATTGGTCTGCACAACAACAAGATGAATAACTAGTATCGCATATACTAGTCAGCCAAAACATTATGACCAACGACCTACTGTCGATCTAAACCTGTCTAGGCGATGGCAACGTCACCTGGCGAGGTATGACTGCTAGTCAGGTACAGCCACGGTGCACGTAGTATCAGTGAACGTGATGTCCGTGTGTAGATTGGGGAAGGCGTTCGATCTATCTGAGATTGACGGAGGGCAGTTAGTGATAGCCTGCAGGATGGCACTAGCATTTCGGAAATTGCACGACTTGTCGGGGGTTCAAAGTGTGCTGTGGTGAGTGTCGACAACAAGGGGCGAAACCACGTCCTGAACCGGCCGGAGTGACCGAGCGGTTCTAGGCGCTACAGTCTGGAACCGCGCGACCGCTACGGTCTCAGTTTCGAATCCTGCCTCGGGCATTGATGTGTGTGATGTCCTTAGGTTGGTTAGGTTTAAGTAGTTCAAAGTTCTAGGGGACTGATGACCTCAGAAGTAAAGTCCCATAGTGCTCAGAACCATTTTGAGCCACGTCCAGACATAGGGGGTTGGGCGGCCTGCAGATGTCAGATGTTGGTTGGGCAGAGTAGTAAAACAGGATGGACAGTGAACAGTGGCGGAACTAACGTCAGACTCTAATGCTGGGGAGAGTATAAGTGTGGCTGAACAAACAGTGCATGGAACACTCTTGCACATGCCAATATTAAATCACAACACCTGAAATAATCATGTGACAGTCGACACTGGACGTTGGCCCAGTGGCAGAGTGTTGCATGTTTTGATGAATCCGATACCTTCTTCATCATGCCGATGGTACGGCGTGAACCCGGGGTCTTCCAGGGGAACAGCTCCATGAAATTTGTACTGCGGGATGCGGACAATTTGGTGGCGGCTCCATTACGCTCTTCCGGACATTCACATGGCCAACCGTGTGTACACCTCTTCATGACGATCATTTTCCCCGATGGCAGTGGCCTTTTCAACAAGATAAAGCGCCATGTCACAAGGCTAGAAGTGTCATGCAGGGGTCGAGGAACATAGTGGTCATTTCTAATTGATGTGTTGCTTCCAGAACTAGCCATATCTGCGCCCAATCGAACACGTCTGGGATGTGATTGAACGTGGCGTCAGAATTAATACCGCCTCCCAGGATTTTACGGGAATTAGGTGACTTGTGTGAGCAGATGTGATGGCAGTTCCCTCCAGGAGCCTACCATGATCTCAGTGCTTCCATATTACGACGCGTCGCCGTTGTTGGCCGTACCAAATGTTGACATTCTGGCTATTTACGTAGGTGGTCATAATGTTCTGGATGATCAATGTATGTTCTATGGCCCTCCTAACGTTGCAAAGAACTCGTATAGCAGGCAATTTCTAAGCTTATGCTTCTTAATTTTAATTTTAATAACCAGCAGCCTCAGTCGCAGCGATTATTTTGATTTACCTAGGTTTCAGTCGGGATAACCAAACCTTTTTCAGAATAAAAGTAACTACCGTTTGTCCATAGCGGACATCGTCAAGCTAAAACTACAAATATATAAATTATCGTCAGACAGGTAAAAACTTATCTGAAACTTTTTAGAGTCTAACGATAATTTACGTATTTGTAGTTTTAGTTTGACGATATCCACTATGGACAAACGGTAGTTACTTTTATTCTGAAGAAGGTTGGGTTATCCCAACTTAAACCTAGGAAAATCAAGGTAAACGTTGCAACTGAGGCTGTTGATTTTAACAATTAAAATTAATATTTATACACTTTCTGGCAGGGCCGCGAAATGTTGAAAATATTTATGGTTCTTGATCATATCGCTCTGCTTTAAGGAACGAAGCACAGACTACATAGAAACTGATCATTTACGTTAACAACGATTGTTGGAGACCATCGAGTCATAATAATAAATTTTCTTTGTGTCATACTGGGTTTTATACTAAGTTGTATGTTAGAAAAATCTTACCCAGCCTCTTTGTATTAAGTAACGAATACCCACCTCGGTTACTAAAATGTTCCTTATTTTAGTGCACTAGTATTTTGTACCTTGATATTGAAGCCATTTCCTGGAAGATCTGAAAACTGTGCTGTGTTGGAAAGACGACTAAATCGTTTTGATTGTCGCTTTGTCATTCATGGATTAATATAACAATCATTTTAGCAACTGCTGTTGTTATTCTTCAATTCAGTACATGGTAGTGATCTCTAAACATGAAGAAAACTAATGTTTTTATCAAAATTTCTCGTCACGCTAAAGCAGAATGTGAAATACATGGAGTGTGGTTATGAGCATGCGAAATAAATGACTGTGGCCGTAATACAGCCAAGATGGAAAACGTGACTGCCTTTGAAGGAAATTGTGGCTGTAGCATCCGACGTCAAAGAACTTCTTGTATGAAGGCAAGGTGGTAGGTTTTTAGGAAGGCAGACAATAGTGTTCTGACACAGGATAGAGGGAAGTTAGGTGGTTTGTGCTGAGTCGGCAATTTTCGAGCGGTGAGGAGCAAACGCAGAAAGACAAAGTCCCAGTGAAGGCTGGTTGATGACTTAGATCAGCGCCAAACACTGTGCGCAGGGCACCTACGAGGGATGCAAATTCTGGGGTTCGGTAGGATGTTGGCAGCTGAACACTAGTGTAATTTGCTTTCGATCAGGCTATCTACTACACTGAATGCCAATTGTACAGATGAGAAAAAGCAAAGGAGGCAGTTGGTTGCACAACAGGAAGTCAGTGTCGGAAGTCACGCGGGCGGGCTCTGACAAAGTAGCGAACACTAGCAGCACTTTAAGTAAAAACTAGAGAGCAGCACTCCACGCGAGGAAAACAGACATGTCGGAGCTTACCGATGCTGGCCACGAGCGGCACGCTGTCTGCTCCCCAGCGATTCGACTGAGAACTAGCTCTGAATACAAAAACAGTGTTTTTAAAAAAATCGTGGTGGCGCACCATTTCTCTCTACTTATAGGCGAACCACCAATCCAATGGCACTTAACAAGCTGCAGCCAATCTGGCCGGGCACCTCCAGGGCAGCCCTGACCAATTGCATACTCCTGCTCTGTAGGTAGGGAGGGTTCTGGATTTCACATTAACAAGCTGCAAGTTTGATATCAGTGCCGTTCAGCTGAAAGCTAGACATCACTGCCACTCCTATTATGGCCAGCAGCAACCATAATATACGTCACTTGGCGCCGGACTCCGTCCTTCTGTGGGTGGGGATTACTGTACTAGCGCTCTAATGTGTGTTAATCCACTTTGGAGTGCCCTTGACGCCTTCAAATAGCCTTACGCCTAACAAGGTACAAGTCATTACGTCGTCAATATATGACGTGACGTCAGATCGGCCTATAACGTCCTTGTTAGTAGGTAATTTACACATTATTATGAAAGGTCACGTTATGATTATTGAATGCTGCACTACACATTGAAATGACACATATGTATGACAGTTTCTGCATATTCATCAAGTCACAGCGGTCGTAACGTTCTATCAATTGCTCACTAAATCCCTCGGCAATAAAAATCTCCTCCTTGATCACGGAGCCATTCGAGGTGTTTCTTCAGCTTGGCATATGGATGGAAATCGCTTGGTGCAAGATCTTGATTACCCGGTAAGCATTACCCACGTCAGTGCGGCGTAGATCGAATTGTTGGAACCACCTTATCATGACTGGACACGACACTACAGACAGTCTTCATCCCGTCAGAATCTGGAATTGTATCTGGCTCCAACGTAGGCATGGGGCAACATGCGTAATTTAGTTTCTGATGTCCCTACGTACTTTCTGAGTCACAGTGTTGACTAAGATTAGTTCTCCACCTAGCTTCTGGCGCAAACAGATCACATCAACATAAAAGAAAGGAAATGGGAGCGATCCGTTGAATTATAGATCCATATCACTGACATCGGTTTGTGGCATGTTTATGGAACATACTCGTATACTCTGTTCGAAAGTTATGAAAAAACTCTGAAAAAATATCTATTGACATATAACCAGGGCGGCGTCAGAAAATATTGTTCTTGTGAAAAACAACAGTATCTTTAGTGACATGGGATTTCAAGCTGATTCTATATTTCTACATCTGCAGAACGCTTTTGACAAAGTTCTTCACAATCTTCTAGTTAACTGGTTTATAGTAGGATTGGACTCGTGATTGCCATTCAAAATCGTCATAGTTCGTTGCAATTGACAGGAAATGAATGGGTGAAAGAGAAGTGATATCTACGATACAGCAGTGCCTATGGTTTTCCGAATTACAGTGTAAGGACATCCCCGAAGGAACTTTGCATAGTAATTTGGAATAACACAGGCACTGCAATATCGTACTTACCCGCCGACGCAGGGCAAGCGAATTTCAAGCAGATGTCGCCCCTGCCAGAGAATATACATAATGGATGTACGAGTACAGGTTGTAGACACATGATTGAGTACATATTGAAGTTTGGGTCTGGCCTTAAGTCGGACTCGGGTACACAAATATTAAGGCGACCGCTCGAAGTAATCGGGAAATCCGGGTTTGAGTCCCGGCCCAGTACAAATTTTCATTGTCATTTCATGACGCAGCTGATGGTTGTCCACATTCCCAACTGCGAATATATTTCATGAAGTGATATCTGGCTTTCCTCAAGGAAGTGTTATAGCGTTCATAGTAATTCTTATACAAACGATTCAGGAGACTATCTGAGCGGTGCTCTGGATTGTTTGTAGGTTACGCTGACGTTCACCAACTACTGATCACGTAAGAAGATCAGTATAAATTACAAAAGGATTTACACAGGTTGCCTGCATAATGAGAAATGTGTGAGGTCGTCCACATGTGTACAAAAAAATACCTAAAATTTCACTTACACGGAAAGCGAAAAAGGTTTAAAGATTAGCCATTGGTCCAAGC
This sequence comes from Schistocerca gregaria, assembly GCF_023897955.1. NCBI lineage: Eukaryota > Metazoa > Arthropoda > Insecta > Orthoptera > Acrididae > Schistocerca > Schistocerca gregaria. Next base: position 108,155,784 of record NC_064921.1, on the reverse strand, counting down.
TATCTAGGTTTTGCAACTGCGATAACTGAAATTATAAGCAGCACACAGAGAATGTTTCTGGAAACTCCCTGGCAGATTAAGACTGTGTGATGGACAGAGACTCGAACTCGGGACCATGCCGTTGGCATGCAAGTGACCTACCAACTGAGATACCCAAGCACGACTCACGATCCGTGTGCACAGCTTCAATTCTGACATAAATTGGTAGGGCACTTGCCCTCAAAAGGCAAAGGTCCCGAGTTCGAGTCTCAGCTCGACACACAGATTTAATCTGCCAGAAAGTTCCACAACAGCGCGCACTCCGCTGCAGAGTGAAAACTTCATCTTGCAATGTTGTGGAGAATCAAGACAATGTTTTACTGGCTGGACACTTACAATTTGTAACAAATCTACTAAAGGTTTCGTTTAAGAACATAGCGTGCCATAAGAACTACATTTTATAGGTGACACAAAAAATTTATTATATCTCAGAGAATGCTTATCCATTGACCACATCAACTGAAACTGTAACGTCCACATCTTTGAGACAGAGGACGGGGGAAAAGTGGCTCTGGTACAGTTGTTAATGCCTGAATACCCACGCTAAAAACATTATCTTTCCTGGAATATTGCTGCGCTATATGGGATCCTTACCAGACAAGACTGACAGAGAACATGGAAAAACTTCAAGGTACGGTAGCTTGTTTCGTATTATCGCGAAACAATGAGAAAATGTAACGGACATGAAAAGCGAGTTGGGGTGGCAATGGCCGGCCGGGGTGGCCCAGCGGTTCTAGGCTCTACAGTCTGGAACCGCGCGACCGCTACGGTCGCTGGTTCGAATGCTGCCTCGGGCATGGATGTGTGTGATGTACTTAGGTCAGTTAGGTTTATGTAGTTCTAAGCTATAGGGGACTGATGACCTCAGAAGTTAAGTCCCATAGTGCTCAGAGCCATTTGAATTTGGGGTGGCAATCATTTAAGCATTGGTGATTTTCCTTGCGCACAAACTTTTTCCAATCAACTATCAAATTTCTCCTCCTATCAAAAAATATTTTACTGTCTTGCACCTACGTAGAGAGAAAGGACCATCGTGATAGAACAAAAGAAATTAGAGCTGGCACGAAAATATATAAAGGATCATTTTTCCGATGGGCTATTCCAGAGTGGAACAGTCTTTGCCGAGAGCGTAAGTGACAATTACAGTGTATCCATGAATTAGACGAGCATAACTCTTAGTGTCGTTCTAGTGACACGATTCATATTGTCTGGATTTGCCGCAGTTGTCACTAGATCTAGTCGACAATTGAGTCCACAAATTGCTTCCGAAGTAAGCTTTTATTCCGATTACGCTTCACCAACTGCGAGACCCAGAAAAAACTGCGCCAGTAAGTGTAAGACTGAACGCTTGGAACACTGCCTCGCAACCGCGCAAAAAAAGATGGCGACATATATCTTGGCTACTACAAGATTAATTAGTGCGTTGTTCTTCGCTTACAAGAGCCCGAGCGAAGATGCTAATGGCTAATGTCCTTCCCGGAGGACGAACAAAAAAGAAAGTACTGTCCGCTATATATTCGTTTTGGACACGGCCCCTTTTTTTTATTTCGTTGAAAGGCTGCGGAGGTTTCGGGAATAAAAAGAAGCGGCGCCACCATCCCCGGGCGGCCAGTATTTCAGCTTAATTACATGGGACCGCCTGCCGCTGGCGAGGAGACGGCGCGTCCCGGCGATTATTCGCGCGTTATGCTGCGGACGCAGGGCCGAGGGCCGCACGTAGGGCGTAGGGCGTAGGCCGCGGCGAGCGGGCCGGCGTACATCAGGGCAGGTGCGTGAGCGCGTGGTCGCCGCGGCCCGCGAGTTACGGCGTAATTAAAAGTGTGTCGCTGGCCCAGCGGCGCTGCTATGCACGGCCATAGCGCCGTCCGCCGGACCTCCACTGCTGGAGGCACACTGCCTACCGCGACAGGTGTCAACGGCGAGCGGTCGTTCACCGGGTAAGCGACCCTGTACCGTATCTGTCGAATGACATAGCGGCAGAAACCGAAAACACGCTGCCTGACAAAAAACTGAAGCAGCAAGAATGGGAGGAGGAAAGCGAAAAGAAACTTCAGGGGTTGAGAGAGCGTATTCGACGTTATTTAAGAGATTACAAAACGAAATAACATGGAACGCATGCACCGATTCTGCTGATGGGAAAGGTGACATAAAACTGCAGTGCACCCTCCTGACGTAATCGGGCCCACAGCTCTTGTATCTGGTTCTTGACAACCTGCGTACAAGTACAGCGTCTACGTTCGACATGGTCCTGCACATGTTCCAACGGTGACACAACTAGGTTATCTAGCTGGCGATAAGAGTGTAAGAAGAATGTTTGGTGTTCACCCACACTCTAGAAGTCTGATTAAGAAATTAGCCATGTTGTTGTGGTTGTTGTGGTCTTCAGTCCTGAGACTGGTTTGATGCACCTCTCCATGCCACTCCATCCTGTGCAAGCATCTTCATCTCCCAGTACCTACTGCAACCTACATCCATCTGAAACTGCTTAGTGTATTCATCTCTTGGTCTCCCTCTACGATTTTTACCCTCCACGCTGCCCTCCAATACTAAATTGGTCATCCCTTGATGCCTCAGAACATGTTCTACCAACCGATCCCTTCTTCTCGTCAAGTTGTCCCACAAACTTCTCTTCTCCCCAATCCTATTCAATACCTCCTCGTTAGTTATCTGATCTACCCATCTAATCTTCAGCATTCTTCTGTAGCACCACATTTCGAAAGCTTCTATTCTCTTCTTGTCCAAACTATTTATTGTCCATGTTTCACATCCATACATGTCTACACTCCATACAAATACCTTCAGAAATGACTTCCTGACACTTAAATCTATACTCGATGTTAACAAATTTCTCTTCTTCAGAAACGCTATCCTTGCCATTACTAGTCTACATTTTATATCCTCTCTGCTTCGACCATTATCAGTTATTTTGCTCCCCAAATAGCAAAACTCCTTTACTACTTTAAGTGTCTCATTTCCTAATCTAATTCCCTCATCATCACCCGATTTAATTTGACTACATTCCAATATCCTCGTTTTGCTTTTGTTGATGTTCATCTTATACCCTCCTTTCAAGACACTATCCATTCCGTTCAACTGCTCTTCCAAGTCCTTTGCTGTCTCTGACAGAATTACAATGTCATCGGCGAACCTCAAAGTTTTTATTTCTTCTCCCTGGGTTTTAATACCTACTCCGAATTTTTCTTTTGTTTCCTTCACTGCTTGCTCAATATACAGATTGAATAACATCGAGGAGAGACTACAGCCCTGTCTCACTCCCTTCCCAACTACTGCTTCCCTTTCATGTCCCTCGACTCTTATAACTGCCATCTGGTTTCTGTACAAATTGTAAATAGTCTTTCACTCCCTGTATTTTACCCCTGCCACCTCTAGAATTTGAAAGAGAGTATTCCAGTCAACATTGTCAAAAGCTTTTTCTAAGTCTACAAATGCTAGAAACGTAGGATTGCCTTTCCTTAATTTTTCTTCTAAGATAAGTCGTAAGGTGAGTATTGCCTCACGTGTTCCAGTATTTCTACGGAATCCAAACTGATCTTCCCCGAGGTCGGCTTCTACTAGTTTTTCCATTCGTTTGTAAAGAATTCGCGTTAGTATTTTGCTTGTATGCGATTATTATGCATTTACATCTTAATAAAGTGCAGTAGTTTCCTGCACCTTTGTAAATTTTCGTCCGTATGCGAAACGTATCTTCTGTTGTTAGATTGAGAGATACTGGCTCTTTACTGCCCCGTCAGAAGGCAGAGGACCACAACACCACATTGGAAGCTGAGGAAAGAATTCTGGACTGCATCCAGGAGGATCCTTCTGAGAGTACTAGAAGCATCGCCCGCCACGTGGGTATATCGCACACTGTCGTTCATCGCACTGTCCAAGAGGAGCGTCTGCGGCCTTGCCACATTCAACGCGTACAGGCATTGGAAGAACAAGATTTCACTCCACGACGTGAATTCTCAGAGTGGTTTTTGTTACACAGTGCGCAGCATGATTTTGTCAACAAAATACTCGTCACAGATGAAGCGTGTTTCACTTGCGACGGAATAACTAATTTCCATAACATGCACACGTGGAGTGTACACAATCCTGGCCACGTAGTGGCTACACATTTTCAGCTACGATTTTCCGTAAATGTGTGGGCGGGTATGCTCGATAATTACGTCATTGGACTCTATGTTTTACGTGCACGTTTGACTCGTAATTATTACCGAACGTTTCTAGAGGAAACATTGTTACCAATGTTGTTAGAAGATATTCCGTTAGGCATACGTCATAACATGTGGTTCCTCCACGATGGTGCTCCACCCCACATTGGCCACAGAGTACGCAGATTTTTGGATAGTCGATTTCCAGGAAGTTGGATCGGGTGTTATGGTCCACGTCGATGGCCAGCACGCAGCCCTTATTTAAATCCACAGGATTTTTACTTTTGGGGCCATATGAAGGAACTTGTTTATGCCGAGCCAGTAAATAATTTGGACGAATTGCAGAAGATTTTAGATGCTGCCAGTACCATAAAGGCCAATGTGCATGTGTGTGAACGAGTGCGACGAAACTGGGTTCGCCGTAATGAAGCATGTGTAGAAGGGAATGGTGGTCATTTCGAACATTTGTTATAGTATTGGATGTAAGAGGAAACGAAGTAATGGGGTTTCTTTGCGTTACGATATTGTTCTACAGAAGGAAAATAATGTGAATTTAGTATTTGTTATGGCATTGCCGTAAAAAGGTGAAACAAATGCACAACTATCTACTTGGTGATTGATTGAAATTGTACTAATGGAAATACATTGTGTTTGATATTAGCTTGTCATTGCTATTACGACCTTCGTTATCAACTTGTTAAGAAACAGACTGGTTGTATTCAATTCACGTAAAGCGAATTACACATTCTTGACAACCCAAAAACAGTTTACATTCCTTTTTTCGGTACCACCTGATTATCACACCACGCCGTTGTACACGTCTAATGATTTCAATCCTCTGGGCGGCTCGTTGCCTTTCTCTGGCCGCCTCGTCAATGTAGGTAATAAACTCGGTATGCCGTGTACTGTCGGTTGACTACGTGAACAGAAATGCGTATACCATCTATCCTACGAACATTAGGTTTTATTAATACAAAAATAAAGTATATGATACAAGAAAATGTCATTAGGCTTTTTTTGTCTAGCATACCGGGATGTACCATCTGTATAATTTTGGCGCCTTATAACGCTTACACCCTGTGTATACAGCGTGTCCCATTTATCTTGACCACCCTAAATGAATGTTTGTCAAGATGCGAATTACAATATGTTTCAAGCAAACGTTCTCTAGCCGTCAGGGGGACATCAGTCAGCATGATTGCCTTCGTTATAGCTTTGTTTTTTACAAAGATATGAACAGCGGTATGACTTTTTTAAATGTCCCTCTGTATTTGTTATTCGAAAAATCATTTCCTCTGCTAAAGATCAATTCACAAATGAAAACCAAGTAAAATCATAACATAAAATTGACTTTGACTCTCCTGTGACATTGCCCAGGAGTAGAACATATAAGGTGCTCAAAGTGGTGACCCTGGACACAGATACACTGGTGTATTCGGTTAATGAAAGAGTTATTTTCTACTCCCAGTGTTGCCTGCACAAGAGAATGTCCTCTGGAGTTGTTAGAATATCGTGATAGCCAACATCTTTAATGGAACTCCAAAGCAAAAAGTCAGGAGACCTAGCAGGCCAAGTAACTGTTTCTCCTCGACCGCTCCTCCGGCAGGATACCTTCGGTGGAGAACACGACGTGCGAGCAAGGCATTCTCTGCTGTAAATCCGCCGTGTTGATAACACGTAATCATTCTGGTTCTTAACGCTATAGATACAGCAATAAGGAATAGCGCAGTAGGCAACACAGTTGAAGAGGAATGGACGTCTCTGAAAAGGGCCATCACAGAAGTTGGGAAGGAAAACATAGGTACAAAGAAGGTAGCTGCGAAGAAACCATGGGTAACAGAAGAAGTACTTCAGTTGATTGATGAAGGGAGGAAGTACAAATATGTTCCGGGAAAATCAGGTATACAGAAATACAAGTCGCTGAGGAATCAAATAAATAGGAAGTGCAGGGAAGCTAAGACGAAATGGCTGCAGGAAAAATGTGAAGACATCGAAGAAGATATGATTGTCGGAAGGACAGACTCATCATACAGGAAAATGAAAACAACCTTTGGTAACATTAAAAGGAACGGGGGTAACATTAAGAGTGCAACGGGAATTCCACTGTTAAATGCAGAGGAGAGAGCAGATAGGTGGAAAGAATACATTGAAAGCCTCTATGAGGGTGAAGATTTGTCTGATGTGATAGAAAAATAAACAGGAGTCGATTTAGAAGAGATAGGGGATCCAGTATTAGAATCGGAATTTAAAAGAGCTTTGGAGGACTTACGGTCAAATAAGGCAGAAGAGATAGATAACATTCCATCAGAATTTCTTAAATCATTAGGGGAAATGGCAACAAAACGACTATTCACGTTGGTGTGTAGAATATATGAGTCTGGCGACATACCATCTGACTTTCGGAAAATCATCATCCACACAATTCCGAAGACGGCAAGAGCTGACAAGTGCGAGAATTATCGCACTATCAGCTTAACAGCTCACGCATCGAAGCTGCTTACAAGAATAATATACAGAAGAATGGAAAAGAAAATTGAGAATGCGCTACGTGACGATCAGTTCGGCTTTAGGAAAAGTAAAGGCACGAGAGAGGCATTTCTGACGTTATGGCTAATAATGGAAGCAAGGCTAAAGAAAAATCAAGACACGTTCATAGGATTTGTCGACCTGGAAAAAGCGTTCGACAATATAAAATGGTGCAAGCTGTTCGAGATACTGAAAGAAGTAGGGATAACCTATAGGGAGAGACGGGTCATATATAATATGTACAACAACCAAGAGGGAATAATAAGAGTGGACGATCAAGAACGAAGTGCTCGTATTAAGAAGGGAGTAAGACAAGGCTGTAGCCTGTCGCCCCTACTCTTCAATCTGTACATCGAGGAAGCAATGATGGAAATAAAAGAAAGGATCTGGAGTGGAATTAAAAAACATGGTGAAAGGATAACAATGATACGATTCGCTGATGACATTGCTATCCTGAGTGAAAGTGAAGAAGAATTAAATGATGTGCTGAACGGAATGAACAGTCTAATGAGTACAGAGTATGGTTTGAGAGTAAATCGTAGAAAGACGAAGGTAATGAGAAGTAGTAGAAATGAGAATAGAAAGAAACTTAGCATCAGTACTGATGCTCACAGTCAGTGAAGTTAAGGAATTCTGCTACCTAGGCAGTAAAATAACCAATGACGGACGGAGCAAGGAGGACATCAAAAGCAGACTCGCTATGGCAAAAAAGGCATTTCTGGCCATGAGAAGTCTACTAATATCAAATACCGGCCTTAGTTTGAAAAAGAAATTTCTGAGGATGTACGTCGGGAGTACAGCATTGTATGGTAGTGAAACATGGACTGTGGGAAAACCGGAACAGAAGAGAATCGAAGCATTTGAGATGTGGTGCTATAGATGAATGTTGAAAATTAGGTGGACTGATAAGGTAAGGAATGAAGAGGTTCTACGCAGAATCGGAGAGGAAAAGAATATGTGGAGAACACTGATAAGGAGAAGGGACAGGATGATAGGACATCAGCTAAGACATTAGGGAATGACTTCCATGGTACTAGAGGGAGCTGTAGAGGGCAAAAACTGTAGAGGAAGACAGAGATTGGAATACGTCAAGCAAATAATTGAGGATGTAGGTTGCAAGTGCTACTCTGAGATGAAGAGGTTAGCACAGGAAAGGAATTCGTGGCGGGATGCATCAAACTACTCAGGAGACTGATGAAAAAAAAAAAATAGAAGCGGAGGAACAATTCGTCTGTGGAATTTGGCCTTACGCTGTGCCATTTAGACTACCATTAATGAAATAAGGGCTAATAATTGTAGTACCTAGGATCCCACACCAGGCGTTAACTCTCCACTGACGCTGATGTTCCACCTGTCTAAGCCATCTTGGGTTGTCGCTAGATCAATAATGCCTGTTCCATTTGTTTAGCTGTCCTTTGTTTGAGAAGGAACACTCATCGGTAAATAGAATATTGGAGAAGAAGTTCGGGTTGGCGAGGATTTGGTGCTGTGCCCACTGATTGAACTGTACGCGGTTCTGGAAATCATTCCCAAGCTGTTCTTAATGTAGGTGTACATGATGAGGGTGGAACCGGTGACGTGTAACGAATACGATGTACGCTGGTTTTAGGAACGCCAGTCTCGTGTTCAAGCCGTCGTGTGCTCACATGTGGATTCATTGCAACGGAAGCGAGAAGGGTAACTTCGGCAGATTCTTCTGTGCGAGTGCTACGACGTTTGCGTTGTCGTGAGTTGAAACGTCCCGTTTCCTGAAGCGTCGCAACAAGACTATAAACCATGCTTCGGGAAACTGGGTTCTTGTCAGGATATAGTCTCTGTACAGTTCCGCTGCCTGTATAGTATTTCGCCTACATTCAACAACAACAATAAGGGAAACGTTATGTGGATGCAGTTAGGAGGAAGGACAGCCTTTACTGTATGCCTACTCTACACAACAGTATTTAAAAGGGCTAAAGTACTGTACTGAAGGCACCCTTACATAAAAAATAGTATTGCAGTTACTGTTCTGCTAACTTACATTCCCCATAGATGAGTAGCATTTCTACCTTCTCTTCTCTGGTGTACATTCTACTCACACAACTCTTCAACTGAAGATGATTGACAGATTGTCGGGTGTGCATTCTACTTAGGTTTATAATTGTCCTCTGTCATTGTCAGCCTCTGAATGTGTTCCAGTACCCCGAGTACCTGCACTAAGAGCTCGGAGCGTCAACGTCAGTGTTGTGTATGTAATTAATAACATTGTGTTTCAGTGAACGGTACACTGTGATATATTTTCGAATACGTCTTTAGGAGAGGAAGTGAATTACCGAATAAAACACACCACTTTTCATATCTTTGTAAAAAACAAAGCTACAACGAAGGCAATAGTGCTGATTAATGTCAAACATTTTGTAATGTGCATCAGGACAAATGATTATCTAGTGTGGTCAGTGCTTATATATTCATGTTTATGTATACTATTTGTTTAATCTTGTTGCTAACTTAGATACTGATAGTATATAAGATACATAATAGGTTGTGAATGTACTGAAAATTACAAGTGTATTTAATCGAAGAAACAGGAGGTTGAAATTTGACTTAGATATGATATGATGTTCTTCCATATATACCTTCTGCGTGTATGGTTACGTCTGTTATATACACTCCTGGAAATTGAAATAAGAACACCGTGAATTCATTGTCCCAGGAAGGGGAAACTTTATTGACACATTCCTGGGGTCAGATACATCACATGATCACACTGACAGAACCACAGGCACATAGACACAGGCAACAGAGCATGCACTATGTCGGCACTAGTACAGTGAATATCCACCTTTCGCAGCAATGCAGGCTGCTATTCTCCCATGGAGACGATCGTAGAGATGCTGGATGTAGTCCTGTGGAACGGCTTGCCATGCCATTTCCCCCTGGCGCCTCAGTTGGACCAGCGTTCGTGCTGGACGTGCAGACCGCGTGAGACGACGCTTCATCCAGTCCCAAACATGCTCAATGGGGGACAGATCCGGAGATCTTGCTGGCCAGGGTAGTTGACTTACACCTTCTAGAGCACGTTGGGTGGCACGGGATACATGCGGACGTGCATTGTCCTGTTGGAACAGCAAGTTCCCTTGCCGGTCTAGGAAAGGTAGAACGATGGGTTCGATGACGGTTTGGATGTACCGTGCACTATTCAGTGTCCCCTCGACGATCACCAGAGGTGTACGGCCAGTGTAGGAGATCGCTCCCCACACCATGATGCCGGGTGTTGGCCCTGTGTGCCTCGGTCGTATGCAGTCCTGATTGTGGCGCTCACCTGCACGGCGCCAAACACGCATACGCCCATCATTGGCACCAAGGCAGAAGCGACTCTCATCGCTGAAGACGACACGTCTCCATTCGTCCCTCCATTGACGCCTGTTGCGACACCACTGGAGGCGGGCTGCACGATGTTGGGGCGTGAGCGGAAGACGGCCTAACGGTGTGCGGGACCGTAGCCCAGCTTCATGGAGACGGTTGCGAATGGTCCTCGCCGATACCCCAGGTGCAACAGTGTCCCTAATTTGCTGGGAAGGGGCGGTGCGGTCCCCTACGGCACTGCGTGGGATCCTACGGTCTTGGCGTGCATCCGTGCGTCGCTGCGGTCCGGTCCCAGGTCGACGGGCACTTGCACCTTCCGCCGACCACTGGCGACAACATCGATGTACTGTGGAGACCTCACGCCCCACGTGTTGAGCAATTCGGCGGTACGTCCACCCGGCCTCCCGTATGCCCACTATACGCCCTCGCTCAAAGTCCGTCAACTGCACATACGGTTCACGTCCACGCTGTCGCGGCATGCTACCAGTGTTAAAGACTGTAATGGAGCACCGTATGCCACGGCAAACTGGCTGACACTGACGGCGGCGGTGCACAAATGCTGCGCAGCTAGCGCTATTCGACGGCCAACACCGCGGTTCCTGGTGTGTCCGCTGTGTCGTGCGTGTGATCATTGCTTGTACAGCCCTCGCGCAGTGTCCGGAGTAAGTATGGTGGGTCTGACACACCGGTGTCAATGTGTTCTTTTTTCCATTTCCGGGAGTGTATGTTGCCTTGATGGTGGTAGTATTTAATTTAATGTATTGATTTATTAGGTTACAATGTGTTCCTGAACTTAAGGTTACAGTGGATTTTGGGAATTGATTTAATATGTCATAGTGAGCTGCAACAGGTGCGAGGGCTTTATAAAACATCGAGCCAGTCACACCTAAAGCAGCGGAAGACAAGTCACATCTTCAGATAGCCTTAAACGCTATGAAATGGTGTAACAAAGAATTACAGTGAGAGTTTCTTTTTGTGATTGATGCGATTTAGTGTTGTAGAATCTTATCTTACTTTTGCTACGTTTGTGTCGCCTTTACTTTCTGTGTGTGATATACGTCTGTGCTTGTGTCTGTGTCGTTTACTGAGTACTGCTCATCTGTCTGACATGGAGCCATTCTAGCGTATGGTCTCTCCTGTTTGTATGCCGCATATAGTGCTCGCGATACTTCCTCTGCAATGTTGTTTATACAATTTCTGCCATCTTGTCTGCTACTAACTGTCCTATGTCCTGGTTTTCTAAACTGGATCTTATGTGTCCTAGTACATTGCAGATGACTACTACATGTTCAGCTGTGCCCGGAGAACAGTGTTCCAGGTTACAAAGAAATACAGCAGAGAGAAGGAAGTACAGTATTAACCTGACTATAACAGATCTTGAAAGCGACAGCCATTCATCTCTTGGTACTTTTAGGCACTATTCAGCAAGCGACTGGTTGGGAATCACTGGCTGCTGGAACTGGTGAAATCTCATCCGAAATGTTCCGCTGCAGTTCTGACCTGAGGGCTTCCCATACAACGGAATCGCACACTGTCAGATCAGGTGACCCACATGAGCGAGCTAATGCCGCGGCCAGACTGACCTCAGCCAACAGCTCTGTCAGGCGTGAGGAATGTGTAACTGTGCTTCAATTTTCGGCCGGTTGTGTAGTCTGCGGCGGCATCTTGTTGTAAGTAACTGCAGGTCTTTTCCTCCTCCATTAACGCTTCCACAACTTTACATCCAACCGTATCCACTCGTCTGGGCCACTTGTATGAGCACCATGCTGTCTTTAGCGTATAAAGTGGTGCATAATGCTACCACCAAGAGTGTCGATCACTTTCTCAAAGCCAGACAGCAAAATTAAAGAACGGAAACAGACTCTAATTTGTAAATCCTTCTATTATAGAGAAGAATTTCTATTTCTCTAGTAAGATGACTGGTAGGAATTACTAACTCATGGTTATAACTAAAACAAAAATTGTAAAAAGAAAACACTTGTAAATGACCACACTTTAACTATATTTAGTGGCAATCTAATGACTCGTTCCACATCAGTACAACTATTCGTGCAAATGATCAATGAAACATGGAACTAACTAACAGATTAACGAGGACATAAAAGCAGGGTGGGGCGGAGGTGTGAGGGAATAGGTGTCATATCGCACTGTCACATTCCTGGAAGACGAGAGAGAATGATTCGTTCTCATCTCAGATAAAAGGAATTAAGCAGAAGAATGAGTGTTACTTCGTAATTCTGGAATGAATAATTCTCAAATGCATCAAAAAGGAATAAACGTAATATTTATCGCCTGCCACAAGGGGATTTTTTAAAAGGTAACGATGGGTTCTTGATTATATTCGCAACTCATAGAAGTATGGGAAATTTCCTTTCTATTTGTCTTTAAAGTCCATAGATAAGTGATAGACAGATTACATGAGCTGGTCTCAAACACTGCTTGTGATGATTCAGCTGTTGTGGCCTTATCTAACATCTGGGAGAATCTTAGCTTGCAGGTTTATTTGCAAAATTTCTCCATACTTAATATATTCTCTTTAGATGATCAATCAGCTGCCCATTTTTTTTATCCTAATTGAAATTTTCTTACTCCGTGGGAATAATGCTTCATCCAAAATACGTGAGTATTCTCTTGTACTCCCATCTATTATACTATACACACTTCATATGACAATATTTTACATCACGAACATTCAACTAATGAAATGGCGCAAGATATTTGCTACAACAAATGAAAAGAAATAATCAGCTATTGCAAGTAACAGCGTTTATTATGGACAAAAAGGTCCGTTACCAGTTGCAAACCTGCAGGTTCATTTTCAGACTGCCGTTCACCTTTAAAATTGTATTTAGCTTATTTCATAAATGCAGTGTTGGCTTTATTTAGCTGTTGCGAATGTTCCTTACGTTAGTGGTGGCCTACAGTAGAAACTGCTCTAAGTAAGCAGACTGTTTTACACTGACAGATGTAAACACAAGCTAAAATTAGGTCTCAGTGCTGAGCTAATTTTGTGACTTACAACCAACACTCTGAATTATTTTATAGCATTGTTACCTCATCTTGGTTCAATATGCAGAATAGTACACAGGACTAAACTCTGTTTTCAAAACTTCTTTAATACATAACAGTGTAGTAGAAGTAGCACACACAAAATCATTAGTATTTCTCTCACACACATGTTTATGTAGAAGTATGTTCTCCTTCTAAGATAAAATCCTGGCGCAGAATGTGTCTGTGAGAGTACTAATATTTGACTTGAGATATGAAACAAGTTGCAAATTTTATGTAAAATGTGATACATTACTCAAGGCCATGACAGTGTTCAATGGAGATCAAATAAGCAAATATATTTTTAGTTGTAGTAGGGATTATTTCTGAATAGAGGAGGGATATAGCAATCCACAATGTTAAAAACTAATTGCAAGGATCATAAGATCACACATACCATTACCATTAAACATGATCATTAAGTTAATTATCAAAATTCATTTAGAGGTTAAGTTCTCTTTCATGGAAACACATATTTGTGATGTTGTATCTGGAATGAGTGAACAGACATTTGAATGTTATGTTTTAACTAGCGTGTTTGTGGGCAAAAAATAAATACTCACATTGTATATTTTGTTATTTTAACATTTGAAAATATATGAACCAAACAAATTTAAATCATTGATTTATATGTCGAAGAATCCCATTCCTTTGGATGCCCTCCAAGATCGTATCTAACATTGTTTTTTTGCTGTATCCCTCCTTCATAATCCCTAGTGGGATGAGAAACATATTTTGTAATTTGACCTTTATTGAACCTTGCCATGTCGTTAATTGGTTTATCATTTTGAATGTAAAATTTGCCATTCCTTTCAAATGTTAAATTAAATATTAGTATTCCCATTTAAAAAACCACTTCAACTTTCAAATCATCTTGAAAACCACGTTCAAGATCATGGCCTTTTGTAGCAGTGCATGACCCTCATTGCAACCTAACACTTTTATTCAAAACATTATACATATGTCACCTATATCTCTTGTTATTTCTAACTCTGCATTAAAACGGTCCACACTGTCAGAAAGAAAATTATTACACCAACTTAAAGGTTTCAAATACATTCTAGATTTAATATAGGAACAACCCATTTTGGAGTACATGATATGATTCCACTTAGATATCAATATCACTCAAGATTTAATATTGGAACAGCCCATTGTGAAGTACGTGATATGATTACACTTAGATATCAATAGCACAGACGGTTTTCAGATACCAGTTATTGACCCATGCTGAAACACCCATATTAATATGTGGTATAGCCTCTACGGGTGGCAATGCAGGTGCTGACTCTGGCATCCAGTTGATCATATGGATGGTGAATATAGTCCTGGAACACATTCATCAATTCCTGCTCAATCTGTTCATGTAGAGATAAGTTGACATGTCATATGAGTCACTTCTCTGCCAATCATATACCATACATGCACAATTGGAGACAAGTCAAGAGATCGCACAGACTAATAAAGTTGATGCACGTCTTACAGAGGTGTGTTGAATTTCAGGTGCAGTTTGTGGGTAAGCATTATGTTGTTGGAACAACACCTCACCTTCTGTCGCAGGAAAAGCAAAACAATAGATCTACCAACATTTTGAACATACTGAGTGATGGTTAGCATCCCCACCAGAAACAACAAGGTAGAATGTGACTTGTAGCTTATGGCATCCCACACCTAAGACCTATGGTGGGGACAGTGTATCTGGGACGAATGTACCCTATGAGACACCAATCACCAGGTCTACATCGTACAGGGAAACAACCATCACTTGCTTGCATGGAGAATTTGCTTTCATCACTCCAGACCATGGTGCACAATTTTATCATGCAAGTGATCCTGTGACAAAATGTTGAGAAGTGCCAGTTGATGCTTTGGGATGAGTGGAACCCTTGCTAGAACTTGCTTGCCCATAGTCGCACTGCTAATAACTGATTCACATCAGTTTGTATTGACACGCCTGCGCTTACAAGGTTGACACAGTGAGCATTTCCATCTCAATTGTCGACCAAAGATGTAATTTCCGAAAAAAATCTAGTTTCCACCATTTCGAAAAATTATATTTTACCTAAATACAACAGAAAAAGAAATGAGAAAGGAAACTGAGCTATTTGAAAAACTTTCAAAACTATATTGAAAGAAATGTTAATTTAACTGAAAAATTCAAAATTTTAAAAATTTATTCAATCACGAAAACATGAATTGGAAAATATTGATGAAGTTTTTTACCTCAATACACAAAAGGTGAATTTGCAAGTATATCTAATTTATCATCATCATTTTTAAAGATTTTTGTATATCGATCAGAAAAAGAAATATTATATTTCTCATCTAAGAGTAATAAAATTTTATACCGAAATTTAGCAGATAAAAGTTCATCATTTGAACTTACATAACATTTATGTTTCTTAAGTTCTCATAATTTAGTGAATCCTTCTCCACAACCATTACTATAATTTTTAAGTTCACTTAATAGATATTCAGTGCTACCATTAATCCATTCTTGGACATTTTAATTTATAAAGAATGAAAACAAATATTTGAATGAACATTATAATTTTTCATGAACTAAGGTTTTCAGTTTTTATCTTCTCTAGTTTTACGAAACTATTTGCAAAGGATATGAAAATAAGAAGTTAAAAGATGTTAAGGTTTTTAATTTTACATCCAGTTAACTAATTAAAAAATTTCAGTATGTATTGTATGTTGAAAATCATAAGTTAAATTATTCTTACCATACATAATAAGGTATGCAATAGTATCACTTTGAATACTCTCATTAAGAAATGCACATAATTTGATTGTTGTTTTTTGAGTAGTTAAAACATTCAGTCATGTTAATGACACTAATTGGATAATTCTGAATAAAATTGAAAGGAGTTACCTTTGCATCATTATTTAATTGGGTTATTCTTTTAAAATCCCTAAAACAATCATAATCTTTTAAGAAGTTTGTTTGTGGATCAAGTTTCCATATTTCTTGAGGAAAAACTTTATTTCTTCCACATTTAACATAGATATTTTGTAATTTAACAGGAATCTGGTGACTCATTATTATTTCAATTAGTTTCGAAAACAATAAATATAAAGTATACCATATCAAATTCTGAAGAACTATAATAATTAGAAATATCTAGTAGAAAATTTCTCATAACTTGTAAACCAGCATGTTCAGTAGTTTTAAGTTTTAAGAAAGAAACTGTCAGTTTAGGTTTTTTAATTCATTGTTCTTCTAATTCAAGTGAAGGTAACAACTTGAACACAACTTTCCATATTTTTAACAAGTTTACCTAATTTTGGAATTGTAGAATTAATATTATCAGTAGTCTAACAGAAAATAGAATCTTCTTGAGGTTTTCTGAAACTCCAGTTACAAATATGCAACATAATTCTAAATAATGAAGAACTTCATTTTAGTTTGTTTCCATTTTTTCATTGTTAAAAATACATAATTCCATATTTAAACCATCCAAATTAAGAAGTTAAACAAATAAGATTTGAAGAAGAAATAAAAGCATGTTCGATTCTAGATAGAATATTATTTCCTTTTTTAATAGTAATAACATGTTGCAATTCTAAAACATAATTATCGATGAGTGAAAAAATATTCATAAAAACTAATCAAATATATTTTGACAAATAATGTTAGAGTTTTAAATCATAGATTAACAGTAATTCATGTGAAGAATTACCATAAAGAAAAAGAAAGAATAACACAATTCATAACAAAAAATATAGTGACTTTATTATTAACAATGTAAAAGGAAGTCATTATGTAAACAGATATTTGAATAATTTACCACATACATTTGGATAAGTGAAAAATATGGAAAACAGTTAGTTAATATTATATTTAAAAAATTACTATTTGAATTGCATTTGCCTGGTTATGTTTATTGTGGTCAGGGAACAAAAGATTACCTAGAAATGGTAATGATATTGCTTATAGAGATAACAAAGATTGACTGAAGAGACATGAAGCTGGGAAAGAACTTCAGTTATCTGCAAATGAAAAAAATGTATCCAATTGATGCTTCTGTAGGAGGAAGAATTACTGACACTGCAGTTATAGTAATCAATATATGGGAAAAGGACATTATGAATGGGTGTACATATTGATGAATATGGATTCAGTTTATAAATCTTTTTATTATTCTTAACCTGTATGAATGGATAACTTTTCGCTTGATCATACTTTGCTACCAAGTGGTGAAACAAAACCTAAATAAAGTCATCTTAAAATCAATAATGAACAATTAAATATTATTGAACCATTTTTAACTGATGTTAAAAAAAATTTAAGAAAGAATGAAATGGGTGAAAATTTACTTGTTTCAATATCTATTCCTGCTGTGAAAAAGATTTTGACTATTTAACAGAGCAAAAAGAAACAAAACATGAAGACCTATTTCTTCCATTACTATCTTATTTGGCAACAATTGGCTGACTCTCAGGTGGAAATGCAGCAATTGCAAATGCAGTTATAGATAAGAAAGAGGTGATAAAGAATTAGAAAGCCAAAAATCCATAATTTGGAAATTAAAAGGAAAGGAACAGGAGTGTAATACTTTCAGAAACATAATTAATAATCATTTACATTATTTTGACATAGAAAAACTAGTTAAACAATTAGAATTTGAACAATTTCGCAGTGCTTGATGAAATACCTAGTGAGCCCAAAAATTTAGAATGTGGAATAGTTAATTTGGATACTTCTGATCATGTCAGAACTCACTGAATTTGTTATTATGAAACAAATTTATGAAATTAGTCTTTGATTCACATGGAGAATTATTCCAAAACAATTACTTAACTATTAGGAAAAATGTTCTTCACTACAGTTCTTAAAGAATACAAAATTATGATGATGTGTGTTTACTTTTTTGGTAACTAATATGCATTAGTTATAAGTTTGATTCTATTTTAAACTTAGGAAAAGGACACTCTGGATAGGAAATGGACACTCTGGATTTAAAGACAATAGTGATGTAGAAAAAATAAAAAGTTTTCAGTTATTAGATCCTAAAGTTATTAATGAATTATTTTCAAAATTTGGAGATTTTCAATTAAAAATTAAGTTTGTAACAGCATCACGGAAACACCCTGTATCTATAAAAACATTTACAGGCGTCTGCACATGTGACTTTGACGCTCTGTAACGTGATAGGGTAACTTTTCAGGAAATGGGTTCATAAGTAAAACTTGATCTACTAATTGCCCTCTGCAATCTCTAGAAGGTTTTGACATGAACTGTGGACACCCTGTACGTACTGGTATCGTTGTAGCTAAGAATTTAGTGTTGACACCTAGTGTGGGGCAAAACAAGTAAAAAACGTGTCGTTAACATGAACTCTATAAGCCACAGCTTAAAAGCTACGAACACTTGTTTACCTTCGACAGTCTGAAACACATCCCTTCAGGTGTAAGCTCTTTCGTTTCTATGTTTTTGGAGAAGGTAGCATGCACCAAACAAGGAATAAGGTTAGTAAATGAATTCTCTAACATGTGTATCTTAAGAGTTATGGGTACTCTTTCAAGAGAACAGTGTGTTTCACGAAGTTTAGCTTAACAAATGCTCATAGACCTTAAGATGTGCACTTGGGAGCCAGTATTTACTGTACTTATTTTTCATTTTTGGTCCATACTTCTATCTATAACAGTTGAATGCCCAACAAACTTGGCAACAACACCGGTACATTTATGCTACTGTCAGAGGTATCAGAACGATTTTCGGTTATAATTTCCGATTCGGTGGTTTCGGAAACCTGGATCCCTTCCCTGAAAATGGTACTTTTGTCCTTCTCCATCATCCCTGAAACACTGTAACGTCATCACGGAATCATCTCGTATACTATTTCTGTATCCATACCAATTTTTCCACAGGTATTTCCTTTATGCACCCAGCTTAGTCAAAAAACTCTTTCTGCTTCTGCCTTACCGTTCTTCATTTTGATGACCGATCTGAGATACCCCCATCAGTTTCTCTGTATACGCATAATACAATAACCAAACTTTATGTGGAAAGACAATTTCTTAGCTAATTTTTATTTTTCTTCTAAACCAGAAAATTATTACATGTCACTCGAGATGAGAAAGATACTGACATACATTTTCTGGTCTTATCTGAGTTGTTCTTCAAAAGTTCGTAAATGTCCATCCTATACAGGAAAAAGACCCGCCTTAGGCACCATAACATCATGAAATTCACCATCATTGGGTATTTATTTTACTCATCACGATTAATTCAGTAGCATTTTATTCTCTAGGTAATTTGCAGAACTTTAGCGAAATTCAGAATCAAAAGCTCTATTAGGAAACAATGCCTAAATTTCTAAATGTATGTGACGTTTGTACTACAGAAGACCTCGTATCTCTGTCTTAAATGAGTGAAATTAGTGGCGTGGTGCAATTACATGTGAGAGGAGCGTTGTAAATTTTTAAGAAAGACTACCTTAATGAATCAAGGACCATAATGTTTTGAAATTAATACAATGCTACTGACAAACACCAGGAAAAGAAAAAAAAGATACGATTGGGTGGCCAGCTATTGCTTCCGTACGTCAGGGTCGCATCTTTTGGGGGAGAGAAGAAATATGGCGCTGTTATTGGTTTTCCCGAAAGAAAAATTAAATGTCTTGTAGAAGAATTTCTGGAGCTATCGTAGCAAAACACACATCCATTTCTACAGAGGTCGGCGTGCTTCCTACATGAAGAATATTTCAATTGGTAACGATTCCGAAAAGCTATTTACATTACTGAATGGGGTAAGAACAATCGAAGTTATGTCCACAATCTTTTCTAAACTATCAAGGATACATCACCAGTGTAACATTCTATCCACTAATGGCTTATAAAACTTGATCAGAACATAGTTTTAATTTTTCATCAATGTGTTTTACCTACGTTGCCAAAATGTTATTGAGAACACACACACACACACACACACACACACACACACTGTATGAGGGGCAGAGAAACGGATTAAGAAACACCAGGCTAGAGAGAGAAATAGAGAGAGAGATTGCGAGGTGCTAGGGTGGAGAAGAGTTTGTACCTCTTTAATTCAGACGAATCTTACATAAGAACGAGAAATGCACCCGCCCCCTCCTTATCTACCACATAATTAATTATGCGCACAACGGGAACGGAAGAAAATGGTGGTGGACCCTGCTAGTTGGTAAAATAAGCAGTGCACACTCACAATAATTTGATAAAAATCGTAATCTACACAAAAAAAAGAGAACTGTATCATAATATACAACAGGAAATAGGATTTTGCTTATATCTACGAAATGATATGAGGATTAAATATTACAAGGGGATTTATTATACATAAGAACATAAAAGCACATGATTATGGACAAAAATATTAGATTACAGGATAGGGTATACAGAAATATTATGAGACTAAGAGTTGATTCGAGAACAAACAGCTCTTGCTCTCTGTGATGCAATAGATTGACAATACTGACTGGAGGTCCTAATGAATCAAATATTAATCTTCCGACTATATACCAGTATCGCAATTAGTAGAGAGAGCTCAAATGGGATCACATAGAGAAACAAGCAAGGTCGACTTGTAGCAAAGCGAGCACTGCGAGTGCTGCAGAGGGATTCAGTATAAAATTGGTAAGGTCCTACAATGCTGGAGCCGCAAAATACTGTACCAGTACCGATATCTACAGCACGTCGTCGGTAGGCAACGTCCTGATGATTTAGGTGCCGACTTCTGCCGCGCAGCAACTCTGTGTCAACACCTGGCCTCGAAGGCTGTCCTATAATTCTAAGTTCTTCCGAAAAAGAGCGACCAAGTCGCAAGGCCTACCGACTTCGACGAAGATCAGATCCCGAATCCCTACTGCCCACGCAAAGCAAGAGCGAAGCCAACATTGCTCTACTCCCTATTCTCCTCGAAACCCGGGAATCAGCATTCAGTTCTGATTTCAATATTCCCCCACACTGACTCAGAACATCATTCCCGCCAATAGCGACCATTTCCTTCAATTTCGAGCAGGGCTTTATGATGTCAACTAGCCTCAGTTTAAGTTGACCAATCATGCCTCTGCTATTCAGCTGAGGGCACTGAACTTGCCGTTTGACCAGCTACGAAAACAACCTGCCTAGACCACCGGCCATCCGGCGCCAGACAGTCGCACCCAGCAGGATATGCTCCACAAGTGTTCTCAGAATCAAGAGGACAATGTGGTCAGTCGGCGCTTGGAATCTTCGTTCCGGACGGGCCGGAACGGTAAACACATAAAGTGCGGCGACACTCAGACGTCTCGCAGGTCGTTTCTCCCTGCATACAACAGGCGAAACTCGACCGACGTCAGTCGTTCCGCCAGGCGCTTAAGCCTATTGTACGAACCCCTCAGAATTCAGGGAAGTGCAACTGCCAACCGATAATGCCATATGCCGGGTCCTCCGATGCTTGCCTCGCACAGACCACCCATTTAAGTAACCCTACATGTATAGGAATCAAGTGAAAATTATCTTTTTGAGCTTTAAGTACAAATACTCTCATTACAATAATCTTATTCGGTCTGTTACTACTGTGTAATGACAAAGAACATTAATAACATTGATGAAAATGAGAGGAGACATGCAAAAGAGGGTTAGGAAACTCTCAAGATAGCATACATTTTTAGGCAGTAGTGAAGAAGAATACAAATACTCGTTGTGGCCGACCTTGGGAAAGATCAGTTTTGGTTCCGGAGAAATGAAGGGACACGCTAGACTCTACTGACCCTGTCGCTTATCTTAGCAAACAGGTTGGAGAAAGACGAATCTACTCTTACAGCACCAGTAGAGTTAGAGAAAGCTTTTGACCATGTGCCTGGACTACACTCTGAGTTGCGCAGAAACTATCCGTAGTTATAAAAGTCTAAAGACATGAAAGGGAACACATACTTGAGAAGGGAGTTACACAGGGAAGTAGGCTATTCTCCTTGTTATCCAATACGTGCAATGAGCAATTTGTGAAGGACACCAAGGAGAAATTTATACAAGAAATTAAATTTCAAATAGAAGAAATAAACATCTTCCGTTAGGAAATGAGACACTAAAAATCAGCAACAAAATAACTGATGGTGGCCGAAGGAAGAAAGATAAAAATGCAGAGTAGCCATAGCAAGAAGGTATATCTGCAAAAGACGAACTTTTTAATGTCTAATATAAAATAAATAATACACTCCTGGAAATGAAAAAAGAACACATTGACACCGGTGTGTCAGACCCACCATACTTGCTCCGGACACTGCGAGAGGGCTGTACAAGCAATGATCACACGCACGGCACAGCGGACACACCAGGAACCGCGGTGTTGGACGTCGAATGGCGCTAGCTGCGCAGCATTTGTGCACCGCCGCCGTCAGTGTCAGCCAGTTTGCCGTGGCATACGGAGCTCCATCGCGGTCTTTAACACTGGTAGCATGCCGCGACAGCGTGGACGTGAACCATATGTGCAGTTGACGGACTTTGAGCGAGGGCATATAGTGGGCATGCGGGAGGCCGGGTGGACGTACCGCCGAATTGCTCAACACGTGGGGCGTGAGGTCTCCACAGTACACCGATGTTGTCGCCAGTGGTCGGCGGAAGGTGCACGTGCCCGTCGACATGGGACCGGACCGCAGCGACGCACGGATGCACGCCAAGACCGTAGGATCCTACGCAGTGCCGTAGGGGATCGCACCGCCACTTCCCAGCAAATTAGGGACACTGTTGCTCCTGGGGTATCGGCGAGGACCATTCGCAACCGTCTCCATGAAGCTGGGCTACGGTCCCGCACACCGTTAGGCCGTCTTCCGCTCACGCCCCAACATCGTGCAGCCCGCCTCCAGTGGTGTCGCGACAGGCGTGAATGGAGCGACGAATGGAGACGTGTCGTCTTCAGCGATGAGAGTCGCTTCTGCCTTGGTGCCAATGATGGTCGTATGCGTGTTTGGCGCAGTGCAGGTGAGCGCCACAATCAGGTCTGCATACGACCGAGACACACAGGGCCAACACCCGGCATCATGGTGTGGGGAGCGATCCCCTACACTGGCCGTACACCTCTGGTGATCGTCGAGGGGACACTGAATAGTGCACGCTACATCCAAACCGTCATCGAACCCATCGTTCTACCATTCCTAGACCGGCAAGGTAACTTGCTGTTCCAACAGGACAATGCACGTCCGTATGTATCCCGTGCCACCCAACGTGCTCTAGAAGGTGTAAGTCAACTACCCTGGCCATCAAGATCTCCGGATCTGTCCCCCATTGAGCATGTTTGGGACTGGATGAAGCGTCGTCTCACGCGGTCTGCACGTCCAGCACGAACGCTGGTCCTACTGAGGCGCCAGGTGGAAATGGCATGGCAAGCCGTTCCACAGGACTACATCCAGCATCTCTACGATCGTCTCCGTGGGAGAATAGCAGCCTGCATTGCTGCGAAAAGTGGATATACACTGTACTAGTGGCGACATTGTGCATGCTCTTTTGCCTGTGTCTATGTGCCTGTGGTTCTGTCAGTGTGATCATGTGATGTATCTGATCCCAGGAATGTGTCAATAAAGTTTCCCCTTCCTGGGACAATGAATTCACGGTGTTCTTATTTCAATTTCCAGGAGTGTAGTTTGGTGATGACATGGAGACATTCCAACAACTTGTGGCTACTCGTGGTTTCACTATACCTGAGCCACTTCCCACGACAACAACATGTGATAACTGCCTGCTTCACCGTTTACGAGATGCTTGTTTCCTAGTGTTGTGTCAAAGTCGCCTATGTCAGTCGAGCTCCACATTTGCAGTCCGTATCTTCGAAAACATAATTTCCCAATCATCTCTGCCCCGGTTAGATAATTTCATCACCATGCTATGTCACAAATATTTTTGGTGTGGAAGCAGTTCGGAACAGGGCGAGCCAGACAAAGTAGTACCAGGAGCGACCTGCCGAAGCAAAATGTGCTGTCAACAAATTGTCGGGCAGTTAGTATATAGCCCAGCTCAGCAGGGAGACCAGAGTCGTAACGTCGTTGACGCAGAAGAGAAGCAGAGTCGCTGAGGTGTTGGTAGCCTTATTGTTACATCCACGGCTCAGTTGTGGCTTATGCGACATAAGAGTGCCTTGGCACAACAGGGACGATCGAAGCTAATAAAATGCTTCTCACTTGTAGACATATGTGTGCAGTCTGGTAGTTGAGAGCTTCGAGTAGAATGAAAACTGAAACACCTGCCACAGTCACCTTCTCGTTTAACTTATTTATGCAACTAGTTTCCGTGTTCCGTTACACCATCTTCAGCCCCCTTTACCAACGCAAATTTGTAGGAGTCGAATCTCGTACGCAGACGTAACAGGAGACAATACTATACATCTGAAGTCCATTGATATATGGTTTACGAGACACAGTTCCTTCGATCACCAAGCGACGATTGAGGAACGAAGGGATAGCTGTCACTAGAGATTTACGGAAAATAGTTATATAATACTGTCCCCTGTTATGACTGCACACGAGATTGGGTTTCTCCCCGTTCGTCATCGGACCTGAAGGTGGCGTAATGGAACACCAAAACAGGTTGCATTAATAAGTTAAACGCAAAATGACGGTTGCGGTTGTTTCAATTTTCATTTCATATTGAACAGTCGAAGTCCTGGTAACCATCCGTCACAGAGATGGAGATCCACACTGGTCTTCGAGGGGGCAACAAGCTACGATCACCTGGCTTGGCCACCACTAGCTACAGGCGTAGCATCTGTTCTCAGTCTGGTACTGTTGACTTATTGCCTCGAACTAGTGGGCCACCAGAGGCTGTACTTCCAGTCATTCTCAGCCTCCCGCCCTGATGGGGTCCGGGACTATGAAGCTCTTCAGCACCTTCATTTGTGTGGGAGAATGCTGCTGCAGTCTGCCTCCGCTTGTTGTTGGTGCCCTCTCCAGCACTTTGGCCACGGCACGGTTGTGTGTGTTCCGGCGCGCCCTACCCCAGGCTGCAGGCTGTGATCGCCTTGCGAGCTTCCATTCACTACTAACATCAGCGCCCTTGCCGAGTACCTGGTGGAATCGTTTCACCGGGCAGCGACACCGCAAGTTGCCACTGACAAGGGTCTGTTCGCTGATCGCAGCCGCTCATCACTGACCGCTCGTAACTTACACCTAGGAATGTGTTGGCATCTCTGAGCACCGTCACGACTGTTATAGTTCGTTGAGTAATAAAATGATCGTTTAACAATGCTGTTTTCCTGATGTTTGGATCAACAACCAGGGAAACACGGTCATTCCAGTGCTTCCCTATCCTGGGTTGGGAACAGATTCCTAAACACTGACAACCCAGGTGCACCCCCAACCGTTGGAGTCAGCCTTCCGACCGCTACAGCCATGTCTCGTGTCCCCATCTTACACCAAGCAGTAGTCATAATATTTAGACAGGTTGTCATATCTATCTTTGCCACCTCACATATTTCTGAAATAAAAAATTTAAACAATACTATAGGCCAGGGATGCACTTACGTCAGTGGATCATACAAGGTGCTCAATCCCCACAAATGGACACATGATTTTCAACACTAATTTAAGTGTTACTTTTCTTTTTTTTAACTAAATGAGATCTACAGGTACAATTATCTTATACTTTCTAGAATACTTAAACTTTAAATAATGGAAGCGGTGCCACAGTTTCTGACGTTATGTGGTAATGCTCTAATCCGGATGTCCTGCACTTTCCTGAAGCCTGTTGCAGCCCTTGTTCTGTGCATTACGGCAGAAACTGTGACACCGTCCCCACGCTTTAAAGTCTACGTTTTTCAAAAAGTGTGAGGCTTAGAACAGTGAAAACAAGTTTCCAATCACTAATTGTACCCTAATTTTTATTTCAGTAGAAAACCAAATACGTGTGCAATTAAAAAAGTAGCTATGTTTTGAAAATGATGTCTGTTTACATTTATGCAATGTGCATTCCTGCCCCATCGCGTGAGCCCCTGAGATAGGTGCATATCTGACCAATTACATTTTCACACTTTGTTTCGTTCCGGATATATATGAGGTGGCAGAGTTAGGGGTGACGCCCTATTCAATTGACATAAATAATGGATCACAACGGACTTCGTAGTGCTTTTGGTAATGAAGACGTGATGACTGGGTGTTGTGTGATGTCCTTAGGTTAGTTAGGTTTAAGTAGTTCTAAGTTCTAGGGGACTGATGACCATAGATGTTAAGTCCCATAGTTCTCAGAGCCATTGGAACCATTGGTAATTAAGATATATTCAAAATATCCATCTTCAGACTAAGAAAGTATACAGCAAGTTGGCCGTACAAATTACGCCGAACTTACTATGTAAGGGCCTTGGTAATTTTGGTATATTTTGTACGACAAATTTCCTCTATATTTTATAACTCTGAAGTTGATTTTTATTGTATGAATTCATTACGGGGTAAATTTGAAAGAAAAGGTTGTGATCTGTAACTGGACTAAAATATGCATATTTTTCTAGACCACTGGGAAAATTTTGCAGCTGTTATGTCGGAACCCGTGAATAGTCTTCATAATGCTGTTACTTGTGTGTGTCAGAGCCACAGTTGTGAACCATTTTTTGTGTTGAGTTGTAGGAGTAGTTAGTTTATTACGCCTGTCGATGTTGTAGTAAAAGGATGCAGGCTTTATATCTTCTGAATAGGACGCAGTCGTAGTGGAAGGTTACGTATAGCCACTTAAGAATGGACTGCAGTGACGACAGAGACGAATGTGGCCTAGTGCCGGCTACTCATCAGGCGCTACTATGCGGTGGGTTGCCTGCTCGCAGGCGTTTCGCTCTGCCTGGGAACATGTAGGGCGGCGACAGGCGAGTAGGTGCCTGCCTGAGATCCCGACGCGCTGACAAATTGCTCACCCTGTTTTGTGTTACAGGCCGCGGCTTCCCGCTGAACACGGCCGCTCCAAATTAGCAATACGGCTGGCTCCGCGCGACACATAGGTCGCCAGGCCGCCCTCCGCCCAGGGGACTCTGACGCTGATGAATCGATAATCGCCCGCGGGCCAGAGCAGTTTCGGCGGCAAGCGGACTTTCGGGCCTCGCCGGCGGCCAAAAGAGGATTGGTCGGAGTTTAATGTTAATGACGTTTGTGGACTGTCAGGGCAACACTAATGCAGCATAAGATCCTGCTAATGGAATTGCACATAACGGCAGGCGGAAGCAATGTGCAATCGAGATTTAGATTCTTCAGTATTCCACAATCAGATGCGATATTAAATTACGTGACATTATCTCACTGTACGTCCGGTTGTTGTCGATGTTTCGACCTGCGAACCGCTACCTTTCAATTGGGTAGCATCTTAGTTGGCAGCACGAGGCTGCGTGCACCACGGTCCAGTCCTCTCAGCAAGGAACAACCAACGGCAGTACAGCGAATCGAACACCTGACGGTCTGTCGCCTTGTCCACTTGGCTGCGATGGCTAACCTTGTTAAAGATGAGAATTTTGCTCTGTTTGTTACTGTATTTCCTTAGCCGGAGATTTAGGACTAGCCCAGAACTTGTTTAAACGAACGTGGAAAACGGCTAAAAAACGACTTTTTGGCTCTGCAGCTGAGCAGAGCAACGTCTGTCAGTCGTCTGCGCTTTTAAGTTATATACGACCCGGTCCCATTTATCAAAGTAATATTCTTTGGAATTGATCATGATTCTGAAATTCGTACGGCATGATTTATCTGAACTATCATACTTATTGCTGCAATCAGTCGTGAACACATTTTGTGATGAATCAAGATGGAGTAACAACTGAAAGATTTTGAAGCAAAAAATCATCAGGTCAGGATGGAATCCCAATTCGGTTTTACAAAGAGTACTCTATGGCATTGGCCTCTTACCTAAGCTGCATTTATTGTGACTCTCTCACCCAGCACAAATTTCCAAGTGAGTGGAAGAGACAGCAGTTTAGAACAAGGATGAAAGAATAGACCCGTAAAATTACAGACTGATATCCATAACTTCGATCTTCAGCGAAATCCTTGAGACTGAGAAGCTTATGTCAATGAATCAGCTTGGCTTTAGAAAGCATCGCTAGTGTGAAACTAAGCTTGCCCTTTTCTCACAGGATATACTGTGAACTACGGATGAAAGGTAAGAGGCAGGTTCAATATTTATAGATTTCCGGAACGTATTTGACACGGTGCCTGATTGAAGGATGTTAACGAAGTTACGAAGAATGGATTACGTTCACAGCTATGTGAGTAGATTGAAGACTTTGCGTAAAAGAATTCAGTATGTTGTCATCGACTGCGTGTTCATCGGAGAAAAGGGTAAGCCAGGAGTGCCCCAGGGAACTGTGATAGGACCGCTGTTGTTCTCAGTATACATAAAACATTTAGCGGACATGATGGCAGAGCAATATATGGTTGTTGGATTATGATGCTGTGGTGTATGTTAAGGTATCGCAGTAGAGTTGCTGCCGCGAGGAGTGTCCGCCTCGTCATGGACTGAGCTGTCCCTCCCGCCGGAGGTTCGGCGGTTCGTCCTCCCTCAGGCATGGCTGTGTGTGGGGTGTTCTTATCGTACGTTAGTTTAAGTAGTGTTTAAGTATGGGGACCGATGACGTTAACGGTTGGTCCCTTAGGAATACACATACACAAAGTTGAGTGACTGTAGGAAGATACAAGACGACATAGACAAATTTTCTACTTGGTGTGATGAATGACAGCTAGTTTTAAATGTGCAGAAATGTAACTTGATGCGGATCAGTAGGAAGAACAAACCAGTAATTTTCGGATCCAGTGTTACTAGTCTCCTGCTTGACACAGTCAAGTCGTCAAGTCGTCAAAGCAATATGAAATGGAACGAGCATATGAGAACTGCAGTAGTTAGGCGAACGGCATGTGAGAACTGTGGTATTGAGGCCAATGGTCGACCTCGTTTTAATAGGAGAAATTTAGGAATTAGTGGTTCATCTGTGAAAGAGAACACATATTGAATGCTGGTGCGATCTATTATTGAATAATGCTCGAGTGTTAGAGATACGTACCAGGTCGGATTGAAGGAAGACATGGAAGCACTTCAGAGGCGGGCTGCTTGATTTGTTACCGGTAGGTTCGAACAACACTTAAGTGTTACGGGGATGCTTCGGGAACTCGAATAAGAATCCCAGCAGCGAAACACTACTGAGAAAATTCTAAGAACCGGCATTTGAAGCTGATTGTAACACGATTCCACTGCCGTCAACATACGTTGCGGGTAATGACCGTGAAGATAAGGAAAATTAGGGGTCATACGAACGGATATAGACTGTCGATTTTCCCTCGCTCTGTTTGCAATTTGAACAGGAGACGAGATGAGTGTTAGTGGTATAGGGTACCCTCCACTGAGCATCGTACAGTGGCTTATGGATATCTATGTAGATGTAGATGTAGAGTGTTAGAAAATTCCGTGTTTTTAAACTGTGAAACTTCGGGTGTACGTCATCCACCGTAATTCCATACCTATGATGTGACGAACTTCTTAAAGTACTAAATATGATCTTTACTTAATGCCTTATTGCTTGACGGTAGTAACCATTTTATGGGAGACCATTATAAAATATTTATCTGTCGATTACGTTTTCATAGTCGGCTATGAAAGATAAGGAAGCTCACAAGCATTACACCACACATTAATCACTGTTTGCACAACCGATTGAAGTGAAAATCTCTCGGCAGGCACTCACGAGCTCCACGCACATCCAAATACGTCCCATACATTATAACGTGAAGTGTCCACAAAAATTACCCGCAAAAAGCACTGATAACATTCTTGCATAATACTTACTTGCCCTACGTAATAGTTACTCCAAGACAGTGTCATCGGTGCACCAGTAGAAGTACAATAAACTGGTCTCGTTCTTTCTCGATAGATCAATCAGTGACTATCCTATTGTCAATAAATTGCACTAAAACAGTTTACAATGTCTGGTACGCAGAGGACTTTTCCAAGACACCACTAGATCTGGAAACACGTTAATATACGTAAACACCACTAACATGACTGAGGCAACTCTTACACTCTTGCTCGATGCAGTTACTAACTTGGATGCTTTGGTACCAATATGCCGAAAGACCGACAATTGTGATCAAGGTGATACCAACATCTTAACAGGGAGAACGAATCACTTAGCATTAGTGTAACAGCCAAGAGTAGTCCCACATCTCCACTCTCTTTTATACATTCTATAATTACCATTACACGAATTCTGCCGAACATGTGGAAGAAAATGGTTAGATGCCGAAAAATAAACTCGAGCTCAGCAAGCGACTAATACAGCTTCTGTGCTTGGTAGTCTCAAAATCATCAATACATCAGTAAATGGTATTTTCTAAGTAACTGACTTTTATAGTTTACAAATTGTGAGAGCACACAGGAGATGATCTCAGGTACGTGCTTTCCCTGCATTTCTTAAAGAGGTGTCAAGCGACTACGCTTGCACGAGAGTGATTCCCATAAAACCTAAATCTTATACTATCGACGTAGCAGTTGGAATGATTTGTCGTTTTCTTTCGAAAAATTGACCAGCTGTTATAACACTGTTACTGCATCACTGTGTAGGACAATATGTCAGTACAAGGAATTGTCTCTGTAGCATTTGTGAGACTCCTGTTGAAAATTTAAAAGAGACGCAACCTCCACACTAGGTTGTGGCATAACGCGTCGTGTCTAACGAAATCGTTGACACAGTAGAAGAGCTTGTGAAAGGTAAAAGACCTCTTACTGAAAATGAAGAGGCCATTATTCTTAATATTGTCGTTGGGTCTACACAACATTGTCAGTGGTGTTCTGAGATTCAATAAAGTCTCTACAAGACAGATGTCAGTTGAAGACTGAAAAGATAGTTTGTCGCGTAGGAGCCTGTGATGAAATTCTGTTTCGTGTCCAAGTTGAAGGTCGTAGAAATCTGGACACACCTGTTAAAGGATTTGAAACATCTGGCTGCTCTGTCACCAGATTATAAATGAAAACACCGATCAAATTAATGATACCACAGCTCTTCTCTAAAACCGAAAGCCCTCCGCGATCGCCGGCCGTGGTGGCCGTGCGATTGTAGGTGCTGTAGTCCGGAACTGCGGGACTGCTACGGTCGCAGGTTGGCATCCTGCCTCGGGCACGGATGTTTGTGATGTCCTTAGGTTAGTTAGGTTCAAGTAGTTCTACGTTCAAGGGGACTGATGACCTAAGATGTTAAGTCCCATAGTACTCAGAGCCATTTTTGAACTTCCGCGTTCAACTATCGACTGGAAAAGTGACGCTCACCTTTAAATAGAAAGGGGATTAAGAACGGTCAGAAAGTCATACTCAGATTCTGTCACGAACTCACCTTCACCTTCCAATCGGGAGCAATTCTAGGTGTGCTGCAGCAGTCGGGAGATGCTCACCCTCATCCAAATTGTTTCAACAGTAGCAGAAACACGAAATGCATATTTTAAGCGTATGACATTATTGTGAGTGAAGTTATTTACGTTCTTACAAGCAGGTGATCAAATGTTAGCTAGTGAGTAACAAAATATTTCTGGGTACATTACGGAAAAAAATTTGAAATTATTAAATACAAGCGTTTTCTCTGAACTTAAACGTCACTAATCCCGAGGTGAATCATATGTTTTTCAAGTGATAATGTTCTTGAAAATTATGTTTCCTGAGTGTTTTAATGTAAAATTAATAGGATGTTTGTTATCTTATAACTTTATGTTTGATTACCGAATTTTATAAGCAAACCTTAAAGTTACAGAATTTGACAATTTATCTTTGTGGATAGGTTTCGTTGTTTTAAATCTATTGCCAAGCTGGTATCGTACGCTTCATTAAATCAATTCTCCTGGTATAATCTGTAACGTACGCCAGCAAAAACAACGGCTCTTCCATAGCTTGAGCCACATACAGATTCAAGATAACAGCAAAACGCTTGACCTAGAGTTCTAACTAAGAAGTTCTCAGAGCTACGTAGCAAAGAGTTTCTGTGAGAAGAAATGTACTTCACCCGTAATGGTGCTATAACAACTCGGCGATTCCGTTTGCTGATATCTCAACATTTAGTTAATCAGAACGACGTACTAAGGACCTTTTCCACTCACCAGTAACTTTTAGATTCTGTTTGTCGGTCTACAACGGAATAAATACCGTCTCGCTTTACCAAGCAGGTCTGCTTAATTTATTCATGAACTTTATGTGAACTCAAGTACATAAGCAATCTGATTGAAGTGCTGTAGTTTTCGCTTGCTAAATACTGTGATTGCATTTCTTATCGTATTTGTGTTAGAGACCACTATAAATGTATCAGTAAATTAAGGCATTGTATAGGTCGTCCAGCCATTCTGATATCTATTTAGATTATTTCATATTAATATTTTCTTGTGATGAACAGTTATAAATCATTGTAGTTTAGGTGACAGGTAAGCTCGTCGCTTTAGCAGAGGTTCTCGTGGAACATGAACTGCTGACAATTTGTCCTCTGTGCATGCCTTGTGTGTTGCTAACAAAGATCGCGTGAGAGGAATAACGACGGACTGATAGTCGCCAACGAATGGCGTCGGTTCCAAGCCACAAGCTCTCTGTCACTGAGTGCCATCTTTATAGGATAAGTTCCCTTCCTCACTGGTTAAACAGACGTCTGTTTAAGACAGTGTTATTACTCAAGAAACATATACGTTGAAAGCATCGATGATGGCTGTTAATCAGTCGAAATCGATATGCAAAATTAAATAAAGAAAACATGATTTTGCGACTGGTTGCTGCTTATTTGGTAAACCTGAGAGCGCTTATCTGTTATCCGAATAAGGAATGAATTTCCTCTCTTTCATCTCTTTCTGCACTTACAGCTTTGGATGAGATGCTTGTTCCTACTTTACATCCAGAGCTGCTCAGATATCTTTCAACACATCAACGATAGATATAGTCTCTGGGTGAGATGAGGAGAGAGGGTATTGTACCATGGTAGAATGAGCGGCTGCTACAGAGGATGTGCCACACAGAGATATCTGTTTGAGATGTTCCTTGATGTGTAACCTAAGGATGAAGGATGATTTTTAAGATCATGTAAGGCGATACCACTTCAGAAAACGGAAATTTATTTTGAGTTTGTTACCTGTACATTGTGCCTAATAATATACTCGTGTTGGTAATCAGGGAGAACTATCGATCACTTCATCAGTTTTCTGATTATCCATCCGCCATTTAGATTAGTCAAGAAGCACTGTGTTAGCAAACACGGAAAAATTTTCTAATGGCTCAAATGGTTCAAATGGCTCTGAGTACTATGGGACTTAACATCTGATGTCATCAGTCCCCTAGAACTTAGAACTGCCTAAACCTAACTAACCTAAGGACATCACACACATTCATGCCCGAGGCAGGATTCGAACCTGCGACCATAGCGAACGCGCGGTTCCAAACTGAGGCGCCTACAACCGCTCGGCCACACCAGTCGGCAATTTTGTAATGTTCAGAAAAAAACAGAACATCTTGAACGACTAGAGATAGGACGTTAATATTCACGGGGCATGTACATTGGTATGTTCTGCAGAAATGATTGGCGTTTGAGCCATCTAAGACAGCGAGTTCAAGGTTAACATCAATGTCGCGGTTCAACACCACCTACCTGTCGCTCTCGTTGTTATAAACCGAAGGCGATGGATCAGTGTGACCTGAGTAGACGTGGACGATGTCTCGCAGACGTAGGCGCGAACCGTATCGTCAAATCAGTGAGTCTGAAACAGGGTGCATTATTGGCACGCGAGAATGTGTTGCATCCACCAGCGAAATTGCTCCTCGTGTGGCACGAAGTGTTTCGGCGACTCAGCGGATGCGTGCAGAATGGGTCACAGAAAGCCGTAGGATACGACGATATCGGTCATTTAGGATCATCTGAGAAGATCGACACCTGATCCGATGCAGAATGTGTCACAGAAAGCCGTAGGATACGACGAGATTGGTCAGTTAGGATCATCTGAGGAGATCGACACCTGATCTGAATGGGACTGCAAGACAGACTGTGTCCTCTCGGCTCTGGCGCAATAGTGGAACAGAGTAACACGTCGTACACTATCAGGGGTGACAGTCCGTCACCGTTTATTACGGCATGGGTTGCGTTTATGTCGTCCACTTCCCCGACTACCATTGACGAATACGTAGCAACATGCGGAGCCGTGGCAGCTTAAGTTTTGAGGGGCATGGCACTCCGCTGGCGCCACTAACTATTTGGGCAGCCGATATCGATTCTGTTCGTAGTCGGGAGCGAAGGTCTTTTATAGATGCGTGTGTTGGTTTCTGCTGGGCCTTGGTACTGACAGTTACGTGGAGGGAACGTGGCTGCCCAGCTGTCTCGTTTTTTGGGGATTCCTGTGGTCCGGTAAGGTCCTCGAGAAGCTGTGAACGGATAAATTTGGGCAGAGGCAAGTTTTTCCGCCTCTATTGACGATTGATAGCGGCGTGTTGCAGGAAGAGCAGTGGACGCGCGCGCAGATTGGTGAGCAAGTTCAGGGCCAGTTCTGCAGGCTTAAATTTTATAGCACTCGGAAGATCAACTCTACGCATTGGAGGCAGTAACTCCACAGCTTGGAATCCTATAAGTCACGGCTCCTTCACACCTGAGTGAAGTTAACTGTTGTTTTTTATTAATAGTTGGTATCATAAGACCACTTCTGTGTTAATGTCGAATTAGACCTGTCATCTTACCTCGTATCCGAGCTATTATGTGGGTGGTCGTCAGTCAGTTTGTTGTTCCGGGCCATATCCCGTGCAAATGTACGATTATTGTCTCTTGTAAATTGAAATGATGAAATTATAGTCTGTGTCGAAGGAAGGGCACTTTATATAGATGAGTATGCCCCATAATTGGATCTGCAGGCTCTGAATTTTCACCTTGTAAATGTTTAAGTAAACAAGGAATGTTAAACTTCTGACTTGTACTTGTAGTCGTTTCCGGAATAAGTTAATCTCGCCTACATCCTAGAAATTCTCGTTTGTAGAATTATTTGGTCAGATTACTGTTCCTTTCTCATGTGTGTTGGCAAGGTAGTTCTTGCGGCAGACAATGTGTTCCTGTACCCTGGGCCCGGATCACAGACGTGTTTTCCTTCTGCTTCATTGACATATTCGTAGTCATACCATGTCTTGGTTGGCCCGCAGTCTGGTCTATCTACCGGGCATCCCATGTTGGCTCAAGAAATTTGATCGTCTGATACGTGCCATGGCGGAGCGTCGCCAGTTAATTTTGGAACCCTTGATCGATTTAATATTGTGAATCCAGCAAGCGCATAAGCTTTGAAGCGTGTTCTGCAAGTCGGAATTTCCTTGTCACCACACTTGCTCTTTCACAACTTATTTAAACCTTGCATCAATATTGCTAGTTCTGGAATATGTTACGATTTAAAACCTTTACTTACGAGGGTGAACTGTTGAGTTTTCCCTTTTTTATCTATAGTCATTAGCTAACTCCATTCATTGTAAAACTTACCTGCTTGTAGCCTGTTGACTGTGATAGCCATCTGCTACAATTTACAACCTTTTCTTGTATTTTGAGGGCTGGATATTTTTTAAGGGTCATTGTTAATCGTTCTGCTGGTGTATACTAGTTGGAAGTCACATTTAAACTGTATGCCTTCCCAGCTTTTTTTTGTTTTGTATTTTTGGGGTATTGTGTATTTTATTGC
This sequence comes from Schistocerca gregaria, assembly GCF_023897955.1. NCBI lineage: Eukaryota > Metazoa > Arthropoda > Insecta > Orthoptera > Acrididae > Schistocerca > Schistocerca gregaria. Next base: position 108,120,041 of record NC_064921.1, on the reverse strand, counting down.
CTCAGGTATTTTATTAACGTTTATAGATTCTCAAGGGCGTGACTTTTTATTATTTCTCAATTTTTTTGAGGGTGGCGGTGTCTATTTTTTCAAGGTGTTATCCGTGCTTGTGAACCGTTAGTACCCTTAGTGACAGTCATTTGTAATTCATTTTACTGGTAAAATTCAGTCTGTTGAACGATCCTGCGTCCACATCTACATGGTGTGACTTCTTACTTGTATTTGGGGATTTATAGACATTCCTGGTTTCAAGCCCTGTTGTTAGTGGTATAAATTATTAATGTTTGTTGTTAATGAATTGATACTGTTCGAGTTCATTAAATTATTGTGAGCACTGTCGTTCAGTTCCACAATTTTTTTAAATTTGTAATTACAATAAATTTTGTTAAGCAATAAAGGGTATTCTGCGAAATGACAAATGAGGAAATATATGGGTCCGTCTTCTATGTGTTTTTCTTTACATTTATCCCAACCATTGCTGTGAGGTACCACATGCTAAACGGCGATGGTGGATGGAACGACATCAGTCAGGACAGGAATGGTATAAGATTGTATTTTCGGAAGAATCAAGGTTCTGTTTGTTTGAAAATGATGGCCGCATTTTGGTTTGCCAAACACAGCGGGAGCGGCATCACAGTGACTGCATTCACACAAGACATAGCGCCAACTCAAGGCCTTATGGTGTGGGGTGCTATTCGACACAACCTAAAATCACAGTTGGTGCGTGTCCAGGGCACTTTGACCAGCGTAACCTACCTTACTGACCTCCTTCAACCGGTAGACATACTCTCTCTGCAGAACACCTAGTCCACCATTGTACTGCAAGAAAATGCATGAAGACATGCGTACTTGGTGTCACACGATGGTCAGCCTTTTCCCTGGCCTGCCAGACCAGACTTGTCGCCAACCGAAAATGTGTGGGATATGGCGAAACGGTGGGGGCAGCGCTGTGACCCAGTGCCAACCACCATATATTGACTCTGGAACCAGGTGAATGCAACATGGATGTCTATACCACAGGACGTAATTCGCGCATTATACCCGTCGATGTCGTCACGCATGAAAGAAGTTATCGAAGACAAAAAACATTGCTCTGAGCACTATGGGACGTAACACCTGTGGTCATCAGTCCCCTAGAACTAAGAATTACTTAAACCTAACTAAGCTAAGGACATCACACACATCCATGCCCGAGGCAGGATTCGAACCTGCGACCATAGCAGCCACGCGGTTCCAGACTGAAGCGCCTAGAACCGCACAGCCACACCGACCGGCCCTATCGAGGAAAATGGCAGACCATGTACCTATTAGGCAACAGAAAACGCGCTGAACCGAGGTGGCTGAAATACTAACCATTTCTTGAAAACATGCTAATGCATGCTCCGTGAATATGAAGGTCCTATCGCCAATCGTTCAAGGTGTCCTCTTTTTTCTGACCATGTGCTTATTTTGCAACAGCAGAAAATATAGGGTACGGCAATGCAAAGGACAATGCTAATCGCTCATATTACGTTGAATTTACTAAAAGCACTGAACGTAATTTCAAAGTAATAAATATTTCACAAAGAATATACCCACTGTTCGAAAAAAAATAGGTCTGTGAAAATTGTACTGTCATGCCTTACATTTTTGCATGAACAGTAATTAAAAAGTTCTCAAAGAGAACGCAGTGATTTATTTGAGCTCATCATACTTGCGGTGCAGCCAGAGAAGAACCACGCAAGCTACAAATTGGTTGTGAGCCGTACATGAACATTTTGACAGAATGAGAGGAACAATTGTCAGTCAGTGAAATTTCATATAAACATAACAGACAAGTTCTTTTGTTTTGTTTTAGAGCTCATTTAAATTACGTAATACTTAGTTGTTCTCGGTGTTCTTGTGAACAGTTTTTTAATTCATTCTACTTTACTGGCAGATGCATTTCAGATTCATAAAAATCGCGTTCCTAAACCTAGTTTTCATAAATAAGTTGAAATATATGGAAGCTGCTCCGATTCTACACGAGAGTCTGAAATCGGTATTTAAAAACCAGACCTACTTCCAAGGGTTTCGCTCCACCTGCCGCCACCAGCAGCCATAATGGCGGTAAAAAACCTGAGAATGGTCTGAAGAACGGGCCGAATCTGGTTCCTGTTGTTGTTGTACTCTTCAGTCCTGAGACTGTTTTGATGCAGCTCTCCATGCTACTATATGCTGTGCAAGCTTCTTCATCTCCCAGTACCTACCGCAACCTACATCCTTCTGAATCTGCTTAGTGTATTCATCTCTTGATCTCCCTCTACGATTCTTGCCCTCCGCGCTTCCCTCCAATACTAAGTTGGTGATCCCTTGATGCCTCAGAACATGTCCTACCAACCGATCCCTTCTTCTAGTCAAGTTGTGCCACAAACATCTCTTCTCCCTCATTAGTTATGTGATCTACCCATCTAATCTTCAGCATTCTTCTGTAGCACCACATTTCGAAAGCTTCTATTCTCGTCTTGTCCAAACTATTTATCGTCCATGTTTCACTTCCATACATGGCTACACTCGATACAAATACTTTCAGAAATGACTTTCTGACACTTAAATATATACTCGATGTTAACAAATTTCTCTTCTTCAGAAACGCTTTCCTGGCCATTGCCAGTCTACATTTTACATCCTCTCTACTTCGACCATCATCAGTTATTTTGCTCCCCAAATAGCAAAACTCCTTCACTACTTTAAGTGTCTAATTTCCTAATCTAATTCCCTCAGCATCACCCGACTTAATTCGACTACATTCCATTATCCTCGTTTTGCTTTTGTTGATGTTCATCTTATATCCTCCTTTCAAGACCCTATCCATTCCGTTCAAGTACTCTTCCAAGTCCTTTGCTGTCTCTGATAGAATTACAATGTCATCAGTGAACCTCAAAGTTTTTATTTCTTCTCCATGGATTTTACTACCTACTCCGAATTTTTCTTTTGTTTCCATCACTGCTTGCTCAATATACAGATAAAATAACATCGAGGATAGACTACAGCCCTGTCTCACTCCCTTCCCTTTCATGTCCCTCGACTCTTATAACTGCCATCTGGTTTCTGTGAACGTTGTAAATAGCCTTTCACTCCCTATATTTTACCCCTGCCACCTTTAGAATTTGAAATAGAGTATTACAGTCAACATTGTCAAAAGCTTTCTCTAAGTCTACAAATGGTAGAAACGTAGGACTGCCCTTCCTTAATCTTTCTTGTAAGATGAGTCGTAGGGTTAGTATTGCCTCAAGTGTTCCAAAATTTCTACGGAAGCCAAAATGATCTCCCCCGAGGTCGGCTTCTACTAGTTTTTCCATTCGTCTGTAAATAATTTGCGTTAGTATTTTGCAGCTATGACTTATTAAACTGATAGTTCGGTAATTTTCACATCTGTCAACATCTGGTTTCTTTGGGATTGGAATTATTATATTCTTCTTGAAGTCTGAGGGTATTTCTCCTGTTTCATACATCTTGCTCACCAGATGGTAGGGTTTTGTCAGGACTGGCTCTCCCAAGGCCGTCAGTAGTTCCAATAGAATGTTCTCTACTCCAGGGGCCTTGTTTCGACTCAGGTCTTTCAGTGCTCTGTCAAAATCTTCACGCAGTATCGTTTCTCCCATTTCATCTGCATCTACATCCTCTTCCATTTCAATAATATTGTCCTCAAGTACATCGCCCTTGTATAGACCTTCTATCTACTCCTTCCACCTTTCTGCTTTCCCTTCTTTGCTTAGAACTGGGTTTCCATTTGAGCTCTTGATGTTCATGCAAGTGGTTCTCTTATCTCCAAAGGTCTCTTCAATCTTCCTGTAGGCAGTATCTATCTTATCCCTGCATGCTTACATTTCTCCTCTAGCCATCCCTGCTTAGCCATTTTGCAGTTCCTGTCAATCTAATTTTTGAGACGTTAGTATTCCTTTTTTCCTGCTTCATTTACTGCATTTTTATATTTTCTCCTTTCATCAATTAAAATCAATTTTCTTCTGTTACCCAAGGATTCTTACTAGCCCTCGTCTTTTTACCTACTCGATCCTCTGCTGCCTTCACTACTTCATCCCTCAAAGCAACCCATTCTTCTTCTACTGTATTTCTTTCTTCCATTCCTGTCAATTGTTCCCTTATGCTCTCCCTGAAACTCTGTACATCCTCTGGTTCTTTCAGTTTAGCCAGGTCCCATCTCCTTAAGTTCCCACCTTTTTTCAGTTTCTTCAGTTTTAATGCACAGGTCATAACCAATAGATTGTGGTCAGAGTCCACATCTGCCCCTGGAAATGTCCTACAATTTAAAACGTGTGAAACGTCCCCTTAGAAAAATTATACACGACAGTGCTTAAACCGACACACAATATTTTTTAGCGCAACGCAATCTGACTTTCAAAAATTCCTACAAAAGAATGGCCCTGACTGACATTAACCTATACTTTTCACAAATCACTTACCTCACAAAAATCTTCGTTACTCGAACTACTGCAATACAGCGAGCGCCACTACTGCCAGCTAAATAAAAGATTCAAACTACAGAAGGCACTAACTACTGACAGGTATAGTTAGCAAATGAAAGGTTTTAATAGAGAACAAACTGTGTATTTACCTTAATAGTCAAAATATATATGGTAGCTCATGACATCCAGTCTTACAAATTACAAAACTCCTCCATCTGTCTCCCCACGTCCACCACTGCTGGCGGCTCACCTCCAACTGCGCAACGCTACGCACTGTTAACATCCAGCACTACAATGGCAGACAACAATTCAAACCAGCCACAGACTGCACACAGCACAGCCAGTGATTTTCATACAGAGCGCTGAGTGGCGGCGGCGTTACCAATAAAAAATCCTAAACAGCCTACTTACACATGGTTCCTAAACCTCTGTCTTACCATTAGATAATCTATGTGAAACCTATCAGTATCTCCAGGCTACTTCCATGTATACAGCCTTCTTTTATGATTCTTGAACCAAGTGTTAGCTATGATTAAGTTGTGCTCTGTGAAAAATTCTACCAGACGGCTTCCTATTTCATTTCTTAGCCCCAATCCATATTCACCTACTGCGTTTCCTTCTCTCCCTTTTGCTACTACCGAATTCCAGTCACCTATGACTATTAAATTTTCGTAACCCTCCACTATCTGAATAATTTCTTTTATTTCATCATCTATTTCTTCAATTTCTTCATCATCTGCAGAGCTAGTTGGCATATAAACTTGTACTACTGTAGTAGGCGTGGGCTTCGTATCAATCTTGGCCATAATAATGCGTTCACTATGCTGTTTGTAGTAGCTTACCCGCATTCCTATTTTCTATTCATGATTAAACCTACTTCTGCATTACCCCTATTTGATTTTGTGTTCATAACCCTGTAGTCACCTGACCAGAAGTCTTGTTCCTCCTGCCACAGAACTTCACTAATTCCCACTATATCTAACTTTAACCTATCCATTCCCCTTTTTAAATTTTCTAACCTACCTGCCGGATTAAGGGATCTGACATTCCAGGCTCCGATCGGTAGAACGCCAGTTTTCTTTCTCCTGATAACGACATCCCCTTGAGTAGTCCCCGCCTGGAGATCCGAATGGGGGACTATTTTACCTCCAGAATATTTTACCCTAGAGGACGCCATCATCATTTAGCCATACAGTAAAGCTTGTTCCCAACAAATTAAAAAAATCTGAAAACGCTACAGAGACTGTTTTTATCTGATTTTGAGCATTTATACCGATCGTTGTGCTCCAGAATGCTTTCTAAAGTATTGAAGTTTGTTTTGATGTTACTTCATAATTTGGATTCTAGTATCCCTTCTTGTCTTGTTTTCAGTTTGTATAGTACCACATACGTACTCAAAACGTTGTATCTTAGTGTCTATATGTCGACCCTCACTGCAACTTATGACTGTTCCTACATAGCAGGTACGAGAGATTTGTCCTGTGAGTTTTATGTTGATAATTGTTTGTGAGGGGACCGGGTATTTTCCATGAAATAACATTTCTCTATTTCTAGAGACTTAATTTATAAGTTAAAGCCTCTGACCATTTTCACAAGTTTGTACACCAATCTTTGAAGATCATATGCAAACACTGAAACATTTGCTGCTGTATCATCATTTATTTTTATCCTGGGGCTTGTCGCTGTTTTGAAAGACGTACATATGTTTAACTATGTGGGTGAAATGTCACATCCTTATCATAGCCTTTCAGTAGCTTTTAATTAAATATTCTTACTCCTTCTAGTATCGCTTAAACTATCGGATGTCAAGGATATTCCTTTTAGTGTTTGAATTGATTAGTGTGGCTTCGCGCAACACGTAGGTATTGCGAATATGCTTCGGAAATTCACATGGGAATCCCTGGAGCGAAGGTGATGTTCTTCACGAGAAACACTATTGAGAACATTTAGAGGACCGACTTCTGAGGGTGACAGTACAACGATTCTACTGCTCTCAATGTTCATTTCGAGTAGGGACCACGAAAGTAAGGCAAGAGAATTTAGGGCTCGTTTGGAGCCTTGTAAGCAATCGCTTTGCCCTTTCACTACTTGCGCGTGGAACAGGAAAGGAAATGACTAGCTAGAGTATATGGTACTCTCCGCCACGTATCATATGGTGGCTTGCGGTGTATGTATGTAGCTGTACATACAGATGTGTATCCTCTGAGACTCATAATTTTCCATAGATTAGATCTGGTAGCAGAAGGCTTTATTTAAATCGATAAATTCAGTATGTTTCCAAATCGAGTTCTCGGCGTTTTTCTATTATGTAAGTCAGCAGGCTTTCGTGGTCGTTGTCACTGAAGTTAAAATGTTCTGGGTTATTAGGCCGCATCATATTTCTTCTAAAACGTTTTTCTATTGCTTGTTTTAGAGTGAATATGTTACAATGTGAAGCAAAGCAAGCGCTGTATCATGTATAAGATACAGAGGCGAGCGAGTGCACGGGACTTACCCTAGTTCACTGCTAGTAGCGTCACGTCATCGTAACGCGCCTGCATATAGTATTGCACCACATTTAACATAAAAGTAAAAATTAAGATTTGTGTGTAAAACTTTGTTAAAGTATAGTTCTATGTAATAATGTTTCAGCTAACAAATCTTAATGTTATAAAATTAGTAGTTTACGTAAAATTCACGTTTTTGAAAGAAAAATAGGAGGCGCTAAATAATGACGCTAGGAAGCCAAAATTTGGTGAGAAGGTGCAGTAAGAAGTCATTAATGAGTGCTGCTGGTTTCCAAAACCATAAAACTAAAATTGACTCCAGAATCCGCGTTTTTCGGAAAAATCAGAGGCGCGAAATAATAGAGCTACAATATTGAAAATTGGTAGGATGCTTCAGTTCACCCTAATAATAATAATGGAAATACCACAATCAGTTACCTCTTCTAGTTTTTTAGTAATTTAGTAAAAACTACTTTTGTGAGTAAAATGTACATAAGCATTATAGATTAAGTACTTTAAATTTTAATGATAAAACAAATTCTTTAAGACCAATGATCAGATAGGACAATTAACAAAGCTACACCAAGTTTTAGTCTTGTAGCATAATTAACAGCTGATACAAGTCTTGATAAAGCTATGGTTCAGAGGTAACAATCTACCGTTAGTTCCATTGTAAAAATTCTAGAGAGTAAAGTTTTAATTTTAGCGGGCTGAGATTTTCTACGTGCTTCTGTACTGCTCAGATGTATGTATACAAAAATTGAGAAGTTTGTAAAGCTATTATTAAATGTGATATTTAAGATTATGTGCCTGAGATAGCGATCATTTGGAGGCTGCAGGCATCTGCATAGGAACGGAAAGAACAGATGCTCTCTTGGCGGTACGCGCCGGAGCTATATAAAAAGAGCGGCAGAGGCAGTAGTAAGCTCACTCCGCATTAGACCAACGCCTAGTCCACGCGAGCTTAACGTCCGATCGCGCCTCGCCTCGGGTGACGTCATAGCGGGCTGTGACATGCGCATACTTAGCAATGTAAACGGACATTGAAAATCGCGAGGACTGTACACCGTCCTGGATCGTTTAGACTTCGGTAACAAACTGTTATTGTGCCGTCCGTGTGAAATATAATTCCGCGTGGCAAGTGGTGACTAACTCCACTTTTAAGGCGAGCATTAATCCTTTTTTTTTTAACATTATTGCGAACTATTAATAGAGCACCGTTAGTTAGAGTAATGAACTATTCGGGAGGAACTTGCTGTAGAAGTCGCCTCTGAACTGTTAAACGATTGGCTGAATTAACAATATTTAATCTCTTTAGCATTTTCAGAAGTTTCGAGTAATTTGTGTGAGCCTTTAAGATAATAAAATCTTGTTTGGAACTTTAAATTTTATTGAAGCAGCCCTAATCCCGTGAAGAACTATGGATATTTTTCGTTTAGCTGGGCTGTACAGGAATGTGGCCGTGCAGACTGGGAACTAAGGTCAGTAAGTTTCCCTTCGCTTTCTGACTGGCCACCAAATTAGTTGCCAGGCTCGCGTGATTTAAGGTGGCTATGTTCAACTTTCATTCAACATTAAACAACGACTTCTTCGCCGTCCCACATATGTTGCATCGGCAATAGTCTGTTACGTGAAATGAACATTCAAACAACTCTTTCGACAACTTCTTCGCCGCCCCACAAATGGATGAACGGCCTTCTCTAAATACAGCTTGTTCTTCCGTTAATATTACGTCAGTAATTATCTTTATTAGTCTAGAATATACAGTTAGATTCTCTTCTGTTCCGGTTTTCCCAGGGTCCATGTTTCACTACCATATAATGCTGTACTCCAGACGTACATCCTCAGAAATTTCTTCCTCAAATTAAGGCCGGTATTTGATATTAGTAGACTTCTATTGGCCAGATATGCCTTTTTTGCCATAGCGAGTATGCTTTTGATGTCCTCCTTGCTCCGTCCGTCATTGGTTATTTTACTGCCTAGGTAGCAGAATTCCTTAACTTCATTGACTTCATGACCATCAATCCTGATGTTAAGTTTCTCGCTGTTCTCATTTCTACTACTTCTCATTACCTTCGTCTTTCTCCGGTTTACTCTCAAAACATACTGTGTACTCATTACACTGTTCATTCCGATCAGCAGATCATTTAATTCTTCTTCACTTTCACTCAGGATAGCAATGTCATCAGCGAATCGTATCATTGATATCCTTTCACCACGTATTTTAGTTCCACTCCTGAACCTTTCTTTTATTTCCATCATTGCTTCCTCGATGTACGGGTTGAACAGTAGGGGAGAAAGGCTACAGCCTTGTTTTACTCCCTTCTTAATACGAGCACTTCGTTCTTGCTCGTCCACTCTTATTATTCCCTCTTGGTTGTTGTACATATTGTATATGACCCGTCTCTCCCTATAGCTTATCCCTACATTTTTGAGAATCTTGAACAGCTTGCACCATTTTATATTGTCGAACGCTTTTTCCAGATCGACAAATCCTATGAACGTGTCTTGATTTTTCTTTAGCCTTGTTTCCATTATTAGTCGTAACGTCAGAATTGCCTCTCTCGTGCCTTTACTTTTCATAAGCAAACTGATCGTCACCTAGCGCATTCACAGTTTTCTTTTCCATTTTCCTGTATATTATTCTTGTAAGCAGCTTCGATGCATGAGCTGTTAAGCTGATTGTACGATAATTCTCGCACTTGTCAGCTCTTGCCATCTTCGGAATTGTGTGGATGATGCGTTTCCGAAAGTCAGATGGTATGTCGCCAGACTCATATATTCTACACACCAACGTGAATAGTCGTTTTGCTGCCACTTCCCCTAATGATTTTAGAAATTCTGATGGAATGTTATCTATCCCTTCTGCCTTATTTGACCGTAAGTCCTCTAAAGCTCGTTTAAACTCCGATTCTAATACTGGATCCCCTATCTCTTCTAAATCGACCCTTGTTTCTTCTTCTATCACATCAGACAAATCTTCACCCTCATAGAGGCTTTCAATGTATTCTTTCCACCTATCTGCTCTCTCCTCTGCATTTAACAGTGGAATTCCCGTTGCACTCTTAATGTTACCACCTTTGCTTTTAATGTCACCAAAGGTTGTTTTGACTTTCCTGTATGCTGAGTCTGTCCTTCTGACAATCATATATTTTTCGATGTCTTCACACTTTTCCTGCAGCCATTTCATCTTAGCTTCCCTGCACTTCCTATTTATTTCATTCCTGAGCGACTTGTATTTCTGTATTCCTGATTTTCCCGGAACATGTTTGTACTTCCTCCTTTCATCAATCAACTGAAGTACTTCTTCTGTTACCCATGGTTTCTTCGCAGCTACCTTCTTTGTACCTATGTTTTCCTTCCCAACTTTTGCGATGGCCCTTTTTAGAGACGTCCATTCCTCTTCAACTGTGTTGCCTACTGCGCTATTCCTTATTGCTGTATCTATAGCGTTAGAGAACTTCAAACGTATCTCGTCATTCCTTAGAACTTCCGTATCCAACTTCTTTTCGTATTGATTCTTCCTGACTAATGTCTTGAACTTCAGCCTACTCTTCATCACTACTATATTGTGATCTGAGTCTATATCTGCTCCTGGGTACGCCTTACAATCCAGTATCTGATTTCGGAATCTCTGTCTGACCTTGATGTAATCTAATTGAAATCTTCCCGTATCTCCCGGCCTTTTCCAAGTATACCTCATCCTCTTGTGATTCTTGAACAGGGTATTCGCTATTACTAGCTGAAACTCTTTACAGAACTCAATTAGTCTTTCTCCTCTTTCATTCCTTGTCCCAAGCCCATATTCTCCTGTAACCTTTTCTTCTACTCCTTCCCCTACAACTGCATTCCAGTCGCCCATGACAATTAGATTTCCGTCCCCCTTTACATACTGCATTACCCTTTCAATATCCTCATACACTTTCTGTATCTGTTCATCTTCAGCTTGCGACGTCGACATGTATACCTGAACTATCGTTGTCGGTATTGGTCTGCTGTCGATTCTGATTACAACAACCCGGTCACTGAACTGTTCAGAGTAACACACCCTCTGCCCTACCTTCCTATTCATAACGAATCCTACACCAGTTATACCATTTTCTGCTGCTGTTGATATTACCCGATACTCATCTGACCAGAAATCCTTGTCTTCCTTCCATTTCATTTCACTGACCCCAACTATATCTAGATTGAGCCTTTGCTTTTCCCTTTTCAGATTTTCTAGTTTCCCTACCACGTTCAAGCTCCTGACATTCCACGCCCCGACTCGTAGAACATTATCCTTTCGTTGATGCTTCAATCTTTTTCTCATGGTAACCTCCCCCTCGGCAGTCCCCTCCCGGAGATCCAAATGGGGGACTATTCCGGAATCTTTTGCCAATGGAGAGATCATCATGACACTTCTTCAACTACAGGTCACATGTCCTGTGGATACACGTTACGTGTCTTTAATGCACTGGCTTCCATTGCCTTCTGCATCATTGCTGATTCTTCCGCCTTTAGGGGCAATTTCCCACCCCTTGGACAAGATAGTGCTGATTATTTATCAAAATTAAGGTAGTGGCGGGGATCGAACCCGATACCGAAGACGTTTTAATTATGAATCAGAGACGCTACCCCTAGACCACGGGTGATCTATACATACATATAGAGTTTATATTCGTAGGTCATAAGTACTGCTATATTTAGACATTATTGAAGAGACAGATTTTAGATAGAGGTGCTAGCAGCAGGGAGTATGAGGGAGACTCATGGTGAAGGGAGGAGAAGAACAGAGAGACATGATGAAACATAATTAAGGAAATATAAAGGAAAAGGAGATTGTGTGGCTAATAGAGATAGATGAAGAGGAAGGCATCTCAGGAGCAAGATAGGAGACTCTAGCTTTGCTATTTGACAGATGAGAGGATTGGCCTTGTACATTAATTTTGTGGAGAACGCTATGAGGATGATAGTAGGAAATGCTTCAACTTCTTATTAAAAGCAGCAGGGGATTGAATTTTGCGCAAGGTAAGGGGCAGTTTGTTCCAGATTCGGACAGAGGCAACTGAGAAGGAGTTTGCAAAAGTTTTTGTTTTGTGAGTGGGCACAGTTAGGATACCAAATAAGAGTGACCTCGTGTTTCTATTATGATGGCATGAGAGGTTTTTAATCTCTGAAGCTAGGTACTGGGGTGCTTGCGCGAGTAGTAGTCGGTAGTAGTCGGTGAAAAAGACATAGAGTGTGGTAGTCACGCAATTTGTCCGGACGCAGCCACCCTAGCTCGGAGTATGAAGCATTAACACGATCATATCGGCGAATGTTGCATGTCTAACGCACACAGGCATTCATGGTTAGCTGTATGTCATGAACGTGATATGTCTTCCAGTATTCGTTTACTATGTGTAAGTATTCCGGTTCCCATCCCCCCCCCCCCCCCCATTTTAGCAATTCCGTATTTTCCGTTTAGACTAAAAGTTTTTGCATTTTCGATTCTTTCAACAATTGTCTTAATTCTGATGCTGTAAATTGATATACTGTAATTTTTTATAGACGTTGTCTTGTACATTTATGACCTCACTACACCATGAACCTTCGTAACTGTTTGCCCATGATCATGATGGAGTATATTTAACATTACTGTGCCTTTTTATGTTGCATTGGGGTGTTTCTGTACTTATTTAGCTATTATTTGTCGGCTTTAATATCAGCTTCAATACTACTTAAGTATCTCCCCCTAGCGTGTAGATGTACTGCTGGTAGAGAATGAGCTTGTGCTTGATTTCTCTTGATTTTATTCTTCATGATATTCTTGTGCAGATAATTGTGAATCACTATTAAAATCTGCTTCTTTGATTATTACTTAAATTTCTTCATTTAATGTCTTAAACCTTTCCTTTCTGCAGTTTGTTTTCATTCTACTTCCCATGATGTCACTAGAGCTTTTGGTCCTCGTTGTTATTACATTTTAGTTTATTTTTCTTCCACATTCTTCACGTTCCGATCTCTGAAATAACAAAAAAGTTGTTCGATCCGATTTCCGAACCTCTAAATATTCTATTATCTTTGACTAGGTCATTCATTTTCTTGTTGACAAGAACGTAGTCAATGATAATCAGTTACCTCTGGCTGTCCAAGTATATTTGTGTATATCTCTCTGACACAACAAAAAGAACTTTTTATTTTCAATCTGTTAAAAGATGCGAACTGTCGAACTTCTTAGCCATTTCTATTTAAAAGAACTTCCCCGAATACTCTTACCACTTTAACAACTGGGATGTGTTCTACTCTAGCATTGTAGTCTCTCACAATGTAGACATTACCTGCTTTCAGTATTGTATTCAATACCTTCTGGAGTAGGCCGCTGAATATTATAATTCCATCTGTTTTTCTTCTTCTTGGGCATAAAACCCGATCACAGCCATACGGCTTCTAGCTGTTTTTAATCTTACAGTTATAATTCTTTCAGAGAGATGGGACTGGCTTATTACTCATGATCCCAATTTTGTATCACTATAGCAACTCCACCAGCACTTCTCTTATTCTTGGAAATTCCAATATATATCATCATTTAATCTTCAAGTTATTTTGTATCCTTTAATTGTTATTTTATTTCAGTGACCGTAAATATATAGTTTTTCCCATTTTTATCCTTGATTTAACTCATTTGTTGCTTAGCGATCTTACATTACACGTAAATATCTTAATTCTTTGTGGTATGCCAACTTTCTTGTTCCTTTCTTTCTTGCCTGATCTTTCATCATTATAATTTGTCCGGTTTCCTCTGTATATGAAATTTATGAGGAATTGTAAATGTCCTCTATATGGGCTATCAACTTTTAGCACGGAAATTACGTGATGGGGCTGCCACCTTGAGGCCTCATAACCTATCTGGTTTCGTTCGAGGTTCCCATTCTTAGGACGAGTCCGCTTCTCCACAGCTTTAGAGACTCATCTGCCTTGATTTAACCCTCTTTCTAGAGCTGGTAGGGTTTCCTCTTCAATGCAGCAGAGTTCCTCACCACAAGCACTGCTGCCGTTCACGTCTTCGTCGTAACCATGACAACGGGCTCTTCGAATGTACTGTCAACCCGAGTCAGGCGAACCAAAGTTTCTTAGCGATGTGTTGCTCCTTCCGTCTTCCATTCTCTAGCCAGTTTGCTACCAGCAATGAAGGAATTTGTTCGTAAGAATCTACATCCTAAGTTATAATGTCCCCTAAAGGGTTTTCACACTTAGACTTTTATGGCCTTGCTCCATATGCGCCCTCGCAGCATAATAAAAATTACATTCATTCACTGCACGTAGAAATGGATGTAACCTAAACAGACACAGGCTACGTATCGTTGTTTAAAAAATTATATACGATGGCATTTCGAAAAGTAAAGATACAATGACTCGCATTTATTTAGCAAATCGTCAGTTACATCTTATTAACTGGATTATTTGTTATTTTTCGACATTATCACCCCCGTTATCCATACATTTGTTAAGTCGGTGCACAAGCTTTTGTATCCCACACTCGTAGAAGGTTGCTTCCTGTCGCAACCACATTTCAACTTCAGTTTTGATCTCTTCATCGTCGCGGAATTATTTTCCACCAAGATGTGACTTCAGGTAACGGAAGACATGGAAGTCGGTGGGCGCAAGGTCTGGGCTGTATGGCTGATGGTCCAATACGTCCCATTTGAATTGTTTGAGTAGTGCTTTCGTTACGAGTGTTGTGTGAGGCCGAACGTTGTCTTGAAGCAAACGGACTCCACTTGCCAGCATTCCCCTGCGTTTGTTTTGAATTGCCCCTCGAAGAAGTTTCAAAGTCTGGCAATATGCAGAAGCATTACTTGTCGTTCCAGGAGGCATAAATTACAACAGACGAATGCCTTGTCTGTCCCAAAAAAAAACAGAAGCCACGATTTTCTTCGCTGAAATCGACGTTTTGCATTTCTTGGCTTTTGGTGAATTCGAATGGCGCCATTGCATTGATTGTTGCCTGGATTCAGATCAGATGTATGGTGATGAACCCACGCCTCGTCACCTGTTACAATATGATCAACGAGCTCATCACCTGCTTCAGCACAGCGTGCGAGGAAGTCGAGTGCAAAGCCGATTCTTTGTTTAGTGTTCTTCCGTTAACAGCTTTGGAACCCAGAGCGTACACAATTTCCTGTACCCTAACTTGACATGCACGACGTCATAAAGAGTTGTCATTGGCACGTCCGGTATGATCTGAGGCAATCTCCAGGCAATCTCCAGGCCCATACTTGTTGACAGCAACCGTATGGTGAGATAGGCGTGTTCCATGCGGAAGGCAGGTAGTAACTCACCATCTGCCTTCCGCATGCAACACGCCTATCTCACCACTGACTACTAGTGTTAGACACATACGGTTGCTGTCAACAAGTATGGTCCTGAAGATGATGTTGTCACAACACCGAAACGAGTTGCCAATAAAACCAACACCATAATACATCTGGAGGAGTTTTGTCATTTTTTAACATATGTTATGCTAGCTGACGTCCCAAATCGCCCGATTCAATTAAGGATATACGAAGAAAAAATTGTATATTTCTTTAAATGCTGATAATAAAAAATGACAGTGAACTTCTTGGGGCAGAAATGTTTCTATAGTTCGGCTGGTATTCACGTAACTCTTGCACTACGCAAAACCCCACGTCTATTCCTCTGCTACTGCATAACATCGTTGATTGTCCTAGGATCACCAAGAGCGTTCTACCACGCGTCTACATTTCCTTACTTGCTGAATCTTGTCCATTATTTGTCATCTAGATCCCCTGTTACAGTCGTCTCCGGGACTTGTATCGCTTCTGAATTACAAGTCAGTGTATTAGTGCAGCTAGTCGACTGTATACCGGCGACGATACTACACAAAAATTCACAGCTAGTCATACTCCTCCCGTGCTCCGGGGTGGCAGGCGATGAGGATTTCAAGAGCTGTATTGAAACACATCAGCGTGTCCTGATGCGTCATAATATAAATATTATAGTACCAACGTAAATGACACTTCAGTGATGTTTAAGTGGCCTACTTCGGCATGTAAACAGATTTTGCTGAATGTACGTGCTTCTGTGTGCTGCATCTTTGTCTGCCGCTTTCACACTCCGCTATATAATCCACTATGCGCTAATTTTGTATAACTCAATCAGACAAGGACATAGCAACTACATTGGCATATAAGTGACGTATCTGGAGGTGATCGTTTTCTGACATCATTAACGAATTTTCGACAAAATCAAGAGGAGCAATTACTAAATGACTGCGTCTAATGTCCTTCTTAAGTGAGACAATAATTTTAGTGATTCAAACAACTATGTAATTCAACGATGTGTGAACCTTATAACTAGTATTGAGATAAAAATTACCCAAAGATAACATTGTTCGAATGCGGTTTTGTTCTCTTACGATTAGGTCTTGTTGATATAAACCTTTTCTGGAACCGTGTCACTGAGCTGTGCTAATAAAATTGATTTATATTTACTGATGTTTTCATAATGTGGGGTCAGAGTCATAATATATTTCTTTAAAGTCAGTACCACCATTAGACTGTTTTTTAATTACAGTGTTACATTTACACGATAATGGTTTCGGCTTAAAAGTGCCATTATCAAGTGTTTTAATGTTACATAGTGCCTAAGATGGCATACCGTCGTATTTCAAATACACTATTAGACACCTAGTCTAAGGGTCAATATTTCTGGTAAAAGTCTATTGCTTTGTTTTATCACTGACTATACGAACTTGAGTGAGCAAGATGGTATCCTCAGTTGTCAAACAAAGCTGTAGGCTTTTACAATATTGACTGGGTCAAGATGGTACGTTCAGTGATAAGACAAAGCAATAGGCTTTTACCAGAAATATTGACCCTTAGAAAGTGTGTCTAATAGTGTATTTTAAAAACGACAATATGCCACCTTAGGCATTGTGTAACGTTAAAACACTAGATAATGGCACTTTTAAGCCGAAACCATTATCGTGTAAATGTAACACTGCAAAAAAAAAGTCTGATGGCGGTACCGACTTTAAAGATTTATATTTACGTCTGTAGACTCACTGCTCACTGAAGCGTAAAAAAAGAACTGTTTATTACGACTAAATTACATGAACATCTTCCTTCATTTTATACAAAAGGGAAAAATAGATTTCATTCATAAAAATGAGGACCCTAAATACGGAAGCTTTTAATTTCATTCGCGATTATTTAAAAAGTCATTTCGTGTGTAATCATTTTGTGTTTCATTACTGTTTAGATATTTCATTCATTAGAAGTTGAAGTCATTCATTTTTCTCCAAGTCCGATGAGTTTTCTAAATGCAATAATTACGAAAGTAAACATAATTTCTTTTCACAGGCAGTAAAACAACAAGCGAATTTTTTCCATGCTAAGTGGGGCAGTAGCTATTTTGCAGTTTTTAAGTAAATGATACTTAACAGTATTATTTCAATCCTTGATTTTTACGAAATCTGTTTTATTATAACGTTACCGCCAAAGACTAAATTGTAATAAATAATTCCGCGAAACATTTAACACTCTTTATTACCAGAATGACTGCAGGTCAAACACATGTACGGTGCACGTAGTATCAGTGGTCTGGTGTACGAGAGTAGAATAGGGAAGGTGTGTGATCTATCGGGGTTTGATTGACACCAGGTTGTTATGGCCCAGAGGTTCAGATTGAGCATTTCGGAACCTGCACAGATATTCGGGTATTCGAGGTGTGCTGTGGTGAATGTCTTCAAAAAGCGGCGAAACCAAGGTGAAACCACGACCAGACGTCGTGGGGTTGGGCGGCCACCCCTCATAACAAATGTCGGACGTCGTAGCCTGGGCACAGTGGTATAATAAGACAGGCGGCGAACTGTGGCAAAACTAACATCCGACTTTAAATCCTTGGCAGAGTACAATTTTGTCTGAGAACACAGACCACAGTAGACACTCCTAACGATGGGCCTCCGCAGCCGACAATCTATGCATGTGCCAAAGTTAACAATTACGACTGAAATGGGCATGTGACTCATCAGCACCGAACACTCACGCAGTGGCAGAGGCTTGCATGGTCTAATGAATCCCAATACCTTCTTCATCATGCAGATGGGAGGCCATGAATCCGTCGTTTTCCAGGGCAGCAATACAAGCCTCACAACGAAGGGGCATGCTGTGACAGATATCGTCAATCTCATGTTGAGGCAGGAGTGCCCATTCTTCCTGGAGAGGTGCTCGCAAGTCTTCGAGACAAATTGGTGGATGCTGACATGATGCAACCTGTCTCCCTACTTCACCCGACATGCTTTTTTTGGATTAAAACCAGGAGAAGTAGCAGGCCACGCCATGCGTGCAGTATCTTCGTTTCCAAGAAAATATCAACCGCTCTTACGCTATGAGGTTGATTATCATCGTCCATCAGTACGAAGTCTGGGCCTGCCACACCTCGCAACAACCAAACAAGAGGTCCCAAGATATCGTCAAGATACCTGCTAATAGTTAAGCCTTTCCGATTCACACGTGCAATTTCATGAGAAGGTGTACCATGTGATCAACATAATCCTTGCTCAGATCATCAAGGATCGTCCTCCATTCGGTCTCGTTCCATGATGTTTGGGCTCCGAAATGATGTGTCACATTCCATCCAGGTGCGAATGCGTCGAGAATCTCTCTCTAGACCAAATCGGGACTTATCTGTGAAAAGAACATTGGTCCACTGTTCGACCGCCCAGGAAGCATGTTGACGACTCCACTTCAGACGTTCCCTTCTGTGATGACGCATCAGAGGTACCCATACAGCAGCACTCCAACAATAAAGGCCACTCTGCGGAAGGCTTCGGTATACCGTTTGTCTCGGTACAACACGTCCAACGCATGCTGCTAGGTCACAGGCAACGTGCAGTGCGGTACTAACGTGGCACTGTCGTGCCCTTCATCCAAATTACGGTCGTCTCTTTCTGATTTCACATGCGGTCGGCCCTGCACCGGTCTTCGGGTGCTGTTTTGGTCTCTATAAATTGTTGCCACATCCGAGAACCAACAGAACGATTCACATTAAGCCATCGGGCCTTATCAGTTTACAAGCGTCCTGCTTTCGTTTTTCCTATGGCACTCAGCCCCAGAGATTTGGTAGGCGTCTCCTTCGTGCCATACTGCGCCGTCTCTGATTCTATATACAGTGATTGTGGATGTGCGACTATCCGGCAAAAACTACCCCGTCTGGCAGGTGCCCTGACATCATCCTCGTCCATTGACCAAATTGCCATTTTCTGTGCAGAATGCGACTGTACGGACATCTGTAGACAGTTTGTATGATTATAGGGTGAATTAGATTCAGGACGGGGAAGTACCGGTTCGTTGCTTTAATGTTGGTCACCAGTGTATTTGACTGAACTTTTAATTTAGTAAATGACATTATGTGGTTTTGTCACTTCTACATCTACGTGAGTACTCTGCTATACACAATAACGTGCCTGGCAGAGGGTCCAACAAACCACCTTTAAGCTGGCTCTCTACCGTTGCACTCTCGAACGGCACGACGGAAAAACGAGCACTTAAATTTTTCTGTGAGAGCCCTGTTTTCTCTTATATTATCGTGATCATCATTTCTCCCTCTGTAGGTGGATGCAGCAGAATGTTTTCGCAATCGGAGGAGAAAACTGGTGATTGAAATTTCATGAAAAGATCCCGTCGCAACAAAAAACGCCTTTGTTTTAATGATTGCCACTGCAACTCACGTATCAAGTCTGTAGCACTATATCCCCTATTGCGCGATAATACAAAACGAGCTGCCCTTCTTTGCACTTTTTCTATCTTATCCGTCAGTCTCACCTGATGCGGATCCCACACCGCACACCAATACTCCAGAATAGGGCGTGGTGTAAGCAGTCTCTTTAGTAGACCTGTTGAGCCTTCTAAGTGTTCTGCCAATGAATCGCAGCCCTTGGTTTGCTCTACTCACATTATTATCTATGTGATCGTTCCAGCCGGCCGAAGTGGCCGAGCGGTTCTACGCTCTATAGCCTAAACCCCGCGCGACCTCTACGTCCGCAGGTTCGAATCCAGCATCGGGCATGGATGTGTGTGATGTACGTAGGTTAGTTAGGTTTAAGTATTTCTAAGTTCTGCCTCCCCCCATGAGCCATGGACCTTGCCGTTGGTGGGGAGGCTTGCGTGCCTCAGCGATACAGATGGCCGTACCGTAGGTGCAACCACAACGGAGGGGTATCTGTTGAGAGGCCAGACAAACGTGTGGTTCCTGAAGAGGGTCAGCAGCCTTTTCAGTAGTTGCAGGGGCAATAGTCTGGATGATTGACTGATCTGGCCTTGCAACATTAACCAAAACGGCCTTGCTGTGCTGGTACTGCGAACGGCTGAAAGCAAGGGGAAACTACAGCCGTAATTTTTCCCGAGGACATGCAGCTTTACTGTATGATTAAATGATGATGGCATCCTCTTGGGTAAAATATTCCGGAGGTAAAATAGTCCCCCATTCGGATCTCCGGGCGGGGACTACTCAGGAGGATGTCGTTATCAGGAGAAAGAAAACTGGCGTTCTACGGATCGGAGCGTGGAATGTCAGATCCCTTAATCGGGCAGGTAGGTTAGAAAATTTAAAAAGGGAAATGGATAGGTTAAAGTTAGATATAGTGGGAATTAGTGAAGTTCGGTGGCAGGAGGAACAAGACTTCTGGTCAGGTGACTACAGGGTTATAAACACAAAATCAAATAGGGGTAATGCAGGAGTAGGTTTAATAATGAATAGGAAAATAGGAATGCGGGTAAGCTACTACAAACAGCATAGTGAACGCATTATTGTGGCCAAGATAGATACGAAGCCCACACCTACTACAGTAGTACAAGTTTATATGCCAACTAGCTCTGCACATGATGAAGAAATTGAAGAAATGTACAATGAAATAAAAGAAATCATTCAGATAGTGAAGGGAGACGAAAATTTAATAGTAATGGGTGACTGGAATTCGAGTGTAGGAAAAGGGAGAGAAGGAAACATAGTAGGTGAATATGGATTGGGGCTAAGAAATGAAAGAGGAAGCCGCCTAGTAGAATTTTGCACAGAGCACAACTTAATAATAGCTAACACTTGGTTTAAGAATCATGAAAGAAGGTTGTATACGTGGAAGAACCCTGGAGATACTAAAAGGTATCAGATAGATTATATAATGGTAAGACAGAGATTTAGGAACCAGGTTTTAAGTTGTAAGACATTTCCAGGGGCAGATGTGGACTCTGACCACAATCTATTGGTTATGACCTGTAGAGTAAAACTGAAGAAACTGCAAAAATGTGGGAAATTAAGGAGATGGGACCTGGATAAACTGAAAGAACCAGAGATTGTACAGAGTTTCAGAGAGAGCATAAGGGAACAATTGACAGGAATAGGGGAAAGAAATACAGTAGAAGAAGAATGGGTAGATCTGAGGGATGTAGTAGTGAAGGCAGCAGAGGATAAAGTAGGTACAAAGACGAGGGCTGCTAGAAATCCTTGGGTAACAGAAGAAATATTGAATTTAATTGATGAAAGGAGAAAATATAAAAATGCAGTAAATGAAGCAGGCAAAAAGGAATACAAACGTCTCAAAAATGAGATCGACAGGAAGTGCAAAATGACTAAACAGGGATGGCTAGAGGACAAATGTAAGGATGTAGAAGCTTATCTCACTAGGGGTAAGATAGATACTGCCTACAGGAAAATTAAAGAGACCTTTGGAGAGAAGAGAACCACGTTTATGAATATCAAGAGCTCAGATGGCAGCCCAGTTCTAAGCAAAGAAGGGAAGGCAGAAAGGTGGAAGGAGTATATAGAAGGTTTATACAAGGGCGATGTACTTGAGGACAATATTATGGAAATAGAAGAGGATGTAGATGAAGACGAAATGGGAGATACGATACTGCGTGAAGAGTTTGACAGAGCACTGAAAGACCTGAGTCGAAACAAGGCCCCCGGAGTAGACAACATTCCATTAGAACTACTGACGGCCTTGGGAGAGCCAGTCATGACAAAACTCTACCAGCTGGTGAGCAAGATGTATGAGACAGGCGAAATACCCTCAGACTTCAAGAAGAATATAATAATTCCAATCCCAAAGAAAGCAGGTGCTGACAGATGTGAAAATTACCGAACTATCAGTTTAATAAGCCACGGCTGCAAAATACTAACGCGAATTCTTTACAGACGAATGGAAAAACTGGTAGATGCAGACCTCGGGGAGGATCAGTTTGGATTCCGTCGAAATGTTGGAACACGTGAGGCCATACTGACCTTACGACTTATCTTAGAAGAAAGATTAAGAAAAGGCAAACCTACGTTTCTAGCATTTGTAGACTTAGAGAAAGCTTTTGACAATGTTGACTGGAATACTCTTTTTCAAATTCTAAAGGTGGCAGGGGTAAAATACAGGGAGCGAAAGGCTATTTATAATTTGTACAGAAACCAGATGGCAGTAATAAGAGTCGAGGGGCATGAAAGGGAAGCAGTGGTTGGGAAAGGAGTGAGACAGGGTTGTAGCCTCTCCCCGATGTTATTCAATCTGTATATTGAGCAAGCAGTAAAGGAAACAAAAGAAAAATTCGGAGTAGGTATTAAAATTCATGGAGACGAAGTAAAAACTTTGAGGTTCGCCGATGACATTGTAATTCTGTCAGAGACGGCAAAGGACTTGGAAGAGCAGTTGAACGGAATGGACAGTGTCTTGAAAGGAGGATATAAGATGAACATTAACAAAAGCAAAACGAGGATAATGGAATGTAGTCAAATTAAATCGGGTGATGCTGAGGGAATTAGATTAGGAAATGAGACACTTAAAGTAGTAAAGGAGTTTTGCTATTTAGGAAGTAAAATAACTGATGATGGTCGAAGTAGAGAGGATATAAAATGTAGACTGGCAATGGCAAGGAAAGCGTTTCTGAAGAAGAGAAATTTGTTAACATCGAATATAGATTTATGTATCAGGAAGTCGTTTCTGAAAGTATTTGTTTGGAGTGTAGCCATGTATGGAAGTGAAACATGGACGATAACTAGTTTGGACAAGAAGAGAATAGAAGCTTTCGAAATGTGGTGCTACAGAAGAATGCTGAAGATTAGATGGGTAGATCGCATAACTAATGAGGAAGTATTGAATAGGATTGGGGAGAAGAGAAGTCTGTGGCACAACTTGACCAGAAGAAGGGATCGGTTGGTAGGACATGTTCTGAGGCATCAAGGGATCACAAATTTAGCATTGGAGGGCAGCGTGGAGGGTAAAAATCGTAGAGGGAGACCGAGAGATGAGTACACTAAGCAGATTCAGAAGGATGTAGGTTGCAGGAGGTACTGGGAGATGAAGCAGCTTGCACAGGATAGAGTAGCATGGAGAGCTGCATCAAACCAGTCTCAGGACTGAAGACAACAACAACAGGTGCCTGATGACCTCAGAAGTTAAGTCCCATAGTGCTCAGAGCCATCTGAACAATTTTTTTATCGTTCCAATTTAGGTTAGTTGTAATTGTAATCTCTAAGTATTTAATTGAATTTACAGCTTTCACATATGTGTGAATTACCGCTTAATCGAACTTTAGCTGTTTTCTTTTAGTATGCATGTGAATAACTTCCCACTTCTCTTTATTCTGAGTTAATTTCCACTTTTCGCACCGTACACATATCTTATCTAAATCATATTGCAATTCCTCTTGATCATCTGATGACTTTACAAGACGGTAAATGATAGCATCATCTGCAAACAATCGAAGACGGCTTCTCAGATTGTCTCTTATGTCGTTAATATGGATCAGGAACAATAGAGGGCCTGTAACAATTCCTTGGGAAACGCCGGATATTAAATCTGTCGAAAGTCTTCTAGAAATCTAAAAATATGGATCAATTTGACAACCCCTGTTGATAGAACTTATTACTTCATAAGTATAAAGAGCTAGTTGTGTTTCACAAGAACGATATTTCCAGAATCGGTGCTATGTGTCAATAAATCGTTTTCTTCGAGGTACTTCATAATATTCGAATGCAGTATGTGTTCCAAAATCCTACTGCAAATCGGCGTATGTGATATAAGCCTGTAATTCGGCGGATTACTTCTACTTCCTTTTTTGGGTGTGACTTAAGCGATTTTCCAGTCTTTAGGTATTGATCTTTCTGTGAGCGAGTGGTTGTATATAATGGCTAAATATGTAGCTATTTTATCAGCATACTTTGAGAGGAACCTGACTGGTATACAATCTGGACCGGAGGCCTTGCCTTTATTAAGTGATTTAATCTGCTTTCTTACACCGAGGATATCTACTTGTATGCTTATCATCTTGGCCGATCTTCTTGATTGGAATTCAGGTTGTAGCAGTTGCTATGCCTCAAAGTTCACGGAACGACGTTTCTAGAAATCTCCTTTGTAGGATAGGAAAAAAAGGTATCTTACTGTCTTCTGCCTTTCTTCATCTTGCATCTTCTGTTCTTCTCTTTTTTCTTGCATTCTTCTGTTCTTCTTGGGCTAGGAATATGTGAATTTTAGTGTAGAAGTGATATAGGATTTGTAGGATCTGACTGCCTTTCCAACTGTTACTCGATGAGTTTGTAGATCTTAGTAATTTTTTTGTACCTTCATTGTCGTCTCTTCATATTATGATTCTCCCCACGCTCTTCTGTTGTGTACCAGTGTCGTGACATATGTAATGTCATTGCTGCGCGTTGTCATCCTGAAGTCCAACCTGGTTGCAACCTGCATTTCCAGTGTGGCGTTGGTGTTCATGTTGTTGTCATTGCCCTAAGTGCTTTCTCAACATGTCTGTACCCTCTCCGTCACTATCTCGAAGCATCTGGTTTTTAGGGAGCTGGTGATTAGTGTTGGTAACGACGTCCATTCTTAATTTACTTTATTTTTTTGATTTAGTGGTTAGTACACGATTCGCGATTGCCTCTCTGTCTGTTTCCCTTTCTTCTCTTTTACCATTTGTTTCGTTCACATTCTTTCTTCGTCTTCTTTGGTGAAGGAGTTTCGGAAAAACCTGTTTAATAACTCTGCTTTAGTAGCACTGTCATCAGTGACTTCACCGTTGTTATCGTGCAGTGAAGGTATTGATTGCGTTTTGCCACTGGCGTGCTTTATGTATGACCAGAATCTCTTTTGGTTTTCTTCCAGATTTCGAGACAGAATTTCGTTGTGGAAATTATTGAAAGCATCTCACATTTCAGTACGCGCTATATATCTAACTTCAGTAAAACTTTGCCAATCTTGGGGATATTGAGTCCTTTTAAATGTGGCATGCTTTTTTCGTTGCTTCTGCAACAACTATCTGACCCGTTTTGTGTACCATAGGGGATCAGTATCATGACTTATTTATTTATGAGGTATATATCTCTCAATTGCTGTTGATACTATCTCTTTGAAAACATTCCAAAACGTTTCTGCACTTACATGGTCAGATCGGAAGGAGTGAAGACTGTCTCTTCTGGTGAGTGCAATTTTTTTGCTGAAATCTTCCTCTTCTTCTACCCCATCCTGTTGAGCTCTGTTTGCCTTAGGTTTATTTATTTTATGGCTTTGACATTTTCAACTATGTTACTATTGCACTCTTTACTAATACTGTATCCTCTTTGATGACGACAGTCAGTAACTGTGTTATTACAGACTTTTATGCCGACAGCTCGGTAACAGTATAAATAAATACTGTTGAATGTTCACAGATATGTGACTGTAATTAATAAATAACAAAAATGGAAATGATCGGCTTAAAAACGCAGTAAATACTTTCCTGGGAGCGGTAACGTTGTTTTATTTCACGAGTATCTGTCGGACTGCGCATAGTCGGTATTACAGTACAATATAAATTTGCCAATGTACCTATGTTGAAAGACCTTCATAGAAATTATCATGGACATAAGAGGTGGGGGAATATTCATATGACTACTCATGCAGCCTGTGGTTGTCCAACACACCATGTCAAGTGTCGTCTACAGGATTATTGCAGAGCAACTACATCGCTTCATGCTTGATTCTTACTTGTTAGCTATGTCAACTTCGAGGAGGATAACTGTCGATGACACAAGGCCGGAATCGTGACACAGTGGTATAAGGAGAATTGTAGGAGACTCAAGTTGATGTTTCGTCTACCAAAGTAACTCCGTCTGAAACCAATGAAACTCGTTTGGAACGCTATCTGGCGCCAACTACTCATCCACGTATCACTGGCTTAAATGTTTAACGGAAATGCGCGATGTCTGATGCTACATACAGGGTGTTTCAAAAATGACCGGTATATTTTAAACGGCAATAAAAACTAAACGAGCAGCGATAGAAATACACCGTTTGTTGCAATATGCTTGGGACAACAGTACATTTTCAGGCGGACAAACTTTCGAAATTACAGTAGTTACAATTTTCAACAACAGATGGCGCTGCAAGTGATATGAAAGATATAGAAGACAACGCAGTCTGTGGGTGCGCCATTCTGTACGTCGTCTTTCTGCTGTAAGCGTGTGCTGTTCACAACGTGCAAGTGTGCTGTGGACAACATGGTTTATTCCCTAGAACAGAGGATTTTTCTGGTGTTGGAATTCCACTGCCTAGAACACAGTGCTGTTGCAACAAGACAAAGTTTTCAACAGAGGTTTAATGTAACCAAAGGACCGAAAAGCGATACAATAAAGGATCTGTTTGAAAAATTTCAACGGACTGGGTACGTTACGGATGAACGTGCTGGAAAGGTAGGGCGACCGCGTACGGCAACCACAGAGGGCAACGAGCAGCCAGTGCAGCAGGTGATCCAACAGCGGCCTTTGGTTTCCGTTCGCCGTGTTGCAGCTGCGATCCAAATGAAGCCAACGTCCACGTATCGTCTCATGCGCCAGAGTTTACACCTCTATCCATACAAAATTCAAACGCGGCAACCCCTCAGCGCCGCTATCATTGCTGCACGAGAGACATTCGCTAACGATGTAATGCACAGGATTGATGACGGCGATATGCATGTGGGCAGCATTTGGTTTACTGACGAAGCTTATTTTTACCTGGACGGCTTCGTCAATAAACAGAACTGGCGCATATGGGGAACCGAAAAGCCCCATGTTGCAGTCCCATCGTCCCTGCATCCTCAAAAAGTACTGGCCAGAATGCAGAAACAATTGAACAGCTGAAGCAGTACATCTCATCTGCATGTGAAGCAATTCCGCCAGACACGTTGTCAAAGGTTTCGGGTAATTTCATTCAGAGACTACGCCATATTATTGCTATGCATGGTGGATATGTGGAAAATATCGTACTATAGAGTTTCCCAAACCGCAGCGCCATCTGTTGTTGACAATTGTAACTACTGTAATTTCGAAAGTTTGTCTGCCTGAAAATGTACTGTTGTGCCAAGCATATTGCAACAAACGGTGTATTTCTGTCGCTGCTCGTTTAGTTTGTATTGCCGTTTCAAATATACCGGTCATTTTTGAAACACCCTGTATGAGTGAGAACATATAAAGGACTTGTCGAATCTGTGGACGCAACTGAAACAACAAGGTATTTAGCAGATAGTCACTATATTTTAGCTTATCGGTGTGTAACCTTATTATGAATTACGAAATAGTATGTGTTATAAAGCTGATCGGGTATTGGCCTCAGTATCGTATTTTCAATACTTGTAGGACCCGATGGTCAGATATCAGGTTTGGCTGACATGTACTACGAGCGATATCCGCTGCCAATCGAATCTAGTGCAGGAGAAAAAAACGTTGGAAAGTGGATGATTCTTCATTTGAAAAAGCGTACTCACGCTCTGACCAACAAGACTGAATTTGTGACCGTCATTGACGGCGGAGTTACAACGTGGCTGTGGCAGGATCTTGGTCATGTCACACACCATACCGGAGGACTCTGTTACACTAATCTAATTTATTTTATTATAATTTCATTTTAACATTTTGACAACTGATTTCACTCTTTTTATCATTGAGATAACTATTGTAGCGTTCAATGTTCTTTAGAGCTGTGCAAAACTATTTACACTCTTACCCTTGGATTTAAGATACGTTTTACAGGTTGCGTACAACACACTTTTATAAATATAGAGAGCTCATGTAGTCACCGCCCTTCCTCAATAATTAATATAGACACAGCACAGGACAATAGTTTTATTTCAGTCTGTTTTATCATGTGGCGATATGATTTACGTTCATAGAAATACTTTAGACTCTTTCTGCCAATTCAGAATTAGGCTTATGGCCTGCTCCAGCCTCGCCATCTCTTCCTCGGCCTTTTCTCTCACCTTCCTCCAGTAGGATTGCATTGTATTGCACGTCGAGCGATACTTTGAGATGACATAACGAATTCATGCTCTTTCCAATCTTTCCTTCGTTGTTTCTCTGCCTCGTGATGACTGGGTGTTGTGTGCTGTCGTTAGGTTAGTTAGCTTTAAGTAGTCATGCTCTTTCCAATCTTTCCTTCGTTGTTTCTCTGCCTCTTCATGACTGGTTGTTGTGTGCTGTCGTTAGGTTAGTTAGGTTTAAGTAGTTCCAAGTTCTAGGGGACATGACCATAGATGTTAAGTCCCATAGTGCTCAGAGCCATTTGAACCATTTTCTTCCTTCGTTGGATTACTTTTTCGGTTAATAGCTCTAAACTAATTTCTTTTCTTATTTCTTATTCCGTCTTCACTTGTGCAGCGTTTCACAGATGTAAGGAAGATAATTTCTGATGTTTCAAGTTGTCTTAAGTCTCTTGCTCTTAATGTTCAACGTTATGTTCCATATAATACTATGTGTAGTGCAGTGACTCAAATTTCATTTGGGTTTGTTTCTAGTTTTACCCTTCAGTGTTCTTATCGTGTCACGTATGTGGCCAAAATTTACGTCATATTCTAGGTAATGGATAGGTACACATGTTGAATTATTAAGTTATTCATGATTATCTTAGTCCTTGTGTGTTACTTTTCTAAAAAAGTCTATTTGTTTTTTGTTGTTTTTCGTATCTGTAGAGCATAATTTAACGTTGTACTGTTTAATTTATACATCACGATTTGTAATTTGTCTTCACTGTCTTGAATGACTACGTGCTCGTCGGCAAAAAGGATTGTATTTAAGAATCTGTCTGGCCCAGTTCTTATATCGTGAGGTATTCTGCCCTTCATCATTCCCTGACCAGGTAGTCGATGAAGATTTGGAAAGGTGAGGGTGACACACTGCAGCATTGCCTCATTCCCTGATTTATCTCTGTTTCTGGTGGCATGTCTTTGACAGTCTCTATCCACATTTTGGTGTTTTGATATAAATATTTTCATAATTCTGTCAGGTGTCTGGGAAACCTCTTTTCTCCATTACGGACAAGTGCTTTTTTCTGTGGATACGCTCAAATGCCTTCTCAAAGTCGACAAACGCTAAGTGTGTTTTCAAACGGAATTCTCGTCTTTTTTGTATAATTTTTTTCCCAGTGAAAACATCGTCGATACATGATCTTCCCTTACCGAAGCCTGCTTTCTGTTCTAATAAAATGAAATCCCTGATGTTTCTAAGCATTCATGAATTATTTTGCTGTAGATCTTACAAGAAGCACCGAGAAGACTGATTTTCCTATAATTAAGGATGTCATTTCTGTCTCCTTTTTCAAACAGTGAAATAAATTTAGTGCATTTTTATTCTTCTGGCATGTCACCTATATGCCAGCACATGTTCTGAATTTTAGGGACGTGCCATCATAATTATCAATTCTGAGTTAACTTCATCTAATCCTAGAGCTGTTTCTTTTAATGCCTGTTTTAATTTAGCCAAGTCTGTTAGATCTGCCTCATAGTTTGCATTACGTTGGCTCTTCTGCATCCGGAATATACCACAGTTTCGTGCAGTCATTTATCCAGTCACCCGAAGGAATTGTGTTGCCGTATCTTTCTCTGTACCTTTTAGCTGTCTGATCAGTTAGGATTCTATTTCCAGTCTACCATGTATATCATCTTTAATCCTGCTTATAAGTGTACCCATGAGGACCTATGTTCATGTCTTACAATTTTTTTTTCATAGTAGGAAGCCTCAAAATAAGCCTCAGATCTTAGACTTCATGATGTATAAAGTGTCTTAGTGCCTTTTTGCAGGAGCATGAGCTATGCATAGTCCACACACAAGTACATAAGCGATCTCTTACAGCGTATGACATAAGTCTGCACTGAGGTTACGATGTACGTGCCGGGTTCCCAGAGACAATCCGTTGCGCAAATTATCTGTTGATTCATTTTGGGGGGTGTAATCATTACGACGGTTTCACAAATCACATTAGTTATAGGTCTGATTGACCAGTGGAGGCAGTCTATATTTTCCTTAATATGGACTGCTAATCATCCGTGCTAAACTAGGTAAGCAAGGGAAAGTTTCATACTGACCGCAAGATGAATAAAATGGTATATTTGGTTGCTGTGTGATATCAGTGGCGTATACCGTAACTGAACTGATTTTCACTAATATTCCGTCAAAGATATGTAGGGTGGCGGTCGACATGCAAATCCGACACGTGCTCACAACCCACTTTCAAAGGCACGCGGCACGGTATGTTAGTAGAGCCAACACGGTGTTCACACCATCAGAGGTGAATCCCTGCAGTGAGAGGGGGCGTCATACAACCCCTGCCGATACCCTTAGGGCGGAAACAGAAATCGCAAAATAAAGCGGCGGAACAAGGCGCGGGAGCGAAAAATCCAATGTTCCGCTAATTGAAAAGATCGCAGAACGTGATCATTAACAACACACTGCATCCGTTGTTCTCGATGCGCATACATTACAGTTTAGTCGCGGGGTGCGCGATATTTTATAAAGCGGAAAACCGCGCGATCCCACAACTGAATGAGAAGCGAGGGAAAGAGAGCAGTGGGAGCGATAAAAGCGCGTAAAATAACAACGGCGGCAGAAGTGGAACTTTCGCTTTATAACTCAGCGCTCCCAAATGCAGTTTAATGCGGCTTTGTGGTCTGCGCGAAACTTCGAAGCGAAGAGCTCACCCGTAACAAAAATACGTCTCAGTCTAGCTCGCTAAGGGAGAATTGAATCCACGGACGTCATCTTCATTTAGAAATTTTTGAAAGATGGTACGTATCAGAAACAGCGCAAAATAACAAACTGCTATATTAATTTCTCTTCGCTATAGTGTAGACTAATGAATTAGTTCTTCGGAGAGCAACTCTGGTCATACACACTGACGTGGCCGCACACATTAAAGTGTCAGTTTGTACCTCTGGTCGCAGATGACAAAACTTTACTAACCTCGTTAGAATACATTCTTATTAGTTAATTTTCTTTCTAAATTTATTTCGTTTCGGAACTCTAACTCTATCACAAACTGCATTTGACAGTGCACTCAATTAAAACTGTTGTAAAAGGAAACGACAAAAAACGTAATGTATTCAGAATAGATCTCTCCAATAATGTAAGACTGTCTCTATGCGTTTACATTCATTACTGTATGTAACTAGGCACGATGAATGGCTTTTAAACTCGGCTCTTTTTTAAATTCTTTTTTTATTTTTGCACAGTCATAACGGTCTGGGAGTGGCACTATCTGATTCACAATTGAGTGAAAGAGACACTGATCAATCTGTTAACAAAGTCAAATTTTCTGAAAGCCTATACCACACGCCGGCTAGTGTGGCCGAGCGGCTCTAGGCGCTTCAGTCCGGAACCGTGCGACTGCTACGGTCGCAGGTTCGAATCCTGCCTCGGGCATGGATGTGTGTGATGTCCTTAGGTTAGTTAGGTTTAAGCAGTTCTAAGTTATAGGGGACTGATAACCTCAGATGTTAAGTCCCATAGTGCTCAGAGCAATATGAACCATTTGAACCTACCATATATCACACAAAACTGAAACTTCTTGTTTTTTGTACGTAGCCTATAATGGTGTCATTCGCCGAAGAAAACCGATGATTTATACCGTATCTACTTAATTGTACCTAATTGGCGCTGCAAATAGTGGATCTGTTTTGAGTCACTATGTATCCTCAGATTGTCTAAACCTCCGGCCGGCCGCGGTGATCTAGCGGTTCTAGGCGCTCAGTCAGGAACCGCGGGACTGCTACGGTCGCAGGTTCGAATCCTGCCTCGGACATGGATGTGTCTGATGTCCTTAGGTTAGTTAGGTTTAAGTAGTTCTAAGTTCTAGATGACTGATGACCAAAGATGTTAAGTCCCATAGTGCTCAGAGTGATTTGAACCATTTGAAACCTTACTCCAGGATGAAAAATGTATTCTCCGTAGTAGAGCGGCATTATAATACCAGTACGAATATTTACTTAAGGTGATGTGCGCGTCACTAGTGGTTCAAAAAACCTTGCGTTATTTTAGATATTGCAAGCACATCCTAGTAAATTATAAATGAATATAAACAGGATTTTATGCCATTCATTACAGGAAATATATCCCAGTTTCTTACGATGACATGTAGTTCGATTGTAAAACACCATTATTTTTTATGCTGAGTCATAAAAATAGCTGGATTCTTTTTTAACAAAGGAAGTGTGAAAGTCGTGGCACTTCGG
This sequence comes from Schistocerca gregaria, assembly GCF_023897955.1. NCBI lineage: Eukaryota > Metazoa > Arthropoda > Insecta > Orthoptera > Acrididae > Schistocerca > Schistocerca gregaria. Next base: position 108,087,638 of record NC_064921.1, on the reverse strand, counting down.
AAAGCTTCTTCGACTGGGATAATGAAAGAAAATCTAATACATGTAACGACTTTTTACAGCATACACATGAAAATTACAAGAAAAATTTTGGGATAGCGGTTTACACATATATACACTCCTGGAAATGGAAAAAAGAACACATTGACACCGGTGTGTCAGACCCACCATACTTGCTCCGGACACTGCGAGAGGGCTGTACAAGCAATGATCACACGCACGGCACAGCGGACACACCAGGAACCGCGGTGTTGGCCGTCGAATGGCGCTACCTGCGCAGCATTTGTGCACCGCCGCCGTCAGTTTCAGCCAGTTTGCCGTGGCATACGGAGCTCCATCGCAGTCTTTAACACTGGTAGCATGCCGCGACAGCGTGGACGTGAACCGTATGTGCAGTTGACGGACTTTGAGCGAGGGCGTATAGTGGGCATGCGGGAGGCCGCGTGGACGTACCGCCGAATTGCTCAACACGTGGGGCGTGAGGTCTCCACAGTACATCGATGTTGTCGCCAGTGGTCGGCGGAAGGTGCACGTGCCCGTCGACCTGGGACCGGACCGCAGCGACGCACGGATGCACGCCAAGACCGTAGGATCCTACGCAGTGCCGTAGGGGACCGCACCGCCACTTCCCAGCAAATTAGGGACACTGTTGCTCCTGGGGTATCGGCGAGGACCATTCGCAACCGTCTCCATGAAGCTGGGCTACGGTCCCGCACACCGTTAGGCCGTCTTCCGCTCACGCCCCAACATCGTGGAGCCCGCCTCCAGTGGTGTCGCGACAGGCATGAATGGAGGGACGAATGGAGACGTGTCGTCTTCAGCGATGAGAGTCGCTTCTGCCTGGGTGCCAATGATGGTCGTATGCGTGTTTGGCGCCGTGCAGGTGAGCGCCACAATCAGGACTGCATACGACCAAGACACACAGGGCCAACACCCGGCATCATGGTGTGGGGAGCGATCTCCTACACTGGCCGTACACCTCTGGTGATCGTCGAGGGGACACTGAATAGTGCACGGTACATCCAAACCGTCATCGAACCCATCGTTCTACCATTCCTAGACCGGCAAGGGAACTTGCTGTTCCAACAGGACAATGCACGTCCGCATGTATCCCGTGCCACCCAACGTGCTCTAGAAGGTGTAAGTCAACTACCCTGGCCAGCAAGATCTCCGGATCTATCCCCAATTGAGCATGTTTGGGACTGGATGAAGCGTCGTCTCACGCGGTCTGCACGTCCAGCACGAACGCTGGTCCAACTGAGGCGCCAGGTGGAAATGGCATGGCAAGCCGTTCCACAGGACTACATCCAGCATCTGTACGATCGTCTCCATGGGAGAATAGCAGCCTGCATTGCTGCGAAAGGTAGATATACACTGTACTAATGCCGACATTGTGCATGCTCTGTTGCCTGTGTCTATGTGCCTGTGGTTCTGTCAGTGTGATCATGTGATGTATCTGACCCCAGGAATGTGTCAATAAAGTTTCCCCTTCCTGAGACAATGAATTCACGGTGTTCTTATTTCAATTTCCAGGAGTGTATTTGGCTGTAGTATCGCGGACACAAGATAAAAAAGGGTGGTGCATTTGCGCAGCTGTCATTTGTACACTGCTGAATTAACAGGCAGGAATTAACAAGCTTTGCACTCGGACTACCAGTTGGATCTAGACGCATGGGACATTGTGTTTCGGAGATCATTAGGGAATTTAGTATTTAGAGATCCACAGTACCAAGAGTGTGAACACCAAATTTCAGTCATTACCTGTCAACATGGACAACAGAATCACTTAGTGACCGAAAGCAACGGCGTCTACGTTGTCAGTGCTACGTAAAATAACGAAGCAATAAATGTGGAGCGTACGACGAATCTATGCGCTAGGACAGTGTGGTGAAATTAGGCGCTAATGGACTATGGCAGCAGATTACCGACACTAGCGCCCTTGCTAACAGCACGATATCGCTTGCTGCACCTCATGGGCTCCTGACCGTATGTTTATGACCCTAGATTACAGTTGGTAAGAGCTGACGTTAGGGTTCGAGAGTGACGCAGACCCAACGAAACCATGGGCCCAAGCTGTCAACACGAAAGTACGTAAGCTTGATCCATAATGGCGTGGGCGTGTCTATATGAAATGGGCTGGATCCTCTGGTCCAACTGGACTGATCATTCACAGGTAATTTTTATATTCGGCTACTTGGAGACCATTTGCAGGAATTCATAGACCTCATGTTCCCAAACATTGATGGAAGTTTTACCTCTGACAATGCGCCATGTCACCGCTTCACAGTCGCTCGCTATTGGTTGGAAGCACTTTCTGATCTATTCGACCGAATGATATGGCCACTCAGTTCATCCGACATTAGTCTCATTGAACATTTGTGGGACATAATCGGAGAGGTCAACTCGTACAGAAAATGATGCACCGGTAACACTTTCGCAGTTATGGACTCCTATACAGGTAGTATGGCTCTATATTTCTGCAGAGGAATACCGACTTGTTGAGTCCATGCAAAGTAGAGGTAGCGCACTACGCCGGGCGATAGGAGGTCCGACACGATATTAGGAGATATACGATGACTTCTGTGACCTCAGTGTACTCTGATGAGCGAAAATAGAGTGTTGGTCTACCATTGAAAAAGATATATCGGTGATTCTGCGTGACATGGATTCGAAAGTTCTTGGAATGTTTTCATGAGGTGTTGTTGTGGTCTTCAGTCCGAAGACTGGTTTGATGCAGCTCTCCATGATACTCTATTCTGTGCAAGCTCTTTCGTCTCCCAGTACCTACTGCAGCCTACATCCTTCTGAATTTTCTTAGCGTATCCATCTCTTGGTCTCCCTCTACGATTTTTACCCTCCACGGTGCCCTTCAATGCTAAATTTGTGATCCCTTGATGCCTTAGAACATGTCCTACCAACCGACCCCTTCTTCTAGTCAAGTTGTGCACAAACTTCTCTTCTCCACAATCCTATTCAATACCTCCTCATTAGTTATGTGATCTACCCACCTAATCTTCAACATTCTTCTGTAGCACCACATATCGAAAGCTTCTATTCTCTTCTTGTCCAAACTATTTATCGTCCATGTTTCACTTCCATACATGACTACATACAAATACATTCAGAAACGACTTCCTGACACTTAAATCTATATTCGATGTTAACAAATTCCTCTACTTCAGAAACGCTTTCCTTGCCATTGCCAGTCTATCTTTTATATCCTCTCTACTTCGACCATCATCAGTTATTTTGCTCCCCAAATACCAAAACTCCTTTACTACTTCAAGTGTCTCATTTTCTAATCTAATTCCCTCAGCATCACCCGACTTATTTCGACTACATTCCGTTATCCTCGATTTGCTTTTGTTGATGTTTATCTTATATACTCCTTTCAAGACATTCCGTTCACCTGCTCTTCCAAGTCATTTGCCGAATCTCTGACAAAATTACAATGTCATCGGCGAACCTCAAAGTTTTTATTTCTTCTCCATGGAATTTAGATCCTATTCCGAAATTTTCTTTTGTTTCCTTTACTGCTTGCTCAATATACAGATTGAATAACATCGGTGATAGGCTACAACCCTGTCTCACTCCCTTCCCAACCACTGCTTCCCTTTCATGCCCCTCGACTCTTATAACTGCCATTTGGTTTCTATACAAATTGGAAATAGCCTTTCGCTCCCTGTATTTTACCCCTGCCACCTTTAAAATATGAAAGAGAGTATTGCAGTCAACATTTTCGAAAGCTTTATCTAAGTCTACACATGCTAGAAACGTGGGTCTGCCTTTCCTTAATCTTTCTTCTAAGATAAGTCGTAAGGTTAGTATTGCCTCACGTGTTCCAACATTTCTGCGGAATCCAAACTCATCTTCCCCGAGGTACGCTTCTACCAGTTTTTCCATTCGTATTTAAAGAATTCGCGTTAGTATTTTGCAACTGTGACTTATTAAACTAATAGTTCTGTAATTTTCACATCTGTCAGCACCTTTCTTTGGGATTGGAATTTTTATATTCTTCTTGAAGTCTGAGGGTATTTTGCCTGTCTCATACATCTTGCTCACCAGATGGTAGAGTTTTGTCGGGACTGGCTCTCCCAAGGCCGCCAGTAGTTCCAATGGAATGTTGTCTACTCCCGGGGCCTTGTTTCGACGCAGGTCTTTCAGTGCTCTGTCAAACTCTTCACGCAGTATCGTATCTCCCATTTCATCTTCATCTACATCCTCTTCCATTTCCATAGTATTGTCCTCAAGTACATCGCTCTTGTATAGACCCTCTATATACTCCTTCCACCTTTCTGCTTCCCCTTCTTTGCTTAGAACTGGGTTTCCATCTGAGCTCTTGATATTCATACAAGTGGCTCTCTTTTTTCCAAAGGTCTCTCTAATTTTCCTGTAGGCAGTATCTACCCTAGTGAGATAAGCCTCTACATCCTAACATTTGTCCTCTAGCCATGCCTGTTTAGCCAGTTTGCACTTCCTGTCGATCTTATGTTTGGGACGTTTGTATTCCTTTTTGCCTCCTTCATTTACTGCATTTTTATATTTTCTCCTTTCATCAATTAAATTCATTTCATGTGGTATGTGTCACTATGTGACTACGGTTCAGGCATTTACCTTAAACTTCTTGCTGGTTGTTTGCAGGAACTGAGTCTGCGCTCGATAGCATCCAAGATTTGTTCCATTGGGTTCAGATGAGAGGAATGTAATGCTCCAGACATCAAAGTGAGCTCACTATGATGCTCATCAAGCCACAGTAATAAGACTGTCGCCTTGTTGGACGAACAGTTGTCCTGTTGGAAAATACCGTCGCTGTTGGATAAAAATATTGAGCATGAAGGGCTGCATGTGCATGGTAATAATGTTCAAAAACTACACAGCTCTTATTATGCCTTAGATTATTACCAGAGATCCCGTGTAAGACGAGGAGAACATGCCCAACAGGATAGTCCTGATCGTATCGGCCTGTGGCAGTGAACCGGTTGATATTTCAGCCTTTCGCCTCGACAACGGCGTTTCCGGACACTAACATCCACCTGATGTAACAAGAAAAGTGATTCATCCTATCAGGCAACTTTCAGAGTCTGTATCGTCGCTGTCATACGTCTTTCACTGCTTGTCTAATCATGCACATCACTTCTCGCGTCCTAAACTATTTAGCACAAGTTCTGAAACACATCATATCCGAGTCGCGAGTGATGGTTAACGCTGATCGCTATTATGAAACTCAGAGCCAGTTTCCCACTTTGCTGGAGCAGGTACTATTCTCCAGTCAATCATACCTCAAACAGGCCAAAGGAGTAGTAGTCTGAATGTAACCTGCTGTTTTCAAAGGCGGGAGTTTTCACAGGATTGCCGTCATTTCGTTTGGCGAAAGAAACTTCTGAAAGGGTTGACAGGAAGCAGCTCCCTACAGTAACTACTGTGAGTGCTAGTAGGAAATGGCCAAATGAAATGCCTAAATTCTGCCCCGATGGCTGATTGGCAGAAAATTTGCATGTTACGATACAGTGTGAGAAAATTACGGACTGCTAAGTGACATAGCTCAGTCAGTCTTGCACCATACATTGCACGAAGTGCTACAGCTTTGTATAGAAGGTAACTGAAGCCAATACGCAATGAGGTGGACGGAAATGAGCCTTGATTCAAAGACAATAATTACACTGATATGATAGTCCCTTGGACATTAGAAAAGGCGGGACATGGTTCGTAATAGGGTGTGTTATCCCCCTTGGATGGCACTCAATTCCCAGCTGGCCACAAGTAGGTAAAGAGTCTTGTGGTAGGGCGTTCCATTCCACCACGAGTGTGGTTGACAACTGTTGGATGGTCATTGTTACATTTGGGCGACCTGCAGCACGTCTCGCGAACGCCTGTGTACGATGGGGTTTAAGACGGGGTAACAGGCAGGCCATTCCATACCCTAAATATCTTTCCTTCCAAGACCTTCTCTACTTGGGCTGTTCGACGCGACCGCGGCCCTGAAAAGACGCCTACATTGAAGGATTACATTGGCACAATAACATTGCCCGCGGAGGCCCTCCCGTTCAAAGATTTGTAGATCAGAACGTCGATTCAAAATTATACACCTCAACACTATATGGGCAGCCACAAAAATCATTTTTGACAATTCTGTACGTATCCCCAAATGGCTAGAGGTGCGAACACGTAATGCACCCAGAAAAACTGTCAAAATTAGTAGTTTAGATGGTGCAGGTGTTAATGATAACCACTCGCATCGAACAGTGCGGGTGGAGGAGCTCTTGGAACGGGAGGATATTCGGTGGACTATCTTGCCATTTTCTCCTACTTAAATGCCATCGGACTCGTGTGGAGTGCCTTGGGGAGACGTACTGTAGCAGGTGACATGCAACAATGGTCTTTCAGCAGGCGTCAACAGCGCAGGTGGAGGAATAGGACACCCTAGTACAAGAAGTACTTTGCGGCTAGGATGGGATAAGGTTGAAGAGCAAACATTACGATCCTTGGTGATCACAAAAACCATGTCCCGCCTTTTGAGATGTCCGGGGGAACCTTAAGGAATGACGGTGACTTTGGTGTAATTGTTGCCTTTACATAAAAGTGTCACTTCTGTTCATGTCATTGCGTACTTCCTTCATTTAGCGTTCTGTACTATAACAATTCCATGTATGGTCGAAAGTCCCTCCAGCTGCATTACTCGACAGTGACACGTCATGAGCAAGTTACCTTCGTCCTTAAGTATAGCAGTGCAATCTGGTGGAGCTCGTCGGGCAGGGGGAGAGGGGGGGAGGGGGGGGGGGGTATCCATTGAGAAGCCCGACAAACGTGTAGATCCTGAAGAAGAGTAGCGCCTTTACAATGGTTGCAGCAGCAACAACAGTCTTGATGATTTACTGATCTGGCCTTGTAACATCGACCAAGACGGGTTTCATGTGTTGGTGTAGCGAACGGCTGAAAGAAAGAGCAAACCAGAGACATAATTTTTCCCGAGGACCCGCAGCTACATTGCGTGGTTAAATGATGATAGAGTCCTCTTGGGTAAAATAATCCGAAGCTGAAATAGTTCCTAATCGGATCTTCGGGCGGCGACTCCACAGGAGTATGTCGTCAACAGGAGGAGGAAAAAGGGGTTCTACGGATCGGAAGGGTAGAATGTTAGATTCCTCAATCGCGCAGGTAGGTAAGAAAATTTAAAAAGGGGAATGGATAAGTTTAAATTAGATGTAGTGATAGTTAGTGAAATTCGGTGGCAGGAGGATCAGGCCTTCTGGTCGGATGAATAAATACAAAATAAAATAAGGGCAAATAGGAGTAGGTTTATTAATGGATAAGAATATAGGAATTCCGATGAGCTGCTACAAGCAGCATAGTGAGCACATTACTGTAGCCGAAATAGACACAAAGCCTACATCCACCACAGTAGTCCAAGATTACATGAAACTAGCTCCGCAGATGATCGAATGCGGTTGGTGCTGCAATTCGATGGTAGGATAAGGAAGAAAAGGGAAAATTGAAGGTGAATGTGGGACGCGGTAAAGGAATGAACGAGGAAGGTACCTGGAATAATTCTGCACAAAGCGAAGCTCACATTAGTTTTAAGAATCATGAAAGGAGGTTGTATATGTGTAAGAGACGTGGATAATGTGATGGTAAGGCAGCTATTTCGGTACCAGATTTTAAATTCTAAGATATTTCCAGCAGCAGATGTGGACTCTGTGCACATTTTATTGGCTATCAACCGTAGATTAAAACTAAAGTCGTTGCAAAAAGGAAGGAAATGAAGTAGGTGGGACCTGCATAGGTTGAAAGAAACAGACGTTGTTCATAGTTTTGGAGAGAACATTGGGCAACTACCGAGTAGAAGGGGGGAGGGGGGGGGGGGGGGGAGGAGAACAGTAGGAGACGAATGGATAGCTCTGAGCTAAAGTACTGAAGGCAACAGAACATGAAATTTGCATAAAAATGACAAAGCCTAGTTGAAACCCTTGAAAAGAGAAATGATCAAAACGTAGCAAATGAGGCAGGCAAAAGGGAATAGAAACGTCTAATAATAAGATTGGCACTATGTTCAAAATTACTACGTAGGAATGTCTAGATGATAAATGTAAGGATTTAGAAGGATATTGCACTAAGGGAAAAATACATACCGCGTACAAGAAAACTAAAGAGGCCTTTGGAGAAAAGGGAAGCAGATGTATGGGTCTCAAGAGCTCAGACGGAAAACCAGCCCTAAGCAAAGGGTGATTGACGTGTAGGCACAATTACAGAAATGCAAGAGGACTTAGATTAAGATGAAATGGAAGATATGATATAGCGAGATGAATTTGTTAGAGCACTGGAAGAAATAAGTCGAAACAATGCTCCCGAAGAAGATGACATTCCGTCAGAACTTCTGACGCTCGTGTGACTAAACGTTTCCATGTGGTGTGTAAGATATGTGCGACAGCTAAAAAATCCCTCAAACATCCAGAAAAACATAATAATTACAACTCCAAAGAAAGCAGGTGCTTACAAGTGTGAATATTTCCGTTCGATATTCAGCTTAATAAGTCACGGTTTCAAATTACAAACACGAACTCTATTTTTAAGAATGACCAATCTCGGGGAAGATCAGTTTGGATTCCGGAGAAATAGAGGAACAAGGGAGGCAGTGCTGACCCTTCGAGTTCTCTTAGAACATAGGTTATTGAAAGGCAAACCTACAGTGTGTTATAACATTTATAAATTTAAAGCTTTTGACAAGCTCGACAGGATATTGTCTTTGAAATTCTGAAGGTAACAGGAATAAAAAGCAGGGAGCGAAAGAAGGTATTTACATTTTATACAGTAGCCAGACGACAGTTATAAGAATTAAGCGGCATGATGAGGGAAGTAGTGGTTGAGCAAGGAGTGAGACAGGGTTGTATCCTATCGCCAATGTTATTCAATCTCTATAATGAACAAGCAATAAAGGGAACAAAAGAAAAATTGGGAGAGGGAAATAAAGTTCAGGAAAAAGATATAAAAACTTTGAGGTTTGCTGATGACATTGTAATCTTGTCAGAGAGAGAAAAGGACTTCGAATGGCAGTTAAACGTGATGGACAGTGTCTCGAAACCAGGAAATAACATGAACATCAAAAAAGCAGAACAAGGATAATGGAATGTAGGCGAATTAAATCAGGTGATGCTAAGGGAGTTAGATAGGAACCGAGACATTTGAATTTGTAGATTTGGGCAGCAGACGTATTGATAATAGTCGAAGTAGAGAAGATATGTAATGTAGACGGGCTACGGCAAGAAAAGAGTTTCTGAAGAAGGAAATTTCTTACACCAAATATAGATTTAAGTGTCAGGGAGTCTTTCCTGAAAGGATTTATATGAAGTTTAAGCATGCATGGAAGGAAGACATGGATGAAAAGAGTTTAGACAAGAAGAGAATAGAAACTTTCGAAATATGGTGCTACAGAAAAATGTCTAAGACTAGGGGGTAGATCACGTAACTAGAGGAGGATGTACTAAATAGAATTGGGGAGATGAGGTGTAATGTGACTAGAAGAAGGGATATCAAGAGATCACCAACATAGTATTGGAAGGATGAGTGGGAATTAAAAATTGTAAGAGCCCAATGGTGATTACAGTAAGCAGGTTCAGGAAGATGCAGTTTGCAGTAGTTATTCAGAGATGAAGAGGCTTGCACACAGGATACAGTAGCGAGGAGAGGAGGATGAAACGAGACTTTGGACCTGAGATAAGTTCAAAGTGACCTGGCGGTTCTAGGCGCGTCAGTCTGGAACCGCGTGACCGCTACCGTCGCAGGTTCGAATCCTGCCTCGAGGATGGATGTATGTGATGTCCTTAGGTTAGTTAGGTTAAAGTAGTTCTAAGTTCTATGGGACTGATGACCTCAGCTGTTAAGTCTTATAGTGCTCAGAGCCATTTGAAGCATTTGAACCAAAAGTTCAAACGAGCCCTCGGAAGTCCACAAGATGGGCAGGCCACGAACTTGTTCTGATACAACACGATTACAAGTTGTAGAGTTGCGTCCAGATAAACATAAGAGAAGAATTTTGCATTTCGGTCCTCCAGGATATGATAGAGGACACTTTTTCGGAACGACTCATCTTTTCCGATGAATCGAAGTTTCATCAACTTCGGAAAGTAAACTGCCATAATATAAGAATTCGGGGCACAAGCCTGAAAGAGACTCATCGGAACTGAATATGTGTATGTGCCCTTTCTGTTCCCAAGGTTTACGGATATTTCTTTCTTGCGAAAGAAACTGTGACTGGAATGTTATACGTGGAGATGCTACACCTTTGGTTGTTTCCAATGATTTCACTTTTATGAATGACGGCGGCTCGTCTCTCTTTCTCCTTGAGGTGCGGCGTTAACTTAACAACACCATTTCACATCATTTAATTGGATGAAGTGGACAACTGTATCTTGTTCATCGATTTTGGTCTCCCAGGTCACCAGATCTCACACTTCGCACTTTTTTTCTGCGGGCGTACATAAAAGACAAGATGTTTATCCGATCTATGGCAGCTTCTCTTCAAGAGCTCAGAAAACGAATCGTTGACGGTTTCTATTCAATAAACAGGAACTTGTTGATTCGCGTGTGGAATAAAATGAACTACTGTTTTGATATTTCTCGAGCAACGCAAGGTGTTCATATTGAGCATATAGTATAGTATCTTTGCGATGATGAGACTTTGAAACTTCTTCTATCCAATGTCAGGCGCAATGTGTTTCTATCTTTCAAAATGGTTCAAATGGTTCTGAGCACTATGTGATTTAACTTCTGAGGTCATCAGTCGCCTAGAACTTAGAACTAATTAAACCTAACTAACCTAAGGACATCACACACATCCATGCACGAGGCAGGATTCGAACCTGCGACCGTAGCGGTCTTACAGTCCGGACTGAAGCGCCTAGAACCGCACGGCCACTCCAGCCGGCTTCTATATTTCATAGTTTGTCTGTAACATATAACAGAAATCTGTTCTTTCTCTTTCAGTCACCCAGTATGTTGCTGAATCATCTGAAAAATGTCTAATGATACTATTAATTTTTTGTAGGTAATTAATACTCGCCACTAACAGCGAAGCCCCCGCACACTACCCATGTGGTAAACCTGAAGTTACTTTTGCTTCTGTTGTTGACTCTCCAAAATATCATGCTATGTCTTCCCGACCAAGATATCTTCTATCACGTCACAAAATATGTCTGATACAACTGTATTTCTGTTAACAAACCTTTAAGCGGAACCGAGTCTAAATCTTTTCCGACATCAACAAATACAACATCCTCCTGATCGTTTAGTGCACAATGTGTACTGTTTTTCCCAAGTGCTTCTGTCTACAGCTGAATATTATTTGTGCTTTTATTTGGACTCACTACCGTTTAACTACATTTTCTAAGTGACTGTGTTTTATTAAGTGCATTATGTTTTGTGTGACCTGACTTTATAGGCCTGTTTTCTGTAGTTTGTTTTCAAAGTCTGCGGTTTAAGCGTACTGAGTACAGAGTCAGAAATTTACGGCAGCAAATTTTAATACTAGTTTTTAATTTTCTTGTACATATTTCGTGGACATCGCACCTTCTGTAGTGTTGCAGTGAGGTAATTTTTATCTCTTGGTGAGATCTCTTTGTTCTTTCCGTTATTCCCGCCTGCCTTGTTTGTATTTTTTTTGGCATTTTACTCTGTTTTTACACACTACGAAATGGATAGGGGCTGTGTTTTTCTTGTGCAACCACAAGCAGATATAGCTATTGTCCGGGAACAGCTACAAACTGCGTTGGCTATGGTCAACAGACGACATATTACTTCCTACTACAACAAGTAAATTCCATAAATTAGAGCCAATACCAACGTTTGCTGACAGTCATTCTTCCCACGTACTGTTTTCGACTAGAACTAGGAAGGGATGGGATGGGGAGGTGGGGGAGGGGGTGAGGGTGGGGGGAGAGGGAACAGTAGCGTCAGTCCTCCGCCACACACAGTCAAGTACCTTGAGAAACACAAACGTGGTTCCAGGGTTTTCAGTATGCCATGCGAGAAAAGAGCAGTTCCTATTTCGTAAGCTCTATGTTTTTAGTATCCATGTTGGATGGCATGGAGGAGGTCATTGTGTATGAGATACTTCATTATGTTTAAGCTCAGGATATATTCTATGATTCTTCAACTGACAAACGTCAGTGAGATGAGAAGGCAGTTTTGTGGATCCCTCCTGCTATGTTCACAAAATATGTCTGATGCAACTGTATTTCTGTTAATAAACCTTTAAGCGGAACCGAGTAGAAATCTTTTCCGACATCAACAAATACAACATCCTCTTGATCGTTTAGTGCACAATGTGTATTGTTCTTCCCAAGTGCTTCTGTCAACAGCTGAAATGTACTTTTTTTCCAATCGCTTGGCACAGCTTATTGTTCATGAGTTGAAATAGTAAACATATCAACCGCAAATTCTGCATCATATTTGACAGAGCGCTCTCTCGGTCCCTTGTATATGTAGTGATTTTAGCTGTTTCCCAACCCATTTGACTCTAAAAGATCTACAAGTGTACCACACATCTTTGCAGCTGAGCGAGAAAGAAACGAGGACAGTTTCTGTGTACCATTTGGGAAGCCTTTCGTCACAACAAAACAAGGATAATATCCGTCTGAGCTTAGGGTTACGTTCTCAGATCCTCTGTTTTTGAGTTGCTAGTTACGTAAAATTTCCTGAAGTTCTCACGTGACAAATTTGTATAGTTCAAAGTGCTTCTATACACGAATGCACGCTTACAACATTTACAGGCGGCCGGATATACATTCAGTACGATTCACGCTATACACCTGCAAGATGTAAAGAAGAGTGTGCAGTCTAAAGCTTTAGTGAGCCCTCTGCTTTCCGAGCATGCTGTATCGGTGCTGTCTAGATAGACCTGGTAACAACGCCCTTCCACATTTGGCACAGGACCAGATGCTACCAAAAGACTAAAGCATATGATTCATGCCAGATGGGGTCCGAACACATTTCAGTCACACTGCTAGAGTTGCTCTGCAGTGAGAGAGGAGTTGGCAGGGGATCACTAATTGAACTGACTGTACATTCTCTTGATTGCAGTTTGTTTGACTATTCTCTTTAGGGCAACCTAAGGGAAGTTTCTAATCGGTGGGCATTTCATGAACGTGTCCGGGATGTTAGAAACTGTATAAGAATCCATGTGTCTGGAGTACGAGTTTGTGTAGAAAGCCTGCTTTGTAATATTCTTTTTGATACAACAATACGTGTATTTACAGTGAGACTATCTTCGTTAATAAGAATAGCATTATGGCTCAAAAGCTGTATGAACGGCAGTGTGAGACGTCACACCTAAGAAATGAGTTGTCCCAAGATCTCATGTTCCAAAATTAGTCGAGAATCACACATATCGTTGAGCAGTGGCGGCTGGTGCCGCATCACTGATATCGATTTTCGGCCGTCCTGCTATCTTTTACTGCTCCCCCGGCGGTTTTCCCGGTGAACGTGTGACGAGTGAGTCTCCGGTCGGCGTTCAACGAGCCAACTTGTGATCAAAACAAGGCCTTACCGTGGTTTGTCGTGCTTGGATAGCTCACCCAGCAGAGTACTCGCCGGCGAAATGCAAAAGTTCGAGGTTCGAGCCTGCCAGGAAGTTTCACAGTAGAATGAGATTTTCACTCTGCAGCGGAGTGTGCGCTGATATGAAACTTCCTGGGACATTAAAGCGGTGTGCCCGACCGAGACTCGAACTCAGGACCTTTGCCTTTCGCAGGCAACGGCTCTACCATCTATTTAATTTTTTTTAATTTTTTTTATTACCTTCAATTAAATCATCTTTATCACCTATCAAAATAATCATAATAAAATATTTTTCTCAAAATTCTTCACTTTCTTTCCTCATCTCAAATAATCAGTAAATCAACATGTTCCACTTCCTCACAGTACAACTGCTATCTTACCACTTTTTTTAAGCCAGTTACCTTAGCCGCTGCGCTTTTTTTTCTTTATTTTTTGTATATTTTTCTCTATCAAACGTTTGTTTTTTTATATGGATAAAGGCGTCGTTCAGTTACGACAAACAAAAGTAGAATGTACATCCGTAGCAACAACAGAACAAGAGTTCCTTCTAAACTGTGAAACAGATGTAAGTAGGCTGTTTAAGTTTTTTTATTGGTAACGCCGCCGCCACGTAGCGCTCTGTATGAACATCACTGGCTGTGCCGTGTGCAGTCTGTGCCTGGTTGGCATTGTTGTAATACTCGCCATTGTAGTGTTGGGCAGCGGCAGCTGGATGCTAACAGCGCGTAGCGTTGGCAGTTGGAGGTGAGCCGCCAGCAGTGGTGGACGTGGGGAGAGAGATGGCGGAGTTTTGAAATTTGTAAGAATTGGTGTCACGAACTGATATATATATTATGACTATTAAGGTAAATACATTGTTTGTTAGTCAGGGCCATTTTTTTGTAGAGATTTTTGAAAGTCAGATTGCGTTGCGCTAAAAATATTGTGTTTCAGTTTTAAGCACAGTCGTGTATAAATCTTACAAAGAGGACGTTTCACAGAATTCGACACTAATAGTATGATGATAAATAATATAGAAGAAAAATTTAACCAAATCCGTCACGCCATTCCCTGTGCATGGCTCATCTGCGTACAGATTTCATGTTCCAATTTGATAAAACATCTCGCAGCGTGTGGAGCTCCAAGGGGGCGGTCATCTTCCGCCCGGTACTCCCCAACTGTGAGAGTGGTTATCGAAGACACTGCGCAAATAGTTCACAAATAGTTGACGGTATCTGGGTGTACACTCAAGTGTGCTATGACTGTCCCGGAGAGATTGCCAGTAATCAAGTACCATTTTCTCATCATCTCGAAAGAGGTAGTATATTGACATGCCTTTATCCATGTGAGAGCGTGAGTCTTCGCAGGTGGGAAATAAGTGTCCTCTGGACAACGAAGGAGCCGTGGCTCAATTGTGCGAGGCGCGATACGTAGGTAGCAGGCGAGAATCTTCTGCACTAGCAGCCATACCTCTAAAGCGATCCACATGTTAAACGGTGTTCGTCAGTATCCACGAGGTGGCAACGTGGACAAAGGGGGGAAACCGACATCCCAACAGCGTGCAGCCTTTGTCGTGTTACAACCTTCCCGTTCACCACCTGGTACCACGCTGCTCGTACCCGCGTGGGGAGAAACGGCTCCTGGACCGCTCTCCACACTGCCGGCCATAGGATGGTCGGGCATTTCCTCTCAATCGTATTGCGAGGGATGGACCTTAGCAGCAGCCGGTAAACGTCTCTCGCCTTGGGAGTGCGAGTGTTGGGGAGGTCTGGGTGCACGTAACTATACTCAAGAATAAATGCCGAGAGGTGCGAAAGTGAGGTTGTAATGTGCGCAATCGTGACAGGTGGCAGAAGAGACGCCGGCAGCAATTCCTCTAACAGATGTCCCGTAAGGGAAGCATCTTTGTGGGTCCACAATTTCATCATTGTGCACAAGTATAAGGCTGTAGCTCTCGTCGTACATTTATAAGTCCCAGTCCGCCATCACGCGGGGGGAGGGTGAGTGATTCGTAGCGGACTTTGAATAGGTGTCCGGCGGTAAGGTAATATCCAAACGCTGCTTGCAGTCTGTGTGCCATCGCTGTCGATAGCGGTAGGACCTGAGCCATGTGTATCATCTTAGTCGCCACGTGAAGGTTGAGGTATTCCACACGCTGTAGGAAGTACATCTGTCGAAGTAGGTTCCAGCGAACTTCTGTGCGTATTGCCTGTAGTAATCGTGCATAGTACATGAGAGCCGTGTGAGCCGTGTAAATGTTATGTCCAAGAACCGGATCTTGTTGACTAGTGGGAGTGGGGCTAAGGCGTCCTCCTGTAGACCTCTCCCAATGGGCATCGCTGCCGACTTGTCCACATTCATGAGGCTGCCCGCTGCCAATCCATAGCGATTGATCCAATGTATCACCGAGCGTACCTCGTCACCAGATCGGACAAGTAACAGAAGGTCATCAGCATGTATCCTACAGTGAAATTTGTGATCCCTCAATGACATGCCAGAGAGCCTGTTTTTCAACCCTCCGACAAGTGGTTCGAGTGCGATCGCGTAAAGGATCATGGAGAGTGGGCATCCTGGGCGAACTGACCGTCGGATCGGCAAGGGACCCGAAATCAGTCCATTCACCAGTACACGGGATTCAGCTCCACGGAAAAGGCGCTGAAAGATGTCGAGAAAGCCAGGCGGGAAGCCCATACGGGCTATAACGGACAGGAGGAACTTGTGGTGAACTCTGTCGAAGGCGTGGTCGAAATCAATGGAGATCAGAGCAGCTCGAAGGCGACAGGATGTGGGGATAACTATTAAATCCCTGCATTCGCTGGTTGCCGTTTGCATGTTGGTCACTCCACCCTGTGTCGTTTGCTCCATGGAGAGGAGTAGGGGCGGAACCTTCTTTATGCGGCTGGCGAGTAGTCGGGCGAAGATTTTATAGTCCGCGTTGAGCATTGTAATTGGCCTGTAGTCCTCGACCGTCCGACCTTGGGAAGGTTTGTATATCGGTATGAGGAGACCTTCCATGAATCCAGGTGGCACGTGGGAACCGGGGGTCATCAGTTCTTGGTACATGGTGATCCATCGGGGCATCATTAGACCGCAGAAAGTCCGATAAAACTCGAGCAGCAGTTCGTCTGGCCTGGTAGATTTGTTGAGTGCTCCCTTGTTAAGCGCGTCCTCGATGTCGTCCCTCGTAAGTCCAGCTAACAGCGTCGTCGCTGCTGCATCGTCGAGAGTGGGCGACATGTGCTGCAGTATGTCGTGCTCAACCGCTTCCTCTGTATTCACCTCGTCGTAGAACCGGCGATAGTGATCTACAAAGGCCTGAGTCATTACGACCCTACCACCTGGCAATGTGAGGTCCGTGATCAGCTGCTGTCGGCGTCGGCGGCTGTCGAGCACAATGTGATGCATAGACGGGTTTTCTCCTTCCGCTCGGTCTTGACGTCGCGATCGCACGACGACCCCCTCCAAACGATTCCTCGTAAGCGACAATATTTTACCTTTAATTCGGCGGCTTTCCATTTGTCGGTTTGGAGATGGTGGTTGGCTGGCGAGTTCACAGAGCATCGTGTAATAAAAGTCCAATGTGTGACGATGCCACGCTGCGATATCTTTTCCGAACTGTGTGAGCACACGCCGAAACGCTGGTTTAGCACTTTCCACCCACCATGCTAGAGTCGAAGGGTATCGGGGAAGACGACGTTCGCAATGCATCCATGTGTTCGCGATAACGTGGGGGCTTTCTGGGTCTTGAAGATGTGCCACATTCAGCTTCCAGGGTCCTCAGCTGCGCCATATCCACTGCTGCTGTAGAGTGAGTGTGCATATGAAAGCGCTATGATCGGAGAAGGCAAGCGGCCAAAGTTCGGCGTCCAATACTCCCAGTGGTAGAGCTCGTGAGACATAAATGCGGTCTAGGTGACTGGCTGAGTGACTAGTAAGATATGTCGGCCCGGGACGGTCACCGTGTAGTGTCTCCCACGTGTCGGTGAGAAGCATATCACGAACCAGGAGCCGAAGTTCTTGACAAGTCGAGAAATGAGGGACTTGGTCTTTGGGGTGGAGTCCACAGTTAAAGTCGCCGCCGAAGATATATTGATCGAAGCGGCAGATAAAAAGGGGGGCGATATCCTCGGAGTAGAACAGCGATCGTTCGCGGCGTTGGTCAGTTCATGATGGAGCATAAATGTTAATGATGCACGTGCCCAGTGCTGTGATCGCCAGCCCCCTTCCTGACGGAAGGTAAGTTACTTCTTCGATGGCAATTCCGTCGCGCACTAGTATTGCCGTACCACTGCCATTTCGGTCCGCCGGTGACATATATGTCACATAACCGTAGAAAGCAGGGAGGGCCGCTGTATACACTTCTTGGAACAGGGCAATGTCAACGTCCGAAGAACGAAGCATCTCACGCAGCAACTGGATCTTCACTGCCGTTCGTATCGTGATGAGGTTAATCGTGGCGATACGATAAGCCTGTGGCCGAACCGCAGGTGCTTAGTTATCCATTAAGACTGGGATTACGCTTCGGACTGTATTAACACCTCCGCATCTCCCCAGACCTCACCTGCAGTCCTTTCTAGAGAGCCGTCGCCAATGGCGTGGGCCCCTTTGGCGTGACTTGCATGGTGCCGTCGTCATCGTGGTCATCCGCCCACGTCGGGGAACTCAAAGCCAGATTGGTTTCCCTAGCTTCCTCAGGACACGGCATGGGTGCTTGCACTCCAGAAGGTGGTGGGCAGCATCTGTCCGGCATATCGGCATCCCATTTTGCCACTGTAGATACGTGTGGTTTGTCCTCAGTTCCGTTCCCGGGTGCCACACTGCAGCAAATGGCGGCTGCCTCTGTGGTAGCGTCGTCATTGAAGGTGGAGTCGTCGTCTTCTGGAGGCTGTGTCGCATCTCGTTCGGAAGGTGCTCTACGCCTCCGCTTCCGTCGCTTCGGAGAGCGTTGCTTCCTGGTGTATCCTTCTGTGTCAGACGATGGCAAAGATTCACGACGTTCCGGTACAAAGGCAGCCGTAGGCACAATAAGCGAGTCTACGGCCATGCTGTCGTCATGTATCTTGTTATCCGTCGACGGGGTCGGCGGCATTGGAGTTGAATCCGTACCTTGTGGGACGAAAAATGGCTCTGAGCACTATGGGACTTAACAGCTGTGGTCATCAGTCCCCTAGAACTTAGAACTACTTAAACCTAACTAACCTAAGGACATCACACACATCCATGCCCGAGGCAGGATTCGAACCTGCGACCGTAGCAGTCACACGGTTCCGGACTGCGCGCCTAGAA
This sequence comes from Schistocerca gregaria, assembly GCF_023897955.1. Classification (NCBI taxonomy): domain Eukaryota; kingdom Metazoa; phylum Arthropoda; class Insecta; order Orthoptera; family Acrididae; genus Schistocerca; species Schistocerca gregaria. The sequence continues at coordinate 108,068,828 of NC_064921.1, read as the reverse complement.
CCGCGAGACCACCGCGGCCGGCTCTTGTGGGACGGGTGTGTCATCATCGCCCTGTACTGGAGCATGGAGCCGCGACCCAACCGTGGATGTCGGCTGTCGTGGTGAAGTGGTAGCTGTCGTGAGGGCTGCTGCATAAGTCACGGGAAGCAGCGTCGGCTGCGACGGCGGGTCCTCGGCTGCCGGCGGCAGTTGAGTGATTCGACGGTGGTTACATTCGGATCTGAGGTGTCCCTCCTTCCCACAACCAGAGCACGTCTTCGGTTGCCCATCGTAGATGACGATGGCACGGCAGCCACTGATATTCAGATATGAAGGTGCATTTTTCTGCAATATGTTCATGCACCGTGCCGTAGGGGTGCAGCGCTGTCACGACGTCCACCGCCGATAGTTCGAAAAGTCTGATCGTGCTAAGACCCATGCCAAAATAATCGACGTGCACAGTCCCCACATTGCCATCAGCATGGCAGAAACGGAAGCCCTGTTTCGTTTCCCGAAGGATCCGTTCACATGTTGCGTCGTTGATGATCTTGACATATACGATACTGCTCACAATGGACAAGTGAACGAGAATGTCGGTCGCCGGGATTTTAACTTCTTCTCGTAGAAATCGTTCGACTTCGAGTGCTTTGGGCCGTGCAGATTCGTTGCGGAACGTAAATTTGAGCGTCGATGTTCTGTACTGGTGCGCCGTAGTGATCTACACTCCTGGAAATTGAAATAAGAACACCGTGAATTCATTGTCCCAGGAATGGGAAACTTTATTGGCACATTCCTGGGGTCAGATACATCACATGATCACACTGACAGAACCACAGGCACATAGACACAGGCAACAGATCATGCACAATGTCGGCAATAGTACAGTGTATATCCACCTTTCGCAGCAATGCAGGCTGCTATTCTCCCATGGAGACGATCGTAGAGATGCTGGATGTAGTCCTGTGGAACGGATTGCCATGCCATTTCCACCTGGCGCCTCAGTTGGACCAGCGTTCGTGCTGGACGTGCACACCGAGTAAGACGACGCTTCATCCAGTCCCAAACATGTTCAATGGGGGACAGATCCGGAGATCTTGCTGGCCAGGGTAGTTGACTTACACCTTCTAGAGCACGTTGGGTGGCACGGGATACATGCGGACGTGCATTGTCCTGTTGGAACAGCAAGTTCCCTTGCCGGTCTAGGAATGGTAGAACGATGGGTTCGATGACGGTTTGGATGTACCGTGCACTATTCAGTGTCCCCTCGACGATCACCAGAGCTGTACGGCCAGTGTAGGAGATCGCTCCCCACACCATGATGCCGGGTGTTGGCCCTGTGTGCCTCGGCCGTATGCAGTCCTGATTGTGGCGCTCACCTGCACGGCGCCAAACACGCATACTACCATCATTGGCACCAAGGCAGAAGCGACTCTCATCACTGAAGGCGACACGTCTCCATTCGTCTCTCCATTCACGCCTGTCGCGACACCACTGGAGGCGGGCTGCATGATGTTGGGGCGTGAGCGGAATACGGCCTAACGGTGTGCGGGACCGTTGCCCAGCTTCATGGAGGCGGTTGCGAATGGTCCTCGCCGATACTCCAGGAGCAACAGTGTCCCTAATTTACTGGGAAGTGGCGGTGCGGTCCCCTACGGCACTGCGTAGGATCCTACGGTCTTGGCGTGCATCCGTGCGTCGCTGCGGTCCGGCCCCAGGTCGACGGGCACGTGCATCTTCCGCCGACCACTGGCGACAACATCGATGTACTGTGGAGACCTCACGCCTCACGTGTTGAGCAATTCGGCGGTACGTCCACCCGGCCTACCGCATGCCTTCTATACGCCCTCGCTCAAAGTCCGTCAACTGCACATACGGTTCACGTCCACGCTGTCGCGGCATGCTACCTATGTTAAAGACTGCGATGGAGCTCCGTATGTCACGGCAAACTGTCTGACACTGACGGCGGCGGTGCACAAATGCTGCGCAGCTAGCGCCATTCGGCGGCCAACACCGAGGTTCCTGGTGTGTCCGCTGTGCCCTGCGTGTGATCATTGCTTGTACAGCCCTCTCGCAGTGTCCGGAGCAAGTATGGTGGGTCTGACACACCGGTGTCAACGTGTTCTTTTTTTCCATTTCCAGGAGTGTACATGCTGAGTACGGCACGCGCGAAACGGCCGAGTACGGTGTAAACAACACGAGCGCTCGCTCCGCGGTAGGAACACAAACAGCGCGTCCTCACCGCAGCACAGCCAAAGGCCAACTGCCATCTGAGCTACCGAAGCACGACTTACGCCAGGAAGTTTAATATCAGTGCACACTCCGCTGCAGAGTGAAAATCTCATTCTGAAAACATCCCCCAGGCTGTGGCTAAGCCATGTCTCGGCAGTATCCTTTCTTTCAGGAGTGCTAGTTCTGCAAGGTTCGCCGGAGGGCTTCTGTAAAGTTTGGAAGGTAGGAGACGAGATACTGGCAGAAGAAGATCTGTGAGGACCGGGCGTGAGTCGTGCACCGGTAGCTCAGATGGTAGAGCACTTGCCAGCAAAAGACAAAGGTCCCGAGTTCGAGTCTCGGTCGGTACACAGTTTTAATCTGCCAGGAAGTTTTGGTTTCACAGTAAGCTGAGACTGAAAACGTACGATGTAATTCAGATTTATGCTCTTTTATAAACTTTCAAGTTAGGAACATTATGCCTCTCGTGTTTAATGGCACTCGTGCGTAGACATTTAGAGATTCAACTTACATCTAACTTCATTTTGTGTCTGGATTTTGCCTCCCATTTCTAAAGGAACAAAAACATGAATAACAGCATATTTCTTCAAACCGTCGTAATGACTCCATGTCTCTTCAATTTTTGTGACTTGTTCATTACACGATCGAACCGTGGTACTACTCAGTTCTTTAGAAAATCAAAATTACAATCCCTCCACAGTTGTTTAAAGGAGAAAGGGAGACCGAAATCACTGGTAATGGACAAGCAGGTAATTGTTTTACAATTCTAATTTGACTCAAAACAGACCGTATTATAAACTTCAATTGGGACATTTGTCCTCCTACTGATGCAATATACAAATCTTCACTTTGATTGAATTACATAAATATCTCAAGAGACTAATAACACTATACACATCCAACCAAAGTTACACAGCCACATAACACCGCAACTTCATAAAAAAAACATATAAATCTTAAAGCTTAACAAAACTTAACTGCCCACGTAAAGGTCCACAGTGAAACGTACTTATACTAAACATACGAAGTGGGCCAAGCAAGGTAGCAAAACTTGCACACAAGAATAATAACCAGTATCACGTTCATTAAAGATACACAAACTAATATAAGTGTTAAATGAGAATAGCTAGTAATAACTCAAGCAGTAAAGTGGCCTCACTTAACTAACGGACATAATAACTCAGAATGATTCCCAAGTTGCACTTAACTTAAGAGAATAGCGTTAAGGCTCGTAGCAGTGTTTGGAAGCAATAACGCTACGACCGGCTGGCAATACGAGCGTTCATCCCCCACGGCTTGAGCACAGGGTCGCATAGCAGGCGGTATTTATTTATACATAATCCGACCAGCCCCACAATGAGCGGTCCTGAGAAGAATGTTGTAAGTAGGCTGTTTAGGTTTTTATATTGGTAACACCACGTAGCGCTCTGTATGAAAATCACTGGCTGTGCTGTGTGCAGACAGTGGCTGCTTGGCATTGTTGTAATACTCGCCATTGTAGTGTTGGCCAGTTGGCTGTTAACAGCGCGTAGCGTCGCGCAGTTGGAGGTGAGACGCCAGCAGTAGTGGATGTGGGGAGAGCGGATGATCTGGATGTGTGTCCATCAGAGACATGACATCCAGTCTTACAAATTTACTGTCTCTGATGGACACACATCCCGATCTCCCCACATCCACCACTGTTGGCGGCTCACCTCCAACTGCGCGACGCTACGCGCTGTTAACAGCCAACTGCCCAACACTGCAATGGCGGATATTACAACAACGCCCACCAGCCACTGACTGATTTTCATACAGAGCGCTACGTGGCGTTACCAATAAGAAAACCTAAACAGCCTACTTACATTGTCTAACCGTACCAACGCCAGGGAACGAGCCGTCTTAACAAATGGCGTGTAGCACAAATAGATTGCAATTAAGGCAAGGTCACATCACAGCCACACTGGAGTATATAATAGGCACGCCCACAAATTATTGTGGAGCAATACTCTGACATTACCTGTCTCCCAGTAAATTAGCAGGAAACTCAGAAATCACTTCTGGTTGCCTTAAGACACTTCCAACATTAAACAAACATACCAAATGCGGCCGTTAAAAATGATTAAACCATTAACCCTACGGCTGCCGGTCACGTACACAACCGTGGCCGGTCCCAAAGCGGACGATATGTCCCAAAACAAGTTAAAATTTGCATGAAAACCGCTTAAAACATGCACTCCATGGATGATCAGAAACAGAATGAGGAACATCAGCCTCCTTAATATAAAGACTGTGGAACCAAGTTGAGAACCGTCTCCTGGAGCTACCGATGTCACAATAAGTTTCAACAATCTTCTTAGTTATACACAGAATAAAAGTCATACCTAACTTAGAGCTTGCAAATTATGAACTGGGAAGCTGTTCAGCGTGAGACGACGAACCCACTGCAATTTTGCACGTTAAGGCAAACAATGATCGGCACCGTACATCCGGGGCGCGCCAAAAGACAAGGGCGGCTCACAGCTTTACTTAGACTCTTAACATAGATTTCTTTTGAGTAATTAGTCTTCTGACTGGTTTGATGCGGCCCGTGATGAATTACTCTCCTGTGTCAACCTCTTCATCTCAGAGTACCACTTGCAACCTGCGTCCTAAATCATGTGCTGAATGTATTCCAATCTCTGTCTTCCTCTACAGTTTTTGCCCTCTACAGCTCCCTCTGGTGCCATGGAATTCAGCCCCTGATGTTTTAGTAGATGTCCTAACATCCTGTCCCATCCCCTTGTCATTGTTTTCCACATATTCCTTTCCTCTCCGATTCTGCGCAGAACCTCCTCATTCCTCACCTTACATAATTTACAAAGACATTATATTCAACGTGGAAGCCATATCTAAGAACTAAAACGTTACAGGAATACTAAACATAATAAAACACGAAGTAGTGCAGAATATGAATGAACAATGAGTCTGCGTCGTGCGATCACCGTAAAATGAGCCAAAGACGATACGTCATTATCGATGTACTAGAATATAACAACCAGGTAAATGTGTGTCTTGATAACAACCGCAGCTTTGGTGTCTGCCTCTGGTGGGAAAGTGGAAAGGTTGCCTGTTCACGTGCATTTAAGGGACGCTTTGAGCTCGCCAGTCGGTCAGTCTATGTCAGTGTCTCGTCCCCAGTTCGCTAGTCTGTTTCTCGTCCGCATTTGTTAGGCAGTTAGCGTCTGTCTCTCGTTCGGAGTGCTAGTATGTCATTCGGACCAACCTTTAAAGCCGGCAAAATGAGACTCTTTCCGCTCTGGCAGTAAGAGAACTCAGCGAGTGGTCGCCCGGTCGGGACTTAGTTCCTGCATCTCAGTCTGCGCGTTAGGCCGCCAGCCTGCTCGAATTTGCTCGGGCATTGGTCATTGGCGGTTGGATCGATCGATCGGTTGGTCGGTCGCGCCTTGAGACACAAGATAACATGTCCGACTTGAGCGTGGGTGCATGTGAGGTCGCGACGTGAGTCCAGTGGGCCGTGCCGTATAGCGGTCGAGACGGACATCAGTCTGGTGGCCGGTGCGAGCTTCGACGCCGTGAGACGGCAGATCGGCGCGCCTTTCTGCTTCCGTTGAAGCGGCTGGCAGCGGACGGTTGGGGAGAGCGATTTGGGGGTGCTGCGCCAAGTGTTCTCGAGAAACCGCAGTTTATTAGGAGGTAAGTGTTTGTTGATATATTGTTTGACTTACTCTTGTTAAATTCTACTTGTTTTCTTGGTGAGGTTACCAGCCGTTTTGCTTTGGGGAATGACCCACCATTCTTTTCCGTTTGCCCACTCACTGGAACGTGGTTGTTTATGAATTGGGTGGTGCGTTTTTCCCTTGTGGGGTAGTGGCGGGTTAGAGCAACCTGCGGTTCGGGTTGTTCGGTATTCTCCCTATCAATTTACCGTACGTTAGTAGCTGCCTCTGTCATATTTGTCGGATTTGGTGTGTTAAGGAAATTATTGCTTGGAGTTGAAAATGAAATGGCTCTGAGCATTATGGAACTTAGCTTCTGAGGCTATCAGTCCGCTAGAACTTAGAACTACTTAAACCTAACTAACCTAAGGACATAACACACATCCATGCGGGAGGCAGGATTCGAAGCTGCGACCGTAGCGGTCGCGCGGTTCTAGACTGTAGTGCCTAGAACCGCTCGGCCACCCCGGCTAGCTATTGCTTGGAGTGTAACGGCCTAATAATTGAAACATATTTTCATCTTTGGAAACTTTGATGTAATTGCATATGATCTTGGGAGGCTGTATCTGAGCACTGTATAGCATCTTAACTATTGTTTGGCCAACCTTGTAGAATTTTATATAAGATTGCTTTTCATGGGTTTTTATTCAAATGATCATTTTAGTAAATAAAGTTGCCACCCTTTCAACGTAAGACTTTCTTAGAAGTTAAAAACAAATTGCACCTTCGGTGACAAGTTTAATATTTTATTTGTTAGTGTTTTGTCTCATTTCCATCCCTCCTCCGGGGGGGGGGGGGGTGCATAGTTTGTGTGCTTGTGTAAATTGTTGAAACTTTTAGTTTAAGGTTATCTGGTGTGTTGCATATTTGTACCAGTGTATTCTTTCAGAGGCTGTAGTGAGCGGTCGTAACTGTGGCCGTGTAAAAAGGGAGCGGCAAAGTTCTCTGGCTGAAAGCTCATACACGCAAAACTTTTTCTTTCTGCCTCTGAATAAATTGTAACTTTGATATTTAGAGCGCGCTTTTTGATAATAATTTGAAATCTTTTTTGTAAATGCTTTTAGGCACTATTAAAGTGAATCAAATTCCCATTTGTTAAAAGGAATTTGGTTATGATTTCATCAGTTACTCCCTTCCATGCTTACATAGTGTAATTAAATGTGGTAATGTTCCTGACGAATTGCTATTAAATAAAATAAATTCTTAGGAATATTCTTTGAAAATAAATCACGGTTCAGTCGGGAATGTAAATACCGGTTTTATAATTATATTGGTAAATTATTTACGATAATAATTTGACCATATACTAACTCAGCACTGTACAAAACAATAGAGGAGAACGATGAGAAGGTAACAATGCATACAAATTTCCTACATCACATACATGAGACAAGGATTTCTCCGCTACTGACAGAAAACCTGCCCAGAGGAACTATGAAATGGGTCAGACCTCCGAGATATGTAATAATAGTAAAATTATTATTGTTATTATTATTTTTATTAATACCTATTATAATTATACTTATTATTACTATTATTCGACGTAAATGGGCGTTAACCTGCCCTCCCAGCCGGTATTGACTTCGCCTGTGGCGACGGTACAAATTAACGCTGGTAAATCCCCTGCGTTTTCACTTAGGCGTATTCGACTCCACTGATAAATCAGGAGCAATTTCAATCAGTTTAATTGTACGTATATTGCATATTAATTCGTTAGTTAGAAGCGAAATAATTAAACCGTATCGCCGAGGAAATTACAAACGATGAACTCAATAATATTCGCCGAGCATCTGATTGTTAATTAAACATGTTTGTGAGCCAGCTCTGTTATGAGACTAGTTGTTTAGAACGTTTTATGATTGCTTGAGGGCGAACTGATTGATGCATTGTCTTTCGAATGAATTAAACATGGCCCGTTGCATGGCAAGTTCCCCCTTTGTTTGCATTGCGGACATGTTGGGATTTTTGTGGCAGCTGTTGCAGGACATGGACGGTAAGGTTACAGTATACACTCAGCAAGCATGAATTTATAGGAGGCATGTCAACTTTGATATTTTTCCAAACGAGGGAGAGTCAGAGATAAGAATTCAGTTTGAGGGCGACAAAACCGAGAGAGAAATATCGTTGTGTGGAAGATTTACAGGGAGTGACATGATTTCCCTCGCGTCAAACTACTAAACTGAATTATAAGTTCCAGGCTTCGGCGAAATGAGGTATAAAGAAAGCACTGGACGATATTAATGTTGTTAATTCATGTTTGGTATATTTTTGCACATAATATAGTCAAAGGAGAGAAACGAGAGTTAAGGCATGCGAGGAATGATTTTTCCTTCCGCATCCAACACAAAAATTTCAAGCAATGTAGGCAGTATTCCAGCTTCCGTATATCTATTTGATACACAGTTGCATGGTTGTATTCTCTTATAAAACTCATCATGCCGCATTGTGCAGGATATGAGGGAATGGGAAGGGAAGGAATAAAAACCTGTTAGAACAGCAGGCTCCAGTTGGGCCACGTGATAAAACCCGGTGATGTTTCACTACTAGGGTTACAGTAAAGACTTCAACGGTAGTGAAGGCGAAGAGAATAAATATCGGTACGGCAGAAATAGCAGAAGAAGTGACTCATTTAACAGAACCCACTTTCCCGTCTGCCTTGGAACAATCGCAAATGTGGTCGGCAACTTTCTGAAACTAACCATTCCAGTTTTAATCACTGACTCTATTTAATTTTATAGCTCCATCCTATAATTCCAAGTACAACAACGGAGAGTTTTAATGATCAGTTAATCACTCGAGCAGGAATAAATCGCCCACCAACAGTTGTCCAATTTATCTAGAGCATTCTGGGGACACCGAGACACTGTACCCGAGCTCAGAGGAAAACAGTCCTCTGGCCAAATCAAGCCCAAAAAGGGAGAAAATCATGTGGCACAATAAACATTAACTAACACGTAAAGTCAGGAAACAACCACGTCTTAGGAGGGTCACTTAAATATAAAAAAAATTAACGCTCTAGTAGTGCAAGAGATGAGACTGCCACACGAAAACACTGTTTATTTTCGAAATTACAGACTATTCAATAGTAAAAAGGAAAAACGCAATTCATTATGGGGTTGCATTTGCAGATTCAATATACGTTATTAGAGTAATGACAGATACCTTCAAATGTGGAAACAAAACGTCCACCATATTTAATGGGATGATACCTATCAACCAAGAAAGTAGAAGAGACCCACAAAATGAACGAATGTCACTGGAGATGAGGAGACGAGCAATTTAAATGAGCTTTTAGAGAAGAGAGAATATTTTAGAAAACGATTATTGATTTCCCTGCTAGCAAATAGCCCAATGGAAATGGAAAGGGACTGATACCTCTATGTAGAAATTTCAGACTGAGAATTATGCTGAGCTGTTATAAAAAAGAACCTACAAAACGAGAACTCTGGTGATCATCCAGAAAGCGTACATGTGAATTCAAAACTGATCATACCTCAATCTCGTATTGTCATGCAAGGAGGTTCAAAAATGGCTCTGAGCACTATGGGACTCAACTTCTGCGGTCATTAGTTCCCTAGAACTTAGAAATAGTTAAACCTAACTAACCTAAAGACATCACACACATCCATGCCCGAGCAGGATTCGAACCTGCGACCGTAGCGGTCTCGCGGCTCCAGACTGCAGCGCCAGAACCGCACGGCCACTTCGGCCAGCCATGCAAGGAGGTTTTAAAAGTTGAAACACGCATAGGAGACATACTGACAAAGGATATTAACTGAAACTAAATTTAAAGCCGTGAACATTTAGTAAAATCTTGTCTGTAACTCTTACATTTTGTACTAATGAAATCCAACCACAGATAATAATAAAGGAAAAAGCAAGCACAAAATTCGGAACAACTCCTCCACAACTTCAGTTAACACATCCGGGCTGAGATCACATGCTCTAGATATAAAACTACTAGCTTAGCGCCCGCTGCGTCGCTTGTGTAAAATGTATGGTCTGTAGATTTTTTTTTTGTTTTTATGTAATCGAAATTTTAAGTAGTTCACAAAGTGTAACACCACCTAAGCCTTTCACGCTAATTAAGGTTATGTAAGTGTGGTCTTTTCCGAGTGTACTTCTGACCAAAATGAGATTCTAGTATTTGGAGTTCAAAAGCTTTGTTAGTAATGCCTTTTGCATTCTTGTGAAGGTATTTCCTTAGCTATTTTAATCCACTAACAAATATTTCATTACATCTAATCGAGAAGTGGAACACCAGTTTCCATCAATTTAGCTATAAAAGATTTTTAATGTAACGAAATATTTTCATCCCCTATGGAACTCCTTTAGGTGTTGTATTTACAGAAACACTGGAACACGTATTTTTTATTTCTAACCGACTAGTCAAAAACCAGTTACCATAGACGTAGCTTTAAAATCATTTAGTAGTTCTTTAGTAATCATTTATCACCAAAAATATTTTACCTGCTGTTTTAAGGCCTTAGTGGTTGAATTTTCAAAAATGCTGAAAAACATATTTTTTATTTTTTGTCTGAGAAACCAAATACCAGTTATCGTAGTTCTAGCTTCACAATTCCCTTAATGGCGACATATGAGTACTTTCGAAAAGACCTTTATGCCCTATTTCACTTCCTTATCAGTGGAATTTCCGAAGATCTCTTCTTAAACGATGCCTAGAGTATAATATCCTTGCCCTCTCCAAACGTCAAGTTTCCATTCTTAGCGGCTTCGGCTGGTCGCTGAGGAGTCAGTGAATCAGTCTCATCTTGCTTCTTCTCATTAGGGGTGAATTTCCAAAACGAGTAAAACACGTCTTTTTTATCTCTAATCGAGAATCCAAACACCAGTTTTCAAGTATTTAGTCTTAAAACGCTTTTACAATTAAATATTTTCATAAAAAATTTTACCCCTTATTTCATTCCCTTAGGGGTTGAATTTCTAAGAAAAGTGACATGTGTATGTTTTATTCCGAAGATAGAAGCCAAATAGAAATTTTCGTAGATGTAGTTTCAAAGACGCATGCACCATGAAACACTTCCATAAAAACTTTCATCCCCCATTTGACCTCCATAGGGGCTGAATTTCGAAAAACAGTAAACTATATTTTTTTATTTATAACTGAGAAGCTAAATTTAAAATTTCATATATCTGAAAAATGCTTTCATAAAGAACCTCTTTAGGGGGTTCAGTTTCCAAAAACAATGAAACATTTTTTTTTAATTTCTAACTGAGAAGTCAAATATCAGTGTTCATAGATATAGCTTTAGAAATACTTTAGTACTTATTTAAGAATGTAATTTTTTCAAAGAAATACTGTCATCCACTATTTCACCTTCACAGAGTTAAATATAAAGCAAAACATATTTCTTTATTTCTGACCGACAAACCTAATACCAATTTTCGTAGGGATAGCTTCAAAATCCCCTTAATAGAGACATTTTTTTAAAAAAACATTATCCCCTTTTTCACCCGATTAGGGTTGCAATATCGAAAGGTCCCTTTCAAATGACGCCTACAGTATATCCACATCCTCTCTAAATTACAAGTTTCTATCCTTAGCGAATCAATCTCATTTGGAGGTAGCAATATTAGGATAGACAATTTAACTTGCATATGCCTTAGAGATTCTACGTCTGGACATTCAAACAGCACCACAAACTAATATAAATTCTTAATGAAATTAGAAAGTAGAGACAGTAGCACTTGAAAAAGCTTTTGGAGAGCAATGTACATGTCCATACAAAAACTGGCACCTAAAATTCGAATAACTAAGTACGTAAAAATAGAGCGTTTCTCACGTCAAGTATTTAGGTGAAGTCAGTCACGAAACCAGCCCCAGGTATTCAGGGATTCAGATTTGACCTCCAGGCAACGCTGTGCAAAGGGCAAACTACTTCTTCGATGGAATATCAGTATTTCAAACTAGTCGAAATCTTATGTTCAACAGATCTTAATTCCCTGGACCAGTCCATTTCTGATATCTTATAGTACAAAGCTATTCCGTTTAATCTTTCTATCTAGAAAGGAAATTCCCAGATTTCTTCTGTACATGTGTCATCACAACTATTACGTAAGAGAAGTCCCTGTTCTCATTACCATATTTTACATCTTGTTCGTAGAGTTTTGTTTATGTTACCGCCAAAATTTTTCAGACCTGTGCTACACATTCCTGCTACCAGTTCGTTTAAATCTTCTTTACATTTGCCTGAAAGAGAGTGATAAAGGTTTCCTTTGCACGTCAATCTCTTTTCTGAAATTTTGTTTCACATTTGCAACATTCTTTCGTTCCGTATAGTGGCTAAACAATGATGATCTTAAAACAGTTTTAGATATTTAGAGATGACAGCATCCAGAAAACAAGATGAAAACATCTGCGGACTCGTAGAGCCTGACAAAGCCGCAGCACGCATCGCATGCTCACCTGCGCAGATAATTTAAGAAGAGCTCGTGGTAAGAGAACGATCAGCCTAGGGAATATAATTGCCTGGCCTCAAAAATCGTCCAATATCTTTACCTGTAATTTTATCCCAGGAAATAAATTAAATCGTAAGGGTAGATCCAAATCAATGGCAGAGGTACAACAGAAATTTGGGAACACTGTTGGTATCGTCATTTAGGTAGAACTCAACACGTGTTTCTGTTTTGAAAACTAAAGAAAATATACGCTGAAAAGCCAAAGAAACTGGCACAACTGCCTAATATTGTGTAGAGCCCTAACGAGCACACAGAAATGCCGTAACATGACGTGTCATGGACTCGAATAAAGTGTGAAATAGCATTGGAGGAAAATGACACCACGAATCCTGCAGCGCTGGCCATAAATTCGTAAGAGTACGAGGGGCGGAGATCTCTACTGAATAGCACGTTGCGAGGCATCCCTGACATGCTCAATAATGTAGTTGTCTTGGGAGTTTGGTGGCACTCAGAATAGTGTTCCATGCAGGTAATCAGACGGGATGCTTCCGGATATGTCTCCTGTCAGCGTCGTATCTAGACATATCGGGGGTCCCTTATCATTGTACCTGCACACGCCCCCAACCATGACAGAGCCTCCATCAGCTTGAACAGTCCCCTGCTGATGAACAGGGGCCATGGATTTATGAGGTTGTCTCCATATCCGTACAAACCCATCTGCTCCATACAATCTGGAACGAGACTCGTCAGACCAGGCGACACCTTTCCAGAAAATGTTCCACTGAATGGTTCAGCATCGAATTCTGCTGCAATTTGAGGACGGGTTGCCCTTGTGTCACGTTGAACGATTCTCATCAGTCCTCGTTGGTCCGTCCTTGCAGGATTTTTTTCTGGTCGCCACGATGTTTGAGAATTAGTGTCTCACCAGGTTTATGATATTCACGGTACACTCTTGAAATGGTCGTAAGGGTAAAATCCGCATTTCTTTGCTACCTCGGAGATTCTGTGCCCCAACGCTCGTGCGCCGATTACATCTGTCTATCTGAAAAAAATGGAAACACAGACTAAAACCACTGCCTTTACAAACGAAAAACTTAAAAAAAAGTGAACGAATGGAAAGGAATAACGAAAAGTTAGAATTTGTAACTGAAGGACTTACGAGGATCGGTCAAAAAGTAATGCCTTCCATTTTTTTTCTACTTACAAAAATTAAGTTAAGTGAAAAATTTGAATTTGGCGCCATTCCTCAAACCTTCTTCTGCAATCCACTGCAGTAGTAACTTTCTGTGTCAACAGGTGGCAGCACAGCAGAAGTTTGTAAGATGGCCGACATCGATGTTCGTTTGAGACAGCGTTGTGTGATTGAATTCTTGAATGCAGAAGGTGAAACGCCCATACGCATTCATGAAAGACTGAAGAAGGTGTATGGTGTTGTGACAGTGGATGTCAGCACTGTTAGACGATGGGTTCGTCGTTGTAAGGAAGCTGAAGGGCAAACACCGTTGACTGACGAAAAGCGGAGCGGCAGGCCGGTGAGTGCAGTGACTCCACACAACATTCAGCAAGTTGATGACATCATTCGTGGTGACCGTCGGGTGACTGCAGATGAAGTGTGTCGCATTATTTCTCTTAGTAAAGGCAGTGTGATCACGATTATTAAACAATTGGGGTACTCAAAAGTTTGTGCACGGTGGGTTCCAAGAATGTTAACCGATCAGAATAAAGAGGCAAGGAAAACAATAGCCTCCCAACACTTGCAGCGCTTCCGTTTGGAGGGAGATGAGTTTCTGAAAAAAATTGTGAACGGGACGAAACATGGGTGCATTTTTTTTAACCCGAATCAAAGAGGCAGTCAATGGAGTGGCGTCACACAAGCTCGCCGAGGAAGAAAAAATTCAAAACTGTGCGATCGGCAGGGAAAGTTATGGCAACAGTTTTCTGGGATACAGAGGGTGTGATTCTGGTTGATTTTTTGGAGCAGGGATGCACAATAAATTCTGTTCAATACGTCACAACCCTCAAAAAACTTAAAGCACGTCTTCAGCCAGTTCCCCCAACAAAATCAATAGCAGATGTTCTTCTTTTGCATGACAATGCAAGACCACACACCAGTCGTCACACCTCTGACGAGATTGTCAAAATTGGATGGGAAGTTTTGCCTCATCTCCCATACAGCCCTGACCTGGCACCATCAGACTTCCATCTGTTCGGGCCACTAAAAGAAGCTCATCGTGGGATTCATTTTGAAGATGAGGAGGCCGTCAAAACATCCGTGCGTCAATGGCTTAGGAAGCAGAGCTGTGATTTTTACCGTGCTGGGATACATGCCCTTGTTCAAAGATGGACCAAAACTGTAGAGATGGGCGGAGATTACATTGAAAAATGACAAAATGATCCTCAATGTTGTGGTTTTCAACCTATGTAATTGCATTTAAATTTCCTGACAATTAAACGTAGAAAAAAAATAGGAGGCATTACTTTTTGACGGACCCTCGTATAAACAAGAAGAAAGAGGTGAAAGATTTAGGTGAAACTGTTAGTAATATACAGGCAGAAATTGTGGACATTAATGACACGTTTCAAACCGAAGTAGAGAAAATACAGGAACAGGTAGAACCTGTGATAGAGTCAGAGGCTTAGGAAAAGTTTTCCCATGTTAAGGGAGCAGTAACGAAAGCGAACGAAGAGCAGGTTTCTCAACTGGGAAGGACTGTTAGAGAGACTGAGAAGTACCTAGAAAGGAAAGTAGAGCATTGCGAAGAAATGTGTTCAATAACACTTCCAGCTTACAAGAAAAAGTTAGTGACATAGAAAGAAAGATCCCTCTTGCATGAACAACATCTCGTCGAAATCAGGGTCACTTTGGATAATGGGGATGAAATCTTCTTCCAAAACCATCATGTACCGGTAGTAACCGTGTCTTCAAGGAATATCGCACCGAATATTCAGTGACTAGACACTGCACACCACACAGTCACGCATTGGGGGTGCAGAGACTTCTCGATCACGAAATGCGGATTCTTAGTACCCCAATGTGCGGTTTGCCGGCTGGTGTGGCCGTGCTGTTCTAAGAGCATCAGTTTGGAACCGCTACGGACGCAGGTTCTAATACTGACTCGAGCATGGATGTGTGTGATGTCCTTAGATTAGTTAGGTTTAAGTAGATCTAAGTTCTAGGGGTACTGATGACCTCAGATGTTAAGTCCCATAGTGCTCAGAGCCATTTTTTTTTAAGTGTGCGGTTTGAACGTCCTAACGCAGACCTTTCAGAAGTTACGACGATCTAATTTCATATATTCAGTAATTATCACCCTGTACATAATTGCAGTTATCTGCAGTTTAGTGCAACGCAGAACAAAGCGTGAGATATTAGGACATGTAATATGACACTGAGAACTTCAGATTTCATCAGAAGTAACATTTAATGTACAGTAATTAAGTTTCTTGAAACACTTTCAGTAAATTTGTGCCTCTTTCTCGGGTAACAGAATTATCTTAAAGGAATACACACACACACACACCACACTCATACACCACTGCCAGGCTACAGTGCGGCGAGCACGTCGAAATGCCTGCCCCCACTTGGCAGCCCAACCTATCAACGACTTCCCAACCCCTACGCAGCGACACATTGCTTTCACTAATAGCACCGACGCACTCTTCGCCACGCGGTTTTCTCCGAAAAGGCAACTTTCTTCTTATATAGGAAGTGTCAGCCAGTCGCGAGCCGTCACAGATGGCTTGGCCAGATAGACCGATTTACAGCCAGCGCCAACAATGTTCCATGGCGGCACGCCTCACATTTCTTATTGGGATAACTATTTTTTTCCATCTTTATTTATATGAAATTGGTTTTATATCTTTGTCACATCAGCTGTAAGAATCATCAGTGCGCCTGATAATTAGAATACATCTCTGAATGTGTGAGTGTTCAATGAACATGAGCAGTCAGCTTCCAGCTACACGGTACTTCCTTTTCTCAAATTCATTTTCTTCCGCGTTGAAATACAAACATGCTTGAATACATACTGACGAAAAAGAAGCCCTAAAACAGATCTTTCCAGATTTGCGCCATTCCCATTTAAATCTCCCCTTTATTTCCTTGAAAACTAAAATGGTGGCATACGCACGTTTGCATTTCAGTTCGCATTACGACTGATGGTACCGCCGTCACAGAGCGACGTTGTCAATGGATCCGTTGCACAATTTTTTTGGTTTAAATCAGTAGAGACGAAGTTTTGTTCACACCAATTTTGGTATCGTTAGATGCATCATAAATTCCTTATCAGCAGTAACATGCTGTGACATGTTACAGGAACGTTTGAACATAGTCCATGTTTACAGGAAGGCATTATGCCTAGTCAGTTTGTTGCCCTTTAATATCAACATGGTTGTCGTTGTAGAATGTAGTATGGGTTTTGTGCTTCTGTAATTGATAGGATTGAAGAGATTCACTCATAAATAGCTTTGTCTTGGTGAACCAGGATTCCTGACAAGGTTTTCACGTGTACATTGCGCATGATATTGAGCTAAGCCCTGAACTGACATATGCACTTGCACAAGATGAGTCACTCTTAGTCGTAGTAAAGAAAACAGAGAAAAATCTTCAAATTTTATAGCATACCCATGTTCAGTCTACAGTAGTTGGCAATATTACGAGTCATTGATAATTCCACAATGGCATAGAGGAGAGAGGAAAAGGAGAAACGATTATGCCGAAGACCTTTACGAGGGTGAGCGCTTGTCTGATAATATTAGGGAACATAATTGATATGGAAAATTTTGGGGGTCCAGTATTAGATACAGAGTTTGACAGAGCTTTGAAAGACTTGCGATCAAATAAGATTGGTCCAAAAGATACCATTCCATCGGAATTTCTAAGAGCATTAGGGGAAGTGTTAAACAAAGGAATATTCACCAAAAATCTGGTATTAGTCTTGGAGCATTGTGTTTATTAATTTTATACTGCCTTACGCGTTTCAGCCTTATGCCATTCTCAAGGGCTCCACAAGAGAAATACGTGAAAGGGCATCAGTGAAAATACATTGGAACACTTACGTAAAACATATGACGTGCAAACGGAAGAATCAAGCTCTCAGTAAAATCATTGATAAAACACATGAAATGCGCATTGTAAAAAAGAAAGAGATAACTCACTAAAATATCTATAACAAGTTCTTACTTAAAACGGAAATGAGTCTCTCACACGTGGATAGGAAGTATCAGGTCTGTACTACCTGATGTCCTGTGAATACAAACTGAGTCACTGTACAAATGGAAGTCTTAGGTGAAGAAGCCGCCAGATGGCAGTACTATACAGCGATAACAAAAAAAATTATGTTTTGAAATATAGGAGGATTGATGCAGTTGACTGATGCAATGTAGTTTTAAATATAAAAGAATATCCTATTATGTGTTTTACACCACCCAGTTTATTATTCAACAAAAATCCAACTAGTGTAAGGAGACTGGTGAAAACAGTCGCCGCAAGATGGCGTCAACGTATAAAAATACATTTTTCTGTTCAATAAAATAATATTTTGTAATAAATGCGTAATTTAGTGTCCATTAATGCATCCATAAAAACGTTAAAATCGGTACAATAGTTTTCCAATCGTAAGATAAAACAAAATGACAGGAAGGGTATGTGGTATGTAACAGTTTTGCAGAGATAAGCATCAGCGTAAACAAAGACATACATATTGTAGAATATCTAAGGACAGGAATACATCAAATGGGTATTTAATATACAGCTTATGAATAGTAAAATGTCTCATCAGACACAGTGTGCAATCTATTAATCAAGGTTGTCAGATATAGTACACTGTGAGCGTACCATTAAAGATCCAGCGCTGTTGTGCAATAAATTAAAGCTGAAGTAACAGTACGTAAAAGTAGGTTTCAATAGATGAAGCATAGCATAAACGTTCTGTGACATATAAGTCGGAAGGGTGGCACAAAGTCAGATGTTAGTAAAAAAATTTCTTTAAATCTCGTCACGTAATAAGTAATCTAACCGTTGGAGTACGCCAAACTAACCCTGAACTAGTATAGTTGTCCTAAATCACATTAACTATCAAGAACAATAATCGGAAATATGGTAGTCAAACCACAGTGATAATGGACAGGCGGTTTCAGACGTCTTTTCAAGTCAGTGTGTACAGTCTGTCAGTCTGGAGTCATTCCAGTAGACATTCCGTCCACCCATCCTAGAAGAGACAGTGTAAATTGGTACAATATATTGTAAATTCTCAGAAAGTAGCAGTAAGCTATAGAGTAACATGGGTAATATACAATACATATAAGAACTAAGAGGCAACAATAAGAATGCAAGACCTAGAACGAAGCGCTAGAATTAAAAAGGGTGTAAGATAGTGACGCAATCTTTCGCCCTTACTGTTAAATCTGTACATCGAAGAAGCGCTAACGGTAATACGTGAATGGCTGAAGAGTGGCATTAAATTTCCTTTACAAGAATCACAGATGACGTTGCTATCACCAGTGACAGTGAAAACAACTTGCTGGAATGAACGGTCTAATAAGTAAAAAGTACTGATTGACAGTGAACCGAAGAAAGAAAAGGATAATTAGGTGATAGCAGAAATTGGTGACCGCGAGGAAGATAAAGCGAAGGAATTCTGCTACCTTGGAAGCAAAGTAATACATGACGGACGTAGCAAGCAGGACGTAAAAAACCAACTGGCAGACGACACTCCTGACCTAAAGAAGTCGACTATAATCAAATGCCGGCCTTAATTTGAGGATGAATTTTCTGAGAATGCGCGTTTGGAGCACAAGTCTGTATGGCATTGGGAAAATCGGAGCAGAAGAGAATTGAAGATTTTGAGACGTGGTGGTGCGGAATGAGGAGGATTTCCACAGTTCGGTGAAGGAAAGGATACATGCAAAAGCATGACAAGTTAAAGGAACAGGACCACGGGACATATGCTAGGACATCAGGGAATAACTTTCGTGGTACTTGAGTGTACTCTCACAAATTATGGTTATTATCACAACTTCACGATCTCTCAGATTTGTTCTATGACATTTTCAATCTTAGTTTTTTTTTTAAGTTAAATGCTAGTGCGAGTCGTTTCTGTCTTGCACACTTTTCCGACATAGCCGCCTTAGGGAACGGATGTTTTATTATGATTGTTTAAATAATGTGAATTATATTAGTCTGAAGATTTACTTTATTTCTTTGTATTATTTAATGTATTCCTTGTCCTCGTCTAATAATTTTTGATGTTTTAAACAAATATGGCTTGTTGTCCGTCTTAATACCAAGATGGAATAGATCGGCCGCCGTTACTGCGGGCTTGAGTGTTCACAGCACTTTCAAGGAAACGACCCTGTCTTCATTCAACTGTATGATAACGAAGTCCGATGACGACTTCTGAGTGTTATACTGAGGCACAAAACTGATTATTCATCTTCCAAAAGACACGTATCATCGTGTTAAAGATATGAATAGAGCAAAGAGTTTGCCGATTTTCATCAGTCATCTCATTATAATCACCCCTTCTTTGTTCCGACCTTTGTGTTCTCTGCAACAGACGTTAACAATCTACTAAACAGAAAGATCGATCAAAGAGGGAACTGTAAAGGCTAAAAACCATTAGACAAGACAAATATAAGAATACATCCAAAAATGGCTCTGAGCTCTATGGGACTTAACAGCTGTGGTCATCAGTCCACTAGAACTTAGAACTACTTAAACCTAACTAACCTAAGGACATCACACACATCCATGCCCGAGGCAGGATTCGAACCTGCGATCGTAGCAGTCGCGCGGTTCCGGACTGCGCGCCTAGAACCGCGAGACCACCGCGGCCGGCAAAAATACATCCAATAAATAATTGAGGACGTAGGGTGAAAACGTAGGGTGAAAATGCTATTGTGTAAGGAAGAAGTTTGGACGAAATAGGAATATGTGGATAACAACCTCAAACGAGTCACAGAGTGATAACTAAAAAAATAAGTAAATGAAAAAAATAACTTCAGAAAGATATGCCGTAGGCATTAGACGACAAACCTTCTGTTGGATGGCAAATAAATGTATACTAAACACAAAGAAAAATACTAACGAAATTTTGGTACCAGTTAAAAGAGGAAACTCAATATAGAAGACGTCATAACTGTGAACTTGATCCACATATCGAAAAACTTATGTACATGATTAGAAAAAGAAGGAAAGAATTCTACAACCATAAGATGATTTCCAGTGTACAGACAAGAATAGCATAAACTTACTTTGCTAGATTAAAAATTATTAATAGGTGGTGCAAAAATATTGATAGCCACACTGAAAAACAATTTCCACTCAAAAAGAAACTACAAGATTTCAAATGTTTCGATGATAAACGCAAGAAGGAGACTGGAACCAGTGGATCACAAGAAAGATGTACCAAGAAATGGTGAGAGGCATGTGGAATGAAAAGAAAGAAAGAGCGATTGAATTAACCGTAGTTCATAGTCGTTCGTACGTAAAAGAACAAGAAAACACTTAGTAAAGTAGACTATCACAGTTTACGGTGCAGTAGCAAGGACTCGTGAATTTAGAGACTTACCAAAAGACTCCATGTACAACGGTTCCCGCTATGTTATACGAGGTCTTTAGAAATTGTCTTCTTTAATTCAGAGCGGGATTTTGGGCGTCATTTCCGCTATGTAATTATAACCAGCTCACGAACCGCACGACCGCGCTCCATTTGATTACTCCCCTGACCGGCAAATGCATGAATGAAATTTTAATATTTGTCCAGTTCATTAAATCAAAAAATAAAAAAATACCTAAAAGTCACGCTGATAAGCACGGAAATAAATAACCGCACTCTCGTTTCAAATAATAACAAGTTTTTTGTTATTCTTGTCAGTATAGGCATACCATTTTTTTGACACCATCTAGAGACCAATACGATGTTCGTATTCTCCAGAACAGCTGTAATTTACGACCGTACTGCTTCCTTCCGCGGAAATAAAAGGAAGGTATTATATAATTGACGGCCGGAAACAGAACGTTGCAGGAGTGTGAGAATGTGGTTTCGCTGGCGTCCAGGCTCGGGTACACAATCGTAATGTCGTTTTGATAACGCAATATTAGAACCGCGAGCATCGCGCCTCGCTATACAGCCCGTTTTGGTACACAATAAGCTGTTAGCATTGACTGCTCCATCGGTGCGCTACATTTGCACAATGGTCACAAAGAATTTAATTAAATTACCACCGCGCTCGCGCCTGCCCTCCCCAACTGCGTCACTCACCCCCTTCCCCTCCCACCCACCCTCAGGGACAGTACCACCGCACACCTCTCCGCCCCTCTGGTCCACTCTTGCAGTCATCCCCCCCCCCACCCCCGCCCCCTCCTATTTCACCGTCGGCATGCACAGATATGGGCCAGTTACAATAACAGCGCATTTTCCTACACGCAGCGCATCGCGGCGGGAGGGATCGGATTTCCCGTGGCGAATCCCGCTGCCAATGAGTTTTGTTAGTGCAGCGCCGAATTTGCGCAATTTTACGCCACGCTGGACATCAAAGGCGCCGCCCGTCCGCGTGTTCGGTAGCGGCAGTCTGCTCCGCAGCGCATCGTCCACCCCTTGCAACCCCCAACCCCACCCCCCGCAACCGCCCCTACGAACCCACACAGTCCCACCCCTCACCGGCCATGTCCGTACGTCATTACCTAATTGCTACGCGGTCGCGACTTGCCTAATAGATTTACAGATTAGCGGCCCGCCGGTCGCAGAGGTCCCACGCTACGAGTTGTCCGACGTGTACCGCCCTGTATACACAGGCATGTCTGCGCGGCGTATTGCTTGTGTGAAAGAGGCCACACCGAAATTACTTGACCCCCCCCTCCCCCCCCCCCCCCGCTTCCCGGCCCCCTCTTCACCATTGGGCAAAGTGATTTGCCGCTTCCATTGCTGGTCATATCGATTGTTGACGCAAATATCGGGACTACGCCACTGGGTGACTTGATCGGCTCTCTCAAAAGACTTCCGGGTTGCTGCAATTCAAATTACGGTGTTCTTATTCATGCTTTCATCCAAGGTTTCCGAAATGGAGCATATACACAAGAGAAAGAATTAATACAGGAGAAACATTAAGTCTGAACACCGTCCCTTTGAATGGGCCACTTCCTTTCTTGCAAGGTACTGCAGGTTAAGAATGGATTCTACTCTTCCACTATACAGGGTGTTACAAAAAGATTCGGCCAAACTTTCGGGAAACATTCCTCACACACAAAGAAAGAAAAGATGTTATGTGGACACGTGTCCACGTAATGGAATGGAAACACACAGCAACAGAACGTACAAACGTGAGTTCAAACACTTTGTTACAGGAAATGTTCAACTTGTCCTCTGTTAGCGAGGATACATGCATCCACCCTCCGTGATTGTGAATCAAAATGTGTGGGCTGACGACAATCGGCACGCAATTGTGCAATCACGTCATCAACACAGATTTTCTGTGACTGTTTGGTCAAGTATTGTTGGTGATGTCTTGATTGGGCCCCATGTTCTTCCACCTACGCTCAATGGAGCACGTTATCATGATTTCATACGGGATACTCTACCTGTGCTGCTAGAAGATGTGCCTTTATAAGTACGACACAACATGTGGTTCATGCACGATGGAGCTCCTGCACATTTCAGTCGAAGTGTTCGTACGCTTCTCAACAACAGATTCGGTGACCGATGGATTGGTAGAGGCGGACCAATTCCATGGCCTCCACGCTCCTCTGACCTCAACCCTCTTTTCATTTATGGGGGCATTTGAAAGCTCTCGTCTACGCAACCCCGGTACAAATGTAGAGACTCTTCGTGATCGTATTGTGGACGGCTGTGATACAATACGCCATTCTCCAGAGAGGCATCAGCGCATCAGGGATTCCATGCTGACGGAGGGTGGCCTTTGGGCATCATCAAGTGCAGACGTTTTGGCTTTAAGCCATGGTCTACTTTATACAAGCTGACACATTTATATGTCGTTGTCATTTTCTGTTATTTACATTCGTAACGTTGCTAAGTAGTGCGTGCACCCATGTCCATATATCGTAAAACAAGGAAGAACGAATGCATATAAAAGCAAATGACAACGATATATAAATGTGTCAGCTTGTATAAAGTACACATGGCATAAAGCCAAAACATCTGCACCTGGTAATACCCTAAGGCCGTATTTGCAATAGTGGAGGTAATAAGTTTAACAGTCACTACCGTAACAAGATGTCTTTCAAGAAAGTTCAAATGACTGAATCCCAGTTATGAAAAGTTAATGGAAAAGAAGTGTGATATTCCTGACTTTGGCCGCTAGTATTTAACCTTTCTCGAAGCCCGCCTTGATGCAGCTTGACAAACGTGAAATAGTATATGGTGCAAAAATGAAGTGTGGTACAGGCAGCAGATGGTACAGTATGTACTATTCCTGTGGGCGAGTCCGCCAGTTCTACTGAACTTGCTTCTGTTTGGCCGGTATATTCGGGTGTTAGGCGACGAAACGCCTAACTTCTTTTATTATCTACTTATATACTTTTCATTGTATTTAACCCAGTTTTCAGTACGACAATCCGCCATGGTGCCCTATGACTCTACCGTTTATGTTTATTAAATTTCACTAGTTTTGAGAAACATAGGAGTAATGATATTACAATCGAAGTGCTTCGGAGACCTTCGGGTGCTTTGGAGCACATGAGAGACGAAGTACTTCGGCTGCACTGTTTCGGGTGTCCTCCAGAGCCGAACGTGTATCTCTGTTTCGGACGGACATGTGGTACTGTGTATCGGAAGTTGTAGGATAAGTTACCGTACTATTAGGAAATCTATGTCGATTGTTGTAGAAGACAGTGTAAAAATATAAAATATAAACAAACTGGATACATTAATAAGATTTATGTAGATGATATCTGTTGTTTCGGACAGGTACCATCTTCATATAGATAAGTCTTACGGGCCAGTGGCCGGCCGGTGTGGCCGAGCGGTTCTAGGCGCTACAGTCTAGAACCGCGCGAACGCTGCGTTCGCAGGTACGAATCCTCCCTGGGGCATGTATGTGTGTGATGTCCTTAGGTTAGTTAGGTTTAAGTAGTTCTACGTTCTAGAAGACTGATGACCTCAGAAGTTAAGTTCCATAGTGCTCACAGCCATTTGAACCATTTGAACGGGCCAATGACCTTCAGTGCGGATGCACTCACATTGCCCGAACTCGTCCGGGAATCGGGAGATTGACTGCTGCGAGTAATGAGCATAGCGGTCAGCGTCACTACAAATGTAGTTTGTCGACAGTAGGGTGGGGATGTGGGTATCACGGGGAGCGTGCCAGAGATAAGTCTCTGCAGTCGGTCTGTCCTCTGTGTCCTCGTTGGCTCAGACGGATAGAGCGTCTGCTGTGTAAGCAGATCACTGGTACGAATCCCGGTCGGGGCACACATTTTCAACTGTCCCCGTTGATATTTATCAACGCCTGTAAGCAGCTAAAGGTCTGGATTTCACTGTAATTTCACATTAATGGGAAGTGTCATCTACCATCATTGTCAGTGCCGGCCGGTGTGACCATGCGGTTCTAGGTGCTTCAGTCTGGAACCGCGTGACCGCTACGGTCGCAGGTTCAAGTCCTGCCTCGGGCATGGATGTGTGTGATATCCTTAGTTAGGGTTAAGTAGTTCTAAGTTCTAGGGTACTGATGACCACAGATGTTATGTCCAATAGTGCTCAGAGCCATTGAAACCAATTTGAATCATCGTCAGTACTACAGATCTTGCCCTCTGAAGATACAGCGACTAAGTTGGGTAAGTGGCATCCCACAAACAAAAGCACAAACACAGGTTCAAGTTCGAGATGACAGAGTAGCAACCTCCGCCGAAGAAGATCCCACGACCGACGAGCTGTCTACTGAGCTGGGAACACAACTTCAGAAGACGACAAGTTGGTGATAAGAACGGTTAGGGACTCTTAATAAATCTCTACAGATCTCACTAGCTTCGAGATGTGACTTCCAACACGACAACGTATAATTTATACAAGCTGCACACGTGCGTTTTCAACTCAAACTATAAAACATAAGACATGACAAGCCGGTTCAACCACCGTTCCCGAGGTACAGTTGCAAACTGAAAGCCGCTGCCATCACCTCCCAACGATGATGTTTACTTACAGCCTAATTCTCATGTAGACCATAGATAACATACACGCATAGGGCGTCATTTTACTGAAACCACGAGTATGTCTTTGCGCATTTATAGTTCACAATTTATGTCAGTTTTGTTACAGATCAAATGCTATGATTTCTGCTAGCAGCAGAAGTAATGACCTCCTCATATGCCTATATAAGTGTTGTTTAGTATCCGGCGGATTAAGTAAACACGAAAATCCCAGTTGTGAAAGTGAACTTCTTTAAAATACTTACAGAGATATTTCCATGAGTTGAAAGTTAAATTTATGTTGATTCTTAGATGTATCCATGAGTGGAAAGTTAAATATATGTTGATTCTCAGATGTAAAACTCGACGGAAGATTGACGTTTTAAAACGAACGTCAGTATCTAACTCACTACAGGAGTTGCCTAAAATAATTTTCTGATGTATTATGTCCATTGTTATGATATGTATACTGGGTTCAGCAAAAGTCATAAAATATAAATGCTTATTATGGGAAAAGACGAACATTATGGATATAAGCGGATTTAGTTTCTTATGAAAGCGCGGTGAAACATTTCGTTCATATTGTGAGGAATCGACGGAAAGCTAATGCTGCCTTCCAAAACTGATCGTCTTCTGCTGCCTTGGAAGCGGTGAAATAAGGCTGACAGTGCA
The DNA here is from genome assembly GCF_023897955.1 of Schistocerca gregaria. Lineage (NCBI taxonomy): Eukaryota > Metazoa > Arthropoda > Insecta > Orthoptera > Acrididae > Schistocerca > Schistocerca gregaria. The sequence continues at coordinate 108,042,689 of NC_064921.1, read as the reverse complement.
ACAAAAACAGGCATTCACCAAATAACTGTAATTCTGTCGTTTATGAAAAGAACTCTCAATACCTTTCAAATGGCCACGTGTGATAACTATAACCATCGCATTAATATTATGAATTAAATTAGGGTAACTGTACTAGTACATGACGTATAATAGCAATACGACAAATGACTGTTAAAATTTTTGCTTGATTTCAGTTATAAATGAGGAAAACGATCAGCTCCACTTCGCATAGAGCGTAATGGCAGTGATTCGGCTTGCCTCCTCGATCACGTGACTTAGATATTTGTTTCACACGTCAAAACGGTATAGATTGGTGCGTGTGTGGTCTGTATTATCTGAGGCCTGTGAAGGCTCACCACCAGCGATACTACCGTCTTTGAGAACTGGCTAGGATCAGACAGGTATTTTTCAAAGATTTTATAACAGACAGTCGTATCGTTGGTGCTGAGAGTTAGGCTTTAAGTAAATATCATAATTGATAGGTGATGGCAGGAGCTTTTAGTTAGCAACTGTACATCGGGAATGGCGGGGGCACCGGCTTGTGATGTCTTATGTGTTGTGGTTTGAGTTAACAATTCACGTATGAAAATTGTAAGTTCAGACGAGGCCCAATGGAAAAAAATTACGATAGGTTATAACTCAGTTCTACATGTAATCCTTATATGTCTGTCGGTGTAAGGAGTATTGCTTTATGGTTTCTTTATTTTTATCACTTGAAAGTAGAATCTTGTTGTCACGATACATGTTATGGAAATTATCACAAGATTGACAACTAGGCTCAAAATCCTGGTATTGCTTGAATAAGCAATTGTATGATGGCTTCAGTTACAACTTGTAAGGGTTCTGCACTGTGGATTGTTCGGCGAAATAGTTGTTGAGAAAAAAATTCGATACGATGCCCCGTTTTCGAGTTAACAGGCACTATAGTCCGCCAGACAGATAGTAGCGAGTACAAATTCAAATGGACGCCAGAGAAGGCGTGTTCTTCATTTGGTTTCCTAAAACAGAACGATACGAAAGTTGGGCGTGCGGCGGTAGTGAGGATCGAACATGAGACACAGGCTGGGGAGTCTCGTACGCCGTCATCTAAGCTACGAGGACAGCTGACTTTATCTGGCGGGCCGTTTGAAACTGAACACGTACCACCTGATTGGCTTACTCCACCCTAATTAACTCGTTAACGGCGCAACGTATCAAATTTCTCAGCAAAATCTGTCCTGAAACGCCCTTACGAGCTCTGCAGAAACTCTGACCACTCTGCCTAATCCCTGAACGTCACAAAACGTTACGTGACACAGTTGACTTAAGAGCTGTTTTATTTACAGTCGAGTAACACAAAACATAATTTTGCAAGTAATTTGCCTGGCAAAGTTCTTGAGTTCTGTTGTATTATAGCTCTGCTCACAAACGTTTAGGTCTCATAATATCTGAGTTCAACACGGCAGCCCCGCTCGGCGGTCATTACAAAGCGATCTCCAGTTTCAGTCCAACGGCTTTTAATTTTAGCACTTCTTTTGGAAGCTTCGATGGCAATGTTAACAAGCTTCACAGCACTTACGTCCCCTATTCAAGAGCTGTCGAATACCATTAAAAAACGCAGTATCATACCAATGGAAAAAAATAATCTGCTTGAGGTTCAGTATCTCGGCTGACATATGGATCTTGAATGACCAGGATATAATAATAAAGCGTTCTTCCACGTACTATCGTTTGAAGAAAAACTGGATTCTATGTCCTCTGTGCTCACGAGAAAAACGAGTATCCCGCCTGATATGACCCACTATATATATATATATATATATATATATATATATATATATATACTCAGAAGGGCGATGGTTGAGATCCACGTTTTAAGGAATCCCTTACTGTGAGATTACATTATTTCCCTGTTTCCAGATTTACATTTTCTGCCGCGTCTGAAGGTATCAGTAGCTTTCATTAAGCTCAGGCAGCACTGCATAATGCACACATAAGATTTCAATTCCCCGGCTGGCTGAAGCATCCGCTTCATCATCTGGCGTCGCCAGTAGATGTTGGGGCGAGATGCTGAGGCCAACTGTGAGAAAAACAGTTACACCTACGGAAGATACGTAGGGAGATCACAGCCATTCTGGCACGAAGCAAGTGATTCTGTTTAAGAAATACATATATACAGGGTAACCCAAAAATCGCTGTACACACTGTTATGTCAAAAACACTGCAGGAATGGGGAACCTGACTATTCCAGTAAGGTATGGGTGCTATGATCTATCTTTTATGCTATGTATCGAACAAGGGCACCTTCTCCGATTTTTTCGGAATTTTGAAAGTAAGCACCTGACAGTACCCTGGGTGCCGATTGTAAAATCTGTCGCTATGACACGGGAACTCCGTTCTCCAGACATCAGAATGACAGTTCTCTCCTCTCTGATCAAAGCCATCTCCAATTCCCTTAAAAAGAAAGTGTTGCAACTTTTGCGCTATAACTGGTGCTTCAAATCTGTTTACACTAATAAACATGTCATAAAATACTGATGTTATTTGATACATCACAGGACCCGTTTTCCATTTTTTTTAAACGGCCCTTATATTCAAGAAGGCCGAATTGGAGAAGGTGCCCATGTTCGATACATACAGTAAAAGATAGACTGCAGTACCCATACCTTACTGGAAGAATCAGGTTCCCCTTTTGTGCAGGGCTTCTCTCACCATATAAAGAGTGCTTCCGTAAGAACGTGCAAAGATGTAACAGGGCATAAAGAAAGCTCTACTGAATACTTTAGGGCACGAAACCTGGAGTCGGAGAATCCAGCATAAAGTGATACGGAAGTATATTTGTCTACCGCTTTGTCTAGCATTACTGTTTTCCAGCTTATTTAAAACTAACGTGCGCACAAGTTTACACGAATGGTGCTCCCTGTTTCCAGATTTACATTTTCTGCCGCGTCTGAAGGTATCAGTAGATTTCATTAAGCTCAGGCAGCACTGCATAATGCACACATAAGATTTCAATTCCCCGGCTGGCTGAAGCAGCCGCTTCATCATCAGGCGTTGCCAGTAGATGTTGGGGCGAGATGCTGAGGCCAGCTGTGAGAAAAACAGTTATACCTACGGAAGATACGTAGGGAGATCACAGCCATTCTGGCACGAAGCAAGTGATTCTGTTTAAGAAATACATACACTCCTGGAAATTGAAATAAGAACACCGTGAATTCATTGTCCCAGGAAGGGGAAACTATATTGACACATTCCTGGGGTCAGATACATCACATGATCACACTGACAGAACCACAGGCACATAGACACAGGCAACAGAGCATGCCCAATGTCGGCACTAGTACAGTGTATATCCACCTTTCGCAGCAATGCAGGCTGCTATTCTCCCATGGAGACGATCGTAGAGATGCTGGATGTAGTCCTGTGGAACGGCTTGCCATGCCATTTCCACCTGGCGCCTCAGTTGGACCAGCATTCGTGCTGGACGTGCACACCACGTGAGACGACGCTTCATCCAGTCCCAAACATGCTCAATGGGGAACAGATCCGGAGATCGTGCTGGTCAGGGTAGTTGACTTACACCTTCTAGAGCACTTTGGGTGGCACGGGATACATGCGGACGTGCATTGTCCTGTTGGAACAGCAAGTTCCCTTGCCAGTCTAGGAATGGTAGAAGGATGGGTTCGATGACGGTTTGGATGTACCGTGCACTATTCAGTGTCCACTCGACGATCACCAGAGGTGTACGGCCAGTGTAGGAGATCGCTCCCCACACCATGATGCCGGGTGTTGGCCCTGTGTGCCTCGGTCGTATGCAGTCCTGATTGTGACGCTCACCTGCACGGTGCCAAACACGCATACGACCATCATTGGCACCAAGGCAGAAGTGTCTCTCATCGCTGAAGACGACACGTCTCCATTCGTCCCTCCATTCACGCCTGTCGCGACACCACTGGAGGCGGGCTACACGATGTTGGGGCGTGAGCGGAAGACGGCTCAACGGTGTGCGGAACCGTAGCCCAGCTTCATGGAGACGGTTGCGAATGGTCCTCGCCGATACCCCAGGAGCAACAGTGTCCCTAATTTGCTGGGAAGTGGCGGTGTGGTCCCCTACGGCACTGTGTAGGAGCCTACGGTCTTGGCGTGCATCCGTGCGTCGCTGCGGTCCGGTCCCAGGTCGACGGGCACGTGCACCTTCCGCCGACCACTGGCGACAACATCGATGTATTGTGGAGACCTCACGCCCCACGTGTAGAGCAATTCGGCGGTACGTCCACCCGGCCTCCCGCATGCCTACTATACGCCCTCGCTCAAAGTCCGTCAACTGCACATACGGTTCACGTCCACGCTGTCGCGGCATGCTACCAGTGTTAAAGACTGCGATGGAGCTCCGTATGCCACGGCAAACTGGCTGACACTGACGGCGGCGGTGCACAAATGCTGCGCAGCTAGCGCCATTCGACGGCCAACACCGCGGTTCCTGGTGTATCCGCTGTGCCGTGCGTGTGATCATTGCTTGTACAGCCCTCTTGCAGTGTCCGGAGCAAGTATGGTGGGTCTGACACACCGGTGTCAATGTGTTCTTTTTTCCATTTCCAGGAGTGTATATACAGGGTAACCCAAAAATCGCTGTACACACTGTTATGTCAAAAACACTGCAGGAATGGGGAACCTGACTATTCCAGTAAGGTATGGGTGCTATGATCTATCTTTTATGCTATGTATCGAACAAGGGCACCTTCTCCGATTTTTTCGGAATTTTGAAAGTAAGCACCTGACAGTACCCTGGGTGCCGATTGTAAAATCTGTCGCTATGACACGGGAACTCCGTTCTCCAGACATCAGAATGACAGTTCTCTCCTCTCTGATCAAAGCCATCTCCAATTCCCTTAAAAAGAAAGTGTTGCAACTTTTGTGCTATAACTGGTGCTTCAAATCTGTTTACACTAATAAACACGTCATAAAATACTGATGTTATTTGATACATCACAGGACCCGTTTTCCATTTTTTTTTAAACGGCCCTTATATTCAAGAAGGCCGAATTGGAGAAGGTGCCCATGTTCGATACATACAGTAAAAGATAGACTGCAGTACCCATACCTTACTGGAAGAATCAGGTTCCCTTTTGTGCAGGGCTTCTCTCACCATATAAAGAGTGCTTCCGTAAGAACGTGCAAAGATGTAACAGGACATAAAGAAAGCTCTACTGAATACTTTAGGGCACGAAACCTGGAGTCGGAGAATCCAGCGTAAGGTGATATGGAAGTATATTTGTCTACCGCTTTGTCTAGCATTACTGTTTTCCAGCTTATTTAAAACTAACGTGCGCACAAGTTTACACGAATGGTGCTGTTTATTTACATGTACGTTCTTTACTTCCTGCAAGGAAACAAGAAGTCCGAGCACGATTATTAGGAAGTCATGGTGCAGGGTCTACAAGTTGGTTCTCTTGTATCACATTAATGTCTCACGCAACATAACGTACTATGAATCAACATTCAAAAATGTCTCTGAGTACTATGGGACTTAACATCTATGGTCATCAGTTCCCTAGAACTTAGAACACATAAACCTAACTAACCTAAGGACACCACACAACACCCAGCCATTACGAGACTGGGAAACTCCCTGACCCCGCCGGGAATCGAACCCGGGAACCCGTGCGTGGGAAGCGAGAACGCTACCCCACGACCGCGAGATGCGGGCTATGAATCAGCGGCTAGTCCATTCATTACTCAGTACTATACAGAAACGTACAGCACAATACAATGAAGCAGTGCCGACACAGTTCCGCAGAATTCACTGTCATGCATCTTGAGTATGGGGAAGTACATTGCAATGCTCTCGCTGCAGAAAGGCTGTACAGGGAACGATTTCCTAACACGTATCATCCGTCACGGCGAGTGTTTATTTCTCTCGATCTACGAATGCGGGAGACTGGTTGATTGGAAAGAACAAACGAGAGACCTGCAACGTGAGGACACGTCGCAGTCCAGATTTTTAAGACGAGGTGCTCCAACTTGTAGCAGTGGACCCCACTGCACGAATTTTTTTTCGTACTGCACGTAAAAATGGACGCGGCAGATAGTTGCGTGTGGCAAATACTCCATGAACAACAGTTACACCCACAACGAGTCCATGCAGTGCTTGTGACTGAGTTTGCACCAAGGGTCGCATTGTGTCAGTGGTTGCTCCAACGAACGACCAGATTCCTTCCAAATCGTGCCGTTTACTGGCAAGGCCTCATTTGATAGTGATGGTGTTAAGAATAGCAGGAACTGCCAATGTGGGATGAGGAAAACCCTCACGCTGTAGTAGGTAACACCATCAAGTACTTTTTGCTGTGAATATCTGGGCCGCCATTGTAGGTGACCACCTCATTGGGCCATATCTTCTACCTCCTGCCATACTGAATGGCCACCTGTACTTGAGTTCTACCTGTCGTTCGAAAAGGTACTTTTGGCTGTTCGTGAGAAGGTGAGGATACAATACAACGGTGCACCGCCTCGCTTCAGCCTGCATGTCCGCAACCATCTCAGTGTTGTATTTCCTTGACGCTGAATTGAAATGGGAGGTCCAATTCCATGGCCTGCGAGATGACCTGACGTGAATCCCCTTGATTATTTCCTAAGGCGTTATCTAAAGTCACTTGGGTACGAGACTTCAGTGGAGGCGGAAATGGAATTATTTGCCACAATGGTAGCCACCTGTGATGTGATTCGAAATACATGAGGAGTGTTTGTCTGAGTGCGTCAGAATCTTGTTCGCCTGTGTCATGCTTGCATTAAGGTTGATGGCCATCAGTTTCAGTACATTTTATAAGATACTGTACAGACGGTATGTTCATTGAGTCAGTGACTGTATTTACAGTCAACTGAAACTAACGTAAATAAAAAGTACACATTATTGTGATGTTATTCCTATGATCTCCTTAAGCTGGCTTAAATTGACAGCAGACTATCTACCTCAAACTGATAAGTGGAAAGAGAGAGAGCGAGACAGAGAGAGACAGAAAGGGAGGTGGGGGAAGAGAAGGGAGGGGGCGAGGAGAAAAATGTAGACAGTCTTCCGACGTTTAATTTGTTTGGAACAAAATAACATATCGTTGCAATATTGCGCCTTAGCGTAGTCCATTGTTTCTCATCAGATTTTAGCGCGCATTTCCAGCAGATGACAGTGCAGCAATGTGAGAAATAAGATTGTCTTTGGGACAAGGCAAGATCGTACTGAACTGGTACTCGAAGTACGAAAACATGATGGAGGTTTACCGAACTCAGCCACCAACACGTACAACAATTTAGCGCATTCTGGATAAATTTGAAACCGGCGGTAGGGTTCAGTATGAGCACAAGGAAAGGTCTGGCCGACCAAAAACACCAATCAGTTCAACTTCCAGCATTGCTGTGTTGCAAATGTTTTACTATGTCACCTGAAGCTGGATGAATCAGGATACACGTAAGGCGATCAAGCGTACGGAGAATTCTGAAGGCTGCAAAGTGGAAAGTGTACAATCGAAAGTCGCTGCACGCTATGAACGAGAATGACCCGGTACGAAGGATGGAGTACTGCGAATGGTTTGAAGGCATACTTCGCAAGGATGAACAGTTTGCACGAATGGTTATCTGGTCTGACGGAGCGCAATTCAAACTGGACCATACCGTAAACCGTAACAATTGCGTGTACTGGGCTCCTGAAAATCCTCAAGTTCACGTGGACAAACACGTTAATCTACCGTGTTTTAATGAGTGGTGTGGTCTGTCATCGTGCGGTCTGATTGATCCTTTCTTTGAAGGTAGCGTAACTGGTGAGGTGTATCTTCATATGCCGCAAACATCCATTTTACCTGCCATCAGCGAAGTGTTTGCAAATGGTAGATTTTATCTACAACAGGATGGCGCTTCGTCTACCTACCACAGAGATATCTTGAAACGTGCCCTTAGAACAATTATACAAAACTGTGCTCAAACTGACACACAATATTTTTAGCAATCTGACTTTCAAAAATCCCTACAAAAAATGGGCCTGACTGACATTAACCTATACGTTTCACAAATCGCTTACCTCACAAAAATCTTGGTTGCTTGAACTACTGCAGTACAGCGAGCGCCACGACTGCCAACTAAATAAAAGATTCAAAGTACAGAAGTCACTAACTACTGATAGGCGCAGTTAGCAAATGAAAGATTTTAATAGAGAGCAAACAATGTATTTACCTAAATAGTCATTATATATATATATATATATATATATATATATATATATATATATATATATATATATATATATCAGTTCATGACATCCATTATTACAAATTTCAAAACTCTGCCATCTCTCTCCCCACGTCCACCACTGCTGGCGGCTCACCTCCAACTGCGCAACGCTACGCGCTGTTAACATCAGCTGCCCAACACTACAATGGCGAGTATTGCAACAATGCCAACCAGCCACTGACTGCATACAGCACAGCCAGTGATTTTTCATACAGAGCGCTATGTGGCGTTTCCAACAAGAAAACCTAAACAGCCTACTTACAATCTTAGCCTACTTGCATGAAAATCTGCGTGGACGGTGGACAGGTTGATGAGGAGCTGTTGAGTACCAACCATGGTCTACAGCCCAGACACCTCTTCACTTCTACCTGTGGGTGATCTTGAAAAATGAAGTTTATCAGCAGAAGCTAGCTACACTGAACGAGCTACGAGAATTCATCTAGGCGTCCTGTGCGGGTATCACAGAGGCAACATTGACAGCCGCGGTTCAGTGAACGGTTTAGCGGCATGGGCCGTGTTTGGCTGTCAGTGGGGATCCCTTTGAACACAAAAAATAGTCTCCGCCGGTGAAAGAATTGTAAGAGTACGACATTTTTCATTTTGTTCCACCAATAATACTATCGTATTTTACGAACTATGAGACGCTACGGTCTATAACACGCACTACCATTTTTTATTAAATAACCTCTTTACCATTTTTAATGTTAGATTGGAAAGTCAGACTAAAAAATTTCTTAGTTTACAAAACCAAACAAACCTTTAAAATCCCTGAAAATCGTCATCTGGGCTTTCTTCTTCCTCTTCGTCTTATCATTGCCCTCTTCACATATGTAAGATGGTCTTCGCTGCCATCGAGAGCGTTACTATTGCCGTATTTCTTGAAATATTTAACAATAATGTCTTCTCTCACTCTAGAGAGCGATTCTTTTATCCACGGACACCAATGTTTGATTGTAGATCGGTTTAAAGTTTCCCTCGGCGTGAATTGGTGTTGGCTTTCGTCCATTATCCATTTGTCCCATTCCTCTCTCATATACACGTCATGTTGTTTAATTATGGAGACATCAAGAGGTACACATGTACCGTATTTGAGGTACTATACGACACTACGGACTATAAAACGCACCTTAATTTTTAAACACTTTTTTAAATAATATTTTTACCATTTTTATTACTAGATTGCAATGTCAGACTAAAAACGTTATTGGTACCATGACAATGCGCTGTCTGAAATGGTGTTGTATTGGATTGAGAAATGTATGCTTCCACAGCGCCTCGCGTGGTACGTAGGAATACACAGATTAACGCGCTTCAGTAGGTACTGTATGTGTATTGACGAGGAATAAACATAGTTACAATGAGTAGGCTGACACGTTGCTGATGCTCAGTGAATGTAGACACGATACCAATGAAGCAGATTTGGCATATGTCACCAAATATGCTGCTCCAAGAGCTCCATTTGCCATCTATGTTTTGAACAGCAGCTTCGCGGGAGCAATAGTTTGAGAAGGTGCGGCGGTAACAGACGATCATCAGGAAGAAAAGAGAGGATTGGGAAGAATTGTTTTAGCTGCAATACTGCACACTCTTCACGTCAGCTTACAAGCAAGTGTTGTAGCCTCTGCTGACAGTCTCACATCTGGGTGGCGAATAGTACACGGTTATTAGTTTTGCCACTGCCACGTATCACTTACATTACTGATGCATGGAGCCTGTCCCAACCGAAGAGCTCTTTCTACGAATGGGTAGTGAATAACTCCGGAAGACATACAAAGTGTAGTGTTCTCCGATGAATTCACTTCCACGAATAATGGTGCAGTGAACCGTCATAATGTGCTGGGCCACCGAAAACGTTAGTGAATACGTTTAGTTGATCGTCGGAAAGGTGGTCCAATAATTAGTGCTATGGAAGCGCTGGAGATGAAATCATCGGTCGACTCTACTTCGCAGATGCTCTAAAAGATTATATCTGTCAGGCATTGTAGACTGGCAGTTTCAAGCAAAGCCCCAAAATAGAGTAAAAATGTATAAGACAGCTACAGGTGTATGTAGCGGGAGAAATGTACCTATCTAAGGCTAAGTGTGATGGCCTGATAATTGAAAAATAATACACGGAAAGCGACGCTTGTCGAATGCATCATCACTTGAGTTGCTCATTTCTTCTGTTACAAAATCACAAAGGCCACCTCACAAGGGGACCCTCCGTACTGTAAATCACGGATTTTGATGCGCTTTAAATATGTTGCAGAGGCACTTAGCCTGAGTACCTGGCTATCCTGTTTTTTAGCAACGGGCCTTGGGTATTGAGAAAATCGATTTTGAAGTTCATTTCGTGCTTTGTATATCCGTAACATTGCATAATTTCGAGCAAGTCAGCGTAGCGCAGCGGGAAGGATAGACGGCTACCGCGCTGGAGGTACGGTATTCGAATCCATCTCGTGAACTTTTTTTTCAAAATGTACCGAATTTTTCAGTTTTATTTCGAAGAATATCAACAAACAGTGCAAGGTGTGCGAAATTATAAAGATGTATTCGGTTATTAATATCAGCCATATTGCAAGCTATGCATTGACGAAAGCCATTATAGCCTAGCGACTATTATATCAGTGACTCGCTGCAGTATAAAGTCTGAAAGATTGATTCCACTACTTGAGGAAAAGCAGCTAACCGTAACACTCATGAGACTCTATTTTTAACGTGGACACACTCTCATATCGAAAACAAGTTTTCACCCTCGGAGTTGTTCCGCTGGCTTCACAACCATGCCACAAAGCCATATATTACCGTCGGTAATATCAGGCAAACCATGGTGAAATCTATAGATTACCTGAATACGTTATTGTTGTTGTGCTCTTTAGTCCTGAAACTGGTTTGATTCAGCTCTCCATGCATTATGCATTATGTCAACTAATACGGAGTTTGTTGCAAAATTGTCCGACAGAATGAAATGTGTGATGGCCATTTGTAACACCGCAGCCACGCATGAGATTGAATAGACTGACAGATACACTAATGGAACAATGAAGTTGGCCGATGTATTTGTTGCCACCTAACACAGGCGTTATCGAAATAATGGCTTGATCCATAGATTGTAAAAACATTGTGTCAAGCGGACATGTTTTAATAATCACAGCAAAGGATTTCTCCTGTAACTTCTAGAAGTACAGTTGTTTTCGAATTCCGCATGGATAGGCGGTGCGTGGGTTGGCTCCAGTGAACTGCTTCTGTAATATAGGCCGAGAATGAAGGAAGCGAGTAGGAGCAAGGGAGGTGCAGCACTTCGGTACTGCATGTAACTTGAACACTTTTCACAGTGTCAAAAACACAAGTAAATATCAAATGCGTACATAACTTTAGCTAGGATGAGCACGTAGCTGTGAAGCCGTAGTCCATGTCTAATGCTGTGAAGTTAGGATGACTGTTCTGTATAATCTCAAAACTAACAAATACTCGTGGCTGTCAAAACTGAAAGTGACGAACTAGATAGATTAAGGAAAGGCAAACCTACGTTTCTAGCATTTGTAGACTTAGAGAAAGCTTTCGACATTATTGACTAGAATACTCCATTTCAAATTCTGTAGGTAGTAGGGGTGATATACAGGGAGCGAAAGGCTATTTACAATTTGTATAGAAACCAGATTGTGGTTATAAGAGTCGAGGGGCATGAAAGGGAAGCAGTGATTGGGAAGGGAGTGAGACAGAGTTGTAGCCCCTTCCCGATGTTATTCAATCTGTATATCGAGCAAGCAGTAAAGGAAAGAAAAGAAAAATTCGATATAGGTATTAAAATCCATGGAGAAGAAATAAAAACTTTAAAGTTCGCCGATGACTTTGTAACCGATGACATTGTAATTCTGTCAGAGACAGCAAAGGACTTGGAAGAGCAGCTGAACGGAATGGACAGTGTGTTGAAAGGACGATATAAGATGAACATCAACAAAAGCAAAACGAGGATAATGGAATGTAGTCGAATTAAGTCGGGTGATGCTGAGGGATTTAGATTAGGAAATGAGACACTTAAAGTAGTAGCTCAGTTTTGCTATTTGGGGAGCCAAATAACTGATGAAGGTCGAAGTACAGAGGATATAAAACGTATACTGGTAATGGCAAGGAAAGCGTTTTTGAAGAAGAGAAACTTGTTAGCATCGAGCATAGATTTAAGTGCCAGGAAGTCATTTATGAAAGTATTTGTATGGAGTGTAGCCATGTATGGAAGTGAAACATGGACGATAAATAGTTTAGACAAGAAGAGAATAGAAGCTTTCGAAATGTGGTGCTACAGAAGCATGTTGAAGATTAGGTGAGTAGATCACATAACCAATGAGGAGGTGTTGAATAGGACTGGGGAGAAGTGAAGCTTGTGGCACAACTTGACTAGAAGAAGGGATCGGATGGTAGGACATGTTCTGAGGCATCAAGGGATCACCAATTTAGTACTGGAGGGCAGCGTGGAGGGTAAAAATCGTGGGGGGGGGGGGGGGATCAAGAGATGAATACACTAAGTAGATTCTGAAGGATGTAGGTTGCAATAGGTACTGGGAGATGAAGAAGCTTGCACAGGACAGAGTAGCATGGAGAGCTGCATCAAACCAGTCTCTGGACTGATGACCGCAACAACAACAACAACTAATGCAAGGTCGCAGTAGCAAGCTAGTCCAATCGGTAGTAGAAGCGATATTTCCAGGCCGTCTGCTCTTGATGAAACGGGTCAGAAATCATGACGGCACTCTCTGCGCTCCACAGCTTCGGGCAGAGGGGGCTGTGGTCGGCGTAGTTAGTCTTCTCTCGTAGCGCCAAGTTACGAGTGCATGCACCTACGTCGTGGCATCGTAACTATCGATGCCACAGTTGCATTGAGTAGATCTCTCCGAAATGCGCTAACGTTTTTTCCTAATTGCTGAAGTCTGAAGCTGAGAGCAGGTCTGCTAAAAGACGGTTTCTCGTTCTTTGAAAGTCTGCGATCCATCAAGCTCCTTAGCTAACTTCCTTTTTCATTCAAATAATGTCAGCGTGGCCAATTTTTAATGAGAGATCATCCCTTGTTTCAAATGTGAAATACTTTCATTTCTAAATGGGTCACCATACAAACAATACAACGAAGCGCCTGTCCCTTTATGTAGTAACACTTGATTGGAAGTCTTGTTACAACATTTTAGATTTCTTATGAAATTTTAGAGATGTTCCGTTTTTTATTGCACGTTAAATAGATACGTACGTGTAATCAATTGCCCGCCGTGGTGGCCGAGCGGTTCTAGGGGCTTCAGTCCGAGACCGCGCGACTGCTACGGTCGCAGGTTCGAATCATGCCTCGGTCATGGATGTGTGTGATGTCCTTAGGTTAGTTAGGTTGAAGGAGTTCTAAGTTCTAGGGAACTGATGACCTCCGATGTTAAGTCCCATAGTGCTCAGAGCCATTTGAACCATATGATTCTAATCAACTGCTTCCATATGTTGGCTTTGTGGAACAATATGCGAGTGCTCATACCAACATAAATTTCCTTTTCCTGTCCTAAATATCAGCTACGCGAATGTCACGTATATTTTGCTGTCTGCATTTTGCAGAACGGCAGTGCATTCGGTAGCATTCAATCTTTCCGCGAGGCCATAAGGCATTGTAAATAAATTGACTATGTTTCCGCTAGTCGGAACTGCGGTGGAGGGGGTCGCATGCAATAGGGGACGACGGGTGCACCGAGCGAAAATTCCCTCATTGTGCCAGTGCTGATTTCATACATTTGGGACCGTAATCGCCCGCCGAACGATCCTCAAAAGCGGCAAAACGGTTAACGCTTTGCGAGGCACAGGCATTCAGGAGCGCATCAAACACGGAGGGGGCGCTGCCGGACAAATGCCTGCCGACACGAGGGCGCAGCACAGTCAATTGTCCGGCCGGCCACCATTCACGCGCGCAGCGTCGGCGCATGCGCACTGACGCGCCTGGCAACAGCTTCGAGCCTCAACTGCAGCTCGTGCTTATGGCTCGCTCGTGGTTAAACCCCTGATTAATTCATACATACAGGTCCAGTAACGGTGCTGCCGTATGCTGCTGTGCGGAGCAATAAAGCAATCTGAAACGGCTAAATCGTGTGTAGGGTGTAACATAATTAATATCGAAATAACGTGAGTGAAAAGCAAAAACGTTCCATTAAACATGGCTCCGCAAACGAATGTGTGGCACCCAGCCACCTATGGCTTCATTCGCTGCAAAAGTTACTATGCGGTCGGCGATTTCATTTCATTTACAGCACATTCCCGGAAGGTGGAGATTTAATCGAACCAAACGTACACTACGGAGAAGAATGGGTACCGTACATTACCAGGGCAGTAAAGTACACCACTGCCCATTGAAATTGTTAACTCCAAGAAGAAATGCAGTTGATAAACACGTATTCATAGGACAAATATATTTTAAGAGAACTGACATGTGATTACATTTTCACGCAGTTTGGGTGCATAGACCCTGAGAAATCACTGTCCAGAACAACCACCTCTGCCCGTAATAACGGCCTTGATTCGCCTTGGAATAGAGTCAAACAGAGCCTGGATGGCGTGTACAGACACAGCTGCCCATGCAGCTTCAACACGATACCACAGTTTATCAACAGTAGTGGCTGGAGTATTGTGACGAGCCACTTGCTCGGCCACTATTGGCGACACGTTTTCAATTGGTGAGAAATCTGGAGAATGTGTTGGCCAGGGCAGCAATCGAACATTTTCTGTATCCAGAAATGGCTGTACAGGACCTGCAACATGCGGTCGTGCATTATCCTGCTGAAATGTAGGGTTTTGCAGGGATCGAAAGGAGGGTAGAGATATGGGTCGTAACACATCTGAAATGTAACGTCAACCGTTCAAAATGCCGACAGTGCGAACAAGAGGTGACCTAGATGTGTAACCAATGGCACCCCATACCATCACGCCTGGTGATACGCCAGTATGGCGATGGCGAATACACGCTTCCAAAGTGCGTTCACTGTGATGTCGCCAAACACGGATACGACCATCATTATGCTGTAAACAGAACCTGGATTCATCCGGACAAAATGACGTTTTGCCATTCGTGCACCCAGATTCGTCGTTGAGTACACCATCGCATGCGCTCCTGTCTTGTGACGCAGCGACAATGGTAACCGCAGCCGTGGTCTTCGACCTGATAGTCCAAGCTGCTGCTAACGTCGTCGAACTGTTCGTGCAGATGGTTGTTGTCTTGCAAACGTCCACATCTGTTGACTCAGGGATCGAGACGTGGCTGCACGATCCGTTACAGCCTGTCATCTCGACTGCTAGTGATACGAGGCCGTTGGGATCCAGCGCGGTGTTCCGTATTACCCTCCTGAACCCACCGATTCCATATTCTGCTAACAGTCATTGGATCTCGACCAACGCGAGCAGCAATGTCGCGACACGAAAAACCGCAATCGCGATAGTTTGCAATCCCACCTTTATCAATGTCGGAAACGTGATGGTACGCATTTCTCCTCTTTACACGAGGCATCGCAACAACGTTTCACCAGGCAACGCTGGTCAACTGCTGTTTGTGGATGACAAATCGGTTGGAAACTTTCCTCATGTCAGCACGTTGTAGGTGTCACCACCGGCGCCAACCTTGTGTGAATGCTCTGAAAAGTTAATCATTTGAATATCACAGCATCTTCTTCCTGGCGGTTAAATTTCGCGTCTGTAGCACGTCATCTTCGTGGTGTAGCAGTTTTAATGGTCAGTAATGTAAGAACGATTTCACGCTCTCTCCTGTCAAGTGAGAGAGCAGGAGGAGAAGAGAAGAGGGAAGTGAAAAGGAGTCAGTTGTCGACGGGGGAGGGGGGGGGGGGGGGTCGGAGGGAGGGAAGGATGAAGGATTGTATTCCCAAATGGTGCACATTTTAAACAAAGATCAAAGATGCAGTTCTCCCACCATATCTGTAAAGCAAGAAATGCAAACAGATGGAAATATATCCAGTACTATGCAAGAATTGTAATCGCTTTTCGAGACTCCCTTCCGTCATTTTTTGTTTCATTTTTAGGGTTCCGCTCAAACGGTAATAACTATACTCTTATAGGGTCACTTGGTTACTCGTTTGTGTGTCTGTCCGACTGTTCAGAACACTTTTTCTCAGGAACTGGTAGACGTACCAGGTAGGAATGTGAGTCACATATTAAGGTCTAAGGTCCCTTGGCGACGTGAAGTGTGATGCTTCTAAGTCCTGCAATCAAAAGATACGGCCATATTGTGATACTCGCAAACTCACTCGTCAAAAACTACTTCCTGTTGATCTAGAGTCATGAGATTTTGCAAGTAGTAAGGTTCCAGCCAATAACCAAACGAAAACAGCGAAAGTTATTAACATCTTCTTACAAGACACGAAAACAAAGTTTTTTGTCATTTGTTATCATACTGTCTGTCTTCCGTGCGTCTATTAAGACTCCTTTTTCTGAGGAATGGGCTGATGAATCAAGTCAGTGTTTTCTCCCTTGGCGATAAAATAAACGTTATTTTGTTAGTCAATAAAATGAGTCTTCTGACTGATTTGATGCGGCTTACCACAATTTCCTCTCACGTGCCATCCTTTTCATCTCAGACTAGCTCTTGTAACCTACAGCCCCAATTATTTGCTGGCTGTACCCAAATCTCTGTTTTGCTCTAGAGTTTTTTCCTCTACTGCTTCCTCTAATACCAAGGCAGTTATCCCCTTATGTCTTAACAGATTTCCTACGATCCTGCCCCCCCAGCTTGTCAGTGTTTTCCATATATTCCTTTCCTCGCCGATCCTTATTCCTTACCTCCTCAGCCCACCTAATTTTCAACATTCTTCTATGGCACCTCATCTCATATGCTTCTATTCTCTTGTGATCCGTTTTTCACACAGTCCACCCCCCAACTGTCACACAATGCTGTGCTCCACACGTACTTCGTCAGAGATTTTTCCGAGAAATTGGGACCTATGTTTGAAACTAGTAGAGTTCTTTTGGCCAGAAAGCCAGCAATAGTTTGCTTTTTATTTATTTTTGAGTAAGCTTTAGTTTTGCACTGGACGAGAAAAGCTGCCATGAGAAACGAGCAGCCATTGTGCTTCTCAATGGAAGGGTTTTCCCAGTCACGCGGTTAACTTAGCGCTAGAAGTCCAGGGACAACCCCATCTGTGGAGCAGTGTGTGAAACTGGCCTTCCACGTGCTTCTGTGTAGCTGATCTCAGCTGTCAACACGAATGTAACCCGATATTAGCCGCCGTTTGTGTGTCAGTGATGGCGAGTTTGTGACTGAATAAAGTGTCTCTTCCCCATACAATAGGCTGTCATGTTACACATTGTTGTGTGCTCGTGAACAATGGTATACAAGAAGAGTTTTGTGTCAATGGTGTTCTATGAAAACATCTGTACAGTAGCCTGTGGTCTGGTTGCAGTTTACTTTTAAGCTAGGCTAGCAGTCATAGTTTTCCTGTTTGCTGTTATGTTGATCTGCAACATTTTCAGTGTAGATAACAATGTTGTCAACGGATATTGTTATTGGTTTGAATCTTAATATATTTCTTTTAATTTGGTCACTTCTTCCTTGAAGTACACGTTGAAGTGTGAGCGGAGAACGTCTGGATACCTGCCTTACGCCCTTTTAAATCCGAGCACTTCTGCCTCAATCTTCACTTGTTCGTTATTATTGTCACTTGTGCATATTCCACACAACCCGTATTTTCCTATTGATTACACATTTTTCTGAAAATTTCATACATCTTCATCCATTTTAGGTCATCGAACGCTTTTTATAGATTTTGCAAAATATGTGGTTGTCTTGAATGTCCGTAGAATTGCCTCCATTATCCAAAACTAGGTCAAAACCGTCTGTCTAGAGTTTTTGCCTTTCCAAGTGCCAAACTGATCAACCTGTAACAGATCCTAACTTTTGTTTCCCATTTTTATATCGTTGTCAACTACTGGAGGCGCCAGCTGTTATTTAGATAGGGCTATAGTTCTTCCACTATTTTCGGCTTTGTGCGAACATCGTAAATTTCGATTGTATGTTTCTGTTCCCATGGATTCCACACCCAAATTAGAATAATCCCTCTGGCTGCCACTTTCTTCAATGATTTTAGACATTCCATAGGAAGTTATCTGTCTCTTCTGCCTGGATGTTTTTGGGACGTTTCATAGCTCTATTAACCCCTGACTATAATGCTGGGTGCCCTATGGTTTTTTAATTGCCCCTATGGCTTTTTGATTGACATCCATTTCGTTCTCTATCACATGATCAGGTAATTCCTTCTGTCCGTTTTCTTCATTATGTTCGGGCCGGTATAAGTGAAACCTGTTGAGAATAACAACTGTTAATCGCAAAATCGGCTTACATACTTTGCTCACAGCTCGTTCTTGACACAACCATGCTTTCATTTCGGTAATATACAATGTGACTGTAGAGGTAATGTCAAAGGTTCACCTGCTGTAGAAATATTTATGATGCCAATGTAACATTTTCTTAAGGTTTTTGTATGGTGAGAAATACGGTAAGGCAGGTGGGAACTCATAGGAATAGCTTATTGTGTAGACGTTGTATGCGTTTCGTTCCCATAGAAAAATTGAAATTCATCCAGAGTCTATGAACGTTCAACAGTCTGCGTGTTCATTCTCAACAATTACGAAACTGGTGATTTAAATCAAGCATGCCTTACCTCATTGACGGTGATACACGTGAGAGATGTCCTAAAACTGGAACTACAAAAGTGAACATTAACGAAGGGCATAAAATGGTATTACACAACCGATGTTTTAACCTGTGTAAAATAGCTGACATCATAAGCCTACTGGAATAGGCAGCACGATACATTTTGTTTGAACAACTGACGACGAGGAAATTCTGCACAAGTTCATTAAGAGCGTAGGCTGACACATTCTTTACTTTCTCAGGTACATTGGAAAGAAAACATTTGAATTTCAGCTACGATTGTTATAGTGGCTCCGCCAATCAAAGTGAGGACTGGAATCGGTTTTTGTATGCTGCAAAGATTTCTTACCAAGTCACTTTACCTGTCCACTTTAAGTGCTTTGGAAATGGGAAGTCTGAGAGTGTCATGAAGTACGAAGAAGATGAAATATGTAGATCCATTCTGTTGTACCAGATTTGGTAAGTTATTTCTCTCGCAAATCTAAAGGTATGCATGGAATACACACTGAAGGGCCAAAGAAACCGGTACACCTGCCTAATATCGTGTAGGTCCCCCGCTGGCACGCAACAGGACGTGGCATGAACTCGACTAATATCTTAAATAGTACTGGAGGGAACTGACACCAAGAGTCCTGTAGTGCTGTCCGTAAATCCGACACAGTACGAGGGGGTGGAGATCTCTTCTGAGCAGCAAGCTGTAATACTCCCCAAATATGCTCAATAATGTTCGTGTCTGGGGAGTCTGGTTGCCATCGGAAATGTTTAAACTCAGAAGAGTGTTCCTGGAGGCACTTTATAGCAATTCCGGACGCGCGGGTAGTCGCAATGTCCTGCTGGAATGGACACTGGACATGAATGGATGCAGGTGATCGGAGAGGACGCTTATGTTCGTGCCAGGGTCGTACCTAGACGTATCAGGAGCCCCATGAAATTCCAGCTGCACTTGCCCCACACCATTACAGAGCCTCCACCAGCTTGAACAGTCCGCTGCTCACATGCAGGGTCCTTGGATTCATGAGGTTATCTCCGTACCCGTACACGTCCAATTTGAAACGAGCCTCACCTGACCAGGCAAAATGTTTCCAGTCATCAAAATTGCAGTGTCTGTGTTGACGGGCCCAGGCGAGGCGTAAAGCTTTGTGTCGTGCAAGCATCAAGGGTATACGAGTGGGCCTATGGCTCCGAAAGCTCATATCAATGATGTTTCGTGAATGGTTCGCACACTGACACTTCTTGATGGCTCATCACTGGAATCTGCAGAAATTTACGGAAGGGGCGCCCTTGTGTTACTTTCAGCGATTCTCTTCAGTCGTCGTTGATCCCGTTCTTGCAGGATCTCTTTCCGGCCACGGCGATGTTTGATATTTGATGTTTACCGGATCCCTGATATTCACAGTACACTCGTAAAACGGTCGTACGGGAAAATCCCCACTTCATCGACACCTCGGAGATGTTCCGTCTCATCGCTCGTGCGCCGACTATAACACCACGTACAAACTCACTTCAATCTCGATAACCTACCATTGTAGCAGCAGTAAAAGATCTAACAACTGCGCCAGACACTTGCTGTCCTATACAGGCGTTGCCAACTGCAGCCCCATATTATATCTGTTTATATATCTCTGTATTTGAATACGCATGCCTATACCAGTTTCTTGGCGCTTCTGTGTGTGGAGAATCCAATGAAGAAGCTGCAGCCGCAGGAGCACTGGATGTCAGGTGTGTTGTGCTGGGCGCTTCGGCGACTTCCCTTCCGCGTGCTATGGCTCCAGACTTGCTGCATCGTCTAGCTGTATTTAGTACAGTTTTCTAAAAATTTGAGTGAAATGCATGAACCGTGGTACTACCCAATTCTTTAGAATATCAAAATTACAATCTCATCACAGTTAGTTTAAGGAAATAGGAAGCCCGGCATCACTGGTGATGGACAAGCTTGTGTTTGTTTCACAATTTTGACTCAAAACTGACTTTATTATAAACTTCAATTCGGAAATTTCCCCTCTTATTGATGAAATGTCCGCAGCTCGTGGTCTCGCGGTAGCGTTCTCGCTTCCCGAGCACGGGGTCCCGGGTTCGATTCCCGGCGGGGTCAGGGATTTTTCACCTGCCTCGTGATGACTGGGTGTTTGTGTCGTCTTCATCATCATCATCAATCATCCCCATTACGGTCGGAGGAAGGCAATGGCAAACCACCTCCACTAGGACCTTGCCTAGTATGGCGGCGCGGGTCTCCCGCGTCGCTCCCCTACGCTCGGTAAACGGAGTATGGGACTCATCATCATCATCATCATCATCATTGATGAAATATACAAATCTTCACTTTGATTGAATTACATGAATACGAATAAGAATCATATTATTTTGCGTCCGCATCCTAAATAATTGATAGTAGGCACGATGAATAATCAATCACAAATAGTCATTCTTGTTTAACCGTGTCTCAAGAGACTATTAACATTATACACATCCAACCAAAGTTACACAGCTACATTATACCACATCTTCATAAAGAACAAAGAGCTATTAAAGCTTAATAAAACTGAACTGCTCACATAAAGATTCACAGTGAAACATGCTTATACTAAAAATACAAAGTGGGCCATCCAAGGTCGCAAAATTTGCACACAGGAATAGTAACAAATTGCACTTCATTAAAGATACACAAATGATTAATAGAAATTCGTAGGCCCTTACTACAACTTTGCACTCGACACAGGTCGATAGGGCGAATAATCGATTTTGACATGTTGCGAGAGCGAGTGTCGAGATGCGCCATTGTGGTTGGCCGGAATGGTGTGTGTGTGTGGAGGCCATTATTGAAATACAGGGTTTTTAACCGAGAAGAGTGTCACCTTCGTCGTGGTTACACCCCTAAATAATAAATAAATACCGGGAAAGTGATGAAGTATCTTTAGAAAAGTGAGCAGTGACGTTGCTAGTGCCGATATTTAGTTTCGCGTCTACCGCGCCGGCCGAACCTTGGATTGCAGTGATGGATTAGCGTGTGACGATAATGGCAAATGAAGAAAGACGAGATTAGCCGTAATTATACATGTATGACGAAGGCAGTGGCTGTCTCCTGTTTGTGTTTTGAGAAGAATATAAGTTCGTAATTAGTAAAACTGTGTTGGTGTTCCTTATTACCATACATTCAGTATTATAGTATTGAACAGGACGAACTGGAAGGTAACAACTTCCGTAGTAGTCAATTCCAATTACCAGCCCCATTAGGTTCACGGCCATATTAATAATAATTATTGGGCTGCTATTCGATCAGATCAGGTCGGGATAAATACGGAGGTATTACAAAATGTTAAGTAAGAAGGGCTAGTAATAACTCAATCAATAAAATGACTTACAGAAACGCCAATATTAAAAAGGTGGCCTCACTTAACGGACATAACGACTCATAATGATGCCCAAATTGCATTTCGGAGAACAGCGTTATGACTCATAGCAGTGTTTGGAAGCAGTAACGGTACGGCTGGCAGGCAATACGAGCGTTCACTTCCCACGGCTTGTGCACAGGGTCACATAGCAGGCGGTATATATATATATATATATATATATATATATATATATATATATATATATATATATATATATATATATAATACGACCGGCCACACAATGAGTGGTCCTGACAGGAATCCATAACCGCGCCGACGCCAGGGAAAGAGCAGTCTTAACAAATAGCCTGTAGCACAAATAGATTGCAATGAAAACAAGGTCAAATCACAGCCACACTGGAATATACAGGGTGATTCAAAAAGAATACCACAACTTTAGGAATTTAAAACTCTGCAACGACAAAAGGCAGAGCTAAGCACTATCTGTCGGCGAATTAAGGGAGCTATAAAGATTCATTTAGTTGTACATTTGTTCGCTTGAGGCGCTGTTGACTAGGCGTCAGCGTCAGTTGATACTAAGATGCCGACCGCTCAACAGAAAGCTTTATGTGTTATTGAGTACGGCAGAAGTGAATCGACGACAGTTGTTCAGCGTGCATTTCGAACGAAGTATGGTGTTAAACCTCCAGATAGGTGGTGTATTAAATGTTGGTATAAACAGTTTACAGAGAATGGTTGTTTGTGCAAAGGGAAAAGTTCCGGACGGCCGAGAACGAGTGATGAAAATGTAGCACGCATCCAGCAAGCATTTGTTCGCAACCCAGGAAAATCGACTCACAGAGCTAGCAGAGAGCTGCAAATTCCACAATCAACTGTATGGAGAGTCCACATTGGCACTTATCTGTCCGTAACTACCTGAACGTCAACTACCCGAGGCGATGGATCGGCCGCCAGGCAGCCCGTGACAGAGCACTTCATCACTGGCCTCCAAGGAGCCCTGATCTTACCCCCTGCGATTTTTTCTTATGGGGGTATGGTAAGGATATGGTGTTTCGGCCACCTCTCCCAGCCACCATTGATGATTTGAAACGAAAAATAACAGCAGCTATCCAAACTGTTACGTCTGATATGCTACAGAGAGTGTGGAACGAGTTGGAGTATCGGGTTGATATTGCTCGAGTGTCTGGAGGGGGCCATATTGAACATCTCTGAACTTGTTTTTGAGTGAAAGAAAACCTTTTTAAATACTCTTTTTTAATGATGTATAACAGAAGGTTATATTATGTTTCTTTCGTTAAATACACATTTTTAAAGTTGTGGTATTCTTTTTGAATCACCCTGTATAATAAGCACTCCACCAAATTCTTAAGAAGCAATACTCTAAGAATACCCGTCTTCCAGGAAGTTAGCAGGAAACTTAGAGACCACTTCCAGTTGCCTTAAGACACTTCCAACATTAAATAAACATACCAAATGCCGCCGTTAACTCTACGGCTGACGCGAACGTACACAACCGAGACCAGTCCCAAAGCGGAGAATATGTCCTAAAACAAGTTAAAATTTGCATTTAAACCACTTAAAGCACACACTCCACGGATGATCAAAAACAGAATGAGGAACATCAATCAGCCCCTTAAAATAGCCACTGGGGAACCAAGTTCAGTATCATCTCCGGAAGCTACCCACGCCACAATAAGATTCAACAATCTTCTTAGTTAAACGCAGAATAAGAGTCATACGCAACTTGGAGGTGGCAGCGTGAGATGACGAACCCACCACAATTTTGCAAGTCAAGGCTCCCAGTGATCGGCACCATACGTACGGCGCGCGCCAAAGGACAAAGGCGGCGAGCACGGCGGGGTCCATGCACCATGGTTACGCGGGCTTGTTTTCAACACAAGTTGGCTCGTTGAACGCCGACCGGAGACACACTCGTCACACGTTCACCCGGAAAACCTGCCGGTGGAGCAGTCAAAGATAACAGGACAGCCAAATATAGATATCAACGATGCAAGTCGAACACCCTAGCGCCAGTAGCCACAGCTGAATGCAGTGATGACCCAGTGGGCTAGGAAGGACACATTGAAATTAACTTTTGACAAGAACTATGTTTCACCCAAGTTTTACTAAACTGACAAGCGCTTAGAACAAACCACGGAACTTTCATGTAGTGGTATTATAGGTATCCACCTCTCGACTGTAGGCTGTGTTGTTTCTATGTCTGTGTGAGAAAATAAATGAATCCTATAGTACTTTGTTACAGTTTAAACATTCCGATCGAAATACTGGACATGTGGTTTTATTATTCACATAATTACAACCTTCAAGCATAAAAGCAAATCAGTGCCGTTATATCGCCTTTCCGGAATGTCTTCAGCAACACCCGAATAAGTGGGCTAGCGCGTGTAAGTTTCCTGTCCTAAACTGTGTGCGAGAGCTTAGAATAGACTTACAAAACCATTCCATTGCATATAAAGTTTTGTAGATACCGAACAGTTGTGATCAGTCATTACCAGCCGAAGCGTGTGCGGCCTTTAGCTTGCCAGATCGCGTCTAAGACAAAGCCGCGCGTCCCCTGTCTGTGATTGACGAACCTGGTTCCGTGCAGCCAAGCACTATTTCGGACTCTGGCAAACGTTCATCAGAAGGAAATTATCCCAGGAAAAATAAAAAGAACGATAGCTTGTGGGCCAAGGGGCTCAACAGACAGCTCCAATTTTGCTGCAAAACTTGGACATCAGGAAGACAGTACCAAACGCAGCAGTTAATCACCGACAGGAAGGAAACAACTGTCTGCACACTTCCGATAACACAGTGAAAACGTCCACAAGAACGATCTGCACAGACAACTCAGAACACTCCAGTGTGGGCAAACAAATGGTGGAAGCTCAGGAACTAAAGAAGACCCAGCTCTAGTGCAGTTTTTTATTCTTTTTTTCTGAACGAAGTGTGCCGAGAAGACGACGATTCAAACCTGTGTCGGGCCACCCGGATATACGTTTTCTGTGTTTTCCCTAAATTGCTCTAGGCATATGCCGGGATGTTTCCTTTGAAAGGGCACGGCCGATTTCCTTCTTCATCTCTGAAAACATCCTAGCTTAAACGCCGTCTTAATGAACTCAATAGCCGGCCGCGGTGGTCTCGCGGTTCTAGGCGCGCAGTCCGGAACCGTGCGACTGCTACGGTCGCAGGTTCGAATCCTGCCTCGGGCATGGATGTGTGTGATGTCCTTAGGTTAGTTAGGTTTAAGTAGTTCTAAGTTCTAGGGGACTGATGACCACAGCTGTTAAGTCCCATAGTGCTCAGAGCCTTTTTTTTTTAACTCAATGTCGACGGGACGTTAAAACCCAGTCTTCCTTTTCGGAAGGTTTTTCCATACAAAAAGGAGGCTCATCAGACCAGTTTGCAACTGGCGTGTATTATTAAAACATTTTTTATGAGTGACCTTTAGAGATGAAACTTAAGAATATTTTTAGAGATTTGATCACGTAGAATGAACTATGACTGACGTTGCAAAACTTAAAAGATGCACCTGATGTTGACTTTGCAAGAGCGTACTGAAAAGTAATGCCCCCGATTTTTTTTCTGCAAACTTTCTTTTATCTTTTTAAATAAAATAAGGTTTATTAACATACTATCTCTTTGTTCTTCATGTCTGCATATTCCTCTCTCGAGAGAGTCACTTTGGCGATGAACATACTTCTCCTGACGAGGGACCAGTTGTTTTCTGCCAACGCTGCACAATGGCATTATTCACGGAGCCACAACCTCATCTCTGTTTGCACCACTTCATCACTATCAGATCGAAGTCCTTGAAAGGGTTACTTTAGTTCTGGGAACAGACGAAAATCAGGTGGGGCCAACTCGGGACTATGTGGAGGATGATCGTTGACATGGGACCCAAGGCGTCACTTTATTGGAGACATCGCATCACTCGTGTGTGGTCTGGCATTATCATACCGGTGGAGAAGGTGCTCCATGTGTGACAGAACTCTTTGAATTCGATATTCGATCACAGCACGCTGGGTATCGCGCACCGACATAGTTACGTTACATTCCGCCATGTTACACGCTACAATTTTGAGCGCTCTATCGGAAGAGAGCTTTAAATTTTAAGACATAAATAACAAATATGTAGATTTTAAAAGGCTTAAGAGTTTCCAGTTAAAAAAATTCGGAGTATTTTGAGCACGCCTTGGTAATGGTGTCCTGACAGAGAGTGTCGCACACCAAACTAAAAAAAAAAAAGAAAAAAAATGTTCAAACGGCTCTTAGCACTATGGGCCTTAACATCTATGGTCATCAGTCCCCTAAAACTTAGAACTACTTAAACCTAACTAACCTAAGGACATCACACAACACCCAGTCATCACGAGGCAGAGAAAATCTCTGACCCCACCGGGAATCGGGGCGCTGGAGCGAGAGCGCTACCGCACGACCACGAGCTGCGGGCACACCAAACTCCCAATTACAATAGATCTACTGAACTGTCACGTGAAGTGGAAGATCTAGGACTAGCAGACTCATGAAGGCGCACGTACGGAATGGCTGCTGGCTTTACACACGTTATAATCCACTCGGCAATTCGTTTCGACAGAATATACGAGTATGTACTGAAACGTCCCCGTAGAGAAACTATAAATTACTGTGCTCGTAAACTTCTACGTCATTTGATACAGAAACAGTTGAGTAAAACTGTACTCAGACATTTCTCTATTTACTTCATCCGATTATCAATAAACTGACACACAATATTTTTAGCGCAACGCAATCTGACTTTCAATAACCTGTACCTTTCATGTATCACTCACCTCACAAAAATCCTCGTTACTCGAACTACTGCAATACAGAGAACGCCAATACTGCCAGCTAAATGAAAGATTCTACCTACGGAATGCATTAGGCATAGTTACAAATGAAAGATTTTGATAGAGAACAAGCAATGTATTTACCTTAATAGCGTTCAAAAGTCACATATAATTTTGTGACATCCAATTAAACAAATTTCCTTTTTCTGACGGATTCGCGTCCAGATAGTCCACTCAAAACTCTGGCATCTGACGCCCCACATCCACCACTGCTGGCGGTTCACATCCAACTGCCCAACGCTACACAAGCGAATATTCCAACAATGAGTCCAATCAGCCACAGACCGCACACAGCATACAGTCAGTGATTTTCATACATAGCGCTACGTAGCGCTACCAACATAAAAACCTGAACAGCCTACTTACAGTATCACACAATTTAAAACATCACATTTTGCAGTCCAGATTATGGTCCACCGTATTTTCGCACCACGCAGCAAAGATATGTACAATTAATATGGCACAACAAGGGACCTTCTGAAGCAGAGATACCTGGAAGCTTAATATATGACACCTCCTAGACACTGGGTGAAAGGAGGCATTCTATACCATATGGAGAGAATAAGAAAGCAAATTCACCTAGTATAAATTGTTGTGGTTGGCAGGAGAGCCAACACCGTGTTACTAAAAGAGGCCGAAATGCACGCGTTTTAGCTCACACAGGCTGGTGTGAGGTCTGGAACATGACAAGGGAATTAAAATTGAGAAAAACAAACGTAGCTGGTGGAATACTTAACTTTAATCCATTAATGATGAACGTCGCTCTTGACGATACATATTTCACAATATCAATAGTACTGATAATGGCGCCTTGCTAGGTCGTAGCAAATAACGTAGCTGAAGGCTATGCTAACTATCGTCTCGGCAAATGAGAGCGTATTTTGTCACTGAACCATCGCTAGCAAAGTCGTCTGTACAACTGGGGTGAGTGCTAGGAAGTCTCACTAAACCTGCCGTGTGGCGGCGCTCGGTCTGCAATCACTGATAGTGGCGACACGCGGGTCCGACGTATACTAACGGACCGCGGCCGATTTAAAGGCTACCACCTAGCAAGTGTGGTGTTTGGCGGTCACACCACATAAATCTGCTATTGACTGGTGGCTCTAATACGCCATAAGTAAAATACGCTTATACTTAGTACGATACTCACAGGAACAAAGATTTTGGTATAAAAAGACCACAGAATTCTACTTTCACAGAATCAGATATTTGTACAAAACAGATGATACGATGATGAGAAACAATGAAAGCATCGAAACGATCAAAGCGAAAATTTTGGATCTACGACATATACAATCAGAAGGATGCTAAATCAGTATACGAGTGCACAATACAGGTTGTAACTTATATAAGTAAAGATATTTTATTGGCGACTGAGAACAGTGTACTGAACAATATTTCATCCGTATGTACTTCATTTACAGACGAATAATTACACCTAGAAGGAGTAGTATGTTTCCAAGTTGGTTAGCACCACTAAGAACATGTGGCAATGGCAGCCCATTAATGCTTATGATCCCCTAGGCAGTCGTTCAGGTGATGTGTGCATGAGTGAACGCAAAACGGTTAGCTTACACTGACAGGCTTAGTCCACTTAGTGGTGCAGATACAACTGTGCCGAGAACGTCAGGTAGAAAATTATGTGACGTTTTTATGGGAAGACTGTTCTATGCAGAGAAAAAAAACACGAACACCCTTATATGTGTACATATTAAGGAATCAAATATAAAAATATCTACACTTGTACCAATTACACCATGTATATCACCGCATAAGGCGACTACAGTGCATCACGTATGGTGTTTGTGGAAGCAAGCACGGGTCCGCAAAATATTATCTGACTGAACTGATAATGAACGAACGTTGACAACACACCTTGAGGTTAAGGAGGCTATAGTAACAATAGTTTATCTCAGCCGGTCACTTGTCGTCGAACAGTTAAAGGAGAGTTAACAAGTAGCCTATCAGGCAGAGTAAGCAACGCGGAAACGCAAATTCTCATTTAGGAGGCGACCGATGCAAATGTGAAACAGGCTGTATCGGAAAGTTCAAGAAACATATCTCCTGATCAGATGGAATTCCGGTAGAGGTTTATCAGATATTCTGCAGACTCTTAAAATCCGAGTCCACGCACACCTGTAATGAACTACTGAACCTACACATTGGCACCCCAAAGAATTTCAAGAGGGAATCGTCATAATAGTACCAAAAAATTCCGCCCTGAAAGATTAGGAAATTTTAGACGAATTATGCCGTTAAACAGTGATTATAAAAAACTTCAGTCGCATCTTATGCCGCAGTATGAAAACGATAATGAACCGTATCTCCGTACGTTACCAAATACACTACTGGCCATTAAAATTGCTACAACACGAAGATGAAGTGCTACAGACGCGAAATTTAACCGACAGGAAGAAGATACTGTAATATGCAAATGATTAGATTTTCAGACCATTCCCACAAGGTTGGCGCCGTTGGCGACACCTACAACGTGTTGACATGAGGAACGTTTCCAACCGATGTCTCATACGCAAACAACAGTTGACCGCCGTTCCCTGGTGAAATGTTGTTGAGATGAATCGTGTAAGGAGGAGAAATGCGTACCATCACGTTTCCGACTTCGATAAAGGTCGGATTGTAGCTTATCGCGATTGCGGTTTATCGTATCGCGACATTGCTGCTCGCGTTGGTCGACAACCAATGACTGTTAGCAGAATATGGAATCAGTGAGTTCAGGAGGGTAATACGGAAGCCGTGTTGGATTCCAACGGCCTCGTATCTATAGCAGTCGAGATGACAGGCATCTTATCCGCATGGCTCTAACGAATCGTTCAGCCACGTCTCGATCCCTGAGTCAACAGATGGGGACGTTTCCAAGACAACAACCATCTGCACGAACACTTCGACGTTTGCAGCAGCATAGACTATCAGCTAGGGGACCATGGCTGCGGTTACCCTTGACGCTGCATCACACACAGGAGCGCCTGCGATGGTGTACTCAGCGACGAGCCTGGGTGCACGAAGGGCAAAACGTCATCTTTTCGGATGAATCCAGGTTCTGTTTACAGCATCATGATGGTCGTATCCGTGTTTGGCGACATCGAGGTGAACGCACATGGGAAGCGTGTATTCGCCATCGCCATACTGGCGTATCACCCGGCGTGATGGTATGGGGTGAAATTGGTTACACGCCTAGGTCACCTCTTGTTCACATTGACGGCACTTTGAACAGTGGACGTTGCATTTCAGATGTGTTACGACCCGTGGTTCTACCCTTCATTCGATCCCTGCGAATCCCTACATTTCAGCAGGATAATGCACGACCGCATGTTGCAGGTCCTGTACGGTCCTTTCTGGATACAGAAAATGTTAGACTGCTGCCGTGTCCAGCACATTCTCCAGATCTCTCACCAACTGAAAACGTCTAGTCAATGGTGGCCGAGCAACTGGCTCGTCACAATACGCCAGTCACTAGTATTGATGAACTGTGGTATCGCGCTGAAGCTGCATGGGCAGCTGTACCTGTAAACGCCATCCAAGCTCTGTTTGACTCAATGCCCAGACGTATCAAGGCCATTATTACGGCCAGAGGTAGTTGTTCTGGGTACTGATTTCTTAGGATCTCTGCACACACATTACGTGAAAACGTAATCAGATGTCAGTTATAGTATAATATATTTGTCCAATGAATACCCGGTTATCATCTGCATTTCTTCTTGGTGTAGCAATTTTAATGGCCACTAGTGTAAATGACTGGAAAGACAGGAAAATTTTACAGACCCGTTGCGACTACAGGGGCCTAATTTAAACGGTAGATTCCTACAAAATAAAATTTGCTATAGTATCACTGGACTATGATGAAGCTTAAAAAACGGTTAATCACCATTTCCTACTAATGACTATGCACGTAATGACTTTCCCCTCTCTATTCTTTGCCGTTATACCGCAATACGTTACTGAACAAATCATCCAAATTTGTCATCAATGCACAGGTTAGCCGCCCACCGGAGGTTACCAGCTTCACTGAGCAGGTTTGTGTAATGTCTATAGCACTCTTCGTCGTTGCCAACGAATCCCTGTCCATGAAGCATTTATAACAACTACAAATAAATAGAGAAAAAACTGTGTGTAAGGCATTCCCTGGTGACGCCGTTTTTCTGATCAAAAATGGCAATGAGGTAGGGATCATGCTACAAATAATAAAAAATGACAAACAAACATCTGATCTAAAACTCAGTCGATCGACCTCCGGAATGTTCTACATTTTCCGAGAAATAGGTCCCCATACACAAGGAAAGATATGCCTTGCGAGCATGAAATGTCTGACTTTTCATTTTAAAAGCAGTATGCAGCACAGCACTGTTGCGAATTACCGGAAACTATTTAAAAACATAAATGCCTGTGTGTAACAGCACTGGATTGGGAAAATGAATAAACTTCAGAAATTAGCCATGGTAAAAGTGTACATCGCTTCTAAAAGCAACAGGTCGTACAAGTTCTGCCACTTCTCACACGTCTGCACAAGGACAACTGCGAGCCGTGGTTTATCTCTAAAAGAAAGTATGACTCTCAGGCACTCTCTACACACTGCTTTGGACTAAACATGAGGGATGTCAGCAACAAAGTGCAAGCTTTATAGGTTTCCAGCATGTGCAAGCAAACCGGAAACCAGTGTTGCAGTACATTTGTTGAAGGAAATAGTTCCACAAATACCTGAACGTACTTATCAGTGTCCAACACATTCCCGGCGGATTTTACCAGTGAAAATACATTTCAGTAGAATATAGTCTCACACAGAAAAGAATCACCGAAAAGGCAATCATAAAAACAAAATGACTCTACAGTAGCGTGATGAAAGAGAAGAAAAGAAACGATACTGAATTAAAATATATATTCAAATAAATGGAATGTAATCTGGGAAGACATTCACAGCGGGAACTGGCCATCGCTTATGAAAAGGATTGGCACTTCCCTACCAACAGGAAAACTGCGTCGAAGTCAAAATTTCATTACATTCTTTTCGCAGATTCACTGGCGTGTACAGTACGCAATCAAATAGATAATTAATAACATACATTCGTGTACGGCTCTATACCAGAAAAAAGATATCATGCATCAGCAGAACCTCGCCAATGCCATTACGCCTCCAGACATTTGAAACACGAATTGTATACCTTACCCAAAAGCAAAACGAAATTCAATCAACCGGCTGAAAGGCCAAACTGTGCATAACATCTCAACAAGAATCTAGCAATAGGGAGGACGTCTGGGTATATCTCACAGCCGAACACGACATGCTGACGCGCACCGGAAACTGTAAAAATAATTAAGACATTTTCTTAACCAGAACGATAATGTAAGATAGAAAAGAAAATAATTAGCTTTACTTAATCACAGATATCGTATATTAGAAAAAAGCTTGTAGCTGACGTCTCCACTTCTCAAAGAAAACATGTTTTGGAATAGAAAATGCGTAGAGATACAAGATATTCTGTGCAGTTAGTATCATATACACCCCTAAATTACATTTCTTTTGGCGAAGGTAGACAGTGAACTGAAGAAAATCGCTACTGTTTTTTCTTTCCTATTTTCATATTTAATGATAATAAATCTGTTACGTTAGTTATGAGTCACATCAATCAAATTCAAAAAGCTAAAGAAGAAACTTTAAATTTGAGTTTTCTCCTTTTAAAAAGCGGAAAGTTTGATGTTTTGCAGCAAATGGAAGCTCTTAACTTCGGGCATGTAATGCTGCGGTCTAGATGATTTTACTCTTGTATCTGCTCAACAGTATATGCACTAAATCCTACTACGTTGAGGTGATGAACAGTTTTATTTTCTCATCAAATTGACCATAAAGAAACGAGAATAAATTTTACATAGGAAATGAAGCCCACGCCGCAAAAGGCGTATCTTGGTGAAAGCCAGGAAGGTTTGTTGGGCAGGAAAATTAAAAAAAAGTAATACTACGAAAGTACAAAGTAAAAGATCTAGGATACCGTAAAAAAGGAAGGAAACACTGGATTCCGATTCCTGCTACTTCGTCGAAAATCCCGATTACTAGCCAAAACATCCTAAATTCAGGATGACAGCATACCAGTCATAAGATTCGCTGATGACATTTCTATCCTCATTGAAAACGAAGAAAGATTAGAGGATCTGTTGAACGAAATGATCTATATAATGAGTACACAATATGGACTGAAAGTAGACTGGGTAAAGACAAGAGTATTGAGATGTAACAGATGTGATAACAACGAGAAAACTAACATCAAGTTTGGTGACTAGCAGACGAAGCTGAGAAATTCTGATATCTTGGAAGCAAAATTTCCTACAATGGACGAAGCAAGAAGGACATTCAAAGCACTCTAGCAAAGACGAAGCGGGCATTCTTGGCCAAGAGAAGTATACTACACTACTGGCCATTAAAATGTCTACACCACGAAGATTACGTGCTACAGACGCGAAATTTAACCGCCAGGAAGAAGATGCTGTGATATGCAAATGAGTAGCTTTTCAGACCATTCACACAAGGTTGACACCGATGGCGACACCTACAACGTGCAGACATGAGGAAAGTTTCCAACCGATTTCTCATACTCAAACAGCAGTTGACCGGCGTTGCCTGGTGGAACGTTGTTGTGGTGCCTCGTGTAAGGAAGAGAAATGCGTACCATCACGTTTCCGACTTTGTTGAAGGTCGGATTGTAGCCTATCGCGATTGCGGTTTATCGTATCGCGACATTGGTGTTCGCGTTGGTCGAGGTCCAATACCTGTTAGCAGAATATTGAATCGCTGGGTTCAGGAGGGTAATACGGAAGCCGTGCTGGATACCATCGGCCTCATACCACTAGCAGTCGAGATGACAGGCATCTTATCCGCATGGCTGTAACGGATCGTACAGCCACGTCTCGATCCCTGAGTCAACAGATGGGGACGTTTGCAAGACAACAACCATCTGCACGAACTGTTCGACAACGTTTGCAGCAGTATGGAGTATCAGCTCAGAGACCATGACTGCGGTTACCCTTGACGCTGCATCACAAACAGGAGCGTCTGCGATGGCGCACTCAACGACGAACCTGGGTGCACGAATGGCAAAACGTCATTTTTTTCGGACGTTTGTGGCATCTGTTTACAGCATCGTGATGGTCACATCTGTGTTTTGCGACATCGCGGTGAACGCATATTGGAAGCATGTATTCGTAATCGCCGTACTGGCGTATCACCCAGCGTGATGGTATAGGGTGCCATTGATTACACGTCTCGGTCACCTCTTATTTGCATTCACGGCACTTTGAACAATGGAAGCTACATTTCAAATGTGTAACTACGACCTGTGGCTCTACCCTTCATTCGATCCCTGCGAATCCCTACATTTCAGCAGGATAACGCATGACCGCATGTTACAGGTCCTGTACGGGCCTTTCTGGATACAGAAAATGTTCGACTGCTGCCCTGGCCAGCACGTTCTCTAGATCTCTCACCAATTGAAAACGTCTGGTCAATGGTGGCCGAACAACTGGCTCGTTACAATACGCCATTCCCTACTCTTGATGAACTGTGGTATCGTGTTGAAGCTGTATGGGCAGCTGTACCTGTTCACGCCATCCACGCTCTGTTTGACTCAATGCCCAGGCGTATCAAGGCCGTTATTGCTGCCAGAGGTGGTTGTTCTGGGTATTAATTTCTCAGGATCAATGCACCCAAATTGCGCAAAAATGTAATCACATGCCAGTTCTAGTATAATACATTTGTCCAATGAATACCCGTTTATCATCTGCATTTCTTCTTGGTGTAACAATTTTAATGGCCAGTAGTGCAGTATCAATCATAGAACTTAATTTGAGGAAGAAATTTTTGCGGAAGGATGTTTATATCAGAGCATTGCATGTACTCGTGAATGAGGTCTACACAATTTGGTGAGGCCAAATAAGGAGATGCTTGAATAAAGAAGCAGTAGCTTTATCAGTATTCACCTAATGGTAATAACGGGTGGAGGGCATGGCGACAAGCCGATCACATGCTAACGATCAAGAGCGCTCCTCGTAATATTTTGTAGGCAGCAATAAAAACAGGCGTAAGGCCTAAAACATGAGAGGTATTCATATTACGAGGTCATTTCAGCCGTTGAATGGTGTTTCCCGGACTTCTTAAAACAGTATTTCGGAATATAATCTGGAAAAGGAAAGAGCAAAATTACTATGATCTCACGAAAATTAATGCAATGATCGAACGAAATAGTACTATCATTCATAGCGAAGTAAGGATGTTTTTTACTAACCGATATATCTAGGACACTTCTCAGTTACAATTAATCGTGAAAGTTAAATTATTTTCGATACCTGCACGTAAATCTTCTCTCAATACTGCAATTTAATCTCTGAGTTATGTTGAGCGACGTTGCCACACGATTTAAACTGCCTTCAGGACGATAATGTATACGCGATGGAGGGGAAACCGAGGCCGGATATTTCTTGAGGGTTATTAGAAGATGGCCTGCAGCCTAAGGAGGAAATGAATTTTTAAGGAGATTTAATTACATTGTATTAATGATTTCAAGCACTCTCGGGTCCCCAAATATTAAACTTTTTTTATAGGCTTCGAGTAAACGTGGTAATGTACAGGGAAGTAGCCAAAAATCAGTTTCAGGAGTAGGCGCTTACTGATATTATGCACAGTATTACGGATTTCACGCCAGTATCATTATTAATACAATGTGTCAGTCATTTATTGCCATTTGACAGGAAAAACCAATCATTTTCCGTAATCACTGACTGTACATAAAAATCTGCATGCTTTCATAGTGTTTTCCTTTCTTAAGCCTATGCAAAAAGTTTTCAAAATTTTGTATTTATTTTGTGGTGAAAACTAATTTTCTGTGGAACCTATCAATGGTCGTAAAACGCCCCGAAATATCTATTAATAGAAAAAGAAGACAATGATGTTTTCTCGAGGCAGAATTTCCTGAAAATTTAGGTAGGTTCATAATGAGCTTCACATATATATTCGAAACTAACTGTGTGTGTTTATGTGCGTGCGTGTTCATGTGTGTGTATGTGTGTGTGTGTGTGTGTGTGTGTGTGTGTGTGTGTGTGTGTGTGGGCGTTCGCGCGCTTGTGCGTGCAATTGAGTGTTTTTGTGTAATGTCGATTGAATGATTTCCATCTGGAGATTATCGTAGTAGTAAATTCAGTGATTATGCTAATGATTGACACCCAACCCTGGCTACTGAGTACAATGAGGTCTAGGAACAACTGTTTCCACATTTGTTGAGTGTGGGGTTTCTGGTAAATATTTGCGTTAGGCTGCTTCTGAAAGTGGGGATGTATTCTTTTATTTGTAGTTTTGCTTTCTTTTACCGATTCATACCACCGTTAACTTTTGCCTATACATAAGAAAATGAAATGTGCGTATGCCTTTATTGGCCAGAAAACTCAATTTGGCATGTTCGGCAGCGAGCTGCAAGTTTTTTGTTTCACGCCATTTCGGCGATTTGCGTGTCGATGATGGTGCAATAATTATGAGGACACACGCACCCCCACTCCCAAGCAGAGAAAATTCTCGACCTGTTTGGGAATCGAATCTGAAAGTAGCATCGTTGTTAGCAAATCACCTCAGTCTGTGTCGCCTGGGCACCAAGAGCTGCTGCCGGCCGCGGTGGTCTCGCGGTTCTAGGCGCGCAGTCCGGAACCGTGCGACTGATACGGTCGCAGGTTCGAATCCTGCCTCGGGCATGGATGTGTGTGATGTCCTTAGGTTAGTTAGGTTTACGTAGTTCTAAGTTCTAGGGGACTTATGACCACAGAAGTTGAGTCCCATAGTGCTCAGAGCCATTTTTTTGAACCAAGAGCTGCTGCTGGACGATTGATTCACGGATCCAGCTATATGGCTCCTTCCGTGTATAGCGATTTTACGACTATAACGAGTGGGGCCTGAAGATGGCGTCAATGTAATGCCGAAACTGGTAGCACATACAAGTTCACAAAATAAAATAAACTTCTACTAATCATACGGCTGTTGGTAAATTATTGCATCAAGAAATTCATGCCAGCCGTCGTCCCACGATCCATAATGGTTCAACGAAGATTAAGCAATAATTGCCTAAGACAATCCTTCATAAGAATTCGGCACTGCGTATGGTAAACTACAGTGTGGTTCAAACGGTTCAAATGGCTCTGAGCACTATGGGACTTAACATCTCTCGTCAGCAGTTCCCTAGAACTTAGAACTACTTAAACCTAACTAACCTAAAGACATCACACACATCCATGCCCGAGGCAGGATTTGAACCTGCGACCTTATCGTTCACACGGTTCCAAACTACAGTGTGGATATTGCACATGTATAATAAAAATGGTTCAAATGGCTCTAAGCACTATGGGACTTAACATCTGAGGTCATCAGTCCCCTAGACTTAGAACTGCTTAAACCTAACTAACCTAAGTACCTCACACACAGCCATGCCCGAGACAGGATTTGAACCTGTGACATGAGTAACACTTTTTCTTTCAATTTCTCTTCCAATTTCTCTCTGCCTCTTTCTCTAGATTCTCTTTACGTTAGTTTTTAGTGACTATTACAGCTACTTGCTAATAATTGTCTGTTGATAGGCCATCAACGTCTAAATCTACATCATTACTCTGAAATTTACCCTTAATTCCTTGTAAGAGAGTCCATGGAACCACTTTCGGATTTACCATTACACCCTTGAAGAGAACGTGTCACTGTTTTCCATTAATGCATAAGGAGCTCTCCATAAATGAACTTTACAGATTTCCTTCGTCAGCTCTATCTGGTACGTATACCATATAGAGGAGCGTTATTCCGCAAGAGGATGGATGAACATAGTGGTGCATCTCCTATCTGCCAACAACGGGTACGCTTTGCTTCGCCTCCCTCACAGCACTTTCTGTGTGATGCTTTAAATTAAAGGTGCTCGTAATACTAATCCCTAGGTACTTAGTTGAATGTTGCAAGGAGCTTAATTAATAAGAAGAGACTAATATTCATGAATAAATGCAATAATGTTACCAGCTGTGTGACCGGTTCCGAAGTCTCGTAACCGGTTGGCCCTGACTAGTATTAGCACGCAAGCTGACTGCATAAAATAAAAATAAAGAATGACATGGAATTCCCATTAACACAATTTATTAATTAAGTCCCTTGTAATGATAAAAGCTATGAAACAACAAAGCACAAGTGTAACAGTTCTGTGTGTGGTAGAGTGACTCAACGTACATGTATCTAGCTCGGTTGTTTCTCAATACGACAAAATATTTTAAACACCATTTACAATGAACTAATTGAAAAACTAGAAATACTATTATTTCACATAGAAAGCAGAATTACAAGTCTAATAAATGAACACGAGCCAGATGCTTTGTTGTCTGTACCTGTGAGCAAGACGGATTGTTATTAAAGAAGACTGTAATACCTTTTTACCTCATTATATATTGGCGACAATATTCCATTACACCAGCATCATAACTCAAAAGCCCATCTCCTTTCTCAAATATATTCTGACAATTGCGTCTTCTTCCATTTCTACATTACACCAACGAACAGTACAACATTTCAGTCAACACTCAGTTCGTGTTGCCCAACAGAACAACGACTGCTCTCGACATCCTCTGAACTACAACTGCCCCATGGAGGCGGCGGAATAATAATCTTTGGCGCAATCTCTGGCGCTGTGACTGAGTGTAGCCACTTTTCAATGTAGAGCCTTTAAATTTGTCCTAATTATTGTGCAATGGAAATCTGAGAGGATTTTGTTCGTACTCACTCGGAGGACCTCACACTTTTTGTTGTTATAGCACCAAGCAATTGTTTACATAATTTTACTATTCGTTTTGAGCAACTGCTGTCTTTACTAGACGGTAACACACGGGATCAGTCTAAAAGGGCTGCTGAATTCGCTACTGAATCGATTACATAGGTTAAAGAAAGCAAAATACCCACATCGTTTCCTTGGGATTCAATTCCTGCAAACCGAACATACTGACAGGAAATCACGAATCCAGTAGCACAGTTGAAACGGTACTCCGCAGCTATGCAATTTCATTACAGGCATCATGTTTGAAACAAAAAGCTTTCTGGAAAGTCACAAACACAGAATCACCGGTAGATCCCCTGTCGATAGCGGTTA
This sequence comes from Schistocerca gregaria, assembly GCF_023897955.1. Classification (NCBI taxonomy): domain Eukaryota; kingdom Metazoa; phylum Arthropoda; class Insecta; order Orthoptera; family Acrididae; genus Schistocerca; species Schistocerca gregaria. The sequence continues at coordinate 108,003,421 of NC_064921.1, read as the reverse complement.
ATAGTTCGTCTGAATAATGTGCGAAACTGTGTATCACAGGAACGATATTTCCTGAATCCATGGTGGCTATTCGTAAATAAATCGTTTTCTTCGTATTATTTCAAAGTGCTGGAGCATAGTATACGTTCCTACAAAAGATGAAAGTTGCCCACTAAGTCATACCAAAAAGTTAATAGGCTTCACAGCTCATGCATGCAATTTAAAATTATAGAATGGCAACTGTACCTTAGACTGTGGGTTCGAAAGTAGCATACGCATAACTAATTTAGCATAAAATAATACTTTCCCGAAGAATTTACAATTTACTAAATGTTGCCAGCGTGTCAGTTTGGGCTACCAGGTGAGGAAAAGGGACACACATTTTGTCTCGGAAATGGAATTCCTCTTTTCTTATATTAAATTGTTACTGTAAGCATAAAAATATATTGGGTTGGTACTTCAGTTCGTAGCGCTTAGTAATCACAATACATACACATAAAAATTCAAATGGCTCTGAGATCTATGGGACTTAACTTCTGAGGTCATCAGTCCCCTAGAACTTAGAACTACTTAAACGTAACTAACCTAAGGACATCACACACATCCTTGCCCGAGGCAGGATTCCAACCTGCCACCGTAGCGGTCGCGTGGTTCCAGACTGAAGCGCCTATAACCGGTCGGTCACTCCGGCCGGTAGATACACAAACAGAGACTTTTAGTAATCACTAATACCTTACTCTTCACAATTTACAACAAACTGCCAACTCTGGGCCGGCCGGAGTGGTCGAGTGGTTCTGGGCGCTAGAGTCTGGAACCGCAACCACTACAGTCGCCGGTTCGAATCCTGTCTCGGGCATGGATGTGTGTGATGTCCTTAGGTTAGATAGGTTAAGTAGTTCTAAGTTCTAGGGGACTTATGACCTCAGAAGGTAAGTCCCAAAGTGCTCAGAGGCATTTGAACCATCTTGTCAACTCTGGGGTAACTTTTAAATTCCGCGACTGTAGAAATCACATGATCTTGAGACGAAGAAATCGTAGAGTCGTGTTCGGCACGCATATTCATCCGGAAGGGAAATTCCTTGAAATTACTCGATATAGAGTGGAAAAGGCGAAAATCTGAGAGCTCAACACGAGGTGAGTAATGAGTAATTTGGGTGCAGAATGACTTCCAACCCAAACCTTGTATAGTGGTTATTGTCAATCTATCAGAATGTGGGGGGGGGGGGGGGGGGGGGGGGCATTATCATGGAGTAGCAACACTTCACGCCGTCTTCCTGGTTGTAGTTCTTGGATTGCATCTGAAGGACATGTAGAGAATAAATGTCAGCAGTGATGGTTACACCTCGGGGAAGGAGTTCGTAGTACACCATCAGTCGCTTTTCCACCCGATTCATAAGCTGCTGTTCTGTGGGTGCATGCAGGTCTTTGTACAGGGAGTTGCTACACTGTCTGGGCTCAACGATTCCTTTTTTTCGTATGTTCATCATCATCATCATCATCATTTAAGACTGATTATGCCTTTCACCGTTCAGTGCGGAGCATAGCCCCCCCTATAAAATTCCTCAATGTACCCCTATTCAGTGCTAACATTGGTGCCTCTTCTGATTTTAAACCTATTACTTCAATATCATTCTTAACCGAATCCAGGTACCTTCTCCGTGGTCTGCCCCGACTCCTCCTACCCTCTACTGCTGAACCCATGAGTCTCTTGGGTAACCTTGCTTCCCCCATGCGTATAACATGACCCCACCATCTAAGCCTGTTCGCCCTGACTGCTACATCTATAGAGTTCATTCCCAGTTTTTCTTTGTTTTCCTCATTGTGGACATCCTATTGTCATTGTTCCCATCTACTAGTACCTGCAGTCATCCTAGTTTACTTTCATATCCGTAACATCAACCTTTTTGATAAGGTAACCTGAATCCACCCAGCTTTCGCTCCCATACAACAAAGTTGGCCGAAATATTGAACGGTGCACAGATAACTTAGTCTTGGTACTGACTTCCTTCTTGCAGAAGAGAGTAGATCGAAGCTGAGCGCTCACTGCATTGGCTTTGCTACACCTTGCTTCCAGTTCTTTCACTATGTGGCCATCCTGTGAGAATATGCATCCTAAGTACTTGAAACCGTCCACCTGTTCTAACATTGTTCCACCTATTTGGCACTCAGTCCGTTTATATTTCATTCCCACTGACATTACTTTCGTTTTGGAGATGCTAATCTTCATACCATAGTCCTTACATTTCTGATTTAGCTCTGACATATTACTTTGTAAACTTTCAGTTGAATCTGCCATCACAACTAAGTCATCCGCATATGCAAGGATGCTTATTTTGTGTTCACATATCTTAATCTCACCCAGCCAGTCTCATGTTTTCGTGTGTTAACTTAAAAAAAACCATTTCTCGTCACCATTAACGATTCACTGTAGGAATGGTCGGTGTTGTTCATGACCCAATAACTGCAGAGCAAGCAGAGAGACTAATATGGCCAAGCGTTGACTTTTGTAATTTGAAACGTCCCCTTTGACCAATTATACAAGACTGTGCTTAAACCGACACACAATATTTTTAGCGCAACGCAATCTGACTTTCAATAATCCCTACAAAAGAATGGTCCTGACTAACATTAACCAATACCTTTCACAAATCACTTACCTCACCAAAAATCTTCGTTACTCGAACTACTGCAATACAGTGAGCGCCACTACTGCCAGCTAAATAAAAGATTCAAACTACGGAAGTCACTAACTACTGACAGGCACAATTAGCAAATGAAAGATATTAATAGAGAACAAACAATGTATTTACCTTAAAAGTCATAATATATACACTCCTGGAAATTGAAATAAGAACACCGTGAATTCATTGTCCCAGGAAGGGGAAACTTTATTGACACATTCCTGGGGTCAGATACATCACATGATCACACTGACAGAACCACAGTCACATAGACACAGGCAACAGAGCATGCACAATGTCGGAACTAGTACAGTGTATATCCATCTTTCGCAGCAATGCAGGCTAATATTCTCCCATGGAGACGATCGTAGAGATGCTGGATGTAGTCCTGTGGAACGGCTTGCCATGCCATTTCCACCTGGCGCCTCAGTTGGACCAGCGTTCGTGCTGGACGTGCAGACCGCGTGAGACGACGCTTCATCCAGTCCCAAACATGCTCAATGGGGGACAGATCCGGAGATCTTGCTGGCCAGGGTAGTTGACTTACACCTTCTAGAGCACGTTGGGTGGCACGGGATACATGCGGACGTGCATTGTCCAGTTGGAACAGCAAGTTCCCTTGCCGGTCTGGGATTGGTAGAACGATGGGTTCGATGACGGTTTGGAGGTACCGTGCACTATTCAGTGTCCCTTCGACGATCACCAGAGGTGTACGGCCAGTGTAGGAGATCGCTCCCCACACCATGATGCCGGGTGTTGGCCCTGTGTGCCTCGGTCCTATGCACTCCTGATTGTGGCGCTCACCTGCACGGCGCCAAACACGCATACGACCATCATTGGCACCAAGGCAGAAGCGACTCTCATCGCTGAAGACTACACGTCTCCTTTCGACCCTCCATTCACGCCTGTCGCGACGCCACTGGAGGCAGGCTGCACGATGTTGGGGCGTGAGCGGAAGACGGCCTAACGGTGTGCGGGACCGTAGCCCAGCTTCATGGAGACGGTTGCGAATGGTCCTCGGCGATACCCCAGGAGCAACAGTGTCCCTAATTTGCTGGGAAGTGGCAGTGCGGTCCCCTACGGCACTGCGTAGGATCCTACGGTCTTGGCGTGCATCCGTGCGTCGCTGTGGTCCGGTCCCAGGTCGACGGGCACGTGCAGCTTCCGCCGACCACTGGCGACAACATCGATGTACTGTGGAGACCTCACGCCCCACGTGTTGAGCGATTCGGCGGTACGTCCACCCGGCCTCCCGCATGCCCACTATATGCCCTCACTCAAAGTCCGTCAACTGCACATACGGTTCACGTCCACGCTGTCGCGGCATGCTACCAGTGTTAAAGGCTGCGATGGAGCTCCGTATGCCACGGCAAACTGGCTGACACTGACGGCGGCGGTGCACAAATGCTGCGCAGCTAGCGCCATTCGACGGCCAACACCACGGTTCCTTGTGTGTCCGCTGTGCCATGCTTGTGATCATTGCTTGTACAGCCCTCTCGCAGTGTCCGGAGCAAGTATGGTGGGTCTGACACTCCGGTGTCAATGAGATCTTTTTTCCATTTCCAGGAGTGTGTATCAGTTCATGACACCAATTCTAACAAATTTCGAAACTCCGCCAACTCTCTCCCCACGTCCACCACTGCTGGCGGCTTACCTCCAACTGCCCAATGCTATGCGCTGTTAACATCTAGCTGCCCAACGCTACAAAGGCGAGTATTACAACAATGCCAACCAGCCACTGACTGCACACAGCACAGCCAGTGATTTTTCATACAGAGCGCTATGTGGCGTTACCAATAAAGAAACCTAAACAGCCTACTTACAAATTTTGGCTTAGAGCGTGTGGTATCCATGCACCCGATTTTCGAACCTTCTCCTTCCCATGAAAATGTAGCATTAAGGTGAAATTATCCCAGTTCATCATATTTGCCAGTTCTCGAATTCAGTGACGTGGATCATTGTTAATTCTTATTTATATAAATGAAATGCCTTCTAGTATTAAGATGAGTCAAAAATATTTCTGTTTGCTGATGACACCAGCTTGGTAGTGAAGGATCTTGTGTGTAATATTGAAACAGTATCAAATAATGTAGTTCATGAAATAAGTCCATGGCTTGTAGAAAATAATTTGATGCTAAATCACAGTAAGACTCAGTTTTTACAGTTTCTTACTTACAATTCGACAAGAACCGATATTTTGATCAGACAGAATGCGCATGTTATAGGCGAGACGGAACAGTTCAAGTTCCTAGGCTTTCGGATAGATATTAAGCTGTTGTGGAAAGCCCATGTCCAGGATCTTGTTCATCCACTAAATGCTGCATTATTTACCATTAGAACAGTATCTGAAATAAGTGACAGTTTAACACGAAAAGTAGTCTACTTCGCATATTTTCATTCGCTTATGTCGTATGGTAATATTTTTTGGTGTAATTCTTCTGATTCAAAGAGGGTATTTTTGGCTCAAAAAACGGGCTGTTCGAGCTATATGTGGTGTAAGTTCGAGACCCTCCTGTCTAGCCCTATTCAATAGTCTGGGAATTCTGACATTGCCCTCACAGTACATATTTTCTTTAATGTCGTTTGTTGTTAGCAATATTAGCCTATTCCCAAAAGTTTGCAGCTTTCACTCAGTTAATGCTAGGCAGAAATCAAATCTGCATGTGGAATGCACTTCCTTGACTCTAGTGTAGAAAGGAGTGCAGTATTCTGCTGCATCCATTTTCAATAAGCTACCACAAGAACTCAAAAATCTTAGCAGTAGCTCAGACACTTTTAAGTCCAAACTGAAGACTTTCCTCATGGCTCACTCCTTCTATTCTGTCGAGGAGCTCCTGGAAGAGCTAAAAAATTAAGCTAATTCCAGTGTTACATTGTTGATTTACTTTATTTAAACTTACGACCTGTCGCCTGAATATGTTCTTTATATTTCATTTTATCTGTTTGTACTATCGTGTTATAATATCATGTATTGACTCGTTCCATGACCATGGAGACTTCTCCTTAATTTGGTCCCACGGAACAATAAATAATAAATAAATAAATAATTCCACTAAACGATCTTCTTTAAACCCTGAAGGTCTTCCTGAACTCGGAGAGACACTAATGTGGAAACGATCGTCCTTGAAAGGAAAAACCATTTTTTTGGTGTCCTCTATCCAATGGTATTATCCTCATAGAAATTGCCTTCTCCATTTAGAATTCCATTTTCTAGCATCCACAGCTCCACTTACTATCTCCAAATGACTAAATCATAACATATAAATCCAAATAGCAATAGAGAGTTACAAATAAAAAATGATAATCGATAAATATACCCGTAGCAACCGTAATACTAACTAACAAAATGAAAACGCTATGAACTCATGCACGATTATAACATTATACCTCAATTAAGTGTTAGAACTCTAATCCTAACAAATAAACAATGGGTGTTGGTACAATATACAAAAATATATAGAAAATAATTTTCAGGAACTTAGAATATTACAATCCAGTTACAAAAATAGTACTGGTTGTTGCTACTGTTCTAATAGGATTATTACAAACAGATACACTGTGTTTCACCAATCTGTAAGTTATATGATGGAACATTGCAAAAACGACAAAATTCCCTATGATTTTGTCCTCATCAACACAAACGTAATCTTGGTCAAACCCTCGGAAACTAATAAATACACAATCGAAATATTACAAGACGTTTAAAGATTTACCTTTATAAGATCTCCACTAGATAGTACATTTGAACCACGCTTTATTTTCAAAGAATATTGTTAAAAATTTATTTTACTTACTACTGATTCATCAAGAATATTAACACATTTAGTCACACGATGTAAGCATGGAAGTAGTTGCCAGGGAGTAACTGATGAATTCATAACCAAATTCCTTTTAACAAATGGAAATTTTATTCATTTTAATAGTGCCGAAAACCATTTTTTAAAATAAACAGATTTAAAATTATAATAAGACAGCAGCCTCTAAATACCAAAGTTACAATTTATTCAGAGACAGAGAGAAACAAGTTTTGACTGTATGAGCTTTCGGGCAGAGAATCTTGCCGCTCCCTTTTGACACTGCTGTAGCTATGAACGCTCACAACAGCCTCTGAAACACTACAATGGTGCAAATCTGCAACACACCAGATAACTTTAAACTAAGAGTTTTAACAATTTACACAAGCACCAAAACTATGCAACCCCAGTAGAAGGGATGGAAATGGTACAAAACACTAACAACTGAAATATTAACCTTGCCCCCAAGGTGCGACTTGATTTTAACTTCTAAGAAAGTCTTACGGTGAAAGGGTGGCAACTTTATATACTAAAATAATCATTTAAATAAAAACCCATGAAGTGCAATCTTATATAAAATTCTACAAGGTTGGCCAAACAATAGTTAAGATGCTCTACAGTACACAGATTCCGCCTCTCAAGATCATAAGCAATAATATCAAAGTTTCCAAAGATCAAAACATGTTTCAGGTACTAGGCCCTTACACTCCAAGCAATAGCCGGACGGGGTGGCCGAGAGGTTCTAGGCACTACAGTCTGGAACCGCGCGACCGCTACAGTAGCAGGTTCGAATCCTGCCTCGGGCATGTATGTGTGTGATGTCCTTAGGTTGGTTAGGTTTAAGTAGTTCTAAGTTATAGGGACTGATGGCCTCAGAAGTTCAGTCCCACAGTGCTCAGAGCCATTTCAGTTTGAACTGCAAGCAATAAATTCGACAAACATGACAGAGGCAGCTACTAACGTAAGGTAGATTGATAGGGAGATTACCGAACAACCCGAACCGCAGTTTTCTCTAATCCGCCCCTACTCCACAAGGGAAAACGGACCACCCAATTTATAAACAAGCACCTTCCCGCAGGTGGCAAACGGAGAAGAATGGTGGGACGACCCCAAAGCAAAACGGCTGGTGGCCTCACCAAGAAAACAAGTAGAATTTGACGAGAGTAAATCAAACAACATATAACCAGTGACTTAACTTCTAGTAAACTGCGATATCTCGAGAATACCTGGCGCAGTACCCCCAAACCGCTGTCCTGAACCGCCCGCTGCCAGCAGCTTCAACGGACGCAGGAAGGCGCGCCATCTCCTGTTTCACGGCGTCGCAGCTCGCACCGGCCAGACTGATGTCGTGGGTTGACTCCTGTAGCTCTCGTGTCGACCGCGAAGTCACTACCCCTTGCTATACGCCGCGGCCCACTGGACTCACGTGGCGCCTCACATGCGCCGACGCTCAAGACGGACAAGTTATCTTGTGTCTCAATGCGCGACTGACCAACCGATCGATCCAACTGCCAATGACCATTGCCCGAGCAAATTCGAGCAGACTGGCGGCCTAACGCGCTGACTCAGATGCAGGAACTAAGCACCGACCGGGCGACCACCCGCTGAGTTTTCCTACTGGCGGAGTGAAAGACTCTCATTTTGCCGGCTTTAAAGTTTAATGCGAACGACAGACAGACACTAACTGCCTAAAATATGCGGACGAGAGACAGACTAGCAAGCTGGGGACGAGAGACTGACCCAGACTGACCGACTGGCGAGCTCATAGCGCCCCTTAAATGCACGAGAACAGGCAGTCTTTCCCCTTTCCCACCATAGGGAGACACCAAAGCTGCGATTGCCACAGCGGCGCCACCGCCAGAAATGAAGGGTGAGTGCTTCACACTACGTGCTGCGGCGCGCTCTTCAAAACAGGAATTTTTCCCACGTGTCAACATCATTCACATAAATAATCAACGTTGCACAACTTTGGAAGTTTTCTAACAGAAATGTTGGTTTCGTTGACGTCGAAAATTGTTCCCCGCGTCTCACCTCACCAAATGGAAGCAGGCAAAGATTAATTTCATGTAGGCAAAGTGTAGCCAACACTATGAATCAAGTAAGCAAATACTGTTATTCTGTCACCAGCCAAATTAAAAAGAAGCCACCAGGTATTTTTTTCCCTTCTACGTCATTGTAGGTCAATCAGTGATTGTAATCGGTGGATTACTTCTACTTCCTGTTTTATGTTGTTGCTACCAAAGAGTCCGCAGCTCGTGGTCATGCGGTAGCTTTCTCGTTTCCCGCGCCCGGGTTCCTTGGTTCGATTCCCGGCGGGGTCAGGGATTTTCTCTGCCTCGTGATGACTGGGTGTTGTGTGATGTCCTAAGGTTAGTTAGGTTTAAGTAGTTCTAAGTTCTAGGGGACTCATGACCGTAGATGCTAAGTCCCGTAGTGCTCAGAGCCATTTGAACCATTTGCTACCAAAGAACTCTGTTGCACCATTCAGGATCGAGAAATATCAAGTGCTCTTTAATTGCAGAATGCGAAGAGGACAGAGGAAATTAAACGATCTACTCACTTTGTAAATGCGACTCCCTAAAATAAGATGTTGCACACTTTCTCAAGTTAGTTCTATCTTTCATGCAGACCCTTTATAGTAATAATCACACTTACTCGAAAATTGCGGATTATAAAAGAAATTTTTTCTCCCCCATCTGTTCAACATTAAGAGAGACACAATAGGAACGATGCATTTGGAGATGCAAGGAAAGAAGCCATTCAGCTGCATCCCTAACACGAGTATGCCGTAACCACTTAGGCCAGAGTGAAGAGACGAATATGGAGACACGAGTGCAGATGAACTACTGGGAGGAAGGGAGAGGTTGTGACGTCCCGCCCAACGAGAGACAAGAGCAGCAATATTAATAATATACGAGTGGGTCGGTGGCCCAGTTGGAGTGGTTGCGCCTGCCCTGCCCCATCCGTCTCCGCGGCAAGTTGGTTCATTAGCGGCTGGCGGCGACCCTCTCGACGGCGATGGCGAAGTCGCCATTGTGCTTGCCCCCCACCCCTTTGCCCTCCCCGCGCCTAAGTTTCCACTAGTTGTTGCTCTCTGCTGTGGCGGCAGCTGCGGCGGAGGCGTGTAACCAGCTCGGCGACCCTTCTACACGTGGCTTGCACGTGTTTTTACCTCTCCGCGGTGTGGGAGCGACTGACAGGCTGGCAGACGCGGGGTAATTTGCTGTACATTTCGCGACGGCTCCCCTCGCTCAAGTCGGTCCTACTCCGACAACGGTAGCATTAGCGCTGCCTTTACAGATGGTAGCCGCTTGTTCGATGGCGTCCCTTCCATCCCAGAGGGTCTATTGTCCTCGGCTACGCTTCTGGGTTCCGGCTGCGTCCTGACGCCAAGTGACAGGCATTTGCTAATGGACACTCGCGCACTCCGTCTGCTTTGCAAGGTACCAAGGAGCAAAACAATTTATTTATTTATTTCATTACTTAAATGCTGTTTGGATGTTACGTTGAAGGTACTACGTAGCATAAAGTAGATTGCGCTTCTTGGAGACATTTATGTTAATTTTCCATAGCAAGAGAAAATCTTTAATTCTGAGAAAGGGGGCACCATCAGCATAGGAGGTGGCAGTGATCTTGCCTGGATTACGTTTTTTTATTCATCATTCGTGATTTGTGTTAAGCAGTTTTAGGCGGGTTATGTCATTTTCACATCTTTGCAACCAACTTCATCAGTTGATTGGTGGTGGCACAATAGTTTGACATGTACATAGATGCACTTCGATTACTGTACACTATCAGTCTGTGTTTACAATAATCAAATATACATTTTTGGACATACCATATCATTATGCTTCTATGAAGACGATATTAACGTCTGCTAAACACGTACTGAGCTTCTGAAAATGACACAGTAATTTCTCGAAACCGGCAAATCGAAATATAAATATATTTTCAACTGATGACTGACTCTTACTGTGAAATTTCATAAGTTAAGCTAAGATTTTGCATACATTTTTCGTATTTTACTCTTTGTAATGTATGTATCAGCCATACTAATGCACACCAGCATGTTCGTGATTTGGTACTGCCATTTATCTAAATGGTAACACCAATCTCAGACATGTTGCCGTATATAAATTCGAAGCCCTTTACAGTTTTTCACCTGTAACCATGCGCATCAGCTGACGCTTGCTGCAGCTACCAGTTCCCAGGGATTCACCTAATCTGGTACACTTACTCTATCTGATCAAACGTGTGCAGATACCCGAACGTTATGCGGAAGTGACCACTAAATGTCACAAGAAATGGAACCAGGAAAGGCGAAGGAGGGCAATATTGTATTGTCAGCAGGAAGCAGTAAAAACAGAACTGGTCGTTCAGGAGAACTCAGCAGTATCGTACGTGCACTAGTCATTGGCTGTCACCTGTGAAGGGATACTTCAACCATTTACAGTTGTCCACGTCGACTGTTGATGAATTTTTTGTAAAGTAGAAAGGCTAAGGAACAGGTATACCAACAGCAGGCAGATCTTGTGTACTGACTGGGAGGGACTGTCAAGCGTTGAGCCGTCCTGCGGCTCGCGTTGGTGCTGTTGCTAGGTTTCCGCCCTCTGTTGGAGGCCAGACGGTATCGTTTAGTTGGCATGGTTGGGGTTGTTTGTCTTCTCCTCCAGTTGACTGGCGCCACTCGTTTCGCAAGCGTTGCCTAATGGCAGCAGTGGCGGTTATCGACATGTAGTAACTGTTGCTCTATCATTGGGGTGACGTGGTTTTTTGTACGTGTCATGTGAGTGTGGCAGTTCGGTTGGGGACTCAGGAGGAGCGAGGTCCACACAGTGCGGGAACACGACGTGACCGCTGGCAGCGCGCATGGGCTGCAGCATGGAAGGGCTGTAGTCACAAGGGTGCAAGACCTCGTCATAAAGCTTTAACATGAATGCGTTTCAATCCAAGTACAGAAACCTCTACTATTGTGATATCTGGCGATTCTCCAGTGACTTGGAGTTCGTGTTACTGCTGGTAGTGTCGCCGAGGTGAAGAGTAGCAAGTGGAGTGCTTTTGGCGTAATGTTCCATCGTTGCATATGGATTGTCAGACGTTAGGTTGTCGTTAGTCATTCGAAGACTGCCACTAGTCTGATTTTCCATCTTGTGAAGTGAATGCAACACTTGGATACCTATCTCATCTCTCACTAAAAAGTTTGTTGCTTGATCCTCTCAGCGGTCGATTCCTGGAGCACCGTCTGTGGCCCCTTGGTACTTGTGTTTTATTATCTTATTATCTTATTCACCCCCGTGGAGGATCAATTGCTCGTTTTTTAATTAACCTTTGCTATTATATTTGCTGTTGTGCAGCAGTGATTAAAATTTTAATTATAATTTCCATACTTGGCGATACAGCACGTTTTTAAATGGCTGTGTTACCAAGTTTACTATTATTTTATGTCACCCATTTGGTGATCAGTTGCTTGTCCTTTTAAACTGACGTTTGCTATTGTATTGGCTGTTTCACAGCAGGTTTTTAAATTTTTTTATATAATTGCCTCTTCTGACGTGTAGGACCTTCAGCCATGATTGTGGTCATTTGCTTTAAAAATGAAAATAATTTGGTATTTGTATTTTAGCAGTAAGCCTTAAAACCTTATTTACTGCCATTCCTGGCCTCTGATACCTTCTGCTCTGTTTGTGGTCATTTACCTTTTAATATTTCAATACCTGTAAGTTGTAAATTGCACTGAGCTCTTAAACATCCTTAATTTATTGCCATTCTTGGCATGTAAGACTTTGCGCCGTGATCACAGTGGCTTGATTTTTTTTTAACAAAAATATTATTTATATCTGTATTTTATGGTTATTCGCTTAACTGTACACAGTTGTTTTAATAACATATGGTATTTTTTTTATTTATTGCTGAGTCTGGATTTACTGATGTAAATATAAATATGTGTAAATGTAAAAGGCAACCAATAGTAACTGATTACGGCCCCATACACAAAAGGAACTGAATCCTGCCTTCCTTAACTACCAGTTTCAATAATTGCAAAGGTGGTTGTAAAAAATAGCATGGAATCAGCGGAAGGAATCACTTTCGACTTCCAGAGTGCTTGGAGCAGTCGAGCTACACAATGCTTCTGCATAGGGAATTAAAAAGAATGGCATAAAATTGTCGATCACCTCTTCATAGCCCACACATTCCTATAGTAAAGGCTAAGCGAAGTTTGAGGTGGTGTACAGAACGCGTCACTGTACAATAGATGACGGGAAACGAGTGATTTTGGGTCGGGAAACACGCGACGTGCTGGGGCAATCCGATAGTCGGGTTTGGATTTGTCAAATGTCTAGAAAACCTTAATTACCGTCAGGGGTAGAGCCATCAGGATTTGTCAAATGTCTAGAAAACCTTACCTACCGTCAAGGGTACAGCCATCAGTGAAGTGCAGAGGGAATGGTGTTACAGTAAGGGGGTGTTTTCTGTAATTAAGGTACGGTCCCCTACGCTTAAGTAAAAGATGTCAATGCACATTGTCATTCCACTAAGTGGACAACGCGTATCAAAGTAGGCTACCAGTTTTGCACCCACCTGTCCACACTTCAGCAACAGACCTTCTGCCCGGGGGTAAATAAGCTTTAATGACTTGCTCTTGCCCCATGTAGTTGGAGATACTACCTAACTTAAAAACATATTTCTCAAAATAGTCATAAATATTAATTGGTAAACGAAGCAAATACTGATGTAATGTTGTTTGGTACACTGTTCAAAATGGTTCAAATGGCTCTGAGCACTATGGGACTTAACATCTGAGGTCATCAGTCCCCTAGACTTAGAAAAACTACTTAAACCTAACTAACCTAAGAACACCACACACATCCATGCCCGAGGCAGGATTCGAACCTGCGACCGTAGCAGCAGCGCGGTTCCGGGCAGAAGCGCCTAGAACCGCTCGGTCACAACGGCCGGCTGGTACATATACATCTTCAGTTACACCCGTTACGTCTAATAGGTCCTCAATTTTCTTTTCCATTCTTGTGTACATTAGTGTTGCCAGCAACTTGGATGCATGAGCTGTTCGGCTAATTTTACGATAGTTTTGGCAGTTATCTGTCCTTGCTATCTTCGAGGTTAAGTGGTTATATTTTTCAAAAATTCAGATGATATGACTCCAGTCCCGTAGAGTATACAAACAACTTGAACAGGTTGTTGCCGGACCTCTGTTGAATTTCTGGAACGAGACCAGGGATGTTATCTATGACTACTGACCTTTTTGATCGCAAGTTTTCCAAGCCCCCGTTAAACTATGAGCCCTACACTGGATCCCGTATGTCTTCCATTTGAATCCCATCTCTTCCTCTATCACGTCAACGACCAGTTCCTCCCACTCGTAGAGGCCTTCAGTTTTCCCTTTCAACCAAGCGCTTGTCTCCTCTGTAAATTAACGGTGGAATAGCCATTGCACTCTTATTTAGGATAGCCCTTTCTTATTTAACCGAAGTGCGTTTTGTCATATCTGTAGGCTGAATCAGTTCTCGCGATAACTATTTCTGTTTCCATTTCTTCATATTTTTCCGGCAAACACTTCACTTTGGTTTCCCTTCGCTTCCTATTTCATTCCTAAGTTACTTGTATTGCACTCTCCTGTCTTTCCATGAACCTTTATTTGCATCGTTCTGTAGTCGGCCAATTTAAGCTTTTATTTTGTTACCCAAAGTTCCCCTTTAGTTGACTTCTTTGTACTTACGTCGATACTCATGTCTGCACCTAAGTTTCCTTCTAATAATTTTTCTGACCTGCTTATCAGTCGGTAATGACGTCGACATTGACGAGGCTTGAACTCACCACTCACTGTAATGTAACTTTAGTAATACGAATGTAGTTGAAGGATGCCTCTAATGCCATAAAATTTTAGCTGCTTCTCACTTTTGCTTTCTCCTCCACCACCGAGAACCACTATACACAATTGAATTACAAGATGTAGAAAGGGAACTTCTAACAACTATTTGAAATTTAAGTTTTTATGCCGATATCTGGAGTGTAACTGTGTGCTCTGTGGACAGAGGTCACATGCTGTACACACTCTCCCGAAAATGATTTCGCGGGCTGTTGATTTCTGCATCTCGTAGTTCAGTTGCAAAGCAGACCCGCGGCTCATTTTTCACAATGCTGTGCAGAATTTGTTGTGGAGACCCACAAGGAAAGCTTGTCTCCACCAAAGTGATGAATGCATACGATACGCTAGGTTTCAAGTAATGTCGATCCAGACGCTACAAGAAGGTGTGCCTAACAGATGAAACAACAGGAAGAGGTGTTTCCAAGCAAAATAAATTTATTTTTCTGTTGTTCAAGCTGAACCATATTGAATATAAACGCGATATGAGAGGAAAGATTGTTGGTTTCCAGTATACTGACTAGCTAGCCATGCAGACATTTCCTCTTAAATGCTACAATTTCTTTCCGATCCCGCCTCTTGAGAAAGCATACATGAGTGCTAGTGCTCCTGTGATGTTAAAAAGGCTGCAGGATCTGCAAAAACTTGCACATCTTATTTCTGCAGGGAACAATGTGTTTTGGGAGACATTTGTTAAACATCCCACAACATTCACAGGAGGACAATGACTGAGGAGAAAAATTGCCCGTAATTACTCTGTTCGCATGTTTTTCCGAAGATTCTTAATTTGTTCTATTTTCTCGAAATTTTACATTCTGAACTCGTGTTCACTCCTACAGCTAAAAACACATTGTTTCACATCTTGTTTTTTTTGTAGAGCACCACCAGCCCAAGAAAATTTCATAATGTGAGAAAACAAGAAGTGAAAACCAATTTAAAATGTGTTTTGACCGAATGTAGATGAACCTGTCGGTTCAAAACCGGTAACGGCGCTATTTAAAAAAATAAATAGTTGTATAAAAAGTGGCTGGTTGGTAATATCTTCACGGTAATAGGCAAGTTAAATTCTTATTTTTCCTCTCACTTTCCAATGCTATCATGCATAATGGTATCATAAAAGTTTTTGTGACGTGTTTTGTAAGATTAAGATTTTAAAAATTCCTGTGATTATGAAAGTCATACTTCAAAAATAAAGTATGTACAGTACATTTAATGCACAATGATTCCCTGATATACCATACGTTGTTGTAGTCTTGCTTTCAGTATTGTGACGAAACATGATTGCAAAGCTGTAAAAACATTTGTGGGCAAACATTGTGTTTAAAACTATCTACGAAGTTTTGTGTCTACTGAAGTGTTTCTCTTTTGTTAGAAAAGTCCTTTCTACATCTTGTAGTAAGTGTAATAATACGTAAAATGAACGGCCTCTGCATAAAAAACTATGAGGGTGTAAAAAATGTGTGAACAAACTCTCCATCAAGACAATCGGTATGAAGAGGAGCCAATAACTGTCCTCGCAGAAATAGTGCAAAACGGGGTAAGCGCTAATGGCTGCATTGCAACTGAAATGACTTCTATAACAGGGTCCTTATAAACGTAAAAGTAATTTGTAGCAAATAAATTTCAAAGACACGTTCAGTACATGAACATAAAACATACAGAGGTGGGCAAAGATTTGGTAACATCAAAAGCACATTACTGTGCCTCTTGCGAGTGGTGGGCTAGGCATATGGCAGCGTTTATCCCCGTGTCCAGTAAACAAATCCTGGAACAGCTGTGTGAATCGGGACTCTATCGCCTTGGAACACAGTGTCATCATTTGGGAACAATCAGTGTACCATGGGATGATCCAGATCAGCGAAAATGATCGTATAATACATGGCAGTAATGCGACCTGCAGAGGCCCATGGAATACCACGATATGGCATTTCACTCTTGGGACACTAAGTTGCCCAGAAATTGGAACAGTGTGCAACAAGACTCATCCGACCAAAACACTTTCTTCCCCTGTCCCGTATCCCAGGTTATACGCATTCTGCACTAAATTTTCATGCTATAGGAATTTGCATCACTGATGTGTGGTTTTGAAATTCCAACTCGCCCTGTAATTATCTGCTTA
This sequence comes from Schistocerca gregaria, assembly GCF_023897955.1. NCBI lineage: Eukaryota > Metazoa > Arthropoda > Insecta > Orthoptera > Acrididae > Schistocerca > Schistocerca gregaria. The sequence continues at coordinate 107,986,966 of NC_064921.1, read as the reverse complement.
TGCAGCTCCCTTCGTGTTGGTTTGGTGGTGACAGGGTTCCAAAAGCGACATTCAGTTTTGAAGTGACTTTTGCAGCTGTCGTTCTTTTATTTTTCGGCGCATTCCTCTTCGATCACCGTCCATCACGATCGCTCAACACACAATGTTGTCCGCGTTGTGACTTAGCGGATGATTGTTTTTCCACTTTCCCTTTATGGATTATAAATCTTCGATCAGGTGCTTCATGAAACACCAAACACTTTGGCTACCTTAGTTACAGAGACACGCAAGATACGAGCACCTACAATTTGCCCAGGCTCCAACACACTTAGCTCTGACATAATGTAACAACATTTACACAGAACACTGTTGTGACGACGACTGCCACTTACAACTTATTGAAGTTATGTCAAAGGTCAGCTCGTGGTCAAATACAACAGTGAAACCTGTAGGGTTGGCTAGCATAGCATGGGGTTTCTATATTTTTGTCCAACCCGAGTATTTTATGGAGCACGCTGGTATCGTAAATGTGGATTCAAAGTTGACGACAATGATTGACGACTGTCAGGCTGGCGAATGTGAAGGATTTGGAACAAGCACGTGAAAAATGCGAGAAAGTAGAAAGCAGTAGAATACAAAGAACAAGAGACACCAAACTGCGCTACGAAACTGGTCGATGTTGGAGACAATAAAAACACTGTCACACCTCCAAAAATAAGATAACTCATTTCATAAGAGTAGAAAGTAGTTAGCAAGAGAGAGAGCATAGAACATTTAGACATGTTGCCGATCAGGAAAGATATAAGAAACAATGTAATTAAGGCATTATTTAACATAATTTTCTCTTTCGTAATAGAAGCTTTTATTTAAAAGCGAGCTTTCGCCCAACGATTTGAGTCTTTTGTTCCAGCACGCGGCGTTCTCTTTCACTCCTCTTCATTGTTGTGTGATGGACGACGCAAAGTGCTGTACCGCCGCGCTGCATAAACATGAAGCCGTCAAAGGTCACGAAGTCAGAGGAGGGCCTCACTCTGAGGCAGTCGCATGTATGGGATGCAGATTCCACTCAGCGGAGTGCTATAATGAGCTACTTCCCGTGGAGAACTTGGGTGCGGCATCGGTGGAGACAACTTAGGATGTTACCTGGACTAGAAAATTACGTTTCGCATGACATTTCCCTTGAAGTCCTCACCTCCCTGTGGAACAGGCAGAGTGAAACATAATTTTGTTGCTAACCCATCAATTCTACGACTGGTAAGAGAAAGTGAATCGTGAGTAGTGCATGAAATGGATAAGGCAAATATGTATTACTCTAACTGCGGAAATTGATAAATTTATATCTATCACTGGTGTTTATGTATTTTCGTAGTTTCTCATAGGAGTGAAAAGAAAGATTAGATTTCATTATACTTGTGGCCTACTGTTTTGGTGCCCTAACGAAGAATTATATATAAGGGAAATACATATTTTTGTTACAGCTTTCAAATGTCTGGCGAATACGTCAGGCTGGTATATGGGTCCAAATTCGATTTAGCCTAAGGTGTGTTCATTTGTTCAACGAATTTTCATCACTGCTACTAATCTGATATGTCTTCCGTGTTGTGTCCTGCCAACGAATCAAATATGGGATTCGTAGGAAACTTGCTTTCTCGGGTCGCTAGACAACAATTCAAGCAAATCATATTAACGAGTTTTTATTGCAGTAAGATTAAATGACAATACTTAACTTTGAGATTTAACAAACAATCCTGTCGGAGGAACATCCGCAAGTGATCATTATACCAGAGGTTAAAAATACCGCTTCAGTTGTAAAGTTCTTTTATTATAACTGGTAGTCCCTGCTCTGCGCTCGGAAGTAGCACACTGCGCGTAGTACACGTCCACCGCGGTGCTCGGGGGTTACAGCACCAAGTTACGACACCTGAAGATGGGCTTATAATAGCCCGAAACCGGTTGTATGATAGTAAAAGAAATTTACAACCTCTGGCTTGAGATTTTACAATGATGTGTCGCACGCAAATGGCGACAACCATAAAAAAAAAGTCTCTCTAGGATATGGAATTCGTAATATGAGAGAAATACGGTTCCTAGGTCGCTGCCTAGTGCCTATTCTTGATGCCGATGTGGAAGTGGTAGTAGAACTGTCCGTTGCAGTCGGGTTGTCGTCCTAGAGAGGGGTCGGCCCGCTTGCAATTGGCTGACTTCTTCTTCACAGCCCTCTCTGCTATAACGTTCCGTACCGGCTTACCGGCGCTTGACCTTACACCAGAAAATTTCGTTGTTCTGATGCCGCCGGCTGCAATATGGAGTCTTGTGGATATCTCTTTATTTCAGAAATTTTCACCGTGGCCAGATTTCACCACTTACTCATTAGATATACTCTATTGCCATGTTTTGTTTGACCCATGAACTTGCTTCCTATCGCTTCTTCTAGTTGTTGTCCATATACTGCTTCTCTTGTCGGTTCTGCGGAGATTCTCCCCATTCTTCATCTCATCAGGCAACATAATTTTCAGTAACCTATTGTAACACCAGATCTCAAACGTTTCGAATCTTCTCTCTTTCGGTGTTCCCGCTGCCCATGTTTCACTTCAGTAAAATTTTGTGCAGCAAATTTCTTAAGCAAGTTAGGTCCTGTGCGTGTTATTACTGGACTTACTTTGTAGAGGAACAGACTCTTTTTGTCTGTGCTGGTGTACTTCCCAAATAATCCTTGATTTGTCCTTCCTGCGTTGTTTTACTTCCAAAGTAGGGGAATTTCTCCCTTCGTCACTCACTAGGTTCTCTCTAATACCATTTTCGCTGCTGCTCAGTGGTCTTGTACTTCTTTGTCTTATTCTTCATTATTCTGTCCTGAGTAGACTCTGCGAGTCATTCAATAGGTCCTACAGTGTTTCCTCATTAGGATGGAAGACAGTGTAATCAAATAATCTTGTCATTGGCACCCCCCCCCCCCCCACACACACACATATATATATATATATTCCTGGAAATGGAAAAAGAACACATTGACACCGGTGTATCAGACCCACCATACTTGCTCCGGATACGGCGAGAGGTCTGTACAAGCACCGCCGCCGTCAGTGTCAGCCAGTTTGCCGTGGCATACGGAGCTCCATCGCAGTCTTTAACACTGGTAGCATGCCGCGACAGCGTGGACGTGAACCGTATGTGCAGTTGACGGACTTTGAGCGAGGGCGTATAGTGGGCATGCGGGAGGCCGGGTGGACGTACCGCCGAATTGCTCAACACGTGGGGCGTGAGGTCTCCACAGTACATCGATGTTGTCGCCAGTGGTCGGCGGAAGCTGCACGTGCCCGTCGACCTGGGACCGGACCGCAGCGACGCACGGATGCACGCCAAGACCGTAGGATCCTACGCAGTGCCGTAGGGGACCGTACCGCCACTTCCCAGCAAATTAGGGACACTGTTGCTCCTGGCGTATCGGCGAGGACCATTCGCAACCGTCTCCATGAAGCTGGGCTACGGTCCCGCACACCGTTAGGCCGTCTTCCGCTCACGCCCCAACATCGTGCAGCTCGCCTCCAGTGGTGTCACGACAGCCGTGAATGGAGGGACGAATGGAGACGTGTCGTCTTCAGCGATGAGAGTCGCTTCTGCCTTGGTGCCAATGATGGTCGTATGCGTGTTTGGCGTCGTGCAGGTGAGCGCCACAATCAGGACTGCATACGACCGAGGCACACAGGGACAACACCCGGCATCATGGTGTGGGGAGCGATCTCCTACACTGGCCGTACATCTCTGGTGATCGTCGAGGGGACACTGAATAGTGCACGGTACATCCAAACCGTCATCGAACCCATCGTTCTACCATTCCTAGACCGGCAAGGGAACTTGCTGTTCCAACAGGACAATGCACGTCCGCATGTATTCCGTGCCACCCAACGTGCTCTAGAAGGTGTAAGTCAACTACCCTGTCCAGCAAGATCTCCGGATCTGTCCCCCATTGAGCATGTTTGGGACGGGATGAAACGTCGTCTCACGCGGTCTGCACGTCCAGCACGAATGCTGGTCCAACTGAGGCGCCAGGTGGAAATGGCATGGCAAGCCGTTCCACAGGACTACATCCAGCATGTCTACGATCGTCTCCATGGGAGAATAGCAGCCTGCATTGCTACGAAAGGTGGATATACACTGTACTAGTGCCGACATTGTGAATGCTCTGTTGCCTGTGTCTATGTGCCTGTGGTTCTGTCAGTGTGATCATGTGATGTATCTGACCCCAGGAATGTGTCAATAAAGTTTCCCCTTCCTGGGACAATGAATTCACGGTGTTCTTATTTCAATTTCCAGGAGTGTATATACATTTTTCGTGAACCACATCAAATACTGACGAATCGATTCCAGAGACCGAACGTGAGGAGAGGGGCTACTGTAATTGGTTAATACAAAAAAATCATAGAAGTATGTATTTTATCACAACCTTACGTTTTTTTAAATGGAACCCCGTTAGGTTTGTTAGCACATCTGAACATATAAACCAATACGTAATCATTGCCGTTTGTTGCATTGTAAAATGTTAATTACATCCGGAGATATTGTAACCTAGAGTTGACGCTTGAGTACCATTCCTCCGCTGTTCGATCGTGTGTTTCGGAGAGCACCGAATTACGCAGGGATCCAAAGGGAACGGTGATGGACCTTAGATACAGAAGAGACTGGAAGAGCACATTACGTCCACATGCTAACACCTTTTTTTTGGTCTTTCTCACTGACTCACATGTACATTACCATGAGGGGTGAGGTACACGTACACACGTGGTTTGCGTTTTCAATTACGGAGTGTCCTGACATGTCAGGCCAATAGATGTTCAATGTGGTGGCCATCATTTGCTGCACACAATTGCAATCTCTGGCGTATTGAATGTCGTACACGCCGCAGTACATCTGGTGTAATGTCTCCGCAGGGTGCCACAATACGTTGTTTCATATCTTCTGGGGTTGTAGGCACATCACGGTACACATTCTCCTTTAACGTACACCACAGAAAGAAGTCCAGAGCTGTAAAATCAGGAGAATGGGCTGGCAAATTTATGCGTCCTCCACGTCCTATGAAACGCCTGTCGAACATCCTGTCAAGGGTCAGCCTAGTATTAATTGCGGAATGTGCAGGTGCACCATCATGCTGATACCACATACGTCGACACGTTTCCAGTGGGACATTTTCCAGCAACGTTGGTAGATCATTCTGCAGAAACGCGATGTATGTTGCAGCTGTTTGGGCCCCTGCAATGAAGCGTGGCCTAATGAGGTGGTCGCCAATGATTCCGCACCACACATTTACAGTCCACGGTCGTTGTCGCTCGACATGTCTGAGCCAGCGAGGTTTGTCCACGGACCAGTAATGCATGTTCCGTAGATTCGCTGCCCCGCTTCATAGGTAAACAGGTAGAACTGCAACGCATTCTATGTTAATGGCCATTGACAGAATTGCACTCGATGATTAAAGTCATCACGGTGTAATTGCTGATGTAGCGACACATGAAACGGGTGAAAGCGGTGACGATGCAGTATGCGCATGACACTACTTGGACTCAGTCCACCGGCTCTCGCAATGTCCCGTGTACTCATGTGTGGGTTCATGGCAACAGCAGCTAACACACCAACTGCACCCGCTTCTCCTGTGACGGGCCTGTTACGGACCCGTTTGCGTGCTACGACCATACCTGTCGCATACGGTTGGCGGTAGATGTTTTGCAATATGAGCACGTTGGATGCTCTGTGTCTGGGTACCGTTCTGCATACACCCTGCAGGCTTCAGCTGCATTTCGTCGACACTCGTCATAGATGAATATCATCTCCGCCTTTTCAGAGTTCGAATACACCATGGTCACAGTTCCTAAAACATAACACTATCACAGACGTCTGGTAACATGGTGTACCACAGTTGGACTGCATGCGGAGACGAATGCAGAATAACAATAGCAGCAAGCGCTACATGCGGACACTGCGACAGCTAGACCAAACCACAACAGTGCACTACAGCCACACTCATAAACACGGTCGTCATCGTAAACATGTCCCTGCAGATGCTGCTCGCCGACCGTGGCCAGTGTTTGTTACAAAAATTAACTGAACAACGGAGGTTTCGAGTGTCAACTTTAGGTTACAATATCTCCGGATGCAATTAACATTTTACAATGCAACAAACGGCACTGATTACGTATTTGTTTATATGTTCAGATGTGCTAACAAAACTAACGTGGTTCCATTTAAAAAACGTAGGTTTGTGTTGAAAAACATACTTCCGTTCATTTTTGTATGGTTTGTATTAAGCAGTTACACTAGCCCCTCTCCTCACGTTCGGTCTGTGGAATCGGTACGTCAGTATTGGATATAGTTTACGAAATATATCCAGCGGTAACGTTAGGTGACTCACCCTATGTAGTAAGTTCCGATCTGTCAAGAAATGGAAACCACTACGAAAATCTAACCAAGCTTTGCACATATGTGTTCGACAGTGTCTCTAGCATGCCTGTCGGTTGCGTTACTTCGCTCTTTTGTCAGCGCATGGTGAGCATATAAAGATGCGTAGAAAATAGTGTCTCCCGCCAAGTATGAGTCCTGGCGAGAGATTTCGGCTGAGGTTATGCAGCCCACATTGCAGAACTGTCATACGTTTCCTACTTTGTGAGAATTCTCGTTCGCAATCTGCAGGGGAAATGAAAACGCTCCTGCACCGTTTTCGATGGGAAGTGTTTGATCACCCGCACTGCCGCCTGTAATTGGCTCCCTCTGTGTTTCATCTCTGCTCACATTAACTACTGGCTATGAAGATAAAATTTTCGCACAGACAGCGAGCTGTAGTTGAGCGTTGAGCATTGGTGGGAAACACAGGTTGCTGCCTCTTATGACGAGGGTATTGGAAAGTTGGTACAACGGTACTGACGTTGTCTAAATCGGATTGGTGACCATGTAGAGCAGTGGCTGGAAGCTGTAACTAACTGATATAGAAAAAATATTTCTGATTTTAAAGGTGGTTTCCATTTGGTGATCAATCGCAACTCACTTTCCGAATAGCCCTAGTATGTATCACAAAAAGGTTTGCATCACCCCAGATCCCAGAACTCCTGAAGATAGACGTTGACTGTGGATATTGTATCACAGGCACAGTCCCTTTGAATGTTCAGAGACGTCACCATAATCGGCCAAAGAAGTAAACAACCATGCATGAGCAGCGCCTATTAGACAGAAGGAGTCTGACAGCCGATCAGTTCCGGTCATTCCACCAGGAAGGAGGTACACGGCTCGTGTTGTCTGTAGTTCAAATACGCCTAGACGGTCAATACAGTGGTTAGATAGCGTCCGCAAGGGCTCTCAACAAGGGAAGTGTCCAGGCGTCTCGGAGAGAACCACAGCGATGTTGTTCTGACATGGGCAAGATACAGAGAGACAGGAACGTTCGATGACATGCCTCGCTCAGGCCACCTAAGGGCTACTACTGCGTTGGATGACGGCTACCTACGGATTATGGCTCGGAGGAACCCTGACAGGAACGCCACCATGTTGAATAATTCTTTTAGTGCAGCCACCGGGCGTCACGTTAAGACTAAAACTATATGCAATTGGCAGCATGATGCGCAGCTTCACTCCAAAATACCATGGCGTGGTCCAGCTTTGCAACCACGACACCATTCAGGGCGGCACAGATGCGCCCAACAACACGCCGAATGGATCGCTCAGGATTGGCACCATGTTCTCTTCACCGATGAGTGTCGCATATGACTTCAATCAGACAATCGTCGGAGACGTGGTTGAAGGCAACCCGGTTAGGCTTAACGTCTTAGACACACTGTCCACCTACTGCTGCATGGTGGTTCCATGCTGTTTTGGAATGGCATTTTGTGGGGCCGACGTCCGCCGCTGGTGATCATGGAAGGCGCCGTAACGGTTGTACGATACGTGAATGCCGTCCTCTGACCGACAGTGGAACCGTATCGGCAGTATATTTGCGAGGCATTCTTCATGGATGACAATTCGGGCCCCTATCGTGCCCATCCTTCAGGATAGCGACATCACTCGACTGGAGCAGCCAGCATGTTCTCCAGGCATGAACCCTATTGAACATGCCTGAGATAGATTGAAAAGGGCAGTTTGTGGAAGACGTGACCCACCAACCACTCTGAGGGGTCTACGTTGAGTCACCGTTCAGGTGTGGGACAATCTCAGCCAACAGTAGCTTGATGAACTTATGGATAGTACGCCACGTCGAAAACAGGCATGCATCAATGCAACAAGAGGACGTGCTACTGGGTGTATAGAGTGTGGTCAGAAAATGTCTGAAACGCTTGTCCTGATGTAGGGCAGATTGTACTGTGACACCCCGATTGGCTACATTCAGTGCTTAATGACTCGGAAACGGTTCAACGTATCACATTTCTTCTTAACATTTATGTTACCGTGCAACCTGCCCTGCAACATCCCTACGAGCGTTTCAGACATTTTCCCATCACCCTGTATATATATCACTGCGACCATTTTCATCTAAATAAACAACAGCTCTAATTTCCTGGATTCTACAAGATATTTAGGAGGAATTCGTTGTAAACCAAACAAAAACCAGAACTGACGGTCCTCTGTTTACTATTTGTTCCCAGCTTCCGTTGATTTTCCTGAAGAAACCCTAGACCCATATAGACCATTTGGATAGGGAATGAAATACACAAATAAACATCAGTCGCCGGTGAGAGTAGATGTTTATGACACTGCACTCACACATCCCAGTAGCGCAGTAGTAATTTGTACAAAAAAGAATACTTTCTTATTAGGTTGCTGACTCTTCCCCACACAATCTCAAACGTATTTATGCTATTACTTTACAATGTCGTTGATTAAAATGATCATGAACGCAATGGCAATGACTTAAACCCAGGCATCGATGTGAAAATTATACCAAACAAGATTATCTACGATTGAATCCTCAATTTGGCAAGAAAAAAATTTGTATCACGAAAAAAATTGCACGATAGCAAATTCGTTTTTAAAGAAAGGAACGCATATAAATACAATGTCATTGTATGGATTGTTAGGAACGGACTGTGCCTATATGGTGGACGAGGATTATATAAGAAACTGACGTGATTCTTGTTCGAAAGAAAGTTCCTCATTCTAAATTTGTAATTTAAGAAAACTATCACTGTAATCTAAGTCATTTACTATTAGGAACTGGGCAAGTGCATGTAATCACACCTACCACAGCAGTGGAAGGACTTTGCTGCATCTGGAGAAATATTAATTTAGTTACAACTAGTATGGTATGGTTCAATTTGAAATACTTCCTTTCTTACAAAAATATTTTACGCTAAGCTGGGCATCTGCTTGGACATGATCAGTGGCGCGTACTGGCAAGAATATACGAAAAATTAAGTCGTAATCCAATATTTGGATGCATTTGTCTTTCTCCCACGTGTTTAAAGTGTACACCACCGCAAAGCGAAGTTGTACGCCTGACTGAATGGCACCATGAACAGGTGGCCAGTCTATTATAAGCTAAATCCATTTCAGTCTGAAACTTTTGTATTCCCGTGAAGTAGGTGGCTCTTCTGACAGGCACCTTTGGCATTAACGAGGTGAATGAAACAGTGACACGAACATTTTTCCATGGTGTCCCATCGCTTCCCTATTTTGACTATAATTAACAATGTAGCAGCTACGTTAATCGAATGAAAGCTGTCGTGAGAAGTCTAACAGTGTTTCCCATAAGAACATTAGTTCACATTTTTTCTACATCTATTTACATCCATACTCCGCAAGCCACCTGACGGTGTGAGGCGGAGGGTACCCTGAGTACCTCTATCGATTCTCCCTTCTATTCCAGTCTCGTATTGTTGGTGGAAAGAAGGATTGTTGGTATGCTTCTGTGTGGGCTCTAATCTCTCTGATTTTATCCTTATTGTCTCTTCGCGAGATATACGTAGGAGGGAGCAATATACTGCTTGACCCTTCGGTGAAGGTATGTTCTCTAAACTTTAACAAAAGCCCGTACCAAGCTACTGAGCGTCTCTCCTGCAGAGTCTTCCACTGGAGTTTATCTATCATATCCGTAACGCTTTCGCGATTACTAAATGATCCTGTAACGAAGCGCGCAGCTCTCCGTTGGATGTTCTCTATCTCTTCTATCAACCCTATCTGTTACGGATCCCACACTGCTGAGCAGTATTCAAGCAGTGGGTTAACAAGCGTACTGTAACCTACTTCCTTTGTTTTCGGATTGAATTTCCTTAGAATTCTTCCAGTGAATCTCAGTCTGGCATCTGCTTCACCGACGATTAACTTGATATGATCATTCCATTTTAAATCACTGCTAATGCGTACTCCCAGATAATTTATGGAATTAACTGCTTCCTGTTGCTGACCTGCTATTTTGTAGCTAAATGATAAGGGATCTATCTTTCTGTGTATTCGCAGCACATTACACTTGTCTACAATGAGATTCTATTGCCATTCCCTGCACGAAGCGTTAATTCGCTGCAGATCCTCCTGCATTTCAGTACAATTTTCCATTGTTACAAGCTCTCGATACACCACAGCATCATCTGCAAAAGCCTCAATGAACTTTCGATGTCATTCACCAGGACATTTATATATATTGTGAATAGCTACGGTCCTATGACACTCCAGTGCGGCACACCTTAAATCACTCCTACTTCGGAAGACTTCTCTGCATTGAGAATGACATGCTGCGATCTTTTATCAAGGAACTCCTCAATCCAATCACACAATTGGTCTGATAGTCCGTAGGCTCTTACTTTTTCATTAAACGACTGTGGGGAACTGTATCGAACGCCTTGCGAAAGTCAAGAAACACGGCATCTACCTGTGAATCCGTGTCTATCGCCCTCTGAGTCTCGTGGACGAATAGCGTGAGCTGGGTTTCACACGACCGTCTTTTTTGAAACCCATGCTGATCCTACAGAGTAGATTTTTAGTCTCCAGAAAAGTCATTATACTCTAACATAATACGTGTTCCAAATTCTACAACTAATCGACGTTAGAGATATAGGTCTATAGTTCTGCACATCTGTTCGACGTCCCTTCTCGAAAACGGGGATGACCTTTGCCCTTTTCCAATCCTTTGGAACGCTACGGTCTTCTAGAGACCTACGGTACACCGCTGCAATAAGGGTGGCAAGTTCCTTCGCGTACTCTGTGTAAAATCAAACTGGTATCCCATCAGGTCCAGCGGCCTTTCCATTTATGTTTCTTAGTTTAAGTAAAAGGATCAGTTCGAAGGAAGAACAGTCTATGATGATGACAGATAATTTATTGCCACTAACAGTTATCATCATCGGAAAACCTAGACGAACTTAAATTTAAGGCATAATTTAATATTACACTCTGCTGTCTGACACTGTTTAATTGTCTCAAGAAAATGCAAAAGCGTAGGCAGTGTAACGATTATTTCCGTAGCGAACAGAAATACACTGGATTTTGGAACACATGTGAGGAGAAAGCAATTAAGGACTGCGGGTTCCTTGAACAGTGAATGATACGAACCAGTAATACTGGCGGGTAACAACTGAGGATGTTTGTGGTTTTCAGTGACTCTAAGGAACTTCTACCACTTCGTCTCAAAGGCGATTAATACAGGGAGCTATTTTCATATGCTCCAGCGGGTTCATTCCCAGCATCCCAGTTTAACCCACAACACCAGCAAGTTCACCATAGCAATCTCCTTGCGCACCATTGTTGATCAGCCTCAGAGGGGTTAGAGTAAATCTCCGTTTCTGGTGTTGTGAACAACGAGATTCTCCTAGCTTCAGCTGCACACAACACGCTTGTGAAAAGCGTCTGTTTGACTTGCAACTTGTTCCTGGCATCTTCCGTAACACAGGCGCCAGTCGATCGGTGTCCTGTGTTACTAATCTTCGTTAGGTCATAGCGATGGAGGATGACACTTGCTACTAAAGAAGTAGTTTATTTTTTTCATTGGTCGTTTGTATTGTCAAACACTGTTTACATTAAAATTTTTGAAATTTTTTAAAACATTGTCAGCAATCTTAAAATTTGTTAAAATTAAAATTTTAAAACAGTTTTGATCGCAATTTTTCATTGGAGTGAATGACCAGTTTCGACTTTTTCATAGAGTCATCTTCAGACTCCAGAGCTATGGATGGACTGCTGAGCAGTTACACGAGCGTCGACAATCGACGGAACTCGTCTGGCAGTGTCCATCCACCGCTCTGGAGTCTGAAGATGACTCTATGAAAGAGTCGAAACCGGTCACTCACTCCAATAAAAAAATTGCTATCTGGACCATTTTAAAATTTAAATTAAATCTGTTTAAAATTTAAATTAGAACTGTTTACACTATAACATGGATATGACGAGTACGATAAATGTGATGATGAGGACAGACTTCGCAGCAAGGACATAAATATTCATTTTTAAGATTCAGAGTCCTCTCTCTTGTAGCATAGTAATGAGTGTTGTGTATAAGCTGTTCGCCCTCTCGGCAGCAACCCTTTCTACACCAGTTTCATGCTAGTGGCCAAGCGAATGAAGCCACAGGGGCCACAACTGCAGACAATTGACAGAAAACCTCATACACAAACCGCCCCAACAGCCGGAAACGTGAGCGTCACACTAGGTCACAGGCCTCGCGGAGCTGCTTTACTTACTTAGTACACGCGGTCGCAAATAGATCAAAATTTATCCTAGTACCGCCTAGGTATTTAGGTCGGCACTGAGCCGTGCAAGGCCAGTCTTTTCCTTCCAGTCCTCTGGGCCTGGCACTGAACACGACAGTAGTCGACCAATCACTAGGAAGCGAACTGAATCTCTGATGCTGTATCACTGCCAGTCACCTCCGTACTAGATGCCACCAGTGATTGACTCCGGTATCGCCAGCAAGCACCCTCTACACCAGCGATTTCAGTGGACTTCGGTGTTGGCCTTGGCCATTACTCTGTGTTGTAACTGTTCAGCTCCTGTGTGAATCTGACTTTCTCAGCTCTTGAGGCCATCTACTTACTTGGGAGTATGTAAAAATGAGTGATTACAACCATCTATCACAGTCACTTCTCGTAAATAACTTACCCCAGCGGAAGCTTTTGTTTATGATGGGTTCTTTAATAAATTTGTCATGCAATGTTTACCTGGACTTTCTTGTCATTGCAACTCCAGGATAGGACGTATCAATAGCATCAAAACTTACTTGAAAATGAAGTTATGTGAAACATTTTATATTAGTACGATATTGCAGTGCCTATGTTGTTCAGAAGTACATTGCAGTGTTCAGGCATGTTCGAAGGAACAGACACTAAGGCGACCTCACCCGTTATGAAATACATTAAATATACTCACAGTTACGAATGTGAACTATCATCAGCTGTATAGGACTTATTCCAGCACTGCATGTTTACACTGTTGATGACAAACCACTATAAACATTAACAATAGTAAAATAGCCAGAATGAACCATTTGGAGTGACCTGAAGTGGAATGACCACATGTAATAAAACTTAAGGAAAAGCTGATGTCAGGCTCAGATTCATTGAAGGAATCGTTTAGAGATGTAATTCATCCTTGAAGAAGTGCCTTACAAAACATGTTTCATTGTTTAGTGTCATCTGTGGGCCTCAGACACTTACCTGGTCTCATTTATAGAATATGCAGACAAGATCAAAGGCAAAGCAGCATCCACATAGGTGACACTACAGTGTTAAGCAGATGATAAACCAATTCCAGAGACAGTCGCTACAGGAGAAGCATTGTGCCTCATACATACGTTTTCTGTTGAAAAATGTGAGTGTACATTCTGGAGAGAATTGTTCACATCTTACTTCATCCCACATACATCTCATGAACCACTTACAATGAGGAAATCTGAAGTTGGCAGCTGATATGGAGGTTTACTGACACTCATTCTTTTCATGCAACATTTGCAAGTGGAAGAAGGACAGGGACCAAATGATAGAGGTAGCAGAACGAAATGTAGTAATTGCAGAAGCATAATTTCGTTTCAAACAAGTCACCTTTACTATCTTTCTTTGTAAACGAATCAGTGGCCATATAGCAAAATAACTTTTTTCTACTGCCAGTCGCTATAATTTTTTTAAATGCATTCTACATTACAACGACTGGTGCAGTTTTCTTGTAAAAAATAAGTCAGTATCACCCTCTTTCTTCTAAAGAAGAATGCTGGCTGCCCTTCTATACTCTACTTCTAATGTCACAGAACAGTATAAATAAGGAGGTCTTCGTCAGTACTTCGAAAGGCTATTAATTTGCATGTAGAGAGTGAGAGAATAAGAAAATCTTGCACATGGCAATTGAAGGCGTTGCGAGTTGCGTAAAACCAAGTGGTAGGTGCAGACGAATGACCCTTTATACAGGGCAATAAAATAAAAACTGGCTCAGAAAAAAATTTTATACACCTCCATCAACTCATCTTATTTACTCGGCACATGGCGCAGATGATGTGTGTTGAGTTGTCTATCTTAAGGTGCATGAATGATTTTCCATGGCTCATTTACTTTGCTAATTCTGTGTGTCAATATAATTATATTCAAAATAATGGTCTTACCTAGAGCACGAAATTGCTGAAGATGCCATGCTTCAAATGATAGAGAAATGCACAGACAAATGGATAAAGAAACACATCATGATTAGCAGCCATGACAAATTCAATGGATTGGACATTTCGTATTTCTGATTGGCTAACACGGATAACATTTCACCTCATTTCGTCTTCGTTCATTTTGTCCCCATCGAACCATTGATTTCATTTCAGTAAATTTCATTAAATCACTTTGTTTTAGAATTATTTACACCTTTTTCCATACCCACCTGTCCTACACTCCTGCTTCAGTCATGTGGTAGTTGAGCTCCAAGAAAGAACACGAGAGGTATAGACAACGTGTACCCTAAGAGATGCCCTGTCAGCACAGCGACCCTTTTATTATTATTGTTGTGTATTCATTCATTACTGTTACATTTATGCACAGTTCACCTGTAAAATCATACATTGTCGAATAAAATTGAGATGTGTAATGCACTCAACTCTTTCTGTTTAGTTCTTGGGTTTTATGTAAATTTATCGTCTTGTAGTATTCTGTACCTAAAATGGTAAAAATGAGACGATTTGTTGTCAATCTCTCCGTCTGTGTGTCTGTCTACCCGATTATTAAGACACCTTTTTCTCTGGAACTGGAATAGGTTTCAAGATCAGCTTTACATCACATACTAAGATTTGTGGCGCCTTGTAGGTGTGAAAAATTTGAATATCTAAGTCAATTCAGTCAAAGGAGACTTATATTTATGAGAAACATTTTGATATTTACAAATTCATTCATGGAAACTTAAAGGGTACTTTCTGTTGACATAGAATCAAGAAAATGTAACAAGAAGCAATATCTCATGCACAAGTAAAGAAAAAAGTCCAAAGTTGTTAATTTATAATTACATCATACTTTTTTTAACTCTTTGTTGTCTGTCTGTCTGTCTAGCCCCTAAAAGCACCCATCCCCAGCAACAGGTAAAGATATCAAGTTAAAATTATCGTCACATACTAAGTCCTATGGTCATTGGCAGTGCAAAGAATTAGTGCAAAACATATGGCTATTTATGTCATATACTCCTACAATCACAGACTTACTCATCAAAACCTACAGGGTAGTCTACCCATTGAGTTACAATTATAATATTTGGGAAGAAGCAAGTTTCAAGTTTTCAAGGTGCAAGTAATGGAAATTCTTTATTTGTAATCAAATTAATTTTTTTATATTTCTTGTCTGTTTCCCTACCTGTCCATCTGCTAAAACCAATTTTTTCAGGAACTTGTGAAGATATTAAGTTACATTTCTTTTCAAACACTAAAGTCTACAGCCCATTGGCTATGTGCAACTTCACGTCAATGTAATCAAAAGGCACGAGTAGTTTTCATTTGAGAGTTCTTAAATTTCATAATTTTATAATTCTCTAATATTTAATTTCTTCAATTTTTTATATTTTACATTTGTTTAAAATTTTTGTATCTAATTGGTTTGATTTAACTATTTTTTTTTACATTGTCTGTGCAGTTAAATATGAAACCCCCTTAACAACATAAGTGTTTTATAATCATTGGCACTGAAAACAATTTTATTACATTTAACAGTATATGCTTCTTTCTTATAAAATCAAATTCAATTCCTTTATCTTTATTGGATCTATGTTCATCCATTTCATTGGTTAAACGTTTTTATAATTATGGAAAGTAATTCCATTTTATTACAAATTTTGGTCTCCTTTATATTTTTAAAATTCCTTGTAGTGTATTCTATGAACATACATATTGGATTTTAAATTAATGTGTTTTAATGTAATTTTTTCCTAGCTTACATCGTTCATTATTTACAAAAGTTTCTGATCTAGTTGGGTAATTCATAAAAATTATCTTTTGGACATGCACTTGTATCAAATTCATTTAAAAGCGATTTAACATTTTTATAAAAATCTCTAGTTTGTATATGACATATAAAGATATCAGTATCCATACAATATAGTTCAATATTTTCTCTATGTTTCTGATTTTGAAACATTATAATGCAACTCATACATTTTTATCCTCTAAATATCTAAAATAATCATTCAAATATAGATTGGTTCATTAAGTTATTTTTCTGTATGGACTGCTACTAAATTTTCGAAAAATGTTCTTGTGTTCTCACAACTGGTTTTGAAATACATTTTGTATGTTCTTCAGGATCTGTTATTCTTTTAATATATAGTCTACTTCTAATGTGTTCCATTGTTTTACCAGATATAGAGTTATTCATTAAATTGTAGTTGATACTCAAAATCGTTCATTCACATTTCTCTCCTTTTTGCATTAAAATCAAAATTACTTGGGAACCATTGTAACTGATTAAATGTTACAACTCTATGGTATTTTGTTAATTTTAATAAAATATTTAGGTACTGATTAAGAATAAATTTTTGAAAACAAATTAAAATTAGCCTTGACTGCAAATTTCTTTTGCATTGGAGTGACCAGTCTTTAAGGCTCATTTTCAGACTCTCAAATAATATACACACAGATAGAGAGATCCTTACAGTATCATTTATACATTGAAATACAGCTACGAACTACATAGACCCAGAACAGTAGGTGGTCTTCCATAGAGCAAATTCCGCCGACCCATGACGCTAAACTGACTGCTAAATGGATGGGCAGGGAGTGGTCTTAAATATCACTAGTTCCACTCTCGTTCTGTGTATGACATCAGTACTAACCAGTTAGAAATATAGTGTGTACTATTAGTATAAATTGTATTACAACAATATATATTACTAAGATCTGAAGAAGTGTAATAGTTAAAATACATTGTAAAGTTTCTGTGAAATAGCTATTTGTAAAAAATATAAATTGCAGTGAGTAATTACCTTAAAATAAACTAGTCTAGGATGCTCTCTGTTATCCATTCATTAAAATACGTGCTGTTGCCATAGATATATGGAACAGCTGTTAAAGGTTACTATAGTAATAGAGTGAAACTACTAGCAAAGATAATCTATATAGATGACGAGGGTTTCCTTACATGGTAGGCAAGATTGCTTGATAAACAATGCTCCATGTTTCGCTCTTCACATTACTATGAATAACCTTTAACGACTGTTATATCCACTCCCCTATTTTCTATTTCTTTTTGACATATCACATTTATAGAGGATGCCATCTTACAGTCTACATAGATTATCTTTGCTGTTGTTATGACACTTTGTGCCAGTAATTCACAATGTCGCATCAATAGAGGACGCCATTTCTATGGCAGCCCTGATCTAATTCAGAGTTGAGAAAGGTCACAGATCATAACTTCATTAACATAGATGTGAAAATTAACAAAAATTTCTTGCGTGTAATTCATTGATAACATTAATGAAATGATCTTGTGTATCATTGTTCTTTTGATTAAAATAACTTCATTAAACATAAATATTATTTTTACCACCTCTTTCATCCTATGACATAAATTAATAGAATTTTGTTCATAATCTAAAATTACTAACATTTCGCAGTTAGGTTGCTTGTTTTTAAAGGTTTTTATTTGTTTTTGAATATACACTCCTGGAAATTGAAATAAGAACACCGTGAATTCATTGTCCCAGGAAGGGGAAACTTTATTGACACATTCCTGGGGTCAGATACATCACATGATCACACTGACAGAACCACAGGCACATAGACACAGGCAACAGAGCATGCAAAATATCGGCACTAGTACAGTGTATATCCACCTTTCGCAGCAATGCAGGCTGCTATTCTCCCATGGAGACGATCGTAGAGATGCTGGATGTAGTCCTGTGGAACGGCTTGCCATGCCATTTTCACCTGGCGCCTCAGTTGGACCAGCGTTCGTGCTGGACGAGCAGATCGCGTGAGACGACGCTTCATCCAGTCCCAAACATGCTCAATGGGGGACAGATCCGGAGATCTTGCTGGCCAGGGTAGTTGACTGACACCTTCTAGAGCACGTTGGGTGGCACGGGATACATGCGGACGTGCATTGTCCTGTTGGAACAGCAAGTTCCTTTGTCGGTCTAGGAATGGTACAACGATGGGTTCGATGACGGTTTGGATGTACCGTGCACTATTCAGTGTCGCCTCGACGATCACCAGAGGTGTACGGCCAGTGTAGGAGATCGCTCCCCGCACCATGATGCCGGGTGTTGGCCCTGTGTGCATCGGTCGTATGCAGTCCTGATTGTGGCGCTCACCTGCACGGTGCCAAACATGCATATGACCATCATTGGCACCAAGGCAGAAGCGACTCTCATCGCTGAAAACGACAAGTCTCCATTCGTCCCTCCATTCACGCCTGTCGCGACACCACTGGAGGCAGGCTGCACGATGTTGGGGCGTGAGCGGAAGACGGCCTAACGGTGTGCGGGACCGTAGCCCAGCTTCATGGAGACGGTTGCGAATGGTCCTCGCCGATACCCCAGGAGCAACAGTGTCCCTAATTTGCTGGGAAGTGGCGGTGCGGTCCCCTACGGCACTGCGTAGGATCCTACGGTCTTGGCGTGCATCCGTGCGTCGCTGCGGTCCAGTCCCAGGTCGACGGGCACGTGCACCTTCCGCCGACCACTGGCGACAACATCGATGTACTGTGGAGACCTCACGCCCCACGTGTTGAGCAATTTGGCGGTACGTCCACCCGGCCTCCCGCATGCCCACTATACGCCCTCGCTCAAAGTCCGTCAACTGCAGATACGGTTCACGTCCACGCTGTCGCGGCATGCTACCAGTGTTAAAGACTGCGATGGAGCTCCGTATGCCACGGCAAACTGGCTAACACTGACGGCGGCGGTGCACAAATGCTGCGCAGCTAGCGCCATTCGATGGCCACCACCGCGGTTCCTGGTGTGTCCGCTGTGCCGTGCATGTGATCATTGCTTGTACAGCCCTCTCGCAGTGTCCGGAGCAAGTATGGTGGGTCTGACACACCGGTGTCAATGTGTTCTTTTTTCCATTTCCAGGAGTGTATTTAGCTTGAGTTAAAATAGCAACTGAAGTATAGATAAATATGTTACCAAATACTTTTATGAGAACGTGCTTTCATCTTAAAGGAGGATTATGAGTTGTAGAAACAGCATTTGGTCTGATTAAATTTAAAGTTTCGGTTTTTAGAACACAAATTCTACTTAAATGTTGTTAGTGAATTTATATATTATCATCGGCTTTGTTTCTGGTTTTAATTACTCCATATTTTCGTATTAATATTCAACCTTTTTCGACCGCCCAGCCCTGAAATTCTTGCTCCTTTCCTTCTCATTGTTAAAATTATGGAGTAGACTCCTGTACCATTAATAAATGTAGTATGTGGTTATTGTCTGCAGAGATGACCAATCCTGATACCCAACATCATTTATACTTTCTTATGTTGTTTATACTTAATTTCTGATAGCTTTTGTGGAATTTTGTATATTTAAGTTTTCACAGTATCTTTTCCGTTAAACGAAAACTCATTATGTTTTTATCAATTATGAGTAATATTTGTTTCTCATTATGTTCAAGTCTGTTCCTGTGTAAATCAAAAATCTGCCCCTCCTAACAAATAAAATTTTATTTTAAAAATGTAAAATAAGAAATACATTTTTGTAAATAAGTAAATATGTGTAATATAATTTTTATTATTTGTCCAACTACTGAGAAATGACTCAAAACCAAGGTGTTCAAAAATACCATACCACCTTTAATTTTTAAGACATTTTTAGAAGATATATATACAGAGAATTACTGTTTTGTAGTTGTTCTTTTATAAAAATTTCCTTTTAAAGTTAATTTGTATGAGACGCTATTAGACTAATAAGAGGTATAAATTTTTAAAATTTATGTTGACTGACTATAAGTATATTATTTTTCAATAATTCCTTTTAGATTACTAATTTTTACTTTATCATTCATTTCATATTTAGGTTTATCATTGGATACAGAGGTGCATGAGATAAATTTGTTTCAACTTTTGTTTATTGTTGATGAATCTTTTGAATTATTATTTTCATCTGTTAATTTTGAAAGTGAATATACGAATTAATAGCTACCTAGAAGAGCACTTTTTTACATAATTTTTCAGTTTGCGTTCTACTAAACTTTTCAACTGCAGTGTCTGATAATTATGTAAAAGCTGAGTAATAAAATTTCCTGGTTGATTAAAACTGTGTTCTGGACCATTGCTCTAACTTGCGACCTTCGCCTTTCAGGAAAAAGTGCTCTGTTACTTGGTAGAGCACTCTGCTACTTGGTAGACCACTTGCCCACAAAAGGCAAATGTCCTGAGTTTGGTTCTCAGTCTCGCATGCAGTTTTAATCTATCAGGAAGATTTATATCATTGCACACTCCGCTGCAGAGTGAAAATTTCATTCTGAAAAGTTGACTAATGATTAATTTAATAGTATTTCACAAATTCATGAATATATTTTTATAGATTTCTTTTCTATTACACGTTCTGATATTTTATGTTCGTAAAAATATTTTTTTAAAGCTTCTCAAAATCTTTACTCATCAATGAAATTTTAAAAAACACCATTAACATTCTATGAATATAAAATTTCTTCATTTATCTACGAAATCTCTTTTAAGTTTCCACAATCCATTTCTAGTAGATCAGCTTTTAAAATCATTGTACCAAAAAAACAACACTTTTTGTTTTAATAATTTTGTTGTTGGTTTATATAATTCAGTAATATTTTTTTATGATTATTAAACTGCCAGGTTAAGATAGCTCCAGCTGGTGCAGCATTACTCACACCTTCTGATATGAATTTTTTATAACAAATTTGCTCTTCATCGTTTTACCAATTGTGCTAGAACTTTCAATTGTTTGTCTTACAATTATAGTTGTTTCTCTATGACGATTATGTGATTCAATAAATTCTCTACACTACGGACTCCAGATATGATTATCCATTTATATAGATTAAGAATTTAATAGTGAACTAAATTTGTTGTCTTCAATAGATTCTAAAAACAACTCAATACCTAAATTAGTTTTACAATTCCTAGAACAGTATAATCAGAATATTCTAATTTTACAGTTAGAAATCTTCATTTATGTTCAATCTTTATTCAGGCAGTTGCAGTACTTACTTGGTAAAGTATTTAAAAAACACTTAATTTAGTATGAAAGCCATTAAAACTAAATATTTAATTACTTTTTGGACAACAATTACCATTCTTAAGAACAAAATCATATTATAAATTTTTTGTTCATTTCCACCATAAATATTAATTCAATTGTTTGTACATCTTGTGTTTTTTCTCACTTGACTGATTTTGTATTTTTATTAAATCATTTGGTAATAAATAACATTGTAAAACATTTTGCTACTTTTTGAACAGTAACTACTTAATTTTCATTTAGTAAACATATAATCTTACGCCCGTGAACCATGGACCTTGCCATTGGTGGGGAGGCTTGCGTACCTCAGCTATACAGGTGGCCGTACCCTAGGTGCAACCGCAATGGAGGGGTATCTGTTGAGAGGCCAGACAAATGTGTGGTTCCTGAAGAGCGGCAGCAGCCTTTTCAGTAGTTGCAGGGGCACCAGTCTGGATGATTGACTGATCTGGCCTTGGAACACTAACCAAAACAGCCTTCCTGTGCTGGTACTGCGAACGGCTGAAAGCAAGGGGAAACTACAGCCATAATTTTTCCTGAGGGCATGCAGCTTTACTGTATGGTTAAATGATGATGGCGACCTCTTGGGTAAAATATTATGTAGGTAAAAAAGTCTCCCATTTGGATCTCCAGGCAGTTACTACTCAGCAGGACATCGTTATCAGGAAAAAGAAAACTGCCGTTCAACGGATCCGAGGGTGGAATGTCAGATACCTTAATCAGGCAGGTAGGTTAGAAAATTTAAAAAGGGAAATGGATCGATTAAACTTAGATATAGTGGGATTAGTGAATTTCGGTGGCAGGAGGAACAAGACTTTTGGTTAGGTGAATACAGGGTTATAAATACAAATTCAAATAGGGGTAATGCAGGACTAGGTTTAATAATGAATAAAAAATAGGAGCTACTACCAACAGCATAGTGAAAGCATTATTGTGGCCAAGATAGACACAAAGCCCATGCCTACTACAGTAGCACAAGTTCATATGCCAACTAGCTCTGCAGATGATGAAGAAATTGATGAAATGTATGATGAGATAAAAGAAATTATTTAGGTAGTCAAGAGAGACGAAAATTTGATAGTCGTGGAATTCGAGAGTAGGAAAAGGGAGAGAGCGTAACATAGTGGGTGAATATGGATTGGAGGAGAGAAATGAAAGAGGAAGCTCTCTGGTAGAATTTTGCACAGAGCGTAACTTAATCATAGCTAACATTTGGTTCAAGAGTCATAAAAGAAGGTTGTACACATGGAAGAATCCTGGAGATACTAGAAGGTATCAGATAGATTATATAATGGTAAAACAGAGATTTAGGAACCAGGTTTTAAATTGTAAGACATTTCCAGTGGCAGAAGTGGACTCTGACCACAATCTATTGGTTATGAACTATAGATTAAAACTGAAGAAACTACAAAAAGGTGGGAATTTAAGGAGATGGGACCTGGGTAAACTGACTAATCCAGAGGTTATACAGAGTTTCAGAGAGAGCATAAAGGAACAATTGACAGGCGGGAAAGAAATACAGTAGAAAAAGAATGGGTAGCTCTGTGGAAATAAGTAGTGAAGGCAGCAGAGGAGCAAGAAGATAAAAAGACGAGGCCTAGTAGAAATCCTTGGGTAAGAGAAGAAATATTGAATTTAATTGATGAAAGGAGAAAATATAAAAATGCAGTAAATGAAGGAGGAAAAAAGGAATACAAACGTATCGAAAATGAGATCGACAGGAAGAGCAAAATGGCTAAGCAGGGATGGCTATAGGACAAATGTAAGGATGTGGAGGCTTATCTCACTAGGTGTGAGATAGATTTACTGCCTACAGGAAAATTAAAGACATCTTTGGAAACAAGAGAGCCACTTGTATGAATATCAAGAGCTCAGATGGAAACCCAGTTCTAGGCACAGAAGGGAAAGTAGAAAGATGGAAGGAGTATATAGAGGGTCTACGCAAGGGCGATGTACTCGAGGACAATATTATGGAAATGGAAGAGGATGTAGATGAAGATGAAGCGGGAGATAAAATACTGCATGAAGAGTTTGACAGAGCATTGAATGACCTGAGTCGAAACAACGTCCCAAGAGTAGACAACATTCCATTGGAACTACTGACGGCCTTTGGAGAGCCAGTTCTGACAAAACTCTACCATGTGGTGAGCAAGATGTATGAGACAGGGGAAATACCCTCAGACAGCAAGAAGAATATAATAATTCCAATCCTAAAGAAAGCAGGTGTTGACAGATGTGAAAATTACCGAACTATAAGTTTAATAAGTCACAGCTGAAAAATACTAAGGCGAATTCTTTACAGACAAATGGAAAAACTGGTAGAAGCCGACCTCGGCGAAGATCAGTTTGGATTCTGCAGAAATGTGAGAACACGTGAGGCAATACTGACCCTTCGACTTATCTTAGAAGAAAGATTAAGGAAAGGCAAACCAACATTTCTAGCATTAGTAGACTTAGAGAAAGCTTTTGATATTGTTGACTGGAATACACCATTTCAAATTCTGAAGGTGGTAGGCGTGAAATACACGTAGCGAAACGCTATTTACAATTTTACAGAAACCAGATGGCAGTTATAAGAGTCAGGGTGCATGAGAGGGAGGCAGTGGTTGGTAAGGGAGTGAGACAGGGTTGTAGCCTCTCCCCGATGTTATTCAATCCGTATATTGAGCAAGTAGTAAAGGAAACAAAAAAAAATTCAGAGTAGGTATTAAAGTACATGGAGAAGAAATAAATACGTTGAGGTTCGCAGATGACATTGTAATTCTGTCAGAGACAGCAAAGGACTTCGAGGAGCAGTTGAACGGAATGGACAGGGTCTTGGAAGGACGATATAAGATGAACATCACCAAAAGCAAAACGAGGATAATGGAATATAGTCGAACTAAGTTGGGTGATGCTGAGGGAATTAGATTAGGAAATGAGACACGTAAGTAGTAAAGGAGTTTCGCTATTTAGGGAGCAAAATAACTGATGATGGTCGAAGTAGAGAGGATATAAAATGTAGACTGGCAATGGCAAGGAAAGCATTTCTGAAGAAGAGAAATTTGTTAACATCGAATAAAGATTTAAAGGTCAGGAAGTCTTTTCTGAAAGTATTTGTATGGAGTGTAGCCATGTATGAAGGTGAAACGTGGATGATAAATAGTTTCGACAAGAAGAGAATTGAAGCTTTAGAAATGTGGTGCTACAGAAGAATTCTGAAGATTACATGGGTAGATCACATAACTAATGATGAGGTATTGAATAGAATTGGGTAGAAGAGGAGTTTGTGACACAACTTGACAAGAAGAAGGGGCCAGTTGGTAGGACATGTTCTAAGGCATCAAGGGATCACAAATTTAGCATTGGAAGGCAGCGTGGAGGGTAAAAATCGTAGAGGGAGACCAAGAGATGAATGCACTATGTAGATTCAGAAGGAAGTAGGTTGCAGTAAGTGCTGAGAGATGAAGCAGCTTGCACTGGATAGAGTAGCGTGGAGAGCTGCATCAAACCAGTCTCAGGATTGAAGACAACACCTATATAATAACTGAACTCCTTTAATATACATGGGTATTCAAGTTTTGTAACAAGACTGGATATAATACTTTTGTATTTTGGTTTTGTAACAAGATGGGTCCATTCGTTTTCTAAATACTGTTTATTACCATAATATAAATACTCATATCTACATCTATAGCCATATAACCATACTATGGAAGCCACCTGATGATGTGTGGTGGAGGGTACCATGAGTACCTGTATCGGTTCTCGCTTCTGTTCCAGTCTTGTAGAGTTTGTGGAAAGAAACATTGTTGGTATTACTCTGTGTGGGTTCTAAGCTCTCTGGTTTTATCCTCATGGTCTCTTCGTAGGAGGGAGCAATATACTGCTTGTCTTCTCAGTGAAGGTATGTTCTCAAATCTTCAACAAAAGCCCTTACTGAGCTACTGAGCACCTCTCTTGCAAAGTCATCCACTGGAGTTTATCTATCATCTCTGTAACCGTTTCGCAATTCCTAAATGATCCTGTAAGTAAGTGCACTGCTCTCCATTGGCTCTTCTCTATCTCTTCTATCAACCCTATCTGGTATGGATTCCAAACCAGAGAGAAGTATTCAAGCAGTGGGTGAACAAGTGTACTCTAACCTACTGCGTTTGTTTTCAGACTGCATTTCCTTAGGATTCTTCCAATGAATATCAGTCTGGCATCTGCTTTACCGGTGATTAATTTTTATGTGCTCATTCCATTTTAAATCACTGCTAATGCCTACTCCCAGATAATTTATGGAATTAACTACTTCCATTTGTGACCCGCTACATTGCAGCTAAATGATAAAGGATCATTCTGTGAATGTATTTGCGGCACATTACTCTCGTCTACATTGAGATTCAATTGCCATTCTCTGCACCATGCGTCAGTTCATTGCAGATACTCCTGCATTTCAGTACAATTTTCCATTGTTACAACCTCTCGATATACTACAGCATCATCCACAAAAAGCCTTAGTGAATTTCCAATGTTATCCACAAAGTAATTTATATTTATTGTGAATAGCAATGGTCCTAAGACACACTGTTTGTGGCACACCTGAATTCACTCTTACTTTTAGGATGTTTTGTATCCATCAGTCGTCTACCTTTAAAATCAACATGTCTTAGTTGCTTTAAAGATCCTACCTAAATCTATGCAAAATCCTTTCATTAAATTTCCTATTTAACTTTTGATTTCATTTCTTAATTCTTCTATTTCTTTATAAAACTTTGATTCTAATTATTCACACTTTATTTTAGTACTGAAACTGTCAATTTACTACATTCATAAATGTCTATCAGTATATTGTATTCTCTTAGAATTACAACACAAATTATCTTTTCATAAATAGTTTACTAAATCCAGAATGAGATTTTTACTCTGCAGCAGAGTGTGCTCTGATATGAAACTTCCTGGCAGATTAAAACTGTGTGCCTGACCAGGTCCAGAGTTCGAGTCTCGGTCGGGCACACATTTTTAATCTGACAGGAAGTTTCAGTTTCCTAAATCTTTTAGTATACTGTCACAAAGTGAAAGAAAATTAAACTATGTCATTTTAGCTTTATAATAACAAATCCAATGACTATCATCAGAATCAGGAATAAACAATTTTGTTCTTCCAGGTTCAAAGTTGGTGGTTTATTAGCGAAAGCTAAAGTAATCTTAGGGCTGTGTCCAGATAATTTGTCAATCACAAAATGGTCTCTAAAATACTTAATTTTCTAGTAATTCATTAGCAAGCTTCTGTGTATAAATTTTTGTTAAAATTTTATCATCTTTTTATTATTTTTTAATTTATTTAAGTTTCCTTCAGTACATTTCCATTGTTCTCTATTGCTAAATACTGCCTTTTTTGTTTTGCTTCCTTAGTGCCGTTTTTCTTTTCTACTACTGTCTTAGTCACAGTGACATCATATCCAGCTTATGTAAAAGCAGTGGCTAAAAACAGTAACGTCACCAATAACGAAGGATGATATCCTCCTTCATGATTTGTTATGACAGATTCTTCTTTCGTTTTTGTTATATAATCTCTTTCACAGCTTGAATACGTATTGTAATGAGTAAATTACCACCAATTTCCGAACGCTGTCCTAAGGCAGCTCTAAATGTTGCTTTATTTCTCATTCTGTTTGGAACATCAGTAAAAAGCCGTTAATGCTGTGTAGTTGATCAATATTAGATTTAATCTTTTATGCAGGTAAAAACTGTAATAAAGAATTTTATGGACCCATCCATTATCATCAAGACCCATACCTATTACCAAATATTTTTCATATAGCTGTACTAGCAGCTGATTTTTCTCCTAATGAAGAATCTCTGGCATTTTTCTTTTGCCACAAACTGAAATTATTTATGTGCTTCATGTCTTTCTTCACATTTCTTAGTATATCTATAAAATATAACATCTTTTATTTTGAAGGCTTCATCTAATTTATTTATTCATGCCTCATCACTAGCTAATCTTTCTTTTAGTTTAGTTCCTAGACTGTAATATTTACAACCAGGGTGCTGTAGTTTGAATAGTAGTTTGTTATTTTAACTGCTAATTACTTCTATATATTTCTGATTCCCCAAATGCATAAGGTAGGTTATTAAAAATTGAACATGGAATTCCTTTCTGATAATAGATAACAAAATTATGAAACCTATTTTTAACATTATTGTTGTTTCTGCATTTTCATTATAAATGATTTTATTTCTATCATATTCTTCTCAACATATTACCATTACACTGTTGAGTAAATCATTCAAATATTATTGATTGCATTTCCCATATGGTTTTAACAATCCTTACCAGTTTTTTCATCTAAACTTAAGTCTAAACAAACTAATAATAATGGAAAATAGACTTTACAATTTCTTTTGTCAAATCATTGCAATTAATGTCTAAGTTTATTTTATTTTATTTGGGTTATTTTCTGAATATAATGTTTTTCGATGAAATAAAATATCAGCAAAGCTTGACAAACCAGAAGCAAATTTTCACCCAAATCAAGCATAACAATCTGTTCTGTTACTTAAAAGATTCATTAATTTATCAGTTCCTTTATATGTTCTACCACCAACTGTTAACTTAATCCTGTCAACTAACAAACAAGTTTAAGGGTACAAACAGATCTTAATCCAGAAGCTTGGTCATCAATATGATCAGTAAATTGTAGGATTGTTTCAGTTCCATTTAGTTTTTAACATTTTCTTGTTCTTCATATTCCAGCATTTTCTGTTTTTAACTTCGTCATTGTAATTATTTAATAAATTATTTATTTTGGGTTTGCTTAATGTATAATCGCTGTCAGATAGTTCAGTGTCTGTTCTATCGCTAAATTGCTCTGAATATTGATAAAATGCAATGGCAGAAACCATTTTTCCTACTCCTGTAGCTTGCAGTACATCATCACCTAAATAGTTGATTGCTTCTATTGCCTTTTCTATTACATCAACAACTGGCTCATCCTGTTTTAAAATTTTTATATTGTATTATTAGTTGTTTGTTCATCTTTTTGAAAACTTCTTTAAATTCCTTATATTTTGTCTAGCTTTTTTGACAATCTCTGTATCACATTTTGTAAACATTTATTCAAGATAGAAGTATATGAAAATTATGTTCGTGTATAGCATTTATGTTTCACATTCTTGTTGGATGTTTATTATATTACCAAATCTCTATTTTAACTTTTCATTTCTTTTCATTAGGTTTTGTAGTCAGATGTATCATAGAATAGAACCTCATTCAAACATGATCTACAATTTTCTTTAAAGTCAATAAACTTTGTATAACCGCCAACAAATTCATGTTAAATATGGTTTCACCACGTGTCACACTTTATAAAAATATTTAAGAAATTTAAATTTCCTCTTACAAGTTTTCTTCATATTTTATAATTTGTCTTAGCTTAATAATAACTATCTATTCCTTTGTGATTTCTGTAGTAAAATATTTTCTAAATACATCCCTCAGTTTCAAGAACAAAACTATCGAATACTACAATGAATTATCTTCACAGTCATCTAATTGTAATTTTACAACATTATTGTCAATAAAAGTAGTTATCTTCTCATTATTTTAACTGTCAACCTTTTTAAACATTTGTGTAACATCTAAACATTTTGGTTGATCTTAACTGTTACAATATAACTTGCAAACTAATTGATGGATTTGTCTTATTTTTGGTTAAAATGTAGCTTAAAGTCCAACTTAAAGATATCACTGTAGGTGTTCGAAATGGTCACCATCCACACGTAAACGATGCCGCCGAAATGCACCACGAACTACTGACTGCAACGTGTTTAGTTGGATATTTTCACGTGAATGTACGATGGATTCTCGAAGTTCATCCAATGTGAGTGGCTTTTTTCGATAAACGACGTCCTTTAATGTTCCCCACAGGTAAAAGTCCAGAGGAGATAGGTCTGGGGAACGTGGTGGATGCTCCACAGCACCTCTACAGCCTATCCATCTTTCTAGTACATTTTCATCGAGTTATGCCCTAACACGATTTTTGTAGTGGGCTGGGGCACCATCCTATTGAAAGTGAACTCTTCCATCTCCATACAAGTCTCAAATGGCAGGCAAAATGGATGTCTGAAGCTTCTGAACGTACACCTCAACAGTAACTTTGCTGTCAAAGATGAATGACCCAGTCAAGCACCAGTAAGACCACCCACACCACACATTTAGTCCTGGCAAATTCACGGCTTTGTCTACATGGACGTTCGGATTTCTGGAGGCCTAGTAGATGCAATTGTGGAGATTTACTGTACGATTGAGTTTGAACTGTGCCTCATCAGACCACACCCTCATCTTTGCAAACCCTTGATAGTTGCGCACCATGTTAGTTAACCACTCACATTACTCCATTCTACAGTCTGGGTCATCCTCGTTCATTGCGAGTAGCAAATATGGGATGTAGCAATTCAACTTTGCTGTCTTCAAAATTCCCCAAACACTTCAGTGACTCACTACAGTTTCACAGGCACACTGTCTCACAGACTTCTGTGGTGAGTGAGTGAATTGTTGTATCACACAACAGGAGTTAGCTGGACTTGATACTGTTGCAGGTCGTCCAGATCTTTGTTTGTGTACATCTGTAACACAGCCTTCAGCTTCAAACTTGTCTCGAATGCGACGAATCGTAAAATGTGTCAGTGGCTCTGTTTGATACTCATTTCGCCACTGCCATTAAACCTCATTAATGTTTTCATACTTAAAATACCACTTCAAAACTGACTTCCTTTCATCGAATGTAAGTCTTGCGTCAGCCATGTTTACACGAGTAGCTAGGTGCAACTAAGAACAAAAAACTGACTATCTGGTGACTGTCATCTGACAAAACAAAACAACGCTATAGAACGCTTGTGTGGCGATTGCCATAACTATAGACCATTACACTACCAAAGATGAGACAACTGCGTCAATTAGTTTGCCAGTTATGGACTTTTAAACCGTCGACACATTTTTTGGACCCCTCTGTATAATTGTCAATCATGAATATTTTCTTCTGTGATCTGCTAGGTCCTATGCTAGGTCATACTGCATACAGTTTGATAAAAGCTTACCATGTTCCTTCTTCGATTTCTTCTCTGGAATTCTTACTTTTTTTCCAATCTCTCATTTAATTATATGACGTTTTATTGATGTTATATGAATATACTCTTGCAATTGAATTTAAGTCATTTGTTTCAAAATAGAGTTGATTTGTTCATATAATATGTAGTTATAAAAATGTCGAAGTAGTTGGCTTTCATACAACTTTCCTAATTCCAAATATTACTTCAAAAATTATAAATTATATTTTGATGGAGAAACAATAAAAATTCCTAATGGTCAATATATTTTAAGAGATTTTGAAAAATTTTGTAATTCTAAAGAACCTAATATGTAAGTTGAGGAAGATAAAATTTGATGTTATTACTGATTATTGATCAACCGTAGCTTCATGTGTAATGGTGGAAGGTAAATATTCTCTGACTTCACAAGTGGCTGATTAACTATGTTTTTTATCTGAACAATGAGAGTCTGTGGCCATTTTTTTCTGAAGGTAGTGGTTTCTTGTGTCCCTGCTGTAACACTCACAAAGGAAACAATGGCAGTTTGTGTATCCTAATAGTAACCCAAGAAGCAGGGCTATCACCTTTAGATTATCACATATATGCTATTCCTAGGTATCATATTTTATGCTGTTTAGCATAAGCTTCATGTGGGCATATGGTTCCATTGTATATGCAGCATGCACAAGAGCTATTGAAGGATCCTGGTTGGCATAATACTGAAGGACTGCTTGAAGGAAAACGTTAAAACGTTTGTTGTCTTTTATGAAAACGCCACAGACTTACATTTTCATCTAGAACAACCGATTTTTTCAATATTGAAGCCACAATCTCAGCTTGGTTTATTATTTTTATTATTATTATTACTATTGTAAGTAAGCAGCATGAAGAAGATCGTTTAATTGAGACTGTGTAATCATATGACGTTCAGTTGAAGTACTTATGTCAAAAAACAATGTATCCTGTCTTTCATACTCAGCCTCAGAAGATTCATCATCCCTGGTCTCATCAATACCTATACACCATCTTTCTGTCCTTGAGAAATGGGCAGGTTTTAACTGTCAGAACTTCTAGCTGAAGCAAGATAAGGATACTGGACAATGTGTCTAATCTCCAATGTTGCTCAATAGATCTATGTAATGCAGGAGTAGCAGTCTTTTGTGTGGTACTGTGTTTCTCGTCAAACCATAGGACCGCCAAATCCCATATGACGAGATCTGGCTTTCAGAAACCAACTCAACGGCATCAAACATGAAGCACAATATACACGTTGGGCCCCAGGATTTATCATGACGACCTAATTTAGTGCCAAAATAAAATTAACACAATTTTCTTATCAGTGGGGGTTGCATTTCTCTTTTGAGTTTTAAAAGTTACCTCTCCACAGATATAACAAAAACTCTTTGGTTGTTTAACATATGTATAGGGTGTTGTTATTATGCAAACACAAAATATCACGTAACTATAACAATTTTGGAATTTCTTATACCATGTCAAACAAGAAATGATTCTGATTTCACTGATATGTGCTTCTGGTTAAAAGGAACAAGAACATGTTATTTCAGTATAGTGGTATCTCCAAATGACAGAAACAACCATTAATATGAAATAATAAACATTTTAGCTTCAAATAACATAAATGAATGTTAGTATGCAATAAGAAATAATTTTACTTAAAATATATTCACTTTATGACAGTAAGTACAGTCCAAAAGAGTAACTATAACTTCATTCTCGGAATTTGTAGACCAAACACATTACAGAAAACTGGAGCCCAATAGAATGATTCTAATTTCATATTCAGTATCACCAGACCAATATATACAGCAATTAGCGAAAATTTCTCATTTAAAAAATCACTTATTCTCAGAATAATTTATGAATAAATTATCCCATTTAAATTCCGATTTTTGGCACTACACAGGATTTAGAAATTGCTATAACTGATGCAAAAAATACTTAAATTTCTTTAATGGTGCTACTGTGAAGGTTATACTAAAAAAGTCTTAATAACTTTTATTCTCATTTAATGAATAAGATTGGGAACTATCATTTTTACTCATTCCCTGTGAATGAGAAAACTAAAAAGAGCCTACATCTTCCCAACAAGGAAACAGACTTTAATATAAATATTGGGGATTGCTGGATTTATACTGATCATGTTTAATTTTATATAAGCTCCAGTATTACTGGAACTGATGGCAACGATTATACAACATATGATGGAAGACCAAATAAAAAATTAATCGATATATATGCAGTGAAACCATTTGAGGTTATTACCACAGGTAAATGGAAAAAGTATTTTGTCTAAAATGGAACATTCTTCATTTCTTTGTCAGTTCTTGTCGGATTAATTTCATATCCAGCCAATGAGTTAACCATTGATGGCCACATCCACAAGATAAAAAATAAGAAAAATGACATACTTTACACTGTGCTATTATTTGGTGGATTTTTGGAAGACTATAAAGAAGTTAGGTGCGAAGAAGACTTAACTGTAATTTCTACTATGTATTCTACTACAAAAGATTCCATTTTATGCTGGGCTGATCATAAAGTAGTGTTGAAGATGTCACCACACTACCTAAGGAAGGAAACATAATTGTAGAATCAATGGAAATTCGTAGTTCACTAGAACTAGAGCAAGAACGATTAAAAAATCCAAAGTTTACTTCAAACACAAACTATTCCAATAAATTGATTAAATATAAAACAAAACTCAAAGTTAGATATCACTACTTACTATATACCTATAGACTTTTGTATGCTTTGCTTTATATTTGTAGTTCTCTAAACGAATCGAAAAAATAACCTGCTGACTGATTCTTCTTTATTCAATCATCTTAAGTTACAGAATATTTATGTAAAGAAATAATGAAGTTTTTTCTCACGATTTATGGAATCTAAACCCTCCAAACAATTACATGAAGGCATATGACATTTCCTGAGATTTTAAAAGAGTAACACAATTGAATGACGATGTTCATGTAAATACATTCAATTTCATAACAAATTTTCCAGTCTATGTTAGAAATATACCTAGAAGAACGAATTTGTTAGCTATGTAAAACATGTGCTACCTTTAATGGCAAAATTTGTAAATAACTTTCTATGGAAAAAGAATTTAACTTATGATGCTGAACACAGAATTGTAATTGAAAACAGTTGGTAAAATTTTATCAGAACAGTTAAAAGTGCTATTGTAAGAATTAGAAAGTCACCCCTTATTATTTTGTGGATACTCCTTTCGATGTAGATTATGTTAGGTTTTGAACTTTTAAAATCGACTAACGTCTGGCAGAGAAATTGACGAAAATATATATATCCAAGTACCACTGGATGCCAGCAGGCGGGAGCTGTTACATAACTCCTGTCTATAGCGAGACTTGTGGCTGACAGTGCCTCTCTCATGACTAGCGCCGTGTTTTATTTCTATCCAGTGCGTCGTGCTCCTCGCTAACAAATAAGTTTCCTGGTCACAGTCTGAAGAAAGGCAGCATAGCCGAATCCTGCTTTAGCTGGCGGTGTTTTACCTGTCACAATTCTTTCTCTTCAGGAAACCGCTTATTGATGTCACATTTTTTGTTCCTCAATCATCTTTGTTACACAGGTATCAACTACAGTAGAACCCCTCTAATCCGACACCTTCGGGACCGGGACCATGGTCGGAACGAAAAAACGGTCGGATTATCCGAAAAATATAATATACATTGCAAAAATATAAAAAGACATTAGTACAAAAAGTTAAACGATTTCAGAACTAGAAGACGGCTACAGTAATATAAAAAGATGATTTTTACACAGTGTTAAACACTATGTTAATTAAAAAACGTCTACACACACTATAATATGTATTGGTTTTAAAAGGAAAAACGACAAACACGTTACAGTACTGTACTCTACTTAATAACGTATAAACAATATATACTGTAAACAAAAAAATTTTTATTCCATTGAGTATAAAAAGAAATTTTTTACAAAGAAATAAACTACTGCATGTATAAACTAAGAAATAATTATACTCTAAGCATTCCTTTTACAGTAAAAACGGAAACAAATTACTAGGAAATAAAGTCACTGATACATTTTTGTTTAGCAGATGTTATTCTAGATTTATCTGTAGTGTCCCTCCATTTTTATTATCTATCAAACGTCCGTTTGAGTTGAAGTTGGATTCTGGTCAATGTATTGAAGGGCGATGTCAAACGCGTTTTTTGTATCGTTGTGTGAAATCCAGGTGGGGGGTTCGTCTTCGCCGTCCGAGTCCGTTTCACAGTTTCCTAGCTAACAGCGGCAACAATCTGGTCGTCATTGAGCTCTTCAAAGCTGTCACAGTCTTTGTCACATTCGTTGATCCACTCTTCAACTTCATTGGCAGAGACGTTCGGGTCCAGAATTTGTAGATCTTTAACGATTTCCAGTGCGTCGTTAGTTTGCTCATCTGCGGTATGCTCATTTTCAGTCATAATTTGTGGCCAAGGCTTACGCCACCATTTCTGCAGTGTGTCAGGTTTCAGTTCATCCCATGCTGCAGCAATTGTGTAGATAGCGTCTTTGATGTTCAGGGATTTCATTGCCTCAAATAAGTTATGACCTCATTCAAATGGTTCAAATGGCTCTGAGCACTATGGGACTTAATTTCTAAGGTCGTCAGTCTCCTAGAACTTAGAACTAATTAAACCTAACTAACCTAAGGACATCACACATATATATGCCCGAGGCAGGATTGAAATCTGCGACCGTAGAGGTCGCTCGGTTTCAGACGGTTGCGCCTAGAACCGCTCGGCCAACCTGGCCGGCTGACCACATTCAGATCTTTCCAAGATTGAGCTGAGATACTTACTGCGATATCGTCCTTTTAACCATTCTATAACACCCTGATCCATTGGTTGGATGAGTGAGGTCGCATTAGGAGGCAGAAAGAGAGCTTTTATGTCCCCATCTGGACGTGAGCGTGTGTTATCCAACAGCAGAAGAGCATGAACAGGCAGATTTTTTGCTTCAAGTCTTTTTCGGCCGATGGCACAAACTCGACGAAAAACCTGGATTTAAAAAGGTTGCAGTCCATCAAAGCAGATTTTTGATTGCGGTAGTAAACCGGTAAGGAAGATAAGTATAAATTTCTGATTATCCTTGGCTTCTTAGATTTGCCATTGACGAACAAAGGGAGTTTGTGGGTACCACCTGTGTTGGTACAAGGAATAACTGTTACTCTATCATTTATAAGTTTCGTTCCTGCCACGGATTTATTTGAAGCTGCGAGCGTTTTTGTTGGCAAAATTTTGAAGTTCAGCCCTGTCTCGTCAATGTTGTACACTTGGTGAGGTAGCAGTTCATTTTCTCTTACAATTTCTGGAAAGTTAACAGAAAACTCCTTAGCAGTTGCGGCATCTGCAGATAGTTTTTCATCGGAAGTAGAAACAAATCGGACACTCTGTGAGTTTTCCAACGATCAATCCAGCCTGCACTGGCAGTAAATTTACTTTTGGTTTCCAGTTTTTTGTGCAAAACTAGCGCATTTTCTTTGAGAATTGGCCCGGATATTGGAGTTCCTTTCCTTCTTCCTTGGCAAAACCACATCCATAATGCGTTATAAAACAGTTCAAGTTTAGGCTTTTTTAA
Source organism: Schistocerca gregaria (assembly GCF_023897955.1). Lineage (NCBI taxonomy): Eukaryota > Metazoa > Arthropoda > Insecta > Orthoptera > Acrididae > Schistocerca > Schistocerca gregaria. The sequence continues at coordinate 107,950,681 of NC_064921.1, read as the reverse complement.
TGTTTTTCAATTCTTCAGAGTGTTTTCACCATCAATCGTAACTGTATAAGATTCAATGTCTTTCCTATTCTTCCTCCAATTCTTAATTGTCGTAACACATACATTCAGTTCCTTTGCAATTTTTTGGAGCGATTCTCCTTTGTCAAGTCTGTGTAGCACTGCTAATTTTTCAGTTAGTGAAAGAGTTACGTGTTTACGTTTGAATCCACACATGTTGAAAAACAGACAACTGTACACACAATGAATCTACAGTAATAAGTACTGTAGAGAACATGGAATAAAGCAAAAAACGACGTTTTTTTACTCCCAACAAAGGATAAAAATGCACAACAACGTACAGTATAGCAATACGCACAGCGATAGACACCGCAACAATGGCCCGACGGGCGTCCAGTCAGTGACAAGTCGACACAGGGTCGCGAGCCTGAGCATGATCGGAGTAACAGGAGTGACGGACCATACAAGGTCGGATTAGAGGGGTTCTACTGTACATATACGATTTGCGAACGCTCTTTCCTTGCCTGGCAAAGTGCAGCTGAATTCCTACAGCATTGGTTCATCTCACCAGTGCTATTCTAATTTGCTGTTGTCGCCCGCTGCTTGAGCCCAACATCCACCATCGGCAGCTGTACAGTCTACACCTGGTATTGCCAAGATACTACCAAAGTGAGATGGATGGATGACGATTAGCAGCCAAGACACACCCCTACAGCGATGTTCTGCAGAAAGAAAACCGTTGAGGTAAAATGAAATACAGAGAGTACCATCAGAAAAAACCTCACTCAGTTCCCTTCAAATGGTGCCGAAGGTTTTACTGTTTTAAACTAAATTAACTTTTTTCAAAAGTAGTGGGAACTGGATAGCTGAAAGTAAACTGAAGTGATACTTAAAAAATAAAAATTATGCACATGTTTAAGCAAATTTTTTGTTTAAACTTCATCACAACGGTTATTTTTATAAATCTAAATTTTGTATATACACTCCTGGAAATGGAAAAAAGAACACATTGACACCGGTGTGTCAGACCCACCATACTTGCTCCGGACACTGCGAGAGGGCTGTACAAGCAATGATCACACGCACGGCACAGCGGACACACCAGGAACCGCGGTGTTGGCCGTCGAATGGCGCTAGCTGCGCAGCATTTGTGCACCGCCGCCGTCAGTGTCAGCCAGTTTGCCGTGGCATACGGAGCTCCATCGCAGTCTTTAACACTGGTAGCATGCCGCGACAGCGTGGACGTGAACCGTATGTGCAGTTGACGGACTTTGAGCGAGGGCGTATAGTGGGCATGCGGGAGGACGGGTGGACGTACCGCCGAATTGCTCAACACGTGGGGCGTGAGGTCTCCACAGTACATCGATGTTGTCGTCAGTGGTCGGCGGAAGGTACACGTGCCCGTCGACCTGGGATCGGACCGCAGCGACGCACGGATGCACGCCAAGACCGTAGGATCCTACGCAGTGCCGTAGGGGACCGCACCGCCACTTCCCAGCAAATTAGGGACACTGTTGCTCCTGGGGTATCGGCGAGTACCATTCGCAACCGACTCCATGAAGCTGGGCTACGGTCCCGCACACCGTTAGGCCGTCTTCCGCTCACGCCCCAACATCGTGCAGCCCGCCTCAAGTGGTGTCGCGACAGGCGTGAATGGAGGGACGAATGGAGACGTGTCGTTTTCAGCGATGAGAGTCGCTTCTGCCTCGGTGCCAATGATGGTCGTATGCGTGTATGGCGCCGTGCAGGTGAGAGCCACAATCAGGACTGCATACGACCGATGCACACAGGGCCAACACCCGGCATCATGGTGCGGGGAGCGATCTCCTACACTGGCCGTACACCTCTGGTGATCGTCGAGGGGACACTGAATACTGCACGGTACATCCAAACCGTCATCGAACCCATCGTTCTACCATTCCTAGACCGGCAAGGGAACTTGCTGTTCCAACAGGACAATGCACGTCCGCATGTATCCCATGCCACCCAACGTGCTCTAGAAGGTGTAAGTCAATTACCCTGGCCAGCAAGATCTCCGGATCTGTCCCCATTGAGCATGTTTGGGACTGGATGAAGCGTCGTCTCACGCGGTCTGCACGTCCAGCACGAACGCTGGTCCAACTGAGGCGCCAGGTGGAAATGGCATGGCAAGCCGTTCCACAGGACTACATCCAGCATCTCTACGATCGTCTCCATGGGAGAATAGTAGCCTGCATTGCTGCCACAGGTGGATATACACTGTACTAGTGCCGACATTGTGCATGCTCTGTTGCCTGTGTCTATGTGCCTGTGGTTCTGTCAGTGTGATCTTGTGATGTATCTGACCCCAGGAATGTGTCGATAAAGTTTCCCCTTCCTGGGACATAGAATTCACGGTGTTCTTATTTCAATTTCCAGGAGTGTATTCACTGGTGATCCAGTGAATGCCTGAAAATAGAGCCATTGTGGAATTTAATCTCGGTCAGAAGAGAGATTATTCAGTCTTCGTTTTAACCTAGCACTCACGTAACCAAAGATTTGAGGAGTTACCACAAACAACGCTGGGTACGGATTCCATGTTAAGCTGTAGGTCACCTTTTCCTGTTTTGGTAACGGGAGTGGGTGAGCGGAAGGAGGAGGGGGGGGGAGGTACGCAGGTCGCCGAGATGGCTAGAAAGACTTACACCACGGTATTGAGGCATACGAAACTGATACTATTATCTATATACATAATGATTTTGTATGGGGCCCTCAGAGCGCAGTTGGCAATAGCTTTTGCCTGTTTTTTTTCTTTCTTTTTTTCCCACGGTAAGTATTCTGCTTGATATATTAGGAGCTCACTTGAGAGTATTATCCCTGCCACAGTCTCAGTTTCAGTTCTCTTAAAATAAAGGAAAACGGTGAGAGACGTGTTTGTGTCTTCTCCTGGCTGTTTTGAAGCTGAGCGGACGCACACAGAGGAACTTTCTTGTAATGGGTGTGCTAAAATAATCAACGAGTCTCAATTACGTTGGCACGGCCTAGAGTATTCGTTAACGTAATTGATCACTTTATATTTATGTTTAACAATGTAAAGGAACAAAGATTATTGACGCAAAGTAACAAAAGACTTATTTTCCCAGTCTCAGAGCAGCACCAGCAAAAATTATATGAGAGGTAGGATTATGCTATGAGCCTCACGGTATTTGTTTATTTATATAATAAACTTACGCCTGATAGCACGAATATGGCTACATAATGTCAATTTTACTTAAGTGCCAAAGAAACTAGTATAGTTACTTCTATTCAAATAGAGAGATAGGCAAACAGGCAGAATACGGCGCTGCGATCGGCAATGTCTATATAAGACAGCAAGTGTTTGGCGCAGTTGTAAGATCGGTTACTGCAGCTACAAAGGCAGGGTACCGGATTTAAGTGAATTTGAAAGTGGTGTTTTAGTCGGCGCACGAACTATGGGACACAGAATCTCCGAGGTAGCGCCGAAGTAGGGACTTCCCCGCAGGACCATTTCACGGGTGTACCGTGAATATCATGAATCCGGCAAAACATCAAATCTCCGACATCGCTGCGGCCGAAAATAGATCCTGCAAGAACGCGACCAACGATGATTGAAGAGCATCGTTCAACTTGGCAGAAGTTCAACCCTCCCGCAAACTGCTGCAGATTTCAATGTTGGGCCATCGATAAGTGTCAGCTTGCGAACCATTAAACGAAACATCATCGATATGAGTTTTCGGAGCCGAAGGTCCACTCTTGTACCCTTTATGACTTCATGATACAAAGCTTTATGCCTCGCCTGGGTCCGTCAACGCTGACATGGGACTGTTCACGAGTGTAAAGATGTTCTCTTCAAGTTGTATCGAGGTGATGAACATGTACGGATGTGGAGACAAATCTCATCAATTCAGTGACCCTGCATGTAAGTGTGGGACTGTTCAAGCTGGTGGAGGAGGCTCTGCGAAGGTGTGGGGCGTGTGCAGTTGAATGATAAGGAGCCCCTGATTCGTTTAGACATGACCCTGACATCTTGTCTGATTACCTGCATCAATTCATGTCCGCTGTGCATTCCGACGGAGTTGGGTAATTCCAGTAGGGCAATACGACGTCCCACACGCCCAAAATTTCTACAGAGTGGTTCCAAAAACACGGTCCTGAGTTTAAAACCTTCCGCTGGCCACCAGACTCCCTAGTCATGAACGTTATTGAGCATATCTGGAATGCCTTGCAACGTGCTGTTCAGAAGAGATCTCCTCCCCCTCGCACTCCTACGCATTTATGGACAGCTCTGCAGTATTCACGATGTCAGTTCCCTCCAGCGTTATTTCAGACAATAGTCGAGTCCATACCAGGTAAGGCTGCAGCACTTCTGCGTGCTCGTGGGGACCCTACACGACATTAGGCAGCTGTATCTGTTTCTTTGGGTTTTCAGTGCATATCCACAATGCAATGTGGCTCGAAGAACCTGGACGTGCTACTTTCGAGGTTGCTCAGAACTTCAAGTTTTCTGAAGAGTCCAGCAAAAGTACCTCACCCGAATATCACTTCCCCTCCTCTTTTGTTTCTCACTCTCCCGTACAGAGATAAATCACCGGTAACTTCTTCCACGCAGCCTGATTCCTGACTAGACCGGTCCTGGAAACAGACAAACACCGTTGCGTCGAAGTATTTACTCTTTCTCTGAGCAGTAAATGCCCACTTATGTCTACAAAACAATGGAGGGTAATTTAGAGCATGTAAGAATTAGTAACGCTTACCGAAACAGAGTGAATTCGTCGGATATTAGACCTTCGATTGAATGTAACCTGGAACACTCAATAATCATATCAGTTGATAGAAGCTTTAGCAATTTCTGTCAGTGGGTTGTTCCTTTCCACATAAATCTCTGATATCAATGTGTCACTGCAAAAATAGAAGTTTCTGTTTCAAGTGTCAAATACATTCATACAATCTGAAATAAAAGAAATGGCGTGGATAACAACGCAGGAAAAGCTCAGAACGTATAGCTACAATACTCCATCACCAAGGCGGACTCAGAAAGATGTTTGTATGTGGGTAAGTGCAAGAACGAAGTTAGTTAATTGAATTAAAACCTTTACAATGTGATCTATATAGAGCAGGAATCGTGCAACTACACGCTGTACTAATCTAGGACAACGGAGGTATGTTCTGAGAGGGCTAGGTATGGCAAGCTATTACGTCAATTAGGATCGACATTGGAGCACTGTTATGCCCATTGCGCACACAATAGCAATACACAGCGGTATCCATGACAGTTTACTGGTTTATGTCATACCTTAGTCTTTGGTTTCAGTCTGTTCTTGTTTCTCACCGCCCATACGAAGGGTGTGATTTCCTAGTTGCCAACACAATGTTGTTATCCTTTCCCGTGATATGCTATTCATGTCTACTTGAAATATATAACACAGTACAGTTACAAAGAAAGTTGGTTTTTTCTATTTAACAGAGTCGGATTACACGAGCAGTATCCGTGGTTTTAGGTTTGAGACCCGTGTCGATATAATATGTATATAAGACTGTCATGGTATGTAATAGTAAGGGAATGTTTGATGGCTGTAGCAATTTCCCACTCAGCTTCACTGACTGTGGAAATCAGTCAGTATTTAGAATATACCACAATATTCCATAGCACTCCGTCCTCAGGCCACAAGTGGCCCATGGGGACCATCCGACCGCCGTGTCATCCTCAGGTGAGGATGCGGATAGGAGGGGCGTGTGATCAGCACACCGCCCTCCCGGTCGTTGTGATTGTTTTCTGTGACCGGAGCCGCTACTAGTCTGTCTAGTAGCTCCGCAATTGGCATCACGAGAGCATCCCGAAAATTGACAACAGCGCATAGTGGTCCGGATGGTCACCCATCCATGTTTCGGCCACGCCCAACGGTGTTAAGCTTCGGTGATTTTAAGGGAAGCGGTGTATTCATTGCCGCAAGGCCGTTGTCCACAATGTACCATACTCTGTTGAGAATACTGTGCACATGACAATGTCCCATTTATGCACCGCTTTAAGCTGTCTTATTCTGCTATGCCATGAATAATATGGCTCATTATTATTCTTTGATTATAAAAAAAATACGTTTTGGAAACAAATATCATGAAGTGAATATGTTATGAAATAATTTGGAATTAAAACAAATTAATAAGTTCTACATCTACATTTACATACATACTCACATGCTCAGTAAGCCAAAGTGCGGTGCTTGGCGGAGCGTACTATGTACCACTATAAGTCATTTGCTGTCCAGTTACACTCTCAAATACAGCGAGGCAAAAGTACTGTAGATATACCTCCTTATGAGCCCTAATTTCTCACAGCTTATCTCCAAGGTCTTTACGCGAAATGTATGTTGGCAGTGTTAGAACCGTTCTGCAGTCAGCTTTAAATGTTGGTAATGTAAATTACCTCAAGAGTGTTTCTCGAAAAACATGTCGCCTTCTCCCAGCGATTCCCATTTGAGTTCCCGAAGCATCTCTGTTGTGGCAGAACAACTGAGAGAAAATTTGGAATACATTTCACATAAATTTTTTCAGCGTGTTATAGTCTTAGGTGGAGATTTCAATTTACCAGATATAGACTGAGACTCTCAGATGTTTAGGACAGGTGGTAGGGACAGAGCATCGAGTGACATTATACTGAGTGCACTATCCGAAAAATTACCTCGAGCAATAAAAACAGAGAACCAACTCTTGGAGATAACATCTTGGACCTACTGATAACAAACAGACCCGAAATTTTCGACTCTGCATGTGAAGAACAGGGAATCAGTGATCATAAGGCCGTTGCAGCATTCCTGAATGTGGAAGTTAATAGGAATATAAAAAAGGGAGGAAGGTTTATATGTTTAGCAAGAGTAATAGAAGGAATTCTGCTACCTAGGCAGTAAAATAACCAATGACGGACGGAGCAAGGAGGACATCAAAAGCAGACTCGCTATGGCAAAAATGGCATTTCTGGCCAAGAGAAGTCTACTAATATCAAATACCGGCCTTAATTTGAGGAAGAAATTTCTGAGGATGTACGTCTGGAGTACAGCATTTTTTGGTAGTGAGACATGGACTGTGGGAAAACCGGAACAGAAGAGAATCGAAGCATTTGAGATGTGGTGCTAAAGACGAATGTAGAAAATTAGGTGGACTGATAAGGTAAGGAATGACGAGGTTCTACGCAGAATCGGAGAGGAAAAGAATATGTGGAGAACACTGACAAGGAGAAGGGACAGGATGATAGGACATCTGCTGAGACATTAGGGAATGACTTCCATGGTACTAGAGGGAGCTGTAGAGGGCAAAAACTGTAGAGGAAGACAGAGATTGGAATACGTCAAGCAAATAATTTAGGACGTAGGTTGCAAGTGCTACTCTTAAGATGAAGAGGTTAGCACAGGAAAGGAATACGTGGCGGGCCGCATCAAACCAGTCCGTAGACTGATGACAAAAAAAAAAAAAAAAAAATAGAAGGCAGATTTCAGACTACCTAACAGATCAAGACGAAAATTTCTGTTCCGACACTGACAATGTTGAGTGTTTATGGAAAAAGAACAACGCAATCGTAAAATGCGTTTTAGACAGGTACGTGCAGAGTACAACTGAGGGACGGGAAAAACCCACCGTGGTTCAACAACAAAGTTAGGAAACTACTGCGAAAGCAAAGAGAGCTGCAATGAAAGTTTAAATTCAGCCAAAACCTCTCAGACAAACAGAAGCTAAACAATGTCCAAGTTAGCGTAAGGAGGGCTATGCGTGAAGCGTTCAGTGAATTCGAATGTAAAATTGTATGTACCGAAGAAGTTCTGGTCGTCTTACGTTAAATCAGTAAGTGGCTCTGAACAGCATATCCAGACACTCTGGGATGACGATGGCTTTGAATCAGAGGATGACACTAAACACCTTTTTCCAAAGCTGTTTCACAGAGGAAGACCGGACCACAGTTCCTTCTCTAAATCCTCGCACAAACGAAAAAATGGCTGACATCGAAATAAGTGTCCAATGAATAGAAAAGCAACAGAAATCACTCAACAGAGCAATTTCCACTCGACCTGACGGGATACCAATTCGATTCTACACAGAGTACGCGAAAGAACTTGGCCCCCTTCTAACGGCTGTGTACCGCAAGTCTCTAGAGGAACGGAAGGTTCCAAGTGATTGGAAAAGAGTACAGGTAGTCCCAGTCTTCAAGAAGGGTCGTCGAACAGATGCGCAAAACTACAGAGAATTTTAGAACATCTTTTTTGCTCGTTTGTCATGTCATTTCTGGAATCCCACAATCTACTCTGTAGTAATCAACATGGATTCCGGAAACAGCGATCGTGTGAGACCCAAGTCGCTTTATTTGTTCATGAGACCCAGAAAATATTAGATACAGGCTCCCAGGTAGATGCTATTTTTCTTGACTTCCGGAAGGCGTTCGATACAGTTCCGCACTGTCGCCTGATAAACAAAATAAGTGTCTACAGAATATCAGACCAGCCGTATGGCTTGATTGAAGAGTTTTTAGCAAACAGAACACAACATGTTGTTATCAATGGGGAGACGTCTACAGACGTTAAAGTAACCTCAGGCGTGCCACAGGGGAGTGTTATGGGACCATTGCTTTTCACAATAAATATAAATGACCTAGTAGATAGTGTCGGAAGTTCCATGCGGCTGCTCTTAATTAGATATGGTACAGGTCCCAAACACTCGACAAGTATTCAAGATTAGGTCGCACTAATGTCCTATATGCGGTATCCTTTTCAGATAACCACACTTTCCTAAAATTCTCCAAATAAACCGAAGTCGGCCATTCGTCTTGCCTCCCACAATTCTCACATGTTCGTTGTACGAGGGTTGGAACTTAAATAGTGGCAACTATTTATTCACAGCCGATACAAAACACTGACATGTTTCCATCTGTTACTGTCTTTCAAAGTAGTCACCAGCGTTGTGTAGAACCCGTTGCCAGCGATGTGGAAGGCGTAGTTCACGGTTAGCAGAGCCTGTTCTGTTGATGGTGCGAATGGAGCCGTCTACTGCCTGTCGAATCTCTGGAACAGTTTTGAAGCGAATGCCACAAAACGATTCCTTCATCTTTGGAATCAAATCAAAGTCACAAGGAGCTAAGTTCGGGGAGTATGGTGGATGGCAAAGTACTTCCCAGACCCATCGACCGAACAGAGCGGCCACAGCCAGCTCTGCATTGTCGTGCAAAATGATGGGTGAGTTGCGCAGAAAGTGTCGCCCCTCTTTCACAGAGCTGGTCGCAGGTGATGCCCCAAAACCGAACAGTAATACTGTACATTGACGGTCTGCCGTGGAGGAACATAATGCGTTAGGATAACACCATCACAATCGTACACGAGAATGACCACAACTTTCACCATACTGGGGCTCTGACGCACTTTCGACTTTGGCGGCCGCCCAAAATTACGCCATTCGTTGGATTGGCATTTCAGTTTTGACTCGTGGCCCATGTCTCATCCAGTGTTACGATACGGCTTAAGAAAGCCTCTCCTTAGCGCTCCAAGTGCGTCTGAGCAGCGTCTAACGCATCAATTTCTGCATTTCCGTCAAGTCGTGCGGAAAATATTGTGGCGCGATTTTTCGCATTCCCAGGCGATCCTTCTGGATACGAAGCACAGTCGCATGAGCTAATCCGCTTTCGTGGGAGAGCTCACGAATCGTATCGCGGCGATCACTGTCCACTAACGCGACAACAGCATGCACGTTTTCTTCAAAGACGGTAGAATGACCTGCCCGGTGCATGTCTCCCACGTTTGCCGACCTTCGTTAAAGGATTTTACCCAACGTGCCACTGTTTCGTACGGCAAAGCCGATTCCAATCACGCCTCTTGTAGACCTTCATGACACTGCCGTGCTGTACGACCTCTGGCACATTCAATGTTGATCCAACTCCGTTGTTCCTGTTTCGAAAACATAGTGACACGGTTACGTTAGTCCGCTAGCTCACAAGTGACTGTTTTTCCTTCGACTGTGCTCACGCCGGTGATGGGACGGGCGAGTACATTTGCTTGGAGGTAAGGTGGGTATGTCAACAATGTGTGCTATTAGCGACAATAGCAGATTCCATTCCACAGTGTCTCCACAGCATTGTTGCCACTATTTAAGTTCCAACCCATGTATTTTATATTGCTTTGAACACTACGCCCATATATGTAAAAGACGTTATTGTGCCAAGCAGGTCACTACCAATACTGTATCCGAACATTATGGGCTCGTTTTTCCTATTCATCCGCATTAATTTACATTTTTCTACATTTGCAGCTAGCTGCCATTCATCACGCCAACTACAAATTTTGTCTACATCATTTGTATCCTCCTACAGTCACTCAACGCTGACATCTTTCCGTGCGCTACAACAGTAGCAGCAAGCAACCGCAGATTGCTATCCGCCCCGTCGACCAGATAATTTACGTATGTGGAAAATAACAGCATTTCTATCACATTTCCTGGGCAGGTTAATAGTAAGCAGTACTTCTGCAATTTTAAAGATAGTTCGTCTGAACTTGCAACGGTTTAACTACATTTTTATACAACTTTTTTTTTACAAATTATATCAGACAATGTGCAATATTGTTGAAGGGTACAAAAATTGATTCTTCTGAATATCTTACGCAGCACACAAACAATAGTGGGGTGAGAGGCAAACTACAGACCTCATCGTATACTACATAAATTCATATTCTGTTACTTTCGTTGCTGAAAAAGGTATTTGTACCACTCTAAACCACGGAAGAATTAAAAATACAGCGTAATTACAAAGTCTATGAAACATTTCTTAAAACAGGCCCAAATAAATGACATATAACAACGAAACAATTGATGCGGTAAGTGAAAGACAATGCACCATATGTCTACCCTTCGTCACACAGCACAAATCTATTCTCTAGTCCATTTCTCCCCGTAACTGACAGAGTGTCTCAAAAGTGACGGTAAGAACAGTTGGTGCGATGCTATGTTACAGGTCTTCGACGTGCCGTGGTAAAGGTGGACCACAAACACTATCCCATATCATCACAGCTGACATATTCGTGAAGTGAGTAATATTTAGTGTGTTGATATTGTAGATAATTCTCATTTATTGTTCAGTCTCGCTTGTACGTTTTTATGAGCAGTTATATGACATGATGACAGGATCATCTTTAGATCTAAGTAGTTTCGTCAATAACCTGTCTTGTGTATGCAGAACCTCATATCAGACTACTTAGATCTGAAGATTCGCCTGAGTGATCCAAACATGTCACTTAATCAAAAATGCGTAGCATAGACTGAACAGTAAGTGAGAATAATCTTAAACTGTCATTTGTGCAAGCCCACGAAAAAGAAAAAAATCGCAAAGTGTCAAGTGCGGCAATAGCGGTGGCAATTCGAGTAGTACCAGATCAGTGGCAGCAACAGGACCTATTCACAACGTGGCAACATCTTAGTCAGGCGATCTTGTACTCAATTGTCAGAACATAGATGGGCACAATCTTGATGAAAGATGAAATCCCTATCAGTTTCTAGTTGGGGCATAAAGCACATTTGGGCGATACCGTTGAATGTTGACTCAGCGACGATACAGGGTCACTCTCGGAATCTGGATGTATTCGACAGCTCGACAAGGATTCTGTGTTCCTCATAAGCATATGTTGAGTCGGTTGACCTTCCCAGGAAAATGGAAAGTGCCATCGTCTATTAAGGTTAATTTGCTTGTGGAATCTTCATTGTCAAGACAGTCCTGATGTCAGTACAAAACAGCAGGCGTCGCAGTTTCTCGTTATGGCTTATCACCTCCAGGAGCTGAAGTTTTACGGTTTCACTCGTAATGTAACCGATTATGAAAGCTTTTCCACATTGCAGCCTGAGGGATGCACCAGCTCGGTAGACAGAATTTGTGGGACGCCAAAATCAGGCTTTTCCCACCTTCCGCTGTCTGCTCCAACATCTCCGGTCGCCTTTGCATGGCACAAATGACCATAATCCTCGAATTTCTTGTACCAGTTTATTATGATGTTGCAAAGTGTGGGTGAGTTCTGAAACTTGCCACGGGGGCTTCGTACATTCACTACTGATGGGCAACGTGCAAATCATAGCTTCAATTGCAATGAAATGAATACCACCAGCTGCAAACAGGCTTTGATAAAAGTCCACGGGGACAGTTGAGAATGTGTGCCCCGACCGGGACTCGAACCTGGGATCTCCTGCTTACATGCCAGACGCTCTATCCATCTGAGCCACCGGAGACACAGAGGACAGTGCGACTGTAGGGATTTATCTCTGGCACGCCTCCCGTGAGACCAACATTTCCAACTTGTTGTCCCGCACTATATTCATAGTGGCCCTGTCCGTTATAGTCATTACTCGCGGTTTTTTTTTTTTTTTTTTTTTTTTTTTTTGCCGTTTCCGATGAGAGTTCGGGCACTGTTTTCAGTGTGGTCAGAAAATGTGTAAAATGCTTGTGTAACAAGTGATATAGTTCTTTCTAATGTGGTTCCGGCATTTTAGTTTGGAACACTGTCGACTGGGTGCCACCGACCGTAATTGTTGAAACTGGGGGCGAAGCTATAATTATATACACGGTGGCCAGAAAATGTGTGAAATGCCTGTAGGAATGTTACAGGGCACGTTGTACTGAGACACAAATGTTAAGAAAGAAATTCGATACGTTGCTCCGTTTCCGAGTTATTTATCATAGAATTTAGCCAACCGGGGAGTCGCGCGCTCACATTCAAGCGGCCTGCCAGGGGCGGTGTTGCCCAGCGAGTGCTTTGTATCGTTAGCCGAAACTTGAATTTCCGCACGCGACGATCTGATTGGCTAACTTCAATGCTAAATAACTCGGAAACGGCGCAACGTATCGAATTTCTTTCTTAACATTTGTGTCTCAGTACAACCTGCCCTGTAACATCCCTACAAGCATTTCACACATTTTCTGACCACCGTGTATACAATTATAGATTCGCCCCCAGTTTCAAAAATTACGGTCGGTGGCACCCAGTCGACAGTGTTCCAAATTAAAATGCAGGAACCACATTAAAAAGAACTATATCACTTGTTACATTATGTTTTAGCGATTTGCTTGTACCTACTTTTTAATAATTTTCATGAACTTTATAATTAGGCTTAATAACGTAAGAAAGCAGGGCCAAAGACGACTATCGAGGACGTTTCTTGGAGGAGGTAACAGAGTAGTGAAGGAGACACAAGAACGGTTGCTTTGTGACAGAAGCAGTTAGGAAGTTGCCAGAGGTGTATAGGCGAGACACGGGACGGTAGCGGCAACCAGCAGATGTTGCTGATGCAGTCCGGCGGAGGAGGGACGCTGCATCCGCTGCATCTAGGAGACTATATTTAGAATTATGGGCAAATGCAGCTCGTGAGTACCATGCTACAAAGGTTACGCAGACTGTGGTGTCGTAAGGAAAGATGTCTGCCATCGACTGGGGTACATAGGAGAAGGGGCTGACACCATCCTGTGAAGCGAACTGTGTAGCTACAAAGACTGGCTGGAAGGACATTCTAACAGACTTCCTTTAACGCGGTGTCATTGGTTCAGTATTGCATTGACTTAAGGTACCAGTCTTGCTAGAAATTTATCATTGATGACACAAATTTGAATTTGTAAATTATTATTTTTCTAAGTGATTAAAACTACTGACATTATAGCCATTGCGAATGTGCTTCTGGATAGCTTAGCGGTTAACGATATCAGAGCAGGTAGGGATTGGCCTGGCATTTTCACTCTGGACCGAGAGCTACAAAGATATGAGAAGAAAGTGAACTTTCTACCTCCACAGAACTGTCACCACCATAATTTCAAACAGTTACTTCTGCGTAAGTAACACGGTGAATGTTTCAGCACGTTTTTGGAACACAGATACTTAATTACTGTCTTTCTCATTATTATATCGGCAGTAAAAAACGAAAAACTATTACTTTTTAGCTTATTCGTATGTATGTTGGGCACGACTTTTCCAGGAAGTTGTGAGTCCCCGTTCCCCGATTTTGATCAAAACATCTTATTCAGAGCTGGGGTTAATGTGGAGAAGTGGTATGGATGTACAATGATTTCCATTATCAATAATTTGTTTCTTCTGCTGCTTCCAAAAGGAGAAGACCGAAGAACGGCCATTCAGAGTAAAGTAATGGTAGTAGCTGACGTATGCTCGTCCTGCTGGATGACTGAAGACACTTTTACAAAGAATAACTTTATTAACAGAACGGAACTCAGGTATGAAGTCTTTGGATAAATATCCACACATCTGCATACAACAGAAATGCCTGTCGTATGACGTTATCTGTGACAGGCCTACAATATGACCTCCAGAGTCGTGGTAGCCAGCAGAGTCAACACCTGGGGCGTTACTGGGCCAGAGATGCTGGTGAAGGCCAGCACCAAGTGGGCTGGGTCTGCCGGTGGGGAGGGCTCCGAAGAAACTGTTGGTGCCGCCAACTGGTAGTGCTGGACCTGAACTGCTGATGCGACAAGACGGAACTGCTGGCATTGCCGACTCGAGGTGTAGGACAAGACTGGCTTCGCATGGTCCGACTGCGTCCTAAATAGTTGGGAGGGATTGGGTATGCGCGTGACGCTGCGAGGGCACATGATCTATCAGAGCAAAATAGTGTCCTGTCGATAGCGCTCTCTGCTGCGAAATGGCATACTGCCTGTCCGTGACGTTGGCAACCCCAGACGCTGTGGAGGCTGTTATGTCTTCCTCTGAACGAAGTCTGGTTCTTTATTGGATACAGGAGCGAGGAACAGATACCTTTCATGAACAGAGAATTCAGATATTAAGTTATTCTACGTCTAATATCGAATAGTAATAATAATACGAGAAAGAAAACTGGCGTTCTACGGATCGGAGCGTGGAATGTCAGATCACTTAATCGGACAGGTAGGTTAGAAAATTTAAAAAGGGAAATGGATAGCTTAAAGTTAGATATAGTGGGAAATAGTGAACTTCGGTGGCAGGAGGACCAAGACTTCTGGTCAGGTGACTACAGGGTTATAAACTCAAAATCAAATAGGGGTAATGCAGGAGTAGGTTTAATAATGAATAGGAAAATAGGAATGCCGGTAAGCTACTACAAACAGCATAGTGAACGTATTATTGTGGCCAAGAAAGATACGAAGCCCACACCTACTACAGTAGTACAAGTTTATATGCCAACTAGCTCTGCAGATGACGAAGAAATTGAAGAAATGTACGATGAAATAAAAGAAATTATTCAGATAGTGAAGGGAGACGAAAATTTAATAGTAATGGGTGACTGGAATTCGAGTGTAGGAAAAGGGAGAGAAGGAAACATAGTAGGCGAATATGGATTGGGGCTAACAAATGAAAGAGGAAGCCGCCTAGTAGAATTTTGCACAGAGCACAACTTAATCATAGCTAACACTTGGTTTAAGAATCATGAAAGAAGGTTGTATACATGGAAGAACCCTGGAGATACTAAAAGGTATCAGATAGATTATATAATGGTAAGACAGAGATTTAGGAACCAGGTTTTAAATTGTAAGGCATTTCCAGGGGCAGATGTGGACTCTGACCACAATCTATTGGTTATGACCTGTAGATTAAAATTGAAGAAACTGCAAAAATGTGGGAAATTAAGGAGATGGGACCTGGAAAAACTGAAAGAACCAGAGGTTGTACAGAGTTTCAGGGAGAGCATAAGGGAACAATTGACAGGAATAGGGGAAAGAAATGCAGTAGAAGAAGAATGGGTAGCTCTGATGGATGAAGTAGTGAAGGCAGCAGAGGATCAAGTAGGTAAAAAGATGAGGGCTGCTTGAAATCCTTGGGTAACAGAAAAAATATTGAATTTAATTGATGAAAGGAGAAAATATAAAAATGCAGTAAATGAAGCAGGCAAAAAGAAATACAAACGTCTCAAAAATGAGATCGACAGGAAGTGCAAAATGGCTAAACAGGGATGGCTAGAGGACAAATGTAAGGATGTAGAAGCTTATCTCACTAGAGGTAAGATAGATACTGCCTACAGGAAAATTAAATAGACCTTTGGAGAGAAGAGAACCACGTGTATGAATATCAAGAGCTCAGATGGCAACCCAGTTCTAAGCAAAGAAGGGAAGGCAGAAGATGGAAGGAGTATATAGAAGGTTTATACAAGAGCAATGTACTTGAGGACAATTGTAGATGAAGACGAAATGGGAGATTCGATATTGCGTGAAGAGTTTGACAGAGCACTGAAAGACCTGAGTCGAAACAAGGCCCCCGGAGTAGACAACATTCCATTAGAACTGCTGACGGCCTTGGGAGAGCCAGTCATGACAAAATTCTACCACCTGGTGAGCAAGGTGTATGAGATAGGCGAAATACCCTCAGACCTCAAGAAGAATATAATAATTCCAATCCAAAAGAAAGCAGGTGCTGACAGATGTGAAAATTACCGAACTATCAGTTTAATAAGTCACAGTTGCAAAATACTAACGCGAATTCTTTACAGACGAATGGAAAAACTGGTAGATGCGGACCTCGGGGAGGATCAGTTTGGATTCCGTAGAAATGTTGGAACACGTGAGGCAATACTGACCTTACGACTTCTCTTAGAAGAAAGATTAAGAAAAGGCAAAGCTACGTTTCTAGCATTTGTAGACTTAGAGAAAGCTTTTGACAATGTTGACTGGAATACTCTTTTTCAAATTCTAAAGGTGGCAGGGGTAAAATACAGGGAGCGAAAGGCTATTTACAATTTGTACAGAAACCAGATGGCAGTCATAAGAGTCGAGGGGCATGAAAGGGAAGCAGTGGTTGGGAAAGGAGTGAGACAGGGTTGTAGCCTCTCCCCGATGTTATTCAATCTGTATATTGAGCAAGCAGTAAAGGAAACAAAAGAAAAATTTGGAGTAGGTATAAAATTCATGGAGAAGATGTAAAAACTTTGAGGTTCGCCGATGACATTGTAATTCTGTCAGAGACAGCAAAAGACTTGGAAGAGCAGTTGAACGGAACGGACAGTGTCTTGAAAGGAGGATATAAGATGAACATCAACAAAAGCAAAACGAGGATAATGGAATGTAGTCAAATTAAATCGGGCGATGCTGAGGGAATTAGATTAGGAAATGAGACACTTAGAGTAGTAAAGGAATTTTGCTATTTAGGAAGTAAAATAACTGATGATGGTCGAAATAGAGAGGATATAAAAAGTAGACTGGCAATGGCAAGGAAAGCGTTTCTGAAGAAGAGAAATTTGTTAACATCGAATATAGATTTATGTATCAGGAAGTCGTTTCTGAAAGTATTTGTTTGGAGTGTAGCCATGTATGGAAGTGAAACATGGACGATAACTAGTTTGGACAAGAAGAGAATAGAAGCTTTCGAAATGTGGTGCTACAGAAGAATACTGAAGATACTGAAGATAAGGTGGATAGATCACGTAACTAATGAGGAGGTATTGAATAGGATTGGGGAGAAGAGAAGTTTGTGGCACAACTTGACTAGAAGAAGGGATCGGTTGGTAGGACATGTTTTGAGGCATCAAGGGATAGCAAATTTAGCACTGAAGGGCAGTGTGGAGGGTAAAAATCGTAGAGGGAGACCGAGAGATGAGTACACTAAGCAGATTCAGAAGGATGTAGGTTGCAGTAGGTACTGGGAGATGAAGAAGCTTGCACAGGATACAGTAGCATGGAGAGCTGCATCAAACTAGTCTCAGGACTGAGGACAACAACAACAACAATAATAATACGTAACTTTGTTGTTGTAGTGACGTCATCAGTTGCAAACAATAGTTTTGAATGTAGAAATATATAGACCTACAGATACAAAAGATTTATAAATCTTTCACTCATCAGCACAACGTCTATTCAGAGTAAAAAAATGTTCAAATGTGCGTGAAATCTTATGGGACTTAACTGCTAGGGTCGTCCGTCCCTAAGCATACACACTACTGGCCTAGGGATGACTCGAACCTCCACCGGGACCAGCCACGATGTTTCACCTCAGGAAACGCTTCGAAAGTGTTCCTCAATACTTTTGAAAAATTAATAACTTGTCTTGTATCAACAATGAGCCATATTGGATTTTGCAATATTATTCCTCGCAATGTGATGTGTTGGTTGGAGAAGTCCAGGCTTCGTAGTAGCCGTTACAGTGGATCTGAAGACATGGCTGAGCCACACCTAATCCAGTGGTCTCGTAACTGTTCATCAAGGAACTCATGCTGAGAATGGCAAAGTGGTACGGAGCAGCGTCTTTCTGTGACCACACGTAATCTATGATTCTATCGTCCTGAGAACTTGCAATTGTGTACCATCATGAACGTATGGCCAAAACAGGTATTGTGATCACATCCTGGCCCCTATCATAACATCAGGCGATTTTCTACCCCATTCTAGCTCATAATTACACCCAAAAACCGAATACAAAACGATATATTATGTATAAATCATAAAATTGCTCTTAAGCCAACACATTTGCGATAGGTGTAGGATGCAGCTCAGTGCTCCATGGAGATGTCAGATATTTCATTGACAATAATCGTCTTAAATCCATTCATTTAGAAACTTATTTTGTAATGTGTTCCTCACCATACTAAGTTGATCTGCTTTTTTGAAAATGTATTTCATTGGAGACTGCTTATTGGCTTGAGCGACTGCAACACACGATTCCCGTCGCTTTCTCTTGCATCTGCTACGTGATCTTTTCTTGGACGCTGCCTAAAACAAAAAATACTACTATAGCAAAAATAACAAATGATTGCGTTTCGAGATGCGGCGTTCCCAAAGCGACTTCTACACTCATTATATCCGTCATTGTTTGTCGTTTCCGGGAACGTCCGTGTAGCAACACACGCCACTAATCATTCCTCACAGAGTAACAGCACTTTATCTTCTCATATCATCCTTCGCTTAACAACTGAAACAGTGCAAATACTGAAACACGCAACAATGAAACAAACACTACAGTTCTGTAAACAATGATTTTCGTCAGATTTAGAGTAGGGTTACTATCAAAATAAATACATTGAGCTCAACAAAACACTCACCGACTTTAAAATTAAATAACATGAAAGCAGTGTTCGACAAAAGAATACAATAAAGGCTGTGTTTATTGAGTAAGCAGTATAAATTTTTCACCGAAGTTTCGAAGTTATAGTTACAAAATCTGTTAACAGATGACACTGTAATCGCAATAACGATTGTGTGGGCGATGAAGCCTATTCTACACCATATATTAGATCTGTATGACGATGCTATGCTGATTATATTTATATGTTTTGACGATGCCATTATGGCCTTATCACTTTAGGACATGGTGTAAAAAAGATCTGAGGGTGGGCATTACGGACTGAAACCGGACATCGTCAAAAGAATTCATATTGTGATCAAAGACTGGAATAAAAAACATTTTCAATATAAGGTGGCCGGAGTCAAGAGCATAGAGTGATTATTTCCACGGCTAAAACATGAAAGAAGCTTTCGCGCACTGAAGGAAGAGGTTTAAATGATGTACTCCATTGCACAACGAGTGTTTATGGAATTGAAATTCGTAATTTAGAAGCGTAGTATTATGAAAACAAGGTGATGTTTTCGAATGCGTTTAAATGTTGCCGAAACCATTCTCAAGCCTGTTTCCTAATTCGAACGGATAGACAACGTTCCTGATGAACCAGTGGTGAACGTTGGCCCTAAATCATGTATTGTTCCTCCTGAAAATGTCGCCACAATTTCTGGACTCATCCAGCAACAGTCTATGAAATATGTCTGATGAATTTCAGGGGAGACTGGTTTCAAGCGTTTCAGCACACATACAATGCTCAAAAACAGTCTACATATATTTCCATTCAAACTGTGAAGTCACTGTTTCATACCAGTAACCCTCTGCGACTGAGGCCTGACTTTGTGAGCCTTTAATGAAGGATTTTATTACAGCTGTATTTAGTTCATAGCTGTACACTCCCATATGAATGAATTGGTAAATAAACAAAATTGGAGTTAAGTGGTTCGGAAAATCGCCATTTCTGTGAAGCGAACGAACTGCATTCTCCCAAAGCTACTGTTTGCGTTGCGGTAAGTAGCAGAGACATTATCGGCCGTTTATAATGAGAGAACTGATAACTAGCAAACGTTACCTTGCAATTTTTCGAACAGTTTGCGTCGGTCGTGGGATCTAGCGACATTGCAACGAACAGGTGTTTCTCTTTTGCGAAGAGTACTTCGGGAATAGAGTAACAGCGTTGAATTACCCCAAATGTACTCACGTCGACATGGACTGGCCACGGTATTCACCGATATGACTGCTTTTGACCACTTTCTGTGGGGCACAAGGAAAGACATTAGATACTGCAACTATTGTCCCACCACACTGGACGAGCTTGTAACGTCGATTTCCGTGGCAATTGAATTGACTTCTGTTTACACACGACAAGAGGTGATGGCAAATTTCATGATTCGTAGGCGTCACCTCACTACTAAGAGCGATAGACATACTGAAAAGATTGTGATGTGGTTGCAAACACTGCTTGAAGCGAACAAATTTATTTATGCATGCTGATACGAACTCTACAGCATATGCGGTCCATTAGTTAGTAGTTTTTGTAATTGCTATACTATCTGGAAAAACTAGTGAAGCACGTATGGTGGGGGGGGGGGGAGGAGGAAACAAAATCAAACATCATGTAAAAAAGAGTATATGATATTACTGCAGTCATTACAAAATCGCCTCAAATTTACAGGGAACTTGACAGTATGATGCACCCCCTTCAGTCTGGATACGTGCACTGATATGGTTGGAGAGTGTGTCATAAAGCCATTGTTTCATCTCCTGAGACTGGTTGGCCCGTAAGTGTCGTAACTGGCCCCTGATACCCATGGTACTTTTACTGGAACGTAGCTGACGTACGAGCTGCATCGATAGATGTTCTGTTGGAGCCATAACTATTGATTATGTAGGCCACGGAGACACTTCAGCATCACGCAGACGGTCATAGAGATTCGTAACACCGGCGTACGGGCATTGTCCTGTTAAAAATGGCATCATGTTATCGTCGAATGAGAGATAACACATGAGGACACAACTGTGCACGACATAATGTTGTGCTTTCACAGGTACCTCAGTCACTACCAGATGGCTTCCCACACTATGGCACAAGCAGTATCGAAGCCTGTCTTCACATTCCCATGGACACAAACGTTAGACAAGCATCACATCAGAAACCCAGTAAGTGTGGATATTGCACGATTAGATGAGCAGGCCAAATGGAGATCAACATCGGGACCTCTGCCAATATGTGTGAGGTACGTTAACGCTGTAAAACACGGAATCTCAGTGTTCCCCCCCCCCCCCCCCCCCCCCCTTCAGTGATCACTCAACATTTGACGTTCACGTCCCTCACATGTTCTACCACGTCTGATAACAATAATAAACAAGAACAACACGAATGCAGTCTGGTTGTCTTTCTATCTGGCAAGGTTCTAGGCGCTTCAGTCTGGGACCGCGCGACCGCTACGGCGCAGGTTCGAATCCTGCCTCGGGCATGGATGTGTGTGATGTCCTTAGGTTAGTTAGCTTTAAGTAGTTCTACGTTCTAGGTTTCTGATGACCTCAGATGTTAAGTCCCATAGTGCTCAGAGACATTTGAACCATTTTTCTACCTGGCAAAGGGAATCGGAAGTCTAACCGTTTACATACCTCTGATTTTGTGTACTTGTAAGAGTTTACGGGGTCCGAATCTGGTGATCTAGTGGCTAGCGTTGCTGCCTCTGGCTGACGGGGTCCCGGGTTCGATTCCTAGCCGTGTTGGGGACTGGGTATCCCCAGGGACTGGGTGTCCCCAGGGACTGTGTGTCCTCGTCATTTCATCATCATCATAATCATTCGTTACAGTGACTCGATTGAATTGCGTAAAAACTTGACTGTGTAAAAACTGGGACTTTGTGCAGGAGCTGATGACCGAGCAGTTGAGCGCCCCACAAACCAAACAAAACCATTATCATCATAAAGAGATTACAGTGACATCCGAGTATGTTTTCTGGGTGTTCTGTTAGACAATGTACTCAGAAACTTTCACGCTAGTATAACTGTACGTGTTAAGTCGCTATCTTCGTGACGAAGAGGCTCGTCGGCCCAAATTGGAATCCACCTGGCGTATTAACGAGGAGAGCCGGTGCGCCGCCCGACCATGGATATTGCTTTAGGCCGTTTCCCACATCCCACGTGGTGAATATCGGATTACTATCCAAGCCTCGCTCCAATAACACGATTCGCAAACATTTAGAAAACTTCCGCTCAATATCATAGGTACAACACAATATTCCGTTCAGGTGGGGGTGAAGGGGTGCGGGGTGAACATTCGGCCACCCCTTGCATTAACCATGCAAAATCTGTCACCAATCATACCTACCCTTTGCTAATGCTGGACGAAGCCACAGGCAAATCAAGAAGTCTGTTTAGAAACTTTTGTATAAAATTCTTAAAGGCTTCACACTAAATATACGGTTTTAGAATCAAGGAATTCTTCTTTGAAAGCTCGATACGTATTTCATCAACTGTGGAAAGTACAGAGCGGTACGGAAACTTATCTTACATGTTGCCTTTGTTTTTAGCACACAGGGCTACCAAATTCGCGACAGGTACACATAGTGGTCATAAGAGTCTGAATAGCTTGTAAGGTTGTTGCGAAGTAGGTATGATGAGAAATAACTGTTAAGAAAAAAAAATCCATACGTTGTGCCATTTCCGAGTTAATTAGCACTGAAGTTAGCCAATGAGGCCGTTGTGCGCTCAAATTCAAGTGGCCCGCTAAAAACGGTATCGCTTAACGAGGCTTGCGGCATATGGATGTAGATGGTTTGGAACGCTAGGGCCTTCTAGAGACCTATGGTACACCGCTGCAAGAAGGGGGGCAAGTCCCTTCGCGTACTCTGTGTAAAATCCAACTGGTATCCCATCAGGTCCAGCGACCTTTCCTCTTTTGAGCAATTTTAATTCCTTTTCTCTCCCACTATCATATATTTCAATGTCTGCCATTGTTCATCTGTGCGACAATCTAGAGAAGGAACTACAGTGCAGTCTTCCTCTGTGAAACAGCTATGGATAAAGACATTTTAGTATTTCGGCCTTTAGTATGTCATCCTCTGTTTCAGTACCACTTTGGACACAGAGCGTCTGGACATTTTGTTTTGATCCACCTACCGCTTTGGCATAAGACCAAAATTTCTAAGGATTCTCTGCCAAGTCAGTACATAGAACTTTACTTTCAAATTCATTGAACGCGTCTCTCATAGTCCTCCTCACACTACATTTCGCTTCGAGTAACTTTTGTTGTCTGCAAGGCTTTGGCTATGTTTATGCTTGCTGTGAAGTTCCCTTTGCTTCCGTAGCAGTTTTGTAACTCGGCTGTTGTACGACGATGGCTCTTTTCCATCTCTTACGATCTTGATTGGCACACACTCACCTAATGCATATTTTACGATTGTTTTGAACTTTGTCCACTGATCCTCAACACTATCTGTACTTGAGATAAAACTTTTGTGTTGAGCTGACAAGTACTCTGAAATGTGGTTTTTGTCACTTTTGCTAAAGAGAAAAATCTTCATACCTTTTCTAATATTTCCATTTACGGCTGAAATCACCTATTTTGTAACCGCTGTATGATTGTTGATTCCCTGTTCTGCGTTAACTGTTTGAAATAGTTCGGGTCTGTTTGTCACCAAAAGGTCTAATATGTTATCGCCACGAGTCGGTTTTCTCTTTAACTGCTCAAGGTAGTTTTCAGATAATGCACTTCAAAAATTTTACTGGATTCTTTTGTCCCTGCCACTCGTTATAAACGATTGAGTCTCCCAGTCTATATCTGGTAAATTAAAATCTTCGCCCAAAACTATAACATGGTCGGGAAATATACTCGAAATATTTTCCAAATTGTCCTTCAAGTGTTTTGCCACAGTAGCTGCTAAGCCAGGGGGCCTATAGAGACATCCAAGTACCATGTTTGAGCCTGCTTTAACCGTGACCTTCACCCAAATTATTTCACATTTCGGATTTCTATCGATTTCCTTCGATACTATTGCACTTTTTATCGCTATAAACACGCCTCCCCCTTCACTGTTCAACCTGTCTCGGCGGTATACATTCCAATCTGAGTATATAATTACATTACTGTTTACATCTTATATCAGCCAACTTTCCGTCTCTAGTACTGTATGGGTATTGTGACCGTTTATTAATTAGAGCACTCCCTCTTTGCTTTACGCATACAAGACAGTATAAGTACGGCGCATTAAAATTCTGCGTTCTTTTAAACCATACTGCCCTTAAACTCACGAAAAGCTGCAGCAATTGCGCTGTGAAGATGCACTACCTCGCGAAACAGTGTTTATGTTGTTTGGGGACTTCTAAAAAGGCCGACTTCTCTGTGTTAAGAAAGGTGGACCCGGTTTTATGGCTTCTGCTGTGACTGAATGCAACATAAATGCAGCTGCTATGACTAGCCTCGAGGATTGGACTGTAACATCACGTAGACTCAGTTAAATATTGAGATTTTCCATGGAAATGTCCCCATACGACCCCTGTATGTTGGCTTCCCAACAAAAGCCTGTGCGAATGGAGGCAGGCCGTGAGGTACTGCGACTCTTTGCTGATGGAATCGATTATCACCGGTGGAGAGTCATGGCTACATCATTACGACCATGAAAAAGAAAAAAAAAAGAAAAAGAAAACGAGCCAGCAATGTGTAGAGATCGCCAGGTTTTTCATCACCAAAAAAAAAAAAAAAGCGAAAGTTATTCCATCTGCAGGGAAAGTAATGAAAATCTCATTTTTTATGGTCATGGAACGATTTACCAGCATGCAGTTGGCCATCAGAAAACTGTTACTGTAGCAGACTACGCGTCAGTATTGACTAAACTGAGGAAGCACTTTGCAAGGAAACGATCAGAATTATCTCGGACTGGGTGGCCATCTCACGGCAACGCTCGGCCTCTTGTCACAAATCAAGTCGTGCAGTATCTGTCTCTGTTCAACAACGTTGCTGGTAAACCTTTTCTGTTCTTAACCCTTTTGTTCCTAACGTTTCGTGAAGAATTGCGCTGGACATCTTCAGATGCGTTGGTTCTCCTTTGAGTCAGCTAGACTCAACTGAGGAGCAGCGCCTCTGAGGGTGAAGAGAGCTGTTCTAGAGGAAACGTTAGGAGCAGAAGAGTTTCGTGGATCACAACCTGACACCCCGAAACTTTTACCAGCAGCAATATCATCCGTTCTACCAACAATTGAAAATTACCTGTGTACTGCATCCGCCTTACACCCCTGACCTTGCACCCTATGATGTTTCTTTAACCCATTCACTGAAGTCAGAGCTCAAGAAAAGTGGAGCGATTCTCAAGGACCTGACAAAGGATGGTCTGCACTGTGTGATCGATGACTGGCAGAGACATTATACAAATTGCATTCAGGTAGGAAATGAGTATTTTGGATAAGACCATGTAAACATGGAAATGGTGTGACAAGTATCTGTGCAAAAAGTAAAACTCAGTTTTGTTGAAACTTCCTGGCAGAGTACAACTGTGTGCCCGACCGAGGCTCGAACTCGGGAACTTTGCCCTTCGCGGGCAAGAGCTCTACCATCTGAGCTACCAAAGCACGACTCACGCCCCCTCTCACAGCTTTACTTCTGCCAGTATCTCGTCTCCTACCTTCCAAACTTTACAGAAGCTCTCCTGCCGAAGATGCCTAGGTGCTCATAGCTCCTCAGATATGCATATTAGCGAGTATGTTTACTAGACATTTTTCCTCGTTCAGCCACGTATCTACGCTTAAACAATGCATATAGAATCCTATTGGTGTAAAAGAGTTATAAGAAGTGATGGAATGTGATGGCATGCCACCGAATACGTAACTGCCTGTGGTGGACCTTATCGTGAAACTGCCTATCCCCTAAGGCGTAATTGCAGACAGTGCCGTCACATGTTTTGTAGGCACGAAAGAACAAACATCCAGAGGCTGAAATTTTACCGTGGGTCGTGCTGGCATCGATTGCAATGTCACACCCTTCTCAGGTGGGATAGTGTGCTATAAAGAAGTATGATATTTATACATAGAGCAAGAATAAAGCAAAAGCATGTTATTTTTATCAGCTATTAGACAAAAGCAGTTCTCATTCCATAGTTAAAGATCTGTTACGTTCACTTTCCCACTCTTGCAGCCGGCCGCGGTCGTCTAGCGGTTCTAGGCGCTCAGTCCGGAACCGCACGATTGCTACGGTAGCAGGTTCGAATCTTGACTCGGGCATTGATGTGTGTGATGTCCTTGGGTTAGTTAAGTTTAAGTAGTTCTAATTTCTAGGGGACTGATGACCACAGATTGTAAGTCCCATAGTGCTCAGAGCCATTTGAACCATGTTATGATGTTGGTACTTTCTGTTGGCGCAGTAACTTACAGTGATGCGCTGTGTGCCAAACTACACTCCTGGAAATTGAAATAAGAACACCGTGAATTCATTGTCCCAGGAAGGGGAAACTTTATTGACACATTCCTAGGGTCAGATACATCACATGATCACACTGACAGAACCACAGGCACATAGACACAGGCAACAGAGCATGCACAATGTCGGCACTAGTACAGTGTATATCCACCTTTCGCAACAATGCAGGCTGCTATTCTCCCATAGAGACGATCGTAGAGATGCTGGATGTAGTCCTGTGGAACGGCTTGCCATGCCATTTCCACCTGGCGCCTCAGTTGGACCAGCGTTCGTGCTGGACGTGCAGACCGCGTGAGACGACGCTTCATCCAGTCCCAAACATGCTCAATGGGGGACAGATCCGGAGATCTTGCTGGCCAGGGTAGTTGACTTACACCTTCTAGAGCACGTTGGGTGGCACGGAATACATGCGGACGTGCATTGTCCTGTTGGAGCAGCAAGTTTCCTTTCCGGTCTAGGAATGGTAGAACGTTGGGTTCGATGACAGTTTGGATGTACCTTGCACTATTCAGTGTCCCCTCGACGATCACCAGAGGTGTACGGCCAGTGTAGGAGATCGCTCCCCACACCATGCTGCCGGGTGTTGGCCCTGTGTGCCTCGGTCGTATGCAGTCCTGATTGTGGCGCTCACCTGCACGGCGCCAAACACTCATACCACCATCATTGGCACCAAGGCAGAAGCGACTCTCATCGCTGAAGACGACACGTCTCCATTCGTCCCTCCATTCACGCCTGTCGCGACACCACTGGAGGCGGGCTGCACGATGTTGGGGCGTGAGCAGAAGACGGCCTAACGGTGTGCGGGACCGTAGCCCAGCTTCATGGAGACGGTTGCGAACGGTCGTCGCCGATACCCCAGGAGCAACAGTGTCCCTAAGTTGCTGGGAAGAGGCGGTGCGGTCCCCTACGGCACTGCGTAGGATCCTACGGTCTTGGCGTGCATCCGTGCGTCGCTGCGGTCCGGTCCCAGGTCGATGGGCACGTGCACCTTCCGCCGACCACTGGCGACAACATCGATGTACTGTGGAGACCTTGCGCCCCACGTGTTGATCAATTCGGCGGTACGTCCACCCGGCCTCCCGCATGCCCACTATACGCCCTCGCTCAAAGTCCGTCAACTGCACATACTGTTCACGTCCACGCTGTCGCGGCATGCTACCAGTGTTAAAGACTGCGATGGAGCTCCGTATGCCACGGCAAAGTGGCTGACACTGACGGCGGCGGTGCACAAATGCTGCGCAGCTAGCGCCATTCGACGGCCAACACCGCGGTTCCTGGTGTGTCCGCTGTGCCGTGCGTGTGATCATTGCTTGTACAGCCCTCTCGCAGTGTCCGGAGCAAGTATGGTGGGTCTGACACACCGGTGTCAATGTGTTCTTTTTTCCATTTCCAGGAGTGTATTTTTTGGGTTGAACCACTCTTGCTTGCTAGGGAATTCGAAACTGCCCTATCAAGATCACGCGCACGAGAAGGAATAGTGAGGGGTAGAGTACTTCCAGTTTCTCGCAGCAGAGTAAATAACTTTCCAGCCAAATTAACAACCAGATTAGCATTTACCACCTGCACGATCACGCACACGAGAAAGAATGCCAAGGGGCAGAGCTCGTCCAACTTCTCGCAGCGCAATAAATAACATTCCATCCATCTTACCAACCTGAGTAACAGTTGGCATAACTGTACACGAAAGCGTTAAGGCATAGATGTTAAGTGATGTTGATACAGTTCTCTTGGTACCTCTAGTTTTCAGACCTCCTTTCATATGCGTTTCCTCTTCGAATCCCTATTGATCGGAATATTGAAAACAAATTCGTACCATCTATGAAAGTTGCCTACCGTAGACTCTGAGCAACAACAACATCGATACGTGTACTCCAATGTCAGAGGAATCAGAACGGTTTTCGACTCGTTAGTTTCCGATACGGAGACCCTTACTTCAAACCGATATACCTGTCATTCTTCATCATCCTACGAAGTTTTTTAACATCGTCACGGAGTCACCCTGTATATACTTAGATATACAGTCGCCGTTACTTATAACTTGGACTCCCTGAAGCATCGCTGGATGACGTTTCTGGACATGGGTTCCTATTGAAAATATTATGTACTCACTCCCCTGTACGAGTTCGTAGAAGTTTCTAACGGGAATTGTCGAACACCCTATATGTCACAAACAGTTAAGAATCATTGTACAGAAAGAAGTCGTACATCCATTGTTTTCGTTCCTACGTCTGAATGAGGCATCATCACTCCTCTAATACAGACTTGTTTGCATAGCGAGCCTGCGTAACAAGTTGTTATTTGCGCAATGCGTGCTTTCCAATGGCACTGCCGCATTCTTCTGCCGTTGCCGTGTCCGCCTGGGAACCACAGCGGATTGTGACGTCAACGAGTGCCGTTTGTGTGTTTCCCTTCTCTCTCGCTCTCTCTCTCTATCTCTCTCTCTCTCTCTCTCTCTCTACCTCTCTCTTCGGCTCCGCGGTCGTACTTCCACGCGGGAATTTACGGCGAGACGGCGGTTAGAGAGACCAACAATACGGGACTTTGTGGCGACGCGAAATTAAATTCCTGCCACTCTTTCTTTCTTGCTTCCGCGGCGTTGTTTCCTTGCGACGAGCCGCGGGGGACGAACCGCAGGGCGCTCGCGAGCCGCGCCGCTGCAGTCGGTAGGCCGGTCTGCCCGCCTACCCAAGGCGCGGTCGCCCACTGGAACGGCCTACCCGCTCGCGCTGCCCTTAAAGGAATTTCCCTCCCGGTTAGAAACTTTCCGCAATCGATGAGGCCGAAATTTTAGCATTGAACTCGGTCGGGTAGCCGGCGCCAGTTCGGAAAGTAACTCACTCCCTCTCTCTCGCTCTCTCTCTCTCTCTCTCTCTCTTTCGTCCTCTCTCTCCCACCGAGGAAATTAAGCGAAGAAACGCCCATTCGATATAGCACGGACGGCGACATTTCCTTGCAGAATACCACGGCGTATTTTTCAACGAAAGCTCGAGAAATCGTAGGCGAGAGGAAACTGACATGTATTCAAATCTTTTCAGGCACCTACAGTTGACAGAGAACCAAACGAGCCTGAAACCAAACTCTCTTCAGTTTGTACGCGTCCATGTTTTAAAGTAATTCAAGTCCGGTTACTGATTTTACGTGCAGATTCTGTGTGAAGAGTGCCACCTTATTATATTCTATAAGACGAAGAATAACATTTTAGGAGATTGACAATGAAGAAGTTCATCATCTAAAGAACTAGCTGTAACCGTGTAGTGCAGACTAAATTGGCCAACACCGGACCAAGTGAAACAGTTGATTTATGACACAATACTCTTTTGCTTCTTTTTAGCTTCCCAATGTTTCTTCATTCTTGTTCCCTGTCCTTCATTTCTTTATTCTGGTCCTGTCCCTCTTCCCTTACTTCGGATTTTCTTCTCGAAAACTTTATGTTCCACTTTTACCATGGACTCATGTCATTTTCTAAGTATTTCTCTTTTATTGCCAACTCTTGTACGTCGTTATTAACTTCTATAAACGATGTAATTTCGACTTTTGGACTTTTTTCAAAGAAGTACGATTTTTTTCAGCTTATTGTTACCGATTCTCTTTAAGAGGGCATAAAAATAATCCTCTGTTTTCTCGATGTATCCGTTATATTGTCAATATCCCTCCTTTTTGTTTCCCAATTTCTAAATATCATTTGCGTATAGCAGACCGAAATTTCTTTTGTTTTATTCTTCTTCCCTTTTTTCTTCTCCAAATTATTTATTTGTCTGGCTGTTTTTGTGATTAGGCATGCTGGGTGTACAGATACACGGATTTAATCACTACATTGTAGTGCCTCAGTTTTATACTGATAAGTGGTTTTTCTGATACATGTTGGTTTTTGTATGGAATGCCTTTCCCATTTTTATGGCCATATATATAATAGCCGATTTGTCCCGAATATTTATCTTCATTATCATTTAAATTCTGCAGTCTGGTGTATATTCTCTAACTTCCGTTATTTTTCAGTATTTTATTTCCTTGCATTTTGGTGCACCTTTAACGTGTGAAATGAGATTTGTGATCCAGTCTTTTCTTCTTGCTATTGGAAAATGCTTATCATTTGGTATCATCTCGTAGGTTCTTTGATAAGATAGCTAATATCCCTCATATCCAACGTTCAGAATTTTTTCTTTGGTATATTATAATGGCTGTCGATGATCATGTGCAAATATGTTAATGTGCACTGCAAATCATGTTAAAATTAGGCCTTCTCTCTTATAACTGAAGCAAAAAAATGCACTAATATTATACCATTTCTCCTTGAAAGTGTGCTGGTACGCAAACAAAATGGCCCAACAGATGTTTTGCAGCACTTTCTCCGTTATAACTAGAAACGACAGTGATGAGTGCTGAAATGATTTCAACAATGCTACGATCCATTCAGAGAAGACATGCAGCTGTCTTTGTTCAACTGTGCATTCTCTGATGTGACGTCATCTCTGCTGGCACTAACCATGCTTCAGTCCTTGCAGCACAATGTCAGCAAAGACAAAGAATACAGGATCTAGCAAAATCTCTACCAGCTGTCCGAGCTCTAGCCAAACGACAACGCCAAGTCAGAACTGGAAGGCCAACTGGGAAGCATAGCTTTGTATTGCTAATGTACAACGATCAGAAATACGTCGGGCTTCGTACGATTTCTTATAATTAAATGTCACGTAATGATGTATTGGTTATAAAAGCTCTCAGGAGATCGATATATGAGTAATAATATTATTAACTGCTGTATGTGTACAGTGTGGGCTTGTGGTTAGAAATGTGCAATCAAGGAAATGACAGCAGTAGATCCACATCCTGTCGTATACCAACATTTTTTCCCGTCTTTTCGTAACAGATTCTGGGATCATCAATGAAAGTTGTATTCTTTCTTGTCACATATATGCGTCCGTTTTATTCTAATATTTCGTGAAATCTAAAGGTGTGGTTAGCTAGAACTCAGAAGAATACGATAACCTACACTGAAGTTTTTAAGTCCAAAGTCAAATTAAAATCTACAGCAGAATACAGCAATGTATGGGCATTATTTTTCGTCACTGAGCAGGTAACAGCCTTTTTAACATATTTTTCTTGAAGTTGTTTGGTTGTTATTTCTGTAATACTGTAGGGCATTCTCCTACAGTTTTTCCCCTCTGCAACTCGTTTCAGAAACATGAAAGTTATTCTGTGATGCCTTAACAAATGACCAAGTAACTTATCCAAAACCTCTAGTTAGTGTTTCCCACAAATACATTTCCTCGACTGCTTCGATTCTTATATTATCACTGCATTACATTTTCATCTTTCTTCTGTACAATGACATCTCAGATTCTTCATTTATATTCTTCTCCAGTAACCCCACTGCCCTAGTTTCACTCACATAAAATGAGATGCCTATGTACATTCTCAGAAGAGTTTTCTTGGCAGTAATGCTCTGTTTTGAAACTAGTAGAATTCCTTTAGTAAGATATTTCCTCTTTGTTTGTGCTACGCTCCTTATATCCTCTTTTCTCTGTTTGTCAAGCGACACTTTGCTTCCAATAAAGGAATTGCTTCACTTCACTGAGGAACCATTATAAATTTATCAACAGTCTCATTTCTTCTCCTCCCTATTATTTCTGCCTCCTTTGGTGTAGTCTCACTCAGTATTAATTGCTCTTTAAACTGTTCAACTTATCAACAAGCCAGGTAGCTTCCATAAATTTTGAAAATACACAGCTCATTCTGTTTGGTATAGGCAAAAATGTCACACCTTCTATTAATCGAGTAGACCAAGAAGAAATAATAAACAAAGTAGAAAACTGTAAGGTCTTAGGTAGGCATGTTGATAAAAACTTTGTTTATTATTTTGAGCATTTCCTCATTTCGGGGACTTAACTACAACATAATGATTTACTCGTAAATTGCTGTACAAAGAATAAACGTTCTGAAACTACATTTTCAAAATATTCCTCCAGGTATTTCGATCTTGTGTGTTCTCTTCCTCTGCGCCCATTCTCCTCATTGTGTGCTGTACATTTTGGAGCCAGGTGATCATAACACGTCCTCTTCTTCTCCCATCCGGTTTCCACTCCCGTATCAATTTTTGTATTCTGCCTTCCTCCATTCTTCATACATGCTCGTGCCACTGTAATTTCTTCCTATCCATTACGTCATATATTTTTTCTTTTATTTCCATTCTCCTTATTATTTCGGTGTTCCTTATCTTGTCTTTCATGGAGATTCTTTCTGATCTTCGCCAGAAATCCATCTCTACAGCTTGTAATTTTTTCATGTGCTTCAGGTTAATTGTCCATGTCTCCGTTCCACACAGAACCACACCCTTTAATATGGATTTGTATATTAATTTCTTACTTCTCCTCATTACATGTCTGCTCCATAAGAATGAGTTAAGCATCCCAATGAATGACCTTCCGTCCGTTACTAATTCTTTTATTGATTTCTGACTCTGATTTTCCCTGGACTTCTAAAATGGATCCCAAATAACAGAAAGTGTTTATCTTTTTGATTTTCATTCCTTGAATGTATAGCTCATCTGAATCAGTAGTCAACTATTCCGTTTTATGGTAATTAATCTTCAAATCCCAAGTTTTGTACGCTACTGCTAGTTGATTGCACATACAGTTAGCATCCTCCCCACCTTGTTCTACGACTACCTGATCATCAACAAACAATAAACGATGTAGATAAACTCTGTCTCTTATTTCTAATCCCATACTAATACATTTACGAGACCATGTTCTAAGGCTAATATCTATATAGGTTTTAAATCTAGATCTATGAAAATTAATCCTATATTTTGGGATTTTCCCTATGTTTACTCAAAAATCTGTGGTAATGTGAAAATGTGGTCTACACATGATCTCCCAGCCGTGAAACCAAATTTTTCTTCTTGGGTCCTAAAATTTTTTTTTCCAGTTTGCTTTTAATTACTTTAAAAAAATTCTGATTTATGTGTTTTTAACACAAATTCCTCGATAGTTCGAACAAATTTTGCGATCCCCTTTCTTAAATATGTTATTAATGTAACCTAGCTTCACTTAACTTAAAGTGAAAATACTTTACAACACACATGCGACTAAAATGATAGTGAAGTTTGGTGCTTATGAAAGTCAGTAAGTTAAAAGGGTCTAGGTTTTGTATATATTCATTCACTGATGTCTAACGGGATAATAATATGCAGTAGCTTCCGACTTAAAAAAAAAGTATTAATTACCCATAAGAAAGTAGGGTTTCTTGCGTTATTCGTTGGTCTCATACGTATACTGTGGTATTACGTATCAGTTCCATATCACAGCGTATGAAGGTTGTAAACTGAATGGTAAATTTCCGTTTGTTCCTGATAGTTATTGTGGGGGGTCTGGCAGACCCGGTGGTGTACGTCTTACCCACAGCTGCTCTGTACTTGGAGCGCCTTCTGCTACCGCAGTAAAGGACGGCTGCGGGTAACCTACTTGTGCTCGGAGCCACATCGTCACGTTACGCTAAGCCGAGGCAGTCTAGTCACGGCTCTGCAAGCATAGTTCATGCTGTAGTGCACAAAACCTCAATCATGTCGACGAAGAAAGCTTTAGGCCCCTTCACGCTGCCTTATTTGTAACGAGCCTTCGTTTGCGTCGAGAAATACAAGTTGAGGAAATATTCTGTTTACTGTGATTGACTTGTTCGCTGGTCAGTTTTGCTCCAGTCCAGCTTTCCTACGATGACAATTGCCGCAACACTCTGTAGCCCACCTCTCCTTACTGTTGTGTACGAAGTCTTACACAGCACATGGCGACGAGTCTTGGAGCCGGCCGGAGTGGCCGAGCGGCTCTAGGCACTACAGTCTGGAACCGAGCGAATGTTACGGTCGCAGGTTCAAATCCTGCCTCTGGCATGGATGTGTCTGATGTCCTTAGGTTAGTTAGGTTTAAGTAACTCTAGGTTCAAGGGGACCGATGACCTCAGATGTTAAGTCCCATAGAGCCATTTGAACTACTATTGGAGTCTGCGTGTGACAATCTTCAAGTTATTTTCTTCCCGTTCTGTAGTTTTGGCCTTGGTTTTTGCTGTTCTTCATTGTCTCGTGGCTACCCCGTGTTTGCCTCGCAGGTGCTCTTTACGTTCGAGTTTCCACGGTTCTTGCTTTTGAACCCGTTTTTGCTCTCTCTGTGCTATTTTTGCTTTTTACTGCTTTTCTTTGTGCATCGCTTAACTGATGTGGCTGCTCCGTCTCAGTCGCCTGCTGCCCCCCCTGTAGTTAGTCTAACTCAGTTTATTCAGTTTTAGAGTCAACAAGTAGCGCAACTACTTGACATATGACGAATCGCTTTATGGAGGCACAGATGATTTCACACAAGTCACCAGTACCGACTACGTATGTGCCGCCGTTTGGTGAGTTTGACTAGCGAAGGGAGACTGGACAGAGTACCTGGCGCAGTTCAACGTGCACGCCACACTATAGGTACTGACAAACATTCCTACTTCTTGGCCACGGCGTGAGCAACCGTTTACCGCCTGTGCGCAAATATTTCTCCCACGTTTCGCCCTGAACTGGTAGACTACAAGGACCTATTACAGGCGCTTCCAAATTATTATGAGGACAAGGTTCAAGTGGTGGCTGCCCATCAGAAATTCATTAGGCTATGTAGACAACAAAGACCGATTGAGGTGCCGCAGTGATTAGCACACTCGAATCGCATTCGAGAGGCCGATGGTTCAAACCCGCGTTCGGCCATCCTGATGAAGGTTTGCCGTGCTTTCCCTGAATCGCTTCAGGCAAATGTCTGGATGATTTATTTGAAAGGTGTACTGCTGACACTCCTGCCCATCCCTCCCTAATGCGATGGGACCCATGACCTCGCTCTTTGGTATCCTTCCCCAAATAACCAACCAACCGCCTTTGGGTGACTGAACTGCAAGGAATTACTAGACAGTGTATGCTCAAATGTGACTGTGGCAGGTACTACAGTGATACCACAGACTGAAATGCTATTACACACAATGTAACTGACTCTCAATGAGAAACAGATTCTAAAATACCTGGAGACTCCCCTGCCACAGGTTCCGCAGATTCTAGACTACCAAGAATCCTACAAAAGCGCAGCAGACTGTCCCGAGGTAGCACCTGTTTGCTCTTTAGACAGCTACGACAAACAGGCCTCCCCTCTGGCTCACAAACAGCGGCCTGGACGGCCTCAGACACAGCGCTGACGTAAGCGCGTTACGCATCCGGCCCAATGTGTGAACTCGTGACCTCGCTGTAATAGAGCTTGGCAAAACTAAGTTTTAAACATCGCGCCATACGCTGACGGCCTATGATGGCCAAGACATTCCCGTCATAGGCAGTTGTAACTTTCCTGCAACTTTCCGAAATTTGGCGTCTTGCATCCGGATGGGGGGGGGGGGGGGGTTGGGTTGTTTGGGGGAGGAGACCAGACAGCGACGCTATCTGTCTCATCAGATTAGGGAAGGAAGCATCCCGGCATTTGCCTGGAGCGATTTAGGGAAATCACGGAAAACCTAAATCAGGATGGCCGGAAGCGGGACTGAACCGTCATCCTCCCGAATCAGAGTCCAGTGTGTTAGCCACTACGCCAGCTCGCTCGGTCCAAAATTTGGCAGACAGTAATATTTATAGTGCTTTCCTTCCGAGGTTGCACTAAATTTTTGGTCTCGACTCTTTGGGTTGCCGATTCAGTACAATGTACTTTCTGTTTCTTCCTTTCATACTTGGGGCTGTGTTGTTAAGCTATACGCGAAATTTCAGAACCTGTTTTCTGAGGGTTCATGCAAAATTCAGTAATTTTATTGGCCAAGTCACAATGCAGGCCAGTGCACAAAAATTTTGTTAAAGCTCGTCCAGCCTCAGGTTCTTCGAGAACAGGCGGCTTGTAACTTAATGCTTTGCAAGTCAGTGGGGTCTTAGCATCTGCTACTGACAGTCAGTGGGGATCCCCTCTCGTTAGACTAAAAAAGCCATCCGGCAGACTTCGGTTGTTTGCCTATTTAAAATAATAGTGAATCTTCAAACACTCATGGACTGTTATCCCTTGCCATGCCTGGAAGGACTAATGCATAAATTAGGCGTAGGTTGTTACTTTACTATATTACGAGGCGCTTACTTACGAATCCGTCTGGATGAGCATTCGCATTCAGTCCGGAACCGCACGACTGATATATCTGAAAGCCGGCCGGAGTGGCCGATCCGTTCTAGGCGCTGCACTCTGGAACCGCGCGACCGCTACGGTCGCAGGTTCGAATCCAGCCTCGGGCATTTGTGTGTGTTATGTCGTTAGGTTAGTAAGGTTTAAGTGGTTCTAAGTTCTAGTTGACTGATGACCTCAGATGTTAAGTCCCACAGTGCTCAGAGCTATTTGAACCATTTTTCAACCCTATGTGGCTATCCGTTCCTGGGAAGAAATGTGCTTAGCAATCGGACAGAAAGGCAGGCAGACGAGCAGGCAGATAGAAAACGAAGCTGTCTTGTAACAGTTACTCCGCTTTTACCGACTAAGTTACGAAACACTAAAAAAACGGTCGAAGTTAGACCATACTCTGATGAAGCACACCTGCTTCTATCTTTCATCTGAAGCCACTCATTGAAGATCATATAGTGTAGAGCTATGAAAATGCGGAAATATTGATTGTTACGTTTCTTCTGCGGTTTGAAACAGCCCCAGATATTTTATACGAGATTAAAATATGGTATTTTACGTTACTTGAGGTGATTGCCTGAGGGTTCGCAAACTAGTAGCATATGCTTAAAGTTGTATGAGCACTGCTGTCTCCTTCAAATTATCACAGTATACTATTTATGAATATGTGGTAGAACGGACAACACATGGTCACCGAGAATACAGCGAGAAAGCCGCGCGAGATTAACCGAGCGGTCTGATCCTCTGCAGTCATGGACTGTGCGGCTGGTCCCGGAGGAGGTTCGTGTCCTCCCTCGGGCATGGGTGTATGTGTTTGTCCTTACGATAATTTAGGTTAAGTAGTGTGTACGATTAGGGGCTGATGACATTAGCAGTTACGTCCCATAAGATTTCACCCACCTAGTACAGCAAGAAGTATCCCGATTCGTGTTCGCGATAACAGGAATGAGTGAACTCCAACCAAGTTTTCCGAATGGTGATTCAACTGAATTAATTAAATTAAATGACTTGTTTGTAACAAACGTAGATAACAATAGCCGCAAAAGGACAACACGTCATTTGATGGTGATAGTGACTCCTTTACCGCACGGGCTTCGAGACTCTGAGAAAAAGTACCCTTGTTCAGTACAGAATACTGCATGTGGCTATTATACAGGGTGTCCATAAAGTCCCTTTACAACTTCAAAATTTTATTACAACGGCAGTTGTTGAAATATTTTAACAACATTTCTTTTATTGCAATCAGTGTTTATAAAGTTTTTTTTTCTTTTCAGGCCTCTATTTGGGAGCCGTTAGTTGCACGAAGCACATCAAGAGTGTACTCGATTTCCTGCCACGTTCGCTGTAGCATAGCGTCATCAGTGGTGGCAATGGTATTACGAACCCTTTGTTTCAAGTCAGCAACGTCCCGAATCTGCGTTTCATAGACGACATTTTTTTACATACCCCCATAAAAAAAGTCCAAGGGAGTGATATCTGGCGAATGCGATGGCCAAGGAATTGGTCCATCCCTCTCATTCACTCTGCCTGGAAATGTTTAATTACTTCTGCCAGTATCTCGTCTCCTGGCAGAGAACTTGCCCACGAAAGGCAAAGGTCCCGAGTTCGAGTCTCGGTCCGGCACACAGTTTCAATCTGCCAGGAAGTTTCACCCTGTATTTCGTCTACCACCATATTTTAAACTGAAAATGTGAGGCCTGTATCTGATTGGTGTGAAGACGAACAACGTCATTGATTGGAGGCAAGTGACTGAATCATTCTTTAAAAGACATGTGATGTATCCAACAGCCACTTTGTATTCTACTCAAATGCAAATAACCGACTGACCATGGCACTTTTCGGTCATTGCATCTCCTAACAAACTGCTACCGACTTATGTGGTGGTGGTGGTTGGTGTTTAACGTCCCGTCGACCACGCGGTCATTAGAAACGGAGCACAAGCCCGGGTTAGGGAAGGATTGGGAAGGAAATCGGCCGTGCCCTTTGAAAGGAACCATCCGGGCATTTGCCTGAAACGATTTAGGGAAATCACGGAAAAACTAAATCAGGAAGGCTGGAGACGGGATTCAAACGTCGTCCTCCCGAATGCGAGTCCAGTGTGCTAACCACTGCGCCAGCTCGTTTCCTCAGTTTTTGCAATTATCTAGGCTCGCTTGCAGACTCTTGCTTACTGGAAATCTTTCGTTATTATGTATTCGCCTGGGGCAGTTTTCACCAGTAGCTTCTTTTTACAGTACGAGTACAAATTTTGAGCTAGAAGCCCCTGGTATATCATACAGCTTCGTTTTAAACTGGCACTAAGTATACACAAAATATCTGAAAGCTCTCCATCCTATTTCATACCATCTGAATCCTACACTCATTCCTTCACTAGAAAAACAACCTTATTTCTTATTGGAACAGTTTGTGGCAACATGAGACATGACATGAAGCTTATATAATTAGAGACATGCTGTTTCTGTGTACCTTTGTATGTCACGTTTAGAAATAGACTGCTCTTCATGGGAGAGTGAACAGAGAGAAACTGACATTTTTCCAGTTGCATCTTGCTTCAACAACTAGTTCTGCGATAAATTACTATGTCAAAGACTTTGTTATGGCCTGAACGGCCTAGGTGGAGTGCATTCAGCATGTGCGTATGCCAGCACATGAAATGTCAGCCTAGAGTCCACGCGAAACGAAATTAGGTTTTCAGTTTGTCTAAGCTTACAAATGAAAATATAAGCTAACAGTACGAAAGTCACTTTAATGTAAAATCTCCAGGAAAGCTGATAAAGTGCGGCTTCCGATAAATTTAGAGAGGCGGCAAAGATCTTCGGAACGATCTCGATTTATTTCTCCTTTGCTTTGTTACTGACGATATTAACTTGACAAGCAAACGTAGTAATAATTTTTAAACATTACTAAATATTTTACACCTGAGACGCCACAGAAGATATATCAAAATATAAATCATAAACCGAAACTGTGTGGGTGCTAATGAATGTAGCCACTAAAAGCCCTCAAAACAAACCGCAACCACCATTGCTGCTCACATGCGGGTCCCGCGTGACGTGCTCATTACATCACTGAGAGAAGGGGAGGTCAAGCGAGCCGTTTATTCCCTCTCCGGTCGACTATTGCATTTATCATTGGTCAACAATGAAGCGATTATTTTTATTTTTTATTTTATCATTTTTTCGGCTGCCTTCCATCTGTCCCTAAATTTGTCCACTCTCTCTCCGCCTAACTATTACATTCAACACTAAATATCTTCTACACTCTGTTTTGCACACAGTGCTCTTCGTCTATATCTATTGTTCTTTACGTCCTCTGCTACTTATGCTAGTTCTGGATGCCGTCTTAAATATTCCTCTTGTTCGCCACTGTTCTATTTAGGGGCTTCCACAATTTCTTTGCCGACACCTCTTTTTTGTTGTGACCAGGCGAAACAATTTTCGTTCAGCCACCACTGTGGGTTCTTTGATTGCTCTGGGGGAAGTCTCGTCATATTTGAACACGTGAAGTATTAGTTCACTCACATAAATGAAAAAAAGATGTACTTAGCTCTGACACACCACTTTGACAAACGGCTGCTTGGTATGTTACGGCTGTTATTGACTATTAAAGCATCGCTTGATGCAGAGATTAAGGAACTGTCCTCTTGCTGTACATTGTTCCATATTTAAATGAAGAAGTCCGACAGAAAACTTTAGCTATCACGTTGGTTCTTCACTATGAGGCTGACTCCTTCAGATGAGATCAGAAACTGGGAAAGTTCTTGCTTGCTCGACAGTATATAGAACTCAGTGAAATGGCGCTTCTGTGCTGATAGTGGATGCGTGGTCTTCAGAGGTGTCTCCCATACGCCATTGCGATTGCAGTGGTATCGATTTGCATTGCCATCTCTGATGTGGTAACGTGATGTCTATACGACACCTCATTTTTAGTATCGATATCGATGGTATTTGTTGGCCGGGATATCCCCTCTGGGTTGCCGTATTGCAAGTCATTTTAGTTGACGCCACTTCGGCGACTTGCGTGTCAATGATGATAGAAATGATAATGAAGGACAGACAACACCCAGTCCCCTGCCGGGAATCGAACCTGGGCCACCATGTGTGGTAGACGGTAACGCTACCGCAGCGCTGCGGAGGCGGACATCGATATGGGTGTGTAACTGTGATCCTACCTATAGATCTTATCGTACTTAATGTAGATACATGGACGTAAATGAAGTTCATAATTCATTTGCAATGACGCACTAAAGACGGTAAAATTTAACAAGTATGCAGCACCGGAGTAGCAGACAAGAAGGGCTTTAGGAATTACATGAAAGCCGAACGTGTATGGAGCTATAGAGAATGCTGTAGAAGCGCCGCATTGTTGAGACACGAGGTATGCCATTCAGCAGGGAACGAAGTCTCTCAAGAAGGTGACGTAGGTGACGGATGTAGATGCGGATAACGACAAATCCAAAGGATACATTCGAAAAATGGTTGCTAAGACTACGGAACCAACCGTTCAAAATATCTGCGTTTCGACACAAAACTGAAGAACAGCCGGCTCAACAAACGACTCTCAGTGGAAGTTGTTTTGCTATAATGTTCTCTACACACATTTCTCTGTATTGTGAGCAACGTGTGTCATACTTCACATATCACTGGGAGCTGTTGACTTTGACATTTAGAATTCATTGAGATATTTTTGTGTTAAATATATTCTGAAACGTCTAGTAATGAGAAATCAAGGAGGCAGATGTATAAACTTGATGATGTCCATGAAAATCCGTTTCAGACGGCCAACTATTAGGAATACATATTGACCGGAATGGATAGCTTCTCGAAAGAATGTTGTAAAATGAAGTTTAACAAAAGAAGAATAACGGTAAGGGAGCGTAATCGAATTAAATGAGGTGATGCTGAGGAAATTAAATTAGGAAATGAAGCGCTGAAAGTAGTGGCCAGTTTTACCTGTTGGGAGATAAAAACCTGACGATGCGAGAAGCAATGCTTATATAAAAAATTAAATGCAAACTGACAATAGGAATCTAAGTTTTTTCATACAGAAGAAATGTCAACGTTTGATACAAGTTAAGCGTTAGGTAGTGTTGTATGATAGTATACGGTGTTTCAAAGTGATACTTTTGATTTCAAAAGAATATATCTTCTACAAAATCAAATTTCCCGCTCTTCAGAAGACAAAACATGCAGTAAATGTTAACCAGTCGTACGACTACAAATGTTTAAATTTAATCACAAGTATCTGATTTTATATCATTTTCGTACATGCAATTAAAAGGTTGGGATAACTTTTAGAATAGCTTTTACAAGCAGTTTTCGTTTCACATTCATAAGTATTCAATGTGCCCTCCATGAGAAGTATGACAAATTTCCAGAATATAGACAAACCCGTCTCATAACTTTTCGAACATGTCTAAAGTTACTGTATTCACGAATGTTGATAAACGAATCGAAGTTCATTCAAAGTTTTGGTACGGGAGGTGCAAAGGAGTCTTTCACAAAACCCCGACAAAAAACGTCACATACCGTACACCCCTTACGGACGATCTATCATTGGGACAGCTATGTTCCAGCATAACGACAAGCTCCCACACGTCGGCCTGGAACGTTACAGCACAAAGGGCTTTGATACGACGTTAGCGAGTAGTACGCTGCCTAGGACGACACCACGACAGGAGCGGTCGGTCCCTATA
Source organism: Schistocerca gregaria (assembly GCF_023897955.1). Classification (NCBI taxonomy): domain Eukaryota; kingdom Metazoa; phylum Arthropoda; class Insecta; order Orthoptera; family Acrididae; genus Schistocerca; species Schistocerca gregaria. The sequence goes on along the minus strand of NC_064921.1, from coordinate 107,908,420 downwards.
CGAAGAAACTAAAGTGCCGCTCCGCCTAGCCGCTGCCGCACTAGAAGACGAGCCGTCATCCAAGCGCTTTAGCCAGGGCTTATGAACTGTTGTGTTTTGCTTGCACTCAAATTGTATATACCAAAGGACATCGATTATTTGCATGTCGCCAATTGCTTGCGACACCTCTTTGTGAAAACGCGAAGTTAAATGTTGTCAATTTTACTTACCATAATAAACTCCATTAATAAGATTGATTGAATTGTTGTCTAGGTATCCGAGAAAATAGCCTCCTGTGCACCCTGTATTAGACGAGCGGGCAGGATACCACAAGCTACATGTTAAGAAAAGCTCTTACATTCAGTGCCAGGGCGGTGGTGCTCTCTGCTCTTAAAACATTAAATAACTTTAGTATGTGTGTTAATACACTGTCGACCAGATGCTCTTTGGGTAGTGAAAGAGCGAATGCACAAGCTAACGGCGCATAGGATACCTATACAGTCAACCACATGAACCAGCCACTTTCAACTGGCATTAAGGTAGCATACGGTTAAAAACTTCTGTGGAACAACAAAACTGAATTTTTTGCATGACTTGTTGCCGCTTATCCTCTTTTCCTAACAAGGATCATTATATCTTTAATTACGTGATGGTCACAATAAAATGATGAACTCGATTGGTTTTTTCTTTGATTAAGTCACTGAAATCATGGTGAAAAATTATGTCTTTGTATCTGCAAAATGTAGACTCAGAAATAAAGAACAACATCTCCTTCACTAACAAATGACTCCTCATGTGTTAAAATTAACGTATTTTATCGGCCTTCCGCTGTAAATAGCAAATTTTATGTGCATATAAACTTAATGACAGCTTACGTGTCCAGTATACTTCAATGACAGCATAATGTCCTAGTTGAGATTAATATGATGATTCTTCATTCCTGCCATATTCTTGGTCTTGTGTTGAAGAAAACTGGCGGTTTCTGTCTCTGTCACCCCATAAATTCTGAGAACACAACCGTACATTTTCAGTCAGCCGAAACACAAATCAGATTACACTTAACCTTTATCAGGTAATGAAACAGTGTAGCAAATTTGTTTGTCTGGTTATTAAATCAAAACAATACGATTTAGGAGCGTTGGAACTTAAATAATGGCAACTATTTATTCGCAACCGCTACAAAAGAGTTACATGTTTTCACCTGCTGCTGTCCCTCAAAGTAGTCACCAGCGGTTTGTAGAACACGTTGCCAACGTTGTGGAAGGCGTAGTAAACAGTTAGCAGAACCTGTTCTGTTGATGGTCCGAATGGGGCGGTCTATTGTCTGTCCAATCTGGGGAACGAATGCCACGAAGTGGTTCCTTCATCTTCGGAATCAAATCAAAATCACAAGGACTTAAGTCCGGGGAGAATGGTGGATGATACAATACTTAGCAGTCCCATCGACCGAACAGAGCAGCCACAGCTTGTGCTGTATGCGCCTGAGCATTGTCATGCAAAATGATGGGTGGGTTGCGCAGAAAGCGTCGCCGCTTCTTTCGCAATGCTCGTCGCAGGTGATGCTTCAAAAACTAACAGTAATACTGTGCATTGGCGGTTTGCCGTGGAGGAAGGTAATGCGTTAGGATAACACCATCACAGTCGCACACGAGAATCAGCATTATTTTAGATCACTCCGTTCGCCCCATCAACAGAACAGGCTCTGTTAATGGTACACTAAGCCTTCCACATCGCTGGCAACGGGTTCTACACAACGCTGGTGACTAGTTTGAAGGACACTAACAGGTGTAAACATGTAACTCTTTTGTATCGGTTGTGAATAATAGTTGCCACTATTTAAGTTCCAGCCCTCGTAGATTGGTAGTCTCAAATAAAATCCTAAGCAAGCCTATTGAGTACAACATCCGATGCTAGTCAGAGAGCTAAGAAACCATCAACCGAACGTGTCCCTCGTAGTGTGATTCATTAGTAACCCTGAAACATAAATATTGCTCTGGGCACTATGGGACTTAACGTCTGAGGTCATCAGTCCCCTATAACTTAGAACTACTTAAACCTAACTAACCTAAGGACATCACAAACATCCATGCCCGAGGCAGGATTCGAACCTGTGACCGTAGCGGTCGTGCGGTTCCAGACTAAAGCGCCTAGAACCGTTCGGCCACACCGGCCGGCAAACATAAATATTTCAGGGATATTACGATTTGTCTTCCTATAAGATAGCATAGAACTTACCTGGAAGTTCGTTTCTATTAACACCATTTGTTTCCGTTCACCAAATTTTACCGCTTTGGATGGTGAAATTAAAGTTTCTTTGACCGCATCTCTTCTCGATCGCTCGCCCAGTCGCACCTGCGTCGATGACGTGCTGCACTCGCACCAGAGAGATCGTTCGGCGGCGCGTGGTCTGCAGCAAGACAACGAGAAACAGCAGTAGTCGGCCGAAGTACAGAGAGCAACTGGTTACACCGCCTGAGGACAGCGCTGAAGCTACTGTGGATGTGGCTAATATTCTTGTGGCGCATTGCCGAGATCCAGGTTTTAGTGTGACAGCCGAGACTGTCTTGGAATCAGTGCATTGGCACATTATCTGCCGGGGTTAGAAGATGAGTTCGCTGTTCGAAGCGCCACAGACAATGTGTACTTGATGCACTGCCCGAGGCAGCCGTGTGCTGGGGAAGACACTTTGTGGGGCAGTGCTATGTCTTGCATACTTGTTTTGGTTCGGCGTTGCTGGGCCAAAGTCCTCGCTGTGGGGCCCAGTCTGGTGTGGAAGAGGGAGTTCATTGACAGACACCAGGCACGAGACTGGAACAAAGGCTGCCATAGAGATGGTCATTGTGGTGTGGATAGTCACAGCAGTCGGTGTGGGATGTGGCCAGCTGGATTTGGACATCGTCTACTTGGAGAGTCACGGTGTATTCTACCTGTATTAGAAGAACCCGGTAGTTCATAACCAGAGGTAAGGACTGCAGAAGATCTTACTTACTGCAAAATATTACTGAGAACAAGGTGATGTGCTTTAGTGCCCCCATCCCTTAGTATGATGTTGGTGCCCGCCGGTGTGGCAGTGCGGTTCTAGGCACTTCAGTCTGGAACCGCATGACCGCTACGGTCGCAGGTTCGAATCCTGCCTCGGGCATGGATGTGTGTGATGTCCTTAGGATAGTTAGGTTTAAGTAGTTTTATGTTCTAGGGGACTGGTGACCAGAGATGTTAAGTCCCATAGTGCTCAGAGCCATTTGAACCATGTTATGATGTTGGTACTTTCTGTTGGCGTAGTAACTTACAGTGATGCGCTGTGTGCCAAACTATTTTTTGGGTTGGGTTGTTTGGGGGAGAAGACCGGACAGCGAGGTCATCGGTCTCATCGGATTAGGAAAGGACGGGGAAGGAAGTCGGCCGTGCCCATTCAAAGGAACCATCCCGGCATTTGCCTGGAACGATTTAGGGAAATCACGGAAAACCTAAATCAGGTTGACCGGACGCGGGATTGAACCGTCGTCCTACCGAATGCGAGTCCAGTGTGCTAGCCACTGCGCCACCTCGCTCGGTCATGTGTGCCAAAGTAGAAGTAGGCTGGTGCCTGCTACTCTGACAAACTGTGTCAAGTGAATTACATTGTTGAACGGTCTGACTGTGCTTCATAATTGTTATATTTTATTCTATTATGTTCTTAAATCTCACAGATAGATTCTACGAGGGGCGTTCAACTGATAATGCAATACGTTTTTTTCGGGAAGCAGGTTAGTTATATTCAGGATTGCACACACCATATTATTTCCCACCCTTTTGGCTGCTAAACCATATTTTTACCATAATCTCCTTTCACTGTGACGGCATTAAAGCGTCTTAACGGGGAGGCCTGATGGCCGCAATGCCCGCAAGGTACTAACACTGGTCCAGGTTCATACTAACGGCTTGTTGCATCAATAGCCTCCCCATCATCCACATACTGTTTACCGTGGAATGCCTTATTCACTGGAACAATGACATGGAAGCCGGAAGTTGCGGGACATGGAAGCAGGAAGTTGCGAGATTTCGGCTGTAGGGTGGATGAGGAAGAAGAGTCGAATGAAGTCCTTTGAGGCCTTGCATTGCCATGGAGAAGAAGAAGTTCACTTGTTTTTTGTCGCGACGAACACGCTGTAACCTCCCCACAAAAGAGTAATATGAATAATATTCACATTTAGTATAACCTCCCCTCAAAATATTCTGTAACCTCCCAACAGTAAAATATAGATATAGAATTATTTATATCATTCACATTCAGCGTAACTGACCACAGATAAATTCCGTAACCTTGGAACAATAAAACGTAACTAATCTCCTAATAAAATAATGTGACTCATAGATAACCTTTCAATAACTGACTGTGTGAATTTAAACTGGGAAATTTTTGACGTCAGCAGTGCTGCGTCATGGCCCTGAAGGATCATTCTGAATAAATTGAAAAATCTTACCTCAATGAAGTCGCCGGATAACGCATATATATCTGCTCTTATAATAATTTTTTCTGGCACAGCCCAGTGCAATGCTGGCCGAAAGATTTGTCATGTATAAAAGAACAACTGATTTTTCTTAGCAATAATCGGGATGACCATGGATTGGAGAAATTAGTAAATTCTTTAAATTGAAATAAATGATTGACAAAAGTTACTTTTTATGAGAAAGATTATTATTACGAGATTTTTTTTAAAATCATTTACATGGGACTTAATATAACAATACTACATATGCGCGAGGCTGCTTTTACCTTTTACTACAACGCTCAGGCACCGCCATCGCTCCACACGACCGGCCCAGCCAACTCGATACACCAGACTGCTCGCTTACTACACAGTTCCTGCCGCATACAACACTGCTCTCTGGTCTGAGATTCTCTTACACCTTACATATCGCAGGCAGCGCGAGAGCAATCCATCGAAATTACATCTGCTCGAGTGCGCTAGCAACAAATTCCTTAATCATGGACCTCTTACAACGCTAAAGTTGTTTCTTTAATTTCCTGAGGGGAGCACAATACAGTTCATAGTTGAGCGTTGCGTCTTGTGGGGCACATAAAATAGAACAACGCCTTCAGGGTCCTAGAAGAACAGCGCCATGACTTTACCGGCTCAGCGTGCGGCTTCCAACTTTTTCTTCGGAGGAGAGGCTGGGTGATGCCGCTCCATGCATTGCCGTTTTGTTTCCGTTTCGAAGTGATAAACCCATGTTTCATCGCCTGGATGATGTTCGACAAAAACTGGTCACGATCAGCCTACTAGCACGCCATCAACTGCTCACAGATGGTCCTCAGTTGCTCTTTATGGTCTTCTGTTTGGTGGCGAGGAACGCAGCGGGCACATAGCTTTGAGTACCCCGACATGTGGACGAGTGCTTCAGCACTATCAACAGAGACCTCCAGTTGACCAGGTGATCCGTCGATCACCTCGAAAGAGAGCGTCCGAATGCTCCAACATTTCATGGTCACAACTGTGTGCAACCCCCCGGCACGCGGGAGATCGGACCGGTTTTCACGACCGTGTGTAAGTAGGCTTTTTAGGTTTTTATGTTGGTAATGCCATGTAGTGCTGTGTATGAAAATCGCTGACTGCGCTGTGTGCAGTCTGCGGCTGGTTGGACTCATTGTTGGAATATTTGCTTGTATAGTGTTGGGCAGTTGGATGTGAACAGCACTAGCATTGGGCAGTTGGAGGTGAGCCGCCAGCAGTGAAGGATGTGGAGAGAGAGATGGCAGAGTTTGGAGCGGACCATCTGGACATGTGTCCGTCACAAAAAGGAAATTTTGTAGAAATTTACCAGCATAGCCATTTATAATTTTTCGAAGGGGACGTTTAACTTGTGATGATGACACGCCTTATCCAATGACTCACCGAGCTTTTCTTTACTGCTAGGACTTTGACATACTGGAAGACCCTATGAATAACTGCGATGCTCTGGTTGCCGAAAGAAACTTAATGACACTCAGCGTGGTAAGCGCTTCGTTTACGGACGCCAGTTTTTAAGGCTACGTATAGCGCTGCAACCTATCGGAACCTCATGAAGCAGTCGAGACTAAAGCAGGAATATTCCGCAATGTCCCATAACAAATTTAGCATTTCTTTTACCGAAATTATCCGGGCGAAAAATTTTTTGCATTATTTGTTGAATGACCCTCTTAAGTTCACCATTCTATAACAGTCATAAGTTATTCTGTTACGAGCTGCATTATTTGTTATGTGTTAGTGAGTTCTGTGTATTTGTGCTATCCATTAATTCTGGATAAGTAGATTGAAGAGGATGATGGTAGTGTAGGTTAGATCTTCCAGTGACAGTTGCTTATCTCACATGTTCAATGTGAGTTCACAAGTTCAATCTTCAGTAAGGCCCATTTGAAAATATTGTGTTGACAGTTTTGAACGGAAAAATATTTTCTGCTTCTGACTCACTATGCACATCAGGAGGGCGACAGAAAACGAGTGTCCGGAATGTGTAGAGATCTACCTTCTACGGGATGTGTGTGTTACACTTCACGAAATGGACATCGCCAAAGCCCCACGGATGTTCGCACTATCAAGATCTAAGACGAATTCCTTATTTGTCACAAACCGTGCAGGACGTTAAGCTAGGTATCCACTTCTAAATACTGTGTATTGAATCATATTGGTGTAATGTGGTGAAGAGAACTGACCGAAAGTGACGGCATGCAACCGAACGCGAAACGGTCTGTCGAGTAGCTTATCGTGAAACTGGCTGTCCTTTAAAGCGTAGCTGTAGATAGTGCGATAATATGTTTTACAGGCACAGAAAAAACAAAAATTCAAACGATGAATTTTCCCACTGGTTCCAATAGGTCTGAATTGCAATGTCTCACACTTTCAATGAGGGATAATTTGCTCTAAGGAAGTTTCATTTTTATACACAGACCAGGAACCAATCAAATGCAAGTTATTTTGACCAGCTATAAGCCAAAAGCAATGCTCACATCTTAGTGGTACGTCTCTTAAAGCCCATATTCCCATCCATGCTTGCTGTTATGTATATATTCCCAATTGACCTAACAAGATCTCGCACACGAGAAAGAATTATAGGGAGTAAATAACTTTCCAGCCAATTTACCAACCAGATTAACAATTGGCACTATCGTATACAAATGCGTTTAGCTATTGATGTTAGTCGATATTGATACAAGTCTCTTGGTACCTTTTGTTTCCAGGGTACCTCTCATACGCATTTCCTCTTCAAATCCTAAAAGGTCGGAGTCGAAAACAAATTCCTTACTAAACGATGGGATAAGTCTGTTTATTGCATCTACAAATTGTCGACCGATTTCGCAGTTCACTGCGCATCGTCAAGTTGCCGCTGTGTTTGAAATTTCATTGCCTTACGTCTCCCAATTCCGTAGGACTGAAGTCTGTTAAATTGTGAGACACAATTATTTATTTTAAGTAGACACTGTCATATTAATAGTTTCTTGGAATTTCTGTACATATTGTTTATTGACAATATTATTTTATTGTCACCACTCAGAGTTGTAAATTTAATGATGTTGTTTAAGGCTGGTTATCAGAGTTCGTTCAAAGTATTCTGGACTGACCATCTGTGTTCAAAAGTTTAAAACTTTTGAAGAGACAAACAATAAACCGGTTTTTAAAGTATGTTTGTAAAGTGTTTTGGCACCTACCCACTCCCCTCCGGCCCTTACCATTTCAAAAAAGATATTTAAAATAAGCCCTCACTCGCACAACCCATGTCTAAACCCTACACAAATCCTGCCCTACAGTGTTCATTGGATACCTGTATTCCTCGTTTTGTGAAGTGCACAGATTTACTGAATGAACAATTAAAGCAAGTTTCCAAATTTTGCTCCCATCAGAAATCTTCTTAAGGTCCGATTGAAGGTTTATGCAGTTTTTTTCGACTTAAATTCAATATAGATCACTGTATCATCTTCAAAAACATCTGAGGTTACAATTAACATTATCTGAAAAGCTATTAATATTCAAAATGAACACCAAGGATGCCAAGAGACGTTTCAGGGCCACACTTAAAGTTACTTCTACGTCTTTCAGCGGCTCTCCATGAAAGATAACAATCAGTTTTCTCTGTACCAAGAAATCGTCACTCAAGTCACAGCTTTTGCTTGTCATCCTGCAAGATAGCAGTTTGTGTAAAAACTGTAGGTGTGGGTCAAATAATTTGAGGAAATCAAGAAAAACCATACCTACCTGACTGCCTTGATCCATGTTTTTCAGGACGTCACGTGAGAGGTGTGCCAGTCTGGATTCACGCTATTAATGTTTTCGGAATCCTTGCTGGTTTCAGGAAGGAGATCATTCTGTTGGAGATACCTCATTACGTTTGAACTTAGACTCTAGATTAAACAGATGTCAAGGATATCGGACTCTAGTTTTGTGAGGGTGGTTGCATCAACTGCACATACTGAATTTTAATCCTAGTAGTGTACAAGTTCTCAAACTGTCTCACGAAATGAACACCAGAGTCAAAGTGACCGTCAGTTACTTGCTGGAAATATTACCCGAATACAGTATATTTTATAACGAAATTCGACTATCACACACCAAAGCATTTTATTTCATCTCTGTCATGTTGCATTTTCAATCAGTGTTAGTATGAATACATCCAAAATTCGAGGCATAGGAGAAACTCACATGGAAAACTCTCAATGATGAATCTTGAAAGTGATCCGGTTAAAAAGATTTTATTTGAAGTTCAAATAGATAACATGTTATTCATTTAATGAAATGCATGTACTATAGCAATATTTTGAGACGGTCTCAATTATTCATAAATTCAGTCATTCATCGCTTCCATCCTTTTGGAATATGTACTACATTGTTATCGACAACGTGCCTGTCTCTTCTGTAAGAGATATCTGTATTGCAACAGCGTCCATTCTTATCGTGGACGACTGTATTTATTCAGTGCTATCTGAAGATTCGGCAAACTGATCAGTTTCGACGTTGTCTATAACTTCTGCAGAAGCAGCAGCTTCAGGATCACTTTCGTCAAGAAAGTCACTTTCACGACACAGTTCTTTAACATTTCTTACACTGCTAAAATGTCATTCCTACGTGCCATTGTCACAAAAATGTACTTCACGCCGATGACAGAACAGTTACACGATGTGTACTCCAGGGTTCCAGAAACCCTTAAAAATACTTCTGTCAAATTAATTAAACAACAAGTCCTCATAAGTTCAAAGTTCAGCCCTCTATTATGTATCTTCCAATACTCAATTTCCATTGTTGACAGCGGGCTGTGTATGTGTGATCGCTCCTGTGCTGCAAAAAAAAAAAAAAAAAAAAAAAAAAAAAAAACCTCCAGCGTCAGACTGACCCTGATGTACTCTTGCAGCATAAAACTATAAAGAAAATAAGTGAAAAATCAAGCTTGGCAGCGATGGCGTGTTTGAATAAGGTTACCTGTTGTTTTACCGGAATTTACCCGCTCCATTGTTCTACCCACTTACACCTGCAGTACCCGTTAGGGGTCCTCGGCATGGAGCACGCAGTTGTAGCGTCACAGGCCACTTCAGCTTTAAACACTTGCTGTGCAATCAAATTAACGACAAAACAAGCGGCCACTGGCGTCTATTCTACTGAACCACTTGTTCAACACAACTCTGGGCTACACGAGGACCGGTGGTCGTTTGCACTTGGCCGCCACTGCCGAAGGCGCCATTTACGTGCCTGGTCGGCTGAAAAAGCGCTGGCTTTTGTTCGCGAGTGGCGAATAGGCAGGTGCGAGAAAGAGGGCTACTCTCTCGATAATTAGCGCCCCCAGTCGGGAGAGGTGCCACGATATTTCCAACAGCTATATTGAGCGTTTTGCAGATAATACTTCGCAATTTTACTGGTGCATGCCTCTTAAACAGTAGCCTATAGGCCACGATTTTTTTCTCCTATTACAGATCGTTAAACAAATACGCACTGGCCTGGTAACGCTCATTAATTTCAGGCTTGGTGACAGCTTCAGGTCTTAAATCTTCTCCACCGCACGAAGAAAACTGGAATGTTACCAGCTAAAGCACGAAAAAAAACATAGTCTAAAAATCCACTCTCCTGTAATGTAAAAATGTCGAATTAAAGTGCTCCTCCAATAAAGAGTGCGTTTTATTTCACGTTAATTGAGTCTCTTTTCGCGAGATTTTTATTTATGCTCTACCTTCTAAACAGAGGTTACTTCATACACAGTTTTCTGCTTAAATGTGGTGAAAATTAATGTACCCCTCTCACTACCAGCGGTGGCGAGTGCGCGGTATTATATTCGATTTCAGTTCGAATGTAGTCTGTTCGGATCTTAGTCGTGGAGGAAATGTTCATTATCAATATCTGGCCGTCAAGTAAGGAGATGTACTGGGGTAGAGCTCCTGTTCACCAGACTGAGACAGCTTCTGAATTCAGCGCCAAAGCTGTACATATTGTCTGGTGGAGTGAGGGTTTGTGATTAGAGTCCTGCATGACCGAGTAAGCCAGCACAAAATACGGGATGGGGCGAGCACACCCTAACTGGATAGGCTGCCCGCACTAGTACTAGTGACCACGCATAGAAGCCGTCACTGAATACGTAGCACGTAACTTCAAACACATTACACGTGTCATTATCCCTGTGAGACTGCAGCCAGTACAGGCTTCTCATTTGTGGTGTGTCTCTCTCTCTGTAATCATGCAGTGCGAGGAAGCCAGTGCAGTAAGACGTAAGATTGAAACCAATTCCTTCAGGAATACCGGCAATAATAAAAAATAGTATTACAGCAAAGTGTGTTGCAATGTGTGCTATAGATATGAGATCTTTTAATGCTGCTTCTGGTAGTTTCAGAGAACTAGGCCAAGAATTAATACATCTAGGTGGCCATTATGGAGACGTTAACGTGGCAGATGTCATGCCACATCCCTCCACTATAAGCAGACATGTCAAAGAACAAGCTGATGCAATACGAAACAACATAATGGCTTCTGTTATTGTGGAAGTTATTAAATGGTTCAAATGGCTCTGAGAACTGTGGGACTTACCTTCTAAGGTCATCAGTCCCCTAGAACTTAGAACTACTTAAACCAAACTAACCTAAGGACATCACAGACATCCATGCCCGGGGCAGGATTCGAAGCTGCGACTGTAACGGTCGCACGGTTCCAGACTGTAGCACCTAGAACCGCTCGGCCACGTCGGCCGGCGGAAGTTATTAATAAAACATTTGCTGCGAGACCTGATATGTGACTGATTCGCATAATCGGATGCACTATATGACGCTTACAACACATTACATTAACACAGATTGGTCTCTTGTGATCAACGTTTTATTTACAACAAAATTCCCGGACGTTAGGTTGGTTCGTTGTTTTGGGGAAGGAGACCAGACAGTGAGGTCATCGGTCTCATCGGATTAGGGACGGACGGGGATGGAAGTCGGCCGTACCCTTTGAAAGGAACCATCCCGGCATTTGCCTAGAGCGATTTAGAGAAATCACGGAAAACCTAAATCAGGATCGCCGGACGTTAGGAAGACGGGAGTAAATATTATAAAAGAAAATGCTGTATGAATCTAGCTTTATTGCGTACCCGTTCTTGGAAACGTTACTTTTATATTAAAAGAGAGAGAGAGGGACAAATACATTGTGTGTGTGTGTGTGAGAGAGAGAGAGAGAGAGAGCCGTTAGATTTGTACAGTACAGTGCAGCGAGCTGCGACGAGGCGAGGTGAGACGTCGGCGGTGACCGGTCATGCTCGGTTATCCGCGTGTCCGGAATCCGGACAACAGACATGGGACGAGTATGTGACCGAGCCGGGTCGTGTGGAGCCGGACACGAGAGACTCGGTCCCCCCGTCAACAGGCAATCCGTGACCGGTCAAACACTGAGCGTTGCAGCACTCTATTTGTGATGCTGTTGATGCTAATGTGTCTGTAGTATGAGACCGTTCAAGGAGACGTTGATGAGTGCTCGGAACTGCCGTCTTTCCTTTCCATTTCCATAATAATTTGTAACAGCAACAGTACTATTGTAACAGCACCATATGTGAGGCGGCGGGTGAATGTTATTAATCTGTTTGATCGTCGTCTAATTCACGCGAGCCGGGCAACTAATTTAGTGGTCGGCCAGAACGCGAAGGGAAACATACTGACCTTAGATTCCAGTCTGCACAGCCACATTCTGGCCCAGTGCACTGAAAGGAATGTTTCTATCCTCCTACTTCTTTGCGGGATCAGGACTTTGATTTTAAATAAAAGTATAAAGTTCAAATCAAAATGATATTACATAAATTCTATTCTTTTGTATTCTATTGCATAATTTCTCTTCTAACAGAACATGTAGCAGTTTAGAGGCGACCTCTACGGTACGTTCCTACCAGATTGTCTTTAGCCGCCGGCCGGGGTGACTGAGCGGTTCTAGGCGCTACAGCCTGGAACCGCGCGACCACTACAGTCGCAGGTTCGAATCCTGCATCGGGCATGGATGTGTGTGATGTCCTTAGGGTACTTAGGTTTAAGAAGTTCTAAGTTCTAGGGGTCTGATGACCTCAGAAGTTAAGTCCCACAGTGCTCAGAGCCATTTGAACCATTTGTCTTTCGCACTGACTAAAATTACTCAATGACAGTTTGCAATAGATGTTCGAAATTAATGCTTGCCATAAAGGTCTGTATAGATGTCTGCCTGTTATACATTACGACCCTCTTCAACTGTCGATGGTCACTTCTCAGTCAATAGACGAGGTCGGCCTGTACTCTTTTGTGCTGTACGTGTCCCTTCACGTTTCGACTCCACTATCACAAAGAAAACAATGGACCTGGAGATGTTTAAGACTGTGGAAATCTTGCGTACAGACGTGTGACATAAGTGACACCCAGTCAACTGACCACGCTCAAAGTCTGCTCTCTCACGATGTCTAATGATTACTGAGGTCTCTGATATGGAGTACCTGGCAGTAGGTGGCGTAACAGTGCACTTAATATGAAAAGCGTATGTTTTTTTGGGTGTCCGGATACTTTTGATTACATAGTGTACATACTTCAAATTTCTAGAAGATTGGATAATATTTAGAGGTGGCAGCCATTGATCACTTTTAGTTCAAAGCACTGTAATTTCGATTATAGAAGTCCTTTTTACACTCGTGTTTCTGATGTATTTCTTTCATACTTTGTCGTCGTTAAGTGAAGTTTACAATGTGAACCAAAATAATTTCCGTGCTCGAACGGGTCCATAATGGTGAGTTTTTAGACTCCTTTGAGAGGAACATTCCGCTGTAGACTGAAAAATCACTCTGGAATTAGTTTTAAGTTTTACTCATGATCACAAGGAAACGAAAGAAATACTTTCTCTTTGCTACTAAATCTAAGAGTATTGAACTGGAGGAAATGAGGAGGAAAAAAAAATATCCCCGCTAAGACGTAGAAGAATGTACATTTTGGTTTACAGAAACTCCACAAAGAATTGCATTAACTGAATAAAGAGAATTCGAGAAACTCGGATAAAGCAAATGTGAAACAGCAGATCTGGGAAGCAGATATCGCCGAGTTTTTAGACATTTCTCGGCAAATTGTGATACCCGTGACTAGGAGTTTTCGGCTCTAAGACAAGGAATGGTTCAAATGGCTCTGAGCACTATGGGACTTAACATCTGTGGTCATCAGTCACGTAGAACTACTTAAACCTAACTAACCTAAGGACATCACACACATCCATGCCCGAGGCAGGATTCGAACCTGCGACCGTAGCAGTCGCGCGGTTCCGAACTCAGCGCCTAGAACCGCTAGACCACCGCGGCCGGCGACAAGGAATGGCTGCATAAAAGAAGAAAGAAATAGATTCATACAACAATAAATATTACGAAGCTGTCAGTAAAGTAGATATACTGGACGACTCATCTTCATTTTCATCAGTACCTAGTGAGAAAGACGCCGATTTTTGTCTACAGCAAAGTGAAAAATTACGTTCAGTTTCTTGATTAAATCCTCCTGTGTACTTGGGACAGAGAACAACTCTCTAATCGACAAGCAAGCACTTCATTTATAGCAACTACAAAAAGCCTTGGCCGCAGTGTTAAAAAATATCCTTATCTCCAGCGTAGCATTCACGGGGCTAGACCGATCAACAGAAGTAAAATAGCGAAGAAAATGGAAAAGACACACTTTTCTGATCCTCCTTATCTGGTATTGCGTCGTTATAGTAAACTGTAGCCCTAAGATGTCCATTGGACTTGTGTTCTAGTGGATGACAAACATTTAACCATTATCTTGGCCGGCCGGAGTGGCCGTGCGGTTCAAGGCGCTACAGTCTGGAACCGAGAGACCGCTACGGTCGCAGGTTCGAATCATGCCTCGGGCATGGATGTGTGTGATGTCTTAAGGTTAGTTAGGTTTATTTAGTTCTAAGTTCTAGGCGACCCATGACCTCAGAAGTTAAGTCGCATAGTGCTCAGAGCCATTTGAACAATTATCTTGGCGTCCATGTTTGCAAATGGTTCAAATGGTTCTGAGCACTATGGGACTTAACATCTGTGGTCATCAGTCCCCTAGAACTTAGAACTAATTAAACCTAACTAACCTAAGGACATCACACACATCCATGCCCGAGGAAGGATTCGAACCTGCGACCGTAGCAGTCGCGGGGTTCCGGACTGAGCGCCTGAACCGCTACACCACGGCGGCCGGCCGTCCATGTTTGCCTGAGAGGCAGTGGCGAGCTAACGGCTGAAGTAGTTATTCGTGAAGTAGACCGATTTGGGCTACGCGAAAATATTATCCGTACATTTTTTTTAATAGTACAACATCTAATACGGGTCAGATCAAAGCTACACTCCTGGAAATGGAAAAAAGAACACATTGACACCGGTGTGTCAGACCCACCATACTTGCTCCGGACACTGCGAGAGGGCTTTACAAGCAATGATCACACGCAAGGCACAGCGGACACACCAGGAACCGCGGTGTTGGCCGTCGAATGGCGCTAGGTGCGCAGCATTTGTGCACCGCCGCCGTCAGTGTCAGCCAGTTTTCCGTGGCATACGGAGCTCCAGCGCAGTCTTTAACACTGGTAGCATGCCGCGACAGCGTGGACGTGAACCGTATGTGCAATTGACGGACTTTGAGCGAGGGCGTATAGTGGGCATGCGGGAGGCCGGGTGGACGTACCGCCGAATTGCTCAACACGTGGGGCGTGAGGTCTCCACAGTACATCGATGTTGTCGCCAGTGGTCGGCGGAAGGTGCACGTGCCCGTCGACCTGGGACCGGACCGCAGCGACGCACGGATGCACGCCAAGACCGTAGGATCCTACGCAGTGCCGTAGGGGACCGCACCGCCACTTCCCAGCAAATTAGGGACAATGTTGCTCCTGGGGTATCGGCGACGACCATTCGCAACCGTCTCCATGAAGCTGGGCTACGGTCCCGCACACCGTTAGGCCGTCTTCCGCTCACTTCCCAACATCGTGCAGCCCGCCTCCAGTTGTGTCGCGACAGGCGTGAATGGAGGGACGAATGGAGACGTGTCGTCTTCAGCAATGAGAGTCGCTTCTGCCTTGGTGCCAATGATGGTCGTACGCGTGTTTGGCGCCGCTCAGGTGAACGCCACAATCAGGACTGCATTCGACCAAGGAACACAGGGCCAACACCCTGCATCATGGTGTGGGGAGCGATCTCCTACACTGGCCGTACACCTCTGGTGATCGTCGAGGGGACACTGAATAGTGCACGGTACATCCAAACCGTCATCGAACCCATCGTTCTACCATTCCTAGACCGACAAGGGAACTTGCTGTTCCAACAGGATAATGCACGTCCGCGTGTATCCCGTGCCACCCAACGTGCTCTAGAAGGTGTAAGTCAACTACCCTGGCCAGCAAGATCTCCGGATCTGTCCCCCATTGAGCATGTTTGGGACTGGATGAAGCGTCGTGTCACACGGTCTGCACGTCCAGCACGAACGCTGGTCCAACTGAGGCGCCAGGTGTAAATAGCATGGCAAGCCGTTCCACAGGACTACATCGAGCATCTCTACGATTGTCTCCATGGGAGAATAGCAGCCAGCATTGCTGCGAAAGGTGGATATACACTGTACTAGTGCCGACATTGTGCATCCTCTGTTGCCTGTGTCTATGTGCCTGTGGTTCTGTCAGTGTGATCATGTGATGTATCTGACCCCAGGAATGTGTCAATAAAGTTTCCCCTTCCCGGGACAATGAATTCACGGTGTTCTTATTTCAATTTCCAGGAGTGTACATGCACCAGAATTGAAAGGAAATTCGGACGAGCATTCTTGTGATAGACTTTTCGTCATGACACCCGTGAAGTAATACCAAAAGGAGAGTTCGGTGAGTGTTGTTGGGTACCACCAAGCGCTCCTTACATCCAGATTTTTCGCAAGTTCTTAAGACTGTAAACTTTACTTGATAAAAAGTTATGTATAATAATAGTAGATGAAGAAAACCCGGTTCAAGGCTTTCTAGAACAATTGTTGAAAGGGGGTAACTACACTCGCAATGTTCTAGGCGACGGAAGTCATCCACGAGAAGACAACAAAGAGTTATTACAACTCTCGCACCCAGGAGTTTGGTCTAAAAACGACTTCAGTTTCGAGATCCCCAGGGTTCTGCATCAAGCAAGGTGGACTGCCAGGGCAATACATGCAATTAAATTTTCCTCTTCACTAAGCACTTGAGTATTCCTCAACGACAACTGAAAGAAATGATACGGGTTGTGCATTTTGTCAGCCTCGTGTATATTCGCTTTTGGCACGTGGCAATTGTTGGTCGATGGATGACAAGGAATGTTTTGGGTATGCTAAGCGTCTAAGCACTCACCCCGGTGCAGACATAAAAAAAGCCCTCTCATGGTTGCTAGTAGACCTTTGGTATTTGCCCTTCTTGCACTAACATTTTACTCAGGTTGTTAAGGAAAATATGAGCCTGCATCTCGTGGTCGTGCGGTAGCGTTCTCGCTTCCCACGCCCAGATTCCCGGGTTCGATTCCCGGCGGGTTCAGGGATTTTCTCTGCCTCGTGATGGCTGTGTGTTGTGTGATGTCATTAGGTTAGTTAGGTTTAAAAAGTTCTAAGTTCTAGGGGACTGATGACCATAGATGTTAAGTGCCATAGTGCTCAGAGCCAATTGAACCATTTTTTAAAAATATTACTAAAAATTTAGAAACCAAACATGCTAAGGAAAAGGAAATGAAGCAGTTACAGGATAGAAACCTAGTTTTTAACGAAAAGACTTGAGCCAATTCGTTACGAATACAGCAAAAAAGTTATTTGGATTGTTTGGGATCCACGACGTCACAGAATAGCGCAGAGATTTTCTAAACAGCCATCTGAGTGCACTGCAGCAAGATGTATTGCTCTGGTAAATAGGTGTAACGAATCGGTCAGGGACGAATAAAAAGAACAGTTATTGTTGAAGGTTGTCCGGCACTACAGAAACGTCGTCACCAAGCGAAAACAGAAGGGATTACATCGTTCAGAGTTGCTTAATGCAACTGATGTTTTGCCTACAATTTTACATATTAATGGTAGTATATAATTGTAATATTGTCTTAAGTATGTTATTTCTAGGTTTCCCAATACAAGTAACAACCAGTCAAAAATCGTTATTTGTCTACTTTTACAAAACTGATGGAAGTGCTCAACATCGAAATATCATCCAGAGTTCTTGAAATTTGGCGTAAACTGATCAGCCATTACGTTATGACCACCGACCTACGACAATGTGAAGCCGTCCAAGTGGTAGGAGTGTCACGTCGTGACGAGTGACTGCTGGCCACACACATGCGCGGTGCATTTGGTATCAGACAGCGTGCTGTCAGTATTTAGAATGGGGAAAGCGCGCAGTCTATCTTACTTTGACCAAGGGCAGACTGTGATGGTCCTGGGGTCGGCACGAGCATATTGGAAACTGCACGAATCGTCGTGTGTTCGATGACTGCTGTGGTTCGTGTTACCAGCACCAGCTGAAACTAAGATGGAACCACGTCCAGAAGTCGTAGGGTTGGGGGACCGTCCCTCATTACGGATGTCAGACGTCGTAAGCTGGCATACTGGTAAAACAGAATAAGGGGCGAACTGTGGCGATACTAACATTAGGCTTTAATGCTGGACAGAGTATCAGTGTGTCTGAACACACAGTACACCGAACACTGCTAACGATGGGCCTCTGTATCCGAGGACCCATGCATATAGCGACCTTAATACCACGACGTCGCAACTACGAATGAAATGGGCACGTGACCGTCTTCACTGGATATTGGAACAGTGGCAGAGCGTTTCATGGTCTGATGCATCCCCTTACTTTCTTCATCGTGCCTGTGTGATGCCGCGAATACGTCGTCTTCCAGGGGAGCAGCTCCTTGACACCTGTATGGAGTGATGTATGCAAGCTGGCGCCGGTTCCATTATGCTCTGAGGAATATTTACACGTGCATCCAAGTGTCCAGTGGAACTCGTGCAAGGCACCAGGACGGTCAAGGACTATCGTATACAGGTTGCAAACCACGACTATCACGCTTCTCAACGACAGCGGCAATTTCAAAAAGATAATGCGCCATGTCATAAGACCGGGAGTGTGATGGAGTGGGTCGAGGGAAACAGTAGAGAGTTCCAGTTGATCTGCTGGTCTCCCAAATTGCCAGGTATGAACCTGATAGAACACATGTGAGATGTGATTGAACGTAGCGTCAGAGCTCATGTGCCCCACCCCGGAATTTACGGGAAGTAGGTGACTTGGATTGGCAGCTCCGTCCAGCTACCTACCAAGACCTCACTCCCTCCATAATGTTCTGGTCGATCATGGTATATATCTTTTTACGTGAGACTTGGGGTATAAACCCTTCAGGGTAGCCGAGAGCTCTAATATGCTGCTTCCTGGACTCGGGTAGGCGCGCAGGACCAGGAGCGAATCCGCCCGGCATATTAACTACAGGGACCGGTTTGCTGGACAACCTGGATGTAGCCTTTAGGAGGTTTTCCACATCCCACTTGGTGAATAATGGGTTGGTCCATCTTAGTTACACGACTGACAGACTTTGGAAACGTTTGTACTATTTCATGGCTTACACTAGTTGCAGATAGGTGGAGTACACTGATTCTGTCCTGGAGGGGGGGGGGGGGGGAGCGGGGGGTTCAGGGTGGCGACAGGAAGGGCATCTGGCCATCCTCTGCAACTAACACTGCTAAATTCGTAGTAACAAGGCCGACCCCGCGTTGAAGCAGGTCAGAGCCCAAACGATGATGATGATGGAGACTTTGGGCGTAAGGGGAGTAAGCAAAAATTTTTTTTTTCGGAAACTACGAAGTTTCTCGTCTCCCCGAACTTTAATTCCCTTTCCATATTTCTCCTTGCTTTCTTTTACTGCTTGCTCAATTTACATATTCAATCAGGTGATGGAAAGGGTGCAACCCTGTCTCACTCCATTCTCAAGTCTTGCTTCACTTGTATGCTGTTCGGGTTTACTACTGCACCCTGGCTTCTGTATAAGTGGTGGATAAGTTTTCACTCTCACTGTTTTACCTATGCTAGTTCCACAATTTCAGTTTGGGCATTCCCGCCAATACTGTCAAACACGTCCTATAAATCTCGAAATCCTAGAGACCTAGGTCTGACTTTCTTCAGCATATAGTCTGAAATATGTGGAAGGGCCAGTGTGGCCCTGTATGTTCCAACTTTTCTCTGGTATCCCAGGTGATCTTTTCCGAGGTTGGCTTCTATTGCTCTCGTTTTTTTGTAAGTAATTCATCTCAGTGTCTTCCAGTCATGACTTATTAAACTGATGGTTCCGTAACATTCCCATCTTACAGATTTTCCGTTATTTGGAATTGAAACTATTACAATTCAAACTATTACATTCTTCCTGTAGTCTCATATAACAACTGTCTCATGTACAGAATGTAATAGATCAAAGTGCAGATATGTGGCTCAATACGGGGTACTCAACAGTATTACATCAATATATACATCGTTTCTGGACTAATAATTGTAGCTATCACAAGTCATATGTTTTAGGTTTGGTAGTGCCTCCAAGTACAGGTGACAAGAGCAAGACCTTAATACTTATTTTACTCGGGGCAGTAGATCAGTTGTTGCAATGTGGATTCGTGGATGTAAAATGGTTAGTCTATACTGAGAGGGTAGTTCACTTGATGTTGCAGTTACGACGTGCAGTAAACATTAGGTCGTAAAGTTTTTGACGTGATTGTGGGATACACACAAAACACTGATGCGTGTACATATTAAGCTATCACGTGTAGAAATATCTGAATTTCTCACAGCTACACTATGTTGTTGTTGTTGTGCTCATCAGTCCTGAGACTGGTTTGATGCAGCTCTCCGTGCTACTCCATCCTGTGCAAGCTTCTTCATCTCCCAGTACCTACTGCAGAGTACATCCTAACGAATCTGCTTAGTGTATTCATCTCTTGGACTCCCTCTACAAATTATACCCTCCACGCTACCCTCCAATACTAAATTGGTGATCCCTTGATACCTCAGAACATGTCCTACCAACCGATCCCTTCTTCTAGTCAAGTTGTGCCACAAACTCCTCTTCTCCCCAATCCTGTTCAATACCTCCTCATTAGTTACGTGAACTATCCATCTAATCTTCAGCATTCTTCTGTAGCACCACATTTCGAAAGCTTCTATTCTCTTCTTGTCGAAACTATTTATCGTCCATGTTTCACTTCCGTACATGGCTATACTCCATACAAATACTTTCAGAAACGACTTTCTGACACTTATTAAACTGATAGTTCGGTAATTTTCACATCTGTCAACGCCTGCTTTCTTTGGGATTGGAATTAATATATTCTTCTAGAAGTCTGAGGGCGTTTCGCCTGTCTCATACATTTTGCCCACCGGATGGTAGAGTTTTGTCAGGACAGGCTATCCCAAGGCTGTCAGTAGTTCTAATGGAATGTTGTCTACTCCCGGCGCCGTGTTACGAATTAGGTCTTTCAGTGCCCTATCAAACTCGTCACGCAGTATCATATCTCCCATTTCATCTTCATGTACATCCTCTTCCCTTTCAATAACATTGCCCTCAAGTACATCGCCCTTGAATTGACCCTCTACATACTCCTTCCACCTTTCTGCTTTCCCTTCTTTGCTTCGAACTGAGTTTCCATCTGATCTCTTGATATTCATACAAGAGGTTCTCTTTTCTCCAAAGGTCTCTTTAATTTTACTGTAGGTGGTATCTATCTTACCGCTAGTGAGATAAGCCTCTACATCCTTACATTTGTCTTCTAACCATGCCTTCTTAGCCATTTTGCACTTCTTGTCGATCTCATTTTTAAGACGTTTGTATACCTTTTTGCCTTCTTCATTAACTGCATTTTTATATTTTCTCCTTTCATCAGTTAAATTCAATGTTTCTTCTGTTACCCAAGGATTTCTACTAGCCCTAGTCTTTTTACCTACTTAATCCTCTGCTGCCTTCACTACTTCATCCATCAAAGCTACCCATTCTTCTTCTGCTGTATTTCTTTCCCCCATTCTTGTCAACTGTTCCCATATGCTCTCTCTGAAACTCTGTAGAACCTCTGGTTTAGTCAGTTTATCCAGGTCTCATCTCCTTAAATTGCCACCTTTCTACTCACTATGTATACAAGATGAAATAGTTGTCTCATGGCTGGGTTTCCCACGCTTCTCAGTAATTCTGACAGAACGTCCTTTAATCCACAAGACATGTTTCGAATTTAGTCTTTCAGAGTTCTGTCAGTTCTTCTTTTAGTATCATGTCTTACATCTCATTTTAATTTAATTCCATTGCTTGGTATAGTATTGTCCTCTGCACTTTGGCCGCGTGAAGTTTAAACGGAGTGGGCTAAGACGTGGTGAAAGGTAGGTTTGTAGGGAGGTTACAGTGAGTTACGAACACGTTCGGTACGGGGTAGTACTCTCGTGCACCGTGAGTGGTACGGCTACCGTGGTCGCAGCGGGGGAGGGGGGGGGGGGGGGCAGCCCTGTAGAAGTGCGGTCCAAAATTGGGGTTGCCAGTGACCCTCTATGTATTTCCTTTCAACTGTCAGCTTTCACTTCTTTGTTTATTGCAGGCTTGCCATCTGAGCTCTTAATATTCTTGCGCCTGATCTTCATAGCTCGTATAGCGTCACCAGCGAAATGGTAATACTAAAAGGCTTAGAAGACAGTATTTATAAAGAAGAGACATTTAAAAATTGGGTAATATACATTTATGCGTTTATCCGTATTATAATAATATCTGTGTGTAAGTTTCGAGGGCAAAGAAATATAACAAAATGATCTAAAGGGGCGACAAGATACGCTCTTTTGTTAATTTTTTAGTGGGCTTCACTTCTTCTCTTGTCTTGATTGCGTGTAGACGGACATCTTGCGAGTGCTGGCAAATGTAAGCATATTTGTACTAATTAAGCAGATAATATATTGATTTAATATTATTGTTCACTTTTAATTTGTAAGAGGTGATCCCGATTTCATGTCCGCCTTCCTTTGAATTAACCTGAATTCGAGTAATTTACAGTTCAACAATCGCAGCGGCCGATGTAGCCAACGACGCCATTACGTGGCGATATTAACTTATAAAATTTGGCGGAAGCGAACTACTCGCCCGCTATTAACATAATATACATTTTTCTCCACAGCCGCCCGACGCTGCAGAAAATACGTAGCTTTAAGGTTCTTATTTTCAGTACGACAGGCGAGAGCCAGAGCCAGGACTCCGACTATAATACAATGGTTAATGGAGGTAAGGAAAAAATACTCTCGCGCGTGTGTGGGCAGCAATTGTAATTAATAACTAAAGATTTTTTGCTTTAAAATGAACTCACTAGCCGAGGAAATTAATATGATAAGTTTATTCCATTGTTCAACTTCTGTGCTCCTGTCTTAAGATTCAGCGAGTCTCACATTCATTAACGTAACAAATAATTTAAGATTAATATTGTTAAAAAGGAGAACTTCACAAAAGCATTTAATCGTAAATCAAAATTGAATGAAATACCATTTTTATTAAGGCCCACCACGTAAGTCGGCAACAATGAAAATAATAATAATAATAATAATATATTAAATTACGACGGCCGACGGACGCGAGACTCGTAAGAAAATTTTATTACTCTTATTTCTTCCACTTATACCTCTGTTTCTCATTCAAAATTTTCTTACATTCACTTCATTTCTCGGTGTTGTAAACATAAACCTCAACGTCTTCTCTGTTTTTGTCTTTTTTCATTGTTTTCACAACAAATGCTAGAGGCATATCGGCACGTTGCTGAACTGTTGCAATGGTTTGCCCCGCCAGACAGCGAGTCGGTATTGATTGAAATAAGCCAATAGCGGAAGCAGGGCTGGGCAGGGAACGGCGAGAGTGCGGCGAGTGATTGCTTTCACCGCGGGAATTAAGCGGCGCGGGCCACGCGATTACACGGGCGCGCGCGGGCTTCACCGCAGGGCTCCGGCCTGGGGCCGCCATTACTCACCCCGCACCGCCGCCCCTCTTGTTTTTGCCGATCCGCGGTAATTTGTGTCAAACGCAGAATGGCGTCGGGACTGATGTTCCTTTTTACGGTGAAATTAGTCATCAATTTACTTCTGAATTGTGCTACGAGCTGGGCACACAGGCTTTTCGCTTGTAGTCTACAATGTTGACTCAAATTGAGCGGTCATTTAACAGGCATACTGCGTTAGCGGCTATGCAAGGGGCGATTGGAAACAAGGCTTCGATTCGGAGCTCGATAGAGGCGGAAGAGAGGGAGATCGCAAACGGGTGCAGACCACTCGGCCGTGTACGCCGAATCAATGCGAACATGTGTGGTGCTCGTAGGATTGGCACTGTATATTTGTGGAA
The DNA here is from genome assembly GCF_023897955.1 of Schistocerca gregaria. Lineage (NCBI taxonomy): Eukaryota > Metazoa > Arthropoda > Insecta > Orthoptera > Acrididae > Schistocerca > Schistocerca gregaria. Next base: position 107,884,624 of record NC_064921.1, on the reverse strand, counting down.
AACGTATTGTCGTAGTGTGTCTACATATGAGGGTCATTAAATTAACATTGTCCACATTCTTTCTCAGACCATATTTATTGTTAAGAGTCAGAATTCGATAACAATGTACATCAACATGTATTGTCCATGTCCTATTTTCATCGTGGTCTCCATCCTTTAGAACTACTGACGGCCTTGGGAGAGCCAGTCCTGACTAAACTCCACCATCCGGTGAGCAAGATGTATGAGACAGGCGAAATACCCCCAGACTTAAAGAAGAATATAATAAGTCCAATCCCAAAGAAAGAAGGTGTTAACAGATGTCAAAATTACCGAACGATCAGTTTAATAAGCCACAGCTGCAAAGTACTAATTCTTTACAGACGAATGGAAAAACTAGTAGAAGCCATGACATCGTAATTCTGTCAGAGCCAGCAAAGGACTCGGAAGAGCAGTTGAACGGAATGGACAGGGTCTTGAAAGGAGGATATAAGATGAACATCAACAAAAGCAAAACGAGGATAATGGAATGTAATCGAATTAAATCGGGTGATGCTGAGGGAATTAGATTAGGAAATGAGACACTTAAAGTAGTAAAGGAGTGTTGCTATTTGGGGAGAAAAATAACTGATGATGGTCAAAGTAGAGAGGATATAAAATGTAGACTGTCAATGGCAAGGAAAGCGTTTCTGTAGAAGAAAAATTTGTTCACGTCGAGTATAGATTTAAGTGCCAGGAAGTCGTTTTTGAAAGTATTTGTATGGAGTGTAGCCATGTGTGGAAGTGAAACATGGACGATAAATAGTTTGGAAAAGAAGAGAATAGAAGCTTTCGAAATGTGGTGCTACAGAAGAATGCTGAAGATTAGATGGGTAGATCATATAACTAATGGGGAGGTATTGAATAGAATTGAGGAGAAGAGGAGTTTGTGGCACAACTTGACTAGAAGAAGCGATCGGTTGGTAGGACATGTTCTGAGGCATCAATGGATCACAAATTCAGCATTGGAGGATAGCGTGGAGGGTAAAAATCGTAGAGGGAGGCCAAGAGATGAATACATTGAGCAGATTCAGTAGGATGTAGGTTGCAGGAAATACTGAGAGATGCAGAAGGACTGAAGACCACAACAACAACAACTCCATCAAGTTCTATGGCCATACGCAAAAATTATGGACGAGCGCGTATTCCCTGAAGATAAAAGCTTTTGTCCTGTAGGCATAGCCATGTTTCCACTGCATGACTAACACTCTCGTCATCTTCAAAATGGTTCAAATGGCTCTAATCACTATGGGACTTAACATCTGAGGTCATCAGCCCCTAGACTTAGAACTACTTAAACCCAACTAACCTAAGGACATCACACACATCCATGCCCGAGGCAGGATTCGCACCTGCGACCGTAGCAGCAGCGCGGTTGCGGACTGAAGCTCCTAGAACTGCTCGGCCACAACGGCCGGCCGTCATCTTCAGAAAGACCTCTCCGTCGGTCTCAAAACGCTCCAACAATTCAGATAAAATGGCCTTTCTTCGAAACTTGTGGTCCGCTGTGAGCATTCGTGGAACCCATTGTGAGCACCTATATGAATATCCTAGAGTGTCGAGCGCTGCAGACGCACTTCCAGTACTGACCGACAACTGTAGTGCCAATTGTCGAGTTGTGGTGCGCCGGTCGGCTCGAATGTCTGGAGCAGTGGCTGTGACAGGACGTCTCGAGCGTGGCTGTTTCTGCATTTCCTGTGGCTGTAACATTCTTTACCCATCGCCCAACTATACTCCTATCAACTGCAGCATCGCCATACACTGCACATAAACATTTATGGATGTTCACTACGGTTTCTTTTTATGCACACAATAATTCAGTAACAGGTCGCTGCTTGTCAGGTGGGTCGCATATAGACGGCATTTTGACGCTGTACTACGGCTCTGCCATCTGCCAGAACGGTTCGATACTTCACCGGCGCACAGAACAAACACCAAATGCGAAGCACCAACAAGGAACTTTATGTATGTATATTAATGCCTTTTTTGAAAAATGTGGGGCTTTACTTATTGAACGACCTTCGTATTAGTCTAGCACCTATCATATACAAATCAGATTGCATATCTTTCGCTCACTTAATCCAGAAGACGGAGGGGGTAAAGTGTATATTTTGCTTCTAGTCCGTCCCACAGCCACCCATGGTTGCCTATAAAATACAACAAACAGAAATGAAGTGAACAGAAATTTTATTTGATCCTGAAATATCCAGATCAAAAACTTCAAAGCATTATGCTCCGTGGAGAATGGCAGAGATAAAATACATTGGACGAAAGGTTATCTACAATTTGTACAGAAACTAGACTGGCATTATAAGAATCGGAGATAAAAGGGAAACATTATTTGATAAATGATGATATATGGTTTTCACCCAGTGCCGATGTTGTTCAGTTTGTACTTTCAGCAAACTGTAAAAGAAAGAAATGGAAATTTGGAATGGGAATCAAATTCCAGAGAGCAGATGTAAAGGAATTGTGTTTGGTGATGGGACTGTAAATCTGTCAGAGGCTGCGAAGGACCAGGGAGAACAGGTGAACGGGACGAGTAGTGTGTTGATAAGAGATTGTAACACGAATATAAACTACACTAAATTATATAAGGAAATGAGGCGTTGAAAGTTGTGGAATAGAAGCTATTATAATGTGGTGTTACAGGAGAGTGATGACAGTCTAGGTCTGTAGATCAAATAACTAAAGTAACTGAAGCAATCATGAAAGAGAGGTTGATAGTTACAGGAGTAAGTACAACCTGTTTAACGAAGAACAGTTCGTTTTAAGAAGCGGTAGAGGTACAATATCAGCTGTTATACTGTTCACGGAAGTGGTACTTGAAGTTCTTGACAGTGATAATTCTGTTAGAGGCATTTCCTTAGAGTTATCCAGTGTGTCAGACTGTAGACGATAAAACACTATTAAGGAAACTAAAAGGGCTAGGTGTAGGAGGGACAGAGAATGAGCAGTTTCAGCCTTACTTGGAAAGTAGGCTGGAAAAGGTGAGATAGTACACACGTCTGCAGGTGATAAGTTTTTAGGAAGACAACTGTCAGACAAGAAATATATAAAGACAAGTGGTTGTCAGAGTATCGTACTGGGTCCAGAACTGTACGTAACATAATATACACACAGATTAGACAAAACATTATGACCAATGCCCACCACGAAGTTGGAAATTGTGTGGTGGGGTTGCGGGCACGTGACACGGTAACAAATATATCTAAGCAGAGCAGAAACGAACGGAGGATCACCCTAGCGAAGATATGGGCTGCAAGTGGGGAAATTCATTGAGATATTTTACTCTTGAGAAAGGGCAGGTTATTATTATGCAGAGCATGTGAACCAGTATCTCGAAAACGGAGAAGTTAGTCGGATGTTCACGTGCTACTGTCATGAACATCTACGGAAAGGGGTAGAGGGACAGTGAAACTATCCCTAGGAGCTAAATGGTTGGACGTCCATGACTCTTTACAGGATGTGGGTTTCAGAGTCTCGTCTTCTCTATAAAGCAAGACAGATGGTGATCTGTGGCAGTTCTGCCGAAAGAGCCCAATGCTGGTGCAATCGCAAGTGTTTTGGGGCACCTCGTTCGTCATATACTGATTGACACAACCACAGCATCAGTACAACTGAAATAGGCATGGGACCATCAGGATTCGACTGTCAATCAATGAAAACTTGTCAGATAGAAGGTTAATTTAGCACCTTAAATAAGAGTTTTATACATCGTAACAGGAAGATGAATGACACCTAATTTACTTGGGCATTAATGAGCGGATTTGCCCATAAGTATGTAACACAAAAGGGATGACACTCAGTAGACGGTATTAACACATCGCTCCTATATAACGCATGCCAATGAGCAAAAGGCGAAACAAGCAGCTAGAGGAAACAATTTGTGTGGAAGCAGGTGAGGGCAGAAGCAGAGGCTGCACCACGGGAGGCACCATGAAAAGCTCTTAGGGGGCGTCCCACGGTTGGAGTCAGCGACTGGACAGGTGACGCATACTGGAGAGCAAGTAATGGGCCACCAGAAGCAGGACAGAAACAAGTTTTAGAAAACTGCGTTTCGGAATTCCAAATGGATACTAACAAAACGAGTAACGCAGTTGATCACGTGAACAGCAAGTGGTACACATGTGATGTACGGATGTAACTTTCAGACTTCTGGAACGGGCACAAAACGTCCGGTTAGCGGAAACGAACTGGGAAGGAGTTAAGTGCCAAGATTTAGATGCAGTTTAATAGTAGAGTTTCCACAAAAAATAAGAGGAACGCTCCTATTGGTCGAAAAAAGCCGTGACGTGGGGAACGAAAGAACCCAGGTGGGGAGACATTTTGGCTACGAGAAAGACAAGAGTGAAATTTTCGGGGACTCTTCTATGAACTGGCATTAAGTGCACAACAGGGTGCATAATGCTCTGTCTGACACAGAGGAAATATTTGTGTGAACACTGCATTCACTGCACCTGACATTCAGCTACATATTAGCCGTAGCGTTGTTGAACTCCAACTGTGGAGAAAGGAAACAGCCAGTTAGTTAATTGTTCTTGGGAGGACTGAGAGGGCATTTTAATATGCACACTGCCCCAGCCATGCACGTGTATATCTCCACATACGCAGACTAGGGATGAGTAGATATTTTCTCAGATAACGAAGAACATAGGGAGAGTTTCTGCTGGAAAAGTCAGTAAACGCTTAATTCGTTTCTATAGAGGACGAGAGCAGCCATGCAGACAACAGCTCATCACAGTTAAGGTAAATACCATGAGCAGAGGAACAAACTTCTTGGTTCATCAGCTTGCGTCCACTGCAAATACAAGTGACCTTGATTAATCTTTTACTCAACTTGTCACATAGCTACCCATCCTCTGTAGACTTGATTGTCACCCTAAATAGCACTGAAATCTGAACCAGAATCAGATGATTTATTGTAGTACTGTCCAACATCATGACATAGTCAAAAGAATAATTTTGTATAGAAAAATCTAGTTAAAATTTACCATTATTGTGTTTAGGATTACTCACTTTCTGAGGACAAAATGCGTTTGTTTGACAACTGTTGTAACTTTGTCACATTGTAAAGTGTGTAAATGCGTCTAGTTCTGTGATAAGATTGCAACATTAAACCAAAAATATGTACATCTTACACAGTTGTTGTTCTGTCGTCAAAACGCTACAGGCTTTTGCCACACTCGGTCGATGGTCACGTCCATAAACACCTTCATCAAAGCGAATGGTGACTCAAAGCATGCAGCGCACCACGGACTCCGGCTAACAGGAGCAGTATTATAATATGGGAGACATTCTCTTGACTTGCATGGGACATGTGGTAGTAATCGAAGACACGCTGACAGCTGCGAACCACCTGCATCCCTTCATGAGCGATGTCTTTCCTGACGCCGATGTTATCTTTCAGAAGTATAATTGCCCTAGTATCGCAGCCAGAAACGTTATATATTGGTTTAAGAAGCATTGTAGTGAAGTCACGTTGCTCCCTCATAGAAAGATTCGCACCTGAAGACTGGAAAATTGCGCAAATCACACCAATACCCAATAACTTAAATAGCAGTAATCCGCTGAATTACAGGTTCATATCACTAACGTCGATATGCAGTAGGGTTTTGGAACATACTGTTATCGAATATTATTAATTACCTCAAAGAAAACGATTTATCGACACACAGCATGGATTCAGAAAATATCGTTCTTTTGAAACAGAACTAGCTCTTTATTCTCATGAAGTAATGAGTGTTATCGACAGGGGATGTCAAATTGATTACGACACCGTTCTCCACAAGCGTCTTCTAACCAAACTGCATCCCTATGGAATATCGTCTCAATTGTGCGACTGGACTCGTGATTTCCTGTAATAAAGGTCACAGTTCGTAATAGTAGACGGAAAGTCATCTAGCGAAAATGAAGTAACATCCGGCGTTCCCCAAGGAAGTGTTATAGGCCCTCTATTGTTCCTGATCTATATTAACGACATAGGGGACAATCTGAGCAGCCCTCATACTTTGTTTGCAGATGACGCTGCCATTTACCTCTTGCAAAGTCACCAGATGACCGACACGAATTGCAAAATTATTTAGATAAGATATCTGTACTGTGCGAAAAGTGGCAATAGACCCTGAATAAAGGAAAGTGTGTATTTATTCACATGAGTACTAAACGAAATCCGCTAAATTTCGATTACGCTATAAGTCACACAAACCTGAAGGCTGTAATTCAACTAAAAACTTTGGGATTACAATCACAAAACCTAAATTCGAACGATCACATACATAATGTTGTGGGTAGACCAAACCAAAGGCTACGATTCGTTGCCAGAAAACTTAGAAGGTGCTTCAGGTCTACTAATGACACTGTTTACACCTAGCTTGTCCGCCCTATTCTGGAGTAATGCTGCGCGGTGTGACAGCCGTATCAGGTGGGACTGACAGATGACATCGAAGAAGTTCAAAAAAGGGCGGCTCGTTTTGTATTATTGCGAAATAGGGGAGATATTGCCACAGATAAGATACGTTAACTGAAGTGGCAATCATTAAAACATAGGCACTTTTCGTTGCGACGGGATTTTCTCATGAAATTCCGATCGCCAGATTTCTCCTCCGATTTCGGAAACATTCTGTTGGCACCCACATTCTGTTGGCAATGCATCTGCATTGGCAGATAGAGAGAAATGATGATCACGTAAAATAAGAGAAATGAGGGCTCGCACAGAAGAATTTAAGTGCTCGTTTTCCTGCGCGCCGTTCGAGAGTGGAACGGTAGAGAGACACCATGAAGGTGGTTCATTGAATCCTCTGGCAGGCACTTTATTGTGAATAGCAGAGTGATCACGTAGATGTAGAAGCTACTTGAAACAAATTGTGTGTAAATCGAAGTAAATTATACAAGGGGGAATTATGGAATGAGGCAATGCAGCTGTTAAGACACTGACCTAACGTTTTCAAGGATGGAGATGCTCTGTCCGGACTTCCTGATTTGGGTTAACCTTAGGTTTCCTACACCGCTAGGGCAAATTCCGACATGGTTCTTTAAACAAAGTGTAAGTAGGCTGTTTAGGTTTTCTTATTGGTACAGCCACGTAGCGCTCTGTAAGAAAATCACTGGCTGTGCCGTGTGCAGTCTGTGGCTGGTTTGCATGGTTGTCTGCCATTGTAGTGTTGGGCAGCGGCAGCTGGATGCTAACAGTGCGTAGCGTTGCGCAGTTGGAGGTGAGCCGCCAGCAGTGGTGGACGTGGGGAGAGAGATGGCGGAGTTTTGAAATTTGTAAGAATTGGTGTCATGAACTGCTATATATATTATGACTAGTGAGGTAAATACATTGTTTGTTCTCTATTAAAATCTTTCATTTGCTAACTATGCCTATCAGTAGTTAGTGCCTTCAGTAGTTTGAATCTTTTATTTAGCTGGCACTAGTGGCGCTCGCTGTATTGCAGTAGCTTGAGTAACGAAGATTTTTGTGAGGTAAGTGATTTGTGAAACGTATAGGTTAATGTTAGTCAGGGCCATTCTTTCGTAGGGATTTTTGGAAGTCAGATTGCGTTGCGCTAAAAATATTGGGTTTCAGTTTAAGCACAGTCGTGTATAAATTTTTCAAAGGGGACGTTTCATATGTCGACCCTTAGCCGAGGATACCTCACTGGAATCTTCTGATTTTTTTCTTGTAGTTTGTGTAGTTAGTGTAGCCTTTGTTTATTGCTAGCGCGTAATCATAGAGAGAATTTCCTTTGTAGTTGCAGATTTTCATTGTTGTACAATAAAACAGTTTTGGCATGCATGTAGTTTTTGCACAAAGTATTTCTCAGCTGCGCTTGCAATTAACTAGTTATTATTTTCAGTGCTATGTTAATGTGTTCTCTTAGTTTTGTTCTTCAAATTGTGTTTTCTGAGTTGTCGTGTGAAAAATTGTGACAATAATGGCGTGTGAAAAACGTAACACTAGGCTCCAAAGTAAACTGAGAAATGACAGTGAAGACGAAGGCAGTGTGTTAGCGTCACCATGTAATGAATTCACTAACATTCAAAGTAGTAATTTGGTAATAGCGCATAGGGAAATGGAGCGAGCTGCAAATAATGGTGTAGGCAGTGAAACAATTAGTGAACATGGAAGCATTATCGATCGATCGGTCGGCAACAGCTCGCCTCAGGATTCCGAAATGACAGGACACAATCTTGCAAATACTGTAGATTCAGATTTTGCGTCCTCACCGTTTTCTCAAATAAATCAAGACACATTTTCAGCATTTCAAAATGCGAATATTGCCGGTTCAAATGCACTGCCGAAAAGCACTGAGGAACATGTTTCAGACACCAGTGCACTGTTATTACAGTTAATGCAACAAATGGGACAAAGGCTACAAAAGTTAGACACAACGCTTGAACAAAATCAGAAACAAATGGGACAAAATCTTCAAAAGTTAGACACAATAGAACAAACTCAGAGAGAAGCACAGCAAAAGCTTCAAAAGTTAGACACAATGGAACAAAATCAGAGACAAACACAGCAAAAGCTTCAAAAGTTAGACACAATGGAACAAAATCAGAGACAAACACAGCAAAAGCTTCAAAAGTTAGACACAATGGAACAAAATCTTCGAAAGATAGACACCACACTTGAATAAACACGTGAAGATTTAACTACTGAGTTACATAACATTGAATCGAAATGCCAAAAAATCTGTAATGACGTAAAAACACAAATTTGTGAGCATTTTCAACCTAATTTTTCGCGGCATGAAAATGCATTACAGAATCATGAAGCAGCCATAAAAGAACTGCAAACTATTGTTCGTGAAAATCACGACACCTTGCAAGCTAAAATGGACTCAGTTGCATCCACCGATTCAGTTACGCAACTTGCAAGAACTCAGGAAAACTTAAAGGTCACAGTAGATTCGATTTCAACACAAATGGACACTCTGAAACTTGGTTCAGAAAAACACACTGAGGAAATGTGTTCACTATCGGAGAAAGTAGCCGAACTTTCAGATCAGTTCACTAACTTATCGACAAAGGTAGATGATGATCTGAATAATACAGAAGAGTGCGAACAAATTAGGAAATTCAAACAAAATCAGAATCAAATTAATACACAACACCAAAGAGAAATCCGGATAGTGCAAGATCAGCTGACACAGGTAATACAAGAATTACGTATTTCAGAGGACAGTCGCGCTCCAACACGGAAGAGGGACTTAGAAATACGGAAAAGCCACAAAATAATAACACAGGGCATTTCGGAAATAGTGAAAGAAATTGGCAAGGTGCACCGAATTTTGAGATGGAACTGCCGACACGACGTAACAATGAACGATATGCTACCCGCCGACACGATGATTTTGACTATAAGCTGTTCATTACTGCATGTAAATTCGAAACATTTAAGAATTCTGGCAACGACATTCATCCACAAGCGTGGCTCCATCAATTCTCTCATTGTTTTCCTCCCAACTGGTCATTAGAGCACAGATTAGAATTTATGTGTGGCTACTTGGAGAATGAACCAGCTGTAAGAATGCGATCGGTCATTCACGATTGTCATAGTGAAGGAGAATTTTATCACGCCTTCCTCTCAGCATATTGGTCTCAAGCTACACAAGACCGAGTAAAACATAGCATCATAATGATGAAACATTTAGAACAATCTGAATTTTCCAGTCTTGTCAAATATTTTGAAGACATGTTACATAAGAATCAGTATCTTTCAAACCCATACAGCCCCTCAGAACTCATCCGCATTTGCTTAATCAAATTACCTGAACATTTACGACAGATTATTTTAGCAGGACGATGCAAAGACGACATTGAAGCTTTTCAGGGGCGGTTACAAGAACTGGAAATTGACACTGACAATCGCGGAACGCGAAAACAGGAGCACAACAATTACAGGTCACACCTGTCACAATTGCGCGATGACAGAAATAATACACGACAAGGCTATTCGTACAACGTAAATCGTGACCAAAACAGACACCACTCATATGAGAACCACTGGCAGAGTAATAGCTACAGAGAAAGATCGCATTTCCGTAGTAATGATTATAACAGAGACAATCGTAGAAACAGACAATATGGGAGCCAAAACAATACTATCAAGGGAGACAGAATAACTTCAGACGCAACGGTCCAGCGCGCAGTTACGATTCAGGGAGAAATTCTCCATCACGTGGCCGACAAGAAATTAATTACAGAAATTACCAACATGACGACAGACGATATGATCGTAACGACAGACCTGAATTGCATCAGAACTGGCGGGATTCAAACAGAGCAGGGCCCTCTCGGCAAGGTGAATTTGTAGAAGTAAAGTCTCCTAATCCCAATAACGACGCACGCCAACAAAGAGGCAGAAAATGACTCGCACCGCAGGCAGCCACGTGTGCGGGCTGGCTTAGCGAAAAGTAACATAGGCGCTAACCTTGAGAAAAACTCCAGTATTCTTTACTGACGTTTACCGCATGATAATTGCGTTCAAGTTAACTCTGAGCACCAGGAAGGGTAAAGGATTGTACTACATCTCATACGTATAACCGTTTATTGAAAGATAATCTGCTTTTCAACTTTGTCTTTGCCATATAACTTTTCACTTTACATTACTAGTATACTTTCTCACACTAAGAATCTGTTAACATGCAACAATGTTTTGAAGTTAACTATCCAGTCTAGAACTTAGAGAACATATTTAGACAGTATTTACGAGTGCATTGTTATAGTGAACAGTCGTCACAGTGTTATTTTGTGTGTGTACATTCTTGCTTGTTAGTTGCACGATTACGTAACGACTATAAGGCTTACATACTTAGAACATTTACCAGTACTGCTAATGAGATTTTAATGCAACATTTTGGTTTACTTGAAAACACGTTCTTTATTTGAAGTTCATTCGGTGAGATTAAAGATGACTTAGCATTTGGTTTCTCTAATAGCTACACGATTATATCATGACGCTACTAATATGTGACACGATTTACATTGTTGCTTTTGCGGTGTATCTGTTTTATATCTGCACAGTTTTTCTGTATTATTCTGGAAAGTAAAACATGTTTTAGTAGTAACTTTTGTGGTATAGCTACAATGAGACAGCCTTTATCGTAGCACAACAATACGTTACATTATAGTACTTTCTTGATCATGGTAAGGTGCGTAATAACTACGATATCTATACGGAAAGCATTTCACCTTCGTTTATGATGAGGTAAGTACATTGACTTCAGCAGAACTTTGATTACAGAGGACGATAACTACGACAGTTCCACAGAATTATCTTACAGCAAAACGCACATTTAGCACTACAGGGCACGCATTTGAGTGATTAATTTGGTACTTAAACCATTTATTTATCAATATTGTTAAATGAAAAAGAAAGTTTTTTGTGATACATTTCATTCCATTGCTGTAATCTGTAACACCTGAGGATATAATTACATTAATCCTGAGGGGGGTACACGCTTACTTTGTGTACCATGTGTATGGCAAGCAGAAGGAGCCCTAGCTAATATGGTATTTGCTTATACAACTTTACACATCAGTACCATATTTATCTAACACATAAATTACACAGCTATCTGATCATTTAACTGAGAGACAAACATTTTTTTTACTACATCAGTGACACATGTTTACGTAATTACACTGTTGGATAACTTCACACTTACTAAATTGTATTTTGTCTGTACTTTGTGAACTGTTCATATATTTTCGGAACCATTGTGATACTATGAGAGCTTTGAATGAAATAATTGGGTATGAGATCATGATTTTTAAAGTACGTTTGAGGCAGATGACACTTTTGCCATGAGCAGAGAATTTTATTTTAGGTTTTGAAATTATTGGAGGAAGCTAAGGAGATTTTGAGAATTTGACTGAGGTGTTATGATATTATTACGACGAAGATGTGAATTATGCTGCTGAGGTATCTTTAAGCTGATGCTATGTGAGTTATTTGGTTATGCTACATATCTGTTACGATGAAATATTGAAAAAGCGTGGACGAATATGTATATGTGCAATAAGGTAAGGAATAATGAGTAGTGGTTAGGGACTCTGGTTTGTGAAAAAGGATGTTGGAAACCAAGAATCGTACTTTAAGAGTTATGAAATGTGTGTAAATGCGTAATGTATTACAATGCTGGTGAAAATTTTTTGGACACTATTATATTTAAATGATTTTATTTCTACAGATTTGTAACGCAAATTCTTGACCTGTGAATTTTTTTAATATGAGACTGCCACCGTAGCGGAAACTGGTGTCGTAAATATTTCGATAAGACAGTTAAGTGACCACCTGCACGTAATGCGTCGTGGGCACCCAGCTGCGCGACAACCACCTGACAAAAGAAAGCCATTAGTGTGTGCCTGTCAGAGGCACAGGTGGAGAAAAAAAAAGGGAAGCCAGTATCCTCGCTATTGGCATTCCTTTGTAGAAAGCATCGCTAATACGTCACGCTCAAACTTGAAAACATATGATTACACTGAGAAGCTCTTAATTTATGATATTTACTGAAATGAAATGATGAGAAACATTTTATATCTATTGTCTTTCTAGCTGAGAGATTACTCATTTTGTTTAATATTCAGTTTCTATCTGTACTGCAGCATTGGTTAAAATAAAATTTAATAGATGTACTAATATCACTATTTTGTGTCTACAGACCCAGTGAAGAATCATTTTATGATGTACTTTCTTGGAAAAGAGAGCACAAATAGACATTTCCCTTCACAGGAATAGCAAAAATAATTTTTTTATGATTTGGTAACTTATCTGTTAGCGTATGTTCTCGTGATGCATCACTCTAGTGTTAAGATGTGACATAGGTATTAAACATTTTTACTGTAATATTTTTTCTGCTTCAGCTTTGTCATGTTTAGATATAAATTATTACATTTATTGCTGCTCGCTATGCTTACTTGGATTTTTTTGTCATTGCTGTTTGTATTAATTGTTTAGTGCTGCTGTTGCTGCTGCTGTATTGTCCCTTAGTTAAGCATCTGAGCTCAGTAGATTTAAGTTAGCTTAAGAGGGGGTAGCCTATATAAGAGAATGAGTTGTGATGAATTTGAAGAAATGCACTGAGAGGTTATACGAGAAAAGTACAGAAAGCAGGTATAGATAGGACTTTTTGGAAATAATGAAAAACAAAGGGAGATCTCCGAGAAGTAAAGAAAGTTTTGTTTCCAAAGTATTGCAGTAAAACAAAGCCTATCCTTTTCTTTTGTGTTATCCCACTATGTGTTTGTGTACCCTTGTGTATTTGTTTTCTTCCTGTCTCTGTGTTCTGTTTCATAGAATTTTTTCTATTCTAATACTACACTACATTCACTATGATGAGGAATACTGTTATCCTCAAATATAATTTGCGTTATTAACATCTTATTTACTTTGTAAAGATATTTACACATTATTTATTCTGTTTTGTTCTAATGCTCATTTGTGAGGTTGATTTTTCAAAAGTTATTCTGATCTTTATGTATGTACTTATGTCATAACTTTTTGTTTATTTGTATTCTTTTGTAAAGCCTGTATTACTGCAAATGTTATCTGTACTATTATGTTCTTTAGTGATATATTTTGTACCTTTGTTATTGTATTCTTATGTTATAAAATTGTAATTGACACCAGTTCATCAAATTAAGTAACTTGTAACTTACATTTCACTGCACACTATTCTGTTGGTCATAGTATATGAACAATATGTGAGAAGTAGGGGCTGATAGTGTTGGCATATGTGTTAATAATTTAGTAAGGGACTGGATAACAGCATTGCTGGTTCTAAGGACATTTCAAAAACAATTTTTCTGAGTGCACAAGTGGTGCTTATGGACTTCCTATATTATCTGCAAGACTTTTCAATGGTGATTGTGCGCCTGCACAGTCAAACAGATGGCTGCTGGCCATCTCTACAAGGACTACAGTGGGTCTATACCTTTGATGACCCACCAATACCATTATTTCTACAAGGACTGCAGTGGGTCTGCAACTCTGGTGGCCCACCAATAGTAATCTCTACCAGGAATACAGTGGGTCTGCTCTGTGATGACCTACCTACCGATAGTCTTCAATGTCGACTGACTCTGCTGTGGCCCATTACCTGTCTGCATGTCAAGAGTCAGCACTGTCTTTCCGTTGGAAGGACAACACTATTTCCTCAAGACTGCTTAGAAATCTACTACTTCCAAGTGCAATTTCTTTTATTGCTCGGACTTTGAAAAAAACACTGCAATTTTACTATGATTAACGATCAGGACTCTCTTTATGGACTGTGAGAGAATTTTAGCTTCTGACCAACATTGTATCAATAAGTGTGTGCATTTGATATCTTTGTTATAGTAATTATGAAAAATTTTATCAAATCATTATTGGCCACTGCCCAAAACAATTTGTAAAAATTTTTTGTGGGGAGCATGGGGCTATGTAAGCAGGCTGTTTAGGTTTTCTTATTGGTAACGCCGCTTAGCGCTCTGTATGAGAAATCACTGGCTGTGCTATGTGCAGTCTGTGGCTGGTTTGCATTGTTTTGGGCTATTGTAGTGTTGGGCTGTTGGCTGTTAACAGTGCATAGCGTTGCGCAGTTGGAGGTGAGCCGCCAGCAGTGGTGGATGTGGGGAGAGAGATGGAGGAGTTTTGAAATTTGTAAGAATTGGTGTCATGAACTGCTATATGTATTATGACTAGTGAGGTAAATACATTGTTTGTTCTCTATTAAAATCTTTCATTTGCTAACTATGCCTATCAGTAGTTAGTGCCTTCAGTAGTTTGAATCTTTTATTTAGCTGGCAGTAGTGGCGCTCGCTGTATTGCAGTAGCTTGAGTAACGAAGATTTTTGTGAGGTAAGTGATTTGTGAAATGTATAGGTTATTGTTAGTCAGGGCCATTCTTTCGTAGGGGTTTTTGGAAGTCAGATTGCGTTGCGCTAAAAATATTGTGTTTCAGTTTAAGCACAGTCGTGTATAGATTTTTCAAAGGGGTCGTTTCATAGAAGCCATTACCGTAGTGTAGTGCTTCGATAATTTCCGCGTAAATTCTAAAACCACTCGTCCTTCTACCACCTCGAACACACGATATTTCAAGAATAAGTGTGAGAGAACGTACATACTGCGTGAAACATGTCTGTGTGTGCACGCTGGAAAGGAGTCACGAGCACAAGGTAGACGCGACGGTTGAACAGCATCGACAAGTGTTTGCCGTTCGCACCACGGAAGCCGTATCGGAAGAAAAAGGAATGTTTATGTATCTTATGGTCTTTTATTTCATTGCCTACTGTAACGAGAAAAAAGAACAGTTGAAACGTTGTTAATTGCACATCAGGTATTGGACTCGCTAGAGGCAAGACGGGTTCGTATATATGATATGGTTGGTAAACCAAATACACTACTGGCCATGAAAATTGCTTCACCAAGAAGAAATGCAGATGACAAACGGGTATTCATTGGACAAATATATTATACTAGAACTGATATATTTTATTTTCACGCATTTTGGGTGCATAGTTGCTGAAAAATCAGTACCCAGAACAACCAACTCTGGCCGTAATAACGGCCTTGATACTCCTGGCGTTGAGTCAAACAGAGCTTGGATGGCGTGTACAGGTACAGCTGCCCATGCAGCTTCAACACGATACCACAGTTCATCAAGAGTAGTGACTGGCGTATTGTGACGAGCCAGTTGCTCGGACACCATTTACCAGATGTTTTCAATTGGTGAGATATCTGGAGAACGTGCTGGCCAGGGCAGCAGTCGAACATTTTCTGTATCCAGAGAGGCCCGTACGGGACCTACAACATGCGATCGTGTATTATACTGCTGAAATGTAGGGTTTCGCAGGGATCGAATGAAGGGTAGAGCCACAGGTCCTAACAAAGTCTACTGTTCAAAGTGCCGTCAATGCGAACAAGAGGTGACTGAGACATGTAACTAGTGGCATCCCATACTATCACTCTGGGTGATACGCCAGCATGGTGATGAGGAATACACGCTTCTGATGTGCGCTCACCACAATGTCGCCAAACACGTATGTGACCATCATGATGCTGTAAACAGAACCTTGCTTCATCCGAAAAATTGACGCGCACTCAGGTTCGTCGTTGAGTACACCATTGCAGGCGCTCCTGTATGTGATGCAGCGTCAAGGGTAACCGCAGCCGTGGTCTCCGAGCTGATAGCCCATGCTGCTGAAAACGTCGTCCAACTGTTCGTGCAGACGGTTGTTGTCTTGCAAACGTCCCCATTTGTTGACTCAGTAATCGAGACGTGGCTCCACGATCCGATACAGCCAGGCGGATAAGATGCCTGTCATCTCGACTGCTAGTGATACGAGGCCGTTGGGATCCAGCACGGAGTTCGGTATTACCCTTCTGATCCCACCGATTCCATACTGTGCTAACAGTCATTGGATCTCGACCAACGCCAGCAGCAATGTCACGATATGATAAACCGCAATCGCGATAGGCTACAATCCGACATTTATCAAAGTCGAAAACGTGATGGTACGCATTTCTCCTCCTTACACGAGGCATCACAACAACATTCCACCAGGCAACGCCGGTCAACTGCTGTTTGTGTATGAGAAATCGGTTGGAAACTTTCCTCATGTCAGCACGTTGTAGGTGTCACCACTGGCGCCAACCTTGTGTGAATCCTTTGAAAAACTAATCATTTGCATATCACAGCATCTTCTTCTTGTGGGTTAAGTTTCGCGTCTGTAGCAAGTCATCATCGTTGTGTAGCAATTTTAATGTCCAGAGGTGTATATTGCAGACGTATTTAATAGAGTCTAACGGTAGACGAATCAGTTGACTTGTAAACGTTTGAATATTAACGTGAGAAGTAGTGAATATGTTGCTTGTGTAAGTTGGAATATATCATGACTGTACTAGAAGTATTCTTCGAGCACTAAATTATTTCATAAGTAGAGACAGTCTTTTAAATCCCCTTAAAGAGCAGTATTGTTCTGAGAAGAAGTTTTTGGAGATCGACGTAGCCGGAAATCAAGAGATGCAGATCAAGTAAGTCAACTGATGTGGGAGACGTGTGAATTTTGCAATCCAACTTCACATCGGTTCGGGTCGTCTAAAGCATTATACTGCCTGTGCTATCCTCATAAAGCAAGTTGTGTATGCTGTATGTTGTATACATCGTCCTGCTGATACGCATTTATAACCTTGACATATCCTGTCACTTTGTAAGATGATCCTTGGATGAATATAGATAAATGAATAAATGAAGTTATCCAGTTTTGCTGCAATTGGAATAAGCAAAGAAACCGGTAAATTTAAAATTTAGCTATTGCTTACTTTCTGATAAGGAGTCTTATTTGTATGTTTCTTAACGTCTAGTCTATTCGGCTTCGAGTCATATTCAGATTTGTGATATAAAGACTAATTCGCAATTCGCCAGAAAGAATTACGATTTAGTATCGGCCGAAAGATAATTCATTTTTGTTATAGTTCTTAGGAGCTCCGTAACCGATTGATGAGTATCTGTAACTGATAAAAACGTAAAACTATTTTGAGGAGGTATCTGTGGAGAAAGCAAAGCAAACAAAATAAAACTATTTTGAGGAGGTATCTATGGAGAAAGCACCCCAAACAAAATAAAACTATATATATGCAGTGGCTGACCGAGGCACACATTCGAACTTATTACAGTCCAACACTGAAACACGACTAGGGATTCACTAACTGAACTTGTACGCAAGTAGTACCTTTCTTTATCTTTAGACTCAACACTACACAGTAACGATAAAACATATATGGCACAAATTTTTTTTGAAGCTTTAGAACTACAATCACTGACGTGCATACAACCGCAGTTACGTTGTTACAAATGAGTTAATGCGATCCTTTATCGATTATCATTGTTAAGAAGGAGGGATGTACTTTGCAGATTGATAAAGCATTAGCCCTGCTTCTGTTTCTTGACTTTGTGGATAATAGTACGAAGTCAGGATATTTGCTCAGACACCATTGCATGTAGTGTTGCTCACTGACGAGAGTTTGCAAAATGGTAGTGCATACCCTTGGTCTACCATTACTACTGTTAGTATGAGTCTAGTTTTTGACATGAAAAGACAACGGCTTGTAAATCATTGCATGTTTGTCAGGAATAAAAGATAATATTTATCGGAGATATTAACCAAATTACGCATTACATGGAGAAAATAAAAGGGAAGGAAGCAGAATAATGAAATCATTTTCGAATCTGAATGTTGAAAGTGGACCGGCCTTATGACCGAGCGGTTCTAGGCGCTTCAGTGCGGAACCACGCTGCTGCTACGGTCGCAGGTTCGAATCCTGCCTCGGGTATCGATGTGTGTGATGTCCTTAGGTTTGTTAGATTTAAGTAGTTCTAAGTCTAGGGGTCTGATGACCTCAGATGTTAAGTCCCTTAGTGCTTCAAGCCATTTAAACCATTTTCTTTTAATGAAAGTGGAGTGATTTAAGATTGTTTTACCACTCACAGAAGATTAGTATGTATCTATGGACAATGTACAAAATATGAATGTCATTCAGCTTTGTAATGAAACAAACTTTTGCACGTAGGCTACTCAAATATTAGTGCTACTACCTTTATTGTGTTTTTTATTTTTGTTTGTGAGATTCCAAAATGGTTGAAAGAGTTAAAATGCAGGAAAAGGGGAGTTGTAGCAAGGTTGATAGGAGTTTATGACTCATGGACTACAGTCCGTCGAATGTTTCAGGATCAATCTGCAACTGACTCACCAAGCAGTTTAACAATTCGACGCACCA
This sequence comes from Schistocerca gregaria, assembly GCF_023897955.1. Taxonomy (NCBI): domain Eukaryota; kingdom Metazoa; phylum Arthropoda; class Insecta; order Orthoptera; family Acrididae; genus Schistocerca; species Schistocerca gregaria. Next base: position 107,865,858 of record NC_064921.1, on the reverse strand, counting down.
GAGTTTGTGTAAATTTGATCAGTAGCAGACACCTATCAACGAAACACAGGACACCCAAGACAGATCTGAAAGGAACGACACTGTCGTACGGCAAAGTGTCGTGAAGAGTCCTCCGAAGTGAACCTGACGATTATGGTTTGAAACTGGAACCAGACACATACAGATCATCCAACCTCAAACAAAGGACCAAAACTTGTTAAGAGTTAAGTGTTGTCAGATATTTAGCTGACTTTATGAATTCTCAGAATGACTTTCGGATGGTGTTGGAATACAACGAAGGGGATACATTTCACCCAAGTGAATTTTTGAACCTACATAGGACCATTTTTTTGGGTACTGAAAACATTCTTGAAAATAGTAAAAATAGGGAATGTGAATGAAGTCGACGATGACCGCCCTTGGAGTAATACGGTTCTACGTCTTTCACCTTCTTGCAGTGAATGGAGACGTGTAATGATAGATGCTGTTAGGGTAGGCGCGACTGATGAAATTTAGCTGACTCATGGGCTTCTTCCATTACGTGATGTACCAGTGCGTTATGCACGCACTGTGGGTGGCTATCTTGACCAAACATTTCCCAGTAGTCGCATCAGTCTTAGTGGAGTATTGTACTGGCCTCCACCATCACCAGAGTTGAGACCCTGTCACTATAGATTGTAGGGCTGGTCAAAGAGCGAGTGTAAAACTGTAAAATTAACATTATCAATGATCGGAAGGATTAGATACAAGAAGTGGTATTTTCCATTCCCTGTGAAGTCTGTGTGTGAGTTTTATGCGGTACTGTTAATTATTGGTCTCTATGTGATAGTCATGATAATGAAGTAGCTCAGACCATAATGTAAATTTCAGATTACAATAAATTATATTTAGAATCAGTTAAATATATATGTCATCATCAGGAACGTATCTACCATTTGAACAGTAACATCTGCTCCTTCCCCCTCTTTTTCTCCACCTGTTCCTCTCTCCTCGGTCGAGTTCTTTCTGCGGTCCTCTAAATCTAGCCCCACTCCCTCAGTCTCCTCATCCCCGCCAAGCGTATCTCCTCTTCTCGCTTGTCTCCATCCACCTCTTTCTCTTCCCTTTCTGTTCATTTGCTCCTGACCCTCTCGCTGACCATCTCCTCTTCCCCCATCTGTGTCTATGTACTCTATCCACTTCTCTATCTGTCCATAACCTTCTCCTCCCATCTCTCTCCACTTTATCAATGGCATCCTAATAGTAGATAGCCGGTTCCTACTCTCACAGTATTCCTTTCTTGATAGTAAGTTTGTTTGAAAGAGCTTTACACATGTACGCACACGTTACATGTATTTCGCATGTATTTAACATATTTTACACGCATTTGTACTCATACTTTGTAAGTAGGCTGTTTAGGTTTTCTTATTGGTAACGCCACGTAGCGCTCTGTATGAAAATCACTGGCTGTGCTATGTGCAGTCTGTGGCTGGTTTGCATTGTTGTGGGCTATTGTAGTGTTGGGCTGTTGGCTGTTAACAGTGCGTAGCGTTGCGCAGTTGGAGGTGAGCCGCCAGCAGTGGTTGATGTGGGGAGTGAGATGGCGAAGTTTTGAGAGAGGATGATCTGGACAGAGACAGTAAATATGTAAGACTGGATATCATGAACTGATATATATGACATTTGAACACTATTAAGGTAAATACATCATTTGTTCTCTATCAAAATCTTTCATTTGCTAACTATGTGTATGAGTAGTTAGTGCCTTCAGTAGTTTGAGTCTTTTATTTAGCTGGCAGTAGTGGCGCTCGCTGTATTGCAGTAGCTTGAGTAACAAAGATTTTTGTGAGGTAAGTGATTTGTGAAAGGTACAGGTTAATATTAGTCAGGGCCAACCTTTGTAGGGATTATTGAAAGTTGTGTTAAGAAATATTGTGTGTCACTGTAGTGTTGATAAGAATAGGTAAAGAGCGAAATGTCTGAGTACGTTCAGTTTTGCTCAGCTTTTTGAAAACTAAATAACGTAAGAAATTTATTAGCACAGTAATTGAATAATTTTTCTAAGGGGACGTTTCAACTTCACAAGCTTCTCTAGCGAACTTCGCCCTGCTGTTTCATTTTCACGCAGCTCATTGTTTGTCACATTACATCTCACGAACTGTGTGTCGTACAATGATATATTTGTGCACGTACATTCAGTGTAATAAGTGAACACTGTCTGCAAAATGTAATCGAATAAAGCTGGTAGTAAAGAATCAATAAACAAAGGAGGTCATGCCATATGCGCCAAGCTACTGCATGAAGACGAAAATGTAGTAAGCGATTAACCTTTTTTACTTTTCAGTATTTTGTAATCGGCTTGAGTGATAAGAAGTCTTGTAAATGTTGGAAGCTTTGTGTGAAGTTGGTGGGAAGTGACTAAGTGTTCTCATTCCCAAAAACTTGGTGAATATAGTCTGGCTATCCGTGCGTCCTGAGCTACACTCCTTTACCACCACCAGCGCCACACTTTTCAGATGTAGACTGTTCTTACCGCAATAATACAGACAGCGAGTGATGTGTATACCACTTCGGTTGAAATCGAGCCACTGGTTTAGGAGAAGTCAGGGAACCTGCTTACTTCCATACATACATCCAGTTTTATTCATTGTCCAGTCACATAATAACGAACACTGTGTATGTTGGGCCTCAACATGCAGACAGCAGACGGCAGAACTAGGAGTGGAAGGTATATAAAGGTAGTCGAGGAAACGTGGAAAGTACTGCAGTCATTGTTATAAGACAAATTGTCTCACGTCCAATAGGGCATCTGTAGTGTCCCCTAGGCGATTTTTGCTGACATTGCGTGTGCAATGAATATAAAAACAGTGAATGACATAAAAAGACAAGACTTAAAAAGGCATTGGTGAAAAACTATAATGGTAATATTTATGAAAACCTGTAACGTAAATACTCTGATGCGGAAAGGACTTTATCGCTGATGATTAATATCGTAGTGAAAAATATACTGTAGCGAAATCAAATATTGGTATCTTTGTGTAATTATATATACGATGGACAGAACATATCTTCTTCTTCTGCTTCTTTTGCTCATTAGAGATCGTGGGTAGCGCTTAACGCTTTCAGATGTTCGTATTGTTTTCTCTCGTAGACTATGTTAAGATGTGTATGTAAAGCATTGATTAAAATATATGTATAAAAATAGGTCATGTTATTATTTCAAGGTAATATAAGCACCTCATCTCGATGTTTCACTTGCAAAGAAAGATTAATTAGTACATTTCAGACGCTACGACACCCAAAAGCCGTTATCGCTGATGGGCAACAATTGGTCGCCATTATGCTGCAGATTCAAATATTAAGTTATTTTGCAGATTTCATTCATAGCAGTGGCTACTAAATCATTTTAAATCATTATATACTTTGAGTTTGAGGATTTCAATAATTCGATTTTACCCGAGTTCAGATGTTTTCGGCGATATCGGTTAAGGCAGCTCAGTGAACTCTGGCCTGGACTTCATTTCGTAAAATTATTAAAGTGTAGGGAGCCTGGCGCTCATCTAAAATAAAATCAAGCATTTATTTTGCCTGGTACAAAGTATTCAGCTTATATTGGCCCTGCCTACGTAATGAAAATAATTAATGTTAATGTCTTATCTTACGTAATTTAAAGTAAGGAACGAATACAACTGGCGCCAAACCTGGGGCTCGAGGGAAACAAATGGTAGTCGTGGAAACGTAAGTATATCACTTAATTGTGCATGTATACTGATACAATACAAATTTTCATTACATGTGTAACCTTTAAGAACGTGTGTACCAGAGAAGAACCTTGATAGACCCTGAGCGGATAGAGAAATATATAACAAACAGAAAAGAAAAAAAGGTAAGGACCACTAGACATCAAATCTTGCGGCATAGGCTTGGTATCATCAAAGTACAGGAGATTAGGTGGTACAAGGTGCGTAGTGGAGTAGGAAATAGTATGTATTTGTGAAAACAATCGTTAAGCAACTGATAGACATGTCAGTTTGGAGGTACTAACCATTTTTTTAGAAAGCATGGTCTGCTACTGTAGGCCAGAACCAGTAATAGGGTAAAGTTGGCCGGGTTATGGAGCCAGAACAGAATCATGATACAAATATGCAGTATAATGTTCCGTTATTAAGCGGTATTGATCGTGATAAGGGTATGGTAGACGTTACTAGTAACCATACGAATGATAACGGTGATAAGCTATCTTCAGGGGAATCGCCAAGATCTAGTGAGTACATAGCAAGTAGCAGTATGAAAATGAATAGGATAACGACGACACCTGTATGTTCGCCGCTACCCGACGCGTTCGCGAAATTTCTCAGGAAGTTAGAAGAAAGGGAAGAAGAAACGAATGAAAGAGATAGACTCATGGACGAACGAAATAACCAGCTAGTTAAACAAGTAAGGGAACAACTCGAAGAAAGAGACAAAGCACTAATACAGTGAGTCAAAGCATTAATAGAGCGCATAAATGAACAGTTCGAAAAAGTACAGTCGGAGATAAATGAAATGAAAAAGGCATCCACCGAATTGCCGAACATAGTCAGCAACATGCACAAGATGTGGAAACGTTGCAAACGGCACATACTGTTATAAAATACGAGGTCGAACAACTTACAAACCGTATGGAAAACCTTGAAGTAGTGCGAAAGGAAACTATAGACCAACATTTAGCCGAACAAGCTAAGAACGTAGAATAGGAATTCCAAGATTGGCCAACTGAGGACAGTCAGATATGGTAACAAATAGAGAATAAAGTAAAGGGTGCTATGCAGCAAGTAACCAAAGGCGTAGCTATTTGTAAACCGAGCGCAACCGATGCGTGTCAACTCGCAGGCGTAAAACCTGAAGCGAGCTACAAATTTCCAATGTCACTGTGGCTCTACGCGATCGCTTAATGTCTTCATAAAGATAATACATCAGAGTAGATAGGCGCTATAATATAATAACCGAATTGTATCGGTCCGAAGTTCATGAGCGAACACAAAGAATACTCTTTGTGTTTGTATAGGTCGTATCAGCTTATTTTGAATTTAGATAGATTAAACATAAATGCACTGAGGAGTATGCCAATGTATAACCATGTGGGGGCAACTTCTTCAACTGTAACTACCACTATTCACGAAAGTCTAATCAAACACCACCAGTTTCAAGTTTACAACACAGGAAAGAAATCGGTGCACCCTGTTATATTTATAAAGGGGTTTCGGAATATTTTACCCAGTGCGTGGAACGATCGACAAAAGATTCGGTTTATAATATCGCATATCCTAGGTGACGCTGCCCTGTGGGCGAATGAAATTATCGATAACTGCGAGAGCGTTGCACAATTTGAAAAGGGATACTTAGATCGATAGTGATCGTAACGCCTTAGGACGAAAGCAGGATACCCTGCAGAAATATTTTGAAAAGTACATCAATAAAACGAGGTATTGGGATAAGCCCATATCTGCACGTGTTGTGATAGTTTAAAACTTCGCTTACCAAGTCACATTGGTGATAAACTAATCAATGTCGCAGAAGACGACGTGGAAACATATTTAACGGGGTTAGATGAGATAGACGTATCACAAGAGGAATGCTGCACAAATCGTGACCGAGAAAAGGGAACTTTTCGCCGAAAAAACATGAAAACCGGAAATCTAAGCCCGCCTTCGAGAACAACAACAACAGTAAAGGAGAACAGCATAACGAACATAACAGGAGGAATGGAAGTGGTCAGATGCCGTATAGCAAAGAACGTCGTTACGAAAACGATGCCACCTAGGATAGAACAAGAACAATAACGGGAATCAGAATCGAGGACGTACGACGAATGAAGGGCAATGATCTTATCAAAATACCAGTCCGAATAATCATAACTATCCGGTGCACTGGAAGCACAGTTCAACGCAACCACCACCTACAGTAAACAGTAATAATTACCCCGGTGACAATCGGAATTCGTTGCCAAACACATATGATAGTTAGTACCTGGTATGATATCTCGTCAAGAAGTGGTATCACTATGAAGTTGAAAGTATTGCAGTCATTGTTATAAGACCAATTGTCCGATTTCCAATAGGGCATCGTCATTTGCTTTTACCCCAAGGGGGGATTTTTTTTTAATCTGATAAGTCTGCGATCTGGTCGTACGTCACCATGGTTGAAGTACGCCGTGGTTTGGAAAGTGGCACTATCCAAAACTGGCGCGGAGGAATTTGGGTGCACCACCAGACATAGATGACATGGCTGAAGACGGCTGCGGAGATGGGCTATCAACACTGCGTCCTCAATGACCGTCTAGCAAACATTGCTGCATATTTGCCTCCACAGAAGGTGCACCGACGCTGGCTGCTTTTAATCGTCGACAGAAGCTGGATGTTGCACGCCCATATCGCAATTGGACGTCCACTGAGAGGCCACAGTTGACCCTTCCATATGAAACATGTTTTATCCTCCGTCGGACAAATGGCCATTGGAGTATAAGATGTGAAACGTCTGAAAGCGAACATCTGCAACAATTGTTGGGAAGATCCAGACCAGAGCGCTATTTGCTTTTATCTTTTGTTTATGGAAGGCACAATGGATTAACACAAGTGTGCATCTATTCTTGGACCATGTCCATTCTTACATGCAGTTTGTTTCTCCTTGGCGTGGTGTCATCTACCAGCAGGATAACGCAGTGTGTGACGCAGTTCACACTGTAAGTATGAGGTCTGAAGAGCACCAATGCGTGCGCCCTGGCTACCAAACTCCTCTAATTTAAATCCAATCGAGAATCTCTGGGAGGATCTCGATCAGGCTGTTTGCACCGTGGATCCCCAACTGAGAACTTAGCGGAGCTGCTGATGGCACTGGAGCCAGCACATCCACATCCCTGTCGGTGTCTTCAGTACCTTGATGACTATCTTCTCGCAAGCCTCGTAGCGGTCCGCTCTGCAAAAGATGCTTATTCAGGGTGTTGACAGCTGGAGTGGTCAGTGTATTATATACAATCAAAAAAAGTTTTGCACCACGTCTGTTCCGAGAGTTCAAACGGTTCAAATGGCTCTGAGCACTATGGGACTTAACATCTGAGGTCATCAGTCCCCTAGAACACTACTTAAGCCTAACTAACCTAGGGACATCACACATATCCATGCTCGAGGCAGGATTCGAACCAGCGACCACAGCAGTCCCGCGGTTCCGGACTGAAGAGCCTAGAACCGCACGGCCACCACGGCCGGCCGTTCCGAGAGTTCCGGAACATGTACAGATAATCGGAACTGGGATAAACATAAACAACATTTCCGCCCTTTATCTTACTTATGAAAACCACACATTTCATGTTGTACCACCATACAGCGAGACCTTCAGAGGAGTGTAAGATATAAAACGTCTGAAAGCAAGCATCTGCAACAATTGTCCAAATTTGTGTATACAATGGTACCTCTAATATCCAGTACCACGTCTTCTTGCATTGATGCACGCCTGTATTCGTCGTGGCATAGTAGTCACAAGTTCATCAAGGCACTGTTGGTCCAGATTGTCAAACTGTTCAACAACCATTCGGCTTACGTCCCTCAGAGGGGTTGGTGGGTCAGGTCGTCCATAAACAGCCCTTTTCAATCTATCCCAGGCATGTTCGACAGGGTTCATGTCTGGAGAACATGCTGTCCACTCTAGACGAGCGATGTCGTTATCCTGAAGGAAGTTATTCACAAGGTGAGCACGTGAATTGCCGTCCATAAAGACGAATGCCTCGACAATATGCTGCCAATATCGTAGCACTGTCGGTCGGAGGGTAGCATTCACGTATCGTACAGCCTTTATGGCACCTTCCATGAACACCAACTGCGTACGTCGGCCCCACATAACGCCACCCGAAATCAGCAGGGAATCTTGACCTTGCTGCACTCGCTGGACAATGTGTCTAAGGCGTTCAGCTTGCTGGAGTTGCCTCCAAACACGTCTCCGACGATTGTTTGGTTGAAGGCATTTGCGACACTAATTGATGAAGATAACGTGATACCAATGCTGGGCGGTCAATTCTGCATGTTGTTGCGCTCATCTGTACCGCGCTGCATGGTGTCTTGGTTGCAAAGATGGACCTCGCCTTGGGCGTCGGAAGTGGAGCTGCGCATCATGCAGCCTATTGCGCACTGTTTGAGTTGTAACACGACGTCCTGTGGCTGCACGAAAAGCATCATTCACGGCATATGCATCACTCATCGATGAAGAGAACGTGATTCCAATCCTGAGCGGTCCATTCGGCATGTTTTTGGACCCATCTGTACCGCGTTACGTGGTGTCGTGGTTGCAAAGATGGACCTCGCCATGGACGTCGGGAGTGGAGTTGCGCATCATGCAGCCTATTGCGCACAGTTTGAGTTGTAACACGACGTCCTGTGACTGCACTAATATTGAACATGGTGGCGTTGCTGTCAGGGTTCCTCCGAGCCATAATTCGTAGGTAGCGGTCATCCACTGCAGTAGTAGCCCTTGGCTGGCATGAGCGAGGCATGTCATTGACAGTTCCTGTCTCTCTGAATCTCCTCCATGCCCAAACAGCATCGCTTTGGTTCACTCCGAGACGCCTGGACACTTCCCTTGTTCAGAGCCCTTCCTGGCACAAAGTAACAATGCGGACGCGATCGATCCACGGCAGTGACCGTCTAGGCATGGTTGAACTACAGACAACGCGAGCCGTGTACCTCCTTCGTTGTGGAATGACTGGAACTGATCGGCTGTCGGACCCCTTCCGTCTAATAGACGCTACTCGTTCATGGTTGTTTTCATCTTGGGCATATTTAGTGACAACTGTGCCCACGACATTTTTTTCGACGCCTCCTGGGATTTAGGGTATGCTGGCCACCCTTCGTCCCTACTACCACCGGGAGTCCGCTTCCGTCAACTGCTCCATTCTCTTTCCTTCCACTTTCCTAAAACTTTGTTGACATCTTGGTGTACAGCATCGCGTTGGCTCCGGCCCTGGACGTTCCTGCTCCGTGACCTTTGTCAGTTTCTCAAGGATGGTACCCCTTCTCTTGTTTATCGTCGGGCATTTGCTGCTCTCTCTCTACTCTGTCCACCCTCTGGTCCACCGGATTCAGGACTGCCTCCACTTGCTCCACTTGGAGGGTGTCTCTGTGGCGTTCCTCTGGATCCCAGGACATATCCCAGGACATGTTGGTATCTGTGGAAATGAGGCGGCCGATACAGCGGCCAAGGCTGCAGTCTCTCTTCTTCGGCCAGCTATTCGCATGATTCCCTTCGCCGATTACGGAGCGTTTTATGTCGCACGCACATTGGTCGACACTTCCCAATAATACATTGCGGGACGTGAAAGCTCATCCCTGTGCTTGGACCTCTTCCTGCTGAACTCGTCGTCGGGAGGAGATAATTTTAACTAGACTCCAGTCTTTTTAGCTATAGACATCTTTTAAGCGGCGATCCTCCCCCACTCTGTCCCCACTGCTCTCAACTGTGGACGGTGAGACACCTTTTAGTTGAGTGCCCCTATTTTACTCCATTACGCGCCTGTCTCCAGCTGTCGCCTGATATATCCTCCATTTTAGCAGATGACACGCAATCAGCCGAACGCATTGTCGAGTTCATTAGTGCCAGTCAGATGACGTCAGTCCTTTGAAGCTCTTTTTGGGGACAAACAACCCTCCCCCCTTCTATAGTGGTTTATTAAGCTTTCCTTCTGTTTTTGGATTCCCCACTTTTTTGAGTTTTTATCCCATTGCTGCTGGTTTCCAGTTTCGTTTTTTTTATCTTTTCCTAAGTCACAGACCGGGCGCTAAGGACCGTAGCAGTTTTACGCCCTAACTCCATAACAAAAGAAAAACAGTGAAAGGGACTGTGTCTGAGATACAGAATCCACAGCCAACGTCTATCTTGAGGATTTCTGGGAACCGGGGCGTTGCAAAACTTTTTTTGATGTGTGTTTATGGAATGATGTTAGATAGTGTGTTTTTCACGGAAAGCATAAGCCTTTGAAGTATGGGTTAATGAAAAGCAGTTGAAAGGTAAGAGATCTTGTATTTACTGTTGGAATTTACAGGTGAAAGGGTGCCAGAGAGGTTGCGACGGCCGAGCCGGCCGCCTCTAGAGGCTCACCCTGCTCACCCTGCTGACCCTGCTCGTCCTGCTGGCCCTGTCGGCGCCCTCGGTCCTCTCGGCCCTGTCGGCCTTGTCGCCGTTTTCGGTCTTGGGTCCCGCGTCGCTGGCGGCGGGCTTCTCCAGGGTCTCCAGGTAGGCGAGCAGCGCGGCCACGTTGGGCGGCGGGTTGCCGCCGCGGTCCTTGACGCAGCGCAGGAAGTCCTTGGTCCAGCTGAGGTGCTCGGGCGAGGGCTGGGCGCCGCCCGTGGCCAGCAGCAGCACCGTGGTCACCAGGACGGACAGCACGCGGCTCAGCGCCGGCTCCCACCAGCTGGGCTGCCGCCGCTCCACCAGCTCCTCGGCCAGCAGCCGCCGCGGCGGGCTGCACGGGCTCCGCGCACCTGCCGGCACGCGCCGCTCCCTGCACTGCCGGCTCCCACAGCCGCCCACACAGTCCCGCCACAAAGCTCAGTGTCTGATACAGCGTTGGTTAACACAACCTATCAACAGCAGCAGCACTTACACAGGGTGAAAGTTTACCGTCTAACCTCCTTGTCTAGGGACGCCAGATGGTTGATGCCGTCAAGCCCTGAATCAAAATTGCGCAACGTGTAACTGGGGGGGGGGCGGGGGGTCATGACAGCGCTACCTAGAGAGCGTGCCCTTTCTGTACGATACTAGGCAAGTGGCTGGAGGCCTCACACGCTGATATGTGCGTCCCTGCATTCTATATCTTTTATTTTAAATGAATTCCCTTAACTTGACTTCTTTGTGATTTTTTAAAGTATGTTAAAGATTGATGACAATTGATTAGCTATTTATTTTAAACATTACCACTCGACTTGACAGCGATTGCTGCACTTGTTTCGGTTTGCAGATATTACAATTTTACAACTTATAGTTCAGGTATATTATATACTAATCTGCACGCGCATTTCCACCGGTAAGACGGATTTGTGTTGGCCAAATGTATACCAACAAAGCCTCTCAATATTTTACATAGGACATTCACTATGTGAGGAGGATAACTGGCAAACTGGTGACCAGATACATTAACACAGGGGGTCAAATTTCCTAAATTAACGAGGTCATTCATTTCCTTACACAATCCGAAGCTGGAAATAAGTAAATTAGTACAAATATTCAAATAGCTCTCTCCCATGCGCGAACATTGAGACAGACGCACTGAGGGCACGTATGCTCACTTGCCCGTCTTCTGGAACACTCCTAGAATATGGCTAGCACACGGAGGTCTTCCTGGGCCCCGGTGGAGGGGGTGGTCGAACCACTTGGCCGTGATTAACCCCTCCACCCCAGATCTTCTGACACTGGAAAGTCTTTGACTTTTACCTGCCTGTGCTGTCTCTCTGATCCCCTACTCAGGAGTAAGGTTGGCACTACTATACTACAGAACCACTTCCCAACAAAGATTTGGCCACGCTTCACGGAAAGGTGTGAGGAGGGTTAGGAAAGTTCATGTGCAGATTCACATTCACGTACAAGAAATGCATAATTCACGACAAATATAAATAAGTATTACGAAGCCTGACACATTTCTTTCCACCCGTCGACATGGGCTCTGTTGCACCCGCGGCAGGACGCGTCGTGTAATAAAATTGCCTGCGGAGCCGCCTCTGTTTCTATTTCCCGGTGCGAGCGAGCAGCGACACCTGCTGCTTATAGAGCGGAAACTACTGTACCGTTTAAAGGGTACAATAATAATGTTGTGTGACTTGGGCCTCCCGTCGGGTAGACCTTTCGCCTGGTGCAAGTCTTTCGATTTGACGCCACGTCGGCGACTTGCGCGTCGATGGGGATGAAATGATGATGATTAGTATGGTGTTACCGCCAAACACCACACTTGCTGGGTGGTAGCCTTTAAATCGGCCGCGGTCCGTTAGTATACGTCGGACACGCGCGTAGGCGCTATCATTGATTGCAGACCGAGCGCCGCCACACGGTAGCTCTAGAGAGACTCCCTAGCACTCGCCCCAGTTGTACAGCCGACTTTGGTAGCGATGGTTCAGTATCTACATACGCTCTCATTTGCAGAGACGACAGTTTAGGATTTCTTTCAGCTACGTCATATGCTACGACCTATCATGGCGCCATTTCAGTTACTATAAGAAATACCTTCAAGTATGTATTCTGAACAGATAATATTGTGAATCATCTACCGTCAAGAGCGATGTTGATCATTAATGGATTAAAGTTTAGTATCAAACTTCCCTTCTCACGCTAGCGTGCTTCAGCTAAAACGCGTGCACTTCGGTCTCCACTCGTAACACTGTGTTGGCTCTTCTGCTAACACAAAAATTAAGACAACACAACACCCAGTCCCTGAGCGGCGAAAATCTCCGACCCAGCCGGGAATCCAACCCAGGCCCTTAGGATTGACATTCTGTCACGCTGACCGCTCAGCTACCGGCGGCGGACACTTACACAGGGCGAACATTAATAAAACCGACAAACAGCAGGTACAGATTGCTGGGTGGAAATAGGGGGAAAAATGTCCTACGAAATGTACTGTGTGCGCGCAGCGACAACAGATCCTCTCTGAACGCAGTGTAGAGCTGCATCGCATCCACATCACGACAGATGTCAAGGTGTCCTCCATGGGATGCCATGGACGCGTTTACACTTCGCACTTTCCAGCCGTTCGCAGACGCCGTGAACATGCTGTTGAAGGGTCAGCACATCAGGAACTATTTGAGCACACGTGATGCATTTCAGATGCCCCCAGAGGTAAAAAAAACAGTGGGTTTAAGTGCGGTGATCTAGTAGGCCATGCTCTGTGTCCTATCCAACGTCCGGGGAAGATACTGCTGGGGTTGGGCGAACTGTTTGTTTGGTTGTGGGATTAAAGGGACCAGACTGCTACGGTCATCGGTCCCTTTTTCCAAAACTTAAAAACATCCACACAGAATAAAAACGAACAACGGAAAAGACGACAGACGACACAGGACAAAAAACGGAGACAGACGCCAGGCAAAAGGCATTAAAATCACACAGTGTGTGACAGTGGTTGGAAAAGCCAACCACCGAGAAACACATTAAAAACTCAATCTAAAATTGTAGGCAAAGACAGACTCAACATAAAAGAAACATAAAAAACACTCAGATTATGTGATAAAAACCCCCTGCCCGAACAAAACTCAATACTAAGCCTGCCATGGCAGTGTCATTTGTTAAAAGGGAAGGGAGCATGTCAGGCAGTGCGAACGTCTGCCTGAGCACAGCTGAAAGTGGACACTCCAACAAAATGTGGACCACCGTCAAAACGGATTTGCTGCGACATAATGGTGGGTCCTCACGACGTAATAAGTGGCCGTGCTTCATCCATGTATGCCCGATGGGCAGCCACCAGAGGACAGCAGACTCCTTGCGAGAGACCCGCAAGGCGGAGCGCCACACACCAATATCCTCCTTGATGGCCCGAAGTGTGTTTGGTGAAGGCAGGGCGCGCCATTTAGTGTAAAGCGGAAGTGGGTTAGTGCACCGTCATACAGAAACCACAAAACCTGTCGAATAGCGAAAGGTGCATTCTCAAGCAGCTCAGGCAGCGTATTCTGCAGGAATTCCGGGTACGTTCCTCCGTCGAGGCGTTGTCGATTAATAACCGGTCCAAGCCTGTAGTCGCCAAGAATCACTGCCATACACTGAAGCTGAACCAATGACGACGAGATGCTTCAAACATTCCCTGGGGATTATGAATAGCCCACAGATGACGGCTATTCTGCTGCTACCATTATGTTGCATCAATCACGCACCCTGCGACACTCAAGGAACACACAGCACGTGGTAACAGGAACTGTTATTCCTAGCACCATCTACCACGGGAGCGATGCATTTCCGGACTCATGTTCAAGGATCTTCTTGCCTCCATTCCCAGTCAGTAATCCGACCGTGCAGTTTGTCTGTTTTATTAATGGTCACCCACTGTATGGTGACTAGTTTCAAAGCCTACAGATTCATTTTCAAACCTGGCCTACTGAGGCTGCACTGATAGTGCCTGATCTTAAAAGTCAACATCTAGGTAGCAACACATGCTAAGAAAAAAAGAAAAAGAAAATTGCAAACTGTCACCACCCGCACGTGCCTCTTAGCAAGTCAAAAGCAAACTATTGATTTTGACTTGACACGACGTGCGTGTGGAATGTAGTATTCATTCCACAAACGTGATATAAAGCATGTGTTGCCACTTTGCTACTTTTTACTAAGATCAGGCATTTTCAGTAAGCCAGATTTGAAAACGAACCTGTAAGGTTTGAAGATAGTACCCATGTATAAGTACTGAAACTGTTCACAGCTTCGTTAGTAAACGCTTTATGAAATTTAATAAGTTGCCGGTTCTCTGTCAACAAAATGTTGAAAATGAAAGAAAACATCATGGTGTTCTTTCTCTTTCTTGCTCAAATGTTTGGGTGAAACGAATGCAAACTTCCTATAAGTTCCTTAGTTGGTCTTCGCCAGAATTTTCATACCCAAACGAACAGTGAGAAGTGGACAAATGGGGTATCGAACTGACTAGCATTTCTCTGTTTAAAAGCAATCAGGACAGTTAAGAAGAAAATAACTTTTCAAACTGAAAACTGGGTTTCAAAGTCATTTAATGTCCATAACAGGTTTCGCCGCTCTTCTTAGCCAATGATCCTGCCACACTGGTAACACGGGTCTCAGTCAGATCACCAAAGTTAAGTACTGTCGGGCTTGGCTAGCACTTGGATAGGTGATAGTCCTGGTCTGCCAAGCGTTGTTTCCAAGAGGGGTGCACTCAGCCGTTTGGAGCTAACTGAGGAGCTACTTGATTGAGAAGTAACGGCTCCAGTTACGAAAATTGACAACGGCTTGGAGAGCGGCTTGCTGACCTCTTGCCTCTCCGTATCCGCATCCAGTCACGTCAGCTAAAGATGATATGGCGATCGGTCGGTACTATTGCGCCTTCTTAGGCTTTTCGGGTAGAGTTTCGCCTTTTTGGGCATCATTAGATTGCCTATAATACCAGGAAACAATCCATTAAGAACAAATATAGTGAGGTGCGTGGCCCTATCTTTTATGGCTACGCAAATAAATAATCTAAAATATATATTAAAAGTCGCGAAAATGTAACCGCGTTAGTTTTAATGTATGTATTAGTTTGTTTATTCGGTAGTCGTACAAGACAGTACTATACCGCTCCCTCTGTTTCTCTTTAAAGGATTGTATTTATGTTTTGTAGTCGGTCTGTTGAAGCCACAACTGGGCGAAATGTATTATTGAAATAAATAACTTTCAGCCCAGACTTGCTTTCAATTTGAAACATTTCAAAATGGTTGCTGTACAAGCCGATCTGAACAGAATGGATTAAATTAAAGAAAGCAAAATAAAACAAGTGATTAGACGGAAAATTTTGTCAGAATTTTCATAACCAAACAAACGATGGGATGCGGACAACTGGAGTAACAAATTATTCAGTACAAGGTATAACATTGCAAAAATTAGTACCGTCTCTAAAGTAAAATCATAATTTACAAAACTCAGTAAATTACTGAATTCAGGAAAAATTACAAAATGAATTTTTGGCCAGATTTTCATACTCCAAGAGTGGATAATGGACAAATAGCATATCAAATTGAACGAAGAGAAACATACTTTTCCAAAAAAAATATATTTAATTCGTTTAAAGTAATGAGGGTAACTAAGATAAACTCAGTGAATTGAGGGAAAATGAAACGTTTGACGAACAGTTAATACTAGTGTTCTACATTAAGTATCATCGTGATCATCGTCTCACGGTCTAGCTACTACGCATAAGAAATTACATCGATGTGATATTTAATCCTCAAAAAGACTTCCTTCCTATCAACTACTAAATTCAAAACATAGCTAGAACAAAAGACGGTGGGAAAGCAAATGAGATGACAAAAACTCTGCCTCTTCAAGGCGTAGCTATTATTTGTGCAGAAAGTTGCATTGGAACATGGCAAAGCTTTCAGAATTCCAACCATTGATGCTTTCCTTATGACCCCAGTCGCACTCAAAGAACTTGTCACTTAGGAAAGGTAAACAAAGCAAAACAGGGCACTTGGGCCACAAACACACTCATTCGTGAAGTCTTATCCCATCGGTGCAAAGATATGCACTGCATGAGATATGAGTCGATTTTAACTGTCATACACTGTATTAGTTTACAGACACAAAACACATGGTGGTTGGATACTGCAGTAATGTTAAACTGAAGAGCCAATGCCTAACTTCGTGTAGGGTCTCCGCGAGTACACAGAAGTGCCGCAGCACGACGTGACATGGACTCGACTAATGTCTGATGAAGTGCTGGAGAGAATTGACACCATGCATCCTGAAGCCTTTCCATAAATCCGGAAGAGAAGGAGGCGATGGAGATCTCTTCTGAACGGCACTTTGCAAGGCTCCAGAGGAACTGCTTGAACTCAGGAGAATGTTCCTGGTGTCACTCCGCAGCAATTCTGGACCTGTGGAGTGTCGCATTGACCTGCTGGAATTGGCCCAGTCCGTCGGAATGCCCAATGGACACTAATGGATACAGATGATTAGTCAAGATGGTTACGTACGTGTAATCCGTCAAAGTCTTATCTATCGCTCGAACTGCACACGCCCCACATCATAACATAGGCCCCCAGCAGCTTGAACACTCCCCTGCTGACATATAGGGTCCATGAATTCATGAGGATGTTTTCAAACCCGCACACGTCCATTTACTCGATACAATTTGAAACGAGACTCGACAAGGCAACATCAGTCATCAGTCATCAACAGTCCAGTGTTATCGTTGACAGGCCCTGGAAAGGCGTAACGATTTGTCTCGTGCACTCATCAAGGGTACACGAGTGGGCCTTCGGCTCCGAAAGCCGATGTCGATGATGTTTCACTGAATGGTTCGCACGCTGACACTTTTTGATGGCCCAGCCCTTTCAGTCGTCGTTGGTCCCGTTCTTGCCGGATCTTGTTTCTGGCCGCGGTGATGTAGGAGATTTGATGCGTTACCGGGTTCCTAATATTCACTGTACACTCGTGAAATGGTCGTACTAGCCAATCCCCACTTCATCGGTACCGCGGAGACGCTATGTCCCATCGCTCGTGCACCGTTTATAATACGACGTTCAAATTCACTTTAATCTTGATAACCTTCCATTGTAGCAGCAGTAACCTAACAACTGCGCCAGACACTTGTCGTTTTATACAGGCATTGCCGACCGTAGCGCAATATTCTACCTGTTTACGTATCTCTGTATTTGAATACGCTTGCCTGCACCAGTTTCTTTGGCGTTTCGGTGTATAACAGCTACATCGAACTTCAACGTGTCGTGGTACTATGTGTGAGAGCGCTTGCACATCTCCACCGAAAGCAAAATCTACACATTCAGCACCTGATTTGTAACTGCTCTATACCTGAAATATGCTGGTAGCTAAACTCACCCTCAGTATTTCCGAATTATAGTAAGATTGTGAGACCCGCTCGGATAGCCGAACGCTTTAAAGCGCCAGCATCTGGGATTCTGGAAGACGTACGTAATGATTAGAATCACAAAGGGAGTCGACTTTGAGCAACTTTGATTACTTATGAGTTTTGCGTAAGGTGGCGTTATTTACAGCTGCGACATAACGCTTCTTAGGACATCTGACATCCGCGTTTCAGTAAGATATAGAGTGGCAATGTGTGCGCTAAATGCCGCCCTGGGAATTACGCGGTGGCAGAGACGCAACGTAGAGAATAAAAGTGACCAGGGACTGTGCGTGGCCCTTAGGATGCGTGGTGGACCTTGTAACCGCTCGTTACATATTTGGTTTTTCTTGAAACTAAAATTTATTCTAACTGCCCATGAACAATTCTCATGTTACATCACGAATACGAATTCCAGTTTTAAATGAAGAGAAAACTCAATGAAAGAATAATAAGAGCTAATGGAACAGAGAATTATACGCAAAGCAGCAACGGGCTTTATTCAAAGAGTTTGTGACGAATGTCCCTTTTGTTTCACAGCTATTATATAAACCCAACGCACGTATTCAAAAATGGCTTAAATGGCTCTGAACACTATGGGACTTAACTTGTGAGTTCATCAGTCCCAGAGAACTTAAAACAACTTAACCCTAACTACCTAAGGACATCACACATATCCATGCCAGAGGCAGGATTCGAACCTGCAACCGTAGCGGTCTCGCAGTTCCAGACTGCAGCGCCTAGAACCGCTCGGCCACCCTGGCCGGCAACGCACGTATTACTAACGTCTTTAGATACTGTGAGTCTTAAGCGTGTGGGAGTCCTTGTGTTCGAGATTTTAGTGTCCGAGCCTTAAGCGTCTGAGTCCTGAGTATTCGCATCTCTTAACTTCATGTGCCTCTGCGTGAAATAGTTAACTTCATTGGAAACTGGGCTAATTAAGAGTAAATTTCTGTTCGTTTACTTTATTGTTAAAAATACGAAAACTGACTGAACCTCTCAATCGATGAATGGTTGATATCATTAATTCCAATTTCAGAGATTCCGTAGTTGCCGGAGCGTCGCCACTTGACTTTCGATTATAGACCCTCTTTGGACATTTATTATCGGGCTTATGTGTGACTATTCATAGTAGTGAATCATATAAAGAAACTGTGGTAATAAAAACCGGGTTAAGGAAGAACTACAGTGTCCTACGATTTCGAATGAGTATGATGAGAAGTGACACGTGTATTTGACTCTCTCTGAATAAAAATAACAATAATAATAATTATTATTATTATTATAGTTTATTTTATACTGATAAAAGGGAATAATTTTCAAGGGAGAAAACATCGTGCTGTATTAAATGAACTCTGTGACCTGTGAAGGAATTTATTCGGTGGATATTGGTCCGCAAATCACAGATATAAATTCATTTTGAAACGCGAATCGGTGACCTGGTAATTATTAATTAGCATCTTTGGCGGCAACTACTAAACAACGTAACTAGCCGATGGTAATAATTTGACTCTAAATTTATTAATACACGAATATTCGCTGCAATAACCGATAGTGTTGCATCGCCCTGTTACAGGAGGCATCATAACCTTCGCTAATGACGTATAAAGATATTATAGCTTCTCAGGCAACAGGACGCGCAACGGTTCCCCCTTCTGTGGGTGACGCTCTCCAGCGGAACGTCTTCGTCTGACAAAGCTAACAACGACAGTGTGAGAGAAAGAGACCGACACTGCGTTAGTGGGTCATAGCTGACAGAGACGGAAGAGTGCTAAGAAAAATGTAAAGGAGACAATGTCAGTGGGAGAGGAATAAAGAGAAAGAGAAATTGGAAGTGGTTGAGAGCCCATGATAATTAGAAACAGAGTCTATGATAATGGCAACGAGGAAGTGGGAGAGGTATTGACAGTGCGAAAAGACAGCAGCAGTGAAGGGATGTATGCAATAGTACCAGTAAGCAAAAGAAAGAGGAGACAGTAGTAGTAGGATAGAACAAAAGAGACTTTATTTTTGAGACAGGAGACAGTGAGAGAGAGACAAAAAGAGATTATGATATTGATTTGGGCTGTATGAGTAACCGAGAATGGGCAGCTGGGATTAGATGTGTATAGCGACTTACAGAGATGGACTAGTCATGTGAGCGAGTTACAGATTGAGGAGTTTGTGGGAGTGAGAGCTGAGTTGTATGTTAAGAGAAGCGCGAATATGCTCGAGTGACAAAATTTTTGACATCATTTTCAAAGGTGCTGAGGAATGTAGACTGATACAGCTTATACTCCCAGTGTCTTTTAAACAAGAGTATATTTGTCTTTTCAATGCTCCGATGGGAGCATTTTTTCGCTGGTACTCCCCATATTGGCTTACGCTGATTTAATTCTCAAAGGAATTCCGTATGAGCACTCACGTGGGCTGAAACTGGTGGTGAATGTTGTTTGATAAACGTTGTAGCATTCGCTATTTTGACCATACCATTTCTGCTTACGAGCAGTTATTATCGCTACATGCCGTTAGGCGTGCAGACTATCGTATATCGTGCTTGCTCTCTCGCGTTTTCAATGACTGCACTTTCTCTTATTCAGTTTCAACTTCTACAATACTGTCTGATCAGTTCAGCAGACATGCTTGTTCTCAACAATGTACATTCCTCTCTGTACCTCTACATAACACGTCAACTTCTCAAAACCATTTTCTGAATCAGAAATCCGACTTTGGATAGTCCTTGACAACTGATGGTCCACTTTGTATGACACCAACTGTATCTACCCTATAATTGTCTGCAGCTCAGTCTTGTCTGCATCCCTTCCATCCTCCATAGCTGTTCTCTCCACTTTCTCTACACAATTCTTTATCGAAAGCGTGTTCATCTGCTATTGGTACCGTAATTTCAAACTTGGCCTTTTTCATTATCTCGTCGTCTTCAGCTCTTGTCATGAACTGTGAGGATGGTCCCGGAGGAGGTTCGAGTCCTCCCTCGGGCATGGGTGTGTGTGTTTGTCCTTACGGTAATTTAGGTTAAGTAGTGTGTAAGCTTAGAGACTGATGACCTTAGCAGTTAAGTCCCATGCGATTTCACACACATTTTGAACACCTTCTGATTCTCATGATACTAAACACGGCTTCAATTGTGGTAAACTGTTCAACATTATAGTTGTTCTTAATGCCCATTATTATTATTGTTGTTGTTTATGCGAATCATTATTATTATCCCCTGTTATTACTTGTGTTGGCAGTTAGCATTATTATCTAATAATGTATCAGGTGTACGTAATTGAGCCAAAAATACTCACAGATATTGAGAAATTTATGCAAAAGTGGCCGAGTGCGCAGCAGTGCTCTAGTATGTATCTATTTCCATCTTCTATTAGTCCTGGTTGGAAAAGAGTTGTTAAAGCTTTACCTCCACGCCATGACAGGGAATGGACAACTTGGAAGTCCCTGAATAGACTGAGATCCGGAGTTGGAAAATCAAAAGTTAATCTGCCAAATCTGATCCACATGATACTCGGTGTGTCTGTGGAGAAGAAGAGACACTGCAGCAGATACTTCGGTGTCGATTGTGTCCAATCGGCTGTACCGAAGATGAACTTCAACAAGCAACAGAAAATGCACTAGAAGTGGCCAAGTTTTGGACAAAAGTAATTTCATGATAACAGTGTAAAATCTATGTACGTGTATCTGTATGAGTCTGACACGAGAATAATAATAATAATTAGTCCATCATCCCTTTCCTCCTCCTATCCTACTTCCCCTCACACTCTCTATACTTCATGTCATGCCCTACGTTCTGTCCTTCTTCTCCTTCCCTTCTCTATGTCCATCTGCCCCTCCCTCCTCGCTCCATCCGCACTTTCCCATTCAGCCCATCTCTTCATCCTCTCTCTAATTCCATCTCCTCCTACTGCTTCTCCTTCACTCTTTGCCTATCTCCTCCTCCCCCCTCTCTATCCATCTCATCCTCACCGTCTTTCTGTCCACCTACTTCTCCCCTCTCCCAGTTCACCTCCTTCTCTTTCTTTTCACAGTTTACCTCCTCCTCTCTCCTCCCTCTGTCCACATGCTTCTACCTCTCTCTCTGTCCAACTCCTTCTCCTCCCTATCTGTATCCGTCGTCCCCTTACACTTCGCTGTACATACACCTCTTCCTTGCCCTTTCCCTCTCCCTTTAACATCCTCATCCCAATAGGACGCTCGTGGTTTTCACTTCCACAGTATTCCTTTCCAGATAATAATTACTATGTGTACCAAATTTGACTGAAAAACTCCACGGTTGAAGGACGAGATTTTCACCCATGGCTTTGCCTGTGATCATACAAGTCAAATATATTTCATACATCTTTCAGCCACATCTCTAGCGAACTTCGTCCAGTAGTTTCATTTTCACGGACCTCAACGTTTATTATGTTGTATCTCCTGAACTCTGTGCTACACAGTGATATAATTTTGTAGGTACATCCGGTAGCATATATGGCTACTGAATGGAAAATATGTTGTGAATACAGTTAGAAGTACTTTTCCCAGGACCTTTTAATGTAGTGTGTGCTTTTTTTTATGAAACACACTTTTATAGATTCTTATCTCCGATGTACAGTCACCGCTCTGTATGTCTTCTTCGCTTCTGTTCCCTTTACGTTTCTTTGTTCCGTCATGTTATCTCCCTTATAGTATTTTTAAATGCCTTCCTGTCTATTTATGTCTCTTGGTTGAAGAGCAGCCCTTATGCTGCTGCCAGTCCGCCTCTGAGAGAGAATGAATATGACAATAAAGGGGAAAACAATGGGTAATGAACGAGTCAGCCTGGTGTACCAGGAAAACTCTTATCGGCAATAATACGAACCAGCAACTTACAATTGGCTTCAGGGCATTTTTTTTTTTAAATTTGAAAAGTCTTTGTTGGATTCCTTTCATGTTAATATCTTAAATCTGTTGTCATTTACGGCATAAATTCCTCTTCTAAATTTACTGTGGTGTTTCTGACTCTATACGGGAGGAGACTGGGCACTGGAACATGTTACTTTTACACATAAACAAGAACGATCTGTCACACTACTACACATTAAAACACAGTTTATATGTAATTTATGTCACACAGCCTCATACAGAACCTACACCCGCTTTCTTTTTTATCCTGTATATGATAAGATACTGTCATCCCCCTTCCCTCCTGTGTGAAAGGATGAATGAGCAAATGTATGTCTCTAGTTGCATCCTTGATGGTAGCAGACAAGCCTGTCTGCTAGAGAACAGTAGGACCAATGTCGGAACAGGTAGCTACGCTTTCTAAAAGCAAAGATGTTTCTATTCTTGGTATGGTCCTGCCCGTCCCTTGTCATGTTGGTATAGGAAGCTGCCTGGTCACTTCGGTTTGTATCTGTGAGGTACCCTCGGTAGGTACGCTGATTACGTATTTGTTTATATGTTCAGATGTTCTAACAAAACTAACTGGGTTCTATTTATAAAAACGTAGGTTTGTGTTAAAAAAAAAAATACTTCCGTGCATTTTTTTATGGTTTGTATTACCCAATTACACTAGCCCCTCTGCTAACGTTCGGTCTGTGGAATCGATTCGTATTTAACGTGGTTTTGTTAAAAGATTGTAATTAATGTTAACCTGGTTGGCAATTTGGTAAACTAAACTGGATACCTGGTGAAACAGTTGCTCAGTAATACAAGGATAACTTCTCCAGATAGCTCACAGCTTTCAACCCGCTTTTATTATCTTGAATATCAGCACCGCTTTCAGAATAACTTAATGCATCAACATTACAAATTTTGTATTTTTTTAATCTCAAGTTTCTGTCTTCATTCCTGCAGAGGATAACAGTTTGTGCAATCGTACGAATGTTTTTCGAACGCCCTGTACAGGAAACGGAAAACTGTAATCGTGTGGCGCTGATAGATGGTGTCGCTCTGAAGCAGGCTTGGGGAGGGGGGGGGGGGAGGGGGGAGGGGAAATCAACGCTCACGCAGGAGTGGAAGCGTTTAATCCTGTCGGCGCGGCGGACAGGTGCCACGGCTGGCCACGCAATGCCCCGCCACGCCGCGCCATGCCATGCCACGCGGCGCCGGCTGAGTGACAGCTGATTTGGCAGACGTGCTCGCCGCGCCGGCTGCGCTGCAGACACCTGTCATTTGCATATCAAAGCGGACCGCCCACATCGTCCCCTCACCGCGGCCCCCCTCCCCCAATCAAAACGCCTGGCTTCCCTCTGCCGTTACACCCCCCTCCCACCCCCTCTCCACCATATACAGCTGCTCTTTGCGGCTATTAATTTTCCTTCCAAGAATCTTTAATTAATCAGTGCTGCTACAGTGAGGAGTGGTGCATCGCGCCATCGCGGGACGTGGTTTCGTGCTTGAGGAAACTCTCGTTAGAATCCCACGGCGTTTCGCACATCAAGCCTCTTTCTGGAAACAGTTGGGGAAATATCACGTGTATCCTTGTATTTGCAGGCTGAGTACAAGGGGCAAAAAGATGAAAACCGAGCACGCAACACAATGGAACCACAGAATGGTTCCGTTCAAAAGTAAGCAACGCACGCACCGAGGCGTAGCGATTTACATCGTGCCTGCTGAGATCTGACTAAACAGCGTCGAACAAGCGTACAGTATGAGCCACGCAATCACACTCAGGACAGGTGGCGTCAAATGCCTCAGTGTAAGTACACTACTGGCTATTAAAATTGCTACACCAGGAAGATGACGTGCTACAGACGCGAAATTTAACTGACAGAAGAAGATGCTGTGATATGCAAATGGTTAGCTTTTCAGAGCATTCACACAAGGTTGGCACCGGTGGCGACACCTACAACGTGCTGACATGAGGAAAGTTTCCAACCGATTTCTCATACACAAAAAGCAGTTGACCGGCGTTGCCTGGTGAAACGTTGTTGTGATGCCTCGTCTAAGGAGGAGAAATGCGTATCATCACGTTTCCGACTTTGTAGCCTATCGCGATTGCTGTTTGTCGTACCGCGACATTGCTGCTCGCGTTGGTCGAGATCCAATGACTGTTAGCAGAATATGGAATCGGTGGATTCAGGAGGGTAATACGGAACGCCGTGCTCTATCCCAACGGCCTCGTGTCACTAGCAGCCAACATAACAGGCACCTTATCCGCATGGCTGTAACGGATCATGCAGCCACCTCTCGATCCCTGAGTCAACAGATGAGGACGTTTGCCGCATGGCTGTAACGGATCATGCAGCCACCTCTCGATCCCTGAGTCAACAGTTGGGGACGTTTGCAAGACAACAACTATCTGCACAAACAGTTCGACGACGTTTGCAGGAGCATGGACTATCAGCTCAGAGACCGTGGCTGCGGTTACCTCTGAAGCTGCATCACAAACAGGAGCGCTAGCGATGGTGTACTCAACGACGAACCTGGGTGCACGAATGGCAAAAACGTCATTCTTTTCTGTTGAATCCAGGTTCTGTTTACAGCATCATGATGGTCGCATCCGTGTTTGGCGACATTGCGGTGAACGCACATTGCAAGCGTGTATTCGTCATCGCCATCCTGCGTATTATCCAGAGTGATGGAGTGGGATGCCATTGGTTACACGTCTCGGTCACCTCTTGCTGGCATTGACGGAAGTTTGAACAGTGGACGCTACATTTACTATGTGTTACGACCCGTGGCTCTACCCTTTATTCGATCGCTGCGAAACCCTACATTTCAGCTTCATAATGCACGACCACATGTTGCAGGTCCTGTAGGGGGCCTTTCTGGATACAGAAAATGTTCTACTGCTGTCCTGGCCAGCACATTCTCCAGATCTCCCACCAACTGAAAACGTGTGGTAATGGTGACCGAGCAACAAGCTCGTCACAACACACCAGTCACTACTGTCGGTGAACTGTGGTATCGTGTTAAATCTGCATGGGCAACTGTACATGGCACGCCATCCAAGCTCTGTTTGACGCAATGCCCAGGCGTATCAAGGCCGTTATTACGGCCAATGGTGGTTGTTCTCGGTACTGATTTCTTAGGATCCATGCACCCAAATTGCGTGAAAATGTAATAACATGTCAGTTCTAGTATAATATATTTGTCCAATGAATACCCGTTTATCATCTGCATTTCTTCTTGGTGTAGCAATTTTAATGGCCAGTAGTGTAGTTTCTATGCGATCTGTTAGAGGTAACTAGCTGACGCAAACTGTTTCAGCCACAGTCAAAATACTGTCAGTTTTGTGTGCAGTTCTTTTTGTTTAATTTTCTAATAGTTTATTAATTACTGTTATAATTGTGCCTATTTATTAGAGTGAATGAAGGTTTGAATGTGAAATAGTGTTTTATTTTAAGTTTTTATGCTATACGTTGAGGTAACCGGTTTCGTGAGGAATTTTCGAGGATGACGTGTATGTTAGTCATTCTTACTCGGGTATTTGTTATACACTA
The DNA here is from genome assembly GCF_023897955.1 of Schistocerca gregaria. Taxonomy (NCBI): domain Eukaryota; kingdom Metazoa; phylum Arthropoda; class Insecta; order Orthoptera; family Acrididae; genus Schistocerca; species Schistocerca gregaria. The sequence continues at coordinate 107,839,935 of NC_064921.1, read as the reverse complement.
TTTCCTCTAGTTTGTGCCACTGGGGAAATGAGATTATGATTTCCCTAAAGTACTGTTATTCAGAGGGAGTTAATTTTATACACTCCTGGAAATTGAAATAAGAACACCGTGAATTCATTGTCCCAGGAAGGGGAAACTTTATTGACACATTCCTGGGGTCAGATACATCACATGATCACACTGACAGAACCATAGGCACATAGACACAGGCAACAGAGCATGCACAATGTCGGCACTAGTACAGTGTATATCCACCTTTCGCAGCAATACAGGCAGCTAATCTCCCATTGAGACGGTCGTAGAGATGCTGGATGTAGTCATGTGGGACGGCTTGCCATGCCATTTCCACCTGGCGCCTCAGTTGGACCAGCGTTCGTGCTGGACGTGCAGACCGCGTGAGACGACGCTTCATCCAGTCCCAAACATGCTCAATGGGGGACAGATCCGGAGATCTTGCTGGCCAGGGTAGTTGACTTACACCTTCTAGAGCACGTTGGGTGGCAAGGGATACATGTGGACGTGCATTGTCCTGTTGGAACAGCAAGTTCCCTTGCCGGTCTAGGAATTGTAGAACGATGGGTTCGATGACGGTTTGGATGTACCGTGCACTATTCAGTGTCCCCTCGACGATCACCAGAGGTGTATGGCCAGTGTAGGAGATCGCTCCCCACACCATGATGCCGGGTGTTGGCCCTGTGTGCCTCGGTCGTATGCAGTCCTGATTGTGGCGCTCACCTGCACGGCGCCAAACACGCATACGACCATCATTGGCACCAAGGCAGAAGTGACTCTCATCGCTGAAGACGACACGTCTCCATTCGTCCCTCCATTCACGCCTGTTGCGACACCACTGGAGGCGGGCTGCACGATGTTGGGGCGTGAGCGGAAGACGGCCTAAAGGTGTGCGGGACCGTAGCCCAGCTTCAAGGAGACGGTTGCGAATTGCCCTCGCCGATACCTCAGGAGCAACAGTGTCCCTAATTTGCTGGAAAGTGGCGGTGCGGTCCCCTACGGCACTGCGTAGGATCCTACGGTCTTGGCGTGCATCCGTGCGTCGCTGCGGTCCGGTCCCAGGTCGACGGGAACGTGCATCTTCCGCCGATCACTGGCGACAACATCGATGTACTGTGGAGACCTCACGCCCCACGTGTTGAGCAATTCGGCGGTACGTCCACCCGGCCTCCCGCATGCCCACTATATGCCCTCGCTCAAAGTCCGTCAACTGCACATACGGTTCACGTCCACGCTGTCGCGGCATGCTACCAGTGTTAAAGACTGCGCTGGAGCTCCGTATGCCACGGCAAACTGGCTGACACTGACGGCGGCGGTGCACAAATGCTGCGCAGCTAGCGCCATTCGACGGCCAACACTGCAGTTCCTGGTGTGTCCGCTGTGCCGTGCGTGTGATCATTGCTTGTACAGCCCTCTCGCAGTGTCCGGAGCAAGTATGGTGGGTCTGACACACCGGTGTCAATGTGTTCTTTTTTCCATTTCCAGGAGTGTATTTGTGGGTTTCCAGCAGCGCGGGATTAGCCGAGGTGTCTGAGGTGCTGCATTCGCGGACTGTGCGACTGGTCCCGGCGGAGGTTCGAGGCCTCCCTCGGGTATGGGTGTGTGTGTTTGTCCTTAGGATAATTTAGATTAAGTAGTGTGTAAGCTTAGGGCCTGATAACCTTAGCAGTTAAGTCCCATAAGATTTCACACACATTCGAACATTTTTTGTGTTTTCAATATTTATGTTGATTTTCTGTTCTGACTCAGTGACAAAATTTGATTTGTTCTGTATATATGCGCGGGATTGAGTGGGTTTGATGCTGCTTTCCAGTTAGCTCTGAAGTTTCTCTGCCAATCAAAAATTAGCACATATACGAAATTTTGGGTATTAGATACTTCTTTTATGTGTAGTGTATTTGTGAGCGCTGCCTCAGTGCTAGGTGCGGCTCACGTCCTCTGCTCCAGCTAATCGGTGCCAGCGGCCGCGATATAATGCTAGCAACACGGTGGCTCAGACCTTAGTCGTGTTCTGACCGTGCTTTCGTATTTCTCAATATACACAGCATTGCTTTGTTCTTTTTGCCCTGTATCTTTCCTCTCGATTTGGTTTTCTCTCTAGACCTTTCATTCCGTCCTGTTGCCTTTGTTGTTTGTCCATCGCTGTTGTTGTCTTCCTGTGGTTTTCGGAGACTCGCCGACGTCGGCCCCGGCTAGTCGACCAGGGTCTTCTGATCATGTCTGATTATAGTCATTATACCTCGGGCTGTCAGAATTCTGTCAGACGCCCCCATATTGCCAATCGGACACAAGCTACGCTTCAGCATTTCCGTTGGGCAGCAGTACAACATCCTCCATACAGCCCGGATAGTTTACCATGTGATTTTGACATCGTTGGTGTCATGGTTCAAATGGCTCTGAGCACTATGGGACTCAACTGCTGTGGTCATTAGCCCCCTAGAACTTAGAAGTACTTAAACCTAACTAACCTAAGGACATCACACACATCCATGCCCGAGGCAGGATTCGAGCCTTGACCATAGCGGTCGCGCGGCTCCAGACTGGAGTGCCTAGAACTGCTTGGCCACATCGGCCGGCGTTGATATCATGATGAAAAACCCTTGGTGGGTATTGGTTTCATTAATATTGCCATTTTTACTATTCGAACGGTATCAGAAGTGAGTGATCGTTTGACACAAAAATTAGTCTACTTTGCTTATTTCCATTCGCTTATTGCGTATGGTATTATATTTTGGGTTAACTCTTCCCATTTTTAAAGGATGTTTTTGGATCAGAAAAAGGGGGTTCGGGCAATAAGTGGTGTGAGTTCACGAACCTCTTGTCGACCTCTTTTCACGAGTCTGTGTGTTTTGACATTGGCCTCTCAATATGTAATTCCTTATTGTCGTTTCCTGTTACCAATATTAGTTTATTCCCAAGTATAAGCAGCTTTCACTTGGTAAATACTCGGCAGAAATCGAACCTGCCTTTGGATCGTACTTCCTTATTTCCTGTGCAAAAAGGTGTAGAGTACACTGCTGCATCCATTTTCAATACGCTGCCACTCGAATTCAAAAACCTTAGCAGTAATTCACGCTCTTTCAAATCGAAACTGAAGAGTTTCCTCATGGATCACTCCTTCTATTCTGTCGAGGAGTTCCTTGAAAAATTAAGCTGATTCTTGTTGTATTGCTGATAGCGTTTACTACAAGTTATGCAATGACTTTTTTCAGGTTCATGAACATTTATTTATATCTGTTATTACTTTTATGTTGTGATCTCATGTACTGTGACGTTCCATGACCTTGGAAATTTGCTCCTCAATTTGTTCCTACGCAACTTGACGTGTAAATAAATAAATAAAAATTCATACGAAGCAGGGGAAGAGTGGGTTTGGATGTGGATCCATCAAGCCGCCAACTATGCACTACGAAAGAGGAAATGATGGTCTCGTCTCCAGTGGAATAAATGTCTTAACGTGCGTGGTGAATACTTTTGGTTGGAAGCTTTCCAGGATCCCATTGCGGCGGGTGTTATGTTTTCCCTCGCCTACCCGTTATACATATGGAAGAAGGCCTGTGGATCGTGTTCAACCTCTGATCAGGTTGTTAACACATTCTAGAGTGGTAATGCTCAACTGTATACAGCTACAAAATTTGAATCTTTCTGCAGGAAGGGATTTTCATCACTAGGTGACTGCTGGGAAAGGAAGTAGACTGAAATGGTGATGCCATCACCGGGATCTAGCGATCACGCCCACACCCTGGCACGGACGGCGGAGTGGACCAGCCTCCAGCAGTCCGCCACCAGTCCTACCGAATAGCAACCATCAACACCAACAACATCCGTTTAAGGGTTAAAATCGGCCTTGTGCAGGAGATGTTCTGGGCTTCGGATATTGACTTCGGCCTTCCGCAGGACGTTCACTTCGCCAGTCTCCCGGATGTCAATGGCTACACCGCCCACGCCTCCGTCAGTGATTCTATGGGCCGCGGAGTGGCCATCTATGTCCGTCACGGGATTTTTGTGACCGACGTCGCCTTCCTTCCATCAGCTCGGGGCATCGCACTCACTGCCATGAGGACACGCATCATTAATGCCTACGCTCCCTCAGGCACCGACCGCCGGCATGAAAGAGCCCAGTTTTATTCCGAGGACATCGCTCCCCTGTGTTTAGGGCGTTATGGTCACTGTCTACTAGGTGGTGGTTTCAAGTGCGGTCTGCACCCCAAAGGTCAGATTCCCCACTATACTACATGCCACGAACTACGTATAGTGGTGCGAGACCTCCTGCTTCACGATACCTGGGGAGTTCAACGTGGCGACCGTTCTGGCCGTACTTTACTTACCAGTCATTCCGCAAGCCGACTAGACAGGATATATGCCTCACAAACTCTTAGATCTGCGATACGGGGCGCCGACCTCCGGCCGCTGGCCTTTTCCGACCATTGCGCTTACATCTGTATGGTCCTCCTTCCGCCACAATCAGTATGGCGCAGCCGTGCGCCATGGAAACTCAATACTTCTCACCTGCATGACATGGAGCGTCGCCAGCAATGCACTGAAACGTTGACAGCCTGCGAACGACGCCTTCCCCGCTACCGCTCGACTTTGACATGGTGGTTGGACTGCGCCAAACCGGTGATCCGGAGGACACTGATGAGATACGGGAAGGACATGGCCGACTGGCATCGCACCACTGTTGAGTTCTATTATGCGATTCTCCGAGATCTGGACGCTCAACCGCCAACCCCAGACAACCAGTTGGAATGGCAAAGAACTAAGGAGAAGATAATTGCGCTGGCACGCCGGAAATTGCAAGGGGTGGTGACAGGGACGCGACGCCACGATCACATGGGTTTAGAAATTCCATCCACGCATCATATAGTGTCTGACGAACGTCGGCGTCGTCGGCAGATCATCAGCACTCTGACCACACCTCATGGCACGTAGGTGACCAATCAGAATGACATGCCCACGCATTCGTCGACCACTACCGTCGTACTTATAGTGAAGAAGATGCTGAAACAGTAGCAGACGACTCCATTCAGCATTACGTAGCGCGCACCCTCCCCCACACGGAGGTGGGTGCTCTGACAGTGGCAGTCACGCGAGACGAAGTCAACAACGCAATCGACAAGGGTGCTGTCAACAGATCGCCCGGCATTGACGGCATACCGATTGAGTTTTACCCTACTTTCCGGGACCTCATGGCACCGTGGTGAACGACTGTGTATCAAGAACTGTTGATATCTGACCAAGCAATCCCAAACGCATTTTCTGAGGACATCATCATACCAGTCCACAAACCAGCCCGTAGTTAGATGGTCACGACTTGCAGACCGATCACCCTACTCAATGCTGATTACATGATATTCGCTCTCTTACTGGCATTGCGGCTCCGAACAATGCTCCCTCATATCATCTCGCCAGAGCAAACGACGCCTGGGGGGACAGGTCAACACACAGACTGCCACAGGGAAAATCCGCGACTTAATTGCGATGCCGGCGGCATACAGACTCCGTGCAGCGGTCGTCGCTATAGACTTCGACATCCGGCGTCTTTACAACAATGCCAGTTCACGTGTCCAAGTCAATGGACGTTTAGCAGGCCGGTACCTATCTGCCATTCCATACGGCAAAGGTGACCCCTCTCTACCCTCCTGTATGCCATTGCCCTTGAACCCCTCATTAAGGGCTTGACAACCAAGCTCTCTGGCCTCACCCTACGGCAGCACACTTTTCACTGTCGGGCATATGCCGATGATCTCCTGCTCCTCATTCACTACGGCTCTGAGATTCGAGATGTCCTCGAATTGATTACTCGGTATGGGGCTGCCGCTGGCAGTGCCATGAATGTCGCCAAATCTTCTACAATGCACATTGGACGGGGATGAAGTGGCACCCTTGCCACTTGTGTGAACTCTCCGGTACCTGAGCATCACCTTTACTCCCACTGTCACAAGCACAGCGGCAACGAATTTCCGACGCCTGTTACACGTCACCCGCAACGACGACCGCCAGAAACTTTTGCGTCGCCAGGACACACTTCAACGGGTTGAGATTCTTAATCTTTATGTGGCATCAAAATTGGTCCACATCGCGCAAGTTCTCCCTCTGCCAACTGCAATTGGGCGCTACCTTCAGGCGGCTTTGGGCTATTATCTTATGGCTGGTTCCACATTTGAAGTCCGTTATGAGACACTAACCCTGTCCCCACGGGATAGTGGCGTCGGGCTTGTCAATGTCCTTATGCGAGCTGCAGCCTTATATACGATTACCATGAGAAAACAGTGGACCGGCCGGGGCACATCTCTAAAACGCAGCTTGCTTGAGGTCCCCATGACTGCTTCCACCTAACCACCGGTTTCTGTCGGCCATATCGTGCCTCATTTGTCTCATATTTCGACCTACTTCGTCGACTACTGTTACACACCAGTCTCCAAGACACGCGCCCACCCAGGACTAAGGATTTTTACAGCCTGCTGCTTGCGCTGTGTTCCCCGGAACGTGATGAAGAGCAAACATCCGTCCATCCAGTGGCCCATAGGGTGGACTACCGTCCACCAGCCCTTCCTCCCTACGAACGTCCGGGAACTGGGGTATCACATAGTCAAGAGGAAATTTGCCACGAAGCAGCGACTGCACAACATCGGCTTGTCAGATTCCCCTCTTTGTCTCCCTAGCCAGCAACTGGACACAGATGAACACCGTCTGACGTGCACCTCTTCGCAAGATGTATGGCGCTTCGTGCAGCAAATCATTGCCTGCTATCTGCTCACCAGACACAATCGAACCTCGAATGTTTCTATGCCCGGAGAACAAACATTTTCCTGCCGCCAAATGCTATGCTATTACGTGGGTGAAAAGGGTGGGCAGTCGCTTATCTCTTCCATGAGGGACCTAAATCCCGCTTCGACTTCTGGACCTATTTACGAACAGCCCATGCAGCTCTCTAAAACACGCCACGTTACCGAACATTATTTGCTAACTATCTTGAAGGGGTCTTTATTAGACGTCCACTAAGTTGGGGGGGGGGGGGGGTGTTCCTGGTTCAGAGGGCACCTACCCCTCCTCCTTCGGCGATGTCTGAGTTGAAGCCGCCTGCGAGCGATTTTACTTCTGATCTCCGCGGATGGGAGAGCGCGTCGCAGATTGCGCGGATTTTATTTCTTTCTGCTTTTCCTTTTTCTTTCGTTTTTCTTTACCTAGAATTTATATATTATTTCTCTGTCGCCGATGTGTTCCACATAATTTGATGAAAATAGTAAATATTGCAAAAACACATTGCAAATAAATAAATAACAACAACGCCTCCCACTTTTGTTGATTCCTGTGTCTCCCACTTCCCTAAGCAGCACAGGTTCGGTAGTGGTGAGGGGGACTCTGTGGCCAGGCCTCGGGTTTCGACCCCTGCCCACTTTGACTCCCGAATCCCCACCGGTCAACTATCCCCCCCTCCCTCAAAAAAATCCCCATTAAAGTATGGTTCTGTTCCGTGTCACCCCCTTCTCACGTCCGCCCCCAGCAACTGAGTGGTCAGCATGATAGAATGTCAATCCTAAGGGCCCGAGTTCGATTTCCGGCTCGTTCGGAGATTTTCTCCGCTCGGCGACTGGGTGTTGTGTTGTCCTAATCATCATCATTTCATCGCCATCGACGCGCAAGTCGCCGAAGTGGCGTCAAATCGATAGACTTGCACCCGGAGGATGGTGTACCTGACGGAAGGCCCTAGTGACACATTTATTTATTTAACGCGGGGTAGTCGTGCGGTCAGGGTGCCTTGTCACGGTTGGCGTGGCTGCCTTCGTCGGAGGTTCGAGTCCTTCTTCGGGCATTGGTGTGTATGTATGTGTTGTCCTTAGCATAGGTTAGTTCCAGTTATATTGAGTAGTGTGTAAGCTTTGGCACTGATAACCTCAGTAGTTTGGTCACATAGAACTTATGACAAATTTCCAAGTCAGCAGAGGACTGTTCAAGCTGATGAAGAGTCTGTATTGACCTATTAGTTGTAGTCACTGCAAACAGCAGAGCCCAGTTAGAAGAGAAAGCCAATGGAATACTACAAAAAACTACCCAGTGGTGTCACAACAACAAACTCACGATAGCCGAAAACAAAACAACATACACTTTACTGAAAGATCACTCCAAAGGAATCCTTCGGTTCAAATTGAGGACACAAACATCATACGAGCACGAATTACGCGCTATCTTGGGGTACACATAAATTAGAAATTAAATTTCCACGAAAACATATGGCTAACAACAGACAAAGCAGAAAAAATACCACACAAACTGGCGAGGCTAAATTCAAAACAGTACAGACTACGTCTACCAGTCATACCATACATACCACTGTGCACTCTTCGAATCAGTACTCAGTTTCGCAGCCAGCTCGTGGGCACATAGACTGAAAGTGGTCACCAACAAAGCATCCGTCAGACGAGGGTAGAGTTGGTCTCTCTGGAGCCTTCGGTACCACCTCAGCGGATGCAATGTGTGTGGTGCTCGGAATATTTCCCACAGATATCGCGATCAAATACGGAGCTGCAAGGTACAGGTTAAGGGTGGGGAGGCTAGATAAGTTACACACAATAACCGGTGTGCCCATAGAGACGATACGTCACCTTAAAAGTTGGTGTTTGGATACATGGCAAGGTGAGTGGGATGTAAGTGGTAGGGGACGTAGACTGCACGACTTCCTCCCTGACTTAAGGGAGCGGTTGAGAACGAGACATATCGATCCCAGCCGCGATACGGCACATTTCTTAACCGGACACGGACCTTATCCCACGCACTTAAACCGCGTGAGTCTGAGGCAGACACCTACGTGCACATGCGGTGAAGAAGGTTCCCCAGAACACGCTGTCTTTTTCTGCGGGCAATACACGAACTGTAGACATACACTACACTTAGATTACACACATACAGACATAGATATATACACAGCAATAAGAGACGAAGAACAATGGGCACAATTAAACGCACTGACAAACAGTATTTCGAAAACCACTCATGAAGAGTATATGCCGACACGACATTACAGACATGCCTATGTCCAGCGCAACAGCAATCTCCAGAGGATGGACAGCGATACCCACAGTGACAGCGAAAATAGTGACAATGAGGACGAACAGGAGGAGGAAGCTGAGATGTGACAGTAAATAAGCAAAAGAGCTGGAAATCTAGCCAAGAAACCACCAAATGCTGTACATGGACGGGGACCTAAAGTAGTTAATACTTAGGATTAGTAATAAATAGGACAAGCAACATTATTTGTCTATTAATGTGTGTGTGTGTGTGTGTGTGTGTGTGTGTGTGTGTGTGTGTGCGTGACTGGTGGTCAACCGCTCCAAGAAACCATTTCGAGGTGTTTACCGTCAGTAACATTCGGTGATGGTACTAACAAGCCTCTCGTCTGTCCTATCTTCTTTATATATTCTTCTTAAAAAAACCAACAAAAATTTATTAATATTTCAACCTTAAATTATTGTTATTTTCAAAAGTATCATTCTGTATAAATGTTGTAGATAAAACAAAGGGAAAGAAAACTGTAAAAAGATGAAAAACTATAAGTGTAAGATGTACTACCTGTTTTAAACATCAGGTAACAGGTCTATGATTTGGCAATAAATAAATAAAATAATGGTATGGGGCTCGGGTAGTTAGAGGGGGATGGGATCCCTGATACGTCTAGTCCCAACTCTGACAGCCGACACAGACCTAAGCACCCTGTCTGATCACGTGCATCCACTCACTCATACCTATTGTGCATTCCGACGGACTTGGGCAATCCCAGCAGGACAATGCGACACCCCACACGGCCCAATTGGTACAGAGTGGCCCCAGGGACACTCTCCTGAGTTGAAACACTTCCGCTGGCTATCTAACTCCTGTTCATTTAAACATAAACATTATTGAGCATATCTGAGATGCCTTGCAACGTGCTGTTCAGAAGAGATCTCCAACCGATCGTACTCTTACTGGTTTATCGACAGCCCTGCAGGATTCATGGTATCATTTCCTTGCAGTACTGCCGACCGGGGTGGCCGAGCGGTTCTAGGCGCTACAGTCTGGAACCGCGCGACCACTACGGTCGCAGGTTCGAATCCTGCCACGGGCATGGATGTGTGTGATGTCCTTAGGTTGGTTAGGTTTAAGTAATTATAAGTTCTAGGGGACTGATGACTTTAGAAGTTATGTCCCCTAGTGCTCAGAGCCATTTGAACCTTCCAGTACTAAGATTAAAATTGTGTGCCGGACTGAGACTCGACCTCGGGACCTAGGCTTTCGCGAGTAAGTGCTCTACCAACTGAGCTAGCCAAGCACGACTCACGCCTCGTCCTCACGGCTTTACTTCTGCAAGTACCTTGTCTCCTACCTTCCAAACTTTAGAGAAGCTCTCCTGCGAACCCTGCAGATTTAGCACTCCTGTAAGAATGGATATTGCGGCGACATGGCTTAGCCACATCCTGGGGGATGTTTTCAGAATGAGATTTTCACTCTGCAGCGGAGTGCGCGCTGATATGAAACTTCACGGCTGATTAAAACTGTGTGCCGGACAGGGACTCGAACTCGGGACCTTTGCCTTTCGCGGGCAAGTGCTCTACCAACTGAGCTATCAAGCACGACTCAGGCCCCGTCCTCACAGTTGGTAGACCACTTGCCCGCGAAAGGCCTAGATTCCGAGTTCGAGTCTCGGTCCGGCACACAGGAAGTTTCATATCAGCGCACACTCCGCTGCAGAGTGAAAATTTCATTCTGGAAACTTCCAGTACTACTTTAAACGCTAGTTGTCGTTTTGCGACACTTCTGCGTGATCGCGGCGACCATACACGATATTGGGCAGGTGGGTCAGTTTTTTTGGGTCTCCAGTGTATAAAAGTGGTTAAGGTGTAAAGTGGTGGAGACCTTCGTGACGAACGTCTTACCGGCCTTGGGTGCAGACGCTTCCGTGGACGAGGCGCTAAAGCTCACAGGGTCGTTGGACGCCACAGAGCAAGTGTGGCGCGCCCGCACCGGGCACGGCGACTTGGAGCGGGAGCGCGACGGGTAGAGGTACTCCACGTCGGCGGCCTTGCACGGCGTGAGCGAGTCGCAGCTGCACGAAGACGGCGTCCGCGCGGGGGCCGCGGGGCTCTGCGCCGGCGCTCCGGAGGGGCAGAGGCAGTCCGAGAGGGACGCGGAGGCGGTGGCGGGTGCCGGGGATCTCCGCGGGGCGGGCGTCGGCGGCACCGAGCGCGACGGCGTCGCCAGCGGCACGTCTTCCTCGTCGGCGAACCTGACGCGCCGCGGACTCGGCGACTTGGCTTTCGGCGGGCAGGAGCACGACGAGTAGGCCCCTTCATCGTCGTCGACGTCCGCCGGGTCGTTGAGCGGCACCAGCTTGCGCAGCTGGGTGCTGGCCCGCGGCTCGCCGTACACGTCCTTCGACGACGACATCCCGCCACAGCACCTGCACGCGACCGTACGTCATTGATCAGCGACTGTAAACTACAGCCGGCCGGAGTGACCGTGCGGTTCAAGGCGCTACAGTCGGGAGCCGAGCGATCGCTACGGTCGCAGGTTCAAATGCTGCCTCGGGCATGGATGTCTGTGGTGTCCTTAGGATAGTTAGGTTTAAGCCGATCTACGTTCTAGGCGACTGATGACCTCAGAAGTCCCATGGTGGTCAGAGCCATTTGAACCATTTTTTTTAAACTACAGTATGGGTCAGAAAGATCCTTACAGCATCGGAATTATAAAGTAATTTTTGGGATGATTATATGATAGTGGAACAAACACCGGTAGCAGTTACTACTGTAAAATATCTCGGAGTATGCGTGCGGGACTATTTGAAGTGGAATGATCATATAAAATTAATTGTTGATAAGTCGGGTACCAGGTTGAGATTCATTGGGAGAGACCTTAGAAAATGTAGTCCATCAACAAAGGAGATGGCTTACAAAACACTCGTTCGACCTATACTTGAGTATTGCTCATCAGTGTGGGATCCGTACCAGATCAGGTTGACGGAGGAGATAGAGAAGATCCATAGAAGAGCGGCGCGTTTCGTCGCAGGGTTATTTGGTAACCGTGATAGCGTTACGGAGATGTTTAGCAAACTCGAGTGGCTGAGTCTGCAAGAGAGGCGCTCTGTATCGCGGTGTGGCTTGCTGTTCAGGTTTCGAGAGGGTTCGTTTCTGGATGAGGTATCGAATATATTGCTTCACCCTACTTATACCTCCCGACGAGAACACGAGTGTAAAATTAGAGATTCAAGCGCTCACGGAGGCTCTCCGGCAGTTGTTCTTCCCGCGAACCATACGCGACTGGAACAGGAAAGGGAGGTAATGACAGTGGCACGTAAAGTGCTTTGCGCCACACACCGTTGTGTGGCTTGCGGAGTATAAATCTAGATGTTGATGTAGAGGTAACTTACAGTATCGGTAGTGCGTCATTTTGTAGAAAACGCCTGAAGCTTGTCAGTTGATGGTGGACGTCTGCCGGGTACTTCTTAAGTAATACAACCCAGTACGTTGTCCTCGATGGTGAGTGTTCATCAGAGGGATGGGTATCGTCTGGAGTGCGCCAGGGAAGTGTGGTAGGTCCGCTGTTGTTTTCTATCTGCATAAATGAACTTTTGGATAAGGTGGATAGCAATGTGCGGCTGTAAGCTGATGATGCTGTGGTTTACGGGAATGTGTTGTCGTTGAGTGACATTTTTTGTAAACTACAGGGTGGCTCAAAAAGGTCCTTACAGCATCGGAATTATAAAGTAATTTATTGAGTTAACTTACAGCATCGGTAGCTTCGTCACTTTGTAACAAAACGCCTCAAGTTTGTCAATTGTTGGTGGACATCTGCCAGGCACTTCTTAAGTAATACAACCCAGTACGTTGTCCTCGATGGTGAGTGTTCATCGGAGGTGAGGGTATCATCTGGAGTGACCCAGGGAAGTGTGGTAGGTCGGCTGTTGTTTTCCATCTACATAAATGATCTTTTGGATCTATTGACAGACATAGAAGAGAGGATATAAGGAGCGTAGCAAAAACTGGATGTTTACCTTCTTACCTCCTTGCCTAGGAATTCCCGATGAAAGTTGATGTCGAGCCCTGAATCAAATTTGCGCGACGGATAACTGGGGAGGGGAGCTTGAAAGCGCTACCTAGAGAGCGTGCCCTTTCTGTACGATACTAGGCAAGGGGCTGGAGGGCTCACACGCTGATATGTGCGTCCCTGCATTCTATGTCTTTATTTTAAATGAATTCCTTTAACTTGAATTCTTTGTGATTTTTTAAGGTATGTTAAAGATTGATGACAGTTCATTACCTATTTATTTTAAACATTAACACTCGATTTTACAGCGATTGCAACAATGGTCCCAGTTTACAGATATTACAACTTTAAAACATATAGCTCGGCTATATTACATAGGAATCTGCACGCGCTTTTCTACCGGTAAGACGGAATTGCGTTGGCCAAATGTATACCACCAAAGTCTCCCAATATTTTACATACGACATCCATTAAGTGAGGAGGATAACAGGAAAACTGGAGACCAGATATATTACACACGGGGTCAAATTTCCTAAATTAACGAGATCATTCATTTCCTTACACAATCCGAAGCTGGAAATAAGTAAATTAGTACAAATATTCAAATAGCTCTCTTCCGTGCGTGAACATTGAGACAGACGCACTGACGGCACGTCTGCTCACTTACCCGTCTTCTGTAACGCTCCTAGATTATGGCGGGCACCCGAAGGTCTTCCTGGGCTCCGGTGGACGGGATGGTCGAACCACTTGGCCGTGACCAACCCCTCCACCCCAAATCTTGTGACACTGGAAAGTCTTTGACTTTTACCTGCCTGTGCTGTCTCTGATCCCCTAGCCAGGAGTAAGGTTGGCGCTACTATACTACAGAACTACTTCCCAACAAAGATTTGGCCACGCTTTACGGAAAGGTGTGACGAGGATTAGGAAAGTTAATGTGCAGATTCACATCAACGTACAAGAAATGGATAATATACGACACATATAAATACGTATTATGAAGCATGACATATTTCTTTCCACCGGTACACATGGGTTCTGTTGCACCCGCGGCCGGCCGCGTCATGTAATAAAATTGGCTGCGGAGCCGCCTCTGTTTCTATTTCCCGGTGCGAGCGAGCAGCGAAACCTGCTGCTTATAGAGCGGAAAATACTGTACCGTTTTAAAACAAATTGTAAATTTCTGACTAAAGGAATTCTACCAGTTTCAAAACAGAGCCTTAATGCCCGGGAAACACTTCTGAGAATGTACATTGGCATGATATTTTATGGAAATTCTGGTCTTACGTAAAATCGGTAATCGGGTCGAAGGCTTCCATCCAGTCACTCACTGATCAGTCTGGCCTGGCAACGGAAGACAGCGAAACGAAAGCTGAAAATTTAAATTTAGCATTTGAGTAATGTTTCACGCAGGAGGATCGTACAAACATACAGCCGTTTGAGTCCCGTGCAGATTTCCGTATGGAGGACATAGGACTGTAGGACTATAGGAGTCTTTGGGTTGTGAAGCAGCTGAATGGGTTGAAAATAAATAAATTGCCAGTTCCTGATGGGATTCCAATTCGGTTTTACAGAGAGTACTCTACTGCATTGGCTCCTTACTTTGCTTGCATTTATCACGAATCTCTTGCCCAACGTAAAGTCCCGAGCGACTGGAAAAAAGCGCAGGTGACGCCTGTATATAAGAAGGGTAGAAGGACGGATGCTCAACATTACAAACCAATATCCTTAACATCGGTTTGTTGCAGGATTCTCGAACATATTATCAGTTGGAATATAATGAATTTCCTTGAGACAGAGAAGTTGCTGTTCATGCATCACCACGGCTTTAGAAAGCATCGCTCCTGTGAAACGCATATCGCCCTTTTTTCACAAGCTATCTTGCGAACCATGGATGAAGGGTATCAGACGGATGCCATATTCCTTGACTTCCGGAAAGCGTTTGACTGTGCCCCACGGCAGACTTCTAACTAGGGTACGAGCATAGGGGTTTGGTTCCCAAGTATACGAGTGGCTCGAAGACTTCTTAAGCAATAGAACCCAGTACGTTGTCCTCGATGGTGAGTGATCATCGGAGGTGAGGGTATCATCTGGAGAGCCCCAGGGAAGTGTGATAGGTCCGCTGTTGTTTTCTATCTGCATAAATGAGCTTTAGTATTGAGTGGATAGCAATGTGAGGCTGTTTGCTGATGATGCTGTGGTGTACGGGAAGGTGTCGTCGTTGAGTGACTGTAGGAGGATACAAGATGACTTGGACATGATTTCTGATTGGTGTAGAGAATGGCAACTAACTCTATATACAGATTAATGTAAATTAATGCAGATGAATAGGAAAAGGAATCCCGTAATGTTTGAATACTCCATTAGTAGTGTAGCGATTGACAAAGTCACGTGATTAAATATTTGGGCGTAACATTGCAGAGCGATATGAAGTGGGACAAGTAGGTAATGGCAGTTGTGGGGAAGGCGGATAGCCGTCTTCGGTTCATTCGTAGGAAGATGTGGTTCATCTGTAAAGGAGATCGCTTATAAAAACACTAATACGATCTATTCTTGAGTGCTGCTCGAGCGTTTGGGATCCCTATCAGGTCGGATGGAGGGAGGACATAGAAGCAATTCAGAGTCGGGCTGCTAGATTTGTTACTGGCATGTGTGATCATCACGCGAGTATTACGGAAATGCTTCAGGAACTGGGGTGGGGGTCTCTGGAGGAAAGGAGGCGTTCTGTTCGTGAATCGCTACTGAGGAAATTTAGAAAACCAGCATTTGAGGCTGACTGCAGTACAATTTTACTGTCGCCAACTTATATTTCGCGGAAATACCACAAAGATAAGAGATATTAGGGCTCGTACACAGGCATATAGGCAGTGAATTTTCCCTCGTTCTGTTGGGAGCGGAACACGGAGAGAAGATGCTAGTTATGGTAGGAGGTACCCTCCGCCACGCACCTTATGGTGGATTGCGGAGTATGTATGTAGATGCAGATGTAGGTGTGGACAAGGGAGGGGAGAAGGGAGGTGAAAGGATGGGGCTCATTGCTGTCAGCTGCATCGGGACATTACGCGAAATCAGCGACGACGAGTGAAACTGTGTACCAGACTGGGATTCTAACCCGGCATCTGTTGCTTACTACACAGGTGCGCTAATCACTGCGCCTTCAGGGATACAGCGTCATCACAGCTACGAGGACTGTCTCGGCACGCCTTATGGCCGATCCACATTCCCATAGAGGGCTACCTGCCCCCATCCCTGTCCATTTCCTCTAAGTTAGCTCTTTGAGATTCCCAAAGAAAGTTGGACGTATTGGTCTATCTGTACAGAAGTTAGTTTCCTTTCAGAGTATGCCGATACAACTGCTCCATACTTAACAACCATATGCAATCGTTCACTCAACCAATGATCTGTACCCAAACACCGGGAAGTTGCACAGGTCACAACAATATTCAAGAGAAGTAGTAGGAGCAATCCCCTAAATTACAGGCCCATATCATTAACGTCGATGTGCAGCAGGATTTTGGTACATATATTGTGTTCGAACATTATTAATTGCCACGAAGAAAACGGTCCTTAGACATGCAGTCACGACGGATTTACGAGGTGCTTTCAAGTTCTAAGGCCTTCGATTTTTTTTCTAATTAACTATTCACCTGAAATCGATGAAATTGGCGTTACTTCTCGACGTAATCGCCCTGCAGACGTACACATTTTTCACAACGCTAACGCCATGATTCCATGGCAGCGGCGAAGGCTTCTTTAGGAGGCTGTTTTGACCACTGGAAAATCGCTGAGGCAATAGCAGCAAGGCTGATGAATGTGCGGCCACGGAGAGCGTCTTTCATTGTTGGAAAAAGCCAAAAGTCAGTAGGAGCCAGGTCAGGTGAGTAGGGAGCATGAGGAATCACTTCAAAGTTGTTATCCCGAAGAAACTTGCGTAGCGTTAGCTCGATGTGCGGGTGCGTTGTCTTGGTGAAACAGCACACGTGCAGCCCTTTCCGGATGTTTTTGTTGCAGTGCAGGAAGGAATTTGTTCTTGAATGCATTTTCGTACCTGTTACCGTAGTGCCCTTTGGAACGCAATGGGTAAGGATTACGCCCTCGCTATCCCAGAACATGGACACCATCATTTTTTCAGCACTGGCGGTTACCCGAAATTTTTTTGGTGGCGGTGAATCTGTGTGCTTCCATTGAGCTGACTGGCGCTTTGTTTCTGGATTGAAAAATGGCATCCACGTCTCATCCATTGTCACAACCGACGAAAAGAAAGTCCTATTCATGCTGTCGTTGCGCGTCAGTATTGCTTCGCAACATGCCACATGGGCAGCCGTGTGGTCGTCCGTCAGCATTCGTGGCACCCACCTGGATGACACTTTTCGCATTTTCAGGTCGTCATACAGGATTGTGTGCACAGAACTCACAGAAATGCCAACTCTGGAGGCGATCTGTTCAACAGTCATTCAGCGATCCCCCAAAACAATTCTCTCCACTTTCTCGATAATGTCGTCAGACCGGCTTGTGCGAGCCCGAGGTTGCTTCGGTTTGTTGTCACACGATGTTCTGCCTTCATTAAACTGTCGCACCTACGGACGCACTTTCGACACATCCATAACTCCATCACCACATGTCTCCTTCGACTGTCGATGAATTTCAATTGGTTTCACACCACAAAAATTCAGAAAACGAATGATTGCACGCTGTTCAAGTAAGGAAAACGTCGCCATTTTAAGTATTTAAAACAGTTCTCATTCTTGCCGCTGGCTGTAGAATTCCATCTGAAGTACGGTGCTGCCATCACTGGGACGTATTGACAATGAACGCGGCCTCATTTTAAAACTATGCGCATGTTTGGCCTCATTTTAAAACAATGCGCATGTTTCTATCTCTTTCCTTTCCGGAGAAAAAAAATCGGAGGCTCCAGAACTTGAATGCCCCTCGTAGAAAACATCTTTTTTGTGAAACACAACTAGCTCTTTAACTCTCACAAAGTGTTGACTGCTATTGCCACAAGATTTAATATTGACTCTACACTACTGGTCGTTAAAACAGCTACACCACGAAGATGACGTGCTACAGACACGAAATTTAACCGACAGGAAGAAGATGGTGTGATATGCAAATGATTAGCTATTCAGAGCATTCACACCTACAACGTGCTGACATGAGGAAAGTTTCCAACCTATTAGAAATCCACAAACAGCAGTTGGCCGGCGTTGGCTGGTGGAACGTTGTGATGCCTCGTGTAAGGAGGAGAAATGCGTACCATAACGTTTCCGACATTGATTTAGGTCGAATTCTAGCCTATCGCGATTTGCGGTTTATCGTATCGCGACATTGCTGCTCGCGTTGGTCGAGATCCAATGACTGTTAGCAGTATATGGAATCGGTGGCTTCAGGACGGGGGGTGGGGGGTTTTACGGAACGCCTTACTGGATCCCAACGGCCTCGTATGACTAGCAGTCCAGATGGCAGGAATCTTAACCGCATGGCTGTAACGGATCGTGCAGCCACGTCTCGATCCCTGAGTCAACAGATGGGGACGTTTGCAAGACAACAATCATCAGCAGGAACAGTTCTATGCCGTTTGCAGCAGCATGGACTATCAGCTCGGAGACCACGGCTGCGGTTATCCTTGACGGTGCATCACGAAAGGAGCACCTACGATGGTGTACTCAACGACGAATCTGGGTGCACGAATGGCAAAACGTCATTTTTTTGGATGAGTCCAGGTTCTGTTTACAGCATCGTGGTGGTCGGATCCGTGTATGGCAACATCGCAGTGAACGCAAATTGGAAGCGTGTATTCGTCGTCGCCATACTGGTCTGGGGTGCCATTGGTTACACGTCTCGGTCACCTCTTGTTCGCATTGACGGCAGTTTGAACAGAGGATGTTACATTTCAGATCTGTTACAACCCGTGGATCTACTCTTCATTCGATACCTGCGAAACCCTACATTTAAGCAGGCTAATGCACGACTGCATGTTCCAGGTCCTGTACGGGTTTTTCTGGATATAGGAAATGTTCGACTCCTGCCCTGGCCAGCACATTCTCCAGATCTCTCAACAATTGAAAACGTCTGGTCAATGGTGGCCGAGCAACTGGCTCGTCACAATACTGCAGTCACTGCTCTTGATGAACTGTGGTATCGTGTTGAAGCTGCATGGGCAACTTTACCTGTACACGCCATCCAAGCTCTGTTTGACTGAATGCCCAGGCGTATCAATGCCGTTATTACGGCCAGAGGTGGTTTTTCTGGGTACTGATTTCTCAGGATCTTTGCACCCAATTGCGTGAAAATGTAATCACATGTCGGTTCTAGTAAATATATTTGCCCAATGAATACCCGTTTATCATCTGTATTTCTTCTTGGTGTAGCAATTTTAATGGCCAGTAGTGTATATTTCTGGTTTTCCGCGAGGCTTTTGACACTGTACTGCACAAGCGGTTTGTAGTGAAATTGCGTGCTTATGGAATATAGTCTCAGTTATGTGGCTCGATTTACTATTTCCTATCAGAGAAGTCGTAGTTCGTAGTAATGGCCGGAATGTCGCCAAGTAAAACAGAAGTGATTTCTGGCGTTTCTTAAAGTATCGTTATAGACTCCTTACTGTTCCTTATCTATATAAACGGTTTGCAAGACAATCTGAGCAACCGTCTTGGCTTGTTTGCCGATGACTCAAATGGTTCAAATGGCTCTGAGCACTATGGGACTCACATCTGAGGCCATCAGTCCCCTAGACCTTAAAACTACTTAATCCTAACTAACCTAACGACATCATACACATCCATGCCCGAGGCAGGATTCGAAGCTGCGACCGCAGTGGTCGCACGGTTCCAGACTGTTTGCAGATGACGCTGTCATTATCGACTAGTAAAGTCATCAGAAGATCAAAACAAATTTCAAAAAGATTTACAAAAGATATCTGTATAGTGCGAATATCGGCAATTGTTCATAATTAACGAACAGTGTAAGGTCATCCACATTAGCGCTAAAAGAAATCCGTTAAACTTCGGTTAAAAATCTAAAAGCCGTAAATTCAACTTAATACCAACGCATTACAGTTTCGAACAACTGAAATTGGAAAGAAGGCATAGAAAATGTTGTGGGGACGGCCAACCAAAGACTGCGTTTTATTGGCAGGACACCTAGAAAATGCAACAGATCTACTAAAGAGGCAGCCTAGACTACGCCTGTCCGTTCTCTTTTGGGGTAGTGCTGCGCTGTGTTGGAACCTTACCAGATAGGACTGCTGGAGTACATCAAAAAGTTCAAGGAAGAACACTACGTTTTGTATTATCGCGAAATAGGGGAGAGAGTGTCACTGAAACGTTGCAGGATTTGGGGTGGATATTATTAAAACAAAGGCGTTTTTCGTTGCTGCGAAATCTTCTCACGAAATTCCAGTCACCAACTTTCTCTTCCTAATGCGAAATTATTTTGTCGACGCTGACCTACATAGGGAGAAATGATCACCAGAATAAAATAAGGGAATCAGAACTCGCACAGAACTACATCGGCGTTTGTATTTTCTACGCGCTATACGAGACTGGAATAATGCAGAACTGTGAAGGTGGTTCGGTGAATCCTCTGCCAGGCACTTAAGTGTAATTTGCAGGGTATCCATGTAGATGTGGAAGAAGGTGGATCCAATGCCCTTCCAGGCCAATCAGCTACATGAATGAGTGGTGTCTGTTCTTTTGGCTGTGAGGCGTGCCGAGATATTCGGCGCAGTTGCGATAATTTTGTTCCGGACAGTGCAGTGGCTAACGCACCTGCCTAATAAGCAGGAGACTGTTGGTTCGAATACCAGTCCGGTACACATTTTTACTCGTCACCGCTCATTCTGCGTAATATCTCGATGTGGCTCACAGCAGATCTTCTCCTTTCCCTTTTCTTTCTCCCCCTCTCAACCTTCAATTTACAAATAATATCTAACAACTGCGGATTCTGCGTGGTGTCTGTTCTTTCGGACAGACACCAAGCATTCATATAACCTCAACTTTGATTAGAGTAGTGAAGCAGTACATAATTTCGCTACCAGGAGCGCCAACGTAGTGTACAGTTAAAATGGCTACTTTCACTGGCGCAGAGCGTGCTTCCTGTGTTTCGTGGTTTCATCAAACGAACTCTGTTACAAATGTTCAGCTTAAATCTCGCACCTAATACGCTATAGCCCAAGAAGGCCAGCAACGTACTCTCGATAAAAGAACTTTGTTGAGACGGGTTGTGCCCTTAGCGTATTGAAAAAATGCCGACCTTTCTCCCTAATGAAGAAAACTGTCACCGGAAGATGATCGAAATAGGATATTTTACTACCAGCGAGACGCAACAGTACCTCATTTCCTCACGGAAGATCGAAGTTTCCTCCGTATACGCTTCACAGGTTGGAGGATTGGACATGAAGGGCCAAACGCATGTCCTCCTGGCTCCACAGACTTGACACCACTGGATTTATTTCCCTGGGGTTTCATTAAAGATCGTGTGTATATTCTTCCCCTACCAAACAATGTAGCCGAACTGAAGAATGTAATATATGCTTCCCACTAGTAACGCTCGATTTGGTGTGACGAGTGTGGAAAGAAATTGATTACCTGCTGGATGTTTAGTACATCACAAACGGTAGTCACATCGAAGCAAAATGAGACTTCTAAGTTTTGCGTAAAACTTAACATTATTTGCTAAAAAAATGACACATCTTCCGTTTCTGTAGTTTATTTCGATAAATTTCTATCGCAATCCAAAGTTGTAAAGCTATTTTGAAGCATCCTGTACAATATCCACTGACGAGAGGAGACGGCGAGTGTCAAAACCCGATTTCCCAGAAATTCTGTTCAATGGAACAGGGGTCAAAATAAACCTACACGTCTCTACCTACCTGTACATAGTTGGCAGTTTATGAGAAAACGACGGTCAAAGTTCAAGAGATATTTCATGTGCCTTTAAGCGAGAAAAGATTCATATGAGGTAATGGCACGGTGTAGACGTGTGGCTTCACGCTTTTGCGCCGCGGCTTCGAAAGCTGATTATTATTTTCGTTTCTGTTTTTCATTTATCTACCCATGTCCGTAGGAGATTCCGCCACGTATGTTTCCCAGTATACACTGAAATGTCGTTGTCCTCATTCGTCTACCAAATGTATGTCTGGTGAATGATTTAAATAAATAAGTAAAGAAGGAAATCAGAAAATCATTTGAAGTAGTTCCAGTGGAATTCTTTTGGTGTATCCTGATTTATAATCAATTGCAAACAGTAGTCTCCGCTAAAGTGATCCGTTAATGCATTTACTGGCCGTCCGCTGTGGCCGAGGGGTTCTAGGCGCTTCACTGCGAAACAGTGCTGCTGCTACTATCGCAGGTTCGATGTGTGTGGTGTCCTTAGGTTAGTTCAAAGTCTAGTGGACTAATGACCTCAGATGTTAAATCACATAATGCTTAGAGCCATTTCATGCGTGTACTGCCGGGAAATTATTACCAACGCGTGAAATCTTCAGCAATGTTAAAGACATATCTTTCCCGAGTGATATTCACGCGATGAAATATCGCTGTGGCAAACCTGCCTTAACGTGACTTTCTTAGCGTTCAGAATCTCTGTGTTGCGAATGTTTCTACCATCGGTTCATCCAAGGGAATGTACCAATCTTTCTGAAGAATAAACATAAGAATAAAATATAAGAATTCATATAAGAATGAACTATAATAATATGAGAATTTAAGAATATTTAACTCCTCAAAGAAGCATGTACACCTACCCATATATTATACAACAACTATATGACACATACTGTGAAACCCTGTTGTAACTGGTAGCGACGAAGTGGGGATTTTCCCGTACCATCATTTCACGAGTGTACCGTCAATATCAGGAATCTGGTAAAACATCAAATCTCCGACAACGCTACGGCCGGAAAAATATCTTGCGAGAACGGGACCAACGACGAATGAAAAGAATCGTTCAACGTGACGGAAGTGCAACTCTTCCACAAATTGTTGCAGATTTCAAGTCTGGGCCATCAACAACTATCAGCATGCGAACCTTTCAATGAAACACCATCGATATGGGTTTTCGAAGCAGAAACCCCACTCGAGTATCCTTGATGACAGCAGGACGCCTCTCCTGGGCCCGTCAACACCGACATTGAACTGTAGATGATTGGAAACATGTTGCGTGGTCGGACGAGTCTCGTTTCAAATTGTGTCGGGCGGATGGCCATGTGCGGGTATCGAGACAATCTCATGGATCCATGGACCCTGCTTGTCAGCAGGTGACTGTTCAAGCAGGTGGAGGATCTGTAATAGTGCGGGGCGTGTGCAGTTGAAGTGATACTGGACGCCTGATACCTCTAGATACGACTCCGACAGGTGAACGTACGTAAGCATCCTGTCAGATCACCTGCATCCATTCACGTCCATTATGCGTTCCGGCGAAATAGGACAACTGCAGCAGTCATTGCGATACCCCACACCTCCAGAATCTGTACAGTATGGCTCCAGAAGATCTCTTCTTAGTTTAAACACTTCCGTTGGCCATCAGACTCCCAAGACATGAACTTTGGTTCAAATGGCTCTGAGAACTACGTGACTTAACTTCTGAGGTCATCAGTCCCCTAGAACTTAGAATTACTTAAACCTAACTAACCTAAAGACATCACACACATCCAAGCCCGAGGCAGGATTCCAACTTGCGACCGTAGCAGTCGCGCGGTTCCAGACTGTAGCGCCTAGAACCGCGAGACCACCGCGGCCGGCGACATGAACATTATTGAGCATATCTGGGATACCTTAAAAGATGCTGTTCCGAAGAGATCTCCATCCCCTCGTACTCTTTTACAGATTTATGGATAGCCCTGCAGGATTCATGGTGCAAGTCCCCTCTAGCAGTACTTCACGCATTAGTCGAGTCCATGCGACGTCATGTTTCGGTACTTCTGAGTACTCTCGGGGCCCTACACGATATTAGGCAGGTGTGCCACCTTCTTTGGATCTTCAATGTATTTGTTCCAGCAGACACGATACAAAATTACGTGATCAAATTGTAATCGCAGTCGTAGATTAAATACGCTACTGCTGTAATTAGTTGCTCTTGCAGTGAAGTTTGTCTAAATGGAGTCGAGGTCATGTTACTTCGAAGTTATCCATGTTCTTTTCAAGCAACTAATTTATTCAATCTTTGTAGGAATTTATTTCCGTGAAAAATACTTTAATTTGTTAATATTTTCTTATCAAATAATATTATAGTTGAATGAGCTAAAATTGGCAGTCTCCACCGCACGTTTCTATGTTTCCCCATTTCGTTTCGGCAGTATTTGGAACTGATTTCCTTGCTTCAGATATCAGTAGGTACGTGATCACACGGTCGAGTGGTTTAACAGTTCGGAATATGTGGGACGTTACACAACGTTTCCCTGATACAGAGAAGCTCGTTATTTGTTTTCGGATATTGGATGATGGTATCGTTCTCGTTTGGCCAAGTTGGTCACTGTAAGGAGAGTATAATGAATACATTTTGCCTTTGTTCTTGTGTTTGGTACGGTTTTAAATCGATCGACACTGAAGTAATGAGAAACGGTTCACCTTATTTTTCCAAACAATCCGACTTTCTGCGTTTTGGGATGTAGCCTACTATAAAGAAATTCCAGAATGCATCCCACACCCGACAGTGGAAACTGAGTGCTTTTTCGAAACTTTCTGGCAGATGGAAGCTGTATGTCGGACCGGTCTTCAATGATGGAATCTTTCTTTTCGTGGGTAATGGCCGTTCAGCAATTGAGCTACCCAGGCACAGTTCACTATCCGTTCTCTCGGATTCACGTACATCAGTACCTCTCACTTGCTTTGCGACTATACAGAAATTTTTCTGCATTACGTGTAGGAAGAATTATTGAAATGTGTACACTTTTTACTTCATTGTAAAGTCATGATCATGTGAATTAACAAGCTAGTCAGCTAGTAGTTCAAACAAAAAATTGAGGTGTCTCGACATGGGGAAATTGGGACGGAAAGCCGACATTTGTCCTCGAATATGTAGGTATTAGTACGTAAGGTTATTTATGTCACGCAGAAATACCTGAATCCCACTGGGGCTCTTTAAGTGACTAGGCTGACGTTAAACCAGACGGGACACTATCTCTAACCATGTCACGTCGGGAAACCGAGATAAACGACAAGGCGATAGCCGAAAAGGCAGTAGTCACAACTACAATCTATTGACACACAGTCAATACAAATTCAGAAAATATCGTTCTTTTGAAGCATAAGTAACTCTCTATTCGAACGAAGTAATGGTAGTTATCGACAGAGAATCTCAACCTGAATCCATACTTCTAGATTTCCAGAAGGCTTCGTTCCTTGTAAGAGGATACTGATCTAACTGCGTGCCTATGAAGTATAGCTTCAGTTGTGCTACTGGATTCGTGACTTCCTATCGATAGTAATAGACAGATAATCGTCCAGTTAAACATAAGTGATATTCGACGTTCCCCAAGGAAACATTATAGAGGCCGTCTACTGTTCCTAAACCACAAAAACAATTTAGGAGGCAATCTGAGTAGCTCTCTTAGATTGTTAGCAGATGATGCGGCCATTTGGCGTTCCCCAAGGGAACTTCAGAGGCCGTCTATCGTTCCTAACCTACATAAACTATTTAGGAATCAATCTGAGTGGCTCTCTTAGACTGTTAGCAGATGATGCTGCCACTTGGAAGTTACTGGTAATGTCTTATACACGTTATCTGTATGGTGCGAAAAGTGGATTGTCTCTCAGTAAGGAAAAGTGTGGGGTCGTCCACACGAATACAAAAATAAATCCGTTAAATTTCGGTTACACGATAAATTACACATATTTGTAGGCTGTCAGTCTGAATAAACACCTAGGAAGTACAATTACGAACAACTTGTATAGCAACGATAACATGGATACCGTTGTGAGGAAGGCAAACCCAAGACTACGTTTTATTGACACAACACTTAGAAGCTAGAACAGGTCCGCTGAAGAGACTGGGGGACATCGAAAACACAAACAAGGGCAGTTCGTCTTGTATTACCACGAAATAGGGGGCAATGCCATGAATATGAAAAGTGAGCTGGAATGGTAAACATTAAATCAAAGACATTTTCGACGAGATCTTTTCACGAAATTTCACCCATAAACTTTCACTTCTGAATATGAAAATATTTTACTGTTGCCAATCTACACAGGGAGAAATGATCATCATAATAAATTAAGAGAAATCAGAACTCGCACAGAAAGACTGAATTGTTCAATTTTGCCCCACGTTTCTAGAGAGTGAAACAGTACAGGAACAGTGTGAAGTTGGTTCGAAGAACGCTCCATCAGGCACGTAAGTGTAAATAGCAAAATATTCATGTAGATGTAGATGCAAATGTAGAGGTATTCCGAGCTCCGAACCCGTACTGATGTCAGAAGATGAGAATTGCCGCCGGCCGGAGTGGCCGTGCGGTTCTAGGCGCTACAGTCTGGAGCCGGGCGACCGCTACGGTCGCAGGTTTGAATCCTGCCTCGGGCATGGATGTGTTTGATGTCATTAGGTTAGTTAGGTTTAACTAGTTCTAAGCTCTAGTCGACTGATGACCTCAGAAGTTACGTCGCATAGTGCTCAGAGCCATTTGAACCATTTTTGAGAATTGCCATACATGACAATTTACGCTCCGATAAATGCCAAATAATGCTCCAAGTCCAGAAAAGGAAATAATAACTTAGTTCCAGACTCAGTGGTAAATGTGGCTTCAGTACCGAAATACGAACTTTTGGATCAGCAGATCCTAAACAGAATTTACCTTCGTGACAGAGCTAACGGCCATGTGGCGTGTGTTCTACGACCCATAGGATTCCGCAGCCAACGTCGTAACTATAAGCCATACAGAAAAATATCGCCGACCGTCTTCATATCGTTGATGGTCTAAGGTCATCAGTCCCCTAGAACGTAGAATACTTAAACCTAACTAACCTAAGGACATCACACACATCTATGCCCGAGGCAGGATTCGAATCTGAGACCATAGCGGCCGCGCGGTTCCAGACTGAAGCGCCTAGAACCGCTCGGCCAGAGCGGCCGGAGACATATCTGGAGATCGAAAATTTCCTCTGCAGGAATCTAAATTGGCTCCGAAAACAACGATCGTGCCAAATAAAGAAGTGATGGTTACCGGAGCCATGATTGATAATATACAGTGGTCAGAAACATACTGAAAAGCTTGTAAGGGTGCTGCAAGTTGTACTCAGAAATAACTGTTAAAAAATAAATTTGCTACGTTGTGCCGTTTCCGAGTTAATTCTGAAGTTAGCCGATCAGGCAGCTGCGCAATTCAAGTGGCCCACCAGGTACAATCGAAGACATGCGCAAAAGAACGGGATAACTCTCAACTGTAAAAACTTAGAGATAAACGTTGACTTTTGTTGCTAGGTACAGGAACTATCAAAATTGGCATTGGGCTCACTCATGAATATCCTAATGTGATATTTAAAGGTGAGACCATGTCGATACTGATAGTTCCTGTACCCTGCAAGAGATGGCAGCGCTTATCTCTAAGCATTTACATTTGAGGGTTTGCCCGTTTTCTGCGCATGTGTTCAATTTGTGTCAGTTGTTCTTGTAGCGTAGATGCTAGCGGACGGGACTGCTCAACCGTTGGTTCGGGATTGATCGTGGCTGCTGTCCCATGTCCAGTGTTTGTATCGCTCTCTTTTTTGGTTTCATTAAATCGAGCGAGGGATACGTTTGGCGTCTGTGCCTCGCCGCTTGAAATTGCACACACAACGGATTGATTAGCTCAACGGCCTGATTAGCTAAATTCAACATTAATTACAGTACAAACAGAGTACGTATCGGTTTTTTTAACAATTATTTATCAGGAAGAGGGGGTTTGTGAACGTGGTATCTGCCTTACCTGTGGTTACTTTTAGCTGGGCGTTCCACTTTAAATCAGTCCCAAGATGTACTAGTAGGTAACATTGGATGTTCCATTGTTTTTCGTGGATGATGCTCTTGGATACAGAGAACTCGCAACTAGAGACACTTTAGTGAAATGTGGGTACTCCTGCAGAGGATGCACACTTCTTGCAAGGGGTACGATCGGCCGTCAACGTAGCCAGATGTAACGTATGTCTCATAAACTGGTTGAAAGACTCACTATTGAATGATTACACGATTGCAAAACAATTGTTGGAGGCTTACGAGCGATCATTACCACCTTAGTAAAACATTGATATTTGTAAGGCAGTTCAATAAGTACGTATGAACGTTACATTAGTCTTGACGTGAGTACAATGTAGTCACTTTAATATAAATGACATTCAGATGTATACACGTTCTCACCAAATTTGCATTTGCAGGTACTTGACAGTGGCGATAAATGCCGAAACACTCTGTCGCAAATAAAGATTTGTTACTATAAGCAGCCACTTTGATAAGTCTATTCTAATAATCATGCCGTTACTGGGCATATACTATGCTGCCGGCACTAAAGAAGAAAAATTGTTGACAATATCGCGTTATGAAATAAAGGTGAACATTTAGCACTTTATTCGCTTAAATGTCAAACTGTTGAACATAACTGAAGACATCAAATATAATAAGCGTTGTCTTCGATATAATGTCATTCCTACATTCGCCTGCATAAAAGTTCAGATTTCCGCGAACGGCTACCTCCTATTCTGCTCGAAGGTACTCCAATACCATATCAGAAAACAGTGAGGAACTTGGGTGTAACTTTGGACGAGCATCTCAACTGGGCGGAGAATACAGTCGCAGTGTGCCGAAAGACGTCTGCTTGTCTCTATGCTCTCAAAAAGTTTCGGAACATATTCCCACAGGACTTGAAACGCCAGCTCGTGCAAGCACTCGTTCTACCGAACCTCCACTATTGTGAGGTGATTCAACAAGGCATGAGTAGTGAAAACAAAAGACGGCTAGAGCTAACCATGAATGCCTGTGTGCGTTACACCTGCAACATTCGCCGATATGATCATGTTAGTGCTTCATACTCCGAGCTAGGGTGGCTGCGGCCGGACAAACTGCGTGACTACCACACTCTATGTCTACTTCACCGACTCCTCATCGCGCAAGCATCCCAGTACCTAGCTTCAGAGATTAAAAACCTGTCATGCCATCATAATCGAAACACGAGGTCACTCTTATCTGGTATCCTAACTGTCCCCACTCACAAAACAAAAACTTTTGCAAACTCCTTCTCAGTTGCCGCTGTCCACCTCTGGAACAAACTGCCCCTTACCTTGAGGAAAATTCAATCTCCTGTGGCTTTTAAGAAGAAGTTGAAGCATTTCCTACTATCATCAGCATAAAATTCTCCACAAAATTAATGTGCAAGGCCAATCCTCTCATCTGTCAAATAGCAAAGCTAGCGTCTCGTATCTTGCTGCTGAGATGCCTTCCTCTTCATCTATCTCTATTAGCCACGCAGTCTCCTTTTCCTTTATATTTTCCTTAATTATATTTCATCATGTCTCTCTATTCTTCTCCTCCCTTCACCATGAGTCTCCCTCATACTCCCTGCTGCCAGCACTCCTATCTTAAATCTTTCTCTTCAATAATGTATTTTTCGAGGTGTACCTTTCTAATTGTTTATCTCACTGTTTGTATTAGATGTAGTTTAACATGCCTACTGAAACATATGACTGTAAAATAAGTAGAATGCCTGGTTAGATGTAAGAGAGGGCCTGATGGCCCTAATCTTGCCAGGTTAAATAAATAAATAAATAAATAAATAAATAAAAGTGACTACAAGACCAAATATTCTACCTCAAATCAAGAACTAAGCAGCAAGATTCTCGATAAGACAAGAAATACAGGACAAATTACATCGAAAAGAAACTGTGTATCATGAACTCTGTCCAGCTCATCTAAACTTAACTAACAATGCAACACCTTTAACTTTTTATTATACTGGACAGTTTGTTCATAGATATTTATGGAACACAAGCGGACACATTCGCCCCACCCATAACAAGAAATTCACAAAACATTTACCCATTCAGCTACACATACGACAATATACACGTGAATATGAATCTGATTTTCACTTTTACCCACGTTTACAGAATATCACAAATATAGAATTTACAGATAACGAACGAATCTCCTCAAAAATCGTTATTTCCGCTAACCCTACTTCAGTGGGATAGGATAACGGGAAAGTCACAGCAGTATACAAAGTGCTCTCTGCCACATACTGTAAGGTGGCTTCTGGAGTATTGATGCACTTATAACTGATGAAAGGTTCTTGTGAGATTTTATTCATTCCTAAAGAAGATAACTTGTCGTAATTTATTTATTTTTTCAAACGAAACCATGACCAATAAGTGACATTGATAAAGTAGCTCCCCACAGCAATTGTCATAGGAACTTCAATTCATACTTATCCCACAGTTGTTTCTCTTAACAAACTTTCCCATCTTTTAGTAGTAATTTACCACAGTAATCTATTCTCAAATAAAATTTCTCTCTGCATTCAAAACAAGCAACTAGAAAATGATTAACCATTGCACCGGTTGCCAACACGTTTTGAATCCCTCGCTCGATCGATCGTTTAAAGTAAACGAGCGACCGTTTGAAGTAAAGATAAGACCAAACTGAGCAGACCTGCACTGCACCAGAGTGGCGCGCCACCTCGCGACCAATTTTGTTTATATTAAAATGTGTGAGACAGAACGCCCTACGCAGCAGCGGAAGCGTCTGCAGCAGCAGTACGTGGCCAATTTGACCAACTGGCTAACTGCGACGCACAGTGCCGTGTTGCGTAGTTCCGTTGCTTTTAGTGTCACGACACTGCATATCATTCAGATTTCCTTTGACGTGCGAAAGGAAAGATTGTTTACTAAAATGGGGTTAGACAACGAGAAGTTAATTGCATGTACAAGTCGAAATCTAGAGTTAATATCACCTGCAAATAAATCTTATATGAATAGTTGCCCCCCATGAACTATGGACCATGCCGTTGGTGGGGAAGCTTGTGTGCCTCAGCGATACAGATGGCCGTACCGCAGGTGCAACCACAACGGAGGGTTATCTGTTGAGAGGCCGGACAACCGTGTGGTTCCTGAAGATGGGCAGCAGCCTTTTCAGTAGTTGCAGGGGCAACAGTCTGAATGATTGAGTGATCTGGCCTTCTGACACTGACCAAAACGGCCTTGCTGTGCTGGTACTGCGAACGGCTGAAAGGAAGGGGAAACTACTGCCGTAATTTTTCCCGAGGGCATGCAGCTTTACTGTATGGATAAATGATGATGGCGTCCTCTTGGGTAAAATATTGCGGAGGTAAAATAGTGCCCCATTCAGATCTCCGGGTGGGGACTACTCAACAAGACGTCGTTACCAGGAGAAAGAAAACTGGCGTTCTACGGATCGGAGCGTGGAATGTCAGATAAGTTAATCGAGCAGGTAGGTTAGAAAATGTAAAAAGGGAAATGGATAGGTTAAAGTAAGATATAGCGGGAATTAGTAAATTTCGGTGGTAGGAGGAACAAGACTTTTGGTCAGGTGAATACTGGATTATAAATACACAATCAAATAGTGGTAATGCAGGAGTAGGTTTAATAATGAATAAAGAAATAGGAGTGCGGGTAAGCTACTAGAAACAGCACATTGAACGTATTATTGTGGCCAAGATAGACACGAAGCCCATGGCTACTACAGTAGTACAAGTTTATATGCCAACTAGCTCTGCAGATGACGCAGAAATTGATGAAATGTATGATGAGATAAAAAAAATTATTCAGGTAGTGAAGGGAGACGAAAATTTAATAGTCATGGGTGACTGGATTTCAAGAGTATGACAAGGGAGAGAAGGAAACATAATAGGTGAATATGGACTGGCGCAAAGAAATAAACTAGTAAGCCGCCTGGAAGAGTTTTGCACAGAGCATAACTTAATCATAGCCAACACCTGGTTCAAGAATCATAAAAGAAGGTTGAATACATGGAAGAACCCTGGGGATACTAAAAGGTATCAGATAGATTATATAATGGTAAGACAGAGATTTAGGAACCAGGTTTTAAATTGTAAGGCATTTCCAGGGGCAGATGTGGACTCTGACCACAATCTACTGGTTATGAACTGTAGATTAAAACTGAAGAAACTGCTAAAACGTGGGAATTCGAGGAGATGGGACCTGGATAAAATGACTAAACCAGAGGTTGTACGGAGCTTTATGGGGAGCATAAGGGAACAATTGACAAGAATGGGGGAAATAAATTCAGTAGAAGAAGAATGGGTAGTTCTGAGGGAGGAAATAGTGAAGGCAGCAGAGGATCAAGTAGTTAAAAAGACGAGGGCTAGTAGAAATTCTTGGGTGACAGAAGAAATATTGAATTTAATTGATGAAAGGAGAAAATATAAAAATGGAGTAAATGCAGCAGGCAAAAAGGAATGCAAAATAGATACTGCCTACAGGAAATTAAAGAGACCTTTCGAGAAAAGAGAGCCACTTGTATTAATATCAAGACCTCAGATGGAAATCCAGTTCTAAACAAAGAAGGGAAAGCAGAAAGGTTGAAGGAGTATATAGAAGGTCTATACAAGGGCGATGTACTTGAGGACAATATTATGGAAATGGAAGAGGATGTAGATGAAGATGAAATGGGGGATATGATATTGCGTGAAGAGTTTGACAGAGCACTAAAAGACCTGAGTCGAAACAAGGCCCCTGGTGTAGACAACATTCCATTAGTACTACTGACAGCATTGGGAGAGCCAGTCCTGACAAAACTCTACCATCTGGTGCGCAAGATGTATGAGACGGGCGAAATACCCTCACACGTCAAGAAGAATATAATAATCCCAATCCCAAAGATAGCAGGTGTTGACAGATGTGTAAATTATCGAACTATGTGTTTAATAAGTCACAGCTGCAAAATAATAGCGCGAACTCTTTACAGACGAATGGAAAAACTGGCAAAAGCTGACCTCGGGGAAGATCAGTTTGGATTCCGTAGAAATGTTGGAACACGTGATGCAATACTGACCCTACGAGTTATCTTAGAAGTAAGTTCAAGGAAAGGCAAACCTACGTTCCTAGCATTTGTAGATTTAGAGAAAGCTTTTGACAATGTTGACTGGAATACTCTCTTCTAAATTCTGAAGGTGGCAGGGGTAGAATACAGGGAGCGAAAGGCTTTTACAATTTGTACAGAAACCAGATGGCAGTTACAAGAGTCGAGGGGCACGAAAGGGAAGCCTCTCCCCGATGTTATTCAATCAGTATATTGAGCAAGCAGTAAATGACACAAAAGAAAAATTAGGAGTAGGTATTGATATCCATGGAGAAGAAATAAAAACTTTGAGGTTCGCTGATGACATTGTGATTCTGTCAGAGACAGGAAAGGACTTGGAAGAGCAGTTGAACGGAATGGACAGAGTCTTGAAAGGAGTATATATGATGAACATGAACAAAGACAAAACTAGGATAATGGCATGTAGTCGAATTAAGTCAGGTGATGCTGAGGTAATTAGATTAGGAAAGGAGTCACTTAAAGTAGTAAAGGAGTTTTACTATTTGGGGAGCAAAATAATTGATGATGATCGAAGTAGAGAGGATGTCAAATGTAGAATGGCAATGGCAAGAAAAGCGTTTCTGAAGAAGAGAAAATTGTTAACATCGAGTATAAATTTAAGTGTCAGGAAGTCGTTTCTGAAAGTATTTGTATGGAGTGTAGCCATATATGAAAGTGAATCATGGGCGATAAATTGTTTGGACAAGAAGAGATTAGAAGCTTTCGAAATGTGGTGCTGCAGAAGAATGCTGAAGATTAGATGGGTAGATCACATAACTAATGAGGAGGCATTGAATAAAATTGGGGAGGAGAGGAGTTTGTGGCACAACTTGGCAAGACGAAGGGACCGGTTGGTAGGACATGTTCTGAGGCATCAAGGGATCACAAATTTAGCATTGGAGGGCAGTGTGGAGGGTATCGTAGAGGGAGACCAAGAGATGAATACACTAAAGGTTTCAGTAGGTGCTGGGAGATGAAGAAGCTTGAACAGGATAGAGTAGCATGGAGAGCTGCATGAAATCAGTCTCAGGACTGAAGACCACAACAACAACCACAATGAATAGTAGCAAGAATAGCACCATTTGGGAAGAAATTGCCAAGGAGATGGGCGTAAACATAATGTAACAACACTTACAAAAAATATATTTTTTCATTTTGTGGGACGGATGATTACCTCTTTTTCTTTATTACTTTATGCTTAAAACTACGTTTTTACTACTTATTTTCTCTTCAGCGATATCCGCTGTTTGCCATGTTATTTTGCAAGACCAAACTCTTTCATGGGGGAAATGAAATAATACAGGGTGATTACAAGTAATTCATTGGGTTTTGGAAGAATGCACATTGTAGAACCAAAGAAACTGGAACACATGCCTAACATGGTGTAGGGCACACAAAGTGCCGCAATACGACGTGCACGGACTCCACTAATGTCCGAAGTACTCCTGAACGGAACTGACACCATGAATCCTGCAGGGCTGTCCAGAAATCCGTAAAACTACGAGGTGGTATAGATCTCTTCTGAACAGAACGTTGCAAGACATCCTAGATATGCTCAACAGTGTTCATGTCTGGGGAGTTTAGAGGCCAGCGAATGTGTTAAAAATCAGATGAGTCGTCCTGGAGCCACTCTTCAGCAATTCAGGACGTGTGGGGTGTCGCATTCTCCTGCTGGAATTGCTCAAGTCCGTTGAAATGCACATGAATGGACGCAGGTAATCAGACCGGGTGCTTACGTATGTGTCACCTGTCAGAGTCGTATCTAGAGGTATCAAGGGTCCCATATCATTCCAACTGCACATGCTCCACATCATTACTGAGCCTCCACCAGCTTTAACAGTCCCCTGCTCACATGCAGTCTACATGGATTCATGAGGTTGTCTCCACACCCATACACGGACATCTGCTGGATACAACTTGAAACGAGACTGGTCCTAGCAGGCAACATGTTTCCAGTCATCAAGTGTCCAATGTCGGTAAAGCTTTGTGTCGTGCTGTCATCAAGGGTACACGAGTGGACTTTCGGCTCCTAAAGCCCATATTGATGATGTTTAGTTAAATGGTTCGCACGCTAACACTATTTGATGGCCAAGCATGAAAATCAGTTGGAATTTGCGGAAAGGTTGCACTTCCGTCACCTTGAACGATTCGCTTCAGTCGTCGTTGGTCCCATTTCTAGCAGGATTTTTTCTGTCCACAGCGTTGTCAGGGGTTTGATGTTTTACTGGATTCTGATATTTACAGTACACTGGTGAAATTCTGGTACGGAAAAATCCCCACTTGATCGCTACCTCCGAGATCCTCTGTGCCATCGCTCATGCACCGACCACGACTTCTCGTTCAAAGTCACTTAAATCTTGGTAACCTGTCACTGTAGCAGCAGTAACCGATCTAACAACTGTGCTTGATACTTGTCTTACATAGGCGTTGCCGACCAAAGCGCAGTATTTTGCCTGTTTACATATCTCTGTGCTTGAATGCATCTTTGGCGCTTCCGTATATTTCATAAAGTATTACATACAAATTGGTTATTGGTGCATTGTATGAAAAAGCAAATTTTCAAGTGTCTTATACATCAGTACAAGTGTTGTATGTGCTCTCCTCGTGTTACACGACACACATCCTTGCGGTACTGAAGCTTAGCCCACACATGTTGGAGCATGTCCCTGTCAATGTTCGCCAGCG
Organism: Schistocerca gregaria; assembly: GCF_023897955.1. Taxonomy (NCBI): domain Eukaryota; kingdom Metazoa; phylum Arthropoda; class Insecta; order Orthoptera; family Acrididae; genus Schistocerca; species Schistocerca gregaria. The sequence goes on along the minus strand of NC_064921.1, from coordinate 107,804,205 downwards.
CAGAAGTGGTGCGATCCTCGAGTTCGGCCATTATTGTCGGAAAAGGTGATGCGATAACATTGTCATTCATGTACCAGAAAGAAAAAATCGCGAGCTATTAGGATGCGAGACCTTCGAGGCAACTTAAAGAGGGTCAAATCATCCTAAGGACGTGGCCGCAACCCACCTGTTTGGAAGTTCCTTGTTCAGATGGCGACGCACTTTTCAATGCGAGTGAGATGGAGCTCCGTCTTGATGGAAGTGTGGTTTATCATGTCAGTATTTGAAATAACCAGTCGTGTAACATGTGTAGGTACGTCATACCCGTCACAGTTTTCCTAGGAAAAAAGTAGCGCCCGGAAACGTTGCTACGTGATACAGCACGGAAGATATTCGGCTTTTCAGAATCTCTTTCAGTCTCCACTATAAGATTAGGATTTTCCGTGCCCCATATGTGTAAGTTGTGACGATTCACTTTACCGTTAAGCTGGAAAGTCGCCTCATCTCTGAACAAGGGTCTGCCGCGAAATTCCGTCATCTTCCATTGCTACTGGAAACGTTCACAATATTCACGTGTGATGGTGCGGTCGTTTGGCAGTAAATGTTGCAACAGCAACATGCTGTACGGTTTCTGACTAATTGCTTTCTCAGTCTCTTCAACATTGTTGGCTGAGGAACGTCCAGTTTGCGAATTGCAAAACGTTTGGATATATTTGGGCTGTGAAGGAACACATCCCGAACGCTCTTCATTGTTTCCTCCGCGACAGGTGGTCGCCCTGAGCGTGTTTCTTTACAGAGGCAGTCTGTTGGTGGCTTGGAGCCTGCATTTTGCACTATCTTCGTAACGCACGCTACAAGGTAGTGCTTTGTGTTGCTTAGCCGCCATTTTGCAAACTGTTATCACCCTTCTGCCTGATGGATCAAAATGAGACCTGCAACGACATATACAAATGTATGCCCTTTCGACTCGTTACTAGTACAAATTTGTGGACGTTAAATATTTGAAGCTGTAAGACGTCAAAACCCGATGAATCATTTGTAATCACCCTATTTTTGAATCTGTCCTGTATCTGCGTAGAAATACATATGAAGGTGCCTCCTATATGAGGAGGACCTCGTAACTGAATCTTTATAGTCTCTTGGTTGTCAAACAGCACTGTTAGTGTATGAAAAAACTATGCAATACCCAAGTGACAAGAATAACGTTCTCCAGCTGTTCCGGACAGTGACAGGTATGGTGATAGAAAATCCTAAATTTTTGGTACAATACTCCAAAATCGTTGTCTGAAACTTTTAGAACTCGGCTATGTCTGTAGCCACGAACTTTTTTCGATTAGTCATATAATCGTGTTACAGGATAAGTTCTCATCAAATAGATTTTTGATGGAAAAGCTTCGTCTGCACAATCATGTGAGGCAGTAGAAGTCTCGTGTCTGCTAATTCTTTTGGGCCTGATATATTCAAGGTTTTAGTTTTCAGTTTTGTTCCTAAATCTGACAGTGAAAATATTCCCTCATTGCTATTCTTTCCTAGGTTAACAATGTTCATATATATAAATTTATAGCCAACCTTCTCATAACAAATAAATTATTATTACATTCATGTCCATTTTGCTCAGAGGTTGCCAAATGACTTGTGAAAGATTCTTAAACTGTTAAGATTTAGTAAAGTAACTTCTGAATAGAAGTTATAAATTTTTCTTAAAAACATAAAGATAATATTTTTTTTGAATAAAATAACTTTTGTTGTCATTTGGCCAAGGTGGTGTCCAAAATAAATGCATTATGACTTGGAAAATCAACACTATGTTATTGTGATGTTCTTGCAAGTGAATGTGTAATGTAAATGCAACCTTTGAGTGAAATGGCCCACGTTACCGCGCAGTTACTCCTCTTGGTAGCGACGTACTGTTTTTAAGGCGGCTTAGTTCTGTGATATGGTAACCCAGTGTACTAGTATCAATTTTTTAGATTTCAGTCGTAGGTTTCTTTATGAAAAGTGAGCATCAGAATGAATGACATATGCAAAACAGTGGAAATTTACTTCGAAACACCCTCAGGAAAACTTAAATAAAAGGAGACTGACTTGTTACAGTTGAAAACAGGATTTCAAGTGTTATCTCGGAGATATTTTCTAAGAGGAGAAACAATAAAAATATTCAGAATTGAATGGTTACGCTGAGCTCTTCAAACAAGAGCTAAATATTAGGGCAGATAGAACATTACAATATCTCACTCATTGGCAACTAAATGTTGTAGTTATATACGGTAATCTTTCATTCTATCGAAAATTTGCTACATTGATCTCCAATAATAGTATTTACAGCACAAATGCATCATGTCTGTCTTGGACTGAATCCTTGGGAAATGGGACATTCTCAAAAAATGGCTCTGAGTACTATGGGACTTAATATCTGTGGTCATCAGTCCCCTAGAACTTAGAACTACTTAAACCTAACTAACCTAAGGATATCACACACATCCATGCCCGAGGCAGGATTCGAATCTGCGACCGTAGCGGTCACGCGGTTCCAGGCTGAAGCGCCTAGAACCGCACGGCCATTCCGGCCGGCGAACATTCTCAGGGTGAAGATAAATAGAGCAATGTCATCCATAGATATAGGCGTAGCTGATGCAAGAAATAAACCAAACTGACAGGTAGTTAACAAGACGTAATTAAAAGAGGATTTTCAAAATAATCTGTACACCGAACTTATGCAAACATTTGGAATAAACTACACGTTGAATCCCCCCGTCAGTGACTTTTATACCTTTCAGTACAAAATAATCAATGAAATAATCACGACAAAGGAAAAAAACTAAATTAATATGCAATTGACACACAGTATAAACCTCAAATTTCTAACGTACTAGATAGGCTGAAGCAAAAGTTAGTACGTGGATAAACTCCAGACAGATTTCCGATAACGCAAAGAACAAAATTGCCCAGGCGGCTGGAAGAAGACCTTTATCCCGGCACCAAAAACAGGCCCTGTAGCAATAAATGAGAGTGAGCAAGTATGGAACATTTCACAATTGGAAAACACAGAAAAAAACAATAAATACCGATATCACGACGTATATCAAAAAAATAATGTAGAAGAATACGATAATGGCCAAAATAAAAAATTAATTACCAAAAATATTTGTACGTTCTTCATATTGAAAAATAAAAGGCTGTAGAGTGAGAAAGGTGGTAGAACGTCTCCTCGGAATGTACGAAGTCCTTGATCCTTAGATAAACTGGCTGCCGAAAACGTAGAAGGTATATTTCAACAATTTTTATAACGAAGTCTTACAATGTACGCAGCTACGTTGGAATTTACTTTACTTTTAGTTACTGTGAAGTATCTGTGAGAAATCTGTTGAAAAATAACGCCAAAGGGTAAAGTTAATGCTACACTGGTCTGAAAACATCTCGTTGCTGTGAACCTTGTGGACCAACCTGCAGATGAAGCAGAGCGGAGGCGAAAGGATCACCTGCCGGCAGGCTGTAACGTGGTCGCAGAGCGCGGCGACGTGTTTGTGGTGGCAGTACACGGCGTGGGCGCAGGAGCAGTGCTGCGCGGTTCCCGGCAACGGACCCATTGTTAACGCCGTCTCCAGGCAACCAGCCAAAGTCCGTCGTCTGAGCACGTTATACGAGTAGTTGACTCGCTATTCAACAAAAGGCCCACTGATTTTAAAATTAAATTATGCAGAAACAGAGATCGCTATAAGGAGCCAGCGAACGGAACGTAACATGAAATTTCCTGTGTTGGACGGAGACTCGAAATCCAAACTTCACGGAAGATCTCCTGCGAACCATCCAGAAGTAGCACTAGTGGAAGAAAGGATACTGCGGAGACATGGCTTAACCACAGCGTTGGGGGATGTTTCCAGAATGAGATTTTCACTATGCAGCGGATTGTGAACTGATATAAAACTTCCTGGCAGATTATAACTGTGTTCTGTACCGAGACTCGAATTCGGGATATTTGCCTTTCGTGGGCAAGTGCTCTAACGTCTGAGCTGCCCAAGCACACAATTTTAATCTACCAGGGTGTTTCATATCAGTGCAAATTTCGCTGCAGAGTGGAAACTCATTCAGCATGTAACATTTTTAACACAAGTTTCGAAGTAATACTAACAAAAGGTGCTAACAGGTGGCTCATGCCGAGAATAGCAAATTTCTGGCATTACTTCTAACTACAAACACCACAGTGACCGACGGCTCTCACTTAACAACCAAGAGCATCGGCGTGCACGTAGGGTCGTCATTGCTAACAGAGAAGCAACACTGCGTGAAATTACCGAAGAAATTAATGTGGGGCGTACGACGAATTTATCCGTTAGCACAGAGCGGCGAAATTCGGCGTTAATGGTCTATGGCAGCAAGCAACCGATACAAGTACCATTGCTAATACCACAACTGCCTGTAGTGCGACTCATGGGCTCGTAACCATGTCGGTAGGACCATGCACGACTAAAATACCGTGATCAGGTGAGATGAGTCCCGATTTCCCTTGCTAAGATCGGATTCAAGTGTGGTGCAGATCCCATGAAGCCGTAGACCCACTCTATCAACAAACAACTGCGCAACCTGCCAGTGGCTCCATAATGGTGTGGACAGCGTTTGCATGGAATCTGCTGGGTCTTCATGTCCAACTGAACCAATCATTGACTGGAAATGGTTATGTTCGTCTACCTAGAGACCATCTGCAGCCAACCGTGGACTTCATGTACCCAAACAACGATGTAATGTCACCGGGTCATAATTGTATGTTGTTGGTTTGAAGCAAATTCTGGACAACTGGAGCAACTGATTGATTCAGCCACGCAGATCGCCTGACATGAATCCCATCGAACATTTATGAGACGTCATCGAGAGATCAGTTCGTGCACGAAACCCAGCATCGGCAACACTTTCTCAGTTACGGCAGCTGGAGATGTAGCATGGCTCAGTGTTTATGCAGGGGACTTCCAACGACTGGTTGAGTCCATGGCACGGCCAGGTGCTTCACTACGCCGTGTAGAATGAGGTACGACACGATAGTAAGAAGTATCCTTGAATTCTGCCACCTCAGCTTATTAACTATACATAGTGACCAAAAAAGTACAATAGTACTCCACGTCCATAGCCTCTCCCCCTCCCCCCCCCCCCCGCCCACCCTCCCCCGAAACGTGGAAGTGAAAGGTGGTTGGCGAGGCGAAGGAAGAGTTTTAAATCATGTATACCGCGCGGATTCCCATACCAATTCCCAAGACCACTCCACATGGCTGCTTGGCTGCAGTATATCTGCCTACCAATCGTAGACAGTCCCCCTCCACGAACATTAGTTCTGTCTCGTGTACAACAAAAGCACATCAGTGGTTTGCTGATTGTCTGTGAACAAAGAGGATCCGTGTCAGACTACTCTCTGTTTTACAGAACAGAGCTATAGTAGAAGACACTGAAGAACACGATCATGCTACACTGTAGGCGCGTACATTAGCCGAAAATAGTAAACATTATTTTATGTGCTAGACAAAAGAGGCCGTGTGTACTTTCAAGGCCAAAAAGATATCCACTCCTAAACCTGGGGATTCCACAACCCTATGGGATGCACTGTACATGACGTCGCAGAGCTACGAATTTTGTACTTCCGAAATCAAGGGTGTCCCTCACTGTGACAAACTGGAGAGACAAGCACTGATCTATTTGAGAGTGGTTTTGGAAGATTTTCCACATTAATCTAGTCGTTAGCTGGTCCCGAGTTACGTTTTATTCAATCAGCCCAAAAGAATGTAGCTTACTTCAGTTAAGGTATGCGAATCAACATAAAAAAATACTACGACTGAAATCGGTACGTGACTATCGGCATAGGACGTTGGTGCAGTGGTAGAGCTTTGCATGCACTGATGAATCTCGATATCTTTTTCACCATGCCGATAGGCTTATGCGAATCCGTCTTATTCCACACAATGTGATTAGAAGTTGATTGTGACGAACGGTATCAAAGCTTTCTGGAAATCTAGAAACATAGAAATAGTCTAAGGTCCTCTGTTGATTGCGCCCTGACTTTAGATCAATTAACAGGTAGCTGCGTCTCACAAGAAAGATATTCTCTTGGCCCGTGCTATTTGTGAACAGATAGTTTTCTTCGAGGTACTTCGTAATGTTCGAGCACATTATATATTCCAAAGTCCTACTGCAAATGTGGATCTGTAATACAGCGGATTACTCTTATTTTCTTTCTTGGATATTGGTGTGACCTGAGCAAATTTCCAGTTTTAGGTACAGACTTTCGTCGAGCCTGTATACGATTGCTAAGGATATTTTGGAAATTTGTGGTAAGATCTTAAACTAACTTACGCTAAGGATGACACACACACCCATGCCCGAGGGAGGACTTGAACTACCGACGGGGGGAGCCGCGCATACCGTGACAAGATTCCTAAGACCGCGTGGCTAACTCCCGCGGCGATTGCTAAGTATGGTGATATTACGAGGGAGTAATGAAATATAATGCCTTAGAATTTTATATTCCGTGCCCGATATCGTTTGAGGTATTATGAGTCATGCATATTAGTCGGTTAAGTTTCCCAATTCGCTAATGCAAGTTCCAATTCTCCGCCGCTAGAGAACACTGAACTGTAGCGTGTAATATGACGATGTGTAACGTAACTGCGTCAGTGCGTGAGAAACAACGTGCTGTAATCGAGATTGTTGCCGAAGTCGAAGATGCGACAAATCCATTAAAATGACTGCCTACCCTAAGACTGTCCCTCCTCTGACAGTGTAATGCTGTGCGGTGTGCGATTTTTACCAGAGAGGATTCGCGAAGGACATCTAGAATGTTGGAGAAAGGTCATATCGTTTTGTACTCGTGTTATCATGAAATAAAGGAGCGAAAGTCGCTGATATGATGCGATAATTAGGGCAACAAGCCTTAAAACAAAAAGTTCTTCCTTGCGGTGAGATCTTTTCACGAAATTTCAATCTCCATCTTTCTACCCAGAATGCAAAAATACCTTGCTGATGCCCGTTCGTTAGCGGAACGCTGGCTAAGTAGTCTAAATCACTTTGATGAGCCCTCGGACAAGCACATAAGTATAAACTGCAGTTAGTCAAGTAGATACAGACGTAGTTGTAGGTGCAGCTACAGAGAGGATAGATATAATTACTCTGGAATTTCTAAAATGATTGAGGGATGTGGCATTCAAACTGCTGTTGAAGCTCCTGTGTCGAACGGATGAAACTGGAATCATAACATCTGGCTTCCGGAGAAATATCATCCACACAAATCCGAAGATGTAAAGGACTGATAAGATCGAGAACTGTCGCACAGTCATTATAACCGCCCATATCATCCCAGTTTTTGATAAGAACTGTATCCAGAATAATGGAAAGGGAACTTGAGTTTCTATTAGATGATTATCAGTTTGACTTTGGAATAGGTAAAGGAACCCACGACGGATAACTGCCGGTATGCTTTATAATTTAATCAATACTGAAGAACTATAAAGACACGCTTATATGATTTGTTGACCCAGAAATAAAATGTTCGCCAATATAAAATTTATGAAAAACAATAGGAGTAAACCACTGGGAATGACAGTAAATATACACTATAAGGGAACGATGAAAAGGAAATAATCAAGAAAAACGTACTTCCTCGTCTACTGTTCAATTTACAAATCGAATATGCAATGACACTATAAAAAAAACTGTTCCTCAGTGAGATTAACATTCAGGGCGAAAGGCTGTCAGTGATAAAATTTACTGATGGCATTGCCAAAGTGAAGAAGAATTACAGGGTATGTAGAACTGAATGCCCAAACTATTCAGCCCGACTCTCCTTACTGTTGTGGTCGAAGTCGTACACAACAGACGAAGTTACGTTACTTACTACCTTAGAAGCAAACTAACACATGCCTGAGTAAACAAGTACATAAAAAGCAGACTATCTGAGGCAAATATGACATTCAAGGAAAAAAGCAGCCTATTAGTATTAAACATTGGACTCAATTTGAGGAAGAAGTTTCTGAGGATGTTTGCTTTATGCATAGCATTATATGGTAGTGAAACATGGGATGTGGGAAAACCGGAACACAACAGAATCGAAGCGTTTGAGATATGGTGCTACAGAAGATTGTCGAAAATCACGTGGACTGATAGGAAGTGAGATATAGAGGTTCTGGGCAGAACCTGCAAAGAAACGAGCAATGGAAGAACCATGACACGTGTGTTGAGACATCAGGGAGTAACTTGTGCAGGGAGTACAGTTAACATCACAGAAACTGGCAGCGTTGAAATCCTGCAAAGTACTGACCTACATGATACATAACATGCCTTATAAATGGTAATATTGTCAACGACAGCGCTGCTTAAGTGGAGCTTTAAACACAGTTTTCTAAAATGCCTTCACCTAAGAAGAAGAAGAAAATATTCTAGGACTCGAATGGATAACAACTGTCAACATGAGTACCTTAGAAATAGACAGCCTTAGTATAGTGAAGCAGTTACACTGCTGGCCATTAAAAGTGCTACACCAAGAAGAAATGCGTATGATATATATATTACACCAGAAATGACTTGTGATTACATTTTTACGGAATTTGGGTGCATAGATACTGAGACATCAGTACCCAGAACAACCACATCTGGCTGTAATAACGGCCTTGATACGCCTGGGCATTGAGTCAAACAGAGCTTAGATGGCGTGTACAGGTGCAACTACCCATGCAGCTTCAACACGATACCACAGTTCATAAAGAGTAGTGACTGGCGTATTGTTGCTCGGCCGCCATTGACCAGACGTTTTCAATTGGTGAGAGATCAGGAGAATATGCTGGCCAGGGTAGCGATCGAACATTTTCTGTATCCACAAAGGCCCGTACAGGACCTTCAACATGCGGTCGTGCATTATCCTACTGAAATGTAGCGTTTCGCAGGGATCGAATGAAGGGTACAGGCACTTGTCGTAACACATCTGAAATGTAATGTCCACTGTTCAAAGTGCCGTCATGAGGTGACCGAGACGTGTAACCAATGGCACACCATACCATCACGCCGGGTGATGCGTCAGTATGGCGATGACGAAACACGCTTCCAATGTGCGTTCACCCCGATGTCGCCTAACACGGATGCGACCATCATGATGCTGTAAACAGAACCTGGATTCATCCGAAAAAAGGACGTTTTTCCACTCGTGCACCCAGGTTCGTCGTTGAGTACACCATCGCAGGCGCTCCTGTCTGTGATGCAGCGTCAAGTGTAACCGCAGCCACGGTCTCCGAGCTGATAGTCCAAGCTGCTGCAAACGTCGTCGAACTTTTCGTGCAGATGGTTGTTGTCTTGCAAACGTCATCTGTTGACTCAGGGACCGAGACGTGGCTGCACGATCCGTCACAGCAGTGCGGATAAAATACCTGTCATCTCGACTGCTAGTGATACGAGGCCCTTGGGATCCAGCAAGGCGTTCCGTATTACCCTCCTGAACCCACCGATTCCATATCCTGCTAACAGTCATTGGATTTCGATCAACGCGAACACCAATGTCGCGATAAGATAAACAGTAATGCGATAGGCTACAATCGCACCTTCATCAAAGTCGGAAACGGGATGGTAGGAATTGCTCCTCCTTACACGAGGCATCACAACAACGTTTCACCAGGCAACGCCGGTCAACTGCTGTTCATGTTTGAGAAATCGGTTGGATACTTTCCTCATGTCAGCATGTTGTAGGTGTCACCACCGGCGGCAACCTTGTGTGAATGCTCTGAAAAGCTAATCATTTGCATATCACAGCATCTTCTTCCAGTCGTTTAAATTTCACGTCTGTAGCACGTCATATTCGTGGTGTAGCAATTTCAATGGCCACTAGTGTAATAAAGGTAGTCACGTAATTTTCGACAATCTTCAGTAGCACCACATCTCAAACTCTTCCATTTTCTTCAGTTCCGGTTTTCCCACAGTCCATGTTTCAGTACCACGTAATTCTGAGCATCAAACAACCATCTTTAGAAATTTCTTTCTCAAATTCAGTCCAGTGTTTAATAATAGTGGGTTGCTTTGGGCCAAGAACGCCTTATTTGCCTGAGCTAGTCTGCTTCTTATGTCCTCCTGGCTTAATCGGGCATTTGTTCCTCTGTAGTAAGTTCCTTAACTTCATCAACTACGTGGCATGTAGCATACCAATAAAGTTCTTTTCAGAGTACGCTGATACAATATCTTAATACTTAGCAATCACATACAACCTGTCGCTTGACTAAAGATCCATACTTAAAGACTGGAAAACTGCAAAGGTCAATCCAATACCGGAGAGAGCAAATGGGAATAATCCGTTGAACTTCGGCCTCGTATCACTAACGTCGATTTACCGTAGGATTTTGGACATACACTGTGTTCGAACATTATAAATTAGCTTGAAGGAAGCGATTAATTGACAAGTAGCCAACATGGATTCAGAAAATATTGCTTTCATGAAACACAACTAGCTCTGTATTCTCACGAAGTAATAAGTGCTATCGACAGGGGATATCAAAGTGATTCTGTATTTCTACATTTCCATTAATCTTCCGACACCGTTTGTCATAAACGACTTCTAATCAGATTGCTTGCCTAAGGAGTATTGCCTCAGTTGTGCACTGCATTCATGAGTTCCTGTCAGACAGGTCACAGGACGTAGTAATTGACGTAATGTCATCGAGTAAGACAGAAATGATATCCGGCATTTCCTAAGGAAGTGTTACAGGCGCTCTGCTACTCCTTATGTATATGAAATATTTAGGAGATAAAATGAGCACATCTCTTATGTTGTTTGCAGATGATACTGCCATTTACCGTCTAGTAAACACATCAGAAGATCTAAACCAACTGTGAAATGCTGTAGACACAATATGTGAATGGTGCGAAAAGTGATGATTGTGTGTCAATAAGGAACGGTGTGAGGTACTCAAACACAAACAGAATTCGTTAAATTTCGATTACACGCAAAGTAGCACACATTTAAAGACTCTCAATTCGACTCCATACCTAGAAATTACAATTAAGGACAACTTAAATTATCTATCACATAGATAATATTGTGGCGAAGGCAAACCTGAGACAACGCTGTATTACCAGAATACTTAGAGGATGTCACAGATCTACTAAACAGACTTCCTTACGGTGCTAGACTAATGCGGTGCTGTATGTGATCCTTACCAGATAGGATTAAGGGCATACACCAAAAAGGTTAGAGAAGGGCAGCTCGTTTTGTATGAACATGAAATAGGTGAGAGTGTGCCACAAGTATTATAAGCTATTTGGGATGGCAGTCATGGAAACAAAGATTTTTTTCGCTGCGACGAGATCTTTTCATAAAATGTCAATCACTAACTTTCTCCTATAAACTTGAAAATACCTTATTGTAGCCAACCTACAAAGGCAGAAATGACGATCATAATACAATAAGATAAATCAGACCTCGTACAGAAATATTTAAGTGTTCATTTTTCCCAAGCGCTATTACAAAGTGGATTGGTAAAGAAATAGTCTGAAGGTGGTTCGAAGAACCCTCAGCCGGGCACTTAAGTGTGAATTGCAGAATAGTCACGTAGCTGTGGATGTAGGGCCAGTCTTTTTCCATTTACCCTTGGAACTCTCAGACGAAGAAATATTAGTTCAAAAGTAAAAGGAAAATGATGTCAGAATTCCCGATCTGGTACAAGATGATACAACGTCTGTTCTGCAAATAGAATATGCTGGCATTATCCATGGGTATAGTACATAAGTGGTCACTGTAACTGATTAAATAAAATGCTTTATATGTAGTGACTCATATTCGAATCCCCGTGATACTTTTTCCGCCGTCAGAGAAACATTCCTCTGGTTAAACAGCTTTTTGGCTATGAAGCGTCCATCGTATTGTATGAAAAATATTTTAATGCTGTACAATTACCTTTCAGCAGAAGATGGGATACGTTTTTGGCTATAAATCTATGAGAATCATTTCTGGTGGAGAATGACGTCCCGGAGTTGAAAACTTAAAGTTAACACCTTTGTTTGACATAATACGAGTGGATTATTCAAACAGTTGCATTTGTATTACACAGGAAGACACAGAGACTCTTTTGTAGTCAGTTAGGTCTACAAGCACACCACTCGTTCGATAACAGCCGATGAGAGTATGTGTCCAAAGTCAAACACCCGCACAATACCGCTTTCAGTCGAATCACATTATTCATGCACCATGCCTAATCGTTAGCGGGTTATTCCTGACCGCGTCATTGCTCTTATGGGGAATCCGAAGGCGCCGGAGAGCGGAGCACGTCAAGCTTATCATGAGTGCACTGCATGATACTGGATGAAACGCAGTCGAGATACTGGAGGGTCAAGTAGGTGTGTACAAACACGGCTCTGGCGTTTAACAATAGATGTCCAGGATAATGAACCTGTCATCACGTCACGGCAAAATCCTTTTTTAACGCGGCGCAGTTGAATATTGTGCTGCATTTGCCGGGTAGGTCGATATGGCTCGGCACCGGCTTATGAATGTCGGACTACTTTGCGAACGTCCGGCAGTCAAGGAGAAGCTCCGTGATGATAATCGGCGATACGAATTAGTGTTTGCCGAGAACAATGTCAGTCGTGATTACCGGAATTTAGCGACTGACGCGCGGGCTATCTAGCGCGTTTAACTTTTATCCACCGAAGCCATATGGCGAAGGCTATTTAATTTTTAGTTTTGGACCACCGTTTCTGTATGGTGTGTTTTTTAGTCCTTTCCCAAGTGGCTGGTTTTATTTGTCCTCTATTACATCAATTGAGGCTGACATATAGTAGTTTTTTAACTCCTCTCTGTCTTCGCGATCTATAGTTTTGACTTCATCTACATCTACATTTATACTCCGCAATCTACCCAACGGTGTGTGGCGGAGGGCACTCTACGTGCGACTGTCATTACTCTATTTCCTGTTCCAGTTGCGTATGGTTCGCGGGAAGAACGACTGCCGGAAAGCCTCCGTGCGCGCTCGAATCTCTCTAATTTTATACTCGTGATCTCCTCGGGAAATGTAAGTAAGGGGAAGCAATATATTCGATACCTCATCCAGAAACGCACCCTCTCGAAACCTGGACAGCAAGCTACACCGCGATGCAGAGCGCCTCTCTTGCAGAGTCTGACACTTGAGTTTGCTAAACATCTCCGTAACCCTATCACGCTTACTAAAAAACCCTGTGACAAAACGCGCCGCTCTTCTTTGGATCTTCTCTATGTCCTCTGTCAACCCGACATGGTACGGATCCCACACTGATGATCAATACTCAAGTATAGGTCAAAATAGTGTTTTGTAAACAAACTCCTTTGTTGATGGACTACATTTTCTAAGGACCCTCCCAATGAATCTCAACCTGGCACCTGACTTACCAACAACTAATTTTATATGATCATTCAACTACAAATCGTTCTGCACTCATACTCCCAGATATTTTACAGAAGTAACTGCTACCAGTGTTTGTTCCGATATCATATAATCATACAATAAAGGATCCTTCTTTCTATGTTTACGCAATACATTACATTTGCCTATGTTAGGGTTCAGTTTCCACTCTCTGCACCAAGTGCCTATCGCTGAAGATCTTCCTGCATTTCGCTACAATTTTATAATGCTGTAACTTTTCTATATACTACAGCATCATCCGCGAAAAGTCGCATGGAAGTTCCGACACTATCTACTAGGTCATTTATATATACTTTGAAAAGCAATGGTCCCATAACACTCCCCTGTGGCACGCCAGAGGTTACTTTAACGTCTGTAGACGTCTCTCCATTGAGAACAACATGCTGTGTTCTGTTTGCTAAAAACTCTTCAATCCAGCCACACAGCTGGTCTGATATTCCGTAGGCTCTTACTTTGTTTATCAGGCGACAGTGCGGAACAGTATCGAACGCTTTCCGGCAGTCAAGGAAAATGGCATCTACCTGTTAGCCTGTATCTAAAATTTTCTGGGTCTCACAAACAAATAAAACGAGTTGGGTCTCACACGACTGCTGTTTCCGGAATCCATGTTGATTGCTACAGAGTAGATTCTGGGTTTCCAGAAATGACATGATACGCGACCAAAAAACATGTTCCAAAATTCTACAACAGATCATTGTCAGAGATATAGGTCTATAGTTTTGCGCATCTACTCGACGATCCTTTTTGAACAGTGGGACAACCTGTGCTGTTTTCCAATCATTTCGAGTCTTCCGTTCCTCTACAGACTTGCGATACACGGCTGTTAGAAGGGGGGCCTAGTTCTTTCGCGCACTCTGTGTAGAATCGAATTGGTATCCCGTCAGGTCCAGGGGATTTTTCCTCTGTTGACTGATTTCAGCTACTTTTCTACTCCTTGGACACTTATTTCGATGTCAGCCATTCTTTCGTTTGTGCGAGGATTTAGAGAAGGAACTGCAGTGCGGTATTCCACTTGGGAGGATATGACCCCAGTTGTTTTTGCGCCCTAAAAGAAAGCAAAACAAAGTAAAGAAAATTCTCCATTTTCCGACAAATCGCTATTGCCCTTAGCGAATGGTGGCGCAGCACGAGAATTCAAGTAGCAAGGTGTCCATTTCGGCCACGAATACCTCCAAGAGTCTTTTCGAAGTGGCCGTTTTTCTGTGACAGTTTGTGGCTGGATGTCCTCCAGTGGACTTAGTATGGTTCACAGGTCGACGTGATGTTGGCTTGTGTACTCATATTATGAGTAGTACACGGTATGGTTTGAGGGTAAATCGGAGAAAGACGAAGGTAATGAGAAGTAGTAGAAATGAGAACAGCGAGAAACTTAACCCATTAAGTCTCAAATTAATTTTTTTTAAATTGAATTTTTTATTCCTTAATTGTAATGTACATACTGATGTACATGCTGATATAATGGCCGTCCTCAAAATAGGACGCTGGGATCTAACAGTATCGTATAGGATACTAAACTGTATTCAAGTCTTAACTATTTATTTTTTGTGAAATGGTTCAGAACACTTCATACACAGTGTTACATGGCATTTAACACAATATGTTTTTGGTTTCCCATTGCATTTACCTCTTACACATCGTCTTTGCGTGCTTCTTTTGTCAATCATATGACCAATTCCATCAAAGCTGATTTCTTGTATCATTCTAAACTGACCTGATGGATATTCCATTGGACGTCCAATATTCGGTCTTCCAGTGTCCAGTTTCAGGTATGTAACTGTAACAGCACGTCTGAAATCCATTAAATCCAGTGCATTTTTCCCATTTACTAGTCCGTAGAAGAGCCAGGTTTTACGAAGCCCATTTCCAGAATACTTGTAAATACACTCCTGGAAATTGAAATAAGAACACCTTGAATTCATTGTCCCAGGAAGGGGAAACTTTATTGACACATTCCTGGGGTCAGATACATCACATGATCACACTGACAGAACCACAGGCACATAGATACAGGCAAAGGGAGCATGCACAATGTCGGCACTAGTACAGTGTATATCCACCTTTCGCAGCAATGCAGGCTGCTATTCTCCCATGAAGACGATCGTAGAGATGCTGGATGTAGTCCTGTGGAACGGCTTGCCATGCCATTTCCACCTGGAGCCTCAGTTGGACCAGCGTTCGTGCTGGACGTGCAGACCACGTGAGACGACGCTTCATCCAGTCCCAAACATGCTCAATGGGGGACAGATCCGGAGATCTTGCTGGCCAGGGTAGTTGACTTACACCTTCTAGAGCACGTTGGGTGGCACGGGATACATGCGGACGTGCATTGTCCTGTTGGAACAGCAAGTTCCCTTGCCGGTCTAGGAATGGTAGAACGATGGGTTCGATGATGGTTTGGATGTACCGTGCACTATTCAGTGTCCCCTCGACGATCACCAGAGGTGTACGGCCAGTGTAGGAGATCGCTCCCCACACCATGATGCCGGGTGTTGGCCCTGTGTGCATCGGTCGTATGCAGTCCTGGTTGCGGCGCTCACCTGCACGGCGCCAAACACGCATACGACCATCATTGGCACCAAGGCGGAAGCGACTCTCATCGCTGAAGACGACACGTCTCCATTCTTCCCTCCATTCACGCATGTCGCTACACCGCTGGAGGCGGGCTGCACGATGTCGGGGCGTGAGTGGAAGACGGCCTAACGGTGTGCGGGACCGTAGCCCAGCTTCATGGAGACAGTTGCGAATGGTCCTCGCCGATACCCCAGGAGCAACAGTGTCCCTAATTTGCTGGGAAGTGGCGGTGCGGTCCCCTACGGCTCTGCGTAGGATCCTACGGTCTTGGCGTGCATCCGTGCGTCGCTGCGGTCCGGTCCCAGGTCGACGGGCACGTGCACCTTCCACCGACCACTGGCGACAACATCGATGTACTGTGGAGACCTCACGCTCCACGTGTTGAGCTATTCGGCGGTACGTCCACCCGACCTCCCGCATGCCCACTATACGCCCTCGCTCAAAGTCCGTCAATTGCACATACGTTTCACGTCCACGCTGTCGCGGCATGCTATCACTGTTAAAGACTGCGATGGAGCTCCGTATGCCACGGCAAACTGGCTGACACTGACGGCGGCGGTGCACAAATGATGCGCAGCTAGCGCCATTCGACGGCCAACACCGCGGTTCCTGGTGTGTCCGCTGTGCCGTGCGTGTGATTATTGCTTGTACAGCCCTCTCGCAGTGTCCGGAGCAAGTATGGTGGGTCTGACACACCGGTGTCAAGGTGTTCTTTTTTCCATTTCCAGGAGTATAGGACCCCGTACCATTTTCTCCCTCTAATTTTCCAACTAACCAGTCATGGTGGTCATTATGTCCCATGTACGCGTTATACGACTTCAAAACGGCGGGTTGATGCACTTGTGTCTTCTTACTTGCTTGTCTACTGTACCACCTAGCTTCTCCCAAAGATTCAACTTTGTCAAAATTTGTACCAATTGTAGTGCATCTGTTGCCGTGCCATAGAACAAATAAGACTTCACCATTCCTGTCGAACTGGTAGTCATAGTTTCCTCTAACTGTCTTTTCAGTTCGTTGCTGCTCAGTACTGGACAGCCACCAACTCGATTCTCTCGTGACTGTCCCAGTTGCTCGAAAACCCAAATTTCTCAGATGAATCAGAAGATCTCTACTAGTGAAGAAATTTTCAAAGTATTCACAATGATTCTCGGGTTTTTCAATGCAGTCCAGCATGTTTAGGACTACTCGGTTCCAGTAACGTTATGTGGACCTTCTTCTTCATTGGTCATACAGTCTACTTCAGGAGGACACACGGTGATATCAATATGGTCCTGATCACCTGACACAGCATAATAGAATGCGTCCCTGTTTATTTTTTCTTCTATTTCTTCGTTAGTGAGGTATCTATCTCGTCTGAAGGCCATTATAATGTATATAAAATGAAATGAAATAAAATAAAGTGAAATAAAAGAATAATACAATAGCACAAACAACAGAAAAGGGAATATGTAGATACCTCTGTCCATCTGGAACTGTATTATTTTCTAATGGGTAACATCCGAAGAACAGTATCAGCTGCAAAGCGATTTAGAAAAGATTGCTGTATGGTGTGTCAGGTGGCAGTTGACGCTAAATAACGAAAAGTGTGAGATGATCCACATGAGTTCCAAAAGAAATCCGTTGGAATTCGATTACTCGATAAATAGTACAATTCTCAAGGCTGTCAATTCAACTAAGTACCTGGGTGTTAAAATTACGAACAACTTCAGTTTGAAGGACCACATAGATAATATTGTCGGGAAGGCGAGCCAAAGGTTGCGTTTCATTGGCAGGACACTTAGAAGATGCAACAAGTCCACTAAAGAGACTGCTTACACTGCACTCGTTCGTCCTCTGTTAGAATATTGATGCGCGGTGTGGGATCCTTACCAGGTGGGATTGACGGAGGACATCGAGAGGGTGCAAAGAAGGGCAGCTCGTTTTGTGTTATCGCGTTATAGGGGAGAGAGTGTGGCAGATATGATACACGACTTGGGATGGAAGTCATTACAGCATAGACGTTTTTCGTCGCGGCGAGACCTTTTTACGAAATTTCAGTCACCAACTTTCTCTTCCGAATGCGAAAATATTTTGTTGAGCCCAACCTACATAGGTAGGAATGATCATCAGAATGAAATAAGAGAAATCAGAGCTCGAACAGAAAGGTTTAGGTGTTCGTTTTTCTCTCTCGCTGTTCGGGAGTGGAATAGTAGAGAGATAGTATGATTGTGGTTCGATGAACCCTCGGCCAAGCACTTAAATGTGAATTGCAGAGTAGTCATGTAGATGTAGATGTAGACATAAACGAGGGGTCGTTACTTACTTCAGCAACAAAATCTGATAAAATTACCATCTAAAAATGAATACATCAGCAGTAGCAGGGTTTCATATTCAAACGTGCAGCAATACAAATAACTGAAATGATAACACCAAG
Organism: Schistocerca gregaria; assembly: GCF_023897955.1. Lineage (NCBI taxonomy): Eukaryota > Metazoa > Arthropoda > Insecta > Orthoptera > Acrididae > Schistocerca > Schistocerca gregaria. The sequence goes on along the minus strand of NC_064921.1, from coordinate 107,785,836 downwards.
TCCCAGTGTCCTATTTCAAGTACACCAAATTTTATAACAATGGAAAACAATGAATATAACTCCAATTGAGTTAACAATGCAAATAGTTTAAAAGACACATTGTTGACTATAAATAATCACAAAAAGATCTTTGCCACATATTTCAAATATTACTAAATTGTCCATAAAGTAAATACCTGTAATCACGAGAAGTGTGCCTTAGTATTCAATAATCAATTAGTTGTAGGATTTATTGCTTTCAGTTTCCTGTAAGCATACATAAAAAGCATCAACAAATGACATAAAACAGTAATAGTTGCAAATTAATAATTTATTGTGTATTTATACATAAATATGTTCTCTGTCCTCAAAATAGGACACTGGTAATAAATGGGTTAACATCAGGATTGATGGCCAAGAAGTCAATGAAGTTAAGGAATTCTGCTACCTAGGCAGTAAAATAACCAATGACGGACGGAGCAAGGAGTACATCAAAAGCAGATTCGCTATTGCAAAAAAGGCATTTCTGGCCAAGAGAAGTCTACTAATATCAAATACCGGCCTTAATTTGAGGAAGAAATTTCTGAGGATGTACGTCTGGAGTACAGCATTGTATGGTAGTGAAACATGGACTGTAGGAAAACCGGACCAGAAGAGAATAGAAGCATTTGGGATGTGGTGCTATAGACGAATGTTGAAAATTAGGTGGACTGATAAGATAAGGAATGAGGAGGTTCTACGCTGAATCGGAGAGGAAAGGAATATGTGGAAAACACTGATAAGGAGAAGGGACAGGATGATAGGACATCTGCTAAGAAATGAGGGAATCACTTCGATGGTGCTAGAAGGAACTGTAGGGGGCAAAAACTGTAGAGGAAGACAGAGATTGGAATACAGCCAGCAAATAATTGAGGACGTAGGTTGTAAGTGCTACTCAGATGAAGAGGTTAGCACAGGGAAGGAATTCGTGGCGGGCCGCATCAAACCAGTCAGCAGACTGAAAAAAAAAATAAAAAAATAAAACACGGTCCAGTCCCGTTAATGTGACCACTGACTACGTTTGACGTCAACGTACAACGACCACTGAAAGCCGGCAGGTGTCAGCACTAGGAGTAGAGGGTATATGAAGTGTGTCCAGGGGGACGCGGGAAGCTGCGCAGTCTTAATATACAAAGGAAGCGAGTTATCTGATTTCCAAAAGGGCATAATCACTGGTTTTTCAGGCCAAGGGTGGAAGCTTTCGGGGAAAGGATGGAAGAGTTCCAGAAACGGCTAAGCTTTTAAAGTCTTATCGACAGGCATGACTAAAACAACACCGTGTGTCGCAGAATGACGCTATCCAAAACCGACGCCGAGGCAGTCGTGGTGCAACAAGGGCCTTAGATGACAGTGTGAACTACGGCAACGGAGTTGTGTACGGGTGCATAGAGGTGCAACAGTTGACCACCTGGCCGCCCACATGACTCGCATTTCCGACAGTATCCCATCAACGACCGTTCAGCGAACATTGCTGCATATGTGCCTCCGCAGCAGGTGTCTGTTTTACGCACCTATGCTGACTGTTGTCCATCGACGACGAAGGCTGGAATTTTCAGGCCAATACCGCAGGTGCACATCCATTGAGAGGTGACAGGTGGCCTTTTCAGGTGAAGCACGTTTTATGGCCTGTCGGAAGATAGTCTTTGGCGTGTGCGCCGTGAAACGTCTTAAAACAAAAAAATTGTGTGAGGTCATCCGCGTGAGTGCTTAAAGGAATCCGTGAAACTTTGGTTACAAGATAAATCAGTCGAGTCCTAGTGCCGCAGAGTCAACTTATTCCTAGGAATTACAATTACTAACAACTTAAATTGGAAGGAAAACATAGAATAATGTTGTGGGGAAGGCTAACCAAAGACTGCGTTTTAGTGGCAGGACACTTACAAAATGTAAGAGATCTACTATGGACACTGGCTACATTACACTTGTCTGTCCTCTTTTACAATATTGCCGCTCGCTGTGGGATCCTTACGAGATAGGACTGACTTAGTACATCGAAAAATTTCAAATAATAGCAGCACGTTTTGCATTATCGCGAAATAGGGGCGAGAGTGTCACGGATATGACACAGTATTTGGGGTGGACATCATTAAAGGAAAGGCGTTTTTCGTTGCGGGGGAATCTTTACTATTTACTTCCAGAAATGGGTGGGCAATAAATGGATGAATTGACTGAGTGGTAACCGAAATACAGAAATGATTAGAAGTATACTACAGACTTGATGATTCCATACTGGAATAGCCAGGAACTTGGCATCTCTACTTTCAAACTGGGGTACTTTAAGCGAAAGTTAAAAATCCATCAAGAGTCGCAGAGGGAACCATTCCTGGAGAAAACTGAAACGCTATTAACACCAATACGTCCAGTACCAAAAAGGAATATTCTGGTTCACGTGGGATGAACGATGTGAAAAATAGTTGTGTTGCAACTGATACTTTTCCACTTTCTAGGGTGCAAGTGTTTCGCTCCGAATTGCATCATGGAGACGTTAGGAAATTCTTGGTAGCTCTCTTTTGTCACCGCTTACCCTTCAGATATTTAATCAACAAGTTAAACGAAACGTACAGCACCATCTCGGAATGGGTTGGCTTTAGTTGTGATTGATTCGGCCTTGGAAACTGTTTTTTTTTGGGGGGGGGGGGGATGGGCTTTTGTTTTTTTCTATTAAACAGGAAAGATGTTCTTTACTACTTGTACACAGATAAATTCGAGTACTTAAGAAAATACATGAAAATTTGAAAAACTGGCAACTTTTGTACCTCCAATTACACTTGTTATATATTTTGCATTACAGTCGTTTTCCTTTAACAGACTGTCATTACCAGGCACATAGAACTTAACGTAGAAGTGTTATTTGCCCCTAAATTTTACAACTGGGAAGTTGTTGTTAGGCCAAACATTCATTAATTCTGCTTGGAAGATTGTGTGTGTGTGTGTGTGTGTGTGTGTGTGTGTGTATGTGTGTAGGGCCAAACATTGATTAATTCTGCTTGGAAGATTGTGTGTGTGTGTGTGTGTGTGTGTGTGTGTGTAGGTCAAGATTTCTCTTCAATTATGAAGGTATTAACAAACTTCGGATCAGTGCTGACAGTATCCGACACGTCATGTGAAACGTCAAGAAAGGGTGGTTTCGTTAACAGCATCTGTGATATGAATTTCAGACAAACTACACATGCTGAAATTCTTGCAAAAATTAAACGAGCAAATATTTGGTGATTCCACCATCTTCGTCAGTTTCCTGTAGATCAAGTATCATCAGATTTCACAACCGCTGAAAACCAGTTGCGCTTACAGCAGTTTGTCGTCTTTGAGGAATGAACGTAAATTTCAACCAAAACCTGGTGTTTGGAAACCAATTGAAGCACATGGCATCGTGTTACAAACACTTAACAGGCTTTAAGTATCTCCTCTATCGAACGCAAGCAATCTTCACGTAATATCTATCCACACTGACATCGGACGAACGCGTGACCCACACTACCCCGCTAACGAAGCTTAAGAATTTTACCGTCTGTCTCTCTGTCTCTGTCCCGTTAAATCTGTCTTCTTCTTCTCTCTCTCTCTCTCTCTCTGTCTCACTCTCTCTCTCTCTCTGTAAACTGATGTGTGCTCTGCGTTAGGAAGATATACAGTTGATGCTCTTGGTATTGCTTGCCCTTTAATTTACATCAACAGGAATTTTCAGGAAGAACACGAAGGGAAAATTCAAAAAAGAAGGCACGACACAAGAATTTGCTCTGTTCCTCCTACAGGGTGTTTCAAAAATGACCGGTATATTTGAAACGACAATAGAAACTAAACGAGCAGCGATAGAAATACACCGTTTGTTGCCATATGCTTGCGACAACAGTACATTTTCAGCCAGACAAACTTTCGAAATTACAGTAGTTACAATTGTCAACAACAGATGGCGCTGCGGTCTGAGAAACTCTATAGTACGAAATTTGCCACATATCCACCATGCGTAGTAATAATATGGCGTAGTCTCTGAATGAATTTACCCGAAACCTTTGACAACGTGTCTGGCGGAATGGCTTCACATGCAGATGAGACGTACTGCTTCAGCTGTTCAATTGTTTCTGGATTCTGGCGGTACACCTGGTCTTTCAAGTGTCCCCACAGAAAGAAGTCACAGGGGTTCATGACTGGCGAATAGGGAGGCCAATCCACGCCGCCTCCTGTATGTTTCGGATAGCCCAAAACAATGACACGATCATCGAAATATTCATCCAGGAAATTAAAGACGTTGGCCGTGCGATGTGGCCGGGCACCATCTTGCATAAACCACGAGGTGTTCGCAGTGTCGTCTAAGGCAGTTTGTACCGCCACAAATTCACGAAGAATGTCCAGATAGCGTGATGTAGTAATCGTTTCGGATCTGAAAAATGGGCCAATGATTACTTTGGAAGAAATGGCGGCCCAGACCAGTACTTTTTGAGGATGCAGGAACAATGGGACTCCAACAAGGGGCTTTTCGGTTCCCCATATGCGCCAGTTCTGTTTATTGAAGCCGTCCAGGTAAAAATAAGCTTCGTCAGTAAACCAAATGCTGCCCACATGCATATCGCCGTCATCAATCCTGTGCACTATATCGTTAGCGAATGTCTCTCGTGCAGCAATGGTAGCGGCGCTGAGGGGTTGCCGCGTTTGAATTTTGTATGGTTAGAGGTGTAAACACTGTCGCATGAGACAATACGTGGACGTTGGCGTCATTTGGACCGCAACTGTAACACGGCGAACGGAAACCAAAGGCCGCTGTTGGATCACCTGCTGCACTAGCTGCGCGTTGCCCTCTGTGGTTGCCGTACGCGGTCGCCCTACCTTTCCAGCACGTTCGTCACGTTCACAGTCCGTTGAAATTTTTCAAACAGATCCTTTATTGTATCGCTTTTCGGTCCTTTGGTTACATTAAACCTCCGTTGAAAACTTCGTCTTGTTGCAACAACACTGTGTTCTAGGCGGTGGAATTCGAACACCAGAAAAATCCTCTGTTCTAAGGAATAAACCATGTTGTCCACAGCACACCTGCACATTGTGAACAGCACATGCTTACAGCAGAAAGACGACGTACAGAATGGCGCACCCACAGACTGCGTTGTCTTCTATATCTTTCACATCACTTGTAGCGCCATCTGTTGTTGAAAATTGTAACTACTGTAATTTCGAAAGTTTGTCCGCCTGAAAATGTACTGTTGTCTCAAGCATATTGCAAAAAACGGTGTATTTCTATTGCTGCTCGTTTAGTTTTTATTGCCGTTTCAAATATACCGGTCATTTTTGAAACACCCTGTACATTCAGTGCTTACATTGATAATGTTATAGAGCAAGTTCGCGAAACAATTTAGATGAAGATAAAAACATATCTATAGAAGATAGACGTGTTGCGATATACGTAAGACTTTCCTGTGGTCACAGAGACGAAGTAAGATGTGGTGAAGGTCGTCAGCACAGTGAACTGGATTCTCGGTAACCAACTTGGCATGAGAATAAACAAGAGAGAGACAAAAGCAATGTATCAAATGCTAAAGAAGAATATGAACCACTAAGATTGCGAATTGTAAGGCACTAGAAATGTGAATAGGGACAGTAGAAACTAGAAAGAAACTGGGAGCAGACTACGCTAGACTAAAACTGCATTTAATTTGAAAAAGAATTTGTTCATCAGCAAGTACTTGAGTCTGTGAATAGGAAAAGGTTCACAAAATCATTTGTGTCAAGTGTGGCGATATAAGAGTGTGAAAACTGGACAGTATGAAGGAAGAGACGCCGGATAAAAGCCCTGGAAACTTGGTGCAACAGAAAGATGTTAAAGATCAGATGGAGAGGTGCTGAGAGGAGTACAGTAAACCAGATCTCTATGACTGCACATCCAGACAAGAAGAGACTAACTCCTACAATACATTTTAAGGGACAATAACATCATTGGAACAATAGCAAAGCGATGTACTGACGGAGTAATCGTCGGGGACCAGCAATGATGTCATACAAGCAACGGATTACGGTTGTTTTAGGGTGTACTAAGTATGCGGAAATGAGGAGGAAGGTAGGCAGAAGCGTGTAATGGCGTAGAGCAGTAAACCGACCTCAAGGCTGAATATTAAAGAAAATGGAGAAGAATATTTGCTTCCATACAGTTCAGTACGTTCAATATGCCTGAGTTACAGAAGTTTTACGCACGAGGCTTAATCTAGGTGTAATACATTGTGTACAGAATTCGTCGGTAGGGTGATTATAAGCTGTCATATTTATGCAATGATGGTTGTACTGATGAACTAGTAACTACGCTTTCGAAAGTGAAGATAATATCAAAATTGTGCTGCTAAGCTTATGTAGGAATAAGCATGTAAAATGAAGTGCACAATGTATCCTCTGAGTGAAGTAGTTGCTTTCTGAAGTTTTTAAATTTGTAGCACATGCAAGGTGTCAGAAATAACAGACGTAAGGGACGAATGAAACCGTGTGACATACAAATCCTCTTCCACTGTTGGTTCACACCCTATTCTAACACTGCAAGACCGCCTGCAAATGGTCACTGTTATCACTTGTAATGGTGACTCAGTGGTTATGTGTGAATACAAAGGTATGTGATTCGATCTCCAGTTGGACACGGAATTTTCATGTCACTTTTTAATCTTCACCTCTGAAAATTTATATAATGTGAAAAATCCCGAATTCTGCTACCAGTGTTCAAGTTAAACTACAGGTCCCACTATGTGGCTGTGTATGCCAGGTCATTAACTCGAAAGAAAAAGGGCCAATTGGGACCCTGCCTAGTAGAGCTCTAAGACATTCAAACTGCTGGATGACAACTTCTCCTCGACAGACATGTAACTATGGATTGAGAGCAAACCGAAGGAAGGAAAAGATAATGAGGAGCATCGTAAGTGAGATTAGCCATAAACTTAACATCAAAATTGGTGATCATGAAGGAGCCAAGGTTAAGGAATTCTACTAATTGGAAGCAAAGTAACACATGAGGGATGAGGAGGACCTAAAAAGCAGACTACTACAAGGAAAAATGGCAATTCTGGCCAAGAAAAGTCTATTACTATCAAAAATAGGCCCTAATTTGAGAAAGACATTCCTCTTAATGTCCCGTTGGAGCATGGCATGGTATGTTGATGAATCTTTGGGCGTAGGAAATCGGGAAAACAAGAGAATCTGTGTTCATGAGATGCGGTGCTACAGAATGATGTCTGAAATTAGGTGGCACATAAAGTAAGTAGTGAGGAGGTCCTCTGTGCAATTGGCGAAGAAAGGAACTTACGGAAAATACCGACAAAAAGAAGAGACAGGATGGTGGAACACTGTCGTGTTCCCAAACTCTTGGCCGTGTATTAAAATAAGGTGACGTTTCAACTATCGCCACATTCATCATACTCTGGCATAGATATGTGCATACTGTAATATTTACACTAGTTGAATATCTAGCACTCCATCCCTTTTCACATTCGTCAGACGTCAAGAAAAACACCCTGTGAGTGTGATAGCGCAACTAGAATAACTTTTTTTGGTTTAGGGGTGGACCCTTATCCTATGACAGAGCACAACGGTAATTAGCTATAAAATTGGTTTATTCCTATATTGTTGTTAAAGAAGGAATCTTGTGACATGACAATTTCAGGACAGTTGTCAAGATAAAGCACTGCGTCGTGTTTAGCAGAAATAACACTGAACACACCAATATCAAATTTAAATAGAAGGCTCTCTACTAGATTATCTTACGTCTAGACAGCGAAGTTGGCCAATATTACGACAAATCATTCGATTCCGGTACTAAATTCGGTGCTATTTAGGATGACAATCAAGCCTACGGAGGATGGTTAGTTTTTATGACCAGATGAGCCGAAAATTACTCAAGGTTGCTCGAGTTCGCAGTGGCTGCAAGCTGGTGATCCAACAACATTATGCCTCTGCGAGTGCCATTTGCCGTTAGCTGCGACGTGCTGTTGACTGCATGGCTGCTCTCGCCCCTGAAGATCCTATAAAAAACTAATCAAAATCTTTACTGATTTTATCAGCTGAAAATGTCCTATACTTCTCGTTAGGCGAGAAAACATGCACTCATCCCTAGTCTGTAAAATATCGTGATATACACGTGCATAGAAGGAACAGCGTGTATATTTGAACGCCCTCTTAGTTCTCGCTAGAACAATTAACTTCGTGGCTGTTCGTTTCTCCTCTGTCTGAGGTCAATGACTCCTCAGCTAATTTCTAGCTGTCAGCCAAAGTGAATGCCTTGTTAACACAAAAATTCCTCTTTTGGCGTCGTACAGAACGCGATGCGATCTGTTCTACACTTAACGCTGGTTCAGAGAAGAGTCCCCAAAATTTTCGCTATTGTGTCTTTCGTAACAAACTGTCCCCCACCAAGGTTCTTTCATGCTTCACGTCACATCTTTTTCATACCAATGGGAGCATTCCTTTCATCTTGTGGAAACTACCCCTGCCAATTGCAATGGGCCTACCTCTAAACTGCATCCAAATATTGCCCGTTTTTCTCGTTCCACGTTTGTTTCAGCCCATTGGATATTTTGTGCCTGCTCCTGCCACTTTCAAGTACATGAGTACATCACGAGCGTACCACAGGGCTTTCATGTGATCAACTGCTTCGCTGGTCTGTTTGTATCCATGTGGGTATCCCCCAATGCAGTTTTCAAAATAATTTCTCCATCGCAAGCAGCGCTGGGCCACTGCCTGCTTCCCTCACTGTATAGTCTGGTGCATCCGTTGTTCCACTCGCCGTGCATCAACAACCCCTTGTTAGAAGCCTTTCATTGTATGTGGACCACGACGGCGCAACTCCAAAACATTTCTTCCAGCAGCTTTTTTCACCTTTTGCTCATTGTCATGCAGGATTTGAGTTCGGTGTGTTAATACTGTCGGATCGAGTGTCATTCATTTGCATTACATACTTTACATATTGATAGGCAAATCTCTGCTCACTATCGCCGAAGAATGTCAGGTGACATGTCCATCTACTTGTTACAATATATTAAATCACATGTAAGGTACGAAATTGACATTCATTCAAGTGGCCACCTTACAGATACTCCTCTCCACCTGGCTAATGGCGACCATGTTCCATCTGGCTGGTGGAGGGTATAGGGGTGACTCTGCATTGGTGTGGGTAGTGAGTGGTCTATTCGCATCTCGGTGAGGGCAGTCTGGCTATGTCTTGCGAGTAGAACAACTTTCTGTGGTCCTATTGGCACTGAAGCTTGTTTCCAGATACAATGCCACGCTCAGTAGGTATTCTTTGAAGACTGTCGTGAACTTGCATGTCAGTGGAAATAGTAGGGTAAGGTGGGCACTTCCCCACTCTACATTGTTGTCAAATTTTTCCAAGATTTTCGGGGACACCATCCCACTCTGCATGATTGACAAATTTATAATTCCTCTTAACCTATGGTTCTGTTTCAGGTCACCCCCTTCTCTCTCTTAACCTTGCTACATAGAGGCCATGTTAATCGTAATGGAAGAGCAAGGACTGGGTCTGGTTTGCCCATTGAGGATTCCCAGGGGAAGCAGCGAGACATTTGATGTAGAGTGTGAATAACGAATAGAACAATAGGTTAAGGGGGATTATAAATTTGGCAACCATACAGATTGGGGTGGTGCCCCCACTTCATCATGAGTAAATTTGACAACCATGCATCTGTCTTGAATAAATCTGGCAACAATTCAGAATAGGGTAGTGCCAACTTTACTATTGGACTCCTTTACGACGCTGTTCCAATATCTGGTTGCTCGACAAAGTAGCTTGGTATTCTGGAATTCAAAGATGTGGTGTTCATTGAGGCTATTCTCTCCTTCTGCTGACTTTTCCGTCTTTCCCAGTCGCACATGCCTGATATGCTCCTCCCAACAATTCGACATATAGCGCGGCATTTGCCCAATGAACTGCTAGCCACCTTCACAATCAATTCTGTATATTTCTGGTACATGTATTTTAGTGAGTCTTTCACAGAGACAAACCACTCTTCCATCTTCAGTGTGGGTCGAAAGACGGTTTCTATATTGTACTTTTTTGAGTAGCCTCGCAATTTAACTGAGAGGGGTCCCAGGTGTCACCTTCTTCCTCTTTCTAGATTCCTGCATCTTCTCTCTTCTTCAGTGCCCTACTGTCAACCTGCTTAGCTAGGTGGTAACGTGCTGGCCTCCCATGCAAGCAAGCACGGGTTCGACTCCCGGCCGGGTTGGAAATTTTCTCGACTCGCGGACTGGGTGTAGTGTTGTCCCCATCATAATTTCATCCTCATCACCGGCGCGCAAGTCGCCCAATGTGGCGTCAAATGAAATAAGACTTGCACTTGGCGGCCGAACTTCCCCGAATAGGGCCTCTCGACCTATGATGCCACACGCTCATTTCGTTTCAGTGCCCTACTAATCTGTGCTTCAGTTCTGAAGAATACTTCTTTCGTATGTTTAGTTCGTCAGATAGGCTATCTTCATAGCAGATGATGTGCGCCATGTGTTCCATGGTTGTTACCACAGTATGCCGTTGCCCCCGAAGGTGACACCTCTTTGCATGTAGGTACAAGTCTGCGTTCGTCTTCTTTCTATATACTGAATGGGCCAGCATACCATCGTCGTCTTCCTAATTAGTATGGTCAAGAAACGGAGACGTCAGGGAATAACTTCCATGGGAGTAGTGGGACCTGTCCGGATAAAAACTGTAGGAGAAGACAGATATTTTTCTACTCTGAGAAGAAGAGATTGGCACAAGAGAGGAATTCGTGGCATACGTCGACGGATATGTCAGAATACTGATGTGTCTTTGTAACCCACTTTTACAGGCACGAGCAACACTCCACCAAACTATAGGGGGTCAACTTGCACGCCTTGGTGAAACTCTCGTACGCAAAACGGTGTCACCGACATCCCAGCGGACTTCTGGAATGGTTACGGGCTGCCGATGCCGACCGCCCACTCTGTGCGGCGCCCCATGGTGGTCGGCCCACAGTTTTCCAGCACTCCAGTCAGCCGGAGGCGCTCTGGAGGCGGCGGCGCGCCGTAATTAATGTTCTCCTCTCGGCTGGTTCTTACGCAGACATCAACTTGCTACTTAGAGGCCGCGTTTATATATTCAGCACGGAAGAGCGAGGACGGGGCCTGGTTCGCCCGTTGGGGATTCCCGGGAGAAGCAGCCGGAGGTTTGCCGCGGAGTGTGGATAAGGGAGGGGTGGGGGCGGATGGAAGGGTCGGTTGAAGGGGGGGGGGGGGGGGTAAAGCTGTGGCAACCTCCAGTCTGAGCCGCCAGCGGGAGAGAGCGGAACCAGTTCGCATCGCCCCAAGTTGCTGGCTCCTACCAAGTATCACGTGTATTCATTCCAAGACGTGAATTAGTTTCGTAGCGGAGACACGTCACACAGACCTCGAAATGAGACACACTGCACCAGTTCAAAGCTCCTATTCGACTTCACAGGCCGTGACCCACTATCCTGTAAGAGAGAACGTGCTTGAAAGCAGTACACGAAACTGTCTCTTTGCCTCTACACGATTTACTACGGTGCAAAAAGTATTGTTTCCTTTTGAATAGTTTATATGAATGTTCTATAAGTAAATCTTCAGTTTCGTTGTAGTTATAAGGGTTCCGAGAGGAATGGAGATTAGGAGAGACTTTCTGGTCGAGGTGAGTATAGGTTAGACCAGTAGTCCCAAACTGGGGACCATTACCCCCTGAGAGGTAAAGTGTAATTTTCGGCGGAGTTAAAAATATAAGTCGGTTTACTCAAGAGAAACTAGTCATCATTATTGTCTCCAGTAGCACCTAGGTAAGTTGCTTCTGAGGAGGTAAAGTGCTACAAAGCAGCGTCCGTGACTAAGTAGCTTTCTAAAGAATGGGAGCTTAGCCCACTAAATTTGGTTCGCTGAAGCTCCAGCGCCCCAGCATTGCTAGCACAACGTGCATGTCAAACAACAGACTTGACAACGATGTCACTGAAGACGATGCGTCTCAGTTGTATCAGAGAAAATTGTGCACGATTCATTGGCCTGATGATTTGAGAGATTAGTTCAAGGACAAATTATCTAGTGTAAGTACGTCTCTGTTTTCTAACCGTGGATTCATGATGAAAACAAAAAATGTCTCCGGTGTGCGGCCTTTTCAAACAAGTGCCTAAACGGAATACAGACTATAATGAAGCGAAGTTCTATGTGGAAGGTGAAGGCATAAATATGGAACTTTAGGTGACATTTATGAAGCCTTAATATCCTGTATTCAGATACATATAAAAAAAGTTATTCTTGTATTTCAAGAATATTCAGAAAGTTATGCGAACACAAATACTACTGAACGTCAAAGGCGATTCATAAAGCGAAAATCGTCAGAAATTTTCTTTAATGATAAGGAAAAATATGTTAAATCTCAGTCTCTTTTTCTTAGCAATCTCAGCAATAAAGAAAAGTTTGTTACACAGCTTGTACAGGGCGTGGCAAAGAAAAGTGTCCCAGAGAACAGAGCTGCGGTGAACAAAGAAACAAGGCAGAGGAAAGGAAATACAGTTATAACTTGAGTGTGGTAGATGTTGAAAGTAACCACCATTCATCCAAAAATTGGTTCAAATGGCTCTGAGCACTATGGGACTTAACATCAGAGGTCATCAGTCCCCTAGAACTTAGAACTACTTAAACATAACCTATCTGACGACATCACACATATCCATGCCCCAGGCAGGATTCGAACCTGCGACCGTAGCTGTCGCGCGGTTCCAGACTGAAGTGCCTAGAACCACTCGGCCGCAACGGCCGGCCACCACTCACCTCTGGGCCCTATTGAGACCTGGTCAATAAGCTGCTAAAGCAGGAGCCAAACTGGACTTTCGGAACTGTTGCAATCTCATCCGAAAATCTTGAAGAGTATGAGTGGTGTTGAGATACACCTTAGACTTGACGGCTCCCCGCACAAAATAATAGCAAACTGGCAGATCAGGTGACCTGGGTGGCCAGATAGCGCCCCGACCAGACTGTCCTGTGCTAACAACTCTGTCAGACGTGGAGATTGAATAAAAGTGCCCCTAGGTTCGGTAGGCTGTATGGGTAGTTGCTCCATTGTTTTTGGGTGTGGTCGTATGCACGCATTCATGTCAAATCGTATTCAGTCGTCCGGGATACTTTTACGTGCCCCAACGAGTACAAAAAATAGGCAGTTTTGGCGTTGAAACCAGTACCTAGGACGATGATGCAGCTTTTGACATTGTTGAAAAAGCAATAATTGCCTCAAAATTAAGCTGGAAAGTTGTTACTGTTGGTTTGAATATTGATCTTCTGGTACTACTTATAGCTCTTACACCACACTGCTAAGACACGTATGAAGGAAGGTAAAAGCAGGGGTCAGAATGAGGTGTTACATTTCTAAAGATATAGGTATCTCCTCCTCTCTCTACCTCCGACTATAGGCAAACAATCCTATTTCTTCATGCAGCGAAAATAGAATGTCGTGTGGCGACAGCCTCCTTGTAGGTAGACATGATAGCTTAGTGCAAGTCCTTTGAGATGACGCCACTTCGGCGACTTGCACGTCGACGAGGATGAAGTGATTATGATGTTGATGATACAAACACCCAGTCCCTGATCGGAGAAAATCTCCTACCCAGCCGGGAATCGAACCCCAGCCCCCTGCAGGACAAGCTGGCATACTGTCCACTCAGCAACCGGGCGTACTTTCATCAGTAAGTGGTTGTAACAGCCAACCACTGCTGATGCAGCATGTATCCACTCCCACTGAGTATAACTACAAGCGTACTTCGGTTAGGGCAAAGCTTCCACCCCAGAAACAGAGGTTGAAGAGAATTAAATTTCTCTCTCTCTCTCTCTCTCTCTCTCTCTCTCTCTCTCTCACCCTCCAGTGCACATGAAACAACTACCACCTACAGACAACGTATTACTAATGCTTCGGCGCTGCTGCTACACTCCGGATAGCAGAAGGAAATTCAAGTGTCTGGAGCTGACTTACGGTGCACAAAAGCTATCGACAATAACGCTGCATTAACATGAGTGGTAGGCTTTTGGCAAAAGATTTGGAGTTATATGTAACAGCTTAATTTTGAACAGAATTGTGGTATTTAGTTAAGTGGATGTTATACACTGAAGGACCAAAGAAACTGGAACCACCTGCCTAATATCGACATGCCATGAACTCGACTAATGTCTCAACTACTGCTGGATGGAACTGACCCTATGAATCTTGCAGCGCTGTCCATAAATCCGTAAGAGTACGAGGGGGTGGAGATCTCGTCTAAACAGCACGTTGCAAGGCATCTCCGATACGCTCAATAATGCTCATATCTGTGGAGTTTGGTGGCCAGCGGAAGTGTTTAAACTCAGAAGAGTGTTACTGGAGTTACTTTGTTGCGTTTTTCGACGTGTGGGATGTCACATTGTCCTACGGGAATTGCACAAGTGTGTCAGAATGCACAATAGAAATGAATGGATGTAGGTAATCAGACAGAATTCTTACATACGTGTCACTTGTGAGAGTAGTGCCTAGACGCATCAGGGGTCCCATATCACTCCAAGTGCACACGCCCCACACCGTTACAGAGACTCCAACAGCTTGAACAGGCCCCTGCTGACATGCAGGTTCCATGGATACTTGAGGTTGTTTCGATGCCCGTACACGTCCAACCGTTCGGTACAATTTGAAACGAGATTCGTCGGGCTAGGCAACATGTTTCCAGTTGTTCCAATGTCGGCGTTGACGGGCTCAGGGGAGGCGTAAGGCTTTGTGTCGTGCAGCCATCAAGGGTGTACGAGTGGGCCTTCGGCAACGAAAGCCTATATCGATGATGTTTCGTTGAGTGGTTCACACCTGAAACATGCTGATGGCTCTGCTTTGAAATCAGCAGAAATTTTCGGAAGCATTGCACTTCCTTCACGTTGACAGATTCCCTTCGGTCATCGTTGGTCCCGTTCTTGCAGGATCTTTTTCCGGCCGCAGCGGTGTCGGAGATTTGATGTATTACCTGATTCCTTATGTTCACTGTACACTCGTGAAATATTCGTGAGGGAAAATCCCCACTTCATCGCAATCTCGGAGACACTGTACCTCATCTTTCGTGTGTCGAGTATAACGCCACGTTCAAACTCTTTTAAATCTTAATAACCTTCCATGGCTACAGCAGTATCCCCTCTAACAAATGCGCCAGGCACATGTTTTCTTATATAGGGGTTGCCGCCCACAACGCGGTATCCTGCCTGTTCACATGTCTCTGTATTTGAATACGCATGCCTATACCAGTTTCTTTGGCGCTTCAGTGTACATACCACGGTTGAAAACGTATTATGAAAACAGTAATTGCTGATTACTTCTACAACAGTTCTCGACTCTCATGGATAATGATTTTGATTCCTGTATAAATATTAACGTGCATAACAATGAATAAAAACTTTCTATTAGATCTGTTCTTAATCAATAAATGTCAGTTTTAATAGGAATTTCATTCTCTGTCTTTTCTTTCCCTCAGATTTTTGTACTTATATTTGTGTGCAACGTATATATGTCTCTATAAATAATAGGCAAGTACTTGTGGAAAAAAACAGAAGAAAAATTTTAATAAATTATAGTGGAAGTCGAAAAGCATACAAAACTCATGGGCCAAAGGAATTTTATTCTTCCAGGTAGAATGTCTCTAAAACTGGTTATCTTACTTAAAATTTGGTATTTGGTATACTTTGAGCCAAATTTCACTACAAATAATTTTTATAATATAATTATAAGAAATAAACCGTTCCTCATCAAAACGAAAACAGGCGAACAAATAAATTAAGGCATAGAGGAGGGATACACTCGGGGAAAGGAAGCACTTCTGTTGCCATATTCCCCAAGAGTGTTTTTCCTATGTTTGAAGGCTTTATAAGTGTTTTCTCTCACTTTTCCCAGTTTACCTGGGATATTTGCTTTTTAGGCCATAAACCTATACTATGTTTGAAAGATCATTGATATTATCAGAGTTCCCTAATACGCTCATGCGGATTACATTTTCTGTCATGGCCAAGGGAGCCAAGCGAAATAGAGCACCCCAACCGCAAGAATAAATGAACCTCATCTCTTCAGAATAATCTAAAAAAGCACTGTAGGACATTCTTATACAGGTGGTGGCGGGACATCAACTGTTCAATAAAAAATGTCTAATCAAAACATCTTAGCCGTCTACATTTCTAGTTATTATTTAGTTTGAGAAACCAGTTCCAGCGCAACATTACGCCATCTTTGGGCCCCAGGGTAAAGAGAACAATGACAACAGCGTGAAACACACAACAAAAGGACGGTTTAAGTATTATATATATAGTAAAATAGCACAGTACCAGAATGTACAGCCAGTAACTGCAAAGTTAGAAATAAATGAGACAACAGTTGCATACTATGTTAATGCAAACGTGGGAACAAAATATATGAGCCATACAACCATGAAAAGTAACCTAATACATATAGCGCAATATTGCATGTTACGCTAATGTCAATGCCCATGAAACGTCTGGAGCAAAACAATCACAGTCATATCGTAATGAGGACGGTTTAAGTATTATATATATAGTAAAATAGCACAGTACCAGAATGTACAGCCAGTAACTGCAAAGTTAGAAATAAATGAGACAACAGTTGCATACTATGTTAATGCAAACGTGGGAACAAAATATATGAGCCATACAACCATGAAAAGTAACCTAATACATATAGCGCAATATTGCATGTTACGCTAATGTCAATGCCCATGAAACGTCTGGAGCAAAACAATCACAGTCATATCGTAATGAGTAAAACTTGAGGGTAAATTATCTGTTTATATGTTATCATATAATAGTAAAACATAAAAACACTTATTGGACATCAATCCCACATCAGCTATCAGTATCACCATGTTAAACATACTAATAATAACAAACAAATCAAGAATATAAAGTTACTACAGTGCAATCTGTCAGTCACAGATTTATAAGATGACATCTACTTAATCAAACCATTTTAATAAACAAAACTGTGAATCTAATGTAATATACTGTAATCAATTCCCACTATGTAGGAAGTATTGAAATATGTAGAAAAGGTCATAACCAACATTACCATGGATGGGAGAGGTCTGCTGGTAGGCAGGCATGTCGCTAGGTGATATATCAAACTATAAACTATGAAATAAGTCCAAAGAAGAGTACAGCAGTACGTAAACAGTATATTAGAAAGACATTTTGATTGAAATGAATGGCTTTCTAGTACACTACTACAGGGGATACGGGTGCCAACAAATGCTGTGTGCTTATGCTGTGGTCTATTGTCTATCCTGCATCTCATGCTGTGGTATTGCCAGCATCCAGGAGAGGCAGCAGCACACAGCATATGTATGAGTTACATATCATTGGATACCAGTGGATACAGTAAACAAGTTTCCGATCAGTACATTTATTTCCAAATATTACTGTTGGTGTATGACACAATGGTGTGGATGTTACAGCTTGTGAAACAACTGTACAAACAACGTTTTCTTCTCTCAGTCCAACTGCCACACACTAATTTTGTAACATGCATTCGTAACAGAAGGATTGAGACATGCTTCAGTGCCTCACCAGAACTCCTTTCCCAGGTAATAACTAGATCTATAATACACCAACTATTGGTTCATTGTTCATTTTGCAGCATACATACATACATTAATACATGTACCATAGATCAAGAATATTACATTTTCTAATGAAGTGGAACATGTCACTTTAATATACTTTCCCTTTACACAAAATATTTTTGTTTACTCTTACTACTTCATATCTAAAAATTAGTCTGTTCAGTAGAAGGAGTTGTCATTCATAAATGTTTGAATTAGTTTTTGAATGTGTTTTGGATATGTCAGACTTTTAGTGCTACTTGCAAAATGGCCAAAGATTTATGTGGTAGCATAATTCATCCCTTTGCGTGACAAAATCAGATTTAACCCAGAATAGTGAAGATCATCCTTTCTTGTACTGTTGTATCTATGCACTCCATTGTTATTTCAAAACTGGGATGGGTTATTAATTATAAATTTCATAAGTGAATATATGTATTGTGACGGTACTGTGGATATCCCGAGTTTCTTCAATAAATGTCTGCAAGGTGTTCTTGTGTGAGCTCCAGCTGTTATTCTAATTACATGCTTTTCTGCAATGAATACTTTTTCTCTTAATGATGAATTACTGCAAAATATGATGTCATATGAAAGCAATGATTGAAAATAGGCATATTAGGCTAATTTACTGAGATGTTTTTCACCAAAATTTGCAATAACCCTATCTGAATAATTAGCTGAACCTAACTCTTTCAGCAGATCAGCGATGTGTTTCTTCCAGTTCAATTTCTCGTCAATGCACTCAACCAGAAATTCTGAATATTCTGCTTTAGCCACAGACTTCTGTCTGAAGATTATATTTATCAATGGTGTAACGACATTTACAGTACAGAATTGTATATACTTTGTTTTCTCAAAATTTATTGTGAGTCCATTTCCAGAGAACCAGTTAATAATTTTTTGAAAGAACGTGTTTACAATTTCCTCAGCTAATTCTTGTTTGTTTCGTGTTATTATTCTATTTGTATCATCAGCAAAAAGAACTAGCTTTGCATCTTCATAGATATAGAGTGGCTAGTCTTTAATATATATTAACGACAGTAAAAGGCTCAAGATAGAACCCTGTGGGACATCATTCTTGATACATCCCAGTTAGAGGACTATGTTGATTTCTGTACTGATAATTTCAGCCTTCTGCATTCATCCAATTAAATATGAATTAAACCATTTGTGCACTATCCCACTTGTACCACTATACTCAGACTTATCTAGCAGAATTGCATGATTCAGACAGTCAAACATCTTTGAGATGTCACAAAATATCCTGTTGGGTGATCTTCAGTTATTCAGAGCATTCTATAATTGATCACTGAAAGCATATATAGCATATAGCTGGCTGTCGCTGATACTCGCTGTAATCGCTGTAGTTCGTGTTATGAAGATTTCCTGTGAGGTAAGTGACCTTTGAAACAGAATGGGGTCTCCACTCTTGCCTGTGATTGAAATGAGTTTAGGCAATTAACAGAATTGAAGGTAGTTTCACATTTCTTTAATTTCTTTTTTTATTTGTATTATTGTTAGGATTTCTCGCAATTCAGGGCCATTATTTTCTGTTAATTATTGGCAGTCATGTTGCCAATGCATAACAGTCAGATTGCGTTGTGCTTGTATACTGTGTGTAATAAATGAATAGGATATGTTTGAGTTGTCTTTGTCAGGGAAAATTGAATAGGTCAGTGTTTAATAAAAATATAATTAAAGAATTAATTTCAAGTTTTCATTGAGTTTGATCGACATACAGTCTTCATATGCTCTCAGTTGTCCTGTTTGCCTTTTAATAATATTCCAAATTATTTTGATCTTATTATCAGATGTACTAGTGTCAAACATAATGCATATACTTTTGGAGTTTTTAATAACTTTTCTTAGTGTAGTGCAGTTGTTTTTATAATGTCTCAATGTTTCTGGTTCATTAGTCCTCCTGGCTATAAGACACATATCTCTTCTCTGTTTACAAGATATTTTTACCATTTAGTAAGCCCTGGTTTTTTAGATGGTCTCTTACAATTATATTTCACTGTTTCCTACACAAACTGTTTTCAAATATACTCACAAAAGTATCATGAAGTCGGTTAAATTTTAAATTAACTTCAAGTTCCCTGTACACTCCATCCCAGTCTAACTGTTGCAATCTTTCCCTAAAACTTTCAGTCGTTAAATCGTTAGTTTAATGCATTATTTTCTATGACTATTTTGCATTGCTGTATCGAGCTATGTCACAAACAGTAACTAGCTGTGCATCATGAACAGACTGACCATTCCTAACAGGAAATGTTTTATTTGATTAAATTTATCTTGTTCCATGAAAATATCATCTAACAATGTGCTGCTTTCCTGTACTTCCCAAGTAGAAAAATCAATAACTGATGACAAATTCAAAGAACCAAGTGATACTTTAAGGTCAAGCTTTCTATCAGACTCTATCAGAAAATCTACATTGAAATCCGCACAAACAATAATTTCCTTCCCTCTAACCATGGATAATTAAAGAAAGAATTCAGGTTTTTCTAAAATTGCTCAAAATATCTCAGTGTGGACCTATACATGACTATAATTCATTGCCATACTCTTCTGTTAATTATTGGAAGTCATGTTGTCAAAGTATAGCAGTCAGATAAAAGTACCATTATTTAGTCTAGGCTCACATGCACATGCTTCTATACGTTGCTCTACACAAAAGATTTTAGTTTCCAAATTTTTCGAACTGTGACAGATTTTAACATGTAGGGCAACTTCTCTCTCCGTAGTGTCTCTACTTAGATGTGCTGAAGTCTTATATCCACCTGCATGTATCATTTCTATAACTGTGACTTTATGATGTTCGCACAGGCATAGAACTTCTATTCGACTCTCACGTTCTATATCTTCTATACAAACAAGAAGCCCATCTATTTTGTTTCTTAATCCCCTAATATTCTGATTATTTTACACTGTGCTTTTATGAGAATCTTGTGACATGGCGTCATTTTTTCTCACTGTACTGTTATGAGAATATTGTGATATTTTTAATATATATCTAGTACTTGCCTGTCTAAGCTTTTCATTCAGCTTAATTTCAATCAATGTTGAATGATTGGACACTGATCTTAACAAAGAAATGCTGCCATTAGTTTAAGTGCCCCCCCCCCTTTAAAAATTTTGCTATCATTCCAGCCAATTTACCGTGTAACAGTACACTAACTGACACTACATCGCAACAATAACTATGTAATGACTACTACACTACTAAATAGAATAATCTATATCATTATTTATTATATTAATATTACTACTAACAATATTGTTATTATTAAAGTAATTATTATTGTCGGCGCAGTGGTCAGACATAAATTATTGGCAGCATGAAGTCTTCGTATTTCTGCTGGTTCAGATGTGAGAAGTCCAGCAATGAAATGATTTATAAACAGGAGGCGTATGTGTAGTGTAAACCCAGAAGAGATGACACACATTCTCAAAATCACATATTGTGAAGTCCTATGGTGCTCTTTTAGTAAAAACTTTTTTGTGGGCAATGAAACACACCAGTTCTATATGGAACACAAATTTTTGACCTTTTTAATGTAATATTGAAGCAAAATATTTGGTCACCAAAAGATCTTTACACTCCGGCGTGTATCCCTTATGCTAAGGGTGACAAGCCACTTACCAAATACGGTAAAACGTACCCTGTTTTTTAAGCCAAAACCGTATACACATACTTATAAATACATTTTTGGTTGTATGTATGTTGTGGGATGAAAGAGAAACGATAAAGTGCTAAAACTTGCTTTTTTTAATAATATCGTATTTATATACAT
The DNA here is from genome assembly GCF_023897955.1 of Schistocerca gregaria. Taxonomy (NCBI): domain Eukaryota; kingdom Metazoa; phylum Arthropoda; class Insecta; order Orthoptera; family Acrididae; genus Schistocerca; species Schistocerca gregaria. Next base: position 107,764,427 of record NC_064921.1, on the reverse strand, counting down.
ATAAGTATTTCACTACTTTAGTGAACTAGTTATTGGCTGTTGAAAATTATGGCAATAACATCCTTGACTCTTTCTGGCTCTCAAAGCCACGAGGTTTCCTTGTTTCCCTCCAGTTCTCTCACAGATAGATCGAGGGAAAACAACTGTCTGTATGCCTCCAAATGAGCCCTAATTTCTCTGTATTGTCTTCGTGGTCCTTAAGCGCAATGTACTTTGGTGGCAGTAGAATCGTTCAGCAATCAACTTCAAATGCCGATTCTCTAAATCTTCTCAATAATGTTTGACGAAAAGAACGTCGCCTTCTCAGCAGAGACTCCCATTTCAATTTCCAAAGTATCTCCGTAACACTTATATGTTGTTCTGACCTACCGGTAACAAATCTAGCAGCCCGTCTCTGAATAGCTTCAAAGTCTCCCTTCAATCCAATCTGGTACGGATCCCAAACACTCGGACAGTACTCAAGAATGGGCCGCACCTGCGTCCTACATGCTGTCTCCTCTACACGTGTACCAATCTTTCCTAAAATACTCCCCAAAAAACTTATATCTACCTTAATTTTCCTACCACAGTTCCCACATGCTCGGTCCACCTCATATCGCTTTGCAACGTTTGGCCGAGATATTCAGTCTACTGGACTGTGTCAAGCAGCATACTGGTAATACTGCATCCGAACGTTACAGGCTTGTTCTTCCTACTCAGTCGCATTAGCATACATTTTTCCACATTTAGGGCTAGCAGCCATTCATCACACTAACAGTATCTGTATATTTCATATGCTCGTACCTTCCTTAATAGCCTGCAGTGTGGCATCGTGTCAAGTGCTTTCCGGAATCTAGAAATATGTAATCTGCATTTTTTCCATTCATCTGTGGTCCTCATTATCAGATGTGAGAAAAGGGCAAGCTGAATTTCGTACGAGCGATGCTTTTTAAAACCATGTTGGCCCGCGGACATAAGCTTCTTAGCCACAAGAAAGATTATTATATTCGAACTGCGAGTATGTTCAAGGATTCTGCAGCAGACAGAAGTTAGGGATATTGGTCTGTAATTTTGTGGGTGCGTTCTGTTATCTTTCTTATATACTGGCGTGATCTGCGCTTTTCTCCAGGCGCATTACTTGTTTGCAAACGTTTCTGTTGTTTCTCTACGTCATGTGTGCTTATTTCTATAGCGACCTTATGGGATTCTGTCCGGTGGTCAAATGCTGGTACGTTTGTACGGTTGTCCTGTGTGAACGGTTTCTTGAAGGTAAAATTTAAAACTCCGCTTTCGTGTTGCTATCTTCAAATGCCACACCAGACTGGCCAACAAGAGACTGAATGGAAGCTTTAGATCCACTTAGGGATTTTACATGAGATCAGAATTTTCTCGGTTTTTCTGCCAAATCGTTTGCTAAGGAGTGAGTGTGGTAGTCGTTGTATGCTGCGCGCATAAATCTTTTCATAGACGCACGAGTCTCTACTAATCCTCGCTTGCCGTCATTTGTGCGTCTTCTTTTGAATCTAGAGTGCATCAGTCTCTGCTTCCTCTGCTCCCTTATTATACCATGGTCGGTCTTTTCTATTCTTTATCCAGTCAATAGTTATTTAGAAATTTGTGCTAAGGTGTTATGAGACCAAAGTACAGAGGTCATCCGGCCCGAAGCTTACACACTATTTAATCTAACTTAAAAGGACTTACGTTAAGGACGACACATACATCCATGCCCGAGGGAGGACTCGAACCTCCGATGGGAGGAGCTGCGTGCACTTACTAGGCACGTAAATCTCCAGGCTACGATTTACAACCTTCTTTGACTTTATTTGGTCAGTAACAGGTGAATAACTTTTAAGCAAGTGGTTAATATATGTGTATATTGGGGAATACAGAATAATATTCTGCATTGATCTTCAGGAGAATGTGTGAACACCCTAGAAATGCATGCTAAGTTATTTGAACGGAAAAAAGCAACACGAAAATGATATTGCCGATTTAAAACAATTATTTTGATTTGAGTGGCAGGTATCCCTAACGAAAAAAAGGTGGAGCATATGTACCGGATTTCATTGCGGCATAACCGCGCTGCTGCTACGGTCACAGGTTAGAATCCTGCCTCGATAAAGGATGTGGTGATGTCCTTAGGTTGGTTAGGTTTAAGTAGTTCTAAGTCTAGAGGACTGATGACATCAGCTGTTAAGTCCCAAAGTGCTCAGAGCCATTTGAACCATATTTTCATTGCGGCTTGTGTACCGTCATATAGTAGAGAGACGCCGTAACTTGATAGATAATATGATCGCACACCACAAATTATTGTTAGTAGAAGTACTCAAACATTTAGTAATATTTCACTATTTGGCATACAAGAAGAACTAATCGTGACGTTGAAGAGGTTTTGAAGCGATATTTATAGATTTCCCTCAGCTATTCCCCCAAATTTATGGGAAACTTACCCGATCTTAACGTAAGCACTTTCATTGTTGTTCTGGCGTCCACTCAGCACCTGTAGTGGCAACACGCGAACACTGTGTCTGTGTCTGCCGAAACTTCAAGTGGTGCGCCGTCTATACTGCTTGCGACGCCTCTCCCAGGTTTACCCTAGGGTATACATTTTAATGTGCGTGACTTCAGTGAGGGTACAGTGTATGGATGGGGCAGTTGCTGTAATAAATCTGGGAGTATGCGTGCGGAACGATTTGAAGTTGAATGATCATATAAAATTAATTGTTGGTAAGGCGGGTACCAGATTGAGATTATTGGGAGAGTCCTTAGAATATGTAGTCCATCAACAAAGGAGGCGGCTTACAAACCACTCGTTTGACCTATACTTGAGTATTGCTCATCAGTGTGGGATCCGTACCAGATCGGGTTGACGGAGGAGATAGAGAAGATCCAAAGAAGAGGGGCGTGTTTCGTCACAGGGTTATTTGGTAAACGTTATAGCGTTACGGAGATGTTTAGCAAACTCAAGTGGCAGAATCTGCAAGAGAGGCGCTCTGCATCGCGGTGTAGCTTGCTCTACAGGTTTCGAGAGGGTGCGTTTCTGGATGAGGTATCGAATATATTGCTTCCCACTAATTATACCTCCCGAGGAGATCACGAATGTAAAATTAGAGAGATTCGAGCCCGCACGGACGCTTTCAGACAGTCGTTCTTCCCGCGAATCATACGCAACTGGAACAGAAAAGGGAGGTAATGACAGTGGCACGTAAAGTGTCCCCCGCCACACACCGTTGGGTGGCTTGCAGAATATAAATGTAGATGTAGATGTAGGGAGCACTATGGTGCAGAGGAAGATGTTTTGTGGCAAGTGGTTACCCACAATGTGAATAGATACCTTTCTCTTCTGAGATGGGGTTGCAGGTCGCACTCGCTGTGCCCTGAGAATTACTTAATTACTCTATAGAAAAAAAATGTTGAAATGAACAGTACCAACAGTGCCTTGGCGAAGTAGTTGGTGCTTCACAAAAGCTACTACATAAATTAAATATCATTTCTCTTTTTATTATTTCAATAATGAAAGTGTTAAAAGAACATTCTTTTTCATTCTGAAATTCAGGTAGGCACTAATGTTCATTATGCTGGCAATCCGCCTGAGAGAGTATTAAGGCAACAGTTCCGAGACGGGGAGGTGTGTTGGCCACGTATCGAATACGCCCGGCGAGCTACGGCGTGCTGGCCAACTTGAATGTTGTTTATTTGCGGTTTTCCACATCCCACTATGCGAACAAGATGCTGACACTGAAGTACTAACACAGTTGCACGATTCGCAGACAGCTACCAAGTTTTTGCTCACTTACACATGAACGACACTACACGCAGGAAGTTGGGATGTACAAGGTGAATCATTTTAATCAATGAGCTCTTTCTCTCGTTGCGAGAAAATCTCAGCAAACAACTTGGACGACAGTTTGGTTTAATATCAGTCTTCCGATTTTGCCGATGCGCGTAGAGTCCACGTGGTATAAGGTAGTAAACAGTTTGATTCCGACTGAGGAGCGACTTATCTCTATTGGGCTTGTTGTTGTTGTTGTTGTGGTCTTCAGTCCGGAGACTGGTTTGATGCAGCTCTCCATGCTACTCTAACCTGTGCAAGCTTCTTCATCTCCCAGTACTTACTGCAACCTACATCCTTCTGAATCTGCTTAGTGTATTCATCTCTTGGTCTCCCTCTAGGATTTTTACCCTGCACGCTAACCTCCAATGCTAAATTTTAGATCCCTTGGTGCCTCAGAACATGTTCTACCAAGCGGTCCCTTCTTCTTGTCAAGTTGTGCCACAAACTCCTCTTCTCCCCAGTTCTATTCAATACCTCCTCATTAGCTATGTGATCTACCCATCTAATCTTCAACGGTCTTCTGTAGCACCTCATTTCGAAAGCTTCCATTCTCTTCTTGTCCAAACTGTTTATCGTCCATCTTTCACTTCCACACATGGCTACACTCCATACAAATACTTTCAGAAACGACTTCCTGACACTTAAATCTATACGCAATGTTAACTAATTTCTCTTTTTCAGAAACGCTTTCCTTGCCATTGCCAGTCTACATTTTATATCCTCTCTACTTCGACCATCATTACTTATTTTCCTCACCAAATAGCAAAACTCTTTTACTAATTTAAGTGTCTCATTTCCTAATCTAATTCCCTCACCATCACCCGACTTAATTCGACTGCACTCCATTATCCTCATTTTGCTACTGGTGATGTTCATCTTATATCCTCCTTTCAAAACTCTGTCCATTCCGTTCAACTGCTCTTCCAAGTCCTTTGCTGTCTCTGACAGAATTAGTACAATGTCATCTGCGAACCTCAAAGTTTTTATTTCTTCTTCATGGATTTTAATACCTACTCCGAATTTTTCTTTTGTTTGCTTTACTGCTTGCTCAATACACAGATTGAATAACATTGGGGAGACGTTACAGCCCTGCCTCACTCCGTTCCCAACCACTGCTTCCCTTTCATGCCCCTCGACTCTTATAACCCCTGCCACCATTAGAATTTGAAAGAGAGTATTCCCGTCAACATTGTCAAAAGCTTTCGCTATGTCTACAAATGCTAGACATGTAGGTTTGCCTTTCCTTAATCTTTCTTCTAAGATAAGTCGTAGAGTCAGTATTGCCTCACGTGTTCCAATATATCTATGGAATCCAAACTCATCTACCCCGATGTCGGCTTGTACCAGTTTTTTTCCATTCGTTTGTAAAGAATTAGTACTTTGCAGCTGTGACTTATTAAACTGATTGTTCGGTAATTTTCACATCTGTCGACACCTGCTTTCTTTGGGATTGGAATTATTATATTCTTCTTGAAGTCTGAGGGTATTTCGCCTGTCTCGTACATCTTGCTCACCAGATGGTAGAGTTTTGTCAGGACGGGCTCTCCCAAGGCTGTCAGTAGTTCTAATGGGATGTTGTCTACTCCAAGAGCCTTGTTTCGACTCAGGTCTTCCAGTGCTCTGTCAGACTCTTCACGCAGTTTCGCATCTCCCGTTTCATCGTCATCTACATCCTCTTCCATTTCCATAATATTGTCCTCAAGTACATCGCCCTTTTATAGACCCTCTATATACTCCTTCCACCTTTCTGCTTTCTCTTCTTTGCTTAGAACTGGGTTTCCATCTGAACTCTTGATATACAAATGGTTCTCTTTTCTCCAACGGTCTCTTTAACTTTTCCTGTAGGCAGTTTGTATCTTACCCCTAGTGAGATAATCGTCTAAAACCTTACATTTGCTCATAGCCATCCCTGCTTAGCCATTTTGCACTTCCTGTCGGTCTCGTTTTTGAAACGTTTGTATTCCTTTTTGCCTGCTTCATTTACTGCATTTTTATATTTTCTCCTTTCAAATTAAATTCAGTATTTCTTCTGTTACCCAAGGATTTCTACTAGCCCTCGTCTTTTTACCTACTTGATCCTCGGCTGCCTTCGCTACTTCATCCCTCAAAGCTACCCATTCTTCTTCTACTGTATTTCTTTCCTCTATTCGTGACAATTGTTCCCTTACGCTCTCCCTGAACCTCTGTACAACCACTGGTTTAGTCAGTTTATCCAGGTCCCATCTCCTTAAATTCCCATCTTTTTGCAGTTTCTTCAGTTTTAATCTACAGTTCATAACCAATAAAGTGTGGTCAGACTCCACATCTGAACCTGGAAATGTCTTACAATTTAAAACCTTGTAAGTAGGCTGTTTAGGTTTTTTTATTGGTAACGCCGCCGCCACGTAGCGCTCTGTATAAAAATCATTGGCTGAGCCGTGTGCAGTCTGTGGCTGGTTTGCATTTTTGTCTGCCATTGTAGTGTTGGGCAGCGGCAGCTGGATGCTAACAGCGCGTAGCGTTGCGCAGTTGGAGGTGAGCCTCCAGCAGTGGTGGACGTGGGGAGAGAGATGGCGGAGTTTTGAAATTTGTAAGAATTGGTGTCATGAACTGATACATATATATATATTATGACTATAAAGGTAAATACATTGTTTGTTCTCTATTAAAATCTTTCATTTGCTAACTGTGCCTATCAGTAGTTAGTGACTTCCGTAGTTTCAATCTTTTAGTTAGCTGGCAGTAGCGGCGCTCGCTGTATTGCAGTAGTTCGAGTAAAGAAGATCTTTGTGAGGTAAGTGATTTGTGAAACATATAGGTTAATGTTAATCAGGGCCATTCTCTTGTAGGGATTATTGAAAGTCAGATTGCGTTGCGCTAAAAACTATTGTGTGTCAGTTTAAGCACAGTCGTGTATAAATTTTTCAAAGGGGACGTTTCATAACCTGGTTCCTAAATCTCTAGCTTATTATTATATAATCTACCTGAAACCCTCTAGTATCTCCAGGTTTCTTCCATGTATACAACCTTCTTTTATGTTTCTTGAACCAAGTGTTAGATATGATTAAGTTATGCTCTGCGCAAAATTCTACCAGACGGCTTCCTCTTTCATTTCTTACCCCAATCCATATTCACCTACTACGTTTCCTTCTCTCCCTTTTGCTACTCAGAATTCCAGTCACCCATGACTATTAAACTTTCATCTCCCTTCACTACCTAAATAATTTGTTTTATTTCATCATACATTTCATCAATTTCTTCATCATCTGCTGAGATAGATGGCATATAAACTTGTACTATTGCAGCAGCTTCGTGACTATCTTGGCCAAAATAATGCGTTCACTATGCTGTTTGTAGTAGCTTACTCGCACTCATATTTTTTATCATTATTAAACCTACTCCTGAACTACCCCTATTTGATTTTGTAATTGTAACTCTGTATTCACCAGACCAAAAGTCTTTTTCCTCCTGCCACCGAACTTAACTGATTCCCACTATGTCTAACTTTAACCTATCCATTTCCCTTTTTAAATTTTCGAACCTACCTGCCCAATTAAGGGCTCGGACATTCCACGCTCCGATCTGTAGAACGCCAGTTTACTTTCTCCTGATGACCATGTCCTCTTGAGTAGTCCCCGCCCGGAGATCCGAATAGGGGGCTATTTTACCTCCGGAATATTTCACCCAAGAGTGCGCCATCATCATTTAACCATACAGTAAAGCTGCATGCCCTCGGGAAAAATTACGGCTGTAGTTTCCCCTTGCTTTCAGTAACACCACAGTAAGACCGTTTTGGTTAGTGTTACAAGGCCAGATCAGTCGATCATCCAGACTGTTGCCCCTGCAAGTACTGAAAAGGCTGCTGCCCCTTTTCAAGAATCATACGTTTGTCTGGCCTCTCAACAGATACCCCTCCGTTGTGGTTGCACCTATGGTACGGCCATTTGTATCGCTGAGGCACGCAAGCCTCCCCACCAACGGCAAGGTCCATGGTTCATGGGGGAAGGCTTAGCGACCCGGATTTACGTAGTCGTTGTACGTCTACAGATACGATACGTATCCGCTCTAGTTGTGGAGGTCATATGGCAAATTGGTCTTGGATTAGGACACAGTTCGATTTCCTTACTCAGTCTACTGACAGTACTGTATACCCTACAGACGTCATATTGTGCCCAGATTCTTCCTTCTTTCCAAGGTCGAAAACCCATACCGTTATGTGCTTTCTGGAAACTTTGTTCATTATGTCTTAGAAGGCGAGGGGGAAGATCACATGAACTTCATGCAGTACATCATCGCTGCCTAATGGACATGCTTGTGAATGCCTCGATATCGAGACATCTTCGCCAATATGTTGAATCTGGTTCCCCGTCGGCAAGGTTTTGGTTAATGTCATTTTTCTCATCATAGGTGTTTTCTTGTTATGTATGTTCCCATCTGATTTGCTTCGGCACGTTCAGTCTTAGTTTCCCGGCTCGTTTTGTTTTGTGATTTGACTGAATATAGCTCCAGTTCTACTGTAAAATGTGTATAGGAAACTGGAAATTCGTGGTAAGGTCTTATGGGGCCAAACGGCTGAGGTCATCGGTTCCTAAGCTTACACTTCACTTAATCTAACTTAAACTAACTTACGCTAAGGACGACACACGTACCCATGCCAGAGGGAGGACTCGAACTGCGCAGCTTCCCTGGGCGGCAGAAAATGTGTATAGATCAGGTATATATACACATGAGCCAATAACATCCTTGCAGTCAAATTGGAATTTTTTTTAAATTTTGCTATTTAGAACGTAACCTGACTACGTTGTCCTTCTGCTTTTAGAGTGTACTTAAAAACTAAAAACATAAATATAGAAAATACAACGTAAATAAAATATCTAAAAAATTAATAAAATATAAAAACTATATAAAAAATAAAATTGTTGATACATATGATGAGAGCTCGGTGGTGGTTCGTCGGCTATGTTCTCGGTTTTTTCCTTTCTCTTTTTATTTATTATTCTGTTATCATAATTAATTTTTTCTCTCATTTGCAGCTTATATCACATAATGATTCGACTATTGCATACTGATGTTTCTTGGTAGGACCAAGTGAGTCTGATAACAATAAAAGGAAATAGCCAAATGGTATGGTGACAGTGTTGGTAAGTGGTAAGTCCGGGTTCGAATCCCCATCTGACAGAAATTTTCACTGTCGTCATTCCATTCTACAGCTAATGGTTGTCCGTATTCGCAGTTCCGAATACATTATAGTGTATTCCAATTCAGGCCATCGGCTTCAATTGCCTCTTCAACAGTTTTCTGCAAGTCGATCCATCTCGTTGTGTCTTTCATTAGCAGTAAATGCAACAGTGTTTCTCTCACGTGTAAACTGCCGTCTGCTCCATGAACATAAAGCGCAGCGTGCCGCGTGTCCGAAATGTCGATCGACTCGCCCAAAGCAATCAAGAATGCAATGCACTTGCTGGCATTGTTAATTAACTGCCGCTGCAGTGACATCCGTGCAGCGAGTTATTGGTCATCATGAAAGACTAATTTCGAAAAACTTCGGTACCTCGAATGGCGTCACGAGTTCAGCAGCCTCAACAACGTACTCTTTCTCCATCGCTGAACGGTTTAATAGATCCGTCTTTTTTGAGCGCTATTTTGTAGCTTGCTATTAATAACTGCCCGCTACAGTTGGCTACCAACTAAAAATAAGAAATAAGAACGGACTAGAAACACATTGTATGTCCACAAGCAAATGTGTAGAAATGCAAACGGCACAAACCCAGTAATTTTCATGGGTTAGTTGAGATCGGCTCGGTGTGCACCATAGCCTTGTGTATTGTGGCTTAATGACGTTCTGTAGCCAAACAGACACTGAGCATTTCCATTCTTCTCTTCGACAAGTCGCTAGGCTGCCTCATGATGAGAGTATGTGCCACTGCAACTGAGCCGTTTAACTGCTCAGCTCATATGATTTACCCGCGAGATTATTCACTTGTTTTCGCCGCAGCGATAGGGCACGTGATCGCTGAGCGCTGTTGGCGCTGGTGCGCGAAGGAACAGTTTTTGGAGGACGACTCGGTCGGGAGATGGCGCGAGGGTCGGTCAGTCAGCCTCGGCGAGTCTGGTCAGTCGGTTAGTCGCTCAGTCTGGGAGTGAGGCGACAGAGTCAGTCAGAAGGCAGACACTCGCATGTAAGTCGGTCGGCTCTAAGTCTCAGCCGGTGATGGCTTGTGCACTGAGTCGGGTTCGTCGTTACTCCGCTGTTGGACGAGTTGGCAGTCAGCAGCAGGCAGGTCCGCACGGTGCAAGTACGCGCCGGGGCCGTGGTCGACGCAGACGGAAGGCCGTTGGTCGATGGGTCGGCTGGTTGTCGGAAAAGAGGCGACAGGACGGCAGCGGCGAGAAGTTAACTGGTGCCTGCCGATTAAGGACTGCGATGAGTGTGGCTGTTTGCGAGCATGTGGGGAGGACGAAATGCTCGCTTGCTTAGCGTGTTTCTCCATGACCAGCTGTCGTTTGTTGGGCTTAGCACTCGAGTGTAACAGCAAACCGCATTGCTGTGGTTCTAGTCACCTGGCTAAGGCCGAAATTTTCATATACTTTTCTTATATTTCATGATCATCACTTATTATAATTATTACATTAGATCTTGTTGAACTTGGCGCGTTTAAATTGCAAATTTCCTAATTCTACTAATATTGCTTGGGATATAGATTTTGAGCTGTGTTGTGTATGCACTTAAAACAACTGTTGTTAGTGAGAAGCACACTTGAGTGTGTAATGTTTTTCAGTTCCATTGCTACGAAGTGACCATTATTTATATTGCATGATTTGTAGGATCTTGTAGTGAGTGGAACTTTAATTTGTGTGATTCTGTTTTGTAGAATGTTTTTCGTGGGAGCATTTGAGAATCAGTTGTTACAAGAAGTTGCTAGCTCTGAATTGCCACCTCGTTAATCAATCATTTATTGACACATGTGTTTGTCTGTCTGTAGCAAGTAAGAGGCAGCAACTGTAGCTTGTTAGTACAAAAATTGTTATGCAGAAACTTGAATGGGAAAAAAAAGGCAATCATCTTTTATTATAAAGTTGTTTTATAGTTTGTTGGAAGATCATTCTTTTGAGCAGTGTTTATTCTGTATCAATAAAATTAAGGTATCACGTAGCTGGCAGAAATGACTGTTGAACTCGTGATAGACAGCATGTGTGAAATAATTCGTGTAGTTTTGTGAGTGATGAGTTAAGTTATTTATTTGCAAGTTGTTTTGAAGATCTGAATTTTTGGTGCTTTCAACTTATGTTGAACCAAGACAGTATTCTTGAGGTCTTGATGACTACACATGGTATATAATATACCTTTTACTAACAGTACCTTCATGTAATGTTTCAGAGTGGGGCTGCATGTTCTTCTGAGAATTTTTTTTCTATTGCTGAAATATCCTTTAAACTGTTAATGCAATTAACTTGGATGTATAACCAATTGTCCGCAGTTCGTAGTCGTGCGGTAGCGATCTCACTTCCCACGCCCGGGTTCGATTCCCGGCGGGGTCAGGGATTTTCTCTGCCTCGTGATGACTGGGTGTTGTGTGTTGTCCTTAGGTTAGTTAGGTTTAAGTAGTTCTAACAAGGGAACCTCCCCATCGCATCCCCCTCAGATTTAGTTATAAGGTGGCAAAGTGAATAGGCCTTGAAAAACTGAACACAGATCAATCGAGAAAAAAGGAGGAAGTTGTGAGAAACTATGAAAAAATAAGCAAAATATACAAACTTAGTAGTCCATGAGCAAGACAGGCAACTTCTAGGATATTTTGAGCTCAGGAACGGCGTGGTCCCGTGGTTAGCGTGAGCAGCTGCACAACGAGAGGTCCTTGGTTCAAGTCTTCCCTCGAGAGTGAAATTTAATTTTTTTTATTTTCAGAAAATTATTATCTATTATCCGATGCTACACCTAAACAAACATCGAAACACACGACGTCAGTCGACTACAGCGCGCGGAAGAGAGAGTATTCTTGCTAACGAGGCTACCTGGCTGGCAGTCGACTATTCGCTACTTTGGACGAGAGTGCATTGAGTACGTGAGATGTATTCCGTGGACAATATGAATCCAGTAATTATAGCTCGCGACTTCAATAACAAGGTCAATGAATATTTTCCGAACTGCAGGTTAGCGGTGCGGTCGCAAAACACAGACACTAAGCTTATTACAGTGAACAGAGATGTCAATGAACGAACAGACAGATAATAATTGTCTCAAAATAACAAATTAAATTTTCCACTCGAGAGAAGACTTGAACCAAGGACCTATAGTTCTGCAGCTGCTCACACTAACCACGGGACCACGGCGCTCCTGCTCTCACAATATCCTAGCAGTTGCTTATCTTGCGCATGGACTACTAAGTTTGTATATTTTGTTTAATTTTTTCATAGTTCCACACAACTTCTTCCGGTTTTCTCGATTGATCTGTGTTCAGTTTTTCAGGGCCTATCCACTGTGCCAACTTATAACTAAATCTGAGGGGGGTGCAATGGGGAGGTTCCCTTGTAAGTTCTAGGGGACTGATGACCATAGATGTTAAGTCCCAGAGTGCTTAGAGCCATTTGAACCATATAACCAATTATTCTTAAATAATAAATTTGTGTCAAGAAGGCTTGGACCCAATAAATGTGCCTACACCTTCCCCATCCTGGCTCTGCTAGCGGCAGTACAACTCAGCAACAACCACTTTTTTTAATTTTTTTTACACTTCATTTAAACAAGAAGCTAGTTAACTTCGAAAAATATCACAGCATATGCCGGGAGAAACAGTAGGTATCGCACTTCTAAATGAAAAGTCGCACCGTACCACGTACTTCCGACAATGACCGGGACAGACCGATCCTCGACCGGCGAAAGGACCTCACATCACTATCGCATGCAGTCTGGCACGCTGCGGCCGGCGCAGCTATAGGACATATGAGTAATAGAACTAGTAATGAGAAAAAGAATGGTAACTTAATTGAGATAATGTAAGTAGTGGTTTATTCAGGATTTATCGACTTGTCTCAAACAGGACTTTACATATTCGAAAATTCATAAAAGATTAATCAAGTTACTAACAGCCTTTTTTGGAGAAAAACTGATCAAGTCTTAACGCAATCAACACACTAGTATCGAGTCACACCGCCACAAGCGCTAGTGACATTTTTAGAAAAGCTGACTGCCTTCGCTGATCTCTAGCGTACCGTTGTGTGTTTTATTTTGAAGAATCTAGGCCCCGCGACAACGGTGAAATGTAATTTTCATTCCAAGAAAGGCAAATATCCTCCCGGTAGGCCTAACAGTCATAAGCGGCAGAAGTATTTCGTTGAAATTAGGTGCTCGCGAAGAGTAAGCCACACGTGTCCGACCAAGTTGTAGAGCAAATAAGGCAAAGATTTGTTAACAGTCGTACAAAATAGCCTAGGGGTGCTTCTCGCAAACTGTGCATCTCACTTGTGGCTGTTTAGCGTGTGTTAAGGAGACTTTTGCGTCTCGACCCTACAAATTAACAGTGGTGTGAGTACTGGCACATCCTGATAGTGAACCGGCCGGGGTGGTAGAGCGGTTCTAGGTGCTTCAGTCTGGAACCGCGCGACTGCTACGATCGCAGGTTCGAATCCTGCTTCGGGCATGGATGTCTGTGATGACCTTACGTTAGTTAGGTTTAAGTAGTTCTAAGCTCTACGGGACTGATGACCTCAGATGTTAAGTCCCATAGTGCTCAGAGCCATTTGAACCTGATAGTGTTGACTTTAAGGACTTCTGTGGAAAAATATAATGTTTCCAGAATGAGATTTTCACTCTGCTGCGGAGTGTGCGCTGATATGAAACTTCCTGGCAGATTAAAACTGTGTGCCCGACCGAGACTCGAACTCGAGACCTTTGCCTTTAGCGGGCAGGTGCTCTACCATCTGAGCTACTGAAGCACGAGCCACGCGCGGTACTCACAGCTGTACTTCTGCCTGTATCTCGCCTCCTACCTTCCAAACTTGGCAGAAGCTCTCCTGCGAATGTTGCAGAACTAGCACTCCTGAAAGAAAGGATATAGCGGAGACATGGTTTAGCCACAGCCTGGGAGATGTTTCCAGAATGAGATTTTCACTCTCCAGCGGAGTGTGCGCTGATATGAAACTTCCTGGCAGATAAAAACGGTGTCCCCTACCGAGACTCGAACTCGGGACATTTGCCTTTCGCGGGCAGGTGCTCGATCATCTGAGCTACCGAAGCACGACTCAAGCCCGGTACTGGCAGAGGTAAAGCTGTGAGTACCGGGCGTGAGTCGTGCTTCGGTATCTCAGATGGTAGAGCACCTGCCCGCTAAAGGCAAAAATCCCGAGTTCGAGTCTCGGTCGGGCACACAGTTTTAATCTGCCAGGAAGTTTCAAATTTAACGTTGATTGCTTAAAGACTAAGATTACAGTGGAAATATCTGTTGTGATGAGTGTAACGTTGATTGCTTAAAGACAAAGATTACAGTGGAAATATCTCTTGTGATGAATCGACTCTTGTGATCGGCCGGCTGGTTGTCGCAAAAGAGGCGACAGGACGGCAGCGGCGAGAAGTTAACTGGTGCCTGCCGATTAAGGACTGCGATGAGTGTGGCTGTTTGCGAGCATGTGGGGAGGACGAAATGCTCGCTTGCTTACCGTGGGTCTCCATGACCAGCTGTTGTTTGTGATAATGTTAACAAAGGAAATTGACAATTTGGGACAGCGAAAACCCATGACAATGTTTGGAGCATTGTCGGGATTTCTCAAAAATTATCATCTTAGGTCGGCAAACGATGATCGAAGCGATCGCTGTGTCAAGTAGAAATATACCGATATTGGCCCCTATTTTGACTGGACTAGATGTGGGAATCTCCCTACACGTCGGTTAGGGGCCTTGATAATATAGCACGAAACTGGCTGCCCAAATAAAATAACGATTGCGAATTCACACGGCTGAAAGTTGTATTGATTCGATATTTTATATCGAGCAGCCAATGTCCCGCAAATATTTTGTATAAAGATGGACTTAAAGGCACTTCAACGTCTTTCGTCCATTGGGCGAGGACTAAATTTACGTGCTTTTCCAAGTGAAAGTAATCATCCATAAATATGCTGGAAAACTTTTTAATGCCGTTGATCATTAAGGTCGTAGAACACAGCGTACAATTCATGTTACATGACACACCACCGCGCAACCTCTGAAGTCGGGGATTTTCTCCATTACCAATTTCCTGGTAAATGGATTTGTCGATGTGCAGCTATTGCGCGGTTCACACATTAACCAGACCTGACACCTCATCTCTTCTAATGCACAGAGAACGTATCAACGCCACATTGCACGTGACGCGATACAGCGAATTTGGCAAGAAACTGAATTCCGGATGGGATTTTCGCTACATAACCAATGGAAGTCACATTCAACCTGTTCAACTGTACGGTAGTAGAATTGATGTGATTCGTTAAACAGTGGCACTGAGTGAGGTGGCGCAGTAGTTATCACACTGAACTCGCATTCGGGACGATGACGGTTCAAACTCACGTCCGGCCATTCTGATTTAGCTTTTCCGTGATTTCCCTAAATCGCTTCAGTCAAATGCCCGGGTGGATCCTTTGAAAGGGCATAGCCTATTTCCTTCCCCTTCCATCCGTAATCCGAGTTCGTGGTCCGTCTCTAATGACGTCGTCGTCGACGGGACGTTAAACACGAATCTCCTCCTCCTCCTCCTTAAACAGTGACACTAAAACCAAAAGTCGGATGAATAAATCTATGAGAATTTTCAGTTCTAAAGGCCTTTCAGCGTACCTCGTATTTTACTGGTTCTTTCTATTTTGATTTGTTTCTCAAACACGTTTATAAAACTGTTTTCAGTTTCTCGATTTTATCCCTCAAGGCAATTACAATAGAGATTGCATCTCTGCGGTGATATTTGTAAACTAAACTTCCTTATTTGCATACCTGAAAAAAGGCGTTATAATTTGGGCTGCATCAATTGTTTTCCACCGATTTACCGTTTGAAAGGAAGACCCAAATGCTTTAGTTCTGAATCGCTTTGTAATTTAGACTCATTTGTTAAGCCAGTGGATGTACTAACACTTCCCACCTAGAAGCCGAGGAGCTGTCTGGTAGGAGCGAAACGTGGCAGAATTTCCTGAGGCCTCGACAGAGAGGGTGGGGCAGGGAACAGTAATTAATTTAATTGGCACCCGCAGGACGCAACTTCGCCACCGCGACTCGGCTGTGGGTAGGTTCAGCAAAACGTCTCGGCAGTAGCGCAAGCCAGTAAGCAGATGCGAGCCGAAACATCAGAAGCTCGCGGCTAGTGCATATTACATGACTCAGTACGTGGATAGTATTGCAAACAACGCCCACTCAAAGAGCTAAGAAATCATTCTGACGTTAAGAATAGTTTGAACTACTTCTGTGCGATGTGGAATAGATACAGGATTAAGTAATATACGACCAAGGAAACCCACCGCAGTTACCGCAGCATTCAGTACGCATATTGCGTCCAGTGTGGTGTGTTTGCATCCCATTGGCAGGATAGGTTGTTATTCACACATGCATACGAAGAGGAATCAGGTTAGTGTTCCTTTACGGTAAACATTCACAACTTCCCCAAGGATCTTTCGATATTAATATAAGAATTCCGATGTCACACTTCCATAACATCCAGGATGTCTTCATGCTTCTTATCAATAGATCATCACTTACAGTATCATAGGAACGAATGATTTCCTATCTCCGAACGAGTAAATAATTTCACGAACATTAATATACTGTATGAGTGCGTCATGTAAAACATATTTTGTTGGAGAACCCAAATTTCTGAAACACAAGGTGTTTCAGAACTCGAGGACAAAACCTCAGGAATTAAGTCCTCATATAACAAGAAAAAAAAGATGTGATTCTTGAGTTTCTCCCGGCGTATTTGATAATCAAAATATCCACGGGTGTACTGCCGGTCTATAGTGTCCAACGGGCACAATATTTCGGCGATCAAACATGTCGCCATCATCAGGTGAACTGACGGACTGAGCTCCTGTGAACGTGCCGGCACGGAGAACCGTACGCTATGGCTGCTCAGGGGCAACTGGGTTCGGTCGCTCGCTCGCTCGCTGTAAAACGCTGGCTTCATATGCCAGGTGTAGGGGCAGGTTAAGCAGCGGTGCTGCTGTTCCTGCAGTGACATCTTCAGGGTGCTTTTATTCCTAACAGAGTGAGCTGTCCTCACTAGGCGTCAGTCATTGCTGTAGTACCGGACGTGAGTCGTGCTTCGGTAGCTCAGTTGGTAGAGCACTTGCCCGCGAAAGGCAAAGGTCCCGAGTTCGAGTCTCGGTCGGGCACACAGTTTTAATCTGCCAGGAAGTTTCATATCAGCGCACACTCCGCTGCAGAGTGAAAATCTCATTCTGGAAACATCCCCCAGGCTGTGGCTAAGCCATGTCTCCGCAATATCCTTTCTTTCAGGAGTGCTAGTTCTGCAAGTTTCGCAGAAGAGCTTCTGTAAAGTTTGGAAGGTAGGAGACGGATACTGGCAGAAGTAAAGCTGTGAGTACCGGACGTGAGTCGTGCTTCGGTAGCTCAGTTGGTAGAGCACTTGCCCGCGAAAGGCAAAGGTCCCGAGTTCGAGTCTCGGTCGGGCACACAGTTTTAATCTGCCAGGAAGTTTCATATCAGCGCACACTCCGCTGCAGAGTGAAAATCTCATTCTGGAAACATCCCCCAGGCTGTGGCTAAGCCATGTCTCCGCAATATCCTTTCTTTCAGGAGTGCTAGTTCTGCAAGTTTCGCAGAAGAGCTTCTGTAAAGTTTGGAAGGTAGGAGACGGATACTGGCAGAAGTAAAGCTGTGAGTACCGGACGTGAGTCGTGCTTCGGTAGCTCAGTTGGTAGAGCACTTGCCCGCGAAAGGCAAAGGTCCCGAGTTCGAGTCTCGGTCGGGCACACAGTTTTAATCTGCCAGGAAGTTTCATATCAGCGCACACTCCGCTGCAGAGTGAAAATCTCATTCTGGAAACATCCCCCAGGCTGTGGCTAAGCCATGTCTCCGCAATATCCTTTCTTTCAGGAGTGCTAGTTCTGCAAGTTTCGCAGAAGAGCTTCTGTAAAGTTTGGAAGGTAGGAGACGGATACTGGCAGAAGTAAAGCTGTGAGTACCGGACGTGAGTCGTGCTTCGGTAGCTCAGTTGGTAGAGCACTTGCCCGCGAAAGGCAAAGGTCCCGAGTTCGAGTCTCGGTTGGGCACACAGTTTTAATCTGCCAGGAAGTTTCATATCAGCGCACACTCCGCTGCAGAGTGAAAATCTCATTCTGGAAACTGAAGGTATGTTTGCGTAATGCTAGGTGTAAGATTATTGTAAAAAGTAAGTCCAATTTGAACGTTTGTAAAAGCATTTCATTACCAACAGTAAATATTTGAAGCGTTTTCACAATATAATACATTTTTGCCTGTAATGTTCCATTACAGATTGTAATCCATCCCAAAAACCATCAACATACAACTTTGCAAAAATTTTATTGTTGTCAAGAAAAAGTGTAACTATGAATTACGTAACTTCAGTCGAATTAATTAAGGAATAACGTTAGCTTTGCTAATAAAGAATAACGTCAGATTTGGTAATAAATACAGCCACTTATTATGACAGCCCACCAGCAGTTAATAGAGTATAGTAAACCAGAATAAGTATATTCATGTCGCAGTTCGATGTAGCAGTCAGATGGCGATCCAGTAACAGTAATAAAGGTAAGGAACAGTTATGGGTTATGGCAGATATTGACTGAGAGCCACAACGACGACACATTCTATGTTTCGTCGAAATAATCAGAAAATCACTTTTAATAAGCAGCAATTAAATTTGTATGCGAAGATTGAGAAACAGAATAAATTTCAAGGGGAAGATTTCATTTGTTACTATTAAGCAATAGACAGAAATCCTAAGGGAAGGTTACATAGGTTAATGTAAAAGGGAAGGTTATCATTAACAAAAGAGGTATAGAGGAGACGGGAAGGTTTCAACATATAAGAGGAAATGTTAATATTGACCTACTCCTGCGTAATTACACCCCTCCGCTCGTGCCTCATCGAATTCTACACACGATGTGTCTGAAAGGTTCTGCGTGGAGATTAGGTTCATGCACAGCACCAGTCGAATACATGATAAACTTTACGTGTGCCATAGATGGAAGTCGAGGGGGCCTAAGTCAGGCGATCGAGGTGGTCAAGCAATTTTGGCCATCTTCACCTATCCAGCACTCAGGAACATACGCATTCAGGTATCTCCGGTCAGACAGATGCGTGAGCATCATCATGCCTGAAATATAGTTGCCGACGGGTTTGCAAGTGGCATGGTTTCTAACAAGGGAACCTCCCCATCGCACCACCCTCAGATTTTGTTATAAGTTGGCATAGTTGATAGGCCCTGAAAACCTGAAGACAGATCAATCGAGAAAACAGGAAGAAGTTGTGTGGAACTATGAAAAAATAAGCAAAATATACAAACTGAGTAGTCCATGCGCGAGATAGGCAATATCAAGGATAACGCGAGCGCCGTGGGCCCGTGGTTAGCGTGAGCAGCTGTGGAAGGTGAGGTCCTTGGTTCAAGTGTAGACTCGAGTGAAAACTTTACATTCCTTATTTTCGCAAAGTTATGATCTGTCAGTTCCTTCATTGACGTCTCTGTTCACTGTAATAAGTTTAGCGTCTGTGTTTTGCGACCGCACGGCAAAACCGTGCGATTAGTAGACGAAAGGACGTGCCTCTCCAATGGGAACCGAAAATATTTGATCGCAAGGTCAGAGATCAACCGATTCTTCCAAAGGACAACGACAACGGTGGTGACATGTGCGTCACATGATAGGAATATGTTGTCGACCCACCTAACTTGTACACTTGGCGAATGGGTAAAAAGATTCTTCTACCTTGCCCAATTTAGATTTTCTTGTGGATGTGATAACCACTCCCAAAAAAGTGATGGAATCATAAGAGTTTGTCAAATAAACTGAAAATAAACAATCAAACACTTCAGTCGACGGAAGTCTTGAACCACGGAACTCTCGTTCCACAGCTGCTCACGCTAACCACGGAACCATAGCGCTCCTGCGCTCGCATTATCCTGATATTGCCTATCTTGCCCATGGACTACCCAGTTTGTATATTTTGTTTATATTTTCATAGTTCCACACAACTTCTTCCTGTTTTCTCGATTGATCTGTGTTCAGTTTTTCAAGGCCTATCCACTGTGCCAATTACATCTAAATCTGAGGGTGGTGCGATGGGGAGGTTCCCTTGTTAGAAAGCTTGCCACTTGCCTATCTTGCACATGGACTACTCAGTTTGTATATTTTGCTTATTTTTTTCATAGTTCCACACAACTTCTTCCTGTTTTCTCGATTGATCTGTGTTCAATTTTTCAATGCCTATCCACTGTGCCAATTATATCTAAATCTGAGGGGGTGCGATGGGGAGGTTCCCTTGTAAGTACTCACGTGTGCCGTGGCGGTGGTATTCCTGATCAATTCTCAATCGTTGGGCCTTCGAGTTTTGTTTCTTTCTCCGTTGTGGGGCGCCTCCTGGCGGTGGGTGGCGCCCTGTCTACCAGGTGGCGTGTGCGCGGGCAGTCTAAGTTTGGGAGCGAGCGGCGCAAGCATTGCCTTTGGCGTCGGACGGTGGGGTCCCTCCGCGCTGTCGGTGGCCGGGCCTGGTGTTACTCGCTGCTCCCCGGGTCGGTGGTTGGAGCTGTCGCCTGATTACCAGCTTTCCTGCCCTGCCCTGTCTGACTGCTCCTCGCTGAGTTCTGGGTGACGATACTCGTGCCGGATCATCTTTTCGCGGCGATTTCCCTGGACCGCGCCTTGGCAGGAGGTTGTGGCTGTGCTGCTCCCGGATGAAGTTTACAGGGGAGTACTTTTCCGTCCTCGGAAGTTTGGTGCTGTTGGTGTGTTTCAGCGTGCTATCGCTAAGAGGATTATCTTCATTGTTATGATTGTGTCGGAAACGTGGGCAAGACTCTCGGTTAAGCTGGGCGCCCCACATCCGATCCTCCGTTACCAAGTGTGAAGAAGGTTAAAATGTAATCAGACCACTCACTCGTGTCTGGTGGGGAGCGCACCACAATGTTTTACTCGCCATGTACCGAGGGATAATTCGATCTCGATTAGACTATGGCTGTCAATTCTACCACACTGCGTCAAAGATTCATCTCTCCAAATTAGATGCTCTTCAATATAGAGCCATTCGTACCTGTTTTGGAGCCATGCGATCGACGCCCACCAACGCCCTTTTGATAGAAGCAGGGGAGATGCCCTTGAGCATTAGGCGGCAAATGTTATCCGACAAATTCTACATTCAAGGTATGGGCATTATGGACAGTTCCGTCTATAAAAGTAGAGACTGCATTTATCGACTGTGGATTGCATCTCGCAGAAGGAATAAAGTGCCAGCCGTTTGTGCCAGCTTTGATACTTGGTCACCTGTCATACATTCTATACGGCGTTCAGCGCATCTACATGTTTTTGAATATGATCTTCAAACGCTCTGCTCCCAGATTATTATCCATTATTTAAGTACGAACTGGCTGGACAGTACTAATGTCAACGTTGGCTTCAATCGACTCGTTCAAGCACTATGTCCGGGTTTTCTCTGCGTGTATACCGATGGCTCCAAAATCCGTAAGAAGAGTGTACAGGATGCGCTTATTTCTGCCCTCATGTCCAGATCCGCAAAACCTTCAAACTGCCTAAGAGCACTTCTATTTTTACGGTGGAGACAGTGGCAGTTTTTGAAGCACTTAAGTTTGTCACTAGCACTTCCTTCCCCAAGATATTGATAGTATCTGACTCGCAAAGCGTTCTTAAAAACATTCAGTATAGTCGATGGAACAGAAGCACTTAAGTTTGTCTCTAGCACTTCCTTCCCCAAGATCCGCAAAACCTTCAAACTGCCTAAGAGCACTTCTATTTTTACGGTGGAGACAGTGGCAGTTTTTGAAGCACTTAAGTTTGTCACTAGCACTTCCTTCCCCAAGATATTGATAGTATCTGACTCGCAAAGCGTTCTTAAAAACATTCAGTACAGTTGATGGAACAGAAGCACTTAGGTTTGTCTCTAACACTTCTTTCCCCAAGATATTGATAGTATCTGACTCGCAAAGCGTTCTTAAAAACATTCAGTACAGTCGATGGAACAAAACAAACAACAGTTATATCTTGGATGTGATATCAGAATATATTCGCAGCACACGCACGGGCCGGACGATACATTTGTTGTGGGTACCTTCCCACTCTGCTATCCTCTATAATGATGAATTTGATGCATTAGCCAAACAAGCGGCAACCTTAGGCACCGTCCTGGATCTGCACCTTCCTTATACAGACTACTTACGTGAAGTCAAGGATCACGCAAGACAACAATGGCAGGAAATGTGGAACGTTTCTCAACAGACGAAAGGCGGTTATTACGCAGTGCTACAAACTCGGATTCCTTCACAGCCGTGGTTCATGAGGACACATCTGGACCGATCCACGATTTCTACCATCATCAGACTCCGTTTGAATCACGCCTCTTTCCCACAACATTTACATCGCATCAACGTTTACAGTTCACCAGCATGTGAGTGTGACCCTGAGTCGGAAGCTGATGTCAACCACATCTTATTTATGTGCTCCAAAATTGACCGTGAACGGTTGATCCTTCTGAAGACATTGATGAGTATGGGCTACCATCTTCCTCAATCAGCTTCTTCCCTTTTGTGTACTAAAGACGTTCGTCTATATAAAGTGATAGTTAACTTCATCGAGAGTACTGGTTACAATCTGTAGGTTTTAATGGTGTACGTAAATTATAAATACTTCTTGCTTATGAGATATTTCCGAATTGGTGTGAATTGTAAGCCAAGACACTTTTAATTATTTTCCAATTCAATTCAATTCAATTTTTTAAACATTATGTACAAAACTGTAACAGTTAAGCTTCTTATTCTAGTAAATATGCATTTCTGTATTTGTTTATTCAATTACGTGTACATTGTCACTATGTGCTGCCGATGGCTAAATTGAGTACACACTCAAAGGCCAAATAAAGAAAAACAAAAAACAGTGTTCGTGTTTTTCGGCATTCTGTGGGGTTATGTACCTTACTTAGCGTGTTTTTCTTGGCGTTCTATTGTGCCGTTGTAGAACTTACTTTCACCTTTTCCCTCCTTACTCTTTTGCAGAGTGCCTTTGGACCCTGTAGCCCGTAATTTAGCTGGTGCCAAGTTTTGGGGGTTTGGGGGATATTTGATTAAACTATGTTTTGGAATTTATGGGATTCTGTGTGTTTGTCTGGGGTTTTGCTAGCCTGTTCCCGTACGATCTCCCGTATCCTCGCCCAGGCGTCGTACGTAAAGTTTAAGGTGAGTGAATTTTGGTAGTTCCCGTCCAGTGCTTCGGTGCGCCACGTGACGAATTGTTTTTTTTGCACCCTGCCTGTTATATCTCCCTGGCTTAAGGTTGGCTCATCTGTGCCCGTGCGCGAGTTTGTATGTGGGCGACGGTGATCATTTCCTGACCTGTTAACCGTTTACTGCCGACTTCTCTGTGTGGAATGCTGAATCTGTCATTTTGTCCCTTCCATGTTATAGTTGCTTCAAGTTGGTTCGCACACGAACTCTTGGTAATGACATCTGCGCACCTTGAAACGTCCTAGGAGATTGAATAATGTTTTTAGCTATTGCAAGCCGGCGGTTGTCGCCGTGTGTGATATATTTTAACCTTTATTTGAGTTTGGCTATAATTTTATTTTGTTAACTGAGCTAATTTTATCTTGCCTGCTACTGCGATGTCAGAAATGTTAAAATCTAGCCTTGGGCTCCTTGTGAATTTCTGTGCTGATAACTGATGCAGCATTTTAGTGTACTGATTTACCTTTACGTTTTGGGGAAATTTTATCTTGGCAAATCCTTGGGGTTAAAACGTGCAACATGTGTCTATGATCTATGGAAATGTTGGGGTGGATTGTACTTTCTCGTTAGGCCTATCAGTTATTGTTTTACTAAAGGCATTAAGGGATATTTCTTGAAAGTTTCTTTAAAAAAAAATAAGGATCCTAAATTTAATCTTACCTTTGAAGCCATTATAGCGTCCCCAGTGATATATTACGAAAAGACTTAAAAACAGTATTTATAAAGTAGAGACATTTAATAAAAATTGAATAATATATTTTTATCGTGTAGCCGTAAAATAATAATTTCTCTATGTAAGTTCGATTGCAAAGAAGTAATTTATGACAAAATGATCTAAAGAGGTGACAAGATAACGCTCTTTTGTCAATTTTTTAGTCGTCTTCACTTCTTCTCTTGTCTTGATCGTGTATAGACGGACATCTTGCGAGGGCTGGCAAGTGTAAGCATATTTGTATGAGTTAAGGAAATTATATATACTGAGTTAATCTTATTGTACACTTTTAATTTGTAAGAGGTGATCTCGATTTCATGTCCGCCTTCCTTGAATTAACCTGCATTCAAGTAATTTACAGTCCAACAATCACAGCGGCCGATGCAGCCAACGACGCCATTGCGTGGCGATATTAACTTATGAAAAATTAGCGGAAGCGGAATACTCGCCCGCTATTAACATAATATTAATTTTTCTCCACAGCCGCCCGAAGTTGCAGAAATACGTAGCTTTAAGATTCTTATTTTCAGTACCATAGCCGACAGCCAGGGCCAGGACTCCGACTGCGTGGCAATGGAACCATACAGGCTGTCATCAACAAAAAGCCGACTACAATGGCAGCCACAGTGACGGTAGTAACTCAGTACCAAATGGTAACGGGAATAGGCAAGATCACCTGTAACAGCTTCGAGGCGCAAACAATGGCAATGGTTATAACGGCAACGGTTGTAGTCGTCAAAATCGAAAGAGACATCATGAGGGACACGTGACTAATGGGTATAATGGTAACGGCAATCCGCAATGGCGGAACAACCGAAACCAGTGGCGTGGTAGCAATGAACCGACACCACTGTGGCAACCAAACACAGCGCCACAATGGAACGCCAACCCAGGTCCATTACAGAACATGTCAGGAAGCTACAACCGACCACCGCAAAACCAGGGCCATACACAGCATCAAAATACGCCATCGGGGAGGCAGGGCGGCCAACCCAACAGTGGCAACAACAACAACCACAACCACAATGTGAGGTTAGTGGAAGTGACAGACAACTGTCAATCCACTAATGCTCATCCGTTAAACTGAAGACAGCCACAATACGCTCTCCATTGTTGGCTGCAGGATGGTGTAGTGAGAGCACATTCACGGATGACAGCAAGAAACTGTCTATGCTGAGATACAATGAGGGAATAAAAATAGAAAAGGAGCTTTTAGACATACCGCAGAAATGTAACCGAACCGACAAAAGTGTTGTGCAGGCCATATAGCAAGCAGATATGTACGGAGCACCAATACAGGTAATAGTCGATACCGGTGCGTCAACCAATGTCATGAGTGCAAATTTTTACAAGTACTTGAGTCAAAATAATGGAATACAAGTATTGCCAGTGAAGAATTGTCGTGTAACAGGTGCAATAGGTGCACAATCTCATATCATAAAGCACCAGGTGCAAGTGGAGTTTACGGTAGGAAATGAAGCAATGAAAAGCTCGTTCCTAGTAACTAAGGGATTAGGTGTTGCTTGCATCCTGGGGATGGAATTTTTACGCCAGTGGGACGCAAAAATCGACCTCTTGTGCTGCGAAGTAAGCTTTATGAATGAGGGTAGACGTGTAATTTTGCCATTGTTGAGGTCACGGGAAGTGCATGGTAAATATTGCCGGAACTTTCAGTCTAGATTCGAAGGAATACAGGTAATGAATTTATATTCTGACTTAAGTACAAGACAAGCATATTATAAAGAATTTATTACTGAGGACAAAGAGGAAAAAGGGAAACTGATAGCCATGAAAGTCAGAGAGTCAGAACATTTGACTGAAGCACAACAAAACGAACTGACTCAGCTACTTACAGATTATGAGAATGTTTTTTCGGTAAAACCCATTGTCATCGAGGGCTACACCTATAACATCGAAGTGGTACCTCACGATACTTTCTGTCACGCAAACTACTCCATCCCGTGGTCAAAGAAGGAGGCAGTTACGAAGGAAATAAGAAAAATGGTTGATTGGGGGATAACTGGACCATCTCTATCCCCGTACAGCAGTCCGCTCGTGGCCGTAGCGAAAGCGGACGGCAGTATACGTCTCGTGCTTGATGCGCGCGACATTGACAAAATAATTGTACCTGTCAGAACGCGACCAGAAAACCTGGATGAACAGATACAGAAGTTTTATGGAGTTAAATATCTGACCTCTGTCAATATGCGTACGTCGTTTTGGCAAATTCCACTAACGGAATCATCAAGAAAGTACACTGCCTTTGTGTTTGCCGGCAGAAGTTACCAATTTAAAGTTTTACCAATTGAATTAAATGTTAGTGCAGGTGTCTTCATTGCAGCGCTCTATACAGTATTAGGACCAGATTTGTTGGACCGAGTAACGTTGTATGTCGATGACTTATTAATAGCTACTCCCGATTGGGAAAGCCACATGGACACGCTGAGATGCGAACTAAACAGATTTTCTGAGGTAGGCGTAACAGCAAACCTCGCAAAATCCAAATTTGGCAGGGGGAGAATAAAATTTCTTGCTCATTTAATATCACCTACAGGTATTGTGCCCGATCCGAAGAAAATGGCAGCAATTGAGAACTTCCCTCCACCTAGAACCAAGAAACAGTTAAATGTATTTCTGAGTCTAGTGTCATTTTTCATACCTGACCAGTTTTAAATGCTCTGTTAAACTTCTTGAGAAAGAAAACACCCTGGATATGGAATGAACTGTGCCAGCAGTCATTTGAGCAAATACGACTAGCCCTTCTAAATGCTTATCTACCGTCACATCTTGACATGTCAAAGGAATTTTGCATTGATACAGACGCTTCCACTGTCGGACTAGGAGCTTGTTTATCCCAAATCGATGAGGAAGGTGAAAATAAGAACGTAAGAATAATCGGTTTCGCAAGCCGAGTGTTGTCAAGTTGTGAACGATCATATACACTCACCGAACTCGAAAAACTAGCAATAGTATGGGCCACGAAGAAGTTCAAATACTATGTGTACGGAAAAAATGTAAAAATTTTCTGTCATCATCAGGCCTTAAGTTTTTTGCTGACATGCAAGTTAATGCACGACAGGGTGACTAGGTGGGTGCTTGCTCTGCAGGAATACCAATTTCAAATAATGTATATAAAAGGTTGTGACAACGTAGTACCTGGTGCTTTGTCACGGTTGCCGCAAGGTCTACCTGAGTTAACAGGAATACTAGAACAGGCAACAGAGTATTAAATTTCAGTTATGAAAGACCCTACTTGTCGAAAAAAGTTTCTGCAGTCGTGCAAGCAACCGCCTAGTTTACAGAACGAAGATCCCGCCTTGGGAAAACTCAAACAATAACTCCTAGCTTCGGGTGGAAATCAAATAGGTAGCCATTATTCTGTGCAAAATGGGGTATTATATTACCGGAAGGATGTTAACAAGGACTTGTGGTGTATCTGTGTACCGGAAGTATGTATCAGTGATTTAATCTGGCACGTGCACCTTTCGTGAGGCACGTGGGCATTGAAAAATGTAGAGCACTTCTCGCAAGACAATGTCATTTTAAGAATATGAAACGAATAATTCAGAATGTTGTACGGACATGTGTAGTTTGTCAAAGGACGAAAACTACAAATCTGCCCACTGCAAGTGAATTGCGCCCTGTTGTTCCTAACATACCATTACGACTAGTTTCTGTTGACATTCTAGGGCCACTACCCACTGGCAGAGGTGGTGTGAAATACATATTTGCTGTATATGATGCCTTTTCCAAATTTCTAAAATTGTATCCTGTAAAAGCTTCAACGGCCACACCCCTCATTCAGAAATTACGAACAGTTTATTTTGTTAATGTTGGCAAACCACAGATCATATTATCCGATAATGCCACCTATTTTACTGGTCTCAAATGGAAAACGTTTCTACAAGAGCAAGGTATTAAACACATTTTTGTAGCTCGATTTCACCTAGAGAACAGTCTTGTAGAGCGTATCTTTAAAGAGTTGAACAGGTTCATGAGAACTTATATTCCGAAAGTGGGCTGAATACGTTTCGACTTTTGAGGAACTCCACAATAGATTGTCACATTCAGCCACGGGCTATACTTCACTAGAACTCATGTTTGGAAAGAATGAAACCGACAGCTGGCTGTCACCATTACCAACTGTACCACGACAAGTTGTACCTCACGAATAAATTATAGGTGAGACTTTAAATAACGAGAGCGTGGAGCGCCAAAAGAAGAAGCATGACAAGACAATAAAGAAGGTAACAGTGTATCAGCCAGGTGACTTGGTGCTAATACGGACTCATCCCAAGTCATCTCTGTTAGCGAAAAAGAATAAGAAATGGCAACCGGTGTATGCCAGACCCTACAAAATCATAGACATACCACATGGATGTAGCTATTTGTTGGGTGACGTAGAATTGGAAGAGATCAAAGGACTCTATCCATACAAAGACTTAAAGAAGTTCGCTCAGTAGAGCAACATTTACATATATGAGTAGTGGGTTAAGTTTATAGTGTATTTCTTCTGTGAGTGAATGTTCCGATTTTAGTGTAACATTTAAAGACAAAGAGGCACACAAGATTAGTGCGATTCAATTTTGTACATGTTAAGGAATAACAGTATTTTTAAGAAATTGCATTTTGAAGGAAAAAATGAACGTAGGTTTAAGAATAATTTACAAATTTTATTTTTAAAAATGCTAAAAAAATATTTTTTTTAAAAAAGTTCTACAGCATGTAATGATGAAGGAATTTTTCATTAGTGTGTCATAAATGTTTTTGAACTGTAGTAGTAATGAAACATATGAAATCCAATATAATAGTGTATATGTTGTTCCATGTATTTATGTCTATACCGATCTTGAAATATGTTCAATCATAATTTACTAAACAACATGAGAGCAGGGTGTACATCACGCAACGTACCTCATGTGTTGTGGACAAGGTACAAATCAAATCAGTAAACGCGACTACCGCTAAGCACTGTTGCAATATATTGCCATCTGCTAAGGCAGAGATTTGCACGAATTTATCGTGTAAACAAAAGTCACAAATGTAACACTAATCTAGGAACTTGCACATTAGGCCTAGATTATAAAATGTCTACAATACTGCGAGAGGCAAAGTTTTGTAAAGTCGAGCCTGGCTCTGGAGGGCAAGTACGCAATGAGCGGGCAGACATGACATGGGGACTTACCTCAGATGAGACGAAAATACAATTGTACAGTCAAAAAATCTGAAGACAAGTACGGCTCTAAGTGGAAAATTAAAAGAGATAATTAGTGCGAGAGACTGGTAAAATCAAGCACGAGCCAAAATCCAGTTCAGCCTGAATGAAATACATTAGTGTTTGTGAACTAATCAAAACAGTTACTTTAAGCAGTGTGAAAAACTGTGAAGGTGAAACTGTGATATGGACAGTGAAGTGCTAGTATTGAACGTTCAACAGCGCTAAGGACGCCGAACGTCAATATTACGCACCAAAAACTGTGAATTTGCTTATAAACGTGATCTGTTAACGTGAAGTGAACCCACAGTCAATATTTTTGGGACAGGCTGTAGTTTCAGTGCGCACAATAATGCGAGATTGGAATGCGATGCATGGACTGTTGCAAAACAGCGACCACAGAAACGGCGAATGTTGGTGCTAAGCTCGTATTGGGACACTCACCAGTGCCTGCGAGTGCGGCGAAAACAGAAATAAAATATCAAGACAAAAACTGACGAGTAATGGAAACAATGGCGCATCAAAACTTCATTCACGGGAGAAGATCCATGTCATGTATTCTACAAGAGAGTGCTAGCCTGACACTCGGAAACCGGCGAAAACTTAACAACTACTGCCGCACTAATAAATGCTTCTTTCCCACTAGCGTAACCATCTGCAGCGGGAAACAAATATTACGTTGGTTGTGTGTATGTTTCATGTACTACGTCGGAGATGCGTAGCAGTGCTGACTCCTACCAAGAAGCGGGGGGGGGGGGGGGGGGGAGGCGGCGGATTATCATCCCACTCCGCCACGCCCGGTCGAGACAAAAACGCATCGCCAACCGTGCAGGCTATCAGCTGATTCTGACATTCCGCGACGGCGAGAGGCACGCAGGCGTCCAGCGGGCATTGACCTCTCCACAGCCGCCGCGAACGCCGAACACACCAACCGGCAACGTCGCGAGCTAAACGTCGCGGCGTTGATCATCAACGACTCCGCAAACAATTGTTATAATGACCCTCATTTCTTTGCATAGTGCAACAAAACATTATTCGTGATGTATGCACATCCTGTTCTCCAATGACATCCCAGAAACATTTAAGTGAAAGTAATCAAAGCAGTAAGTCTGTGGCTCCGCCGAGGTTTTCCCCAGGGTTTCCCTACGGCCGCGCCAAATGGGGAGCGAACAGTTGACACCCCTGGGACTTCAAATATTCCGGACAAACTCGTGATTGTATTCCTTGAACACTGCAAAAGTTGGAACCCTAAGAAGAAGCAGCCAAAATGAAATTAATTCTATTCTATGTCCTTTTCTTTTGTACATGACTGTATACGTAACATATTGTATATTATATTGTTATGTAAATAGCTTCATCTGTATTACAGTTTGTGTGCAACAAACCTCAGTACTTACAACGGTTTAAACATACGATGTGACATATGTAGACTGTGAAAGGAAAATCTGCGTGTGGACACTGTGGACATGAAAGAGGAAATATTTATGTCAAAAAACACGAACATTTTTTTATGACAAACATTTCGGGGGGCAATATAGCGTCCACAGTGCTATACTACGAAAAGACTTCAAAAACAGTATTTATAAAGAAGAGACATTTAAAAATTGAATAATATATTTTTATCATGTAGCCGTAAAATAATAATTTCTCTATGTAAGTTTCTATTGCAAAGAAATAATTTATGACAAAATGATCTAAAGAGGTGACAAGATACGCTCTTCTGTCAATGTTTTAGTCGTCTTCACTTCTCCTCTTGTCTTGATTGTGTATAGACGGACATCTTGCGAGTGCTGGCAAATGTAAGCGTATTTGTATGAGTTAAGCAAATTATATATACCGAGTTAATCTTATTGTGCACTTTTAATTTGTAAGAGGTGATCTCGATTTCATGTCCGCCTTCCTTGAATTAACCTGCATTCAAGTAATTTACAGTTCAACAATCGCAGCGGCCGATGCAGCCAACGACGCCATTACGTGGCGATATTAACTTAGGAAAAATTAGCGGAAGCGAAATACTCGCCCGCTGTTAACACAATATTAATTTTTCTCCACAGCCGCACGAAGTTGCAGAAATACGTAGCTTTAAGATT
This sequence comes from Schistocerca gregaria, assembly GCF_023897955.1. Classification (NCBI taxonomy): domain Eukaryota; kingdom Metazoa; phylum Arthropoda; class Insecta; order Orthoptera; family Acrididae; genus Schistocerca; species Schistocerca gregaria. The sequence continues at coordinate 107,733,181 of NC_064921.1, read as the reverse complement.
CTTATTTTCAGTACCATAGCCGACAGCCAGAGCCAGGACTCCGACTACGTGGCAATGGTTAACGGAGGTAAGAGAAAAAGTACTCTGGCGCGTGTGTGGGCCGCAATCTTTTGCTTTAAAGTGAGTAAACTAGCCGAGGAAATTAATATGAAAAGTTTATTACATTGTTCAGCTTATATACTCATGTTTTAAGATTCAGCGAGTGTATCATTCATTAACGTAACAAATAATTTGAGATTAATATTGTTAAAAAGGAGAACTTCAGGAAAGCATTTAATCGTAAATCAAAATTTAATAAAAATTCGTTTTTATTAAGGCCCACCACGTAAGTCGGCAACAATCAAAAAATAATAATAACAATGAAATATATTAAATTACGATGGCCGACGGACGCGAGACCATATTTGTGATGTTATTTAAATTTCATTGCCTTTCCAGCTTGCCCTCTGCTACTGGATTAAAAGTGTTTGTTGTTTTGATTTATCGCCGCTGCTTGCCTTTAAGAACTATAGCTGATGTTGAATGATTGAGAATTAGTGTAGCTGTTCACTCCAATAAAGCCACCCTGTTTAAAGAGAAATGTTGGTGCTACCATTCGTTTCCCCCTTGTTCCCCTTCCACAGCTCACACGTAATACAGGTAACTCAGAGAATCTGTGTAGTTCTGTCCAGTAAGTATCCCTGGAAGGAAGCATTCACCAACAATGGCTGCACAATTGTTAATGGAGAACTACAGTCGATGAGAGGTCTGGATATTTGCATGGGGATTTGTGTCCGCCCACAAGGGCTGGATATGTAAATTCTGGCTTCTTTACATTGTGAATGTCGCTTCATCTGGGAATAAGACAACAGCTGTCATAATACCTTTCTGCAGGAGCCCCTAGCAGAACGTTTCTCTCGGAGGATAATCCGCAAGAGACAAGGCTTGCACGCGCTGCAGATGGTATGCATACAGACCGTTTTCCTGCAAAAGTATCCAGATCGTCACATTCCTCTGCAAGCCTAACCGCCTTGTGCTGATTCCTGACTTTTCTCCACAGTGCTGAGTAGCATTCCCTCATCTTCAGGTACTGGATGTCTTGGGAGGTAACTCCACCCTCCCCCTCCCTGCCAGCCTGGTGGACGTGTGAAACGCAGGTGCTCGCAGAGGCCCTGATGTTTTCCTTCAAATGCCTTTCGGTCTAGTAATCTGCGCAATGGGTGGCGTTTCTTGATTAACTGAAGCACCGCCAACGCGCTACTATTCGAGAACCGTAGAAGCAATGCATTGTCTCGAGCTCTTGGATGGTGTACATTTCCAGACTGCAAATAAGGGGCAGAGGCAATTACAAAACACTCCACAAACGCCTCAGCTAAGGGCTAAGGACATATTTAATGTTCCTATAACTTACGTGTCCGTTCGCAGCCGATGGCACACCACATTAACTAACCACATACATGCCCACATCAACACTACGGGCCCTTAAAATTGATGCGTCACAAAGATGACATGCTACAGACACGAAATTTAACCTACAGGAAGAAGATGCTATGTTATGGAAAAGATTGGCTTTTCAGAGCATTCACACAAGGTTGGCGCCGGAGGCGACACTTACAACGTGCTGACGTAAGGAAAGTTTCCAACCGATTTCTCATACACAAACAGCAGTTGACCGGCGTTGCCTGGTGAAGCGTTGTTTTGATGCCTCGTGTAAGGAGGAGAAATGCGTACTATCACGTTTCCGACTTTGATAAAGGTCGGATTGTAGCCTATCGCGATTGCCGTTTATCGTATCGCGACATTGCTGCTCGCGTTGGTCGAGGTCCAATGACTGTTAGCAGAATATGAAATCGGTGGGTTCAGGAGGGTAATACGAAACGCCGTGCTGGATCCCAAAGGCCTCGTACCACTAGCAGCCACGTCTCGGTTCCTGAATCAACAGATGGAGACGTTTGGAAGACAACAACCATCTGCACGAACAGTTCTACGGCGTTTGCAGCAGCATGGACTATCAGCTCGGAGACCATGGCTGGGGTTACCCTTGACGCTGCATCACAGACGTTGTATTCAATGACCAAACGGGGTGCACAAATGGGAAAACGTAATTTTTTCGGATGAATTCAGGTTCTGTTTACAGCATCATGATGGTCGCATCTGTGTTTGGCGACATCGCGGTGAACGCACATTGGAAGCGTGTATTCGTAGCGCCATACTGTCGTATCACCCGGCGTGATGGTATGGGGTGCCATTGGTTACACGTCTCGGTCACCTCTTGTTCGCATTGACGGCACTTTGAACAGTGGACGTTACATTTCAGATGCGTTACGACCCGTGGCTCCACCCTTCATTCCATCCCTGCGAAACCCTACATTTCAGCATGATAATGCATGACCGCATGTTGCAGGTCCTGTACGGGCCTTTCTGGATACAGAAAATGTTCGACTTCTGCCCTGGCCAGCACATTCTCCAGATCTCTCACCAACTGAAAACGTATGGACCATGGTGGCCGAGCAAATTTCTAGTTACGATACGCCATTCACTACTCTTGATGAACTGTGGTTTCGCGTTGAAGCTGCATCGGCAGCTGTACGTGTACACGGCATCCAAGCTCTGTTTGACTCAATGTCCAGGCGTATCAACGCAGTTATGACGGCCAGAGGTGGTTGTTCTGGATAGTGATTTTTCAGGATCTAGGCACCCAAATTGCGTGAAAATGTAATCACATGTCAGTTCTAATATAATATATTTGTCCAATGAATACCCGTTTATCATCTGCATTTCTTCTTGGTGTAGCAATTGTAATGGCCATTAGTGTAAGTATTTATCTGGTGATCACTGTACTTCACCTGTGCGTGCTGGAGGATTTTCAGAACCATGTCACACTGATTCAGAATGTGACAAGTGATGTTTGCCGGGGGAAAATGAACGAAATCGTTTAAAAGAGTTACACAAGTAATCAAATTCACCGAGACGTGTAGCCAATGGCACCCCATACCATCACGCCAGGTGATACGACAGTATGGCGGTGACAAATACACGCTTCCAATGTGCGTTCACTACAATGTCGCCAAACACGGATGCAACCATCATGATGCAGTAAACAGAACCTCAATTCATCCGAAAAAATATGACGTTTTCCCATTTGTGCACCCAGGTTCGTCGTTGAACACACCGTCGCAGGCGCTCCTGTCTGTGATGCAGTGTCAAGGGTAACCGCAACCATGGTCTCCGAGCTGCTGCAAACGTCGTCGAACTGTTCGTGCAGATGGTTGTTGTCTTGCAAACGTCGCTACCTGTTGAGTCAGGAATCGAGACGTGGCTGCACGATCCTGTCATCTCGACTGCTAGTGATACGAAGCCGTTGAGATCCAGTTTTTTTCTTCTTGCTGTCTGGAGAATCCCGTCCTGAAGTTTTGCAATGTCAAGGGTAACCGCAGCCATGGTCTCCGAGCTGCTGCAAACGTCGTCGAACTGTTCGTGCAGATGGTTGTTGTCTTGCAAACGTCGCTACCTGTTGAGTCAGGAATCGAGACGTGGCTGCACGATCCTGTCATCTCGACTGCTAGTGATACGAGGCCGTTGAGATCCAGTTTTTTTTCTTATTGCTGTCTGGAGAATCCCGTCCTGAAGTTTTGCCGTAGGGTTTACAAAATCCTGTATTTCTGTTATCCTGCAGCTCACCCAATTTTGATTATTGTTCCAAAAGTCGGTTCTATTATAATTATTTGATAGAAGGTCCTCATGTTATGCAAAGCCCTGTTGTTTCATGTGACCTTGTATCGTCACAATAGGTTTCGTTACATAATTTAAATCAGTGTTATGTTGCTATCAGCTGATAGACATTATCAGCGTATATTCAGTTACATTACATAATAAATGAATAATGAAATAATCTCAGCCCCAGATTACATGCATGTAGAAACAATTATGGATCAAAGCCTTTTATTCTCATTACAATATGCACGTCCTGTGTCTCTATTTACATTCCCCCCCCCCTTTTCTGTAGGATGGGGCCCCTCCACGCCCGCACCAACGTGGTGACCAAACCAAAAGTCCTACTGTCACCTCCGTAAGCATGTTAGTTTTGAATCAGGCGTCACATGATGCAGGCTGTGATGCTGTCCATGCATCTGGGTAAGACTACTCTTTAACATGGTCCATCAGGAGATAGAAGTGGTCGAAAGCGATCGAAGGGTAGCGATTGTAAGGGCAGAGGAAAAAAAGTGCCAAGGCCAGCGCCAAGGGAAAAAAAACCTCTGCGACAGTAGGACGGGTAGAAAGGGCAGTAGCGGCTTGCTAGCTGCGACAGAGCATGCAAGGTGAGGTCGGGTTAGCGTGAGGTATCGTGCATCGTTACCTACGTGTTGCGTGTCCGTTAGCTGGGTCAGTCCGAGTGCTGCGGCTGGGCTCGCTTGTAGTCCCCTGGGCCGGCTGCAGTGGCTTCCTCCCTGTAACATAAGAGTTCGGCGCGGCAACGCATGCGTTGCTGTTAGGCCCTCTGCGGCGCCTTGTCGTCGGTGACTTGGTGCAGCTTCATCAGGCTGGTGCAGAACGGCAGCGATCGGCTACCGTTCAGCGTCCTCCTCTACTCCACGCCGCAGCCCTTCCGTAATGTAGCTTCCATGAGCTCCGTTTGTTCGAAGAGCTGCGTCAGTTCAGCGTCCGAGGAAGTTTTGCCGTTCGCTCGCGATTGTGCGATAAAGGCTGTCCTTTTGGCTTCTCGATCCCTTGCGGGGCCCGCTCCCGTAGCGGTCGGCGTTGCCACCGGTTCAGTTGCGCAGCGGTTTTCTTCTTTGCACCTTTCACCTGCGGTGCTGCTATGGCAACCGCTGGCTCAGGCGCACGGACGTCCTTCTGCGAGGTCGCAGGAGTGTTCGCAGGTACTACTGCGCTGGGGCCTTGGGCGAAGACTGCTCGCAGCTGCCTCGAGGCCTCTTCCTTCTCCGCAGCCACGGCGGCTGCGTAGGCAGCCCTCTCTGCCGCAATGACGGCTTTGAGGGCTGCAGTGGCCTCCTTTACGGGGGTGCCGAGTTCGAGCTCACGTATCTTCTCGGGAGCGCGGGCTCGTCCTGGCCGCCCGTTTGCAAGCGGTCTTCCCTGCTCCTGGCAGGTGGAGCTGCTGCTGCGCCGTCCCTCTGCTGCGCCGGGCTGTTCTGCGCCCTACGCCGTTTCCGGAGTCGTCTTCGCTTCTGCCGCTGCGTCGGTGCGGCCGCGGCCGCCTCGCCGCCCCCGGCAAGGCTGCGACTTGCGAAAGACTCACAACCGCACCAACTGGCGACGTGCGGACCGCCACACCGGACCCAGGTCGGCAAAACGTAGCTGCCGCGGTCGCAGGCGCGGCTGTCGTGCTCCCCTGAGCACTTGACGCACCGCACCGCGTAGCGGCAATACTTCGCAACATCGCCCTCGCCCTGGCACCTGAAGCACTGGGGCTGGGGGTCCGTGGCGGTCGGGAGAGCCTCTGACGTCACCGGGAAGCCCAGCAGCTTCCTCAAGTCGGAGATGTCGCTCCCGCCGTCGACCGTTTGCACGGTCACGGCATAGAGCGGCGTCCTCTTCTTGTTGGTCCGGTTGTGCAACCTTGCGGTTGCATTACCAAACCCGGCTCGCAGCAGCCCTTCCCGGACCGCTGCCTCGTCACAGCACCGAGGTAGCCCCCTGAGGAGTGCCTTGGTCGTCTTCATCCTTCCTGCGGAAGGTGCCTTCTCACGCGCCGGCGGCGCGTCGACGATGTGGTCGGCCACTGCGACCTTGATCGCCCTGTGGTCGGCCACGTTTGCAGCTCGAACGCCGATCAGCGAGTCTGACTCGTAGACCACTTCGTTCCGAGCGCAATTCGTGATGGTGCCGAACAGCGCTGTCCACCCGTCTTTGCACTTGATGTACAAAGGGGGGCAGGCAGCGACTTGTCTTCTCGGCAGACTCTCGGCAGACTCAGCGACTTGCACAACCGAAGAACCCTTCGTAGCGGCAGGTTTCCTCTGCGCACCCTTCTTTCCCATGCTGCGAGGCGTGGAACACGACAATCTGCTCGCGTTGTGAAAACAACGCACGACAATTTGCTCTCCGCGGCGCCCACTGCACAGAAACCTCTTCACGAGCTCTCAACGGTCGAGTTAGCGTAGCGCGCAACGGCAGCGATGCGCTCGCCTCGCCAGCTCAGGCCTCTCTCGCTTACATTTCCCCACCTCTCCTTAAAGTACTTGGTCCAGTGTGAATGTTTTGAGTGTGGTAGCAGATAAACCAGAGATGTAGAGGGTATCCGAATCTTCTACCAACTTAAACACAGTCAGTGGAAGGCAAATAGCAGGAACAGGATGGTTCGACCAGAGGTGCGTAAGCCTGAAAAAAAAAAGGTTTTATTACCAGAGGTTGGTCATGCCCCCCCCCCCCCCCCCCCAACACCTCGCGCTGCTTGGGAGAAAGAGCCGAGCAACGGTTACGGAGAGTTTTTTGGAGGACAGGTAACCGACCAGACGTTCCTTCAGAACGCTGCGTCGAAATCATGACAAAGGTAGTTGAATGTTTAAATATGTTTAATGTTAACAATTTATTTATCAGAGACCTTTTCGCAATTGATTAATCAAGAACCATTATTTGATTTTTGTTCAATTTATCCGATATAAGAATAATCTTCTTCGTTCGAGATTTCCGTTACGACCCGCCACGTAGTGCATAGTTTCAAACTGCAACCACCGAGAAAGCTAATAGAGGGAGTTGTAGCCAGTTTTTGCGACTGCTGAACATTTATGCTAGCATGTGTTGATGTTTGACAACTTATTGAAAACTTAGTGAAGAGTGTAGCTTTTCTAAGACGAATCGTTTCGCATTCAAGCACTTATAGCTGGAGATACCAGCCACGAGTCCTGCTCGATACCAGCCACTGTACATAGAAAATCTGTATAGAGAAATAGTTACGATATTTGCATTTCAGTGATAACTTAGTGCATGTGCATGTATCAGCATAGTAGTAGTGACCACGTGCTCTCCAAGATTTTCCTTCCCCCCACAGGACGATGCAAATCAAAGGCATCACGGCTTGTGATTCAAAGGAGAAATAATCTATGTGCATAGTTAAATAATCTTTGTCCATAGTTAAGTGAAAATTCAAAGTCGAATTAGTGAAATGTATATTCAAAAGATTGTTAAAAAGTAACTTTGTGAATTTGTTTAATGTTGGTTAAAATAAAATTAACTTTGTTTTTCGAAGTAATTTCCGTTCTCGTATTGCTCATTTAAACCATACCTAAGAAAAGAGAATCATATGAATCACGCTGCCCCTTTACTAAAATTATTGGCACAAGACTAGATTACAATTGCGTTATCCGTTACGACTTCAAATTCAATCGATAAGATTGTATTCTGAACTTTGATTTACCTAAACATCAATTCTAAAGCGGACAGAATGGTCAGGGAGGGTTACGCTGCCGAGAGAGAAAAAGTGTGCATAAGGTCCTTCCCCGCAGCACGCTTACGCAAATTAAGAACTCTTTGATGCGGCCGAAACGATTGTAAAATCTTGCCACATCTCTGCCTCGCTGGGCAGTAACAATATAGAGCCGGGCAGAAGTTTAACGGCGCCAAGATATGTCTTAAATGGAGTTGTCACCCCCGTGTTCCTGACATAAGGCATCGTTAAAACTTGGAACACGTAGGGGAGAGACAGCAATTGCCGCTGCTAAATACAGTCCAACTTGTCGACGTTTCAAGGCACCAGCGGCAGCGGCGGGCAAGAGAAAAAAAATTACCGAGTAATAAGCAGTGGAGCAGGCGAGGGAAGCGCCGTGCAGAAGAAGGGCCTGCGAGATGGCATCTCCACCCACCCCCCTGTGCAGGGCAGCGCAGCGTCTTGGGTTTCGCGCAAGATGGCCACACTTCATTAGTGGAGCGGGTCGGTCCCCCTAATGAATTCCTCCCCGCGAGGCCGTGACACGGCGCCAGAGGAACCCCGTGCGTTCAGCTTCGGGCTTAGTTGCCCCTTTCATCTATCTCTGCTGGCCCACCATCCCCTCGCGTCGAGTTGCCTGATGAAGCGGTTAAGCAAATGAACGATGTCGACAAGGAAATCCTGCACAGAAATTTAGTTCGCCATGCCCCCACAGTCCTGTACACTCCACCCTCCCCCCTTAAATTGCAGGAATTACGCTGCTGGGACGCACATTGACTGCAGAACGTAAGAAACTTACCGTGTTCCTGAAACCTCTGAGTCGAAATGAATGCGCCCTCAAAATCATCAGAACACCTTGTAACCTTCCCACTATATTTGTTTCTGTTTGAAATGTATCCCGACTTCATCTCCACACTGTAAAAGTCTACATATTACCAAAACTATGTCACTACAAATTGTTATCCTACTTAAATTCGTATGGGAAAATAAGAATGTTGTGTGGCCAGGGCCTCCCTTCAGGTAGTCCGTTCGCCTGGTGCAAGACTTTCGAGTTGAGGCCACTTCGGCGACTTGCGTGTCGATGGGGATGAAACGACGATGATAAGGACAACACAACACCCAGTCCCTGAGCGGAGGAAGTCTCTGCCCCGGCCGCGAATCGAACCCGGGCCGTTAGGTATGACATTCCGTCGCGTTGACCACTCAGCTATCAGGGGCGGACAATGTCGTGAGACTAGGGTCTCCCGTCCGGTAGACCATTCGCTGGGTGAGTGTCTTTCAATTTGGCGCATATTTGGCGACTTGCACGTCGATGGTGATGAAATGATGATGATCAGGACAACACAATACCCAGTCCGTGGGTGGAGAAAATCTTCGACCCAGCCGGGAATCGAACTCAGGTCCTGATGATCGACATTCTGTCACGCTGACCACTCAGCTACAGGGGGCGGACAATTCCTTTGGTAACCTTTGTCTAAACAGAACCTAATTTGAAATGAACTGTAACTATTACGTATGCAACTTGTCTTATATGAAATGCGCAACTAAAGTAAAACAATTATCTGACCCTAATCAAAATTTCCACTTATCTCTCACCTTGACAACATCGTAGCAGATTTATCGAAAGCACTATAGCAAACAGCGAGCAGGCAACACCTACGCTACATCTCTGTTTCTAAATACATATTCAGACTGTTGCATATGGTAATATGTAGTGACAGACAGTGAAATAGGGAGAGTAACTATTCGTATGAGATGATATTCCAAGACAACAATTTTAGAATGAAGTATGTATTTAAAAAGAGAGAGTAAAACTTCGCGTGTTCTTCACACATAAAATAGTTCTGAACAATACTGTGCTTAAATGAACAATGATTTAAAAAGGATTCAATATTAACAGAGAATATTCATAAAATCAAAGAGCTTAATCAATTAATATGTTTGAAACCATGTTTGTAGGTACTCAGAGAGCGCACAGGATTAGGTTATGATTGTGGGTGGGGCCGTAAACAGTTACTTTGAGTTGCACAATAAAACACAAAACTTAATTTTTCTAAGAACCACTCATTTACACATTGCTTTAGAAGATGACAATTAGAATATACGGCTGAAGGCCTAGTTAAAGAACTTGAGATGCTTTCTGGGCTGAAAGCCCAAAACCACACCAAAATCAAGAGTGGCTAAAGGCCTGGCTTAGAAATCAAAAGCACTTAAAAACGAAAGGTTAATTTTTTTTGTAAAAACATGCAATTAAAACAATTAGCAGCTAAAGGCCTACACTATACGTCTGAAGGACATCTATAATTAAAAACATTAATAAACAATTTTGCTAGCCAAGAAATTTGCTTTTAAGCTTACAATAGAAAGGCCAGAAGCCTAATTAAAGAAATATTAACTTAATGCACGGGTGAAGGCCACAAACAAATTGGAAACAACTGCTGAAGGCCTGAACAACCAACCAGACAAACAGTTTAAAATAAACCCCTTCCATCTTACAAAAACATTTTCCTTTACGGAATACACACAGCTGAAGGCCTTATTAAAAGGGGTTCACATGAATTCTCGGCTGAAGACCACACATAACACATCGAACAACTAACGACATAGGGACTGGATTACAAACAACTTCAGGTAGAACCAGTTGTAAGGGAATTTTTTTTAAAAAAACGAAATCAATCTTCAAAGTTTTAATTTAATACGACTGAAGGCCTTTATGTAAAATTTTAAAAATACTGAATTAATAAATGGCCAAAGGCCTCGCACAATACTTCAAACTAAGATGAAAATCACAATCTAAAACAAACAGAACAAATTGTACTCAGAAGTGTACCAAGGGTCGGCCTGAGAAGGTAGCTCAGACGTAAAGTGAGGTGAGACAGGCAGCCAAGAGTTGAAGTTAAATAATCGGATGGCAACCCAAACTAGGGACGGCCCGAGGACTGACCAACAATTCAACCAATTCCCTTCCGCCCGACCAAAGGCTCAACGATGAAGAATATCGGCCGAGTACGAGCACTACATCTTCAGAAACTAGCGTTTAAAAACCGCCAAGGGAACAATAACTACTTTAAGCAAATGTGAACCAAACAACTTAAAAGGCTGTCGAACTACACGCCGTGCTGGACAGCATCAACACGACGAGGAAAGGCACACTGCTGGAAAACTACTGTAACGACCAGGGCAGGTAACTGGGGCGTTAACGCCAGAGGGCAGAAAATACCGCTGGAGCACTTCACTGGCAATTAACAGTCAATTTAATAATAAATCACAATATCGGAAGACGGCTACAAGATTTTGCCGACTCAAACACATCGTATGTGGCTGCTAGCCCGAGCGACCCACGGAGTAACAACCCGCAAATGAACGAAGAGATGTCACAATAGTTGATCACTCAACTTCATTGTCCAGGTTCGGTGGGCAACAGACTTTGTCGCTCGCGCAGCTAGCGCCTCGCGATCCGTCAGCAGATGCACGCCGCCAGCGGTTCCTGCCTGGCCTAGCGCCACGGAGAAATCCTCGGTGCTCCGTCCCAAACGACTGACTCAATTGACCACACAGACAACATTAAAACAACTGCTCAGTCAAAACCACAGAAGCTACACACGGTTCCGCAAAACACTACCACAAACAACTCGACCAATAGTAACCCAAGTCACTGTGGAACAACTAGGACGAATCACAGGTCGACACACACTGAGAACCCGGAAGCGGTCGGCGACCAAATACACGTCGGCCGATGAGACAACCGACCGAGGTCGTCCCCACTGAAGTCACGTGTGTCAGCAACTGTCGGGCGAGTCATGGGTGTCCGGACCTCACTGCTTTTCCGCCCCCACTGAACTCCCGACACACGATAACCCGGAAATACTAGTGGTCACGACAAATGTAGTACGATAGTCCACTTCTCGATGAGCGCTGCTGCTGCCACTCACGGACAGGCAAGCCAGCAACTTACCGATGCCAGCAAATCGAATAAGAAACGGGACGGCAGTACCGTAAAGAAAAGATGTCAAGCAATAAACGGCACGAACACGAGCCACGCTTGGCTCTTTGTTGATGCATGACTCTAGGAAGTGTTTTTTCTCTCACCTCCGAGCACGTTAACTAACTGACAATAATTATTCTGTCAAACTACCAGCGCAGTGCTGCAGCCTTGCAACAAACTTCTTCTCTTCCAAAACAATATTATTGAAAATTTATATTCACTCCGCTTCTATATACACTCCTGGAAATTGAAATAAGAACACCGTGAATTCATTGTCCCAGGAAGGGGAAACTTCATTGATACGTTCCTGGGGTCAGATACATCACATGATCACACTGACAGAACCACAGGCACATAGACACAGGCAAAGGGAGCATGCACAATGTCGGCACTAGTACAGTGTATATCCACCTTTCGCAGCAATGCAGGCTGCTATTCTCCCATGGAGACGATCGTAGAGATGCTGGATGTAGTCTTGTGGAACGGTTTGCCATGCCATTTCCACCTGGCGCCTCAGTTGGACCAGTGTTCGTGCTGGACGTGCAGACCGCATGAGACGACGCTTCATCCAGTCCCAAACATGCTCAATGGGGGACAGATCCGGAGATCTTGCTGGCCAGGGTAGTTGACTTACACCTTCTAGAGAACGTTGGGTGGCACGGGATACATGCGGACGTGCATTGTCCTGTTGGAACAGCAAGTTCCCTTGCCGGTCTAAGAATGGTAGAACGATGGGTTCGATGACGGTTTGGATGTATCGTGCACTATTCAGTGTCCCCTCGACGATCACCAGAGGTGTACGGCCAGTGTAGGAAATCGCTCCCCACACCATGATGCCGGGTGTTGGCCCTGTGTGCCTTGGTCGTATGCAGTCCTGATTGTGGCGCTCACCTGCACGGCGCCAAACACGCATACGACCATCATTGGCACCAAGGCAGAAGCGACTCTCATCGCTGAAGACGACACGTCTCCATTCGTCCCTCCATTCACGCCTGTCGCGACACCACTGGACGCGGGCTGCACGATGTTGGGGCGTGCGCGGAAGACGTCCTAACGGTGTGTGGGACCGTAGCCCAGCTTCATGGAGACGGTTGCGAATGGTCCTCGCCGATACCCCAGGAGAAACAGTGTCCCTAATTTGCTGGGAAGTGGCGGTGCGGTCCCTTACGGCACTGCGTAGGATCCTACGGTCTTGGCGTGCATCCGTGCGTCGCTGCGGTCCGGTCCCAGGTCGACGGGCACGTGCACCTTCCGCAACATCGATGTACTGTGGAGACCTCACGCTGCACGTGTTGAGCAATTCGGCGGTACGTCCACCCGACCTCCCGCATGCCCACTATACGCCCTCGCTCAAAGTCCGTCAACTGCACATACGGTTCACGTCCACGCCTTCGCGGCATGCTACCATTGTTAAAGACTGCGATGGAGCTCCGTATGCCACGGCAAACTGGCTGACACTGACGGCGGTAGTGCACAAATGCTGTGCAGCTAGCGCCATTCGACGGCCAACACCTCGGTTCCTTGTATGTCCGCTGTGCCGTCCGTGTGATCATTGCTTGTACAGCCCTCTCGCAGTGTCCGGAGCAAGTATGGTGGGTCTGACACACCGGTGTCAATGTGTTCTTTTTTCCATTTCCAGGAGTGTATCATTCCTCCTTGAAATCCTTTATAATCAATGCCTCTTTATTTAACAGATACAACCAAAAGTCAACACAGCACTACAGAATAAGTCCATCACCCAGCACAGTTCAACTAAGAACGTATCAGACTGCCCAGAAACAAAGACTGTGCAACGACAAGACCAAAGATTGTTTAAAAGTAACGTAACTTGTCCTCTCTGACGCGCACACCTACGACATACGAAAAGAAAAATGACGTGACCACCTTCCAACCCGCTTGAAATGGGTTGATAATTGTTTCATTAATTCGTCTGGCGTTGCTGACCATTAAAACTGCAGGTCTGTAATATAATTTCAGTATATTTTTCTTATTCCGTTTTGAAATGGTAACGTTTCGTGCCCATGTTTCTGGTAACAGTCACGTGGCAGGTGGAAATTCGTATTGAAACGTCCATTTAATACGAAGATTTAATTGACACGAAGGAACACATTGTGCGCCACATAAACCGTGTACGTCTCACGCCCGAGGTTAAACAATGACCTAACTAAAAGAACAGATAACAGTAGCGTTAAAAAACATGTACTTAATTGTTTACAATTGATGCTTAATGTGGTGGTCATGGGCATCAAGACATCCCTGACTTCGTTTGTCGGCATTCTCATTAATTAATTTCTAGAGAAATTTTCCGTTTAAGATTGTTTATTGTGCCAGGATTGTTAGCATACGCTTTGCTTTTCACTTTGCTCCATAAATAAAAATCCTCGATGTAAAGTTTGTGGATCTTTGAGGGCCAGAGGCCTCTACTGACAAGTCTGTCGTGTACAGAATGAGATTTCCACTCTGCAGCGGAGTGTGCGCTGATATGAAATTTACTGGCATATTAAAACTGTATGCCGGACCGAGACTCGAAATCAAGACCTTTGACTTTCGCGAGCAAGTACTCTACCATCTGAGATACCCAAGCATGTCCTCACAGGTTTGCTTCTACTTGGAAGGTAGAAGACGAGGTACTGACAGAAGTAAAGCTGTGAGGACAGGGCGTGAGTCTTGCTTGGGTATCTCAGATGGAAGCGCACTTGCCAGCGAAAGGCAAAGGTCCCGAGTTCGAGTCTATGTCCGGCAGACAGTGTTAACCTGCCAGGAAATTTCAAGTCTGCCGTAGGTAACACGTTGGTCATATGATACATAATTTGTTGTATGTGTGAGCAGTTGCTCTATTTTGTCACAATACTGCATACAGCTTTTCTACAGCTGTTAATTTTGCATAGAAGGAGTCAAAGATCTCTAGGTATCTGGTATGTTTAAGGTGTGATTTAAAACTATGGGGGCCGCATGTTGGACAGTTCACACCAGACACTGATATTCTCTAACTGGATAGGTTCGTCACGCAGAATATTTGAGTTGCCTGCAACCAGTATCTGCAGTGCTGGGAGTTTAAGTAACTTGACATATAAAACCATATCTCATCTGATATGAAGTAAAGCACGGCAAGGAGCTAACAACTCGTATTAACATCCAGTTACAATAATGAACTCTTTATTCCAGAGCCTCAACTTACAACCCCTGCGCCACACTCACACGATAAACTTTTAATTCCGTATTTTTTAGTACATGCTGAGACGATCCGTGGGATACGCTAACTTGCTAGGGACTTCTCGCAGCGTCCACGGAAATCCGTGTATAATTTCAACGCTCCTAGCTGTTAGTCACCTATTCCTCAGCACATTTTGATCAGATCCCAAAGCTTTCCATTTGCTGTATAGATCTTGAATAGTGCTGGTTGTGGTGAATTTCCTACCAGCTTGAAACACTTCTTTACATTCCTTGATGGAGCCTGGCTTTATGTAACCTCCTAAACATCATTTCACTGATGTAATGGAAACTGCTCCTTTTTTGGGGCTACTTCACAATACGAGCTTTTTACGAAAACTGACATATGAACACACAGCTGCACATTGCTTTCCAATAAAACGCACTGTAGACAACTTCAGAGACAGTGTTGCCACTTCACGAGCTATTCGACTAGACACGATAACCCAGCAAACAAGGAGTTCCTGTTTCATGTGTGACACCCTGTATTATAAACAGTGATTGTTAGTAACATTAATGTAAACTTACTCTTTATTTACTCTTGAGTCCGATTTGCATGTTCTGTAGACATGAGAGAGTGTCAGGACGGTGCAAGGACAGCACGCGTCAGCCATCACTCTGGAGTCGCAGTAGACCTCCTGAAGGAGAAGCCAAGTTCAACAGCGCACCACAAGGCAGTTCTTTGTCACGCCGCCCTGGGGCAACTAAAACATCATGGACACAAAATAGGACCTCCTGCTGCAAGAGCTACCACTGGCAATATTTTACAACAGGGAAAGAGACAATCATTTTCGCAGAAAGCACTATTGTGCACAAAAGTAAAAGGCAGAGTAATTTCCAAAAAACCACTGGACGCTACGGATCAACATCTCGAAAATTGAATGAATGCCCGTAATTTTGGGCCTTTGAAGACGAGATACACTGCTGGGAGTGTTGACTCCACAAAAATCAAACGCTTACACGGCATAAGAATCACAGCGATTGGCTCACTAAGAGAGAGAGAGAGAGAGAGAGAGAGAGAGAGAGAGAGAGAGAGAGGGGGGGGGGGGGGGAGGGAAGCGACCTTTATCTATATAAGAACGTTACTGATTAAAAAAATATAGGAGAGCCTAGGGAATGAGACTAGTGTTTCTAAGGAATATTTTTTGTCAGTCGACACTCAGAAGAGCCAAAGTTCAGCCAGTCTGAATTCAGTAAAAACAGCAAAACGCACCAATGCGACGTTTCCTTTCAGAAAACATTCTATCAAAAATCACTTCACCTTGGGCTTGATCCTCTCCTTCATTGTCAACTTCATCTGAGTCTCCGTCTTCGACTTTATCACTATGAATCGCAACCGCAAGGGATGATGAACTGACGTGCATAGACCAAATTTGGCCTGGTCTGCTCTTTGCTGTTGTCAAAAGTCATTTGTTCTGGCTGATTTTGCAGCCGCTTCAGCCTTCACCTACAGCACTATTGTGAGGCTAAGCCTCAACAAGGTGTGGGACAACTGAAGTTTTTTTATACCATTTTGATCACTTCGAGCTTTACTTTTAAGATCCATATTTCGAATAAAAGACCAATCTGCTTTCAACTTGAACCATAAATCTGACATATTCCCCTCTGTAGAACTATCTGTTTTCAAGTAACATCACAACAATCACTGGGCACTTTATAATTGCAACTAACTCACTTGCCCAATTATTAATGCCCCCTGACCTAAACGTGACGTATGTCAAGGCCTTATCGTGTTAATTGTCAATAATCTTACCGGACTAAATCAAAACCATTTTGATTCTCGTCTCATTTAGTACTCAAACATTTCCTTATTCATAGTTTTGGAGGCATCCCAATTTTTACGATACCTGCCAGACTCACAGTTCATTTGAATCTGAGTGAACTTGCAATGGCATTCACTCTATTTCTGAAATTACAAAAAATTACTCAGGAGAAGTAACGCTTTTCCAAATGGGAAAAACTGTTCCAAGGTACAACGTGGTAGTGTAACTAGGAATCAACACTCTTCTCCAATTTCAGAACATTACAATCAAGAAAATTTTGTCATTATTGCATTTCAAGGTTTATGTATTACGGTATTACTCTACTACAAACCAATAATCAGTAAGTGAACTCAAATTAAGGAGAAATATTATCAAGTATCAGATAGAAGTTAAAAAAGCTTTTGAAACTAAAGCTATTGGCAACTAAGACCAATTTACAATTTCTAGACAGTTAAATGGTTAAGAAATTAAAGAAACTCAGTTCATTTGTAAATGTATGACATGTTTCATGGTAAAGAGACCTTCATTTTCGTGGTACGAGATAGTGCACGACTGACGGAGTGTGGCTTACGGCCCCACATGCTATATAACTAGTTTTCAAAACAAACACAATTTTGCTCACCAGACACTCTGCGACTGAAGAATTAATAGTATCTTCAAAAAGCATTAATATATTACATAGCACTTAAATGTGTAGAACTCGTAATATTTATAAACGCTGCACAAAACACATCCTCATATCTTACAAGAACAATTACAGTAATACATGCTGGACACCGCTTATGTTGGTCCCTAGGGCGCTTCACGTTATTGTACAGTCGCTCACCACATCAAAATATCGCCCAGAAACAATCATGCGTTCACGTACACCATCTCCAGGAAGAACACTCACCTCTATACAATGTATCAAAAGGAATCAATGAAGAAACCTGTGAGTGTTTGGGTTAAATAGTGTCAAATTTAATACACAGAGCTGACACATCCAGCTACAACAATGGCTATTGGGCGGCTGCGCATCCTGTCGAATTCACATTGGATGACATGTACGAATAGCTGAATATATGTTCTCTGGAGGAGAGATCTGGAGAACTTGTTGTCCAGAGCGAAAGTGCAACGCCTGCTGTATCGTGGTAGGTAAAGACAGCAAGGGCGATGTGCAGTCATGCGTTATACAGGATGCACCGAAACTATTCGTTCAAATTAATACAGGAGGTAGAGAACACCAAAAGTCACATATTTAATTATGGTACATATCGTCACTGACGAGTTTCTGGTGCTAGGGATGATTTACAGGAAGGTAGTTTAGCATGTTAATTATAGCAGTGGCATTCGCAGGAACTGCTCTAATGTCTGACCATTGGCCTGTATGTACACAGCACGTCATCCGACCATTGAAGAGCGCTGGTACACACGCATTGGCCAAAGAGCGACAGAGATCCAGGCGACGATTTCTTCTTCTGTTCCCGCAGATGTTTCATATACCAGCGTCTCCTTAGGCCCCCAAGGTAAAAAATCCTGTCACATGAGGTAAGGTGCGATGAATGGCCAGGTCACAGGGTCACCTCGGCCGATCCATTGATTCCCGGAGATGGCTCTCAGATGTATCCTCACAGCAATTCTAAAACGGGCTAGCGCTCCGTTGTGCTGGAAGTACATTGTTTGCCATTCAGAGGTAAATCCTCCAGAAGTTCTGGCAACACATGTTCCACAAAGATGCGTATCTCCGCCTCTGATGCGTAACGGAAGAATGTTTGGGTCCAGTCAACCTACCTCCGAGAATTCCAGCCCAACCATGAACACCGAATTGCTGTTAATGAGCACGAGGTCGAGTACCTAGTACATTAACACGTGCCCAGAAATGACAATAGTGATTCATTAAACAGCCTTTTACAGTAAACAAAGCCTCGTCGGTGTTCAGGACTTCTGCCAGAAACAAGGGACTCAGGAAAAAAAAGCTCAAATGTGTGTGAAATCTTAAGGGACTTAACTGCTAAGGTCATCAGTCCCTAAGCTTAAACGTTACTTAACCTAAATTATCCTAAGGACAAACACACACACCCATGCCCGAGGGAGGACTCGAATCTCTGCCGGGACCAGCCGCACAGATTCAGGAAAGTCTTTTGTAACAACCACTGTGTAAACTGCACGTGTTGGGGAAAATCTTCAGGTGCTACTGCTGCCTTGCGGTGAAGGTGGAAAGGGCTACGCTGCTGGCCATGAACCACACAACTCCACACATAGTACGTCTGAAGCCAAGGGTGTGCGGGATATGTACGGAATACGTCGTGCACTTGTGAATGGAGTGTCTTCAACATGTCGCAGAATCTTGTCCTCCATCTCGGGAATTCACACTGTTGGAATCCTGGGTGTATCATGCATACTTGGACGGAAGATGTCTTTTCTATGTAGCAAGAGATGCAGACGCCCGGATACTTATTGTGGAACCTATCTGTTGTGAAAGCGCTGCCAATACTTTCTCACCGCATATCGTCCATTAACATTCAAACAACCACATACCAGATGCATGTGAGCCATGTCAGCAATCAATCACTTCTTGTTCACTGTTGTTGTCCCGAGGCGATAATGACTGCGATTGTGTCAAAGTTTTTATGGGGAAGTCACCGTAGTTGTCACAACGTAGTAATGCTTGCGAACGAATAGGAGTGTTGTCAAACAGACCGCAGAACCAACCATCCGTACTAATTCCCAGTCAGCGATACCGACATAGCAGCTTGCGTAAGTTCCACTAACAAAATGTTCCCTAATATTACACGTTGAATACAGGGACCAGATATTCCTTAACGTTTTGATGTTCTCTCCATACTGCATTAATTTGAATCAATGTCTCGAAACACTGTGTATATTTGTAACATAACGTCATAGATACCTAGCTTATATAGCGCATTCATCGGCTTCAACATGTCAGAAACGAAAAGCTGCTGTACAAATTACTAACTACATGAAACAGAGGTGACTTTATTGTGTGTTCAACAGAATCCCATACCATAACGCTAAGTGCTGGATACACTTTATGAATATAGTTCTCCTCGGAACTCCTGCACAGGGTGATTCTACCCCCATTTTTAATGCAGTACGGGGATGAAGTGATGCCACTTCTGTGTCTGTATTGTCGGAGTGCGAACAAATATCGGCGCTCATGAAAGTAGTAGATGAAAAATCTCGACGTAATTTCATAGTTTCTTTCATAACACAAATAATAAAATAAGGTGGTTGCACATCCTGGATGGAAATTGTTATCAAGGTGTAAGGTGTCAAGCAAATCCAACACTTTCCATGAAAACCCTTACATGATAAGCAAATCCAGTAGTATGTCACATAGCTCCGAATAAATCGTGACATTAAATTAACCAAAGTAATACGAGTAACGAGTGAGCAAAAGGAATACCGCAGACTATCACAAGAATGCCTAAATGCATGTTGTACCTTCCCACCGTGAGACCGACGCAGTTCCGAGGGGAGAAACGAGAACAGAAGCCGAGAACGGAACTGTGTTAAGCTAGAAGGCCCTACGATAAGGGACGGACTGGACACCCACGTCGCCAGCTAACCACTAGGGCCACACAACCCGCACGGTTTAGCGTGAGATGGTTTCGCGTCTCTCTTACGTCAAAGACCACCCCCCCACCCCATGTTAAAAGCTAGAGCCCTCCAGAAAAACAGTATAGATCTTACGATAACACAAAAAAGGCCACTACCACCCGCAAGTTTTAGCGTGAGACTTTTTCGCGTGTCTGTTACATTAGGACCACCCCCCAGTCCATGTTAAAAGATAGAGCCCTCCAGAACAACAGTATAGATCTTACGATAACGCTAAAAGGACCACACCAGCTGCAGGCTTTAGCGTGAGACTTTTTCGCGTCTCTGTTGTTGAAAACTTTATAAACATTGCCCCACCACGAAAAGTATAACGTTTCTCATTGGATAGACAGAATTTTTGTAGGCGGAGCTTAAGGTTAACATTGAGACCCTGATTGGTCAGATGAAAACACAGCCAGATAGTTTTTTTTTTTAAACCAACTTCGGTAAATTGTAGTAAGGAGAAGTTAGGAGAAGAGTTAGTTCCGAGATGGCGAGGTGAGCGGAGCTGCGCCGGCCGCTGACCACTAAAGCTGCCTAACCAACGACAAGGTAATGAACGCATGGGATGCTGCATAACAGCGCATAAAACTTCACTCAGAACTGCAGAAGTCTCACCTGTTACGCCCCCTTTTTTTGTAACACTAGTGTCAATCGTAAATTAAAGCTCATGGTGTTGACATTTGCCACTTGAAGTAAAAATCTGAAACGCGATGATTTCTCTGTTATATAATTATTGAGAAGCCACATCAGCCACTGCATTTTACGACAAGTTAGATAAGTAATTAAAGATAATTGAGGGTCACTGTAGACCATTTTGATAGTTTTCTCTCTTGTGAAACTTAATTTAAACCTAGATTATAGATGTGATATGGCATAGGTCCTCCTTCGATCCATTGTAGAACTTCGAAACCCACCCAGGGAATATTCGTTCACATTTTTGTTGAACACAGTTGGTTTTTACCATCCTGTATTGAAACATTTCCTTTTATCAATACTGCAATTTGTAAACAATGTTTTGTAAGTAGAATAAAATTTCCAATGGTAAACTTAACTGCTTTTTCGACGTTACTTTACCAGCTAACTGAAAGTAGGAAAGCCTTGAACCCCTTCAACTAAAATTAGTTAGTATCAAGATTCTTTTACAGGGAGTGCAGTGGAGCTGACGCTGAGATCATTAAGTATTTGGTTATATCATCGCTAGTCTCACTGAACTCTTCTGAATTCTACAAGTCATGTGTGGTCTGGCGTCTCCTTACCAGCAACAGGTCCCAGGTTCAAACTAGTCAATTCCCTAAAAAACACGCTCAGAGCGTCGTTGCATGAAAGTGGTAGGGGGACACGATATAGAACAATCAGACACCACCAGTAATGTTTAGAAAATGGCGACCCTGCCAGGATGGTAAAATACCATGATTGAAGGTCGACCACATGCCTAACTAGGTCAGAAAAATACCTGCTTAAAAATTTACGTAGTGAAAAAATTGTTTTTCTTAAATTATACATAGTCGGAAACAGTAGCTGCAGCGATGTATAGTAAAGGTGTTCAATAGAACTGAGTCTGGCAGAGACAATAGCATAATTAAGTTATGAATTTTGAAAATTGTTAGAATTAAATTATCTCTCCAATGCAAGCGCGCAGGTGCCGGATACATCGTTGACAAGTTGGTTATGACCCAACAAGTAAGTGAATGGTCTGTCAAGTCGTGTGAACAAAAAGTTTATGAAACTCGTGAGATCGTATGAGCGCATGTTGACGCGAAGTAGGGCGCGTGAATTGCTTTTAAAACAGAAAATAAGGGATTCGGGAAGATTAGCAATGGCAGGTCGAGACCTTGACCGAATTGAGGTAGAGACCAAAAATGAAAATAGACAGAGAATAGAGGATAGTACAATAGATGATTCAGTATCGCGAGAAATAGGACATATAACGCACCATAACGAGGATAATGTACGTCAAGGCATAGAAAACGTAAGTCAGCGTACGACAGAGGAGCAGGAAAGTAGAGAGACAGTCGATGAGGATTCTAATTTGTGTCTTGAATACGTAGAACCCATAGCACAAGTAATCAGAGCTCCCTCACCACAGAGTACAAGGAATGCGAGCAGAAGCGTGTCACAACTCAGGTCAATGCAATCGGTTGCCAACCAACAATTGGGCGAAAACACAAAGCGTAGGACGTCGGAAGAAAACACAATAGGACCCACCAATATGGCAGAATTATTACAATTAATGGCGGAAACCATTACAAGACAAAATAAAGAAATTGCGAACCAAATTAAAATTCAGAATGTAGAAATGACGAAACAAAATGCAGAAACCACGAGACAAATGCGTGCGATTAAAGAACAAAACAAACAAAAAATCAGTTACACCGAAGTCATACTGAAGACGAGGCCAAAGAATCTCGAGAAGTAATAGGAAACTTAATAACAGTAGAGAAACAGATAAACGAAATTACTAGACAAGCAGCAGGTACAGCGCGTAAAAATGGTGAAAACAGTGTGTTACACAAACGTATCACAAATACCGCGCTGAAAAGATATGATAACCGCATAGTCAAAATAGAAACGCAAACGAAGCGACAATTTCAGAAATTGCGAACAGAGTTGTTGCAAACCATTGAAGAGCGTAGTGAACAAGATCGAACAAGCACAGAGTCTGCAACCACATCCGTATCTGTAACAGCACCGGAAAAACAAGCAATTAACGAAGATATGCATTTGCGATTCCAATCACAGGCGGAAAGTAACATACGTGAAATCAGACAGCCTGCACCGCGGGTAGGCGAAAGTCACAGTGGACTAATCCAATGCATCTACCACAACCGGAAAGAACGACGGGAGAAATGATCAGAAACAAAAGTGGCGAAGAATCGCGAATTTCATATGGGCCTATGACGAAGTACGACAACGATCATTTCCTCAGAGTCAGAAAATTTCAACATTTTCGCGAAGGAAACTCTATACATCCACGAACTTTTATTGATCAATTCCGAGTAGGATTACCAGAACACTGGACGCTAGCACACAAATTAGACTTTATATGTGCACACATGTCAGGAACAGTCGCAGAAACCATGCAGAATGTCGCAGCGACATGCCAATCGTACGAAGATTTCAGAGAGACGTTTCTCTCACGATATTGGTCCAGCGAAGCACAGAACAGAGTGAAGTACGAATTATTACAGAACCCATATTTTTAAAATTCAGGAGAGAAGAGTCCTGTGAAATTTTTCGAAATAATGGCAAACCAAAATCAATGATTAAATGTACCATACAGTGACGGAGAGTTGGTTAAATTATGCGCGATGAAGCTACCATTGAAATCCCAGCAATCATTAGTAGGTCGCGGAGGCAATGACGTCGAAGCATTTAAAGGTATTCTAGGGAAACTAGAGTTCATATTTTCGGAAGATGACGCAAGAAAAAGACGAAGCGCACGTGAAAACGAATGCAAAAAGCATTGGAATCCACAAGACACAGTACGAAGAAACAATAATTACGAACCACGTGATAACTTCGCACCAAGAAACGACAATAGATTTCAACAAAGAACCGGTTATGGATATAGAAAAGAATATGGCAATAACTATAATTCACCCAGGAACGGCAACAACTATTACAGAGGGAATAACGACAACCGGAACGGGTACTGGAGAACCAATAGACCGACAAATTATCAACAAAGAAACCACTATCAACAAGCTGAACAAGAAAAGCGAATACAGATAGAAGACGTGGAGGTAAGAGCACGAAACCCCAATAAACGTTCTAGTTGACAGCTAAGCGCCCATGCCAAAGAGAATGACTCACCGACCCAGGACAATTGCAGCACCTTGAAC
Source organism: Schistocerca gregaria (assembly GCF_023897955.1). Lineage (NCBI taxonomy): Eukaryota > Metazoa > Arthropoda > Insecta > Orthoptera > Acrididae > Schistocerca > Schistocerca gregaria. The sequence goes on along the minus strand of NC_064921.1, from coordinate 107,709,415 downwards.
AGAGAAGTAAAAATCTTATCACCAGAAGAGAAGAAGGAAGAAACAAATCCGCAGGGACCAGATGAAAACGAAGACAAGAAAATAACAATATCGTGTTAGGACGAAATTAATTGGGAGAATACTGACTAGGAAGATGAATTATCAGAGGCATGCACAACGAATGTAGGAGGAAAGAACGAAGTAATGAGTATTGCAGAGCTATTTGAGATGGAAACCAGGGTAAGCGAATTCAATGAGGATAATGCGCAGTCGACAGAAGTTGAAAATAAGTTACGAGCGGGCACACAACCCAACGTATATAATTAAGGAAGTTATGAAGCGATAATTAGAGCATTTAGATGAGATTATGTGGAAGTAGCGACGAAGAAGGAGAAGATAGACGAGGATGAGAAAAAAGTAGAGGATGTAGAAGAAAGCGTAAATGAAGGAAGAAATAGAGAAGAGGAAATAAAACAGAGAGAGAGAAGTAGCAGTCGAAGCTTATCCTACAGAAAGTTCGAATTCACAAGTGAAATTCCTAAAAAGACTCATGTATGACTCAGTGGAGGATTCGTTGATGCAAGAAGAAGAAGAAGAACAGAACCAACCCTTTCAAATTCAATCAATTGTGAATGCCATTGTAAAGCATATCCCAGTCAATATTGTAATGGATAGCGGAAGTGAACTGACTGCGATCTCAGAAAATTTATTCATGCAGTGTAATGACAATTAGGAATTGCCAGTTCTGAAAACACCTAAGATTAAAGTAAGAGGTCCTATTAGAAACAATGCTGAGGAATTTACGAGACAAACAAGGTTAACTCTTTCGTGCCAAGGTCAAAAGATCTAAGCCAACTTCGTGATTATACCTAAACTAACTGTAGATTTGATTATAGGTGCAGATTTTTTAAATGAGAGACGAGCGATAATAGATATGGGGAAAGGTAGTGTAACATTCGGGAATGTCACACTTCTCTTTGAGCAAAAGCTAAAATTAGAAGAAATACCAGTGATAAACAAACTATTAAGAATGACGCGAGATAAAGAGGATGAAGAATTAGAATGGTATGCACAAAAGAAGGAATCGCCTCAACTCATGTTAGAAGTCTATAAAGAAATCGACGAAAAATTGCAAGAAGTTCAAGATATTTCGGAACACAGTAAAAGAGAATTAGAGGGTATTTTAAGAGATAAAGCAGAGGTATTTTTACCTAAGACTGGGAGTATTAAACACTTTCAGTACAAGTTTGAAGTAAAACAGTACAAACCATTTAAAGTGCCACCCTATACAATCCCATTAAGCTACAGGAATAAAGTATTCCAGGAGATATCTAAAATATTAGATGACGATATTATTGAACCAGCTACCTCCACATATAACAGTCCGCTCCATATTGTACAAAAACGAGATGGGAGCATCAGGTTAGTGCTTGATTCCAGACAGATCAACACAATCATAATCACTGAGACAGATCGCCCAGAAAAATTAGAGGAATTGATACAAAACTTCCACGGTGCTAAGATATTTTCATCGATTAATTTACGGAGTAATTTCAGGCAAATAGAATTGGCCCCAGAATGTAAAAATTTTACAGCATTTATCGTATTCGGAAGATGTTACCAGTTTAAACGATTGCCATTTGGTTTAAACGTATCATCAGCAGCGTTTATTAGGGGATTTAATACTATACTCAGTCCTGAAATATTACAAAAAACTACTTGTTATGTTGATGATGTGATTATAGCAGAACCCTCTTGGAAACATCACAACGACACTTTAAATCAGTTTTTACAGATTATGAAAGAGCATTGGGTCACAGTAAATATAACAAAATCCAAATTTGGAACACATAATTTCCGAGAAAGGGGTAATGCCCGACCCAGATAAACTAACGGCAATCAAAGAATTCTGTACTCTGTATAATAAGAAAACTCTCCGAGGATTTCTAGGTCTCACCGGATTCTATAAAAAAATTTATTTGGATCGACTCTCTCGCAACACCACGCCTACGTGCATTGACTGGAAAAAACACGCCATGGGTATGGGATCAACAAGCCAATGAAGAATTTTTAAAAGTGAAAAACGCATTAACAACACCACCGATTTTAGTATATCCTGATCTAACACAAAATTTTTGTATGGCCACTGATAGCACGAAAATAGGTTTAGGAGTTGTTTTATTCCAAGAATACGAACAGGCAGGGCTAAGATCATATAGGACAATTGCCTTTGCCAGTCGGGTACTCACAAAAAGCGAGAAAAACTTATCAGTCACGGAGCTGGAAGCATTGGCCATTGTACGGGGCTCCCAACGTTTTCGATACTTCCTATTCGGACGAAAAACAAAAGTATGTACTGACCACAAAGCATTAGAATTTCTGTTATTCGCCAAACTATCTTATGGGAGGTTAGCCAGATGGATGTTAATACTATAAGAATTTGACTTCATTATTACACACATACCAGGACCAGCGAATGTATTAGCAGATCCTACTCGTATATCACGATGTCCACAGGGTGATCCAATAACATAGGTTAGGAAGCAGCAGAAGACCAGTTTACAATGTACTATATGAAACAAGTACCTTTCGAAAACTACATTACGACAGCATTGAAAAATATAGGCAAAGAACAGGACAAGGATCCCGAATTTATTCCTAATCAAACACAAGTGGAGAAGTAAGGATTTGCCAGACATTCGACAGCACTATCTCGTAAAAAACAATGTTTAATTTTTTAGACGAAATGTTGCAACGAATGAATCGTTAATTTATATCCCAGATGAACTACTTAATAAGTACATATGGTATACACATTTAAGTAATGGCCACTTTGGACCAAAGAAATGCATTTTAAAAATAAAACAAACAAACCATTTTCCTAATATGGAAAGACGAATTAGAACAGTATTAGTCAAATGCGAAAATGTATGAGGGCGAAACACGTCACTTTCCAAACCAAACCACCTATGTTTCCAATAATCCCTAAAATATTAAAACAAATAGCTGCAACAGATTTGATGGGGCCCCTCCCACGCACAAAAATGGATATATTTTCATATTTGTCGTTTTGGAACTTACTTCTAAATATGTTACCTTGACACCATTAAAATGGGCAACAGGTCTTGCTATAAGTAAAGCATTTAGACAAGATTTTCTCAGACAAGTAGGTCGAGTGGAACGAATAATTTCTGATAATGGCCCACAATACAAATCAGTGCAATGGCAGAACACGTTAAAACAACACAAAATAAAACCCATCTACATATCTACGTATAAACCTAGCGTAAATCCAGCAGAACGATCTATGAAGGACACAGGCACTTTATGCCGATTATATGCAGGCAAAAGACACAACACTTGGGATGTATTCCTTAAAGATTTTCAAGAAGTAATAAATGAAATGCCACAAAGCACTACACTACTACCTCCAGTTACTGTACTTAAAAGTATTGAAGCCCCAAACATCACCAGAGAAAATGTTAGATTTCCTATTGTATCACGTCGACAGCACAAACAAGTCATAGCAACAGCACTGTCCAACATCATAAATGCAGCCATTAAAAGAAAAGAAAGAGGAGATAGAACAGCTATTAAAAGAACATTCTCAGTAGGCCATAAAGTATTTGTTAAAACACACCATCTCTCCAGCAAACAGAAACACAGAGCATATAAGTTTTACACTACATACAAACGACCTGTCATAATTAGCCGAATTGCTCATGATAATGCTGTGGAACTAATGAACCCAAAAACAGGCAAAACTTTAGGACTTCACCATGTGAGCCACATCAAAAAGTTTGAAGATTAATTTTATTCCTGGAAAATAATCAGCACAATATTTCAAGATTATATTGCAGATAAGATCGTCAGGAGAAAGAAGAATGAAAAGAGAGGAAGGTGGGAAAAAGAAAGTCATTTCAATAATAACATCAATAGTACCATAGATTAAGGTGAAGGGACAAAGCGTAGATAGTGTAACAGCATGAAATACTAAAATGCTATACACCACGACACTACACAAAAATTAAAAACGAATTTGAGGATTCTTGAGTAGACGTTAAGACTCCAAATATCTTACAATTGTAACATGGAAAGGACGCCGAAATTTGTAAAGCTTTTTAAGAAGGCGCAAAACAATGTATGTACTAGACATATGTTAGATGATTATAAGTAAAACTTTTTGTAAGAAACATTGTAAAAACTCCCGCAAGGAAGAGATGCAACGACCCACAAGTTGCAACGCGAGAAGTATCAAGAAAGAAAAGGACGTAATTAGCAAGACACGAGTACAGCGAAACCAACAGAAGGCCCTTGCAGCTGAAATGGGCTGCTGTATATCTGCCAAGTGGAACCATAGAGTGCCGGAGCCCTGCAGAGACGCGACGGGACGCCGAACGTCAGAACGGACTGGTGCACCGACAGACAAGCAGACACCCCAGTTTCGCCGCTCGTAAACCCCGGGGCGCCCCCGACTCAGCGGAGAGAGCAAAAAACGGCCCGACGAGAAGATCGCTTGGGCAAGCCACCACTGGCAAAAAATATGTAAAAGTCACAGTACTGCTATTAAACAGCACGCTGGTGCACGAAACTGAAGAAGAACTTCCACAAAGTAAAAATGACACGCCCAAACAATTTATCAAACTGTTACTAGGAGGATAACTTCAAAGCGACTAGTTATGAATAAATATTTCCATATCCTGCCCAGAGAAGAACCAAGAAGCAAGTAAGAAGCAGAGAAAAAGCAGGAAGAACAGAAGTTGAAGATTCGCAAGATTGAGTCCAAGAAAGAAGATGGGTGAAGAATAGACGACATACCTTCCCAAATCTCTATCCTATTGTAAACTAGTCGTCTGCGAAGTATTACAACGAAAAACGACCGCTTTCAGCGACATATAACGATGACTTTCACGTATACAAAGCCAGTAAACCACGAGATTCTGCACTCACACTTCCATTCCATTATGGGACCTCCCCAGCAGCGACACACACTTGCAAAGCCAACAAGGAACGACGAAGGAAGCTGTACATCAAATACCTGCCCACATCCATCTCGCTCAACTCCATCACCTTCGTGCAAAAAATTCACCAACCTTATGCTTAAACATTCATAGGATTGTGTGAATGTGTGAAATCAAATTATGTGATGTAGGAATTCTGCAAAAGAAACGTGTAAAAAACTAAATAAGTTAAGCACACCTGACAGCTAAAAAACTAAAAAATAACCATCATTGACTATGGACTTAAGTAAAAAATAGACTATCGATAAAAACAAGTCATTAGTTCTGAAATGGACAGTATACAAAGCAACATTATGCCACCTATTTTCTCCTCATAAAAATAAAAGATAACTATATTTTACTTATTTTCTCCTTATAAAAAAGACAATAAAAATTATCTTGTTGGATGTTTTCCCTTTTTTTAACATTAGTACCATTTGTTAGGATAATATCACAATACTTGTGTATGTATATTTATTTGTCAAAGCAATTCTTGGAAATAATTCTTATTTGTTAGTGTAACAATGTTGAAATGAGTGTCTAGAAACAAAAACATTTTTACTTGTACATGATATTTAGAAAATGTGTTAGGAATAGTTACTTAATTACTACATTTATAAAAACAATATTTCTGAAAATTCGATGTGAAAGACTCCTCACTTTCGATAGCAAACTTCCTTAAAAAAATTCACACTCAAATATGGAAAGAAAATAATTAAAAATTAATAATAGTAGAAAAATATTCATCTCTTGTCATTTTTAATTATAATGTGGAAGAATATAAAAATATAAATTAGTAATACAAACTAGCATTGAACAGAATAACATGGCTGAACAATACGCAACAAAATTTAGATATACTAGAAAATGTTTGACTGACTTAGACAACAATTCTATCATTACCTAAATTCAGTGCAAAAATTAAATTCGAAGGGTGGTGATATGTAAGGTGTCAGGCAAATCCAACACCTTCCATGAAAACCCTGACATGATAAGCAAGTACAGTAGTATGTCACATAGCTCCGAATAAATCATGACATTAAATTAACCAAAGTAATACGAGTACCGAGTGAGCAAATGGAATACCATAGACTAACACAAGTATGCCTAAAAGCATGACGTACCTTCCCACCGTGAGACCGACGCAGTTCCGAGAAGAGAAACGAGAACAGAAGCTGAGAGCAGGACCGTGTTAAGAAAGAAGGACCTACAATAAGGGACGGACTGGACACCCACGTCGCCAGCTAACCACTAGGGCCACACAACCCGCACGTTTTAGCGTGAGACTGTTTCGCGTCTCTGTTACATTAAGACCACCCCCATTCCATGTTCAAAGATAGAGCCCTCCAGAAGAACAGTATAGATCTTACGATAACGCTAAAAGGACCACACCAGCTGCAGGCTTTAGCGTGAGACTTTTTCGCGTCTCTGTTACGTTGCAATCTTTAAAAACATTGCCCACCACGAAAAGTATAACGTTTCTCATTGGATAGACAGAATTTTTGTAGGCAGAGCTTAAGGTTAACATTGAGATCCTGATTGGTCAGATGAAAACACAGCCAGATGGTTTTTTTTAACCAACTTCGGTAAATTGTAGTAAGGAGAAGTTAGGAGAAGAGTTAGTTCCGAGATGGCGAGGTGAGCGGAGCTGCGCCAGCCACTGCCCCCCTAAAGCTGCCTAACCAAAGACAAGGTAATGAACGCACGCGATGCCGCATAACAGCGCATAAAGCTTCACTCAGAACTGCAGAAGTCTCACCTGTTACGCCCCCTTTTTTTGTAACACTAGTGTCAATCGTAAATTAAAGCTCATGGTGTTGACATTTGCCACTTGAAGTAAAAATCTGAAACGCGATGATTTCTCTGTTATATAATTATTGAAAAGCCACATCATCCACTGCATTTTACGACAAGTTAGATAAGTAATTAAAGATAATTGAGGGTCACTGTAGACCATTTTGATAGTTTTCTCTCTTGTGAAACTTAATTTAAACCTAGATTATAGATGTGATATGGCATAGGTCCTCCTTCGATCCATTGTAGAACTTGGAAACCCACTCAGGGAATATTCGTTCACATTTTTGTTGAACACAGATGGTTTTTACCATCCTGTATTGAAACATTTCCTTTTATCAATACTGCAATTTGTAAACAATGTTTTGTAAGTAGAATAAAATTTCCAATGGTAAACTTAACTGCTTTTTCGACGTTACTTTACCAGCTAACTGAAAGTAGGAAAGCCTTGAACCCCTTCCACTAAATTTAGTTAGTATTAAGATTCTTTTACAGGGAGTGCAGTGGAGCTGACGCTGAGATCATTAAGTATTAGGTTATATCATCGCTAGTCTCACTGAACTCTTCTGAATTCTACAAGTCATGTATGGTCCGGCGTCTCCTTACCAGCAACAGGTCCCAGGTACAAACTAGTCAATTCCCTAAAAAACACGCTCAGCGCGTCGTTGCATGAAAGTGATAGGGGGACACGATATAGAACGATCAGATACCACCATTAATGTTTAGAAAGGCACTCACTGTCCTGCAGTGTTTTGGAATATCAGTACTGTGTTGAACCCCCGTTCTTCCTGATTTCCTCAAAAATCCTCCTTAGCTTTGATTTTGCTAGGGTCTGTACTTCCTGCAGTGAAATTCTCGTCCACTCTTCTGGTGTCGCTCTCTGCAGCTCACGTACGACCTCATACAGCTTTTTATTGTGAAAAACACGCCTTGCAAGTGTTCACCAAAGCGTTTCCACGGGTTCAGATCGAGGCTACGTGCTGGCCAACGCAAGACACCAATATTTTTATTTTAAGACCGTTTCTTGGTTATATTGCAAACATACATAGATAAATTATCTTGTTGAAATATTATCCTTCATTCCCGAGGTCCGCGTACATTCTAGTTAATTCTGTCCTTAGCATCTGAGTGAACATGTTAGTGTTTATTCTAGTGTTCAGTGAAGCATTGCGGCCGAAACCGTTAATGTGTGTGTTTCTATTTTTAATTATGTCTAAAAGATGTAACATTTCAATCACTTTTCTCTATATCTAAAAAAAGTCATATATACGAATCCGCTGTTTACATTAAGCTTAGGTATGGTACGTCAGATCAAGGGGGCGGAGAAGACAAATTGTTAGTTCTTATACACTGATGTAATGATGGTGGTGAGGTCCCATCCTCCAAGGAGCGTAGTGGGCGATGGGGGAGACCCACACCGCTGACTAGGCAAGATCCTAGCGGAGGTGGTTTACCGTTGCCTTGCTCGGACCGTAATGGGGATGAACGATGATGATAAAGACGACAAAACACCCAGTTATCTCGAGGCAGGGAAAATCCCTGACCCCACCGGGAATCGAACCCGGCACCCCGTGCGCGGGAAGCGCGAACGCTACCGCAAGACCACGAGCTGCGGATTGATGTAATAGACCGCTTAAAAACGAAATATCCCTCATTTCTAAAATTCTTTATATTTGACGCTTTCACTTCAATCATACTCATGACGCCAAGCAAAATGCCTTCATGAATAGCACAGCGTTACATGTGTGCACTCTCAGCATTCCAGAGGAGGACCGATATTCAGAATGTGCACATGTGACGGTATACTACGTATGAAAGCATTTCGTTTGATGTTCTGCGGCGCCGCGCGGGATTAGTCGAGCGGTCTGTGGCGCTGCAGTCATGTACTGTGCGGATAATCCCAGTGGAGGTTCGATTCCTCCCTCGGGCATGGGTGTGTGTGTTTGTCCTTAGGATAATTTAGGTTAAGTAGTGTGTGAGCTGAGGGACTGATGACCTTAGCAGTTAAGTCCCATAAGATTTCACAGACACACATTGATGTTCTACGGATGAACCAAGCCCCAAACGCGTCGAACCAAAAAAAGAAAGATATTCTTCAGTTAGGAATCAGTTGCTTTTAAACAACTCGTTGCAGCAGTATACAAGAAGTGCTCACAATTTGTGTTATGGTCACAGACCTCCTATATTACTCTACGTCGTTACTTAAGTTAGGAAAATGCAAAGCTGTATCACCTCTCGACGTACCAAAGATGAAGTAAATCACTGTGACATTCAAACAATCCTGAGTGATGACCGGTTTAGTATACGTCCCAGTAAAATGTGATTAACGGTTTCGCTTTTCGGTTTACTTTATTTATTTATTAGATGAGTACCCCACGTTACCCGGGTATGTATATTTTTCAGTCTTCTACCTGTCCACATCCTCCTGTTTCCTTTCTCTGTCCACCTCTCCCCTCCCTGTGTCAATCTTCACTACTTCCCTTTCTGTTAATTTCCCCATTCTCCTCTCTAAGCCTCCTTCCCCCATTCTGTTCTCCCTCTCGTCCTGCAGCTTCTCTCTCCACATAATGGCCGGCCTGTGTGGCCGAGAGGGGTCTAGGCGCTTCAGTCTGGAACCGCGCGATCGCTAAGGTCGCAGGTTCGAATCCTGCCTCGGGCATGGATGCGTGTGATAGGTTAGTTAGGTTTAAGTAGTTCTAAGTTCTAGGGGACTGATTACCTCAAATGTTAAGTCCCATAGTGCTGAGAGCCATCTGAACCATCTCCACATTATGACTCATACCCCAATAAAAGGTTCCTGGACCTTACCCTACAGTGTTTCTTCCCAGGTAGTAAATAATAATAATGAGCGTATGGCATAGGAGGCCGGGAGACCCCTAGCGGGGCGGTTCGGCCGCGCTCCTCAAGTTCTTTAACGCCACTACGGCGACTTGTGAGTGAATGAGGATGAAAGAGACACAACACCCAGTCATCTCGAGGCAGAGATAATCCCTGACCGTGCTAGGAATCGAACCCGGGACCCCGTGCGCAGGAAGCGAGAACGCTACCGCAAGACCACGATCCGCGGACTTTTAGTTAGTAAATAGTATATGTACCAAGGGTGGTTGAAATCGATCCATGGGCTTAGCATTAGCTTTTTATCAGTGGATTTGTCAACATACACAGATGGCGCATGTATTTCACATATATTTAAAATGCTCTACATTTAGTTCACCTCTACCTCTAGCGAATTTCGTACTGAAAATTCGTTTTCACGCATCTCAATGTGTGTGACGTCATATTTCTTGAACTATGTGTCGCACAATGATACAATGTTGTAAGTACATTCAGCAGTACATATAGATACTGTCTGCCAAATGAGTAACGAATGCAGTTGGTTGTAACGAAGCAATAAATTAAAACGTCATTCCTGATGCAGCACTTTTGCTCAATGAACAATGAAAATGTAATAAGCGAGTATTTAAAGATTAGCTAACCTGAGGCTATGGCGCGATGCTCTGTTTGTACTGACCGCATTGTCCTTCTTACTCTGCTATATTTGCTTAACAGTCTCTTAGCTGTTGTGTTGATTCTCTGAGGCTGGTTCTTCTGAAAGAGGTACTGTTTCTTTTGACATCTCTTACAAGCCAACGATTATGCGTGTCACGTTTGTGTTGGTTTTCTGACCTGTGCTATTTTTTGCTGAACTCGTCCTCTCTCTCTCTCTCTCGGCGCAGTGCTGTAACGTGCGGAGACCTGATCCACTTGCGACAGTCTGCTTTCCTGGTTCTGTCTCTGCCTCTGGCGCGACCGCACTTTGATGGTATCAAAGTGAATTAGTTTTAATAAATTTTTCTAATTTTTAACCCCTTATTATTCTGTGGCGTTACACTGTCATCATTTTGTGGTGGTTGTTGGCGACATCAAGTTTCGTAAGGGTCTGAAATTATTCTTAGAGTTTGTTACAGGTCAGTAAGTGCTCTCATTCTCAAATACTGGACGAATAAAGTCTGGATATTCAAGCATCGTACGCTACACTACTTGTCACTCCCCTCTCCCCTCCCCCCCCCCCCCCTCCCGCCCATCCTTTGTTAAGTATATGTTTCTTACTCCCAATGCAAATTCTTTCCAGACAGTGGGTGATATATGTACCAAGATTTGTTGAAGCCGAATCAGTGGTTTAGGACGAGATGTGGAACATACACACATACGTAGACTGATTTTTATAATAAGTATGAATTTACTTATTCATGCAAGATTTGTGATAACGGACTGTACACATGATATGCATTGCGTTGACGACGACAAGCATTTCATAACGTGTTTCGTATCTAATACAGAATCCAACGTTTAGAAATAAGTAGAATAGTAGTTTCATTAGCAAAAAAACCTGTATATTCGTTCTTAAAAGTAAAACAATGACAAATATCGTCAGATATTTTCAAATTAGGAGCGCTTGCAACTACAGACATTAGAAAAAAATGTGTGAGATATTAAGGAACGTTACAGGACGCACGTGATAAGGACATGGCGAAAGAGAGAGTAGTGACTGAGTGAAACAATGGTAACAGGGAGAAGATAGAAGGTTTTGCTTTACAGTGGAAGACCGATACAAACTGACCACTTCTTTAAATTTTTTAGGTGAGACGTATGAGGTTGACAGAAGACATTACTTCAGCTCTTTTATTATACAACAGGACATAGCACTGTGCGGAGTTTGCACGGTAGCTTCTTCCGGAAGCAAACAATAGCAACAGGAAGTGAATTTGCGAATGTTCTTTTTTTTTAGTTAGAAACAGGTACGGTACTGGGTAGACCTCGTGTTACGATCATGATCGGATTGCAGGTACTTCATTTCTGCTGCCAGATTCTTCAGTGCATGCGGACTGTGGAGCCGATGCGCAAACAGCTGGGACGTTAGCAATTCCAGGAACTTTGCCTCACTTTTTCATGTTCCTAAAATGCAGTGTTACCACACGAACAATCATAGCTCTCCAGTACACATACATTGGTTTTCGCCTCAGCTTTCATAGTGATAGCTGCTGACTACGTTAGATTAAAACCTGTGAATCTGCAACGTACTCTGACCGCTGTTTCATTTCCCTGAAACTTTCCTCTTTGTATGAAGTCTGACCGATAAGTGAAGAAAGACGCGAGCTGACGAACACTGTTGTATATTTCGAACGGACGTGGACTTTCTCACAGCGCATTGTATTAATTAATAGGATGTTTAGTGTAAACCAAACCCTGACAGGCGGCCGGAGTGGCCGAGCGGTTCTAGGCGCTACAGTCTGGAACCGCGCGACCGCTACGGTCGCATGTTCGAATCCTGCCCCGCACATGGATGTGTGCGATGTACTTAGGTTAGTTAGGTGTAAGTAGGTCTAACTTCTAGGGGACTGATGATCTCAGACGTTAAGTCCCAAAGTGTTCGGAGCCATTTGAACCATTTGAAACCCTGCTAAAGCTCAAACCATTATCCATACAACAGCTCCCATGTAGCTACTAGCTGTGTATGCGAATTACACTACATAGGTGCAATTCATGCAATTCAAATATGTATCATAGGATACCTCCTAATTGAAAAGTTCGGATCTAGTGAGACAATAAAATATCGAACTGTTCGTCGCTGCAACAACTTGCCTTGAGATCCAACTGCAACACGATATTATTAAATTTCATTTAAAAACAATAAGGACTTTTCACTACTGTGGAGGCATTTTATTCGCCCTCATCTTTAAATGTAATGAAACCACCGCACATATTTCGTTCGAAAAAGTAAATCTGAAGTGAAAACACGAATAAAGGTCAGAGGAGCGCAAAATAACTCCGAAATTATATATATATATATATATATATATATATATATATATATATATATATATATATATATATATACAGGGCCAAATATCTCACGAAATCAGCGTCAAACGAAAAAACTACAAAAAAACGAAACTCTTCCAGCTTGAAGGGGGGAAACCTGATGGCGCTGCCATAGGTCAAACGGATATCTACAGCGCTTTTGTAAATAGGAAACTCATTTTTATTTCATATTCGTGTAATACTTTAAGAAGTATGAATGTCTTAGTTGAACCACTTTTTTCGCTTGGTGATGGCGCTGTAATAGTCACAAACGTATAAGTACGTGATATCACGTAACATTCCGCCAGTTCGGACGGTATTTGCATAGTGACACATTACCCGTGATAAAATTGACCGTTTACCAATTACGGAAAAAGTCGATATGGTGTTGACGTATGGCTATTGTGATCAAAATGCCCAACGGGCGTGTGCTATGTATGCTGCTGGGTATCCTGGACAACATCATCCAATTATACGGACCGTTACGTTATTTAAGGAAACAGGAAGTGTTCAGCCACATGTGAAACATCGGCCACGACGGGCAACAGATGATGATGCCCAAGTATGTGTTTTAGCTGCTGTCGCGGGTAACCCGCACATCAGTAGCAGACAAATAGCACGGGAATCGGGAACCTCAAAAATGTCGTTGTTGAGAATGCTACATCAACATCGATTGCATCCGTGCCATATTTCTATCCACCAGGAACTGCATGGCGATGACTTTGAACGTCGTGTACAGTTCTGCCACTGGGCACAAAAGAAATTACGGGACGACGACAGATTTTTTTGCACGCATTCAATTTAGCGACGAAGCGTCATTCATCAACAGCGGTAACGTAAACCGGCATAATGTGCACTACTGGGCAACGGAAAATCCACGATGGCTGCGACAAGGGGAACATCAGCGACCTTGGCGGGTTAATGTATGGTGCGGCATTCTGGGAGAAATAATAATTGGCCTCCATTTTATCGATGACAATCTAAATGGTGCAACGTATGCTGATTTGCTACGTAATGCTCTACCGCTGTTACTACAAGTTGTTTCACTGCATGACAGAATGCCGATTTACACTCCTGGAAATTGAAATAACAACACCGTGAATTCATTGTCCCAGGAAGGGGAAACTTTATTGACACATTCCTGGGGGCAGATACATCACATGATCACACTGTCAGAACCACAGGCACATAGACACAGGCAACAGAGCATGCACAATGTCGGCACTAGTACAGTGTATATCCACCGTTCGCAGCAATCCAGGATGCTGTTTTCCCATGGAGACGATCGTAGAGATGCTGGATGTATTCCTGTGGAACGGCTTTCCATGCCATTTCCACCTGGCGCCTCAATTGGACCAGCGTTCGTGCTGGACGTGCAGACCGCGTGAGACGACGCTTCATCCAGTCCCAAACATGCTCAATGCGGGACAGATCCGGAGATCTTGCTGGCTAGGGTAGCTGACTTACACCTTCTAGACCACGTTGGGTGGCACGCGATACATGCGGACGTGCATTGTCCTGTTGGAACAGCAACTTCCCTTGCCGGTCTAGGAATGGTAGAACGATGGGTTCGATGACGGTTTCGATGTACCGTGCACTATTCAGTGTCCCCTCGACGATCACCAGAGGTGTACAGCCAGTGTAGGAGATCGCTCCCCACACCATGATGCCAGGTGTTGGCCCTGTGTGCCTCGGTCGTATGCAGTCCTGATTGTGGCGCTCACCTGCACGGCGCCAAACCCGCATACTACCATCATTGGCACCAAGGCAGAAGCGACTCTCATCGCTGAAGACGAGACGTCTCCATTCGTCCCTCCATTCACGCCTGTCGCGACACCACTGGAGGCGGGGTGCACGATGTTGGGGCGTGAGCGGAAGACGGCCTAACGGTGTGCGGGACCGTAGCCCAGCTTCATGGAGACGGTTGCGAATGGTCCTCGCCGATACCCCAGGAGCAACAATGTCCCTAATTTGCTGGGAAGTGGCGGTGCGGTCCCCTACGGCACTACGTAGGATCCTACGGTCTTGGCGTGCATCCGTGCGTCGCTGCGGTCCGGTCCCAGGTCGACGGGCACGTGCACCTTCCGCCGACCACTGGCGACAACATCGATGTACTGTGGAGACCTCACGCCCCACGTGTTGAGCAATTCGGCGGTACGTCCACCCGGCCTCCCGCATGCCCACTATACGCCCTCGCTCAAAGTCCGTCAACTGCACATACGGTTCACGTCCACGCTGTCGCGGCATGCTACCAGTGTTAAAGACTGCGATGGAGCTCCGTATGCCACGGCAAACTGGCTGACACTGACGGCGGCGGTGCACAAATGCTGCGCAGCTAGCGCCATTCGACGGCCAACACCGCGGTTCCTGGTGTGTCCGCTGTGCCGTGCGTGTGATCATTGCTTGTACAGCCCTCTCGCAGTGTCCGGAGCAAGTATGGTGGGTCTGACACACCGGTGTCAATGTGTTCTTTTTTCCATTTCCAGGAGTGTACTTCCAATATGATGGATGTCCGGCACATAGCTCGCGTGCGGTTGAAGCCATATAAATTACATATTTCATGACAGGTGGATTGGTCCAAGAACCATACCATGGCCCGCACGTTCACCGGATCTGACATCCCCGGATTCCTTTCTGTGGGGAAAGTTGGATATTTACTATCGTAATCCAGCGACAACGCCTGAAAACGTTGATACGTCAGCGCATTGTCATTGCATGTGCGAACATTACGGAGGACGAACTACTCGCTGTTCAGACGAATCTCATTATACGTATTGCCAAATGCAATGAGGTTGACAGACATCATTTTGAGCATTTATGCATTAATGTGGTATTTACAGGTAGTCACGCTGTAACGGCACGCGTTCTCAGAAAGGAGAAGTTCACAAATCTACACGTATGACACTGGAACAACCGAAATAAAATGTTCAAACGTACTTAAGTTCTGTATTTTAATTTAAAAAACCTACCTGTTACCAACTGTTCGTCTAAAATTGTGAGCCATATGCTTGCGACTATTACAGCGCCATCTGTGACAAATCTAAAAAGTGGCCCAACTAAAACATTCATATTTGTTTACGTACTCCAGGAATAAATAATAAAAATGGGAGTTCCTATTTTTAAAAAAAGCAGTTGATATCCATTAGACCTATGGTAGCGCCACCTAGCGGGCCAACCATAGCGCCATCTGGTTTCCCCATTCAAGCTAGACAAGTTTCGTTCTTTGTTGTTCTTTCGTTTGACGCTTATTTCGTGAGATATTTGACCCGGTCTCGATCAATGGACCAATGGACCAATGGAGATAGAGACAAAGATCAACTTTTGTTTAATCATAGGGGCATGGAGAAAAGGGTCACGTTTACTGAATATAATAAACTTAGCACTAACCAGTTACAGTCACAATTTCACAGCATCCATGACCCTTAAACTAAATTACAACACATTCTACAATTCGTCTGCTACGAGGCCTTATTGGAACCATAGTAACATCTGCCAGAATCTTTATTGGCTACTTCACCAATATGATAGGTGCGATAAACCGTCACATTACGTGAATCAGACCTCTCCAACCCAGCAGCGGCAGGATCACTACTACCAGTTCTTACGAGGACAGCAGTACACGAATCGTTACCGTGACTGACAGTATCGCTATTCACAATATCAAAATTAAAATTACAGCCTCCAAACAGGCAAACACCATGAAGGATGGAGGTAGAAGAAACTCCTTTCAGATTACGCCGTGCATCAAATTAATTTAAATTATGCCTTCCAACTGACTTTACGTAGGAATATATTTCCCAAAGACAACCGAAAGTAACCCCATACTCATATTAACACTCATAGTATTATTTAATGCTTTATGAAGCAGTGAGAAAAGCAACTTGCATATCTGAATGAATTAATATAAATTGCATACTGATTCGTAAGAAGCCGGCTGAAGTGGCCAAGCGGTTCTAGGCGCATTAGTCTGGAACCGCGCGACCGCTACGGTCGCAGGTTCGAATCCTGCCTCGAGCATGGATGTGTGTGATGTCCTTGGGTTAGTTAGGTTTAAGTAGTTCTAAGTTCTAGGGGACTGGTGACCTCAGATTTAAAGTCCCATAGTGCTCAGAGCCATTTTTTTATTTTTTTTTATTCTTACGTATGCAAACGAAAACGCGAACTCGATCAAAAACCTGGCAATCTCCGTGTGAAGAACAGCTGCAAAATATCTCTCGTAAGGATATCTGAAAACTTATGTGACGTGTATATACGGAAAGGTACTCAAGCAAGCAACGATCTCACGATATTACTGGACGCTGTAGCTTCAATATACTCATTTCTCTGTCTCCAGACAGAATGTCTGCGCCAAACAGGCGCATTAGCACGGAGGAAGAGCAGTGTGCGTGCTTTTGTCCCCTCCACATGCTGTCCCTTATTGCCACCGCGAAGTAATTATATTAGTTGGCTCCCCTCACACTTCTACTACTTGCATAAACGCCTAGCAGTTTCGACCAAAGATGATCTAGTAGATAGTTCGGTGATAAAAGTTCTTTGAGACTCCAGATACGCACCAGTACGTGTGTGAATACGTAGCATGAAAGATGTCAACAGAAGAAGACTTTTAACACTTTCCTGGTTTGTCGTAAAATGTCATTGCTAGTAGTCGGTCTCAGAGTACTAAATAGTTTGTCGCTCTTTGTGTGAGAGATCTGTTCTTCCATCCAGATACGTGGTAGTCAGCTGGTTCTGACGGTGTTTTGTGGGCACAAAATCGCCAGCAAGACGCGAAGGCGAAGCGACTCGTCCGGCAATTACAGAAGGGAGCGGCCCACTGCGGGCGTGGGAGAGGCGCGTGCCGTCAGACCCCCCTCCCTCCTCCCCCTCTCTCCTGTCCCCCTCTCCGCAGGCCATGTTAGCCTCTCGCCCCCCTTTCCCCTTCGCCCTTCTACACAGATACGTCACGCCTGATTAATTGTGGCGGCGCTTCCGGCACCCCTCCAGGGTTGCAACGACGGCGCCCTCAGCCCGTCACCCTGAGAAATTGTCAGTCATCCATCTTTCTACCTTACGTCCAAGAAACCGGGCGATATTTATGTAAAAATTTCTGCCATCGCACCCGGAAATACTTCTCTCAGCGACTGAGTGTACAGACGGCCATTAATAATCCTCCCGCCTGGGGGACCCGTCAAGGTTTCTTTCTCGCAGACTCACGGTTGTCTACGGGCACAGCACGTGGCTCCTAGACGTATTCAGTGACAAACGTTGTGAAGTGCAGACTTTCGTGGGCTACAAGGCACCAATGACTAATTAAACTCATGCTTTTTATTTCCTTATTACAAGCGTCATTCTGAAGAGAGTGTATGCCGTGAAATCATAATTATATTGATATATGAGGTCTGTTTAAACAATTCCGGACATTCGTAATGTGTTGGAGCGAAAAGCGGCTGGCATCCCTACACACGCCTGTGTTTAATGTGCAACTGCCGGATGTTTCATTCTTGTGTGCCTGTTAGTTATTGGTCAGTGCAGTACTGTGTAGGACGTTGTCTCGCACAACTCATTTCGAGTTGGCTGGGGTAGAGGAGCAATGCGTCTCCATTAAATTTTGCGTGAAACTCAAGGAAACCTTTACAGAGACACACCAAATGATGCAGGAAGCCTACGGTGATTAAAGCATAAGCCATACTGTGTATTACGAATGGTTCATACGGTTTAAAAATGACCGGACGGAAGTTAAAGATGACCCTATTTCAGGACGCCCTCCGACATGTACCGACGACACTTATGACAGGAACGTCAATGAAACAGAGCGAGCCAATCGAAGACAGACTGTACGAGAAATTGCAGAAAAACATAACATATCAGTTAGATCATGTCATGAAATCCTGACACAGCATCTTGGAATACATGGCGTTGCTACCAACTTCGTCCCACTACTCATGAGTAAATACCAGAAAGACTCTCACTTCACAATTTGTCAGGAGCTTTTGGATTACGCAAATGAGTACGAGATGTTCCTTAAGTGAACCATAACTGGTGATGAGACATTGGTCTACGGTCATGATGGGAACGTAGGACCAAGGAATTTGAAGTACTCTCCTTGGAGTCAGAATTCCGGAGAAATTGGTGTTTTGTGCAGACGCTAACCTACATGGGTGGCCTGGGAGGAGCTAAATAGCAGACGTTGAGAGGAAGGGAAATTTTGTGGGAATTTGTTCACTTCCCAGAGTAGGCATTGGCCAGCGCTGGGAAGCGATGCATAATTAACGCGACTTGCACTGCAATTGGCGTAAGTGATTTTGTTGGAGGGGAAACCGAGGCGAAGAGCGGACTGGGAGAAGTCCCCGTAGTGGTCTTCCATTCCCAGCTTGCCTAGAGTGTGGAGTGTGGACGTGGCGTTTTTTACTCAGCTTGCCTGAGAGAGAGTGAGCATCTCTGCAGTTTAGGACTTAGTAAACGGACCGATTGAGCTTGGAGATAGAAAGTTTTCGTTCAGCTATGCACTGAGCAAGATAGCTAGAAGTGAATAGACGACCGCAGCATTGCAGCACCACGAGGTCGGCCGACGTCCGTATAACGACGCCGCCCCGCCACACTGAATTCGGTGATATTGTGCCCGTTCCGGCCACTGATTTATTTGTGGGGTCACGTCGGCAAAGTTTCCACGAGGGTTTCATGGGCCGTGTATTGTAGAATTCTTCTCGCACTTCGCATTACGCCTGGGTCAGTCGATGGGAATTACTTTTGATTTCGTGCTTTACTCCACGCCAACGCAATTTTTTACCGCTGCCTGTTAGGAAGATCATGTAATGTGATGATTGAAGGTCGTGAGTTAAAATAAATCTGTGCTAATCGACTGCATCTGCTTTCAACCTAGTAGTTGATATCCCAAGTCAGTTTCTTAATTAATTTTATGTTCAACATTTGCATCTGGTGTTCGGTAGCTGAATATAGCGTCAATGTGCACCCCTTTTTAATTAAAAGTGATCAATTTTGCATCAATTAATGTTAACACTGCCACCGCAATTCAATCAGGAGTCACAGGACCTTATTACTTTCTTTGCGTTATCCGACATTGCGGCAGTTTTGCACTCTCTGTTGATCTGTTAGTCAATTGCCTGGGGTAAACACACACCAAAACCAGATAAGTGACGGGTGGGGTGTTACAAATGTAACTGTCGATTATAGATGAGAATCAGCTTAATGCCGTACTCATATATGTACCGTCGTTTGTTATTTCACAGGCCTTCTTAAATAGCGCAGAATTTTTATCGATTACGTTTGTCCCTCCAATTGTCAGTTTCCCCTTAATCGATGGCGCGAGGAATACTACGCAGCTGGATCTGGTGTGCGAAGAATGTTTGAACTATCTTCCCCTGCAACAAGGAATGCATCTGTCACATACCCTTCCGGTTAGTAAATGTAATTCAGTCCCGGGTTCCGGTGTGTAGGACAGTGGCTGGTCGATGAAATGTAATAATACTGTAGCTACAGTTGTTGCTTTGATATCGTTTTATTAGCTAACCAGTTCCGACATTCCAATCACGTCATGCAACGTTCCTGAAAATGACCTGATTGTAACTTCGAAACTGGCTGCGTAATAAAACAATGCCAAAATAACGGCTGTTGGTACAGAATTATTACATTACTCTCGGTTACTGTTCGATTAGCAGCCTGCCTCTAGCTACAGTGCAAACTGAGAAGAGTCTACCGGTGTACACTTACATATGGCACCGGAACATTGTAATGATAGTAGTGTAAACTAAAATGGAACTATTATATTGTAAACGATGTATGCCTTTAATGGGCTTTATAACGCGGATCGCTGACTTTGCACGACCGCAGAGCCAAAGATAGTGATTCCGGTCTGAGATTGTAGTATTGGAGTAAGAGAGCGCATGGCACACAGCAGTGAGTGTGTATCAGTCTGTGAGCGAAAGAGAATGCAGTAGGCAGTTTTTTTATGGTGTGCTCTGTAAAGCCACCAAGTGTTACGTTATACTACAGGAATTTTCTCATACCAATATTTTGTATTACGCCGCACATAAAATAGGTAGTAAAATATGATGAGAGATTTTATAATGGAATGGAAAGTGAAATAATGAAATTTAAATTTAATTGTGACAAGAAAGGATATTACATAGACGTTTTACGAGTACACTATTATCACAAATTAAATGTGGAAGCAGAAGTCTTCTCGCAGTTAAGTTACGTTGCTGTTCTTTATTTTAGTCCAGAGACTGGTTTGCTGCAAGTCTCACTGCTGTTTTCTGCTGTGCGAGTTTCATCTGCGAGTAATTACTGCAACCTGCATTCTTCTGAATGTGCTTAGTACACTCATCTCTCGGTCTCACTCTACGATTTTTAAAGTCCACATTTGCCTCCAGTACTAAACTGAAGATCCTTTGATGCCTCAGAACGTGTCCTATCAGCCGACCCCTTCTTCTAGTCAAGTTCTGCCACAAATTCCTTTTCTCCCCAATTCTACTCAGTACCTCCTCATTAGTTACGTGATCAACCAGTCTAATCTTTAGCATTCTTCTGTAGCACCACAATCCGAAAGCTTCTATTCTCTTCTTGTCTACGCTGTTTATCATCCATGTTTCACTTCCATACACGGATATACTCTATACAAATACTTTCAGAAAGGACTTCATGGCACTTAAGTCTATACTCGATGTTAACAAATTTCTCTTTTTGATCAACACATTCCTTGACATAGCCAAGCTACATTTTGAATCCTCTCTATATCGACCATCATTAGTTTTTTGTTCCAAAAAATGGTTCAAAATGCCTCGAGCGCTATGGGACTTATCATCGAAGGTCATCAGTCCTCTAGAACTACTTAAACATAACTAACCTATGGACATCACACACATCCATGCCAGAGGCTGGATTCGAATCTGCGACCGTAGCGGTTGCGCGGTTCCAGACTGGAGCGCCTACAACCGCTCGGCTACAACGGCCGGCCTGTTTTGCTCCCCAAATAGCAAAACTAATACTTTAAGTGTCACATTTCCTAACCTAATTTCATCAGCATCACCCGGTTCAATTCAACTACATTTCATTGTCCTCGTTGTACTCTTGTTGATGTTCGTCTTATATCCTTCTTTCATGACACTGTCGATTCCGTTGAACTGCTTTTCCAAGCCCTTTGCTGTCTCTGACAGAATTAAAATGTCGTCGGCGAACCTCAAAGTTTTTATTTCTTTTCCATGAATTTTAATTCGTACTCCAAATTTTTCATTTGTTTCCTTCACTGCTTACTCGCTACACAGATTGAATAACATCGAGGATAGGCTGCAACCTTTTCTCACTCCCTTCGCAAACAGTGCTTCCCTTTCATGCCCTTCAACTCTTATGACTGCCATCTGATTTTTGTTCGAATTGTAAATAGCATTTCGGTCCCTGTATTTTACCCCTGCCACCTTCAGAATTGGAAATAGCATGTTCCAGTCAACATTGTCAGAAACGTCGGTTTGCCTTTCCTTAATCTATCTTCTAAGAAAGGCGTAGGGTCAGTATTGCCTCGCGTGTTCTTACGTTCCTATGGAATCCAAACTGATCTTCCCCGAGGTCGGCTTCCACCAGTTTTTCAAAAATCAAAATGGTTCAAATGGCTCTGAGCACTATGGGACTCAACTGCTGTGGTCATCAGTCCCCTAGAACTTAGAACTACTTAAACCTAACTAACCTAAGGACATCACACACATCCATGCCCGAGGCAGGATTCGAACCTGCGACCGTAGCAGTCGCACGGTTCCGGACTGCGCGCCTAGAACCTCGAGACCACCGCTGCCGGCACCAGTTTTTCCATTAATCTGCAAAGAATTCGTGTTAGTATTATGCAGCCGTGACTTATTAGACTGATAGCTTGGTAATTTTCACACCTGTTAGAATCTGCTTTCTTTGGGATTGCAATTATTATATTCTTCTTGAAGTCTGAGGGTATTTCGCCTGCCTCATATATCTTGCTCACCAGATGGTAAAGTTTTGTCATGGCCGGATCTCCCGAGACTACAGCACTTCCAATAGGATGTTCTCTTCTCTTGGCGCCTTGTTTCGACGTAGGTCTTTCAGTTCTCTGTTTTTTACACAGTGCCATACTTCCCATTTGATCTTCATCTACGTCCTCACCAATTCCCATAATATTGCCCTCACGTACATTGCCCTTGCACAGACCTATATACTCCTTCCATCTCTTGCAGTAAATGAAACAGGCGAAAAGGAAAACAAACTCCTCAAAAAAGAGATTGACAGCAAGTGCAAATTGGCTCAGCAGGAATGGCCAAGAGGACAAATGCAAGGATTTAGAGGCATATATCACTAGGGGTACGATAGATACTTTCTATAGGAAAATTAATGAGACCTTCGGAGGAAAGAGAACCACCTGTATGAATATCAAGAGCTCAGATAAAAAACCAGTCCTAAGCAGTCAAGGTAAAGAAATTAAATTTTTATCACTTTCCTGTGGCCAGCGCGTTAGTGCAAATGAGTTGGCTGATAATTGGTAACAGTGAGTTCTATGCTGAGGAATCCCAGAATGCAAGTAAACAGATTTGATGTACAGGCTAGATAGATATTTCCCGTTTGTAATGTTTCTAAGATTTGTTAACACAGGTATACGTAATTTAAGGATTTGTCTTTATGCTTTTTAGTGCTGTTAGATAATACTTGCTGTACAACTACGCCGTCAAAGTAAAAAGGATGTGATTTTTCTGAGTAGTGTAATTTCAGTTGTCAGATGTTTTGAAAAGGCAAACTTAACTTCGAATACAACTTCACTATTGAAAAAGTTAGTATTTATAGGTCACCCAAATCACTACCGGCTACCTGTCCAGGTCATATGATTTTTTTTCTTTTATTTTAAGACACTGAGTTTTTCTTAAATGTTTCCATTTATCAGCCAAAATAATTTCATATATATTTTAAAGTGTTACGGCCAGCACTGTACAGCGCTGAGACTGTAGCTAGTATATTTTATTCTTCTTCTTGAGAGTGCCGAATACGACGCGATCCACCATTGCTGCTTTAGAGGTAAGACCATTTTATTCATTCGTTTTGTGCACAGGGACAAAAGTTATCAGTTTCAAACAGAGCCAGATGATTCAGTTCCTAAGGGGTTGAATGTATTTTGCAGTGACTGTATTTCTTTAATGGTATTGGGAGTTGTATTGCCCAATCAGTTCGTATAAAGTTTTGCTAACAATAACACAGAGTAAGCACGCCACTTCCTGTTACAACACGCCACAGGGTAACTCGAATTTAGTACGTATTCCTAGTTAAGTAACAACTGAAACAAGAATTTTTACTAGCCTCCGTATTGGTAGATGGTAATACTTCCGTATATTCCGTTTCCTCACGATGTCCTACATTGAGAGCCCTTTCGTGAAAGTAAACAGCTACACCATTAAAGCT
This sequence comes from Schistocerca gregaria, assembly GCF_023897955.1. Classification (NCBI taxonomy): domain Eukaryota; kingdom Metazoa; phylum Arthropoda; class Insecta; order Orthoptera; family Acrididae; genus Schistocerca; species Schistocerca gregaria. Next base: position 107,685,401 of record NC_064921.1, on the reverse strand, counting down.
ATTTGTCATTTGGGAGTGCGCGGGATAGATAAAGTGTGTGTGTTGACTGTATCTTTGCTAGACCCGCGAGTACATGTTTACCTTCCTAGCCCAGAGGGAGCAAACGGCATGTGTCGACTTAACGCGCTGCAGTCTTGTTCGCCGGGGCAGTCGTGTATTACAGCATGTCAAAACAATATGTCCGGTCACGGGTTACATGTGCTACTTTGCCATATCGCTTACTGTTGTGGCCGAGCGGGCTATTTGCACTCGAGCTCTATGTTTCTGGTGCATTTCTTGCAGTCAAGGCCTGGCTGCTAGCTTCGAGAAGCGCCTTAAAAAGGAAGTGAGCGCGAGTGCGTTAGCACCGGCACACGACACCGGCGGCTATGATATTGTTATTCCAGGACGATGATAGAGGACGATTATTTTCGTGAGAACCTCTTCTCAACATTGTCCTTACGGATCTCAAGGATATGGCTGTTAGGTTTAACTTCCTACTGTCATTCATGGTGGGCATTTGTGTTCGTGTTCACCAGTGTCATTTGTTCTGAGTGATAACACGTATTGATAATCCTTTGACTCGCATCATAACGGTTGAATAATGTTCTGGAATCCTTTTAATGTAATTTTTTAATTTGTTATTCTACAGCTGTATTGATCCTGGATGTTCCAAACCAGAGTATAATTAACAGCATTCAACGATAACTACATTGTATTCTACTGTCATCATCTTCATCATCATCATCATCTAAGACTGATTATGCCTTTCAGCGTTCAGTCTGGATCATAGCCCCCTTATAAAATTCCTCCATGATCCCCTGTTCAGTACTAACATTGGTGCCTCTTCTGATGTAAAACCTATTGCTTCAAAATCATTCTTAACCGAATCCAGGTACCTTCTCCTAAGTCTGCCCGACTCCTCCTACCCTCTACTGCTGAACCCATGAGTCTCTTGGGTAACCTTGCTTCTCCCACGCGTGTGACATGACCCCACCATCTAAGCCTGTTCATCCTGACTGCTATATCTATAGAGTACATTCCCAGTTTTTCTTTGATTTCCTCATTGTGGACAGCCTCCTGCCATTGTTCCCATCTACTAGTACCTGCAATCATCCTAGCTACTTTCATATCCGTAACCTCAACCTTGATGATAAGGTAACCTGAATCCACCCAGCTTTCAGTACCATACAACAAAGTTGGTCGAAAGATTGAACGGTGCACAGATAACTTAGTCTTGGTAGTGACTTCCTTTTTGCAGATGAGAGTAGATCGTAGCTGAGCACTCACTGCATTAGCTTTGCTACACCTCGCTTCCAGTTCTTTCACTATGTTGCCATCCTGTGAGAATATGCATACTAAGTACTTAAAACTGTCCATCTGTTCTAACTTTGTTCCTCCTATTTGGCACTCAATCCGTTTATATTTCTTTCCCACTGACATTACTTTCGTTTTCGATATACTAATCTTCATACCATAGTCCTTACATTTCTGATCTAGCTCTGAAATATTACTTTGCAAACTTTCAATCGAATCTGCCATCACAACTAAGTCATCCACATATGCAAGACTGCTTATTTTGTGTTCACATATTTTGATCTCACCCAGCCAGTCTATTATTTTCAACATATGATCCATAAATAATAGGAACAACAGTGGAGACAGGTTGCAGCCTTGTCTTACCCCTGAAACTACTCTGAGCCATGAACTCAATTTACCGTAAACTGCTGCCTGACTATCCATGTAAAGACCTTTAATTGCTTGCAAAAGTTTGCATCCTATTCCATAATCTCGTAGAACAGACAATAACTTCCTCCTAGGAACCCGGTCATATGTCTTTTCTAGATCTATAAAGCATAGATACAGTTCCCTGTTCCACTCATAACACTTCTCCATTATTTGCCGTAAGCTAAAGATCTGGTCCTGACAACCTCTAAGAGGCCTAAATCCACAATTATTTTCATCCAATTGGTCCTCAAATAATACTCGCACTTTCCTTTCAACAATACCTGAGAAGATTTTACCCACAACGCTGATTAAAAAGATACCTCTGTAGTTGTTACAATCTTTTCTGTTTCCATGTTTAAAGATTGGTGTGATTACGGCTTTCGTCCAGTCTGATGGAACCTGTCCCGACTCCCAGGCCATTTCAATTATCCTGTGTAGCCATTTAAGACCTGACGTTCCACTGTATTTGATGAGTTCCGACTTAATTTCATCCACCCCAGCTGCTTTATTGCACTGCAAACTATTGACCATTTTCTCCACTTCCTCAAATGTGATCCCATTTCCATCATCATTCCTAACCCATTCTACCTTGAAATCTGAAACATTACTGATCGTATTTTCACCTACATTGAGCAACTCTTCAAAATATTCCCACTATCTGCCCAAGGCACCCACAGGATTCACCAGCAGTTTTCCTGACCTGTCCAAAATACTTGTCATTTCCTTCTTACCTCCCTTTCGAAGACTGCTAATTACACTCCAGAATGGTTTTCCAGCAGCTTGACCCATAGTCCCCAACCTGTTTTCAAAGTCTTCCCAAGATTTCTTCTTGGATGCTGCAATTATTGTTTGGCTTTGTTTCTTTCTTCAACATAACTTTCTCTGTCTACCTGAGTTCTAGTATGTAGCCATTTTTGATACGCCTTCTTTTTCTTTTTACAGGCTGCCTTGACTGTGTCATTCCACCAAGCTGTTTGCATCATCCTACTTTTACACACTACTGTTCCTAGACATTCTTTAGCCACTTCTAGTACTGTGTCCCTGTACCTTGACCATTCCTTTTCCAATGACTGTAATTGACTGAATTCAACTAACTGGTACCTTCCTGAGATAGCTGTTATGTACTTGTGCCTGATTTCCTTATCCTGAAGTTTCTCCACTCTTATCCTCCTACATATGGACCGGACCTCCAGCACTTTCGGCCTCACAATCCCAATTTCACTGCAGAATTTGATGACACTGATCAGTGTCATCAAAGAATCCCCTGAATACACGTGTGTCCCTCACAGCCTTCCAGAATTCCTGATCTGTTATTATATAGTCAGTGACAGATCTGGTTCCCCTGCCTTCCCAAGTATACCCGTGAATGTTCTTATGTTTAAAAAAGGAGTTTGTGATTATTAAGCACAGAAATCCAAGAGTTGTTTCCCGTTCTTGTTGGCTTCCATATCCTCTCCAAATTTACCCATAACCTTTTCATACCCTTCAGTTCGATTTCCAATCCTGGCATTAAAATCACCCATGAGCAGAACACTGTCCTTGTCCTTTACTCTAACAACTACATCACTGAGTGCCTCATAAAAACTATCCATCTTATCTTGATCTGTCCCTTCACAATGCGAATATACTGACACAATCCTAATTTTCTTGCTAGACACTGTCAAATCTATCCACATCAGTTGTTCGTTTACATACCTTACTGCAACTACGCTGGGTTCCATTTCTTTCCTGATGTAAGGCCCTGCACCCCACTGTGCTATTCCTGCTTTGACTCCTGACAGGTAGACCTTATATTCTCCCACGTCCTCTTCTTTCTCGCCCCTTACCCGAATGTCACTAACAGCTGAAACGTCCAGCCCCATCTTACTTGCAGCCTCTGCCAGCTCTACCTTCTTCCCAGGGTAGCCCCCATTGATATTAATAGCTCCCCATCTCATTACCATTTGTTTGCCAAGTCGTATCTTAGGAGTCCCTGGTTTGTCAGTTAGAGGTGGGACTCCGTCACCTCCAAAGGTCCGAGGCATTTTGCTCTGATTGTTGCCAGCAACATATTTAAAGTATCGGGGAAGCAGGTTGCTAGCCTTACTTGCCCCGAGTCCCATTGAGTTTTACCCCTAACGGTTGAGGGACTAACCGGTGGATTTGGCAGTCTTTGCCGTATGAGCACAAAGGTGACGACGACTCAGAATATGTACGAGATGCCCAGCCTTACTCCAAAGTAACTGGTATCCCGACTGTCGGGACCAGTTACTTGGCCACTCATACTTTGCCCGTGGTTCATGAACTAGGACATGACAACAGGAACCCACACCATGAACCACCGTAATTTTAATTTTTTAAAACTTTTTGCCAAGTCTGTTTTACACTTCCTGTGCTTTTAGTGGGCGGATTTTATTTGTTTTTATTTTGGTGTTTCTGGCGGTCTATGTGTAGAAACTACATCTGTTGCTTTCTGTCTGTTGTATTAGTTCATTGTTTGTTATCCTGTCCATTTGTTATACCATACGCCAATGACCGTAATGTTTATTTCATTTATTGTTCTGGGACAATGATAATGAATTAATATGGCTAGTTAAAGTTTTCTTATTGTTCTAATTTTTTAATTATCTTATTGATAATCGAGGTAACGGATGTTAAACAATTCAGCTAGCTGAAGGTCGCACTTGTTGAGGAACTCACGAATGTTTCTTTTTACTATTATTACTTTTATGATGAAATACCGAAGTGTGTTCGCAAGGGATTAGTAAAAGAATAAGTTAATAAACACTTTGAGCTAATACCCTGCTTAAAATTACACCCATCACCTTACCACTTCCCAACTCGTCCTCCGCCAATCAATGGCAGCAGGACCCAGGTAAATGGTCATACTAGGAAAGGTACAAAGTTTATTTAAATTGCGCAACAAATGTAAGAATTTACTATTCTGTTTTTTGTTGTTCTTGGTATCTGGTTTAAAGAAACGGAAATTCTGAGAAAAATAAAGACGCTGCACTTAACTTGCAAAACATCTTCATCTGATACGAATTAAGAATCTTCGTTCTTAAGCAGTAGCAGTGCACGCATAAATTGTACCGCCTTTATGAACCGAAAATTTAAGGAAACGTTCCATGTCTCAATTTCAAATGAAGCATTTCAGTATCACATTTTAACTCTTTCTGCACCCCTACACCCTTTGCATAAATCCACATATTACATGTCATACATATAATTTCTCCACTGGATCTTCCTCTAGCAACTAGCAGTACCGCTCCTCTGTTTCACGAGCACGTTTCAGCGGTGGATCTCCTCAGAGTCTATTAAATACTTCTTCTTCAAAGGTGGAAATGTAGTTCTAGATTTGTTCTCCTTTGTTTCAGTTAACTTCTTTTTTTCTGTAGTTCTAGATTTCTTCTCCATAGCTTCGGTTAGCGTCTTCTTCTTCTTCTTTTATGGTCTGCTCGTGAGTTCATCTTAATGTGTCTCCAGGAGCCTTCGTCTTTTCCATGGGATTCGGCGATATTTCTTAGATGGACTCTTCCAGCCCAATTTTTTGCCTGTCTGTTGCATTTAAATTATGACGCAGTCCGTTTCCTTCTGCAACTTCGAAAGCAAATTTCCTCATGTCCGACTTGCTTATACCGAGCGCAATATCTTCAGACGTAAGAATGTGCTCTTCCAATTTCTTCTCAACTTTGTTGGAGAGCACTTAACAACTGTGGGCAAAAATTTTTGCATCCCCCTTTGTATTTTTACTTCTTCTTCCAGAATACCTGTTAAGTTTTGTATATGAGTGCACAGTCATTTAATCCACGGTGTGCATTTAAATATGCTTTACTGCCAAATGAAATTCAACTTTGCTCCATTTTCGATATCCCCTTTTTCTTGTCATACTATAATAAAAAATAATAGTTTAAGTGATAACTTAGGGTGGAGAACACATTAGGAAATTCAGCAAGTTGTTTCTAGACATTGTATTGCACTAACAACGCTGAACGAATTTTTGAAGTCCAGTACAGCAGCTAGATTCTTAAATTATTCCAGTACAATGCCCAATTTATAGAGATACGTCACAGGCAATGTCGCATTTGCTTATTTGTCAGTTTCCTGCAAACAAGCCAAGACGTCCACGTTATTTGATGTACAGTCACTGATAAATAAAACAGTATGTTGAGACTTACCTTATATCGATAATTGTCTTCGCCACATACATAAGAAGGTAGATGAAAAATACAATAAAATTAACGTTGTCTGCAGACGATCTGTTTCTCAACAAACAGAACTCATAGCATGGTATGGATCCAAGAAGCACGTAACTCATTTTAAGCACTCTAAATGTCGGACGGTACAGGGGGCTTGATTAAAAAGATATGGCTAATATTAATGAATAAATGCAATAATTTTAGTAGCTGTGTGACCGGTTACGAAGTGTCGTAACCGATTGGCCATGACTAGTATTAGCACGCATTCTGACTTCATAAAATAAAAATGAGCAATGACAAAGAATTTCCATGAACGCAATTGATACATTAAGTCCCCTGCAACTATAAAACCTACGAAACAACAAAGAACAACTGTAACTGTTCTGTGTGTGGTAGTGTGACTCAGCCAACATGTATCTGGGTCGGTTCTTTATCAATACGACAAAATATTTTAAACACCATTTACAATGAACTAATTGAAAAACCAGAAATACTATAATTGCACATAGAAACGAGAATTACAAGTCTAATAAATGATCACGAGCCAGATGCTATGTTCACTGTACCTGTGAGCAAGAGGGATTGTCATTAAAGAAAACTTTAATACCTTTTCACCTCATTATATATTGACAGAAATATTCCATTACACGAGCATCATAAATCAAAAGCCCATGTCCTTTCTCAAATATATTGTGACAACTTCTTCCATCTATACATTACACCAACTGAACAGTGTCTACTCTCTCGCCCAACCGACAACAACAGTCCTCGACATCCTCTGAACTACTACTGTCCAGTGGAGGCAGCGGAATAATAATCTTTGGCTCAATCTCTGGCGCTGTGACTCAGTGTAGCCACCTTTCAACGATGGAAGAGGTATGAATTTTATAGCAGCGGTGCGAGTTGGGATCCGGTACAATATAGGCAACTCTCCCTATGTTTACGACGAAAAAAACTCTACCGATTAGTTATACAATTCACGTTGTTAATTTATTCGTGCCATTGTTTCCATATTAATTTTTATGAGCTAATTCCTACAGAAGAGCTCCCCGTTTGTTTCACAAGCTATCCAATGGAAAGCCACCAAACCGGCAATGTTACGATTTAAAATGTCTGAATAGTTATAGTACAGCCACAGGAGGACAATGCTGGTTTCCGAAGAGTGACATTTTTGCCACATCAGAAAACTCGGTTCCTGCGTAACTGGAGAACTACTGTGTCGCACTCTGCTGCCGGTCAGCTCAGTAAGGCCACCGCCAACGCCGGCCGCGTTATCCGATGTGGGTGCCGTCCGAGAGCGGAAGAGAGACAATCTCGCGTCGGCCGCCGTGTCATACCCGGTGACGGAGACGTACGGTGCAGGCATGCAAATGGCGACGCGCCTAGCGGGCCTAGATGGCGTTGTGGGATAAGAGTTGCAGTCCGAGGCCGACAGACGGACGTTTGCGACCCGCGTCGGGCTCCGCCGAAAACAACACAGCTGACCGCGGCTGGGGTGCCGCTGGTGCGCGCTCCCGCCGCCATCCATCTTTATTTATATTTCATGCTATTGATTCCTGGGAAAAGCACCAGCGCTGGCGCGTTTGTCCGCCGTGGGACCCCGTGCCTCCTGGCGGTCCATCTCTCCCCGGGCATTCCTACTCTTCTGCCCCCCACCCCCGTTACCACCCCTCCTCAAACCCTGCGCTACTCTGTGGCCGGTCAGTACCGCTGCTGTAAGTGGATTTCTCCATCCTCACTCAGTCACGTCGTCCATCCCTCTCACCTGCCACACTGGACCCTCCCAGGACCTCCCCTCCACTGCTCTGCCCCCTTCAACCCCCCTTTTGTGTGAACGCGAACGTGTGTGTGACATTACGAGAGAGAGAGACAGAGAGGACGGCAGAGTGTGAGACAGAGAGAGGGGTGGGAGACAGGGGAGTAAAGAAAGGGAGGCAGGAAACAGCCCGGGCTGTTTGGCTCTGGTCGGCGCCATCATCAGTCTGTTCCCTGCCGGACACCCCCTCCCCAGGTCGTTCCCCGAGCAGGCCTCGCCGGTATATATTACCCCGGCGCCCTCGCGAGGGTAGTGGTCAAGCGCGTGACAGTAATAGCGTTCTTCCGCCCCTCGTTTGGGAGACGTAGAGGTCGGGAACTGTTCATCACTCACTCTGCTCCATAGCTGTTGTGATTCCTTTGATTGACATGTATTATCGTTTCAAGCGCTGAAGAGATTCAATTTTCCGTTGTCCTCCCTTCCTCTATCCATTACCCTGTTCTTTGTTTCCCTCTCTGTGTTGCCCACCTCATAATACCAACCCTCCCGTTGCCAAGCTTTTCTGAGCACTCATTTCACCAAGCCCGGTGTTTTGACTACTCCAACCCAGTTTTGACAGGGTAATACTAGCTAACAAACCTGTCATTCTCCAGGTATTCATTCTGCCAAGTTTTAATAGGAAACAGAGAACAAACAAATAAACTGTGTTTGAAGCATATTCGTGAAAACACCTTCGAAATTATGTCTTAATTTTTGCACGCTGGGCGCAGCTGCTTGACGTGGCAGCAACACGATTTAGTAAACGTCTTGCGCTTCACAGTTGAAAGGTGTCCAAAGCGCTGCTAGATGTTAGGAATTTCCTCAAGTTCAGTGGCCTGTAGGAATGTCTCAGCGGTAAAGAAAAAATGTATTAAAATTTCATCCGAGATGCAGCACTTATTCACGCATCTCATTGTTTATGACGTCATATGTTTCAAACTGATATAGTAGGTGCATTCAGAGGCAATTGTGTATACTGCCTGTGTCGCGAATATACTGTAGCAGCGAAGAAGTAATAAATCTAAAAGTCATACATGCTGTGGCAGTGGTCATACGTCATATCACTTGCCACATGGTGCATGCAATGATACAATTTGATAGTTACATTCAGAGGCATACTTAGATATTGTCTGCAAAATGTTTTGAAATAGACTTCCTAGCAAAGGAGTAATAAATTCAAACCTCATACACAATATGGAAGATTATCACGCATCTCAGTGCTTATGTTTTCTTCTCGGTGTGTATCACAAAATGGTTTCTTTCACATTGCACAAGTGAATCTTGTTTTCCGATCGTTCTTCCTCTATTAACCTTGACTTCATCTCAGAGTAGCACTTGCAACCTACATCCTCTATTATTTGCTGGATATATTCCAATCTCTGTCTTCCTTTACAATTTTTGCCCTCTACAGCCCCCTCTAGTACCATGGTAGTCATTCCCTCATGTCTTAACAGATGTCCTATCATCCTGTCCCTTCTCCTTATCAGAGTTTTCCATATATTTCTTTCCTCTCCGATTCTGCGTAGAATCTCCTCATTCCTTACCTTATCAATCAACCTCATTTTCAACATCCGTCAGTAGCACCACATCTCAAATACTTCGATTCTCCTCTGTTCCGGTTTTCCCACAGTCCATGTCTGTACTCCAGACGTACAGTCTCAGAAATTTCATCCTCAAATTAAGGTAGATATTTGATATTAGTAGACTTCTCTTGGCCAGGAATGCCTTTTTTGACATACATTGCTAGTCTGTTTTTGATGTCCTCCTTGCCCCGTTCGTCATTCGCTATTTTAGTGCCTAGGTAACAGAATTCTTCAACTTCATCTACTTCGTGACCGTCAATCCTGATGTTAGGTTTCTCGCTGTTCTCATTTCTACTACTTCTCATTACCTTCGTCGTTCATTGATTTACTCTCAGCATACTCTGTACTCATTAGACGGTTCATTCCGTTCAGATGATCATGTAACTCTTCCTCATTTTCACCCAGGGTAGCAATGTCGTCAGCAAATCGTATCGTTAATTTCCTTTCACCTTGCATTTTAATTCCACTCCTGAACCTTTCTTTTATTTCCATCATTGCTTCCTCGATGTACAGATTGAACAGTAGGGGCGAAAGGCTACATCCTTGTCTTACACCCTTTTTAATACGGGCACTACGTTCTTGGTCATCCACTGTTATTATTATCTCTGGGCTATTGTACATATTGTATGTGACCCATCTCTCTCTATATCTTACCCCTTCTTTTTGCAGAATTTCGAACAGCTTGCACCTTTTACATTTTCGAACGCTTGTTCCTGGTCTACCAAATCTATGAACGTCTCTATTAACCGCAACGTCAGAGTTGCCCCTCTGGTGCCTTTACTTTTCCAAAATCCAAACTGATAGTCGTCTAGCGCATCTTTAATTTTCTTTTCCAGTCTTCTGTATATCATTCTTGTAAGCAGCTTCCATGCATGAGCTGTTAAGCTGATTGTGCGATAATTCTCGCTTTTGCAGCTCTTGCCGTCTTCGGAATTGTGTGGATGATGCTTTTACGAAAGTCAGATGGTATGTCGCCAGACTCATAGTTTCTCCACACCAACGTGAATAATCGTTTTGTTGCCACTTCCCCCAATGATTTTAGAAATTCGGATGGCATGTTATCTATCCTTTCTGCCTTATTTGATCTTTAGTCCTCCTAAGCTCTTTTAAATTCTAACACTGGATCCTCTACCTCTTTTAAATCGACTCCTGTTTCTTCTTTTATCACACCAGACAAATCTTCCCCCTCGTATAGGCTTTCAATGTATTCGTTCCACCTATCCACTCTCTTCTCTGCATTTAACAGTGGAATTCCCGTTGCACTCTTAATGTTGCCAGCCTCGCTTTTCATGTCACCAAAGGTTGTTTTTACTTATTTGTACGCTGAATCTGTACTTCCAACAATCATTTCTTTTTCGATGTCTTTACAATTTTCCTGCCCTCATTTCGTCTTAGCTTCCCTACACTTCCTAGTTATTTCATTCCTCAGCATTTCTGTTTCTGTGTTTCCCGGAACAGTTTTGTACTTGCTCCTTTATCAATCAACTGAAGTATTTCTTCTGTTACCCATGGTTTCTTAGCAGTTACCTTCTTTGTATCTATGTTTTCCTGCCCAATTTCTGTGATTCCCCTTTTTAGTGATGTCCATTCCTCTTCAAATGTACTGTTTACTGAGCTATTCCTTATTGGTGTATCTGTAGCCTTAGAGTACTTCAAGCGTATTTCGTCCCTTCTTAGTACTCCTGTATCCCACTTCTTTGCGTATTGATTCTTCCTGATAAATGTTTTAAACTTCAGCTTACTTTTCATCACTACTATATTGTGATTTGATTCTTTATCTGCTCCTGGCTACACCCTACAATCCAGTAGCCGATGTCGGAATCTCTATCTGACCATGATGTAATGTAATTGAAATCTTCCCTTATCACCCAGCCTTTTCGAAGTATACCTCTTCCTCTTGTGATTCTTGAACAGGGTATTCGCTGTTACTAGCTGAAATCCTTCCCCTACAACTACATTCATGTACCCCATGACTATTAGATTTTCATCCCCTCTTTACATAGTACATAGTATATTAGCCTTACCATGTCTGCATGGATACCTGAACTATCGTTGTCGGTGTTGGTTTGCTGTCGATTCTGATAAGAAGAATCCTGTCACTGAACTGTTCACATTAAAACACCCTCTGCCCTACCTTCCTATGCATAAAGAATCCTACTCCTGTTACATCATTTTCTGATGCTGGTGATATTGCCCTATGCTTATCTGACCAGAAAACCTTGTCTTCTTTCCACTTCACTTCACTGACCCCTACTATATCTAGATTGAGCCTTTGCATTTCCCTTTTCAGATTTCCTAGTTTTCCTACCACGTTCAAGCTTCTGACATTCCACGCCCCGACTCGTAGAACGCTATCCTTACGTTGATTATTCAGTCTTTTTCTCACAGTAAACTCCATCTTGGCAGTCCCCTCTCGGAGATCGGAATGGTGGACTATACTGGAATCTTTTGCCAATGTAGAGATCACCATGACACTTCTTCAATAACCAGCCACATGTCCTGTGAATACACTTACATGTCTTTAATGCAGTGGTTTCCATTGCCTTCTCTGTCCTCATGTCGTTGATCATTGCTGATTCTTCCGCCTTTGGGGGCAGTTTCCAACCCTTAGGGCAAGAGAGTGCCCTGAACCTCTGTCCGCTCCTCCGCCCTCTTTGACAAGGCCGCTGGCAGAATGAGGATGACTTCTTATGCCGGAAGTCTTCGGCCGCCAATGCTGATTATTAATCAAAATTTAAGCAGCAGCGGGATGCGAATACGGGACCGAAGACACTACCCCTAGATCAGAATTTTAATACCTGCTTTCAGTGCCTCTTGTACATCTTCATAACCTGTCTTTGTAGGTGCATTTAGCACTATTTGTTGATACCGTATGCGAAATTTGTTGTGAATATAGTTAGTGGCACAGATGCAATAAATTTAAAAGTCATGCATGATTTATCTCATTATTTAGGATTTAATATAGCCTCAACTATGATACTCAGGTGGTTCTTAGCCCACTGCGATTGTTGTCTCACCGTAAGGGACATGTACACCACGTGTGGATGAAATAGATCCAGTGGTTCTGGAGGGGACGTGGAGCACACATGCCAATATCTATTTTCATAATATATATGGATTTGTTTCTAGATTAGAAAGTATACATGTTAACTGTCACTTTTTGAATTGTTCATTCAGGTACATTTTAGTACCACATTCAATTTAAAATAATAGTTTGTCCTCTTTGTATATTACAAACAGGTTTCTTGCACATTACACAATAGAATCTTGTTTTCCAAACTTCGTTCCTCTTGCAGTCTCGACATCTCAGTGATGTTGGCAAATTGGAACAATGGGTTTGTACCCCTGATGTCGGAATTTCATAAATGTGTATCTTGTACATCCTAACGATGATATTTCCAACTCTTTCCTCCACTTTACCTTTTCTGTGTCCAAATGCCAGCTCAGCTATGAAGACTTTCCGTCGGCTGTGATTAATATCCTGTCACTCTTGGTATGTACGGAATACATGCGTTCAGTGTTGCAGCCCGAAAATTCTTAGTGACCACCGCCTGGTTGCTCTAACACAGCTGTACTCTTTTGTCATTTTTATCCATTGTCTAAGGCACTTTAGAATTTGTTGTAATGCAATATGCTATAATGTTTGTATTCATTGTCTTTCACGATTAACTTACTCTTCTTGATGCTGAGAGTAAGATTACCGACTCGCCAATCTTGCCACATAGGAAATTACAGTCAAGTAATTTGTGAAACCAAAGATTGACGAATGTAGTTTTTCTTCTTTCTGTTGGGCAAAAGTTCCTCCGACATGTCCTTTGAAACTCTACAATGGAAAGATCAAGTAAGGAAAATCGGTACCAAATTTTGTATCTCAATAAGGTATCAAGCAAAACACCGATTTAGTTCGTGCTGTGTGCTGTCGTCCAGTACAACCCGCGTAAACGGTAATTAAAAGTAACACCAGAACTACGAACCACAAGAAAAGCGTATCTGGGAAAAAAGTGTTTGTAGTTTTCGATTAGGTGAGTTGGTAGAGCGTGAGGTCGTCATTAGAAAGGTCTTGTGTTCAAATTAAAAGGGGGACAATTTTTTAACTGTTTAGGCGTCGAAATATTATATGGGAAACATTTTCCTGCATGTAAAAGTATTTTTTGGAGATTGTAGTCCTTTTATATGTCAGGAAAATGTTCTTCCACGTAACAGTTCCACGCGTGAACAGTTAAAAAAAAATTCTACAACGTGCCCAGAGGGGGACTTGGCTGTCATCTACATTTACATGAGACGTCACTTTAACACTGACAACCTTTTAGCTGCGCCTACGAGCGTGTGTCAATCACTATGAATCTGTGAACAGGTGTGATTCTGTCTTTCAAAGAAATATTATTTTACCCGTTCCAGAGTAGAAATTTGTGCGGCTCGGTTAGGGTGCTAACTTTTGTGAACTGATTACTTTCTAAAAATATTTATAATAGGTCATGGCCAAGTGTATCGCCCATTCTAGTGGTTTCACGGTAGCATACATAATGGACACAAAGCAAGGCACCTAGGTGAATCGCAGAAATTTTTCCTTGGCAGAACGACATCTGCACGTTCGGGTGTAAGGCAGTAATGGGGCAAACTACGTTGTGATACACTTTGTTTGTGGGGGTTGCCCATATCAGGGGCAGGTATGCTCTTGATTGACAGGTCACTAACCTATTATTCTGCGAAAAGGATTAACACCCCCCCCCCCCTGAGGATGATTCTTCTTTTTGATTGATAGGTCCTAAACATATTGCCCCCCCAGCCCCCCCCCTACCCCTCTTCACCTCCCAATCCATCAGTAAACCGCCAACCCTCCCCCTACCACTAGCTCATATAATTACCAACTTAATGAGGTGGAGATTACTTTAAACATTTCCTTGCCCTAACAGGTACACATTCAGGCCTGAGTCATTAGATCAGCTTTTATCAATTTGATTAACAATTTAATTAAAGTGATCAATTACTTAAACCCTCCCCCTCTGTTAAATCCCGCCCTCCCCTCTCCCCCTCCCTCATCTGGAAACTGGCAGCTTTGTGGTGGAGAGGAAGGATCTCAGCAGAGGATATTAAAGGAAAAATTGTTTATATTAAAAAATTCAGGTTGGGAGAATTGGTTTGCTCTTGCTCACTATTCTGTGCAGTTTGGGAACATGTAGAACTTCTAAGAAGTAATTACGTCGATCCTTTTTCTTGAGCTACCTCCACAAATGTAAGAAAATGGTGAGAAAAATTTTACTGGGAAGAAATGACAGGAAAATAGGTCGATTGGGCTACCTCCACTAACCTAAGTCATCGAACCACCGCCTCGTCTTCGGAATTGGTGCACATTAATTATTACAAAAAATACAACAAAGAATGAAATTACCTTCTGCCTAATATGCAGACAGAAGGTACGTCAAGAAAAGGAAGACAGTAGTAGATGCTGCCGCTCCAGCGTTTGTTCTCTAAACAATACAAATGATAAAGTGGCACAGTATACTTTTGAGCTACATATAAATTCTATCACGTCCCCTTTGGATTTAAGAAGCTGTCAATATTCCGCGGAAATTTTCTGTTATGCAGTACGCATCCAGGATAGAATCAGTGCCCCATGGTACAAATAACGGGTATGTCGATAGAGTACCACATCAGTACGTGCTAAGTGCTGTCGTCCAGTAGAACATGCATAAACGGTAATTGAAGGTAACACCAGAACTACAGCGCAAATGAAAACTGTATCTGTGAGTGAATGGTTCGATGATCCCGCATGGACGAAGTGACAGAGTGTGAGATCGCCATTCCAATGGTCGAGTGTTCAAACAACATGAATGACAATTCGCTAGGAAAACATTTTGGTTGACAATTAGGTCGGTGCTGGACCCGCAGGTAGCAGCCACAATAGCCAGGTAAACCATCTCCAGGGGTGCGTGCCCAGAAACGTCTCGCCTGTGGGATAGGCCTGCGACACAGCCAGTCGTCATTCCAGCTTGGACCACTGTAGGGAACAGATCGCTGATATTTTGACGTCGAATTTCTTAACAATGGTTTGAAAGCGGAAAAATTGGTGGTTGGACGACGTAGGTTAATGGAGGTAGCCCAACTGGCCTATTTTCCTGGCACTTTTTTCCTGCTAAAAATTTCCCACCATTTTCTTAGTTTAGTAGAGGTAGCCCAAGTGACCTTTTGTCCTGACATAATGAGAAAGAAAATCGATCGATTTAATTACATCTTACAAGATTTGCGTCTTTCCAAACAGAAGAGAATGTTGAGCAAGAGAAATTCAACCCACACTAACTGAATTTTCCTTAAATAAACCACATAACCTTGAATTTCCTGTCATGAGATCCTCCTGCTCCACCACAAAGCCGCCAATTTTCAGATGGGGAGGGGGGGAAAGGGGAGGGGCTTTAACA
Organism: Schistocerca gregaria; assembly: GCF_023897955.1. NCBI lineage: Eukaryota > Metazoa > Arthropoda > Insecta > Orthoptera > Acrididae > Schistocerca > Schistocerca gregaria. The sequence goes on along the minus strand of NC_064921.1, from coordinate 107,669,722 downwards.
AAGGGGGGTTAATTAATTGATCCATTTAATTAAGTAGTCAATCAGATTCATAAGAGCTAGTCGAATAACTGATGCCTGAAAGTGTACCTTTTATCAGCGACAGGGAGGGGTGAGGGCTGGAGGTTTCCTGAGGGGTCGGAAGTAGAAGGGGGAGAGTAGGGGGGGGGGGGGGAAATAGGTCAACGGCCAGTGAATCGGAAGGAAGGAATATCCCCAATGGCTCTTAATCCACTTAACAGAACAAAAGATTAATGACCTGTCAATCAAAGGAGAACAATGGGTTTGCTCCTGAGTGCATATCTGCCAATGATTTAGGCAACCAACACTAACTAAATGCACCACAAGATACATAGTTTGCCCTACTACTTCAGGCATCATGGGATCGTCAGTCCGGTAATGGGAAGTATGAGTAATATGGAGAGCGAAAGTTGGAAACCAATGCTTGACAACTATTGATAACGATTTAGAAAATGAGGGAAACCTGGAAGAATCACAGGACTAGACCTCATGTTTATTTTCTCGTTTTGTCTCTTTAGCTATTTCATGTCAACCACTGACTTTGGATCGTTTAAATGTCTGTGTTGTATCATTTTTGATACAGAAAAACAGGTGTGTGGGAACACTGTGTTTCGTCAAAATGATTTTTCTTATGTTTGTTATGTGAAGATTAGAAAACAAGAATATTATTTCTGTTACCTGTAAATTGTTTATTGTAAGTTCAATGATACAGCAGACAAATAATGCAAAGTTAAAATAATAATGGCTTTAATGTATTATCCCTCATAGACTGATAATAAACTTCCTGGAAAACATTTCTCTTGCTTGTAGTACTCACTGAAAGCACTGACACACATTCCCATACCTTGTTCCGTGTAATCCGTATTTATAAAGACATTATTAACACAACTGCAGTAATCTTTGACATGATAATATCGCTTAAAGCTGCATATTATTTGTTTGACGGTCATATGTTCTACAGGAGCAGCCATTAAGTTAAGGATCGAACAACCGTAACCGTGTGCATAATTTCCTTAAATGTTTCATTAGTGTCCATCGAGTAACTAAAATATGTAACACCTAGTAGAAAACAACAGTCAATTAGTAAACTTTTTATTAACCATAGAAAGGTTTGTGAAACACAATTAGAAAGTAATCAGATTTTTGGACAAAACCTATTAGTCGAACTAGCTCAAAACACTGTTTTTCTAGTTACGTTCCTTTCATCCTAAATGGGTGAACAGTAAGTATCTTCGAATGTATGTTGATTACAGGCGTTGAGCAGATATGAAGAAGACTGCTCAGGGTGGACTAGCATGAAGAGACACTTCACACCAAAACTCTTGAGAGAATACCATAAAAACAACAACAATAACAAATGACACTTACTTTAGAAACGTGAAAGTAACTACACAGTTGTAGAGGTGCAGTACTGATGAATATAACATAAAAAGATACTTCAGTCAAAGTTACAACAATCAGTGCGGCGGATCACTTGATGCAGTATAAAAAGTAACAAGTTTAGGAAGTACAACGCAAAGTTGAAATTATTAACGCTATTGGGCACAAAAAATCCAACTGTCTTCCCATTACGGCAGCAAACCTGAGCTATAACTTTTTAGAACGTGAAGGCTTTGCAACAAAGAGATCCTGGAAAAGAAGCGGGAATTTTCATACCAAAGTGTGTGAGTGCACCCCGCATCTCCCTCGAATACTCTCGGCCTAGCGAAGGGGAGGGATGTAGGGGACAATGCATGTTAGTGCAGATCACGCTGTACAGATAAGAGAAGAGACAAATCGCGCGAGTCTCAGGGGATGCGGACAGATTACAGCCTCTACCACCGTTTTCCATATCTACAGGCGGGCATATACGTCATGCAGAGCAGACATACTAGCGGTAAAGAGGCCATCGTCTAAACTATTTCGACCCGTGGGTTGATCTGCTTTTTATTATTTCTTTTTAATGGACTGATCCATTTTTCACGTAAGCTGGTTTGGAGCTTGTATTAGTAAAGTAGTCGATTAACTGACGATACAGTTCATGAACTTTATTTCGAAGACATTATTCATCATTAGAATGGAAATACCTATTTATTGTCTGTTGCGCCAGCTTTACTTCAATGTACACGGCAGTACACATCAGATGAAAGTCTCTACTGCCGGCCGCGGTGCGCGAGCGGTTCTAGGCGCTTCAGTCCGGAACCGCGCGACTGCTACGGTCGCGGTTTCGAATCCTGCCTCGGGCATGGATGTGTGTAATGTCCTTAGGTTAGTTAGGCTTAAGTAGTTCTAAGTTCTAGGGGACTGACGAGCTCAGATGTTAAGTCCCATACTGCTCAGAGCCATTTTTTTAAAAAGTCTCTCTAGGTTGTTACTTCTTCTCTAAACTGACTGATTTGTTAAACACTATTTCGGCCCTTAGAAACACTTGTAGTGTGTGTGGATGTCCTCTGATGGCTGTTCGTGGAGCATGGTGAACCAGATGACAGCTCACTCTAAAGATGTTGTGCAACGCCCACGCCGTCACGCAGCTTGGTGCCAACACCTTCACTCGTGTAATAGCTTTTACCACTAAAAAGTTGGCGTCGATGTATGCCATGTTACCAGAGAAGGTGCCTTAAGTTCTTCTTTCACAGCCTTGAGTCACGGCTATCAAACTCACTAAAGGTAGCCTTTAATTGTGTGTAGTTGGTGCAGTAAAACTCAGCAGTATTAAGCCAAATATCAGATCGTGTAAGAACAGACTGAGGGTGTGGGGCATAGAAGATGCTCGTTTCTTGAATTTGTTCTCTCGTAGCGGAGCTTTCATGTATATTTTCTGGTATTAATTTGTCCATATCTTTGCAGCTTTGTGTGTACGGTAAGTGATGTACGCGACACTTGGGTTGAGAATCTGAAACCGCTTGGCTGCTTTTGCCATCTATCAAGCACAATCTGTTACTATCAGCAAAAGGTTGTCTCTGTTTACAACCTTCGATCACAGTAGCTTCATAGAGTTGTCATAAAAAATGGCTGTTGTCGAATGTTCTTACTGTCGCTTGTCATCGGGGCACAGTTAAAGGCAAGAGTCGTCAGTGAAGACAAACAGGGTGTGGTGCTTAAAACTGGGAAAAAAATCAGTTTGAATTTCCCGCCATATAGTAGTTACGCCAGAGGTCGAGACTGACGCTCTTACAAGCCATAGGCATCTAGTAAACAGGCAGAAGCTCAAAATGGCAGAGATGTTACGGACAACTGCGGAGTACAACCGAAAAGCGGCAATTATCGAAAGTCTTCGTACACTGAAATAGTTCGATTCTGCGGATATCCGAGATCAACTGTTTACGATATTGTGGTCAAGTATAATGCTTTGGAAAAGTCTGGGTTTTACGTCCTATATCGTGGGTCCAGTGAGGGTGATGTCGTGCCACCACATTTCTTCGAAAAGGGCAAAGGGTTGTAAAACAAGTTTCTCTGCAGGATTTGACGAATGTCGTGAAACCGTGGATGGTAACTGTAGCCTTGGGGAGACAATATGTTTCTCACCAGGATGGTGCATCGGTTCACAGGACCCATTTAGTTCAGAACTGGCTCTCGAAAAACGTTGCCGTATTCTTGTGAAAGGTGTCCTGGGCATGAATAGCCCGATTTTGAACTACTATGCTTGAACGTAGTCGAACGATCTACCAACAAGGCGAGGCAAACTAATATCACATCTCTACGCAACCCCATTGAAGCAGCATTCGCCAATATGGACAGTGATAATTTAAAGAGTGCTTGCGAGAGCTTCATGACAAGATTGAAGGCGGTCATTGCGGCTGAAGGGGTTACATCGAGAAATGTTGCTCTTGAAAGATACCACTACTTATATGTAAAAGGATTTTGAGTTTCAACTGCATTTTATTTTAATAAATATTATTTTAAAAAAAGTTTGATTTGTCCAGATTCAAGCGCCATACGCTGTACACTCCAGTCAGTGAGATTCCAGATCGAAGACGTACCTGGAGACACCGCGGACAGTGGCTGGATACAAACCTGGCTGTCGCTCGCCATTCGGACCGACAACCAGTAGTTATGGTCTTCGGGGTAATTTCTTTTCATGGCAAGGCTCCTCTGGTTATCATCCGCAGCACACTTACGGCACAACGATACATCGAAGATATTCTATGCCTCCCTTTCTTGCTCTTCATGCCAAGCCATCCTCGGCCAACATTTCAGCAAGATAATATACGACCGCACATGGCGGGGGTTCCTACTGATTGTCTTAGTGCTCTCCAAACCCTGCCTTGGCCAGCGAGGTTCGTCGGATCTCTCCCCAGCTCAGAACTTTTGGAGCATTGTGGTCTTGGGCCTCCAACCATCTCGGGATTCTGATTATCTAATTCCCTTACTCGATAGAATTGGCACGATAACTCTCAGGAGGTCATCCAACAACACAAAATGGTTCAAATGGCTCTAAGCACTATGGGACTTAACATCTGAGGTCATAAGTCCGCTAGACTTAGAAGTACTTAAACCTAACTAACCTAAGGACATCACACATATCCATGCCCGAGGCAGGATTCGAACCTGCGACCGTAGCAGCAGCACTGCTGCGGACTGAAGCGCCTAGAACCGCTCGGCCACAGCGGCCGGCCATCCAACAACTCTATCAATCAATGACAAGACGAGTAACTGCTTGCATAAATACCAGAGGTAGACCGAATGGCTATTAACTTGCACACTTTGTAACACTCTTTCCATTCGATAGATCATCCAATTTTTCTGAAACTGTAATAATTTGTCGGTCTGCAATGTACATCACATCTAAAGATTTACGTCCCATTCGGATAATTCTCTCGTGGTGCGTGTCTTTTTCTTAGCATGTGTAACATACGTAACGTAAACATATGGCGACAAAAATACTAATTTCATTGTACTTGCAACGGTTTATTTAAAATATCTTCAAGAAGTTCAGAAATAATCTTAGGTAGGTGAAAGGGAGGATGGGAGGGGGTAAGTTACACAGAATGTTACAAAAAGGTACGGCCACACTTTCAGGAAACATTAATCACACACACAAATTAAGAAAAGATGTTATGTGGACATCTGTCCGGAAACGCTTAATTTCCATATTAGAGCTCATTTTAGTTTCGTCAGTATGTACTGTACTTCCTCGATTCACCGCCAGTTGACCCAATTGAATGAAGGTAATGTTGACTTCGGTGCTTGTGTTGACATGCGACTCATTGCTCTACAGTACTAGCATCGAGCACGTCAGTACGTAGCATCAACAGGTTAGTGTTCATCACGAACGTGGTTTTGCAGTGAGTGCAATGTTTACAAATGCCGAGTTGGCAGATGCCCATTTGATGTATGGATTAGCACGGGGCAATAGCCGTGGCGCGGTAAGTTTGTATGGAGACAGATTTCCAGAACGAAAGTGTTCCGACAGCAAGACGTTCGAAGAAATTGATCGGCGTCTTAGGGAGCACGGAACATTCCAGCCTATTACTAGCGACTGGAGAAGACCGAGGACGACGAGGATACCTGCAATGGACGACGCAATTCTTCGTGCAGTTGACGATAACCCTAATGTCAGCGTCAGAGAAGTTGCTGCTGCACGAGGTAATGCTGACCACGTCACTGTATGGAGAGTGCTACGGGAGAACCAGTTGTTTCCGTACCATGTGCAGCGTGTGCAGGCACTATCAGCAGGTGACTGGCCTCCACGGGCACACTTCTGCGAATGGTTCATCCAACAATGTCTCAATCCTCATTTCAGTGCAAATGATCCCTTTACGGATGAGACTTCTTTCCAACGTGGTCAAATTGTAAATTTACACAATCAACATGTGTGGGCAGACGAGAATCCGCACGCAATTGTGCAATCACGTCATCAACACAGATTTTCTGTGAACGTTTGGGCAGGCATTGTTGGTGATGTCTTGATTGGGCCCCATGTTCTTCCACCTACGCTCAATGGAGCACGTTATCATGATTTCATACGGGATACTCTACCTGTGCTGCTAAACATGTGCCTTTACAAGTACGACACAAAATGTGGTTCATGCATGATGGAGCTCCTGCACATTTCAGTCGAAGTGTTCGTTCGCTTCTCAACAGCAGATTCGGTGACCGATGGATTGGTAGGGGCGGTCCAATTCCATGGCCTCCATGCCCTCCTGACCTCTATCCTTTTCACTTTCATTTATGGGGGCATTTGAAAGTTCTTGTCTACGCAACCCCGGTACCAAATGTAGAGACTCTTCGTGCTCGTATTGTGGACGGCTGTGACATAATACGCCATTCTCCAGGGCTGCATCAGCGCATCAGGTATTCCATGTGACGGAGGGTGGAGGCATGTATCCTCGCTAATGGAGGACATTTTGAACATTTCCTGTAACCAAGTGCTTGAAGTCACGCTGGTACGTTATGTTGCTGTGTGTTTCCATTCCATGATTAATGTGATTTGAAGAGAGGTAATAAAATGAGCCCTAACATGGAAAGTAAGCATTTCCGGATACATGTCCACATAACATATCTTCTTTCTTTGTGTGTGAGGAATGTTTCCTGAAAGTTTGGCCGTACCTTTTTGTAACACCCTGTATAAAATAACAGATGGTGAGCGCCAGTAAAATGTTGCTTGTACTATGTTCTTTATTGTAGATTTGTATCCACAACTGTTTTACGTCCAGGTATTACTAATTAGTGTGCCCCCCCCCCCCCCCTGCTTAACAAAGGTTCAAACAGAGGCGACCTGTCACAATGTTCTTCCCAGTCTAGAAGATAACATCTACTTTTAAAGTTTGAAAATTTGATGCGTTGAATAACATGCCTTTTAAACGCCGCGCTGTACTAGGTACTTGCGGCGAGATACAGTTTCAGTTTGGCTCTGAGCCCTATGGGACTTAACTGCTGTGGTCATCAGTCACCTAGAACTTGGAACTACTTAAACCTAACTAACCTAAGGACAGCACACACATCCATGCCCCAGGCACCGTAGCGGTCGCGCAGTTCCAGACTGAAGCGCCTAGAACCGCTCGGCCACCCCGGCCGGCTACAGTTTCAGTTCCTGAAATCCGTGCCCTCAGCCTGTCTGGCTTGCCCGGCAGTACTGGGTCCTCGGATAAATCACGAAAACCCGCCTATTTGCTTCCCTTCCTCCACTTTCCTCCAGCCGCCACACACAAACGGGCCCTGCCTGGGGACAGATCGGAGAGCTGGATCCGACTGGAGGAGACTGCACGTTAGTGGGGAACCCCGCGCCTCAGATTGGCGGGCCGGATCCGTCAAGGATACCCGAGGAACTGGCCTGGGGTTCTAGCCCGTGGCGGAAATCCGCTAGTGTTTGGCCAGCTATTCGATGTTCATCTTGACCGTCCATCGAGTATTTACAGGTAATAGAGAAAGGTGTCAAATACTTTGGGAGGAGGTAGTATTCACTGAAACAAGAAAAAGAAGTCCAATAAACATGGGTCCGAAAACGCATACTTTCCGAGATAAACACATATTTATACGAAGGAATCCGCGATACTTAGTTGCGGATATTACCGCAGTCGTTGTATTGGTGCTCCGTCAAATGTGTCGGCAGGGTATTATGATATCTTATTCACAGTACTCTACCTACCATTAGGTGGTCTGCAGTCCGTTGCGTGGTTTGCTACGTTAATTTTCGTCTTGTTTGTGTGCCTTATTGTACCTGGCTCCCTCATGGCATTTCACCTTCTTCCTGACGCTGCTTTCCTTTTAACCGGCTTCGGCTTGTCTATAAGCTGTCTTCAAAATGTTTTGGCCCCCTACGGCTGGTACTGGGGGCTGCTCGGATTTTTCGTGGTACCACGATTTTAGTACGACGCCGGCTAATAAAGAAATATTGCTGCGATCTCGACTGTTCGTATTTATTTATTTATGGTTCAGGTCACTTCTCTCTGTGGACTATGTTGTCAAAATTTATGAAACTTTCAACTGCTTTACAAAGATGTCCTTGAAAGGTACAAGGAAAAAGTCAATCTAGTGAGACCGGAAAGATTCAGGAAAAGAGTGAATCGAATGAGACTGGACAAAGCAGTGAAATGGATGCTGCATCCGTCTCACACGGCGACTTCCATCATGAAATTTCCTACCTCGAAAGGCATTCCTGGTCTTCCACAGCCTCCCTATGCACTTGATCTGAGTGTGAATTTTTCTTTTCCAGACATTGAAAAAGTCTTAAAAGGGTTTTGTTTTGGAAATATGGAGAACATCCGAGGGCATGTGGCGGACATGTTAAAGGCCCTACCACTTGAAGCCTTTCAGTGTTGCTACCATTACAGGTCTCAACGACTCCGCCGGTGTATTGCTAACTTAAACTAGTTTGAAGGGGACAATATTCTTGTTGGAAAAGCAAAAAACTTTTTTAGTTAAAAAATTGGTCTCGTTATTCTCACTCCTCTCGCATATGTTTAGAGAACATTGCCAGTAAGGTAGTGGTAGAGATACGGTGAGAGGTCTGGAAACGGTCGCCCGCAGTCGAGATGCAAGTCCAGCTGTGTGTGAAACAGAGGAAGGCAGAGGCGACCGCAGTGGAACAGTGCAGCGGCGCTTTCAAAGGCCTGCGCAGACAGAGGTGGAAGGCTGGCTGGCATTGCTCCGGTATGCGGGCGCTTTGCGGTGGTGTGGGCGCGGCGCGACAGGTTGCGGGTTTCAGCGGCTCGGCGGCGCTGCGACTAACACGGTTTTGGCTCGGTTCGCCTCACCTGCTGCTAGGGCCATCAGGAAATTATCGCTCTGTCGGCGCGCGATTAGCGCCCAAACTCTGCGATCTGCCGGCGCGTTAACCGGCCGCTCCTCTACACACAAGCCACTGTTGAGCCCGTGCAGTTGAGCGATTGGACCAGAAAGCTGAGCTCTCCGAAAATTACCTGGAAAAAATACAGCCATTTAGGTAGTGGAAAGCACCAAGCACACATACTCAGAAACAAACAACTACAACATTTCATAATTTTATTTTACCATGTAACTCCAAGGGAAAAGTCAGTTTAGAAATATGAATAACAACAATAAAATACAGCAGCAATAAATAGCAGTATTTCTTTAAAACATGTCCAGTTAAAACATTTTTGTAAGCCCCCATCACCAGTTTTGTAAAGACCTCATCGCTGCTGCTGTGGAGGCCGACTTGCCACTTTTGTTATGGTAGGCCGAATTTGCCAGTTCGTGAAATGGCACTACAAAGACAATTTCTCCCTACCAGTCCCAGGACCAGGCAACAGGTGAGGAGAACAAAGGACCACTCTTCAACAAATTAGTAACAAAGTCACACAAACGACTTAAAAGTGTTTACTTGTCTTCGTTACTAGTTGAATATTGAAGTCTGCTGCACTGTTCCAAACAGTTCCGCACTAACGCCTGATAAACAAAGTAAGAGCCTACGGAATATGAGACCAGCTGGATTGAAGAGTTCTACATCGGCTCTCCCTTCTATTCCACTCTCGTATTGTTCGTGGAAAGAAGGATTGTCGGTATGCTTCTGTGTGGGCTCTAATCTCTCTCATTTTATCCTCATTGTCTCTTCGCGAGATATCCGTAGGAGGGAGCAATATACTGCATGTTCTCGAAACTTTAACAAAAGCCCGTACCGAGCTGCTGAGCGTCTCTCCTGCAGAGTCTTCCACTGGAGTTTATCTATCGTCTCCGTAACGCTTTCGCGATTACTAAATGATTCTGTAACGAAGCGCGCTGCTCTCCGTTGGATCTTCTTTATCTCTTCTATCTGTTTTTAGCAAACAGAAAACAGCATGTTGTTCTCAATGGAGAGACGTCTACAGCCGTTAAAATAACCTCTGGCGTGCGACAGGGGAGTGTTACGGAACCATTGCTTTTAACAATATATATAAATAACCTAGTAGATAGTGTCGGAAGTTCCATGCGGCTTTTCGCTGATGATGCTGCAGTATACAGAGAATTTCCAGCATTAAAAAACTGCAGCAAAATGCAGGAAGATCTGCAGCGGATAGTCACTTGGTGCAGGGACTGGCAAATGACCTTTAACATAGACAAATGTAATCTATTGAGAATAAATAAAAAGAAGGATCCTGGTAGTGGTTACTTCTGTAAAATATCTGGGAGTATGCGTACGGAAGTGGAATGATCATATAAAATTAATTGTTGGTAAGCCGGATACCAGGTTGAAATTCATTGGGAGAGTCCTTAGGAAATGTAGTCCATCAACAAATGAGGTTGCTTAGAAAACACTCGTTCGACCTTTACTTGAGTATTGCTCATCAGTATGGGATCCGTACCAGGTCGGTTTGACAGAGGAAATAGAGAAGATCCAAAGAAGAGCGGCGCGTTTCGTCACAGGGTCATTGAATAAGCATGATAGCGTTACGGAGATGTTTAGCAAACTCAAGTGGCAGACTCTGCAAGAAAGGCTCTCTGCATGGCGGTGTAGCTTGCTGTCCAGGTTTCGAGAGGGTGCGTTTCTGGATGAGGTGTCGAATATATTGCTTCCTCCTGCTTATACCTCCCGAGGAGATCACGAATGTAATATTAGAGAGATTCGAGCGACACGGAGGCTTTCCGGCAGTCGTTCTTCCCGCGAACTATGCGCGACAGGAACAGGATAGGGAGGTAATGACCGTGGCACGTAAAGTGCCCTTCGCCACGCACCGTAGGGTGGCTTGAGGAGTATAAATGTAGATTTATGTAACAACACATAAAAGACCCTCAATGACTAAGTGCAAATAATCGCAGGTAAACTTCGCTGTACATAGTAAATGCCACTTTTAACTACTCTCTGTTCACTTCTAAGAGTTCATTAAACGACGTTCCCTGCCTAAGTGTGCTCTGTACAATGATCTACTTATATAACCGTGGGCGAGAGCTACTCTTGTCCTAGTAGGCTTCAGTCAGTGGTCGTCCGGTCATTGGCGAATTGTACTTGGCCGGAAATTGCCGAGACAAAATCGATATCTTCATTCTGAGCGCTGCTGCCCGTGGCGCTGGTGGAACTCCTGCAAGTGGCGAGTCTCTGTGCCACTGGCACCAGCTCCTATATTTGCACCTGTGCTGCTTTTGCCCAGGTTGTGTCTTGTTTGGGCGGTAGAGCAAAAATTAAATTACATTACAACTGATTTGTGGTGCAACATTTTCCAATATCTTTTACAGAGTAACTGCCGTGTACGGCATTCCAAACATGTTTCCTTCTTAAACAGACACCCAGCGTGACAGTTATTGAACCTAAAAGCGGTGGCTCGATCCTCTTTTTTTTTCAAATTACTCTTCCTGGCAGTAGGGGCTGTGATTTTTTTATGTTTTTTGTCTACACCAGCAAGGCAAAACAGAGGCTACTACTTCCACCACATCAAGTGGATTTAGTGCTCACGTACTCACACTGAGCCGTGAACTCTTCCCAGTTTACCAGTGGGGAATAGTTGAACATGATTACTAATGTTATGGGTGCAAAGCGTGCAATGGTCGTGCCAGGCGCGCGATATGGAATCTTTACACTATCGTTAGTGGCGCGAGACCTGCACGACCTTATAGCAACCGTTACAGTTCCATATTATTCTGTTACACTAGGGGTGAGTTCACGTAAGGAAGAGAGAGAATGTAAGATTTACGGACTTATTTATTAAACAGTTGAGAATCGAACAATAATACTACCAAATGGGGGTGGGGGGAAGAAAGATTCGAGTTCAACAGCCTGCCCTAACGTACGTTCATAACACGACATGATAGCAGGAGGAAGGAAATTTTAGTAACGATCGCCGTATTATCAAACAGACTCCCATTTAGTAAAGGAAGGGGTTGCAGGCGTGCAACGACGACCACCAGGAATTAGCCAAGACTAAGAAGATGCTACTGTGCGTGAATCGCTCGTTAGCCTCCCGTATTAAAGCAATAAAACCCACAAGATGTGAAACTATTCAGAATGACCTATCAGGTCCCCTCTGGGCCGCAGGGCGCGAATCTACTGTGCACGTCGGGGACCTCCGGTCTCCGGCACGGTCACACTAGAACTGCCTTACTGCCCCTTTGTACACTATCCATCTGCTGAGGGCGGCTGGCGCCCGCCCGCGAAAAACGGGCGCGCACCTGAACTGGCCAATCATAGGGCTGGAATTTCACAGGGAGGCGACCGCGCGACGCTAAAATTGAGAAGAAATATCAGTTAGAAGGTTGGTAAGGCAGGTTGGGGAACTGAGAATAGGAGAAACTTTGGCCACTACTGAACTTTCAAACGCCACCATATGCGACCCTGGCGATCGGAAAAAGGATAGGAAACGGGTAGCCATCAAGGCTGCTAGGAAGACTGCTGCCCTCGCCCATAAATAAAGAAAATTCCTGGCCCCAAGCTCCTCTCGCCGATCAGTGTGAGACAAGCTGTAAAAATCGTCAAATTAATCAGGGAACCCATAGAAATTATTAATATTACCTGAATTATTATTTTGCCGAAGACCAGAATGCGTGGATTAGAAAAACGAAATGCGAGCACTGAATGGTGAATGAAGTGCACGTCTTTCAAACTATATAAAAAAAACGTAAATTAGTTACAAAATACGAAATGCACACACTTTATTCAACATGTAAACGTCACTACAGCTATTCGGATTTATGTTGTGAGTTGTTTGATATGTCTGACATTATTGGCGATAATGCGGAACAGACGAGAAGCGAAATTCTGCACGACCCGCTCAAGTGTCGGAACATCTATGCTCTCGACGACTTTCTCAGTGGCTGTTTTCAGCTCAACAATGCTTTTAGGTTTATTGATGTACACTTTGTCTTTAATAAAGCCCCCACAGAATGAGTCGCATGTGCTCAGATCTGGAGGATATGGCAGCCAGTCGGGGCCTATGCCTGTGGTGTCTGTGTACCCCAGAGCCAGCATCTGGTCCCCAAAGTGCTCCTACAGTACATCAAACTCTATCCTGCTTAGATGGAGTCAAGCTCCGCCATGCATGAAGCACATCTTGTCGAAATCAGGGTCATTTTGGATAATGGTGATGAAATCATCTCCCAAAACCTTCACGTACTATTCGGTAGTAACCGTGCCATCAAGGAATACCGCACTAGTCATTCCGTGACTGGACATTGCACACCACACAGTCACCAGTTGAGGGTGAAGAGAGTTCTCTGTCGCAAAATGCAGACTCTCAGTCCCTCAAAGGCGACAGTTTTGCATAATGGCAAACCAACCCAAATGAAAGTGAGCCTCATCGTTAAACCAAGCAATGAAGTGCATAGTAATTTCCATCGTGCCCTGCGGCTAACCGTACAGTTTGAACGGCCTAACGCTAATCGTTCAGAAGTTATTACAATTTTATTTCATTTACTTCAACAGTTTTCCTTATAGACTGGAAAGAGGCCGCAAAATTGAATTTGTTTCCACAATCTTTTAGAAAAACGCTAAACTGCAACCAGTAAACTCTGTTCCGGAAAACAAACTGTTAGCTGCTTGTGCGATTCCAGTTTCGAAGTCTGTAATCAGAAATGCCGGTTTCCATCCATGGACGTTAGTGTGAATGGCCTTAAAAAAAGTTCATATATTTCTCATTTTTTATTCGGCAGCAAAGCGTAAATAACTGCAATGGTTTTTTTTTCTTGCCGAGCACCGTTAAGGTCGGCGTCGGGTGGCTAGTCTAGAAAGTTCTAATAGTCTTGACGTCACTGTTTATCGGACATTTCAGATCGCGGATGTATACAATAGAGATATGGGTAAATCGTTTTACCTGTCGCCGATGCCTTTGGTTCTCAGGACCACGAATCATCGTAAAATAAATGAATCTGGATCTATGTCAGAGTAGGTTAAAGGTGTTGCACGAACTCTTGAATTTTCCATCCACAAAGAGTGTTTCGGAGTTTGATGAACACTCTTTTCCCTTTTCTCTGGGAAACACCAGCTTCTTGTCGGTCCCCTGTTATCATCGGCAAGTAAAAAATTGCTAGACTTGTTTGCCCCCATGGTCTGCTTCCGTGGTTCCCGCTATTTGGGTGTTGTGCTGCGAGCCGTTTAACGCCGAAATAGCGGGAACCACGGAAGCAGACCATCGAGGAAACAAACGCCATGGATATAGAAATCGCCCTTTGTTTTAGATCGTATAATAGTGATAATTTGTTGTGTATTTTAGTCTTGATAAGTACGGATTTTAACCTTGAGAACTGCAGATTTAATTCAGCATTTTAGAGGTAAAAGTAAATTAGGAAAATGTACTTAATACCGTATGTGCATATGTAGTGTAACAAATGTACCAGATGGCACCTGTAGGTAATAGTTCTATAAATAACATAAATGACGTGCATTCTGCGAACCAATTTAATGGGACGCAGCATGTGAAGGTTGCTGTGTGTGGGCAGGTTACTCCTGTAGCCGAAATTGCAGGTACGTTCTGGTACATTTGATGTTGATCGGGTAGGATAAAAAAAGGTTTGCATCTGTGAAATAGTAAATCAGCATCATTATCGTTTCAGATCTGAAGATAGTTCCAGAGGAACCGTAACCGGTCATGTGAAAAACCAGTTTTGCAATCAAGACGGATTATAAGTAACAATACCAAGTCCCTTGGCCAGATTGTTTTCAATCGGTTTTTGTATTAAGCTACGTATAATAGAACGGATACGGTTTGAAATAATATAAATTAGTTCAGGGGAGAGAATAACGGGTGATGGCCATTTATATAAAGGGATTCGAAGTAAATCCGACCTGAAGTGTTATGCGTATGGAATTAACTATACCTTGCCAGGACAAACCACATGGTCACTTTCCCAAAGAGAAATGTAGCCACTGTCGACCACCGTGCCATATTACTGTTTCCCAGATGAAACTACAAACTAGTAACAAACAACAAGGAACTATGTTAGAAACGTCCCCTTAGAAACAGTTTGAAAAATTTTATAGCATAGACTAAGTTAAAAAGCAGATTATCTCTCAATAAACGGCTTTACATGTGAAATGTGGTGCAATCCTTTACTGTTCATAGTACTCAGAGTTTCAACTTGAACGGAATTGTCATGCGGTATTCGTGGTAAAGAATACTGTAATTTTTCTCAAGGTTAGCATCTATGTTATTTTTCTCGGAGCCAGCCGGCGCACGCGGCTGCCTGCGGTGCGAGTCATTGTCTATTTGTTGTCGCGCGTCGTTATTAGGATTAGGGGACCTAACTTCTACCAATTCACCTAGTCGAGAGTGCCCTTCTCTGTTTGAATCTCGCCAGTTCTGATGCAATTCAGGTCTGTCGTTACGATTATATCGTCTGTCGTCACGTCAGTAGTTCCTTAATCGTAACTGCGCGCTGGACCGTTGCGTCTGAAGTTATTCTGTCTCCCTTGATAATAACTATTTTGGTTCCCATATTGTCTGTTTCCCTGATTGTCTCTGTGAGAGTCACTACCGAAGAGAGGTGATCTTTCCCTGTAACTATTACTACTCTGCCAACGGTTGTCATACGGGTAGTGTCTGTTTTGGTCACGATTTGTGTTATGAGAATAGTCTTGTCGTGTCCAGTTATTATTTCTTTCATCGCGGAATTGCGACGGATGTGACCTGTAATTGTGTTCCTGTTTTCGCGTTCCGCGATTGTCAGTGTCAATTTCTAATTCATGTAAGAGTCCCTGAAAAGCTTCAATGTCGTCTTTGCAACGTCCTGCCAAAATAATATGTCGTAAATGTTCAGGTAATTTGATTAAGCAAATGCGGATGAGTTCTGAGGGGCTGTATGGGTTTGTCAGGTACTGATTCTTGTGCAACATGTCTTCAAAATATTTCACAAGACTGGAAAATTCAGATTGTTTGAAATGTTTCATCATTATGATGCTATGTTTTACTCGGTCTTGTGTGGCTTGAGACCAATATGCTGAGCGGAAGGCATGGTAAAATTCTCCTTCACTGTGGCAATCGTGAATGACCGATCGCATTCCTACAGCTGGTTCATTCTCTAAGTAGCCACCCATAAATTCTAATCTGTGCTCTAATGACCAGTTGGGAGGAAAACAATGAGATAATTGTTGGAGCCACGCTTGTGGATGAATGTCGTTGGCAGAATTCTTAAATGTTTTGAATTTACGTGTAATAAAGAACAGATTACGTGCAGTAATGAACAGCTTATAGTCAAAATCATCGTATCGGCGAGTCGCATATCGGTCATTGTTACGTCATGTCGGCGGTTCCATCTCAAAATTCGGTGCACATTGCCAATTTCTTTCATAACTTCCGAAATGACCTGTGTTATTATTTTGCGGCTTTTCTGTATTTCTAAGTCCCTTTTCCCATGTTGGAAAGCGAGTGTCCTCTGAAATTTGTAATGTTTGTATTACTTGTGCCAACTGACCTTGTACTTTCCGAATTTCTCTTTTGTGTTGCGTATTAATTTGATTCTGATTTTGTTTGAATTTCTTAATTTGTTCATACTCTTCAGTGTCCGTCAAGGCTACAGGTCTTGTGTCATTCAGATCATCATCTACCTTTGTAGATAAACTAGTGAATTGATCGGAATGTTCGGCTACTTTATCCGATAGTGACATTATTTCCTCTATGAACCAAGTTTCAGAGTGTCTATTTGTGTTGAAATCGTATATAGTGTCCTTTAAGTTTTCCTGAGTTTTTGTAAGTTGCGTAACCGAATCGGTACATGCAACTGAGTCAGTTTTAGCTTGCAAGGTGTCGTGATTTTCAAGAACAATAGTTTGCAGTTCTTTTAGAGCTGCTTCGTGATTCTGTAATGCATTTTCATGACGCGAAAAAATAGATTGGAAATGCTCACAATTTGGAGTTTTTACGTCATTACAGACTTTTTGACATTTCGATTCAAAGTTTTGTAATTTAGTAGTTAAATCTTCACGTGTTTGTTCAAGTGTCGTGACTAACTTCCGAAGATTTTGTTCCATTGTGTCCAACTGTTGCTGTGTTTGTCTCTGGTGTTGTCTCATTGTGTCTAACGTTAGAAGATTTTGTCCCATTTGTTTCTGATTTTGTTCAAGCGTTGTGTCTAACTTTTGTAGCCTTTTCCCCATTTGTTGCATTAACTTTAATAACAGTGCGCTGGTGTCTGAAACATGTTCCTCAATGCTATTCGGCAGTGCATTTGAACCGGCAATATTCGCATTTTGAAAAGCAGAAAATGTGTCTTGATTTATTTGAGAAAACGGTGAGGACGCAAAACCTGAATCTACAGTATTTGCAAGATTGTGTCCTGTCATTTCGGAATCCTGAGGCGAGCTATTGCCGACCGATCGATCGATAATGCTTCCCTGTTCACTAATTGTTTCACTGCCTACACCAATACTTGCAGCCCGCTCCATTTCCCTATGTACAATTACCAAATCACTACTTTGAACATTAGTTAATTCATTACATGGTGGCGCCAACACATTGACTTCGTCTTCACTGTCATTTCTCAGTTTCCTTTGGAGCCTAGTATTACGTTTTTCACACGCCATTATTGTCGCAATATTTCACACGACAACACAGAAAAACACAATTTGAAGAGCAAAAGTAAGAGAACACATTAACATAGCACTAAAAATAATATCTAGTTAACTGCAAGCGCAGCTGCGAAGTACGTGGTGCAAATTTGCATGCGTGCCACATCTGTTTTACTGTACAACAATGAAAGATTGCAACTACAAAGGAGATTCTCTCTATAATTACGCGCTAGAAATAAACAAAATCTACACTAATTACACAAACTACAAGAAAAAATCGGAAGATTACAGTGAGGTATCTTCGGCTAAGGGTCGACATATGAAACGTCCCCTTAGAAAAATTATTCAATTACTGTGCTGATAAACCTCTTACATTATTTGATTTTCAAACAGCTGTGCAGAACTGAACACACTCAGCCATTTCGCTCTTTACCTATTCTGATCAACACTAAACTGACACACAATATTTTTAGCGCAACGCAATCTGACTTTAAAAAATCCCTACAAAAGAATGGCCCTGACTAACATTAATACAAATCACTTATCTCACCAAAAATCTTCGTTACTCGGAACTACTGCAATACAGCGAGCGCCACTACTGCCAGCTAAATAAAAGATTCAAACAACTGAAGGCACTAACTACTAATAGGCCTAGTTAGCAAATGAAAGATTTTGATAGAGAACAAACAATGTATCACTAGTGTTCAAAAGTCATAATATATATAGCAGTTCATGACATCCAGTCTTACAAATTTCAAAACTCCGCCATCTCTCTCCCCACATCCACCACTGCTGGCGGCTAGCCTCCCAATGCGCAACGCTACGCGCTGTTAACAGCCAACAGCAGAACACTACAACAGCAAATTCCAACAATGCGACCAAGCAACAGACTGCACACAGCATAGCCAGTGATTTTCATGCAGAGCACTAGGTGGCGGTGGCGTTACCAATATAAGAACCTAAACAGCCTACTTACACGTTTACAGTTCTAAAGCCTTTGTTGAAACACTGATGTGGTAAAAAAGTGTTACTCATATTTAGGGTGAGGTAACAAGACTACTATAACTTACTTATTTTACATCAAACGACTGAAAAATGACATATGTCTTACTAAAATATGACGGAACAAACTTCCTGTGGTTCAAACGGTTCAAATGGCTCTGAGGTCATTAGTCGCCTAGAACTTAGAACTAATTAAACCTAACTAACCTAAGGACATCACACACATCCATGCCCGAGGCAGGATTCGAACCTGCGACCGTAGCGGTCACGCGGTTCCAGACTGAAGCGCCTAGAACCGGACGGCTACATCGGCCGGCCAAACTTCCTGTGTCAGACTCACTGACAACATTGATGGTGCATATAGGAGTTAGTCTGACCAATTCTTGGTAGGCAGCACCACTATTCAGAGCAAAAAAAAAAAAAAAAAAAAAAAAAAAAACAATGGACACTTTTATCTCTTTAGTCGCTTTACCCCACCTTCCCCTACCTCCAGTGGCTCGCTACATCATCCAATATTAGTACCTTGGAAAATGTTTGAGGTATGCGTGCGTGGCGCAAGGTACCTTATACCATTGCTTGTCACTTCCTTTCCTGTCCCACTAGCAAATAGAGCCAGGGAAAGCGACTGCCTATACGCCCCTGAGGGAAAGCGACTGCCTCTACGCCTCTGTACAAGCCCGTATTTCTCCTATTTTATCCTCGCGGTGCTAAGGCGACATCTACATTGGCGTCCGTAGTGATTTTCTGTAGTCAACTTTAGATCAACTTTAGATGCCGGTTCCCTAAATTTTTTCAGTAGTGTTCCTCGGAAAGAACGTTGCCTTCCCTCCAGGGATTGCCACTTGAGCTCCTGATGAACCTTCGTAATACTCGGATGCTGACCGAACTTACCTGTAAAAACCCAGTAGCCCGCCTCTGAATTGTTTTTCAACTATACGCCCTGATATTTAATAGACATTACTGTGTCAAGCATGCACTACGAATGCTGTATTTGAATATTACGCGATTGTTTTCTTAACTCATCTTCTTTAACTAACATTTTACTACATTCAGAGCAAGCTGCCATCAATCACATCAACTAGGAATTTTGTCTAAGATATCTGGTATCTTACTGAAGTCGCCAATGGCAAATCACTGCTCACCCTGTCAGCGAGATCATTTATGTATATGGAAAATAATACCAGTCCTGTCAAACTTCCCTGGGGCACTCCTGACGATAGTCTTGACTCTGATGAATACTAGCCGTCCAGGACAACATTTGGTTTATGTTATTTCGGATTTCTTGGAATGTATTCCATATGCTAGTCCCTTCGTATGCAGTTGCTCACCATGTCAAATGCATTTACGAAATCTATAAATAACGGAATCTACCTGTTGCCTTTCATTCATAGTTCACAGCATATCTTCTGAGAAAAGGGAAATCTGAGCTTCACACGAGCGATGCATTCTGAAGCTGCGCTGATTCGTGGACATAAGCTTTTCGGTCTCAGAGAATTTATGATATTTGAACTCAGTACTCGTTTCATCAAGAATTCTGCAGCAAACCGATGTCAGGAACATGGGTCTGTAGTTCTTGGTGTCTGTTCTTTTACCCTTCCTATATACAGGAGCCACCTGCGCTTTGTCTAGTCGCTTTGGACTTGGCGCTGGGTGAGAGATTCCCGATAAATGTAAGCTACGTAGGTGGTCAATGGAGTGGAGTACTTGTTGTAGTTGGCAGGAGAGCCAACCGTGTGGTTGAAGGAGGCCGAAATGCATGCGTTTTATCTCATGCAGGCTGGCGTGAGGTCTGGAACATGACAAGGGAATTAGAATTGAGAAAAACGGACGTAGCTGGTGGAATACTTAACTTTAATCCATTAATGGAGAACGTCGCTCTTTATGGTACATGATTCACAATATCAATAGTACGGATACTGGCGCCTTGCTAGGTCGTAGCAAATAACGTAGCGGAAAGCTATGCCAACTACCGTCTCGGCAAATGAGAGCGTAATTTGTCAGTGAACCATCGCTAGCAAAATCGGCTATACAAGTGGGGCGAGTGCTATGAAGTCTCTCTAGACCTGCCGTGTGGCGGCCCTCGGTCTGCAATCACTGATAGTGGCGACACGCGGGTCCGACGTATACTACCGGACCGCGGCCGATTTAAAGGCTACCACCTAGCAAGCCTGGTGTCTGGTGGTGACACCACAGTACTCTATGTGAAATCGTACTGGAATTCCATCTGGACCTTGCGACCTGTTTGTTTGCAAACTCTTTCACTTGCTACTTTACGCCAGGGATAAATATATGGTTCAAATGGCTCTGAGCACTATGGGATTTAACATCTGAATTCATCAGTCCCCTAGAACTTAGAACTACTTAAACCTAACTAACCTAAGGACATCACACTCATCCATGCCCGAGGCAGGATTCGAACCTGCGACCGCAGCGGTCTCGCGGTTCCAGACTGTAGCGCCAAGAACCGCACGGCGAATCCGGCCGGCGGATAAATATAACTGTGTCTTCTTTACGCGAGTATGATCCTCCTGAGTGATGATTTCGTAAATGTGACATTTAAGATTTCAGCTGTACTTTTGCCGTCTGCTGTTGCCATATAATTATGTTGAGCGAGTGACAGCTTACACCTCTCCGACCCGCTTATATATTTTAAAGACCACAATTTCTTCGAATTCTTGGAGAGATCTTTGTCTAAGTCACGACGATGGTAGTTGTATGCTTCGCGTATTGATCTTTTTTACATACTTGGACTATGATGGATGCTGGCAACTGCTTATCTGCTCTTTCTAGCAAAAATTTTCTCCTTGCTTCATGATGGTTTTATTATTTGCCACAGCTGCTGAAACTTGTCAATCATTATCTCCGGAAACTTGTAGATCTGCAGTAGCTAACATCAATGAGTTTCTAAATCTGTATGTGACACACATTAAGAGTGTTATGGACGCTCTTCCTCAACTTGGTGCTAGCGTAATGCCGGTTGAGATTACTAGTTTACCCAGTGTGCCTACTTTTCTTTCTGCAGCTTCTTCCATGTTAACCATTTCTGAATATATAGCAGACGTTCCACTAATCATTCCCTTCTCCCAAAGTCTTCTATCCTCATCTACTGTTTTTAGTGTTGTTTAATTTTGCACTTTATCTGTCCACCTAATTTGGAACCTTCTCAGGTAGCACCACGTCTCAACTGTCCGAATTACCGAAGTCCCACATTTCACTTATTTCAAAACTGAGTTCCAAAGTGCAGTTCAGAAAATTCGCTACGATAAGTACACAGCATCTATCATATTTAAACAGCCAAAGGTTCTCCTAAGGATGACCTGAGCCTTCATTACTACACCAACCGAGGCTTCATCGTCATTCTTGGAATACGTATCGCCGACAGTATTCTGAAATTTAGTTCTGAGAGGGATACTCCTGGTTGCTGATACAGCTATATAGATGTGAGGACGATCCACAGATATCGATGATAGTCAGTCTGTAAAAAAATATATTCAACTGGGACAGAAAAGTAAACGATACATTAAAATTGTTGTGATCAGTAAGGTATCTTGCTGCATTATATTGACTACGGTGAGATAAATAAAGGATAAGATATTACAGGTTCCAGAAAAATAATAAATTTTATACTGGGAAACGAATACGGTTTCGGACAAAAATACATGATGCAGAGTTCACACTCTCCTTCCGAACATTACAGAGGGGCTCCCAATGCATCATACCATGGCTCGCCTTATGATAAAACACCTCCCCTCCCCGCAGTACTTAGGAAAGGGACTATCGGCATGTGTGCCTCTGGCGGCTAAGGATCGCTTGCGGATGAGGTCCTCTGGTTCCCTCCACAAGCAGAAATCAGGAGTTATGAACCTCCTCAGAGCGAAACGCGTTTGTTAAAGAGAAATCGATACCTTCATTTACTGAACCATGTAACAACAATAAAATTCTAGTAATGAACTATCAAATTTAGAGAACTTATTGACAACAGAGACAGTCCTGAGACATCTTAAGAGAGGAGATGATGAATGTCACAGCCAAAATGCCAATAATAAGCGGAGTCTACCTTGTCCACCACCGGTACTTTCCCCCTTTCTAGATCCTGTCGCGAATGGTCTGCGGGGAGTCTCGTTAAAATTTCCACTGCCAGTTGTTCGAAAAGAGAGCCTCCTGAATATAACAATTATGAGCGTTGTCCTTGCAGTAATGTACGGCATTTGTTTTTTCTCAGCTGCTACGGATGCGAAACTTTACGTATGTATCATTTGAATTCTCCTGAGTTAGCACGCCAAGTTTCCGTCACTTCTTACAGATAGCGTAGCTGCAGCACAGTTTCGAAATGGCATCTGTAGGTGGTGTACGTTACAAGCAATGTACCGTCATTGATTTGCTCACTGCAGAGAAAGAGACTGTGGGGAATATTCACAGAAGCTTGTGCAGAGTCTATGGAGCATCTGCTGTCGACAGATGTACAGTTAGTCTCTGGTCACGGAGGGTGGGGTCATCAGAAGGCGGTTTGGTGGAGTTCCACGATTTGCAGCGATCGGGGAGACCATCCACGTCTGACATGTTGCAGCGAGCTGATGTCATTCGCGAGGCAGACGCATTACTACACGGCATTTTGAGAACGATGAGGAAGTGACGCACACAGTGAATCACTGGTTCCGCCTCCAGGACAAGGACTGTTACAGACAGAGCATACACGAACTTGTTTCGTGCTGGAGGAAGGCCACAGAACTGGATGGAGATTACGTGGAAAAATAGGGTGTATAGATAAAACACCATTATTTCCTGTGAGTGATTCTTATTGTGTTCAATAAAGAACTGTTGAAGAAAAACATACGGTGCATTACGGTCTGGGTAATCCTCGTACTTCAGTTCTCCGTGGGAAATGAATGATGTCTTGGCTTATTGGATTGTCTCTGAACTGTAAAGAAAATCATAGAATGTAAGGAACATGTGTGAAGCTGAAACTTTGATGAAGGATATTACGGAGTGTGTATTATAAAGCATAACCATAGCGAGATAAAGCTCTGTCCACTGTAAGAATATGCGTCTCTTTCATTTTATATCTAAGTAAATGCAGGCTTATTAGCTTCTTTCTGTTGTCAAAACAATACGTAAAGAGCCGTTAAATATTCAAACATTCCTGTGCTGTGAAGTAGCGGACGAAATGTGGCTGACGAAAATACTAACATAAACTGCAAAAACCGGTTATAGCTATGAAATGAAGAATTTTGTAGGTCTCCTGGCTGTTTGCGTTATTTATCTACGGAAACATGACCTACTTTCCCGCTGGTATGGAAATTTTTCGGATTTGTCACGTTAGCGTGGTTGAAAAATTTTTTGGTGTGTGGAAGATGGAATAGCTGAAGTAACTTATCTAAGTCCCCATCAATAGTTCTGTATGAAGTACTTTGCCTAAACATTAATATCTGTTTAATTTGAACACTAGTATAAATAATTCGACTATATGCGCCCATCTGTGAGATCACACGCCGAAACAAGCTCAGCAGTGAAAAATTACAAGTGAACAGCAATAGCAACGCGTCACCCCACTAAAAACAGCCAGTGAAATCGCATATGTTTTCCAAACGAGAAAACAGTCCAGAGCGGTTACAATCTGCGAGAGCTGTTTCACGATTACGATTTATTTTCGAATGAGGGCGAACGCACAACTTAGTGATTTACAGCATATTTTTCTGATATAGGCTTTTTTCCCTTCATCGTTTGTTCCTCCTGTGACAGAAACTGCTTGTTAAGCGCAACTAAAAAATATGATAAAGTGTTTCCGTTTTAATACTCTCTGTCACCACAGTTACACTAAAGAAGTAACTACATAAGCGGCGTACGTCTGTGAGACAAATTACTTTAAAAGATTGTTTATTCGTATTTTAACTGTATGCATATTCATATTTTAACTATTCTATTACCGAACTAGATGACATACTGGTTCAGCCACTGTATTGATGACTGAAGAAGCATTGTTTGAATCTTCCCTTCCTACTCAGTTAACGGTTTACGCGGTTTGCCCAAAATCGTTTAAGACAAATTCTCCCTTGGTATAGAGGTTGATGGAAAATTGACTACTCTCCCTTATTTCCTAAACTGCAGATATGTTGATTTCAGTTTCGAGGTTCTGTCGCGTTGCAGTTCACTTTTCGTGCATAAAATGCTATGTGATGTGTCCCTGTGACGTGGTACGGGAAGCTGTGCGGTATTTGTGAAAGCGACTAAAAAATAAAAACGAGTGGGCCAGTTGAGCATATGTAACGTACCTACCTTATTCCGACACACAACAACAAACGTCCGGGCGGAGTGGCCGTTCGGTTCTAGGCGCTACAGTCTGGAGCCGAGCGACCACTACGGTCGCAGGTTCGAATCCTGCCTCGGGCATTGATGTGTGTGATGTCCTTAGGTTAGTTAGGTTTAATTAGTTCTAAGTTCTAGGCGACTGATGATCTCAGAAGTTAAGTCGCATAGTGCTCAGAACCATTTGAACCATTTGAACAACAACAAACGGAGAAACGTAGATACATGCAGACAACCTCGAAGAATCCTTGAGACACAAAAGAAAATTAATCGACAATCGAGGGAAGCATAAAACGGTTCAGAAAAGACACGAATACAGTAATGCAAATCACTTATAACAGAAAGTGCATCGAAGCCAAGGCGAAATGCTTGCAGGGAAAATACGAAGGAATATAAAAAGAAATGTTCGTCTGAAGGATTGATTCAGTATTCAGGAAAGCCAATACAACCTTCATTGGAACTGAAAGCAAGGGTGTCGACATTTAGATCACTAGGCGGTTTCCACTGTTAAACGCAGAGGAGAGAACGAATAGGTGGAAAGAGTACATTTAAGACGTCTACGATGATGACTAACCGCGTGATGTGATAAAAGAAGAAACGGAAATCAATGTGGAAGAGGTAGGGGATCCTGTATTAGATCCGTAGTTCATCAGAGATTTAGAGTTCTTCAGATGACATACGGTGAAAGACGTAGATAACATCCAAAATAGTTTGGGGAAGTGGCAACCAAACGACCGTTCAAGTTCTTTTGCAGTGTCTATGAATCAGGAGAAATATCATCAACTTAAGAAAAAAATTCATGTTCCGAAGAGAGCAACGGCATATGAATACAAGAACAGCTGCACAATCAGCTAAACATCTCATGCATCCCGGTTTCTTATAAGGATAATACACAGAAGACCAGAAAAATTATTTTGTGATGTGTTACTCGTAGTTGTCGATCACTTCGACTTTAGGAAAGATCAATGCACCAGGGAGGCAATTCTGGATATGCGATTGATACTGGGAGCAAGGCATAGGAAAGGCAAGACACGTTTATAGGATTTGCCGACCTAGAAAAGTGCTTGACAATGTTACATGGTGAAATACGTTTAACATTTTTAGGAAAATCTGTGTGAGGTGTAGGGAAAAACGGGTAACATGCAGTATGTATCAAAACCAATAGGGAAGACTACGAAGTTCTCGGATTAAAAAGGGTGTAAGAGGTGCAGGCTTTCTCTACATCGATAAAGCAAGGAAGTTAACCGAAGAAAATAACAGGAGTAGGATTATAATTGAGAGTGAAAAGACATCGATGATAAGATTTGTTGATTAATAGCCATACTCAGTGAAACGAAAAATCACTGGGCCTGTTGAACGAAATGAAATGTCTAATGGGCACACACTATAGATTGAGAAAAGTGAAAGTAATGTGTAGTACCAGAAATGAGATTACCAACAAACGTAGCACAAAATAGTATAAGGCAAAATTTATGAGAATGTAAATTTGGAACATGGGATTGTATGAAAGTGAATCTCTAACTGTGGGAAAACCGGAAAAGGAGAATCGAAATACTTTACATGTGAATTATAGATGGATGTTGAAGATTATCAGAAACACAACAATAGTTAACGGAACATTGAAGGATTGAACAATGACATATGAACACACATATAACCACATTAACATTTCAAAATTGAACAGAAATTATTTGGCCAGATGTAGCTGAATATGTTATTGAAAGATTAAGAAATGTATTTAGATATAGGAACTATGCTAATGTAAACTGTTAGTAATCTTTGGGCTCCAGGCTGAAATATTGACACATTTACCAATTCCACTGGTCACTGTCTTAATGCAACTCTACTGAAAGCTTTTAGTTTGTGTTGATATGATGAATATGAGATGCAGGTAATCGTGAGAGGGGGGAAAGGTTCCACCTGTTACTTATTACTCCAATTCGCTCACACGTACATGTAAATGGCTCGTGATCGTTGGTCGACCAATATTGCTAACGCATCCACGGTTGAATTTGTATCCATAGTCTCAATTTGTCCAGTGGCCCCAGATTAAATGAATTGCTTTGCGATGTCACTCATTTTTCGTGAGGGATAGTTTGCTCTAAAAGAGTACGATTTGTACATGCAAACCATGAATCAAGCGAAAGCAATTATTTTGACTACTTATTGGGCAAAATCGGTGTTCATACCATAGATGAAGTTCTCTTACGCCCAATTTCCCACTTTTGTTTGATGTGATGTAAAGGTTACGTACTGCCCTAGCAAGATCATGCACATAGCACGGAACTGTAGGGGGCAGAACATCGCCAATTCTCGGTGCACAATAAATAACTTTTCAGCCAATTTACCACCCAGATGAACAATCGGCATAATTGTATCCAAATGCGTTAAGGCATTAATGTTACCTGATCTTGATACAACTCTCTTGGTACTTCTATGTTCCAGGTTCTTTTCATATGCATTTCTTCTTCAAATCCCGTTTGGTCAGAATTGAAAACAAATTCCTTACTGAGAGATGCGATAAGTTTGTTTACCTCGTCAGAAATTGTTGGGCAGATTTCGCAATTTGGTGCGTATCGTCAATTTGCCTCGAAATTTCGTTATCTTACGTCTTCCATTTCTGTAGCACTGTTTGAAATTATGCAACCACCCACTGCTTCTACGCAGTTCGATTTGCATCACGCGCTAACATCTGTTTTTGTAACAGCTGCGGTTTGCCCTCCCTCGAATAGTCGTAGTTTTTATCATGCGCTACACGGTCACGTTGATGCAGACTTATTGGAAATCTTTTTATAATTATTTTTTACTATGCTACTATGATCGTCTATAAACGATTCAGCACCCGCTCCTTAGACAACTGTTGGTCTTTATTGCATTTCTCTGGAAATGGGATTTGTGGCTCCCTGTCCGACAAGGAAGATGAACTGCATGGCAGGACACCTGTTTTAGTATCATTATCACTATTTTAAGAACGTACCGTCATTATTTTACGCCTCATGTACATTCTTCGTGCAGTCGAACTTACGTGACACCACACATTCCAGTGATGGCAGAAACGCTAATATTTCGTCTGCCACTTCTTTCGCACTCTGTGAAATTCCTTGGATTCTTTCCTGGTGAAATTTCAACTTCTCGCAACTGTTGTTGTAAATGTAATGTAATGTTTCCTTCGTTGCCGTTGCTCTGCTTTGTATCAGCACCACTAGCACTGCAGCACTGTTGTGAGTTACTTGTCGACTAAGCAGTTAAACTACTCCTGTAGCATCATGTTGTGCTCCCAATGTAAAATTCCAGTCCTGCCCCTGTTGCCATTAGTAACCAATATCGTCGTGCATGGTAGACAACATGTGGGCCATCACATACCGTAAACATCATTGATCTTTTGCGACCTCGCACTCTAGGAGTTCCTTATCAGATGCCAAGGATAAACCCCCATTAACGTTATCACAGGTAAGTAAGATTACCATAAGTTTTGTGTACGGTGGGTACCAAAATGTTTATGCCTTGTGCACAGTTGAATGTGGTAGTTGCAACTGTCTGGCAGCAGTGCGGATGGACTTCGTAGGTGAACAAGTGAATACGTTTAAAACGCGATCGATGTTTTCCTCGGATGTTCTTGGTCATCCGCTCCTCACTTTATCCAACACAGTCCCCGTCCCCACAGATTTTTTTGTGCCAAGCACGGATTGAAGGGCGCGGTGGTGGATCTCTTTCATACTTCGTTTTGAAGTTTCGTTGAATCTGAACATCCGATTTTGTCTCAATAAACCAGGACACAAATTGTGCCTTCTCTTGAGGATTTGCCATTTTATAGAGGTTCAGTTCCTTCCATCAACAAAGTATCTGAAACACCAAATTTTTAGGTATATAGAAACATTAGTAAACAGAATTTACAATAAAAGAAATTTTACTAAAATATTTCAACAACTGTCGTTGTAATAAAAATTTTAAGTTGGACACCTTGTACATTGTTTAAAAGGTTATTAACATTAACATTAATCGGAGTTTATAAAAATTACGGTTGTTGAAACAGTTAGCCAGTTTGCAGTTATGATAGGTCATAAGAAAGCTAATGATGCCAGCAATCCGGAAAACATGGTAATTTTGTTGTGAAACAAACAACCGATAATTTTAAACAATTTAATTAAATGCTTAAAAATAGTGGAGTAACTGCGAAACCCTCCACATTAACACACATTAGTCAATAATACAACTAAACCACGTGCTTAATTAACCATAATTCGGTGTTTAATTCATATTTGAAGCTCTTAATTTAACTATGAACACGTTTCAGCGACGAACGTGACTAGATATCCGCAACGTTATTCCTAATTGCAAAACGAACGTACAAAGGATTTATTATGTCATAAATTGAACGAGAGTATTTACTATATGTTCTACTATGTGTATATGTGAAATGTATGTCCAAAATACTTGAACGGTGTTCATTTTGTATACACGTGCATTAAGTGGAGTAGCGGTCACTAAGGGCACAATGAGGCTCGTGGAGGCGAGATCGAGGGGTTGTCTTTTGCTAAAGTTGGTAAGGTTTGGGTGACCAGAACGCCACAGGTCCTAAGATAGCTTTCATGGGACATAAAATATTTGTCGTCGCGGCTTGATTACAATGCGCTGTGTGTTTTTTTTTTTTTTTTTTTTTTTTTTTTTTTTTTTTTTTTTTTTTTTTTTGGCAAGGGGCGGAGATGCAGCCAACGCTGTCATAACAGAAGACAGGATAGAAGAGGGATTTTGAAACGTCCCCTTGGAAAAATTATCCATGACTTTGCTTAAACTGACACACAATATTTTCAGCGCAACGCAATCTGACTTTCACAAATCCCTACAATGGCCCTGACTAACATTAACCTATACCTTTCACAAATCACTTGCCTCAGAAAAATCATTACTCGAACTACTGCAATACAGCGAGCGCTACTACTGCCAGCTAAATAAAAGATTCAAACTACAGAAGGCCGAAACTGCTGACAGCCACAGTTAGCAAATGAAAGATTTTAATAGTGGACAAACAATGTATTTACCTCAATAGTGTTCAAAAGTCATAATATATATATAGCAGTTCATGATATCCAGTCTTACAAATTTCAAAACTCCGCCATCTCTCTCCCCACATCCACCACTGCTGGCGGCTCACCTCCAACTGAACAACGCTACGAGCTGTTCATATCCAGCTGCCCAACACTACAATGGCCAACAACAATGCAAACCAGCCACAGACTGCACAGAGCATAGCCAGTGATTTTCATACAGAGCACTAGGTGGCGCTGGCGTTACCAATATAAGAACCTAAACTGCCTACTTTCGCGTTTAAAGTCTAAAGTCTTTGTTGAAACACTGATGTGGTAAAAAAGTGTTACTCATATTTAGGGTGAGGTAACAAGACTACTATAACTTACTTATTTTTCATCAGACGACTGAAAAATGATAGCCTATACATAGACCCCATGCTCCCGACAAAAAATTTTACAAATTGTTTTGGGCAGTGGCCAATACAGGTTTGAAAAAAAATTTCATAATTACAATAACAAAGAAATTAAATGAACACACTTATTGATACAATATTGGCCAAAAGCTAAAATTTTCTCACAGTCCATAAAGATAGTCCTGATCGTTCATCACAGTAAAATTG
This sequence comes from Schistocerca gregaria, assembly GCF_023897955.1. Taxonomy (NCBI): domain Eukaryota; kingdom Metazoa; phylum Arthropoda; class Insecta; order Orthoptera; family Acrididae; genus Schistocerca; species Schistocerca gregaria. Next base: position 107,639,408 of record NC_064921.1, on the reverse strand, counting down.
CAGTGTGGTTCTCAAAGTCTGCGCAGCAAAACGAAATGCACACAGAAGTAGTGGATTTCCATGCAGTCTTCAAGAAGTAGTGTTGTCCTTCCAACGGAAAGACAGTGCTGACTCTTGACATGCGGACAGGTAATGGGCCACAACAGAGCAAACCCACAGGAGAGTCAGTCGAAGTTTTGAAGAATATTGGTAGATAGTTCTCACTGAGAAGTCAAATGCTAAATGCCATAGATGGTGTTTCAAAACTCCTGTAAGAGTTCTTTAATAATGATTTATTCTCTAGAAGGTTTTCATCTTACGGTTCACCCCTTAGGGTCTGAATTTCCTACAATGTTGAAAAACGTATTTTTGTTCTTCTGGTCGAAAAAATAAATGCCAATTTGCGTAGTTTCAATTTAAAAATTGCCTTAATAGGGACATACTTTTTTACAAAATACTTTCATCACCACTTCACCCACTTTATTTAGAAAAATCCCTTCTTAAACTGCTCCTGTAGTGTAAGATCAAGGCTCTCACGTAATTTTAAGTTTCTATCGTGTGCTGGGCGATGATCATTTAGTCAGTCATGACATTTCGTTTTACACAGGGCCATTAAAAATGTCTGGAAAGCTTGTAATTGTTTTGCAGGGTAGGTTGCGGCGAGAAGAATTTGCTTAGAAAAACATTCGACGCTGTCTGATTGGCTAACTTCAATGTTAATTAACTCCGAATCGGTGCAAAGTATCGAATTTTATCCTCCACCACAACCTACACTGCAACATCCTTACAAGACTTTCACACTGTTTCTGATCACAATGTATACAGAGATTAAATCGAAAGTAATGAATTTATTGGTTAAGCAGCTCCTGTATTTTAGTCTGTTCTATTTATCGCTTGCGCCATGTCCCGCGGCTATGCAGGGTCGGCCATGGTTAATCGGATTTGGCATGTTAAGGTTAAGGGGTGGCCGGCACACCGGCTCTAACATTAATCCACCGGGCGGATTCAATCCGAGGCCATCGCTCCTACCCCAATCCAGGAAGCAGCACGTTAATGCTCTCGGCTACCCTGGCGTGTCTCCTTCTGTATTTTAGCATACTAGATAAAAAAGGAAAAGGAAATTTTTAAGCGGTTTTTACTTCTCTCTCTCTCTCTCTCTCTCTCTCTCTCTCTCTCTCTCTCTCTCTCTCTCTCTAGTTATCAAATATCAGATCCATGTGGCACCTCCTTCTCTTTTCCTATTGAACACAATTTACACACATCTTTGTTTTGTATGGAATCAAAGTAGTCTGGGGGTGGCACAAAGAAAAATAAGAACCACCCTAATGTAAATGGACCAGTGGCTAGCATTACAGAACGCTTTCGTTCATCTATTTTTACGAAGCTGTCAGAAGGGTGTTAGGTCATCTTGTTTCCTACAGAACGCTAGAGTGACTGTCTCGAATAGATTAATTGTTTACTACCACGGTTTCGTTTACAGCAGAAGGACCAATGCCGTGGCTGCCGCCAACAGAAGAACTAGGGCTCCGTTTTAGTGGTGAGGAATACACTGGAGGTCCTTTCTTGGCGAGCCACGTGGGCCCCGGGCGCGAGAAAAACACGACTCGCGCTGCCGGAGCAGTGGGGCGGGATCGTAATGGCCGTGCGGGGGCGGCAGGGCGCCGGTGACGGCTGCTGGGGGTCGGATCAATCGATGGCCTCGCCCGGCCAGGCCGCTGCGCGCCCGCGGCTGTTTTAACTTAATTGCCGACCAAGTTGGACTCGAGTCGGTCTCCATCAGGCAGGCGCGCCGGCGCTAGCAGAGCAGCGGGCGGTCTTTATCGCGAGGGGTGGGGGGCGTGGGGGGAGGGGGATGGGTAGCAGGCGTTGGTGGGGGCGATGGAAGATCTGCCAACCACACTCTCGGCTCCTTCCGCGCTGCTGCTCCGTTTACGACCGCGATTCTCGGCCCCAGTGAAAGACATTTGTTGTCATCACAGTGGATACAACCCCTGTCGTCCATGCCGAGCTACTTGGTGGGAGTAACGATTCAGCAATAGTATTCAGCAACATAGGCGTCCACAAATGTTATGGGCGTGGAGGGGTGGGAGGAGTAACAAAGGGGTTTGTATCCTCCACCCTCCAACAGCCACCCGGCCCCTAGGATCTAGAGTTCGGTGTTTCTTTTTTATTCCCTTCACAAGTTACAGATTTCCAGAAAAGATAGTCTGCGATTCCACTGAAACGCAGGTTCACACAATTATAGTATGGTGTGGACTACCACAATAAGATAATCTACAGCCTTAGCAATCGGTGTATCTACACTGCCGAAAAAATAGTACAACCTTCTAGGGGTTTCCAATTCACTCAAGATTTATTGCTACAACAGTGCACATGGAGTACATTTAATAATTACATTTACAGATCAATAGCAGAAGAGGTTTTGAGGTACCACTTGAGGTATGAAAGGAACACATAGATAATGTTGTGGGGTAATCTAACCAAAGACTGCGTTTTATTAGAAAAGCACTTAGAAAATGTAACAGAGTAACTAAGGAGACTGCCTACATTATGCTTGTCCGTCCTCTTTTAGAATACTGCTGTGCGGTATGGGATCTTTACCAAATAGGACTGAAGGAGTACGTCGACAAAGTTCAAAGAAAGGCAGCACATTTTCCATTATCGCGAAATATGGGAGAGAGTGTCAGAGTAAAGATACAGGATTTGCACTGGACATCATTAAAGGAAGGGCGTTTTCCGTTGCGACGGAATCTTCTCACGCAATTCCAATCACCAACTTTCTCCTCTGAATGCGAAAATATTTTGTTGACACCGACCTACATATGGAGGAACGATCACCAAGATAAAATAAGAGAAATCAGAGTTCATCCGGAAAGATATAGGTGTTCATTCTTTCCGCGCACTATACGAGATTGGAATAATAGAGAATTGTGAAGGTGGTTCGATGAACCCTCTGGCAGACACTTAAATGTGATTTGCAGAGTATCCTTGTAGATGTAGATGTAGCTGTACCAGTCATATACTTTGTATATTATAACAAAATACTTAACAACTGCTTGGAAGCTGAAGTTAAAATAGTCTGCGTTGTAGGGCTACGTCATATTTGTTCAGTCGATCGACGCTTCAACTCCTCTGCTGCAATCTTCTTCACGATCTTGTGGTATCTGCAGTAGATTGATCACTACAAAATCTTGTAGAAGATCCCAGCAGAGGGGTCGAAACGTCGATTGTTAAAAGAAATACAATGCGTTCTAACAACGCAGGAGATTCTGACTTCAGTAACAAAGGCCAAGAATGATACAGACTTTAGTTTTTTGGTTCTGTTTTAATGTCCTGAGTTCCAGGTCGTTGTCCTGAAGGCCGGGGGAGCGGGGGGGGGGGGGGGGGGTATGTGGAGATCAATCAGCTGTACACGGCAGAATTTAACCTGTAAGAATGCAGACTTGTTACTTATAAGGTGTGCTTCTTTCAACCGCAGCAAGGCCACTGTGCAAAGTCGTCAGTCATCTGAAAGGAAAGACATGTTTTCTCAAAAATTAATACACGCGGTTTTAATCCAGCTCACAGTCCATAACAAGCGCGACTTCCTAATTTTTTTTTAAAAAAAAAGGCTTTCATATTTATAGTTTCTTTCCAGAAATGTCTCTCATTTAAAACTTACTCTTATTGTTTGTTACAATTTGCTAGATGTCTCGCTCTTTCTTAAAGAATGTAACCATTTATTTATTATATTTTGCTATCTGTTAATGGCAGCTGCATTCGAATATCAGTGGTTTCGTAGTGATGAGTGATGGTGAGTAGATTGCCAAGTACTTTATACACATCTGTGAATAGACCGGTGTAAATACGTTGGCTGAATGTACTAACGTATGTAATGCCAGTATGTAGGTAAATAATGAATGCGTTTCTACTATTTTGTCTCGCATGCTGACTTAGTAAAGTACTGCAAAATTGTGACTCAATGTTGTTCTAAAACGATTAGAGAACATTTAAGGTAGGAAGAAAGAACATTTGTTGTTCGGTGCAGTGCAAAACTAAAACATTTCTTCGTTCAGTAACGACCTACAGAATTTTCGCTGACAAAGACAACTCTAACTTAACGTATTCATTTATAACCTACAATACACAAGCATAACGCAATCTGAATGCTTTGCGTTGACAACATGACTTCCAATAATTAACCCAAAACAAAAGCCCTGATTTGCAAGAAATCCTAACAATAATGCAGATCGAAAAATTATGACATTGTAGGACTATCAAACTACCTCCACCTCTGTTAATTGACTGAACTCATTTCAATCGCGAATCCTGATAATGAAAACTACACTCATTTTCATAAGTCATTTACCTCACAGAAAATCTTCATAACACGAACTACAGCAACTATAGTAAGTAATAACAACGGCTAGCTAAATAAAAAGGTTCTAAGTACTAATGTCCGGTCAAGGAGTGGTGTTTATATTCACTTCTTGCAGATGTCGCTCCTGTCGTGGCGGGGTCCTAATCAGCGCACCATTGGCCGACGTCATTTCACGCCTTCTCTGGTCTTGCGCTTGTGGTTACGCCAGAATGGTTGTCCCACTAACGACGAATTTTCCTTCAACTTACTAGAGATGCACGTAATGTCTTTCTTCAACACGACTTTTCTTCGCATCACTGGCGCCTTCAAGTTCGAGCATCTTTATATTTCTTCCTTACTAAACGATATATAGGTTTCTGGGGCCAGTATCTCCTGATCTCTGTCCACATGATTTTTTTTCTAATTGGGCTCTGTAAAGGACACAGTTTAAGTTTCAGCTCTACCAACGACTTACCTGGTTAACCATATCCTAGCTTCAATGGACTCAGTAACAAAAGAGATTCATCGAGTAGGAGCAGTTCGACCTCCCACTAGATGTTTCCCGTGCTCCAGGTGGAGCAAACATGAAACATTTATTTGTTCGTAATCGTCAAACTTTTCCGTTTTCATCTGAATATAGATTATTCACATCCAATTTACTTTTCTTGACCTAAAAATTGATTAATTTCGTCCATCAGCTACTTGGAACCTCATTTTTGCAATCAATATCTTGACTACGCCTTTTCGAGAGTCAACTCACCTCCCAATAACAGATTGAACATGAGTGTCAGCGGCAGTGTCCATCGTCTTGTAGCTAACCAACTTCACGAACACCATTTGGCTTGTTGGTTATGATGGATAGGAAGCTCTGCAGTGAAATACGTGTTTCAGAAGAGGGGACCATTGCTGATCACATTCATTCACGTTACCAACTGTTGTTATACCATTTTGTGTAGCCTCATTTGTAACATCATACTCAATTACCTTCACCTGGTTACAGGTGGCTGTAGGTTAGCTTCGTATCCAATCCGAAGCAATTATGCTACACATCTACGAGCATGTTTCTCTGGTTGTAATATTACTGTTTTACGCATCTCATGTCTGACGACGGACGGTCATGTCATTTATGAAGAACCATCCCAGAAATTGTTATAATCAGTATATGGAAACAACAGGGAAAGTGATATTTGATGGTCGGATGGGTCTTGGAATGCAGTCTCTTGCGAACGAACGAGTGTGGTAGCACAGTGGCTTAGCACTTTGGACGCGCATTTCGAAGGACGACGGTTCAAATCCATGTCTGGCAACCCAAATTTCGATTTCCGTGATTTCGCTAAAGCACTCTTGGGAAATGGCGGGTTCTTCCTACGAAAGGGAACGGCAGAATTCCTTTCCAATTCTTGAAACATTCCGAGCCTAAGCTCAGAGCTAATGACCTCGTTGTCCACGTCATGTTACGCCGTATCTTCCTTCCTTCTCCCGAACACGAGTGTAGAGGCCAGGAAATTAAAATGCAGTACTCTTTTTTTTACGTCAGTGCGTCTTACTATCTTAGTCCCAGCGGGTATTTTCCAGCAAATGACACCGTCCTTATGTGTGGCCATTATTTTAAAGTTTTCGATTCGATATAAGCTCATTAGATGATCGACTGCTACTTGTAGAACATTCCAAATACCCTGAATTACCATTCAACCCATAACAAATAAATGTGTTGACGGTGTCTCGTGATGCTTAAATCAGTCTCATATAGGGTGGTTCATAGAGGGTGTACGGAACCTGGAGTCATAGAAGTCAGCTTAAGGAGATATGGAAGTAATCTTGTTTATCGCTTTGTCTAGCATAACTTTTTTCCTGCTTATTTACAATTTACATGCGTACAAATTTACACGTACTGTGTTTTTTATTTACATGTACACTCCTTATTTCTTACAGAGTAGCGAAGAGGACGAGCCTGGTTGCTAGGAAGTATTTCCTGGTCGCTGGACTGTAAGGGGAGACCCTGCTCCATGCCCTGCGAGTTCACCTGATCTGAATCCTATGAGGATACCTAAAGTCGCTTGGGCATGAGTCCCAGGTGGATACGGAGTTATAATTACTTATCAGAAATGTAGCTGTCTATGATATGATTTGAAACATATCAGGAATATTTGTCAGGATGCGTCAGAATCTTGTTCGCCGATTTCATGCTTGCATTGGGGGTGATGGCCGTCAGTTTCACCACATTTTATAAGATCTAGTACAAATGATACGTTCATTGTGCCAATGCAGTTAATTGTAACTAAAGTATGCAAAAAAGTACACAATACTGAGATTTTATTCCTATTATCTCGTTAAGCTGGCTTCGCTACCTCCAGGTTCCTCACCTCAAATAGTTCAGTGGAGCATTCTCTATGAACTGTTAGATTTTTGCGCCATTTTAAAGAAACGCTTCATCAGAGAAGTAGGCGACTGATACACATATTAAATATAAAGTTAAACAGACTGAATATTACTCACAAGCCCACGTTAGTCAGTTTTCTTCGCGTACTTGTTTATTCACACCGTTGTTCGTATTCTACTGTAAAGGCTGATCAGTTTTAGATCAGATAACGTGAGATCCCTTACACAAATCAGGCTTCCTGCCTAAGGGGAACATAGTGAGTGTCTTATAATGAAACTATTTTATTGTATTTCTTACCCTTGTGTCGCACAAAATGATGATGATTTCTAAGAAGTCGAAATCGTTCGTGATACCGTTTGTGTGAACAGTGGATGAGAAATACGGTGAAAGTTTTTCAGTATGATATCCCGGTTTTCGGTGTTATTAGATACAGCAGGAGTCTTTGTGTTTTATCAAAAGACTACTAGTAGTACAGCCTGGTTAATTGCTTATTTTAAATAAAATTCATGTAGCTTCTCAGTTACCTGTTGAAGAATGAAAATAGTATCTTGCTCTGCCATCACCGATTCAGTTATTAGTCTAGCGATATTTTAAGTGTGCCCTGCGTGTCTTATATACTAGAATGATCAACAATGGACAGGAACGCAGATGGATCCAGTAGACGAGAAATTGGAAGTCTGTAAAGAACCATGTTGCCTGTTGCATTTAGGAAGGAAAAATGGTGGTGGTGGTGGGGGGGGGGGAGGAATTGAGGCAGAGGAGGAACACGACTAGGAAGAGGAGGAGGAGAATAAGATTTTATTTGAAAGTTATTTCAGTGTAACGCACCATTAGAAGTTTGTCGGTTGGAAGAGCTTATTCTGTGGCACAGCTAGCTGAACAGGGTGTTTCAGGAGTAATAGTAAATATTTAAGGAGGTGGTAGCACAGACTACATCACGTAAAACGTTCCATACGACATGTGCCTAGTTTTCATTGTATACAGACGCACAGCTCTTCGTATCTAACCGATGCAGGCCTCAAGCAAAAGCAAATGACTAAGTTGAAAGTTTATTTTCATGAAGTTCACCTACGGTTCCAGTTAACTTTCCAATTATCTTAACAACACAACGTGTAGCTCTTCTAAGTTCGTCTTGGCGCTATTTTATAAGTGCACGGTTATTCATGGCCCGCAAGATCAATTTGTGGATTTTGTTTACCTTTTCTGTGGACTTCGCATTACAATCATTCTCAAAAGCAAAACTGGCCCTTAAAGGTCAAGAAATGATGCCATTTTTACCAATCCATCTTCCAGAGAATGTTGGTTTGAGATGAGATGTCACATGACTACTAGAATGTGCAGCGGTGCCGCAATATTGGATGAACACATCCATCCCTATAACCGAAGCAATCTCCTTGAATAATGCTGCCAAGTATAGATACTAATGCCCTGTAAGACGATGCATTAACACAAAAGGCTCAATTAGTGATTATAACTTGTCGTATATGTTATTGCGTATGGTAAACTGAGCTGGTTTCCAGTTCTTTAACTTTGGTGTGTGTCTTGTCATGATTCTAAACAACGCAAGCGGCGTTGTGCGTAAAAGTAGCAAGAATCTAAAATTTTATAACTGTACAACACCAGCAGAGTAAAATTCTTTCATGATATTACAGACTAAATGTTTAAAGAATAACTCACCAAAATGCTATTAATTAAATCACATGTGACTTTGTTTATGCAAATTCGGTAGATAATATTCTAAAAAGTTAATGACATACACGCGACTGTAAGATTTCACTGTAAGGATAAGACCCTCTGACCACGGAATGAAATGAGGAATGAGCTTTACTAAAACTGAACCTGACGATATTTTTGAAATACAGTGCTTAACTGACATACGGCCGGGAGAGCGGTGAGCTGAGCACCATACCCCTATCCATTGCCGATTGTGGGCTGAGGCGGCTGGTTTGTACCGTAGGGACTTCATGGGCTATTCGGGTGGAATTTAATTTTTTAATTCTTAACTGTAAGTGATCTAATTGTGTCCTGATTGTGATTTAACTGGTCCTAAAAATTTTCTTAGCTTACCTGTGGCAAGGGAAACTCGGTATTGCTCGAATGTGGTGAACAGCGTTGAGCAGTGCAATACAAGGACGTGCAGCTATACTCAGTACATTACTGTTTTCTTCACACTGTGGACAATGCGCAGAAATAAAATTAGAAAATTAAACTTCTGGAAGGAGATCGTCGAAGAAGCTGCACTTATCTAGAAGAGACTGCCACTGAAACATCTTGACAAGATGCCCGCCGGGTGAGATCACAGGTATTTTCTTCGTCCGCTAAAAGAGCTTGTTTTAGAGGAAATAGTGTCAAATTCAAATTGTCTTTGCTTTGTATACTTGCTGTAGTGTTCGTTCGTGCCACACAACTGAATACTAGCGTCCCAGCATAGCCTGTTCTTGAAAAAACTTCTTGTTAGCTGACGTCTCGATAGTCGCAACATAACCAGAAATTTTGCGTGACGTGAACACAAAAAAGTCTATTCAAATTCGTTTAAGAAAGGAGAGCTACTAGTTTCATCAGTATCTGTTGTCACAACAAAAGTGTAATTTCTAAATCGTATTTAACTAACACATTTCGTGTTGTTTACTAGTGACATAGACGGGATCTAGGCCTAAATTTTCCTAGTTATAAACATTTAAAAACCTGACCAAACACGCCTGATAACGTAAATTGTCTAAAAGCAAATTAATTACAAGTTAATTCTTGTGTCATTGCATCAAAAAATCAGTACAATAACAACAACCAACGCACATAAGACCTTTGTGTCGCTTTTTGTTTACACACAACCAATCTCACGTAGTTCAGAAATTTAAAACATTCTTTAAACTTAACTATCCTTTACAAACTGACCATGAGTGAGAAATTTTGGAGCTGGTATAGGGTAGTGAGTAGAGGGATTTGTTGCCAATCTTGTAGGAAATATTTTCACTGGGGGTGATGCAGTGGGAGAATATTGGGACAAAAGAAGAGGCTTTCTCTTGGAACTGCAGAGTATGCAGCAGGAACAGGAAAGGAAAATCTGTGCCCTTCAGGCACAGTTGAAGGAAGCGAGGAAGGAACTCATGAGTATCAGGGGAGATAGGGGGGAGGAAGGTGGTTGGAAACTGGCAGCTGATAGGAGGAAAGGAAGAAAGAGACCTCTATCTGACAGTTTTATCATCCACACCAAAAACAGGTATCTACAACTGCCAGAGCTAAGTGGAGAAGAGCCTCAGGTAGAACGAGGAGCAGGAAATGTGCTGCACACTTCAACCGAGGCTAAGAAGGCTAGGAATGTACAAAGTGCTATGAAGAAGAAAGTGCTGCTACTAGGTGGTAGCCATGGGTGAGGTGTAGGCCCTCAGTTACAGGAACGTTTAGAGGCTGCATACCAGGCCACCAGTATCTTCAAGACAAGTGCAGGGCTAACTCATGTGATAGATGACCTAGCGTCTTTATATAACGACTTTACAAAAGAGGACCGTGTAGTGATAGTGAGTGGAGCGGGAAGTAGTTTAGACAGGGATGGAGCATGTGATATAGAGGGTGACCTGTACAAGATGGCTTCCCTGACATAGCACCAACGTACACTTTGTTGAGCTGTTCCGGCACCATGATCGACCACACCTTGATCAAGCTGTGAGACGAATCACTGTGGGGCTAGGGATGGCTCTGAGGACAGCCAACTCTGCTCATGTCTCTCTGGTGCCTGTCACAGATGGGGTTTCACTAGGCATGGCCTACACCTAAACAGGACTGGGAAGGGAAGATTGGTACAGCTGATTCTAGAAAGTATAGGATGTGGATATAGGGCCACACATGTTCATGTAGAAAAAGTAGCTCTTCTTTAGAATAAATCCAGACAACAGGTTCGCCCAAAGAGTATCTCCAGGGGTTTAAAAAATACAGAAACAGTCAGATTTTAATACTTCAAATATCACACATACCGTATGTCACAAAGAAAACAAACCACTGGAAAGAGTAACATGGGGCATAACAAACATTTAACACTTCTCCATCAAAACATGCAATGAATAAAAAATAAAATACAACTATTAAAAGTTGAGTTCCAATCTTCGAACTGCAAAGTATTTTGTGTCACTGAGCACTGGTGTAGACACACAGAAATCCCACACATAGTATTATCATTGTATGAAATGGGAAACTCTTACCGCAGAACTGCTTCAATGGGTGGAGGATCATGCATTTATATCAGAAAAGGAAAACAGTTCAAATCAAGACACGATCACAGTAAACTAAGTGAAGACACCTACTGAATTAACAGGGCTTGATATCGTTATTAATCATTAATCATTTTGTGTGTGTATAGATCTCTCTGTCGTAGTGTGCACACTAATTTCAATAAATTAACAGAAGTTTTATATAAAATCTCAATTACAAAGACCAACATAATTATGTGTGGTGACATTAACATCAACACTAATATCATAAATGAATTCGACAGCACCTTCATAAATATCCTTCAAAGTTTTGGCATGCCCATGTTGGTCAATAGTGTAACAAGGGTTACTACAATGACGGCAACAGTAATTGACCATGTGGTCACAAACATGGACAGGGAAAAACGTGAGGTAGCTGTAACAGATATCGGATTATCAGACCATGTCTGCCAAAGAACAACAGCAAAATCAGACATCGAATCATTCCCTAAACTGCAAGTCTACAAACAACGTCTATCAGAAATCAAAATAAAAGGTTTTTCAGAAGACCTAAAAAAACAAATCTGCATTGAATTGTATAAGGAAACCAATGTGAATATGAAATTCTTTAAATTTTCCACATTGTTTAAACGGAACTTTGAAAAGGCATTTCCAAAAGTATACATGCCTGTATCAACATCTCACAAAAACAGATGGTAACAGTAAGTATTAGGAAGTCCTCAATAACACTTAAACATCTCAGTTCCATGAGAAAGGCTCGCAATGATCCAGAATTCTTAAATTTCTATTATAGATACAAAAATATCTATAGGAAGGGGCTGATTGCTGCAAAAAAGTCATTTAATGATAAAATAATATATAAAGCAGAGAAGAAAAGCAAAGCAGTCTGGGATGTTATAGAAAAGAAAACGGGGAGCGGCAAACAAATGCAGAATAACATACTGCTAAAGGAGAGGGATAAGGTAATAAATGATCCGCAACACTTAGAATACTACGTAAATGAGCATTTTTCAAGTATTGCAGAGAAGTTACAGCAAAAATTCCCCAAAACAAATGTAACACCTGTAAATAATATTGCACTTAATACAGTGATGTTACTTCCTACCACAGAGAATGAAGTCAATTAAGCTGTTGAAAAACTAAAAAATAAAAAGTCAGTAGTTTTAGCTGAAGTACCAATGTGTGTGCTGAAACAATGCATAGGGATCATACATGGTCCCTTTACAAATATAATAAATTTATCCTTCAGATCAGAGACATTTCCAGAGCAGTTAAAACAGGCAAGAGAAATACATTTGCTTAAGAAGGGTAATGCAGAAGACATAGAAAATTATCGGCCCATTTCTCTGCTGTGACAATTGTAAAAACAATAGGAGCAATTATGATAGAAAGATTAATGAATTACCTGAATAAATAAAATCTTTCAAATGGATCACAGTTTGGTTTCTGAAGTGGAAAAAATATGGATCAGCCATAGTAGAATTGACACAACTTGTACTTGATGCTCTTGATAAAGATAAGTGTGTCACAGGCATATTTTGGGATCTTTCTAAAGGCTTTGATACAGTTGACCACAAGATTCTACTAAAATCTTAGAAGCCTTAGTAACAAGAAGGATAGCTAATGACTGGTTTGGATCATACCTAGCAGATAGGGTACAAAGAGTAGAGATAACAAATGTTTCAAATAGATCGCAACATTTAGTAAGACACTTCTCAGAACCAAAATACATCAATATAGGGGTTCCACAAGGTAGCATATTACGACCAATACTATTCCTGATATACATCAATGACTTTCCCAGTAGTGTCACTCATGGTGAAAAAATTCGCTTCACTGATGACAGCAATATTATAGTCAGCGGGAAAACAAGAGAACTCCTTGCTCAGAAAGCAAATGAAACTCTCAAGAAAGTTAAAGATTGGTCAATAAGCAATAATGTTACATTGAACAAAAAGAAAACTAATGACATGTATTTCAGTTAGAAGAGGAAAAATGACAGCGATCAATTAAATGTAGATAACACTTCCCTAACAAATGCAAAGTTTCTAGGAATGAATATTGATTCTCAGTTGAAGTGGTGTGAAAACACAAACGTACTTGCAAACAAATGTCATTAGCATGTTATGCCCTTAGAATCCTATCATCAGTGTGTAACATGCAGTGTCTTTTAGCTACATATTATTCATATGTAAACTCAGTTCTTAGCGATGTCATTCTTTTTTGGGGATCAAATGCACAAAATGTTAAAACAGTTTTCAACCTTTAGAAAAGAACCATAAGAATAATAACCAAAAATACTAGACGAGCTCATCTGTTCAAAACACTGGGAATTTTAACTGCTCCATATGAATACATTTACCAGTCAGTTGTACACATCAGAAATAACATTGGTAATTACTGCACAAACAGCTCTGTCCATGACCACGCAACAAGAGCTAGACTCACATTATGAAACGTCCCCTTAAAAAATTAATGAATTACTGTGCTGATAAACCTCTTACATTATTCGATTTTCAAACAGCTGAGAAATCCTGAACGTACTCAGACATTACTCTCTTTACTTATTCTGATCAACACTAAACTGACACGCAATCTGACTTTCAAAAATCCCTACAAAAGAATGGCCCTGACAAACATTAACCTATACCTTTCACAAATCACTCACCTCACAAAATTCTTCGTTACTCGAACTACTGCAATACAGCTAGCGTCACTACTGCCAGCTAAATAAAAGATTCAAACTACTGAAGGACTAACTACTGATAGGCGTAGTTAGCAAATGAAAGATTTTGATAGAGAACAAACACTGTATATACCTTAATAGTGTTCAAAAGTATATATATCAGTCCATGGTATCCAACATTACAAATTTACTCTTTCTGATGGACACACGTTCAGATCGTCCGCTCTCAAAATTCCGCCATCTCTCTTCCCCACATCTACCACTGCTGGCAGCTCACCTACAACTGCGCAGCGCTACGCGCCGTTAACAGCCAACTGCCCAACACTACAATAGCGGATATTACAACAAAGCCACCCAGCCACAGACTGCACACAGCACAGACAGTGATTTTCATACAGTGCGCTACGTGGCGTTACGAACATAAAAACCTAAATAGCCTGCTTACAACATTTACCGAGAAAAATAAACGTAAAACTCAAAACAGTATTTTCTACCAAAGAATAAAACTTTACAATAAATTACCAAAAGAGATCAAAGAAATTGCTAAAATACACTTGTTCAAAAAGGCAGCTAAGAAGTACCTGCTATGCAATATATTTTATACATTGAAGGATTACTTAAATAAAACAGAGTAGGGGTTTGACAAGAAAATGTTATACAAATAAATTAGAATAATAATGATTGTAAAACATCCAACTTTACACATAACACCTTCACTTTATGTTTTTTCCTTCTTTTTTCCTTACTAGAAATACTTACCACCAAGCTATGCATAGCACAATACTAATACCTCCCACTCTTTCAGAGCTCAACATCTCAGTCATTATGAACGGACGCTGACTCGGTTTTTCAGGATAGCAAGATAGCAAGTGGAAAGTTGCTATACATAAAATGGCCCAGAGATCACCAGTATGTGTGTGTGTGTGTGTGTGTGTGTGTGTGTGTGTGTGTGTGTGTGTTTGTGTGTGTGTGTGTGTGTGAGAGAGAGAGAGTGAAGTGTTACGAAACAATGTGTGTGCAGTGACTGACAGTGAGAAATGAGTGAACAGTGTGGCATTACATTATTCAATAAGTTATTTGTAAAAGAAAGCATTGTATACCACTAGTAAATCTAATCATTGTCTCTAACTAGAAGTCTGCAAATGTATGTGTATACGAATTAGCTTATTTGAAATTGGTCTGAAGTTCTAAATACTTTGACATATCCTATACCCTCGTAAAAAGAGATCCACAGGTAAATAAAGCTACTACTACTACTGATTCGTTAACCATTGCGATCATATTTTCCAAAATAAGAGCTCCAAAAATATATTACCCTGCCATGAGATTACCTGCTGAAATGATAAATGAATGCTTCATTTATAGCTCCTGAGAGCAACCTATGGTCACAGATAAGTTTTCTTGATCAAGAGTTTGTTTGCGAGGCCATCCTTCGCAACAAGCACAATGTTTACGTTGTTAAAAGCACATTGCCCAAAGAAATAGTTTTATCGAGTGGCAAAAGAATAAAGTACACTACAAAAAGAAGAAGAATCATGGTGACCAGTGTGGAAAAGGTCGGAACTCAATGCTGTACTTTTATGTCGGTAATAAAGTGGTGGTGCGACCTCCAGACCAGGTGAGACGAAATGCAGATCACAGCAAATCATAAGTAATTATTTTTTTACATAAAGAATCGCTACGTGAACTGTTTGATAATCTAAAAGTAACAAAACTGTATCGTTATAGATCCCACTAATGATGCCTTAGAGCAAGAAAAAGGCGACCCGCGCCTGGGAAAAACAAATTAAATGGCAGCACGAAAAGGCGGTTTCGTTTACAAAACAAGTATTACTTGATCACTTCTCGACGATGAAACTAATTGAACCAAACCAATAAAGGAAAATCACCGAAATTAGCTCATCAAAAATTTTCAGTGTTGAAAGCAATGCCGCAACATTACCTGAAAATCTTCACGTTCCTCAGACCAGTGTTTACCAAATTATATTTTCAAAATTCAGCACCCTCTGGCATTTATATCTCTGTGCTTTGCTAACTCTGCAGCGTGGGCGACACCCGATTCTAACTCACTTCATTATGGATGCTGCTGGCAACGACAGAGTTACTATTAGCAAGTTTGTTTGAGAATTATGCAGGGCACGAATATGAAGTTTGTAACATCGAATAAAAATACAACTCATATCACTTTCACTGAATGCCAAAAATAAGCTAGAAACCTTACACTGTCTACCATAGGGCAACAAGTGCAGAGAAGTGCTCTTGAGTATATAGTTCCAAGAAAGATGGATGGACAGAAAAGGTCACATTTTTTAGCCATGGAGGTACCCGAAACTTACTTCTATAGATCTGTTCCTGTGAATATGGCTGAAAGGCAAAGTCCACAACGAAAAAGTAACTACACTACTGGCCATTAAGATTGCTACACCAAGAAGAAATGCAGATGATATATGGGTAATCATTGGACAAATATATTATACTAGAACTGACATGTGATTACATTTTCACGCAATTTGGGTGCATAGATCCTCAGAAATCAGTACCCAGAACAACCACCCCTGGCCGTAATAACAGCCTTGATACGCCTGGCTTAGATGGCGTGTACAGATACAGCTGCCCCTGCAGCTTCAACATGATACCACACTTCTTCAAGAGTAGTGACTGGCGTATTGTGACGAGCCAGTTTCTCGGCCACTATTGAACAGACGTTTTCAATTGGTGAAAGATCTGGAGAATGTGCTGGCCAGGGCAGCGGTCGAACATTTTCTCTATCCAGAATGGCCCATACACGACTTGCAACATGCGGTCCTGCATTAACCTGCTGAAATGTAGGGTTCCGCTGGGACCGAATGAAGGGTAGACCCATCTGAAATGCAACGTCCACCGTTCAAAGTGCCGTCAATGCGAACAAGAGGTGACAGAGATGTGTAATCAATGGCACTCCAAACCATCACGCCGGGTGATACGCCAATATGGCGATGACGAATACACGCTTCCAATGTGCGTTCACCGCGATGTCGCCAAACACGGATACGACCATCATGATGCTGTAAACAGAATCTGGATTCATCCGAAAAAGTGACATTTTGCTATTCGTGTCCCCAGGTTCGTCATAAGGTACACCATCGCAGGCGCTCCTGTCTGTGATAAAGCGTCAAGGGTAAACGCACCCAATGGTGTCCAAGCTGATAGTCCATACTGCTGCAAATTTCGTCGAACTGTTCGTGCAGATGGTTGTTGACTCAGGGATCGAGACGTGGCTCCATGCTGATAAGATGCCTGTCATCTCGACTGCTAGTGACACGAGGCCTTTGGAATCCACCACGGAGTTCCGTATTACCCAACTGAACCCACGAATTCGATATTGTGCTACCAGTCATTGGATCTCGACCAACGTGGGCAGCAATGTCACGGTACGATAAAACGCAATCGCGATAGGCTACAATCAGACCTTTATCAAAGTCAGAAACGTGATGGTACGCATTTCTTGTCCTTACACGAGACATCACAACAACGTGTCACCAGGCAATGCCGGTCAACTGCTGTTTGTGTATGAGAAATCGGTTGGATACTTTCCTCATGTCAGCACGTTGTAGGTGTCACCACTGGCGCCAACCTTGTGTGAATGCTCTGAAAAGCTAATCATTTGCATATCACAGCATCTTCTTCCAGTCGGTTAAATTTCGGGTCTGTAGCACGTCATATTCGTGGTGTAACAATTTTAATGGCCACAAGTGTAATAAAGGTAGTCACGTAATTTTCAACAATCTTCTGTAGCACCACATCTCAAACTCTTCGATTTTCTTCAGTTCCGGTTTTCCCACAGTCTATGTTACAGTACCACGTAATTCTGAGCACCAAACAACCATCTTTAGAAATTTCTTTCTCAAATTCAGTCCACTGTGAATGGTGTGAAAGGGTAATCATTTGCATATCACAGCATCTTCTTCCTGTAGGTAAAATTTCGTGTCTGCAGTACGCCATCTTCGTGGTGTAGTAGTTTTAATAGCCAGTAGTGTATCAGTAGGTATAACTCTGGGGTCACATTTTAATAGATGTACCTCTACAAAAATAAAAATTTATCGCTTTATATTTGACGAGTATCACACGTATTACTCTACACAGCCACCTTGTAAAATATAAACTGTTCCTTCCAAATAAATAAATAAAAAAACGCTGTAAACGGGGAAACTCTCACAGAAACAGTCGGGGGAATTTTCTCTGGTGTTTACACAGATATTTATAATTTCTTATTCAGTCTGGAGACTGAGTCAGGTATCGTTCGTTGTCAACAGGTAGCATTGTCCTGTTTCTCGCTTTAGCGAAAATTATTTTTTAAGTAATTTGACTCACCATTATAGTGTAATTGCAAATATTTTTAAAGTGGACTTTTATATACTCCTCAGCGGAACAATCTGAAACAGGCACAGCAGATATTAATATATACATATATTATATGTATTAACAGTAACAGCAAAACTCGGAAATCAACCTTTAGTCGACATCGACTGATGTTTGCTGCATGAGATGGGCAAACATATGATTACAGGAAACATACTTTTGTTGGAAGAAAGAGATCGGTGGAATATTGTCTTCCGTAGAGTAAATTCGTATTTCAGTTTCAACTATTTGCGACTAATGTAATGTTTCTTCCATCCTCTAAATGACCAGTTTCATCGCGCAAATACCGGGGACACTGCTCGTTTTCTTGTGTTCCATACAGTCTCCATTAATTCCCATATACAGTGACGTCATTACAGAAGGAGGGTCAATTCAAAATAGAGAAAGATGAAGAAGGAAATCGACCACATCCTTTTGAAAGGAATCATCGCAATATATATGTCAAGTGAGTTAGTACACACATGGAGTGGCGAGCTGTCTGCGTATTGAAAAAGCATCTTCACAAATGCCACTCGAGTACCCTATCCACTGTACCTGCTCACCCAGAATCTTTTTAAACTGAACAAAATGTTGCTCTTCGTTGTGAAGCTCTGCCTTCGTTTCGCGAAGATACAACAAAGGACGCCCCATGCAGCACCGTGAAGATTCAAAGTTTGACACTGAGCTAGATAAAATGATGACATTGTAACTATGAGTTCCTTCATTGTAGAACAGTAAGTACTGCGGGTGCAAGGTTGGTAATTTCAGGAAGATAAATTGACAAAGGGCTAATTATGAATGTATTTTAAAACAAAAGAATGTATTTTAAAACAAAAAAGCATCTTATACCAACATTTTTCTAATGCCTCGACAGTAAGACACAAAGTATCTACGTGTATCACTAAATTTTTAATAACACTGCTTGTGTGTTTTGGGGAGCTGCGGAATCACCATGTGAATACTTTGGGTGCCAACATGACCAATAATTTGTAGATGTTAGTTCCCGTTGGACGTAGACAATAGTCTGTGTTATATTTAATTTGTGTAGGATGTAGCTGTTTATTGTAATATTTTGGACATAAATTAACTCTTGCGTATAACCTTGCTGTGAACTAATGTTTACACAGTGCACCATTATTTATTTATAAAATATCGAACATGTGACCACATAACACTCTAACTTGGTCTGTAACAGGTGCCCAGATAAATGTTGGAGAGCACACACACTACTACATAGAAAGTAATTCAGAGGCACTTCATGAGAAGCTAGAAGATCCACCTCGATAACATACCGTGATCCAGGTCTACCTTCTCACATATATCTTCCTCACGTCGATGACAATGTTTGATACTGTGAGTTGGTAGGCTTTCCCGGCATAATAAGTCTTGAAAGTCTTTTCGGGTTTGCTCAGCAGCATCAACAGAGTTCTCCTGAAGACGGCGCACACATAGATAGCCGAAATTATGAATTGGGTTCGTTTTAGGATCCCGCAGCAAACCTGAAGAGACTTTCAAGGATGTTTAATACCGTTGCACCTCTTTTAGCCAGGAATGCTGTCTTTACCAGTGCTAGTTTGCATTCTTCGCCCGTCATGCATTATGTTGTTTTCAAGGTAACAGAATTCGTCCACTTCATCTACTTCGTGGTTTCCAATTTTGCTATTTCTGCTATTCTTCAACACTTTCTTCCTTCTGCAACTGAATCTCAATACGTATTCGGTGCTTAATAGACTGGTCATTGTATTCAGTATTTCCTTTAATTCTGCCTCGTTTTCACTGAAGTTGGCAATACGGATCAATAAAAATCTTCTCTCCCTTCGAAACACATCAAACTGCTGAATTTGAACGTACATCCGACCGAGAACTTCTGGGAGTTGTCCTTTGCCGGCTTTAAATTAGCAGCCATGTTCTTGGCCAAAATCTTGTTAGAATGTAATCACATGATGCGTCTACAAGTTGTAATGGTACGCAATGGTACGCAACCATTATGGCACCTCACCTGAACCTCTCGATACCAGTAATAGTCTACTGTGTTTCTGCAAAGTAGTTAGTTATTTCTGAGACAACATTCAGATCTGATTTCATATGTGATACATCGATATGTTTATATTGCAATGATATTATTCTTATGTCTATTCTTTCTTTTGTGACTATGATCTTTGACGTACTTGTAAGTCTGAGTTTTTGGGCGCGTAAGCAATTATTAGTTAGTTGTTAACTTGTTAGAGAGTCGGACCTTGAAAAGGTCAAGTGTTGGACGTCATCTTGGAAAGACGCATAACGTAGTCCGCTTATAAAATGTGAACTTTAACAGTGACCGTGAGGAAGATGTTTTTAAGTACAGGGTGTTTCAAAAATGACCGGTATATTTGAAACGGCAATACAAACTAAACGAGCAGCGATAGAAATACACCGTTTGTTGCAATATGCTTGGGGCAACAGTACATTTTCAGGCAGACAAACTTTCGAAATTACAGTAGTTACAATTGTCAACAACAGATGGCGCTGCGGTCTGGGAAACTCTATAGTACCATATTTTCCACATATCCACCATGCGTAGCAATAATATGGCGTAGTCTCTGAATGAAATTACCCGAAACCTTTGACAACGTGTCTGGCGGAATGGCTTCACATGCAGATGAGATGTACTGCTTCAGCTGTTCAATTGTTTCTGGAATCTGGCGGTACACCTGGTCTTTCAAGTGTCTCCACAGAAAGAAGTCACAGGGGTTCATGTCTGGCAAATAGGGAGGCCAATCCACGCCGCCTCCTGTATGTTTCGGATAGCCCAAAGCAATCACACGATCATCGAAATATTCATTCAGGAAATTAAAGACGTCGGCCGTGCGATGTGGCCGGGCACCATCTTGCATAAACCACGAGGTGTTCGCAGTGTTGTCTAAGGCAGTTTGTACCGCCACAAATTCACGAAGAATGTCCAGATAGCGTGATGCAGTAATCGTTTCGGATCTGAAAAATGGGCCAATGATTTCTTTGGAAGAAATGGCTGCCCAGACCAGTACTTTTTGAGGCTGCAGGGACGATGGGACTGCAACATGGGGCTTTTCGGTTTCCCATATGCGCCAGTTCGGTTTATTGACGAAGCCGTCCAGGTAAAAATAAGCTTCGTCAGTCAACCAAATGCTGCCCACATGCATATCGCCGTCATCAATCCTGTGCACTATATCGTTAGCGAATGTCTCTCGTGCAGCAATGGTAGCGGCGCTGAGGGGTTACCACGTTTGAATTTTGTATGGATAGAGGTGTAAACTCTGGCGCATGAGACGATACGTGGACGTTGGCGTCATTTGGACCGCAGCTGCAACACGGCGAACGGAAACCCGAGGCCGCTGTTGGATCACCTGCTGCACTAGCTGTGTGTTGCCCTCTGTGGTTGCCGTATGCGGTCGCCCTACCTTTCCAGCACGTTCATCCGTCACGTTCCCAGTCTGTTGAAATTTTTCAAACAGATCCTTTATTGTATCGCTTTTCGGTCCTTTGGTTACATTAAACCTCCGTTGAAAACTTCGTCTTGTTGCAACAACACTGTGTTCTAGGCGGTGGAATTCCAACACCAGAAAAATCCTCTGTTCTAAGAAATAAACCATGTTGTCCACAGCACACTTGCACGTTGTGAACAGCACACGCTTACAGCAGAAAGACGATGTACAGAATGGCGCACCCACAGACTGCGTTGTCTTCTATATCTTTCACATCACTTGCAGCGCCATCTGTTGTTGAAAATTGTAACTACTGTAATTTCGAAAGTTTGTCCGCCTGAAAATGTACTGTTGTCCCAAGCATATTGCAACAAACAGTGTATGTCTATCGCTGCTTGTTTAGTTTTTATTGCCGTTTCAAATATACCGGTCATTTTTGAAACACCCTGTATGTTTTGTATTGTGAAGTGATGTTTTGTGTGAGACGTGATGTTGCAATAAAAGCAGTTAAAAGGAAGTGTAACTTAAATTCGGAGTGCTGATTATTTTTTTACATCACCATTATGCTGACTTTGAAAGGTTTAATCTCCAAGATGGTTTCAGAAGCGCATCTAGGAAACTTTTGAATATAGCAGAATAAAACCTAGGCCTCATTGCATCCGAGCCTGGAATCATAACCACCTAGATTTTCAACGATTGAGCCATGATTTTACGACGAGACCAGCGTGGGAAACACAAAAAGATGAGTGCCTAGTTTTTTTGATTATTGCATGAAATGACTTTATTAACTGTGCTCTAATGACACCTGCCACATAATATGACTGTTGTTGCCCTAAAATGCAGTTTTTAGCAGCGTGAGCAACACCACAATCGTTATTAAAATGCTGACCGTTTGTTGTGGTAGGGCTGTTAGAACGTCCAAGGAATTTTTTCTAAAAAAATGTTCAAATGTGTGTGAAATCATATGGGACTTAACTGCTAAGGTCATAAGACCCTAAGACCCTAAGCTTACACACTACTGAACCTAAAGTATCGTAAGGACAAACAGACACACCCATGCCCGAGGGAGGACTCGAACCTCTGCCGGGATCAGCCACACAGTCCACGACTGCAGCGCCTAAGAGCGCGCGGCTAATCTCGCGCGGCGGAAATTTTTCTCTTAATTTACTAAAAATGTTATGGTAAAATTAATTTCAGAGTACACTACTTCCTCGTCGAGAATAAATACATGTCTACTCATCATCGTTGATATACAAATGATAAACGATTTCCGAATAGCAGTCCAAGGCAATATTTATAGATACCGGCAGTAGTTTCTTTGGTGAATGGTAACAGGTAAAATTTATTACGAAATTTTTCATACAAGTGGACAGATATGTGTTTCTGTTCAACCTGCAAAAAACACATAAAATTTTTGTTCCATTTACGTTTTTACCCCCCAAAAAAGAGGGAATGGGCACACGGGTGGCTGACACCAGGAGTGCAGCGGTCATTTTACGAGCGCCGGTTATGGCGGTGCGCAAGGCGGCGATGGCAATTGTTTTAATGAGAATTTAGCGAGGCCGCCGGGGAGCGATGCGATTGCGCTGCGCCGCGCCGCGCTGCACGTGGTCCGTCCCCGGCCGGCACTGTGTCTGGCGACAGGCCCGCCACCGGAGCGCAGCGCGCCGATTGGCTCAATTAAAGGCGGGCGATACGGCCCAGGGCAGCGGCGGAGCGGGTCGAGAGGCGCCCGGGGCGGACACGACGCGCGGCGCGCATTGGCCGGCCGCCAGCCGGTGAGCACCACTGGTTCTCTCGAGGGCTCTCTTTCCTCGGTCGCTGCCAGCCACCGGGCGCGCACGGTTCGAGGAACTGCTCCGCACCCGTTCCTCTCACAGTGCCACAGCAAGGGAATTTATTAACTTTAGCATTTCGACAAGTGACCCTGCCACTGTGAGACGTGCCGATGGTGTGAGTAGCTCCCAACGGCCAAGTCCGGTGAGGTGTCAGATCAGAGGGGTGTTCTGAACACAATTTCGACACAAAGCAGATCAATAGGCTGTGGAGTGGAAGGCGTAGGCTAGCAATAGAACAGTGCATCACCATTGACTAGACACATTTATTGAACACGTAAGTCAGGTATTACCCAAAAGGAACAATCAGTCCAAATTACAAAGTAATATTCTTTTCCTTTAAGTCACTCAAACATTTAAACAGGCAAATAGCAATCATTTAACTGAAAGCCTTTTAAGAAGGGAAGACTAGAAAATTTGAATGATGAGTTAAAATCATATTTAAATAGGCTCTGACCGAACACATATTTTGCCGGCCGTGGTGGCCGAGCGGTTCTAGGCATTTCAGTCCGGAACCGCGTGACTGCTACGGTCACAGGTTCGAATCCTGCCTCGGGCATGGATGTGTGTGATGTCCTTAGCTTAGTTAGGTTTAAGTACGTCTAAGTTGTAGGGGACTGTTGACCTCAGATGTTTAGTCCCATAGTGCTCAGAGCCATTTGAACCAACCATTTGAGCACATATTTTAAAACGAAATACTTCCTCTAAGGAACCAGCGACATTACATAATCCTCAACAACCATATTACATCCAAGACATTTAAGATTAAACAGTAATATATAACATCAGAGAGCTGCAGTCCCAAGTTTTAAGCCGCAGGTTTCAGATGGACTGCACTGCAACAGTATAATGCAAGTCCCTCAGAGGAGCTCCTCACACAGGAAGTTATTGCCGCAATCGACAAAGTATCAACATCGTTCCATGTACAGACCTAAAACAAACTAAAAGCTCTCTTAAGTTTGGTACAGTTAATTCCCTTTCAACATAACATACAAGTCTAGCCCTAGGACGTCACCGACACCCCGCAATTTAGCACGCGAAAAACTACAGCGATGCACTCATCACGTATCCTAAACAATCCAAGAACAGAGAGCCGGCTCCCCAATAGCGGAACATTTAACCACGCGCAGCGTGCGGGTTTGCGGGATGCTTATCTCGCCCTTAAGCTCAACACCGGTTCAAATACTAGTCAGTCTACAATCTAGAACCATCATACACAGCCCTTCAGTTACTGCATAGAAAGTCAATGATAAAAGCTTAAGCAGTTTCCTTACTAGACAACCCTTATGAATAGTAGCCGTAATTTTGTTTTTCGTTAGCACACCCACAATCAAAAGACAAACAACGCCAATCATAAGGACAGTAGCACATACGCAAGTAGCAATGGTAACTTCTGCTTAGATTGGCTACAAATCAGCACGTGATTTAATACACCAGAGAACAGTCTTTACAACATAACCATCAATACAACAGCAAATTACTCACACGTGTACGCCCCCACGATTTCGATTCGCAAAGCCATAGACAAACGTGGAGTACGTATCCCTTAGACCAACGTAATGGTTCTCCCTCAGTTACCCCAAATAACTGACTCCCTTAGTTGCACAGCAAAGAACCAGACCTAATGAAACCACCACAGTTTTCGCCTCTAAATTGTCACAGTACAAGTGAGAGTCAATCACAAATGTAATTTTACATCAGTTCCCGTATAGTCAATACAAGCGCCTGATTTTCACCCGTTTATAACGGCAGGCAGCAACATCGTACGGAAAAGAGAGTAGACACAACGTCTTACCAATTATCTTCTCCGAAAGCAGCCACCGCAACTCTCGGGAACCACTAGGACATCGAATGCAAAAATCGTTACTCCTTCACACAAATTACAGGACGCCCGCTTTGCGCTGATTGCTACGGCGCCTTCCGTTCAGAGCCAACTTGTATATCTCCATGCGATAGGTCCGGTCCCACACTCGCTGCGTCAACCCGACAACCGTCTTCCACGACGTCCCGAAGCACACCCCCACAGGACCTCGCCTCGTTACTCCTCGCGTAGGCCCCAGAGAGCGCTGCTTACCGCCCTGACCATGGCAGGAAAGATAAACAAATGATAAACGATTTCCGAATAGCAGTCCAAGGCAATATTTATAGATACCGGCAGTAGTTTCTTTGGTGAATGGTAACAGGTAAAATTTATTACGAAATTTTTCATACAAGTGGACAGATATGTGTTTCTGTTCAACCTGCAAAAAACACATAAAATTTTTGTTCCATTTACGTTTTTACCCCCCAAAAAAGAGGGAATGGGCACACGGGTGGCTGACACCAGGAGTGCAGCGGTCATTTTACTATCGATATGAGCCACCACTGCTGATCCGGTTCCCGTCTGGTCACCGAAGTTACGCATTCTCGGGTGTGGCCAGTATTTTAATACATGACCATTCAGGTACTTTGTGCCCTGTTCACATTTTCCACTTTATCTTTATGGTTGAGGGTGTAGGAGAGGTGGTTTCTATTCACCAGCCTTTCACCCAGATGCCCTGGATTCTGTTCCAAACTTCTCAGCAATGTGTCATTAGGTGAAGGCATGAGACACTGTTGATGGTGACCAGACCGTCATATCTGGACGTTAAGTACGGTGGCCGCCTTGGTGCTCTTAGAGAGGAGACTCTAAGTGCTTCTGTCGGGTTTCACTATCTCCCTTCTCTCACCATCTTCAACAGAAAGATAACACTACATGCCACACACATCCATTACAGTCTTGTACACTTAACAGCTGCACTTACGCGCACATCTCTCATAAGTCACGAATAAAAGCTGCTTCCAGCTGCATTGCCTTGGTAAGTACAGTACTGGCCATTAAAATTGCTACACCAAGAAGAAATGCAGATGATAAACGGGTATTTCTTGGACAAATATATTATACTAGAAATGACATGTGATTACATTTTCACGCAATTTGGGTACATAGATCCTGAGAAATTAGTACCCAGAAAAACCACCTCTGGCCGTAATAACGGCCTTGATATGCCTGGGCATTGAGTCAAACAGAGCTTGGATGGCGTGTACGCGTAAAGCTGCCCATGCAGCTTCAACACGATACCCCAGTTCATGAAGAGCAGTGACTGTCGTATTGTGACGAGCCAGTTGCTCGCCCACCATTGACCAGGCGTTTTCAGTTGGTGAGAGATCTGGAGAATGTGCTGACCAGGGTAGCAGCTGCACATTTTCTGTATCCAGAAAGGCCCGTACAGGACCAGCAACATGCGGTCGTACATTATCCTGCTGAAATGTAGGGTTTCGCAGGGATCGAATAAAGGATAGAGCCAAGGGTGTTAACACATCAGAAATGTAACGTCCACTGCTGAAACTGCCGTCACTGCGAACAAGAGGGGATCGAGTTGTGTAACCAATGGCACCCCACACCATCACGCCGGGTGATACGCCAGTATGGCGATGACGAATACACGCTTCCAATGTGCGGTCACCGAGATGTCGCCAAACACGGATGCGACCATCATGATGCTGTAAACAGCATCTGGATTCATCCATAAAAATGACGTTTTCCATTCTTGCACCCAGGTTCGTCGTTGAGTAAATCATCGCAGGCGCCGTGATGCAGCGTCAAGGGTAACCGCAGCCATAGTCTCCGAGCTGATAGTCCATGCTGCTGCAAACGTCGTCGAACTGTTCGTGTAGATGGTCGTTGTCTTGCAAATGTCCCCATCTGTTGACTCAGGGAGCGAGACGTGGCTGCACGATCCGTTAAAGGCATGCGGATAAGATGCCTGTCATCTCGACTGCTAGTGATACGAGGCCGTTGGGATCCAGCACGGCGTCACGTATTACCTTTCTGAACCCACCGGTTCCATATTCTTCTAATAGTCATTGAACCTCGACCAAAGTGAGCAGCAATGTCGCCATACGATAAAGCGATAGGCTACAATCCGACCTTTATAAAAGTCGGAAACGTGCTTGGTACGCATTTCTCTTCCTTACACGAGGCATCACAACAACGTTTCACCAGGCAACGTCGATCAACTGCTGTTAGTGTACGAGAATTTGGTTGGAAACTATCCTCATGTCAGCACGTTGTAGGTGGCGCCACCGGCGCCAGCCTTGTGTGAATGCTCTGAAAAGCTAATCATTTGCATTCACAGCACCCTCTTCCTGTCTTCCTGTGCCACTTCATCTTCGTGGCGTAGCAATTTTAATGGCCAGTAGTGTAGTTATTCCAGTCTTCTGTAAGTCCATTTCCTCTTTCCCTCTCAATTTCCTTCTTGCCCAGCTCTCCGTCTATATCGTCCAACCCTCTGCCCATATGCTCCTCCCCCTCTCTCTCCATCAATCCCCCCTACCCCTTTCCTACCGTTCCTCAGCCCTCTCTCTGTCCATCTCCTCTTCCCCTTGTCTCTAACCATATCCTCCGCCCACATTCCGTTGACAGTCTCCTCCTCCTTCCTCCTCCTGTCCACATGCTACACGCCTCCCTCGTTCATCACATCCTCTCTATCCATTCCACCCCATATTTCAGTCCGCTACCTGTTCCCCCTTTCATCTCGAGTTTCCACTTCTAAGTTCCTCACCCCCAATTATAAGTCAATTTCCACCTCCTACATCTCTCTTTCCATTTCCGACTCCCCACTCTCTCTGCTGATTTCCTCCTATTCCCTCTCTGCAACCGTCTCATCGTCTTTCCTTTCTCTGTCCATTTCTTTCTCTTTCTGTCCACCTCCATATCTGCCTCCTTCTCTCCCCTTTCCATCTCCTCTTCCCCACCTCCTCCTTCAAAGTTATCACCCCCCCCCCCATCCCAATAGCATGCTGGTGGTTCTTACCACCAAAGTACTTCTTTCCAGAGAGTAAGTAATATGAGTACCAAGCTTGGTTCAAATACACGAACGCGCTCAGGATGACTTATCTACGGGCAGTTTTGCCTGAGTGCACGCATGTCACAAATATTTCACACGTGTTTAACGCATTTCGCACTGATTTGTACGTATAATTCTCCTGTATCTGCGACGAATGTCGCCCTGCAAATTCGTTTTGATGCAGGTCAATTTTTATGATGTCACAGTTCTTGAACGATGTTCAGGAGTGTGTACTGTACAATAATATAGCTCAGCATATACATTCAGTGCTACATTTGGGCACTGTCTATGAAACTTGATCTGAATAGACTTAAAGACGTAATAAATTAAAACATCACCCGTAATCCGAGAGATTTTGTAGTGACGAAATTGCGTTGTCAAGTTAAACGTTGCAGTTTCTGTCGGTAGGTAGCGCCGAGGGCCAATTACGTTAGCATTTTAAATTGTTCAAATGGCTGTAAGCACTATGGCACTTAACATCTGAGGTCACAAGTCCCCTAGACTTAGAACTACTTAAACCTAACTAACCTAGGGACATCACATACGTCCTAGCCCGAGGCAGGATTGGAACCTGCGGACGCAGCAGCAGCGCGGTTCCGGATTGAAGCGTCTAGAGCCGCTCGGCCACCGAGGCCGGCCGTTAGCATTTCCTGTCACGTGTCTCTCTCCGCACACCGAGGAGCACTCGCATTCGGGAGAACGACGTTTGAAACCAGCGACCGACCGTCCTGATTTAGGTTTTTCGTGATTTCCCTAATAGCTTCAGACAAGTGCCGGAATGGTTGCTTTGGAAGGGCAAGGCCGACTTCCCTCTCCATCCTTCCCTAATCCGATGGGACCGATGACCTCACTGTTTGGTCGCCTGCCCCAAATCAAACAACCACCCAACTGTCTCTCCCCACGAAAAAAATAAATCTTGCCATTTGGATTTTTGTTCTTCATTCACAGAAGCTATTTTTGCAGAATGAAGATGTGAAGAAATAGCACACTAGTTGCGTTAAAAAATATTTTTCCTTTCACACCGCCACACCCCCGGGGACTGCTTCTTTTCCGGACTGTGCTTGCTTCACACAATCAAAGAGAAAGACTGGACGTGATGAAAGCTCAACAAATAGTAAGGCTATTTCGCACAGTGAAAGTAAAACTATGTTCTATTACAATTTCGAAAGAAGAATTTCAATTATTTACCGAAAATCGCGAAAAAAATTTAATATAAAATAAATGTATCGGCATTCAATTTTGCCATTTCGATGCTGATGTATCGATGAACGAGGGTGAGTCACATGAAAACCTCAAATTTTTAATAACAAATCGAAATCTCGCACCGTTATCCTGTATGTTGGTAAGCGTGCTACAAAAAGCGTGCAGAATGGCCTGTAGGTGGCAGCATATTACCGATGCACATACACACACACCGTCGCAATATCAGTATAAAGAAGGTCGCTCCAATTGCGACTTGCACCAGGGAAGAACTGCGTTCTGTTATTCGGTTTTTGCGTAGTGAAGGTGTGAAACCTATTGAAAGTCATCGGCGAATGAAGGTGACGCATGTTTGTCACAGCAGCAAGTCTACGAATGGAGTAGATGTTGTGACTTCAGTGAAAGATGCACCTTGTCCAGGTCAGGCAAAACGAGTTGTGACTCCACAGAACATTGCAGCAGTTGAAGCCATAGTGAAGAAAAACCGCCGAGTGACACTGAATGACATTGCAACATATTTACAGATTAGTCATGGGTCAGCACACCACATTGTGTATGATGTACTCCAGTTTCACAAAGTGTCTACAAGATGGATGCCACGGCAGCTGACTCCTGAAATGAGTGTTGTTGCTTGTGAAGAACTTCTTCGGCGCTTTGAACGAGAAGGTGATGGTTTCCTTGCAAGCATTGTTACTGGGGACGAAACCTGGGTTCACTTCCACCAACCGGAAACGAAGAGAGCGAGCAAGGAATGGCGCCATTCCTCATCACCAAAACCAAAGAAGTTTCGAACAGAACCATCAGCAGTGAAGGTTACGCTGACTCTCTTTTGGAACGAAAAGGGCATCATTCTGGAGCATTACATTCCTAGAGGGACCACTGTCACCAGTGAATCATTCACAAATCTCCTAAAAAATCATCTGTGACCTGCAATCAAATCAAAACGACATGGATTGCTCTCAGCATATGTCCTTTTGGAACGTGATAATGCAAGGCCCCACACTGCCCGTACAATAGTTGCAACAATCACACACCTGCATTTTGAGTGTCTTCCTCATCCACCGTACTCACCATACCTTGCCCCAAGTGATTTCCATATGTTTGGACCCTCAAAGACGCAATGGGAGGAAAGGAGTTCCGTTCTGATGAAGAGGTACGCCACGCGGTGCATGAGTGGCTGCGTGGGCTACCAAAAGAATTTTTTTTTCTAATTGATTGTATGCACTTTGTAAGCGCTAGAGGACTTGCATTGAGCGTGGGGAGATTATGTTGAAAAGTGATACAGCTTTGTACCACTTCTGCACAATAAATAATATTTAAAACAATATTTAAGATTTTCATTTGACTCACCCTCGTACATATGGGAATAAAATCGTCTACATCGATACCTTTTCAGAAAAAAAATCGACATATCGCTATATCGATATTTCAGCAGTAGCACTAACATACATACATACATTTTATAATGCGTGAATTCACTCTTCAATTTGACATGTTTTTCCCAACGGTTGAGGATTAGCCGGAGACCTTAGTATCGATGCACACAAGCGATTTATTGTTGCGAGCTGGCAATGTGTATTTCACGCTTATTTCAGCAGTACAAGTGAAGAAAAATTGCCACGCACGCTATGGCAGAGAAACGTTGGACTCGAGGATATCCAAATAGTGTTGTTGTTGGTAGAAACGGGCAGCGCACAAGTGATCGCAAGCAACAGCTGCCGTCAGCCTGCGGTGGCAGCAGCCTGTTAGGATGTGGACCTGTTTGTAGAGTAAATGAACCAAAACCCGGGAACATGGATCTCAGAAGAAGCACTATGATAAGATTGAGAAGCCAGCCGCCAAGTGCGTAGAAAGTTTTACTGTAAAACCAGACTGGGACAGAAATGAAATTGGAAGTATCACTGTTTAAGCTACAGGGTAAATTATAAAGGGCACAAAATGTCTTAAAAATCGATGTACGTGAGTAAAGAAAACGGAACAAATGATGCACTTCGTGAAAAACAAACATTCAAAATTACTCTCAACTTGGTTCTTGAAAGTTAGTTTGAAAAACGGCCGACCCCACTTGCTGAAAATAGCGGCGAATTTGGCGTGGTAGAATTTTCCCTTTGCCAGGTGGATATTTTCCTACGAAAGAGATTTCTGGGGCACTTTTCACAAGACACCCATCACTTCACAACAGCATACTGATATGATGCAAGAAATTTGAGGAGGATGGTTGGCTATGCAATACAAAACGCTCGGCCTTACAGGACGTGTTACAACAGGCAGTGTAACGTGCGAGGTACGTAGTGTTGCGAAGTTACACAGTCTCCATATCGAGCTAGGGCAGAACTGAATATCCGTTAAACAATAGTGTGGAAAATCCTTCGTAAGAGATTAAGAATGAAACTGTACTAAACGCAACTCCTGCAAGCCATAAGCCATGACAATAAAGTCCCACATCTACAGTTTTGCATGCTTATAAAGAACCATCTCGCAAACGACGACTGTGCAAGGAAAGTAATCTGTAACGGCGAAGCCACTTTTCATCTATGAAGTAAGAAAAATAAATATTACACGTGCTACAGCTGACAGACAAACCACATGCAACTGTCCCAGACGTCCAGGATTCCAAGAAATTTAACATGTTTTGTGCCATGTCCAACAACTCAGTGGACCCTTCTTCGCTGAGAGAACTACAAAAGTTATCACCTGTCTCTGCCTGTTGTAAATTGTGATTCATAAAAAACCTGAAACTGACAGCAGAGATTTCATCTTGCACCAAGATAGCACAAATCCACATTTCTGCTATCGTTTGACTAGATTATCTGAATGAGACACTGCCACAGCGCGTTGCAGCCAAAGACCTACCGTTACTCTAGTGCTAATCACGATCGTCAGACTCGACATACTGCGAGTTTTTCTTGAGTGTTTGTACCAAGGAGAGACTTTATGTGCCGCTGCTGCCACAAAACCTCGGAGACTAGACACACAGCATAGCAGCAGCTGTTGTTACCTTCACCCCTGACATGCTGGGTCAGGTACTGACAAAATTAGACTACCTATTAGATGATTGCCATGTGACGAATGTTTACAGATACAACATTTGTAAATATTGTAGAAAATGTTTCGTCTTTCACATGCTGAAGCCCTTTATTACGTTGTTATCAGACATTTATCTGTATCAATTGTTTGAAATGTTTCGTGGAACTCCTGGTTACCCAGCACTTAATGTTTTACTGTGTATCAGTATAAACAACTAAATGAATCTTCAATTGTGACACAAATTAAACACTCTTTCAAATTCCGCAGTATAGTGTCGCTGTTCTCACTATGAACTTTATCAACCCGTTCTAGATACGCTATATTTATTTTAATATGTTAGTTTGCCAGCACTGACTATTTAAATAGTAAGCGAAAACATTTCTCCTACTTTCTAATAAACTACTTTCTTTCGCTGATTAGCGTTCACTGTTGAGATTGCATAAAAAACTTATACTTCAAGTATGTTCGAGGCTATAACCATCTCTGGAACAACAGTAGTTTTGGAAGACAGATTTGCTAATGCTAATAGTAAAATTCATCCTAACAATCATATGTCTGTGAAGTATTCTCCATTTATTCTTTAGATTTCAAAAATACACGCTCTACATGTATCCGAGCACGAACAAAACAGTAGTTAGATCGAGGGAAATTCCGGTGTATGATCTCAACACAAAATGACACAGAGAAACTCCTTCATGCTCAATAAAATCAATCCATAGAAGATTCTATAGTTTCTCGTAAAGATCGTCCTTTTAGTAGGCTTGCCCTCTAATGATTCACATTTAGGATCCTGATTTCCTCTGCCTACTTATATATCCTTCGTCTAGTGATCTGGTTGGATTTCAACCTGAACATTTTAGGTTAGGCCTTACCGTCACTGTTACTGATATCGAATGTAACATCAAGTTCACTGTCACCAGCCATTACATTTTTATATCTATAATGTGTTTCAAAGATTTAAACCTCCATTACAAGGCGGGTTTATTCGAAGAACGCAATTAGCGATGTCGTCTTTGGCAGACTGCTTGAATCTGTACGTTCAAACGAACTGACTGGCTAACTTCGGTGCTAATTAATCTCAAACGGCGTAACATATGGATTTTTTTCTTAGGAATTATTTATCAGCACAACCTACCCAGGAACATCCTTACAAGCTTTTCAGACTGTTTCTTACCACCCTTTATAAAATAATAAATGTTAAGAAAGTGCAATGGCCACCCTCACGGACACGAGGATTGCCGGGGGACACACATACCTGTGTGGTTAATTTACAGTAATGTTGTAACAATAGGTCTAGGAGCAGATGTAATTGTTCTTAGTCAGCAAACCTCCAGTTCTTAGGAGGCTTCCAGTAACACAGCTAGTAATAAAAGCTGGCACTTATTCACTTAAAACTTAAATTAATTCCTTTTATGCTATTTTTAACTGATCACATTTTAAATATCATGATAGATTTCTACATCAATATTAACAATAGTGGCTGCTAACATAATTTATAATATTCATATAATATGTGTTTATCATCATGAGTACTGGATATGTACGACTGTTTACAGTTTCCATGCAATAGATCTAAGAATAGTGGAAACAAATTGAGCTGATAGATTAAACTGAATTCAGCTAAACTGAATATGTATTGAGATTCGACTGCAGTGGTATAGCAATCACCACGCAAACTGGACGCCAGGTACGGAACCAAACTGATGTTTATTGTTTTATTGAACTTAATTCAGTGACCAGAGAGCAATAAAATGCGGGAATTGCTGTAGCCCTGACCATACAGCTCGTGCCACAGTCCAGTCCTGTACCTTTCTCTGAGGAGATGTACAGACGATCTTCGTTTACTAGAACAATATATCAGGGATGCTCTATGAAGCTATCAAGACCTCATGCAACACCGAAGCAGCGTTGAAAGTAAACAGGGGCTTGGCGGAGGGGAGGGGGTAGGTGGGAGTGCACCACCTCGCGCACTTCTCACAGGCATTGCCCTCTGCGTGAATTTTCATTGGAAGGTGATGCTCACACCTCAGCTGCCCTCTGGTTATCGTAGATCCACTTCTTACTCACACGTGAATCTCGCCGTGGATTGCCTGGCGTGGTGCGTGTAACATCGGAGGACACACAATACGGGACGAGCCAGTCCACGTCTATTGTTATTCCTGGCTATTCAGGGAGAAATGCTGGATTTCGTTCATTTGTGTGTTTCGGAGTGCAGGTACGCGAACACTGAGCGACTCCGAGTGGCTGAGTGAGGATTTTATGTTTTTCTGATGATTCCGTACCTTAGTGGGTGAAAACAGAACCCGTATAGGATCCCTTTGTTGTACGTCTGTCTGTCCGTCTGTCAACAGCCCTTTTTCTCGGAAACGGGTAGACGTGTGAAGTTGACATTTGTATCAGATACTATCGTCCACGGTCCCTTGTCTGAGTAAGAAGTGTATTCTTCTCCGTTAATGAAACCAAAAGAATCAAAATTTTAATCGCTAACTCACCCACCAAAATCTATAAATGGTCTACCTGCACATATATACAACACGACATTGCAGTGCTTGTCTTATTAAGAATTATGATGCATGCATGTCCGAGGGGACACTACATCGTCTTTTGGAAAAACGCAGCCATTGCAATAGCGTATTTATCCGCCGACAACGAGCAAGATTCTTCCAAGTACAATGTCTTCCCTGTACGGAAATTACGGAATGGATGTACGAGTACAGAATGTAGACACGTTGTTGACAATATATGGAACGTTGTGTCTGGCCGTGAGGCGTCCTCTGGTAGCCAGGTGGTAAGGCGACAGCTGGCGATAAACGAGAAATCCTGAATCGAGTCCCGGTCGGACACAAATTTTCCTTGTCGTCATTCCGTTATACAGCTGGTTGCTGTCCATATTCGCAACTGCGAATAAATTTCACGTACCTGACCATATATCGGCTTTGGTGGTCAAGCGGTTATGTCCGAGCCTAGAAACCGAGAAATGTCGAGCGATCGCATCTCGGCAGTACCGTAGCTATCTTCAACGATGTGAGGAGTCGCTAGAATGACATATGCTTCGGATTCCAAGTTAAGCTGCAGGCCCCCCTTGGGTATCAGGCTTAGGATAAGGACGTGCAAGTCGGCGAAGTGGTGTCCAACTGAAATGGTGTCCAACTGAAGTACTTGCAGCAGGCCGCTGAACCATATGAAATTGTTATTAGTATCAATATGTGTAACTAACCCTCGAAATACTAGTGGTGGGTGCTCTTTACGCCCATCTTTTGAGAATATTGTAATTGGTTCAAATGGCTCTGAGCACTATGGGACTTAACATCAGAGGTCATCAGTCGCCTAGGAATTAGAACTACTTAAACCTAACTACGTTAAGGACATCACACACATCCATGCCCGAGGCAGGATTCGAACCTGCGACCGTAGCTGTCGCGCGGTTCCTGACGAAAGCGCCTAGAACCACTCGGCCACAGTGGCTGGCTGTTCAGAAATGGTTCAAATGGCTCTGAGCACTATGGGACTTAACATCTGTGGTCATCAGTCCCCTAGAACTTAGAACTACTTAAACCTAACTAACCTAAGGATATCACACACATACATGGCCGAGGCAGGATTCGAACCTGCGACCGTAGCAGTCGTGCGTTTCGGCTGGCTGTTGTAATTGGGTTAGTTACCTGATATTTTAAAACTATGAAAAAGTATTTTTTGTTTTTAATTAATTTTTGCACTAGGTTGTATAATTTCTTTAAATTTTTCAGTTAAAGTTAACACAGAAATTTAAGTCTCAGAATTAGATGTTACTTTCTAGATGAATGTCATATTCAGTATTTTCAGTATCTCTAAACACTTTATTGTTAGTAAAAGTCAACAACAGTTAACGTGATTTGCGTTTCTAAATATTTTTTTCGGATGGCATAATGTAATCCTCGTTGCTAGTTCATGTTCCTGAAAGTTAGTTGATTCTGGAGAGTATGCTACAACAGTTTTTCAGCTTCTGTAACTCTCCTACACATTAGTCAGTCTAACAAAGGAATGTTGTTGATAAAAGTCTACAACAAATAACAAATTTTCTTTGGTTCATTTTTTTTGGTGGCCATAAAATACGAAACCCTCCCCCTCCCTGCGCCCCTGGTTATGCGCTTTGGGAAAATACATTCGTACTGCTGGGTTTAAGAACGCGATTACTGCTCGGAAATGCCCGTTTTTTGTATCAACCAATTCTATACTTTTCAAGTATAGTACTTTCGGAGAAACACAAAACCGAACGTATAAGCGAACCGCTTATCATTTCAGGCATACAAGGTAATTGCAGGATTAATGTGCACAATAATGGAAAATTATGTGTTGAATGTCGATAAGCTATAGGAATTGTGAAAGAACCACACAGGCTGTTCAAAGACTTTGCGCTTGATAATGAATGCATTTAGACTAAAAAAAGTGGTGTAAGATAGTTGACATTCTCAGAAAATATGTTAACGCTGTAACGAAAGACGAATAATATACTATACGTACAAGAACGGAAGATCGAAAGAAAACCAGTGGGATTAGTAAGATCATAAGACATGTTTATAGGATTTCTCGACCTGGAAAAAGCTTTTCACATTGTAAGAATGGTAGAAGATGTTAGGAATTCTGAGAAAAATAGGAGTAAGTCATATGCAGAGACGGGTAGTGCACAATAAGTGAAAGAGTCAAGAGCGATTAATAAGAGTGGACGACTAAGGACAAAGTGCTCGAATTAAAATGGAAGTAAGATAGGGATGTAGCTCTCACCCCTGTTGTTTAATCTGTACGTCAAAGAAGCAATGACGGAAACAAAAATATGTCAGGAGTGAGATTAATATTCATGGTGAACGGGTACCACTCATACGATTTGCTGATGACATTGCTGTCCTGAATGAAAGTGAAGAAAAATTACGTGATCTACTAAATGGGATGAACAGTCTAATGAGTACAGAACATGCATTGACAGTAAATCGAAGAAAGACGAAACTGCTTAGAAGTTGCAGAAATGAGAACAGCGAGAAACTTAACATCAGGATTGGTGGTCAGGAAGTAGATTAAGTTAAGGAATTCTACTACCTAGACAGCAAAATAACCAACGACGGATGGAGCAAGGAGGAAATCAGAAGCAGACTAGCACTGGCAAAAAGGGCATTCCTGAATGAAATAAGTCTACTAGTATCAAAGACAACCCAAAAAATAAAGCAGTGGAGGATGCGAAGCAGACATTTGAAAGTAGATTTTAATAAGGATCGAGAGGCTTGGATACCAGATTCCGAGAAACGCATTAATAACACTCAGAATACAGGTTGAACGTGAGTAACGGTAAAAAAATGGAGGAAAAAGAGTCCTATGAACATGTGCCCGCAAGTGCGTCGTTGGAATGGTAGATGGCGCTGACAAAAGAAAGTTCCTCTGATTACGTGCCGTGTGCTCCTTGTGTTTGCAGGCTGTGTGATTCATACAGCGTACTGTAAGCAGCAAAATAGTCCGGTACTTATGTCGGGAACAAGCCGAGATGGTGTTAGTGTACGGCCAAGCAGATGGCAACGGTCGAGTCTGTACCAAAACAAGTACTCTCACAGACACCAACCACATCACGCAACAGCAATTTGCATGAATATGCTGTGAGACGGCGCGGCCATTTGGATGCACTATTGACAGCTTTTATTATGCCTTGACCACACTTTCATTTTTCCAACAGCCTTATGCGTTTCGACATTACGTCACTTTCAAGAACAATATTATGTCAGTCATGTAAAATTGCTCATTTGATACATTGTATCACTTTTCTCGTGATCGAGAATGTTGACGTGATACAATGTATCTAAGGAACAATTTTATGTGACTGACATAACACTTCTAAAATGACGTAAAGTCGAAACGCGTAAGGTCGATAGGAAAATAGAAGTGTGGTCAAGACGTAAGAAATGTAATCAAAAGTGTATCACGCAACATTTCAAGCACTTTTTGGGAGACTTTGTAATCGTGAGCCCTTTAAGATAGACGAACGTGCAGAAAGTTTCGCTCAATATAAAGTTAAATCGTAGTACTTGGATTTGTTAAGGCCTACTGTCACGTACATTTGTACAACGTGTGCATTTGTATTTACAATAAATATTCTTACTCTATTTCACTGATGGTTTAGAAACGTATAACCAGTAATTCTTTCATATCACCTGAATAATAATTGCACCAACGCACACACTCACACAAAGTACCCTTGTAACCTTCACTGATACCAGAATCATAATGATAAACACCACTCTTCCTTTCATAATAAAGGATTTCCCATCGGTGTATCCCAGAAACTTAGTAATGACCCACAGTAATGGCTAAGATGTAGAGCTAAAAAAGTGAAAATATATTTATATCTAACGTTAGAAATCTTAGATGTACGAATTTTCCAGCTAGAGCCATTGCGATGTGAAATTATGTTGTGGAGTGACAGAAGTTTCATGTTATTACTTTTTGTTCATCAATCTAGAAGATTTCCATTATCTTACATTTCCACCAATCCGTTTTTAAGGGGTTCTGTTATCTTAGCTAGTGTCTTTGTGCATTTCCTTTAACTTATAGTCATTGTTCACACCAAATTTATGTTTCTGTTTAGCGATTTATGGAATTATCATACCGTTTCTTGCACAAGGTAGAACCAAACTCAAAGTCATTCTGCACGGTTTCTACAACTACACCCTAATACTAAGTCGATAACTTATGTATTACCTTCAGAAATATCATGAATTTGGAGATAGTTCCGTGGGACGACCTTGCGTCACGACATAAATATCCCGATTCTCATATTGGCCTGTAACCAGAGTAATGGAGGTGGTGCAGATTCACGGAATGGTTATTAAAATGAGAAATGAAACTGTCCCCCGCACTTGGCACATAGCCGTAAGACTAGTATTAAAAAAGCAATTCTCCTACAGCGGTGAATTAAGATACTTCCTCGGCAAACCTATTCCACAAGTTCTTTTCTTTAAACTGGTCTTCTGGCGTTGACTTTTTCTGTTACATGGATAAATTCGTCCTAGTAATGAAACTCGAAGCAATAAAATCGTAGAATCGTTTCTTTAATTTGGGTATTGAATTCGGATCGTATCTTATGGTGCACAATTTTTCCTTTCTGTCTGTTAGCACATCACATACATATACCTCCAGTTGTACCGTGTTTCTTCAGTAATCCTTCTCGTACGTTATCCCTGTTGTGCGGTCAGTACAAATACCAAATTTCAGTTTATCTGAGCTCCAGAGTCTAGCTTTCACATTCTTTTCCTTCTTGATTGACCCTCTTTTGCTGTTAAGTTGAACATCTTGCATACGCGTGCCCCCTGTTCATCCTCTAGCTTTCACTTTATCTACGAGGGCGCGTTGCAATGCCTCCGAATTAATTGTATGAAAAACTCTTAAAGATTTTTAAATGAAACGAACTTTATTAACATTCTACATGTTTATCCTGCTCGTTGTCTACATATTTGTTTATCGACGTATTCACCCTGGCGACCACACGTTTCTTTCGACGAGAGATCAGTTTATTCACAGCGTCACTGTGGAATGTATGACGTAATTCAATGAGCTACAACCTTACCTCCTCTTGCACGCTTCATCACTATCAAAGGCCTCGGTGGTGTTTAAAAAAATGGTTCAAATGGCACTGAGCACTATGGGAGTCAACATCGGAGGTCATCAGTCCCCTAGAACTTAGAACTACTTAAATCTAACTAACATAAGGACATCACACACATCCATGCCCGAGGCAGGATTCGAACTTGCGACCATAGCAGTCACGCGGTTCCGGACTGAAGTGCCTAGAACCGCACGGCCACCGCGCCCGGCTCGGAGGTGTTCTTTAAGTTTTGGAGACAGGTAAAAGTGGGATGGGGTCAGATCGGGACTGCATGGAGCGTGATCGATGACTGTGAACCTAGGGCGTCGGGCACTTGCGGATGTCACAGCGCTTGTGCGTGTCCTTTCATTGTCATTCTGATGTAGACGATGCTCCATGTGTGGGCCAACTACTATAAGTCATGCTTTCAGTGGTCTGAGGGCTCCGCCCAGAGACATACTTACCTTACCCAAGTGCAATGTTGCAGACTACAATTCGGAGCCTTCCAGCGGCAGAGGGTTGCAACTTGTGTAAGCGAAGCGAGAAAGTCGACTGAGTAATGTGCATGACATGCAGTACCTCAACCGATATTGAGAACAATATAAAAGTTAGGAAACATTACTATTCAGCTCGCCCTTGTGTGTAAAATTCTTCTACGATCTTTCCTTCAGTGGTAGCCTAAGCTTTCTTCTGTTCCCAGCAGCGTAGTAGCCACTCTTTCCACTTCTCACTATTTTAGCTGCCCTCTTCAGTTATTACTACTTATTTCGCTTTTGCTCTGTTTTTCTGTATGAGTATTAGTTAAATTTGTAATTTCTTTTTTTCGTGTCTTATACCCTACGAGTCGTGCCAAGGATAGAAAGTACTTCGCGTCTGTTTCAGTTCCTCCGGATGAGTTCTAACTAGCAATGTTAATTTTGTCGTGTTGTCCGTCACGATGTATATATTTGAGAAGTTACCAGATAGTCTAAAGATTTTAATATCCGTTCAAGGACATAATTTTGAGGGAAGAATTAGAAGTTAACGTCTTAATTTAAACTTAGTATCCACAATACATTGTCTCTTTACGCTCAGGTCCCTTGCTTCTTGTGCTGTATCTCAGTACAATCCTCTCATTGCTGTGGATATGCTTTCGTTTTTGTGAAGCGTTCGAGATGGAAATATAGGAAAAGACACAGCTGACGTTAATACGGAGAGATTACTTCCATATTTTAAAAATACTTCAGGATAAAGGAGGAACCTAACAGTCTTATATCACTTGTAAAAGGCATGATGGCGTAAATTTCGCACGGTGATGATATGGAAAATTTAACAGGAAACAATAAATGGAAACAGTAATGCAGAATCATGTATCATTACCTACGCACTTGAATCGCTCGGATTGATGGATAGCAGATGTGACTCGTAACATATCAACGTAAGTAATAGAAAGGATCTCTGTTATTGAGGAAATCTTTCTTGTTTGCATCGATCTGCTTCTCATGACTCCAACAAGCGTACCAAAAAAAAAAAAAAAAGGCTCTGAGCACTATGGGACATAACATCGATGGTCATCAGTCCCCTAGAACTTACAACTACTTAAACCTAACTAACCTAAGGACATCACACAACATCCAGCCATCACGAGGCAGAGAAAATCCCTGACTCCACCGGGAATCGAACCCGGGAACCCGGGCGTGGGAAGCGAGAACGCTACCGCACGACCCCGAGATGCGGGTTCCAAGCGTAACACTTTTCTCTACTAGGAGAAGCTCCTTCTGTTTGCTTTTCTCCCATTTAATTCATATGCTAGACACTATTCGCCCATATATTGCTAATTTCTTTCAGTTTATTGTTTGTATTTATTCCTAATTTACGTGTTCTATGCTTCGTCCTTCAAGTTCTCCTAAAGTCGGTCTACGGAAATAAAGGGCGCGTGAACTTATTATTATTTTTTTGTATATACGCCACAGCGAAATGACATCCTCTAATGTAATCATCATAGTACGCACAGTGTCATGTATAGTTACTTTATAAATTTTATTTACGATTTCTAAATTCTTATGCTGAAGAGTACGGAATTTGACGCGCAAATGACGGGTCGGAGCTGAAATAACCATGAGCGCGTGCGATAGACAGATGAAAGTACTATGCCCTTCGAACAGTATAAGAGAATACTAGGAGATAGACTGAATTCTCTCACCGTATAGTTTTTCTTTTGAATCAAAAGTGATATGTGTACTGAGTTATTAAAATTTAATGGCTTTGGTGCGCAACTTTGTGATAGAAAGATGTGTATGAATAACGGGAGACAAACCGAATTGTTGGTCGCTATTAGAAAAGAATCGCTGACATGATGGGATTGCTAAGACACAGCTGACATGAAGTCAAGTGTATTATGCTGTTTATGGCTCATTAAATGAAGACAGATCACACACTAGCCAAAACAAACATGAAAATAAATGATTTATTCATTTTACCTGCTTGTATTAGGTATTGTGATTTTGAGGAAGGATCATGGGCGTGTATGCATCGGTTAGGTTGAAGAACCTGCAGATAATTACGCGGTCTGAGGTTAAATGTTCAGTTAGACAATTCGTAAAAGCTTTCCGTTCACTCGACTCCGCCGCAGTTAAATGTCTACTTAGCACTTCGTCATTGCACTACGACGACGACGCAGTTGAATTCACGCCATTTCAATAATTATAATAAAAGAAAAAAGTAATAACCGCGCGGGATTAGCCGAACGGTCTGAGGCGTTGCTTTTGTGGACGGTGAGGCTGCTCCCGGCACAGGTTCGAGTCCTCCCCCTGGCATGGGTGTGTGTGTTTGTCCTTAGAGTAGTTTATGTTAAGTAGTGTGTAAGCTTAGGGACTGATGATAGCAGTTCAGTCCCATAAGATTTCACACACATTTTTTTTTTTAAAAAGTAATAGACCATCACAGGACTCATCGAAGTGTCAGACAGGAGGAAGTAAACTGATTGATCTGCCACAAGTAAGTGATTAAAAACCTCGGTTCAGATCCTGTACAAACAAAATGGAATAGAGATCAACATAAACAGAATTACTTCCGCCCTTTTTATTGCTCATGAAAACAATATACTGCATGTTGTACCATCATACAGCGAGACCATCAAAGGTGGTGGTTCAGATTGCTGTACACATCGGGACCTCGAATAGCCAGTAGCACGTCCTCTTGCACTGATGCATGTCTATATTCGTGACATACTGTCCACAGGTCCATCAAGGCACTGTTGTTCCAGACTATCCCACTGCTCAACGGCGGTTCGGCGTAGATCCCTCAGAGTGGTTGGTGTGTCACGTTGTCCATAAGCAGCCCTTTTCAATCTATCCCAGACTTGTTCGATAGGGTTCATGTCTGGAGAACGTGCTGGGCACTCTAGTCGAGCGATGTCGTTATCCTGAAGAAAGTCATTCACCAGATGTGCACGATGGGAGTGCGTATTGTTGTCCAAGAAGACGAATGCCTCCCCAATATGCCGCCGTTGTGGTTGCACTATCGGTCGGAGGATGGCATTCACGTATCGTACAGTTTTTACGGCGCCTTCCATGACCACCAGTGGCGTGATTCGGCCCCACGTAATGCCACCACAAAACAGCAGGGAACCTCCACCTTGCTGCAATCGCTGGACAATGTGCCCAAGATGTTCAGCCTGACTGGGTTGCCTCCAAGAACGTCTGCGATAATTGTCTGGTTGAAGGCATATGCGATACTCATCGGTGAAGAGAACGTGATGCCATTCCTGATCGGTCCATTCGGCATGTTGTTGGGCCCATCTGTGCCGCGCTGCATGGTGTCGTGGTTGCAAAGATTGACTTCGCCATGGACGTTTGGAGTGAAGTTGCACATCAAGCAGCCTATTGCACATAGTTTGAGTCGTAACACGGCGTCCTGTGGCTGCATGACAAGCATTATTCAACATGGTGGCGTTGCTGTCAGGGTTCCTCAGAGCCACAATCCTTAGGTAGCGGTCATTCACTGCAGTAATGGCCCTTGGGCATGTCATCGACAGTTCCTGTCACTCGATCTCTTACATGTCCGAACAACATCCATTTGGTTCACTCCGAGACGCCTGGACACGTCCCTAGTTGAGAGCCCCTTCTGTCACAGAGTAACATTGCGGACGCGATCGAACTTCGGTATTGACCCTCCAGGCATGGTTGAAATACAGACAACACGGGCCGTGTACCTCCTTCCTGGTGGAATGACTGGAACTGATCGGCTGTCGAACTCCCTCTGTCTAATAGGCGCTGCTCATGCATGATTATTTACATCTGTTGGCCGGTTTAGTGACATCTCTGAACAATCAAAGGGACTGTGTCTGTGATACAATATCCATAGTCAACTTCTGTCTTCAGGAACCCTGGGAACCAGGGTGATGCAAAACTTTTTTTCATGCGTGTATATATACGTAAAGTGAGAGACTGCTTATTAAACCGGCCAGGGTGGTCGAGCGGTTCTAGGCGCTACAGTCTGGAACCGCGTGACCGCTACGGTCGCAGGT
This sequence comes from Schistocerca gregaria, assembly GCF_023897955.1. NCBI lineage: Eukaryota > Metazoa > Arthropoda > Insecta > Orthoptera > Acrididae > Schistocerca > Schistocerca gregaria. The sequence continues at coordinate 107,594,968 of NC_064921.1, read as the reverse complement.
TCGAATCTTGCCTCGGGCATGGATGTGTGTGATGTCCTTAGGTTAGTTAGGTTTAATTAGTTCTACGTACTAGGGGACTGATGACCTTAGCAGTTAAGTCCCATAGTGCTCAGAGCCATTTGAACCACTTATTAAGCCTGATGATTTTCTTGGTTTACTGGATTGCAACGAGTGATTGATCCTATGCAGTTTACATTAAACTCGTCAAGGGCTACTTACTTTGCTGGTGTACACTTAACTGCTTTAACAACTACGACTGGAATTAACGACGACATTCTGAAATTTATTCTATGAAGGAATCTGAAGTATCATTTTAGATCAAGCGGACTTTGTGATTGTACCGTATGAGTGTGTGGACGGGACATACATGTGTACACCACCTACATCATAGCTATTCGAGATAATTCCGTGCTGGGGAGCCTTCCCGCATAAAGTTAAGATGAACACAATTACATGGCCATATAGTAATTGTTCAGTTGTAGAAACCAATACACAGACACACAATTAACAACGTCATACTAATAACTGTAAGTACAATACAGCTAGATACATAAAAAGGCAATGAGTCGTACGTATACGGACTTCCAAGGCAACAAGAGACTAAAACGCGAGAAACAAGCCACTCTGGGGTAGACGCAGCAGCAGACGCCATTATGGATGTTCCGGCGTAACGTGAAGCTCCGGCACGCCAGCCAGAAACGTTACAGCAGAGAAGGCTGTGGGAAGACGCCTGCCAATAATATTCTGACGGACCCGACCCCTCTCTAGGACGACAACGAGACACCAGCGGCATCTACACGAAGAGGACATAAGCGCTGCGGCGCCTGGTCGCGGCCCAGTTGAAGACGAGCCGTTCTACGAACGGTACAGCTGTGATTTAAGACTGTATAATTTCCCTTGTTTTAGGCATTGTCTATACTGAAGAGCTTGCTTATGTTTGTCCGTCGCCCTTTGCGACGTCTGTATATCACAAAGTTAAGGAGTTTCATTTAACGCTGTGTAATACAAATCTATTAATACGATTGATTTGAATTGTTGTCTAGCGATCCGAGAAGCAGGTTTCCTAGGCACCCTATATTTGACGAGTGGGCAGGGCACACCAATGAAAATAAGAGCGATACGATAAGCACTAATAATGTCTCATTAAATTATGCAAAACATTTGCAACGATGCAGCACGAAGGCGGACGGCGTCCTAAATTGGTTGAGGTATTCAGTACAATAGCGGCAGAGTAGTTTTAAGCAGAAAGTGTGGTTGACTTGAAGCATACGTTTGCTCAACCGTCCAGGTGGTTGCCAGTTGGTGTGCTAGTAAGTTACAAAAAATGCGTGATTTGAAATTCGTAACGTTTTGGGTTACAAAACTATTGTGTTCAGAATAATAATGGTAGACATCTTTGATGTCTAACCAGACTCGGCAGAAAACAAAAACACTACGACAGTCGAAAGAGGGTGACGTACCAATGTTCTTCTGCTGAGGTTTTACCTTCTAAAGGCTTGCGCGCACAGGTGCCAGAGGAATAGTTTGTGGGAAATGAGAAGAATAAGTTTCAATTCATTTTCTTACTCAGAATCTTATTTTAGCTACCATACAAAACGATAATACAAAAAGAAGCGAATTTTGATGTTCTCATAGTATTCACAGCAAACTCGCTGTCTTCTCAACATGACGCTGCCATAATAATTCGTAAGGACACAGAGCTGCTTCCCACCCAACGTATATTACCAAACAGCAGGTAAAAGTAAAATACCTTATGTTTTGCAGGCTAAGAAATGTTTTAGGCACACTGAAATTGTTGAGAATATTTTATTCAATTTATCCAGGCTACCACCTACCAAAGTTAATGTCCGAAATAACGCTTCAAGAGCATACGTGCAACTGGCTTGGACTCGACAACTGCCCAATTCAATGACGGTGGAAACAGGATGCTACTGAGTTACTAAGTCCAATGTTGTATGTCAGCCCTTACTTAACTTTATACTCTTTCACTACAGAAAAATTTTCTCTGCAGTGTCAATCTGATGGCAGACGTCGCTGCAGTCGGTTAATAATTTATTATGATGTTCAGTAACAGCACTGCCGTTGCAGGGCGTTCTTGGTCCGCACTTGGATTCTACATCATCTCCTGTCCCTGGTTCAGCATTGCTGTCTTGAGTGTATGAGCTTCTTAATTCGCCAGCAGGTTCACAGTCAGTGTGAGGTTGTGAGGTTATATCGCCAAAACTTCGGAAAAAGATAAAATAATTATGAAATTTCGGGAATTCTTTTGTCTAGGTAACATATTTAAATGATTAACATTGCAAGTATACAGGTCAGTGTAAGCGCGGGATAAGCCATTGCAAATATGAAATTTAGTGTCCGGTGTAACTGCCAGAATGTTGAACGCAAGCATGCAAACAAGCAAGCATTGCGTTGTACAGTTGCCGGATGACCGTCTTTTTTATGTAGTTCCTAGACTGTGCATTTCGTCGGCCAGTACATGGACGGTTAATGCTGTTTTAGGATGACGCTGGTGGTTTTGTCCGATGACATCCGATATGTGCTGGACTGGAGACGTATGCGGTGCTCGAGCTATCTGTAGAGCACGTTGCGTTACAACAGCGATTTGTGGGAGAGCGTTATCCTGGTAGAAAACACTCCCTGAAATGCTTTCCATGAGTGGCGGAACAACAGATCGGATCAACAGGCCGACGCACAAATTTGCAGGCAGGGTGCGTGAGTTACCCACGAGAAAGCTCCTACTGTTATACGAAATCGCACCCCATAGTGTAACTCCAGGCGTAGATCCAGTGTGTCTAGCACACAGACATATCGGTTTCAGGCATCAACTTGCCTCCTTCTAACCAACTCGCGGCCGTTACTGGCACCGAGGCAGATCCAGCTTTCATCAGAAACAGCAGGCCTCCACCCTGCTTGACTCCGCTAAAGTTGCACTTCGCGATGATTTGGGGGTCAGTGTAATGCACGCTACAGGGCGATTGGCTCAGAGTTCTTTGAAGTAATCGATCGGTGCTGCGAACTGCTGCTTATATTGCTGTAGCAGGTGCAGTACGAAGCGACAGAGCCATAATTCAATCACTATGGCCTTTCCTCTGAAAAGTGCCACAAGGACGTCTGGTGTCGGCAAGAATGCCAAATTCTTCTGCACTATTGTCGAACGAACATCCATCTTCTCGTAGCCCTATTTACAAGACTCGTTCGAACTCTGGAAGGTGCCGATAATGGAGTCTTTGTCGCCTTAAAGGCATTCTTGACTAACATCAACTGACGATGTCCAGTCTGAAATGTATCTAACGCTCACCACTCTTTTACAGTGTATATCTGAAGGCAACCTGATTCACACGCTCATAGTGGCGCAGTTAGCGCCACTCTTTCGCGACTGACGCGAAATTTGAATGCACATCTTTTAGATGTAGAAACATGCTTGCCGACTTTCGTCTACGTCACGTAATACCTTCTAGGTGTTGCGATTAAGGTGGAGTTAGTCATGTCATTTTCATTTTTGCATGTTATCTACGGGCACATCAGAGACAGAGAGCAGGTTACGTTACTGTTAAACAATGTAAACAATTGCTCTTGTCGTGCCACTGTCTTTGCCTCTGCTCTGTCTGATACATTCTTTGTTGGAGTGTGGTAGGTGATGGATGTATTCTGTAGTGCCAATGATCGTGTCAGTTAAACGAAAAAAGATTTATTGTGAAGGACAGCAAGGATGAATATGATGTATAAACTGGAAACCGAAAAAAGCACGAGGGTTGGAACTTAAATAGTGGCAACTATTTATTCACAACCGATACAAAAGAGTTACATGTTTGCACCTGTTACTGTCCTTCAAAAGTAGTCACCAGCGTTGTGTAGAACCCGTTGCCAGCGATGTGGAAGTCGTCGTATACTGTTAGCAGAGCCTCTTCTGTTTATGGTGCGAATGGAGCGGTGTAAAGTTATGGTGATTCCCGTATACGACTGTGATGGTGTTATCCCAACGCATTACGTTCCTCCATGGCAGACAGTCAATGCACAGTATTACTGTTCCTTTTTGCGAACGAAGCCGCGACATTTCCTGCGCAACCCACCCATCGTTTTGCATGACAATGCAAGCTGTGGCCGCTCTGTTCGGCCGATTGGACTGCGAAGTACGGAACCATCCACCATATTCACCGGACCTAAGTCCTTGTAACTTTGATTTGATTCCGAAGATGAAAGAACCACTTCGTGGAATTCGCTTGAGAACTGTTCCAGCGATTCGGCAGGCAGTAGACCGCTCAATTCGCACCATCAACAGAACGGGCTCTGTAACGGTATTCTACGCCTTCCACGTCGCTGGCAACGGGTTCTACACGACGCAGGTGACTACTTTGAACGACAGTAACAGGTGCAAACATGTAACTCTTCTATAACGGTTGTGAATAAATAGTTGCAACTATTTAACTTCCAACCCTCGTATAAATCTTGTAAAACGTCATAATTTTTTGAAGAGAAGTAGTTTTAGGTAAGAGTGTCCCACTGCGCACCTAATTTGTAGAAATGATTATGTGGATCTAGTTAACTTGGTTCACTTGTGCACAGTTGAGAGAAAGACCAATACACTCCCTTGATTTGTGCATTAACGTATTAACTGATTAAACTGTTTGAGTTTATAAAAATTCTCTGTTAATATAGTACCCCTTTTAAATCATTGTTCACGCTCTTAAGCTTAGCATTGTTCAGACCTATGTTACGAGTAAAAATCACGCCTAGTTTTACTCCGTCTTTTGTAATATATGCCCCACTCTAAAATCGTTGTCTTAGGATATCAATTCATAGGTATGCAAGAGCTGGAAATTTTAGTTAGAAATCAATATCTAGCTTAGCATCTGCGTGATTGTTGTTTGATGTCTTGCTTTCGAGAAATCTGCAATAATGTTGTCAATACGTGAGGTAAGTGTAAACTTTGATGAGAGCTAGATAATAGATTTGGTTGTTGGGTTGTTTTGTGGGAAGAGACCAAACTGCGAGGTCACCGGTCTCGTCGGATCACGGAAAAACGGGGAAGGAAGTCGGCCGTGTTCTTTCAAAGGAACCATCCCGTCATTTGCCTGGAGCGATTTAGGGAAATCACGGAAAATCTAAATCAGGATGGTCGCACGCGGGATTGAACCGTCGTCGTCCCGAATGCGATAATAGGTTTACTTTAATATAAAACAAGTGGCATTCATATGAATTACAGTCTAGTTCAAAGTAGGTTCTGTTTAGTCAAAGGTCAGTACACGAGTTTAAGCTGAATAACAGTTTGTGGGGACATAGCTTTGGTGATATGTAGACTTTTATAGAGGTGTGTGTGTGTGTATGGGGGGGGGGGGGGGGGGGGGGTTAAGTTGAGCTAAATTTCATACAGGAATAAATATAGTGGGGAGGTTGCAATACATATTGCTAACTATTCCACGGTCTTTCATTGTCTTTTCGTATTACCTATGTCTTTATTGAATAAATTATTGTGTTAAATGAAAAATAGTTTGTGTTAGACACAGGCCATTCATATTAAAGTTTTTATTATGTACAAATATCCAATAGCTAAGAACTTAAAAATTCGCGTTATGCTTTCACGTTATGGAACTCAAATTTATAGCCTACATCTTAAATTCGTGGCTGTTTCACAGTTAGTTTCCTAAGTCAATGGGAACTTTTCACAGGCAGGGGTTTATTCGCTCCCCTCTCGTGTAAAATAGATATCGTGTAGCAATGTAGATACGAAATTATGTATAGACAACGGATCACCATAATCACAAAAGGGAGTAGTGAGAGTAACGATGATAATAAGCAATGTGGGTATTAAAAGCGAGCAGTGCCCTCCTCACCCCAAATTTTCTCGTGTCGTTCTCCTTTTTGCGATTCGCAATGCCCGGCGGAGCAGCGAGAAATAAAGCAATGTTCCGCAGAAGTAGTCGAATTCGCAGCTGCTGCGCGGCGCCGGCGCTTAATAGAAACGTATTTTCCTTTTAATGAAAGCAGCACCGGGGTCTCGGCTGGAGTGGTGGACTGGCTACCGTGACTACGCGCCGGCAGCGCTAGTGGCGGCGGCCGGATGAACGAGCCGATTACCGCCACGTGTGTCACACGCCGCCAGAATAACTGGCCGCTGCGCCGCCCCCGCACAGATCTCTATCATCCCGCGATTAATACTGGCCGGCCGCCGGGGGGCGCTGGAGGGGGGGGGGGGGGGGACATCCTGCGGTCTTAACGCGCTAACCCCACCCCTTCCCCGCCCATCCCCCTACCCCCTTCTCCCACCGTCCACCCACGCACTGCTCACGCTCGCCGGACGGCGCTGCGTGCCGGCCCAAGTTCCTGCCAAGTGATTTTCGACCACCCAGTTAAACTCCTAATGGCGCGTTACGCTGCCGCCGGTATTGAAAAATTCGACGTAATTGCCGACGGGCCGGCCGGCACGCGTTCACAAGCACAGAACGTACGGCGAGCAATCAGCGCTCTCGCAATAACGAACTTCACACTTCTCTTTTTTTATTATTTTATTCGCGCCACAGTTTCGTTTTATATTCGTGTCATATTTATCTGCAATCGTTTCTCTGCAGGCGACGAGCGCACTAAACCAATTTGAACACGCAAAATTCGCCCATATCTCTGTTCCTTATTTTTTTTATTTTTGAAGTTTACCTGCAGGGGAACGATTAACATTCGACTGTGGGCTTCAAACCACTTATCTGGAAAATCATAATTTACGTATGACAAGAGAAACCTTTTTCTGCGAGCACGATGAATCTTTGTTTTCCACCTTGATACTATGCTACATCCAGGTTGCGGTAAAACTAAATTTGCCATCTTCACGCTAAAGATAAACCCACCATCTGGTCAAAAGTACCCGAACAGCTATTTGTTGACATTAATATGGGGCCTGTCGATCCTTCGCCTTCATGATGTCTTGAACTCTATTGGGGACAATTTCAACTCGTCAGTGGAAGATAGGCAGAACATTCTCCGTCAACAGCCGAAACCGGAGAAGAAAGTCTCTGGTAATCCATCGAAGACGGTGGATCAGCTGCTGGACATGAAGTACTTAAATAATGATAACTGAAACTAACAACCATATTGTAATGCAGTGTCGTTTATCCAAAATTTTCTACCACTGTCGACGCCAAAAGGAGCCTGTTTCCGCTCCCAAGCGTAATCTGCCATCAACTTACGAAGCACAATGACAACACCATTGGAGGTGAAACTTCTGGCAGATTAAAACTGTGTGCCGGAGCGAGAATCAAACTCGGGACCTTTGGCTTTCGGGGGCAAGTGCTGTACGATCTGAGCTACTCAAGCTCGACTCACGCGCCTTCCTCACAGCTTTACTTCTGCCAGTGCCTCGTCTCCTACTTTCCAAACTTTACAGAAGCTCTCCTGCGAATCTTGAAGAACTAGCACTCCTGAAAGAAAGGATATTGCGGTGACATGGCTTAGCCACAGCCTGAGGGATGTTTCCAGAAAGAGAATTTCACTCTGCATCGGAGTGTGCGCTGATATGAAACTTCCTCGCATATTAAAAATGTGTGCCGGACCGAGACTCGAACTGGGGACCTTTGTCTTTCGGAGGCGTTGTTCTTGCTGCGAAAGATTCGGAATCCAGTTGATTTGGCCTCTGATGCACTCTACTACACATGCTGGTGTAACATGCTAAGTTTTACTGTTTCTATTTGAAGACTCCATCCGTCTTTGCCACTGTGGTTCGTACGTTGATGGCAGAGTACGCTTGAGGCCTGAAGATAACAGTTTTGATGTCGCAACTGGTAGTATGTTTTGAATGAGCGACGTTGGATTAAAGTACAGCTATTGGTTTCAAATGGTTCAAATGGCTCTGAGCGCTATGGAACATAACGTCTGAGGTTGTCAGTCCCCTAGAACATAGAACCATTTAAACCTAACTAGCCTATGGACATCGCACACATCCATGCCCAAGGCAGGATTCGAAGCTGCGACCGTCCTTGTCACGCGGTTCCAAACTGCAGCGCCTAGATCCACTCGGCCACTCCAGCCGGTGCTGTTGCTTTCAATTACCAATATTTAAGTAGAGAAGGAAGTGAAACCGGACGCTGGGGTCTCAAACAAAGTTGGATTTGTAACTCATCGCAAAGGTATTCCGTTGGTTTTAGGTCGGGACTCTGGGCGGGACAGTCTGTTTTAGCAATTTGTGTCAGACACGGCGCTTTATGAAAGAGTATAGTTCCATGCTCAAGCAGTCAGTGTTACTGAACTGTTCCTCTACCGTACGCAGTATCCTATGCTGTATAATGTGTTCATATCCTTCCGGACGTCGTATTTTTGTGACCGCAATTAGAGGACCACACCTCAATAACGAAAAACGCTCCTGCATCGTAACACCACCTCGTCCGTACTTTTCTTTGGGACTACATATAATGGCAGACGCAAACCCTTCCACCGGATTGCCACAGTGTATACTGCCACGACCCCAATGTCCCATTGCAGACTGTCAACCAAGGTACGAGGATATGGCGTAGGTTTCCCGATTTTTTTAAGTAACGGCCCCCAGAATGGCATCCTTTCCGGCGAGTGTTCATTGGAGACAAATATGTCACTAGGAGTGCCCTAGGCAAGTGCGACGGACCAAAGGGTGAACAACAACCTGCGGTTGTTCTTGTACATCTACACCTACACGGATACTCTGCGAATCACATTTAAGTGCCTGGCAGAGGGTTCATCCAACCATCTTCACAATTCTCTATTTTTCCAATCTCGTATTGCGCGCGGAAAGAATGAACACCTATGTCTCTCCGTACGAGCTCTGATTTCCCTTATTTATCTTGGTGATCATTTCTCCTTATGTGAGTCGGTGTCAACAAAATATTTTCGCATTCGGAGGAGAGAAATGGTGATTGAAATATTGTGAGAAGATTCCGTCGCAACGAAAAACGCCTTTCTTTTAATGATTTTCGGCCCAAATCCTGTATCATTTATGTGACACTCTCTTACACATTTCGCGATAATACAAAATGTACCCCCTTTCTTTGAACTTTTTCGATGTACTCCGTCAGTCCTATCTGGTAAGGATCTCACACTGCACAGCAGTATTCTAAAAGAAGACGGACAAGCGTAGCGTAGGCAGTCTGCTTAGTAGGTCTGTTACATTTTCAAAGTTTCCTGCCAATAAAACGCACCCTTTGGTTTGCCTTCCCCACAACATTCTCTGTGTGTTCCTTCCAATTTAAGTTGTTCGTAATTGTAATATCTAGATATTTAGTTGAATTTACGGCTTTTAGATTAGACTGATTTATCGTTTAACCGAAGTTTAACGTGTTCCTTTTAGCATTCATGTGGATGACCTCACACTTTTCGTTATTTAAGTTAAACTGCCACTTTTCGCACGATTCAGATATTTTTTCTAAGTCGTTTTTCAGTTTGTTTTGATCTTCTGATGACTTTATTAGTCGATAAACAAGAGCGTCATCTGCAAACAACCGAAGACGGCTGCTCAGATTGTCTCCCAAATCGTTTATATCGATAAGGAACAGCAAAGGGCTTATAACACTACCTTGGGGAACGCCAGAAATCACTTCTGTTTGACTCGATGACTTTCCGTCAGTCACTACGAACTGTGACCTCTCTGACAGGGAATCACTGATCCAGTCACATAACTGAGACGATATTCCATAAGCACGGAATTTTACTACGAGCCGCTTGTGTGGTACAGTGTCAGAAGCCTTCCGGAAATCCAGGAATACGGAATCGATCTGAAATCCCTTGTCAATAGCACTCAGCACTTCATGTGAATAATGGGCTAGTTGTGTTTCACAAGAACGATGTTTTCTAAAACCATGTTGACTGTGTCAATTGACCGTTTTCTTCGAGGTAATTCATTATGTTGGAATACAGTACATGTTCCAAAACCCTGCTGCATATCGACGTTAACGATATGGGCCTGTAATTTAGTGTATTACTGCTACTACCTTTGTTGAATATTCGTGTGACCTGTGCAACCTTCCAGTATTTCTGCACGGATCTTTCGTCGAGCGAAAGTTTGTATATGATTGTTAAGTATGGAGCTAATGCATCAGCATACTCCGAAAGGAACGTAATTGGTATACAGTCTGGACCAGAAGACTTGGTTTCATTAAGTGATTGAAGTTGCTTCACTACTCCGAGGATATTTACTTCTACGTTACTCATTTTAGCAGCTGTTGTTTAGTAACTTTGATTCGACAGTATCTCCATTGCTATCGTGTAGAGAAGGCATTGATTGTTTCTTGCCGCTAACATACTTCACATACGACTAGAACCTCTTTGGATTTTCTGCCAAGTTTCGAGACAAAGATTCGTTGTGGGAACTGTTATGGGCATCCCGCATTGAACTCTGCGCTAAATTTCGAGCCTCTGTAAAAGATTGCCAATCTGGGGGATTATGCGTCTGTTTAAATTTGGCATGTTTGTTTCGTGGTTTCTGCAACAGTGTTCTAACACGTTTTGTGTACGAACGAGAATCAGCTCCTTCATTTGTTAATTTATTTGGTATTAATCTCTCAATTGCTGCCGATACTATTTCTTTGAATTTAAGCCACATCTGGTCTTGTATTATTAATTTGGAATGAGTGGAGATTGTCTTTCAGGAAGGGATCAAGTGAATTTTTATCTGATTTTTTGATAGGTATATTATTCGCTTATTTTTTGAGGATTCAGGGATTACAATACTCAGTCTTCCTACGACAGCTCTGTGTTCACTAATCCCTGAATCGGTTTTGATGCTCGTTATTAACTCAGGATTATTTGTTGGTAAGAGGTCACGTGTGTTTTCACAACCGTTTACTATTCGCGTGGGCTCATGAACTAACTGCTCGAAATAATTTTCAGAGAATGCGTTTAGCACAATTTGTGATGATATTTTAAGCGTACCTTCTCGATCAAACATGCATTTTCGCCAACATATTGAGGGTAAATTAAAGTCACCACCCAAGCTGTTAGCTGATGATGCCGTGGTGTACGGAAGGCATCGAAGTTGAGTGAGTCTAAGAGGATGCTAGATGATTTAGACAAAATTTCTAGTTGATGTGATGAATGACAGCTACCTCTATGTGTAGAAGAATGTAATTTAAAGCGCTATTGTCACTGATAGCACACGTTGGCCGGCCGTGTGGCCGAACGGTTCTAGGCGCTTCTGTCCGGAACCGCGCTGCTGCTACAGTCGCAGGTTCGAATCCAGCCTCGAGCATGGATGTGTGTGCTGTCCTCAGGTTCGTTACGTTTAAACAGTTCTAAGTATAAGGGACTGATGACCTCAGATGGTAAGTCCCATAGTGTTTAGAGCCATTTGACCATTTGAAGAACACGTTGTTGACGTACCTACCTAACCTCCTACCAAATCGACTCGTCCGTCCCACGTCACCGGCGTGCGCACGGTCGAAGGAAACACAGTCACTTGTGAACGAGCGGTCTAACGCAACGGTGTCAATATGTTTTCGAAACAGGAACAATGGAATTGGTTCAAATGGCTCAAAGCACCACGGGACTTAACATCTGAGGTCCTCAGTCCCCTAGAACTGAGAACTACTTAAACCTAACTAGCCTAAGGACATCACATGCATCCATGCCCGATGCAGGATTCCTACGTGCGACCGTAGCGGCCGCGCGGTTCCAGACTGAAGTGCCTGGAACCGCTCGGCCACACCGGCCGGCGAACGATGGAGTAGGATCAAGATTGAATGTGTCAGAGGTCGTACAGCACGAGTGTCATCATGGTATTCGAGAGGCGTGTGGGGAATCGGCATTGCTGTACAGAACAGTGGGTAAAAGCCTTCAACGAAGGTCGGCAAACTGTGGCGGACATGCATTGGGCAGCTCGTCCTAGAGTCTTTTAAGAAGAAGTGCATGCTGTTGCCGTGTTAGTGGACAATGATCGACACTATACGATTCGTGAGCTCACCGACGAAACCGGATTAGCGCATGCGACTGTGCTTCGCATCCTGAAGGAACGTCTGGGCGCGTGAAAAATTGCATCACGATGGGTTCCGCATGAATTGACGGAAATGCAGAAATTGATGGATTACGACACTGCTCAGACGCACTTGGAGTGCTATGAGGGCGAAGGAGAGGCTTTTTTTACGCCGTATCGTAACACTGGATGAGACATAGGCCACTTCGTACGACCCAAAACTGAAACGCCAAACCAACGAATGGCGTCAGTATGGGACGCCGCGAAAATCGGAAGTGCGTCAGAATTCCAGTATGGTGAAAGTTATGGTGATTCTCGTGTACGACTGTGATGATGTCATCCTAACGCCGTATGTTCCCCCACGGCAGACCATGAATGCACAGTGTTACTGTTCGTTTTTGGAGCATCACCTGCGACCAGCTTTGCGAAAGAAGCGGCGACAATTTCTGCGCAACTCACCCATCATTTTGCACGACAATGCGCGGGCAATCACAGTGCAAGCTGTGGCTGCTCTGTTCGGTCGATGCGACTGGGAAGTACTGTACCATCCACCATACTCCCCGGACTTAAGTCCTTGTGACTTTGATTTGATTCCGAAGATGAAGGAACCACTTCGTATCATTCACTTCAGAACTGTTCCACAGATTCGGCAGGCAGTAGACCGCTCCATTCGCACCATCAACATAATAGGCTCTGCTAACGGTATACTACGTCTTCCACATCGCTGGCAACGGGTTCTACACAACGTAGGTGGCTACTTTGAAGGACAGTAACAGGTGCAAACATGTAACTCTTTTGTATCGTTTGTGAATAAATAGTTGCCATTATTTTAGTTCCAGCCCTCGTATGACTGAACTGTGTAATCAGGATCAGAAATGGACGTCTAGGGGGCAATAAACCAAAGTAACAACATCAAATATGTTGTGCTGTTTGAGACTTTCCCGGTGCTGCATCTGCTTGATAGGTTCACGGGAATTACGCCGGATAATATTGTAGAAACAGCACAATATTTGAGCGAGACAACTGCCCGCCATCTAGAGATGCTACTGTCGCGTCGCTGAGAAGCTCGCCAATTTATATGCTGGCTTTCTGCAACAGCGCAGGCGCCAGCGGGGCATGACGTCAACGAAGACCAATCGTAGACAGCGTCGAATGCAAGAGCCCTCTGCTGAAGAACGGGTCGCGGTCTGGGAAAGCGCGCTGCGGTGTGGGAAAATGCGGCCGGGAGCGACGGACACGCCACCGACATACGGTAGAAAAACCAGCACGCTCCAAACCTCAAGAAGAGCCTGAAGAAGCAGAGAACACCAAGATGTTGGTTTTTCTACGGTATGTCGGTGGCGTGTCTTTTAAGATGGGCAGAATTTTCAGGAAGTACCGGATTAAATGTGTTTTCCGGCCTCCAGCACGAGTGCAATCAATGCTGGGCTCTGTTAAAGACAACCTCGGCCTGAGAAGACCAGAAATATATAAAATCCCGTGCCAATGCGGGAAGTCTTATATTGGCCAGACGTGTCGTACGATCAAACACAGATGCAACGAACATAAACGTCACACGAGGTTGGGTCAGCCAGAGAAATCTGCGGTTGCTGAACACTGCCTTGACACGGGACACGGCATGAATTACGAAGAAACCAAGATCCTCTCGCATGCTTCCACATCATCAAAGAGGCTGTCGAAATACGTATAAACAGTGACCTAATAAACAGAGACACGAGGTTTCACACTGAGCAAAGCCTGGGAGCCAGCCTTGGCGGCACTAAGGAATCGTCAGCCGCAGAATGGCAACCGCACCGAATTAACGCAGATAGGAAGCCTTAGCGCAGATACTTAAATCGCGCGCCAACACCTCGCGCACGCGAACGGAGTCCGTCGCTCCCGGCCGCATTTCCCGCGCCGCTGCGCGCTTTCGCAGACCCCGATCCGTTCTTCAGCAGTGGGCTCTTGCATTCGACGCTGTCTACGATTGGTCTTCGTTGACGTCATGCCCCGCTGGCGCCTGCGCTGTTGCAGAAAGCCAGCATATAAATTGGCGAGCTTCTCAGCGACGCGACTGTAGCACCTGAAGATGGCGGGCAGATGTCTCACTGAAATACTGTGCGGTTTCTACAATATTATCAGGCGTAATTCCCGTGAACCTATCAAGCATCAAATATGTTTTTGAGACAAAAGAAAACCTGAGGTTAGCCTTAACATTGTGCACAGACAGAAACACATCCTTATATCTTACTAACAGCCACCATTAGAAGCGCTGAAAACAGTCATCAAGCGACTTTCCAGCGAAGTGCCCAAAGAAGAATGTCAGGAAGCTCTACTGAATGAAAATTTTGCTGTCAAGTTAGTGTTCCGATACAACAAGAGAGACAAAGTAAACGGCAGGCTAAATACCGCATCCAGTGTATGTAATCACGTTGGAAAAGGAAGAAAAGAACGGAATAGTAACAGTTATCTCCTCTTCAAGAAGACTCTAAAAGAAGATGGCCCAGCTCAATGTAAGAGACGCCAAATAATTGACCACAGTAAAAACTACAGCTTATTTCCGGCACAATGCGTAAAATCCGCTAGACGACATGAACTCTGTAAAGGCGATCGACCATCCTCCTTGCTGGATTCTGTGATCAGACAGCAGGTCACTGAAGCATTCAATTTGAACAGGCCAGCACCAAAATCAAACGTGGCTGCCCCTGCGACGGTAATCATGACCTACAACGATAACACCAAGACACCAGAAGGCACGCCACTACCTCAAGCACAAGACAAACCTCAAAATTTATGGAGTAGTTGACGACACTGAAGGACACCATGGAACAACAAAAACCAGACATTCTGCGATCAAGTCTGAAATGAAATAACTATCCAACAAAAATGATCAACAAGACAAGAAAAGGAGAATCACCAGACTAATAACCAATTTTCTAACCTTAGGTCAAGGAATCGGTGCTTCTCACAGACTTTCAACCCAACAAGGATAAGAGGAACAAAGACGTAAACATAGCCATTTGAAATGCACATGGAATCAGAAAAAAAATAAAGGATCAAGTCACAAAAGGGATGACTTGCTCAGTCAACAAAAGTTCGTAAATACAGAACCGATACATGTAGCAGAGCAGGGGGGACGGCAGTTTTTCTTCGGTACTGACTGTAATATTAAGAAACAATCCTACCAGTTTACAAACAATAGAGGCAGCAACAGTGAAGGTCAAGACACTGCGTGGACAAATAACCACCAACATCAGACCCACGTTCAGCTCTTGGAGGAAGACTTTGACGCAATTTGCATGGGAGACAAAAGAATATTCCTACAGAAAACTAACACTCTAAGCACATCACGTGGAATTCAAGGGAACAAATATCTTTCGAACTCAAAGAGACACTGGACAGAATGGTATAGGGCCCTAAAGAACCGGTGCAGATACCGTGACAGCGAACCCATCGCGCAAATGTCTTGGACACAATATCGAAGACAAAAATATCTATTGAAAACAACTACTCTCACGATATGATGGACTGTAACACAGTACTGGCGACGCTGTCGAACTCAACTCGCCCCCTACCACCACTAAGATCGAACCCAACTGGGTACAATTCCTCCACTATCTCAGCAACAACAGCCACCTTACAAGCGATGTTACCGACACAGAAAGAAATCGCTGAAGCCATCACTTACTCAAAAAAAAAAAAAAAAAAAAAGAAACTCTGCGGCAACAAAGCTGCCGAGAACCATGACCACACAAGACACCAACCAGAACCATTCACCACTACTCCTTCAAGAATTGGGGCGTATGTAGAAGAACCTGAGACCAAAACGTCAGGTTAGGCAAATCGATCAAGAAATGACGCAATGACTTCAGAACGACGTACTGATGAATGGGATGACCGGATGTGAGAAAACGAGATAGAAACCTTGAAGTTGTGTAAATGGATTTTTGAGAGGACGTTGAGTTTCAAATATTAGAGGATTCCAAGTAAAGAAATCAGTATGCGAATGAAAATTCCCATGTACATCAACGAAGGGGTATAAAATAGTACAGCCATCTGATGAAATTGAGGGATGAACGATGACCTGAAAAAGTACCTTTTTGGCGATCTCCAAACAAGAGAAGAAGAGGAACACACTGTGCAAAATGGGAAAATCAAGTGGACGGAGACACGCAATGAAGAAATTTGAAAGAAGATTTGTACAAGGATCGAGCGGCTTGGGCACGAGGTTGCGAGAAACGTCCACGATAGTCGTAAACACTTGGCATAATGTTGTAAATCCATGACAGCGCCAAAATTACGACAGCAGACGATGGTCGCGTATGTTACAGTAAACTGATAGCTATGTTCCTACACTAAAGATGAGTAACAATAAACACCGAAATGCAGAGGGGGAGAAATGAAGACGACTGCAGCAGTAAGCCCCCATGTTCAGTTCTGTCAACGCAAGTGTTCAACATATAATGCGTGCACGATGTTCCGATCAAGATCAATGTTATTCTCGAGCAATTCGCCGATGATGACGTGCTCACACAAACAGACGATGACACGGGAAAAGAATAGGAGACTGCAAGTCCAAGTAATGGAATCCGAAAGATGGTGCTGATACCACAAAACTGTACTGACCTCGCAAGAAATGCCTACTGGCCTCAAAAATCAGCCTACCATTGTAGCATTTCTACTTCTACACGGCCGCCAAATAGTATGGTGAAACACAGCGTAACACTTTGGCCTACTCTTTGACACGAATCTTACTTTCAAACATCACGTTCTAGAGAAACGGTAAAAAGTCCATGGGCATGGCGAAATCGCCGCAACTATTTCTCTGGAGGCGAGAATTAAATACAAATACTAAAGTAAGTAAGGCAGTAAATGTAGCAGTGATATTCTATGGAAGCTCATTGAGGGGATTAACCATTAGATGCAGATTATAAAAATTAAATGTCTTCGGTGGATAGCACAAGCATATAGATTCACCAGGAATGACGTTATACACCCCGAGCTTAACATCCGAAGGTTACAGGACAATGATACAGAGTGCTAGGCAGACCCATGAAAAAACGGACAGCATCCGTCATTTCGAGCGCCACGGCAGAGAAGAGAAGTAAGCATCATGTCCCCAGATCCAAGTCACCATTTCAAAGTGCTGAGATCAATAATCGATTGAATTTGAAAAGTTTTCAAAGGCTCGGAATTTCATCCTCACACAGTAAAGCACTGAAGCGCCAAAGAAACTGATATATGCATCCGTAATCAAATACAGAAATACGTAAACAGGTAGAAGACGGCGCTGCGGTCGGTAACGCCTATATAAGATAACAAGTGTCTGGCGCAGTTGTTAGATCTGTTACTGCTGCTACAATGGCAGGTTTGTTAAGATTTAAGTGAGTTTCAACGTGGTATGGGACACAGCACCTCCGAGTGGCGATGAAGTGAGGATTTTCCCGTACGGCCATTTTTCGAGTCTGCTGTTAATATCAAGAATCCGGTAAAGCATCAAATCTCCGACATCGCTGCTGCCTGAAAAAGATCATACTAGGACGGCACCAACAACGACTGAAGAGAATCTTTCAACTCAACGAATTGCAACCCTTCCGCAATTTGCTGCAGATTTCAATGCTGGGCCATCAAAAAGTGTCAGCGTGCGAGCCATTCAAAGAATCATCGTCGATGTTTCGGAACTGAAGGTCGACTCGTGTATCCTCGATGACTGCACCACAATGATGATGATGATGATGATGTTTGGTTTGTGTGGCGCTAAAATGCGCGGTCATCAGAGCGCGCGTACAAAGTCCTAATTTTTACTGAGTCCAATTTTTTGCAATGCAATCTAGGCACTATGATGATGATGATGATGATGATGATGATGATGATGATGATATGACGAGGACAACACAAACACCCAGTCCTCAGGCAGAAAAAATCGCCAACTCTGTCAGTAATCGAACCCGTGTTCCCCTGATCCAGAGGCAGGAACTCCAGCCACTAGACCACGAGCTGCGGACGTCAACACTGACATTGGACTGTTCAGCAATGGAAACATGTTGCCTGGTCGGACGAGTCTCGTTTCAAATAGTATCGAGTGGATGGACGTGTATGGTTATGGAGACAACCTCTTGAATCTGCATGTCAGCAGCGGACTGCTCAAGCTGGTGGAGGCTGTGTAATCGTGTGGGGCGTATACAGTTGGAGTGATATGGGTCCCCTGATACGTCTGGATGCGACTCTGGCAGGTGTCACATACACAGGCATCCTGTCTAATCTCCTGCATCCATTCATCTTCATTGTGCCTTCTGAGGGATGTGGACATTGCAGGACAATGCGACACCACACACGTGCTACAGAGTGGCTCCAGGAATACTCTTCTAAGTGTAAACATTTCCGTTAGCCACCAAACTCCCCAGACTTGAACATTATTGAGCATGTCTAGGATGCCTTGTAACGTGCTGTTCAGAAGAGATCACAACTCCCTCGTACTCTTACAGATTTATGGATAGTCCTGAAGGATTCGTGGTGTCAGTTTACTCCAGCACTATTTCAGACATTAGTCGAGTCATTGCCACGTCGTGTTGCGGCACTTCTGCATTCCCGTGGGGGCCCTAAACTACACTCCTGGAAATTGAAATAAGAACACTGTGAATTCATTGTCCCAGGAAGGGGAAACTTTATTGACACATTCCTAGGGTCAGATACATCACATGATCACACTGACAGAACCACAGGCACATAGACACAGGCAACAGAGAATGCACAATGTCGGCACTAGTACAGTGTATATCCACCTTTCGCAGCAATGAAGGCTGCTATTCTCCCATGGAGACGATCGTAGATATGCTGGATGTAGTCCTGTGGAACGGCTTGCCATGCCACTTCCACCTGGCGCCTCAGTTGGACCAGCGATCGTGCTGGACGTGCAGACCACATGAGACGACGCTTCATCCAGTCCAAAAAATGCTCAATGGGGGACAGATACGGAGATCTTGCTGGCCAGGAGAGTCGACTTACACCTTCTAGAGCACGTTGGGTGGCACGGGATACGTGCGAACGTGCATTGTCCTGTTGGAACAGCAAGTTCCCTTGCCGGTCTAGGAATGGTAGAACGATGGGTTCGATGACGGTTTGGATGTACCGTGCACTATTCAGTGTCCCCTCGACGATCACCAGAGGTGTACGGCCAGTGTAGGATATCGCTCCCCACACCATGATGCCGGGTGTTGGCCCTGTGTGCCTCGGTCGTATGCAGTCCTGATTGTGGCGCTCACTTGCACGGCGCCAATCACGCATACGACCATCATTGCCACCAAGGCAGAAGCGACTCTCATCGCTGAAGACGACACGTCTCCATTCGTCCCTCCATTCACGCCTGTCGCGACACCACTGGAGGCGGGCTGCACGATGTTGGGGCGTGGGTGGAAGACGGCCTAACGGTGTGCGGGACCGTAGCCCAGCTTCATGGAGACGGCTGCGAATTGTCCTCGCTGATACCCCAGGAGCAACAGTGTCCCTAATTTGCTGGGAAGTGGCGGTGCGGTCCCCTACGGCACTGCGTAGGATCCTACGGTCTTGGCGTGCATCCGTGCGTCGCTGCGGTTCGGTGCCAGGTCGACGGGCACGTGCACCTTCCGCCGACTACTGGCGACAACATCGATGTACTGTGGAGACCTCATGCCCCATGTGTTGAGCAATTCGGCGGTACGTCCACCCGGCCTCCCGCATGCCCACTATACGCCCTCGCTCAAAGTCCGTCAACTGCACATACGGTTCACGTCCACGCTGTCCCGGCATGCTACCAGTGTTAAAGACTGCGATGGAGCTCCGTATGCCACGGCAAACTGGCTGACACTGACGGCGGCGGTGCACAAATGCTGCGCAGCTAGCGCCATTCGACGGCCAACACCGTGGTTCCTGGTGTGTCTGCTGTGCCGTGCGTGTGATCATTGCTTGTACAGCCCTCTCGCAGTGTCCGGAGCAAGTATGGTGGGACTGACACACCGGTGTCAATGTGTTCTTTTTTCCATTTCCAGGAGTGTATATTAGGCGGATGGTTGGTTCGTTGGTTGGTTGGTTTGTGGAAGGAGACCAGACATCGAGGTCATCGGACTCATTGGATTAGGGAAGGAAGGGGAAGGAAGTCGGCCGTGCCCTTTGAAAGGAACCATCCCGGCATTTGTATGGAGTGATTTAGGCAAATAAAGGAAAACCTGAATCAGGATGGCCGGACGCGGGATTGAACCGTCGTCTTCCCGAATGCGAGTCCTGTGTCTAATCACTGCGCCACCTCGCTCGGTATTATTAGGCGGATGAACCAGTTTCCTACGCTGTTCAATGTATAAAATTATTAAGCTACACTTATACGAACCAAGCCTGCTTTTCATTACCATTTCGTGCAAATTTGGTGTATATGAAAGACCTGGCCTGACGTGAAAGTGGCATAGGCCTTTTCTCCTGATGTTTAAGTGTTTAGAAAAAAATAAACTGCGCATTTTAATGATTACAAGGCTGTGTTAAAGTTTCAATAGGATAACAAGCTCGGTTTTCATTCAAGAAAGTTTTCCTCAGTTGAACAGTGCATGGGGGCTTAATTAGAAAGAAATAAATGCAATAATTTTATTAGCTGTGTGGACGGTTACGAATTTACAAGTGGCACCCATCAGTGATAATAGGTATAAGCACGAACAACAGTTTGAATGCACACACAATTGCTTTTACAAAATTATTATCTATAAGCGCCCGGGTTCCCGGGTTCGATTCCCGGCGGGGTCAGGGATTTTCTCTGCCTCGTGATGGCTGGGTGTTGTGTGTTGTACTTAGGTTAGTTAGGTTTAAGTAGTTCTAAGTTCTAGCGGACTGATGACCATAGATGTTAAGTCCCATAGTGCTCAGAGCCATTTGAACAATTTATAATAATCACACAAAAGATATCAGATAATTGTCATATTAACTATTACAAATACACAAATATCAGTAAACCTATAATATTTATGGGTGTCAGTCCAAACCACAACAAATAAGTAAAATAATATATAGGAGATAGGTCGGTACCAATTATTTGGGATTAGGAGAGGAAACCACACAAAACACACTCACTCATCTTTCATCCACATGCTAAGTACTATTGTGTAATTGAAGAGTGTTAACTGTGTAAATGCAATTCAGTCAAAATTAGATGTTCAACATGTGTATCAAGTAGTAGTGGCAGCAGTGTATAATAGTCAATAATAGTTAGTCAAAAGTATATAGTACTTATTGCTTATTGATTTAACAATGTCTATGTGTAGACAATCTTCCTTCCACTGGAGTGTTCTAGTCTGCAATCTTCGTCCTTCTTATTCTATATAAATAAAAAAAATGCTCCTTACTTACCTTACCTCTTATCCACCAAAACTCCAATAATCATCAGCATCACATAATCGCAATACTTGAATAATACCTCTTCAATAAGTTGATACATATAAACCTAATCACAAATATCATTTCACTTCCATAACAACTCTTTCCTCTAGTCAACTCTTTCCATACAATGCGAAGACACAGTGTCCACACACAACCACCTGAGCCAAATATTCTACTCATTATGAATTATAAAATACATTTTTGTTACCTTGTCCATCATAAAATAAAAGAAACGCATACATCACCTCTAACAGCCTTCAGTTAGGATAACTTTCAGTTAGTAGGTGAGAGTACACAGTATTAATGATCACATAGGAATCTGAATTAATAAATCATAATATTTCACAGTGTGTACAGCACTTCAAGAATCATGGCAAAACAGAAGCAAACATGTGGAGTATTTCTTTGTGTCAATAATGTCACTTGCTATTTCAATTTCTCATGAAGAATGCAGTGTAATAACTGTCAATGGTCTAAAGCTAGTGTTGGTAATTCATGTCGTCAACTTCATTTCTATTATAATGAATTTACACAGCTTCCATAAAACCTTCAGTTCATGTGACTTCAATGAAGTTTCTTGTACCCATGTAGTCCGTAAAATTATGGCAGTTCATTTTCTTACCTTAAAATGTAAAGCACTGAGCGTAAGCAAAATATGCAATAGCGAGTAAACATACCAGTAGAGCACACAATGTCAACAAGTGGATGCAGCACAATCCCTACAACGAGGCTGTGCCAAGCAAACAATCTATAATTAATACCATAGTGTAACCTAAACTCTATGTTCCTACAAGTGTATAAGTATTTCTATGTACTCAATTAAAGAGTAATTATGACAACAAAACAGAAAAGTGTAAATATGCAATACATACACAAAGCAGCAAGTATATATCTTAGATTATAAATAGGGGCTTAGCATCATATCAGCATAAGCAAATAGAAGTTCAAATGTAATCTCAATAAGTAAACATGGAGGCGCAAGGCTATAAATCACAAAGTATAACTTACACACATAACCATATCAGCATAACTAATCAGGTGACAATCAAAGTTTAAATAAATAGGCACAGCAGGCACATAATCAAAAAAATATGACATCAGTGAAAAAGCATAGCAGCCAAGCGATGCTAATATACACAAGTAACAACTCTGCTCATTAATAAAACATTGTCAAAATCAGCAAATGTACGCAAGTATGTCGCTTCACAAGTAAATTCATAGAGCATAAAAGTTAACACAAAGTATAAATCATGTAATCACGAGCAGCAAATTACGTATAAAGTACATACCTAAGTAGAAACATGTTACCTGAAAAATAAACTCAATTAATAGTTACCTTTTTAGTTTATTACTTTCTTCTTCGAAATTAGATTCTTCCTGAAATTTTCTCGATAGCCAGTCGTCTTAATGTCGGACACGCCGAGAATTTACCTGAAGTTCTAAAATATTTTATACAACTTTATCCTGGAAAAACTGAACTTTAATAACATAAGTTATCAAGTCTATATAGCTTTATACTGAATTTCATTGGAGAAATTAGACTGTGTATTTGTCTACTGATGTCAGTGCATTCGCATTGAACGCCCTATCAGCTGTATTTAAGCGTGACGTAAGAAGTAATTGTTTGCGGTCAACGGCTACCTTGTGCGGCGCGCGGACTGACTGTCGCTCTGTGATGTGCTGCCGCTAGAACACGGCGCGGTATCCCTGTATTCTCTGCGTGTTTTCTCGAAAGTATGTGATTCCACAAAATTTTTTACGTTCGATATATGATATATTCCCTTAGAGCACCGTGATTTAAGAGTATCTCTTTCAACAGTGTTATCATGAATAATTTTTCGAACTCTATATGGACCGTTATAAAGCAGAAAAAATTTGCGAAACACGGCTTTTCCTTTGTGAGACAAACGATGAGACTTAATTAACAACTTTTGACCAACTGACAATGTATTAAACGACTAGGACGTTTAGCTGATTTCTCTCTTCTAACAGCCGCAGATACAATATTTTGTAGAGCCAGGTTGACAACTTCAGAATGTCGCAGTTTCCGTGTAGGCGAAAAACGAACGATTTCAAAAATACTGTTTTGTCGGTGCTTTATTTTTTAATATCAATATAGGCGGTAAAGAAGTTGAATCATTAGGGAGTTCATTCAGAATTTTTTGAAAACTTTGAAGATACTGATCCCACGTTCTGTGATTATGATGACAATAAAGACGACACAATTTATTGACTTCCTTCATCCCTCTCTCTGATGCGTTAGAATGAGGGTAAAAAAGTGAAATGAAAATTGGTTTAATCTTACGACGCCGTAGAGTACGAAGCCAAATTTTAGAGCAAAACGGTGATCCATTATCTGATACAACTTTATCAACATGACCCACTTCTTTAAGAAAATATTTGATTAAAGCATTAGACAGCAAACGAGCTGTTGCTTTGCGTAAAGTTGTAAAAGACACATATTTTGATGTCAATTCCACTACTACCAAAATCTACGCAAAACCATTAGCAGAACAAATCACTGGACCGAACAAATCGACTACAGTCATCTCCTTTAATCTAACTGGAATGATAGGAAACAACGGTGCTCTGTGAGAAATAGTTGGCGTGCTTAGCCTTTTGACATAATTAGCATTTAGAAAGAACAAATCGAATACGTTTTTCCATACTACTGAAGTAGCAATTTTCTCGTAATTTATGAAAGCATTTTCTGGGACCAAAGAGTGCATAATTGAAATGTGTATACCAAATCAATTTATTAACCCATTCATCACAAATGCAAACTAACCAAACAGAATTGTCAACCGAGTTTTGTTTAAAAAAATATCATTGCGAACTAAATAATACTGTCTAATCGCTATGCTTTCCTTTGTCGTAAGGCTGCTATCTATTGTACAGTCTGTTTCGTCTGTCATTTCCAAAATTATCGTTATATCGTCCGTTCCGATCATTCTCCCTTTTCTCTGAAAATCTATTGTGATTACCGATACTGAAAAAATTACAAAAAACGTTTCGTCGTCGTTGTCATACTCAAGCTCTTGTAGCAAAGTCTTAAAAGTTTCAATGTCGCCTTTACATCTTCCGGCTAAAGCAATGTGTCCTATTGATTGTGGCAGCTTAGTTAAACAAATACGAATTAATTCAGTCGGGCTATAGGAGTTGGAAACGAATTGATTCTTTCGAATCATGTCTTCAAAGTATTCTGCCGGCGTGCGGAACTCTGACTGTTTAAAATTACGCTGCACAATAAGACTATGTTTGACTCTGTCTTGCGTGTTTTCGGACCAATATGCCGATAGAAATGCATGATAAAAATCATTTAAATTGTTACAATCTCTAATAAGTGCTCGCATGCGCGTCGCCGCTTCGTTTTCTAAATATTCACACATAAATTCCAGTTTGGGACTTAGTGGCCATTTTGGCGGAAGTGCGTACATCAGTTGATCTAACCATGAACATGGATGTATGTCATTATTGCAGTTGCGAAAGATCTTAAATTTCGGAACAGTTAAAAAGTGTTAATAGTCAAGACCTGCCGCGTTTGTCCCAGTTCGAATGTCGATTATAGTCAAGTTCGCGCGCCTGGCGCTCTCTTGTTGCATCTCGTAAATGAAATAAATTATTTTCTTCAAAACCTCCTTCTATCGGTGATTCTAAATTTCTTCTACTGTCTTTTCCTACGATTTCGCTTTCAATTTGTTTAACTTGCTTTCGTAAAGCCTCAAATTACCTTTTAACGCATTAATTAAATTTTCCCTGATTTTCATCATGTTTATTTACATTCTGGTACTCTTCTGTTTCTGCAAATGGCAATGAAGCTGTATCACCTGAATTTCTGCCCTCATTTAAACTAAGACTGTTCAATTTATCTGAAATCTCCTCAATTCTTTCCGATAAGTCACCTAGTTCCTCTTTGTGTTTATTTACGTCTTCCGTTAAGTGTCTCGACTCGGGTTTCAGTATTGACACCTTTAGTAGTTTACTGTTCATATTGTTGTGTTAGGTTATTTATTTTGTCAGTTGGTACGGATACCTCGATTCTTTCAAATATTTGTTCCTTATCGTGTGCATGTTGTAAATGTAACTCTGAAAACTTTCTTCCTGTTCTCTATCCTATTTCTTTTGTACAATTTCTATTGAATTTAATCTATTATTGTGAGAGTTCAAAATCGGTTGTACTTCTTATCTAATTTCTTTCTTTAATTCATCTTTCATGTTTTCAAAACGTGTCCTTATTCGTAAATCTAACCGTGTTACAATTGCTGCCATCTCTGTTTTTAATTCGGATCCTAACTGTGCTACGATTGTTCCCATATCAGTTTTAATTGTTCCTATTTGTGATCCCAAATTTAATACTGCACTCGTAAACTGCTCCACATGAACTGGCTCGAAATTCTTTTCGCCCCTAACATTTCCCGTAAAACTAACTTCCTTCGTCATAGCCGTAAAGCTATCTGTGTTCGATACTATTCCAGAATCTTCTATCGTTAATATGGTATTCTGAAAATTTTCCGATTGTGTAAAAATTTGAACTGGTTCCGGACTATTTTGCCGGCTTATTAGATTGTTTTCTACTCTATTATTCACCATACTGTTCCCCTGTGTTGGCGAGTTCGCCATTTTAACTGTCTCATTATTCTGACTATCCTTCATTCTTGCCATTTTCATCGACCGCGTAATCATTTACAAAAAATACAAAACTCGTCACTACACGAAAATTACACACAACATAACACTTTATCACCAACAATATCATTCACGCGAAATGCTGCCCGACAAATACGATTAACGAAAAATTAAGACCTTCACAATTGTACAAAATTGTCACAGCCATATGTGACACATCAAATATTAAATTCTGTTAAAATACCGTTATAAGAATGACAAGACAATTACAGATGTTCAATTACAAAATCTAGGCATGCAGTATAGACTACAATCACTAAACTACAAATTACAACAACAATACTACTAACTACTACTTTTACTAACAAAAGAATTCCAAGGAACGATCGGAAGCAGCGGTCGCCACGTGCATGGGGGCTTATTTAAAAAGAAAGAAATGCAATAATTTTAGTTGCTGTGTGACCGGTTAGGAAGTCTCGTAACCGGTTGGCCCTGACTAATTATTAGCACGCAGTCTGACTGCATAAAATTAAAATAAAGAATGATAAGGAATTTCCATTAACACAATATATTAATTAAGTCCCCTGCAACTATAAACGCTACGAAACAACAAAGCACAAGTGTAAATGTTCTGTGTGTGGTAGTGTGACTGAACGTACATGTATCTGACTCGGTTTTTTCTCAATACCACAAAATATTTTAAGCACCATTTACAATGAACTAATTGAAACACCAGAAATACTATAATTGCAAATAGAAACCAGAATTACACGAGCCAGAAGCGTTGTTGACTGTACCTATGAACAAGAGGTATTGTCATTAAAGAAAACTGTAGTACCTTTTTATCTCATTATATATTGACGAAGCTTTTCCATTACACCAGCATCATAAATCAAAAACACATCTCCTCAAATACACTCTGACAATTGCAACTTCTTCCATCTACACATTACACCAACCGAACAGCATCTACTCTCTCGCCCAACAGAACAACAATTGCCCTCGACATCCTGTGAACTTCTGTTGCACCAGTGGAGGCGGCGGAATAATAATCTATGGAGCAATCTCTGGCGCGGTGACTCAGTGTAGCCACCTTTCAACAGTTTGGCAGCAAACTGCTCGTATTGCATCATGTTGCAAAATATTGGCAAGGTAAAGATTTCTCGGGATGCTGTTTCTTTTTGTCTCTCGATAGGAGCAGTTTTTAAGCTTTTCGATCAAAATCTTATCCTCGCCATTAAAATAGACATCGCGGAGCTCCCCTAGTGGAGTGCCGTTTGGAGGAATCACTTCAACACTGCACGATGGCAATCCTTCTTCATCCGGGAATATCTCTTCTTGCAACTGTGAACTTCGATTTCCTGCCCACGAGTTACTTAATAGAATAAATTTGTTCTCCTCCACATAGGGTTTAACCAGACCAGTCAAAAACATATTTTGTGTATGCTTGTTGTAAGTTGCCCAGATTTTGAGGAAGTAATGACGACAATCCTATATTTTTCTGCGCACTCATCTGCCTGTTTTCATCCTCGGTCCAAGAGAGCCAGTATCTTCTTGAAGTGATACGTAAATTGTTGGCGACCCTTTTCCAGAAAGGGTTGCAACATACTGTACTATGTAATTGTGGGTTGCTTTGTCCCTCAGTGTCCAGGGTTGGGTTAAACGTCGATTGGTACTGGCAACCTGCAAATAGAACATGTGACGTTGAAAAAGAGCGTTTTGATTAGAGTCGATGAATGAGAATTCTCCTGTTACCTGTTTGATCGGACTCAGTAATTATAATCCCTACTTGGGGAATTAAGAGTCCCCTTTCAATCTTGGAATTATATTTTCAGATCCCAAATTTTCCTTGGTCATTACTTTTCATATATTTTACAGAAATATTGATAAATACAATGTACTTATCACTTTCTCGATTTATCTCCAGTGTAAGTAACGTAAGCATTGAAAATCAGAGAACTCTACTGGACGGCCTTCCGATTGTCGTTCTCTATTTTTCCCATGCACAGCTACCTGAAAACTACGCTAACATAATTGAGTCCTGCCTCTTCCGAGCTGCGCCGAAAATGTTGTTTTTTCGTCGTCAGGAGCTCCCACTTCTGTGACCTTCAGTTTTGGCCAACCCTTGCATTTATCACAAATTTGGACAAATTGGTGATGACGAGTAGACGCGTTTCCCTTGTAAATGTAACTCAATAATTTTAGTCAGTAAAATTCTTCCTGGTTTGAGGCCTCCATACGCGCTGAGGAAAGCGCCTTGCAACAGTCGTCGAAACGTCGGAATTTTATACAGACAATGCGGCTAGAAACCCAAAAGAATTTTACTGACTGTGTCAACGGCCGCGGAAGCCTACGTTTACATTCAAAAACTTTACGTTGCGGTCTGAGGATAAAATGTAAGGTATTTGAAAACTTTTAAAATTTAAGCAATTAATCATCTCGACACTTTGAAATGGGGTCTTGGATGTGAGGATATATTTCTTATCTCTCTTACTTGGCGCGTGAAATGATGGAAGCTGTCTGTTTTCTCAGCTATCTTCCGAACACTCTCCGTCATTAAGCCTTGTAACCTGTGGATTTTCATTCCTGCTGAACATAGATGCTTGTCTTCTCGACTGGAGGCATTAATTTGTTAGGACTTGGTCTAATTAACTTGTAATCGTTGGTTAACCCCGATGACGAGCTTCCACGTAAGATCGCTACTAGAACTTCCGCTTCACAGAAACGTACTTTAGCATTCATATATAACTTCCGCCTCAAGAAGAATATTAGCAGTGATTTCGCCATGGCTATGGACTTTGGCCTCTTCTCTTGCTCATGACGTTTTAAACTAAGATTCATGTCAGAGAATACACCACTGTATTTGGCTGTATTCCACCATACCATTTGATGGCCGTGTAGAAGAAGAAGTTTTTGATCATAGGCCGATTTTTAGCGAAATTGGTTTTTTAGAGACTGAATAACGTTCTGTTGTTTCAGTACCATTTCGGAATTCTGTTAGCCGATCTTGGAGCCTCCTAATGGTCGCCGTGCGACATCGTCCATTTGTAAGAGCACTGTTTCATCGCCGTATTACGCGAGGATGACATTGCTGTTTGTCGGAATATCTTTCACGCATTATATGTTAAAAATTTCTGCTACGGGACTGGTTCCTGAGCAATTCCTTCCTCACCTTCCTCTCTCTTCCTTTTTACTGAACCAGGGACCTAGAAACGACGGAGAGGTTTCGTTCAGCCGTAGCCCTCAGTGGTTCACAATTCCACAACAGGTCACAGCAGTCCCGCAACTCCACATCCACCCCACATCAAATCTAGGGTTAATGTGCTGTTCGGCATCCAGTGGATGGAACCGGCACGCCTTCCCGCTGGGGAAGCAGCGCGCTAGACCGCGGCCTATGTTATTCGTCGTTGGTGCAGGCCGATAGCTATCAGTTTCGGATAACAATCTTAGACTGTTGTCTGCTGTCGAAGTTTCGACGCCACACTTAGCCGTACGCCTTTCCTACCTCCAGGAATATCGCTGCAGTATAATTACGTCTATTTTACGAGCTGTTTACCGCCCTTGAAGCCGTTTCTCGAAACCTCGTATCCACAACGCTCGATCCTTATGGAAATATTCTTTCCTATTTCTTCATGGGTATCTCCCTACACCAGATTTTTCCATTTAGCGCATTGTCTTCCCCTTACTCCCTTAAACAGAGTTTACGAACAAAGCACTTTTTAGTCTAGTGTTCCTCTCCAAATTTCTCACATGCACATACAATTTCAAATCTCTCCATACTCTTCATCCATCTCTAAGAAGCTGCCACTCGTCTATGGTTTGGAGCATAACCGTATTCTTCCCCTGCCTCAGTGCGTCATTCTCTAAGTCGTTGCGTCAATTCTTGATCGATTGCTTAATCTGACGGTTCAGCACCGTATCACTTAGGCGCTGCCACTGTCTTCAGGTTCTTGTTTTTATATTGTAAGTTTACAAGTAGTGCTGGTAACTGGCTCTAGTGGTGCCATATCTGGTTATAGTTGTGACCGCCAGCTTTGTCGCCCTGGAGGTTTTTCGTCTTAAGTAAGTCATGGTTTAATAGATTTCATTCTATGTAGGCGACATCGTGAATAGGGTGGTTGTTGTTTCTGAGATAGTGGG
This sequence comes from Schistocerca gregaria, assembly GCF_023897955.1. NCBI lineage: Eukaryota > Metazoa > Arthropoda > Insecta > Orthoptera > Acrididae > Schistocerca > Schistocerca gregaria. The sequence goes on along the minus strand of NC_064921.1, from coordinate 107,564,910 downwards.
GGAACTTTATCCAGTTGGATTCAATGTTTGAGGCCCGGTTTGGTTCGACAGCGTCATCAATGCTGGGTTATGGTCCGACATAGTATCGTGTAGACTAGTTATTTCCAGTGATTGGTGCATATTTTTTCATCTACATCTACATCGTTACTGTGCAATTCACACTTTAGTGCTTGGCAGACGGTTCATCAATTAATGACGGAACACCAATTGTCCGCTTGAACAATGTCCGCTCCGCACATCCGCCACTCAGGACAGCTAGCAATCTGGTGGACCTGACTTCGATGACCATGGTGCCTGGACGCAAGAATGGTATACTGACTCTCCACCAGAGTTCCATAGCTTCTTCCAAGTCAATAAGAAACAATGGGAAGTTGACCTGCCTTGTAGGATGTGGAGTAAACAGGGGAAAGACTACCACTGTGGAATGGTAGTCTTCTGCTTTCCAAGACAGACAGTTGGACATAATGTTGAAGAGTGTCGTCGAAATTCGTACCTTCGAATCCCCTCGGACTTCTTGCACATACAACAATTGTGATCGTACAAATGTGTTAGTAAATTGTGTACATATTTTATTGGTATTTTTAAAGTGATGTGTAATTCTCATACGTTTAATAATAACAATGCGATCAACCACTTTTTGAGGCACTACTACTAACACAAGACGAATATATTACATTAATTTTTACAGAAGTCCAGTTTTCGAAAACCCGACAGTGGAGCACCGACTTTCACTAACCAAAGCAGATCGTCAGTGAAGACCATAACCAGTTTAGTGCGTCTGCGGAAAGAGATTTCATAGCTCTTGCATTCGAAATAGCTACCATCTTCAATACTACTAAAGAAAACGTTATAAAACACAGCTAACCTACACAGAAGAGCAAAATCCGTCTATGGTATAAAGAACATGGGCATTAAAAGGAACCAATGAACCCTTGTTCACAGTCTACAAGAGCCAATAAAATGTCATCAGTTGAGCAAGCCAATCAATATAAAGAAAACATAATGGCAGTAATGTCATCGAATCTTTTTTGTGAAAACTCTTAAAGCTATTTAAATAAGATTAACTTTATTAACGTCCACATGTTTAGCTGGATGGTAACGTGCTCGCCTCCCATACAAGCGGGTCCGTATTCGATTCCCGGCCGGGATAGAGATTTTCTCCGCTAGAGGATTGGGTGTTGTGTTGTCCTCATCATCATTTCATGCTCATCACCGGAATGCAAGTCGCCAATGAGGCGAATGTAATAAGACTTGCACTTGGCGGCCGAACTTCCCCGACTAGGGGCCTCCCGGTCAAAGATGCCATGCGCTTATTATATTTCAAAGCTATTACCATTCTACATCTTTATTCTTTATGCCTACATATTTATTTCTAAACGCACTAACCATGGCTATGAACAAATTTCTCCCAATGACAGATCAGTTTCTTGATATCTTCACACAATCTCACTTCTGTTTGCACTGTTTCATTACTACAAAAGTGATGTCCTCGAATGTATTTTTTTTAGATGTCGCAGCGCTCGTGTGCGGTGAGGCATTGTCATGCTGAAGGAGAGGGTTATCATAGTGTGGACGAAGTCACTGAAATCGAAACTCGATTACATATTGCGGTTTCTCATGCAGCGACATAGTTACGTTACACAGTGCCTGTTACATCTTACAATTCGGAGCCGACTTGCGGCAGAGGGCAGCAAGTCAAAAGACATGAAGAATAAAGATGTCCATACTGTTTGTTCTATTTAAAGGGCTTTGAGATGTTTCATATAAAACACGCATTAACAGTTACAAAAAGCAGAATTAAGGCGAGTCCAACATTAATTCGAGCATATACAGTATAAAAACTAAGAAAAAGCACAAAACTTTCAGCCCAATGAAAATAACACGGAATTGAGTGGAACACAGAGCTGATTGGAACTGAGTCAATATTTTCATGAAAAAGCAGCTAGCCGAATTTTTTTCCAGAAACGTGGTCACGAAGCTGTCTAATTTTGGACAACGGACAATGACACCGATACGGAATACCTTGATGCGTATAGGGGGCTCTAAAGTAAAATAAGAATCTCCAGTAAGGAGGATACAATGTTTCAGGAGAAAGGATACTGGAGTTGTGCGGATCGGAGCGTGGAATGTCAGATCCCTTAATCGAGCTGGTAGGTTAGAAAATTTAAAAACGAAAATGGGTAGGTTAAAGTTAGATATAGTGGGAATTAGTGAAGTTCGCTGGCAGGAGGAACAAGACTTCTGGTCAGGCGAATACAGGGTTATAAATACAAAATCAGAAAGGGGTAATGTAGGAGTGGCTTAATAATGAATAAAAAAATAGGTGTGCAGGTAAGCTACTACAAACAGCATAGTGAACGCATCTTTGTGGCCAAGATAGACACGAACTCCACGCCTACTACAGTAGGTCAAGTTTATATGCCAACTAGTTCTGCAAATGAAGAAAAAATTAAAGAAATGTATGATGAAATAAAAAAAGAATTATTCAGATAGTAAAGGGAGACGAAAATTTAATAGTCATGGGTAACTGGAATTCGATAGTAGGAAAAGGAAGAGAAGGATACGTAGTAGGTGAATATGGATTGGGGCTAAAAAAGGAAAGAGGAAGCCGGCTGTTAGAATTTTGCACAGAGCACAACTTAATCATAGCTAACACTTGGTTCAAGAATCATTAAAGAAGCTTGTATACATGGAAGAAGCCTGGAGCTACTGACAGGTTTAAGATAGATTATGTAATGGTAAGACAGAGCTTTAGGAACCAGGTTTTAAATTGTAAGACATTTCCAGGGGCAGATGTGGACTCTGACCACAATCTATTGGTTATGAACTGTAGATTAAAACTGAAGAAACTACAAAAAGTGGGAATTTAAGGAGATGGGACCTGGATAAACTGAAAGAAGCAGAGGTTGTACAGAGTGTCAGGCAGAGCATAAGGGAACAATTGACAGGAAATGGGGAAAGAAATACAGTAGAAGAAGAATGGGTAGCAGAGAATCAAGTAGCTAAAAAGACAAGGGCTAGTAGAAATCCTTGGGTAACAGAAAAAATATTGAATTTAATTGATGAAAGAAGAAAATATAATATAATAATATAATTGTTATACTGTCAGAGGCAGCAAAGGACTGAGAAGAGCAGTTGAACAGAATGGATAGTGTCCTGAAAGGAGGAAATAAGATGAACATCAACGAAAGCAAAATGAGGATAGTCGAATTAAGTCGGGTGATGCTGAGGGAATCAGATTAGGAAATGAGACACTTAATGTAGTAAAGGAGTTTTGCTATTTGGGGAGTAAAATAACTGATGAAGGTCGAAGTAGAGAGGATATAAAATGTAGACTGGCAATTGCACGGAAAGCGTTTCTGAAGAAGAGAAATTTGTTAACATCGAGAATAGATTTAAGTGCCAGGATGTCGTTTCTGGTGCGTAAGATGTATGAGAAAGGCGAAATACCCTCAGACTTCAAGAAGAATATAATAATTCCAAAAATGGACGATAAATAGTTTGGACAAGAAGAGAATAGAAGTTTTCGAAATGTGATGCTACAGAAGAATGCTAAAGATTAAATGGGTAGATCATATAATTAATGGGAAGATACTGAATAGAATTGGGGAGAAGAGACGTTTGTGGCACAACTTGACTTACAAGAAGGGATCTGTTGGTAGGACATGTTTTGAGGCATCAAGGGATCACCAATTTAGTATTGGAGGGCGGCGTGGAGTGTAAAAATCGTAGAGGGAGACCAAGGAATGAATTCACTAAGCAGATTCAGAAGGATGTAGGCTGCAGTAGGTACTGTGGGATGAAGAAGCTTGCACAGGATAGAGTAGCATGGAGAGCTGCATCAAACCAGTCTCAGGGCAGCGGGTTTTTGCTGTTAGATAGCATCCTCGAGTCGCAATGTGTCCCCCTGCTGGTGAAACCCATTGTGGCTTAAAAAAACATAAAACAAGAACCACTTAAAGAAAATCCCTAGTCTCTTTTATAAATGTTTTCTGCCAGTCTAATTTAAACCGATTTCCTTAAGCAACAACTGTATGTGTCTCATCAAACATCATTGAGTCCTTCCGCCCAGGCCATACTGGAATGTCATAGCTTATTGAGTCCTGAAAAGTGCTTCAAGACAAAAGCTTTATTTATGTTTCGTCGATGAACCTATGCGCTCCTGAATGAAATATTATTCTGATGACGTAGGAACATAAAGCCTACAGTAAGTAGAATATTTTTCAGTGCTCATTGCCACCGATAAGAAAAGTGTTATTGTCGTGCTGAGTTCTATCACTGAAGAGAAAGCACTGGTTTCGCTACTCCCGTGGTAGACGAAATTTAATAATAATTCCTGCAAGCGCTATTATAAGTGGTGACCGATAGTCAAGTGGGAAATTGTAAGTGATCAGATGACATGTAAAAATGTACGTACGTATTTTCTGTTTCTTAAGACTACGAAATTATCGTACGAGCACAAAACATCTAAAAGATTGTACATGCAGAGTATAGAAGCTTGTAGAGAGGAGAAATTCCAAGTTTAACTCAATATTTTCCGTACAGGCTAACCTGTAGTCAGTTAGCTGCATAGGATAATTCAAATTCAGTAAACAATGGGTAGAGAGTGTAGTTAAGTTTAGTAAAGAAATTATTGCAATTATTGCCGAAACATTGCGCGTGCTGTTAACAATCAGTTCACGCGCGGCTAGGTTAATTTTCAGTACCAAGACTGTAATGTAGAAACCACTGTTGTTAACAAATCGGAGCACGATATTAAGTATTAATATTCAGTATGTTTTCGGACTAGACATTTTATTTGCCAGGCCAGTAATAATTTTGTGGTATGGTAATAACTAGAGCTCAGATAAATGCAGTAGAACAAAGCGCTAATAACACAGAGTGGTGACAAAAGTCGGGTGATACCCTCTAACATCGTGTCGGACCTCATTTTGCCCAGCGTAGTGCAGCATCTCGACACGGCACGGACACGAGTCGTTGGAAGCCCACTGAAATAAATAAATAAAATAAAAAAAAATAAAAATAAAAATGAGCCTAGACATTGTGGGCCGGTAGGCTCCATTCGGCAAAGTGCGACCGCCAAGTGTAGCCAACGCTACATTGGGCTACTTGCGTGCCGATGATGAGGACAACACGACACCCAGTTCACGAGCGAATAAAATCTCCATCACGGCCGGGAATCGAACCGGGGCCCGCTTGCAGAGAAGGCATGCACGTTACCACCCAGCTGAGCAGGCGGACAGTCCACTGCAGAAATAACTGAGACATGCTGCCATCCATAACTGCGAATGCGTTGCCGGTGCAGGGTTTTGTGCACGAACCAGCCTCTCGGTTATGTTCCATAAATGTGTTAGAATTCATTTTCAGCTATCTGAAGTGGTAAACAACTGCGGCCTGCTGACCTGGCTCATTGTCGTCCATAACATGTAATCCATGAATGGCTGCAGATGGTCTCCAATCAGCCGAACATAACCTTTTCCAATTAGTGATCGGTTCAATTGGACCAGAGGACCCAGTCCTGTCCATATAAACACAGCCTACAGCGTTATGAAGCTGTAACTAAATCGCGTAGTACCTTGTTGACGACTCCATGGCTTCGCGGGGACCACGCCTCTCGGGAACCTTATCATCAGCTCTTACCAACTGAAATCAGATCTCATCTGACCAGGCTACAGCGTTTTCTAGTCGTCTAGCGTCGAAACCAATATGGTAACCAGCCCAGAAGAGGAGCTGCAGACGATGTCGTGCTGTTAGCGTAAGTCGTCTGCTGCCATAGTATCTTAACGGCAAATTTCGCCGTTGTGTCCTAACGGATACGCTCGTCGACCGTCCCACTATGATTCCTGCAGTTATTTCACGCGGTGTTAGGTGTCTCTTGTACTGGCAACTCGACGCAAACGCCGCTGCTCTCGGTCGTTAAGTGAAGGACGTTAGCAGCTGCGTTGATCGTAGTGAGAGGTAATGCCTAAAACCTGATGTTCTTGGCACACTCTTTACACTGTCGATCTAGGAATACTGTTTCCTTACGATTTACTAAGTGGAATGCCTCATGTGTCTAGCTCTAACCACCATTACACGTTCCATCGTGCGGCCATAATCACGTCGGAAACTTTCACATTACTCACCTGAGTACAAATGGCAGCCCCGTCAGTGCACTGACATTTTACACCTTCCAGACTGAAGCGCCTAGAACCGCTCGGCCTCTCCGGCCGGCGCACCCGATATTACTTCCATGTATGTACACCCCATAACTTTTGACACTTCAGTGTATTGACGAATTGGGATAGACAGTTGAGGAATCCACATAACAAGAAAACCAAGCGACAGGTCTGATCGTGTTAATTATGTAAAACGTAGAAGCTGTGTCATTAATGATGAACGGAATGCCACAGAGTGAACAAACGATTTTAACCGAGTTGACGAAGTTGTCACAATTTCAGGAGCCAACAGTGCAACATCAGTAGCGATCAAAATCGCGATGTTTTATCAGGAAACGATAAGGCACAATCAGGACGCTATCACGTCCGAACTAGAATAACTACCTGTAAAAGAAGGTGCTTGGGCGTGTAATCTGCCGAAAGCGGTAGAGCACTATCCACTTAAGTACGGGAAATCAGTCAGGCGCAGTCTGATTTATCCCTGTCATTTATTCACGACGTTGAAGATGTGGAGACAAAATATCAAACATAGTTGGGAAAGAAATTTAAACAGTAAGGGCAGATATTCGTAGAAGAAATTAATAATACATGGGTATCTGGAAACAATACATATTTAGGTCGCCAGATAGAATCTAATTTACAAGAATTGGTTAATCATTTGAGCTCTTGTGATTTCTACCTGAAACTAATATTACATAAATTTTTTGTAGTACTACTGCGTTTCGCATGAAACCACCAACACTACTGTAAGACAGAAGCTTCTAGTGGTACCTTGCGATACTTCTACGAATTTAGTGCGTTGTGTCAGTCACTTGTAGAACTGGAAGCAACAGACGACACACAGATCGTCTTACGTTTTTGTAGGGGATTCTGACATGGGTGTTTTTGATAGTGGCGTTGTTGAGGAGATCATTGACAGCGAAAGTACGTATATCATAGTTATTAAACGTAGATTTTAGTTTGTACTACAGCTAAATTTTAGGTTCATGTTTGCTTGTTATTTGGGATTATAATTTGTTTTACGCGTTATGAATTCATGAGTGTTTCGAGGTGTCGGTTTCCCATAGGAAAAATGAGAATTTGTTTTGAAATATATTACATGAAATGAAAAGTATCTGAATGCTACCTCCCTAAAACTACTGATAGTTTATCTTTTGCCAATTCCATCTTATATTCGTTGTTTTACTGTGACAACATGGATTAATTTTGTGAAAAATTTGACATTTTTATTCCAAAGTGCACCACTTTCTTAAAAACAACTGATTGCTTACTTTTGCCAAATTCTTTTTGTTTTCGTTACTTACTATTGTAAATTTTGCGAAAAAATTTTAATATATGAATTTTTCGTATTCTTGGGACTCAAAGGGTCTTTGTATCCTCATAATTTTAAACTGACCGTTTTCAGTGCACCTTTTCGCAGTAAAAATTAATAGCAGAAGACACACATTTACATTGTATGCTAACAATTTGAAGGTTTTTTTTAAGGCTAGTATATTGAAATTGTATTTCTTAAATATGTTTAAATAATAACAAGTTTTCTGTGCAAATTTTTGAAAGAAAATGAGGTCATAGCTCCCTTTGTCATACAATTGGAAAGGTAAAAGAATGTCACTTTTTGCACTTGAACCAACACAACTGACTGTTAGAATTTCATTGCTTTGGGGTAAATGGTTTCTTACAAAAAGTACATTATTCTAGAAAAAAGTTAAGGGAAAGTGAGTTTCAAGTTTATTGCAATTACAGAGTCTTCAGCACATTCTTGCTAATAGAATGAAATTTTCATTATGCAGCGGAGTGTGTGCTGATATGAAACTGCCAAGAAATTACATTCCTACTATACATTCATCATTTATATTCAGAGATTCTTTGACTGCGTCTGTTACAGATTACTCTGCATGCAGTAACGAGTTATACTTCTGGATTTTTGTAGCTGAGTTTCGCAAGCTCATACTGACAGATAAGATTTTCCTGCTGTTAACTCTTTTCCAAAAGTACGTACCCCATACACAAACCCAATGATATTCACTGTTTTTACCTTCAGTCATTCCGACCTTTTCTTGACAATTATGGGGATCCATTTCGACATTTCTGTGATTAGAAAAAAAACACGCGTTTTGCGTTATTACTAAAGGACACAACTGAATACAAGACAACAAACAGTGTAGGGTCAAATGAACTGAAAAAATATCTCTAGGTTTATAAATTCAAAGAAGTGAAGTCACAGTATGACAAATGAGTGTGTGTGTAACTCTGCAATTTTCCATTTAAGCTGACGTTTGTGACTCTTTAGTAAGGATTTTGTCCATAATCTGTTATATTTGCACAAACCAGTCTTTAGACCATCACACTCACCAATAATGACAAATTTCATATTTTCATCATTGTCGAGGTATCTTCAGCCCTTAATAAAACTACGAAATAGGCCGTCACAGAAAAGGACCCTGCAAGGAGTCAAACGAAAACTGAATTATGTAATAAGTTTTTCCTTCAGTTTAGATATCGAGCTGAACTCACGACGGCTTAAGTCATGGGAGTGCAGTGGATGGTATAGTACTTAGCATCTCCATGTGTCAAAGAAATCAGTAACAGCTTGCACTGTACGTGCTTGAGCATCGTCCTGCAAAATGATGATCAGGTCCTGCAGAAAGTGTAATCACTTCTGTCTCTAAGCTGGTCGCCGGTTGTGTTCCAAAAATGAACAGCATAGAGACTGAAGTTATGACACTTTCTCCTGGACCGGACCATCATTTTGAGGACAATACTCAAGCACGTACAGTGCAAGCTGTTACTGATTTGTTTGCCTGATGGGGCTGCTAAGTGGTATACCACATGCTGCACTGCCCTGAATTAATCCCTCGTAAGTTGAACTCGATTTCTAAACTGAAGAAAACACTTCGCGGCATTCGCTCCAGAACTGCTACAGATTCGTCAGGAGATAGACCGCGCCGCTCGAACTGTCAATACAACTGGCACTCCTAAGGGTATCCTGCAACTTCCACATTTCTGGCAAAGAGTTATACACAATGCTAGTGATTACTCTGAAGGTCAGTAAGACTTTGTAACACGCATCTATTTTGTACGAGCTGTAAATAAATAGTTGCAACTATTAATGTTTCAACCATCGTATAAGGGGAAAGGTAGTTATGAAAAATCTCTAAAAGTTTTTGGCCGATTTACAACAAATTTCTACACGATCTCCTTATGAACATTTGGGAGGACACAGGTTATATACGTGATACGAACTTCTCGAAGAGTACTTGATTGATCGAATTGCCTGAAATTTCTTGGCTGATTGAATTCAGATTTCTACATTCAGATTTGACAATGGAGAAAACTGGTGAAAAATTAAATGTCTAACAAACTAAATATATCGTAGTAAGCTGACCGTAATACCAAACGGGAGAACAAATTGCAGCCACAGGACACGTCTTGGGGAGAGTACTATCAGATGTCACTAAATCCCAGAGAAACATGAGTGCAAACTCATATTTACTGATTAGTTTCCGTTGTTACATATAACATATATACTGTATCGAATTATTTTCGGTATTAAAATCCACAGTACCATAGAAACTTAAAGACAGATCGTGGATATAGTAGCAACAAAAGTTACTAGATCGTGGACCATTAAAAGATCGAACAGAACCCGAGGCTTCTCGAACTGTGACGTAAGCGGTTCGAACAGTTCGAGTCGTGCTCAAACACAGCCCTAATTGAAACATTGAAAACTGAGCTGAAACAATAAAAGATGAATTTTTTAGAAACTCAGTGAGATACTTGCAAAATGTAACAATTCATCGCATTTCATTGACAACCGATGATTGAAAATGCCCTTACATTTAAAGCGAGTGCGGTTTCCCACTCGGCTTGAATTCGCCATATCAGCAACGCACAGGTCCTACCACTTTCTTTGGCAGATACTAAACACCCCGTGCAATGTCGGGCCCTGCAGCTAATTCTTCATAATATCATTATCACGCTCTACAATCACAGCAGTAGCAGTTTCTGATAACCACGAAAGAGAACTAAACCATACTTTCCGTTATACGTTTATCACGATAAATGATGACAGCCAAAACAGTTGCAGGATAAAGATTTATTAAAATTCTTGACCAAGGTTTCGGTATATATAACAATTAATGCCAAAGGCATAAATGTTTTATTAATCTCCATTGCAAGATGCAATTTTAGATATTTTACTTCTGATGAAGATTATTTATATATACTGAAACCTTGGTTAAAAATTTTAACAAACCTTTATCCTGCAACTGTCCTGCTGTCATCATTAATCGTGAAGAATTTCAACAGTTGCTGTTTCAGCCATGTTTAAAATATTCCTATAAGTTTACCCTGGACTGAGGAAAAGTTAGTTAGAAAAATGTTAAGAACGTTTTTATTTGTGATAGGAACATTCTATAACTTGAAATATGCAGTGTTAATATACGTGGCTTTAACCTATTAATGTCGCACGAGTATTGGTCAAACATTTGTAGTAATACAGGCTTTACAAAATAATTGAACTAACATATACATCAGTGTTACAAGAATTATGACATAAGTAAATACATAAAAGATAACTTTTGAAACATCAGCTTCACACGTGAGCATTAAAACAAAACAGAACAAATAATGGCTAAACATCTTTACGAAGTAAATAACATATTATTAATGCAAATTATATTTGAGGATAACAGTATTCCTCATCATAGTGAATTTAGCTTAGCATTAGAAGAGAAAAAATTCTATGAAACAGTACACAGAGACAGAAAGAAAACAAATACACAAGGGTACACAAACACATAGTAGAATAACAGGAGGAAAGGACAGGGTTTGTTGTCAGTGTAACATTTGGTACTGCAGTCCAACCCAAAACTTCATTCCATAGATCTTTCGTCTTATTTCAACATTTGTTTCCACCAAAAAAATCCTATGCAAGCATGCTTTCTGTATTTACATGTTCACATATTTCTTACCTCGTTATTTATTTCCAATCATCTTACCTCATCATTTATTTCCAAGAAAGTCCTACCTAAACCTGTTGTCCCTAAACCCTACTTTTTTGTTCCTATCCTCTTTCAAAATACTTTTTTGGCCAAAACATTTTCTTATAGCTTCTCAATGCATTCCTTCCAATTCATTGCAACTCATTCTCTTACATAGTCCACCCACTCTTAAGCTAACTTAAATCTACTGAGCTCAGATGCTAAACTAAGGGATGAGGCAATGCAGCAGCAGAACACAATTAATACAAACAGCAATGAAAAAAATGGAAATTGTCAAAGCAAGCAGCAGCAAATCTAAATTAACACAGCAAATGCAACATTACAACTAGTATAAGGCAATGCACAGCAAACAAGAAAAATAAATCTGTACTAAAACTGGCTTAACAGAGTAATACAAAGTCAAGTTCAGTAACATTATGCCTGGCAAACAGCAGCAGCAAATGCAATAACTTATATCTAAACATGACAAGGCTCAAGCAGAAAAAATATTACAGTAGATATGGCCATGTTTAATACCTATGTCACATCTTAACACTAGGGCGATGCATCACAAAAACTTACTCTCCAAGAAAGTTACCAAGTCGTTAAAAAAAGTAATTATACAATTCCTGTGAGGGGAAATGTATATTTGTGTTCCTCCTTTTTTATGAAAGTACATAATAAAATTATTCTTTACTGGGTCTGTAGACAGAAAATAGTTATATTAGTACATGTATTAAATTTTATTTTAACCAATGCAGTGCAGCAAGAAACTAGATATTAAACAAAATGACCAAATATATATATAAAGCAACATATGTAACGTCATTCACTAAACAAATGTCGTCTCCAAAGGCAAAAAAACTTCACTCAACTAGAAAGACAATAGATATAAAATGTTTCTCATTATTTCATTAGCCATTTTAGTAAATATCATAAATTATGAGCTCCAAAATGTTATCATATGTTTTCAAGTTTGAGCGTCGTATTTGCGATGCTTTTGACAAAGAAATGTCAATAGCGAGGATAATGACCTCTTTTTTTTTACACCACCTGTGCCTCTGAAAGGCACACACTAATTACTTTTTTCCAGGCGACAGTCGCGCAGCTGGGTGCCCACGACGCATTATGTGAAGGGCACTTAACTTTCTTACCGAAATACTTACGACACCAGTTTGCACTACAGTGACAGTCTCATATAAAAAATTTCACAGGTAGAGAATTTGCATTGCAAATGTGTAGAAATTAAATCCTATGAATTTAAAAGTGTGGAAAAAATTTTCACCTGCTTTGTGATACATTCATACATTTACACACATTTCATAACTCTTAAAGTACGATTCTCAGCTTATTGATCATAAACATACCTCAACAGCATAATACAAATCGTCGTCATAAAAATAACATCATAACACCTCAGTCAAATCTCAGACATTGGAGCTTCTTTCAATAATTTCAAAACCTTTAATAAAGTCATCTACCTCAGACATACTTAACAAATCATGATCCCTTACCAAATACATCATTCAAAGCTCTCATAGAATCAAAATGGCCCCAAAAAATATGAACAGTTCACAAAGTACAGACAAAATACAATTACATAATTGTGAATTTATCCAATTTATGTAATTACATAAACATTAGTCAGTGTGTAATAAAATAAATGTTTGTCTCTCCCAGTTAAATGATCAGATAACTGTGTAATTTAAGTGTTAGAGAAATATGGTACCGATGTGTAAAGTTGTATAAGCAAATATCATATTAGCTAGGGCTCCTTGTGCTTGCCACAAACATGGTACACAAAGTAAGCGTGTACCCCCCTGAGGATTAGTGTAATTATACCCTCAGGTGTTACAGGTTACAGCAATGGGATGAAATGTATCACGGAAAACTTTCTTTTTAATTGAAAAATCTTGAAAAATAAATGGTTTAAGTACAAAATTAATCACTCAAATGCGTGGCCTGTAGCGCTAAATGTACGTCTTGCTGTAAGATAATTCTGTGGAAGTGTCATAGTTATCTTTCTCTGTAAGCAAAGTTCTCAATGTACTCACCTCATCATAAACGAAAGTGAAATGCTTTGTGTATAGATATCGTAGTTATTACGTACCTTACCGTGATCAAGAAAGCACTATAATGTACTGTATTGTTGTGCTACGGAAAAGGCTGTCTCATTGTAGCTATACCACAAAAATTACTACTAAAACATGTTTTACTTTCCAGAATAATTCAGAAAAACTGTGCAGATATAAAACATAAACACCGCAAAAGCAACATTGTAAATTACCACTCATTACTAGCGTCGTGATAAAATCGTGTAGCTGTCAAAGGAACCAAATACTAAGTCACCTTCAATGTCACAAAAACTACTTGAAATAAGGAATGTCTTTTCAAGTAAACAAAAATGTTGCATTCAAGTATCATTAGCAGTATATGTTCTAAGTATGTAACCATTATAGTCGTTTGTAATCGTGCAACTATCAAGCAAGAATGTACACACGCAGTAACACTGTGTCCTCTGTTCACTATCATAATGCAGTGGTCATTACTATCCAAATATGTTCCATAGGTTCTAGACTGGATAGTTAACTTCAAAACATTGTTGCATGATAATAGTTTCAAAGTGTGACAACGCATACTACTAACGTGAAGTGAAAAGTTTTATGGGAAAGACAAAGTTAAAAAGCAGATAATCTTTCAATAAACGGTTTTGCATGTGAAATTTGGAGCAATCCTCTACTCTTCCTAGTACGCAGAGTTTCAACTTCAACGCAATTATCATGTGCTACACGTCGGATTCTGTAAGGTCCATTGTAAACTAGAAAGAATTTGTGACTCAAGTCTTTCTTCTTATGTGACAATGAATGAACTTTAATGAGAATGTTCTGACCAATATATAATTTCTTTGCATTTGCTTTATCGTGTAGTTTTCTCCTTTTGTCTGCTGCAGATTTTATATTTTTAATAGCTAAATCAACTATGTCTTTGTGTCGAAGTTTACGTGTATGCGGAAAAGGTACAAGCTCCCGGATTCTGTCTGGTGGTTCTTCTACAAGAATAGGTGGTAAGGCAGTGGAGTCATGAGGCATTTCGTTCAGCACGTTTTGAAATAAGTGTAAATATCTGTCCCAATGCTGATGCTTCTTGTGACAATAAAGTCTGCCAAGCTTATTGATTTCCTTCATAATCCGCTCAGACGGGTTACAGTGCGGTGAGTGCAATGAAATGAAAACGGGTTTGATTTTATGGTTCCGAAGCATGCGTGACCAAACAACAGATCTGAATTGCGGTCCGTTATCTGAAATGACTTTTCTAACGTGTCCAACTTCACGTAAGACATTTTTAACAAAGGCGTTGGATGCAGACCGTCCAGTGGCTTTATGTAACGGAGTGAAAGAAACAAATTTTGAAGTAAGTTCAACAGCGATTAGAACGTACGAAAATCCATTAGATGTTCTGACAAGGGGTCCCAAGAGATCAACAGCAGCAAATTCTCTTAATTTAGAAGGAATGATAGAAAACAACGGAGCACGATGTGAGATAGTAGATGGTTTAGCTTTTTAACAAAGTTTACCAATAGACAAGACTCTTCGAATTCTCTTTTCCACATTGTTAAAATAACAAGTCGTTCGCAGAATATGATAACATTTTCGTGGACCAAAATGTGCGTAGCTGAAATGATTGTACCAAATGAGTTTATTAACGAAATCGTCTGGAATGCAAAGTACCCATGGCTTGTCATCAACAGTGCAGTGTTTGAAGAGTATGTTGTTTCTAACTAGATAATAATGCCGAATCTGAGTGTGTGTCTTTTCATGCCATTTACTTTTGATGTCTTTTCATATCGGATCTGTATCTTGTTCGTGAGCAATGTTCTTTAAAGATGTGATGATGAAGTTATCAAAGGCGACTTTCTGAATGTAAAGAATACTGAAATTTTTCTCGAGGTTGCCTTCTGTGTTACTTTTCTCAAGCCCATCAGGTGCGCGTGACAGTGCGTCCGCAACAATGTTCTCCTTGCCGGGAATGTATACTATTGTGAAGTGGAATTCTTCCAGAAACAATGCCCAACGTTTTAACCTATCATGATTTAATTTTGAAGACATAAGAAATTGTATTGCAGGATGATCACTGTATACTTTTACGTGCTTACCAGAAAGAAAGAAACGTAATTTGTTAAATGCCCAAACGAAAGCTAATTCAATAACGGAATGATTTCTTTCAGATTTTGTTAGCACTCGGCTAGCAAAAGCAATGGTTTTCAGAACAGTAGTGTCATTTTTTGTGGCTTCTTGAAATAAATGGGTACCAAGACCAAATATAGAAGAATCCGTGCTAAGGCAGAAATCTTGTGATAGATATGGATGAGCTAGTATTGGCGCGTTGAGTAGCGATTCTTTCAAAGAATTGAATTCCAACTGTGCTTGTTCGTCCCAGTTACAAACAGTATTTGTTCCAGTGAGAGAACAAAGTTTTGGTGTAGCTAAAATTTGCATCTTCAGAACACGACGGTAACAATTTACGAGACCTAGAAAACTGCGGACTTGTTTTTTTGTGGATGGAACTGGAATGGCTCTGATTGCTTCTATCTTTTCAGGATCAGGGTGAATGGCTTCAGAAGAAATAATATATACCGAAAGCTTTACCTTTGTCCTACCGAATTCAGACTTTTCCAAGTTAGCTGTAATTCCAGATTCTGCAAAAATACGTAACAAACTGTTGAGGATGCGATTATGTTGTTCCCATGAGGCTTCTGCTATTAGCATATCATCCACATATAAGGTGATGTGACGTTTTAAGAAATCAGGTAATATGCAATTTAGCCCGTGAATGAACGCTGCCGAAGAAATGTTCAAACCGAAAGGAAGTTTCCCAAATTGATAACAAACGCCGAAACAAAGGAAAGCTGTGTATTTTCTACATTCTGGATGAAGTTGGATCTGATAAAAACTGGATCTGAGATCAATAGAAGACAACAATTTTACACCATTAAAATTTTGAAGAAGTTCTTCTAACGTTTGCGGCCTGTCTGTTTCAGAAATGATGATAGTATTGATTTGTCTCGAATCTAAGACAAGCCTGATCGATCCATTTTTCTTCTCAACAACATGTAATGGATTGTTGTATGAGCTTACTGCAGGCTCAATAATGCCCTCGTCTAGCGTAGATTGTATTTCTGTTCTAACACGGTCCCTATAATGTGCCGGAATTACGTATTGGTCTAACACAAAATTTAGTATGCTCACGAACACGACATTGGTATTGAAATCCCTTGATTGTTCTTGTTTTGTGAGTAAAAACTGTGGAATGTGCTTGTAAAATCTCAAAAAGGTCCTGCCTATCAGTCTCATTACAATTCTCAATTGTTTGAATTTTATTCTGAATTGACTCATTAGTATCAAATGCGCAGTCGATATCACCCCTGTCAGTACTTGCAGGGTGATTGTTTGTGTCAAGTTCCGTCGAAAATTCCGAACTGTTGTCTAACAGGAGGTAAAGCCGATTAATTTCTTCGTCATGGTTTGAGCGCCAATCTTCAAATTTGAAAGCTATTGACTTACCTTCCTTCTCTAAACTTATTTCAGCATCGTGAAAGTTTAAGATTGCTTTGTATTCATTCAAAAAGTCTACTCCCAATATAATTTCCGTCGACAATAATGGAACAATAAGAAAGTACATAGAGAAGCTCTGGCTTTGGCAGAAGAATTCTAAGTTGGTTTGTTGGCGTGCATCTACACTTTTTCCAAATATTGCACCTTGTAATTTAATCTTACGTAACGGAAGTGTGGGGCAAACGTTCGATTTGTTGCATTTGCTAAAGGCTGTTCCACTACTCACTTAAATGGGGCTGCCAGAGTCAAGTACTGCCGTAAATTTTACGTCATTTACTGTAATGTGAATCACAGGATATGTAATGTTGTTATGTTTTACGTCGTGTTCCTGGAGTAAGATGTCCCTAATGTCTTCCATTTTTACGTAATTACTAGCTGCGGCAGCTGCGTCGTCAGTTTCATAAGTACGTTTTGTGCCTGCCAGCGGTGTGAGTCATTGCCTATTGTCTCTTTGTTCCGCCCACATCTAGTGGTCGTGCGGTAGCGTTCTCGCTTCCCACGCCCGGACTCCCGGGTTCGATTCCCGACGGGATCGGGGATTTTCTCTGCCTCGTGATGGCTGGGTGTTGTGTGCTGTCCTTAGGTTAGTTAGGTTTAAGAAGTTCTAAGTTCTAGGCGACTGATGACCATAGATGTTAAGTCCCATAGTGCTCAGAGCCATTTGAACCATTTGAACCATCTCTTTGTTGGCGCGCGTCGTTATTTGGATTTGGGGACCTAACTTCTACAAATTCACCTTGTCGAGAGGGTCCCGCCCTGTTTGAATCCCGCCAGTTCTGATGCAATTCAGGTCTGTCGTTACGATCATATCGTCTGTCGTCATGTCGGTAGATTCCATAGTTTCTATCTTGTCGGTCACGTGATGGAGAATTTCTCCCTGAATCGTAACTGCGCGCTGGACCGTTGCGTCTAAAGTTATTCTGTCTCCCTTGGTAATATTTATTTTGGTTCCCATATTGTCTGTTTCTCTGATTGTCTCTGTGAAACTCATTACCGCGGAGAGGTAATCTTTCCCTGTAATTATTACTACTCTGCCAACGGTTGTCATACGGGTGGTGTCTGTTTTGGTCACGATTTGTGTTGTGAGAATAGCCTTTTCGTGTCCTGTTATTATTTCTTTCATAGCGTAATTGCGACGGATGTGACCTGTAATTGTTGTGTTCCTGTTTCCGCGTTTCGCGATTGTCAGTATCAATTTCGAATTCTTGTAACAATCCTTGAAAAGCTTCAATGTCATCTTTGCAACGTCCTTCCAAAATAATATGTAGTAAATGTTCAGGTAGTTTGATTAGACAAATGCGGATGAGTTCTGAGGGGCTGTAAGGGTTTGACAAGTACTGATTCTTGTGCAACATGTCTTCAAAATATTTCACAAGACTGGAGAATTCAGATTGTTCGAAATGTATCATCATTATGATGCTATGTTTTACTCGGTCTTGTGTAGCTTGAGACCGATACGCTGAGAGGAAGACATGGGAAAATTCTCCTTCACTGTGGCAATCGTGAATGACCGATCGCTTTCCTTCAGCTGGTTCATTCTCTAAATAGCCACACGTATATTCTAATCTGTGCTCTAATGACTAGTTGGGAGGAAAACAATGAGAGAATTGATGAAGCCACGCTTGTGGATGAGTGTCGTTGCCAGAATTCTTAAATGTTTAATTTACGTGTAGCAATGAATAGCTTACAGTCAAAATCATCGTGTCGTTGAGTCGCACATCGCTCATTGTTACGTCGTTTCGGCGGTTCCATGTCAAAATTCAATGCGCCTTGCCAATTTCTTTTATAATTTCCGAAGTGTCCGGTGTTATTATTTTGTGGTTGTTCCGTATTTCTATGTCCCTCTTCCCGTACTGGAGCGCGAGTGTCCTCTGAAATATGTAATTCTTGTATTACTTGAGCCAACTGATCTTTTATTTCCCGGATTTCTCTTTTGTACAGTGTATTGATTTGATTTTGATTTTGTTTGAATTTTCTAATTTGTTCATACTCTTCAGTGTCAGTGAAGGCTACAGGTCTTGTGTCATTCAGATCATCATCTACCTTTGTACATAAGTTAATGAACAGATCCGAAAGTTCGGCTATTTTCTCCGATAGTGTACTTATTTCCTCAGTGTGTTTTTCTGAACCAAATTTCAGAGTGTCCATTTGTGTTGAAATCGTATCTACTGTGCCCATTAAGTTGTGCTGAGTTTTTGCAAGTTGCGTAACCGAATCGGTAGATGCAACTGAGTCAATTTTAGCTTGCAAGGTCTCATGATTTTCATGAACAATACTTTGCAGTTCTTTTATGTCTGATTAGTGATTCTGTAAAGTATTTTCAGGCCGCAAAAAAATAGGTTGGGAATGCTCACAAATTTGTGTTATTACGTCGTTACAGACTTTTTGACATTTCGATTCGATTTTATTGTTTGTTCAAGCACATGTTTCACTGAGTTTAACTTTTGTAGCCTTTGTCCCATTTGTTGCATTAACTGTAATAACAGTGCACTGGTGTCTGAAACATGTTCCTTAGTGCTATTCGGCAGTGCATTTGAAAAGGCAATATTCGCATTTTGAAAAGCAGGAAATGTGTCTTGATTTATTTGAGAAAACGGTGAGGACGCAAAACCTGAATCTATAGTATTTGCAAGACTGTGTCCTGTCATTTCGGAATCCGGAGGCGAGCTGTTGCGGATCGATCGATCGATAATGCTTCCCTGTTCACTAATTGTTTCACTGCCTACACCATTATTTGCAGCCCGCTCCATTTCCCTATGCACAATTACCAAATTACTACTTTGAACATTAGTTCATTACATGGTGGCGCTAACACACTGCCTTCGTCTTCCCTGTCATTTCCCAGTTTACTTTGGAGCCTAGTATTACGTTTTTCACACGCCATTATTGTCACAATATTTCACACGATAACACAGAAAAGCACAATTTTAAGTGTAAAATTAAGAGAAGACATTAACATAGCACTGAAAATAACATCTAGTTAGTTGCAAGCGCAGCTGCGAAATACTTCGTGCAAAACTACATGCATGCCACAACTGTTTTACTGCACAACAATGAAAGACTGCAACTATAAAGGAAATTCTCTCTATGATTACACGCTAGCAATAAAGAAAAGCTACACTAATTACACAAACTACAAGAAAAAATCAGAAGATTCCAGTGAGGTATCCTCGGCTAAGTGTCGAAATACGAAACGTCCCCTTAGAAAAATCATACATGACTGTGCTTAAACTGACACACAATATTTTTTTAGCGCAACGCAGTCTGGCTTTCAGTAATCCCAACCAGAGAATAGCCCTGACTAACATTAACCTATACGTTTCACAAATCACTTACCTCACAAAAATCTTCGTTACTCGAACTACTGCAATACAGCGAGCGCCACTACTGCCAGCCAAATAAAAGATTCAAACTACGGAAGGCACTAACTACTGATAGGCATAGTTAGCAAATGAAAGATTTTGATAAAGAACAAACAATGTATTTACCTCAATAGTGTTCAAAAATCATAATGTATATAGCAGTTCATGACATCCAGTCTTACAAATTTCAAAACTCCGCCATCTCTCTCCCCACATCCACCACTGCTGGCGGCCCACCTCCAACTGCGCAACGCTACGCGCTGTTAACAGCCAACTGCTTAACGCTACAATGGCGAGTATTACAACAAAGCCAACGAGCCACAGACTGCACACAGCACAGTCAGTGATCTTCATACAGAGCGCTACGTGGCGTTACCAATAAAAAAACCTAAACAGCCTACTTACAGTCGGCCTGATCTGTCTCTCTAACTTTTTAATTCGATACGTAAATGATCGTGTTCCTGCTGAAAAGTTCCTGAAATTTATAACTATTAAAGACAATAAATCTGAGTATTTAGAAGAAAACATCTTGAATTTCTTAGAGGACCATGATATTCTCATTAAAGATTGCAGAGGACAAAGCTACGACAATGCTTCAAATATGTTGCGGAAGTACACTTATCCACATGCAAGTATCAAGGAAAAATGCGAATTTACCACCTTTGTGCCACGTACGGGACATTCACTAAACTTGGCAGCTGCTAGGTGTGTATAACAGGCATCAAAATTTTTTTCAAATGGTTCTGAATGTTTACAAGTTTTTGTAGAGCTCCACCCAGCGATGAAATATATTGGCAGAACATTTAAGTTCAATAAAAAGTTGTTAAATTCTTTCAGAAACCAGATGATCAGCCCTAGCTGATTCAGTAAGCGCCTTGCATTAAGGTCATAAACAAATTACAGAAACTTTGAAGTCCATCGCAGACAATAGAGAACAGGAATGGAAACTAGAGACGAAGCCCTTAGGCTGCCCAGAAGAATGAGAAAGCTAGAATTTATTATACTAATGGAAATTTAGAGCTCTATATTGGAAAGAATAGACACAACAAGTATTATCTTCAGAAAGGAATAATACCAGTGCACATTGCAACTAATTTGTTCGCTTCACATGATGACTTTATCATGAACCTCAGTGATAAATTTAATGACTTCGAATCGTCCGTCAAAGAAAGAAACCCGGAATCTGTCTGATTATAAGGACATATTTCAAAGGCGCATGCGTACAAGCTCACGACAGAGATATTTTTGATGGCTCTGCACTGTCAGTCCAACTAATGGAGGAGAGAAATTTCTTCTCATCTTCTTCATCTAAAACAGCGATTAAGTTTGTATGAAAACATGAGTCAACGTTTTGGTTTATTTTTTCGCTTGAAAACTCTCTATTCCGAAGAGCTGAAACAAAGTTACAAGGAATTTGTGGAAATTTATTATGAAGACGTTAGTTAACGAGCAACAGCTGGAAACGGAATGTCTACACTTAACAGAAAAGTTGAAAATTGATCATGGTGAAAATGGAGGAACTAATAGAATATTTGAAATATACCATCTTTCGAAAAAAAAACAAAATTGAAGATACATTTCAGATGTAGAAATCGCATCTAGAATCTTTTTAAACATGATGGTAACTAACTAAGGACCGGAACGCTCCTTCTCCAAATCCAAAAGAATTAAGAAGTACAATAATTCAAGAGAGATGAATCAGTTTATCACTGATGGCTATAGAATGTGATATGCTCAAAAATATAGATTTTTAAGAAGTGATTAAAGATTTTGCTCATCTTAAATCTAGGCACCTCTTTAATCAACATAGACTTTTAAGCACTAACCTGTGAATGCTAAAAGAGTTACTTTTGTGGATTATATTATCCATTCACTTAATATGACTGTAAAAAAGTAAAAATACATCTAGAACCTCGCTTATCTACTTTCTTTGTCTGTTGTAAGAAAATAGGGCCCTGTCAATGTCATAGGGGCCCCATTGTCCTAATGCGACCAGGACCACTAATAGGTTAAAGACGGCTCAGTTCATAAGTCTAAGACCCATGCTAAGTGCGGTTTAATAGAAGAGGTAGAGAAGATCCTACGAAAAACGGCGTGTTTCGTCACGGGATCATTTACTCGGTGGGAGACGCTATGGAGACACTTAACAAACTCCTGTCGCTGGTGCTACAAGAAAGTCTTGTGCATCACGGAGGCCTTGATGAAATTTTGACGGAGTACTTTCCGGGAATAGTCGGACAACATACGTCTCGTGAAATGATGACGACCAGAAAAGAAGAGGAAATCGAGCTCATACGGGGCTTTATGGACAACCATTTTTCACACCCGCCGTTCGTGAATTGAGCAGAAAATCGAGAAAAGACAGGGTTCCAGAGATTCCCTCCATCATGCGCTGTAGGTGGCTTGCAAGGTGTGACTGTAGATGTAGAAACGATTATTCGTTACCAAGTATATGCCTATGCCAGCCGAGTCAGAAAACGTGGTTTTCTAATATAATTCTACTTGTAAGGTAGTCATTATCTGCCTGAGTAATTTCAGTGCATTCCTTTAAAACACAGTTACTGGAGAGAGACGCAGTAACAACAGTCTTTGTCTGACCATACATCATTCTTCATACCTTATTTAGACTCTGTTTACCACTACAGATTCCTCATGTTTTAGTAATCGTTTGTGGCGATGGAACTCAACACATTTCTCACGAATGTTGGGAATCTTCAGTTCAATATTCTTTTCCCAAAATGGTAAAGGATTCTTCCAGCACCGTACTTCTTTAGGCGCAAATAGCGCTAATATCCGGAGGTAAGATGGGGACGCACACTACCCCCTCCGCCACCCTCCCACAGAGCTCTCAAGAAAGCAAAAAAAAAAAAAAAAAACGGTTGTCTGTGTTTTTCTCTCAAGAAAGCGATCTAAAAGTCGGTGTTATGCGCGTTTGTAACAGTACCAATTCTGGAACTTTTTCTTTCTACAACTTGCCTTTCGTCAACCAAAATATTATAAATACTTCATACCCCCTACGTCTATCAACTCTCCCCGTCACCCCCTCTGGCCCATTGACAGACATACACACAAAACTGTCGTATGGGCGTCCTTTTCAGTAGCTGATCGTCTTTAACTGAGCCGAGGAGAGCTCTAATTTGGCTGGCGGGAGAAACGTAATCTATTACTGTACCTTTTTGTTTTTCATTTTTCTTACCTTTGGGAATACGCCTATGGCAGGAAGGCAATCGATCTACGTCCATCTCCTACTGGGTCCGCCAAATATGCGAACTCCAAAGAATGACGGGTCTGTTTGTCCTGTCCTTTAAAGTAAGATTATGGTATACATAGACTAATGGCCTATTCGTTAAGCAGAACATGGATTCCTGTTTTGATCTTATATTAAAAAGCAAGGGTCTGCTGAAAGCGATACGCACTCCGTAACGATTCGTTGTTTCTGCCAGCTTGCACGGGAAATCTCCAATTGTCATCAAGAAGCGAAAGCGACAATTCCTCTCGCAGGCACTTTGGTTCTCTGTGTAGTATAAAATCTTGAGATGTACCAGTATTTCGGTTGTACTAAACCTTAATAGCGTGTTGTAATCACTTGATTGAGACGATAGTTTTCCGTTATTGTCTATATTAATCATTTGAATGGGTCGACAGTTTTCCGTTAGGCTGAAATTTTAATCTCTTTTGTTGCTATTTAAAGCACTTGACTGGGACGATGGTTAACCGTTAGGCTGTCTCGGCTGTTGGGTCGTGGAGGAAACATTTATTATCGTTAAGCTATTCACAGATGAGATATGCCCCTTACGAATTATGTGTCTATTTGGAACTCAGGCCTGGAAGCTGGAGAGATCTCTAGAGATTCAATAATGGTCCCTGACCGTTATTTCCACCAACATGTCGTCCTCCAAAGCCGCATCCTCATAGCTGAAGACAGCTCGTCGGTCGTGGGATCTTCTTCGGCGGAGGCTGCTACCCTGTCAATCTCGAACTTGTGATTTTGCTTTTTGTGGGATGCCACTTGCCCAGGTTAGTCTCTGCGTCTACAGAGGGCAAGATCTATAGTACTGACAATGATGGTAGGTGACACTTCTCATTAATGTATCCTATTTGGTTAATATTTGCACATTTACATACAGTCTTTCACAACACTCGACATAGTTAACTGTATGGTAGCTTTTCCATCCAACTTCCGAAATACGATACACATCTCCGGCTATCACACAGAGTATTACATGTTCACTACTAAGTAACGCCCGAAACAGAGATACGTGTCCGGCCCTCCAGAACGCCCGACGTGGAGACGCCTTTTCGGCCCTCCAGATAGAAACAAAAACGATACTCATAGGGTAACTATGAGAGATTGTCATACTAAAAACTGAGTTAAGTACAATGAAAATTATATAATTAATAAGAGAAGTTAGGCACTTTGGCCTCTAGCAGCCGACCAATCAGAAGCAAGTTCAGTAAAACTGGCGGTCTCTCCCACGGGACTGGTACATACTGTACTGTGCTAGCGTCTAGCAAAATAAAATATTGGATGCCACAGCCAGGAATATTACACGCTTCCCAATGTCAGCGTGTCTGAGAGCTGGTTGAACAGAACCGCGACTTCTATCCTCATTCTTCGTTGAAGATGTTGCTTCCTTAATATGTAGTTACAATTTCGGGTTCCGACGACAGTTTCGGGTTTTTTTCCTTGGTTGCAAGCTGGCTTCATAGCGGGCCCGGCAACCGCTCGCCATCTATTCCCAATTGGGAGCTCCTAATTCCTCACTGTCAGCTAGTCTGAGAGTTAGTTGAATAGAACTGTGACTCTTTATGAGCAGGGTCTCGAAAAGCCCGCACCACTTACATAAGTGCGTAATAAGAAGAGTAAAAGTTAAAAAAAGTACATCCACAATTGTAAATTGTGGTGCATGGTAAATTTATTACGGCTCTTATCCGTGTGTGGAACAAATGGCCTGAGGCTATTCCTGTGATGTATAATAAATAATGACTTTACAGTTGTAGCTGATACAATGCTGTCATTTATACTGAATTTAAGGAAGATTGCAGCTAAACTGACATTCATAAATGACATATAGTAAAGTTTGTGTGCTACAGCATGGGCTTCTGCAACTTCTGTTTTACGATCACCTAGTCCTTGGCCTTGTCTCCTCAGCGGCAGAATATTGCAGCCCAGTCTGCAAGAACAGCAACAATAGGAAAGTAGCACATGCAGAACTAAATCAAACTATGGTTATTGTAACTGGTGCAATGAAGATACTGCAGGATTCTGGTAATCTCCCGTAAGCTGCTTTCCACCACCTGAGAAGAAAGGCTATCTTTCTAAGGAAATACAAGATCAGGAGCTGCCAGTTTATAAGGACATACCAGTTATCCGCTTCAACAAACTCAGCTCGGCACATCCACCCCTGAGGACAGCTAGCAACCTGGTGGACCTGAACTTCAATGTTCATGAAGCTTGGACACAAGAATGGTATACTGACATTCCACCAGAGCCTCGTACCTTATTCCAAGTCCATAACCAACCATAGAAACTTAATCCGCTTCGTAGCACGTGGAGAACACTCAACAGGATCCGTGTACATATTATACACGTGGGGTGCTCCTTTAGCTTTGCAAGGCAGACTATCGGACATATTGTAGAAGAGTGTCGTTGAAGTTCGTTCCCTGGGCTCCCCTCGGACTTTTTGCACGCTGCAGCAAGTGTGATTGCCAATTATAAACATATTTATCATTATTTTTAAAGTGCTACGTGATTCCCATACTATTAATAATAATAATAATAATAATAATAATAAATTGGCGTGTCAACCACGTCTGTAGGTACCACTGTGAACATAAAATGAAATATGTGGCAATAATTCTTACATAAGCCAAATTTCCGAAGACTCGATAATAGAGCACCAATTTTCATTAACTAAAGAAGATCGTCAATACCGACCGTACCTTTTTAGTGCAAGACATTCACACCTCGTGCATTCAAAACACCATTCGGAGCGACCATTGTCCATTACTACTAAAGACTTGTACAACCAACCTAACCTACGCAGAACAACAATATCCATCTACGTGCAAGCGAAGATGGATATTAAAAAGAACTAGTGAATCATTATTCACAACCTACCCTTACCATTAGTTTCTCATCAAAGGAAAAAATGAATGAAAATAATGAAAACATAATAACAGTAACAAAAGAGCGTGCTGAAAAGTAATGGCTTTGATTATTTTATGTGAATACTCTTAAGGCTTTCTAAATACACTGAAGCGCCTAAGAAAGTGGTATAGGCATGCGTATTCAAATACAGAGATACATAAACAGGCAGAATCGGGCGCTGCGGTTGACAACGCCTTTATAAGACAAGTGTCTGGCGCAGTTGTTGCATCTGTTACTTCTGCTGCAATGGCAGATTATCAAGATTGAAGTGAGTTTGAACGTGGTGCTGTACTCGGAGTACTAGCGATGGGACACAGCATTTTCGAGGTAGCGACGAAGTGGAGATTTTCCAGTACGACCATTTCACGAGTGTACCGTGATTATAAGGAACCGGGTAAAATATCACATCTCCGACATCTCTGCATCCGCAAAAAGATCCTGCAAGAATGGGACCAACAACGGCTGAAGAGATTCCTTCAGCGTGACAGAAATGCAACCCTTCCGCAATTTGCTGTAGATTTAAATGCTGTCCCATCAAAGAGTGTCAGGGTGCCAACCATTCGACGAAACGCCATTGATATGGGCTTTCGCAGCTAAAGGCCCACTCGTACACCCTTGATAACTGTTGATGATTGCCGGCCTGAGTGGCCGAGCGGTTCTAGGCGCTACAGTCTGGAACCGCGCGACCGCTACGGTCGCAGGTTCGAATCCTGTCTCGGGCGTGGATGTGTGTGATGTCCTTAGGTTAGTTAGGTTTAAGTAGTTCTAAGTTCTAGGCGACTGATGACCACAGATGTTGAGTCCCATAGTGCTCAGAGCCATTTGAACCAATTTTTTGTTAATGACTGGAAATGTGTTGCCTGGTCGGACGAGTCTCGTTTCAAATTTTATCAACCGGATGGACGTGTACAGGTATAGAGACAACCCCCTGAATCTATAGACCCAGCATGTCAGCAGGGGACTGTTCAAGCTGGCGGAGGCTCTCTAATGGTGTGGGGCGTGCGCAGCTGTCGTGATATGGGATCTCTGATACGTGTCGATACGACTCTGACAGTGACACGTACGTAAGCATGCAGTCTGATCACCTGCGTCCATTCGTGTCCATTTTACATTCCGACAGACTACGGCAATTCCAGCACAACAATGCGACGCACTGCACCATGGGATTAGCCAAGCAGTCTAGGGTGCTGCAGTCATGGTCTGTGCGGCTGGTCCCGGCGGAGGTTCGAGTCCTCCCTCGGGCATGGGTGTCTGAGTTTGTCCTTAGGATAATTTAGGTTAAGCAGTGCGTAAGCTTAGGGACTGATGACTTTAGCAGTTGTCACATAAGATTTTACACACATTTTTTTTAATGCGACGCCCCACACATGCAGAATTGTTACAGAGTGGTTCTAGGAACACTCTTCTCAGTTTAAACCCTTCCGCTAGCCCCCAGGTTGCAACGTGCTGTTCAGACGTGATCTCTGTCCCCTCGTACTCTTACGGATTTATGGGAGACCCTGCAGGATTCAAGGTGTAAATTCCCCTCAGCACTACTTCAGACGTTCCACGTCGTGATACGGCGCTTCGGCGTGCTTGCATGGGCCCTATATGATATTAGGCAGGTGTATCAGTTTTCTTTGGCTCTTCAGTGAAAAACTGACGTTACTATCATTCTGCATTTTTATTCTTCATGTCTACACATTCACTTCTGAGCGTAATCATCATGGCGTCGAACAAATTTCTGGCAATGACACATTTGTCTCTTGACACCGTCACTGTAGAATATTTCAGTTGGTTGACAGAGACACAACCCTATCTCTGCTTGCACTGCTGCGAAAGTGAAGGCCTTGAACGTATTCTTTTAGTTTTGGAAACAAATGAAAATCGGATGGGTGCCAGTTGGGACTGTATGAAGGATTACAGTGAGCCCAAGGCATCGGATTGTTGCAGATGGCCAACCGGAGTGGCCGTGGGGTTGTAGGCGCCACAGTCTGTAGCTGAGCGACTGCTACGGTCGCAGGTTCGAATCCTGCCTCGGGCATGGATGTATGTGATGTCCTTGGGTTAGTTAGGTTTCATTAGTTCTAAGTTATGGGCGACTGATGACCTCAGATGTTAAGTCCCATAGTGCTCAGAGCCATTTGAACCATTTGTTGCAGATGTCGAAGCGCTCGTGTGCAGTGAGGCTTTGTCATGCTCAAGGATAGGGTCCCCCACGTGTGGACGAAGTTTTAGAATTCGAAACTAGTTTACAGGATTCTTTCTCTCAAGCACCGACATAGTTACTTTATACACCACCATGTTACACCCTACGATTTGGAGCCCTCTAGCGGAAGAAGTCAGCAAATAATTAGACATGAAGAATAAAGGTTTATAACTTTAATTCTGTTGGTTGTTTCTAAAAATCTTTCAGATATTTCATCCAAAAATACGCATAAAAGGCTCCAAAAAGCGGAATTAAACTCAGCCTGACAAAAATTCTAGTATATAAACTATCGGAAACTAAACAAGTATGTGCGGCTAAAGTTAAATTATCAAAAATCCTCGGTTAATACCAAAATCTCCTCTGGCGCTACTGGCAATGTCAGGGCTGACTGCGACCTCACCTGATACGCCTTCTCTCCACGCAACTCCGCGTCCGACTTGTACCAACATCTGTTCGATCGCTACCACTCGAGATCAGAATATCTTAGGGCGTGTATACACACAACAGCAGACTCAGTGGGCAACTATCCAGAAAGAAGATATAAATGTCCGACTTTCACAATCTCCTCCCCCACTTTTAAGAATTTTGTGGGGTGGTTCTTGCCTAACATGTTGGCAAGGAGTAAACGAAAATTTCTTACACAACAAAACTAACAAAATTATCATCAGTCGTTTTGTAAAAGCGAGAAAATACGTAAACATAAGCTTAAGATTACACAAATAATTGAAAAGCTACACAGTATAGTGAAAGGTGGCTACACTGAGTCACAGCGCCAGAGATTGCGCCAAAGAGTATTATTCCGTCGCCTCCACTGGGCAGTAGTAGTTCAGAGGTTGCTGTGGGCTGTGTTTTTTGAGAGGATGTCTATGGCAGTAGTAGTTCAGAGGATGTCGTGTGTAGTTGTTCTGTTGAGCGAGACAGCAGATGCTGTTCGATTGGGGATGTTGGAATGATTACAGTGTATTTTTCGTCAATATATATGAAGGTAACAAAAATATATTTTATTTCAATTTTCCTAAATAACAATGCCTTTTGGTCACAGGTTCAGTCAACAAAGCATCTCGCTTGTGTTCATGTATTAGACTTGTAATTCTGGTTACTATGTGCAATTATAGTATTTCCGGTTTTTTAATTACTTCATGGTAAATGGTGTTTGAAATGTCTTGTCGTATTGAGGAAGAACCGTGCCAGATGTGTACGTTGAATTACACTTCCACACACAGGACATTTACACTTGTGATTTGTTGGTTCGTAGTTTTTATAGTTGCTGGGGACTTAATTAATCAATTGTGTTAACGCAACAGTCAGATTGTGTACTAATACTACTCAGGGCCAACCGGTCACGAGACTTCGCTACCGGACACACAGCGACTAAAACTATTTGCATTTTATTTAATTAAGCCCCCATGCACTTGGCGACCGCTGCTTCGGATCGTCCTTTGGAATTCTTTTGACAGTAAAAATAGCCGGCAGTAGGATTGCTGTAGTAATTTGTAGTTTAGTAATTGTAGCCTATATTGCATATGTAGATTTGGTAATTGAACATTTGTAGTTGTCTTGTCATTCTTCTAAGGGTATTTTTGTGGAATTTAATTTTTGATGAGTCGTATACGGGTTTGACAATTTTGTGCAATTGTGAAGGATTTAAATCTTCTTTAGGCGTGTTTTTCAGGAAGCATTTCGTGTGAATGGTATTGTTAGTGATAAAGTGTTATATTGTCTGTAATTTTCGTATACTGACGAGTTTTGTATGTTTTGTAAATGATTACGCGATCGATGAAAAAGGCAAAAATGATGGATAGTCAGAATGACGAAATTGTTAACATGGCAAACTCACCAACACAGGAGAACAGTAGGATGAATAATGAAGTAGAAAACAATTTAATAAGCCGGGGAAATAGTCCTGAACCAGTTCAAAACTGTTCTCAGTCGTAAAGTTTTCTGAATATGATATTAATGATAGAAGATTCTGAAATAGCATCGAACACAGATAGCTTTACGGCTATGCAGAGGGAAGTTAAGTTTTACGGGAAATGTTAGGGGCGAAAAGAATTTTGAAACAATTAATATGGAGCAGTTGATGGGTGCAATAATAAATTTGGGATCACAAATAGGAACAATTAAAACTGGTATGGGAACAATGGAAACACGGTTAGACTCCTTGGTATCACAGATGGGAACAATGGGAACACGCTCAGTCTCACTGGGATCACAGTTAGGATCTGAATTAAAACAGAGATGGAAACTTTAGCAACACGGTTAGACTCACAAATAAGAACAATTAAAACTGATATGGGAACAATGGAAACACGGTTAGACTCACGAATAGGGACATGTTTCAAAAACATGAAAGATGAATTAAAGAAATAAATTAGAGAAGAAGTACAACCGATTATGAATTCGCACAATAATAGATTAATTTCGATAGAAATCAGACAAAAGAAACAGGATAGAGAACAGGAAGAAAGAGATCGCGTGATAGTACAACAATTTTCAGAGTTAAATTTACAACGTGCACACGATAAGGTCGAAATATTTGAAAGAATCGAGGAATCCGTACCAAATGACAGAATAAATAACCTAACACAGCAATATGAACAGTTAACTACTAAATGTGTCAATACTGAAACGCGAGTCGCTACACTTATGGAAGATGTAAATAAACAGAAAGAACAAATATGTGACTTTTCGGAAAGAGTTGAGGAGATTTCAGATAAATTGACAAATCTTAGTTTACATGAGGACAGAGATTCAGATAATACAGCTCCATTGCCATTTGCAGAAACAGTAGAGTACCAGAATATAAATAAGCATGTAGAAGATCAGGGAAAATTTAATGAACGCGTTAAAAGTGAATTTGAGGCGTCACGAAGGCAACTTAAAGAAATTTAAAGCGAAATCGTAGGAAAAGAGAGTAGAATAAATTTGGAATTACCGATAGCAGAGGGGTTTGAAGAAAATAATTTATTTCATTGACGAGAAGCAACAAGAGAGCGGCAGGCGCACGAACTTGACAATAATCGACATTGGGACTGGAACAGACGTGGTAGGTTTTTGTAGCCACGAGGCGAAAACTTTGACTATAAACACTTTTTAACTGTTCGGAAATTTAAGATCTTTCGCAATTCTAAGAATGACATACATCCATGTTCACGGTTAGATCAATTTATGTATGCACTTCCACCAAATTGGCCACTAAGTCACAAACTCGAATTTATGTGCGGCTATTTAAGTCCTCAGGGGATTCGCTACACTAAATTAATATGTGCTATAGCGTGCACAGGGCCGAAAGCTGTAGTGGTGCTATTTCCCTTTTAGTTCTCTGCACCTTTGCCTACTCTTTTACTGTTCTTTGTATCTATCAAAACAACTCTTCAACTATCAATCTATCTAGAAAGTCGGTAAAGAATAACCGGATATGACTGTGTTACCGAAAAGTGATTTCGGAAATTACCGTTTGGATTTACTGTATCTTCTGCAGCATTAATTCGTAGTTTAAACGAAATTTTACCTGTTTATCTTCGTGACAATATTACTTCATATGTTGACGATATTCTTATTGCTAAACAATCTTGGAGTGAGCATAACAAAATTTTGGATTCATTATTACGTATTTTTGCAAGAGTTGGCATTACAGTGAACTTAGAAAAATCTGAATTTTGTCGTTCTCAAGTGAAATTTCTTGGTCATATTATCTCTACATAAGGTATTCTTCCTGATCCAGAGAAACTAGAAGCTATTCGTAATTAAACTGTTCCTACTACAAACCGTGATGTTCGTAATTTCCTTGGTGTCTGTAATTTTCTTAGATGCTTCGTTAGACTGGAGAATTTGGCCACACCTCGTTCATGTGAACTATCTGGAAAGAATTCTAATTGGTGTTAGGATGAGGAGGCTCAATCAGAGTTTGAAGAACTTCGTGATGCTTTAGTTAGATTTTTGTTTGACGACAGACTCATCATACAAAGGCCTAGGTGCACACTTATTTCAAGAGATACAAGAAAACGGCGTTGTAGTACAGAAAACTATTACATTTGGAAGTCGTGTTCTCTCTAAATCAGTCTTGGTTGTTGTTTGGGCTTTCACAAAATTTCGCATCTTTTGACATACTAAGGTTTACACCGATCATCGAGCTCTGGAATTTCTTATGTAAACAAAATTAACACATGGAAGATTGTCACGATGGGCGGTGTAACTACAGGAATTTGATTTTAGTATTGTTTACATCCAGGGTTCTTCAAATGTTATTGCTGATGCTTTATCACGTGCACTTATGGGTTTCAAACAAAGTGCTGAGGAGGACTGCAAAGAAAACAATTATTGCATTCCCGATGAGTGGATTAATAAATTGATTTGTATACACATTTCAGTTATGCACACTTTGGTCCAAGAAAATGCTTTCATAAATTACGATAAAATTGCTACTTCAGTAATATGGAAAAACGTATTCGATCTGTTCTTGCCAAATACAAATTATGTCAAAAGGCTAAGCCACCAACTATTTCTCACAGAGCACCGTTGTTTCCTATCATTCCAGCGAAATTAAAGGAGATGGCTGCAGTCGATTTGTTCGGTCCAGTGATTTGTTCTGCTAATGGTTTTGCGTACATTTTGGTAGCAGTGGAATTGACATCAAAATATGTGTGTTTTACACCTCTACGCATAGCAACAGCTCGTTCAGTATCTAATGCTTTCACCAAACATTTTCTTAAGGAAGTGGGTTATGTTGATAAAGTTATATAAGATAATGGATCACAGTTTGGCTCTAAAATTTGGCTTCATACTCTACGGCGTCGTAAGATTAAACCAATTTTCATTTCACTTTTTCACCCTAAATTTAACGCTTCATAGAGATGGATGAAGGAAATCAATAAATTGTGTCGACTTTATTGTCATCAGAATCACAGAACATGGGATCAGTATCTTCATATTTTTCAAAACATTCTGAATGAACTCCCTAATGATTCAACTTCTTTACCGCTTGTATTGATATTAAAAAATAAAGCACCGACAAATCGCATTTCTGAAATCGTTCCTTTTCCGCCTTCACGGAAGCTGCGGCATTCTGAAGTTGTCAACCTGGCTTTACAAAATATTGCATCTGCGGCTGCTAGAAGAGAGAAATCAGCTGAACGTCCTGGTCGTTTAAAAACCTTGTCACTTGGTCAAAAGATGTTAATTCTCACCGTGCATATAGAGTTCGCAAAATTATTCATGATAACACTGTCGAAGTAGAAACTCTTAAATCTCGGGGCTCTAAGGGAATACATCATATATCGAACCTAAAAATTTTTGTCGAATGACGTACTTTTGACAAATCAACAGTTATACGTAATCACGCAGAGAATACAAGGATACCGCGCCGTGTTTTTGCGGCGGCACATACTCAAAGCAACAGTCAAGTCTGCGCGCCACACAAGGCAGTCGTTGACCGGAAACAATTGCTTCCTACGTCACGCGTACCTACAGCTGATCGAGCGCTCAGTGCGAATGCACTGACAGCCGCAAACAAATACACAGTAATTACTCTGATTAAATCCAGTATAAATCTATAGTGACTTGATAAATTATGTTATTAACTTTCAGTTTTTTTTCTGGATACAGTTGTACTAAGAACTTCAGGTAAATTCTGTGTGTGTCCGACGTTAAGAGGACTTGCTATCGAGAAAATTTCAGGAAGAATGTAATTTCGAACAAGAAAGTAATACCCTGGAAATGTAATTATCAATTGAGTTTATTTTTCAGGTAACATATTTCCACTTTGGTACGTACTTTAGATGTAATTTGCTGCTCGCGATTACTGATTTATATTTTGTGTTAACTGTTTTTTACAATGACAACAGGGTTGTTACTGATTTATATTATGCATTTCTTGGCTGCACTGCTTTTTCACTGATGTCACATCTTTTTTTTATTATGTGCCTGCTGTGCTTATTTATTTAAATTCTAATGGTCACCTGATTAGTTGTGCTGATATGGTTATATATGTAATTTATACTTTGTGATTTATCTGCTTGCGCCTTCATGTTTGCTTATTAAAATTACATATGAACATTTATTTGCTTATGCTGATATGATGCTAATGACCTATTTACTATGTACGATATATATTTGCTACTTTCCGTATGGATTGCATATTTACACATTTCTGTTTTGTTGTCGTAACTACCTTTAATTTTGTATATAGAAATGCTGATATACAGTGTACGGACATGGAGTTTAGGTCACACTGTGGTATTAATTATAGATTGTTCGCTTGGCAGAGCCTCGTTATAGGGATTGTGCTACATCTACTTGTTAACAATCTGTTTTCTACTGGTATATTTACTCGCTTTTGCATGTTTTGCTTACGCTCAGTGCCTTATATTTTAAGATAAGAAAATTAACTGCTTTAATTATACGAAATACATTGGTACAAGAAACTTCACTGAAGTCACATGAGCTGGAGGTTTTACGGAAGCTGTATAAACTTAAGTTAATAGAAAAGAAGCTAACGACATGACATATCAACACTAGGTTTAGACCATTGACAGTTATTACTCTGCATTCTTCGAGAGCAATTGAAATAGTAAGTGACACTTGACACAAGAAATAATCCACACGTTTGCTTCTGTTTTGCCATGATTCTTCAAGTGGTGTACACAGTGTGAAATATTACGATCATTCACACTCCGTAATCGTACTTACTTACTGAAAGTTGTTCAAACTTAAGGCTGTTAGAGGACATGTATGTATTTCTTTTATTTAATGATGGACAAGGTAACCAAAATGTATTTTATAATTCATAATGAGTAGAAGATCTGGGTCAGATAGATTACACAGAGGTTGTGTGTGGACATTGTGTCTTTTTATTGTATGGGATGATGAATTGAAGTTTGCACTAGGATTTTATCTGTACTTATTCGAGGAGACTGACTAGAGAAAAGAGTTGTTATGGAAGTGAAATGATATTGGCGATAAGGTTTATATGTATCGACGTATTGAAGAAGTATTATCGAGGTATTGAGATTGTGTGAAGTTGATGATTATTGGAGTTTTGGTGGACAAGAGGTAAGGTAAATGGTATTGATGATAAGTTTTATATGTATTGACGTAACACGTATTATTGAAGTATTAAGATTATGTGATGCTGATGATCATTGGAGTTTTGGTTGATGACTTTGACTAACTATTATTGACTGTTATACACTGCTGCCACTACTACTTAATACACATGTTGAACATAAAATTTTTCACAGAATTCCATATGCACAGTTAACACAATTAGAAAGTTGAGTGAGCGTGTTTTGTGTGTTTTCCTTTCCTAATCCCAAATAATTGGACCGACCTACCTCCTACATATTATCTTACTTGTTTGTTGTGACTTGCACTGACACCCATAATTATTATAGGTTTACTGATATTTGTGCATTTGTATTGGTTAATATGACAATTATCTGATATCATTTGTGTGTTTATTATAATTTGTATGTTTAGTGTAAGAGCATTGATAATGATTTTGTGAAAGCAAACGTGTGTGCATTCAAACTGTTGTTTGAGCTTGCACCTGTTCAGCATTGTTGGGTGCCGCTTGGAAATGTTTAATTTCTGATGATAAACTCTGATGAACTGTCTGATTAGTGATAGTGAATATTATGGACTGTTACCTACACTGTTCAACATTGCTGGGTGCCATTGATGGAACTGCTTCGACTGAAATAATGTTACTTGTTGGTGTCTGCACTTGCTCGCCATTTCTGGGTGCCACTGTTGGAGCTGTTTAAATACTGCTGATGAAATATTATGAGGCAACTATTTAGACCTATTGACCATTGCTGGGTGCTACGGTTGGAACTGTCAACTACTCTGAGGAGTGCTACTTGTTTGTTGAACTATTGAAAAGATTTTATGTGACTGCTTGTATAAACTGAGTTTTTTGTGTATTTACTGTTTATGAAATGTTATGAGACTCTTACCTACACCTATTCGTCATTGCTGGTGCAACTGATTGAATGATACTTGTGAAAACTATTATGTAAAATCACATGTATGTAAGCATTTGTATTCCTTACTGTATTTTATATATTAGGTTATTAAAGGGTCAGTGCAAAGCCTGAATTTATTTAGTTATGCGATATTTACTTATTAATATTATCTTTTATTTTTGTCTGTATTTTTAGGACGAATTTGGTGGTATTTTCACCACCAATGCTGGCACAAATACCATCAAATTGTAGCCAGTGGAGGAGGGGTATATGAAAGGTGGCTACACTGAGTCACAGCGACAGAGATTGCGCCAAAGAGTATTATTCTGCCGCCTCCACTGGGGAGTAGTAGTGCAGAGGATGCCGTGGGCAGTGCTTGTAGAGAGGATGTCGATGGCAGTACTAGTTGAGGGCATGTCGTGTGCAGTTGTTCTGTTCCTAAATAACAATGCCGTTTGGTCACAGGTTCAGTCAACAAAGCATCTGACTTGTGTTCATGTATTAGACTGTAATTCTGGTGTATATATACAATGACGGTATTTCTGATTTTTAAATTACTTCATGGTAAATGGTGTTTAAAATATCTTGTCGTATTGAGGGAGAACCGTGCCAGATGTGTACGTTGAATCCCACTTCCACACACAGAACAGTTACACTTGTACTTTGTTGTTTCGTAGCTTTTATCGTTGTTGGCGACTTAATTAATCAATTGTGTTAACGGAAATTTCCTTTCATTCTGTGTTGTTACTCTATTAAGTCAGATTGCGTAATAATACTACTCAGGGCCAACCGGTTACGATTCTTCGTAGCCGGACATACAGCTACTGAAATTATTATATTTGCATTCTATTTAATTAAGCCCCCATGCAGTAGTCAAGGAAATTAGTATACAATTATTACCTTGTGCATGTAAGCATTCATAATCACATGACACAGATAGTACTTCATATTACACTATAACATGTTATTGTTTATAGTACTCCAAGAGTGTGAAAATGTCCTTCAGTCGTATAGACAGAAATATTATATGAAACTCTAAATAGTGCAAAGACGAAAAATTTAATACACAAGTGTCATTGTACAGGTGAATACTCACATCTGCATGACATTGGCGGTAGTTCAATTGACAAAATAACGAAATGTTATTTACTGATCTTCAAGAGAGTAAAAATCTTCTGGCTATAGATAAACAGGTGCCACAAGTTCTAGTTGCAGCAAACTCAGGGAAAACTCACACTATTTCCTCTGACAAAAACACAGATATGTAAATATATTCATATGAGAACACACAAGTTTGAGCAGACTTAGGGACTAGCTACATACACTATGTCCACAGTCAACCATACTGAAATGTTTTGGTGTGTCACTTAGGTTTATATTCATACACTCCTGGAAATGGAAAAAAGAACACATTGACACCTGTGTGTCAGACCCACCATACTTGCTCCGGACACTGCGAGAGGACTGTACAAGCAATGATCACACGCACGGCACAGCGGACACACCAGGAACCGCGGTGTTGGCCGTCGAATGGCGCTAGCTGCGCAGCATTTGTGCACCGCCGCCGTCAGTGTCAGCCAGTTTGCCGTGGCATACGGAGCTCCATCGCAGTCTTTAACACTGGTAGCATGCCGCGACAGCGTGGACGTGAACCGTATGTGCAGTTGACGGACTTTGAGCGAGGGCGTATAGTGGGCATGCGGGAGGCCGGGTGGACGTACCGCCGAATTGCTCAACACGTGGGGCGTGAGGTCTCCACAGTACATCGATGTTGTCGCCAGTGGTCGGCGGAAGGTGCACGTGCCCGTCGACCTGGGACCGGACCGCAGCGACGCACGGATGCACGCCAAGACCGTAGGATCCTACGCAGTGCCGTAGGGGACCGCACCGCCACTTCCCAGCAAATTAGGGACACTGTTGCTCCTGGGGTATCGCCGAGGACCATTCGCAACCGTCTCCATGAAGCTGGGCTACGGTCCCGCACACCGTTAGGCCGTCTTCCGCTCACGCCCCAACATCGTGCAGCCCGCCTCCAGTGGTGTCGCGACAGGCGTGAATGGAGGGACGAATGGAGACGTGTTGTCTTCAGCGATGAGAGTCGCTTCTGCCTTGGTGACAATGATGGTCCAATGCGTGTTTGGCGCCGTGCACGTGAGCGCCACAATCAGGACTGCATACGACCGAGGCACACAGGGCCAACACCCGGCATCATGGTGTAGGGAGCGATCTCCTACACTGGCCGTTCACCTCTGGTGATCGTCGAGGGGACACTGAATAGTGCACGGTACATCCAAACCGTCATCGAACCCATCGTTCTACCATTCCTAGACCGGCAAGGGAACTTGCTGTTCCAACAGGACAATGCACGTCAGCATGTATCCCGTGCCACCCAACGTGCTCTAGAAGGTGTAAGTCAACTACCCTGGCCAGCAAGATCTCCGGATCTGTCCCCCAGTGAGCATGTTTGGGACTGGATGAAGCGTCGTCTCACGCGGTCTGCACGTCCAGCATGAATGCTGGTCTTGTGGCGCCAGGTAGAAATGGCATGGCAAGCCGTTCCACAGGACTACATCCAGCATCTCTACGATCGTCTCCATGGGAGAATAGCAGCCTGCATTGCTGCGAAAAGTGGATATACACTGCACTAGTGCCGACATTGTGCATGCTCAGTTGCCTGTGTCTATGTGCCTGTGGTTCTGTCAGTGTGATCATGTGATGTATCTGACCCCAGGAATGTGTCAATAAAGTTTCCCCTTCCTGGGACAATGAATTCACGGTGTTCTTATTTCAATTTCCAGGAGTGTATAAAGAGACTGTACAGAATCAGTACCGATTGTATAAAGCAAAAGCATACCTTGTTAAATACAAAAAATTCATGAAATAATCATTAATGCATTGAAGTTTTCACACTTTGAGAAAACACATTCTCATAATTGACATAGCAGCTCATTACTATATATGACATAATAACATAAACGAATTATAGTGAATAAGTAAACAATAATAAGTTATATTCACTTGAATATAAAATCTAATTCATGTGAGTAGGCACATAAGCTCAGTGCCCAGTGCATGGCCTCAGTTGATTAAGTAAGTGTGGGAAGGTTCTTGAAGCACAGTTATAAATATTATGTCCAGGCCAACCACATGGTTGCAAACGTTTTCTAAACAAATTCAATTTCTGATGGTACAGTATGCAGTGTACCATAAAGTACGTTTTCATCAAGAACATGCCAAATTTTTGACGTATAACATCAATGTATGACATACAGATTTGTCCAAAGAGATTAGTGGTGACATATTTGAAAAATGTAACAATTAATTATAGATCCTAATGCTGATATATGCACAGTAATTACAAGCGATTCAGATTGTCATACAAATAGAAAATCAGCAATGCTCAAGATGCATTTACTACACATGAAGAATTACAGATAAACCATCAAAATAGAAAGTTCATTTAATGGAGTTTCTGTGAGTGATACTCAAGAACAAGTGTATGTGAGTATACATGCAGTTCCTTCATATATATTATAAGGCACTTGAGCTCAAGGTAACGTAATCAGTTCAGGTTTCATAAATTTTTTTAGCAATTTAACCATTGAGGTGATAGTTACAAGTAAATCCTTATTATTAGATCACAAATATTTC
This sequence comes from Schistocerca gregaria, assembly GCF_023897955.1. NCBI lineage: Eukaryota > Metazoa > Arthropoda > Insecta > Orthoptera > Acrididae > Schistocerca > Schistocerca gregaria. The sequence goes on along the minus strand of NC_064921.1, from coordinate 107,524,842 downwards.
TCGTCTTTTTTAAAAGAGAGTAATGTTTACATACTCATCGTCGAATGGAAAGGAGATAGTATCTACAGATAATAATATATAGTATTCTTGCATTAATATTGTTATTTCATTAACTTCATTAAGGCATAGTTTTGTGCGTTCTGATACTTCACCTCATAGTTGAGTGAAGTATGTTTCAGAATAGAGACAGAATTGCTAAGGCTAATAAGACAAGATTTTCACTTCTCATATTCGCTATGCAAATACACTGAAGAGCCAAAGAAACTGTTACAGACTTGCTTATTCAAATACAGAGGTATGTAAACAGAGAGAATACGGCGCTGCGGTCGGCAACGTCAATATTAGACAACGAGTATTATATCGGTTACTGCTGCTACAATGGCAGGTTATCAAGATTTAAGTGAGTTTGAACGTGGTGTTATAGACGGCGGACGAGCCATGGGACTCAGCATCTCCGAGGTAGCGATGAAGTGGGGATTTTCCAGTACAACCATTTCTTGAATTTTCCGTGAATATCAGGAACCGGGTGAAACATAAAATCTACGACATTACTGCGGCGCAAAAAAGAACCTGTAAGAGCTGGACCAATGACGGCTGAAGAAAATCGTTCAGCTTGGCAAAAGTGGAACCCTTGCGCAAATTGCTGCAGATTTCAATGGGGGCCGTAATCAACTATCAGCGTGCGAACCACTCAACGAAACACCATCGATATGGGATTTCGGAGCCGAAGGCCCACCCGTGTACCATTGATGACTGCACAAAAGAAATCTTTATGCCTCGCCTGGGCCCGTCAACACCGACACTAGACTGTTGATGACTGGAAACATGTTTCCTGGTCGGACGAGTCTCGTTTCAAATTGTATAGTGCAGGTGGATATGTATGGCCATGGTAACAGCTTCATGAATCCATGGACCCAGCATGTCAGCATAGGATTGTTCAAGATGGTGGAGGCTCTGTAATGGTGTAGGGCGTGTGCAATTGGAGTAATATGGGACTCCTAATATGTCTAGAAACGACTCTGACAAGTGACACGTACTTAAGCATTCTGTCTGATCAGCTGCATCCATTCGTGTCCATTGTGCTTTCAGACGGACTTGGGCAATTCCAGCACGACAATGCGATACATCACACGTATAGAATTGCTACAGAATGGCTCTACGAATGTGCTTCCGAGTTTAATCACTTCCGCTAGCCACCAAACTCTCCAGACATGAACACTATTGACAGTATTTGCAACGTGCTGTTCAGAAGAGTTCTCCACCCACTCGTACTTTTATGGGTTTATGGAAATCCAAGCAGGATTCATGGAGATATTTCCCCCCCAGCAGTACTTCAGACATTAGTCGAGTCCATGCCATGTCGTGTTGGGGCGCTTGTGCGTGCTCGTGGGCACCCTACACGATATAATGCAGGTGTACCAGTTTCTTTGGCTCTTCAGTTGGAGCAAAATAGGCGCAGTAAAGATTTTAATGTTCTGTATGGATGAAGGGGTAGCGTCTTTGATTCATAATCAAAACGTCCTCGGTCCCGGGTTCGATCTCCGCCACTGCCTAAATTTTGATAAATAATCCGCATTGGCGGCCGAAGACTTCCGGCATAAGAAGTCAGCCTCATTCAGCCAACGGCTTTGTCAATGAGGGCGGAGGAGCGGATAGAGGTTCAGGGCACTCTCTTGTCCTAGGGGTGGGAAATTGCCCCTAAAGGTGGAAGAATCAGCAATGATCAACGGCATGAGGATGCAGAAGGCAATGAAAACCACTGCATAAAAGACACGTAACGTGTATCCACAGGACATGTGGTCTGTAGTTGAAGAAGTGTCATGATGATCTCTCTATTGGCAAAAGATTCCGGAATAGTCCCCGATTTGGATCTCCGGGAGGGTACTGCCAAGGGGGAGGTTACCATGAAAAAAAGATTGAATAATCAAGGATAATGTTCTACGAGTCGTGGCGTGGAATGTCAGAAGCTTGAACGTGTAGTGAAACCAGAAAATCTGAAAAGGGAAATGCATAGGCTCAATCTAGATACAGTAGGGGTCAGTGAAGTGAAGTGGAAGGAAGACAAGGATTTCTGGTCAGATGAGTATCGGGTAATATCAACAGCAGCAGAAAATGGTATAACAGGTGTAGGATTTGTTATGAATAGGAAGGTAGGGCAGAGCGTGTGTTACTGTGAACAGCTCAGTGACCGGGTTATTCTAATCAGAATCGACAGCAGACCAACACCGACAACAATAGTTCAGGTATACATGCCGACGTCGCAAGCTGAAGATGAACAGATAGAGAAAGTGTATGAGGATATTGAAAGGGTAATGCAGTATTTAAAGGGGGACGAAAATCTAATAGTCATGGGCGACTGGAATGCAGTTGTAGGGGAAGGAGTAGAAGAAAAGGTTAAAGGAGAATATGGGCTTGGGACAAGGAATGAAAGAGGAGGAAGACTGGAATGCAGTTGTAGGGGAAGGAGTAGAAGAAAAGGTTAAAGGAGAATATGGGCTTGGGACAAGGAATGAAAGAGGAGGAAGACTAATAGAGTTATGTAACATGTTTCAGCTCGTAATAGCGAATACCCTGTTCAAGAATCACAAGAGGAGGAGGTATTCTTGGAAAAGGCCGGGAGATACGGGAAGATTTCAATTAAATTACATCATGGTCAGACAGAGATTCCGAAATCAGATACTGGATTGTAAGGCGTACCCAGGAGCAGATATAGACTCAGATCACAATATAGTAGTGATGAAGAGTAGGCTGAAGTTCAAGACATTAGTCAGGAAGAATCAATACACTAAGAAGTGGGATACGGAAGTTCTAAGGAATGACGAGATTCGTTTGAAGTTCTCTAACGCTATAGATACAGCAATAAGGAATAGCGCAGTAGGCAGCACAGTTGAAGAGGAATGGACATATCTAAAAAGGGCCATCACAGAAGTTGGGAAGGAAAACATAGGTACAAAGAAGTTAGCTGCAAAGAAACCATGGGTAACAGAAGAAATACTTCAGTTGATTGATGAAAGGAGGAAGTACAAAAATGTTCCGGGAAAATCAGGAATACAGAAATACAAGTCGCTGAGGAATGAAATAAAGAGGAAGTGCACGGAAGCTAAGACGAAATAGCTGGAGGAAGAATGTGAAGACATCGAAAAAGATATGATTGTCGGAAGGACAAGATCAGCATACAGGAAAGTCAAAACAGCCTTTGGTGACATTAAAAGCATCGGTGGTAACATTAAGAGTGCAACGGGAATTCCACTGTTAAATGCAGAGGAGAGAGCAGATAGGTGGAAATAATACATTGAAAGCCTCTATGAGGGTGACGATTTGTCTGATGTGATAGAAGAAGAAACAGGAGTCGATTTAGAAGAGATAGGGGATCCAGTATTAGAATCGGAATTTAAAAGAGCTTTGGAAGACTTACGGTTAAATAAGGCAGAAGGGATAGATAACATTCCATCAGAATTTCTAAAATCATTAGGGGAAGTGGCAACAAAACGACTATTCATGTTGGTGTGTAGAATATAAGAGTCTGGTGCCATACCATCTGACTTTCGGAAAAGCATCATCCACACAATTCCGAAGACGGCAAGAGCTGACAAGTGCGAGAATTATCGCACAATCAGCTTAACAGCTCATGCATCGAAGCTGCTTACAAGAATAATATACAGAAGAATGGAAAAGAAAATTGAGAATGCGCTAGGTGACGATCAGTTTGGCTTTAGGAAAAGTAAAGGCACGAGAGAGGCAATTATGACGTTACGGCTAATAATGGAAGCAAGGCTAAAGAAAAATCAAGACACGTTCATAGGATTTGTCGACCTGGAAAAAGCGTTCGACAATATAATATGGTGCAAACTGTTCAAGATTCTGAAAAAAGTAGGGGTAAGCTATAGGGAGAGACGGGTCATATACAATATGTACAACAACCAAGAGGGAATAATAAGAGTGGACGATCAAGAACGAAGTGCTCGTATTAAGCAGGGTGTAAGACAAGGCTGTAGCCTTTCGCCCCTACTCTTCAATCTGTACATCGAGGAAGCAATGATGGAAATAAAAGAAAGGTTCAGGAGTGGAATTAAAATACAAGGTGAAAGGATATCAATGATACGATTCGCTGATAACATTGCTATCCTGAATGAAAGTGAAGAAGAATTAATGATCTGCTGAACGGAATGAACAGACTAATGAGTACACAGTATGGTTTGAGAGTAAATCGGAGAAAGACGAAGGTAATGAGAAGTAGTAGAAAGGAGAACAGCGAGAAACTTAACATCAGGATTGATGGTCACGAAGTCAATGAAGTTAAGGAATTCTGGTACCTAGGCAGTAAAATAACCAATGACGGACGGAGCAAGGAGGACATTAAAAGCAGACTCGCTATGGCAGAAAAGGCACTTCTGGCCAAGAGAAGTCTACTAATTTCAAATACCGGCCTTAATTTGAGGAAGAAATTTCTGAGGATGTACGTCTGGATTACAGCATAGTATGGTAGTGAAAGATGGACTGTGGGAAAACCGGAACAGAAGAGAATGGAAGCATTTGAGATGTGGTGCTATAGACGAATGTTGAAAATAAGGTGGACTGATAAGGTAAGGAATGAGGAGAGTCTACGCAGAGTCGGAGAGGAAAGGAATATGTGGAAAACACTGATAAGGAGAACGGACAGGATGATAGGACATCTGCTAAGACATGAGGGAATGGCTTCCATGGTACTAGAGGGAGCTGTAGAGGGCAAAAACTGTAGAGGAAGACAGAAATTGGAATACGTCAAGCAAATAATTGAGGTTGCAAGTTCTACTCTGAGATGAAGAGGTTAGCACAGGAAAGGAATTCGTGGCGGGCTGCATCAAACCAGTCAGTAGACCGGTTAAAAAAAAAAAAAAAAAAAAAAAAAAAAAAAAAAAAAATACAAACAAACTTTGTCATTGCTGCGTAATGTGGTTTAATTTAACATGATAAATTCGTAGTTGTGTTTCCTATGACAAAGGTATCATGGTTAGATGTTACGTGTATTTCAAGTTCTCATAATTAATAGCTGACTTATTTCATACTTCTTACATTTGATAACGGAGAATGAGCTTCACCGAAATCAATCACGTAAGCTTTCTGTAATTTAGTGCGACTATGAGTGGACTACTACACTGAAGTCAAATAAATTTTAAAAAAAGGTTATGACATTGTTTTTCTCCTTATTTGTTGTAATCCGTTACGAATTTTAAAGTGATTATCTGTTAGGGGCAGCTTCTCTAGGATCTAAATCCTCCTTGATATTTTCCTAGTTGGTGCTTTTTCCAAGCTTTGTAAACTTCAGATATTTGGCGAGGGGGCTATATTTTCCGATTGTTTTTCAAGAGGGGTATCTGTGTTTGTTTGTTGTAGTTCTGGGGGATCTTCACAATTTAGTAATCTGTTAAATGTTTCTGCTAACATTTTTCTATTTTCTCTACACAAACGTGCCACGTTAATATTTCTAACCTTTAGAGTTGGCCGGTCATATCTTCGAAATATCTGCTAAATATTTTGTACTAATCCCATGTTTTCTCGCTCATTGTTTCCGTTATTTGGAGTATATTGTTGATATTGTCGTTTAACTTCCGCATTATTTTTTAGGTTATTTTTCAGTGTTCTGTGATTTCCAAGTGTGATTCTTCTGTTTTATGACTGATATGTCAACGAGACTAGTTGTCTACAAACCGCTGTTTTATAACACTCAGCATTCCATAATTTGTGTTTTCTGCTTATATTGGGGCAACTTGTCCAGCTGTTTGTTGCATATTGGGATATATTTCCTCTAGATCATCTGTTATTTTTATATTCCTTGTTTGATCGGCATATATCTTGGGTTATGCTGGTGGCACCTGAAATTAAGTTACCTTGAACATGTTCTTCCCGCCATAAGATTGGACTGACAAGAAAACAAATCGAACATATTTTGTGGAAAATTTTATGCTTTTTACTTGCCTAAAAGTTCAACTTGGCCGAAAACGGCGGTGTTTCCGAGTTATAAGCGAAAAACCCAAGAAAGTCACATTTTTCGTATCTTTTTCCATTTTTAGCAACTTCTGGGCCGAAATTTTTGGTGTGACTGAAAATTCGGATTCTGGACTCTCAAAAACATTTATAAAACTTGTAAAAAGTTCTTCTAGAAAATTTTCCTCGAAGAGTCGCTATTTCACTGGACTATTTATTTACAATGGCCATTAAGTTTACCAAAAACGTGAAATATCTCGAAAAATACTTCATTAAGTTAACTCAGAAAGGAGCTATTCATTTCTCATTAATATGCATTTACAAGGGCCGCTAATCGTTCTGATGATAAGCACCTCCAAAAAAGCGACCAGTTACCGACAGACAGCCCACAAGTTGAGTGGTGTGCTGCTTGCAGTCCGAGGAATTCCTATGTCACACCACTCAGAGCCCATTAGCACATCGGTAGCGTATGGGAGACGCTCCTCGCTTCCCCACATTATCACCGTTTAAGGTCAAAGTTCAGTCGTATTAACAGCTATGCACCAGTAAGACACGATTACAGTTACCTGGTAACGCAAGCAGCAGAGAACTGCAATGTGATTCCCGTCGTTTATTTGTCTTTAGGTACATCAGAAGACATCAGTTGTTAGTACGCTTATTTCGATCACTAAAGAATGCAGTTGTCTTTAAAGGCCTTTATATGCTTTCGATTTCAGTGCTGCAATACACCTTATAAACCTTACCGAGGCCGCTGAATTAAATAAGCATCATATTTTTCCATATCTACACATGAATAGGAAATGAAACTGTTCATAATTATGCTTAAAAGATATCATATATTTATTTCATTAAACTAGAAAATTTCCGGTTTCTATATACATCACGTAATTAGCTAGGCAGAAAGAATTTAACAAAAGACAATCCCATGGATGAGTGCCTAAAATACACAGTAATTATAGATATTGCAATAAAATTAATCGATTTTAAGAAGTAGGTTTATTTTTGGGCGAAAGCAATGAAAACGCACAAATGATTAGACATACCGAGGTATCAGATGATAAGGTGTAGCGTTATATTAGATTTTAATGTAAGAGGGAAGGCTAGAGTTGGCAATGAGAAATTGTGTGGCGCTTAAGCCGTCTTTGCGTGAAGTGGTATCTTTATGTATCACAAGAACAGAAAATCTAATAGACAGAGAGTGCTAGCGTTCGTTTGGGCTGACTTGATGATCTGTTGCCAGTTGGCGTGTGTGTGCCTCAGTTGGAAAGCCGCCCATCTGTCATGCGCTACCCCATATGTATGATTATCATCATATCACTTAGTCGCATTCATGTTAGCTTAGGCGAAGTGAGGTGGAGGTTCGTGACGCCTGTATACTCTATTTAACGAGTCTTCCCTACCTTTTTGGCCTAAACAACACGATTTAACACGCTCTCTGATCAAAATGTGAAGCACTTGGAAGATATGGTCAGACGTTCATGTATCTTCACATTGGTAAGCATTATCGATGGATATGTAAATGATGGAAGGCTGGCTCTGAGCACTATGGGACTCAACTGCTGTGGTCATTAGTTCCCTAGAACTTAGAACTACTTAAACCTAACTAACCTAACGACATCATACACATCCATGCCCGAGGCAGGATTCGAACTTGCGACCGTAGCAGTCCCACGGTTCCGGACAGCACGCCTAGAACCGTGAGACCACCGCGGCCGGCTAAATGATGGAAGCTGCCGTTCCTTGTAACACATTCGATCGCTACCACAATGCTTTAATGTTATTCGCGTTTCGTGTTGTCGCAAGACCTGATGGGGAACATCAGAGGCGAGAGTATCAGCTAATGTGTGATCACTGTGAAGGGCACGGAAATGCCATGTCCTCGTGTGAGGCAGTTTTAGGAGCAGAAGACAGAGTTTGAAAAGGATTTAAATGTAGGTCTCGGTACTCACTGCAGGCGTAAGGTTGTCTCGAAGTGGGAGACACTGGCAAAATTAGAACTAAACATCATCGAATTTAAGATTTTTATGAACACTCCGCAGGCCAACAAGACCATGACGTATTTAGACAAAACTACTCAATTAGCTAAAACAATCGATAAAACAGAATAAAAAGAATAAACCACTAGGGTCGTTCAATAAGTAATGCCCCACTTTTTTTTAAAAAAAAGCTATTAATATACACAGGAAAACGTCCTTGTTGGTGCTTCACATTTGATGTTTGTTCTGTGTGCAGGTGAAGTTTCGAACCGTTCTGGCAGATGGCAGAGCCGTAGTACAGCCTAAGAACGGCGTCTACATACGACTTTCGTTAGAAGCAGCGTACTGTTATTGAATTGTTGTCTGCAGAAAAAGAAACCGTGGTGAACATCCATAAATGTTGGTGTGTAGTGTATGGTGACGCTGCAGTTTATAGTAGTACGGTTTGGCGATGGGTAAAGAAAGTTACAGTCTGAGGAGATGCATAAACAGAGCTCCAAGATCAGCGAGGCTCGGGATGTCCGGTCACAGCCACTGCTCCAGACATGCGGATGCAAATATTCATGCCGACCGACGCATCACAATTCGAGAATTGGCTCTACAGTTGTCGACCAACATTGGACGTGCGTCTGCATTGATCGAGACTCTCGGATATTGAAACAGTTGTTCACGATGGGTTCCACGAATGCTCACAGCGGACCACAAGGTTCAAAGAAAGGCCATTTCATCTGAATTGTTGGAGATTATTCTCTACGGGAAACAAACTTTAAATATGACGAGAGTGTCAGTCATGCAGTGAAAACATTACTACACCTACAGGACAAGAGCTTTTACCAGCAGGGAACACATGCTCTTCACAACGCTGGCATATGGCCATAGAACGTGATGGAGACTACGTAGAAAAATAGGACATGGACAAGACATGTTGATGTATAGTGTCACCAAATTCTGTCTCTTAACATTAAATATGTACTGAGGAAAAAAGGCTTCAAAGCAGGCAAGCGATAAACACCGTTACATCCTGTTGAGTAAAACACAACAAATTATTCAGGATTACCTAAAATGAGTTCTCTGAAAGGAAGCAAAACCAATTCATGTTGCTTGATATGAAACCACCACGCATTGGGCAATGTGGTTAGGACCAACGGCCCCTCAATTACTTGGGGCAAGCCCAATACGCTACTCACCACACTTCTTTTCTAAGCAGCCAGTGGGTACACGCCTCAAGGTACTGCATAAACAGAAAATTTATTGTTAAGTAAAACGAGTAAGAATTTAAGTAATAAGATTACACGCTAACAGCGTAGACAAAACAGTTGTGATAAGTCTCTATAAGATGATAATGTAAATGGCCATGGTAATCATTCCCACTTACACCTGATTGTAAAGAATTTCAGCTTCAGATTACCCCCCAAGGCGGAAATGGTAATACTTAACCGTCACGCAGGTGGAAACAGACACGAATGGTTGGCTGCTGAACCTCATATATGTGAAACACAACCTTGCATTGGATGTATAACATATAAGCAACAATATTTGCCCTCATAAGAAGCATAACCTTGTGGGCTCCAAACAACTAGAGAGACTGAATTGGCGATTTAGTGCATAACGTTTCATCAAATAAATAAATAAAAAGTATTTTGTACGTTACGCATAATGGCACATTGAACGTAAAAAAAAGATTTACGTAACCCTAATCAGTCCAAATCCCAATAATTTCAAACACACAATCAAATCACAACGCCTCAAATCGCCTGGCGAGACACAGAAAAATGGAACAATAATAACAGGAGGCTGAGTCCCGGTGGAGGTTCGAGCCCTCCCTCGGGCTTGAGTCTGTGTGTTTGTCCTATGGACAATTTAGCTAAAGCAGTGTGTAAGCTTAGGGACTGATGACCTTAGCAGTTAAGTCCCATAAGAATTCACACACACACACACACACACACACACACACACACACACACACAGGAGGCTGAGCCGATTCTGATATAGAAGTAGCAAGATACAAACACGGGCAGGAACCGAACCAGTCACAACTGTCACTCACAGGGGGGGGGGGGGGGGGGGAGGGGGGGAAGATCAGTCTTTATAACTGCCGTAAGGTTCTCAGCACCGAAGCAACGAACTAAAAGTAGCTCGCCGAGCATCAAAAGGCACTGTGCGGTAACAAACAGTGAGAAAAGTTGGAGTCGCCGTGAGATGCGTGGTTAGCGAAGACCAACAACCCGCTTTCAATATTCGGTCAAAGGAAAAATGTATCCCTCGTGTCTGGAAGATGTTCAGTCAGACAGAATTGGTTGTCATACGGATGGTAGAACAAACTGTCAGCCCATTTTTCCACAGATCTCTGCCGCCCATGATGTTTCACTCGCTGGAAAATAGCCTCAATGCCATATGCCACACCCCATTCACACCAAAATCGTGTTCCAGGAGACATTACGCGAGCCATCGATTGCACAATGGTACAGCGTCCGGCCCCAAAACAGGAACCCCAGGAGAGGGGGGGAGGGGGCGTTCCTCTATTAACTTGGATAAGGTGCAACCACAGTCTCTTCGCTACAGAGTCTAAGTAGGACTGGAGTGGGTACCTCCAACATCTTGTACGGCCCCACAAAGCGAGGTGACAGTTTTCCGAATGCTCTGCTAGCAGAGTCTCTGGCTCCAAAATTTCTCATGAAGGCTGAATGCCCGGATGTCGGTCCTGGTTATAGCGTGGTGATCTGAATTTTTGCCCTAGCTCTATGCCAATTATCCATGACTAAATCAGGATTAATATTATTAGGCAACAAATAGTGTATGGACCAGATATTTTATAAAGGGGATTAAGGGATAGACAAACATGAAACAAGTAGGGGTAGCTCTGAGTGCCCTATGTCTGGCAGTAGTAAACGCTATGTTCAGCGATGGTAAACCGAGATCCCATTTGATTTGAGCCTCAGAACGGAAAACCATCAGAGAGGACTTAAGGTTACGATTAACCCACTCTGTGAATAAAGGTGGAGGGGGGGGGGATGGGGGTAATAAGGTGTCATGGTCACATGTTTAGCGTCTGATTGGAAACACAAGGTCCGAAACATGGTGCATTATCGCTGACAATGACCTTCGAAGCAATTATCAATAGAGAATCTTACTCAAATGCCTGATACTTTGTCCGGCAGCAATACCACTACTGTGCAGCAAGCACCACAAATATACATTCCTGCCCACCTCGGGTGCGCAGACGTGGACTGACACAATCAATAAATAGACACTCCAAAGGGACCTCCGCCCGAGTGGATTGAAGCAACATGCCAAGCCCATCGGAAATCGGCTTAGGCATCTTGCACCCCCTACACTGACTAACCATTTTTATAACATGATCTATAGAGTGGACCAAGTTAGGGATTCATGGATCTGGTGAATGATTTTATATACCTCCCAATAAGCCCCCCCCCCCCCCCACACACACACACAGAATTATGATAAAACAGCCTTCTCCACTCGCCAAGTTGCTCCTGAAGCAACACGGTAGCGACCCCTGAGTTAGAGGCGTCAGTCTGGACCATGAATTGACAGATCTCAAGCTTTTTATTCTGGCGCCCATGACGGCAGAAAATGTCCTTACAGAATTCGTACCCAGGAACTTGCTGACCGCATCTCAACTGCTCTGTAATGGAGTGCAACTTGGGCTCCTGTTCTTGTTACCGAGTGAGGTGGCGCAGGGGCTAGCACACTGGACTCGCATTCTGGATTACGATGGTTCAAACACGCGCCGGTCATCGCTTTAGGCAAATACCAGGATGGTTCCTTTGAAAGGGCATGGCCGACTTCCATCCTCATCCTTCCCTAATAAGACGGGACCAATGTCCTCGTTACTTGGGTGCCTCCCACAAATCAACTAACCAACCTGTTCTTGTTGTTGCGCAAAGTCAGCAAACAATACGGGAATCTTGGTAAGTACTGAATTAAGAAGACCTTCTATCACCTCGGCATTGTGGGGGGAAGAACCCTCCTCCTCCTCTTCCAAAATTCTGCTCAAGGTATCCGCTGCAATAGGATAATCCAATAGGATAATATTCTACAAATGGCACGTGTCTGTACAAACTCTCTTCGTGATGTTGAGGTAGACCTATGGTCAGCAAGATATCCAGGTCTGTCCTCAATAAAACATGTGTAGCAATAGCTATGACATCCGATTGTTCCCAGTGCCAGTATTCAGAATATGAAAAACCTGTTATAGTAGTGGGACAGCTTACCTCAGGAGAGAATACAGTGGTTTTTTGGCACCCTTCCTATGGGAATCAGAGAATACATCCATGCCAGAGACGTTGCATACTGGGCTCATCTTTGCCAATATCTTTGTAAAATTGACTCAATTTTATAATTACTGAAGTAACATCACATGACGCTCTCTACCCATGACGTTAGTATAAGTTCCGCTTCCTCCTCTGGATGACTCTTTTTTATTTAGTGTAGCGTAACAGACTTGAATTTTTCTTACATTTCCTTAGTTCAAATGGTTCAAATGGCTCTGAGCACTATGGGACTTAACATCTAAGTTCATTAGTCCCCTAGACGTAGAACTACCTAAACCTAACTAACCTAAGGACATCACACACATCCGCACATCAATGCCCGAGGCAGGATTCGAACCTGCGACCGTAGCAGCAGCGCGGTTCCAGACTGAAGCGCCTAGAACCGCTCGACCACAGCGGCCGGCACATTTTCTTGTTCTTATGAAATATTTACACAGCGAAAGGCGTCCCCGGAGGCTGATCAGAAAGCCTCCCCGGTGCGTCTGACAAACCGGTTTCAGGCACTGTCTCTGGCTGAGCCAGATGCAGCTGCCTGCCCTGTTTCAGAGGATCATTCTCAGCCTTCAAGGTCCGGGCAATCTCAGAGGGTGGGCTTACTGGAAGTTGGGAGCTCCAATGTGAGGCGCGTAATGGGCCCCTTAGGGATACGGCGGCTAAGGAGGGGAAGAAATCCAGTGTGCATTCCGTGTGCATTCCGGGAGGAGTCATTCCTGATGTGGAAAGGGTCCTTCCGGATGCCATGAAGAGCACAGGGTGCAGCCAGCTGCAGGTGGTGGACATGTCGGCACTAATGACGTGTGTCGCTGAGGAAATTCTCTCTGGATTCCAACGGCTATCAGATTTGGTGAAGGCTGCCGGTCTTGCTTACGAGATGGAGGCAGAGCTCACCATCTGCAGCATCGTTGACAGAACCGACTGCGGACCTTTGGTGCAGAGCCGGGTGGAGGGTCTGAATCAGAGGCTCAGACGGTTTTGCGACCGTGTTGGCTGCAGATTCCTTGACTGGCGCCATAGGGTGGTGGGGTTTCGGGTTCCGCTGAGTAGGTCAGGAGTTCGCTACACTCATCTGGCGGCTACACGGGTAGCGGAGACTGTGTGGCGTGGACTGGGCGGTTTTTTATGTTAGAAGGCCTCGGGAAAGTACGGGGTGGGCTGCAATGTCAAAGGGTGCATGGCAATTACAGGACGTGCTTGGATCCAGGAACAGTCGGAATTATAGTTGTAAATTGTTGTAGTTGCTCTGGAAAAGTCCCTGAGCTTCAAGCGCTAATAGAAAACCCAGAAGCTGATATCGTTATACGTACAGAAAGCTGGCTAAGGCCTGAAATAAGTTCTGCAGAAATTTTAACGAAGTCTCAGACGGTGTTCAGGAAAGATAGATTAGGCAGAATTGGTGGTGGAGTGTTTATGTCAGTCAGTAGTGGTTTATCTTGTAGTGAAGTCGAAGTAGATACTCCGTGCGAATTGGTATGGGTGGAGGTTATACTTAACAGCCGAATTAAGTTAATAATTGGCTCCTTCTACCGACCCCCAGACTCCGATGATACAGTTGCGGAACAGTTCAGAGAAAGTTTGAGTCTTGTAACAAATAAATACCCCACTCACACGGTTATAGTTGGTGGGGACTTCAACCTACCCTCGGTATGTTGGCAAAAGTACTTGTTCAAAACCAGTGGTAGGCAGAAAATGTCTTCCGAGATTGTCCTAAATGCATTCTCCGAAAATTATTTCGAGCAGTTAGTCCACGAACCCACGCGAATTGTAAATGGTTGCGAAAACACACTTGACCTCTTAGCCACAAACAATCCAGAGCTGATAGAGAGCATCATGACTGATACAGGGATTAGTGATCACAAGGTCGTTGTAGCTAGGCTCAATACCATTTCTTCCAAATCCATCAGAAACAAACACAAAATAATTTTATTTAAAAAAGCGGATAAAGTGTCACTAGAAGCCTTCCTAAAAGACAATTTCCATTCCTTCCGAACTGACTATGCGAATGTAGACGAGATGTGGCTCAAATTCAAAGATATAGTAGCAACAGCAATTGAGATATTCATGCCTCATAAATTGGTAAGAGATGGAACGGATCCCCCGTGGTACACAAAAAAGGTCTGAACGCTGTTGCAGAGGCAACGGAAGAAGCATGCGAAGTTCAGAAGAACGCGAAATCCCAAAGATGGGCTACAATTTACAGACGCGCGAAATTTGGCACGTACTTCGATGCGAGATGCCTTTAATAGGTTCCACAACGAAACATTGTCTCGAAATTTGGTAGAAAATCTGATGAAATTCTGGTCGTATGTAAAGTACACAAGCGGCAAGACGCACTCAATACCTTCGCTGCGCAGTGCCGATGGTACCAGGTGGGATTGACGGAGGACATCGAAAGGTGCAAAAAAGGGCAGCTCCTTTTTTATTACCACGTTGTAGGGGAGAGAGTGTGGCAGATATGATACACGAGTTGGGACTGAAGTCATTACAGCATAGACGTTTTTCGTCGCGGCGAGACCTTTTTACGAAATTTCAGTCACCAACTTTCTCTTCCGAATGCGAAAATATTTTGTTGAGCCCAGCCTACGTGATGACACGTTATGCACCAAGCTACTTAGATGCTGTTTCTGTCAATGACATAAGAGGACTCTAGCCTTCCCTCTTACATTTTGATACAATACGATTCTACACCCTGTGAACTGGACCCTTACTACGCCTGATCACTAGAGTGTTTCCACTGCTGTTGCATGGTAAAACATTTTCTTGCAAGGCCACCAGATTTTAGCACAATATATGATAGTGTGTGTATTATTCAGACTAATCCATAGTTTCCCCTTTTGTTAATTTTTTACCGCTATGCTTCTTGCCACACTGATTTGGAAACAAGATTTCTTTTAGTTTAACAGAACTAATGTGTGAGATTCTGAAACTTAATTACAGACAATTTGATTTACTGCCTTACGCACAGATAGAAGTATGTTTACTGTTTTCAGAGGGCCGAAGATGGGCATCGTTTACTCGCGATTTAACGAGCACTTTTTCTGATGCAGCTGCATATCATGTTGTATAAAGTTACGTGGTAGGAGCACGATCGTGTTTGATTGCACGTGCTTTCGTGAAGCCGTAAGAGCGAGAGTAGAGGCAACTGAAGCCGGACAGCGTGGGGAGCGAGTGGAGGGATGCGAAAGCCGTTGACCTTGGATTTGCCTCACGCATTTAGTGCTCTGGTGACCAGTCTCGTTTCTGCATTTCCCATCCCAATCATGATATGCCTTCGCTGGTGCTACTCGATGAGTTATACAATCTAGTACTGCATGCGGGATTCTCCCTGCTCGTTAGAGCAAGCTCCAGTCACATACTGGCATACAGACCATTCTGCAAATCAATGAACAGTAGTTTTTGCAACTGATTCTTCACACTTTAGCTTGTATAGTGAAAGAATCTACGTTTGACTTGACGAGAAGTTAGAAATTTATATGAGTCAGTAGAATCGAAGGCCTGGGTAGAAGTGAAGAATGCACGGTAGTTATTCTGTGGGATGAAGATGATATCTTGACAGCTATTGCTTCAAAGCTTTGAATATTTTCGTGGTTTGATATTGCTGAGATGTGTTTCGGTAGGTTATTAAAAGGGGTTCTCCATTGTGACGTTCTATATCGCCGGTAGACATGATATCGTCAGAACCGCACAATGGTATCCGGCTTTAAACCAAGTCTTGAGAACAACAGTATTTATTAGATAACACCAGTGGCGGCGCTCCGCTCCGAAGACTTGCAACGGGTGCGGTACAACAGGCAGACAGCGGATACTTTCCCTAGTGCCACGTGTGGCAGCGTGGCGCCAGCCAGTGGTTTCCTTGGCAAGCCAAAAATCTCAATAAGATTCGTGTGTTCGGTCGCTAAATGTTATTTCTCTGCGCTCCTGCCTCATCACCGAATTAGATTCTTGCCTATATAATAGATTCACTCAGAATTATTTCATTATCCAGATTCTCCCTTGCTACCTACCGACCTCAACACCTGCTCTCGGTTCAATGAGTTGAAATTGTACTTTGTGTAAACCGTTCTTATCCATTCTGTTCGATACACGTGACGTCCACCATGACACAGTACAGAGGATAAATATAAAGTCCACGAAATATTTTTAAAAAATTGGAGTTGGTAAATGATTAAACGTAAAGTAATGAATACGTGGTGCTAGCAAGGTAGTTCGGAAAACCACCGTCAGGGGGCGTCACCGACAGACGCTGCACGAAATGGCGGCGAACCAGGCAGAGAAAGCATTGTTAGCACTAGAATGTACCAGTTACCTTTCAGCAGTCATGTTCAAAGAGCTCTCTGTGCCAAATTTCACAAGACGTCAACAGTGCAGTGTAGTGCTACAGGAAATTCGAAGAGAATGACTGTTTGTGCAGGTGAGCTAGGCATGTCAGTACAGACAGAGGACCTTGCGAGATGCGTAATGTCCCAAAGTTCCACGAAGTCTACCTGTCGAGCTAGAGCAGAACAGAACATCCCAAAGCCAGCAGTATGGGTAATCTTTCGTGAGCCAGACAGATTGCACCTGCTGCAAGCCATAAGCCACTATGACAATTTGTGCCTTTTTCATCTCTACACATACACAGAATCTTCCTGAAAATGAAGATTTGACAAGAGAATGAGGTTTAGCGTCTAAGCCACTTTTCACCCGTATGGAAACGTTGACCGACATAACACTCGCATACGGTTCGCCGAGGATCCACATGTAGACATTAAACACGTCCGCGATGCCGAGAATTCACCTGTTCTGTTCCTCGTCCAACGAGACAGTCTATGGAACCTTCTTCTCTGCTGAGAGAACTGTCATTGGTTTCACGTATCTCGACGTGCAGCAATCGTGACATATCCCACAGTTCCAGACATGGGAGGTATTTTACCTTTCAACGACGTGGCGCCCCTCACGTGTCCACAGTTGCGTATGGAGTTACCTGTATGAGGTGCTGACAAGTCCCTAGGTAAAACTTGTTGCGCCCTCTGACCTGGCACCAATCGAGTGTTTACCACTGTCGCTGTACTTGACAATTCATGATTGTTTCTCGTGGGGTTCCGTCAGATAGTGTTTATGTTGCATCTGTATAACAGAAACTGGAAGACTAGAGGCATTACTACGCAGCAGTGGTTCTTATCGTCACTCTTAATATGCTGGATCGGTTATAAGCAGAATTGGATTAGCGATGAGACATGTGCCGTGTTATGAAGGGTGCACACATAGAGCATTTATAAACTTAGTAAAAAAAAAAAAAGCGAATAGATTTTTCCTTTCACATGCAGCACCATTTGTTATACGGTTCTTGGCCATTTACCTGCTCCGATTCTGCAAAATGTTTCATACAATAGCGCGCTACCAATGATAAGGCTGAACAAGTGGAGCAGTGAATTGTACAGTCTCGTCAAGACTGACCAGGCGAACTGAGACACAGAATTCTTAACACACTGTAGAGACGTGTGTGTAATTGCTTCCAAATGCGAGCAGTTCATTTAGAACACATTTAGGGGTACGTGTGTACAGGAAGTTGTAAGCAATAATGAGCTGAACCAGTGTTGAATTTCTTGTTAAGGTAGACCAGAGGTGAATTTTGGTCCCGATCGTATGGGGACCTATTAGAAATTTTACACTAAAAAAATGTCTGCACTGCTTAGGGCAATATTTCATACTGAATTCAGTGGAAGCTCGTAACCACATAAAATTGTAGATCCAGGTTTACTAGAACCTCTTTGCTTCTACTGTCATATATTTTCACTCATGCCAATCTTCGCTCTAAACTAAGAGACGCCCTGTACAGAAATGTTAATTGTTAAATTACAACTCACATACAACTGTATTTATAAGTAAACTCAAATTTTTTACTACATTACAAACTGTGTAGTAAACGCTCGGCTTTTAAACTACAAGTAAGCCACAAAGTATCGGTGGCAGGAGTGGAGAACAAGAAATGAGGTGCCTAGATCAGTTGAAAAAGGTACGAAGCCCCGTCTCTGGCTCTCTCGTTTACGGAAGGGCTTGAGAGGTAACGTTCCGCGAACGAGGGCAGCAGTTTTCTTTAGAATCGCGAAGAGGAATCCGCAGAAATATGAAGGCTGTCCGTCCCACGAGCAAGATGCGGCCCCTCTCGCCAAGCGGTGGCCGGGAAGCCACTGGCGATATACACAGCAGCGGAATTGATTTCTTCGGTTGCGATTTGTTTCCGCATGAAGGAATCCGAATGGAAGAGAATTCCCTGCCGAGTAGACGGCTGCTGTATACAGGATAACCCGGGGCGGTAATCTCCTGGGAGAAAGATGTTGCGCCCACACACACACACACACACACACACACACACACACACACACACACACAGACGTGGGCGTACGAAAGAAGACTGCATTCATATATACAGATGCGCAGAGCAAGAGAAATATGTACAATACCAGCCAAAACTTCTTGATCACCCTTTCTTTTAAAGTAAAGGCACATCCTACAAATTAATAGACCAACAAAATAAGTATTTTCTCTCTCTGCCGTCAAGAACAATACAGTACGGTTTAGATTTTGGTCTCTTCAAAGTATCTACCCTTTGCTGTCACGACAGCTGCACAAGCTCGTGGCCTTCTAGAGACAAGATATGACAATGTTCTTCCTCGTATCTGAATCCAACACATCTGAAAAAGTATTCTGTAAATCTTCCAAAGACTTGATAGTTGCACAGGTCACACCAGTATTCAAGAAAGGTAGCAGGATCAATTCGCTAAATTACAGACCCATATCAATAGCGTCAACATGCTGTACATTTTGGAACATATGTTGTGTTCAAAAATAATGAATTACCTCGAAGGGAACGGTCTATTGACACATAGCCAATACGTATTTAGAAAACATTGTTCTTGTGAAACAAAAGTAGCTCTTTACACGCACGAAGTGTTGAGTGCTATTTTCTTCGCGGATGGATGTGTGTGATGTCCTAAGGTTAGTTAGATTTAAGTAGTTCTAAGTTCTAGGCGTCTGATGATCTCTGATGTTAAGTCCCATAGTGCTCAGAGCCATTTGATCCATTTTTGAGTGCCATTGACAGGGGATTTAAATGTTTCTGGGTTTCCAGAAGGCTTTTGACACTGTACCACACAAGCGTAAACTAAACTCCTCGCGCACAGGGCTGAGTGCACCCCGCTTGCCAACAGCGCTCGGCAGGTCGGATGGTCACCCATCCAAGTGCTAGCCCACCCCGACAACGCCTAACTTTGGTGATCTGACGGGAACCGGTATTACCACTGCGGCAAGACCACACAAGCGGCTTGTAATACAATTGAGTGTTTATAGAAAATCGTCTCAGTTTGATACTGGATTTGTGATTTCCTGTCAGAGAGGTCACAGTTAGTAGTAATTGACGGAAAGTCACCGAGCGAAACAAAATTGATTTCTGGTGTTCCCCAAGGTAGCGTTATAGGCCCCCTGCTTTTCCTTACCTATATAAACGATTTAGGAGACAATGTGAATGGCCATCTTAGGCTGTTTGCAGATGATGCTGTCGTGTATCGTCTATAAAAATCATCAGAAGATCAAAACAACATTGAAAAACGATTTAGAAAATATACCTGTTTGGCGCAAGTAATAAAAAGTTTGATGTCCTCCACATGATTGTTAAAAGGAATCCTTTAAACTTCGGTTATACCATAAAGAGGTCAAAACAAAAGGCAGTAATTTCAGCTAAATACATGGGAATTACAATTTCGAACAACTTAAACTGGAAAGAATACATATAATGTTGTGGGAAAGGCTAATCAAAGACTGTGTTTTACTCGGAGAACACTTGGAAATTGTAGCAGCTCTGCTACAGAGACTTCTTACACTACGATTGACCGTCCTCTTCTGGAGTACTGCTGCGCGGTATGGGATCCTTACCAGATAGGATTAACGGAGTATGTCGAGAAAGTTCAAAGAAGAGCAGCACGTTTTGTATTACCTATCTCAAAGCAGGATAGAGTTTCACGGACATGATGCAGGATTTGGGACGGATGTTATCAAAACGAAGGCGTTTTTAGTTGTGGCGGAATCTTCCCATGAAATTTCAATCACCAACGTTGTCCTCCGAATGCGAAAATACTTTGTTGACGCCGACCTGCATAGGGAGAAACCATCTTCATGATAAAATAAGGGATATCAGAGCTCGCATGGAAAGATATAGATGCTCGTTTTTTCCACGCTTTTCAAGAGTGGAGTAATGAGGAATTATTGTGAAGGTAGTTAGGCGAACTCTGCCAGGCACTTAAGGGTGATTTGCGGAGTATCAATGTAGATGTACGTAGATATGACCTTAATTTTTCTAATTGCCTGACAAATCCACCCCAAAAAGTTCAATGGCATTTATGTCAGGTGACTGACTTGGCCAAATCATATTCACGAGCTACCCACATTTCTCTTTTCTATTGACATATCTTCTGCACAGTTTAAAAGCGTGTTTGAAATTATTGTCCCACTGCAGAACAAACCCACAACCAATAAGTCTCCTGCTAGATGGAGCCTAATTGTTGATCAGTATCTTTTCTGTTTCAATGCTGAATTAATTCTCACAAGGTCACCGACTTTATCATCCGCAAAAGACCCTATGCCATCACCGACCCTCCGCTATGCTTCACCATTGGCACGACACACTGACTCTTCATACGTTTTCCACAAAGTCGACGAACAAACATTCCACGAGGGCTTCCAAATATTTCCAGTTTACATTCATCTACAAGTAACACGTTGGACTATTGCTACACTGTCCAGTTTTTATGTTACTGTGTCCACTGCAATCTCTTTTCCTCATTTTCTTTCCGTAATAAAGGTTTTTTGGCCGCTATGTAGCCCTTTAACCTTGTTTACGGAGACAGGATTCCATTGTTGAGATAAAGATTGAAGCTACTCGCATACGATTTACTTCCACGCGGATTTCAGGTGAAATAAGGGGCCTCTGACTTTTACTCTGTAGAAATACGAACTGATTTTCGCTGTGTGATGATACTCGGGATCTTTCTGAATGCGAGACACTTGCATTGACACCCGTTTGCTTTATCAGCTGCAATGTGTACATCAGTGAAGACTGGCCTACCACAGCCCCTGTTAGACCTACTATTGTCCTACTATAGTAGCCTTCTTGATACAGAGCTACAATTTCTGCATGTTTTTATATTCCAGCGTCCTGCTTCCACACCATTGGGAGGTATGAACCTGATGAGCTACACAAACACACTGCTAGAAGCACACAATGTACTGTAAACTAATGCGAACTGATTTGAAGGAATGACGCCTATTTGAATCGGACTGTCTTCGGTAAAGGCACGCCATTGTTGTTATGAATACTTATGAACCCCCCTCTATGCCAGCTACCAGTCAAATACATGGTTATATTGCATATGACAGAATATTCAAAATGAATTCAATGCTTTAATCACGAATACAGTGTCGTGCGAATAAAGTGTCGACAGAAATGATATGAACGAACACACTACTTAATTACAAATAGCAGGTAGTTACACTAGATGCTGACTGTAAAGTCCAAGGAATGTTGTGAAGGCATGTTAGCTCCAATGTCTCACAAACAAAGCCATCTATTAAAGTGCTTAGATGAATATTTTTATGTGTGTCTTAGACTATCTTACAGTTCCACCACAAAGGCTACTGACAATCATTAAATTTTATCGTATGAAACAAAAGTCATTGGATAATTTCCGCACAAAATTAGGCCCAGAAACAGGTAGGTAGCTTGAGATGACAGCTATTACGTATATTTCGAAAGGAAAAACTGGACATAAGAGAAGACCTGTTTAATAAAACTTCACTGGGTTGTCAGCTACTCGTCATGGTAATGTACAGACCAACGTTTCGGTCGCAATGGCAAGTAGATTTGCACTGTGCAGCAACGCTATGTACATTATGATTCTGTTGGCACTGCGGCCTAGATTAACATACGTTATTATACCTGACTGACGGCACCAAGTTAATTTTTAAATTATTTGACAATGTCACTTTTGGCTTAATCGTATTAGGATAACATAAGGCTTTTTCTGTTTTAGTCAGATCTGAAGGTAGTCATTTCTGTTGGAAGTCGATCGCTTTTTGTAGCCCTTTGGAAAAAATTGTGGTTTTTCACTTGTTATGGCTATGTAATTTGAAAGTAGAAATTTCCCATCACATACTGTTTTCCTAAAATGGATGTTCTATTATTTCTCAAAAATGCGTGATTTTGAAATGCTGAAAGGGAAAGTATCTTACCGAACGATAAGTTTAGAAGGACATTTTTGATCTTTAGCTGTTGTACTCATGTTCTGCATTTTCTCTAACTAAGGACTAACAATATTCTGCCGACATGCTGCAGTTCCAGCACCCTACAAACCGCTTTTCCATTAATTAATGTTCACTGTGTTTATCACTTGACCCCCGAGAATCTGAGGGAAAAAGTCAAGAAAATGTAACTTTGTTGACATGTGACACTTATTTCGTTGGAATTATCTGATCATTTTATTCACAACCTCTTTACTGTCATCAGATTTGTGATTGGAAGGAAAGTGTATATATGCTGACTTCAAGGCATTCGATGAATCTGTTTCAGTATCACACAACGAGAGAAGTTGTGAAATTTTATGTTCCACAACCAGTTGTATTTGTGAGCAAATACATATTCCCTTTACCTTTACACAGCTGATATTGGGAAACTTTGGCTTCAGGTGTGCAAATGCTTTCTAGGCTACTCTTTACATACGTAATGTACTTTCTTACTGCCACTGTCCCAGTCCCACAGAAACAAGCAGTACTTCGGGTAGCCCTATTACTCGTACTTTCGGATTTGTACACAATTTTCAGTTATGCATACCACTGTGTAAGCAATTGAGGAAACTGCGCATAGTTTCGTAAGTCTCGTGGTAACCACTCATCCGACTGGAAGAGAGGGATATGTATTACCAATTTGAAGGAGGACAACCTTTGCACTTCATTTCGAGGAGTCATTTCATTCCTCATGGTTGTGAATATGACCCAGTGCACCAAGGAAACCATTGATGTCACTACGGTACAATGGCTCGTTGGAGAGAAATAGAAACGTTTGAGATTCACTCTGGCTCCTCCTACAAGAAGTCCTTCTAACACCCAGAACAAGTAAATTCAATCCTAGCAGTCGCGAAGACAGTAACTCGGATATTGCCTGCGACATAGACCCTACTGAAGTCGTTAGTTTCTCCTTGCGTAATTCGATGAGGTGTTGTTGACGGTGGTGACAAATACTGCAGGACAGATCCAACACATGCTGTGCTGGTTGCTGCTCGTGCTGTTTCGTCCCATCGCTGTCGGACTGCATCTCTATATGCGTTTCATCAATGGTCCAATCACTTCACGGTTTAGGGACTTGAGAAGCATTGTTATGAACTGGCCACGTGACTAAGAGTGGGTCTGACTATTCCTCCATCATCTGTATAGCAGGAACATCACTCTTTCTACACAGAGAAAACACACACAGTTCAATACAGTGGTGTGTCCGTAAACTCTAACATACAGCCTTTGGACAGTTTACATTAAAAAGCAGAATAAACATGAGCGATGATGGGTTATAACCACACGCAGCGGCAGAATCAAGCGAGTGTGGACACTGTTCTCCACTTGTCAGGGGCAGAGTGCGTAGAATGGCTCACAGTGAGACGATTAGTACATAGTTCCAAGCCTATCGTGACATGTTACTTAGCCAAGGACAATATTTCCACAGTGCCAGCACGTACAGATTGTTTGAAATCATGCTGATGTTGACCGTTCAGTTCTTCATTTGGGATGGATAGTGAGGTGTACTGCTACTGTTTAGGGCTGGGGGGAGGCAGTCTTCTTGAGAAACAGACTGCAAGAAGCATCCTGTTCTTAAGTCTTTTGTCCGTCTCTGACTGGACGTGGTATATCACTGCCAGCAGATGGATCTCTTTGTGTACCTTCAGTGACCGATTCGAACAGGTGCGGGAAACCGGTATCCCTACCTACACTGTGGAGGAGAGGGAAGGAGGAAGGGAGGTAGGAGGGTGGGTAAGACTGTTCCAAGCTGCTTAGTCCGTAACCCATATCCAGGTGAACACAGTGCAACTACCTCCACTCTCTGCTGGCGAGATCTTTTGGGACTGGTTTTTGCAGTAGTTGCGTTATTAGAGTAACTTTCTCAACTACGAGTGTGTGTGTGTGTGTTGCATTATGATCCATTGTTATGAGTGGTGGTTCTTTCACGACAATTCCGATCTGCAATTGGAGCAGTGAAGCATTTTCTGTCAGCTGTCGTACCATATATTGGCGTTCCTACACTTCGGTAATAGCTTCTAGCCTATCCCCTCTTACATCGTGTTGGTGTGCAAGTTTCTCAGCAGTTATAAACTTGTAGATCGATACAAAGCAACTTTTTCTGAATTTCTATAAGAGTTTGCTGTCCTCGCCATTCTTACTCATATCTGCGTTAAAGTTCCTCAGCAGCAGTAGACCTGTTGATCAGTAGGAGGCAATTCTTCAAGCAACAGCTGTAGGACAGTTTCCCGCCAATTTCAAGTGATATTCTGGATTAGGGCACACAGCAAGGTGAACATATACACAGACGTGGTCAGAAAGGGGAACAAAACCCGCCTCATGCGTTCTCAGTCGAGCCCTATAAATCAAGGCGAGCACTTCTCGTTCACTCAGTTTGGGGTAGTGGAATAGGTCGAACTTGTCTCCTGCATGTGGATTTACTTGCCATGTCAAAGAACACCAACAGCTCCACTGTAGCCAATATTCTCTATGAGCTGTGTAATGCATCTTCAGTCCATCTCGTTGCATCATGATTATATGCTGGAAAATATTCTCCCTAGGCTCGTCCATTATCACCTCCTTCCATTCCTCGTCTAGGAGGCTTTGGGCGCAGTCCTAAGCTGTGTGCTTACAGGTAATATACACTCCTGGAAATTGAAATAAGAACGCCGTGAATTCATTGTCCCAGGAAGGGGAAACTTTATTGACACATTCCTGGGGTCAGATACATCACATGAACACACTGACAGAACCACAGGCACATAGACACAGGCAACAGAGCATGCACAATGTCGGCACTAGTACAGTGTATATCCACCTTTCGCAGCAATGCAGGCTGCTATTCTCCAATGGAGACGATCGTAGAGATGCTGGATGTAGTCCTGTGGAACGACTTGCCATGCCATTTCCACCTGGCGCCTCAGTTGGACCAGCGTTCGTGCTGGACGTGCAGACCGCGTGAGACGACGCTTCATCCAGTCCCAAACATGCTCAATGGGGGACAGATCCGGAGATCTCGCTGGCCAGGGTAGTTGACTTACACCTTCTAGACCACGTTGGGTGGCACGGGATACATGCGGACGTGTATTGTCCTGTTGGAACAGCAAGTTCCCTTGCCGGTCTAGGAATGGTAGAACGATGGGTTCGATGACGGTTTGGATGTACCGTGCACTATTCAGTGTCCCATCGACGATCACCAGAGGTGTCCGGCCAGTGTAGGAGATCGCTCCCCACACCATGATGCCGGGTGTTGGCCCTGTGTGCCTCGGTCGTATGCAGTCCTGATTGTGGCGCTCACCTGCACGGCGCCAAACACGCATAGGACCATCATTGGCACCAAGGCAGAAGCGACTCTCATCGCTGAAGACGACACGTCTCCATTCGTCCCTCCATTCACGCCTGTCGCGACACTACTGGAGGCGGGCTGTAAAATGTTGGGGCGTGAGCGGAAGACGGCCTAACAGTGTGTGGGACCGTAGCCCAGCTTCATGGAGACGGTTGCGAATGGTCCTCGGCGATACCCCAGGAGCAACAGTGTCCCTAATTTGCTGGGAAGTGGCGGTGCGGTCCCCTACGGCACTGCGTAGGATCCTACGGTCTTGGCGTGTATCCGTGCGTCGCTGCGGTCCGGTCCCAGGTCGACGGGCACGTGCACCTTCCGCCGACCACTGGCGACAACATCGATGTACTGTGGAGACCTCACGCCCCACGTGTTGAGCAATTCGGAGGTACGTCCACCCGGCCTTTCGCATGCCCACTATACGCCGTCTCTCAAAGTCCGTCAACTACACATACGGTTCACGTCCACGCTGTCGCGGCTTGCTACCAGTGTTGAAGACTGCGATGGAGCTCCGTATGCCACGGCAAACTGGCTGACACTGACGACGGCGGTGCACAAATGCTGCGCAGCTATCGCCATTCGACGGCCAACACCGCGGTTCCTGGTGTGTCCGCTGTGCCGTGCGTGTGATCATTGCTTGTACAGCCCTCTTGCAGTGTCCGGAGCAAGTATGGTGGGTCTGACACACCGGTGTCAATGTGTTCTTTTTTCCATTTCCAGGAGTGTACTTTTGAAGCTCCTCTTTGTCCAATACCGTCGTCTCGTCAACTGAACGCATTTACCACAAGAAAAGGGGGGGGGGGGGAGTACCTTCCACTCCACCCTCTTCTCCCTCAATTCACAAGTGGCCAAGAGTGAGGGGGAAGTCAGTTGTAAGACAATACAGCAGCAGGATGACACCCTCAAAAACAAATAAAGTAAATAAGTAACGACAGTATCTTACATCCTTTCCTGCAGCAGATATCACAAGTGGTGGAGGGAACGTGAACTGGGGAGAGGGAGGACTGGGAGTGGTGATGCCATCAGCCTGACGATGACAAATCTACCCCCATGGAGAGGAGGTGGGAGATCCCTCAAGGAGAACCACCGTTTTGAAGAAATTTGGCAAAATCGTAGGCCTTGCCAGATTTGGATCTGCCCTTTGTTAACAAACAATATAATATATTAATAAATCAAAACGCATAGAGAACCATAATATGAAGATAAATCATGCTTGTTAAAGAATTGTTAAACTTAGAGGATAGACTATATCCTTTTAATGCACGTACTTTTTGTGGAGAATGACTCACTTGTCTTTTCGCCTACATGCATTGCTTCTGTGATTAATGATAATAGCTTTCTTAGCTTGAAAAATGTTCTGTTAAATTATCAGTCGTATTTACGCCGTTTAGTCTGAGTCCACGTATTTTCAGATAAACCACAAGTCAGATATAATTATATTTTCTTGCCGACTTCAGAAGACATATCACTCAGTGATATTTACCAACCGAGTCTCTGCCTTCTCTTGATGGGAAACACAGGAGCTTCACCAAGTCCATTTGCTTTCGCGAAAGGTGTATCTCACTTTTCTAATACTGCTCTAGTTCAGAATTAAGATCAAATGCAATCAGTCAGTTAATAAAAACATGAGGGGCATCTGCTAATTTGTAGCTAAACTGGTAACATTAACCAACATGCCAGGCTGACTGCTGATATAAAAGATATCAATATAAACATCAACTGTTGCCCACATCTCTTGAGCGAAATGAAAGGTGAGAGGCCGCGCGGGATTAGCCGAGCGGCCTCAGGCGCTGCAGTCATGGACTTTGCGGCTGGTCCCAGCGGAGGTTCGAGTCCTCCCTCGGCCATGGGTGTGTGTGTTTGTCCTTAGGATAATTTGGGTTGTGTGTAAGCTTAGGGACTGATGACCTCAACAGTTAAGTCCCGTAAGATTTCACACACTTTTCAACTTTTTTTTAAAGCTGAAAGGTTATCACTTGCAGAAGATTTACTCAGATAAGTGGATCAATGACTGGATGGACTCTTTCTTCCAAAGCTACTTTTTGGACGTCTATGAAGCCTACACATCTAGCACTGCAACAATTCAGGTGGTCCGTTGGGCAGAATTATCAGCGAAACCTCTAACGCAGACGGTATGGGCAGCGTAAGACGTTAGTCAGTATAAGAGAAAGTATAACAGTACCAACACTCAGTAGACGCGGAAACAGTATAACAGTGCTTAGTTACAGTGTGAATTTAGTTGGATGTCGAAGTCCATGGAGGTGATAAATTTACATACTGAGAGTAAAATTAGTACAGGAAGGAACTACTGCTTGTTCGAGGAAATATTACACGACTCTCTTTTTGCGATTTAGGGAAGTAACAGATAAAGTAAATGGAGATTATTCATCGATGATTTGAACCTTAATAGGCATAAAAGCCAGCGAATAAACTAAGAAAAGCGCAAAATCTAGTGATCTACAGCTCCATGTTAGTTCTCTTCTCCTTTTTCGGTGTCTTGCATGAACAACCATTTCTGTGAAAGAAGCGTGTAAGTGATTAACGGACAGGATAAATTTCAGCGGAGAGCTCTATCTTCTGTGTTACTCACGGGATGAAGCGCAGTAAGATTAGTTACAACAACGGACAATTCCAAATTCGTCCTCAATATATCTAGTATTGGGCCAGAGACAAAGTTCTGGAACACAGATTTTGCGGGTTTTAGGCGAACATTCCAGTGTGGTGGGTCAGTAAAGTCATTCATTTTGCAGTTACTACAGGTAAACGCCATTTTGGCATCCAGTAAAATCATTCACTCTAATTTTCTCGCCGGCGAACATAACTGCGCTCCTCTTTCAGTCGTCGACGAGATATTTTCGCTGATAATTTAATGAAGTGTAATTGGAGATGCTCTGCTTCATTATTCGTCGATTGTCGAATTAATGGCATCGCAATTAAACACAATATCACTTAAAATCGAATGTAATTTAACTCGCGCTGGCGAGCTTTGAAATGACTCTCGGTGCATGCGTGCACCGCATTTCGGCCACTGCGTATGAATTAACCAAATGAAGCGCATTTTGCCAATTCGCCGCGAGTACCTTCTCACGCACTTATGGGAATTGTGTGTATACGAACTGCGTGCCCAAGCGTAGAGCGCGCACCGGAAGGTGCCACATCATTATGTATTTTTGCTAACATGTGACTTAACTCTACCTTAGCGTTTCACGCGAACACCAATGCTGTACAATCGCTATATAGTCGTAAGATGTGCAATTGACTCTTTTATTAGAGCATGTTACGCGTTTCGGGATTATAACCATCTTCAGACACCACAAACTTCAATTCCTTCCTAACCAACCAGGCGTACACCCTTGACAACTCAAATAAAGTGTCCAATAACAGATGACTATAATTGCAACACAAGCAGTCTTGAAGCAGAGCTTGTGTCGCAGTTATAGTCTATGATGCGATTCTGTTTGTTTTAATTATTCGGGGGTTGACCGTCTGGGTTTAGACTTTCCTTGCTTTTTGCGTTTAATTTGATTGGGAAACCGTTGATATTGAACTTAACAATACATGAGACAAGAAAGGCTGCAATAAATTTTTGATCTGTGTTTATTACTTTACGTATGAAATATTCTGTAGCAGATTAATAAAAATGAATTTTTTTGAATATTCCAAAATAATTATTCAAGTTTTACTTTTATTCGAGTACTAAAGCTGATTGTGCAAGAATGAAAATATTATTGTCCATCGAGCTTAGCAAACATTTTCACGTTGCAGTGGACTTTTGTTTAACTGGATATACCCCGACTAGCTTTGAAGCATAAGACTATCTTTACTACATGAATGTGTTTTCTTTTTTATATTGCTAAGCTCTTATGAAAATGATCCATTTTTTAAATACACTTTACGATGTGTTCAGAATTTATCACTGTTTTGAATGAAAATTTACAAAAGCTGCAGGTTGTATCCACCTGTGAATGCACAAGATAAAATCTACTGTCTCCTTTTATCTTGCGCCTGGAATGCTGTCAAAAGAAACACTTTATTATTATCGTCCACCTCTACTTGTACCCTTTTTAGGATGTGGTCGTTATTGCGATCTTACACTCCTGGAAATTGAAATAAGAACACCGTGAATTCATTGTCCCAGGAAGGGGAAACTTTATTGACACATTCCTGGGGTCAGATACATCACATGATCACACTGACAGAACCACAGGCACATAGACACAGGCAACAGAGCATGAACAATGTCGGCACTAGTACAGTGTATATCCACCTTTCGCAGCAATGCAGGCTTCTATTCTTCCATGGAGACGATCGTAGAGATGCTGGATGTAGTCCTGTGGAACAGCTTGCCATGCCATTTCCACCTGGCGCCTCAGTTGGACCAGCGTTCGTGCTGGAAGTGCAGACCGCGTGAAACGACGCTTCATCAAGTCCCAAACATGTTAAATGGGGGACAGATCCGGAGATCTTGCTGGCCAGGGTAGTTGACTTACACCTTCTAGAGCACGTTGGGTGGCACGGGATACATGCGGACGTGCATTGTCTTGTTGGAATAGCAAGTTCCCTTGCCGGTCTAGGAATGGTAGAACGATGGGTTCGATGACGGTTTGGATGTACCGTGCACTATTCAGTGTCCCCTCGACGATCACAAGAGGTGTCCGGCCAGTGTAGGAGATCGCTCCCCACACCATGATGCCGGGTGTTGGCCCTGTGTGCCTCGGTCGTATGCAGTCCTGATTGTGGCGCTCACCTGCACGGCGCCAAACACGCGTACGACCATCATTGGCACCAAGGCAGAAGCGACTCTCATCGCTGAAGACGACACGTCTCCATTCGTCCCTCCATTCACGCCTGTCGCGACACCACTGGAGGCGGGCTGCACGATGTTGGGGCGTGAGAGGAAGACGGCCTAACGGTGTGCGGGACCGTAGCCCAGCTTCATGGAGACGGTTGCGAATGGTCCTCGGCGATACCCCAGGAGCAACAGTGTCCCTGATTTGCTGGGAAGTGGCGGTGCGGTCCCCTACGGCACTGCGTAGGATCCTACGGTCTTGGCGTGTATCCGTGCGTCGCTGCGGTCCGGTCCCAGGTCGAAGGGCACGTGCACCTTCCGCCGACCACTGGCGACAACATCGATGTACTGTGGAGACCTCACGCCCCACGTGTTGAGCAATTCGGCGGTACGTCCACCCGGCCTCCCGCATGCCCGCTATACGCCCTCGCTCAAAGTCCGTCAACTGCATATACGGTTCACGACCAAGCTGTCGCGGCATGCTACCAGTGTTAAAGACTGCGATGGAGCTCCGTATGCCACGGCAAACTGGCTGACACTGACGGCGGCGGTGCACAAATGCTGCGCAGCTAGCGCCATTCGACGGCCATCACCGCGGTTCCTGGTGTGTCCGCTGTGCCGTGCGTGTGATCATTGCTTGTACAGCCCTCTCGCAGTGTCCGGAGCAAGTATGGTGGGTCTGACACACCGGTGTCAATGTGTTCTTTTTTCCATTTCCAGGAGTGTATATTTAAATCTGCCGCTGCTGCAAACTGCTTGCTCACGGCGCAGCTTCGCACCGCCAGCGATATCCAATAACATGTTGAAATTTCTTAACTAAAATGGGCAATGAATGTCCGGTGAGAACTTTGCAGTGATTGTTACAAACAGATTTTATTAGATAAATATATTTTAACAGAAACAATTAAAATCTTTACACACCTTTTGCAATCCCAGCTACAAATGGCGTCGTTCATCGACTTATGACAAATGAAGACTACATAAGAGCCTAATGCAACGTCACGGGTTCCTCTCCCATTCAGTCCGTGCAGAAGACAAGCGATTCTATTACAATATACTGCCTATTTATATCTGAACTAATTCTTCTGCAGTCTTTGTCATTTCTCATTACATATCGTTTCTTCTGTGGCGGTTTTCACATCCTCCCCCACCAATAGTATTTCGCACTCTTTGAATAATCATTTACAATATCAAAATTCGTAATTATACATTTTCTCACAAAATTAAGTGTCCTTTTGAAATTCAATTAACAGAAATACATATAATTTATTTGTTACAGTGAGCATTATACATCGAAATGTTCCTTTAACTTTCATTTTGGATGCGTGCTGCCAGTGAACGATACAAGCCATGTGTTATTGGACACTTTCTTTGAGTTCTGAAGGGTGTACCCCTGGTTGGTTAGGAACGAGTTGAAGTTTGTGATGTCTGAAGATGGGTGTAATCCCGAAACGCATAACACTACAGTGATTTGTGTGATTTTTGTGCTGAGTTTACGTTGCTCTTACAGTGGGTCTATCTTTTCTTGATCCACGCACTCAGGGTGAAAGGGGAGCGTACATTCTGCCTCATAGCTGGGAGCAGGGAGTGGAATTTCCACCGTACCCGTACAATGGTGTCACCAAACGTTTGCGATTGGGCCTCGTACCTATCATTTGCAGTGATGAAAAAGCCACATGGAAGTAACAAACATTCATGAATATGCAGTACGTTCGTGTTCAGATCTGGTGTTCAGCTGTAGTACTGACCATGCAATTCCAATAAGCTCATTGTAAGATATTTACTGTAACTTTGCAAGTAGCTGGAATGGGCAAGAAATCTGCCCATGGGGACAACAGTAATTAAGGATCAAGAAAAGATAGACAATAAAAAATCTATTTAAATCATCATTGATATATCGGGACTTAATTATTGACGGTATATAATGATATAAAAATGTCGATATTTTATTTATCGATACAATCTGGCAGCCAGTAGGCCTCCCGCTGTGTTGCCACTTCCGCTGCACTGCTTAGAAGCGTTTTGCCAGACAGTCTTCAATGAGTCATGGTAGTGACAGATTTAGGCGATTTTGATCTTTGCGAGCTTTACGATGTGTAATAGAAATAGTCGAAAGAGGCAGATCGAGACTGCACACTCGTAGGAATTTTCACAAATGCCGGACAGGGAGCAAGGACACCCCTCGTTCTTTTCGATAAAGTGATGGAGCGGACTGCAGCTGTTCTACAAATCTGGGAACGATCAGCGATAAGAATCTGCAACGTGACATTTGTGAAAGAAGACTCAGGTGAGCCATGCGAATTGGCTGCCTCTGGGAAGAAGAGGCGCCTCGAAGAGAGGGTCACATAACGACTCCTTTCATGAAGATGCAATTCCTCATCTTATTTATCCATATTATGCAAGGAAGGAGCATTCTATACCTAAAAAGCAACGTGCTACCCTTGCAGCAGTGGAACTGTTTCAGGGTAGCTGAAGCTAAAAATACAGCTTCAGTTGTAAGGTTCTTTTCATTTTAAACACGACTGGTTTCGGGCACTTATATGCCCATCATCAGGTATTATAACTTGTGACCTCGAGCTCCGCGGTGGACGTGTACGGGACGCAGTGCATCACACCTGAGTTGTTAATACCTGAAGATTGGCATGTAAGAGCTCGAAACAGGTCGTGTTTTATATAAAGAGAACCTTACTACTAAAGCGGTATTTTCAACTTCTGTTATAATGCTCAGCAGCGGAGATTCCTCTGAAAAGATTGTTTGTGTTTCAGGGTAGTAACTCCCTATAGCCACGAGTCGTGAAAATGTTACGATTCCTCTGTAAATATATTTCTGATCTCAAGTTTTTAATGGAACGCCAAGATATCTGAGGTTACACGATGCCGCCTTCTTAGGGAATTAATACAGCCAAATTTAAACCATATCGTTTGACTCGATGAAACGTAATTGATTGCGGGACGCAATTTAGAAAAAAAGGGGCTGGACAGACGATACCATTGGCGGTAGTATGGCAGCTCATGAAAAACAATAAATGTAGCAAGTGCCGAAAATTCAAATGGTTTCGTTCCTCACTGCCGGCTGTTATTCAGTTCAGTCAACAGTCCGACAACTGGCCGGTGTGGTTTCAATCAGTGAAAGAAATGCAAGAATGTAGGTTTTGGTGGTATGAACACATCAAACGGACAATAACCACTTTAGTCATCAGCTCAGCCTATCATGTCACTATCGAAGGCCAGAGACACGTGGAAGATCTAAATAACGGTGGCCAGACGCTATAAACGCAGATCTAAGATCAAGAAACCTAAAACCGCATGGAGCGATAGACCGTAAGAAATGGCGTGCATTCACCCGGAAAGAGGAACCAGCTCCAAAGAGTCGGCGCTAAGAAAAACAATGAAGTTCGATCAAGGCTTCGACTACCACGAATAGATGAACTACAATACTATTCTGAAAAATTCTTCCGTATAATTGTAATGAATAACGCTCAAAATCCATCGGATGTGCAGGATAAGGCACCCCAAAGGTAAAGAAGAATAAAAGCTTTTTGCTGGGTAGAGAAACGTAAAGTACGGTTTCACAATAAGCTGACAAGAGTAGAATTGTTAGAAATTGTTTCGCAACACAAGCCAGAGAACCCATCTGGCACTGTGGGTGAAACAGCAGAGAAACATACCTTAAAGTGCTCAGCTTCGCTCCTTGTCGTTGCCATATCAACGGAACAGAAATGATTTGGGTTTGGTTTTTGTAAATTTATTTTGATCAGTTTCTCTTTCTTTGTTGTGAGGCTCAGGAATACTATTCAGTCAGATCCCATCATCCCCGTATGGTAAGTTAGACTGCATTTTAAATACATTGCATTTTGTGTAGACACCAAGACGCTGTTCCATCTTTGTAATATTTTTCCAGACATACAGTGATAGGAAGAAAATTTTTTCGCATGCGAAGGTGTTTCCTACTTCAATAACCAACATAGCCCCGGCCTTGATTAAAATTAGTAAAGATTGCTGAGATGCTTAGATATACCAGAGTTAAATTTCAGAATTTTTACATTATTTTTGTAACAGATAGAAACTTTAAATATCTTACTTGTTACGAGTTAAAAGAAATGCATAAAAACACCGTTCTCTCAATCTTAAATTCAAGAATCGCCATGCACAACGAAAGTTTTAAAATACTCGTTGCCGAGCGAGATATTTTGGTAATAAACAAAAGTTTTGCTGTGAGATCAATGGTTTTGGAAATGTGATACGTATGAGGCTGTTTACGAACAGAAAAAGTTAATTTGTTTCAAAAACATTAACTCACTCTTGCACAAATTAAAATTAAGGACAGACTTTTGACGTACTGAGACACATTATAGAGATCTATATCGTCGGTGAATTTGAAATTTTTTACTTGATTTTTGTGGAAGATACAGGCCTTAAAGCGACTTCTTCCGCCGCGGAGAGCGATGTCCTGTGGTGGCTGCCTGCAGACTGCAACTTTCGACTTTGAACATCAAGTGTTATCTAGTTTAAATCAGACCTACTCATAAAGTGAAACAGCTGTCACGCAATATAAGTAATAAATGTGCAAGTAAACAAATGAACAGAGATACTGATGCTAGCATCAGGAGAGGAGGAATTCGTTAGTGTGCGCATTAACACGATGGTTTACCAATTTTCGATTCAACCTCGATAGAACGTGGCAAGCTCAAATCCTGTTCCTTTTTAGGACTGTAAGCGCGATCTATATCTTTCGCAAGCAGTACATTCAGAATATTAAGTTTTTCATGCCTGATCGGTGACTTAACCTAGAGCTACTGCGCCATTGCTACCATGTATTCCATTGTCGATGATTACTCGTAAGTGTTAAAGTGGCTTCAGTTCATTTGGTTAGCTTTCTCAGTTTGTTTTCTGAATTGTAAGCAACGAAGTCTCGAATGTTGTAAAAAGTACAACTCGCGCGTGCTGGTGTGGCAGTTGGAAGCTTTGTTCCAGCTGTCAATGTCCAGAAGAAAGTGTACTAAAAAGTTAACTAGGCTTGCTCGTTGTTTCCTTTTATTTTTATTAGGCACGTCAAACGTTACTTCGGTTATACCGACATCGGAACGTTTTTGTTCATTTCATTTCTTTCATGTTTTGTAGCCATTCAGAGAGTGTATCAGACGAAGAAATTAGCAAACTGCTCAAATAAGGTGATTATAAAGTTTATCCACACAATTCAGACTTGAAGTAAAGTAGATTTGAGTGATGAAAACACTGAATAGGACCATGGCAGTGAATTGTAACTTGTAGGTGATGTGGTGATGATGCCGAAGAGACATCAGATGTACGAGGGTTTTTTATTAAACAGACAAAGTTTCACGTTGGTGTAAAAGCGAGTGTGCTAAAACATCAAAAACCAACAGAAAAACATTGTGCAAATTCCACCAGATCCGAAGAGAAATGTGTTGGACACAACTGATGAGGTTGGAGCTTTTTTGAAAGTACTTGAACTTGACTCCATTGATGAAATTGTAAACCATACAAATACCTATATAAATAAACAGCGAGACACAAATTCTCGCGCAAAACAGTTAACAAACTGACGAAATATTGTCTGAGTTTGGGATTTTTTTTTCTTTCTGAAGAAGAAGAAGAAGAAAATGCCGTAATGCTAACGTACTGGAACTCTGGGCAGCAGATGGAACAGGAATGCTACTGCTTAGAACTGCAGTAAGTTACAATAGGTTTCTGTTTTTTCTAAGCTGTATGCGGTTTGTTGATATGGGAACGAGGAATGACAGGAGAAAAACTGATAAGTTGGCTGCAATTCGTACAATATTGGATCTTTTTGCTGCTGTCAGTGTCCATACAGCCTGGTGAATTCACTACTATAGATGAAATGCTTCTCCCCTACGGAGACCGCTGTAGGTCCCCGTTTTCAAGAAGGGACGTCGAACAGATGTGCAGAAGTATAGACCTATATCCCTAACGTCGATCAGTTGTAGAATTTTGGAACACGTATTGTGTTCGAGTATAATGACTTTTCTGGAGACTAGAAATCTACTCTGTAGGAATCAGCATTGGTTTCGAAAAAGACGGTCGTGTGAAGCCCAGCTCGCGCTATTCGTCCACGAGACTCAGACGGCATTAGACACGGGTTCACAGGTAGATGCCGAGTTTCTTGACTTCCGCAAGGCGTTCGATACAGTTCCCCACAGTCGTTTAATGAACAAAGTAAGAGCTTATGGGCTCTCAGACCAATTGTGTGATTGGATTGAAGAGTTCCTAGGTAACAGAACGCAGCATGGCATTCTCAATGGAGAGAAGCCTTCCGAAGTGAGAGTGATTTCAGGTGCGCCACAGGGGAGTGTCATAAGACCGTTGCTATTTACAATATACATAAATGACCTGGTGGATGACATCGGAAGTTGACTGAGGCTTTTTGCAGATGATGCTGTGGTGTATCGAGAGGTTGTAACAATGGAAAATTGTACTGAAATACGGAAGGATCTGAAGCGAATTGACGCATGGTGCATGGAATGGCAATTGAATCTCAATGTAGACAAGTGTAATGTGCTGCGAATACATAGAAAGATAGGTCCCTTATCATTTAGCTACAAAATAGCAGGACAGCAACTGGAAGCAGTTAATTCCATAATTTATCTAGGAGTACGAAATAGGAGTGATTTAAAATGGAATGATCATATAAAGTTGATCGTCGGTAAAGCAGATGCCAGACTGAGATTCATTGGAAGAATCTTAAGGAAATTTTATCCTCATGGTCTCTTCGCGTGATACACGTAGGAGGGAGCAATATGCTGCATGACTCCTCGGTGAAGATATGTTCTCGAAACATTAACAAAAGCCTGTACCGAGCTACTGAGCGTCTCTCCTGCAGAGTCTTCCACTGGAGTTTATCTATGATCTCCGTAACGCTTTCGCGATTACTAAATGATCCTGTAATGAAGCGCGCTGCTCTCCGTTGGATCTTCTCTATCTCTTCTATCAACCCTACCTGGTACGGATTCCACACTGCTGTGCAGTATTCAAGCAGTGGGCGAACAAGCGTACTGTAACCTACTTCCTTTGTTTTCGGATTGCATTTCCTTAGGATTCTTCCAATGAAACTTAGTCTGGCATCTGCTTTACCGACGATCAACTTTATATGATCATTCCACTTTAAATCACTCCTATTTCGTACTCCTAGATAATTTATGGAATTAACTGCTTCCAGTTGCTGACCTGCTATTTTGTAGCTAAATGATAAGTGATCTATTTTTCTATGTATTCGCAGCACATTACACTTGTCTACATTGAGATTCAATTGCCATTCCATGCACCATGCGTCAATTCGCTTCAGATCCTTCCGTATTTCAGTACAATTTTCCATTGTTACAACCTCTCGATACACCACAGCATCATCTGCAAAAAGCCTCAGTCAACTTTCGATGTCATCCACCAGGTCATTTATGTATATTGTAAATAGCAACGGTCCTATGAAACTCCTCTGCGGCACACCTGAAATCACTCTTACTTCGGAAGGCTTCTCTCCATTGAGAATGCCATGCTGCGTTCTGTTATCTAGGAACTCCTCAATCCAATCACACAATTGGTCTGATAGTCCATATGCTCTTACTTTGTTCATTAAACGACTGTGGGGAACTGTATCGATCGCCTTGTGGAAGTCAAGAAACGCTGCATCTACCTGTGAACCCGTGTCTATGGCCGTCTGAGTCTCGTGGACGAATAGCACGAGCTGGGTTTCATACGATCGTTTTTCTCGAAACCCATGTCGATTCTTACAGAGTAGATTTCTAGTCTCCAGGAAAGCCATTATACTCGAACACAATACGTGTTCCAAATTCTACAACTGATAGACGTTAGAGATATAGGTCTATAGTTCTGCACATCTGTTCGACGTCCCTTCTTGGAAACTTGGATGACCTGTGCCCTTTTCTAATCCTTTGGAACGCTACGCACTTTTACAGACCTACTGTACACCGCTGCAAGAAGGGGGGCAAGTTCCTTCACGTACTCTGTGTGAAATCGAACTGGTATCCCATCAGGTCCAGCGGCCTTTCCTCTTTTGAGCGATTTTAATTGTTTCTCTATCCCTCTGTCGTCTATTTCGATATCTACCATTTTGTCATCGGTGCAACAATCTATAGAAGGAACTACAGTGCAGTCTTCCTCTATGAAACAGCTTTGGAAGAGGACATTTAGTATTTTCGCTTTTAGTCTGTCACCCTCTGTTTCAGTACCATTTTGGTCACAGAGTGTCTGGACATTTTGTTTTGATCCACCTACCGCTTTGACATAAGACCAAAATTTCTTACGATTTTCTGCCAGGTCAGTACATAGAACTTTAATTTCGAATTCATTAAACGCCTCTCGCATAGCCCTCCTCACATTACATTTCGCTTCGCGTAATTTTTGTTTGTCTGCAAGGCTTTGGCTATGTTTATGTTTGCTGTGAAGTTCCCTTTGCTTCCGCAGCAGTTTTCTAACTCGGTTGTTGTACCAAGGTGGCTCTTTTCCATCTCTTACGATCTTGCTTGGCACATACTCATCTAACACGTATTTTACGGTGGTTTTGAACTTTGTCCACTGATCCTCAACACTATCTGTACTTGAGATAAAGCTTTTGTGTTGAGCCGTCAGGTACTTTGTAATCTGCTTTTTGTCACTTTTGCTAAACAGAAAACTCTTCCTACCTTTTTTAATATTTCTATTTAAGGCTGAAATCATCGATGCAGTAACCGCTTTATGATCGCTGATCCCCTGTTCTGCATTAACTGTTTCAAATAGTTTGGGTGCTGTTTGTCACCAGAAGGTCGAATATGTTGTCGTCACGACTCGGTTCTCTGTTTAAATGCTCAAGGTAGTTTTCAGATAAAGCACTTAAAAATAATTCACTGGATTCTTTGTCCCTGCCACCCGTTATGAACGTTTGAGTCTCCCAGTCTATATCCGGCAAATTAAAATCTCCACCCAGAACTATAACATGATGGGGAAATCTACTCGAAATATTTTCCAAATTATCCTTCAGGTGCTCAGCCACAACAGCTGCTGAGCCCGGGGGCCTATAGAGACATCCAATTACCATGTCTGAACCTGTTTTAACCGTGACCTTCTCCCAATTTATTTCACATTTCGGTTCTCCGTCAATTTCCTTCGATACTATTGCACTTCTTATCTCTATAAACATGCCTCCCCCTTCACTGTCCAGCCTGTCTCTGCGGTATACATTCCAATCTGAGTTTAGGATTTCATTACTGTTTACGTCTGGTTTCATCCAACTTTCTGTCCCTAGTACTATATGGGCGTTGTGACCGTTTACTAATGAGAGCAGATCTGGGACCTTTCTATAGGCGCTTCTGCAGTTACTA
Source organism: Schistocerca gregaria (assembly GCF_023897955.1). Taxonomy (NCBI): domain Eukaryota; kingdom Metazoa; phylum Arthropoda; class Insecta; order Orthoptera; family Acrididae; genus Schistocerca; species Schistocerca gregaria. Next base: position 107,484,838 of record NC_064921.1, on the reverse strand, counting down.
TTAACACATAAATATTGTTATTCCTTGTTGCATTTTTCCTACTCCTACCTCGCCGCGTCATTGGAGGCGTCTTGTCGGGCCTAGGGACGGAAATCTCTAACCTAAAAAACTCCCGTGTGCATTCCAAACGTACTCCGCTACACTTGTAGCCATTTCCGGCGTCTAGTGCACGCCTAACCTATTCAGGGGGACCCTGCATTTCTCCACCCGATAGTGGAGGTCGAGAAATTTGCACCCCAGATCTCCGCAGAATCGTCTGAGCCTCTAGTTTAAGCCTTCCACTCGGCTCCAAACCAGAGGACCGAGATCGGTTCTGGGAACGATACTACAAATAGTTTGCTCTGATTCCACCCCGCGAGCGAGGCTTTCCGCCTTCACCAATTCCGCCAATCGCCTGTACGAACTGAGGATGACCTCTGAACCCAGACGGCAGGAGTCGTTGGTGCCGACATGAGCAACAATTTGCAGTTGGGTGCACCCAGTGTTCTCTATCGCCGCCGGTATGGCCTCCTCCACATCTCGGATGAGACCCCCCGGCAAGCAGACAGAGTGAACACTGGCCTTCTTCCCCGACCTTTCCGCTATTTCCCTAAGGGCCTCCATCACCCGCCTAAAGTTGGAGCACCCAATAACTAATAAACCCCTCCCCCCGTGTGCCTGCTCGGACCTTGCTGAAGGAGCAGCCACATGTCGACTCACAGGCAGAGCGGGCCACGCGAGACGGACAACCTCCACATTTACCCTCCGTCTCGTTATCCGCGAACGCCGCTGAACCCGCCACTCCCCTTGGGGAGAGGGTGGCCCAACCGCGCCTGGTACCCACGAAGATGTCTCGACAGCAGGGACAGTGGGTGAAGCATGTAACACTTGGGGTGTACCTTGCGACGCACCAGACTCCCCACTGCCGCTGGACTCTGAGGCAGCAACCTGAAGACAGCTGACCGCGGCCACCAACACGCTCAGCTGTTCGCGAAGAGTGGCCAGCTCCTCCTGCGTCCGTACACAGCAGTCACACATCCTATCCATCCTAAGGAATCAATTTACGGAAGAGACTTAATCAACTTTTAGCTAGACTGCTGATTCACTAAAGGCGGTTGATTATTGACTAAACTCTGATTGCTAGTCACTTCTTGTAGAAAACAATGAAAAAAAAATTGCAAGGAAAGCGTTTCTGAAGAAGAGAGAATAGATTTAAGTGTCAGGTAGCTGTTTCTGAAAGTATTTGTATGGAGTGTAGCAATGTACGGAAGTGAAACATGGACGATAAATAGTGTGGACAAGAAGAGAATAGAAGCTTTAGAAATGTGGTCCGACAGAAGAATGCTGAAGATTAGATGGATAGATCACATAACTAATGAGGAGGTATTGAATAGAGTAGGGGACCAGAGGAATTTGTGGCCCAACTTGACAAGAAGAAGGGACCGGTTGGTAGGACATGTCTGAGGCATCAAGGGATCATAAATTTAGCATTGGAGGGCAGCGTGGAGGGTAAAAAATCGTAGAGGGAGACCAAGAGATGAATACACTAAGCAGATTCAGAAGGATGTAGGCTGCAGTAAGTACTGGGAGATGAAGAAGCTTGCACAGGATAGAGTAGCATGGAGAGCTGCATCAAACCAGTCTCAGGACTGTCGACCACAACAACAACAACAATTTCAGACTCTCAGCAATCTCTGGTTGTTTCAAATTATTTAGGTTCTGTCTATTTACTGCCAAGCAGCCATCTTAAAAAGATTCTGTTAGCAATCAGTAATGGCTAATGGTCTGAGCTGTTCGAACGAGGCAGTGACCTGCGACCGCTCGCAGGTAGGGACAGACTCGGCGGTATTGCCGCGTTTCGCTGTATCGGCGGCCGGGCCCGGGCAGTGAATCAGCGCCCGTGACGAATGGCAGAGTGGCGGCTGGGGGGCTGCGAGGCGCGAGGTCCCGGGCCGCCGGCAGTGTGCATTGTTGGAGCTGCGGGGCTTTGTACAGCGGCAGCGCAACTTGCTGCTCAGCCGCCGCCGTGCTGGCCGGCGCCGCGCGGGGACAAATGAATTTGCGAGCGCCCGCCGCTGTGTGTGTACCCGCGCCGGCACACAACGCCTCCGCATATGAATAATTAAAGCGGGATCCTGTTCTCTTTGTCAACGTGCGGCTGCAGCGCCGCCCTCGTCACACTGACCACTCGCGCACGCACTCGTCCGCCGTTCCGTTCACCTACTCCAGCTTTTGAGACCCGCCACTCCCACAGCACACTCGTTGACGCGCACTTGCAAAATGCTACACTGCCGCCTTTCAGAATATTTTCCCACTAAAAAGAAAAAAAAACGAGAACCAATATTTACAGGAGAGAATCTTTTCTGCATCTTCACTGAGAGACATCTACATCTACATACATACTCCGCAATCCACCATACGGTGCGTGGCGGAGGGTACCTCGTACAACAACTAGCATCTTCTCTCCCTGTTCCATACCCAAACAGAACGAGGGAAAAATGACTCCCTATATGCCTCTGTACGAGCCGTCATCTCTCTTGTCTTTGTGGTATTTACGCGAAATGTAAGTTGGCGGCAGTAAAATTGTGCAGCAGTCAGCCTAAAATGCTGATGCTCTAAATTTCCTCAGTAGCGATTCACGAAAAAAGCGCCTCGTTTCCTCTAGAGACTCCCACCCGATTTCCTGAAGCATTTCCGTAACACTCGAGTGATGATCAAACCTATCAGTAACAAATGTAGCAGCCCGCCTCTGAATTGCTTCTATGTCCTCTCTCAATCCGACCTGATTGGCATCCCAAACGCTTGAACAACAGTACTCTAGAATAGGTTGTATTACTGTTTTATAAGCGGTCTCCTTTGCAGATGAACCACATCTTCCCAAAATTCTACTAATGAACGGAAGACGACTATCCGCCTTCCACACAACTGCCATTACATGCTTGTCCCACTTCACATCGCTCTGCAATTTACGCCCAAATATTTAATCGACGTGACTTTGTCAAGCGCTACACTACTAATGGAGTATTCAAACATTACGGAATTATTTTTTCTATTCATCTGCGTTAGTTTACATTTATATTTATAGTTAGGTGTCGTTCTTTACACCAATCACAAATCCTGTCCAAGTCATCTTGTATCCTCCTACAGTCACTCAGCGACAACATCTTCCCGTACACCACAGCATCATCAGCAAACAGCCACACATTGCTATCCACCCGGTCCGAAAGATCATTTATGTAGATAGGAAACCACGGCAGACCTACCACATTTCCCTGGGGCTCTCCAGATGATACCCTCACCTTCGACGAATGCATACGCTACAAACCACTGTGCAGTGCATGCCAGATGCTTCCAGATGCGTTAAAAAAGAAACAGCCCGGAGATGTAAAATGGAAACTTTTGAATGGATGCGGTTCGTACAGGGTGTTCCAGTAAGAGCATGCAAAAATGAGACAGGATATAGGGGACTCTCCACTGAACAATCTGAGGTAGGGAACGTGGAGTGGGAGAAGCAAGCTTAAGGAGATATGAAAGTAAACTTGTCTACCGCTTTGCCCAGCATTACTGTTTTCCAGCTTATTTACAACTAACATGAGTACAAGTTTATACGTACTGTACTGTTTATTTACATGTACATTCTTTATTTCCTGCAAGGAAACAAGGACGACGGGTCTGATTATCAGGAAGGCATGATATAGGTTACGTTTACTTTACTTGTCCATAAGGTGGCTGTGATGTATCGTATTTACATGACAGAATGTGCTATGAATCAACGACAGAGCCTTTCATTACTCACTGCTATTCATAGACGTACAGTACAATACGATGGAGTAGTACATTTTTTAAGAACTCACCGACATGCACCTAGTGTATGGGAAAGTACCGGGTGATCAATAATGTAGATAGAGAGGTACAAATTGACACACATTCTTGGAATGACATGGGGTTTTATTAGAACCAAAAGTATACAAAAGTTGAAAAAATGTGCGACAGATGGCGCTTCATCTGATCACAGTAGCAATAATTAGCATAGTGAGGCAAAGTAAGACAAAGTAAAGATGATGTTCTTTTCAGGAATTGCTCAATATGTCCACCATCACTCCTCAACAATAACTGTAGTCGAGGAATAATGTTGTGAACAGCACTGTAAAGCATGTCTTGAGTTATGGGGAGGAATTGGCGTCAGATGTTTTCTTTCAGCGTCCCTATAGATGTCGGTCGATCACAATACACATGCGACTTCAGGTAAACCCGAAGCCAATAATCGCACGGACTGAGGTTTGGGGACCTGTGAGGCCAAGCATGACGAAAGTGGCGGCTGAGCACACGTTCATCACCAAACGACGCTCGTAAGAGATCTTTCATGTGTCTAGCAATACGGGGTGGTTCTAATAAAACCCCATGTCATTCCAAGCATGTGTGTCAATTTTACCTCTCTATCTACATTATTCCGTGGTTTATTAAGTTTTCAAATTTATACTGACTTTTTGATTACCCGGTACGTTGCAACGCTCTCGTAGCTGAAAGGCTGTACAGGGAACGATTTCCTAAAACTCAACTTTGTTGTTGTTGTGATCTTCAGTCCTCAGACTGGTTTGATGCAGCTCTCCATGCTACTCTATCCTGTGCAAGCTCCTTCATCTCCCAGTACCTACTGCAGCCTACATCCGTCTGAATCGGCTTAGTGTATTCATCCCTTGGTCTCCCTCTACGATTTTTACCCTCCACACTGCCCTCCAATACTAAATTGGTGATCCCTTGATGTCTCAGAACATGTCCTACCAACCGATCCCTTCTTCTAGTCAAGTTGTGCCACAAGCTCTTCTTCACCCCAATTCTATTCAATACCTCCTCATTAGTTATGTGATCTACCCATCTAATCTTCAGCATTCTTCTGTAGCACCACATTTCTAAAGCTTCTATTTTCTTCTTGTCCAAACTATTTATCGTCCATATTTCACTTCCATACATGGCTACACTCCATACAAATACTTTCAGAAACGACTTCCTGACATTTCAATCTATACTCGATGTTAACCAATTTTTCTTCTTCAGGGATGCTTTCCTTGCAATTGCCAGTCTACATTTTATATCCTCTCTACTTTGACCATCATCAGTTATTTTGCTGCCCAAATAGCAAAACTCATTTCCTAATCTAATTCCCTCAGCATTACCCGACTTAGTTCGACTACATTCCATTATCCTTGTTTTGCTTTTGTTGATGTTCATCTTGTATCCTCCTTTCAAGACACTGGCCATTCCGTTCAACTGCTCTTCCATGTCGTTTGCTGTCTCTGACAGAATTACAATTTCATCGGCGAACCTCCAAGTTTTTATTTCTTCTCCATGGATTTTAATGCCTACTCCGAACTTCCTCGTTTCTTGTATTCAATAAAAAAATCTCTCGCGTTAGTCGATCTTGAAAATACACATTAGTCGTGAATAACGTTGAGTTTCTTTTTTTTTCCCTCATTATCAGGAGACAGAAACTGAACGTTAGTTACGACGAATGTGTATTTTCAAGATCGACTAACGCGAGAGATTGTTTTATTGAATACAAGAAACGAGGAAGCTGGCAATATGTGCACCACTCGCCACCCGATTTTGAAGAGAAGGTGTTGGAACGTGTTGCGGCGAACCCCGCTACAAATACTCCTCGTACTGCACGTAAACTGGGTGCTGCACTTACTGGAGTGTGGTGAGTACTCCTCGAATAAATTACGCCCATATCGTACGACCCATCCTTCCCTAATCCGATGGAACCGATGACCTCGCTGTTTGATCCCCTCCCCCGAATCAACAAACCAAACAACGAACACACATATCACCCACAACGAGTACATGCAATGCTTCTGTCTCACTTTGCACTAAGGGTAGCATTGTGTGAGTGGCTGCCGTGTCAGTGATGGTAAGTGCAGTTAACTGTAAGTAATATAAATAAAAAAGTACACAGTAATGTGATTTTATTCCTGTTATCTCCTTAAGCTGGTTTCTCCAACCCCAGACTTCCCACCTCAAATTGTTTGTTGGAGAATGCCCTATGCCCTGTTAAATTATTGGGCGCTCTTACGGAAACACCCTACATAAGAGCGCTGTATTCCCAAACTCGCAGTAGAGGGAGGCGCATGTACGCCCACGTGACGACAGAGCGAACACACCCACGCCTCGACCGTCTAATCTCCTCAGTGCTGTTGAAGACAGTGAAAGTGGAAGAAAGTGCATTTCCTGACAGCGGAAGGAATGAAGGGAACGGAAGTATTTCGAAAAATAGCACAAGTGTATGGAAAGCACTGTATGTATTTTGCCAAGCCTTGGCTTGGCACAAGTTGTTTTGTCGTGGGCCAATGATGCAATGCCAGTGATGTGATGCCACACCACATTATTGATGCAAAAAGAGGGATTGAGCTCCTGTTACGAGTATTACAAGTATTACCCACCGCTAAATTGCTTCTCAGGATATAATACTTATATATCTAGAAGGACTTAAATATGACTGTAATTATTGCTTGGCGGATACCTTAATTTCGTTTATCAATAATCGACATTATAAAGTGATCATTATGGATTTCTGTAGGCATAAAAATGGACGGTAATGACCTGATGCGAAACTATTCGTTTACGGGTTTTATTTGTTGTTTAAAAGTACAAAATTATACTGAATAATTCTATATAAAGTTCATTTCGTTAATCTCTTCTCTGTCAGATCTTCTGCTTGTTCTCGAGACGACAGCAGGTAAACCGTGGGATGTCGCCAAAAAATGGAACTGAGCCGATTTTCACGTCCATTCGTGTGCAAGTCTAACGTGCCTCTAGACACCCAGTTATCGGTGAGACGTTAAATTATATAACTTTTCTTGTCTACTTCATTGAGAAACACTGCAAGTCATACTATTTGATAACAATCTGTCACTATTAATAAGTTGTAGTATTGAAAAAGATACTTTAAAAATATAATGAAATGTTTCGGTGCGAGAGACTTTCACAGACTCCATCACAGTGGTTTCTGACATTAGTTGAGTATATCTTACTAATATCTTAACAACAGTTACTGCAAGTGTGTCGGTATGTGACACTTTCTATGGGTTTTCAAAGAAAACGGAAAGTCCAGGTTCAGCTTGTCGGTGCTGTCGTGATAAGTAAAGATGAGGCGTTGTTCCAGTTGGCCTTTTCCCTCGATATGCCCCGAAATTCACCTCAAGAGAAAAAAAGAGATGGCAATTTCAGTCCCTCTCCTGCAGAACCCTGCCCCAGTTTATAGTCAGAGCAATGCATCCCTTGGTCATTTACTTCAAACGAAATGTTTAAAAACCGTGCTACTACACCTGTTGCCCACTGAGTTACTGTTTCACTACACCGGCATGAAATGAATGCAGGAATAAGAGAGGAAGGAAAAAACTGATCAGTTCCCTATGAACTAAATGAATCCAAAACAATGATATTCTTGGTCTTTAAAGAGTTGTAGTGTAACAGATTGTTGAACGTTTGAATTTATAACAAACTGCGCTACTAATCGTTAAGAAGACGGAAAATAATTGCTTTCGAAAGTATATCAAGTATTACGTATATTCGACGTACAGTGAGTAACTGGGAACGTTGATTGTCGTTGCTACTGTGAGATGAAGAAATTGGCGCAGGAGTGGAATATTTGGCAAGCCGCCTCAAACCAATAGGAAAGCTGATGACTGTTGTTCTTGTTGTGGTCTTCAGTCTTGACACTGGTTTCATGCAGCTCTCCATGCTACTCTATCCTGTGCAAGCTTCTTCATCTCTCAGTACCTACTGCAGCCAACATCCTTCCGAATCTGCTTAGTGTATTCATCTCTTGGTCTCCCTTTACGATTTTTACCCTCATCGCTGCCCTCCAATACTAAACTGGTGATCCCTTGATACCTCAAAACATGTCCTACCAACCGATCCCTTCCTCTAGTCAAGTTGTGCGACAAGCTCCTCTTCTCCCCAATCCTATTCAATACCTTCTCATTAGTTATGTGATCTACCCATCTAATGTTAGAAACACAAAATAAAATTATTTTCATTTTCCTTATAACGTCACTGTTCTCCATGATCCAATGAGTGAACAAGTATAATCAACAGAATGGATGGCAAGTTAAAATGTATTCTAAATTTCCTTTGCTTCTAATTCAATCATAGCTAAAATCAGTTACAGAAAGTTTTCAATGAGTGTGTTGTCTGAGTTGAGACTCGAGCATTCGAAGATGCCTTCAGTTGCTGAGTGTAAAACGCCCCTTAGAAAAATTTATAAATGATTGTGCTGATAAAACCCTTACCTAATTTGATTTTCAAAGAGCTGAGCAAAACTGAACGTAATCAGACATTACTCTCTTTACTTGTTCTGATCAACGCTAAACTGCCACACAATATTTTTAGCGCAACGCATTCTGACTTTCAAAAATCCATACAAAAGAATGGCCCTGACTAACAATAACGTATAACTTTCATTAATCACTTAACTCACAAATACAGCGAGCGCCAATACTGCCAGATAAATATAAGATTCTAACTACTGAAGGCGCTAACTACTGATAAGCTTAGTCAGCAAATGAAAGATTTTGGTAGAGAACAATGTATTTACCTTAATAGTGATCAAAAGTCATAATATATATATATATCAGTTCATGACATCCAGTCTTACAAATTTACTCTCTCTGATGGACACGTGTCCAGATCGACCACTCTCAAAATTCTGCCATCTCTCTCCCCACATCCACCACTGCTGGCGGCACACCTCCAACTGCGCTATGCTACGCGCTGTTAACATCCAACTGCCCAACACTACAATGACGAATATTCCAACAATGCCAACCAGCCACAGACTGTACACAGCACAGCGAGTGATTTTCATACAGAGCACTAGGTGAGTTTACCAACTTAAAAACCTAAACAGCCTACTTACAAGTGAACTCACAATGGCGTCGCGAATATCGAGTTTTCACTCAAACACGACGTGACTAGACGAGAAAATGTTATACCACGATGCCATCACTTAAACCCCGGAGCCTAAATTTTATACGATGTTGTTTCACATACGTATGTTGTTCTTCCACAGCAATGAGACCGTGACCCTGTACTTGTTCTATATACTATTCGACAGTACTTTGATTCTATATCCAACTCCCCCAGTAGTATCTTTTACCTAGTAACGTATCACACAGATGGTTGGGACCCATCCGATGGTTGAAGACGTTGAACGTGGTAGTCTTATAATATGAACGCTTCTTCATCATATCGAGAAACTGACTACCAACAGCGAAGAAACCGCATGTAATAAAATTTTTTTGTAATTTTAATTTTCGCTTCTCTGGGCATAAAAAACCTGTTTTCTGGCCTTCTGCAATTTAATGAACAATAACATTAATCTATCGTAGAAATCATAGTTAGTGACAATAAAGTTACCGAAACTACGCTCCTGTTGACACGAAATGTTTCACAGCAGCTGTTACTGATTTAAAAGCACAAGATAGTAATGTTCTGCCCCACTGTGACTTGCAAAGCACTGGTTAGTCAAAAGTGAAACATTTGCGACATAATTGGTATTAATAAACGAGACACACGTAGGTATGTTTTTAGCAAACGGGCTGCCCAGACATTAATATCGCAGTACGTCAACTACTTAAAAGATTCGTGGTTGTTTACGTTAACTGGCTCAGAAGGTCATAAGCATCCACTCAGTGAATTCAGTAAACTGAAACAATAATTATATAACGATGACCTCCGTATATGAACCTGAAAAACAGAGCAGCCCTCTCCAATAGAGATCGTGCTGAGGCATTTGCAGAAGTTGATAGTTTATTGTGGCAAACCGTAAGTTTAAAAACTTAGGTATGAGTCTTTTTCTCCCAGAAGAAAATTTCAAATTAAAGGTACAGCAGAAATAATCTTCATAAATGAATGTCATAAGTCCATTTGCTCGTGTAATGGTAAATGCGAATCACTAAAGAATTGAAGGTAAGGAAGAACTTCCATGTAAAGAGAGAAGTCTTACCTAACCCTGTAATCCTCAGTTGTGTTTCTTATGACTGTTCCATATGGTTCGAACACAATTTCAGTTAAGAGGCCATGGCCAGAAACTTTTCCTTCTATTACATGGGATTAAGGTTAGAAGAACAACTTAGAATCTACTACTGCTGCTAATTATAATATTATCATAATTTTAACTGTTATTTTAAGCTCGGCATTTCGTAATTCAACGTTATGTTACTTTAAACTACATTTTCATGGAACGTACAATAACTATTTAGCATTAGCAAAGAGGTCTCTCGAAATAAGGTTAGTGTTCACTACATTTTTGCCATTACAGACCAACCTAGTTCCACGAAAATGGTGAAGCAAAGGAAACAAAGAACATTGCATGTATTATGTGGGATAATGCGCCTTGACTGAATATGGAGATGATATATCCGTTTACAAAACAGGCAAAGTATACAGGGCCTCTGGGTAAATACATACGGCTGTCTTTGCTTTTTAGGTTTCTGCCGGATGGGGCGAAATATACAAGCAGCCGTTGTGCAGTCATCGTCAGAAAATTTGTATGTCAATGGAGGGAAGCAAATGCAGATTCGGGTGCAGATGAAATATTCATACCTCCAGTATGCAGTTTACAACGGCGAGCGCAACTCTGCGGATGAGATCTGTAACCTGTCGCCCAAGGCGAAACGAGAGCGAATTTCCTTATAGCTATGCAAATTCACTTCGCTTGTTGCTCCAGGACAAACTACTAATGCCGTGGCTAATTGGAAACTCTGCCTGCAATATGATTCCTGAGAAGTTTGTGTGTTTCGCAGTGACTACTTTAACTCGAGAGAGGCACATGTAGCAGAACGCAGACGAGATACTGATCCGATTGCCAGGGGCAGACAGTAGCACTTGGTATGCTGCACATGAGTAGGTATCATGTATTAAAGTGTTTGTGACGAACAGAATCATATAATTATGTAATGTAATTGTGATGCAAAGAACATGAACTTTTAAAATGCACTGTACTAGCCTTGCCCATTTGACACTTCAGCGGAAGAGTAGTTGTGACCGAAAATCTTCGGTCCAGTGACTTGAATGAGTGATGTAAAGATGAGCGAGAGATATTAGATACTGTGCATAATTCCATCGCATCATTACTACAAACATAAACAACAGGTAGCGTTCCGATGCCTTTAAGGCCCTAGTGCATAAATACACGTATTTTATTTCTTCAGATAAAACCATCGTTGTGTTCATGTATAAAAAGATTAGAAAAAGTCATTTAAAAGCTGCTTAGATGAGGATTAGTCAAGTCTGTTTATCGGCGATTGGTGTGTGTAGAGTTAAGCAAGCTTATTATTTAACTTATTGACTAAAAATTAATTAAAGACACTTTAATAGCTAATCAAGCGTCAAGGAATCTGGCAACAGATACATTTCTTTTAGATTAATGGAGGGAAGGCGTTGTAAAATTAAAAAAAAAATTGTTGGAGCTGTAACATAGAATTCTGTTAATATACTAGTTTCCATAAGGTAAGGGTTAAACAGTACATCGAAATGGTACTATCACCTGACATCTATGTTCTTGAGATATTAAGGAACCTTTCCGTGGAACTATATATTTTATTGAAGATTGTACCGGACTACAAGTTCCTAGGAGTCACAATGCAAACAACTGCAAAATGTTTCACAAAACATGTAACAGAGAAAGCAATGCAAGCAATAATGGCAATACATGAAATACAATACATCAGATTCCTTAGCCTAGAGACAGCAATGGCACTATTCAGAGACAAAATCTTGCCAATACTGACGTACGGCATAGAAATTATTAGACCACATCTTACAGTGAAGAACCTAACAACAATAGAAAGAGTGAAGGCGACCTATGTAAAGAAAGCAATAGGAGTATCCAAAACAACACGATCGAGACTTGTATACCTGCTGGCGAGAGAACTCTCCGTCATTGAAGACCTTCGGACAATCCTGATGCTACCCAGAAGCAGCGCCTTGGAAAGTCTGCTTAAAACATTGAAGAAAAAAAAGGGAAGATATACCTCGAGAATTTTACAGGACAGGTGCCATGATTAACCGAACATCGACAAAGGAAACGAAACACGTGACAACCAGATTGGCAGTCCATGGTTTCCAACACCTTATTTGCAACAGCACGTCATGTCATGAACCAAACGAAATGTGTGAGTGTAAGCTGTGTCACCAAATTTGCAAACGTTACCACATAGAGCTCTGTACCAAAAGGACACGAAAAATAAGTGACTATCCAAATCACAATATGTGAAACTTCTAATGTATCTTATTCTTATCACTGTAGATTGAATTTGTATGGCTATTTGGCTGCAATAAACTTATTATTATTATACATGAAGATGACAATCCATAGGGCTTCTAAATCCGTATTTTTCGACGGGAGAGTAAGTGCCAGAATTATTGTAACATATATTCCGAAATTTCACTTATGTCATTAACAACATATATACGAGGGCTGTTGGCTGTTCAATAAAGAACGAGCATAATTGTTATGGTCATAATTTCTCTCGCTAAAATTTAATCTTATGATATTCGGTTAGCTTAATTTGCAACGAACAAGCCGTATGTTCAGTATCGCCTACCGCTGCAATGGAGGTAACACGCGAGGAACAATATACGGCTTTGAAATTCTGCTTTCGTCTCAAGAAATCTTCAGCTGAGGCCTATACAATGTGTTTAGAGAGGGGAGGCAATTAATATCAAAGGAAGCTGCACTTACGGAAGGAAACAACAACACTGCTGCTGTCATTGTGAGAGAGAAGCGGCGAATTACCTCAAGATCACTTTCTGAAATACTGTGCATTTCATTGGGCGCCACCCACATGTTGGTGACAGAAAAGTTACACATGACACGTGTCTGTGCGCGATGGGTTCCAAGACTGTTGATTCCCGAACAAAAGGACATCCGCGTGCAGGTCTGCATGCAGTTAAAGTTGATGTTAGAGGAAGATCCGGAGTTTCTTCCAAATGTAATCACTTGCTGATGAAACTTGGCTACACCATTTTGATCTTGAGAGCAAACAGCATAGCTCAGTGTGGAAATCTCGTCCATCACCAACTCCCAAAAAAGCAAAAGCGGTTGCTTCTGCTGGGATGGTTGCTTCTGATGGGAAAGTTATCGTCATCTCATTCTTTGATGTTCATGGAATGGTTTATCAGCATGTTGTACCTGCAAACACATCTGTAACAGGACAATAGTACGGGGATGTCCTGAAAACATTTCAAGTCCATATCAGGCACCAAAAGGCTACATTACCGTGAAGCTGGCTTGGATGCTGCACCACGATAATGCAGGCCCGCATATTGAAAATGTTGTTGCTGAATATCTTGCAAAAATCAACGTGAAGTGCATCCCTCACCCACCATACAGTCCGGATTTAGCCCCATGTGACTTTTTTCTGTTCCCTAACATGAAGAAACGCCTTTGTGGGAGTCATTATCAAACATCAGAAGCAATGGGAAAGGCTGCGGAGGCGATTTTGAAGGACCTCTCCAAAAATGGTTTCCAGCATGTATTTGAACGTTGGAAGAAACTCTGGGACAAGTGCATCGCATTCATGGGAGACTCAGGAGGACCATCAAAATCAGGAAGATGAATAAAGATATGTTGCCAAAATTAATTATGATCATTCTTTATTCAACAGCCCTCGTATATAGTGCATGACTAATTTTACTTCAAATTCTTACACAATAATGTAACAAACGTTGGGACAGACCTAGGCTGTATAGACTCTTAATATGTGTGATGTTTAAATATCTATGTATAATATATGTTGTTGATGTTGTGGACCTCAGTCCTGAGACTGGCTTCATACACCTCTCCATGCTACTCTATCCTGTGCAAGGTTCTTCATCTCCCAGTACCTACTCCAACCTACATCTTTCTGAATCTGTTTAGTGTATTCCTCTCTTGGTCTCCAATACTAAATTGGTGATCCCTTGATGCCTCAGAATATGCCCTACCAACCTACTACGTTTCCTTCTATCCCTTTTCCTACTATCGAATTCCACTCACCCATGCCAATTAAATTTTCGCCTCCCTTCACTATCTGAATAATTTCTTTCATCTCATCATACATGTCATCAATATCTTCGTCATCTGCGGAGCTAGTTGGCACATAAACTTGTAGTACAGTAGTAGGCGTGGGCTTCGTATCTATCTTGGCCACAATAATGCGTTCACTATGCTGTTTGTAATAGCTTACCTGCATTCCTAATTTCCTATTCATTATTAGAGCTACTCCTGCATTACCCTTATTTGATTTTGTATTTATAACACTGTATTCACCAGACCAGAAGTCTTGATCTTCACTAATTCCCACTATATCTATCTTTAACCTATCCACTTCCTTTTTTAAATTTTCTAACCTACCTGCCCTATTAAGAGATCTGACATTCCACGCTCTGATCCGTAGAACGACAGTTTTCTTTCTCCTGATATATATATAAATAGGAAACGTCTGGAACTGTTCTTGACCGATTTGCTGCAAATTTTTACACCTTACTCAAATAAACAATTGGACGGATAGAGGCTACCCAATTTTAAATATTTGTAATACGCAAATAGTGTTAGGAAAGTCTCGAAAATTTCTTGACAGATTTACTCCAAATATTTGCTTTCACCCCTGAGCGATACAGCGGAGGGGTATATGTTGAGAGGTCATACAAACGTGTAGTTCCTGAAGAGGGGTTCTGTAGTTGCAGGGGCAACAGTCTGGATGATTGACTGATCTGGCATTGTAACATCAACCATACCGGCCTTGCTGTGCTGGTACTGTGAACGGCTGAAAACAAGAGGTAACTATAATCGTATTTTTTTCCAAGGGCATACAGATATACTGTATGGTTAAATGATAAAGGCGTCTTCTAGGGTAAGATATTCCGGAGGTAAGATAATCCCCAATTCAGATCTCCGGGCAGGACCATGCAGGAGGACGTCGTTATCAGGAGAAGGAAAACTGGCGTTCTGTGGATTGTAGCGTGGAATGTTAGATCCCTTAATCGGGCAGGTAGGTTAGAAAATTTAAAAAGGGACATGGATAGATTAAAGTTAGATATAGTGGGAATTAGTGAAGTTCTGTAGCAGAAGGAACAAGGCTTCTGGTCAGGTCAATACAGGTTTGTAAATACAAAATGAAATAAGGGTAATGCAGTAGTAGGTTTAATAATGAATAAAAAATTTGAGCGTGGGTAGGCTATTATAAACCGCACGGAGAACTCATTATTGTAGCCACGCCTACCACAGTGGTACAAGTTTATATGTGAACTAGTTCCGCAGGTGATGAAGAGACGCGAGAAAAGCAATTATTCATAAAGAGAAGGGAAACGAAAATTTAATAGTCATGGGGGACTCGAGAAGTAGCAGGTGAATACGGGCTGGGGGTAAGGAATGAAAGAGGAAGGCGCCTGGTAGAATTTTGCACAGAGCATAACTTAATATTAGTTAACACTTGCTTTAAGAAACACGAAAGAAAGTTATATACGTGGAAGAGGCCTGGAGACCCTGGAAGGTTTCAGATAACGGTAAGACAGAGATTTAGGAATGAGGTTTTAAATTGCAAGACACTTCCAAGTGCAGATGTGGACTTTGACCACAATTTATTGGTTATGAGCTGAAGAAACTGAAGAAACCGCAAGAAGGTAGGAATTTAAGGAGATGGGACCAGGATAACCTGAAAGAACAGATCTTGCAGAGAGTTTCAGAGAGAGCTTTAGGGAATGACTGACAAGAATAAGGGAAAGAAATACAGTATAAGAAGAATGGAAGAAGATTAGGTAGCTTTGAGGAATGAAATAGTGAAGGCAGCACAGGGTCAAGTAGATAAAAGGACGAGGGCTAGTAGAAATCCTTTGGTTACAGAAGAGATACTGAATTTGATTTATGAAAAATTGGTTTGGGTGGCCGAAAATATTAAAATGCAGTAAATGAAGCAGGCGGAAAGGAATACAAAAGTATCAAAAATGAGATCGACAGGAAGTGCAAAATGTCTAAGCAGGGATGGCTAGAGGACAATTGTAAGGATGTAGAAGCATATATCACTAGGGATTAGATAGATAATGCCTACAGGAATATTAAAGAGAGCTTTGGAGAAAAGAGATCCACCTGTATGAATATAAAGAACTCAGATGGGAAACCATTCCTAAGCAAAGAATGGGAAGCACAAAGGTCGAAGGAACACATAGAGGGTCTATACAAGGGCGATGTACTTGGGGGCAATATTATGGAAACGGAAGAGGACATAGATGAAGACGAAATGGGAGATAAGATACTGAGTGG
Source organism: Schistocerca gregaria (assembly GCF_023897955.1). Classification (NCBI taxonomy): domain Eukaryota; kingdom Metazoa; phylum Arthropoda; class Insecta; order Orthoptera; family Acrididae; genus Schistocerca; species Schistocerca gregaria. Next base: position 107,468,559 of record NC_064921.1, on the reverse strand, counting down.
AGAATTTGACAGAGCACTGAAAGTCCTAAGTCGAAACAGGGCCGCGGGAGTCAACAACATTACATTGGAACTACTAACAGCCTTGGGAGTGCCAGTCATAACAAAACTCTTCCATCTGGTGGGGAAGATGTGCGAGACAGAAGCAATACCCTCCGTCTTTAAGAAGAATATAATAATTCCAATTACAAAGGAAGTCGGTGTTGACAGTTGTGAAAATTACCGAACTATCAGATTAATAAGTGACGGTTGCAAAATATTCTTTACAGACGAGTGGAAAAACGGGTAGAACCGGACTTCGGGGAAGACCAGAGTGGATTCTGTGGAAATGTTGAACCCGCGAGGCAATACTGACCCTACGACTTATTAGAAGATAGGTTAAGGAAAAGCAAGGCACGTTTCTAGCATTTGTAGACTTAGAGGAAGCTTTTGACAATGTTGAGTGGTATACGGTCTTCGAAATTCTGAAGGTGGCAGGAGTGGTAAAATGCAGGGAGCGAAGGGCTACTTACATTTGTACAGAAACCAGATGGCTCTTAGAATAGTCGAGGGGCATGAAAAGAAAGCAGTGGTTGAAAAGGGAGTGAGGTAAGGTTGTAGTCTATCCTCGATGTTATTCAATATGTATATTAAACAACCAGTAAAGGGAAAAAAACAAAAATTTGGATGAAGGATTAAAATCCACGGAGAAGAAATAAAAACTTTGAGGTTTGCGTATGACATTGTATTTCTGGGAGAGACAGCAAAGGATCTGGAAGAGCAGTTGAACGGAATGGACTGTATCTTGAAAGGTGGATATAAGATGAACATCAACAAAAGCAAAACGAGAATAATGGAATGTAGTCGAATTAAATCAGATGATGCTGAGAGATTTAGATTTGGAAATGAAGCACATGAAGTAGTAGACGAGATTTGCTACTTCGGGAGGAAAACGATTGATGATGTTCGAAGTAGGAAGGGTATAAAATGTAGACTGGAAATGGCAAGGAAAGCGTTTCTGAAGAAGAGAAATTTGTTAGCATCGAGTATATATATAAGTGTGAACAAGTCTTTTCTGAGAGTATTTGTATAGAGCGTAGCCAGTATGGAAGTGAAACATGGACGATAAACAGTTTAGACAAGAAGAGAATAAATGACTTCGAAATGTGTGCTACAGAAAAATGCTGAAGGTTAGATGGGTAGATCACATAGCTAATGAGGAGATACTGGATAAAATTGGGGAGAAGAGGAATTTGTAGAACGACTAGAAGGAGGGGTCGATTGGTAGGACACATTCTGAAGCATCAAAGTGTCCCCCTTTTAATATTGGAACGATGAGAGGAGGATTAATGTAGTACAAAGAGATCAGGAAATGAATACGCTATGTTGATTCAGAAGGATGTAGGTTGCAGTAGTTATTCGGAGATGAAGAGGCTTGAATAGGATTAACATGGAGAGCTGTATCAAAGCATTCTCTGGACTGAATACCACAATAACAACAACTCTAATACGGACACGGGGTATATATCGTTTCAGACGTTCTTTCAAACATGCTTTCTCTTAAAACAGACTGAGCAAAAAATGCTATGATGTGTTGTAATAATGTGCGGTTTCGTTTTCGTTCCCGAAGTCAGTTTTAACTACGATATAAGAGCAGCTAAACCAATTTGATATCCGCGTGTATTTTTTCTCAGTATATACAATGTTGCTTTGTTTTCTTCGTCGTAGTCGGGTTTAACCGAAAACAGGAAAATTATATTTATGGATTATTGGCTTATGATTAGAAAACTTTTACGGAATTTGAATCGTCCGAAACTTTGCAGTTCCACCCGTTCGCAGACGCGAAATAATTGTAATTAAAGCTACTTATCGTCACAGATCCAGTAGCCCTAGAAATCTCACTCTTACCATGAGCACAACCAGTTTTCACATTCATTTTGCGAATTCAGTCCCAAATCGTGATTTCGTTTGTAATAACAATAAACAAGGCTTAAGGGCAGAATGAAGGGGAAAGAGGGGGCAGTCAGCGAGAGAGAGAGAGAGAGAGAGAGAGAGAGGGGGGGGGGGGTGGAAGTAACGGACATGGAGAGAGGAAGGAGGAAATGGACAGTCAGGGATAGAGGAGGAGATTAATTAAGGGGGGATGCCCGTTAGCCTTCTACAGTACATTTCGATTCAGAATTTCTTTCCCTACATGAATATAGTAAATTCATGTCTAATAACTTTTTTAAAAATATAATTTAGATCATAAGAATCAGTCGCACACCCTACTCACGACTTTCAGTCGTACTTACAATCTGCATGTATATTTAGCAACTACAAAACTCTGCCGGGTCTACAAGTATTTGTTTATAACTCCCAGCTGAAAGTCTGTTGTAGACACTACTATAGTCTGGGATATATAAGGTGACTTACGTACTTATTTCGTGGCGTGAGACTTAATGTTTCTTCACTTCTTAATCCACTCCCACAACTAGATATTAACAACCCGACAAAACCTTTTCTCTCTCCTAGAGGCCACGTATGCTTCCATTTGCGTACAGAGATCAAAGAATCTTTGAGTGGAAGTCTCTTCGTCTTTGGGTAACTACTGCAACCTATTTCCTTCTGAATCTGCTTACTGTATTCACCTCCTGGTCTGCCTCTACGATTTTTTCCTTACATACTTCCGCCAAATACGAAATTTGTGATTTGTTGGTGTCTCAGAATATGTCGTATCAACCGCTTCCTTCTTCTAGTCAGTTTGTGCCACAAATTTCCTTTCTCCTCAATTGAATTCAGTACTGTTTCGCTTCCTGCATGGCTACACTCCAAACAAACTCTTTCAGGCAAGACTTCCTAAAACTTAAATCTGTATTCTGTGTTCACATATTTCTGTTCTTCACCAACACTTTTCTTGCCATTGCCAGTACATATTTTATATTCTCTCTATTTCGGCCATCATCAGTTATGTTGCTGCCCAAATAGTAGAAATCTTTTACTACTTTAAGTGTCTCGTTGCTCATTCTAATTCCCTCAGCATCGCCAGCTTTAACTAGATCACATTCCATTATCGTTTTTTTTACTTTTGCTGATGTTCGTCTTATTTCCTCCTTTTAAGACAGTGTTCAATTCGTTCAACTGCGCTTTCAATTCCATTGCTGCCTCTGACGGAAATTTCAAATTCTCAACAAACTCCTTCTTTCAGCGTCTCCAGGTCCCATTTCCTTAGTTTCCTACCTTTTTGCAGTTCCGTTAGCTGTAATCTACAATTCATAACCAATAAATTGTGCTCAGAGTCCACATCTAAAACTCGTAATGCCTTACAATTTAAACTCTGGTTCCAAAATCTCTGTATTGCCATATTAAATCAGTCTGGAGAATCTCCTTGTCTCCAGGTCTCTTCCACGAATACAACCTTCTTTCATGATTCTTAAACCAAGTGTTAGCGATAGTTACACTATCCTCTGTGCAACATTTTACCTGGTAGCTTTCTCGTTTTTTCCTTTACCTCATTCGATATTCACCTACTACATACTACATTTCCTTCTCTTTTTTTTCGGACTATCGAATTCCACTCCCCTATAACCATAATATTCTTGCTTCACTAAGCCATCTGAATAATGTATTTCATCTCATCATACATTCCTTTAATCTCTTCATCGTCTATGAAGCTACCATTGCACATAAACTCGTACTGTCGAAGCGAATGAACAAACTATGACAACTTAACTGATCTGTAGGATTAGTTTCATATAAGCATCACATCCGTCTGTAGCAGGAAAAGAGGGTAATGAGCAGAAAAACGTTACTGCCAGAGCACAAAAAAGTTGGATATGTTCCTGTTTAAAGGCCCCTATAGGAAACTGGGGAACCGGCTGCCCCATTCGACGTTCCTTACCAAAAATTTTTAAGACGAAATTATTTTGCCTTTTTTGTGCTGAAAGAGAGTAACTGACAGAGTGACAGTGGAAAAGAGAGAGACAGTGTCAGTGGTAGAGAATGAGATAGAGAGAGAGAGAGAGAGAGAGAGAGAGAGAGAGAGAGAGACTAGACAGTGTTGGTGGGAGAGAGAAAGTGATATTTCAAGAGAAAGAGGGATGGATGAATGGCATTGGGAGCCAAAGAGACACGAGGTACATGTTGTCAGTGAGGAATGATGGCAGTAAAAGAGAAAGAGAGATGGTGGCAAATAGAAGTTGTGGGAGCAAAAGAGAGAGAAGAGAAACGAAAACTACAGATGAGAGGAGACCATATGTGGGCTCTTTTTGGACAGAACTTTTAAACACGGGTGTGTAGGGCAGAAGGAAGCTGGAGTGCCCAGAACTTTTGAGCTCCCGAGATATGGAGGAGTCAGTGGCAGTGGGACAGAAAGACAAAAGGAGACATTACAAATGAGAGAGGGGATGGCGGCAGTGGCATACAGGGTGAGTCACTAACTGTTGCCACCTATAATAACTCATAAACTATGATAGGAGCTGAAACGTTTGTGGGACAAAAGTTGCATAGGACAACGGGGGGCCATAATATGAAGTTCGTTTTTTGTTGTTAGGTGGGGTCGCTTCGCGAGATATGAAGATCAATTTTTTTTTTAAGTGGGTTGCTATAGTTTGGTACTTATTTTCTGACAGCGGCTATCGAGACGAATCTAATGCTGTGTAACAATTAAGGTCTTTGAAGGTAATAAAGGTCAGAAAGGTGGCATGAACGTCCATTTACAGAAGGTGTTTGAAGTGGTGACCATTGGTATCAATGTAGTTCTGCAATCTTCTTATCATGGATCAGTTGGTATTCGTTATCACATCGGCACTTATCGAAGCACATGCTCTGACAGTTCTCTCTCTCTCATATCTTGAGATAAAGTTGGATCATCTTTATAAACAATGCCTTTTAAGAATCCGCAAAAGAAAAAAACCAACGATCTGGGAATTGTCTCTGCAACTCACAAAAATGTGCTGGTCACCCATCGTGTTGATACCACACTCTGTTCCTTGTTCCTAAAGGTATTTCTTCCAATAACAGACCTAATGTTTGTTGCAGGAATGAGGTGAACTACCTACCATTAAGATTCATTCGATGAGAAAGCAGCCTGTAATTCTGTCCTCCAGAATCCCACACTATACATTCATCGGCCACGGTTTTTGGTGTGCAACTTGCTGCAGCCAACATGGATTTTCAGTAGACCAATAATTCATGTTATGTAAATTAACCTGATTCGTGACTGAAGCCTCGTCAGTAAACAGAAACAGATTTATAAATGTGTCATCCCTCCGAATCTGAAGTTGAGCCCATCGCAGAATTCATTACGACGCGTACAAGCCGTACCAGTTAATTCTTGGTCCAGACTGATATGGTAAGGATGACATTTATGGCGATGTAGAACGCAAGGCACACTACTCTGGCTCATGCCAGATTCCCTTGCGATTTGATGGGAACTAACACAAGGATCTCGAACGACAGTGGCAAGAGTACCAATTGCCGTTTCCTCATTAGTAACTTGTTTCCTATGCGTTGAAGATCCAGTTGTTCTCAATTTATCATACAGATATTTAAATGTACGACGTGTAGGGTGAATACATCGAGGATATCTTTCAGCGTATAAGTCTCTAGCTCTCACTGAATTTCGTTGGCATTCTCCGTAAATGAGAAGCATATCGACTTGCTCTTCGAAGGAATACATCATTCACATTCACTTGATTCGACGATGGTAGTCCCACCGTTCCTATTAGTGTTGTATTGCGAAGCCGTCGAATGGTATTTACGTGTCAATGGCACGTTATGTGGATACGCCGTATTCGGCGAATATTTACAATTTGCACGATATACGAGAGAGAATTTTCAGAGCATGTGCTTCGATAAGTGCCGAAGAAGGAATACTAATCAATCCATGATAAGAAGATTGCAGCACTGCATTGATACCAATGGTCATCACTTCGAACACCTTCTGTAAATGGACGTTAATGCGATCATTCTGACCTTCGTTGACCTTCAAAGAACTTACTCTTCCACATCATTGGATTCGTCTCGGTAGCCGATATCAGAAAATATGTACCAAACTATAGCATCTCATTTAAAAATCGAAGTTGATCTTCACATCTCTGAAGCGACCCCACCTTGCAACTAAAAACCAACATCAAATATTGACCCCGTTGCCCCATGCAACATTTGTCCCACAAAAGTTTCAGCTCCTATCATACTTTCGGAGTTGTTCTAGGTGGCAATACTTAGTGACTCAAATTGTATACTGTAAATAAAGCGGAGAAAATGGAATGAAAATGAGCGTACGGCAGTGTGTGCCGGGATTCCCCCATTCGGTGAAGTTCGTCTGCCGGGGGCAAGTACTTATTGCATTCGATGCCACTTTGGGCGACTTGCACGTCGGAGATGGTAATGAAATTATGATGAGCGCAACACATCACCCGGTCCCTGAGCGGAGAAAATCTCCTGTTCTATCCGGGAATCGGTGACAGTGGGTGAAAGACATATATAGACAGTGGCAGTGCGAGAGGGATGCTGAGTGTGAAGGTTTAACTGCAGAAAGAGAGTGGGTAATAGGATTTAGTAATTTCAGTATTAAGAGAGCTCTAATATATTTGCAGGCCCAATTTTTTGTTGAGGAAGGTGGAATGATGATTGAGACAGCTGTTTCCCCCTTTTCAGTCAGAGGTTTTTAAGGATGAACATATTCGCCTTTTTCTGTTCCGACAGGAGCATGTTTCCGCAAGCATTATTTGTGTAGGGAGTGCTCGGTGGCTTTACTTGAAGACTGCGAACTGACCGATTGAGCGTGGATTTTAGATCACTGAAGTTACGAAGAAATTATTCTTTTTCAAATTTTACGTTAAATTTTTGCATTGAAAATTAAATTCTAATCAATGGACACAGAAGCGCGATTAGAACTACTATAGAATGCGTATTCAAATACAGAGACATTTAAACCGGCTTCTGCCTCGGGCATGGATGTGTGTGATGTCCTTAGGTTAGTTTCCTTAGGTTTAAGTAGTTCTAAGTTCTCGGGGACTGATGACCACAGCAGTTGAGTTCCATAGCGCTCAGAGCCATTTGAACCATTTAAACAGGCAGAATACGGCGCTACGGTTGCTCACGCCCATATAAGACAAAAATCTTCTGGCGCAGTTGTTAGATCGGTCAAGATTTAAGTGAGTTCTAGCATGGTGCTATAGTCGTTGCAAGAGCGATGGGACACAGTGTGTCCGAGGTAGCGATTAAGTGGAGAATTGCCCGTACAACTATTTCACGCGCGTGCCGTGAATATCAGGATTCCGGTAAAAAATCAAATCTCCGACAAAGCGTTCAGCGTGACAGAAGTGCAACCGTTCCTCAAACTGCAGCAGATTTCAATGCCGGGCCGTCAACAGGTGTCAGCACGCGTACCATTCAACGAAACGTCAAGTGGAATGATCAGATTACACAAGTAACGGGTAAGGCGAACTACATTGCGGTTTATTGGTAGAATACTGAAGCGATGCAGTCCTTCAACAAAGGAAATTGCTTACAGTACGTTAGTTCGTCCAGTCTTAGAGTACTGTTCGTCTGCATGAAGCCGTTGTGATTTGGGTCTCATTCAAGAGATTGAAATGGTCCAAAGCAGAGTGACAAGGTTCATGAATGGTACATTTTGCCATCGCGAGAGCGTTACAAATCTCATAGAAAGTTTGGAGTGGGATGCACGTGCAGATAGAAGACGTACTAAACGGAAAGGGCTGCTCACTAAATTCCGAAATCAAATCTTCGTCGAGGATGTAAAGCATACATTATTACCACCAACTTTCACATCGCGCAATGATCACCATTCAAAGATAGGGGAAATTAGAGCTCGTTTTTCCCTCGTGCAACCCGCCACTGGAATAGAGGGTGGGGAATATGACTTTGGCGTGAATTGTGACCTCCGCCACACACCTCTTGGTGGATGGCGGAGTATATATGTAGATGTAGATGTATATAAGTGCTTTCGGAGCCGGAGGCCCACTCTTGTACCTGGACGACTGCACGACACAAAGCTTTACGCTTCGCCTGAGTCCGACGAAATCGACATTGGACTGTTGATGATTGGAAACATGTTGCCTGGCAGGACGAGTCTCGTTTCAAATTGTATCGAACGGATGGACGTGTACGGGTGTGGAGACATCTCTTGAATCTATGGAACCTGCATATCAGCAGGACACTGTTCAAGCTGGTGGTGGCACTGTGCCAGTTGAAGTGGCCGAGCGGTTCTAGGCGCTACAGTCTGGAACCGCGGGATTGCGAATCCTGCCTCGGGCATGGTTGTGTTTGATGTCCTTACGTTAGTTAGGTTTAAGTACTTCTAAGTTATAGGAGACTGATGACCTCAGAGCCATTTTTTTGGTGGCACTGTAATGGTGCGAGGCGTTTGCAGATGGAGCGATGTGGGATCTCTGATACGTCTAGATAGAATTCTGACACTTGACACGAACGTAAGCATCCTGTCTGATCACCTGCATCCATTCATGTCCACTGTGCATTCCGACGGACTTCGGCAATTCCAGCAGGACAATGCGATACCCCACGCGTCCTGAAGTGCTACGCAGTAGCTCCAGAAACACTCTTCTGAGTTTAAACACTTCCACTGGCCACCTAACACCCCAGACATGAACATTATTGAGCATATCTGGGATGCCTTGCAACATGCTGTTGAGAAGAGAACACCACTGCCTCGTACTCTTACGGATTTATGGACATTACACGTGGCATTAGTCGGTTCCATGCCACGTCGTGTTGCGGCACTTCTGCGTGCTCGAGGGGGCCCTACACGATATTAGGTAGATGTTCCAGTTTCTTTGGCTCTTCAGTGTTGCATTTTAATGAATAAAAAAAAAATGCTTGTGTAGGGCCTTGCTGAGTATTTTATCTATTTACGAAAACGGACTGTTTCATCAACATTATTAATGAACTTTTGCTTGAACAGGTAGCAAAAAATCAGTTTTCATTCTGTATCAAGAGGCAATTACGGACCTGCAGGGAACTGGCTGAACCACAGCATCGTAACGCCAACGGCTGATCCCGAAAACGTTTGCGTTAAGCACGGTGTCTTTCCGGCGACCAGCTGTCTGTCGAGCAAACAACAGGCCGTGTAGAATTGAAACGTCACTCACTGTGCACAGCGGCCTCGGATGCATCGCCGCGTCTACCCTTGAAGGCACAGCCCCCAGCCTCTCCTAGGGTGGCGCTTCTGTCCTGAGGGAAGGCTGCGGCGGCGTCAGGGCTTACTCCCTCGTCGACGCCGTAGAACAATGAGGCGCGCCGACGCCGCATGATAAATGCTCCACAGGATTTGCAGGGGAGGAGAAAGTTGGACCTGCCGACCACCTCTTCGAGGACGGATCAACGGCGTCCTTCACCACCGGCGGGTGATAGCCTCTTTACCCTCTGCTGGGGTCTCCCCCATCGACGTCGGCGATAACATTGCCTCTTAATAGTCACTCGATCACTCACCGTATATTTCTTGCTCCAATCTCACCCTAGTGGGGTTGGTAACAGACAGGCGTTTCGTTCTGGTAAACGGTGTTGGGTGATCGCTCTAGATTATTGCTTGCAATCACCTCCTGCGCACACCCTACAGTCTGCATTTCTGTTTATTTTGTTACTTGGCGTCATTTATCCCTTGTTATAGTGCAGCAGAAATGAATCTGAAAAAAAGTGTACCTCGCAGTAAACGGAGAGTAAGAATTCAGTTTAATACTAAAACCGAGTAAAGCGTTGCAGACAGTTCAAGGGCAATATAAGAAGCCGGCCAACATAGGAAAAGATGCTGTTCGTCTCTGAAACAAAGTACTACTCTAAAATATAAGACTTATTTTAAGGCAGACGTTCAAATAACTCATACATCTCTCATTACATCTTAATCTTTTTGTTACCTTACTATGCAGAAATGTATCTACATTCACTTTGATATTTTTGGTGAATTTAAGTATTTTTCTGCTCATGGGAAGTATTGTAATTGACTTTATCTTCTGTCATTCCTCCGCCCAATCATATTCCTTTACTATAAACTTACTGCATACATTAATGACTAATTACTACCACTCTACTACACTACTATGTTCGTCACTATTCATTTATTTTCCCATGATTTTTGACTCGTACGGTTTCCATTTCTAATATTTCATATGTTTTAGTCACATGTCTTGTAAAAGTTTTCCTTTAATTGTTAATACAACAACATATAGATATTCTCTTTAGGTTTCCTAGCTGCATCGTAAAAATTGTTACATAAGTTGAATTTCAAATGATGACATATTGAATTGTGCAGCTTTTCCTGTAACTTGATAAAATACGAAATAATATAAATTGTTACATTTTTGCATTCTACATTATGAAAGGTTCACACTTTTCAGCTTAACATTTTCCATTTTTACTCTTTGTGTTCCATACAGCATGATTTTTAGAGATTTGTTTTAACGTATGATTACGTGCACGCTTCACGTGTCATATAACGATCGTCTTATATTCTTCTTCATGATAATTCTCTATACAGGGTGTTCGGAAATTCCCGTTGAAAGTTTTCAGGGCTTGTAGAAGGGAATGAATACATAATATTTTAAACAGCAACCCATATCCGGAAACGTACCGTTTGCGTTCTACGAAGGTTTCAGTTCAGAAGTGACTAGTTGTTAACAAAATGCCGTGTGCACAATCTGGTAAATTGGTACAAAATATATGGTAAGTTCGTGTCTTGCCATCTTCCGATGTGTGGTTCGATGTCTGTGGTTATTCCCCATTGTGCTGTTCAATATGACTGCCTTTTATTGCTCATCAGACATCTTCAAAATCTTGTAAAAACGTTTCTACAGGCTGTGGCATTTTTGTTCACCAGTTTATGAAATCGGGTCGTAACCATTTGAAGGCAAATTATCCACTGATAAATTTGATACAACCTCCTTAATCCCTTGATTGACACAGCAAAAACTCCGTGTTCTTTAGCTATAGTCCACTCACCTAATTTACTTGAGAACTCTGTTTGATTTTTATCAAATTTTCTTTCGATCAACTGATCACAGCCAGATGACATGCCAGTAACAGCTTTTTTTAAAGATTGGACAATACACTCTACTCCATCCTGTCAGGTTTATAAATCTTACAGGTCTTGTGTTATTTTCTTTTACTCATTCGGAAAGCTCTACCTCATTAGAGATTTTACTTGCCTTTATGCATTATCACAAACCCATATTGTAGCCTGCTCTACCTCAGCAGATATCTCGGTCTGATGAGATGCTACGCTTTGTACTTTAGTAGATGTCTGGGCTTGTTGAGTTGGTTAAAGTCTTAATTGCCTTAAAATTTCTGCTAGACGATCAAATACATTCTGAGTCGAAGACGCTGCCTCTTCTGCCTCTGAAGCCTCCCTAATGAGCTGAATGCTTAATCCTTGTGCTCTTTGCATTTTAAATTCAGCTCGCATTTTTACTATGACACAGAAATACCCTAATGAAACTCTAATTGTTCCTAACTATGACAGATTCTTGGCACAAACACAACTTATTCTGATCCCTTTAAAAGAACAAAATATTCATTCAAAAAGTCAACAACAATTTGGTGCTAACTATACTCTGAAGATACTTCTCAGATGAAGGTATGAAAAGGAAATTTCAAATATTCAACTAAATGAGGTCTAAATGAAACTGAGCCGTGCTGCGGCTCGCGTTGTTGCTGTTTGTAGGTTTCCGCCTTCTGATGGAGGCCAGGCCGTATTCTTTAGCTGGCATGGTTGTGGTTGTTTGTCTTCTACTCGTCTTGAGTGGCGCCACTCGTTTCGCAAGCATTGCCTGTCATCTAGTGGCAACAGCGGCGGTTATCGTTATGTAGTAACTCTTGCCCTATCTTTGGACGACTCGTTCTTTTTCCGGGTCGTATGAGTGGGCCAGTTCGGTTGAGGACTCAGGAAGAGCCAGGTCCGCGCAGTGATTTGGATTCGTGTTGCTGATCGTAGTGTCGCCGAGACGAAGAACAGCGAGTGGAGTGCTTGGGGAAAGCGGATCTGATTAGCTTTCCTCGACTTCTTTTTACTGCTTACTGCGTTCAGCTTGTTACCATTTATTAAGTTCAACCAGCAGTATTTTCCCTGCGTGGTGGCCACTAACGCCCCAGTCACCTGCCCTGGGCGTTAGTGTATGTAACGACAATGTACGTTTCCTCACCTTGCCGCTGCTGTCCGGTAAGGCGTTTAGTTTTCACAGCTTCTTGATTGTAGATCGTTTGTGATTCTTCTACTCTGGTGGTAGCGACTCCTTTCTCTAAGCCCAGTGTTCTGGGAGTGCAGTTGACCGGTTGCGGCTTTGGCGTGTTGTTAGATTTTTGCATTTGGTTTACTGGACGTCAGGTAGCTTTAGTAAGATTATCATTAGTCATTCGTTAGACGATTCAGTTTTGACGTGTGGGGTGGCGTTATCGGTGTTCTGTTGATTGGACCATACATTCTGCTATTTCGCCTTAACAAATGGAGATATCGCCTCTCCTTGGAACATGTATTCCCAGAAGTGTTGGTGGATGTACCTATGAAATTCAGACAAAGGACGCACCTCCACTCTATCAGAGGGCGGCACCGCGATCTTAGAACCACCTTCCGGAATCCACAGATGGGCCGAGGTGGCCCTGTGTCCTGGCCATTCAAGTCACCAGACTTCATGTGTCTGCACATATTTATTCCTCTGGGTCATATGAAGCACCTTGTGTATGAAACCGTTGTGCAAACAGAAGAAGACCTCTTCACTAGAATTGCCGACGCTGCTGGTACCATTTCGGACATTGCAGGAATATTCGAACGGACTCGACAGCCAATGATCCGACAGTGTATTTCGTGGATATGTGCCTATGGTCGCGCATTACAGCACTTCCTGTGAATATCACCGCTGTAATTAGCATGCTGAACTATCTTCTGTGTATATCACTCTTAGCATCATAAACTCCTATCAGGGATCATATGTACCATAACTAAATATATTTGCCTTTTATTAATTTGAACGAACAGTTTCACGATACCTAGTATACTTATAAATAATAAGTGGTTTGTTGTTTCTAAATCGACTGCACGTTTTTTTATGTACTTTATCGCATGAAATATTCAACTACGGTATTTCAGCGTATTTAAATGAAAATTATAAGAAAACTTATGTCTGTTATTTAGATCATATGTAAATAAATTTCAACAAAAATAAATGAGTACATTACATTCCCAATGTTAAAATTATAACTTAAAAATATGTTTCTTGTAAAAATGATATTATTCAAAATGAAACTAAAGTTTCTAAACTGGTAATACAGAAGGGGCTCAACTGGAGCTATTATCTGTTTAGGCACCAACTTTATTGAGATGCGGTCAGTAGCAAAGCAATTAGTGACTCAGTGAGTCAGTTGTTTGATCTGTTTGTAGACATCACGCCTACAGCCTGTAATATTTCCGCTTATTAACATACAGTAATGTCTGCAACGTAAGCCCATTTCTACCCTCTCGGCTTGACTCTAGCTACAGCGCTGCAATTCTTCGCCGTGGTACTAGGAGGGGGAGACTGACGGACCAATCGCCAACATGGCACTCATCTGAGTGGACCTGTGGCCATCCTCGAAGAATTGAGACGAGAAAAATCGCCATCCATTTCTCGGACTGAGCAACAGGCAGATTCCATATATCTAGATTTCCGGAAAGCAGGCTGTTAAAGAAGGTACTATCCTATGGAATAAGTTCCAAGATATGTGAGTGGCTCGAAGACTTCTTAAATCATGTAACCCAGTACGTTATACAAAACTTTAGTAAAACACAGCCCTCAGTCGCGAACACAATTAATTTGTGACCTAGGTTTCGGTGTCACAAGGAACACCTTCTTCGGACTATCTGACGCTGTCATGTATGATCGCAGCTTTCGTATTTTTTGGTACGTTATGCAGTAACATTTAGCTTTAATTTTGTCCGAAGAAGGTGTCCCTTGTGACACCGAAACCTAGGTCACAAATTAATTGTGTTCGCGACTGTGGGCTGCGTTTTTCAAAAATTTTGTATTATACAACAGTCGCTGATTGACAGCCATGTTAAAAACCAGTACGTTATTCTCAACGGCGAATGTTCATCAGACGCAAGTGTATTGTCGGGGATGCTCAGGGAAGTGTGACATACCGCTGTTGTTCTCTATGTAAATAAATGATTTGGCTGACCGGGTGGGCAGAAATTTGCAGCTGTTTGCTGATGATGCCGTGGTGTGCGGTAAGGTGTCGAAGTAGAGAGGCACCAGAAAGATACAAGACGACTTAGACAAAATTTCTATCTGGTTGATGTGACGAATGCCAGCTAACTCTAAATGCGGGAAATGTTAATGTTCGGATACAATATTACTAGCGTCCTACTTTACACAGTGAAGTCGTTTAACTATCTGCGCATAGCGTTGCAAAGCGATATGACGAGGAAAAAACACTGTTGAAAAATTTTTGAGAACCGGCATTTGAAGCAGACTTCCGAACGGCAACATAATAGCGCCTAAGGATCATGAAGATACGAGAAATTAGGGCTCATACGGAGGTATCTAGACAGTCGTCTCTCCCTTGCTGTATTTGCGAGTGTACCAGGAAAGAAAATGACGAGTAGTGGTACAGGGTACCCACCGGTACGCCCCGTACAGTGGCTTACAGAGTATCTTTGTAGATGTAGATAAAGATGTAGATAATCGATACGTCAGATTCAGCACAAAATCCTGCACCGGCTACACTTTCACTATTATGGACGGATTTAGAGCCAGCATTGCTCAATGTTTCTGCAGAGGACGTCCAATGACCTGCTGAGTCAACGCCACTTCGAGTTGCTGGAATACATCCGGCAAAAGGGAGGTCCGGCACTACATCAGGAGTTTTGTCACCTCAGTGTGTCTCGTACAGAGAGAAACAGTGTTTTACAAAATTTTTAAGGCTTTGGTGGCCACTTTCTGACGAAGTGCCAGTTGGCTACTGTCTCGGGTTCTTCGGTCGCAGCTTGTTTGATGATTTTTTTGACGTTTCTCCTGCCACTGGTGCTGGCGAAATATCAGAAAAATCATCAAACTAGCATCGGCCGGAGAGCGCGAGGCACAAGCCAATGGGCACATTGTCAGAAAATATTTTGTTCTTCAGTTTGCATCTGTTTTGGTGTGTAGCAGAATCATTGGAGTGGCTGTATTTTGCAGTGTGTGTATGTAGCTCAATGCAAATGTCCTTGAGACACTCTGAGATGAAGATGTATCCACAAGACATGATTTGTATGTATAACTACCTCAAAACCGTCTTCGGACTGAATTTGTTCGTAAACTGAAGAGCGAGAGAGCGAGTCTCCATTCTACCTACCCAACTGCGTCACAAGGCGCTTCTACAGGGTGTTTCACAACGTAGTACTGGCCCTGTCGCCGAGCGCGCTTTAAATCCCTGGCGACGCCGTGTACAGATACGTCCTGGCTGCGGCTGTTTTTAGGCACATACGTGAAGACCATAAGGAATACAAAAATTGATAGCTTTTTCCGAAACACAACATTATAGAGTAGATAATATTAAGATAAGAATGGAAGTCAGGGTTCTACTACACGTACAAATATAGAACCGAATGCCTGTTCATGTGAATGTATTTTCCTCTATTGCTAATTGTAAAACGAACCCCATCTAATGTAAGCAAACTGTAGAATTTAAATCCTGTTCTTACTTTGTGTTTCTACTAAACTGTACAAGTTTTGTTTGAAGCGCTGCATTGAAACTTAACAATTCTTGCAACACGAAGAGTGTTTAACCAGAAATGAATAACTTTTGCTTGTTGTATTAGTCCTGTGTGCATTACTTTTTCGTCACTGTATTAGTAAACATGTCAGAAAAGTATGTGTACGATGTTTATGCGTATTGGGTAGTTACTCTGTTGACAGCTGTCAAAAGGTTACATGTCTTTTGGTAGCATTAACTATTATATGTTTTGTATAAAAATATGTTAGAGAATCCGTATTAAATTTCGTTATAAGAATGGAATAAAGTGTATGGAATTTTTAGATATGTTAAATATTCTTTTTGGTTAGTCTGTTATGAATAGACAAAGGGCATACAAGTGGTTACACATTTCAAAGCAGGTATTAAAGGACAGCCGTTTTAC
Organism: Schistocerca gregaria; assembly: GCF_023897955.1. Classification (NCBI taxonomy): domain Eukaryota; kingdom Metazoa; phylum Arthropoda; class Insecta; order Orthoptera; family Acrididae; genus Schistocerca; species Schistocerca gregaria. The sequence goes on along the minus strand of NC_064921.1, from coordinate 107,452,481 downwards.
AGGTATGGATGAGATCCCGAGGAAACAGTTCCTAAAGTGTTTCGGCAATTGGAAAAAGCACTGACGTAAATGCACAGTATGTAATAGGGAATATTTTGAAGTGGATAACAGTACTGTAGATTAACAAATAAAGTACTTACCAAAAAATAAAAATTAATATGTGAACGCAACTTGTATGTCAAGCTTTTTACTTAGTAGTCCAGAATCGGTGTACAATTGTCGAAGGAAATTTCAGCAGTGTTTAGAATAGCTATTGCGCATCTGTTTTAAGCAGTATGTCCTAGAATCAGGTGAGCAGTAACCGAGATAGAGATTTAGTGACAGAATACATTCAAATGCTGCTGTTGGATAAGCATAAAAGGTATTACGTGATTGTGGAACTGCCTGTAACAAAAGGTTTCCATCCAAAGTTATTAGTTTTCCTTCGTGGCGATTCCAGTTAACCATGCGGCTTATTTTCGTGTGCCTTCCTTGTGCGTCCTATAGTGGCGAGGCTTACGTTTGCATAAACTGCATCCCTTTGATTGGGACTGGTAATATTAGCCAACAGTGCTTTTTGTGTGGCCTCCTTAACTCACGCTGTAAGAACATTAGACACGATCGAACGCTTGTTACTTCTAAAAAATACCTCCTCTTCTTCGTGTTCGGCACATTTCCTTGCAATGCGGGGCGATTATCCATCTCTTCCGGACACCGGAGTACATCAGCGAATATATATATATACTTAACTGCCACACTGGCAACTAAGATACCACGAGCAGAAACGACATATATCAGCACACGCCGATCTGCAAAGCCAGGCGGGTAACGAGCAATTGATTTTGGGTGCCCCTGTAGGCCAGTGGCAGGGTTCTTTCGGAAGAGGCCACTACCCCCACCAAAAGCACTGATCGCTCTTGAGTTTACAGACCGACTGTATTATGTATTATAATAATAATAACAATATTAACGCGAATTCTTTACAGACGAATGGAAAAACTGGTGAACACGTGAGGCAATATTGACCCTACGACTTACCTTAGAAGAAAGATTAAGGAAAGGCAAACCTACGTTTCTAGCATTTGTAGACTTAGAGAAAGCTTTTGACAATGTTGACTGGAATACTCTCTTTCAAATTCTGAAGGTGGCAGGGGTAAAATACAGGGAGGGAAAGGCGATTTACAATTTGTACAGAAACTAGATGGCAGTTATAAGAGTCGAGAGACATGAAAGGGAAGCACTGGTTGGGAAGGGAGTGAGACAGGGTCGTAGCCTCACCTCGACGCTATTCAATCTGTATACTGAGCAAGCAGTAAAGGAAACGAAAGAAAAGTTCGGAATAGGCATTAAAATCGATGGAGAAGAGAAAAAAATTTGAGGTTCGCCGGTGACATTGTAATTCTGTCAGAGACAGCAAAGGACTTGGAACAGCAGTTGAACGGAATGGACAGTGTCCTGAGAGGAGGGTATAAGATGAACCTCAACAAAAGCAAAACCGAGGATAATGGAATGTAGTCGAATTAAGTCGGGTGATTCTGCGGGAATTAGGTTAGGAAATGAGACACTTAAAGTATTAAATGAGTTTTGTTATTTGGGGAAGCAAAATAACTGATGATGGTTGAAGTAGAGAGGATATAAAATGTAGACTGGCAATGGCAAGAAAAGCGTTTCTGAAGAAGAGAAATTTGTTAACATCGAGTATAGATTTAAGTGTCAGGAAGCCGTTTATGAAAGTATTTGGATGGAGTGTAGCCATGTATGGAGGTGAAACATGGACGATAAATAGTTTAGACAAGAAGAGAATAGAAGCTTTCGAAATGTGGTGCTACAGAAGAATGCTGAAGATTAGATGGGTAGATCGTATAACTAATGAGATAGTATTGAATAGAATTGGGGAGCAGAGGAGTTTGGGGCACAAGTTGACTAGATGAAGGGATCGGTTGGTAGGACATGTTCTGAGGCATCAAGGGATCACCAATTTAGTACTTGAGGGCAGCATGGAGGGTAAAAATCGTAGAGGGAGACCAAGAGATGAAAACACTAAGCAGATTCAGAAGGATGTAGGCTGCGGTAGGTACTGGGAGATAAACAGGCTTGCACAGGATAGAGTAGCGTGGAGAGCTGCATCAAACCAGTCTCAGGACTGAAGACCACAACAACAAACAACAATATTGTGGATTATTCTCTCCCACCCTATTCCCCCACAGTTACCGACCGCCCCCTTTCCCCTCTCCACCACCCCGCACACATGACTACTCTTGAGAGGAATAAATTCCATAATCGAAATTCCATAATCGATATACAAAGAGCGTCTAGCTGTTTGCAAGCAGTAGCTAACCACAATACTTTTCACTTGTGGTTTTCTGGAAGCCTCCAGCCCGCCGGCCAGTGAAGGGGGTTGGAAAGCGTGGCTTTGGCCGGGCCTCCGTGAGCAGCCGCTGCCCCTCACTGCTCGTTACGGCTGATGTGTCCGCCAAAGAGTTACCCCCGCTGCCGCCCTGGTCTTCCTCCCTCGGCCCCACCCCCGCCGTTCATTACGGGAAGAGGAAGAGCTCGCCACGCGCCAGCCCGGACCAGGTGCCTCTCGGCAGACGCGGACAGCAGTCGTCAAATCAAACTTTTGTCCTGGTGGACGCCGGGCACAAAAGGCGGGGCCCACACCACGCCGCGACGCCGTGATTCTCGACCACCCTTTACTCTCACTCTCTCTCTCTCTCTTCCCTCCCACCGGCAACTGGTCTTTTATCAGCGCGACGGGGGAGAACAGAAGTAGAAAAGGCTGAGTGACGTCGGGGGCGGAGAGCGCCGCAGTCCACGGAAACTCGAAGGAACTGCGATAAAGAAATGATTAAGACGCAGGCCCGGCGAAGAGGTAATTTTAAATTTCTCTCACCTTGTCTCTTTAGTACCTTCATCAGCGGTAATGTGGCAGAATAATAGCTCCATTGCCACTAAAGCTGCGTAACAAGTACTTCCCCCTCTTCAGCCCTGCACTTTCCAAGGAAATCAGAGGTAACCCAGGGGAACCATGAAGCGTTTACAGTCTGGTCTCTCCTTACGTACTCCAGACGTGATAAGTAGGAGAGAGTGTTGTGTCTTCCAACACTTTTCTATTTTTCGCCTGTTTTTTCTGCTCATTTACCGTTAGGGTATTTAAATACCGATATCCGTCTATACAATCTTCAATAATATCAATTGCCCAAACCAGATGCAGTCATACATCGACACTCCATAATTCCTGTCCTGTCATTTACGCCGAATGTCGTCACCACACCAAGAGCTTGCCATCATTAGTATGCTTGAATCTGAGTTATGTTTGAGACTTCTGTAAGCAGCGTGTCATTTATTCCAGAATGAAATGTTCACTCTGCAGCGGAGTGTGCCCTGACATGAAACTTCCTGGCAGATTAAAACTGTGTGGCGGACCGAGAATCGAACTCGGTCCCGAGTTCGATTCTCGGTCCGGCACACAATTTTAATCTGCCATGAAGTTTCAGCGTTTCATTTATTATTTACCTCTAGTAACCCCGAGAAAGAGAACTTTCCAAGGGAGCCATAATGTAAATACCCGTAGCATGCGTATTATGAACTTAGTAATTCCCGGCAAGTTTCCATCTAAATTAATGGACAACCGGCTTGGCAATGGGAATTGTTACGCAAATTGCAGGTTCAAAAATAATCATACCTGGTACTAGCAGCACGCATACAGTTATTTCGCTACTTTGATTCTCCCTTAGCCATAACGTAGTGGATTACAGTTTAACTAACCGTGGTCTCGGGGTAGCGTCTTTGATTCATAATCAAAACGTCTTCGGTCCAGGGTTCTATCCCCGCTACTGCCTAAATTTTGATAAATAATCAGCATTGGCGGCCAAAGACTTACGGCATAAGAAGTCTGCCTCATTCTGCCAACGGCCTTGTCGAAGAGGGCGGAGGAGCGGATAGAGGTTCAGGGCACTCTCTTGTCTTAGGGGTGGGAAATTGCCCCTAAAGGCGGAAGAATCAGCAATGATCAACGACATGAGGATGCAGAAGGCAACGGAAACCACTGCATTAAAGACACATAACGTGTATCCACATAACATGTGGCCTGTAGTTGAAGAAGTGTCATGATGATCTCTCCATTGGCAAAAGATTCCGGAATAGTCCCCCATTCGGATCTCTGGGAGGGGACTACCAAGGGGGAGGTTACCATGAGAAAAAGATTGAATAATCAACGAAAGGATAATGTTCTACGAGTCGGGCCGTGGAATGTCAGAAACTTGAACGTGGTAGGGAAACTAGAAAATATGAAAAGGCTCAATCTAGATGTAGTAGGGGTCAGTGAAGTGAAGTGGAAGGAAGACAAGGATATCTGGTCAGATGAGCATCGGTTAATATCAACAGCAGCAGAAAATGGTATAACAGGCGTAGAGTTCGTTATGAATAGGGAGGTAGGGGAAGGAGTAGAAGAAAAGGTTACTAATTGAGTTCTGTAACAAGTTTGAGCTAGTAATAGCGAATACCCTGTTCAAGAATCACAAGAGGAGGAGGTATACTTAGAAAAGGCCGCGAAATACGGGAAGATTTCAATTAGATTACATCATGGTCAGACAGAGATTCCGAAATCAGATACTGGATTGTAAGGCGTACCCAGGAGCAGACATAGACTCAGATCACAATATAGTAGTGATGAAGAGTAGGCTGAAGTTCAACACATTAGTCAGGAAGAATCAATACGCTAATAAGTGGGATACGGATGTTCTAAGGAATGACGAGATACGTTTGAAGTCCTCTAACGCTATAGATACAGCAATAAGGAATAGCGCAATAGGCAACACAGTTGAAGAGGAATGGACGTCTCTAAAAAGGACCATCACAGAAGTTGGGAAGGAAAACATAGATACAAAAAAAGGTAGCTGCGAATAAACCATGGGTAACAGAGGAAATACTTCAGTTGATTGATGAAAGGAGGAAGTACAAACATGTTCCGGGAAAATCAGGACTACAGAAATGGTTGCAGGAAAAATGTGAAGACATCGAAAAAGATATTATAGTCGGAAGGACAGACTCAACATACAGTAAATTCAAAACAACCTTTGGTGACATTAAAAGCAACGGTGGTAACATTAAGAGTGAAACGGGAATTCCACTGTTAAATGCAGAGGAGAGAGCAGGTAGGTGGGAAGAATACATTGAAAGCCTCTATGAAGGTGAAGATTTGTCTGATGTGATAGAAGAAGAAACAGGAGTCGATTTAGAAGAGATGGGGGATCCAGTATTAGAATCGGAATTTCAAAGAGCTTTGGAGGACTTACGGTCAAATAAGGCAGAAGGGATAGATAACATTCCATCAGAATTTCTAAAATCATTAGAGGAAGTGGCAACAAAGCGACTATTCTCGTTAGTGTGTCGAATATAAGAGTCTGGCGACATACCATCTGACTTTCGGAAAAGCATCATCCACACAATTCCGAAGACGGCAAGAGCTGACAAGTGCGAGAATTATCGCACAATCAGCTTAACAGCTCATGCATCGAAGCTGCTTACAAGAATATATACACAAGAATGGAAAAGAAAATTGAGAATGCGCTAGGTGACGATCAGTTTGGCTTTAGGAAAAGTAAAGGCACGAGAGAGGCAATTCAGACGTTACGACTAATGATGGAAGCAAGGCTAAAGAAAAATCAAGACATGTTCATAAAATTTGTCGACCTGGAAAAAGCGTTCGATAATATAAAATGGGGCAAGCTGTTCAAGATTCTGAAAAATGTAGGGGTAAGCTGTAGGGAGAGACGGGTCATATACAATATGTACAACAACTAAGAGGGAATAATAAGAGTGGACGATCAAGAACGAAGTGCTCGTATTAAGAAGGGTGTAAAACAAGGCTGTAGCCTTTCGCCCCTACTCTTCAATCTGTACATCGAGAAGGCAATGATGAAAATAATAGAAAGGGTCAGGAAAGGAATTAAAATACAAGGTGAAAGGATATCAATGATACGATTCGCTGATGACATTGCTATCCTGAGTGAAAGTGAAGAAGAATTAAATGATCTGCTGAACGAAATGAACAGTCTAATGAGTACACAGTATGGTTTGAGAGTAAATCGGAGAAAGACTAAGGTAATGAGAAGTAGTAGAAATGAGAACAGCGAGAAACTTAACATCAGGATTGATGGTCACGAAGTCAATGAAGTTAAGGAATTCTGCTACCTAGGCAGTAAAATAACCAATGACGGACGGAGCAAGGAGGACATCAAAAGCAGACTCGGTATGGCAAAAAAGGCATTTCTGGCCAAGAGAAGTCTACTAATATCAAATACCGGCCTTAATTTGAGAAAGAAATTTCTGAGGGTGTACGTCTGGAGTACAGCATTGTATGGTAGTGAAACATGGACTGTGGAAAAACCGGAACAGAAGAGATTCGAAGCACTTGAGATGTGGTGCTACAGACGAATGTTGAAAATTAGGTGGACTGATAAGGTATGGAATGAGGAGGTTCTACTCAGAATCGGAGAGGAAAGGAATATGTGGAAAACACTGATAAGGAGAAGGGACAGGATGATAGGACATCTGCTAAGAACGAGGGAATGACTTCCATGGTACTAGAGGGAGCTGTAGAGGGCAAAAACTGTAGAGGAAGACAGAGATTGGAATACGTCAAGCAAATAATTGAGGACGTAGGTTGCAAGTGCTACTCTGAGATGAAGAGGTTAGCACAGGAAAGGAATTCGTGGCCGGCCGAATCAAACCAGTCAGCAGACTGATGACCAAAAAAAAAAGAAAAATTAGCACCTTGAAGCTCAAGCGTGACAGGCATTGTGATCAGCGCTTATTTTAAGAACGGCGTAGTGGGTATTGGGTAAAAAGTAAAATACCTGAAGTTTTATAGAGATTTATTGCACGAATCTGTTATCCCACAACTTTCGGTTAATGAGTACAGGAAACAGGAACCATATTAAACTAACAAAAGATACACATGTACAGAGCCATATCTTACAATTATTATGCAATGTGTACTCACAAATGCATAAAAGGTCAAGAAAGCTTTCCAGACACGCATGGAAAGACTCAGGTACAAGAATCGAAGGAAGTTCTCAATTACCTCACGTTGATCAGAGAAATGACGCTTCGCAGTGATACATGGGCAGGGAAGCATACAAAGAAATATTTCCATACGAAAGTGCAGAGAGAGCCCATTATAAAGATCGAATTTGAAATATTCCAGGCGATGGCATCATCCCCGGACTTTCATGTGGCACAGACATCAGGCTCGTGAGACACAAAGTGATCAATTAACCCCACAATTTTTACTGGACTGATGACAGAAATCCTTTCTGTGGCACTCAGAGAGGAGAACGGGACACCGCCAACGTGGTTCATCACAGAAAGAAACTGAACCAATAAATCAGCAGCTTATGGTTATTAAAAACTAAGATAAACACCTTCTGCCCTGAATGAGATTTTCACTCTGCAGCGGAGTGTGCGCTGATATGAAACTTCCTGGCAGATTAAAACTGCGTGCGCGACCGAGACTCGAACTCGGGACCTTTGCCTTTCGCGGGAAAGTGCTCTACCAAATGAGCTACCGAAGCACGACTGACGCTCGGTACTCACAGCTTTACTTCTGCCAGTACCTCGTCTCCTACCTTCCAAACTTTACAGAAGCTCTCCTGCGAAACTTGCAGAACTAGCACTCCTGAAAGAAAGGATATTGCGGAGACATGGCTTAGCCACAGCCTGGGGGATGTTTCCAGAATGAGATTTTCACTCTGCAGCGGAGTGTGCGCTGATATGAAACTTCCTGGCAGATTAAAACTGTGTGCCCGACCGAGACTCGAACTCGGGACCTTTGCCTTTCGCGGGCAAGTGCTCTACCAGCTGAGCTACCGAAGCACGACTCACGCCCGGTACTCACAGCTTTACTTCTGCCAGTACCTCGTCTCCTACCTTCCAAATTTTACAGAGGCTCTCCTGCGAAACTTGCAGAACTAGCACTCCTGAAAGAAAGGATATTGCGGAGACATGGCTTAGCCACAGCCTGGGGTAGAGCATTTGCCCGCGAAAGGCAAAGGTCCTGAGTTCGAGTCTTGGTCGGGCACAAAGTTTTAATGTGCCAGGAAGTTTCATATCAGCGCACACTCCGCTGCAGAGTGAAACTCTCATTCTGGAAACATCCCCCAGGCTGTGGCTAAGCCATGTCTCCGCAATATCCTTTCTTTCAGGAGTGCTAGTTCTGCAAGTTTCGCAGGAGAGCTTCTGTAAAGTTTGGAAGGTAGGAGACGAGGTACTGGCAGAAGTAAAGCTGTGAGTACCAGGCGTGAGTCGTGCTTCGGTAGCTCAGTTGGTAGAGCACTTGCCCGCGAAAGGCAAAGGTCCCGAGTTCGAGTCTCGGTCGTTCACACGGTTTTAATCTGCTAGGAAGTTTCACCTTCTGCCCTATTTAGCGAAAGGAAATATGCTGTGAAATCATTTATTTTACCTGTAGCACATCCTGCCGATTCACAGCACAAGTGTTTCACCACATAAAGAAGGTTTCCAAAAATTGATCAATTAATTTAGTGCTCTGTACGAGGATAACAAGCAACAGGATAACAAGCAACACATATTCTGCTTCATTGGTTCATGTGCGTCACTTGGGATAATGTTGTAGGAGCTGCACAATTCTTCAACGAGACAGCTGCTCGTCATCTTCAGGTACTTAATGAGGTGTTGGTGCTGTGGCTCGCCAATATACATTACTGGCCATTGAAATTGCTACACCATTAAAAATGCAGATGATAAACGGGTATTCATTGGACAAATATATTGTACTAGAAATGACATGTGATTACATTTTCACGCAGTTTGGGTGCATAGATCCTGAGAAATCAGTACCCAGAAAACCACCTCTGGCCGTAATAACGACCTTGATACGCCTGGGCATTGAGTCAAACAAAGCTTGGATGGCGTGTACAGGTACAGCTGCCCATGCAGCTTCAATACAATAGCACAGTTCATCAAGAGTAGTGACTGGCATATTGTGACGAGCCAGTTGCTCGGCCACCATTGACCAGACGTTTTCAATTGGTGAGAGATCTGGAGAATGTGCTGGCCAGGGCAGCAGTCGAACATTTTCTCTATCCAGAAAGGCCCGTACAGCACCTGCAACATGCGGTCGTGCATTATCCTGTTGAAATGCATATTTTCGCAGGGATCGAATGAAGGGTAGAGCCACGGGTCGTAACACATCTGAAACGTAACGTCCACTGTTCAAAGTACCGACAATGAGAACAAGAGGTGAGCGAGACGTGTAACCAATGGCACCCCATACCACTATTGCGATGACGAATACACGCTTCCAATGTGCGTTCACCGCCATGTCGCCAACCACCCATGCGACCATCATGATGCTGTAAACAGAACCTGGATTCATCCGAAGAAATGACGTTTTGCCATTCGTGCACCCAGGTTAGTCGTTGAATACACCATGGCAAGCGCTCCTGTCTGTGATGCAGCGTCATCGGTAACCGCAGCAATGGTCTCCGAGCTGATAGTCCATGCTGCTACAAACATCGTCGAACTGTTCGTGCAGATGGTTGTTGTCTTGCAGACGTCCCCACCTGTTGACTTAGGGATCGAGACGTGGCTGCACGATCCGTTACAGCCACGCCGATAACACGCCTGTCATCTCGACTGCTAGTGATGCGAGGCTAATCATTTGCATGTCACAGCATCTTCTTCCTGTCGGTTAAATTTCGCGTCTTCGTGGTGTAGCAATTTTAATGGCCAGTAGTGAATACAGGGTGTTACAAAAAGGTACGGCCAATTTTTCAGGAAACATTCCTCACACACAAAGAAAGAAAATATGTTATGTGGGCATGTGTCCGGAAACGCTTACTTCCCATGTTAGAGCTCATTTTAATACTTCTCTTCAAATCAAATTAATCATGGAATGGAAACACACAGAAACAGAACGTACCAGCGTGACTTCAAACAATTTTTTACAGGAAATGTTCAAAATGTCCTCCGTTAGCGAGGATACATGCATCCACCCTCAGTCGCATGGAATCTCTGATGCAGCCCTGAAGAATCACAGCCGTCCACAATACGAGCACCAAGAGTCTCTACACTTGGTACCGGGGTTGCGTAGACAAGAGCTTTCAAATGCCCCCATAAATGAAAGTCAAGAGGGCTGAGGTCAGGAGAGCGTGGAAGCCATGGAATTGGTCCGCCTCTACCAATCCATCGATCAGCGAATCTGTTGTTGAGAAGCGCACGAACACTTCGACTGAAATGTGGAGAAGCTCCATCGTGCATGAACCACATGTTGTGTTGTACTTGCAAAGACACATGTTATAGCAGCACAGGTAGAATATCCCGTATGAAATCATGATAACGTGCTCCATTGAGCGTAGGTGGAAGAACGTTGGGCCCAATCAAGATATCACCAACAATGCCTGCCCAAACGTTCACATATGTCAACACAAGCACCGAAGTCAAGATTACCTTCCTTCAATTGGTCCAACTGGCGGTAAATGGAGGAAGTACAGTACATTCTGACGAAACTAAAATGAGCTCTAACATGGAAATGAAGCGTTTCCGGACACATGTCCACATAACATTTTTTTTATTTGTGTGTGAGGAATGTTTCCTGAAAGCTTGGCCGTACCTTTTTGTAACACCCTGTATACGCTGACTCGTTAGGCACCGAAGGGTGGTGCTATAACGTCATCACAGACGAATCGTAGTTACTACATCGACTAAGTCTCAAACGGCAACACGCATTCTGCATCGTACAAGAGAAAATAAAATCCGGTTAAAGCACTGAGATGATACGGGTCACATTAACGTGACCAACTGTCAAAACCTCGAATAACGAATTTTGCGGTGCGGATCGACGCGAGACATGCAGGAAGAGAATCGACTATATTCTGGAAGGTACCGAGTGGGATGTGGAGCCATGCCGACTCCAGTGCATTGGCCAGCTGCACTAGATTTCTCGGCTGAGGATCCATGGCTCGGACAGTACGATCGAGGAGGTCCCACAGGTTCTCGATTGGGTTTTTATCCGGGGAGATTGATGGCCAGTGGCATATGGTAAACTCATCATGATGCTCTTCGAGCCACGCAGGGAAGTCGCGAACTGTGTGACACATTGAATTGTCCTGTTGGTCTATGCCATCATGGCCGGCCGCGGTGGCCGAGCGGTTCTAGGTGCTACACTCTGGAGCCGCGCGACAGCTACGGTCGCAGGTTCGAATCCTGCCTCCGGCATGGGTGTGTGAGATGTCCTTATGTTCTACATCTGCATTTATACTCCGCAAGCCACCCAACGGTGTGTGGCGGAGGGCACTTTAAGTGCCACTCTCATTACCCGGAAAGCCTCCGCGAGCACTCGAATCTCTCTAATTTTACATTCGTGATCTCCTCGGCAGGTATAAGTAGGCGGAAGCAATAATTCGATACCTCATCCACAAACGCACCCTCTCGAAACCTGGACAGCTAGCTACACCGCGATGCAGACCGCCTCTCTTGCAGAGTCTGCCACTTTAGTTTCCTAAACATCTCCGTCACGCTATCACGATTACCAAATAACCCTGAGACGAAACTCGCCGCTCTTCTTTGGATCTTCCCTAACTACTCCGTCAACCCGACCTGCTACGGATCCCACACGGATGAGCAGTACTCAAGTATAGGTCGAACGAGTGTATTGAAAGCCACCTCATTTGATGATGTATTACATTTTCTAAGGACTCTCCCAATGAATCTCAACTTGGTATCCGCCTTACCAAAAGTTAATTTTATATGATCATTCCACTTGAAATCGTCCCGTACGCATACTCCCAGATATTTTACAGAAGTAACTGCTACCTGTGTTTGTTCCGTTATCATATAATCATACAATGAAGGATCCTTCTTTCTATGTATTTGCAATACATTACATTTGTCTATGTTAAGGGTCAGTTGCCACTCCGTGCACCAAGTGCCTATCCGCTGTAGATCTTCCTGAATTTCGCTACAATTTTCTAATGCTGCAACTTCTCTGTATACTGCAGCATCATCCGCGAAAAGCCGCATGGAACTTCCGACACTATCTACTAGGTCATTTATATATATTGTGAAAAGCAATGGTCCCATAACACTCCCCTGTGGCACGCCAGAGGTTACTTTAACGTCTGTAGACGTCTCTCCATTGAGAACAATATGCTGTGTTCTGTTTGCTAAAAATTCTTCAATCCAGCCACACAGATGGTCTGATATTCCGTAGGCTCTTACTTTGTTTATCAGGCGACAGTGGGGAACTGTATCGAACGCCTTCCGGAAGTCAAGGAAAATGGCATCTACCTGGGACCCTGTATCTAATATTTTCTGGGTCTCACGAACAAATAAAGCGAGTTGGGTCTCACACGATCGCTGTTTCCGCAATCCATGTTGATTCCTACAGAGTAGATTCTGGGTTTCCCGAAATGACATGATACGCGGGCAAAAAACGTGTCGTAATATTCTACAACAGATCGATGTCGGAGATATAGGTCTATAGTTTTGCGCATCTGCTCGACGACCCTTCTTGAAGACTGGGACATCCTGTGCTCTTTTCCAATAATTTGGATAGTTCTGTTCCTCTAGAGACTTGCGATACACGGCTGATCGAAGGGGGGAAAGTTCTTTCGCATACTTTGTGTAGAATCGAACTGGTATCTCGTCAGGTCCAGTGGACTTTCCTCTGTTGAGGGATTTCAGTTGCTTTTCTATTCCTAGGACACTTATTTCGATGCCAGCCATTTTTTTCGTTTGTGCGAAATTTAGAGAAAGAACTGCAGTGCGGTCTTCCTCTGTGAAATAGCTTTGGAAAAAGGTGTTTAGTATTTCACCTTTACACTTGACACCCTCTGTTTTAATGCCATCATCATCCCAGAGTATCTGGATATGTTGTTTCGAGACACTTACTGATTTAACGTAAGACCAGAACTTCCTAGGATTTTCTGCCAAGTCGGTACATAGAATTTTACTTTCGAATTCACTGAACCCTTCACTAATAGCCCTCCTTACGCTAACTTTGACAATGTTTAGCTTCTGTTTGTCTGAGAGGTTTTCGTTGCGCTTGAACTTGCAGTTTACGCTAGCAAAATACATGTTCTAAAATTCTACAACAGATCTAAGTCAGATATATAGGTCTTGTAAGTAGGCTGTTTAGGATTTTTTATTGGTAACGCCGCCGCCACGTAGCGCTCTGTATGAAAATGACTGGCTGTGCTGTGCGCAGTCTGTGTTTAGTTTGCATTGTTGTCTGCCATTGTAGTGTTGAGCAGCGGCAGCTGGATGCTAACAGCGCGTAGCGTTGCGCAGTTGGAGGTGAGCCGCCAGCAGTGGTGGATGTCGGGAGAGAGAGATGGCGGAGTTTTGAAATTTGTAAGAATTGGTGTCATGAACTGCTATATATATTACGACTAGTGAGGTAAATACATTGTTTGTTCTCTATTAAAATCTTTCATTTGCTAACTATGCCTATCAGTAGTTAGTGCCTTCAGTAGTTTGAATCTTTTATTTAGCTGGCAGTAGTGGCGCTCGCTGTATTGCAGTAGCTTGAGTAACGAAGATTTTTGTGAGGTAAGTGATTTGTGAAACGTATAGGTTAATGCTAGTCAGGGCCATTCTTTCGTAGGGATTTTTGGAAGTCAGATTGCGTTGCGCTAAAGATATTGTGTGTCAGTTTAAGCACAGTCGTGTATAATTGTTCAAAGAGGACGTTTCAGATAGACCAGTCTTATATAATTGTTCTAAGGGGACGTTTCATATGTCGACCCTTAGCCGAGGATACCTCACTGGAATCTTCTGATTTTTTCTTGTAGTTTGTGTAATTAATGTAAATTTTTTTTATAGCTAGCGCGTAATCATAGAGGGAATTTCCTTTGTAGTTGTAGTCTTTCATTGTTGTACAGTACAACAGTTGTGACATGCATGTAGAGTTGCACCAAGTATTTCGCAGCTGCGCTTGCAATTAACTAGATATTATTTTCAGTGCTACGATAATGTGTTCTCTTATTTTTGCTCTTCAAATTGTGCTTTTCTGTGTTATCGTGTCAATTATTGTGACAATAATGGCGTGTGAAAAACGTAATACTAAGCTACAAAGTAAACTGAGAAATGACAGTGAAGACGAAAGCAATGTGTTAGCGCCACCATGTAATGAATTCACAAATGTTCAAAGTAGTAATTTGGTAATAGTTCATAGGGAAATGGAGCGGGCTGCAAATAATGGTGTAGGAAGTGAAACAGTGAACAGGGAAGCATTATCGATCGATTGGTCGGCAACAGCTCGCGTCAGGAATCCGATATGACAGGACACAATCTTGCAAATACTGTACATTCAGGTTTTGCGTCCTCACCGTTTTCTCAGATAAGCCGAGACACATTTTCTGCTTGTCAAACTGTGAATGTTGCCGGTGCAAATGCACTGCCGAAAAACATAGATGATCAGATTCCAGACACTAATACATTATTATTGCAATTAATGCAACAAATGAAACAAAACCAGAGACAAACACAGCAACAGTTAGACACAATGGAGCACAATCTTCAAAAGTTAGACATAATGGAACAAAATCAGAGACAAACTCAACAAAAGCTTCAAAAGTTAGACACAATGGAACAAAATCAGAGACAAACACAGCAACAGTTGGACACAATGGAACATAATCTTCGGAAGTTAGACACCACACTTGAACAAACATGTGAAGATTTAACTACTGAGTTACATAACATTGAATCGAAATGTCAAAAAATCTGTAATGACGTAAAAACACAAATTTGTGAGCATTTTCAACCTATTTTTTCGTGGCATGAAAACTCATTACAGAATCACGAAGCAGCCATAAAAGAATTGCAAACTGTTGTTCGTGAAAATCACGACACCTTGCAAGCTAAAATGGACTCAGTTGCATCCACCGATTCGGTTACGCAACTTGCAAGAACTCAGGAAAACTTAAAGGACACAGTAGATTCGATTTCAACACAAATGGACACTCTGAAACTTGGTTCAGAAAAACACACTGAGGAAATGTGTTCACTATCGGAGAAAGTAGCCGAACTTTCGGATCAGTTCACTAATTTAGCTACGAAGGTAGATGATAATTTGAATGACACAAAACCGGTAGTCTTTAATGACACAGAAGAGTGCGAACAAATTAGGAAATTCAAACAAAGTCTGAATCAAATTAGTACGCAACACCAAAGAGAAATCCAGGAAGTACAATATCAGCTGACACAGGTAATACAACAATAACGTATTTCAGAGGACACTCGCGCTCCAATACGGGAAGAGGGACATAGAAATACGGAACAGCCACAAAATAATAACACAGGGCACTTCGGAAATTATGAAAGAAATTGGCAAAGTACGCCGAATTCTGAGATGGAACCGCCGACACGACGTAACAATGACCGATATGCTACCCGCCGAGACGATGATTTTGACTATAAGCTGTTCATTACTACACGTAAATTCAAAACATTTAAGAATTCTGGCAACGACATTCATCCACAAGCGTGGCTCCATCAATTCTCTCATTGTTTTCCTCCCAACTGGTCACTAGAGCACAGATTAGAATTTATGTGTGGCTACTTAGAGAATCAGCTGTAAGAATGCGATCGGTCATTCACGATTGCCACAGTGAAGGAGAATTTTACGATGCCTTCCTCTCAGCATATTGGTCCCAAGCCACACAAGACCGAGTAAAACATAGCATCATGATGATGAAACATTTCGAATAATCTGAATTTTCCAGTCTTGTGAAATATTTTGAAGACATGTTGCACAAGAATCAGTACCTATCAAACCCATATAGCCCTTCAGAACTCATCCGCATTTGCATAATGAAATTGCCTGAACATTTAGGAAATATTATTTTGGCAGGGCGCTGCAAAGACGACATTGAAGCTTTTCAGGGACTCTTACAAGAATTAGAAATTGACACAGACAGTCGCGGGATGCGAAAACAGGAAAACAATCACTACAGGTCACATCCGTCGCAATTCCGCGATGAAAGAAACAATAACTGGATACGACAAGGCCATTCTCACAACACAAATCGTGACCAAAACAGACACCACCCATATGACAACCACTGGCAGAGTAATAGTTACAGAGAAAGATCGCATTTCCGTAGTAATGAATATCACAGAGTCAATCAGAGAAACAGACAATACGGGAACCAAAATAATTATTATCAAGGGAGATGGAATAACTTCAGACGCAACGGTCCAGCGCGCAGTTACGATTCAGGGAGAAATTCTCCACCACGTGACCGACAAAAAATTAATTACAGAAATTACAGACATGACAACAGACGCTATGATCGTAACGACAGACCTGAATTGCATCAGAACTGGCGGGATTCAAACAGAGCAGGGCCCTCTCGGCAAGGTGAATTTGTAGAAGTTAGGTCTCCTAATCCCAATAACGACGCGCGCCAACAAAGAAACAGACAATGACTCGCATCGCAGGCAGCCGCGTGCGCCGGCTGGCTCAGAGAAAAATAACATAAGCTAACCTTGAGCAAAATTCCAGTGTTCTTTACTGCCGTATACCACATGATGATTGACTTCAAGTTGATTTGCTGCATACTGAGGAAGAGTAAAGGTTTACACCACATTTCACATGTAAAACCGTTTATTGAAATATAATCTGCTTTTTAACTTTGTCTTTGCCATAAAACATTTCACTTCACATTTCTAGTATGCTTTGTCACACTGAGAAACTGTTAACATGCAACAATGTTTTGAAGTTAACTATACAGTCTAGAACCTAGGGAACATTTTTAAACGGAAATTACGAATGCATTGATATAGTGAACAGACGACACAGTGTTGCTATTTGTACACTCTTGCTTGTTAGTTGCACGATTACGTACCGACTATAAGGCTTACATACTTAGAACATATACTGTTAATGAGGTTTTAATGCAACATTTTGGTTCAGTTGAAAAGACATTCTTTATTTGAAGTACTTTCTGTGAGATTAAACATGACTTAGCATTTGGTTTCTTTGGTAGCTACACGATTATATCATGACGCTACTAATGTGTGACACAATTTACCTTGTGCTTTGGCGGTGTATCTGTTTTATATCTGCACAGTTTTTCTGAATTCTTCTGGAAAGGAAAACATGTTTTAGTAGTAACTTTTGTGGTATAGCTACAGTGACGAAACGTTATCGATATGGGGTTTCGGAGCCGAAGACCTACTCGTGTACCCTTTATGACTGCATTACACTAAGCTTCACGCCTCACCTGAGCCCGTCAACACCGACCTTGGACTGTTGATGAGTGGAAACATGTTGCCTAGTCGGACAAGTCTCGTTTCAATTTGTGTCGAGCGGATGGACGTGTACGAGACAACCTCATGAATCGATAGACCCTGTATGTCAGCAGGGAACTGTTCAGGCTGGTGGAAGCTCTGTGATGGTGTAGGACATGTGCAGTCAGAATGATATGCGATCCCTGATAATTCTAGATACGACTCTGACAGGTGACACGAATGTAGGCCTGCTGTCTGATCACCTGCAGTCATTCATGTTCGGACTAGGGTAATTCCAGCAGGACAATGCGACGTCCCACATATCCACAATTACTACAGATTGGCTTCAGGAACACTCTTCTGAGTTCAAACACTACCGTTGGCTCTAGGCGATATAGTCTGGAGCCGAGCGACCGCTACGGTCGCACGTTCAAATCCTTCCTTGGGCATGGATGTGTGTGATGCCCTTAGGTTCATTAGGTTTAATTAGTTCTAGGCGACTGATGACCTCAGAAGTTAAGTCGCATAGTGCTCAGAGCCATTTGAACCAACTACCGTTGGCCACCAAACGCGCCAGACATGAACATTATTGAGCATATATCGGATGCCTTGCGACGTGCTGTTCAGAAGAGATATCCACCCCCTCGTACTCTTACGTATTTTCGGGTAGCCGTGAAGGATTCATGATGTCACCTCCCTCTAGCACTACTTCAGACATTATTCGAGTCCATGCCATGCGTGTTGTGGTACTTCTGCGTGCTCGCGGGGGCCCTACTCGATATTATTTAAGTGTATTAGTTTCTTTGCCTCTTCACTGTGAAATATCCCCTTTGAAAAATTAATGAATTACTGTGCTGATAAACCTCTACGTTATTTGATTTTCAAAGAGCTGAGCAAAACTGAACGTACTCAGACATTACTCTCTTTACTTATTCTGATCAACACTAAATTGAAACACAATATTTTTAGCGCAACGCAATCTGAATTTCAAAAATCCCTACAAAAGAATGGCCCTGACTAACAAGAACTTATACGTTTCATGAATCACTCACCTCAAAAAAATCTTCGTTACTCGAACTACTGCAATACAGCGAGCACCATTACTGCCAGCTAAATAGAAGATTCTAACTACTGAAGGCACTAACTACTGATAGGCACAGTTAGCAAATGAAAGATTTTGATAGAGAACAAGTTTACTCTTTCTGGCGGACACATGTCCAGATCATCCGCTCTCAAAATTCTGCCATCTCTCTCCCCACATCCACCACTGCTGGCGGCCCACCTCGAACTGCGCAACGCTTGGCGCTGTTCACATACAACTGCCCAACACTACAATAGCGAATATTCCGACAAAGCAAACCAGCCACAGACTGCACACAGCACAGTTAGTGATTTTCATACAGAGAGCTACTTGGCGTTACCAACATAAAAACGTAAACATCCTACTTACAACTGTATACACTGCAGTGCTAGCACTCAGAGGTTAATGTACATTGACGTCCAACATAAGCGGTGGTCACATTAATATCTTTGGAGCATCTATCTTTTTTTCATGTAGGAGATATTGTCTCGGAAAGCAGGGTGAAGTTCTGCGAAACACACTGTACAGTTTACAGTTTGTGCAGTAATGTTCCAGTTCTTTCAAAGCTGTTAGTCACTTTTTTGTTTCCATTTTTCTTCTCTATGTTGCCTCTGACTTCAGGACTCTCTACTACTAAGGACACGGACACGTGTTGATTCCGGCCACCTTCGGGCTAAGCGGGCAGCCCGGTGCTTCCGCGACGCTGCGGGGCGCCAATCGATGTCAGGTGTGGGCGCTTCTCGTCTGTCACAGCCTCGCCCAGACAGACGCCGAAGCAGCCCGGAAAGCATCGGTAGGCCCGCGACGGGGAGCCACTGACAGAGCCGGTCTCTGTGCTGGCGGTGTGGCTCAGCCAACTAAACGTGTTCTGTCGAAATCCTTCATTACTTACCTTACCTTT
This sequence comes from Schistocerca gregaria, assembly GCF_023897955.1. NCBI lineage: Eukaryota > Metazoa > Arthropoda > Insecta > Orthoptera > Acrididae > Schistocerca > Schistocerca gregaria. The sequence continues at coordinate 107,433,261 of NC_064921.1, read as the reverse complement.
TGTAAAACTTTCAACGAAAAAGAACTGGTAATAAAACTGAATTTCTATGATATAACATGTAAAATCACACGTTGTACGACCTGCTATATAATAGCTGGCAGTTTGTCTTTACTTGAGAAATAAATAACTACATTACTTAGGCAGCTCAAACTCCAGTAATTATCGTCTGAAACACTCATTTTCTACAAGAAATTTCATATTTTCCATCTACGGGACGGGGCGAATGAAAGTGGCTCGGATTAGTGGATGCGATTGAACGTGAATGTATGCACATGACCATACGTTGTCATGTGCACACAAAGTATAAGCCCGCCATATGAGCCACGCATGTTCAGAGCATAGTGCAGGGTGAGTCAGTGGGAGTGGAGCAGTGCAAAGTGTAGTATCGTACTCACAGTGGGACAACGGGTGTTCGTTATGGAAAGTTACCCAACAACAAGGTCGTGGAAGCGGTGTGACCCTTTGTTTGCTGAGAAGTTTAATGTTTTCAGAGCGCCAGCAATGAGTGCCATACGATCTTAGCCCTAAAATAGCGTCAGGCAGGATCTGTTTTGAACAAGTCAAGAAACATTCCGAAACATGCCCGCACGGCCGGTTCTAGGCACTACAGTCTGGAACCTCGCGATCGCTACGGTCGCAGGTTCGAATCCTGCCTCGGGCATGGATGTGTGTGATGTTCTTAGGTTAGTTAGGTTTAAGTACTTCTAAGTTCTAGGGAACTGATGACCTCAAAAGAATAATGACAGAATATGTCGCTGCTACACGATGGTCATGGTTAGAGGACAAATGTAAGGATGTAAAGGCTTATGTCACTAGGGGTAAGATAGATACAGCCTACAGGAAAATTAAAGAGACATTTGGAGAAAAGAGAGCCACTTGTATGAATATCAAGAGCTCAGATGGAAACCCAATTCTAAGCAAATAGGGGAAAGCAGAAAGGTGGAAGTAGTATACAGAGGGTCTATACTGGGGCGATGTACTTGAGGACAATATGATGGAAATGTAAGAGGATTAGATGACGATGAAATGGGAAATACGATATTGCGTGAAGAGTTTGAGTCGAAACAAGGACCCGGGAGTAGGCAACATTCCATTAGAACTACTGGCGGCCTTGGGAGAGCCAGTCCTGACAAAACTCTACCATCTGGTGGGCAAGATGTACGAGACAGGCGAAATACCCTCAGACTTCAAGAAGAATATAATAATTGCAATCCCAAAGAAAGTAGGTGGTGAGAGATGTGAAAATTTCCGAACTATCAGTTTAATAAGTCACAGCTGCAAAATACTAACGCGAATTATTTACAGACGAATGGAAAAACTGGTTGAAGCCGACCTCGGGCAAGATCAGTTTGGATTCCGTAGAAATATTGGAACACGTGAGGCAATACTGAACCTACGACTTAACTTAGAAGAAAGATTAAGGAAAGGCAAACGTACGTTTCTAGCAATTGTAGACTTAGAGAAAGCTTTTGACAATGTCGACTGGAATACTCTCTTTCAAATTCTAAAGGTGGCAGGGGTAAAATACAGGGAGCGAAAGCCTATTTACAATTTGTACCGAAACCAGATGGCAGTTATAAGAGTCGAGGGGCATGAAAGGGAAGCAGTGGTTGGGAAGGGAGTGAGACAAGGTTGTAGCCTCTCCCCGATGTTATTCAATCCGTATATTGAGCAAGCAGTAAAGGAAAAAAAGAAAAATTTGGAGTAGGTATTAAAATTCAGGGAGAAGAAATAAAAACTTTGAGGTTCGCCGATGCCATTGTAATTCTTTCAGAGACAGCAAAGGACTTGGAAGAGCAGTTGAACGGACAGTGTCTGGAAAGGAGGATAAGAGATGAACATGAACAAAAGCAAATCGAGGATAATGGAATGTAGTCGAAATAAGTCGGGTGATGCTGAGGGAATTAGATTAGGAAATGAGACGCTTAAAGTAGTAAATGAGTTTTGCTATTTACGGAGCAAAATAACTGATGATGGTCGAAGTAGGGAGGATATAAAATGTAGACTGGCAATGGCAAGGAAAGCGTTTCTGAAGAAGAGAAATTTGTTAACGTCGAGTATAGATTTAAGTGTCAGGAAGTCGTTTCTGAAAGTATTTGTATGGAGTGTAGCCACGTATGGAAGTGATACATGGACAGTAAATAGTTTGGACAAGAAGAGAATAGAAGCTTTAGAAATGTGGTGCTACAAAAGAATGTTGAAGATTAGGTAGGTAGATCATGTAACTAATGAGGAGGTATTGATTAGGATTGGGGAGAAGAGAAGTTTGTAGCACAACTTGACTATAAGATTGGTAGGACATGTCCTGAGATATCAAGCGATCACCAATTTAACACTGGAGTGCAACGTGGAGGGTAAAAATCGTAGAGGGAGACCAAGAGATGAATACACTAAGCAGATTCAGAAGGATGTAGGTTGTAGTAGGTACTGGGAGATGAAGGGGATTGCACAGGATAGAGTAGCATGGAGAGCTGCATCAAACCAGTCTCAGGACTGAAGACTACAACAACAACAACAACAACAACATGATGGTGCTCCAGCCCGCTTCGCTGTTAACATCTGCAAGCGTATGAATTGCGTCTTCCCTGGTCGATGGATTGGACGAGGGTGTCCAGTTGCATGGCCTGCTCGTTCACCGGATCTCAACTTTCTTGTCACTGGGCCATCTCAAAAGTATCGTGTATGAAGAGCCCATTCCATATGTGGAGACAGTGGAACACCGTATTCATGCTGTCTTTGACATTGTTCAGATGCAGCCAGGGCAATGTGAACGTGTGAGACAGAACAGGCTACGGCGCGTACACGTGTGTTTTGAAAGACATGGAAACTATTTTCAACACATACCGTAACTGCGGTCGCAGTCTGCATAACAATGTATGACTGAATAAATGGTCTCTAGCGTGGAAGCAATGCATTTCATTAGGCTTTTTTTGTTTTACATCCTCTCTTCGATGAATTCCTAGAATTTGTACACGGTAGAAAATATCACGCAGTATAATTAAATTGAGAATGATCAACTGATCACTTCAGTGCACACGCACGTCACTTTCGATCTCCTCCGAGAATTAGCGAAATGCCAAGACTACTGATAATGGGCAAAGGGCACTACATTAATAATATGTGGATACGTTGAAAATGTGGGGCTGATGGGAGGTGTGCTAAGGCAGACCAAGCAGTTGCAATGAACACTGTGTCCGGATGGCGCAGTGGTCAATGCATTTCTTGTTAAGCAGATCACCCATGTTCGAATCCCGGTCTAGCATAAGTTTTAAATGTTCCCCATTGATTTAAGTCAGTGCCCTCTAGCAGCAAAAGTCATTATTTCCTTTGTGACTTAAATAGTATTAATAGATCTTAGGTGCAATGAGAGTAAATAATAGTATGAACTAATAATTTTAACATTGTCAATACTTCTACTAACGTAGGTGTTGCCACTAATAATATGACAATAATAATAACAATAATAACAATACAGAAAGCGCTTGATTGGAAAATAATTTATAGGTGTAGAGAAGTTTTCTGATGCAACGGGTTCTGTGGAAAGAAAATTTAAGGAGACTGCAACCGCTAAGAATACTGGAGTTGAGGAAGATACGCCAGTACGTACAGCGAAAACGGTGACCGTCATTGTTGCTTTCGTAGGTACGACATTAATTATCTTCTGAAGGTGGAGATGTTATTCACTTCTGTAATATAACGCGAGAGGTTATTCCGGAGTCGGGTTCCTCCTACTGCGAACGAGGAACTGGCTCAACGATGGAGTGGGAGAGTAGGGATTTTGTTCTAATTGGAAAAGGTGTTTCTGCCATGTTGTCCCGACAAGAGTGTTGCGGTGGAGGAGAGGTACAAGGAACAGTGTTCGTTGAAAAATTGTTTAAATTGCTCTGCGCACTAAGGGACTTACCATTTGAGGTCATCAGTCCTCTAGAACTTACAACTACTTAAACCTAACTAACCTAAGGACGTCACACACATCCGTGCCAAAGGCAGGATTCGAACCTGCGACCGTAGCGGTCGCGTGGTTCCAGACTGAAGCGCCTAGAACCTCCCGGCCATCACGGCCGGCACAGTGTTCGTTGATGAGACAGTAGAGAAGCAAGAGGCTATGGAAATCTCTGCGCCTCATTGCATGAGCCCAGGATAACTGTGCATATGCTGCTGAAATATGATCAAAGAGTAGAATATCACGAATTTAACGAACACAGGCATTAATATCCAGTTTCAGGTGCTGTCAGATTTCCTAAGAAAGACGATTGCAGGATAACATCGCTGTAATCAATAACTGGGAATATAAGTGTTTGTGCAAGTTCCTTATTCAGATCAAGAGGGAAGAGCTTTCATTATTTTTGTGGGATAGCCACTGATGCTGATGTCTTCTTGCTCATTGAAGTTGCGTGTTCAGTACAATTCTAATTTTCGTCTTTTGTCCTAGACTCCTTACTGAGAGAAAGAAGCTGTTATTTGAACTATTTAGGGTTAAAGTATTGCAAAGAGTCCCGATATTTTGGGCTGATGAGGGTATAATGACCAACCTATACTGCGTAGGTTTCGGATCCGATGAGGTTTAACCATGTTGGGAATGGACAACGATCTCGATAGCCGTCTCCACGTTTGTTGGTTTTGCACTTAGATACAGCAGGAGGTCATGAGCGTACATGTGATTGATCACAATTGATGACCCATCGTTTTCGTACAGTGAAAAGAGCATAGCATCTTACAAGAAGCCCACGGAAATGCCTGTTCTGCATACCTTCACTGTGGTTTAATAGAGTCATACACGACGCTGGCGAAACCACTTGAGAAGAAAGATAGGTTGCTGCGTTTGGCTTGTAAAATGTCGACTTCGACAGTGTCAAAAGCTTTACTGAATTAGCCTCTTGTGCATCCATGGCAAGCTTGAGTTCATCTGTTACCTGTATTAAGGCAGATGTTATTCTGGGAAGTTTACAGGAAGGTAGTTCACAACTCAACAGCCAGAAGATGACATCTGGTACAGTTGTCATATGTGATTGAAAAATATATTTCCAAACTACATCAAAAAAATTTTGTTGTGTCTTGAAACTGTACAAATTACCATTATCTCAGTTTCTAAATGTATTTTTTTCTGATAAGCTTGTGATAGATATAATTACGTAAATTCTGGTGCATTTGATTCTTGATGTACCGTTATGACAACGTTACGTGTAGTTATAATAGTATAATGTGATGACCAGTGCCGGCCGCATGGCCGAGCAGTTCTAGACGCTTCAGTCTGGAACCGCGAGACCGCTACGGTCGCAGGTTCGATTCCTGGCTCGGGCATGGATTTGTGTGATGTCCTTAGTTAGGTTTAAGTAGTTCTACGTTCTAGGGGACTGATGACCTCAGATGTTAAGTCCCATAGTGCTCAGAGCCATTTGAACCATTTGATGACCAGTTGTTTTTCTTTTATCTGCATACAGTAACTGATCAAATGTATCTATACACCAGCAATGAATGTGAATAGACCATTGGACGTCACTAGAAACTTATCCTGTCGGTATGAAAGGAGGCGGGGAGTATTATGTTGTCGGCAGAGAAGCTAAATAGATCGATCAGGAAAGCTCAGTGGCTTCGAATGGGGAATACGCACTGGATGTCATTCGAGTGATAGTTCCACAACGGATATTTTTACCCTTCTAAAGCTATCCGTGTCGAACGTTACTGATGTGATTGCGAAGTGGAAACGCGAAGGAACAACCATAGGTAAACCGAGACCTGGCAGAACTCCTACACTGATGGGCGGAGCCCGTCGAACATTATAATAAAGTATCACATGATAATGTTACTTAAAAACCGTCCTGATTGCAAATTTTTTATTCATATGACCGGTTTCGATTCATTCAGAACCATCTTCAGGTCTGATATTTCAATTACAGGAGTAAACCGTCCAAATCCAGCAATTGTCACATGCTACATCGAAACCGGTCATATGAATAAAAAATTTGCAATCAAGACGGTTTTTAAGTAACATTGTAAAATCAATGATTGCTGTTATCCCATAAGACATTATGTCTGTTTTTGCAAAGTATCACATGATATCAGCAGAAGGAATTATTCGTGAGTTCCAAAGCGATACCAACAGTCTGTCTAGAACAGTGACTTTGCATAGGAAGTTAAAAAGAATGGGGCACAATAATGTAGCAACTACTCATAAACCAAACACGTCTAAGGTCAGTGCTGACCGACGCTTGAGATTAAGAATGAAGTCACTGGATATTTTTTTTATGGCTGCCCTGGCGTGGCAACCGTAGTTTGGATATGGAGTAGAACGTGACCAGGTTGTGAGTAAAATCTGGTGGCAGGAAAACGATTAGTGTCAAATAAGCTGCAGCTAGTATAAAACAGTTACTTAGCTTTATTGACAGCGAATAGTGTACCGTAGATACAGTTCCAAGTACTGTCTAAAGAATATTCCTGATTCGTGCACTAAGTCGTTATACAATACTGAATCACTCACCGAACTAGCTAACGAACGACGGAACTGACGACTGCAACGACCTGTCCGCAAGACTCCCTGACTCGGGGCCAGCGCTCCTGTTATATCGTGTAGCCTGAGGGCGCTGTAGGCCCCAGCTCAGCAATGGCGCGACGTCTCCGGTCGGCGGCAACGCCATGCGCCGCCGGCAGTCGCGACGGGATATTGTGGCAAGCGACGCGACGGCAGGGCGCGCGCGCTATTCTGTTGGGTCCGCGGATACAACACATTTGATGGTTGGAAAATAGTGATTTGGAGTGATGAATCATGCTATAAGCTGTGGGAGTACTCTAGAAGACGTTGGGTCTGTCAGATGCTGGAGGACGTTATCTGCTTTCATGTGTAGTGCCAACAGACAAGTATGGAGGATATGGTGTTACAGTATAGGAGCGTATTTTGAGGTTAGGCTGTGTTCCCCTTATTGCGCGTGAGGAAACGCTAAATGCGGAAGGATACGAACACTTTACAGCTTGTGGATGGCGTTCGGGAGACGAACACTTCCGAGATAAAGGTTGTTTACATCAGCATGACAATGCCGCCTGCCTTGAAATACACTGGCTCGTGCAGAGTCCCTAACTAAACCCAATGAAACACCTTTTGGGCTGAGGCAGAACGTCGGCTTCGCCACACATCCCAGCATCCAATATCTTTACTTTCTCTCGTTTCGGCTCTTGACCAAGACTGGACTACCATCCAATCACAGATTCAGACATAAATGAATGTGTCACCAGCAGAGTTATAACCATTATACATTTTGGATAAGAGAATGTATATGAGACTGGTTTATGTGACACGAAACCGATCACGTTTAAAGAATTTTAAGCAATTTAAAGGTGGCTACACTGAGTCACAGCGCCAGAGATTGCGCCAAAGAGTTTTATTCCGCCGCCTCCACAGGCAGTGCTTGTTGAGAAGTTGCTGTGGGCAGTGGTAGTTCTGAGGTAGCCGTAGTTAGAGTAGTAGTTGTGACCATGTCGTGTGCAGTTGTTCTGTTGGGCAAAACACCAGATGTTGTTGGATTTGGGATGTTGTAATGAGCAGAGTGAATTTTTCGTCAATATATATGATGGTAAAGAAATTTTTTTATTTTAGACGTCCTAAATAACAATGCCTCTTGGTCACAGGTTCAGTCAACAAAGCATCTGGCTCGTGTTCTTGTATTAGACCGTAATTCTGGTTTCTATGTGCAATCATAGTATTTCTGGTTTATTTAATTACTTCATTGTAAATGGGGTTTAAAGCATCTTGTCGTATTGAGGGAGAACCGTGCCAGATGTGTACGTTGAATCACACTTCCACACACAGAACAGCTACACTTATGCTTTCTTGTTTCGTAGCTTTTATAGTTGCTGGGGACTTAAATAAATAATTGTGTTAACGGAAATTTCCTTTCATTCTTTGTTGTTATTCTATGCAGTCAGATTGCGTACTAATATTATTCAGGGCCAACCGGTTACGAGACTGCGTAACCGGACGAACAGCGACTAAAATTAAAATTATTAGCATTTTATTTAATTAAGCCCCCATGCACAATGCAGACGGACAATAAAAGAAAATAGTTTTACAACAAGTGACTCCGTATTTTCTCCGAGGATGTTATGTCAGTTTTTCCAAAGAAAAGTTTTTCACGTGAACGGTATGCTCTGTTTAGTCTACTTAGATTTTTTGTACCTATGATAGTGAGTGAGTTACATTAAATGAATGCACAATTGCATCGACTACCCTAGCACGTCTCCCGTCAGACCCATATTCTCAACTTTGCCCACTGCTGCGAGTAAGGACAAACATCAGTTGCCTACCAGGAAATGCACTGACCACTGCGCCACCCGGACACAGTGGTCATCGCAGCAGACTGGAATAATGACAATGACAGTTCCAGCCTGACCAGGATTCTCCGCTTATTACGAGCGGTCGCCTTACGAGTCACGGGCAGACCCAAAATTCCACATGTCGTCAACCATGCGTCCACAACCTGTACTCGTACATCCATTATGTATATTCCCGTAAAGGTCGAACGTTGAATTTGAAAGTCGCTTGCCCGGTATCGACAACCAAATACGACATTGGAGTGCACGTGTTATTCTGATTACGATGCAAATCTTTTGAACATGCATGCATGTCCAAAGAAACTTTGTATCGTAATCAGAATAACACAGGCGCTACAATTTGTAAATGACTTAACGTTCTTTTTTATTTATCTATTACTACTCTCACATTGCTCTCTCCGTCAGCAGGAGCCACCGTTTGCATTGGGCTGGTTACATCAGTACTACGATTTAACTTTTCACCACCTCGCAAAAGCAGTGTTATGCTTATTTCAAATCGTATCGTAATTGAACGTAGTACCGCCCTTCAGTGGCATCTGTAGTAAGGATTGAACTATCTCATTTGCTTCGTTCTGATACCTTGTTTCAACCATCTTCACTTTACTTGACTAGGTTCCCTTTTTACTATTTTTCCTTGCGATTCTGTTGCGTTTAAATATTCGCGCTCAATCCATTCTTCGCTCACGTTCATATATTTAGTAACTCCTCATGCCGACTTTTCTTCGTTTTTTTCTGACAATTAGCGTATCGATGTAATCGAAAAATATGACATTTAACGTGAGTTGTGAAGATGGAAATTTTCTGTGGTTTGCACAGATATAGTAACATGTTATTAAATCTATATTAATTTCATTCCAGTAGAACTACCCATTCCATTTCAGTGTATCTGGTTCAACTGCTACATTAATATGGGTATTCCGCTCTTTCGTGTTTGCTCCAAGATTGTTCCAGAGACATAGCTGCGGAACCGCCAGTCGACGATAATCTCTGGCTATGCCAATACCCTAAGCACCTCTGGATGGCTACACGAATCTCACTCATGGAAAGCGTCTAGACTTCTCGGTACATCTCGCTAGCAAAACAGTGGCGCCAATCGCGACCGGTAGTGCTATTTTTCTACGGCCTAGACGCTTGTTACGAACACTGCACTGACAGGGCTGGTGTGAGGGTTCTTATGCACTGTGTAGCTGTTATTGCTAAATTATACTGAGATCGGAATTTTTAAGATTATTAATGACTTACTTACCTTCAGAGAGACTTCTCTAGTCGTTAGAAAAGATAATTCGTGACGGGCCATGGATGCTGAAGCGGAGTGACGCTTTCGTGTCTCACCAGTACAAATGGCCTTATTGTATGTGCAACCACACCGAGGGAGGGGGGCGGGGTGCTTATCAGTGGAGAGGCCAGAATAATGCAGAGCTTCTGAAGAGGGGAAGCTCCTGTTCAATATTTGTAGCGGCGACTATCTGATCGGGCTTTGGCACGTTAGAGAACATGGCCTTGCCGTGTTGTTTGATGGTATTTCCAACGGCTGAAAGTAACGGGAAATTGCGGCTGTTATTTCCCGAGGACCTACAGTTCTATTGCACCGTTTAGTGTCGATGGCATCACCCCTATTTTGAACTCAGAACGATGCTTCTTGTGGGAATGTTGCCATAACAAAAAAGAAATCCAAACCATACGCCCTGCGGGTTGGAGTTTCGATTGTCAGTTCTCTTCATAGGGTAGATCGGTTGGAGAATCGGAAATAAGGAATAGATTGGTTACAGTCAGATGTAATGGAAATTGGTGAATTGGGCTAACGGACAATACAGTAGTTTTAATCAGACGAGAACAAGGTTGAAGGTAAAACCTTTCTAGGGAATTTATCTGTCTACTGTTCTTCTTCAACTTCACCTACGCAATCGACATTTCGATTAATCTCCTGCGGTATTCTTTAGAATCAGCCGGTGTTCAAGGGCAGCTCAGTAGTGTCAAGGGTCAGTGTCGTGTTCACCTACAAAAGGGGAGTTTTCCCGCTTTTATGCTGAAGAAGTTAGGTCATCTGGTAAAATTCTTCTGGCTGTTGTTTGTGTGCCATCGGTGTTGGATAGTAAGCGAAAGAGGCACAGCACGAGAGGGAGAATTTTGATAAAAATATTATTGTCGTCCCACAGACGTGGCTTCCTCGAGGCTTTTTGTATTCCTCGTGCATCGTGTCTGAGTATTGACGTCCTCGACGCGCGAAGCCACGAAGATGCAAGCCTGTATCCGTCTTCTCTATTGAAATTAAAATCGTTCTCGGAAATCTCCACCGCTGCTCGGACTTTCCTTCTATAAATGTTTGTTTCCTTGTCCAGCACACGTACTTTGTAGAAATCAGTGTTTTGTCCGCTGTTTGATGATCGGCTACCGCGGATGTTACACATTGTTGCACCACGTATGGCTTTCGTGTTCTTTAATAAGTTCTGTTATTCTTCCCGTTTCAGCTATATGCACTCTGCCGTAGCCACACAGCTACAAGACATTTAATAGAGGTTGTGCCGTAGTAGTATGAATCATGAGAAAGATGGTAGAAATACTTTGAACAATCTGGTGAACGCACTGTCGTAGCCGATATCGACGTAATAGCATAACCCACCATAACAGTACAAGCTTATCTATTCACTATTTCCGTGTAATATGTAATTTATTATTGATTTATTTACAGTTTTTTGTGAGTCGTCAATAAGCTGACTGGTTTTTCGCGACCCGCCACTACTTCCTTCTCTTGTGCCAACCTCTTCAGAGCAGCACCTTCACCGTACGACCTCAATTATTTGAGGGATGTATTCCAGTCTCTACAGTTTTTACCATCTACAGCTCCCTCTAGTACGATGGAGGTTATTCTCTGCTGTCTTAATATGTCATATCATCCTGTCCCATCTTCCTCTCAGTGTTTTCCGTGTTCTCCTTTCTTCGCTGATTCTACAGAGAACCTTTTCATTCCTTACCTTATCAGTTCAACAACATTATTTTGTAGCACAACATCTCAAACGCTTCGATTCTCATCTTTTCTGATTTTCCTACTGTCCAAGACTGCCTAACATAAAACGAAGTGCTCCAAACATGCATTCTAAAAGATTTCTTCCTCAAATTAAAAACTAAGTCTGAAACCAAACGACTTTTGTTGGTCAGGAATGCCCTCTTTGCCTATGCTAGCCTGCTTTTTATGTCCTTTTCTTCATTTATTTGTTTGTCATCAGTCTCTTTAAGCTTTTCGCTAATGTGATTTTTGCTAATCCTCATTACTTTCTTCTTGTTTTCGGTTTACCCTCGACTTATATTGTTTACACGTTTCGTTCAATAGATTCTGTATTTATTCTTCAGTTTCACTGCGAACAGGAGTTTCACCAGTGAATCTTGTCATTAATATCCTTTCACCACGAATTTTAATTCCACTCTTGTACCTTCTAGTTTTGTCATTGATACCACGACGTGAATATTGAACAGTAGAGGCAAAAGAGAGTTCGTTCTGGGTCCATTCTCACCGTTCCCTTTGTGCATCTGAGCATACTATACACACTTTCCTTACAGCTTACTTTTTCATGAGGGTTCTGAACATCTTACCCCATTTTACATTGGCAAACATTTTCTGGCTTCTCGAATGGTACGAAAGTGTCTTGATTTTTCTTACATTTTGCTTCCATTATAAAGTGCAATGACAGAATTGCTTCCCTGGTGCCTTTACCATCTTAAATCCTGATTGATCGAAATCATTCTTCTGTGTAGGTTGTCAACAACCTAGAAACATGAGCTCTTAAGCCGACAGTATGCTAGTTTCCGTACTTACCCGGGCTTTCTGTCTTTGAGAATGGATGGATGATATTTTGCAGGAAGTATGTCTCCAGCCTCGCAGCTTTCTCTTAACTTCGACAAACTGACTTGAATAGTCGCTTTGCTCACCACTTCCATTACTTGTGTCATTTTAAAAGCGACTCATTGATGAAAGTGTCGTTTACGCATCAGTTTAAGTTCGAGTGATCAGAGACATTTTGAAAAAAAAAAAAACTTCAAGGAACAACATTATGCTATATGTTTCACTGTTTGATACCTAGAGTATCAGCAAGATGTTGTATATAGTTGAGTATCAGCAAGATGTTGTATACAGTTGATGTAGTGTCCATCGGTTTATCAGCCCTCTGTTCAAGCTTATAAAGAGATTTGCTTGAGGGGGTTCTGACTTCTTTTTAAAACGCACAGGCAGATATATCACTATAGAAGGAGTACCCTGAAAACGACCACGTCTAGTAAAGGTCAAGAAAGTAATAATTTTTTTTATTTTCTTGCGATATACAATACTGGAAATAATTAAGGTAAAGAAAGTTCTTTTGTTACCAATGCAATGATCGTATTGATAAGTGATGATTGAGACAGTGGACAGCACTCACATCCAATGATTCTGTAAAGCTAATGGTTAATATGCAATCAGTGTATTGTGTATTAATTGTGAGCGTTATTAATTTTCGAAGCCTCAAAATACAAGTTTTAAAATTAATACCATATTGTTACTTACCAGAAGTCAATACCGGTTTCCTTATCCATTTCGTTTTTGATTAACTATTTTGCTCAAGAAGTTGTTGTCTTAGTCATATTCGATTTAAATGAAATGTATGCTAAGTAATAGTTTTGCACAATAGCTGTATGCAAACTATACAATTTAGAGTACTAACAGAGAGCAGTCCGAAGAGCGTTACCATAGCGCAGATAAAGGTAAGAGATTTTATCATTTGAGAGATAGCATTCATTAAGCGCAGGGACCATTATTGTCAAATTGATCAAGTTTTTGTTTATTACCAGGGCCAATTTCAAATCAAACAGTTGCATCAGAATCAGTTTTTGTGTTACGTAAACTCATGCAGTTTTGGTTTGGTTTAAAGTTATTGACAGTTTACATTCTCGCAGTCAGAAAAGTTCAGTACAGGGCAAAGCCCACAAGCGAAGAGATGAAATACACGTTCGCACGCCATTGTCATTCTAACAGATGTGTTGAACGTACATGTTTCAAAGTTCATGCGAGAGTGCGACCCGTACAAGAATGAGTGATTTTGGCAGGCGGCTTGTGAACTTTATTACTATCCAGTTAGATATGACAGAACATCCATTTTTATGATTAATAAAATTCTTTTCCGGGCTATTATGCCGTGGTCTGGTGGATTTCGCATTGTAAACCAACGTTTCGTCCCCATCTGCGGAGGACATCTTCAAGGGGGTTCGTGGCTTCTGTTAACTTCCGAAACACACACACTTCCGGAAAAGAATTTCGTTAATCATGACAGTTCCGGCCGTGAAAGTTTACATCCATCTTTATGTTGTAATGTACAGATAATAAAAAGTTTTTGCAGCGTCGCTTTTTTTATTGTCCACCACTCATGTAATTGGTTGCGGCTGTGAGTTTGGATGCTGTTTGGAGGCGGGGATAGGAGGTGGGTGTATGTAGACACGTAAACGCTATATATTTTTGTGTATGGATTACTTCTTCTACATTATTGTACTCATTGGAAAGTAAATAATAGCTTGTTACGGGGGCGGAAATGTTAAATATCCCCATGGAGACTAGAAACATTGCAGCCCCTTTCTTTTCTCTTTACGAGCCCACTCCATATGTTACTTACACCATGCAAAGGGAGCCTGTAGAAGTTAAAGCAAAAAAAGTGATGTTTACTAGGGCTTGGATCTCGAGGTGCTTAAAACGCTTTGGAAATGATGAAAGTAATCGTCTTGTTGACGTCGAAATTGCGGTGAATAAAGTATTAGACGTGGGGCTCGTTAGCAACGTCAACCCGATGAAAGCACGACAGAAAGTTTGAGTTTCTGAATACTTTTCTCCAGACCTTGGTTCATTCTTTCATTTCTAATATCGAAGTACGTGTCGGAAAACTCAGAAAGCTCGACATTCACCCGTTTGACAAAATTTTTTGGATTCCGCCCTCATTTCGAATGGTAATTTTCAGCTTTCTCTGGCAAAAGAGGGACCGGCACTCAGCGAGAAGAGACTTCAGTCTGTAGATAATTTTATTACCGTAAATTCTACTGCCTCAGAAAGTCCGTACAACTATCAGCAGAACCCTGAACCTTCCCCAGTGGCGGTGAGCAGTAATTACACGTATGTTGTATGGAAGGGCGAAAGATTGATCACTTAAAATTCCGCTAAAGGTAAAGTAATAAAATTTGCTGTGTTCAATACCTCGTAATGAATTAAGACAGTTTCTAAAAAAGAAAGAGGTTTTTTATTAAGAAAATGATGTATAAGAGGCATTGTTCAGCATTCATCTTCAAATCTAATGAAAGTGTTTCATCGATACTTTCTTTCTTTTCATTATGGCTTCACAACTATTCTAAAGTAAATTTATGTCTTTAGTGTACAATTACTAGTATCAAATATATAGAAAAACCAGGATGAAGGTTTCCAAGGTACACTGAAACCATAAATTTACAAAAGGAAATAGCTCCTTACAGAGTTGGATGTGATTTTTGCGTCCGCTTAAAATATCTCAGGAGAAATGGTAAAAAGTGGCAGCTTTTAACTTACTAGCAAAGTCTTTCCCTGTGTATCGGTCATATGTAGACGTCTGTTGGAGAAAGATGTGCGCAATATGGACAGGAACGTATGCAGTCATTAGGAAGTGCAACGTACACACTGTGAAGATTTTGCGGTAGAGGACTGGATGAATATGATATATGCATCTTCAAACTGGAGCACATATATCATTTAATTCTTGATCACGTCTGATGTTTTTTTCATACATTTAGTCCTACTTTTTTGTCATGGATTTAACTGGTCATCGAACAAATGGCCTGTGGGGAAGTAAGGTGCATGGTTGTTTGCACTTATTTACTGGTGCACATCCAGCGTGTTTCTTGTATCCCCCTTCCATGATCCTTTATGAATGATTTTGAGTGGATCGTAAGTTCGAATGGTTGTGCGAGGCAACCACAGGCGCATGATTAGAATAGAATCACTGCCAAACCAACTGCACAGGCAAGTTTAGCAAAGAGCAGACATTAAAGCGTAAGTCCAGGATGAACCATGGCGGGAAGTGGCTTGTCACAGCTACCAGGTCCACCATGGTAGACGTTTGGCCTTCGTAGTGGTAAGTTAGCAGTCGCTGTGTTAGAATAACTAATTTGCAAAATTAAAGCAATAACAGCTCTCGGTCGTACTACTATGAGTATGTTCATCAGAAGTAAAACATTCAGACTCGAATGTCACTTATAAAATAAATATCAAACGATAAAGTTGTAGTCGCAAAATCTCCTGATTGCTTTAATTCTACTTTGTAAACGGTCGCTGACCACGCAGCCATATTTAAACCTTTAAGATTATTGCCTGCCCAAGCATCCAAGGCAGCCTCTAAATACAAGGACATAATGAAGAAACTGCTAAGTCCAGGTGTGGCCATTCAATTTATGAAACGTCCCCCTAGATAAATTATACATGACTGTGCTTAAACTGACACACAACAATTTTTAGCACAACGCAATCTGATTTTCAAAAATCCCTAAAAAAGAATGGCCCAGACTAACATTTACACATACCTTTCACAAATCACTTACCTCACCAAAAATCTTCGTTACACGAACTACTGCGATACAGCAAGCGCCACTACTGCCGGCTAAATAACAGATTCAACCTACTAAAGGCATTAACTACTGATAGGCACAGTTAGCAAACGAAAGATTTTAATAGAGAACAAACAATGTATTTACCTCAATAGTCATAATATATATAGCACTTCATGACATCCAGTCGTACAAATTTCAAAACTCCGCCATCTCTCTCCCCACGTCCACCACTGCTGGCGGTTCACCTCCAACTGCGCAACGCTACGCGCTGTTCACATCCAGCTGCCCAACGCTACAATGGCGAGTATTACAACAAAGCCAACCAGCCACAGACTGCACACAGCACAGCCAGTGATCTTCATACAGAGCGCTACGTGGCGTTACCAATAAAAAAAACCTAAACAGCCTACTTGCAAATTTAATAAGCAATGTGAGAAAAGGGGGCTAGTCCCTAATTATGTGAAAGCCTATATTAATTTCGCAAATTGTAAGAAAAATCCTAAGTTTTTCAGACCTGTACTTAAAAATGTCATTTCTGATCATGTTAAAAAGCTATATGCTAGAAAAGATGTTCTCAACGAAGGGGCATATTATCTGCATTTAGAGCTCAGAAATATCTTCTGTATTAACTATAATTTTAACGTTGACGATTTCTGCATACAGATTAACCAACATTTAGAAATTTTAAACAGGTCGTGCTACGTAAGCACGAAAAGAAGCTTAGTAACCTTTTTTGTTTGTTTCCTGCTGAGAAATGTTCTCTAAGTATTTGCAAGAGAAGCAGTTTCGTATTTTATAAAAGAATTTTAAAGAAAACTAACATTTCTTGTACACAGAAAGAAACCATCTTACTTGAAAAAGTACAATGTCATGCACAACTTGGCAGACAAAACTGTAATAGAAAAGGTGCTTGTCAACATAAAAATTGACCTTGATTGTATGAAAATGGATAATTCATGTCAATGTGGAATTGCCTTTCACGTAGCTAACATTCTCAGTAAAAACACAGCCTCTGTTTAAAATGTTAAGCATTACGATAGGAAGTAGGTTAAATCTATTAATAATAAAGCTAAAAAAGCTGACGCTTTAATAATTAAGTCTTACAATGGTTGATCCTTGGTTATTGCCTACAATTCCGAATATATTTCTTGAACCTTAGGTTATTTTAACGAAAACAATATTTCCGTACTGCATGAGAATACGACTCCGGAACTACAAGAAGAAGTCAGGTCAGCTATCAATGTCGCAAAATTTTTAAACATACCTTTTCATAAGAAAATGCTTATCAACATGAACCCTCAGAGCCCAAAACTTCGTTCTTAATTCAAATTTCGCAAACTTAACCATCCGATACACCAGATATCGAATAGTATAAGTAGCTCGAACCACGATTTAGCCAAATTTCTGCAAGAAACTCTGAAAAAATCATTCATCTTCGAGAACAATTATTCCATCCCCAATAGTCACACCTTAGTCCATAATATAAAAGATTTGGAATGCACCCCAGATACCAAGTTGGTTTCACTAGACATAAAAAAATCTTTACACAAACGTTCCCATACAAGAAACGCTTAGGATTGTAGAAAAAATTCAGAAAAGAACTTTCAGTCTAACAAATCACTGACTTTATGAACCTAATCACAGTCGTAGTCAAATACAACTATTCGAATTTAACGAACAATTGTATCAGCAATCGCTATGGGAAATCCGTTGGCTGGTATCCTTGCTGACATCTTCATTAATTCTCTAGAAGAAAAGATTTTCAACTGTTTCTCAGCTGCAGCACTTGGCATACTC
This sequence comes from Schistocerca gregaria, assembly GCF_023897955.1. Lineage (NCBI taxonomy): Eukaryota > Metazoa > Arthropoda > Insecta > Orthoptera > Acrididae > Schistocerca > Schistocerca gregaria. The sequence goes on along the minus strand of NC_064921.1, from coordinate 107,415,558 downwards.
TTCTATTTCTGGTATGTTGATATTTTAATCATCAATTTTCAAAGAATCTGCTGATGGTGTTAACCGTATTTTCAATCTCTTTAATGAACTTCACGAGAAAATATCCTTCACCAGTGAACTTGAAAATGAGGCCCGTCAAATGAGCTTTCTTCACTTATCGCTTGCAATAGAAGAAAATAAAATCTTATTCAATGTTTTTCGTAAAGAAACATATACCGCTCAGCTCGTACCAGCGTCTTCCATGCACCCACAACCTCATAAAAACGCTTTCTTTCCCTCTGCTATTCTACTCTTGAAAGAAAAATTCTATGAAGAAACGACTTTAATCAAAACGATAGCAGTTAATAACGAATGTGGATCTGTCATAGTGGATGAAATCCTTAAAAAGAAAACTATTAAAGGAGTTAATACACTCGGCACCTCTATCACTGAATGCAACCTAGAGAAGCTTTTTTCTATTCTTTCTTTGGGGCCCATCTCCTATCGGATTCAAATCCTTCTTCGTGATAAATACAGCTGTAATGTCGCCTTTTCAACCATTAATAGTCTGAAAAAAAACTTTTCCTAATAATTTATAATCGGCTCGTTTCTCTTTGAAAAAATCTGGTGTCTATAAGATTTTATGCAACGCCTGCTCTTCTTACTGCACAGGACCAACAGGACGTGCCTTTACCATCTCATACAAACAACGTCTTGTAAGAAAAATGGCACTAGCACCAAAAATTCGACTTTTGCGGACCACCTTCTGATTATAGGTCACGCGCCTGAAGCTTCACACCTTGCCCACCGAGGAGAAAGGCCGTGGATTAGATTTTCTCGAACAATTACATATTTTAAACATCTTTCTCGAACTGATGGCCTGTTTCCTAATGAGCAGCCACAATTACATAATAAAAACTTCTTCAACGGTATAAATCCGTTACGTGATGTTTTGATAAGTCGACGCATAATTTTATTTTATTAATGCTTTATATTGGCTGCATTTCATGTTATATCCTTCTTCTGCACTGATTCATTCAGACCCCTTTGTAATTCTACAATGACTTTTTCAGCCCTTAAACTGTACTTCTAAGCTATTATGTAGACAAATGGCTCTAAGCACTATGAGACCTAACATCTGAGGTCATCAATCGGCTAGAACGTAGAACTAGTTAAACCTAACTAACCTAAGGGCCACACACACACACACACACACACACACACACAGACAGACACACACACACACACACATAGACACACATCCATGCGCGAGGCAGGATTCGAACCTGCGGTCGCGAGGTTCCAGACTGAAGCGCCTAGAACTGCTCGGGCACACCGGCCGGCTCTTATGTAGACTCAATGTTACCATGTCTGCTGCAATAAAATAAAACGTCGCCGTTTACTTCATGTACTGAATACTGTTCATCATAATATTCGTCTGTCTGTATTTTGAATGTTAAGTAGCTAGTTTGTAATTGCGGCTACTAGCTGCCACTGCTGGTGTAATGTTCACCTGCCCACAATTACTAACGCGGGCGCCTCAGTCTGACGCTATCTGTGGCTTGACGTGTGTGAACAGCCCTTAGTGGCTTGCCTTCCATGTATTCTTTTTTAAAATTTTATGACTAAAGTTTTATCGCTTGAAATTTATTTTATACGTGACATTTAAGTACTGTTTCTTTCATGAACTGTTAGTCAGTACTTACACAAATATAAAAAATATTCCATGATTTTTGTATTACGTTACAGGCCAGTTTGAATGTTTTACTTCTGATGAAGCACTGATAGTAGTGCAAAAACCAGGTCAAAAGACTTAAATTTTTGCGACCTAGGGCTGTTATTGCTTTCATTTTACTTTGTAAACGCAGCCATGTTTAAAACTTTAATAGCTAATTGGGTTATAGAATCACCTAGTCCGTTTTCTTCCAGAATTATCTGTGTTTAGGGAAGTGTTGTGAGGTCACATAATTTTCATTAACTTCCCATTCCTTTGTGCGAACATTGAATCATCGGTGTATGTATCAAAGTATTTAAAAATTTTAGCTGAATACGTTAATGTTTTGACATAGTAGCTTTCCTTCCATGTATTCTTTTTTTAAAATTTTATGACTAAAGTTTTATGACTTGATATTTATTTTACAGTTTAATCAGTTTCACTGATAGTTTCTGTGTGTAGTAAATGCAGTTTTGTCTGTCTGTACCAAAGGTGTTCTCAAGTTCACTACTAAAAAACAATAGTGTTTTACATCGTGTTCAATACCAAATTCCTCTTCGATCAGTTTTTGTTAGTTGCAGTGATGGTTTCTTTGTGGGTAGTGAATCCCCCTTCGTTGCTCTGTACCCCACGTGCCCAGGATTTCCGTGCTACCAGTCTACAGTATGTTCCCTATTAAATTCAAAGTTTCACGAGTAACTAAATCAGTGTCTATTTTTATTTTCTGTACTGAGATTCTTGCTCGTAATCGTGCGTATTTACTACAGGCTTCACTAAAGCTTCCCAGTCTATCCATTTATTGAATCAATCCACTGGAAAGATGGTGAACTTTTTAGAGCTGTTGGTATTATTCTAGTTTTTGTTTGTGTGTATTGAGTTTGTTTCTGAGTAATGATTCATTTTGTCCAAAACCACAACTTGCGTTCTTGGTTAAGCTGCTACCATCCTACAGTATTTCCCCCGGTACCGTTGTTAACTCTCATATATAGTGTCTAGCTACTAACATACTAGCGCTGAAGGAGAAATTAATCATATCAATAACTTGCTTAAATGACAGTCCAATATCTTCATCGTACTATTTCAGAGTGAACTGCAAGGATGTCTGCCTCTCCGTGCCTTCTGCACTGCATTTTTAGAAGCCACTTTCGGAGTTCTCTTGGGACCCTGCTAGTGTAAAAATACCTTTGATATAGGCTTCAAGAGTTATCTAGTGTATTTGATGTTTGCTCAGTTTCCCCACGGTAACTAAAAGATGATATGGTTGTCCTGTATGCCGGCCGGCCGGTGTGGCCGTGTGGTTCTAGGCGCTTCAGTATGAAACCGCGTGACCGCTACGGTCGCAGGTTCGAATCCTGCCTCGGGCATGGATGTGTGTCATGGCCTTAGGTTAGTTAGGTTTAAGTAGTTCTAAGTTCTAGGGGACGGATGACCACAGATGTTGTCCCATAGTGCTCAGAGCCATTTGAACCATTTTTGAACCTGTATGCCGTTAACTGCATGAGTATTAGTGTGCTTTATACGTCGGAACCAGGCATTGGCCGCTTTTAACATTCTTTTCACATGTCCTTTGTTGCTACCTTATGCAGTTGCGAAGTCGGTAATTCTAGTATGAGTTTTTGAGACCCACTGTCTCATACTAATCGTATTTATTGTGTACCATATTGCTCCCCACGCAAATACTTGGCATTGAGAAAATAAATGAGGATTATATCCTGTGGTGTCACCCGAAGAGTGACGCCCGGCAGTGAAGTTGGGATGTCACGACGGAACCACAAGCTAAGGACAGTTGGTGCCAGACGGAGCCACGAATGAGAGACGTCGACAAAGATACGGCCTCAAGAGGTTCCGTACGCCTGCGCTGCTGGAAGTCTAGTTACGTCAGAAAGCAGTGCCGCTCGTCTTAATGTTTGAGAGCCCAGCGTGATAGCAGCCTCAACATGGCCGAGAGTCAGGCAGCGGTGTAGTAGAGCTCAGTTTCCCCACGGTAACTAAAAGATGATATGGTTGTCCTGTATGCCTGCCGGCCGGTGTGGCCGTGTGGTTCTAGGCGCTTCAGTATGAAACCGCGTGACCGCTACGGTCGCAGGTTCGAATCCTGCCTCGGGCATGGATGTGTGTCATGTCCTTAGGTTAGTTAGGTTTAAGTAGTTCTAAGTTCTAGGGGACGGATGACCACAGATGTTGTCCCATAGTGCTCAGAGCCATTTGAACCATTTTTGAACCTGTATGCCGTTAACTGCATGAGTATTAGTGTGCTTTATACGTCGGAACCAGGCATTGGCCGCTTTTAACATTCTTTTCACATGTCCTTTGTTGCTACCTTATGCATTTGCGAAGTCGGTAATTCTAGTATGAGTTTTTGAGACCCACTGTCTCATACTAATCGTATTTATTGTGTACCATATTGCTCCCCACGCAAATACTTGGCATTGAGAAAATAAATGAGGATTATATCCTGTGGTGTCACCCGAAGAGTGACGCCCGGCAGTGAAGTTGGGATGTCACGACGGAACCACAAGCTAAGGACAGTTGGTGCCAGACGGAGCCACGAATGAGAGACGTCGACAAAGATACGGCCTCAAGAGGTTCCGTACGCCTGCGCTGCTGGAAGTCTAGTTACGTCAGAAAGCAGTGCCGCTCGTCTTAATGTTTGAGAGCCCAGCGTGATAGCAGCCTCAACATGGCCGAGAGTCAGGCAGCGGTGTAGTACCGTTAATCATAATGGTGTGCTACACTTTATAGTTAAATGAATGTGTCATTTGACTGCCTTCAATACCATGCAAAGTAATGAACCGTTATTATAGTGTTCTGTGGCAACAGCAAAGTATACTGCCATCCCTAAAAACGTGGATTCCATCCAAGTAAGTATATTGTAGTAAAGCGTTAAGTGGACTAATTTTCTTTCTATGTGCTGTAGCAACCTAAAGATCTCCTGGGGAAGTAAAACTACTGAAGAGTCATTTAGGCTTACTACGATGCACGTAAAATAACTGACACAGAAACCCCACTGCTCAACGCAGAAAAAAATTTCAGTCACATAAGCCAGTCCTAGTACCGTGCAGAATATTTTTGTTCTGAGAAATCAATGCGCTTACGAAACAAGGCACTGAATGAATAACATCAATGGATTACGTAAGTGGATTGAGAGTTGCTTACGATACGTTCACTCGTCAGAATTCTCGTACTTCCTTGCGTTTTCCGTTGTGCTAATAAATCATTATACTTTTGAGAATAATTCAGTTATTGAGCCAGATTATTTATGTTTTAAGACGAGCCTTTAATCAGACGATGTTCACTTTCAGAAGCATGTCTCTAAGTGCTGTTCCTCTGTGTAAAATAAAAGCAAACTACCACCTTAAACCTTTAACACTCTCTCCAGTTTATTTTTGTACATTTCTATTACATTTGTCGAATCCAGAACACGTGTCCCGGATGGCTTCTTGGCTGAGAGTTCCATCGTAACTGATTACTTTGTAGCATAGACGATATTAACTGTTCTGACTTGAACCATCATAAAAACGACATGTTCAATCTTCCAGAAGCACAGATATGTGGAACTATACGCTTAACAAAGCTTCACTTAAGGAAGCACTCCTTGATAATGGACTCAATCTGAAGAGCATAAAATCCACCCTGGGGAAGTCCAGGTGCCGTCAGGGAAGGGCAGGAATTTGAGTACCATTTGCTGCGATATAATATGGCGTACAAACAATGGTCTCACAAAAATGGCTAGAGGTGGCCAGAGGCGAGAGTCATGTCTTGTCAGTGACAATCGGTTTCAAATCCTATAGGAATTACTGACGTCAGTGGCCGCAGGAGCACCTCAGCCACTCTACAAGCAAACGTTGTTGAGGGAACAGTATACAGTGGGCCCTTGGAGCCAGTCTGTAGTGGGCATTTAGAATCAAGTATCTCACAGAAGACCATTTGTCACTGCGGTACATAAAAGTACACGTCTTCAGTGGGCGCAAAAACAGAGAAAATAGACAGTAGCTGATTAGAGGCGTGTGGTATGATTCGACAAACAAAAAATTTGACCCTCTTTTAACACTTTTTATTAGGTCACTTTCTTATCAGTTTGAACAGTACAGATTTTGCAATTAATTTTTAGCTAACTTCCTAATCAGCTAGTGATTTGAAACTCAGAATAGCTAAGAAATGGATGAAAACTCAATTTTAACTCACATTCTTGTCTGGTGTGAGGGTGGAGGTTTTTTTTTTACCACTTTCGTTTGCCGATAGGCTAGAGACTTGGAAGTTTCAGCGTAGCTCAGAACTGGATGACAATGCAATACTTGTCTCGTGCGTAGGGGAGAACACTTTGTTTGCCACTATCATTTATCGATGAGTTAGGCACTTAAAACTTTCAATACAGCACAGAATTAGATGACAATGCAATATTAATCCGCTTTCGTGTCCTGTGTGCGTCGGTGGGTACTTTGTGTACCCCTGTTGTTTAGGCCTTTACCTTTCCCACTTGCGAACGTTTCGTGGTATGGATGTTTGCTGGTAAGTCCCTGTGTGAGCTTGATGGTATTTAATTTTTACCTTTTGGTCTTTTCGCTAGATAATCGTCAGAGGAAGCATTGTATTGGTTGACTCAGGTAAAGAGAAATGAAAATAATCCTGAATTTACCAAATGTCTCGGCGGGAATCTCATCAAAATATGTAAAATCGATTGAAAAATTTGACGCACACAAGATTTAAAAGCAGAAAACAATTATTTAGATATTTTTTGCGGAACACGTTTTTGAAATGGCCAAGAAAGTATATAGTAATTTCTCCTGGCCCCATATAGGTTCCTTATACTGATCGTCCCGATGATTTATGCTTATGAATTTTCAATAGCTGTTGAAATAGTTCAAACGAAGAACGTGGGGCGCATGCAGTACATAATTCATGCATGAATATTTCACCTCCATAATATTCTCTACGTTTGCGTTTTAAATTGTGGAGGTATTAGCTGTTAAAAATTCAGAAGCACAAATGTTGACGTCTATCTCTGTCGTGTTAGAAATATATATGGGGCTAGGAGAAAATATTTTATACCTCTAGCCGGTTTTAAAACATGTTATATTTATGTGCTTCTTATTTAAATAATCATCTAGACCATGCAAGGCGTAACGCTGCGGCAGCGCAATAATGCATTAAACGCTTAGTGTGTGGAGGGTCTACTTAATGCTGGAGGTGCTCCTGCGATATCTTGGGTGTGTTCTTCATACCTGGACAAGAGCCCATTCATTGAAGTTATCTTGAATATATACCAGGTTGTTTAGTTCAACATTCTACGTGACCAGGTGTTGCCCTTTCTTCTAAATCTTTTAGGGTATGATGTGAACAATCCCGTCTTCCAAGATGAAAACACCCTTATTTCACAGGGATGCAGGCATATTCCTGGTTTAATGAACACTCAGGTCTCCTAATTCACATACACTGACGGGCTAAATCACTCGATCCTAATCCCATAGGAAGTAGGAATTACTAGAACAAGGGGTGCAGCAAACCAATGAGCAACACTACAGTTTGGGATCTTCTGTAACTGTACAGGTTAGGCAGCTATACACAGTGGATATTCAGTGCTGATACACTGACAAACAGCGACCACCCTATTCACAGTGTGCATAGGGGTACCTCCAAACACGATAGTCCCTTGCTGGTGTTGTGTCACGTTTCTACGTCGACCATTGTTATTACGCTGATTTACTTGATTACAGTGGCATTTTTCAAATAAAATATCTATATAACACAAGTGCAGTTGTAAGATCGGTTATTGCTGCTACAATGGCAGGTTATCAAGATTTACGTGAGTTTGAACGTGGTGTTATAGTTGGAGTACGGGCAATGGGACATAACATCTCTGAGGTAGCGATGAAGTGGCGATTTTCCCGTATAACCACTTCACGAATGTAAGGTGAATACCAGGAATCCGGTAAAACATCAAATCTCCGACATCGCTGCGACCGGAAAAACATCCTGAAAGAATGGGATCAATGATTGCAGAGAAACGTTCAACGTGACAGAAGTTCACCCCTTTCGAAAATTGCTGCAGATATCAGTGCTGAGCTATCAAAAAGCGTTAGAGTGCCAACCATTCGACGAAACATCAGCGATATAGACTTCCGGAGCCGAAGAACCACTCGTGTATCCTTGATGACTGCACGATATAAACCTTTACGCCTCGCCTGGGCCCGTCATCACCGACACTGTGTTGATGAATGCAAACATTTTGTCTGGTCGGACGTGTCTCATTTCAAAATGTATCGAGCGCATGGACGGGTAAGGGTACGGAGACAACCTCATGAACCCATGGACCCTGCATGTAAGCAGAGATCTATTCAAGCTGGTGGAAGCTCTGCAATGGTGTGTGGCGTATGCAGTTGGAGTGATATGGGACACCCTGATACGTCTATATACGACTCTGATAGGTGAGACGTACATTCACATATCGCCTATCACCTGCATCCATACATGTCCATTGTGCATTCCAATGGACTTATGTATTTCCCGCAGTACAATGCGACACCCCACACTTCCAGAACTGCTACAGAGTGGCTTCAGGATCACTCATCTGAGTTTAAACGCTTCCATTGGTCACCAAACTCCCAAAACATAAACATTATTGATTATATCTGGGATTCCTTGCAACTTGCTGTTCAGAAGAGATCTCTAGCCCCTAGTACTCTTACGGATTAATGGTGTCACTTTCCCCCAGCACTACGTCAGACATTAGTCATGTCCATGCCATGTCGTGCTGCGCCATTTCTGCTTACACGCCGGGGCCCTACACGACATTACGTAGGTGTACCAGTTTCTTTGGCTCTTCAGTGTAAATAACAGTGACGATCGGCATGTGTATCACACCTGCTATTCAAGTTTTTTTTAAAGGTATTTCCCTACATATTAAAATGGATGCATGTGCCTGTGTGTGTGTCTCCACACCTCTTCCTAAGACATGAGACCCATTTCAACCAGAGTTGGTACACATATACCTTACTGTCAGGCATCAATCGCTGTCGGGGTAAGAACCACCTACCGATAAAAGTGCTGGAGGTGGGAGCGAAAAAAGAACGTAGCCAGTCATGTGTGAATTCGCCGACTTTATTACTCCAGTAATCGAGAATGAGGGCTGTTAGCGACTTGTAACAAACTTCTTCTCCTTCTTCTTGTTCTTTCATCATGGTCTAGGCCATATTCCTGTTCCGTCCTCTGAGTATCCAGCTATCTTTCTCTTAGTCTTCCTACGTATCTTGTACCTAAAGATTTCAAATTTATGGCTTGTTTTGGTTGTCTGGAATCCGTAATTCTTTGTAGATGTCTAATTTTGTACAGCTCTTAACTCCTCTCAGAAATCTTATTTCTTCTTTTGGATTCTACTTTCTTGTTTTTTGGTAGATGTTTATGTTTCTCTTCCAAACAGCAATGAGGGGCTGGCCATCACCTTGTGGTTTTTGTGTCTTTTCTCACTTTATTTCTCAGTGTTGCATTGTTTGCTCCGCATACAATTTAATATGTCTACAGTTCATTGTCAGTCTCGAGTTCACTCTGGTATCTTACTCGTATAATATCTACGAGGTAACTGTGCCTTTATGCGCGTCACCCTGCGGACCAGTGCCTACATTTTTATTTCCCGCCGCGGTTGGCAGCTGCACAGCATCGCGCCTTCACATCACGAGTCAGCGCCGTCCGAGCTTGAAGCAGGGCACTGCGGTGGCCGGCGGTGGAGCTCGGCGGGAACGGGAGGAGGTCTATTAGTCTTCAGTTTTGACCACCAAGTGGGTACACAGCAGTGGTGCTGTGGTGAGAACTTCACCGTACTTTAGGTCAGTATTAGCGGACAGCTGACTGAAATAAAGCAAAGACTGTGTGGGATACGAATTGCAGAGTTCGTGAGATTTCTGCATTTACATGCGGATCAGGAAACTGGATAAGCGCAAGGATAACTGTATTTGAAGGATTGCTTATCTTGTGAAATTAAATTTCCAGGCAAGGGGACAGTTTGTGCACGTGGTATTCATGAACGTTTACTTGTTGTTATTTTCTTATAAACTGGTTTAGTTTAGTTTAAGGAGTTGTACTTATGTATGTTGTTAAATTTTGAGCTCACAGAGCTCTGAGTGTGAGCTAGGAAGTGCTTATAATTGTGTATCCTGGTAGCATACGCTGAATTCTTGAAAGAAATTCGTCGCCAAGTGCATGTGAAAAATTGTAGGTGGCATATGGCCGTATCACAATTTTAGTGTCAGTCGATATACATCGGGTTATTTCTTCTTTGTTTGTGGGCCACAGCCCGTTGCTTTCTTGTCTATGCTAAGTGCGATCTGAATTAGTCTCGTGTCACTAGTCGTGACCACTACTTGAATTCTTGTGACTTGTTTTCAGTAAAGAGAAGGGCTACCTGTGTTTGTTGGACGACAAGGTCCTGGGGTTGCTACTTTAACTAAACGTGAAGTAAATGTTCTGTCCTAAATGTTTCTGCTGCAGTTTCAGTTATTTATGTTTTTGAGGAATCTGAGTGAATGTAAAGTTTCTGACGAACGTATTACCAACGACGTCTCCTAGAGAAAGAGGCAAACGTAGCAGACCTATTATTGGAGCTGTAAGAATATTCCATTTGGTTCAATGTCTAGATAAGCATAACAGGTTATAAGCTAGTTGCTGAAGCATGACTGAAGTCATGATCATTTGTGCTTGGCTGCGTTTTAATTGTCTTGGTAATTTCTGAATGAAAATCAATTTAGCGGGTCAATTAAAGTGTTCAAAACTTATTGGAACGTGCTAATGGCCGAAATTTAATAAATGTTTTTAGTGATGTCTAAATTTTAGTGCATTCCCTCTCAACTCAACACCACCCGAACCCTTTGGTATTCTACCTTTGCTGCAGTAACTGAAGTGACTAACTTGTTCGGTGATTTTGTCTCCTACTATAATCTCAGAGGTTTTGTCCCTTTGAAAGCCATCGCTTCTGTCCTTGGAATAGATATTTCCATATCACGTTCTTTAGAAATTTGGTTCAGTCTCTAGATGGATCTTTGTCTCGCTACCCGTTCAACTGGAAGGTCGTCTGCGAAAAGCCTCCTATTAAAAATATGGTATGTGATAATCTCGTCCATATCAATTTCTTGTTTTCATGTTTCAGTCATATCGTCAATGTGCATATTAAAAAGTGCGGGTGATAAGCTACACACTTGTCGGACACCTTGGTTAATCGGTATGTCTTTTGATATAGTATGCTTAGTCTTTATTCTTGTTTTTGTACCTTTATATAGGCTTTCTATCAGCTTTATTACTTTCCGAGATTATCCATCCTGTGTAATATGTTCTATAAGATTTTCTTATCTATGTCGTCGAAGGTTTCCTCTAAGACTATAAATGCGAAGTGTGTTTTCCTGTTGATCTCTCTTTTTTGTTTTTCTGTAACTTGTTCATATGTGAAAACATCATCAGAACACATAATTTCAAAGCCTCATGAAATTTTTTCACGCTGACAATCAGTACAAAATGTTGAAAGGAAAAATGTGCATCGCGTAATACGTTTCCGCTGTTCATTCAGTGAAAGTACCGCCATGGGTATGACTTTATATTTTGTCACTTCTTTACTACTAACTGTACTCATGACACAATTTACAGACAGTATGTGCATACACTACTGAATGTAAGTGCAAAACTATACCATTGTACCAGAAGTATTTCGCGAGATATGATGCCTTCAACAATGAGATTTGTGAAAAACTGCCGCATCATGCATGATCACTAATTCCATTCAAAATAAATTTCGCAGACATTATACACGAATGCCGCCGAATTTACCTACAATGTTATGTCATTGTACAACACACTGTTCAGTACATACGTTGTCATAACTCATGAAAAACTGCCAAACCGTGCACGTCGTTTAAATTTATTACTTCATCTCTATTGACCCCATTCGTAACACATTTTGAGACAGTATCTACATATGCCGTGTAAAGTACCCACGCAAATGAACGATAGTATTATTGTATTATGTAAGATAGTATTATCGTACGACACATAGTGAAATCAAACTGAACTGCGTGAAAAATACCGAATAATGCACGGATATGTAATACTTTTTTGTTTTACTTCTAAGACACTTCTACAGTCGAAACAACTTGATGAAATGATTGACTTCCGGCAGAGCTATTAAGGGACGGTGACATCGAGACGTTTACGAAATACTACTGGCGACAGGCGATGTAGTTGCGCCCAACTGCCTGTACATTAACTAGACATATTGCTTACAGTCAAGTTTTGAGTGAAATAAACTTTGCTGATAAGTTGTATTTAGGATAGGCAACACCTTTATGGTGGTTCATGGAATGGCAGAACCAGGCCCGCGCTGCAACTTCACCACTGAATGTGTGCGAGATTCCGTTTTTCTCACATAACTGGAAACCAAAACGCCACACATCTTCTCTTGTGAGTGTTTCTTAGTCTGAGTACTGTAATTATCCATTTTTACATTGTGCATATTTCTTTGTAGAGTGTTCATTAATTTCAGAGGTGTTTTTACGAATACAAGGAAATATTTATTTGAGATTATCGCTCAAACATGGCTCTGAGCACTACGGGACTTTACTTCTAAGGTCATCAGTCCCCTAGAACTTAGAACTAACTAAACCTACTAACCTAACGATATCACACACATCCATGCCCGAGGCAGGATTCGAGCCTGCGACCGTAGAAGTCGCGCGGTTCCAGACTGTAGCGCCTGGAACCTCTCGGCCACCCGGCCGACTTGAGATTATGCTACGGCCCCAGTTCCCAATTTGTTTCCATTTCTAATAGAAAATTGTCAAAATAAATACACTAGTAATGCCACGTTTGTCAGTTGGCTGTGTTATAAAATCGTCAATCGAAATGTTCAACTTACAAATTGCTCAAACAATACATATCTACGTAAATATTCCTCTGAAAATCGCCACATTGTGCTAACGTGCTGGCTTATTAGAAGAGGGTTTTCGAAAATTAAGGTTGAGCTGCTTGATAAGTAGGAAGGAGAAAGTATAGCAGATTATGCAACAAATAGACCGAATGAAAACTCGTATGTAGTTAAAAATTGAAAAACTGGTAATCAAAGGCCTACAGACTCTTTCTAAATAAAGGTCTAACTGCTTCTTTACTTCGAAGAGGCTGGAGAAAACATTCGGGACGACAACTGTATGCTACTGGCCGTAGCCGAACCTGTGAGAACAGTTGGTGGCGCTTGCACTGTACGGGCGAGAGGTAGAGCGCTGCGCGGGATGCCGCCACAGCAGGGGCGAGCCGCGGCTGCCCTCAAAGAAGGTGGCAGCAGCGGCGGCAGAGCCCGGCTGGAGCGCGCTGCGCTGGGCCCGCATGTCGGCCATTAGCGCGTCCTAATTGCGGTCCCTCCTCCGCCCCCGGCCGCCCCCGCTGCTTATCGCGGTAATCCCAGCCCTGCCTCCCGTACTGCCGGTGCCGCCACCGCCGACACGCGACACGCTCTGCTCGGCTCTGATTCAATTTTAAGCGGCCCGCATTTTTCTCGTCCCCGGTAAATTATTTTAAAAATGCATATATATGCACGCATGTGACCTACTAAAATGTTAAAAGGCCACTAACTCAACACGCCGTGTGAGTGTGATGTCATGTCGCCCGTAACTAACACTAGGTCTCGGTAGAATGAAAGCGCGCCGTCGCATTCAGGGAATTAAATTACACATTCCGATTTTTTTGATGCTCTGTGAGACTCATTTGATAACTCTGCCCCTCTAGTCATCAATTTCGTCGTACTGTAAGCATCACTTGTATGCTGATGACCTCCAGTTGTAACCATAAGCGCAAAACCAATAAACTTCAAGGGGTAGAACACAGTGACGAGAGCCTTTTGAACCGAAAATCATGGGTTTTTTCAATAAAATAACAAAACAAATTATAAAACCTAAACCCTTACCGTACACCCTTAAGATTGTATTGTGTAAGGCCTTCCCTCAGAGTCCAAGGGCTGTTAATGGGAGCTCTGAAGGCCACAATTTTCAACCTAGAACAAAATTTCAAAACATTCTTTGAAACTAATGATATTGGGTAACGTAGTATGTAGAGATATTACAAAAATAGTTTTTAGTAAAATGGCGGCTGTCTGTAATAAGTCACTTTTTACAAAAAAGATGTCATTATAAATACGAGAAGCAAAAATCTAAATATAAATGTATCACACAAATCCTACCTACTACAATAGAAAAATGTCCACTCACAAGTCACAAAAAGGTATAATGGAATTGCATATTTATTTCACGACTTATATTTCCTGCCAACTTGAAAAACTTAATTTTAGAAAAAAAATTACAATTTCAATTTGTGGTGTTTTTTTTTAATACTGAATCTAAGTAAACCTGTAATGGTACAACTGGCCTGTTTTCCGCTAGTGTCGAAACGCTTTAATGTTGACGAAATTATATCGATTAATAACTAACTTCTGCTTACCAATCGAAGTGATTTTGCGGGACTGGGATTACCTTTCTTTTCATTTTGAAGCACTTAGTTTCTACTTGGAAAGAAAGAAATTGGTATGAGAAGTTAAGCAGAAATGGGACACCCACGTGTTTTTCGACAGTTTACCATAAACGAATAATGTTACGAAGATAAATCTGGTTGAAAGCAGTATTTTAGTTGGTGCTAACGCCCTCTGTGACACTACAGGAAGCTAACATTACCTCTGTTCCGTTGGTTACTGTTATAGTATTACATGTATTGCATTCGAGCGCTCCGATGTGTTGAATCTCCATGCAGTAAACTGCGGGAATTGTAACACTTAATGCACACTTTATTCGAATGTGCCTTAAAAATAGACTCTATAACGAACATTTTAAGCCAGAAAAAATATTAGGCTTAAGAAAGATGTCTACCCTAGTCTATCCCCCTACAATAGCTTTCAAGGACTTCATTACAGACCTGTGTGCACCATCTAAACGAGCACAGAATACAGGATTAAAGCTCAATTAATCCAAAAACCCAAGTAGTCCTGAAAGGTCAAACTAGGCCCATTAGTACGAAATATTGCGAACCCCTACCGTCTATAACTTTAAACTGTACAAATATCAACTTCTCTTCCTCAGTAAAGAGCGTAGGAGAATATACGAATAGCTAAATCCGCTGAGCACATAGTTTCAATGTGCAAGTAGGCCCCAGGTTCTCTCCATGTTCTACAAAAATATAAAAAGCTCTTCTCTTTCTACCTGAAAAATAAATTTGTGCAAACAGTTGTTCATTACAGCGATGTTGTCCTGCAAGCTTTCTCTCCGAAAAGCTCACGGCGCCTGGAACTGGCGATGAACACTTGCATTTGATGCATCTTCGACGTTCGAGTCTTTGATCATATTAAACACTTATACACTGGCATCCCGGCCAAGTGCGGACAAACGTAGAGATGCCCACACACTGTTTCTTCTCTACTGACTTATCAAACTACATTGTCCCTCACATAAAATAGTGATATAGTTTTCCAAGAAACATTGATGGAAACTGTGGAAGCAGATATAACAACATGAAAATGACTAAAGAAATCATACATAAAAACTGTGTTATTAACAGTGAATCATGAGGAAAAATAACAAGAAAGAATTTTGTACACATCACAATATAAGATACATAAAAATGATCATAGTTTTGGTTCATTGTAAAGTTAATCCAACGGCTACAGCTGCATATAAAGTAAAACGGTTTCTCGTTGCTGTTGACAGTACCACTTGCTTAACAACTTGTTTGTCCGTCTTTAGAACGAAATACATCACCGATTCCGCGTATCAGGAATCCGACATTTTGATGGTAAGTTTAATATGGTGGTATGTGGCATTAGATGTCTACGCACAGGTCATGTACTTCTCGTAAATAACAGTCTACCGTTTTTCGTATGCGGTGATGGCGCCCGATAGCGACCCAGATGGGTGCTATTTTACACTGGACGAATTTGGTCACCTAAGCACCAACGCGAATTTATTTTAATCCCCTTTAAACTATTGTAGCTTGGTTCTGGATCCGAAATACGGACAGTTGTACTGCTGGAAGATGACTTCACCGTCGGGGATGATTTCAAGCGTGAGGGGATGTAGGTGGTTTGAAGCTGTGAGCTTGTCTTAGATTACTCTGACAGGTCCAATACAAGTGCAGCAGAAAGTCTGCCGTAGCCTGATACTGCTCCCACCAACCTGCGTTCGTGGCGAGCTGCTCGTTTCAAGCCGCCGTTCACCTCGACGACGGCGTTTGTGGGAACGATCGTCTACCTAGCGTAGGAAATACTTGCTTCACCTGAGGAGCCGACACATTTCTATCGATCGACGGTCAAATCCCAAATGGTCTTGTGCTCACTGCAATCGTAACTGACGATATCCTTGGGTCAACATGTGAACGTGTAAGGGTGGCCTGCCACGGAGCTTCATGGTCAACAATGTTCAGTGAACGGTGTGCTCTGTAACGCTTGTGCGTGTGCGAGCTTTGCGCTGTTTCTTCTGAAATGCCACAGATGTCCTTACAGCCTGATTTACAGAGCAGACCAGTCTCTGAACCCCACGTTCTGTGAAGAGGACATCCAGTCATTTAACGCCTAGTGGTAGTTTCACTGTGCTACGTCTCTATGTAGATGTTCGCGACAGTAGCACGTGAACATTCTAGCAGCGTCGCCGTTTTCGATATAATCGTTCACGGGCTTTGCGTAATAATAATCTCTCACGTAGTTATTCACTTATGTGTAACTTCCGATCAGCGATTTCCCACGTAGACGAAACAAAGCATAGGCAAGATGATCAAGAGTGCGATTATAGCAGTTGTTCTTCTTCAAAATTTGTGACGCATGTTTCACGTGCAGTAGAGTGAACACACGTTCACAATGCCAGACTCTTCTTCAAAATAAGAATAGCTGTGGTGGTGAATGAATACTATTACAATGCACTATATAAGTAATCACCATTCCTTCCAGAAACTACTCTTTCCATTTTCGTTTCAACCGCATCACTGCAAGTGCACAAAAGTGTCATTGAATATCACATAACATTTACTCAGTATTTTTAGAAGCAACTGCCTCAATATTCATTATATGAGTTCAGTCTTACAGCATACCAGCCGTCAAAGGTAACTTCAACTTCGTTTATCTCTCTCTCCCTCACGTTAAGCTTTCACTTGCTTAAAGGTACTGAGTAAATGAACGTATGTATCAGCATATGTACCATATCTCTGGAACCCTAGGATCGACTTTTTACTCGTCACACTTACTGTATGGAAACAAGCACTTTTGTGGTATGGACGACTTAGTTCACATTGAGCTTTGGGTGATTTAGATGGTACAAAGAAAGACGGGGGAGCAGCACAGCAACAGAGGAGGACTAGATGTATATAGAGAGGAAGGAGGAGATGGACAGAGAAAGGTGGAAAGAGAACGCCAAACTGAGACTGAGATGGAGGCAGGTGTGGAGAGCATGTGAGGAGGATATGGAAAGAGGAAGCTGACATGAACAGAGAGAGCAAGAGAAGGAAAAGAGAGGAGGAGGAGGAGGAAGTGACGGAGAAGGAGTAAGGGACAGCCAGAGAAATGGGGCAGGAGAAGAGAGTTGCAGGGAGAGGGGAATATGACAAAGAGAGAGGGAGGGGGGTGATGAACAGAGAGATGCGTGGGAAATGGTCAGAGAGAGGAAGGAAGAGGAATGGAAAGAAAGTGGCTGAAGGACAGACAGCGGGAGAAGGAGTAGATGGACAGAAAGAAGGCAGGTGAGAAGCTGGTCACAGGGATAGGAGGGGATGTACAGAGAAGATAGATGGGGTAGGAAGACAGGGATGGATACAGAAGCGAGGAGAACAAGGTTTGAGAGAGGTGGGAGAAAGAGATGGAATAAAGGATTGACAATGGGTGAGACAGAGAGACAGTGGTGACAGAACGAGGTGGGCAGAGGGCAGGGAAGGAGGGGTTGATGCAAGTGGAGGAGGAGAACCGTAGAGAGAGTGAAAGAGGAGACGGACTTGGAGCAGATGAAGACGAGTATAAAGAATGGAGAGAGGAAGGAGACGCATGCTATGTAAGCGCCATTCGAAAATGCGATCGAAGCCTCTGTAAAATCCTAGTATATTATAAAGATCATGTATGAGATTCCCACATCTTCTCCTAAACCGCTAATCGACTTCAACCAACTCGGCTCGGTGCACAACCACTTGTAATCCGCAATGATGCACTGTGAGGTAAGAACCTACTATCACCAAATGTAGTTTGTGCGGGGGTGAAACTGATTTGACACAGGGTAATTTCGAATAAAAACCATAATCAGTGGTGGTCGAAGACATCTGGCTTAAGAAGTCCCGTTAATAGCGTTGTCAAAGAGGGCGGAGAAGCGGACAGAGGTTCAGAACACGCTCTTGCCTTTGGGAAAGGAAACTACACCTAAAAGACGGAAGAATCAGCAGTCATCAACGGCATAAGGAGCAGGAAACAATGGAAACCACTGCATTAAATGTGCATAAGGTGAGTCCACAGGACATATGACCTGCAACTGACACACCGTCATGATTGTATCTCAATTGGCAAAATTTTCCAGATTAGTCCCCCATTCGAATCAATGGGAAGGAGACTACAGATGGCGAAGTGACCATGAAAAAATATCGAAAAAGCAACGACGTGTTACTCTACGAGACGGAGAACCGAATGTCAGAAGTTTGAGCGTAGTGGGAAAACAAAGAAAACGTGAAAAGGCAAATGCGAAGACTCGATCTACATATAGTGGGGGTCAGTGAAATAAAAAAAGGCGATAAGGATTTCTTGTCGGACGAATGTAGGGTAATATCAACAACAGCAGAAAATGATACAAAGGAGGTAGGATTCGTTATGAATAGGATAGTGGCGCAAAATCGTTCAGTAACTGGAATATGCTTAGATTCTACGGCTTCAACGGTAGTTTAGGCACA
The DNA here is from genome assembly GCF_023897955.1 of Schistocerca gregaria. NCBI lineage: Eukaryota > Metazoa > Arthropoda > Insecta > Orthoptera > Acrididae > Schistocerca > Schistocerca gregaria. The sequence goes on along the minus strand of NC_064921.1, from coordinate 107,396,945 downwards.
CACGCCAGTGGTTCAGGCAGGGGATGAAGAGATAGAGAACGTATATGAGGATACTGAACGCATAACTCAGCATGTAGAGCCAATAAAAATTTAATAGTCTTAGGGGACTGGAATGTGTATGTAAGAGAAGAAATAGAAGAAAGGGTTACGAGAGGATATGGGCTTGGCAGTGGAAATTAGAGAGGAGAAGGATTAATTGATTTCGGCTGAAATTTCTGTTTGTGACAATCAATATTCAGTTCAAGGATCACAAGATGAGGATATTCCAACAACAGGAAGATTCAAGCTGGATTACATTATTGTGGGATGTTGATAGTAAAGCGTACCCAGGTGCGGACATAGAGTCAGATCATACTTTAATAATGATGAAGAGTAAACGTACGTTCAAGAGAATCGTTCGGAAGAATCGGTGTAGAAGGAAGTGTAATACTGAAGTTGTGCTGAATGATGAGTCGTTTTTGAAGTTCGCTGAAGATATGGATGCTGCACATGAATACCAGAGTAGGTATTTCAGATGAAGGAGATTGGATATCCTTAAAGAGGCAATCACTGATGTTGAATGGACAGCCATAGCTACAAGGAATGAAACTGTGAAGAAACCTTGGGAACGAAAAACACATCAACTGATTGATGACAACATAAAATATAAAGATACTCAGAGAAAGACAGGAATAGGCAATGCAAATCTTTGAGGAACAAAAGTAATGAAAAGTGCAGAGCAGTCATTGCGAAATGGCTGCAGGAAAAACAGTGAATCGAAAAGCAAATTATCGTCGAAAGTTATGGCACTGCATATAAAAAAATCCAAACAAGCTTCAGTGAAATTAGAATCAAACCCTTAAGAGTTAGCGGTCATTGAAGGCCTCTATGAGGGGAGCCCAACTCTGATGACGTCAACATGGAAAACGTAGCTGATCTAGTTTTATTTTTTCTTCTCAGTTTAATGATGTTTGCTGCAGCCACTCACAAGTTCCTCACCTGTGCCAACCTGTTCATATCACGGGAGCAGTTGCCACCTAAATCAAGCAAGCACTACGTCTTCAGGCCACAAGTGGCCCATCGGGGCCATCCGACCGCGGTGTCATCCTGAGCTGAGGATGCGGGTAGGAGGGGCGTTAGGTCAGCACACCGCCCCTCTCCCTGTCGTTATGATGGTTTTCTTTGACTGGAGCCGATACTATTCGATCGAGTAGGTCCTCAATTGGCATCACGAAGCTAAGTGCACCCCATGAAATGGCAACAGCGCATGGTTGCCCGGATGGCCACCCATCCACGTGCCGGCCACGCTCAGCAGCGCTACACGTCGGTGATCCGACAGGACCCAGTGTATCCACTGCGACAAGGCCATGGCAACCTTCACAGTATTATTTGTAGGATGCTTCCAAATCTTTGTCTTTCTCTACGATTTTGTGCCCCTACAGCTCCATTTAGTACTACATTATTTGTTTCCTGGTGTCTTAAAATAAGAGATGGGCTATCATCCTGTCCCTTTTTTGTTAGTGCGTTTCATATATTCCTTTCCTCACAAGTTCAGAAGAGAAACTACTCATTCCTTACTTTATCGGTCCCCCAAATTTTCAATATTCTTTTTAAACGCGACGATTCTCTTCTATTCTAGTTTTCCCACAGTCCAAGATACACTGTCAAACAAATCTGTAGTCCAAATGTAAATTCTGAGAAATATATTTCCCAGATTAAGATTTTTTGATACTAATACACTTCTTTTGGCTGGGAACGTCCTTTTCTCCAGAGCTAAGCTGCATTTTATGTGCTCTTTGCTCGGCCCACGATGAGTTATTTTGCTTTCTAGGTAGAAGGATCCTTAAATTCATCTATTTCGTTGCCACCAGTTCTGGTGTTAAGTTTCTGGCTGTTAGCATTTCTGCTACTTCTCATTGCTTTCGCCTCTCTTCGATTTATTCTCAATCCATATTCTATACTTATTAGACTGTTTATTCCATTCAGCAGGTCATGTAATTCTTCTTCACTTTCACTGATGATAGCAATGTCATCAGCGAATCACTCATTGATATCCTACCACCCAGAATTTTCATTTAAAAAAATCCTCGACATTTCTTTTATTTCCATCTTTGGTTCTTACATATACAGGTTGAACAGTGGAGCCGAAAGACTATATCCCTGTGTTACATCGTTCTTGTTCTTCCACGCTTGGTTCTTGTACGTATTGTATATTACCTGTCTTTCCCTGTAGCTTACCGCTATTTTTCTCAGAATTTCGAACCTCTTTTACATTGTCGAACGCTTATTCCAGGTATGTCTTCCTTCCATTATCAGACGCGACGTCAGAACTGCCAGTCTGGTGTCCTTATCTTTCCTGAAGCCAAACTGATCATTAAGTAACACGTTCTTAATTTTCTTCTAAATTCTTCTCTATATTATTCTTGTCAGCAGTTTGGGTGCTTGAACTTGCTGCTTGTGCTACAATTGTTTCCCTTTTTAGTTCTAGGAGTTTTCGGAATTTATCGAACATTTTCTCCGAAAGTCAGATGGTATATCGCCAGTCTGTTTCATTCTACGTACCAACGTGAATAGTAGTTTTGTTACCATTTCCCGAGATGATTTTAGAAACTCCAATGCTATGTTATCTACTACTTCTGCCTTATATAACGTTAAGTCGTGCAAAGCTCTTTTAAATTCGGATTCTAATACTGGACCCGCAATCTCTGTTATATCGACTCCCGTTTCTTCTTCTGTCAAGACATTAGACAAGCCTTGGCCGTGATAATGGCCTTCAGTACAGTCTTTCTACGTATACTTTCTCTTAGTGTTACCACCGATGATTTAATTTCACCAGATGTTGTATTGTCTTTTGTCTTCCTCGGCATCTTCACTTTTAAGATGCAGCTATTTTGCCTTAGCATCTCTGTGCTTCTTAACTGCTTTATATTTCTGTATTCCTGAATTTCGCTAAACATTCTTGTACTGCCTTCTTTCGTCGATCAACTGAAATATTTTTTCTGTTATCTGCGGTTTCATCTCAGTTGTCTTCCTTGTACCTATGTTTTTCATTCCACCTTCTGTGAACGTCCTTTTTAGAGACGTCCATTCCTCTCCAACTGAACTGTCTAGTGAACTATTCATTATCAAAACATCTATAACCTCAGAGAACTTCATGTATGTCTTTTCACGTCTTAGTACTTCCGCGTCCTACTGATACGCGCACTGATTCTTCCTGACAAGTCTCTTGGGCTTCAGCCTGCTCTCCGTCATTACTCAGTTGTGATCTGAGTCTATATTTGCTCATGGGTACCCCTTACAATCAAACATCTGACTTAGGAATCTCTGCGTGACCATGACGCAATCTAACTGGAATCTTCCCGAATCTCCCTGCCTTTTCCGGGTATACCTCATTCTCTTGTGATTCTTGAACAGAGCTATTACTAACTGATACTTGTTGCAGAACTCAATTCGTTTTTCTCCTCTCTTATTCCTACTTCTAAGCCCATATTCTCCTGTAACAATTTTGTCTAGTTTTTCCCCTACAACTGTAGACTATTACATTTTCATCTCCTTTTTGGCACTAAATTATGCATTCCGTATACTTTCTCTGTCTCTTCATTTCATCTTCTTGAAACGTCGTCTTGTATACCTGACCTACTGTTGTCAGTTTTGGTTTGCTGTCGATTCTGATGAGAACTCCCTAATACTGAACGGTTCACGGTAACTCACTCACTGTCTTAACTTTCTATTTATAACGAAACCTACTCCAACATCCTTCTGCTGTTGGTATTATTCTACAATCGTGTTACTAAATACCCTTGTCTTCCTCACTTTTCGTTTCAGTGGCCGCTCCCCTTCCCCACTGTTTTTAGCCTGAGCCTCTACATTTCCCTTTTCATATTTTGTAGATCCCCAACCATGTTCAGACTTCTTACAGTCCACGTCCCGTCTCATAGAGAGTTAATTTTTCATTGGTTATGCAATATAATATTAGAGTCAGAATTTATAGGAGCTCTCGAAGACTCGAGATTAAATAAGGCGGAAGGGATGGATAATATTTCACTGGAATTCCTAAGATCATTATAGCATAATCAGCTTAACAGCTTATGCCTTCAACTGCTGAAAAGAGTAATATATAGCAGAATCGGAAAGAGAATTGAGAATCTATTAGGTGACTACCAATTTGGCTTTATGAAACGAAATTTGGCACGTACTTCGATGCGAGATGCCTTTAATAAGTTCCACAACGAAACATTGTCTCGAAATTTGGTAGAAAATCCGAAGAAATTCTGATCGTATGTAAAGTACACAAGCGGCAAGACGCAGTCAATACCTTCGCTGCGGAGTGCCGATGGTACTGTTATCGACGATTCTGCCACTAAAGCGGAGTTATTGAACGCAGTTTTCCGAAATTCCTTCACCAGGGAAGACGAATGGAATATTCCAGAATTTGAAACACGAACATCTGCTAGCATGAGTTTCTTAGAAGTAGATACCTTAGGGGTTGCGAAGCAACTTAAATCGCTTGATACGGGCAAGTCTTCATGTCCAGATTGTATACCGATTAGGTTCCTTTCAGATTACGCTGATACTATAGCTCCCTACTTAGCACTCATACACAACCGCTCGCTCACCGATAGATCTGTACCTACAGATTGGAAAATTGAGTAGGTCGCACCAGTGTTCAAGAAGGGTAGTAGGAGTAATCCATTTAACTACAGACCTATATCATTGACGTCGGTTTGCAGTAGGGTTTTGGAGCATATACTGTATTCAAACATTATGAATCACCTCGAAGGGAACGATCTATTGACACGTAATCAGCATGGCTTCAGCAAACATCGCTCTTGTGCAACGCAGCTAGCTCTTTATTCGCACGAAGTAATGGCCGCTATCGACAGGGGATCTCAAGTTGATTCCGTATTTCTAGATTTCCGGAAAGCTTTTGACACCGTTCCTCACAAGCGACTTCTAATCAAGATGCGGAGCTATTGGGTATCGTCTCAGTTGTGCGACTGGATTCGTTATTTCCTGTCAGGAAGGTCGCAGTTCGTAGTAATAGACGGCAAATCATCGAGTAAAACTGAAGTGATATCAGGTGTTCCCCAGGGAAGCGTCATGGGACCTCTGCTGTTCCTGATCTATATAAACGACCTGGGTGACAATCTGAGCAGTCCTCTTAGATTGTTCGCAGATGATGCTGTAATTTACCGTCTAGTAAGGTCATCCGAAGACCAGTATCAGTTGCAAAGCGATTTAGAAAAGATTGCTGTATGGTGTGTCAGGTGGCAGTTGACGCTAAATAACGAAAAGTGTGAGATGATCCACATGAGTTCGAAAAGAAATCCGTTGGAATTCGATTACTCGATAAATAGTACAATTCTCAAGGCTGTCAATTCAACTAAGTACCTGGGTGTTAAAATTACGAACAACTTCAGTTGGAAGGACCACATAGATAATATTGTCGGGAAGGCGAGCCAAAGGTTGCGTTTCATTGGCAGGACACTTAGAAGATGCAACAAGTCCACTAAAGAGACAGCTTACACTACACTCGTTCGTCCTCTGTTAGAATATTGCTGCTCGGTGTGGGATCCTTACCATGTGGGATTGACGGAGGACATCGAAAGGGTGCAAAAAAGGGCAGCTCGTTTTGTATTATCACGTTATAGGGGAGAGAGTGTGGCAGATATGATACACGAGTTGGGATGGAAGTCATTACAGCATAGACGTTTTTCGTCGCGGCGAGACCTTTTTACGAAATTTCAGTCACCAACTTTCTCTTCCGAATGCGAAAATATTTTGTTGAGCCCAACCTACATAGGTAGGAATGATCATCAAAATAAAATAAGAGAAATCAGAGCTCGAACAGAAAGGTTTAGGTGTTCGTTTTTCCCGCTCGCTGTTCGGGAGTGGAATAGTAGAGAGATAGTATGATTGTGGTTCGATGAACCCTCTGCCAAGCACTTAAATGTGAATTGCAGAGTAGTCATGTAGATGTAGATGTAAAGGCACCAAATAGACAGTTCTGACGTTGCTTTCGTAATGGCAGCAAGACTGAAAGAAATCGAGACACATTCAATGGAATTTTCTGTCTAGAAATTGTTAAATGTTGCGCGAAGTTCGAAATTCTGAGAGAAGTAGGTATAATGTATAGAGAAGGCGGGTAATATAGAACATGTATAAGGACCAAGAGAAAAAAATGAGGCCGGAAAACCAAGAAGTGATTGCTCGGATTAAAAAGGGTATAAGACTGGTCTTGCGCCGTTACTATCCAGTATACACACCTAAGAAGCAATGACAGAAATAACAGAAAGTTTCAAGTGTGGGACTGAAATTCACTGTGGAGGAATGCCAATGATGTGATTCGCTTATGCTATTACTACTCTCAGTGATAGTGAAGAAGATGTACATAATTTTTAGAATGCAGTGTACAGTCCGATGAGAACAGAGTATGGATTAAAAGTAGACCAGTGAAAGAAAAAAAATGTAAGGAGAGGTAGCGTGAATGAGAACTGTGAGACTCTTTACATCAAGACCAGTGACCACGAAGTAGGAAATCTGCTACCTACGCAGCAAAATAATCCACGATGGACGTAAAAAGCGGAATAGCACTGCAAAGAGGACATTTCTGGCCAATAGAAGTCCAGTGACACCAAATATAGTCCTTGATTTGAGGAAGATATTTCTGTGATTGTACTTTTAGAGAACAGCGTTGTATAGCAGTGAATCATGGATAGTGAAACAAAGGCCAACAGAATAGAACCGCAGCGTCTAAGATGTGGTGCTACAAATGAATATTAAGTTTTAGATGGACTGATAAGATAAGGAATGAGGAGATTCTTCGCAGAATCGGCGAGGAAAGGAATTTATGGAAAAAACTGACAAGAAGGAGGGGCAGGAACCTCAGGGAATAACTTCAATGGTCTAGAGGGAGCTGTACAGGGTAAAAGCCATAAGAGAAGCCAGGTACTGGAATACATCCTAGAAATAAATGAGGCCGAAGGGTGCGAGTGCTACTTTGAGACGAAGAAGTTAGGGCAAGGGAGAAATTTGTTGTAGGCGACATGGAATCCGTCGGAACACTGTTGACTAAAGAACAAGAAGAAATAAATGGGGCGAAGATAGACAGAGAGAGGGGTGAGGAAGAGGTGGGGAGGAGAAGGAGAACTAGAAAGACCAAATGGACAGAGAGAGAGAGGGTGGGAGTGGGGGGAAGATGGACGCAGACAGAGGTGAGGAGTCGATGATGGACAGGGTGTCTGGGGAGGAGCTGATGTGTGTAACATATGTGACATACGCGTATGTAGGCGAAGCCGAGAGCAAAAAGCTAGTTTTAAGTAGGAGAAAAGGATACTAAATTGATGTAACACACATTTTGAGATAATGATACATTGGTCAAGATGGAAACACTCTACGGTGAGCGAAGTATTTAGTAAACAGATAATTGAAAACAATATAAACAGATACCGATAATCGTTGATACACTGATTCAGAATAGTAATAAAGAGATTATTGCAAATAACCGGTCTTACCTTTACAGTCTGCTTAAATATTTACTGTCTTGCAACTAGCGCTCATCATTTGTTGGGTTGTCTAGAAATTTCAACGATAAACTGTAGTGGTCACTGAAGACAGAATGTACTGGCGAATCGCTTTTAGATACTACATCCTTATCCTCCCAGTTCTTGTGTCAGTACAACCACTAGCCTTTCATGACATTTCTGTGTAACAACACGAACTTCCGCAGAAGATAGCAATGGGTTTCACACTGTAAACAGATAAATCTCAAGCTCTAAATATTGTAATTTCTCCTAAACCGATACTAAGGTTTTGAAGAACGAAACGGCACTGACTTCGTATGGCTTATAACTCCGATACTTGCAGCAGAAACTAGTGTAGTTACATTTGAAAAAAGCGATATTCATTGTCAGTAATTAATGTAATTACCACAATCTGAATTGTTCAGGGAATGTATGTATATTATTTTTCATAGTAAATTTCCTATCAAGATCGTGCATAAGCCTTTGACAACTTTCTAATGCTCTTTGCCTCAATCTGTAAAAGCGAAACACTAGTAGAATAGCTTTGTTTTCCTGTCTGACTCTCAGTCACTGTCAAGAACCCTTCTTCTCCGGAAGGGATAGACGCATCAAGGTCAAATTTTATGTCACGCATTAATATCTATGGCCCTCGCTGGTACGAAAATGGTGAGCTTCTAAGTCAATGGAATAAAAAATTACGACCATTCATGTCACATATTTTGATACTCGAACACTCGCTACCAAACCATATTGGGTGCTTCCCGTCCACCTAGAACCATGAAGTCTGGTAAAAAGCAAGTACAAGAAAACGAAAGAATCTGAAAATTGTTAATTCGTAATTATAGAACCCTAGCTATCTGTTTGTCTCTCCGTCCGGTAAGTCCCCTTTTCTCTCGGCCAGTTTGGCGTATCTAGTTCAAACTTACGTCACTTACAGAGGTCTAACGTCCCTTGGCGATTTAAACAAATTTAAGCTTCTAAGTCAATACAGTCAAAAGATTCGGTCATCAAAACGTGCAAGGTATTTACATTGACTTAGAATCATGAAATTCGGCAGGAAGCAAGATTCCACACCAAAAGTAAAGTAAAAACCTGAAACTTTTTAAATTGTAACTATATCACATAAACATTGTTTTTCTGTTAGAATGTACATTGCATTCATCATCCGTCAAAAGTACAACAGACGAACGTTAGAGCGTAAAAACATACAATGGAAGTTGTAGTCATGTATCACTAAGCAAAACACAAAAGTCTCGTAAATATCCTCTCTGCATATATAACTGATGTCCATAACATTATAAAACTGTTGTTCTAGCAAAACTGTCTGCAAGCATGAACTGAAGTTCACTCTTCGCTTGCTTTTGATGTCGGGGTAGTCACAAGAAGAGATCTTGGTACGATTTTGGAATTGCCAGACACAGTATCTTTTCAGTATCAATATCGGTATCAGGCAAAAATCGTTGAGGTTCTCGAGTGCAAGGGTAGATGACCTATGGAAAGGGACCCTCAGTTGCGAGTCCTACTCACATTTGCCCAGCTTTTGTTAATTTAACTAAATTCAGTGACTTATTCATTTATATCCGAAAAGAGGATATGCCTTATCAGATCGATTCTGATAAATACTAATAATGACGGTCTATTAGGATTAGAATATAAAAATTTCTGTGTGCAAGAATCATTTGTGATGTTTCAATAGAAATATTTGAGGACGACTTAATGGAGGAACTAAAGAAGACTACTATAAAGTAATGTAGACGAAAAATGTAAGCCTTTATTAAAATTATTTCTACGGAAGCTGTTACCAAGAAAGAAAACAGCATTCAATGAAAGGAATACAAACAGCTTGGCTTCCACTAAGGAAGTACATATAGCCCGACAAATGATTCTTAAGTAGCAAATAAAACTAAACTGTTAGTTACTTTTGTGATTTTTCTTGGATCGTATATTTTATCGACCGAGAAGCCTACTTAAAAAAATAAAATATTAAATCCTTCTTATTTCACGAGTAAAATTGATTTCGTCATTTGGTTTATTTAAACTTATCTAGACTTGATCCATAGATAAGTGCAGAGAGAGAACAAAATCCCTTGGAGTTCCCCTATCACACGTAGAAGAAACAAACGAAAATATGTTTACCTTGATCGGCGATGAAAATTAAAGTTTTAGTATTCAATATGTTTATACAATCAATACCTACTTGATGAATCCTCTTATTTGGTTGTTCATTCTGTTGTATGCTGGGAAAACATGTGTATCACAAATTAGATATAATTAATCAAACCTAATTAAAATAAGTGCAAAAAGTAAACAACAATGGACAATGATTGGCAGCTATAGATTATGGAATGTAAGTTTATGTCCCATGTAGATTGACTACTGGTCACAGTTACATTTTACTATGGTTTCCGTCATGCCTGGATTACAGACACGCTACTTTCCAGTACTAACTAAATTGTAACTTGTTCAGTGTAACAAAACGTTCTGACAGGAACAGTAATATTTCCAATTCCGTATATTATCTTAGCTTCACATTTGCTAAACTTTTATTCTTTACGATATTGATATAAACATGGGAAATCGGCAGAAAGACTGCATTACTAGACGACTGACAGAGAATTGCAATGATGTGTGGATTGTGGATTTTACGAAGCACTGTTATTGGTGTGTGACTGCACGTGATCCTTATGGGACCCAATGGCATTTCAGACCAATTGCATCTACAATGATTAACTTATTGCCATGTCATGTGCCCATAACTGAAGGCTTAAGCTCAATGTAACAGGAACACTAATGTAAAAGTTTCTTTCCTATCTCATACCTAGAGCTTACTTTGCTCAATGTGCGTCTCTTGTTTACCTAACTATGTGGCGTTTTCAGTCACCTCAAATCAATTATTTATTAAACACAGCCAAGATTACCTTCACGGCACACTGGTAGATAAAACATACTTTCGATCCATAAAGTCTGCGGCTGCGGTATGTAGTCCACATCTAACTTCAGGCGACTGCTACTTCCTGTCCCCAATTTCGGTAACTACTATTCAGCCCTCACGTCTGGCCTGTCTAAGACCGAATTGCATATTCTTGGTAAGTAACGTCCATTTCTTTAATTTTATCCCCCTCATGGAATCACACCTTACGGTGTTGATATTCTTGCACACAACATACCGTGAGGTGACAAAAGTCGTGGGATAGCGTTATGCACAGCGCGTATAGAAGGTATACAAGGCCAGTACATTGGCGGAGCTATCGTTTGCACTCAGGTTATTCACGTGAGAATTAACAGACTTTTAACGCGGAATGCTAGTTGAAGCCAGACGCATAGGACATTCCATTTTGGAAATCTTTATGAAATTTAATATTCCCAAAATATCGGACTTCAACAATGTACCGGAAATACCGAAACTCAGGGATTACGACTTACCATGGACAACGCGGTGGCCGATGGCCTTCACTTAACGACCGAGAACAGCTGTGTTTGCGTAGACTTGTCAGTGCTGACAGACAAGCAACACTGTGTGAAATAACCATGCAAAAAAATGTGGGACCTAGGACCAGCGTATCCGTTAGGACAGTGCGGCGAAACATGGAGTTAAAGGGCTATGGCGGCAGACGACCAACACGAGAGCCTGTGCTAACAATACGAGATCGCCCGCGTTGCCTCTCCTGGGCTCGTGACCATATCGGTTGGACTCTAGACGGCTGTAAAATCGTGGCCTGGTCAGATGAGTTCCGATTTCATTTGGTGAGAGCTGGTGGTAGGGTTCGAGTGTGACGCACGTTACACGATGCCGTGTAACCAAGTTGTCAATGCACTGTGCAAGCTGGTGTGAGCCGTGTTTACATGGAATGATCTGGGTGCTCTGGTCCAACTGAAACGATCATTGACAGGAAATTGTTATGTTCGGCTACTTGAAGACCGTCTACCACCATTTATGGACTTCGCGTTCTCAAACGAAAAACTTTTATGGATGACTATGCGCCATGTCACCTGGCCACAGCTCTTCGCGATTGGTTTGAAGAACGTTTTGAACAGTTCTAGCGCGTAATTTGGCCATCCAGATCACCAAACGAGAACTCCATCGGACAGTTTTAGGACATAATGAAGAGGTCAGTTCGTGTACGAAATCTTGCACTGCCAACACTTTAGCTATTATGTACCGGGCTATAGAGGCAGCATGGCTCAGTATTTCTGTTGGAGGAGGGGGGGGGGGGGTCGTGATTCCAACGACTTCTTTAGTCCACGTCACGTCGAGCTGCTGTATTACATCAGGCTAAATGGGACTCTACGCGATATTAGGAAGCATCTCATGACTCTCGTCCCTTATTGTAAGACAACCTTCCTGAGCTGTGCACCAGTGTTCATTAAGCATAAGCCCTGTATGCGTCTCAGTGATGTCTATGTTGCGAGGCAGTGGAACTTTTATATCACAGGGGGAGGATATCATCTCTTAAGTGCCCAGATCGTGAGGAAGAAATGTCTATAAAAAAAGAGACATAAGGTGTTATACACGCTAGTCACAGTGCTGAGACGAAGTAGGCGTTACCTGACAAATGCTCAGTGCCATTCTTCACCCTAATTTTTTGTGGATGGTGGGAAGCTAATAAATCGTGTTGTTGTTGTTGTGGTCTGGGAAACCATCATGGACTTCTTAGGAGGCTTTATCCTGTATGTAAAAACAGCAGTCAAAACATCCCCCAGGGGAATTCACGATTGTTGTTGTTGTGGTCTTTAGTCCTGAGACTGGTTTGATGCAGCTCTCCATGCTACTCTATTCTGTGCAAGCTTCTTCATCTCCCAGTACTTACTGCAACCTACATCCTTTTGAATCTGTTTAGTGTATTCATCTCTTGGTCTCCCTCTACGATTTTTACCCTCCACGATGCCGTCCAATACTACATTGGTGATCCCTTGATGCCTCAGGACCTGTCCTACCAAAAGCTACCTCCTTCTCGTCAAGTTCTCCCCAATCCTATTCAGTACCTCGTCATTATTGATGTGATCAAACCATCTTATCTTCAGCATTCTTCTACAGCACCACATTTCGTAAGATTCTATTCTAATCTAGTCCAAACTATTTATCGTCCATGCTTCACTTACATACATGGCTACACTCCATACAAATACTTTCAGAAACGATTTCCTGACACTTAAATCTATACTCGATGCTAACAAATTTCTCTTCTTCAGAAACGCTTTCCTTGCCTTTGCCAGTCTGCATTTTATATCCTCTCTACTTCGACCATCATCAGTTATTTTGCTCCCCAAATAGCAGAACCCCTTTACTATTTTAAGTGTCTCATTTCCTAATTTAATTTCCTAATCTAATTCCCTCAGCATCGACTACATTCCATTACTGTCGTTTTGCTTTTGTTGACATTCATCTTGTATCCTCCTTTCAAGACACTATCCATTCCGTTCAACTGCTTTTCGAAGTCCTTTGCTGTCTCTGACAGAATTACAATGTCATCGGCGAACCACAAAGTTTTTATTTCTTCTCCATGGATTTTAATACCTGCTCCGAATTTTTCTTTTGTTTCCTTCAATGCTTGCTCAATATACAGATTCAATAACATTTGGGAGAGGCTACAACCCTTTCTCACTCCCTTCCAAACCACTGCTTCCCTTTCATGTCCCTCGACTCTTATAACTGTCATCTGGTTTCTGTACAAATTGTAAATAGCCTTTCGCTCCCTGTATTTTACCCCTGCCACCTTCAGAATTTGAAACAGAGTATTCCAGTCAACATTGTCAGAAGCTTTCGCTAAGTCCACAAATGCTAGAAACGTAGGTTTGCCTTTCCTTAATCTAGCTTCTAAGATAAGATAAGATAAGATAAGATAAGATAAGATAAGATAAGATAAGATAAGATAATGAATCCTAAAAGAACTTTAACAGCATCTGGCTGTTAGGGTCGTCCAGTAGGGAGAATTGACAGCCAAACCACGTGGAATCTCTGTATACTGTTAATACTAGAGAAAGCGCTGCCTGTAACAGACTACATCCTGTGGTATCCCACGTTTTCAGGAAGTCAAGGTTCGCTTTGGGAGGCCCTTTAATCAATGGATCGCAGGTTCGTGACCAAGCCGCAGCGGTAGTACTCCGTTGCGGTACAAGAGAGAGGGTACATTAACTTCGTATATGACGATAAAAATTGCCGAAGGTGACCCATACTATTTCGGCTAGTGACGCAGCTGCACCCACTTATTCATAAATTTAAATGGCGTCAAGGAGGAGATAATTAGAGCTCAGGCTCAGATTAAGGATGGATGCGAAAGGAAATTAGCTGTGCCCTTTTGAAGGAAACGCTGGAATTTGCCTGGAGTAATTTTGGGAAATCACAGAAAACGTAACTTTAGAGTACAGGACTGGGATTTGACCTGAATTTCTCCCAAACGTGAGTCCAGTGCGATAACCACTCCTCTAGCTCGTTGCGTACCACCCCTCACGCTTTTTGTGTCGTAGTTTTGCGAGCCGCGTTGTAGACCATGGTCATTATGAACGGCATTCAGCAAGTGTTCGCCCACATCAAGGCAGATGAAGGAGGAGTCAAGCTGTAAGGTGGCAGAATAAATGAAGGTCAGATTCGCACCTTACATGAGGACATTACGTCTCGCAACAGGAAGGTGAATATGATATCTAATTTTACTCGGCAGTGAAGGACAACTTTAACTATCAGTGTGTAATGCAAAAACGGGTGACACTCAAGCGACAGTAATTAACACACCGTTCCTGTAATGGATGTTTGAGCAGAAGGTGAAGCAAGCAATGAGAGCCGTTTTAGTTTGGAATTCAGAGAGACGAGGGCAGAGGCAAGGCCGTCCTACAGGGGGTACCATGGAAACCACTTTAAGGGGCATCCCAGGCGAAAGTCGACGACTGACCGGGTGACTCAGATGGGGAGAGCGGGTATAATGGCTCATCTGAGGATGGACACGAAAGAAAGCTTTTAGAAAACTGCTTTTCCGAATTCCAAATGGATACGAAACAAGACACACGAGAGAGAGTCAATGTACGCATTTAGGCATCTTGAACGGGCAGAAAATGTCCGATTGGCGGAAACGCGCTAGGAACGAGAAGTGAGCCAAAGATTCGACGCCATGTAATGGTAGGGCCCTAGCGATTGGTTGAGAGAGTTTCCACGAAATAAGAGGAACGCTCCTATTGGTCGAAAAAACCCGTGACGTGAAGAACGAAAAAATCCAGCTGGGAAGACAGTTTGGCTATGAGTTAGACAAGACGGATATTTTCGGGGACTCTTTTCTGAACGGGCGTCAAGTGCAGAACAGAGCGAATAATGCTCTGTATGGCGTAGAGTAATAATTTGTGCGAACACTACATTCACAGCGGCTGATATCCAGCTAGAAGTTACTGTAGCTTCGTTTAGCTCCAACTGTGGAGAAACGAACCAGCCAATTAGTTAATTGTTCTTGCAAGAACTGAGAGGGCGTTATAATATGCATGCTGCTGCAACCATGTGCATGTATATCACCACATTCTAAGGCTAGGGATCAGTACATGTTCTCTCGCATAACGAGAAACATAGGTAAAGTTTCTGCTGGAAAATTCAGCAAAGGCATAGTTAGTTTTATAGGAATTTCAGAGGAATAGATTGGCCTAGCAGACAACAGCTCATCGCAGCTTAAGATAAATGCTGCGTGCAGAGGCGTAAAATTGTTGGTTCACCAGCATGCATCCACTGCAAACTCGATCGTCCTCGGGTAATCATTTGCTCAATTTGTTACGTAACTAACCATCCACCACAGACTTTATTGTCATCCTAAAAATAGTACCGACTTTCAATCGGAATCGGGCGACTTTCGTAGTGCTCACCAACATAATAGTGTCATTGTAGGAACACTCCTGTAAAGAAACTTCTGGTTAAACTTGTCATATTTAGGAAAATATAACCTTCTGAGAGTTAATATTTAATATTGTTATGTTTAGGATTATTTCACTTTTTGATGTTAACGAGATGTTTTATCCCCAGAACTGTTTTGTGTTGTCACATTGAAAAATGGGTAAAAGCGTGTAGCTTTGTGCTAACATTGCGGCATTAAAGATGTCATTTCAACTTACATAGTTGTCTTCAGTACTACAATAAGTAAACCACAAATATTGCACCTTTCAAATGGCCACCATGCCAGGATGGCAATTGGTCTGCCTGGATGGCAATTACTTAAATTAGTAAGAAAAAAAAGAATGTTGAAAAAAAAAATATTTTTTTCATGTTGTTTTCTGACCAAGTTACCCAATGCATTTAAATGTATAGTGGACAGAATACAGTAAATGTGTGATCCAAATGGTAGAAAAGTTGTGTTAGCAGAAGAAGAACATTTGTCATTGTGTGTAAGCAGCTTGTGAATGACCTTGCTGGCGCGCGCAAAGTTATTCACGGCGTTGTTGGCGTGATTTTAACAAAGAGTGGACAGTGTTGCTAATGATGTTTACATAATCTAAGAAACTTTCTATGATATTTTGGAAACATGTAAGGTAATATAACTTGATGTTGACGGTGTGCAAGCTCACGCAATTCGAGAAAGACAGAGGTTAGCGAGACCACCAGAGATGGCGGACGAATGGAGAGTGTCGCAGATAGGTCAAACTGAAGATCTTGACAAGATAGAGATAGACGTAGAACAAAAAGTATCGAGTGCGAGTCACGGAACAGAAAGTAGTGACAGTACAGAGGGAAAGGTAGCAGCTTCACGATTGGTATCACAGTCTGAGACTGCACGAAACAAACAAATGACGGATCTAATGGGTGAGAAATAGTCATAGGACGAGCAACTTCGGTATGTTGAACCAAATATAGTAATTTTAAACCAAACGGGACATTTTCCAACAGAAAGAATGTAAGTGCGTTCGCACTGTGCACGGAAGTCTGTGAGACGACATAGGAAAGACGGGAACGGCAAAATGATAGTCAAATGGTGACGTGACGATGGCGAAGAATCAGACAGTGAGTTCGCCATATTGAAGCAACTCAATGTGGTCGTAAAGCAAACAAATGCAGGGTTAGCAGACTTAAAAACAGAAAGAGCAGGTTTAAAAATGGAAACAAATGCAAGCTAAGAAGATTTAAAAACCGAAACGGCGAAGTTGAAAACAGTAACAAATGTTGCCTTAAGCAGGCTCCAATTTGAAACTTATGCTGGGTTCGAAAGAATCCGCGACTATCAGCAAAAACTACGAAGTCAATGAACAGTTTACTGAAATCCGTAGTGAAGCAATAGACTCACGCGAGCTAATTCCGTCGTTAATGGCAGAAAAGAAAAAGTTACGTTCTGACGTTTACCAAGTGCGGGATGCAGAGTGTAACGTTAGTCAAAGAGCGGATAAGTTAGAACGTAAGACGTGTGGTAAGGCGCAACTAATTGCGGAAAAGCTCACTGTTAGAAAACGTGTCATGTGAGCCACATTAAAGCGATTCGATACACGCATTGGAAACATACTCTCGGAAAATCAGAAACAGTATGAAGACCTTCGTACAGAATTAAAACAATATATCGAGAATCGTACAGAAAAGAGTAGCGAAGCAACGGAATCGGTAGTATCATCCGACATAGTGATGGACATAAATCCGGAAATAAAGATGTCAGTGGCGCAATTTTCCGTAGCAGTAGCGGAAACATAAAAACGTCATGAAATTCCAGTCGTATATCCACAAGAGGTTACGTGAACAATTACAGAAACGAAACAGAAGCAAACAGGAAAAGAACAGTTAACACAGCTGAGCGAAGCAGGTGATGTGCTGTCACAGCAGACAAGGGAGCGAGAAACGGTAAACGCGCGCATTGCAACAGAGCGGCATCCTTCCCTCCGACCGTACGCGAGTGACGCGACAGCAGAACAAGTTACGGCGACACATGTATCAATTGCCCAATTTCCATGTTAAAGTACAACAGGTTATAGACCCCAAGACAATACGAATCTAATAGGAAGGCAGAACACTGAACTAGTAACAGGAAATGCAAACGAATCTTTCAGTCCGATACACGAGGAACGGTACGGTGTGGTTAACTACACACCACTGCGTAGATACGATGCTAGATGGGACATATATACATCACATCAAGACCTACATGTGGTAGAACGAGTACAAGAGAACATGGCACAGTCCAAGGGACTGAGTAATGTTGTGAAAACACAAACGCCTTATGTTGAAAGAGAAAAATTTTACAATGATCACTTTCTGACAGTCAGAAAAGTCCAATGTTACAAAGAAAGCAGGAACGGCTTACAGCCACGCACATTTATAAATCAATTTCAGATCCGTTTACCAGGGCATTGGCCACTTAGCCATAAACTTGACTTCAATTGTGGGCATATGGACGGCGCAATGGCGGAATCCATGCGAAGAGTAGTTGTAAACCGTAAATCGTATGGGCAATTTAAATCCGCATTCTTGGAGCGATACTAGTCCACACAAATACTAAATAGAATGAAGTATGAGTTACTACAGAAGGAGATGTCCGCAAATTCAAGGGAAAGGAAAAATGACAAAAATAAATCATTGTTGAGATAATCCATACACTGGTGTGGAACTGATACGGATGTGCACACTGAAGTTACCGTTACGTTATCAGCAGTCATTGGTTGGTAGAGCAGGAGATAATATACAAGCATTTAAAGGACTGTTAAGAGAACTTGAATTCCTATTCAGTGAAGATGGAGCAAAGAAACAACGTACAATCAGAGAAGACAATAATAGGAGGCATAACAGCAACCGGAATGGAAAAACCGGTAGATGCGGACCTCGGGGAGGATCAGTTTGGATTCCGTAGACATGTTGGAACACGTGAGGCAATACTGACCTTACGACTTATCTTAGAAGAAAGATTAAGAAAAGGCAAACCTACGTTTCTAGCATTTGTAGACTTAGAGAAAGCTTTTGACAATGTTGACTGGAATACTCTCTTTCAAATTCTGAAAGTGGCCGGGGTAAAAAACAGGGAGCGAAAGGCTATTTACAATTTGTACAGAAACCAGATGGCAGTTATTAGAGTCGAGGGGCCTGAAAGGGTAGCAGTGGTTGGGAAAGGAGTGAGACAGGGTTGTAGCCTCTCCCCGATGTTATTTAATCTGTATATTGAGCAAGCAGTAAAGGAAACATGACAATAGTATCTGTTCCCGAAAGAACAGTTACCGTAGATGACCATGCAGCTTTGCTAGAAATAAAATGGTAATTAAAGGGACAACCTAGCTGCAAACAAACGTTGATGTACTTCATTAGGGACATGTTGAAAATGTGTACCCCGACCGGGACTCGAACCCGGGATCTAATGCTTAGATGGAAGACGCTCTATCCATCTGAGCCACCGAGGGCACAGAAGATAGCGCCCTTGCACGGGCTTATCCCTTGCACGCTCCCCGTGAGACCCACATTCCAAACATGTCCACATCACTACATTCGTAGTGCGCCTAAGGGGTGTTTGCCCATCATACTCATTACTGGTGGCAGATGGATAGAGCGCCTGCCATGTAAGCAGGAGATCCCGGGTTCCAGTCCCGGTCGGGGCACACATTTTCAACATGTCCTTAATGACGTACATCAACGCCTGTTTGCAGCTAGGGTGTCCATTTAATTACCATTTTATTTCTAGCAAAGCTGCATGGTCATCTACGGTTTCTTTCGGGAACAGATACTATTGTCATGTATAGTGATACCTAATGCAGGTGAAACATAAAGGACAGGAACATATCAAGAAGTAACAGTGGCGTTTAACAAAGATTATGGGCAAATAACTTCATCCCAAAACATTAAGATGATTGGTGGTAAAAGTATTGAGGAGAATAAAGTTATGGTAAGAAACCGGTGGGAAAACCAAACCAGACAGGTTGTTGACAGGATAACCTAAGACTCGATAGAGAAGTCATTAATGCACGAAAATTAAACCAAAGCTCCTCATGAGATGCAACCGATTATTCGGATTGAGATAGGCAGCCTTCATGTAGACGCCATTCATCATACAGGAAGCGAAATGATGGCGATTTCTGAAGATCTCTTTAAGAAATGTAACGCTGAACAGGCACTACCAGAATTACGGACAAAACGTGTTAAAGACAAAGGACCAATCATGGGCGTGTCAGCGGTGATTAGTAGGCAAACGCGGGTAACTTTTTCATGTCGGGGGCATGAAATAGAAGCGAATATGGTAATTATACTGAATTTTTCAGTACCCATAGTCAATGGAGTCGATTTCATGGGTGAAAATCGTGTTACACTTAATATGAACAAAAGGTATATGATGCTCGGGAAGGTGCGTCTTAATTTTGAAGAGAAAATGAGACACGAAGAGATGCCAGGGGCTTACAAACAATTAAATATGCAACTGAATATGTATCAATCGAAGGAGGGACATCCACAATATAGGGGAACGAAAGAAACAATAGCTGTATATGACCAAGCCGAATTAGAAAGAATATTACGACAAAATTCCGAGATGTTTCTACCAAAACCCAGTGCCATTAAGAGCTTTCAATATTTCTAGGTTAAAGAACACAAGCCATTTAGAGTACCACCTTACACTATTCATTTGTGTTACAAAAAATAGGTATTTGCAGAACTACACAAAACGATAGAAGATATTATTGACACTTCAACCTCAACATACAACAGTCTCTTGCAAAATGTAGATAAGAAAGATGGGAGTATTAGGATAGTCGTTGATGCAAGACAAATAAATTCCATTATCATTCCTGAAAACGATCACCCAGAAAAATTAGAAGAGCTGTTACAAAAGTTCTTTGGAGTTAAAATTTATTTATTCCCTTTATTTGCGAGATAGTTTTTGGCAGATAGAACTGAAAGCACAAAGTATATGGCTTTTATCGCATTTGGAAGCAGTTATCAATTCAAAAGACTCCATTTAGGACTGAACATATCCTCTCCTGCTTTTATAAGAGGTTTATGGACTGTGTTGGACAAAGAACTCAAACAGCGTCTCACCTCTTATGTTGATGACATTTTAGTAGCTGACCCATTATGGAAACTCCATAATAACGTACGTAATAAATTGGTAATGACGTTAAAAGAATATGGAACAACCGTAAACATAAATTATTCCAATTTTGGAAATAAAAAGGTTGAGTTTTTAGGCCATGTTATCACTGAACAAGGGATTGAACCTAATCATAACAAACTACAAGCGATACAGAACATAGGTACACCATATAATAGAAAGACGTTGCGTGGTTTCTTGGGAGTCATTAACTTTTATAAAAGAATCATTTTAATAGAATCCCTTGATACGTCACGTTTATATGCGTTGACCAGTAAAAAGATGTCCTGTTTCTGGGTTGACCAGGCAGAATAGGAATTCCATTTAATAAAAAGGTCACTGGTAAAGGCACCACTTTTAGCGCATCCCGATTTAACGAAGGAAATTTTATGGCAACTGACAGTGCGTTAACAGGCTTGGATGTGGTACTCTTTCAACGATATGAGGAAGATGGACAGCGGGTAAGAAAAACAATAGCTTTTGCTAGTCGACTCCCCAAAAAATGTGAAAAGAAATTCATCACGTAATTAGAAGCATTGGCAGTGGCATGGGGGTTTCGTAGATTTAGATACTTTTTGTTTAGGCGAAAAACTAATGTGTTTACCGATCATAAAGCACTAGAATTCATGTTAAGTGCAAAACTATTGCCAAGGAGACTACGTCGGTGGATGTTGATGCTGCAGATTATGATTTTCAAATCACTTAAGTGCCTGGGCCTTCAAATGTCATAGCTGATATCCTCTCCCAATTGCCATGAATTAACAAAAACAGAGTGAGCAATAGGGAAGAAGAGCAAGTGCTTATGCGTTACCTAAAGAAAATGTTCCATTTGAGAACTACGTTACCAATTACTTGAAAGACTCAGTCAGGGAACAGCACAAACACCCAGACCTAGCCAAAATTAAAATTATGTGGAAAAACAGGGAATCACGGGACATAGACAATTTCATCTTCAGGGTAAATGATGACATCCAAAGCAGTTGCAGAAAAAAGATTTATTAAAATTCTTGACCAAGGTTTCGTTATTCTAAATATACCTTCATCAGAAGTAAAATACACTAAAATTACATCCTCCAATGGAGATTCATAAAACAATTGTGCCAAAGGCGTCGTCAGTAGATTGTTTTATGAATCTCCTTTTGCAGGATGTAATTCTAGTGTATTTTACTTCTGACGATGGTATATTTAGATATACCGAAACTGTGGTCAAGAATTTTAATAAACCTTTATCCTGCAACTGTTTTGGCTGTTTTCATTTAGCCTGAAGAATTTCAACAGTTGCTGTTTCAACCATGTTTAAAATCTTGAGACAACTTTATCTCATGAGGAACAATGTCTTATTCTACAGAAGTTACACAAATACAAGATTATGGGTTGCATGTATTCCAAAGGAACTAATAAACAAGTACATTTGGTACACTCATTTGAGTAACAGCCATTTTGGACCTAAGATTTTTCTTTTTAAATTAAAGATGTCCTGTCACTTCACAAATACGGAAACATGGAGCGAAGAGTCTGGCAGGTTTTAGGACGAGGTTCAAGAGGTCTTCAATTCTAATTCCCGGTCCAGAGAAGAGCGAAGATACAAGTGGGGATACAGCAAGATGCACCGAGAACAGAAGATACAACGCAGAAGATTTGGAAGGAAGATCCTGAGCCAGATGAGATCAAGAAACCCTTTCATGGTCCCGCCGGAGGTTCGAATCCTCCCTTGGGCATGAATGTGTGTGTTTGCCCTTATGTTAATTTAGGTTAATTAGTGTGTAAACGTAGGGACTGATGACCTTAGCAGTTAAGTCCCATAAGATTTCACACACATTTGAACATCTGAAACCTTTTCAAATCCCTTCCCATACAAGACCATTACTGCATTTAACTACCTATGAGAATCCAATTCCACTGTTCTAGCGGTATAAACATATATTGGTTGTAAATAATTGCAAATAGCCAAAACTGCATCAGACGAAACAAAACACTGAACTCTCACACTGTTTATTTATACATTGTGCAGAAGCGCAACGAGTTCCTATTCGAGACCACTACCAGAGATGTCGCTGCGGACTTTACATTTAAAATCATGGCGTACAAATTCTTGTGAAACTGTCTGTAATTCTCCACACTGTAACACATTTATATTTTTGGAGACGGAAAAATGGAATTCATATGATGTTGGTGAGTATTCTGTTGCTTTCTACCAGTCCTATAACAATCTTTTGTGATTCTGTTCATCAAGGTGTGATCCGTGACGACGCTTCTTGAACCAGAGTATTTGCTATAGGAACCGCAATTTCACATTGTCGACCATTTTAAGCCTTCAGACATTGACTGATCAGCCAGAACATTATGACCACCGACCTACTATCGATACAAGCCCGTCCAAGGGATAGTAGCGAAACCTGCCGGGGAATGGCTGGTAGACATACGCATGGTACATGGAGTGTCAGTGAGAATGCTGTCACTGTATAGAACGGGATATAAGTTTAACCGAGGAAGCATGGTACATGCAGTGTCAGTGAGAATGCTGTCACTGTATTGAATGGGATATGAGTTTAACCGAGGAAGCTCGGTACATGCATAGTCAGTGAGAATGCTGTCACTGTATAGAATGGGATGTGAGTTTAATCGAGGAAGCTCGGTACATGCAGTGTCAGTGAGAATGCTGTCACTGTATAGAATGGGATATAAGTTTAACCGAGGAAGCATGGTACATGCAGTGTCAGTGAGAATGCTGTCACTGTATAGAATGTGATATAAGTTTAACCGAGGAAGCATGGTACATGCAGTGTCAGTGAGAATGTTGTCACTGTATAGAATGGGATATGAGTTTAACCGAGGAAGCTCGGTACATGCGGTGTCAGTGAGAATGCTGTCACTGTATAGAATGGAATATGAGTTTAACCGAGGGAGCACGGTACATGCAGTGTCAGTGAGAATGCTGTCACTGTATAGAATGGGATATGAGTTTAACCGAGAGAGCACGGTACATGCAGCGTCAGTGAGAATGCTGTCACTGTATAGAATGGGATATGAGTTTAACCGAGGGAGCACGGTACACGCAGTGTCAGTGAGAATGCTGTCACTGTATAGAATGGGATATGAGTTTATCCGAGAGAGCGCGGTACATGCAGTGTCAGTGAGAATGCTGTCACTGTATAGAATGGAATATGAGTTTAACCGAGGGAGCACGGTACATGTAGTGTCAGTGAGAATGCTGTCACTGTATAGAATGGAATATGAGTTTAACCGAGAGAGTACGGTACATGCAGTGTCAGTGAGAATGCTGTCACTGTATAGAATGGAATATGAGTTTAACCGTGGGAGCATTTCGGAAAATTCATGTCTTGTCGGGTGTTCTACGAGTGCTGTGTTGAGCCTCTTCAACACTTCGCGTAACCAAGGTGAAACATCGTAAAGACGTCGTGGGGTCGGGCGGCCACCCCTCATTAAGACGTCGGACGTTGTAGGCTGGGCAGACTGGTAAAACAGGACAGGCGTTGAGCTGTGGAGAAACTAACACCAAACAGTGTTGGACAGAGTAAAAGTATGTCTAGACACACAGACCACCGAACGTTCATAGCCGGCCGCTGTGGCCCATCGGTTGTAGGCGCTTCAGTCTGGAAACGCGCGACCGCTACGGTCGCAGGTTCGAATCCTGCCTCGGGCATGGATGTTTGTGATGTCCTTAGGTTAGTTAGGTTTAAGTAGTTCTAAGTTCTAGGGGACTGGTGATCTCAGATGTTAACTCCCATAGTGCTCAGAGCCATTTGAACCAATGTGAACGTTTTAAACGATGCGTCTCCGCAGCCGACGAGTCATGCATGTGCCAATGTGAACACAACGTCGTCAGCAACTATGACTGAAATCAGCACGTGACCATCGGTACTGGACGCTGACGCAGTGACTGAAAGTTGCATACTCTGATAAACCCCGATACCTTCTACATCATGCCGCTGGGAGGGCGCGAATCGGTCGTCTCCCAGGGGAGCAGCACTTTGACGCTCGTACTGTGGAACGGAGACAATCTGGGGGCGACTCCGTTATGCTCTGGGGAATATTTAAGCGGGCATTCATGAGCCCAGTGGAGCTCGTGCAAATCACCTTGACGACTAAGAAGTATCGCACACTGTTTGCGGATCACCTACACCACTTTATGACCATTATGTTTCCGACAAGATAATTTGTCACGTCACAAATCTAAGAGTCTACACCTACATTTATACTCCGCAAGCCACCCAGCTGTGTGTGGTGGAGGT
The DNA here is from genome assembly GCF_023897955.1 of Schistocerca gregaria. Classification (NCBI taxonomy): domain Eukaryota; kingdom Metazoa; phylum Arthropoda; class Insecta; order Orthoptera; family Acrididae; genus Schistocerca; species Schistocerca gregaria. Next base: position 107,372,186 of record NC_064921.1, on the reverse strand, counting down.
CACTTTGCGTGCCACTGTCATTACGTCCCTTTCCTGTTCCAGTCGCGTACGGTTCGCGGGAAGAACGACTGCTGGGAAGCCTCCGTACGCGATCGAATCTCTCTAATTTTACATTCGTGATCTCCTCGGAAGGTATAAGTAGGGGAAACCTGTAGTCTTGTTGCAACCCTCATTCACTAAAGCACGAGCAGCCCTTAGCGGCTCGCCATCTTGCTTACAACTATTCATGACGTCGCCTTTCCGGCTTAGATCTTTTTGATATGTGACTTGTAAGTACTGCATCTTTTTCCAGACAGTACAAACTTTAATTTTATTAATGTATTATATACATAATATATTTTAGAACAGTTAGTCTAATTCTGAAGACGACGCTCATAGTAGCGTCGAAACCTTGTCAATTTTGACTTAATATTTGTGACCGAGGGCTTATTTGTTCTAATATAAATCACGAATCTCGTAAACGGTTCTTTTGTGCACGTATGTTTCCTGGGACGTTTCCGCTTCTGTTGGAAAATTTCACTTTTATTTGTGATTCACCATGTATTTTCAGTACAGTGCACTGCACCTTACGATATTATTTATTTTTCGTCATTGTTAACTAGGCCAACCAAATTTTATCTAGGTAATTTAAAATTTTTATCTATTTACTTTCTCTGTTTTCCACTTTTCTGAAGATGTCAATACATCGCCGAAACATCTACATCTACATCTACTGTAAGCCACCTTGCGGTGTGAGGAGGAGAGCACTTCGTATGTCAGTGTCACTTTCCCATTCTCTTGTTCCTGTTGTGTATGGTTATCGGAGCAACTGCAGCCAGTAAGCCTCCGTGTGGGCTCGAATATCTTTGGTTTCATCTTCATGGTCTTTTCGTGAGCAATATATTGCTTTATTCTTTTAGGAATGTAAGCTTTCGGAAATTTAATAGAGGAGCGTAAAGTGATGCAGAACGCATCTATTGCAGCGTCTGACATTGGGGTTTGCCGAGGATCTCCTGAAGCTTACGCGCTTACTAAGTGAACCTGTAATGAAACGCGCTGGTCTTGTTTCCTCTATCAGCCCCATCTGGTACAGATCCCATACTGACAGGTAGTATTCAAATTTTGATCGAAAGACTGTTTTGTAAGCTACTTTCTTTGTTGTGGACTATATTTCCTGAGAGTTCTTCCAAAGTATCTCAATCTGCCATTTGCCTTACGCACAATGAATGCTACGTGATCATTCCACTCCAAATTACCCCGTATGCATACATCTAGGTATTTTATGGAAGTAACTGCTTCCATTGACTCTTCTACAGTTTTGCACTAAGTTACATTTCTTTACGTATATCAAAATTCCCTGCACCAAGCGTCGATTCCTTGCTGGTTTCCCTGCATTTCTCTATAATTTTGCCCCGTCATCGCTTCTCTGTATACAACAATATAATATGCGAAAAACCTCATGGAATTTCTGACGTTATCTACTTATTCATTTGTACGTAATGTGAAAAGTGAAGGTTCCGTGAGACTCCCCTGGGGTACCCCCGAAGTTACTTTTACATCTAAAGAATCATGTCCGATAAGAATGACACAAAGGTGCCCATACCCGGTCCAAGCGGGGCCTTCTCTCATCGCAGCTCTCCAGAAAGCGAAAAACTACAGTGAAGTCAGGTGTCTTTTCTTTGAAGAAAATGGTTTAAGACTGGGTATTTCGCAAGTTTTTAGCAGTACTGTAACTGGAACATTTCACGGCTACCTAAAACTCGCTATAAATCTTCCAGAATATAAAAAATACTCAATATCCCCACGTCTAGACCACCCACGCACTACAGACAATCTGAGCAGTTCTCTTACGTTGTTCGCAGTGCTGTAATTTACCGTCTAGTAAGGTCATCTCAAGACCAGTATAAGTAGCAAAGCTATTTAGAAAAGATTGGTGTATGGTGTGGCAGGTGGCAGTTGACGCTAAATAACGAAAAGTGTGAGGTGATCCACATGAGTTCCAAAAGAAATTCGTTGGAATTCGATTATTCGATAAATAGTACAATTCTCAAGGCTGTCAATTGAACCAAGTACCTGGGTGTTAAAATTACGAACAACTTCAGTTGGAAAGACCACATAGGTAATATTGTGGGGAAGGCGAGACAAAGGTTGCGTTTCATTGGCAGGATACATAGAAGATGCAACAATTCCACTAAAGATACAGCTTACACTACACTCGTTCGTCCTCTGTTAGAATATTGCTGCGCGGTGTGGGATCCTTACCAGGTGGAATTCACGGAGGACATCTAAAGGGTGCAAAAAAGGGCAGCTCGTTTTGTAATGTCACGTAATAGGGGAGAGGGTGTGGCAGATATGATACGCGAGTCGGGATGGAAGTCATTAAAGCAAAGACGTTTTTCGTCGCGGTGAGATCATTTACGAAATTTCAGGCACCAATTTTCTCTTCCGAATGCGAAAATATTTTTTGAGCCCAACCTACATAGGTAGGAATGATCATCTATATAAAATAAGAGAAATCAGAGCTCGAACAGAAATGTTTAGGTGTTCGTTTTTCCCGCGCGTTGTTCGGGAGTGGAATGGTAGAGAGATAGAATGATTATGGTTCGATGAACCCTCTTCCAAGCACTTAAATGTGAATTGCAGAGTAATCATGTAGCTGTAGATGTAGATGTAGATAGAGGTCGGTTTGCTATAAACTCTTCAGTCCGGTCACAAAATTGTTATCACGTTCTATACGCTCGTATTTTGTTCATAAGACGGCAGTGCGAAACTGTATCGAAAGCGGTCACAATTAAATGCATGTTACGCCGATTTTATCTAAGCGAAATAAAAAGAATCGCACAGTAAATGAAGATTGAGTTATTCCAGGAAATAAGTTTGTGTGTTTTATTTGTGGACTGATCAACTGATCCGAACAATGTGTTATATAAGTCTCGGATCCTCCTCTCGCATTAGAACAGGGGTCAGTACTGGCGACGTTAATCCTCCTGGAAACCCAAGCGTGGCTTCAGCTCTGCGACCGTTTATTACACCGCTGCACACAGCTCCGCTCTCTCCTAATGATAAACACGAAGTGTCTCAAGAGTTGCTCTTTTCACCGGCGCCGAGGCGCAGTCGTAACTCCGGCGCAGAGAAACTGAAGATTGGATAGGAGCCTAACAGAGCGAGAACAGTTCCACAAAGCGCCACCAGGGTCGCCACAGCGGCGGCGCGGGCCGCGCAGGAAACGCTGCGAGGCTTAAGCACAAAGCGCGGAGAATGGGATTGTTAAATAAATCATAGCACGGGTAGGCCGCGGGGGTTGCAGAGGGAGGCGGGCTCGGCCCCGGTGCGCTACTTGGCGCTAATCCCGGCCGGGTCCCCGGCCCTAATTCAATTGGCCCACGGCGGCGGCGGCGGCGACGCACAGTGGCTGCGCTGCCGTTGTTGCGTCCGCTGGGACTCCCCGAGTGCTGGCTGCGCGTCGGCCACTTCCGCGCAGGTAATGCGGCGCCATTTCAATAGCGAGCGCTTCCAGCCGGCGAGTTCCAGGGCGGATCGGGTGCGGCGGTCCGCCTCTGTCTTCCGGAGCGCGCACTGGACGCCGGCGATGTCTGTCGGCCACCTTAACTCTGGATGGGAGCACAGACTGATGCTGCATTCACTGTGCACACAAATGCGGCACTAACTACGTTCAGCGGTCGGTTCTGCTGATCTTCTCAGACAAGAGGTTGCCTATGAGGGCGTTACGATGGAAAAAGATGACCTTGTATTTACATTTCTACCAACCAGCGCTGTAAAACTACCAAAGGCACCGTGCACGGTAGAAAGTGAGCGTAGACTACGGATGTCTTCCGAGTAGTTTTGCTCAGTTAAGATCGTAACCGCTTTACTTGTCCGTTAGGTGTGTTGCCTACCTATCGGGCGTTACCCAGGGTTGACAGGTTTTCTTCTGAGCGAAATCAGGATATTTTACGAAACATAGGAGATGGAAAAGAGCCACCGTGGTACAACAACAGAGTTATAAAACTGCTACGGAAGCAAAGGGAAATTCACAACAAAGAAAAAAATACCCAAAGCCTTGCAGACAAACAAAAATTATGCGAGTCGTAATGTAGTGTGAGGAGACCTATGCGACAGGCGTTGAATGAATTCGAAGGTAAAGTTCTATATACTACCTTGGCAGAAAATCCTAAGAAATTCTGGCCTTATGTCAAACCGCCGGGGGATCGAAACAAAACGTCCAGACACTCAGTGACCAAAATGGTACTGAAACGGAGGATTTCAAACTAAAGGCCGAAATACTAAATGTCTTTTTCCAAAGCTGTTTCACAGCATTCATTAATGACCTTGTGGATAATATCGGAAGTTCACTGAGGCTTTTTGCGTATGATGCTGTAGTGTATCGAGAGGTTGTAACAATGGAGAATGGTCCTGAAATGCAGGAGAATCTGCAACGAATTGACGTATGGTGCAGGGAATGGCAATTGATTCTCAATGTAGACAAGTGTAATGTGCTGCGAATACATAGAAAGAAAGATCCTTTATCAATTAGCTACAATATAAGAGGTCAGCAACTGGAAGCTGTTAATTCCATAAATTATCTGGGAGTAGACATTAGGAGTGATTTAAAATAGAAAGATCATATAAAATTGATCGTCGGTAAAGCAGATGCCAGATTGAGATTCATTGGAAGAATCCTAAGAAATGCAATCCGAAATCAGAGGAAGTAGGTTACAGTACACTTGTTATTGCTTGAATATTGCTCACCAGTGTGGGATCCTTACCAGATAGGGTTGATGGAAGAGATAAGCTTAAAATTACGGATACAGTTTAAAAAGCAATGAATTTTACGTTATTGGTATTTGTGCTTGCATTTCAACCTCCTTAATAGAATCTTACTTTCCACCCCGCCGAAAAACGACGAAACTGCAGGCACGTAAATGAGTTTCATCTTCACCACTAATTTAGCTTCTAATGTAGCCACTGACAAACGGTTTCTCTCAGTTCATCAAGGGTTCCTCATGGCCCTGAAAGTTCCTTCTGAACCAACATTGGAATGAAAATAAAAGAGACACGAAACAGACAACATTGAAAAGTTTTCATAGTTTTGATAACGATTAAGGAATGTCATGCACTTACCATCCAACTTCAAAAAGTTCTTCTCTTCTTCCCTGAGGAAGATGTTTAATGCTTTTTCTTGCACTACCCTCACAGTCTGCATTTGCGAGACTTCCATTCAAGCGGTGCGTGTTGCAGTGTTTGCTTGCTTTTTAATGCCATTTTCACCTGCATTAGAGACAAGCAAACTTTACACCATTCACTCCTGAATATAGTTTTCATCTTTTGTTTCTTTATTGGCACTGACAAAACTACAGTTTCACTCTATGACGAGGAATCCGTATTTGTAAAAATGTTTCGCGAAGAAAACTGCACAACACTACTTAGCTGTTATGAGAGACAGGAAAAAAAGGTTGTTGTGTCAGGTTTGCCAACTTATTTCTCTGGCTAAAACTAAACGCAAAATTTCAAATTTCAGTAACTTTTGTAAAAGTATCCATCAATTTTAAACTCACAATAGACCATTTAAGGTGAAAACCATAATATTATATGGAACTTTGTCTACTTTTGTCTGTTGGGATATTTACCGATCCCAATAAGATTTAATCGTGAGTTGGATTTTCATATGGAATTTCGGAGCAACTCCGCCAATTCGGGAAACCTAGCTAGCCGAGAGTTACCTCATTTCGATCGCTTTTTTGGCGTATGTGATCAGTGTATTACTAGATTACCGTAGAAACCTGAAGCTGTTAACCATCTAGATACTGAGGAACGATCGCGTAATATGTACTACGTAGTTATCCTCCTGTCTGTTACTTAAAAATAAACAGCGTTTATAGCAATATCTAAGTAATCCGTGCTTAATTTAGTGTATACTCGAAAATTGTCGATTTTTAATGTAAATCAGATGGATGATGTAGTAAAAATGAATACTAAAAAATACAGCATTAACATATAGCGCTAGAAAACACAGTTATCTCAAATAAAATAAAATAAAATAAACACGAAACGAAAACATATCAAATATCGCTTCAATACAATACCCAGCTAACATTTTTCTGTTATTGCTAAACAACTTTCGCACTTATCAGTAATAAAAGAAACTCTTGCTTTGATCATGATGAAGAACGCTCTATTGAGTACGAAATGACAACAATAATTACATAGATTTTTTCGTCTTTGTGCCTGTAAACCATACGCAGAAGGTACGCGGACAGCTAATTATTATTATTTATGGGATGCAATTTATATTTCATAAACACGTAAAATACACAGTGGAGTAATACTGATCGATGTGCGATTTTAATTATGTGCAAAACAAAGAAACAAAGAGCAGTCGATTACTGCCAGTTGGTCTCTCACACATTCATTTGTTTCTTTACCTGCCAGTGGTGCCATTACCACTCTCATTCTCAGATAAAACTAATAGCCACAGCTCTGCCATATTGATAAACATGTAACTTATCCACGTTGCTTGCATGTTGTTTCATACACAACACTCTGTGCCAAATGTTGTAAGTAATCTTTTACTGCAGCACAACAGTCTCGTTCGTTATTACGAAACGCATGGCTACAGTTGCAACGTGTCACTTTTTGAGATACTTGAAATTTTTACAGTGTATAAGATGGTGCACCAGTTTTTGTAACTACTGACTGGTTTGTGTTGTACAGCATACGGAAGTGGTGTAACTTCAAGAATTTTTTTTTCTTAGAATATTATGAAAAAAATGGCTCTAAGCACTATGGGACTTAACATCTATGGTCATCATCCCCTAGAACTTAGAACTACTTAAACCCAACTAACATAAGGACAACACACAACACCCAGCCATCACGAGACAGAGAAAATCCCTGACGCCGCCGGGAATCGAACCCGGAAACCTGGGCGCGGGAAGCCAGAACGCTACAGCGCGACTACGAGGTGCGGGCTAGAATATTATGAACTGGAGCACAGCTCTTGGCTTTACTGTTAAAAGACTGTTAAATTGTAATAAAAAATAGAAATTTATTTTTTGGCTGCCGTTAAATGCAACGATATCAACGCAGAAAAACCTTTTTTTCAGTTAAATGTAATTATTTTTAACTAACATGAAAGTGTCGCTTTTTCATCTTTTTATATTCTTTATACGTAATATCCGTGTAAGTAACACATCACTTTACCTTTGTTTCTGACATACCATTCACCTGACAACGGCCTAAGACGCCGGAAGAGCTCTGATAAACAAAAAAAGATAGTTTTCATAACGTTAGGAAACTTGCATTGTTCAAATGGTTCACATGGCTCTAAGCACTATGGGACTTAACATTTGAGGTCATCAGTCCCCTAGAACTTAGAACTAATTAAACCTAACTAACGTAAGGACAACACACACATCAATGCCCGAGGCAGGATTCGAACCTGCGACCGTAGCGGTCGCGTTGTTCCATACTGGAGCGCCTAGAACTGCTCGGACACTCCGGCCGGCGTTGCCGTGTTCTACCAATCATCGTAGGAAAACTAAGTTAACATTTGAAATATAACTTCGAAAAAAATTAATCTCACATAGTGAGACTTGATGGTGTCACTCCTTCCCTGCACATTCATCCTGCAGTGCGATATTTTCCAAGGATAAAAGAGTTGGTGGAGACGCTGTGTGTAGAAGTCTGCATTTTGACTCTTCAGGAATCAATCCATTGCGGAGATCATCTCTTTGTCATCCGGGAATTAACTCTTTATCCGAGAAATAAAAAGAAAGTCCTTTGGTCGAATAAATGTGGGGTGGTTGGGTGAGGAAGCAAAATTTAATACTCTAGAGAATTAGCATGGGTATGTGTGTGTGTGTGTGTGTGTGTGTGTGTGTGTGTGTGTGTGTGTGTGTGTGTGTGTGTATGCGTGGGCGCAGAATCAGATGTGGCGTAGTCGTGGAGCAAAAGCCTCGTCGGTCAGCTTCGTGTGACTGTTGGTGGTTTACCAGTGTAATCTGTGAACACCACAGCATGGCGTTCTCAAGATAGACTCAGTGAGACATATGCAGTATCAGCAGTAATGAATCCACATGTATCCGCTACTTGGTTCGTTTCTTCGTTTAGCAATACATTCTGCTCTCGTCAGGCGGTGATTAGGCAGTTAAATAAGTCGTCTGGATTGCCTGAATCAGCTGTGACAATTCATATGTTGCCACCATTTGGCGATCTTTTTGAATGGGATTGAGCAATCATTGAACACAGCCGGCAGCGATCTTTCGTATGTAAAAATGTTCTGAAAGATGTTGAAAACATCACAGTCTGATTTTCACTATTACCACAGTCACCTTGATTATAAGTCACACGCAGCAGCCTCAGGCAACAAAACACTACTACGGCTTTTTACTTCCCCGATGTTATTCAATCTGCATATTCAGCAAGCAATAAGGAAAACAAAACAAAAATTTGGAGTAGGAATTAAAATGCATGGAGAAGAATTAAAGACTTTGAGGTTTGACGATGATATTGTAATTGTGTAAGAGACAGCAAAGGACCTAGAAGAGATGTTGAACCGAATGGACAGTGTCTTGAAAGAAGGATAGAAGATGACCATCAACAAAAGCAGAACGAGGATAATGGAATGGAGTCGAGTTAAATCAGGTGATGCTGAGGGAATTAGATTAGGAAATGAGACACTTAACGTAGTAGATGAGTTTTGCTATGTGGGGAGCAAAGTAACTGATGATGGTCGAAGTAGGGAAGATATAAAAAGTAGACTGGCTGTGGCAAGGAAAGCGTTTCTGAAGAAGAGAAATTTGTTAACATCAAGTATAGATTTAAGTGTAAGGAAATCTTTTCTGAAGGTATTTGTATGGAGTGTTGTCATGTATGGAATTGAAGCGTGGACGATAAACTGTTTAGACAAGGAAAGAATAGAAGCTTTCGAAATGTGGTGCTGTAGAAGAATGCTGAAGAGTAGATGGGTAGACCACGTAACTACTGAGGAGATACTGAACAGAACTGCAAAGAGGAGGGAGGGGGGGAGAGGAATTTGTAGCACAACTTGACTAGAAGAAGGGATCGGTTGGTAGGACATGTTCTGAGGCATCAAGGGATCACCAATTTAGTACTGAAGGGCAGCGTGGAGGGTAGATATTGTAAGGGGAGACTAAGAGATGAATAAACCAAGCAGATTCAGAAGGATGTAGGTTGCAGTAGTTACTTGGAGATGAAGAAGCATACGCAGGATGGAGTAGCATGGACAGTTGTATCAAGCCCGGACTGAAGACCACAACAACAATATTTAAAAAAATATGCTTCGCCAATGCAGATTATTTAGATTACTTGAAACACTTCACATTAACATAATTACTGATGAATTATGTTCCCAGCAATCAAATATCAGCAACATTTGCACCACACTGTGCGTGTTCCCTATTAAACGGTACACACAGATGGTGCACTGGCCACCATGCAATATGCTAGCGGAAGAGGTTGGAACAATTATCAGTACATCTACTATCCTCCAGGTGGCATATGTCACCATCGAATCAAAATCGACAGTCTTCCCAGGTGTAATAACATTTTTCGGGTAGTGTTTTTTTTTCATCTCCTCGAATTGTGATTTAATAGTGTTAATGATTTCAGGGATCACAGATGAACTTGTCATATTTTATTCTACTATTGAACAACGAAAAATTGATATGAAACGTTTTAGTTCTATTAATATTGATTAGTTTAAAGTTTAAGGGATTTTAAAAATTCGTATGTGCAAAAATTTTATTATTTTCTTTAGCTGTTTAAAAGAATTACTGGAAGTGTCTGTTGCTTGTACGGCCCTTATAACGCCTGTTTTGGGAGAAGGCAAAATAATTTTGTGTTGAAATATCCACTCCTCAAGAACACTTGGTTAATTATTGACAATATTGTTTGAATGCTACTCAGACGAATTATGTTATAAAAAATTCTTTTTATTCTTTTTGGGTATGTTGGTATATTGAGTTCAACATCTTACTAGCCCCAACTCCATGTTACATGCCACTTCCGTGAGGCATGTTTAGAAATTTAGAAGCTATTCTGTGTACGAACTTTACTACCTTAATCCATCTCGATATTCTTTATGCATGATTGTACTTGACACTCCAGTCATATGATTAATGCCTTGAAAAAGGTCTTGTATGTCACTAACCGAAGGTAGATTCGTTTTTTAGCTGTTACGGTCTAACGTCTGTCCCTTCTTGTGTAGCTGTTAAATGAGAACAGAGGTTCAATCTTTTCGAAGTTTTTCTGTCTGCCAATCTCTGTTATGAATTCATGACTACTCACCTTATCTGTTCGTTTCCGCAGCTCCGTAATGACAACATATTCGCATGCTTCCCTTTTAAATCTGATTTTATAAAAAGTCATCTGGATCCTTATTAGTTGTTTGAATACTACCCAAACGATTTCTCTGGGCTCTGGAGTTTGTGTAAATAATCGGTTCACTCTGCCGTGCGATCCTAATTGTGAGTTTCAGTTTCCCATTTGGTCCCTGGATGTGAAGTGTCTGTGGTGAATAGGGGTTACCTGCGATTTGATATACCAGGTGTCCACTCTGAAGAACTTTATCGACTGTTGTCTTTGTTGTGCTGTCTCTTGGTATTGATGATTTTCTTGGCTATGGTTTCCTACTTGCTAAGAAGACTAACTGCCGTGTTCTTAATACTGTTCTCTTTGACTCATTGTTGTCTCTTCGATCACCTTGTCAAATGCTAGTTTACGAGATGGATGTTTGTTCTGCGTAGCAGAGAAAGGGGTGGTTGCCGCATTTATCATAACTTCTGGTGCTCAAGTATTTCCTTTATGTCCTTGTTTCTTTATGTCTTGATTCAAATGGCTCTGAACACATCTGAGGTCATCAGTCCCCTAGAACTTAGAACTACTTATACCTAACTAACCTACGGACATCACACGCATCCATGCCCGAGGCAGGATTCGAACCTACGACCGTAGCGGTCGCGCGGTTCCAGACTGAAGCGCCTAGAACCGCTCGGACTTAATGTCTTGGCAAACTTGTCGTTATCTTGGAAACGGGATAGGCTGAGTCTCGGGGCTCTTGATTTACTTCAGTTGTTATTTCACAGTTTATGGGATTTTAGAAATTGCGCTGCTCGGGGGAACAAAATGGTAAGCGCCAAAATCACAGTTTAGAGATACAGCGCACCTAAAGTTTCAATTGATCTGCTAATCTGAATAATTTTTTTTGAACAGTCCTTTTCTTCTGTAGTGATTCTAACATATATCTTCTACTATACAGACATAAGCGACACTTATTACATTACCATACACCATTAACAACACACAGTGATAGAACATTACATATTAAATTTTAGAGTAAGTCTCCAACACTTTACTGAAACTGCAAAATCATTCATCACTCACACTACTAATGCCTTTTCATCCAAAACTGTTGGCTTTAGTGACAGGAAAAATCCATGGTGGACAGGAGGTATGTAATTTAGAAGCGACAGGACGTCAGCAACTTTCTTCTTTTCAATAAGCCTTGGCCCATTGTATTTAAGTCGAAGCGTAGGAACTAGTCCTTGCCTTCTACGTTTCCTGAAGCTTATTTCATGCCAAATGTCATGACAAAATATCTCGCTGGCGGATAAAGATTATGGATATTCGGAGGTCACCTTCCACCTACATACCTTCCTTAGGTTGACATCTCGACCATCACTGTCTTTTTTCTGAAGGCAAACGCTTCTTTAGAGTGTCGTATTTGATAGAAATCCTCTCTTTTCATATTATATACAAGCAATGGATTCTTCTTAGCCGACTTCTTGATGATCTCGCACCAGTGATCTCGACTGTACATATCTTGTACTTGCCAGCGAACATAATTTTCAATTGTTGCGAAACCTCTATCGGACGGCAACATTGTATGCCCGCTCACGGGGAAGTTGTGTTCAATCCCACGAAATCTACCAGTTGAAATTAGGTATTTCCAAAACAGTACCATGTTCCAGTTCTTATTTTGGCCACAGCAGTTATCAGATATGGCAATGAGAGTCTCTCCTTTTATGTCGTTTTCCTCAAAGTAACGTAAAAGGCAGCTCAAAATTTCCTCTGATCCACGGACAGCAGCAGTCTCATTCCACAAAAATCAGTGCCCTCTCTTCTTGACACAGTCATGAACACTGAGATTATGCAATCAAAGCTTCCTTTTCTAAAAATCTGGACCAAAACTTAACTTAGGAGCTGGGAGAGTCTGCTGCAAGTCAAATGTCACAACATGTAGATTACTGTCTGCTTCTGATCGACTTGTCTGGTTGGCAATGGTAGCTTGCCCTGCTTCTGCCCGACGTTGGTGTAATTCCAACTGATGCTCCAGACTTACTTTCAGTTGCGGGGCATCAGTGCTCTCAATTTGCACTTCGAGCATGTCACAAGTCTTACACTATCATTCTTTGGTGACTTTACTTCAATGTTATACTCTTCAGTGAAAATTCGCTTGTACTTGTCTGCAGATACAGGCTCATAGGACACCTCCTTGCAGAAAACATTCTTACAGTGATCGTAACAGGAGGCTATTGTTGCACCTGTGCCCAGGTACAATCTGGCACGTCTGTTTGAGCGTCTGTAATGACTCTCGTATTTCAGTATTTTGTCGATGTTTTCCCTGACATGGTTAACACTAGTTTCAGAGTAAGCATGTGGACGTACGGTATGCTTGCCCGGTTTGTCCTGGGGTGGCGTGGTCGATCCGGATTTCTTCTGTATATTTTCGACACAACCACGATTGTTGTGTAGACCATGAATGGCTAGAAAAGCTTCCTTGCACACTTTTATATCACTGCCACTAACTTTTACGCTGTAGGAAATAGTACATTTCTCCAGCTGCTTTTCGGCGACGTCCAACAGTATTAGATTTCATTGCACCAAATAAGTATGCATTTTGAATGTTAAAATCACCTACTTCCCAAAATGTTTTGAATAGTTTCATCACATTCAAATATCCTACTTTTTCGAAACATTTACGAGGGTACTGGCAATTAAGACCCATAGTTGTTGCACTTACAGTTGCTCCTGCACGAGAAACATACTCTTCTCCCAAATTACGCCCCTTCTGTTTAATTTTGCGTTGAGAATCGACTCTCAGCCTTCTCAGAGACGACCTCTTTGTCTGTTCGAGGGCCCCTTCCTGAATGTTTTCAACCTCAAAATTAACCTACTTGAGGAACATAATGGTATGTACATGCACTTACCATTATGTTCGTGAAACGTACTAAAGACAGTATATTTACAAAATAACATACCTCTGAGTCATCTGAATCGTTAGGAATGTATTCAGGATCCCTCTCGAAGATATTAGTATAATTGGAAGTAAATTCCTCGTCTTCTACCATGCTCACTGTTGCCATATTCTCGGAGATATTTTTACTTGCCGCCATTCTCTCTTGTCACTTACCATTATGTTTCCACAACAGACGGACAGTGGCGCTTACCATTAAGCTCCGCCCTGACATCTGTTGAGTGAATTTGGAACTACTAGTAAGTTTACTGCATTGTGCTTCCCACAGATGGACTCATTTGCCATCTACCGCAAAACACACGGAGATGGCGCTTACCATCGTGTTCCCCCGAGCAGCTCAATTCGTATGATCGATAGAGACATTGACTAAATCAATGTTGACATTGTTCAGTATCTTCAGTTGAGTATCCCCTTCCTACTTTCCTGCTAATAGCGACATCACCTATTTCAAACTACCGTAACACTAAGTTCTGACGTCTCATTATGTTAGCTTACAATAACAATGGGTTTTGACATCTCATTATCTTAGCTTTCCTGGAAACATATCTGAACACCCTGGATTTAAGGAGTAGTTTCTGCACGGATTACCATTCCTGTTTGTCCTCTTGTGTAAGGGTACTCTGCAGCTATGTTCTTCAACCTTCTCCTCTTGTCAATTAGGACGTTAACGTCTCTCGCTAGTTGAATGATTTTTAGAACCCTTATCTATTGTTTCTTCTAGATGAGTTTAGAGGTGTTTTCACTATCCGTCCTATTCGTGTCATGGATGGAAACATGGACGATAACAATCGTATTGGCTTTGTCGATAGCATGAAGGATATAATAAACGTTTCCTCTTTTACAGATGGGAAGCTGACCATAGAGGTCAGCATTCTGTTGCTGACGATGAAAACCTTCAGCCGGGTGTGGTATATTCTTTATCACTCTCTGTTCTGATTGTCCTTTATGGATCCTATTGCCATTGACTGCATCTTCCGTGCTACTTTTGTATACCAAGTTAAGAGTTTGTGTTTTTTCACTCTGTTTAATTCTGTTTAACTTCGGAAAACATTGTTATCATTCACTGCATAGCCACTCTTCTTTTTCAGATCTTTGCATGTTGTAGTACTACTTAACCATGTGGGTTGGCATACGTTCATTTTGTGAACAGTGTCTCCAAGGGGCTGCTGGTACGTCGACTGGTCCGTGTACAGTGTCCATGTTGTTCACGTACAGCTGAAGCTGACTGCTTCCTTGCCTCCTACCTGGGTCGATCTGTCTCGCGGTCTGTCATTTTGGAGAGAAAGGAGAAAGGCCTTACTGAGTGCTGCATGATATGGAACGTAAACATAGAGAAGACAGGCATATGAAAGTAAATGGACACCGGCCGTTTTCTCAGTCGATGAAAAGGATGAAAGTTGTCTAGTTTACTTGTTATGTCGACGACTCCTATGAAACAGCTATAACTGCAATATTGAGAAGAGTAATTCGTAAATCTTTCTCTATAGAATTGAATTTAGCAGTTAAGCAATTAGAAACAATCTTTCCACGGCTGTCCCATCAGAAAATCCACCAGAGTAGAAGAATGGCGTAGTACAAAAATCAAGGAACGGTTTAAAGCCGGAAATACGGAGCCTAAAATGTGATTGGTTTATTTATACAAGGTGGCGCAGAATTCGATCATGGGATATAAACTATAATTTTTTTGTTTGAAAATGCGTTTCATTATTCCCCATATGAAGTACATCGTTGGGAAATATGAAAAAAACTAGGAGGGAAAAATTATGTCTTTTAAATGACCACCATTCGCAGAGTCACAAAGAACCTTTCTACACATTACATTGTTCATTTGCGAAGAAGATAGGTGACATTGTGGCTGGCGTTTTCTAGTGTCCATGTATGAAGGTTTTGCTTGTTAACAACTCCATTTAAGTGGAAAAGAGATCCGCCCCTCATTATCAGATTCTCAAGAAGGTTCTCTTGTTCTGTCTCCATGTCTTGGAAGCGCACCGCATACCTGAGGCAGGCTTGTGAATCTACGGGATCCAGTCTCGTCACCAGATTCATTATTTCAACTAGAAAGTTAAAATGCTTTGCAGTGACCTCCGGTTCATCCCAAGCTGAGCGACACGTCTTCGCGTTGATATCTCGCTGGTGCTGTTAATGCTATGCCACACTCGTTGAATGTTCGAACCGGACGTCGCTTATCCGTTCTTGGGCGACATGCTACCGTGGCAGTTGCACACGTTGAAGTGCCGACGATATGATCTTTGATTTTCGTGCACCGTTTACAAATCGATCGCTTCGTGGTGTCTTCCCAAAATATGTTTCACATTGCTGAAAAAGAAAAAAATTACATTAAAAAATGGCGAAGATTATCGGAGGCACTGCAACCCTTGCCCCTCTCCGGCGCAGTCTTATATTATACCTTCCACATGGTGCCTTCCGATCTAGCTACATGTGCGTCTACCTTAAAGCTTCCTGCCCTAAACGAGGCATCAGTTTACTCTTAGTACAAGCCGGTGTAATTAACATTACATCCTCACTTAATGACCACTAACATGACCAATCTAACTAATCAGTATTAAAGATTAGCGGGGAAAATACACAGCTACACAAGTGGGTCATAGTCTAAAATAACCAGTTTTCTTAAACAATAAATTCATTTACACCTTTACAGTGATGCATTGAACTGAGTGACAAAATATGCTTACACTGTTTGTCCTTTCCAGGTTACTGGACCAACAGTAGCTGACCTGTAGGCTGTATAAAATCACATACAGCGCTTATTGTTATACACATGGTGTCAAATAATGCTGCTAGGGCTTCAGAAAGATCAGAGGCAGTCTGGAAGACTAAAGGTTCGGTCGCAGTCAAAGTTTGGGGCTATCGCCATAATAACTACTATACAAGTTGTCTCAATTGGCGAGTAACGAGAGGCTTAAGCAGTTATTTTGTCGGGAAGCGACCGTCTTCCCTACGTTAGTGAGTCTTAAGCAGTCAGAAACGCAGGTAAAACGAGGTCCCTAAGCTGTTGGGTCACGTAGCCCAGAAGCTGACTGTAGCTATCTAGAAAATACGTATTTTCGTCTTCAGATCAGTCCAAAAAGTGAGAACCACTTTGCGGTTTGCATTGTATTTAAATACTTGTCTTACAAAAGGAAAGAAAGGTCAAAGTGAAACCATTTTTTACACCCAACTAAATTGTGTCTTTTGCAGCAGTTCTGGAAGGAACACTCTGAGACGAAGGCACAGCCAACTTCGCCTTGGAAGTGTATCACTGCACACAAAAGGGTTAAATAGGTGAAATTTATTCGCTGTTGCAAGTATGAACAACGATCAGTTGCATAATGGAATGACCAAATAAAGATATGTGCCGGACCGGGACTCGAACCGAAGGAGCATTGCATCGTAGTTTTGAGCGATACAGACACTGCAGTATCGTAAAACGGTTGAGTATCGCATAAAAACTTTGCTGCAATGGAAGTCGTCATCTTAGCCATAATTTGAGTCTCAAAATTGATATCAAAATTTGCACACTCATAAATTCCCGAAATTTCTGAATGAATTTTTAGCATTAAGTGCTTCACATGATTTAATGTAAGTAATGACAAATTTTGATTTCCATCGCTTGAGGGTGTGGCATCATTCCTTCCTGTACACATCATGTGGGGAACTAGTGCCACTAAGAGAATAGAATGAAACCTTACAAAAACCTTGAATTTTCTAATTTGACCTGTGTATTTCACACATAAAATGTTGCAAGGCAACTGTTTTGGTATCTTCCTGCTTTCTCTCTGCGGCAGGGTTTATTTAAGAGTGTAGACCTATGTATAAATTTTTAGCCTAATTTTTGTAGGATTAAAATGTTTCTTAAAGAGTCTATTTTTAAGATTCATTCATATATAGTGTGCTATAAATGTTAAAAAATGTTCAAGCTGTGATTTACTGCGAGGAGGTCTGGCACACGCGAGCGCTCGAATGCAACCGATGTAATACCGTAAGATATACCGGCGGAATAGCGGTCCTCTTAGTTTGTGACAGTGTCACGGAGCGCGTTGGTATCAACTCAAATGCTATTCCCTGCAAGCTTTCTCTTCGTGACATGATTAGTTCGTGGTAAATAGTCCAAAAGCACGGGCTTGTGTAGAATTTGCTTAGCCTGTCATTTCGCTTGTTTTTCATACGTAAATGCTTAAAATTGACAAATTAACATACTTATACGCATAGCAAAGATTCGAAAGTAATCCCAGTTTTATAAAACATGATCCATCTGGAAAGGTCACCTGTCGTCACTCGGTAGACGTCCAGTTGGGTACTGACGTTGAGATTCCAGCCTTCGTCAGCGCGGGTGCATGAACCAGGAGACTGCTACGGAGGTAACACTCACCAACGTTCACTGCACGGTCATTGAGGAGACACTGTTTGCAGCCCCTTGGTTGGTCTGGGCTGTCAGTTGCTGAACACTAGAACAACAGTTGTCTCACACACATCTCCGCAGCCATCGGCCACCCCTGTCAGCCATAAATGTCCATGAAATTTAATAATAGTTTACCAGCATCCATTATTTTCATACTGTTTCTTTATGTAACCAGTATCGTCACTGCAGTCATGTCTTCTTCAGGGCTGTACAATTAAGCTTCTAGACAGCAGATAAACACCTATAGGCTCTTAACAGAATATTACGTAAATGAAACAAATCATGCATATTAATGTGTACAAGTAAAGAAAACAGTAACGAATAAAAATGTTCGGGTTATAATCATCTATAGACTATGAGCGCACAATGTGATATGCATACATAAAGGAAGAACATCATTCACCTAACAACAAAACGGCAGTGTCGATATAATGTAAGCGTTAGTCATACATATTCATTGTCTACAAATATGTGCGGATATAAGCCAAAAGGATTTACTTTTTCTATATGTAGAACAGCCGTGAAGAATAGCACCAGACACGAGGGTCGCGAAATGGAAACCACTGTGAAAGTAAAAAATGTTTTATCTGCAATGGTTAGCTACACCTTACAGACATATGTAGAGACCACTCTACATAGTCGCCACTCCGACTTAGACATGTATCGTAGCGTTGTAATAACTTTCCAATACCTTCGTCGTAGAAGGCTTTCCGCCAGTTCTTTACCCTCGTCTACATTTCATTGCCTGCGACAAAATGCTGTCCTCATAGCCAGCGGTTATTGTGAGCAGAGACGAAACTCAGGACGAACCTATTACGGCCTGTGTCGTGGGTGATCAAACAAGTTCCATCAAAAACTCTGCAGGACTATCTTCATTCGCCCTGCAGACTGCGGCCGAGAATTGCCATGAAGAACGAAATGCAAGATAGTTATGTTCTGTGGGTTTGCATGAAAATTTATCGCAGGCCCTCATACTTGGGGCAGAAAGTATTGAGCCCTGCACGGCTTATCATCTTCTATTGCGGTACTGCAGCCTAGTTTTCTTATTCCATTTACTGGCATCATTATCTTCCTGCCTTACTTCCCCGTGAGCGGCAGCAGCAGTGCGTATTAATAAGTGCACTGTCGTACCATCTCTGGAGCGACCGATAGTACACTCCTGGAAATGGAAAAAAGAACACATTGACACCGGTGTGTCAGACCCACCATACTTGCTCCGGACACTGCGAGAGGGCTGTACAAGCAATGATCACACGCACGGCGCAGCGGACACACCAGGAACCGCGGTGTTGGCCGTCGAATGGCGCTAGCTGCGCAGCATTTGTGCATCGCCGCCGTCAGTGTCAGCCAGTTTGCCGTGGCATACGGATCTCCATCGCAGTCTTTAACACTGGTAGCATGCCGCGACAGCGTGGACGTGAACCGTATGTGCAGTTGACGGACTTTGAGCGAGGGCGTATAGTGGGCATGCGGGAGGCCGGGTGGACGTACCGCCGAATTGCTCAACACGTGGGGCGTGAGGTCTCCACAGTACATCGATGTTGTCGCCAGTGGTCGGCGGAATGTGCACGTGCCCGTCGACCTGGGACCCGACCGCATCGACGCACGGATGCTCGCCAAGACCGTAGGATCCTACACAGTGCCGTAGGGGACCGCACCGCCACTTCTCAGCAAATTAGGGACACTGTTTCTCCTGGGGTATCGGCGAGGACCATTCGCAACCGTCTCCATGAAGCTGGGCTACGGTCTCGCACACCGTTAGGCCGTCTTCCGCTCACGCCCCAACATCGTGCAGCCCGCCTCCAGTGATGTCGCGACAGGCGTGTATGGAGGGACGAATGGAGACGTGTCGTCTTCTGCGATGAGAGTCGCTTCTGCCTTGGTGCTAACGATGGTCATATGCGTGTTTGGCGCCGTGCAGGTGAGCGCCACAATCAGGACTGCATACGACCGAGGCACACAGGGCCAACACCCGGCATCATGGTGTGGGGAGCGATCTCCTACACTGGCCGTACACCTCTGGTGATCGTCGAGGGGACACTGAATAGTGCACGGTACATCCAAACCGTCATCGAACCCATCGTTCTACCATTCCTAGACCGGCAAGGGAACTTGCTGTTCCAACAGGACAATGCACGTCCGCATGTATCCAGTGCCACCCAACGTGCTCTAGAAGGTGTAAGTCAACTACCCTGGCCAGCAAGATCTCCGGATCAGTCCCCCATTGAGCATGTTTGGGACTGGATGAAGCGTCGTCTCACGCGGTCTGCACGTCCAGCACGAACGCTGGTCCAACTGAGGCGCCAGGTGGAAATGGCTTGGCAGGCCGTTCCACAGGACTACATCCAGCATCTCTACGATCGTCTCCATGGGAAAACAGCATCCTGGATTGCTGCGAACGGTGGATATACACTGTACTAGTGCCGACATTGTGCATGCTCTGTTGCCTGTGTCTATGTGCCTGTGGTTCTGTCAGTGTGATCATGTGATGTATCTGACCCCAGGAATGTGTCAATAAAGTTTCCCCTTCCTGGGACAATGAATTCACGGTGTTCTTATTTCAATTTCCAGGAGTGTATTTCCGAGTCGTCGTGTGTCTGGCAGTCAGTTGGAGACGGACCAAAAGTGCAGTCGGGACGCAGCAGCAGTGAAGTCGGGGACGGAGCGCCGGTGAGGCGTGGACAGCTAGTGCTCGCCGACCGCTGGTGACACACATGAACTGTCCGACGGAGGGAGATTGGAGCGGGACGACCGTTGGTTCGTCGCTTGATTGGTCGTCTCAACGGCCGACGTATGTTTGTTCCTTTCACCGTTTTCGGGCCTGACCATCGGTCGGTTGGCGTGGAGCAGCGGGGAAGTCTCCGTTGCGTGTACTCTGGCCGGGGCCGCTGGCAGTGTGTACGCGCGGTTGGAGTGTGAGGTGCTGCTTGCGAGTACTACGGAGTTCGTTGCCCACCGATCTTGGACAGATGAGTCCTCTGTTAACCTACTATCGAGCCTCAACTGTTTACATTTCTTCGTATGATCATGGTTGTCGCTTTTGGGACATTACCGAGAGTGACAAGGTGTTTGTATTCAAGTCGGCTAAGATTCCAGCCGTCTTCCTGTGCAGTTCAACTTAATTTATCCCCTGTTATTGAAGTTGACCAGCGGTATATTCTGCCTAGTGGCCATTGATGTTCCAGTTACCTGCCCTGGTCGTTGACGTAGCCGGCCGGAGTGGCCGAGCGCTCCTTGGCGCTACCATCTGGATCCGCGCGGCCGCTACGGTCGCAGGTTCGAATCCTGTCTAGGGCATGGATGTGTGTGATGTCCTTAGGTTAGTTAGGTTTAAGTAGTTCTAAGTTCTAGGGGACTAATGAACTCAGCAGCTCAGTCCCAAAGTGCTCAAAGCCGTCTAAACCATTTTTTTCGTTTACGTAATTTTAGGCAGGGTATTTTCCTCGTCGTCCAGCACGGCGTGTAGTTCGACAGCTGAGGTGTTGTTGGTCGTTTTGGTCGCCAATATCTGTTTGTCGTTGTGCTGAAATCTTGTGGTCGTTTTGCTGGTTGCGTGGAACGGAACTGATTTTGTTGATTGGTCGATCGGCTGTCTCTCGGTTGGGTTGCCTTGATATTAAGAAGTGATTGGACAGGCTGCCTGTCTCACCTAAATGGGCGTTATTGTTACAATCTCAGTCAGACCCTTGGAAACTTCTGAGCGCCGTTACATACTATTTTCACTGTTTGGGTTTTAGTTATTTGGTTGATGTGTGGCCTTCAGCTGAGTATCAATATCTCTTAAATTAATGTTCTTGTCTTGCTTTTAAGGCATGAGATTGTTATTCTTTTGTATGGGGCCTTCAGGCGAAGTTTGCGTGAAATGTTTTAAGATAAGGCCCTCTGCCTTTTGATTGTAACACTCCTTGTTGCTTAATATGCAGCCTCCAGCCACGTTCCATTAAAATTAAATTCCCAAGGCCTTCAGCCTCTTTAGATTGAAGATTTAGAAAATAGTTTTGGGTGAAACTTCCAGAAGAAGCTTGTATTCCAATTTCCTGCTTAGGCCTTGTGTCTTGAATTTTGATGTGGCCTTAAGGTGATCTTAAGTCAATCAAGGGAGGTGGATTAAAGTTTTTAGTGTTTTGCAACCTTGTTGTAATATTGTGTGTTGATAAATAAAGTGTGTATGTTGAGGGCAAGTGGCAGCAACCTATTTTGGCCCCTTGCCACAAACTAATCCGCTCTGTCCTGCTAGCCCAGTAATTTCAACTATTTTCTAGGCATTTTATGTGCTCAGTGTACTCTCACAATTGAAAAGAGCGATGTGCCTCTTTCGATGGGATTACTCGAGATGTTATCCAATTCATCTGTGCAAAATGTCATCCGATTTTCACAGTGGTTTCCATTTCGCGACGGATGGTAACTTACTTTCCGAATAGCTTTTGTATGTAAAATTATAGCTAACCCTAAAAGTTTTAGAAATAGCGTAAGAAAAGTAATAACCGTATTGGGAAAAAAACCATGACAGCTAATAACAAACGAAAGTGGTAAATCAAAGCTGTCAGTACTACACAATATAAATAATTCACTCAGATAGGGACTGTGCTGTAAATCATTCAGAGCGAGGAAGTGTAAAAATTTGAACCAACTACAAGGAAAGAAAAGCATGACGTGTAGTATACAAGTTGGAGAAAAATTGTGTCACGAAATTTTAACCCTTGATAGCTGATGCCAGTAGGAACCAATATTACTAATATTTTGTGGGTCGACAACGCACAAGTTTTAAAATACGGAATCTTGGCGCCATGCTCTCCGATTGGCCCTGTGATTGCCCTGTTGCCGTTTGTCGGTTGACGGGCAGCGCTATAGTTGTCGATCCACACATATCAAATGTCCCTCGCCCCGGCACTGTCCCAAGATGATACGCACACGTGTCGAACAAGTCTTGCTCTTTGTTCCCATCTCATTTCAGAGGTATTCACACGTAAGTTTCGCTTCGGAGCCCACACAGGTCACCTGCGATTTAGTCATACACTAAGCATGACGGCACAGTATTCGTTTGAATAGCAACGAGATACTGTTTTTGTATATGGGCTAGTTGACAGTAATGCTCATGAAGTTCATCGGTTGTATGAGGAACGGTATCCAGCAGGACGCCACCCACACCCGTAAACGTTTACAGCAATTCACCGGTGACTTGGCGAAACAGATTAGTGAGCGGGATATCATGGTGATGCTGGCAGACCTGGAACACTTCGGGATGCTGCATTTGAAGAGACGGCTCTCGAGCGCTTAGGGGAAGCACCTACGGCAAGTGCTCGAGCGGTTGGAAACGACGTGAGGGTCACACATCAATTAGTCTGAGATGTTTTGAGGGGCGATCTCCGGAAGGCAAAGTATTCGCGATCATGCATTGTCCAGACCATCCGGCAACAGGGAAATCCTACGGTCAGCTGGAGAGCGTGGCGCCAAGTTTCCGTAGTTTAAAAATTGTGTCTTGTCGACCTAAACATCATTACTTATTTTGCTTCGTACTGGCATCAACTATCCAGGGTTAAAATTTCGCGTCACAGTTTTTCTCCACCCTGTATGTACAGATATCTTGCAACCTGCAGATGGGTGTACTGATAAGAAGTAACTCACGAATTCAGTGCGACTCACTAACCTAAAAGTAACAGTGGCAACAAAGGAAGAGCGTCACCAAGATATTCCTACCCACACACTAATGAGCGAAAATCAGTACAAAAGGTCAATCAACAGATGAAAATATCAATTACAGACACGCAGAAAACAGATGAATGAGAAACTACATATAAAGAATACCATCAAACGGAATCGGCTAAAATAATGATGTAGGCTACCAAGTCATGAAGTGGAGAAAGATGTGGCCAAAAGAAATACAGTAACTTCATGAAGCGGTATCAGTATATTGTACACATCGAGGAATGTCGCCGTAAGTAATGGTAAGCCGCATAAATATATATTCTTCAACGATTACATAAAGTAAAAATGAGTTTACTGTTATTGTAAGGAATAATAGCCGTACTCATTAGTTAACAGACATAAGCCTGTAAAGAGAAACTATCATGGAAAAGCTAAAACGAAGCAGTATAGGCACGTGAATAAAGTCACATAAAAGACTAAGTGCTAGTCCTGTGGACATCCTGCGGCAAATAGTTGCAACTATAACAATAAAAAATCCCAGGGCAGAATTGTACTAAAGTAACGTGAAAACAGTGACCTGCTAAGAAGTTTTCGTAAAGTTACAGTGAAGATGAACATGTAAAACATGACCTGACAGAGGACGTCCGATAAGAGTATGTAGGAAATATAAATCATTCAGCTGGATCGCCAACAAAGCGCAACGAATTATGTCAGTAAAGAAAAAGTCAAGAGATGGGCCAAAAACCGAGGATTTTTCACATAAGTATCTAAAACAAATGAAAAACGAAATAAATATTCATCCGTTATAGTGACGCCCAAGGACGAACGTATAAACAAAACCGATGTGAGATGTTGAAAATAAAAGGTTCTATTGGGACAAAGTGAGGACTTCTGGAGCACCACGGACTGTAAGCCATCCAACTGTGGTCTCCTCAGCGACAATAATGGACACACGTGTGGAACCACGTCATCTTTTCAGACGAGCTCCGTTCTATGTCCAATAGTCTGAAGTTTAAGGGACAGTTGAAAAGACCGCAAGAATCAAGGTGGAAGGCAGTACTGAGGTTTATAGATACTGTGATAAGGAACACCAAAGTAGGCAGCTCAGCTGAAGAGGAAGGGACGTCTATATATATAAGGCAGCCACAAAAGTTCGACAGTCAAAAGCAGGTACAAGGAAGGTAGCTTCGAAGTAACGACGAAAGAATGAAGTACAAAAAATGTTCAGGGAAAGACAGGAATTTAGTAATATAAATACCCTAGGAACGAATAAATATCAAATGCAGGGCACAAAGGCTGCAGGTTAGATGTAAAATCGAAAAAGAAATAGTCGCTGGGGCTACTGATTCAGCATAATTAAAAGTAACAACAACCGTCGATGAAATTACAAGCCAGGGTGGCACCGTGAAGCGTGCAGTGGGAATTCCGTTGTTAGACGAAGAAGAGAAACAAAGTGGATGGAAAGAACACACTGAAGGCCTATTCTGCTGACATATTAGAAATGAAGCTGCAGTCGATTGGGATAACGCAGGAAATCCTGTTTTAGAGTCAGCATGTAAGAGCTCTGGAAGGCTTGAGATCCAATAAGACAGATCGAAGATAACATTCCATCAGCATTTCTAAAATCGTTGGAAGATCCAACCAAGTGACTATTCAGATGTAGAATCTGAGAGCCTGGCGACGTACCATCATACTTTCGGAAAGTATCATCATTATCATAAATGGGAAGATGGCAAGGGCAGATAAGTGAGCGACCAATGGCACAGTTATTTTATCAGCTCAAGCATCCAACCTGCTGAGAAGAATAATATACAGAACAACGGAAAAGATTATTGAAGGTCTGGCAGAAGACGATCAGTTACAGGTGACAATCAGTTTGACTTAAGAAAAAGACAAGGATACCAGAGAGGCAGTTGTCACATGGCGCTTGATAATGGAAGCAAGTTTGAAGAAACGTAAAGACACTGTAATAGCGTTAGTCGACGTAGACATTGCGTTAGACATTGTAAATTAGTGCAAGATGTTCGGAATTCTTAAAAAAGAAATAGGAGTAAGGTGTAAGGAGAGACGGGTAAATTACAAGATGTACAGGAACCAAGAGTGTACAGTGAAATTGGAATACAAAAAACGAAGTGCTAGGATTAAAAGGGATTAAGGCAGTGATATAATGTTTTGCCCCTATTTTTCAGTCTATACATTTGACGGAAGTAAGGTTTGTGCTATAATATTTCTCGCTTTACAGCCATCATATCCGGCTACAAGAAGCTCTTCTTAGAGCAGCTGAGAAGGCAGCAGTGGCAAGATGACGTAAAGTGGTGTGAGATACCGAAGACAGGAGGTTTGTTCGGTTCGGATACTGTCAGAAAGACCGCCAAAATGGCGGTTCTACGCGATTGTCTGCCGAGTTCAGAAGTTCCGTTCCAAAATGATAATCTTCTGTTATTAATATTAGAAAAAAGTTAACAGTGTATTTACTTGCATTTCATGTAAAAGCATCACTGATTACCAGGAACATTCAGCCATTTCAGTGTCGTTAATTACCAGTAGAATAATAAACAACTACCAAAAGAAAGGTCAGATGAACCACTTCGGAGAGATTTGGATCGCGCCTAATTTGGATGACGGCAGAAGTGGTTCGGCTGTATAATCAGAGGTGGTTAGACACTCCCATAAGGCAGACCTGTTGTCTAGCGTGATCGGTACCATTTAATACTTAATTAGCAATCTTAGTTGATCCATTATGGATCGTGGGACGGCGGCTGGCATGAACTTCTTGATGCAATAATTTACCAACAGCCATATGTACTGTACAAATTCATTTTATTTTATGAACTTCTTTGTAATGCCGAAACTGGTAGCACATATAAGTTCATAAAATAAAATAAATGTCTACAGTACATACAGCTGTTGGTAAATTATTGCATCAAGAAGTTAATTAGCAATGTCTCGTTTTTAAATCAGAGCTGTTTCGGCAGCCTCGGAAGACAGGTAATTTAACTGCTTAGTCGGTAACTGTTAAGGAATTATAGCTATCTCTGCTTCTTTGGATTTGTAGTTGAGAACAATGTGATGGTAACTACGCAAATGTGCAGTTCACTGTTATGTTTATTTTCTGTCAAGGTGTCAAGAATGGAGATTATTTGTGATTCAGAAAGTGGAACGTAATGGAGCAGTTTTTCGTATTCTGCTTATAAAAAGCGAGTAGCATCCCGTATACACAAACTAAATGAAATTTTGTTATTCGTGCAACATCAGTTCCTCGCTAAAAGTTTTTTAGAGCCTTAAGACAGCGGATTCACGACCTACGTGTTGTTTTTTGCGCAGAGGACAACAACTATAGAAGACTGAAGGTTGGTGAAGATTAATTACAACTTATGCATTCCACTCGTGGCGGTGGAAGCAAATACGCACCTCACGTGTAATGCACTGTTAGTACAAATGAGGTCAGTAACATGTCATCTGTGGTAACACGAAGGAGGTATTAAGCAGAAAAATTTTAGAGAGAAAGGGTTCATCATTCGCACGTAATTATCTCCGTCACCGTCTCACTTTTGCAACTTACCGTAGAGTGATGGAAATAAGCGTGAAATGACATCAATGATAAATCTCGCTGAGGACATTGCTGTCCTCAGTGGAAGTGCAGAAGAATTACACAAGTTATTGAATGGAATGAACCGTCAGATATGTACAGAATATGGATTGAGAGTAAATCTAGGTAAGGCGAAATTAATGATAAATAGCAGAAATGAGAACAGCGGGAACTTAACATCAGAATCGGGGAACACGGAGTAGAAGTGTGACGAGCATTGCTCCACGTACGTGAAGTGGCCTCCGAACAACAGGCACTGATGCCCAAAAGAGAGGATGAGGATCAACTGCAGCAGTAGATGGTCGCTACATTGTGCAACAGAGAACAAGGGATCCACGTCAAACAGCGGGTGCAGTTGCAGCCACGTGAAGCACCACTGCAAGGCATGCAGTCGCATCCTCCACTATGACAAGGCGTCTAAAATGACCTCTGTGGCATTGTAGCGCGAAGGAAGCGACTCTGCCTTACTTCTCTGGTTTCTGTATCACTAACCTGTCGTCTTGCTGCTTCAATAGTCCCTCGTCGCACAATAGTAGCCCTCAGGTTCAAAAAATGGATCAAATGGCTCTGAGCACTATGGGACTTCTGTGGTCATCAGTCCCCTAGAACTTAGAACTACTTAAACCTAACCAACCTAAGGACATCACACAACACCCAGCCATCACGAAGCAGAGAAAAACCCTGACCCCGCCGGAAATCGAACCCGGGAACCCGGGCTTGGGAAGCGAGAACGCTAGCGCACGACCACAAGATGCGGGCCACTGTTCAGGTGCCAGGTTCCATGCAGGTTTGTGCTGCTGCTGAAGTGGGGTGGGTGGGGATCAAAGTTGCTAATGTTAACAACGTTTTGCACTATACTCGATTTAATAGAGAATACCTTGAAACACACGTCACGGAATTTCCAAACTGGCGTCTCTTGGCTACACATTAACACATTTATCACTTTCCATACTCGTGATATACATTTCCAACGACACATGGCGTTCACTTATAACTAACCTTCACTTTATCTCGTGTTTAACAGCTGGGATATTTACTTGCTACCGTTCTTTTGCAGCCGTCCCCGGTTATTCGACCGTGCGTTTTGAGTGGCACCTCGCTACTAACTCGCCCTGTCTTCCTCAAGGACAAGAGAGACCCCACCTTTCTCCCTCAGCCACTAAGGACACTTCACTCGTCTCCTACACACACACACACACATATATATATATATATATATATATATATATATATATATATATATATATATATATATATATATATCTGGAACAATAACATCTATTGGAAAACGACTTACACCGGTATCAATGTAGGGCTGGGGCCCGTGAATGCACAAATTTGGAAACATTATAAAACGAAACATATGTGTTTTTAACACAAACTTATGTTTTTTTTTTTAAATCGACCTCCTATATTTTGTCTTCAGCAATCCATAGCATGACAAAGCACATACACAATGGCGTTGATTGCATCGAAATATTCCCATTACATCCCGAGATATTAAGACGCGAAGTTGACGCTTGAAACACCCGACATGCGCTGCTAGCGCACGTCCTGAGGCTCAGGCGTGAACCCCATGCTGCCCGTAATCGCGATGTGAAATGGGCGTTCAGATCGCTGTTCCTAGGCGAATTTGGCGTCACGTTTGCACACATTGTGACGGAAGTTTGTCTCGGAACACTGTCTCAGATTGTAAGATGCTACTCTCGAATAGTCTGGTCTTGTCCCTACTAAGGTTGCACAACATTGCCTCCTATGATAATATCATTATTGCTCCTTGCTGACGCATGATACTCAGATGTACATGTAGTCTAGCTGCTATTGAGCATTCCCGATCGCATACATTTCTGTAATACTTGGCCTAAACACGTGAAGGGGATGCAACTATGCATTACACGACTCAATGTGTTCCGTTGACAGTTTGCGATGGTTCCAAGTGCTTAAGGACAGGACCAACCGGTGATAGTAGATTCAGTGGAAGTATTATGTACGTGCACTCTATAGTGAGAGGTCGGGACCCGGAGTACACCCAGGAACGTTGAATAAGATCGTTTTCGTGGTCCACGTGGTTTAGGAAGCATAATGTTGTATGGGCTTAATGACATCCAATTCTTGGAATACGGTCGACACACCAGTCATTGTTACTATGACACTGTACGTCTTCCGTACTCCAGCGCATTCGACCCTGACTTGATTTTAGTGCAGGTTAGGAGCTCTTAGAACGCGAAGATACCCCGCGAAAGGACTGGCCGTAACGTTCCCTCTGCGTAAAACCCATCAAGCACGTGTGAGATGTGTCTGGGAGACGTATTGTATGATGTCCACATGCACCGTCAGTTGTCATCTCGATGGTTGCGTAATGGAACCTCCTACCACAGGAACTCTATACCAAGCTTGTCGCCAGCATGGTAGCCCGTGGTGGTCACACATCCTATTTAATTACAATGAAACCTGGTATAAAAGGGAAAGC
Organism: Schistocerca gregaria; assembly: GCF_023897955.1. NCBI lineage: Eukaryota > Metazoa > Arthropoda > Insecta > Orthoptera > Acrididae > Schistocerca > Schistocerca gregaria. The sequence goes on along the minus strand of NC_064921.1, from coordinate 107,342,827 downwards.
AGGATTCGGTTACGATTGTGGACGGGCCGTAATCAGTCACTGTTGGTTGCCTTTTACAATTACACACATTTATTTTTGAAACAATAATTCCAGAGTCAACAATAAATAAAAAAATACCACACGTTATTAATGAAGGAATAAACAACTGTTTAAGTAATAGTGTTTTCAGAGCGTTACAATTTAGCAAATCACCATAAAATACCGATATAGACAATGCAAAAAAAACAAGCCACTGTGATCACGGCTGAAGGCCTTACAAGCCAAGAATGGCAATAAATTGAGAAGTGTTTAAGAATTCGCTGCAGTTACAACTTACAGGTATCGAAGTATTAAAAAGTAAGTGGCCACAAACACAGCAGAAGGTATCAGACGCCAGGAATTACAGTAAATAAGGTTTTAAAGCTTAGTGCTAAAATACCAATATCGAATTATTTTTTCAGAGCAAATGACGACAATCGCGGCTGAAGCCCTTACACGCCAGGAACGGCAATTATACAAAAAAAAAATAGAAACCTTCTGTAAAACAGCAAATACAAGCAAAGGTTAATTAAAAGAAACAAGCAACTGACCACAAAACGGGTCAAAAAAAACCTTGTACCACAACCCTTACACCGCTAGATTTATTCCAGAAGGCGACCGGAACTATTAACTGGACAAGCAAGACCTTTAATGTAGGCATTAAAAGATCTGGTAATAAATAGTACATTAATAAAACACAAGGACCAGTCACAGACGATTCTCCAGGAATCGACCTTTGGGAAGGTCCAGCAACAAACACTTTCGCGAGCGATGAGACAGGCAGCCAAGAGTTGCATTCACTTCACAAGGTGGTAACTCAGACTAGTGGCAGTCTGACGTATCAGTAATGATAATCTTTCTGAAGCGACCTGACGTCCAATAAACCAAATGCAACGACGGAACAATATGTCAAAGCCGGAACCTGTGTTTAGAGCGCCCAGAACTGGAGAGGAACCACTGCCAGAATTCCGTCCGATTCCACAAACGCGGCGAGACCTTTTTACGAAATTTCAGTCACCAACTTTCTCTTCCGAATGCGAAAATATTTTGTTGAGCCCAACCTACATAAGTAGGAATGATCATCAAAATAAAATAAGAGAAAGCAGAGCACGAACAGAAAGGTTTAGGTGTTCGTTTTTCCCGCTCGCTGTTCGGGAGTGGAATAGTAGACAGATAGTATGATTGTGGTTCGATGAACCCTCTGCCAAGCACTTAAATGTGAATTGCAGAGTAGTCATGTAGATGTAGATGTAGAACTCGAAAATATGAACAAACAAGTGACAGTACAGAACACCATGCGTGCGAAGCAAAATCGATATGTAACCAACCAGAATCAGCAACCACACGTCATTGCCGAAAAAATCGCAAAGTGAGCCAAAACCAAGTACTAAATGAGTGATATCAAATTCATTAGGCACACAAACGCACACTGAACTCTCTGTGACGACTCTGACGACGGTTGGCAGAATGAAACAAATCTCTTCACTGTTTTATTAATTCACAGTTGAGTAACAACACTGTCGAATCACTGAGTCAAGTGCTTTTAACAAAGTTGGGTCTTCAAATACTAAGTGGTACGCAGATCCACCAAACTGCACATGACTGCGCGATGGTAATCTGCTACAACATCACATACCTACTTCGGGACCCAAACGGGTGACTGACTCCTCTCTACTTGGATTAAAATGCACTCATCTTAAACCTCGCTTGATCTGGCTTACGACGTGGTCGTGCACCCTCGTGATCACAACCTTTCCATCCAGCAGTCCATGCGTGCCACATCCGGTCCCGCCTCACACTGCCCGGACCTGGCTCCTCCTGGGTCCCCAACCTAATTCGCCACTCACATGTCCCGGAAAAACAACGTCGTCGTCTCAAAGATAGGTCAACACTTACTACATATCGATAACCGCCGCTGCTGACACTAGCGGACAAATAACGCTTGCGAAACTGAGTGGCGCCAATGAACACGAGAAGAAGACGAACAACCTGAACCATGCCAACTAAACGATACGGCCTGGCCTCCTGCAGAGGACAGAAACCTACGAACAGCACTAACGTGAGCCGCAGCTCGGCTCAAACCATGTCTCGATTTATTTAATGTCCAGAAACCATCATAAAACGTGGTGAATTCTATGTAACTAGTTTTATTGCTCTTATTAGTACTATTATTATTATTTTCTGGCAACGGCCGGAAGACTGGTGTGCTGACCACATGCCCCTTCGTATCCCCATCCAGTGAGGCCCCTGGGCTGAGAGGTTGACACAAGGGCCGGTCGGTACCGTTGGGCCCTCCAAGGCCTGTTCGGACGGAGGAGTTATTATTATTATTTTGAATAAAAGTGTCATTTCTGTTCGTCTCATCGCCTGTTTCTTTCAGTTACCTTCTTTACTATACTGCAACAGTTCTCTTTATGTATGACCCAAGATTTATCGAGCTGTGTTACTTACCAGTCACACGTTATGTTAAAGTTATTTTCATGCTCAAGTTTTCTACACCAGCGCAGTTTGCTATACCGCATACAAACTTTATACTCTGTCGCACACGCAATGCAATTTTTTGGTAGTACTGCTAATTTTCTGTCTCGTTCTGCGTGGACTCTTTCAGGCTGGCTAAGTCGTACACGAGTGGCAAAAGAGGAAACAACTGCACAGGGCTAATCACCAAATGCAAATTCAGGAGCTGCACTGGCGGTCGTCTTTGATGCAATTAATTATCGCTCACAGATGTAATTGGCTTCTATAATAGCGCTGGACTTGAAACGAGAAGTCGATAAAAAAGAGCCAGTGCTCGAGTTGGACGGACGGGCGGCTGCCGGAAAACTCGCCCACAGCACGTGCCACAAAGGGGCCCTCCGACAGCGCGCCCAGGGCTCGCCTCTAATTAGACAAGTGAAATGCGATTTGCACGCTCGCGCAAAGCTGTTGGTAATTTACTTTGTTTTGGCCTACGCGCTCGCATTTCGGTTCTCGTGTAAATCAAACACCCGAATCTGATTGCACTTCGCGCAAGTGTCCCACTTCTCGGTAATCTTTCTGCTCTGGAGCGCTAATAAAACTCGCCGAGGTTACTTTTGTAAACAAATTCTATGGATACTAGAGAAGGATGTTGTAACATGTACAACCATATCAGCAGGAAGAAAATATCGACCTTTCCTTTCCAAACTCGGAAATCTCAACTGGTAGTGTACGCTACAAGCCATCTTATACTGTGTGGCGGAGAGAATTTTGTGTGCCACTGCCCCGTACGCCTTTTCCCCCCTCCAGTCATGAATGGAGTGCAGAAGTAATCATTGTTGGCGAGGCTTAATGTGAGATCGAACGTCTCAAACTTTACGTACAAGTTGTTTTTACGAGTCATACGAAGGAGAAAGATGTACAACGTGTAAAGAGTATAAATGCAAATACTTTTATACACAGTACCTTAATTTGTACACACATCAATGTGTTGGTTATTTTTTTCTATGCATCGGTCTTCCCACAAACATCACAAACCTTACGACCTGATGTTTTCTGCATGACCGTAATGTGCCACTAAATCGACTACACCAACTATTTTATGTACAGAGCTCAACACCTGACCTGCTGCCCAGAGGAAAATAAGCATTAAGGGCTTCCTCCTGCCTCATGTAATTGGAGATACTACCTACCATAAAAACATACGTCCTGTAATAGCTGTATTTATGAGGTTATATATGACCCAGATACTGATGTAATATTGTTCAGTAAGCCGTCCTCAGTCACCAATAGAAAAATTTGCTCTAACAACTGTTAGTCTGTTGTTGTTTTGGGGGAGAAAACCAGGCAGCGAGGTCATCGGTCTCGTCCGGATTGGGGAAGGACGGGGAAAGGAAGTCGGCGTGCTCTTTCAAAGGAAGCATCCCGACATTTGCCTGGAGCGATTTAATGAAACCACTGAAAACCTAAGTCAGAATGGCCGGACACGGGACTGAACCGTCGTCCTCCCGAATGCGTGCTAAGCACTGCGCTACCTCGCTCGACGTGTCTGTTATTTGACTCTCCACAAGATTCCATCCTGATACAAAATCTCCATAAATGATTCCCAGTTTATGCTCGGGTCCGTGGAAAGCGGTATAGGCGACATGCTGTAGACTTGGTCGTTCCTTCCCACTCGAGACTACTAAAGTTAAGTTTACCATTCACTGGTTTACCTTAACGACGCGACACATAGGATTCCTCCCACGTGTTGTGTGTAGATCTACCGTTGATTTAGACCCTTAAAGCAGTTCTTGAAGTACATGGCATTCTTTTTGAGACACTAGCAGGCACTGTGTGGCTATACTTTAAGAGTGCGGCTAACTAATCAATTTGAAAGAAATCCTGGGATACCATTAAGATGCATTTATTAAGGAGTACAGTAAAGCAGTGTACAATTGAATCGTTGAAAAAATTCGTCACAAAAATTACTAAGAATTGAGACGTCGCAGAGAACTCGCTAAGCTAGAAAATTGTATCGAAATGCAGGAAAATTTGGAATGGATCGACGATTGCTGCAGAGGCTGGAAGTTTGTAAAACACAAAAAAAACTATCGTAATGCGCATGAACGGACAGAAAGGACCGTTATTGCATTATTACACGACTTCAGAACCATCTATGGAAGCACGTCGATAAAGTATTTAGTAATATCTGTACGGAGCTATTTAAAGTGGAAACGCCACTTGAAACTAATCGCATCTAAGGCAGACGTCCGACTCAGATTCATTGGAAGAACTCTTAGGAGGCTTAGGTCACTCACAAACGAGGTACCTTACAGAGCACTCATTCGAGCATTACTTGAATATTGCTCGTCATTTTGGGACCCATACCAAATAATAAGGCATATCATATGTAGAGTACCTAAAGAGGAGCGATATATTTGTTTACAGGTTCATTCAGTAAGTTTAGGAAAATTACCAACAATGTTCTTCCAGGAATCCATATGCGAATGAATCAGCAACTGGAGGAAGCGTCAGTGTTTTGTCGTATACAGATTTAGGTTGAACCTTCCATATGGTCTCTAACGTGAGGCTGCACGATTAGCATATCTGGGAGAGAGGACGTAGCAATTGTGTTTAACAGCCTGATCAGTTTTCTCAGGCATTTATTCTCTCTTGCCGCAGCCGAAATCTTGTGATTAGCTTGGGTGACTAGAGAGCCTGGCCTTCAGTACCCGGGGACCATCTCCATTATTTACTGGTGTGATTTTGTCAAGGTCCGTCTCTGAAGTTGAGCGGTTAGTGGGTCTGAGTGCAATGCAGAGAACCCTGTAGAATTTCTGCTCCCCAGTGCCTGTATACTGATGGTGAGTGCTGATTAAATAACCTAGTTTGAATGTAGAGCAAATTCAAACCATCAACAATGGCGATCAAAGACAACCTGTATAAGGCGGCATGTCCGTTCTGTCCACATCTTTGTAAAGGAAGGACGAGAAGCACACGGAGTTTCAAGGCAATATTTTGCTCTTGGTGGGGATAACTACAAGCCGAAAGAATCAACAATAATGGTTTAGTGACGTAGACGGCAATTTAGGGCACATAAAGAGTATCCGCTGGACACACGACCAGTAACTGAAAAATGTCATACGATCACTCCATTGGCAGAAGATTCTGGATTAGCCCCCACGATCCAGGACTAAGCTGCCAACAAGGAGGTGACCATGAGCACAGGATTGAATAAGCAATGAAACGGCAACATTCCACGAGTTGGAGTGTGCAATGTCATAAATCTGAATGTGATAGTGCACCGAGAAAATCCGAAAAGGAAAATGCCGACGCTCAGTCTAAATGTAATGGGGTCAGTGGAGTCAAAGTCAATGATGATAAAGATCTCGGGAAAGACGAATGTTGGGTAACGTCAACAGCAGCAGAATGTGTCAGCATTCGTCTCTGAAAGTTGTTACGCCAAGTCCATATAGAGCCGGTCGCTGAGCAGAAGTAAAAGCGACGGAGAAAGCGATAATAAGAAACAAATAAATAAAAAAGGATGGTTGAGTGATGAGTTGCCAGACTACAAATATAAATGTTTGGAGTTCGGTCCCCCGTCAGACCTAGGACCTTCTTCCGGCACTATCACTTTTTTCACCTCTGGAGGTATTTGTTGATGTTAAAAATGCTGAGTTGCACCGTGGCTCGGCATCCACGTCGAACTATCTGTCCTCCTACAACAGATTGGGTGAGTCGGCTCAGAGGTCTGAGGAAGGCAATGGCATACATTCTCGTACTGGTCTGAGGCTACTGTGGCAATTTTTAGAAGGAACGAGAGAGAAGATAGTTTAATTTAATTCTGGAGTAACTTACGCGAATGAAAATTTTTTAAGTAACGGAGCTATAACAGAAGTATTTCTGCTTTAATACGTCATATTTAGAAATAGCGATACCAGATTTAACAGGGCTTTGGAAGATTTGCGATCAAATACGGTAGAAGAGACAGTTAATCAAACCTTTGGATTTTCTAAAATCTTTAAGGGATTTAGCAAAAATGGTTCAAATGGCTCTGAACACTATGGGACTTAACTTCTAAGGTCATCAGTCCCCTAGAACTTAGAACTACTTAAACCTAACTAACCTAAGGACATCACACACATCCATGCCCGAGGCAGGATTCGAACCTGCGACCGTAGCGGTCACACGGAGGGATTTAGCAGCAAAACCACTATTCAGGTTAGTGTGTAGAATCATTTAGACTGGAGTCGTCCCATCAGCCTTTCAGAAAATGTATTTAGAAGCCAGCAAGCGTAGATAAGTGCGCGAATTGTCACAAAATAATCTTAAACCTCTTAATGCCGTGTGTCGCGAATTCATGTCATGCATGGTAACTGTAATAAATGGAAGAATGACTGTTGTTGAGATCCGGTCGTCGTAGGTACAATCCTAAACGAAGCTACCAACGCCTCTAATTAGTGTTGCCATTTCATGAGTGATTCATGTACTTCTAGAAAGAGGTGCTCTTGCGCCTTTGTTCGCGAAACACATACGAGAAGTTAGTTTCATCTTTTGGAGAACTGCAGCTAGATACAAAGGTAAGATCAGTTCTGAAAATTATTTGTTTTCTTTGTATTATCTGTGATGTGACGGCCATTAAATTTGGATGTAATAAACAGTTTGCACGTGCAACAGAATTCTAAAATACTGATTGTGCAAAAGACGCAACTTTAGGATTTGGTCTAGCTTTGCTGACGCAGGCAAGGGACTATATAAAGGGAGGTGAAAGCAAATATTTCCGTTGATTTGTAGCACCAGAGTACCTCAGTAGGCAATTGCGTTCATTATTTTCGTAAATCAAGCATCCCCCTCCGGAGCCCTAGTCGCAGGTGTGCTTAAGTTCGAACATTCAAGCACTCACCCCATTTTGTGTGTTTGCCAGTTCAATGCGTTTACAAGATTTCAGTGGTCAGGGCTGGTCGTCTACGGAATAGTCATTGTATTGAAGACTGACTGAATTGTAAACCACTGTATCTGCATATATTTCAACATTCAGATATACTTGTACTGTTAGCAACTGATGCTACAAACACAACAAACAATGTTACGTATTACTTTTCCCATTTGAAGTAATGTATTAGTTTTACTATTTGATATTACATGTTGAATAAATTAATCACTGAATTCTCTGTCCACCAACCACAGCTGTTCCTCGCTCCTGTATCCACAAAAGAAACATAAGACGTGGGAAGGATGTTAGAACAATATACTTTAATTTACTACAACTTACCCATACGTATTATGAACTGCCAAACAAAACACTGTTTTGAATGATTACATTTAAATTTTATTGTGATGCTGAAATTCTAATGAGCTGCTATTATTCTGAAGCTTTCATTTTACTAGCGATATATCCACGAAGGATTATGTTCCACGAAATGCGAATGGACATACTCTATAGTACTTTATTCTTTCGATGTTGTCTTCTGCTAATATGCTGAAGCTTTCATTCTACTAGCGATGTACCCACGAGGGTTTATGTTCCATGAAATGCAAATATACATACTCTATAGTACTTCATTCATTCGATGTTGTCTTCGGAGTGGAAAATTATTAAGCTATTAAAGGGTAAACAACCCATGCATCCACGTTGCTGACAAAGGTAATGACACAAATATAGAAAAGAAAGCTGGCGATTTGTTGGATGACGATCAGCTTTGCTTTCAGAAAGGTATAATAGAAGTCAGGCTTAATAGAAAATCAGGACGCGTTCAACGAATTTGTTGGCATAGCAACAACGTTCGACAGTGTAAAATGGTGGGAGAAATTAAAAAGTTTCGAGAGAAACAGCAGTAACATAAAAAAAGCAGGTAACATACAGCATGTACCATAAGAATGCAAGACCAAGTTCGACGTGCTCGAACTAAAAAGAGTGTATGGCAGAGGTGCAGCCTTCCATCGATACAGTTCTGTCAATACGTCGAAGAAGCAGGAACGGAAATAGAAGAAAGATTTAAGATTGAGATTAAAATTCAGGGTGAAAGAAACGAATATTTAGCCCGTAAGGAACGGCATTATTAGGGCTGCGACCGTTGATAAATACAAATAAAACAGTTTCCGCGTCACTCGATTGTTTTGTTTGGCACTGAGCGTTTCGATGGCTCAGGTGGAGAACTGTTTATTTATATGTCTGGTGTAGGTGAAGGGTAGAGACGTCTTTCACAGTTATAGACCATGGGCAGTGCAGGTTATTTTGCATGTTTTGTTAATGATAAAAATTGTTTATTCAAAATTTAGAATAAGTGCTTTACTGGTTAAAAAACATGAATTTCTGACAGTGTATTGTACTTACAGGGACAGAAGAGTTTTAAAAAGTTTGCATACCATTGCCCGATGTATGCACTCTCCGCTGCACATTACATTTACACTGTCACTTCAAAGATTCTGTACACTTTCTTTTACATTTGATACAGATATAAAAGTTTAAAATAATGGTATATACAGAAATATGTTTTTTTTGTTTTTAAAGCTATGAATGGAATGCACCTGAGTATTGGCGTCTGCACAACTCAGTTATTACATGAGGTAGTTATATATACATTTTTATATGTGAATGTGCTGCAGCATTGGATACAAGAAAATGATTCAATGGTTACGCAAACAGGTATATTTTCTTTTTGTTTGAAAAATTTGAATGGGCTGCATTTGAATACGGATATGTGCCACTTTAATTATTATATTAATTTCTTACAAATTAAAGGATTGCGACAGATCGCACATACGTAAAGTAGGATGAACTTATTGATGGACGAATTAGAGTGGTTACATCATTTGCGGGGCATTGAAACTATAAATTATGGGAATGGTTTAAGTATTTATCAAAGGTTTTGAAAAAGTTTGTTGCACCTGTTTCAGTATTGTCATTCCGTATATGTTTCCCAAGTTTCATTTTGTGTATATGAATTTGTAGTTCTTAACAGAGAGAAATTATGTATCCTTTTTTCAGTGCATGTTGTGTTTCAACGTTTCTTCCTACATTGTCAAATGGATGTCCTGCATATTTTATACGTGATGCTGTTGCAGATTTCAGTAGCATATTGTATCGGAAGGCGATGATTTGTTCTTTAAATCTGGTGTGGAAATTACGACCTGTTTGACCTATGTACTGAGGTGGACATTTACTATGTACGATTTCATATATGTCAGATTATGAAAATTTATACTGATTGCTTTTTAAGTTATGAGGAAGTCATTGGCAAATTTTATTTCTTGTCTGGAATGCATTTCTTATTTTGTGTCGCTTGAAGATACCGGCAGTTTTTAGGGAGATGTTACCGAGGAAGAGGATAGAAGATGTAGTGTATGTACTTGGTTATTGGTGGTTATTTCGTTGTTTCAATTTTTTTAAACTAAATTGTCTGTTAGTGAGGATTTGCACCTGTTAGTTGCACCTATTAGTTGCATCTACCTGTTTTACGATTTTTATTTCATTCTAGAGGCTCTCATCACTCAGTGGAATTTTTATAACTCTATCGATCATTTGGCCTGTAAGCTGCTAGTGTGTGCATGTTGAGGTGGTGGGAGGAAGAATACGAATGATAAAATTCACTGATGACATTACTATCCTCAGTAAAAGTGAATAAAAATTACAAAACTTGTTGAATGGAATGACACATCAAATGAATGCATAATGTTGCTTGAGATCAAACTGTAAACCGAATAAAGACTAGCAGATATGAGAGTAACGATAAATTTATAAACAGGTGACAAAGAAATAAACAAAGTTAAGGAAATCTGTTAAGTAGATTTGTTTATATATATATATATATATATATATATATATATATATATATATATGTCGATGTGTTTATGAGTCCATAGTCAGATGGCAAATATAGTAATAAAGAAATATAATGGCATGCCGTGGGAATGAGAACAGTCAATGTGAGAGTAGCAAAGGAAAAGAAACGTTTACGGTATTTAAGTCTCTTTTGTGCCTTTCTCTCTTCAGGGGTGCGTCACGGATCGGCTTTCATTTGGAACAGCTTTTATACACAAGTAACAGACATGGAGACTACCCATCATGCTTTAGAGTTCTCTTTCAGTGATCACTTAGCTGTAGAAGAACCAGTTGATGCAAAGTAGCTTAAAGCACTGAGATACTGGCCTTCCGCGTATAATATATTGCACTATCGGATATTGATACCCGATACATACACCCGATAAATTCGCCTGGAAAACCAGATCAAACCAGCTGTGTAGGCAACGATCGATCTTCATCTGCAAACAGGCCTCACGGGCTGCTTCATGAAATTTTGAGCAGACCGTTGAAACAGTCGTTCTCTGTCACTTACGTAGCTTCCGAGAGATGTACGGAAACCGAGGGCTGGAACACATTTCATTTTGATCAGCAATCAGAACATCACTAGAAGAGAAATCTGTACAGGATTTCGTGTCGGACCAGGATGACAACTTCATCATCTTGTATCACTGGAATAGACTCTCACATATTAAGTTCTTATTCCTGCTGATATGGAAAACCGAGTGGACAGTAAACTTGAATACCTCACCGAGTGCATGGGGTGGCGATCAGCTGAAAGTGATACAAGAATTCCTCTCCTGCACTAACCTCTTCATCTCAGAGAAACACTTGTTCCTGAAGCCCTCTGTTATCAGAGTTTAAGTAATCTAATCTGTTTCTTCCTCTACAGTTTTTACCGTCTGCAGATCATTCTGGTACCATGGAGGGTATTCGCTGATATCTCTACACATATCCTATAGCATTCCCCTTCTTGTTCACAATTTTTTCCATATATTCCTTTCTTAGACGATTCTGCGGAGGGCCTCCTCATTCCTTATTTTATCAGTCTAACTAATTTTCATTATTCTTCTACAGCACCACATATCAGATGCTTCGATTCTCTTCTGTTCCGGTTTTCCAACTGCCCGTGTCTCACTACTTTGCATTGTTGTGCTCCAAATGTACACTTTCAGAAGCTTCTTCCTCAAATTGAGACCTATATTTGATATCAGTAGAACGGGGCACTTCGTTCTTAGTCTTCCACTCTTATTGTTTTGTCTTGGTTCTTCTACAGATGGTACATCACCCATCTCCCCTTGCAGCTTACACCTACTTTCCTCGAAATTTCGAGCATTTTGCACCATGTTACACTGTCGAATGCGTTTTCGAGTCCTATGAATGTCTTGATTTTTATTGTTTCCACTATCCATCAATATACATGCTGGTTAGATTCTTGTATGTTAGAGTCGTTGTGTGACTGACTATATGTAACGAGAAACTTTTAATTCACTAACACTATAGGAAGAAGGATATAGCTTCAACAAATGGACCGTATTAGCGAGTATGGGGATTCCCTATTCCGTTTGAACATGCAAATTTAATTTTATGTAGCTCCTCTAAACAGGTTAAGACGAGACGTATGAGAAAATATACTGATACATGTAAGCTAACGTAACTACCACTGTCTGAAAGATAGTGGACCCAAATTTTGCATATGTTGTCATTATGTTGTTAGATATAATGTGGATTAAAAAAAAAAATTTTGTCTATCAATTGGACCAGGTTGTTGCTGTACACTTTAAAACGCATTAAATCACGTGAGGAACGTTTCCTTAATCACTTTCTAAATGTCGTACGTTATTCTTAGTAATTAGGTAAACAAATCTATGTACCATTTTCTTAATAGTAGAGGAACTAAATTTATGCGTATGATATGTAGCAATTTTTATTTCACAGAAATGTCATTGAATCTGACAGTAAGGCACTTCAAAAAATTTTGTACGACAGTAAGTTGTGATACAGTATGTACATTATGTGATCAAAAGTATCCGGACACCTGACTGAAAAGGACGTGGTGCCCTCCATAGATAATGCTGGAATTTAATATGGTGTTGCCCCCCCCCTCCACCCCCTTAGCCTTGATGACAGCTTCTGCTCTCGCAGGCATACGTTCAATCAGGTACTGGAAGGCTTCTTGGGGACTGGCAGCCCATTCTTCATCGAGTGTTGCACTGGGGAGAAGTATCGATGTCAGTCGGTGAGACTAGGCACGAAGTCGGCGTCCCAAAAAATCCCAAAGGAGTTCTATAGGATTTAGGTCAGGACTCTATGCAGGCCAATCCGTTACAGGGATGTTATTGTCGTGTAATCACACGGCCAGACTGTGCATTATGCACAGGTGCTCGATCGTGCTGAAAGGTGCAATCGCCATCCCCGAATTGCTCTTCAACAGTGGAAAGCAAGAAGGTGCTTAAAACATCAATGTAGGCCTTTGCTGTAGTAGTGCCACGCAAAACAACAAGAGCAAAGGGTGCCACCCCCCTCTACAAAAATCACGTCCACACCATAACACTACAGCCTGCGAATTTTACTGTTGGCACTACACTAGCTGGCACATGACGTACACCTGGCATTCGCCATACCCAAACCCTGCCATCGGATCGCCATATTGTATTCCGTGATTCTCCGCTCCACACAACGTTTTTACACTGTTCAATCGTCCAATGTTTACGCTCCTTACACCAAGCGAGGCGTCATTTACCGGCGCGATGTGTGGCTTACGAGCAGCCACTGGACCAAGAAATCGAAGTTTTCTCACCTCCCGCCTAACTGTCATAGTACTTGCAGTGGATCCTGATGCAGTGTGACGGTCTGGATACGTCTCTGGCTATTACACATTACGACCCTCTGCAACAGTGGGCGGTCTCTGTCCGTCAACAGACAAGGTCGGCCTGTACTCCTGTGTGCTGTATGTGTCCCTTGACGTTTCTACCTCACTATCACATCGGCAACAGTGGACCTATGGATGTTTAGGAGTGTGGAAATCTTGCGTACAGACATATGACACAAGTGACACCCAGTCACCTGACCAGGTTCGAAGTCCTTGAGTTCCTCGGAACCCCCTATTCTGCTCTCTCACGATGTCTAATGACTACTGAGGTCGCTGATACGGAGTCTCTTCCAGTAGGAGGCAGCACAATGCACCTAATATAAAAGAAGTATTTTTTTGGGGATATCCGGGTACTTTTGATCACATAATGTATATAGTCTCTAACAAATTTCACCTTATTATCTGCAGTGATTCAGCAGAAACTGTCCTTTATATACACTGAGGACTGAAAGTTGCGGGAAATGCAGGAGAAAGTTTTACTAACCATTTACGCCAGAAACAAGTACCTCAATTTTGTCCATGCCATACGTATGGTCTCTTTGGTTTTAATGTAGCTCTTTTCTTCTAGTCTGATCTTTCTTCCATGAACTTTTAGCAATATTACTCACTCATATTTCAGAATCACCAATAAGCGCATCATGAATCTTCTTGAGTAGGTTCTCACTGCTGAAACTGAATCAAATCCTAGTCTCATAAGGGTCCTGACTCTTGCAGTATCACCATCATGGAATATGAGACAAACATGCGTGAGGGAATTTTAGTAGTAGTAGATAGGCAAAATATTGCTTTCGTGCGTCCCTTTTGATAAGGTAATTAAAACTTGCGTTCGGGTTGGGTGTTTGACAATGAGTACTTTTTTTTATTAAATCATAATTAATCACATTATAATAGGCTTCACAGTATTTTATACTCAGCAGATGTCTTCCTGATGGCAGGAAATAATAAATTATCTCAACGAATGTGTCGCGTAGAAAAAGGGATGAAGCATTGTGCATTGGTTAAAGTAAAACAGCCTTTACATCATTTGTAGCACGATTTACGTCATGAAAATTGGAGACAATATGTATAATATCTTCCAGAGATATATTGTGGCAAAAAAATAAAAAGTTTTGACAAATTTTCGACACATCCTGGTAAAAGGAATGGGGCTTGTCGGCCTTCTTCATCTCCATACTACTGGAAACCATTCGTATTCATTTACATTCCGGAAGCCACATTAAGCTGTGTAGGGTTGTAACTTGTGCCCCATGACTGATATCCATATCATCGACGAGATGTTATACTTTAATCTTCCTGCAAACAGTTGTCAAGAACCCATGCACTTGAAATACCCTAAGACATTGCCAGATGAGAAAGGAGACCACACTACGTGATCCACCCATCCAGTTCTTAATTTCTCCTGAACGGAAACATAGTCCAGCTCTCGGCAGCCATAGCCATTTCTGATCGTCCGGCAGCCGGCTGAGGGCCAGGTCATTAGTTTCAGCTTTTATGCTATGATGTTAGTGCTGACAGTCGAGTTACAGCATCGTCCACGAATTCTCTTCTTGGTACTCGTTCTTATATAGTGAGTCTTGAAAATTTCCTAGCATCAAGAGTATTCCGTGAAGTTTCGGGATTGCAAGCAGATTACGTCGACTTGTTACCACGATATTTTGACAGACAACCATTTAGTCATCTTCAGGGGAGTATTTTGCACTTGAGACAGCTACGTACACTAAAAATTGGCTCAGGGACACACGCGCAAGGGAAGCTGCTACATGAGTGAACTTCGTCGAGTTTCACGCTCACTCGTGGACACAAGCGCATCCTCAGCGGTGAAAACAAGTGCACATTCTGTCAGAGTTAAATTTTATACGTCAAAATTAGTAAAGTTAGCTGTGGATGTACGTGTATGTAGCCTTAAAGTGTTTTGATTCCGAATAAATTTAAGAAATCACCGGGTCTCACACCTTATCCAGATGAAAGTTGCTATCACGATCATGAGATCTTCTACCAAATTTGTCTCGACCGACTTCTTAATCACTGAATTCTGGACCGATCTCGTCAAGGCCAAAATTGGCAGAATAACCTATGAAATGTCCTGCAGAGATACAATGCTCAGTTACAGCTGGCTTACTACCCTGTGACAGGTGAGTGTGGCGATCATGTTCCACGTATGTTTCACGCAGTGTGTGCGTCGTCTGACCTATGTAGGCTTCGCCCTACTGGCAAACGAGTTATGTTAATAAGTGACTGCTTTTACCGACCTCCCGACTCAGCAGCATTAGTGGCAGAACAACTGAGAGAAAATCTGGAATACATTTCACACAAATTTCCTCAGCATGTTATAGTCTTAGGTGGAGATTTCAATTTACCAGTTACAGACTGGGACACTCAGATGTTTAGGATGGGTGGTAGGGACAGAGCATCGAGTGACATTATACTGAGTGGACTATCCAAAAAGTACCTCGACCAATTAAACAGAGAACAACCCAGGTTGGCAACACTGCCCCGACGCGGACTCTTCGAGTATTTGCTACATTAAATAATTATAAAAAACGTTGTTATTAAGCTGTTATTAAACGTTTACAGTTGTTATAAATATAATCTAAGTGTTGTTAAATTAGTAGGAGTGTTAGTGAACTATAAAATAAGATTAAACGGGGTAATAAGCGTATTTTTCTTCTCGCGCCTGTAGCACGTCTCCTAGGCCTAATTTCACGCGTGCGAATCGTAAGTAAGCAGTGAATTAAACTTATAG
Source organism: Schistocerca gregaria (assembly GCF_023897955.1). Classification (NCBI taxonomy): domain Eukaryota; kingdom Metazoa; phylum Arthropoda; class Insecta; order Orthoptera; family Acrididae; genus Schistocerca; species Schistocerca gregaria. Next base: position 107,326,954 of record NC_064921.1, on the reverse strand, counting down.
GTAAACGTTTCCTGAGGGTATAAATATAATATAAGTGTTGTTACATTAGTGGAAGTGTTAGTGAAGTGTTAAAGAAGATTAAGCAGAGTAAGAAGTTTATTTTCCTTCTCGCGCCTATAGCACGTATTTTAGGCTTAATTTCAAGCGCGCGTATCGTAAGTAAACAGTGACTTCAACTTATATGTAATCACCAGTTTTTTATGCAGTAATCTTTCAATTTATTTATATCTGCTTGAATAGTTTCTAGGGTCCTTTGTTTACGTTTTAGTAAGTACTTAAATCAGTTTATACGATTTCTATTTTTAACATGAGTGAGAAGTGTGTGACATACCATAGGATCGTTAGTTCCGAGGTGTGGTGTGATGGGTGCTGTAGTTTCTTTCATTGGGGGCGAATGTAGTGGCGTGAGAAATGGGGACATAAATGAGGCTCACCGGTGGTATTGTGGGATCTGCAGTAGAGACAGGAAAATACTGGAACAGGAAGGGAAAACAGCAGCTCTTCAAGCTGACTTAGACAAGGCAAGGGAGGAACGGGACAGGTTAAAGAGGGAGGAGGGTGAACAGAGGTGGCAAGTGGCAACAGGTAATAGGGGGAACAGCCAAATAAGAGCATCAGACAGCTTTGTCATAAATCCTGAAACTAGATTTCACCTGTTGCCTAAGTCAGAATCGGATGAGCCTCATGTAGCTGAAGCCATAGAAAGGGCACAACAGGCTTTCAAGGACTTGAAAAAGGTAGGGAAATTTGTAAAGAAAAAGAAAGTACTGTTGTTAGGTAGCTCCCATTGTAGAGGTGTTGGCCAACTACTGCAGGAAAATCTAGGTCCAGAGTACCAGGTCACAAACTTTTTCAAGCCTTGTGCAAATCTGGATCAGGTAACAGAAGATATAGGTTCTTTGTGCAAAGATTTCACAAAGGAGGATGCCGTGGTTGTAGTGGGTGGTCCGGGAAATAGCATTCACAGAGACTCTGAATATTCCATAGAGAGTGATCTGGTGAAGATAGCATCAGCAAGGAAGCATACGAGTGTGGGATTTGTGTCAGTGTAGAGACGCCATAATCGGCTTCATTGGAACTCTTCCGTCAGGAGGGTGAACTTGGAGTTGGGGTGGGTGCTTAGGACGGATATAGGATGCCATATTGGTTTGATTCCTGTGGATGCTATCGATAGGTGGGACTACACTAGGCATGGCCTTCACCTCAATAGCAAAGGGAAGGGAAAACTGTCTGTGTTGATTGCAGAACACGTAAGGGGGGAGAGGCACTGTCACAAGTGGTAAAATACCAGTGGTCACAGGTGCCAGAGGGATGCCTTTTTTAGGATAGGGAAGGGAGAAAGAAAACGAGTTTTAAGGGAGATTGGCAGACACACTCAGTTTGAGAAAACAGATGAACAGGAGTCAGATTTTAGCATGCAGATTCCATTTAAACAATGTTTAACAGAAAGTAATCAGAAACTGCCAGCTCATCTTCGCCAAAGCAGTTTGAATCCCATTAGTATGCAGTATCAGTTATCTTTATTACACCAGAACATTCCGGGACTTAACAATAAAATTGTTGAACTACTCATCTGTATTGATGAAATGAATTCATCTAACCAAATTGACATAATCTGCTTGTCTGAACATCAAGTGACCTTTGGCATACATATGTTATTCATTTCAGGATTTAAGCTAGCTTTCTACTTCTGCAGAGTAGATATGGATGGAGGAGGAGTTGCCACATTTATTAAAAACTGCCATAAATTCAAGAACATTGACATTAATAAATTCGTTTTAGACGAGCATCTAGAAGCATGTGCAACAGAAGTAGAGTTACATAACAGATCCTATATGATAACTATTTACCGAGCACCTTCAGGAAATTATAATCTATTCATAAATCATCTAGAAGCTCTTTTCGGTTATTTAACAGGAAGAAACAAAGAGATTTTTATTGCTGGTGACTTTAATACAGATTTTCTAATGCAATCTTCCAGTAAACATTTACTGCGGTTAGTAATGTTGTCTTTCAATCCAAGTCACACTGTAAACTTTCCTACTAGGATCACAAAATCCTCAAGGACAGCCATTGATAACATTTTTATAGACAAATCAAAGGAACAAAATCATAGCATAAAACCTGTAATAAATGGACTATCAGATCATGACATGCAGCTCCTTGTTTTAGATGTAAATTCTGGGCAGATTATCAAAACTGCTTAGTCTGAGTACAGGAAAGTAGTCAGTCAACCAAAAATTTAGTGTTTTAGAAAACTGCTCAAAAATTTGAACTGGAAAGATGTTTATAGTGCCCATGACACGAATGAAAAATGTAATACATTCATGAACAATGTCAGTACCATGTTTGAAAACTGTTTTCCTCTAAAAGTTACTCAGATTAAACAGATGTCTATAATAAAACTATGAATTACACGAGGAATAAAGATTTCCTGTAGACAAAAAGGAAAATGTATCAGTCGACCAAGAAAAGCACCAATACTGATGAATTAGCTAAATACAAAGATTACTGTAAAATATTTAAAAAAGTAATTCAGACATCTAAGCAAATGCACTACGAGAAGAAGATAGCAATGTCAGGGAACAAAATACAAACAATATGGGATATAGTGAAAGAGGAGACTGGTAGAACCAGAAAGGAACAGGAGCAAATAGCATTAAGGGTAGATGACACATTAGTAACCGATGGGCATAGTGCGGCAAATCTCTTTAACAAGTACTTTATATCCATTACTGATTGAATAGGATTGTCAGGATCAGTAAATAATGCCCTTGAATATCTGAAACTAGCCTTTACAAATAGCTTCAGCTACATGAATATGTCACTCACGTCACCAAAAGAAATAACTTCCATAACAAAATCTTTGAAAACGAAGCATTCTACTGGTTACGATGAAATATCAACAAAGTTAATTAAGGCATGTTCTTGTGAGTTACAATACCTAGTTACTTGTGTAACCAGTCAATTATAACTGGGACATTTCCTGACTGGCTAAAATATGCACATGTTAAGCCTCTATTCAAGAAACGGGATAAAGAGATACCATCAAACTGCAGACCGATTTCACGTTTGCCAGCATTCTCAAAAATTTTAGAAAAAGTAATGTACAGGCAGCTTCTCAACCATCTGACCACAACTAACATATTACCAAGAACACAGTTTGGATTTCTGAAGGGTTCTGATATCAAGAAGGCTATTTACACCTACAGTGAAATTGTACTTAATTCATTAAATAACAAATTACATGCAGCAGGTATTTTCTGTGATTTGTCAAAGGCATTTGATTGTGTGAACCACAACATCCTTTTAAATAAATTAGAATTCAATGCTGTCACGGGCAGTGCTGCAAAATGGTTCAAGTCATATCTACGTAACAGGAAACAAAGGGTGTCAGTACAAGGGACTAGTGAATTAAGTCATCAGTCATCATCAGAATGGGAAGAAATTACATGTGGTGTCCCACAAGGATCCATCTTAGGGCCATTGCTTTTTCTTGTGTACATTGATGATCTCTCATCAGTTACACTGCCAGAAACAGAATTCGTTTTGTTTGCAGATGACACAAGTATTGCAATAAATAGTATGTTGAGCGTAGTTCTAGAAAGATCTGCTAATGATATTTTCATGGGTATTAATAAATGGTTTAAAGCCAACTCATTGACATTAAATTTGAAAAGACTCACTACATGCAGTTCAGAACCTTTAAGAGGTTTCCACCCAGTATATGCATAAAGTATGAAGAAGAGCAGATAGAAGAGGTTGACAGTCTTAAATTCCTGGGATTACAACTTGATGATAAATTCAGTTAGGAACAGCGCACCACAGAACTGCAGAAACGCCTTAACAAATCTGTATTTGCAATTCGAGTGTTAACAGACATAGGCAACATAGAAATGAAAAAGCTTGCATACTTTGCCTACTTTCATTCCATAATGTCATACGGTATATTATTTTGGGGTAACTCTTCAAGTCAAACAAAAGTTTTCACAGTCCAAAAGCGTGTATTACGTATTATTTGTGGAGTAATTTCAAGGACGCCATGTAGAACTGGGTATACTAACCACTGCCTCTCAGTATATTTACTCCTTAATGAAATTTGTCCTAAATAACATATCTCTTTTTCCAACAAACAGCTCAGTTCATACATACAATACCAGGAATAAAAATGATCTGCACAAAGACTTAAAAGCACTTACTTTAGTTCAAAAAGGGGTCCACTACTCAGGAACACTCATCTTCAATAATTTGCCAGCAAACATAAAAAATTTAGTTACAAATAAATATCAATTTAAAAGGAGGCTGAAAGACTTACTAGTGGCCAAATCCTTCTACTCCACAGACGAATTTTTTAATAGAAACAAATGATGTATATATTCATACTATTAGTATTGTTATTTCGCTAAAGAAAAAAAAAGTTGACATGTTCCACATCCACGAGGATCTCCTCAGCATGGATCTATGGAACGAAAAACTAACCTAATGTAATCTAAGATAACATCTTGGACCTACTGATAACAAACAGATCCGAACTTTTCGACTCTGTCAGCGCAGAACAGGGAATTATTGTTCATAAGGCCTTTGCAGCATCGCGGAATATGAAGGTAAATAGGAACAAAAAAAAGCGTGGAAGGTTTATCTGTTTAGCAAGAGTAATAGGTGGCAGATTTCAGACTACTTAACAGATCAAAACGAAAATTTCTGTTCCAACACTGACAATGTTGAGTGTTTATGGAAAAAGTTCAGGGCAATCGTAAAATGCGTTTTAGACAGGTGCTTGTCGAGTAAAATTATGAGGGACGGAAAAACCCATCGAGGTTCAACAACAAAATTAGGAAACTACTACGAAAGCAAGGAGAGCTTCACTGCAAGTTTAACGCAGCCAAAACCTCTCAGACAAACAGAAGCTAAACGATGTCAAAGTTAGCGTACGGAGGGCTATGCGTGAAGCATTCAGTGAATTCGAAAGTAAGATTCTATGTACCGACTTGACAGAAAATCCTAGGAAATTCTGGTCTTACGTTAAATCAGTACGTGTGTCGTAACAGCATATCCAGACACTCTGGAATGATGATGGCATTGAAACAGAGGATGACACGCGTAAATACTAAACACCTTTTTCCAAAGCTGTTTCACAGAAGAAGACCGCACAGCAGTTCCTTCTCTAAATCCTCGCACGAACGAAAAAATGGCTGACATTGAAAGAAGTGTCCAAGGAATAGAAAATCAACTGAAATCACTCAACAAAGGAAAGTTCACTGGACCTGGCGAGATACCAATTCGTTTCTACACAGAGTACGCGAAAGAAATGGCCCCCTTTCTAACAGCCGTGTACCGCAAGTCTCTCGAGGAACGCAAGGTTCCAAATTATTGGAAAAGAGCACAGGTAGTCCCAGTTTTCGAGAAGGGTCGTCGAACAGATGCGCAAAATTATAGGCCAATATCTATGACATCTATCTGTTGTAGAATTTTAGAAAATTTCTTTGCTCACGTGTCATTTCTGAAACCCAGAATGTACTCTATAATAATCAACATGGATTCCGGAAACAGCGATCGTGTGATACCCAACTCGCTTTATTTGTTCATGAGACCCAGAAAATAAGATACGAGCTCCCAGGTAGATGCCATTTTCCTTGACTTCCGGAAGCCATTCGATACAGATCCGCGCTGTCGCCTGATAAGCAATGTAAGAGCACACGGAATATCAGACAAGATGTGTGGCTGGATTGAAGAGTTTTTAGCAAACAGAACACAACATGTTGTTCTCAATGGAGACACGTCTACAGGCGTTAAAGTAACCTCTGGCGTGCCACAGGGGAGTGTTATGGGACCATTGCTTTTCACAATATGTATAAATGACCTAGTAGATAGTATCGTAAGTTCCATGCGGCTTTTTGTGGGTGATGCTGTAGTATACAGAGAAGGTTCAGCATTAGAAAATTGCAGCGAAATGCAGGAAGATCTGCAGCGAATAGGCACTTGGTGTAGGGAGTGGCAACTGAACCTTAACATAGACAAATGTAATGTATTGCGAATACATAGAAAGAAGGATCCTTTATTGTATGATTATATGATAGCGGAACAAACACTGGTAGCAGTTACTTCTGTAAAATATCTGGGAGTATGCGTACGGAACGATTTGAAGTGGAATGATCACATAAAATTAATTGTCGGTAAGGCGGGTGGCAGGTTGATGAGATTCATTGGGAGAATTATTAGAAAACGTATTTCATCAACAAAGGAGGTGGCTTACAAAACACTCATTCGACCTATACGTGAGTATTGCTCATCAGTGTGGGATACGTACCAGGTCGGGTTGACAGAGGAGATAGAGAAGATCCAAAGAAGTGCGGCGCGTTGCGTCACAGGGTTATTTAGTAAGCGTGATAGCGTTACGGAGATGTGTAGCAAACTCAAGTGGCAGACTCTTCAAGAGAGGCGCTCTGCATCGCGGTGTAGCTTGCTGTCCAGGTTTTGAGAGGGTGCGTTTCTGGATGAGGTATCGAATATATTGCTTCCCCCTACTTATACCTCTCTAGGTGATCACGAATGTAAAATTAGAGAGATTCGAGAGCGCACGGAGGCTTTCCGGCTGTCATTCTTCCCGCGAAACACACGCGACTGGAACAGGAAAGGAAAGTAATGACGGGGGCACGTAAAGTGCCCTCCGTCACACACCGTTGGGTGGCTTGCAAAGTATAAATGTAGATGTAGATGTAGATATATTGTGTAGATTTGAGGACTTCGCAATCTGAGCTTGTCCTTCGCCAAACTGGGAAGAGCACATGTCTTCGTAGGTGGGCGAAAGATTATGATACGCTCCTTCCAGGTACGTAGCGCCCGTATCGTTGACCAGAGATTTTATGTCGCAGATATACGTCTGTCACTGGGCTCTTTGCTTTGGCCATATCTTAACTTGGAACTATCCCAGATTTGAGAGGGGTGACTGCAAAGGGAGGTGGTGGACAGGTGCCCATTCGCGAGCGACGTACAGAGGGCACTGTTGTCTATTGACCGTACAGCATCGTGTGTGAAACAGCAGTGAGGCATCGCAGTGCGTTGCGAGCGAGGAGTTGGTCAGGGCTGGAGTGGTGACCTTCGAGCGCTCAGTCGCTGGCGGAACGTATCGCAGGAGCAGCGGGGTCGCATGGCGGAAATTGGTTTCCTAGGGGAAGTGAGTGGCGCCTCACGCAGTTGCTTGCAAGACTGAGTTCGTATGAGCTACTCTGCTGGTTACTGCTCTCATTGGTGAACCGCACTAATCCCCTCGTTACTGCTTTGGAAGTTATTCTTGGGGGTCTTTCCTCTGTTAAGAATCCTGTGGCTGCATAATACTGTGTTTCCGTACACGGCGTTAGCACAGTTGTTATTTGATCTGGCTTGGATATTCCCGTATTCTTAAACACTTCCAGAGTGTCTGCATAACTTCTTGCATGCTAATTAATAGTTGGAAATTGTAATTCTGGAACTTCTGCCCCGGAAGTGAAGGCGATCTGGAAGATTGTGTGTTCAACGTTTGACGATGGCTCAGTGTAACCGTACTGCTGTGAATCCTGTTTAAAGTTTGAAAATGCGGCTCAGTATTGCCTTACTGTTGCCAAATTGTGAGAATTTGTTTAAAGTTGAAAGAAGAGTTCAGTGTTATTTTACGACTATGAATATTTGCTTCAGCTTTTGAAAAGCCTTTTTAATTCTTCCTTGAAGACAACTCAGGATAAATTTTTCTCTAATTTAATGCGTCATTTAGAGGTGGTTTAGAGTAATTTTTACCTAATATGAAAAGGTTTCAGTCCACCCTTTAATAGTGCCACATTGAAATAATCCCATGGGTAAATATTCACTTAAACTAGACATCAATGTTTTTTTTGTGTTAATCTTAGTCGTTATGTTAAGGTTTTGGCTCCAAAGCATGTAAATTTTTTTAACTGCTTTATCTGAAAACTACCTTGAGCAGTTAAACAGAGAACCGACTCGTGGCGATAACATATTAGACCTTCTTGTGACAAACAGACCCGAACTATTTGAAACAGTTAACGCAGAACAGGGAATCAGCGATCATAAAGCGGTTACTGCATCAATGATTTCAGCCGTAAATATACAGGGTGTTTCAAAAATGACCGGTATATTTGAAACGGCAATAAAAACTAAACGAGCAGCGATAGAAATACACCGTTTGTTGCAATATGCTTGGGACAACAGTACATTTTCAGGCGGACAAACTTTCGAAATTACAGTAGTTACAGTTTTCAACAACGGATGGCGCTGCAAGTGATGTGAAAGATATAGAAGACCACGCAGTCTGTGGGTGCGCCATTCTGTACGTCGTCTTCCTGCTGTAAGCGTGTGCTGTTCACAACGTACAAGTGTGCTGTGGACAACATGGTTTATTCCTTAGAACAGAGAATTTTTCTGGTGTTGGAATTCCACCGCCTATAACACAGTGTTGTTGCAACAAGACGAAGTTCTCAGCGGAGGTTTAATGTAACCAAAGGACCGAAAAGCGATACAATAAAGGATCTGTTTGAAAAATATCAACGGACTGGGAACGTGACGGATGAACGTGCTGGAAAGGTAGGGCGACCACGTACGGCAACCACAGAGGGCAACGCGCAGCTAGTGCAGCAGGTGATCCAACAGCGACCTCGGGTTTCCGTTCACCGTGTTGCAGCTGCGGTCCAAATGACGCCAACGTCCACGTATCGTCTCATGCGCCAGAGTTTACGCCTCTATCCATACAAAATTCAAACGTGGTAACCCCTCAGCGCCGCTACCATTGCTGCACGAGAGACATTCGCTAACGATATAGTGCACAGGACTGATGACGGCGATATGCATGTGGGCAGCATTTGGTTTACTGACGAAGCTTATTTTTACTTGGACGGCTTCGTCAATAAACAGAACTGGCCCATATGGGGAACCGAAAAGCCCCATGTTGCAGTCCCATCGTCCCTGCATCCTCAAAAAGTACTGGTCTGGGCGGCCATTTCTTCCAAAGGTAATCATTGGCCCATTTTTCAGATCCGAAGCGATTACTGCATCACGCTATATGGACATTCTTCGTGAATTTGTGGCGGTACAAACTGCCTTAGACGACACTGCGAACACCTCGTGGTTTATGCAAGATGGTGCCCGGCCACATCGCACGGCCGACGTCTTTAATTTCCTGAATGAATATTTCGATGATCGTGTGATTGCTTTGGGCTATCCGAAACATACAGGAGTCGGCGTGGATTGGCCTCCCTATTCGCCAGACATGAACCCCTGTTACTTCTTTCTGTGGGGACACTTGAAAGACCAGGTGTACCGCCAGAATCCAGAAACAATTGAACAGTTGAAGCAGTACATCTCATCTGCATGTAAAGCCATTCCGCCAGACAAGTTGACAAAGGTTTCGGGTATTTTCATTCAGAGACTACGCCATATTATTGCTACGCATGGTGGATATGTGGAAAATATCGTACTATAGAGTTTCCCAGACCACAGCGCCATATGATGTTGACAATTGTAACTACTGTAATTTCGAAAGTTTGTCTACCTGAAAATGTACTGTTGTCCAAGCTTATTGCAACAAACGGTGTATTTCTATCGCTGCTCGTTTAGTTTGTATTGCCGTTTCAAATATACCGGTCATTTTTGAAACACCCTGTAAATATTAAAAAGGTAGGAAGATTTTTCTATTTAGCAAAAAGCAGATTTCAGAGTACCTGATGGCTCGACACAAAAGTTTGGTCTCAAGTACAGATCGTGTTGAGGATCAGTGGACAAAGTTCAAAACCATCGTACAATATGTGTTAGATGAGTACGTGCCAAGCAAGGTAAGAGATGGAAAAGAACCACCGTGGTACAACAACCGAGATAGAAAACTGCTGCGGAAGCAAACATAAACATAGCCAAAGCCTTGCAGACAAACAATAATTACGCGAAGCGAAATGTAGTGGGAGGGGGGCTATGCGAGAGGCTTTCAGTGACTTCGGTAGTAAAGATCTATGTACTGACTTGGCAGAAATTCCTAAGAAATTTCTGGCTTGTGTCAAAGCAGTAAGTGGATCAAAACAAAATGTCCGGACACTCTGTGACCAAAATGGTACTGAAACAGAGGATGACAGACTAAAGGCCGAAGTACTAAATGTCTCTTTCCAAAGCTGTTTCACAGAGGAAGGTTGTACTGTAGTTCCTTCTCTAGATTGTCGCACAGATGACAAAATGGTAGATATCGAAATAGACGACAGAGGGATAGAGATACAATTAAAATCGCTCAAAAGAGGAAAGGCTGCTGGACCTGATGGGATACTAGTTCGATTTTACTCAGAGTACGTGATGGAACTTGTCCCCCTTCTTGCAGCGGTGTACCGTAGGTCTCTAGAAGAGCGTAGCGTTCCAAAGGATTGGAAAAGGGTATAAGTCATCCCTATTTTCAAGAAGGGACGTCAAACAGATGTGCAGATCTATAGACCTATATCTCTAACGTATATCAGTTGTAGAATTTGGAACACGTATTATGCTCGAGTATAATGACTTTTCTGGAGACTAGAAATCTACTCTGTAGGAATCGGCATGGGTTTCGAAAAAGACGATCGTGTGAAACCCAGCTTGCGCTATTCGTCCACGAGACTCAGAGGGCCATAGACACGGGTTCACAGGTAGGTGCCGTGTTTCTTGACTTCCGCAAGGCGATCGATACAGCTATCCACAATCGTTAAATAAAGAAAGTAAGAGCATATGGAATATCAGACCAATTGTGTGATTGGATTGAAGAGTTACTAGATAACAGAACCCAGCATGTCATTGTCAATGGAGAGAAGTCTTCCGAAGTAAGAGTGATTTCAGGTGTGCCGCAGCAGAGTGTCGTAGGACCATTGCTATTCACAATATACATAAATGACCTTGTGGATAACATCGGAAGTTCACTGATGCTGTGGTATATCGAGATGTAACAATGCAAAATTGTACTGAAATGCAGGCGGATCTGCAGCGAATTGACGCATGGTGCAGGAATGGAATGGAATGGCAATTGAATCTCAATGTAAACCAGTGTAATATGCTGCGAATACATAGAAAGAAAGATCCCTTATTTTTTAGCTACAATATAGCAGGTCAGCAACAGGAAGCAGTTCATTCCATAAATTATTTGGGAGTACGCATTAGGAGTGATTTAAAATAGAATGATCATATAAAGTTGATCGTCGGTAAAGCAGATGTCAGACTGAGATTCATTGGAAGAATCCTAAGGAAATGCAGTCCGAAAGCAAAGGGAGTAGGTTACAGTACGCTTTTTCGCCCACTGCTTGAATACTGCTCAGCAGTGTGGGATAGGTATCAGATAGGGTTGATATAACAGATAGAGAAGATCCAACGGAGAGCAGCGCGCTTCGTTACAGGATCATTTAGTGATCGCGAAAGCGTTACGGAGTTGACAGATAAACTCCAGTGGAAGACTCTGCAGGTGAGACTGTTGAAGTTTCGATAACATACCTTCACCGAGGAGTCAGGCAGTATATTGCTCCCTCTTACGTATACCTCGTGAAGAGAACATGAGGATAAACTCAGAGAGATTAGAACCCATACAGAGGCATACCGACAATCCTTCTTTCCACGAACAATACGAGACTGGAATAGAAGGGAGAACCGATAGAGGTACTCAAGGTATCCTCCGCCACACACCGTCAGGTGGCTTGCGGAGTATGGATGTAGATGTAGATGTAAATGGCTATCTAGTCCGCATTTATTGTTAAACTAATATTGGTGCATTTAGCTTGTTGATTAGCATAAGTAAGCGTGTGGTGTATTAATTATGATTTGGGATGTTTAGATGGACTCAAACTGTTTGTGTGATACTGGTGAAGTTACTCCACAATTAGCCTGGTGACTAGGTCAGTTGAGAGGACCAACGAGTGATCACCGTGTCTGGCACTGTTCGCTATTTTTCCTTTCATCTCATCATTGAGAAAATAGTTGATGGACATCGTCTAAACCGTGCTCTGCCGCAAGGTGGGTCCTGGAAGACTGCTGTTATAAATGCGCTACACACTAGCATGTGTTACTGAATGCTTATGCACCTTGTGGGATGTATATTTTCAAGTATGTGAATTTTCCTACTTTTATTGCCCTGAAAAATTTTAGTCAAGTGCTATTTTGCTTCGAAACTTCCTGGCAGATTTAAATTGTTTGCCAGACAAAGACTCGAACTAGCGACCTTTGTCTTTCACGAGTAAGTGCTCTACCAACTGCCCTACTACGCAGCTTTACTTCTGCCAGTACCAGTGTTTGGATAGCTCGGTTGGTAGAGCATTTTCCAGCGAAAGGCAAAAGTTCCGAGTTAGAGTCTCGGTCTGGCAGACAGTTTTAAACTGCCAGGAAGTTTCATAACACCGTAAACCCCACTGCAGAGTAAAAATTTAGATCCAGTATCTTGCTTTAATTGAAATCTGTCCAAGCATTTGCTCTGAATCTCTGACGATTCAAATTTCTGAGCTTGTCTTAATTGTTCTATGCATCATTTTTTTTTTTTGTTATCGGTCTACTGATTGGTTTGATGCGGCCCGCCACGAATTCCTTTCCTGTGCTATCCTCTTCATCTCAGAGTAGCACATGCAACCTACGTCCTCAATTATTTGCTTGACGTATTCCAATCTCTGTCTTCCTCTACAGTTTTTGCCCTCTACAGCTCCCTCTAGTACCATGGAAGTCATTCCCGCATGTCTTAGCAGATGTCCTATCATCCTGTCCTTTCTCCTAATCAGTGTTTTCCACATATTCTTTTCCTCTCCGATTCTGCGTAGAACCTCCTCATTCCTTACCTTATCAGTCCACCTAATTTTCAACATTCGTCTATAGCACCACATCTCAAATGCTTCGATTCCCTTCTGTTCCGGTTTTCCCACAGTCCATGTTTCACTACCATACAATGCTGTACTCCAGACGTACATCCTCAGAAATTTCTTCTCAAATTAAGGCCGGTATTTGATATTAGTAGACTTCTCTTGGCCAGAAATGCCTTTTTTGCCATAGCGAGTCTGCTTTTGATGTCCTCCTTGCTCAATCCGTCATTGGTTATTTTACTGCCTAGGTAGCAGAATTCCTTAACTTCACTGACTTCGTGACCATCAATCCTGATGTTAAGTTTCTCGCATTTCTCATTTCTACTACTTGCATCAACCAGTGTATATTGCCTGATGTCACTGGACAGACAAATAAAGAAAAGAATGCATTTTTCGTGTACCCACGACTTGCATTCAGTCCTTCCATTCCAGCAGTTCGTGTCCTTATCTACAATATCACATTAGTTTGACATACCGTTTCCTTAATAATAATTAGAAACGCCCTGGACTCGAACTGATCCTTCTGTGTAATCACGTTTCTTTTTCTTTAAAGCTTTCTATGAACACAGATTGTAGGTGTTCCAGCCTTTCTTACAAGGCTCCCTCCATCAGATGCAACATGTGCCCAGGACACCAAAGTTCGAAGGACACCAGTAGTTTACGATGGATTGTGACAGTTAGAAGCCTGCAAATACAGGTTTCTATGTGTGGGCTTGCGGTAAAAGCAGTGCCCCAATGGTCTAGAACCGCCAGACCAAGATGTCCAGATACAGCAAATATCCTCTCTTCTCCACTTGCATCGTAAATTTTATTTTCTCGTGCATAGAATTAAGATGCTTCACCGTGGGACCACACTACAAACATATTATCTACACTTTGTCAGAAGACTTGTGGTTAAAGTTCTGCCGAATCAAGTGCCCTCTCCTCAAAGACTTCCATATACACAGGGTGTTACAAAAAGGTACGGCCAAACTTTCAGGAAACATTCCTCACACACAAAGAAAGAAAATATGTTATGTGGACATATGTCCGGAAACGCTTACTTGCAAATGTATGAGCTCATTTTAATACTTCTCTTCGAATCACATTAATCATGGAATGGAAACACACAGAAACAGAACGTACCAGCGTGACTTCAAACACTTTGTTACGGGAAATGTTCAAAATGTCCTCCGTTAGCGAGGGTACATGCATCCACCCTCCGTCGCATGGAATCCCTGATGCGCTGATGCAGCCCTGAAGACTGGCGTATTGTATCACAGCCGTCCGCAATACGAGCACGAAGAGTCTCTATATTTGATACCGGGGTTGCGTAGACAAGAGCTTTCAAATGCACCCATAAATGAACGTCAAGAGGTTTGAGGTCAGGAGAGCGGGGAGGCCAAGGAATTGGTCCGCCTCTACCAATCCATCGGTCACCGAATCTATTGTTGAGAAGCGTACGAACACTTTGACTGAAATGCGCAGGACCTCCATCGTGCATGAACCACATGATGTGTCGTACTTGTAAAGGCACATGTTCTAGCAGCACAGGTAGAGTATCCCGTATGAAATCATGATAACGTGCTCCATTGAGCTTAGGTGGAAGAACGAAACTAAAATGAGCTCTAACACGGAAATTTAACGTTTCCGGTCACTTGTTCACATAACATCTTTTCTTTATTTGTGTGTGAGGAATGTTTCCTGAAAGTTTGGCCGTACCTTTCTGTAACACCCTGTGTAAGTTTCCTACCAGAATAAAAAGTAGGTTGTGGAAAGGGCATGATGAAATAGCACTGTTATGTTGGCTATGAACGTACTGCTGACGAGTGACACCGGATCTATGGGAGGATTAAGGAGAGTGAGACGAAGGCAAAGCTTAGTAATAAGTGCGGTTCATAGAGCCGAAGTGAATTCAGTCTATTAACAAAGTTACTGGAGTAGCGAAAACGATATCAGTACTTTCCCACATAAGATTTCAGTAAAGATGCAGGGTGTGTAGTTAATTCATGCGCTGGAAGACCAATATTTCTCACAGGACTAATGAGATCATTTAAAGGCCAGGCTCATGGTGTGGGCACGAAGTTGAAGCTTTTTCCAGGCACTGAGAGCTGCAAGTTGGCCAAAATCTTATTTGTAAAATCGACCAAGGAGCGTCGATAACCATATCCTTGCAGTAACGCAGCTGACAGGAGGGCAGAATTTGAATATTGTCTTTATGGACGCAGTCTGGATTTCCCCAGGTCACGTCATCGACTCATTCCCAAGAGAGGGAGTCGGAAGATCGGAAGCAATCTCCATGTGCAGACAAAAACTTTGTTCTGAATTGACATTCAGTTCACGTGAGTAAAACTAATTCCCTCCTCCACTAGTGCTAGGTCAGCTTACGTGTGATGAACTTCGCAGTGGCGGTCTTGACAAAATGTGTCATCCTGGAAAACTTCGGAATGAGACATTGTGCCGGCACTTTAGTAAGAAACTTGAAGAACTTAGCAATATCGCTCTCTTATTACTTAACAAATCCAAGATCTGGATGTGTAATGCCATCTCGGCCTAGAAAAGACATCTCATATTCTGAGGGATTCTGGCCCTCCGCAAAACCCACATTGCCCTTTGCCGAACCGAGAAGAGCACAAGTCTTTGTAAGAGGGCGGAAGATGCACTAAGTGATCAAAAGTATCCGGGCACCTGGCTGAAACTAACGTGCCCTCTATCAGTGCTGATGGAATTCAATATGGTGTTGGCCCAACCTTATGCTAGATGACAGCTTCCACTCTCGCACGCCTACGTTCAATCAGGTGCTGGAAGGTTTCTTGGTGACTGACAGCCCATTCTTCACGGAGTGCTGCACTGAGGAGAGGTATCTATCTCGGTCGCTGAAGCGTGGCACGAAGTCGGCATTCCAAAACATCCGAAAGGTGTTCTATAGGATTCAGATAAGGACTCTGTGCAGGCCAGTCCATTACTGGAATGGTATTGTCGTGTAACCACTCCGCCACAGGCCGTGCATCATGAACAGGTGCTGGATCGTGCTGAAAGATGCAATCGTCATCCCCGAATTGCCCCTCAACAGTGGGAATCCATGAGATGCTTAAAACATCAATGTAGGCCTGTGCTGTGATAGTGCCACGCAAAACTAGAAGGTGTGAAAGCCTCCTTCGTGAAAAACACGACCACCCCATAACACCACCGCCTCCGAAATTTACACACGGTGACAGATGACGTTCACCGCGCGTTCGCTTTATCGTCACCCTGCCCTCGTATCGCCACATTGTATACCGTGAGTTGTCACTCCACACAACTCTTTTCCACTGTTCAATCGTTCAATGTTTACGCTCCTTACACCAAGCGAGTAATCGATTGGCATTTACCGGTGTGATGTGTTGCTTATGAGCAGCCGCTTGACCATGAAATCCAAGTTTTCTCATCTCCCACCTAATTGTCATAGTACTTACAGTGAATCCTGATGCAGTTTGGAATTTCTGTGCGATGGATTGGATAGGTGTCTGCCTACTACAGATTACTACCCACTTCAACTGTCGGCAGTCTCTGTAAGTCAACAGACGAGGTCGGCCTCTACGCTTTCCACTTCACTATCAAATCGGAAATAGTGGACCTAGGGATGTTTAGGAGTGTGGAAATCTTGCCTACAGACATATAACACAAGTGACACTCAATCACCTGCCAACGTTCGAAATCTGTGAGTTCCGCGGAGCGCCCCATTGTGCTCTCTCACGATGTCTAATGACTACCGAGATCGCTGATATGGAGTACCTGGCAGTAGGTGACAGCAAAATGCACCTAATATAAAAATATATTTTTTCGGGTTAGTCTGGATAGTTTTGAACATATTGTATCTTTGACATAACGTCTGCTTACTATTCTTCCTGTTATCAGGGAAATAGTGTCGACGAACGGGAGAAATGCCGTGGACTTGGTGGACTTGAACCGCTCCTTCTCCTCTTGATCGTGTCATGCTTTCTGCAGCTTCTGAAGTCCATCCAAGAGAATACGCTGCCAGTGTGACAAATCCTGCGTTGATCAGGCAACGCGCACAGTGCGTGAATGATTCGTTGTACATGATCGCCACATTCGCCTTTCGCAGCGAATTAAGTCGGCCTTATCCGAGCACTGTATCTCCACAGGACATTCCACCGATTATTCTGCCACAGAAATTTTGGCCTCGACAATTCTGGAATTCAGTTATTAAGGAACCGGTGGAAATGTGTTTGGATGAATATAGTATTAATCGTTGCGGTGACTTTCAATTGAATAAGAAGTGAGACTCGATGATTTCCTTAATTTGTTCTGAATTTTAAACATTTTATGACTAATCATCAATGACTATTCAAATAACTTACGGGTTTGCTGCTGGGTGACGTCGTCGACCACCGCCGATATTTCGACAGGAGCACACCCTGCCATTCTCAAGGCACAAATGCAAAAAGGAAGCAATGTGCAAGGAAATTTAATACCTCGGTTCATAGAGGAGAAACAAGGAAGATACCACACACAGTAACCGCAAAGTAAACAAATCAAAGATAACCACCATCAGAAATGTCGATAGTTACTATTATTCAACAGGTGAGGTAGCCCTAATTCTGTCCCTCTGTTTTTTGATGAGAGACAGAGCCGGATTCCAAGCAGCATTTAGACAAAATCCAACATCTCTGTTTATAAGGTTGCTTGATAGTTTGATTTCAACCGCTTCCTTAATGACACTATCCCAATAGCTGGACGTGCAAGCCAGAATCTCCGTGTTGTTGTATTCCATAGGATGACCGGTGTCGAGGCAATGTTCTACAATGGCGGATTTGCTCGGCTGCTGTAAGCGTGTGTGACGCTTATGTTCAATACACCGGTCTTCCACAGTCCTTATTGTCTGACCAATATATGACATGCCACAACTGCAAGGAATCCGATAGACACCAGCCTTACGCAAACCAAGATCAACTTTTACGGACGCCAACAGGGCCTTAATCTTAGAAGGTGGTCGAAAAACACATTTCACATCATATTTCCGCAAAATACGGCCCATCATGTTGGAAATGCTTCCTGCATAAGGCAATAAGGCCGTAGACTTAGGTGCCACTTCGTAGCTATCGTCACTCACCCGTAGCACAGAAGACTGATGGCGCAACGCACGTTTGATCTGTCTCTCACTAAAACCATTCTAACGAAAGGTGCCTTCGAGATGTGATACCTCAGCCACCAAACTTTCAGGGTCTGAGATAACGTGGGCCCTGTGAACCAAGGTACGAAGTACCCCTTCACGCTGAGCTGGATGGTGACAACCATGAGCTCGCAGATACAAGATACATTGCCTCGACACCGGTCATCCTATGGAATACAACAACACGGAGATTCTGGCTTGCACGTCCAGCTATTGGGATAGTGTTATTAAGGAAGCGGTTGAAATCAAACTATCAAGCAACCTTATAAACAGAGATGTTGGATTTTGTCTAAATGCTGCTTGGAATCCGGCTCTGTCTCTCATCAAAAAACAGAGGGACAGAATTAGGGCTACCTCACCTGTTGAATAATAGTAACTATCGACATTTCTGATGGTGGTTATCTTTGATTTGTTTACTTTGCGGTTACTGTGTGTGGTATCTTTCTTGTTTCTCCTCAGTGAACCGAGGTATTAAATTTCCTTGCACATTGCTTCCTTTTTGCATTTGTGCCTTGAGAATGGCAGGGTGTGCTCCTGTCAAAATATCGGCGGTGGTCGACGACGTCACCCAGCAGCAAACCCGTAAGTTATTTGAACATTCAATTCGCCGGGAAAAGTTAATGTCTCACATCAATGACTATGTCTGCCGTCGGTTAATTTGATTAATTCTGACGCCTGAATTTCCACTTTGCGTGCTCGCATTCTGACCATTACGCATGCGCATGCACGTCATATATGGGGTAGTATTTGAAGAGGGAGCAAAACTCGACAGATATCGCCCATGTAGTGACTGCCTTTTCGCATGCGTCCCACACCAATTTTTAGTACAGAGTTAGCGATGTGAGCTAGCAGTCTCCAATGCAGTAGAATCACCTGAAGATGCCGAACTGTTGTCAGCCGAAATATCGTGGTAAGAATTCGACGTAATCCGGCTGCAATCCCGGAACTTCCCGGAACACGTTTTTATGTTCTTTACCTTACTGCATATCGATCCTATTTAAACATTGTATATCTTGGCCATCTTCGTCACAGTCAAAGACTATATAATTTTTTTTTTTCATTTTCTCACTCTCGTCGTTAAACTGTAATCCAGGTCGTGTTTAAGTGGCCTTGGCCTTTGATAGAAACTGAAACAAATTTTGCAACATTCTCAAAATTAGGTGCATGTCTGAAATTTTGGAAGTGGTGACTATTATTTCCGAACCAAGCCCGTTTTGGGTGTCTCTAATTAGGCTGATTCCACTTTCATTGTGGAATACACTATTTTGAAACTATTGGAGGAAATTAGCACCAAATTTAGAGGGAACAGCAAGAAGCAGATCATGAACAGCTTCAATACAAAAGCAACTGCACCAGCAACTTCAGCTTGTACAGCTGCCTTCATGTCCGCCCCGGTAGCTGACTGGTCAGCGTGACATACTGTCAATCCTAAGGGCACCGCTTCGATTCCCGGCTGGGTCGGAGATTTTATCCGCTCAGGGACTAGGTGTTGTGTTGTTCTAATCATCATTTCATCCCCATCGACTCGCAGGTCGCCGAAGTGGCCTCAAATCGAAAGACTTGCACCGGGCGAACGATCTACCCGGCGGGAGGCCCTAGCCACACGACATTGTATATAAGGGCCTCCATTCCCAACTTTGTGCCTTTTCAATCAGTTCCATTCCTGAGAGTCACTATCTTGTCGTGATGATGGTCATATGCAAACATACCTCTTGTCACTGGCTCCTAACCTGGTGTAGCTCAGACGTTTTTCGAATTCTGCGACAACTTTCCTACTGCGCGAGTGTTTCCTCAGTCTGCCCCGAATAACGCAGTGCGTATTGTCATCGACCATTTTCGCTTCACACTTTCAAATAAACCCCTTCCTATTTAAAAGGATTGACTGAGCTGGAAAGTACACTGGCGACAGTTAAAATTTCAACAAACAATATTTCTCTTCACGTAATATGACTATAGTGTTGAGTCTTAATTTTGAAGTAAATTGCAGGACTAATTGTAGACTAATCTTGTCAATGTGGTACTGCTTTCTGGTTGCACATTATGAAAATTTTGATACCTCGACACAGTTCTTTCTCCAGCGAGATGATCAGACACCAACGACTGTCTTGTGTATTTCACGAAGAATTTAATGTTCTACAGACAAAATGACATAAGACTGCAAACTGTTGTATATTTATGAGAATGGTGTTAGGGACTCCGGCCATTGGATACCGACCTTAATTACGATTATCCACTCCGACACTTATAAAAAAATCCGTCAAACCAAAACCTTCATTCCTACCAATAACAAAACGGCCCTAACCTTTTTCACAACAAAGCATCAACCGACAACGTGAAGAGCCGCAATGGTTACTGCACTGACCTCACTTTGTGGAGAACAGCGATTGAAAATTCCATCCAGACATTCATATTTCCTGTGGTTTTTCTTAACCGATTACGCTAAATCCCAGGATAAACCCATCGATAAGTACAAGATGTATTTCCTTTCCCTTTCTTATCCCATTCACGGTACAGCTTCTTATAGACCTCGTGAGTAAGACAGACATACATTAAAATCTTCCATGTACTTTTCCTTCTTCAATTTGAGAATCAGTCGTAAACCAGAAACTTTATTCAGTCTGTGCAGCACAAAGCAAATTAAAAGATGATGGCTGTACAGCAATGATCAAGGTAATCGCCAAGGCTGATGATCGTATCCCAGGTATCAAAAAGCTAGCAGGTCATTTTTTATGAATTTCGGTGAGGCCCGCCATAAGTTTCTAACCTCTTCATCTCAAGGTAGCACTTTCACCCTACGTCATATATTTTTTGATGTATTCCAAGGCCGGCCGTTGTGGCCGAGCGGTTCTAGGCGCTTCAGGCTGGAACCGCGCTGCTGTTACGGTGGCAGATTCGAATCCTGCCTCGGGCATGGCTGTGTGATGTCCTTAGGTTAGTTAGGTTTAAGTAGTTCTAAGTCTAGGGGACTGATGACCTCAGATGTTAAGTCCCATAGTGCTTAGAGCCATTTGAGCCATTTGATGTATTCCAGTCTTTGTTGTCCCCTATACTTCTGATCACATGCAGTTCCCTCTAGCAGCATGGATGTCTTGACACACGTCCTTTTGATCCTGTCTCTCCTTTGCCGATTCTGCGGAGAAACTCCTCACTCCTTAGCTTATCAGTCTATCTAATGTTCAACACTCTTGTATAGCAGCACATTTCAAACGCTTCGATTCACTTCTGTTCCGGTTTTCCCACTGTCCATGATTGACTATCGTACAATAGAGTGCTCTAAACTTAAAATGTCAGGAACGTCTTTCTCAAATTAAGGTTTGTGTTTTACATCAAAATTATTTTGGCCGAGAAATACGTTTTTTTTATCTGTGTTATTCTGCTGTTTATGTCCTCCTTGTGTCGTCCGTTATGAATTACTTTGCTTCCAACGTAGCAATTCCGATGTTATGTTTATCGCTGTTCCCATCTCCGCATGCTATTCTCATTTCTGCTCCTTCTCGTTATATTTCTGTTTTTCCGGGTTACCCTCAATCCATACTCTGTGCTCACTGGACTCTTCATTCCATTCAAAAGATTCTGTAATTTCTCTTCACTTTCACTGAGGACAGAAATGTCGTTAGCGAATCTTATCACTTTATCACTGATATTCTTTCACGATAAATTTTAATCTCACGCTTGAACCTTTTTTTTGTTTCCGTCATTGCTTTTTCGGTGTATAGATGAACCATAAGGGGGGAAAGACCGCTTCTCTTTCTTACATTCTGAGAATTTCGTTCATGGTGTCGCATTCTCGTTTTTCCCTTTTGGTGTTTGTACGTGCTGTAAGTATAAAAACAACTCTGTCAGCAACCTAATTTTTTGATTGCAGTTTTACTTCTAGAAGTATTTTGTCTATTAATCGATGTTAGTGAATTAGTATACTAATGATTATCTGACGAAATGGAATGTTCGCCCATTGTTAAGTCACGTGTTACTTTTAACCTACTTTAAGGGGACATGATGGCTTAGTCAGAGCGATACCATATTGTCAGTAGGTATAGTGAACTGGCAGTTGCATTATCACTGGGAGCGTTAGCGAGCCACCAGTCAACACGTGCAGGGGAGAACGTGGGAGAGTGGTGAGGGAGAACCGAGTCGAGTTGGACAGCGGTCTTTTTGTTGAGAGATGGATGTAACGCACTGGTGGTCAACTTGGTGTGGGTTCGGCGAATTATTTGCTACGGAGGGGTGAAGTATATAGCATTAATGGGCACCGTATAATGAGCGAAAGAGGGTGCAAATCAACATGAAGACTACTGCGGGCCCAATTTCATTTCTTACAGATCTACAGGAAGAGCCTGTGCCACGCATCGTCAAGGAACAATGCATTACATTCCAGCGACGGCATCTCAGCCTGAAGTAAGATGCATCGAATTACT
The DNA here is from genome assembly GCF_023897955.1 of Schistocerca gregaria. Taxonomy (NCBI): domain Eukaryota; kingdom Metazoa; phylum Arthropoda; class Insecta; order Orthoptera; family Acrididae; genus Schistocerca; species Schistocerca gregaria. Next base: position 107,304,569 of record NC_064921.1, on the reverse strand, counting down.
TGGTCAGAATTGTATACAGCTCGTCAGTGTCATAGTTCATTTTGTGCTGAAAAATACCGAGTTATACCAAAGTACTGACCTTCGATTTTACTTAAGACAAAATACGTAAGTAGGAATCATCCTATTCAATACTGATCATCCGAGAGAGTCCTGGTGATTGAGAAACTATTGCAGTGTTTTATGAAACAAATAATAGTACACGAAATTTGAGTAATTTGCAAGACTACTATCAACAGAAGTGCTCAAGTCTAGAAAAAATTAATTCGAAAGACAGTACTTAACAGAGGAAGAGCCAATAAAAGATATTTTTCGTGTATTTTTCATGAATAAATAAGCTTTCAATTTTATGCAACTGCAATCAGTTAGAAATGTTTGTAAATGCCTTGCGCAAATGATAGTACTAATTGCACAAAGAAATTAACAGTAATTGTTATGAGTAGTAATAAAAATTGATGTTGCATGAAGCCTGTCAGTAAAATGTTATCACAAACTTAGCCATTCTTTAAAATCGAAATTTTGACTTCGCAAATTACGTAATTGTAACTGACAGGAAAGTGATTATTGAATGACGCTACATCGTTACGATACTTTTCAAACTAAATAAGAGCTTTTAGTAATGGTAACGTTCTCGCTTCCACGCCCGGGTTCCCGGGTTCGATTCCCGGCGGCGTCAGGGATTTTCTCTGCCTCGTGATGACTGGGTGTTGTGTGATGTCCTCAGGTTAGTTAGGTTTAAGTAGTTATAAGTTCAATGGGACTGATGACCATAGATGTTAAGTCCCATTGTGCTCAGAGCCATTTGAACCATTTTTTAGTAATGAATAAACCTAAATAAGTTTCTGACTAAAATTAAAGACAGTAAGCATTACAGTGAGTGACATCACGACATTTTTGCAGTGCTGTAACGGTTTTCTATTGATGAGGTTTTGTTGTTCTTTGATCATTACTGACTGATTTCTGTGAGTTGCTACTTAACTGTAAGGTATGTGTTCACTGTGAAAAATCAGACTGAAATCATCCCACGGAAATATATATCAGTTTCGTGCTGTTTCCACCTAGCATTAGAACCAAGCATTCTTACGCAAGTTTCTTAGTATTAGCAGACAGTTATTATACAAACAGTAATTTTACTCAAGTAGTGAGCTGGCAACCGTTAATTTTTATTGCTTACTTAATTAAATTTGTAACATTTCCCAAATATACCATCTGTAATTAAGTGAAGTCCATTTTTATATTAGTTAATTTAATTGAGTTTTCCCTTCTTGTCGTCGTTGCTGCAAGTACAAAACATTAATGATTCAACTATAGCGACATCTACATCTCACAGATCTTTGGATAGTGGCTTTCCTGCCCAACAGGGAACTTGAGTTAAGAGCCCATTTGATTTATAAGTAGCCTAATATGTAGTACACGTAGTTTCCCTACAGCCTGCAGATGTTTTTCTGATTTTTTTAAACATCTCCCACAGTTTTAAGTCCACATATCCTGATTTTTCGTCAGTCGTGCTTCCATTATTTAGTGCAACGTCAGAACTGCCTGATGCTTGTACCTTTCCTAAAACCAAACTCATCATAACTGAATTTCGTTTATATTATTCACATTCTTGTTATTCTCACTGTATCAGCTCATTATGCGATAGTTCTCGCAGTTATCTGCCCTCACCATCTTTGGAATTGTATAGATAATATATTTCCGAATGTCTGATGATACATCGCCATTTTGAGTAGCCGTTATTTCCTGGTGTCTTGTAACTTCCCCACACTACTCTAGAAGTTCAGATGGAATATTTTCTATCCCTTGTGCCTCATTTGATCAGAGGTTTTCCAGAGACCTTTTAAATCCTGACTTTAATAGTGCATCCTCTATGTCTTCCATATAGCTTTTTATTCTATACGTCATCAGACCTCTCGCTAATAAAGGCTTTCCACCTGTATGGTCTCCCCTCTATGTTACGCGGTGAAATGACTATTTCACCCCTAATGTTACCAGACACGTCTTTAATTTCTCCGGAGTTATTTTGGCTTTTCTATATGCTGTGTCATTCTTCCCGAGATCATTTCTTCTTAAATTTCTTTACATCTTTCCTGCCTAGGTCTCGTTGCACTTGCTGTTTGTTTTATTCCTAGGGTATTTATTTCGTTGTATTCCAGTCTTTCCCTGATCATTTTTGTGCTTCCTTCTTTCGTCGTCCTATTCTTCTGCTACCGAAGGTTTCCTCTCAGGTACATTCCTTCTACCCACACTTGTCTATATAGTGTCTGTGATTGCTCTTTTCAGGGATATCCACTGCTCTGGTATTCCTTATAGCAGTATCCACATCCTTAGCGAGCTTCAAACGCGTCCCATTATTCCTCAGTATTTCTGTTCCCCATCTTCTTCCACACATGGACGATTCTCTTCAACATCCATCAACTCTTCATCACTACTAAATTCTGATCTAAGTCCGTATCGGCTCCTTGCAATCCAACATCTGATTTCAGAATCTCTGTCTGACAGTGAATTAACCCAGTTGGAACCCTCCCGTTCTCTCGATCTTTTCTCAGTCTATCCCTCCCACTTCTGATTCATGAACGGAGTATTAGCTATAACTAGCCGAAATTTATTGTAGAACTCAGTCTTTCTACTCTCTCATTCCTGCTACCAAGATCACGTTGTCCCGTAAAGCTTTCTATTATTCCTTCCTGTAAACTCGCTTTCCAATTCCCCATTACCATTACATTTTCATCTCCCTTTAGTTACTGAATTAACCATTCAGTATCCCCATATACTTTCTCTGTCTCTTCATGTTATAGTTGCGCTGCTTTTATTGTTGATGGTATTGGTGTGCTGTCGATTCTGACTAGAAGAACCTTGTCACTGAACTCTTCACAGTACCTCACTCTCTGCCCTACTTTCCTGCTCAGTCTCTCGTTATTTCACATTTCACTCCACTGACTTCACATCTAGTTTGATTCTTTGCATTTCCCTTTGTAGATTTTATAGTTTCCCAGCTACTTTAAAACTACTGACATTCCACGCTCCTATTGTTATAAAGGTATTCTGTCACTGGATATTCCATCTTTTTCTCATGATGATCTCCCTCATGGCAGTCCATCTGGAATGTTCTGCCATTGGAGAGATCATCACGACAGTTTTTCAGTTACAGGTCATATGTCCTGTGGGTACACATGATGTATCTTTAACGCCGGGGTTTCCACGCCCTCCTGCATCCTCAAGCTGTTGACTGTTGGTTCTTTCTCCTTCTAAGGCAGCTTCCCACTCCAAACTGCCCTGAAACACTGTCCGCTACTCTGTTCTTAATGACAAGACCGTTGGCAGAATGTAGCTGATTGGTTTGCCACAGGTCTTCGGCTGCCATTTCTTGGACACTTGAAGACACATCTAAAGATGAATCGCAACAGATCGACACTACATCCCCATTCTGGGATAATGCATGGAACTACCTTTTTGACTGAACGCATTGGCTATTTTAACTTCAGCATCTTGTCTGGGACATTAAAAATGCAGATTACAAATTCGTTATCAGATAGAAAATGGGAGGTGTCACCCGAAAACTCCTTGAATATCTAACGCACGACATCAATCGAACACAATTGGTTGGTAGAGATCCGACGTAGGCATCCGGTAAGGCGGTGTTGCGTCTCTGCTCATAGAAATAGCAGTATTCTTCTCCTTTGATGTGAGGATTATAGGCATGCCATGTCCGTTTGAGGGTATGGCTGCTAATCCTGAACGACACCAAATACTATCCTCAAACACCAATGCCCGACCTTGGGATGGTGTAAACTTGTTTAGGGATACTGCAACGCTACATGAACTGGTTTCATCATCGCTGGTTCTCCTCGGAGCACAGGGTGGGTCAGAATACGATAGCATCGAGAGTCACTTCCTCCCCTCCCATAATCAGTAAATGGGTCACTTCGTTTCTGGGCAGCATCAGATAGATATTGTGCCATCTGCAGGGAACTCATCACAACTTGCTGCCATCGACACTTCGTGATAAACACCAAACGGCACCAGTCCACCAGTACCCGCTGAAGCGCAACTTTTCATTAGTTCTTGGCAGCTCCAAGGCGCATTCGGACCATACTGGTCTTCAGTGAGGAGACTGAGATCTTTGGTATCCCATGTCCTTATCGTCAATGGACTGCGAGACAACGTCTGCCAAGAAAGTCGACAGCATATCGAAGCATTTCGTACGGTTTCATGAAACGACGATCGCAGGGGACATATTACTGAAACTAGTTCTGGAAGAAAAAAATTATCTTGGACACACAATCTATGTCCGCACGTTACCTCTGTTGCTGCACCTTTGATGATGTTAGGCAGCACTAAGTGAAAGGTCGAGGACTTTGGATCAAAGAGTATGCTGCAGAATAGCCAATGATTCGTGGGACAGGTATACAAGTGTTAAATAGAATTGGTGATGGGGGAATAGGGGGAGAGAGCGATTGAGTGTCGGGATGGTAGTGTACTACGAACATGTGGTGTCAGACAATTTCAAAGAATTTTCTAGAATTTTGTGTACTATATTTTCATTCTGATAAATTTGCTGCCAAACAGATCCTTCAGAGTCCTCGGAAGCTGGGGGGGGGGGGGCTATCAGACATATGAGTGGCTGATTAAATGTCTCTTTTAAGGGATTTCGCTATAACATTTAGCAAGACATATTTATATCTGAAAATTTCGGAGCAAAAGTTCTTTTACGAGTCGTTTCACACCTAATTTTCTCTACACTGTACGGCGTATCTACCATTTTGGTTACGGTCTACATACGAAGGAAGTAATGAAAAAAGATAGAGCGAGGTACTATAGGTAATATTTGGATTCGCTGAATTGTCTTGTCCTGATAGAGAACATTAGGTAACAGAGTTGTTAAATGACGTTCAATTATTTTTCCCGTTGTAGCTGACCTTTTTTGCGTTTTCGCTTGGAATTTCGATCTCTTCCATCGTAAAATGAGGGGGAGAGTTTGCAGAACGGAATAAAATACTCCCTTCCGTTTGCTTTTGTTACGAAAGGAAAACACATTTAAGTTACATACCGTGAAATTGTCAAGCTAGAAAGAAATTGCTTTAATGTCTCCGGGGAGTGTCGGCGGAAAGGAATTTCATTATTTTACAGTCATGCCCTCTGCTGTAGAATTTCTCATAACATTCTCTTTTTTCCTTCGCGGGTGGAACGGGGGAAAGAGCCCTTTAGGCAGATTTAACTGCAATAGCTTGGAAGGGGTTTCATTAAAGTATCCACTCAGCTCTCAAGCGTTTCCCCTGCGGATGCTAACTAATGCGTCGCCTTGTGGCACTGTTGATAATCAGTACCTTCGTCTCTCACCCACAAGCATTCTCTTGAAATCTAGCAATCACAGAAGCTATTTGGTTGTTTGATGTATATCAGCAATAACACATTATCTGTCGTAATTATACCTCTTGAAGCAATAATCATTGTGTACTGCTACAGACACGAGTTTCAGTAAGTTACGGACAGCCAGAGACAGTTACATGATTTACGGAAATGAAGATTTCAGAAAAAATGTGTACATTTACATACACACTCCGTAAGCCGGTGGACGGTACGTGGTGGAGGGTAATCTGTACCAGTACTAGTTTTCTCCTTTCCTGTTCCACTCACAGACCGAGGGAAAGGCGGCGACCTTCTACATGCCTTCGTATGAGACTCTTTTCAGATGCCAGTTCTACAAATATTCTCAGTTGTGCTCCTCGAAAAGAACTTTGGCTTGCGTCCAGGGATTCCCATTTGAGTTCACGAAGCACCTCCGTACTCGTTACGTGTTGTTCGAACACACAGGTAACAAATCATGCAGACCATCTCTGAACTGCATTGATGTCTTCCTTTAATCAGATCTGATGAGGATCCCAGACACTCGAAAAGTACTCAGGAATGGGTCACACTAGTGTCCTAAGTGAGGTCTTCTTTACAGATGACCCAAACTTTCCTAAAATTCTCCCAATGTACCGAAGGCGATCATAAGCTTTCCCCACTACAATCACTCCATGCTAGTGCCGTATCATATCGGTTTGCAAAGTTACATCTAGAATCTTAATCGGCATGACTGCCTCAAGAAACAGACTTATTAAAACATTATGGGTTTCTCTTTCCTACTCATCTGCATTAGCTTACATATTTATAGGTTTAGAGCCAGCTAACATTAATCATACTAACTACCAATTTTGTATCCTCCTACAGCCACTCAACAACGACACCTTCCCATGGAACACAACATTATCAGCAAACAGCCGCAGATCGCTGCTCACTCTGTACACCAGATCATTTATGTATACAGAAATTAACAGAGGTCCTATGCCACTTGTCTGGCATGCTCATGACGATACTCTTATCTATGAATAATGCTCACCGTCAGGCACAACGTACTAGGTTCTGTTGCTAAAGAAGTCTTCGAGTCACTCACATATTTGGCAACCCATTCTGTACGCTCTCCCTTCGTCAACAGTCTGCTGTACGGTATCATGTAAGAAGTCAAGGAATATAGCCCTTCATCCATAGTTCCCAGGATATCTTGTGAGGTAGGGGAAGCTGAGTTTCCGACTAGCGACGCTTTCATGGACGTAAGCTTTTTCCGTATAAAGGAATTTTATTATATTCTAACTGTTGATGAGTAAAGTAACAAGCATCCGAATAAAATACACTGGAAAGGTAGCACAAACATCGAAGTCAAACAGCGGGTTTCTAAGGAATATGTTAACAAACTTTTTCACCGTTTTGTGTTTTTAGAACGGAAACATGGTTCAGGTAGGCTGTAATCAACCATGTACAAAATTTGTATAGAAACCTATGTCGCCATTTTATGGATGTATTATTGGTGTTTGTAAATGAAACACAGCTGACATTGGCTGATTGCACACATAGTAAACAGGTTATAGCGTACTTGGAACAAGATTTCATTGTAAAAACACACTGAGGCTGTGATTGCCCACTACAATAAAATTTTAAAAGCTTGTGGTTTTTTTACACATTACCCACATGAGATTATTGTGTTTCATTATTTAAAAATTACATGTGGAATGAAGCAGCAAGCTTTGTAATGCTGATAACTATCACAAGTCTTCACATCAGAAAACAAACCCTGCAAAACCATCATGGACTTCTTAGGAGGCTTTACCCTGTATGTAAGCACACCGGACAAAACATTATACATCCCCCAGGGGAAGTCACGATTGTTGTTGTTGTTGTGGTCTTCAGTCCTGAGACTGGTTTGACGCAACTCTCCATGCTACTCTGTCCTGTGCAAGCTTCTTCATCTTCCAGTACTTACTGCAACCTACATCCTTCTGAATCTGCTTAGTGTATTTGTCTCTTGGTCTCCCTCTACGATTTTTACCCTCCACGTTTCCCTCTAAAGCTAAATTTGTGATCCGTTGATGCCGCAGAACATGTCCTACCAAAAGTTACCTTCTGCTCGTCAAGTTCTCCCCAATCCTATTCATTACCTCGTCATTATTGATGTGATCAAACCATCTACTCTTCAGCATTCTTCTATAGCACCACATTTCGAAAGATTCTATTCTCTTCTTGTCCAAACTATGTTTCACTTACATAGATGGCTACACTCCATACAAATAGTTTCAGAAACGATTTCCTGACACTTGAATCTATACTCGACGTTAACAAATTTCTCTTCTTCAGAAACGCTTTCCTTGCCATTGCCAGTCTGCCTTTTATATCCTCTCTCCTTCGACCATCATCAGTTATTTTGCTCCCGAAACAGCAAAACTCCTTTACTATTTTAAGTGTCCCGTTTCCTAATTTAATTTCTTCATCTAATTCCCTCAGCAACGAATACAGTCCATTATTGTCGTTTTGCTTTTGTTGATGTTCATCTTGTATCCTCCTTTCAAGACACTATCCATTCCGTTAAACTGCTTTTCCAAGTTCTTTGCTGTCTCTGACAAAATTACAATGTCATTGGCGAACCTCAAAGTTTTTATTTCTTCTCCATGGATTTTAATACCTACTCCGAATTTTTCTTTTGTTTCCAAGCCTTATAACTGTCATCTGGTTTCTGTACAAATTGCAAATAGCCTTTCGCTCCCTGAATTTTACCACTGCCACTTCAGAATTTGAAAGAGAGTATTCCAGTCACCATTGTCAAAAGGTTTCTCTAAATCTCCAAATGCTAGGAACGTAGGTTTGCCTTTCCTTAATCTATCTTCTAAGATAAGCCGTAGGGTCAGTATTGCCCCTCGTGATCAAATATTTCTACGGAATCCAAACAGATTTTCCCCGAGGTCGGCTTCTACTAGTTTTTTCATTCGTCTCTAAAAGTTCGCTTTAGTATTTTGCAGACGTGACTTATTAAACTGATAATTTGGTAATTTTCATATCTGTCAACACCTCCTTTCTTTGGGATTGGAATTACACTCCTGGAAATTGAAATAAGAACACCGTGAATTCACTGTCCCAGGAAGGGGAAACTTTATTGACACATTCCTGGGGTCAGATACATCACATGAACACACTGACAGAACCACAGGCACATAGACACAGGCAACAGAGCATGCACAATGTCAGCACTAGTACAGTGTATATCCACCTTTCGCAGCAATGCAGGCTGCTATTCTCCCATGGAGACGATCGTAGAGATGCTGGATGTAGACCTGTGGAACGGCTTGCCATGCCATTTCCACCTGGCGCCTCAGTTGGACCAGCGTTCGTGCTGGACGTCCAGGCCGCGTGAGACGACGCCTCATCCAGTCCCAAACATGCTCAATGGGGGACAGATCCGGAGATCTTGCTGGCCAGGGTAGTTGACTTACACCTTCTAGAGCACGTTGGGTGGCACGGGATACATGCGGACGTGCATTGTCCTGTTGGAACAGCAAGTTCCCTTCCCGGTCTAGGAACGGTAGAACGATGGGTTCGATGACGGTTTGGATGTACCGTGCACTATTCAGTGTCCCCTCGACGATCACCAGAGGTGTACGGCCGGTGTAGGAGATCGCTCCCCACACCATGATGCCGGGTGTAGGCCCTGTGTGACTCGGTCGTATGCAGTCCTGATTGTAGCGCTCACCTGCACGGCGCCAAACACGCATACGACCATCATTGGCACCAAGGCAGAAGCGACTCTCATCGCTGAAGACGACAAGTCTCCATTCGTCCCTCCAATCACGCCTGTCGCGACGCCACTGGAGGCGGGCTGCACGATGTTGGGGCGTGAGCGGAAGACGGTCTAACGGTGTGCGGGACCGTAGCCCAGCTTCATGGAGACGGTTGCGAATGGTCCTCGCCGTTACCCCAGGAGCAACAGTGTCCCTAATTTGCTGGGAAGTGGCGGTGCGGTCCCCTACGGCACTGCGTAGGATCCTACGGTCTTGGCGTGCATCCGTGGGTCGCTGCGGTCCGGTCCCAGGTCGACGGGCACGTGCACCTTCCGCCGACCACTGGCGACAACATCGATGTACTGCGGAGACCTCACGCCCCACGTGTTGAGCAATTCGGCGGTAAGTCCACCCGGCCTCCCGCATGCCCACTATACGCCCTCGCTCTAAGTCCGTCAACTGCACATACGGTTCACGTCCACGCTGTCGCGGCATGCTACCAGTGTTAAAGACTGCGATGGAGCTCCGTATGCCACGGCAAACTGGCTGACACTGACGGCGGCGGTGTACAAATACTGCGCAGCTAGCGCCATTCGACGGCCACCACCGCGGTTCCTGGTGTGTCCGCTGTGCCGTGCGTGTGATCATTGCTTGTACAACCCTCTCGCAGTGTCCGGAGCAAGTATGGTGGGTCTGACACACCGGTGTCAATTTGTTCTTTTTTCCATTTCCAGGAATGTATTATATTCTTCTTGAAGTCTGAGGGTATTTCGCCTGTCTCATTCATCTTGCTCACCAGATGGTAGACGTTTTTCAGGACTGGCTCTCCCAAGGCTGTCAGTATTTCTAATGGAATGTTGTCTGCTCCCGGGGCCTTGTTTCGGCTCAGGTCTTTCAGTGCTCTGTCAAACTCTTCAAGCAGTACCACATCTCCCATTTTATCTTCATCTACATGCTCTTCCATTTCCATAATAGTGTCCTCAAGTACATTGCCCTTGTAGGGACCCTCGATATACTCCTTCCACCTTTCTGCTTTCCCTTCTTAGAACTGGGTTTCCATCTGAGCTCTTGATATGCATACAAGTGGTTCTCTTTTCTCCTAAGGTCTCTTTAATTTTCCTGTAGGCATTATCTATCTTACCCCTTGTTATATAAGCCTCTACATCCTTACATTTGTCCTCTAGCCACCCCAGCTTAGCCATTTTGCACTTCCTGTCGTTCTTATTTTTGAGACATTTGTATTCCTTTTTGCGTGCTTCATTTACTGCAATTTTATATTTTCCCCTTTCATCAAATAAATTCAATATTTCTTCTGTTACCCAAGAATTTCTATTAGCTCTTGTTTTTTTACCTACTTGATCCTGTGCTGCCTTCACTACTTCATCCCTCAAAGCTACCCATTCTTCTTCTACTGTATTTCTTTCCCCCATTCCTGTCAATTATTCCCTTATGCTCTCCCTGAAACTCTGTACAACCTCCGGTTTAGTCAGTTTATCCAGCTCCCACCTCCTTAAATTCCCACCTTTTTGAAGTTTCTTCAGTTTTAATCTACAGTTCATAACCAATAGATTGTTTTCAGGGTCCACATCTGTCCCCTGGAAATGTCTTACAACTTAAAACTTGATTTCTAAATCTCTGTCTTACCATTATATAATTGATCTGAAACCTGTCAGCATTTCCAGGCTTCTTTTATGTATACAACGTATACAACGTTCTTTTATCATTTAGCTGTGATAAAGTTGTGCTCTGTGCAAAATTCTACCTGGTGGCTTCCTCTTTCATTTCTTGCCCCTAATCGATATTCAACTACTACATTTCCTTCTCTCCCTTTTCCTACTACCGAATTCCAGTCACCCATGACTATTACATTTTTGTCTTCCTTCGCTATCTGAATTATTTCTTTTATTTCATCATACATTTCATAAGTTTCTTCGTCATCTGCAGAGCTAGTTGGCAAAGAAACTTGTACTACTGTGGTAGGCATGGTGCCGGCCGTGGTGGCCGTGCGGTTCTAGGCGCTGCAGTCCCTAACCGCGGGACTGCTGCGGTCGCAGGTTTGAATTCTGCCTCGGGCATTGATGTGTGTGATGTCTTTAGGTTAGTTAGGTTTAATTAGTTCTAGGTTCTAGTGGACTGATGACCTAAGATGTTAAGTTACATAGTGCTCAGAGCGATTTGAACCAGCCAGTAGGCGTGGCCTTCGTGTCTATATTGGCCACAATAACGCGTTCACTATGCTGTTTGTAGTAGCTTACCCACATTCTAATTTTTTTCCTTCATGTCTATCTTGGTCACAATAATGCGTTCACTATGCTGTTTGTAGTAGCATACCCGCATTCCTATTTTTTTATTGATTATTAAACCTACTCCTGCGTTACCCCTATTTGTATTTTCAACCATGTATTCGCCTGACCAAAAGTCTTATTCCTCCTGCCATCTAACTTCACTAATTCCCACTATATCTAGTATTAACCTATCCATTTTCCTTTTTAAATTTTCTAACCTTTTTTTTCATCAGTCTACTGACTGGTTTGATGCGCACGGCCACGAATTCCTTTCCTGTGCTAACCTATGCATCTCAGAGTAGCACTTGCAAACCTACGTCCTCAATTATTTGCTTGACGTATTCCAATCTCTGTCTTCCTCTACAGTTTTTGCCCTCTACAGCTCCCTCTAGTACCATAGAAGTCATTCCCTCATGTCTTAGCAGATGTCCTATCATCCTGTCCTTTCTCCTTATCAGTGTTTTCCACATATTCCTTTCCTCTCCGATTCTGTATAGAACATCCTCATTCCTTACCTTATCAGTCCACCTAATTTTCAACATTCGTCTATAGCACCACATCTCAAATGCTTCGATTCTCTTCTGTTCCGGTTTTCCCACAGTCCATGTTTCACTACCATACAATGCTGTACTCCAGACGTACATCCTCAGAAATTTCTTCCTCAAATTAAGGCCGTTATTTGATATTAGTAGACTTCTCTTGGCCAGAAATGCCTTTTATGCCATAGCGAGTCTGCTTTTGATGTCCTCCTTGCTCCGTTCGTCATTCGTTATTTTACTGCCTAGGTAGCAGCATTCCTGAACTTCATTGACTTCGTGACCATCGATCCTGATGTTACGTTTCTCGCTGTTCTCATTTCTACTACTTCTCATTACCTTCGTCTTTCTCCGATTTACTCTCAAACCATACTGTGTACTCATTAGACTGTTCATTCCGTTCAGCAGATCATTTAATTCTTCTTCACTTTCACTCAGGACAGAAATGTCATCAGCGAATCGTATCATTGATATCCTTTCACCTTGTATTTTAATTCCACTCCTGAACCTTTCTTTTATTTCAATCATTGTTTCCTCGATGTACAGATTGAAGAGTAGGGGCGAAAGGCTACAGCCTTGTCTTACACCCTTCTTAATATGAGTACTTCGTTCTTGATGGTCCACTCTTATTATTCCCTCTTGGTTGTTGTACATATTGTATATGACCCGTCTCTCCCTATAGCTTACCCCTACTTTTTTCAGAATCTCGAACAGCTTGCACCATTTTATATTGTCGAACGCTTTTTCCAGGTCGACAAATCCTATGAACGTGTCTTGATTTTTCTTTAGCCTTGCTTCCATTATTAGCCGTAACGTCAGAATTGCCTCTCTCGTGCCTTTACTTTTCCTAAAGCCAAACTGTTCGTCACCTAGCACATTCTCAATTTTCTTTTCCATACTTCTGTATATTATTCTTGTGAGCAGCTTCAATGCGTGAGCTGTTAAGCTGATTGTGCGATAATCCTCGCACTTGTCAGCTCTTTGCGTCTTCGGAATTGTGTGGATGATGCTTTTCCGAAAGGCAGATGGTATGTCACCAGACTCATATATTCTACACACCAACGTGAATAGTCTTGTTGCACTTCCCCTAATGATTTTAGAAATTCTGATGGAATGTTATCTATCCCTTCTGCCTTATTTTACCGTAAGTCCTCCAAAGCTCTTTTAAATTCCGATTCTAATACTGGATCCCCAATCTCTTCTAAATCGTCTCCTGTTTCTTCTTCTATCACATCAGACAAATCTTCACCCTCATAGAGGCTTTCAATGTATTCTTTCCACCTATCTGCTCTCTCCTCTGCATTTAACAGTGGAATTCCCGTTGCACTCTTAATGTTACCACCGTTCTTTTTAATGTCACCAAAGGTTGTTTTAACTTTCCTGTATGCTGAGTCTGTCCTTCCGACAATCATATCTTTTTCGATGTCTTCACATTTTTCCTGCAGCCATTTCGTCTTAGCTTCCCTGCACTTCCTATTTATTTCATTCCTCTGCGACTTGTATTTCTGTATTCCTGATTTTCCCGGAACATTTTTGTACTTCCTCCTTTCATCAATCAACTGAAGTATTCCTTCTGTTAGCCATGGTTTCTTCGCAGCTACCTTCTTGGTACCTATGTTTTCCTTCCCAACTTCTGTGATGACCATTTTTAGAGATGTCCATTCCTCTTCAACTGTGCTGTCTACTGCGCTATTCCTTATTGCTGTATCTATAGCGTTAGAGAACTTCAAACGTATCTCGTCATTCCTTAGAACTTCCGTATCCTACTTCTTTGCGTATTGATTCTTCCTGACTAATGTCTTGAACTTCAGCCTACTCTTCATCACTACTATATTGTGATCTGAGTCTATATTTGCTCTTGGGTACGCCTTACAATCCAGTATCTGATTTCGGAATCTCTGTCTGACCATGATGTAATCTAATTGAAATCTTCTCGTATCTCCCAGCCTTTTCCCAGTAAACCTCCTCCTCTTGTGATTCTTGAACAGGGTATTCGCTATTACTAGCTGAAACTTGTTACCGAACTCAATTAGTCTTTCTCCTCTTTCATTCCTTGTCCCAAGCCCATATTCTCCTGTAACCTTTTCTTCTACTCTTTCCCCTACAACTGCATTCCAGTCGCCCATGACTATTAGATTTTCGTACCCCTTTAGATACTGCATTACCCTTTCAATATTCTCATACACTTTCTCTATCTGTTCATCTTCAGCTTGCGACGTCGGCATGTATACCTGAACTATCGTTGTCGGTGCTGGTCTGCTGTCGATTCTGATTAGAACAACCCGGTCACTGAACTGTTCACAGTAACACACCCTCTGCCCTACCTTCCTATTCATAACGAATCCTACACCTGTTATACCATTTTCTGCTTCTGTTGATATTACCCGATACCCATCTGACCATAAATCCTTGTCTTCCTTCCACTTCACTTCACTGACCCCTACTATTTCTAGATTGAGCCTTTGCATTTCCCTTTTCAGATTTTCTAGATCTCTTACTAGCCTGCATCTCGTACTTATAATGGTGAAACATCGTAGCTGATAGCACACATTCTTATCTTAAACATCGCTCACTTGTATATTGTAACGATCGCTTTCTTGCGTCGTAATATTCTTGTAACAGAATGTTTATTAGCAATAGGCGCCTCATAATATCTGTAATGGAAAAACTGGCTTTTATTATAATATATTTATTAAACAAAATCCATTTTTCTGGCCAGAATGGCTGTGGTTTCCGTATGTATCTCGCTGTAATGTAACTGTCTTTCTCACAGCAAGTCACAGCGCTTCATCTCAGCGTCTGCCGGCAACGCCAGATGGTCCAGCGATCACTCGAGCAAACGTGAGAACTGATGTATTACTCCCTGGAATGAGTTTTGCAGTACTGCCTGAGCTCTCTGAATGCTACCAATATCGAAAGATGTTACATATGACGTAATTCCAGAAAATAAGGAAGTAAAATGTGTTATGAAAGTCCGCACCTCGTGGTCGTGCGGTAGCGTTCTCGCTTCCCGCGCCCGGGTTCCCAGGTTCGATTCCCGGCGGCGTCAGAGATGTTCTCTGCCTCGTGATGACTTGGTGATGTGGGATGTACTTAGGTTAGATTTAAATAGTTCTAAGTTCTAGGGGACTTGTGACCATAGATGTTAAGTCCCATAGAGCTCAGACCCATTTTTTGTGTTATGAAAATAAGGAATACCTTACAGGGTCACATGACCACCTGATTACAGATCCACACCATCTTCACCACCTTGTAGTAACCAGTCTGTTCTTTTAGTTCGATGAAAAATGCATTTGCCGGTGATCTTAAAGCTGTGTTTATTCAAAAGAAATGTTCTCGATCATGTGTATTTTTTCAGAAAACCATATCTTACATACATGGTGATGGCTACGTCGTATGTACTATTGTGAATCACTTTTCTGAAGTTACACTGCGCACTGAATACACTGAGCCACCAAACTTCATGGGATATACTGGATGTATGGATGGTTTTCTCGTGAGGATGCATCTCTGCGATGATTATGATCCATCTAACCTGTGCGCATTATATTCTACGCTTGCTCGCCTGTATTGATAATAGGAAGACGTACATGGTGAATGTCTGTGAGCAGTTGCTGGGTAACTCAAGGATGTCTTCCCGTCAGGGGATGGGCAGGCGGCGCCGAGTGGCGAAATATGGACGCGCTTGTCACAGTCGAGGAGCGTTGTGTTGTGGTAAGAACTGTGTATGGTTTGGAGTCCGCTGTTGCCGCAGACGTGTTGACCTCTCTGTGGTCTGAACGTCACATAAAGTAGGTAGCCTGGCTTGGGCACCAAAACATTGGCTGGATTTCGGGCTGTCACCCACTCAATGTACTGGAGGAAGCAATCTTGGTTTGGGAGTCAGTTTCACCTCAGGACTGCATTTTCTAATGAGCGTCAGTTTCCAGCTACGAGCATCGATTCCGAATTTGATAAACAAGTGTTGTGGCCCCAGGCATCCTGGTTACCTTTCTAGTTTGCAAGTCATTATTTTGACGCTGGCCTGATGTGTTGCGTGGATTGTATGCACTCGTTTGGTTCTGTACTGGCTATCTGTTGCAATTTTGAACACGTTTCGCAACTTGTGGTAAACATAGGTTAATCATTACATTTACTGTTAGCATTTTGGGTATTTATTCTCCCATTGATAAGTGGCATGGCTTGTTAGTGTCTATACAGGCTCCCCATTTCAATGCTGTCTAGGAAGCTGCATGCTCCAGTAATTGCTCTAAGACATTATATGAGCCATGGCCAGCTTGCGTTGATGCCTTGTTCTCTGTCATATTTCACAATTGAGTGTCGTCTTATTACTGCCATGACGAGTTGCTGACTTGCCTCCATCAGTGGCGGCAGCAGTGCTTATCGATACTAGTACCGCTGTACCATGTTTGGTGTGATCGCTATATTTCCGTGTGGTGGTGTGTGTGGCAGTCGGTCGGTTGGGACAAAGCAGCGAGGAAGTCTCTGCGGCGCGAGGTCAGTCATGGGTCGCTGGCGGAGTGCACGAGCGGTCGGATTTGTGAGGTGCTAGCTAAAAGAGCTAGAAAGTTCACCGCCCACCGAACATGGACACTGAAGTTGAGCGACCAGTTAACCTGTTATGAAACCTCAACTGATCTGACATCTCTTCCTTCATTGAGGATTGTTGCTTTCTGGGCCATTCCCGCAAGCAGCAACGCATGGTGTGTTGTAGTCGGCGAAATTTTGTAGCCGTCTTCCTGTATGGTGTTTAACTTTGAATTGTTTGATACTTATTAGAGAAGTGCACCAGCGGTATCTTCTCCCTTGTGGCCGTTAACGTTCCAGTTACCTACTCTGGTCGTTAGCGTAGTTTTCCGGCAGTGTGTTTTTCCTCACTGTGTTGATGCTGTCTCGCACGGCGTGTAGTTCGACAGTCTTTGGTGTTGTTCATATTTTAAGTTGTTATTGTGTCTTCACTATCTTTAGACTCCCATTTTCAAGGCGTACTGCTCCTGGTATCTTCGTCCTCGCTGAGTGTTCTGTTGTCGTGCTGTTGGTCGGCCAGAAGGGAGCTCATTAGGTTGTTGATCTGTCCTTCAGCCGTCCCTGGGTCGTGTTGACAACCGATTATTTAGTACTACACTTGGCTACCTGTCTCACCTAAACTTATGTTAGAGCTACCTCCTCAGGCCGACCCTTGGAGCTCTTCTGAGCACCACTGTTCTGTTGTTTTAGATTTTGATTTTCTTTTAGTCCCAAGTATTGTGCGATGCCATCAGCTGTCTAATAATTCAGTTTGTTTCAATGTTAAGCAAAAGCTTTCAGCTGTCTTAAATTAAAACTTTGAAAATTCTTGCGTAAACTATTTTTAAGGGGATTTTACCCATTCTGAATCCTTATTATTGTCTGGGCTATAAGCCTTCCGTTGTTCTATGTTCAGTATGTCACCTTCAGCCGAACTTTACGTGAAATATTTTAAGATAAGCCTTCAGCCATCTTAAATTAAAATTTAAAAAGGTCACTTGTTTAAAACCTTTAAAATTTTCTTCTCGGTCTGAAATTCTTGTTATCCAGACCTTAAGCCCTCATTTCTTCCTTCACCAGTGTGTGGCCTTCAGCTGAGTTTTAATGTAAAATTTTGTAATTAAGGCCTTCAGCCGTGTGTATTGGTTAACACAATTTGCATAACTCGTGTTCGGGCCTTCAGCCGTACTGTTTTTGATTGCTTTTAATGGCATGTGTGATTAAGTGTTTTATGAAAATAAAGTTTTTGTGCTTTGTGCAACTGACACTAACTGATTTTGGTCCCTTTCCACAACTATAACCTCATCTGCTCTGCCCTGCGAAATCAGATTTCATTAATAGCCTTTGTATTTCTTATTTATGTCAACCTGCCGCTCTCTTTTGTGCGTGATATCTCTTGTTTTGGTGGAAATAGGCTTGAATGCTGAAGGAGAGCTAATGGTTATTTCATATTTATTACTGTACTGAATTCCAGAAGGTACCCAGAAGCGCGCCTTTCTGTATTGTCCTGTGCGCTGGGGGCATTCACAGTTCACTTGACAAATAAAACGGAACCAGTGGTACCTTACTTACTATTGTGCTTACTCCTTTAGACATCACTGGGCAGAAGTATCTAATGTCTCTGTAAGCCAGCGGGACAAAGAATTTCATGTATGTACTTCGCCAGAAGTTGCTTACTGTTCTACTGCACATTAGTGTACTCGGATCCTGTACTTTTATCACGATGAGTGTTTTCCTGCCTTCCTGTGCTGCCCCAGTGGACTTAAGCTGGTATATTTAGCGTCTTTTTTGCTGGTTGTAGACAATCATTAACTGTTTCTACCGAGCATTTAACTTAATTTGGTTGCTTCAAGGTAGGTCCAGTTTAGTTTCACTTCCTTTCTGATACGTGATCTTTTGCTGTAATGCCTGGTTGTGAACCCGTGATCTAGGTGTAGTGTCTATGATCAGTCATCAAAAACTGTCCTCGGTCCAGGTTTAGAACTCCGCCTCCGCTTAAATTTGGAATAAAAAAATCACTAACCGCGGTGACCAAAGACTTCCGGCGTAAGAGGTCAGTCTCATTCAGCCAACAGGGCACAGGAACAGACCGAGATTCACGGCACTCTCTTGCCCTTGGGATAGGAAACTGCTCATGAAGTCAGATGAACGGAATGAGGATGCAGGAGGCCTTGCAAACCACTGCCTTGAAGACACATAATGTGTATCCACAGGACATCTAGCATGTAATTGAAAAAGTGTCATGTGTACTCTCCATTGGCAAAAGATTCTGGAGCAACCCTCATTCGAATACCCATGAAAGGATTGACCACGACAAAAAGATTCAATAAGAAATGAAGGGATAACGTTCTGTGAGTCGAGGCGTTGAACATCAGGAGTCTGAACGTGGCTGGGAAGCTGGAAAGCCTGAAAACGGAAATGTAGAGGCTCACCCTAGATATAGTGGGGGTCAGTGAATTGAACTGAAAAAAAAAAGATTTCTTATCAGACGGCTATAGGGTAATATCAGCAGCACTAGAAAGATGTATAACTGGAGAAGGATTCGTTACGAATTGGACGATAGAGCAGAGAGTGGGCTACTGTGGAGAGTTCAGTGAATGGATTGTTCGTATCAGATTAGTCCAGGTATACATGCCGACGTCGCATGTTGAAGATGAAGACATCGAGAAAATAAATGAGAATACTGAAAAGGAGATGAAAATCTAAAAGTCATGGGAGACTGGAATGCGGTTGTAGGTGAAGGAATAGACGAAAAGGTTATGGGAGACGGTGGGCTTGGTAGCAGGAATGAGGGGAAGAAAGACTAATTTGGTTCTGCAATTAAGTTCAGCTAGTAAGAGAGAAAAAAATTGTTTAAGAATCACAAGCGCAGGAGGAAAAAGTCAGAAGATACAGGAAGATTTCAGTTAGATTACATCATACTCAGACAGAGATTCCGAAATCAGATACTGGATTGTAAGGCGTACGCAGAAGCACATATAGGCTCAGATCACAATTTAGTAGTGACAAAGAGTAAGTTGAAGTATAAGACATTGAAGTTTAAGAGACTAGTCAGGAGGAATCAATGCGCAAAGAAGTGGATTACGGAAGTACTTAGGAATTAGAAGATACGCTTGGTGTTCTCTTTTGCTGTAGGTATTGTGATCAGGAATAACTTAGCACACAGTTCAATGGAAGAGGAATGGGTTAGTCAAAAAGATGGAGAGAAAAACATAGGTTCAAAGAAGGTAAGTGCAAAGAAATCTTGGGTAACGGAGGAAAATCAGGAATTTAGACATAAAAGTCACTGGAGAATGAATTAAATAGGAGGTTCAGGGAAGCTGTCGAAATGACTGCGTGGAATATGTGAAGAAATATAAAAAGAATTGATTTTCGGGAGGACTGACGCAGGAAATTAAAAGCTGCGGTGGTAACATTAGGAGTGCAAGGAGAACTCCTCTGTTAAATGTAGAAGAAAGATCGGAAAGAGTACACGGAAAGCATATGTGAGGTAGAAGAGTTGTCTGTTGACGTGACAGAAGAAGAAACAGGAGTGGATACAGTATTAGACTCAGAATTTAAAGAGTTTCGAAGGACTTAAGGCCAAATAAGACAGAAGGGATATTAACATTCCATTAGAATTCCCAAAACCATTGGGGATGTGGCAACAAAACGATTATTTACGTTTATGTGTAGAGTGTAAGAGACTGGCGACATACCATCTGACTTTGAGAAAAACCTCATCAAATCAGTTCCGTAGTTCATAACCGAGGTTGTTTACATGATTAATATACAGAAGAATGCAAAGGGAAACAGGATGTGTTAGATGAAGATCAGTTTGGGTTTAGGAAAGGTAGAGGTACCAGAGAGGCAATTCTGACATTGCGGTTAATGGACGCAAGACTGAAGAAAAATCAAGACACGTTCGTAGGATTTGTCGATCTGGAAAAACCGTTCAACACTGCTCGAAATTTTGAGAAAAAATAGGGAAAAGCTGTGGGTAAACACAGGTAATAGACAATATGTACAATAACATAGAGGAACAGTAAATGTTGAAGACCAATAACGAAGCGCTCGAATAAAAAATAGTGTAAGACAAGGATGTAGTCTTTCGCCTCTACTGTTAGAGCTATGCATAGAAGAAGCAATGACGGGAATAGAAGAAAGGTCCAAGAATGGAGTTAAAATTAAAGGTGAAAGCATATCAATCATAAGAATACCTGATGACATTGCCATCCTCAGTGGTAGTGAAGAAGTATTACAGAATCTACTGAATGGAGAAGTAGCAGAAATGACAACAGTGAGAAAATTAACAGTAGGTGTGGTGACCATTAAGTTAAAGAATTATACTACCTAGGCAGCAAAATAGCCAATGACGGACGGAGAAATGAGGACGTAAAAAGCAAACTAGCACTGGAAAAGTGAGCATTCCTGGCCAACAGGAGTCTATTAGTATCAAACATAGGTCTTAAGTTGGGGTGAAATTTCTGAGAATGTACGTCAGGGACATAGCATTTTATGGTAACGAAACATAAACAGTCGGGAAACCGGAACGGAAGAGTATTAAGTCTTTGAAAAGTGGTGCTACAGAAGAATGTTGAAAATGACGTTGACTGGTGAGGTGAGGAGGTTCTCCGGAGAATTGGTAAGTAACATAGAGTTAACACTGACAAGAAGAAGGGACTGGGTGGCAGGACAAATGTTAAGTCATCAGAAAATATCTTCCATGGTACCTGAGGGAGCCGTAGAGGGTAAAAACTGTAGAGGAAGAGAGAGACAAGTATACGACCAGCAAATAATTGAGGACGTACGTTGCAGATGGTACTCTGAGATGACGAGGAATTCTTGGCGGCCGCATTAAACCATTAAAAAGGCAGATGACACAAGAAAAGTGTACAAAGTTAATTTTAACTTTATTGGTAATCTCAAAGACTGGTAGTAATCTTAATGAGTAACCGCCGTTGATATCAAATCCTTCCGCTAAAACCATTTGTTAAAATCTTTGTTAATGCTGTCGAGAGGTGTCTGATTAGTGTATTTGTTGAAGGCGTAGTGTTTCTAAATTTAAAATCATTTTGTTGCTCAAAGTTGGCCTCACCTCTACGTAATTCAGTATCTTGTGTATGTTCAACGCTTTTAACGTGTCTCACTTATTACAAACGTTTGATAGGTCGTTGGCTGGGAATGTAACAGTATGAAAAACTGTAGGCTGTTCACGGGCAGTGGCGTTTCTGAATTAACGTTGTAGACGTATTTTCGTGGACCGTCTTGTCTTATAGCGAACTATTCTGCAACAACCAGATTGCATGTAGGCCGCTTATATGGTTGGTCAAGATTATTATTATTATTGACCTAAAGCTCTTGGTCGCAAACTGCTAATGTTGTCTTGATTCTTTTTTGTATTTTCATGTAGGTGCTGCCATACGAAATTTATGAATATAATTTTAGAAACTGTACTTAAATCTTTTAGTTCATATCCTTTGGTATTAAGAAATTCTTTTGTTTAGGAATCAATAAATCGTTGTTAATGGAAATACGTGTTTATTTTCAAAGAACTTTACTACTCCCCAACCAGCTCCCTACCGCTTCTTCACCCTAAGCTATTTTAAACTCGGAAATGAGAATTGTCGTGTAACTTTCGATATGTCATTTTATAATCCTGTGTGTTTTTAAACGGTCATCCTGCGTTCAGACTCGGTTAACTCTCGATGTGATCCCACATTACCTACACTTCTGTCTGCTGCATCAGGCTGCTCTGCTCTGATACAGTACGCACATTCAGGGCATAAGCCCGATCTAAGCACAAGACTGGAGCATCAAACAGTGCACATCATCAAACGGAACATCCCTTTCCGAGACTTCACGCCATTAGATGGGTGATCTCGTGCTACTTTCCAAGTGGATTCCTGTCCCATGAGTCGTTTTAATGATTGCTAGGTGGCAGACCGAAAAAAAAAAAAAATTTGCAACATTCAGAATTTTCGAATTGGGATAAGATCAGATGAGTGGGTTACGGGGAATAGCTTAGATTGAAAGAAACAATTACCCGGCACATACAGGGTGTTACAAAAAGATACGGCCAAACTTTCAGGAAACATTCCTCACACACAAAGAAAGAAAATATGTTATGTTGACATGTGCCTGGAAACGCTTACTTTCCATGTTAGAGCTCATTTTATTACTTCTCTTCAAATCACATTAATCATGGAATTGAAACACACAGCAACAGTACGTACCAGCGTGACTTCAAACACTTTGTTACAGAAATGTTCAAAATGTCCTCCGTTAGCGAGGATACAAGCATCCACCCTCCGTCGCATGGAATCCCTGATGCGCTGACGCAGTCCTCGAGAATGGCGTATTGTATCACAGCCGTCCACAATACGAGCACGAAGAGTCTCTACATTTGGTACCGGGGTTGCGTAGACAAGAGCTTTCAAATGACCCCATAAATGAAAGTCAAGAGGGTTAGGAGAGCGTGGAGTCCATGGAAATGGTCCGCCTCTACCAATCCTTCGGTCACCGAATCTGTTGTTAAGAAGCGTACGAACAATTCGACTGAAATGTGCAGGAGCTCCATCGTGCATGAACCACATGTTGTGTCGAACTTGTAAAGGCACACGTTCTAGCAGCACAGGTATAGTATCCCGTATGAAATCATGATAACGTGCTCCATTGAGCGTAGGTGGAAAAACATGGGGCCCAATCAAGACACCACCAACAATACCTGCCCAAACGTTCACAGAAAATCTGTGTTGATGACGTGATTGAACAATTGCGTGCGGTTTCTCGTCAGTCCACACATGTTGATTGCGAAAATTTCCAATTTGATCACGTTGGAATGAAGCCTCATCGGTAAAGAGAATGAGGATTGACACATTGTTGGATGAACCATTCCCAGAA
This sequence comes from Schistocerca gregaria, assembly GCF_023897955.1. Lineage (NCBI taxonomy): Eukaryota > Metazoa > Arthropoda > Insecta > Orthoptera > Acrididae > Schistocerca > Schistocerca gregaria. The sequence continues at coordinate 107,281,280 of NC_064921.1, read as the reverse complement.
GTGTACCCGTGGAAGCCGCCAATCAGCTGCTGATAGTGCCTGCACACGCTGTACATTGTACGGAAACAACTGGTTCTCCCGTAGCACTCTCCACACAGTGACGTGGTCAACGTTACCTTGTACAGCAGCGACTTCTCTGACGCTGACATGCATGAAGAATTGCCTCGTCCATTGCAGGTGCCCTCGTCGTTCTAGGTCTTCCGCAGTCGCGAGTCATAGGCTGGAATGTTTCGTGCTCCCTAAGACGCCGATCAATTGCTTCGAACGTCTTCCTGTCGGGACACCTTCGTTCTAGAAATCTGTCTCGATACAAACGTACCGCGCCACGGCTATTGCCCAATGCTAATCCATACATCAAATGGGCATCTGCCAACTCGGCATTTGTAAACATTGCACTGACTGCAAAACCACGTTCGTGATTACCACTAACCTGTTGATGCTACGTACTGATGTGCTTGATGCTAGTACTGTAGAGCAATGAGTCGCATGTCAACACAAGCACCGAAGTGAACATTACCTTCCTTCAATTGGGCCAACTGGCGGTGAATCGAGGAAGTACAGTACATATTGACGAAACTAAAATGAGCTCTGACATGGAAATTAAGCTTTTCCGGACACATGTCCACATAACATGTTTCCTTTATTTGTGTGTGAGGAATGTTTCCTGAAAGTTTGGCCGTACCTTTTTGTAACGCCCTGTGTATGAGTCGGTTTTCCTGTAGGATCCGACGGTATCGCTGTCTTGATGTTACAAATATCCCTGTCAGCTGAATGAGGTGTCACACCTGTGCCAAGAGGGACTCCTCCGGCAGTTACACTGCACACGGCGTGAAGTTATTGTGATGTCTGGTAGCAGGTCATATTTTCCGCCTTCTCCGCAGTCCTCGGTGACGTGTGAGGTGTCTTCAGCAGCTCATGGTCTTGTGGGTACCTTTGCTGACTCTCGATCATGGGGGCCAGGCCTTGACTGTAGGCCGAGTTGCTTGTCCTCTACATCATTTCATCATCGACTGGGAAGCCGCCGAAACGGTGACTTGTTAAAAGATTTGATGCAGGAGGCCGAACTTCCCCGAAGGGATCCCCGGCCAAATAATCCATATCCACATTTTTTTTGTGAGCTGTCGAGAACCGTCATTTGGCAAAATAAAGTGTAAGCGTGTCGCTCCTCCACTGCCGTACCGTTGTGACGGTGTTTAGAATCCTTTGTTGTGTCATTACTTAGAAGTAATACGTGACGCCGTCAGATTATCGGCTATTGTTGCTTACCACAATTCATTTACATTTCCTTCCTATTTATAAAACGGCTCTAGGAGAATGTTCTGTTCACAGGTGTCACCTATCTTCCCGTACTCCGCCGTCCCCCACCCTGCCCCCTCTTCATTCCCTAGAACCACCCGCAAAACAAAGCACCTGGGACCTGAGTACCTGAAAAAAAGTAATAGTAAGATAAAAAGGAACATAGTAGGCTCTTCTTGGCTCTAAAAAATTCGTGGGGAACGGCAAGTACTGAGAAAGGAATCTTATTGGACGACGATTTTGTTGCTTCCTTGTCCAAATTTTTATGTGGAAGGACGTCTGCTCGCTAAAAGTTGACACGAAAACTGTGGCATTACAGTCCGTTACGCAGTGTAAGCAAGAGTGAAGATCTCTCCTCCTATTTTTATAATGTTTACCTGAAAAAAAGTAATAGTAAGATAAAAAGGAACATAGTAGGCTCTTCTTGGCTCTAACAATTCGTGGGGAACGGCAAGTATTGAGAAAGGAATCTTATTGGACGACGATTTTGTTGCTTCCTTGTCCAAATTTTTATGTGGAAGGACGTCTGCTCGCTAAAAGTTGACACGAAAACTGTGGCATTACAGTCCGTTACGCAGTATAAGCAAGAGTGAAAATCTCTCCTCCTATTTTTATAATGTTAACCTGAAAAAAAGTAATAGTAAGATAAAAAGGAACATAGTAGGCTCTTCTTGGCTCTAACAATTCGTGGGGAACGGCAAGTATTGAGAAAGGAATCTTATTGGACGACGATTTTGTTGCTTCCTTGTCCAAATTTTTATGTGGAAGGACGTCTGCTCGCTAAAAGTTGACACGAAAACTGTGGCATTACAGTCCGTTACGCAGTATAAGCAAGAGTGAAGATTTCTCCTCCTATTTTTATAATGTTAACCTGAAAAAAAGTAATAGTAAGATAAAAAGGAACATAGTAGGCTCTTCTTGGCTCTAAAAATTCGTGGGGAACGGACAGTATTGAGAAAGGAATCTTATTGGACGACGATTTTGTTGCTTCCTTGTCCAAATTTTTATGTGGAAGGACGTCTGCTCGCTAAAAGTTGACACGAAAACTGTGGCATTACAGTCCGTTACGCAGTATAAGCAAGAGTGAAGATTTCTCCTCCTATTTTTATAATGTTAACAATTTATGACCTCCTGTTACTGTGCAGTGAGTTGCTTCGAATTTTGTACAAAACAGTGACCACTGCTATTTTCAGGAATGTCTTTAAGATTATTCAGAATAATTGTACTGATAACATGAGCCAGTTGCTGACATACTAGCTTTTCTTACTTCATCCCGTTATCAGTAGACACACTATGTTATATGGTGTACATAAAATTTAACTAAAATGCATTTCTGGTATTTCAGCGAATACATTTCTTCCAAAGTGATACAACTTAATGAAATTATGGTCTCAGCATTCAACTAATTAATGTAATGCTCGTAGACATTTCAGTAGCGTTCAAGTCATAGTGGATAAATTTTTGACGTTAGGAATAAAGTTATCAACAGTTTCTTATCTTTTGTTGCGTTGTGTTGTTGTCAACAGCTGATTGCTCAAAACTGTTTCAAATTCTAATAATAAATTAGCAGGAATAAATCATGCAGCAAAAAGGTTCATGTAAAATTTCCATTTCTTCGGAACATTTATCTTTTAAACGCACACCGTAGACGAATCTTTCCGAGAATTTTTCCACTGTGATTCTTTAGACGACAAAAAGTGACTAATTTCAAAAAGATAATGTTATTGCATCTCAGAAGCGTCATTTTCTGGTGTAACGTGTTCACTGACCACCTTCACCGGCACTCGATGCTAACGTTATACCTCAACGAGGATGTGATCTTATACTCGGTTTGAAGCAACTAACCAGAATGGAAATCTAACTACACTGGCTCTGAAGGAGCCTTTGCATCGCTTCATTAACTAACTAGCATAGTACATGAGGGCACTTAAACTTTCATGGTTTGAAGAACCAAGTTCATTACCAAAACTACACCAGTACGTCTGAGAAATGGTAAGTATCCTTATCATTAATTATTAATTACACAAAGAACAAAGAACTGTAGCTCTTTAAATAATAAATGAACTTTCGTAAGCAGTCGTTTGACCTGCTCAGAAATATAATTCGCTGTGCAAATGACAACAAAACATTAAATTCAAGTTCAACCACTTTCTCATAATAAATTAGGACACTCGGAATTAAATTCACTAGGATAGGATTCCTGTCCAGGGGTGTGACCTAACATAATCACGGGTGTAAGACAGAGTTTTCAGCAGCACAGGGTTATTATTAAAAGCAATCAAATTTCGCAAATACCTCCTCCTTTTACAGAGTGCCGAATGTAAACAATTTAGTGGAAGGCTGGTGGTACTGGTGGCGCAATTTCCAGTAGCTGTTAATCACTCAGCGATGCTGTCATGGCAGTACTGTTTACCTCGCCTTACTACTGATATTCTTGGCGTCAAAATAATATTTTTGTAGATCCAAAAACCATGCAATTATAATGATATGAACAGATGCAGCATGCTAAGACCGTAAGTACCGTTCTTAAGCTCCTCTGGCCTCAAAACTCGAGCAACATGGGCCACTATGGTCCGCTGCTGGTAGCGAGGTGTTAACCACAGTACTGCTCAGCCCAGACTCCTTACCCATCACAAAGGACGAGTTGCCACGTGCACGCCAACCACACCTGTTCCAGTCCACCAGGCTACTTCCGTAGCTGCGGGGCTTCCCCACATCTTTCACATTTAACCCTACGTTCCCTAATCATGGACCAAGTCATTTATAGAACATTATATGACAACCATTCCATCAGTTATTTAAATCAACAAGCATAATTTTAAACAACATCTTTCAAAAGTTCCATATAACTGAAACATGTATACATACTCAAAGAACTTCTATGACAGATACAACGCTTTATATAAGAAACACTACAAACTGACATAGAAATATCGATACAGATACAACATAGGCAAAAAATAGGTAATACATATCTGTCATGGTTCAATGATGTTTCCTGTTACGGATACATCAATAACACCTAAATTGCGTTGAGCAGTAAAAAAAAAAAAAAAAAAATCAACCAGGGTTGAATATGAAAAAAATACAACCCAAAGCACGTTAAACACATTATACTTTATACACATCATTACCAAAAGAAACATATCCATCAATATTTAATTCTGTATGCCTACGATAACTGACTCTCATTCTGTGAAACAATAAGTTAAGTAGTAATCAGAATTTTTCTGTATAATGAAGAATATTGTGTAGCATGTTGTACGCATTCAAAAAACTGTAGGTACCCATATACAACTATACACCTAAAAATATCACAAGGAATTTTAAAACTGTAAATGTAATACATGTAATATCATAATTTCGAAATTATAGAGCGAGAAATTTTTGAATGCTGCTTCTTATAATAGCAGTCTATTCTTTGATATTTACATAGACATATAAACATATTTAAACTGAGCCAAGTATTATTATGTCAATGACCTTATTAGAAACAGACAGTCCATCTTTGAAAACCATAGCAAAATGCTTACAACATTAACCAAGACAATAAACAAATAATTTTGCTGCCTGCTATACTATCTGGCAGTCCATGTTTGTAAACATTTCAACACTGTGTATATATCATGTTAGTCAATTGGCTACTAACTTTGGGTTTTGGCAGTCCATTTCAGATATATGTTCTTGCCCCACTTGGCAAGTCTTCTATGCTACCGACTCTGTATACAAAGCAGTCCACATTTCTTTTCTATTTGGCAACATTGTACCTTTAGTCATTTACAAAACTTAAAGGCCAGCTCTGTGCATATGAGTAAACCAAAGGTATAGATTTATACATTGTGGTCAGCAAGAGTGTGAAAAACTTATAAGGGTGTTGCAGGGTTGGTTGTGCTGAGAAATAATTGTTAACGAATTTTGGGCCATTTCCGACTTAATTAGCATTGAAGATAGCACATCAGGCAGTAACACGCACAAATTCAAACGGCCCGCTAGACCTTTATGAGCATCCTCACCAGTGCTGTGAATAACAAATTAATGTACTGGCACTGATGTTACCAGATTTATATGTCGGGTGAATAACAGGCATCTATGCACTGCTCCATTACTGTTGTGCCCAGTGTGATGTACAACTCACTTATTAACACTAGTAACTCAGTTCCACTACTCACCATAGTGGTCGCTCTTAGCCATTAAAAATTATCGGACGACAGGGTAATATCTGTATGTGAATCGAGGACCACGTCTCCAGCCGCAGTTTGCAGTGGCAAAGTGCATAAGGTGAGTTGGTGACCTTTTTTTCTGTTTTCTTTGCCTCCACGGGTCACATCGAGTTAGTGCATTTTCTGTCAGGTTTTAAATTCAGTTTTCCTTTGTGATGTGCGACAAGTAGACTCAGATACAGTTCTGAACATGTGAAAATACACTGTAAGAAAAAAAAAAAGAAAAACACGAAGGAATTACGCAAATGGAACGGAAATCGTCAGATATGATGTACGTGTACAGACGAATTAATCGTTACAGTTTGAGAAAAAACTGGATGATTTATTACAGAGATAGGTCTTCACAAATTGGAAAAGTTAACAACGCGTTGCTCCTACTCTGGCCATAATGCCAACAATTACTCGGCTTGGCATTGACTGCAGGATGTCCTCCTCAAGGATATCGTCCCACATTATGTCCAGCTGGGCGTCAGATCATCAGAATCCCGAGCTGGTTAGAGGACCCTGCCAATAACGCTCCAAACTTTTTCAGTTTGGGAGTAATCCGGCCGCATTTCTGGCCAAGATACGATTTGGTAAGCATGAAGACAAACAGTATAAGCTCTCCATGCAGACGGACATTATCCTGCTGAAATGTAAGCCCAGGATGGCACGCGATGAAGTGCAACTAAACGGTACGTAGAATATCGTCAGCGTACAGCTGGGTGTAAGAGTGACACGGATGACAACCTATTATGAAATGAAATGGTACTCCAGTTGATGGTTCCTGGTTGTCGGGCCTTAAGGCAGTCGACAGTTCGGTATCCCTTCGCTAGCCGGCAAGTAATCAAATTGACAGGAGGGAATTATCTTCAGTGAAGAATTCCGCTTCGAACTGAGCCCAGATGACCAGCAAAAACGTGTATATACAAATACACGTAGTCTGCACGATACCACAGACCAGTTATTGATTAAACAATAGTAAATAAAAATCTAGCTTCAGTGGTGATACTCGCAAATGCGTAGGGGGATAAACACGAGGACGATCAGCTATCTCGTTAAATCAAAGATGCAGCTGTTGAAAAGATGGGAGAAACGGAACAAGAGGAAAAATGAAAGTAACCGAAAGAAAACTATTAAGGTGAACCTGCTCCAAGAAGAGAGTTTAAGAAATCTGTATCATCTAGCCTAGCCTAACTAAGGAAAGCCAACCAACGCCTATTTTAATAAATGTCACTTAAGAAGTGCTAGGTGAAAAACCCCAAATGAATCGATAGAGACATTTAAGATTTGGAACGAAGAATTTAAGAAGCTATAGAAAATAAAAATGGAGCATTTAGGTCGTTCATACACATAGAACATGAAACCGGAACGAAACGAAAAGTAGGGTAAGACATGCACATAGATTGTCATGGGATACGTGGATGTAGAACTGAACATGTCATACACGGTAGACACCTAAAAAAGAAAACAGAGAAAGATGCTGTAAATACAAAAATCATTCCTTCAGAATATCGGATAAATCACTACCCGAAATTATGGTACAATCCGGTTTCAGAAGAGCCAACGGAAGAGAGATGGGAGAGATAAACTAATACATTTGACAGAGTTAAAACACGCATTAGAGAAACAAAACATACAAAAACACTTGAATTAGATGGAATTAACTGAGAACTGATTATTTATGGCAGAATTTTCTAGAATTCAGAATTCTCCATCTATATAATATGTATTGGCACACAGGTGACGTACCAGAATAATGGAGTTGCGCTAACTTTATTTCACAGTTTAAAATAAGAGACAGAATTAAGACACCTAATTACAGAGGAATCAGTCATCTCAATTCTTCTTATAAAATCTACAGCAAATTAATTAATGAAAGGATTCGAAACATTTCTAACTCAGTTTTATCAGAACAGCAAGCAGGCATCCGTAAAGTAAGATCTTGTGCGTACAATGTTTTCAGTCTGACAAAAATTGTACAAAAGAAACCAGAAATCAATTTGGAGACACACAACTTTGAGGAAGCATTTGGACAGCACACAACGACAGATATCTGGTCAATAATGGAGAAAAGTGGTTACCCAGACGCCAGTTAAAAATGTGTCGAAATTTATATAAAATATGAAAATACTTGCAAAGAGCTGAAACCAGAAATAGAGCTACACTAGAGAGTAAGGCAAAGCTGTAGTATGTTACCTATACTATTGAACATCAAGATCGACAACCTGGTCAGGGAATGGATTATGGCTAGGATAGCTCGACGTATAATAATTGTGTCAGGAAACGTCTAAATACAATACGTTTGAGGACGGCCAAACAATCACACCGGACACTGAAGAAAAAATAATTAATAGCGGTAATATACATAAAACAATATAAGCCTAAATTGTACTCTAAAGATATCAAGAACAAGAACAAAAACAATAGCCTAAAAGGGCAAAATAATGTAACCGGTATCTCATTTACAGTATACAGGATGTGACACAACTTTTGAAGAAGAGAAAGACATAAATAAGAAAATTGACACCTATCAACGTCGCGCGATGAGAAGAACATTGAAGGGTAAGGTCATAGCTTTACCAACATGTCTATTTAGAGACAATATGAAACATCAGAAATGAAGGTCATTAGATCAGTGAAAGGTTGCACACAATAAGACAGAGTAAGAAAGAAAGCAATAATGAAAGGTTTCGAGGTTCAACCATTTAGTGAAAAAGTAATCCAACGAAAGGAGGATTGGAAGGAGCATGTTGCCCCAAAGAATCGCTCTAGAAGAAATGGAATACAATACTATTAGAAGAAGAAGCGGTTAAAGATCGAGGAAGAAAGAGTGAGGCCGGAACAGGCCAAAAGGCTTAATCCTGCATTGACAGAAGAAGAAGAAGAAGAAGAGAGCGGCCGATGCCCAGAATTTCACACGCTCTCCCTCGAGAAGACATGCAACAACTCTGTCAAACAATTCGATACCAAAAAAGTGCTTTAATAAGGCCCAGATGTGGACCAACGCGTTACTGACTTGCTCAATTTGTAAAGCTGTTTCTCTTAGATAAATTATCTAACACTGCTGAAACTTTAATAATTTGTTTCTATATAGATCTATCAATTTCCGCCCCATTCTGATACTTCCTTCATGGAGTGCCTCTTTTTCTTAGAGTCTATGAATGTTAGGCTTCGCCTGTTTGTTACGGGCAATATGGCTTATCATGAGCAAGGCCTGTAACTTGTCGTCTCGAATTGTGTAACTTGTTAACCAGCGAAGCTGAGTTACATCGAGTAGAAGAAGGCTACCCAGAAAAATTTTAGCCAGCCCAGTTACCGTCGTTGTGAACAGACAATGCGGATATACCTAAGGAAATGGCGATTGTGGGCATAGACGAGGCAGACATAAGAGAGAAAGTAAATGTTTGGGCCAATAACAAAGCTTTGCACAGTAGAGTTAGTGCAGAGTATTTGGCAAAGTTACAGAAACAGTCGACGAGTGACTGGGCAAAAACTAGCATCGGTACGTTTTTACAACAATTCCAACATTCTGCGTGGTTTCTGCGACTGTTTGTTCTATAACGTGTCTCCCTACCACTTTTGCGCAACGACGCTCTGAGCGTGTTTTTTAGGGAATTGACTAGTTTGAACCTGGGACCTGTTGCTGGTAAGGAGACACCAGACCACACATGACATGTAGAGTTCAGAAGAGTTCAGTGAGATTAGCGATGATATAACCAATTACTTCATGATTTCAGCGTCAGCTCCACTGCACTCCCAGTAAAGGAATCTTAATACTAACTAAATTTGGTGGAAGGGGTTCAAGGCTTTCCTATTTTTAGTTATCTGGTAAAATAACGTCGAAAAAGCTGTTAAGTTTACCATTGGAAATTTTATTCTACTCACAAAACATTGTTTATAAATTGCACTATTGATAAAAGGAAATGTTTTAATACAAGATGGTAAAAAACCAACTGCATTCAACAAAAATGTGGACGAATATTCCCTGAATGAGTTTCCAAGTTCTACAATGGATCGAAGGATGACCTATGCCATATCACATCTATAATCTAGGTTTAAATTAAGTTTCACAAAAGAGAAAACTATCAAAACGGTCTACAGTGACCCTCAATTATCTTTAATTACTTATCTAGCTTGTGTTAAATTACAGTGGCTGATGTGGCTTCTCAATAACTATATAACAGAAAAATCATCGCGTTTCAGATTTTCACTTAAAGTGGCAAATGTGAACACCATGAGCTTTAATTGACGATCGACACTAGTATTACGCAAAAAGGGTGTGTAACAGATGAGATTTTTGCAGTTCTGAGTGAAGCTTTATGCACTGTTATGCGGCATCGTGTGCGTTCATTACCTTATCGGTGTTCGTCAGGGGGTGGCTGGCAGCACAGCTCCGCTCACCTCGCCATCTCGGAAGCAACTCTCTCCTAACGTCTCCTTACTACAATTTACCGAATTTGGTTTTAAAAACACTATCTGGCTGTGTTTTCATCTGACCAATCAGGGTCTCAGTGTTAACCTTAAGCTCCGCCTACAAAAATTCTGTCTATCCAATGAGAAACGCTATACTTTTCGTGGTGGGGCAATGTTTTTAAAGTGTGCAACGTAACAGAGACGCGAAAATGTCTCACGCTAAAACTTGCAGCTGGTGTGGTCCTTTTAGTTTTGTCGTAAGATCTATACTGTTCTTCTGGAGGGCTCTATCTTTTAACATGGGCTGGAGGGTGGTCCTGACGTAACAGAGACGAGAAAAAGTCTCACGCAAAAATTTGCTGTTGGGGTGTGGTCCTAGCGGTTAGCTGGCGACGTGGCTGTCCGTCCCTTATCGTAGGGCCTTCCAGATTAACACGGTTCTGCTCTCGGCTTCTGTTCTCGTTTCTCCCTTCGTTAATGTGTCTGTCTCACGGTGGGAAGGTATGCCATGGATTTAGGCATTCTTGTGTTAGTCTGTGGTATTCCATTTGCTCACTCGTTACTCATATTACTTTGGTTAATTTAATGTCACGATTTATTCGGAGCTATGTGACATACTACTGGATTTGCTTATCATGTCAGGGTTTTCATGGAAGGTGTTGGATTTGCCTGACACCTTACACATAAAGGAGTATGAAACTTTTTGAGAGGCTTGCAAAAGGGTAGTACTTGTTTATTAGCAGAACGTAAGGAGGAATATGTTAATAATGCAAGTTTAGTTCACGTGCAGTGTCTAACATTATAAAGGTTAAGGAGAGTAATTTAAAATTATCAGCACCAAGATCTTGTGGAAATAAGGTGCTAGACAAAGTGAATAAGTACTTTACTCAAGAAAAGGAGCGTGTGAGTAGCAACATGGGTGGTACCGATTTTGGAGCATTAGCAACTACTCTACTAAGTGACATTGTGTGTTGTTTAGAGGCCATGGCGCCTGGTGCAGGCTTACAGCGAAGTAGGAGTGCCGCCAATTTTTGTTCCGTGCAATGACGAACAGCAGTTAATCTGCCCCGTGCATCCGATCCTAGTCTGCGGCACTGTCTTACAAGCTAACGCGTTGTGCTTTACGAGGGTGTAATAACCTGAAATCAACAGGAAGATTTTGGGTGCAATAAACAAGCACTGGAAAAATGTATATCACAAAAGAACAGTTGCAGGAACCATCGTTGCTGCGCCACAGCTCCTGGTGACAGAAGAAAGTCCTCGCTCTTGCCGCTTGGCTATCGAGGTGTGGGGCGAGTCGCAAAGCAAAGGGAATCACAGCTGTGCCGGGGCAGCGCGGCGATTGCACAGGCGGCTCGCAACCAGGAATGCGGAGTCGCAGCCACCCCCGCAGCGCCCCAGGAATTTAATGAAATGCGAGGGAGGGCGGGGCAGGGTGGGGGCCGGGGTGGCGCGTGGACCGAGGTATTCGGCCGGATAAATCGCTAATCTGGGGGCTGCCTAAGCAGCCGCAGGCGGCCTCCGGACACTTGCGGTGTACAGTGGCAGCTCGCGGCGAGCCCACTCCAGCAGAGCCATCTCTGGTGCAAAAGGGCGTCCATTGTAGCGCGCTTCAGTCACTGTCGCAGATCCACACCTCTTCCGAGCTAATGGCTGTCTTCAGAGCTGTGTCTACAGACGGCAGCAGTAAGGTTTTCAGGATCATCCTCTTCCGCCAAGACCACTGGTTTGTATTCGACCTTTTATTTTACATTTTTACTTTTGATATAGTTTTTTTCTGTATAAATCTGAGGGAGAACCATGTGGTTTATGGGAATCATTGCTCACTAATGAATGATTCATTCAGTGCTAGCTCAGTTCCAGGCCTTGCAAGGGTATTTATATGTTTCAATTAGTTTCCTCCCCCTCCTCTCGTCTGTCCATTTTCTCCAGCTTTCTCTCTGTCCATCTCCTTCACTCTCACTCTATCATTTTCCTCCTGCCCTCTCTCTCTGTCCATTTCCTCTTCAATCCTTTCTTTGCCGACCAAAGTGACCGAGCGGTTCTAGGCGCTTCAGTCTGGAACCGCGCCATCACTACGGTCGCAGGTTCGAATCCTGCCTCGGGCATGGATGTGTGTGATGTCCTTAGGTTAGTTAGGTTTAAGTAGTTCTAAGTTCTAGGGGACTGATGACCTTAGATGTTAAGTCCCATAGTGCTCAGAGCCATTAGAACTAATTTTTTCTTTGTCCATCTTCTCTTCCCCCTCTGCCTGTCCATCTCCCCCTCTTCTCTTTCTCTCTCCATTTCTTCCTCGTCTATCTGTGCTGTGCAATGATATAATTCAAACGTCATGCACGACGCATCAGTTTTTAACACATCTCAGTGTTTATGACCTCATATCGCCAGACTATGTTTCGCAAAATGATATAATGTTGTGTGTATGTTCAGTCTAGTGTGAACACTGTCTCCAAAATGTGTCGTAAATACAGTTTCAAGATAAGAAGTAATAGATTAAAACGTTTTGCCTGATCCGAAAATCAACAGCGGAAACGTAGAAAGCAATAGACATTTCTCCTTTCATCTTTATATGGGGGGTGGGAGGGACGGGGCGAGGGACACCGTGTGTCAACGAGAAAAGTTTCAATAAGATCTGAAATTACGTATAAAGTTTGTTGCAAGTCAGTAAGTGCTCTCGTACTTAAATGTTGGATGAATAAAATATGGGTATTAGCGCATCGTGGCGTTAAATTCTTTTTCACCCCCACCCCCTCCCTTTCACGGCTTCTTACGTCCAGAGTGATTATTTCCAAATAGTAAGTCACATGTGTACCAAGTTTGGTTGCACTCGGTCTGCTGGTTTCGGAGGAGGTGCGGAACGTACATATTTACATACATACACTTTTATAATATCTGTCATTTTTCTGTCGTCCGATGCTGATGAAGTATAACCTACATGGTGTCTATAATTAGCGGAAGTAACCAGTAGAGGCATCATTAACAACCGTGAAGTAGGTGTGGAGATTAATATCTTCAGCCAGACACAGAGAGACAAGAAAGTTTTAACGAAACCTTAAATGTGTTGAAAATAATTGAGTGTGTATTTAGGATGAGAGTGTTGTAAGCTGTGCAGCATTGTAGATACTGTGAAAATGAAAGGGTTTCGAATAATCCCGTCCCAGGTGATACACACTGTGAAACTGGAGCACAAGGATTCCCACAGCCCTAAAAGAAGGTAATTATAAAAACTAATTAATTAAGGAATGTAAGGGTTGAAAGGTTGACGATGATGATGATGATGATGATGATGATGATTATGTTTGGCTTGTGGGACGCTCATCAGCACCCATACAAAGTCCCAGTTTTTACACAGTCCGGTCATTTTTACCCAGTCCAATCTAGTCAGTGTCACTAATGATGATGATGATGATGGTGATGAAATGGTGTGGATAACACAAACACCCACTCTACAGGCAGAGAAAATCCCAATCCGGCCTGGAATCGAACCCAGGACCACGTAATCTAGTGGCGGTTGACAGGAGTCTACTGGGGCACACTTGTATCTGACACCCAAATATGATACGAATATTAATGTAAATCAAAATGAAATTGTTATACTGTAAATTGTGTATGTCTCTGCTAGGCTGTATATAGCGGATCGCTGACTGTGCACGACCGCAGAGCCAAAGATACTGTTTCTTGTCAGAGATTGCAGTGTTGCAGTAAGAGAAAGCTGGGCGCACAGTTGTAGGTAGATGTCTGTGAGCGAAAGACAATGGAGTAGGCAGTTCTTGTGGTGTGCTGTGTGAAGCCACCAAGTGTTTGATTCATTTAGGTATGTCAATATTGTTGAACATGGAAGCAGAAGTCTTCATGGAAGCAAGGTAAATATGTTAAATAATTATGATTTCTGTTTTTGCCAGCATGTTAGTATAGATGAGTTGGCTCATAATTTATAATTCATTTACGTAAACTGACTGATAAAAAGGATAGTTAGATGTTTCTAAGATGTGTTGACAGACCTATATATAATTTGATGATTTGCATTTATGTTTGGATAGCTTTGCGGTAGAGCGCAGTTAGCGATCCACTTTATAAAACCTATCAGAGACATACATCGTTTGCAGTATACTAGTTCCATTTAAACTTACATTAATAGTCTCATCATATTCGAATACCACATACAAGTGTGCCCCAGTAGACTCCTTTCAAGGTACAAGACGGATAAATAAATAACAGTGTTTGTAATATCACATATGGCGATAATTTTAATAAATGGTTCAAATGGCTCTGAGCACTACGGGACATCTATGGTCATCAGTCCCCTAGAACTTAGAACCACTTAAACCTAACTAACATAACGACATCACACAACACCCAGTCATCACGAGGTAGAGAAAATCCTTGACCCCGCCGGGAATCGAACCCGGGAACCCGGGCGTGGGAAACAAGAACTCTACCGCACGACGACGAGCGGCGGACGATAATATTAATAGCTAACACAATTTATGACGGAAGATCATAGTTTAATGTTCCATCGGCGTTATATTCGTTACAGATGAAAGTGAATATTGTAATTCTGCGATGGAAGAAAATTTTAGCTTTTGTTACTCCGCGGGTCGAGACCGAGGATTTGATCAGCGTGAAACTGAAGACGAATTGTGTAATTTTTCCTCTCTCTTCTCTCGCGGAAGTCAAAATGCCTGTTTTCCACGAGGTTCAGTCATTAAGGAAAGTAATTAATTTATGCTCCAAAGTACTTATCGGCAGACCAGAATTAGTTATCTGCTTTCTAGCCCTGGTAAATTGTGTTTTGATATTGTGCGCTGCCCTCACTCCATTCCCTGAATCTGTGCTAATTTATCATTACTTCTCATTAAAATATTGGTACTTCTGTGCCACAAATTATACATGGATAATACTCTCCAAGTAATCACCAAACAGTTTCTTGCAAAGACTTCGGTTGCCGTGGAAGCCTTCCGTAAACCACCGAAAACTGGGTCCATAGCCGTTAAATTGACGATGGTCTGCGACTAGATGAAAGAATTTTGTTCCATTACAGTTCCACCAAAGCTTTTGTACGTTTATGATTATGATTAGTTTCTTACTGACAATAAATGATACTTTCATGTGGATGTTTATTTTTATTACAGTCTCGATCACATGTCGAGGTTAGCCGTGTGGAAATGTAATCAGCAAGGTCAGTTTAAATGATGTTTGTCATATGTAAGGTAAAGTGGTACCATGTGTTGTTATATTTACGATGAGCCATCATAACTGTGATAGAATGGTATGTAAATGTACGCTTCCTGTTATGGCGTCAAGTCAGCCGTCGGTACACCAAACAGAAACGAGAGTGATGAAGACGTCAGCCAGTTGCGCAGTGTCCGACCGCTCTCCAGGACGACAACGCGATGGCAGCGGCCTCTATGCGAAGAGGACATAAGCGCCGCGCCTGCTGGTCGCGGCCCACTTCTACAGCACCGTCAAGATAGGCACTTCAAGACCAGCGACACAAAGTTAAGTACTGTCATGTACTTTTCATAATAAAACTCATTAATAAGATTTCCTTAAATTGTTGTCTAGAGATCAGAGAAGCAGGTTTTGCTAGACACCCCGTCTATGACAGCTAGGCAGGATTCAACACGTTCACAAGCTGATATGTTTGTGAAACTGTTTTATCTGTATTTTAATGCAACATTCTAATTATGTTCTTGTCTTCATGTCACACGCAGACACACACACACGCACTCCTCTTACCGGCATGTCCGAAAAAAACAGGCACAGTCTACATCCTGCTGGCGTTATTAATCTAGACGCACAGGAATGAGTGACATTTTCTGATAGTGGGCATTGATTTAATCAATGAAGAAAGTTGAAAATTTGTGCTGGTCAGGGATTCGAACACAAGTCTTCTGCTTATTAGGCAGATGAGCTCACCACTGCGCCATCCGGTCGCAGTGGTAATTGAGACTGCAGAGAATACCCTAGCACGCCTCCAAAATGGTTCAAATGGCTCTGAGCACTATGGGACTCAACTGCTGTGGTCATCAGTCCCCTAGAACTTAGAACTGCTTAAACCTAACTAACCTAAGGACATTACACACATCCATGCCCGAGGCAGGATGCGAACCTGCGACCGTAGCAGTCCCACGGTTCCGGACTGCGCGCCTAGAACCGCGAGACCACCACGGCCGGCAGCACGCCTCCCGTCAGACCCAAATTCTCAACCTATTCACACGCTACTAATGTAGTGCCTGTTGCCCATTCTCCTCATTACTTGCGGCATTTCACCGATTCTCGTAAGAGTTCGAGCATGGTGCGCATTTGCACTGTAGTGGTCAATTGACAGTCCTCACCTTAATTGTACATATGTTGTGTCGTTTCTTTCGGCCATGTCCGACATATATAATTAAGGCAAATACGATCATTTGATGCCAGAACGACATATTCACTGCGCCGTAGAGTGTGCGCTGATATAAAACTTCCTGGCACATTATAACTATGTGCCGGACCGAGACTCGAATTCGGGACGTTTGCCTTCCGAAGGAAAGTGCTCTACCAGCTGAACTACCCAAGCACGACTACGCCCCATCCTCACAGCTTTACTTCTGCCAGTACCTCGTCTCCTACATTCCAAACTTTACAGAAGCTCTCCTGCGAACCTTGCAGAACTAGCACTCCTGAAAAAAAGGATATTGCGAAGACATGACTTAGCCACAGCCTGGGGTCCCGAGTTGATGTCTCGGTCCGGCACACAGTTTTAATCTGCCAGGAAGTTTCACGACCATTTGATCAATTCATGTGGATATAAATAGTGCTCCAACTCTTAAGGGAATCTTCGAAATACCGCGAGTAATGAGGATAATGGGAGAGGGGCAGTAAATAAGTTGTGTGTGGGTGGGTTGAGAATTTGGGTCGTCTGACGGGAGGCGTGCTAGGGTATTCTCTGCAATTGTAATGAGCACTGCGACCGGATGGCGTTGTGGTCGGCTCGTATGCCTAGTAAGGGGCAGACCAAGATTTTAATCCTGGTCTGGCACAAATCTTCAACTTTCCCTATCGACTTACATCAATTACCACTGCAGCTAAAGTCATGCATTCCTTTGTGTCTTAGTAGTCAATTGTAAATATCCTGTTTCCCATGAGAATCCATAAGTGCCTATTTGCGAAGAAATTTGTCTTTCAATCACTAGAACTAGGCCCTGATTAGATCTCTTCACATGATGGTAGAAATTGCTTAAATACAAACATATAGACATAAGATCCCAACAAGTCTGCACGTATGCAACAGAATTCGCATCGCTTCATATACGAGGGCTATTAGGAAATTAAGGAACGATAGGTGGCGAAATGGAAACCACAGTGAAAATCAAAACTGTTTTATTTGCAACAGTTAGCTCAATTTAGTAGCGTTTTACTGAAATTCCAATACCCTCATTATAGAAGGCAGCCGCCAGTACTTTACGCCAATTCTCTACGCTGGCCTACAGCTCGTTGTCCTTTTCTAAATGTTGTCTTCACAGCCAGCGGTTCATGTAGCAGAGACGAAACTCAGAGGGAGACAATAACGGACTGTATTGTGGGTAATCAAACATTTTCAATTGAAAACGATGCAGGAGCATCTGTATCGCCCCTGCAAAATGCGGCTGAGAATTATTTTGATGATGAAAACGCACAACAGTTATGTAACGTTGGCTGTATAGCTTCAGGCGAAATTTCTCACCAGGCCCCCGTACCTGCCGGGACACACCATGTCTGTTCAGAACTAAAAAGAACGACATAATGCGATCGACGGGTATATTAGAGACGCTGCCCAACAGTGCAAAACTTTATCGGATTTTCACTGTGGTTTCCATTTCACAACCGATCATTCCTTACTTTCCGAATACCTCCCATACTTTTCGGAGCATTGTTGTAACAGTTTATTTCATTACAATTGTCCTGCACAGAGCTACGTACTCGTTTATGATACTAATTTTAAACTGTCTTTGTACCAACTATATCCCTTACTACTTTGATGCGGCCCACCACTAATTCCACCCCTGTTTCATTTCAGAGTAGCACTTCCAAACTACGTCCTTAATTATTTGCTGGATGTATTCCAATTACTGTCTTCCTCTACAGTTTTTGCCCTTTACAGCTTCCTCTAGTACCATGAAGTCATTCCCTCATGTCTGAACAGATGTCCTATCACCCTGACTCATCTCCTTATCAGTGTTTTCCACATATTCATTTCCTCTCCGATTCATCGCAGAACCTCTTCATTCCTTATCTTACCCGTCCACCACATTTTCAACAGCCTTACTACTTGCAAGTCTTATATTTGCCCATATTTGCTGTTGACTGGTGAGCACTGTGACTTGTCCTCACGAACGGTCAATTAAGTTTTTCCTCATTCATTGCGGTAGTAAAGAATTTCTCGTGATTCTGTAAACGTGTTATGTCACTGGGTCCATTCCTTGTTGCTACCGCCTGACAACGCCATAAAAGCCGAAGTTGTTAATAGAGGAAAATCCTAACAGTCGATGTAGGAAATATTGTAATTTCGGGAAATAAGTAGTCTTACACTTCTAAAACACTCATACTGTTTGTACTACAAATCATTCGGACTGTTAGGCATGAGAATTGTGAACGGAAACCTGGAACACATGCCAGCTGTAAAGAGAACACAGTTATACCAAAAGGGGTGTGCGAGCTGGACCGTATCTATTACTGCTCTTTGGGTGTGCGCATGTTTTTGTTTTCGAGTGTGTGTGTGTGTGTGTTTGTACAGAAACACACATGTACAAACACACACACACACACACACACACACACACACACACACACACACACACACACACACTCACTCACACACACACACTCACACACACACAATGGGTGAACAGTTCCATTCTACCAGTCCCTACCACCTATCTACTTGATTTTATTTCTGGGTTTTCACTCTCTATTCCTCTTTCTCCTTCCCACACTCTCCCATCAGTATGCGCACATGCACATACACAAACTCACAATAAATACGCACACACACATACACACACGAACACGCTCATTTATATGTACGAGTTTGATGATGCTGTCGGCGCATAACGAAGGTACTGATTCTCATCTTCCGGAAAGGCGAAGGTTCCAAAACAACCACATGACCTGCATGCTGCGGTGTTTGTTTCAATTTAAAATTGTTGCAGAACATCAGTCCCGCTCTCTGTTCAACACGCGGGATCCCCTCACTTCCGAAGGGAACAACATCTAAGGCACAGTGTTACGAGCCACAATTATACGTGAATACTACACACACATACCTTATATCAAACTATACAATGGTTAATATATGTCTACTCGTAATGACCGATGGTATACAGGGAGACTCGGCTGCCTCTACGGATGACTTTTTATGTAAACTTTAACGCATTCGAATATCTACACTGTGATATGTTTTTGTTTGAGCCGTTTTTTTCGAAATATTCAAGAAAAACATAGAAAAGCGTCGTTGAAATGAGCGTTTCTTGAACAACTCAACACCCGTGCCTTCCAGCGGAAAAGTATCCCTTTATAAAATTTAACTAAATTAAATTACAAAAAGCTCTTGTTCCTAAATGAGCTCCCTACTATACGTTTCTGTGTGTAACTTAACTTAACTTTACGTCGCATACTATAAGAAGTCTACGTAATACCAAAATTAGGTCAGCAGAAAATGTAATTCAACTTAAATTCTTATCAGTACTATGAAAAACCAGTCCAAGTAGCGATTCGATGATTAGTTTCGGACCGAGAGCCCAAAAAAATGGTTCAAATGGCTCCGAGCACTATGGGACTTAATATGTGAGGTCATCACCCCCCTGGAACTTAGAACTACTTAAACCTAATCAACTTAAGGACATCACACACATCCATACCCGTGGCAGAATTCGAACATGCGACCGTAGCAGTCGCGCGGTTCCGGACTGAAGCGCCTAGAACCGCGACCGAGACCTTTTTTCAAATCATCCTACAGGGCGGAAAACCAAATTTACACTTGTGCATGATACAGGTATTACCAAATTCTGAGCGTATGTCAAAGATACAAAACATATCGTTTAAAACTTGCATATCAAACTTGAAAATGGCATTTTCGAAGATATCGTAAATGCGCAGGGAACAGTTACAGCGCGTACAGATAACTGGCAGTTTACTCCCTCCGCTGTCGTAAGGAAACCTCTGGAAGGGGCGCCCTATCAGGATATAGGAAACTCTTTTATTTATTAACATGCTCTACAATCATACAGAATACAACATTTCATACAATAGCCGTGTCAGACCACAACAAAAGTAAAGCTTTTTGAAATCTATACCAAAAAGAGTCGAATACTTAAAATCACTGAGCAGCCCCTTATAGAACGTATTACGAAGTTGTATGCCACGTTGACACGTGAAAATCATTAAACGTGAACAGCACAATAAAATTAAAGCTTTTTAAAATCTTTACCAAAAACACTCAAACACCTAAAATCACTGACCAAAGATATGTAGCAGCGCGCGTATTACAAACTTGTATACCATGTTTGCACGTAAAAGTCATGAAATGTAAAACAGTGAAAGGCACTAATAAAACCTTTCATTTTCAAATTTTTTTTTACCAAAAGCAGTCAGGTATTTAAAACCATTGAACTGTGAAACACGATAGTACCACCTACGGCGCGTATTACAGTGTTATATGCTCTGTTGGTATTTATGAACTTTTCTGTATTCTAAAAAATTTCTGCCGTTTTTCTGGAGTACCTTATACTGGTTGTCATTTCGACCGTGCGCTCTGTCCACGCCACGTACCTGGTCATCCTGCGCGGTCGTACTATTCGACTCCACACTGCTACTGGCTTGCCTGAAATTATGTATGTAATATGCAAGCAGGTTAGGGGAGCCATTCAACGTCGAAGCACAGCACGGTTCGACGTCTGGTATGAACAACTACACTCCTGGAAATTGAAATAAGAATACCGTGAATTCATGGTCCCAGGAAGGGGAAACTTTATTGACACATTCCTGGGGTCAGATACATCACATGATCTCACTGACAGAACCATAGGCACATAGACACAGGCAACAGAGCATGCACAATGTCGGCACTAGTACAGTGTGTATCCACCTTTCGCAGCAATGCAGGCTGCTATTCTCCCATGGAGACGATCGTAGAGATGCTGGATGTAGTCCTGTGGAACGGCTTGCCATGCCATTTCCACCTGGCGCCTCAGTTGGACCAGCGTTCGTGCTGGACGTGCAGACCGCGTGAGACGACGCTTCATCCAGTCCCAAACATGCTCAATGGGGGACAGATCCAGAGATCTTGCTGGCCAGGGTAGTTGACTTACACCTTCTAGAGCACGTTGGGTGGCACGGGATACATGCGGACGTGCATTGTCCTGTTGGAACAGCAAGTTCCCTTGCCGGTCTAGGAATGGTAGAGCGATGGGTTTGATGACGGTTTGGATGTACCGTGCACTATTCAGTGTCCCCTCGACGATCACCAGAGGTGTACGGCCAGTGTAGGTGATCGCTCCCCACACCATGATGCCGGGTGTTGGATCCTATGGTCTTGGCGTGCATCCGTGCGTCGCTGCGGTCCGGTCCCAGGTCGACGGGCACGTGCACCTTCCGCCGACCACTGGCGACAACATAGATGTACTGTGGAGACCTCACGCCCCACGTGTTGAGCAATTCGGCGGTACGTCCACCCGGCTTCCCGCATGCCCACTATACGCCCTCGCTCAAAGTCCGTTAACTGCACATACGGTTCACGTCCACGCAGTCGCGGCATGCTACCAGTGTTAAAGACTGCGATGGAGCTCCGTATGCCACGGCAAACTGGCTGACACAGACGGCGGCAGTGCACAAATGCTGCGCAGCTAGCGCCATTCGACGGCCAACACCGCGGTTCCTGGTGTGTCCGCCGTGCCGTGCGTGTGATCATTGCTTGTACAGCCCTCTCGCAGTGTCCGGAGCAAGTATGGTGGGTCTGACACACCGGTATCAATGTGTTCTTTTTTCCATTTCCAGGAGTGTATATTATGAGACGATAAAAGAAAAACGCAAGTTGCACTGTTCACATTCTAAGTCGTAAATGTTTATCCCAATTAACATTCTTGATGATTATCTGTCCACAATATCACTCAGACGAGCGTACGCGTAACCCACACGACGCGGGTGAATGTTGATGATGCGGAAGCCGAAAGATCGGATGAAAGTTCTTAACGCTCGTCTACACAGATATCTGGTAATAGTCAACCTTGACACTAGTACGGATATAACACTATTCATGATGTTAATTTTCCAGTTCACAGTTCTCACTTATACGAGCGCGCGCCTAATCGTCGTGGTGCGGTTGATTGTTGATGATGCGGAAACGCGATGATCGAAAGCACGTCCTCACGCTCGCTACAAGACACTGGCACTTGACTGCTCTCTTTTATGGGATCTAGTTTTACTGATTCACATCGGTTCACTCTAGGAGAACGAACACGGCGCGGGTGATTGATGCTGCGCGACACGCGACGAGAGGATACACAAATACGTTATAGGCGGCACTGCTCATTTTTAATTACATATTGACACACTTTCCATGAATCACGTCCATATTTCATCACTTCACTGTAATAGTACTTTTAGCAACACTCACTTTTACGTCCATACTAACAATGCCTCTCACATGCAGAGCTACCCACAACACCACATAACAGTTCCATCTCCCGTGCACGACTCTCTACAGACGCGATTGCCCGCAAAGATACCCCACAACTAAGCCAGCGATATGACAGTACGGTTACATACTTTAGAGGGAATGTTTGTATTGAGCGCATTGAGAAGCCTCGTCTATTCAGCGCATGATCTTCTTGGTCCCTCAGAATCCGTCCGTATGCTAGTGGAATTCTTCCATTTTATTCCATCATGCGCAAGTATCCGCACCTACTGGGTGAAAACACGCTTAACACTATCCACTGGATACCATAACAGACGCTAGTAGGTTTGGGCTGCCTCTTCCACCAGTTACGCTATAAAGATGATCTTCATCGCTACGTTCGCTTGCGTTGATGTCTTCATCTTTACCCTGCAAGGGCTACTTTTACATGGGCCAGGTGAACCAAGGTTTTTTAACGACGTTTTACTCCTTCCTCACCTTTTTTCTCAATCGGGCTTGAGACCGGCTGTGGCAGAGTTTCACATATAAGCGTGTGTGTTTGTGTGTGTGTGTGTGTGTGTGTGTGTGTGTGTGCTGTGCAGAAAGAGCTGGATCGTTGTCGTGGAGCAAAACCTCCTCTTAGAAAGCTTCCCTTATCCTCGTTAGGATATTTAGGGGTGTATTCCTGTCGTGGTTTAGCCATTAAGAGCAAAATCCGTATTGCCTTAGTAGGGCAGTCCCATGACGACTGGCAAGATGTCGGTCGCAGGGATTTCAAGAATTTCGAGAATGTTTGGATTTCAAGTTCGAATTCGGATAACAATGACAAAATACACTCCTGGAAATTGAAATAAGAACACCGTGAATTCATTGTCCCAGGAAGGGGAAACTTTATTGACACATTCCTGGGGTCAGATACATCACATGATCACACTGACAGAACCACAGGCACATAGACACAGGCAACAGAGCATGCACAATGTCGGCACTAGTACAGTGTATATCCATCTTTCGCAGCAATGCAGGCTGCTATTCTCCCATGGAGTCGATCGTAGAGATGCTGGATGTAGTCCTGTGGAACGGCTTGCCATGCCATTTCCACCTGGCGCCTCAGTTGGACTAGCGTTCGTACTGCACGTGCAGACCGCGTGAGACGACGCTTCATCCAGTCCCAAACATGCTCAATGGGGGACAGATCCGGAGATCTTGCTGGCCAGGGTAGTTGACTTACACCATCTAGAGCACGTTGGGTGGCACGGGATACATGCGGACGTGCATTGTCCTGTTGGAACAAGTTCCCTTGCCGGTCTAGGAATGGTAGAACGATGGGTTTGATGACGGTTTGGATGTCCCGTGCACTATTCAGTGTCCCCTCGACGATCACCAGAGGTGTACGGCCAGTGTAGGAGATCGCTCCCCACACCATGATGCCGGGTGTTGGCCCTCCTGTGTGGCTCGGTCGTATGCAGTCCTGATTGTGGCGCTCACCTGCACGGCGCCAAACACGGATACGACCATCATTGGCACCAGGGCAGAAGCGACTCTCATCGCTAAAGACGACACGTCTCCATTCGTCCCTCCATTCACGCCTGTCGCGACACCACTGGAGGCGGGCTGCACGATGTTGGGGCGTGAGCGGAAGACAGCCTAACAGTGTGCGGGACCGTAGCCCAGCTTCATGGAGACGGTTGCGAATGGTCCTCGCCGATACCCCAGGAGCAACAGTGTCCCTAATTTGCTGGGAAGTTGCGGTGCGGTCCCCTACGGCACTGCGTAGGATCCTACGGTCTTGGCGTGCATCCGTGCGTCGCTGCGGTCCGGTCCCATGTCGATGGGCACGTGCACCTTCCGCCGACCACTGGCGACAACATCGATGTACTGTGGAGACCTCACGCCCCACGTGTTGAGCAATTCGGTGGTACGTCCACCCGGCCTCCCGCATGCCCACTATACGCCCTCGCTCAAAGTCCGTCAACTGCACATACGGTTCACGTCCACGCTGTCGCGGCATGCTACCAGTGTTAAAGACTGCGGTGGAGCTCCGTATGCCACGGCAAACTGGCTGACACTGACGGCGGCGGTGCACAAATGCTGCGCAGCTAGCGCCATTCGACGGCCAACACCGCGGTTCCTGGTGTGTCCGCTGTGCCGTGCGTGTGATCATTGCTTGTACGGCCCTCTCGCAGTGTCCGGAGCAAGTATGGTGGCTCTGACACACCGATATCAATGTGTTCTTTTTTTCCATTTCCAGGAGTGTAAATATACTTTTCATGTGTTACAATTATAAGCGTCTTGCTAAATTTCGTGATAGTAGGTGATCAGGAAGTACCCTATAGGTTTTGATGGGAGAGTTTTCGAGTATCAAAATATGTCACGTAAATGGCCGTATATTTTGATTGTATAGACTGAGAAGCGTAAACGTTTTACATTGACAACGGACTGTAGACTTAATAAGTAAGATTAATTTGAACATGATATAGAGTAGCATGGAGAGCTGCATCAATCCAGTCTCAGGACTGAAGACCAAACGACAACAATATCTACTCTATCTGCAGAAGAAGGGACAGACGGACAAAGTGACAGGCGGGCAACAAAACGAGCATATAAGGGTTTCATTTTTGCAGACTGAGACACGGAACTCTAAAAAGTGCTACTTTCTAACATTCTGTGTGGTGTCTGTTCGTTCTATATCGTGTCTCCCTACCACTTTTGCGCAACAACACTCTGAGCGTGTTTTTTAGGGAATAGACTAGTTTGAACCTGAGATCTGTTGCTGGTAAGGAGACGCCAGACCACACATGACATGTAGAATTCAGAAGAGTTCAGTGAGACTAGCGATGATATAACCAAATCGTAAATAATCTCAGTGTCAGCTCCACTGCACTCCCTGTAAAAGAATCTTAATACTAACTAAATTTAGTGGGAGGGGTTCATAGGTTTCCTATTTTTAGTTAGCTGGTAAATAACGTCGAAAAAAGCAGTTAAGTACACCTTTGGAAATTTTTTTCTACTCACAAAACATTGTTTATAAATTGCACTATTGATAAAAAGAAATGTTTTAATACAGGATGGTAAAAACCAACTGCATTCAACAAAAATGTGAACGAATATTCCCTGAATGGGTTTCCAAGTTCTACAATGGATCGAAGGATGACTATGCCATATCACATCTATAATCTAGGTTTAAATTAAGTTTCACAAAAGAGAAAACTATCAAAATAGTCTACAGTGACCCTCACTTATCTCTAATTACTTATCTAATTTGTCTTAAATTACAGTGGCTGATGTGGCTCCTCAATAACTATATAACAGAAAAATCATTGCGTTTCACATTTTTACTTCAAGTGGCAAATTTGAACACCATGAGCTTTAATTGACGATCGACATTATTATTACGCAAAAAGGGGGTGTAACAGATGAGACTTCTGGAGTTCCGAGTGAAGCTTTATGCGCTGTTATGCGGCATCGCGTGCTTTCATTACCTTGTCGGTGTTCGTCTGGGGGCAGCGGGCAGCACAGCTCTGCTCACCTCGCCGTCTCGGAAGCAACTCTATCCTAACTACACTTTACCTAAGTTGGTTTAAAAAAACTGGCTGTGTTTTTATTTGATCAATCAGGGTCTCAATGCTAACCTTAAGCTCCACCTACAAAAAAAAAAAAAAAAAAAAAGGTTCAAATGGATCTGAGCACTAAGGGACTTAACATCTGCTGTCATCTGTCCCCTAGAACTTAGAACTACTTAAACCTAACTAAGCTAAGTACATTACGCACATCCATGCCCGAGGCAGGATTCAATCCTGCGACCATAGCAGTCCCGTGGTTTCGGACTGAGCGCCTATAACCGGGAGACCACCGAGGCCGGCGCTCCACCTACAAAAATTATGTCTATCCAATGAGAAACGCTATACTTTTCGTGGTGGGGCAATGTTTTCAAAGTCTGCAACGTAACAGAGACGCGAAAAAGTCTCACGCTAAAACTTGCAGCTGGTGTGGTCCTTTTAGTGTTGTCGTAAGATCTATACTGTTCTTATGGAGGGCTCTAGCTTTTAATATGGGATGGGGGGTGATCTTAGCGGTTAGCTGGCAACGTGGGTGTCCGTCCCTTATCGTAGTGCCTTCCAGCTTAACACGGTTCTGCTCTCGGCTTCTATTCTCGTTTCTGCCCTCGCAACTGCGTCTGTCTCACGGTGGGAAGGTATGACATGCATTTAGGCATTCTTGTGGTAGTCTGTGGTATTCCATTTGCTCACTCGTTACTCATATTACTTTGGTTAATTTAATGTCACGATTTATTCGGAGCTATGTGACATACTACTGGATATGCTTATCATGTCAGTGTTTTCATGGAAGGTGTTAGATTTGCCTGACACTTTACAACTTGGCAGAAATATTCTGTACATAACTTTCTGAATACGCTTTATTATGGATTTGATAGGTGTAGCCCCGTTCACAATGGGCATAAAATTTCTGACACACCGCTGCCTCATTCCATTTCTGACTTGAAAATGACGTGGTCTTCACCTGTCGAAGTATCGGTGATTGTGGAAGACTACATTCCCGAAAGTTCTTCGAAACAAATAAAACCGCTAACGCAGAACTGTGGGACTTCTATTTACAAAACAAATCCCAAAGATATATACCGAATAGCTGGGGCAGGAGTTATTGTAAGTGCTGCTTCTGGCAACACAGCCCGTCAGAGGGATCAATAAGAGACGAAACCAACCAATAAGAAGTGAAGGACTAACTTTAACATCAAGGCTGCCTACCACCACAGCGCGAGAATCGGTCTCTACACGACTAAAATGGCCAATATCTGAACAGTTATTTGTTTCCGAACTTCACGAAACCTATTTCTAGTTTTCGTGTGTACTACGTCCTGTAGATACGCGAGACACTTCAAACGAAGACAACGCGTCGTATAATAGAGCGCCTAGGTTCAAAACACCTGCGGACCGTGAAAGATGGTGTGACGTGCTGATAAAGCGTCGTTCGGACGGTAGTGGCCGCTTTTTCCTCGACTGTAGCTCTCCCTATAAGCCTTAATACGACTGGGACCTGTGCCGGGAGATTCCCGATTAGAATACTTCCAGTAACAAAGTTGAGAATGTGCATTAGGTACGAGCGACCTAATTTCCCCTTGGGGAATTGGGCTGAGCCGATGTAGGGGCCGCTCCGCGAAGCGCCAGTCTTTGCGAGCCGTGGGTATACCCCGGCTCCTGCCATTTGCATATCAAAGGACGGGCCACCCCCCACGCATATAGCGACGCCGTGTCCGCAGTGCGTGCGTTGGTTCTCCATCTCCCCGCCGATGACCGACCAGTGGGCTGGACCTGGAGCACAGGGACTCCGATGGCCTCGGGGACAACACGGCAGTCTTCAAACGACTCGCCTTTATCGAGGTAGACCAGATGGCATTCGATCTGCGACAATTACGTCTCCGTAATGCCCCTATGGCAGCAACGGCAACAGTGGAACTAACGAATGGGACTTCAGCCGGAAACGGCCATTTACAAGGCCGCCTGTGCGGTGTCTGTAGAACTGAAGCTCGTCAGTGGAAATGGAGAAAGCAACCACGTATATGCGGAAAAAAATCGCACCACCAAATACTAATTAATGTAGAGTAATTAAATTTCAGGAATACATTTGACTATGTAACATATTTAAGTGATTAACACTGCAAGACCACAGATAACGTAAGTGCGAGATAAGGCATTACAAATGTAAAATGCTGTAACATTTACAACCGGTATAACCGCCAGAATGTTGAATACAAACATGCTAACGTGAATGCATTGTATTTTACAGGTGTCGGGCCGGCCGTAGTGGCCGAGCGGTTATAGGCGCTGCAGTCTGGAACCGCTTGACCGCTATGGTCGTAGACTCGAATCCTGCCTCGGGCATGGATGTGTGTGATGTCCTTAGGTTAGTTATGTTTAAGTAGTTCTAAGTTCTAGGGGACTGATGACCTGAGATGTTAAGTCCCATAGTGCTCAGAGTCATTTTTTATAGGTGTCCAGTGTCAGTTTGTGGGATGCAGTTACATGCTCATTGTACGTCGTCGGTCAATACAGGGACGGTTAATGCTGTTTGGGGATGAAGCTGGAAATGTTGACCGAAGATGTGGCATATGTGCTCCACTGGAAACAGATCTGGTGACAGAGCAGGCCAAGGCATGCCAACATTCTGTAGAGCATTTTGGGATGTTGTGGTCTTCAGAGAGTGGTTTGATGCAGCTCTCCATGCTACTCTATCCTGTGCAAGCTTCTTCATCTCTCAGTGCCTACTGCAACCTACAACCTTCTGTGTCTGTCTAGTTTATTCATCTCTTGGTCTCCCTCTACGATTTTTACTCTCCACGCTGCCCTCCAATACTAAATTGGTGATCCTTCGATGTCTCATAACACGTCCTACCAACCGATCCCTTGTTCTCGTCAAGTTGTGCCACAAGCTCCTCTCCTCCCCAATTGTACTCAATACCTCCTCATTAGTTATGTGATCTACCCATCTAATCTTCGGCATTCTTCTGTAGCACCACATTTCGAAAGTTTCTATTCTCTTCT
Organism: Schistocerca gregaria; assembly: GCF_023897955.1. NCBI lineage: Eukaryota > Metazoa > Arthropoda > Insecta > Orthoptera > Acrididae > Schistocerca > Schistocerca gregaria. The sequence goes on along the minus strand of NC_064921.1, from coordinate 107,252,178 downwards.
TGTCTAAACTATTTATCGTCCACGTTTCACTTCCATACATGGCTACACTCCATACAAATACCTTAAATCTATAATGTGGCTCAATGGCCAGGTTAAGTTCTTCTAATGGAAACCACTTGGCGACATATGTGTCCTAAACTACTTCCTGATACTTAAATCTATAGTCGATCTTAACAAATTTTTCTTCTTCAGAAACGCTTTCTCTGACATTGCCAGTCTACATTTTATATCTCCTCTACTTCGACCATCATCAGTTATTTTGCTCCCCAAACATAAAAACTCATTTGCTGCTTTAAGCGTCTCATTTCCTAATATAATTCCCTCAGCATCACCCTATTTAACTGTACTACAGTCCATTATCCTCGTTTTGCTTTTGTTGATGTTCATCTTATATCCTCCTTTCGAGACGCTGTCCATATTTGGTTACAACAGCAGTGTGTGGGTGAGCATAATGTTGGAAAATACCCCATAGAATTCGTTTCATGAATGGCAGCACGGCATGTCGAATCACTAGATTCTACAAATTTGCAGGCAGGGTGTGTGTGGTAACCCCGAGGGCTTTCCTGCTGTCATACGAAATCACACCCCAGTAAATCCTTAAACATTGTTATATTAGTAATGTTTGTTTGCAATTATTAACGTTTGTTATATTAGTGATTTGTCTGTTTCTTTCTTATGTGTTTGTATTGCCATACGAAAAATAAAATAAATAAATAAATACACACCCGAGTTCACAACTCTCGATAAAGGTCCAGTGCTTCTAGTATGTAGGCAGGTTGCTTGCAAGCGCTCAATTGGCCTCCTAGCCGACTCACGTCTCTTACTGCACCGAAGCAGAACCAGCGTTCATCACACAACTGAACTACATTCTCTTCTGCAATGAGCTGTTGCTTGACACCACTGAAGTTGCAAATGGCGGTGGCTTGCGGCCAGTGGGATGTACGCTACAGGGCGTCTCGCTCGGAGCTGTCCTTTAAGTAACCGATTTGTAACCGTTGCGTCTCTATAGTTCCAACTGCTACTCAAAGTGCTGCTACAGGCTCAGTACGATGCGCCAGAGCCATACGCGGAACGCTATGGTCTTTCCTCTCTGTAGTGCCACGTGACCGTCTGGAACTCCCGTCTTCTTGCGACCGCACTTTACCATAACCACCGCTGTACAGTGGCAACATTCCTGGGAAGTATTTCTGCCATATCGCAGAAGGAACATCCAGCTTCTCTTAGCCCTATCACACCACCTCTCTCAAACCCAGTGAAATGTTTATAATGGCGTCTTAAAGGTGTTCTTGACTACCATTAACTCAACACGTCCAGTCTCAAAGGTAGCTGAGCTCACGACCGTTACAGCGCGTATTTGAAGCATACCTGATTTGCATGCTCATAGTGGTGCAGATAGGGTCACTCGTATGCATGCGGCGTGAAATTGGACAAGACATAATATTTCAGATATCAAAACACCTATAAACTTTCATTTACGTCGCATAACCCTTTCCAGTTGTTGCGACTTTTTCCATCAGTGTAGCTGCGTTGCATACGTATAATTGGCGCAGAAAATAATGTTGCTGCTTGCACAGGTGATTGAAAGGTACTCCAGTTTACATGATTTCATACAAATAGGATGCCAATTATTTGCTGAAATATAGACACGAATTAAATACACAAGAGCTAAACGACCGCTGTGCCCATGCCATAGGGAATATCACTTTATGTTCTGGAGAAATGCAGCAAGTGACTGTACTACGTACATGAAAAAAAGCAGACAAGTGAGAGCACGACAAGCTCTCGGTGGATTCCGCACAAACTTACTTACGCACATAGATAACAATAGTGATATAATATGGCTCAACGGCCAAGTGTAAGTTCTTCTAATGGAAACCGCTTGGCGACTTGCGTGTCCTAGCCTACCCGTTATCCTAGAGGTTCAAATGGCTCTGAGCAATATGGGACTTAACATCGGAGGTTATCAGTCCCCTAGAACATAGAACTACTTAAACCTAACTAAGCTAAGGACATCATACACACCCATGCCCGAGGCAGGATTCGAACCTGCGGCCGTAGCAGTCGCGCGGTTCCGGACTGAAGCGCCTAGAACCGTTCACCCACCGTGGCCGGCTATCCTAGAGGGGAAGGGGACCTTACCGTTTAAAGTGGTATCCGAATCACTTGTTGTTTCTGAATTACTCTTCACATCGTTGACAAGTGAAGGTTAAGTTACAACGGAAACTGACAAATCCGGAAGTTCGACTAAGACTCGATCCTGCAACCTCCAGTTTCGAGACCAGTAGACCAGTACACTCTTACCTGTAGAACATCTACGCGAATATATTTTGCCATATCTTTTCGTATCCTTAACACTGTAGCTTCAATTATTTACTCCGCCAACGTACCGTAGACTTTAGTGTTTGACATAAATTTCAACTTGATGCGTCTGTCATTTCGTGAGAAAAAGATGTTTTAACAGACGCATACAGAGACCGATAAAAATGTAAAAAATATTTTTATGCCATGTAGATACAAATTAACAATTTTAGAACTTCTCATTCACTTGTACTGTAAAGTACTGTTCCTTGCCCAAATTCATGAAGTACTCTATAGGTTTTTATGAATGGGTTAGTGAGAATCAAAATACGCTACATTAATGATCACATCATTCGACTGCATTGAGTTACAAGTACCGACAACAGACGGTTGCGCTTTCTGTGTTTCATAAACTTCAACTTTATTCCTACCCCTTCTGGAGAAAACGTGGTTTTGACTCCGGACAGTCAGACAGGGAGACAGATGGACAACAAAGAGATCCTGTAAGGGTCCTGATTCTACCAATTGACGTACGGAACACTAAGTATGGGCTGAAGATATATAAACATATATTTATAATAATCGTGGATTAAAGAACCCTTTGACAAAGTCAACTAAAACACACTGTTTGAAAGATAAAGTACAGGGAGCTAGAGGTTATTTACCATTCTCATAGAAAGTACAATTATAAGTCGAAGAAAATCATAACTTGGGAAGGGAGTGAGACAGGGTTGTATCTCCTCCCCAGTGTTATTCCGCCTACTTATGAGCAAAGGAGAAATTTCGAAAGGGAATTGGAGAGGAAGAACAGAAATAAAGTCTTTGAGGTTTGCAAGTGACATTTATAATTCAGCCAGAGATGGAAAGCTAATTAGAGAACTATAGAACAAATGGGTAGAGTCTTGAAAGGAGATTATAGACTTAACTCCAACAGGAGTAAAGGAAGAGTAATTGAATTTAGACGAATTAAATCAGGTGACGTTACGGTAATTGCAGTAGGAAATCAGGGAAAATCAGGGATCGACAATTGGACATCAAAATAACAGACAGCCCGATCTAGAGGGATATAAAACTGAGACTGGTACTAGCAAGGAAAGCGTTTATGAACAAGAGAAATTTGCTATCTAATATACGAGCCGTGATCAGTATTTACGACAACACTATATTCCTGAAAGCAGGATGGTTTTATGCATCATTCCAATACACCACATTGTTCCCTACTCTTTTCGCCATAAAGCCGTATTTTTAAAAGAATCACCATTCAGTGCGACAGCCTTGTGCCATCTTACTGGGAGGGCCTGTATAACAGAGTGGTATCACTCTATGGGGCGATATCGGAGATAACGTCTTGCTCCATCAATAACCTCCAAACCATCCACGTGCTGCTTCACACTGAGTGCATCCTTCATTTGGCCAAACACAAGTCTTCTGTTAGATGGCGAGGAACCCAGCGGGCAGACATCCTTCAGCACCCAAACTGGTGGACAAGTTTTTCAACGCTACCAACAGAGGCGTCCAGTTGAGCAGCGAGGCGATTGATTGTGATCCGTCGACACCTCAAATGAGACACCTAGCCCAACTATTCACCATGCTTTTGTTCACTGCCAGGTCTCAGTAGACATTCTGCAAGGGCGTAAGAATATCTCACCTCAGCTGTAGACGCAATTTTGAAGGCTACGTATAGTGCCGCCAAATGCCGTGTCTTCATGAAAGTATAGGGACTGGTGCGGGAATATTCCACAATGTCCCACAACAAATTCTGTATTTTTTCAACCGAAGCTGGCCGAGAGAAAATGTGTTGCCTTAGTTATTGAACGCCCATTGTAAACGTGTCACGATGGCTTCCCTCGAGTGTGGGATTGTACGAAAGTAACTAGTGGGCGGTAAACATCCAGGCACGAAGAGAATACAAAACTTTGATCTATATTACACCTACATCTACATGGATACTTTGCAAAACACATTTAAGTGCCTGACAGAGGGTCCTTGGAACCACCTACACTATTCTCTATTATTCCAATCTCGTACAGAGGGCGGAAAGAACGAACACCTTTATCTTTCCGTACGAGCTCTGATTTCCCTTATTTTATCATGGTGATCGTTTCTCCATATGTAGGTCGGTGTCAACAAAATATAGTGGCATTCGGAGGAGAAAGTTGGTGATTGAAATTTCGTGAGAATATTCCTTCGCAACGAAAAACGCCTTTCTTTTAATGATGTCCAGCCCAAATTTGTATCATTTCAGTGACACTCTCTCCTATATATCGCGATGATAAAAAGAGTTCTGCCCTTCTTTGAACTTTTTCGATGTACACCCGTCAGTCCTATCTCATAAGGATCCCAAACCGCACAGTAGTATCCTAAGAGTGGACGGACAAGCGCATTGTAGGCAGTCTCCTTAGCAGATCTGTTACGTTTTCTAAGTGTCCTGCCAATAAAACGCAGTCTTTGGTTAGTCTTCCCCACAACATTTTCTATGTGTTCCTTCCACAATTTAAGTTGTTCGTAATTGTAATTCCTAGGTATTTAGTTGAATTTACGGACTTTATATTTGACTGATTTATCGCGTAATCGAAGTTTAAAGGATTCCTTATAGCACTCACTTGGATGACCTCACACTTTTCGTTATTTATGGTGAACTGCCAATTTTCGCACCATTAACATGTCTTTTCTGAATAGTTTTGCAGTTTGTTTTGATCTTCTAATAACTTTATTAGTCGATGATAAACGATAGCGTCATCAGCAAGTAACACACGACGGCTGCTCAGATTATCTCGCAAATCGTTTATATAGGTAAGGAACAGCAAAAGGCCTATAACACTACCTTTGGGAACGCCAGAAATCACTTCCGGTTTACTCGATGACTTTATTTCAATTACTACGAACTGTGGCCTATCTGACAAGAAATCAGAAATCCCGTCACATAATTGAGACGATATTCCATAAGCAAGCAATTTCACTGTAAGCCGCTTGTGTGGTACAGTGTCAAAAGCCTTCTCGAAATCCAAAAATACGGATTCGATCTGAACTCACTTGTCACTAGCACTCAACACTTCATGCGAATAACGAGCTAATTGTGATTCACAAGAACGATGTTTTCTAAACCCCTGTTGACTATGTGTCAGCAGACCGTTTTCTTCGAGGTAACTCATAATGTTCCAGAACGCTGCTGCATATCGACGTTAATGATATGCTCCTGTAATTAAGTGGCTTATTCCTACGACCTTTCTTGAACATTGGTGTGACATGTACAACTTTCCAGTGTTTGGGTACGGATCTGTCGTCGAGCGAACGGTTGTTTATGATTGCCAAGTATGAAGCTAATGCATCAGCGTACACTGAAAGGAACCTAATTGGTATAGGGTCAGGACCAGAAGACTTTCTCTTATTAAGTTATTTAAGTTGCTTCACTACTCCGGGGATAATTACTTCTACGTTAGTCGTGTTGGCAGGTGTTCTTGATTCGAATTCCGGAATATTTACTTAGCCTTCTTTTGTGAAGGCCGGTAGATCAGTACACCTTGCCTTATCTTTTCATATCCTTCAGTCTGTAGCTTAAATTATTTACTGGTCTTCTTCTGTTCAGTAACTCTGCTTTCACAGTATTGTCTTAAATAGTATCTCCATTGCTATCGCGTAGAGAAGGCATTGATTGTATCTTGTCGCTAACATACGTCATATCTCTTTGGATTTTCTGCCAGGTTTTGAGACAATGTTTTGATGTGGAAACTGTTATAAGGATCTCGCAATGAAGTCCGCGCTTAATTTCGAGCTTCTGTATAGGATTGCCAACCACGGGGATTTTGTGTTTGTTTAAATTTTTGTATGAATTTTCGTTGTTTCTGCAACAGTGTTCTGTCCCGTTTTATGTACCATGGAGGATCAGTTCCTTTGTTTGTTATTTACTTGGTATGAATCGCTCAATTGCTGCCGATGCTATTGCTCTGAATTCAAGCCATATCTGGTGTACACTTATATCATTAATTTAGAAGGAGTGCACATTGTCAAGTAAATTTGTATCTACTTTTTTGAATAGGTATACTTTTCGTTTAATTTTGGAGGATTTTGGGGTTACAATATTCAATCTCGCTACGACAAGCCTATGCTGATATGTGGAGCTACAGAAGAACTCTGAAAATTAGATAGATGAATCTGATACATGGTGAGTAGATACTGAATCGAATCGCGAAGAACATGAATTTATGGTAGTTACCTAAAAGAAGAGGATACGTTGATGGAAAACGCCCTAAGACATCAAGGAATGGGTTGGGAATGTGGGAGGAAGAGCACCTGTTAAAAACTCTAGAGAGACAACATGGTCTCACTACTGTAAGTAGGTTCAGACGAGTGTTAGTTACTGCAGTAATCGATATATGGAGAGGCTTGCACAGGATAGACTAGCGCTGAGTACTATATCAGACCAGCGTTCAAAATGAAAACCACGACAACAACAAATCAACGAAATTTTTTGGAACATAGTTCCAGGAAACAGCGACTTAATAGAATTATAATTATTTAGTAAAGACAGTCATCGTCACAATATGTACTTACTTTATATTTGTGGATAATCGGTTTCTGTCTGCTACTGAGACCATCATCATATCTACACTCCTGGAAATGGAAAAAAGAACACATTGACACCGGTGTGTGAGACCCACCATACTTGCTCCGGACACTGCGAGAGGGCTGTACAAGCAATGATCACACGCACGGCACAGCGGACCCACCAGGAACCGCGGTGTTGGCCGTCGAATGGCGCTAGCTGCGCAGCATTTGTGCACCGCCACCGTCAGTGTCAGCCAGTTTGCCGTGGCATACGGAGCTCCATCGCAGTCTTTAACACTGGTAGCATGCCACGACAGCGTGGACGTGATCCGTATGTGCAGTTGACGGACTTTGAGCGAGGGCGTATAGTGGGCATGCGGGAGGCCGGGTGGACGTACCACCGAATTGCTCAACACGTGGGGCGTGAGGTCTCCACAGTACATCGATGTTGTCGCCAGTGGTCGGCGGAAGGTGCACGTGCCCGTCGACCTGGGACCGGACCGCAGCGACGCACGGATGCACGCCAAGACCGTAGGATCCTACGCAGTGCCGTAGGGGACCGCACCGCAACTTCCCAGCAAATTAGGGACGCTGTTGCTCCTGGGGTATCGGCGACGACCATTCGCAACCGTCTCCTTGAAGCTGGGCTACGGTCCCGCACACCGTTAGGCCGTCTTCCGCTCACGCCCCAACATCGTGCAGCCCGCCTCCAGTGGTGTCGCGACAGGCGTGAATGGAGGGACGAATGGAGACGTGTCGTCTTCAGCGATGAGAGTCGCTTCTGCCTTGGTGCCAATGATGGTCGTATGCGTGTTTGGCCCCGTGCAGGTGAGCGCCACAATCAGGACTGCATACGACTGAGGCACACAGTGCCAACACCCGGCATCATGGTGTGGGGAGCGATCACCTACACTGGCCGTGCACCTCTGGTGATCGTCGAGGGCACACTGAATAGTGCATGGTACATCCAAATCATCATCGAACCCACCGTTCTACCATTCCTAGACCGGCAAGGGAACTTGCTGTTCCAACAGGACAATGCACGTCCGCATGTATCCAGTGCCACCCAACGTGCTCTAGAAGGTGTAAGTCAACTACCCTGGCCAGCAAGATCTCCGGATCTGTCCCCCATTGAGCATGTTTGGGACTGGATGAAGCGTCGTCTCACGCGGTCTGCACGTCCAGCACGAACGCTGATCCAACTGAGGCGCCAGGTGGAAATGGCATGGCAAGCCGTTCCGCAGGACTACATCCAGCATCTCTACGATCGTCTCCGTGGGAGAATAGCAGCCTGCATTGCTGCGAAAGGTGGATATACACTGTACTAGTGCCGACATTGTGCATGCTCTGTTTCCTGTGTCTATGTGCCTGGGGTTCTGTCAGTGTGATCATGTGATGTATCTGACCCCAGGAATGTGTCAATAAAGTTTCCCCTTCCTGGGACAATGAATTCACGGTGTTCTTATTTCAATTTCCAGAAGTGTATATTTCTTGCTGGTAGTAGGACCTCCTGACGTAAAGCGTGCCCGTCCGTGCTCGTGTTGAGCAGTGTTCCGGTCATTCGCAAATAAAAATAAACAATGCCTTAAGTTCCTCCTCTGTCTGCTTCAGATGATATTCAGAAACAACTAGCTCATTTCGGCCTCAAAAATCTTTGACCGTTTCCGTGTTGTCCAGTCTTCGTTATTTCTCGTTTCTAAGTATAGTTTTCCAGTGTTGGACATTCCGCCTATATCCTGTCTTTTAGTAGTTCAGGACAAATGTTTAGTTTCTTGCCTGACATCTTCGTTTTTCTCCCTTTTCAGCGATACATTTCCCCTCAGGCCAATGGGAAGTCCCGTATCTACGCCTTCTAATCTGACGTTTTGTTGATGCCCAACATTCACGCCGATAGAAGATTGTTAAGGCTCAATTCTACATATATATTTAAGTGTTGTTATTTTTCCGCTGCTTCCAAGGCTTCCGTACAACTTTTCACAGACATTTCACAGGGATATCGCTCTAAGTGTATCTAATAGCACAGCCTAAATATGTACGAACTCGTCGAGCAGATCTATTCTATTGGCGTTGAAATTAGCGTACTGGCTCACACCTTTCCTATCGAGATATACAAATTCGTCAAGAAATTAAACTACAATCATCTGGTCACCTGCATAAAATGTCATACGAGATAGACATTATTAATTCTATATTATGTTCTTATCTAATTCTGATAACTGTCAATCATACAATCAACATGAATATAGAAAAAAGAGAAGATAATGGACTAAGGTTTCTAAGGCATTGTGTTATGCTAATCCCGTCAAATTCTTCTCTTAATCAACGAAACATTTTTTCATTATCTCCACTATCTCAACTTTTGTACTAATTCTTGCATTCCTGTGCGGTTTTCATTCTTGTTGCCCAGATGGCTGAGAAATTGCAGTTGACTTTTTTCTGAAATGGGCTAAGAAAGAGAATATCGTTTTCCACTTAGTTAAGATCTCTTATTAGTCGATTGTTCCCTGTTTTCTCCATTGATGATCGTTTTCTTCATCGAGCTTGTTATTTTAATACCCTCAATGTTTTAGAGGACCTCGAGATTTACCATGCTTTAAAAAGGTGCCCTAATTCTATCCAGATCTTTGACTCAAGTCTTTTAGCAAATTTTGGCTGTATAACAGATAGCCATTATTCAAATGGTTCAAATGGCTTTGAGCACTATGCGACTTAACGTCTGAGGTCATCAGTCGCCTAGAACGTAGAACTAATTAAACATAACTAATCTAAGGAAATCACACACATCCATGCCCGAGGCAGGATTCGAACCTGCGACCGTAGCAGTCGCTCGGCTCCATTCTGTAGCGCCTAGAACCGCTCGGCCACACCGGGTGGCCAGCCATTATTCCGATGACCTACTATTTTATTGTTATAGGTCTTCAGCTTCCAAGATTCTACTAATATTGTACTGTAATTGGGAAAGAGGAATCCGTGTTACCACTCAGGCATTGTTAGTATTATACATTTTAGCTGTCAACCTCCAGTACTTTTAAAGGACTACTAAGTTATATTTTAGATGCAGTTTAGCACGTGGACACACCCAGTCTTCAAGCCTTCTATTGCGACGGTTTTGTAACCGTTGACTCCGACGCTACCTGTTAACATCATCCTCATTGCAGAGCGGTCAGTACTGCCTCGTTTGCTGCCGGTCAATGACCTTCCTGCACGTAACAACGTAAGGCTGTCCTCGTTTATTGGATTCACACGTTGAAATTGGGGAGGTGCGTTACTGGTCTACACCTTTGTTAGGCCCTCTTGGTTTTTATTCAGATTCAATTTTTGTAGGTACTGCTACCTTAACTATGGAACTACCACTGATCGCAATATGAGTTTATAATTTGACATAAATGATGGGAAGTGCCTCTAAGGCAGTTACTTTTCCGCTGTGACTCGTTAAAAAGAAGCACTATGAGTGATCTTCAAGTAGTGCTGTGTGATAATGTTTTCCCGTATCTCTTTACTCTTCCGTCCATTGTTAAGAATTCATTATTAAACATTTTTTGTTAATTTTTGTACGGATCACCTGAGGATGCGTCTTTAATTGATGCGAAACTGGTCGTGAATTTTCATAAACGTACTTTAAAGCCACTGCGGATCATATCATTCAGAATGTATTCATTCTCATTTGCGTCCACATTCTGCTCTTCCTACGACTGTACATTATATATAACCAGCTATGATTTTATTTGTGAGGTTCTGCAACAGTTGAGGTGTATTTCTTTCTTTCCTTCAATGTCTTTTACAGTAACCCCATTCCCGATTTTAGTCCCGGTTTTGAATATCATTTACTTTCGTTTCTTTGGTAATATCAGAAATGTCTCTATTGCACTGTTTCGGACACTCTTGTATTCCTGATTCATGTTGTGGACTATTTCTAAAACGTTGTCCAACGTTTCTATTTTGTACATGCGCTATGCGACGTTCCTTCAATAAACGTATTTTATCATGTTAACAGAATCTTCCGTCGGCTCTTGGGAGAACAACATGTTTTATACCTCCTCATGTAGCCTTCTCAAGTACTAATTTTATTTAATTTTATTGGATTTCTTTATTAATAGAAACCGTTATGTAGGCATCCTGTTCCTATTTTGTGTTGAAGATTTTCCTGTCTACTCCATTTTATTTATTTAGTGTTCAATTTTTTTACTTCTTTATTGGACTACCACCAAACTGTCAAAGATGTTACTTACTGTATGTTTCTGCTTCAGTCGAGACGTATTGTTTCACTTCCAATGTTGTTTGAAAACATTGTAACTTCTTTGGTGACGATAGTTAGTAAATGTCTGAAGATGGCCTTGTAAGCCGAAAACCGGTTAACACAATAAAAGTAATATTGTGGAACAAAAGCAAACTGGTGCTTTTCATTTATTAGAACGTATTTTAGGTGTCGTAACAAGTTATGCGTAAATGTTTTCTTAACTGACAGAAAGTGAGCTTTGTAAGCATAGTTCTTTTTATACGCTCTGGTCCAATGTACCTATTTGCCTAATTTGGCATTTCCTACAATTACCATTACCGTAAACGTATACTCCAAATAGGCATCGTTAACCATTATAATAAACTGCTAACAGCAGACAGCAGTTCTAAAATGTATTTTCATCTCTTAGGGTTTTCCACATGTGTACAGCGCTTCGAGAGATGCCTGAGTATGAATCAGACCTCCCACAAAACATCAGATTGTTAGCAATCCCATACAAAACGGGGAAAATTTGGATTTGAAAGAGTCACGGATTTTCAATGCGCACATGAAATTGGGAGCATTTGGGGGCTGGTGATACAGCATTACTTAAACGTATGACAGTCGACCGGAAACTGTAAGATGCAGTTAAATGAAAACGACACACGTGGGGAAAAAGTAAGGATACTGTTTATTGTTTCAAAAGTAATTGCCATAGCTGTTAATACCTTCTGCGAGATACGACGGTCTAAGAATTGATGGAAAAAATTTGTGATTGCCTATACACCACGTCTGTACCCAGCCGTGTACATCTTCATCCGATAGAAATCGACTTCCACGAATGTCTTTATTTCGGAGAAACAATGATGGAAATAAAAGAAAGGTTCAGGAGTGGAATCAAAATTCGGGGTGAAAAGATATCAATGATGCGATTCACTGATGACATTGCTAAACTGAGTGAAAGTTAAGAGGAATTATGTGACCTGCTGAATGGAATGAACAATCTAATGAGTGGAGAATATGGATTGAAGGTTATAAAAAAAACCGGAGGTAATGTGTACAGAATACGGATTGAGATAACCGAAGAAAGAGAAAGTAATTATAAATAGCAGAAATGTGAAGAGGGAGAAGCTTAACATAAGGACTGATGGTCACGCAGTAAATGAAATTAAGGACTTCTATTATCTAGGCAGCAAAATAACCAATGACCGATGGAGCAAGGAGGAAATCAAAAGCAATTTAGCAGTGGAAAAAAGAGCATTCCTGGCCATTAGTAGTTTAATAGTATCAAACAAAGCCCTTAATGTGAGACAGAAATTTCTTATAATGTGCGTTTGGAGCACAGCATTGTATGGTGGTGAAACATCCACTGTGGGAAAGCCGGAACAGAATAGAATCGAAACATTTGAGATGTGGTGCTACTGACGAACGTTGAAAATTAGGTGGACTGATAAGGCAAGAAATGAGAAATTTTGCGCGGTATCGGAGAGGAAACGAATATGTGGAAAACACTGACATGGAGAAGGACAGGATGATAGGACATCTGTTAAGATACCATGGAGTGACTTCCGATGGGTTAGAGGGAGCTGTAGAGGGGAAAAGCTGTAGAGGAAGACAGAGAGTGGAACACATACTGCAAATAATTGAGGACGTAGGCTACAAGTGGTAGTCTGAGTTCAAGGAATTCGTGCCGGCTCGCATCACTCCACAGAGAAGACTGATGACTAAAAAAATTCTATTAGTATGACCTGATTTAAATCGTCTGCATTCCACTATTTCTGTTTTACTTGGTGTTCGATCTTATACACACTTTTCAAGACGTCATCCATTCCGTTCAACTGCTTTTCTAAGTCCTTTGCGTCTCTGACGGAATTATATCATCGGCAGCCTTCAAGGAGTCCCTTTCCAATTTTCTCCTTGGTTTTGTTTACTTCTTGCTCAACCCCGTTTGAATAGCGACACTCTCTCACCCTGTTCTCAACGACTACTTCCTCTTCCTGATCTTTGATTCCAGTAACTTCAGTCTCGTTTCTACACAAGTTTTGGATAACGTTTCGCTCCCTGTATTGTACCTCTGCTACCCTCAGAATTTCAATCGTGTTTTCCAGTCAGTAGTGATGAATGATCTATCTAAATCTACAAACGTTGTAAACGCCTGTCTTCCTAGGTAAGTTGTAGGGCCAACATGGCCTCGCCTGTTTTCACGTTTCTCTGGAACCCAAATCGATTTCCCCGAGATCAGTTCTAATACTTTTTCAGTCTTCCCCAAAAAATTTTGTGTCAGTATCTTGCAATCATGAATTATTATTGGTTGTACCGTAATATTGGCAGCCATCAGCTTGTGTTCGCTTTTGGAGAGAAATATTTCAATTTTCTTAAAATGAGACTCTTCTTCGCCTGTCAGATATTTCTTTCATGCAGGATTGAATAGTTTTATTATAAGTGGCACTTACAAAGATCTCAATAATTTTTAGGAAATTTCGAGTACTTAGGTCTTTCAAAACTTTCACACTCTTTAAACAGTATCATTTCTCCCATCTCAACTTCATTTACTTATTATGTTCCTGTAATAGTGCTTTCAAGATTGTTTCCCTGATATGCACCCCTCCATACAGGTGAGTTCTCTGTATTGTACGGTTCCCAATTTTTACCGTGGCTATAAAATTCTTATGTCTTGTACTGTCCCACATTTAGTGACGGTTGCATAAATTATTTATTTCTTTGAGTCATATTGTCAGTTAAGAGTTCTGTATGGTGAGGAACAGATGATCTAAACACAGTGTTGATCTTGTTACAGTTTTCATCTAACGATTTGGTGAAGGGTGTTCCGTCTTATAAGGTATTTTCCGACAAGCTGTTTTATTTATGGGCAAATATACCATTCATAAAAGAACGTTACTCTTCAGACCGGCATGAATCAGTATTCTTTGTGGTCCGTTAATAGGAAATAAACTTTCAGAAAACGGTAACAATCCCAGTAATGTAATGCAATACCTTTTCGATATTGTATCGCTATATAATGAATTTTTAAAGAAGGCATTTAGCATTATTAATGAAATAAAATGATTAGAAACGACTTGGTTTTTTTTCTAATGCTTTCCTTATTTTCAGTTATTAATTAAATGAATATTTGTAGCAGAGAGGCTCTGAAAAGTGGAGTGCAGATGATTTGAATTTAATTTTAACGGTATATATAAATGGAGAACATGGATTAAATGAACGATCAATATGTATACTGAGAATAAAAACAAAAACACAGACGAAAACATAAAAATTTCCGACCACAGTAAGATGTTTTTCATGGAATTTGAAAACGAATTGGAAGACGATATTTTCACATTTTGAGAGATGATTTTGTCTAATCAAGTAGGTTGTAAGAAAATTGCATTTGACAGTGCGGACCGAAACGGGCTGCTCCATAATTTCAACGCAGAACAAGCCATGACAGACAAAAGATGGACTGTGGACGTCCAAAGAAGAAAGCCTAACCGAAGCAAAGGAGCAGAAATCGAGCTCCAGCTCCAGCTATGAAAAATGAAGTTATTGGAGACTCACTAGTAACTCAATAGTAAAACAGAGGAAAGCAGTAGGGAACACTGAATCGAAGAAATGATCTCTTACATGAAATGCAAAATGTCAATTCATGCAAAGTTTACATAGGAGGAGAAAGGAGTGAAAAAGCTACATTCCAATGCTTACAAATAGTGATATAAGTGATAAAATATGAAACATACCCTTAAACTTGGGCTACCACACATCTTTAATCTCTGGGATGTAGTTTATAAAGGTGGTACAATTCGTGCACCCAATAGCACAAGTTAAGAATCCTAATCGCTAATTTTATAATCTGGAGATGTTTAGAAAACTATCTGTAGTATGTATACTTTTCTCAAAATTTTCATTTTTAAATCAGGTACCAACAACATTTTGCCCTTGTGTATGGCATTGCTTGAATAATTTTATAAGTTGTCGTTTAAACCATGTCAAATAAAAATCTCGAAAGAGAGAAAATGTAGGCCGCTCTCCCCTATGAGAAAATCGCTAAAACTTTAACAACACATTTGAGATATCCAGTCAACGATATAAACAAAAAATGTAGTCCAATACATTTCATATTACGTACAGAATGCTTTAAATTCTTTTTTAGAGTTTTACTACTTTAAACAACCGTGTTGAGTGTTGACGTATAATTATTTATCGAGGTTTGACGCGGGATTTTCAGTATCAATTAATGTGGCCAGTGATGACAAAAATATAAATTAAAAAAGAGGTGTTCCATCAAGTATCGGGTGTGCAGCCGCAAGAATTCTCCTTCTTCTCCGCTTGAATCTGCTGACCTGAAACCCACGGTATTCTGGGGGTGTGACCCCATGGTGAAGATAACTTTCAAGACTTCTTAACACATCTGAACTCCCTCCACTATCAAATAAAGTTCACAATGGAAATGGAAAAGGAGAGATGCCTTCCATTCTTAGACGTTCTGGTTCGGCGAAGAGAGGATGGCACTCTGTAACATGAAGTGTTTCGGAAGCAGACGCACACGAATTTGTATTTACGTGCAAATAGCTGCCACCATCCTGCCCAGACGATGAGTGTTCTCCGAACTTTGATCCAAAGAGCGCATATTATTTCTGACGAAAGCAGTCTGCAAGATGAACTTTCCCACTTAGAAAGAGTGTTTGAAGACAATGGGTACTCCCCACAGCAAATACAGAAGGCACTGAAAATGAAACCGAAAGAGGCTACAAAGAAAGCAGAAGAAGACGAAGAAACCTTTAAATCTATGGCCTTATAGCCATATGTATGTAGCCTTTCATCAAAAATAGGACAGATTCTCAGCAGACACAAAGTAAAAGTGATTTTTCGTCCTCCACCCAAGACAGCTGCACTCGTGGGCTCCGTCAAATATGATTTGCTGCTCCGAAAATCTGTTAGCAAAATTCCATGTGAATGTGGCCAGTCTTACATTTGACAAACAATTCGTACAGTCCAAGAAAGATGTGCAAAACTCTGGAGGTACACACGAATCTTACAAGCTAAAAAGTCGACAGTGGCTGAGCACTGTATTGACACTGGTCACAGTACGTTGTATGACAACATCGAAATTTTGGCAACTACATCATCTTTTTGGGACTCAGTAGTTAAGGAGATAATTGAGATCCGCTTGACTACGAATTTAATTAATAGACATAGTGATTTCAACCTTGATAAATCATGGAATACGACACTTGGTGTAATAAACTCATAACGACGTCGTCACAGTGCTCACAATGATATATCGACATGCCAACACAGATCGACTGCGGAGTCATAGATGTAACTCGCGCATTGTGCACGTCAATGGCGCCGACCAACGTCTCTGGCACATTTGCACCTGTGGCCGCATGCGCAGTTGCGCGGTACACGAGTATAAAGGGCCGAAGCGAGAACTGGAGCGGTATTCACCGAATCCTCCTCCTCCATTGACCGCCTCCTCACGAGGGAGCCCCCATCTACAATCGCCGTCATAAGGTGGACCCCTCCCGTTCCCCATTCCAATCCTACCGCTGCCAACGCCGTCTCACATACAACGAGCATGTTACCTCTGCCTGCAAGAACCCCCCTACTTTTCCCCACTGCAAAGCTTCACACTTCTCAAGAATTGCCCCAACCTCACCTCTCCCCCCTCCTACAACACTTGTAACGAACCACATCCTACCTACTCCTCGAACTGTAAAGCGAAACCTCCTCCAGTCACCCCTGAGCTCACCGTCCCTGTCCGTCCTGTTGATGGTCCCATCCACCTCTACAACTCGCTTCGCCCTCCACCTTCTGCTGAGGACATCATCCGTTCCATCACCATTGTGCTCCAAAACATCCACCCCTTCCAGCGCTTCCTCATCCTTTCATAAATCGCTCTCACTGCCTGTTCCATCTTCCATCTTACCACCTATGCCACACACTCCCACAACCAGGCCCACTTCATCTTCACCCCTCGTCTAACTCTCTCCTCCCATGGTACAACAACCCTACCGTATCCTGTACCACAACATTTGCTCCCTTCCCACCCACTAACTCCTGTTCCTCCACACCCTCCGTCAGCACCACGTGGATGCCTTCGTCCTAAATGAAATCTTCCTTCAACCCCGTATCTCCATCTCCACGGCTCCTTACACCCTTCACCGCACCGATAACCCGTACCCTCTGGCGCGTGGCGGAGTTGCTGTAGGCCACCTCAAGCACTTCCCTGTCCGGCCCCAACCTCTCCTTAACAATCCTGCTGAGCATCCCACCCTCACCCTCTTCTTCCCCACCCTTACCATCACCTGTGCCACCTTTTATGTCTGCCTTTGCGCCCCCATCCTTAATGATTTCCTGGCCCACATTGACCGCACTTTCTCCACCTACATGATTGCTGCCGACCTCAATATCCACATCCGTGATACTGCCGACCTCCTGCGATGGCATCAGTTTCTCACCACCCTCCAGGGAGACCTGGTTCCCTAGCCTCAGCACACCTGACCTGAATCCAACACCACTCCCGATGTGGTCCTTGCCTCTCCCAACCTCCTTGGGCGCATCGCCGCAGATGTCCTTGACCTCATTGGCAGTGACCATGCTCCTGTTCTCCTCACTCTCTCTAATGGTCGCCATCCCCACAACGCTCCTAGCCCCAACGTCCCTCCTAAACTTGTCCATGATTACTCCCGTGGCACCTGGGATGCCTACCGGGACTCCATTCACACCCAGGTTGACGGCCACGACCTTACCCTCCAATTTCTTGATGACATTTCTCGCACTGCTGCCTTCCTGCACCAGACCTTGTCTGACGCCGTCGCCACCCATATCCCCACCAAAGCCATCCACCCTCACCACCACGCCCTGCCACCACAGGCCGTTCTTCTTATTCGAGAGTCCCACCGCCTCTACCGCTCTTTTCTCCACACTCGTGACCAGGATACACTTACCTGCCACCGGAAATTACAACAACACATCCGCAACCTGCTTACTGCGAAGAAACGCCGTGCCTGGCGCCAGACATGTACACAACTCACCATGCTCCCAATAAACTCTTCCAAGTATTGGTCTGCTTTCCACCGTCTTACTGGGAACCGCCCCACCCCCCAGTACCCTCTCTTCTTAATGGCCGTCCCTTTCCTGACAACCTCATTAAGGCCAACCACTTTGCCTCTCACCTATATGATGTTTTTTCCATCCCAGATGATCCCCACTTTGATTATTCCCTGACGTCATGGACCGTACGAATACCTCTATTCCTCCCCTTGCTCCTAGCTTCCAGTACTTGGGCCACACACCACCATCGGAACAACACTCCCATCACTACACAGCCTCACACTCCGCACTAAACACAACACTGCTCCTGGACACGATTCAGTCCTTGCCACCCTCTACAATGTCATCCTTGCCACTGGCTTCTATCCTGACCTGTGGAAAACCTCCCGTATCCTGATGTTCTCCAAACCCAAAAAGCCTCCATCTGATGCCTCTTCCTATCGTCCTATCTGTCTCACACCAGTGTTCAGCAAGCTCTTGGAATCCATACTTTCCTGGCGCATCCATCACCACCTCCGCCAAAACCACCTTACCTGCCTTGGCCTCACCTGGATCCCTCATCTCCGCTCCATCCAATCCAAAGCCCACAACTGCCTCCGACTCCTCAAACTCCTCTCTGGCCAGACATGGGGGTTGCACCCCTCTACCATTCTCCACACCTACAAATCCTTAATCTGTCCCAGCCTCTGCTATGCCAGTCCTGCATGGATATCTGCCCCCCCCCCCAAAGTCCCTCCAGATCCTTGAGCGTCATGCACTCTGCCTCGCCTTCCATATACGCCTCCCGTCGCCCATGCAGATCCTCTATGATCTCATTCCTTTCCCCCATCTGCTCCTATTCTTCGAACATATCTGCATCCTCTACACCTCCCGCCACCTTGATCGCCCTCACCCCCTGGTTTCTCCTCTCCTTTCCCATCCCTGCCTCCTGCCATGTCTTCACTGTGGCTTCCACCATCTCCCCCTGCTGGATGATGCCCTCTCTCCCTCCATTTATCCCTGCTATCAACTCTGATCCTCACTCCCCTCCTTTCCTCTATCCTTTTCCTGGGGTCCCTCCCCCCTTCCTTCCTCTTTTTTCCCCTCCTCCCCTCTCTCTGCCCCTTTCTTCCCCTGAGTCCTTTTGTATTTGCCTCCTGTGCCTCTTCTTATTCCCTCTCGCATCTGCCCTGCCTCTCTCCCCTTTATGAGTCCTCTCCCTCCTTGGTTCCCCCCCTTTTCGTTTTTTCCTTCCTCTCTCCTGGCTCTTCCCCCTCCCCCAGGTACACCCCCCCCCCCCCCGTCCATCTGCCTTTGGCTCGGGAGTGTCATCTTTGTGCCGCCATTTTCGTGCAGTGTTTTATAGTGAGTGTTCCGCGTTGTGATTTTTCGGAAGTGTTGCAAACGTCCATCATACTGTCGCTGGATGTGCTTTTTATCTCTTGCGATCATAAACCATACTGTCGCCATGTTGTTTAATTGTGTGTGTACTATATTACTTGTCTGATTCCTGTGTATTTTATGAACATTGCCAACCCCTTTTTGCTTTCAGTTTTAATTTCCGCATTTTCCCACCATTTTACAATTTAAGCCACTGTTTAATTGCCTGTTTTTCTTGTTTCTTTTCTTCTTCCGTTTTTTTTTAAATCTGTAGGCTGTAGAGCAGCGTACTAAGCTGCTGCCAGCAATAAAGCAAAAAAAAAAAAACTAGAACGGTATCCCTCCTAGCAACTCTGATCCTCACTCCCCCTCCTTTCCTCTGTCCTTTTCTCGGGCCCCCTCTCCCACACTTCCCCCCTCTCTGCCCCCTTCTCTCCCCCGAGTCCTTTTGCACTTCCCTCCTCTGCCTCTTCTCATTCCCTCTCACGTCTGCCCTGCCCCTCTCCCCCCTTATGAGTCCTCTCCGTCCTCGGTTCCCCCCCCCCCCCATTTTCGTTATTTTTTTCTCTCCTCCCTCCTTGTTTTTCCCCCCTCCTCCAGGTGCCCTCCCCCCCACATCTGCCTTTGGCTCTGGAGTGTCATCTTTGTGCCGCCATTATCGTGCAGTGCTTTACAGTGAGTATTTTTACAGTGAGTGTTCCGTGTTGTGTCTTTTGGGAAGTGTTGCGAACGGCCATCATACTGTCGCTGGGTGTAATTTTTTTATCTCTTGCGAATAGAAACCAGACTTTCGCTATGTTTTTTAAATGTGTGTGTATTATGTTACTTGTCTGATTTCTGTGTCTTTTATGAACATTGCCAACCCCTTTTGCTTTCTGTTTTAACATTCCGCATTTTCCCTCCATTTTACACTTTAAGTCACCACTTTATTGCCTGTTTTTCTTGTTTCTTTTCTTCTTCCGTTTACAAAAAAAGTCTGTAGGCTGTAGAGCAGCGTCCTAAGCTGCTGCCAGCCCGCCCCCTTCCGGGGGGAATTGAAAATCAATAAAAAAATCTGGAGCGGCAGTCTAGCGGCTTACTCTGAAGATGGCTGAACTTTATACAGGTGAAATATTGGAAGAAGAAGGAGAATTGTTGTGGCTGCACACCCGATACTTAATGGGTCTTTGCGCCGACAAAACCTGAAGATTCGCGTAGAAAAAGAGGTGTTAGCCTTATTCGAATAGTCGCTTCATCTGCGATCCTCTTGCTTAGAGCGAATGCTAACCATTACACGTGGTTACCGCCGGTGCCTTCACAGATACGTCAGGTACATAACAGACGCGTAAAAGTACTCTTGCGGTTTTCTCGGAATTATGGTTTTTAATGGCCAATAAAGGTGTACAAAGTTTGAAGCAAATCCGTCTTCCCAAAGTCGTGGGCTCCCATTGTAAGTAATTAGTCAGTGGAGTAGAAGGAGTTGCGCACTAATAAATCCATCAGGCTTCTCTTAAGCCCAGCAGGTAATCAATCAGCCGCGAACTATCTGCGCCGCTGCATGGGCTGACAGAGAGAGAGGCGGTCTCCCCAACAGGTGTCGCGGCCGCCCGTCAGCTGTTAATCGCGGGTCCCGCCAAGGCGGCCGCCCCCATTACGCAGGCTGTTTACACGCGGTTTCACTTAACCGAGTCGCGTGTTTGCCGAGGCGGTGGAATGCCATCAGCCGGCCGCCCGGAGCGCGCGCTGCCCGCGGGGACCTGGCCGCCGGTCACCCCGGTGACGTCACACAGGACTAGGCCGCCGGCCTCCCGCCCCCGCCCCGCTGCCTCTGCCGGCGGGTCAGTCCCAGAGGAGGCGGTGATTAATCCCGGTTATCTCGCGGGAGCCCGTCTGATGTACGGACCCCACTCCGCCACGCGCCGCGATTAATTCAGCCACACTCGCTGCCAGATCCGGCGCCAGATATTCGGCCGGCGGAACGTACTGCTCTACATATCGCGCGGCTTAAGTAGCGCTCTGCGGCCGCTCGCCCCGGGATACCAGCCAGCTGGCTGCAGCGCTCCACTGTTATCAACGTATGCCACACACTGTGTCACTGGAATAGCGCCGACCCCATCACAGCTGCATAAAGCTCCGCACGGTAGCCACTCTGCTCCTTTGAACCTCAGTAGCTGAGGACTCAGTTGAAAGAGGAATTAACCACGGTACCACTTTTTCTGCATCTGCACATATTTGTCGTTAGACGTATAAGTGCAGATCTTATGATCATTCATACCTTAAGACGTGCACGCTTCATGTGTTTTTGTTGTTCATTTTTCTATGTCTAACAATATTCCGGAAAACACGTCTCATAATTTACTACCTGATGTTTTCTCTGCGTTCACTACTGCTTCGACAGGTAGACTACACCTGTTTTGCTCAAATGGCTCTAAGCACTGTGGGACTTAACAGCTGACGTCATCAATCCCCTAGACTTAGAACTATTTAAAGCTAACTAACCTAAGGACATCACACAGATCCATGCCCGAAGCAGGATTCGAACCTGCGACTGGAGGAGCAGCGCAGTTCTCGACTGAAGCGCCTAGAACCCCTCGGCCACAACGGCCGGCACCTGTTTTTCGTCAACGTGTCCACATTTCAACTGCTGATCTGCTGCCCAGAGGAAAAAATAAAACTTAATGTCTTGCTCTTGCAACATGTACTCAAAGTACCTATAATTATTAGCCTGAAAACTGATGTCATGGTGTTCAGTTCAGTTTTCTCAGTCACCAATCACAATATACACATTTGTACCCGACGCACGCCGTTCTCCGTTGACGTTTCTTAATCCTGCATACGACACCAGCCGAAAGGTGTGCCTGAACAGAACAGTAAAGGGGACTCCACACCAACAGAGAGACGTTCCTGCTAAACTTAAGACCAGCGCTTGCAAATAAACGCTTTTTACCTATAATTGGTCCTATGACTTGTCGCTAGAAAACCTGTATGCCGTCGGAGGGGTGCCGGATTCAATTCCTGGGCTCGCAACGGCGTCTGTGTAGAAGAATGATTGTCCCTCGCCAAAATCCTACGCACCAAAACTAATGAATATTATTTATCTTTCAAGGCCAGTCAGCATACAACAGCTAATTTATTAACAACACATAATTCATCAATTCGTGCTTCCCAGTTCACAGTATTACATAAATCCTATCATATTTTTGAATGCAATAAAGAGCAATTAATATAATGAATGTTACAAATGATGTTCCTTTAAACCTTTGTTATAGATTGACAAACCATCACAGTAGCATTATTCTTCATACAAATGTTCAAATGCATGTGCGCCATTTTTAATGCTTTGATGTGAGCGCCTCTCTGTATTAGCATGGAAACCTCTTAACCTTTCAGCATATATCGCAGAGCAAGCATGACATATTTGTTTCTTTAACACATCTGGATTTTCCTGTTCCGTTTCGAGAACCCTGGCTTTGATATAACCCCTTCAGAAGAAATACAAGGCGTTAAATCAGCCGATCTCGATGGCCATTGAATGCAACAACGACGAGTTATCCACCGTTCGACGTACAAATTGTTGAAATATTTCCTAACCCGTGCATGAGAATGGGGTGGAGCACCAACGTGCTGAAGTGGAATGTCCTCTAGGAGATGACCAAAATTGAGCTCATTCTGTAATAGTTACAAATGAAGCCGACCAGCTAGTCTGGGAGCCAAACAGATTGATCCCATGATATGGTCTCCTAGAATACCGTGCTGTAAGCTAAAATCCCAGTGCGCTTGCATGTGATGTGACTGTAAGCAGTGAGGCTTTGCAGGAGCCCAGTATTATAGATTTTCTATTGACAGTGGCGTCATCGGCGGAATAGCATCTGTCTTTATTTAAGAGGCGTCTGCAGAATTATACCCAATTTTTGAAATTATTATCGAGGATAATAAAAAGAGATTACATGTCTCAGGGAAACATTTAATTAAAAGATATATAAGATCACCAATGATACAAGGACGACCCATTGCTTGCCAATGTCGAAGAGCCCTGGCAGTAGTGACAATATATAGAGGAAAATGAGTTGAAGTTTGTGTTGGGGAGGGCACTCAGCTTGGGCAGAAATGTTGACCATCAAGCTGTGGTACTGTAATGGTTAGCATATCTACCAAACAAGATTTCGTCTGCTTCGATTATTTTGGAAATTGTTTCCATACAGATGTTTGTGTAGGTGCAGCTTAAAGGGATGCCATTTTCGTTCATCCAGGATGCTTTGCACCAAAGACATCTATGTTCCAAGGTCGACTGCCGCTCTTGTCTTTTCTAATTACGGTGAGAAACAGGTATTACTGTGCGATATGTAATGAAATACCTAATATTAATAATATTGACCATATTATTATTATTACTCTTTCCTTTCTCAGATGTTATGTGTAGTTAAAAATGGAGAGTGACGCGGACCTTGATCAAGCGTGACTTCCTTTTATCTGTACGGTATGTGTTACATTGCATTTAGTAACTTTCGGGTAATAGAACATGTATCAATAATTACAGATTTCTGTAAATGTATATATAAGTTTGGATGTAGCTGTATTGCGTTAATGTACTGGTGGATATTGTGTGGTATGAGTCCTGTAGTTGATAGTAAATTGGTATAATGTCAACTTCATCCTGGTGCCACATGTCCTGGACTTCCTCAGCTGGTTGGATGTATTTTTCAATTTGTTCTCCTGTTTTCTTCAGTATATTTGTTGTATTGGGTATGGATATTTCGACTAGTTGTGTTAATTTCTTCTTTTTATTGGTGAGTATGATGTCAGGTTTGTTATGTGGTGTCGTTTTATCTGTTATAATGGTTCTGTTCCAGTATAATTTGTATTCATCATTCTCCAGTACATTTTGTGGTGCATACTTGTATGTGGGAACGTGTTGTTTTAAAAAGATTATGTTGTATGTCAAGTTGTTGATGTATTATTTTTGCTACATTGTCATGTCTTGTGGGGCATTCTGTATTTGCTACTATTGCACATCCGCATGTGATGTGATCTACTGTTTCTACTTGTTGTTTGCAAAGTCTGCATTTATCTGTTGTGGTATTGGGACCTTTAATGATATCTGGTGTTTATTGTTTGATCCTGTATTGCGATCATGAATCCTTCTGTCTCACTGTATATATTGCCTTTTCTTAGCCATGTGTTGGATGCGTCTTGATCGGTGTGTGGCTGTGTTAGATGATACGGGTGCTTGCCATGTGGTGTTTTCTTTTTCCAATTTACTTTCTTCGCATCTGTTGATATTATGTGATTTGAAGGGTTGTAGAAGTGGTTATGAAATTGCAGTGGTGTAGCCGATGTATTTATATGAGTGATTGCTTTGTGTATTTTGCTAGTTTCTGCTCGTTCTAGAAAGAATTTTCTTAAATTGTCTACCTGTCTATAATGTAGGTGTCTTATGTCGATGAATCACCTTCCTCCTTCCTTTTTGCTTAATGTTAATCTTTTTGTTGCTGAATGTATGTGATGTATTCTATATTTGTGGCATTGTGATCGTGTAAGTGTATTGAGTGCTTCTAGGTCTGTGTTACTCCATTTCAATAATCCAAATGAGTAGGTCAATATTGTTATAGCATAAGTATTTATAGCTTTTGTCTTGTTTCTTGGTGTCAATTCCGTTTTCAGTATTTTTGGTAGTCTTTGTCTATATTTTTCTTTTAGTTCTTCTTTAATATTTGTATTATCTATTCCTATTTTGTCTGTATCCTAGATATTTATAGGGACCTATTTTTTCATCGCTTCTATGCAGTCGCTGTGATTGTCCAATATATAGTCTTCTTGTTTAGTGTATTTTTCCTTAACTATGCAATTTTTCTTGCATTTGTCTGTTCCAAAAGCCACATTTATATAATTGCTGAATACTTCTGTTATCTTTAGTAATTGGTTGAGTTGTTGATTTGTTGCTGCCAGTAGTTTTAGATCATCCATGTATAGAAAATGTGTGATTTTGTGTTGGTATGTTCCAGTAATATTGTATCCATAATTTGTATTATTTAGCATGTTGGATAGTGGGTTCAGAGCTAGGCAGAACCATGAAGGACTTAATGAGTTTCCTTGGTATATTCCACGCTTAATCTGTATTGGCTGTGATGTGATATTATTTGAATTTGTTTGGATATTAAGTGCAGTTTCCAATTTTTCATTACTATGTTTAGGAACTGTATCGATTTTCGATCTACTTTGTATATTTCCAATATTTGTAGTAACCATGAGTGGGGTATACTATCAAAAGCTTTTTGGTAATCAATGTATGCGTAGTGTAGCGACCTTTGTTTGGTTTTAGCTTGATATGTCACCCCTGCATCTATTATCAGTTGCTCTTTACATCCTCGTGCTCCTTTGCAACAACCTTTTTGTTCTTCATTTATAATTTTGTTCTGTGTTGTATGTGTCATTAATTTCTGTGTAATGACTGAAGTTAATATTTTGTATGTTGTTGGTAGGTATGTTATGGGGCGATATTTAGCTGGGTTTGTTGTGCCTGCTTCATCTTTAGGTTTCAGATAAGTTATTCCATGTGTAAGTGTATCAGGGAATATGTATGGGTCTGCAATGTAACTGTTAAATAATTTAGTTAGATGTGAATGTGTTGAGGTGAACTTATTTAGCCAGAAATTTGCTATTTTATCTTGCTTGGATGGACCATTGGGGTGACTTCATGTTGCGAAATTATTACTTCTGGCATTTGTGGTATCATCTTGTATGTGTCTGTTTATGCTTGTATCCACTGTGCATGCCTGTTATGCTGTACTGGGTTTGACCATATGTTGCTCCAGAAGTGTTCCATGTCCATTATGTTTGGTGGATTGTCTATTTTAATTTGTGTGTTATCTATTGTCTGGTAAAATTTCTTTTGGTTTGCGTTGAATGTTTGGTTTTTTTACCTTCTATTTTCACTTTTTTTTGTATCTTCTAAGTCGTTTGGCCAATGCTTGTAATTTCTGTTTCTTTTCATCTAATTGTACTATCGCTTCTTGTTGTGAGATTTTAGCTAACGTTTTTCGTTTTTTGTCTGACATTTCATTTCTTATAAATTGTGTGAGCTGTCCGATGTCTTTTCTCATTTTTTCAATTCTAATCTGCAGCCTGTGTTGCCATGCTGGTTTTGTGGGTTTCTTCTGTGTGTTGGTTGGTTCTGATCTCTGCCTAATGTGTACATTTAGTGTAGTGAGTGGTTCTATATAAACCAGTAGTTGTAACTCTTCCTTTGTTGTATTTTCATTTATTTTGTTGTGTATGATTGTGTTGATAATTGTTATTGTTGTTTCGACTTGTGGGTTATTTGGTGGTCTATGCAAGAATGGTCTAATGTCTGTATTTGTGTCTTTGTATTCTATATATGTCAGCTGAAATTTTTGTTCTATATCTAACATGTATGTCACTTCGTGTCCTATTTGTGCTTGTTCTGGGGGCTGTCTTAAGATTTCGTTTTCCTCTGATTGTTTAACTGATGCGTGTTGTTCTTTGTTTGTTTGCTCTGGGCTGTTTGAGTCCATTACTGTATTTTCTTCTTCTTCTGATTGCACATTATTTTGTTCCAGTATTTGTTGTACTTGTTGTTTGATGCTTTCTAATTCTGACTGGGGAATCCTGTTATTCTTTATTATTCCATGGAACTGATCAGCTAGTCGTTGTTCTGTTAAAAAATTTAATTCTGGGCATCCGGTAATAAATGTTGTGTATACTTGTGATCTGTATCCAGTTGTGTTGGTTCCTAAGTTTGTTGCTTGGTAATAGCAGAACATGTTGTGTCAGTTAACTTCATCTGACCATCTCATCCTCTGTCTTTGTTTTCCTTCTAGTGTGCTTGCAGGAAGAATATCGTGGAAAATACCTGTATTTGGATTTAAATCATTTTCCGTGGGGCTGGCAGTGTCGTTACCATTGTGGACGGGCATAGGTTCAAGCGTCATCCCCGACCATGACAGCGCTTGTCCGAGGCTTCATTACTTGTGTCCTGAACCAAATAATCACACTAAAAGGGGAGGGGGGGGTTAGCCCTATTAGTGGTTTGTTCTTTTATGTCGCCTTTCACGCCTGGCAGAACATAACAGAGGCCTATTCTTTTCCCGGGCTTCCGTGGGTTTTATTACTGTTATTATTATTATTTTATGTAAAATAATACTACGAGCTAAATGCCATCTTTCATTTATACTACATTTTACGTAGGCCTCACTTTTATTTAAGCTATGCTTACCGTGATAAAATTACTTAATAAAGTACCGAGAAAAATCTCCAAATAGGTCAGTACCATATGGGTGTAGTCTTCGCTGAAGTACACTCCAGTTGTTACTTGACTGCCTGTAAGACCTGACGCGAGCTACAAACAGACGGCCAATAGTTTGCGTCATCAGTCTTTTGACTGGTTTGATGCGACTCGCCACGAATTCCTCTCCTGTGCCAACCTCTTCACAACCTCTTCATCTGAGATTAGCACTTACAACCTACGTCCTCAATTATTTGCTGGACGTGCTCCAACCTCTCTCTTCCTTCAGAGCTTTTGCCCTCTATAGTTCCGTCTAGTACAACTCATTCCCTGATGTCTCAACCGATGTCCTACCATCCTGTACCTTCTCCTTGTCAGTCTCTTCCACATATTCCTATCTTCTTCGATTCTGCGCAGAACCTCGTCATTCCTCACCTATTCAGTCCATCAAATTTTCAACACTCGTCTGTTGCGCGACATTTCAAATGCTTTGATTGTCTTCTGTTCCGGCTCTTCCTCAGTCCAGATAGTTCGTGTGAAATAGCATAGGTAGAGGTTATACATGACAATCGGACTATATTATTAACTTAATCGTTTTACCGACTCCCCGACTCAGAAGATAGAGTTGCTGAACAGTTCAAAGAAAATTTGAGTCTCATTTCAAATAAATACCCCGAACCAACAATTATAGTCGGTGGTCACTTCAATCTACCCTCGATGTACTGGAAAAATTATACGTTTAAAGCCGGCGGCAGGCATAGAACGTCATCGGCAATTGTACTGAATGCTTTCTCAGAAAATTACTTTTAACAATTGGTTAATGAGCCCACTCTAAGCGTAAATGTTTGCGAAAGCATACTTGACCTTTTGGCAACCAATAATCCTGGACAAATAGTGAGTATTGTGACGAATACAGGGATTAGCGACCACGAGGCAGCTGCTGCTAGGTTTAATACCGTAACACAACAACGATAAATAATAAACGCAAAGTATATAGATTTAAAAAAGCTGATAAAAATTCTCTTAACGCCTTTTCAAGAGACGGTCTTAACTCCTTCCGATCTGATCACGTAAGTGAAGAAAAGTTGTGGAATGTTTTCAAAGAGATAGTATGGACAGCAATTGAGAGATATGCACCACATAAATTAATAAGTGATGGCACTGATCCCCAATGGTCCACAAAACGGTTCAGATCGTTACTGCAGAAGCAACGAAAAAAGCATGCCAAATTTAAAAGAACGCATAATACAGAAGATTGGAAAAGTTTTGCAGAAGATCGAAATATAGCGCGTACTACAAAGCGAGATGCCTTTAATAATTTCCAAAATGAAATTATTTTTCGAAATCTGGCAGAAAACCCAAAGAGATTCTGGTCATACATAATGCACACCAGTGGCAAGACGCAATCAACACCTTCACTACGCGATAACATCGGCGAAGTCACTGATGACAGTGGCACTAAAGCAGAGTTATTAAACAGTGTTTTCTGTAACTCCTTCGCCAAAGAAGACGAAGTAAATATTCCTGAATTCCAATCAAGAACAAGTGCTAAGATAAGAAACACGGGTCCAGATTGCATACCAATCAGTTTCCTCTCAGAGTACGCTGATAGAATAGCTCCATAGTTAGCAATTATATACAACCGATAGCTCACAGAAAGATCCGTACCGAAGTACTGGAAAATTGCTCGAGTCACACCAATACCCAAGAAGGGAAGTAGGAGTAATCCATTGATTTACTGGCCTTTATCACCAACGTCGATTTACAGTAGGGTTTTGGAGCACATACTGTATTCGAACATTGTGAAGTACCTCTAACAAAACGATTTATTGGCCCATAATCAGCACGGTTTCAGGAAATATCGTTCTTGTCAAACACAACTAGCTCTTTATACTCATGAAGTAATAAGTGCTATCGACAGGGGATGTCAAATTGATTCCACATTTTTAGATTCCCAGAAGGCTCTCGACACCGATCCTCACAAACGTCTTCTAACCAAACTGCGTGCCTATGGAGTATCTCCTCAGCTGTGCAATTGGATTCCAGATTTCCGGTCCGAAAGGTCACAGTTCGTAGTAATAGACGTAAAGTCATGGAGTAAGACTGATGTAATATCCGGCTTTCGCCAAGGAAGTGTTATAGACCCTCTATTGTACCTGATCTATAGGAGACAATCTGATTAGCCGTCTTGTATTGTTTGCAGTTGATGCTGTCATTTACCGTCTTGTAAAGTCATCAGATGATCAAATCGACTTGCAAAATGATTTAGATAAGATATCTGATCGATATTAAAAGAGGCAATTGACCATGAATAAATAAAAGTGTGAAGTTATTTACATGCGTACTAAAAGAAATCAGCTAAATTTCGGTTACGCGATAAGTCACACAAATTTTAAGGCTGTAAATTCAGCTAAATACTTAGGGATTACAATTACAAATAACCTAAACTGGAACGATCACATAGATAATATTGTGGGTAGAGCAAACTAAAGACAGCGATTCTTGGCAGAACACTTAGAAGGTGCATATGTTCTACCGTAAGTAGGATGTTTAGTTTTTTTTTATTGGTAACGCCGCCGCCACGTAGCGCTCTGTATGAAAATCACTGGCTGTGCCGTGTGCAGTCTGTGGCTGGTTTGCATTGATGTCTGCCATTGTAGTGGTGGGCAGCGGCAGCTGGATGCTAACAGCGCGTAGCGTTGGGCAGTTGGAGGTGAGCCGCCAGCAGTGGTGGACGTGGGGAGAGAGATGGCGGAGTTTTGAAATTTGTAAGACTGGATGTCATGAACTGCTAAATATATTATGACTATTAAGGTAAATACATTGTTTGTTCTGTATTAAAATCTTTCATTTGCTAACCTATCAGTAGTTAGTGCCTTCAGTAGTTTGAATCTTTTATTTAGCTGGCAGTAGTGGCGCTCGCTTTATTGCAGTAGCTTGAGTAACGAAGATTTTTGTGAGGTTAGTGATTTGTGAAACGTATAGGTTAATGTTAGTCAGGGCCATTCTTTCGTAGGGATTTTTGGAAGTCAGATTGCGTTGCGCTAAAAAATATTGTGTTTCAGTTTAAGCACAGTCGTGTATAAATTTTTCAAAGGGGATGTTTCACTACCAAACAGACTGCTTACACCACGCTTGTCCGCCCTATTCTGGAGTATTGCTATGCAGTGTGGGATCCGCATCAGGTGGGACTGACGGATAACATCGAAAAAGTACAAAGAAGGGCAGCTCGTTTTGCATTATCGTGAAATAGAGGAGATAGTGTGACAGACATGATACGTGAATTGGACTGGCAATCATTAAAACAAAGGCGTTTTTTGTTGCGAAGGGATCTTCTCATGAAATTTCAATCACCGGTTTTTCTTCCGATTGCGGAAACATTCTGTTGGCGCCCAGCTACATAGGGAGAAATGGTCATCACGATAAAATAAGAGAAATCAGGTCTCGCACAGAAAAATTAAAGTGCTCGTTTTTCCCGCGTGCCATTCGGGAGTGGAACAGTAGAGAGACAGCTTGAAGGTTGTTCATTGAGCCCTCTGCCAGGCACTTTATTGTGAATAGCAGAGTAATCACTTAGATTTACATGTAGTTTCTGGCAGCGGAACATGGATATTGAGTGAGAATGAGATACAGTCAGCAGAAATGAGATTTTTTTGGAATTGTCAAACGTTACTCAAGGAGAGACCACACGAAAACTGATGACTTTCCAGCCAGCACTTGGGATTTATAAATCAAATGAGAAGATGGACGAATGCAGAGTAGCATAACTGATGTAATCCAGACAGCATTAGGAATTTATGATTTAAAAGAGAAGATGGACGAATACAGGTAAGAATGGATACAACACTTCAAGCGGATGGATGAAGACGGGATTTCAATCCTTATAAACAATCATAAGCCCCGAGAAAGAAGAGATGTAAGACAGCCAAGAAAGAACAGGTATACTCGCTAGGTACTGAAATACAGAAGAAGATTTTTCACACGTGTTGTGCACCCCACGTTTCGCACTCACATAACGACTGAAGACACATCATCATGCAGCCAGCTCATGCCAGTACCGATGTCTTCAGGTGTGCCTCTTGGGTAAAGCTGAAGGTCGCCACCGTAGAGATAATTCTACAAGAACAGAAAAGACGGATTGTAATTAACATAAAGGAACCATAGTTGGCCGATAACTGTGACACTCCAGAGAAAACGTGATTCCAAGCTTACCACAGCAAAACACTTTTGTAGGTTTTTCTGGTGGTTTTGAAAGAGCAGCGTGTCAGCATTCTATTTACTAAAGCCTAATAGTGTCAATAATTCTGGTCTCAAGGATGAGCATGGCACATAACAGATAACGTATTTGTGCTGTACTGTTTACGTAAACTTGGACTGATTTTTTCATATGTGATTAAAGTTTATAAGTATTTAGTCAGTTGATTAGGAAAATTGCATTTCAGGCACCTGGATACAGTTGATCGGCAGTCACATGATTACATTTACAGGGGCAGGAAATGTACTCTCGCGGAAAAGATTCACAATACCAAAAAGGAGTCGTGCGACATAATCAAAAGTTGATAAGCATTGTCTCTACAGCTGAAAGGTTATTTCTATTCGAATTTCGCACCATTCGCATCAGACTGGCGCTGGTAGCACCAATATGAGGATGCAGAAAAGATTTGCTTCAAATACAAGTTTTAACTGTGGTGAGCGTTAGTTATCTTTGAGATTGTATGTGGTGTTAATCAAGAATGCATTTACGGCGATAATGACGCCGTTATCAACACTTCGCCGTGTGTGAACGAGATCGTATAATAGAGCTACGGGAAGCTGGACGTTTCGGCAGGAACATGGCCACGTACATGACTGCTGCCAGCTGTGGTCCCGACAATTTTCGACCGCAAGGAGACCGGGCTCCGGACGGCCACGTTGCATTACCGAGGAGGAGAATCGTTGTGTTCGGGATATAACTCTGGCGCATCCTACTGCTGCTGCTGCAGGAGCAATCTGAGCAGCAGATGGCACCACAGTGACACAACGAAGTCCTGCTAATCAGTTACTTCAAGAACTGAGCCAGGCGCTCTGTAGCGTGCATTCAATTGACTTCAGTGGTGCCAAGCGAGAGTTAATTGGAGGGCAGGATGGAGGCCTGTTGTGTTTACTGAAGAATAATGGTTCTGTCTCGTTGTCAGTGATGGCCTATGTTGGTTAGAAGGTAGCCAGTTGAGGATCTCCACCCGACCTGTTCGACTGCTAGACACACTGGAGTCAGGGTTGGCGCGATTTCTATGTTTTCCCAGACTCTGGGCAGAGACTAGCAGATTCCTTCTAGGGAGCTACCACCTCATACGTAGGCTGCCGTTAAAAAATGGAAAGAGGACTGCTTTTGGTGTGGTACTACGTTTGGGCAGTATGGACTGTTGTTAAATGGCGTTTCACTATGTCCAGTGACCAAATGTGCTTCTCCGCTACTCAGGTTGACCAGCGCCAGAGAGTGTGGCGGTGACCTGTGGAGGGTTCCCATTCTTTTTATATCTTGAAGAAGGACAGCGGCGTTAGTCCAGGAGTGATGGTGTGTTGAGCCATGTGGTATGACTTCAGGTCACGGCTGGTAGTGACTGGCAAAATGGTACATAGCATACGTCGTGCGTCCTCATATGCTACCTCTAATGGCGTAGTATTGTTGTGCCATTCTTTAACACGGCCGTCCGCTGTTCCCGAACGTTTTCAGTCCGGAACTACACGGCTGCTACGGTTGCAGGTTCGGATCCTGCCTTGGCCATGGAGGTGTGTGATGTCCTTAGTTTAGTTAGGTTTAAGTAGTTTGAAGTTCTAGGGGACTGATGGCCTCAGATGTTAAGTACCATAGTGCTTAGAGTCATTTGAATCATTTCTATAACAGGATAATGGTCGTCCACACAAGATACATGTGTCTATAAACTGCCTGCGTTCTGCTGAGATATACTGATGGCCAGAAAGACTCCAGTCCGTTCCCCACAGAACATGACTGGGTGTTGCTCGGATGTCAGAACCAAATCAACGCCAGTAAACAGCATATGTAGGACCAGTTGTCACTGTTGTGGTTGAGTTTGCCTCAGCAGAGGATACAACGCCTCTACGACTGTATACTTATATGAATATACGGTGTCTGTTCTTTCGATCGTTTCCGAAAGAACAGACACCATTGATGACCTGCAGCACTTCTTGAACTATTTTCGAATTACATATTAATACCTTCAGCTGTTATCGGGCGTTGATATTT
This sequence comes from Schistocerca gregaria, assembly GCF_023897955.1. NCBI lineage: Eukaryota > Metazoa > Arthropoda > Insecta > Orthoptera > Acrididae > Schistocerca > Schistocerca gregaria. Next base: position 107,218,242 of record NC_064921.1, on the reverse strand, counting down.
ATCAATGGGGACGGGTGAAACTGTGTGCCCCGACCGGGACCTGCTGCTTACATGGCAGGCGCTCTGTCCATCTCAGCCACTGGCCATGACCTTCTTCTTCTGTGCAGATTCACACATACCGCTTGAACTCTTAAGGGACTTCGTAAGAATGTCTTTCACGGGCAATGAGTGTGTTGTGTAGCGACACTGCGAAGTAGTGTGTGGACATATAAGGTGAGATTGTGGGACTCGCGAGAGGCGTGCGAGAGATAGTCCTTGCAGTCGCACTATCCTCTGTGGCCTCGGTGGCTCAGATGGATAGAGCGTCTGCAATATAAGAATGAGATCCCGGGTTCGAGTCCCTGTCGGAGCACACATTTTCACCTGTCCCCGTTGATATATATCAACACCCGTCAGCAGCTGGAGGTATTAATACATAATTCTAATTTCGTTCTAGACGCCTGCACGTCATCAATGGTGTCTGTTCTTTCGCACATGTCCGAAAGAACAGACACCATATCCATATAAGTATAAACGGAAGTATTTGGTGGGGAGGGGGTTGTTCAAATGATTCAAATGGCTCTGAGCACTATGGGACTTAACTTCTGAAGTCATCAGTCCCCTAGAACTCAGAACTACTTAAACCTAACTAACCTAAGGACATCACACACATCCATGCCCGAGGCAGGATACGAACCTGCGACCATAGCGGTCTCGCGGTTCCAGACTGACGCGCCTAGAACCGCACGGCCACACGAGGGGGGGGGGGGGGGGGGGGTTGTGGGAAGAGACGAAACTACGAGGTCATCGGTGGCATGAGATTAGGGAAGGACTGGTAAGGAAGTCGGCCATGTCCTTTCAAAGGCACCATCCCACCATTTGCCTGGAGCGATTTAGGAAAATCACGATATACTTGGGGTCGCTCCAAAGATAGTACCACAGTACTCGCTATCGATAAACGCCGCTGCTGCCACTCACTGACAGACAAAGCGAGCAAACGTGGTAGCGCCAGTGAAAGGACTAAGAAAACGAGAGGTCACAATCCGAATACACGTCGCCAACCTGTCAACGGCACAAACGTGAGCCGGAGCACGGCTCAACGACACCGTTCTCAATAGAATCAGTAGACGCATCAAGGCCAGAGGGCGTGCAACTTCCTATGTCTCCTCAGCCATCGCACATCTGTCTCATGAGAACGTTATGCACCAGTTGCAAATGAGTGATATATGTACCACAACATGTTTCGAGACTAAGTCATTATTTTATCACAGACCAGGCAGTGAAATTCCATTTCGGTTTGTTCTACTGTTCTCGGAGCTTCACTTGGTTTTGCCGGGCACAACAGACCACCGAGTATCTGTGTTAAAATTTTCTATGGGCCACACCAAAATGATGCAATACGTCTTTGAAATCAATGGATGTCTACATTTGTAGACTACGAAAGCTGAAAAGTGTCTCAGTACAAAGGAATGTTTTTTACCAGAAAAATCACAACAGTATTTGGCCTTCCATTCACCTACGGTTTTTAAATGTTCGTCCAATTTTTTTAACATTTTAATAAAAAGGGTGATCTACAAAATTCCGTTCGAAGCTGTAAAGTCCAGAATCAGTATGCCAATACGGAAAAATAATCTTGAGCATTAAAGCAATCATCCCACCCACCGACGCAGCAGCTCGAGGATACCTGTTTGGCAAAGCTCCGTGTGCTGCGTGAAGATGTCCGTAACTGCTTGCTCCTTGTGTAAGGGACCGAAGGCGTGATAACCTCATGGCGAGAGATCAGGCCTATTGGGCAGGTGCCCGCGTGTCTCCCACTTGAGTTGTGGTAACTTCTGCGTCATGACATCTGAGATGTGGGACGTGCGTTATCATGCAGCAGCAGCTTCCATTGGCGCAGTTTTCCCGGCGTATCACCTTAATTACACACCACAATTTCTCCAGCACTGGGCAGTACCATTCCCCTGCCGGCCGCTGTGGTCGAGCGGTTCTAGGCGCTTCAGTCCGGAGCCGCGCTGCTGCTACGGTCGCAGGTTCGAATCCTGCCTCGGGCATGGATGTGTGTGATGTCCTTAGGTTAGTTAGGTTTAAGTAGTTCTAAGTATAGGGGACTGATGACCTCAGCTGTTAAGTCCCATAGTGCTTAGAGCCATTTGAACCAAGTACCGTTCCCCAGTGATGGAGACACCAGGTTGAGGTTGGCCTCCCAGATCGACAGGCGTCTTTTGTCGAATCGCGACCTTCACGGAACCTGGTGAACCATTCAACACTAGTAAATTTTAACAGACATGCTGCCCCATAAATATTCTTCATTTTCCGATTGATGTATAGGGAGGTTTATCCTTCAACGTCAACGTTAAGAATAAGAGAACGTTCGTCGTGCTTTGAGGAATTTTTTTGCTTTTATTTTAGAGTACAAAAATAGTTGAGGTCATAAGCTCTCATGTCATAACCTTAGAACTCCAATAAGTAACATATTCTAAAAACGTCTATACGCTAATCCCAGTCGACGGAAGGGAAGAGAGCTAAAAACAAGGACTTCATCTTGGAGAAAGGCCCACAACGTGCGCCCTAGGGACAGCAGAGGTCCCTAACCAAAGGTTAAATCTTCTTGCTAACACGGATAAAAAAGTAAAACGTGATCGACAGCACACGAACCGTCAATGGTTAATGCTAATGAACACAAAGTGGTGGGGAACCACCGCTTGACAAATGACGATGGCTGAAAAGATAGTGCCCAAAATGAAACGCAGCAAAACTTACCTCCTCGCAACGAGAGGGCCGAGAGGTCATCAGTGCAGCATTTGGGAGAGTTTTAATTCTCCTCAGCTTGTCCCCATGAAGAGAAGATCAGTGGTGATACCGAAGTGATACCTTATAGCGATAGACGGCAACACGGAGATCGTCCGAACGATGCTGCGTCAGCAGCGTCGTTTGCCGTCAGACTCACAGGACATAAATATCATTGTGGTTCTCTCAAGAGTGAGGAAGTGAAAGGTTTCTTGGATCCGTTGTGTCAAGGGATGGATTGTACACAGCATACAGAGCCTCTGAAGGCACTGAGAGAATTGGAGCAGATGAAACAATTGAAAAGCCTGTGTCACCGGATGTAGTGCGTGGCTTGATACAGGGCAAAGCGCTCTGCCGTAAATACTGAGCAGTGTTCTGGAAGTCGAAACCGAAAATCATTGCTGCAACAATGAAAGCACATCCAACACCACGATCAGTTTGAGAGCTACACCGAGGTACTATGGCTAAGATCTGTACTGACAGAAACTTACAGCGGTACATCGAATCTAGAGTAGTTTCCTAAGGTGGCGAATGAAGTCCAAGGTGACTAAAGTTTCCCGCCCATTGGGAACTGGGCAGACTGCGTGAAGTTAAACTGCCGGAACAATATCTGAAAGCGAACTTCAGGAGGTAACAGAGAAGAGCGACCCACCCCATAGTGGTAGTCAAAACAGACGTCTAAGAAGCAGGAAGAGGTTGGGTGCGCAGACATGGCAGACAAACGGCATGCGTGCGTATCGGTTGAGGAGATCGTCACATCGGTAAGATAGCAGTAGTTCGGCAGCTTCTACATAGAGACTCTCAACTGGGCTGGTGCAAAAAGCGTCAGTAGCCAAATGGATTCCACTGCGTAAGATGGACAGACGTGCAGACGCATAAAGGAAACACACATAGTCTAGTTTCGAACGGACAAGGAATAGGAAGAAACGGAGGAGGGTGGTCCGATCGGCCTCCAGGAGGTGTCGCTTTGGACACGTAGAACAATGAGCGACTGAGTGCAGTGGGCAGCCAGGTAAGACACGTGAAAGGGAAGAGAAAGTTTTCTGTCAAGCATGAGCGCCAGGAATTTCATAGTTTGAGCAAATGGAAGAACAACAAACCCATTGCGTCGATAGCAATTAATACAAACGGTTTTGTCAGTGAATAAGAAAAACAGATTGTCGATGTTCTACGGACAAAGATGATCGAGACATCGCTGAAGATGCTGCTCAAGGAAACAAGTCCTTGGAGAAGTCGTCGACACAAAGGGAGCCAGAGATGCCTAGTGGGAGACGGGGTGTAGCAAAGAGGACTACGCTCAGGATAGAGCCTTGAGGCAACTTGCTCTTCTGGATAAAGACGTCAGACAATTGCGAACCCACGCATATCTTGAAAATTCGATGTTTTAAAAATTCCTGAAGAAAATGGGTCATGTGAAATGGATAACAGTGTCTTATTCTTTCTTCAAATCTAAGAACACGGCAACAGTTTGGTATTTCCGCAGAAAAGTTTTCATGACATAGGGTGATAAAGTGACGCGCTGGTCAACTGCAGAATGGGGCGCACGAATCGACATTATACAGTCGTCAGTAGTTTTGGAGACTCGAGGCACCATACACCAGTATCTTTACACCAGCGTCTGAGAAATGCGCCATCTGCCCAAATGCTGTTGTACGTATGGAGGAGAAAGTTCTTGGGTGCAGGAGAGAGGTGCAGCAACTCTTGAATGTGAACACCGTCCGGCTCTGGAGCGGAACAATGGGATAAGTTGAGAGCATGGTCAAGCTCCCTTATAGGAAAGGTGGCGTTGTAGCATGCGCAATTCTGAGGGGAGAAGGACATAACCATGAGATGGAATGCAGTCCTCGGAGAGGGCGGTAGGGGGAGGGGGGAGGGGGAGGGCAAAGCCTAATGGAAGGAAATGAAAGAGATCAAAGCAATCGCTGAGCATGCAACTTCGTTTCTTGGAGGCTCAAAAGAACCTGACACTGCCATTCCAAGAACAGCCATAACTGCTCCATGTTGGATGTAATGCGGCGAACATTCCCGGGGAGGCAGTCACCTTGACTGCTGGACAGTGCCAGCCTTCGAAGACTCACTGCTATGGGGACAGTGGCTGGAAGATCCTGTTCTCTGAAGTCTACAGAGACGTCGGCAGCCAGCCCCTGTGGCTGAGAGGTTCTAGGTGCTACAGTCTGGAACCGCGCGACCACTACGATCGCAGGTTCGAATCCTGCCTCGGGCATGGATGTGTGTGATGTCCTTAGGTTAGTTAGGTTTAAGTAGTTCTACGTAGCCACTAAGGCTGCATCAACCTTTTTCTTTACCCAATTTATTGCAGTGACACCCTGATCAGAGAGATAATGACGGGTTCCCCATCGGTCAGACCATCAAGTAGCAGAGTGTAACACGTACGATGGGCCTCAACACGAACAGGATATTTGTAATGATCGAAGGTGTAGCAGTTTTTGGGCTTGAAAATCACAAATTCTCTTCAGAAGCAAAATCCCAGTACGTTAGCGAAGGCAAGACTTCACAGGGCCTGCCACTGCATCAACATCATTCTATATAATTGTTGGAAAAGAATTGCCCTCTTCTGTATGTTACATAACGAGGAACTGAGGTGCAGCTTGGAGAGTCGTTAAACCTTAATCACATTCCATTTACGTTTATTAGCCGTAGACTGAGATGAAGATGATTAGCTCATTGCGGAAAAATCATCTGTGTTTGTCAGCGTCTCCGAAGGCACTCTCCTTCCCACTGGGGTCACTTCAGAGGATGGCACACTCACCTGAGGTGACTGTTTACGCCTCAGGTCACACCTCCTGAACTCCAGACAGAGGAACCAATTGGCTATTGGAAAGATAACAGCTCAGGCAGTCGTCCCTCCCTTTTCCAGACCTGTATCTGGGGGCACATGCGAATACTACCTGTAGACATGGGGCTGGAAACTAGGCTTTACCCAGTCTTATGCGTTAAACACGTGAGGTGGCCTTCAGGAGCACACAAGGAGGAAGGAGAATCAAAGAGAGACCTCAAACCCAAAGAGGGGGAAGGGCAAGAGAGTGAGAAGGAAGAAAGAAGGGAAAAGACGAAAGAGTGTTCCGATGCCAGGCTACCGAAATTTTTGAACACATTCCCGAAACTATCCAAGACATGTCCCCCACCGGAGGGGGAAAACTTGAAAACATGACTCACAGCATGCCTCAAGCTCACATAGATGACCATTCTTCTTTACCATGGTAGTCACTTCATATGAGTTTGGCCCCTTCTTGGCATCATCTGTGGCCTGAAAATGCGAGGAAATGGTGTGAAAATTTTTTCTTCTCCTTTTTTTCCTGCTTTTACCCCGTATCTTAGACGTCTTAGCGTTCTGAAAGTCTGGGAATCGTGTAACTGAATAGACTTAAGTGTCAGCCCTGTATTTAGCTTGTCGGATAGGACTCACTAAGTGGCCAGAGAGCCTCCTCCAATTCAGAAAGCGGCGTGCTAAGGCGCATTGCTGTCGGGATGGGTACATCATATGCAAATTAATCTCAATTACAATCCGTTGAAAACATGTCAATAAACTTACAAAAATTAATGTAGCCTGGTGAGTCGAGGAAAGTTCATTAATTATCCAGAACAACACTTCATTACACTAAGGATAGGAGATTTCTGTTCTATGAGTTACTGAATTTGTATTCCATAGAAAGATAGTTGTTTTTTGCTAGTCATTGAACTCAGTTTATCCTCAACTCTGCGACTTAGTCAAACACGACTGACATGACACGCAGTACATGGAAAGCAGACTACTGCAATCAAAGAGGATATTCCTGGACAACAGTAGACCACAGGTACAAAACACATGCCTTGATTCGAGGATGAATGTACCTTTGGAGAACAACATTGTATGTTAGTGAATCATGGGGAGGGGGAAAACAGCTACAGAAGAAGGTAGAGATGTGCTTCCACAGAAGAATTTGGTAATTAGGTGGACTGATAAGGTAAGAAATGAAGAGGTTCTCAGCATAATCAGCGAAGAAGGAGACATACGGAAAACATGACAAGAAGATGGTACAGAATGAACGACTTCAGGGAGTAGCTTCCATAGTACTTCAGAGGGTAAAAACTGTAGAGGAATACAGAGGTCAGCAAGTAATAGCTGACATGTGGTGGATGCGCTACTACGTAAAAAAAAAATTAAAAAAAATAAAATAAAAAAGTTTGCGCAGGAAAGGTATTTGTGGCGGATCTCATCAGACTAGTCACAAGACTTACGATTCAAAATGAAGAGAAAACATCTGTAGGAATTATGATGGGATGTGGCTTTCTGAGTAGATGACCTATGTTTTGTTTAAGACTTCATGAATTCCAACACGAAAATCGACAGGAGACAATCAATACTCGACAAAAGATAATAACTGGCACTCTTAAGAAGACTGATAATAGACATGAAACATATGCAGTATACTTCCGCTTATCGGAAGTATAAGCTGGGACCAATGCATTGTAATGCGACGGCATGGAAAGAACCTTGCGTACACTCATAAGGAAAACGATTAAATACAGACTCAAACATTCAGTCACGCATGCAAGATTAGATTTAGCAAGAGAGAGTCTGCTACATCATAATATCTACGGAAACTATTGCAGACTGTGTACGTAAGCAAATCACCACAGTGGACAGGTTGGAAAACCAGTATTGCGTAAAATTAAGAAACATAAAAATTAATAAACTCCCGCTACATTTATAGGTGCTCGGACTACATAGAACGGCTGAAAGAATCAATCATATAAGAAAATCCCGAAACGACATTAAATTGGATATCATAAAAGCAGACAAAATTTAACCAAACAAACAGAAGAATATTTTGCCTAATTCGGTGGTAAACACAAACAGGCATCTCAGCGGAATGTTCTGAACACTTAGTAGACCAGTGATGAACAACTACGAACTAGACGATTTAGCCACAGAAACCACTGCTTAATCGAAAACTCATTTGTTTTCTATTCAAACACAGACGGTGAAAACAATTATTAAGGACAGTGACAGAGAAAGACATCCATCCTATCATTGTATTACACGAAACCGTGCCTAGAACAAAGACCCAATTAGAAAGTCCATTAAAAATCGAGAAATTTAGGATTTCAAGACTGCATTAAGCACAAATAGATCCCTTTAATATTTCTGAGGCGTTGAGGAAGGAATAACGTAACAAAATATCTAACTAAATATCGTTACTTTGTCTTATCATCCCACGTGGTGGCGAAACATTCTATGGACAAAGTACTAATGCAAAAACTGGAAACACTCTCGCGCAAAACAGAACTCCACTCAAAACGAATAACGTAAATCTTCTCCTAATTTTCTAAGCGTAAAACCTCGCTATTAAACTAAATAAAAGTATACCAAGACAATTTTAGTGTTTGTATCTGCATCTCGGAGTATCTACAACAGACACATCCTGACTTACCAAGAGGTGGAAGCCGGAGAAGGGAAGAGCGCTGAGACAAAAGCCTCTGCTACCTGATACCGACCCTTGCGTAAACTCTCATACAAAAGCACCTGTCTCTTCGTGTTCATAATCCTCTCTACCCTTTTGCCTAACCACCCCACGCTAGGAAAGCCGACCTAACAGACTATGTGAGTCCATTCAGGAAACACACTTGTCTAACACACTTTAACGAGACGTACAAGAACAAAACACAGGGCAGGGCTAGAGCACGGGAAAGAATTAGGACAAGAAAACATAGATGCAAGAATCGAGGAAAAAAACACAAGACTTTTTCCTTACCGTGAGGTTCGCGTTCATTTCATGCAGGAAGCTAGCGGCATTGAAAACGCGGAAATAACACAACTAAAGTGATACAAACATATGAAAAAGACCTGACAGATCCTTTTCAATGCATTGAAATTAGTTTTCACCCCGGAGTACTTGATAGCTTCCTCAGTATTTCAACATACCTGTTTTGGGTAATAATTAAATTATGAGACAGTCTGGAATCATTGTTTCAGCTCGAGTGAGTATTCAGTTGTTCTTTCACAAAGACGTGGTCCTAAATTGGTCCATCCTGTTATTAAATACCGAAGCTTGAATTAGCAAATCTCTGGTTTCTCTCCCTCTTGTTTGTCTCGTGCATACTCTGCAGCTTCCTTTGCTACAGTTTCATCAGTATCTGCTTTCATTTCTTGTGCCTGCATGATTAACATCCACCCACGTCGAAGTATTGCTCGTTTCGTCATTGCACAGAGAACACGCGCACAGTTTTAACACTGTTTGCGAATGCATATGGTAAAATTAGATGAATGCCATGTCAGTTGGTCAAGAGAGCGTTAATAAATGTGGTAGTTTGCAATTATTCCTTAAAATTGCCTTTTTCCCCGTCCAGAGTAGCTGTAGCTGATAGTACAAATCATAAAGTTGGCAATTGCATACAAAGATGTAATAGTCATCATCCTGAGGTTATCCCATGTTAGCGTTACCTTGCGTAGGATTAGATCTCTTTCTTAAATTCAGAACTTAAAAGAAACAATTTCCTGTGGATAGTAACTGGTACGGCCATCGCACTCAAGAATGAAAAACGATTCGGATTGATAACAAAATAGGTTGGGATGTCTAATGAGGGAAGACACTGATATACTCTTATAGGCTAGCTAACAAGGTTTTTCAGTTATAATCACCACACATATCCAGCGACTTGTATTACCATTAAGAATAATAAATCAGCAAGTATCATTAATTTAGGGCGGTCCTGCCTTAGGATAAGACTTCATGGTATCTGTGTTTTCTTCAGTGAGAACAAGAAAGTAGGATAACTTAGATTTAAGTTTATTCATGTAATAATCAAAATATGCACGGGTGTACTGCCGGTCTATAGTGTCCAACGGGCACAATATTTCGGCGATCAAACATGTCGCCATCATCAGGTGAACTGACGGACTGTCCGTCGGTTCACCTGATGATGGCGACATGTTTGATCGCCGAAATATTGTGCCCGTTGGACACTATAGACCGGCAGTACACGCGTGGATATTTTGATTATCAAATACGCCGGGAGAAACTCAAGAATCATATTCATGTAATGTTTGTTTCTTTCTTCTCAGCAGTATAACGCAATTCTCTTTTGCGCTGTCTGTGAATTGTTAAACATTATAAGAATTGATGATTATGCAGCCTTGTTTGTGACGTATTTCTTTATGGTCCACTTTTTATGTGTTTTCGGAAAATTTGATTTGATTTAGATATCGACACCGATTGCAAGTTTCAAGATAGCCTTATCACCTCTTGCTGTTAAACAGTTAAGATTAACGATGTTTTCTGACAAGCAATCGCTAGTAAAATGTTCTGTGGGCTCAGTCTCTGTAGAAGCATGGATGTGGACACAGCAGAAGCCACCCTGGTAGGTTTGGTGCAAGCGGCTACGGAAGTGTAGCTTATGATCCATAGCACAGGAGTAGCTCACGGCCGAGTTCCAAGAACCAGCAGTTGAGGTGAAGAGCTCAGACGTGACACAAATTCCAGCACCACTCCTTGATCTGAATAATTTGAAAGTCTTACTGGGGGACGTAAAACAGCAAGGAGAAGTACTTTAAAAAGGGTATTTCCAAAAAGAAAGGTTAGATGTGTTTATAGTCGACAGTAAAGGGGTAATAGAAAACCTTCAGCAGGAAGCACAGATAATAGCATTTCAACTAGAAAAGTAATAGGGGAAGGCATATGATTAATGTTGCATTTGATCTGGCCATTGCACAGGAAGTATTGGATGTTAATTGATGTCTGTCAGAAAGTATCGAGTCAATCACAGGTCTTAAACAGACGTAAGGCGTTTGACACAGTTCCCCACAGTCGTTTAATGAACAAAGTAAGAGCATACGGAATATCAGATCAATTGTGTGATTGGATTGAGGAGTTCCTAGATAACAGAACGCAGCATGTCATTCTCAATGGAGAGAAGTCTTCCGAAGTAAGAGTGATTTCAGGTGTGCCGCAGGGGAGTGTCATAGCAACGTTGCTATTCACAATATACGTAAATGACCTGGTGGATGACGTCGGAAATTCACTGAGGCTTTTTGCAGATGATGCTGTGGTGTTTCGAGAGGTTGCAACAATGAACAATTCTACTGAAATGCAGGAGGATCAGCAGCGAATTGACGCATGGTGCAGGGAATGGCAATTGAATCTCAATGTCGACAATGTAAAGTGCTGCGAATTCATAGAATGATAGATCCATTTAGCTACAAAATAGCTGGTCAGCAACTGGAAGCAGTTAATTCCATAAATTATCTGGGAGTAGGCATTAGGAGTGATTTAAAATGGAATGATCATACAAAGTTGATTGTCGGTAAAGCAGATGCCAGACTGAGATTCACTGGAAGAATCCTAAGGAAATGCAATCCGACAACAAAGGAAGTAGGTTACAGTACGCATGTTCGCCCACTGCTTGAATACTGCTCAACAGTGTGGGATCCGTACCAGATAGGGTTGATATAAGAGATAGAGAAAATCCAACGGAGAGCAGCGCTCTTCGTTACAGGATCATTTAGTAATCGCGAAAGCGTTACGGAGATCATAGATAAACTCCAGTGGAAGACTCTGAGGGAGAGACGCTCAGTAGCTCGGTACGTGCTTTTGTTAAAGTTTAGAGAACAAATCTTCACCGAACGGTCAAGCAGTATATTGCTCCCTGCTAGGTATATCTCGTGAAGAGACCATGAGGATAAAATGAGGGAGATTAGAGCCCACACAGAAGCATACCGACAATCCTTCTTTCCACGAACAATACGAGACTGGAACAGAAGGGAGAACCGATAGAGGTACTCAAGGTACCCTCCGCCACACACCGTCAGTGGCTTACGGAGTATGGATGTAGATGTAGATGTACGACAGTGACGCCGACGACAGCTCCCTCTAGCAGGCGCTGTTGATCTCTACAAGCGCCGCTGCAGATTCTACCCATTTGATCATGAGCAGACGGCCGGGACACTTCGCTTCAACTTCGCTTCATATAGAGACTTTGCACTACTTACGACGGGTCTAAGGCTTCGCACCTACGTGCTCATCTGTACAAAGTTATATATGCCTCTGTATGTATTCACGCACCAGTAAACCACTTTTACTTTCTTGCAGTACCGACGTGTTTTACCTTACCTGCTCCTACTCGCTTCCTTCATGCGTCCAACCTTTCAGTTTTCAGCATCAGACCCACGAGCCGCCTTCCAGGCGGGATACAGAAGTGGTTGTACGAGTATGCATGTAAATTATATATCGCTTTTTAAAATGGGATGGTTCTTTTGAAAATAGAAACTGTACACGCTAAAATTGATTTCAAGTTTTCATCTTAATTCACGTCAAGGATGTAAATCTTACAAGAACGTTTTTGAAATATCTTGTACTTTGCTATTTATTACAGAACATTCAAATGCTTGTATTTCCATAAGAAAATAATGTTATGTAACACGATCAGAAGAACTTGAAACATAGCACAAAGTGGAACAAGGAAAGATGCAGAAATTTCTGTAAATGCAAAAACGTGTAGATCAAACAATTTCTTGATAATTTATTCCTGTTAGAATGGGAGAGGTTTCAACAGCTTTTAAAAATGTTCCAAGCCACAAAACTTAACTTGCAACTATATTCTATATCTCAAAGAAATTTTCAGTGTTATCTACGGTAATAATAAGTATGTGGTTAATAATTAAATATGACTTAGCAGAGAACTGTAATGTACTACTTACATACGTGATTAGTAGTGATATTTTCCATGCAAAACTCAGGGACAAGGAAATAAAACAATGTTGTAGACCTACGGGACAATCTCATTACTGTCGCAATTCCGAAGGAATTGAAGAATATGAAGGGAAATGGCATTTACTAACAATTAGTAGACAACATCTTCAGCATCAAATTTTTAGATTCCAAAACGAGATATTAATTTAACACAGGCTCTACATGCTTGGTAAATAGTGTATTAGAATCAGGAAATCAGATAATATTATCTTGTCAATTGAAGTGTCGGGACAACATGTAATTCCACCTTTTACGCAACGACACAAATTCAGCACAATAGGCTGTAGGGTGGTATGACTGAACGAAAGTAACACATCAGGCAATCACCATCGACAGTTGCACCGAACATTTTATTTGGTACCCGTAAATAAGAAAACTAGACAAATAAAACCATCATAAGTTTAAAACTACCACACGTCTTTAAAAATTACCATTTAGGTGAAAATAAATTACTTCAGTTTTAAACATTCCTAAAAACGCGGCACATATGGCCTAGTACACATTTACCGAAATGAGTTAAATTTTATATACTCTAAATTGTAATCAGGCTGAAGAACAATTTACTAAAATTTAACAAACGTATTCTTTCATTACGACAGTGATTGTTATTACCAAAATAACTCAGTGTTCCGCCAATAATCAGATACCATGGCACACAATAGGTTACTTAAATGGTATGCATCACATAATTTAGCATATAAAATGTACAATTTCATGTGAGAAAACAAGCTCGTGAGATTCAACAACTACGGTCAGAAAACGGACGCCCGCCCGCTCAGCTGTATCCAAAACGGGCTCGAAATGGACTTCCAGACGGGAGCTGCAACGGTCACGAATGGGCACGAGAAAATCCCAGAACTAGTGGGTATCTACAACAGGCTGATATTTGCTTTAAATAACTAGAAACAGAATAACTCATTATAACACATCATCAGTAAAATTAATGCATGAAGTTAATTACAATATCGATCTGCTGTCGTTGAAGGAATTCTAGTAACACCATCAATAGAATCCGTTTCAGGCTATTAAACACACAATAACAACTGGCGTCTCTATAACTGATAAGAATTTAGGAAACTACGGCTTTCAAAATCATACACGTGTCTCAGACACACTATTAGTTCAAACAGAAACGTAACAGTAATTTTATTACAATTCAGCAGAGATAAACGTATCCAGGGATATATATATATACACTCTGTGGTGTGATATAAAAACACAATAAGCAGGTGGTAATTCAACAAGGGCCAGCAAACTGCTGTCAATGGCAGAATCTCTCAGCACTCGAGGTCCTCGTAAATGTTAATGATCACACCACATACACCTTAAAACATTACGTATTAAACCAATTAAAATCAACATATTGTAGGCCAGATCAGCAGGAGTAGCGACTGCCGCCCAAGAAAATACAGTCAACCGCACAGAATCCAGCAGTGGATTCCGACCACAATTTACAGGACAAGGAAGGCCCTTACCCTCTTGCTAGTTCGACGAAACCAGCCGCCGCAGGTCCCGATGCCAGAAGACATGAAGCAAGCGGAAGAAACACCAACGGCTTCTCAGTAACGCCTCTTTCCACGCCGGCGATATTTGCCACGGCGCCGTCACCCGGGTAACAGCCATTTTTAGACGTGCCCTGCTTGCTGGCTGACACCGGACCTTAACTGTCCGCCATGGTTCCCAAAACACCGTTACTGCTCGGGGTCCAAAAGCAAAATCACTGCCTCTCCTCCTTAGCTTTTCCTCTCACTCCCGGTCGGCCCGGTAGGTGGCGCGCTCTACGCACATCGCCGGAAAGAGGACCCACACCGGCGGCAACATTTTGTGACGGCGATAGGGTTATCAGTTGTGTAAAGTGTGATATGTTCAAAAATATGCTGTAATATTGAGATCTAATAGGCTCTGAATGTATACGGTTTTCATCTTAATTGCAAGATGTGAAGTACCGAGCGAAGTGGCGCAGTGGTTAGCACACGGCTCGTATTTCAGAGGACGACGCGACGTTTCATACCCGTTTCCGATCAACGAGATTTAGGTTTTCCGTTGATTCCCTCCGTCGCTGTAGGGAAATACCGGGATGGTTCCTCTTAAAAGTGAGGTGGTCGAGATCCTTCCTCATCTTCGAACCAATCTGAGCTTGCGCCCTGTATATAATGATCTTAGTATCGACGGGACCTTAAACACTAGTGTACCTTCCTTCTTTCCATGTGAAGCAGACATGGGATACACCCGGGCTTTGATTTGAAACTTTTGTTCTTCTAAATACACATCAATGGTATTGTATTCTCTGATGAAGGTTATTGCACAAGTGACACACGTTTAAGTATAAACAATAGTTAACATTTATGAATAAAAATAGTTAAAGCCGGATTACTGAAATGATGAGTAATGAAACACGTGAAAATTTAAGCTGGTGGTTGAAGCAAATGGATAAAATGAATTGATCGTATGGCATTGTTGGCCGGGAGGCCCCATGCAGGGAAGTTCGGCCGCCGTATTGCAAGTCCTTTTTAGTTGACGCCACTTCGGCGGCTTGCGAGTCAACGATGATGAAGAACACACAACACCCAGTCATCACAGGGCAGATGGATCATCATACAGTTATCTGAATGCTGACTTATTCCGTATTTATCAGATCTAAGTCACTCTGTGTTCACAATGGTGTCGACCGGTGCTCAAAAGTGTAACGTTTTACCCACGTAGCAATGAATATCTGAAGGGTTTAGCTATACGTGAGTTTTTCACATGTGACTCTAAATCTCTATACTGTCTGCAAACGCATTTCATTCTGTTTACTAATTTTCGAGTGGTTCATGAACTGCGTCAGCACATGTCACAGCCTACAAATGGCTACCAGGGACACAATAAAATCTCATAGTTTACGACAAAATAGTGGACCACCTTCTTTTTTTTCTCACGATCGTCAAAATATAAAGTCAATTCTGGTAGACAACTAAAAGTACAGTAAAACTGGAAAAAATAAGTTTATTCCATGCAATTTCATTAGCAAATTAGCTATGGAGTCTTAGGTGTAGTTTCGTGCTCAAAATAAATATAGCATTTTTCAGTATTTCAGCATTTCAGTATAGACTTCGTAGATTCTCAAAAAGATCTATCCCTTCTATGCGGCGATTATATTCCTGTACTGTGGTATGGAAACCTTCATTCTTGATTCTCTGTTCCACCTTAAGCATGAACTTCACCTAATACACCTTTATCCAGTACATTTGTCCCCAGACTCACTTCACTATTGCCGTTCCAAATGTGATAGAATTCTCTGTATCACGTAACACATAAGTAGTACTTCGAGGTGCCTGCTTTACATCTGGCATGGGTGCCTTCTCCAAGCGGTCATTTCTCATTGTTTCTATGCATTTGATTCCATCTGAACAAAGAGACTAAAGTAGGTGCCATGAGTTAAAGTAATTATCAATGTACACTGTGCTACCTGAGGGACGTAGCCCTCACAGAACTTTTCAGCTACAGAATGTCCCAGTAGCTTGCGGGAATCTCTTTCACCTGGTCCAACATACAGCTCAAATTTGATGAGATATCCATTAGATATAGCTAGACACCGCCATTTGAAACCATAGTGAATTGCCTTGTCTCTTATAAACTGCTTCATAAAGTGGTGGCCGTATTAAGGTTCCATGGCGTCATCCAAGGAGAAGTTTGATATGGGGACGAAGTTTTTCGCGGCGGCACGTATGTATAAAACATTCTCGGTATTCGTGCTGCGTCAGTTCTAGATAAAATCTCGAGCTTCCGACGATTACCTCCATCGTCATCGTCAGGAGCTGACTGTCTCCACCGCTGCTATGGTAGCCTCTATATAGCCCGAAGACGGCTTCTGATTGGTCTGCTTCTGATTGGTCAGCGATTACGTGCTGCGGTCTTAGACGGTGTCACCGTGTGCGCCGCAATTACGGAGCACAGCCTCACGAACAAACATAAAATATTGTTCGATGAATCAAAAATTCTGTCCCACCCCTCCACGTACTAGAACTCTGTTATTAAGGAGGCTGTTGAAATAAGAATGAGCCAAAAGAACTTTAACCGTGATAGTGGATACCATCTGAGTTGTGCGTGGAAACGAGCGCTTGATGCAGACAAGCAGCAGAGACGTTCCTTCCAAGGTTTACGTTCAAACGGAAGCGGTGGCGCCACCGGCGTACACGGTGACACCGTCTGAGACAGCAGCATGTAACCGCCGACCAATCATAAGCCGACCAATCAGAAGCCGTCTTCGGGCTATATAGAGGCTACCATAGCAGCAGTGTAGACAGTCTGCTCCTGAAGATGACGATGGAGGTCAGCGTAGAAAGCTCGAGATTTTATCTAGAACTGACGCTGCAAGAATACCGAGAATGTTTTATACAGAGAAGTTTGATGCTACAGACTCTATGGTGTCTTGACACTTCTTATTTAGATGTGAAATGAATGGCCGAACCTTATAAACTTTATCATCTTTTTCAATGCTGTCATTATCATTGACATGGAAGAACCTACGAATTTTGTCGAAAGTATTTCTGGAGATAGAATCCGAAACAAGGACAGTCTCTGTGTCAGGTCTGGTCTCCCAGTACATACGTCTATGCATGCGCTAACAATACCCAGATAACAGCAATATAGCGATGTATTTGTAGATGTAATCATGATTTATTTGTATCTTGGTCCCTTTGTGCTGCATAACCTACTGTCTCTCTCGTCAGGATCTCAACCAAATCAGCACCAAAAACTTTACGGAAATGATCTATTAGAGTCGAGTTTGATGTGAGGAGATGTTCTATTATATTAGGTATAGAATCACGGGATAGATACCTCAAACTTTTGTGAAGAGTCTATGTTTCTTCTATCCAGTGCTTGTTTCCCTAACTCGGGACCGTGATCGTGATTTGGAACAGCAGGGATTTTCCTCTTGAGTGGATTATACATATAACATTTTCAACAAGGCCGGCACTAAATACTGAAGTTATCTCCATAGTTTGTCCCGTCAAATTATATCTAAAATAAATTGGACCAGCTGCGAGAAAATGTCCCCTTACTGCCCACCGTATGATATTTCATACATAAGGATATACGCCAGTACCACAAAAAAGCAAATAATGTACTCTTTTCCCATTTGTGCTTATATATTGCATTTAAGTATTCATATTACTAATCCGTAATAATATGAATGAAATTATGAACCAGCAAATCATAATTTTATTATTACTTACAGCCTGTCCATCACTACATCTACATCTACATCTACATTTATACTCCGCAAGCCACCCAACGGTGTGTGGCGGAGGGCACTTTGCGTGCCACTGTCATTACCTCCCTTTTCTGTTCCAGTCTCGTATGGTTCGCGGGAAGAACGACTGTCTGAAAGCCTCCGTGCGCTCTCTAATCTCTCTAATTTTACATTCGTGATCTCCTCGGGAGGTATAAGTAGGGGGAAGCAATATATTCGATACCTTATCCAGAAACGCACCCTCTCGAAACCTGGCGAGCAAGCTACACCGCGATTCAGAGCGCCTCTCTTGCAGAGTCTGCCACTTGAGTTTGCTAAACATCTCTGTAACGCTATCACGGTTACCAAATAACCCTGTGACGAAACGCGCCGCTCCTCTTTGGATCCTCTCTATCTCTTCCGTCAACCCGATCTGATACGGATCCCACACTGATGAGCAATACTCAAGTATAGGTGGAACGAGTGTTTTGCAAGCCACCTCCTTTGTTGATGGACTACATTTTCTAAGGACTCTACCAATGAATCTCAAGCTGGTACCCGCCTTACCAACAATTAATTTTATATGATCATTCCACTTCAAATCGCTCCGCACGCATAGTCCCAGATATTTTACAGAAGTAACTGTTACCAGTGTTTGTTCCGCTATCATATAATCATACAATAAAGGATCCTTCTTTCTATGTATTCGCAATACATTACATTTGTCTATGTTAAGGGTCAGTTGTCACTCCCTACACCAAGTGCCTATCCGCTGCAGATCTTCCTGCATTTCGCTACAATTTTCTAATGGTGCATCTTCTCTCTATACTACAGCATCATCCGCGAAAAGCCGCATGGAACTTCCGACACTATCTACTAGGTCATTTATAAATATTATGAAAAGCAATGGTCCCATAACACTCCCCAGTGGCACGCCAGTGGTTACTTTAACGCCTGTAGACGTCTCTCCATTGATAACAACATGCTGTGTCCTGTTTGCTAAAAACTCTTCAATCCAACCACACAGCTGGTCTGATATTCCATAGGCTCTTACTTTGTTTATCAGGCGACTGTATCGAACACCTTCCGGAAGTCAAAAAAATAGCATCTACCTGGGAGCCTGTATATAATATTTTCTGGGTCTCATGAACAAATAAAGCGAGTTGGGTCTCACACGATCGCTGTTTCCGGGATCCAAGTTGATTCCTACAGACTAGATTCTGGGTTTCCAAAAACGACATGATACTGGAGCAAAAAACATGTTCTGAAATTCTACATCGGATCGACGTCAGAGATATAGGTCTACTGTTTTGCGCATCTGCTCGACTACCCTTTTTGAAGACTGGGACTACCTGTGCTCTCTTCCAATCATTTGAAATCTTCCGTTCCTCTAGAGACTTGCGGTACACGGCTGTTAGAAAGGGGGCAAGTTCATTCGCGTGCTCTGTGTAGAATCGAATTGGTATCCCGTCAGGTCCAGTGGACTTTCATCTGTTGAGTGATTCCAGTTGCTTTTCTATTCCTTGGACACTTATTTCGATGTCAGCCATTTTTTCGTTTGTGCGAGGATTTATAGAAGGAACTGCAGTGCGGTCTTCCACTGTGAAACAGTTTTGGAAAAAGGTGTTTAGTATTTCAGCTTTACGCGTGTCATACTCTGTTTCAATGCCATCACCAGCCCGGAGTGTCTGGATATGCTGTTTCGAGCCACTTGCTGATTTAAAGTAAGACCAGAACTTCCTAGGATTGTCTGTCAAGTCGGTATATAGCATTTTACTTTCGAATTCACTGAATGCTTCACGCATAGCCCTCCTTACGCTAACTTTGACATCGTTTAGCTTCTGTTTGTCTGAGAGCTTTTGGCTGCGTTTAAACTTGGAGTGAAGCTCTCATTGCTTTCGCAGTAGTTTCCTAACTTTCTTGTTGTAGCACTGTGGGTTTTTCCCATCCCTCACAGTTTTGCTCAGCACGTACCTGTCTAAAACGCATTTTACGATTGCCTTGAACTTTTTCCATAAACACTCAACATTGTCAGTGTCGGAACAGAAATTTTCTTTTTCATCTGATAGGTAGTCTGAAATCTGCCATCTATTACGCTTGCTAAACAGATAAACCTTCCTCCCTTTTTTTATATTCCTATTAACTTCCGTATTGAGGGATGCTGCAATGGCCGTATGACCACTGATTCCCTGTTCTGCACATACAGAGTCGAAAAGTTAGGGTCTGTTTGTTATCAGTAGGTCCAAGATGTTATCTCCTCGAGTTGGTTCTCTGTTTAATTGCTCGAGGTAATTTTCGGATAGTGCACTCAGTATAATGTCACTCGATGCTCTGTCCCTACCACCGATCCTAAACATCCCAGTCTATATCTGGTAAATTGAAATCTCCACCTAAGACTATAACATGCTAAGAAAATTTATGTGAAATGTATTCCAAATTTTGTCTCAGTTGTTCTGCCACTAATGCTGCTGAAGTACTAGAGTCAATAGCACTACAACAATAACCAGGAAATAAACTATCATGGTCTCCACTGCTACTGTTAGGTTCAACAATGGACTTTCAAACTAACAATAAAACATAAAAGAAATATATCAGTCGTTGACGAAGGGCTTCTGAAAACAAATACGCCTGAAAAGAGCAGGCATATGAAAGACACATACGATGGGATATAATTGGTTAAGGGAAAGAGTTTTAATTGTGTAATCAAGTGATATTTTACTGTCCAAAGACAGTTGTAAATATTCGGCTCATTTCTGCGGCAATGGACTGTATAAAGTAAAGTACATCTTTTTGACATTCATGTAATAAATTGTTATTTCATATGATACGCTTCCGACAAGTCATCTTCTAGAGCAATCAAAGAACTAGTTTCGTGGGATCATAACAGCTCTAATTTTAAGATATAATATTGTACTTCATTTCTACCCACATTTCGGAGACACTCTATGCAAGCTCCGTAAAATACGATTGATGTAAAGTAAATCTTACGAAAGAATCTTGAGTTTGTGCAAACAGAGTGGAACGTCATACAACTTCAAACAAAGCCGCTGCATAAGAGTTATTGCGTCCCCCAACACGATTACAATTGCGTTTTTACAGCTAACGGAACGAAGTGGCATATTGGTAAGATATTGTATTTTGCCTTACTCTCCAGAAATGGCAAACTATCATCACCACATCATAATTAGGATAATGAGAGATTAACAATCATTTAGGCCAGGAATGTTATTCATAAATTTTGACTACAGTATGATCAGTGATTTTGTTGTGTAACGAGGGTGAACGAAAGGTATACAGATATGGTTCAAAACGTTTGCTGGTCGCAATGGCAATGAAATTAGAAGTGTGCCAATTTCGCCAAGGTACCGATTCCCCCCATGCACCATGGACCTTGCCGTTGGTGGGGGGCTTGTGTGTCTCAGCGATACAGATAGCCGTACTGTAGGTACAACCACAACGGAGGGGTATTTGTTGAGAGGCCAGACAAACGTGTGGTTCCTGAAGAGGGGCAGCAGCCTTTTCAGTAGTTGCAAGGGCAACAGTCTGGATAATTGACTGGCCCTGTAATACTAACCAAAACGGCCTTGCTCTGCTGGTACTGTGAACGACTGAAAACAAGGGGAAACTACGGCCGTAATTTTTCCCGAGGGTATGCAGCTTTACTGTATGATTAAATGATGATGGCGTCCTCTTGGGTAAAATATTCCAGAGGCAAAATACTCCCCCATTCGGATCTCCAAGCGGGGACTACTCAAGAGGATGTCGTTATCAGGAGAAAGAAAACTGGCGTTCTACGGATCGGAGCGTTGAATGTCAGATCCCTTAATCGGGCAGGTAGGTTAGAAAATTTAAAAAGGGAAATGGATAGGTTAAAGTTAGATATAGTGGGAATTAGTGAAGTTCGGTGGCAGGAGGACAAGACTTCTGGTCAGGTGACTATAGGGTTATAAACACAAAATCAAATAGGGGTAATGCAGGAGTAGGTTTAATAATGAATGGGAAAACAGGAATGCGTGTAAGCTACTACAAACAGCATAGTGAACGCATTATTGTGGCCAAGATAGATACGAAGCACACACTTACTAAGGTAGTACAAGTTTATGTGCCAACTAGCTCTGCAGATGACGAAGAAATTGAATAAAAGAAATTATTCAGATAGTGAACGGAGACGAAAATTTAATGGTCATGGGTGACTGGAATTCGAGTGTAAGAAAAGGGAGAGAAGGAAACATAGTAGGTGAATATGGATTGGAGCTAATAAATGTAAGAGTAAACCGCCTGGTAAAATTTTGCACAAAGCATAACATAATCATAGCTAACACTTGGTTCAAGAATCATAAAAGAAGGTTGTATACATGGAAGAATCCTGGAGTTACTAAAAGCTATCAGATAGATTATATAATGGTAAGACAGAGATTTAGGAACCAGGTTTTAAATTGTAAGACATTTCCAGGGGCAGACGTGGACTCTGACCACAATCTATTGGTTATGTACTGTAGAATAAAACTGAAGAAACTGCAAAAAGGTGGGAATTTAAGGAGATGGGACATGGATAAGCTAAAAGAACCAGAGGTTGTAGAGAGTTTCAGGGAGTGCATAAGGGAACAATTGACAGGAATGGGGGAAAGAAATACAGTAGAAGACGAATGGGTAGTTTTGAGAAATGAAATAGTGAAGGCAGCAGAGAATCAAGTAGGTAAAAAGACGAGGGCTAGTAGAAATCCTTGGGTAACAGAAGATATATTGAATTTAATTGATGAAAGGCGAAAATATAAAAATGCAGTAAATGAAGCAGGCAAAAAGGAAAACAAACATTTCAAAAATGAGATCGACAGGAAGTGTAAAATGGCTAAGCAGGGATGGCTAGAAGACAAATGTAAGGATGTAGACGCTTATCTCACTAGGGGTAAGATAGATACTGCCTACAGGAAAATTAAAGTGACCTTTGGAGATAAGGGAACCACTTATATGAACATCAAGAACTCAGATGGAAACCCATTTCTAAACAAAGAAGGGAAAGCTGAAAGGTGGAAGGAGTATATAGAGGGTCTATACAAGGGCGATGTACTTGAGGACAATATTATGGAAATCGAAGAGGATGTAGGTCAGGAGTTCACTACACTCAGCTGGCGGCTACACGGGTAGCGGAGGCTGTGTGGCGTGGACTGGGCGGTTTTTTAGGTTAGAAGGCCTCGGGAAAGTGCGGGATGGGCTGCAATGTCAAAGGGTGCTTGGCAATTACAGGACGTGCTTGGATCAAGGAACAGTCGGAATTATAGTTGTAAATTGTTGTAGTTGCGCTGGAAAAGTCCCTGAGCTTCAAGCGCTAATAGAAAGCACAGAAGCTGATATCGTTATAGGTACAGAAAGCTGGCTAAAGCCTGAAATAATTTCTGCAGAAATTTTTACGAAGTCTCAGACGGTGTTCAGGAAAGATAGATTAGGCAGAATTGGTGGTGGAGTGTTTATGTCTGTCAGTAGTTGTTTATCTTGTAGTGAAGTCGAAGTAGATACTCCGTGCGAATTGGTGTGGGTGGAGGTTATACTTAACAGCCGAATTAAGTTAATAATTGGCTCCTTCTACCGACCCCCAGACTCCGATGATACAGTTGCGGAACAGTTCAGAGAAAGTTTGAGTCTTGTAACAAATAAATACCCCACTCATACGGTTATAGTTGGTGGGGACTTCAACCTACCCTCGGTATGTTGGCAAAAATACTTGTTCAAAACCGGTGGTAGGCAGAAAACGTCTTCCGAGATTGTCCTAAATGCATTCTCCGAAAATTATTTCGAGCAGTTAGTCCACGAACCCACGCGAATTGTAAATGGTTGCGAAAACCCACTTGACCTCTTGGCCACAAACAATCCAGAGCTGATAGAGAGCATCATGACTGATACAGGGATTAGTGATCACAAGGTCATTGTAGCTAGGCTCAATACCATTTCTTCCAAACACATCAGAAACAAACGCAAAATAATTTTATTTAAAAAAGCGGATAAAGTGCCACTAGAAGCCTTCCTAAAAGACAATTTCCATTCCTTCCGAACTGACTATGCGAATGTAGACGAGATGTGGCTCAAACTCAAAGATATAGTAGCAGCAGCAATTGAGAGATTCATACCTCATAAATTGGTAAGAGATGGAACGGATCCCCCGTGGTACACAAAAAAGGTCCGAACGCTGTTGCAGAGGCAACGGAAAAAGCATGCGAAGTTCAGAAAAACGCGAAATCCCGAAGATGGGCTAAAATTTACAGACGCGCGAAATTTGGCACGTACTTCGATGCGAGATGCCTTTAATAGGTTCCACAACGAAACATTGTCTCGAAATTTGGTAGAAAATCCGAAGAAATTCTGGTCGTATGTAAAATACACAAGCGGCAAGACGCAGTCAATACCTTCGCTGCGCAGTGCCGATGGTACTGTTATCGACGACTGCGCCGCTAAAGCGGAGTTATTGAACGCAGTTTTCCGAAATTCCTTCACCAAGGAAGACGAATGGAATATTCCAGAATTTGAAACACGAACATCTGCTAGCATGAGTTTCTTAGAAGTAGATACCTTAGGGGTTGCGAAGCAACTCAAATCGCTTGATACGGGCAAGTCTTCAGGTCCAGATTGTATACCGATTAGGTTCCTTTCAGATTACGCTGATACTATAGCTCCCTACTTAGCACTCATATACAACCGCTCGCTCACCGATAGATCTGTACCTACAGATTGGAAAATTGCGCAGGTCGCACCAGTGTTTAAGAAGGGTAGTGGGAGTAATCCATTTAACTACAGACCTATATCATTGACGTCGGTTTGCAGTAGGGTTTTGGAGCATATACTGTATTCAAACATTATGAACCACCTCGAAGGGAACGATCTATTGACACGTAATCAGCATGGCTTCAGAAAACATCGCTCTTGTGCAACGCAGCTAGCTCTTTATTCGCACGAAGTAATGGCCGCTATCGACAGGGGATCTCAAGTTGATTCCGTATTTCTAGATTTCCGGAAAGCTTTTGACACCGTTCCTCACAAGCGACTTCTAATCAAGCTGCGGAGCTATGGGGTATCGTCTCAGTTGTGCGACTGGATTCGTGATTTCCTGTCAGGAAGGTCGCAGTTCGTAGTAATAGACGGCAAATCATCGAGTAAAACTGAAGTGATATCAGGTGTTCCCCAGGGAAGCGTCCTGGGACCTCTACTGTTCCTGATCTATATAAATGACCTGGGTGACAATCTGAGCAGTTCTCTTAGACTGTTCGCAGATGATGCTGTAATTTACCGTCTAGTAAGGTCATCCGAAGACCAGTATCAGCTGCAAAGCGATTTAGAAAAGATTGCTGTATGGTGTGTCAGGTGGCAGTTCACGCTAAATAACGAAAAGTGTGAGATGATCCACATGAGTTCCAAAAGAAATCCGTTGGAATTCGATTACTCGATAAATAGTACAATTCTCAAGGCTGTCAATTCAACTAAGTACCTGGGTGTTAAAATTACGAACAACTTCAGTTGGAAGGACCATATAGATAATATTGTCGGGAAGGCGAGCCAAAGGTTGCGTTTCATTGGCAGGACACTTAGCAGATGCAACAAGTCCACTAAAGAGACAGCTTACACTACACTCGTTCGTCCTCTGTTAGAATATTGCTGCGCGGTGTGGGATCCTTACCAGGTGGGATTGACGGAGGACTTCGAAAGGGTGCAAAAAAGGGCAGCTCGTTTTGTATTATCGCGTTATAGGGAAGAGAGTGTGGCAGATATGGTAAGCGAGTTGGGATGGAAGTCATTACAGCATAGACGTTTTTCGTCGCGGCGAGACCTTCTTACGAAATTTCAGTCACCAGCTTTCTCTTCCGAATGCGAAAATATTTTGTTGAGCCCAACCTACATAGGTAGGGATGATCATCAAAATAAAATAAGAGAAATCAGAGCTCGAACAGAAAGGTTTAGGTGTTCGTTTTTCCCGCTCGCTGTTCGGGAGTGGAATAGTAGAGAGATAGTATGATTGTGGTTCGATGAACCCTCTGCCAAGCACTTAAATGTGAATTGCAGAGTAGTCATGTAGATGTAGATGTAGATGAAGATGAAGTGGGAGATACGATACTGCGTGAAGAGTTTGTCCGAGCACTGAAAGACCTGAGTCGAAACAAGGCCCGCGAAGTAGACAACATTCCATTGGAACTACTGACGGCCTTGGGAGAGCCAGTCCTGACAAAACTCTACAAACGGTGAGCAAGATGTATGAGACAGGCGAAATACCCTCAGACTTCAAGAAGTATATAATAATTCCTGTCCTAAGGAAAGCAGGTGTTGACAGATTCGAAAATTACCTTCCCTTAGAAATGTTGGAACACGTGAGGCAATACTGACCCCACGACTTATCTTAGAAGAAAGATTAAGAAAAGGCAAACCTACGTTTCTAGCATTTGTAGACTTAGAGAAAGCTTATGGCAATGTTGATTGGAATACTCTCTTTCAAATTCTAAAGGCGGCAGGGGTAAAAGACAGGGAGCGAAAGGCTATTTACAATTTGTACAGATACCATATGGTAGTTATAAGAGTCGAGGGACATGAAAGGGATGCAGTCGTTGAGAAGGGAGTAAGACAGGGCTGTAGCCTCTCTCCGATGTTATTCAATCTGTTATTGAGCAAGCAGTAAAGGAAACAAAAGAAAAATTCGGAGTAGGTATTAAAACCCATGGAGAAGAAATAAAAACTTTAGGTTCGCCGATGACATTGTAATTCTGTCATTGACAGCAAAGAACTTGGAAGAGCGGTTGAATGGAATGGATAGTGTCTTGAAAGGAGGATATAAGTTGAACATCAACAAAAGCAAAATGAGGGTAATGGAATGTAGTCGAATTAAGTCGGGTGTTGCAGAGGGAATTAGACTGGGAAATGAAACACTTAAAGTAGTAAAGGAGTTTTGCTGTTTGGGGAGCAAAATAACTGATGATGGTCGAAGTAGAGAGGATATAAAATGTAGACTGGCAATGGCAAGGAAAGCGTTTCTGAAGAAGAGAAATTTGTTAACATTGAGTATAGATTTAAGTGTCAGGAAGTCATTTCTGAAAGTATTTGTATGGAGTGTAGCCATGTATGGAAGGGAAACTTGGACGATAAATAGTTTGGACAAGAAGATAATAGAAGCTTTCGAAATGTGGTGCTGCAGAAGAATGCTGAAGGTTAGATGGGTAGATCACATAACTAATTAGTAACTATTGAATAGGATTGGGGAGAAGAGAAGTTTGTGGTACAACGTGACCAGAAGAACGGATCGGTTGGTAGGACATATTCTGAGGCCTCAAGGGATCACCAATTTGGTATTGGAGGGCTGCTTGGAGGGTAAAAATCGTAGAGGGAGACCAAGAGATGAATACACTAAGCAGATTCAGAAGGATGTAGGTTGCAGTAGGTACTGGGAGATGAAGAAGCTTGCACAGGATAGAGTAGCATGGAGAGCTGCATCAAACAAGTCTCAGGACTGAAGACCACAACAACACAACAACCGATTCCTGTTATAATGCAGCCCTTTGTGCTGTCTGAAAGGTCCTTCATGTTCGAATACACAATACAGGCTCCATAGAATTGGTTCTGGTCGTTAGAAGAAGTCAGTGTCTAGCAATCTAACCCAAAAACTGAAAATAATCACAATTATTAATTATAATTATTAAAAACAGAGCCCTCAGCGCAGTCGGCCGCTTTCTTAAGACACGAGGTGTTAAATGACACCAACAGCAAGAACTGTGCATCACTGGAACTCCATTTCGTCTACCGTCCAGGGGAGCTGGATGGTACAGTCAGTCTCCAGACGAGTTGAAGTGACAAGTTGAGACATTTTACTGAGTGCTAGAGGTACCAGAAAGACCGACTGTAAGTTGCCGGTTTCTCTGAAAAATATGTAATGATCTTGTTGCTGGCTGCTTGCCACCACAAATCGGATGGCAATTCGTAATTGAAGACATTAGTGCAATAACCAGATAAGTCCACTTTTAGCCGAAAATAAAATTTTACTTCGCTTTGTTTGGTCGTATGGTGCAAGACTGAGACCTGTCCATGTAATCAGCTTCCTATAACACAGGAAATGGACTTGTCAGTGTCAGGTGTTTGAGGAAAGAACCAGGCATGTCCAGAGCAATTGCCTTGGCCTGGCGCAAAACTATAGGCAAATTCTGTCATGTGAAATACATCCAAGAAGTTCGTTGTGGTTAATGTTTCACAAGATCTATTTTTCGAGTTTTCGTACTAACTTGAAGCGGTGTTTCAGTCTCACATTAAGAGTGCTGATCATGATAAGTTGACGATTTCAAAGTGCTGAATCTTTGAATACTTCACCGAACACAAACATGTAGCTCTCTGTAGTTCACCGTTTTTATAATGTATCTATCATCATTTCGTTATTCAGAAATACTAAATAATACTGACTTTTCGTGATGAAAAATTTTGTGAAGAGTTTTTGTAAATTAAATCTGAGAAATAGAAAGATGTCCTATAGCTTGCCAAGAAATACGTGTCAAACTCAGACACAGTTTTATAAATGGGTGAGTTTGTCAGAGAACTGTTACGTACGGTTCATCAGAAGGAGAAGCACAATAAATTTCTTACTAACCTTCAACTGTGATTTAAATTCTTGGGCTTGTAACATCAAGTAACCAGTAAGCAATTAGTACCTGTTGTTTATTATTTACGTGTTTGCTTATATGACATCATATTCAAAAGACAGAATTGCTTGGTGCAAAAGTAAGGCAAGTCAGTTGTTTCGAAATTCAAAGAATATCAGAATAAATCTTTATATGCTTATGTCATAAAATATTACGGTATGCTGGTGGCCTAAATAAGGATTAGAAAAAGACAAGACCGACTAAAATAATTTTCAATTTATGGATAGCTTTTTGTGTTTTACTGGAAATTATGTAAGCTTCACTTAGCTGGTCATCGCACCAACGCTTTCGGTTACGATCACATCCCCAGCACAATCGCCTTTATGCTGCGGTTAAGGTAACCTGCCACGTTTTACTCCCATGGGCCATTATTAATGTCTCTCTCGTTTGTCCTCAATTTTTTCAATTTTTAACCTGTCCTTATGTGTGTGGTTAGCCTGACTGAGCGAGTATAGCATGGCATTCGGGCATTTTCACCATCTATTTCCGTGTTTTTATCCCGTTCATTTTGTAGACTTTATTGCCAAAATTGTTTGTATGGAAACACATATTTCTTGCGCCTCTGGTCGCCTCTTATTCAAGTAAGGATGCTCTATCCCCAACGTTCTTAAATCTCTCCAGCGTGATTATGAATACAAAATTGACTGGTGACCATCACAGGGCATAGAGTTGTGAGGGCTCGTTTCAAAACTACTAGCTGGGAACGTGGCTTCACCTTTTCACTACTGGAGTAGCGTTAGGGAGGACAGCTTTTTAATCTAGAAATACAAATTTCGAACTCCGTAGTTTCTGTAACTCGCTTAAGGCAAATGATGGAACGATTCCACTGAGGGAGCACTGCCGTTTTCTTTCCCCGCTCTGAGCTCGTGCTCTGCCTCTCATGACATAGTCATCGACGGGACGTTAAGTCCACTCCTTCTTGCCTGAGACTAAGGTCTTAGTCACTGGCATGATGTACACGTAACTTATGCAAATGTTTTATCGTGTGACTACTGGTACAATTTTATGTTTACAACAGCCTCTACCTGTGGGCATTTATTCGTGAGCATTTATTCTGAAGTACGACATATGTAATCTGTCTACTATCTGAAACCATGACTTGGGATAGTTCTTGTTTTCCCACTTTTATATATGACAAGAGCCGCTCGGCTTCATCTAATCTAACGAATCATTATTTGATGTAACAAGGCCCACTCCTTCTGAAGAAGATATTAATAGAAATATTGAACCTAGGTCAAGGGCTAATAAACCGTTGTTTTGCAACTGTTTGCCTGATTTTTCAACCTCTTCAAACTCATAATTAGTTGTTACATGATTATGATTCACCTTACAGGTGAAGTAATGTCTTATGATGTCTTAAAGGTATGTACTGGACATGACAGTAGTTGGAGTGTTAGTTTACACTAATCGATTGAACTAAGGATGGCAGGAATTAATAATGTGAAGTGGGTTGACAAAGTAGTATCTAGTATAAGAGAAATGGGAATAAGGTAGGAAGCTGAGGAGTGGAATAGGTACTTCTTCTTAGTGTAGCGGAATGGGTATAACGACGGAGAGGGAAACAGTGCTTGCAATGGGACGGAACGCTTGGAGGGGTTTAGAGCTTGGTAGGCAAAAGTGGAATAGTAATAAAAAAACGGTTCTACCCTTATATCAATGTTAATATTGAATAATTGCATGTGTGTTGTGTAAGACGTGCTGCAGTTCTGTAGGACGGTTAAAAACCCAGATGCCATTATTATTATAAAGAAGAAATCACATTTAGATTCAGAACCTAACTCTAACTCAGGTATTACAACGCAGAATTCTGTCCACTGTGTTGTGTCTAGACGAAACTACTTTCATCTGGTCATACTGTGGTTTCGCTGATTTCTCTTTGTAATGGCTCATCAAACTAAAATACATGAAATATTAGTTATCTTCATTACGCAAACGAACAAAAGTTTTCTTTGCCACAGGATTCCTTGATAATTAACAACTTTCACGGACTATGAAAGTATCACTTTATGGACAGATTAAAAAAACATTCTCTTGCAGTACAAAATAGCACTTTCACGAAAGTAAATTTCATCATAAACTTTCACACCTCTTTGATCCTTTACGATGGTATTGACTGCTGTAACTCAGGTCGCGAACAGGTCACAGCTCGTGCTAGTTCGACACTATATTGACCTTAGAGAGAGAGAGAGCGGCTGTGTTGCGAGACGAGGCGCGGTATTTAGGAGCGTCACCCACACGTAGTTGCGGATCTGAGTGGACCTCACTAATATCTGTGATTTTGGTGTGGCACCGCGATCTCTCGACGATATCACACATTCCACTAACTGGGTAGCGCGGCTGTGAACGAAGATATTTGTTGCACATGTACATACAGTGTTCTCAAATTGTCTTCTCTCTACCTCCATTTTCTACCGAAAATATGTATGGGGCAAAATTTTTATACGGCCGCCGTCAGCGTTGGGGCTATCTGTAGCATTATGAATACTGAATAAATTCTGAGCTGTCAAGATCGATAAAATCATTTATTCATTTAGATTTCAGCAGTTCTCTGTTGCCATCTTCGGATTTATAAGTGGTGCTATACAATATATACCAACATGGACGTAGAATGAGATTTTCACTCTGCAGCGGAGTGTACGCTGATATGAATCTTCCTGGAACATTAAAACTTTGTGGCCGACCGCGACTCGAATACGGGACCTTTGCCTTTCGCGAGCAAGTGCTCTACCTCTGAGCTACCGAAGCACCACTCACGCCCGGTCTTCACAACTTTACTTCTGCTAGTATCGCGTCTCCTACCTTCCAAACTTTACAGAAGCTCTCCTGCGAACCTTGCAGAACTAGGACTCCTGAAAGAAAGGATACTGCGGAGACATGGCTTAGCCACAGCCTGGGGTATGTTTCCAGAATGAGAGGTAGAGCACTTGCCCGTGAAAGACAAAGGTCCCGAGTTTGAGTCTCGGTCGACCACACAGTTTTAATCTGCCAGGAAATTTCAACATGGACTTACATCGCATAGCACCACTTACTGTACTGATGCAGGATATTAAGTAATGATGTAAACACAGGCCTGAAGATGGCAGCAGAGAATTGCCGAAACATCTACATGAATAAATAATTTTAGCGATCTCGGTAGTTGAGAAGTTATTTTGTGTTCAAAGGACGAAATTAGTACGAAATTTTTACCGCAGGTACTTACCAAGACGTAACGACAGACGTTGTTCCCAAAAGCATGAGTCAACGTCACTTCTCAGGTCACGAACCTAATTGCCGTAGCTTGCTTAAAGAGATTGGTATTACCCACTAATTAACTCGTGTGTAGTGAACTCGATGAAGTAGGAAAGCTATAGTCTTCTTGTGCTCTGTGGTGTAGTAGTAACAATGCAGGAGAGGTTACTAAGTCGAACTTGACAGCCCCCTAGTTCACAGCACTGCAGGTGGGGGTAATCCGATCCACTTCCTTTTTGGGGCGCCGCCCCTGCTCCTGTACAGAAGAGGGAATCTGCCCCCTCCAGAGAAGGGCCACCCCAACCTCCCTCCTCCCTCCGCGATGATCTCCCGACCTGCACCACGGCCCGGGGCGGCCCTCACGTCTCGCTGAGGCAGCAGCCCGTCCGTCTGTATCGGGGCTGCCGTCCGAAGAGGCCGCCAGATATCTACCGACTGTCTCGTCGCCGTCGCCGTCGCCGTCGTCATCAGATTCTGCGACCCCGGCGCACACCGGACTGGACTGGACTGGGCTGCTATCGACCGCGGCGGCCGCTACGTGACACGACAGTTCCACTAGCAGCGCTATCGCTGCACCTGGCCCTGAGGCGACAGTGGCTAAACGTCGCAGACACGACGTCTTGTCACTGGAGGACTATATCCCGCTACCTATAGAGACTGTCGGACGCCAAGTTACGTGCTACATACTGGGTGTACTCGAACTGGGGCCAGAAAAGAAGTCTGTATACTCGCTTTAAACTTGTTAGCGCGACCTGTAACATCATTTGACTTAGATAAATAGAAACAAACAAAACCAGATCCCAGCACAAAGCACTGTAACGCCATCTCCAAAAATCTGACAACAGTATGACCCCTGAACAAAGTGTAAGAACGAAAATGAGAAGCGGGGTGTAAATCTAAACATATATCTTTTGCCAACAGTTGTAAATAAATGTGAAACTGCAGAAAGAGAAAGAACATTGAAATTTAGCTAATGTTGTGTATGGGAAGGTAAATATAATTATACACTCCTGGAAATTGAAATAAGAACACCATGAATTCATTGACACATTCCTGGGGTCAGATACATCACATGATCACACTGACAGAACCACAGGCACATAGACACAGGCAACAGAGCATGCACAATGTCGGCACTAGTACAGTGTATATCCACCTTTCGCAGCAATGCAGGCTGCTATTCTCCCATGGAGACGATCGTAGAATTGCTGGATGTAGTCCTGTGGAACGGCTTGCCATGCCATTTCCACCTGGCGCCTCAGTTGGACCAGCGTTCGTGCTGGACGTGCAGACCGCGTGAGACGACGCTTCATCCAGTCCCAAACATGCTCAATGGGGGACAGATCCGGAGATCTTGCTGGCCAGGGTAGTTGACTTACACCTTCTAGAGCACGTTGGGTGGCACTGGATACATGCGGACGTGCATTGTCCTGTTGGAACAGCAAGTTCCCTTGCCGGTCTAGGAATGGTACAACGATGGGTTCGATGACGGTCTGGATGTACCGTGCACTATTCAGTGTCCCCTCGACGATCACCAGATGTGTACGGCCAGTGTAGGAGATCGCTCCCCACACCATGATGCCGGGTGTTGGCCCTGTGTGTCTCGGTCGTATGCAGTCCTGACTGTGGCGCTCACCTGCACGGCGCCAAACACGCATACGACCATCATTGGCACCAAGGCAGAAGCGACTCTCATCGCTGAAGACGACACGTCTCCATTCGTCCCTCCATTCACGCCTGTCGCGACACCACTGGAGGCGGGCTGCACGATGTTGGGGCGTGAGCGGAAGACGGCTTAACGGTGTGCGGGACCGTAGCCCAGCTTCATGGAGACGGTTGCGAATGGTCCTCGCCGATACCCCAGGAGCAACAGTTTCCCTAATTTGCTGGGAAGTGGCGGTGCGGTCCCCTACGGCACTGCGTAGGATCCTACGGTCTTGGCGTGCATCGGTGCGTCGCTACGGCCCGGTCCCAGGTCGACGGGCACGTGCACCTTCCACCGACCACTGGCGACAACATCGATGTACTGTGGAGACCTCACGCCCCACGTGTTGAGCAATTCGGTGGTACGTCCACCCGGCCTCCCGCATGTCCACTATACGCCCTCGCTCAAAGTCCGTCAACTGCACATACGGTTCACGTCCACGCTGTCGCGGCATGCTACCAGTGTTAAAGACTGCGATGGAGCTCCGTATGCCACGGCAAACTGGCTGACACTGACGGCGGCGGTTCACAAATGCTGCGCAGCTAGCGCCATTCCACGGCCAACACCGCGGTTCCTGGTGTGTCCGCTGTGCCGTGCGTGTGATCATTGCTTGTACAGCCCTCTCGCAGTGTCCGGAGCAAGTATGGTGGGTCTGACACACCGGTGCCAATGTGTTCTTTTTTCCATTTCCAGGAGTGTGTATTATCTATTTATGTACGTACTATAAAAGTCCAAAGAAGCCATATTCTAGAAAGCCAAATGAAAGTTGCCCGGACGAGTGGAAACGATTGGATCTAAATTTGTGGCAGTGCTCAAGGAGGAAGGAAATACATACAGTTACTTCCAACAGAATGGAATAACTGCCCATACAGCCGGCTAAACTCCGGAGCACTTTTACACAGACTTCACGCCTGACAGAGAGTAAGTAGGCTGTTTAGGTTTTTATGTAGGTAACGTCACGTAGCGCTCTGTATGAAAATCACTGGCTGTGCTGTGTGCTGCCTGTGGCTGGTTGGCATTGTTGGGATTTTCGCTATTGTGGTGTTGGGCAGTTGGATGTGAACAGCGCGTAGCGTTACGCAGTTAGAGGTGAGCCGCCAGCAGTGGTGGGTGTGGGGAGAGAGATGGCAGAGTTTTGTGCGGACGACTTGCACGTAAAGAGTAAATTTGTAATACTGTATATCAATTTTTGGATATTATTAAGGTAAATACATTGTTTGTTCTCCATAAAAATCTTTCATTTGCTAGTTATGCCTATCAGTAGTTAGTGTCTTCAATAGTTAGAATCTTTTATTTAGCAGGCAGTAGTGGCACTCGCTGTATTGCAGTAGTTCAAGTAATGAAGATTTTTGTGAGGTAAGAGAAATGTCTGAGTACGTTCAGTTCTGCTCAGCTGTTTAAAAATCAAATAACGTAAGGGGTTTACCAGCACAGTAATTCATAAGTTTTTTTAAGGGGAGGTTTCAAGAGCTGTTAGCACAGGTCATTCTGGTAGCGGGCCTAGTTGGCCACCTAGGTTACCTGATATGTCAGTGTGCGATTACTTTGTGTGGGGAGCCCTCAAGTCTAAGGTGTATCGCAACACTACTCATACTCTTCAAGAACTGCAGCGAAACATTTCAGACGAGACTGCACTAATTCCAGTATTCCAGCTTCGATCCACCTTCAGCAACTTGGTGACCAGGTCTAAAAAGTGGTCACTTACAACATCTGTTATAGTCAGGTTAGTACTGTATTTAATGTCCTGTGTTGTGTTTCCTTGTACCCCGAAACACGGTTCTCCAGGCCTCTTTTATTTGCTCTAACCTGTATATCTCTCAAATGAGGGTGTATTTGCTTTTTTCTGGGAGCTACGGTCGTCTTTTCTGGTAAGGGTCAATGTATGCATCAAACGCAGTTGTGTTCCTTCATTCCATCTCCCTCCATGCGAAATAATTATTAATAACACAAGAATCTTGTAGGTAGATTCTTTTGGCCAAATGCTTTCCGTTTGCCGCAATGGCGAACAGGCAGCCAGTACGTTGAAGTCACCGTCCGAACAGGCTTCGGAAAGCCCAAGGCCACCGACCGACCACCGTGTCATCCTCGGCGATAGGCATCACTGGATGCGGATATGGAAGGGCATGTGGTCGGCAGACTGCTCTCCCGGTCATTGTCAGTTTTCGCGACCGGATTCGCGCGCTTTTACCCGTCGGAGGTTCGAGTCCTCCCTCAGGCATGGGTGTGTATGTCGTCCTTAGCGTAAGTTAGTTTAAGCTAGATTAAGTAGTGTGTAATATTAGGGCCGATGATCTCAGCAGTTTTGTCTCATAAGACATTACAACAAAAAAACTCTAAAAAAATATAAAAAAATTAAAGCAAAAAATATAAAAGAAGACAAAGACATAATTCTATTTAATAATCTAAGCTCACCTACCAAAGTTAATGATGGAGGAGCAGCTTTATTTGATGATCTTAAAAGATATCAGCTCAAAGCTTCCAAAATTTCGTGACCGGAGCCACTACTTCTCAATCAAGCAGCTCCTCAACTGGCTCACAAGGGCTGAGTGCATCCCACTTGCCAACAGCGCTCGGCAGGCCCTGATGGTCACCCATCCAAGTGGCAGCCAGTCCCGACAGCGGTTAACTTCTGTAATCTGACTGACTGAAATATGAATTTGAGAGTAAATTTAAAAACTGTACCATGTACTGGTAATAACATATTTGAACATTAAGTGAGAAACACCTTTGACTAAAAATGTGAAATTAATTTCTGTTGAATAACTTAGAAGCATTTCACAGTTAAAAATCAGGTCAGAACACTATATTATCATCACGATCACTGCAACAATGTATCTGTGTAGGTGGTTGAATCGGCTCTGTCCATAGCATATTTTGGTACCGACGATTATAGATACGATTTTAACAAGCTACTTGTATAGTACATGTTGCGAGTGTATTTGTATTGGGAAGGGAACTTCCGGAAAGATCTAATTTAATCTGTTTTTGTCTACGTAGCGCAAGTCATTGCTACCAGCATAGAAAGCTAACAGTACATGAGAAAAAGCGAAAACCCACATGGAAAATTCCCCTCATACGTAATTGAGAGAGAGACAGTATTACAGACAGGCCTCAGAAAACTATGTTTGACTTGGAAAGGAGTGCAGCAGGAAGACAGTTTACTGCCTAAATATCTGGGCGGTAACTCTTGACCAATCATTGACTTTCAAGTAGCACCGTCAGCATGTAAAACATAAAGTATGTGCTAGGAATAACATACTGCGCAAAATTATGGGAACAGCCTGGATTTGCAGCAGCACAGAGATTTAAAAGTACAACTTTACCTTCTGTTACGCTGCATGCTAGGGCTGCCTGACACGTAAATATAGTTCGTAATGAGACGTGTAGACTCATTACTGTATGTCTGAAACATACATAACGGGATAACTTCCATAGTTAAGCTAGAACTGCTCTTTCAGTGGTCAGATATGAGATACCTGCATGTAGAGAAACGTATAAAGAGTATACCTTGGATAAACACCCATTATATGGTTCAAATGGCTCTGAGCACTATGGGACTTAACATCTATGGTCATCAGTCCCCTAGAACTTAGAACAACTCAAACCTAACTAACCCAAGTACATCACTCAACACCCAGCCATCACGAGGCAGAGAAAATCCCTGACCCCGCCGAAAATCGAACCCGGGAACCCGGGCGTGGGAAGCGAGAACGCTACCGCACGACCACGAGCTGCGGGCGGTCATCAGTCCCCCAGAACTTAGAACTACTTAAACCTAACTAACTTAAGGACATCACACACATCCATGCCCGAGGCACGATTCGAACTTGCGACCGTAGCAATAGCGGGGTTTCGGACTGAAGCGCCTAGAACCACTCGTCCACTGCGGCCGACATATATGGTCACAATCCTCCTCCTTCACGACTGAACTCCAGAACAATTTCTTGAGGCCTGCTCGTTCTCCGGCCGGTGTGACCGAGCGGTTCTAAGCTCTTCAGTCTGGAACCGCGCAGGTTCGAATCCTGCCTCGGGCATGGATGGTGTGATGCCCATAGGTTAGTTAGGTTTAAGCAGTTCTAAGTTCTAGAGGACTGATGACCTCAGATGTTAAGTCCCATAGTACTCACTGCCAGCCTGCTTGTTCAATAAATAAATTTTGTAAGGACGTTCTTCAAATATTTACGACCTGTGGGGCACTACCTTCTGAAATCACGCTACACACACCAGTCTTAACGTCCTGTCTCCTGACATAACACGCACTACGTGACTAGACTCTCCATCTATGAGCTGTAATTCGTCAACAAACAACCTGCTGTTTTTAACCGAAACACGGATAAGCGAAATCAGTTGACCCAAGCCATTAGTCTGCGCCACGAGAGGGGTAAACAGCAAAGTAAACGTATTCTCTGAACGATGAGATGGATTAACAGTGCACCATTACTCACCGTCCACAGAGTCTCACCATCAAAGGAACCGCGAGCCACAGTAATTTGATGTAAACGTTGTCGACCACGTTTATCTATTATCCCGACGCAAATCTTCAGGCCAGATGATGAATTAGATAAGATACGCCCTCCGCTCAGCTATTTTATACAAGTTCAGAGTCTCCTCCCCTCTCCCCTTCGCAACAATTAGCTAATTAGTTGCGCGGGTGGAGGAACGTGGCGTAAGAGGACGCCTTTGTTCCTCTGTCTTAGATTAATTATGCGGGACGCACGCAGCTGCTGAGAGGGGACCAGTATTCCCTAGTTTTCTCGTCCCTCGATTTCCTCTCCCGGACGAAAATTGAGGAACTGCTCCGTGAGATAACTGCCAAAGCGGCTGTCAGCACACAATGGACGCTTGCGTGGATAGTTCGATGTGGTCGTAAAATTCGGAAAGAGTTTGAATTTCGCAGGATTCCCTGGAAGGAGAAACTTTCCTTGTCTGTCGATTCTTAATTCACAAGTAATATGACAGCATATCAAAACAGAGTTCGAATTCATCAAGAAGAACTGCGCAGGAATTGGAAACGATTTTCTTTTTTCCATTACCCATGAAAGCCAAAAGTCTTTCCATCAACGTGTTTCCCCATTTCTCTTTATTCATCTTCATGTTAGCATGCTACTGGTAACTGCACTCTGCAGACAATTTTCCTTCCTTTACTGTGTAGTAAATTTCATGGAGCTCTTTATTTTGGGTTCGAATAACGCCGTATACAAGGAACAAGCTAGAGTTAGATAATTTAATAAAGTTCTGCAAGATGTACGTAGCGGCTCTCCGGGAACGATATTACAAACGTCCCTCTACTTCCACTCAGCAATTCTGTATCAGCAAGTTTATTAAAGCCTCAGAAATGCTACCTCATTCAAATGGATAGAGGATAGTGTGTTACCTTAGCAGATGTCTTTTATCCATATCACCATGACATTCCCACTAAGTAGCAAAACACAGAGCGAGTGTAATAAGGAACGTGTCAAGAATAGAACTGCAGCACCGCCACAAGAATAGGGGGGGGGGGGGGGGGGGGGGAGAGGAGGCGGGGTCGACAGTCAATACTCGAAGTGTGGAAACACGTAGCCTAAAAAGGAGAACATAAAGTCAAAG
The DNA here is from genome assembly GCF_023897955.1 of Schistocerca gregaria. Lineage (NCBI taxonomy): Eukaryota > Metazoa > Arthropoda > Insecta > Orthoptera > Acrididae > Schistocerca > Schistocerca gregaria. Next base: position 107,179,338 of record NC_064921.1, on the reverse strand, counting down.
ATGCGTTTACAACGATCCGTCCTAAACTAAGATCTCTGTTTTTGTGATACTTCATTGTGTTGGCTCTCCAGAAATTATAGACGTGCTGCTAGCATATGAATGGGACTCTTTCGAAGAAAAGTGAAACTGTTTTCCTGAAATACTCCTTAGTAAATTGAGCATATCAATATTAGAATATGTATTGCATCTTATACATCTCTTCACAATCATGAGGATCAGATAACCATGCGAAAGTTGTTATACAGCGTATTATTTACCCCTTGCTTCATACCCAAATACAATGGGAAAAAGAAGGCACACCAGCGATAGCAAGAACCCTCTCCCCCTGATATCCAGGATGTTTGGAAATTCCTGTTACAAACCAGTAGGATTTGTAGAGGCAAGTGAGTGCATAATATTTTGAACAGGGATCCGTGTTTGAAAACGTACAGTTTCCGTTCTACGATGCTTTCACTTCAGACGTTTAACTCATCTACTTCCGATTGAGGAATTGAATTAGGTGTGACGCAGCATAATTATTAGGTAATAATTCGAAAGGAAACATAACAAAACATACATATATCACTTAAGCACATTTGTTTGTATTAGCACTTAAACACTGTTTACATTATTGCAAAACAAACAAAAAAGAACCCAGTATACTGAATGTTGAGAACAGTACTGATGCATTACAATAGCTGCTCGATTTGGCGACCACCAACGTTATTATAGACATTATACCTTCAAAGAATGACCGGTAAACACTCTTCATCCCACCCGGTGTCTCTTCAGTTTCTAATGCAGCAGCCAGACCTCGTGCCACGAGATCTTCCTCTGTCACTACAGGAGACGTAAATTAAACTTTGCATACGCTCCTACAAGAAGTTGTCGATAGGAGTTAAGTCCGGCGATCGCAGCGGCCACCCGCTTGGACTGCCTCGGCATGTCCAACTTTCACCTATCGTCTGTTGAGACGTCTCTGAACCTTGCGTGAGAAGTGAGATGGTGCACCATCTTGCTGAAACCACCACATTTCCTGCCGGATATTCAGTGGCACAGCGTCCAACAACGGGTGCAATACGTTTTGTAGGTAGATCAAGTGTGCAACACAGTTAGCCTGAGTGGAAGGAGGTATGGCCCGATCACGTGACCATCCAGAATACCCGCTCACACGTTAATACCAGACCAGTGCCGAAACACCTGAACATGCGTGGCATGAGGGTTTTCATCTGCCAAGACGTGGCTTGTTCGCGAATGCAGAACATAGTCGTTAGAGAAACTTCATCCATCTGTGAATAGATGCCGGCCGCGGTGGTCTCGCGGTTCTAGGCCCGCAGTCCGGAACCGTGCGACTGCTACGGTCGCAGGTTCGAATCCTGCCTATGGCGTGGATGTGTGTGATGTCCTTAGGTTAGTTAGGTTTAAGTAGTTCTAAGTTCTAGGGGACTGATGACCACAGCAGTTGAGTCCCATAGTTCTCAGAGGCATTTTTTTGTGAATAGATCTCGACGTGGAAACAGGATGTGTCGATGCAGCGGTGCAGGAATAACGTGCAGTAGGCAATGCATCGCGGAAAACCCGCAGTACCCATAGCGTGTATCCTTTGAAAATGTAGAGTCTTGTACCACAAGGAAGCAACTAAGAGGATGTTGTTAAAAGTGGTTGGTATTCTCTTTCTGCAACGCAAATACATACGTGGATGAAATTGTTATTTTATTTACATGGACTTTTACTTAACTGGAATAGAGTCCATGTGTTGTTCTTCAAGCTCTTAGTAATGGTCCTCTTGAAGGCAATATCGGCAACCTTGCTGTTGCAAACTTTATTCTCGCTACTAGTTGCGCTATAGGCACTAATCTGGTCGCTATGTACTGTCGCAACCTGTGATGAACAACAACCGCTCTCCGAGTGGACGATGGAAGCCAAACGTAAGAGTGAGTCAGTGAGGCCTTCGGGTCAGTGGCGGTGGCCTAAATACTTGCTGTCGAGAGGGCGTTGGCGGGTTGTTGCTTGTCGGTGTACCTGCGGCCTCTCTTGTGACAGGTGCGCTTCATCCAGCGCTTACTATCGATCTTCGCAATACATCTTTGCCGGCCGGTGTGCTGGCGACAGCTTGCGCCAGGAGCAAGTAGAACAGATGTAATGGTTGCCCACACACTACGTCGCAGACGATTCTGTGGCCAACATTCATTGCACGTTCAATTGTCTGAGCAATCGTAGACGGATTCTCTTCAACGCGTTGCAGTACATCTTCAGATTCGGGCGTCCAGCGTTGCTGTGTAGCACTACAGTCCCGCCTCCCCACCTGTTCCTCGGAGGAGCCGTCTAGCATCTCATCTGTTCCCTTGAGCTTGACCATACACAAGGAGCATGTCTGTGTATCCCGAAAACGTGCCGAGCCATGCTAACTGTATGGGAGACACACGGGCGCTGAATAGGCCTGCGCAGCAAGACAGACGTTAAGCAACAACAGGTGACCGTCTAACGTAGTACACTTCATCCTATCTAGCCCGTTGCATACCACGACAAGCAATTCTGAGAAGTTAATCTTTCCCTGAGCATAAAAAAATGTTCAAATGTGTGTGAAATCTTATGGGACTTAACTGCTAAGGTCATCAGTCCTTAAGCTTACACACTACATAACCTAAATTATCCTAAGGACAAACACACACACCCATGCCTGAGGGAGGACTCGATCCTCCGCCGGGACCAGCCGCACAGTCCATGACTGCAGCGCCTTAGACCGCTCAGCTAATCCCTCGCGGCTCCCTCAGTAGACGTGGGCGCGTTACACGTCTAAAATGAACTGTTCGTGACATGGGTTCCCATTCAAAATATTGAGTTCTCTCTCTCCTCTACAAGACACCATGTAAAGTGTATCGACATCCGGACTTTATTGCAGATAAGATTAATACAGAGATCCCATAGTTTCTTTTTTCATTTATGCGTTAGTGTGAAACCCTTCAGGTGAAAGTATCTCTCACACAACGGATCGCTCCCAAGTACCGCAGATGGGATACATATAGAAAGAACAGCTACAGCTTAGTGCAGGAGGTAAATGAAAGAAATACGCAATCAGACAAATATAAATGATACTTAAAATCAAGGACAATAGTTTCACCGAAGTCATCCCGATTTATGAGGTCCGCTAGAGACTATAATGAGTAGGACACCGTTCTTCATAAGGCGTGTGATCATCTCGGAGGGCAAAGCTTTCTCTGCAACGTCAGTCCACTAGTCGGAGAATTATGGAGAAGTTATTGCAAGAATTATTACCTGAAAACCAAAAAAATATGACCTTATAGGAAGGAGAAGTGATTGCAAGAATTGTTATCTGAAAATCGAAAAAATGACCGTACAGGAAATAAAATTTTAAATAGAGTTTCTCTTTCCTGAAACTCAATTCAACATGGCGAACATGGCCAAAACAATCCACGAACTTGCAAAAATAGTTTTCCTTAAATAAAGAAAAACTACACTCCGATCGAAAAACTTTAAAGTTGTAGAGTTTAAGGATATCTGACCATACCTTATTCATATGTATAGATCGATTCCTTACTTTTCGAGGTGTATCGAAAGAGACCGTTAAAAATCGAATTGTTTACAGCTTGTTAATATTCAAGTTTCCATACTCTCCATTTATCGTGTGTATACACCGTGTTAAGTCATAAAAGTACCTAGTTGAAAAATTAAAAAACTAATAATTGCTTTCGATATATATCGATTTATTTTCAAAAGGCGCTCCCGATAATAGGCAAGATCTTCTTATCTTATGGCCCTGTAGTAACGGTTCTAGGCTTATTTTCTTTGCAAAGAATTCTGCTACCTTACTATTAAGTATTTTTTACGCTTTATTAATTGTAAGAATAAAAAAAGACTCCAAAGAACTTGTACTTTTTTGGGTGCTTTTTTTAACTAACTATCTCAATTTCCGTTTTATGAAAATAACTTTAAAGAACAAAACTGGTGTCAGCTTCTTACGAATTAAAAAAAATTCAGCGACCATCTGGATCCGGGATTTTTTAAATTGTTTTTTAAATCTAGTGTACCCAATAAAAATTTTACGGCGATGCTCTTTATGGAATACTATGATATGTTTCACAGATTTTTACTATTACTAATTGAGTGAAGCATTCCAGTGCGTAATATGTCAGCTGGGGCGGTCGGCGAAGATGGGAAAACCAGCATGCGCTCGCTCTGCCAACTGACTCTAAACGGTCCACGATTTCATAGTCTTTGATATGTCGCCTTCTGCACGACGTACAGAAATATTTTAGTACGTACAATGATGTAGCTGAAAGAGATAAAATCTAGTGTTATAGTCATTTTCGCCTTAGAAACAAAATAGCTTCCAAAAAATATGATGATTTATGACTGCATAATACCGACTGACGAAGTCTATGCCAAAAATTAATTCAGCCTTCCAAAGAGGTACTGTTATAAAGTTGATTCTAAGCTCTAATGATTGGCATGAGAAACGAGATTTCAGCCTGTTGCTCTACCGTCATTGCCTTTTCTGCAAAGGCCACTGACAATAACTTCCACATCCCACATCCTTCAAACAGCTTCTTATTTACTACAGAAGCGTGCAAAAGAGTATCTATAATCCCTTGCAAAGTTTTTCTTTTTTACATGCACACCCAGGATTGGCTAGCATTATCGATCACCTCCTCGCTTCCTCTCAAAAGTGTTTCCCTTATGTCTTCGAAATTTATGAACAGAGCAGAACTTTGCATCATCTCACACCTATGAACTCCCGCTCCTAATGTTTCTAGTAACATTCTGCGATTATGTGTTGAAGAAATCTGTGATGGGGTTCTGCGTTACGAATGTCTGCCCCTCCCTCTACTCTCGCAGAACCAAGGCAGTCAAAGATTCTTTGATCACTGTACGGGTGCCGCGGTGGATCAGAGTCTCTCCATCCATTACGAATACATTATTATGTCTAGAATAATACGGTTGCTGAGCTCTTTGTGCTTCGTGGATGTGGCGGGAACTGGAGATCGATTTCTCTCTGGTGGTAACAGCAAAACACGATGGTGCATTTCGGTCGTAGCCCAGTTCCTGTAGTCGAGATTGGAAACCTCGAATACCACTCAGATTTCTGCCAGCAATCATGATTTCTCTTTGCACTCCGAGCAGCAGCTTGGTTAAAGAGATTTAATTACACTACTTACCATTAAAATTGCTACACCAAGAAGAAATGCAGATGATAAATGGGTATTCATTGGACAAATATATTATACTAGAACTGACATGTGATTACATTTTCACGCAAATTGGGTGCATAGATCTTGAGAAATCAGTACCCAACACAACCACATCTGGCCATAATAACGGCCTTGATACGCCTGGGCCTTGAGTTAAACAGAGCTTGCATGGCGTGAACAGGTACAGCTGCCCATGCAGCTTCAACACGATACCACAGTTCATCAATTTTTCAATTGGTGAGAGATCTGGAGAATATGCTGGCCAGGGCAGCAGTTGAACATTTTCTGTATCCAGAAAGGCCCGTACAGGACCTGAAACATGCGGTCGTGCATTATCCTGCTGAAATGTAGGGTTTCGCAGGGATCGAGTGAAGGGTAGAGCCACGGGTCGTAACACATCTGAAATGAAACGGCCAATGTTCAAAGTGCCGTCAATGCGAACAAGAGGTGACCGAGACGTGTAACCAATGGCACACCCTACCATCACGCCGGGTGATATGCCAGTATGGCGATGACGCATACACGCTTCCAATATGCGATCACCATGATGTCGTCAAACACGGATGCGACCATCATGATGCTGTAAACAGAACCTGGATTCATCCGAAAAAATAACGTTTTGCCATTCGTGTACCCAGGTTCGTCGTTGAGTACACATCGCAGGCGCTCCTGTCTGTGATGCAGCGTCAAGAGTAACCGCAGCCATGGTCTCAGAGTTGACAGTCCATGCTGCTGCAAACGTCGTCTAACTGTTCGTGCAGATTGTTGTTGCCTTGCAAACGCCCCCATCTGTTGACTCAAGGATCGAGACGTGGCTGCACGATCCGTTGCAGCCATGCGGATAAGATGCCAGTCATCTCGACTGCTAGCGATACGAGGCCGTTGGGATTTAGCACGGCGTTCCGCATTACCCTCCAGAACCCATTGGTTCCATATTATGCTAACAGTCATTGGATCTCGACCAACGCGAACAGCAATCTCGCAATATGATAAACAGCAGTCGCGATAGGCTACAATCTTACCTTCATCAATGTCGGAAATGTGATGGTACGCATTTCTCCTTTTCACACGAGGCATCACAACAACGTTTCACCAGGCAACGCCGGTCAACTGCTGTTTGTGTATGAGAAATCAGTTGGATACTTTCCTCATGTCAGCACGTTGTAGGTGTCGCCACCGGCGCCAACCTTGTGTGAATGCTCTGAAAAGCTAATCGTTTGCATATCACAACATCTTCTTCGTGTCTTTTAAATTTCGTGTCAGTAGCAAGTCATGTTCGTGGTGTTGCAATTTTAATGGCCAGTAGTGCAATTCCGGAAGGGCCTACGGCACGTCAAGATACTAGTTACGTCACACCATATCCTTGAAATACGGTGTCGGACTCCTGTGTCACGCATTTTGATATGTGTCAGTCATCATTATCCCACGTCTGAGTTGATCCTCCCTCCTCTTCGAGCAATATTCGGCCAAGAATAGTGTACGGAGCTCCCCGTACGATTTATAGTGTTTCTTGAGAATGCGCAACCGTGCTGATACTTCACTTCTCAGGCGTGGGTACTTGTAGGCTTTTTTTTTAATGAAGGACTCCCCTTTAATGGTAACGACTTCTCAAATTAATCAATAAACATACGGTATTGTCAGGAAATTTTTTTGGACGTTTATGGTGAGGTCTTATGGGACCAAACTACTGACGCCGTCGGTCCCTAAGTCTACGCACTAGTTAATACAACTTAAACTAACTTACGCTATGGACAACAATCACACACACACCCATGCCCGATGGAGGACTTGAACCTGCGACTGACGGAGGCGCAAGGGCCGTGACAAGATGCCTCAGACCAAGCGGCAACCCTGCGCGGTGGATTGTCAGGGAACAGACAGTATCTTCGAACTATAAGAACATGTTTCCTGTTTTCTTCGTCTTCACATTTATTTATCGATCCGTTTGGTGTCCCTCTGTCATATATTGTCGTCCTCTGAATTATAGCCAGTTTCTCTTCAAGCCATCTGCGCTCAACAGGATGGTGTCTTCCCTTCTTCGCATCAACATTGCTGGACCGCACTGCTCCTTGCAGTTCCGATAGTTTCTCACCAAGTACAGCTAATTTGTGCGATACGTGTATAACTTTGCACTGTCTCCTAAATTTCAAACTGATTTTCTTTAAGACGAAGAAGAGATTGTACTTCTCCCATTTCTGCTTCTCCTACCGGACGAGTTCTGTAAGAACATTCTTCTCACGAGCAGTTTGTTGCTCAGCTGTCACTGTAAAGCCTGGTTTCTGACACACGACATCGTCACGTTTGTTTCTACATCTATCTACATCTACATCCATACTCCGCAAGCCACCTGACGGTGTGTGGCGGAGGGTACCCTGAGTACCTCTATCGGTTCTCCCTTCTATTCCAGTCTCGTATTGTACGTGGAAAGAAGGATTGTCGGTATGCTTCTGTGTGGGCTCTAATCTCTCTGATTTTATCCTCATGGTCTCTTCGCGAGACATACGTAGGAGGGAGCAATATACTGCTTGACTCTTCGGTGAAGGTATGTTCTCGAAACTTTAACAAAAGCCCGTACCGAGCTACTGAGCGTCTCTCCTGCAGAGTCTTCCACTGGAGTTTATCTATCATCTCCGTAACGCTTTCGCAATTACTAAATGATCCTGTAACGAAGCGCGCTGCTCTCCGTTGGATCTTCTCTATCTCTTCTATCAACCCTACCTGGTGCGGATCCCACACTGCTGAGCAGTATTCAAGCATTGGGCGAACAAGCGTACTGTAACCTACTTCCTTTGTTGTCGGATTGCATTTCCTTAGGATTCTTCCAGTGAAAGTCTGGCATCTGCTTTACCGACAATCAACTTTGTATGATCATTCCATTTTAAATCACTCCTAATGCCTACTCCAAGATAATTTATGGAATTAACTGCTTCCAGTTGCTGACCAGCTATTTTGTAGCTAAATGGATCTATCATTCTATGAATTCGCAGCACTTTACATTGTCTACATTGAGATTCAATTGCCATTCCCTGCACCATGCGTCAATTCGCTGCTGATCCTCCTGCATTTCAGTAGAATTGTTCATTGTTGCAACCTCTCGAAACACCACAGCATCATCTGCAAAAAGCCTCAGTGAATTTCCGACGTCATCCACCAGGTCATTTACGTATATTGTGAATAGCAACGTTGCTATGACACTCCCCTGCGGCACACCTGAAATCACTCTTACTTCGGAAGACTTCTCTCCATTGAGAATGACATGCTGCGTTCTGTTATCTAGGAACTCCTCAATCCAATCACACAATTGGTCTGATAGTCCGTATGCTCTTACTTTCTTCATTAAAAGACTGTGGGGAACTGTGTCAAACGCCTTGCGGAAGTCAAGAAACACGCCATCTACCTGAGAACCCGTGTCTATGGCCCTCTGAGTCTCGTGGACGAATAGCGCGAGCTGGGTTTCACACGACCGTCTTTTTCGAAACCCATGCTGATTCCTACAGAGTAGATTTCTAGTCTCCAGAAAAGTCATAATACTCGAGCATAATACGTGTTCCAAAATTCTAAAACTGATCGACGTTAGAGATATAGGTCTATAGATCTGCACATCTGTTCGACGTCCCTTCTTGAAAACGGGGATGACCTGTGCCCTTTTCCAATCGTTTGGAACGCTTCTCTCTTCTAGAGACCTACGGTACACCGCTGCAAGAAGGGGGGCAAGTTCATTCGCGTACTCTGTGTAAAATCGAACTGGTATTCCATCAGGTCCAGCGGCCTTTCCTCTTTTGAGCGATTTTAATTGTTTCTCTATCCGTCTGTCGTCTATTTTGATATCTACCGTTTTTTCATCTGTGCGACAATCTAGAGAAGGAACTAGAGTGCAGTCTTCCTCTGTGAAACAGCTTTGGAAGAAGACATTTAGTATTTCGGCCTTTAGTGCCAACCTACGAACTTCCACCTACGCCGTGGCATCGTAGCTATCGATACCACAACCACAGAGTATTTTTTTCATTTACGTTTAGTTTCATTTGGAGTCTCTCACCAACCACCACACACACACACACACACACACACACACACACACACACACAGCACAGGTCAGGAAACCTTAGAGACAAATGGTACAAGGCGAGACTCAGGCTGTTGATCTATCGCTGAGGCAGCTCATTGTTTCGAAATGTTTTTACATACCGGTCCCAGTGCCGTTGAACTCCGTGCTGCAGAAAATTAAATTTTTATAATATTCTCTCAGATGCAGAAAAAGCTAGATCTTCAACATATCAACGTGCGCGACTCCTGTAATTGTATTTTGCGAAAGAAATAATGGGAACGAGAAACGCCACAAAACCCGTAAAGCTTCTGAGAATGTGGTGGACTGTAGTATATGACTGTTGCGTTCCCAATACTATTACGTTCTTGCGGTCCATTTATTTAGTTAAACGGAACATGGTTTCATGGCTGACAAATAAACGTGTAAGAAATTTGTTATCTTCACTTCTACGCCCAGAATGAATTCATGTTGTCGTTTATCATCATGAACACACTATACCAACTGAGTTCTGTCTGAGCTGAAATTCGAATGTCTCCGCAAAACACGCAGACAGACATATGAGGAAAAATTATGTTTTGGCTGGCACGACGTGCAGAGTTACGTAGACTATGGTGCTTTGAATGCACTCCCTGTCTTGGACGGACGTACGGTAGCAACCAGTGAATTTCCTCTTCTGTAGACAACTAGTGCCTTGAAACTGCTGGTGCGGTTGTTGAGCGCTTTGAGTTATGCGAGATTCAGCAGCGTTTTGTCGACGGAAGACCATGCTGTTATAGTATTTCTGGCTCTGGAAGGCATAGGATTTATTCCCATGCTTCACATCTTGCAAGCGAGCCCTCATGCCTGTCATTCACGGACTCTGATGAGTCTTGGGTCTTTCTAGGGAATATTTCCATGATTATCTGACTAATGGCTTTTCCTGCGACGGATCTTAGGTTCCGAGACATTATACTTTCTGGTCTTATGTGTACTTCTTGTATCCTTAACGTTAAGTTTGCTTCGACCGAGCGAACGTAGTGGAGGCACTACTGGGTTAGCACGCTGGCAGTATGGGTTCAAACCCTGCCAATGTACCTTATTTTTTCTATTTAAACTAATAGTATATTGTTAAATAATAGTCTATATTTCAAGGAAAAGACTGAAAAACAGTCAGTTTCGCTGTAATAATTTTTTTTATAAATCAATCAGCACAGTAAACTTTCTTGAAATGTGTATTCCCTCTGTTACGGAATGGATTACAGAATCGTCTTACTCTCTATCGCTTGCATCGCTCTCTGTGCTACAACAAAATTCCGGATGGTATTTGTCACAAAAGCAACCGAAACACAAACTCGTAGAGCACAACGCACATTTATGAAAGTTACTGTCTGGCAGGCAAACTGATTTTCCAGAACTGATAACGGAAAACTCATTTCGTTTTAACTAAAAACATTGCTGTTTCTTCGATCAACTTCGATGTGAACCACGCGTCTTTTATCATCTCCGTGAATCAAGCGCACTAAATTCATGTCGAATTAAAGAATATATTTTTTATTATGTGTTCCGTCCATGGCATTTCTCTAACAGTCTTTAAAAACTCGAGAACATTCTTCATTTTTATACGTGGAAATGTTCACCTGCCTTTAAAAGTAAACATCAAAGGGTTAGGAAAATAATGTATAATTGAATGGAATAATTTTTACGTTACAGGTGCATGCTTGCCTTTCATCTTCAAATGACTTGTTCGTAAAGTGTCTGATCAGTGTACCCTCGAAACAAATCAGTAACGTAAAGTAATACTCTGTCCCACGTACGGAAGAAGAAGCACTCTTCTGAAGTCCCCAGGTTCGTGCAGAAAGAATTTCATTTTTTAATTCAGTCAAGTCGTCAGTTATCTTGTGCACAGTACTACCAAATTTCCCAAATGGTCCTTGCGTACCTAAGAAAACGTAACGCAATGTCTTTCGCGATGCAGTTATAGTTTACTGTTCTGTGAAGGAATGACTACTATTGTTCAAAGCGGTTTTCCTCATTATTTCACGGGGGAGGTATTCTACGTCGATTAGCAGTGGCACTCGGTTAGATCGGTGTTGATTAGATAACAGAGGTCGAAATTAGGGACGAGTACTTTATCTTTATGCGGAATCCGTCAACAGCTGCAAATACTTGGTCCAGCGTTGAGAACTCTTTGGAGCTGTCCAGATATCTGGAATTTTAACTACGAAGCACAGACTAAGTACACACTTGAAGAAAATGTGCCTAATGGTTGATTTATTAATGAAATTACTATAGTGAAAATTACTAGTTTTGAGTGACATTTTATGACATATATGCCTATTGTTTAGTTATATCTGTACGATGAAATTGAAAAATTGAAGAGAAAGAAAATAATGCACGCCCACAGTTAGTACTCGTATCGTCAGCGTAGCTGCCTTGAAGGTTAGCCGCTGCATTGCTGTCGCCCGTTGAGGATATACACTAAAACGCCAAAGAAACTGGTGTATGCATGCGTATTCAAATACAGAGATACGTAAGCAGTAAGAATAAGGCGCTGCGTTCGGCAGCGCCTATATAAGACATCAAGAGCCTGGCGCAGTTGCTAGATCGGTCACTGCTGCCACAATGGCAGGTTATCAAGATTTAAGTGAGTTTGAACGTGGTGCTATAGGAGGCGCATGAGAGACGGGACAAAGCATCACCGACTTGGCGATTGAGTGAGGATTTTACCGAACGGCCATTTCACGTGTCTACCGTGAATATCAGGAATCCGGTAAAACATCAAATCTTAGACATCGCTGCGGCTGGAAAAAGTACCCGCAAGAACGGGACCAACGACGACTGAGGAGAATCGTTCAGAGTGACGGAAGTGCAACCCTTCCGCAAATTGCTGCAGGTTTCAATGCTGGGCCACTAACAAGTGTCAGAGTGCAAACCATTCAACGACACATCACCCATATGGGCTTTCGCTGCCGAAGGCTTACTCGTGTACCTTTGATGACCGCGATACGAAGCTTTAAGCCTCGCCTGGGACCGTCAACAACGACATTGGACTGTTGATAACTGCAATCATGTTGCCTGGTCGGACGACTCTCGTTTCAAATTGTATCGACTGGATGGACATACACGGGTACGGAGACAACCTCATAAAGCCATGGTCCATGCATGTCAACAGTCGACTGTTCGAGCTCGTGTAGGCTCTGTAATGGTGTGAAGCGTGTCCAGTTGGAGTGATATGGGACACCTAATACGTCTAGATACGACTCTGAAGGGTGACGCGTACGTGAACACCCTGTCTGATCACCTGCATCCGTTCATGTCCATTATGCATTCCGAAGTATTTTGAGAATTCCAGCATAACAAAGCAACACCCTGTAAGTCCAGTATTGCTACAGAGTGGCTCCAGGAAGACTTTTCCGAGTTTAAACACTTCCGCTGGCCATCAATCTTCCCAGACATGAACATATTGAGCATATCTGCGATTCGTTGCAACGTGCTGTTCAGAAGTGATCTCTGTCCCCTCGCACTCGTACAGCCATGCAGGATTCATGGTGTCGCTTCCCTCCAGCACTACCTCACACATCAGTCGAGTCCATGCGACGTCGTGTTGCGGCACTTCTGCGTGCTCGCGAGGGCCCCACACGATATTAGGCAGGTGCACCAGTTTCTTTGGCTCTTCAGCGAAGGAGGTAGGCTTTACAATTGAATATCGACTTTCCCAAAGAGTAGGAGTAGTTGCATAAAAAGCCGCTAGCCAGACAATTACAACATTTGCCTCTACAACGTACATAAAACTCATCAAAATGTAATAACAAATCTGATGTTAGTCGAGAGAAAATGCTTTAGTTGACGTGTGACAGAAAGAGGAGTTAGGTGCGGACAACAGGGATTACTGCATCAACTTAGGTATCTCGTAATCTGAGTGGCTGTCGTGATAGAACAATGGGTTACCCGCGGCCAAAACATACATTTTTGTTTATTAATCTTTATTAAAGTATCATTAAGATTTCGTTGATAACCGTGGGAGGAAGATCTCAACAATAAGCTATCCGTGTCTAAACCAATATTTCATTTTAATATCAATTCTGAATGATATCTGAATAACTAGATGCGGACTAAACAGTTCGCATGCCGTCGGCTTCTCGACGAATGACCGCCCAGCGAAATAATCTGTGTTGTTCACTTCCGTCGTTAACGACATGCTGTGCATTTTAGCCTGAGTGAAGGTGCAACAGATTACAGTCGTAAGAAGTTTCCGCGATCAAAGTAGACGGTAATTAGGGATTAGGACGAATAATATGATTTGCGACTACAGTTTTTACAATGTTTGTAGTGTACAAGGATTATATCTGCGAAGTACAGGCACATAGATGACTGAAATTTCCTGGCGGATTAAAACTACTGTCGGACCGAGACTCCCATTCTGGACCTTTGCCTTTCGCGGGCACACACACAGTTTTATCAGCCAGGCCGCGCCCGGTAGCCGCGTGGTCTAGGAGGCGTCTTGTGTCAGTTCGCGCGGCTCCCCGCGTCGGAGGGTTCAGTTCTCCCTCAGGCGTTAGGTGTGTGTGTTGTTCTCAGCGTAAGTTAGTTTAAGTTAGATTAAGTAGTGTGTAAGTCTAGGGCCGATGACCTCAACAGTTTGGTCCCATAGAATCTTAGCACAAAACTTCCAAAATAAATAAATAAATAATAATAATCCACCAGGAAGTTTCATATCAGCATACACTCTGCTGGAGAGTGAAAGAATCGTATATGGTTGATTATTTACATTACGTATGACTTTTTAGATGTACGTTTGTTGCCATGCCTTCTGTGATCAGTTTACAGCTATCTGCGATGAAAGTGCTGTTACGAAAGGCATTCAGTAAGTAACGCAACACTTTTTTTCTGAAAGAAGGTTGGTTTTATTGAGGATTCCAATACACATTATTATTACCCACTGTTTTGACTACCAAAAATTTTATTTTTCAAAATAATGTTCTTTCAATGAGACCTCCTTACGCCACCCTACTGAGATGGCCTATACACCTGCACGGTGTCCACTCAGCCGGTGGACGTCGGAGACATCGCCTTGCTGCATCCATTAACCTCTCCCTCATCCATATACTATTTCCCGCGGTATGTGTCGTTCATTGGACCTTACAAAAATTCGAGATCTGGGCTTCAGGGTGGATGAGGAAAAACAGTCCAATGGACTTTTGTTTCTCTCGGTTCCACAGAACGGTGTGAGGCCTTGCCTTCTGGGGAAGGAGATGTTCCTTCACACAGCTGTGTGTGGGTGATGGGACAGGTTCGCGCGACCTTATGGCGATGATGGCAGACGCCTCTCCAAACGAATTATCGTGCTTTTGTTCACTACCAGATCTCCGTAGATATTGTGAAGCGCATATTAATATCCGCGATACTCTGGTTTCCTGCCAAAAGAAACTCAATGGCAGGTCTCTGTTTGGAATGCACTTCCGTTAGAGACGCCAGTTTGAAGCCGACATATGGCTTCGCGATCTATCGGATCATCATGAATCTAAATAGGGTGAAGCAGGAATATTCAACGATTACCTACAGTAAATTCCAAATTTTTAACCGAAACTAGCCGAGACAAAAATTCTTTGCATTACCCGTTGAACGCCCCTCGTAAAAACCGTTGGCATCCCATTAAATTTCTAGATTTTCATTTTAATAGCATAATAAGCGACAGTCAGTTGGCTAGTAGTTCATTTACAGCTTCATAGCAAGAATAATATACTCGTGACGTATGTGCAACTTCTGCGTAACGACGAGAACGTCACTTGAATATGCCCGGTGGATGGACATTTTCAGGACCTCTGAGTTTTGATTTGTTGTGATCGGTCACAAATAGGCCCTTTCTCATACTTTTTCTCCAGTGAAAATTGAGAAAGTTACCCACGCCCGGGTTCCCGGGTTCGATTCCCGGTGGGGTTAGGAATTTTCTCTGCCTCGTGATGGCTGGGTGTTGTGTGATGTCCTTAGGTTAGTTAGGTTTAAGTAGTTCTAAGTTCTAGGGAACTGATGACCTTCGATGTTAAGTCCCATAGTGCTCAGAGCCATTTGAACCTTTTTTTTTTTTTTTTTTGAGAAAGTTACGTGTAAGCTGTGGTAAGACAGAGGAGGAATCGGCGAAGTTCATTCGCACTGTAGACTGGCTTTCGTCATATTCAGTAGCGACAAATGTGTATTTAACATACAAATTCGCTTTTGTGAGGAATTGTCACACCGCATCACTATAACTGAATTGGGCCTGTCGAAACGGGGAACACAGAACATCTTTTGTTGCTGTATTGTTTCCATTTCGACTCGAGAAATACAGGAAAATGAACCAGCAAAAAAATGGCTCTGTGCACTATAGGACTTAACAGCTGTGGTCATCAGCCCCCTAGAACTTAGAACTAATTAAACCTAACTAACCTAAGGACATCACATACATCCATGCCCGAGGCAGGATTCGAACCTGCGACCGTAGCAGTCGCACGGCTCCGGACTGCGCGCCTAGAATCGCGAGACCACCGCGTCCGGCAATGAACCAGCAAATGATCGATCTAGCTGTACCATTGAAACCCTTGCTGACAACCTCATGAATAGGCATGTTACAACTAGCACGAAGGTAAACTTTTTGAAATTCTATTTTCTATATAATTCTTCTATGGAAAACAGAATTTCAAAAACGTATATACCGAGAGAGGAGGCCTATTTAAATATGTTACTATCTGCTGAAGACGCAGTGATTCTAGCAGATAAAGAAGAGGACCTCCAGAAAGGTTTTTAATTAATGAACCAAATAAGTACTGAATCAGACATGGAAATCTCACCAGAAATAACTAGGACAATGGCTTTCGTGGGGAAAGAACGTATCAGAAGAAAATAATTAAGGATCTGAAGATTTTAGAGCAAGTTAAACACTTCAGATATCTAAGACGCGAGGTGACAAATGGCTATCGCATAGATATGGAAATTCAGCCGGGTATGTGGAACAATTAACGCAAACCGTAAAGCTAAGAAAGACATTCAAATAAAATTCTACAAAACACTCTGCTCTAGGGAAACGAGACTCAGATGTTGTGCAGAATGGAAGAAAGCCATATTGAGGTCCAAGAAATGAAATTCATGGGATGATTTAAAAGTTTCACAGTAGAAGACAGACGAAGGAATCAAAATATAACAGGAAAACTAAACATTTTTAATCAAACGATAAGATTCTAGGAAACTGTGTCCCGGACCGAGGCCAGAACTCGGGAACTTTTCGTTTCGCGGTCAAGTGCTCTACCGATAGAGCTACCCAAGCGCGACTCACGACCCGTCCTCACAGCTTCAATCCTGCCAGTATCTCGCCTCCTAACTTCCAAACTTCACAGAAGCTTACGGTAAGAGAAAAGGGATAAAAGTGAGATAGTGTTAATACTTTCATCCTTCTTTACCTCCTCTCCATTACTGCAGATGACGTGTCACTGAGCACATTTGTACTGTGTATGCAGTACACGTGTGGTGCCTAGTTGTTTCCACTGCCCTGTGTGGAGTACATAAGTTCTTGTACACTTAACTAACCTGCTGTCTTAATGATGATGATGTCCCTACGGCAGAAAACAGCACTCAGATCGTGGATTCTTTTTATTGAGGCTGAAATTAACTTCGCAAGGAACTGGTGCTACGAATAAACTATAACTCATTTTGGAAGCCATTCGCGTTTTTATTGATATAGACATGAGAAACTATTCTTAATCACAACGTATTGAATATATATTTCCACAGTCATTATATCTGGCTAAAATAACATGAAATACATCCTGCCACAGACAACATGTCTGTCTACTGGAACCGTCAGAACTGGAGAATAAAATTACATGAATCAAATACTGCTATTACAGACAACATGTCTGTACATAGCGACGGTCAGAACCGTAGTAAATAAAATTGCATGAAACAAATACTGCTGTAACAGACAACATGTCTGTCTACTGGAACGGTCAGAACTGGAGAGCCGGACTGCGCGAAACACTTTGCGCGCCAAGCCAGCAAGGCGTGACCCGAACGCCACTGAAGTGCATCGGCAGCAATATCGTCAGTCTTTTGTTTTAGTAACACTTTGATTTTAATAATTTTGAAATGACCGATTGATAGCTGGCTGTTGAGAGATATTTATCTAAAAAAATGAAGTAATTTGGATGACAGGTTTAACTGATAACAACAACTAAAATTTAACGTTTTGGCGCCCTACCGCCGAACACAGCAGCCAATCACAGAGCAGCAGCATCACGCAGGCGGTCTTTCTCATGGGAATGGTACCGAATCTAACATCCGTCACCGGTACCTCATCCCACATTGCGTCATCTCTATGCTTCTTGCATCTCCACTGCCCTGGGAATAGCTTCCTGGAGCCTAATATGATGGCTGAATAAGCCAGAAATATTACAAGCTCTTCTTCGAACCTTGCAGCTGTGAAGAGGGTCGTGTGTCGTGCTTGGGTAGCTCAGCCGGTGGAGCACTTGCCCGAGCAAGGAAAAGGTCCCGAGCTCGGCTCTTGGTGCGGCACAATGTTTTAATCTGCCAGGAAGTTTCGTATAAGCGCACACTCCGCTGCAGAGAAAATTGAACGAACATCAAGAATGAATTTGCGGTGACAGAGTCGCCTTAAAGGCTAGAAATTGTAAGCGCCAAGGGAGAGGAGATAGGGAACCACAGCAGGCAGTTTTGCCTAATACCTTAGAGAAGACGATTAAGAAGAAGGAGAAGTGAATATTGATAGCAAGTTTCTACCTTTATTCAAGAAAAAGATTTATGTTTTTTTTTTTTTTTTAATTGGACGAAATATTTTAAAAGAACCTGTGTTTAACAAGTGAAGAACAGTCAAATGTCCAAGATGGAATAAGGATAGCTCAGTTCCATCGTGAAATACGCAATTTCTCTCCCGTTCACGCGGTCTTTTCACTCATTACTCTCAGAGATTAGGTGGAGAAGTTAGCAGCCAACTTTACGTTTCAATTCCGGCAGCCGGGAAGTCGCACTCTGCGGGCAGCTTTGAGGATTCCGGCGCCAGTCATCGCGCGCAGCAGCGACTGCTCCGCCAGAGGACTGCGGGCTGCTGTTGCCGAAGTTGGCCGCGAAGAGTGCTCGGCCGCTCCTCCAATGGCGACGAGGCGAGCTGTGTTTTCCAGCAGGCAGCGCCCGCGGCTTTCACTGCAGCAGACGCGACTGCCAGCGTAAGAATCCGAAGCCCGCGAAGGCCACAAAGCACAGCGTAATCCTGCGTATCATCCGCAAGGCCGGAGCGCACTCGCGTTTCATTAGCTTTCCCTTCTTAATGAATGTCTTTCTGCCCGGCACGAGGGTTGGGGCGCCGAGAGGCTGAAATGATAGCGGGGGTGGAGAGCAGGTAAGTTTTCTTAAAGGTGTCCTCGAGAATTCCCGGTTTAATCTCGGCTGAAGGCGCAACGTAAAGGGGACACGTTCTTATATCGTTCTTCTGGTGTTGCCTCCCTGCAGCCCTGGCAAACATTTTTTTTATTTTACAAGCTCAGCAAATGGAAAACGGATCTTCAGTCTGTGAGGATATTTAATTTTCCGCTGCGCTTCGTGTAATAGGCTGGATCTACACTCCTGGAAATGGAAAAAAGAACACATTGACACCGGTGTGTCAGACCCACCATACTTGCTCCGGACACTGCGAGAGGGCTGTACAAGCAATGATCACACGCACGGCACAGCGGACACACCAGGAACCGCGGTGTTGGCCGTCGAATGGCGCTATGGTAGGCTACAACTGAAACATGACTATGGTTGAAATCTCACAGATTTCGGATGGAGCTGCTATCATGCCTGGCCATATGAATGGATTGCACTCCAGGCTGAAAAACTAAATTTAATGCTGTCAGCTCTGTAACAGATCGGAGGATGCAGAATTTCTTTTCCTACTTTGAATGTTCTTTTTTTAGTAGCTAACCAGCAGAACCATGGCCCTAGATGACGAAGTAAAGAAGTGGTTGCCCGAAGTGTTTGCCATGCGATGGAGTTCTGCTTCTTCTTTAGTATAAGACGTAGGGTAGCATCGCAGTGAACCGGTTTCTCTTTTCGAGACGATAACAGATCCAAATTAGAAGTGAGACGAAGATGCCAGTACAGCTGCTCGTGGATCCGCAATCACGATGCAAGATATCAGTTTCATCTTTCTTCTGCATACTTTTGTAGACATTTTCTCTCTCACTGAAGCGTTATTAGATATACTGCAAGCTAGAGCTTAGGACATTACTTGCCGTACAAGAAAAATTAACGAATTTAGTGACACGCTGAAGACAAAACATGACGAATTTGAAAGAAATTCATTAAATGTATTCACAGTTGCGAATATGGACAACCATCATCTGTATAATGGAATGACGTCAACGAAAATTTGTGCCGGACCTGGACTTGAAACCAGGTTTACGGCTCATCGCGAGCGGTCGCTTCATCATTTGGCTATCCGACTCACAGCTGCATCCAAATTTCCATCTGTCGCAAACCGCGTGTCAACAACCCGTACCAGTACATCCATCGTGTATATTCCCATACAGGGGAGACATTTTAATTGGAAGTCGCTTGTCCAGTGTTGGCAGATAAATACGATGTTACAGTGCCTGTGTTATTACGATTTACGATCTAAGATAACCTTGCATCGTAAATCGGAATAACACAGGCAGTGCAATATCGTAATTTGAAAGAATGTCGAAAAGAGTCATTCGTGGCCAAAATATGGATGAATAAGTAATTAAACGTCAAAGGCATGAAGCTATAATCAATTTGGAAACAAACTTCAGAAGAATCCTTTGTGATGTTTTAGGCAGTGTTCGAGCAATTATTACGTGGGACCGTGCTATTTTTGGAACATTTAAAAGTGATTATTTTTAGTCAGTAGAAACAGTGTTTCCCTCAACTTGCATTTTAGTCACCTTTTTTTAGTTTTCTTGCTTAAAGATCACAGAAATGGACCACTTCAGGAAAAACGCAACATAACAATGCTGGTCATTTGTTGAGGTTTAGTAAGTCAAATGGACGCCAGACAGCATACTGTGAAGTTGTAATGCTCTGAGAACTTATTTTCACTGCACCTGCATCCAGTATCTTATTTGTGAGGAGTTTTTCAGCCCTAAATAGGCTAAGAATTTTGTTCTTAATTCACAAACTCAAGAAAGGCATTCAAACATAGCTCTGTCGTTAGACGGAAAAGATCTCCAACGGCATCTAAATTCTGATCCTGAATTGTACAACCTAGTGGTTAACAAATTCGCTGAAGAGGACAGGAGGATACAGCTTCATTAGACGTAAAGTAATTTCACTTTTAAAAATGGCATTTTATTCTTTGTTTACTACTACAAAAACTTTGGTATTCGGTACTAGATACAACGGAGAGCCAACTCCTCACACGGTTCAGGTGGTGTAGAGAACGACACCACTGGATAGTATGACACTGAAAAAGATTGAGTTCGAATTATTAATCATTTTATACCTTCTGGCTGTCCGATGGAAACATTTGCGTGTGACAAATGCCTATTTAACGTCAGCTGTCATCTTGTGTACCACTAACAGTGAAGTACAGAGGACGTAGTGGTGCTATATGGGGCTGATCTGGTTGGTTGGGGTGTGGTTCCATTATTGCCCTTGAAAAAGAGCGAACTGCAGGTGGGTTCAAACACATTTAACGCTATTGTTTACTGGGCACAGTAGTAAAACAGTTCGGAGACGATGAATGTACTGAAAGATATCTATTTTATATTGGTTAGAGAATTAATTTTATCATGAGCTCCTTAACATATGCTTTATCTACTGAAGGACAAATTCATTATCTTTGGACACAAATCAGACTTTATCAAAATGAAATTTTCATTCTTCGGCGGAATGTGCACTGATATGAAAGCACATGGCAAATTAAAACTGTGTGGCGGACCGAGACTCGAATTGGGATCTCTGCCTTTCTTAGGCAAGTGCTCTATCACATCTGCCCGTGAAAGAGAAAGCTCTAAAGTTCGAGTCTCGATCCACTACACAGTTTTAATCTGCCAGGAAGTTTCAAGCTTGATCAATGTTAAAATTTAAGTATAGCAAATGCAATATTTTTTATTTAAATTTAGCCAAGTTGTTCATATATTAACAGCATCTTTGAAAGTGGGCCTATATAGCATCTAAACTGTAAATTTTTCGTAATATGCTGAAAGATAACCATACTGGGGACTGTTTAAATGATTGATTGTGTTGACATAATTTTAGTGTTCTAACAACATTTATTTTTTCTTTCAAACAGACATAAATTATGCTAAACAAGTTACTGATTGAATACTGTAAGCAACAAACAGGTGGTTCGAGACTACATTGGACAAGGATCCTGGGTGGCAGTGACAGTATAACTAGTGGAGTGACTCAAGTACTCTGGCCGTAAAAATGTGGGTAACACAGTCTGGACTGATCTGACGCTGAGCACACTTTGAATGATCAAATCTACTTTAGTTTCTTTATATAAAAGTAGCTGAGAGCAAGTGGCAACTGAAATCTGTACACTCTGACAATACCGGAGTGGCAGTACGTTGCCCTGTTTGTTCCTTCAGTGATGTAACTTGCAGCTGGCGAGATGTGTGCGGCGGAGGTGAGACGTGGAGGTAGCACTTGTGAACCGATCGCGGCCATGAAAGAAATGCAAAAAATCACACGGTCTAGCGATCAGGCAAACGGATCGCAATTTATTCTCAACCACAGCCCTTAAATCACGGTAGATTTCAGTGTGTGACATACCTGTTCGATGGTCGTACCAAGGAACAATTTGGCTCACTTATACGATAGAGCGCACAGGGATACCAAACGTAAAGACTGTAAACCAAAACAGAATAAGTGATCACTTCTTCAGAAAAGTTGTCTGAGACATTTGAAACCACACTGTCGGCACAGTGAGAACTTCACGATAGGCTCCTCAGTCTAAACTACTATAAGTGGTGTCAGTCTCAGGACAGGTCCCAGGTACAAACCACACAAGCAAGAGCTTCGACCAGAAGTGCTTCCAGACCAAAGACTCGCAAATGAGTGCTGCTCACCTCTCCAGAAGAAAAATGCCATTTTCCCACAAAGTGCACGAATGACACCACCTTCAGCCCATCTTGAGCCAATCACAGGGCTCTATAGCAGCTTAATCTCACCATCCACTCGACAGCACAAACTCATGTCGAATCCGGGCAAGAATTAAGGAACCTGCAGCTCTGAAGAGAAAAGAAACCGCCAATTACTGCCTTTATTATGTTATCGTGGACAGGGAAGAGACGATTTTCTCCAAAGTCGTGTCACTTCCCATGCAACAAGCAAAGATCTTTTTCTGAATCATCTGTGCCTTGCAGCTTGTTAGTCCTAGATATGAGGTGTAATAAAGATTCTATCTCCAAACGTTTCTCTGAGGCCCGATTTTTCTTGTACAACTGAGGTGGCCAGTGGAAGTCTTTCATGGGTCTATTTGCAGTATCAGTGAACATGTAAACAGGTGAATTTTTATTACACGTGGCTCTGCACACAGTGCCTACTTTACAACTCCACTGACTAGATGTGTTCCTTCATAATGTTGCCCCCAGCCTAGGCTTCTGCTAGCACTGATGCAGGTAGTGCAGCATTGTTCTGCTGGAATCCTGTCTTGAGGTGGGACTTCCCTGTCTGTCCTGTATGGCTGTGGACCTATCTGGCAAGATTTACTAAGGGATGGCTTCCCCACCAATTGCTTTCAACTCCGTTTCTATGAGCCAAGATAAATAAAAATACCTCATGCTTTTAGTGCCGTACCAGGCTCCATCAATGTCTGCTAAGGCCATTAATGTTCTAGAGCCTCACTCAAGAAGCATCAGGTTGTATGAAATCTTTAATAATTTTCCGTATGCGAAAAATAGGTGGGAGAGTAACTTGTCCTCTCTCAATGCAACGATAACTTCTCTTATGTTTAAAACCAAATATCAGTTCCAAACATGTTGACACAGTTGAAACATCTACTTGGCAGATAGTGTAATATGAAAGAGTCGATATCTCAAAAGTAAACACTGCGATAAAGTTATTTATGTATTATTGACCACAAATACACACAAACACACATACTCATCCACAGACGGTCACACATACACACACACACACACACACACACACACACACACACACACACACACACAACGGAACATGTGCACAGATGTGCAGCTTGCATGCACATCATTATAAGCAAGTATAATTAAAGATCTCTAGAAACATTCGAAAAAAATGAAACTGTTTTATTTGTCGCAGTACAGAACATTTCGAAAACTTTGCAAGATTTATGAAACCTTATAAATTGACTGTATTACTTATTAAAACATGAGTAGTTTTCTTATTGGCAGCACTTAAATAGATTGTACAATTTAAGAAGTTTAAATTCCACCATGAATTACCATTGGTATTCTCATGGATAAAACTCATCTCTAAAACCGAATGTTCAATACTTCTACCACTCCTCACAAGGACAGTGCACCTAAATTACAGTATAATTTATTGAAATACATAAGCTCGCTTACTGACGACATTAAATTCATCTAGAGCACTTCTGCAGATATAACTTTTGTCTTAAGTACACTGAGAAAAAGCAAAGTAAACCATGGCAAAATCGCAAATAAGTTCATCTTGGAATGCATTTAGCATAACAATACGATCAGAATGCCTACAGCATACAACGTTGTCATCTTCGTCTGTTACATAGTGGACAACTATATCCACTCTATAATTTATATTATAATCGTTATAATATAAGCGATAAGGATAGAACCTAAAGAAATGAATTAAAATTTGTGCTTCAACCTGAACTTAAACCTAGGTCTCTTGTTTACTAGGCAGATGTGCTAACCACTATATCACAATATCATAGTGGCTACTACAGCTCCATTGACTATTCTAGCCCAACCTTCTCCCTAAGACCAACATCAATTCACACCATCGCCCATTTCGTCTCTTAAGTCGTCAGCATTGCTGAGGTACTCCGATATTGCAATAGCATCCCAGATTTGTGCATAATGGAGAAATCCTGTCTGTACCTGAGGTGTAGGTGATCTATTGAACTGATGTAATTACACTTTCCAGGAGACATATGAGTCTCAATGTAACCTTCTGCAAGGGCAGAAACTGAAGCAATGAATTAAAATTTGTGTGATGTCCAGTACTTGAACCAGGGTCTGCTGCTTATTAGACAGATATGTTAAGCTCTACATAACTGGAGCACTTTGACTTCAACAGCTGCACGAGATATCCAAGGCCAGTGCCCTCCCTAACACATACTTCACACCTTCAGCCATTTTACCCTGCTCAAATCTTCAGTAATATCAAAGTTCCCCACCATTGAACTAGCACCCCAGTTTTGTACATAAGCGGTCTGTCCTGCCTGCACATCAGGTGTAAGTGTTCCATTGATCTCATCGAATTACATTTCTGTGGAGACATACGAATTTCTGAATTATCTTTGATAAGAATAGTAACTGAAGCCAGGAATTAAAATCTGTGCCATGGCCAGGACTTAAACATGGGTTTCTGCTTAATAGGCTGGTGCTAACCACTACAACACTGTAGCATTACTGCTACCAAGTACAATTGTATTCGTTATCATCTATTACATTTTTCTAGTGTATAACAAAATTATTTATCTATGCTATGCCAAATATGGTTCTTGTGGACAATTTATATGTGGAGATATTTGGTTTTGCGGGTGTATTGCAAGTTACCACCGGCCGGTAGGGCCGAGCGATTCTAGGCCCTTCAGTCTGGAAACGCGCGACCTGTACGATCGCAGGTTCGAATCCTGCCTCGGGCATGAATGTGTGTTATGTCCTTAGGTTAGTTAGGTTTAAGTAGCTGTAAGTTCTAGGGGACTGATGACCTGAGATGTTAAGTCCCATAGTGCTCAGAGCCATTTTTTTGTAAGTTACCTCATTAACAGGTATACTAAATTGAATCAAAAAATACAATGTAAACATGTGTGCCAGAACCTAGGACAAATTCATTTAACTTGGTCACAAATGCGAACAAAAAGCACTGTTGTCCCCATATTATATTTGGTATAAAGGAGATTTTTTTTCAATTTCAAAAGCACAAAGCCAAGTTACATCTTTGGTTATATAGTAAATGGTCCAGATAAAAGACCTCCCGAAATTGGAGAGGTCGCTGTGTTAGCTGTGGTGGGGTTCGTGGTATTGAGGACATATCCATGGATACATATCTATGTGCCACTACCAGCAGACACAATGGCTTGGCTAAGTACTTTGTGGAGACATACTTTGTTAATGGTGGTTCAATGATTGCTATTCAATGACCATTTTGCGTTTGGTTGAAACTTGGCCAACATAATTCTATTCATGATGGAAATACTGTTCGAGTTTGGCTATTAAACTTTTTAGGAAAAGATGACTTAACAGCAACCACTAATTCAAACTGCCACTGTCACACTGTAAGTTAAACCAGTTTCTTTGGGAGTCACAAAGAAAAAGAGGTCTTGTTCCAAAAATATGGAGCCTCAGCTCACACTTCTTGCTATTCAGCAGAAATTTTGAAAGAGTTGTTTTTTGAACACCTTCTGTCTTTGCGTGGAGACATCACCTTGTGATTTTTTTGCCTAGGGGCACGTAAAGGCTTAAGTGTACAAAAATCTTTCAAGAAACCTCCAATCACGTAACGAAGCAATTATCCAAGTGGCTCCCATTTCACCGGAAATGACACGAAGAACTGTGGATAGCTTCTGTGAATGTAATGTTCAGTAATGGAGGACGTCACTTACTGGACATAATTTTTAAAATTAACTAATTTAAAATGACATAGAGCTTGTCGTTCACAAATAAATGTATTATCTCTGTAACTGTCTTTGTTTGTCTGGTTGCCACCAGTATCTACAAGGTAAATGAATGGCTAAGGCATGTGATAGAGGACTTAGGGTCATTATGTAAAGACTTTACAAAAGAAGACCATGTAGTGATAGTGGGTGGGGATGGAGCATATGATATAGGTGGTGACCTGGACAAGATAGCTTCCCTGACTCATGGCAACAAAGTACACTTTGTTGAGCTGTTCCGGCGTCATGATCGACCACACCTTCATGGAGCTGTGAGGTGAATCAATGTGGTGTCAGGGAAACTCTGAGTATAGCCAACTTTGCTCATGTTTCTTTGGTGCCCGTCGGACAGATGCGGTTTCACTAGGCATGGCCTACACCTAAGCAGGAATGGGAAGGGAAGATTGGTACAGCTGATTAATGGAAGCATAGGATGTGAATCTTGGGCAACACATGGTCAAATACCTGTTGTCATGGGTAGGAGAAGTAGGTCTTCTTTAGGATAAATACAGACAACAGGTACCCTGCCTAAAGAGTATCTCCAGCATTTAAAAAAATACTGGAACAATCACTCACAAGACAGATTTTAACAATCCAAATATCATACATACCAGATGTCACCAAGAAAAACAAACCATTGGGAAGAGTAACATGGGTCATTTCACACACTTCACAATCCTCCATCAAAACATGAAATCAATCAAAAATAAAATACAACTATTAGAAGTTGAGCTTCAATCTTTGAACTGCACAGTAGTTTGTGTTACTGAGCTCTGTTCTAGAGACACATAAATCCAACATGTAGTATTATCATTGTGTGAAATCGCGAACTCTTACTGCAGAACTGTTTCAAGGGTGGAGGATCATCATTTATATCAGAAAAGAAACATAGTTCAAATCAAGACATGACCTCAGTACAGTAAATGAAGACAAACACTTTGAAATATCAGCTATTGAATTAACTGGGCTTGATATCACCAAGAAATTAATCATTTTGTGTGTGTATAGATCTCCCAGTGTTAGTGTGGACACTTTTTTCAATAAATTATATGAAGTTCTAGAGAAAGTCTCAAGTTCAAAGGTCAACATAATTCTCTGTGGGGACATTAACATCAACACCCTCATACATATCCTTCAAAGTTTTGGCTTGTCCCTGGTCGTCAATACTGCAATGGTTACTACAAAGACTCTATTAGTAATTGACCATGTGACCACAAATATGGACAGGGAAAAATGTGATGTTGCTGTTAAAGATCAAGGACTAGCACAACATTTCTGTCATTAACAACAGTAAAATCAGGCATCGAATCATTCCCTAAACTACAGGCCTACAAGCGACATCTATCAGAAATCAAAATAAAAGATTTTCAAAAGAGCTAGCAAAACAAAGCTGGGATGAAGTGCTTAAGGAAACCAATATGAATAAGAAATTCTCTAAATGCTCCCCAATATTTAAATGGAACTTTGAAAAGGCGTTTCCAAAAGTATACATGTCTGTATCAACATCACACAAAAACAGATGGATAACAACAGGTATTAAGAAGTCCTCTCAAACACTTAAATACCTCAGTTCCATGAAGAATTGTCACAATAATCCAGAATTCTTAAGTATCTATTATAGATACAAAAAGATCTGTAGGAAGGTGTTGATTGCTGCAAAAAGTCATTTAATGACAAAATAATATATAATGCAGAGAATAAAAGCAAAGCAATCTGGAATGTTATAAAGGAGAAAACGGGGAGAGGCAAACAAAAGCAGAATGGCAAACTGCTAAGGGAGGGGCATGAGGTAATAAATGATCCACAACACTTAGCAAACTATGTAAATTAGCATTATTCAAGTATTGCAGAGAAGTCACAGCAAAAATTCCCCAAAACAGATATAATACCCATTAGTAATGTTGCACTAAATACAATGATGTTACTTCCAATCACAGAGAATAAAATCAATAACACTGTTCACAAACTAAAAAATAACAGTCAGTAGGCTTAGATGAGGTACCAATGTGTGTACTAAAAGAATGTCTAGAGATTATCCAAGGTCCCTTAACAAATATAATAAATGAATCCTTCACAACAGGGACATTTCCAGAGCAGTTAAAACAGGCAAGAGTTATTTCTTATCTTAGGAAAGGTAATGCAAATTACCAGCCCATTTCCCTGTTGACGCCATTCTCAAAAATAATAGAAGCAATTATGGAAGACAGATTAATGAATTACCTAAATAAATATAATCCCTTAAGTGAATCATTGATTGCTTTCCAAAGTGGCAAAAATATGCAGTCAGCCATAGTAGAATTTACAAAAGTTGTACTTGATGCTCTTGATAAAGATGAGTGTGGAACAGAGATATTTTTGGATCTTTATAAGGCTTTTAATACAGTCGAACACAAGATTCTATTAAATAAATTAGAAGCATTAGGAACAAGAGGAGTAACTAATGACTGGTTTCGATCACATGTAGCAGATAGCCTACAAAGAGTAGAAATAACACATACTTCAAATAGATCCTAACATTTTGTACAACACTTATCACAACCAAAATACGTTAATATAGGAGTTCCGCATGGTGGCATATTAGGACCAATACTATTCCTGGTATACATCAATGACTTTCCCAGTAGTGTTACTCGCGGTGAAAAAACTCTCTTCACTGATGACAGCAGTATTATACTCACTGAGAAAGCAAATGAAACTCTCATGGTAGTTTATGATTGGTCAATAATCAATAAAGTGACAGTGAACGTACAGAAAACTAATGCTATGAATTTCAGTTTGAAGGTGGAAAATGACATCGTTCAATTAAATATAGATGGCACCTCTATAGACTGTGCAGCAAATGCAAAATTTCTAAGAATGAATACTGTTTCTTAGTTGAAGTGGTGTGAACACACAAAGGTACTTGCAAACAGAATCTCATCAGCATGTTATGCCCTTAGAATCCTGTCATCAGTGTATAACATGCAGTGTCATTTAGTTACATACTGTTCATATGTACATTCAATTCTTAGCTATGGCGTTCTGTTTTGGGGGAACAAATGCACATAATATGAACACAATTTTCAAACTCCAGCAAAGAACCATAAGAGTAATAACCACAAATCGTATTCGAGCTCATTGTAAAGATCTGTTCAAAACACTGGGGGTTTTAACCACACCATGTGAATAAATTTACCAGTCAGTTGTGCATATCTAAACTAACATTGGTAAGTCCTGCACAAACAGCTATGTCCAAGACCATGGAACAAGTGCTACACACCAATTACATTTATCAAGAAAATAATTAACATAAAACTAATAACAGCATTTTTTACCAAGGAATAAAACTGTGCAATAAACTGCCAAAAGAGATTAAAGAAATTGCAAAAAATACACTTATTTCATAAGGCAGCTAAAAAGAACCTGTTATGCAATACATTTTATACACTGAAGGATTACTTACATAAAACAGAATAGCGGTCTGGTAAAAAAAAGTTATACAAATAAATAATAATGATTATAAAACATCCAACATCCACATAACGCCTTCACACTATGTTTTTTCCCTCCTTTTTCTTTTTATAAAAATACTTAACCTCAAGCTATGCATTGCACAGCACTAACACCTCTTCCTCTTTCTGAGATCAACATCTCACTCATTATAGAGGGATTCTGACTCAGTTTTTGAGGATAGAAAATGGTAAGTAGTGGTACGGAAATGGCCTAGAGATCACCGGTGTGTGTGTGTGTGTGTGTGTGTGTGTGTGTGTGTGTGTGTGTGTGTGTGTGTGTGTTCGTGTGTGTATTGAGTGAAGTTCAAATGGTTCAAATGGCTTTGAGCACTATGGGACTTAACATATATAGTCATCTGTCCCCTGGAACTCAGAACTACTTAATCCTAACTAACCTAAGGACATCACACAACACCCAGTCATCACGAGGCAGAAAATCCCTGACCCCACTGGGAATCGAACCGGGGAACCCGGGTGCGGGAAGCGAGAACACTACCACACAGTGTGTGAAGTATTACAAAACAATGTGTGTATAGAGTGATAGTGAGATATGTGTGAACAATGTGACACTACATTCTTTAATAAGTAATTTGTAAAAAAATATTCTATACCCAGAGTTAATATTCTATACCCAGAAGGCTGTAAATTTATGTGAGTACGAATTAGCTTATTTTAAATTGATCTAAACTTGTAAATACTTTGACATGTCCTACATCCTTGTAAAAGGAGATCTACAGATGAGTAAAACTACTACTAGTACTACTACTACTACTACTACTACTACTACTACTTTTTGAAACAAAGGAGCTCTTTTTGCCCAACCCTGTAATTCAAAACTGAGTATTTACAGCAGAATAGTACTTTGGTTTTTCAGGGCTCAGAAAGAGCTTTAAACTGAATGTTGATTAAATGGAGACAGAAATAATCCAAAACTATTACGTTTCTCAATGATATTGATTACAGGTATAAACATGATAGAGAAGTTGATGAATCGGCTATTTTTTGGGCATATGAGAGCATCTTTCGTTTATGGGATACGAAGAAAATGAATAAAAGAATTTGTGACAATTTCTGTAACTGACAAAAGGGATATAACTTTTTAGCCATATTATTCTTCAAATGAGGCACATCGGCAGATATTCACGAAATTAAAGACATAGAATCAAATTGTAACAAGCATTAGAATAAGGCAGCATACGATAGGGACATCATAAACTATATTCGTCCTATAGGTTTGATGTTCAAAAGGGACACATTTGACCACAGAGGAGTATAGGCCTGGCAGTGTTGGGGAAAGACTGCAGTAGCATAGTCAAAAAAAGGACTGGGTTTAGCGTCGCATCGACATCGAGGTCATTAGAGACGGAGAACAAGCTCAGACTGTGTCAAGGATGGGGAAAGAAATCGGCTGCGCCCTTTCAAAGGAACCATCCCAGCATTTGCCGGGAGCGATTTAAGGAAATCACGACAAACCTGAATCTGGAAGGCCGGACGCGGGTCTGAAACGTCCTACTCCCGACTGCGAGTGAAGTGTGCTAACCATTGCACCACCTGCCTCGGTGGCATAGTCAAAACTTGGGTTAAAGACAACAGAAGAAAAACTTATGCCGTGGAGAATCTGATGCGTTTAATGTTAGGTAGACAGAGAGACAGAGAGAGAGAGAGTGAGAGGAGGGGGAAGGTGCATTACTTGCGCAGAGAAAGCTTCTTAGAGAAATAAACGCAGAGTTTTATCCTTTTGTCGATTGCCGTAACACAGAACTGTGTTTCCAGTCCGAGATTTTCGAGACGTCTGCATAGTCAGAGATATTCTATAGCAGCTGGAGCGAGTCTCTCACAGGCCCATTAGCCTGCGAGTCTCCGGCTACGTCGCGGCCCGTTGACAAAGAGAATAGACGCCAAACGAGGCGGTACTGAGCAAATAGGCGGCAACGGGACTCGGGAACTCAGAGGCGCGATTGCTCCAGCCCGCGCCGCCGCCGGAGCCCTGGGGCGTGAATTTATAAACACGACCGGGCCGCGTAGAGAGCTGATGTGAGCTCAAGGAGAGGCGTAATTAAAGCCGAGCCATCAGCTACGGCCCGCCGTCTGCCACCGACTCTGCCACCCGCATCTCGGAGGTACACAGACGAGTTTCCTCAGTGAGGGGCGGAACGTTACAAATACAGACATTGAAACATTGTTTCCAGAGTAATCGAAATCCTCTCCTTGCAGAAACACGTTTGCACTACATAGGCAAGACATCCATAAACTGACAAGGAACCACTTGAGCGTGAAGTCGCAAGTTCAGTCTTCAGTATGGCTCATGTGACAGTATTGCGTCAACAATTGTGACAGGAAAAATATTAGCTGCTAATGCCTCACCATATGCGTCAGCAGGACGACAGAACATAAGTTTCCGGGCGGTGCAGCAATCACCCTTCTACAGGATGTGCGTATTACACGTCACAAAATGGACATAGTCGACATACAAGCAATTATCACAAGAAGCCATCGTGAGCACCCAATGAAAAATGTGGGCTACAGTGATCACAAAGATTTGCATAATCAAAGATGGAATTGAACTCCTTAGGAGTTATAAACTGTGCAGCACATTCAGCTACGTACCCACTCTCAAAGAACAAATATAGTATCATATTAGTGTAAAGGAGCAATGGGAACTGGTAGAAGGTGATGGCTGGCAACCGAATGCGAAGCAGATTGTCGTGGAGCTCAGTTGCTTTAAGGCTTAGCTGCAGATAGTGCTATAACATTTTTTATAGGTAAGGAAGAAGAGAGACATACAGAGGTTGAATTTCTGCAGTGGTTCCAGGTGAAATGGACTGCAATGTCACACACTTTTCAGGAGGGATAATTTGCTCTGAAAGAGTGTGATTTTTATACACAGACCAGGAAA
Source organism: Schistocerca gregaria (assembly GCF_023897955.1). NCBI lineage: Eukaryota > Metazoa > Arthropoda > Insecta > Orthoptera > Acrididae > Schistocerca > Schistocerca gregaria. Next base: position 107,146,901 of record NC_064921.1, on the reverse strand, counting down.
AAAGAGACTTAACTTCAAAGGTAATCAGTCCCCTAGAACTTAGAACTACTTAAACCTGACTAACCTAAGGACAACACACACATCCATGCCCAAGGCAGGATTCGAACCTGCGACCGTAGCGGTCTCGCGGTTCCACACTGTAGCGCGTAGAACCGCTCGGTCACCCTAGCCGGCTAAGTTTATTTATCTCACCTACAAATTTTCCGGCTTATTCCGCATTTTGCTGTTCATTGTCAAATTGCAGCTTTGGTTGACATTTCGGTATCTTACGGTTTCCAATTCCGTAATGCTGTTTGAAGATACACAACCATCCACAATTTCCTCCCTCGAATATCCGATTTTTTGTTATGCAGTACACTGTTATATTGCTGAGAACTAGTTCGAAATCTATTCACAATTACTGTACTGCGGATGATCTTCTATGTACAAAATTATTTTTAGTACCCGCTTCTTGATCAACGCTTGTCCTACGTTTTACCAGAGGTAGGATTTGTAGCTCCCTGTCCGACAAGGATGATGAACTACTTGTACATGCTTGACACCTGTTTTAATGTCACTTGCACTTTATAAGCTCGTATCGTCATCGTTGCACTCTCCTGTAGATTGTGCGCACAGTCAACCGTTTACGAACCACAAATTACATTAATTCGTCTTCCAGAAATGCTAATATTTCATTTTCCACTTCTTTCTCACTCTGCTAAATTCCTTCAGTTCCTTCCTAACGAAATGTCGACTTCGGCAACTGTTTTTGTCGATGTAATGCAATGTTTGCTTGGTTTATCGTTGCCATTGCTTCGATTTCCGTCACTGTTGCACCGCTGTTGTAAGTTACTTGTCCACTAACTGCGCTCCATATCCCCTTGCTGTCTTCACCAATAGATACCTCCAGTCTCGTTCCCTGTTGTCAATGGCAGCCAGTATGGTAGACAATGTATTGGTTGTGGAATGCCATAAGCATAATTGATCTTTTGCGACCTCGCACTCAAGGGGTTCCTTACGAGTTTTATTCCGGAACAATCTGATTAAAACTACGTTCGCACCATTAGATAAATACATCATAGGTCTCCACTAAAGAAAAGCAAATATGGTATATTTTGACTCACAGCAAAATGACTGTAAAGAAAAGCTGTACTAATCAGACGGGTAGGTGCTTTGCCTTGTGATTTAAAGAACGTACCTATGCTAGTAACAAAACGGTATTGGGCATACATACAAGAAAGGAGAAAGTGATTCAGTGCAATATACGATCATAATAGTCTTAGGGAAGCAAATGAGTCATTTAACAGTTGGAGCCGCCCGTTGTGACCGAGCTGTTCTATGCGCTTCAGTCCGCAACCGCGCTGCTGCTGCGGTCGCAGATTCGAATCCTGACTCGGGCATGGCTGTTTGTGATGTCCTTAGGTTAGATAGGTTTAAGTAGTTTTAATTCTAGAGGCTGATGACCTCAGATGTTAAGTCCCATAGTGCTCAGAGCCATTTTAACAATTTTTTGAACAGTTGGACACAGGAGATCTATCCCTGTCAGTGGTGCTGTAGACAACAGTGGCTGTGGCAACACTTTGCCCATATGAGAATGTACGTTGAGAGTAGCAGGCACTGATTACAATGTACGCAATAGGCTCTGCCTCTGAACAGCTAACGCCACATTTAGAAAGGAGAAAGGAGAAAGGAGAAACACAAAACGCGAGGCAAGTCTCAAATATCATAAAATGATCTCACAGTTCTGTAGAAATTCTCTGTCAAATAAAGTTTAGTAACAATGAATGGCTATCGTATTCTGAAATTGATCCCACATGATCCAAAATCCAGTCACATTAACGCGACCACCGCCCATGTTCAACTCATTGTGCAATAACAACTCACAGACGGCAAATGGCAACAGTGATGGGTACATGATGGATGTCGGTGGGACACGGGAAATTGTGCAGTCGCTGTTCTGATGTGGGAACGGAGCGATTTATCTGACATCCAAAAGGGCGTGATCATCGTCTTGCGGGCCAAGTGTTGAAACATTTCCGGAACGGCTACCTTTCTAACTGTTCGCGTGCTGCTGTGGTTAAAGTATACAGCGCATGGCACAATGCTGCTATCCAAAACAAGCGTCGAAGCAACTCCATATATGACAGGGGTGAACGGCGGCTGCGGAAATCCGTACAGGCTAACATGCGTGCAGCTGTTGACCAACTGACCGGCCAGGTGAACAAAGGGGCTACCAGCAGTGTCTTCTCGACGACCGTTCAGCTAACATTCCTGCATATGGGTTTCTACAGTAAGCGCCTGCTTCTTGTGTACCCCAGGCCGGAAGAGGAAGCGTTATGCACTGGGGCATGCTTTCGTGGCATTCCCTGGCTTATCTGGTCAGTCTGGAAGTCGCAATGGATGGACACAAGTATGCATCTACCCTTACGGACCAAGTCCACCCCTACATGCACTTTGTTTTTTCCTCAGCACGATGGCATTTACCAGCGGTACAATAGGCCGTATTACACCTTGCAGTGAAAGTGTACAGCTCGAAAAGCACCAAGATGAGACTCTGTAGTCTCGTGGCCCCCAAACGCCCTGATTTAGCCCCAACAGATAATCTGCGGGACCATCTCAGTTGGGCTGTTCGGGACATGCACCCCCAACAGAGGAACGTTGCGCAGCACTGAAGTCGGCATGGCTCTTCTCCCATGTCGGTACCTTCCAGAACCTCACTGGCTCTCTTCGTGTAGGTCCGCGATGCAAAATATAGATAGTCTTTTGATAGTGTCACTGGACAGTGTATCTCACAACAAAGACGAGTGTAGTATTTCATCCAAACGGAATAACGTCGCGTAGGATACTTACCTCAACAGGTTTGGTATTGTATTTCTTATTAACGTAGGGCATTAGTAAATTTAGAGCCCCATTATATGGGAATTAATCCAAAACTTTACGTTTAAAATAAATCCGAAAAATATATCATTCTGCAGATGCAATCACACATCCAGAAGTACTTCAAAACTACCTTGTTCGCGGACCCTTGTTTACTTAAACGTTCTTGCTTCTATTGAAATATACGTCCACCAATGTCTGCTTTTCCTATTAATTGTGGTACACCGTGCATTATAATCATTTTTCGCAACTGAGTATGTCATGTTCTACTTTTATTTATAAAGGACACTCAGGAGTAGCTCATGGCGTGTGGCATAACGAGCTGTGTATTGGTTTGTGTACACAATTCCTCGGTTTTGTTCTCTTACTTCAGTATGACAAATCATTCAAAACCTCCATCACTTGCTGCTCACCTTAGCAGAAATATTATTGGTCTGCAGCACAAGTTACAATTTGGTGACAGGTTTAAGGTCATTTTCAAATCATAAAAGTTTATTTGCAGTACTTTAAATGTGGACAACCATCAGCTGTAGAACAGAATGATGACAATGAAAATTGGTATTGGATCGGAACACGGCCCTGGATTTCCCGCCCATCACGATTTGGCTACCCATTCCTTTCTACAGCTGATTGTTGTCCATATTCGCAACTGTATTTCGTAACGGCTGTAGTCATCGACTGCCTGAGCCTTTGGATATACATGCATGCCTCAAGGAGCTTTCCATTGTAATTCAGAATAACAGACACACTGCAATATCGTACTTACACTTTGTGATCAGAAGTATAGGGACACCTGGCTGAAAATGACTTACATGTTCGTGGCGCCCTCCATCGGCAATTCCGGAATTAAGTATGGTGTTGGTCCACCCTTAGCCTTGATGACAACATCTACTCTCGCACACATACGTGAAATCAGGTGTTGGAATATTTCCAACAATAGCAGTCCATTATTCACGGAATGCTGCACTGAGGAGAGGTATCTATGAGGGTCGGTGAGGCCTGGCACGAAGTCTGCGTTCCAAAACATCCCAAAGGAGTTCTATAGGATTCAGGTCAGGACTCTGCGCAGGCCAATCCATTACAGGGATGTTATTGTCATGTAACCACTCCGTCACAGACCGTGCATTATGAACAGGTGCTCGATCGTGTTGAAACACGCAGTCGCTATCCCCGAATTGCTCTTCAACCCTGGGAACCAAGGAAGTGCTCAAAACATCAGTGTAGGCCTGTGCTGTGATACTGCCACGCAAAACAACAAGAGGTTCAGCCCTCCCCCCCCCCCCCCCCCCCCCCTCTTGGGAAACACGACCACACGTTACCACCACAGCCTCCCTACTTTACTGTTGGCACTACACTCGCTGGCAGATGACCTTCACCGGGCATTCGCCACACCCACACCCTGCCATACGATCGTCACATTTTGTACCGTGATTCGTCACTCCACACAATGTTTTTCCACAGTTGAATCGTCCAATGTTTCCGCTCCTTAAACCAAGCGAGGCGTCGTTTGATGTTTACCAGCGTGATGTGTAGCTTACGAGCAGCCGCTCGTCCACGAAATAAGTTTTCTCACGTCTCGCCTAACTGCCGTTGTACTTGCAGTGGATCCAGATGCAGTTTGGAATTCCTGTGTGATTGTCTGGATACATGTCTGCCTATTACACACATCACGACCCTCTTCAACTGTCGGCGGTCTCTGTAAGTCAACAGACGAGGTCGGCCTCTACGGTTTGCTGTACGTGTCCCTTCACGTTTACACTTGACTATCATATCGGAAACAGGGGACCCAGGGATGTTTAGGAGTGCAGAAATCTCTCACACAGACGTATGACACAAGTGACACGCAATCACCTGACCACGTTCAAAGTCCGTGAGTTCCGGGGTGCGCCCCATTCTGCTCTCTCAGGATGTCTAATGACTACTCAGGTCACTGATACTGGCAGTAGGTGGCAGCACAATGCAACTTATATGAAAAACTTACGTTTTTGGAGTATCCGGATACTTTTGATCACATAATGTAATTGCAGCGTCTATGTTACGCTAAATTGCATACACTGCTTTACACTAGTTTACTGATGTAACTAAGTCATTAGAACTGCGTTTTGTGATAGAGATACAGATATGCATTTAATTTCACTTCTAAGTTGAACTGTCAAATTTTTTCAAACTTTTATTGTACACTTGTTTTCTATTTTTTTAACTGAGTGTTCTGAAGATGGTCAGTGTAATGCAGAAAATGGGCACTATTAAAAGCTCATTACTATTAGTGCGTCTTCAAGAAGTAGAAGAGGAAGTCTAATGCAACACTGCTACCTAACTTGTGTGTTTCCCATAAGGGATATTATGCTGATCAACAAGGAAAATTCCTAGTATTTCCAGATGATACTTAGACCTAGATGGAAGAATTGTACGAAACAATGCGAACAGCAGCCTGCTGTAGTTATTAAACGAGGGTGCCATACAAAGCTGTCTGAAACATTGATCGGACCGAAAGTGTAAATTCGTAATGGGCTTTTGCACCTCACAAGTGCTTTCACAGATATGGTTGTGGAGGGTACAGGCTTAAATCTGCAACAAATGTCATAATGGCATGAGAAATACTCCAGTCCTGTGATTCTTGGACCTTATCAAAAAACCACTGTCGTTTTTGACCTCGTAAACACAACATTAATGACTTCGGCGAGAAACACGCTTGCTGGTAACAAACAGTGCCAGCAACACATAACGATCTCATTTAGTGTACCCGTTGGCAACTAATGAGACCGAAGTCGACAGTGAAGCACCTGGAACCTATTAGGTAGTTACAACGTGTCGAAACCTGGTAGTAGAATGCTGAAAAATGTTTAATTTCTTCTTCTCCACATCCAAATGCAGATTCGTTTGAGGGAAAACAGTATTTGCTTCTGTAGGTACAGTTGTACTGAAATCAGAAACCACAGGCTCTGCTTCTACGTCAGCACAGACATGAGAAGGAAGAAAAGTAAAAAGACAATCACTTTTGCCTAGCACTATATCCTACTACTTGTGACAACCTTTAAAATTTATTTAAAACTATAAAATAAGAGGAAATAATGAATCAAACGCACAACACTGATGTAATATTCTACAGTATTTGTTATATATTACATGAGCTGGTTTTCGGCTGTTACGCCGTCACCACGTACAAAGGAGAGTCTCCTTTTCAAGTTGAAAAACCTTTTTCTTAAAGGGGGAAGTATTTCATAAAATCCACATAATAAGGAAGATGAACTATTTTCAAATTATGAAAATTAATAAACAAATGTCCATCAACCCAAGTCTAGGACTGAATGACCATAGTTCCTTACTCGCAGGTTCTAACTATATAGACCACTCATAATCCTATCCAGGCTATGTGTAAATTACCCATTTCACTCACATGCTTCGTTTCCTTTATTTTAGTTACTACAATTTTTCCCGTTGTGTTAAAAAATTTTACTTTGTATGATCGCAGCTGTCAGTCAGGAGCCGCGCGACAGCTACGGTCGCAGGTTCGAATCCTGCCTTGGGCATGGATGTGTGTGATGTCCCTAGGTTAGTTACGTTGACGTAGTTTTACGTTCTAGGGGACTGATGACCGCAGATGTTAAGTCCCATAGTGCTCCGAGCCATTTGAACCATATTTGTATCACTCATCTCCATAATATCCGTATTGAATCTAATGTGTTTCTAATTTTTGATCTATTAAAGATAAGATTAGTTAGTTCAGCGACATCTTTGGAATATTTCACCAAAGCTATTGTTCAAGTATGTTCTGTGTGCAACTGTTGCAATTTTTCTATCGTTCATTTGTCAACGCGTCACATTTTTTATCTTCGTTAAATAATCTTATATCGTATTTAAGCCGAAATAAGGTCCCTTTTTTTTATTCCTGTTATAACATTAATATTTTGATCTCTGGAAATGGTGATATGCTGTACATGCACTAGTTCAAAATCTTAGATTCAACAAAATTTATCTGAATCACATAGTTATCTTTACACCTGATGATGGTGTAGAAGCCGAAAACCTGTTCGTGTAACAAATAATAAATATTGTAGAATATCACACCAGTGCTGTATGTGTTCCAACCATAATGTACTATAGGGGGGATGTTTGTGTTGTTGCCCCCAGATGATAATTAGCGAAATATTTGTCAGGATTTGTAAGCGGTGGATCCTTGAGGCTCGACCATATGCGAACACGAGACGTGAATAAAGCACACGCTACGTGCACCCATCATCACTGACATCCAGATTACGGTCGTATCGAAAGGCTCCATGGTGACCTAAGAAAGGCCACGGTGGTTAATGCGGTGCGCTGCGGACAGCTGCCAGTGGCTTACTCCTTCACCGCACTGTGGCCCAAGACACGGGTACTGACCAAGCAAATTGTCAGCATTACAGACAGGTCGGCTGGCGAGCGCGTATTACATACTGTACGGCTGCGTGCAACCCGTAGACCCTTACAGTACAAAATATTCCACCAAGAACAGATGTAACAGTCAATCAATACAAAATAAAATAAAATCGACTTTCTCTGGTTGTGTTCGGTGAAACTGCGTAAAAGACATTATTTCTATTTCACTCTTAGTCAGACAACGTAAACGTAAGTACTAAGACAACGTACTAAGAAGTGCTGTGCCCAGCAGGTTTCCTCACTTCCTCCCCAAAAACGTTTACATAATGGCGGAACAGAATCCCATGGTGCAAAGAGAAATGCGTATTCTCTTAACTTACCACACTGATTTCGAACTGTGATACCAATGTCATGTCACTTCTGTATTATAACAAATTATGTGCAGTACTGAGCTCCAGAGAGAGTCTTGGACCCAAGTTAAAAAGAAATTGCATGGAAATTTCTCAGTTTCTTTTGAAGCGCAATTATTAGCCCTGTTTCATCTGTTTTTAACACTTTCGTGAACGTCACCAGCTTAGCGAATGGTTTATTCGGCTGTATGAACAGTGTGTTTATGAAAAGCTCAAAACGTCTTAACACTCGAAATGTTTGAAAAGTAAGAATGACTTGATTTCATTAGGAGCTGCTACACATTTCGTTTTCGCGGCAGCATTTAAACTGAGCAATTGCGATTTGGATTTACGGATAGCTGTTATCGCTGAAACAACCTGTTATCGGTTATGTCGTTTCTTTCACGCCAGTTTAACGTAATAGTTTCAATCGCTTAAAATAACCTGTTAATGTAGTAACTGTTTTTCAGTTTTTTATTCCTATTATTTCCTGTAATGAAAGAAGAAATCGAACAAAGATTAAAAAATTATGGCTCCGTTTCAAGATACATAGAATCAAAATATTGAATTCAAAAGGGAAATAAAACAAAACTTAATCCGTACACCGTTCGCTACTTTTCAAGTCGTAAGTGGTTAACTACTCGAACAGATCACCAGTATTCTATTGATTTTAATTTTTTTAAACTCTGTTCAAATATCATTTTTTAATCGAGGATCAGACCACTGTTTAGGCATTCAGAACAACCAGTGTTAAAGGATGAAAGCTAAGGCTGAGAGACTCTTCTGTTAATGTTAATTTGTTCGTTTCCCAGGGGTGCCAGCAGATAAAGCCATATTATGTAGACATAGGCAGTAAATCAGGTACTTTCTATTTTTATAAATTGTTGTTAAGATTCATTTATGACTGTTACCATAATTTTTTTCTCTTTTACTGTTTCATGGAAATGGCAGACAATCTTTACTATTTTAAAACAGTTGAAGCACTGCACTTCACTGCTACTGTCACTTCGTAAAAATATTTTCAGACTACGATTGACACACTTCTCCAATACAACGGATGTTGGGCAACTACAGGGAGAAACTACCCTATAGACCTGCACACTGCACGTCTACGCCTACTTTGAGCCACGATATACGGCAGTAGGGAAATTATTCGTTCAGCAATGCTACACCAATTATTATGTCTTGTGTTTGTTGTTCGTTTCTGTCGGCATTGATATTGAAATAGCCCTGATCGCTTGACCCCAGTGACGAAGTATTTCAAACTAATGCAAATTTTACTCATGAAACTTACTTGGTTCTTAAAAAAATGTATTTAAAAACGACAAATTATAGTACTGCTGCTGCGGCTCATTTCTATTTCGGTTTTTTACTCGGTTATTAGTAAAAAACCTGTTGTAATTGAGACCAAACAAATACCGAAAAATAATAGTAATTCATAACTAGAACGTCGATATCGGTTTTGATCAGTAGGATTTTCCGATTCCTATTTGTAATGCTTAGTTTCAGTTCTAGGCTTTTACTTAATAGAAGAGTGTCTCATTCAAGACTTGTAGACTCACATTACCGTTCGACGGGATACAACGGTATATTCAATATCCATAGGCGAAATAGATCAAAAGACAAAAAGAGGCAGCTCTTGCCTAATGTAAGCCATACCCCCTTTACCAACATCGTACAGTATTTAAAATAATTCGAAACGTTTTTTCTCGTATGTGTGAAGATTTTCGCAAACTACATACGTTGGATGGAACCGACCTACGTTTTAAAAAGTGCGCCGTTATCCCACTCACACACAAATTCTGTTTCCCAAGACCGGTTGCTCCAAGTTTCACTTCTATTGATCAGTCACTTGAAGGACGGAGTCATTGATCTTTCTCTTTTTTTTATACAAATAAAGCTTAAAAGATCGGATGGTGGTATTATTTTCCGCCGTTTCTGCCCTCATTAAAACTGAGTTAACTGCGGACATCAGATATTCCTTGTCGATTGATGAACATCCCTTTTCTGACACTTGATACAACGCTCTATTGATGCTCTAAGTGTTTCTCGGACGTCTTCTTCTAGATTGTTCTGGTAGAGGAAGGTCCCTCCTTTCCTTGACTCCATAATTCACGACGTGGCTGACTGTATTGGAGGATCGTATTACACAAGGACATCGAAAAGAAACAATCATTCAGATATAACGCAGCACCAAAAATATTTTCACTATTGCTTCATTTTATTTTAAGAAATGTAAGCTCTGAAATAATTACTCTTTTACTGTAAGTACTTAGGTAAAAATGACGCGTGTTGTAAGCATGTTGTTTAGCAACATATCGATATAAACGTAATTTTGTTGCGAGGAAATATTTTTGGACTAAATTTTGAAAATAACCACAGATACAGTTATTTATTAACTCGTCTACCTAACTCACAAACACGTCATTTAGTTGCACACAGCAACCTTTCACAATTACAAAAAGATAGTCGTACGGAATCTAACATTCTAAACAGTAAGATAATGGTCATCGCAGAAATAAACTCTTTTCAGGCCAATTTTCTTTAAAATAATTATTTCTGAAAGCATGTTTGCGTCTTACAGAAATGAATAAAAATACCCAGTGAATATAGCACAAATGTGCTAAACATACCCAACATCAAAGAACAGTTGTTTGCCTAACAGTTGCTGTTAGAGCTACAAAACTAAACGATGAGAAGTAACAATTTACTTATAACTCAGATATTAAGTGTTGTCGTACTTCGCAGTCTCACCTTTTTAATTAACTTATTTTATTTTATTTTTTTGTAATTTGTGATCTTCATTGGACCACTCTAGTTAGTAATGCAAAGATTTGTACAAGTTGTTTTTATTCAGTAATATAATAAAATTCAATAATTATGCAATACAGTTCAATAGTACAGTGATTATACAACGATTATTGTAATTTATTATTATATTAACGGTGTTTTGCTCTTTTATTTATTTTTCCATCTGAGATCTCTCTTTCTGTAGCCCTTTTGTTGATCTCCATTAGTAGTGTGGTTTGTGTCTTGCAGTATTATGGTTTTCTCATTTTTTTTGTAATTTGGTCTTTTCTTACATCTTCATTAATTTCAGTGGTCCATCTGATGTTGCTCTCACTATTCCAGAAGTTTCCTGTTATTCCCATACTAATCCGGTTTTCGGTGACATCGTCAAATGTCCAAAGAATGAAATACGTTTCTCCTTGATCGCGTTCATTAGTGGTTCTATTTTCTTGTGTACGGTTCCATTTGAAGCTATTCTCCAACGGCCATTTACTTGATATTGTTTATTTATGGATGTTCTAAATTTTCTTCTTTCTGTCTTTAATATTTTGTTAGTTTATTCTGTGTTAGTAATTTTGAAGTCGGTATCAGCTGCTTAAGTTATTTCTAGTTGTGTAACCGTTGCATAAAGTTTTAATTTTCATCTATTGATAGACTTTTTTTGTTTTTAGTAACTATAGCTAAACAAAGCATTATTCCCAGAAAGAAATTTATCGTAAGTCAGATTATTAAATTTTGTAAGATATAATATCACAGGTTACTTCACAAAACGCCAGAAGTAAAACTGCAAAACGACAAAATCTCTTGCAGCGTTTTGAGCATTATTAGAAAAGATTAAAATGTCAATATATTAACAAGATAATTATTGCAAGTTGCCAACATCAGAAGTAGCACGGAGGGAGTGGAGAGTATGGTGTAGGTAAATGGAAAAGCAACGTGTTTTAAACTAAGTCAAGTGTTGGTTTCTCATAGACCTTAATTTACCTGTTTGAAGAACATTGGTCGGTCTGGAATGTAGCAGAACAGCACGGGAACAAATGAGGTACGTAACATACCAGAGCGAAACTGCTTAATTTGTGTGCAATGATCCGTGTGTATTTAGCACACAATATTCGCGCTATATCGAAGCTGTGAGGCAAAGCGAAGATATTTGCATCACATTACGATTGGCGGGGACTGATGACCTCCGATGTTAAGTCCCCTAGTGCTCAGAGCCATTTGAACCATTTGAACCATTACGATTGGCTGGGCTATTTGATGATTACGATAGCCGCAGGTCACGAGCAGTGGGCTGGTATTTGAGTACCGCCTGTAGTATTCCATGCCTGTGGAGAAAGTTCATTGAGTAGCAGCATGGGCAAGGTCCATCACGTTCTACAATACAGCTAAGAGCAAAACTGAATGCAGAAACAGTTACACTAATACGTGCGGGAGAATCCTTAAGGACTTCTTAGTGGGAATAAAGGGGACAGATCAGAACAGATCCAAAATCCATTTCTGACATTCACATCGAAGTGTTGTTAAGACTGAAGCGTTTCTGAATACTTCACGTCACAGACTTTCAGGGCTGAGCTGTTAAAATTCCTGACACCATCGCTAATGTGTCGCTGCTCCTATAAATTTAGACTGAAAGAAAGACGATCATCTGGCAGCCCTACAATAGTAACTGCCACATCTGAACTGTATTTACTATCTAAATTATTTTCCACGTTAGTAATATAGTGTGTAATTTGACACTGAAAAGCAATCACCGCATATTTGCGTTGTCGTTCTATGTATTTCCTTGTTCCGTTCCTCTGGTTGCCATCTTGGGTGAGTGTTTGTAGTTTGCTGAGGTGTCTATGCATTGAGGTGACAAAAGTCAGGTGTTAACTCCTAATATCGAGTCGGACTTACTTTCTGCCGACGTAGTGCTGCGGAAATGTTCTACAAAGTTGAAGTGCTAAGATTATTGTCCGGCCGGAAGCGGTGGCATTGCGGTTCTAGGCACTTCAGTCCGGAAACGCGTGACTGCTACGGTCGCAGGTTCGAATCCTGCCTCGGGCATGGATGTGTGTGATGGCCTTAAAACTTCGCTGGAAGTTCGTTGCAGAAATATTGAGTCATGTTGCCTCTCTAGCCGTCCATAATTGCCATAGTGTTGCCGGTACTGGATTTTGTGCACGAAGTGACCTCGTCGAGTATGTCCCATATTGGTTCATTATGATCTGGCTGCCCTACAACCCTCCCCCCCTTCCCTCATAGTAATACTATACACACCTTCGAATTGCTCAAAATGGTATTCAAACCATTCGCGAACCATTGTGGACTGGTGTTTGGTAACATGACGACCACAAAGGGCTGCAAATGGTCGCCAAGTAGGCGAACATCCAAAGAATTCAGTCCATTCCATGTAAAGACAGCCCCCACCGTTACAGAGCTATAATCAGCACGCAGCGTGCCTTTTTTTCACAACCTGGGTCCACGGGTTCGTGAAGTCTGCGCCACGCTCGAACCCTGTCATCAGCTCTTACCAACTGAATCCGCGACTCATCAGACCAAATCATGGCTTTCCAGCCTTCTAGAGTCCAGCCGGTATGATTATGAGCCCAGGAGTAGCGTTGCGGACAATGTCGTGGTGTTAGCAAAGGCACTCGCGTCGGCCTTCTGCTGCCATAGCCCATCAAGCCAAATTTCGCCGCGTTGTCCTGTCGGGTAAGTTTGTTGTGCATCCCACAGTGATTTCTGCGGTTATTTCATTCAGTATTGCTTGCCTGTGAGCACTGGAAAAACTGCGCAAATGCCGCTGTTCTCGATTGTTAACTGAAGGCCGTCGGCCACTGCGTTGTTGATGGTGAGAGATAATTTTCACTGTGTGGGTTTCGGAATATTGAATTCCCTAACGATTTCCGGCAGGAACGTCCCATGTGTCTAGGTCCAACTACCGTTCTGCGTGCAAACTTGGTAATTCCCGTCGTGTGGCCTTAATCACGTCGGAAACCTTTTCACATGGATCACCTGAGTGCAGATCACACCTCCGCCAGTGGACTGCCCTTTCATTCCTTGTGTACGTGATACTACCCTAGTCTCTGTCAGTGCTAACGGTGTGCCATGACTTCTGTCACCTCGGTATACATGTCTTTGGGCTCGTGGTAAGGTTTCTCTGAATGTGAGGGCAGTTTACTCAAATTTTGTGTAAAGCAAAAGGAAACTTTTATAGGTCAGAGAGACAATGCCGAACGATGATTCTTCCCTTTTGTTGGAGTTGGCACAGGAGGAACGTGCACATTGTCTATGCGAATGTTACCACTCTGCGTAGAGGCCCTCGATGTCTCACGCAGCCTCACTGCCCTTATTGTAGTAAGTCTGTGTATATGTAACCAGCTTCACTGACTCTCAAAGTCGTGTCTTAATAGGTTTCAGGTATTACGGTCTAGCTCGGGGCTCCTTACAAATGCAGGAATTCAGAGAAATTTCGAGAGCTTTGAATTTACTTGTATATCAGTGTTTCTTTGTGCTGCACAACTTTGCGATTTATGGTCATGAGACCACTTGGATCTATTAGTGTGATAGTTTTCTAAATAAAACGTGTAACTGGTTACGAACAGTGCATTGGCTTTAACATTCGGTAGCCGCATTTTATGTGGAGATAAGAGTTGGTTTTCTTTGTCCACTGGTTGAACTGCTGTTCTCACATATTTACTCGTGAGATTGTACTTCAGGTATTCTACACTCATCTCTGAACGAGTTCCCTTCTAAAATAAATTCCCATGCGCTACTGTTTCATTCTCCTTGTCGTGATTTTGTTATTTAATAAATGTTTCTTTGTAGTGAAAATCCACGAGGTTACCACTGATAAAAACCTACTCTTTGTCTCTTAACTGAAATATAAATCTTGTTCCCTTGTTGAATAACTTTTCCCTCCAGTCTGAATGTTCATTTTTCAAAAGGTTGTATTAGAAATGTATTCACTTACGCACGTTTTACCAGTAATATTCCAGTACTGATACTCCATAGTAGGTTAAGGTCCCTTTCTTGTTAGTAACACGGTTCTTCTTGTGTTTCCTGTTAAATATCTTAATGAAAAGAATAAATGTATAGCACAACGCATTCTTGATGTTTAATAACTCACCAGTTTTTATCCAGCTCCTATCGAGTCCAACACAGATCACATACGTATGATTATTAGTGAATTTTAAGGACATTTCCCCAAAACTGTTTCCCCTCTTGAATTAATCAAGACGTTAGTTATGTATACCAAGATTTCCTTATTTTCTCCGAATTTATGGCTGCTCATGAATCATCCCGAAGAAAATATACAATATAGTCAAGTTGTAGGTTCATTCAGGTGGTAGCCCAAGTTAAATTCATATAATAATATGCCAGACGATATTCAAACACTGATGTGCCAAATTATACCAACTATCTTTCCAACAACTACGTTAAAAGATCCGTAAGATAATAATCCTAACTTATGGTTCTACTTAAAACGAATATGGTTTTGTCAGCTCAGAAACCTCCACTGCAAACGGTGTGGCGAGGCAAAGACTGTCTTGGATAACACAGGAGACATTAAATTTAACTGAAGAACGGAGGAAATATAAAACTGCAGCAAATTAAGCAAGTGGAAGGGAATACAGAAATGTAAAGTGTGGGACTGGCAAAAAGTACAGGGTGAGGCAAATAATAGTGTTACAGACGACTGGATCCGATTGGACGTGAATGTATGCATATAACCATACCGCGTGACGCGGACCATGTCAGTACATGAAATTACACCATAAAAGTAATAACAGATAAAAATAAAATGTTTATGAATCCAAAAAAGTTAGTCCATAAGTTAAAGTAAACTCAATCAACAACAATAATTACATTAATTTTTCAAGGAACTCCTCGACAGAATGGAAGGAGTGACCCACGAGGAAACTCTTCAGTTTAGATTTGAATGCTCCTGGATTATTGCTAAGATTTTTGAATTCGACTGGTAGCTTATTGAAAATGGATGCAGCAGAGTACTGCACACCTTTCTGCACAAGATTTAAGGAAGTCCGATCCAAATAGAGGTTTGATTTCTGCCGAGTATTAACTGAGTGAAAGTTACTTATTCCTGGGAAGAAGATAATGCTGTTAACAATAAATGATAGTAAGGAACATATATATTGAGAGGCCAATGTCAAACTACCCAGACTCGTGAAGAGGGGTCGACAAGAGCTTCGTGAACTTACACCACTTATTGTCCGAACCGGCGGCCGCGGTGGTCTAGCGGTTCTAGGCGCTCAGTTCGGAACCGCGCTACTGCTACGGTCGCAGGTTCGAATCCAGCCTCGGGCATGATGTGTGTGATGTCCTTAGGTTAGTTAGGTTTAAGTAGTTCTAAGTTCTATGGGACTGATGACCACAGATGTTAAGTCCCACAGAGCTCAGAGCCATTTTTTATTGTCCTAACCGCCCGTTTATGAGCCAAAAATATCCTTTTTCAATGGGAAGAGTTACCCCAAAACATAATACCATGCGACATAAGAGAATGAAAATAAGCAAAATAGATTAATTTTCTTGTCGAAATATCACTCACTTCAGATACCGTTCGGATAGTAAAAATGGCAAAATTATGTCTTTGAACAACGTCCCTGAACACTTAGAAATATGAACTGTGCAGTTTAACTAATCGAATGCCCATTCTGTGGAATTAAAACGTAAGGTTTTGTTGAACTGTGTGTTAGAAGCTGTAAAAACTGAGACTGTGATTTATCGTTAGTTCATTGTCTACAACCCCTGAACTTAGGTCATGAACGGCACTATTCGAAACCGGGCCAATGCTGCACACAACATTCTTTACTACCAAGCTAGTGTCATCAGAAAACATAATTATTTTAGAATTACCCGTAATACTAGAGGGTATATCATTTATACAAATAAGGAACAGGAATGGCCCCAACACTGATCCATGGAGCACCCCCCCCCCTCCCCCCTTGACTGTATCCCACTCATACCCCACATCAAGCAATTGTCAGCAATGTGAATAACGTGTTGTCTATTGCTAAAGTAAGAGGTGAACCAACTGCTGGCTACTCCTCGTATTCCGTAATGGTTCAACTTCTGGAGCAATATTTATGATCAACACAATCAAACACCTTAGTTAAATAAAAAAATATGTAACGTTCGAAACCTTTTGTTTAACCCATGCAGTACCTTATAGAGAAAAGAGAATATAGAATTTTCAGTTGTTAAAGGACTTCTAAAGCCGAACTGTACATTTGATAGCAACTCGTGGGCACAAAAATAGACCTCAAATAGTCTACATTATCCGTTTTTCCCACTTTATAAAGGTGCTTCCATCCTGAGTACTTTAATCGTTCAGGAAACTGCCCAGTACTAAAGGAAAAATTACAAATAAGACTAAATACAGGGCTAACAGGTGCAGTACAGTACTTTAATATTCTACTAGGCACTCCATCATATCCATGAAAGTCCTTAGTCTTCAGTGATTTAATTATTGATTCCATCTCCCCCTTGTCTGTATTACAGAGGAGTAGTTCAGACATCAATCTCGGAAAGGCATGTGCCAAGAAAGTTATATGATTCACCATACAAACTAAATCTTTATATAATTCACCAGCAATGCTCAGAAAATTATTGCTAAGTACTGTACATATATGTGATTTATCAGTAACAGAAATATTTTTACTACGAACTGACTTTATATCGTTGACCTTCTGCTGCTGACTAGACACTTCCTTCACAGCTGACCAAATGGTTTTAGTTTTATCCTATGAATTAGCTGTTCTGTTTTCATACCACATACTCTTTGCCTTCCTAATACCATTTTAAGTACCTTACAGTACTGTTTGTAATGGGCTACTGTAGCTTGAGTGTGACTAATTCTAACATTTTGATATAATTCCAACATTGTTCTACATGATATCCCTATCCCACTAGTCAGCCACCCTGGCTGCCTATTACTGCTACTACCCCGTTTAGAACCTTCTAAAGGAAATCAACCCTCAAAGAGCATGAGAAATATCTTAAGGAAAGCATTATATCTATGTTACCGGCACTATAAACATCCTACCACTCTTGTTCCTTGACAAGGTTTGAAAAACTCTCCATTGCTGTTGGATTAACTTTCCTACATAGTTTGTAATTGTGTGTGACACTTGTTTGAGTAAAAAAGCCTTTTAGTGTCAAAAATTTGTGCATTATGGTCGGAAATACCTTTCACTCTTCTACTAACAGAATGTCGTCAGCGCGACGGAATGTCATACCTAACGGCCCGGATTCGATTACCGGCTGGGTCGGAGATTTTCTCAGCTCAGGGTCTGGGATTGTGTTGTCCTTATCATCGTCATTTCATCCCTATCGACGTGCAAGTCGCCGAAGTGGCGTGAAATCGAAAGACTTGCACCAGGCGAATTGTCTACACGACGGGAGACCCTAGCCGCACGGCACTTCATTTTACTATCAGAATGTCCATCTAGTAATGAACAATAAATAAAAATATTGTCTATGGCTGTGATACTGTGCTACAGTCTACATCAGATCATACGAATTTAGGAGGTCAACCAACTTCCTTTTTCTTGTACCATCATAAACAAAACTTATATTGAAGTCACCTCATACAACTTATTTCTGGTTCTTCCTATAAAAGTGAATCAAGAAGCCTCTCTAGTTTGAGCAGAAATGTACTGAAGTGCCTATAAACAGCAATTCCGCGATACGTCTTCGGTCTCAAATGGAACACTTTCTTTACGTACATAGCCACTCCCCCACCCTGCAAGGAACTCCTTGAAAAACAGACAGATAATCTGTATCCTGATAAAGGAAGCCTCTGAATTGCCAAACTATTTAAGTGGTGCTCTGATATACCAATAATTTTAGAGTCAACTTCTATAAGCAGTTCACCAACTTTATCTCTAATACCTCTTATATTCTGATGAACAATCCTAATTCCTTCTCTGCTTGGAAACATGACGTCCTCAGAAGCTGAGCCCTTATTTAGAGGTGCTTCTTTTAAGCAGGTATGCCTATCAGATGACTTCAAACTATAAAAGGTGCAGCTCTAAGACCAACTACTATAGGAATTTTTCCATGTGTGATCCCACCATCACCCACTACACTGTCACTTGCCAGCCTTCCCTCCCCATACCTCTATGTATAATCATTTCGTCGTTGCAGCCTGCTTCTACGGTATTACAGCGAGTTATCCTATCATTCATTGGTGTAATTTGTCAAGACTGACAGGGTCAGGGAGAAGACGGCGGTCTTAATGTGGTTTATTGATTTTTTTTTAAAAAAAGCAAAAACTTTTAACACCTAGACCACAGTTTACCTCTCACAATTAAAAGTTAGATAACTAGTTTCGATTGCTATCTGTAACCATGTTCACATAGTTCTAAATGTGAAAAGGCGGGCCGGCCAGGGGTGGCCGAGCGGTTCTAGGCGCTACAGACTGGAACCGCGCGACCGGTACGGTCGTAGGTTCGAATCCTGCCTCGGGCATGGATGTGTGTGGTGTCCTTCGGTTAGTTAAGTTTAAGTAGTTCTAAGTTCTAGGGGACTGGTGACCTCAGAAGTTAAGTCCCATAGTGCTCAGAGCCATTTGAACCATATGAAAAGGCAGTGAATAAGCATTGGAAATCATCAACAACTGTAGTCATGAAACAACATGCATTCCTGAATACTAAAACAACAACAGTAATTAGTTGAAAACGCCACCGTGAGAAAACCGGGTTGTAGACGGTAATTTCGCAGGTCGAGGGTCATATAGTATATTGTGCGGCTGCATGAGTAGAAGTTGGATCAAGAGCTCGTCGTTTAACCGTGATAGGAAAATAGCGGTCTAGCCATTAAAAGGTTCTGCTTTTTTTTAAAAAAATATTGTTTACTAAATTTCTGTTTTTTTTTTTTATTTTAATAATCAATCACCATGTAGAGACTGCACTTCGTCCTCACGTTATATTGTCTGGTTCTGTGGTTAAAGACTCGGCAATGCATCGAAAGTGAGTTTACATCAACTTAATTGTCAGACATTCTCTGAATTGATATTAAATATTAAAATAAATTTACAACAGTCTTCAAAAAATATGTACAAACAGAACCATATTCACTTCTAACAGATCCTCGTTCTATTGATATACAACTTAGGCAGGTCGGTCATTTTGTGACACTTCAGCTTGCACTTGAGATGGCTATAAAGACGAAATCAAGATGAATTAATAATAACTTACAGTTAAAAGGCAGAAATTTCTTTCAAAATGTGTGGATATGTAGTGAGAATACCGCATGGCCGCAGTTATACTCGCGAACTCGTGTACTCTCGATACTTGCTGAACGAGTCGAATCCACTGATACCCAACAACAGACTCGAGTGACAAAGTGACAAGCGGATAACGGAGGAGACTCACTAATTGAATCTTCGGGATCCGCAGCTCGTAATCTAGTGGCTAGCGTTGCTGAATCTGGATCACAGGGTCCCGGGGTCGATTCCCGGTCGGGTTGGGGATTTTCTCTGCACGTGGACTGGGTGTTTATGTTGTCCTCGTCGTCTAAACATCGTCATTTGTGAGAGTGACTAGATTGGGTTGTGAAAACAAAATGGACTGTGTGAAAATTGGAATGTTCTACGGGCGCTGATGACCGCACAGCTGAGCGCCCCACAAAACAAATATTATCATCATCGAGTCTACGGGCACACGGAGACGGCGAGTTGGGAGATAACGTAACAGGATTCGGTGGAGATTTTCGAGCGAGTGTACGGATCTCATGTCTGATCTCTAGAGTGGATGCAGTTGCGTTCTTACAAATCTGGAATCACCTGTTGCTCAAGAATTTACTCACAGCTTGCGTATGTTACTGTATATCTAACAGATGTCGTCTCCTCGAAGGAGAAAGAAGCTTGTGGAACCACATCACGCAGGCGCATAAGCTGATTGCACAACATGTAGCGGCGTACAACCCCATTAACGACACTTTTCGCGGCACCATGCAGGGTAAGATGAGCCTCGTCCGTCAAAAGAACATTGCCCGGTCATATGTCATCCACCTTCATGCAAGTCAAAAAACGAAAGGCAATGTCACGACGTTGTGGCCTATCTTGGGGCTTTAGTTAGTGCACATTCTGATCCTTACAGAGTTAAATGCGCCGCTAAACCTTTTCAGCTGTTGACCAGAAGAGAGACAATTCCCATGGCAAAGAATGAACACTGGCTGCAAAATTTGAGGCACATGGTGCGTGGTCGGTTATAGTTACAGAAACTTTATCAACAACGGACACAGTAAAGGGTCTGCTTAAAAACCTAATTCACCTCTTTCTCCAGATTTCTATAGTCAATCTATTGACATGGGGTCTCTTCGCAGCTGTTTCTGTCGCCTATGATCCCGCAATGCATCACTGCTACTGCAGCCGTTCGGTAAAACAGCAGTACACTCCTATCATCTGAATATCTATTGCGTTTGGTACAGAAAACTTCAACTTCCTTAAGCCTTTACACCCACAGTCAAATCACAAAAGAAACAAACAGGAAAATTTTCACTTTTGGCTGCTGCAGCACCATATTTTCGCCTGGTGGCAAAAAGTGTAACTATTATTTTTTCAGGGTATTCCACAAGGAATTGGGCATCTCACATCATCCTCTTCGGAGAGTATTTTACGCTGACGTGAAGTTATTCCCATAAAAACTGAAAGTATTGCACAAACTAGTGGAAAATGACAAGGTAGAACGATTACAGGTTGCGACTTCGGCTCTTTCAAATGATGATGCCGTGATTCATAACACATGGGTTCCTTATGAGATGTACGTTCATCTGAACGGTAGCTTCAATAGGCAGAATATCATATTTTGGCCGCGAGGAGATAACGATGCACACGAGCTTGAATATTAAGGAATAAAAGTGAGTGTATTGGGCACCAGTCCCAGGAATGGAAGCATTGGGCCAATGTTTTTGAATGGCACAGTTAAAAGTGCGCGCTACATGGAAATGGGGCAAAACAGTTTTCTTTAGCAACTTTATGCAACAGGGTTACCGATGGAGAACCAATGTAAGACGAAGGTCGTCTTCATACAGTAAATTTATTCTGAATTTCCTGCACTAACGTTTCGGGAACCGTGTCATGTCCTATCGATATCCAGAACATTTTCGAAGGATTTCAATGTGGATGCCACATAGCCCGGACATTGATCACTATTATTATTTCTCATGAGAAAATTTGTAGGAAACAGTCTACTGCAACAAACAACGTTATCTTACTGTGAACGCTTGTCACAACAGTTTTTCAGAGTACCACAGAAGATGTATGTCTTAGGGTAGCCGAAACATCATTTTTCTTGCAGTTAATTGAATTTATTAAAGCTTGTGTTAACAATATTCAATATTTGACATTTCGCACGACAGACGAAGCAAGATGGACACAAAAAACACACTAGCACAGGAAAGTCTAGATTCCTGCAGAAAATAAGTCTGTTACCATCAAACATTGGCTTTAATCAGAAGGAGAAAGTTCTGGGAACGTATTTCTGGAGTATAGCAGTGTGTGAAAGTGGGGGAACCTGACGTAAAGACAATCAAAACATTTCATTTGCGGTGCAGGCATAGAAGACTGGAGAGAATCTGTTGGACTGGTAAGGTAAGGAATGAGGAGATTCTCTGCAGAATCAGCGGGGTTCGAGGATAGCAATATGTGTAAAACACGGACAGGAAAACGTGGAAGGAAGGTAGGATAACTGTTTTCTTTTTTTCAAAGAAGAGAGAGCAAGCGAGCGAGCGAGATAGATAGATAGATAGATAGAGAGAGAGAGAGAGAGAGAGAGAGAGAGAAGTGGTTGAGAAGGGAGTGAGACACGGCGGCAGAGTTAAATCATGGCACCATTGTCACTTAACCTATACATAGAGCAAGAAGAAATTTGGTAAAGGAATACTGCTACTAAGGACGTTTCAGAACAATAATCATAGATTCTGCACTAAAACTACACTCCTTAGATTGTAAACAATTCAGGGCAAAATGTTATAGCTACTCCACTGTGAAGGAACTATAGTTATCTTACAGATAATACGAGCTTAAAAGCAGTTTCTCGGCCTTAAACAGTCAAGTCAGCAGTGGTTATCTGCTCTCATTAGATCTTTAAAGGGAGAGCGTACACAAGTAGGGCCAATTGTGACGACCATGAGCTCCATTCTGCCTGTCCTGTTTGTCCTGTTACGATGTTGGGGACGTCCGTGGTTTCCGCGACTCTTCGTTACGTTTCCATTCCTTTCTTCGTCGAAATTTACATCATTTAATAACGAGTTGAAACTATGCTCTTCGTCCTCCAAGAAGATCAAACGGCTGCACTGATAAATAGGTAGCCATCTGTCGTTCTTCTTGTTACCGAAACTACGCAATATCCATGTGTCCAGCATACCACTCCACGCAGAGACTCCTGAACAGCTTCAAGGACTGTAAATGAGGCTTCAGATCTCAACCTTGTCCCTTTGACTAGTCTGCCTTCCCTCTCAATATTGCATAACGATTCTTCTTCTTACCTTCATTTTGCTTTTCCCGGTTTCTCTATGGGTTCGGCATCATTATGTAACGGTTTTGGAAGTGTTAGTGGCAATTGGTGGCCGGATGTCCTTCCTGAAACAAGCATTATACCTAGGAAGGAATGTAAGTACCTCAGATGTCTGAGTCTAGCGTAGATTTCATACTCAGTATGGTGTTTCATAAATGTTTGGTTATTGTGAAATTGAAGGAAGACGTGGGCACCAGCACAGTATTTAACTCGTTGGATGTGAGTAACCACCTGAAAACCACATACAAGCTGGCCAGATCACCAACGTTAGTCATTACTCCGAGAGCAGATTCGATCGGTGACCTGCTCTCCTCCCTGTGTCCCAGTAGCATGTGCATGGCGGGTTCGGCTATCAGGGTGAGCGTAATGCTGCACAATGACAATCAAACAATAAAGACACGAGTGGTTCCCAGAGACTCTGACACTGCTGA
The DNA here is from genome assembly GCF_023897955.1 of Schistocerca gregaria. Lineage (NCBI taxonomy): Eukaryota > Metazoa > Arthropoda > Insecta > Orthoptera > Acrididae > Schistocerca > Schistocerca gregaria. The sequence continues at coordinate 107,123,555 of NC_064921.1, read as the reverse complement.
TAGCAGCAGTCCTCTTGTGTTTTAGTTTCAGACCGGTATGTGGCATAGACTGGCCGAAACTACTCATAATAGGTAAGAAAGAAGACAGCTACACTCGTTTGTTCTTAAAATGTGGTACCCTTCGTACGAGTAGTAATCACAGTAAACAGTAATTTTCATATTTTAAGGATATAGGTAGAAAAACGCGCTTTCATACTTTGATTAAATTTGTGACTGCCAAATTACGAAGTCATATACACTATGTGATCAAAAGTATCCGGACAGCTGGCTGAAAATGACGTACAAGTTCTTGGCGCCCTCCATTGGTAATGTTGAAATTCAATATGGTGTTGGCCTAATCTTAGCCTTGATGACAGCTTCCACTCTCCCAGGCTTACGTTCAATCATGTGCTGGAAGATTTCTTGGGCAATGGCAGCCCATTCTTCACGGAGTGCTGCACTGGGGAGAGGTATCGATGTCGGTTGGTGATGCCTGGCACAAAGTTGGCGATTGAAAACATCCCAAAGGTGTTCTACAGTATTCAGGTCACGATTTTGTGCAGGTCAATACATTACAGGGATGTTATTGTCGTGTAACCACTCTGCCACAGGTTGTGCATTATGAAGAGGTGCTCGATCGTGTTGAAAGGTGCAATCGCCATCCCTGAATTTCTCTTCAATAGTAGAAAGCAAGAAGGTGCTTAATGCATCCATGTAGGCCTGTGCTGTGATAGCGCCACGCAAAACAACGAGGGGTGCGGGCCCACCTCCATGATAAACACGACCACAGCATAACACCACCACCTCCGAATTCTAGTGTTGGCACCACACAAGCTGGCAGATGACGTTCACCGGGGATTCGCCATACCCGCAACCTGCTATGGGATCGCCACTTTGTGTAGTATGATTCGTCACACCACAAAATGTTTTTCCACTGCTCAATCGTCCGATGTTTACGCTCCTTACATCAATCAAGGTGTCGTTTGGCATTTACTGGCGTGATATGTGGTTTATGAGCAGCAGCTCGATCATGAAATCCAAGTTTTCTCACCTACCGCCTAACTTTCATACTACTTGCAGTGAATCCTGATGCAGTTTGGAATTCCTGTGTGATGGCCTAGGGATGTTTAGGAAATGCATAAATCTCGAGTACAGATGTATGACACTAGTGACACCTGACCACTTTCGAACTCCCTGAGTTCCGCGGAGCGCCTCATTCTACTCCCTCACGATGTCTAACGACTACTGAGATTTCTGATATGGAGTAGCTGGCAGTAGGTGGCAGCACAATGCACCTAGTATGAAAAACGCATGTTTTTGGGGGTGTCCGGATACTTTTGATCACATAGTGTAGGTATGTAGATGACGGAGGAGGGGGGGGGGGGGGGGTTCAAGCCGTACAGTAAGTTCCATCCTCTTGCCACGCACGCAAATCTGGAAGACATATGAGATATTATTTTTTTACTCTAAATAGGATGAAATAAATGGATAATGATTGTTTCACAAACTAGGCATACTGCTTATTGGGAACAGAGTGATTGCCGTATAATGTAGAATCTTTCTTTCCATTTCAGAGGAGTCACACAAATAGTATATTATCAGAGGTTTTGTATATCTTTTTTTTGTAGTTATTCAATTCCCAGTCTTTCGAGTTGCTCGATGTAGCCCATCTCGTATTCCTCTTTCATGCCAATCTCTTCTTCTCAGAGTACTAATTGCCACTTACACCCTCAATTACTCACTGGATGCATTCCAGTCTGTGTTCACCACTGCAGTTCTTACCCTCATCACCTCCGCGTTATACATCGGAAAATACGCACAGACATCGTATCACTTGTCTTACCAATATTTCCCAGCACCGGATCAGAGTTTTCAGGATGTTCGTTTCCCCGTCAATTTCTTGGAAAGCCTTCTCATTCCTTACCGAACAAGTCCATCTAATTTTCAACATCTTTCAATATCACCACATCTAAAACGCTTTCATTATATTCTTTTCCGGTTTCCTACAGGCCATGATTCACTGGCATTCAATGTTGTACTCCAACCGTACGTGCTCAGAAATTTCTTCCTCAAATGGAGATCTATGTTTGGTACCAGTAGATCTGTCTTCGCAGAAATGCTCTCCGTATCTGTGCTACTCTGCTGTTTATGCCATTCTCGCTTCGTCAGTCATGCGTTATTTTCCTTGCAAGGTAGCCCAATCGCTTAACTTCGTCTACTTTGTGATCACAATTTCGATATTAAGTTTACTGCTAATCCCATTTCTGTTATTCCTCATTCCATACTATGTCTTTATAACTCTTTTCATTTCATCCCGTAATTGTCCTTCACTTTCACTGAGAACAAGCATGTCATCAGTGAAACTTGTCATTGATATCCTTCCGCTCTGAATATTAAACCAACTCTTGGACCATTCTTTTATTTCCGTTGCTTCTTCTTCGCTATACAGAGTGAGCAGTAGGGGTGAAAGATCGCATCTGTGTCCTTCGCCCCTTTTTATTAGAGAATTTTTTGTAGTCTTCCATTGTCTTTTGATTCCTGTACACATTTTGTATTATCCATCTCTCCCTACGGCTTAATCTTTTTTTTCGGAATTTTGTACAGTTAGCTCCATTTTACATTGTCGAACGCATTTTATTGGTCCAAAAGTCCTCTAAAAGTATTTTGTTTTTACTTCAGTCTGTCTTCTATTATGAAGCGCAACGTTAGAAATGCCTCTTGCTCCTTTACGATAACCTTTCCGAAATACAAAGTGATCGTCATCTACCAAACCTTTAGTTTTCTAATCCATTCCTCTGCATATTATCGTCCTTAGAATTTGGATGCATAAGCCGCTAAATTTATTGTGCGATAGTTCACGCACTTATCTACCTTTGTCACCTTGGGGATTGTGTGGACGACATTTTTGCGAATGGCTGATAGTATGTCTCTGCCACCAAACCCTACATACTAACTTAAACAGACTCTTGGTTGTGTAACAGATTCCCAAACATGATAATGAGTGATTGAGAGTTAGTAACTGACACTTTTGGTGTGATCCGAGGCTACGCAATACAGTAAAAGAAATCATCCTTCATTCGTTACTATAAGCTGTTTAGAGTGATGTTGAGAGACTTAATGGAGAGTTCTTCAGTCAAGTGACTTTTTTAAAATGTGTTTATCTAAGAACAACTGTATTTTAACGGTAATTTTTGTTTAACAGAAATACCAATATATCTCCATTTTCAGTGCAGTGAAGCAACGTAAATTAGCTTTGCAACTAGTAATGAGAGCGCCTGTTATGCCAACGGAGACGTATTTCCTTATCTTATGTCTGTGTATGTCAAAAATTATTTCCCTCTTTCAGTGTCATCATCGTTGCTCTACAATGACACACCTTACGTGCATTGGTTTACATATTTGCGCTCAAATGTTTTTATTTAGTTTGATTTCTTCTGTTATCCACAGCCAACATTTAATAGATATGTGGAGCAAATAAAGAGAGTAAACTGCATTTGCTCTTCTTGCTGTACTGTTAGCTTGTTGTCGATTTTCCTTCCTATATGTTCGGTTTATTGTATTATTGTGTATTATGAAAGTAATTTATAACTTGCAACGACCTGTTAGTTGGCAGGAGATGAGTTTTTTGCAGCCACACCAGCACCAATGCAATAAATCAGGCTTCACGCTTTGTGTCTGTAACATCGATGACGGAAGACTGGTAAAGTGAAATTTAAATTGGTATTTAGGGCGGTAAAACTGCGCAAAATGAAGTTCTAAAACTGTTTTGTGCTGTATTGGTTTTATGCGTGCCCTTTTGCTTCAATTTGTGAACTCATATTCATTAACTTTCTGAAGCCACGAACTTTGTACCGCAAGCGCAAAGCGATATTCAAGGCACCTCCGAGTTCCACGCAGCAACTAACTTGTCCTCGCGGTCTATTCAGCGCCCATCTCTCGCCGGCTGCCAAGTGCATTGTTTCTTAGTTGCAGCTTCAGGACTGTGCGCCTGAAACATGAGCAGTAGATCCGCAGAACTGACTTTGTATCTATAATGTTGTAGTATCCATTTCGATGCGCTTAATTTTGCTCACGAAAACGGGTTACGAAACTGTATTCATTACGAAATTATGTCTCTGTAATTAACTTCGTGAGTCATGACGACAAATATATACTGTTGGAGTCTATCCATGTCCTGGGGCTTGTTTTATATTCGTTATTATGAATCATCTAGATGGCATGGTGAGAGAGTAACGAATCCCGGTTGCTACTCCTGGAACGGCTGTTTTATTACATCGAAATACATGAGGTATTGGGTCGATGACTCAGTACTTGAACACTCAAACATATTTAAATCGCCGCGCCAAATCACAATAATAAAACAAAATTACTAAATTGTGAATGCTGTCCTTTTTTATATAGTCGACCGGTCTTTTGGTTACATCGGACTAAAACTCACTTACGTTGTCAAATTTTTTTTTTCCTCTACTCTTCAGTCTTTTGAACGGTTTCATGCGGCCGCCGCCAGTTCCGCACCTGTCGTAACCTCTTCATCTCAGAACAGCACCTACAACCTACGTCCTCAATTATCTGTACATGTTTCTATCTACTGCCTTTACAACTTGCAGCTCCCTCTATTACCATGGAAGTTATTCTTTGATCTCTTAATTCACGTCTTATCATCAAGACCCTTCTTTTTGTCAGTGTTTTCCATATGTTCGATTTTTCGCCGGTTCTGCTGTGAACCTCCTCATTCCTTAACTTACCAGTTCGCCTAATTTTCAACTTTCTTCTGTAGCACCACATCTCAAATGCTTTAATTCTCTTCTGTTCCTGTTTTCACCAAAGTCAACGATTCACTACCATGCAATGCTGGGTTCCAAACCTGCATTCACAAAAAAATTTTTCTCAAACTAGGGCCCATGTTCAATACCAATACATTTCTCTTGGCAAGAAGTGTCGTTTTTGCCAGTGCTACTCTTCGTTTTATATCTTCCTTAGTCTGTCCATTGTGATTCATTGAGCATCCAAGGTTGGAGAATTAGTTAATTTTGTCAACTTCATGACCACTAATTTTGATGTTAATTTTCCCGAAATTCTAATGTCCGCTATTTATCATTAGTTTCATCTATTTTAGATGTAATCTCAGTCCATATTCTCTACCCACTAGACTAGCATTCCATTCATCAGGTACTGCATGCAATTCTTCACCTTCACTGAGGACAGCAGTGTCAAAAACGAATCTTATCATTGATTTCCTTTCGGTCTGAATCTTATTCCCAGTCTTAAAATTTTCTATATTTTAAAGAGGTTACAATACAGACACCGTTGCCAGAGATATTATAGATTGAGAGTGAATTGTAAACACAGAGTCAATTTCGTCTCTGACAGTGCAATTGTAACACTACTGAAAACCTTAAATAAACGAAAAAGCAAACATATCAGAAAGTGGAAAAACAACATAACATACTACACAAAAGTTTAAATTAAATTTACTATTTCAATAAAATACAATTAGTACAAGAGAAGAGTACTGCTGATTGAATGGGTGCTTCTGAAACAGTGTAAAAGATGGAATTGTCAAGTGTAAACGAAATTATACATCAGCAGTATGGTAATTTATCTCTTAGTGTAGGGAAATACATCACGAGAATGCGTGAAGTACAAAGGCCAACACATTACAATAAATAAATATAGTAAAAAACTAGAGGGATAAAATGGGAAAGACAGTGTAGGAAGATTTTGAGAAATGAGGGGTTTAAGTGAAGTTTAGTAGAGGAGGTGCTGAGCTGTGTTTGCTTCTTTCACGTGAACTATATGCTACACTTTATTGTTTTCCAGTGCTTCGAAAGGGTGAATTTCTTAGATTTTATTTGCTATGTGCCGGTGGTGGGACTGACGCTGGTAGCTCTGACTGTTGTCTTGTATTAATTTTCTTTCATTGTGAATGGTAACTTAATGTCAATATTTGTCTTGGATAATAATTTTATCATACTCACGCAGGCGCGCGCACTCACATACATACATTGTTTTTATCTTAATGTTCTTCTGGTTTGTTCCCTTGTGATGTATTTAATGCTTAGTTCAAGGTTTCAAATTATTTTATCATTGTACTGCTGAAGAAGAAATTAACAATTGATAAAACGGTCCTGCCTTTTACCCCGTGGTCGAGTGAATTTCACGTTAAAACCCAACATTTCTTCCCAACTCAACATTTCCTTCCCACCTGCGGAGGACATTTTCAGGTGGGATCGTAGGTTCTTTGATGTCCGATGCACACGCTGGGAGTCAGTAGGGAGCCAGGGAGTGAATCGGACATTGAAAGAAGCTACGATACCACCTGAAAATGTCCTCCCCAGATGGGGACGAAACGTTGGGTTTTAAAGTGAAATCCATTGAACCACGGCACACAATAGCCCAAAACGTTTTATTAACCGTGACATTTCCGGCCGTGAAAGTTTACATTTTACAAAAATGAAATGTACTCTGTATGCCACACTCCTTGTGTAATATCTTTTGCAACTGTGTGTATGTTTATTGTATCCTATTTAACAACGATAGTCAGCTTAAGACTGATGATAGCCTTACAAAAAAAGAAAAACGAATTAACCTAATAAATTAATACTATACAACAGGGATTTCCAGACAGGTGTAAGAGTTCCACTGGTGGTACGCAAGGACATTTAAGGTGGTACGCGTACAAATAAACAAAACGCGTACCGATACAAGTAAAATAGTTCTCTTACGTTATTTTATTTTTGAACTAAACTGATAGTAAGAAAACTGATAGGAGGAGCATCTATACGATGTTAAAGTAAATGAATGTACAGCAGAATGTTTGTTTCTGACTGTACGAAGGAAAGTCGGATTGTACCCTCTCCAAACCTCCCTTCATTAGTCGTCGCTACCTTGACCGGGAATGATTAATCTTGTTTCCGTGCTTCGTTGGAACTGCTGCCAACTTATACGGTATTCGAATGCATGGCGCTGCGGGTAGCTCAGCTGGTATAGCACTTGCCCGCGAAAGGCAAAGGTCCCAGATTCGAGTCTCGGTCAGGCACACGGCTTTAATATGCCAGGAAGTTTCACATCAGCGCACACTTCACTGCAAAGTGAAAATTTCATCCTGGAAAGATTCTCCAGGCTGTTGCTAAGCCACGTCTCCGCAATATCAAAGGCCCTTGAAGTACCTTATTTGTTTGAGTAATCAATAAGTAACTATGCAGTTCACAACTTGCCGTATTAAAGTCATGGAAATTATAAGAGATGCTGAAACTTACCCCCTTTAACATGAAGACACAGTTGCACACGTTTCTACATCTACTTCAAGACCTTGTGCAGTACAACGAGAGTGATGTTCCGAATGTGACGATCAGTGCAGCTTGGGGTTCTTATACGGTGTACGGATTGCCTTTCAACGTACCCAATGGAAAGTAACCGGGGAAGCGTAGTCGGCTGAACACGGAGGCCAGAGTCCTCGAGAGATGATGAGGTCACCAAAGATGTCCTTTAAAAAGTTGATCACCTTGTGGGCGGTATGTGCAGTCACCCCATCCTGTTTGAACAAGGCATTTTCAATTAATTCGCTTTCGAATGGTTCCAGAATGCAAGCGCAGTACCGTTCTGCATTTATGGTGTCCTGAACGAAGATCGCCCCAATGATGCTGTTACGAATCACGGCGCCCCAAACACCAACCTTTTGATCATGCATTCTCGTGGATTCTCCGTAGCTCACACACAACTATTGTGGCTATTCACGTAACCGAAGAAGTGATCCCATGTCTCATCCGTGAAAACGTTGTGTCAATAATCCCCTCACCATTGTCCTGCAAGAAGGACACAAACCAGTTGCAAAAGTTCACACGCGCCGGGTTATCGGAGTCTGTCACTTCATGCACGACCAACATTTTGTGCGGATACATGGACGGTGAGGTCCAGAACATCTTGTGAGTGGAACCCACGGAGACGAAGGCCTGCTGAACTAGTTTTACAACTGGCTTCTTTCACCTTTGCAGTATCCTGTCTTGCACCTCCGCTTTATGAACGCTTCGGGTCTTTCTGTACAGCATTGCGGTTAGACACCTACAGTCCTGGGAAGTTCGCTGCAAATGTAGCTTCTACTGCTGAGGTAAACTTGACTCCATTGCGGAACACATGCAACACAAGAAACACTCTTTGTTCAATCGTCAGCATGAAAACTTGGATCACAATGATGTTACACAATACGTTGGAGTTCAATCAAACCGGACCAGCGAACGAATACAAATACCTGGTCAAATATCATTGAAATAAATTAAACAATGAAAAATGATGCATTAATAATTGACAGTCATATCAGTCTTTACTTATCACACCACAAAATGTCACTACATATTTACTTTCCGAACACCCGGTGTATCTGTGTGAAGCCTTGTAGTGGATAAAGCACAGCTGATGATGGATACTACATGCCGAAACCGGTAACATCTTAAATTTCATATCCAAGCGATCATGTCGTAATAAAATGTTTTACAGACATTTAGAAACTTTGCATGCCTTGAAATGGAAATATTCCAGTAGTTAAGAAACGGAAAACGCTATTTTAGACTGTGTGATTGGTGTTACGTTATACCCAGGAAAATGATCTGTAGGATTAAGTCAAGTGGCTTCACTTGTCACTCAGGCTATGATAGGAATCCTTATCAAACGAGGAGCGTAGGAAAAAGACAGGAGAGACCATAGCATACACATCTTGAAGATTGGAGATTCAGAAGACTTGACAATATTTTAACCGAAAATTTTGAATTAAATATCCTGGTTCACGTTCTCGTTAGCCTGAATGAGGGGGTGCAAGTCACGATATGAAAAGCATCGCCAGAAACCACACATCTATCTCTCGCCTTAATTGCACGCTCCACACAATGTGAGTTAAACGGCTCATTGGACCATTGAAATTTCCCATTGATAAGCAAATCATGCACATTCAAACATGGTAGTTCCAACTGCCTTGTAGCAGCTCCATGTCGATTCACCTTCCTTCCCTTCTTCCATAGATTACACTTACTCCAAGAGTAGGGGGTCATACGGTTGCCTGGTAACAGTCCTACAACAACTTCAGCGCTCCAGAGCGACTATAGTGGCCTTTTTGATAAGGTTACTATAATTTTGTTTGATGATCTTACAAGCCACTACTCTGTTAGATAATTATTGTTCCATAGTTGAATTGAACAATTCTTTTATCGAAACAATGTGGAACAAATCACTTTAAAGGATATGTGATTAGTATTAACATTAATGAAAACATTATTACATGTAGTACTACGCATGCAGCTTTACTTTTTATTTTCTTTATTTTTTACAGTTTTTAAGGAGAACTTCATCAGAAGGAAGGAAGGCGCTGTCCACGAGAAAAACGTGCTTCGCTATTTGCAATAAACCTCACTTACTAGGATTTTGAGCCACCAATAGCTTCAACAGTGGGTAATAAAGGTCATTTTTCCCTCCAGTGTTTTATGTATGGACATCACCGTTCTCCTCAAATTGGAATGGTTTATTTATAACGAATTTCATTAACGAATATACGTATTGTGGCGGCTCAGTTAAAATGCCTACCTCCTTGAGGAATTACCTACATTACGTCTGTGAGAACGCCACATGTCATTCTTACTGCTCCCTTTTGTGTAGTCATAATTTCGTTCTTAGTGATGAGTTGCCCCAGAAAATTATTCCATAGGAAATTATTGAATTTAAATGCGCAAAATTTGTCAGGAGTTTGATACATTTGTTTCCAAAATTAGCAATAATACGAAGAACAAAAATAGCTGAACTTAATTGTTTGAGAGGCTTAGTAATGTTCTTTTTGCAGTTCCAGTTTTCAGCAGTATTATATACTCTCAAATATTTCTAGCATTATGTCGTATTTACTGACACCTGCTCATGTGCTACATCACTTGTTGGTATGGCTATCTGTTGTACAGATCTGAATGCAGTGTGTCTTTCCCCGAATGTAGGGTGAGTCCATTTTTCAGATAACAAAATAATTCTTTGAAAATATAATTTACCAATTCTTCTGCTACTTTCTTTCTAATGGTATTTATTGTAACACTAGTGCCTTCTGCAAAAAATACGAAATTTCTTGCTGAAGGATAAGTGGAAGATCATTCGCGTTTAAAAGGATTAGAAGTGGACCCAAAATTGAGTCCTGTGAGACTCCCTTGGCGATTTTGTTACCCGATCGCTAAAATGTTCTGTCTTTCATATTTTGTCTGAACTATTCAGCACAACTTTTTGCATTATGTTTGTTAGGGGTAATTCAAACCAGCTGTGCATTGAACCAAAAGTTCCATAAACCATAAGTTTTTCTAAGACAGTATCTTGATCTACAGAATCAAATGCCTCGGAAACATCACAATAAATACATCACAATAAATACCAACAGGCCATATATTATTGTTTAATTCTTGAACTATCTGAGTAGTTAATGTGTAAATAACTTTCTCAGTAGAGCAAGCCATCTGGAATCGAAACTGTGGTTATCTACAAAACTGCACACGATTAAGTGTGCGACTACTCTTGAGTGCGTTCCTTGTTCTAAGATTTGAGAAAAATATCACAGTAAGGAAAGTGGAAGATAATTGTTTAAGTCTGTCTCGTGACCTTTCTTACGAAATAGTTTAACCTGTCTGGATAAATTTGCTGTGTCGTTGATACGTTGCATATAACACTACGGACATTACTTATCAAGCTGGAACAACTTCTCAGGACCCTGTTTGAAATGGCATCAACCCCACACGAGCTATTGTTTCTTAGAATTTTTGTAATTGTTTTAATTTCAGTGAAAGATTTTGGTGCTACTTCTAGTTGGCTAAAGTTTTGTGGAATGGCATTTTTAATATATTCTGCTCCTTCAACTGAATCGTTTAATCCTATATTTACTGGTACGTTTAGAAAGTGATCGTTGAAAGCACTTGCAACTTGTGAATTATCAGTCACAACATTGTCCTTTAGTTTAATTGTTATTGAGTCTTGTACTCTTGTCTCCAATTTGAGAATGTCCCATATTATTATCTGTATTATTGATCAGGACATGCTTACTTCTGGACATTTTAGTAACTTTTGTAGTATGCAGGTAATGTCGGATCCTGACTTTCTCTGGACTTTATATAAACTTGCTTATTCTTCTTACATGAGGTTTCAGTTCCCTTATTTATCCACAGCTTACCTTTTCTTTTTTTAATATTGTAGATGTTCTGGATAATATTTTAGGGAAATAACTTTCAAATAATAACACTTAATATGAAATAAGTTGAATCTCACATTAGCATCTATTTGTGCATATACCTCATCCAGCACCATCTCTTTTAGCTTACTCTTAAAATATTGTATCTGGTTCTCATTAATTAGCTTCACTGCTTTGTAGGAACCTCCCTCATGGTTGTAAGATGCCATGCTGCTTATTTCCATTAATTGTGCATCATATTCATATAGTCCATTAGCATTCGCAAACTCATTTTTTCAGTCTGTGCGCTCTCAATAAAAATGTTATCAATCAGTATCCAACTATTTCGCTGCACACGAGTTGAAAAATTTAATCATTAAGTTAGAATGGACCACTCAAATAATGACAGTTGTTCATTTTTCCTGCCTGTATCTTTTAAGAAATCTGCATACAAATCTTCATAAACTACTAACTGTTTCTTGTTGTCCAACAGGTAGCTCAATAATGCATCTACATCTCTCATAAACAGCTGAAAGTTTCCTTTAGGGAACCTGTAGACTTTTACAAGTATCAGAGAAGTATTCTGAAGTAACAATTGACAAGCACATGCTTCTAGGTTCTGGTCAATACTATAACCATTTGTTTCAGCATTTTTGGCTTTATGTCCACTTTTTTACTTACGTAAGTGCCGGCGGTGGTGTCAGAGAGGTTCTAGGCGCTTCAGTCTGCAACCGCGCGACCGCTACGGTCGCAGGTTTGAATCCTGCCTGGGGCATGGATGTGTGTAATGCCCTTAGGTTAGTTGCGTTTAAGTAGTTCTAAGTTCTAGGGGACTGATGACCTTAAAAGTTAAGTCCTATGGTGCTCAGAGCCATTTGAACTTACGTAAGTCTGCAACATTTCGTGGCCGTTGTCACTGAAGTTAAAATCTTCTGGGTTATTAGGCCACGTCATGTTTCTTCTAAAATGTTCGACGTTGCGACCCCTCTGCTGGGATCTTCCTCAGGTTCTTTTGGTGTCCACTACTGTTAGAACACTTACGTCAAGTTCGAGTTCACGAATTTGTCTTCACCCTGTATAAGCACTTATTTTACTTTCAGTATTTATGATGAAACAGATGAACACAAATTATCGGTAGACGTGGTTACCACGCATGAGACCGAGTTGTCTCCTGAACCTGCGTCCCCTGGATTACTAGGGAGCGACGGTACGTCATGTGCGACTGGTTGAATTTATGCATAAGCTGAAAAGGATAGCAAGACCAGGAAGTAAGTGAAACAAGCGTTCAAGCACGAAACACTGGAGTCCGCTCCCTACCCTAGCGAACGGAGTACGCATAGCGATTCGTAGGGTGAATGAAAGGAAATCCGCGTAGCTGCTCGCGGGACATTGAGCGCAGCCTCTAAGTACAGCCAGTAGCGCACTGTTGCAGGCTTTTTTAAAGTTCTTCAGCGGCAAGTGCTGTTCCAGATTTACGAGACCCATTTCACGGCGTTCCCCCCATCCTCACATATAAATAAGCAGACTCGCCTGGGAGAAAGCCAAATTGCGACTCATAGATAAATAAAAGAGCGGCGACTGCATTTAAATTCGCTTTAAGCCCGCCGCTGTTATTTTAAGTGGGATGCTCGCATCCGGCAGCGGAGCGTCCGGCGATGCGAGGGGAGGCATTTACATAGAGCAGCGCCGGGCCGGGCGCAAGCCGACCAGCCAGCCGCCGGGGCGGGCGAAACTGTTCGCGCTGCTCGCCTCTTCCCCTCCTTCTTTTTATGGCGCGAACGAGCAAGTATTCACGCTTTCCTTAACTGTGCGTATTAGAGAACGACCCGCGCATTTTTAGTGACACTTTATTCTCCTCAAATCTCCTCCGGGACGCTTCTTGGCAGTGTGCAGGAGAAGCGCGATTCTGAAAGCAATACTGCTTTTCCGTTGGTCTAGCTGTCACAGGCTGCAAAGTTCGGCGACGGGCGATAGCATCGTCTATGAGTTTAAGAAACTTTGTACGAGGAGATTCTGGTTAATTACCAGAGCCAGGAATCCCTGAAAGAGGCTGTACGCCGACTTGGAGCAGTAGAGGCACCACAGGACATTTTATTTTCTACTGTCTATACTTTTACAAATAAATTCGTAAAACTTTGTCACCATGACCAGGAAGGATTCAGGATTCACACTCATAGCAGTGAAAGTGCAAAAACAGAACAAAATATATTTTTTTTAGATATGACATTTCATCATTATTCCACTTACTGTTGGCTGTATTTGTTGTTATAGGTACATTTTTCTTCAGAAGTAAGAGAGATTCGTTGATGAATTTTGCACAGCATAGAGTATGTAACTCTAGAATTTTCCAAATCTGTTAAGAACTGTGGTAAACATTGAGATAATTAACGACAAAATTTGATTTTTTTCTAAACATGAAGTTCAAAACGTAACAGCTCATTCATTTTTTCATAAATTATATAGATTCCAGAGTTTGACACCTGTAAGTATGGTTTGTATGCTGTGCAAAATTCCTCGAACAGTCTCTCTTACTTATGAATAAAAGTGAACCTATAGCAACAAATGCAGCCAACTGTAAGCGAAAAAAGGTTAAATTTGACATGTAAAAAATTATTTTGTTGTGGTTTTGAACTTTCGCTGCAACGAGTGTGAATCCTGAATCCTTCCAGATCATTCTGACAAAGTTTCATGAATTTACTTGTAAAAGTATAGACAGTGGAAATTAAAATATCCTCTGGTGCCTCTCCTGCTCCAAGTCAGCCCGTTTGACGTCCTACCACCCCTTAAATCTTGGGAGAGCGATGTGCACATTTACAGGTGCCAGTAGAACCACGTAGATTAGGTGCAAAAGAGCAGTGCATGTGTGGAGCTGTCATTTGTGCTCTGGTGGTTCATGTTGAGCAAGTTGCCTTTCTGGCGCCAGTTGCCATCGATTCTCATTTTTCATCTTTGAGTCGGCTTGGAAGTTGATTGCTCTTCTTCATATCTTTGGCGACGGGCATTTAACTGCGACGCGTGCGTTCTGTTGGGATTGTTGTGTGGGGATCCGCAGTATGGGGTGTAGTAACGTGGGGCTGTGGACGTAGGCAGCACGTGGAGAGGCCGAGTCGGCGTGACGAAGCAGCGTGGCAAGGCGCTACGGCGTGTTGAATCGTGCAACACAGATACATTGCCCATGGTGATTTGGTTTTCCTAGATGTTGGAAGGACAAGTTCCTTCGAGTCTGTTAAAAGCTACACAGTCCGAATGAATTGGAGCTGTCGGGTTGCTTCAGTGCGTTGCGTAAATCGTAACTGAACACGCCAGCAAAACAGGCGTTGACATACGTAACGGGGACAGATGAAAATGTGTGCCCCGACCGGGAATTGAACCCGGGCTCTCCTGCTTACATGGTAGACGCCCTATCAATCTTTATTTTTTTTAATCTCATTTTGTTCGCTTCTGTTCGTTGCATCTGCTCGGGGCGGACATCGTATGATATCTGTTTAAGTTTGTTGTGATCAATTAACTCAGTTTTTTTTATTACAGAGGGCAGCTAACCTTCTTTCATATATAAATGAGGCACAAACCTCATTTAGATGTGCCTCTGTCAAATATTTCTCAATATATCAATATGCGCTCTGTCTGAGCCACCGAGGACTCAGAGGGTAGCGCGACTGCAGGCATTTATGTCTGGTACGCCTCCGGAGAAACCAACATTCTCAAAGTATTGACCCACACTACATTCGTAGTGCCCCCGCCCAATATACTCATTACTCTCAGCGCTTTGCCGATTCCCGTAAGAGTTCGGGGCCTGTTAGTGGTTCAAAATGGTTCAAGTGGCTCTGAGCACTATGGGACTTAACTTCTGAGGTCATCAGTCCCCTAGAACTTAGAACTACATAAATCTAACTAATCTAAGGACATCACACACATCCATGCCCGAGGCAGGATTCGAACCTGCAACCGCAGCGGTCGCGCGGTTCCAGGCTGTAGCGCCTGTTTGTGCATTCGCACAGAAGAAGAAGATGGTCAAGTGACGTACGTTGCTAGAAGTGCTACGAGTAGTGCGTAAGTCGGTGCCTGGCGTTCCAAGCCATGCCGAGATATTTCTTCCATTCTGTCTTGTAGTTCATTATTGTAGTTTGGCGTTTAAATGTGTGCCGAGATATTTCTTCCATTCTGTCTTGTAGTTCATTATTGTAGTTTGGCGTTTAAATGTGTGCCGAGATAATTCTTGTCATTTTAACTTTAGGACATTATTTTAGTGGTCCTTTTGCGAATTGGTTGATCAAATTTTAAGGGCCGTGACAGGCTAAGTAGCTCACGGAGCCTGATTTCATTGAAAGTATTGACCACCTGTTCTCTAGACAAGATTCTGTATCTCTTGCCTCAGAATATTGTCCACCGTTGATGTGTTTTATGTTGCAGATAATTGGCAGTGGTCGACGCGAGCAAACTGGGAATAGAGTACCACGGTGGCAGGGATATTTAAGGCCCTGCTCCCTGCTTTACATCTCGGGTTATGTTGTTACCGTCTTGTGATTCCATCCTCCCCGTGAAGAGTTATGGTGTCTGAAGTTCAACTGCAGTGCAAAGTTGAGTACATTTCTATTTCATTTGCCGTCTTGTGGATCTCTTGTATTGATTAAAATCCTTTGGTGTGCTCGCGTCTATCACTAATTCACACGCATTACTGAAGCGGCCTCATTTTAGAGGATACTGTCACATGGTGATGTTCTAGCAGTAATGATTTTAACAACATTGTTGATTAATCAACTGAGTTAAGTAAACTTGAAAATTTGTTTGGTAATAATAATAATAATAATGGCGTGTGGCTAGGGCCTCCCGTCGGATAGACCGTTCGCAGGGTGCAAGTCTTTCCATTTGACGCCACTTCGGCGACTTGCTCGTCGATGGGGATGAAATGATTATGACAACACAACACCTGGCCACTCATCTGAGAAAATCTCCGACCCAGCCGGGAATCGAACCCTGGCCCTTAGGATTGACATTTTGTCGCGTGACCACTCAGCAACCAGGAGCGGACAATTCGTTTGGTCAAATTAAAGTACCTCCTTAATCGTGGAAAGGATTTCTATTGTAATAAAGCTTTTCTGAATAGTGTTTCATTTAGGAAAGTTAGGTAGCCAATTATTACAAGATCTGTGTTCCGGCACTTAATGTATTCTTCTGCTGACTGGAAGTAATTAGAGTTCTGACAGGAATCGTGAGGATATTAGTTCCATCTAAGTAATGAAGTACATCTGAGTTAGTTTAACTAGTTATATCCAATTTTCAAGTTTTTATGCGCCTTGTTCTAGTTAAAGAAAGTTGTTCGTCATTCATCCAACTGATCTCGCTTTATAAGGCAATCGTCTCGATTATTGTGATTGTGATTTCATAATGCTTTATGACTGAATAAAGAAGCGTGTGTCAACTACAACGGCTAACTACATTACTGGCCATTAAAATACCCACGCCGTGAAGAAATGCAGATGATAAACGGGTATTCATTGGACAAATATATTATACTAGCACTGAAATGTGATTACATTTTCACGCAATTTCAATGCATAGATCGTGAGAAATCAGTACCCAGAACATCCACCTCTGGCCGTAATAACAGCCTTGATACGCCTGGGCATTGAGCCAAAAAGAGCTTGGATGACATGTACAGGTACAGGTGCCCATATAGCTTCAACACGATACCACAGTTCATCAAGAGTAGTGATTGGCGTATTGTGACGGGCCAGTTGCTCGGCCACCACCACCATAGACCAGACATTTTCACTTGGTGAGAGATCTGGAGAATGTGCTGGTCAGGGCAGCAGTCGAACATTTTCTTTATCCAAAAAAGGCCCGTACAGGACCTGCAACATGCGGTCGTGAATTATCCTGCCGAGATGTAGGGTTTCGCAGGGATCGAATGAAAGGTAAAGCCACGGGTCGTAACACATCTGAAATGTAACGTCCACTGTTCAAAGTGCCGTCAATACGAACAAGAGGTGACAGAGACGTGTAACCAATGGCACCCTATACCATCACGCCGGGTGATACGCCAGTATGGCGATGACGAATGCACGCTTCCAATGTGCGTTCACCACGATGTCGTCAAACACGGACGCGACCATCATTATGCTGTAAACAGAACCTGGATTCATCAGAAAAATTGACGTATTGCCATTCGTACACCCAGGTTCGTCGTTGAGTACACCATACACGCGTTCCTGTCTGTGATGCAGTGTCAAGGGTAACCGCAGCCATGGTCTCCGAGCTCCGTGGTGCAGCAAACGTCATCGAACTGTTCGTGCAGATGGTTGTTGTCTTGCAAACGTCCCCATCTGTTGACTCATGGTTCGAGACGTGGCTGCAGGGTCCGTTACAGCCATGCGGATAGGACGCATGTCATCTCGACTGCTAGTGATACGAGGCCATCGGGATCCAGCACGACGTTCCGTATTACCCTCCTGAACCTACCTATTCCATATTCTGTTAACTGTCATTGGATCTCGACCAACGGGAGCAGCAATGTCGCGATACGATAACCCGCAATCGCTTTGGGCTACAATCCGACCTTTATCAAAGTCGGAAACGTGATGGTACGCATTTCTCCTCCTTACACGAGGCATCACAATAACGTTTCATCAGGCAACGCAGGTCAACTGCTGTTTGTGTATGAGAAATCGGTTGGAAACTTTCCTCGTGTCAGCTCGTTGTAGGTGTCGCCACCGGCGCCAACCTTGTGTGAATGCTCTGAAAAGCATATCACAGCACCTTCTTCCTGTCGGTTAAATTTCGCGTCTGTAGCACGTCATCTTCGTGGTGTAGCAGTTTTAATGGCCAGTAGTATATTGTGGTTTCGGTGTGTTCTCAAGATTCACAACCCACAAGTGAATGCGTTTCCGACGTAATTAAAGCCGTATGACGGGATTAACAGACTCTGAATGCACAGGGGACATTCCATTCCGAAATCGTTAGGCAATTAATTAGTCCGAGATCCACAGTTTCAAGAGGGTGCCGAGAATAAAAAGTTTCAGGAATTACCTCTCACCACGGACAATGAAACGCCGACGGTCTTCACATAAGTGCTAACAGACAAGCAGAACTGTGTGAAATAATGGTTGAGGCGGGGGGGGGGGGGGGGGGGGGGGGCATTCGAGGAACTTATCCGTCAGGACAGTGCGGAGAAATTCGGCGTTAGTGGGCTATGTCAGCAGACGACTGACGTGAGTGCCTTTGCTAGCAACACGACGTCGCCTGTAGCGCCTCTCCTGCGCTCGTGACCATATCGGTTGGACCGTAGAAGACAGCACCCATGACCTGGTCAGATGTGTTCCGGTTTCAGATGGTAAGGACTAATGGCGGGGTTCGGGTGTGGCACTGACCTCGCGAAGCCATAGACCCAGGTCACGAGAAAGGCACTGTGCAAGCTGCTTGTGGCTCCATAATGGACTGGGTCCTCCGGTCCAACTGAACGGTTGACTAGATATGGTTATGCTCGGCTACTTGGAGACCATTTGCAGTTATTAATAGACAATGCCCCATGTCACCAGCCCACAATTGTTCGAGATGGGTTTGAAGAACGTTCTGGACAGTTAGGGCGAATAATTTGTCTAGGCAGGTTGCCTGACATGAATCCCATCGAAAGTTTGTGTGAGACAGTTGAGACGTCAGTTCGTGCACAAATTCCTGCACCGGTTTTCACTTTCACAAGTATGGACAGCTGTAGACGCAGCATGGTTCAGTATTTCTGCAGGTGTCTTCCAACGACTTGTTGAGTCCATGCCAAGTTGAAGTGCTGCACTCCTCCGGGTGAAAGAAAGTCTGACACCATTTTAGGAAGTATCGCATGACACTTGTCACCTCAGTGTAAATCAAGAAGTGGAAAAATTAAAGAAACTTTATGTTGAAAAAATGGTGTCGTTCGAAGATCAAGGTGTTAGCAAGGTTGATAACGAAGCCAGAGCCATACGCAGCGACGAACAAGTGGACTCGGCGTAGACAAACCAAGAAGAGTTTCCATAAGCCACCGCATCAGCTAAAGTACTTCAGTCTGCGTGCACAGCCACTCATCCCATTCAGCAATCATCGTCAAAGACGGCAGCACCGTCTACCTTCCGAGCCAGCACTGCCATACTTGTATTAGGCAGAACTCTGCACAAGTTGGTTGGTTCGTGGGATTAAAGGGACCAGACTGCTGAGGTCATCGGTCCCTCAACATAAGTGTTCATGGTCAATTGCGCTGATAACAATAAAGGCCTAAAGCACACCATCGCCGATTTTGATATTGTAGCTTGTATGAGTGCTATTGTCATCTGTTCATGCTACGTTCCACTAGTTTTAGCAGTACTATATCCCTACACTGTACAAGTGAGTATTTTCGAATAGCTGTCTCAACGATTTCTCTGATATTCACTTCCGCGTATGCCCAAAACAAAATTTTCATTGCGCCAGATACGCTGGATAGCTACACTGACGCCCATTTCATCAAAAAAGGTTGAAGGTCTAGAAGAAATGTCCTACCGTAACCTCACGTTCTATTGTTTCGGCATTCCAGTCTGTGAAATGGACGCTGAGGATTTCAGAAGCTTGAAGAATGTGACCAACCCTACCATCAGATCAAACGTTGATGTTTGTGGTAAAAAATGTACATTTCAGATACGGTCGAAGGTTCGAATCCTGCCTCGGACATGGATGTGTGTTATGTCCTTAGGTTAGTTAAGATTAAGTAGTTCTAAGGGACTGATGACCTCAGATGTTAAGTCCCATAGTGCTCAGAGGCATTTTTGTACATTTCAGAAACTTTTCTAATGACATATTTTTCAACAAGTTGTCCTTGAACTGTTGTTTAAAGTGACCTATTCTTCCTTGGAGTCATGAACGGCCACCATTTTCTTTAAGTCTCTTAGAGGGAGACCACAATTCGATGTTTCCCCACATCTTGTAGATTCCCTGCAAAATCTAGTGTCAAAATGCATAACCGGAAGGCAAGTACTAACCCTGAAACACAAAGACTAAATGAAACTATTACATTTCATGCCTAAAGAGACGAGACACATTTTTCTGAATCTCAAGCCAAAGAATGAGCTTAATGTAAAAAAGATAATAACGAGGACCACGAAGGGATGGCATAGGTAGTAATTAAGTGTGTGGTGCATTTGGTATCTGGTATTTATGTTCTGCTTCTAGCTCCACATTAATTACAAACTACTCATTATTCGAGAAGACACTATTGCCTCTAACATATACATTTAAATTCTGTGGATTAACATTAGTAACATTAGTAATAGTAATACTAAGTATTAATTAAAATTTCATAATATAAAATTTGTTCAGTAATGCTCATAGGACATATGGAATGTGAGACTTCATTAAAAAACCGGTGAAGCCTGCCTCCATATCTGATTTTCATAAACATCCATTTTCTCAAAAATTTGTCAGTGCCCTTTTGGGTCTCAGAACCTGAATTGCAGTTTGTTAGAAGATACTAGTAGCTTGTTGTGTAACAAGTGATACGTTAATGTTTAATGACAGAAATAAATTCTCTTGAGATTCCTGTGGACATGGATTGTTACAAGTGATTTAATATTTTCTATCAAATCGGCCCCCACCAGGAGCAAAGCTAAGAACACGCCACTGTACCGACGAGTGTTATTTCGTCCGCTACAACAGAAACAACAGTTTTGTATTACTTCCTCTACATAATCACGATTCATATTTACACAGTAGCATACATCTACATCAGTACTCCACAAGCCACCTGACGGCGTTTGGCGGAGGGCATGTCTGGTGCCACCAGCTCATCACCCGTTTCCTGCTCTCATCGCGAATGGCATGAGAGAATAATGATTATTGGTAAACCTGCATATTAGTTCCAGTTTCTCTCATTTGCTCTCTGTGGTCACTTCACCAGAAATATGTGGGTTGAAGGGTAGTAATATGTTGTCCAATTTTTTTCCTAAAGTATTCTCTCGAAATTAAAATAGTACACCTCTCAGCGATGCACATCGCCTCTCTTGTAGTGTCAGCCATAGGATTTTGTTAAGCGCATTTGACACGGTCTCGTGCCGTGTAAACGGTTCCGTTACGAAACGCATTGCTCCTCGTTGGATCTTCTGTATCTCTTCCAACAGCCGTACCTGGTCAGGGTCCCAGGTTTATGAACAATACTCAAAATATTTTTGTAAGTCCTTCGTTCTAATGGACGTGGGACGGTGAGTGACGATATAACTGAAACTTCCTGGCAGATTAAAACTGTGTGCCCGACCGAGACTCGAACTCGGGACCTTTGCCTTTCGGGGGCAAGTGCTCTACCATCTGAGCTACCGAAGCATGACTCACGCCCGGTACACAGTTTTAATTTGCCAGGAAGTTTCATATCAGCGCACACTCCGCTGCAGAGTGAAAATCTCATTCTGACGATATAACTGGTCGAACAAGCGCCTTGTAAAAGACTTCTTTAGTGGCTGAAATATGTTTCTGTAAGATGTTGCCAGCCGGTGTGACCGAGCCGTTCTAGGCGCTACAGTCTGGAAGCGCGCGACCGCTACGGTCACAGGTTCGAATCCTCCCTCGGGCATGGCTCAGTGTGATGTTCTTAGGTTAGTTAGGTTTAACTAGTTCTAAGTTCTACGGGACTGATGACCTCAGAAGTTAAGTCCCATAGTGCTCAGAGCCATTTTTTTTTGTAAGATGTTACATATTACTCACAATCTATAAAATCAGTTTTTGGCTATTTGTTCTTTTTGGTCATTCCCCTTAAGGGCGCTCCGAGTACATACACGTTGATATATTACAGTAGTTTCTCTTTCTAGCCATTTTCGATCAATGGTTCAGTTGTACAACACTGGGACATTTTTCCTATGTATACGCAATATGTGATATGTACTGTGATGAGCCAAAACATGCACCTGCTTAATAGCTTGATTGGGATCTTTCGAACGAAATACATAAGTGATTCGGTGTATCAGCTTTCCGACAGTCTGCTGTGGAGGCATGCCTCATTGCTACGCACAGTTAATGCAATTCACGTAAATAATGGGCCGCTGATTTGCGTGCGCGGCGATGGCGCCCGACAGCGACTCAGATGGCTTCTATAGGATTTACATCAGGCGAATTTGGTCGCCGAAACAGCAACGTGAGTTCACTTTAATGCTCCTCAAGCCACTGTAGCACGTTTCTGGCCCCGAGACACTGACACTTGGTGGTGGTGTGTTGGGGCTTATGGGCGCTCAACATCGAGGTCATCAGCGCCCTGACACACATTAAAAGGAACGAACGTGGACAGACCTAAGAAAACTAAAGCACACACTCAAAGAAAGCAGGAAAAGAAAGAAAATGTTACATAAGAAAGTAAAACCTAAGGAAAGGGGAAACATAACAACAAGAATGTCACAGGAAATTGTTATTGGCTGCCCACTTACATAAAATATGGGCTAGCTTGTCACACAGTGAGCAAATTAAAATCCTCTCCCTAGACACTGACAGTTAATTACTGAAAGATGATATCAGCGTTGGCGGAGTCATCAAGCATGAAGGATTGTAGATGGTTCGCAGCTGTCAGTGTCTCTTCGTTTACTACCACAGGTTCCACGAAAACGCAGGAGAACGTTTCCCATAGCCCACTACTGCTTCCACTAACCTGTCTGCGTCCGTGGGGTGCTGCACGTTCCGAGCCACCTTTCATCTCGATGACGGCGCTTGTTTAGGCGATCATCGACCTAGTGTAGCAAAAATGTGACTCACCCTAAGGGCGACACCTTTCCATCGATCGACAGTCGAATTCCGATGGCCCCGTGACCACTGCAGCCGTAATTGACGATGTCTTTGGGTCGGTGTGTGAACATGTAAGGGTGGTCCGCTGCGAATCTCCATGTTCAACAATGAACGATGAATGGCGTGCTCCGAAACACATATGCGTACACCAATTTTGTGTTCTTTCAGCGAAGATGCCACAGATCACCATCTATCCTGCTTAAAAGAGCAGACAAGCCTCCGAACCATTTAGGGCCGAGTGATAGTTTGACTGTCCTCCTCCATCTTTCAGTAGATACTCACGAAAGTAACATCTCAACATTCGACTAGCCTCAACTAGCTTTCCAGATACTCGTCCACAGACTCTCCGTAATAATAACCTGCCATTTCTCAAAATCACTTATCTCAATGGATTTCCTCATTTGCAGCCCATGTCTTCGCTAGGGTGATCCCTGTCCTTGCTTGCTCCACTTACATACGTATGTTACAGTTTCAAGTGCCCGCAAAGCCGCCAGGCGGCATCCAACGTCATGGTGGGCAGTGGTCATAAAGTCTAGGTTTATCACTTAATAGACTGAAAAATTTCCTCCACAAACAAATCACAGCTTATCGGTTTCGGAATTATTTCTCCTCTTTGTTTACGAACATGTCCTTTACCTTATTCGATGCGGTACGTCGTCACAAATTCCTCTTCTGTGCCAGACTCCTCATCTCAGAGTATTGCATACAGCCAAGACCTCGATCATTTGTTGGATACATCACAGTCTTCTCCTACAGATTTTGCTATTTAATGTCTCTCTCTAGTAAGTGGAAGGTATTCACTGCTGTCTCAACACATGTCCAGTTGTTCGGTCCCATCTCCGAGTTTTCCAAATATTCCATTCGTCAGCAATTCTGCAGACGACTTCTTCATCCCTTCTATTATCAATCCATATGATTTTCAACATCCTTCGCCAACACCAATTTCAGTTCTCGATTTCCTTCTTTTCTGGATTTAAGACTATCCCTATTCATTTCCATTAGATGAAGAAAAATTGTGTCACGAAATTTTAATCCTGGATAGCTGATAGCAGTAGGGACCGAAATTACTAATACAGTGCAGGTCGACAACGCACCATTTTGAAACTACGGAAACTTGGCTTCAAGCGCTCCGATTGCCCGTGGAATTGCCCTGTTGCCATTCGTCGATTGATAGGCAGCTCTGTGGCTGTCGGTTCACACATACAAACGTCCCTCGCCCCGAATTAATGGATCGCATTCAACATGCCACTAATCACATAAGGGAAATGCCAGAAATCTTTGAAAGAGTTCTGCAAAACACCGTTAGACGGTTAACATGCTTGTGTCACGTCAGAGTGTCGCCAATTCGAGCACCTGCGTTAGGTAAATAATATCCTAGCTACAAAAAAGGCCTTTTCAGGGCCGACACAATTTGTAAAGGACTTCCTGTACGCGAACTAACAACTGTTGGCGGGTTTGTTCCCGGTACATCTTATCATGAAACTACAATGGATGTGTCGGGACCACGACGGATTCGATTCCCAGGCCCCCAGAGTGGAAGAATGGCGCCCTGCCACCGAGCGTTCGGGCCGCCTTGGATACATCCCGATCCCCGGCAGGCAAAGAATTCGCGTTCATGCGTTGCCCAGAATATTCGGCAACAGGGCAATCCCGCAGCCAGTCCGAGCGCGTGGCCCCAAGTTTCCGTAGTTTAAAATTTGTGCTTTGTCCACCTACACAACATTAGTAAGCTTGGTTCCTACTATTATCACCTTTCCAGGGTTAAAATTTCGTGACACAATTTTTCTCTACCCTGTTTATACTTCTGTATGTTCTAGATGTAGACGCTCAGTTATTTCTTCCTCACTTTAAGGCCTATTATTCACACTGGTGTCATTTTTTCTTTCAACCCTGACAGGTCTCTTTATATATAATAATTTATACATAATAAAGAAGCACAAAATTAGTCGAATTTTTGGAATTTTTTAGTTCTTTCCCAGTTATTTATTAAATTGACCTTGTAGATCAGGTGACTGTGCATGATGGGAAGTGAGTGGTTTGCAGTTAGTGCAACAAGAATTAGTGGACTGATATTACTTACGCTAAAGCAAAACATCTGATAGGTTCGTCAATAACTCACTGCAAAATTTCTTCACGATACTAACAATTAAGGAATAGACGAACAGTTATTTCCCGAAGAATATTTCAAGAGTACACGCCACTGTGTTTACGATGGCCTTACTATGTCTATTTGTTGCTTCAAATTGTCCTATTGTCACTTTTGCTTCGTCTAGCTTTCGTTTGTCAATAAGGCTAGATTTTGCTTAAATCTGTTATGAGACTCTCTTCGCGTTCTTAGCAAGTTTCTAATGTGGCTATTGAACCAGTGAGGATCTTCCCCGCCCGATCTTTGCCATCCAATTTTTTACAGCCTTCAAAACGTTGCTTCAAACATAATGCGTCCATCCTATTTTACTATTACAAAATCGAGAAATATTGCTGATGACTTGGTAGCATGAGCTCGCTTATCTATATGACGTTGCAACCTTCTGGCCGTCATAGACACGCTGATTTGGCTGGGAAGGGTGTCCTGAGGCAAGCCGTCCCTCTAATCTAGTGACAGGTGCTTCATATCCTGGACGGAGGTGACGTTCGAGCTCGTCCAAAACTTTTACTGGGGACAGATCTGGTGCTCTTACTGGCTAAGAGAGTACCTAAGCATCACGCAGACAGTGCCGTGTATGAACGGGACTTCTTCTATTGAATAACTAGACCACGGTACTGTCTCAATAAAGGTAGCATGTGCCGTGTATGAACGAGCCTTTTCTGACTGAATAACTAGACGGCGATACTGTCTCAAGAAAGGTAACATGAGCCATCTATGAACGAGCCTGTTCCTATTGAATAACTAGACCACGATATTTTCTCAAGAAAGGTAACATGTGCCGTGTATGAACGAGCCTTCTCCCATTGAAAATCTAAACCACAATACTCTCTTAAGAAAAGGTAACATGTGCTGTGTATGAACGACCCTTCTCCTGTTGAATAACTAGACCACGATACTGTCTCAAGAATGGTAACATGTGCCGTGTATGAACAAGCCTTCTCCTATTGAATAACTAGACCACGATACTGTCCCAAGAAAGGTAGCATTTGCCTTGTATGAACGAGCCTTTTCCTATTGAATAACTAGATCACGATACTTTCTCAAGAAAGGTAAAATGTGCCGTGTATGAACGAGCATTCTGCTTTTGAATAGCTAGACTGCGACACTGTTTCAAGAAAGGTAACATGTGCCGTGTATGAACGAGCCTTCTCCTATTGAATAAGTAGACTACGATAGTGTGTCAAAAAAGGTACCATGTGTGACGCAGGATGTCCACAACGTACAGCTGTGCCGTCACAGTTCCCTCAATTACTAACAATCGTGACCAGAAATCTCATCCAATTTTCGTGACATTATGACGGCAGTAGCAGCAATTCTGAGCTTCCCCAAAGCATTGGAAGAAAGGGTCGTTGCCGTATTCTCAGACGATAGCCATCCGCGTTAGTGCAGATCCGTAATTCATAGCCAAATACAACGCATCGCAATTCGTCAGCAGTTCATGCTTCCCGGTCACACCATTGCAAACGTAGGCATTTCCGTTGTGGTGTTAACAGCAGCCCACGTATGGGACCGCAGCCCCCTAGTGCTTTGGCTGCTAGTCTGATCTGTGGTGCTGGATGACACAGAATGTTGCAGGGTGCCCTGTACGTTTCCTCGAATAGCAGGCGAAGTTGGGAAGGAGTTTGCGAGTGGTGCGCAAGACAGCGATCCTCCCTTGTGGGGGTCAGACGTGTTCGATCGGAATCAACGACATGTACGTTTGCCCTCATAGTCCTATGCAGTCCAGCATCCGGGCACTATCACAGATTCACGGTCATATTCATTCCGTTTCGAAAGAAATGTGTTTGTTCCATCGCACTGTAGACAAATTAAATAACAGTTGGCCAATTACGAGTAGGACTCACACACTGAGGGCTCCGTGCAAACTTAATTAGATCTGTACATAGAATTCATCCATCCTGAGAATCGAGAATCTCAACGGCTCTTGCCTGTTTTCGATTTAGATACATATCGGTGCCAGCAAATACGAGGACTTCTTGAAGGAAAAACAGCCCATAGTTGCACTAATTATGTTTATTTTAAATCTTCACCATGGTTTCTGCTATAATAATATAGCCTTCTTCGGAAGTCATCAGCTTTTAAAAACGAAAAAAGTCTTAACCAAGCGCCTTGCTTCAAGATCAATAAAATAAAATAACTTCAACAGATATTATTTTATTTTATTGATCTTGAAGCAAGGAGCTTGGCTAAGACATTTTTCATTTCTAAAAGCTTATGACTTCCGAAGAAGGCTATATTATTATAACAGAAACCATGGTCAATGTTTTGCAATAAACATAATTAGTGCAACTGTGGGCTGTTTTTCATTCTAGACAACTTCGTAACGGTTGCTGCCGGCCGCGGTGGTCATGCGGTTCTAGCGCTGCAGTCTAGGAACCGTGGGACTGCTACGGTCGCAGGTTCGAATCCTGCCTCGGGCATGGATGTGTGAGATGTCCTTAGGTTAGTTAGGTTTAAGTAGTTCTAAGTTCTAGGGGACTGATGATCTAAGATGTTAAGTCCCATAGTGCTCAGAGCCATTTGAACCATTTTAACGGTTGCTGGTGTTGCTCCCATAATGAAAGTAATGAAATACGAAGACCGTATCGAAATCTCTACAATAGTTCCTCAGATCTCAAACATACAGAAAGCAGTGAGCAGGATACTTCAGTTTACATATGTAACTACAAAAACATAATTACATTTTATCTTTTCATGGAGTGATGTCAGTCTGTTATGCATTTGAGAGATGATGAATGCAATGTATGTTGCAATGGCTAAACGATACATTTTTTGTGATATAATTATGATTTAACGATTTCCATATTTTTATTCCTTTAGTTGTGCTCTGAAATCTTGAATGTTGCCAAATTTCGTGATTCTACGTCAACAGGAAGTAGGAGTAGGAGGTGGAGATTTGTGTTTAACGTTCCGTCGACAGCGAGGTCATTAGAGACTGAGCACAAGCTCGGATTAGGAAAGGACTGGGATGGAAATCGGCCGTGCCCTTTCAAAGGAACCATCCCGGCATTTGCCTGAAACGAGTTAGGGAAATCACGTAAAACCTAAATCAGAATGGCCGGAGACGGGTTTGAACCGTCGTCTTCCAGAATGCTAGTTCAGTGTGCTAACCACTGCGCCACCTCACTCGGTCAACAGGAAGTAACCTATGGCTTTTGATGAGCGAGTTTGCCAATTTCAAAATACGTGACATAAATGGCAGTACCTTTTGATCGCACTGACAAACATGCTTGAAATTTTTACACCGCCAAGGGACCATAAATTTTAGTACGCGACACAAATTTCATTTTGATAAGCCAAATGTTCAGGACAGAAAGGGGTCTTAACAGACGAACAGATACTCAAACACACGCATGAAAAATGAAAATTAGAAATTTGTGGTTAGGTCTTACGGGACAAAACTCCTGAGGTCATCGGTCGCTAAGCCTACACACTACTTAATGTGACTTAAACTAACTTACGCTATGGACAATATACACACCCATGCCCGACGGAGGACTCGAATCTCTGACGGGGGGAGCAGCACATGAAAAATGAGAGAAAATAAATTATTCTTATATATTTGCAAATTAGGAATTTTAGCCGGCCGCGGTGGTCTCGCGGTACTAGGCGCGCAGTCCGGAACCGTGCGACTGCTACGGTCGCAGGTTCGAATCCTGCCTCGGGCATGGATGTGTGTGATGTCCTTAGGTTAGTTAGGTTTAAGTAGTTCTAAGTTCTAGAGGACTGATGACCACAGCAGTTGAGTCCCATAGTGCTCAGAGCCATTTGAACCATTTTAGGAATTTTAGGAATTTTTCTTTACTTGTACTGTGAAACCTGGTTCCTTATTAAATTTTATGATTCTAGATCAAAGTGAAGTACTTTACACGTTTTAATGAATGATTACCGAGTATCAAAATATGTTACACAAATGGCTTTATCTTTTGACTAATTTGTCTTAGAACCTTCAATCTTTTACGCAACCAAGGGAACATAGACCTTAGTATGTAACATAAATTTTATCTTGGTACGTCCACCCATTCCTGAGAAAAAAAGTACTTAACAGTTGGACAGACAGACAGGCAGACGGAAGGAAAACAAATCAATGTTTTTACAGACTGAGACATGGAACCGTGAGAACCAGTATATGAAAAAGGGTTGTGTTACAGGTTTCAAACTTTACATCAGTGCCATTTGCACAACTAAATAACAGTGTTACAAACCAGTAATTCACCATACAGATGCTCTAAGAAAATCAACCATGGACTTCGATTCGAGCCTTTCCACACCGAACTTCCGTCCACCCTGCACCCTATAATAGGAACCGAAGTGTGCACGTTTGTGCAGTGAAACGCGATTTACAGAGCGCGAATTGTTCCTTTTAAAGTTAATTCTGGCTTATAAGTAGCAGTCTCGAGCCTTCACCACAGCATAACGTCAGAGCAGAAAAGTGCGTCATTGATATGTCGATTGCGTTAAAGGGGAAGAAACGATATCACTGAGGGCTGTTGGATGCGTCTGGCGGGGCGCTGGACAACAAGCGTATGGAGCCTGAAGTCCCCGCGGTCTGGCCAGCTGCTGGAGTCGGGGCTGAATTACCAGCCGCCAGCAAGTTGTTTGAGAGCTCTTTATCAAACAGAGAAATCGCCGCAGCGTTGAGTGCCGGAAGCGAACTTCCGTGACGTGGCGTACTAATTGCTAATTTCTGCCGACCACAGTTAGATAAAGCAGCAGCGTCCGAACTTGCCTGCGACTACTGACAATGGCATCCGACAGCCGCTGGACTCCATTGTGACTCGTCTTGGGTGCTTCTCTTTACCAAGCTAGGAGTGCTCAAACGCTAACTTCGCCACCATACAGGCCCTGTACCCGAAAATGAACAGAGTACATGCGGGTAAACAACCGACACTTTCAATAAAATATTTGTCATGTTGTAAAATACACACTACCTGAGTAACGAAGACAAACGTAAACAGTGATGAAAATATACACTCCTGGAAATTGAAATAATAACACCGTGAATTCATTGTCCCAGGAAGGGGAAACTTTATTGACACATTCCTGGGGTCAGATACATCACATGACCACACTGACAGAACCACAGGCACATAGACACAGGCAACAGAGCATGCACAATGTCGGCACTAGTACAGTGTATATCCACCTTTCGCAGCAATGCAGGCTGCTATTCTCCCATGGAGACGATCGTAGAGATGCTGGATGTAGTCCTGTGGAACGGCTTGCCATGCCATTTCCACCTGGCGCCTCAGTTGGACCAGCGTTCGTGCTGGACGTGCAGACCGCGTGAGACGACGCTTCATCCAGTCCCAATCATGCTCAATGGGGGACAGATCCGGAGATCTTGCTGGCCAGGGTAGTTGACTTACACCTTCTAGAGCACGTTGGGTGGCACGGGATACATGCGGACGTGCATTGTCCTGTTGGAACAGCAAGTTCCCTTGCCGGTCTAGGAATGGTAGAACGATGGGTTCGATGACGGTTTGGATGCACTGTGCACTATTCAGTGTCCCCTTGACGATCACCAGAGGTGTACGGCCAGTGTAGGAGATTGCTCCCCACACCATGATGCCGGGTGTTGGCCCTGTGTGCCTCGGTCGTATGCAGTCCTGATTGTGGCGCTCATCTGCACGGCGCCAAACACGCACACGACCATCATTGGCACCAAGGCAGAAGCGACTCTCATCGCTGAAGACGGCACGCCTCCATTCGTCCCTCCATTCACGCCTGTCGCGACACCACTGGAGGCGGGCTGCACGATGTTGGGGCGTGAGCGGAAGACGGCCTAACGGTGTGCGGGACCGTAGCCCAGCTTCATGGAGACGGTTACAAATGGTCCTCGCCGATACCCCAGGAGCAACAGTGTCCCTAATTTGCTGGGAAGTGGCGGTGCGGTCCCCTACGGCACTGCGTAGGATCCTACGGTCTTGGCGTGCATCCGTACGTCGCTGCGGTCCGGTCCCAGGTCGACGGGCACGTGCACCTTCCGCCGACCACTGGCGACAACATCGATGTACTGTGGAGACCTCACGCCCCACGTGTTGAGCAATTCGGCGGTACGTCCACCCGGCCTCCCGCATGCCCACTATACGCCCTCGCTCAAAGTCCGTCAACTGCACATACGGTTCACGTCCACGCTGTCGCGGCATGCTACCAGTGTTAAAGACTGCGATGGAGCTCCGTATGCCACATCAAACTGGCTGACACTGACGGCGGCGGTGCACAAATGCTGCGCAGCTAGCGCCATTCGACGGCCAACACCGCGGTTCCTGGTGTGTCCGCTGTGCCGTGCGTGTGATCATTGCTTGTACAGCCCTCTCGCAGTGTCCGGAGCAAGTATGGTGGGTCTGACACACCGGTGTCAATGTGTTCTTTTTTCCATTTCCAGGAGTGTAGAATATTTTACAACATTGCTTGGTCGCACACGTGTTCCAGCGCTCACTTCGCCACCTGTTCCTTTACACGGACATGAACAGAGTACATGCAAACATAAATAGAATGCTTGTCGTCATGTTGTTAAATAGAACTTTACAGCGTAATGGTGATATTTTTAAACAGTGCCCAAAGTACGGATATTTTTAACGTTCTTTAAAGAATGATATAATAATCTTTACGATTACGTTGAATGGATGTCTGATCGTTGGAATGAGTATCCAAATCGAATTGTCCTGTTGCGTGTTCTAAGTGTAAGTGGTGTGCTTACTATATGTTATTGTTAGCAAAACTTTACACGAACTGATTGGGTAATGCAACTCCCAGTACCAATAAGGAAATACAGCCACCGCCAAATACATTTAGCCCCTTAGGCACTGAATCGTCTGTACCTGTTCAAAACTTTGGTCTTTGTGCACACAACAAAAAAATTAAATTGTCTTACTTCCAAGGCAGCAACGGTGGTACGAGATATATTATGGTATCTCACAAAAATATAAATTTGCTAGCTACGGACTCAGCAGTGTGCAATGCTGGCCATAATACTTCGAAATGCACGTGAAATTCATTTGGTTGATAAACAAGAACATTTAAGAAAATCCTACTTCTTTAAAAAATATATGACCATGACAGGGAGACGGTACTGATTGTGCTGAATAACTAACACAGACTGTTTTATCAAAATTTTATTGCAAGTAGAGTTTCTGTTTTCAAAAACATCTGGCAACTGAAGTTACATTACTCACAACTTAATCGTAAACAATGAGTTACAAACAGCAAATATTATGTAACTTCATTAATTCAAAAGAAATGCAAATTATCAAATTACACATAGCTCTGTTAACAAACCTTAGAAACATTACAAAGTGGAATATCTAACTAGCCTTTTTATCAAAATAGTTTACGTACATTCTCGGGTTACTCAACAATTATATGATCAATTATATGATCACCACACATATACAGGCCGCACAACGGGTTGGCATACTCCGGATCAGGTGGTCGAGCAGCTGCTGGGGTATAGCCTCCCATTCTTGCACTAGTGCCTGTCGGAGCTCCTGAAGTGTTCTAGGGGTTTGAAGACGTGTAGCGATACGCCGACCGAGAGCATCCCAGACGTGCTCGATGGGGTTTAGGCCTGGAGAACAGGCAGGTCACTCCATTCGCCTGATATTTTCTGTTTCAAGATACTCCTCCACGATGGCAGTTCATGGGTCCGTGCGTTTCATCCATAAGGAGGAAGGTGGGACCCAGTGCACCCCTGAAAAGGCGGACATACTGGTGCAAAATGACGTCCCAATACAACTGACCTGTTACAGTTCCTCTGTCAAAGACATGCAGGGGTGTACGTGCACCAATCACAATTCCACCCCACACCTCAAACCACGGCCTTCATATTCGTCCCTCTCAAGGACATTAAAGGATTGGTATCTGTTTCCTGGTTCACGCCAGATGAAAACCTGTCGAGAATCACTGTTCAGACTATACCTGGACTCGTCCGTAAATATAACTTGGGACCACTGCTCCAATGACCATGTACTATGTTCTTAACACCAGGCTTTACGGGCTCTCCTGTGACCAGGGGTCACTGGAATGAACCTTGCAAATCTCCGGGCGAAATGTCTGTAGACTTTGTGTCTGGAGACAACTGAGCCAGTGGCTGCGGTAAGGTCCCGAGCAAGGCTACCTGCAGTACTCCGTGACCGATTGCGGACGCTGATGGTGAAATATCGGTCTTCTTGTGGTGTTGTACGCTGTGGAAGTGCCGTATTGTAGCGCCTGTACACGTTTCCTGTCTGCTGGAATCGTTGCCAAAATCTTGAGATCACACTTTGTGGCACACGGAGGGCCCGTGCTACGACCTTCTGTATTTGACCAGCCTCCAGTTGCCCTAGTATTCTACCCCCCATAACGTTACCAGTACCTGTTCTTTGAGCCATTTTCAACACACAGTCACCATTAGCATGTCAGAAAACGTCTGTACACTTACTCGCTGCACCGTACTCTGACATACGCCAACACACCTCTGCGTATGTGGACTGCTGCCAGCGCCACCGTGCGACGACCTCAGGTCAAATGCACGGCATGATCATACCCCGTGGTTATTTAAACCCACAAACCTCCCACCAGAGCGTTGTTTCACCATGTATCAGCATTATCCTTAATTTATGAGCATGAGTGTAGTATCTATGGGTGTCCGATATAAAGGCTATTAAAGATATACATCGTTTGCAACATCATTTTCGGATGCCACATACAAATGTGCACCAGTATACTCCTTTCAGTTTTACAACTTTAATTTGTCATACACGCTAATTTACAGAATAAATTTAACAACTTAGCACTAATCAGCTTTCTACTTACAATAACCTATTTGGCGTTACGGTGAAAAATTGAGAACCAACTATAGAAATGAGCAAAGAAATTGATGACCGAAGTATATTTAATCTCCCCACTTGGAAACATTACTTAGCGTGAAGATTTAAACACTATGCAGGTCAAGTTATTGAAACACTCATACCACGCTGAAGAAACTATGCAATGCTCTCACAAGTGCAAAATAGAAAGTCATTAAAGAGGATGCTTCAACTAATGTGTCAGCATCCTAGCTATGTGGCAAAGTAGACACAAATACTCTTACTTAGATTTCTCATATAAGTGTTAGGCTAGCATAACGTTTGAATAATGTGACGTATAGTCACTGAAAGTGCAACATAAATGGTGTCGAATAAAATATACCAAGAGAGAAGTGCTTGGACAAAAGGGATAGCTGTATTAATCAGAAGGATAGGCATCTATAAGCATCTGATGTTTCCGCAAGATTTCTAAGTACTTTTTGAAGCATGGATGTATTCTTCCTTCAACAACGAGTTTGAGCAGGAAGACACAAGCAGACCAACGTCATGGTAGTGAGGGGCTACTTTTTTGACTTACACTGCACCACACACAGCGAATCTGACATCACTTGTTTCCACAATTACTAAAAATTATGGTTACGGAGATAATGTACGACAACGTATCATATGCATTGCGATCAGACGAATCTGACGACGATGACATCAATGTGAGTTCCCCCAAAACCACTGCATCATAATTTGAACCTTACACCGCAGACGATTATAAGGTTGTATAAAGCATCCCATAACACAGTGACGATGTATGTTATGCCCAATGCAATGTTTAGTAGTGTCAACCACAATAACAGCAATGTTTATAGTAGGTAGCTGAAGGTGAAACTTAATTATGAACTGAAACTTTTTACTTGCAGTCTGAGTCGGCGCCTAGTAGCTGCGACGTCTGCGTAGTGTCGTAAAAGAAGTAAGTCCCAGGTCTTTAAGCAAGAATGACGGACGTGTTGGTGATTAATTTTCACTTATACACTTTTAAAAGCAGTTTTACAGATACAGTTAACACCTAAAAAATCTGAAACATTTTCCATTAAAAATAAAGCTACAGATTGCATAGCAAACTTCATGCGTAGTATGTCTTCGTTCACAGTCGTGATATAAAAAATTCACGAACACTCAGCAAGTTATGCCAGAATACTAGTGACGTCTTGGGCACCAAAACTATCGTGTATATCAGTTGCAGTCTGTTCTAGAACAGCTGATTGCTAAAATTAATAATTCATCAAATTGAGTTTTTCGTATTTCACATATTTCCAAAATATTGAAAGTATAGTATAAATAGAAAAACTTAGCAATGTAAAAATTATTAATGAAAGTAACAAGATATATCGCATAATTTTCAAAATTTCGAATGTTACGTTATGTCATTAGTTTGACACGATACCGATAATATCTATCGCTGAATTAATAAAAAAAGCAGTTGATATTTCTCATGAATGATGTTAAAATGGTTTTACAAAACGAAAATAACGATGATTTGGTGTTTTACATGTTCCTATTGACTTTTATAGGGAAACTTAACTTCGTGGTGTAGCCTGGGACCGTATGAAACTATCGATATATAATTAAGAATATATATATATATATATATATATATATATAAATCTTCGCCAATAAACTTTGTAAATGTCTGAGGATATGAATAAGGTACTTCAAAATCGATAGCAGATGTAAACATGGGTAAAAAACAAGTGCTTTTGTAGACTTTTGAAATCCTAAAACATCCTGGCTTATTACAGCAATCCCCTCACAACATGTCGGACGTAGAATTTGTGCGAGATTGTGTTTCTTTCTAAAATACACATAGAAATTAGTTATCTCATAGAAATTTAGCTCCTTGTGAACTTTTGACGAACATTTGTATCTAGGATATCGTCTCGTTTCGATATGTCTGCTAATGTCTGATAGCTTTCCTTCAAGATAAACTGTGGCCTCTTTGTCGTCCAGCCTGTTGTTTAGGTGAAACGTCGAACCTTCTGTTTTAGCGACACTTGGTTCTAATTTCCTTTTTCGGATATATTCACCGTTAGTTATTAAATCATTGGTCAGTACAGATTCGCTAACTTGAAGCTCTTAATGTCTCATAGCAATTGCCCAGTCGTCAGTATACCCAAACATTCTTGGTACAGTTTCAGGCATACCTGATATGTACAAACTCAACAGTGAGTACTTGTGGCAGTCCACTGTTTGGCTTCAATTGTGAACTCTGGTTGTCCCTTAGTACTTGAAACATCGGTTACTGTGCATTTTACTGATTAGTGTGTCGTTTTGTAGGCTTGGAAAGAGTTGTAGAACATTCAATATGATGCCTTGGCTCCAACAGTACATAGGCAGCAATCAGATCAATTAGTGCGAGCGATGACTTCCCTTGATTCTGGAAGCCAGCTTCTATGGAGATTGGTAGGGACTGGACGTGATTGTTCACGTGCGTTTTGATCTGTATCCTGCCCTTTCAACTGGTTTATTTTCAATCTTGTGACCCATTTTATTACACACCATTATTTCCATTAGGATATACAGCATACTAATTTAAGGATACGGATCGATAATTTTCTAGCTTGTCATTTTGTTTCATTGTGGTTATGACTTTTGCATCAGAGGGGCTGAGTTACACACGACTCTAGTCCAGTTTCCATCTACTCCCCTAGAGTACAGTACGTTACAGGACCTGATTACCCGTGGTGTAGAATTAATATGGCCCATTTCGTGGTGCCACTGCCGCCTCACTAATATTTAAAGCAAATGACTTCACCTAGGCATTCTCCTTTAACATTCCTACAAGTGGGATACGTTCCTCGTATAACGTTCATTTTACAGCCCATTCACAGGAACCAGAGTCATTTACTTTACTTATTTAGAGTTGTTGTTATGTTGCTACTTGCTGTTCCATTAGTCCACCACTGTTACCCGCGATTAAGATCGGTGACTTCAAGGGACGGTCAAGTGCCATAAGATACCTGACTGAGTATCGAACGAGGAGCGCATGACTGCAACCCTGTGAACACGGATGTTGTCATCTTGTAAGACGCCACTGCTGACATCATACTCGAAAAGGTAGATGAAAGTAACACTCGGCGATCGAGAGTGTTAAAATAAATGTCATGTTTCATGTTAACGGTAACCTAAATAAATGATCCGGAGTGAGAGTGTAGAAGTTACCCCAAAACATCACCGAATCTCATCGGCCTGAACCAGACCGATCACAAATTGCTGGTTAAACATCGCATTCGACTTTCATTGCAATAGACATGTTGCACCATTTGAGAAGTTGCAAAACCTCTACACGTAGGGTCACCAAACGTCGCCAGTCAGCTGTTGTTCATATACTTTTTGGGTCATTGAGACTTGCAGGATGATGTGGACTGTGCGCTATCAGATATACTTGGAGATAAATGAAGCGTCTAGCCAAGCCTGTAGATTGCGCTATTCAGTTTGACCACTAATGGCACCTGTGCAACATTCTCAATACGTTGCAAATGTCAGTGGTAGTACAGCGTTCTGTATAGTTGTGAGTGCATTACGTCGCAACGCAGTGAATTCGAAGGTACGCAGATTGTTCGTGATCGTATGGCGGGTGATCCCGTAACCAAGGGAGACGAAGTGTTTGATGTTTCAAGAGGCGCTTATCGAAGATTTATACCGCGTTCAGGGAAAGCGGAAAAACGCCATCCGTTAAGACATAACGCAGACGAAATTGTATGTTGAGTTATCTTGACAGACGTCGACTGAAGAGGATTGTTATGCTTGTTGATATTATCAACGTTAGAGACGAACGATTTGTCGTAATTTTTTATATATTAAGGGTGAAACATCCTCGAATTCAAGATTAAAAACGAATTTTTTTGTGATAACTAGTTTCAACAACACATGAGCAAGTTTCAATTAAAGACTGTCTTCATTAGTGTAATTCCCACAACGGTTTAACATACATAAAATTTTGAATTACAGCATTTATATAGAAAAGTTGACATATCGTTCAAACACAAACAATTAGAACGAAGCTCATAAAACTACTGCATTATGTCGTTAGACTTCAATACCTGTAACATGTAATCAATTTGATCTCTGCTATCAGAAAACGCAAATACTAGTTACATATGTCAGTTACTAAGCTGTAACGCAACAATTCCTTGGTTTTATGACCTTTACTCCAACTGAATGTATATGAACGATAAGTCAAATTCCATCTCTACATTCTTTTAGAATGTTGTCCCTCGGAATTTTATGACCACGTGTTAAACCGTTAAGGTAATTACTCTAAACAAGACATTTTTAATTGAAGATGATGCTTTTCTAGCTGAAATTAGTCATCACAATAAAATTTGTTTGCTACCTTGACTTCGAGGAATTTTAATCCTTCGTCTGAAAAAAAGAGGTGGGGACGAAAAGTTAACGGACGACAGCTGAGAAAGTCATTGCTGAAAAAAATATCGCATTCACAATTGCTTTCTCTACTAGAACAACACGAACACAGCTCCATAAGTAGGAATTTGCAGGGTGAACTGGAATACCAAAACAACTCATCAGTTATGCAAATGCCCGTAAGTGAAATGTTTATTTGACACTACAATGGTAAATCCAAAGTCACAGTACATGAAATTTTTCTCTAAAAAAAGGGGTTCGGTCATTTTCAAATCTAAAACATCGTCTGGAGAATATATATTGGGAATTGTGACCATTCATCTGACAACAGTAACGATGATCACAATTCCCATCACATATTCTCCAGTTGATGTTTTACATTTGAAAATTACGGCATGGTTCGTTGAAAAGAAAAAAATTAAGTACTGTTGCTATGGCTTCAATTGTAACATCAAATAAACCCCTAACTTACTTATATTACAGACCCACTCCTTTACGACATTTATGTCGGAATGTAGAAATGCCCATAACATGAAAACGTGGTGCCGAAGCCAGAAACCAGGACTGTGGAGCAACGGAAGAAACTAGTTTGGTCAGAAGAGTCTTGTTTCATACCGGTACGTCCCAAGAGTCAAACACAATGGGGATTCGGTGATGAGTCGAGCAGCCATACTGTGGAATTACACGGGGCCTATAGTTACTCTGAAAGTCACATGACTGCCAAGGATTATGTGACAATTTGGGCTGATCGGGCAGGTCCATCCGAAGTACAATGCTTCTATCCCAATGGTGGTACCGTTTTCGAAGACGGGAGGGTCCCAGTTCACACAACTCGCGTTCTCCAGGACTGGTTTTGTGAGCACTAGGATGAACGGTCGCTTCTCTCTTGACCAGAGGATGTATTGTTGCATTTCCTCTGGCCACCAATGTCCATGTTATTGAGCTTTTGTGGTCTGCTTTGGAGAGAACGGTTTCGTGATCGCTGTACACCTTCACCATCGTTACCTAAACCACTGTTTTGCCGAAACAATGGTGCAATTTTCTCTTGGAAACCGCATAAGAGTCATATATATCCATTTCGAACCGACTGGAAGCTGTTTTGAATTCGAACAGATTTCCTACACCGTATTAGGCATGATAATGAGCTGTGTTCTTGATGTTTGCGTCTTTTTGTTGACCCTTGATTGAAATCAGCAATTTGTACTGGATTTGAAATCGATTGTCATTGTTAATAAGTTACACTTGACTCTCATTCCTTTATCTTTGGATCTTTATAAGGATACTGTTCTTCCATTTGCGTGTCTTACACCACTATTTGGAGACACCTTGAACATTTCGCCTTGCTGCTTTAAGAAACCCCAGCTACTTTAATAATTGTGACTTCATGTGCAAAGACTTAGTGGTGGAGATTCGTTTCACCACCTGGTACCAGTTCTGACATCTGATTCAGTGCCCCAAAACGTCCAGTGGGCTCTTTTGAATTACGACTAATGTTTCTAAAGGTGGGTCTTTAAATAGCCACTAAAATAATACCATTAGAACCACGAGTTGTGATGCTATCAAAGAGTAAGTACGAGTGAGTTAAAGGTGAACGACCAATAGCGGGAAGCTTTCTCAGTTGAGCGCTGCATATCTGGTGTCATCAGACAAATCGTTGTGGCCGTGGTCTTCGTTTGTGTAACAGCTGTTTTTTTTTTCTTACCGGATATATGATAAGTGTAATAATAAAGCAACGAACTGTCGTGAAGTTTCACATTTAACTTGGAGAAACTGCTACTGAATCCTATGTTTTAAGGAAAGAAGTATGTGGCGAAGATTATTTTTGAGTGGTTCAAGCTCATCCAAAATGCCCAAGACGATTTTGAAGATGACTCACGCACTTCATTATCCAACACGGATGGAAATATCGAAAAAAAAGTAATACGATTCGATCTGACTGTCGTCACGGAGCAAAAGCTCGGATTAGTGAAGGATTTTTTCATCATCATTGAACAGTTCCTGTTCCGCGGGTATTGTTAATGAGCCTCTTCCACTTTCTGCTGTCGATGTATCAGTTTTCACAAGCTGCGACATAGTCGCGAATTGAACAGTGACCCGAATATAGAATAAATTTCCTTCATATACGAAGTCTTCACGGGCTGTCAGCCGAGAAGCGTCATCGTCTCGTAGCAACGTTTCGATGGAATGCGTCTCCATCATCTTCAGCCAATTTTAGGAATTGACAATGAAGG
Source organism: Schistocerca gregaria (assembly GCF_023897955.1). Lineage (NCBI taxonomy): Eukaryota > Metazoa > Arthropoda > Insecta > Orthoptera > Acrididae > Schistocerca > Schistocerca gregaria. The sequence goes on along the minus strand of NC_064921.1, from coordinate 107,083,064 downwards.
CTGAAGGCGTTTTAAAATGAAAAAAGTTGTGCGAAATTGGTGCCGAATATTCTCATGATAAAAAAAAAAAGTCGTGAAAATTTTTGTACTGCAACACTTTGAATATCATTTGAAACGGTCTTCATTTCTTGGAAAGAGTGATAACGTGGGACGAATCTCGGTTTTTCACCTACGGTCCAGAAAGTAAGCACCAAACCATCCATTGGAAGGGACCAACTTCATCGAAAGCGAAAAATGTCCAATTACAAAATCAAGATTCCAAGCGATGACTATTTTTTCGATGGTCATGGAACTGTTGTGTCTGCACTGTATTCCTGAAGGTCAAACTATTAATCAACGTTACTACCCTGAGATTCTTCGTCAACTCCGTGAGAAAATAAGAAAAAAAAACGAGAAGTGTGGAAGAATAAGTCTTGGGCTGTGCATCAGCACAATGCACAGCCTTATACCGCATGTCTGTGAAGAGGTTTCTAGTATCCCAATGCTAGAGCGCTCACCATACTCACCTGAGCCAGCACCATGTGACTTTTATCTATTCCATAAAGTCAAATCTGCATTAAAAGAATAAAATTCCAGTCCGTCGAAGCAATGAAAATTTGGGACGCGTCATAAAACAGCTCACGGAGTACTTCCAGCACTGTTCCCATCAATGGTAAATTCGCATGGACCGTTGTAGGGAGAGAGGAGCGGAGTATATTGAGAGTGCCAGTAACTAAGTACGTATTTCTTTGAAATAAATGTTTTACAGCAATTGTCCCATAATTTAATAGGCACACCTCGTAAAAGCGAAGCAACGGCCGAGAGCATCAAACTGGTCAAAGACTGAGGGCTCTACAAAATATGTGTGTAAATGTGGTGGGTGTATTTCGTGTAGTTTGTTTCCTGTGTATCGCCAATGCGGTGCACTGCCCCACTAGAATACCAAATGTGCGTTAGCCGCTCGCGCCGCTTTCAAACAGACTATGAAAATCACTTTAACGTCTAAAACGAGCGCGGAACACAGATCGCCTTGGGAACAACGCCGGCATATGCGACGCGTAGCCCTCGGGCCGCGGAGCACGTCGGGACACGTGTCACCTGCGCTAATGCGTTTATGGAGATGAGGTGCTGCTTAGCATTCACAGACGCGGGCGCCTGCGATATTAAACTTAGCCGCACGCCGCGCTGGACGGTGAAGCCACGAATTAAAGTGGCTACCTAGCATTAAGGGCAGGAGCGGTTTCACCTTCGTCCGCACTCTGAAGCAGCTCGTGCCGTAGTGCTGCTAAGGGAAAATGAGGAACCACTTTCTTTTGAGAATATTACACTATTGGCCATTAAAACTGCTACACCAAGAAGAAATGCAGATGATAAACTGGTATACATGGGACAAATATATTATACTAGAACTGACATGGGATTACATTTTCACGCAATTTGGGTGCATAGATCCTGAGAAATCAGTACCCAGAACAACCACATCTGGCCATAATAAAGGCCTTGATACGCCTGGGCATTGAGTCAAACAGAGTTGGATGGCGTGTTCAACACGATACCACAGTTCATCAAGAGTAGTGACTGGCGTATTGGGACGAGCTGTTCGGCCACCATTGACCAGACGTTTTCAATTGGTGAGAGATCTGGAAAATGTGCTGGCCAGGGCAGCAGTCGAACATTTTCTGTATCCAGAAAGACCCGTTCAGGACCTGCAACATGCGATCATGCGTTATCCTGCTGAAATGTAGTGTTTCACAGAGATCGAATGAAGGGTAGAGCCACGGGTCGTAACACATCTGAAATGTAATGTCCACTGTTCAAAGTGCCGTCAGTGCGAACAAGAGTTGACCGAGACGTGTAACCAATGGTACCCCATACCATCATGCCGGGTGATACGCCAGCAGTATGTCGATGACGAATACACGCTTCCAATGTGCGTTCACCGCGATGTCGCCAAACAAGGATCCGACCATCATAATGCTGTAAACAGAACCTGGATTCATCCGAAAAAAATGATGTTTTGCCATTCGTGCATCCAGGTTCGTCGTTGAGTACACCGTAGCAGGCGCTAATGTCTGTGATACAGCGTCAAGTGTAACCGCAGTCAAGGTCTCCGAGCTGATAGTCCATTCTGCTACAAACGTCGTCGAACTGTTTGTGCGCATGATTGTTGTCTTGCAAACGTCCCCATCTGTTGACTCAGGGATCGAGACGTGACTGTAAGATCCGTTACAGCCACGCGGATAAGATACCTGTCATCTCGACTGCTAGTGATACGAGGTCTTTGGGATCAAGCACGCCGTTCCGTATTACCCTCCTGAACCCACCGATTCCATATTCTGGTAACAGTCATTGGATCTCGACCAAAGCGTGCAGCAATGTCGCGATACGATAAACCGCAACTGTGATAGGCTACAATCCGACCTCTATAAAAGTCAGAAACGTGATGGTACGCATTTCTCCTCCCTACACGAGGCATCACAACAACGTTTCACCAGGCAACGCCGATCAACTGCTGTTTGTGTATGAGAAATCGGTTGTAAACTTTCCTTATGTCACCACGTTGTAGGGGTCGCCACCGGTGACAACCTGGTGTGAATGCTCTGAAAAGCTAATCATTTGCATATCACAGCATCTTCTTCCTGTCGGTTAAATTTCGCATCTGTAGCACATCTGCGTGGTATAGCAATTTTAATGGCCAGTAATGTACTTATTGTTGAACATGATTGGTTCTTCGAATTACTGTTCCTTCAGTGTGTTAGTGTGCTCATTGCGTACATTATATTAAATTTTCTCGGCGGATTTGTAATCTTCATTCCACATGAAAATCAGAGCTTTGGACAATATCCATAATTGTTATCCCCAGGAAAACAATGATTAACAGACGAAAAAGTAACAGAATCATCACATGCAGTCCTTCGACGTGTAACGGTCGCTTCCACGTATTTTTGAATGCGAGTCTCCATTAAAATTGTGCACACACAGGTAGTATCCAGAGCTGTTTTGATGGCGAGGCCGAGTAGTTAGGAGTGCGGAGAAGCAGTCATTTCCGCTGTAATGAGACTTCATGCTTATTCGTGAGACTGTGTTCAGAGATAGATTTAGTTTTCTATCCGTTATTGAGGACCATACGCATAACGAATTTTTTAAATGATTAAAGGGCCACATTTGAATTCGTTTCTTTTAATTGTTTTCACTTTCGTAATATCTGCTTTTCAGCCATTATCAAGTGCACCTGGGAGAGATATCTGTAAACGCATACTGCGAGTCCCCCCCCCCCTCCCCCAAAAAAACAGAAATATATACAACATCCTTTTGTAGGAACTTAATTGTAGATAAGTTTTGAATTGGTATACCTTTTTCGCTGGAGGCCATAGTTTTCGAGTTTTTCAAGAAAAACGTACAAAAGTGACGTTGAAACGCATCTTCACCCCCACGCTCGTCGCTCACCAGTTGCGATCTCTAGTGTATTGTTCACGGGACTCACTCCTACATTCTAGGCTCTTCATTCTGGAACCGCGCTACCGCTACGGTCGCAGGTTCGAATCCTGCCTCGGGCATGGCTATGTGTGATGTCCTTAAGTCAGTTAGGTTTAAGTAGTTCTAAGTTCTAGGGGACTGATGACCACAGCTGTTAAATCCCATAGTGCTCAGAGCCAGCCTCACTCCTACAAATGTACAAAAATTTCCGACTACGCGAACTATTCCCTATTATACACCTTTTTCCATCTCTGTTGACTGGGCTATTATGCCACCAGCATAGTGTGTTAGTTTGTTAACATTATTAATTTAAACGTGCCTGTGAGGGTAATGTAAGGAAAATTGTTATTGCAAACGTTGCAATGAGGCTAATTACATTGACTATTTGATCCAGACTTAAACTTGATAGGCACAGCAGTTTCGTAGTCAGGAATCCTTACGAACATAATGACGTAATTGTTTATTCCATGCTGTTGAAATTCAAAAAACTGTTACGTAAAATTGACACAAACTTCAATTTTACGGTTTGTAAGTGCTCGTCTAAGCCAGTGGCGTAATAAGGCCACTGGGTTGGAACGAAAAACATTTGATTACGAGAAATAATTTGTGCAAAAAAAAGGGCTCTGAGCACTATGGGTCATCAGTCCCGTAGAACTTGGAACTACTTAAACCTAACCATCCTAAGTATGTCACACACATCCATGCCCGAGGCAGGGTTCAAACCTGTGACCGTAGCGGTCGCGCGGTTCAAGACTGCAGCGCCTAGAACCACTCGGCCACTCTGGCCGGCCAATTCGTGCAGTCACAAAAGATTGTACATTGGTAGGGAGAAGTTCCATGATCTACATACTAGGAATCGTGACCGGTGGGAACTAACTTGTAAATGTGGTAGTGGGTGTGCGCTGAAGTTATTTTTGTAAGTTTTTCTTGAATAAGTCGAAAACTGCTTCATCTACTGAAAACGTACTCCAGTATAAAATTTAACTACATTAAATTTCCTACAAAAAAAAATCCTCTTTATTTTTTCCTGTAGCACTGACAGTTCGTGCGTAGTGAACGACAGAGTTCGAAAATGCTCCCGTTTGTAGAAAGGCAGATAAACCATTGTGGGTTGCATTTCAAATAACAAAACTTCCAGTGCTTGGTGTGCCACTGATACTCGGCGCTGCGTTGGGAAACAGTTGGAGTAGCTGCTGCGATATTCTCACGGAATGCCTTACTTGATATTTTGTATCCTGGGCTGGATGTCCACATATTTGATATCTGCTGCTGGTTCGACAGTCAGAAGGGAATAGAGGGCCTATGTAGGGAGAGAGTGGCCAACCGGACGATACAGCGGCCATATTTCTGACAAACTGCGGGCGGGACTTTTGAATGACCATTAGTGGAGTAGTGGATTACACACTCACCGAATCAAGAGCGAAGTATGGCGAAATCATTCGTTAAATGCCTTTCTTTACAGTTATAATATACTCCTAGTAGCCTACTACGAAGAGCACAGGAAAATTAGATACACTGGCTGTAAAATTATTCTTTACTCGCATTTATCTCCTTTAAAATTCGTTTACTAGACATATTACAATGAAAGTAAAGTAAATAAAAAATATAGTGTATAGTATTTGTTTTGTATCGGAAGTGCATAACGCTAAAGATTTAACGTACCTGTATTACGTCAGATGGATGAAAGTCAGAAGCAGTTGTTTACAACCAAATGCAGCACAACCTGGCATCGTTTACGAATGTCAGCAGGACGAATTACAGATGTCAAAAACAAGACTGTACAATTACTAACGTCTTTGCTTCTAATATGTAGGCCTACCGACTTCATCACAAAACGCTTCATTATTTCAACTCGTATTTAAGATCGCAAACGCTAATTACGTACTAAAAACGATATACAACTAAATCGAACATACATGCACAACGCATAACACGTCTCTCAATAATTGAGATACCTTTTAATCGTTTCCAAATGTCCTCTGAACCTTAATTCAACTCAAAAGCACGGCGAATATAGGAAGCGCGAGAGACGTTTGGCAGAAAAATGGCGCCAAAGCTAATGAACCAATCACGGGCAACTTCACCTATGGTCACTCTGTCTGTATAGAGGTTCTCTAGAAAGGAAAAGCGTACCGCACCATCTAACGTGAGGGGACGGTACTCGCCGGCAGCTTTGGTGGTACCGAGCGGGCATTCAGCATATGATCTGCGCAAAATAGACCACGGCAGCGTGGAATAAAGGAATCTTTAGAACTTGCGGGGTTGATGTGCGTTTGTTTACGGTCTGTTCTACTTACTTGGGCACAGATCGGACGGTACTCATAAACCAACTGACTAGATGTGCCTAAGTCAGGAGAAAATAGCGCCAGGTTCGTACTAGTGTTTACCTTGGGAAATGTTCGGCCTGTGTTTGAAGAAGTGGCATTGCGTCTTTCTGACGCCACTACTCAGTTATGGAACAATCCCATTTCGTGCTGAGCAGGAGACACTATGATTGCCTACAGAAGTAGACAGACCAGGAGTTAGGCTCTTTCTTTCCAGGAAAACGAGACGTGAGTTTTCTCGCACAGCAGCATTGCTCGAGTCTGGGAGCCTGTACGAAATCGTTCACACGTTGACAGTGTCTCTTACACTCTGAACTGAACCGTGATTTGCAATGACGATTTAATGCTTTGTAGCTGTCTGAAGCTGCAGTTCACTGTAACTGTCCATTTCACAGTGCGCAGTTTTCACCTGTCAGAAATTTTTAAGTCATTAATGTTCCACATTTGATATATTTTACCTAGTATGACACATAAACGTGGACTACATTAGAAATAAAATTGTAACGACATTTAAATTACACTAATGACATGCAGTGTAGCACTGCATCGTGGTCTGATCATTTGCAATTAAAAGTCAGGGGATATGTTTCTTTCATGCTTCGCCACAGCAGCAGGTGTTTGGAATCAAGTGATCTCCACGTACAGCCCATGTCCTCCAGTTATGTTCCACTTCATCAGCCATGCGATACGGTATATTCCAGATAAAACAGAAAATGGAATTTCAGCACGTACTAATGTAGGAATCTCTTCCGTGATCTTACCTCCGTAGTGAGAGGATTAAGACCATGAAATGAGTCTACTGGGACAATTTCTTTTTCTCTTTACTTCTAATGTTCCTCTGTCAACAGTGGGTGCTGTTATAAGAAGTACAGGGTGGTCCAAAAGTTCGGAAACACCCTCATAAAATTCAAATGAAGTAGCAAACAAGGAAACAGTGTCCCTACACATGAGGAACGGGAAGGGGGGAACTTTATAGGCTATGTCACCAACATCTTGAAAGCCGCCATCTTGGATTCAACTCCAAACTTTCAAATGAGAATGTGGTCATGTGACATATCAAACAGATAGAGAATTTCACCAGAAAAACAATGCCGTCGTTATTTTAAACATAGCTTTATTCATTCTTCGGTTATAGCCAGTTACATGTGGCAGCGGTGAGTTGCTCGGCAGCATGCGTGTTATGTGCCGAAAAGACATTACGCCGATGTTACACAGTCCCGAGAGACCACCAACACTCATAGTAATGGCTCGATATGTTGTCCATTATGTTGGATTGTTAATGCTATCCTCCAAACCCAATCCTGATGAACTTTGACCAACACATCTAGCTGAATTTGGCCACACCAATCAACAATGCGCTGCTTTAGATCATGCAAATCCCGTATTTTCACAGAATAAACCAGTGCTTTGACGTGACCGCAAATGTAAAAATCCAAAGGAGTCAAATCTGGTGAATGTGGTGGCCACTCCACAGCATCCCTATGACCAATCCACTTTTGAGGAAACTACACATCCAGGTATGCTCGCACATTGTGCCCGTAATGCTGGAAGAATTCCGGAAATGTTCGGTCCTCCGTTAACAACGAGGGAAACTCTTCTTCATCCAATACCCTCAGATAACCGTTGGCTGTTAGCGTACCATCAATAAAAAATGTCCAACGACTTTGGTACCCCACACACCACCACACACCAAACCATCGACCGTTTTGGAAGCATCATTCCAGTGCGGATATGTGTCGGACCAGTATCTGTGATTCTGCTTGTCCACTTCACCATTGATAAGGAAATTGGCTTCATCGCTGAACAGCACCTGATAGGGGAAAGGTGGGTTTATCTGCAGCTGCTGTGTCACCCATTCTGAGAACTGTACCCGACGGTCTGGGTCATCCTCATTCAGGTGTTGGAGCAGCTGAATTTTGTACAGGTGCCATTTGTGCTGCGGTAAAATTCGCAGTATGGAGGTATGGTTAACCCCACATTCTTGTGACAGGCGACGAGTGCGCGGACTCTTGCTAAACAATGCCAACATGCTCACAGTTGTTGCTTCATCGGTGGCGGATTTTGGTCTTCCAGACTTAGGTTTATATGCAACAGAACCTGTTGCTCGGAATTTGACCAAAAGCTTGGCAAATGCGCTGCGAGTGATGAGCTGTCTGGTTGTATGACGACTGTGCTTCTTTCTCCTGATGTCAAGATGATTTCAATGCGTTCTTCAAGTGATAAAGACATTTTGTAACCTGTAAATACGGAAACAATGATTAAAACGTTAGCAGGAGTAAATGACACCAAACAGTTAAACACATGTAACATATCAGGCATAGGATAGTCACTTTGCACCGTTTCAGACTCCATTTTATGACTTCTCAGTGCGTAATACTCACCCTGCCTATCGCCCCACTGCTGCCGCAAGTAATTGGCAACAACCCGATAATTAACAAAGCTATGATTAAAATAACAATGGCATTGATTTTCTGGTGAAATTCTCTATCTGTTTGATATGTCACATGACCCCATTCAAAAATGGTCCAAAGGGCTCTGACCACTATGGGACTTAACGTCGATGGTCATCGCTCACCTAGAACTTAGACCTACTTAAACTTAACTAACCTAAGGACATAACACAACACCCAGCCATCAGGAGGCCGAGAAAATCCCTGACTCCGCCGGGAATCGAACCCGGGAACCCGGGAACCCGGGCGTGGGAAGCGAGAAAGCAACCGCACGACCACGAGATGCGGGCATGTCCCCATTCCCATTTGAAATTTTGGAGTTGAATCCAAGATGGCGGCTTTCAAGATGGCAGCCATGTTGATGGCATAGCCTATAAAGTTTCCCCCTTCCCGTTCCTCGTGTGTAGGGACTCTGTTTCTGTGTTTGCTACTCCATTTGAATTTTATCAGGGTGTTTCCGGACTTTTGGACCACCCTGTAGATTTTATAGTGTTGCGGGCACATGTAGTAAGCATTGCTTCACGAAGTGGAGAATGGCAAAACAGAGGCAGCCGGCGGTCACGGCATTGGGAAGCAGGCGCGGCACAGATAGCCTTGCTGACAGTTGCAGTCTACCAACCGGCTGACGCAAGGATGCACGCAGACCGAGCGCCCAGAGAAGCCTGGAGAGTACTGAGTAAGGGAAGTAAGGCCAGCACGCTAAGTTACGCTGCAATATACTGCGGGAGTAATAAGAAGAAGCTGCCACCAAGGGTATAAAACGTCCTCGTGCCAGATATAAATAGTAGAGCGCAGGCAGCAACAGACAGAAGCCATTAGGAAGCAGTTCGGATCTGAGTACGGACGTGGTCCGTGTCGGAATGTTCAATCTTCGTAGGTGACGATTCCGGAAGTCTGTTCCAGGTCGCAGGAGTCATCCGTTCACCGCCAGTTGTCAACTTCAGCTATGGAGGTCGGACCAGCTGCAGTCGGCACCATGGTTGCGTAACTACAGCGAGAACTTCCAGCAGGATGGGCCTCACCGCTTTCTTGGTCCCATCCATGACAGGACCTCGCGGATATCGCGACTGGCGGCTTCCCAGCTGCCGGTGCAGCAGGTGTCGGCAGCTGACGTCACGGCGACGCGTCCCCGTGGGTGCTCTCGTACTGGGCTGCTGAGCGGCGACGAGTTCATCTCAACCACAGGGCATCATCACTTCAGCGGAGCACTGGTGGCGCGCGTTGCGAGCATTGCTGGAGAATCTACACAACAGCAGCCAGGTGGATCCGCAGGGCTGGGCAGCTACGACGACGGAGAAATTGTAAAGAAAGCTCAATAAATAATTGTAAAACTCCACGCCGGCTCAGTTTTTGGCTCAGCCACTTTGTCTGCAGCTAACAAGTACTGCACAAGTTGTAACAAGTAGCAAACGGCCATAACAAGTACTGAGATGCCGTAAAAAGTGGTCATCAGGCATAACAAGTGGTGTCAGGCGCACCCACGTCACGACTTTAACAAGCACCGTGCGGAGCAACAGAGAATCACCGAATAGCGTGTGTCCATCAACTGCCTTCTCTCTATGTTTTCTGTTGGGCGCTGATGACCACGCTGTTTAGCGCCCGTAAACCTCAAACACACACACTCTATGTTTTCTGTGTAGCTAGACATCTCGTGGGTAACCTTAAGGGACCTGAGAGTGTCATTTGAAAGGCCTAGCAGCCCTGTAGACTTATCGCAGTTTCGTGGGAATGATAGTCACGTTAACTTAGTACCATCTAAATGTGCAGTGTGTAGATTAACAGGTCACGTCGCTCCTTGCGATAAATTCGTACCAAGCATTTGTGCTGTGTGTGGCTTTTATGATCTATGGGGGCAATGTGATAAGTCTAGATGGCTTGCCATTAAACCTGCTAGGAATTAACTTGCTTCTGGGTAATACAATTTTATTTTTGTGAGGTGAGGTATACCACACGGAAAATGCCAGAGACACGTGCAAACCGGGACTAGTGACGCCGTAGTCGCATTGACAGAGCAAGTTAAGAAAATGATTGAAGGAAATAAGTTGGAAAAGCAGCACATGCAGAGGATGGAGCAGCAATTGTTGCAAAATTCTCAATCAGGCTCGGGAAGCAATAGTGTAGAATGCAAGGGTACTGTCTTTTCCGGTGTCGCAGATTGTTCAGCGGCTAATTTGATACCTTCCTTCTCAAGTAAAACATCAGAGGATGTGAATGTCTTCATTGATGACGTATGTAGTACGGCTAGACTGTATGGCTGGTCGGATGAAATGTGTTTGCAAATGGCGAGGTTACGGTTAGTAGGTGACGCAAAGACTTATTTAGCATACCACGTAGTGTTAAAGGATGCTACTACGTTCACTGAGTTGGCTGAGGGATTATTGCAAAGGTTTAGGAAACAAAACAGTGCCAGATTTTTTTAGAGAAAAATAGGGGGGAATGATGCAAGAAACGGGTGAAACTGTAGAAGAATTTTCAGACAGAATTAGGAGAACGAATGAGCACACGTATGAATTAACGCAAGATGCAAGTGCGACTGAAGTTCTATTGAAAGAAGCAGAGAATAGCGATTTAGACGCATTTTTGCGAGGGGTCTCGCCGGATTTTTCACGCCGGATACGGATGGAAATTCCAAGTGATTTAGCAGCAGCATTGCGCGTAGTTACACATTTGCAGGAAGTGGATGGCGCCACTAGAAGTCGCAATGACAAGAAACTTTTTTGTTCTTCCAAAGAGTGTTACCGTTGTGGGAAGCAAGGTCATTGTAAGGGACAATGTCGGGAACCACAGTGTTTCAATTGCCAGAAGAGAGGGCATAAGGCAAGACAGTGTAAAGCCAAGAAACGGGTTAATGATAGAGCAGGTAAAAGCTGTTCAACTCAAAAGGGAGTGTTCCTGCCGTCAGGAGGCATTCCCAGTAAAAAGAGGTACTCAGAGAGTGCACGAAGAGGCGGATTGTAGTTTGATGGTTTGGATAAAAGATAATTGGCGAAGAGTTTTAGTCGATACTGGAGCGCATGTATCAGTTGTCAGTGTGGACCTCGTGGGCAAGAAAGGATTGGAAGCTCCGAGATACAGATTGCGCGCAGTAGGTGATAAAAAATTAGATGCACTAGGGACAGCACAGCTCACGTTTAAGATAGGGAACGTGTGGTTCCGGGAGCAATTGGAGGTGTTGTTAACTGTGGGACATGGATTCTCAGCGATACTTGGGTTAGACTTTCTGATTAAACATCACGCCAAAATTGACCTTTCGCAACATTCGCTGGAACTCGATAAGAACTTGTTCTCAATGGATACAGCTGTTGCAAATGTTTCAGAGTCGCAAGGTGCACCGATAGCTAAGGTGATACCAACTAAACTGCGTACAAGTGCATTAAAGGTGATTTCGTGTGACAAAGTACGAACAGGTACAGGGAAGTTGATCTGGGTACTGGTGAATGTCGATGTGCCACAGCAGGCGTTATTCTTGGTAGAGCGACTACCGAGTAATGAGGTTTTAGACGAAAAGCATTGCTTTATTCGTAGGAATATATCACTGGTAACGGACATAAACGGGCAGTTTATGGTTCCGGTGAGTTTAAATAACTTCGGGCGGGATGATGTTCTGCCGAAGGGATTAGTAATACCCACAGTAGAGTTAATGGATGAAGAGGACATCGATAGTTCGACGCTAGACTATGATGTAAAACAAACCGTCAGCACGTCTGCACTTCGTGACAAGGTAAATCATGTGAGAGAAAAAGATCGTTCGGGTATAGAAGCATTATTACTGAAGTATAAAGCATTGTTTGAAGCACAGGGTACGTTACCTGCTACACCGATAACACAGCATCGTATTCCGACAGGGAATCACGCTCCGGTGTATCGTAAGCCATACAGACTACCGAAACAGTTACAACCAGTAGTAGAGCAATTAATAGAGCACCAACAGGAAGATGGGATAATCCAGTACAGTAATAGTCCTTGGTCTAGTAGCGTGGTCCTAGTTCCGAAGAAGACACCGGACGGATCGACAAAATTTCGCTTTTGTTGCAATTACAGGCATTTGAATGAACGGACAGTGGCGGAAGTATATACGATTCCGAATATCACAGAAACATTAGACAACCTAGGGCAGTGTAAATTTTTCATCACGGTTATCACCAGATTGAAGTATGTCCGGAAGACAGGAAAAAATCAGCATATACGACGCATTGTAGTTACTTCGAGTATAAAAGAATGCCGTTTGGACTAAAAAGCACTCCAGCAACATTTCAGAAGTTGTTGGATGGAGACTTTCGCGTGCTGAAACCGAAAAAATGCGTGGTGTATCTGGATGACATTATAGCTTTTTCAACAGACGTAGAGCAGCATGTGGAACGGTTAGAGGAGGTGTTTAAAGGATTAGAGGCAGCACGGCTAACATTAAGTTTGGACAAATGCCATTTTGCGCAAGCACAAGTAAATTATCTCGGGCATGTTATCAGTCAGGACGGGGTACGGACAGATCCTCGTCTCACTTCTGCAGTACGATATTTTCCGGTTCCGCAAACGGTTAAGCAACTGCAATCGTATATTGATCTAGCGAGCTATCATCGAAAATTCGTACTGGGGTTCGCAGAAATAGCGATGCCACTTACTAAGTTGCCAAGAAGAGGTGTTACCTTCCAGTAGACGTCAGAGTGCGAGAAAGCATTTGAAGATTCGAAACGATTACTGACATCAAATCCAGTTTTGAAGTTTCCAGACTTTTAGAAGGAGTTTATACTACAATGTGACGCGTCTAATCATGCTCTTAGGGTTGTACTTGGGCAATAAACTTATGGCAAAGAACTTCCGATTGCGTTCGCGTCTCGTCAACTTAACAAGGCGGAACAAAATTACTCCACGACGGAGAAGGAACTGTTAGCGGTGATATACGGGATATTATCTGTACGGTAGAAGGTTAAAGGTTGCGACGGATCATTCAGCTCTGAAATGGTTATTAGGTCTGAAAGAGCCAGCGAGTAGGCTAGTGAGATGGGCGCTGAAACTCACTGAGTTCGATTATGAGGTAATACACAAGCCAGATGTGAAACATGCCAATGCCGGCGCATTGAGCAGAAAGTGACAGTATTACAAGTAACAGGGGTGACTGAAAATGAGTGGAAAAGGGCACAAGCCGTGGATAGTGATTGCCAATTGTTCAGAAAGCAACCGCAGTTCCAAGTACAGGACGGGTTACTTTGCAGGTCGACGAAATTCTGCCCGCGCGTCGTCTTAACAGCAGCGTTAAGATCTGAAGTTTTGCAACAGGTGCATGACCATTTTCTTTCAGGACATGGCGGGAGTAGATCTACGGATAGGAGGATAGCGGAGAAGTTTTGGGTGGAGTACACGACGTCAAGACGTGGACGAGTACGTCAGGAATTGTGTGCCATGCGCACAGCGTGCGGATTTGAGCCATCAAAAGATCCAGCTTCAATGATTACCAGAGGTAGACAGACCTTTGCAACAAATCGGAATTGATGTATTAGGCGCATTTAATAGGCGTGCAGAAGGGAATAAGTATGTGTTAACAGTGATTGACCACTTTTCTAGGTATTTAGTCATGGTCGCATTACCAGAACAGAAAACAAGTTCGGTGGCACAAGCTTTAGTTAATAATTGGTTACTCAGGTACGGAATACCTCAGTCCTTAATCTCGGATCAAGGTACTAATTTCACGTCTGGTCTGATGAAGCAACTGTGTAAGTTAGTGAAGGTAAAGTCATTACGGACTAGTCCATTCCATCGGCAAGCAAACGGACGAATGGAGAGAGTGCATCGCACGATCGCTAAGATGTTGAGTCACTATGTAAATATTCAACACACCGACTGAGATGTGTACCTGCAACTCGTAACCAGTGCATATAATAGTAAGGTACTGTAGTGTCGCGGAATAGTAAACAGTTGGAAAGTGGAATATTGACAAAGTAAGTTAGCCAAAAGGTAGGAAGATTGCACATACACTCCTGGGAATGGAAAAAAGAACACATTGACACCGATGTGTCAGACCCACCATACTTGCTCCGGACACTGCGAGAGGGCTGTACAAGCAATGATCACACGCACGGCACAGCGGACACACCAGAAACCGCGGTGTTGGCCGTCGAATGGCGCTAGCTGCGCAGCATTTGTGCACCGCCGCCGTCAGTATCAGCCAGTTTGCCGTGGCATACGGAGCTCCATCGCAGTCTTTAACACTGGTAGCATGCCGCGACAGCGTGGACGTGAACCGTATGTGCAGTTGACGGACTTTGAGCGAGGGCGTATAGTGGGCATGCGGGAGGCCGGGTGGACGTACCGCCGAATTGCTCAACACGTGGGACGTGAGGTCTCCACAGTACATCGATGTTGTCGCCAGTGGTCGGCGGAAGGTGCACGTGCCCGTCGACCTGGGACCGGAAGGCAGCGACGCACGGATGCACGCCAAGACCGTAGGATCCTACGCAGTGCCGGAGGGGACCACACCGCCACTTCCCAGCAAATTAGGGACACTGTTGCTCCTGGGGTATCGGCGAGGACCATTCGCAACCGTCTCCATGAAGCTGGGCTACGGTCCCGCACACCGTTAGGCCGTATTCCGCTCACGCCCCAACATTGTGCAGCCCGCCTCCAGTGGTGTCGCGACAGGCGTGAATGGAGGGACGAATGGAGACGTGTCGTCTTCAGCGATGAGAGTCGCTTCTGCCTTGGTGCCAATGATGGTTGTATGCGTGTTTGGCGCCGTGCAGGTGAGCGCCACAATCAGGACTGCATACGACCGAGGCACACAGGGCCAACACCCGGCATCATGGTGTGGGGAGCGATCTCCTACACTGACCGTACACCTCTGGTGATCGTCGAGGGGACACTGAATAGTGCACGGTACATCCAAACCGTCATCGAACCCATCGTTCTACCATTCCTAGACCGGCAAGGGAACTTGCTGTTCCAACAGGACAATGCACATCCGCATGTATCCCGTGCCACCCAACGTGCTCTAGAAGGTGTAAGTCAACTACCCTGGCCACCAAGATCTCCGGATCTGTCCCCCATTGAGCATGTTTGGGACTGGATGAAGCGTCGTCTCACGCGGTCTGCACGTCCAGCACGAACGCTGGTCCAACTGAGGCGCCAGGTGGAAATGGCATGGCAAGCCGTTCCACAGGACTACATCCAGCATCTCTACGATCGTCTCCATGTGAGAATAGCAGCCTGCATTGCTGCGAAAGGTGGATATACACTGTACTAGTGCCGACATTGTGCATTCTCTGTTGCCTGTGTCTATGTGCCTGTGGTTCTGTGAGTGTGATCATGTGATGTATCTGACCTCAGGAATGTGTTAATAAAGTTTCCCCTTCCTGGGACAATGAATTCACGGTGTTCTTATTTCAATTTCCAGGAGTGTAGTAAGGTACTGTAGTGTCGCGGAATAGTAAAGAGTTGGAAAGTGGAATAATGTCAAAGTAAGTTAGCCAAAAGGTAGTAGGATTGCACATATATTGGAATGTGTCGTCAGGCAGGAGCAATGGCATGGTTACACACAACAGGCGGTTGAGAATTGTTTAGCATACGGGTTTGTGTTACACGGAGACTTTCGTAGAGTGTAAGACAGAGGTATAGCGTCAGCTGTACTGGATTTCATAACTTCGCGTAAGTCTGCCGTAACAACACGTAGCTCTGCCGCAAGAACACTGAAGGGTCGAGTACGACAGATGAATCAGCAGTACAAGTGGGACGAATGCGTTCATTACAAACGAGCATGACGTCAGGACGTGGCTCGTGCTTCCTTTAAATACGCCAGCTTTGATAGCAACAAGGCACTCGCAGTTAGATTTGCAGTTAGATGTGTATTGGGTCGCTGTGTAGCGCTCAGCTCGGTGATCGAGATGTTTATCTTCATTACAAATGCAGTAAGGGCGGCGCATCCAGCAGCTGGTCCTCTCTGGTGCCGCTGTCAGTCATTAACCCAGGATTAGCAGACATCGCGGCAGACTCGCTCGACGCCAATGCTGACCACATCAGTGAGCCGTCGTCGAGATCGCGCGGGGCCTAGGCCCTGTGCATCCGCCGTCACAACCGGGTGAGCCGACGACGCTGGGGGACTGCAGCCGGTTCGGCCCGTCCACCGCAGACAAGCCACCAGGAGGAGCAGGGAAGAGTACACTCCGCACTACGAGAACGCCTCTCGTGCCGACAGCGCCGGGATTCCAACCCGGAGCCTCCTACGTGCATCGGCTTGCTGTCCACAGCCGAGCCGGCCGGCCAGCCGGGCGCCGCCAGCCACGCGCGGCCGAGCTACGAAGTAAGGACATTCCACCGCTACGTCACAGCACGCGGCGCTGCGCTAGCAAGACCGTGCGGCCCAGATCTGGTGTCATCGCTACGAGTCAGCGAGGGCTCGGGAAGGTCGTTGATATCACCAAGCCACATTCTCCTCGGGAGGAAATAAGGCGTTATGAATTAATAATGTTTCTTTGGCCTTTCTGACGCTTCCACAGTCATTTCCTGGCATCCTGACAACTGGAGAGGTCACCGCTCGGCCTCCAGTCCACCGTAGGCGACCGGGACCACTAGGGCGCCTACAGTACATACGTCGACAGGATTTTTACTGTACGAAGTGGTGTATGGGCGGAAGATGCCATCGCCTTCTGACATGCTTCGTGCAAGGCTGGGAGCGGAGGGCGAGCATGTAAGGCAATTTGCGAAAACCATTAAGGAAGTATGGCAGAGAGTTAGATGAGCTAACACGAAAGCGTTGGAACGACAGGGACGTATGGGAGGTACAACGAGGAAGTTGCCACAGTACAGAGTAGACCAATGGGTGCTACTAGCTAATCCGTATATTCCAAAAGGGAGAACCAAGAACTTCACAAACAAGCTCCAGGGACCATACCAGGTAGTGAAAGTGACATCACCTGTCAATGTAAAATTACAATTGCCTGCCAAGACAACAGTGGTTCATGTTAGTAGAGCTAATCCGATCCAGAGGGTAGTAGATCCGTGTATATGTACTTCTCCTTCTGGCAGAAAGCGGAAAGAAGCGCCAGTAAACCGGGTATTAAGTATAAGTTGCGCTCGAGGGATACGTAGTTAGCAGTAATTATCATGAGGGTATTATTTTTGTTCACGGGCAGGTGAGTGTGACGTGGATGTCACCGGAAAAATTCAGATGAAGTCTGAAGCAGGCAGAGGGAGAGTTTCCAGAGGGGATAGAGCATGTAGTGTCGATAACTGAAGCGAGTATGTCACTTTTCTATCATATGTCTAGGATTAAGGTGAGAACGGATCTAGTTAAGATGTGTATATATTTCCAGTAACTAGTATGGGGATACAGTATCACTGTTACACAGTGCATCCTTATCTGGTCAGTTCGGAGCGCATGGGGAAGGGCGTACAGTTCAGGACACAGGAGGTTTTATTAATTTCTAAGGAGGAGGACAATCACGCTATTATTTCGAGTTTAGCGTTTAGTAGATGTCTAACCGAGTCAGTTTCCATTTGTCCATCACGGGTTGTTTTCACGGGCAAGTGGTTCCGTGAGATCCAGTTATTTAGGGCAGAAGCAGAAGCTTCGAAGTGTCGGAGAATAGTAGTGAAGCCTACGCCACATTTTTAGCAAGTTGGGGGCATTTGTTGTATTCTGTACTCGCTATGGAGAGGATATCAGCCAAGTCTTGTGACAATGGGAATTGGACAGCAACCACGGAGATGGAATTACGGGACAGTGGTTTGCTAATCTAAGGGACAAATTGTGAAATAGTAGGGGATCGTTTCAGCTTACCAGCGACAGTCATGTGAGTCACCAGGGTTACAGATACTCATGTGATGTTGTACTGGTCAGAAGCGTCATCCAGCATCGCTCCAGCAGAAAATGTGACTTATATTAAGAAGACCTTGGATGCTACACTGTTGCAAACGATAGATAAACTAGTAGATTCGGAGAAAGGTCAAATTTCACTGCTGCAATTATTAAGGCATGTGGAGGAGTACGATACCAGGCGTAAACGTAGCATAGTGACCACTGGTATTTCCACCAGTGCTATTACCGTGTTGATCGTATTTATCGGTGTGGTATATGTCTTATTTAAACGGAGGATTCAGTATGTTAATGCAAGACCGCTCCATGAGATTGCTGTAGAATGGATTACTACTAGGGCATGAGTCAGGGCAACCTGGATGTATATAGGGGAGTAGTAGAATATAGGATAGAACTAGAGTTAACGTATAGGGTAAATTCGGGGACGGATTTAATTTTTAGGACGAGGCAGTGTTGCGGTCACATGTAGTAAGCGTTGCTTCATACAGTAGAGAATGGCAAAACAGAGGCAGCCGGCGATCGCGGCATTGCGAAGTAGGCGAGGCGCAGATAGCCTTGCTGACAGTTACAGTCTACCAACCGGCTGACGCAAGGACGAATGCTGACCGAGCGCCGAGCGAAGTCTGGAGAGTGCTGAGTAAGGGAAGGCTACACCCGATAATGAATAAAGCTATGTTTAAAATAACAACGACATTGTTTTTCTGGTTAAATTCTCTATCTGTTTGATATGTCACATGACCCCATTCCCATTTGATATTTTGGAGTTACATCCAAGATGGCGCCTTTCAGGATGGCAGCCATGTTGATGGCATAGCCTATAAAGTTTCCCCCTTCCCGTTCCTCGTGTGTAGGGACTCTGTTTCAGTGTTTGCTACTGCATTTGAATTTAATCAGGGTGTTTCCGGACTTTTGGACCGCCCTGTAGATCTTATAGTGTTGCGGGCACATGTAGTAAGCGTTGCTCCACGCAGTGGAGAATGGCAAAACAGAGGCAGCCGGCGATCACGGCATTGGGAAGCAGGCGCGGCACAGATAGCCTTGCTGACAGTCTGCCGACCGGCTGACGCAAGGATGCACGCAGACCGAGCGCCGAGCGAAGCCTGGAGAGTGCTGAGTAAGGGAAGTGAGGCCAGCACGCTAAGTTACGCTGCAGTATACTGCGGGAGTAATAACAAGAAGCTGCCACCGAGGGTAAAAAGCGTCCTCCTGCTGGATATAAATAGTGGAGCACAGGCAGCAACGGACGGAAGCCATTAGGAAGCAGTTCGGATCTGAGGACGGACGTGGACCGTGTCCGAATGTTCATTCTTCGTAGGTGACGATTCCGGAAGTCTGTTCCAGCTCGCAGGAGTCATCCGTTCACCGCCAGTTGCCAACTTCAGCTATGGAGGTCGGCCCAACTGCAGTCGGCACCATGGTTGGCTAACTACAGCGAGAACTTCCAGCAGAATCGGCCTCAGCGCGGTCTTGGTCACAGGCGCCACCGGGAACTGACGCCCGGACTTCACGGCAACCCGGCCCCTAGGCGTGGTCCGTCCATGAGGGGACCTCGCGGACATCGCGACTGGCGGCTTCCCAGCTGCCGGTGCAGCAGGTGTCGGCAGCTGACTTCACGGCGACGCGGCTCCGTGGGTGCTCCCGTACTGAGCTGCCGTGCGGCGACGAGCTCATCTCAACCACAGGGCATCGTGACTTCAGTGGAGCCCTGGTAGCGCGCGTTGCGAGCATTGCGGGACAATCTACACAGCATCAGCCAGGCGGAAGGATCCGCAGGGCTGCGCAGCGACTACGAGGGGGAAATTGTAAAGAAAGTTCAATAAATAATTGTAAAACTCCACGCCGGCTCAGTTTTTGGCGCAACCACTGTGTCTGCTGCTAACAAGTACTGCAGAAGTCATAACAAGTTGCAAACGGTCATAACAAGTACTGAGAAGCCGTAAAAATTGACCATCTGACATAACAATAGATAGGAGTTCGCCTTAGCTACTCGTACAGTCCACTATATAATGAGTACGAGGTGCTACATAAATCATCTGTTGAAAGTAGTCACCTCGATGTGTGGAGTGAGTCCAGGAATTTTCCCATTGTTGTAAGCAGTTCTAGAAATCTGTGTTCGAAATTGCTTGAAATTACTCTTGAATGTCTTCTATGGAGACAAAACGGAGCCCTTACTTTAGTTTCATTTTCGGGAAGAGGAAGAAATTACAATGCACCAGATCAGGTGAGCAAGGCGGAGTGTGGACGGCTGTTAAGTTGTTTCTATGTCAGAAATTCCCTCACAGAGAGTGAAGTATGTGCAGGTGCACTGTCGGGTAACAGCAATCAGTTTTTCGTCTCCCATCTCTCATGCAGTTAGCATCTTTCCGCAATCTCCCCAAATCGTGGCAATAAAACTCTCCCGTGACAGTACTACCACGTAAAAGAAATGCGTTGTACTCAATTCCATTAACATCGAAAAGCTTCCCAAATACTACTCTCCTTTCACGTCCTTTGGCTCTCATGTAATCACTGTCTGCAGACAAAATGGCTACAGGAGTGATTATATGTAAATTGATGGTGCTTTGACCACTGGGCAACTGCCTATTAAGCAGGAGATCCCATATTCTAGTTCCAGTCCGGTACACATTTTCACTCGTCGCCGCTGACAGCAGTGATCTTCTCTCTTCCTATCCTTTTCTTTCCTTCTCCACCTTCAATTTACATATAATGTACCACAGCTCCGGCTTTTGCAACCACGCATTCATATTATCGGATTGTTCCCCAACTGTCCCCTCTCCACGTGGTGTGTTGAGCACAGAATCAATATACGAAAACCTCACCGAGCGAGCTGGCGTAGCGGTTATTACAATGGACTCGCATTCGGGAGGACGACGGTTCAATCCCGCGTCCTGCCATCATGATTTAGGTTTTCCGTAATTTCTCTGAATCGCTTCAGGTAAACGTCGGGATGGTTCCTCTGAAAGGGCATGGCCGACTTCCTACCTCATCCTTTCCTAATCCGCTGAGACCGATGACCTCGCTGTTTGGTCTCTTCCCCCAAACAACCCAACCCAACCAGAGGACTCTATTTCTTACATATATGTAGTTGCAAATGCTTAAAGTAGTACCACTGTCTATTCCAACAGTTTACGAGCACATCCACTGACCGCGGTCCCTGGACACATGGATCTGACGTATCGCCCGAAATCCAATCGGCCGCACTTTCAAATACGCCCGGCACCAGTTATTCCGCCGTCTATTCTACAGCCGCCACGGTGGCACGAGGGCGCTGCCAAGAACGATTACACCGCTGCCAATGAGATGCAAGCATGCGCTCTCCGGAGCTCAATCAAGCGGCAGGTCTACCTACGTTCGAACATCCATGCACTGACACCAGTTGAATAACTTTTACAGACTTTCATAGTGGCCGGAGTGCGACGTCTTCTGAATAGACACTGTATTCAAGAGTGATAAATTTACAAACCTTTTGCATCAGTGTATAAGTTAACATTCAACTCTAGCAACTGACGCTGTAACTACAATCTCAAAGATCTGTACAATTTTTACTTTTTTGTATTAAATGTAGAATAAATCAATATCTGAAAAATTACAGAACCAAAGAAAGTAACAACAACATATTTATAAAAATATTGCTGGAAAAGGAAATCCTTAGCTGCCGAAATCTATTAAAAATTCTACATTTCATTTCGACGTTATATACTAAAGTAGTAGACAAAATTCCATTGACGGCCTTGGGAGAGCCAGTCCTGACAAAACTCTACCATCTGGTGAGCAAGATGTACGAGACAGGCGAAATACCCTCAGACTTCAAGAAGAATATAATAATTCCAATCCCAAAGAAAGCAGGTGTTGACAGACGTGAAAATTACCGAATATCAGTTTAATAAGTCACAGCTGCAAATTACTAACGCGAATTCTTTACAGACGAATGGAAAAAAGCCGACCTCGGGGAAGATCATTTTGGACTCCGTAGAAATGTTGGAACACGTGAGGCAATACTGACCCAACGACTTATCTTAGAAGCTAGATTAAGGAAGGGCAAACCTACGTTTCTAGCATTTGTAGACTTAGAGAAAGCGTTTGAAAATGTTGACTGGAATACTCTCTTTCAAATTCTAAAGGTGGCAGGGGTACAATACAGGGAGCGAAAGGCTATTTACAATTTGTACAGAAACCAGATGGCAGTTATTACAGTCGAGGGACAAGAAAGGGAAGCAGTGGTTGGGAAGGGAACAAGACAGGGTTGTAGTCTCTCCCCGATGTTATTCAATCTGTATATTGAGCAAGCAGTGAAGGAAACAAAAGAAAAATTGGGAGTAGGTATTAAAATCCATGGAGAAGAAATTAAAACTTTGAGGTTCGTCGATGACATCGTAATTCTGTCAGAGACAGCAAACGACTTGGAAGAGCAGTTGAACGGATTGGACAGTGTCTTGAAAGGAGGATATAAGATGAACATCAACAAAAGCAAAACGAGGATAATGGAATGTAGTCGAATTAAGTCGGGTGATGCTGAGAGAACTAGTTTAGGAAATGAGACACTTAAAGTAGTAAAGGAGTTTTGCTATTTGGGGAGCAAAATAACTGATGATGGTCGAAGTAGAGAGGATATAAAATGTAGACGGGCAATGGCAAGGAAAGCGTTTCTGAAGAAGAGAAATTTGTTAACATCGAGTATAGATTTAAGTGTCAGGAAGTCATTTCTGAAAGTATTTGTATGGAGTGTAGCCATGAATGGAAGTGAATCATGGGCGATAAATAGTTTGGACAAGAAGAGAATAGAAGCTTTCGAAATGTGGTGCTACAGAAGAATGCTGAAGATTGAATGGGTAGATCACATAACTAATGAGGAACTATTGAATCGGATTGGGGAGAAGAGAGGTTTGTGACACAACTTGACCAAAAGAAGGGATCGGTTGGTAGGATATGTTCTGAGACATCGAGGGATCACCAATTTAGTATTGGTGGGCAGCGTGGAGGGTAAAAATCGTAGAGGGAGACAATGAGATGAATACACTAAGCAGATTCAGAAGGATGTAGGTTGCAGTAGGTACCGGGAGATGAAGAAGCTTGCACAGGATAGAGTAGCATGGAGAGCTGCATCAAACCAGTCTCAGGACTGAAGACCACAACAACATACTAAAGTAAGCAGGGATGTCGTGTCTCGCATTAAAAATATGTATTTCTGAAAACAACAGGCTTTACTCAGTGTGTAAATGAAGATATTTACATACACTTAATGTCCTAATATAGTATTCGGAAATGAGCGGAGATTTTAAAGTTGACGAATTTGATGATCTGATCAAAAGCGTTCTGATGAAAGGCTTATTTTGTATCAACAGCCTGCCTAAGAATTATATAGGCTCGTGGAACTAGACTCATATTCAGAAAAAATAGACCATCTTGAACGACTAGAGATAGTACGTACGTATTCCGAATGTTCTGCAGAAATGAATAGCATTTGAACCATGTCGGCCCGCGGGGTCGTCAGCATCGATATAGCGGCGCAACACCACCTACCAGTGAAATGTGCGTTCATCTATGGTTGTCGCTATAAACCGAAGGTAATGAATGGATCAGTGTGAGTTGAGCAGACGTTCAGGATGCGTAGCAGACGCATGCGCAAATAGTACCGTCAAATCAATGAGTTTGAAAGAGGGCGCAGTACTGGCATGAGAGAATGTGATGCATCCATCCGGGATGTTGCTGCTCGTTTGGGACGAAACGTTTCGTCAGTGCAAAGAGTGTTTGCAGAATGGTTCACGAAAGGCCCTTGAGATGGGTCCAGTCGCACCATCCGGACCACCTCCAAGAATATCGACTCCTCATTCGAATTGCACTGCAGCACAGGCGTCGTCCTTGGCTCTAGTGCAACAGTGGAACAGAGTAACACATCGTACACTTCAGTGGTGACAGTCGGTCCATTATTTTACACCATGGGTTATGTGCATGTTGTCCACTTCTCCGCATACCTTTGACGAATGTGGAGAAATATGCTAGACGGCAATGTTGTATGGAACGACGTCACTGGGGACAGGAACGGCATCTGTAGTGTTTTCGGACGAATCCAGGTTCAGTTTGTTTGAAAATAACGATCGTATTTTGGTTCACCGCAGACCGGGAGACCGGCGCTACGGTGACTGCATTCACACGAGAAGTACAACGCCAACTCAAAGGCCTTATGGTGTGGGGTGCTTTTGGGTACAACCACAAATCAAAGTTGGCGTGTGTCCAGGGCACTGTGACCAGTGTGCTCTACGTGATTGACATCCTGACACCTGAAGCCAAACCCTTTCTGCACAACACCTCAGACGCCATTTTTCAGCAAAACAATACATGACGATACGTTGCTGCACGGAACCGAGCCTTCTTGGTGACGCAGGATAGCCATTTGTCCTGGTCTACCAGATCACCAGAATGGTCGTCAATCAAGACCCTGTTGAATATGGTGAAACGACAGCTGCAGCACTGTTACCCAATGAACTTTGCAACCTGGTGAAGGCAGTTTGGACGGCTATCCCACAGGACGCCACTTGCCCTTATGCGTGGCGATGCCATCAGGCGTGGAACAAGGTAACACGACCCATGGCGGACCCTGTGCCTATTAGTTAACAGAACACATCCTGAACCGAGGTGACTCAAAAGCTAACCATTTCTACAGAACGTGCTAATGAACATATACTTTGAATATGACCATCCCGTCTCTAGTCGTTCAGTGTGTTCAGTTTTTCTGAACATGGCAGTACATTTCCATCTGAGACCTGAATAGCACATTAGTCCTCCTCGAAGACGCTGACTGCTTCAGCTGTCATAACTGCGGCAGAGCACTTCTCTGCTCGGCCCTCCATATACCTTCGCGCGAGGGCAGTGCTGTGTTGAGACAGAGCACGTGTCTTCCTTAGCCTTACCCATTGGTCGTTGCACATTGCATAGAGACTTCTCCAGTGTTTTCGATGCACGTTACTGACTGTGGTGTACCACCGCGATTTTTCGACGACACCACCGCAGAACTGTGAGCCACTTTCCAATAATGTCTATAATATATTCACTGCGGCCTCCACCGAGTCGTGTCATGCGTTAATGCTCGAATTGGATAATTATAGAATTAGTTACCTACAAAGAAATTATTACTCTAACGAGATGCTCATATTGATATTTTAAGCATTTGAGGTTTATGTCTGAAACCTCATCCAACGTTTTTGTTATTTAATATCTCAAGACGTAATTGTCCCAAGGTCTGGAAACACTGAACTATGTAAAGACTGAACGGATACCGACGTCTCCCCTCGAGTACACGATGTGCAAACATTTAAAAAACTTTCTAACGCCTGATCGTAGGTTTGCTTACACTAGATGCAGACAGAGGGGGTAACAGATTCCGTACTGGAGAGAGTGGTGGAGTCAGGATGTGCATCATAAACCACTTAACACTACGGACCCCGTAAAAGAAACGGGAAATGGAATAAGAATGATGCGCTTATGAGTGACAGGTAACAAACGCGGAACATTAATTTTATGCTTGTTATAACATCTTTTTTCTATTATTTCCTTCTTTTTTTACTAAAATGGTCCTTGTAATGATACATATCATTATTATGATATTTTTGTTATTTTATAACAAAATATAAGACCCAGCAAGTTAACGTCAAGTAAGATATTTACCCTTCCTCTAAACAACGACATCTCTTTCTTTACAATTTTCTTTTTTAAGAATCACAAAGATGTAACTGGAATATTATACTAATATTGAAAAGCTACTTAAATTCTTTTGAATGATATTCTGGGAAAATACATGGTGAGTCACTAACTATTGCCACTAAGAATAATTCTAGAAGTATGATAGGAGATGAAAAGTTTGTGTAACGAAAGTTACATGGGACAAGGGTGGCCATAACATGACGTTGGTGTTTTCTTGCTAGATGGGGTCACTTTCGAAATTTGAATGTCTACTTTGTTGTTTGGAATGCGATGCTGTAGGTTGGTACTTACTTTCTGATAGCGACTATCGAGACGAATCCAATGATGTGTAACAGTAAGGTCTTTGAAGGTCAACGAAGGCCGCAAAGGTGGCATGAAAGTCCGTTTACAGAAGGTGTTCGATGTCATGGCCATTCGCATCAGTACAGTGCTGCAATCTTCTTATCATGGATCGACTGGTATTCCTTATCACATCGACACTTATCGAAGCACATGCTCTGACAATTCTCTCTCGCATGTCTTCAGGTGTAGTTGGAACGCCTTCATAAACAATGTCTTTCACGAATGCCCACAACAAAAAATCCAGAGGTGTGAAGTCTGGCGAACGACAAAAAATAACGCTATCAGACGCGGGCAGCGTGGCACCTGCAGAAAGATAATTCACTAACCCCTCTGAACGCTGAGTTTATCAGCCGTCAATACTGGCCGAATCCAGTTCGGTCGCGGACCTCCAAATTGTCAGTACTGAGTAATAGGAAGACGATACATAGCCCGCGTTCTGCGAGTGGTATTAGTGTGTAAAAGTAATTGCATGTCGGAGAGACAGGATGTACATCAAGCCACTTCACAAGGAGAAATTACTTCTCTTATCTTTTCGGAAATTAAATGTTCTGTTAACCTGCAAGTGTTATATACAGATCGTTTTTGATTCCTGCCACCGGCAATAGCAACTTTTCTTCGTTGTTTGTGTCGATGTTACCTCCCACAATAGCCAAGACGTCACTGAGCCACCTGAAGAAACCACCGTTTTGCTGGCTAGTGTATTTTCGTACGACACAACAGTATTAACAGAAACTCACACATGGAATGGTAATAACCTAGAACGACTGCTACTAGTCTCCGACCGCTCATGCAGGAGGACACAGATTTTGATATGTGAAATTCGTCACTCCATTGCAGGACTGGTACGTTTCATATTTAATACCGTTTAATTGAATTAATCTCAGAATGAGTAATATGCTGGCCTATTAGTAAATATTTAATGCTCGTTATGGATAGTGACAGTGATGGCAAGCATTAAGCCGACTACTCCTATTGTGGTAGGAGTCCGCATGTTGCATACTTCGGTAGGTGCACATTTTTAGCGGTATCATGATGAGCCGAGAACACAGCAGAAGCCTAGGGCAGCGAGTTGGGCCTTCTGTGCGGCTCCCACAGGAGTGCCGTCTTGCTGTGTGCAGAGAAAGTGCCACAGGTGACCGAAAGCTGCCATTCACCACACATTGTCAAGCTTAATGCCTGACCGTCGGCGCATGCACGTCTCTTCGCTAGCTGTGCCTCGTACACTGCGGACTCAGACTTTTGTCTAAAGAATTTATGTTATGAGCCTTGACGAGAACCAAGCCCTGTGCAGAATATTTCCATCTCATATGCCAGGTCATTGTTCAGATCTCGGTTCTAAAGAATGTATTTTTTTCTAACTGACCATTTCCAAGTAGGCGGCAGAGTGTGAGCTAGGTCGTAGATACCGATATCTGTTGTCTCATTCGTGGGAACGGACGCATTGGCGTTTCTCTTTCTATGGGTGGTTGCTAGGTACCCCTTATTTTCGAACCACATTTTATTTCCTTTATTTTTAAGATTTACATTGTGTGTCGAGTCTGGCAGATATGAGTGAGCTGATGCAGTACTGCAGAACGCATTATCTTTACGTAAGATCTCAGTTAAGCTAGCTCAAGTAACTACTGGACCATCTAGAGCTGCCAGTAGACTCCGGGATGAGGCACAATGGCTAGCTATGAGAAAAGAAACAGATATTCTGGTGCGAAGCAAGTGATTTTGTTCAAAATATATTTTCTAATAAAAACAACTTTTTCCGCTACAGGTATTGAGAGAAGCCTGTCTTACGGTCATAAGCACTTTTTTTCATCAGTATTACTACGCAACAAATCAGTCGTTTCAGTAGACATAGGAATAATGTTTAAGCTAACGTATGCAAACAGCTAAGATTTTTCACCATTGTAAATACAATGTCTGGACTGTGCGCCATACTCGAAAGTTACCGATAGGATGCCTTCCAAGCGAGTTCTGCCTTAGACCATACTCTCGAAATGTGATACTTTTGAGTTAATACGTGATATACTGTTTCATTACATCAATTTACGATGTTATCCAAATAAAATACGTCGTAATGACGTCCATAGATTTATTTAAGGCTTTACAGTTACTCGCATCGTCACTTAGAACTGCAGGGTGTAGAGCAGCACTTTCCAGAGAATTCGATGGCACTGCTACTGCTTCTACGAGACCACGAGAGCTTCACGGCAAAACAGGTAGGAGGAAATTCTGTAGGACGACTCCGTCAGATAAGGACGGATTGTCTTAATCTCTGCAGAACTTGGATGGAAAAGCAGACCAGTCATAATGTTCGCCTCAGATACTACCTTCTTCGGGATAGCTAGCTAGACTGAGACATTTCAGGAGCTTTAATAAAGTGGGAGATCTTACGTGGTGTGGCGCTGTTATACGTGGGATGATCAGCCTTGTGTCCAGAAATCAGTGACAAGAGGTTTCATGGGGTAATGTTAATGAAGTAACAGAGAAAGGGAGTCAGGTTGCCAAATACGAGAATTTCAGGTGCAGGAGAGCAGTGTATTGGCTGTAATACTTAAGAATGGCAGATTTGCAAGAAACCGTTTCGAAATGGTATGCACAGGAAGACGTCCGATTGGCTAACGTCGTAAAACGTTTCGCAGTTGGGGAGATAAATAGTTTGTTAACAATAATATCACTAGCCAACGCTCATGAGAGCTTTTCGAATGGCGCAGGAGAATTATACCCCGCAAAGAGCAGGGAGTTTTGTTTAGGGCACATTGGAGTTTAAGATACGTTGATTTATTGTAATCGAGACGTCATTAGCAACAGCCATGTCATTCACTAAAGTCTGTGAAATGTTTGTCGAATTCTAGGTAAAACCTTTGTCTCTAGAATGTCACATGCAGGGTATAGCGGAAAGGAACCAAGAACCGAGGTTCGTATACAAAATAAGAGGGTGGAATTAGCTCGGATGTTTCCAGGAACTCCGTGCCATATTTCATTATGTTCCATGCGATAAACATGGAACATTATAGATAATTCCAATGATGTGAAATTCTCCATTCGTTCTCGCGCAGGAATTTGAATTACGTATATCAACTAGTAGATTTGTTATTCCGGATGTTCATTGTTATTTATACTCATTATACGGACATTATTCTGTATTGTTCTTCAGCGAATGTGCAGTTAAATATCATTAATAAACGACGCATTAACAAAGCTGTCAATAAACATTTCCTCTGCCTGGCGAACATTCTTTCGTAGATTCCTAGAAAAGGTCACAAAAAGCTGACAAATATTTTGCTGTGTGGAATAAATTGCAATAGCACGATGGTCGGCTCTGGGGAGGGCGAAGGCAAAAGAGACAATGCGTCCATGCGTCGCACAATGGTTTTCAATCACGTTCTCATTAGCACAAAATCAGGCGGGGACGAACACAGCGTGGGAGCGGACAGAATGCAGCGCGCGTATGTATGTGTGTGTGTGTGTGTGTGTGTGTGTGCGCGCGCGCGCGCGCGCTTGACGGAGCTGAGTGCCGGCAGGCGGCGCTCTGCGGGCAGCCTATGTGGGGCGGCGGGCAGGGGCTGATGACGGCGGCAGACACCGGCGACGTGACGTCACGAGCGCGTCAGCTGTGTAAATATTAAACTATTGACACGCCCCCGCATCGCGCCGGCAGTGGCGCGCGTTCCCACCGTTTGCATTGAGCCGACCCCCCGCTTACTGCCATACTGGCGCACAGGGCTTCTGCCCCTGCGCTTGCAGTGGTAGCAAGTTGCTCTGCGATAAAAATACAGGGACTTAAAGGAAGTATTTATGAGAGGTCGTGCTACGGACTCCAACAAGAAAAACTAACCATAAACATTGGCTCTAAAATTCATCCCTTAAGAGCTGTTGTGTTATCACACACACGGTGGTGACAAAAGTCGTAGGATACCTCCTACTATCTTGTCGGACTTCCTTCAGCCAGGGCAGCAACTCAATTTGGCATGGACTGAGCAAGTCGATGGAAGTTCCCTGCTGAAATATTGGGCCATATTGCCTCTATATTCAACCATAATTGTGAAATTCGCTCGAACTGTCCAGAATGTTCTTCAAACCAATCGCAACCAATTGTGACCCGGTGACATGGCACATTTTCATCCATGAAAGTTCATAATTGTTTCGGAACATGGAGTACATGAATGGCTGACAATGGTCCCCAATAACCCGGTCATAACCATTTCCAGTCAGTGGTCAGTTCATTTGGATCGAGGACAAAGTCTGTTACATGTAAACACAGCCCACATCATTACGGAGCCACCAGCAGCTGTACAATGCTTTGTTGACAACTACTGGCGATAGTTTCGTGGGATACACGCCACAATCGAAACCCACCATCAGCCTTTAGTAGCTATAATTGGGACTCAACTCATCAGGCCGCGGTTTTCCAGTCGTCTTGGGTGCAAACCATATGTTCACGAGTCCAGGAGAGACGCTACAGGTGATGTCGTGCTGTTAGAAAACACACTCGCGTCTGTCCTCTGCTGCTACAGCCCCTTGACGCCAAATTTCGCTGCACTGTGCCCCACATTGATTTCTGCGCTTGTTTCACCCAGTGTTGCTTGTCTGTAAGCACTGGAAACTCTACGCAAGCACCGCTGCTCTGGGTCGCAAGTGAATGCCATCCGCCACTGCCTTGTCCGTGACGGAGAGGCTATGCTTGAAATTGGGTAGTCTCGGCACAGTCTTGACACTGTGGATTTCAGAATATTGTATTCTGTACTCCGAAATGGAACATCTCATACGTCTAGCTGTAACTACCATTCCGCGTTCAAGGTCTGATAAATGCCGTCGTGCGGCCATAATCACGCCGGAAACCTTTCACATGGAAATGGAAATGTCGTGTGGGTAGTGTCTCCTGTTGGGTAGACTGGTTGCTTGGTACAAGTCTTTTGAGTTGACGCCACTTCGGCGACTTTCGCGTCAATGGGGATGAGTTGTTGATGATGAAGACAACACAACACCCAGTCCCTGAGTGGAGAAAATCTCTGACCCAGCTGAGATTCGAACCCGGACCCCTTGGCAGGACAGTGCGTCTTACCGACCACTCAGCTTTCAAATGAATCACATGACACCTCCGGCAGTACACTGGCCTTCTATACCTCGTGTATGCGATATTACCGCCGTCTGCATATGTGCATATCACTATGCCACGACTTTTGTCACCTTAGTGTAATTCCTGGCGTTAACTCTAACGGTTATGTTTCCACAAAAAATAAACAGGAAATGAACAACAAATTAGTAATGTTTTCTCCATTTTTGTCTTAAAACTTCTTCCCAACGTTAAACGAAGTATTCAGTGCCTCGACGGTAGAAATCCTCTAGTTTCCACTAGATAAATCATCCAGACGAGATCTCAGTTCCACTTCCTTGAGTAAAATGCCACGCACTGCATTCGAGAGGGATCGGAGCATATGAAAGTCAATCGGGAGAATACCGAGGATGCGGCAGCCCGTCCCAGTCAAGCTTTTTAAGGGTTTCGTTTCTGATGTGAGGGCGTTGCAGTATTGCAGAAGAAAACCACGTCGCCGATCAGGTCGTTTCTGCTGGATATCGTTGTCCAATCGTTGCATTTGTTGGACCTAAAGTTCCTCATTCACAGTTTGTTTCCCATGAATCTTTCGTGGTGGATTATACATAGCTTTGGGGTCTAAATGAGCCGTCCTAAGAGGCAACGGTTCTCCGCTATACACTTCACGAATCTCTCAAGTGGTTTCTGTGGCTTTGGCATCTCAGTAAAACGCCAAAATAAGAAGCCCTAGGAAATGCTCGTTTTTGTTGGCGTAATACTCTGTTTTAATAACCTGAAAAGAACAGTACGTACATCAGAAAAAAAGAACCCTAAACACACTCTTTTGTAGAGCGCATAATTCTCTATCAAATAACATAAAATGCGTAACCAAAACATTTTGTTTTCACGTAAAATTTTCACTTAACAAGCATCAAGAGGTCTTACGTGGCAGTCCAATATAATCACTTGTTTATCTTCGTTAATGTGAAACACTTCTCTTCTACTACCAGATCTTTGCTATCACGAATGATCGACAGCACGGGTAAGCACCATGTCGATCACAATGCACTGGAATATCTCAAGTGCTTGTTTGGGAGGTCGCGTGAGTAGTGGGTGCAAGCGAGAAATTGTTCAATAAAGATGACAATTATTTGTCGTAGCTAAAGCTGTGTTAATCATATCTAATAACGTTTCTTGAATTTGTATAATCTGTAGCACCTGCTCCCCACTCCTTGCTACATAATTTCGCTTATTTTTGTACATTATTTGTACAGTATTTGTCGGGAAAAGTCTGTGATTTCATGCCGTAGTGGTGGTCTGCCGACTGCCGCGATGTAATTGCGTGAAACGGACGTGGGCAGAACGCTGTAAACAGATTGCTGTGCAGTGAGCACTGAGCTTGCGTACATGTAGACACATACTGGGAGAAGCTAGTCACAATTAGCCACGATGAAGTGAATCTGAAGCTTCGGTCATCAGGAAGATTTTGGAACAAAAACTTTCGTATGTAATCTTATATCAAGAAAATAATACGTAGTGTAACTACTTCACGAGGAATGAGTAGTATATCAAAAACACGTAAAATTTATCATATTCATTCCGAATGGGAACATAAAGTGTTCGAACCAGAAGGAAGTGCCACGTGCATCTATTTACTGTGTTAATCTGTTGTTGCACCTGTGAAAAACACAAAAGTTGAGAGACGTTTCAAAACTGTACACCCTAATGTGAATGCCAAGTTTCCTTTATGATATGAAATGAGGAAAGAAAAAAAGGACTTAAAATCCGTTAATTCTTCCGCAAAATCTGCCCATACAATAGTAGACAAAGCTGTTTCTGCCAGTCATTCTTCTTGGCTTGTTTCGAATGTATTGGTGAAAAAGGAGAAGGCCTAAAAAGCTAGCGAATTCGTAAATGAAGCGTTTCACGAAGATGCTGATGAGTTGCTTTAGAATTTCGAAAACAAGAATGAAATAGCAGCTACCGTCGAATACTTCCATCTCTTTTCAAGAATAGTCACAAGAAGAGTTGGAACAATGTCTAATGATGTTGTTTCCCAAATGAAAACTAATTTGGATGAATGTAGCTATTTTTTTAATTCAGTAAGTTGGGTCAAATGATGCGACAGGCACTGCTCAGTTGCTAGTTTTTGTAAGGATGATTTTTAATAACTTTACTGTCAAAATATAGCTTTTGAAAGTAATTTCTTTGAGGGGCCATGCAGTAGCAAAAGATATCCTATCTGATAAAATATCCACAAGCTTGAAAGGTTCTATTAATGCATTTCTTACTCACTGCCGAAGAGATTAAAGTTTCCACCGTTCTTAATTTATCGCTGTATTTTACGTCAGTAGTCCCTGTATGGACAATTTTTAAATTTTTTTGAAAGTATGAAAACTATTTTGAGCACCGCCAACGAAATTAGGTCTCACCTTCTTCAAAGATTTTTCAGATGAACTGGAAGTGCAATATGAATATTTACTTTTCCATACTGAAGAGCATTGTTTCAATAAGGAAAAGCTTCTTCACCGTTTCCACAATCTTTTACCAGCTATCGAACTGCTATTCTTTCTTTCTTTCTTTTTTTCTTTCAAGAACTGTAAGGGAAGTAGTCTTTTAGATTATATTGAACATCCT
The DNA here is from genome assembly GCF_023897955.1 of Schistocerca gregaria. Taxonomy (NCBI): domain Eukaryota; kingdom Metazoa; phylum Arthropoda; class Insecta; order Orthoptera; family Acrididae; genus Schistocerca; species Schistocerca gregaria. Next base: position 107,049,329 of record NC_064921.1, on the reverse strand, counting down.
CTCTGGCTTACGAATTGTGCTTTCTTGATTCATTTAACAGAAAACTTAAAGCTCTTAATTAGCAATTTCCGAATAATGGCGAAGATATTGCTGATATGATAGCCCGCATCTCGTGGTCGCGCGGTAGCGTTCTCGCTTCCCCCGCCCGGGTTCCCGGGTTCGATTCCCGGCGAGGTGAGGGATTTTCTCTGCCTCGTGATGGCTGGGTCTTGTGTGTCGTCCTTTGGTTAGTTAGGTTTAAGTAGTTCTAAGTTCTAGGGGACTGATGACCCTATATGTTAAGTCACATAGTGCTCAGAGCCATTTGAACCATTTTCTTTTCTTTTTGCTGACATGATATCCGAAGTAAATAATTCTAATGACAGATTGTGTTTGCGGGAGTGCTGCCTTAAAAAAGGAATTAAGACACTTCGCAACTCTGAAGGAGGAAATAGAAGAACGTAAGATATTTCATGATGGTAAAGAAGGTGAATCCCATGAAACAGTGATCTCCAATTTGAGGACGATTTAAATGAGCGGTTTTCAAATTTCAGAAAGGTTTCAATGATAATTTAGTCTGTATTTTTTCCTTGACCTATCCTTGAACTAATGAATATCTTCTTCCATTGAAAATGTTTTTGAACATAGATAGGACACCTATACTTAAAAGCGTTCAAGTGGCTCTGAGCACTATTCGACTTAACTTCTGAGATCATCAGTCGCCTAGAACTTAGAACTAATTAAACCTAATTAACCTAAGGACATCACACACATCCATGCCCGAGGCAGGATTCGAACGCGAGACCGTAACGCCTAGAACCGCACGGCCACTCCGGCCGGCATTAAAAGTGTTACAGAATCGAAACACTGCTCCTCAGCTGAAATACCCAACATTAGTTAAGTTGCAATTTAGGATAGGGGCTTTGTTTACTTCTACTTAGTTTCTTGAATCATTATTTTCAAATAAGAATTTCATTAAAAATAAGCACAGAACAAGAGTGACTAATGAAGACTTGGACCCCTGATTCAACTAAGTGTAACAGCTTATATTTCAGACATCAAGAACACTGCTAAGAGAACAACTACTCAAGTGTCACATTAAATGTAAGATAGTTCTTGTGTTATGAATATCACAATATATTTGCAGAAGATTATGAAATAAAATACTCATGTTTTGAACAAATAGTGAATATGTAAAATAATTGGTTATTGTATCCAAAAACTGAAAATTTTTTAGTTTTAAAAGAAATAGATCACTTTTGTACGCTATTATGGCACAGTACAGTGCCTGACTGCACAAGTCTGATCTAAAGAATTCACTAAACGAATTACTAATCGAATGAGACGACATCATTCTATTACTGTGAAACAGCAGAGCTTCTAACGTAATCTGATCAGTGTTACGTACGACTTTCACTTGCGAGCCTCGCTAAATGAGGTGCTCACTGTGGTGTCCATTCGTAGGAAGGCACGCGCTTTGTCGACGTCTTAGCGTACCACAGACTCTCTGAAAAACTTCAAGGTGGCTGAGAATGCCCTGGAAGGCATTAATGAGACGTTTCTGCAGTGTTTGCACATCATTAATGCATGCGTTAAAGATTTCAAGTGTCACCACAACCAAAAATCCAGTCGTTTATGACCGAGGGACTGAGCTGGTCAATATGTTGGATATTCCCGACCAATACATTGTTCATCATACACATGCGGAAAAATATGCAACACCATCAAGGACAAGATCATTTTATTGGATGCTGCTTGATCAGCCACTGGTGCACTGATCCTGAGGTGGGTGTGTACTACACGGACGTTCAGGACCTGGTTTACTGCTGTGGCAATGTTCCAGAGGTCCCTGCTGAAGGCAAGGACACACCATTGATACGTTCTACCTTGGTGCACTGATCCTGAAGTGGGTGTGTACTACACGGACGTTCAGGACCTGGTTTACTGCTATGGCAATGTTCCAGAGGTCCCTGCTGAAGGCAAGGACACACCATTGATACGTTCTACCTAACATCTGCAGCAACCCGTTAATACGTTCATCCAGATTCTAGCAGGCCCATAATGCGACCCAGTTCAAATGGCTGAAGTTCTTGAACAGGAGTACATACTCGTCTGTGGGGTATATTTATACCATGGAATGAGTGTTGCAAAGCTCAGCACAGTTACTGCCTGCAAAGTCTAAATAGACGGTGAACAACACTCCCCTTTCGTTGGCATGTACGCCCCTCATTTTTTAAAGAAATCCATTAATATACATAAACGAACGTCCTTGTTGGTGATTCACATTTGATGTGTGTTCTGTGCGCTGGTGATGTTACGAACCGTTCTGGCAGATGGCAGAGCCGTAGTACAGCGTCAAAATGGCGTCTACATACGACTCACGTTACAAGCAGCGTGCTGTTATTGAATTCTTGTGTACAGAAAAGGAAATCTTGGTGAACATTCATAAACGTTTGTGTGCAGTGATAGGATTACAGTTGGGAGATGGGTAAAGAAAGTTACAGCCTCAGGAAATGCAGAAACAGAGCTCCATGATCAGCCACGTGCGAGACGTCCTCTCACAATCACTGCTCCAGACATGCTGAATCGTGCGGAAGCCATTATACACTCCTGGAAATTGAAATAAGAACACCCTGAATTCATTGTCCCAGGAAGGGGAAACTTTATTGACACATTCCTGGGGTCAGATACATCACATGATCACACTGACAGAACCACAGGCACATAGACACAGGCAACAGAGCATGCACAATGTCGGTACTAGTACAGTGTATATCCACCCTTCGCAGCAATGCAGGCTGCTATTCTCCCATGGAGACGATCGTAGAGATGCTGGATGTAGTCCTGTGGAACCGCTTGCCATGCCATTTCCACCTGGCGCCTCAGTTGGACCAGCGTTCGTGCTGGATGTGCAGATCGCGTGAGACGACGCTTCATCAAGTCCCAAACATGCTCAATGGGGGACAGATCCGGAGATCTTGCTGGCCAGGGTAGTTGACTTACACCTTCTAGAGCACGTTGGGTGGCACGGGATACATGCGGACGTGCATTGTCCTGTTGGAACAGCAAGTTCCCTTGCCGGTCTAGGAATGGTAGAACGATGGGTTCGATGACGTTTTGGATGTACCGTGCACTATTCAGTGTCCCCTCGACAATCACCAGAGGTGTACGGCCAGTGTAGGAGATCGCTCCCCACACCATGATGCCGGGTGTTGGCCCTGTGTGCCTCAGTCGTATGCAGTCCTGATTGTGACGTTCACCTGCACGGCGCCAAACACGCATACGACCATCATTGGCACCAAGGCAGAAGCGACTCTCATCGCTGAAGACGACACATCTCCATTCGTCCCTTCATTCACGCCTGTCGCGACAACACTGGAGGCGGGCTGCACGATGTTGGGGCGTGAGCGGAAGACGGCCTAACGGTGTGCGGGACCGTAGCCCAGCTTCATGCAGACGGTTGCGAATGGTCCTCGCCGATACCCCAGGAGCAACAGTGTCCCTAATTTGCTGGGAAGTGGCGGTGCGGTCCCCTACGGCACTGTGTAGGATCCTACGGTCTTGGCGTGCATCCGTGCGTCGCTGCGGTCCGGTCCCAGGTCGACGGGCACGTGCACCTTCCGCCGACCACTGGCGACAACATCGATGTACTGTGGAGACCTCACGCCCCACGTGTTGAGCAATTCGGCGGTACGTCCACCCGGCCTCCCGCATGCCCACTATACGCCCTCGCTCAAAGTCGTCAACTGCACATACGGTTCACGTCCACGCTGTCGCGGCATGCTACCAGTGTTAAAGACTGCGATGGAGCTCCGTATGCCACGGCAAACTGGCTGACACTGACGGCGGCGGTGCACAAACGCTGCGCAGCTAGCGCCATTCGACGGCCAACACCGCGGTTCCTTGTGTGTCCGCTGTGCCGTGCGTGTGATCATTGCTTGCACAGCCCTCTCGCAGTGTCCGGAGCAAGTATAGTGGGTCTGACACACCGGTGTCAATGTGTTCTTTTTTCCATTTCCAGGAGTGTATGTGACCGGCGTATCACAACTCGAGAATTGGCCCTACAGTTGTCGGTTAGCATTGAAGTGGGTCTGCAATGATCACAACTCGGAGGTGCTCACAATGGGTCCCATGAATACTCACAGCGGGCCATAAGATTCAAAGAACGGCCATTTCATCTGACTTTTTGGAGCTTTTTGTGACCAACGGAGAGGCCTCTCTATCGCACACTTTGAAGATGACGAGAGTGTCAATCATGCAATGAAAATATGGCTACGCCTACAGGACAACAGCTCCTACTAGCAGGGAATACCGTACATGTTCTTCTACAACGTTGGCATACAGCCATAGAACGTGATGGAGACTACGTAGGAAAATAGCACATGGACAAGACATTTGATGTATATTGTCATCAAATTATGACTCTTAACAATAAATATGTTTCGCGGAAAAAATGTGGGGCATTACTTATTGAACGACCGTTGTTGTTTAATGAGCACGAGGTACAACCAGCACATGTCATCTCCTGATGGCCTGACATTCGTGACTACCTTACCGAATCTGACCTTCAAGCTCGACACAAGGTAACGATCACTGCCTTCTGTCTTGTCTTTATGCCAGTCAGCGCCCCAAAATTTAGCTTGGGTGTATTTTTTGCTGTCTAGATCAGCCAAGGGCGTTCTCTTACGTGTTTGACGAAAGCCATGTTACCCAGATACCACACTGGAAGTGCCATGTCATCCGACCCCATCTTTCCTCTCTGTCTCTCTCTCTCTCTCTCTCTCTCTCTCTCTCTCTCTCTATCTATCTCTCTCTCTCTCTTATACTAGGCTCACACTGTACTGTACAAAATTACTAAATAGGAAGTACTGTACACTTTATTTTATTTAAATCCTGCAGGCGCACTAACAGGCCTCTTTAGATCTACCTGCTTCGCGATGACCAGAGTGTACATATTACACCTTGATGTCTCTGCATACAGACCTTGAGTGTGTTGCATAATTTTTCCGGCAGCATATGTGTGCGTGAGGTGTTCTCGGAAATCTCAGAGAAAGATGTGCGTGCTATATCATACATGAATACAGGTACAGCCGTTGTTGGAAAGGTAAATCTGTAGCAGGTCGGGAAAGTCTTTTGATAGAAATTGCAGTAAGTCAACGTCTTTGATAATATGTGCAGTCCTGTTATTCTGCCACAATTAGTTCCTGTCCATGTACATTATTTGAAAACCGTTGCAATTGCCTTGCTTCTTCAATTCCGTGAGAATTTGCATCAGTGCAGACACGGTGTTTATGAAAGTATTGATAATCTCAGCCCACATGAAACCAGCCTAGTCTGTGAACAGTATGTTTGTTGTGAAAAGATCTTCACCACATTGTTGCAACAGCCATTGGCACAAATGCATTCTGACAGTCTGATCTTGTGACTGAAAGGTTTGGACATGCTGTACATGACATAGACATAGCAGATGCACATGCAGGATAGCCCAGATATACGCTGAAGTTCTACGTATGCAATTTCCGGGATCTTCTTGCAGTCGCTGCGTTATGTGGTCCCCCACAACAGTGGTACCATTGGTGCGAAGTCTGCCACCATCCGCCGATGTTGGAGCTACCGAATCAGAGTTTGCTGGTCGCTGGAGAGGATGGCTGAATATTTTTGCAGGTGGACACGCGTTCGGCGATTGCTTCCAGACAGTAACAGAAGATCGTTTCTGTCATCTCCCGTGTCATCAAAAGACAACATTAGAAGTAACGTATGTGTTGTAGTTATACAGAATAATGAATATTGGTTTACAGTAAGAACACTAACATATGTCAATCTATTTTAGTTACTTATTTCATTTAAACTGATCTGCTTAGATCCTTCAGGCTCTCTCTTACATTAGAAGTTTTTACATCATAACTTCCTAAGCTATAACTATTTTAACGTGACAGATAGTATTAAATTGAGCTGAGTGGCTGGAATGGCAATGTGAGTAAACAATAATGACTATGAACTCATAAAGTAAGTACTGGCAGTACGTGTACTACAGCCAATAAAAGTGATAATAGCAGTAATAAAAATAATAATAATAATAATAATAATAATAATAATAACAATAGTACTAATGATAGTGGTAGGTATAAAAATAAATCATAGAGAGATGTTTCCCGACGTAGCAAGTTCTGCGGAAAGGAAATTCAAAGAGACTGTACCGGCTAAGAATACTGGTAAAAGGGAAAGATCTGGTCAGAAGGAAGGATATACCAGGGTAACGAGTGCGTGCAGGAACAATGGTAATCCTTATGGTTGTTTACGAGATAACGGTCTTCTGAGGCTGGAGATGTCATTCAGTTCCGTAATATACAGTTGGAGCTTATTACAGAATGTGGTTTGTGATACTAAGAAGGACTTCAAGAAAGTGGCTGTGTATATGATCATTTGGAAATTTGTAGTAAGTTCTATGGGACCATACTGCTGAGGTCGTCGGGCCCTAGGGTTACATACAACTTAATCTAGCTTAAACTAACTTAAGCTAAGGACACCCACCCACCCAAACCCGACGGAGGACTCGAACCTCCGACGGGAGGTGTGTGGGGGGGGGGGGGGGGGGGGGGAGGGAGAGCCGCGTGAACCAAGGCAAGGCGCCTCAGAGCGCGCGGCTATGATCGTTTATTGCATGCTGTATCCACGGATAATAACAAAGGGATGTGTCCTCAATTTGTACTACATTCTGCAGATCATTCGTAATAGTTAGCAGCTTGCAGTAGATGACAGGTGTTTCTCAGTAGACAAGATGAATAAGTGCTCGTAACTCCATTCGTATGCATTTTAGGGCCATGTTTAGTGGACGTTCTTGTCTGATTTTGGTCCATACTACCACCTCTCAAAATGTGGAATACTTTTTCTTTTTACGCCCTGTATACAGGTTTATAAACGCCATCCATCACACGAAAAATAATTGGTTACTTCTTTTTCTTGCAAGTTACATTAATCCTTTGGACGGTTGTACAGAAGACACTCAGGGAATACGGATAGCAGTCAACTAGAGTTAGAAATACAGAATTAATTTTAATTAGTTCCAAGCTACATGTCAGCTGTTCTGCCACACGTTGAAATCTGTGTGCCACAGTCCCGTACTATGACGCTAGTTAAGCCATAATTAAACGGTACAGTTCATCTTCAGTTTACCAATTTGCCACCCGATTCTTATTTAGCTTCTCTACAGCCGTGCTACAGTGCGGTGTGGGGATTTCATTGTGAAATACGACTGCTGACATAAAATACCTCTAAGCAACTACACTAATTAATTATGAAACTGTATTTTTGCTAAGATCATTATTGAATCTTCATGATTATCTCTCGTGTGTTACACTGTGAAATAAGTCTAGTGAATATACTTTCAAATTAAAAAGTACAGGCCTATTTCGTAAGTAAAAACAACAAGCAGTCTACATCTACATCTACATTTATACAGAAATTAGACAAGCCACCGTACGGTGGCACTAGAGCAAGGGAAAAACGACTGTCTGTATGCCTCCTACGAGCCCTGATTTCTGGAATACTATTTTCGAGGTCCTTAAGCGCAATGTACGTTGGCGTCCGTTGATTGGTTCGGCAGTGAGATTCATATACCAGTTCTCTAAATTTTCTCAATAGTGTTTCTCGGAAAGAGTGTCGTCTTTCCTCCAGGGATTTCCATTTGAGTTCCCGGAGTTTCTTCGTAACACTTACGTGTTGCCCGATCCTCCTGGTAACACATCTAGCGGCCCACCTCTGAATTGCTTCGATAGCTTCCTTCAGTCCGATCTGGTACTGATCCCAAACTATCGAGCAGCACTCAGTCAGTAGAAACGGAGTGCATACAGGATATTTCTGTTGTCTGTCTGTTTGTCTGTCAATACCCTTTTTCTCAGGAAGGGGTAAATGTATAAAGTTGAAGCATATATCAAGGTCTACGGTCCCTTGGCGGTGTAAAATGTTTAAGCTTCTCAATCAGTACAGTCAAATGAGACTATCATTTACGTTACATACTTTGATACTCGGAAACTAACTTATCAGAACCTGTGGAGTATTCCTAATGTACCAAGAATCATAAAATTTAACGAGAATCAAGGTTTCACAGGACAAGTTAGTCCTAAAGGAAAAACTCTGAAACTTATGAATTTGTAATTTACAAAGTGGCAGCCAGTCAAAGAATATTTAGAGAATTAGTTAAAAAAATATTTCAAGCGCCCCAGTCAAGTCTTTGAAAGCTTCCTCCCCGAGTAACTTCGGCTGTGCGTACGTGACATAAGTTGCCTGCCTTCCAGAACCGAGGCAGTTCTGTCCAGTGAAAGCTGCTAACAATACATGCCTTCAGCCCTCTACCGAAGTTTGCTAGTGAATTCATGCAATCGGTTTTAGCTAACAGCGTGTGTGGGAGGCAGGTCACGTGTGTGGGTGGAATCGTAATGGTTCTACATGGCAGAACACAGTTGCTAATCTCCCTTTTTGACGAAGGCCTAGAGTAGAACAGACGTCTCTTTTGGGAGGCAGAGCCTTTCTTTGCACCCTATGACGGGCCACCAACAGAATTTAAAATGAACCGCATCCACTCCCCTTGCCACTTTTAGTTTTTTCGACCTCCTAGACTGGCGTATACCTAATAACTTCCTGCCATAGATGCGTCTCGGGTATCCAGTACACTGAAGTAGGTTTCTTTATTTCACCTGATTTCCTGTTCTGTCATTTAATGTCAACCTTGGACGCCCACTTGATACAGTAACTCATGAGCGCTCGTACACGTGTACGTTTACGTTGGCTGTGGCTTGCAACAACCTCCCTCTCCTCAAACCTGCACTGTTATTATATCACATAAAAGTATTTTCTGTCATTTATTGACCATACGTCTGTCTGTCCACCTGTTAAGAACCGTTTTACTCAGGAACTGGCACAGGTAGCAAGATGAAATTTAATGTCAAATGCGACCTTGTACAGTCCCTTGGCTATGTAAAATATTTAAGCTTCTAAGTCAATGCAATCAAAAGTTACGCCTATTTATATCATATACAGGGTGATTGAAAAAGAACTCCCTAGTTTTAAGTATAAATTTATTTCGGAAATTAATGAGAAATTACATCAATGAGCACATATCATGAAAGAGTATTCCATCAAGTTCTGTTTAATGATAGTAGACTTCAACGTGGGATCCATTTGTTGCCCTGCACACGTAGGGACGACATTCCACTTCCCGCAACGTATTCACCAACAAGCAACAACCAACCAACCGGCCCGACGATTCTTCCTCGTCTACGTCTACATCTGGCTAATGAGTTTTTCGGGCTCCTAACTCATGAAACACAGATCTGTTCAATAATATCTTAAGAAGCTTTCGGTCTGCCTGGTGATTTTGGTTTTAAAACACTACCAGTTTCCTTCAAAGACTTTAGCGAATGATGGATAGTTTTTGCTGTAGGTGGTACACCACATGCTAACGAATAAACTTACGTCGAACTGTTATAACTAGCTCAGTTTTTACCAGCCCAATAACACACTGCGCTTTCTGTTGCGGAGTACATATTGTTGCTGAGATGCTCTGCACTGCCCTGCACTCATGCATGGACTGAACTGGGGAAAAAGAGGGAAAAAACAGCACTGGTGCCGTCTCAAGATCAGGCAGACCTGCCAACTGCAGGGGACAGAAACTTGGAGAATTGATGAATCAAACACCACACCCCAGAATAATGTATCTTACTTTGTACAGATTCTAGGACATATTAAAACTAGGGAGTTCTTTTCCAAACAACTTGTATTCTGATACTCTCAAACTGACTTCCCAAATCCTATATACGTACAACGTAGTTATATAATTCAGTTTAACGGAACTCTCAGAGCACGAGTGCTTCTCGCACGTGTCCGGTTTCTTAAATTACTTAACTTATTTTAAATTCAATGTTATCTGATAGAGTACACCCGATTTTGCCAGTCTTTCTCTATGGCGAAAGTTTATTGCGGTGGTGGTGGTTTCTTACAGAAAATAATGATTTAAGGTTTCACTCTAATTGGGCGTAACAGAGATCTAAAGTGACATAAAGCAATTTTCTTAATAATTGTGTATTACTTACATCGGAAACCTTGCTTCATTTTAAGGCACTTTGTAAAACTTTTGACAAAGAAGGCTATTTTCAAAGACGAAACAGTGCCAAGAAATGCACCTGTTTTGGAAGTTCAAACTTGACCAAAATTTTACAACAAAGTTCTTCACAAGAATACACAGAAGTGACAAATGCCATAGGATAGTGATTGTTGTTGCCATTGACTTGTGTATCCGAGTGCGTCACTCCTAGGTTCGCACAAGTCCAGATTATGAAACGTAACTGGGTCATTACCACTAATACGAAGAGTGGAGAATTATGGATGAAACTAGAAACGAGAAATTTGTCTTCTAAATACTATAACCTTAGTAAAAGTCTATACTTGAATCATACAGATGGCGGTAGTATCGCTCACACAAGGTATAAAAGCGTAATGCGTTGGCCCAGCTATCATTTGCACTCAGGTGATTCACGTGAAAATATTGCCAACGTGATTATGACCACACGACTGGAATCAACAGACTTAGATCGCAGAATGGTAGTTGGAGCTAGATGTACGTGAAATTCCGTTTCAGCAATCGTTAGTGATTTCAATAGTTGGAGATCCACAGTGTCAAAAGTGCGTCGAGAATACAATATTTCAGGCATTGCCTCTCACCAGGACAATGCAGTGGCCGACGGCCAATCACTTAATGACCGAAAGTAGCGGCGTTTGCGCAGAGTTGTCAGTACTACGAGGCAAACAACAGTGTGTGAAATAACGGCATAAATCTATGTGAGACGTACAACGAACGTATCCGTAAGCTCAGTGCCGTCGAATAAGGCGTTAACGGGCAGCAGACGAGCGACGTTAGTGCCTCTTGCTAACAGCACGACATCGCTTGCAGCGCTGCCCCTCGGCTTGTGAGCATATCAGTTGGGCCCTAGACGAATATGAAACTGTGGCGTGGTCAGGTGAGTCCTTATTTCAGTTGATAAGGGGTGGTTGTAGGGATCGAGTGTGGTGCAGACCCCACGTAGCCATGGACCATGTTGTTAACGAGACAATGTACAAGCTGGTAGTGGGTGCATGGTGGTGTGGGATGTGTTTAGAAGCAATGGAGTGGGTGCTCTGGCCCAAATGAACCAATCACTGACTGGAAATGTTTATTTGCGGCTACACTTCACGCTCCTAAAGAACGATGGTATCTTTATGGATGACAATGCGCCATGTCATCTAGCCACAACTGTTGCTGTCACGCTTTCCTATGAATCCGCTGCACAACGATTGTAATTCACGATATCCAGTTTTACGGCGCTATGCGATAAGTTCGTTGATTTGAAAAAAAGGCGTATAGGGTCTGAAGTATACTAAAGTGTATGGCAGTTGGTAAAGTTTATTGAGTTGGAAAATACGTACCAGCCGATGTCCCCTGGCCATAATGGACCAACAGACACAATTTTTCGTAACTGGTTTGAAAAACATTCTGGACAATTCCTTCGAATGAATGGTCATCCCGTAAAACATATATAGAACATAATCGAGTGGTCAGTGCGTGCACTGGCCAAATGTTTGCAGTTGTGGACGGCTATAGAGGTAGCGTGGCTCGTTATTTTTGCAGGGGACTTCCAACGATTTGTTTTCATGCCACGTCTTGTTGCAACACCATTGCGGGCAAAGTACCAGTCCGACACGACTTTTGCCACCTCATTGTATGTGCCTCAGTAAACGCAATAGGCCTGGAATGAACATAGCATACAAATTATGAAAAACAAATGAACAAAAAGTCTAGCACAGAACTATAACTGAAATAGATGTGCTGTTCAGTATACATCTTTCGTATGGAAGTAGATACGGGAGGTGGGATAGGACCTGGGGGTAAATCACAAGTGGGGTGAAAACTAATATCGAGTTTTTGACCTGACCACCAGGATTGTGGAGTGATATGTTTGTCCTATCGTAATTTATTATTGCAAGGAATTTCGTCCCTGCAGGTCGCTCCAGAGACGATAAAAAGAGATAAATCTGTGTTTTACCGCTTCAATGTAACTTTATTGCTGTTGTACTGGAACAGTGTATAATGGAGGATTTCAAAGAAGACTCAACGAATTACTCATTAACACTACTGATTTTAAGCATCACTTTCACATAGAATAATTGTTCCACTTGGTCCTCAAAATCAGCTCGGAGCATTTTACAGAAAATGGCGAAATGAAGCAAGTCCGCCAGCCGCTGTGGCCGAGCGGTTCTGGGCGCTTCAGTCCGGAACCGCGCTGCTCCTACGGTCGCAGGTTCGAATCCTGCCTCGGTCATGGATGTGTGTGACGTCTTTGGGTTAGTTAGGTTTAAGTAGTTCTAAGTTCTAGGGGACTGATTACCTCAGATGCTAAATCCCATAGCGCTGAGAGCCATTTTAATCATTTTTATTATTTTTGTACAAGCGATTTTAAGCCGGCCGCGGTGGTCTCGCTGTTCTAGGCGCGCAGTCCGGAACCGTGCGACTGCTACGGTCGCAGGTTCGAATCCTGCCTCGGGCGCGGATGTGTGTGATGTCCTTAGGTTAGTTAGGTTTAAGTAGTTCTAAGTTCTAGGGGACTAATGACCTCAGCAGTTGAGTCCCATAGTGCTCAGAGCCATTTGAACCAAGCGATTTTAAAAATAATGTTCAAATTTTTGAGATGTTTCAGTTCAATACTGTATTGTGTAACTTCGCTGCGTTATAAAAATGTTACAAAGGATCATTTCAAGCGTCTGTATTATGTAATCATCCTTTTTATATCCATGTTTATCGCAAATAGGGCAAAGACGGTCACTGGGGGATTTATCCCATTTTGTAGTGTAAAAATCTTGAAATTTATTATTTTGCTAAATCGCAAATTTCCCTGTATATAATAATCAGATAGAGTTGGTATTTTTACGACCCACCAGGATAGCCGAGAGCGACAGTCGGCCTTTGGCTGTGGAGCGGTGCGGTACGTCCCGGCCGCTCCGTGTCGCGTTTCCGGGTGTGTTGTTGTTTACCGCGCCGGCGCGCTAGTGTTACGTATTGCCGTCACGTTCCTGACACACGATGGCTCTTTCGTATCGGAAAGCCACGATCAAGCTGCAGTTCGACACTACGTACTCTAAACCCAAGGCCCACGAAGTAGAGCGTTTTTTACGCGATGTGGTACATGTTGATCCTAACGAGCTGATCGGTATCCACTTATCTATTGTCTCCAGCTTCGTATATCTTAAGTTCACTGACGACGAAGCATGTGACAAACTTCTCAGACGCTCGACGGCAGGTTATCGGTTCTGCCACTCAGACGGAAACGTGGGTGTGGTGACGCTTGAACGTGCTGGATTGGGAATCCAAAATGTGCGCGTGTTTGAGCTCCCTTTTGAAGTTCCAGCGGATTTGGTCACTCTTGCTCTTCGACCCTATGGAACAGTTCTCGGCCACACGGCCGAAAAATGGAAGACCTTCGACACCTAACCTGTCCTTAACGGGGTGCGACAAGTCCGTATTGACCTGCATCGCCATATTCCTTCGTATCTCACGATCGCTGGTTGCAGGGCAATAATTATTTACGACGGTCAGCCGAGAACCTGCTCCGGTTGTGGCCAGACGGGACACATGCGTACCGAATGCCTGCAACGCCGTCTCGCGCAGACACCCTCGACCGACCAGATTCGTCCGTCGACACCGACCTCTCTGCCGATTACGTATGTTGCGGCGGCGAGACGGGAGACGCCAGCTGTATATGACGACCCCACTGTATTGGTGCGAGCTTTGGAGGACCCTGCAGTAGCTTCCACGGAGCCCCAAGCGTCTTTCAGTGCTGATGCTACTGATGTCCTTTCGTCGGACCCCGGCGCACCGTCACAACGGCTCGCCGACGGTGCGATGGAAGTTGAAGCACAGGATGCAGCGTCCTCCCCTTGCCCTACGTCGGAAACAGAGGCGCGGCAGCGTAAGCAGAAATCACCCAAGCGTCATAAGAAGCGGCGCAAGACAACCGACGACGTAGAACAGCCCGAGGCGACACCGCTGGATGACGAGGTGCCTCAACCGCTCCACCGCGCCGACACAGGCGACCCTACCGTCTCACACGGTTCGACGTCTTCTCCCACTACCGCTGGGTGTGGACCACATGGGGATGCGGGAGATCACCGCTGCTCCGACACCGGGGATGCACCCTTGCCTCCGTCTGCCTCTCGAGATCCAGTGGTGTCAACGTCCCTGGGCGACTGGGCGCAGGAGATGGAGTTGCAGGATGCGTTTCAGAACCAAGACGATGCACCGATGCCGATGGCAGCGTCTACGCGGCCGGCGACAGACGCCTAGGACGGCATGAGCACCTCTCGTCGCTGCCTAGCACTTCGCAAGACCGGCGCTCCACGTCACGACTACTGCCCTCCTGTCATACCATGGTCACCTCCCGAGACTTGATGGACCAGGCATACCGCCTCGCCACGATCAACGTCAATGGCATTACATCTGATGTCAAGACCCGCATGCTGAATGATACGTTACGCGCTGCGGATCTGGACGTTGTTTTCCTTCAAGAAGTCCGATCAGGACTCTGTCTCGATGCCTACGGATTTGACGCCTACACTATGCCTGCAGATGTGGGCGGTGGAGGTACGGCGATTCTACTGCGGGAAGGGGTAATGGCCACTGATGTCTCCTATTTACCGTCGGCCCGGGGGGTCGCACTCACGATTGGTACAGTACGTCTGGTGAACTTATATGCTCCTTCAGGCACCGGCAAAAGGAGAGAACGGGGCACCTTTTTTGCCGAAGATATAGCCCCGCTCTTCCAGGGCAATACAGACCACTTGGTAGTAGGCGGCGATTTTAATTGTGTGCTCCGCCCATCCGACCAGGAGCCACACTATACCACCTGCCCGGCACTCCAGGCACTTGTACAGGACTTGGCCTTGTTGGACACCTGGATCATCCAACACGGCGACCGTCGAGCACACACCTACTTTACTAGTCACTCCGCGAGCCGTTTGGATCGAGTCTACGTCACCCGCGGCCTACGATCGGCCGTTGTCGACGCTGAGATGTGGCCGGCAGCGTTCACGGATCACCTCGCATGTGTGTGTACTCTCACCCTTCCCCGCCAGCGCGTCCGCCGAAGTAGGGGTCCGTGGCGCCTCAATGTGGCCCTTCTTGATGAGATAAATTGCAGACGCGCAGTCGAGTCCACATGGAGCAATTGCCACCAGCGTTTACCCGCCTACCGTTCTGTACTTCAATGGTGGTTACGGTGTGCAAAACCCGCACTGTGCCGAACATTAGTCAGCTATGGACGCGACCGAGCGCGCTGGTATACTGCGACTACTGATTTTTACTATACTGCGCTCCGCGAACTGGCTGTACAACCGCCGTCGCCAGAGCGACAATCAGCAGTACAACGCGTCAAGGCACAATTGCTTCGTATCAACGCCGTACGTCTTGCGGGTGTGCGGGTGCGAGCGAGGACGACTGATGATGTTCGTGGTGAACGACCTTCCCTCCACCATATCATTCAAGAACGCCGAAGACCCAAGAGGCAGCTCATTACCGAGGTTGAGACGGAGGACGGGCGACGCGTTGACGCACAAATGGATATCGTCCGAGCGTTCACACAGTCATATAAACTTCTTTACGAGAGGGAGTCCCACATGAATGTAGGGGTCAGGGAAGTCCTATCTGACCTACCAGTCTCTCGGAACCTGCAAGATGATGCTACGCTCTTGTCGGCGGTGACTTTGGAAGAACTGCGAGAGGCTCTGTTGCGTGGCTCTCCCAACAAAACGCCTGGCCCTGACGGCCTCCCTCTTGAATTTTACAAGCGGTTCTTTGATCTCATGGGCCCAACGTGGGTCAGGATGTACAGTGAACTCCTGGACGCCGATTTTCAGGTACCATCTGACTTTACTGAGGGTCTCTTGATCCCTGTGCCCACACCCGGCGGAGGCCGTCTCCCTCTAGATTTTCGCCCGTTGACAATGCTAAACACTGACTATAAGCTGTTGACACGCATGCTCCGTGAGAGGCTCAAACCTACGGTAATGGCGGCCATTCACACTGATCAAACCTGCCTCGGGGGCTACACTAATGTGTTTACGACTTTAAGCACCTATAGAGACGTGGTGGCGCTCATGCAAACTTGCCGCCTCCAAGGCGCTCTTGTTGCGCTGGACTTCGACCATGCTTTCGACCGCGTTAACCATGGTTTCCTGCGTACTGTTATGGAACACATCGGTGTCCCGCGTCTGACGACGTCTGTTGTGCTTCGATTGATCCATGGGGCTGTCACGAGGATTATGATCAACGTCTGTCGGTCATCCACCGTCCGTGTCAACAGGTCCGTCCGGCAGGGTTGTCCTCTTTCTGCCATGCTCTTCGCCGTTGCCCTCGAACCAGCTCTTCACGGACTACGGCGACGCTTAGAAGGACTTACCCTCCGTTCCGTAACCTTTCGATGTGGTGCATACGCCGACGATGTGATGTTCTTAGCACGGTCTGGTGACGAAATACACACGGCGTTTTCCTGGCTCCACCAGTATGGGGCGGTGGCAGGCAGTGTGCTCAACCTTCGGAAATCACGCTACATGGAGGTAGGACGAGGAATGCCTGCAGGTCTGGCCGTACCTCTGACAAAGGTCCCGATGCTCAAGTGTTTAGGGATATCACTCCATCGACAAATACAACGCACGGCGGCCTTTACGTATCGTATGGTCTTACGACGACTCCGTTTAGAGGCTCGTCTCAATAAATTCAGATCATTGAACATTTTGCAACGCGCCCAATACGTTAATGTGTACATGGCTTCTCACCTTAACCATTACGCCCATGTACTGCCGATAACGGACACGATGGCTTCCAGGATACAGGCAGTGTTTGGACACGTGGTGAACGATGGTGCTGTTTTCAAGATCCGTTTTGTTACGCTTACTTTACCCTTCGACAAAGGCGGTGTTGGACTCACTCACGTCAAGCACAGAGCGCTGGCACTGTATCTCCGTTCCATGAGGCGACTCTGGCTTTCACCAACAGCCAGTCTCCCCGGCCTACTGATTGAAGAAGTGGCCCCACGTACGCTGTACCCACCGGTACCAGTTGGACATTTATCGCCCTCGCTGTCACACATTAGAACGTTTTTCGTAGAGCATAGCTATGTGTTGCGGGTTATATCGGAGACACGGAATCCGACAGCGAAGACTTATTATAGTGCTCTCCAGCACTGGACTCCGGATAACGACATTGTACGGCGCCACCCTACGGTCGACTGGCCACGAGTATGGCGAGCCATCCACGCGCCGTTCCTGTCTACTTTCGTGCGATCGACGTGGTATGTGGTCGTTAACGAGAAACTTCCAACCCGACAACGGCTGCATGCCATTCACCTCATTGACGACCCTGTGTGCCCCCGTTGCACGACGTTAGACACGGACGAACATAGACTGAACTGTGGCCCCGCGCGTGAGTGCTGGAAACTGATCCGCCAGATCCTGGCTTTCCTGCTCCGTCGCCCCTACGTTTCGATTTTACCCCAAGAACTCTTTCATCCCGACGCTGTCTATTTCCCTATGACCCGGATGAATGCGGTTAATTGGGTACGAGGAATGGCGATACACTACATATACAGCGATGGAGACAAAGACGTCCTCGATTTATGGTACTATATGATCGACGAGTTTCTGGTCTTAACGAACAGACAGGATTACCGGAACCTTTTTGCGAACTATTTGGGTTCGTCTTTCACGGACCCACCACCCAGCTGGGGTGTGCCGGGTGTGAGAAGACATTAACTTGTAGATGTGATCTTTCCACGATTCCCCTATTGTAACAGAAACAGTGTCTGACTGTGTGCAGCGGCCCCGGGCGCTCCAACGATTGGTGGCTGGTGATGTCCAATGCAATGACGACCGCCCGTTCCTGGCCGCCCGCCTAGCAATGTGACCGCGGCGAGCAAGATGGCCCTTTTTAGTTCACTTTATTGGCAACTTTTTGCGCATGGCTGCCTTGTTTTTTTTTTAATGCATGCAAAATAATGTAGTTAGTAGTTTGTGAAATAAGCATTGTAGGCTGTGATTATATTTTTGTTGAGCTTAATAATTAGTGTGTGTAGAAACACCATTTTCTTTAAGTATTCATTGACATATTTCTGTACATGTTATTTGCATAAGTGCCTTAGTAAAAAAAAATGTAAAAAAAGGGGTAGCGTCTTTGATTAATAGTCAAAAACGTCTTCGGTCCCGGGTTCGATCCCCGACACTGCCTAAAATTAAAAAAAAAAAAAAGAGCGCTAACGCGCTGCTTCCTGGACTCGGGTAGGCACGCCGGCCCCGGATCTAATCCGCCCGGCGGATTAACGGCGATGGCCGGTGTGCCGGGCAGCCTGGATGTGGTTTTTGGCTGTTTTACACATCCTACTAAGTGAATACCGGGCTGGTCCCCATGTCCCGCCTCAGTTACATGACTCACACTATTTCACGATTTACACTAGACGGAGACAGCTGGAGTACACTAATTCCGTCCTGGGGGTACGGGGTGGCGGCAGAAAGGGCATCCGGCTACCCCTTACAATTAACATGCCAAGTCCGGCTAACCATGACCGACCCTGCGTAACCGTGGGACAAGGCGCAAGCGATGGATAGATTAGAGTTGGTATTTCATGAGTTTAACCTAACAACCCAGTCTATGCCCTCAATTTGAAAACATAGGAAAGTTTACCTCTCGTTGACAACAACGTTAGAGATACTGGATACTGAAGGGCTTTGCACCCCAGCTGCCGTTTATCACCTAGTTAAAAACTTCTATTATGTTAGTTTCTGTGTATTGTATAACATTTAGGTTGTGAAATATAAATTTACGTACGTAAGTACGAGTATTATGACAGTGGATAGTGGTTAGTGGAAGAGCATGACCACCACCACAGCCAACAGCTTTCGGTGCAAGGAAAAGAGCAATATCGCTTGTGTAGCTTTAAACCCACATACAACCCCTTTTTCCCAGCATTACGGCCATCTATTCACTGCTTTGATTACTGTTTCGTTACTGATTTGTTTAGAAATAAAAATCGATAAACATTATCGCTCGGATAACTGTTATAACAGGCCTAATGTTGTTGAGAAATTTCATTTCAGACATTCAGGCCTTCAGAAAATTCGGCAAAAATCTTTCACTGTTACGCGTTTATAGTAAGGTATTTTCATATACCTTTAATCGCTGACCGTACCTTGATTGTGCCTTCCGCAGGCGTTTCGTTGGTCGTTGCAGTTTTGGGGTGTCCTTTATGTGAGTTACGATCAAAAGAAGAACAACGACGTCCCAGTCATTCATGTCCTGTCTTTAATAAACCATTGAAGAAAAAGCTGGTACGACATTTCATTCCATCCAGTTGAACGAAACATAGTTAGATGCCTTCAAAGAAAACAAATTCGCTGACGAAGTTGAAACTCTTCTTACAGTATTGTATAATATGCGTTATTGTTAACGAAAGAAATTAATTACGCGTTCGACAATCGTAAAACGATGTGCAGTGGGCGATCTGCGTATTCCACTGGGCAACGTTAATCGCTTAACCCCCGCCGCCAAGAAGTCTGAATGCCCGCGGCGTCGCATATTTACCGGTGTAAATCTTCACCCGCGGTCCGACTTTTTATTCGCATCGGCCGCGCTATTCCCAGCTTCTGCTCGAGTCGTACTTACAAGTACCGGCGTGGTGTTTCAACTTTAATTCTGTGCAGCTTTCTCTCTGTCTGCCTCTCACACACTCTCTCTTCTCCGTAGGACCGACAAAGCCTGCTTGAATGTAAATGTGGGACGTGAGTAAACAAGATGATAAACGCGGCTCAGTCCTTAATTGAGAGACGCTTCCCGTAGTGTGAATAAAAAAGAGAGAGGACAAAAGAGAGGCAGAGTAAAGGAGGCCCTTGTAAAGAGTAAATCCCCGGGATGGAAAAAGATAGAGAGAAATAATCTCGCTGGAGAACCACCTTCCCTTCTAACTGAAACGTGACACCGGATTTAGGATATGGGAGGATTAAGGAACGAAATCCGGCTTCAGCAGATTCTAGCGCCTTCGTTCCTCGTGTGATTTCATTCCCACGACTACCGTATGTAGCTTTGTCAGTAAGATGATCAAGACGGAGAAATGATTGCGCACAGAAGTATTTCAGTGTATCGTAAAAATTAACTATACTTTCGCACCAATAGAGTTATCTTTTGGTCCTTCTAGTAAGTATTATTTACAAAACAGCTAGACGAGTCATGAAAACTGTTGCCAGTTCACTTTTCGGTTTAACTTTCGTTCTGAAGGTCCAAGTTTTCGGCATCAACCATCACTGTCTTCGTTAGGAACGCAGCTGATGAAGTAGCTGAATCGCATGTACGTAATGTATGTAATAGTGTCCACTGTGGATGGAGATTGCATTGGGTAAAACGGTGAAATGTCATTCGCAACTCCTTTTGTTGCATTACGCCGTATTAATAATTGTAAACATCAATCAGTATTCTCAGTGACTGCCCCTTTTGTTGCTTTCTTTTGTACGTCTCTTTTAGTACAGTGAAGTGATTGCAGAGTGCAACGCCAGTCTTACTGATACTGATGGATAACTTCTGTTCTTTCGTTAATCAGTGTTAGACAATGTCGGTTTAACACACCTGGACACTAACGTATTATTTAAGTACAAGATACGGGGTGTTTCAAAAACGACCGGTATATTTGAAACGGCAATAAAAACTAAACGAGCAGCGATAGAAATACACCGTTTGTTGCAATATGCTTGGGACAACAGTACATTTTCAGGCGGACAAACTTTCGAAATTACAGTAGTTACAATTTTCAACAATAGATGGCGCTGCAAGTGATGTGAAAGATATAGAAGACAACGCAGTCTGTGGGTGCGCCATTCTGTACGTCGTCTTTCTGCTGTAAGCGTGTGCTGTTCACAACGTGCAAGTGTGCTGTGGACAACATGGTTTATTGCTTAGAACAGAGGATTTTTCTGGTGTTGGAATTTCACCGCCTAGAACACAGCGTTGTTGCAACAAGACGAAGTTTTCAACGGAGGTTTAATGTAACCAAAGGAACGAAAAGCGATACAATAAAGGATCTGTTTGAAAAATTTCAACGGACTGGGAACGTGATTGATGAACGTGCTGGAAAGGTAGGGCGACCGCGTACGGCAACCACAGAGGGCAACGCGCAGCTAGTGCAGCAGGTGATCCAACAGCGGCCTCGGGTTTCCGTTCGCCGGGTTGCAGCTGCGGTCCAAATGACGCCAACGTCCACGTATCGTCTGATGCGCCAGAGTTTACACCTCTATTCATACAAAATTCAAACGCGGCAACCACTCAGTGCCACTACCATTGCTGCACGAGAGACATTCGCTAACGATATAGTGCACAGGATTGATGACGGCGATATGCATGTGGGAAGCATTTGGTTTACTGACGAAGCTTATTTTTACTTGGATGGCTACGTCAATAAACAGAACTGGCGCATATGGGGAACCGAAAAGCCCCATGTTGCAGTCCCATCTTCCCGGCACCCTCAAAAAGTACTGGTCTGGGCCGCCATTTCTTTCACAGGAATCATTGGCCCATTTTTCAGATCCGAAACGATTACTGCATCACGCTATCTGGACATTCTTCGTGAATTTGTGGCGGTACAAACTGCCTTAGACGACACTGCGAACACCTCGTGGTTTATGCAAGATGGTGCCCGGCCACATCGCACGGCCGACGTCTTTAATTTCCTGAATGAATATTTCGATGATCGTGTGATTGCTTTGGGCTATCCGAAACATACAGGAGACGGTGTGGATTGGCCTCCCTATTCGGCAGACATGAGCCCCTGTGACTTCTTTCTGCGGGGATACTTGAAAGACCAGGTGTACCGCCAGAATCCAGAAACAATTGAACAGCTGAAGCAGTACATCTCATCTGCATGTCAAGCCATTCCACCAGACACGTTGTCAAAGGTTTCGGGTAATTTCATTCAGAGACTACGCCACATTATTGCTATGCATGGTGGATATGTGGAAAATATCGTACTATAGTGTTTCCCAGACCGCAGCGCCATCTGTTGTTGACAATTGTAACTACTGTAATTTTGAAAGTTTGTCTGTCTGAAAATGTACTGTTGTCCCAAGCATATTGCAACAAACGGTGTATTTCTATCGCTGCTCGTTTAGTTTGTATTGCCGTTTCAAATATACCGGTCATTTTTGAAACACCCTGTATTTAGGCACTGCTGCCTTTCTTTCTCTCAACCATTATGTCTTACTAAGAACATCTAATTTGACGCAATATACGTGCATGTACATTGTTCCATTGTATTTATGGCGTTATACGCCAAATTTTAGAAGAAGGTCCTACGAAACCTGACACTTAGGTTTATACTTTTCTTTAGTACTACGGCTAACGTGTTACATTATGTTAAGTTACTACCTGTATGTTCTGCCAGATCTACCCAGTTTCCAACTACCCTAGGCAATTTTTGTTAATGCTTCTTCATTACTGCTGCTAATGATATGTTAACTCAAATTGATCTACTTTTAAGTTTTAGGCGCTGGGGCTTTTATTGATGCTTAGTCATACTGATGTACTCTGAACGGTATTACAGATGATCCCTGTGAATAGCCATACATACTTTTATTAATTAACCAGGTAAAGTTTGGGCAATGTATTCAAAACTGAGAAATAACTTTGGTGAGTAATAGGAAGTCTTTCTTACGAGCTGCGAATCTGTTATAGGGGTAGCGTTCTCCTCAGAAGTGAGTTCTTTTCATAGTACGTCATTAAAGGTTTTAGTGGTTATATTAATCCAGTTGCTAATGTACAGGTAGCTACTGTTTCGTATTTATATTCCCATGCGTGCATGCGCTTGACCATCAGCGATGCTCGGTACATTGCTGCTCGCCGCGTTTAGTTCCGGCGCAGCTCTCGCGGCCTACCGACCTCGTCCGCGCAGAAGGGCCTGCTGTTTCTCTCCAGCCCAAGTAATGTACATCTATGACTGGGTACTACGGCACTACACTTTTATACTTGACATGGCCAAACTTTGGTATGCAATAGTCTAGTGCCACTGGCTTCTGAAGAAGGCCGAATTATTTTGGCTGAAACCTGGGTAAAGATTGGCGTCTACTTGCAATTGAGGCTGACGTGTTACATGTTCAATTATCACACTTGCTGACAGGGCTGCACAATGTTAAAAAATTCTTAAATTTTACGTTTTGCCTGGGACAGTGAGAGGCAATATGCTAGAATCAAATTAAAGTATTTCCAATTTCCCAGTTTCACCCAGGGATTTGAGAGTGTTTCCTTGATGGCCGGGTTAATACTGGAACAGTTATGCCCTTCTCATTCATGTTCCTCTGTTCATCTATCACCTCGCCAGTAAATTGCCCCATAAGAACTGCCAATCTGTAATAGGCTGGTTATAAACTAGCCCGTCGCACTCTTGTGTTCATTATACTGGAACGAAAAGTGTAACACCCATATATATTATAAAAATGAATGTACATGTACATGTACATGTACCCCTTACTTTCAGGCAAGTTTTATTGTGTGCTTAAGACTTTCAGGCAAGTTTTATTGTGTGCGGGAGTACCATCTACCTGTCATAGTTTCAGGATATTTGACGTAATACACACTGAGATGCGTGAAAAACTGCCGCATCATGTATGACGTTTAAATTTATTACTTCTTTGCTACTAACTCTATCCGCAAGATATTTCGCACGAAAATTATTGGAATCTGACGCTGAATGTATCTACACGAATATATAATTGTACAGCACATAGTTCAGAAATAAGTCATCATAAACCCTAAGACGAGTTAAATAATGCCACATCATGCATGATGTGTCAATACACTTATTCTTTACCTCTAAGACACCCCTAGAGCTTAATCAACTTACCTCTGACACCTAGTAGCACTCTAACCTGGTTCAACTGCGACGCGCAAACGGCTGTAGACGAAATTAATAGCTGTCTATAGAACTTTGAATAGGCGTTGACATAGGGACGTTTACAAAATCGCGGTGTAAACACTTACAGATTTGCACATTATGCATATTTCTTTGAACAACTGTTTCATAATGTTGAAGGTGTTTTCACGTATACATGGAAATACAATTTTTCGATATTACATTATTGCTATGATTCTCGTCGTCCGTTGTTATGATGACAGGTGGCCAATGCTAAATAGAAACACATATTGCAGGTTTGGCTGTGAAGTCGGTAAGGAGCTGGCTGCATAATCCGTATCTGCAACGACTAAAATAATCAGTAGCCGTTGGTAAAAAATAATATTTATTGTACTTAACTTGTGTTACAGGCTTCTTCGTATACTGCATACATATAATTACAAACAGATATATAGAGAGGAATTACTTATCCATACATGACTAAGCGCCTTGTTGGAGGTTTCTCCTTAT
Organism: Schistocerca gregaria; assembly: GCF_023897955.1. NCBI lineage: Eukaryota > Metazoa > Arthropoda > Insecta > Orthoptera > Acrididae > Schistocerca > Schistocerca gregaria. The sequence goes on along the minus strand of NC_064921.1, from coordinate 107,024,883 downwards.
CAGCTGAAGGCTGTGCTACATTGCTAGTTGACGTCCCGTGCAAGGGTGGACGAGAGCTCGCTAGAAACTTGATACAAGCCGCGGAGCGGCGCTAGCTGCGATAGTCGCTACTCGAGGGTACATCGATATCTATTACGGACCGCGGTCGACATCTGCAACCCCTAACAAGTGTGGTGTCGAACGTTGATACCACAATTATAAACACAGATAGCTGTATGTTTTCGTTTCTAACATGAAATTGGGAAAATGAATGCCCGGACAACGCCGGCTTCATCAGGTAGTATACGAATAAACGCAGTGTCTCGGTGTCACCTTCTCGCTTTCTTAATGAGAACCCCATACCTCCAAAGACATTTTAACGCGCATTATATCTACTGTAGCCTCGTTGATGTTCGAGTCCGAGTAGACTGAAGATTTGGATAGAATCCGTAATTGTTCAAACAAGACATTTTTGGTGTTTTCGGCAACAGCAGATTTTTCTATATTCTGTACTTCGTGTACTCCAGCATTGGCGGCAGTCTAGATAAATCTGCTGCTGCCGAACACAGAAAGGTAGAAAATCTTTTATGAAGAGCCAGTGTGTGTCACCATCGTGTCGACGACGGTGATGAGTGCTTATGTATCGCAGCATTGCGTTGCTGCTACACCTGGCAGAGGAATTAAACGGGGGAAGAACTTGAATTAGAGACATCCATGTCTCAACAACAGTAATAAAATAACTGCACTCCATCAGTCGAAATCTTTTCAAAACGGTCCCACAACTCAAAGGATTTACTGTCCTACTTACTCAGCTTTCAACAAATATTCACTTATCCTGCTCAAAGCTGATTTCTTCGCTTACAGTGTATCGTCCTCTTTCCTCCGATATGCCTAGGGAGTCAGTTATTACATACAACGGCATTTCAACACATCATAGTACGTTTTCTCGCCGATGTTTGTATGAAGACTTTTTACGATGTGGGAAAGGTAGAAAATGAGAGTGACTGGAGAAATCACAAAGGGTGTGCCACAGGGTTATATTCTGGGTCCACTCCTGTGATGAGTGTTATAATAAATCTCATTAGAGACACATGAACAGAATAGATTGTTAACGATATTATAAAAAGAATTATGAAGTGTATCTCCGAAAACTGACTGACATTAAATTTTGAGAATATACATTATATTTAGTTCTGTTCAACAAAAAGAGTCATATCAACAATTGATATAAAACATGAACAGGAGTCAGTAACTAGGGTAGAATGCTCCAAATTTTTGATTGTGCATATTGATGATATCTTGAACTGGATGAAGCATTTTACTGAGCTTCTCAAACAATTTAGTTCACGTACTTCTACTCTTCGTATAAGTGCATCTCTTGAAAACAAACGATCAGTCTCCTGACATATTTTGCATATTTCTAGTAAGTAACGTCTTATGGAATGATTTTCTGGGTAACTCATCGCTTAGAAAGAACACATTTATAGAGCAAACGTTAGCAATAGTCGAAAAGGAGTTGAGCTTTCCAGCTGGACCATCACAGTACTTATATTCGGGAATAAAATTCGTCACAGATAATTCATCACTGTTTGAGAAGAACACTGATATGTATACCTCCAACATCATCGGAAAAAATGACCTATTGTCCATCAGGAAAGCTGTCAGTGGTTCAGATCAGTTTTTTGATCAAACATTTCACATATAGCAAAGCGAGTTTTTAAAGTAATCTAAAATTATTCCTGCTGAACAACTGCTTCTACTGCAAGGTCGAATTTCTGTTTAATGATTCACAGTCTGAAAAAAAAGAAGTTGTAACTGTAGTGATATGAAAAAGACTATAAATGTCTTCATCAATGTTAACACTGATCGGTTATACCTATAAACTGACTCGTACCACATCTTTTCGTTATAAAAAAATTGTTCAAATGATCTGAAAAACACGTAACTAACTAACTAATTGGGAAACAAGTATTTCGGAGATTTGGCAGCTGTGTTAGTACAGGAAGACAGTATCTTCACAAGGTCACATTAGTGCCTGCATCGTTGTGCAGCGACGTGTGTTATCTATCGCCCGAATACGAGAGAGCCCTGTGCCGTGCGCTCCGCTGCGTGGACCCGGTCGAACCAGGGGCAAGGCATTATTGCGCATGATAATGTCATTTCACAGTCGGCTAGCTAATGAGCAGGACGTATTACATGACCGCAGCAAAGCGTTAGCCGGCCGTGCCACTGGCCGGCTAGGGGCCGGCTTTCTATGCCGCAGCACAGATACCGCCGTTCCCGCTCTGAACACGCGTCTACCGCAGTGTCTGCCAGCTTGAGGTCTCACGAAAACCTCTACAAAGCCACTGGCGCAGCGTCTAGTCTCGAACGCCCGTCATTCCGTGCTGAGTGGGTTGGTGGATTCTGAGGAAGCATCTGACTCCTTCAAACGTAGCCAAATGTGGAAGCCTGCATGAATCCTGAATAAGATTGTGAGGCACTAGAAGAACATATAAGACGTACACCAGTGTTTGGTACTGAGGGTTCCATGCAGATAGAAGCATGTACACCACTGCCCATTAAAATTGCTACACCACGAAGACGACGTGCTTTATACGCGAAATTTAACCGACACGAAGAAGATGCTGTGATATGCAAATGATTAGCTTTTCAGAGCATTCACACAAAATCGGCGGCGGTGGCGACACCTACAACGTGCTGACATAAGGAATGTTTCCAACCGATTTCTCATACGCAAACAACAGTTAACTGGCGTTGCCTGGTGAAACGCTGTTGTGATGCCTCGTGTAAGGAGGAGAAATGCGTACCATCACGTTTCCAACTTTGATAAAGATCGGATTGTAGCCTATTGCTGTTGCGGTGTATCGTGTCGCGACATTCCTGCTCGCGTTGGTCGAGATCCAATAACTGTTAGCAGAATATGGAATGGGTGGTTTCAGGAGGGTAATACGGAACGCCGTGCTTCATCCCAAAGACGTCGTATCACCACTAGTCGACATGACAGGCATCTTATCCGCATGGCTGTAACGGATCGCCCAGCCACGTGTCCATCTCTGAGTCAACAGATGGGGACGTTTGCAAGACAACAAGCATCTGCACGAACAGTTCGACGACGTTTGCAGCAGCATGGACTGTCAGCTCGGAGACCATGGCAGCGGTTAGCCTTGACGCTGCATCACAGGCAGGAGCGCCTGCGATGGTGTACTCAACGACGAACCTGGGTGCACGAATGGCAAAATGTCATTTTTTCGGATGAATCCAGTTTCTGTTAACAGCATCATGATGGACGCATCTGTGTTTGGCGACATCGCGGTGAACGCACATTGGAGGCGTGTATTCGTCATCGCCATACTGGTGTATGATAATATGGGGTGCCATCGGTTACACATATCGGTCACCTCTTGTTCGCATTGACGGCACTTTGAACAGTGGACGGTACATTTCAGACGTGTTACGACCCGTGGCTCAAAAATGGTTCTGAGTACTATGGGACTCAACATCTGAGGTCATCAGTCCCTTAGAACTTAGAACTACTTAAACCTAACTAACCTAAGGACATCACACATATTCATACCCAAGGCATGATTCGAACCTGCGACTGTAGCGGTTGCGCGGTTCCAGACCCGTGGCTCTACCCTTCATTCGATCCCCGTGAAACCCTACATTTCAGCAGGATAATGCACGACCGCATGTTGCAGGTGCTGTACGGGCCTTTCTACAGAAAATGTTCGACCGCTCCCCTGGCCAGCACATCGTCCAGATCTCTCATCAACTGAATATGTCTGGTCAATGGTGGCCGAGCAACTGGCTCGTCACAATACGCCAGTCACTACTCTTGATGAACTGTGGTATCGTGATGCAGCTGCATGGGCAGCTGTACCTGTACACGCCATCTACGCTCTGTTTGACTCAATACCCAGGCGTATCAAGGTCGTTCTTACGGCCAGAGGTGGTTGTTGTGGGTACTGATTTCTCAGGATCTATGCACCCAAATTGTGTGAAAATGTAATCACATGTCAGTTCTAGTATAATATATTTGTCCAATGAATACCCGTTTATCATCCGCATTTCTTCTTGGTGTAGCAATTTTAATGGCCAGTAGCGTATATCTCACGTTTCTACCTCCTGATGGTATTAAACGTTGCTTTCCTTCGAATAAGCGATCTTCTGATAATGCTTGAATGCTGCTTGCCATTTTTCTCAGGTTCCGGTCTCTTCATCCAATCTTCATCAATATAATGCTTTCTTCCCCTTCAGTTTTGTGATCGTGCCATAAAGATACGCAGGGAGAACGCGACAATATTGCAAATCAGTAGGAGTACTACACAAGTGCTGGATTGGTCACTAAATAAGAAACCACTAGCTTGAAAAACCATTCATTTTATTTGACGCGGTTTGGGTAGGACCTATGATCAGATTGTCTGCATACGAGAAATACATATAAAATAACAAAAAATGTAACTTTGCGAAGAATACACAAGTATCGTCAAAACTAAATAACTGACATACGCACCATGAACGTTTTGGTGATCTGATACACAAAGATAGTATGTAACAAAAAATAGTACCGTGGCAGACTAACTGAACAGATACAATGCGGTAACCAGGAAGACAATTTAAACCACAGGGCGGTGATGAAAGCAACAGCACCACCACGTAGCGACAAAAGCAAATAAAAACTTCTTTTTCATACGAAATGTGGAATACAAAATTAAACACAAAAGTTTATAAAGCCTGAAAAATAAAATGAACTAAAAACATAAATTTACATTTATTTAAAAAACACTATCGACAAAAATGACGTACTTGTTAACTTAGCGATAAACAGAACAAAAATTCACAAAAAATTAAATAAACTCAAACACTCATACATTATTACATAAACAAAACAAGCGTAGGAAATCAATTTAAATAGGTACAATAAAAAAGAAATCCTAAAATCAAGCGTAAGATAGGGCGAGGAGTCGAACCCACGCAGCGTTTGGTGACTGAGATCGTCCAAGTAAAACTAGTTAACAAATAAAATACATAATGCAGTAATAAAAAGTGACAGGAACCTGAATAAATACAGAGGACGTAATATAACTTCCAAGAGCATGAGGTAAAGCGGTAGCCATAAGTTAATCGGTAGATGAGCATTAATTGTTGTAATACTGGATGTCATGGATGGTTTCCTCAAGAAACGCATGTAACGAAAGCGATAGGTATGGAGAACAGCTGCACGAAGTTAATGTAATAATAGCATAAAACGTGCGGCAATTCTTGAAATTCTACGACAGATATTTCACTGAATACTATTTTTTTTAAAAAAAAGAAAAAAAAAAAAAAAAAGAAAAAGCCCCGTTCGCTCAAAATTAAAGGTTAGTTTCGTGATTGGTGTACAAATATTTATAATACCTCTAATATAACCAGTTCACGCCCTTTTGGCTCAACATGGAGTTTGTGCAGTCCCCATCTATGGGTAACATAAGCTTCCCCTCCTATGATTGGCAAGAATTAATTTTGTAAGTGTGTCCACTAAGCGTAGCGACAGACTTCCTACCCGTTTGACCACGTAAACTGAATCACAAATTAAAAATAATTCTGTCCTTGGTTCCCACTTTTCACAGGAGAATCACCTTTAGCTACTCATAGACAGAAGTCTGTAGATACTCATTGTTGAAGCAAAACGGGTTGAGTTGGATATATCAGAGGAATTGGAAATCTTAAAACAGAAGAGCAAGAAAGCATTTGAGGTGTGGTGCGACAGGCGAATGTTGAAAATTAGGTGGACAGGTAAGGTAAGCTATCAGGAGGTTCTGCGCAGAATCGGAGAGGAAAGGAAAGTGTGGGAAACACTTGCAAGGAGAAGGGACAGGATGATAGGACATCTGTTAAGACAATGGGAAATGGCTTCCATGGTATTAGAGGGAGCAGAATAGGGCACAAACTGTAGAGGAAGACAGAGATTGGAATGCATCCAGCAAATAACTGAGGACGTAGGCTGTAAGTGGTACTCTGAGATGAAGAGATTAGCACAAGAGAGGAATTCGTGGCGGGGCGCATCGAACCATGAAGAAGACTGATGACGCAGAGAAAAAAAAGCACCACTCGCGCAACCCAGCTTTAATGCTGAAACGATAACTTGACTTCTAGAGGCAAATGCCTCTGTAAAATATTCGGTGAAATACTGGACCTGTAATTCCAAGTATGCCGGCATGAATTAGCCCACTCTTTATATCTATACGCCCATGCAGCTCTTTCCCATACCTACCGTTGTGCGTATTTCATGAGGATTTGAGTCCCCAGCATCCGTGACATCAAAAATTATAATAATTAACGCTGATGTACAGAACAGATTGTTGTTGCCGCTTTGCGTAATGCTTTTTGAAATTTGCAGCATTAGGCTCTCTATTTTCCTTCGGGTTCCTATGGTCTTTTATCATTACATTTTGTATTTCACCTTTTAACGATTTGTAGTTGCGCGATCTCCGACATCCAATCTTGCGAGGATTTGAGTCCTCATCATATCCTGCGATTGCTTTTATTATTTCTGTTTTATTATACCTTTTTAAACTGATTTCCGTTGCTTGTTTTATCTATGTAATTTTGTAAGAAGTTTTGAATTTATGTAACTGTTTCGGAATTTTTATTCTGTTTATCTGTCAGTTTATACATATGACCTTTTTGTAGCTGTTGTTTTTTGCGTAACTATAAATTTTTAGTCTTCGTTCATCTCATTATTCACACTCTGTAAACTTTTGTAAATGTTTAGTTTTATATACTACATTTCGTATGAATAAGAAACCATTTAATGCTTTTGTTGCTACATGACGCTACATTCGTATTCACCGTTTCTGTCTGGTGGTTTTAATTGTCTTCCTAATTATTGCGTTGTAACTAGTCAGTTAGTCTGCCATGACAGTTTTGTTTGTTACATACTGTCTTGACATATCTGATGACTAACAAGTTTATGGCGTGTATTTCAGGTGTTTAATTTGGCGATACTTGTAGTTTCACTCTCTTGTATATTCTCTGTATAGCTACATTTTATGTTGTATGCTACGTATTTCTGGTTCGCAGATAATTTGATGACTTGTTCTACACCAAAAGCGTCAAATAAAGCTAATTATTTTTCAGCTGGTGGCTTGTTTTTAGTGACCAACACAACGATTATGAAGGCTCCTGTTGATGCTCCTACAGTGGTTACCTTCTACAGCTCCCTTTACTTTTGTAGAAGTTATTCCGTTTTGTCTTGCATGTGTTCTTTCCTTCTCTCCTTTCTTTTTTTTCTCAAATTATTTTTACTCTGAAGATCGTAATTTTTTACCTTATTAGTCGACGAAACGCCAGTTCCTCATACAATCCTCGAACAGCACCATGTATCTTTTTGTTTTTCGTGTTGTACCGTAGTCCATGAACCATTGCCCTATAGAGCTATACCCGTACGTTCTCGGAAATTTATTCCTCAGATTGAAGCCAATGTTTCGTTAGCAGAGGAATCCTTTCTGCCCGAATGTCCTCTTTGTCAGTGCTAGTCCGCTTCATTAACAGTTCTTGCTCTCAAAGTAGCAAAATTCCTGCTTCTCGTCTACTTCATGGTTGGTAATTTTGATGTTAAATTTATCGCTACCTCACGTCTGCAACTCTTCATAACGCTCATCTTACTTTTGTTTATTCTCAGTCCTTTTTCCGTGCTCATTAGGCCGTTCATTCTATTAAACAGGTCCTCGAATTCCTTCCCAGTTTCAGTAAGAACAGCAATATCAGCGAATCTGATCACTGATATTGTATCAACCTGAATTAATTCCATTCCTTAACCATTGAATTCCCGTCATTGCTTTTTCGAATTCTTAAATAAATCTTTGTCATGAGGTGTAAATAAACCGAAAATCCTGTGGTAGAATGCGGAGAAATCAATTTTCTAGAGGCTCAAAAGTCTCGAACCTTTTGACGCGACAACGTTACGTCTGAACCGATAATTTTCTTGAACAGTTAGATATATGCTTAGCAATTTCCCCACGTGAAGAGCTATGCCTAGGACAGGAATTTTCGTGTTGTTGATTTAACTTTGCGAACAGACATTCAGATATTAGTTCTCAAAGAGATGGCCTGCCCAGAACTAGTTTTAGAGGGTTACGGGAAACTTCACACCGTGGGGTTTTGCAATGTAAACATGTTAAGCCCACTGATGAAGGCTGTCACAGCTCCAGTGATTACTCATGTTCAACTAAAAAGTAAGAAACATAGGACATATTACTGTTCACCCAAAGAAACAAGAATTACAAATTATCTGAGCAACAAGTAACGAAAGTTCATCTCTTGAAGACCATAAATGTGAAGGACATATAGCGCAAATTCAGAAATACAGTTTCACATACCAGCGTCAGACGCATACATACTGGAGGGCACTAAATAACCACTAAGTTTCAGACATCTATACTACGTTGTAGGTAACACCTAAATTCAGTGTGCCACGCGGTGCAGCCATGAGGTGTAGAAGCCTTGCCACGGTTTGCGCGGTTTCCCCCGTCAGAGGTTCGAGTCCTCCCTCGGGCATGTGTTTCTGAGTGTGTTGTCCTTAGTGTAAGTTAGTTTAAGTTAGATTAAGTAGTGTGTAAGCCTAGGGACCGATGAGCTCAGCAGTTTGGTCCCATAGGCACTTACCACCACTTACCACCAATTAAATTCAGTCCATCCGCAAATAACGCGTTTGGATCCAGGCGGATCATGTTGTTCGAAAACTGACGTGGTTCTGGTTCAAAGACTGCCATCCGCTCGTAAACATGGGTCCCGCCGAATTCGTGGCTTGTTAGTAACTACCAATCTGATCGACATCGACTGAACCCTGTAGAGGTGCAGGTAGCTCCATACACACTCACATGTGAATGAAAACCTGTCGCATAACGGAAAGCTATGAAATTTAGTAGCCCTAACTAATGACTTCAGGGCGCGGTCTTAACCAAAGCCGGCCGGGGTGGTCTCGCGGTTCTAGGCGCTACAGTCCGGAACCGCGCGACTGCTACGGTCGCAGGTTCGAATCCTGCCTTGGGCATGGATGTTTGTGATGTCCTTAGGTTAGTTAGGTTTAAGTAGTTTTAAGTTCTAGAGGACTGATGACCACAGATGTTAAGTCCCATTGTGCTCAGAGCCATTTTAACCAATCTTGACCAAAATCAATAGTAGAAAGGAGATATGGGGAATTCATCTGTCTAGCGGTACAAAATATTCCAAATTTATTAAAATCGTCAGATAATCTAGGACAAAAAACAAGCCTTCAGCTAGAAAGCACTGTGAGACACCTTTTAGCTCAAAAGGGCAACAAAGTGTCCAAGATTTCTCTTTAGTACACACTGCTAAGGACCACCAACTGTGTCTGCAGTTTTTCCGAAGAGCCAGTGTGCCCACCATTTCGGCGCTAGACACATAATAGCATTGGCCCGTTCACCAACCGCCTACATGAACGGCTGCTACGGTGAGTCGTCCGTTGCCCGCACCGCCCAGCAAAAGCTTTTAGGTTTCAGACTGAGTTATCTCCTCGGCACATCTCCACAGTCATTGGCCAGCAAGTGGTTTTTAGGTGAATTGCTTCCCAACACCCAGCCAAATTCTCCGGACCAGTACTAATGGAAACGAAACGCTCACAAGGATCGCCTAGGATGCGAAGTCGCGAAAGGCCAATTATGTCTACGGCATTCGACACCTCATATTTGTAAGCAAGCTGTAATTATGAAAAAAAAATTTCAAGTCTGTATTGGCCAGTGCCCAAAACAATTTGTAAACTATTTTTGTGGGGAGCATGGGGGCTATGTAAGTAGGCTGTTTAGGTTTTCTTATTGGTAACGCCACGTAGCGCTCTGTATGAAAAATCACTGGCTGTGCTGTGTGCAGTCTGTGGCTAGTTTGCATTGTTGTCTGCCATTGTAGTGTTGGGCAGATGGATGTGAACAGCGCGTAGCGTTGCGCAGTTGGAGGTGAGCCACCGGCAGTGGTGGATGTGGGCAGAGAGATGGCGGAGTTTTGAAAATTGTAAGACTATATGTCATGAACTGCTATATAAATTATGACTTTTGAACACTGTTGAGATGAATACATTGTTTGTTCTCTGTCAAAATCTTTCATTTGCTAACTATGCCTATCAGTGTTCGGTGCCTTCAGTAGTTTGAATCTTTTATTTGGCTGGCAGTGGTGGAGCTCGCTGTATTGCGGTGGTTCGGGTGGCGAGGATTTTTGTGACGTGGGTGATTTGTGAAATGTGTAGGTTGATGTTAGTCATGGCCATTCTTTTGTAGGGATTGTTGAGGGTCAGATTGAATTGCGCTAAAAAAAATATTGTGTGTCAGTTTAAACACAGTCATGTATAATTCTTCTAGGGGGACGTTTCATATGTCGACCCTTAGCCGAGGATACCACACTGGAATCTTCTGACTTTTTTGGTAGTTTGTGTAGATATTGTTTATTGCTAGCGCGCAATATTAAAGAGAATCTTCTTTGTAGTTGCAGTATTTCATTGTTGTACAGTAAAACAGGTGTGGCAATCATGTAAGTTTGTGCCAAGTATTTTGCAGCTGCGCTTGCAATTAACTAGATATTATTTTCAGTGCTATGTTAATGTGTTCTCTTATTTTTGCCCTTCAAATTGTGTTTTTCTGTGTTGTCATTTGAAATATTGTGACAATAATGGCGTGTGGAAAACGTAATACTAGGCTCCAAAGTAAACTGAGAAATGACAGGGAAGACGAAAGCAGTGTGTTAGCGCCACCATGTAAGGAATTAACTAATGTTCAAAGTAGTAATTTGGTAATTGTGCATAGGGAAACGGAGCGGGCTGCAAATAATGGTGTAGGCAGTGAAACAATTAGTGAACAGGGAAGCATTATCGATCGATCGGTCGGCAACAGGTCGCCACAGGATTCCGAAATGACAGGACACAATCTTGCAAATACTGTAGATTCAGGTTTTGGGTCCTCACCGTTTTCTCAAATAAGTCAAGACAAATTTTCTGCTGGTCAAAATGAGAATGTTGGCGGAGCAAATGCACTGCCGAAAAGCATAAAGGAACCGATTCCAGACACAAATACATTATTTTTGCAATTAATGCAACAAATGAAACAAAATCAAGGACAAACGCAGCAACAGTTACACACAATGGAACGAAATATTCAAATGTTAGACACAGTGGAACAAAATTTTAAAAAGTTAGACACAATGGAACAAAATATTCAAAAGTTAGACACACTGGAACAAAATCTTCAAAGGTTAAACACCACGCTTGAACAAACACGTGAAGATTTAACTACTAAGTTACATAACATCGAATCGAAATGTCAAAAAGTCTGTAATGACGTAAAAACACAAATTTGTGAGCATTTCCAACCTATTTCTTCGCGTCATGAAAATGCATTACAGTATCACGAAGCAGCCATAAAAGAACTGCTAACTATTGTGCATGAAAATCACGACACCTTGCTAGCTAAAATTAACTCAGTTGCATCTACCGATTCGGTTACGCAACTTGCAAAAACTGAAGAAAACTTAAAGGACACAATAGATACGATTTCAACACAAATGGACACTCTGTAACTTGGTTCAGAAAAACACACAGAGGAAATAATTTCACTATCGGATAAAGTAGCCGAACTTTCAGATCAGTTCACTAACTTATCTACAAAGGTAGATGATAATCTGAATGACACAAGACCTGTAGCCTTCACGGACACTGAAGTGTATGAACAAATTAGAAAATTCACCCAAAATCAAAATTAAATCAATACGCAGTACAAAAGAGAAATCCGGGAAGTACAAGATCAGTTGGCACAAGTAATACAAGAAATACATATTTCGGAGGATACTTGCGCTCCAATACGGGAAGAGGGACATAGAAATACGGAACAACCACAAAATAATAACACAGGACACTTCGGAAATTATGAAAGAAATTGGCGCATTGGATTTTGAGATGGAACCGCCGAAACGAAATAACAATGAGCGATGTGCGACTCGCCGACACGATGATTTTGACTATAAGCTGTTCATTACTACTTGTAAATTCAAAACATTTAAGAATTCTGACAACGACATTCATCCACAAGCATGGCTTCATCAATTCTCTCATTGTTTTCCTCCCAACTGGTCATTGGTGCACAGGTTAGAATTTATGTGTGGCTACTTGGAGAATGAACCAGCTGTAAGAATGCGATCGGCCATTCACGATTGCCACAGTGAAGGAGAATTTTACCATGCCTTCCTCTCACCATATTGGTTTCAAGCTACACAAGACCGAGTGAAACATAGCATCATAATGATGAAACATTTCGAGCAATCTGAATTCTCCAATCTTGTGAAATGTTTCGAAGATATGTTCCACAAGAATCAGTACCTGTCAAATCCATACAGCCCCTCAGAATTCATCCGCATTTCCTTAATCAAATTACCTGAACATTTACGACATATTATTTTGGCAGGATGTTGCAAAGACGACATTGAAGCTTTTCAGTGACTGTTACAAGAATTGAAAATTCACACTGACAATAGCGGAGCGCGAAAACAGAAGCACAACAATTACAGGTCACATCCGTCACAATTCCGCGATGACAGGAATAATAACTGGACGCGACAAGGCTATTCTTACAACGTAAACCGTGAACAAAACAGACGCCACCCGTATGACAACCGTTGGTTGTAATGAATATGACAGAGGTAACCGCAGAAACAGACAATATGAGAACCAAAACAGTTATTATCAAGGGAGACAGAATAACATCAGACGCAACAGTTCAGCGAGCAGTTACTATGCAGGGAGAAATTTTCCACCACATGACCGACAAGAGAGAAACTATGGAATCTACCGACATGACGACAGACAATATGATCGTAACGATAGACCTGAATTTCATCAGAACTGGCGGGATTGAAACAGGGGACAGTCCTGTCGACAAGGCGAATTTGTAGAAGTTAGGTCTCCAAATCCCAATTACGACGCGCGCCGACAAAGAGAGAGATAATGACTCGCACCGCAGGCAGCCACGTGCGCCGGCTTGCTCAGCGAAAAATAACATAGACGCTAACCCTGAGAAAAATTCCAGTATTCTTTACCGACGTATATCGCAAGATAATTGCGTTCAAGTTGAAACTCTGAGTACTATGAAGAGTAAAGGATTGCATCACATTTCACATGTAAAACCGTTTATTGAGAGATAATCCGATTTTCTTTTAACTTAGTCTTTGCTATAAAATTTTCCACTTTACATTACTAGTATGCTTTGTCAGACTTCGAATCAGTTACATGCAAGAATGTTTGAAATTAAATATCCAGTCAAGAACCAAGAAAACTTATTTAAACAGAAATTACAAATGCATTGTTCTGGTGAACAGACGACATGGTGTTATTGTGTGTGTACATTCTTACTTGTTAGTTGCATGAGCACGTAATGACTATAAGGCTCACATACTTAGAACATATACCGTCACTGCTAATGAGATTTCCATGCAACATTTTGGTTTACTTGAAAAGAAATTCTTTGTTTGAAGTACTTTCTGTGAGATTAAAGATGATTAAGTATTTGGTTTCTTTGACAGCTACATGATTATATCACAACACTACTAATGAGTGACAATTTACAATGTTGCTTTTGCGGTGTATCTGTTTTATATCTGCACAGATTTTCTGAATTCTTCTGGAGAGTAAAACATGTTTTAGTAGTAACTTTTGTGGTATAGCTACAAGGAGACAGCCTTTTCCGTAGCACAACAATACGTTACAGCACAGTACTTTCTTCCTCACGACAATACGCGTAATAACTAAGATATTTATACGCAAAGCAATTCACTTTTGTTTATCATGAGGTAAGTACATTGACTTCTGCAGACTTTAGCTATCGGAGGACGATAACTACGACACTTCCACAGGGATTATCTGACAACAACGCACAGTTTAGCGCTACAGTACACGTATTTGAGTGATTAATTTTGTACTTAAAACATTTATTTTTAAAGATATTTGAAGTACAATGATACAAAGGTTTTCCGTGATACATTTCATTCCATTGCTGTGATCTGTAGCACCTGAGGGTATAGTTACATTAATCCTCAGGGGGTACACGCGTACTTTGTGTACCATGTGTATGGCAAGCACAAGGAGCCCTAGCTAATATGGTATTTTCTTATATAACTTTACACATCGGTACCATATTTCTCTAACACAGAATTACACAGCTATCTGATCATTTAACTGAGAGAGACAAATATTTATTTTACTACATCAGTGACAGATGTTTACGTAATTACATAGTTGGATAACTTCACACTTATGAAATTGTATTTTGTCTGTACTTTGTGAAATGTTCATATTTTTTCGGAACCATTGTGATACTATGAGAGCTTTGAATGATGTATTTGGTATGGGATCATGATGTTTAAAGTACGCTTGAGGTAGATGACACTTTTGACATGAGCAGAGAACTTTTTTTAGGTTTTGAAATTATTGGAGGAAGCTATGACGATTTTGAAAATTGACTGAGATGTTATTATATTATTACGACGACGATGTGTATTATGCTGTTGAGATATGTTTATGATCAATAAGATGATGCTACCGTATATGAGAAATTTGATTATGCTACATATTTCTTATGATGAAGTATTGAAGAAATGTCGACGAATATGTATATGTATAATAAGGTAAGGAATAATGAGTAGTGGTTAGGGACTCTGATTTGTGGAAAAGGATGTTGCAAACTGAGAATCGTACTTTAAGAGTTATGATATGTGTGTATATGTGTGAATGTATCACTATGCTGGCGAAAATCTTTTGGACACTTATATTTACAGGATTTTCTTTCTACAGATTTGAAACGCAAATTCTCGACCTGTGAAATTTTTATATGAGACGTTCACTGTAGTGTAAACTGGTGTCGTAAATATTTCTGTAAGAAACTTAAGTGACCACCTGCACATAACGTGTCGTGGGCACCCAGCTGCGTGACAGTCGCCTGGAAAAAACATTAATGTGTGCCTTTCAGAGGCATCGCAAATGCGACACGCTCAAACTTGAAAACATTTTATTATACTGTGGAGCTTTTAATTTATGATATTTACTAAAATCAATAATGAAATGATGAGAAACATTTTACATCTATTGTCTTTCTAGTTGAGAGATTGCTCATTTTGTTTAATATCTAGTTTCTAGCTGCACTGCGGCATTGGTTAAAATAAAGTTTAATAGATGTACTCATATAGATATTTTATGCCTACAGAACCAGTAAATAACCATTTTATGATCTACTTCCAAAACAAAACGAGGGAGCGCAAAAAGACATATCCCTTTACAGGAACTGCATACATAATTTTTGTCAATGACTGGTAACTTTTTAGTAGTGTAAGTTAAGGTGATGCATCACCCTAGTGTTAAGATGTGACATAGGTATTAAACCTGCCCATTTTTAGTGTAATATTTTTTCTGCTTGAGCTTTGCCATGTTTAGGTATAAGTTATTGCATTTGCTGCTGCTGTTTGCCAGGCAGAGTGCTACTGAATTTGACTTTGTATTATTCTGTTAAGCCAGTTTTACTAATGATTTATTTTTATTGTTTGCTGCACATTGCCTTATATTAGTTGTAATATTGCATTTGCTTTGCTAATTTATGCTGCTTGCTTTGCCAGTTTATATTTTTTATCATTGCTGTTTGTGTTAATTGTTTTGTGTTGCTGCATTGCCTCATCCCTTACTTTAGCATAAGAGCACAGTAGATTTAAGTTAGCTTAAGAGGGGCTAGACTATATAAGAGAATGAGTTGGGATGAATGGGAAGAAACGCATTGAGAAGTTATACGAAAAAAAGTACAGAAAGCAGGTATAGATAGGACTTTTTGGAAATAATGAAGAACGAAGAGAGATCTCCAAATAGTAAAGAAAGTTTTATTTGCAAAATACTGCAGTAAAACAAACCCTGTCCTTTCCTTGTGTTATCCGACTATGTGTTTGTGTACCCTTGTGTATTTGTTTTCTTCCTGTCTCTGTGTACAGTTTCATAGAATTTTTTTCTCTTCTAATACTAAGCTACGTTCACTATGATGAGGAATACTGTTATCCTCAAATATAGTTTGAATTAATAATATGTTATTTCCTTCGTAAAGATGTTTAGACATTATTTATTCTGTTTTATTTTAATGATTATGTGTGAAGTTGATGTTTCAAAAGTTATTCTGATCTTTTATGTATTTACTTATGTCATAATTCCTGTAACACTGATATACATGTTAGTTCAATTCTTTTGTAAAGCCTATATTACAACAAATGTTATCTGTATTATTATATTTTTAATGATGTGTTTTGTACCTTTCTTATTGTATTCTTATGTTATAAAATTGTAATTGACACCAGTTCATCAAATAAAGTTACTTGTAAGTTATATTTCACTGCACACGTTTCTGTTGGTCATAGTATATGGACAATATGTGAGAAGTAGGGACTGATAGTGTTTGCACATGTGCTAATAATTCAGCAAGGGACTGGATAACAGCATTGCTGGTTCTAAGGACATTTAAAAAAAAAAAGTTGTGAGTGCACAAGTGGTGGTTCATGGACTTGTCATATTGTCCACAAGACTATTCTATGGTGATTGTGCACCTGCAGAGTCGCAACACATGGCTGCTAGCCATCTCTACAAGGACTACAGTGGGTCTACACCTTTGATGACTCACCAACACCATTATTTCTACAAGGACTGCAGTGGGTGTGCCCCTCTGGTGGTCCACCAATACTGTAATCCCTAAGAAGAATACAGTAGTCTGTTCTGTGATGACCTACCTACCAATATTCTTCAAAACGTCGGCTGACTCTGCGGTTGGTTTGCTCTGTTGTGGCCCATTACCTGTCAGCATGTCAAGAGTCAGCACTGTCTTTCCATTGGAAGGACAACTCTACTTCTTCAAGGCTGCATGGAAATCCACTACTTCCGTGTGCATTGTCTTTTACTGCTCAGACTTTGAGAAAACAAACACCAGTTTTACTGTGATGAATGATCAGAACTGCCTTTATGGACTGTGAGAAAATTTTAGCTTTTGACCAACATTGTATTCAAAAGTGTGTGCATCTGATATCTTTCTTACTGTAATTATGAAAAAAAAATTTCAAGTCTGTATTGGCCAGTGCCCAAAACAATTTGTAAACTATTTTTGTGGGGAGCATGGGGGCTATGTAAGTAGGCTGTTTAGGTTTTCTTATTGGTAACGCCACATAGCACTCTGTATGAAAAATCACTGGCTGTGCTGTGTGCAGTCTGTGGCTAGTTTGCATTGTTGTCTGCCATTGTAGTGTTGGGCAGATGGTTTGTGAACAGTGCTTAGTGTTGCGCAGTTGGAGGTGAGCTGCCGGCAGTGGTAGATGTGGGGAGACAGATGGCGGAGTTTTGAAAATTGTGAGACTGGATGGCATGAACTGCTATATACGTTATGACTTTTGAACACTATTGAGATGAATACATTGTCCACTGACTGTAACACACTGACTAGTGATTCACAATGCCTTCAAGGAATACAAAAGCACAGAGTAAACATAACACTTCGTAACTAGTAACTACGCGCTCAAATGGCTCTGAGCACTATGGGACTTAACATCGGTCCCCTAGAACCTAGAACTTAAACCTAACTAACCTAAGGACATCGCATACATGCATGCCCGAGACAGTATTCGAACCTGCGACGCTAGCAGTTACTCGGTTCCGGACTGTAGCGCCTAGAACCGCTCGGTAACTGGGGCCGGCATGCACTGGAATGGCACAAACAAGTTTCAGTGTGGAACTTTGTAAGTAGGCTGTTTAGGTTTTTATGTTGATAACGCCACGTAGGGCTCTGTATGAAAATACTGACTATGCTGCCTGCAGTCTGTGGCTGGTTTGAATTGTTAGAATATTTGCTATTGTACCGTTGGGCAGTTGGATGTGAACAGCTCGTAGCGATGTGCAGTTGGAGGTGAGCCGCCAGCAGTGGTGGAAATGGGGAGAGAGGGATGGCAGAATTTTGAGAGCGGACGATCTGGACGTGCGTCATTCAAAAGAGTAAATTTGTAATACTGTATATCATGAACTGATCTATGTACATGATGACTTTTGAATATTATTAAGGTAAATACACTGTTTGTTCTCTGTCAAAATCTTTCATTTGCTATGCCTATCAGTGGTTGGCGGCGCCTTCAGTAGTTTGAACCTTTTATTTGGCTGGCAGTGGCGGCGCTCGCTGTATTGCGCTGGTTCGGGTGGCGAGGATTTTTGTGAGGTGGGTGATTTGTGAAAGGTGTAGGTTGATGTTAGTCATGGCCATTCTTTTGTAGGGATTGTTGAGGGTCAGATTGCGTTGCGCTGAAATAAATATTGTGTGTCACTTTGAGCACAGTCATGTATAATTTTTCTAAAGGGACGTTTCAACATATTGTCTACAATGCAACCACAATATTGGCTTTTATTGGCAACAGGAGACGAGTCTGGAGGTAGCCAATGGTGAGTACAGCATAAGGCTACGAAGCGCTGACGAGTAACTCAAAACAGTACTACAGTGCTGGTGGCTTAGATGTAGAGCATAACAATGGCAAAGATAAACAAAGAAAACATTGCATCATGTCTACAAAAACAGTTGCAGGAGACGATATTTCGTCAGAAAGGAACGCAAGGAGTTTCGCAGAATGAGAAAGAAGAGGCAGATGAAATATTACCGTTTCTTCAAGATGAGTCAGTGGAATATGTGGTGTTGTCGTATACGTTCGACTGTGAGGGCAATGTACTTGAAAAGTATACTGAACACGATACGTGCTTAACAAGTAAAAGTGATATCGAAACAGATGACGAGCCACGTTGTTTATCATCCTTGTCTGACGGGGAGCAACAAGTCCCGCCTCAGTGAAACGTAATAAAGGACAACTGTTGTCCAAGGAGCGGGTACTAAAGATTATTACGTACGTAGATCAATCGCAGCACAGTAAAAAAAATTGTGAACAGATTTCCAGTAAGGCCGCAGCAATATGACCGTGTAGCGCGTAGAAAGACTACCGATATTCAAGGGAGGACAGCGTGCACTTGTTACAAAGCTGGTGTTGCTCGAATCAACGATGCTCGATACCATTTACAGGAAATGCATGACAGTTACCTACTAAGTTTTGCTCATCTAACTGTATGCGACACAAATTACAGTGATTTCAAGCAATGCAGTAGATGGTTGCCTAACTTCAAACAGTGCTACAGAATTGGAAAGCACAATATAACAAAACTTCAAACAATGTGCATAGCGAACTGCAGATTCAGTCCGAAAAACAAACAAAGTGAGTTTAGTCACAGTTCCTGTTACTGTGGTGGATGCAGTCCATGTGTTTAGCGGGAGACGCAAAATAATGGTTTTTGTATCCCGCCTGGATAGACGGCGCAAGGATCTACCCCTGTGAACTGCTTCTGCAAAATAGGCAGAGAGTGAAGGACGCGAGTAGGAGCAGGAAAATCTGAAGTAATTCGGTACTGCCTGTAAATTTTACAAGTTTATTAAAAAATATGAGTACATAAATGGTTACTTAACTGTAGCTGAGTGCGAAGCCGTACAGGTATCAAAGATAACAGTTACTAGAAGTTACAAAGGCAAAATCTGTATTGGGTCGCCCACTATGAAGTAGAAACAATGTTGCCTGGTCGTCTGCTCGTGATCAAATGGGCGTTGTTCGTCCGCTCTCGTAGTGCCAACCCACGAGAGCGCACCTAGGTTGTGGCATCGTAGCTATCGATACCACAATGGTGACCAGTGATTAGAGTGGAATACTTTGTTGCCAAAAACAACACTCAGTGGCTTTCATCCAAATGCTTCAGATGAAGTTCAAGCGTCGAATTATAGAGTTAGGTAAATATGCGGTCAAAACTAGTTAAAGAGTGCATTATAGTTACGTATAGTGTTCGAAGTGCAAATATTATTTTTATTTGGGTTGGCGATTACTCTTTCAGTCGTTACGTCCTACAAGTCATATGAGGTCTCGCTGTTTCACAGACGCCAGCTCAAAGCTCAAAGGAAGGCGCTGAGGGATATAAATGGAGATAAAAATGTTATTGTTCTTAATGCAGATAAGGGAATGCCACCGCCATAGTCGAAGGTGTTAAACTGGATAAAATATGGATGTCAGCGTTGCACCGTAAGCGTGACGATCGATTACATTCAATCGAGAATGTTGGCATTACCAGAGACAATCTCATAGCCGACGCCACGTGATCGACAGTGGTGCCCTCTGGGTTACCTCCTAGGATGTCTCCCGCAGTCGGAGACGAAACGTCAGGAGAGAGTTTTATACTTAGACCACGCCCTATCAGCTCGAAAGTTTTAAGTGAAGACGCCAGCTCTTTTTCGAAATAGCTTACGTAAATCGAATGCTAAATTTGAGCATAGGAAAGACGGGTTATACGTCGTTACACGTGGTGACTGCGACAGGGCCTTTCAAATCTTTCATATCCTAAATCATCAACAATTTATTAAAATTTTCTGGGTCTATGACAATAGTGCGTGAATGGTGAAAAAACAATAGCGGCAATAATATCAAGATATAGTAATAAGAATCGGAAAAAATCTGATGCTCAGATGGCGGAAGTCAAGAATGGAGATAATGAATTACTGTGTCAGGTAGTGAGTAAGAGAAGTTGACACACCTGACAGAACAGCCAAGCGGCGAGTCCTTCACCAGCAGAATAAGCTGGCTACGTGTTTACGACACTGTAAGTGAAAAATCCGTTGGCCTGTTAAGTGAAAGAAGGGCTCAGAAGCAAGAAACAGCCCCCGGTAGCAGAACAGGCAGGTGGTAGATGACAAATACGATTAGGAAGAAATTAACCAAGAGGTCATTATTGATCACCCACCATTAACATCACAAATGATGATAATATTGCATAATATTAACAGCGTTTTTGCGCAGAAAACGTCTTTAATGGGGAAACATTTCGAAGCTAATCTCACACAAGTAGGGAAAACCCAAGCTTGGATAGCTCAGTTGGTAGAGCACTTGCCCGCGAAAGGCAAAGGTCCCGAGTCTCGGTCGGGCACACAGTTTTAATCTGCCAGGAAGTTACATATCAGCGCACACTCCGCTGCAGAGTGAAAATCTCATTCTGGATGACTGTCGCTTCTTATCACGATTCGCCACAACTGTGGGTCTTTCCTCAACCGGATGAAGCCGAACCATGTACCCGAACCGCTGGTCTGGCCGCACTGAGCCGGAAGACATAGCTTGTTTGCCGAGGCCTCCACCTTCACCCGATCTGACGCTATGTGATTCTTACTTGTAGGGACTCATAAAGGATCATTCGCCTGTACCCCCACTAGCAACTCATGTATTTGATTTAGATCTGAAGTCACACTGATCAAGGTTTGGAAAGAGCTCGGCCATCAACTCGATGTGTGATGTGTGTCGCTCAATGCACACTCTGAAAACTTCTAAGGAAAACTGTTTGAGTTTTTCTTTAATTTGGTGTATTATTTGTAATTAAGTAGAATGTAATAAATAATGCAAAGCGTAAACCCCGATAAGATTTTCAAGTATTTTGAAGCAAGTACGTTAATATGATAGTTTGTATGGCAATGGGGCGGGGGGGGGGGGGGGGGGGAGGGGATAAGGGCTTGGCCTGGGGGTTTGCTGCATTTTTAATACTTTGGAAGACTATTGGTGACTTCTAAGCGTCATAAAAATAGTTCCAATTGCTATCCTGTTAAAAACCGGCATAATGTCGAATTTTAAATGATTTTCTTGAAATACCTCATTACTGAATACTCAATATTTTTTTCTTTCCCTCAGGGCTAGAGGGGGGGAGGGGGGGCGCCTTGCGTCCACCTCCACCCACCCCGTCACTCTTGTCACCGGCTATGGATACCCTTGTTTTGATGTTCAGATGGTAGAGCACTTGCCCGCGAAAGGCAAAGGTCCCGAGTTCGAGTCTCGGTCGGGCACACAGTTTTAATCTGCCAGGAAGTTTCATATCAGCGCACACTCCGCTGCAGAGTGAAAATCTCATTCTGGAAACATCCCCCAGGCTGCGGCTAAGCCATGTCTCCGCAATATCCTTTCTTTCAGGAGTGCTAGTTCTGCAAGTTTCGCAGGAGAGCTTCTGTAAAATTTGGAAGGTAGGAGACGGATACTGGCAGAAGTCGTGCTTCGGTAGCTCAGATGGTAGAGCACTTGCCCGCGAAAGGCAAAGGTCCCGAGTTCGAGTCTCGGTCGGGCACACAGTTTTAATCTGCCAGGAAGTTTCATATCAGCGCACACTCCGGTGCAGAGTGAAATTCTCATTCTGTAAACATCCCCCAGGCTGTGGCTAAGCCATGTCTCCACAATATCCTTTCTTTCAGGAGTGCTAGTTCTGCAAGTTTCGCAGGACAGCTTCTGTAAAATTTGGAAGGTAGGAGACGGATACTGGCAGAAGTCGTGCTTCGGTAGCTCAGATGGTAGAGCACTTGCCCGCGAAAGGCAAAGGTCCCGAGTTCGAGTCTCGGTCGGGCACACAGTTTTAATCTGCCAGGAAGTTTCATATCAGCGCACACTCCGGTGCAGAGTGAAATTCTCATTCTGTAAACATCCCCCAGGCTGTGGCTAAGCCATGTCTCCACAATATCCTTTCTTTCAGGAGTGCTAGTTCTGCAAGTTTCGCAGGAGAGCTTCTGTAAAATTTGGAAGGTAGGAGACGGATACTGGTAGAAGTCGTGCTTCGGTAGCTCAGATGGTAGAGCACTTGCCCGCGAAAGGCAAAGGTCCCGAGTTCGAGTCTCGGTCGGGCACACAGTTTTAATCTGCCAGGAAGTTTCATATCAGCGCACACTCCGGTGCAGAGTGAAAATCTCATTCATTGAACATAGAATCACCACGTTTTCTAGTGATTACTAGCACCAGTTTTTTCTTGCTGTCCATCGTCCTCTGCTTCCTCTTGTACCACACTTTCGTTTTTCTCCATATTCCCCGCCTCGCCGGCTCTAATGGTCCCCCAGCCTCCCCGCCTACCTCACTACGCCTGCTCCTCTCTCACGCGCCGCGCCGCCTCTGTTGTCCAGACGCCCTCCGACGCGCACACAGAAGTTGGTCCCGTCCTCGCAAGCGCCGGAAGTGGCCGGCGGGCGGGCGGCTGTCCCCGGCGTGGCCCCGCGCCGTGATGGATATTTAATCCCGCGGCTTGCTGGCGCGCCGGGCCCGCCGTAACTGCGCGGCCCGCTTTATCAAGTTATGGTCTGCACAAATTAGCAATTAGCGCGAGGTCAGCCGCCGGCACACAGAGGCTGATTTAATCTGCGTCCTCCAAGGCGGGCTGCCGGAACACTTGCCGTTCGAGCGGCCTCTCCTTGGCGATGCCCGACGCACCTCCGCGACACACGCGCCGCTGGCCCCGCACAACGTCGGACGACCCGTGTCGCATTTCATCAAAGTTTTGCCAGAAAGCGGTTACGGCCTATCTTTATTCTCCCATACGATAAAAATTTTTGTTGTCTGTCGCTTTCGTTAGTATTAGTATACATGGTGAATCACCTAAAGCCGAGCGTTCTAAGCCGCTGCAGTCATGGACTGTGCGGTTAGTCCCGGCGGAGTTTCGAGTCCTCCCTCGGGCATGGGTGTGTGTGTTTGTCTTAAGGATAATTTAGGTTATGTAGTGTGTAAGCTTAGGGGCTGATAACCTTAGTACTCAAGTCCCATAAGATTTCACACACACCCACACACACACACACAAACACAATCACCTAAAAGTTGCAACACGTGAATGGAAAGTGCTACTGACGTGCAGATTTCAGAGAATGGATTGGTAGTCAAGGGCTCTTATTGTTAGCCAATCAACAGATAATAATAATTAAAAAGTGTATTTTTTGTGCAATGGATGTTAACATTAACAGACTAAAAGAGAGGAAATTTAGAATGCGAACGGCGATCAAGTGCGATTAGTTTACAAGATATTGTGTTTCGAAAAGTTTCCATGCCGACACTTGTTTGTGCCACTCAAGCGCGTAGTGGCTAGTTACGATGTTGTTCTGTTTACTCTGTGCTTTTGTATTCCTTGAAGGTATTGCGAATTAAGGGGGGTAGGACATCAAACGGACCGACTTGGAGCAGGAGAGGCATCAGAGGACATTTTAATTTCCAGTGTCTATACTTTTACAAATAAATTCGTAAAACTATGTCAGCATCACCAGAAATGATTCCGGAATCATACTCATTGCAGTGGAAGTTCGAAAACATAACAAAATATTTTTTACGTGTGAAATTTCATCATTTTTTCACTTACTAATAGCTGCATTTGTTGCTATTGGTACACTTTTCTTCATAAGTTACAGAGATTCTTCGATGAATTTTGCACAGCATACATACCATACTTACAAGTGTATGAAATCTAGAATTTATTTAATTTATGTTTAGAAAAAACTCAAATTTTGTAGTTCATTGCCTCAATTTTTACCACAATTTTTAATAGATTTGGAGAAGTCTAGAGTTTCATACACCTTCAAGTATAGTTTTTATGCTGTGCAAAATTCATCAAAACATCTCTCTTACTTATGAAGAAAAGTGTACCTATAGCAACAAATGCTGCCATTAGTCAATGAAAAAATAATGAAATTTCACACGTAAAAAAATTATTTCGTTATCTTTTCGAACTTCCACTGCTATGAGTGTGAATTCTGAATCCTTCCTGGTCGTGCTGACAACGTTTTATGAATTTATTTGTAAAAGTATAGACAGTGTAAATTAAACTGTCCTGTGGTGCGTCTCCTGCTCCAAGTCGGCCCGTTTGACGTCGTACCCCCCTTAATACTCAGTTAGTGACAGTCCCAACGGTAGGGACAATGGGATTTACCAATGCAGAACTGAAATGCTTATGGTGTAGGGAGAATGCATGAAGAATGCAATGTGTCCTCGCACGCTTTATGCTGTAAGATATCCCAATAGACGTCAACCATCTCTGCAATTATTTATCAGCTTCTTTCATCCAGTTGAACGATAGTCCTAGTGTAAAATTTCGACAACATAACAGAAGGAAGCAAGTGACGTCTCATGAGAGGGAAATTAATGGTCTTGTTGCTCATGCAGTTACTGGCTCTTTAGCTTCCGTGTAGTCGCACGAGGATGTGGCATGGTATAGGCAAGTGTCCTACGCATTCTCCATCCACGTAAGTTACATCCCTATGACATCCATCTCCATCAAGAGCCGCATACAAACTAATGTGACAATCGTGTTAAGTTCTGTACATGGGCATTAGGATACCCCGATGTATCACGCATCTTGTTTAGTGATGAAGCCATATTAACCAGTCATGGTCAGGCAAACCGTTGAAACATGCACTATTGGTGTCCTCACAATCCCCTTTAGTTTCGTCAGGTGGAACGCTAGCGTCAATGGAATGTAACAGTGTGATGTGAGATAGTGAACCTTCAGCTGATAGACGAGGTTTTCATACACGGAAAACAGTACCGCAGCCTCCTGACAAACCATCTTTCAGTGATTCTGGAAGGCGTACCACTGCAGATGAGAGAAACCAACATGATGGCTGTGCAGCCCATACTGCACGAAGTACGAATTGTTTCCAAATCGTTGCATTAGACGCAGAGGACGTGTACCTTGGCCGACCTTCTCCGAATTTGACGCCTTTAGAACTTTTCCTGTGGAGAAAGCTGGAAGATGTTGTCTACAAGGACGTACGAACTACACTCGATGATATAAAACGACGTATTACTAAAGCCTACTCGGGCATCTCCGCTGAAATGCTAGCATCTCTTTCCACACCAGACTGGAAGCGTGTACTGCCGCTGCCGGTGATCATTTTGAACACAAGTTGTGATCCTCAGTTGTTCTGTATATGCAGCTGTGTTTATCTTTGGTGTGTGCTTCAAATGGTTCAAATGGCTCTGAGCACTATTGGACTTAACATCTGTGGTCATCAGTCCCCTAGAACTTAGAACTACTTAAACCTAACTAACCTAAAGACATCACACACATCCATGCCCGAGGCAGGATTCGAACCTGCGACCGTAGCGGTCCCGCGGTTCCGGACTGAGCGCCTAGAACCGCTAGACCACCGCGGCCGGCTTGGTGTGTGCTACAACAGGTATTGAACAAGTGTCGATGTGGGAGTTTTTCACAATATGATACCTCGTAAACGACTCGCACTAGAGCACCAGTGACATTCTAATTTACCCTACTTTTAGTTTGTTAATGTCTAGAGCATTGTTCCATTTAAAAAAGTACATGTTTTCACAAAAATACAATATGTTGATTGACTAACAGCAAGCGCTTCTGACTACCAACCTATTCTGTAAATCAACAGTACTTTCCATTGCCGCAGTATTGGCGGTGCTAATTTTAGGTGATTCATATCGTATATACGTGCATAGGGGTACGTTATAGCTTCTAATCCCTAACAATTCAATGCACCTACCTTGATAGGTTTCTTGCTGTCCATTCGTTGCAGTCTGCATTGGTAGGTACTAACTCAGCTGATGGAAAGCAACGTTGAAGAAACACCGACTACTGAGGCATAAGTCAAGCTTAGAGGCAACATCTGTAAGTTAGTAAAATTTCGGGCATTTGATGCTTATAATGTTTAAAACTGATATTAATTAGACTTATTGTATCCAAAACAAGTTTTAAACGGCTATGAATTCCGTATTTACTGTCAAAATTACCACTGGTTACCGTTTTTATTAAAAGTTCTGCACAAGAAAGCAGCCGAAGTTAACTATCCGAAGAGAATGATTTTAACGTTTTCTACAGTCACTGAATAACAGATATTCGCGATTTACTACGTCCAGTCGGTCAGTGGCTTCTTAAGAAAGAAGTGCCCTCCTAAATGTTCCGAGATCCTCACGAAACGCGCCACTCGGAGTTTAAATACGACAAGAAAGTTCACTTTCGAATAACTTTCTAAGTGAATTAAAACTTTCAGACTTTCACCAAAATTCTCAAAACTGCAGTCACTTAATAATCGCAATAAGAGAACCTATGAAATGCAAGACGTTCTTCATCTTATCAAAAATAACTGTGTCTCGGTTCCACTGTTCTACGCAGTGACATGGTTCGCGAGCGACTCTTAGACACTCACACACACACACACACACACACACACACACACAACGGTATCACAAAGCACTACACAAAGTGTGGGATAATGCTGAATTCCTGTCTGCTGATGACTTAAGCAGCCAATCAGAAATTCTAACGCTACAGAACCAAAATTCATTTAAATAGAATATAATATTAATTTTCCTTAGAAGTGAAATGTTAATTAACTTCAAACCTCATCTGGCTGTGATTTCTACAGTGGAGTTGTACTGTTGATGCCGACGGTGTGGCCGAGCGGTTCTAGGCGCTACAGTCTGGAA
Organism: Schistocerca gregaria; assembly: GCF_023897955.1. Taxonomy (NCBI): domain Eukaryota; kingdom Metazoa; phylum Arthropoda; class Insecta; order Orthoptera; family Acrididae; genus Schistocerca; species Schistocerca gregaria. The sequence goes on along the minus strand of NC_064921.1, from coordinate 106,997,565 downwards.
CTGCGCGACCGCTGCGGTCGCAGGTACTAATCCTGTCTCGGGCATGGATGTGTGTCATGTCCTTAGGTTAGTTAGGTTTAATTAGTTCTAAGTGCTAGGGGACTGATGACCTCAGAATTTAAGTCCCATAGTGCTCAGAGCCATTTGAACCACTTTTGTACTGTTGATAAAAATCTGTCCATGGAATAGGAAAAAAATAGAATAAAATTTAATACTTCTTGAAGCCACAAATACACAAGAGTCAGTGGATCAGTATGATCAATGGCCTCCATGTCATCTCCACTCAATTCTTTGATTATAGCACTGTAACGTCTTGTGTACAAAATCGTTCCAATACCAATTATACTCCTGCTGTCTTACTAGAGGACGACTGATCTGTAGCAATGGACGACAGAAGGTAGCCTCCAGTATCAGCTGCCACTGATGGTTAGTCCATGGGTCCACCAAAACCGTCCCAGTCTGGGCAACAAACTGCTCTAATCTCCAGCTTCAAATGAGTCAGCTTACCCAACAGGCAGTCAAAGATCGACATTCATTGTGACCTGCTGGCATCCAACATTGCGGTCCATCTGATGGGACGACGCCTGGGAGTCACAGAGTAATCCTAGGGCATAGCACAAACGTGAATAATTAGGGTAAAAGTAATGGAAAGGAAACGGGATAGAAAAGGAGCGGAAAGAAAATAATGACTTCGAGCCACACAGGGCACTGGAGCAAAGCAACGACGAGAATTGAAAATTCCAGGAGTGGGAGACCCCGTATAGCATGGTAATTGATCAGACAGCTGTAAAGGAAAGACCGAGATACTGGGACTAAAAATATAATTCATTCAGAAAACAGGATAAAATAGATGAAATTATAGTGTAATCTGGGTGCTCAGGGCAACTGGAAGAGAAAGCAGAGGGATGGACAGACATAACTGATTTGAAACAGTCAAGAAAACGAAAAATAGAATAGCACCTCGATGAGAGGGAATTAACTCAGAAGTGATAATACAAAAGGCGTTCAAAATGTTTTGCACACTCGTCGTTTTTTGAAGGAAGAGAATGAAATTTTTGTGAACATACTTGGAACATTTCACTATAAGTTGGTAGGTAAAAGTACTTTCTTTTATTTGCAAGTGAGTCATAATGGACCTTGAAATAGATGTCAGGTTGCGACGACGGGAGGTGATGGAGTTCCTCTTCAAGACCGGCAATGACGCTGCCACATCGAATCACATGAAGTTGCTCCCTGTTTATGGGGTGGACACAGTGGATCGCAGCAGTATCCAGCAGTGGTCGTAGGAAGAAGAAACCATGACTTTCACTGACAGCAGGCCGAAAGGTGATGGCCTTCTTCTTTTGGGATCAGTATGGCGTCATTTTATTGACTTTTTGGAACGTACCTCCACAATTAACCGGGACCTTTACTGTTTGTCATTGGACAAGCTGCAAAGTGACATCAAGACCCATAGACCACAGCTTCAGGGTCAGCTCATCGGGTTTACCACGACAATGCTAAACCCCATACAGCCCTTATGACCTAGGAGAAAATCAGGAAAATGGGTTGCAAAATTGTTCCTCGTCCTCCCTACAGTCCGGACTTGGCTCCGTCTGATTTTTACTTTTCTGGTCGTCTGAAGGCCCACCTGCGCAGTAAAACATTTGATAGTGAGAAAGACGTTATTCCCTGCGTCAAGCGATGGTGTAAAAGTTAATCCTCAGAATTTTTCCAAACTGCATTTACATCATGGAAAGATCGTTGGGCCAGGTGCCTTCACAGCTGATGGAGGCTATATTGATTAGGCTCAACGTTTAGCTAAATGTTCCAAGTATGTTCACAAAAAATTTCGTTCTCCTCCTGCAAAAAATTAAAAAAAATTAGAGACGACTGTGCAAAACTTTTTGAACGCCCGTTTTTTATATGGTGCAACATATCTAGAAATCAGAATTCTCCATTGATATAACATGCCTTGGGATACAGGTGAAATACCAGATGAATGGAGTTGCACTGAAGTTATTTCACTGTTTAAAAAGGGAGACCGAAGTAACAGGACTATTACAGGTGAATCAGTCTTCTGAATGCCACTTGTAAAATCTACAGAAAAATAATTAATGAAGGGCTTCGGAACACCTCTGATTCAATTTTAGTAGAACAACAGACAGGCTTCCCTAAAGGAAGATCTCGCATCGACGCTGTTTTCACTCTGCATTTTGCTGACGGTACTTCTGTTTTTAGAGAGACATCCAGTGATGCTATATTGTCGATACTATCGCACAGTGCTCTGTTTATATGAGAGTTCTTTTCCATAATCCTTTCTGAATGCGCGGTGCACTGTTATAGCATACAAACATTTCACGTATTCACAAAACCTTTTTTCTTCCTTCGTCGCCATTTTATTCAAGGCGCTCGTAATACCATCTGTTCATTGCATCACTCACAAATGTACCTACAATATTTTCGAAGATACACAACTTTGGAAACGACTGAATAGTTATAGTAGTTTTCTTTACCATTTAATTTACAAGTGAGTCGAATCATAATTAAAATAATACTTTTTTTTTAAAGAATCTAGCTCTTCAGACAAAACAGTTATCAGCATAAAGAATAAAGCAGAAACTAAGAATGTAGATTTTGAATATATACACTCCTGGAAATGGAAAAAAGAACACATTGACACCGGTGTGTCAGACCCACCATACTTACTCCGGACACTGCGAGAGGACTGTACGAGCAATGATCACACGCACGGCACAGCGGACACACCAGGAACCGCGGTGTTGGCCGTCGAATGGCGCTAGCTGCGCAGCATTTGTGCACCGCCGCCGTCAGTGTCAGCCAGTTTGCCGTGGCATACGGAGCTCCATCGCAGTCTTTAACACTGGTAGCATGCCGCGACAGCGTGGACGTGAACCGTATGTGCAGTTGACGGACTTTGAGCGAGGGCGTATCGTGGGCATGCGGGAGGCCGCGTGGACGTACCGCCGAATTGCTCAACACGTGGGGCGTGAGGTCTCCACAGTACATCGATGTTGTCGCCAGTGGTCGGCGGAAGGTGCACGTGCCCGTCGACCTGGGACCGGACCGCAGCGACGCATGGATGCACGCCAAGACCGTAGGATCCTACGCAGTGCCGTAGGGGACTGCACCGCCACTTCCCAGCAAATTAGGGACACTGTTGCTCCTGGGGTATCGGCTAGGACCATTCGCAACCGTCTCCATGAAGCTGGGCTACGGTTCCGCACACCGTTAGGCCGTCTTCCGCTCACGCCCCAACATCGTGCAGCCCGCCTCCAGTGGTGTCACGACAGGCGTGAATGGAGGGACGAATGGAGACGTGTCGTCTTCAGCGATGAGAGTCGCTTCTGCCTTGGTGCCAATGATGGTCGTATGCGTGTTTGGCGCCGTGCAGGTGAGCGCTACAATCAGGACTGCATACGACCGAGGCACACAGGGCCAACACCCGGCATCATGGTGTGGGGAGCGATCTCCTACACTGGCCGTACACCTCTGGTGATCGTCGAGGGGCCACTGAATAGTGCACGGTACATCCAAACCGTCATCGAACCCATCGTTCTACCATTCCTAGACCGGCAAGGGAACTTGCTGTTCCAACAGGACAATGCACGTCCGCATGTATCCCGTGCCACCCAACGTGCTCTAGAAGGTGTAAGTCAACTACCCTGGCCAGCAAGATCTCCGGATCTGTCCCCCATTGAGCATGTTTGGGACTGGATGAGGCGTCGTCTCACGCGGTCTGCACGTGCAGCACGAATGCTGGTCCAACTGAGGCGCCGGGTGGAAATGGCATGGCAAGCCGTTCCACAGGACTACATCCAGCGTCTCTACGATCGTCTCCATGGGAGAATAGCAGCCTGCATTGCTGCGAAAGGTGGATATACACTGTACTAGTGCCGACATTGTGCGTGCTCTGTTGCCTGTGTCTATGTCCCAGTGGTTCTGTCAGTGTGATCATGTGATGTATCTGACCCCAGGAATGTGTCAATAAAGTTTCCCCTTCCTGGGACAATGAATTCATGGTGTTCTTATTTCAATTTCCAGGAGTGTAGAAGTGAGCCTGGAACCAAAATTTACCTCCATGATGTTGAAAATAGATACGCAAAGTGACAGAGCATCTGAAGGATTTGAAGATTACGACATTAGAATCATAAAAGCTAGACCAAGAGCAGAGACGTTAGAAGACTTGTCAATGAAATATCTGATTTAGATCCACTTCAAGGAAACCGATTGTTATAAACTCTCAAACAAAATTATAGACACTTTCCGGACGCACCTGGAACATTGAAGAACTTTGAATATGATATGGAAACACTACCACATGAACCTTTCTGTTGATTTATCCACATTCAGTGTCGTTAGCGAAGAAACAAACAATTCATGGAGAAACTGAAAAACACGAGTGCAACGAGTAGCAACGAATACAGATCCACAGAAAACAAGAAGGATAGGGAAGTGAGAATAGTTATTGAAGCCAGGAAACTGAATGAAAGTGCGAAAAGAGACACCGCTAGCATTCGCTACACGAGATGTTGCACAGATTCTATAACGTTCGATATTTAGCTAGTCTGGACCTGACAGCCAAATAGTGACAAATCATCCTTGATGTTGAATTTAGAAAATGTACCGCTTTTCTCTTTGCTGGACATAACCCACAAAATGCATGCTTTCGCAAGTCGTACTTCAATGAAGCATGAACGTAATTACACAATTTCTGAAAAGGAAGCATTAGCCATAACTTGGGGACTGAAAACATTTCGCAGTTCCTTGTGGTCTGGCAAGGTAAAATTACATGCAAACCATAAAGCACTTTCCTGTTTGAAGGATTCTCCATTATTAAACCAAAGGTTTTGGAGTTGGGCTTTATATGTCTAACAGTTTTGTTTTTGTTTTCTTTTGCAAAATACATTATGTACCAGGCACAGAGAACCAGGTTGTAGATGCACATTTTTAGGCTCTCAGAAGCTAAAAATCAAATTGTCCAGGATCATCAAGAGGAACTAACTTTTACAGTACCAGTTAGCTACAAAATAGAGAATATTTCTAGGGACATGAGATTTTAGAATGACGATGGTGTCCGAAAATCCTTTAAAGTTAAATTTGGTGGATCAGAGCGTCCTCAGATACCCAAGTATTATAAAATCCTTAAAAGTGTATTGTATAGGAGGAATCAAAGTAGTAGTGAAGAATGAAAAGTTTGCTGTTTGAGTTTGAGTTTGAAGTGGATTATTTTCATCTAGCCTATGGACATAGTGAAAGAAAAAAGTGCAATGAGAAAATAGCAAGTGTAATCAGGATGTGTAATAACGCTCTGAAGAAAGTAATTGAAAAACTCAAATCTTGCAACAATTGACAAAGAGCTAAAGTTACTCACAACACCTAACCGAGGCACTATGCACAGTTTAAGAGCAAATGATAAGTGTGAGTTGCTGTCAGCAGACTTATATGGATCCCTTCCCAAAACTTTGGGAAATTTCTCTTCTATATTAGTAATTTTGGACGTATTTTCGAAATTTTTGAGATTATATTACATTAGAAAAGCTTCCGCTAAAGGAGTATGGTATAAAATGTTAGAATACTTTATTGATATGAACACCAAAAACAGTAGATCGACTGTCGGGCAATGGACTTCAATTACTAAACTATAGTTAGAGGCTAAGAGGAGAAGGAGTAATACACATATGAGTGTACCACCCTTCTAGTAACCCTGTGGTACATTGTGAGAGAACTGCAAAGATTATGTAGAACGTACTGCCATGAAAATCATAGAACTTGGGGAAATATTATTTGAAATTTTGAAGCAATCATGAACACATTACAACAGAAATCCATTGGTTTTGGACCTGAAGAAATAACGTTGGGCTGCAAAAGTAAAAGCATAATCGAAGAAATACTTGAATTTCATCCTGGAAAAGAAATAAGTCTCGATAGGAAAAAGAAATTGATAAGTTAAGTAATAAAAAAAAGCACAAACTACAGTTAAAAGACACAATGAAAAATTAAAAACAGTAAAATTCACTATAGATGTATCAGTTCTCATTAAAAAGCGTGAGAAATCCAGTGAGGTAATCAAGGAATTCCAGAATTTATGTATATTTATTATGGACGTTTAACACAGGGGATTCCACAACTAAATGCATATTTTCTGGTATACCCTAGATCGCTGTTCAGCGACGTTTTTGAATCCAAAGTGGTGTTAAATTGAAGATGAAATCACATGGCCGAGAGTGGACTCTATAAATAATAGCAAGCAGCAAGCCTGTGAAACGGAGTAAGAAAAAAATGTGGCAAATGGACTGCATAACTCTTATAACGAAGCAGTCAAGTGTTGTGCAACGAAAATGTTGATTTATAAATCCCTAGTCTCCAAAAAAAGCAAAGGATGGACTGCCATCGGATCGCTACATGGGAGAGCATGAATTTCTGATTCTAAGTGAAACGCGTGTATTTTATGTAAATAATTTTGTTTATTAAAACCAAATTTTTGTGTCATTAAAATAAAATATGAGAAAATAGGTATTTTAGTATAAAAAGGAGTGAAGAGAGTTATTGGTAAGAATCGATTATAAGTTTTTTACATATCTGTGAAAAGTAAAAATTTTGACCAAAATAACTAAGAGGCACGTTTTTCTTTAAGTTTTAACGAAGTGAAATTTTAAAAGATTTTTGTACAACAGTTTCTGTAAACAACTTGTCTCCAATAACATAAATGTATTTCAAGAAATATTGTCAACTTGGGCGGTTCTTTAGTTGAGAGCATTTTAACTGTGTAGGTGAAATGTAAAAGTGGTAGATGTTTCCCTCTCAAATATAAAAGAAATTCGGGATGGCGGAAAGGTGGAATGATTTGTCACGCTGTCTCTAAGTGAAACAAAGATCGAAGTTAGTCTGTAGGCAGCAGCAATAGAGCTAAAATCTTAGCGTAAGACAGGCTTATGCATCAGTCACTGCCCAAATAGCCTTGGATGGAAGCTTTTGTTTCATAATAGTACAGAATTTACCCGTTTGGCTACATTATATACACAATTCGAAGCCAAGAAGAATTAGCAAGCTCAAGAACATTAGGAGTCATGGGTGCTATTGCATGAGTTGTGTAGCCACAACGCTCAAACGCCACACCTGTCTCATACAGCAAAAGGTTAAGAAATTTATCTAGAGCTATAATAACACCTTGAACCAGAAAATTTTCTGTGTGTGTCTTTGGAAATAATAAAATGTTGCTATCGTACACTAGTTCAAACTACTTCATTTTCCAAAAAACATGTACCTACACAGCGTTTTATCCCAGTACATACGATCTCGAGTATCCTAAAACTATAAACAGTATTATAAACAAATAAGTAACAGTAAAAATAATAAAATTTATTTATTTATTTATTTTCTGTTCGATATGCTAGATGCCTTACAGTACTATACACATTCAGCATGGGAAACATAATTAACATGCAAATATAACAAAACATTAGTCATTATAAATTTAGTTATACATATTTTAGTACTTATAAACCTCCAGTGCACATATATTGTAATCTGTCAACAAAATTTAAGATTAAAGAGAAACACTTAAATTACAAATCCAAGAGATGGCACAGTCTATAAGTCTATGTAGATCCTCTAGTGAACCGTCCCGTAAACGATGAATTTCACACTCGAACATGTGATGCATCGTCTGTGTTTCGCCGCAGTCACAGTGAGGACCGTACATGTAGCCCCATTTGGCCATCGGCTCGTTGCACCGTACAACACCAGTTCTCATTCTGTTTAGTGCCACACAGGTTCTTCGACTGATGTTGAGGCCAGTAACACGGTCAGCCGATTTCTTAATGAGGTGTCCATTGATAACATTTGCTTGTTGACATAGGTGTTTCCATTCTGCTATGGTGTCAAGATTGTTCGAAGAGTGGTTACAGAAGGGATTTCTTGACTTGAATCGTGTCAGGGCTAGCAGATCAGCGTGTATTGTATGTGAGATCAGCAGCAATTTGTTGCATATCTCTTTGGGTTACGTTTTGTCTGCGGAGTGAGGGAGGTTCAGTGTTTGCCAGCACAAAGAGCCATGGTGTTGGGGTAGGTCTCACTGTTCCAGTTATCGTTAGCAAGGTGTAATTTAGGCGAACATCTACTTTATTGACGTGCGAATTGTTGGCCTATACAGGCGCACAGTATTCTGCAACGCTGTGGACTAGAGCCAAGGAGGAAGTGCGACGTGTCGTAGCATTACTTCCCCAGGTAGAGCCCACTAGTTTCTGGACGATATTGACTCCGATTTTGAGTTTTTGTCTGACATCCTGCAGGTGATCTTTAAATGTTAGGCTGTGGTCTAGTTTAACACCCAGGTATTATGGTGCTCTTTCAAGTCCTATATTCTGGCCTGCTATATTCAAACGCAGCTTCCTGTCTGCTTGTTTGTTATTCAGGTGCATCACTGTGCTTACTGTTCTTGATTCATTAAGGTTAAGATGTCAGGTCCTGTAGTAGTTATGAAACTCCAAAAAGTCAGGATTTAGGCCTGATTCCAATGTTCGAATGACTCCCCATGCAAAGCAATAGCCACATCATCCGCATATGCGAACTTCCGTGATTTGAGTTCCTGTATATCAGAGATGTACAAATTAAACAGTGAAGGAGCTATCATAGAGCCAAATGGCAGCCCATTATTGAGGATTCTGGCTTTGCTTGTTTTTTTTCTGAACTTCAAGATACACATACCAAGGAATAGTAAAATAAATAATAGTAAAATATTTTGTATGTGTTTCTATATAATCAGAAAATGTTGTTTGTGGAGCATTAAATTTAGATCTTTCTGTAAGTTACAATTTTTCTGAACTTCACGTGTTACTTATGAAATGAAAAGAAAAATCTACTTACGAAAACAAGATTAGGAAAAACCTTATTTATTTAAAAAGAAATGTCCTTGACCATTTTGATAAATAACATCGTGTGTAAAGTATTCTTATGATATAAGTTAGCACACTGAAAATGATTACACTAGAAGATACGATACTGTTGTACAGAATATTTAACTGTTTAAGTCTAGTGCTATAAGCAAAGTAGAACATAATCAGTTAAAATTTTCCTATTTTTCTAATAGTGTATAGTAAAGATTTCATAAGAGTTGAAAGTTTTTAGCATTATCAGACAAAGTACAATCTAAGGGCCACGATTTGCTCAGTTACTGTGATGGTCCACAAATAAGGAATGATAATTCAGAGTAGGTGTTAACAGTTTGCTTGACGCTTAACTGATTTACAATAATAACAACTGGTTCTTCAGATCTCTGTTGAACAGACCCCTCATGGCCGATTTTTCTTTGCCTATACTTGAATAATCTTATGTACGCAAAGAACAGAAAAGGAGTTAATATAGTTTAATTCCTCTATTAACCAAGTAAGAATGAAAGTTAGCTGTTGTGCTGTGCAAGGGAACCTGTTTCTGCTTTCCTAAGGACAGTAAGGTATATACAAAACATTAAATCACGTTTTAGAGTAATTCAGTGAAGGTGGCTTCTTGCCTGATTACGCTGGAGACCTTTCATAAATAGTCTTGGCCTCATAAAGGACCTGAAACCAAAAGGTTACTGGTTCGATCCCTGATTATCTGCAGTAGTGCTCTATATTTGTATTCTTTCAGGATACGAAATAGTAGTGTGATACTTGTATCTATTAAACTGCATGCTCCGGCAGTTTTTTTCTTAAATTTCCTGCAAAAGGTGTGACGTTAATTTAGGGAATGTAATATTTAGAATCTCTTTTGAGAGCAACTTTTATAGGAGTTCTTTGAGATGGTACTGATTCGAACGTTCCAAGAAAAGGCCATGTATAGGAGAGTCTACACATGACTAGATACTCCCTGTGGAAAGAAGGTCTTCATTTAAAGATGGTTTTTTACTGTGACAGTAGTGATAATATTTTTATAAAATCTACCCGGGAACATCAAGGAAACGGTGGCCAGATACGAAGCCGGAACAGGCAACAGCTCCTAATCCATGGAGTGTAAGATAATCAGAAATTAATGGCACTGTAAAATATTCAGGTTAATTTATCAGTATCGATTGATGTAGCAACGTTTAGCTCAACTCGAAAAAATTACATGTTGTTCTAAGCATAGAAACATAATGACGCCTGGAAAGAAAACATTAGTAACAGGAGTAAAACCTTCTAGTACACAACAGAAGGCAAACAAAAAAAGCACGTAATCTTGAATGTAAAATTTTAGTCATTAATTTCAACGAAACTAAGCTTCCAGAAACTTCAGGAAATCGAAATATACATAGTGTAAACACTAGTATTTTTATGTAATACCTGCATGACCACGGTGCTTACTGGACGTACAGTATGGGAACCTTAATATTGATGCTTACAGAGTAAGCTTAGTATAACCACTTTGTGGGACGCCCGTAAAGCTTTTAAAGTGAAATTCAAATTTTTTTCGGTTAGTTTAACTAGCCAGTCACGCTGGCCTAGAGGTTCTGGGCGCTTCAGTCCAGTACTGCGCGACTCCTACGGTCGCAGGTTCGAATCCTGCCTCGGGCATTGATGTGTGTGACGTCCTTAGGTTAGTTAGCTTGGAGTAGTTCCAAGTACTAGGGGACTGATGACCTCAGATGTTAAGTCCAATAGTGCTCACAGCCATTTGAACCATTTTTGTAGTTTAATTAAAAATCATTTATTGAAATCCCGACGTAGGAATAACAAAAAACTTATAATTTTCGCGCAACCTGCTGCATTAGAGATGCAGTACGATACGAGAATCAAATTACTCTGAAATCTTATACATACACATTTTTTTTTATTTTCAATAATCATTTCATTCTTTTACGTGTTTGATAGCTTATACGACGAAACATTTTTCTAGCGTTTTCTTTCGTTTCCATATTTCAGCCATATGTTCCCAATGGCCCAGTAAATGTATTAACGTTCACCTCAGGAAACTTGTCATGGGGCATAAGCGACAACGCTCATATCTGCGACCATTCTTTTGCTGTCACGTTTTACATTTCTTCCTGGAGTGTGTTTATGTTTCACGCGAAAACAAAGATGCAGCAGTACAATATCGTACACTTCCATTCCTTTCAGGACATACAGGACACAAAATCAGTTCATAAATAATTCTAACCCGCATGCTGGTGCACTGAAAAAAAAAAAACTCATTAGCTCTCTTGGATAAAGATTCACAGTCTAAAGTAACGTTTCCACAAACATTTTTGGCGACGGACAACTTTGACTTCTGTGTTTTTGCCAGGTCCATAAGGTTCAAGAAAAATTAACTGAGTTAATCTAGAAATGAACTTTAACCTTAACTTTTAACATATTCGTTAAAGATAAAAGTAGCATGCATTAGCGGTACTGTTACAACAGACAACACAACATTTCTTTTAGTAGGAAATTAAATTCGGTTTGCATCAATGTGATTATTGAGCTTGCGTCTTCTGAACATGTTCAGTAATCCTGGGGCTACTGTTGTTGCTCCAAGCTTTGCGCCTATCATCACTTATTTTCATTCGATTCCTCGACTAATTTTTAATTATCTCGAAAGCGTAAAACCCTTGTTCGCATAAGTAAGATAGTGCAAAGCGGTATCTCGAATTTTTGTGTACGAAGATTCTTTTTTGGACTAAAATTGTGCAACAAAATCAGATTCAAACGCGTCCTTACCATTTCTACCATTTTGGAATTAATGACGTCTTCTTGAATTTATCTGCAACTTCTCCAGCATTAGTGCTAACAGGATTACGATTCTGTTTTCAGTTAACATTTTGTTATGCTCTGGGAAGTAACAACTTCATCAGTCAACTTTTTTAGAGGACTCATCATGTCATGATGTTTTTCTGTATGTTGGCCACAATCGTGACATTTTTTTTCACATGAACGGGTTCTTTTATTGCTGTGAACGCAGAGTAATTGTCATCGGCAAATTTGTTCCTACGTAACTGAAATTTCAAAGAAAAGCATTAGGTTTATCTTCAAAACTAAATATATCTTCAACGTCTTCTAAATAACTGTTTCCGGAACACTTTATAATGTTATGTTTCTGAAAACACACGGTTACTATTTTCACGATGTCCATATGTTTCGATGTCGTTTCCAGTTACCATTTTTCTTCGATTATGTTGTCGTCGTATAACAGCCGACAAACACGACTTATTGACAATAATTAGAAATATCAGTTGATACATCGCACTGTAAAGCGAAGCACGGAGATTTTTTAACTCTTGAAAGAAGTTGCTCATCGATATTATTTGACATTAGTTCAGTTCGAGATTTCACCGTGCGGTTCGACAGAGGTATTTACTGTTTTTCTCCTTATTTTCCTTTTACATTATAATTAAGTAACCACTTTTGGAATTTGTGCATTGCCTTAAACCACATGAGTGTGACCTTCGAATTACGCCACACCATACAGATTTCGAACATGTCATAGAATTATGAGATACAAAATAGCCACTGGTAACGGGTATGGTGGAAACCAGTCGGTTTTGACTGGCAGTACAAGTTCACTGTACTTGCCTGACCACTACCTCCAACTGACGGTTCTCTAAATTTTCTTAATAAACTTTCGCGATAAGAACGTAATCTTAGCTTCTGGGATTCCCATTTGAGTTGACAATGCATCTCCGTAATGCTAACGTGTTGCTTGAACCTACCGGTGACAAATGTAGTTGTATGAAGACGGTATCTCTTCTTCGGATATATGTTCGAAAGGACATGTCCGAAAGAACAGATACCATTGGTGATATTGCAACTCTCGAAGAATGAACAATAAAATCCGGACCTTTAGTTGTTTACAGGCGTTGATAAATATCAGTGAGGACAGTTGAAAATGTTTTCCCCAGCCAGTACTCGAAACCGGAATCTCCTGCTTATATGGCAAACGCTCCATCGGTCTGTTTCTTGTTTTCTTCGTTCTGTTCGGTATTGTTCGTTGCGTTTGGTCTGGGCAGACGTCACAAAACATCCGTTGAAGGTGATCGTTGATTCCTTTACTCAGTTTTTTATTATAGAGTGCGAGAAGCCCTCTGACTGAACACGCTGAGATACCGTGCTGGCGATCCGTCTGAGCCACCGAGGACACAGAGGATAGCGCGACTGCAGGGACCTATCTGTGGCACGTTTCCCGTGACACCCACATTCTCAACTTACTGTCCACACACAACATTTGTAGTGCCCTGCCCCTGCACACATTACTCGCGACAGACAGTCTATCGATTCACGTAAGGTTTCGGGTAATGTGAGTGCATCTGCACTGAAGAAGGTCATTGGCCGGTATGCCTTATCTATATGAAGATTGTATATGTTCTTTCTGACATGAGTACAGTGGGCGCGGCACGACAAATGTAGTTTGTAAGTTGAGAATGTGGGTCTCACGGGAATGCCAGAGATAAGTTCCTTCAGTCACACTATCCTGTGTGTCCTCGATGGCTCAGACGGATAGAGCGTCTGTTATGTAAGCAGAACATCCCAGTTTCGAGTTCCGGTCGGGTCACACATTTTCAACTGTCCCCGTCGATATTTATCAACTCCTGTAAGCAGATAAGGCTCTGGATTTCACTGTAATTTCAATCTAGAAGCTCGCCTCTCAACTGTTTCGATGTCCTCCTTTAGTCCGACCTGGTGCGGATCCAAAACACTCGATCAGTACTCAAGAGTAGGTCCCACTAGCTAGCTATCCCCCACGAGGTCAGTCGGTCATGCTCTGTGGCCAATGGGCACGAGGTAACTGCCCATGCAAGCACTGGCATAATGCGTCATGGGAGCGGCTCCGCAGACAGCGGCCACTCTCCAGACTGTTGTACAAACACAAAGGCGTCCGCTAACGCTACTCTTTTGGTCGAGTCTGCTTGCTGCCGTGGTTTCTGCAACGAGTTGTGGCCATCTCCAGACTCTGGGATTACAAGAATATTCACTTCGGAGCTCTGTCGATGAGAAATGTTTCATTAGTCATGAATTAAATTCCCAATCTCGATCCCGATTTCAGCTGCAATATCCGATTTTAAAAGAAACGATGATATTTGCGACATTTTATGCAGAAACCATAGAGCAACATATGAAAAGTTCCTGAAGTGCATGTATCTTCACATGATTTCCGGAATATCACAGCATTTACGCGACTGTTCTCAGTATTAATCGCATGGAGGTATTCTAACGATCGCCTGCACACCATAATTCAGAAGATAAAGAGAGGAAACTATATCCTTAGAGAGGCGCAACTTGAACGACGTCATTACCTGGAAAATGCTGATGTCCATTGAGTAACTAGAAACCGATCTTGTCTGCGATGAATTTTACACGAAAACTCGAAAATAGAGCAAATTGTTAATTCCACTAGTATTTTTTAGCGAATACCGATGGCAGTGATAAAACAGGTTCCAGATCATCGGTCAACAATGGTGTGTTTTCAAACATTTTGGATTTGCTGACACTATCTGAAAGTAGTCTTCGGCTAGGTAAAATCAGTACGAAAAACTTTAGGCTAGTCAAAGCTACTCTTTGATGCTTTTCTCTGCTAACAGCTCTATTCCTCCCTGATACCTACACCTGCCCGAAACATTTAGCACTGAGATATGGTCTCCTTTGCGTATCCCCAGTCATCAGATTTACTATTACTCGCTAAACGAGTGTTATTTCGTCTTAAGGTTTTTCCAGAACAAATTATCTGAACCGTGACATCTCAGGGACACCTAGAGCTGCGACTATATACGGTGCGTGTGATTATGTTTTGTTGATTTCGTGTCTTCACGAAGTATGTAGGAGTGTCTGGTGGTCGATAGATATGTGCAGGGTGTAGAAGTGATGATTTCGTGCAGGATACGAATTGTGCTGAGATAGCTTGGTTGGAGATCGGTTTCACTCTGAAAAACTCACACTTCCCTCAACGTAGGAGAGCTGTGTAACTGTCTAAGTGTCTTTGGCAACAGCTTCCATATTACAGTATCTATAGACCCCTCTTGCAGTGTTTAACTGACAGTGCAATATGAGTGCTGCACCATCCACACAAAAATAGTTCTCCGCTGAAATTCTCATAATTTGTCCTTCTGTAGACAGCGGCGGCAATGCTCCCACACCAGAGGCAGCATTTTGATGGGTAAATTCAATTACAGGAAGTTCCATGACGTCAGAGAGACACAAGCTATCCTTCGTAATGGGCATAGGAGTCTCTACAGTTTGGTTAGAACAAGACTGAGGCAGAAGAAGGCATCTACGGAAAGTTCCGTGATGTCAGAGAGTCAAATGATGTGTCCTTTGCCTATTCAGAGATAAGTAAAGGCAGACCAGCCTCCTCTCGTTCGGAAAGGTGATATATTCCCCCTCCCCCCCCCCCCCCCCCCCACACACACAACTGCTATTGTGGCTTTAGAGGATCTACAGACAATCAGTTGCAGCACATCGAAAACATGTCGAAAATTCTAGCCGTTTATTTCTCGTCTATGGGACAGTGCTTCGAATTCTTGGAAAATTCCGAACTGCGTGTGTCTGTGCTTTTTTTCACTATCTGTTTTGGGATTTGAAATATGTCATGTACTTTTAGATAAGTAATTGTTCTGATTTTCCAGTCTGTGGTTAGACACCAGTGTATATTACCCATTATATAACTATGCTTCGAAAAGCGATGACAATAAAAAAAAGTGCTTTAAGATCCCTGACACTATCAACAAATATAAACTACGCCCACTCAACGTTTCAGAAAATCTATGAAAACCACAGTAACTGAAGGGCTCCGAAATTCTGTTATCTCTCACATTGTTTCCACACAAGCAGCTGAAATTCGAAAAGTGGTAGTCGGGGGAGAGGGGGCGGCGGAAAGTGAGGGGTGGCTGTAGGACAGTTTCGAGTGGCGCTATTGTGGTCCAGGGTAGCCGGTCTTCAAACTTAGAGGCGAACATACACGTGCGCGACCAGAAAAAAAGGGCGGGGGAGAATGGCAGAAACTGGGGACGGAGTATGTCATAGAGGGGAGGACAATCTACAAGCAGGATAACACCACCATGGACAGATTTCCTACCAAAATAAATGAATAAATAGCTTAGGTCCTTCTTCTTCAAGAGCTCAGGACAGACGGACCGTTTCCCGCAATTTTCAGGATTAGAGTGGTGCTGGGGAGAGGGGGGGAGGGGGGGGGGAGGGGCAAGTGGGGGATTAGTGGGAGTCTAACAGGGATCTCTGGAGAATACAGAGTGAACTATCTCTGTCGCGTCTTGCATGTCAGGGTGTACACACTCATGTACGAGTTAGCTTACGAGTGACATGTTAGGAGTGTTGTGGTTTGTGGGGAGGTGTGGTGGTGAAGGGGGAGGGGTATGATAGGTTAGTGGAGAAAGCCCAGTTGTCCTGTTTACTGTTGCGCCTCTCTCCTGGTAATGTTCCAGTACTGAGCCTTGTGCGTCCCAAAAGACGATAACATCAGTCATCCTGCGGATGGTTGCGTTTTGCACATTTTCCTGCTGGCCGATCGAGGATGATTCCATCCCACACTCTACCGTTCACTTCTCCGGCTCCCAGTGGTGGATCAATGTTTCGCCACCACTAATGATTGTGTTTAGGAAGCCGCCACATTCATTACCATAGCTATCTAATTTTAGATGTCCAAGGCCATTTGTTTACGCAACGGTATTGGCTGTTTCGGGACCGTCTTGTACAGACTTCATGAAACCGGAGTCTGTTGTGGATTATTTCGTAGGCATCGTCATGATTAATTTGCAGACGGTATGCCAATTCATGAATAATCACTTTTCTGTCCGCCAGGACCATGTCACTTACATGCTTACTTATGTCATCATTTGTGGCCGTGGATGGTCTTACGGCTCCTTCCTCATGCGTAACACTTGTGCCACCAGTTTTGAATTTTGCAATCATTTCTTAACCACTCCTTTGTGAAAAGATATTGTTCCCGTATTGTGCCAACAATCCTGTGCGTCCGATACACCTTCCGAGCACAAAAACCGCATCATTGCTCGTTCTTCGTCTTTGGTGGAAACTATTGTAGCGCCCATAGTCTAGCTCCAACAAAAGAGGCAAATAGAGGAATTAGGACCAAACTTTCATAGCGTGACCACAACAGCACAACATTTAAAAAACGAGGAGAGGGATTAATATGAACAGTGTAAGAAGAGTCATGACAAGATTGAGGATAGGTTTTGACTTACCCTCGTATATCCTTGTTTTACATGTATCTTAGGGGATAGGGCGTCTTGAAAATGACAGGTTCTTACTGATAGGCTAAAAAATGCAACTGGAAGCAAACGTCGAGGTTTTGTCTTGTTGCACAACAATGTCCGTCCACATACCCCTGCTACACTGATAAAACGCTCTGGAAACTCAAGTTTGAAGTGATGTCTCATCCTCCATTTAGTTCTGATCTTGCCCCTTCCGACAACAACTTGTTTGGTCCAATCAAAGAAGCATTAAGGGGCCGTCGATTCATCTCGGGCCAGGAAGCGAAGAACGCCATACGTGTGTGGATCGCTACTCAGCCGAAAACCTTCTTTCCTGAGGGCATCAGCAAGCTTGTGCAACGATGGACGAAGTGCGTCGAAAAGCAATGAAGCTATACTGAAAAACGATGTTAACGTACGTATTGTATTTGTAATGCAATAAAAAGTGCAGCTACATTGCAGATAATTTTTGACTTATTCCCGTAATTTTGCAGGTACTTTCGGCTTCTGAAAAATGTGTTGTGAATAGAGGTAATAGTAAATAAAATGTAATACTGGATGCTCCAGGTATGCTGCATTAATTTATTTGCGAGGGTTGTCAACAAGAAGAAGTTTCGAAGGGGTATGAACTTATGTGTTGTTTTTAAGAGTCGCTAACTGCTGTCCTTCTCAAATACTGGACGAGTGTATTCTGGATAACCTGTGTGTCATGTCTTACGCTTCCTCAAGATGTGTGCTGAGTTTCTATTTTTAATACTTGGATAGTGTGTGAAACTGTGGATCATAACACTTAATGTGTAGGTTATGAAAGCATTTCAATATTTTAAATTTGGTCAATAATCGTCTGAAATACCGCGAATCAAATTGTCGTGGTCTCTGGATGCCGTTAGGCAACCTGCAAATCGGTCAGGTTGCCCGCGATTCCGTTTTAGCCACATAGTATTACAGATATGAGGTACTGGGATTGTAGTGTTTGGGACCAGAGTACATAGACATGCAGTCTGCAAAATCTGTTATAATAAGACTGAAAAAATATGTTATCAACACATCCAAAATAAAATGTTACAGTTATTTAGGGGCAATTGAACCCATCTAGGGAATATCCACACGAAGAGTAAGAGGTAAGATAGCCTAAACTACAAACTAAATTGGGTAGTGAACAATTACGTTCCAATGTCGCTGAAACTGGAAGCTTACATTTAGGGTGTATCACAAATAGTGAGTTATAGCAATGAGATATGGATTTTCGACGTCAAAAATGAAGAGTGGTTGATAAAGCAACGAAGAGATGCAAGATTAAAAGTACTGACTCAGACAGGAAACCAGATGCCTCGATCAGAGAAGAAAATAGAGTAGAGCACATGATTCTGGCTGCACGAATCGAATGGCGGTGACCCAGACTTTTAGAATATGTCGTTAAATACTGTTATAATCACTGAATCACAAACGGTTGGTTAAAACGTGTATAAATAATGCGTTTTAGCTACCTAGAAAACAACCAGTAAACATTGGATTCTTTAAAGAATCGAATTCCCACGCACAAAACAGCTTCAAAACGCCGAAAACTCCACGAACGAGTTAATTTGACGTTAAGCACGTAAGCGAGAGAAAGAGTTTGAAAGGTTTGAAAAATGCATAGTGTTTGTTAGAAGTCTCTAACTGCTGTCATTATGAAATAGTGGATGAATACAATCTGGGTAATTTGCGCTTTACTTTAAGGACAAGATAGTTTTTCTCGCATATCAATGCTTATGGCATCACATTTCGTGAACTACGTTTCGTACTATGATTTAGTTCTCAAGGTACGCACAGTGACGTATGTAAATACTGTCTGCAATGTGCATTGCGAATTGAGGTGGTGGGAAATAAGTAACTAACTAAAACGTCGTGCCTGACATTCAATTTTTACTGTCCGCTGTTTTAAACAGAAGCTCGTACGTGATGGTCGCGTCCCGCGGCTGTCGGTTGCGGTCACACCGAGCGCCGCTTCAACATTAAAGGGCGCACGACGGCCACGCACTGTGCAGCATCGTGCCGTTAGCAGACAGTACCGTGGTGTCTGTTCTTTCATTGGTGTCCGAAAGAACAGACCCTACACGGAATTCACAGCTGTGATTATGGAAATTGAAGATGAAGAGGGTTGTTGTTGTTGTCTTCAGTCCTGAGACTGGTTTGATGCAGCTCTCCATGCTACTCTATCCTGTGCAAGCTGCTTCATCTCCCAGTACCTACTGCAACCTACATCCTTCTGAATCTGCTTAGTGTACTGATCTCTCGGTCTCCCTCTACGATTTTTACCCTCCACGCTGCCCTCCAATGCTAAATTTATGATCCCTTGATGCCTCAAAACATGTCCTACCAACCGATCCCTTCTTCTAGTCAAGTTGTGCCACAAACTTCTCTTCTCCCCAATCCTATTCAATACCTCCTCATTAGTTACGTGATCTATCCACCTTATCTTCAGTATTCTTCTGTAGCACCACATTTCGAAAGCTTCTATTCTCTTCTTGTCCAAACTAGTTATCGTCCATGTTTCACTTCCATACATGGCTACACTCCAAACAAATACTTTCAGAAACGACTTCCTGATACATAAATCTATATTCGATGTTAACAAATTTCTCTTCTTCAGAAACGCTTTCCTTGCCATTGCCAGTCTACATTTTATATCCTCTCTACTTCGACCATCATCAGTTATTTTACTTCCTAAATAGCAAAACTCCTTTACTACTTTAAGTGTCTCATTTCCTAATCTAATTCCCTCAGCATCACCCGATTTAATTTGACTACATTCCATTATCCTCGTTTTGCTTTTGTTAATGTTCATCTTATATCCTCCTTTCAAGACACTGTCCATTCCGTTCAACTGCTCTTCCAAGTCCTTTGCCGTCTCTGACAGAATTACAATGTCTTCGGCGAACCTCAAAGTTTTTACTTCGTCTCCATGAATTTTAATACCTACTCCAAATTTTTCTTTTGTTTCCTTTACTGCTTGCTCAATATACAGATTGAATAACATTGGGGAGATGCTACAACCCTGTCTCACTCCTTTCCCAACCACTGCTTCCCTTTCATGCCCCTCGACTCTTATTACTGCCATCTGGTTTCTGTACAAATTATAAATAGCCTTTCGCTCCCTGTATTTTACCCCTGCCACCTTTAGAATTTGAAAAAGAGTATTCCAGTCAACATTGTCAAAAGCTTTCTCTAAGTCTACAAATGCTAGAAACGTAGGTTTGCCTTTCCTTAATCTTTCTTCTAAGATAAGTCGTAAGGTCAGTATTGCCTCACGTGTTCCAACATTTCGACGGAATCCAAACTGATCCTCCCCGAGGTCTGCATCTACCAGTTTTTCCATTCGTCTGTAAAGAATTCGCGTTAGTATTTTGCAGCCGTGGCTTATTAAACTGATACTTCGGTAATTTTCACATCTGTCAGCACCTGCTTTCTTTGGGGTTGGAATTATTATATTCTTCTTGAAGTCTGAGGGTATTTCGCCTGTCTCATACATCTTGCTCTCCAGCTGGTAGAGTTTTGTCATGACTGGCTCTCCCAAGGCCGTCAGTAGTTCTAATGGAATGTTGTCTACTCCGGGGGCCTTGTTTCGACTCAGGTCTTTCAGTGCTCTGTCAAACTCTTCACGCAGTATTGTATCTCCCATTTCGTCTTCATCTACATCCTCTTCTATTTCCATAATATTGTCCTCAAGTACATCGCCCTTGTATAAACCTTCTATATACTCCTTCCACCTTTCTGCCTTCCCTTCTTTGCTTAGAACTGGGGTGCCATCTGAGCTCTTGATATTCATACACGTGGTTCTCTTCTCTCCAAAGGTCTCTTTAATTTTCCTGTAGGCAGTATCTATCTTACCCCTAGTGAGATAAGCTTCTACATCCTTACATTTGTCCTCTAGCCATCCCTGTTTAGCCATTTTGCACTTCCTGTCGATCTCATTTTTGAGACGTTTGTATTCCTTTTTGCCTGCTTCATTTACTGCATTTTTATATTTTCTCCTTTCATCAATTAAATTCAATATTTCTTCTGTTACCCAAGGATTTCTAGCAGCCCTCGTCTTTGTACCTACTTTATCCTCTGCTGCCTTCACTACTACATCCCTCAGAGCTACCCATTCTTCTTCTACTGTATTTCTTTCTCCTATTCCTGTCAATTGTTCCCTTATGCTCTCTCTGAAACTCTGTACAACCTCTGGTTCTTTCAGTTTATCCAGGGTAGGAAGAGAAAAGAACTATCGATGTCAGTTGCGTCGGGACTTACGCCGAGTCAACGGCTACAAGTAAAGATCT
The DNA here is from genome assembly GCF_023897955.1 of Schistocerca gregaria. Classification (NCBI taxonomy): domain Eukaryota; kingdom Metazoa; phylum Arthropoda; class Insecta; order Orthoptera; family Acrididae; genus Schistocerca; species Schistocerca gregaria. The sequence continues at coordinate 106,976,112 of NC_064921.1, read as the reverse complement.
GTGCCGGACAATCGAAACCTGCATGCCATGCTTAGAAGGAATTGGCGTACGCAACGTTTATTGCATTTTCGCTGACCACCTCGGCATGCCTCCCAGCATCCCCAAACTCTCACCTAGCCCAACCTATGCGCAGTATCCGCCCATGTCCTCCATCTCACCAAGCTCGCTACTTCGAGGTTCCCACAGGAGTTCGAAGGTAACTGCCCATCCACACTGAAGGTTGTGGAAATGTCAGAATGTCAGTATCTGCGGACCCGAGGGGTGGCGCCAGCGTGGCTGTATACGCAAACCAGGCGCCCTCACCCCCCTGTCCCCCCCCCCCCCTCCCCCCGATGCCGACGACAGCGCTCGGGGGTAGTTCGCCAGCAGAGATCATCTCCTCAGTTCCGCAGCTCAGGGCCACGGGACAGCGGCTGCCGACGTAATAATTAGCTAGGTCTACGAGAAACAGAGCAGCTACAAAGATAGTTTACTGTTGAGTCGAAAAGATTTTAATCGGAGATTGTAAATGCTTGTTTTGTTCAACATGGCTGCTTCTCAAAAGATAGCTAATGCTTTTTTTCTTTGTTATTCAGTGATAGCACTGTCTACTAATATTCTGCAGTGTGCCCTACTACCCCGGTGTTTCTCCTGCTTCCTAATCTACGAATTACTATCCTTGCTATTCGAGATACAACAATGGAATCAATGCCCATTGAGGCGAATCAATTACGTGAATGAGTGGGTTTTGTGGGAATCTCGAAGTAGCGAGCACGGAGGACGTGGACTGAGACTACAAACATCGGCTTGTTGCAGGATTCTCGAACATATTCTCAGTTCGAATATAATAAATTTCCTTGAGACAGAGAAGTTGCTCTCCATGCATCAGCACGGCTTTAGAAAGCAGCGCTCCTGCGAAACGCAACTCGCCCTTTTTTCACAAGATACCTTGCAAACCATGGATGAAGGGTATCAGACGGATGCCATACTCCTTGACTTCCGGAAAGCGTTTGGCTCGGTGCCCCACTGCAGACTCCTAACTAAGGTACGAGCGTATGGGATTAGTTCCCAAGTATGTGAGTGGCTCGACGACTTCTTAACTAATAGAACCCAGTTCGTTGTCCTCGATGGTGAGTGTTCATCGAAGATGAGGGTATCATCTGGAGTGCCCCAGGGAAGTGTGGTAGATCCGCTGTTGTTTTCTATATACATAAACGATCTTTTGGATAGGGTGGACAGCAATGTGCAGCTGTTTGCTTACGATGCTGTGGTGTATGGGAAGGTGTCGTCGTTGAGTGACTGTAGGAGGATACAAGATGACTTGGACAGGATTTGTGATTGGTGTAAAGAATGCAAGCTAACTCTAAATTTAGATAAATGTAAATTAATGCAGATGAATAGGAAAAAGAGTCGTGTAATGTATGAATACTCCATTAGTAGTGTAGCGCTTGACACAGTCACGTCGATTAAATATTTGGGCGTAACATTGCAGAGCGATATGAGGTGGGACAAGCATGTAATGGTAGTTGTGGGGAAGGCGGATAGTCGTATTCGGTTCATTGGTAGAATTTTGGGAAGATGTGGTTCATCTGTAAAGGAGACAGCTTATAAAACACTAATATGACCTATTGTTGAGTACTGCTCGAGCGTTTGGGATCCCTATCAGATCAGATTGAGGGAGAACATAGAAGCAATTCAGAGGCGGGCAGCTAGATTTGTTACTGGTAGGTTTAATCATCACGCGAGTGTTACCGAAATGCTTCAGGAACTCGGGTGGGAGTCTCTGGAGGAAAGGAGGCGTTCTTTCCGTGAATCGCTACTGAGGAAATTTAGAGAACCAGCATTTGAGGCTGACTGCAGTCCAATTTTACTGCCGCCAACTTAAATTTCGCGGAAAGACCACAAAGATAGATTAGGGCTCGTACAGAGGCATATAGGCAGTCATTTGTCCCTCGTTCTGTTTGGGAGTGGAACAGGGAGAGAAGATTCTAGTTGGGGTACGAGGTACTCTCCGCCACGCACCGTATGGTGCATTGCAGAATATGTATGTATATGTAGATGTAGATGTGGCACAAGGTGGGAATTTTGGTTGGCTGGGCAGGACGGCAAGAGGGTCAACGCAGTTGCGCTGAATACTGTGTTAACGCAACAGCTTTTGTAAACAGGAAATCCCGGGTTCGATCCCAGTCTAGTACACATTTTCACTCGTCGCTGCACAAAGGCCCCGATGCAGATGGTATCAATAGTTACTTCTCCTTCCTTTCTCCCCATTCCACCTTCAGTTTAGATAATAACATTTCATGCTCATCACTGAACAGGTGACTGACCGTGACCGGCTGGCAGAGAGCAACAGCTTCACCTCTGCTACGTGGAAGTAGTGTCCCTTGAATCTTAACCTGAGTCTGATTTTAAACTGTTGTGCTTGTTATAGTTTTAAATGGTTTGGTAAAGTGGCTGTTGGGCTTCTTCGTTATCTGGTTATAGATTTTAATACTTTAAGCGGCCCTTCGACTTAATCATTATATAATATCTAAAACTTTTAGGAAGGTGGCAACTATGCCTAACTGCTGTACATGTGTTATCTTTAAATGTGCCCACTGTAGGGGATTAGTTTAGTTCTGATTTATTGTTTTTATGAAAGTAGCGGCTGCCGACTAAACTCAAGTCAACCAGCCCCCCCTCCCTCCCACTGCACTATAACTCTGTACTACAGAGTGTCTCAAATCTTTTGGGTCCGATTGCAACAGGTGATAGTAGGTTTACAACCGACTATATTGAGATACGAAACGAATGGTCGGGAATGCATATTTATTGTGTTATAGGCGTGTAAAGTGTACACGACGTAACTACAATGTAGCTCATAGTAATTATTCAAAGCGACTACGCCAGTCTCAATGCAGTTCTGCCATATTGTCGGAAAGATCTTGGGTGCCTGTTGTACAGTGGAACTGGCTTCAATTACAGGGTACACCACTTACACCAATGACTACCAGAGATGGACGCAATTTAGCACAAAGCACATATGTCATCTGACGACCACATGGTCAGCCTTTGCCGTATGCACACCAATATCCCTGGTGACAGTTGTCCATTGCACCAGACAGCTTGTGATGTATCCACGGTGAGGTAGGTGACCTTGTAGAGTACATGATAAGTAGTCAAAGTTGGAACGTTACTTCTCGCTTTTATTGCCTTAAACCACTGTTTTAACAAAAAAAAATTAGTTAGTTTAATTGAAATATTTAAGTATTAGTTATAAAAAAGCAATAAAATATAATCCTAAGAGTGTAAACGAGTAAGAATACTCTAAATTAGAATTCGTTTGTTTGTATTGTCCGATAAGCAATAGAGGAAATAGTGTCTTGCTCTCACTTCATTCAGGCCATGCTGTTTGCTCATTTGGGTTCGATCACTGAGTGTTGATTTTGTTGTGCTAGCTCTTGTAAGCAATATTTATTTTGTTTTCTGAAAAAATATCAGATCAAAAGGGCTGCCAAACTTTATTTCTGAAAAATTACCTACTGATGTTATGAAGATTTAATAGGAGGAAAAATCGAAGAATCGAAAACCCAGGATGGAATGTAACAACATTATGAGGAGGATAGTTGCTACTTACCACATTCTATTTAGCAACGAAGCGTCATTCACCAACAGCGGTAACGTAAAAAGGAATGATATGCACTATTGGGCAACGGAAAATCCACGATGGCTGTGACAAGTGGAACATCAGCGACCTTGGCGGGTTAATGTATGGTGCGGTATTATGGTAGGGAGGATAATTGGCCCCCATTTTATCAATAGCAATCTAAATGGTGCAATGTATGCTATTTTCCTACGTAATGTTCCACTGCAGGACAGACTGGCGATGTACTTACAACATAATGGATGTCCGGCACATAGCTCGCGTGCGGTTGAAGCGGTATTGAGTATCATATTTCATGAGAGGTGGATTGGTCATTCACCGGGTCTGACGTCCCCGGATATCTTTCTGTGGGGAGAGTTGAAGGATATTTGCTGTCGTGATCCACCGACAACGCCTGACAACATGCGTCAGCGCATTGTCAATGCTTGTTCGAACATTACGGATGGCGAACTACTCGCTGTTGAGAGGAATGTCGTTACACGTATTGCCAAACCCATCGGGATTGACGGACATCATTTTGAGCATTTATTACATTAATGTGGTATTTACAGGCAATCACGATGTAACAGCATACGTTCTCAGAAATGTTAAGTTCACAAAGGTACATGTATCACATTGGAACAACCGAAATAAAATGTTCTAACGTACCTACGTTCTGTATTTTTATTTAAAAAACCTACCTGTTACCAACTGTTCGTCTAAAATTGAAAATTGGGGGCCATATGTTTGTCACTATTTCAGGGCCATCTATCACAAAGCGAAAAAAGTGGTCCAACTGAAATATTCATATTTCTTTACGTACTACACGAATATGTCATAAAAATGGTGGTTCCTATTTAAAAAAACACAGTTGATATCCGTTTGACCTATGGCAGCGCTATCTAGCGGGCCAACCATAGCGACATCTGATTTCTCCCTTCAAGCTAGACGAGTTCCGTTCTTTGTAGTTTTTTCGTTTGACGCTTATTGCGTGAGATATTTGGCCCGGTCATGATCAATGGCCCACCCTGTATAAAATCGAAACCATTTTTTTTTATTCTTTGATCTTAATGTGTTGTCAAGATACAATGGTTTCAAGTCGAGCTAAATGTAGCACGCAAAATTTGTTCTTACGTGAAATGAAAGCGAGGAAACGGTTGAAAGTGAATATGATAAATAAAACATATATTCTTACGATGTACCTGACAACTTGCTTTCACAAATCTAGCTTCATTAGAGTTTTACATGTGGAATACACGTTTTTGTGATAGTTCGTTCCGGCCCTTTTCTATATTTCGAACTTGCGCGAACCGGTACAAATTTTATAAGGAAGTAGAGAAGTAGATGTAATTAATGCTCGTCTTATTTTGTGAAAGCTCTACCCGCTACCACGATATAGTGGTCTAAAATTGCACATAAAATGCGCGTAAAATCCGGTGTTATGCAAATCACACGTCCTGAGGAGATCAAAAGTGGTACAGATGATAATGACAAATGTACTCTTATTGTAATCGTACAAAGAGTTTTCAAGAACCTTTCATCATACGGGTGTTAAATGTGAAAAATCTTTTGGTCCTTCATTAAAGTGTATTTCGGCTTTGCATTTTAAGCGCTGCATTTTGATATAAAAACTGTTACTACAGTTAATTATTATTTCGATGCTTATAGGTCAAAGATTTTATCCACCAGTGGCTTAAAATCTTCGAAAAATTTTTAGACTTACGAAACAATGCTTGTACCAAACCAGAATTATGCCCAGCCTTGCAAAAAATAATAAAAAAATGTGAAAGACAGGAAACCTCCAGTGGTCAAGGACCCTGATGTGGTGATGAGTCCTGTTTGCTGTGAAGGGACAAAAGGCTATATTGGACACGTTCAAATACATCAGGCCAATAACCGTAGAGGAGCCAGACTAACGAACCCAAGTCAAGCGACGTGGTTCGAAAGACACTAAAAAACAATCTGTAACTGACCTGTCGTGGTCCCATTCAACCAAAATGTGCATCGGCTGCCATGCTATGGCGGTCTGGTGCTAAAATTGTGGTAGAGTAAAATTTGTGAATCAGAAAATCATAGTATAAAACGGCGAATATGTCCCGGGCAGAGTTAGCGATGTAAGTGAAGGGATTTAACTTTTCGGCTTATATGGTAGATTGAAAAACAATTCGCGCTGTTTCACGAGTTAACCCCACTTCCCCAGCGCAGTGCGGTCTGTAAGCTGCAAGTTGTTGCCATACCTGCATCTTGAAATTTACAGGCTCAAATCCCTGATCCTGTGTCCAAAATCCAGAAGATTCTCCAACCATAATAAATAATATGTGATATATTGCTGAAGAGCATACACGTAATAGCTAAAAATAATTCGGGGGGGGGGGGGGGATAAAATTTCTGGGAATGGATGTGCTTTTTTGGTGACGTTGAAACACTTTTTTGACTTCCATTTCGTCCTATGTGGTTCCAGATGGTGGGATCTCACAATAGGAAGTATTGGAGAGTGAAAATGCATCCATAGCAGGAAATAGTCCAGAGTGGTAACTGCATGCATCTTAAACTTTAACGACATGGTCTCATATTATACCTTATGCCTTGCTGCATGACATCTTGTAGCATGTTACACAACTTGACACGATGCAGTATATTACATGGCCTGGGTGTACTAATAGAAACAAGTTAAAAGAAGTTTTGATTTAAATGTCTTCGAAGCTGCCAGATAAGGGGAAAAGCCAGTTGCCTTATTTTATATTCCTCACTCTGCACATGACATATTCGCCTTTTTTGTTCGATGATAGCAGCATTTTTCTTTCTCGTAATGTCCTATGCGTCTGATATTGGTTTTTCATCATACATCCAACTTACAGAATTAACAGTGGGGAGACGGGGGCTATGTTTACGCCTATTTCCAACGACATCGTAAGTGGCGACTGGCGAATATAATTTGAAAAGTCAGCTAAAACGTCAGCTCCCCTCAACATTTTACAAACTAATTACATGAGCACATTACCGCAAGCGTAATAAAGGCCTACAGCCCAAAATGAGTTATTCTCAGAGTTAGAGAACTAAGGAATGACAGTAAGAGGGAGAGATAAACACAGCGCAACAGGTAGGGACACACACACACACACACAAAGAACACCAAAGAGAGCAATGGAATGCTCTAGCGCTAACGGGGCTGTGGTATGACAAAGGGAAAGTGGTGCCAAGCGAGCGAGAACTATTTACAACTGATGTGCACCGCGCTTGCTGACAAAATTAAAGGGATTGGTACATAAAAGTACGCAGTATATTCCAAAGCAAACGACCTACGATTTAGTAATAGAATTATCAGAGCTTGTTCTTAATAAAAAAAATTGTTTCACTTCTTTCGTCTTCAACGGTTGTAAATTCTTTTTAATGAGCATACAACAGATCAACGCTTCAGTCACGGAAATCACGTAATTGCAACTCCATGCTGGATTTTTACATATTATGTCTTCAAATTTTTCTTTATTTCTGTTTAGATCTCTCTTTCACTCTCTCGATAACTAGCTTCCCTAGATCAAACTAAGATAACAATATTTCTAAGTAGATATGATCGGTAACACAGGCCAACGACAGAAGAGCGTTTTGCTGAAAATACATTATTCTTATGTTTTTTAGGGTAGGAAATGCAAATGCGATACTTAAAAATCTGTATCGTCCACCATTTCTTCACATTTTACAGATAAATTTATTAAATTAAGCAATATTTTAAAGAATTCAACAGCTTTTATGTAGTTAAAATAATTTAAAGAGGAGGTGAAGTGAAAGGAGATGACGATAGTGGCACTGCTGAAAAGCATTTGATGGCAAAAAAAGGTCGATTCTATTTTTGTGTTAACAGATGGTGTTTGTTTACTGTCAACCTAACCTCTCGTTCCCATTTCCTCTACATATGCTCAGTACAATGTCTAATCGTGGTTTTAGGAAATCTGCTGACAGTTTTTGTCGTATTTGTGGAGAATTTGGGATTAGAAAACACCAAAGAAATATCAAAGACTTTGTGAAAAAGGTTTATCTATCATACTTTGAATCTAAACTTAGTGATCTTGGGCGCCACATACGGTATGTTATGTGTGTGTTGACGATCTGAGAAAATGGTCCAAAAACGAGGAAAAAAGCCTTTAGATTTGCTGTTCCTATGATATGGAGGGAGCAAAGATATCATTCCGATGATTGCTGGTTTGCGGTGTTGATATGACTGCTCATAATTCGAAAAACAAGAAGATAAAAAGCTACCCTAACTTTCCATCCACCACACGACCAGTAGGGCATGGTGTAGATTTGCCGGTTCCTGAACCACCAGATGACTTAAATGCTATTCCAACAGAAGTATTTTCTGATGTACAATGTGATTTTGGTGAACCAGATGATGAATTGTATTATAATACAGAAAGTCTAGAGCCAAAATTGTTTACTCACACCGAGCTTAACAATTTTGTTAGGGAACTGGGCTTAACGAAAGAAAAAGCTGAATTGCTTGGTTCTGGATTGTAAGAAAAGAACTTATTGGCAGTTGGAACCAGAATATACATGTATAGAAAGAAAGAGTAGCAATTTTCCAAGTTTTTTCAACAAGAAGGTGATTTAGTATACTGCTCAGACATTCCTGGTCTGATGAATGAATTCGGTATTGAATACGAAAAGGAAGACTGGAGGCTATTGATTCATCCAAAACTATTTTAAAGGCTTTTTTTTACACAATGGTAACATGTATGCACTTATGCCTGTTGGACGTTCTGTACATATGGAAGAAAGCTATCAAAACCTAGAAATAGTGCTAAATAAAATAGGCTATTCTGCTCATGGTTGGATGACATGTGGCGATCTAAAAGTTACATACTTGCACAGCAAGGTGGCTTTACCATTTTTCCATGTTTCTTGTGTGAATGGGACAGTAAGGCTAGGGATCAACACTGGTGCAGAAAGAACTGGCTTGTGACGGAATCTTCAAGACCTAGTGAGAAGAACATTTTACGCAAAAACGTTGTAGATCCAAAACACGTACTCCTACCACCTCTTCATATAAAGTTAGGCGTCATGAAATAGTTTGTAAAGACTTTGCCTAAAGATGGACCAAGTTTTAAGCATCTCTGCCAAACGTTTCCCCACCTTTCAGAAGCTAAACTAAAAGAAGGCGTCTTTGACATTAGAAAATTGATATTTGATGTCAAATTTGAATCCACAGTGACCTTAAATGAGAAAACGCATGGGTATCATTCAACTAATCGTTACAAAGTTCTTAGGACGTGTAAAGACTCAGAATAAGTTTCTATTACAGCTACAGTGTTAAAGAAGTTTAAAAATTTAGGATGTTCAATGAGCCTGAAAGTTAACCTTTTGAACAGTCACCTTGATTACTTCCCGGGCAATATAGATGTTAGTGAGGAGCAAGGAGAGCGTTTCCACCAGGACATTAAAGTGATGGAGAAACGCTACCAAGGCCGCTGGAAACCAACATGATGGGGGACTACTGATGGCCATTTCACCGAGAAACTGAGCAAGCGACTCATCATAGAAAAAGCTGCACCAGAAGCTTCAAATAAAAAAGAGAAAGAAAATAGAAACTACTTCCAGCTGTCAGGTGAAACATCTGTTAACACATATCATTGTTTTAAGTATCTTACTGTAAATAAAAAGCATACTTGTGTAGTAACAAAGCCTTTCATCAAATTCTCCATTTATGGTATAGCATATGATTTTTACACTTTATAGTAAAAAGCGTATTGCTCGAAAACTTTTGGTGATACAAAAGACTAAGGCTAGATTTGGATTCAGCTCATAAAAGTCTATAAAGATCGGCTATCAAAGTAAAAAAAGTTTTTAAAAATCATTTTTGGTTGGCCTGTGTCATTAACAGAGGAATCATGCGGTAATGATTACGAATAATAACTTTTATCACCTACCACGTACTATCATTCTGCGCTGCAATCCATTGTTTTGCTTTCTTAACAGTTTTTTTTTTCAAAATGTGATACTTGCGAGAACAACCGTATTTTCTTGTATCGTGTTACAGCTAGTGATAGGTATCGGAAATTTGAATTCCTTAAATAAAAGTTACATAAAATAGCCGCATGTCGTAAGAATAAACATGAAGTGATTAACTGTTTATGTACCGTAATATTAATCCATGAAAATTAAATTTACGTTTATTTATTGAGGCATGTGGTAATAGATACAGAAGGAAACCACTACGCTCTAATAGTAAACATTAATGTGTCGGTCTTGTTGCTTCAATGACGCTGGATATAAGGGACGTCAGCTTTGGTATTCTTTTGAAGCACAGAGGTTATTAGGTAACAATTTCCCACTGAACTATGTTAGTCGTTTACTTTATTTTCTATTTCAGTCCTTTTACGGATTCATCCGGGCCTTAGACCATCGTTAATTGGCAGATGAATTTCGCACAACTGACGGCTTCATATTCACGCACACAGGCAGGGTTACTGACATCGTGGACAGCAACTACACAATCGTATTACTTGAGGGTGTAACCATTTAGATAATTGTGCTCAAGTGCCTGAAGATAAAACCGTATGTAGTTGCCACACTCGCTTGCCACCTGATGATGACCAAACTAGCAGAAAACCAATTAGTGATCAAATAAATAGTATGTTAGTTTGGGTGGTGACCTTTCGCATCAGCTACTATATACAGTAACATTAGCTGTTATCTGTGGCTGCGCTCAGATATCAGTAGTTTTCTCATGATGAGTGATGGTGATTAAGCAAGCTAGTAATTTACAAATGTCTTTATGTTAGGTGGTGCAGAGACGTATGTATAAAAATGTATGTAGTGTCGGTATGTAGGTACGGATTTCATGTGTTTCTGTTATTTTGTTGTATGTTAAATCTGAAAGCAACTAGTAAATTTTTTAGTTATATTTAAAAGATGGGGGAGCTCTTAATATCAATGGGGGCTACTCTGGGAAGAAGGTAGATCTGGCAGAGGCTGCAAGTAAGATGGGGTTGGTCGTTTTAGCTGTTAGTGACATTCGGGTAAGGGGCGAGAAAGAAGAGGAAAAGGGAGTATACAAGGTCTACCTGTCAGGAGTCAAAGCAGGAATAGCACAATGGGGTCTAGGGCTTTACGTCAATAAAGAAATGGAACCCAGCGTAGTTGCAGTAAGGTATGTAAACGAACGACTGATGTGGATAGATTGCAAGAAAATTAGGATTGTGTCAGTATATTCGCATTGTGAAGGGACAGATCAAGATAAGATGGATAGTTTTTATGAGGCACTCAGTGATGTAGTTGTGAGTAAAGGACAAGGACAGTGTTCTGCTCATGGGTGATTTTAATGCCAGGATTGGAAATCGAACAGAAGGGTATGAAAAGGTTATGAGTAAATTTGGAGAGGATATGGAGGCCAATAGGAACGGGAAACAACTCTTGGATTTCTGTGCCAGTATGGGCTTAGTAATCACAAACTCCTTTTTTAATCATAAGAACATTCACTGGTATACTTGGGAAGGCAGGGGAACCAGATCTGTCATTGACTATATAATAACAGATCAGGAATTCAGGAAGGCTGTGAGGGACATACGTGTATTGAGGGGATTCTTTGATGACACTGATCATTATTTAATCTGCAGTGAAATTGGGATTGTGAGGCTGAAAGTGCAGGAGGTCAGGTCCAAAAGTAGGAGGATAAGAGTGGAGAAACTTCAGGATAAGAAAATCAGGCACAAGTACATAACAATGATCTCAGAAAGGTACCCGTTAGTTGAATGTAGTCAATTACAGTCATTCGAAAAGGAATGGACAAGGTACAGGGACACAGTACTAGAAGTGGCTAAAGAGTGTCTTGGAACAGTAATGTGTAAAAGTAGGATGAAGCAAACAGCTTTGTAGAATGACACAGTCAAGGTAGCCTGTAAAAGGAAAAAGAAGGCGTATCAAAAGTGGCTACATACTAGAACTCAGGTAGACAGAGAAAGTTATGTTGAACAAAGAAACAAACAGATAATTGCAGCATCCAAGAAGAAATCTTGGGAAGACTTTGGAAACATGTTGGAGACTATGGGTCAAGCTGCTGGAAAACCATTGTGGAGTGTAATTAGCAGTCTTCGAAAGGGAGGTAGGAAAGAAATGACAAGTATTTTGCACCGGTCAGGAAAACTGCTGGTGAATCCTGTGGATGCCTTGGGCAGATGGAGGGAATATTTTGAAGAGTTGCTCAATGTAGGTGAAAATACGATCAGCAATGTTTCACATTTCGAGGTAGAATGGGATAGGAATGATGATGGAAATAGGATCACATTTGAGGAAGTGGAGAAATTGGTCAATAGATTGCAGGGCAATAAAGCAGCTGGGGTGGATGAAATTAAGTCGGAACTCATCAAATACAGTGGAACGTCAGGTCTTAAATGGCTACACAGGATAATTGAAATGGCCTGGGAGTCGGGACAGGTTCCATCAGACTGGACAAAAGCAGTAATCACACCAATCTTTAAACATGGAAACAGAAAAGATTGTAACAACTACAGAGGTATCTCTTTGATCAGCGTTGTGGGTAAAATCTTCTCAGGTATTGTTGAAAGGAAAGTGCGAGTATTAGTTGAGGACCAATTGGATGAAAATCAGTGTGGGTTTAGGCCTCTTAGAGGTTGTCAGGAACGGTTCTTTAGCTTACGGCAAATAATGGAGAAGTGTTATGAGTGGAACATGGAATTGTATCTATGCCTTATAGATCTAGAAAAGGCATATGACCGGGTTACTAGGAGGAACTTATTGTCTCTTCTACTAGATTATGGAATAGGAGCCAAACTTTTGCAAGCAATTAAAGGTCTTTACATGGATAGTCAGGCAGCAGTTAGAGTTGACGGTAAATTGAGTTCATGGTTCAGAGTAGTTTCAGGGTTAGGACAAGGCTGCAACCTGTCTCCACTGTTGTTCATATTATTTATGGATCATATGTTGGAAACAGTAGACTGGCTGGGTGAGATCAAGATATGTGAACACAAAATAAGCAGTCTTGCATATGCGGATGACTTAGTTGTGATGGCAGATTCGACTGAAAGTTTGCAAAGTAATATTTCAGAGCTAGATCAGAAATGTAAGGAATATGGTATGAAGATTAGCATCTCCAAAACGAAAGTAATGTCAGTGGGAAAGAAATATAAACGGATTGAGTGCCAAATAGGAGGAACAAAGTTAGAACAGGTGTACAGTTTCAAGTACTTAGGATGCATATTGTCACAGGATGGCAACATAGTGAAAGAACTGGAAGCGAGGTGTAGCAAAGCTAATGCAGTGAGCGCTCAGCTACGATCTACTCTCTTCTGCAAGAAGGAAATCAGTACCAAGACTAAGTTATCTGTGCACCGTTCAATCTTTCGACCAACTTTGTTGTATGGGAGCGAAAGCTGGGTGATTTCATGTTCCCTTATCAACAAAGTTGAGGTTACGGATATAAAAGTAGCTAGGGTGATTGCAGGTACTAGTAGATAGGAACAATGGCAAGAGGGTGTCCACAATGAGGAAATCAAAGAAAAACTGGGAATGAACTCTATAGATGTAGCAGTCAGGATGAACAGGCTTACATGGTGGGGTCATGTTACACGCATGGGAGAAGCAAGGTAACCCAAGAGGCTCATGGGTTCAGCAGTAGAGGGTAGAAGGAGTCGGGGCAGACCAAGGAGAAGGTACCTGGATTCGGTTAAGAAAGATTTTGAAGTAATAGGTTTAACATCAGAAGAGGCACCAATGTTAGCACTGAATAGGGGATCATGGAGGAATTTTATAAGGGGGCTATGCTCCAGACTGAACGCTGAAATTCATAATCAGTCTTAAATGATGATGATGATGATGATGATTTAAAAGAGGTCTAGATGCATTACATTCATACAGAAGTAGAATTTTTAGGGGTTACCCAGCTCACCTAGTACTGGACGTGAGATGTTGCCACCAGAGTAATATATACCAAACGTTTCTTCCTTCCATTTCATTATAGTACCTACATCCTTGGTCCTTCATGCTCAGATGACTAATTTACTATTAACGTAGTCAGTTAGTAGATCATAATCCAATGCAGCCTCACCAAATGCCATCTTTATAACGCTTCAAGTGCCTAGGAAGCTTTAGGAGACGCGTAAAGCTCAGGGTATAAGATGCGACCTGTCTGTGACTGTTCTAATGTCTCTGTAGCTCTTAAAACCACCTGGCGTTGTGCAGTCAAGTTAAGGCGGTTCTGAGATTGCTCCAAGGTTTGCTGAATTCGTGTAACTTTCGCAACTCGATCTCTCTTAGAACCATGCGCTTATTCAGACTTACGTTTGCGAGACTTATTACAATATTTTTAAATGTGGAGCTCGGGGAAACCGTCAGATTATTGTTGCATTCTCTACAAAAGCTCTCTAGTTACGCCATGTCGTGTAGTAAATCAATATTACAAACAGCGGGCACAATATCATTGGATTTGCACTGTCACGGAATAATCTATAAACGTTAAGAGGGACCGACCAAAGTGCAGGTGTAGTTTGCATTGCACTCGCGTATACCATGTTTAAAAATGCTAATAATCCTCAGAAATACAATTTTATAAAGTAGCCTAATCTCTTCCTCAGGTTCAGCCGTTGAGTTGTGAAAACGTGACAAACACAGTTAACTTCGTATTTAATAATATTGGTATTACTGTGGAAGTAAGGATTAAACATTTTGAGAAGTCAGTAACCACTCCACTGATAAATTTGAATCATATTACCTAGACCAAATCAACCAATAACAACATTTTAAGAAACATTATAAAGTTCTTAAATTAAAGTCTAAACAGCTTTTTCAAACAGTAAACATTTTTCGTTAAGTCAGGTAGCATTTCTCACATAAATAAATATCTTGTACTACACACACATTTTAAAGTAGCCTATGTTCTTCCTCGGGGTTCGAGCTATCTCATACTAAATTTCATGGATATGGATTTAGCGGTTTAGTCCTGAAAACATAATATACTTGTAATATTAATAAGAAAGTATGGCATGACCTGGATTAAACACGTTGAGGTTAGTATAAGCATTGTATTCTAACTGTTAAATGTGCGTATGGCTTTATTGGCAGGGAGATCTCGGTAGGGATGTTCGGAAGCTTGGAGTAAGTCTTTTTATTCGACGCTATTTCGCCAACTCGTGCGTCGATGATGATAAACTGAAGAGGAGGACAACAAACATATCCAGTCGATAGGGGAAAATGTCCGAGACAGCTTGGAATCGTACCCTCAAGCCCATGGTCAATACTTAGTAACTGTAATCACATGATATTCTCATATGAATGGAAGCGGATCTTACGAAGGGAACGCCTCAGACATGGCCAACCGATTCGGCTCAGATTTGGCAGGTCGCTTGTGTACAACCTGAACGAAGGACTATTAAGATATTTTGGCTGAACACCGGTTTTTGGGAAAATTAACCTTAAAGGTTATGACGAGCAACCTACTCAAAATTGGTGGGATTGATAGATAATTGTAAATAGAGCATTTTTCATTGTCAGGTATGTAAACTTTTCCAGAAATCGAGGAAAGACACTTTTACAACTGTCGCTTATGTATCCACATGGTAGACGGTTTCCGCCCACAACTCCGATAGCGTAATGGCCAACGTAAATGGCTGGTAAGCGGAGAATCCGGATTCGAATCTCGAGGAAAGCAAGCGTATGTTATTGTATTTTTCCATATCTCAGTTGGTAGGGATAGGAGGGCTAATAAGGCAAGTAAATCAATAAACCTCTTGGGATAGTAAACAACTAACATGTTACTGCTGGTCACTTTACAATGGCTCTTCCAGTCACTGTTACGTGTCCCCACTTTTCTTCGAACAACTAGACGGAACCAAGTTCAAAGTACACAGTACATCAACTCATGCATCCTTGCTAAGGCTTATTATACTGCCCAGTTGTTTCCAATACCGAGTATGATAGCGAGGAGAATAATGTCCAAAATCACAAACTTTTTGTGGAGAGGTGATGAGTTCAGAGTACCTGCTCAAGTAGCCACTTTAGATCCTAAAAATGGTGGACTAGGATTAACTGATATAACGGATAAAGCCTCTGCTCTTTTTATCAAAAGGCAAGTTAATTTAATAAGAGACTCGCAAGAAAGCATAACCAGCCAACTTTTCGAGATCATTATACCTCCAAGCCTGCTTCCCCCGATTGACGTGCAGAATATCAACAGTCGCTTACAGCACGCGAGGATTTTCTATGTTGAGTTTAGTTATGTCAGTGTCGAACTCAGGCAGTCCCGACACTTAACATCGAGAGATATAATGCGGGAACGAAAGAAAAGCGAAGGAAGAAACAAAATAGAACGACAGTTTCCAAACATTGAATGGACTCAGATTTGGAAAAACATTAGTTCTAATGTGCTCACGTCTGATATAAAAACGTCATGATACAAGACAGTTAACAACATAGTTAGCACCAATGAAAGGTTGCACGCACTCGGACTCTGTGAAACAAATTTATGTCAACAATGCCATCTAGTTGACACAGTAATTCATAGATATACTTGCAGTTGTCACACGAATAGCTGGAAGTGGATCTGAGAGCAAATAGCTCTGATTACAAGAACATCCCCTGAGTATATATAGCTGTCATTGATACACAGGCCTGAAGCACCCTATTTCCTAGAAGCAAAAAATAACGCTGTGTATTGGTTGCTGGGAAATTTTGTTAACTACGTCCTTAACAAATTAGGATCCGATAGGTTCATCGACTTCAAGGTACACATGCTGTGTGAGTTCCACAAAATTAGAAGCTATTCGAATCACAAGAAAAAGTTCGGTAAAATGGTAAAAATTGTATTTGAAAGAATGGTCATTGGTTACTATAAAAAAAGACTGTGTTGACAGTGATGTATTGTAGTTACCTTAAGGATACTATTTAAGATTGTACAGTATATTTATGATGTGTTCTTTTTCTACTTTAGAGAGTAGTTTTTTGAATTTTATAAGCTAATGTACAGAACTTATGTGACATTGAGATTGTGTGTCTAAACGTGCCAAACACAAAACATTAAAGGTGCATTATTGGCTTATACTACAAATTTGGAAATAGACAGTTTTTATGGAAATGTCCTTATCGATTGATTAATATCATAAGATTCTCTCTGATAAATGTAATATTCAATGGCTGGCACATTGCCCTGTTCATTTTTGCAGTGAAAGATTGATTATATACATCTGATCACTTCAGAAATATAGATTCGACTAATGTCCAGAATGTGTAGTTGGAAGGCTAGTCAATTTTATTATATATCTCCTTTCCGCCATTCTCAAGTATTTCAGAAATTGTCTAATATGATTATTAAACTGCTTTATATTTAAAATTATCCCACCAGCTTGCTGATATCCATCATAAAGAACTAATTATGCTTCTGTAAAGATTGCAGCTCATAATTCAAAGTGCAGATTTTACTTCTTCAGGTTGAAGTTTGAATATCTTTAAAAAATGTTTTTTTCTTGATGTTTAATTTAATTCTTTCTCGTAATTTAGTCAGTAACACAATCTTCTGTTGTCTTTCCTTAACGTCAGCGTAATTGAAATGATCAAACCGTTTTGTTTAACTAACTTCATGTATGTATAACTTAGTATGTATTTGGAATGTGTAACATAGTTTTTTTAATAATGGTTTTTATTAAAAAAAGAGCGGTTCTAGGCCTTCAGTCTGGAACCGGGAAACCGCTACGGTCGCAGGTTCGAATCCTGCCTCGGGTGTGTATGTGTCTCGTGTCCTTAGGTTAGTTAAGTTTAAGTAGTTCTAAGTTCTGGGGGAATGATGACCTTAGATGTTAAATGCCATAATGGTCAGAGCCATTTGAACCATTTTCCCACAATTTTAGCTCCTTCTTCCTTTTCAGGGCTGTTATTGCTTTATTCTTTTGCAATGTTTGTAGGTTCAAATTTGGATGATTCCTGGCTAGCACTACCGCCTTTCTTATACCTCAAGGGGTATAACGCCGTAGTTTAGAAACTGGTTCGTAATACTCATCGGGAACAGCTGAAGCACAGATGGCCTGTGACCTGGACGTTTCCATAATTTTGCGACCATTTTGCGACTCACTAGTCGTGATATATTCCACTGACTCAATTTTTGCTTCGCCTTCAGTATCAACAAATGTCATTTCCTTCGTCAGCTACAAAAGTCGCTCGACGATAGCCGCTCCTATCAGTCTGGAACGCCGAGACACAGAACTGCCCGCTTTCGGTAGTGCACTGATAATACGTCCGATACCAAAACACACCGTCGTTAACTTCCCGCTTGCCGTCGTCTGTGACGGGCTCCCAAATATACACATCAGCGCTGGTCGAAGGGTGCCCGTCCTCCATTATTCACATTAAGCAGCTGAAAGATATGACGTAACAAAAAATAACTAGAATTGGAAGGAGAATCAGCATTTGTCGTATTTTTTTGTTTTATTATCCGCAAAATCGTTTTTCGGTGACTGAGGATGGTCACTAAGTGACCGAAAATCGATTTTGCGGATAATAAAACAAAAAAATACGACCAATGCTGATTTTCCTTCCAATTATATATATATATATATATATATATATATATATATATATATATATATATATATATATATATATATATAGTACGAGTCAAATATTACTTAAGGAAGGTCACTGTATTCTTTCACAAAACATATTTTATTCGGCAAATTAACAATGGAAAAATTATTACATTTGTCCTCGAGGTTTGCGGCAGCCTAATGACGGAAAACAACTCTTTCCGATGGACTTCTATAAGGTTGGTGCTGGACACTCTCACTCTTCGAGGTTGACAACTATGATGTAACGAAGTGGAAATAGGGACAACGTAACTCTCCCAGCGTGCATTCTGTCCCGTGCCTCGCTGTTATCAAGTGCTGCGCTAAGTTGTGTACCTTATTAACTGTCCTGTCCTTGCGAATTCAATTTAAAAAATGAAAGCCGTAAAGATTCCTCGACATCCGAATCCGTGTTCGCCGCTTCCTAGCCAGTTACCTTGGCTGTTGCGCTATTCCTCTTTTAATTTTTTTACGTTATTTTTAGTTACGTTTGGTGGTAGCGGACGTCACATAGCATCCGTTCAAGTTCGTTGTTGATCCTTTCCCTCAGTTTTTCTATTTTTATTACAGATAGCAGAAAGCTCTCCGACTAAACACGCTAAGCTACCGTGCTGGCTTGCTATCGGCGCTCTGGGCGAAAAGCGTTTACCATGTGGGTACATAAGCGACAGTTGTAAGAGTTTCTTTCCTCGATTTCTGGAAAATTGTGTGTTTGCGGATCCCATACCTGACGATGAAAAATTCCCTAGTTACAATTATCTAATACCGTCAGTTTTTAGTAGTTTGCTCGTCGTAACATTTAGAGGCCATTTTCTCAAAATTGCGGGTGTGTTGACGCAAAATATCTTAGAGTCCTTCGTTTTAGGCTGTACACAAGCGACCTGCCAAATTTGAGTCGAATCGGTTGGCCGTGTCTGAGGCCTTCCCCTTGTCAGAACATAAAAACGACGCGTCATCGGGTAAAATGCGACGGATTTGTGAGTGATATTAGTACGGAAGTAAGGATTAATCACGTAGAGAATTGTATAAGCATTGTATTCCTTACGTTGAAACGTATTATGTAGAACATATCAAACACTAAAAGTGTTTACATTAATATGATAGTGTTCATAAGCCAAAGTTTTTTCGAAGAATAATTATTGTACCATGTCTCGCGTTATGTTCTTTAGATCAATATGTGTGTTGTACCACATACTTTCTAACGTAGCCTACGTTCTTCCGCGGCGTTCAAGATATTCCACATCAAATTTCAAATTTCATCAAAATTTATTCAGCGGATTAGTCGCGAAAGCGCAACAGGCAGAGTTACTTTTGCATTTATAGTATTAATAAGGATTATTTTTGTTCGGAATAATCTTACTGTAATTTAAGAGAGTTTTCTCACCAGACGTTTCGTTTCAAATTGAAAGCATCGTCAGTGATCATTGACATGCGTTCTTCATTTTTACGTATTCGGAAGCCTACGCTTTTTCTCTCGTTGGTAACAAGGACTGAAGCAAAAAAAAAAAAAATAATAATAATAATAATAATAATAAATGCACATTTATCTTCCGCGAAACTCAGAACATATGAGAACCTGAAAACCTGAGGAAACAACTGAATACCAATACTTGCCAATACTTGCTACTTCTGACTTCCAAGCCGTAGAAAGTTTAGTCACCCCTAAAAACGTTGGTCTCGTAATAACAGTGACCGGTAGCGACCAGTCAACAACACACTAGACTGTTGCATCTGGACGAGAATCAAGCAACTATTTATCCACCACAATTTCAAAGTAAATGTACGTAATTTTTGCTTTATCTGTGTTATAATGAATGTCGTCAATGAGTACATGAACTGGCTGGTGTGAATGTGTGTCCCAGTGCTAGAGTTATCCCTAGACTTGTTTAAGGAACACTACCTCTTGTCTCGACTTGATGGCGAGTGGGGACCCAATTTTGACGATACTGGTAATTACACATAACTCTGCATTCAGGAGAGACAGTCTGAAAAGCTTATAAGGGTGTTACAGGACAAACTGTGCTGAGAAATACTTGTTAAGAAAAAAATTCGACACGTTGCGCCGTTTCCGAGATAATTAATAATAAAGCAAGCCTATCAGGCCATTGCGCGCGCAAATTCAAGCGGCGTTCCAGATACAATTAATGTCAATCGTTCTCGTAACGTAGATGATACCACACAGGGCTGCTCAGCCTCGATCCTCACAAACGTTCCACGTCCACTTTTTTGTAAAGCTCTCTTGTTTCGTTTTAGGAAAGCAAACGAAGAACATGTGTGGCGTTGCTGTCTCTGGCGGGTCGCTTGAAGTTTTACTAGAGGATTGCCGGCACGAGCTACATATTTACTTCAAGAATGTTTTATCTTTTTATTTAGTTTGTGACTGTCAGACATGATTCATTCAGCCAGCCTCCGATATATGACATTTAACAACTTAAAATATATATAAAATCACACACACACACACACACACACACACACACACACACATACACACACTTATACCCGTGATTCGAATGAAATATTTACATTGTAGTAAACTGGCTAATTGAATCATGTGATCCTGTAATTGCCACGAAATGTCATTTCAAACGCCAGTCTAATATGGAGCTGAAAACATGCATGCCTCCTGAGAACTTTTTGGAGTGGGAAGCTTAAATTATATGAAACTGATTGTACTCTGTCAACTAACGTTATATTCTGAAATTCATGCATAGTTCTACGCAGCGTTCTGTAAACAAAACAACTGCTACGGCAGGCAATTCATCCTGCATAGATACTTCGTGCTATTCATGCAAAGCCAGTGTGGTTAGCTAGTTATTCTACATTAACAGTTGGACTGTTCTGCTCTTTCACTTTTTATTTTGCATTTCCTCAACTTCATTTTCACTCCTATCATCATCACTTTGTGGAATAAAATAGATATCGCTGCCATCTGCACCAATATCATCATCTTCGACTTCATAAGCCTTCTGGTCACAGTTGTCTTTCTGGACACTGCATTCTTCATCCGAGAGCTCGTCTTCATTAATAAACAAGTTTTTGTAGCTCATCATCCGTGTATTTCTGCCCATCAAAAGCAGTGTATTCCATATTCATAAAACTAACACCAAAATAATATTAAATTCTCAAAGAGATGAAACTGGAAAATACAAATTCAGACTTATGGTAACTTAGGCGATTTTTCACCGAGACATTTTCTCTACTGAAGCAACTGAACCGTGCGGGATTAGCCGAGCGGTCTGGTTCGCTGCAGTCATGTACTGTGCGGCTGGTCCCGGCGGAGGTTCGAGTCCTCCCTCGGGCA
The DNA here is from genome assembly GCF_023897955.1 of Schistocerca gregaria. Taxonomy (NCBI): domain Eukaryota; kingdom Metazoa; phylum Arthropoda; class Insecta; order Orthoptera; family Acrididae; genus Schistocerca; species Schistocerca gregaria. The sequence continues at coordinate 106,954,649 of NC_064921.1, read as the reverse complement.
TGGGTGTGTGTGTTTGTCATTAGGATAAATTAGGTTAAGTAGTGTGTAAGCTTAGGGACTGATGACCTTAGCGGTAAAGTCCTGTAAGATTTCACCCACATTTGAAATTTTTTTGACGCAACTGGTGCAAATCTTTCAAAAATTCCTAAACTTATAGTACTAAAAACAGAGCATACCAGGATGTCCAACAATGTAAGCAGGTTTTTCACTACACAACATACATAAATAACCTTCCCTAAAATTAATTTTGACCCGTATCATCGCTAACCGCTTTAAAATGGTTTATAGTTGTATCATCATGGCGTAACGTGTAATAAGTGCCAAAAGCTAGGTAAGGCTAAATACTGATCAATGTAGTGGAGGCGTTAGAACCACAGCCAGCCAGCAGGTGGTACATACTTCTGTTTTACCTGTGTCCTATTGTTTAAAATGGAGATATAAATGGTTAGCGTGCGTCTTATTTGACGTTTATTCATTGCTGGCGATTACTCCTTCAGTTACACTACTATCCATTACAATTATAACACGAGAGTGTCATGTCACATACACTCCTGGAAATGGAAAAAAGAACACATTGACACCGGTGTGTCAGACCCACCATACTTGCTCCGGACACTGCGAGAGGGCTGTACAAGCAATGATCACACGCACGGCACAGCGGACACACCAGGAACCGCGGTGTTGGCCGTCGAATGGCCCTAGCTGCGCAGCATTTGTGCACCGCCGCCGTCAGTGTCAGCCAGTTTGCCGTGGCATACGGAGCTCCATTGCAGTCTTTAACACTGGTAGCATGCCGCGACAGCGTGGACGTGAACCGTATGTGCAGTTGACGGACTTGGAGCGAGGGCGTATAGTGGGCATGCGGGAGGCCGGGTGGACGTACCGCCGAACTGCTCACCACGTGGGGCGTGAGGTCTCCACAGTACATCGATGTTGTCGCCAGTGGTCGGCGGAAGGTGCACGTGCCCGTCGACCTGGGACCGGACCGCAGCGACGCACGGATGCACGCCAAGACTGTAGGATCCTACGCAGTGCCGTAGGGAACCGCACCGCCACTTCCCAGCAAATTAGGGACACTGTTGCTCCTGGGGTATCGCCGAGGACCATTCGCAACCGTCTCCATGAAGCTGGTCTAATGTTCCGCACACCGTTAGGCCGTCTTCCGCTCACGCCCCAACATCGTGCAGCCCGCCTCCAGTGGTGTCGCGGCAGGCGTGAATGGAGGGACGAATGGAGACGTGTCGTCTTCAGCGATGAGAGTCGCTTCTGCCTTGGTGCCAATGATGGTCGTATGCGTGTTTGGCGCCGTGCAGGTGATCGCCACAATCAGGACTGCATACGACCGAGGCACACAGGGCCAACACCCGGCATCATGGTGTGGGGAGCGATCTCCTACACTGGCCGTACACCTCTGGTGATCGTCGAGGGGATCATGTGATGTATCTGACCCCAGGAATGTGTCAATAAAATTTTCTCCTCCTGGGACAATGCATTCACGGTGTTCTTATTTCAATTTCCAGGAGTGTAAGAAAAATTGACATGAAGTCTCCTACATTCTTGGATATGCGAATGGTTACTATTTCATCGCAAGCCTCCATAGCCGCTTGGTCAGCGCAGCTGTTTGAACTGTGAATGACCCGGTTTCGATTGCCGGCGCTGTCAGAGATGTTTTCTTGGTGGAACGATTCGTCCGCAGTGAACGCAGTATCGCGATCCCAAGTGAGAAGTTACTCGACCGAACAGTAACGTTTCCAACGTCAAGTAATCCGACGACAATCGCGCGACGCCATTGGCTGAGGTTCACATGGCGGTCGGTCGGAACTCATTGGCACGTCTAGGAGCATAACGCGGAACTCTTTTTCACCATTTCAACCTAACAGCATGAAGTATGTTAGAATACCATCAATTACATTCTACATACAAGGAAAGTTGACATAGCGGATTTTCCAATCAAAATTCGCATTTGATTGTTGGTCGTTTGTGAGAAGATGCTTTTTTTTAAGGAGGAGAAAAGGCTACCAGTGCGAGTCGGAATACTACTGCGATAGGACAGTGGCATATCGACACTGCTGTTCACATTTTCAACGCTGGAATCAGTCTTCGCAGGACAGAGTGGATCAGGATGTGGTTGTCGAAAAGGGCCAAAATCAGTTTCACTTAGCTGCACAAAACACACAACCTTTATTTTCCTAAATAGAGTCACATTTACCCTTAAAAGGATTCAAAAACAATACCGGTGAAGACCCGAACACAAGTTATTAAAATTGCTTTAAGGAATACACAAGCCTGAAGGCCTTAGTTAAAACAAAACAAAAAAAATTTACATAAAATCTCGGCTGAAGGCTACATACTGAACATTGAAGAACTGAAGGCTTAAGGTTTGAATAAGGAAGATTTAAAATAGAGCAAAATCTCCTTTTGTAAAATAAGTTTTAAACAACTCAATCTTACTTGTAGTCGGCTAAAGGCCTCATTTTAAAATTGAAGCAACTAAATTAACAAATGGAAATGGCTCTCAGCCCTATGGGAGGTCATCAGTCCCGTAGAACGTAGAACCACTTAAACCTAACTAACCTAAGGACAGCACACACATCCATGCCCGAGGCAGGGTTCGAACCTGCGACCGTAGCGGTCGCGCGGTTCCAGACTGTAGCGCCTAGAACCGCTCGGCCAGTCCGGCCGGCAAATTAACAAACGGCTGAAGGCCTGGCACACTACTTGAGAGTAAAAGAAAATCGCAATCTAAAAAAAAGCACACACACAATGGTGCTCCACGGGTTGGCCTGAGGAGGTAACATAAGTTTAAGTGAGACAGGCAGCCTAAGATTAAATAATCGGACGGCAACCCGACCCAGGGACTGCTCAAGGACTGACCAACAACCTAATCAATCCCCTTCCGCTCGACCAATGGGACGAGAATGGACAATGTCAGCGACGACGAAGATAGCGGTAGTACTACGTATTCAGAATTGGCGTCTAAATACAGCCAAGGCACAATAACCACTCAAATATATAAACAAACACCAAAGGCGGCCGAAATACACTGTGAGGAAACAGACACTCGCTGCTCTATCCCAACCGGCCGACTGCCTACTCCTGTAAGCAGACAGCATTCATAACTGCTCAGTGCAAAACACAGAAGCTACACACAGTGGCACGTAAACACTTGCACCAAGAACTCCGACAATCCTAAAACCAATCAATGTGGAACAACAAGGAGAAATCACAAGTCGACACACACAGCGGTCGGCAACCAAATACACGTCGTCGGATGAGACGACCGACCGAAGGACCAACCAAGTTCGACACGCGCTGCTGCTGCCACACACTGGCAGGCAAGAGAGCAACTTAGTCACGCCAGTAAATCGAGTAAGAGACGAGGCCAGTTCCGTAAAGACCTGCTGCGAAGCAAGAAACAGCACGAACACGAGCAGCGCACGGTTCAAAGGCCCCAGGACTGTCATGTGACTATGGAATCGACGGTTTCAGGAGAGCCAAACTAAATGCCACGCGATATCGCAATGATTCTACGCGAACACCAATCGAGACCTTTTGTTCGCTTGACCACAGAGGAACTTACAAGCAAGTCAAGTAACTTGAGACTGGGGGTGCACCTGTTTAAAGCATTTCAAGTACCCACACTGACAGCGCGATACATGTGGAGCACCACTGACTGTCACGGCAGAGAACAGTTTCAGGGTTTTCAGAGATGTGACAGCGGAGACAGGTGGTCCGGCAGTGGTGTTCCCCTGGACACGAAGGGTTATCAGATAACATCAAATTCTGCGTATAACATCACTATGGAATGGTGTCGAAGCTCCGAGATTGACAGCTTCCATTCGTAATTGTTGAACATGCCCAGGATCTAGCGTGACGTTATAGGCTGGCATTGGGCTCACAATCCGATTACCTGTAGTTCACGTAACAGGTAATTCGGACAGCAGGCATTACATACTTCTGATGTGTTAAGAGTGGTAGCTGACATTTATTACGGAGATCTCCGTGACGTTATTAAATGGTTGGGAGCGAGGAAGTTGTAGTGGGAGTTTCCAGGCCCAGTAAATAATTAGTCCCCAACAGAAAATTAGTTCCTTTACTCACAACTTAATGAAATGCTGAAATTATTTGTCAAAAGGCACGTGATAAGAAAATGACAGGGCAAACTTAACATCGAACAGACAACAAATATTTGTTTTACAATATGCTGAACACAGGCAATACAACCAGGAGCCAGAACGGATCTTGAGTCGTGCTGGGGTAAAAGATCTGTCGATTACCACCGCTGTGGAGTGGTGCGCCACGTTACGTGCCGTCGCTGTGGATATAAAACTCCGGTCAATCTGTGGACTAGGCTCATCCATTAGGGACAAGTGGGAGACGCTCGGGCACCCGCACTAGCCCTCATCTCTCCCAGTGCGATTATAGCGCCTTCGTCCCTTGAAAAAAGCCTTCGAACGGTCGACGATTGCCATCGGACGAGAATGTCCAGCAAGCAGTTGTGGACTTCTCCCCACGGCGAGACACGTTTTTTTACTAGACTTATATACTTAGCCTTGGGCGTCGCGGAGATGACTGGCGCAATGCTGAAGTTGGTTTTGGCCGATTGGCATAACGATTTCTGACTGTACTACCTTCGGAAGGAAACTTTCTGATCTCCCCTTATATTTCGATACACAAGGTGGTCGACTTTTGTCGTGGCAAGCACGTTCTCCAAATGAAAACATTTGATCACGGTTTGCGCAGTCACTGACACGCCACCGCTCACCGCCCTATGTCATTGATGAATTATTGTCATAGATTTTAGAAGCATTATATTTCATCCATACACAGCTCTACCCGATCCACAGACTTCTTAGAGCCGTTGTTTCCGCTAGAGGTGGAAGTTCGGTGTACAGAATTTAGCATCCTATGCAGCTACAATCATCTGCAAACTTAATGAGGAAATTAGTCATGTAATTAAGAGATACGCTTGAATTTCTACAAGGTTATGGATACTGCAATAAGAAATAGCTCAGGAGACATTTCTGTTGAAAAGGAATGGATAGCACTAAAAAGGGAAATCACGGAGAGGAAAATGTAAGGAAAAGGAAGCCAAATACGAAGAAACCATGGGTAACATAGATAATAGAGGAAACACTTCAATTGGGCGAAGATAGGAGGAAGTACAGAAATGTTGACGGAAGTTCAGGAATAAAGAAGTACAAATCTTGTCGAAATGAAATACATAGGAAGAGCAGGAAAGATAAGGCGAAATGGGCACATGAAAAATGTGAAGAAATCGAAAAACAAATGATTCTCGGAAGCACTGACTCAGTATATAAAAAAGTCAAATTAACCTTCGGTGAAATTAAAACCATGCAACTAATATTAAGAGTGCAACGGAAATTTCACAGTTAAACGCAGAGGAGAAAGCGGGCAAATAGAAGGTACGTTGAGGGCCTTTATGAGTCTTAGGACGTATCTGGTGACGTGACAGAAGAAGAAACAGGAGTCGATAGCGAAGAGATATGGGATCTAGTATTAGAATCACAGTGTAGAAGAATTTGGGAAGATTTAGTACGAAATAACTCAGAAGGTCTAAATAACAGTCCACGAAATTTCTATTGTCGTTGGGGGCCGTGGTAACAAAACGATTATTCACGTTGCTTCGTAGAACTAATGATATTGATGGTACACCTTCAGACTTTCAGAAAAACATCATCCACACAATTCTGAAGATTGCAGAAGCTGACAACTGCGATAATTATCAAATGGTTCAAATGGCTCTGAGCACTATGGGACTTCACTTCTGAGGTCATCCGTAACCTAGAACATAGAACTACGTAAACCTAACTAACCTTAGGACATCACAAACATCGATGCCCGAGGCATGATTCTAATCTGCGACCGTAGCAGTCGCACGGTTCCGGACTGAAGCGCCTAGAACCGCTCGGTCACCTCGGCCGGCCGATAATTATCGCATAGTTAGTTCAACATCTCATGCATCCCAGAAGAATGAAAAGGAACATTAAGAATCTGTTAGATCACGATCATTTTGGCTCTAGGAAGTGTAAAATCACCTAATAGACAGTTATGACGTTGCGGTTGATAATGGAAGCAAGACTAAAAAAAAATTACATTCATAGGATTTATAGACCTGGAAAAAGCTTTCGACAATGGCAATTACTACAATATGTTCGAAATCCTGAGAAATATAGGGGTAAACTATAGGGAAAGACGGGTAATATATAATATCCCCAAGAACCAAAAGGGGACAATAATAGTGGAAGACCTAGAGAAATGTGTACACGAACTGAAAAGATTGTAAGACAGGGATGTAGTCATTGGTCCCTGCTGCTCAATCTGTACTTGGAAGAAGCAGTGACGGAAGTAAAAGAAAGGTTCAAGAATGCGATTAAAGTTCAAGGTGGAAGGATATCAATGTTAAGTTTCGCCAATGAAATTGGTATCCTCAGTGAAAGTGGAGAAGAATTATGGGATCTTTTGAATGGAATGAAGTCTAATTGCAGAATATGGATTGAGAGAAAATCGGATACAGACTGAAGGAATGAGAAATAGCAGAAATGAGAACAGAAAGAAACTGGTGCCACCAAGTAGATAAAGAAGAGGAATTCTGCTACCAAGGCAGCAGAATGACTAATGACAGACGGAGCGATGTGGACACAAAATGCAGACCAGCAACGGGAAAAAGGACATTGCTGCTCAAGAAAAGTCTACTAGTGTCTAACATAGGTCTTAATTTGAGCATGTACGTTTCGAGCACAACATTCTATGGACGTAACAGAAGAAAAGACTTTGAGATGCCGTGCTACAGGATAATGTTGAAAATAATGTGGGGTGATAAGGTAAGGAATGATGAGGTTCTCTGCAGAGACGGGCAGGAGAGGAATACGTGGAAAATACTGTTAAAAAGAAGGTATGGAACGATAGGACATCTATTAAGACGTCAGAGAATAAACTCCATGTTACTGGAAGTAGCTGGAAAGGGTGAAAAATGTAGAGGAAGACATTAGGGTACATCTAACAAATAACGGAGAATGTAGGTGGCAAGTGTTACTCTCAGGTGAAAAGTTCGGCACAGGAAAGGAATTCGTGGAGGGTCGCATCAAACCAATCAGAAGACTGATGACGGAAAAAAGAGTGCTCTTGTAATCTTGTAATCTTCCTGCCGTACGTACAGGCACAATAAGTAACTTTTCACACTTTGTATCCTTTTTGGTGCCGCAGTTTAAATGGCCAACAGCGTACATTTCAGAAAAGTATTAAGCGAGCTTATGAAGCACGTATGATCTCGTTGTGCACTCCCTTCTAACTAGCACTGAATCATCATACACATACATATGAGCAGAAGTGATGGGTTACACTGCATGTCGTGCAAGTGTTGCTATTTTGACTGTTATCTGTGAAAATAGACGCTGTTGCCATGAGCGCTACCAGTGGGTTCAAAAATGGTTCAAATGGCTCTGAGCACTATTGGACTTAACATCTGTGGTCATCAGTCCCCTAGAACTTAGAACTACTTAAACCTAACTAACCCAAGGTTCAAAATGGTTAAAATGGCTCTGAGCACTATGGGACTCAACTGCTGTGGTTATTAGTCCCCTAGAACTTAGAATTACTTAAACCTAACTAACCTAAGGACATCACACACATCCATGCTCGAGGCAGGGCTACCAGTGGGTTTAATGTCACATTCGAATGAACTACTGCAGCATTTCAGTTGAGGATCAAGCATTTGAAACATCTGTGGAACGATAGAGTCTATATACACCAGGCAACGAAGGACAGTCGCCACAAGTGATTGAGTCCGCATAGCACAGACCTTCCTCATTCGACAGGTGAACAGGATGATCGATATCAATTACTATTGAGTAAAACGAACCGTGGGCTGCGTGATTCATAACTGATTTCGGCGTTCGAAAAGGCATCTAATGCTAGGAGACGATTGAATGATGCGAAGCCCCATTTCCATCAACGTGGGGAGCACAACAGCATGGACTTCATAACAGATGGGTAAGAAATTATGCAGAATGATTGCCCCATGTTTGGCTTCGGGTGTTTTTTGCGGGGGAAACCCGTATTTGCTGGCCGGTGTGACCGAGCGGTTCTAGGCGTTTCAGTCTGGAGCCGCGCGACTGCTACGGTTGCAGGTTAGAATCCTGCCTCGGGGTCCGCAGCTCGTGGTTGTGCGGTAGCGTTCTCGCTTCCCGCGCCCGGGTTCCCGAGTTCGATTCCCGGCGGGGTCACGGATTTTCTCTGCCTCGTGATGACTGGGTATTGTGTGATGTCCTTAGGTTAGTTAGGTTTAACTAGGTCTAAGTTCTAGGGGACTGATGACCTCAGCTGTTAAGTCCCACAGTGCTCAGAGCCAAACCCGAATATGAATGTGTCCCGATTATCGCAGACAAAGCATTGGGAGACAACCTGATAATGTCGAACGCCCCCAACACAGTTTCTTAAATGTGTAATAGGATGGTGGTGGAGTGATAATCCAGGGTGGCGTAATATCGGGCCATTGTATACTTCCCGTGATTGCTGAGGGCAATCTTACTGCTCTGCAGTACATGCAACCAATAGTCTGACCACATCACCAACATTTTTCTGGCAATTTCATATTGGCGGATCAGAGCTCGCTGGCTTGACTTGTTGTTCTATTTAAAACGTTCCTTCAGCATGATAGGATCATCAAAATGGAGTGACTTGCCTCTTTCCCGGACATTCACCTTGACCTCTTGGCCACAAACAATCCAGAGCTGATAGAGAGCATCATGACTGATACAGGGATTAGTGATCACAAGGTCATTGTAGCTAGGCTCAATACCATTTCTTCCAAATCCATCAGAAACAAACGCAAAATAATTTTATTTAAAAAAGCGGATAAAGTGCCACTAGAAGCCTTCCTAAAAGACAATTTCCATTCCTTCCGAACTGACTATGCGAATGTAGACGAGATGTGGCTCAAATTCAAAGATATAGTAGTAACAGCAATTGAGATATTCATACCTCATAAATTGGTAAGAGATGGAACGGATCCCCCGTGGTACACAAAAAGGTCCGAACGCTGTTGCAGAGGCAACGGAAAAAGCATGCGAAGTTCAGAAGAACGCGAAATCCTGAAGATGGGCTAAAATTTACAGACGCGCGAAATTTGGCACGTACTTCGATGCGAGATGCCTTTAATAGGTTCCACAACGAAACATTGTCTCGAAATTTGGTAGAAAATCCGAAGAAATTCTGGTCGTATGTAAAGTACACAAGCGGCAAGACGCAGTCAATACCTTCGCTGCGCAGTGCCGATGGTACTGTTATCGACGACTGCGCCGCTAAAGCGGAGTTATTGAACGCAGTTTTACGAAATTCCTTCACCAGGGAAGACGAATGGAATATTCCAGAATTTGAAACACGAACATCTGCTAGCATGAGTTTCTTAGAAGTAGATACCTTAGGGGTTGCGAAGCAACTCAAATCGCTTGATACGGGCAAGTCTTCAGGTCCAGATTGTATACCGATTAGGTTCCTTTCAGATTACGCTGATACTATAGCTCCCTACTTAGCACTCATATACAACCGCTCGCTCACCGATAGATCTGTACCCACAGATTGGAAAATTGCGTAGGTCGCACCAGTGTTCAAGAAGGGAAGTAGGAGTAATCCATTTAACTACAGACCTATATCATTGACGTCGGTTTGCAGTAGGGTTTTGGAGCATATACTGTATTCAAACATTATGAATCACCTCGAAGGGAACGATCTATTGACACGTAATCCGCATGGCTTCAGAAAACATCGCTCTTGTGCAACGCAGCTAGCTCTTTATTCGCACGAAGTAATGGCCGCTATCGACAGGGGATCTCAAGTTGATTCCGTATTTCTAGATTTCCGGAAAGCTTTTGACACCGTTCCTCACAAGCGACTTCTAATCAAGCTGCGGAACTATGGGGTATCGTCTCAGTTGTGCGACTGGATTCGTGATTTCCTGTCAGGAAGGTCGCAGTTCGTAGTAATAGACGGCAAATCATCGAGTAAAACTGAAGTGATATCAGGTGTTCCCCAGGGAAGCGTCCTGGGACCTCTACTGTTCCTGATCTATATAAATGACCTGGGTGACAATCTGAGCAGTTCTCTTAGACTGTTCGCAGATGATGCTGTAATTTACCGTCTAGTAAGGTCATCCGAAGACCAGTATCAGCTGCAAAGCGATTTAGAAAAGATTGCTGTATGGTGTGTCAGGTGGCAGTTGACGCTAAATAACGAAAAGTGTGAGATGATCCACATGAGTTCCAAAAGAAATCCGTTGGAATTCGATTACTCGATAAATAGTACAATTCTCAAGGCTGTCAATTCAACTAAGTACCTGGGTGTTAAATATACAAACAACTTCAGTTGGAAGGACCACATAGATAATATTGTCGGGAAGGCGAGCCAAAGGTTGCGTTTCATTGGCAGGACACTTAGAAGATGCAACAAGTCCACTAAAGAGACAGCTTACACTACACTCGTTCGTCCTCTGTTAGAATATTGCTGCGCGGTGTGGGATCCTTACCAGGTGGGATTGACGGAGGACATCGAGAGGGTGCAAAGAAGGGCAGCTCGTTTTGTATTATCGCGTTATAGGGGAGAGAGTGTGGCAGATATGATACACGAGTTGGGATGGAAGTCATTACAGCATAGACGCTTTTCGTCGCGGCGAGACCTTTTTACGAAATTTCAGTCACCAAGTTTCTCTTCCGAAAGAGAAAATATTTTGTTGAGCCCAACCCACATAGGTAGGAATGATCATCAAAATAAAATAAGAGAAATCAGAGCTCGAACAGAAAGGTTTAGGTGTTCGTTTTTCCCGCTCGCTGTTCGGGAGTGGAATAGTAGAGAGATAGTATGATTGTGGTTCGATGAACCCTCTGCCAAGCACTTAAATGTGAATTGCAGAGTAGTCATGTAGATGTAGATGTAGATGTAGAATCGAAAGTGGCCAGCCGCGGTGGCCGTGTGGTTTTAGGCGCTTCAGTCCGGAACCGCGCGACCACTACGGTCGCACGTTCGAATCCTTAGGTTTAAGTTGTTCTAAGTCTAGGGGACTGGTGACCATAGATGTTAAGTCCCATAGTGCTTAGAGCCAATTTTTTTAATCGAAAGTATGTGGGATCGATTGAGTTGTTTTTGAATGTCGTTAAGGTCTACGTGCTATACGCTAGCTGCAGAATAGCCATTAAAGTGTGGGACAATTTAGACCGCGGTTGGTTCGATGATCTCAAATGGTTCAAATGACTCTGAGAACTATGGCACTTAACTTCTGTGGTCATCAGTCCCCTAGAACTTAGAACTACTTAAACCTTACTAACCTAAGGACATCACACACATCCATGTCCGAGGCAGGATTCGAACCTGCGACCGTAGCGGTCGCGCGGTTCCGGACTGCGCGCCTAGAACCGCTCGTCACCCCGGCCGGCCTGATGATCTCATAGAGGGCATGCAACGACGGATTCAAGCCTGCATCCGAGAAAGAGGACGTTCCATTACGTACTGACGTTGTTAAGCAATACCGTGCAAAGTCCCTCATGGCAGATAAACGATTTTGTATTACACAAGCGTTTGGCAATTTTTTATTTGGTGTCCTGGGCACATTGCAAAGCAATATCATGCCTCAGAGGCAACTTTTGTTTTATGCACCATAAATTTCAAAATAAAGGGGTGATACAAAACTTCTGTTGACGTGTGTATTCACCAAGTGGTTCTCCAGGTCTCTCCACATACCATTACATAACCAAAATTTGTTCTGTCAAAATGGAGAGAGCAGAATAAATTTAAAGTTACAGTTCTGCGAAAGCGATAATTAACATGAGAGCGGAACCGAAAATACTGTTACAAATTTTGCTTCGGGAACTCGAAATATTCGGCCGGGAAAGACCTTTTAATGAGAAAAATTTTTCCTGCCGGCGGAGAAAATTGTATTTCCAATTACGTGGCTCCTCCTCCTCATCCTCCTACACAGTTATTACCAGAGTCGTGTTACTGGGAATTACCGGTTTCCCGCGACGGCGGCGATCTGGGCGCGATTTCCGTAGCCGACGAGCAGCGAGATCGCCGCGCCGCCTCCTTACTTTGGCCTCTCGAGTTACTGGTGGCCCTACGCCCCCCTTGGGCGGCGCCCGATCCCGCTCCTCGCCAGTAATTTAATTTGGAAGAGCGCCGCGGCTCGACCCCGCGGCAGCTGCCAACTTCGCGGCCCGCCACTGGCGCCAGGCCCGCTCTCCGCTGGCGCCAGCGCGTTGTCTGTTTGCTCGTACGTGGCTGGCGGCGCGAGGAGCGCTGCGCACCCGTATGCAAACATTTGACGGCCGCTTCCGAGCCAGCCGCCATCAGAGCCTCGCTCGCTCCATCCACACATACATAGCTGCGAGCTGCTTCTAGTATGCTTAACAACGATTTGTTACCTGGTAACTCCTATCCTTGTCCTGCTCGAATGGAGCCCCCCCCCCCCCTCCCCCGCAAGTTGAGCTTACCAACACATGACATGGTGGATCTAATCTAAAATCGGACGACATTTAGCGCTACTTTTAGCTCTCGCGTCCGTCGGCCGTCGTAATTTAAGATATTATTATTATTATTTTGTTATTTTTGATTGTTGCTGACTTACTTGGTGGGCCTTAATAAAAATGACACTTCATTCAGTTTTGGTTTACGATTAAATGCTTTTGTGAAGTTTTTTTTAACATTGTTGTTGTTGTTGTGGTCTTCAGTCCTGAGACTGGTTTGAAGCAGCTCTCCATGCTACTCTATCCTATGCAAGCTTCTTCATCTTCCAGTACCTACTGCAACCTACATCCTTCTGAATTTGCTTAGTGTATTCATCTCTTGGTCTCCCTATACGATTTTAACCACTGCGCTGCCCTCCAATACTACATTGGTGATCCCTCGATGCCTCAGAACATGTCCTACCAACCGATCCCTTCTTCTGGTCAAGTTGTGCCACAAACTCCTCTTCTCCCCGATCCTATTCAGTACCTGCTCATTAGTTATGTGATCTACCCATCTAATCTTCAGCATTCTTCTGTAGCACCACATTTCAAAAGCTTCTATTCTCTTCTTATCCAACTATTTATCGTCCATGTTTCACTTCCATACATGGCTACACTCCATACAAATACTTTCAGAAATGACTTCCTGACATTTAAATCTATTCTCGATGTTAACAAATTTTTCATCTTCAGAAACGCTTTCCTTGCCATTGCCAGTCTACATTTTCTATCCTGTCTACTTCAACCATCATCAGTTATTTTGTTCCCCAAATAGCAAAACTCCTTTACTATTTTAAGTGTCTAATTTCCTAATCTAATTCCCTCAGCATCACCCGACTTAATTCAACTACATTCCATTATCCTCGTTTTGCTTTTGTTGATGTTCATCTTATACGCTCCTTTCAAGACACTGTCCATTCTGTTCAACTACTATTCCAAGTCCTTTGCTGTCTCTTACAGAATTACAATGTCATCGGCGAACCTCAAAGTTTTTATTTCTTCTCCATGGATTTTAATACCTACTCCGAACTTCTCCTTTGTTTCCTTTATTGCTTGGTCAATATACAGATTGAATAACATCGGGGATAGGCTACAACCCTGTCTCACTCCCTTCCCAACCACTGCTTCCCTTTCATACCCCTTAACTCGTATGACTGCCATCTACTTTCTGTACAAATTATAAATAGCCTTTCGCTCCCTGTATTTTAACCCTGCCACCTTCAGAATTTGAAAGAGAGTATTCCAATCAACATTGTCAAAAGATTTCTCTAAGTCTACAAATGCTAGAAACGTAGGTTTGCCTTTCCGTAATCTTTCTTCTAAGATAAGTCGTGGGGTCAGTATTGCCTCACGTGTTCCAACATTTCTAAGGGAATCCACACTGATCTTCCCCGAGGTCGGCTTCTACTAGTTTTTCCATTCGTCTGTAAAGAAATCGCGTTAGTATTTTGCAGCTGTGACTTATTAAACTGATAGTCGGTAATTTCACATCTGTCGACACCTGCTTTCTTTGGGATTGCTATTATTATATTATTCTTGAAGTCTGAGGGTATTTCGCCTGTCTCATACATTTTAACAATATTAATCTTAAATTATTTTGTACGTTAATGAATGTTAGACTCGCTGAATCTTAGGATTTGAGCATATAAGTTGAACAATGGAATATACTTTTCATATTAATTTCCTCGGGTAGTCAGTTCACTTTAAAGCAAACAAATCTTTAGTTATTAATTACAATTGCGGCCCACACACGCGCGAGAGTATTTCTTCTTACCTCCGTTAACCATTGCATTGTAGTCGGAGTCCTGGCTCTGGCTCTCAGCTGTGGTACTGAAAATAAGAACCTTAAAGCTACGTGTTTTCTGCAACGTAGGGCGACTGTGGAGAAAAATGTATATTATGTTAATAGCGGGCGAGTTTTTTGCTCCCGCTAAATTTTATTAGTTAATATCGCCACGTAATGACGTCGTTGGTTGCATCGACTGCTGCGATTGTTGAACTGTAAATTACTCGAATGCAGGTTAATTCAATGGAAGGCGGACATGAAATCGCGATCACCTCTTACAAATTAAAAGTGAACAATGATATTAAAGCAATATATTGTGTGCTTAATTAGTACAAATACGCTTACATTTGCCAGCACACGCAAGATGTCCGTCTACACGCAATCAAGAGAAGTCAAGAAGTGTAGACGACTAAAAAATTAACAAAACAGCGTATCTTGTCGTCTCTTCAGATCATTTTGTTATATTTCTTTGCCCTCGAAACTTACACAGATAAATTATTATAACACGGAGAAAAATTTATGTTCGCCTGAGCGAAATTTTAAATGTCTCTTCCTTATAAATACTGTTTTTAAGTCTTTTATTATTATTTCGCTAGTAACGCTATATAGCCTAACGCTGGTATTTAAGAAAATGGGTTCACGAAAACACCAAAAGATCGATTAATGCGTATTCATTTATCGACAATGGTTTAGATTGAGTCACCATCTTTATGTGACCTACATAATAACGTAAACGTGTATGAAACAGCGATCGTGTGACACCCAACTAGCTTTATTTGTTCATGAGACACAGAAAATATTAGATACAGGTCCCCAAGTAGATGCCATTTTTCTTGACTTCCGGAAGGCGTTCGATACAGTTCCGCACTGTCGCCTGATATTCAAAGTAAGAGCCTACGGAATATTAGACCAGCTGTGTGGCTGCAGTGAAGAGTTTTTAGCAAACAGAACACAGCATGTTGTTCTCAATGGAAACACGTCTACAGACGTTAAAGTAACCTCTGGTGTGTCACAGGGGAGTGTTACGGGACCATTGCTTTTCACAATATGTATATAAATGACCTGGTAGATAGTGTCGGAAGTTCCACGCGGCTTTTCGCGGATGATGCTGTAGTATACAAAGAAGTTGAAGCGTTAGAAAATTGCAGCGAAATACAGGAAGCTCTGCAGAAGATAGGCACTTGGTACAGGGAGTCGCAACTGACCCTTAACATAGACAAATGTAATCTATTGCGAATATATAGAAAGGAGGATCCTTTATTGTATGATTATATGGTAGCGGAACAAACACTGGTAGCAGTTATATCTGGAAAATATCTTGGAGTATGCGTACGGAATGATGTGAAGTGAAATTATCGTATAAAATTAATTGTTGGTAAGGCGGGTGCCATGTTGAGATTCATAGGGAGAGTCCTTAGAAAATGTAGTTCATCAACAAAGGAGGTGGCTTACAAAACACTCGTTCGACCTATACTTGAGTATTGCTCATCAGTGTGGGATCCGTACCAGGTCGGGTTGATAGAGGAGATAGAGAAGATCCAAAGAAGAGCGGCGCGTTTCGTCACAGGGTTATTTGGTAAGCGTGATAGCGTTACGGAGATGTTTAGCAAACTCAAGTGTCAGACTCTGCAAGAGAGGCGCTCTGCATACGTTGTAGCTTGCTATCCAGGTTTCGAGAGGTTGCGTCTCTGGATGAGGTATCGAATATATTGCTTCCCCCTATTCCCGAGAAGATCAAGAATGTAAAATTAGAGACATTCGAGCGCGCACGGAGGCTTTCCAGCAGTCGTTCTTCCCGCGAACCACACGCGACTGGAACAGGAAAGGGAGGTAATGACAGTGGCACTTAAAGTACCCTCCACCTCACACCGTTGGGTGGCTTGCGGAGTACAAATATAGATTTAGATGTAGAAATATACTGCCTAAGAAAAAAAATGAACCACTCTCAATCGGACGAAGAAACCGCAATGAAACTACACTGGTTGGGACGGTATAGGTATAATGTGTTTGCAATGACAACAAAATCGAATCATATTTACAACGCAATCAAAAAGTTTCCGTTCTAAAGCTGTACGTCCCAGAATCAGTATGCCAATCAGGCAAAATCGCAATGAGCATTGACGCAATCATCCCATGGCGCACCGCTTTGAAAATACCCGTTTGGTAAATTACCTTGTCCTTCTGCATGAAGAAATCGTCCGACAGAAATCGCCGATCTTTCAGAGACTTTTTTAAGGAACCGAAGGCGTCTTAATCGCATAGGGGGAGATCAAGACTATTAGGCAGGTGCCTGAGGGTCTCCTTCTTTAGTGAGGCTGGCCTCCCAGGTATACTGGCGTCTTGTGTCGGATCGCGACCAGCACAGAACTTGGTGCTCCATTCCACAAACGTGGTTTCCGACAGAGGTGCTGCGGCGTACAAATTCTTCATTCTCCGATTGTTATTTACCAGTGTTTGTTCTTCGGCAGCCCGTTGGTCATGTTTGCACGCATTTGGTAATAACGTCATCATAATTCATACAGTAAAATTTAGTACATTCACGTCAAAAACACACGAATGTTACTCTGATTCCACGCCTAGATGTCGGTGATCATATACCTGCATCTCAGTTGCGCATCGAAGGCGAATTCGATGCAGTAAAGTCCTGAAATGGAAACTTTTTGATCTACCTTTTTACTTGGCCCTTTTTTATGTCATTTGTCTTCTACTGGTTTGATGCTGCCTGCTCTCCTGTACCAAACTCCTCATGTCAGAATAGCACTCTCAACCTACATCCTCAATTATTTGCTGGATGTATTGCAGTCTGCCTTCTTCTACCGATTTTGCCCTCTGCAGCACCCTCTAGTACAAAGGAAGTCATTCCCTGATGTCTTAACAGATGTCCTACCATCCTGTTCCTTCTGCTTGTCAGTGTTTTCCACTTATTCCTTTTCTCTACAGTTCTGCGCAGAACTTTCTCATTCCCTACCTTATTAGTTCAACTAATTTTCAACATTTACCTGTAGCACTATTTCTCAAATGCTTCTATTCTCTTCTGTTCCGGTTTTCCCTCAGTCCATGTTTTCAGAGTCGTAGAATGCTGTGCTCCAGATGTCATTCTCAGACATTTTTTCTTCTTCAATTTAAGGCCTATGTTTGATATTAGTAGACATGTATTGAATTTTACTTCCTGAACCTTATTTCTATAATTGCTTCTTCGAAGTACAGATTGAACAGTAGGGATGAAAGACTAGACCCTGTCTTACTCCCTTATTAATCCGAGCACTTCATTATTGATTGTCCACTCTTATTATTCTCTCTTGGTTCTTGTACTTATTGCATATTGCCCATCTCTCCCTATAGCTTACCCCTATTTTTCCCAGAATTTCGGGGATCTTGCTCCATTTTACATTGTCGAACGCTTTTTCCAGGTCGACAGATTCTACGAACGTGTCTTTATTTTTCTGTAGTATTGTTTCCATTATTAACCGCAACGTCAGAATTGCCTCGTTTCCATTATTAACCGCAACGTCAGAATTGCCTCTCTGGTGCCTTTATCTTTTTTGAGCCCAAATTGATCGTCATCTAGGACATCCTCAATTTTCTTTTCCGTGTATTATTCTCGACAGCAGTTTCGGTGCATGAGCTGTTAATCTGATTGTGCGATAATTCTCGCAGTTGTTAGCTCTAGTCGTCTTCGGGACTGTGTGGATTATAATTTCCCGAAACTCATACATTCTACACACCAACGCCGAGTCTTATGTTGCCACTTTCCCCAATGATTTTAGAAATTCTGATGGAATGTTATCTATCCCTTCTGCCTTATTTGATCTTAATTCCTCCAAACGCTCTCTTAAATTCTGATTCTAATAATGGATCCCCTATCTCTTCTAAATCGACTGCTGTTTCTTCTTCTATCACATCAGACAAATCCCCCTCATAGACGCCTTCAATGTACTCTTTCCACCTATCCGCTCTCTCCTCTGCATTTATCAGTGGAATTTCCGTTGTTACTATGAGCTCAAGTATCAGTACAACGTTGTCCCTCTCTGGCCTCTCTGCATGCACTGATTCGGTTGGAATGGGTTAGGCAAGGTGGCCAACTGTTGTGACTGATGCCTGATATCCTTGTGCGATAATTCACGCACTTGTTAGCACTGGTAGTTTTCGGGACTGTGTGGATGATAATTTCGAGAAAGGCAATTGGTATGTCGCCAGACACACATGTGCTGACGGAGATAGATCAGGGTATCCTGCGGGCCATCAGAGAACCTCAATATACTTCAGTTCATTGAGGCACTTGCCTTTTGTGAACCAGCATTGTCATGTTGAAAAATGCTCAATAATACTGTCACCTGAGAGTTAACACAAGAGGCTGCAGGAAGCGCGTGACTTACCGTTGTATCGTCAGAGTTCCCTCAGTCGTTACTTGGCGGGAACTGAGGTCATTCCTAATGGCTCCCCAGACTGTGACGCCAGGAGTAACTCAGCTGCGCATCTGCAAAACACAGGAAGGATAGGACCTCTCCTCATATTGCTGCTACACTCACCGATGATGGTCATCCTACATATTGCAGAAACAAAACTCATCGCTGAACACTCTGCAACACCAATGGCCAGCAGTCCGTGCTTCTCGGTGACGTCTCCACTCAATTCGCAGCCAGCTTTACTGCGGTGTTAGTGGCATCCTACGTATAGGATGATAGTCCCCTAGGCCGCTTGCATCTGTTCTCCTACCAACGGTGGAGGACGATACAGTATGCTGCAGTAGTCCATTACTTGTTCTTGGGTGCAAGTCGCAGATGTGAAGGGGTTACGATGTATTTGGTGCTCCATATGGCGACACTTCCTTTTGGTGTCATATGTCGTCCACAAGAAACCTTGATCATTGGTGTGAAAGTCCTCAAGGTTGCTCTCGCGGCCCATAGCTGCATCTGAATGCCCTACTAGTGTCCAAGCAAAACAACAGTGAGACCTGTTTCAAATTCTGTCACTTGCTCATAACGCTGTCTCATATAAGTACGCGGCATCTCCGTGTCCTTCAGTGATCACTCAACATATGACGCTGCTCCCAGCCAACCAGGTCTGCTAGGAACGTTAAATGCAGACAACACTAATGCAGCCTGAAGCCATACCACTAGTCATAGAGAACTGCAGTTACGTAATCATTACAACAATGCTATGTACGTGTACAAAGTTACATTCGCATCCCATCTTGTCTTCTGTTTGCATCATTTTTTTCTGTCATGCAGTGCAGTACATGTCAAAATAAATTTAAGTGAACTAAAGTATAAAACAGATACTCACGAATATCCAAACATCTGGTTAAGTACGCGTACATAACTGTCAAGAGTTACACCTTGTAAACAAAGCAGTTAAAAATAGACTGTGGAACCTCACTGACTCATATGTATGCGCATGTAGACATGTTACGGGATTATAAGAATCTAACACCATGAAAAACGAAATGATCGCATGGAAAATCTCCAACCTGGCTGGGGATCGAACCTGGGACCACTGTATGGGAGGCATGCATGTTACCACCTGGCAAGTAGGCGCACTGTAACGCCAGCCGTCTTAGGTACATGTGGTTAGTGACATGTGCGTCCATATCTTATACATTTTTCTATTAGTCACTGGGTGCACAAGTTGATAGTCCATCGTGCTGTGCCATGAACAGTCTCACCAAAGTCGTATCATAAAAGAGCTGATGTTCGTCTTCACATAAGTGAAGCGACATTGCTCACAAGTTCAGACAATCTTTCATAGGCTAATAAAAGATGCTGCACTGACAATATCTAAGCCATGGACAAGGAATAAAATAGAGCAAAACTACATGGACTATTAAGCCAAAAAGCTGTGTTTACTTGATGAAAAACTGACAAAGTATAAATAGTTTGCAGGAAACATTCTACAAGGGTTGTCCAGACAGTAATGCACAGTAGTTTTTTTTTTCAACAATTCTTTATTCAACATAATAAGAGTTACACACACTTAAGAATGGTGTTTTACGTACACAGCCTATTTTTTCCACGTTATTTCCATCCCGTTCTATGACCTTTCTCCATGGCGAAACAAGGGTGAGTATGCTTTGTCGGTAGCAATCCTTGTCCTGGTGGCGGAACCAGTGCTAGGTCAGGGCGGTCAGGCCGGCCGCGGTGGTCTAGCGGTTCTAGGAGCGCAGTCCGGAACCGTGCGACTGCTACGGTCGCAGGTTCGAATCCTGCCTCGGGCATGGATGTGTGTGATGACCTTAGGTTAGTTAGGTTTAAGTAGTTCTAAGTTGTAGGGGACTGATGACGACAGCAGTTGAGTCCCATAGTGCTCAGAACCATTCGAACCAGGGCGGTCGGTGACAGCCGTCGACGCTATCCCCGACCGCTGCAAATCATGGAGCTCGCCGAACCGCCTTCTGATGACATCACCCTCGGTGCCAAGCGACTAACTGTACTTCTGTCGACAGCAGACGGTCCATAGACTTTGCACAAGCGTTTATGAATATTCCCCGCAGTTTTTTTCTCTGCAGTGAGAAATTCAATGACGGAACGTTGCTTGTAAGGTACATCACCTAGAGACGCCGACAAACTGTCATGTAGATACGCTATCTGGAAACTCGGCGCGCTCACAGAAGAGATACGTACGTAACGTTTCGCATTCGAAGCATAGTTTTCGGATGAGAAAAGAAAATGCGGTGCATTACTCTCTGGGCAACCATCGTATAAACACAGACTAGACTGAAAACACTTGACACCTAATTGGCAGTTGCGTTTTAATTCCCTTTCGTAATTTCTTCTTGATTTCTTTCACTATTTTCTTAATGTACTATGTTGAATAATACCGGGAGAAACTACAAACCAGTCTCCACCGCTCCTCAACCACTGCTTGCATTTCATGCCCTTGGACTTATAACTGCTGTCATGTTTGTGTACAAGTTGTACTATTCGCTTTCTGCGTTTTATCCCAGTTGCCTTCACAATTTCAAAGCGTGTATTAAAATCAACGTTCTCAAAATCTTTTTTTCTGATTTCCGAAATCCTATAAACAAAGCTTTGCCTTCCTTCAACATACACTAAAGAACGAAAGAAACTGGTAACCTGCCGAATATCGTGTAATAACCTGCCGAATATCGTGTATGGCCCCCACCAAATGCCGCAACACGATGAGGGATGGACTCCACTAAGACCGAAGTAGTGCTGGAGGGAACTGACACGATGAATCCTGTAGGGCTGTCCATAAATCTGTAACAGTACGACAGGGTGGATGGAGTTCTCTTCTGAACAGCACGTTGCAACACATCCCAGATATGCTCAATAAAGATCAAGTGGTGGCCAGAGGAAGTGTTTAAACTCGGAAGAGTGTTCCTGGAACCATTCTGTAGCAATTGTACACGTGTGGGTGTGGCATTTTCCTGCTGGAATTTCCAGTCTGTCGTTATGCAGGACAGTCATGAATAGATGCAAGTGATGAGACAGGCTGCTTAGTTACGTGTCGCCTGTCAGAGTTGTTTCTAGACGTATCAGAGGTCCATATCGCTCCAGCTGCACATGTCCAGCAACAGTACAGAGCGTGCACCAGCTTGAGCAGTCCCGCGCTCACATACAGGGCCCGTGGCATCACGAGGTTATTTCCATGCCCGTAGACGTCCATCCTCTCGATACCATTAGAAATGAGACTCGCCTACCAGACAACATGGTTCCAGTCATCAACAGGTCCATGTCGGTGTTGACAGGCACAGGCGAGGCGTAAAACTTTGTGTCATGCAGTCACCAAGGGTACACGAGTGGGCCTTCGGCTCCGAAAGCCCATATCGATGATGTATCGTTGAATGGTACGCACGCTGACACTTGTTGATGGCCCAGCACTGAAATCTGCTGCAATTTTCTGAATAGCTGCACTTCTGTCACGTTTAACGATTCTCTTTCGTCGTCGTTAGTCCCGTTCTTGCAGGATCTTTTGTCGGACGCAGCGATATCGGAGGTTTGATGTTTTAGCGGATTCCTGATATTCAAGGTACACTCGTGAAATGTTTGTACTGCAAAATCCCGACTTCACCGCTACCTCGGAAATGCTGTATCCCATCGCCTGAGCGCCGACTGTAACAACACGTTCAAACTCACTTAAATCTTGATGCCCTTCCATTGTAGCAGCAGTAACCAATCTAAGAATTGAGTCAGACCCTTGTTGTCTTATATAGGCATTATAGACCGTAGTGCCTATTCTGCCTGTTTACATATCTTTGCATTTGAATACACATGCCTGTACTAGTTGCTTTCGCGCTTCAATGCATAAGATGCAGCCAAAAGAAAGCCGAACACTTCCAACAACAAGACCGTGGAATGATTACATCCAAAAGTAATTACTGCAGGCTTTGAGATTTTCATCCGACGGGAGACGACACCATTACTTCCTGTTTCATATAACGCGGTCGGCCGCTGGCGGCTCCACAACAGCACACTATTCTTGCACTTCCTCATCTGACTGAAACTGACTTCCACGCACGTATTTATGAAAGTCGCCAAAGACATGGAAATCACACGGTGAAAGATCCGAGCTGTACGGGGGATGTTGCAACGTTTCCTGAGAAAAGTGCTGAAGTATTGCCCTCGTCCTGTTGTCAGTGCGGGACGGTCGTTATCGTGCGACAGGATGATACTGGCCTAGAGCATTCCACATCTGCATCTACATTTATACTCCGCAAGCCACCCAACGGGGTGTGGCGGAGGGCCCTTTACGTGCCACTGTCATTACCTCCCTTTCCTGTTCCACACGCGTATGGTTCGCGGGAAGAATGACTGCCGGAACGCTTCCGTGCGCGCTCGAATCTCTCTAATTTTACGTTCGTGATTTTCTCGGGAGGTATAAATGGGGAGAAGCAATATATTTATCCAGAAACGCACCCTCTCGAAACCTGGACTGCAAGCTACACCCCGATGTAGAGCGCCTCTCTTGCAGGGTCTCACACTTGTGTATGCTAAACATCTCCGTATCGCTATCACGCTTATCAAATAACCCTGTGACGAAACGCGCCGCTCTTCTTTGGATCTTCTCTATCTCCTCTGTCAACACGACCTGGTAAGGATCCCACACTGATGAGCAATACTCAAGTATAGGTCGAACGAGTGTTTTGTAAGCCACCTCCTTTGTCGATGGACTACATTTTCTAAGGACTCTCCCAATGAATCTCAACTTGGCACCCGCCTTACCAACAATTAACTTTATATTATCATTCTACTTCAAATCGTTCCGCAAGCGTACTCCCAGATATTTTACGGAAGTAACTGCTACCAGTGTTTGTTCCGCTATCATATAGTCATATAATAAAGGATCCTTCTTTCTATATTTTCGCAATAGATTACATTTGTCTATGTTAAGGGTCAGTTGCGACTCCCTGTACCAAGTGCCTATCCGCTGCAGATCTTCCTGCATTTCGCTGCAATTTCCTAACGCTTCAACTTCTCTGTATACTACAGCATCATCCGCGAAAAGCCGCATGGAACTTCCGACACTATCTACCAGGTCATTTATATACATATTGTGAAAAGCAATGGTCCCATAACACTCCTCTGTGACACACCAGAGGTTACTTTAACGTCTGTAGACGTCTCTCCATTGAGAACAACATGCTGTGTTCTGTTTGCTAAAAAGTCTTCAATGCAGCCACTAATATTCCGTAGGCTCTTACTTTGAATATCAGGCGACAGTGCGGAACTGTATCGAACGCCTTCCGAAAGTCAAGGAAAATGGCATCTACTTGGGAGCCTGTATCTAATATTTTCTGGGTCTCATGAACAAATAGAGTGAGTTGGGTACCACACGATAGCTGTTTCCGGAATCCATGCTGATTCCTACAGAGTAGATTCTAGGTTTCCAGAAATGACACGCGAGCAAAAAAATTTTCTAAAATTCTACAACAGATAGATGTCAGAGATATAGGCCTACAATTTTGCGCATCTGTTAGACGGCCCTTCTTAAAAACTGGGACTACCTGTGCTCTTTTCCAATTATTTGGAACCATCCGTTCCTCTAGAGACTTGCGGTACACGGCTGTTAGAAGTGCTCTTGTGCGCTCTTATTTTATGTCTCGTCGCAGTTTCTGCAAAGAGTCTGCATAGCATTGCACACAGGATGTGATTCTACGCTTGCAGAATTCGACGAGCACAGGGTCCCTGCACGCGAAGAAGGTCAACGTGGTATTGGTCACGAAGCAGACGAAATTAAGGAATTTTGTCATGTAGACATAAAAAAAGAACAAGGACCTGTAGAGCAAGGTGGATGTAAAAAGGGCATTCCAAAAGAAGTCTCCTAGTATCAAAAATAGTGAAACGTCCCTTTAGAAAAATATATGAATGATTGTACTGGTAAACCGCTTACGTTATTTGATTTTCAAACAGCTGAGCAAAACTGAACGTACTCAGACATTTCTCTCTTTACTTAGTCTGATCATCACTAATCTGACACACAATATTTTTAGCGCAACGAAATCTGACTTTCAAAAATCCATACAAAAGAATGGCCCCCACTAACAATAACCTATACCTTTCATGAATCACTTACCTCACAAATATCTTCGTTACTCGATCTGCTGCAATACAGCGAGCGGCACCACTGCCAGTTAAATAAAAGATTCAAACTATTGAAGGCACTAACTACTGATAGGCATAGTTAGCAAATGAAAGATTCTGATAAAGAACAAAGAATGTATTTACCTTAACAGTGTTCAAAAGTCATAGTATATATATATCAGTTCATGATACCGGGTATTACAAATTTACTCTCTCTGATGGATCCTAGTCCAGATCATCCGCTCTCAAAAGTCCGCCATCTCTCTCCCTACATCCACCACTACTCGCTGCTCACTTCAAACTGCCCAACGCTACGCGCTGTTAACAGCCAACTGCCCAACATAACAATAAAAAATATTGCAACAATGCCGACCAGCCTCAGACTGGACACAGCACAGTCAGTGATTTTCATACTACGTTACCAACATAAAAACCTAAACAGCCTATTTACAATTGGTCTTAATTTGAGGAAGAAATTTCTGAGAATGTACGTTGGGGGCATAGCTTGGACATGGGAAAACCGAACAGAATAGTAGCATTTGAGATGTGGTGCAACAGACGAATGACGATTAAGACTTAAAACAAAGTTTGGGTATTTGAAGGTGACGACACAACCGTATCTGTCAGAAAATCGCAATCGGAAAAGAAGAAATTGATAGCTGGTTTGTTCAGTCGAGTGCAATGTGGAGCGCGTTCTTTTGGACACACAGAAGACATTCACAGCTAAGTGGTACACTGAGCAGTGCCTGCACAAAGTCATTGAAGAACCAGCGACCTATATCAAGAGTGGACGCTTGGTTCCCCCATCACAATACCCGTCCAGCTCACCGCGCAAAACCATTCACCGAATATTTGTGGTGTACAAGACTTCTTGAGCAACCTCATTACTTTCCAGACCATGCTCCTTGTGACTTTGCATTGTTCCCACATGTGGAAATGAAGCTGCAAGGAGTGTAGTTTTTTCAAGTGATGAGGACCTTCTGAGAGCTTGGGACAACGAGAGTGTCATACTCCCCACAGAAATTTGGGAGAATGGTTTAGGGATTGGTTTGGGAGGATGGAGAGGTGTACTCAGTGTGGCGGAAATTACTCAGAAAAAATTAAGTAAAGAGGGTTGTATTGCACAATTATGACCCCTTCTCGCTGGGACGCGGAGACATGGGCAAGCCGTGTGCGGCGGGTAGCGGCGAGCACAGCGGCGAGGCGCGAGCTGTCGCCGGGTCTGACCATCGATCGTCCGGGCGCTGCCGCCGCTGCCGCCCCCGGCCGCCGCCGAGGCTCCTTTGGGGCAGGCTGGCGGCCGGCGCCTCCCCAGGCCGCATAATCACCGCTTAATCGCTGCCCGACTCGGGCCCGCCGGGCAGCGAGCCGCAACACGCCACGAGCGCCGCTGCTCTGTCACCCGACGCCGCTCCAATCTGCGCTCAGCAGGTGAAGCACAATTCCGTCTCAGCACTACTCGTGGAACATGGCGGCTAACAGTTTACACTGCTCTCTCGGAAATCACTGCACGAACTTAGATCAGCTTTGTCATAAAAAAAATTCGTCCTCTCTGTAAGTCCCTCTTCAGAGATGGTTAAGGGACTTGACTTTTCACTACAGTCTGTCACATAAAACACCTTTCAGCCGTCTAATTTCCAAATTGTTATTTTATTGGGGTACCAGTTTCTGCTATATATTTAGCCATCTTCATGCCCCTGACCTACGTGTAGGAAGATTCCAACCTCGGTAGGATCCAGCATTGAAACACTGGTATCCAGCCGAGGTTGGAATATTGGTACATGTAGGTCTGGGGCCTGAAGATGGCGTAATATATAGCCGAATCTGCTAGCCCAATAAAATAACAATTTATAAATTTGACGGCTGAGAGGTGTTTGATTTGAAATGCTGTGAAAAAGTCTTGGTTTTAGTCCGCAGCTCGTGGTGGTGCGCTAGCGTTCTCGCTTCCCGCGCCCGGGTTCCCGGGTTCGATTCCCGGCGAGGTCAGGAATTTTCTCTGCCTCATGATGACTGGGTGTTGTGGCTGTCCTTAGGTTACTTAGATTTAAATAGTTCTACGTTCTAGGCGACTGATGACCATAAATGTTAAGTCCCATAGTGCTCAGAGCCATTTTCCTTGGTTTTACCTTTATTGTTATTTTATCGCCCCTCACCCCATACGGGAGGCGGGAGGGGCGCATAGGGGCTGTCAACCAGCTCTTCAGCCAATTGACGCAAAAAAGGTGAGATAATTAGAATGAGTTAAAAATTTTCTAAAGGTGAAAAATAATTTTTTTATCTATTACAGACACGGCTACCTCTGCTTTTAGATAAAAACAGTTTCAATAAAAGATAATAATCAGAAACACAATGAAATTACATTTAAAACCATTTTTAAAACCTTGACGCAGGGGGAGCACTTCACCCTGGTACTAAATCTGGAAGGACTTGGTCTAGGGTTGGCAGTCTGTCGTTGAAAGGAAAAGTTTGGTCGTTGAGGAGATTAGAATGAAACTGTTATATGGATGGAGGATTGGTCCTGAAGCATCGATGGGGTAGGAGTGGCTGTTGGAGATAAGAGAGGTTGAAATAGAGGGGATATTAGTTTGATCAGGGAAACGGTATAGGAAAGAAAGGTGGAAGGTGGCAGAAAAGAGTGTAGGAAAAATATGGGGAATGGAGGGAAGAGAAGACCAGATGAGGTGGAGCCGGTGGGGTGGGCTTTAAGTTGGTAGGAGGGGTAAAAGTCGGAACGCAGTTCATGATCTGCGAGAGGAAGACCGTTGAAGTTCCTTTGGGACAGTATGAATATAGGAGTAGGTCTGGTGGGATGTATTGGTAGAGGAGCGGCAGTGTACCAGCTTTATGAAGTAGAGCGGAAACGAATTTGAGATGGAAAAAAAAAATCCATTTATATCTATACTAACAATAAAATTAGAAAATGGTCGTATCTATTAGTTTGACTAAACACTCTAATCTTCAAAACCAGTAGCCATAATTTTAAGGAGTTTTCAGAGGTAACTTGAGGGTAGCTAGGGGCTACGTGTTGATTTTGTTTCATTAAAATCGGATCACAGAAAAAAGATATCGTTATTTAAGCTTTTACCTAATACCGTCAGCTTGGTAGTTCAAATGTTAAACATCACGGTGTAATATTCTAGAGAACCAATACATAACGCTTTTTGTTTTGCGGTACACCAAAGAACCATTTTTTAAACTCAGATGTATTTTGTGCAGTTTGCGTCAGTAATAGAATTAAGCACAACTATCTTAGATCTACAAAAACAAACTATCAATAAATTTACTTGCCTACGATATACAGATTCACTGATTTTGTTTTGTGCATTAAAATCTTAAATTGAGATACGTGACACATGTGAAATTAAATAAAGCAAAAATACTCTTACGTGCAAAATAATAGTGCATGTACTTCGGTACTACAGCTTGGAGTTCCCATATAAAAAGGGAGACACTGTACAGCATATTTCTCCGTTCTACGCCACTTTATAAACTACTTTTTCGCCTGATAACAGGTTTTACGCATTTCCGGTGTATACGTGGAGAAACACTGAACCTCTATATCGGAAGCGCTGTGTCTTGGAAGCGGATTAAGATATGAGGAAACTTTTCAAGTTTGTTCGAGACCGGGATCGTTAAAGTTACAGTTCTTTAATGTGCATAGCCTTCTCGTAATCCGCGGCTCTGTTTCGCTGCCCAAGAAAAAACGTTTTGGTGACTTTCTTGATAACAAATAAAGATTTTTTCGAACGGAGGGAAGCCTAGAGAATATACCGTCAAAATTTGTGCAATTTGCTGAGTTTACATATTATTTAGATTTCGCCTCAGATTAGATTTTACGGTTGGAGCTAGGGTAAATTCGCACGTCTGTAACTTGAATGGATAAAGATATCAAGAAATTTTCAGTTATTCGTGATCGAAATTTTAGGAATTTTTAACTTTTAGCTATTTGCTATGCGTAGCCGTCTTGGCAACCTGCGCGGGGTTTAGGTCTTCTGGTGACGGCGAAAACATAGTAGAAAAACTTTTTTGCTGTTTTCCGAGGAACGCACATGAACTAATGGTGTCTCCAAAAGTTGTATTAAGCCCATCGTAGACCACATCAAATATAAAAGTAACTAATCAATTTGCTACAGTTGCCTAAGCAGGAGGAAGAGTGTAATATTTATTCATTGACCATGTAGCTACACTACGACGATCCTTCAGAATAGCTACATTAAGACGATCATTCTGCTGGGTACACATATGGTCCCTAGCACCAGGGATATCCAAAACACTTGAACCTACCGTTTTATAACCAACAGAACACGAGGTATGGGCACCGGCAATTACTTTTTTTTTTCACGGCATTGGAACATTTACGAGGGTTGTTTTTTAAGTAAGGGCCGTTTTTATTTTTAAAAAAAGATACAAATAGTTTTGTAAAAAACTTTTATTTTCTGATTCTACACACTTTTCCGTATTTTTCTACATAGTTGTCTTGTTTATTTAAGCACTTGTCATACCGTACAACTAAGTTTTTAATTCCCTCTCCAAAGAATTCGGCCGCCTGCTCCGACAGCCAAGAGTTCACGGCCGCTTTCACTTCATCGTCGTCATTGAATCGCTGCCCGCCAAGATGGTGTTTCAGGTACTGGAAAAGATGAAAATCGCTGTCGGGGCTGTATGGTGCATAGTCCAAAACTTCCCAGCCAAAAGAATCAATCTAATCAAGAGTCTTTTGAGAGGTGTGAGGCCTAGCGTTATCGTGCAGGAGCAAAACTCCTTTTGTCAGCATGCCGCGCCTTTTGTTTTGAATTGCCCTGCGGAGCTTCTTTAGAGTTGCACAGTAGGCATCTCAGTTGATTGTCGGTCCTCGTGGCATAAAGTCCACTAGCAAAACACCTCGCCGGTCCCAGAACACAGTTGCCATAATCTTGCGCTTTGACAGCGTCTGTTTGGCTTTGACCTTGACGGGTGAGGTTGTGTGTCGCCATTCCATCGATTGTCGGTGGCTTTCGGGAGTGATATGGGATACCCATGTTTCATCTCCAGTGACAATTTGACTCAAAATGCCATCCCCTTCTTCCTAGTAACGAATCATAAAGCCCAATGAAGTGGCAAATCTCTTCCCTTTGTGGTCCTCTGTGAGGAGTCTGGGTACCCACCGAGAACACAGTTTCTTAAAGTTTAGGTTTTCAGACACAATTTTGTACAAAACCGATCTTGAAACTTGTGGAAATTCCAAAGAAAGAGTGGAAATTGTGAATCTTCTGTCCTCACGAATCTTTGTTTCGACTGCAGCCACCAAATCATCAGTGATCACAGAGGGCCGGCCTGAGCGTTCTTCGTCATGGACGTTTTGACGGCCATTTTTAAACTTTCTAACCTATTGGCGCACTTTACCTTCACTCATTGCATTCAAGCCATAAACTTCTGTTAACTGACGATGAATTTCTGCAGCTGATAGGCTTCTCGCGGTCAAAAAACGTATCGCTGACCGTGTCTCACACGCGGCGGGCGATTCAATAATCGTAAACATTATAAAGTAGCATAGCGATGCGTACACGTCAGCTACAGAGCTGCGACTTGCATCAGTGTGAACGGGAAGGATGCCGGCAAGTGGCGCGGTGGCTTGTTGCGACGTCCGCGCGAGCTACGGGACTACACTCGCGAACGACCCTTACTTAAAAAAACAACCCTCGTAGATACTCATGCTGTCGCAAGCAACAATTACAGAAATAAAAGGTAAATTCGAGACTGTGGTCAAAATTCAGCGTGGAAGAATATCAATTATCAGATTCGCTCATGAAATTGCTACCTCAGAAAGTGAGGTAAAGTTACAATATATATTTAAAGATATGGTCCACTGGGCGCGAAACTTGGGTTGAGGGTAATTGCAAGTAGCAGAAATAGGACTAGTGGTAAACTTAACCTCAAAATAGTGGGCAACGAAGGAAACGAAAAGAAGAAATTCTGCTATCTGCAAATTGACTTATGACAGACGGAACAATGAGGCGATAAAAAGCAGAGCAGCATTGGCGACGTTCCTGGGCGAAAGAAGTCTAGTAGTATCAAACACTGATCTTAATTTGAGGAAGAAATTTCCGATAATGGACGTGTGAATCACAACATCGTATGCAAGTGATTCATAGACATGCGTATGAGATCTGATGCTATAGAAAAATCTTGGAAATTCGGATGACTGATAAAATATTAAACGTTGAGCTTCTGGGCTGACTTGGAGAATGAGGATATATTAGCAGAACATTGACTAGAAGAATGATACGTAAGGTATAAATGACAAGCTCCTGTGGTGGTAGACAGGAGGTGCAGATGTTAACACCTGTAGGGAAAGACAGAGAGTGGGATATGTCCACCAAATAGCTGATACAGGAGAGGAAGCAGTGGCGGGGAGCATGGTGAATCGAACTGCAGCCACCACCACAGCCCACACCTCGTCGCCCCTCGCCAAAAAGGAAAAAGAAATCTCAAACGTTAATACTATGTGTAAAGACTTATTTTACTGATAAATGCAGAGACAAAAGCTGTAATGGAAATTCATAACTGTAAGCAGTGATTGAGGAATGGATGCAATGATTTTGATTATGTGTTTAATATGTAAAACAATAGTTCATATACATTGATAGATTAGTTTCGTCGCAAGTAAAGGGATTAATACATCGAGTAGCCGTACCGGTATGCTCCTGGGGAACGAGTGAAATGTTTGTCGGCTTTTGTACTGTTATCATCTCACCTTCGTGAGATTAACTATGTTTCACTACCATACAATGCTGTACTCCAGACGTACATCCTCAGAAATTCCTTCCTCAAATTAAGGCCGGTATTTGATATTAGTAGACTTCTCCTGGCCAGAAATGCCTTTTTTGCCATAGCGAGTCTGCTTTTGATGTCCTCCTTGCTCCGTCCATTGGTTATTTTACTGCCTAGGTAGCAGAATTCCTTAACTTCATCGACTTCGTGACCATCAATCCTGATGTTAAGTTTCTCGCTGTTCTCATTTCTACTACTTCTCATTACCTTCGTCTTTCTCCGATTTACTCTCAAACCATACTTTGTACTCATTACACTGTTCATTCTGTTCAGCAGATCATTTCATTCTTCTTCACTTTCACTCAGGTTAGCAATGTAATCGTGTCATTGATATCCTTTCACCTTCTATTTTAATTCCACTCCTGAACCTTTCTTTTATTTCCATCATTGCTTCCTCGATGTACAGATTGAAGAGTAGGGGCGAAAGGCTACAGCCTTGTCTTACTCCCTTCTTAATACGAGCACTTCGTTCTTGATCGTCCACTCTAATTATACCCTCTTGGTTGTTGTGCATATTGTATATGACCCGTCTCTCCCTATAGCTTACCCCTACTTTTTTCAGAATCTAGAAGAGCTTGCACCATTTTATATTGTCGAACGCTTTTTCCAGGTCGACAAATCCTATGAACGTGTCTTGATTTTTCTTTAGCCTTGCTTCCATTATAAGCCGTAACGTCAGAATTGCCTCTCTCGTGCCTTTACTTTTCCTAAAACCAAACTGATCGTCACCTAGCGCATTCTCAATTTTCTTTGCCATTCTTCTGTATATTATTTTTGTAAGCAGCTTCCATGCATGAGCTGTTAAGCTGATTGTGCCATAATTCTCGCACTTGTCAGCTCTTGCCGTCTTCGGAATTGTGTGGATGATGCTTTTCGGAAAGTCAGATGGTATGTCGCCAGACTCATATATTCTACACACCAACGTGAATAGTCGTTTTGTTGCCACTTCCTCTAATGATTTTAGAAATTCTGATGGAATGTTGTCTATCCCTTCTGCCTTATTTGACCGTAAGTCCTCCAAAGCTCTTTTAAATTCCGATTCTAATACTGGATCCCCTATCTCTTCTAAATCGACTCCAGATTCTTCTTCTATCACATCAGACAAATCTTCACCCTCACAGAGGCTTTCAATGTATTCTTTCCACCTATCTGCTCTCTCCTCTGCATTTAACAGTGGAATTCCCGTTGCACTCTTAATGTTACCACCATTGTTTTTAATGTCACCAAAGGTTGTTTTGACTTTCCTGTATGCTGAGTCTGTCCTTCAGACAATCATATCTTTTTCGATGTCTTCACATTTCTCCTGCAGCCATTTCGTCTTAGCTTCCCTGCACTTCCTATTTATTTCATTCCTCAGCGACTTGTATTTCTGTATTCCTGATTTTCCCGGAACATGTTTGTGCTTCCTCCTTTCATCAATCAACTGAAGTATTTCTTCTGTTACCCATGGTTTCTTCGCAGCTACCTTCTTTGTACCTATGGTACAAAGAAGCGAAGGCTGTGTGGCGTGGACTGGGCGGTTTTTTAGGTTAGAAGGCCTCTGGAAAGTACGGGGTGGGCTGCAATGTCAAAGGGTGCATGGATATTACAGGACGTGCTTGGATCAAGGAACAGTCGGAATTATTGTTGCAAATTGTTGTAGTTGCGCTGGAAAAGTCCCTGAGTTTCAAGCGCTAATAGAAAGCACAGAAGCTGATATCGTTATAGGTACAGAAAGCTGGCTAAACCCTGAAATAAGTTCTGCAGATATTTTTACGAAGTCTCAGACGGTGTTCAGGAAAGATAGATTAGGCAGAATTGGTGGTGGAGTGTTTGTGTCTGTCAGTAGTGGTTTATCTTGTAGTGAAGTCGAAGTAGATACTCCGTGTGAATTGGGATGGGTGGAGGTTATACTTAACAGCCGAATTAAGTTAATAATTGGCTCCTTCTACCGACCCCCAGACTCCGATGATACAGTTGCGGAACAGTTCAGAGAAAGTTTGAGTCTCGTAACAAATAAATACCCCACTCATACGGTTATAGTTGGTGGGGACTTCAACCTACCCTCGGTATGTTGGCAAAAATACTTATTCAAAACCGGTGGTAGGCAGAAAACGTCTTCCGAGATTGTCCTAAATGCTTTCTCCGAAAATTATTTCGAGCAGTTAGTCCACGAACCCACGTGAATTGTAAATGGTTGCGAAAACACACTTGACCTCTTAGCCACAAACAATCCAGAGCTGATAGAGAGCATCATGACTGATACAGGGATTAGTGATCACAAGGCCGTTGTAGCTAGGCTCAATACCATTTCTTCCAAATCCATCAGAAACAAAGGCAAATTAATTTTATTTAAAAAAGCGGATAAAGTGTCACTAGAAGCCTTCCTAAAAGACAATTTCCATTCCTTCCGAACTGACTATGCGAATGTAGACGAGATGTGGCTCAAATTCAAAGATATAGTAGCAACAGCAATTGAGATATTCTTACCTCATAAATTGGTAAGAGATGGAACGGATCCCCCGTGGTACACAAAAAAGGTCCGAACGCTGTTGCAGAGGCAACGGAAAAAGCATGCGAAGTTCAGAAGAACGCGAAATCCCGAAGATGGGCTAAAATTTACCGACGCGCGAAATTGGGCACGTACTTCGATGCGAGATGCCTTTAATAGGTTCCACGACGAAACATTGTCTCGAAATTTGGTAGAAAATCCGAAGAAATTCTGGCCGTGTGTAAAGTACACAAGCGGCAAGACGCAGTCAATACCTTCGCTGCGCAGTGCCGATGGTACTGTTACCGACGACTGCGCCGCTAAAGCGGAGTTATTGAACGCAGTTTTCCGAAATTCCTTCACCAGGGAAGACAAATGGAATATTCCAGAATTTGAAACACGAACATCTGCTAGCATGAGTTTCTTAGAAGTAGTACCTTAGGGGTTGCGAAGCAACTCAAATAGCTTGATACGGGCAAGTCTTCAGGTCCAGATTGTATACCGATTAGGTTCCTTTCAGATTACGCTGATACTATAGCTCCCTACTTAGCACTCATATACAACCGCTCGCCTACCGATAGATATGTACCTACAGATTGGAAAATTGCGCAGTTCGCACCTGTGTTCAAGAAGGGTAGTAGGAGTAATCCATTTAACTACAGACCTATATCATTGACGTCGGTTTGCAGTAGGGTTTTGGAGCATATACTGTATTCAAACATTATGAATCACCTCGAAGGGAACGATCTATTGACACGTAATCAGCATGACTTCAGAAAACATCGCTCTTGTGCAACGCAGCTAGCTCTTTATTCGCACGAAGTAATGGCCGCTATCGATAGGGGATCTCAAGTTGATTCCGTATTTCTAGATTTCCGGAAAGCTTTTAACACCGTTCCGCACAAGCGACTTCTAATCAAGCTGCGGAGCTATGGGGTATCGTCTCAGTTGTGCGACTGGATTCGTGATTTCCTGTCAGGAAGGTCGCAGTTCGTAGTAATAGACGGCAAATCATCGAGTAAAACTGAAGTGATATCAGGTGTTCCCCAGGGAAGCGTCCTGGGACCTCTGCTGTTCCTGATCTATATAAATGACCTGGGGGACAATCTGAGCAGTTCTCTTAGATTGTTCGCAGATGATGCTGTAATTTAGCGTCTAGTAAGGTCATCCGAAGACCAGTATCAGTTTGCAAAGCGATTTAGAAAAGATTGCTGTATGGTGTGTCAGGTGGCAGTTGACGCTAAATAACGAAAAGTGTGAGACGATCCACATGAGTTCCAAAAGAAATCCGTTGGAATTCGATTACTCGATAAATAGTACAATTCTCAAGGCTGTCAATTCAACTAAGTACCTGGGTGTTAAAATTACGAACAACTTCAGTTGGAAGGACCACATAGATAATATTGTCGGGAAGGCGAGCCAAAGGTTGCGTTTCATTGGCAGGACACTTAGAAGATGCAACAAGTCCACTAAAGAGACAGCTTACACTACACTCGTTCGTCCTCTGTTAGAATGTTGCTGCGCGGTGTGGGATCCTTACCAGGTGGGATTGACGGAGGACATCGAAAGGGTCAAAAAAGGGCAGCTCGTTTTGTATTATCACGTTATAGGGGAGAGAGTGTGGCAGATATGATACACGAGTTGGGATGGAAGTCATTACAGCATAGACGTTTTCCGTCTCGGCGAGACCTTTTTACGAAATTTCAGTTACCAACTTTCTCTTCCGAATGCGAAAATATTTTGTTGAGCCCAACCTACATAGGTAGGAATGATCATCAAAATAAAATAAGAGAAATCAGAGCTCGAACAGAAAGGTTTAGGTGTTCGTTTTTCCCGCTCGCTGTTCGGGAGCGGAATATTAGAGAGATAGTATGATGGAGCGGAATAGTAGAGAGATAGTATGATTGTGGTTCGATGAACCCTCTGCCAAGCACTTAAATGTGAATTGCAGAGTAGTCATGTAGATGTAGATGTATGTTTTCCTTCCCAACATCTGTGATGGCCCTTTTTAGAGATGTCCATTCCTCTTCAACTGTACTGCCTACTGCGCTATTCCTTATTGCTGTATCTATAGCGTTAGAGAACTTCAAACGTATCTCGTCATTCCTTAGAACTTCCGTATCCCACTTCTTAGCGTACTGATTCTTCCTGACTAAGGTCTTGAACTTGAGCCTACTCTTAATCACTACTATATTGTGATCTGAGTCTATATCTGCTCCTGGGTACGCCTTACAATCCAGTATCTGATTTCGGAATCTCTGTCTGACCTTGATGTAATCTAATTGAAATCTTCCCGTATCTCCCGGCCTTTTCCAAGAATACCTCCTCCTCTTGTGATTCTTGAACAGTGTATTCGCTATTACTAGCTGAAACTTGTTACTGAACTCAATTAGTCTTTCTCCTCTTTCATTCCTCGTCCCAAGCCCATAATCTCCTGTAACCTTTTCTTCTACTCCTTCCCCTATAACTGAATTCCAGTCTCCCATGACAATTAGATTTTCGTCCCCCTTTACATACTGCATTACCCTTTCAATAACCTCAAACACTTTCTCTATCTGTTCATCTTCAGCTTGCGACGTCGGCATGAATACTTGAACTATCGTTGTCGGTGTTGGTCTGCTGTCGATTCCGATTAGAACAACCCGGTCACTGAACTGTTCACAGTAACATACCCTCTGCCCTACCTTCCTATTCATAACGAATCCTACACCTGTTATACCATTTTCTGCTGCTGTTGATATTACCCGATACTCATCTGACCATAAATCCTTGTCTTCCTTCCACTTCCCTTCACTGACCCCTACTATATCTAGATTGAGCCTTTGCATTTCCTTTTTCAGATTTTCTTGTTTCCCTACCACGTTCAAGCTTCTGACATTCCACGCCCCGACTCGTAGAACATTATCCTTTCGTTGGTTATTCAATCTTTTTCTCATGGTAACCTCCCCCTTGGCAGTCCCCTCCCGGAGATCCGAATGGGGGACTATACAGGAATCTTTTGCCAATGGAGAGATCATCATGACACTTCTTCAACTACAGGCCACATGTCCTGTGGATACACGTTACGTAATAAAAATTAGAGTAATGGTTGGTAATGTTGTTTAGACTCTTCAATTAAATGTCCGAGCAGTATGTTTCGGTTTGTGTAGGCGAGAAAGCGCCAAAATGACAGCTGAACGGAGCTATATTTTAATAGATTTCGGTTAACAAAGAAGTGGAGTGAGTCCCCTTGACGAATATGCTGTCGTGGCAGTTACACCTATTCTCTGTGTCTATCAACTTCAGAAAGAGCTGAGACGGTCATCTCTTGCTATTCGGCAAACGTTTTGGCATGGGGATCCAATAGAAGAGTGGAGCGCCCACATCACTCCTGAAGAGTCTTATTATACTCGCTCTCCTTTCGCTCCTTTTCACACGCCTTACTCATTTACACACACTTCCATTGTGCTTCGCTACGATCGTTCTTAATCGGATCGAAATATACTAGATCGTGCTGAAAAGTAATGCAGCAGGGTTTTGTTGTGTGAAAACACACAAGGCTTTTAAAATAAAATAAACGTTATTAACATCCAACACCTTTATTCTTCATGTCTACATACAATACCGGCCATTAAAATTGCTACACCAAGAAGAAATGCAGATGTTAAACGGGTATTCATTGAACAAATATATTATACTCGAACTGACATGTGATTACTTTTTCAAGCAATTTGGGTGCATAGAACCTGCGAAATCACTACCCAGAACAACCGCCTCTGGCCGTAATAGCGTTGATACGACTGGGTATTGAGTCAAACAGAGCTTGATGGCGTACAAGGGTACAGTTGCCCATTTATCTTCAACATGATACCACAGTTCATAAAGAGTAGTGACTGGCGTGTCGTGACGAGCCAGTTGCTCTGCCACCATTGACCAGACGTTTTCAGTTGCTGAGAGATCTGGAGAATATGCGAGCCAGGGCAGCAGTCGAACATTTCCTGTATCCAGAAAGGCCCGTACAGGAGCTGCAACGTGCGGTCGTGCATTATCCTGCTGAAATGTACGGTTCGCAGGGATCGAATGCAGGGTAGAGCCACGGGTCTTAACACATCTGAAATGTAGCGTCCACTGTTCGAAGTGCCGTCAATGCGAACAAGAGGTGACCGAGATGTGTAACCAATGGCACCCCATGGCATCACGCCGGGTGATATGCCGGTATGGAGATGACGAATACACGCTTCCAAAGTGCGCTCACCGCGATGTCGCCAAGCACGGATGCGACCATCATGATGCTGTAAACAGAACTGGATGCATCCGAGAAAATGACGTTTTGCCATTCGTGCACCCAGGTTCGTCGTTGAGTACACCATCGCAGGCGCTCCTGTCTGTGATGCGGTGTCAAGGGTAACCGCAGCCATGGTCTCCGAGCTGATAGTCCGTGCTGCTGCAAACGTCGTCGAACTGTTCGTGCAGATGGTTGTTGTGTTGCAAACGTCCCCATCTGCTGACTAAAAATGTTCAAATGTATGTGAAATCTTAAATGCTAAGGTCATCAGTCCCTAAGCTTACACACTACTTAACCTAAATTATCCTAAGGACAAACACACACACCCATGCCCGAAGGAGGACTCGAACCTTCGCAGGGACCAGCCACACAGTACGTGACTGCAGCACCCAAGACCGCTCGGCTAATCCCGCGCGGCTATGCTGACTCTGGCATCGAGACGTGGCTGCACGATCCGTTACAGGCATGCGGATAAAATGCCGGTAATCTCGACTGCTAGTGATACAAGGCCGTTGGGATCCAGCACGTCGTTCCTGAACCCATCGATTCCATATTATGCTAACAGTCATTGGATCTCGACCAATGCGAGCAGCAATGTCGCGATACTATAAACCGCAATCGCAATAGTCTACAATCCGACCATTATCAAAGTCGGAAACGTGATGGTACGCATTTCTCCTCCTTACACGAGGAATCACAACAAAGTTTCACCAGGCAACGCCAGTCAACTGCTGTTTGTGTATGAGAAATCGGTTGGAAACTTCCCTCATGTCAGCACGTTGTAGGTGTCGCCACCGGCGCCAACCTTGTGTGAATGCTCTGAAAAGCTGATCAGTGGCATATCACATAATGTTCTTCCTGTCGGTTAAATTCCGCGTCTGTAACACGTCATCTTCGTGGTGTAGCAATTTTAGTGGCTAGTAGTGTATTTGCAACCCTCTGCCGGTAGAGGGTTCCGAATTGTAGCGTGTGACGTGGCGGTGTGTAGCGTGACTACGTCGGCGCGTGAGAAGCAGCGTGCTGTAATCGAGTTTCGAATTCGAAGAGTTCCTCCACACATGGAGCAACCTCTCCTCCAGCGTGACGATGTCAGACCACGCACGAGCGCTGGTACGTCTGCTACAATCAGACGCAATGGGTTCACTGTCATCGATCGTACGTCCCTACTTGGTCCCACATGATTTTCATCCGTTTCCGAAACTTAAACGACGCTTTCGAAGACTTCACTTTGATAGTGATGAAGCTGTGCAAGCAGAGATGAGATTCTGGCTTCGTCGAGAAAATCAGACATTCTACAGTGACATGTGTTCGTTTCCAGGGTGACTATGTAGAAATAAATATGTAGACGTGAAGAATAAGGACGTTCAAGGTTAATAAAGTTTGTTTTACTTAAAAAGCTTTAAGAATTTTCACGTAAAAACTCGGAGGCATTACTTTTCAGCGCGGCCTCGTTGATTTAAAAGTGTGGTAATAAATGCAACTTGTTTATACCTCACGCCATCACTTACGCCATATCAGCTAAAATTTATCTCTCTAATTACTAAGTAACGTATGGGAGTGAACACTATTGCTCCTCCTGAAAGTTGAAAACGTACTGTGTCCATTCCCACTGCTCTTCCGTGTGCCTTGTATTACCACTACTTGACTAGGTCTCCACACTTGAGCAACAGAGAGTGTTTTAAAGAGTCTCATCGGGCCGCACAGATCTAAAATATAGCTGTTTTCACAGAGAACGCAAAACGCCTTTTGCTGCTGGGTGCTGAGCAATGATTCAAGCTACTAACTTTTCGCCACCTGGACAGTGAATTTCTGAGACTGCTTGCTTCTGAATAGCATTAAGTTCTACGTCGTCTTTCTTCTGTTCTTTACTTCGGAAAATACCGCGTAAAACAAAGATTATTTGCAACAAAGAAATACATAACGCACCAATTTGTAAATTTGAACAAAATATTAT
The DNA here is from genome assembly GCF_023897955.1 of Schistocerca gregaria. Classification (NCBI taxonomy): domain Eukaryota; kingdom Metazoa; phylum Arthropoda; class Insecta; order Orthoptera; family Acrididae; genus Schistocerca; species Schistocerca gregaria. The sequence goes on along the minus strand of NC_064921.1, from coordinate 106,914,309 downwards.
AATACTGACTATTATAAACAGGGATTTGGTTAGGGAAAATTGTGTGGTATTACATTTCAGTTTTCAGATTGCAAGAACTAGCCGATAAAAGGAGATCAGAGGTCTTCTCAGCTCATTACGAGTCATGGAGACTGGCAAGGCTATGTCTTTTGCCCCATCTTTTTGTACGATATCTTCACGAGATAATCGTAGCTTGTGGTAGCTACTGGTTAGACAGAGGCATTTTTGTAATTAGCATATGGAACTGGTTGAGTTGAACGACTTTGATTTTGCAGAGGACCTGGTGACAGTAGCCTCTGCTGAACAAAGGCTACAACGGAACATCAGGTTCACTATGGAAGTACTGAATGAGGAATGGGGGCAAGTGTCGAAACACGGAAACACTGAATATAAACGAAAGGGGCAAATGACGTAGCATCACAGTTGAAGGAAGGCGACAGCCACTGGGTTGTAAATTAATAGTACTTTGGCTCTATCAGCAGTTCTGATGAGAAGATGGAAGAAGAAAGTAGGGAATAACTCTGGCCAGTAGGTCGTCTTTTGATGGTCATAGGAAATTTCATCAATGAGTTAGGGATACAGATTTAGTTTACTCTGCATTTAGATCTGCTTAAATTCCGACACCGACCTATGGCTACGTGTTGTGGACTGGGGTTGTCGACCTTCATGAAAATCTCGCCGCCGTTGAAAAGGACTAAGAATGTTGCACTGGTACGATAGATGTTTGCGTTCTAGGGCAGCACAAACACATTGTAAGTAACACAGTGTAGTGAATAGTAAAATATTACAGTTTTAAACCTGACTGTTTCTCAGCAACCACATACAAGTTTCAACACTAGCTGTTTAGTTCCTAAGTTAATAGTAAAATATATCACTCAGCTTTGGTAACCATGGTTACAGCAACTGCAGAATGCAGGTTTAGCTTGTCCTGGGTCGACTATAGTTCCATAAGCACATACTAAATAATGTTATCTGAACTGAAGTCGGAAGAAAACTAATCTATCTTTACGTACCATTCAAAGAACAGTTCCAGCTAACAGTGCTCAGTTAAATCTCTAGGTAGGCAGTCTCTTACCATACACGATAATTCTATTCACTGTTCTGTTTGTGCTAATGACTAACCACCGCCTATCTATCGGCCACTGTTTCCATCTCGCTCGACGACTTGAAGATTTGGAGACACGACGAACGTTCTGCATTAACTCCATTCCGTGACTCGGACTGACTTACAACTCACGACTTATGCTCATGCACGGTTACTTAAACGCGTGTGTCTTTTCCTGGTGGTGATGCCGCTCCGGGGGGCCTGATTCTCGCGGGTAACGGACTGGTTTTCGCGCAGTGACGTTCCTGCTGCGGACGGACGTACACCGTACTTCTGGTATCAACTGTCGCCACATCTGATACATGCTATTTGCGTAAAATAATAAGGCAAGAATCAGCAAGGCCATAAACACAGCTTGCGATAAACAATGTTTGTTAGCTTGCACAATTTAATAGAATAAAACAGGTGTACAATAAAAATTGTTCTTAAACGCCTGTTAAAATTTGCATAACAAATACATAAAATATTAACAAAATGTCTGTTGATGTAGGTACTTAACAAAATTAAAACTTGCCTAACTCTGAACCCGCAAGACTACTCTGTACAATGACTACTCTAAGGCCCACAACTAATAATGAAGGCAACTTCTTAAACATCAACTCTCGGCAAAGAAAATACCGGTGACACTAACTCCTGACTAAAGAATAATCCAGTTGACGCCAGTACCGGGAGGCACTAATTAAAATAACAAACAAATAAAAATCAGCGCCTCAGCATCTAAACGTTCCCTGAGAACATACTCACATGAAAGACTCCTTCATAAAAAGTAAGCTTCACAACCAGTACACAAGGTACAAATACTATATAATAAACAAATGGCTGCTAAGGGAATTCAAAATTAATAAGACAGAGCCTCCAGCAATCGGATCGGGCACTTATTAGAGTGAAACCCAGCTTCACAGGTTTAAATTCATATTTCGAGCGAAGGTTGATTTCACCAAAGTGGTGGAAGAAGGAGCTACAAGGCTTAACGACATCACAACCGGGAACAAAGACAATAGCAGTACTCAACTTAAGGACGAGATCGAGACAGAAGGCCCGGTCTAATGAACCACAGTTCTACTGGCAATAACCAAGTCGTCAGGCTCCGGTGCCACGTTGCACCGCACCGGACGATATACAATGCACACCGCACAACTGAAACATAAATCAACTACAACAGCCCACTAGCAACTGCTAATTCATATTATAGTGCAGTCAAATAGCAGATATACCTTGCAAAAGGTGTGGTAGAAGAGTTTATTTTTTCAGCTCGTTCATATGGTTGGAAAGATTAGAAAACCGAGTTTTGCCAACAAAATTTCGCTTGGGAAATTTTTCCTGCAGTCAAAAAACTTGGAAAATTTCCGCCATTTTTCAGTCTTTTCAAAATATCTCAGTTTTTTTGCTCCTATCGCTTTAATTTCTATTTTCTTTCCTAAAGAGCACAAAATTCTCTATAAATTTGATTGTTGCCATTTTTATCTACTCCCAATATCTAAGGCGCTACAGCGCCTCAAAAAATACAAATTTTTCAAATTTTGAGCATAGTGGCAAGATACCTTATTTTTGAACACTATTTTTTCAGCTTCTGTTTGTGTAGTATAAATACATTATACATCATGTCATATGTTGGAATTTACCACCTCACTTTCAGGTATTCAATTTCTCTGTATGCAACATGAGGACACCCAACTATTGTGATTCTTACATCACTACCTGAAGTTCGTTATGGGCCACCTCAGCCCTGGTATTTGTAAAACTGTTGTTGTTGTTGTGGTCTTCAGTCCTGAGATTGGCTAGATGCAGCTCTCCATGCTACTTTATCCTGTTCAAGCTTCTTCATCTCCCAGTACCTACTGCAACTTACATCCTTCTGAATCTCCTTAGTGTATTCATCTCTTGGTCTCCCTCTACGATTTTTACACTCCACGCTGCCCTCCAATACTAAATTGGTGATCCCTCGATGTCTCAGAACATATCCTACCAACCGATCCCTTCTTCTGGTCAAGTTGTGCCACAAACTTCTCTTCTCCCCAATCCTGTTCAATACTTCCTCATTAGTTATGTGATCTACCCATCTAATCTTCAGCATTCTTCTGTAGCACCACATTTCGAAAGCTTCTATTCTCTTCTTGTCCAAACTAGTTATCGTCCATGTTTCACTTCCATACATGGCTACACTCCATACAAATACTTTCAGAAACGACTTCCTGACACTTAAATTTATACTCGATGTTGACAAATTCCTCTTCTTCAGAAACGCTTTCCTTGCCATTGCCATTGCTATTGTAAAGCTATAAATATAAAAATTCATCATTAAGAGACATAGACACACCTACACACACACCTACACACACAACACACACACACACACACACACACAAAATAAATCGTCTCAGGAAACTAAACTATTATTAGCTGCAATAGGCAACCTAATTAGTTAGGTAATTATTCTTGTGTATAAAAGCCACACAGTTGACATTAAAAATAAGTAGCTTTGTTACAATTAAAATACATTGTCAGTTACTAAAAAATGTTGACAGTTCTGGGTGTGTAATAGTTGTAATATCGCACTTTAGCGCACTTGAGACAGATATGTGCATCGCTTCCAACGTTTTGATGGGCCAGGTTCCTCAGTGTCGCCAGAAATACTCTGTTACGGATTCAGGGTCTGTACATAGAGTTGGTCCCAGATTGACCTCTTCTCTAAACATCGAGTGAGCCTCAGCAAGTTCGTTGATATCGGCAGCGGTTTCCTCAACATCCTCCATAGCATCTTCTTCACTGTCTTCATATAAAAATTTTGGTACGTTTTCACAGTTGACCCCGATACATTTCTTGCAAATTGAGGAACATTTCAAACCCGCTTTTCTGCAGGAGCACGCTCCGCCACAGTTCTGCTTGCATGAGCATGAAACAATGTGAAGAAATGCTTCGGGTGCTGGATCTTTGCTCATTATATGGGGTATTGGACCGTGGTCACTGTGATTCCAGTCCCATTTCTCAGGAGGTTCTCAGTTTCCCATCCAACTTTGGACTTGTTGGTAAGTCCGAAACGAATGATGTTGTCCAGCATCTTGTGTAGGTGGCAACCGTGCAAGGTTCAGTTTGCTTTTTGTGGCAGACTTGGCGAACAGCTGGTACCGCAAATGGTCTAGTGTGTGGGAACTGCTGACACCTCCTCTATACAATGCGATAGGAACCTGTTCTCCTGCTGTTATTATTTCTTCGCGGGTAGCATGTGATTTATTGAACTTGCAAAGCGCTGAGGTTAGGTGTTCATTTTTCACAACAATATTGCAGCACTTAATTTTTCCTTGACCAAAATACGCGGATGTTGTATCACATCCGTTAAAGGCGTGAGTGACAGAATATATTCACTGTCAAACTTGTATGATGCAGTGGAAAACCACTTGTCTTCTGCATTTCCTCTGCCTTGCTTTAAGAAAAATAAGTTTTCAATGCCTTGCCCTAAAACGGTCATGAGCACAATCAGGTCAACATCGTCTCCTACAATGACAACACTTCAACAATCTTTGCTTCTTGAAATGGCAGATGTTACAATCATAACGTAAGCATCTTCTTGTGCCTGGTGCACTTCAACGCTACACTCCAGAAATTCCTTTTTAAGAAGTGTGATCAAATGCATCTTGTTTCGTTCATTGTACAAGATCTTGTCCTGATGCACATGGTTCATCATCTCTGATTCAACCACAACGTCAACCGAAGGATCTTTTTTGGACCTACGAATCCTCTCAGCACGCTTTGTGCTACATTTGTCTCCCTCACCTGGATACCCATCAAATACAATAGCAAATTGAGATCCAAAATGACGTTGCAGGTAAGAAACATAGCTACGGCCTATTGTCTTGAAGCAAACATTTCAAGTCACTTTGTGAATAAGGTACCCTCCATCAATGACAAAAAATTTGCTATGTCCACCTGACTTCACAGATTCCACTGGAACGAAGGCATTGTAGAATGAAGAATGAAGATTTTGTTCCTTTTCGCATGCCTTTTTCTGAGAATAGGGACATTGGGTAAGGAGCAAGTTCATATTTCAGAAAGGTTTTTAACTATTCTTCACTTTGTTTCATTAAACAAATAGTTGGGAAAGACTTAAAGGATCAACAGGAGTAATTTTAGTGCTCCCAGCTTTTACAGAATTGAACGCAGAAAGAAGAGTCACAACTTTATCTTTTTTACAGAGCTTTACATCGTGGAAATTGTCACCAACTATTCTTTTCATGCGTTTTCCCCCCTCTTCCTGGCACATGTGACAATTAACATCCTCCGTTCCGACAACACCACTGCTGATGGACATTATAAAATTACTTTCAGGGAAGGAGGGTACACTGAAAGCCAATCACTCAGCTTACGCAAGTCTATGTCATCTCGTTTGATGCGACAACTTCTTGCACCTACATGCTGTTCTGATGTTACTGCGGTCACTTCGCAATACCACTCAATTTCTTCACAAATGTTCTGCATGTGAATCATACCCAATGTCAATCTGGTTAATACACTACCAGTAATTCCTCGACCAGAAGTAAGTCCTCCAGAACTCTTCATGATTCTCATCAATGTTTGTTCTATAGTCCTGTCAGAAGGAACCCCTGACAAATACTTTTCTGATCGCCGGATTGTAAAATGTCCTTTCGTTGTGCCGGCCAGAGTGGCCGAGCGGTTCTAGGCGCTACAGTCTAGAACCGCGCGACCGCCGCGGTCGCAGGTTCGAATCCTGCCTCGGGCGTGGATGTGTGTGATGTCCTTAGGTTAGTTAGGTTTAAGTTGTTCTAAGTTCTAGGGGACTGATGACCTCAGAAGTTAAGTCCCATAGTGCTCAGAGCCATTTGAACCAGAACCTTTCGTTGTGAACTTCTCATATTCTGATAAATCCATTTTTTTTTTCTTGAGTCTCAACATGTCCTGTAAGTAGAGGTGGCTATTTTTAGCGTACATAAAATGCCCAGCTGAATGGAAGTAGGGAAGCATTTTTCGCACGCTTTCAAGATGAAGTTTCCAATTGCCTGATCAATCCGCTTGAATAAATTGTTTCATGAGAGTGACCATCTTGTAGTACTGTGGGTCCCTTACTTTCAATCGTTTTCAGGGCAGTCAAAAATTTTTTATGGCTTGTTCCCTGAGAACACTGGTATCCTGGCCAACTGACAGTTCTGGCTCACCTCAAGGAGGAGACAAGTCATTCAATGTCCCACGTTCATCTTCTGTCAGCTCAATGTGATCCCACATAGACAGGTCAAAGCAAGGTGACACAATAAATACGCTCGCACAGCCCTGCAATATGCATGTCCTGACAAAATCTTTTCAACGCTGTTTTCAGCGAATATAGTCCTTTAATCCACTGCCACCCATGATCATACCGATACATCCCATCAACGACATAAGGAAATGGAAACCTCCAAGTCGGACCTCCACATTATGAAATTCAGGAAGGTCAATCTCCACAATATCCCTTGCCTTCCAATACAGAGGCTGATCAAATGTTACAAAGCATGTAGTCTGATTCTGTCTTTTACATGCATCTCTAGCTATCATCAGAGCAGTATATATGGTGTCATAACAGGTTGGTGATGAATTAAGGCCGGCCGGTGTGGCCGAGCGGTTCTAGGCGCTACAGTCTGGAGCCGCGTGGCCGCTACGGTCGCACGTTCGAATCCTGCCTCGGGCATGGATGTGTGTGATGTCCTTAGCTTAGTTAGGTTTAAGTAGTTCTACGTTCTAGGGGACTGATGACCTCAGAAGTTAAGTCCCATAGTGCTCAGAGCCATTTGAACCATTTTGATGAACTAAGGAATGGGAGACACTTTATTTTAGAACGTTCATATTCTTTGCCTGCCGTCAAGCGTTCCATGTAAACATTCCATCCTGAAACAACTGCATTCTGAGGCCATTTACAATATAACCACTTAATTTCCGCTGGTGAGATGTCGATCTCACCTTTTGCAGGAGCAATTATGTCCAAATCTTCAATTTTTATACCCTTCAGCCCTCCAACTTGCATTCTGTGGAATGTCTGTATGTCATTTTTTCCGGCTTCACTAACAGGTTGAGCTGAGGGACGATGATTCAACTTTTCAATATTTTTCTGAGGAAGCAATGCTTGATGAGGAGTAACACTTCCCATTGCATGAAAAGTACCAGTTCCATCTAGGGTGTTTACATTGAAATCTGCATTATCGAACACAAACTGGCAAAATGCGTCACTTCGTTCTCTTTCGTTTTCAAGCTGAAGGACACTTTCAATAGGGCAGCTTCCGTGTAAGATGCTGCAAAGCCAAGGGAAGACAGAGCCTGCGTGAGATGTTTTAAGCCAAACTTCCGGTACAAGTATGCACTAATAGCAGTCAAAAGTGATTAAATAAATGAACTTGGCCTCGCAGCACTTGTGAGTGCATGAGCAAGAGGAACATATTTTCCCCCATTTTCTGGGAGACCGCTTGTGTTTCAAAATTATGGTTTCAAAGAGCAATCTTACAGATTCTGGTATGACAGACTCCACATCACACAAAAAATTATCAGAGGGAGGGTACTGCTTTGCAGCTGCTTTGACATTTCGTAGTCTTTCTTGCTGAGGATCTGAATTTCTTTTGGTGTACACTTTTTCACTGAGTAGTTGGTGCCCAACATCCTTGAAACATACGACTGCTGGCTTTGAAGCTGTTTCAGCTATCAGCACATCGTCACTATATTTCTGGAAAAAGCTAGCGTTGACGGTTTGAATATCAGGACGAGGTGATGTGGGTATTTGCTCTAACAGATCATCCCTAGAAAACTGAAATTCTTCCTTATTGGTTTCCAGGTAGGCAAATATAGCCTCCATGCCTTCATCTACTTGTGTTGCAGGTCGGTAACCTCGTTTCTGTCCAGTAGCTGAAACAAGGTAAAAGAACTTTCTGTAGCAAAATCTGTGGTACCACCCATCTGCAGCAACCGAATCATATACATTTTGAATCCGCTCTATCACTTGTTGACCAAATTCATCACCAAGTTGTTTAGCCTGTTGTAATACTGTCGATTGCTCTTAAAATTTCATTAGTCTGTAAACAAAATTGCGTTTGGCATATGGCAGTCTTAACTGCTTGGTTAAAAAGCCATCAGAATTCCATTTTGTACAAAAGAAGCATTCTTTTTGAAATTGAACTCACCTTTTTCCTGCGACCGACGTAGCACGCCTGTTGGTTCCTGAGGATGTCGAAGGCTAGCTGCTATCATTCTCTCATTAATGTACTTCTTGTAGCATGCTTCATGCACCATCACTTCACTGAGCGTTTTCAAAAGACGGGTGTGAGCAGACTCCCTACGTTTAGCACTACAATCAATAAGTGTGCTCAGTCCTTTCTTTTTCACATTGCGTCCACCACTCACCACAGTATTTTTCGCAAATGAAAGACAAATTCATGTCAGAGATACTCATTTTCAGCACTACAACATATACTGAATGAAAGCGACTCCAAACTGTAGGACCCTTATTGTTGTGTGATAATAGCTGTCAGCGAGCTGTGAACAATCACGAGAGATAATCGTCTTCCACCCGCCAAAGAATAATTACGCTTTTGCCCGCTGAAGAACAATTCCTACATATTTTTTCTTATAACTGATCATTAACATCAATCAACTGTAGAAAACGTACGGCACCTGCATGCAATCGTATTACATATTGTAAGACAAATAAACATCACGCAATCCGATGTGAATTTGTTCGTAGTCACTGAATATGATGCTGTTTGTCCTGGCCCTGCAGCAGAGTGAGATGGTAAATTCCAGTGAATAATATGATGAGTAATATGTTTATACTAGACAAACAGAAACTGAAATAACAGTGTTCAAAAATTAGGTAATTTGCCACTTTGCTCGAAATTTGAAAAATTGACATTTTTTGACGCGCTGTAGCGCCTTAGATATTGGGAGTAGAAAACAAATGGTAAGAATCAAATTTGTAGAGAATTTTGTGCTCTTTAAAAAAGAAAATATACGTCAAAGAAATAGGAGCAAATGAAACAGATATTTTGAAGAAACTGAAAAAAGTCTGAAATTTTCGACGTTTTTTGACTGCAGAAAGTTTTCCCAAGAGAAATTTTGTTGTCAAAACGTGGTTTTCTAAACTTTCCAACAATATGAACAAGTTAAAAAAATAAAATCTTCTACCCCACCTTTTGGAAGGTACAGGCTTTTTTTCTGACAGTTTCACTGGACTATCACATAAAAGAATAAAAGCTCGCAAAAAATTTAAACTCTTCGCTTCAGAATTCATTTAAACACGACAGTACATGCGTAGTTTCGTTGAAACGTGAGAGTCAGAGATTAGTATTATTTCAAACGTGCAAGAGCTCACCAGAATTACACTCTCATGGGATCTGATGTAGGTCTACGAGAGAGCATAGTGTTCCGTTACTCGTAAACTAAGGTGCAAATTTTGGTAATCACCAAGGTCACACTAACTTTAGATATACAGTCACTCAATAATGAGCAGCTCACCGAGCTTCCTTACATACAGCTGCAGATCCTTCATCAAGGGGTTGGAAACTAAGATATAAGGCCCAAGCCCCGTTATCATGCCACGTGTAATATAACTTTGACATATCAGACTCGTCACCAAATTCACACATATGAACAGGCGATATGTTAATGTCAGTCGACGCTCCGGCAAGCCCTTTTTCTCAACATGCACTGCATGGCGACGAAGCGAAACACCACGACTCGTACCGGAACCCAACCCTCTCCGCCACCTCTGGCCGCAGCAGTCCAGTAATCCCACGTGCAATGAGCAGGCGCACCTAGTAAAGGGCCAACCTCCCGACCCCGTTTTCATCACAACCGAGAGACTACACAGTGAGGTCTTATGCCTCGACCCTGCAGACTTAGTAGCCTAAAACTAGAGGTGGAGCCCTTCCACGCCCCCACCGGCATGATGGCCAACACGAAAGGTCTACTGCCATCTCTGCATAAGGGTTAGTATTCACTAAAGTGAGGTGTCGCAGGATGTGGGTACTGCGATGTTTGCGTACGTCTGGTTAGGATTAACCATTAATACGCGCTCATCTGGAGATTGATTGGTCGAAATCTGACGAAGGGTAGCGGTTTTAAGGGCAGAGGAAAAAAAAGTGCCAAGGCAAGAACCAAGGGAAGAAAACCTCTGCGATAGTTAGGTTGGGTGGTAAGAGCAGGAGCGGTTGTCTTGATGCCTGCGATAGGTTGTGCAAGGATAAGATTTGTTAGTAGTGGGTATCATGCATGTCGATACCTTGGCGTTGCGCGCTTATGTTGCTCGGCGGCTGGCGCTGGGTGCTGGTACAGAGTCCTCGTTCAGCGTCAGCAACCTGCAACAGTTAGGTTTGTTATCGATCTTGTGTCCGATAGGTCATATACCGGAAGCACAGTGTGAGGGAATGTTGGCAGATTGTTTGTGTGCCTGTGGGCGAGCTCGTCGGTGTCCCTGCTGTGGCCTGTTGGTCGGCTCTAATAGCAGCTGGAAGTTGCCAGTCAGTGTTCCTGATATGCAGGGGCTTACCGACGTTTGTCGCTGTTTGCGTATGTTAGTTTACCATAGGTGGCTATGCCCTAGCTAGCCGTACCCGCTATGAACAACTGACTCGCGGCCGGCCAAAACGAAATCGATGGGAAATATGACAAAACAAAGATGTACTGGCGGCAGCCGCTCGACTTATAAACCTCCCCACTCATGCTCGGACAGGGACGCGAGCAGGGAACCACTCTCAGACAGGTTCACTTTTGCCCGACTCCATGTTTAGCCTGGCTAACACGAACACGAAAAACCTTGCCGGATGACACCTACCAAACTTCAACAGGACTAATTATCCTAATAATCCTGCAAGGATCTGTACAAGGCGGTCTCATTTTCCACTTAACATCTTCCTCGCTTCTAGTGGCGTGACTCTTGATAAAAATGAGATCGGCGATTTTACCCTTAAAGGGGCGACGTCCTTGATTACAGCTGACGGCCCGGCGATGGTGAGCCAAATTAATATTTCGCCTGGCCCGCTCCCAACTTTCCATTACCGCCACCAGCGTAATGGCCACAGGCGAAATATCACTAATACTCCAGAGACTAGATAATGGAGAATTGAGAGTGTAGGCAAGCGTAAGTGACACAGGCGTTGCCGCAGTAGCCTCATGGCGGGCCGAATTAAAAGCCTGGCTAAGCCATGCTAAAACCGCGTCCCAGCAGATTGGAGCCTTGACATGGTTAATACTAGTAGCAGCCTTTATGCTCCTATTAACACGTTCTGCAAAAGAGCGGCTTGGATAATATGTTGTTGTGGTGATGTGTTTAATCGCATGGTTATAGCAAAATTTCTTAAAAAGGCTAGAAGAAAAGCAGGAGCATTATCATCGCGAATCGGGATTGGTGCGTTTGCAGTGATAGCACCTCGCCACAAATCGACGAGTATCGCAATATATACGCGGCCACACAAATACCTCACAGACGAGGCTCAGAGTTTAATGAAGGCCTAGATGGCCACGGACAGCAATCATGAAAATAGTGCAGCATGGGTACCAAATCACCGCGTAAGCAGATACTCAACCGCTAGCCAGCTCGTACCCGTTTACATAAAACGGCGTTACTCAGGCAGTACTCAGCTCTCCTGCCTCCTGGCGATTGAGTCCCAATATGGCACCTTCCTCCTGCTTAAACTCCGGATCACAAAAGAGCCTGCGTGTCTCAGTTAGAATGTTATTCGCTCCGACAACCGGATGAGAATTCTTCCCGGCTAAGAGCATCGGCGATGACATTCTCAGATCCCCGTCTATGCTTAATATTAAAGCGGAAGGCAGATATCCGGAACGCCCAACGGGCTATTCGACGGGTCTAGAGAGGCCTGGCTAACACTCAACTAAGCGGTTTTAATCGCTTCAAAGATATGCCGCTGATCTTCCCCCCCCCCCCCCAAAAAAACAAACGGGTGATGCTTCTTACACAGATCACTAAGTGGCCCGGCCAGTTGTGCAAAATTAGCAATGAACTTACGAAAAAAAATTCGCTATGCCAATAAACCTGACGATGCCTTCATGTCATCAGAGGGGGGGGGGGGGGGTGAGGGAAGGAAGGGCTTGTCTGATTGTCTGCTGATGAGAGCCTTAGTATGCTTTTGATTAACTCTATCTCCGTCAGCAAAGACCAGATGTCGCAAAAATGAAATACAAGGCTGACACTGGCTAATCTTATTCGGCTTGACCGTAAGCCCAGCCCTTCGCAGGCTAGAAAAAACCTGATCAGGATGCTCAAGATGTCCAGAGAAAGATTTGCTATAAATAACCTAATCATCCAGGTAATTATAAACACAGTTATACGTAAGATCTCCCAGAACATTATTCAAGAGACGGGAAAGAACAACTTCGCCAGTGGCAAGGCCGAAAGGAACTCGATTGAACTCAATCGAGTTCTAAACGGTACAGAATGGCGTAGCCGCCTTGGAGTCCTTATCCAGCGGAATTTGATAGTATGTCTGACTTATGTCCAAAACGGTAAAGAAGAGCGCTCCCAAAAACTATGTGAAACAATTGTGAATGCTGGGCAAGGGAACTGATTCCAGGTCGACTTTCTTGTTTAGGGCCCTATAATCCACGACAGCTCGAAAATCGCCATCCTGCCCCTTAGGCACAAGGAAGACCGGAGAAGCAAAGGGGAGGTAGAATAACGGATAACATCCTCCAACATACGGTAGATTTTAGCCCGCAGGATTTTTATCTTAGGAGGAGAAAGTCTGCAGGGCACCTGGCGCACAGGAATTCTAACAAGAAGATGGATATCATCCTGGATACGCCTGTCCGATACAGCATCAGGATAACGATCCTACAAGTCCCTCATAGACTTAGGCTGCAGATCACCTAAGTGACTTAGATCAATGTTGCCCTCACAGCAAATCACGCTACGCACCCCACTGCCCTTACGGCATGCACAAAATCAAAAACAATCTCCAGGCGAGAACTTAAAGCGGATGGCTGGTCTGGCTCTGAGCACTATGGGACTTAACTTCGGAGGTCATCAGTCCCCTAGAACTTAGAACTACTGAAACCTACCTAACATAAGGACATCACACACATCCATGCCAGAGGCAAGACTCGAACGTGCGACCGTAGCGGTCGCGCGGTTCCAGACTGTAGCGCCTAGAAACGCTCGGCCACCCAGGCCGCCAAAGTGGAAGGTATCGCCAGCATAATCAAGTACTAACCGGGTACGATGCATAAAATCACAGCCCAGGATGACCAGTACCCTCAAGGCTTTAGCAATAATAAATTACATGGGCCATGAAAAGCCCTGTACCGCTGAACTACCTCGCACCTTGCCTGAACAAAGACAACTCTTGGCCATCTGCAAGTCTACATCTTCGTGCGACCGGTCTCGGTACCGAAAATCGACAGAAATGTTGGTACTCCATGTACTAGCCCTGTTCAATGAGAGAAACAAACTGCCCTAATCAAGCAGGGCACATACGGGTTCATTGCCAACACGTGTACAAATGTGAGGGAGAGAGTGGGTGGCCGGTGAACCAATCGCCCCACAATTAACTGGCCAATTCCTACGACGAGCCGATCCCTCTTCTTTAAGAGTCAACTATAAGGACGCGAAGCTCCTGGTTTCGAACACTGCCGAACAAAATGGTCGTCAGTACTACAGCGTAAACAACGTAAGATCTCGGGTATTTGATTCTGTTTAAACGCGAACTCACTAACACTGTCCTGACTATCGTTCAAAGCAACGCGCTATTTGTCAGCAAACACGAGAGCTTCCGCCGTATCCCGAAGATTTTGCAACTGACTCCATGAGGAAGGCTTATTCGCAAAGGTAGAACGCGAACGGTCCTGGGAACGCATCACCTCAGTAAGGTGGTCAGTACTCTGTACTTGGTTCAAATGGCTCTGAGCACTATGGCACTCAACTGCTGTGGTCTTCAGTCCCCTAGAACTTAGAACTACTTAAACCTAACTAACCTAAGGACATCACACACATCCATTCCCGAGGCAGTATTCGAACCTGCGACCGTAGCAGTCTCACGGTTCCGGACTGCGCGCCTAGAACCGCGAGACCACCGCGGCCGGCGCTCTGTACTTCCGGGAAGCAAATGACTAATGTGTCGAGAGCGATGCGTACTCAATCAAAATATTGTCCCAAGGTTTCCTGGTGCTCCTGCACTTTCCAACAATATTCTTGCTCTTGCTCTTTAACGCACGTTGCCTGAGCTGCCCTAACGACCCACGTTCCTACAAGACTTTAGTTACCGGGTAAAGTAAGGCTTTCAAAACGTGGTGACGAACCTGTAAGGCATCCGCATGAAGCTGAAGGCGTACAAGCAACAACGACACCCGCTGAACTTGAGTCACAGAATCCAAGGACAGTTCCTTAATATCGTTAATAAGCAACAATGTCGGGTTAGGCAAACGAGCAAATTGATCAGCTAAACTATCTGGTGCCGACTGTTCAGTCAATAAAGGTTGTATCTCGGCTTCGGGTTCAGACCCAAAACCTCCTCCCTCCCTCTAAACCAATACCCAGCAGGCAAATTTGCAACGAGCGCACTTTATCACGTAATTTCTGATGAAGACGGGTATCCAGCCGCACTAGATTAATGATTGTTACATAAGACAAATAGTTACTGTAATGCGCCAACTGTATCTGAACTCGATGCACCTGACGCTGGGTAGGTTGAGACGATTCTAAAAACTCTACAGTTTGTGTTATTTCCCGAAGTGCTACTGAGACACGGGAAAGGCGCTCAAAGAGCAGTAAAAAGTTCCGGAGGGAAGGTAATTGATGTTTGTACTGCAGCACGGAGACGGGTGGCAGGATCAGACACTAATCCTTCAGTAGATAATCCTCTTATTTGGAGTTAGTATCCTAGTTGTCCCTTGAGAAATGCTGGGAATGGCACGTGTATTAAGGGTGGCCATGGTAAGTGCAAAAACACAACATAATTAGCATAGATAGGAAATACAAGGTAACAGTCAATAGCACAAAATAAACAACACAATCTATGAAGGACATCATCTTTACGCCAGTGACTGTTATAAGTCTTTATTACACTACTGCGCCGGCCAGTGTGGCCGAGCGGTTCTAGGCGCTACAGTCAGGAACCGCGTGACCGCTACGGTCTCAGGTTCGAATCCTGCCTCGGGCATGGTTGTGTGTGATGTCCTTAGGTTAGTTACGTTTAAGTAGTTCTAAGTTCTAGGGGACTGATGATCTCAGAAGTTAAGTCCCATAATGCTCAGAGTCATTTGTAACATTTATTACACTACTGCAATTTCGGCCTTAGGCCATTATCAAGTGATATTATGGCTTTAAGCCAATGTAATGTAAGCTGACACATTTGTATGTCGCTGTCAATACTGTTAAATACACGACATACAGCTTACATTACGTTGGCGTGGCTTAATGCCATAATATCACTTGATGATAATGACCTAAGGCCGAAATAGCAATAGTGTAATAAAAACTTACAACATCACTGCCGTAAAGATGATGTTCTTCAATAACGTTTTTGTGACTGTGAATCCCAGCTACAATAAGTTTAACACAAGCTTTGTATGTGTGTGTGTTTCCGTAAGGACGTAAATGTTTAACAGGACATAGAGGATGCTCCACTGAACAATTTGAGGTAGGGAACCTGGGGTCGGGGAAGCCTACTTAAGGAGACGATAGGAATAAAATTAGATAACTGTGTACTTTTTCATTTACACGAATTACAGTTAACTGCAAATTCCATCACTGGAAAAATGAACGTACCATTTATATTGTATCTTTAAAAATGTGCTGAAACTGACGGCCATCAACCTTAATCCAAGAATGACATAAGCGAACAAGATTCTGACGCACTCTGACAAATATCTTCCATGTGTTTCGAACCACATCACAGGCAACTACAATTCTGGCGATTAATTCCATCACTGTATTTACTGGGGTCTCACATACAAGTGGCTTCAGATATTCACATAGGAAACAGTCAAGAGGATCTAGGTCAGGTGACTTCGCAGGCCACGGCAGTGGAATAGGACCTACCCTTCCCATCTATCGACCAGGAAATACAGCACTGAGATGGTTGCAGACATCCACAATGAAGTGAGGCGGTGCACCGTCGTGTTGTATCCACATCCTGTAATGAAATGCCTTCTGGGATATCGTTCCCTGTACAGCCTTCCAGCAGCGACAACACTACAGTGTACTTCGCCATACACAAGGTGCATGTCAGTAACTGCTGCGACATTGTACTGGTACTGCTACATCGTACTGTACTGTACGTCTCTGAATATCACTGAGTAATGAGAGGGTCTGTCGTTCATTCATAGCAAGTTTTGTCATGGACAAGTAAAGTAAACAAAACCTGCATCAGGACTTCCTGCTATCCAGGTTAGCCCTCCTTATCACCTTACATGTAGATAATCTGCACAGTACCTGTAAACTTGTACTCATGTTACTTGTAAGTAAGCTGGAAAACAGTAATGCTAGGCAATGCGGTAGACAAGTTTACTTCCCTGTCTCCTTAAGCTGGCTTCTCCGACTCCAGGTTCCCTATCTCAAATTGTTCAGCGGAACATTCCCTATGCCCTGTTACATTTTTGCACGCTCTTGTGGAAAGACCCTGTGTAAGGCGTGTTAAAGCGTCAGATTTGAGTGAAGACTGTGAAGGACATAGAGATGCGATATACTCGTGTGAGACTGCATTTCATATTGCAGGCCTCACTGTTGGTTTGGCTATCAGTTTGGATGGTGCAGTACCAAGATCTACGGCAATTTCTGGTAACAGTGTTCCATTGGTGGACTACGTGGGGATGCGATGGCATCCATGCTCGTCATCAAGGTTCTGGTCGACCACGTCTCACCACTACAAGGGAGTATCTACATCTACATCTACATCCATACTCCACAAGCTACCTGACGGTGTGTGGCGGAGGGTATCTTTAGTACATCGGTTCTCCCTTCTATTCCAGTCTCGAATTGTTCGTGGAAAGAAGAATTGTCGGTATGCCTCTGTGTGCACTCTAATCTCTCTGATGCTATCCTCATGGTCTCTTCGCGAGATATACGTAGGAGGGAGCAATATACAGCTTGATTCCTCGGTGAAGGTATGTTCTCGAAACTTCAACAAAAACCCGTACCGAGCTACTCAGGGTCTCTCCTACAGAGTCTCCCACTGGAGTTTAGCTGTCATCTCCGTAACGCTTTTGCGATTACTAAATGATCCTGTAACGAAGCGCGCTGCTCTCCGTTGGACCTTCTCTATCTCTTCTATCAATCCTATCTGGTACGGATCCCACACTGCTGAGCAGTATTCAATCGTACTGTAAACTACTTCCTTTGTTTTTGGGATGCATTTCCTTAGGATTCTTCCAATGTATCTCAGTCTGGCATCTGCTTTACCTACGATCAACCTCATATGATCATTCCATTTTAAATCACTCCTAATGCGTACTCCCAGATAATTTATGGAATTATCTGCTTCCAGTTGCTGACCTGCTATACTGTAGCTAAATGATAAGAGATCTTTCTCTCTATGTATTCGCAGCACATTACACATGTCTACATTGAGATTCAATTGCCATTCCCTGCACCATGTGTCAATTCGCTGCAGATCCTCCTGCATTTCAGTACAATTCTCCATTGTTACAACCTCTCGATATACCACAGCAT
This sequence comes from Schistocerca gregaria, assembly GCF_023897955.1. Lineage (NCBI taxonomy): Eukaryota > Metazoa > Arthropoda > Insecta > Orthoptera > Acrididae > Schistocerca > Schistocerca gregaria. The sequence continues at coordinate 106,896,553 of NC_064921.1, read as the reverse complement.
CATCCGCAAAAAGCCTCATGAACTTCCGATGTCATCCACAAGGTCATTTATGTATATTGTGAATAGCAACGGTCCTGCGACACTCCCTTGCGGCACACCTCAAATTACTCTTACTCCTTAAGACTCCTCTCCATTGAGGATGAAATGCTGCGTTCTGTTATTTGGGAACTCTTCAATCCAATCACAAAATTGGTCTGATAGTCCATATGCTCTTACTTTGTTCATTAAACGACTGTGGGGAACTGTATCTAATGCCTTGCGGAAACCTAGAAAAACAGCATCTACCTGGGAACCCGTGTCTATGGCCCTCTGAGTCTCGTGGACGAATTGCGCGAGCTGGGTTTCACACGATCGTCTTTTTCGAAACCCATGCTGATTCCTACAGAGTAGATTTCTAGTCTCCAGAAAAGTCATTATACTGTAACATAATACGTGTTCCAAAATTCTACAACTGATTGACGTTAGAGATATAGGTCTATATTTCTGCACATCTGTTCGACGTCCCTTCCTGAAAACTGGGATGACCTGTGCCCTTTTCCAATCCTTTGGAACGCTACGATCTTCTAGAGACCTACGGTACACCGCTGCAAGATGGGTGGGAGGTTCCTTCGCGTACTCTATGTAAAATAGAACTGGTATCCCATCAGGTCCAGCGGCCTTTCCTCTTTTGAGCGATTTTAATTGTTTCTCTATCCCTCTGTCGTTTATTTCGATATCTACAATTTTGTCATATGTGCGACAATCTAGAGAAGGAACTACAGTGCAGTCTTCCTCTGTGAAACATCTCTGGAAAAAGACATGTAGTAGTTTGGCCTTTAGTCTGCCATCCTCTGTTTCAGTACCATTTTGGTCACAGAGTGTCCGGACATTTTGTTTTGATCCACCTACCGCTTTGACATGAGATCAAAATTCCTTAGGATTTAATCAGTACATAGAAATTTACTGTCAAATTCATTGAACGCCTCTCGCACAGGCTTCCTCACACGCCATTTCGCTTCGCGTAACTTTTGTTTGTCTGCATGGCTTTGGCTATGTTTATGTTTGCTGTGAAGTTCCCTTTGCTTCCGCAGCAGTTTTCTAACTCGGTTGTTATACCACGGTGGCTCTTTTCCTTCTCTTACGATCTTGCTTGGGATATAATGTGCACCATTCATATATGATGAACTCCCTGCAACAAAATTGGAAATTTGTGGTACGTTCTATGTGACCAAACTACTGAGATCATCGGTCCCTAGGCTAACTAACTTAAACTAACTTACGCTGAGGACAACACACACACACACCCATGCCCAAGGAAGGACTCGAACCTCTGACATTCTATGCCATAATGCACCACTGGACTGGGGAAATACCGCCCCACACGAAGGCCCCCGTTAACATCACAAAACGAAAGGCTGCCTTTGGTGTGCTGCTATAAGCGAGAAGCGTGGACTGTAGAAAGATGACGTCACATAGCATTCAGCAACGAGTTTACCATGTCAAAGTTCGACTTAACAGGTAGACGGTCATAATATTCTGTCTGATCAGTGTATATAAAGCACTGTGTAAGTCTCTGTGTGTGTGTGTGTGTGTGTGTGTGTGTGTGTGTGTGTGTGTGTGTGTGCCTGGGATCTCCTCTCTAACCTTTTGATCGATTTCAGCCACATTTGTCACAGAAACATAGGGCCTAGCGAGCAGCAGCAATGCTGGGTTTATGAGCTCCTAACTGCAATAGGAGCCAAGACATGGGGAAAAATCTATTTTTCCAGCCTTGCATGACAGTTAAATTGTCTGTTGCGTTATCAGCCTTCCAAATCACCCTATTTCGCAAGGCAGCCTACGTGTCAGCATGTCAAGGGCAAGAAATAGCTTTTGAGTCCCAACATGTAGGCAGCCCTGCATGACAGATATGCTCTGTCAGAGTAATAATTACCTGTTTTGTATGGTGGCCTGTACATCAAGAGCAACAAAATGATATCAGGCACCTGATGTGCAACCTGCACTGCATGACATGTGTGTTGTGCGGCCTGCCTTATTGAAATGTATTGCAGGTACTACACAAGCTGATGGACATGGCTGTGGACAGATTGAGATGGACACAGGAGGGGATGGACGGAGTGAATGGAGGAGAAAATAGATGGTGAGTGGTCAGGAGGGCGAGATGTTGCATCAGGTAGAATGTTGTAGATGGGTAGTCAATAGGAACAAAAGGAAGAAGAAGAGATAAAGAGGGGAGGGTGATGTAGTCAGAAAGAGGGAGTGAATGAAATGGACTAAGATCAGGGGAGGAGAAGATCAAGAGACAGACATTGGGGAGGAGGAGATGAAGATACAGATGGTGGGATGGAGGAGACACAGATGCAGATGAGATGATGAGGTGGACAGACAGAGGGAGGAAGAGGTGGCGATAATGAGGTGTGCTGCATACATGTGTCAAGCCAAGAGATGTGGTGAACATGTACGTTGAATTCAGAAGTGGCTAAGTTCTATGGAAAAGGCTAGTGCGTCTCCAAAGATTTAAATACCCCCAAGTCCTTGAAGATATACCTAGAAAGTGACTACATGTTAACGCCACATATTCTTTTAAGTGCTAAACTATTATTATCTTACATGTTACTGAGTAATAGTATACAAAATATGTTAAGAGATTGATTCGCTTTTTTCCAATATTGACGTTTGGCGTCATTGACTGGGAGGCCCCTTGTGGGGCAGTTCCGGCCGCCTTGCTAAAGATCTCATTACATTCGACGCCACACTGGGTGACCTGTGCGCCGGATGGGGATGAAATGATGATGAAGACAACACAACACACAGTCCCTGAGCGGATAAAATCTCCGACCCAGCTGGGAATCGAATCCGGGCACATAGGACGGCAATCTGTCACGCTGACCTCCCCCCCCTTTTTTCTGTTCAAGTTCGTTTGTTGATCCTTCCACTCAGTTTTTTTATTACAGAGGCCAAGCAGTCCATTCAGCTATCGGGGCGGACACCAACATCGCCAATTATACGAAGGACAAAAGTAACTGAATCTAATTTCAGGGGGCAAATTAATAATTCTTTGAAAAACAACATTACCAATCTTTTTGTATAGTTCTTTATATGGGATTCATTCTTTGTTTAGTCTTAAAGCATTACCTATTCTGTCTGATGAATGTTAAGTGTAGCATGACATATATTAAGGGAGAAGAGTGACCTCAAAATTGAACCCTTTGGACCTCTCTGCCTGATTTTGCTCGCAGCCATTGAATTTTTCTGCCCTTCCGAAACTCCTAAAATTATTCAGCACAATTTTTCGCATTCTGATTGCTTAATATGATTAATACAAGCTGTCTGAAAGTGAGTGGCTTCGAAACACGGCCATTCACAAAATAATTAAATGTATATTCTCTGCAGAAGACTATCCAAGGACAAAAATTGATGGACATGTCCGAAGATTGCCTACAATGGTTCTTGGAAAAGTAAATGGTAGAAGACTAGAAACACACGTTAAAATGAAACATAAGAAACAGTGTAGGAATGGGGTCTTTCGGTGTGATTGGTTGTAACCATAACTGCAAACAGGAAAAAATGTAAGTCGCTTATATCATCAGCGTTCCATAGATGAGGACTGGAGTAAGTAAATAACCATAAAATTATTTGCCAGAATTTTAATTTTCTCTGGTACAATGTTATAGTCTCCTTACAGACAGTACCAAACTGTTAACTCAATAATCGTTTATATTTACAGTAGCTGAGGTTCGGTAACCACAGAATGAACGGCAGAGATTGTTCAGAATGGAACTTCCTGAACAGGGAATAATGTAATAAAAGTAGCCAGGGACGATTTTAAAGTAATAGATTTTGTTTAGAAAAAAGTGAAATTAGTGAAGACTAGTTGACACTTTACTCTAATCCCTAAAGCCACATCGTTCCCCTGGGAATGTGCTATATTCTGTCCATCTTTTTTTTACTTGAGGATACTAGAAGGAACCACCCCCACCCCCCCATCCCCCATGAACCATGGGCCTTGCCGTTGGTGGGGATGCTTGCGTGCCTCAGCAATACAGATGGCCGTACCGTAGGTGCAACCACAACGGGGGGTATCTGTTGAGAGGCCAGACAAACGTATGGTTGCTGAAGAGGGGCAGCAGCCTTTTCAGTAGTTGCAGGGGCAACAGTCTGAATGATTGACTGATCTGACCTTGTAACAATAACCAAAACGGCCTTGCTGGTACTGCGAACGGCTGAAAGCAAGGGGAAACTACATCCGTAATTTTCCCCGAGGTTAAATGGTTAAATGACGATGGCGCCCACTTAAATAAAATATTCCGGAGGTAAAATAGTCCCTCATTCGAATCTCCAGGCGGGGGCTACTCAAGAGGACGTTGTTATCAGGAGAAAGAAAATTGGCGTTCTACGGATCGGAGCTTGAAATGTCAGATCCCTTAATCGAGCAGGTAGTTTAGAAAATTTAAAAAGGGGAATGGATAGGTTAAAGTTAGATATAGTGGGAATTAGTGAAGTTCGGTGGTAGGAGGAAGAAGACTTTTGGTCAGGTAAATACAGGGTTATAAACACAAAATCAAATAGGGGTAATGCAGGAGTAGGTTTAATAATGAATAAAAAACTAGGTGTCCAGGTAAGCTACTACAAACAATATAGTGAACGCATTATTGTGGCCAAGATAGACACGAAGCTCACGCCTACTATAGTAGTACAAGTTTATATGCCACCTAGCTCTGCAGACGATGAAGAAATTGATGAAACGAATGATGAGATAAAAGAAATTATTCAGATAGTGAAGGGAGACGAAAATTTAATAGTCATGGGTGACTGGAATTCGAGTATAGGAAAAGGGAGAGAGGGAAAAATAATAGGTGAATATGGATTATGGGAGAGAAATGAAAAAGGAAGCCGCCTGGTAGAATTTTGCACAGAGGATAACTTAATCATAGCTAACACTTGGTTCAAGAATCATAAAAGAAGGTTGTATACATGGAAGAATCCCAGAGATACCAACAGGTATCAGATAGATTATATAATGGTAAGACAGAGATTTAGGAACCAGGTATTAAATTGTAAGACATTTCCAGGGGCAGATGTTGACTCTGACCACAATCTATTGGTTATGAACTGCAGATTAAAATTGAAGAAACTGCAAAATGGTGGGAATTTAAGGAGATGGGACCTGGATAAGCTGACTAAACCAGAAGTTGTACAGAGTTTCAGGGACAGCATAAGGGAACAATTAACAGCAGTGGGGGAAAGAAGTACAGTGGAAGAAGAATGTGCAGCTCTGAGGGAAGAAGTAGTGAAGGCAGCAGTGGATCAAGTAGGTAAAAAGACGAGATCTAGTAGAAACCCTTGGGTAACAGAAGAAATATTTAATTTGATGAAAGGAGAAAATATAAAAATGCAGTAAATGAAGCAGGAAAAAAGTAGTACAAACGTCTCAAAAATGAGATCGACAGGAAGTGCAAAATGGCTAAGCAGGGATGGCTACAGGACAAATGTAAAGACGTAGAGGCTTATCTCACTAGGGGTAAGATAGACACTGCCTACAGGAAAATTAAAGAGACCTTTGGAGAAAAGGAAACCACTTGTATGAATATCAAGAGCTCAGATGGAAACCTAGTTCTAACCAAAGAACGGAGAGCAGAAAGAAGGAAGGAGTATATAGAGGGTCTATACAAGGGCGATGCACTTGAGGAGAATATTATAGAAATGGAGCAGAATGTAGATGAAGATGAAATATGAGATGCGATAATGCGTGAAGAGTTTGACAGAGCATTGAAAGACCTGAGCTGAAACAAGGCCCCAGGTGCAGACAACATCCCATTAGAACTACTGACGGCCTTGGGAAAGCCAGTCCTGACAAAACTCTACCATCTGGTGATCAAGATGTATGATACAGGCGAAATACTCTCAGACTTCAAGAGGAACATAATAATTCCAATCCCAAAGAAAGCAGGTGTTGACAGATGTGAAAATCACCAAACTATCAGTTTAATAAGTCACGGATGCAAACTACTAACGCGAATTCTTTACAGACGAATGGAGAAACTGGTAGAAGCAGACCTCGGGAAGGATAAGTTTGGATTCCGTAGAAATGTTGGAACCCGTGAGGCAATACAGATCTTACGACTTATCTTAGAAGAAAGATTAAGGAAAGGCAAACCTACGTTTCTAGCATTTGTAGACATAGAGAAAGCTTTTGACAATTTTGACTGGAATACTCTCTTCCAAAGTCTAAAGGTGGCAGGGGTAAAATACAGGGAGCGAAAGGCTATTTACAATTTGTACAGAAACCAGATGGCAGTTATAAGAGTCGAGGGACATGAAAGGGAAGCAGTGGTTCGGAAGGCAATGAGACAGGGTTGTAGCCTCTCCCCATTGTGATTCAATCTGTACATTGAGCAAGCAGTAAAGGCAATAAAGGAAAAATTCGGAGTAGGTATTAGAATCCATGGAGAAGAAATAGAAACTTTGAGGTTCGCTGATGACATTGTAATTCTGTCAGAGACAGCAAAGGACTTGGAAGAACAGTTGAACGGAATGGACATTGTCTTGAAAGGATAAGATCAACATCAACAAAAGCAAAACGAGGATAATGGAATGTAGCCGAATTAAGTTGGGTGATGCTGGCAGGCCGCGGTGGTCTCGCGGTTCTAGGCGCGCAGTCCGGAACCGCGCGACTGCTGCGGTCGCAGGTTCGAATCCTGCCTGGGGCATGGATGTGTGTGATGTCCTTAGGTTAGTTAGGTTTAAGTAGTTCTAAGTTCTAGGAGTCTGATGACCACAGCTGTTAAGTCCCATAGTGCTCAGAGCCATTTGAACCGTTTCTTTCGGGTGATGTTGAGGGAATTGGATAAGGAAATGAGACACTTAAAGTAATAACGGAGTTTTGCTATTTGGGGAGCAAAAGTAACTGATAATGGTCGAAGTAGAAAGGATATAAAATGTAGACTTGCAATGGCAAGGAAAGCGTTTCTGAAGAAGAAAAATTTGTTAACATCGAGTATAGATTTAAGTGTCAGGAAGTCGTTTCTGAAAGTATTTGTATGGAGTGTAGCCATGTATGGAAGTGAAACATAGACGATAAATTGTTTGGACAGGAAGAGTATAGAAGCTTTCGGAATGTGGTGCTACAGAAGAATGCTGAAGATTAGATGAGTAGATCACATAACTAATGAGGAGGTATTGAATAGAATTGGGGAGAAGAGGAGTTTGTGGCACAACTTGACTAGAAGAAGGGACCAGTTGGTAGGACATGTTCTGAGGAAACAAGGGATCACGAATTTAAAATCGGAGGGCAGCGTGGAGGGTAAAAATCGTAGAGGGAGACCAAGAGATGAAAACACTAAGCAGATTGAGAAGGATGTAGGCTGCAGTAGGTACTGGGAGATGAAGAAGCTTGCACAGGATAGGGTAGCATGGAGAGCTGCATCAAACCAGTCTCAGGACTGAAGACCAGAACAACAACAACTAGAAGTAAATCAGACAATGAAGGTATTGCACTAATACCTCTGTAATTTGAACAAGACATCTTGTCCCCATTTTTAAAGATGTTACGGATATTACTCACATTCCACTATCTAAGTACATTCTCCCAGTTTTCTATTTTGTTAAAAATTACTCAGAAATATTATACCATCTCCTCTCCTCTTTATTTCATGAGTTAGATTCCAACATTTTCTGTACGAGGAGTATTGCTACTTTTTGCCCTCTTTAGAGTTTTTCTGTCGTCTTCTCCTGTCGTCTTCTCCTGTCGTCTGTCATTCTAAAACCATTTCCTTGTCACGCCTGCATTTTTGTGATGGTCGAATGTAATGTTGTAACCACTGATCGGATTCTATTACCTGCATCGTACCTCTGTGTCTTGTACTGATTTTGGTATTGATTAAGGTCTTCCATGTCCCTGTGGATTCTTTTTGAAGTATATAGCCTATAGAAAATAATTAACTTTTTCACCTTTTTACACTGAAACAAGTAAACTTTCTTTTTCACCTTTGTTACAATGTAACACGTAAACTTTGTTATCGTATATGGGTGCCATATAAGAGAAAATATCTTGAATGAAACCTTTCTAGAGAGACCTTAATCTTTACGTAGAAAACTAGTAGGTGGATACAGGAATACAGGGGAGTGGTCACATGAAGTTATCATTCGCCATTGTATATTACAAGTAAGTATATTTTGACATATATAGTGGTTAGGTCTACATCAAAGACGTCCATGAAAGAATATATGATATCTAAAATATTTCAAAAGATCTTTGTGAAAGTTTATAAAAGTAAAATGTAAAGAAAAACTTATATTTAAAATTAAAAGAATTAAAATTAAAAGTAAGACCACGTAGTGAAAAACATGTGGAATTAATGTTTCTTCAAATCCACTTTCGCCAACAATTTGAAGTTAACGAAATTATTTGGAAATTCTTATACAACAATGTGTATGCAGCAGAAACACTTAACACGAATTTCAAAGGCCAAATGGAGAAACTTGAGGTAAAGGAAAGAAATATTTTAAGAAAAATCATTGGGCCAAAACTTCAAGACAATAAGATTATATACATAAAAAATGAAACTCTCTACAAGAAAATTGAAAAACTTTCAGATTCTATGCGAAAAAGGAGAATACATTTTTATGGTCATCTTCTCAGAATGAATTCCAACAGATTAACTAAACAAGTCTTTGACTTCTTCCGTAAACGAAAAACGAAGCCCAACTGGTTTAAAGAAACTGATAAAGACCTAGTGGAATTAAAGATTTCAGAAAATTCACTTATTGATCGAACTGCTAAATTAATTACTAAAGACGAAAACATAAGGTTCCAAGACAAATCCACACAAAAGTTCAAACCCTTCATCTCAGAAGAAGAAAGGAGAAGAAGATCAGAAAGAATGAAGAAATACTGGGCCCTTAAAGAAGAACAACGCACAAAGAAATGATTGATCCAGCGTACTCCAAAGAGGGTGAAACGAAAGAAGAAGAAGAAGAAGAAGAATGTTTACTTCTATATTAAACCGATCTGGACTAAATTATAAAACCTTAAGCTAAAATTAAAAATAATTTAAGCATATATTGGGTGTACGGTGACTGGTAGCTTTACAAAACAAGAGAAATTTCATTACACATTTGCAGACGTAATTTTTCTTTATTAATAAAGAGAATTAGTGCTGTATGAAAGCACAATGAAATTTCAAGAGAATTTAAAAGCTTTTCATGCTAATTTTCCGGTTAAAATAAGTTTTCATTCTTTGGCACATTACCTGTATTTGGGGTGTTACAGTTTCGACCAACGTTTGAATATTTCTGAATTTACATCAGAGTGAAATGACTGTAGATGCAGAACAGAAGGAAGGTGTATTTGTATTTCTGACAAATATAATGACATGTGAGACAATACTGACCCTATGACTTATCGTAGAATAAATTCTGGAGAAGGAAAACGTGCATTTATAATATTTGTAGATTTAGAAGCAAGCATAATGTCAATTGGAGTATACTCTTTGAGACTGTGAAGTTACATGGGATGAAATACAATGTGCGAGTGGTTATTTATAAACCACAGAGAAACTGCACTGTATTTATGTGTGTCGAAGGGCAACAATAAAAGGCAGTAGTTAAGACTGAAGGATGCAGCCATTACACATATAAAACATGTAGTAACGGGAACTAAAGGGAAAAAGTAAACCCTTCAGTTTCCCGAATTGTAATTCAGAGACGGTAGAGAGCTTGAAATGTCGCGCAGTGTGTGGTATGACGTTCCAAACTGAAAATCAGAAAAATATGCAAGGGTAATGGAATGTAGTCACATTGAAGCAGATGACGCTGACGGAATTTGATAAGAAAATATCATGCTTAAGACAACAGATGAGTTTTGCTACCTAGCAGCAAAATAACTGCCAATGGCAAAACTCAGTACAGTAAATGCACACTGGCAATAGCAAGAAAAGCTTTTGTGAAAATGCGTTAACAACTCATACACATTTGTAAATTGGGAAGTCATTCCTAAAAGTATTTATATAGAATGTAGCCTTCAATAGGAGTGAAAGGTGAACGAGTGAGCATGCAGACAAAATGTTAAACGTACCTTCTAAAACAGGAAATTTGTTAATATAAAACAGTCAGCTGAAAATAAATTTCAGCATGGAGGAAAGTATCTCAATCAGTTGGTGAAAAGTATATTCTTCATCTTTCGGCTCTAAGATTCGCTGCTCGTTGCAGCGAACGAACAGTTTTGTTTACCTTCACTGGGCGTACAAAGGGACAACAATACAACTGAACATTACAACAACAGAAATCTGGAGCGACAAAGTCTGTAGATCTATTTCCATATCATTGGTGCACTAGAACAAGGCATGGCGAGCATATGTATTTTAGTAATAATATAAGCCTCCGTTGTCTGACAAGCTGAGGAAAATAAATACAGCAGTTATTACTCCCTTTCTATCAAAGTTCCAAATTCAGGATCGCACTGAAAGTCGCATAGATGTAAAACGGTGGCTTGTTCCAATAATATCTCAAAAACATGAATATATACTAGACAAATGACAGTGTTGACTCTCGTTTGATATCTGAAATGCTTTTCCCAATTTAAATCGAAGTGATCCATGAATATTAGTCAGAAGTACAGTATGTGTTTGAATTGAATTTCACTGAAAACTAAAACCTTCATACTTTTTTATACAGTACGTTGTGCAACAAGTAAACTCTTAACACTCTCCACATATCAGATAAGATACTATCAACATACAGAAGATATTCGCCCTTTTTAATAATTATAATATAACTGCCCGATGCATCGAAAGAAGAAAAAGAACATCGGACCATATTTGGAACGTTTTTTTTTTCACTTCTAAAGAATAGTAACAAGTGACAGTCTTGGAAGAATAGTAACAAATGGCAGTGTTGAAAGAATAGTAACAAATGATAGTGTTGAATTGAAAACATTTGTAAGCAAGCTATTAGGTCACAGGATGAAATTCTGATTCTTGCTAAAGACTACACAACGGTTTCCACCCGTATTTAAGCCCCATAAAGGGTAGGAACAGTCAGTTTAACAGAATCGATGCGTCAAACAACGCACAGAAGCTTCACAGATTTTTCGGAAAGGGGAGCAGGGGTTAGCCGATTCGCGGCTACGCTTTGTCCTAACAAGGTTTATCCGACACAGCTCATCGTTCAGTGGCCCGTTGCGGCATCGGAATTCAATAACGAAGTTTTCTGAATGGCGACAGCGCCATCGGATAAAGCCGATGTTGGACCAAGCGTTTGCGAGCACAGCGCCCTTGGAGAAGATGCGAGTTTACAGCCGTCTGCATGCTTCCACACTGTTTCCACAAAAAGGCTTTTCTTGTTCGTCAGCGACTGACGGATTCCATAATGTGTACTTTCTCTGCCCGTTCGTAAGTAATATGCTTCCTTCATTCATCTAAATACTTATTATAATGATATAACAGTTCGACACCGCCAACAAAGATTCATCTGAAGCTTACCTGTACATAAATTTAAATTTAAATCTTGCGCGACGTTTTCCTGTCATTTGACGCCTAATCTCAGCTGATACTGTAGGGAGTTTGATTCAGAAAGAAGGAAGATTAAGTTCAACGTCCCGTCGACAATGAGGTCATTCATCTGAAGCTTACCTGTACATAAATTTAAATTAAAATCTTGCGCGGCGTTTTCCTGTCATTTGAAGAGTAATCTCAGCAGATACTGTAGGGATTTAGATTCAGAAGAAGGAAAGATTGAGTTCAACGCCCCATCGACATAGAGGTCATTACAGGCGTAGAACAAGACCGGACGATGTCGAGGAAGAGGAAATAAATCGTCCGTGCCTTTGTAAACGAATCATCGAGGCATTTGCTAAATCTAGATGGCTCGACGCGGGTTTGAACCGTCGTCCTCACGAATGCGAGTCCAGTATGCTAAACACTGTGCCACCTCGCTCAGTTTCTCATACGGTTATCGCTAATAGCTGGCCGGTGTGGCCGTGCGGTTCTAGGCTCTTCAGTCTGGAACCGCTACGGTCGCAAGTCCGAATCCTGCCTCGGGCATGGATGCGTGTGATGTCCTTAGGTTAGTTAGGGTTAAATAGTTCTAAGTTCTAGGGGACTGATGACCACAGATGTTAAGTCCCATAGTGCTCAGAGCCATTTGAACCATTTTATCGCTAATAGGGGAAAGATAGCCACGCCCAGTGCGGGAATATCAGCCGTTTGAAATTGTGAGTCCCTACAATAGTGTAATAGTACCGAAACTGCATAGATGTGTCACTCGAAACCCTCCGGGTTACGAATTGTCATTTGAGGGGGGCAGTCAGATTTTGTGTGGTTCTAAGACCCGCTGTTATGACGAAAGTTTTCGGTTTATGTAATTACTGCTGATTTTCGCTTTTCTGACACTGTTATGTTGAAGGATTGGTAAATTACCGACAGATTCCAATGTTGACGATTGTTCCATCACAGGCTGTCGCCAACTGCAACAACTTTTGTGGAATGACAGTCGGACACGGTGACCAGTGTACCAGCCATGAACTAAAAGTTTCTCCTTCCGTTTATACTGTAATTAACGTGAACAAATACTGACAACAAGAAGGCATTTTTACCTCAAAACAAAAAAAAAGAAATTTGCGACCACCTTCTGCTGTTGGAGCCAAAATTTTTCAGCATGACAGTTGAGGACCTTCGATGAACAGCATTTGACCTGTCCGGGAGGAAAAATCATAACGCATAATTTTAATAAGAAGGCTACCATGGCTGGAAAGCTGTGTGTGGATTGATGGTCTCTGGAAAAATTTTCCAGTAATGAGGCTATTGTTAAGTGCACAGAACATACGACGTGGTCCCGCGAATCGTGAATAGTGCGTGGCTGTTTGTGAAGATGAAAGTGACTATTTGTCCGAAAACTCTACTCAAAACATTTTGAATCACTTTATTTCTCTCGACTGTAATAACGAACGTTCCTTGCAAAACTAAATAATAGTGTAATTAACGTTTTGCTCTAAACATGTAATCTGTACTTTAAACCAGTTCTTTTATCTCTCACTACGCTTGCTTAATGTGAAAAGTAGTTCTGTCAACTTTTTGAACCGTTTTTACCCATGTGGCCATTATGTGCTATGCCGCTGGGAACATGGGCCACTCGAGTATTTTCCAGATTATTGATTATTTGAGGTCTTTCCTGTTGTGCATCGAGAACTAGAAAAATCCAGCGTGTTGGAAAATGATCTGAGTGTACAGACTGTGATTCTGGAGATGCTAGTTAGCTAAACGAAACGCCAAGCCTTGGAGTGGGCGTTACACCCGCCCTTCCTCTAGATTAGTGGTCGTCAAACTTTTCTGCACAATAGCCAGTCCTGACATTGTGGGCGGCATTTCGGACTCCATGTGCCGATCTTATTATTAATTGGTAACCGTCATAAATTATTTCGTTCTCAGAACAGAATAGAACAGATATTTTAGAGGCATGGTAAGTTGGCCACTGGACCCAGGTACTGATAGTTAAAAGTCAGTACCATTCGGAACATTCGTGTCGACTGTTTTCCTTTTCACGAATGTTTACTAAATATTTTGAGTGTCATTTTTCTTCTACTGATTGCGTTGTATTACAGCTGCCTTAATTTAATTCCACAACCCTCGCTATAAATATACTCCGCATTAGAAGATGACCGGCTCTGTAACGCACGTTCACAAATCAGTGTTACTTTCGTATTAAAATGTTAACATAGCAGCTGGCCGGCCGGGGTGGCCGAGCGGTTCTAGGCGCTACAGTCTGGAACCGCGCCACCGCTACGGTCGCAGGTTCGAATCCTGCCTCGGGCATGGATGTGTGTGATGTACTTAGGTTAGTTAGGTTTACGTAGTTCTAAGTTCTAGGGGACTGATGACCTCAGAAGTTAAGCCCCATGATAGATATCGAAATAGACGACAGAGGGATAGAGAAACAAATCCGCTCAAAAGAGGAAAGGCCGCTGGACCTGATGGGATACCAGTTCGATTTTATACAGAGTACGCGAAGGAACTTGCCCCCCTTCTTGCAGCGGTGTGCCGTAGGTCTCTAGAAGATCGTAGCGTTCCAAAGGATTGGAAAAGGGCACAGGTCATCCCCGTTTTCAAGAAGGGATGTCGAACAGATGTGCAGAAATATAGACCTATATCTCTAACGTCGATCACTCGTACAATTTTGGAACACGTATTATGTTACAGTATGACTTCTGGAGACTAGAAATCTACTCTGTAGGAATCAGCATAGGTCTCGAATTAAATAAATTTTTTCGCCATTTGAATTCACGCCACAGTGAGATCAAGTTGGCCATGGGGCTGGGAGGAGACTATCAACTTCTTAGATCAAATCATTGTCAGCAGTAACCAACAGCATTTATTTAAAATGTACTGGAAAGTAACCTCAACAGGCACGATAATACCAGTCAGTTCCCAGAAGACATAAACATGTATCCTTCCACTCTATGCTGCACTGCCTACGATCTGTACCCCAAACGCTACTAGATTTTGAAAATGAATTGACAAAAATCAAAGAAAAAGCATGTAGTAATGGTTATAGTCCTACACTGATTGACAATACACTCAGCAAAAAGAAGAGAGAGAGGATAAATGATCTCCATTATTCACCTCAGACAGCACAAAACCACACTGACAGCAAATGTACTCCCATGCAATACGTGGGTTGGACTTCAAAGGTTTCTGCCAGGAAACTAAAGCCCAAGAAATATATTCCAGCTTTTTACACTAAGAATACTGTTTTCCATCTGCTGTTCAACTGTTAAGATAAAATTCCATCTTTAGAACACAGTAGAATTTATAGGATTTCCTGCAATCTGTTTGGCAAATTATATGTAGGTCAATAGATAGGGCTATAACTACTAGACTGATTGAACATAAAAGGATTTGGAGACTGAATAAGAAAGATACCATCTTTGCTGAACATCGTCTGGATGAATGTCATTCGCATGATGTGAAATGTGATGTTCTCCATAAAGGAACTAAAGGGAGAAAACTAACATTGATTGAAATTCTAGGTGTTAATAAACACCAATCGAAGAATCCTGACGTGGTCCTTAATGTCCAAACACATTCCTATACTCACCTTTATTAAAGTAGCAGCTATTTGTTATTTCTCTCGCAACTCGCTAATGAGTTAGTTATAACTTTTCACACCCAGATTCCATAGACGTCTTTCTTCCTCTCCCATTATTTGGTCTGTTCATCACATTCACCAGTTTGTCCATATGACGTAGCTCCCTTCCATAGTTGCCTGTGCTGTTAGTCATTTATGAACATTTCTGATTTATACACTCATATAGTTTTAATATTTGAATATATTGTAATGTAAGATCCATTTGTTCAGTGTCTATCAAGGCCACCGTCTCATTTACCGATAATTTCTGGGTTCAAAAATTTATGAAACTACTTTTACAAACCGTTTTGTTGGTTGTAGCTCGATCGATATTTCAACTGGAACTACTTTTGTTCCAAGAAATTTATTCAAACGTTAAGTATTTCTTAGCATTAATAAAGTAATTTCAAATCACGGAAGGTACATTTGCGTCGAGATTTCAAGGACAACGGATGTTTAATCCCCTCTTTGTTACCTGTATGCACTGTGACAATGATATATTACTAGGTCACCATAGTAAATAGTAGATTACTTCTGATGCCACCAGGATTTATGTTGCGTTACGTATGAGTGTCCTTGGTGACTTATTCCTGAGGGTAATCAGATTGCGTAATATTATTTCCTTTGGGATTTATTCATTTGGCAAGAATGCATCATTAATGTTTTGTGTCGATATATACATAAAATTTCACACATCTCTGTATAGCATATTTTGGTTAGTTATGAATTCTCGCTGAAGTTGTTTATACTATTTGTTCAGGATTACGTCATTGAAGATGGCCTAAGAAGCCTAAACCTGGTTCATAACGAACTAAAAAATATTATTGTGCAACATTAATACGTTGTATTACACTTGTTAATATATATATTTCCCTCCAAGCAGCGACGGACTATTCCATGAAAGTTAGGTAATTTACGTTGTGCTGTCAGGGCAATCATAAAAATACATGCTCAATAACGTGAACTTAAAAAGCATATAAAGTGCAACATCTTTTGCCGAATAAGATATCAGCTTGCTAAATCTGAGCATTAACGAAAAAGAACAAAAACAAAACGGAATCTGCCCCACACTGATAGTAACTGTGTATAACAATTACTCTGCTGTTCATTCGATAACATTGCTTAAGGAACCACAGAGTTCCAATACAGCACGTCAGGCCATACACCAGAGAAAGACATTACCTTCTGTTACAGAAGAGACGCATAGAGAGGAGCTGTGCATGCTTTTTATAATAAATTCATCAACACAAGCCCTTTTCTGCTTCCATACATGGCTCCCTTTCTCCCTTTCAGCGAATTTTAATGCAGCTACACCAGTCACCTAACTATACTACACACGAACGATAGACAGCTTCACTCCAGAGCCGCTCAAACGGAATACACTAAAGCAGAACACCTCGCTTTCCTTCGAAACGGGCACGCCACGTGTGGCGACTGCACTCTCGCTACACACTGGCCGAAGTCACACTCGTCTCAAGGATCTCAGACACATATACTGCGTGGCCTAAACAGCCGCGAATGTGCGAAAATCGACTAGTGTGCCACAGATACACTGAAGCGCCGAAGAAACTAGTACAGGCATGCGTATTCAAATACAGAGATATGTAAACAGGCAGAACACAACGCTGCCGTCGGCAACGCCTGTATAAGCGAACAAATGTCTGGCGCAGTTGTTACATCGGTTGCTGCTGCTGCAATAGCAGGTTATCAACATTTGAGTGAATCTGACCGTGGTGTTATAGTCGGTGCACGAGCGGTGGGACATAGCATCACGAAGTGACGATGAAGTGGGGATTTCCCAGTACGATCATTTCACGAGACTACCGCGAATATCAGGAATCCGGAGAAACATCAGATTTCCGACAGCGCTGTGACCGGAAAAGGATCCTGAAATAACGAGACCAACGACGACTGAAGAGAATCGTTTAGCGAGACAGAAGCGCAACTCTTACACAAATTGCTGCAGATTTCAATGCTGGGACATCAACAAGTGTCAGCGTGCGAACTATTCAAAGAAACATCATCAATATGGGCTTTCGGAGTCGAAGACCCACTCGTGCACCATTGATGACTGCACGACACAAAGCTTTACGCCTCGCCTGGGCTTGTCAACACCGGCATTGGACTCTTGATGAATGGAAACATGTCGCCTGGTCGGACTAGTCTCGTTTCAAATTGTATCGAGAGAATGGACGTGTACGGGGATGGATTCCATTAACCCTGCATGTAAGCAGGGGACTGTTCAAGCTGTTGGAGGCTCTGTAATGGTGTAGGGCGTGTGTAGTTGGACTGATATGGGAGCCCTGATACGTCTAGATACGACTCTGACAGGTGACACGTACGTAAGCATCCTCTCTGTTGACCTGCATCCATTCATGTCCATTGTGCAGCCCGAAGAACTTCGTCATTTCCAGGAGGACAATGGGACACCCCACACGTCCAGAATTGCTAGGTTCTTTGACTCTGGAGGTGACAGGTACGTACGTAAAACGAGAATATATGGAAGATGGCTGATTATAATAGACACGTATTTTTAATGTTGCGTAATTTTAATGTTAAAATAATACCTCACGAGTTAGGTGCAACTGGCTGGAGGTTCTCGGTGTAGTTGCATCATTATTAATCCAGTAAAAGAATGTCCAATTGAAAATGATACAAATTAATTGGTTTTTCTGCAAATGGGCTTGCTCAAAACTTTGAAAACACATAGTACATCCAATTTTCTGCTGGAAAAAGTACAGTTCCATCCTGGAAATGGAAAAAAGAACACATTGACACCGGTGTGTCAGACCCACCATACTTGCTCCGGACATTGCGAGAGGGCTGTACAAGCAATGATCACACGCACGGCACAGCGGACACACCAGGAACCGCAGTGATGGCCGTCGAATGGCGCTAGCTGCGCAGCATTTGTGCACCGCCGCCGTCAGTGTCAGCCAGTTTGCCGTGGCATACGGAGCTCCATCGCAGTCTTTAACACTGGTAGCATGCCGCGACAGCGTGGACGTGAACCGTATGTGCAGTTGACGGACTTTGAGCTAGGGCGTATAGTGGGCATGCGGGAGGCCGGGTGGACGTACCGCCGAATTGCTCAACACGTGGGGCGTGAGGTCTCCACAGTACATCGATGTTGTCGCCAGTGGTCGGCGGAAGGTGCACGTGCCCGTCGACCTGGGACCGGACCGCAGCGACGCACGGATGCACGCCAAGACCGTAGGATCCTACGCAGTGCCGTAGGGGACCGCACCGCCACTTCCCAGCAAATTAGGGACACTGTTGCTCCTGGGGTATCGGCGAGGACCATTCGCAACCGTCTCCATGAAGCTGGGCTACGGTACCGCACACCGTTAGGCCGTCTTCCGCTCACGCCCCAACATCGTGCAGCCCGCCTCCAGTGGTGTCGCGACAGGCGTGAATGGAGGGACGAATGGAGACGTGTCGTCTTCAGCGATGAGAGTCGCTTCTGCCTTGGTGCCAATGATGGTCGTATGCGTGTTTGGCGCCGTGCAGGTGATCGCTAAAATCAGGACTACGTACGACCGAGGCACACAGGGCCAACACCCGGCATCATGGTGTGGGGAGCGATCTCCTACACTGGCCGTACACCTCTGGTGATCGTCGAGGGGACACTGAATAGTGCACGGTACATCCAAACCGTCATCGAACCCATCGTTCTACCACTCCTAGACCGGCAAGGGAACTTGCTGTTCCAACAGGACAATGCACGTCCGCATGTATCCCGTGCCACCCAACGTGCTCTAGAAGGTGTAAGTCAACTACCCTGGCCAGCAAGATCGAACTTGCTGTTCCACTAGGACAATGCACGTCCGCATGTATCCCGTCCCACCCAACGTGCTCTAGAAGGTGTAAGTCAACTACCCTGGCCAGCAAGATATCCGGATCTGTCCCCCATTGAGCATGTTTGGGACTGGATAAAGCGTCGTCTCACGCTGTCTGCACGTCCAGCACGAAAGCTGGCCCAACTGAGGCGCCAGGTGGAAATGGCATGGCAAGCCGTTCCACAGGACTACATCCAGCATCTCGACGATCGTCTCCATGGGAGAATAGCAGCCTGCATTGCTGCGAAAGGTGGATATACACTGTACTAGTGCCGACATTGTGCATCCTCTGTTGCCTGTGTCTATGTGGTTCTGTCAGTGTGATCATGTGATGTATCTGACCCCAGGAATGTCTCAATAAAGTTTCCCCTTCCTGGGACAATGAATTCACGGTGTTCTTATTTCAATTTCCAGGAGTGTATAAGACATCAACAGAAGTCAGTAGACAGGGTAGAGCATATTAAGTTCTTGGGTATACATATAGATGACAATCTTATTTGGAAAATTCATATTTCGGATCTCCTCAAGCGACTACCTTCAGCAACATTTGTGATGTGAATAATTGCCAATTTTGAGGATGTAGGAATTAGTAAGCTAACATGCTTCGCATACTTTCACAATGTGATGTCATACGGAATAATATTTTGAGGTAACTCAACATATAGACAAAAAGTATTCACTGCTCAAAAGAAAGTAATTACATTAATGTGTGGGGTTCATAGTCGCACATCTTGTAGGAATCTTTTTAAAAGATTGGAATTCTTACAACAGCCTCACAGTACATCTACTCACTAACGAAATTTGTTCTATACAGCATGGACCATTTTAAAAACAACAGTGATATTCATGATTATAATACCAGAAAGAAAGAAAGATTACACTATCCTCTGCTCAACCTATCATTGGTACAGAAAGGAGTGAAACATGCTGCTATAAAAATTTGCGACAGATTACCATATGCAATAAGGTGTCTGACAGACAACAGTAATAGCTTCAAAAATAAATTGAAATCATATCTCCTTGACAACTCATTCTGTACCATAGATGAATTCTTGAATAGGAATAAATAAATCTATAAATATAGTATATGCATTTTGTGCCATTTAACCCTTTCCACTCTGGCTCGCACAGTCGTGTGGGTTCGAGTATAAATTTTTCGTGTTTCAGCTACATCACGTTTCTGCGTCACTCCAGACTGCAGCTATGGTGCGAGACCCCAGCTGTTTTATTTCATGCTATGACCACCAGAGAACAACAGATCATTTATAACTTCAACGACAAGACAAAGCCATGAGTTACCGAGATAAATGCATTCTGTTTTCCTACATTTCATTAGTTTAAGGACATTCCTGTATCATTTTAGACTGAGAATCTTTCACTTAAGGTGTGCAAGTGTCTAGACACTTCTATGAAACACTGCTTGCGTTTTATACATGTTTGAATTTTGAGTAGCACGATAATGCTGGTGACTTCTTGAACAAACTATCACTATGCGAATTTTTTCAGTATTTTCACCTGATTCTACACCTAATAATGTATGGTAATTGGTACATATCAAATAAAATATTAAGAGATTTTCTCTCAGGGTGGAAAGGGTTAAGGGAATGGGGTAAGCAACAGAAATAATAATCTTTAGCTCTGTATTAAAAATTTTCGTTCATTTGTGCATTTATTGTGCACTTGACACGTTCCACATCATAACGGCTACGTACCGTGGGATTGATCAATGGAACACGCAACGAACTAACTAACTTGCAGGAAAAACTCTGTTCAAGAGCTCGCGTCACTTTCTATGGTCATATTTTATATCTGTCACAACTCTCCGTCTGAAAAGGAAGAAAACGAACGTATTAAGACTTTACCACGGGCTGTAGACCTCCATCGTTCCCATATTCGTGACAACGCTAGACACGTCCATTCCTCCCCAGGTCGGTCACGTGACCACATGCAGTCCCGCAGGCCTGGAAACGCAACGCGCAGATTCAATTACGAACAATTCCCGCTCTCCATTCTACACCGGACGCCGTGCGATGGCGCAGTTGCATGGGAGAGTGGGGGAGCAGACTAGGAGAGGGGTCAACAGTAGGAGGGGGGGGCGGGATGTTATAGGGCGGACTGCGAGCAGTGGTGCGTTAAGGGGGACAGCTCGCCCTCTTGGGAAATCGAACACGATTTGAATCTTCCAGGCGTCAACAGATGTCCATTATCTCAATATTTCGTTACATGAAAACGTGTTTAGTTTTGCGGAGGGAAAACGAAAAGAAGAAGTATATTAGTTACCAGTGAAACTCAATTCGAATTCCATTACCAACTTGGATGTTGGCTGTCATTAAGTTTGCCCCAGAGGTTCCACCCTGTCGACTCGAACGAATGAGCTAGCCGACGTCAGTTCGTTGCGGTGCGCAGCGCCAATCTTTTAGCGGAGCGTTGTTACATTTTGCAACGAAACTAACTAATTACGAGTTTCGCAGCGCACAAGGTAGTGCAGATAACAGGGTCGCCATCAGCTACTGAATTATTCTTTGCTCGGACTGTTTCCAGCAGCCACCCACTACTTTTTGTAGTCCATAATTAAGGTTTCCGACAGTCATGCAAGATTTGGATGTGCTTTCGCAATAGGTCCAGTAAAAATAAACAAGAACGAGTTGGTTTAGCGAAACCTAATTTCCAGCTGCTAGTTTGGTGATGGCGTATGTTTGTGAAGTTCCCTTGAATGCTGTTTCGTATTCACAGCACTTACTTGATAGTTTGTGTTTTGTATTGATGCATTTCTTTTTTTTTGTATTCGTGCATAGTTTGCGTACTATCGGACTGCAAACGCTTTGGGAAATGTAACTTTTTCTGGAGGTTGCACTACGGTATCCTTTTTCTGGAGGTTGCACTACGGTATCATTCACACTGCAAATACTAAGCAGAATTATAATGTTATGGCAACATGCATTCGTTGATGCTTCTATATCGGTTCCGTCTTTTGTATTTTGGTAGTTTACATTTAGGACTGTTGTATCTGACAAGAATATTAACGGGTAAAAAGTCATTTCTGTTACAAAAAATTTCAATTGGACCATAAATTGTTACAAACACTAACCTACAGAAAATGAAAGAATCTTAGTTCAGTGTTTTCATGTCGGGAGAAAATTGACTCAAATAAACAAAACTGGCAATGAAATTATAAATTAAATTTGTAAATAGAACAGGACTCAATCGAAATATTAGTTTAACTTTTGGTGACGTATTTGTCACACATATAGAGTATTAAAAGCTGTTCAGCTCTATATAGGCACAGTTCTCCAGAGCCCAAACCTCACAATAATCGCATTCAGTGCAGTCATCTACGTAGGTTTCATTGATCGTCCAGTATTGTTTCATCACTGGAAAAATAGTATTTTCTAAAAACGTGCTTCATAGTCATCTCTTTATTTTCCCGTAACGCTTAAGTCAATCAAAGAATGTACTTCTTCTACCTAAACGTTTCACACTCGCTTCCCTGAGTGTCATTTCAAGAAGTCTGACTTGTTTTATGGCTTCCTTCATGTTATTTTCACCCCATTTTAGTCGTGACTTCTTACAGTTGTCTGTTAAATTTAAATACCGTAAAAATTAAAGTGTTCCTGGTATCTGCCTCGTCCGGTACACCCATGAAATAACCTTGTCCCACGCAATCGCAATGTGCCACAGTATTATTTATCGTTTGGCCTGTAACAAGGAGAAAATGTCAATTTTATCTGAAGATAACATTAAAAGGTAACATTCCTGACTTTCAAGGAAAACACTACACTACAAAGTGAAGTTCGAGCAACGACAAATCCTCTAGAAATAGATAACTTGTTGCCACTCCGAAGCGCACTATTGCTTTGATTCAAAACCGTATGAGTGGCCTTGTCCTTCTACAGTGGCGCCATGGCTGCTTTTACTAGCGTTAGAGTTTAGAAATAGCTACGTATTGTCTGATACTATATGCGATCCAGTACTACGTACATTCCGCTAAAGCAATTACAGAAGACTTTATTGGGCACAAATAAGATTTACTTAGAAAAGAAATATCAACAACAGGAAGTATATAAGCGGAAGGAAGGTAAATGTATTTACAAATAGAAACAACAGTTTTAGTTTTTTTCAAACCATTCGTGATTGTTAAATGGGTACAGATGTAATGGAAATTTGTGGTTAATGACAATACCGGAAAAACGAAACGGATAAAAGTTTATGGAATTAGCTTCTACGACAACGATATCCAGCGTCATTCATTCTTTTCAACATTTATTCAAATAACATAATCCACAGATGGATGCAGGCGTTTAAATATCGAAAGAGCAATTTTAAACAAATTCAATACATCAAAATTAGATTATCACATAAAACGTACATACAATCATTTACGGAATCTGACGTCTAATTTTCTGACGTTAAAACATGGACAGAAGGAGATTTCCAACACTCATAGTTTACTTAGTATAAATATAGTGCAATAGGCATTAGAAAATCTACCCAGGTACCACATCGGTGAGACAAACATAACGCGTTCATGATGGGTAGTTTCAGGTTCCCATCAGGACACTGAGATTAACGTCTTCAATCGCCCCTCAAAATGTATTAAGGTGAATACCGATATGATTTCCTTGAACAAGGCGCGGTCGATTTCCTGCCTGTTCCTTACGGTATCCGAACATGTGATCTAGCACTAATGGTCTCGTCGGTGGGAAGTTAAACTTTAAGGCTACGAAATGACCATACCTGAGTTTTTCGGGCTCTATTTCCTTGTCAACTACAGAATTCAGGAAAAATAGGTGGAAGGCCTGTTATTATTATTTTGAAAATAAGGTACTGAAATTATTACACATTACCGAATTTTCGTGATTAAACCTGATTTTCCTTGTGACATTACCATAAAGGTTCGTACATTTTAGTTACGACACTATGTGTTCAAAAGTATCCGGACACCTGGCTGAAAATAACTTAGGAGTTCGTGGTGCCCTCCATCGGTAATATTGGAATTCAATACGGTTTTGGCCCACCCTTAGCCTTGAGGACAGATTCCACTCTTGGAGGCATACGTTCAATCAGGCGCTGGAAGGCTTCTTGGGGAATGGCAGTCCATTTTTCAAGGAGTGCTGCACTGAGGAGAGGTATCGATGTCGGTCGGTGAGGCCTGGCACAAGTCGGCGTTTCAAAACATCCCAAACGTGTTCTATAGGATTTAGGTCAGGACTCTGTGCAGGCCAGTTCATTACAGGGATGTTATTGTCGTGTAAATACTCCTACACAGGCCGTGCATTATGAACAACTGCTCGATCGTGTTGGAAGATGCAGTCGCCATCCCCGAATTGCTCTTCAACAGTGGGAAGCAAGAAGGTGCTTAAAACATCAATGTAGGCCTGTGCTGTGATAGTGCCACGCAAAACAACAAGGGGTGCAAGCCCACTCCATGAAAAACACGACCACACCATAACACCACCGCCTCGAATTTTAAAGTTGGCACTACACACGCTATCAGACGATGTTCACCTGGCATTCACCATACCCCAATCTGCCATACGGTCCCCACATTGTGTACCGTAATTCGTCACTCCACACAACGTTTTTCCACTGTTCGATCGTCCGGTGTTTATGCTTCTTACACCAAGTGCGGCGTCCTTTGGCGTTTACCGGCGTGATGTGTGGCTTATGAGCAGTCGCTCGACCGTGAAATCCAAGCTTTCCCACCTCCGACCTGACTGCCGTAGTACTTGCAGTGGATCCTGATGCAGTTTGGAATTCCTGTGTGAATGTCTGGATAGTCTGCCTATTACACATCACGACCCTCTTCAATTGGCGGCGGGCTCTGCCAGTCAACAGACGAGGACGTCCTCTACGCTTGTTTGCTGTACGTGTCCCTTCACGTTTCCACTTCACTGTTACATCGGAAAAAGTGAACATAGAGATTTTTAGGAGCGTGGAACTCTCCGGTACAGACGTATGACACAAGTGACACCCAATTACCTGATCATGTTCGAAGTCCGTAGGTTCAACGGAGCGCCATAGTCTGCTCTCTCGCGATGTCTAGTAGCTACTTCGGTCGCTGATATGGGGTAAATGTGGCAGTAGATGGCAGCAAAATGTCCCTAATACGAGAAGCGTATGTTTTGGGGAGTCTGGATACTTTTGATCACATCGTATATATGGCCAAAATTGAAAGTCAGTTACTGAAACAGTAGTCTGAAATTTTGGTAAGGAATAAGTTATTAATTGAAAAAGGTAACTTTGCACACCAGGTTTCCATGAGTTACAGTGAGAGAGAGAGAGAGAGAGAGAGAGAGAGAGAGAGAGAGAGAGAGAGGGAGAGGGAGAGACATAGAGAGAGAGATTAAATACAATACATTGTAAACTGTGCTGCGAGGCCGACCGCGGTGGTCTAGCGGTTCTAGGCGCGCAGTCGCAGGTTCGAATCCTGCCTCGGGCATGGATGTGTGTGATGTCCTTAGGTTAGTTAGGTTTAAGTAGTTCTAAGTTCTAGGGGACTGATGACCACAGTAGTTAAGTCCCATAGTGCTCAGAGCCATTTGAACCATTTATGCTGCGAGGTCTACAGCTTGCGACAAGTGAGGTTGCAAGCGGTCGTTTGCTTTGATCATTAATATATGT
The DNA here is from genome assembly GCF_023897955.1 of Schistocerca gregaria. Lineage (NCBI taxonomy): Eukaryota > Metazoa > Arthropoda > Insecta > Orthoptera > Acrididae > Schistocerca > Schistocerca gregaria. The sequence goes on along the minus strand of NC_064921.1, from coordinate 106,870,994 downwards.
CAAAGTAATGCTAAATATTATTATCTTTTCATAAAGAAAGTTCAATCTTCTAAAGAATCTATAAATCGTGAGCTACCCCCGTAATTTTTATACATGAAGTCTATGTCTGTGATCACTTTCAGAACTCAATAATCAAATTAACTAATTTAATACGATTAAATTTTGAATTTCTGGTGTATCCATGTATCACCATAATAAAAATTGACTATTATTATATGGAGGAGTATGAATGACAAGAGTGGCGTAGTAAAATAATGGCATGTTCTTATTCATTCCTTTATAACTACAATCGAGCTGATAAATCGTGAAGAAAAAAAAAGACGATAATACGAAAATATATCAAGAAATGGAGGTGCTTGGTTGGCAAAATTTTCGTTCGGGTGGAAACAATACTAATGGTTCCCAGAATTAATACATTTTACAACGCAGTCAGAGTTTGTTTACGCAAATCCACTGTGAGGCCGAATTCTATTCAAATGTAATCAGCTACGACCACATACATGTGAAACTATGGTTCACGGAGAACAGGGAGCTGTGAATATCACATAACAACCCTACACCGTGCAGCAATACTTTACCCTTTCACCTTGTTTCAGGCAGCAGCAGAAAATGGTACGCAGTGGCCGGCGAGCGGAGAGCTGCAGCAGCTGTAATATTCTGACGCCCCCACAAAAACTTTGCAAACTACACGGACTGACGTTCTGGTTATTAGAACGTGGGAAACTTTCCTGTCAGAGCCCCGAAATCCTGGTACATTTCGGTGTAACCCTTTCGCTGATCTGAACAGACCAGTTTGACTTACAAGAACGACGGCGCTTCTGGAATTCTCAAATGTCAGATGGCTGACTCAAGACGAGTAAGTTCACCATTGTGAAACACGTTTGTCCGAGATGATATGCAGTTCCGCTGTTGTTGTCGTTGGAAACTGCCACTGTCTCTTGGTGCACCACAAGTTGCAGACCACAAGTGTCACTCGCTATCGAAAAACCTGAAGTTCTCTATCAGGGGAGGAACAGAAGACGAAGAAGTCTAATAATTACAAACACTTTCCACCAATCTTCAGTACAGGAGCCGAATTAGCGAAACAAACTCGCTTCCACGTTGTACAAACGAATCTGCCTATCCTCCACTCATTGAATCTCCCCTCTTGCCTGTCCTGCTGGCCTGGTAGCCAATGCAGACACAGCTCTGGCATCCCCAAGCTGGGGGAGCAAGCCTCTGCTTTGCATATCCTGAGAGGAGCCAATCAGCGAGTCAAAATCTATCTTGTCTCAAAAAAGAAGATTTTAGACTACTGCTGCGTCATTCTCACGGTAAGCATGGCCATGTTTCAGCAAAAACATGTCATTACCCTCTTGTATAAACTGTTTCATTACAATGATATAATCTTTTTATTCGCATCTTGTTATTACGAGTATTAGCCATGCATAGGTGGGTAAGAGTATACAGGGAGGAAGTGAGGTGTTAGAGAAAGCATGGTAGACTGATGACATCTAGCGGTAAAAGTGATAAACTGAGCTCACCTATCACTGTACGGTGCTGCCATTAGACAGATAGGTGAGAAATTTTAAATCGTGGGTATATTGTTCTGAACTCTACTGTTTAAATATGACTTGTGTATTGTTATATATTTTTTGTAAAGTTGCTTTCATCATTATAATTGTCATAGACTTATGCAAATACCAATGCACAGGGTCATGACTTAAGTTTTAATATATAGCCAGTAAGGACATCCCCACAGAAAGGTTTTGGCTACAGCGTTGCCACCTTTTCACTCACTACAGCATTATCTAAGAAGATATGGAAGACAGTGTCGGGCTACGTCTGAAATAGCAAACACATATATTGCGTTGTGGCGGACAAAATTGTGCTTAAGTGGTGTAAAGGCCTCGAATGGACGAGATAAAGCTGCTGTTACTAATTTTGCAATCTTTTGAAGAGCTTTTAGGCAAGAACGATGAGGTGCCTGTATATTTTTATGGGCCATTTTGAAATTGTTGTGCGCTGGCTGACAGTAGGCATTACGTTGCTGCAAGATCTACTGTGCTGGCCAAGTATGACGATGGAAAGTACTGCGATATCTAAGCCTGAATTAAAATACTGCAAAGTCATCGTACTGTAGCAGTTCTCGTAAAAGGCTGTATACAGTGCTCACCACCTGTGAAAGGACTAAAGTATATTTTTATTGGTGCAGTTGCGTGTAATGTAAAAGTCGTGACCTCATCTCTCTGTAAATAAACGTGAGCTGGTGACAACAATCACTGGCATCGCTGAGTAAAACGTCGTAGTGTTACCAAAGAATTTCACAAATTGTGTTATTATAAAAATTACTAAAAACTGGAAGTAGTGACACAGAAGAAGACAACAAAAGATACTGTGTAATTTTTCTTACCTACAACAGAAAATTGGCGCGGTGGCATCTCAATCTACACAGTTTCATAATTATTTTTTTTTGGGTCTGACGAAAGTACTTCGAGTTTGTTAAAGTGCGGTATACAGTATTACTTTATTTAATGAAAGTGTAATCACATCACTGTAGATTTATTTCAACCTGAAGTGTAATGTTTTAATAATAATACAGAGTACATTTATATACAGAACGTTAAGATATTGTAATGTAATAAGAAAGTAATGATTAATATCTACGTTCCTAATAAAGCCACCACCACAGTAGCGTCGCATCTTCAATGCTTTGCAGTTTATATTCACTGATTATTTCACAGTACATTTGTTTGTAAGTGTAATTTTGGATTGTTTGGGGGAAGAGACCAAACAGCGAGGTCATCGGTCTCAACGGATGAGGGAGGGGAAGAAATCGTCCGTGCCCTTTCGAAGCAACCATCCCGGCATTTACCTGGAGAGATTTAGGGAAATCACGGAAAACCTAAATCTGGAAGGCCGGACGCGGGATTGAACCCTCTCCCTCCCGAATGTGAGTCCAGGTGTGCTAAACAATGCGCCACCTCGCTCGGTTTATGGTAGGATAAATCTGGGTGGGGCACAGGAATGGGACCACAGTCCATTAGTTACAGAGAGATCTAATCTTTCCAGGCCAACCATTTCCAGTTTCTGAAACAATACTGGTAATCTTCCCAGACAGTCACGCCCAAGAAATATGTCTGTTTTTTGCTTGCTAAAAGTTCCTGGCGACTTCCGTCTTCAGGAGAGTTACAGTTTCGCCTCCACTGTACACACATGTCAGCACCAACACTGTTCGTATCGTCCCAGTTTCTTGTAGTATTATGAGCATTCCACCGCTTGTACAAAATTTCTGATTACAGCAGTCTCTCTTAAATGGATTCCTCCACCCACTTTCCACCAACTGGCCATTTTTGGGGTGCTCTATTGCCTAGACCAGGTAAAATGTTTTGTGAGCCATCGCCATCCTGCTCTGACCCTAAGTGGCAAGAGTGGAGTGCCATGGATCGAGGTCCTTCTGTAGATGCAATTCACAGAACGCTGCTTCCCTGGATCACTCACCCAGCCAGGTCCTTGGACGCAATATTTAAGGCCAACTGTCCAACTTTCTACCTGTTTTCTATCGCCTCCACTATGTCCCTTGGGTGCAAGTTCTCTACAGGCTACACCCACAGTTATATGACCATTCTGTTCACAATTTTCTCATGTAAAAAGTCATAAATCCCACATACTAAATGTAGTACTGGGGAACACGGAAATCATGACTTAAATATCAATATTAATCGGACCAACAGTGTAGTAAAAATGAGAGAGTAGAGTGGCACCTCTCAATGTGAACACCTCTTTGGCGATCTGAGGGACTTTGGTCTCTCTCTGTGGTAAGAAAAAAGGAATGGAGTCAGCGAGATGGGTTGATGCTGGTGGGGGTTGGTAGTGGCGTCCAGCAGAGCATAATATTTGCCTCTTGGGGAGCAATTGAACGGTACAGCTGGTGCACAGATTTTCTGGTGCAAGCTTCAAGAGCCGGCGTTTACCGTATTGCACGGTGACGTTTGCTGACGTGGTGTACTTTGTTGATGCTACCCCTCGTCTGGCTGTGCCATTTGCATGGTCTCAGGGTTCCTTCTGAAGAAGTCATTGTGATTTGTCGGGGCCGACACTTCGTGACACAATCGGCCCTGCCATATCCACTCAGAACGCCTTCATTGTGGCAGTTTGTTGGACACTGGGGCAAAGCCTTGTTTGATTTTCCAGCTGAGGAAAGAACCATGACCTACCTCCATCTGACTATGGGTGATCGCCAATTGCTATGTTCACCTATACTTGTCTACACTGCCTACAGTTAGTCTGAAGCAACTTGGCACTTCCTTCCACTAGGTTTTTAACTTCAGCTGTGCTGCATTCCCACATTTTGGATAATTGGTGATTATTGTGTGGGACCGCTGGCATGAGCTAAACTTCCTCCCGTATGGCAATTGGCTTACTTGTTTGGAGTATGACCTTTTTTTTTAATTTCGGCCATCTGATTTTAGGAAAAAGTCCAAACCGCTCTTTTTGTCATTTCGATTGTAAGGCCTTGCGATCTGTGCTGAATTTTATCTTCGGATTTGATCTTTACACTGAGCTCAGCTTAAGAAAGGTGATCCACTTTGAGGAGTAGCAGTGACTTGGTTCTTACAGCAAGTGGTACGTCTTCCTCTTGAGTTAACGCAACTACTTTTTAGCGGAATCAGTGGTGTATTTTATATGATACTCAAATCATGTGCACATTTGTTACATTATATATAAAACTGTAGAAGGAAGAAACACTTTAAAAAAACTTGGAAGGATCAAGGTATGTTTTGAGTTGTGGATACTAGTTTCAAAGTGGCTTTTGCGTTTGTCAACATTGTGGTGCCATTTAAAGTATAACTTGGTTACTCCAGGTTTGTACTTGCTCTACGTATGACATGTTTTTTACCCTTTCACTGTTCAGGACAGTGTGTGCTGTACACATTGTAGTGATGATCTTATTCTTGCTCACCTTGTTGTCGCTGAGGCTAGCGTCTTAGGTCTATGCTTGTGCTATAAAAAAATTTAAAAATTCTGTTTCCCTCTGTAAACAGATTTATATTCTTTCCTCTTATATATTTTCTGTAGTTGACATTGCTTTTCTAAATAAATTTTATTTTATGCCCTACTGTTACATATGCATGTATGTACCATACCCATGATGTCGCACAACACTCCCCCTTTGCATAACATGATCACGCCACGCCAATTTTCTTGGAAACGGATCAAGCAGAGAGCTTTTAACAAAACACAATCATATTTTGATCCCACAATGACATCCCTGTGTTTTAGTGACGAATCACATTCTTCCAAATCCATTTTAAGCCATGCACCTTAGCCAATCAGAGAGATTTTAAGAAAAGCACTCAGGTATTTAGACCTCCCAATTACAACCTATTATTAAAACGACCAATTAGATTTTTTCAAGTCTATTTAAACTCCACCATTTTCCCATCAGGGAATTATTAAGAAAACATACACACATACCTTGCTCTCCTCCAATTACAGCCCATTATTTTATTTCTCAACCGTTAAAACGAAACAGCCAATCAGAGAGCCCCCAACATCACAGATGACATCATTCGCACAGACAATTACGCAATGTTTGCACATCAGAGGCGAAAGCTAACTGTGTCAGATGTAGGTGAGGAGACCGGTGTCATGTTTTGTCTTAGTTTGGACTTGAAGAAAATGACTTATTGATACATAACCAACATGGATTCAGAAAATATGATTATTGTGCCACACAGCTAGCTCTTTATTCCGAAAAAGTAATGAGTGCTGTCGTCAAGGGATCTCAGATCGATTCCATATTCCTAGATTTGCAGAAGGGTTTTGATACCGTTCCTCACAAGCGACCATTAATCAAATTGCGTGCATACGGAGTATTGCCCCAGTTGTATGACTGGATTTGTGACTTTCTCTCAGATAAGTCACAGTTCCTAGTGATAGACGGTAAATTATCGAATAGAACAGAAGTGATATCTGGCATTCCGCAAGGCAGACTCATAGGTCCTCTGCTGTTTCTGATTTACATAAATGATCTAGGTGATAATCTGAAGACACCTTAGATTGTTTGCAGATGATGCTGAAATTTACCGTATAGTAAAATAATCAGACGATCAATTCCAATTACAAAATAATCAAGAAAGAATTTCTGTATGGTGCGAAAAGTGACAGTTGGCACTAAACAAAGAAAAGTGCGAGGTCCTCCCCATGGGTACTAAAAGAAATCCGATAAATATTGGGTATACGATAAATCGCACAAATCTAAGGGCTGTCAGTTCGACTAAATACGTAGGAATTACAATTATGAGCAACTTAAATTGGGAAGACGACATAGATAATACTGTTGGGAAGGCGAAACAGAGACTGCGCTTTGTTCGCAGAACACTTAGAAGATGCGACAAACCTACTAAAGAGACAGCCTACATTACACTTGCCGTCCTCTGCTGGAATATTGTTGCGCGGTGTGGGATCCTTATCAGGTAAGATTGACGGAGGTCATCGAAAAAGTGCAAAGAAGGGCAGCCCGTTTCGTGTTATCACGCAATAGAGCTGAGAGCGTTACTATTATGATATGCGAGTTGGGGTGGCAGTCACCGAAACAAAGGCAGTTTTCTTTTCGGCGGGATCCATTTACGAAATTCCAATCACCAACTTTGTCTTCCGAATGCGAAAATGTTTTGTTGATACCCACCTATCTAGGGAGCAATGATCATCATAATAAAATAAGGGAAATCAAAGCTGGAACGGAAAGATTCAGGTGTTCCATTCTCCCACGCGCTATTCGAGATGGGGTGGTAGAGAAATAGTACGAAAACGATTCGATGAACCCTCTGCCAGGCACTTAAGTGTGAATTACAGAATAGCCATGTACACTCCTGGTAATTGAAATAAGAACACTGTAATTCATTGTCCCAGGAAGGGGAAACTTTATTGACACATTCCTGGGGTCAGATACATCACATGATCACACTGACAGAACCTCAGGCACATAGACACAGGCAACAGAGCATGCACAATGTCGGCACTAGTACAGTGTATATCCACCTTTCGCAGCAATGCAAGCTGCTATTCTCCCATGGAGACGATCGTAGAGATGCTGGATGTAGTCCTGTGGAACGGCTTGCCATGCCATTTCCACCTGGAGCCTCAGTTGGACCAGCGTTCGTGCTGGACGTGCAGACCGCGTGAGACGACGCTTCATCCAGTCCCAAACATGCTCAATGGGGGACAGATCCGGAGATCTTGCTGGCCAGGGTAGTTGACTTACACCTGCTAGAGCACGTTGGGTGGCACGGGATACATGCGGCCGTGCATTGTCCTGTTGGAACAGTAAGTTCCCTTGCCGGTCTAGGAAATGTAGAACGATGGGTTCGATGACGGTTTGGATGTACCGTGCACTATTCAGTGTCCCCTCGACGATCACCAGAGGTGTACGGCCAGTGTAGGAGATCGCTCCCCACACCATGATGCTGGGTGTTGGCCCTGTGTGCCTCGGTCGTATGCAGTCCTGATTGTGGCGCTCACCTGCACGGCATCAAACACGCATACGACCATCATTGGCACCAAGGCAGAAGCGACTCTCATCGCTGAAGACGACACGTCTCCATTCGTCCCTCCATTCACGCCTGTCGCGACACCACTGGAGGCGGGCTGCACGATGTTGGGGCGTGAGCGGAAGACGGCCTAACGGTGTGCGGGACCGTAGCCCAGCTTAATGGAGACGGTTGCGAATGGTCCTCGCCGATACCCCAGGAGCAACAGTGTCCCTAATTTGCTGGGAAGTGGCGGTGCGGTCCCCTACGGCACTGCGTAGGATCCTACGGTCTTGGCGTGCATCCGTGAGTCGCTGCGGTCCGGTCCCAGGTCGACGGGCACGTGCACCTTCCGCCGACCACTGGCGACAACATCAATGTACTGTGGAGACCTCACGCCCCACGTGTTGAGCAATGCGGCGGTACGTCCACCCGGCCTCCCGCATGCCCACTATACGCCCTCGCTCAAAGTCCGTCAACTGCACATACGGTTTACGTCCACGCTGTCGCGGCATGCTACCGGTGTTGAAGACTGCGATGGAGCTCCGTATGACACGGCAAACTGGCTGACACTGACGGCGGCGGTGCACAAATGCTGCGCAGCTAGCGCCATTCGACGGCCAACACCGCGGTTCCTGGTGGGTCCGCTGTGCCGGGCGTGTGATGATTGCTTGTACAGCCCTCTCGCAGTGTCCGGAGCAAGTATGGTGGGTCTGACACACCGGTGTCAATGTGTTCTTTTTTCCATTTCCAGGAGTGTAGATGTTTATGAAGTCTGGACTAGTGTGACTTGGCAGTGCCTAGACGCAGGAGCGAGATCCTGGTGACCATAATAGCCTGACACAAAATTTCGTCAGCAAAAATTCTGCCTTGTCAGTGAATTTCATTTCTCTTTCGCATACAAGTAGTCCAGTATTTGTATTGGTTATTAAAAGGCCACTGCCTGTATTTTACCGACAATTGTACCACAATCGGTGCTAAAATTAAATATTTGAACACCTAAAGTATTTGTATTATTTATGAAAACACAGGTAACGCCACTGCTAATCTAAATCATAGATCAAGCGACTTTTGTCGATGAGCATTGTTCGATCATTGAACCCCATTTAGCATATGGCAAATTGGATGCGAAAACAAAATTGAGCTGCTCGGGGGAACAAAATGATAAGCGCCAAAATCACAGTTTCGAGATACAGCCCTTCTAAAGTTTCAATTGAATTGCAAATCTGAATAATTTTTTTGAACAGTCCTTTTATTCTTTAGTGATTCTAACATCTATCTTCTACTATACAGACATAAATGAAACTCAGAACTGACTAAAACAAATGAAATATACAAAAATTATTACATTACCATACACCATTAACAACACATAGTGATAGAACATTACATATTAAACTTTACAGTAAGTCTTCAACACTTTACTGAACCTGCAAAATCATTCATCAGGCTCATTACTAGTGTCTTTTTCATCTAAAACTGTTGGCTTTAGTGACAGGAAAAATCCATTGTAGGCAGGTGGTATGTAATTTAGGAGCGACATGACGTCAGTAACTTCCTCCTTTTCAATAAGCCTAGCCCATTGTATTTAAGTCGAAGCGTAGGAACTGGTCCTTGCCTTCCGCGTTTCCTGAAGTTTATTTCATGCCAAATGTCATGACAAAATGTCTCGCTGATGAATAAGGATGATCGATATTCGGAGGTCACCTTCCACCTACATATTTTCCTGAGGTTGACATCTCGATCATCAACTGTCTTTTTTCTGAAGACAAACGCTTCTTTAGAGTGTCGTATTTGATAGAAATCCTCCCTTTTCATATTGCATACAAGCCGACTTCTTGATGATCGCGGACCACCGATCTAGCCTGTATACATCTTGTACTTGTCGACGAACGTAATTTACAATTATACTTCAGGAACATAATGGTACGTACATGCACTTACCATTATGTTCGTGAAACGTACTAAAGACAGTATATTTACAAAATAACATACCTCTGAGTCATCTGAATCGTGAGGAATGTATTCTGGATCCTTCTCGAAGATATTAGTATCATTGAAAGTATATTCCTCGTCTTCTGCCATGTTCAGTGTTGCCATGATCTCAGAGATGTTTTTACTTGCCACCATTCTCTCTTGTCACTTACCATTATGTTTCCGCAACAGATGGACAGTGGCGCTTACCATTAAGCTCCTCGCTGACATCTGTTGAATAAATTTGGAACTACTAGCAAGTTTACTGCATTGTGCATCCCACACGTGGTGTCATTAGACACCTACTGCAAAATACACGGCGATGGCGCTTACCATTGTGTTCCCCCGAGCAGCTCAATTCTTCCACATCTAAATTCTCTGCGTTGTTGGTTGTTGCTCTGCAACTGTACAACGCACATGTTCGTCCAGATACGGTGCTATGACAAAAGTCATTGGATACTTCATAATATCGGACATCCTTTTGCAAGTCATTGTGCAGCAACGCGACGCGGCATGGATTCAACAAGTCATTGGAAGTGACCTGCGGAAATATTGAGCCATGTTGCTTCTACAGCCGTCTATAATAGAGACAATGTTGCCAGTGCAAGATTTTATGCACAAAAGGACCTCTGAATTGTGACCCATAAATATGCGATGGGATTCGGGTGATACAGGTGGCCAAATCTTTCGCTCGGACTATCCACATTGTTCTTAAAACCAACCACGAACGATTGCGACCTGATGATATGGCTTATTGTCATCCATAAAAGTTCCTTTATTGTTTTGGAACGTAAAGTCCGTGAATGGCTGCAATTGGTGTCCACATACACGAACATAAGCATTTCCAACCAATGATCGGTTCACTTGGACTAGAGGACCCAGTCCATTCCACTTAAACACATCCCACACCACTATAAAACCACAACCAGCTTGCACAGGGCCTTTCGACAGCTTTGGTCTGTGGCTTCGTGGGATCTGCGCCACACGCAAACCCTACCGTCAGCCCTTTGCAACTGACCATGCCACGAATTTCCAGTCGTTCTAGGGTCCAACCCACACGGTCACGAGCCCAAGAGAGGCGCTACAGGCGATGTCGTGCTGTTAGCAAAGGCACCAGCGTCGGTCGTCTGTTGCCCTAGCCCTCTAACGCCGAATTTCATCGCACTGTCCTAACGGATACGTTCATCGCATGCCGCACATTGATTTCTGCGGTTACTTCACGTAGTGTTCATTGTTTGTTACCACTCACAATTCTGTCCAAACGCCCTTGCCCTCGGTCGTTAAGACCATCGACCACTATTTTGTCCGTGGTGAGAGGTAATGCCTGAAACATGCTATTCTCGGCAAATTCTTGACACTTTGGATCTCGGGAAAGTGAATTCCTTAACAGAATGAAATTTTTCACTCTGCAGCGGAGTGTGCGCTGATATAAAACTTCCTGGGAGATCAAAATTGCGTGTCGGACCGAGACTCGAACTCGGGACCTTTTCCTTTCGTGGGGAAGTGCTCTAACAACTGAGCTACCCAAGCACGACTCAAGCCCCGTCCTCACAGCTTTACTTCTGCTAGTATCTCGTCTCCCACATTCCAAACTTTACAGAAGCTCTCCCGCGAAAAGCAAAGGTCCCGAGTTCGAGTCTCGGTCCGGCACACAGTTTTGATCTGCCAGGAAATTGCAATTCCTTAACTATTTCCGAAATGGAATACGTCTAGCTCCAGCTACTCTTCCGCGTTCAAGGCCCCTTAATTCCCGTTGTGCGGTGATAATCAAGTCGGAAAACCTTTTCACATGAACCACGTGAGTAAAACTGACAGCACCACCAATGAACTACCATTTTATACCTTTGTACGTGATACTAACACCATTTTATATGTGCATATCTCTATCCCAAGACTTCTCAGCTCAGTGTAAAAGGTTGTCAAGTGTAACTATATTATTACCACATCGAAAACGTATGTATTATTGCTCTATAAAACGCTTGTATCTTGAAATAATGCGTCAGCTACTGGATGGCTTATATTCTTGTATACACTCTTGGAAATTGAAATAAGAACACCGTGAATTCATTGTCCCAGGAAGGGGAAACTTTATTGACACATTCCTGGGGTCAGATACATCACATGATCACACTGACAGAACCACAGGCACATAGACACAGGCAACAGAGCATGCACAATGTCGGCACTAGTACAGTGTATATCCACCTTTCGCAGCAATGCAGGCTGCTATTCTCCCATGGAGACGATTGTAGAGATGCTGGATGTAGTCCTGTGGAACGGCTTGCCATGCCATTTCCACCTGTCGCCTCAGTTGGACCAGCGTTCGTGCTGGACGTGCAGACCGCGTGAGACGACGCTTCATCCAGTCCCAAACATGCTCAATGGGGGACAGATCCGGAGATCTTGCTGGCCAGGGTAGTTGACTTACACCTTCTAGAGCACGTTGGGTGGCACGGGATACATGCGGACGTGCATTGTCCTGTTGGAACAGCAAGTTCGATCTTGCTGGCCAGGGTAGTTGACTTACACCTTCTAGAGCACGTTGGGTGGCACGGGATACATGCGGACGTGCATTGTCCTGTTGGAACAGCAAGTTCCCTTGCCGGTCTAGGAATGGTAGAACGATGGGTTCGATGACGATGGCTCCCCACACCATGATGCCGGGTGTTGGCCCTGGGTACCTCGGTCGTATGCAGTCCTGATTGTGGCGCTCACCTGCACGGCGCCAAACACGCATACGACCATCATTGGCACCAAGGCAGAAGCGACTCTCATCGCTGAAGACGACACGTCTCCATTCGTCCCTCCATTCACGCCTATCGCGACACCACTGGAGGCGGGCTGCACGATGTTGGGGCGTGAGCGGAAGACGGCCTAACGGTGTGCGGGACCGTAGCCCAGCTTCATGGAGACGGTTGCGAATGGTCCTCGCCGATACCCCAGGAGCAACAGTGTCCCTAATTTGCTGCGAAGTGGCGGTGCGGTCCCCTACGGCACTGCGTAGGATCCTACGGTCTTGGCGTGCATCCGTGCGTCGCTGCGGTCCGGTCCCAGGTCGACGGGCACGTGCATCTTCCGCCGACCACTGGTGACAACATCGATGTACTGTGGAGACCTCACGCCCCACGTGTTGAGCAATTCGGCTGTACGTCCACCAGGCCTCCCTCATGCCCACTATACGCCCTCGCTCAAAGTCCGTCAACTGCACATACGGTTCACTCCACGATGTCGCGGCATGCTACCAGTGTTAAAGACTGCGATGGAGCTCCGTATGCCACGGCAAACTGGCTGACACTGACGGCGGCGGTGCACAAATGCTGCGCAGCTAGCGCCATTCGACAGCCGACACCGCGGTTCCTGGTGTGTCCGCTGTGCCGTGTGTGTGATCATTGCTTGTACAACCCTCTCGCAGTGTCCGGAGCAAGTATGGTGGGTCTGACACACCGGTGTCAATGTGTTCTTTTTTCCATTTCCAGGAGTGTAACTTCCACAACTTCCACTTGACGCCAAAAAATTATTGTGGGCTCTCAAATTAAGTGCTATAATGCTGCTTCTACATCTAAATTGTTTGTATCACTACTCCGTAAACTTAAAAACTTACCTAACGGCAAATGCTAAGCAAGCGATCCAGAATAATTGATACATCATCTCAGGCGCTGTGCCGTGAAATAAACAATTTCGTGGGACACTGGTATTCCCTCCATCCTAGTAAATCGCTCAAATCCCGCCAAGACTGCGTGTGTCGGCATTTTAACACAAGCAGCCCACACAGAGGCCTCGAGACCAGCATGTCAGAGTGGAGACCAGACGACAGTGTGGAGCGCCAGCTGTAATATCTCCTAGGGGCAGAGACTAAGGCCGCTGGACACAGCGGCTGGAAAGTTGTCAGGAGCCATCGATGCCAGGTGTGGAACGTTGACGGCACTTTATCCTTTTTTTTTCTATGGCTGACCCAAGAAGTTCTCTTGGCCAGATTCTGGTGGTACTGTGGAGGTGACCCCTCCAAAATGTGCCAGTGACGAGGTTTTCCGTGGACAATGGCGGCTGAGCAATGGGTTTCGCGCCAGGGTGGAAGGCAAATCAGCCGTGCTTGTTTTCTTCATATTCGTTGTGGCTGGCCATGACATAGCCGCAGTCGCCAGCTACTGACAACACTTTTTTGATTGTCATCAAGCAAGACAGATTGGAGAGTGGCGTGGTATCACATAACGTGACACTGCAGCAGTCTCAACGGTCAACGTGAGGCGTGGTCAACTGCACAGTGGTCAACATGGGGCATGGTCAACTGCACATCATCGAACTGGGATGCGGATGGTGTCTTTTCATCAGTATCCAGAAGAAGACGACATCTCGCAGCCATAGAGGAGAAATTGTGGAGAAGTCAGTTAACACAAACCCGTGCAGTTCACATGGTGATGTAGGCTTTCGAGAGTCGCAACTATTAGTACTGCACTTGTAGAGGAGAATGAGTAGATAAATATGAACAGGAATCCATGTCCTGAAACATAACTTTTCCATTCTACGACGATTTAAATGCAGACGTGTAGCGCATGTACGTCTGCAGAGGGAAAAAAATGGTTCAAATGGCTCTGAGCACTATGGGACTTAAGTTCTGACGTCATCAGTCCCCTAGAACGTACTACTTAAACCTATCTGCCGTAGGCAGGATTCGAACCTGCGACCGTAGCGGTAGCGCGGTTCCGGACTGTAGCGCCTAGAACCGCTCGACCACTCAGGTCGGCTGATGGAAATAGAAAAGTCTGAGAGTATCTTGTCCTACTATGCAATAGAGAACACGGGATGACATGTACTAGAGGCACTATTCCTATGGACCACTTCTTGTGGACTGTATGCAGTTTTTATACTAGGAGACTCCTCTAGAGATAGAGGAAGATCTGCTGTCGTGAGTTCTGGCCGCTGCACTATAAACTGGAAAGACACCAGGTGGGATGGAGAGAGTGTACCAGCACATGCTTTGTAGGTACAATTCCAGTTACAATGTTGGCGGTCGCCATATTGAGACGTAACTGTAATGCATCTACGCTGTTCTGTCCGTACAGTATGCTGTTTTTTTTAAATAATGCAGACAAATGGTTTAAGGTGTAAACTGATGTTTCTTTACGTTTCCTTTCGAAATAGTATCTAATAACGGCAATGCGTCTCGCCTGATTCAATATCTCAAGCAGAAGTGGATGAGTTATACATCTGAAATGAAACCTCGTAGAACAGAAACGTTACGCTTCCGAACATGGGTTCCTATTCAAAATATTATGTGCTCGCTTCCGTCTACTAGTCCTATAAATTTGTAACGGGAGTTTCCAAACACACTCAATTAGTGGCAGGGGTTTATAGTGGCCGAGAAATTACAATGGTGCAGTGCCCACTGAGATGGATGTTGTCGGTCTGAAGCTGTTGTGCTGATACTTGCGCACGTCTTCGCCGTTATCAGTTTTATCGAGTGGATTACAGAATTTCACGGTGGGGCTATGGTGTAAAAGACTGTTGTACATTATTGTGAAAACACTGTACACAGAGAGACGCCAACCCATTAGTATATGCTTGTGTTAAGCTATTGTGAATTGTGTTGCAATTCCCTTACCTATGTACAGAGTGGCCAAAGTAAAAGAGGTCCCATGTCTTATAAACAACATACAGGCAATTGCTTCTTTATTGCAGATGCAGAACAGAGTAGTAATCTATTATTATGAAAAACAGTGTACTGAATATTCAATAGCTGAGTAGTTCACAGGAGGTGCTGGAAATGTTCGCTATAAACTTCAATAAATAGCTCATCTCAGCATCTTTCTGGGAAGTTTTCCCAATTCTTTTGGTATGATTTCCGCAATTCCACTGCAAATGTTTGTTATCAACTCTTCAATTGTAGATTATATCTTTAATTTACCCCACAAATAAGCTCCATGGACGAATGGCATAAAAAACCGTGAGGTATGCTGACAAACGCATACTCCCGTTCTTCCTTCGTTAGCTGAACTACGGAGAGTTGCAACAATTCCGTTATAGGCACTTGAGAGTTCACACGGTGTTGTTAAAGAATATGATGCCTACAATCCACTGGCCTGAAACTACACACCAAACGCCTACTTCCAAAACAAAGAGTTCATTTACCCGCTAAGGTAAAAGAATGCTTCTCCCAGATAACCATCAGCGACATGCGTGAGTAACCATTAGCAGTAGCGTGGACGTTGTGCATAATCTGTACTCTTCCTTTGTATATCCATATACATAACAGCTTCAACATGTTTTAGTATGATATTAGTTTGATATTTGGGAAGATAGCCATCCAGTTGATTTCCGTGGAAATTGCTTCTTTATTGCAGATGCAGAACAGAGCAGTAATCTATTATTATGAAAAACAGTGTACTGAATATTCAATAGCTGAGTAGTTCACAGGAGGCACTGGAAATGGCACCGTAGTCTCGTGAACACGTTCAATATTTTCCGGCCAACAAACTTCCTGGACACGCTTAAATTTGGCGTTAGTTGCTGAGCCTGTTGCTCTAAATTATGTGATCAATTTCTCAACTTCTGTCTTTGGATAGTTATTGTGAACATTTCATTTAGCGTTTTAAACGATTTACGGCATATTCAAAAAAAAATGTTTCTGCAATACACACTCTGTGTTGAATTGAAAAAGGCATTCTGCAGAACTTTATTCACAGCAAGCTTCGAACTGACTATTGACAACGCAGCACTGATCACTAAATCGTCGTGATCCCGCTAGAGCGCCGCTCTGTCATTAAGCAATATCAACACTCATATAGCTTCAGACATCACGTTCAATATATCAGATCCCATTATATGTTGGCCATCTCGTTGTAGTTGGCTTTTTGGCTGTTTTTTTTTTTTTTTATTAATTTGTTACAGGGTGAAGGGAGACAGTACAAGAGTGTAGGTTTCTACAAAGTTGCCTGCCTGGTATAGTTAATCAGTGTGATTCTGTTTGTTGGTTTGTAAAGTTATTGCGAGCTGAATCTAGTTGTCATCTTACGTGGTGCCCACTTGTAAATTCATGTGGCTATTGACGTGTAAACTAAGAATTATTATTTTTATATCTGGGAACACTGTTTTTTATTTCCGGTATTAAGTTTTTCCTGGATGTGTTATTTCTCTAATCAAGAGCAGAGGCAATGAATTTGTTATGCGTTCACTATCATGATATCTTGTTTAATGAGAGGCATTTACTATAAGCTCACGCTTACGAACACCTAGCCAGACCCCACCACATCCAAATGTACGCTACAGCATAAATGAGGCTATGCTGCAGAAACGGAGTGACCAAGCACGATTTTATGGGAGAAGAAGATTATGCATCAATAACAAATATAATAAACTTTACTGACTAACTAATATGGCGTCTCCTATTTCATATGATATGGGATGCCCACCTGTGCTAGAATGTTTATCCACCGGCGCTACATTTTCCGACAATTCAGCACATAAAACGAAAATGGTGCATTTTGACGAGGAGTTCAATGCATTTCAATACTTAATCTGTACAACGTCATAATACAGTAGCTCCTTAATGCACCAAATTCGATATGAAAACACAAATATCAAGGACAATGAAGGGCCAGGTTCCACAGAAATGTAAGTATGTTTTGAATACTCAGCTGTTGTACCAAAATAAAAATATTTATCAAAATAGATAAAGATTTCTTCTATAACTGTACGAATTATACGTGCACTACTGTTGTAACTTAATTTTTCTGTAGCTGTAAACAAAAAAATACATATGGCTCATCATTGACACTACAGATGTAACTTAAAGGTTAAACTGCACTTGCGAATGAACATAATTCCATAGTTTTAGTACATTTTAAGTAAACGATAAATCGTCTATACTTTTAGAAGGTGGTGTTATATATTGACGACATAATGGCTGTTACGTTGTACGTAATGACTTGTACGTTGTTACGCTTAAGGCTGTTGGGAGCCATCAAGGTGCTCCAAGGTAGGAAATCAGAGACACAATGCAGAGAGCAGGCGAAAGAGGTAGCGTTTAGGTTACCGGAGATAAACAGTAACAGTAGAGACCTGTAAACTGCAGACACTCCGGGCAGTTGTTCCAGGGGAGAAGTTCCACTCCAGTGAATTAACTGGTAACTCCACCCTCTGCCTAGACGCCGTTGTAAGGCGTAACTGTAGAAGATGGCCACGAAAGAAACGTCTTAGCCGAGGCAGCAGCTTGAAACTAGCTCGTGAGAAGCGCAGTGTTAGTGGGTATACACAGGACGGAGGGCAGGGCCAAGTGACGGGAAACTCTGTTGTTGCTGGCCATAACAGGAGAAGCAGTGACGTTTAACTTTCAGCTGAACCGTGTTGATGCTAAACTTGGAGTTTATTAATGTCAAATCGAGAAGCTTCCCTACCTGCGGAGTAGGATTAGGTGAGGCATCTAAAAATGATTGGCCAGGGGCCAGCAGGAGGTGCAGTGCGACTCACAAGATTCTCCGAAGCTTTTTAAGTGCGGTGGATTAGTGGGTCGACTAGAGGAACGAAGAAATCACAAGCCCCCACGATGCCTTAAAAACACATGTTTTGGTATTCAGGGCAAGTTTTCAGTCAGATCTCTGGGGCGCCGACTCCGTGAATTGTAGCATTTGTTGATCTGGAAAATCGTTTGACAATGTCGATCAAGAAGTTCGAATTCCTCAGGAAAATAAGTGCTTCAGGGAAAGATGGGTAATTTATAATATCTACTAGACCAAAGGGACACTTGGATATGGACTTTTGCTGCTACTATTAAATCTACAGTTCGAAGAAGCAATAGATGAAATAAAAGAGAGGTTAAAAAGTGAAATTAAAATTTAGAATGAACTGGATAGTAACATTCGTTGATGACAATTCTATCGTCAGTGAAAATGGAGTGATGTATCTAATGGACATAGGCTATAGACTTTAAGATGAAGGTGACGACGTATAGCAGAAATTAGATTAGGGATAAAGTTCAAAACTGGGGTCAAAAAGGTAGAGAAAGGGAGGAAATTATGCTCTCTTGTCGTGGAAGCTAAATAACATGTGACAGACAAAACAAAGTGGACACACAAAGCAAACCATCATTGGCAAAGAGGCCATTCATGTTAGTACAAAACATCGATCTACATTTGATGAAGAAATTTCTGAGACTGTGTTTGGAGCACTGCTTTGTATTGCAATGAATCATTGACAGTCATAAAACCAGTAAGGAAGACAATCGAAGCATATGACACGGGGGGCCTTAGAAGAATGCTGCAAATTAGAGATACTGATAACAAAAGAAATGAGAATGGTCTTCTCAGGATCGGCAAGGATAGGAACTTGTAGAGGATTTTGACAAGAAGAAGGGAGAGGATAATAGAACATGTATTACGATGCTAAGGAATAGCATCAACGACCTTGAAGGAGCTACAGAGGATAAAATTTGTAAAGGTAGACAGAGATATGAAAACCTCCAACAAACAAAAATGTTGGGCATAAGAGTTTAGAAGGTTGGTACTGGATAGAAATTTCTGGCGGGACGCGTCAAATTAATAAGATCGTTGAAAAATTAAAAGTAGATATAAGTATTTGGTAGTAAAATAAATTTATATATCGAATAAAATTTTAAATCATCCCTGTGCTACGAAGGTTCACTATCGTCGTCAAGATTAACCTAGATTAATCGTTGTATCAGTTCGCTGTTTGTTTCACACCTGTAACTTGTGTCGAGTACGACGGTTTCCACTTGTTAAAGGAGCTTTTGAGTAAGTTTCCGGAACCTCCAGAACTTCAAACGACAGTCATTAACGAAGTCTGGCACTAGTCATTTGTTGCGAGACACAAATTAATATTGCCTCATTCATTCTGAATACTTTAAAGCCTATCACAGTTTCGACTGACGGAATCGTTCGGAATCACTTTGTGTGCTTGTGTTGTGAAAGGAAGTGGCTCGCTCTATGTTATGAATGGTGATGAAGATCTTTCTTCGCCGTGAACGCTGAATATTTTGCTGTGAACCAACCGCTGGAGGCATTATCAAATATTTTTCTCATATTAATAAGTGATCTGCATCCAGCGTCCTGAGCAGTGTATTACGGACAGAAGCTGCGAAGTATTAACTGTGCAGAGAAACCACCCCATCATCTTTATTGCATATCGCTGGAAGTCGACCAAGTATTTCATAAAACGTGCGCTTCCGGCGCGATCAGTTTTAATTTCGGGCCGGGAAGTTTATCGGGATCTGGGCCCGCATTCCAGCGAGAAAACTAGGCTCCGCATTTTCACGCGTTCCCTCTGGCAGCCGGAGAGGGCAGGGCAAGCAACGCAAGCACGACCCAGCAAAACTTCTCCTCGTCGAATATATAGAGCGTAGCCTTTGCTCGACGACTTGTCGCGTCGATGAGTGCGATAACATTTCTGCACTCTTCCGAGGCGGATAAAAGAGTATTGTTTGGAGGAAAGTCCCAAATGTGGCGCCTGTCTGAGCTTCTCCCCATCCGGCAAACGATTACTGGCACAATCTTCACAGTAGAAGACGATTCCGAAAATGTGGCATGTTTGGAACAACACTCTCGGAAAGTGTGACGTCACTGAAATTACCGCTTGGAGAAATATTATTCTCAGTTGGTCCAACAAGAAGTGAAAGCTAACAGTCCCTCTTTTCTTTGTATCCTAAGTCGCCATTCTTGAAAGTGCATACAAATTTTTCTTTATTCGGTGTGCGCAAGTGATTGATCATGCCATGTGGTAGGAATATATCTGTACCACCCTACTTTCTTCGATTATTCATTCTTTTGTGCATGCCATTATTATATCATGTTCTTATCATGTGCCTCTACTCATCATTTGTCAAACTTTGTTTGTCAACCGCATTTATGCTGATAATTCTAACAAAATTGATTTTTAGTTATAATTTTTATTCATTTCATGCAGCTAAGGATCGCGTTTGAACATATTTAGAAAATTTTTACTCTACTTCTTTCGTTCACGATATTATTCATTCAAGAATACCGTTTAAATTCTGCTGTGCTTTCGTAGTGATTCTTTTAAACTTTTCCTGTGGATCATAGAGCGCCGCAAAAATTTTTTACTGGCGAATTACTGCTCTCAGTTTCGTTAAGCAAATAATTTTATATTAATCACTTATAATTTTTTATCGATAAAGATAGGTATATATTTTGTTGCGTAAATTATCCATTCTAAATAAGCGGCCGTCACATTGTACTTTCCTGATGGGGTTTCTGATTCCTTTCTCGTAACTCAGTGGATTTCTTGTGATTTCATTTGCGTCCAGAAACTGCTTTTTTGCCTTGATCCTACAATATTTCGGCGGATTTGCCCACCTTGTGCAAGATTCTTGGAAAGTTTTAGGCAACTAAGGTTCTTCTGCCTGTGTTTATCACGTCAATTTCTCTTTGTACCTGTTTAATGTCAGTTTATGTGCTGTTTTCAGTTCAGAATTTGTATTTCTACATTAGCTTTACGATTTAGCTTTACCGGTTAAATCTTTTCGACCAGATAAATATGATCTTTTCTTTTTGAAAATACGTAATTTGTCATCGAGTGTTGAATACTGATGTCATATCTTTCATAAAGAGGTTTTCCAAATGAAAGTTAGTTAGTTTTTCTTAATTACAAGGAGTGTCACTTCCATCTATTATTTGACCCGGTTGCAAGTCATCATTAAGTTCTAAACAATCACAGCAAATTGTGTTGTTTCGATACGCTCTTCCAAAAGTTACAGCCTTTGTTTCATTTTGAAGTTCAAACTACTTCAGTCATAAGTAAGCTGATCATCCGTGGCGACCAGATACCCCTATGTATTAATCCCTGTCTCATTCAGAATGGGTCAGACATTTCTTACACGGCAAAAATGAATGTTGTCACGTTTCCGTCTCACGTAAAAACAAGCCAATCACCTAAGCAATTAAATATGTAGAACATTTGAAGAAGAGTGGAAACAGAAATATCCAATGGCTACAAATAAAAGAGGGCGATATAATCATTATTTTATCAGTTAAATAACGTAGATGGTATTTCACTGAGATCAAGTGAATGTTCGTGAGTAATATGTAGCTATTGTACAAAAACATTCCTTTATGCGTTTTCACGAAGAAATGTCGACTAATCGAGACATCAGGCAAAACTAACATTTCCGCCATTAAACTGAAAGATGGTAAAAAAGATGTTTAGTGAAAAAAGGCTGCAGTATGTTACGAGTTTTACCCGAAAGCGGCATATTACGAGTTTTAACCTTGGAAACGCTTCCCTTATTGTCACAATCTAGAATATTTAGTGACTATTACAGCATTAGAATAAATATCTTTGTGATTTCATTTTTTCCCAAAGCGGAAAAAGACTGTTCCATGTTCTTGAGGCAGGATACGGAGTAAACAGTCACCATTTATGTTATTAAATTTCATACATTTCTCAAATGCATACGTAACGCAAACGAAGTTGTTAGAATGCTATCAAATGCATTTTAGTACGTATTTTTGCAGTTACTATAGACGCAAGAACCTAGCTTTCAAAGGCCACTGGGTGGACACTGACCCATGACATTGTGACATGATAGAGTATATCTGAAATGTCACTTCGCGTATGGTTTTTCAGTAGCTACACACTTCATCTGATAACCACAATGAGGAGGCAAATGAATATCATCGATTTTAAATTTATAATACTGTCTAAGGTTAAACGTACCGACAACATTCAGGCACGTCATTTCTTCTATAACAGCACATCTTAAAAAATAAGAACATCTGTAACAATACTGTTAACAAGTAACATTTGTTCTACTCCGAAAGACTGTCTCGAGTATGACAGAAAATTTAATACGCATTTTGTGAACGGAAGTAGTAGTTGGATTTATGTCAATGATTGCCGCGCCTCTGTAGAACGTATTCTCCTCCTTACCACGCCTGGGTAGTGACATTCAAATATGTGAGAAGTTGTGCAGTGCTGTGGAAAGGTCTGTAGAATCAGTGAACTCGACAGAAGTATAATTATAAATGAAACTTCCTGGCAGATTAAAACTGTGTGCCTGACAGAGCCTCGAACACGGGACCTTTGTCTTTTGCGGGCAAGTGCTCTACCAAGAAGACCTTCTGTGAAGTTTTGAAGGTACGAGACGACGTACTGGCAGAATTGATGACGTAAGAACAGGGTAGCTCTGGGTAGCTCTGTTAGTAGAGCACTTTCCCGCGAAAGGCAAAAGTCCCGAGTTCGAGTTGCGGTCCGGCACACAGTTTTAATCTGCCAGGAAGTTTCAAATCAACGCACACTCCGCTGCAGAGTGAAAACTCGTTCTAGAATTTTATATGCGTGCTCAAATGCCTGCTCTCCTGTCCTCACTGGGAGTTATCATACCATGGCTCCTCTTTCGATTGTGATCGTAACGCCCAGAAGATAGCTGGGACGGAAAATCATATAAAATCAGTCAGCGGTGAAACGATGACTTGACTTGGTGGGAGACCTGTGCAGTTCAATAGAATATGAGAAAGAACATAATCGGAACTTGTATGTTATCCAAGGAGAAAATATCATGCGGCATCAAATAAGGGAAACTTGCACACCAGCTAACAGCTTCACGTCCTTTGCACGGATCAGGAAAGAAATGGGTGAGCGTTTTCCAAGGTACATTCGAACTGTGATGCGGGCATTCACTTTACTAGCACCACAAGCACCAGGTATCTCAAGTCGTACCTCTTCTAGGACAGCCGGAGTTTCACATTAAGAAACTGGGCATGCGTTATTCGTTAAGAAGCTCATGAAGCAAGGACCAATCATGTAGTCTCCAATAACCCAGCGGAGATTGCTCTTACTCCACTGTCTATGATCCTGAACTTTTGTCAGCCAAGAGGGGTTTTTGAGTCCTTAGTCACCGTACGTGTTATGGAGAGCGCCATGAATACCTCTGCTGTGCCATCCTTTTCATTTCAGAATAGTAATAACAGCCTCCGTCCTCAATTATTTGCTGAACGTATTCCAGTCTTTGTCTCTCCCTGCAGTTATTTCCCTCGACAGCAAGAAGTTTTTCCCTGATATCTTAACAGATGTCATCCTCTCCCACCTTCCTTCTTATTGTCAGTGTCTTCTTAGAACCTCCCCCTTCCTTACCTTATCACTCCACCTAATTTTCAAAATTCGTATGTAGCACATCTCAAGTACTTCGATCCTCTTCTGTTCCTGTTTTCCCACATACCATGTCTTACGAACATACAGTGCTGGGTTTCAAATGTGTATTCTCAGAAATTTCTTCCTTAGGCCAGGAATAACTTTTCTGCCAATGCTAACCTGCTTTTGCTCCGGCTATAATGGGTTGTTTTGTTGCCTAGGTATCAGAATTCCTGAAATTTGTTTACTTTATGATCATCAGTCCTGATGCTAAGCTTCTCGCTGTTCTCATTTCTGGTACTTCTTATTAATGTTGTCTTTCTTCGGTATACTCTCAGTCCACATTTATTTCTCATTTCACTGTTTATTCCATTCTTTAGATCCTGTAATTCACCTTCACTTGCACTCATGATAGCAATGTCATTAGCGAATACTATCATTGATATATTTCTACTCTGAATTTTAGACCCATTCTTGAACCTTTCTTTTATTTCAGTCATTGCTTCTTCGATGTACAGATTGAACAGTAGGGGCGAAAAATTACATCCCTATCTTACACTCTTTATAATGCGGGCACTTCGTTCTTTGTCTACCACTCTTATTGTTGACTCTTGGTTCTTATACGCATTGTGTAGTACGCACAATTCCTTATAGCTTACTCCTTTTTATCTCAGATTTTCCAACATTTTGCTCCATTTTACACTGTCGAATGGTTTCTTCCGGGTACTCAAATCCTATGAACGTGAGCTGATTTTTCTTCAGTCTTGCTACCATTATCTACCACTGCGTCAGTGGTGCCTTTACCTATTTTAAAATCAAACTGATCATCATCTAACAGATACCCAATTTTCTTTTCCATTTTCCGGAATATTATTCTCGTCATCAATTTGGACGGATCAGCTGCTAAGCTGATTGTGCGATAAATATCACACTTGTCGGATCTTGCAGTCTTCGGAATTGTGTGGATGACGTGTTTCCGAAAGTCTGGTGGTATATCGCCAGTCTAATACAGTCTGCACACCAACGTGAATTGTCGTTTTGTTGCCACTTCCTCCAATAACTTCAGAAACTGCGATAAAATGTTATCTATCCTCTCTCCCTTATTCCACCTAAAGTCATCCAAAGCTCTTTTAAATTCTGATTCCAATACTGGATTCCCTGTCTTTTCCCTGCCGAATCACGTTGCTTCTTCTATCATGTCACCAGAGATGCCTTCCCCTTGGCAAAGGCCTTCAATGTACTCATTCCACCCACCCCCTCTCTCCTCTGCATCTCACAGAGGAATCCTCATTCCACACTTAATGTTACCACACTTAATGTTACCTTCATTGTTTTTCATTTTGCCGAAGATTGTTTTGAATTTTCTGTATAGTGAGTCAGGCCTTCCGACAATCATTTCATTAAAAAAGAATTTCTTCACCTTCTTCATGCAGCCTTTTCGTCTTAGCTTCGCTGCACTTACTGTTTATTTCGTGTCTAAGTGACTTGTATTTCTGTATTCCCGAGTTTCCCCGAATATTTTTGTTTTTCCCTCTTACATCGATCAACAACAATATTTCTTCTGCTATCGATAGTTTCTTCGCAGTTACCTTCTTTGTAGCCATGTTTTTGTTTCCAGTTTCTGTGGTCGCCCTTTCTAGAGACGTCCACTCCCCTTCCTGAGTACCACTTAGTGAGCTATTCCTTATCACAGTATCCTATAGCCTCAAAGAAATTCAGCCGTATCTCTTCATTCCTTAGTATATCTGTGCGCCATTCTTCTACACACCTTCCTGACTAGTCTCTTAAACTTCACTCTACTCTTCATCACTACCAAATTTTGATTTGAGACTATAAATTCCCAGGGGTACGCCTTAAAACCCAGTACCTGATTCAGAATCTCTGCCTGACCATGATGTAATCTAACTGAAGTATTCATGTACCTTCTGGCGTTTTCAAAGTACTTCTGCTCTTGTGGTTCCTCAGCTTAATGCTCGTTTTTACTGACTGATATTTATTACAGAAGTCCATTCATCTTTGTCCTCTCTCGTTTCTACTACCAACTCTTACTCGCCCGTATCCTTTTCATTTACTCCTTCCCCTACAACCGCATTCCAGTCCATCAAAGCTGTTAGATTTTCATCTTCCCTTACGTACTCAACTACATGTTCAATATGTTCAAATATTTTCTCTGTCTCTAAATCCTCTGCTTGCGACATCGGTATGTTCACTTGAAATACTGTTGTCGGTGTTGGTATGCTCTCGATTCAATCAATGAACAGTAACTTAACGCCGGGCGGAGTGCCTGCACGGTTGGTTACAGGCGACATGTCACTGTCTGTGCGGCCCCTCCCGTCCGAGGTTCGAGTCCTCCCTCGGGTATGGGTCTGTCTGTTATTGTTATCATAAGTTAGCTTATGTAGTGTGTAAATCTAGGGGCCGATGACCTCAGCAGTTTGGCCCCTTAGAAATTCACACACATTTGAACGGTAACTTAGTCTGCGCTCTAACTTCCAATCCATAGCAAATCATAGTCCGTTATAATATTTTCTGCTGCTGTTGATATCACCTTACACTCCTCTGACCAGAAATCCTTGTCTTCCTTCTCCTTTCACTTCACTGGCCCCCATCATGTCCAGACTGAGACACCGCGTCTCACTTTTTAGGTTTTCTACCTTCTCTACTACGTTCAGGCTTGTGACATACCACGTAAACTCGTAGACCGATACCTTTTTGTTGGTTATTCAATCTTTTCCTTATGGTCACCTATTCATTGGCACTCCTGTTCCCGAATCCGAATGGTGACTAGTCCGCAATTTTTGGCCAATGGAGAGATAATCATGGCACTTTTTTTCAGTTACAAGCTATATGCCCTTTGGATACACATTATGTGTCTTTAATGCAGTTGTTTCCATTGCCGTTTATCATTTCTGATTCTCCCGCCTGTTAGGATTAGTTTCCCACCTCAACGGCAACAGACTGCACAGAACCTCTGTCCGCTCCTTCGCCTTCCTTGGCAAGGCATTAGCCAGAACGAATGTGATTTCTGATGCTGGAAAATTTGGCAGCCATTGTTGATCATTTTTATTTAAAATTTAATCAGTGGCGAGGTTCGAAGATGAGACCGAGGACGTTTTGATTACTAGTCAAAACACCACAGCTGCACCACAGGTTCTCAGCGAACAAATAAAGCGCATTTTTATATTTATCTTTCCATTATTTGTAAATGTATCTTCATCGGTGAAGAGAATACCATAAGCCCGCATCTCGTGGTTGTGCGGTAGCGTTCTCGCTTCCCACGCCCGGGTTCCCGGGTTCGATTCCTGGCGGGGTCGGGAATTTTCTCTGCCTCCTGATGGCTGGGTGTTGTGTGATGTCCTTAGGTTAGTTAGGTTTAAGTAGTTCTGAGTTCTAGGGGACTGATGACCATTGATGTTAAGTCCCATAGTGCTCATAGCCATTTGAACCATTTAGAATATCATAAACAAAGAACCCAACGTCATAATTCCATGCATTTTCTGCAGTCCCGCTTGTTAATCTGCTGGTGAAGGGACACATGTTGCAGATTTAACTTGTACAAGTGCAAAATGCGAACAGAGCTGCGCTGATTGTTTCCAGAGACACTCGCAGTTTCCCTGGAGCTAGCGTGTAGATTGTGAGCTGCTGCAACATCTATTTAGTTTGCTAGGTTCGTCGGAGACTTATTACTGTCTGATTAACATCCCAGTGTCATTTCAATAAGAAAAAATTTGGTGCATTCGCTGAATTGTCACTCTTTTTGGTCACCGTCTGTCGACAGGCCTTTGTGCGTACAACTCAGCTGTTGCCCTCACGTGGTTTTCCGCATTCACAGTAAAGAAGTAGCATATTTAGTTTCGTTTGTGTTCTGAAATATTTTCTTTTTTTTAAAGAACGAGTAGTCGACCCTTATTAACGATACAGACAGAGTGAAATACACATTACTTCTGTGCAAACGCTTTGTATTCTCCTTAGCCAATGTGACGTATTCCTTTATTTGTGTATCAAATAACTAACCTCCGCGTAAGGACAGCAATCGGTTTTACTGTCGATTAAAACAAATCCCAAGTTCAAAATATCCTAATTATTCTGAAATTAGGAATCGGATTCTGAAACCATCATTTGAAAAGCAAACTTTCTACGAGTTGAAATGTGTGTGTTGTTTTTGTAGGAGTTTTTCTTGTTCTGGATGTCTGAAAGCGCCCTCGTAAGATTTGAACTGGTTAGGCAAGTGCTGCGAGCCTCCACAGAGATGCTGCGCCACACAGAGATTAATTAGAGGTGATCTTTGCTCTGCGAAGATGCGCGCCAGATTTGTGTGTTAATCGTGAGGAGAGGAGACAGTCAGCTGAGCTTTGATGTTAGATGTGAAGAGTCGAATTTGATTTTAGCAGCAGCAAGGGACAAACAATGGAGATTTTTGGAATTATGCTATGAGTCAGTAGAGGACTTATTCCGGATAGGAAAAGAGCTGATTTTTACATTCATACGATAATATTTGTGAAGAATGGATAAGAAGTACTGATTTTATTTGCTGCAGCGGTTTGATAATGCAGAACTCTCGGTTCGTCAGACATCCAGATCACGAAAGTTCTTGCTTTTTTTATAAAAGCCATTCAACAGCCAAGATCGCAAAAAATATCTCTTTAGCTAAGACAGCAGGTTTCAACAGACCATGCCGTCATCTTCAGGTTTTAAAATCTTTTGTGGATTGAAATCGGAACTTATGAAACGTTTATCATCGCTAAATTGTTTAAAAACATAAACATTTTAGTGATGACTGAAACGCACGTTAAACCCTCTGGGCAGAACCGGTGATTAGGATTGTGGAAAGGGCCAAATAAGGTGGCGGTCTGTTTCACTTCAAAATTCTAATTTATTGTAATTTAATAACACATTTAAACCAAAACGGCGCATAGCCGAACCTTTACAATTACGAGTTTCAAAATCCAATTCTTTCAAGACTGAAGGTCTCCAAACCAAAAACCTTATTTATCAACAGGATGAATTTCAAGTGACTGAAGACAAGCAGTTAAAATTGGAAATAAAATTATATATATATGTCACAACTAGGCTGAAAGCCTCAAGGTAAAAGTGAATAGAACAAACATATTTTAAAATATATTACCATACGGTAATCTTTTAAGGCAGAAAGCAGCAATGTTTTCGCTTAAGGGGGACTTTTGAGAATAAGGCTTTAAGTAGCTGAAGGCCCACAGTTGATTTCCCAAAATTTCCAAAAGTACCTTAACCTTTAAGTTTGAAGTGACCGAAAGCTCACTGAATGAAAATGAAACTCAACGACAATAACTAAATTTGAGAATAAGGTTTTAAGCTGCTGAAGGCCCACAATTGATTTTCCAAAAATTCAAAATACCTTAAATCTTTAAAAAAATAGCACGACAACAGTAACTTTCAAAAAAATATCTGCTTGCCAGAATTCAAACCTACTTATATAGACTGAAGGCCATTGATTTACATAAGATAGAATAATTTTTTTCTCCTTTTAAAGCATTGGCTACAATAGATTACCAACAGACCATTAAACGCCCATGAAAAAGAGAGTATAGCAACGGCACTCAAGAGGCCTCAAGGGGGGGGGGGGGGGGGGGGTGGCTGCCCTCGAAACTTTAACATTCACTTAGGTGAGACAGGTGGTGGGCCCAACTATACTTGATCCATCGGAAACCCAACCAAGAGACAGTCACGGACCGACCGACCAAACGACTTGCTAGCCACCAATCGGTACATGAACTCAAGGACAAAATTGTTGCGGACGTGATTATCCACAATGAAATATGTATTAAGCTGTCAAAACTACAGACCGTGTCCGACAGCAACAACAGGTGAGGAAAGGACACTGCCTGAAATTACGTTAGTGGCCAGGGCAGGTAACCGGAACACTAACAGCCACAAGACAGGAAATTCCGCTGGTGACCTTGAATTGTAGTGAAGCAATATAGTTAATTCCATCGCACGGTGGCTCGATTTCGCCACTACAAACACTTGGTGCTGCTCACAGGAAAAGCTCCCCAACAGCGAACCACCGAAACGAACGACACAACATGAACGGACGTGGCTTGGGTACTTCAGACACCACTCAACTTTGACGTCCTGGGTCGGTGAGCCACGAAGCTCGTAGCGATCGGACAGCTCCACACACTCTCCGGCACTGCGCAGGGACCGACACTGGACCCAACCGACCACCCCGCACGAAGATATCCTCCCTGGTCCGCACCAGATGACCGACTGCTCATACACACCCTAGCCGGAAACTACGAGAGCTGAAATGAAAATCGCGAAATGAAAATCACAGTGAAAATCAGAAATGTTTCATTTGTAAAAGTTAGCTACACCTTTCAGCTACTTCTCTACGTCACAGTTCTGACTCAGACATTCGGCGTAGCGTTGTACCAACTTTCCAATACCCTCATCATAGAAGGCAGCCGCCAGTGCTGTCCGCCAATTCTCTACGCTGCCCTAAAGCTCGTTGTCTGTGGCAAAATATTGTCTTCATAGCCAGCGGTTCGTTTGAGCAGAGATGAAACTCAGTGGGAGACAATTACGGGCTGTATTGTGGGTAACCAAACATTTCCAATTGAAACGATGCAGGAACATCTTCATTGCCCCTGCAGAATGAGGCTGAGAATTGTCTTGAAGATGAAACCGCACGACAGCTATGTAATGTTGGTTGCATAGCTTCAGGAGAAAATTCTCACCAGTCCCTCGTACTTGGCGGGAGACACTATTTTCTATGAAATCTTTAGCGCTCACTAAGAGCTCAGGAATGAAAAGAGCGACATAATTCTACCTAGAGTCATACTAGAGACACTGCCCAACACATCTTTGCAAAGCTTTATCAGATTTTCATAGTCGTTTCCGTTCCGCGACCGATCGTAACTTACTTTCTGGACAGCCGTCGTATATGCACAAGACAGAAGATGGTACACGGTGCAAATATCGACACACATCGCTGCTACCACACGTAGAAGGAGGAAGAACCACGGCATAACCGCAAAAATGGCGGGAAACAAATGCAGATACTCAGCCAAGTTCAAGTAAACGCATATTTATGAGTGAGCACGGCTCAATGACAAAGTTTTATTGGTGCTGATTTTTATCCACTTGGCTTCTTGTGCATAAGATTCATCGTAGAATGAACATGTTTTAAAACAAAATTTCCAATCCGGAAGATGACAGCATAGTCTGTTGAAACTGGTTGTCTTAAATAAAGAAATATTTTATGCGAAATTGTCGTTGAACGGTTTTTTTACAGTTAATACTGATCGCCCTTCAGCATTCTCCGAATGAGAAAATTCAGTTTGCTTTTTATTTTGTTCTTAGGATTTACCGACCATTAAGAGAGAAATTGACTTAAAAATTTGACTTTGGTGAATCATTTAAGGAAATAGTGTACTGTACATGTGAAGTTCAATTTTTGTAAGTTCAGTTTTTAAAATTATTTAATTATTGTCATGTTATTTCACAAAAATCTTAACTATTGTTAAAGTTTCATAAATTATCATTAAGTCTAAGAAAACGAAATTAGAATTTAGTTCATTTAAACCAGATTCGTTGCCTAAATCCCCAGAGCCAGTTAATTTTCAGCTATTTAAAAACCATTCTCAAAAATTATTAACCAAAAATGATAGCAATATTTTAGATTATACAATGCTCCCCCCCCCCCCCCCCCCCCCCTGTGAACCATGGACCTTGCCGTTGGTGGAGAGGCTTGCGTGCCTCAGCGATACAGATTGGCGTACCGTAGGTTCAACCACAACGGAGGGGTATCTGTTGAGAGGCCAGACCAACGTGTGGTTCCTGAAGAGGGGCAGCAGCCTTTTCAGTAGTTGCAGGGCAACAGTCTGGATGATTGACTGATATGGCCTTGTAACAGTAACCAAAACGGCCTTTCTGTGCTGGTACTGCGAACGGCTGAAAGCAAGGGGAAACTACGGCCATAATTTTTCCAGAGGGCATGCAGCTTTACTGTATGATTAAATGATGATGGTGTCCTCTTGGGTAAAATATTCCGGAGGTAAAATAGTCCCCCATTCGGAACTCCGGGCGGAGACTACTCAAGAGGATGTCGTTATCAGGAGAAACAGAACTGTCGTTCTACGGATCGGAGCGTGGAATGTCAGATACCTTAATAGGGCAGGTAGGTTAGAAAATTTAAAAAGGGAAATGGATAGGTTGAAGTTAGATGTAGTGGAAATTAGTGAAGTTCGGTGGCAGGAGGAACAAGACTTCTGGTCAGGTGACTACAGGGTTATAAACACAAAATCAAATAGGGGTAATGCAGGACTAGGTATAATAATGAATAGGAATATAGGAATGCGGGTAAGTTACTACAAACAGCATAGTGAAAGCATTATTGTGGCCAAGATGGATACGAAGCCCACACCTACTACAGAAGTACAAGTTTATATGCCAACTAGCTCTGCAGATGATGAAGAAATTGATGAAATGTATGATCAAATAAAAGAAATTATTCAGATAGTGAAGGGAGATGAAAATTTAATAGTCATGGGTGACTGGAATTTGGTAGTAGGAAAAGGGAGAGAATGAAACATAGTAGGTGAATATGGACTGGGGCAAAGAAATGAAAGAGGAAGCCGCCTGGTAGAATTTTGCACAGAGCACAACTTAATCATAGGTAACACTTGGTTCAAGAATCATAAAAGAAGGCTGTATACATGGAAGAAGCCTAGAGATACTAAAAGGTTTCAGATAGATTATATAATGGTAAGACAGAGATTTAGGAACCAGGTTTTAAATTGTAAGACATTTCCAGGGGCAGATGTTGACTCCGACCACAATCTATTGGTTATGACCTGTAGATTAAAACTGAAAAAACTGCAAGAAGGTGGGAATTTAAGGAGATGGTACATGGATATACTAAGAGAACCAGAGGTTGTACAAAGTTTCAGGGAGAGCATAAGGGAGCAATTGACAGCAAAGGGGGAAAGAAATACAGTAGAAGAAGAATGGGTAGCTTTGAGGGATGAAGTAGTGAAGGCAGCACAGGATCAAGTAGGTAAAAAGACGAGGGCTAGTAGAAATCCTTGGGTAACGGAAGAAATATTGAATTTAATTGATGAAAGGAGAAAATATAAAAATGCAGTAAATTAAGCAGGCAAAAAGGTATACAGACGTCTCAAAAATGAGATCGACAGGAAGCGCAAAATGGCTAAGCAGGGATGGCTAGAGGACAAATGTAAGGATGTAGCGGATTATCTCACTTGGGGTAAGATAGATACTGCCTACATGAAAATTAAAGAGACCTTTGGAGATAAGAGAACCACTTGTATGAACATCAAGAGCTCAGATGGAAACCCAGTTCTAAGCAAAGAAGGGAAAGCAGAAAGGTGGAAGGAGTATATAGAGGATCTATACAAGGGAGATGTACTTGATGACAATATGGAAATGGAAGACGATGTAGATGAAGATGAAATGGGAGATATGATACTGCGTGAAGAGTTTGACAGAGCACTGAGTCCTGAGTCGAAATAAGGCCCCGGGAGTAGACAACATTACATTGGAGCTCCTGAAGGCCTTGGGAGAGCCACTCCTGACAAAAGTCTACCATCTGGTGAGCAAGATGTATGAAACAGGCGAAATACCCTCAGACTTCAAGAAGAATATAATAATTCCAATCCCAAAGAAAGCAGGTGTT
Organism: Schistocerca gregaria; assembly: GCF_023897955.1. Taxonomy (NCBI): domain Eukaryota; kingdom Metazoa; phylum Arthropoda; class Insecta; order Orthoptera; family Acrididae; genus Schistocerca; species Schistocerca gregaria. The sequence goes on along the minus strand of NC_064921.1, from coordinate 106,837,739 downwards.
GACAGATGTGAAAATTACCGAACTATCAGCTTAATAAGTCACAGCTGCAAAATAATAACACGAATTCTTTACAGACGAATGGAAAAACTATTAGATGCGGACCTCGGGGAGGATCAGTTTGGATCCCGTAGAAATGTTGGAGCGCGTGAGGCAATACTGACCTTACGACTTATCATAGAAGAAAGATTAAGGAAAGGCAAATCTACGTTTCTAGCATTTGTAGACATGGAGAAAGCTTTTGACAATGTTGACTGGAATATTCTCTTTCTAATTCTGAAGGTGGCAGGGGTAAAATACAGGGAGCGAAAGGCAATTTACAATTTGTATAGAAACCAGATGGCAGTTATAAGAGTCGAGGGACATGAAAGGGAAGCAGTGGTTGGGAAGGGAGTGAGACAGGGTTGTAGCCTCTCCCTGATGTTATTCAATCTGTATATTGAGCAAGCAGTGAAGGAAACAAAAGACAAATTCGGAGTAGGAATTAAAATCCATGGAGAAGAAATAAAAACTTTTGAGGTTCGCCGATGACATTGTATTCTGTCAGAGACAGCAAGGGTCTTGGAAGAGCAGTTGAACGGAATGGATATTGTCTTGAAAGATGAACATCAACAAAAACAAAACGATAATAATGGAATGTAATCTAATTAAGTGGGGTGATGCTGAGGGTATTAGATTAGGAAATGAGACACTTAAGGTAGTAAAGGAGCTTTGCTATTTGGGGAACAAAATAACTGATGATGGTTGTAGTAGACAGGATAGAAAATGTAGACTGGCAATGGCAAGGAAAGCGTTTCTGAAGAAGAGAAATTTGTTAACATCGAGTATAGATTTAAGTGTCAGGAAGACATTTCTGAAAGTATTTGTATGGAGTGTAGCCATGTATGGAAGTGAAACATGGACGATCAATAGTTTAGACAAGAAGAGAATAGAAGCTTTCGAAATGTGGTGCTACAGAAGAATGCTGAAGATTAGATGGGTAGATCACATAACTAATGAGGAAGTATTGAATAGGATTGGGGAGAAGAAAAGTTTGTGGCACAACTTGACCTGAAGAAGGGATCGGTTGGTAGGACATGTTCTGAGGCATCAAGGGATTACCAATTTAGCATTGGAGGGCAGTGTGGAGAGTAAAAATCGTAGAGGAAGACCAAGACATGACTACACTACGCAGATTCATAAGGATGTAGGTTGCAGTGGGTACTGGGAGTTGAAGAGGCTTGCACAGGATAGAGTAGCATGGAGAGCTGCATTAAACCAGTCTCAGGACTGAAGACCACGACAACAAACAACAACATTGCTCCTCAGCATCTCCCTGTGGTTAGATTTTTCAGCCCACTTTAGCTTTGAGTGCGGTCTTCACCCAGATGAAACAAATCGTGCTGAGATCAGATACTGTGTATCTGAGATTAGCGTCTTCGTTAAATTACCCAGTGTATTTTGTGTTTGGTGTGTTCTGTTACGCAGTTCTATAAGTTGCAGAGGCAGGTTTGTAGACAAATCGCCAAATACAAAAATTTGTGCAGATGTAGTCAGTTTCCTTTCTACATGAAAAAGAAAGTGCATCCAGGTTTCTACGTCTCCTGCTAAAACCGCTGTTCATTATACTAATTTCCAATAAAGCTACAAGATCATTAGAACATGGCTATCAACATCTATAAATGTGATCATTGTGAAGTGCATACAGGAAAGTATTTATTGGTATAGCATATATTAAGATTTATCCCAAGATTGGGTGAAAAATGACTACTCCTTCGTTTCTGTGCTAGCTTTACCATCTCTATGGGATAGAGAAGGATGAAGTGATGGGTGAAGAAAATGATGAAACTATAATAAACTTGGTACAAAATCTCTATTACGCACATACAATATGTTGTTAGATGTCTCAATGAATAACTGATTATGAAATTTTATTACATGCTACACTGCATGGAGCACACTTCGATGACTTAGAGGACTATGGAGGATAACGTGCTGTGTCTTTCCTGCCAGAAAAATGTGAATAGATTCGCAAACCTAGTTAGATTTTATATAGGTCTAGTTTATTATTTAGACAGTGTCTACGCAGTATTGAATCTTAAACCTTTACACGATCTGTAAACATCGGGTCAAACCACATGGATGTAAGGATTTTCGACATGAAGATGGTGTGTCATCTCTGATGTGATGAAAATATATGAATGAACTTATTATTAAGATGATGCTGCGCCAGAATATTTTGCTGTTAACATTGTACACTAGAAGGAGAACTTGGACGAATGTGTTCGTAGATGCGTGAGAACATGTTCCAAGGTACACCACGTTCATGTGTCTAGGAACAAATAATCTATCGAAATTTAAAAGTGTTCCACTAGATAGCATCTCACCAGCAGTTCGTTTAGTTATCTATTACATTATTGCTCCACTATACACCAATAATCAGTGAGTAAATTAAGTGAAGTGGAAGTATTATGAAAAGGCTAAATACATTTTGCAATAGAAGGTACTAGAAGCCAATAAAAACTTCCGTTTTCATAAAAGGTAAAATTGATAACTGTTAAAGAAATGCAATTCTTTACCAATGTCTTCTGTTCCGTGGTAGAAGACCTTCATTCGTTTCAAAGAACCAGATGTCGGATCACTGATAAAGTACGAGTTAACCGTCGACACGTTGACTTTGGGAACAGGTTCTTTACAGCAAAATAAGATAAAATATTTAGTAAATATGGGTTCTAAAATGCGTACTTAAGAGCTGTGAGCACTTTCAAACTGTGTGACACATCTCTTGTATAATAAGCTTTTTGCTTTTGTATTGTTGCCTGGAAATTAAAATAGTGTTAATAAATATTTTCTTGAGTGCGGTAAGATACGAAGTGAAAAATAAACTAAGTTAATAGTAGTGTCTACGATGCAACAAAACCAAAGAAAATACAACGTTCAGTGTTAACAGTAGTTGTGTTAACACTGTGTTATGATAAAAACGTCTTCTGTAGGAGTCCTTGGAAGAATTAGGCGCAAACTTGTACGTTTACATATTATTGTCTGGATGGAAAGGTCTGTGATGTGATAAATTCTGTTTGTTATCTCAGAATATAATGATTGTTCGTTAACGTAAAATAACGGATATATTCATATGTGTGTAAAGCACCTTCACTGCCATTTTCAGTGTAGCAGATGAACGTCACGTGTTGGCCGCCTTTGCTGCAACATTCTCTAAATTCACCTAAAGCTGGGCACGGCCCCCACATATTCGCTAAAAAGTGGCCTCATTAAGAAAGAGAAGTAAAATGTGCAAGCACATGTGGACAGAATTTTAAATTATTTCAGTTATACCATGGCGCAGCCAGCTGCGTATGTCAATATAACGAAGTAGCTCAATTTCATTTACGATTTTCAGCTACATGTAAACAGCAGCTGTACATTCAGAAACCACATCTACCCTGAAAATAAGACAGCTCAATTTCTCCTGTTTAATCTGCTGTTGAAGAGATTAACTGTCGTCATACTCTTGTGAACTAGTCACCTCATTAAGCAAATAGTAATTATCGGGAGGCGCTCCACTAATACTACATGTACTATTACATGCAATGGACGTAATTCTCTTAGCAGAGTTGTATATATCCAACTTCTATGAACCTCGTATGAAACGTAAAGAACTTTATACTTTTCATTTTCCTCTTTATTCGTGAAAAATCACATTTTCTTAAAGGTAGGATATATTACCCAAACTATCTATACAATATGTAAATAAACTACCTTTACAGACTTTGAGGATATATTCCTTACATTAAAAAAATCCAGTAAACATGGGCTCTAAAATGCTTATTTTAAGATTTATCAGCATTCGCCCATATTCGTCACTGTGAAACACATCTCTTCTACTCAATAAGTGCTCATAGCTCATAAGGTATACATTTGAGAGCACATGTTTAGTGGGCGTTTTTTTATTCTTTTGGTCCATACTACCTCCTCCAGAAACATGGAAGACATAGGGTTTGCATTAGGTGAGAAGTGATTCACAGTATCGAAGATGAATAAGGTTTGCATTCTAGAGCCCTAGACATTTTTTCATCTTTTTATGTGAAGAACATATCTTCAGAGTCTGTGAAGGTAATTTATTTACATCTTGTGAAACTAGTTTTGAAATTAGTATTTTATGCACCATGAAATCCTGTAACTGTATCTTCCCACTAGATTTAATATATTGTATGGCATTTTAATGTGTAGAACTCAAAACATACACAAATGCTGCACTAAACAAAATCTCATGTCTCACAGTAACAAAAGTTGTAAAAAATACAGGAAACGTCTTATGGCGGCCTATAGCGTGCAATCCTTCGTGTGATTCTAAAGTCGACCACTAGATTGAAATATTGCACTGGAAACATCATGTCCTCGAGGTACAACAATTTCCTGTGCACTGCCTCGCAACGTAATTGAGGCACCTAGATGGAAAAGAAAAAAACGAAATTGAATTTCAGTGGTTGAATAGGTGTGTGATATTACAACATTATTAACAAATCGAGTCAAATTTGTAGAGAATTTGGCAATATAAGCCCACGTATCAGTACGACGTTACACCCCGAATGGCCTGGACCCATGCACTAATTCTGCCATCATTTATCGGAACACGACAGCGGCTGGATTGGATCTATATAGACCACCGTTGTCGGAATCTCACTACTCTCATCCGACTGTGATCAGTGTGATCAGGACTGCCATATTCGACTAGCGCCCGGGAGGACATAAACGAATGACCGCTTGTTCTGGATGAACGTATCCTCACGTCACTTATGCAGATTCACGAAACTAGCTTGTGTACAGCCAGTGAATATCCAGCCGGATGTGTGACGACAACATAGCACAGTGCAGTCACTAAATAAGAAACTCGGTGTGTAATCTTGCTCTTGTTAAGTTTCCCCCTGATCTGGATACTGTTTTATGCTTCTAAATTTTACACTTTACTAGGACTCTACAGATAGCAGAAGTAATCCACTGCCTTAAGCAGCGCTGCAGAATATGACGGCACCGAGTAAGAAGCTGGTTCTCACAATGGTATTTGTGACATGTGAACCATATGGCGCGGTAGTCAGTCATTGGAGTTCGGGAGCAGTACGCGTGCTTTGAGAACGGATGTAGCTTGTCAGTTGATACGTAGGCATTCTGGGGTGAGACTCAGAATTTTCTTTATTATTTGTTATGAAAGTCCACGTTTGGCATAGCAAATAGCGTGAGGATCCTTCGCGTCATCAGGGTTTTAATACAACAGTATCACAATTCGATCAACAGACACCGCCGAGGCACGAATTGATACAAAGTTTTGGAAGTATGAAAGAAATTTCGACTGCGCGCCAATCTCGCTAGACGGCGATAGGAGGGATCTCGAGTCTCTCCTTCCGTCACACTCCATTTTATTGATCTCTCAACTTTCATTTACTCTTTGAAATTAATCTTTTCAGATCGTTTATTTCTGATTTCTGGTGTTCGCTAATAAATACGTTGTAATGGCACCCCAGATTTTATTTCAAGTAAATTAGATACCCACTGGAGAGTTACTTTGTGCATAATCCCATTTTCAATGAATAACAAATTAAATTCAGAACGAATATTACAAGTGAAATACTAACTGCGAAATAGAGTACTTTGTATTAATTATAAAATCACATATGAATTTCATAATGTTTTGCTATTGACCTCAATCAAGTGGAACAACCATAGAAGAGAAATCTTCTTTCATATAAATTAAGTCCTTGAAACGTTCCGAGATTATTTCACACAGATAATTCTTCTCTATCTCGCCACCGATTAGAATAGATGAAATTGTACCTTACGTTACCTTCATCTGAAATAAGAACGTTTGTATAGATAAAACTGCATTTATTTCAGCCTTAACGAAATCAGGGACCCTTACTTATTAAATGAAATATCACACGATAATTTTTGGCCGTTAGCATCGAGTTGAAGGCGGTTCGTGTGGTGACGCAACGATTAAATACTCTCAGATCATTGTCGTTAGATATTACATTGTTTAAAGTAAATCTGAATTTGCTAACTATGTCCGATAGCCTTGTTTATAAAGTATTTGAAGGACGTTTGGTAATATTTAACTAACGCTGTCAAATATCATCTTACGTATTGCCAACCAAAACTGCACTTTGGCCTGTACTAAATGTGGAACTATATTAAAAGAGATGAGTTCAACAGGAGATATGTAGATTTGGAAGTTCATCCATGTATCTCTTGGAGTGCTTCCTTTAGAGATATATTTTGTATCGGAAAAAATGGTTCAAGGGTAATCATGCCACGAAAGGAACGCTTCACCACACATCCACTTAGAATCACAGATCGCTTGCTTGCATCCTCTAAAGAATTCACTGCAGTACAAGAACTGCTTCTAGGTATAACATCAACAGGATATTCACAGAAAGACGGTTAGGTGGAAACACTACGTGATAATTGATTAACATAATCGTGGAAATGATTAGCTTAACTTGGGTAGTTATACTGTACCTAACCTACACCACAGTCTCTGGACTCGTGGCTATAATGAGAAACTTTTATTGAGGTTTAGTACCACGAGGGGATCTTGCACCTATATACATGATATAAATGACGCATATTCGGTGGGATGATTATCACTTCCATATGCAAACATGTAGCACATTTCATGCCAGCGTGATGTTGACATCAGGAAAGTTTCCAACCGATTTCTCATACACAAACAGCAGTTGACCGGCACTGCCTGGCGAAACGTTATTGTCATGCCACGTGTAAGGATGAGAAAAGCGTACCATCACGTTCCCGACTTTGATAATGGTCGGAGTGTAGCCTATCGCTATTCCAGTTTATGGTATCTCGATATTGCTGCTCGCGTTGGTCGAGATACAATAACTGTTAGCAGAATACGGAATCGGTGGGTTCAGGAGGGTAATACGGAACGCCGTGCTGGATCCCAACGGTATCATATCACTAGCAGTCGGGATGGCAGGCATCTTATCCGCATGCATGTAACGGATCGTGAGCCATCTGCACGAATAGTTCGACGACGTTAGTAGCAGCATGGACTATCAGGTCGGAGACCATTGGAAGCATGTTTCATCATCGCCATACTGGTGTATCACCCGGCTTGATAGTATGGGTGCCATTAGTTACACGACTCGGCCACCTCTTGTTCGCATTGACGGCACTTTGAACAGTGGACGTTACATTTCAGATGTGTTACGACCCGTGGCTTTACCCTTCATTCGATCCATGCGAAACCCTACATTTCAGCAGGATAATGCACGACCACATGTTGCAGGTCCTGTACGGGCCTTTCTGGATACAGGAAATGTTCGACTGCTGACCTGGTCAGCATATTCTCCAGATCTCTCACCAACTGAAAACGTCTGGTCAATGGTGGTCGAGCAACTGGCTCGTCACAATACGCCAGTCACTACTCTTGATGAACTGTGTTATCGTATTGCAGCTGCATGGGCCGCTGTACCTGTACACGCCATCCAAGCTCTGTTTGAGCCAATGCCCAGGTGTATAAAGGCCGTTCTTACGGCCTGAGATGGTTGTTCTGGGAACTGATTTCTCAGGATCTATGCACCCAAACTACGTGAAAATGTAATCACATGTCCGTTTTAGTACAATATATTTGTCCAATGAATACCAGTTTATCATCTGCATTTTTTCTTGGTGTAGCAATTTTAATGACCAGCGGTGTAATACAAATATAGAGCGGGTTCTGTAATAATAATACGCCTGCCAGTACTGCAGTTTGACCGCCGAGTGCCTCAGTCCCGAACTCTTTCTAGGCTACACCTGTTCGCGTTATCGGCGCAAATCTGACAGGCGCCTCCGAGTTTCAATTGGGGAGTTTCCGGAGCTGGCTCGGCGTCCCTCCGCTGTGTGGAGGCAGCACAGAGGAAGGTGAGGCAGCGGCCGGCAGTCGATATTGGAGGCTTTATGGGGACCGCGGAGGGCCGGGAATCTTTTGACGAGCCGGTGAGCACAGAGGGAGGGATCCGAGGCGGCCAATGTGAGGAACACGCACGCACACAGCCCATAACGCACGCACGCCCCCCCACACACACACATACACAGCCGGTGCCCAGTGCAAGAGGCGCTCTCCACCGCAGCCAACTTCCCCTTTGGCGAAAAACCAATTTCCGTGCGATGTGGCCGTTGCGAAGTCTTTCTTACCGTTACCACTTGGTTTATTTCCACTTATAACTCCACTCCTTCTCTCTGTTGGTCACGTTTAAGGACACAGAAGGACGATGATGCTTGATGGGAAGAATGTCCCTTTGCTGTATCGGCAGTGAAAAGAACAGTCGTGACAAAGGAATGTCTCATGTGGCGTAGGCCATGACGTAGCTAATACACTCAGATTTTGCTTCTGTATTTTTCTAGATTCAGCTAAACACTACGTTATTTCATGTGACGATCACGTCAGATATCTTTTGGTATAACTGAATTACAAAGTGTTTCAAAAACATACACCCGATTTCACAGAACTATTCTTCGACATGAATGATGGCAGGGACTTTTGGTGAGTGTTAATTCACGCATCGGAAATAAACGTTCACTGCGATGCTGCTGTTAAGTTCATTTGTTTGACAATATGGGACTCTCAGCTGCAGCTAGCTCACTCGTTCGTTCGTTACACAATTATTCAGTGGGGTGGAGCTTGTGGGAGGATTTCTTAACGATGCGCTACCTCAACGAACTATCGGCCGTCACTGGCGTACATATCTGTGGTATCTCAGTATTATTTTTCTGTTGACTGGGACTATAAAACGTCTCACAGTAACAGCACAGGTTCCAGTCGCTCCAGATATACTCGCAAAAGTATGAGGCACTTCTGACTATGATCTGCATTTTGATCGAGCGCCTTGAGGAGGGTACAATGCATATATATGTAAGGTAAATAAACCGTATGGTCCCAAACATAAATGAAAATTTTTTGCAAGATTTTGCACAACTGTACAAAATCGATTACTTTTGAATACATTGTGGGAGTGAACAGTTATCAATGTGTTACAAATATTTACTATCAAAAACAGTCTTGATCACAATTTATTTATTACGGTGACTGGTTTCGTCCACTATTGTGGTCATCTTCATACCAATCAGTAAGAACCTCCTTCTGTTGGTAAATCACTTGTGTAGAAGTGGGGAGAAGAGGAATTTGTGGCACAACTTGATTAGAAGAAGGGATCGGTTGGTAGAAGACGTTTTGAGGAATCATGGGCTCACCAATTTAGTACTGGGGGGAAGCGTGGAGGGTAAAAATCGTAGAGGAAGACCAAGAGATGAATACACAAAGCAGATTCAGAAGGATGTGTGTGGCAGTAGTTACTCTGAGACGAAGGAGCTTGCGCAGATAGGGAGGAATGGAGAGGTGCATCAAACCACTCTCAGGACTGAAGACCACAACAACAACAACCTCACATATAGTCAAAGAGTGTTGTTGCTATTACCTTGAGAGAGGCATCATTTTAGCTTCACGCCCTTCCGCTTTGTTAATTTTGCCACCTGTCACCATGCTATTTTTTTATTTGATCGGTATGCTAATTCCGAAAAGAGCGATATTTCGTTTCAGTACAGTGATCATGTTGATCATTTGATTCATAATAAATTTTTCTGAGTTGATAATTACCTAATACCTTACCGATTGGAGACGCCTGCCAATACAATCTAAAATGTAACCAGATACCTAGCGTTAGCGTTTTAATATTTCATGTCAGAAAGAGAATGTGAACTAGTTAGACTTTCGATAATCTTACATTGCTGGCGCCATATGTACTAATGTATGCAGTCTCTTTTTTAGGTTTTTAACGTATTGAATGTTTGTGGTTCAAATGGCTCTGGGCACTATGGGACTTAACTTCTGAGGTCATCAGTCCCCTAGAACTTAGAACTACTTAAAACTAAGGACATGACAGACATCCATGCCCGAGGCAGGATTCTAACCTGCGACCGTAGCGGTTAGGAGAGGTAGCTACATGCAAGAGGCAAGCAGACGAAGGAAAAGAGGTCGCAACGGAAGCAACAGGAGACGCTCGTGTTGCTAGAATGGAGGCAACTGGTGCATGGAAAGACGCTCTGGTGGCCGAGCAGTATGCGACGACAGCCAGAAGTGTCATCCATCACATTCGGAAAGTTCTTACCACGAAGCAGGAAAAGGGACACGAGATAATTCGGAAAACTGAGGAACATATTTCACAGCACTCTAAGAAAGTTAAGACACTGAAAGACCAGCAGACCAAATTGTCACAGCTGGAGCAAGACCATGAGCGTGCCACCGAGCGACAAGCGGAGATCATTAAGGAGGGCATTACGGTCACAAGCAGCTGCTGGAAATATAGGGCGATAATAAACAGAAGGGGGACGAGGCGCTTCAGAGACAAATCGCAGCGGGGACGAGAAGAACTGACAATTTCTCTGAAGCGGTAAACATCGGCGACTCCCCGCAGCAGAGATCTACTTATGTTCGCTCACCACGATCGTGAGCAACGCAAACGGCGGGCTTCGTGACGGGGCAGTCACGTAATTGCATGTTGGTTAGAAGCTTAGATGAGCAAATATATGACGGGAGCAGCGAGGTGCACGGCCGTAATAGTCGCCAGGAATGTGTCTGACGGAATATCAAACGCATGTGAATCACATAGACAGGAATGAGCGCACACGCAACTGAAGACCTGGGTTTCGATCACAAACATTTTATATCCGTTAAAAACTTTCGAAACTACCCGGGGAGTTGGAACGCTCGACGTTTCAAAGCCTGGATAGCTCAGTATGACAAATCTTTGTCTCCTGCTTGCCCATCACGCTACAAGCTAGAATATTTTTGCGGGAACCTGGAGGGTTCGATGGAGGTTGCCATGAGAAATATTGCGGTCACCTGTCGTTCGTATGAGGAATTCAGAGACGCATTCCTCGGAATATACTAGTCGAAATAGATGCAGGATAAAATCAGGCAGGATATAATGAAGTGCAGGGGCGTGCTGGAGTGATCAGGATTCCGAAGGCCAGTGAAAATTTTTGAGTCAATGATGACGAAGATTCAGTCTCTAGATTCACCAGGGAGCCCACCTGACATTATACGATTCTGTTTTGTGATGCTCTCCATCCGGTACCAACAAGTTCTAGCAAGTACATGCGAGGACAACATAGTGGTTTTTAAAAATATTTTCCAGGAGTACGCCTACGAATCCGAAAATTCAAATGAAAATAGGCGGAACTTGAAAACAATAATGGTCGGCCATCTAAGAGAAACAATGATTAAAGAAACAGTTGGTACGGGCCATCAGGTCAACAGTATCACTTTGAACCATCACCAGAAAGTTGAGTAAACTGGGACGATTTTAAGGGTGGGCGAAATGATGTCGGTCATTGACATCATGATAAAACTGGCATAAGCCGAACAGGACCGACACACCAGAGATAGTTGAAATTAGACGCCAAAAGCCAAGGAATGGGATTGAAATGACCACCCACGATGCAGCTGACTGGATAATGGAGACGATTTGGCTCGAAATTTACCTTCAAAAATATGGGAGTGGAACCAGGTTAACTTAGTGTATGAAGGTACAGGAAGTTTGTTATTAGAAGATAAAGATCAGATCATACCAAACGATCCAGTCACAGTAGAAACTTATTGCGGAAGGCATTGTGAAGATCTGAAATATGTTCGCGTAATAGATCATGACCGACCCTACGTCTCAAGAAAACGAGGATTAAGGGAACTTTAGTGTGTAAACACACTGAAGTCACTTGGCAATCGAGACCCAGATTTATATTTCAAGGACACAGTAGAAGCCAATTTATTGGTGCTGCCACATTTGATGATTTATCTAAAAATCGGAAATGATTTCATTAATGAACAGAAGGCCATACTAGACAATGGTAGGGGTGAGATCATCCTATAGAAGGCAGCCTTAATTAGAATTCGGTTTGGGCAGCAAGAAATCAAGGCAGAAATTCCACATGATTGTTTGAAACTTAGTTTTTCTAAAAGAATAGAAGAAGAGGAAGCGAGAGAGACGCGAAATGATCAGGACTTCCATCTAGCAGGCATAGAAGTGTTGGGACGAGAAGTTAATATCGTAATTGTGCATAAAATTCAGTCTATGCAAAATTGAAAAGAGCGATAGGAAAGAATTTGCGTGATATTTTATTAGAGAACGCCCACGTATTCTTCCCAAAGCCTGGCACAATAAAGAACTTTGAATACCAATTTCTAGTCGAATTTTCGTGCCTCTGTACAATATGCCACTTGGCTACAGACTCTGGGCACTTTTAGAAATTCGGAGAACGTTGGAAGACGGGGTGATGGGCCTGCCAGGTCGACATACAACAGCCCTCTACGTGCAGTGGAGAACAGGATGGTTCCATTTGACTGGTGTTTAACTTCTGTCAGATCAGTACAGATAGGCCAGAGTAGTTAAAGGAGTTATGCAGAATTTGCATGGGGTGTCAGTTTTGTCATCGATAGACTTACGTACCAGTTTTTGAGAGACAGAATTTCTAACAATTAGAAATTTCCATACGAATTTGTCAGTATTGACACTTTAGCCGCTCCCCACCTATTTCGACTCAAGGGGACGAAAGACTTAGGATCTGGGATAACGATCCAAAAGTAGAGTTTCAGTTTCTCAAAACTGCACTAGTTAATGCACCGATTCTTGCTCACCCCGACCTTTTTCGAGAATTTTGTATGGCCTCGGATAGCGTCTATTCAGGAGTTAGAATTATATTATTCCAAGAATACAAAGAAGGGACCATCGCACAGGACACGATCGCATTTGGTAGCAGAGTTTCGATCAAAGAAGACAAGAACTACTCAGTAATCGAACTGGAAGCGCTGGAAATTGTGTGGCGATTTCAGAAATCTCGATTATTTTTATTGAGATAAAAACCAAAAGTATATACCGATCACAACACTCTGGAATTTCTTCTCACTGTGAAACTAACCGATGGAAGATTGGCCGAGTTGATTCTCGTTCTCCAGGAATTCGACTTTATGGTCAAGCAGGTACTGGGCAAAAGCAACTTAACTGCAGATGGTGAAAATGACAGTTTTGATGCAAAAGGAAACCATTTTAGTTTGTACTTTGTGCTGAAAGTTGCATTTGAGAACTATGTGATCAATAGCATGAAGGATATTAAGAACGAGCAGACAGAGACCTTCTCTGCTCGCATTGAAACGAAAGTGGGAGGACAAGACTCAAGTCATCATCCGGCAGTTTTACCTTTTGAGGAAGGAAGTTTTGTTCCAGTAGAGCAACGTTGAAGAGTCAGTTTGGCGACTGTGTACACCATAGAATCTTATAAAGTTATTTTGCATACGCATTTCAGGTATGGCGATTTCGGACCAAGAGAGTGTTACCTAAAGGTGCAGAGTCTATGCTGTTTTAACATGGAAACAAGGATAAGAAAGATACTGTCAGCATTCACGTCTTGCCAGAAGGCAAAGCACGCCACAGTGAGGTTCCAACACCCGTTATATCCGACAAAGCCAAAAAAATTTAAATAGTTAGCCGCGACGGACTTGATGAGTCCCCTCCCTAAGACCCAATGGAGATTCAGCTACATTATGGTAGTGGTCAAGCTGACATCAAAGTATGTCACACTGACGCCTATAAAATGCTAACGGCACTAACCGTGAAAATTACGTTAAGAAAAAGCTTCCTGCCTTAGGTAGAGCATGTGGAAAGGACAATTTCCGACAACGGGCCACAATTTTCATACAAGACGTGGCAGGCGGTGCTTAAGAAACATCTGATCGACCTGATCTATATATTATCACATCACCCAAACTCAAACCCGGTCGGACGCGTGACGAAGAAACTGAGCAATCCATGTCGGATATATTCTGCAAAACAGCACATCATGTGGGCTATCTCCCAGAGATATTTCCAAGATACCCCGTGGGAGAACAATGATGTCCCCCGTTACTGTACATAAGAATCTTTAGCCTAAGGATCTGATATGAGAAATCATTGACTTCTCCCCAAGAACCTGAGAACAGCGCAAGAAGACAGCAGAGGATGTACTGCACAAGATACATATTGCAGGAAGCAGAGGGAAGGATCGATATGACAGTAAACCCCCAGAGCGAGAATTTTTCATTGGACAGCTTAGAGCCTCTCCAACAAACAGAGGCAGGTGTCACAAATTCTTCACTGTCTCCAGTGGACCAGTACACATCAAAAGAACTGCCCTCCACACATCTGTTAAAAACTGAAGCATTAAATTCCAGGAAGTCGATCAGTGTCCAACACATCAGCCATGTAAAACATTTCGTAGAACAAGGGAGATGGAGAAAGATGGGATTTTTTGCTTTTGTGGGGACTGGATGGTTTTGAGGTATGTCGTAGTGTAGATTATTGTTTAATAACCTTGGATTAGATAAAAAAATTGAGGTTGTTCTTTACTTTAGAGTAATACGGGTGACAGTGTGTAATTGTGTCATTAGCAAATTGTGTATTTGTCGAGTGCACTAATTTCAGCACGGAAGTTGTGTTGTGGCTAAAAAGGTTGTCGTTCGCATATAGAGAATACAAAACATTAGTCTACAGAAATCATAATCAGACGTCATTGTTGTCACTTTTCTGGAGAGATGATTCAGGAAAGTGAGCTGGGCCATTACATTCTGCTCACGTTGCGTGTTACATGAGGGAATTTGTTGCTCTGATCCACATTCCGTGTTCCAAACTGTTTAGGTTCCATGATTTTATCGCTTTTCCGCTGAACGACAGTGTTGCGTTCCTTTTATGTCTATGCGTTTGACCACGCTGAGGCGTTGTGCTTTAGATATTCGTGAGTGTCTTCGGTTGCGCCTGCGCCAGGGATGAGTGTATTATTCGAGATGAGACCAAAGGTTTTGACTTCATCGTTTCCCACTGATAGCGGCCGACCCCGTTTTGCTGATGTGCGAGAGACTGTGAACGCCCGACGTCCCAGTACGTGCGCAATGTAATCGCACTGTCGCTCTCTCTCTTTTGCTATACACGTCCTTTATACCACAGTGTGCGCAGGGCTCCATTAGTTCGACCACGAGGAGGAATACAACAGTTTGTATACCATGGAAGAAGCAGCATTTACTCTATTGCAAAAAACAACAAGTTTATGCATGTAACGTCTGATCACTGTATTTTTGTTGTTGTTGAATTAGAGATGTGAAGTATTTGGTTAACGTAGCTTGGCGAGTTAAAAAAAAAAAAAAGTTGGGCGGGAGAGCTGTGATGAAGAAATCGCCAATTTATATACAAAAGGACACTTCAGTGACGTAGCTCATACTCCTTCCAGAAGATGTCATGGAAGTTTTCATTTCCCCTGCTCCATCCTTAGCACTTCGGCAATAAAGTCAACAAACATCTGCTTTTCGGTGGGAAGCATGCCCCAGCGTTCCCGTCAGAAGATTCCAATGTCAGCTCGTGACCACTTTTTATGACACTGCACATTCCTCCGCACTAAAATGGATGTACACTCCTGGAAATTGAAATAAGAACACCGCGAATTCATTGTCCCAGGAAAGGGAAACTATATTGATACATTCCTGGGGTCAGATACATCACATGATCACACTGACAGAACCACAGGCACATAGACGCAGGCAACAGAGCATGCACAATGTCGGCACTAGTACAGTGTATATCCACCTTTCGCAGCAATGCACGCTGCTATTCTCCCATGGAGACGATCGTAGAGATGCTGGATGTAGTCCTGTGGAACGGCTTGCCATGCCATTTCCACCTGGCGCCTCAGTTGGACCAGCGTTCGTGCTGCACGTGCAGACCGCGTGAGACGACGCTTCATCCAGTCCCAAACATGCTCATTGGGGGACAGATCCGGAGATCTTGCTGGCCAGGGTAGTTGACTTACACATTCTAGAGCACGTTGGGTGGCACGGGATACATGCGGACGTGCATTGTCCTGTTGGAACAGTAAGTTCCCTTGCCGGTCTAGGAATGGTAGAACGATGAGTTCGATGACGGTTTGGATGTACCGTGCACTATTCAGTGTCCCCTCGACGATCACCAGAGGTGTATGGCCAGTGTAGGAGATCGCTCCCCACACCATGATGCCGGGTGTTGGCCCTGTGTGCCTCGGTCGTATGCAGTCCTGATTGTGGCGCTCACCTGCACGGCGCCAAACACGCATACGACCGTCATCGGCACCAAGGCAGAAGCGACTCTCATCGCTGAAGACGACACGTCTCCATTCGTCCCTCCATTCACCCCTGTCGCGACACCACTGGAGGCGGGCTGCACGATGTTGGGGCGTGAGCGGAAGACGGCCTAACGGTGTGCGGGACCGTAGCTCAGCTTCATGGAGACGGTTGCGAATGGTCCTCGCCGATACCCCAGGAGCAACAGTGTCCCTAATTTGCTGGGAAGTGGCGGTGCGGTCCCCTACGGCACTGCGTAGGATCCTACGGTCTTGGCGTGCATCCGTGCGTCGCTGCGGTCCGGTTCCAGGTCGACGGGCACGTGCACCTTCCGCCGACCACTGGCGACAACATCGATGTACTGTGGCGACCTCACGCCCCACGTGTTAAGCAATTCGGCGGTACGTCCACCCGGCCTCCCGCAAGTCCACTATACGCCCTCGCTCAAAGTCCGTCAACTGCACATACGGTTCACGTCCACGCTGTCGCGGCATGCTACCAGTGTTAAAGACTGCGATGGAGCTCCGTATGCCACGGCAAACTGGCTGACACTGACGGCGGCGGTGCACAAATGCTGCGCAGCTAGCGCCATTCGACGGCCAACACCGCGGTTCCTGGTGTGTCCGCTGTGCCGTGCGTGTGATCATTGCTTGTACAGCCCTCTCGCAGTGTCCGGAGGAAGTATGGTGGGTCTGACACACCGGTGTCAATGTGTTCTTTTTTCCATTTCCAGGAGTGTATTTTCGCTTGTTCCAGCCACAATGTTCTTCCACCAAGCATACTTTTATTTTATTTTCTTTTGCCTCCAGACAGCAAGCTCCCACTCCCACTGTTCACATTACGGGGTTCTGTGGCCTTCAGTGCTGTAAGCTACCACCTCCTCGCTCTGTTCTGTATATCTGTCCCCTCAATTATCTTCTTAGCCCCTCTTTTGCCGACAGTGGCTTCTGAGAAATGGGTTGTTCATGTCGCCCTTTTTGTGAGCACTCAAAAGTAATTACCTCTCGGACATGCAGTACTATAGAAATTGGTAGTACTTGGTGCCAGTATTAGCAATGAAATGCCGAACAGTCCGATTGTGCTTCATAAACAGTGATATAATGTAACTATATATAATTTATAGAATATTAAATGTGTGGTGGCAAAACCTTGCCACGTTAGAGTGGAACGCCTCTGGGACACGATCGGGTGCTGGCATCCGGAATGAACTGTGTGTAGACGTCTGGCCCCGCATACCTCCAGAAACCAATCAGAGACTTTCTTAATTCATGCTGTGCAGAACTGCTTTGTGATGCATTGAAAATGTAGCCCAAGACTGTACTAAGCAGATGGTGACAATGATTTAACTCATCAGCGTGTAAAACGTGGCTACCCCATGACGTTGGTACAATCACGAATAAACATGAATCAGAAACTGTTAATTTTTTCCCTCTTTGGTCACGCGTGGCTAATGTGCGACGGCCAGTAGTGGAAGACCAGTGGCGCTGAAGTCGCTCAAACAGCATGGAGGCACCGTCTGGTGGCTAGTCCCCATTACACTGTGACATTCGGAATCCTTACTGTGGTGACGATGTTGCCGTGCTGCCACCCTTTTCACTGTTTGGCCACTAGCCTAATAATATAATCTGGCACCATCTGGTGCAGCGTACTTCGCCAGTAGTAAAAATTTGCCATTATTTCAGGTAAAGAGCATTAAGCTATAGAATGTTTTTAAATTAACTCGTGTGCATAAGGAGCGCACCTCAACGTTAGATAAACTAAAGTAAATCATGCTATTCTACCATAAGTGAATACCTTACTGTCTCGTTGCAGAGCAATCTATCTTAATTCACAGTTTTAGGAGATGAAGCAGCTGTTACACTGGAGTATCTGTAACCCAAGCACACCGACCGTTAGCTGTACTGGGATTCAAACCACTGTTCGTGGCAAAATCGTGATGCTATGAAACGTTAGTCGATACAGGGAGGAACATCTGGGAACCGTATCTGCACAACGCAGAATTGCTATGTGTAAACAGTACGGTATTGAATAATGAAAATTCGTTCATTGAAGTAAAAAGAGCAATCTTTAACTCACGAATTACTATCTTGTGACATACACTATAAGGTGGTATCTCTAGGACCCTTATGTTTAACTGAAGAATTACAGCACAAATCATTTGAAATTTTTAATTTAATTTATATACCATTATTTTCACTTTCATTTAAGTGCTGTTTAAAAACTTCTTGTTGATTTTATCGTACTAAAGAATGTCTGTAATATTTTTTATCATACAAAATCACGTACTCTTGTGCATACATTTAAACATTACACAAAAACGAGCAGTCAGAGAACTGAATTTCATATTCGAAATATTGTAGTATTTTGTAGCAGGTAAACGTTCAATTAAAACTAGATTCGCTGGTTTAAACTTGCACATAAAAACTGCACTCGACAGGTACGCAAAGAACGTCTGAAAAATTGACATTCCTTGCTGGAATCTACATCTTTCTTTATCACCTGAATCACCGTCCTTTTCGCTAGTAAAACTGTGATCACTGGCTGTTCTAAAATCGTCTTTTTCGCCTATTTCTTGATCTATGTCACTGACAGCTTCCTCCATCCACTGATTAATAACTTCATTAAGGACTCGAGAATAGACGCTGACACAGCCAAGGGTCTTATTCCCAGAGTACCAGTCTCTCCTAGAATTTACGGTGTTCCAAAGATACCTAAGGAAAGTTATCCTTTGGGGTCAATAGTGAATGGGATCAATTCGCCTACTTACATTATGGCAAAGTATGTAGCCTGCAAATTAAGACGTCTGCTTGGCAAGACGGACTCTTATGTGAAGATCTCGATTCGCTTTATACAACGCCTACAGGGAGAAACAATTTTAGCTAGGAACATCTTGGTCAGCTCTGACGTGAAGTCACGACTTACGAACGTGCCATTAAACGAAACC
Source organism: Schistocerca gregaria (assembly GCF_023897955.1). Classification (NCBI taxonomy): domain Eukaryota; kingdom Metazoa; phylum Arthropoda; class Insecta; order Orthoptera; family Acrididae; genus Schistocerca; species Schistocerca gregaria. The sequence goes on along the minus strand of NC_064921.1, from coordinate 106,818,654 downwards.
ATCCGCATCCTTCAGGAACATGTCCCACCAGACGTATGCGACCTGGTTGAGTTGTGTCTGACTTAAACGTACTTCAAATGGCAAAGAAAATATTACGGGGAGACAGACGGCGTAGCAACGGGGTCTCTTCTATCTCTCCTGGCAGCCGACATATACATGGAAGCGTTTGAAGCGACGCCCCTTGTTTCAGCTTCTGTACGCCATGTTGCTGGTTCAGATACGTGGACGACAGTTTCGTTATATGGCCGCATGGTGAAAATGGAGCTACACAAGTTTCACGAATATTTGAACAACATGCACGGGAAGATACGGTTCATGCTTGAAGTAGAGAAGAATGGTGCAACTCCATTTCTAGACGTCGAAGTATACAGAAAAACGGAGGGCAGACTGGGACACTAAGTATATCGCAAGCCTCAGGCAGGTATCTGCATGCCCAATCCTACCACCACCCAACACAGAAGAACTCTGTCATCCGTTCTTTGGCAATCCGTGCGCAGCGCCTAAGTGATACACAAAACATAGGACCTGAGCTTAAAAGGCTACGCAGAATGTTTCTAGCCAATGGCTACAGCCATAAGTCGATCCACACAGCCTTTTCGACGAAACCTAGTAAAAAAGATAATCAAGAAATACACAAACTGCAATCAAAAGTGAATTTACATTATGTGAAAAATGTTACTGGCCGAACAGGCAAAAACGCCTTCGCCGCGTTGGGGAGCAGACTGTTTTCTATAGTGGTCGCAGGATCCAGGACTTGCTGGGCTCCACTAAGGACAAGGTGGGTGCATTACACACTGTAGGTGTGTACAAGGTGAAATGCGAATGTGGAGAGGCATACATCGGCGAGACTGGCAGGCCGATAGCAACGCACATTCGGGAACAGGAGCGCTATATTCGTCTAGGAAAACACAATGAATCTGCAGTGGCAGATCATCAGCAAGACTGTGGAAAAGAAATAAAATTCAGCGAAGCCTGTGTGTTGGCCAAGCAGCCGGTTGTGACGAAATGCAAAATCAGGGGAGCCCTAGAAATACGTAAGCACCCTAACAACATGAACAGGGAGGACGGACTCAGGCTTGCCCCATCTTGGCTGCCAGCAATCAGAGCTCAACATACCACACTGTGAACACGAGGTACGAGCACCACGGGCGAGTAACTGCCGCCGAGCGGCCGACGACCAGCATTTGGTAAACAGCAGCCAACTTCTCATTCGACGGTGATCACCAGTGATCACCAGTTTAACACAAGAGCCAATAGACAACAGAGGTTACGTTCTCCCTCCTCTGCAATAACCTATTAAAATAAAGTTCCCTCTCCTTCTTCCTCCAGTGACCAATGACACGAACTATCTTTTAAAACTATGACGTAAAGGCATGCGCAGTGAACAGTAACAACAAGCTGTAAGCGATACTGTATAGCTCAGGCTGTTCCAGCTCGTCGGCTCCGTTGTGAGCCGCGGAGCGCTCCGTGCTCCAGGGAGCCGTGTCGCTCCCTGTGACCATTCAAGTGGGTCGGCACGCCGGCACGTGGCACGGCTAGCTGAGGCAGGCGGCAAAGCAAGCGTTTTGATGTGCCAGCTGCGTCTTACAAGATCGACAACCTCGTACTCTTAGCCACTAAGACTTGGTGACATGCTACACCAGGAAATACGATGTTCTCAGGAAATAAATAAGTAACAACTGTTTTACAATAAATTGCATGCTAAATTTATTGGGCCTCTGTAGCTTTACATTTTCTCTTCATTACAAGATCGGAAATATCAGACGTCAAAGTGTTCGCAGCGTTAATGCGGAGGATGGCCTTCATTGTTGCATTCTGAAGAAACGATGGTTCCTTACTTTTTACTCTTTTCATTGCTGAGAAAAACTGCTCACAACAATACGTAGATTCAAACATGCACATGATCTGAGCGGCATTGTTGTGAAGCTTGGGAAATGTTTTTTACTGTAATGAACGATACCATCGTGACAAATCCAACGTGTTGTAGTACCTCTGCTTCAACAAAGTTGAATTTTGCAAATCAATAATCTAAAATTGAACTGACGATGACAAGTCATCGAGGGAAACTGAGAAAGGAGTGCTAGACACCTTAAGTTCCATTTCCAAGCTAGTGAGGTCACAGAATCGTATTTCAAACGACGTGATGAGCTGCTTTAACTTTGCTTGGTAATCACCGGAGGTGGTTTTAAAGAATTAAGACGACTGAAGAACGTTGAATATCCATTACTCATCTACCTTTCAAATAAACGTAACTTTTCCATGGACGCTTTGATCTGGTCATGCATGTCACCGATTAGCTGCCCTTTGCCCTGCAATGACAGATATAAATTATTCAGATGCATAGTTATGTCAGCTAGGAACGCCAAGTCTGATATCCATTTTATATCTTTTAGGCAACCCATTTCTTCCCCTTTCATTTGGAGAAAAAGGGATATTTCCTCACGAATGGCAAATAAAACATCAAGAACTTTTCCCCGACTCAGCCAACGAACTGTACTGTTGTAACCTATATCCCCATACCCCGCTTGCATATCTTCCAGGAATCCTTTGAATTGGCGAGGATTCATACCGTGACGCCATACAAAATTCACACACTTCACATCTTTCATTGCTCCACCTAGCTCTACTGTTTCAGCATACAGTGCCTCTTGGTGAATAAAACAATGAAGAGTCAAAATGTCTTTCCCGAATTCGTCCCTGAGTTTATTTTTCAAACGAGAAGCTCGGTTGGAACAGCCTGGTATAGCTGAAACACACCAGTAGACCCAGAAAGAAGGCCGCTGCAACGTGACCGAAACGTTGGTTTTTCTCGAGCAGCAGTAGTTTTATACATTATGACGAGGTACTATACCCAGAAAACTTTTATGTCAACTGACTCTGGCAGCGGAAGCCTACGTAATTAACTTTATCAAACTTAAGATCGTTGAAATTAAAATGCTCCTGCGCACACATTTTGAGCTATATTTAAGGAAACAGATACGTAATTCAAAAGGCGAGGTGTAGAAGACCGCAGCACGTGTCATTAACGCAAATCAACAACAAACAAACAAGGAGATCCAGAACGATATTTTCACTCTGCAGCGGAGTGTGCGCTGATATTAAACTTCCTGGCTGATTAAAATTGTGTGCCGGTCCGAGACTTGAACTCGGGACCTTTCCCAGGTTCGCAGGAGAGCTTCTGTAAGGTTTCGAAGCTAGGAGACGAGGTACTGGCAGAAGTAAAGCTGTGAGGACTGGGTGTGAGTCGTGCTTGGGTAGCTCAAATGGTAGAACTCTTGCCCGTGAAAGGCAAAGGTCCCGAGTTCGAGTCTCGGTTGGGCACACAGTTTTAATCTGCCAGGACGTTTCAAAGAAGGATATAATGCAACTGCAAGCGCAACGTTATACGATTAGCGATATAATGATGGTAGCGGAAGTGCAGAAGCATTCCGCTATAACTGACCTAGGAGAACGAGTTCGAAATTTTTCGCGCTGTCTGATACACCACACCTAATGAATTAAGGGTTAAGACCGACACTTAAGGATCACACTGGTGAAGTACAGGAGTCACCGAAATCCAAAGTTGTCCTGTCGTTCATTACCGATGTCACTCATGGTATAGCGAAGATCTTGATCAAATACGATACAGTCTGTAACCGCGCTGCTACTACGGTCGCAGATTCGAACTCTGCCTCGGGCATGGCTGTGTGTAATGTCCTTAGATTATTTAGGTTTAAGTAATTCTAAGTCTAGGGGACTGATGACCCGAGATGTTAAGTACCATAGTGCTTAGAGTCATTTGAATCATTTTTTGAAACACTATATCGGCGTAGTCTACAAACCCGCACAATGACGCCTTAGGTCGGCCACGAACACTGGCAAACTGCTTTAAAAAGCAGAAATTTACAAAATGCCATGTACTTTTGCATGTGTGTTTATAAATATCACTAAGAGAATGGTGGGAAAACGCCTGAAACAACTTCAGTGGAACTGTAGAGGAACAGAAACAGATAGAAGACGTGTTACAGAATATGCTTTGAAGCCAGGAGACCATCAGATTTAATTTGATCGCAGGATCTGCATGCTGCGAGCATTACGAAAAGCTGTACAGAGAGATGACAGAGATTACAGATCACGTCAATAATTTCAATCGAAAGGAAACTGTACGGTATTTTTGTTGTGGTGCTAAAAAAATACGAATTGACACTTTCTGACGCAAGCAATAACAGGCGGACACAGACGACGCTGGCAGGGAGTCAGCAACTATGTCAGACGAGTTTAATAATCTTCAAATGCATGGAAGCCTTCGATAGCACACGTCAAAGATAAGATCTTTAGAGAGTGCCTTTTCATTGACATTTTGGCATACTGATTTCTTCTGGGCTCTTCACGGAGCCGAGCTACCAGGAGGTACCGCGGACAAGCGACTAGTGTGATGTCATAAGTTCGTTGCAAGGCGCGTATTTATCGTGGACCTCGTATGAAAACATTGACGTCTCTGAGCGGAAGCACGAGGAAACGAACTTTTGTTGCACTCACTAGCGAGGCAGGACGAGTATCGGACATTCATAGCAACTACAGCGACCCTGGAAAATAACATATCCTCCGCAGACGGCAACGAAACTGAGTTTATCCAAGAAATTCATACGACAGGGGCAAAATACAATGTATTTTCCTAAATACGATATTTCCGGCCGTGTCACACTGAAAATGAATGAAACACAGTCTGGGTCACTACTGTATTTCGTGCTATGATGACCGGTTAGACCTGATTATTAGATTATGGTTAAGATTTAATGCTGCAAGAATCAGTTTGTCACTACTGACACCTTGCGTCTTGCATCACTAGATGTTAAGATGATCTGTTAGCCAGACCGATACTGATTATCAGCAATTTCGAGAGCCATTGAATATGCAACGTAACACGATTCTCTTTCTCGGCCAATTTCTGTTGAAAAAATGCAGAATTTGTTGTGGGACATAGCGGAATATACCCGCTTCAACCCCCGTAGTTCCATGAAGTTTCGATCGGTGGTGGGACTATGTCTTCAAAATGGCGCCTTTAACGGAGCTGCATTCCAAGATTAGATTAGATTAGATTAGTACTTGTTCCATAGATCATGACTGCGGCACTTTGTAAGTAGGCTGTTTAGGTTTTTTTTTATTGGTAACGCCGCCGCCACGTAGCGCTCTGTATGAAAATCACTGGCTGTGCCGTGTGCAGTCTGTGGCTGGTTTGCATTGTTGTGTGCCATTGTAGTGTTGGGCAGCGGCAGCTGGATGCTAACAGCGTGTAGTGTTGCGCAGTTGGAATTGAGCCGCCAGCAGTGGTGGACGTGGGGAGAGAGATGGAGGATTTTTGAAATTTGTAATAATTGATGACATGAACTGATATATATATATATATATATATATATATAATGACTATTAAAGTAAATACATTGTTTTTTCTCTATTAAAATCTTTCACTTGCTAACTATACCTATCCGTAGTTAGTGCCTTCCGTAGTTTGAATCTTTCATTTAGCTGGCAGTAGTGGTGGTCGCTGTATTGCAGTAGTTCGAGTAACCAAGATTTTTGTGAGGTAAGTGATTTGTGAAAGGTATAGGTTAATGTTAGCCAGGGCCATTCTTTTGTAGGGATTATTAAAAGTCAGACTAAAAAATATTGTGTGTCAGTTTAAGCACAGTTTTGTATAATTTTTCTAAGGGGACGTTTCAACTTCGTAATGATGTGGAACGTGTCAGTTTAATAAAAGGTGTCTATATAAGATATTACATTAGACCAAATATTACATGAGACTCAATATTTTAAATTTTTTTTCTTTTTTTTGTGGATGTTGGGAAATTACCCACTTACTATATCCAAAAATTCATCTAAAGAGTTAAAGGAGTTGCCATTAAGAAATTATTTTAACTTCCTTTCAAATGCTATATGGCTATCTGTCAGACTTTTGATTCTATTAGGTAAGTGACCAAAGACTTTTGTGGCAGCATAACTTACCCCCTTCTGATCCAAAGTTAGATTTAACCTTGACTAGTGAAGATCATCCTTTCTCCTAGTATTGTACCCATGTAAACTCCTATTACTTTTGAATTCGTTCGAATTGTTAATAACAACTTTCATATGTGAATATATATATATATTGTGAGGCTAAAGTGAAGATCTCTAGCTCTTTAAATAAGTGTCTGCAGGATGATCTTCGATGGGCTCCAGCAATTATTCTGATTACACGCTTTTGTGCAATGAACACTCTTTTACTTAATGATGAGTTACCCCAGAATATGATGCCATAGGAAAATAATCGTGGTAAGCTAATTTCCTAAGATGTATGCCAAAATTTGCAATAACCCTAATAGCATAAGTAGCTGAACTAAAACCTTTCAGCAGATCCTCAGTGTGTTTTTCCAGTTCAACACCTCATCAATGCATACACCTAGAAATTTTGAATATTCTACCTTAGCTAGAAGCTCTCGTTGAGTTTCTTTTGGTGGAAAACCAGAGCATTGCGAACACCCGTAGGAACTCAGAGAGTGTCTACGTAACCTGGCAGTAAATAAAAGGACGATGAGTCGTAGAGCAAGGCGTCTGTCTACATAGGAAGAAGGTCGCGCAAACCTCTCCGATATCCCACATACCGACCACTCGCACACATCTGTGACACATGCAATGTTAGAACGCGCGGACACTCACTAGGTGATCAATGGCCACCAGTCAAACACCTTGCTGCTCACCTGGACGTCTGTGTTGGTACTGCTGAAACACTTGCCCAGTTTTTGTGGTACCCAAAAGTGTATGCCAACTGGGATCTTCGCCTCCTGACAGGAGACCATTAACAGCAATGGAGTACCAGCTGTTCGGAATTGTTTGTGCGTTACGACACTGATTGTGACAATTTTTTAGTCGAACATCGCCACAGCCGAAACATGGGTTCATCACTTCTAATCGGGAACAAAGCGGTACTCCATGGTGGCGACACACCACCTCTCCACCGAAAACAAACTCGCGCCCTCAGGCAGTAAATGCATGGCGATGTTCTGGGACTCTGTGGGGGTCATTCATTGTCCCCCCATCATGGCGCAGCTATGTAAGGTGTCAGGCAAATACAACACCTTCCATGAAAACCCTGACATGATAAGCAACTCCAGTAGTACGTCACATAGCTCCGAATAAATCGTGACATTAAATTAACCAAAGTAATACGAGTAACGAGTGAGCAAATGGAATAGCACAGACTAATACAAGAATGCCTAAATGCATGTCCTACCTTCCCACCGTGAGACCGACGCAGTTCCGAGGGGAGAAACGATAACAGAAGCCGAGAGCAGAACCGTGTTGAGCTAGAAGGCCCTACGATAAGGGATGGACTGGACACCCACGTCACCACCCTACCTCTAAGACTACCACCCCCACGTTTGAGCGTGAGACTTTTTCGCGTGTCTGTTACATTAGGACCACCCCCCAGCCCATGTTAAAAGATAAAGCCCTCCAGAAGAACAGTATAGATCTTACGATAACGCTAAAAGGACCACACCAGCTGCAGGTTTTAGCGTGAGACTTTTTCGCGTCTCTGTTACGTTGCAAACTTTAAAAACATTGCCCCATCACAAAAAGTATAACGTTTCTCATTGGATAGACAGAATTTTTGTAGGCGGAGCTTAAGGTTATCATTGAGATCCTGACTGGTCAGATGAAAACATAGACAGATAGTTTTTTTAAACCAACTTAGGTAAATTGTAGTAAGGAGAAGTTAGGAGAGAGTTGCTTCCGAGATGGCGAGGTGAGCGGAGCTGTGCTGCCCGCCGCTGCCCTGACGCTGCCTAACACCGACAAAGTAATGAACGCACGCGACGCCGCATTTTTGAGGGCATAAGGCTTCACTCAGAACTGCAGAAGTCTCATCTGTTACACCCCCTTTTTGCGTAATACTAGTGTCGATCGTTAATTAAAACTCATGGTGTTCACATTTGGCACTTGAAGTAAAAATCTGAAACGCGATAATTTTTGTGTTATATAGTTATTGAGAAGCCACATCAGCCACTGTGTGTAATTTACGACAAGTTAGATAAGTAATTAAAGATAATTGAGGGTCACTGTAGACCATTTTGATAGTTTTCTCTTTTGTGAAACTTAATTTAAACCTATATTATAGATGTGATATGGCATAGGTCATCCTTCGATCCATTGTAGAACTTGGAAACCCGTTCAGGGAATATTCGTTCACATTTTGTTGAACGCAGTTGGTTTTTACCATCTTGTATTAAAACATTTCCTTTTATCAATAGTGCAATTTATAAACGATGTTTTGTGAGCAGAATAAAATTTCCAATGGTAAACGTAACTGCTTTTCGACGTTATTTTACCAGCTGACTAAAAATAGGAAAGCCTTGAACCCCTTCCACTAAATTTAGTTAGTATTAAGATTCTTTTACAGGGAGTGCAGTGGAGCTGACGCTGAGATCATTAAGTATTTGGTTATATCATTGCTAGTCTCACTGAACTCTTCTGAATTCTGCATGTCATGTGTGGTCTGGCGTCTCCTTACCAACAACAGGTCCCAGGTTCAAACTAGTCAATTCCCTAAAAAACACGCTCAGAGCGTCGTCGCGCGAAAGTGGTGGGGAGACACGATATAGAACAAACAGACACCACCATGAATGTTTAGAATTGTCCCCCCATCATGGCGCAGCTATCAACTCTGAAATGTTATGCACTGCCCTCAAGAAATTGGAGAAACGGCTTCAGCAAGTTTGTCGCCACAAAACTGCGAACGAACTTCACCTTCTCCATGAAAACGCAAGGTTTTACACAAGTCCTTGCACCCAAGAGGAGCTCACGAGACATCGTTGAACTGCTCCTATTCATCCACACTACAGCCCCGATCTCTCACGTTTCGACCTCCCTCTGTTTGGCACAGTGAAGGATGCACTCTATGGGAAGCAGCACGTGGATGATGGGAAGGTTACTGATGCAGCAAGGCGTTCGTCCAGACGTCGACCAGTAGAGTGGTATCATGCGGGCATACAGGACCCCCCCCCCCCCCCCCCCCGAGTAAGATTGTGTAAGGCCGTCGCACTGAATGACTTTATGAGTTTGCACCCGAGAAAGGGAGGGAATAGTACGGTGCATTTGAATCCTCAATAAAACCAACTTGCTTTCAGGACGAAAAGTGTTGCATTAGTTATCGAAGGCCCTCCGTAGAAAGACTGTGATCCAGACGTCGTATTCCTCTCAGTATACCAATGAGGATCACGGTTTTTGTGACAAGCCGTCCTTTCTGAAAAATATCTGGCACAGTACAGTACTCTTACATGTAGTTCTTACCCCACTGGTGTATAAAGCCCTATTACATATATGAATTTGTCTGTAGAACATGACCAGTTACCTAGCATATGGAGTTACCATTACTTTTTCTTTTTTTTGCTTTTTTTTCGTAGAGCGCGCAGGTGGCGGAAATCTCATGGCTGAGAACCCCCCATGTGCACCGGCCGGCGCCGCCGCCTAATGGAGACGCAAATGAGGAACCGGTATTGAATTAAGAGCGTGCCGCCCCCCTGCCCGGCTGCCCGGGCGCAGCGGCCGCCGGGCACCCGCTGTTACCTGCAATTAGAGGCGAGGACCAACTCTAAACAAAAATTAATGGCCTCCACTACTTTCGCTAGCCGCGGGCCGCTTTCATTTATCTTGCGCTCGCCGGTCGCGCTGCTCCCTTAAAAGGATTCGCTGGTATTACGCGTCAGGCCTTCCCATACTAACTCATTTAACTGGCTGACTCGCCCCTTCACGGCGACGGACGTTGTAATCGCCATTATTGCCGTGATTTCAAGTCGCTCGTTGAATTACACATTGAGGAACCTTGCCTTAGGTCGTGATGTAGGTAGATCTCTGCTATATTTCTAGTTTCAGAACTGTGGAGTCACATTGCTAAGGTCGGCAGTTGAATGTGACAACTACAGCGTTTAAAACGTGACGTAGGAAACGTAATATTCGATACCGAAGTGTGTCTTTATGGGAAATGAGGAGCTGATGTTAAGAACACAAAAATTCTGTAGCCACTGTCGAAGCCGGTACCATGTCAGTGCCAGGGCTATACAGGCTATGTGTGAACGATTTGTCTACGTCAGAGTCTGTCTGCATTACACTAGTAAATGGCTTCATGTACAATCAGGGGACCGAGCGACGTGGCGCAGTGGTTATCACACTGGAGTCGCATTCGGGAGGATGACGCTTCAAAGCCGCGTCAGCCCATCCTGATTTAGATTTCCAATGAATTCCCTAAATCCCTTCAGGCAAATGCCGCCATGGTTCCTTTGAAAGGGCATGCCCGACTTCCTTCCACGTGCTACCCTAATCCGATGGGACTGACGACTTCGCTGTTTGGTCCCCTCCATCTAATCAACCAACCAATCCACCAGTTAGGGGAAACTAAGTTTAGAATTAAGGAAGCCCGAGCACAACTAAATGTTATCACAAGCAAGGTAAGGGTTTGTAAAATCAAATTCAACCTGACAATACTGCTTCTGTTATCTTCAATTTCAACAACCTACCCAACACCTTCATTATCAAATATCCATTGCTTGCCTGTACTTCATGTGACTCCACATTTATTTTCATCTGGACTCAGTAATAAAATATTGACTTGCAAAGAGATTAGCAGTCAATGTATTACATTTTGGGCAAGCATCCATGTGCATCCTAACTCTTCCGCGGATATTTCAGCTGAGTATTTATCGGATATCATCAGAATGAGCCAATGACCTAATGACACGAATTTTTCTTTACTGGTGTTGGGAGATTACAAGCCTCTTATGGCATGTCTCCTTTCATTTTTCTCAATTTGTTTCTTTTTTTACATCATTTTATTAATGTGTCTTTGTGGAGGCGGGCCTAGAATAGTTATTGCTGTAAATGAAACCAGTGATGAGGACTCCGATTTTCATTCGTGGTATTTCAACTGGTGTTGGGACAGTGCTTGATCTTCTATCCTTCTTACGTGGATGAGCTGGAATTCGACTAGGGTCACCTGCGCTGAGTGTGTCAGAAAAACATTAAGGTTTTCTGAGAATACGAGGGGGATGGACAATGACATGTGGCGGCTCATAGGTTGGCAGATCTGCTGCTGGTCTAGGCCATTGCATTATGCAGGAAGCGATACAGGGCGCGACTTTCTGGAGTCAACATTAAAAGTTTTGTTGATTTTTCCATCTGGGTTTCGCTTAGTTGGCGCCATGTGTTAGTATTGTTTTCAGTTGTTCTTGGAATCTGAAGTCTGAAGCCACGGGATGCCCAACACATTGGCGGCTAGCATCCGGGCAATATTTTGTTCATTTTTGGTGGCGGTTTTTACGGCTACTTTCTCGCGTCCTGCGAAATGCCGGAAGAGACTGGACAACTCAAGAAGATGCCATGAGGTGGTGGAGAACCCTACTGACAAATGACGGCAACGAGCACGGTTGTTACACAAATGTTGCTATCTAGCATGGTGGGATTTTGTGGCGAGCACTAAACACACAGGACTGGCGCATTTTCTCCCGGCCTCCTATGATTGGAAATATTACTGCATGGTGGGGTAACCTCTGAACCACCAGGGAGAATAGGTGTAATTGATAAATGTCTCCTCCTGGTGATGTGTAGACTAAAGAGTAAGACTGTCTCGAAGATGACAGAAGCTGTCACCAGACAGCCCAGTAGTACGAGGGTGTGATATTTAGATATTTGCTGTCTACTCACTGCCTAAGATCTTGATGGAAAAGTATGTACTGTGCCGGTGTAATAGGGAGCTGTAATTCTTCTCGGACGCCCTCAGCAGCGTAATCTGTTGCTACCGCATTACATTACCCACGATTTTGCGTGAGGATTTTTACATCGTTCTCCTTTCCGAAGACCATTATCGCACAGTCGGGGTTTGCCAATATCCCTGCTCATAATATATTACTTCATTCAGTATTTCTGAGTAGGTGTCACTAAAAAAAGCAGTTACTTATTCTCAACACCATTATTTTGTAACTTGTTCTGTTAAAACACTGTTCAATGCAAAGCGTATTTACGTATTCATTAGATAAAATAAATCTCTTTGTGATCCTTAATGTGTTTATCATTCAGTAGTCAGAAGGTAAATCTCATGTCTTGCCTATTTTTATAAATATTGAGCATAGATATTGATTAGTAACTTTCTGAAATCATACCGTGTGTGCATCTCTTTCCATTTCTCATTTACAGGCCCTTTTTATTAATTCTCTTACTGCTCATTTCCTCATTATGCATAAATTAAGTTGGTAGTGAAAGGGAGGGGGGAAGGGGTGGTGGGGGAAGGTTGAGGTGCATGAGCAGCTCTCATTCAGTATCACACTTCTCCACTCTGGCACGTCCCAGTATTTCAATAGCCCTTGAAAGGGCGGGATGGCATCAAATAAAACCTCTTTCAATTACTGCTAAAATACAATCACTGAACGTAAATGAAAGGAAGAGGACAATGATTGGAACTCCTCGTGAAGGGCACTCCTCGTGTGGTATCATTCATCATTTCTCTGCATTTGAATTTACTTTTTGAGCAGAGAATCACAACTGAAATAGGGCTAATTTGCCCCAAAAATTCGAACAATTGTAAAACATTTAATGTCATTACATGTTCAAATGCTGTGCTTCAAAACCCATTTCTTGTGTTAAAAAAAGGGGGTGCATCAGAAATATAAACTCGTTAGTTGAGGCAGTGCTGAATGACAATCAGGACAACTGCAGGATTGTCATACAAGATGTTGGACAAATATTCGATTCTAAATACCTTGTGAATTTAACAAAACCTAACAGTTAAAAAATTTACAATTGCGTTTAAAGTAATACCATGTTAAATATCTTCAACATTTCGTGGCCCTGTGAGCAACTGTATAAATATTAATTTTAATTTTAATAATGAACAGCCTCAGTTGCACCGTTTACCTAGAAATTTACATAGGTTTCAGTGGGGATAACCCGACCTTCTTCAGAATAACAGTATCTATCGTTTGTCCATAATGGACATCGTCAAGCTAAAACTACAAATCCGTAAGTTATCGTCAGAATGTAAAATTTATCTGGCATTGCCTCGGCCCCACTTCGCGACCGCGATGCGGCAGCCACGAGTGCTGTACTGCACGAGTTCCAGTACAGCACTTGTGGCTGCCGCATACCATCCGATTCAGCGGCTTACCAAATGACCGAGGAAGTTGTAGAGTCTCGCAGCAGGCGCTTGGTGTCCAAGCTAATGTACCATAAGCCGCCAGGAATGCGGTGGGCTGATCCACTTCGCCCACGAATGGAATGCATCAGAAAGCCATCTCTCTAAATACCGAGCCTTCTAGGTCCCCCATAGATCAGCCTTCCACCGTAACGGTTCCAGCGTACAAGGCAACACACTATTTCAACACGGACATCATCTCGTGCTTCTACGGCCGACGTTTCCCCTCTCACCCTCTCCGGAGAGACCAGTCTTGCTCTCCATTCATAGATCCCTGCAAAATTCGCAACGGCGCGTAGTCGCGCCGCCTCACGGCGCGCCACAACAGTGAATTAACGCCAGTAGGCCGGGAAGCAAATATCAATACGAGACAGCATGGCTCAATAATGTTAAGTTGTTATACTTCAGTGGTGCTGCAGCTGTGCAATGTACTTGTAGAGTTTGAACCGATGCGGATAACTATGGGGTACTGTGCAACCACAGGCAGTGACTGAGAGGGGAGCTAAGGTCCAGGGAGGAAAAGGGAGGGATGTCGTGAGGAGGAGTGTTGTGCCGAGGGCTGGAAAGAATAATGTATCAAGGGACGGAATCCACTGTTGGGTAGTGGTATTTGGTTCAAGTTCCGGCACGAGACGAATGGAACAGGGCATATGGATGCAGTGGTTCAAATGGTTCAAATGGCTCTGAGCACTATGGGACTTAACTTCTGAGGTCATCAGTCCCCTAGAACTCACAACTACTTAAACCTAACTAACCTACGGACATCACACACACCCATGCCCGAGAAAGGATTCGAACCTGCGACCGTAGCGGTCTCGCGGTTTCAGACTGTAGCACCTAGAACCGCTCGGCCACCCTGAAGGGCTATGGATGTAGTGGCGCAGCAGGATACCTGGTTTGGTGATTGGTGAATATTATTTTGGATGCCGGGACTGAGGCTTGCGACACATGTATTGGGTCTGAAGGGACTTCAAGAAGAGAAGGTATGGGAAGTGGATCAGTTGGTACAGAGATGCGACTTGTGCTTCGGGAAGTGTATAAGGCCTACTCTTCCAGATTTTCAAGGGAACTGAAAATTTGGGGGAGGCGGAAATCCAGTTATGACGGAGCGGGTGACGCATTTACAGGTGAGGATAGTGAAAGTATATAGACCCACACTAAGGTGTGGTCTGTTTTAGTTTCAGTAGTTTCAAATCTGTTTCGGGTTTTGAGTTCGAAGGTAACGAGGAGTGCACTCCATATCAAGTCCTAAATAATTTACTGCGTTAACTGGAAGGGTGGTTCAGTTGTAGATGCACAAGTGGAATGGCCGCCTGAAACTTCGAGTGGAGCGACCAAAGGTTGTGGCTTGGTGTTTCCGTGGGTTTACTTGAAGCTTCCCCTTATTCCATTACCGACCAGGAGATTCAATAGGCCTCAGACGGAGGCATGAAAGTTGTAAGCTACGGTGGGTAACAATATAGGCGGTGTCGCTAACATTTTCCCAGAGGCAGGTGATAGTAATGTCCCAAGAGCGATCATAAATGCTTCATCGTCACTTCACATACTCGTACGTGGTGGGAAAAAGTCACTACCTTGCAGATCCCGTGGTCCTGTAGTACATGGAGAAAGCGAGTCTTTACGCTATGTACATTCAGTGACAAATACACCATTGAACATTTGCTGCAGTTCAGTTTTATGAACTGTCAGATTCACTGCCTTAGCAAAATTAAAACCACCCACCATGTGGGTGCCAAATAGTTTGCATAAAAATGGATATGTCGGCCATTAAAATACACTAAAATCTATAACCTGTTACTCGTACATTGGACTGTTGTCTGGACAGTTCACATAATTTTAAAATGCGAACCACAATCTATTAGCCATCAAATAATATAGAGAGCAGGTCCTCTCTTGCCAACAGCCTGGCCGCAGTGGTAACATCGGTTCCCGTTAGACCACCGAAGTTAAGTGCTGTCAGGCTGGGTTAGCACTTAGGTGATCATACAGTCTGCTGAGCGCTGTTGGCAAGCGGGGTGCACTCAGCCGTTGTGAGGCAAACTGAGGAGCCACTTGACTGAGAAGTAGCGGCTCCGGTCTCATAAACTGACATACGGCTAGGAGAGCGGTGTGCTGACCACATGCCCCTCCATATTGTGATACCTGTGGTTGAGGATGACACGGCGGCCGGTCGGTACCGTTGGGCTTTCCAAGACCTGTTCGGACGGAGTTTACAGTTTTTTTAGGTCCTCGTTCAAATGTACTACGGACTTTTTCCAAGAATATAACAGTTAAAATATGATGTCTAGAAATAAGTACCTCACAATGTCCACAAACTAACGAGCCATCTCATCATATTACAAAGCCGTAAACTATACGGAGAGTGGCCAATAACGCTTCTTTTTTGTAATATTTCGTAGGATCGCCAAAGCCTAGCGGTAAACTGTGTTCATTCTGTATATTGTGCAAGCAGCAAATGAAAGCAGGGTGGAAGTTTGAAACGGCATTAACTCTCAGAGGAAGAAATAATTATCGGCTTTGGAACAACGAATACATTAAAATCATGTCATCGACACAGAATTGGTCCCAAACGTGATGCGTTTCTTAGTTCAGGAGTATATTAAATTAAATGCTGTGACCAATATTATACTGGGCAGACAAACCTTTCGTTTGAAACACACATATTCTGAGATTAAAACTGTTTCCGTTTGCACATTTTTGCAAAGGGACATCTGGTGTGGAATACTGGACATAGGGTAGTGTGGAGGTGCTGCACACTGTAGCTATGGAAGGATGCTAGATTTTTTGTAGGAAATAGAAACTGATGGTAAACAGAAAAATATTTTCTGAACTGATACTAAATGAGAAACTAGAAAATAATTAATACTACTTTTTCAATACTTTCGATGACCTACTTTGAAAAAATGTGTTGCAGCGTTCGAGGATTGTAAACGCTGGTGGCGATGAACCCTTCTTGTCGTGTTGTGGACGAAGGACTGCCGTCTTCGTCGTGGCCTACTGTGCTCGCGCGTCGACGTCGACGTCGACTGCGGTGCATGCGGGCGCTGACAGGTGGCGCCTCAATAGCTACGACAGACCACCAACCCTTAATGGCAATTTTAGTTACTAGTTTATAGTACTTTTCATCCTGACTCATTTGGTTTAAAATATGCCTATTATATTCCTTGAATCTAATCCATGTTTAAATGGTTACCTTCTGATACATGTGCTCTGATGTACACCTCACTCAGGTTATGTGAATGTGACATTCATATTTCGAATCGCAGTTATTAAGTATTTTTCTGTACTTACCGCATAAACAATAATTAGAATAGCTGTTACCGGCCAGTTTTCGTTGGCGCCAACAAGAAGGCACGATGGTTAGTGTTCTTATGGCTTCAAATAGTGACAAACATGCTTTGAGTAACTTTTAGGTTTTTGTATTTCCATTATTGACATATTACATTTCGTAACGAGAATATGTCAGCATGCATTCGGGCAGACTTCTCAATTAGCGTGGTATGGTTTCATCATATTTTTCATTTTTCGTATTGTGATGCTTTGAAAAATAATGTAAGTTTTAGCTGTCTTGATGTTTCACTTTGAATGAAAAGCCATTTTTCGTCTGTCTTCAAAGGTTCGAAATTGCTGTTTGTAGCCTAACTCGTATAACCAACAGCATACTAAAATCTTGGCTCATTCGTGAGTACGGTATGATTTTAAAATTTTCATTGTTTTCATTTTTGCACACTAACAACTACCATATTTCAATGAAGTGTTTTAAAAATGTTATTTGTTCGCTTTACCTGATAGCGATATTCCATTTATTTACTTAGTTCCGAGATAAGCTTTTAGACGTTGCCATTATAGCCTACTGTGTACGTAGACAAAGAATCTCGAACGTTCGTAAAGATGACTTAAGAACACGTTTATGTTTACTCTTAATTTGAGAGATATGTATGTCAGGCAAAACCGGTCCTCTGATGTAAAGTAATAAGTTGTAAAAGAATTCCCATGTAACGAGCAAGCCTCTAATTGTTTCTGAAATAAATAAAAAAATTTAGGTTTGCTGGTTGCATGGAATTAGGGGAAAGCAAAGGATTAGCGTCTTGAAAAGAAGTTACAATGTGAATATCAATAAATCTAAAACTGGGGTAAAGGATTATAGTAGAAATAAAACAGGTATCCTGAGGGAATTAGATAATCAAATCAGTTACTACTGAGCCTTGCCATTTGGTCAGAATAATCACCCACGATGGCGGAACTTCATAGGATACGAAATGCAGATTAATTACAGCAAAAAATAATGTCTGACACAGACGAAATTGTTAGCATCTTATATAAATTTAATTTTATTTAAAGTCAGTACCACCATTAGACTTGTTTATTTACAGTGTTACATTTACACTTACACAATCATGATTTCGACTTCAAAGTAGCATTATCAAGTGTTTTAAGTGTTATAAATTACCTGGGATGGCATACTGTAGTATTAAAATACACTATTAGACACATTGTCTAAGATTCGATGTTTCTGGCAGAGCCTACTGCTTTGTTTCATTACTGTGTACACCATCTTGATTCAGTCAAGTGGTGCTGAGTGGGACGTCTGAGTGTGCTGTCAAAATTGTTGAAATCATAATCGAGACTGATTGTTTTAGCCTGTTTTCGCAGACGATGCCTATGGATTTCAAGACTTTCCTAATTGTTCAAGAAAGGTCCTATGTATTCCATATCCAAAAATTGAAAGCATTTCATTCTATACATAGCATATGCACTTAATTTAGAACTTTATTTATTTCTATCACGTCTTAGTTTAAAACTGAACCTTTACGCTTGTGTGGGAGCTTATTGTTAACACAATCTTTCGAAACTGCTGTGCTATTTATACCACTCCCTTCCCTTGAATTGTAATTAACTTACTTTATTGGCCAGTTTAACGGAAGTCGGTTGCTTGCTAGTTGTTTAAGCTATTCTATTGGTCACAGTCACTGCCCACGCTATCGGAGGCTTCCAGGTTCGCCAGAACTTTCTTCATTCCATCCATCCTCATCAGTTCTGGTCTACCAAGAAGTCTCATCCCATGCGGCTCCTCTTCTAGCACTGCCTCCATATGTCTACACTAGTAGGGAAGGGCTGGTTTTGGCACAAAAGTGATGATACCTGCATCAGATCTGTGGCGCCTTACTACAGCTGAGACAACTGCACACCTCATAGTTTCCTAACTTCAGCATCAACGCTACCTTATCTCAAAGGTAACTCCAAGAATCATGACATCCTACCATGTGTCAATGTTAAGGAGGGGAGGGCCTCGCCATCCTCACTGAAATTCTGCAAATTTTGCAAGAACCAAGCCCCGCACCACACCCCCATGCTCATGGTTTCTGCTCTGCCTAAAAACTCGTTTCAGAACTGGCTCACGGTCCTCACATTGATCTGAAGCTATATATCATTCGCCATGGCATAGTGAAACGAGTACCTGTATATTTCTCTACAAGCAGTTAAAAACTAACACTTACGTATAAATGTCAATAACAAAATGGGAATTTTGAGTTTTTTACCATGAGACCTTTCCCACGAGCTCTAAAAACATAAATGAAGGAAAGATCACTTTCAAATCCTAGTTGCTCCTGTCACCAGCAGATGGTTGCACTGAATAATCATATTTCTCTATAAAAGATTAAAAACCAACATTTTATTGGGAAATATCAATAAGAAATTAGAAACTCGTATACGTTGAACAAGATTTTTACCTTAAATTCCACCCCCAAAAACTCAGAACCCACAAATAATGGGAAATTGCATTTCCACCAGTCACCAGCTAATTACCGCACTATAAACAGTGAGCGTAGTTCGACCTTTGAACCACATCAATAGGTGGAACGAATAGCAATTAAAAAAGGCAACAGATCGTAAACTGATTGTTTTTTGTATCTAAGACGTTGCAAATGTTCTAAAATTTCCACAAAATACAGCAGCATTGCGATGTTTGCATTACTAGTTGAGGTTAATTTCCTAGTAGATGTTAATACATGAAAAACGCTATTTGATGTTACAGTACTGCAAAAAACGTCTGCAATGTAAAAAAAAAGGTGTGTTTATTTCCACATATACACATATTCGTCAAATTAGTGACCAAAATTCTGAAGTATTTACCTCAATAGTAGATTTCAACCTGCGACACTCACAGGAATTTGGCCCAAAAATTCGATACCATAAAAATAGCCTGACCATGCTTAGGCCTAAAGATTCGATGTCATAAAAGTACACTGAGTTGGCTGATAACTGCTGAAAAATATGTGTTAGTCAAGCTGGAAAAGCGACTTATTTCAACTAGTCACATCACTATAGCCTCAAAGTATGTATTTCAGAATTTTTAAGTAGTTCTCGAGCACCATCACTAGAAAAGATATAAAGGAAGGTAATCATTGGATGTTATTGCTATTATTACAAATGACACAGATCTGCTAAAGTTTATTTAAAATGCCACATTTTGCGGTCAGGAGGCTCCTTAAAAGCTTTATACACGATATTGGTGCGATGTTATTGTTCACAGTATTCTAAAGAAGACATCAGCAGCACTGTTCACGTATACAAATAAGCAAAGTGACTACGCGATATGTGCAGTTGCATTTACGGAAAATATGACTTGCTAAAATAAAAACTTGAAATCAGCAAAAACACGCTTAATGCAATTGTCTTATTAAGAAAGGAAGGAAAGAATAAGGTCATTTTATTGTACTAGTACTAGAGAACATAAGAACATGTGCACTTTGTAAACACAAGACTAATGAAGGTTTATATTACTAGACATCTCGCACTGCGAATGCAAATTAAATATTGCCGCATCTAAACTGTCTGTTTAACTCATTAATACCGTAATATAAACAAAATTTCTACGAAAATTCAATTTCGTACAGCTTGCATCACGAAGAGCCCTCATAACAAGCCTGTTGCCTAACGGAGGGATTTGTTTGACCACCCTTCTTGCTGTAAATGCTTAAAGAAAGGCCACGACATGTATTAAAGTGATGCTATTCTCTACATCGTACAGATACGTAGACGTGAAAGTCGTCGTGTTCTAAAACAAAAATCAGTGGATCACGGCGGGAAGTAATGTTAGAGATTCTGCTAGGCCATGACGCCACCTCAGCGGGAATGTACGGTTTGCAGAGAGAATGATGTCGACGTCGTAATACAAGGAAAATAATGTGATCGCAGCCGCAGTAGCGATGCGAAGTTACCAATAATTGCCGAAATGACGTAATTATATTTCACAACAAAGAAACTGATAAGACTTCATGTACATATATAAACAGCCTTGCACAGGGATAAACACACGATCCAGCCTGTAGTGGTCTCCAGCCAGGTAATACCACGTTCAGCCACGTGCCTGGCCGCTTTGTAAAACCTGTAAGGTGGTTACCAATAACGTTGCCCGCTCCTGGGTTTGTGATTTGACATGTATAGTATACAAGTCTTACGCTAGCACTGGAGATTTCACACGCTAAACCGTCAACCGTAAATGTCTTTATAGTACAACCATAGGCGTCCCAGTATTTGCGTGATGTCATCTCAAGTCGAACACTGCACTCTACCCTGGAATTCACTTTATAGAGAAATCGAAGCCAGATGGTTTCGCTAATGTAAATTCATTGTGTAATTTCATGAGATGGAATACGTGCTCTGTGTAGAAACTAGCGAAATCTATACCCAGAAAATGAGTTACTCCGTCACACTGTTGTTCAGTAGTAAACTTAGGCTGGAAAGCACTAATCTTCGTTGCAGCGATATAACTTCATTTCCGAGGGGCATTGCATTTTGATTTACACCGAATTTTTTTTAATTTTCTTTCTAAGCTCGCTAAGAAACTCTGTGCCTTGGCAGATACATGGACTTAGAGAATGAAGGGTTTCACGAGCGGATGAAATGGCTGCTGGTAAACCTTTCGGGACGTGAGGTAGTGTTCCAAGAATGCTTTGTGTTCCTGATGTTTCGCCCAGCGCAATCGTGGACGAAACATCAGGAACAGAAGAGTTTCTTGGACGACCACCTCACATGGACTTTCTCAACATCGTCTTTACTAAGTTGCACACACTTGCGCCTTGATACGGTAACTTCTTTAGTCCTTTCTCGAACCACTTCCCTGTAGTACATTGTAATCACCGCAAGACAGCTGCTCACACTTGCTGAACGCCTGCCAAATGATGTCCGCACAGGGGTTTCTTCATAGCTCCAAATGGGTGGTAATCGGAAGGGGCCAAGACAGAAGAATACAGTGGAAACGGAAGTACGTGAGATCGATGTCGGTGTCGGTAGCCGTTGCTGACCTAACCGTAAAGGGACGAGCGTTATCGTGTTGAAACAGTTGTCCTTGCCCATTTTCTTGGGCGTTTCTTTTGAATTGCGTGGCGGAACCTTCGAAGAGTCTTACAAACGCTGTGCTGTTAATGGTGGGCCCTGGTTCCAACTACAAAATGAGGAGAATTACATCCTAGCCCATAAGACAGTGGCCATGCTCCGTACGGTACTTCTTCGGCGGAGGGGCTGTCTTCATACTTCCATTGCACTGATTGGGCTTTTGTCTGTGGCTGATGGTATTGGAGCCACGTCTCGCCACGAGTCAAGATAGGAAACCTTCTGAACCCTGGCGATGGCACTGAAGAAGAACGCCTTTGTAAGGCTGTGCTTGTGCTGCATTCATGGATTTGGTGACACAACTAGCAGACATCTTCCGTGGCTTAAGATGTTCGTGCACTAAAGTACTGTAGCCGCCTCTAGTCCCATGAAGATGACGAACCTATTATCCTGAATATTCTTTTACATTCTTCAAATATTGACTGGAATTACCACAGTCACTTTCCCTCCGGAACTGGTTCCTTTCTCCGTTGATGTAAAATTAGATTTCCAGCCATCTACCCAGATGTATACGCTTTCTCGTGGAAGTGCACACTCACCACACACTCTGACCAGTCGCGTGTGAAATCTACACTGTTTACTGCCACCCCTCCACAGAAACCACATTGTGCAGCGCTATCCTTGATGATCACGCTCTGTGTTGTCCGCTCACGTAATGACAGAAGTTGGAAAAAGGGGCTATACTGCTCAGTAATTATGATTCTAGTGTTTGTCCTGTCACCTACAGACAGACTAAGGTACTACGTACTTTCAGTTGTAATGATGCGCCAAATGTCGCGCGATATATTATAGAGTAAATCATGTGTAAGTTAGTATAGAATTCCCCTCACACAGCCCATTTTAACAATAAGATGAAATTGCAAACATATCGGTAATGAGGTAATATTTACTTAATTAACAAGGTTTCAGTCAAAAAATGTGTGGTTCATGAAGATTTAACCTATATACAGGTGAGAATAGCCCATAGAACTCGAAGAAACATTAACACTCCTCCACCACGTCTTTCCACATGATGCAGATGGCTGATGAAAGCATACACAAGCAGAGACATTACTCTTTCTGCAAGCACTTTAAGTTAAACAGAGATAATATTGTTACAAGTAGATTCAATAAAATTATTGTAACGGAACCAACTTGTAGGCTTTTTCAATTCATTATAGCAGAACACAAGCAGATGCTGCAAAACTTCGCCTCACTCTCAGCGATGTGATTTGTTGAACAAATGAAAATAGGCCATCAGGTCATATCAATATCTCTGAATAAATACTTTTCTGAACATCCTCCACCAATTACTAAAGTCTGTAGTATTTGAATAGTGCCTAGAACAGATTTTCGGGACCAGACTACACTAAAGTAATCCTTCCCAGAAGATCAAGGTTTCAAAATGGTTAAAATGGCTCTAAGCACTATGGGACTTAACAGCTGAGGTCATCAGTCCCCTAAACTTAGAACTACTTAAACTAGCTTAAGGACATCACACACATCCATGTCCGAGGCAGGATTCGAAACAGCGACCGTAGCAGCCCTGTGGTTCCGAATTGAAGCACCTAGAACCGCTCGGCCAGACCAAGCTTTTCTGGACCTAAATACACTAAAGTGATCCTTTCTAGAAGATCAAATTAACTATTAAAATATATCTGCACACTGTAGTTTTACTCCTGTAATACTGTTCTCGCGGCAGCTTCATCTCAGATCCACCCATCGTCAAAGCTTCCTTAAAGGGCACCATCGTTCACCATCAATCTGAATAACCGCTGTCTAAAACTTCACGTTTATGAGTAATATCTTCTCCAAGCAGAAGCTATGCAGCCTAGTTTACACTTCCATAAAACTGCTGAGGACTTTGCTGATAACTGGCAAACTATGAAAACTTGCAACAGAGTCGGAAGTATAACGGCCGATGAGGGAGACGTTGCAGTCTGTCCTCATTCAGGGCAGTCGCAGGGGAAGGGCAGCGATAAAAGTAGCGTAGTGCGCTCATTTGCAACGGGGAACACGGCTGGTACAAAACTTCAGCGAGTCTTCGCTGAGGGACTTCACCTATGGTCTCTACACTCGATAAACGGAGCACGGTGAAACACTGAGTATGCTTCTCTCGTACAACTTTCAGAAGTATTTTACTACTCTGCTGCTAGCATTAATAATGAGTTATTTTGTACACATTTCTTGTCACTACAGCTCGCAGAAGTTTAAAGAACAAATTAAGTATCTTAGCGGTAGATTCTGATATCTGAACCAAGACACAACTTTTGTTTCATTCCCACGCCTTTTAGACAAGAAAGTTGTTTTGAGGATATGTAACAAATAACATCAATATTTAAGTTTACTGAGATAATTTGACAGTTTTTTATTTCATCCGTCTCAGTTGCATTGTTATAAAATTTTTGCTGCAGTGGTTACTTGTTTCGGGCTGACACGCCCATTCTCAACGAACACCCCTTATTATAAATCGTCACTATTCACACAGTGTGGTGTATATCAGTGACCTTTCATCAGTAACATTACCAGATACCAAGTTTGTTTTGATTGCCGATGATACAAACATTGCAATAAATAGCAAATCAAGTGTAGTCCTAGAAAGATCGGCTAATAAAATATTTTCGGACATTAATCACTGCTTCCTAGCCAATTCTTTATCTCTAAACTTTGAATAAAGACACTACATGCAGTTCAGAACTTGTAAGGGGTGTCCCACGAGTATATGCCTATCATACGATGACAAGCAGATAGAACAAGTGGACACTGTAAAATTCTTGGGATTACAGCTTGATAATAAATTCAACTGGGAGGAGCACACCACAGCACTGCTGAAGCGTCTTAACAAATCTCTATTTGCAATGCGAATAGTGTCAGACACAGGAGATATAAAAGTGAAAAAGCCGGCATACTATGCTTACTTTCATTCCATAATGTCATATGGGATTATTTTTTGAGGTAATTCATAAAGCCAAGCTACAGTTTTCCGGGAACAAAAACGTCTAATAAAAGTTATATGTGGTGCGAACTCATGAACACCCTGCAGAAACCTGTTTAGGAAACTAGGGATGCTAACTATTGCTTCCCCATATATTTATTCCTTTGTTATTAAAAATGTATCACTTTTTCAAACCAACAGTTCAATTCATGGAATAATGAGTTCATTGCATGTAAGTGTGTGTGTGTGTGTGTGTGTGTGTGTGTGTGTGTGTGTGTGTGTGTGTGTGTGTGTGTGTGTGTGTCTGCACCATTTCAGTGCAGTAATGTGTTCACTGTAAATAAGTATTGTAGTAGTTCTATTATATGTATTACCTTATAAACAAAAAAAAAACATTTTTTTAAATATCAAATTCGATGCACTAATGCGATCTTAGTAAACGTGTGTTTGTAAAATGATTCTTTCGTATAGTGTTCATTAAAAAATGACGATCATTCCACTTGTGACCTGTAAAAGTTACATTAGCTTATTTGTTTCAGTTGTAAATATTTGTTATGTGTTTTTTTTTTCTGGCGTGGTCTACATCTACCTATTTTGATCAAGTTTTGCAATGACTTTCTGTACTGAAAATAGATACTTAATTCTGATTTTTGTAGGACACTTCCGAGCTTTTAAAAAGGTTGAGGTTTCAGCTGATGATGGAATACCGTATTTTCAATTACATAAATCAAAAAACCGTCTATAACAAGCAATTTTTATTAATATAATTTGGGGGTGCAAAGTTAATAACGATCGAGTTATTAAAGTTTTTGTGTTTTTATGCTGTAGCTAGGCACCCTTCAGTCTAGTTGCTTAGCAGAGCGAGGTCGGCGGTCGAGCAGATAAGGCATTAGACTGTCAACATATTGATCCGTGTTCGGTTCTTGGTCGTGGGTGTTTTTCATGAGATGATTTTTTTCGGTGATAAGATCTTATAATACTTTTCTTTGTGATTAATAATAAGATAAGTCTATATAATGTACTGAAAGTTATTTCCATCGTCATACATAGTATAAAAATACACCCTAAGTATACTATTTCCTAATCCTAATTGCCGGCTGGAATGGCGGAGCGGTTCTAGAAGCTTCAGTCTCGAACCGCGCGACCACTACGGTCGTAGGTTCGAATCCTGCCACTGTGTGTGATGTCCTTAGATTAGTTAGGTTTAAGTCGTTCTAAGTCTAGGGGACTGAAGACCTCAGATGTTAAGTCCCGTAGTGCTTAGAGCCATTTGAACCATTTTGAACCACACATCCTATCAGATAAATAAAATCTTTCAAACCTACTGCTGGAAGCAGCAGTGAAGTAGATATAAGTGATAAGAGTTGGATATTTATAGACACAAACATCATGCAGTTTCAAGGAAAGAACTAAATCTTGCAATTCCTGACATAAAGTAAAACTAGGAAACTGATCTACAGGACGCCACACACAGTTAAAATCACCACCTATCAAAATATTCTGCTGACGTTTCCGTAACAAATAAAGCACCTTATGCTTATAAAATCGGGAAGCGTCCAAAGTGCGACCGGTATCGGACGGTGCGTAAAGGGAGATAAAGCAGTCCCCATGGAACATTCTGGAGCCACATTAAACACAGTGCCAAAAACCAGGGAGACAAAAGCGAGTAATTTGTACTTCTTGTAGTAATGCAACATCTGCGCAGGAATCATTAGCTGACACAGTGAAGTGGGTCGCAGATCCGATTCCACCCTTTCAACATTTAAAGAAAGAAACTTATAAGCCTGCATACCTTATTAACAAGAAACGAAATTCGAGTAGAACGAATTACGTCATCAATGACGGTCAAGATCCATTGCCGTCACTGGAGACGGAGGGTGGGAGGTGGGGGGAGGGGGTGTCTCCCACCCCCGCCTATCGAATCTCTGGTTCTTCTTTTTACGAGCCACCGCCCTTTCAGGTTATTTTCGTTCTTCTTTTTACGAGCCACCGCCCTTTCAGGTTATTTTCGATGTCTACGAGGTAGTACAGCGTCGGCGATCAGGAAATAGGCGGTTCTTGGACATTAACCAAAGTAGGTGACTAACAAGGAGCCGCAGACCCCCACTTCATTGGATGGAAGCCTTGCAATTCAGATCGACAAACAAGAGAGTGTCAGGCATCACAGCATTTGGAGCAAGAGGTAGGATTTGGTTGGTTGGTTGATTCGGAGGTGAGACGCAAACAGCGAGGTTATCGGTCCCATCGGATTAGGGATGAATGGCGACGGAAGGCGGCCGTGCCTTTTCACAGGAACCACCCTGCCATTTACCTGAAGCGATTTAGAGAAATCAAGAAAAACCTAAATCAAGATGGCCGGACGCAGGTTTTAATTTTCGTTCGCCCGAATGCGAATCCAATATGCTCGGTGGGTAGGATTTCATGATCACCAAGCACCTCCACTGCCGTAACGACAGCTGGTCATTCCTGCGTCATCTGAATGGGTGACATAAGGGGAACAAGTAATTTCAGGGATACTTAAGTTTGCTGTTGTTCAATCATTGGAATATCAGAAGTCTGAACAACATCGAGGCCCTTGGGTGGTTTCGGTTGAGTTGCCTCAATCGCGGGATGATTGCTAGGAGAAACACCACAGACCTCAGTGGCTGTTCCTGCGCTATCGACCCCGTCAGAAATGCAGGACTCTGCACCACAGGATACATCAACCGCCAGAGTTACTTCGTAGAGGGGTGGTTGAGGAGTAGACATATCCCACTCCTCACCACCCTACACACCGCGTTGCACTGTGGACACTGCGGCTTGGCAACAACAATTTCAGAACCAAAGGCGGAAAATCGGGAGCAGTAAACTACACATTCCTCTGTTGTTCTATGGTACCCGGGTAAGACGTGGCACCAACATCGTGAGCAGTAGAAGCGAGATCAGCTAACGTCAATTTTTGACACTGTTCAGATAAGGAATTCAATACAAATGCCTGCGCGGACAATTAGATCTAAGGTGACCACTTTCATTCCAGAAAAACCATTTCCCCAGTTGCTCACCATACGTTATATGAATGCGGCAACGACAAACCTGTAGATGGGAAGGAATGTTACGTTTGACTGCCATCTTCACTGAACGGCTTGCGCTATAGCTAAAGAGGAGCAAGGTTCGCGTAGGGTACCACTCAGATCACCAAAAGGGAGCTACACCTCCATAAGTAAATTGTCAACTTCCGGTGGGAGCCTGGACACACGGACGTTGTTAAAATCCGGCTCCGCATTAGCAAGAAGAACCATATTACTGAAACCATCACGTTGCTTAGAGCGAATTTGAGAACCATGACGCAAAAGCAACCCACCTATTTGTAGTGGATCCAAAAACTTTATGAAAAAGACTTAGTTATCAGAATCAAAATAGAAACTATAAACTTGATCATATGTTACATGAACTGTGTCATCGAGCCAATCCTGAATCTCCCAAGATGCGGGTTCCACGGAACACATGGATTTATCGAAACTAAAGCTGACTTTAACTTTCCTTGGAACTCTCTTGAAATCTATGGCGGACTACGATGCTACTAACCGACACACACAACAACGCTACGGACTAAAGAATGATGCGACACACATGAAGACACAAATACTGAGGAAAAGCTGTCCAGGAGCTCTCGACGGTCCGGTGAGGCGTTAACTTCCCCGCTCGGCGGAGGACAATCGTTCAACCGCCTATCTTGCTATAAGAAGGTCTTAGAGTGATTGACCAACAACATGAAGATTCACAAACGTTAATAACTGGAAGATTATTAACTTTACGCCGCATTTTATATTAATACACTCCTGGAAATTGAAATAAGAACACCGTGAATTCATTGTCCCAGGAAGGGGAAACTTTATTGACACATTCCTGGGGTCAGATACATCACATGATCACACTGACAGAACCACAGGCATATCGACACAGGCAACAGAGCATGCACAAAGTCGGCACTAGTACAGTGTATATCCACCTTTCGCAGCAATGCAGGCTGCTATTCTCCCATGCAGACGATCGTAGAGATGCTGGATGTAGTCCTGTGGAACGGCTTGCCATGCCATTTCCACCTGGCGCCTCAGCTTGACCAGCGTTCGTGCAGGACGTGCAGACCGCGTGAGACGACGCTTCATCCAGTCCCAAACATCCTCAATGGGGAACAGATCCGGAGATCTTGCTGGCCAGGGTAGTTGACTTACACCTTCTAGAGTACGTTGGGTGGATCGGGATACATGCGGACGTGCATTGTCCTGTTGCAACAGCAAGATCCCTTGCCGGTCTAGGAATGGTAGAATGATGGGTTCGATGACGGTTTGGATGTACCGTGCACTATTCAGTGTCCCCTCGACGATCACCAGAGGTGTACGGCCAGTGTAGGAGATCGCTCCCCACACCATGATGCCAGGTGTTGGCCCTGTGTGCCTCGGTCGTATGCAGTCCTGATTGTGGCGCTCACCTGCACGGCGCCAAACACGCATACGACCATCATTGGCACCAACGCAGAAGCGACTCTCATCGCTGAAGACGACACGTCTCCATTCGTCCCTCCATTCACGCCTGTCGCGACACCACTGGAGGCGGGCTGCACGATGTTGGGGCGTGAGCGGAAGACGGCCTAACGGTGTGCGGGACCGTAGCCCAGCTTCATGGAGACGGTTGCGAATGGTCCTCGCCGATACCCCAGGAGCAACAGTGTCCCTAATTTGCTTGGAAGTGGCGGTGCGGTCCCCTACGGCACTGCGTAGGATCCTACGGTCTTGGCGTGCATCTGTGCGTCACTGCGGTCCAGTTCCAGGTCGACGGGCACGTGCACCTTCCGCCGACCACTGGCGACAACATCGATGTACCGTGGAGACCTCACGCCCCACGTGTTGAGCAATTCGGCGGTACGTCCACCCGGCCTCCCGCATGCCCACTATACGCCCTCGCTCAAAGTCCGTCAACTGCACATACGGTTCACGTCCACGCTGTCGCGGCATGCTACCAGTGTTAAAGACTGCGATGGAGCTCCGTATGCCACGGTAAACTGTCTGACACTGACGGCGGCGGTGCACAAATGCTGCGCAGCTAGCGCCATTCGACGGCCAACACCGCGGTTCCTGGTGTGTCCGCTGTGCAGTGCGTGTGATCATTGCTTGTACAGCCCTCTCGCAGTGTCCGGAGCAAGTATGGTGGGTCTGACACACCGGTGTCAATGTGTTCTTTTTTCCATTTCCAGGAGTGTATAAAATGTTTGTTTTTAGACGCTCTTTGGCTGTATGACATTGAAAATATGATTTTCCTTCATAATCTGTGACGTTGATCTTTTTCAAAAACTGGAGAGTGTCTATCAAAAAGCCGAAACATGTGTCTACTTATTATCAATATAGACCCTCCTTGCTCAGTTATTTAGTTTTTTTTGTGAAGAAACAACTGCACTGAATAGTTTGTTAATTGGATTTCTTTATGTGTCTGCGTGCACAGTTACATTTCGACACTTTCAAGATAATCATGTAAGATTACTTCAGTGTAAACGTGGACTGCACCTAACCATAGACGGCTTTAGTGCCAAAACTGCATAATATCTTACTACTTCATGACTGTTCTGGGACGACTGTGCGATGGGTATTTTGTTTTGTTGTGGTGGTGATAAGTTCCTATGGGATCAAACTGCCGAGGTCATCGACTTACACATTACTTAATCTAACGTGAACTAACTTACGCTAAGGACAACACACACACACACACACACACACACACACACACACACACACACACACACACACATGGGACTCGAACCTCCGACGTGGGGAGCCACGCGAACCGTGGCAAGGCGCCTTACACCACGCGGCTGTTTTGTTGTGGAAGCCTTTGTTGTACGTTGCAATTAATTTGTATTAGTACAGTGTACACCTTATAGCGCTTTTGCGTTCGGTTATTGGAAGAAACTGATAATCAGCGACGTAATCTTCCACGTTATCTAAAATTATTCCACTTGGCCTGTACTCATTCACTTGTTTCATGTGTTTCACTGATTTTTGAGTACTGTTTTTCGGTCATTAAGAAATAATTCCTTTGACTGTTCGCTTTACCCATTTAAAACTGTGTGTTATTTGCAGCTTATGAAATATTTTGTGGATGTTAGTGCTTTGTGATCAGTGTATATGTTGCCTTTCCATTGGTGTTACAGATGGTGCCAATGACAGCGTTCTTAAGGAAGAATGTTGTATGTAATAATATTAAAAGGAGTAACTTTTATTCTTAATGTTAACAGTATGAAGTTCGTAGTACACATAAGACATAAAAAAACTAAAATGACTACGACCGCTACTGAACAGTTGGACTCTCCAAATAATTCCCACTGGTCTTTATTTATGCTTTTCGAATTGCAGTCTGGAAGTCTGGACATTATTTATAACTATGCTTCAGATCAAAATCATATTTACAGTAATGCAAATAAAACTCGTTGGGCTATGCTTAAGATATTTCGGCTCCAGTCAATGCAGTAGCAGCAGGCCTCGCAGGATTTTTGAAAGGAGAGCCTTCCAACTGCTTGCCAGCTCGATACAGTGGCTATCGCTAGTCTAATGGAGAATCGGCAACACTGCAGAATGCGTTTGGCAACTAGGTGACCGTCGATTGACTTGCTGGTGCGGTTCAGAACTGTCTTGCTAAATTAAATTGATATTTCTTTGTCATTTCAGATAAGTGACTCATTTACGGAGTAAAAAACTGTAACTGGAGTTTTAGCAGCACTGGCTCGCTGTCTCAGTCGTAAAGTGGTCGCTTTCTGAAGATGAACACTGGGTTAGCTTCGCGTTTTACGTTTTCTCTTACCGAGCTATAAGCTTCTAGATCGAAAACCATTAAGAAAATTTTAACTTTATATACCGCGCGGGGTAGCCGGCGGTTTGGGGCGCCTTGTCACGGTCGGCGCGGCTCTCTCCGTCCAAGGTTCCAGTCCTCCACAGGGCGTGGGTGTGTGTTGTCCTTAGCGTAAGTTAGTTTAAGGTAGACGAAGTAGTGCGTAAGCTTACGGACCGATGACCTCAGCAGTTTGGTCCCATAAGACATTACCATAAATTTCTAAAAAAAAAAAAAATCTTAACTTTATCATCTTAAGTCTTATCATAACTTCTATTTAGTACCCCGTACATTTAAAACTGAAAAATTAGAGTAATTTTGACCTATCGCTGTTAAAATTTACATTTTTTACTTACTAAGACACTCTTCTAAGTTTTTGTGAATACACGATTCTGCAGATTGTGTGTGGCACTGAATAATTTTGTTTAACTGGATTTCTCTTTATGTCTACCCTCACTGCAGGCTTAAGCTCTTTCGTGGCAATCACGAAATGCTTCTTCTGTAGGACACATGACTTCTTAGACACAGTCAGCAACAGACTCAAAAGCGCGTATAGATCTTGCCAAGGCATGATGGTTTGGGCTGGCTCGTGTTACAGTTAGTTTTGTTCTATTGAATAAGACTTATCATGAGGGTGTCCTATGCAGTTTAATTATTTTTTATTAGAACACAGCATATTTATAGTTTTTCTCCTTGATTTACTGAATATAACAGAGAAACGTAAGAGGGAAATTGATCACCAGCTATCATGTTCTCAATTAGTTTTGTTGTCCATCTACATAGTACATGTAATAATCGTTATACACAATAGGCAATGTCTCGACTGACAGACTGACTCTCTGATTCATCGTCGACCAGCCCAAAACACGAAGAATGGAAAACAGGAAATTGCTGGGGGTATTGATCTTATAAGTTAGGCGTCGTTTAAGAAGGTATTTTCCGACACTTCTCACCTAAGGGTTTGAAATAGCGGACGAAATGATTTTTCAAAGTATGTTCCTATTAAGGCAGTTTTGAAGCTAGAACTACGAAAATTGCTATTTGGTTTCTCACTCAGAAATAGAAAAAACATGTTCCAGCATTATTGGAAATTTAACCCCTATGAGTGTGAAACAGAGGATAAAAGATTTTTTGAGATAAATCATTACTGAAAAAACTACTAAAACATTCTTAAAGCTACGTCTATGAAAATTTGTATTTGGCTTCTCTGTTACAAATAAAAGTATGTGTGTTTAACACATTTTGGACACTCTACCCCTAAGGAGGAGAAACTTGTGATTAATTTTTTTAAAATATTTAGTTATATTAAAAAGTTTTTGAAGCTAAATCTATGAAAACTGGTATTTCACTTCAGTTCTAAGTACGGAAGTATGTGTTAGGGGATAAAAGTTTCTATAGAAATATCACCGCAAAAACGCAAAATGCCTGATTAAAAAATCTCGGACACTTGCTACCAGAAACGCTTTTTTTCAGAAGTACATTCGGAAGAGACCATGGTTCTATGGCCTTTATTAGAGTGAAAAGTTTGGATGGTGTAATTTGTAGACAACCTAAAAATTCGGCTAAAGAAATACGGAACAAAAATGTGTGCAGACCATATAGTTCACGTGATCAAAGCAGCAGACCCTAAGCTAGTATTCATGAAGCAGTCCATACATCCAAACTGTGTTATATGATACACGTAGACCAACGAAACCGACTCGTATTTTCTGCCTCATTCGGTATCCTGCTCAGTAAATGTTATTAAAGACAAGATCTGACCACGGTAGCTCCGTGCTAGTCGGAATTCAGCATGCTCAATAGGAAGGTTCTGAAAGATCACTAGACAAGTTGTATAGAATTCTTTCAAGGAAATTTCTTCAGGACTCAGAGTGTTCTTTAGTGTTCATTTAGAGTGTAAATTTGCGTCTGATATATATTGTGTGAGTTATCGCCTGGGGTCCTTGATGCAAACAGTAAAAATGACTCAAACATATTAGCTGATGTATGAGGGTTGTTCCATACTTTAATTTAGTTTCCAACCAAATTCGTTAATAATGAGAATCGTTCTCTATTTGATGTTTGAAAGTTTTGTGACTCAACAGTCCCTATCCACCTAGTACGTCTTACAGTACTGCGTTTTGAGAATTCCTCACATTGTTTCTCATCAGTTTCGTTCCAACCTGGAATATACGCATCCGGTAGCCCTTGGGGATTTCCTTAAAAGGTGATATTCCTAAAATATAAGATACTTGGTCTTGGATGTTTCATGATATACAGGGTGTTACAAAAAGGTGCGGCCAAACTTACAGGAAATATTCCTCACACACACAAATAAAGAAAAGATGTTATGTGGACATGTGTCCGGAAAAGCTTAATTTCCATGTTAGAGCTAATTTCAGTTTCTTCCACCTACCCTCAATGGAGCACATTATCATGATTTCATACGGGATAATCTACCTGTGCTACTAGAACATGTGCCTTTACAAGTACGACACAACATGTGGTTCATGAACAATGGAGCTCCTGCACATTTCAGTCGAAGTGTTCGTACGCTTCTCAACAACAGATTCGGTGACCGATGGATTGGTAGAGGCGGACCAATTCCATGGCCTCCACGCTCTCCTGACCTCAGCACTCTTCACTTTCGTTTATGGGGGCATTTGAAAGCTCTTGTCTACGCAACCCCGGTACCAAATGTAGAGACTCTTCGTGCTCGTATTGTGGACGGCTGTGATACAATACGCCATTCTCCGGGGCTGCATCAGGGCATCAGGGATTACATGCGACGGAGGGTGGATGCATGTACCCTCGCTAATGGAGGACATTTTGAACATTTCCTGTAACCAAGTAACACTTAGTGGATTCCTTACTTGATGGGGCTGTTTGCCGGCCGCGGTGGTCTCGCGGTTCTAGGCGCGCCGTCCGGAACCGTGCGACTGCTATGGTTGCAGGTTCGAATCCTGCCTCGGGCATGGATGTGTGTGATCTACATCTACATCTACATCCATACTCCGCAAGCCACCTGACGGTGTGTGGCGGAGGGTACCCTAAGTACCTCTGTCGGTTCTCCCTTCTATTCCAGTCTCGTATTGTACGTGGAAAGAAGGATTGTCGGTATGCCTGTGTGGGCTCTAATCTCTCTGATTTTATCCTCATGGTCTCTTCGCGAGATATACGTAGGAGGGAGCAATATACTGCTTGACTCTTCGGTGAAGGTATGTTCTCGAAACTTTAACAAAAGCCCGTACCGAGCTACTGAGCGTCTCTCCTGCAGAGTCTTCCACTGGAGTTTATCTATCATCTCCGTAACGCTTTCGCAATTACTAAATGATCCTGTAACGAAGCACGCTGCTCTCCGTTGGATCTTCTCTATCTCTTCTATCAACCCTACCTGGTGCGGATC
The DNA here is from genome assembly GCF_023897955.1 of Schistocerca gregaria. Classification (NCBI taxonomy): domain Eukaryota; kingdom Metazoa; phylum Arthropoda; class Insecta; order Orthoptera; family Acrididae; genus Schistocerca; species Schistocerca gregaria. The sequence goes on along the minus strand of NC_064921.1, from coordinate 106,783,911 downwards.
CCACACTACTGAGCAGTATTCAAGCATTGAGCGAACAAACGTACTGTAACCTACTTCCTTTGTTGTCGGATTGCATTTCCTTAGGATTCTTCCAATGAATCTCAGTCTGGCATCTGCTTTACCGACGATCAACTTTATATGATCATTCCATTTTCAATCACTCCTAATGCGTACTCCCAGATAATTTATGGAATTAACTGCTTCCAGTTGCTGACCTGCTATTTTGTAGCTAAATGATAAGGGACCTATCTTTCTATGTATTCGCATCACATTACACTTGTCTACATTGAGATTCAATTGCCATTCCGTGCACCATGCGTCAATTCGCTGCAGATCCTCCTGCATTTCAGTACAATTTTCCATTGTTGCAACCTATCCATACACCACAGCATCATCTGCAAAAAGCCTCAGTGAACTTCCGATGTCATCCACCAGGTCATTTATGTATATTGTGAATAGCAACGGTCCTATGACACTCCCCTGAGGCACACCTGAAATCACTCTTACTTCGGAAGACTTCTCTCCATTGAGAATAACATGCTGCGTTCTGTTATCTAGGAACTCCTCAATCCAATCACACAATTGATCTGATAGTCAGTATGCTCTTACTTTGTTCATTAAACGACTGTGGGGAACTGTGTCAAAAGCCTTGCGGAAGTCAAGAAACACGGCATCTTCCTGTGAACCCGTGTCTAAGGCCCTCTGAGTCTCGTGGACAAATAGCGCGAGCTGGGTTTCACACGACGGTCTTTTTCGAAACCCATGCTGATTCCTACAGAGTAGATTTCTAGTCTCCAGAAAAGACATTATTCTCGAACATAATACGTGTTCCAAAATTCTACAACTGATCGACGTTAGAGATATAGGTCTATAGTTCTGCACATCTGTTCGACGTCCCTTCTTGAAAACGGGGATGACGTGTGCCCTTTTCCAATCCTTTGGAACGCTTCGCTCTTCTAGAGACCTACGGTACACCGCTGCAAGAAGGGGGGCAAGTTCCTTCGCGTACTCTGTGTAAAATCGAACTGGTATCCCATCAGGACCAGCGGCCTTTCCTCTTTTGAGCGATTTTAATTGTTTCTCTATCCCTCTGTCGTCTACTTCGATATCTACCATTTTGTCAACTGTGCGACAATCTAGAGAAGGAAGCACAGTGCAGTCTTCCTCTGTGAAACAGCTTTGGAAGAAGACATTTAGTATTTCGGCCTTTAGTCTGTCATCCTCTGTTTGTGTACCATTTTGGTCACAGAGTGTCTGGACATTTTGTTTTGATCCACCTACCGCTTTGACATAGGACCAAAATTTCTTAGGATTTTCTGCCAAGTCAGTACATAGAACTTTACTTTCGAATTCATTGAAAGCCTCTCGCATAGCCCTCCTCACACTACATTTCGCTTCGCGTAATTTTTGTTTGTCTGCAAGGCTTTGGCTATGTTAATGTTTGCTGTGAAGTTCCCTTTGCTTCCGCTTCGTTAGGTTTAAGTAGTTCTAAGTTCTAGGGGACTAATGACCACAGCAGTTTAGTCCCATAGTGCTCAGAGCCATTTGAACCATTTTTGATGGGGCTGTTTACTGAATTATTGTTGAGATGGCTCGCTATGTCAATGTATTGATACAGTTCTTTGCCAAAAAAAAGCAACGTTTATTGGGTTTTTCTGTAAGTGTGTGTGCCAGACACATATTTCGTGTTAAGTTCTAAAAATCGTTCTCTCTATTAGGGGTTAAGTAAGGTACTGTGCGAATTTCGAGTAGTTCGCAATGCAAAGTAGGAGTCGCTATGACTTTGACTTTCGTGCATGTAAGATTTCTTAGAGCTATGTACGAAATGGAGCTATCATACTGAATTTTTCTTGAAACTGGAGAGGAGAACTATATCTATCGCCTATCTTGAAAAAATTTATTGTACGTAGTGCACTGATTTCCGATCGTCTCGGCAAATGATACAGTAGAAGTGAACATTCATAACTTCTCGTGTATCACATATGCCTTTGATGATAACGAAACGAATTTTTGATATACAGCATTCGGAACGACGACAGTTCAAACCCACTTCTGACCACCCTGATTTAGGTTTTTTGTTAATTCCCCAAATCGCTTAAGGCAGATGTCAGGATGATTCTTTTGAAAGGTCGCGAACGATTTCCTTCCACATCCTTTCCTACCCTGAGCTTCTGCTCCGTGGCTAATGACCTCGTTATCGATGGGACTAATCTCCTCCACCCCCCTCCTCCCCCTCCTCCTGTCTGTCAGAACACGCGTCTCCAAAACTGCAACACAGTCTTCGTCAGGTTTTCGCAGGTAACATGAGTATCTCTTGAGGCACCGCACAGGCTTTATTTCATCCAAATCGGTTCACGAAAAAAAAAGAAAAATAAAGATATCGTGAATTAAAGTTCTTTTGAAAAATTCTGGTCTGTCTGTTTGAACATTATAATCTCCGAACCTATTAGAAGAATTTTCATGGGGGCTTTCCCTCGTAACTTTAATGTACCTTGGGACTATGCACTGGCTTTATTTCATCAGAATCGGGTCACAGGAAAGAAAGATTTTATCAAAAGCCATAGCGTCTGTCTGTTTCTCTCTTTGAACACGTTAATCTCCACAAATAATAGCGAACTTTCATGGGGTTTCACAGGTAACTTGTACATAACTTGTGCCACCATGCAGGATTTATTTCATGAAATTGGATCACAGAAAAACAAGATATCGTAATTGGAAGTTTTATCCCTAGTAATATTACAGACGCGAAAGAAAATCTGTTAAGTTCTCACGAATAACCCGCTGAACCAGTTTCGATGAATAGCTTGAATCCTGAGGAAGCACATAGGGTACTTCAGAAAGCGTCTAGTATGAGATACTTACACTCTCAAAATATGGTAGAAAACCCAAAGAGATTCTGGTCGCATGTAAAGCACAGCAGTGGCAAAAAACAGTCAATACCGTCACTGCGCGATAGCGATGGAAATGTTAGCGATGATGGTGCCACTAAAGAGGAGTTACTGAATACAGTTTACCGTAATTCCTTCACGAAAGAAGATGAAGTAAATATTCCAGAATTCGAAATCAGAACAGCTGTTAGCATTAGTGACATAAAAGTAGATATCTTAGGTGTTTCGAAGCAACTCAAATCACAAAGGCAAGTCTTCCGGTCCAGATGGTATACCAATCAGGCTACTCTCGGAGTATGAACACACAATAGCGCCTTTCTTAGCAATCATATACAATCGCTCACATGACGAAATGTCTGTTTCCAAAGACTGGAAAGTAGCACAGGTCACACCAATATTCAAGAAAGGAAATAGGAGTAACCCATTGAATTGTAGACCCATACCACTTACCTCAATTTGCAATAGGATTATGGAGCATACACTGTACTCGAATATTATGAATCACTTTGAAGAAAATGACTTATTGATAGATAACCAACATGGACTTATAAAGTATCGTTCTTGTGCAACACAGCTAGCTCTTTATTTGGTTGAATTAATGACTTCTGTCGACATGGGATCTGAGATCCATACAATATTTCTAAATTTCCAGAAGGTTTTTGATACCGTTACTCACGAGCGACTATTAATCAAATTGCGTGCATATGGAGTATCTTCTCGGTTGTGTGACTCGATTCGTGGTCTCAGAGAGGTCACAGGACGTAGTGATAAACGGTAAACATCGAGTACAACAGAAGTGATATCTGGCGTTCCGCAAGGTAGTGTCATAGACCCTCTGCTGTTCCTGATTTACATACATGATCTAGGTGATAATCTGAGCAGTCCCCATAGAGTGTTTGCAGATGATGCTGTAATTTACTGTCAAGTAAAATCATCAGACGATCAATTCAAATTACAAAGTGGTCTAGAGAGAATTTCTGTATGGTGCGAAAAGTGACAATTGGCACTAAACAAAGAAAAGTGCGAAGTCACCCACATGGGTGCTAAAAGAAATCCGATAAATTTTGGGTATACGATAAATCGCACAAATCTAAGAGCTGTCAATTCGATTAAATACCTAGGAATTACAATTAGGAGCAACTTAAATTGGAAAGACCACATAGATAATGTCGTGGGGGAACGAAACAAAGACTGAGCTTTATTGGCAGAGCACTTAGAAGATGCGACAAACCCACTAAAGAGACAGCCTACATTACGCTTGTCAGTCCTCTGCTGGAATATTGCTGCACGCTATGGGATCCTTACCAGCTAGGATTGACGGAAGACAGCCAAAAAGTGCAAAGAAGGCCAGCTCGTTTCGTGTTGTCACGCAATAGTGGTGAGAGTGTCACTGATATGATACGCTAGTTGGGGTGGCAGTCACTGAAAGAAAGGCGGTTTTCTTTGCGGCGAGATCTATTTACGAAATTTCAATCACCAACTTTCTCTCCTGAATGCGTAAATATTTTGTTGACACCCACCTACGTAGGGAGAAATGATCATCATAATAAAATAAGAGAAATCAGATGTCGAACGGAAAGATTTAGGTGTTCCCTTTTCCCATGCGCCTTTCGAGAGTGGAATGGTAGAGTAGGCACTTAAGTGTGAATTTCAGACTAACCATGTAGACGTAAGTTGATTCTTCTTTGAAGAAGCTTCTTACTCATTGACTTTTGATCTTTTTCATATGTGTGAAAATGATTTTATTGGTTGCTATGTGGTACGATTCAAAGTAATGACTATAATGCTTATACAATCTTCAGTGTATTTAATTCTTACTTCCACACTATCTGTTGCGTAATTTACACGTTGTACATGTATACAAACTTCTACAACACAATGCATAGATGCTCTCTCCTGTCCACGCCCTTCTGTACGCACTGCTCGGAAGCTAAGCAACGCATGCTAACGTATCATGCATTGGTTCAGCTTGAAAGCGGTAGAGCAGGACGCACACCATGAGCTATGGTGACCTGAACAGGCAGCTGATGTTACTGCACGTACAGTAGCTTACTTACCATTACCCATCATAACGAAACTATTGATACGCAAGTGTAGCCTCAGGTAACAACGGTTAATAGATAGTGTCTGACTTGTCACATTATTGATCGAACTGGCATAAACTTAATACGACTGTTTGTAGAGTTGGTAGCTGTAGCTTACAAGTTCTACATGAAGGTCTCACCCACGGACACTTGAAAAGACAGTGGGGATAACGAGATGCAAGCGCAGTAGCAGGCCGCGCCGCTGCCATCGGAGTGAACCCAACCAACGCTCAGTAGCCCAGATCTACAAAATGTATTGTGTTGCAATTGCGTTTACGAGCTTCCGGCAAAGTGAATTTTTATTAGTGACTGGTCATTGAGTACAGAGTTACGCCATAATTATCGGGATATTTAGAGTAAATTTTTACGTGAAAAAAATCTAAGAGCCTTAAAAACAGTGAGACGAAAAGAAAATGGATGAATGCTTGCAAAATTGCAGATTCATTTATAGTTGAAAATGCTCTTGTCTGTTTAGGATCATGAAAGGGATGTGAAAAGAACTACTGAATACTCCTCTGAAAGGCATTTTGAAAACTGTTGCTGTGACAGTTCTAAATGTACTATCCTCTCGTGCCGATTTAGGGCGTAGCAATGAGAATAGTGATGAGAGAAATATTCGGACACAAAAACTAAGCTGCTATAAAGAAGTACAAAATATTTTACAGAAGAACAAGTTGATATTACCAACTAATGAAGAAATTACGTGTTAACGATGAAAACAAACACTGCTGTGTATGAGTCAATGAACGCTTACACCGACAATTAGAAATTATGGAAACAGAAATAAAGGACTTAGGCAAAAGAACGCAGATTTACAGGACCGTCTCTCTCGACGTAATGCTGAGTTACTGAAACTAAAACATGTTCGGTAAGTGATTCAGGGTTATTTTTCTATTATCAACAAGAGATTGTGAATGAACGATATGCTAACTGGTGGATCTGAAGATATTGCATAGGCTGCAAATTGATGTTGCCCATTTTATATAGTGTTATCTTTTGTCGGACTCTGCTGTAATTTGTTGCATAGGGCAAGCACTTTCTTCAGAACTAAAGCTGTAAGCAAGAAAGAAAAGTGCTGAGGCAGTAAGCGAACTGAGGGAAGACAAACGCGGAAAAAAAATGAACATAGTTGTAACATAACTTTCCAGAACAGCAAAAGAACACATTTTAAAATGACATTATTGAGCCTTCCTCCGTACTACAGGTGTATGTGGTGTAAGCCTACGTGAGTCTCTTCCCCTAGAAATAGAAAGCAGTGCCCTCGGAGATGCTGAAAGAAGTTTATGTCCTTTGGATGCTTTACACTAGCAGTTACCGACCTTAGAAAAAAGCCTACTTCAAAGCTTAATAATAAGGAAAACGAGAATAACAATACAGACGCCCTTAGTGTTATTTCAAACTCTTCAACAGTGTTAACAAGTTTTCTTTTGCTGTTCTGGAAAATCTCGATTATATCCATGCCTGCGTGTTAGTTATGCACGTGTGCGTCACGTGCTTAAAGCAAAGTGGGACGTAGTGAGAGGGTTCATGGTGACGTCACACTTCACAGCTCACAGCCCCCCAGCGCGAACCCTCTACCGTTTGTTCTAGTGGTTTCACGTGTAGAACTACACCTCCCTTACCGTGCTGACCCGTCCGCAAGGGACGCCTCCACCACTATCGACGTGGCCTCCCCTACCACTGCCTTCTGCGCAGCTAGGGCGACTGTGTAATACTGTATGGACTCTACCTTTTTTGACGACCACTGTTACGCCTAATCACAAGCGTGCGAGTGGTATAATATACACTGAAGACACGTTGGACAGTCCGTGATGGTAAATCAACAACTCGGGCTACTTCGTTCACACTTTGGCCACAGGCACATTGACACATAGTTGTTCCTTTTGGCCGGCCGGTGTGGCCGAGAGGTTCCAGGCGCTTCAGTCTGGAACCGCGAGACCCCTTGCGGCCCAAGGTTCGAATCCTGCCTCGGGCATGGATATTTGTGATGTCCTTACGTTCGTTAGGTTCAAGGTAGTTCTAAGTTCAAGGGGACCAATGACCCAGATGTTAAGTACCACAGTGCTCAGAGCCATTTGAACCATTTAGTTCCTTTCGGCCATTCTCTCACGTCTCCACATCGACCCAACTACTACACTGGCTCATATCGGTGGTGATACCTGTTCTTCATCATGTACACTGATTAGCCAGAACATTAGGACCACCGACCTACTATCGATATATACCCGTCCAGGCGATAGCAGCATCACCTTGCAAGGAACGACTGCTAATCAGACACACCCACTGTGCATGTAGTATCACTGAGCGTGCTGTCCGTGTGTAGCATCGGGAAGATCTCGACCTATCTGAATTTGAAAGAGGGCACATTGTGAAGATCTGGAGGCTCGACACGGACATTTTGGAAAGTGCACCACTTTTCGGGTGTTCAAGTAGTGCAGAAGTCGTGGGGTTGGGCGGCCATCCCTCGTTACAGATGTCGGGCATCGTAGCTGGACAGACTGGTAAAACAGGACAGGCGGCGAATTGTGGCGGGGACTAACGCCACAATTTGATGCTGGCCAGAAGACACAGTGCGCCGGCGGCCCACGTAGGTGCAAATGTTAACACCACGACATCGGCAATTACGACTGAAATGGGGACGTGACTGTCGGCACTACACGCTGGTGCAGTGACAGAGAGTAGCGAGGTCTTACGAATCCCAATACCTTCCTCATTATGCCAATTTGGGGGCAGGGGGGGGGGGGGGGGTTGCGTCGTCTTCCAGGCGAACAGCTCCTAGACACCTGCACTGCGGGACGGAGACAAGCTGGTGGCAGCCCGCATTATGCTTTGGGGAGCATTCATGTGGGCATCCATGGGTCCAGTTGAGCTCGTGCAAGGCACCAGGGCGCCTTAAGAGTATCGCACACTGATAGACTACGTACACTCCTTCATTACGATCATGTTTCCCGACTGCAGTGGCAGTTTTCAGCAAGTTAATGCGCCATGTGACAAGGCCAGGAGTGTGAAAGAGAGTTCGAGGAACACAGTGGCGAGTTACAATTGATGTTTTGCCCCCCCCCCCCTTTCCCAAACTCTCCAGAACTGAACTTGATGAAAAACATTTGGGCTGTGATTGTACATAGCGTCAGAGTTCATCGCTCCCTTTCCAGGATTTACGGTAATTAGGCGAATTGTGTGTGCAGATGTGGTACCACCTCCCTCCAACGGCCTACTAAGGATACCTTGCCTTTATACGACGCCAAAGGTGGATTCATAGCTATTAGGTATCTAGTCAAAAGTGTTTTGGCTGATCGTTGTACAGTGCTTCAGCGGGACTAATGTACTCTATTGTGGCAAAGAGTAATATTTTGTCCGGTGAGCTTACGTGGAATGACTAGCCTTGGTATCTACGGTAGTAAATCGTGAAATGACGGTTAGCGCTTAGAGGGGCCACTTAGCCACGTTTACTGCCTGCTGCTATTTGGCTTCCGTCGGCCGCCGCGGCGTTAATCACGGAAGCAGGCAGTAGCGTCGTCTGGAGTGTCCGGCTGCGCACGCACCTGTCGTTAAACGCTGGATGCTACGCGCCGTAAAGGGGCCTTAACGCCGCCTCGACGGCTGTTACTGCGGGCCCACACTGTGCGGGGATTCCCCGGTCTCCTGCGGGCTTCCGGCGCTCCTCTTCTCGCGTCTGTCCGCAGCTGAATTCGTTCAGAGTTTATGTCTCGTGAAAAAAGAAAAAGGAGAGGAAAGAAGGAAAGAAAGTCGAGAAAAGTGAGAGGGAGCGGAGAACGGAAGGTAGTGCAGAAAGGAAACAGACAGGGACAGTGATATACAGGCAGAGACTGGGCTGCGGACACGGGCCACGGGAGCGCCGAGAGAGATTTCAGCGGAGGCAAAGTCGTAAAACAGATCTCCGATACTTGGCGGCGGCAGCGCCGGCTCCCGGCCTTACCCTTTTCGTTCCCACTTTATGTCCACTAAGTCTTACGTCAGGAGGCCTCAGAAATTCATGAGCCGCTCTCGTCCAATAAATTGTGTGCTGACACTGAGCCTAAACCAATTCGATTGAGCGCCGGATGCGTCCTGCGGGACTGCGCTCGCTGAAGAAACTGAAATTCATTAATTTTTCAGGATCTCGGTAGCCGCAAGGAAAATACGCTGGGTGGTTTGCAACAACGTCTGAAGAAAGTGCTGTGAACTTCGTATGTCGCTGTTTCCATCACTGCCTTGAAACAATACAGACTTCCACGGATGAATGGAAGACTTACAGAGTGAAAATCATTGAACTGCATGAAAAAAAATTGTCATACCTTATGAACGGTTTGCGTTAGGACGTTCAAACTCCACGTCTGGACTCTGGGCATGATGGGACTTAGTATGCACATGTACGGTTTGGTTTAGCGACGAAGCCCTATTTTGGATGGGTTCGCCAAAGAGCAAAATTGGCGCATTAGGGAGACAGAGAATCCGCATTTCGCAATCGAGGAGTCTCTTCACTCTCAACGGGTGACTGTGTGGTGTGCAATGTCCAGTCACGGAATAATCGGTGCGATATTCCTTGATGGCACGGTGACTACCGAACGGTACACGAAGGTTTTGGAAGATTTCATCCCTATTATGCAAAGTGACCCTGATTGCGATAAGATTCGGTTCATGCAAGATGGAGCTCACCCCATCGATGCAGGAGACTGTCTGATGGCCTCGAGGAGCACTTTGGTGACCGCATTCTAGCTCTGGGGTACCCAGAAGCCACTGGCATGCGTCACGATTTGCCGTCATATTTTCCGGATCTGAACACATGCGACTCCTTTTTGTGGGGCTGAAAACAAGCATTCAGGGGGTCATTGGTGGCATCGATGTTCCGACACTTTAGCGGATCAAGTAGAATTTCGCTATTCGTCTGCGCCACATCATCGCCACTGATGGCAAGCATATCAGCGTGTGATAACCTAAATGCAAATATCTGTAGTGATGTTTACGTGTTGAATAAAGTGTGTGCAGGCCGTAGTTTGTAACTAGTCTACTTTTTTTCATATAGTTCAATAACAGTCGCCTTGTAGACCTGTTGCCAAATGGAGTAGAACATTATCGTTACGTTCCAAGCACTAATACAGTTGGTTTCCACGTTATTCATCTGACCTCACCAGACTATACCTTCTACATGTGTAAGGCACAACAAAGTGAAAACTCTGATAGATGGAAAAAAATAGGCCAGTTGTGAGCAGGACACGCTCACTGATGGTTTCTGTACAAACGTCATTATGGATGTAGACAGCTCTTCCAGTCCATAAATCGATTATCTCTGTTAATGAAATTTATGTTGGCAAGATACCCGTGGTCTACGAGCACTGTGCAGCTGTCCGCAATCCAAAACACAGACAATTTTTCTCCAGTTTCCTCTGCAATGTCTTCCTTAACCCACCCCAGAACTGTCGGAGGGAGGGGGGGGGGGGGGGCTTTCCTGTCATGGAGAGCTGATCCCCGCCTCTTCCACAGTTAGAACCGATATACTTATACTCACTGGTAATCGGAATGTTCTTATTCTGACGTCTTACTGCGCCCTCCTCCTCGAGTGACGCAGGTATCCTGATATTCTCGGTGGTATTAACGAAAAAAAAAATAAAGAAATCATGCCCATTGTAACTCTGCTCCATGTTCCCTACGCTTTCCTTGGTTCCTGGAGGGTGGGAACGCGACATTATGGCCAAGCCTCGGGCTCCGATCCCTGCTCACTTTGACCCCACATATTACTTTGGGCACCTGGAAGATTCCTTAAAAGAAAAAAACCGCGGCAGCTGATAATTTCGGGCATAACAAGTCACCCTCATTCTGTCAATTGTCTGGTCAAAGAGGGCGGAGGAGCGGACAATGGTTCAGGCCACTCTCTTTTCCTTGGGGTGGGAAACTACCAATAAAGGAGGAAGAATCAGCAATGACCAACGGCAACAGGATGCAGAATACAATGGAAACCACAGTCGTAAAGATACATAACGAGTATCCACAGGGTATGTGGCCTGAAGCTGAAAGAGTGTAGTGCTGATAGGCAAAAGATTCCGGAATACTCACCTTCCGTTCCCTAAAGGAGACTGTCAAGGAGGGGGTGATAATGAGAAAAAGATTCAATAAGCTACGAACGGATAAGGTTCTACGAATCGGGACATGGAATATCAGAAGCTTGAACGTAGCAGGGAAGCTAGAAAATCTGAAAACGAAAATGCTAAGGCTGAGTCTAGATATACGAGGATCAGTGAGGCGAAATGGAAGAAAGACAAAGATTTCTGATCAGATGAGTATCGGCTAATATCAACAGCAGCAGAAAATGGCTTAACGGGAGTACGGTTTGGTATGAATAGGGTGTGTTACTGTGAACAGTTCAGTGATAGGGTTGTTCTTATCAGTATAGACAGCAAACAACATCGTCAACGTTAATTCAGAATACATGACGACGTCGCAACCTGAAAATGAAGAGATAGAGAAAGTATATGAGGATATTTAAATGGTAAGCAGTGGGATACGGGAGTATTAAGGACTGATGACATATGCTTGAACTTGTCTAAGGCTACACGTACTTCAAGAAGGAATAGCTCAGTAGGCAGTACAGTTGAAAAGAAATGGACATCTCTAAAAAGGACACTCAAGGAAGTTGAAAAGAAAATCACAAGAACAAAGAAGGTAACAGTTAAGAAACCATGGGTAACAGAAGAAATACTTCAGATCAGCGATGAAACGAGGATGTTAAATAACGTTCAGGGAAATTCAGGAATTCAGAAATAAAAGTCACTGAGCTATGAAATAAATAGGAAATGCAGGAAGATAAGACGAAATAGTTGCATTAAAACTGTGAAGAAATCGAAAAAGAAATGATTATCGGAAGGACTGACTCAGCATACAGGAAAGTCAAAACAACCTTCGCTGAAATTAAAAGCAAGGATGGTAACATTAAGATCGCAACGGGAATTCTTCTGTTAAATGCTGGGTAGAGAGCGGATAGGTGGAGATAGCACATTGAAGGCGTCTGTGAAGGGGTAGATTTGTACGACGTGATAGAAGACGAAACAGGAGTCGATTTAGAAGAGATAGGGCATCCATTATTAGAATCAGAACTTTGAAGGACTTAAGATGAAATAAGGAGAAAGGTATACGTAACATTCCATCAGAATTTCTAAAATCATTGGGGGATGTGGCAACAAAATGACAGTGCACGTTGGTGTGTAAAAGGCATGAGTCTGGCGACATACACTGTGACTTTCGGAGAAATATCACCCACACAGTTTCGAAAACCGCAAGAGCTGACAAGTACGAGAATTATTGCACAATCAACTTAACAGCTCATAAATCAGAGTTACTTACAAGAGTAATATGGAAAAGAATGAAAAAAAAAAGATTGAGGATATTTTAGATGACGATCATTTTGGCTTTAGGAAAGGTAAAGGCACCAGAGAGGCAATTTTGACGTTGCGGTTGATAATGGAAGTAAGACTGAAGGAAAAGACACGTCATTAGGATTTGTCGATCTGGAAAAAGCGTTCGACAACATAAAATGCTGCGTGATGTTCGGAATTCTCAGAAAGATAGGGGTAAGCTATAGGGAGAGACGGATAGTAAACAACATGTACAAGAGCCAAGAGGGGATATTAAGAGTGGACGACCAAGAACGATGTACTCGGACTAAAAAGGGTGTAATACGAGGATGCACACTTTCGCCCCTAATGTTCAATCTGAACATCGAAGAATCAGTGATGTAAATAAAATAAACGTTCAGGAGTGGAATTAAAATTGGAGGTTAAAGGATATCAATGATACGACTCGATGATGACATTGCTATACTGAGTGAAAGTGAAAAAGAATTACATGGTCTTCTAAATGGAATGAGTTCAGAGTTTGGCAAGTTTTGATTGTATGTAGTATTTACATCAACAGAAATTTTCTTAATCTCTTATGGATTTGTTATAAGATTTCAATAGGGGTTTGAGAAAAATTTGTATTGTTTTTGTTAAATTGATTGATTATAGTGTATTAAAATTGTGAAAGTTAAGAAACATTGTTTAACACAAGCTGTGTATGCTTGGCCCTGAAGCTTCCTGTTGTAATATTGGACGCAAATTGCACGTTCCAAAGATGATAGGACATCTGTTCAGAAACCAGGGATTGACTTCGATGGTATAGAGGGAGTTGTTGAGGTGAAACACCGTAGAGGAAGACAGATACATCCAACAAATAATTGAGGAAGTAGTCTATAACTGCTACTCTGAGAGAGGTTGGCATAGGAGAGGAATCCGTGGCGGACGCATCAAACCGGTCACATTACTGATGATTCAAAAAGAAAAAGAAAAAAGAACTGGCGAGATATCGGTCACAGGAATTGCAATACATTAAAGAATGTCTTCATTTCAAATATGAAGTCGTATAACAAATGAATACAGTTTTTATGTGTGATATAATTGCAAATTGACAATTTTCTGTTGTTTTTTTCCTTTACGTGTACTGTGAAAACTACTCTCTCGTGAAATTTCGTGATTCTATTTCAAGAGGGAGTACCATTTAAGTTTTAATGGGTCAATTTGCAATTATCAGAATATGTGACATAAATGGCCGTGTTTTCTGGTTGCGTTGACTTAGAAACTTACAATTATTACACTGCCTAGTGATTATAGATCGCCGGCCGCAGTGGCAAAGGGGTTCTAGGTGCTACAGTCTGGAACCGCGCGACCACTACGGTCGCAGGTTCGAATCCTGCCTTGGGCATGGATGTGTGTGATGTCTTTAGGTTAGTTAGGTTTAAGTAGTTCTAAGTTCTAGGAGACTGATGACCTCAGAAGTTAAGTCCCATAGTGCTCAGAGCCATTTGAACCATTTTTTTTAATTATAGATCTTAGTACGTGACATGAATTATAACTTGATAAGTCAACCTATTCCTGAGAAAAACAAGGCTTAACAGAGTGATATACAAACAGTCAGATAACAAAGGACAAAGTCTTTTTTTCGTGTGATATAATTACAAATTAACAATTTTCGGTATGTTCCCTTTAGTTGTACTGTGAAACCATGCTTCTAGGTAAATTTCGCGATTCTGCGTCAACGGGAAGTACTCTATAGGTTTTGATGAGTGAGTTTGCGTGTAACAAAATATGTGAGATAAATGGCCGTAACTTCTGACTACATTACCACAGAAGCTGTACTTTTTTCACCGCTAAGAGACTAAGAGACTGTAGAGGACGCGACATACATTTGCAACTTGAAACGTCTACACGTACCTGGGAAGAATGATTTAGAACAGTCGGACACACACACACACACACACACACACACACACACACACACACACACACACACACACACACACACACACACACGAACTACCTTTACCGACTGAGGAACTGAACATTGGTAAGTAAGTAAACTGTTAGTAGTTTCAAAAGTATTCGCTATAAATGTTACAATACTTATTCCTCTATGAGACAAGACGGCCAATACTTTCATGGAAAAATGTTTGCAGTTGTCTGCGGAACCATGATTGTGCCTAGGCGTACACCTCTTCGTTCGCAGCAAATCAACGGACACGAACGGCTTTCTACAGGTCTCAGAAATATGAAAATCATGTGTGAAGAGATCGAAACTCTATAGAGGAAGTGCAAGGGCTTCCCAAAAACATATGCGGCGCACTCGAAACAATGATTGCAGTATCTGGGCCGGCATTATGTTCCAACAGAATGATGCCGCCTGTCAACATTTCTGACATTTCGACTTAATGTAGTGCTTCAAATTTTGGAAAGTGACCACGTACAGTTCTGCGTTAATTGTGTCACGATGTTTTTTTTTTTTTTTAAAAAAAAGGAGCAAAGGTCTTTTACAATCAAAGAAAAAAAGATGTCATGACTTTCCTGGAGCTGGTGTGCAGGGCTTGGCTTTTTTCGGTGGCGATGATTTCGCGTGCTTCCATTATTGGCTCTTTTGCTTGCTCTCCGACTCAGAATTATGACACCATGTTTTATTTCCCGTGACAATATGGCACAATGAACGGTATTTTTCGTCGTGATACCTTCCCAAGTGCTGCAGTGTTGTCGACATCCGGTCCGTCTTCTACTGTCCTGTCGAGATGTAGGCAATCCACTGCTCACAGGTCTTCTGGAACTTCCGGTGCTCTGTCATGCTGGCTTTAGCCGAATCGTGGCTCATACCCAACATAACCCGAATGTCCTGCACCGTCTGTCACAATCTGCCGTAGCAATGACAGAAGGGTTAACGACGCGGTGAGCCTGCCCAGGCAAACTGCTGTTTTTGAATGATATCGACCTTCTCGGATCACTTCTTCCAAGGAAACACACACACAGGTGTTCGCCACACATTACAGACATTTGAGCATGATGTGAAATTCACCTCCTGACACTTCTTCCGCCGTCAAAAGTCGCACTACACCCCGCTGTCGCTCTTTCACTGCCTCCACAGTGAACTCAAACACAGCCGGCCGCGTTGGTCTCGCGGTTCTAGGCGATCAGTCCGGAACCGTGCGACTGCTACGGTCGCAAGGTTCGAATCCTGCCTCGGGCATGGATGTGTGTGATGTCCTTAGGTTTGTTAGGTTTAAGTAGTTCCAAGTTCTAAGGGACTGATGACCATAGATGTTAAGTCCCATAGTGCTCAGAGCCATTTGAACCATTTTTTTGAAACAGGTGTAGTGGATCCACAATCGACTGTATTGAGAACCGGGAACCACCTGTCGAAAACACATATTTATCGTGTTATGGACATACACACCATACACCGCATAACCACAACGAAGCTCATAGTAATGGTTCAAAGCGACAACCACGTCTCAGCGGCACATTGAGTTATGCCGCATTGGAACAGGCAGAGGGTGATAAACCGCGCACACCCCCGACCTCCAAGGAGACGTACACAACGTACCTCACAGCACGTGTGTTATGTGACGACCGCACTCATCGCATCTAGGCATTAACCTGTGCCGCACGCACACCACTCACTATCTATGGTGTCAGTTGTCCATTGCATCCGACAGCTTGTGACTTGTCCACTGTATATGGTGCGCGAAACAAAAGATGAAACGTTTCTCGTCACGGAAGTTGGTAGGCATGCGTTTAATGCACGGCACGGCAGGAGGTAGTTACCCTACAGAAGAACGAATATACAGAGAACGCTTTCCCAACAGGCTTTATCGTAATTGGAAAAGTTTATCCCCGTGGATAGCAACGCACGAGTTTACGCAATAGAGAGCCCGTCAAGATTCCTGACAGAGACACATCCGAACACCAGACTTCATGCAATTGGCGTTGGATCGTGTGGCTGACCACCCAGCAATAAGCAACCGTCAAATTACCTGTGAAACGCACACTTTGAAGGATGTAGTGTGAATGATACTGGTGGGACAGGTGTTAAACCCGTATCATAAAGAACGTGTGCAATAACTCGGACCAATGGATTTTTAGCCCGCTGTTAACTTGCGTCAATGGATTGCTTACCACAGTATTATAGTGCCGAACTTCGTACAATTTACGAGTATATTGTTCGTGTATGAGACCTCATTCACCCGAGACGGTGTTTACAACAACAGCCATGTCTGGAGTTAGAATAATCCCCGTGCCAACCACATCGGTGGCCACCAACAACGATTCTCTGTATATCGGCTGGCATTGTCCAAGGTCACCGAATAAGACTTTATTTGCTGTCTGCCCGTTTGGTTAGTCCACGTTGCCTGGTGTCACTGCGAGACTGGCTCCCACAGATCTTGGGAAATGTACTCCTTGTTGTACGTGAGGGGGTGCGGTTTCAACACGACATTGCACCAGCCCACTTTGCGGTTAATAACCGCCAGCACCTGAACGACACGTACCATCATCGTTGGAGTGGAAGGCCCACGGCTTATAAGGCGCCATCTCGCTCAATTCTTGAGCATTGTTCATCTATCTGTGAGCCGTGTGCGGCTAGGTCTGATGTCTTTCATAGCTTGGCATCTTGTAATAGCGATAGTGGTGTCTCGTTTTCTTAGTGTGTTCACTAGCGCCACTACGTTTGCTCACCTTGTCTGTCCGTGAGTGGCAGCAGCAGAGTTTATCGATAGCGCGTGTTCTGGTACCATCTTTGGAGCGGCCTCTAGTATTTCCGGGTCGTCGTGTGTCGAGAGAGTTGAGTTGGGACGGGGCAGCAGTGAGGTCCGGACAGCCAGAACTCGCCCGACCGCTGGCGACACACATGCACTGTCCGACGAAAGGATGTGGTCGCGAGAGTGGACGACCAAGTGAAGGTGCGGATTCAGAGAGTTTTAGTCGAATGGACCGTGGTATTCGAGTACTGCCACTTTGACCTGTGTCTGTCTGTGTGTGTGTTCATGCGTCGAAGTGACCTCATGAGAATAAGTTGTCAGTCGACGATGATTTATACTAGGATCCCTCCCGTGCCTGACTTGAGTAGGGACGAACGCTGGTTGGTCGTTCGGTCGGTCGTCGCAGCGGACGACCGGCATTTGTCGTTCGGTAGGTCGTCGCAGCGGACGACATGTATTTGGTCTTCCGACCACTTCTTCCTTCTCTGTATTTGTCCCGACTTATAATTCGTCCGCTGTATTTCACAGTGACTGGTTTCAGTATTGTGAGTTGGTGGAATTGTTTTCCCGGATCCGTGTGTATCTTCTGGATTTGAATGAGCAGTTATTTCAATGCTGTCTGTGTACTGGATTTGGTGAGGAGTTGCTAACGGACATCAGTTCGGTTGGGTCGCAGCAGCGAGCTGGTCCGTGCAGCGCAGGGGCAAGTTGGGGCCGCTGGAGGCGTGCTGCCACTGCCGGATCGAGGGGGGGAGGGGGGGGGGGGTAGCTGCGAAAGCGAACACTTCCTTGCACACCGAACCCTGGACGTTTAAATGGCTGGTCTGAGCACTATCGGACTTAACAGCTATGGTCATCAGTCCCCTAGAACTTAGAAATACTTAAACGTAACTAACCTAAGGACATCACACAACACCCAGTCATCACGAGGCAGAGAAAATCCCTGACCCCGCCGGGAATCGAACCCGGGGACCCGGGCGCGGGAAGCGAGAACGCTACCGCACGGCCACGAGCTGCGAACCCTGGACGTTTAAGTTGAGTGAAGAGTTAACTGCTAATATAACCCCGACTATTCTGAGATCTCGTCTTTGGTCGGCGTGTTGTTGCTCCCAAGGCCGCTGACCCTGGCGGCAATGAGTAAAGTGTTTCGAGTTGGTGAAAAATTGCAGTATTATTATTATTAGTGAAGTGCAACCAGCTGTATTTTCTGCCGTGTGGCCGCTAACGCCCCAGTTACCTGCCCTGGAGATTAGCGTACTTTTCCGGCAGTGTACATTTCCTCGTCATGTTGATGGTGTCCGACACGGCGTGTAGTTCGACAGCCTCTTGTATTGTGCTGTGCATATCTTTTTGGGAGGTCTGCCTTGGTTCTAGTGTTTCCTTCGTCCTTGGGTGTTTTCTGAAGACGTAGTGCTGTCTGTCATATCGCCCTTGCCTAAAAATATTCCACCATTGTACCGGTGATCGGACGTTAGGCGGATTGGTTAGTCCGCCGGCCGGTGCTTAAGCTGCCCCTAGTTTGAGTTACCATTCTATTACATGAGTACAGCTCTTAGCTTCCTGTCTCAACTTACCTTACGTGTAAGTTACCTTCCCACTTTCTGAGAACCGCTTGTCCTGATTGCTTAGATTCTGCTGTTTGTTTTCAGGATGTTTTAGTTTTCTAATTATTGTTGATGTGGTCTTCAGCCGAGGAATAATTTCACTTCTTTGGTGATAAGGCCTTGAGCAGTGTTACAGTAAGTTTTTTTTTTAAGTAAACTTGTTTTAAAGACAAGGGATTTGTTTTAAAAGGGCTATTTGGAAGTTTTTCCTGACTTCTAATAACAGGTCTTCAACCGATTGTGATTTGAAATTGTGTGTGGCCTTCAGCCGAGCAGTAATTTCACCTCTTTCATAATAAGGACTTCAGGCGTGTTGCAGTAAGTTTTTCTTAAAGCAAACTTGTTTTAAAAGCAAAGTATTTGTTGAAATGTGTGCTATTTGGAATTGTTCTTCTGACTCCTAATTCAGGCCTTCAGGCGTTTGTTATTTGAATTTGTTTGTGGCCTTCAGCCAAATAATAATTTCACTTCTTTTATAATAAGGACTTCAGCCGTTTGTCGTTTAAGGTTATTGTTAATGTCCCTAAAATTTTGGAATTTTTATCTGTGATAAGGCCTTCAGCCGTCATAGAGACAGTTGTGTTTCTTTTAGAGATTGTTTTAAAATTTTAATTTCTTTAAATAAAGTTTACATATTTGTTGTGCAACCGAGAGTAACTGTTTACGGCCCCAACCTGAAGAATCGGCTCTCAATCCGGGGATCCCTATCAGATATGACTGATAGAGGAGATAGAGAAGATCCAACGAACAGCGGCGCGTTTTGTCACGGGATCGTTTAGCTGGCGAGAGAGCGGTACAGAGATACTAAACAAACTCCACTGGCAGACGTTACAAGAGAGACGACGTGCGTCACGAAGAGATTTACTATTGAAATTTCGGGACAGCAATTTTCAGTAGGAGTCACACGATGTATTACTTCCCATTACTTCCTCTCACCTTCCCCCGTCCCCCACCCACGCATACATGTCGCATATTGACCACGAGGAGAAAATTCGAGAAATTAGAACCAATACAGACGCTTACTGGCAATCATTCTTCTCACGCACTATTCGCGAGTGGAATAGGGTTGGAGGACTATGGAAGGGTTACTTCAGGGTGACCACAGAGCAAAAAAATTGTTTCGTTAATACTTTATGAGAAAATTGTGTGGATCTCACAGCAAAATTAATGCTTAACATTCATTTATTGCTGCTTGCAAAGGTTGACGCTTCATGCGCGTGTTTTTCAGTTTTATTTATTGTGAATTATGACATTTTCCTTATCTCTCTCTGGATCGAATAATAGTGGTCGGATATTTCATTAAATATTTTAAATTATTATCACAGCTGCGGACTTTTTATAATCATCTTTTTGCTCTTAAATTATGTGATAATTTACGGAGTGTCAACGAAGAACATAGTTCCTGCTGTGCCTGATGCAAGCTTGAGAAGTGTCAAAATATATAATCAGGACCTGCCGTCATTTGGTAGCGAGATTTTATCAAAGTTATTAGGTGTTAACTTTATGAAGCATCATTTTTAAAAGTGATTCTTTCTCGTCATATAGCTCTACATTGTCGTTTATCTTGATTAATTATTGTTACAACTCCGAGGCTTCAGTGGGTTGGTTATGTAAACACCAGTGATTCAGATGCATATCGTTATTTTTTGTTGTTGTTGATGTTGTCAGAATTTTTTAATTATACCAGGTAGTGAGAAGCTTTTGTTATTTATTGGCCATACAGATATTGTTTCACTCGAATGAAGTAAGTGTTATGTTTATTTGTGTGTGTGTGTGTGTGTGTGTGTGTGTGTGTGTGTGTGTGTGTGTGTGCGTGTGTGTGTGTGTGTGTGTGTGTGTGAGAGAGAGAGAGAGAGAGAGAGAGAGAGGGAGGGAGGGGGGAAGGGAGAGGGAGAGGGAGAGAGAGTTACGTTTGTGTGAATGTGTGCATATGTTATCTAATTCAGAAGAAGGCCATATGGCTGAAATCTTACTTTTTTGGCAGTCTTTTTGCTGTATGTCTCTGCGACGCAGTGTTTCCACTATCATTTTCGTAATACTGTCATAATTCCATCCATGATTTTCCATTCTTTAATGAACGAATTCACTAAAATGGCTTGAAACTCACCGCACTGGACAGTTTTGTGTAATCTTATAATGCAAAGCAGACCAAAGTAAAGTCCAGACGAAGCTGCATGCCAAGGTTTTTTCCTGTATCTATAAAGTGCGTATTACTAGACATGGACAGATATAGAATGTTGAGGTATGTGACTCAGCATTCTTGACATTACATGGGAGCACCTACAGACGACCTACTACTCTTAAAAATGCACTGCCTACTACAGGGAAAGCAGTTACGGAGACCAAATAAAAAAATTACTTTTGTCTAACTTCTGTATTTATCAGGAGAACTTAATATTCGAAAGTTATACCTGTCACACGAACAATATCGACTGATTTTTGTGACTAACTACAACGTATGTTTTGGGTACTACAGAACTGACATTCGTTCAGTGTGTGACAAATTTACAGGCGACTGTTCTAAATACTACTTATAGATGAACAGCGAGAAATACGTAACTCATATAAAAACTTTAAATAAGCTGAAACAATATCTATCGACTTAAAATAGACAACATAAGAGGAAAGCAGGTACGTTTTACGAGATTAAACGTTCTGAATGTTTGAGTTCCAGAAAATACACAGCTAAGAAATCAATCTGTGTGTATTGGCAGTTTAATCTCCCGCTCCCTGACTTTTCAACTAATAAGCATGTTACTGCAGTCAAATATCATTTTATTAGTTCAGTATAAAAGACGCAACCGTGCATTTTTTATTAAAAATTTTCCACGGGTCGAAACAGTCAGAACATCTGAAGCTAATGTCTTGCGGCCACCAAGATGGCCGACATCTGCTTCCAGTCTTTGACATCATGACAACTCCGCTTACTTTTACGTCTATGGGGCAGTCAGAAAGACATCACAGTGATGCTTCTTTGGTGGTAGCCATTCTTTCCAACATCAACTCACCACATCCAGTCTCAAAGGTAACTAACGCTCTCGACCGTCATACCAAACATTTGAAGCATCCTCATAGTGGCGCTACTAGAGCGCCACTCTTTTGTAACTGGAGCAAAATTTGAATAGAGATCATTTTCCGTTCTAGAAGCACGCCTAGCAACTTTTGTCTGTGTCGTGAAGCTCCTACATGGTGTTGCGGTTTCTTTTTCCGTCAGTTTATATAAATGTGCCATGTAATTAGTTAACAGAATCGTAACGGACTGTTGAATCTATAGCTCCACGTGCAAGCTATGTGAACAGACAATTTTGCTTCACATCCTCTCGATAATCAAACTAATTGATCTGAAACAGTAAAGAGAAAATTGCTAAGTATTTATCTTTTCAAACTCATGATAAATTATTCGCGAGCAAGCAATGCAGCGACCACACTGCCAGAAAATCTTCACACTTCCCAAGTCGTCCTTTACAAAACCGTATTTACAAAGCAACGTACTCTGCATTTGCGAATCTGTGTCCTGTTAGTTATTTTCATACCACTCAGCAGCCCAAAAGACCTCTGACGCTCTCGTTTACGTCTCACTGAAAGTTACTGGAAACGACAATGCTACTCACGACCAAAATCACATTGCTTTTACTCAGTAACTCTGTCGAGTAACATTTCGATTATTGAAGAGTTCTGTCTCAAAAATATCCAGCGCACATATATGAAGTACTAGTTTAGCGGATTCGCTCACATAAATTGTATGGCCTACAGAGATTTTCTTTGTTTTTATTTAATCGCATTTTTACGTTGTTCAAAAAAATTGCAACACCTAAGCCTTCCACTCTAATTAAGGTTATATACGCATGAACTTTTACGAGTGTTTGTTGTTGTTGTGTTCGTCGGTCCAGAGACTCGTCTGATTCAGCTCTCCATGTTCCGCTAACCAGTGCAGGCTTCTTTATCTCCAAGTACCAACTGCAACGACGTTTCTGCTTAGTGCGTTCATCACTTTCCGAGTTTACCTCCGAGCAAAAAGCGAATCTGGTACCTGGAGTCCAAAATTTTTGTTAATAATGCCTTTTGCGTTCTTGTGAAGATATTTCCTCTTACATACATTTCTTTATACCTAACCGAGATGTTAAATAGAAACTTTCATAAATTTAGCTTTGTTTTTTTTTAATGTAGTGAAATATTTCCTTAAAAATTTACATTAAATTGCACCCGCTTAGGAGTTGTATTTCCAGAAACAGTAAAACACGATTTTTCTTTTTAAATTTGTAGTCGAGAAGTCAAATAACAGTTTACAAAGACATAGTCTTAAAAATCCCTTAGCAGTACTTGAGTAATTATTTATTTTCAAAAAAATAACTCACTATTTTATCCTGTTAGTGGCTGAATTGCCGAAAATGCTGGAACACATATTTCTTACTTTCTGACAGAGAAACCAAATACCAATTTGCGTAGTTCTAGCTTCAAAATTTCTTCAATACGACATACTTCCGAAAAGTCGTTCACCTACCATTTCATCCCTTAAGAGTGAAATTTCGTACAATTCCTTCTTGAATAACGTCTACAGCATAAGATCCATACCCTTTCCCAATTTCAAGTTTCAATTCATGGAGGTTTGAACTGGACGACGATGAGCCAGAGAATTAGTTTGAGCGTATTTACCCCCCCCCCCCCCCCACCCGCCCCCTTGTGGACTGAATTTTCGAAAACACTAAAACACATATTTTTCCATCTCCAACTGAGAAGGCAATCACCAACATTCAAAAAATTAGCTTTATAAATGCTTTCATAATAAAACATTTTCATAAAAAATCTCATTCCCTATTTCACTACTTCCGCAACGGCCTTGCCGCAGTGGTTACAACGGTTCCCGTCGGATCACTGAAGTTAAGCGCTGTCGGACGTGACCAGCAGTTGGATTTGTGACGATCCGGGCCGCCATACACAGTTGCCATTTTTCGTGGTGCCAACTGAGGAGCTACTCGACCGAATAGTAGCGACTCCGGTCAAACAAACCATCATAACGACTGGGAGAGCTGTGTGCTGACCACACGCCCCTCCTATCTTTATCCTCAAATGAGGATGACACGGGGTTGGACTGCTGCGGTCGCAGGTTCGAATCCTGCCTCGGGCATGGATGTGTATGATGTCCTTAGGTTAGTTAGGTTTAAGTAGTTCTAAGTTCTAGGGGACTGATGACCACAGATGTTAAGTCCCATAGTGCTCAGAGCCATTTGAACCATTTGAACACGGGGTTGGGATGGTCCCGATGGGCCACTTGTGGCTTGAAGACGGAATGATTTATTTCAGTATTTCATCCCCTCACGGGTCAAGTTTCCAAAACACTGAAACACATATTTCTTTTATTTGTAACAGAGAAACCAAATACCAGCGTTCATAGATAGAGCTTTAAAAAAAATTTAGCACTTAGTTAATAATTATATATTTTCAAAAAAAACTTTCATATATTATTTCACTGCCATAGGGATGAATTTACAAAAATGCTGAAACACGTGTTTCTTTATTCATCACCGAGAAACCAAATTCCAATTTTCGCAGGTCTAGCTTCAAAATTTCCTTAATCCTTAATAGCAACTTCCAGAAAAAAAAGAGGGAGAGAAACCTCCATCTTCTCACCACCTTACTTGGAATTTAGAAATATCTCTTGTTAAAGTGCACCCACAATATAAGATCCACAAATTCCCAAAATTTTAAGCTTCTGTACTCAGTGGCTTGCGCTGGGCGATGATTCAGCCAGGACATTGTCTTTGATGTATAGAGATGAAACGTCGAACAGAAAGAGAGTTCACATTACTTTTATTGAATATCAAAAAGTAGGACTGTAACCTTACGAGGAACAGCAGCAAGCAGCAATTCTCATCCACCCGTGCGTTAGTAATGCTTTGTTATATACGAGCAGGACAGTTAGCTGGAGTAAAGTGATACTTGTACAGCGTAACGCACAGCGCGCTAGCTTGTGAACAGGGAGGTGCGCAGACCAGCATCGGGGACCCTGGGCTGTTAAGCCGGCTAGCCTGAGTGTGGTTCTTCAGCGGTTTTCCACCTTCTCTTAGGCAAATGCTTGACTGGCCCCACAATTCCGCTTCCGAGCCTACGATACACAACGCAGTTAAAATGCGATAGCCCACAGCAAGAAGTTTACGTTATTCACAGACAGGTGGCGCACCGGTCTTTCTTCACTCTGGTTATCTTGACTACTGTGGCATCAGAAAGGGCAAAAATATAATATTGACCAAATCCACAAACCAGAATCTCTTATTAGATAGAACAAAAGCTACGAAGAAGACTACGAAGCTGGTGTAAACTGTAGCTACAGACACTGTATTATTACTGTATCTCACACGCCTAATGATGAATGGAGTAGTCATAATACAGAGCTTTGCAAGGAATCGTGTCTGGAGTTTTGGTTATTGTGCGAGACATCTTGCCAGTCTGTGTTACCTAGAGTATTTCGTTCATACCAGTACCATTCTGAAAGTAAGGAACAATGGGTCACCAAATGGGAACCACTGTGAAAATTAAGAAATGTTTTATTCGCAACAGCTAACTACAACTTCCAGTTACTTCTCTACACAGTCGCCACTCCGACTTAGACATTTTTCGTAGCATTGTATCAACTTCGTCATAGAATACAACTGCGTGTGCTTTCCGCCAGTTGTCTACGATGGTCTACAGCTCGTTGTCCGTGCCAAAATGTTGACTTCAATGCTAGCGGTTAATGTGAGTAGTGATGAAACTCAGGGACAGCCAGTTACGGCCTGTATTGTGGGCGATCAAACACTTCTTACTTAAAACACGCTAGGAGGATCTCCATTGCCCCTGGAGAGTGCAGCCGAGAATATTGTCATGAAGAATGAAACGCTTGACAGTTATGCCGGCTGTATGATATCAGGCGAAATCTCTCACCACGCTCTCAAACCCTGGTTGGAGACACTATTTTTAGACATATTTACGTGCTCACTGTGCGCTCAGGACTGAAAAGAGCGATGTGACGCTATCGACGGGCATACTACAGATACATCTGTGCAAACCTTCATCGAATTTTTACTGTGGTTTCCATTTCACACCCGATCGGACCTTACTTTCCGAATATCCTTATGTAAGGTGTACCTGAGTGTAAAGTATACCTTAGCTGTGTAATCCCAGTGGGAGGATGTATTTGCCAAGAGAGGCAGTAGTGGTGTACCCAGTTTCAAAAGCGAGATCAAAGTCTTCGCAGCAAATTACTCATTTCTGGAGAGTTTTCACTGCACTTCCTTGCACGCTACATTTCTGCCGATCAGCTCAAAGGGCTATTATCAAATTACTTCATGCAGAACAATGAGCACACTTCACAAATACACCGCAGGATGTAAGAGGTGTACGGAAAGCAGTATCTCGCATAGTTCAAAATTTTCTGATGGTGTCAGCGAGCATTATGAGGCAGGATGTGTAAACAGCAAGGATATTCCACGCCCAGGACAGGCGCACGTCGTCACTAGCAGTGCCATGACTTCGGTTGTGGAAGAGCTCATAATGACGAATCATCGGATTATCACACTTGCCAGGTTGTTGTACTGTCGACAGGCAAAGAAACGGTCCATCACTTAATTCAAGAGATGTTTCCTTATGGCAAAGTTTGTACACAGTGAGTACCCAACCACTTTTCAGATAATTAGAAGACGACGAGAATGAGTGTTTGCCAGGCCCATCCGTTAAGATGTGCGGAACAAGGAGCGGACTTCTTGCGATGTGGTAAATCGTGGTGTCACCACTTCGAGTCTGCCTCCAAATGTAGTGGTGGAACCACGGCTCCTCTCATACAAATACAGCCCACTCTACCTCGAAGGACGAAAAAGTGATGCTCAGTTTCTTTTTCGACGAAGAAGGACCTGTGCTCATCGACTGGCTATCAAGGGGTGCAACAGTTAACCCTGAACAGCAATGCAACACGTTGCTGAGGCCCAAACAGACCATCAAGAACAAGAGCATGTGCTAGTGATTCCCCGGACAACGCTATGCTACATGTGGCCATAAAGGCCCTTGAGCTCCTTCAAAAACCTTGATAGGAGCTCCTGGAATATCTTACAGCCCCGATATCCCCCTATGTGACTCGCATATCTGTAGCCCCATAAAACAATATTTGAAAGATGAGAGATTCAACGGTGACAAGGAAGTGCAGGACACCTTGATAAACACACTTGGATCAGTGCATAAATGCCAAAAACAATCATTTGTACATTTAGTGTTCCACGTGAGCTGAAATTGTAATATTGTTGTTAAAATTGCTTTATATACAACCATATACAACTGTAGTCTCCTTTTCATTCGGGTACATCTTAGGCTTTGTGTACAATCCAAATTTCCTTTCACCATTGAACCTGCGACCAAGTTGCCAGCGCAAGTTTTCACTGTGGTCTAAGTGACTGCAAGATTTATGGCATCAACACAACGACACCGCGTTCTGTATTCTGCCAAATAAACTTACCTCCCATTCTGTAGGCGACCAATAGGAGGCGTGAAGAAGGAGTAGCGTGATTACGGCTGGCCACAATACCAGACTACTGTGCGTACATCAGCCCTCAGACAGAGTAGACGGTTTAGGTCATACACTTCAGACTCTGAACTGCTCGACCGCTAACCAACACGTTCCAATAAGAACCACCTTCTCTCATTATTCCTTTAATCCACCAACCTGCTATACTTCATGTGATGTGAGTCACCCTTTTATCAGAGCAATATGTTGGTTAAACCACTCACAAAAAGTGACCGTGTCATTTTTACATAGACAAATAGCGCAGCTAGTCGTTCTACTCCTTAACGCGTCAAATACAGTTTCAAGATGGATTATATAAACTTGTTCATCTCGCTTCACAAATTGACGAAAGGGGTCACCATGATGTTATGTCGGTGTTGATGGACGAATCTAGTACTCAGCGGAGAGAAACAACCTATAATTTACTTTGACATTGAAATAACTAACTGCATAGCTTATAAAGGGAAAAATGTATTCTCTAGGATTGTAACAAAAAATTGTCAACATTTCAACCATTACAGAGACATATAAGAAATAATAATAGCAACAAATAAGAAGTTCGGAACGAGGAATCTATTACGTAAACCTCAACTAATATCACTAGTCAAGCAAAACAAATTCCACCACCTATCGAGCAAGCGAACAAGAACTGCAGAGCTATGTCAATGCAAGGAGGAAAAAGTTTAAGAAAAGACGACTAATAATCAGCCAAAAGATCAAGAAAAAACGCTCTCTTAAAAATTAATAAAAATACGAATGTTAGAATAAAGTACGACATAAGATCACCATCGGAGGTGAGAAGAATGAAAAGATTGCACTGTTCCAACTCGAGTTACCGAAATATTAAATATATTTTCGTAAGTGACTTGGCAGTTTCATAATCTATACACGAAGCAGATAACGGCCATATCCTCATCCGTAAACTTATCCCTACTGCTGTGTATGACAGTTAACGTACAACTAACGCTGCCGGGAAAACAGACATAGACAGAATCATGAGGTACTGAATGTAAGCCTGATGTGAAAAGTAAAGTGGACAATAACGTCCTAAACAGCAAGTACTATGAGTGAATGAAACAAATTTGTTTTCCGAACAAGACACACGGGATGGCGTATACCGTCGGTATTTGCGATGTTGCGGGGAGGATGAAGATACTCATTTTACAGAATATGGGATTAAAGATACAAAATTTCATTTAAGATGTCTTGAAAAAAATATATTTATAGCGACTCTCTGCAGCTGAAAATTCAGCTGTAGACCTCATAAGGTAAAGAGGGTAGAAAACAAGAAACCACAAGAGAAGCCTTGTAGTGAAAGACGATCCTGAGTACAAACCTGGGGCTTATGAAGAGGTGACATAAGAAAAAAAAATGGGTGGTTGAGCTTTAAATTGCATTTCCCTCTTTTTCAGAATCTATGAAGGCTAGAATTACGAAATTTTGTTCACCTATTTCTATAAACAAACTAATGTTGTCTCAAGGGCAAATTTTGAAATTGGGAGTATAAGCTGAGATACGGGGCAAAGAGTTTGGAGTTTTGTTAAATTTTATATTATTCTTACAAAATTAAAAATAAAAACTATTAACCCTTTACCTACCATCAGGCCTCCGACGTCCATCTGTGATGTTTAATATCTTCTCTGTTAGTAACTATACATTTTCCTTTAATGAAATTTTATCACTTTTCTTAAACTGTCAAGTTTGTCATAATTTTGGGAAAAATTTAAAAATTTGCTTGTGACTTTGTGTTAAAAAGTACGTCCTGGTGTACGTTTCCTTGCACGCCCATGCAGTTATAAGATATTTTTTAACAATTAGATTTCTGTCTGCACAGCTTCTGTTATGTCTTTTGCCGTTGCTGACTCGCGCTGTTATTCTTTCAGTGTTCCACAATGCTTCTTGTGGTAAGCACATGTTTATTTTGGTGCATTATTTCATAACAGTTGCTTATTCTGCAAACTGAAAATGTTACGGAGGGGAGGACTATCAGATGAGGAGATAAGGGAATCGCTGCAACAATCTTCTGATTCTGGAAACCCACCAGGTGAATATGAATCTTCCAGTGATGTTGCTAATGAGGCAGATATCAATGAAAACTCGGAACTACACGGAGGTGGCGATCATGAAGAAACCCTTTACGATGATGGAAAAGAGCAAACTAGTGCTAATAGTGTTGAGGCTGGCTTACTGTTTTCTCGTAACGGGAACGAAAAATGGGTTACACCTCCTCAAGCTGTAATTTCTGGTAGGCGAAGAGGAAAGGATGTACTGAAAGAAACGTGGAACCTTCCAGTTATTCGATTAGAAACTGCGATAACGAAGAATCTTGTTTTATGTTGTTCTTTCATATACACCTCAATGACAAATTGTGTACGTGAACCAACAAGAAAGGTCTAATCGTTTACGACGACTGGGTGGTTATAGATATGCGTGAAATGAAGACGTTTCTTGGTGTTCTGATTCTGACTGGAGTTTACAAGGCCATAGATGAAGATATCAGTCAGCTCTGGAGAGCTGAGAATGGCCGACCACTGTTGAATGAATTTATACATCGCAACCGCTTCCTTGATATTGCGAGGGTTTAGCGCTTTGACGATGCAGCAGCCCGACGTGAACATAGGCCAAGTTACAAATTTGAACCAGTCAGAGAAGTTTTTGAGATGTGAGGAAATTACCGTTCGTAATGCCTACATTTCAGGATGATGCGTGATCGTGGATGAACAGTTGGAGACATTTCGAGGTCGCTGTCGATTTCGACAATACATCCCATCATAACATGGTAGGTACGGAATAAAGTCCTTGGTAACTGTTGACAATGGAACAAGCTACTGCTGCATCATGAAAGTGTATTCGGGGAACCAGGAAGAAACCAGAGCGGCGTGACTTCGGGAGAATGCGAAAACCCTGGTAACTGAACATGAAAAGTGTGGACGCTATATCATCTGAGACAATTTTTGTACATCCCTCGATTTATCTCATTGTATGTTGTCAAAAGATCTGACGTACTATCCCAAAACCAAAAGTGAACTGCCTGCCGATTTTATTACACCTAAAAGACGACAAGTATATTCTACATTATTTGGTTTTCAACCAGATGTGATGATAGCTTATTATGTTGCTAAAAAAAAGTTGCTTCCGTCCTTAGCTCTTTTCATGACCAACCAATTGCGTCATCATCACAAGTAAAAAAGCCTAAGTCTATAATGACTTACAAGCCACATCCGAGGCGTTAACACCATGGAACAGAAGACGTGATGCTACAGTGTGAAGAGAAAAACTAAACGCTGTCCATTGATGGTTTTCTTCAATATGTTCGATGTAAGTGAATTCGTACATAATTTGAATGACGCTGGTTACCAATAAAAAATTGAAGCGTCGGACTTTCATCATCAATTTGGCAAAGCAACTAGCAGTGGTAAGGAAGTCAATGAATTCATTAATAGCGCCGGATCAAAGAATGGCAGTGAAGCCACCAGCTAAGAAAAAGAGAAGATGTGCATATCGTGTAGATAAGAAAGACAGAAAAAATCTAATTACATGTTATATGTGCACCAAACCTGCAAACCTGTATTCTCGGAACATTCTACTTTTGTCTGTAGACGCTGCGCAAATTTGCAATAAGAATAAAAGCAATCAGAAACAGTATAATTTTTTAAAAGAATGTCAACTTTAAATAAATAAAATAATTTTAAAAGTATGTATACCTCAAAAGTCGATCAGATCATAAGTAGTCAGAATAATGTCAAGTTAAACGACATGGGTCTGAGAGGCGTGACTTGTAGGTAACGCTAAACAGATGTTCTGGCAAGCAGAGGGTTAAATACTGCTATTCGGTGTTTTCAAATAACTTAATGGGACTAGCTTACTATATGCAAACAGATGAAACAGAGAACATTTTGTAGAAATAGGTTCTGAAGAAAAGGTACATATATTATTTTACTGAAAAGTAAATTTTTAAATTCCATAAAAAACTAAATATAGAGGCAACTTCAAAATAAATCTGTTAATTTAATGTGAAGCATGGCGCAAAATTTCACAGTCGTATCTTCCAAATTGTGCATCTGGTGCATCTTTTAAGTGGTATGTGTTTTCCTTGAACGTCCTCCCTTAATAGATATAGTTGCGAGGTAACAGTTGTAACGCCATGAAGATTCTCCGTTGAAAGTTGCAGCTGTAGGGATTGATCGCGTACGATAACGAGGTTCCTTCGCAGCTTTTACACTGCCTTCTGTCAAGGTACGTTAACGTTAAAATAACATAATATCCTTTCACATGTGTACCCACCCATCTCGCCAAGACATTATAGAAGTACAAGTGAGCCACTGATGTCGATTTTTATGTGACGGCGGAGTGAGCTGTCAGAATGATTACTGTTTTCCTACCGGTTAAAAAGGCACCAGGAAGTCGGCAAAGAAGACGCGCGCGTCTCTCACCATTCTCTCCCCATGTGGCAACAGAAGGGCTTCCCCGCTCCTGCCAGGAGTAAACAAACATCTCCACAAGAGACTCTTCAGAGAAACCGACAAAATATCCCGAGGTCACTGCGTTCGCAACGTAAATGCTTTGCAAAATTCCTCCGAGCGCCTCGAAAACATATAAATACACCGGCTGTCACACTTCGCCTTCCTTCCGAGAAGTCAGGATTCCTGAATTTCCCGTAGGTAATCTCTGTAAGCGAGCGACAGTTACACAGGGGCACATCTGTTTAAACTTGCTACAATGGAGACAATGGTAAAGAGACACAGAGAGGGAACAAACGTCAAAACAGAGCAATGCTTCACGTGTAATTAGCACTTTTCTGTGCTTGTAAAATGGGACCGCATACTATTTTTATATACTTCCTGTCCCTAAACATATTATAAATTGAAGTACCACAATGCTCTGTTATTTCGGTATTTTATGGCTAATCTCAGATACTACAGTAGGAATTTTGATACGGTTTTCACTTACAAACAGACTGACTCACAAAGTGAGGTTAGTGTGTACAATGTAGTGGTTCATAATAATTTTGAGCATGTGATGTATGTATTGTTATCTGTTCATATTTAATTGGCTCTTGGAGAGACATCTCTTACGAATGGTGCGAGCTAGAGCTCCTCAGATAACAGAGATGGCGGTGTCTGACGGTAAAAGCAGTAAACAGTAGCCGCCAACTACAGGGAGCAGCGAAGCTCGACCAAAATCTGTTTATCCATACATATTACAAAAATGGATGTACTTTTGTGTGTACGTGCCATATCACCTCCTGAACTACTTTACCGATCTCAATCAAACTTGGTACACACATCCTTTTCAGTCAGGTTACACTCGCTGTAAGGATAGAACCCACCTACCTATCATACTTAAGGAGATATGAAAACGTAAGGGATGAGACACGTGAAAAAGTGCTTCATCATGCATGACATTAAAAGTTTTGCTTCTGTGCTACTGACTCTGCTTTCAGCAGACAGCATTCAGATTTGTTGCTTGATATAGAAACAAAAATACACCATTAAACAATATGCAGTTAAAGAGACATGATGTTATCAACACTCAGACGCGTAAAAAAGTATTCGGCAGGTAGGTCAGAAAATTTATAAAGAGAAATGGATAGGACGAAGTTAGATACAGTGCGGACTCGGTGGCAAGAGCAACAAGACTTCTGGTCAGGTGAATACAGTATTATAAACACAAAATCAAAAACGGCTAATGCAGGAGTGTGTTTAATACTGAATTAAAAAAATAGGAACGTGCTTAGCTACTATGAACAGCATAGTGAACGCATTATTGTAACCAACATAGACACAAATCTCACAGCCACCACAGCGGTACAAGATCATATGCCAACTAGCTCCACAGATGACCAAAAAAAAATCATGAAACGTATGATGAGATAAAAGAAATTATTCATATAGTTAAGTGAGACGAAAATTTAATAGTCATGGGGGACTGGAATTCAACAGAATGATACGGAAGAGAAGGAAGAGTAGGAAAAATAGTAGGTGAATGTGTACTGGAGGAAAGGAATAAAAGAAGAATCCACCTGACAGAATTTTGCACAGAGCTTAATTTAATCGCAGCTAACACTTAGATTATTGTTTTTGTTGTTGTTGTTGTGGTCTTCAGTCCAGAGACTGGTTTGATACAGCTCTCCATGCTACTCTATCTTCTGCAAGCTTCTTCATCTCCCAGTACCTACTGCAACCTGCATCCTTCTGAATCTGTTTATTGTATTCATTTCTTGGTCTCCCTCTACGATTTTTACCCTCCACGCTGCCCTCCAATACCAAATTGGTGATCCCTTGATGCCTCAGAATATGCTCTACCAACCGATCCCTTCTTCTAGTCAAGTTGTGCCACAAATTTCTCTTCTCTCCAATTCTGTTCAATACCTCCTCATTAGTTATGTGATCTACCCCTCTAATCTTCAGCATTCCTATGTAGCACCACATATCGAAAGCTTCTATTCTCTTCTTTTCTAAACTATTTATCGTCCACGTCTCACTTCCATACGTGGCTACACTCCTCACAAATTCTTTCAGAAACGACTTCCTGGCAATTAAATCTATACTCGTTGTTAACAAATTTCTCTTCTTCGGAAACGCTTTCCTTGCCATTGCCAATCTACATTTTATATCCTCTCTACTTCGACCATCATCAGTTATTTTGCTCCCCAAATAGCAAAACTTATTGACTTCTTTAAGTGTCTCATTTCCTAATCTAATTCCCGCAGCATCACCCGATTTAATTCGACATAACACTTGGATTAAGAATCGTGAAAGAAGGCTGTATACGCGAAAGAACACTAGAGGTTCCGGAAGGTTTCAGATTGATTATATAATGGTAAGACAGACATTTCGGAAACAGATTTTAAATTGTAAGATATTTCCAGAGTCAAGTTTCGACCTCTGACCGCAATTTATTGGTTATGTACTGTAGATCAAAGCTAAAGATACTGCAAAAAGCTAGGAATTTAAGGAGATGGGACCTGCAAAAATTGAAAGAACCAGAGGTTGTAGAATGTTTCATAGGGAGCATTAGAGAACGACTGACAAGAATATGGGAAAGGAATTATGGTAGAAGAACAATGGGTAGCTTAGAGAGATGAAATATGAAATAGTGAAGGCAGAGGGTAAAAAGACAAGGGCTAGTAGAAGCCGTTGGGTAACACAGGAGATACTGAATTTAGTGGAGGAAAGAAGAAAATATAAAACTGCAGTAAATGAAGCAGGAGAGAGGGAACACAAACGTCTAAAAACTGAGATTGACAGGAATCGCAAAATCGGGAAGTAGGAATGCCTAGAGGACGAATGTAAAGACTTAGAACAATGCTTCCCAACCTGTGGGTAATTACCCCCTTTAGGGGTAAAATAAAATTTTCTGAGGGGTAAAAACTAAATGATTCAACTCCGTTACAGCCACCAAACTAAATTATTTTCATAAAATCATTACCGTTGCCACATTATGTAAGACTCTGTTATTGATTATACAAGTTATCAATAAAAACGTTTTCTCAATTAGTAGCATTAACGTGATGGAGGTTACAGGTTCCAATACACACAAATGTTGTGCATTGTCTCATACATCGCTGATGATAAAAGTGAGAAATATACAAAACAAATGGTAAGTATCTCAAGAAAATGCGTTCTCTAAACTGCAGGTGGTACACAGCACTAACCACTTAAGGGCAACCATAGTGCTCTAAACAATATTACTATTATCATTTTTATTCATGTTACTATTATTGTTAGTGGCTGTGGACATACACAAAGCATTAACAGGCTGACGTCTTCCAATTTCTGCCAGTTCAGAAGTGAGGAGTGCACCAATGAAGTATATATGTATAGTACCCACATTTTAACTTGGCTGATTTTGAATGGGATTGCAATGTGCAGGTGAAGCAAGTGCCGCAGTCGAGACGAGTAATGCGCGGGTAGTATGTTTTGTAACAAGTGTCTACCCTCACTGTCGATAATTAGCTTTCTTATCTGACAAGGAGTCGTGAGTAGCACCACGAATTCCCTCGCCATTCATTCTACCACCCATGAACACATACACACAAACAAGGTACCATTCATCTTTCATTATTTTAAAAATAAAAGTGTTCCAAAGAAAATCTTTCGTCCTACAGTTTAGTTAGATTCTAAAGTTGGTGATAATGTAGAGGAGGGGGATGGCAACAGAGAGGGAAGAGGAGGCAGGGTGAGAGTGCTAGCTGGTGTCTAATGCCACTCAGGGGTTATGGTCTAAGAAAGATTGGGAACCACTGATATTGAAGCAAAAATTACTAGGGGAAAGGTAGATGCCGCCTACAGGAAAATTAAAAGATACCTTTGAAGATAAGAGATGCAGGTGTATGAATATCAAGAGCTCAGATGGAAAACCAGTCCTAAGCAAAGAACGGAAAGCACAAAGGCGGAAGGAGCATACAGAGAGTCTATACAAGGGTGATGTACTTGAGGGCTATGTTATGGAAATGGAAGAGGATGTAGATCATGAGGTGGGAGATATGAAACTGCATGAAGAACATGACAAGACACCGGGAGTATATATACTCCGTTAGAACTACTATGCTTGGGAGACCCAGCCATGACAAGGCCCTTCCACTTGGTGAACAAAATGTATGAGACAAGCGAAATATCCATCAGCCTGTAAGAAAATATAATAATTGCAGTTCTAAAGAAAGCAGGTGCTGACCGGTGCAAAAATTACCGAACTATCAGTTTAGTAAGTCACGGCTGAAAAATACTGACACGAATTCTTTGCAGAAGAATGGAAAATCTGGTAGATGCCAAACTCGGGGAAGATCTGTTTGTGCCGCGCCTGATTAGCCGAGCGGTCTCAGGCGCTGCAGTCATGGACTGTGCGGCTGGTCCCGGCGGAGGTTCGAGTCCTCCCTCGGGAATGGGTGTGTGTGTTTGTCCTTAGGATAATTTAGGTTAAGTAGTGTGTAAGCTTAGGGACTGATGACCTTAGCAGTTACGTACCATAAGATTTCACACACATTTGAACAAATGAAGATTTGTTTCGGTTCCCAAGATACGTCACGCGAGGCAATACTAACTTCCCATAGAAGATAGGTTAAGGGAAGGCAAACATTGATAGCATTTGTAGACTTAGGGAAAACGTTTGACAAAATGGTTCAAATGGCTCTGAGCAGTATGGGACTTAACTGCTGAGGTCATCAGTCCCCTAAAACTTAGAACTACTTTAACCTAACTAATCTAAGGACATCACATACATCCATGCCCGAGGCAGGATTCGAACCTGCGACCGTAGTGGTCGCGCGGTTCCAGACTGTAGCACCTAGAACCGCTCGGCAAAGCTTTTGACAGTGTTGGCTGAAATACTCTCTTTCAAATTCTAGAGGTGATAGGGACAAAACAGAAGTAATGAAAAACTGTTTACAATGTGTAAAAAAGCCAGATGGCAGTTATAAGAGTCGAGGGCACGAAAGGTTGAAGTGGTCGAGAAGGGAGTGGCATAGGGTTGTAGCCTATCCCCGATGTTGTTCAATCCGCATATTGGGCATGCAGTAAAGGAAAGAAAAGATAAATTTCAACTAGGAATTTAAGCTCAGGAGAAGAAATAAAAAAATTACTGTTTGCTGATACATTGTAATTGTGTCAAAGACAGCAAAGGTCTTGGAAGAGTAGTTGAACGGAATGGGCAACGTCTTGAAAAGAGGATATAAGATGTTCATCAACAAAAGCAAAACAAAGGCGAATGAAGTCAGCCGAATTAAATCAGGTGATACTGAGGGAATTAGATTAGGAAATGAAAGTAGATGAGTTTTGTTATGTGAGCGGCGTAACAACTGATGATGGTCGAAGTAGAGATGATATAAGATGTAGACTAGTAATGACAAGAAAAGTGTTTCTGAAGAAGAGAAGTTCGTTGACGCCGAGTATAGTTTTAAGGGTCAGGAAATCTTTTCCGGAAATATTTGTTTGGAGTGCAGCCACTTATGGAAGTGAAACAAAGACGATACACGCTTTAGGCAAGAAAAGAATGCAACATTTTGAAATGTGGTGTTGCAGAAGAATACTGAAGTTTAGGTGGCAGATCACGTAACTAACGAGGAGGTACTGAATAGAACTGGGGAGAGGTGGAATTTGTGGCACAACTTGACTAGAAGAAGTGATCCGTTGGTAAGACACGTTCTGAGGCATCAAGGGAACACCAATTTAGTATTGGAGGGAAGCGCGGAGGGTAAAAATCGTAGAGGGAGACCAAGAGATGAGTACACTAAGCAGTTTCAGTAGGATGTAGGTTAAAGTAGTTACTCGGAGGTGAAGAGGCTTTGCACAGGATAGAGCAGCATGGAGAGTTGCACCAAACCCGTCTTCACTACCAAGATACTGCTGAGCTACCTGGACATGTAAATAGAAATATTGATTATAATCAAGTCCTGAGTTAAATAGACATTACAGATAATTGTATTTTGGATACTCAGTGTTACCGTGCAAAGCTGTGGCGTGTAGTACGTTTCAGTATGAAGCTAAACTTGATCATTTAATACAAATCATTTTCCTGCGTTGACATGTTCTCTATCACTACTCTCGCTACTCATCTCTCTCCCTTGCATATTATGAAATAGGTAAAAACAATAACATAAGCCATGAGTTGCATCAAGTAAAACAAGAAACAACAAAAATCAGTAATATATAAAAATATAAATCTACATAC
The DNA here is from genome assembly GCF_023897955.1 of Schistocerca gregaria. Lineage (NCBI taxonomy): Eukaryota > Metazoa > Arthropoda > Insecta > Orthoptera > Acrididae > Schistocerca > Schistocerca gregaria. Next base: position 106,746,097 of record NC_064921.1, on the reverse strand, counting down.
GTGACACTAAAAGTTGTCGCGCCTACAAGCAATTATATTCTGCACGTAAGTGCAGAAACAGCTCTACCAGCTGGGTTTCCTAATATGTGGTTCACAGAAGCAAAAAAATTCTTACTAGCACAGATGTGAAGTCCAACTGTCAAGTGTAAAAGATGCAGTCCTCCTTCAGGAGTTGTGACCCTACCGGGATACATAATGCCTTAAAATAGTAGAACTACTGAACTGGAAACACCCATAACGTAGAAAATGTCTTGAACTCGTATACGGAGGCCACCCAGAAAGTAATTAACCATGTTTTTTCTTCCTTTAGCAATTACACATTGAACACAATGAAGGGTACATATAAGAAAGAATGGTGTTACTTCTACTCTCCCTACTTTGGCACGTAATCTTTTTCTAGTTCTATGACCTGTCTCCAAAGAGACACAAGGGCGAGTATACCCCCTCAGTACCAATCCCTGTTCGCTCATGAAGCCATTTCTTCAGTGTGCGAATCACTTATTCCGTGACTGGCATTCCTTAATGGCTAAATAACTACAAGACTGAGGGAGCTAGATCTGGTCAGTGGGGTGGATGGGATAACGCTGTCCAATCCTGTTTACTGCTGTGTTCAAATGGTTCAAATGGCTCTGAGCACTATGGGACTTAACATCTGAGGTCATCAGTCCCCTAGAACTTAGAACTACTTAAACCTAACTAACCTAAGGACATCACATACATCCATGCCCGAGGCAGGATTCGAACCTGCGACCGTAACGGTCGCGTCGTTCCAGACTGAAGCGCCTAGAACCGCTCGGTCACACCGGCCGGCACTGATGTGTTCCAGGTCCTCAAACTAGCACGAGACAGAGAGATCTAGCATTGAATCAAACAGTCACCTTGGCTTTTATGGCGTCGAAGTCGCTGGAAACGCTTGTTGAGCTTTGGTAATGTGTTCGCATGTGCTTCAGAATTAGTGGCACTTAATATTGGCACCAAGAACGAGCACATCAGCATTCTGCATCTTGTCAGTTGTGAGAGCCATGGATTGCCTCCCCAAGAGCTATAAATCTCGGTCCTCTACCGAAACGCTTTTTCGTTGTGGTCTCACCCTCTTTGCACAGTGGCTCTTGTTTTAATTATAATAATATGACTTTCTAATTATGTTACATATACAGAAGAGTGCTGGAGATTAGATGGGTCAATCATGTAAATAATGAGAAAGTCTTGAATAGAGTTGGAGAGACAAGACATTAGTGACGAAACTTTGAACAAAAGACGGGAGAGTTAATTGGACAATTCTGAGACATGAAGGAATCGCCAGTTCAGTACTGGACGGAAGTGTGTGTGTGTGTGTGTGTGTGTGTGTGTGTGTGTGTGTGTGAGGTGAGGGAGAGGGAGGGGGGTAAAACGTCCAGCGTCCATCCAACATCTTATTATGTACTCCGTCCTCAGGTCACAAGTGGCCCATCGAGGCCATCCGACCGCCATGTCATCCACAGCTGATGATGCGGATAGGACGGATGTGTGCTCAGCACAGCCCTTTCCCGGTCGTTATGCTGGTTTTCTTTGACCGGAGCCGCTACTATTCGGTCGAGTAGCTCCTCAGTTGGCAACACAAGGCTGAGCGCACCTCGAAAAATGGCAACAGCGCATGGCGGCCCTGATGGTCGCCCATCCAAGTGCTGTCCACGTCTGACAGCGCTTAACTACGGTGATTGACAGGAACTGGTGTATCCACCTCCGTAAGGCCATTGCACAGCATCTCATAAGCCAGACATTCATTTACACAATCAAATCGATCCTTTGCAAGGTTCTAATATAATATCGTACTACTCCTGTAAGGAAGCCCCATAATCTTCTCTACTGGACATGTCTGAAAGAACCATTTCGACCTTGCAAATACAACAGAATTAAAGACATTAGCTGCCACTGGGCATTGATTTATACCAGAGGGGCAAATTCAAGGTAATAAACACCAAGTATTTAATCGAGGCAATGGTGGCCAATGGTCCCTTCAGTGCAGATGTACAACAAGCCCGAACTCGTACGGGAATCAGCGAGATGCCGAGAGTTATAACGCTAATGAGCAGGAACACTAATCAGCAATGTGTGGTATAAGTTCAGAATTTTGGCCTGACAGGAGGCGTGCTAGAATAGACCGCTTGGCTGTGGTGACCATTGTGTCTCGGTAGCTTAGTGGTCAGTGCGTCTGCCTAGTAAGCAGGAAGCCTGGGTTCGGAGCCTGGTATGGCACAAACTTTTCACCTTGCCCCGCTTATATAAATCGGTGCCCACTGGCGGCTAACGTCTCTAATTCATACGCGTCTTATTAATCTTCAATCTTCTCCATCTCCGTTCATAACTATAAGACATGTCCACGTGCAGGTTAAACCACCCATCCAGGTAAACACTGACATAGTCAACATGTCAATCCTCTGCTATTCTCCAGACAATTGCCATAAAAAGCCAGCGTTTCTCGTATACCGAGACAGTAACGTTACTGCAGCGGCCTCCACCACTCGACTTCCACTGCCTGATCACTTCCTCATTTAGGACTCACGATGCCCACACCAGTGCGGGTCAAGGAAAGGATAATTCGAAGATGTGCCACTCATCGGCACACCGTCGATGGTTGTATCCGGATATGCCTTCGTCCAGGGGAACTGCTGCTCGAAACATGGCACAATCACGCGACGGGGTACATTCCACTGAGCTTCCTTGGGACCAGCGGTAGTAACAGTGTGGACTATGTGAATATTATTCTGGACCACCTGCTTCTGTTCAAGCTTCATGTCTGTGCCACAAGGCCAGAATTACGCCAGTCATCTGAGAGGAGGAGAAGGAGATTAGTGGTAACGTCCCATCAACAACAAGGTCATTAGAGATGGAGTACAAGCTCGGATTAGGGAAGAATGAGGAAAGAAATCAGCTATGCCCTTTCAAAGGAACTGAAATCTGGTTCCACAGGACAGAGCGGATCACGTTATGGTTGTGGAGGGGGCCATAATCAGTTACTGCTAGTTGCACAAAACACACAAACTTTAATTTTCCTAAGAACCACTTAATTACACATTGCCTTAAAAGAATCAAATTAAAACAATATGGCTGAGGGCCTAGTTAAGAAAACTTGCGAGACCTCCTGGGCTGAAGGCCCAAAATCACACCAAAAAGGAGAACGGCGTAAGGCCTGAACACAAGTTGCTGTAAAGAATACACGCAGCTGAATGTCTTACTTTAAAAAAAAAAAATTAACATAAGAACTCTGCTGAAGGTCATGCACAAGACACTGAACAACTCAGGGCTTAGTGCCTGGATAACAAAGAATTTCAGATAGAACAAACTTTCAAATTTCAGTTTTTAAACAAATCAATCTTCAGACTTTAATTTCGGTCTGCTGAAGGCCTTACCTTACTATTAAAATAAACTAAATTAATAGATAGCGGAAGGCCTCGCAGAGTACATCAGGCTAAAATGAAACCAACAGAACAGTGGTGCTCAGAGGTGTTCTAAGGGTCGACCTGAGGACGTAGCTCTAACGCAAGGTGAGGTGAGAAAGGCAGCCAAGAGTAAGGTTAAATAAAGGGATGGGAACCCGACCCAGGGACGGCTGAAGAACCAGTCAACAACCTAATCAGTTCCTTTCCGTCCAACCAGCGACATGACAACGGAAAGTATCAGCCGAGGATGAAGATACCAGCCGAATTACATCTTCAAAAATGGTATCTATAAACAGCTAAGGCACAATAATCACTCTAAGAAAAAATATGAACAAACAACTAAAAGGCTGTCGAACTACATGCCGTGCGAGACAGCATCAACACGGTGAGGGAAAAAACACTGCCGGAAAACTAAGCTGACTGGGGCTAACTGGGGCGTTAACGGCCAAAAGGCAGAAAATACCGCTGGTGCACTTCACTGATAAGTAACAACCAATATAATAGTTAAATACCATACGCGAAAACGGCTGCAAAATTTCGCCGACCCCAACACACCATACGGGTGGCCCAGGAAGCAACTACCGGCAATGCACGAAGAGATGTCATAGCAGTTGAGGTTTCATTAGAGGTTAACTGATCACACAAATTCAGTGTCCAGGTTCGATGGGCAACGAACTTTATAGCTCTCGCAGCTAGCGCCTCACAATCCGACCGCGCGTGCACGCCGCCAGCCTGACCTCTTCACTGCTCTGTCCCAACCAATCCACTTCATCAAGCACGCAGACAGCATTAAAATAAGGTCTCAGGCAGAACCACACGAGCTACACATGGTTGCACAAAAACACTCTACAAACAACTCGAACAATACTAAAATGGTCACTGTGGAACAATAATGACGGATCACAAGTGGACACACAGAGAACCCAGAAGCGGTCGGCGATTCAATACACGTCGTCAGACCGGACGCCCAACCAAGGTTGTCCTCTCTCAAATCGTGTGTGTTAGCAATGGCTGGGCGTCACGGCTGTCCGGACCTCACTGCTGCACCGTCCCGACTCAACACCCGACACACGACGACCCAGAAATACTATCTCCTAAGATAGTGCGACAGTGCTCTTATCGATAAGCGCTGCTACTGCCACTCACGGGCAGGCAAGCCAGCAACTTAGTAACGCCAGTAAATCGAATAAGAAACGGGACGGCAGTACCGCAAAGACAAGATGTGAAGCAATAAACGGCACTAACATGAGCCGCGCACGGCTCAGGAACCATCTCGAAATTTGGCTGAAGCAATTTTGGGAAATCAGGGGAAACCTGAACCAGGATGGTCGGAAGTGGATTTGAACCGTCGCCTTCCCGTATGCGACTCCAGTGTGCTAAACAATGAGTCACCACGCTCGATAGTCGTTGGGGAAACACGATAGTGAACTTATATTGACGTCTGTACCACCAAATGTGCCTGACCTACTTCCAGTGATCCCAGCATGCGCATACACGCGCCAGTAATTTATGGAAATTGTGTGGCCTGTGCACTGACATCTGGTGCCACAAATCTCCGGAAACGATCAAAGGACTTGTATCCATGCAGTAAGTGTATTCTCTCTTTTTCTATCAACGTGACTGCTTTGGTACAATCCGGCACGTAAAGTGGGTATGACCCATGAAAGTAGTGAAATGGCAGATTCGCTGCAGTACTGTGCTCCAAAGGGGGGCCAACAGCAGAGCTTAATGTTTAGGGTCGTCAGAGTATTGCATCCCCATGTTCTTCCACCTACGCTCAATGGAGCACATTATCATGATTTCATACGGGATACTCTACCTGTGCTGCTAGAACATGTGCCTTGACAAGTACGACACAACATGTGGTTATCATGATTTCATACGGGATACTCTACCTGTGCTGCTAGAACATGTGCCTTGACAAGTACGACACAACATGTGGTTCATGCACGATGGAGCTCCTGCACATTTCAGTCGAAGTGTTCGTACGCTTCTCAACAACAGTTTCGGTGACCGATGGATTGGTAGAGGCGGACAAATTCTATGGCCTCCACGCTCTCCTTGCCTTAACCCTCTTGACTTTAATTTATGGGGGCATTTAAAAGCTCTGTCTACGCAACCCCGGTACCAAATGTAGAGACTCTTCGTGCTCGTATTGTGGACGGGTGTGATTTTTTTTTTTTTTTTTTTTGTGGGCGATGAACTCGAAAGCACCACCTCACACTCCAGCCGCGCGTGCACGCCGCCAGCGGCTCCAGCCCTACTTCGCGTGACGGGGGCTTGCTTGGTGCTCCACTACAACAGACCGACTGGATTGCTGGTGTATCCGCGACTGCTGCTCCGTCGCGACTGCACTGCTGGCGCGTCTCCCACTCACTACTGGTCCGTCTCCAACTGACTCCACTACTGGTTCGTCAAAAACTCGGATACACAGCGACCTGGGACACTGGCGCAGACCCAACTACGCAGAGGTAACACTGCGACATCTCTGCACAGGCAAGGAGCCGACCCACGTTCGTCGAGGTGACCAACTGAACGGGCCCAGAAGTGGTCGGAGAACCAGTGACACGTAGCCCGATGAGACGACCGACCGACCAACAGTCTTCCTCACTCAAATCTCCATCCGTTGGACCATGCATGTGTGTCGCCAGCGGTCGGGCAAGTACTGGCTGTCCGCACTTCACCAGCGCTCTGTCCCAGACTTCACTGCTGCTGCGTCCCAACTACCAGCTGGACTGTCTCCAACTGACTCCCAACTGAAATACAGACATACGACGACGGAAATATTGCTCGGACCCAAACATGCAGAGGAAACACGTCCACTGGCTAACCGACATCCCTGCACCAGGAAAGGACCGACCTGCAAGATGACCAATTGAAGGTGCCCAGAAGCGGTGAGAAGACCAAGTACACGTTAGCCGATGAGGCGACCGATCGAACGACCAACCAACAATCGTCCCCACTCAAATCTTCTTCCGTCGGACAATGCGTGTGTGTCGCCAGCGGTCGGGCGAGTACCGGCTGTCGGTGCCCACCGGCGCTCCGTTCTCCGACTTCACTGCTGGTGCGTCCCGACTGCACTCCTGGTCCGTTTCCAACTGATTGCCAGACACGCGACGATCTGGCTGTCGTACTCGCCCCTTAGGTGTTTTTGCGACTGAGTTACGTGTTGTTACGACAGACTTACGCGGAGTTGTGAAATGCAGTTCAGCTGACGTTATACCTCTGTCTTGCACTCTACAAAAGTCGCCGTCCAACCCGCGTGCTAAGCAGTTCTCTCTCGCCTGTTGTGTGTAACCAGTCCACTGCTCCTGTGTGACGACACATTCCGATATGTGCCATCCCATTACCTCTTGGCTAAACTACTACCTCTGGCTCTCGGCATAGGCAACGAAACTTTGACAATATTCCACGTTTCCGACTCTTTACTATTCCGCTGCACTAAACTGCTGCTGCTGACGGGCAAGAAAGGCAGGAAGTTACTAACACCAGTAAATAGAATAAGAAAACAAGGCGGCAGTACCGTAATAGAAGATGACAAACAATAAATGTCATGAACACTAGCCATGCACGGCTCTAAAACATTGGCAGTTCGAAGTCTTCCACCTTCCCTCATTTAATCAGTAGGGAAACAAGCAATTAAATGATGTGCGCCCCATGAGTATAGTGCACACATTTTAACTTGATCGATTTTAGATAGGGGTGCCAGGTATCGGTAAAGCAAACGTCGCTAGACAGAGGAGTAGTGCAAAGAAAGCGTGTTTTGTGTCTTTCCCCAATGTGGATTGCTAGCTTTCTTTTCTGAGGAGGAACTGTAGGTACCACTCGTGATGCGGTACCTTTTCTAAACCTTAGGCGCTATTGTTTGACATTGTCGGGGTCAAAGGGAGACTCGGCGACAATGGGGGGAGGAGGGGGGGAGGAAGTAGGGGAAGTAAAGTACTAGCTAAAATCTGATTGCAATGGGCCCAGAAAGGTTAGCAACCACTGTACTACAGGAAACCGTAGGCGACAAAGACTTTTAAGGAAGGCACAGGGACGAGCATTCTAACAAATAGTAAAGCATTCTGGTGTATTACTCTCAGACGTGTCTGTAATACAGCGTACATCGATGTACCATTGAGTCGTCTAGCCGCATTTATGATATACGTTTGTCATTTACTTTGTGTTTGCTAATGATTTTATAGTAGTATCAATTTAATATGAAAAGTGTGTTTCTCTGTTGCAGGAGCGGCAAGAAACCGAGTGGGCGCCCAAACTACTTTTCTTCGCTGCGCTAGCAGTTCTTCATCACGTTCAGTTGTGTTGAGCCTGTACGAGCTTCTGTTCATGTTTGTCCAGCCGGCATATGACTATGTGTTATTACTGGACTTAACGCTTTTCGTGGTGTGTGTTGACGTTTCACGTAGTGTGTTATATCCTGTGACACGAATAAATCAGACTGAAGTTATTTTTTGAAGAGTAAAATGTGTGCGTATAGTGACTTATTCTGAAGTAACGAAATGGAGTCAAGTTACACTTGCCCACTAAATGAACATTTCAATGAACTGATATTACTGGACTGAAACGAACAGCAAAATTGACGTCAACCTGCTGAAGTTCTTTAAACATTGGTGCTGATGTACACAGACGAAGTAAGTTTAATATAGATTATTTAATATTCTTAGAAAGGAAGGAAAATATGATCTAGACTTAAAAAGAACAAGCCTGTTATTATTTCAGGTGCACAGAGAGACAATCTTTAAATTACAGTTTAAAAATACGTTTGAGTACCTAATCTAAAGCCGGCCGCTATGGAAGAGTGGTTCTAGGCGCTTCAGTCTGGAACCCCGCGACCGCTACGGTCGCAGGTTCGAAGCCTGCCTCTGGCATAGATGTGTGTGATACCCTTACGTTAGTTAGGTTCGAGTAGTTCTAAGTTCTAGGGGACTGATGACCTCAGATGTTAAGTCCCATAGTGCTCAGAGCCATTTGAACAATTTGAACCTAATATGACTTGTGACGGGAACGCTGGCAGTACGGCAGTATTGTATCATCTATGGCCTAAACTGCGCTAACGTTACGCAGAATCTTAATCGATACTTTAGTTGGATGAAGATAACAGAACTTGAGCACATATTCCGTCGCATCAGCCTACTGAAAGAACCAGCAAAATGAATAAATATCTTCGGACAAGAAGAAAATGAGTTACGATCTAAAGTGACGTAAATTTTTTAATTGTGGAGCGACAAAAATGAAATATCTTAGCTACGCGACTTCTCTACTTTCATAGGTCATATTCACTTTATAATATAATAATTCCAGTCCCAAAGAAAGCAGGTGTTGACAGATGTGAAAAATACCGAACAATAAGTTTAATAATCCACAGCTGCATAATACTAACACGAATTCTTTACAGACGAATGGAAAAACTAGTAGAGGCCGACCTTGGGGAAGGTCAGTTTGGATTCCGTAGAAATACTGGAACACGTGAGGCAATACTGACCTTACGACTTACCTTAGAAGCTAGATTAAGGAAGGGCAAACCTACGTTTCTAGCATTTGTAGACTTAGAGAAAGCCTTTGACAATGTTGACTGGAATACTCTCGTTCAAATTCTGAAAGTGGCAGGGGTAAAATACAGGGAGCGAAAGGCTATTTACAATTTGTACAGAAACCAGATGGCAGTTATAAGAGTCGAGGGTCATGAAATGGAAGCAGTGGTTGGGAAGGGAGTGATACAGGGTTGTAGACTATCCCCGATGTTATTCAATCTGTATATTGAGCAAGCAATAAGGAAAGAAAAGAAAAATTCGGAGCACGTATTAAAATCCATGGAGAAGAAATAAAAACTTTGAGGTTCGCCGATGACATTGTAATTCTGTCAGAGACAGCAAAGGACTTGGAAGATCAATTGAATGGAATGAACAGTGTCTTGAAAGGAGGATATAAGATGAACATCAACAAAAGCAAAACGAGGATAATGGAATGTAGTCGAATTAAGTTGGGCGATGCTGAGCGAATTAGATTAGGAAATGAGATACTTAAAGTAGTAAAGGAGTTTTGCTATTTGGGGAGCAAAATAACTGATGATGGTCGAAGTAGAGAGGATATGAAATGTAGACTGGCAATGGCTAGGAAAGCGTTTCTGAAGAAGAGAAATTTGTTAACAACGAGTATAGATTTACGTGTCAGGAAGTCATTTCCGAAAGTATTTGTATGGAGTGTAGCCATGTATGGAAGTGAAATATGGACGATAAATATTTTGGACAAGAAGAGAATAGAAGCTTTCGAAATGTGGTGATACAGAAGAATGCTGAAGATTAGATGGGTAGATCACGTAACTAATGAGGAAGTATTGAATATGATTGGGTAGAAGAGAAGTTTGTGGCACAACTTCTCCATAAGAAGGGATCGGTTGGTAGGACATGTTCTGAGGCATCAAGGGATCACCAATTTAGTATTGGAGGGTAGCGTGGAAGGTAAAAATCGTAGAGGGAGACCAAGAGATGAATACACTACACAGATTCAGAAGGATGTAGGTCGCAGTAGGTACTGGGAGATGAAGAAGCTTGCGCAAAATAGAGTAGCATGGAGAGCTGCATCAAACCAGTCTCAGGACTGAAGACCACAACAACAACAACAGTCACTTTACCTGGCGGATCGAATCAAAGCAGTCGGATTGCGAGAAAAGGAGAGAACACACTCAATGCCTGCAGCTCATGCGCTTCGTTGATTGAATGCGGTAAGAACAATCACGTGCCTCGCCCAGTGAGAGGATCTGCGAATTCTAGATGAATTTTTTTAATGGATGGAGACTCAAAGTAAACAGAAATAAAACTGAATCCTCCACCTTCCATCTGAGTAATAGGCATGCTCGCTATAAACCGCAAATTTCCTTTAGAAATCAGTTGCTGTTATATAACCCATTCCCAAAATATCTCGGCGTGACCTTGGATCGTTCGCTAACATATAGAAAACACCTAACTGAAACAGCTTTAAAAATGAGAACCAGAAGCAATATATTACACAAACTCTCCCGAACAAGCTCGGGAGCTTAGGCATCAGTACTCAAAACAACTGCACTGTCACTTGTATACTCTGTCGGGGAATATTGCAGCCCATTATGGCTGAACAGCGCTCACACAGCCATGGTAGACACGCAGCTGAATGTAACCATGAGAAGCGTATCCGCGACAATAAAATCCACACCCACAGAATGGCTACCTCTTCTGTCTAATATTGCACCACCGAAGTTACGACGTCAAGCAGCGTTGAAAAGGGAATGGGAGAAATGCTCCAAGAATCCCGAGTTACCGCTACACCAGGACTGTGATGCCACTCAAAGGCAACGTCTTAAGTCCAGGAAACCCTCCTGGAGACTTGGAAAAAGGCTTACTTCTGAAGGTTTCCAACCAGAAACAGCATGGCGGGAAGAATCGTTCGCAGCCAATCCTGATTCTGCAGGTCTCATTGCTGATCCTACACGAGTCCCTACTGGATTCCACTTACCAAGGAGGTCGTGGACCACCCTAAGTCGCATACGCACCAAGCACGGAAGGTGCCAGGACTTGAAGCATAAGTGGGGAATCGCTGAAAGCGCCAAGTGTGACCGCGGACACCAACGACAAGCAATACACCACATAGTCACAGAGTGTCCCCTACAGAAATATGCTGGAACTCTGACCAGCATACATGAGGTCTCTGAGGAAGCAATCTCCTGGCTCGATACTTTAGATATTAACCTATAGTTTTTATTACAAGTTGAAGCTCTGTTTGTCAGTATTACTGTTTATAAAAACCACTTTTTGTCTTTTACATGTAACTCATCCTAGTGTTTTTATCCATATGAATATTATTGATTTATCGATCTATCTAGGACTTCTTTACCGTAAGTGAATGTAATCTATTTTATTTGCAGTATATGCATATTGTGTTACTTGTAACATCATTGCTGTTCAATTCAAGTAATGTATCCTTGATGCCAAACGAAATAATAAAAAAAACTAGTCGTGTTAGCTCATTTACATTTGTTGCAATCATTTTTACCAATGTTTTAACCAAGTCCTTTGGACTACAAATGTAATTACTTGTCGTTTGTGTTTGATAGATTGACCTGTGACCCACCAATGCTGGGATGGTGTCCGATCGGGAAAAGTGGCCAAGTTGTTCCCTTACGTTGGTAAGGGTTAGTTACTTTCGAATATCACTCGTAATACTCCATGTCAGACTTACTTGCAACCCCTTTTACACTAAAAGTTATCGTCTCTCGTTCTGTCTCCTGCATTAGTTTACATTATTTTTAACCGTTTCCTTTCTATTACATGTGGCCTAAAACAAAAGGGCTTTCAGATACTAGGACATCAAGATACCTGGAAAGTATGTCCAAAAATCAGAATAATAAAACTGGAATCCTATTGCGATAAAACTAATCACTTCACACGCTAGGTAGGGAAAAGGTCGCCACATCGTAAGCCTTCAGAAAAATGCATACAGCTCCTATATATTACTTTCGATTTCACTTATAGCTATTTGCTGTAATACCTTGTAATACGTACATTCAAAGGTGTGGGCGGTAAGCTTCCATAGATAACCATAGTTTGGTGAAAATTCAACTTGCAATAGAGCGGCTACTTCACCTCACCTTCCCTTTCAGAGAAAACGGAAAAACAGCGTTCGCAAAGTCACAACACAGACGAAAGGGCGATTTGAGCGATCGTGACAGACGGCCTTTGAAGAGGACTGTGGTGAAAGACAACAGGGCGACAGCTGCAAAAGTCACGGCAGAACTAAGTGCCACAAACGAGAACTACGTCAGTACCAAAACAACACGGAGGAAGCTCCATATCCAGGGAATTACAGGGCCAGCTGGAATTCCAAAAACACTCATCAGTACTGCAAATGGCCGTAACAGGAAAACGTAGTGCCGAAGCTATAAAACCTAGGCTATTGCGCAATGGAAGAAAGTCGTTTTGTTTGATGAGTCTTGTTTCACATTATTTCCAAATTCTCGCTGAGTTTACGTCCCAAGACTGAAACACAGTGGGGGTTCATTAAATGATTCGGGAATGCATATTGGTTTGTTCCATGTGCCCCATGGGTAATCGGCAAGGCCTCATTACTGCAGAGAATTGTGTAACAATTGTTGCTGATCATGTCCATCCAATGGCACAATGTTTCTTCTCCAAAGGTGATGCTGTGTTTCGAAAGGACAGGACACCTGTTTACACAGCTCGTATCGTTCAGTACTGGTTTTGTGAGAACTGTTGCATCTTTACTGGCGACTATAGTCTACTATGAAGATCGCTATCCACCTCCATCATCGTTACCTGGACTTGCCACTATTTCGCAGAAGAATGATATAAGAGACCCTTAAAAACCAAACAGGACCTCTATTTATTCATTCCGAGACGACTGGAAGCTCTTTTTTTAAAATGCCAACGGTTTCTCTGCATCGTATTAAGGATGGTAATGAACTGTGTAAGTAGAGTTTCTATATTTTTGTACACACCTGTATTCATCAACGAAACACGTGATTATACCCACTCCTTACTCCATGAACACAGTACTACGAGTATGTGAGGTCTACATCATCGGTAAAAATTTGTATTGTAATCAGATGTTTGGTATATCTATGCTGTACACTGTGACAGGTGTTTTGTTTTCAGAAAAAAGGAAGGAAGATTAGGGGGATTGGTTTTTGTCCTTCAGTTTGCATGTGGACATATACGATTTCGATTCTCAGTGGTTTGTTGTTCATACATACAAAAGTTGTAGTGTACATTCTTCTTCCACATGCATTATAAACATTCTGTCCCTGTTAGATGTAGATCACTGAAGCGCCAGTAAGTAACACCACTTGTAGACTGGTGGATTGATTTGCATGCTACATGCTGAACCATTCATTCTCATCCTTTCCGCTGGTGAAACAACTTTCTGCATTTTTTTCTACACATATTTACCAAATTTTATAGTTTTGTTAGTAGGTTTAATAAAAATTTGCATTATTGAAGGTTAACTATGTCGATAAAAATGTTTCACACAACAAAATAAATGTATCGTCCTAGTAAAGAAGTTGCATATTGCCTAAGCTTTCCGAAACATTTGGAAGTAAAATAACGTCTACATCTTCTTTTTTGTAGCAACTGGTGTGCATTACGTATGTTTAACAGAGAAATGTTTAATTTTCTCCTCAGAAACTATTCATACTGCTTAAATTATTAATTAGAAATAAAAGTTGGTCTTTATAATTAAGAGCTGAGAAACATATGTTTCTAGGAACTGTATTTTAATTATAACACAGTAGCAGCAAGAAAAATGTTGAACACGCACGAGCTGTGTAGGCGACAGGCATTTTTTTGTTTTTTGTTTTTTTGTTTTTTGAGTCATCAGATTGGTTTGATGCGACCCACCACAAATCTCTTTCCTGTGGCCACCTCTTCATCTCAGAGCAGCACTTTCAACCAATGTCCTCAATTATTTGCTCTGTGTATCACAGTCTCGGACTTCCTCTACAGTTGTTGTCCATGATGTGTCTCTAAGCACCATAGCAGTTATTCTCTGGTATCTTATCAGATGTTATATCATCAGAATGCTACACGGCGGAAATTACACCCTGACTTTAGCGGCTGACGCCGAACTGACTTCGGAACGGTCTTCTTGTTTCCTAACATCTGTCACCGCACTTATCCGAGATCAGAAGTGTTGATTCTCATTAGCTGCCATTTTATTTTTCCATAGCGTACCTGTTCATTGCAAATAACATTTCCCTTCCCATGTTAGAGGAACATGAAGTAGGTATGCTTAAAAGTATGTTACTTTTTGATATTCTGATAATGTAAGAACAGTACAAATAAAGTTACAAAGTTGCAATTATCAAGAGAATTGGCAATTATCAAGCAAAATTAATAAAATTATGTAGGTGGGAGAAACCCGAAGCACATGTTTTTAAGGTATTTATCGGTATAAAAATCGGTTGAATTAGACAGCTTTCCCATTTGTTATTTTATGCAGTTTTGCTTACACCAAACACCCTTTAATGTCTGTAAAAGGTGGAATATTCTGGGACTGGAAGAATTAATACTAACGTCGACCCACATAACGGCTAGAAAGTCGTTGTCTGCAAGAACATAGGTATTAATCAAACAGTCAGTTAAGTAAATAATCAAAAAGTCATCCACATTTTCATAGGTTTGCTGGACATTAGGTCCTCGACGAGACAGTCTTCTGTTTGGTTAGGGGACAGGAGATGCGGTCCAGACAGAGATTTCAGATGTCTCCCTATTATTTAATTTAAAATAATTTAATAACCCCAATGACTGAATCTTTCTCCATCATGTGTGCTCGAGATGAAACTGGCAGCCCTTTAAATTCGGTTGGGAAAATCCTGAGTTGTGAGAGTACCAATATCACTATTAGCTGTCTCGAGGCGTAAAGTTTCGAAGGGCGCTCATACAAATTTTCTCCAGCTTTCATCTTCACAATATTGTTTTTCCCTCTGGCAGATTGATATATCAGTGTGATCCTTTTCATGATCAAATTTGTCGGATTTACAGAATTTAATTTCACAAGACACTTACATGTTCTTCCTCTACGCTTGTATCTATCAACGCCATCGACGAGACACTTACGGAAAATGGATTTGTAAATATCACCAGCCGTTTCTTGCCCTTTTCACTTGCCATTATACCAGACTCAGTAGCTTAGACACTGTAGACGGACTATTTAAAAGCTTGACTGATCTGTTCGCGCAGCGATGGAGTGGAGTAGCAAAGCGCCGCCTGCCTGAAGTTAGATGAATCAACACGAATGTTATCGTATGTGAACTGAAGGTGTAGGAGGGAGAAAGGAAAGGCAAGGGAAGACAGATGCATTGGGACATTATATGGAATCAGCGGTGACGAGGGAAAATGTGTACTCGACTGGGATTCAAACCTGGGATCTCCTGCTCATTAGACAGGTGCGTTAACCTCTGCGCCTTCTGTAACACAGTGTTATCGCAACTGTACGGACTATATCGGCACGCCTCATAGCTGACCCACACTCCTACCGAAAGCCACCTACCCACAGTCCATTTCCTCCATGCTCACTACTCTCCTCCCGTAGGAGGTAGGACGTACTTACGCACCGACACTGAAGAAAGTGGATTCATTGCCCATTTAGGCGAATCAGTTATAAGAATGCGTGGTGCCTGTTCTTTCGGACATGTTGTGAGCCAAGGCAAAGGCTTCTTGCTTTTTGCAGACGATACAACAAGAATTGCAGGAGAACTGTCGTACATCTACCCCTATTAATTCTTAAACTTTCGTTGTTAATTTTTTCCCTCTTGTCCGGCCGCTGTGACCGAGCGCCTGTGTGTTTGGCTTGAACAGCGGACACGCGGCTAGTTTAGTATGTGTGCAGGGGCATGGCAACCTCGTGAAGGCGTGCCCGCTACATCGCTATTGCGTCTCCTCAAACTGTAATTTCCATCTTACTAAAACCCCCTTGTTAAAAGGGAGGAAAAAAAACTTTAGAAATACCTCCTATTTGCATTAACTATCTTACCTGTAGCTTAAGTAAATATCTGCTCAGTGATTAAGCTAATGGGAGCACCTATCCTAAAAGCAACTAGCGCCACGTGCCTATTTTGGTCCGAAAGATTGTATAAACAGGCTTACATGCTCCGTATCGAACTTCTGATTTTTTTGAGTGATTGTGGATTATTAAAATTCGTTACAGAGCAAACGTTTGTATTTTACCAACCGTCTTTATAAGTTATTAATGTGATTGTCTGGAATATAATACGGAAATTTTAGGACCATAGGTTGTCCAGGAAAGAATTTGAAGCCGTGCTGTATTGCGAATTCATGTATTTATGTTTTATATTGCAATGAGAATTTAAATGTGGTAAACCCACGCTTTGTGATTAATAATTAAAGATTTAAGAGTGCGTTCACTTGGCGCTGACTTATGTGTTGTATTATTTTAATTTTTAAAAACTTATATTAGGCGTTTTAATCTCTTAAATTAAAGCCCTCCCAATTCGAAAGTGGTGGCCATCCCATTTTGGGCAATTGTAAGCATTGAAGGAGGATTTACGTAGTTGGTGTTATGTATCAATTATTTATGTGTTAAATCACGTCTGATACGTCAATTCCTTGGCCCCCACCACACCTTGGTTTTAGTCTTTTGATATTAAATGATCCGACCACCTTCATCCTGTCAACCCTCCTGAAATATACAAACAAAACCAAGAAATTCGATTCCAAAACTCCACTATACACAAACAAAATGACAACTCTATAATTTATCAATCATGTCTGATAGTCACAGAATTAGACAATGATCACAGGCGCTTCAGTACGGAACCACGTGGCTGCTACGGTCGCAGGTTCGAATCCTGCCTCGGACATGGGTGTGTGTGATGTCCTTAGGTTATTCAGGTTTACGCGGTTCTAAGTCTATGGGACTGAAGACGTCAGATGTTAAGTCCCATAGTGCTTAGAGCCTTTTTCCCTTCTTTTTTTCTTTTGTCTGGTCAGTTTTTGCTTCCCCTATGTGCTTCTGTGCGGGGGCGTGTGTCGCAACGCCCTCCGTACACCGCTGATGGTAGCACTGTGCTTGCTGCCGACGCGCTGCAGACGAACGGTCGCTGTGGTTAGCCGGACAGACCGCAGAGAGCGCGGCGGCCCTTGAAATTACCAGAGGGCGCCACCGCAGAAGCCCGAAGAAGCGCTCGTCGCTGGCTCTCCCTGGGGCAATCCCGCATCCGGGCCCCTCCGGCTGCTGGAGCAGACCGCGGCGTCTCTCGCGTGGGTCGGAGCCGGTGCGTGGAAATTTGAAGATAGGCGGACGCGCGCCGGCAGACAAAGGGAATAAAGAAGGCCCGACTCCTAAATCCCCGCTAAAGCCCGGGATAGCAGCGGGAGGGGTGGTGTGGAAGGGAGCGGCGGGGGGGAAAGCCGGTGCCGCCGCGAAATACCGGCGGCGACCGGGAATCGGCGGATCGGAGGAGATTAAATCCCGAGTTTACGGAATGCTCGCTAGGTAGCTGCAGGGAAGAGCCTCCGAGAAGGCGAGGGGACGGGGAACCGGGGGGGTTGGGGGGTGGATTTGGGAATGTTGAAAGAGCGAGGGGCGAGGGTAAAGTTGGCGCCGGATAAGGGGTGTCTCGCGGTGACAGGGGATACGTATCCCGCAGGCAGGGAAAGGAATACTTAATATCCAGGTGCTCGAATAGTCGACATTCTTCTCGGAAGCACACGAGTTCCAGTTCAGTTCTCACGGCTAATGCAGTCCCCGTTAGACATTTTCTCGACCCAGTAGCCTAAAAACGTGTTGCAATATTGCGCTGCAGCAAGAGAAAAATGCTGTTCCAGATACGAGAACAATCTCGAGGTGGTCAGAATGCTGCCACTAATTTCCAATAGCTGCACAAATAAGTCTTCAAATAAGAGTGCGTCAAAAAAAATGTATAGACACTTTGAACTATTTAATATTAAAAACAGTCTTGATCACGATTTATTTATCAAGGTGACCGGTTTCGACCACTACTGTGGTCATCTTCAGACCTACAAGTTGTATACAAAGCTTCAATTAGAGGGCTACATGCATTAAAGAAAATACAAGTTAGAAAGCTATAAAACAATGAATTACCATTGAGGTAGAAAGCTATAAAACAATGAATTACCATTGAGTTATAGCTTTATAACTTTACGTATTTTCTTTAATGTGTGTGGCCCTCTAATTAAAGCTTTTTATACAACTTGTAGGTCTGAAGATGACTACAGTAGTGGTCGAAACCGGTCACCTTGATAAATAAATCGTGATCAAGACTGTTTTTAATAGTAAATATTTGTAAGACATTGATCACTGCCTTTCCCGTAATGTATTCAAAAGTAATACACTTTGAACTGTCATAGACAATTTATCTCCCGTTCTACAAGGTTATATATGTGTGATAAAGTAATGTTACGTTTCTTCAACAGGTGGCAGCAGTGACAAGGAAGTAACTGCAACATGGTGGGCGGGCGTTTGAGCTTTGAAGCGCGGAAGCAAACAATTAAGTGGAACTGGAAGTTTGAGAATGTAGCTGCGGTTCGAAGACAGTGGAGAAGTGAGTATGCTGCAGAACTACCTTCAGGGTTAACAATTACACGTCTACGAGACAAATTCGAAATTCAGGGAGCAGTGGGCGATGTGCATAAAGGTCGATCAGGGCGACCTCTGTAAAGCTACAAGTGATGATTCCACAACTGCGGTCTTGGAACTGTTCCAGCGTTCGCCTCAAAAATCTTCTAGGCAAGCGGCACGTGAGAGTAATGTAAGTGCTACTAGTGTGCTACGCATTCTGAAGAAAGGCAAGTTTCGTGTGTACGTTCCAAGGCTGGTGCAACAGCTAAGTGAGGACGATCCATATCGAAGGTTAGAATTTTGTGAATGGGGTCAGATGATTAGACGTGAATCGGGATTTATGGGTAGTATAATTTGGTCACATTAAGGGCAATTCAGACTCAATGGAACTGTCAATAGGCACAATTGTGTGTACTGGGCTGAAGAAATCCTCACATTACAGTTGAAAAGGCTGTGAGTTTGCATGGTGTAAATGTGTGGTGTGGTTTGTCTGCAAGAGGACTCAATTGGGCCTTTCCGCTTTGAAGGTACTGTTACTGGATAAACGTACCTAACAATACTTGCTAACTCTATATTCCCTGCCATTCGTGCATTATACGGTAATGATGAGTTTCATTTCCAACAAGGTGGCGCCCCGCCGCACTATCATAGGGACGTACGAGCATACATGGATCACAATGTGCCAGGCCAGTGGATAGGACGCTGGGGACCGATCGAGTTTCCTGCACGCTCTCCAGACCTCACGCCGCTGGATTTCTTCTTATGGGACACAGTAAAAGATGAGGTGTACAAACGTAAAACACGTAACCTGGACACACTTTGGAATGAGATTCAGGCGGTGTGCGCAGAAATCACATTGGACACTTTGGTACAATGGACGGAATCAGTGGCGACTCGTACTCAGAAATGTATTGATGCTGAAGGCCACCAGTTTGAACATTAATCACATTTTCAAAGTACATTTATTTTTCCAGTTGGACTTTAAGCTTTCCATTTCCAGAAATTTAACATTGTAGAACGGGAAATAAATTTTCTATAACGCTTCAAAGTGCGTATACATTTTTTTGGCGCACCCTGTATATATGTCCACACATTTCGACTGAACTAGTAGTTTGTTAAACCTCCATCTTCCTCACTGCTGCAGTATTAGTTAGCACGCTATGACGGTTCGATGTACGCTTACTGTGCATGGTCTCCTTCGAAAAACTCTCCTCCACCATTGATACACCGCTCCTAACGCCGTTTCCATTTCCATATGCAGTCTTGCATTGCCTCCTGATGGATCGCGAGAAGTGCAGTCTGTGAATTTTCTTTTATCTCGTCTATCGTTGCAAATCTTCGTCCTTTCTACGGAATTTTCAACTATGGAAATAAAACGTGTTCCCAGGGGCCAGGTCTGGACCGCACAGAGGATGAGGTAGAACAGTGATTTAGTTTTATGTGCAATAATCACGCATGGCTCATTTGATGTGGGACGAATTTGGCGACAACACAACGCATTCCAGGATGCTGACATGAGCGTCGTCTGTAGACGTCGAAGAGTGTCGTGATCGAGGATCATATTTAATTTCTGTCCAGCCAAATTTTTAATCGTGTGCACCATTTGTAACACAGAGTACGGCTCAAGCACTCGTCGCTGTTGGATTTCTGCACCATTTGGCGTGTCTCTGTTAGTGTTTTCTTGAGATTCACGCAAAATTTAATGCAGACGCGTTGCTCGTATGATTCTGCCATCTCGAAATTCGCAAGCTGTACGACACAACCTTCTACTCAATACAGCACTGAACAATAATTAACTTATACAAGAACAAAACTTACGGCAGTTACACATTAAACACAATCAAGTTCAGGGATGCCAACCGCATTTCACTCCGACACACCATTGTCGCGAAATTACGAATGTTCGTATACTTTTTGAACAGATCTCGCACAGTGATTGTGGAAATACTGCGTGAATGGCACGCTTGGACATAAATACAGATGCTAGTCAAGTCTGCAGCTTGCGCTGCTGTATTTTACCATGCACGGCATCTGTGCGATATCCACAATACGCTGCAACTGCCAGTAGTGGTCAGAGTATCGTTCGGTGTGGAGTTCTGAGTGCTTTATGTCGGAGAGAGATGAATTCAGAAGTGGGAAAATGATTGTTATTCGTATGGTGCGTGCTTCCATCACCAAGAGGAACTATATTGAAAGTTTATACTGCGTAGCCGAGCGATTCTAGGCGCTTCAGTCTGGAATCGCTCGACCGCTACGGTCGCAGTTTCGAATCCTGCCTCCAGCATGGATGTGTGTGATGTTCTTAGGTTAGTTAGGTTTAAGTAGTTCTAAGTTCTAGGGGACTTATGACCTCAGATGTTGAGTCCCATAGTGCTCAGAGCCATTTGAACCATTTTTTATACTGCGTACAGGGACAGTGGAAACAGATCATACGCTAAGTCAGAACGTGATCAAAGTGTGTGCTGACTGATAATGAAAGACGGTCGTTGAAAAGGATTGCGGCAAAAATAAGACTACGACATCTGCAAAACTTACTGCAGAACTGAATGACGAACTCATGAATCCCGTCAGCACCAAATCAACACGAGTGGAGCTGCAGGGTGAGCTCGAATTCCAAGACCACGCATCAGTAATACACATTCCCGAAATTGCCAGAATGGGGGCGATGTGTAACGTAATGAACTCTGGTAAAACTTCAAACAACCAAGATCGCTGGTATTTATTTTAATGACCGGTTTTGGAAAGACAATATTACCATCTTCGACCTTACAACTCATACAATCTCTTCTTTCTGCGCTTTGCATCGTGTCATATCACAAACGGATGTGTGAGGATTGTGGAACACACTGGATGTCAGCATGTTATGCTCCGAATGCCAGTGTTCATGTTCAAACCACAGCTGATTACAGACATAATCTTATGTTTTGTACATTTTAATTATGACTTGCCGGCATCCACTGTGCTCCACGGTCCTTACACACACATTTGTGGTATGACACGATACAAAGCGCAGATGGAGATTCTACGACTTGTAAGGTTGAAGATAGTAATATACTCTTACCGATAGTACACTGCTGTCCATTAAAATTGATAGACTACGAAGATGACGTGCTAGAGACGCGAAATATAACCGACAGGAAGAAGATGCTGTGGTATGCAAATGATTATCTTTTAAGAGCATTCACACAAGGTTGGCTCCGGTGGCGACATACACAAACAGCAGTTGACCGGCGTTGCCTGGTGAAACGTTGTTG
This sequence comes from Schistocerca gregaria, assembly GCF_023897955.1. Lineage (NCBI taxonomy): Eukaryota > Metazoa > Arthropoda > Insecta > Orthoptera > Acrididae > Schistocerca > Schistocerca gregaria. The sequence goes on along the minus strand of NC_064921.1, from coordinate 106,724,331 downwards.
TGATCCCTCGTGTAAGGAGGATAAATGTGTACGATCACGTTTCCGACTTTGATAAAGGTCGGAATGTAGCCTATCGCGATTGTGGTTTATCGTATCGCGACATTGCTGCTCGCGGTCGACATGACGGGCATCTTATCCGCATGGCTGTAACGGATCGTGCAGCCACGTCTCGATCCCTGAGTCAACAGATGGGGACGTTTGCAAGACAACAACCATGTGCACGAACAGTTCGACGACTTTTGCAGCACTATGGACTATCAGCTCGGAGACTGGCTGCAGTTACCCTTGACGCTGTATCACAGACAGGAGCGCCTGCGATGGTGTACTCAACGAGGAACCTGGGTGCACGAATGGCAAAACGTCATTTTTTCGGATGAATCCCGGTTCTGTTTAAAGCACCATGATGGTCGCATCCGTGTTTGGCGACATCGCGCAGAACGCACATTGGAAGCGTGTATTCGTCATCGTCATACTGGCGTATCACCCGGCGTGATGGTATGGGGTGCCATTGGTTACACGACTCAGTCACCTCTTGTTCGCAATGACGGCACTTTGAACAGTGGACGTTACATTTAAGATGTTTTACGACCCGTGGCTCTACCCTTCATTCGATTCCTGCGATACCCTACATTTCAGCAGGATAGTGCACGACCGCGTGTTGCAGGTCCTGTACGGATGTTTCTGGATACAGAAAATGTTCGACTGCGGCCCTGGCCAGCACATTCTCCAGATCCCTCACCAACTGCAAACGTCTGGTCAATGGTCGCTGAGCAACTGGCTCGTTACAATACGCCAGTCACTACTCTTGATAAACTGTGGTATCGTGTTGAAGCTGCATGGGCAGCTGTACTTGTACACTCCATCCAAGCTCTGTTTGACTCAATGCCCAGGCTATCAAGGCCGTTATTACGGCCAGAAGTTGTTGTTCTGGATACTGATTTTTCAGGAACTATGCACCCAAATTGCGTGAAAATGTAATCACATGTCAGTTCTAGTATAATATATTTCTCCAATGAATACCCGTTTATCATCTGCATTTCTTCTTGGTGTAGCAATTTTAATGGCCAGTAGTGTAGTAATCTAAATACATACTTTACTAGTGACTTTTGAACTCTTTGAACTTCTGGCCAATTTACATGCCAAGAGAGAAATATGGCATGGGTCTCGGCAGCCATATAATAGTATTACATGGGGCTGGCATCCTGCAGAATTGCTTTTGTGAACACGAGAATGAATTTGTTGCATCTCCAGTGGCCTCTACATCTCCAGATCTCAATACTATTGAGCCTTTGTGGCCTACACTGGAGTGAAGGACATGTGATCACAACCACATCTACCGTATTTGTCTGAACTTAACAGTATTTTGCAGGAAGAATGGTTTAAGAATCTCTTTAAGGATACAGAGTACTCATAAATGTTGGAAAAATCGAATTTTTTTATCTCTTTATTAAATTCTATAGTCTTTCCTGATTATATTGATATATACATTGTAGGCTTTCAAATTAAAAATTACCTATATACACCAAATTTTAAAGTTACGGTCATGTATGCCACCACGCTCCCTTTATTTCTGTTGTGGAAACCAGCTGTGAACTTTCTGCTTTTAGCGATTATATGTGTGATACAATGTATATATTGGTAACAGTGCAGGTTTATACTGTTTGTAAATGATTATCTTTACTAGTATTTACTTTGGTTTTACTGAAGCAGTTTGTTCACGTGTTACTTAATTTTTTTTGTCCAACTGCTACATATATTTGTGGTAGGACATATCATTTAATGTGCAATAAATACGAACTATGCCACTCATCAAGAAATTCAATAAAATGAAATGCCGTGGTAACCAATTCACAAAAGAAAGTAAGCCATACTGTTGAAAGTAACCTATGTATCAGTTCTTCAGGGAAGAAACTCCCACGTGGCACGCCTCCTGGTGATTCAAATTTTTGTGTTAACAAAGACGTTATTTGTAGTGGATATGTTGATGATGATGTGGGCATCTTATCTACTTTGATAAAGGAAGTGGCGAAATGTAAACAATGTGATGGTGTAGGCTATCTGGAAATAACTGAACAACAAAGTAGCAGGAAGGGTTTTGCATCAAAATTAGTTGTTCTGTGTGGATCCTGCAATAAATCTACCTCGAAAATGACTTCGAACACTGTGCATAATTCATATGACTTGAATTTGAAGTTAGAGTATGCAATGCGTGCAGTAGGAAAAGCAAAAAAGGCTGCTCAAATGTTTTGTGGTTTGATGGACCTTCCTCCTCCTCCCAGTACGTTTAGCAAGTACATAAAAATTCTTTTAGGTGCCTTGACGGTTGTGTCTAAAGCATCTATGAAACGTGCAGTAGAAGAAACTGTAAACATTAGTGGAACCAGGGACACTGCTGTTGCATTTGATTAGACATGGCAACGTCGAGGACATCGTTCCTTGAACGGGGTTCTAAGTGCTATTTCTCTGGAGAATGGAAACGTTGTTGATGTTGAGTGGTTATCTAAGTAGTGCCACACCTTCCATGGTAAAACCGAAGGACATATTGAACATCAGTGGTCTAAGAATTATGATGGTTACAGTGGAGGTATGGAATGTGATGGAGCTCTAAAAATATTTCAGAGGTCAGTGGCCGTTTACAGATATACGAAGTACCTAGCCAAGGGGACTCTAAAGCTTTCCATGAAATTAATGATTTAAATATTTATGATCAGACCTTGGTAACGAAACTGAACTGTTGTGGACATGTACAAAAGAGGATGGGAACTAAACTGAAGAAGCAGAAATGAAAGGGAAGTTGCTATCTGACGGAAAATGTCGGACTGGCCCAGGCAGATTGACAGAAACTGAAATAGATCTTCTTCAGAATTATTAAGGACAAGCCATTAGACGAACTGCATCTCTGAATGATGTTACAGCAATGAGAAAATGTGTATGGGCTACAAACTTTCATACATTGCACACAGATGGCCACCCTGTTCACGGACTTAGCCCTAAACGAGCAGATTCTTAGTTTGATTACCAAAACTTAAAAGAAAGTGGTCAAATATACAATCATAAGGATCCTCTTCCTGAGCCTGTAATGAATGAAATAAAATCAATTTTTAGACACCTGAGTACCCCTGTATTGCTTACTAAATGTCTTCATGGAGGCACTCAGAATACAAATGAAAGTTTCAACTATTGCATATGGAAAAGGTTACTCAATAATATTTTTGTTAGACTAAATACATGAATAGTTGGTGTACTAGATTCAGTGATATGTTTCAGTGATGGAGTGATGGGAAGATTGGAAGTCCTAAGGAATTAAGGCATAAAATGTGGCTCTAATATGGAAGATCAATTGCTTGTGTGTGACACACAATGGGTGCATGAAGCTGAAAGATTCACTCTTCAAATGACCAAAGAAGCAAAAAGTGCTAAATGGAATACTAAGAGGAAGCTTGGAGATGAATAAATGCTGCAGGATGAAGACGATGCTTCAGGACTGTTCTGAGGCACAGTTTATTTAGACTCATAACTTCATTTGCAATTACCCGCAAGTTGTATTTTTCAGAATTCAGATACATTGCTGTAATTTTTTTCTGTAACTTTCAATAGTGCTTACTTATGTAGTAGACCTAAGTTTTATTGCAGAATCAACTAAATTATAGAAAAAATAACTTTTTATTAGGAAAAAATTATAAAAATTTAAATTTAAGAAGTGATGTTTTTTATAGTTGTAATATACATAATAGGTGGAATTAAATAGTTCTAGTACCTCAGCCATCATGTCATGCATGCCCGGTACTAATTTGGTCTCCTTCAAATGTATAAAATTTGATTAAATAGTACCTCAGTTTGAGGAAGCATTTTGGAATAAAAAATTGCATCAATTTCTTTGTAATTTTTGTAGTAACCCTAAGCAGGTTCAAAAATATTCAAAATATTTCTAATTCGTTTAAAAAGTGTGCTGCATTACCTGAAATCAACAAAAAAATCTGTAAAACATATACATTTTAAACAGTGCCTGAAAGAAATACGTGTTAATTTTTACATAATATTGAGCCAGAAAAGTATTCTTAAAACCAAGCGGGACCTGGACGTTTTTATTTGTTCCGAAACGGCTGGACGCCTCTTTCAATGCTACTGTTCCCCACGCCGTGTTAAACATGGTAATGTATTGTGTTTGTGATGTTTCAGCCACCTCCTGCATCTTTAGGGAACCGTCGCACTGTAACTGTTACCATTGTGGCCGCAGCAGTGCCATAAGTTACAAATGGTCTGCAGTTCCTTTGTGGGTTCTTTACCCATCGGAAAAAGCACAGACTTTTGCAAGTTGTACTAACGTGGCGTCTTCACTCCAAGTAGTTTGCTCCAAAGCTTTTACAGGCGGGTCACCGTTTCTTGATCAAAACATATTGTCTTGAACCGGTTGCTAACGTAAGAGACACGGGTGTTGAGGGATAGGCAGACTATGGACTATTAAGTGCAGCAGTCGAAACTTCGTAAGAGTATCTTTATGAAGCTGGCGTTGATTAAAATAACGGATCCATAATCACTAAGTCGTATGCTCAGAAAGATCAAATCTATACCGCCTGACCTCAAAGTAAAGCATCCAGAAGACATGGCTGCATGATAGTGTATTTTTGTACACGTAAGTGGTTAGAGTTGTAATCCTCTGTGACAGGTATGACAGCCACCAGAGTGCATAGGAACTGTTCGTGATTAGTATTGTTACCAGGTCTGGTCCAGTTTATGAGGAGCGCAAACAGCGTCAGATGGTAAGTGCTTACTAAGAAGATCACGGAGAAGTCGTGCACCTCTCGAGACAACGTTGTCATCACCTGACGGAATTTGAAAGGAGCTTCGTATGGATCTTGAAACGTTTCACCACTTCAAAGTTGCTAAAGTGTAAAAGAATTTTTCGCTGATCGTGACAACAGCTAATATTGCGAATAGTTCACCAGACGGTGGTGAAAATTCAGCGAAGTACAAGTACTTATCTTCTTCCTTTCTTCTCTGTTGCAACAGCTGGTTCTCGTAGACAGTCTGAAATTCTTCAGATCTGCAGACTTTAAGTTTGGTGTGTATAATAATCAAGTTTACAGATGCACCATTTTAAATAACGCTGTTTATCATCCCATTGTTAGGATCAACGACAAACCTAGACTCCTCTTCAAAATCTGAATGAATGTTAATTTCACAAAAGATAGCAGATTTGCCTTTCAAAGTGTACTGTACGTAAGGCAAAGGTATGACATTCGATTTGGGGGCATTAACACACCGTACCCAAATCATGCATTTAAATGACCAAAAGGTGAAAAAAGCTGCTGGAAGAAACGTTTTAATTTGGGGGCAGATGCTCGTTGCGACGTCATGGTCTGAGTACATTGGAAGGCTTCTAACAGGAGTTGGTGATCCGCAGCGAGAGGGACAACGAACACTCTGGGTGATACATCGAAAGGAACAGGTAGCGGCTCACCGCTGCTTGCGAGGGAGAAATTCTTTAGAAAAGTGCGTTAGGGAATTTCCAGATGGATACAAACCCACCAGCAACGCAGTTAATCACGTGAAATGTCTGTGGTAAGCTCGTGAAGTATGCTTGTAACTTTTAGGCGTGAGGAGCAGGCACAGAATGTCCGATTGGCCTGAAATAAACCAGGAAGAAGTAACAGTGGAAATATTTCGACACAGTTTGAAGATAGGCCCTTCGCAATATGCAGGTGTAGTTTTCACAGGATTAAAGGAACGCTCCCATTGGTCTGAAAAAGCCATGATGTGAAGCACGAAAGGACACAGGTGGGGGCAGTTTGCTAAGAAAGACATGAGACCGAAAACGTCGAGGACTCTCAGTACGGCCGGCCGGTGTGGCCGTGCGGTTCTAGGCTTTTGAGTCTGGAACCGCGTGACCGCTACGGTCGCATGTTCGAATCCTGCCTCGCGCAAGGATGTGTGTAATGTCCTTAGGTTAGTTAGATTTGAGTAGTTCTAATTTCTAGGAGACTGATGACCACAGATGTTAAGTCCCACAGTGCTCAAAGCCATTTGAACCATTTTGAACTCTCAGTACAACAGGGCACATGTGCGAAATTAATAGAAGAATTTTCGTTTGAACACTGCGTTCACTTTGGCTGACATTCAGCTAGAAATTAGCTGAACAGTCGTCGAGCTCCGATAGCGGAGAAACGAAGCAGCCACGTGGTTAAGTGTGCTTGCGAGAACTGAGAGGGCATTGAAGCATACACCCTGCTACATATATGCAAGTGTGTATCGCCATAGTTTCCAGACTAGGAATGAGTGCATGTTTTCTCGCCTAACGAGAAACAGGACAGTTTCAACTGAAAAAAATCAGTAATGATTTGATTAGCTTTTTATAGGAATTTCAGAGGGCGAGAGCAGCCAAGCAGCCGACTGCATGTCGCAGCTAAAGGTAAATGCCGCTGGCAGAGGGGTAAAATTGTTGGATCACCAGCTTGGGTACTCTGTGAATTTTAGTAATCTTTTGCTCAGCTTGTCACAAAAACTAACCATCTTCCGTAGACCTGATTGTCATCCTAAATAGTATTAAACTTAGAACCGAAATCTGAGGTTTTGCCGTAATATTGGCCAACTTCACTGTGTAGAAGTAAGAAAAATCTTATAGAGAACCTTCTATTTAAATTTGAGATTGTAGTGTTCAGTGTTATACCTGCTAAACAGGACGTAATGCGTTATATTGACAACAGTCTTAAGATTGTCATATCACAGTCTATGTAAACCTGTATGCTTCTTTATCAACAGAATAGGAATAAAACCAATTTTACACCTAAACACCAATGTACTGTGTCATAGAATAAAGGTCCTCTCCTAACCCCTATCATTTATTCTAGTGACGCTAACGAACTCAGAGGATGTATTTGCTGATGTCTGACGAACGTGAAAAGGAGTGGAGTGTCAGATTATCCCATATGCGAAAGTATCGTAGTGCCATTATTCAACAGGACAATGCTCGTTCACCAACCGTGCGTGTCATCATGAACTGTGTGTGTGATGTAGAGGTTCTCGTGGGGCCAACAAGGAACCCATATCTCTCCCCGAATGGACATGAGTGAAATAAGCTCGTACATGAATTCAGTTTCAGTATCAGTATCCAGGTTACCAAGGACCATTCTTAATAGTTGTGCCTCAGAAGAGGGGACAATTGCTATAAAGAAATCCTTTGTAACTAATTCGTACGTGCATCTATGCTAGAGGTGACGCAGCGGGATATGATAAGTGGTCTCACATTGCCAAGTAATTTGTAAATGTGATTCGATTTAGTAATCACCGCATCACACACCATCTCAAGGCGTGAAACTTCATTTCGTTTCCTCAGACTCTTTGGGTGCTCCACCCTTTTCTTTTATCTGGCAGTGTGTAGTCCAAGATGATCCACATGTTGCTTGTGAATATTGTTTTAATCCAGAACAAGCAATAAATAACTTTACAGGCATTGCATGCAGACCTGAGTCAACTCGCAATCATATTGCTGCTGGACGGCAACCAGTCCATATCACATTATGTTATCACATGAGGACTACCATGCTGTGACTCACTGATTCCGGCAAGGAAGCCTACTCCAACCAAGTGCCAGTGCTGGTCACGTCCTCTGGCAGTGGTTCGGACTGTCAATTTCATTTCTTATTTTACTAATGTTACTGCCAGATTAAATCCTAATGCGCTCTTGGAAGAGAGACTTTCTGACCTTAATAGATAGTATTTAAGCCACAGGCTTCGGCGCGTAGGCCGTACCCCAGCAGCCCATGAAGATGTGGCATTCTCTGCTGATTACACTCAGCTAAAATCAGAAGCTCACCGAACTGTTGTGCAAACCGACACATGGCAGCTTTCTTTGGTAATAAATACCGATCACTACTTTCTTGTGCTGTCAGCGCATCCTGTTAACATAAGATGCTTTGCATAACAAGAAAATAATCACGTCTGGAAGAGTAATAAATGTTACAACGCCGTCGAGAATGTGAGATCTGAGGAGAACCCTTTCTTTCTCTGCAGACATCCTTCATTTGACAAAGTTTAGCTTAATTTCTCTCCCACAAAACGAAATCTTACTTTTGTGCCTCCATAAATGAATTTTTTACCTTCTACTGTCACATATGCTATCATTGCTATTACAATAAAACAGGGTCTGACGGGATCTTCTCCGCAACTGGTGAAGTATGTGGTACCACGGTTCGCGCTGCTCCCCCCCCCCCCCCCCCCCGACCACCGGGGCAGAGGTCCGATGACGTTAGCAGATTGGTTATACAGAACCATACCACAAATTTCCAAAAAAAGTTACATAATCCATTACCGTGGATGTTTGCCGAACGTTTATGTCTTTCAAGCGTAAATTTTGACATAAAAATATTTTTTGTTCATGTGGCGATATCTTCATTTTATGCAAAGATGCACTTCCAAGGTTAGTTTATAAAAACCCAAGAGCTTCAGATAAAACTCAGTCACAATTTACATTTTCATATTTCTTATATCGATATTTAATTGATGTTGTACGTAACAGGAAGTTCCCAGTTTTAATGTTTGCTATTGTTTTAACCTTTGTTCCCAGCTGTTATTACTAAAAATATTCTCAGAAGTATATGTCCTCAAGAAACGTTGAATAAACTGAATTTGATGAGTAAGCTAGAAACGGAAATCACACTAACATAGAGTTCACTCATCTGAAGTTCTCGAAGCTTTCAGAAAAAACATACATTATATTTGGGAGAGACTAACTGCGTCACATTGTTCCTGATGTGGATTAAGTTAACACCCGCAAACATCTTTGCAACGTAAGTGGCAGATAGATTATGAGATGAATTTTATGTTCTATGTGTTTACATTTTCATGTGTAAATGTGAAACTGCTTGTGAACTTTTATGTGGAATGAGAAGTAAACCTTATTTTTCGAAAGAATAACTGTTACCTCCATGCTGAGTCATTTGACACCCTAGAACTCAAATGTGATATCACGCAAACACTTGAAAGGCTTTGGACACTGAGACCATCTTAAAAAGCTAAGTGATATTTTCACAATTGTTTGATGTCATCTTTCTAGCACTTGAATATACATTGCTTCCTAAACGGTAGGTGTCTTCATGCGACGTCAGCGTGAACTATAAACACAAATTTCTTCTTGCTAAAGCAAGGGAGGAGTTTGACATCATGCTGTTATCTGTTAACGCTAATACCTTGTTAGAAATCGTTTTTAATATGTGGAACATGATTTAATCAGAGCGAATGGAAAATTCAAAAAGAGATAAAGTCCTTGACACCCGCCAACACTTGGCAAGGTGAACACCCCTTCATTTTCAAGGTACAAATTAAACGACAGATTGCTAAGCATTACTACTCAAAAGCTACATCAAACCAGGAAACAAGGGACCACTAACGGCTGCTATGTGAGATAATGAACGTCCTTTTTGACGAGTAACCTGCAGCGGGAGTACATGCTTGCTATGTTCGTGTTCAATCATATGAACGCAGGACATAACCAAGCAATTCTTGCTCCTGGTATTAATGTAGCTATCGCTTCAGGGTCAGTAGTTTCCAAGTTATACTTTTAGTCAGACATATCTTATCATTCATGTACTTTGGAAATTTACTGATGTGGGGTACCTCCTTCTGACAACGTACGTTTTTGTACCTGGGGTACTGGCTTCTGACAACGTACGTTTTTGTAGCACAACAATGTATGGTAGTGAATCATGTTGAAAATCAATGGATCGATAAGGTAAGGAAAGAGGATGTACTCTGCAGAATCGGAATCATATGGAAAACACTGACCGGACGTTGTGGCCGAGCGGTTCTAGGCGTTTCAGTCTGGAACCGCGCGACCGCTACGGTCGCAGGTTCAAATCCTGCCTGGGGCATGGATGTGTGTGATGTCCTTAGGTTAGATAGGTTTAAGTAGTTCTAAGTTCTAGGGACTGATAACCTCAGATGTTGTCTCATAGCGCTCAGAGCCATCTGAACCATTTTTTTGGAAAACATTGATAAGAAGGAGGGCCTGGTTGATACACATTTGTTAAGGCGACTGGGAATAGTTTTCATGCTACTAGACGCACCTGCAGACGGTAAAAACTCTAAGGGAAGAGATACTCGTCAGATGACTCAGAAACAAAAATCTTCTTTCTGTGTGCCGGCCGTAGTGGCCGTGCGGTTCTAGGCGCTACAGTCTGGAGCCGAGGGACCGCTACGGTAGCAGGTTCGAATCCTCCCTCGGGAATGGATGTGTGTCATGTCCTTAGGTTAGTTAGGTTTAATTAGTTCTAAGTTATAGGCGACAGATGACGTCAGAAAATAAGTCGCATAGTGCTCAGAGCCATTTGAACCATTTTTTAACTTCTATCTGTGTGACAGTGGAGAAGCATGAATTTGTGACTGAAAATCAAGGGTTTATGGAACGACCAGCGCTATGTGTCATACCCCTAAGTTCGCTAAGTTTTTTGTTCGCAACGAACCGTAGCAATTAACCGCCCGGAAATAGTTGGTTTTTCTGGATGACAGAGATAAATACTTTTGGATGATCATGGAGATGTAAGTTCAAGTTTTTCGCAGATTATAAAACATATTGAAAATTTGCTTCTCTGTACGCATTTCGTCATGCTTTCATTATCAAGAACGAAAAATTTGTATAACATAGTTGTGAATAAAGCACTTTTATTCAGGGTGTTAGGGATAGAGATACAGATATTGTGATTATTGACATCTCAGTGTTCACCAGCGTCAGTGTACAAGTTGTTTTTCTCTGCATCTAACAGTCTTCCCTCAGACGCGTAACTTAATTCACTACCTGATTTTTTCTACACGATCGTCACTGCACGCGCGACGTATATTTAGATTATCTTTTTGCTACACATATTTACATTTCATTACCTGACCTGCTGCCGAGGGGAAAATAAAATTTAACGGCTTGGTTGTGCTAAACGTTCTAATCGACCTAAACAAGTACTACCAGCAATAGCTATAATTACTAAAGTGCAGATAAAGTAAATATGTTTTAACATTGTTCAGTACACTGTCCTTACAGGCTGCATAAATGGAAGTCGGGAATTAAGTGAGAAAGTCATTGGCGTAATATCGATATCCAAGTGACACCTTGGAACTGATACAAGTGAACAAACTGAGACAGACTTAAGTAGTCGTCCGGCCCTGTTTTTCTTTTCTGGACAGTGAGAGGAATCCTCATTCACAACAGTCGATGGATAGACGATCGGTCTGCATACCTAGAATCGTCAACAGTGTGCACGTTAATTAGTAAATACATTAAAATCGATTTATATATTTCTGTCGGAGTATTCCTCTGTCCAGTACGTAGAGACATCGACCTCAAGTGTTTTTACCTCTGCACAAATGCTGACGTAAGATCTGATGACATGACTAGTCTAAGAAACAGAGTAATGCAACTAGGGCAGATTCTAGAATGACTATATACTGTCCGCAGCTCGTGGTCGTGCGGTAGCGTTCGCGCTTCCCACGCCCGGGTTCCCGGGTTCGATTCCCGGCGGGGTCAGGGATTTTCTCTGTCTCGTGAGGACTGGGTGTTGTGTGACGTCCTTAGGTTACTTAGGTTTAAGTAGTTCTAAGTTCAAGTGCACTGTTGACTATATACTGAGATGACAAAAGTCACCGGGTACCTACTAATATCGTATCGCACCTCCTTTTGCCTGGCTTAGTGCAGCGACTCGACGTGGCATGGACTGCGCAAATTGTTGGAAGACCGCTGCAGAAATACTGAGCCATGCTGCCTCTGTAGTTGTCCTGGCGAAATGCCGCATAGTTATCCACAAAAAGTCCATCGTCGCTTGAGAACATGAAGTCCATGTCGACTTGCAAATGAGCTGCAAGTAGCCGAACGTAACGTTACCAGTCTCAATGACTGGTTCAGCTGGACCGGAGGGCCAAGTCAATTCCAAGTAACTACAGTTCACACAGTTCTGGAGTCACCACGAATTTGCAAAGTCTCTTGACTTGGGTCTGTGGCGTCGTTGGGTCTGTGCCACACGCGAAACCTACCATCAGCTCTTACGAACTGAAATCCGAACTCATTTGGCCAGGCCACGGTTTTCCATTCGTCTATGGTCCAACCGATATGGTATCGTGCACAGGAGATGTCGTGCTGTTAGTAAAGACACTAGCGGCCGTCGTTTGCTGCCATAGCCCATGAAAGCCAAATTACGCTGCACTACCTAATGGATAACTACGTTCTACGTCCCACATAGATTTATGTGGTTATTTCACGCAATGTTGCTTGTCTCTTAGCATTGACAAATCTACGCAATCTGTCGCTGCTTTTGGTCATTGAAGACCGTCGGCTACTGAGATATGCATGGTGAGAAGTTGTTGTGACGGAAAATTCGCAATTTGTCACAAACACAACTTTTATTTATGTAAGTTTACAAGGTTGATGAAAGAAAGGTAATAATAACGATGCCAGAAAAGTCTCCTAATTGAGGCAAACAAAGTTCACTTCTAATTTTCCTCAAAGGTTCGTGGTAACACACACACACACACACACACACACACACACACACACACACACACACACTTGTAGAAGTCCAATTCAGAGACGACGTAATCTTCAGCGGTCGAAGTAGACGAGGTCGGCATCGGGAGTGAACTGAACTTCGGGGCTGGTTCTAGCCCCTAAACAGCTGTCTCCAGCCAATCAGGTTTTGGCATAGAGATACTTCGTGCAAGCCGTGGCTTGAGCTGCCCCTGCAGGAAGTAGTGCTCGGAATGTCTTTTCCCATTATCTTGTGTGTAAATAGCCTGTGCTTACCATGGTGCTTTTGGTACGCCTTGGACATAGACAGCACCGTCCTCTGTGGTGTAATATGGATTGCCGGCCTCAGGGGCTACCTTGGCTCCGGCATAACAGATGTAATGCCTGAAATGTGGTGTTCTCGGCAGTCTCCTGACACTGTAGATATCGTAATTGCGAAACGGAATGTCGCACGCGTCTAGCTCCAACTACCATTCTGTGTTCAGGGTCTTTTAATATCCGTCGCACGGACCTAATCACATCGGATACCTTTTCGCATGGATCACCTGAGCACAACTCCGTTTTACACCTCGTATACGCAATACTACCACAATCTTTAATATATATATTGCCATCCCATGGTTTTTGTCAACCCATGAGCTGAACCTACATAGGAGCAGTGTTTTTAAGTAAGTACCGTTCTGAAATTAAAAAAAAGACTTCCTAAGATATCTAAATAATTTTATTTTTATACGAAACGCTATCCTTAATTTACTCACTGACGCCATTACAGTCTGATTCTTCCTTATTTACGATGTGTACTGAGTGTTTAAGATGCCTCCGATAAGCGTGAGTCCTGCCGACTGTGAAGTGCGAGCTGTTATAAGATTTCTTAGTGCTAAAGGCCTAAAAGCGATCGATATTCATCGTGAGATCTGTGATGTTTACGGAGAAAACATTATGAGTGATGGAATGGTACGAAAGTGGGTGAGAACATTTAAAGATGGCCGCACAAATGTGCATGATGAACAACGGAGTGGGCGTCCTTCGGTCGCTAATGAAACTTTGGTGCAGGTAGTGGACAATAAGGTGAGAGAAAACAGACGCTTTTCGATTTCCTCCTTGCGGAATGAGTTTCCTAATGTTTCTCGTAGTATTTTGTAAGGCAATCTGACCGATCACTTGATTTACCGAAAATTGTCCGCACCTTGGATACCGAAAATGTTGACGGATGTGCACAAAACCAAAAGTTTAGACAGTGCATTGACATTCGATGAAGAAGTCAAAACAGTGGTGATGCAGTGTTTAACAAGTCAGGCGGCAGACTTCTATGAGGAAGGTATTCAAAACCTAGTACAACGTTATGACAAGTGCCTCAGTATTGACGGAAATTGTGTAGAAAAATAGTTTAAGGTGCAGACTTTCATGTAAAAATAAAATTATTGAGATATCTTAGCACGTCTTTTTTTAAATTTAAAAACGGTACTTACATAAAAAACACGCCTCGTACCTTACCACTCCGCATTCATAAAGTTATTTTTAATTAGGATTTAACCAGCCTTAAAAAATGCTACCTGACAATAGTAAATGACGTGCTCCTGTGCTACAGTCTGTACTGTACTGAATATCATGGCTACAGTTTTCAGGCATAGCCAGTCACAGGCTACCCATGATCATGACTGTAACCTAAAACATATGTAAGTAACTGATTAAACATTTTTCTTTAGAATGGCTACACAGCTGAAATATCGTAGTACACAAAACAAAAATAGAATGAAAGCAAATAACGAACAATGCGGGAAGCTTATTTCTTTCAAGAACGTGACAAAAGCAACAGGTCAAACTATCCTGTGCCTAAATTAGAGGATAGAAAGTTGTCACATTCCAGAAACGGGAGAGAATCACCGATTTCCCCCATTTGTTGCGTCATTCATCTCCCTCCCTCGCTTCTACATATCACTCGGCTACGCGTCCCTGGCAGACATGCTTTGCAGCCCAGCGGTCGAACATAAAGATGAACACGACACGGGACGCCGGTGGCGGTTTGAGGACGCGCTGTTCCGCGGGAGATACGGCCAGCTGGCAGTGTGGACTGCAGCGGCGGACAGAGCGCGGCGGGGGCCATCGGTATCAGGAATTCGCCGTGTCATCCAATTATGAGGCGCGGCTTCCAGGCAATTCATCACCGCCGCCGGCCGCACTGAGCGCCGCGCTCGGCCAGTCAGCGTCTGATGATGCGGCGCTGCAGTCGCCGAAACTAATTAGCGATGATTAAAACAAGTGCCACCGTCCTCTCTGTGGCGCGAGTTCCGAGGTGTGTGTGGGCTGCTGCGTATCGGTCACGTATTCCGCGCTCAAGTTTCCACGTTGTGCGGCGTGTAAGCACTTCGTTTGTTGACTTTTTGTTTTTTAATTTTACGAGACTTGTTCTCACTACTGTCAACATTTGCACGTTTCATTCCGTATGTGCTGAGTTAGTTACATCAAAGGACTCACAGAAACGGTTTTCGAAATGTTAACAACTTTGGTGGGGTATTCTCTTAAAATTTGGCATTTGCGTGACTTTAAAACTAACACAAATTCAGCTCGAGAAGGAAGTTTTCTTTCAGTATTTGTTTTGAAAGATTACCGCCAAACCTACTTGCCTAGGGACACCAGATGAAAGTTGATGTCGTCAAGCCCTGAATGAAAATTGCGCAACGGATAACTGGGTAGGGGAGCTTGAGAGCGCTACCTAGAGCGCGTGCCTTTCTGTACGATACTAGGCAAGGGGCTGGAGGGCTCACACGGTGATGTGTGGGCCCCTGCATTCATTATCTTTTATTTTAAATAAATTCCATTAACTTCACTTCTTTGTGATTTTTAAGATATGTTAAAGACTGATGACAGTTGATTACCTTTATTTAACATTATCACTCGACTTTACAGCGATTGCAGCAATTGTTTCAGTTTACAGATATTACAATTTTACAGCTTGTAGCTCGGGTATATTACACTCCTGGAAATTGAAATAAGAACACCGTGAATTCATTGTCCCAGGAAGGGGAAACTTTATTGACACATTCCTGGGGTCAGATACATCACATGATCACACTGACAGAACCACAGGCACATAGACACATGCAACAGAGCATGCACAACGTCGGCACTAGTACAGTGTATATCCACCTTTCGCAGCAATGCAGGCTGCTATTCTCCCATGGAGACGATCGTAGAGATGCTGGATGTAGTCCTGTGGAACGGCTTGCAATGCCATTTCCACCTGGCACCTCAGTTGGACCAGCGTTCGTGCTGGACGTGCAGACCGCGTGAGACGACGCTTCATCCAGTCCCAAACATGCTCAATGGGGGACAGATCGGGAGATCTTGCTGGCAAGGGTAGTTGACTTACACCTTCTAGAGCACGTTGGGTGGCACGGGATACATGCGGACCTGCTTTGTCCTGTTGGAACAGCAAGTTCCCTTGCCGGTCTAGGAATGGTAGAACGATGGGTTCGATGACGGTTTGGATGTACCGTGCACTATTCAGTGTCCCCTCCACGATCACCAGAGGTGTACGGCCAGTTTAGGAGATAGCTCCCCACACCATGATGCCGGGTGTTGGCCCTGTGTGCCTCGGTCGTATGCAGTCCTGATTGTGGCGCTCACCTGCATGGCGCCAAACACGCATACGACCATCATTGGCACCAAGGCAGAAGCGACTCTCATTGCTGAAGACGACACGTCTCCATTCGTCCCTCCATTCACGCCTGTCGCGACACCACTGGAGGCGGGCTGCACGATGTTGGGGCGTGAGCGGAAGACGGCCTAACGGTGTGCGGGACCGTAGCCCAGCTTCATGGAGACGGTTGCGAATGGTCCTCGCCGATACCCCAGGAGCAACAGTGTCCCTAATTTGCTGGGAAGTGGCGGTGCGGTCCCCTACGGCACTGCGTAGGATCCTACGGTCTTGGCGTGAATCCGTGCGTCGCTGTGGTCCGGTCCCAGGTCGACGGGCACGTGCACCGTCCGCCGACCACTGGCGACAACATCGACGTACTGTGGAGACCTCACGCCCCACGTGTTGAGCAATTCGGCGGTACGTCCACCCGGCCTCCCGCATGCCCACTATACGCCCTCGCTCAAAGTCCGTCAACTGCACATACGGTTCACGTCCACGCTGTCGCGGCATGCTACCAGTGTTAAAGACTGCGATGGAGCTCCGTATGCCACGGCAAACTGGCTGACACTGACGGCGGCGGTGCACAAATGCTGCGCAGCTAGCGCCATTCGACAACCAATACCGCGGTTCCTGGTGTGTCGCTGTGCCGTGCGTGCGATCATTGCTTGCACAGCGCTCTCGCAGTGTCCGGAGCAAGTATGGTGGGTCTGACACACCGGTGTCAATGTGTTCTTTTTTCCATTTCTAATCTGTACGCACATTTCTAAGGGTAAGACGGAATTGCGTTGGCGAAATGTATACCACCAAAGTCTCCCAATATTTTACATAGGACATTCACTATGTGAGGAGGGTAACGGGCAAGCTGGGGAACAGATACATTAACACAGGGGGTCAAATTTCCTAAATTAAACGAGCACATTCATTTCCTTGCACAATCCGAAACTGGAAATAAAAGAATTAGTACAAATATTCAAATACCTCTCTTCCATTCTTGAACATTGAGACAGACGCAATGAGCACACGTCTGCTCACTTACCGGTCTTCTGGAACACTCCCCAGACATGGCGGGCACCCGGAGGTCTTCCTGGGCCCCGGTGGAGGAGGTGGTCGAACCACTTGGCCGTGACCAACCCCTCCACCCCAAATATTGTGACACTGGAATGTCTTTGACTTTTACCTGCCTGTGCTGTATGCTGATCCCCTACCCAGGAGTAAGGTTGGCACTACTATACTACAGAACTACTTCCCAACAAAGCTTTGGCCACGCTTTACGGAAAGGTGTGAGAAGGATTAGGAAAGTTCATGTGCAGATTCACATTCACGTACAAGAAACGCATAATACACGACACATTCCTTTCCACTCGTCCACAAGGGTTCTGTTGCACCCGCGGCCGGCCGCGCCGTCTAATAAAATTGGCGGTGGAGCCGCCTCTGTTTGTATTTCCCGGTGCAAGCGAGCAGCGAAACCTGCTGCTTATGGAGCGGAAAGTACTGTACTGTTTCAGTTTATATGAGTAGATTTTAAAGAAATTGAATACAGCCCAAGAACTATTATAAACGCAATAGAAAGGACAAAATTTCTTTCAAACTCTGGAGTGTATACGACTGCAACCCAAAGCCTACAATTTTAAATTCGCAACATTTATTAAAATCTTTTGCATCAAATAGATACTTTTGTATTGTAGGCTTCTTCTAAAAACAATTTTTTTTGCCAAGATAGCAGTGTTAACACTATTACTGGATTACTAGTTTCGACAATGTGTGCTGTAGCCTCAGATCCGTAAATCTGGGCAATGGTAGCTACTTCATACAACGCTTAAACCAGTCTGTGACATGTGAACTATACAATATGCATAAAAAAGAGTCGAGGTATTACAATGGCATGCCTTTATTATAGAAAACGTCGCATTTCATTGTAATGCCGCTACTCTTTTATGCGTATTATATACTCCTCATGTGACAAACTGGTACGAGCATTGAATGATGTGCTACCACTGCCAGGTTTTATGGATCTGAGGATGGCAACACATATAGTGGAAACTACTATTGTAATCCAATCATTGTTTTTACATAGCCATCTTGGCACATGGAATGGTTTTCAAAGGAAGACTGCAATACAGAATTATAGATCGCTTCCGGCATTGACTGACCATATGAGGTAACCATAAATAAACATCTGTAACCAGAAACCGGCTTTAATTACTTTAATTACAAGGGCTGTTACAAAAGGAAACAACACTATCCCAGGCCACACGTTATGCCAACAGCGGCCGCCTGCGTTATCATGAAAGCTCTAATCACTGGTTGGTTCAGGAAACGAGCAGACAACGATTTCATAAACCCACAACAACACAATGGCAGTAACTATGACTGTTAAATGTTTTCTAAATAAGAAAAGTGTAAAACCCAATTTTAAATGAATTATACATGGCATCAGTTAATGGCGCCTCAAAATTACTTAGCTGTTACTTTGCTTGAAAAAAAACAACACACAGTCTAGTAATAACCGTCCAATTAGTGAACTGTCGCTGTCATAAGAGAACAGGACAATGATTGCAAATTTAAGGGTATTAAACAACAGCATATTTTCGGTAAACTCTGCCCTGTTAAAATAACTCAAGAAAATGAAAATCACACAAAATATTTAAAAGGAACTTTACATATACATGTAAATAAAACACCTTTTCTGGAAAGCAACCTACACATTGACATACAAAATTAACATAAGAAACGTCTCAATGAGGTCACAGCGGGGCAAAACACACTAGACAGTTAAAGCAAGTGCAATGAACAACACTTTACAGAGGTGCAGATTATCACTCATATAGTGCCGAAGCACAGCTGAACTCTGTTCAACCATAAACAGCAACTTCCCAATCTGATAAAAACTAGAGATGATTAGTCTTGATCATATTGTCTTAACTTAGACTTAACATAGACCAGCAGAGATGCAGGGCTTCGTCCTAGAGTAGGTCACGGATGCCTGGTCAGAACTTATAACTCTGCCGACACTACAATCAGCCCGTGCTCATGAGTTTTGAAACGTTCGTAGCCATAACCCACATTTGCAAGAGTCGCCACAAGGAGAATGGAAATTTGTTTGTTTAAAGTTATGAGGTTTTTTTTGCAAATTAATTCATACAGCCCAAAATGCACATAGCAACAGTACTGCGGCTTACACGTACTTTCTGGGTCTATTCTTTAATCTGTTTACTAATTAAGCTGTTTTTTGCTGTTTATGTGAACATAGCTAATTCCATCATTTCCTCTTCAATTCCATCCATACCTGCCAAAGGATTCCCGCGTATCTTTTGTAACTCATGTGAACCTCGTGTATCTGTGTTACCTGTCCGCCTGCTTAGCTGAGTGGTTACGTGTTTGCCTCCCATGCACCGGTCGCGGGTTCGATTCCCGACCGGACTGGGGATTATCTCCGTCCGTGGACTGGGTGTTGTGTTGTCCTCATAATCGTTTCATACTCTACACCGGCGCGCAAGTCGCCCATTGTGGCGTCGACTGAAATAAGACCTGCACTTGGCGGCCGAATTTTCCCGAATGGGGCTTCCCGGCCAACAATGCCATGCGCTCACATCATTTCATTTGTTTTGACTATTCAGTTACTTGAATAATGCATCTTAGAAGTAAACAAAATTTTTGTATGATCTTTGGTTTCAATTCGTAGTTCAGCTAAGTCGTTTGTTGACATGTTGCACGAGAGACACACAAAGTTATAGTAGAAGACGTGAAAATTATCATTAGTGTGGAAGGTGGTAAAGCTACAGTAGAGGCCGTTAAAAATATCATAAATGTGGACGGTGGTAAAGCTTTAGTAGATGACGTTAAAATTTTCAGCAGTGAGGGGAGTCATTTAAAATGAATGAACTCTGTTGGAGTTCGAGCGGGAAACATTCAAAAAGAACTACTATAAAGCATATGTAGAGCGCCATACTTAGACAAAGAAGGGTTACGATTTGACAGGTCATTTACACAGGTAGTACTGGGAAGGGAGAGTATATGCAAGTAGACAGTGTCACGGCATGGAAAGTCTAATTCCTTGTCGCTGATAATCAATAATCGAGTCTCCACTTGCGCAAATAAAAATCTCAGTATGAAATCTTACGTCAATCTGTGTCCATTGAATAACCATCCCAACTCAACGACTTGCCATAAACTTTTCCACACGGATTTGATTTCCAGAAACTGCTATGTTGTAGCGACAAATCCATCATCTAACCTCGTCACTGTTTTAACGGTGAATTGTGTGATGTTCGAAACGAAGAGTCATCATATCGAAGGGAGCGGTGCTGAAGCAAACACCGCAGGATCACGAGCATTCGATCCTTGCAGTATCTGGTCACTTTTGTTGGTACTGTCTCCACGACGTGTCAGAGTGTTACTACTGTATTGAGGTTTTAAACTAAGGCTTTAACTCACAAAATAACCGTGTAATAGAAACTGCATTGTTGTATACAGTGCACGTCGTGTAAACACAGTCATTAATAAAAAAACAAATGATCAGAATCACGACTGAATCTGATTCTCGAGCCTTAGCTCGTCCCACGACCTAGTGACGTCTGTTAATACTATTTCCACAACGGGTCTTCCAGCTGTAGTTTATTCTCACGATCACAATTACAGTCAGTTTAATATGACTTATTTCGTTTATTGTTTTAAGGTCGATTAAACTCTGGTAGCTCTTTACAACTGTGCAGTCTCTAACAATAAAATAAAACATTGTATTGTGTTTACAGCTGAGTATCATTTATGAAGGACAATACTTTTTGATTTAACTGTTATATGTACAATGTATAAGAACTGTTTTTGTAAATTAGTGAAAATAGGACATGCGTTTGTACGGTGATATCATTTATTAACATTTCTATCCGAGTTTCACGAAGCTGTCATATTTCAAACGCAGCTATAGCATCGTCTTACAATTTTTAGGTTTATCTCGGTCATTAGCTCTCGCACCACGTGAGTCAGATATCAACTGACTGATGGAGCAGCACTCGAAAGTGTATCGAGCTCTGTGGCCAAAAGGGAAATCCAGAGAGCGCTAGAGTGCGAGTATCTTGTCATTTGAGGTTAGTGAGACATTTGCTCATTATCAGTTTGCACTGCCACGTTTTACGAGTCTCATTACGTCTGGTATGTAACATAATAAGCTGAGCAATAGGCAGAATCATTTCTTACTCCACTGCGATTCTGAATAAATAAAACAAGTAATTAATGTGAAGTTCTTGATTGCATTAACACTTCTTTCGTTAGGTGTTCTTTATGTAAGGGAAATGTTTGTTTTCCTTATGCAAATGACACCTTGATTTATTGAGACGATTATTAGGAATAAAAAATGAATAGGTGCACTGTTCCCCGTACCTGTCTAGTGGCAAAACTCTCGTAGCTGATGTCCTTCCCAGAAGCAGCATCAACACAATCGGATTTACTGGTCTGTGCAGATCTAATCCCTGTAATTTCCAAGCGATGAAAGCAGAAATCTTTATTAGTTAGAAATCTATCGTGTCCTTGTTTTTACCTTCTGTAGCTCTTTCTAATACCATGCAAGTTAATCCCTGATGTCTTAACACATGTCCTATACTCCTGTCCCTTTGTCTTGTCGGAGTTTTCCTTATGTTCCTTCTTCCGATTCTTCGTTACCCTATCAGTCCACCTAATTTTCAAAATTCATCTGTGGCACCACACCTGAAAGGCTTCGATTCTCTTCTGTTCCGGTTCTTCCATAGTCTATATCTCACTACATACAATGCTGTGCTCCTAACGTACGTTATCACTAATTTCTTCTTCAAGTTAAGACCTTTGTTTGATACTAGCAGACTTATCAGTGCTAGTCTGTTTTTTATGTGCTCTTTGTTCCTTCCATAACGGGCTATATTGCTACCTAGCTAGCAGGATATCCTACCGTCATCTTCTTCGTGACCAACAACCCTGATGTTAACTTTCTGTTTTCGCTTCTGCCAATTCTCGTTACTTCGATTTATTCTCATGCCATATTCGGCGCTCATTAGACTGTGCATTCCATTCAGTACACCCTGTATTTCTATTTCCCATTGACTGAGGATAGCAACGACACCAGCGAATCTTATCATTGATATCCTTTAATCCTGGATTTTAATCCTATTATTGAACCTTTCTCTTATCCCCTCATTGCTTCTACGACATATACACTCCTGGAAATGGAAAAAAGAACACATTGACACCGGTGTGTCAGACTCACCATACTTGCTCCGGACACTGCGAGAGGGCTGTACAAGCAATGATTACACGCACGGCACAGCGGACACACCACGAACCGCGGTGTTGGCCGTCGAATGGCGCTAGCTGCGCAGCATTTGGGCACCGCCGCCGTCAGTGTCAGCCAGTTTGCCGTGGCATACGGAGCTCCATCGCAGTCTTTAACACTGGTAGCATGCCGCGACAGCGTGGACGTGAACCGTATGTGCAGTTGACGGACTTTGAGCGAGGGCGTATAGAGGGCATGCGGGAGGCCGGGTGGACGTACCACCGAATTGCTCAACACGTGGGGCGTGCGGTCTCCACAGTACATCGATGTTGTCGCCAGTGGTCGGCGGAAGGTGCACGTGCCCGTCGACCTGGGACCGGACCGCAGCGACGCACGGATGCACGCCAAGACCGTAGGATCCTACGCAGTGCCGTAGGGGACCGCACCACCACTTCCCAGCAAATTAGGGACATTGTTGCTCCTGGGGTATCGGCGAGGACCATTCGCAACCGTCTCCATGAAGCTGGGCTACGGTCCCGCACACCGTTAGGCCGTCTCCGCTCACGCCCCAACATCGTGCAGCCCGCCTCCAGTAGTGTCGCGACAGGCGTGACTGGAGGGACGAATGGAGACGTGTCGTCTTCAGCGATGAGAGTCGCTTCTGCCTTGGTGCCAATGATGGTCGTATGCGTGTTTGGCGCCGTGCAGGTGAGCGCCACAATCAGGACTGCATACGACCGAGGCACACAGGGCCAACACCCGGCATCATGGTGTGGGGAGCTATCTCCTACACTGGCCGTACACCTCTGGTGATCGTCGAGGGGACACTGAATAGTGCACGGTACATCCAAACCGTCATCGAACCCATCGTTCTACCATTCCTAGACCGGCAAGGGAACTTGCTGTTCCAACAGAACAATGCACGTTCGCATGTATCCCGTACCACCCAACGTGCTCTAGAAGGTGTAAGTCAACTACCCTTGCCAGCAAGATCTCCGGATCTGTCCCCCATTGAGCATGTTTGGGACTGGATGAAGCGTCGTCTCACGCGGTCTGCACGTCCAGCACGAACGCTGGTCCAACTGAGGCGCCAGGTGGAAATGGCATGGCAAGCCGTTCCACAGGACTACATCCAGCATCTCTACGATCGTCTCCATGGGAGAATAGCAGCCTGCATTGCTGCGAAAGGTGGATATACACTGTACTAGTGCCGACATTGTGCATACTCTGTTGCCTGTGTCTATATGCCTGTGGTTCTGTCAGTGTAATCATGTGATGTATCTGACCCCAGGAATGTGTCAATAACGTTTCCCCTTCCTGGGACGATGAATTGACGGTGTTCTTATTTCAATTTCCAGGAGTGTAGATCGAACAGTACGAGCATACCTTACACCTTTCTCATTCTGATCTCTTCGTTCTTGGTCTTCCACTCTTATTGTCCCATCTTAGTTAACTTATACATACCTCTCCCTTTAGCTTATCACTATTTTTCTCAAGATTTCTAACATCTTCTACCACTTAACAGTGTCGAACGGTTTTTCCAGGTCGACGAATCCTATGGACGTATCTTGATTTTTCTTTAGTCGTGCTTCCATTGGCAACCGAAACTTCTTACCTGCCTCTGTCGCCTTCACCTCTCCTAAAGTCAAACTAATCGTCATCTAAGAGATCCTCAATTTCCTTTTCCGTTCTTCTGTATATTTCTCCTGCCACCAACTTGGATGCATGAGCTGATAAGCTAACTGTACAATAATTCTCGCACATGTCGGCTCTTGCTGTCTTCGGAATTCTGTGGATAGTGTTTCTCTGATGGTATCCAGCCAGTCTAATACATTCTACACACACCAACACTAATAGCCGTTTTGTTGCCACTTCCGTTCTGTCTTATTTGATCTTAAGTCGTCCAAAAGTTCGTTTTCCATTCTAATTCTAATAGCGGAATCGCTGTGTCCTTCCAGTCGATTCCTGTTACTTCTTCTACCACGTCATCAGTGATGTCTTCCCCCTCGTAGAGGCCTTCGATGCCCTCTTTCCATTTATCCGCTCTCTTATCTTCAAAAATGGTTCAAATGGCTCTGAGCACTATGCGACTTAACTTCTCAGGTCATCAGTCACCTAGAACTTAGAACTAATTAAACCCAACTAACCTAAGGACATCACACACATCCATGCCCGAGGCAGGATTCGAACCTGCGACCGTAGCAGTCGCGCGGTTCCGGACTGCGCGCCTAGAACCGCTAGACCACCGCGGACGGCTCTCTTATTTTCATTGCGCTCTTAATGTAACAGCCCTTGCTTTTAATTGCAGCGAAGGTTGTCTCGACTTTACTGTATGCTGAGTCAATCTTTCCGACAACTATTTTCGATTTATGCACACTTTTCATGCAGCCATTTTGCCTCACATTCTCTGCACTTTCCATTTACTTCCGCACTTCATGAGCGCTAGTAACTGTGGCATATGGGTTACCCTCAATCCAAACACACGAATAGTGCATGTTGAAGACTCCATCACGCCATAACGCTGCTTCCTCGGTAATTCCTGAATTTGACTGAAAATTTTTGTACTTCTTTCTTTCGTCGATCAACTGTAATATTTCTTCTGGTAGTCATTGGTTCTTTGCAGTTGCCGTCGTTGTACCTACGGTTTTCTTTCCAGCTTCTGTGATTGTACTTTTAGAGACGTCCATTCCTCTCCAGCTGAACTGCCTACTAACTGTTCATTATCGGAGATATATAGCCTCAGAGAACTTCAAGCATCTCTCTTCATTTTTTAGTATTTCCGTATCCGACTTCGTTGCGCAATGATTTTTCCTTACTAGTCTTTTAAACGTCAGCCTAGTCTTTATCGTTGTTGCTGTTGTTGTTGTGGTCTTCAGTCCCGAGACTGGTTTGAAGCAGCTCTCCATGCTACTCTATCCTGTGCAAGCTTCTTCATCTCCCAGTACCTACTGCAGTCTACATCCTTCTGAATATGCTTAATGTATTCATCTCTTGGTCTCCCTCTACGATTTCCCCCCCCCCCCCTCCCCCCCGTCCCATCCCCCGCTGCCCTCCAGTACCAAATTGGTGATCCCTTGATGCCTCAGAACATGTCCTACTAACCGATCGCTTCTTCTAGTCAAGATGTTCCACAAACTACTCTTCTCCCCTATTCAACACCTCCTGATTACTTATATGATCAACCCATGTAATCTTCGGCATTCTTCAGTAACACCACATTTCGAAAGCTTCTATTCTCTTCTTGTCCAAACTATTTATCGTCCACGTTTCACTTCCATACGTGGCTACACTCCATACAAATACTTTCAGGAACGACCTCCTGACGCTTAAGTCTGTACTCAATGTTAACAAATTTCTCTTCTTCAGAAACGCTTTCCTTGCCATTGCCAGTCTACATTTTATATCCTCTCTACTTCGACCATCATCAGTTATTTTGCTCCACAAATAGCAAAACTCCTTTACTACTTTAAGTGTCTCATTTCCTAATCTAATTCACTTAGCATCACCCGATTTAATTTGACTACATTCCATTATCCTCGTTTTGATTTTGTTAATGTTCATCTTATATCCTCCTTTCAAGACACTGTCCATTCCGTTCAACTGCTCTTCCAAGTCCCTTGCTGTCACTGACAGAATTACAATGTCGTCGGCGAACCTGAAATGTTTTTATTTTTTCTCCATGGATTTTAATTCCTACTCCGAATTTTTCTTTTGTTTCCTTCACTGCTTGCTCAATATACAGATTGAATAACATCGGGGAGAGACTACAACCCTGTCTCACTCCCTTCCCAACCACTGCTTCCCTTTCATGTCCCTCGACTCTTGTAACTGCCATCTGGTTTCTGTACAAATTGTAAATAGCTTTTCACTCCCTCTATTTTACCCTTGCCACCTTCAGAATTTTAAAGAGAGTATTCCAGCCAAAAGCTTTCTCTAAGTCTACAAATGCTAGAACGTAGGTTTGCCTTTCCTTCATCTGTCTTCTAAGATAAGTCGTAGGGTCAGTAATGCCTCACGTGTTCCAATATTTCTACGGAATCCAAACTGATCTTCCCCAAGGTCGGCTTCTACCAGTTTTTCCATTCGTCTGTAAAGAATTGGCGTTAGTATTTTGCAGCTGTGATTTATTAAACTGATAGTTCGGTAATTTTCACATCTGTCAACACCTGATTTCTTTGGGATTGGAATTATTGTATTGTTCTTGAAGTCTGAGGGTATTTCGCCTGTCTCATACATCTTGCTTACCAGATGGTAGGTTTTTGCAGGACTGGCTCTCCCAAGGCTGTCAGTAGTTCTAATGGAATGTTGGCTACTACCGGCGGCTTGTTTTGACTTAGGTCTTTCAGTGCTCTGTCAAACTCCTCACGCAGTGTCATATCTCCCATTTCATCTTCATCTACATCGTCTTCCATTTCCATAATATTGTCCTCTATATACTCCTTCCACCTTTCTGCCTTCCCTTCTTTGCTTACAACTGGGCTTCCATATGAGGTCTTGATATACACGCAAGTGGTTATCTTTTCTCCAAAGGTCTCTTCAATTTTCCTGTAGGCAGTATCCATCTTACCCCTCGTCAGACAAGCCTCTACGTCTTTACATTTGTCCTCTAGCCATCCCTGCTTAGCCACTTTAAACTTCCTGTCGATCTCATTTTTGAGACGTATGTGTTCCTTTTTGCCTACTTCACTTACTGAATTTTTGTATTTTCTCCTTTCATCAATTTAATTCAGTATCAATTCTGTTAGCCAAGGATTTATACTAGCCCTCGTCTTTTTACCTACTTGATCCTCTGCTGCCTTCACTACTTCATCCCTTCTTCTATTGTATTTATTTCCCCCATTCCTGTCAATTGTTCTCTTATGCTCTCCCTGAAACTTTGTACAACCTCTGGTTTAGTCAGTTTATGCAGGTCCCATATTCTTAAATTCCCACCTTTTTGCAGTTTCTTCAGCTTTAATCCACAGTTCATAACCAATAGATTGTGGTCAGAGTCCACATCTGCCCCTGGAAATGTCTTACAATTTAAAACTTGGTTCCTATATCTCTGTCTTATATAATCTACCTGAAACTTGTCTGTATCTCCAGGGTTCTTCCATGTATACAACCTTCTTTCATGATTCTTGAAACAAGTATTAGCTATGATTAAGTTATGCTCTGTGCAAAATTCTACCAGGCGGCTTCCTCTTTCATTTCTTAGCCCCAATCCATATTCAAACTACTACGTTTCCTTCCCATCCTTTTCCTAATTTTTTATTAAATTTTCGTCTCCCTTCACTACCTGAATAATTTCTTTTATCTCATTATAAATTTCATCAATTTCATCATCTGCCGAGCTAGTTGGCATATAAATTTGTACTACTGTAGTAGGCGTGGGCTTAGTGTCTATCTTGGCCACAATAATGCGTTCACTATGCTGTTTGTAATAGCTTACACGCATTCCTATTTTTTTATTCATTATTAAACCTACTCCTGCATTACTCCTATTTGATTTTGTATTTATAACCCTGTATTCACCTGACCAGAAGTCTTGTTCCTCGTGCCACCGAACTTCACTAATTCCCACTGTATCTAACTTAAACCTATCCATTTGCCTTTTTAAATTTCTAACCTACCTGCCCGAAAAGGGATCTGACATTCCACGCTCCGATCCGTAGAACGCCAGTTTTCTTTCTCCTGATAACGACCTCCTCCTGAGTAGTCCCCGCCTGGAGATCCGAATGGAGGACTATTTTACCTCCGGAATATTTTACCCAAGTGGACGCCATCACCATTTAATCATACAGTAAAGGTGCATGCCTTTGGGAAAAATTATGGCTGTAGTTTCCCCTTGCTTTCAGCCGTTCGCAGTACCACAACAGCAAGGCTGTTTTGGTTAGTGTTACAGGGCCAGATCAATCAGTCATCCAGACTGTTGCCCCTGCAACTACTGAAAAGGCTGCTGCCCCTCTTCAGGAACCACACCTTTGTCTGGGCTCTCAACAGATACCCCTCCGTTGTAGTTGCACCTACGGTACGGATATCTGTGTCGTTGGTACGCAAGCCTCTCCACTAACGGTAAGGTCCATGGTTCATGGGGGGCGGAGTCTTTATCATAACTAAGTTAAATTGTGATTTGCGTCTAAATCTGCTCTTGGGTATACCATACAGCCCACTATCTGATTCCGGAATCTCTGCCCGACCATGATGGAATCTAACTAATATCTTCCAGTATCTCTCGGCCTTTTCCGAGTGTATCTCATCCCCTGTGATAGTTGAACATAATATTCGCTGTTACTAAGAGATATTTATTGCAGAATTCATTTCGTCTTCCTCCTCTCTCGTTCCTACTAGCAAGCCCATATTCTCCCGTAACCTTTTCTTCTATCCTCTCCCCTACAACCGCTTCCCCGTCCTCAATAACTATTAGTTTTTCATCTCCCTTAACGTACTGAATTATCCCTTCAATATACACGCATGCTTTCTCTATTTCATTATTCTCTGTTGTTCATACAACTTCGTTATTTTAAACATTGTTCATTTTTGTATTGAAATTCCTTTCTTGCGTCGTAGTTGTAAGAAACTGTTAATGACGAATAAGCTTCTCCTAAAAACTGTAGAAAAAATTGCGGTTGTTGGTTAATACTTACAAAACAAAATTACTTGCTTCACGCCAGAGTGGCTGTGGTTTTTCCACGTATCGTTCGCTTGTGCAACCTTCTTTCTCCCAGCGGGCCTCAGCACCTCACCCAATCGCCTTCTGGCAACGCGAGATGGTGCATCGTCTACTGCAGCTAACGTGGGAACTGCAATAATATTTGCTGCTGTGCGTTCTGCAATGCTTCCTGATCTTATAGTATGCTGCTCATACCCGCAGACGCAGTTCATTCTGCGGAAAACCTCCTAATTTCTTACCTTGTCACTGAAACTCTGATGTATTCTGAAGCACCACATCTCAAATGCTTTGATTATCTTCTGATCCGGTTAACTTAAAGTCCACGTTTCACTACCATACAATGCTGTGCTTCGAACGAAAATTCTCTGAATATTTTCAAGTTAAGGTCTACATCTGATACTAGCAGACGTCTCTCGGCTTGGGTAATGCACCAATATAACTGGCACCATTTTTGAAACACTTGACGCCAACAAATCATGCCCCAGAACATGTGTTTTTGAGAGTACTTTCATTTTATGTTTACCGGAAATTTCTCCCGCGGGTCGGATTGAAATCAATCGCGTGCCGCATCCAGCCCGTGGGACACCGTTTGTCCCCCCCCCCCCCCCCACACACACACACAAACTCTTTCCTGTGATTTACAAAACAAATGCATTCTGTTCGGCAGTGGCTACATAGGGTATAGTTTTAAACTGTTTGTTCTCTGGCTTAGTAAACATTTTACTGGTACACACCTTGTACAACATGACCCATTATGGTGAAGAATTTATTTAAAATATCTTCTTGTAATTTTATACTAACTTTGAATACCAATGTTTTATTACAACTCTTGTCATGGCACAGTCTGATCAAATAATAGACACAGGTCGAGACTGGTGTGCTAACGAATGTAATGGTTGTCTGATGAAGATTAACACTTGTTATTTTTCAGATAACCAAACTTGTCTTACTTAATCTTTTATGATACCCATGAGGAAATCACGCATTGAATCTGGTTCCTTGTGGATTCACTCCAAGCAGTTCTCGACGCCCATTTTTGTAGTACGGTGGGCTTATTATACCATTGTCTGTACTGCTTTGGTAGGGTCACTGAACCTGATTGCTTGAGTGTGGATGTGTGCGAAGTTGATCAAAAATGTTGGTTTCTTTTTTGCCACCAGATACGTCTTTACCAATTGGGTAATATTGTCTCCAATTTTCAGAATTTAATTCCTACTGAAAATGATGTAAAATTCATCTTGTTACAACCAATGCCCAGTGCTACGTCCCTGTTCACTCAACTCTCTTTTTTATTGAAGCATTTTGTTATTTCTTGCCATCAGGTAACACATGTGTAGGGTACAGAAGGCTGTGAGACCATTTACGATGCGATTAATTGTTATTTGTTACAAAAATACACACTTGGTTGACCTCAAAACCCGAACGAAATCTTTAATAAACTATTTTACAAGAGACGCCCAAAGACAACATTTTGCTCATGTACTGTTGTTCTGATTTAGCATTTGATGCTTGACTGGTGATCAATGATGATAGCACTGGAAGAATCAGGACCCTTATGAGCGCAAGATTGAATTCAGTTTTCTTTACTGAAACCTATCGAAGTAGACCGATGATGTGCATGTTACTTGTTCTCAAATGTCAGTGAACGATATTGCGAAAAGGGGCACGCGAGAAGGACCAGACTAGAAGAAAAGAACTAGTTAAGACCAAAAAAGAACAAATGTATGGTCATGTCCGGTATTAATGTAGGTACCTGTTTCTAGCATAAATACTAATAAAATCTTTTTTCTGCATTTGCCACAACTTTTAGTTTTCATTGTGTAAGGGACATTATAAACTGAAGCAATGCAGATAAAAAAGTGAATTTTGCCGAATTGTTTATATAAAAATAACGCAACTTCCTGTGGTGCAGAATTTTTCGAAGTGCACTACTGCCAAATATATTTATATTTTTGTGAAATAAAAATTGCTTCATATAAGGCACACCAATTTAAAAAACGACTGATATCGAGAAACTGGTACAGAGAATTCTTTATATAAAGAATGACATACCAGGCTTTGAAACTGATAGGTGGAGTAACCACTGAAAAAATATTACACGTGTGATATAAGGTGTTCTAAAAGTACCCAGCAACGTCCTGATCGAATTATTTGACAAAAATTGAAAAAAGACCAGGCTATAGCCAGTAACATAATGACAACGTGTACAAAATTTAGTTAAATTATCTCTCAAACAGTAAAAGTTACATTACGTCATACAGGGTGTTTCAAAAATGACCGGTATATATGAAACGGCAATAAAAACTAAACGGGCAGCGATAGAAATACACCGTTTGTTGCAATATGCTTGGGACAACAGTACATTTTCAGGTGGACAAACTTTCGAAATCACAGCAGTTACAATTTTCAACAACAGATGGTGCTGCAAGTGATGTGAAGGATGTAGAAGGCAACGCAGTCTGTGGGTGCGCCATTCTGTACGTCGTCTTTCTGCTGTAAGCGTGTGCTGTTCACAACGCGCAAGTGTGCTGTGGACAACATGGTTTATTCCTTAGAACAGAGGATTTTTCTGGTGTTAGAATTCCACCGCCTAGAACACAGTGTTGCAACAAGACGAAGTTTTCAACGGAGGTTAAATTAACCAAAGGACCGAAAAGCGATACAATAAAGGATCTGTTTGAAAAATTTCAACGGACTGGGAACGTGACGGATGAACGTGCTGGAAAGGTAGGGCGACTGCATACGGCAACCACAGAGGGCAACGCGCAGCTAGCGCAGCAGATGATCCAACAGCGGCCTCAGGTTTCCGTTCGTCGTGTTGCAGCTGCGGTCCAAATGACGCCAACGTCCACGTATCGTCTCATGCGCCAGAGATAACACCTCTTTCCATACAAAATTCAAACGCGGCAAACCCTCAGACCCGCTACCATTGCTGCACGAGAGACATTCACTAACGATATAGTGCACAGGATTCACGACGGCGATATGCATGTGGGCAGCATTTGGTTTACTGACGAAGCTTATTTTTACGTGAACGGCTTCGTCAATAAACAGAACTGGCGCATATGGGGAACCGAAAAGCCCCATGTTGCAGTCCCATCGTCCCTGCATCCTCAAAAAGTACTGGTCTGGGCCGCCATTTCTTCCAAAGGAATCATTGGCCCATTTTTCAGACCCGAAACGATTATTGCATCACGCTATCTGGACATTCTTCGTGAATTTGTGGCGGTGCAAAGTGCCTTAGACGACACCGCGAACACCTCGTGGTGCAAGATGGTGCCCGGCCACATCGCACTGCCGACGTCTTTAATTTCCTGAATGAATATTTCGATGATCGTGTGATTGATTTGGGCTATCCGAAACATACAGGAGGCGGCGTGGATTGGCCTCCCTATTCGCCAAACATGAATCCCCGTGACTTCTTTCTGTGGGGACACTGGAAAGACCAGGTGTACCGCCAGAATCCAGAAACAATTGAACAGCTGAAGCAGTACATCTCATCTGCATGTGAAGCCATTCCGCCAGACACGTTGTCAAAGGTTTCTGGTAATTTCATTCAGAGACTACGCCATATTATTGCTACGCATGGTGGATATGTGGAAAATATCGTACTATAGAGTTTCCCAGACCGCCATCTGTTGTTGACAATTGTAACTACTGCAATTTCGAAAGTTTGTCTGCCTGAAAATGTACTGTTGTCACAAGCTTATTGCAACAAACGGTGTATTTCTATCACTGCTCGTTTAGTTTGTATTGCCGTTTCAAATATACCGGTCATTTTTGAAACACCCTGTATGTACCTATGTACTTTCTCATTAAGGGAGAGGACAATACAAGATGCGTTAATACATCAGAGTTTGACTGCTGTGGTCCTAGATAGCGCTTTAGGGGATGAAAACTATATGACAAGGTAGGTATTGGAATAAAGAAGGAGAAAAAAAAAACACGAAGTAGCTGTCTCGGCTGTATCGTGTGCATCATTGTTTCACTGTTTTTCCCGCACACATAAACCAAACGATGCTGGCGACTGCGACAGTGTGTTGGCCTCCCCTATATCGATAAATGGAAGACATCGCTATAGCCGTCTGAAGAGGATGATTAGGTGAGGATCATCGAGATAAGAAGAGCAAGTGTGGACATAAGTCCCCTCAGTCCATTTGTTGAAGGTTTCTTTGTGTAAACGATAGCTGAACAAACGGAGCGGTGCCATGTCGGCGAGTACGAGTGCCTCCTATTCTTCTCCTTCGCTAAAGGTACTGGCCCGCGCCGACCTCCGGGAGAAAACAAAAGCGTAGCGCGGTGGGGAAGGCGAGGGGTCGGTCAAATGTAAATACCGGGGACTAGCGGGTTTTGTCCACGTAGGGGGGACAGGAGAAGCACACTCCAGCTGAGACGGCGTGGGGGATTCAGAGAAGGCGCAAGACGCGTGCGGGCCTGGGTGACGAGCTGGGCGTGTGACCTTGACGATCAGTATCATACTTGCCTGTACCGACTCTGCGAGATGGTGTTCAACGTTAATACCGTCATTCATCTATGGATGGTAGAACCTCGGTGATCTTAACGTCCTAGAAACGGTCTCACAGACAGCTAGTGTTTATTGTTCGTCTGTCGTTAATGCATGATGTTAGGGTAGGAGATTACAGTGTTGTGCAGTTGTTCTTTCCCGAAGCTGCCGTGGTCTCCTATGTCAGTACCCACTTGAATGTGACGTGGACTATACTACAAAGTATTACTGCTTGTTTCGTGCTGGCGCTACCTGAGACCGCAGCTGGGACTTTGCGTTACGGATTCAGTAGCCAGATCTACGCCTACTGTTCATATCTAAAGGGCCTTAAGGACACTGTCTTCAAATAGTTTGAGAACAGGATGTTGGACGTAATTTGGTTGAATGTGTTTGTC
The DNA here is from genome assembly GCF_023897955.1 of Schistocerca gregaria. Classification (NCBI taxonomy): domain Eukaryota; kingdom Metazoa; phylum Arthropoda; class Insecta; order Orthoptera; family Acrididae; genus Schistocerca; species Schistocerca gregaria. Next base: position 106,690,400 of record NC_064921.1, on the reverse strand, counting down.
CTTCACTATCCAGGTGAACCGGTTTAATTTTTGAAGATGCTTGTAACCTCGTTAGTGACACCACAGATAAAAAGTGAGTCACATACCCTTTGAACTTCACGCGTCCTTCACCGTGTGTTGGTGTATCAGAACCAAGAGTAGAAGTCTTTGTAGAACGTCTGGAGAAACGCAAGACATGCTTCAGCTGTGACCCAAAAAAAGAAGAGAAAGACGCCTTATGTTTGTCATTAATGCAAGAAGCCTACCTGACTTGAAATCTCTTCAAAAATTTCCAGCCAGTACAAAGATAACCTCTGAGAAGGAAATTAAACAAAAAGTACTAGTGTAATTTTCATTTTTTAAAATGTTTTGTGGAAGTTTTATATGTTTTTATCGTTACATGTGTAATAAACAATAAAATATGACAAAAAGCAGAATTTGGAGTATTTGAGCTTTCATAGCATTAACGTTATCATGTAACATTATGTTCCTTTTGTGTAGTTTTGTTTAAATGCGTTTTTTTCATAAAAACAAACTGTAAAATTTATTTGAATACATATTTTTGTATGGTATTAATGAAACCTTTTACCTAAATTTTGAACTGCTCGAGTGAAACTGCTGAATTCAATTTTTATCTCTTTTTAAATATAGCGGTCATTCAGACCGCACCCCGGGCAGTGTGTGACCAAAAACATGACCTGGGAAGCTACGCGTGGAAGTTGCAATGTCACCGATTACATACGTTCTTTAATCCAGTCAAGAGATACTACTCATGTTCTACAGCAGTCGAAGCCAGTATAAAGTCATGAACGGCTGTAGGAAAATCACTGTTGTTGGTTGGAATAGTTGTTCATAGTGTATCTGCAGTAGAATGAGATCCAGTACACTGCTGAAAAAAACCGTCAAATGGCATCACATTTGATGTCACTAGTACAGTATTTGAAAAGACGTCAACGATTCAAATGGCAGAGGAATTCGACATGAAGGAAGTCGTCTCTGTGTGGTGTTAGTGCGTGCGTGCGTGTGTGTGTGTGTGCGTGTGTGTGTGTGTGTGTGTGTGTGTGTTCGTGCCTTTACTACAGGCAGGAAACACACACCACTGCACCACTGATAACACTGCGTGTTGTGTGAGACCACGACTGCAACAACGCCACGCTGAAAAAAGTTATCATGTAATGAAAAAAACAGAACTCGCTGCGCATAAGGACATGGGATTCTCTAATCATCAAAACGTCAAGAAGTTGAACCGTTCAAGTGCGGTAATTGATAAATTCTTAGATTTGGCACTCACTATGGACTGAACGGAAATATGAAAAAAAGTAGAAAATTATCTGAGGCATCGAAACGGTTATTTTTGCGGAAATCAAGGACCACAAACCGTTATTCTTCAAAATTTATTGTCGATTTTCAGATGCCTGTAACTGACAGACTTGTACGACAAAGTTTGTCACATTACATATATCTTAATTTCAAGAAAACTGCTCTAACCCAAACATAACAGGCTGGATTGTAGTTTGCTGAAAAACATATCTCATGGACTCCACAATGGGATACTGCGATCTTCAGTGATGATAAGAAGTTTAATTTAGATGGGCCGGATGGATTTCAGTATAACTGGTATGATCTAAGGACAGAGCAGCACGTAAGAATCAGCATACATTTACTTGGTGGTAGTGTTATGATTTGAGCAGCCTTCTGTGCTAAAGGTAAATCACGCGTTGCTTGGCTGAACAATGGAATGAACTTTAACATGTTACACACAAAGTTCTGCCAATGTGATGACGTAACAATTTGTGGTGTAAATCACATCCCCTTTCATTGCAAGCTTGTTATAGATGCTAGAGACAGAAATGCTTAGAATGCATGAGGATCTCCGAAACTAAAATGTAAATTTTCAGCAAGATAATGCATCCGTGTATGTTTCTGCTACAAGCAAAAGGTGTATTGCAGATAAAAATATCGATGTCTTGCTCCGGCCTGCACGTAGCCTGGATTTGAACCCCATGGAAAACCATTGGGGAATACTTGCGTGTTTATCGCTATGTAAGGCAATTTGAGGCCCTATGTGAGCTGAAAAGAGTGATAAGAGAAGAGTAGGCGACAATTTCACTGCAAGAACTACAAACCCTAATAAAATCAATCTCTAAGAGGAATTTTGAGGTAATTAGGAAGAACGGCAGTACTAACAATGCAATATAACAGGAGGACAGTAAGTGCCTTTATACTAGTATCCATTCAGGAAATGAAAACGCCATACTTTGTTGCTCATATTATGAAAGAAACTATGTATTTCCGTTACGATAGTTTATGTCTAATATGTATTACCTGCTTTCATAATAAACTATCCACAAATCAAAGACAATATTATCATTTTTTAATTCGTTATTGGCTTCTGACGCATTGAGTTTTTCGTAGGCACAAATTGAAATAATTTAGAAATATATTAAAATAACTTTTGGCCACTTGACACATACGTTTTAGGGCATACATTCTTAAATTTTGTCACTAGTTTGAAATTGTTAGAGATATGCATTTATATTAACAATTATAAATTAATAGCGAACAACTTGTTTGCATAAAAAAGCCTTTAATTCGGTTCTTTCACAAATTTTAACGTTCATTGTTTCCTCTACAAAACATGCTTTCTTGTGCTATAAATCTGGCTGTGTCATCACAGTTCCAAGAATTAGTCTAGTGCAAAGCGAAAGGCATTAATTAAGTCTCGAGAGCTCCTTAAAGCTTGCGTTGAAAGGGAATGTGATTTACACCACAAACTGTTACATCACACTGACTGAACTTTGTGTCTAATATGCTGATTCTATGTGAGTGGGTGGGGAAAGATCCACAGTTGAGACGCATTCTGATCATGGACACTATTGTTTTCCTTGACTTGTTATACATTGTAATCCATGGCTTTCTTGATAAGAATGGTGATAAACTTGCATAGCTTTTCCCTCTCGCTTTTGACTTTCATTCCAACCTTTCTGCCACTAGAAAAACACTTTTTTTCATGCAGTTATCAATGTACTAGTATTTTACATACATGTGTCTTCCACGACTAACTGCATCTTTCGCTAGGCAACCTTGAAAGATAGCAAACATTTCGGGCTCATCTTCCTTTCACTTAAATTATTCAGATGAAGCAGACGGACGCAATTAGAGCACCTGTATCTGACTAGAAAGGTACTATGACCAATGTGATTCTTAGTAAAGAGGGTTGACAGTGGGTGGTTATTGCATACATTGGTATCTAACTGCACGGAGTATTTTGACGTGACAGGATTGAGTTTGCGTTTGGTAGAATGTTTTGTCGGACAGTTTCGGCTGTAACTGGGCGAAGGGAAGATCGCCAGCCATAGATAACATAGAGGCCGCTTTAATAATGTCTGTTCGGGGAACAAGGAACGGACGCAGACGCAGGTATATGGGGCGAGCCTCTGAGACTCGGTCACTGCTTTTACACAGATGGTAGCAAGTTGACTAACATGACCCGTACAGCAAGCCACATTGTACCACAGTACATTGTCCCAAAAGTTTGGGGCAAGGTCTTTTATAAGTTTACTACTACGAGTCGTGACGGACGGGCTCCCTGGTAATGGATCGATGTCGAAGAGAGTGCAGTCTTCAGATTTTGTAGTTACCCAAAACTGTGTTCCCACGGACCTTCCTGTAAGATTCGTAACTGTAAGGATCGCGAAAACATTTCTCTTTGGAAGGTAAAATGGGCCATAACGCCCAACACATTACCGCTGGGTTAGCCATTGAAGTTTTTAGAAGTCACATAGGACACCAAGTGGTTTCTTGTGCGAGCAGAGAAATGGCGTTTATAATGCAAATCCAACAGTGACGTCAGAAGACTTACCAAAAGGCGTTGTTCTCTTTCAAGGAAAGTGATAGAATTGGAGTAATGGAATTAGCCTGTCTTCTTTAGGAAGGCTGTATTGAGCGAAGAGAATCATGCAATTGGCATTAAGAAGTGCTGCCGCATTTTGACTGACTATATGAGTTTAGCGAAAGTTCTCCATGTGGAGCGATCTTTGGGAATGATAGTGAGTAGACTCAGAAACAAATTCAGGCTTTGATTGAGAGGCGAGTCCGATCGGATTTCGGGTGAGAGCCTTGATTTGCGTTAGATCGTAGATTCGGGTTTCATCTGGAGACATGCTCACGGATGTTGGGAGGATCCACCATTCGAGTGGACACAGAAAGGCTCTGGTTGCAGCGCTGGAGACTGCAGCAGCTGCTCGGCGAGCGTTTTGCAGCATCGGCACATTAGGAACCTTTCAGGTGAATTCTCAGAGTCTGGAAGTACTCTTTCAAACAGCAGCAGTCGCTGGTCATTTATGCATATCGAGCTAGATTGCAACATCGTGGTTCACAATCAGTGTTAAACAAAGTAGATTCAGTCATTTTATTTTATTAAAGTGAGAGGGGTAGTGTAAATTGTTCCACCAATTTCGAAAGTTTGTAAACGTTACACAATTTCTAACGTGTGTGAGACTGGTTCTGATCTATCTTCTTAACACAGTTCCCCAAGAATGCTCTTTGAGAGTTTGGGGAATTTGTGTTGAACGTACGACGTGCAAGGCAGGAAGATACCATCTCACGCATGCAGAGTTCAGAAGAGTGCAGCAGTATGGAGAGTGACATAATCAGACAATGATGTCAATGTCGGTTCCACGATACTCCCTGTAAAGAAAACTTTATCGCTAACGGGAATTAGTGTACGGGTTCAGGCATAACTATATGTTAGCAAAAATGAAACTCTTGGATTTTCGTTATTAAAATTTATTTTTACTCTAAGTATGACTTCGTAATCATAATTATAATATGTACAGGACGAAAAATATTAATATTGAGTGTTCATAACAGTGAAGCGAAGTTCCTACCTGTTCTAAGGTTCTTTTGTACTAAGACGGTTGAAGACAACGTCTGCGGGTCGATAAAGTACAAACAACGTAAATTCAGTTGGGGACAGAGATATCAATTAAGCTAAAATGCACAATTAAAATAACCAAATAATGGGTGAGGGCCACTAAAGAGCAATCACAAAGAAGTACACAATTAAAACAATTTAATAACTTCGGACTATTAAGCATTCTACAGAAGCTGATTAATTATTTTCGTTAGTTCGGATATCTCGCGCTTCAGCTTCAATTAAGCCCAAAAATCGTGAATAGTTTCAATTAGAAGTCATGGCTGAAAGTACGAAAGAATAGAAGAGACGGAGACGACAGCATTTCTGAGTGTCAGTTGAATAATACTTGTTAACTAAGTTAATTGGTATGGTACTGGCTAATTGGTTAGAACAGTGCGTACGTCATTGCCCTCAAATCACTCGCAAGCGTTAACTGTCAGTGCTCGGTGCAATTCTCCATACTAGGAGAATTTACAGTTTAACTCCTTACGAGCTAAGACGAGTCTGTGAAAAAGTTTGCACATAATTACTTTCGTAACCGTTTCAGTACTCAATTCAAAGAACCTTTAGACTGCTACAGACTTGATAAACGAATCAAATCAGCAGTAGCAACTCACATTAAAGACACAGTCCATCCTTAGAAAATCGAAGACAACCTCGAAATTTTACAAAAAATATGAAAAAGTTGAAGAATGGATATCATGGAAGAAATAGAAATTTTCGTACATAATACAAAACACAGAGATAAGTTTCTTAATGACGTAACCAAATTCAAAACCTCAAATTCTTAGTTTTAAGCCAGTTCTACCTCAATAGGTTCACGATGTGTCAATGTAAATAAGCGACTACAAGTTTATTAGTCCAGGAATATCGATACAAAATCTCGATAATCGATATTGATGTAAGTAGGCTGTTTAGGTTTTTTTATTGGTAACGCCACATAGCGCTCTGTATGAAAAATCACTGGCTGTGCTGTGTGCAGTCAGTGGCTGGTTGGCATTGTTGTAATACTCGCCGTTGTAGTGTTGGGCAGCTGGATGTTAACAGCGCGTAGCGTTGCGCAGTTCGAGGTGAGCCGCCAGCAGTGATGGATGTGGGGAGAGAGATTTCGGAGTTTTGAAATTTGTATGAATGGATGTCATGAACTGATATATATATAATGACTATTAAGGTAAATACATTGTTTGTTCTCAATTAAAATCTTTCATTCGCTAACTATGCCTATCAGTAGTTAGTGCCTTCCGTAGTTTGAATCTATTATTTAGCTGGCAGTAGTGGCGCTCGATGTATTGCAGTAGTTCGAGTAAGGAAGATTTTTGGTGAGGTAAGTGATTTGTGAAAGATATAGGTTAATGTTAGTCAGGGCCATTCTTTTGTAGGGACTTTTGAAAGTCAGATTGCGTTGCGCTAAAAATATTGTGTGTCAGTTTAAGCACAGTCATGTATAATTGTTCAAAGGGGACGTTTCATATGGCTACGCTGCCAGGATACCTCACTGGAATCTTCTGATTTTTTTTTCTTGTAGTTTGTGTAATTAGTGTAGATTTTGTTTATTGCTAGCGCGTAATTGTAGAGAGAATCTCCTTTGTAGTTGTAGTCTCTCATTGTTGTACAGTAAAACAGGTGTGGCATGCATGTAGATTTGTACCAAGTATTTCGCAGCTGCGCTTGCAATTAACTAGATATTATTTGCTATGTTAATGTGTTCTCTTATTTTTGCTCTTCAAATTGTGTTTTTCTGTGTTGTCGTGTGAAATATTGTGACAATAATGGCGTGTGAAAAACGTAATATTAGGTTCCAAAGTAAACTGAGAAATGAGAGTGAAGACGAAAGCAGTGTGTTAGCGCCACCGAGTAATGAATTAAATAATGTTCAAAGTAGTAATTTAGTAATTGTACATAGGGAAATGGAGTGGGCTGCAAATAATGGTGTAGGCAGTGAAACAATTAGTGAACAGGGAAGCATTATAGATCGATCGGCCACGAACAGATTTCCTTAGGAATCCGATATGACAGGACACAATCTTGCAAAAACTGTACATTCAGGTTTTGCGTCCTCACCGTTTTCTCAAATAAGTCAAGACACATTTTCTGATTGTCAAAATGTGAATGTTGCCGGTGCAAATGCACTGCCGAAAAGCATAGAGGAACAGATTCCAGACACTAATACATTATTATTGCAATTAATGCAACACATGAAACAAAATCAGAGACAAACACAGCAACAGTTAGACACAATGGAACAAGAGCTTCAAACGTTAGACACAATGGAACAAAATCAGAGACAAACACAGCAAAAGCTTCAAAAGTTAGACACAATGGAACAAAATCTTCAGAAGTTAGACACCACACTTGAACAAACACGTGAAGATTTAACTACTGAGTTACATAACATTGAATCGAAATGTCAAAAAATCTGTAATGACGTAAAAACACAAATTTGTGAGCATTTTAAACCTATTTTTTCGCGGCATGAAAATGCATTACAGAATCACGAAGCAGCCACAAAAGAACTGCAAACTATTGTTCGTGAAAATCACGACACCTTGTAAGCTATAATGGACTCAGTTGCATCCACCGATTCGGTTACACAACTTACAAGAACTCAGGAAAACTTAAAGGACACAGTAGATTCGATTTCAACACAAATGGACACTCTGAATAGGAAATAATTTCACTATCGGAGAAAGTAGCCGAACTTTCGGATCAGTTCACTGATTTATCTGCAAAGGTAGATGATGATCTGAATGACACAAGACCTGTAGCCATCACTGACACAGAAGAGTATGAACAAATTAAGAAATTCAAACAAAATCAGAATCAAATTAATACGCAATACAAAAGAGAAATCCGGGAAGTACAAGATCAGTTGACGCAGGTAATACAAAAATTACATATTTCATAGGACACTCGCGCTCCAACACGGGAAGAGGAACTTAGAAATACGGAAAAGCCACAAAATAATAACAAAAGGCATTTCGGAACTCATGAAAGAAATTGGCAAGGTGCACCGCATTTTCAGATGGAACCGCCGACACGACGTAACAATGACCGATATGCTACTCGCCGACACGATGGTTTTGACTATAAGCTGTTCATTACTGCACGTACATAAAAAAACATTTAACAATTCTGGCAACGACATTCATCCACAAGCGTGGCCCCATCAATTCTCTCATTGTTTTCCTCCCAACTGGTCATTGGAGCACAGGTTAGAATTTATGTGTGGCTACTTAGAGAATGAACCAGCTATAAGAATGCGATCGGTCATTCACGGTTGTCACAGTGAAGGAGAATTTTATCATGCCTTTCTCTCAGCATATTGGTCTCAAGCTACACAAGACCGAATAAAACATAACATCATAATGATGAAACATTTCGAACAATCTGAATTTTCCAGTCTTGTGAAATATTTTGAAGACATGTTGCACAAGAATCAGTACCTGTCAAACCCATACAGCCCCTCAGAACTCATCCGCATTAGCTTAACTAAATTACCTGAACATTTACGACATATTATTTTGGCAGGACGTTGCAGAGACGACATTGAATCTTTTCAGGGACTGTTACAAGAACTGGAAATTGACATTGACAATCGCGAAACGCGAAAATAGGTGCACAACAATTACAGGTCACACCTGTCACAATTCCGCGATGACAGAAATAATACACGACAAGGCTATTCGTACAATATAAATCGTGACCAAAACGGAGACCAACCGTATGACAACCGTTGGCAGAGTAGTAATAATTACAGGGAAAGATCACCTCTCCGCGGTAATGACTATCACAGAGACAATCAGAGAACAGACAATATGGAAACCAAAATAATTATTATCAAGGGAGACAGAATAACTTAAGACGCAACGGTCCAGCCCGCAGTTACGATTCAGGGAGAAATTCTTCACCACGTGACCGACAAGAAAGAAACTATGGAATCTACCGACATGACGACAGACGATATGATCGTAACGACAGACCTGAATTGCAGCAGAACTGGCGGGATTCAAACAGAGCAGGGCCCTCTCGACACGGTGAATTTGTAGAAGTTAGGTCTCCAAATCCCAATAAGGACGCACGCCAACAAAGACACAATAGGCAATGACTCATACCGCTGGCAGCCACAAAACGTAGTTATGAAACTGACGACTCAGCTGCCGTAGCTAGTAATTACGTAAAAATGGAAGACATTAGGGACATCTTACTCCAGGAACACGACGTAAAACATAACAACATTGCATGTCCTTCGATTCACATTAATGTAAATGACGTAAAATTTACGGCAGTACTTGACTCAGGCAGTCTCATTTCAGTAATAATAAAACAGCTTTTAGCAAATACAACAAATCGAACGATTGCCCCACACTTCCGTTACGCAAGATTAAGTTACAAGGTGCAGTCATTGGAAAAATTATAGATGTACGCCAACAAACCAACTTAGAATTCTTTTGTCAAAGCCACAGCTTCTCTATGAACTTTCTTATTGTTCCATTATTGTCGACGGAAATTATACTGGGAGTAGACTTTTTGAATGAATACAAAGCAATCTTAAACTTTCACGATGCTGAAATAAGTTTAGAGAAAGAAGGTAAGGCAATAGCTTTCAAATTTGAAGATTGGCTCTCAAACCATGACGAGGAAATTAATCGGCTTTACCTTCTGTTACACAACAGTTCGGAATTTTCTACGGAACTAGATACTAACAATCACTCTGCAAGTACTGACAGGGATGATATCGACGGCATATTTGAAACTAATGAGTTAATTCAGAAAAAATTCAAACAATTGAGAATTGTAATGACACTGATAGGCAGGACCTTTTTGAGATTTTACAAGCACATTCCACAGTTTTTACTCACAAAACAGGAACAATCAAGGGGTTTCAATACCAATTTCGTGTTCGTTAGCATACTAAATTTTGTGTTACACCATATGTAATTCCAGCACATTATAGGGACCGTGTTAGAACAGAAATACAATCTATGCTTGACGAGGGCATTATTGAGCCTGCAGTAAGCTCATACGACAATCCATTACATGTTGTTGAGAAGAAAAATGTATCGATCAGGCTTGTCTTAGATTCAAGAAAAATCAATACTATCATTATTCCTGAAACAGACAGGCCGCAAACGTTGGAAGAACTTCATCAAAATTTTAATGTTGTAAAAGTGTTGTCTTCCATTGATCTCAGATCCAACTTTTATCAGATCGAACTTCATCAAGAATGTGGAAAATACACAGCTTTCCTTTGTTTCGGCGTTTGTTATCAGTTTCGGAAACTTCCTTTTGGTTTGAACATTTCTTCGGCAGCATTCATTCGAGGGCTAAATTCCATATTACCTGAGCTCTTAAAACGTCACATCACCTGATATGTGGATGATATTCTGATAGCAGAAGCCTCATGGGAACAACATAATCGCATCCTCAACAGCGTGTTACATATTTTTGCAGAATATGGAATTACAGTTAACATGGAAAAGTCTGAATTCGGTAGGACAAAGGTGAAGTTTTTGGGACATATTATTTCTTCTGAAGGCATTCAGCCGGATCCTGAAAAGTTAGAAGCAATCAGAGCCATTCCAGTTCCATCCACAAAAAAACAAGTCCGCAGTTTTCTAGATGTCGTAAATTTTTACCGTCGTTTTCTGAATATGCAAATTCTAGTTACACCAAAACTTTGTTCTCTCACTAGAAAAAATACTATTTGGAACTGGGACGCACAATCACAGTTGGAATTCAATTCTTTGAAAGAATCGCTACTTAATGCGCCAATACTAGCTCATCCAGATCTGTCACAAGATTTCTGCCTTAGCACGGATTCTTCTAAAGTCGGTCTTGGTGCCCATTTATTTCAAGAAGCCATAGAAAATGACACTACCGTTCAGAAAACCATTGCTTTTGCTAGCCGAGTGCTAACAAAATCTGAAAAAAAATTGTTCCGTTACTGAATTAGAAGCTTTAGCTATCGTTTGGGCATTTAACAAATTCCGTCTCTTTCTTTATGGTAAGCACGTAAAAGTATACAGTTATCATCGTGCATTACATTTTCTTATGTCTTCAAAATTAAATCATGACAGGTTAAAACGTTGGGCATTGTTTCTGCAAGAATTACACTTCACAATAGTCTACATTCCCGGCAAGGAGAACATTTTTGCGGACGCACTGTCACGCGCACCGGCTGGGCTTGAGAAAAGTAACACAGAAAGCAACGTCGAGAAAAATTTCAGTATTCTTTACATTCAGAAAGTCGCCTTTGAAAACTTCTTCACCACATCTTTAAAGGACATTGCTCATGAACAAGATAAAGATCCGATTTGGAAAGACATCAAAAGTAAATGGCATGAAAAGACACACACACAGATTCGGCATTATTATCTAGTTAGAAACAACATACTGTTCAAACGCTGCACTGTTGATGACATGCTATGGGTACTTTGCATTCCAGACGATTTCGTTAATAAGCTCATTTGGTACATTCATTTCAGCTATGCATATTTTGGTCCACGAAAATGTTATCATATTCTTCGAACGACTTGTTATTTTAACAATATGGAAAAGAGAATTCGAAGAGTCTTGTCTATTTGTAAACTTTGTCAAAAGGCGAAACCATCTACTGTCTCGCATCGTGCTCCATTGTTTCCTATCATTCCTTCTACATTAAAAGCATTTGCTGCTGTTGATCTCTTGGGACCGCTTGTCAGAACATCTAATGGATTTTCGTACGTTCTAGTCGCTGTTGAACTTACTTCAAAATTTGTTTCTTTCACTCCGTTACGTAAAGCCACTGGACGGTCTGTATCCATCGCCTTTGTTAAAAATTTCTTACGTGAAGTTAGACACGTTAGTAAAGTCATTTCAGATAACGAACTGCAATTCAGATCTGCTGTTTGATCACGCATGCTTCGTAACCATAAAATCAAATCTGTTTTTATTTCATTGTACTCACCACATTGTAACCCGTCTGAACGGATTATGAAAGAAATCAATAAGCTTTGCAGACTTTATTGTCACAGAGAGCATCAGCATTGGGACAGATATTTACACTTATTTCAAAACGTGCTGAATGAAATGCCTCATGATTCCACTGCTTTACCACCTGTTCTTGCACTGAAGAATAAAGAAACACCGAACATAAACAGAGAGCTTGTACCTTTTCCGAATACACGTAAACTTCGACACAAAGACATAACTGATTTGGCTATCAAAAATATAAATTCTGCTGCAGACAAAAGGAGAGAATTACACAGTAAAGCAAATGCAAAGAAATTATATATTGGTCAGAAAGTTCTCATTAAAGCTCATTCATTGTCACATAAGAAGAAACACTTGAGTCACAAATTCTTTCTAGTTTACAATGGACCTTACAGAATCCGACGTATACCACATGATAATTGCGTTGAAGTTTAAACTCTGCGTACTAGGAAGAGTAAAGGTTTACACCACATTTCACATGTAAAACAGTTTATTGAAAGATAATCTGCTTTTTAACTTTGTCTTTGCCATAAAACATTTCACTTCACATTTCTAGTATGCTTTGTCACACTGAGAAACTGTTAACATGCAAAAATGTTTTGAAGTTAACTATCCAGTCTAGGGAACATTTTTAAACAGAAATTATGAATGCATTGTTATAGTGAACAGACGACACAGTGTTGAAACTTCCTGGCAGATTAAAACTGTGTGCCCGACCGAGACTCGAACTCGGGACCTTCGCCTTTCGCGGGTAAGTGCTCTACCAACTGAGCTACCGAAACACGAGTCACGTCCGGTACTCACAGCTTTACTTCTGCCAGTATCCGTCTCCTACCTTCCAAACTTTACAGAAGCTCTTCTGCGAACCATGCAGAACTAGCACTCCTGAAAGAAAGGATACTGCGGAGACAAGGCTTAGCCACAGCCTGGGGGATGTTTCCAGAATGAGATTTTCACTCTGCAGCGGAGTGTGCGCTGATATGAAACTTCCTGGCAGATTAAAACTGTGTGCCCGACCGAGACTCGAACTCGGGACCTTTGCCTTTCGCGGGCAAGTGAGCACTAAGCCTTGTCTCCGCAGTATCCTTTCTTTCAGGAGTGCTAGTTCTGCATGGTTCGCAGAAGAGCTTCTGTAAAGTTTGGAAGGTAGGAGACGGATACTGGCAGAAGTAAAGCTGTGAGTACCGGACGTGACTCGTGTTTCGGTAGCTCAGTTGGTAGAGCACTTGCCCGCGAAAGGCAAAGGTCCCGAGTTCGAGTCTCGGTCGGGCACACAGTTTTAATCTGCCAGGAAGTTTCATATCAGCGCACCTCCGCTGCAGAGTGAAAATCTCATTCTGGACACAGTGTTGTTACTTGTACATTCTTGCTTGCTAGTTGCACGCTTACGTAACGACTATAAGGCTTACATACTTAGAAGATATACTGTTAATGAGATTGTAATGCGACATTTTGGTTTAGTTGAAAAGACATACTTTATTTGAAGTACTTTCTGTGAGATTAAAGATGACTTAGCATCTGGTTTCTTTGATAGCTACACGATTGTATCACGACGCTACTAATGTGTGACACAATTTACATTGTGCTTTTGCGGTGTATCTGTTTTATATCTGCACAGTTTTTCTGAATTCTTCTGGAAAGGAAAACATGTTTTAGTAGTAACTTTGTGGTATAGCAACAATGAGACAGCCTTTTCTGTAGCACAACAATACGTTACAGTACAGTATTTACTTCATCACGGCAATAAGTGTAGTAACTACGATATCTATACGCAAAGCATTTCACTTTTGTTTATCATGAGGTAAGTACATTGACTTCTGTAGAACTTAGCTTTTAGCTTTCGGAGGATGATAACTACGACACTTCCACAGAGATTATCTTACAACAAGACGCACAGTTTAGCGCTACAGTACACGTATTTGAGTGATTCATTTTGTACTTAAAACATTTATTTTTAAAGACATTTGAAGTACAATGATACAAAGGTTTTCCGTGATACATTTCATTCCATTGCTGTAATCAGTAACACCTGAGTATATAATTACATTAATCCTCAGGGGGGTACACGCTTACTTTGTGTACCATGTGTATGGCAAGCACAAGGAGCCCCAGCTAATATGGTATTTGCTCATACAACTTTACACATCGGTAGCATATTTCTCTAACACAGAATTACACAGCAATCTGATCACTTAAGTGAGAGGGACAAATATTTATTTTACTACGTCAGTGACAGATGTTTACGTAATTACACGGCTGGATAGCTTCATACTTATGAAATTGTATTTTGTCTGTACTTTGTGAAATTTTCATATTTTTTCGGAACCATTGTGATACTATGAGAGCTTTGAATGATGTATTTGGTATGGGATCATGATGTTTAAAGTACGTTTGACATGAGCAGAGAATTTTTGTTTAGGTTTTGAAATTATTGGAGAAAACTACGACGACTTTGAGAGTTGACTGAGGTGTTATGATGTTATTATTACGATGACTATGTGTATTATGCCGTTGCGGTATGTTTATGATCAATAAGCTGTTGCTAAATGAGTTATTTGATTATGCTACGTATCTGTTATGATGAAATATTGAAGAAGTGTCGACGAATAAGGTAAGGAATAATGAGTAGTGGTTAGGGACTCTGGTTTGTGAAAAAGGTTGTTGGAAACCAAGAATCGTACTTTAAGAGTTATGAAATGTATGTAAATGCGTGAATGTATTACAATGCCAACGAAAATTTTTTGGACACTGTTATAACAATAGGATTTTTTGTTTCTACAGATGAATAACGCAAATTCTTGACCTGTGAAATTTTTTGTATGAGACTGCCACTGTAGCGGAAATTGGTGTCGTAAATATTTGGTAAGACAGTTAAGTGACCACCTGCACTTAATGCGCCGTGGGCACCCAGCTGCACGACAGCCACCTGAGAAAAGGAAGCCTTAGGTGAAAAAAAAAGAGGCCATTATCCTCGCTATTGACATTCCTTTGTAGAAAACATCGCAAAAACGACACGCTCATTACTTGGAAAGATACTTTCTTACATCTGCACACCTGATAATGACAAGCGTCTTTCTACGAGAGTTGAGAGAATTTGTACTAACTTATGAAATGTCGCATGACTATTGAATGATATTTTTATGCTTTGCCTTTCATAGTTGTTTTTTTCATTTGATATCTGGTTTCCAGCTGTGTTGCAGCATTTCTTTTTAAAATAAAATTAAATGCTTTTGCTAATGTGAACACTGTCAACAGATCTATTAAATAATCATTTTATGATCCACGTTCTTCGAAAGAGGAGCACTTGGAAAGGAAAGAACAATAAGAAGGGATTAATAACAGTTACTGCATACTTAATTTTCTTTTCAACTACTTGGTAATATCTTTTAATATCTTTTGTAGAATTAGTTTTGTGGTGCACCACTTTAATGACATAGATATTAACATGTGAATAGACACTTCCCTGTTCTACATTGTTGTCTTTACTGTAATATTTTTTCTGCTTGAGCTTTGTCATGTTTAGATATAAGTTATTGCATTTGCTGCTGCTGTTTGCCAGGCATAGTGTTACTGAATTTCACTTTGTATTACTCCATTAAGCCAGTTTTACTACAGATTTATTTTTCTTGATGCTGTTCATTGCTTCATATTAGTTGTAATGTTGCATTTGCTTTGCTAAGTCCTATATTGCTGCCTTTTTTGCCAATTTGCTTTTTTTTGTCATTGCTGTTTGTGTTAATTGTTTTGTGCTGCTGCTTTGCGTCATCCCTTAGTTTAGCATCTGAGCTCAGTAGGTTTAAGTTAGCTTAAGAGGAGGTAGACTATATAAGAAATTAACTATGATGAATTGGAAGAAAAGCATTGAGAAGCTATGAGAAAATGGTTTGGCCAAAAAAGTAGTGTAAAGTGGAGAAAAACTACTTTTGAAAGAGGATGTGAACAGAATACAGAAAGCATGCTTGGATAGGATTTTTTTTTGGCTGGAGCAAATGTTGAAATAAGAGGGACGATCTATGGAATGAAGTTTTGGGTTGGACTGCAGTACCAAATGTTACCCTGAAAACAAACCCTGTCCTTTCCTTTTGTGTTTTCCCTCTATGTATTTGTGTACCCTTGTGTATTTATTTTCTTCCTGTCTCTGTGTACTGTTTCATAGAATTTTTTCTCTTCTAATACTAAGCTACATTCACTATGATGAGGAATACTGTTATCTTCAAATATAATTTACATTAATAACATGTTATTTACTTCATATAGATGTTTACACATTATTTATTCTGTTTTGTTCTATTGCTCATGTGTGAAGTTGATGTTTCAAAAGGTATTCTGATCTTTTATGTATGTACTTATGTCATAATTTTTGTAACACTGATGTGCAGGTTTATTTCTATTCTTTTGTAAAGCCTGGTTTACTGCAAATGTTATCTGTATTATTATGTTCTTTAATGATGTATTTTGTACCTTTGTTATTGTATTCTCATGTTATAATATTGTAATTGACACAAGTTCATCAAATTAAGTAACTTCTAAGTTACATTTCAATGCACATGTTTCTGTTGGTCATAGTATATGGACAATATGTGAGAAGTAGGGACTCATAGTGTTTGCACGTATGTTAATAATTCAGCAAGGGACTGGATAACAGCAATTCTGGTTCTAAAGACATTTCAAACAAATTTTTTGTGGGTGGACAAGTGGTGGTTTATGGACTTGCTATATCCTCTGCAAGACTCTTCGATGGTGATTGTACACCTGCACAGTCGCAACAGATGGCTGCTGGCCGTCTCTACAAGGATTACAGTGGGTCAGCACCTTTGATGACCCACCAATACCATTATCTCTGCAGTGGGTCTGCATCTTTGATGACCAACCATTACCATTATTTCTACAAGGACTGCAGTGGGTCTGCACCTGTGATGACCCACCACTACCATACTCTCTACCAGGACTACAGTGGGTGTACTCTGTGGCGACCTACCTACCAATATTCTTCAAAACCGACTGAATCTGCTGTGGGTTTGCTCTGTTGTAGCCCATTACCTGTCAGCATGTCAAGAGTCAGCAGTGTCTTTCCGTTGGAAGGACAACACTACTTCTTCAAGACTGCATGTAAATCCACTACTTCCGTGTGCATTTTCTTTTACAGGTCAGACATTGAGCAAAAACATTGCTATTTTACTGTGATGAACGATCAGGACTGTCTTTATGGACTGTGAGAAAAATTTTACTTTTGCATTGTATCGATAAGTGTGTACATTTCATTTCTTTGTTATTGTAATTATGAAAAAAAATTTCAAATCTGTATTGGCCACTGCCAAAAACAATTTTTAAATTTTTTGTGGGGAGCATGGGGGCTATGTAAGTGGGCTGTTTAGGTTTTTTTTTTTATTGGTAACGCCAAGTAGCGCTCTGTATGAAAATCACTGGCTGTGCTGTGTGCAGTCAGTGGCTGGTTGGCATTGTTGTAATACTCGCCATTGTAGTGTTGGGCAGCTGGATGTTAACAGCGCGTAGCGTTGCTCAGTTGGAGGTGAGCCGCCAGCAGTGGTGGATGTGGGGAGAGAGATGGCGGAGTTTTGAAATTTGTATGAATGGATGTCATGGACTGATATATATATTATGACTATTAAGGTAAATACATTGCTTGTTCTCAATTAAAATCTTTCATTCGCTAACTATGCCTATCAGTAGTTAGTGCCTTCTGTAGTTTGAATCTACACTCCTGGAAATGGAAAAAAGAACACATTTACACCGGTGTGTCAGACCCACCATACTTGCTCCGGACACTGCGAGAGGGCTATACAAGCAATGATCACACGCACGGCATAGCGGACACACCAGGAACCGCGGTGTTGGCCGTCGAATGGCGCTAGCTGCGCAGCATTTGTGCACCGCCGCCGTCAGTGTCAGCCAGTTTGCCGTGCCATACGGAGCTCCATCGCAGTCTTTAACACTGGTAGCATGCCGCGACAGCGCGGACGTGAACCGTATGCGCAGTTGACGGACTTTGAGCGAGGGCGTATAGTGGGCATGCGGGAGGCCGGGTGGACGTACCGCCGAATTGCTCAACACGTGGGGCGTGAGGTCTCCACAGTACATCGATGTTGTCGCCAGTGGTCGGCGGAAGGTGCACGTGCCCGTCGACTTGGGACCGGACCGCAGCGACGCACGGATGCACACCAAGACCGTAGGATCCTACGCAGTGCCGTAGGGGACCGCACCGCCACTTCCCAGCAAATTAGGGACACTGTTGCTCCTGGGGTATCGGCGAGGACCATTCGCAACCGTCTCCATGAAGCTGGGCTACGGTCCCGCACACCGTTAGGCCGTCTTCCGCTCACGCCCCACAACATCGTGCAGCCCGCCGCCAGTGGTGTCGCGACAGGCGTGAATGGAGGGACGAATGGAGACGTGTCGTCTTCAGAGATGAGAGTCGCTTCTGCCTTGGTGCCAATGATGGTCGTATGCGTGTTTGGCGCCGTGCAGGTGAGCGCCACAATCAGGACTGCATACAACCGAGGCACACAGGGCCAACACCCGGCATCACGGTGTGGGGAGCGATCTCCTACACTGGCCGTACACCTCTGGTGATCGTCGAGGGGACACTGAATAGTGCACGGTACATCCAAACCGTCATCGAACCCATCGTTCTACCATTCCTAGACCGGCAAGGGAACTTGCTGTTCCAACAGGACAATGCACGTCCGCATGTAACCCGTGCCACCCAACGTGCTCTAGAACGTGTAAGTCAACTACCCTGGCCAGGCTGTGATGTCATAAATAACCAACAACAAGAAAAAAAAGGGTTCAAATGTCACTGAGCACTATGGGACTTAACATCTGAGGTCATCAGCCCCCTAAAAATTGTAACTACTTAAAGGTAACTAGCCTAAGGACATCACACATCCATGCCCGAGGCAGGATTCGAATCGGCGACGTAGTTGTCACTTGGTTCCAAACTGAAGCACTTGGAACAGCTCCACAACAGCAGCTGGCAACAAGAAAAAACCAGCAGAAGACATCACTGATATCGACTTCTGGCCATCCACTGCCCCCCCCCCCCCCCCCCAAATGCCACACCACCTACTGCAGTAATGAACAATGGATAAAAACTTCTAGGTTAATCTAGTTTAAGACAATCTATTTTTAGGTAACGTCTCTCTTCATATATGTAAAGCCAAATGATGAACAGAAAACGTTCGAAACGCGTTGTATTATGTTAGATTAAACATAAAAAATAAAAATAGTGGCTGGTAGCAAAAATTACAAATAAATAATTATCCCAGACAGTCATGGTTTACAAACGTAGCCATTATTGGTGAAAATAATGTGTATCATACTTCGGAAGTTGAATAGAGAAGTTATGATACAATTAAGAAAGCTATGTCGACTGTCGTAAGAGAGAGTGTAAATGCGTGAATATTTGAATAACCAAACAGGATACATTAATGACATGTGTCGCCTACCATCGTTGTCAGTACTACAGATCTTGCCCTCTGTATATACACAGACTAAACTGGGCAAGTGGCAACCTGCAAAAAGCACAATCACAGGGTCGAACTGACAGCGTAGCAGTCTCCGCTGAAGAAGGTCCCACTACTGACGAGCTGTCTTCTGTCCTGGGGAAAGAATGGTCAGAGACTCTTTTCAATCTCTCCAGATCTCTGTAGCTTCCAGATCTGATTTCCAAAGGGACACCTAATTTAAAAAAATCATACCGCCCCCCGATTTTTCTTAGAAAAATTTTTCGCACAGTCTCCTACTTCCACGTAAATATCACAATAACTATGACCATTAACGAAACGAACGGCACATCATCATGAACCTCACATATAAAGTTACAACTCTATGAAAAGGGAATTTTTTATCTAACAGTTTCTGTAAAATCGCTTAAGAAAGGCTACAGGGCGTGCTCCTCGACTGCGTCATCGTAGACCGGCCGGAAGGTGGCAGACTGTATCGGCCTTCTCTTCTGAACAGACAAATGAACTCGCCCAGCGCATTGGACGAAAACTGGTCATTGAACATCGGCCATCGTATCCAGTGCCGACTCTTTTAACTACCAGCTTCAAGGAAAGGCAATACCAAAGGCCAGATAGGTACTGTAATATGATTTAATTATTACGAAGTGATTTATAACGAATATTTGTGTCTTCACGACTCATTTGTTTGATAGAGTATGCAATGCATGCATTGCATTCAAAGACAACACACCCATGGTGTAAAATTGTTGTGTACCTAATTCCGCATAGTCAATGCGTACACTACTTTCCCACTAGAGCATGCCCCACTAAGCACAACAGCGCAGGCGCAGCGCTCATCTGTCTCCGCACTACGAGATGGCGCTGCCTTAGAGACGGACCAAATTCTGCTTCCGCCTGTTTGCATATTAATATGTAACGCAGCCAATGAGATTGCTGCTAACGCAGAACCTTTTCTCCTTGCGGATCACACTCGGGAATTGATACCTGAACGTGCGAGGTATTATAACGAGTGTACAGACCTCCGATCAGTCAGGCTGCATTAGTCTGCATTTGTCTGTACCAGTCTATAGTCAAGTTTCAGTCTGCGCCTAATAAAATTATCACATTCCTGTACATAGCCATGAAGGTAAATGTGTAGACACTTTGTCAAGTATCAAAGATATGTGAGAATAAGATTAACATACCAAGACGAAAGGAACTTCAGATTGTCAATTGTAAATAGCATTCAGAATCAAGTTACGTAATGTATGCTTTTTATTATTTTAATACATGTGTGTGAAAACCAATCAAGGTCTGTTTAAAGTTGGTCACCGTCAATCTGCTACTCTAAGCGTGTAAGTTGCATTTCTATCGTCTGGCCTAACGACAGTAGATAAACACGCCACGATAAGACCACGAGACATATTGCTGACACTCACCTACTTCGTTAGAGCGGCAAGTCAAATCCTCTGATGGTGTGTGTACCGAAGGTCTTACAGTACGCACACCACAAAAACATAAATTAGTGTATCTCTCGCGAGCTGGAAGCGGAATTTTCAGTCTTCCAGATGTTTTGTCCTATTGAAAGAGAAACCGCTGCACCGCGGCACACACAGACAAGAATCCATTTGGATAATCGTTTGCACGTATAATGACGGAAGCGACGACTGTGAGAATGCGTCGTGGCACAAGCAAATCGGCGCGAAACAATGATTTGCATCGTGCGTATGTGAATGCTGGTTAATATCCTTAGTAATCCGTGCGCAAGACCGCCTGTGACGCAGTGAGTTTATAGCCTGGCTTAGGCACCTTTGTTCCTCTCTCGTCGCCGCGTACCGTCAGCTGTTTAGTCCACATATCCGTTGCTTCCTCGCTTAATGGCCGCTGTTAATGAATCATACTGCCTGGCCGCCCTCGACCGCACTCATGGAATAATTGCCGTATTTACACCCCTCTAGCGGCAGCCGTGCGTACCAAACGCAACAAGACTGAAATGGTTTTTTTCTTGGACATAGACGCAGTGCTGTGCCAGAGGTAAATCAGTAGGTGTAGGAGCTGTATCGCCAATGCACCTGAGCGTAGGGGAAAATTTTAAAAATACCCTTGGTGGAGCTACAAATTTACTAGCAGACTGTGGAGAATTTAAGACGCATCATGTGTCACTGCACAGTGCCGTCGTAATTCGATGCGTGACAGCACGCGACCGGATCGACCTGAGATCAGGACCGTGGTGAAGAAGTTTGGTTTCCATTTTTTATTCCGCTACTTTCCAAATCATAGGCTGAAAATTTTTGCCAGCATCGCTGTTTGATGAGTGAGGTGTTGACGACAGAAAGAAGATACGCTACCTGTAATATAGATTGTAATTTACACTGCACAAATTTACATGCACAAATACAGATGGCAGTAGCATCGCGTACACAAGGTATAAGAGGGCAGTGCTTTGGCGGAGCTGTCAATTGCACTCAGGTGATTCATGTGAAAAGGTTTTCGAGGTGATTATGGCCGCACTACGGGAATTAACAGACTTTGAACGGGGAGCTAGACGCATGGGACACTATCTCGGAAATCGTTCGGAAATTCTCTCACTATGGACAACACAGTGGCCGACGGCCTTCACTTAACGACCGAGAGCAGCGTACAGTACCTAGTGTACCTGGTCTTGAAAGTTTTAATGATAGGGATGTATTTGCCTATCGTACCTATCATATGTTTGAAACTGGTAGTAAAGATTTTGGTAAATCAGCTTATGACTCAACATCTCCTCTAGTCTTGTATACTTGTAGCAAAAGAAAAATTAATCAAAATGAGTCTGTATTTATTTGGGTTAAGGGTAAAGGTGTATGTGAATATGTAAAATTTGTAGCTGATTGTACTGTATATTTCCATAAATAAAGATCTGTAGCGTCAGCCACTAACCGGACATTGCGATAAATAACCATGCCTTGGTCAGATGAGTCCGGATTTCATAAGAGATGACGGTGGGTTTCCATTGTAGCGCAGACCCCATGAAGTCTTGGGCCCAGGTTGTCAACAAGGTACTATGCAATCTGATGGTGGTTCCATAACAGAACAGTCTGGCTCCTCTGGTGCAACTTAACCGATCAATGACGGAAAATAATTACGTTCGGCCACTTGGATACCATTTGTAGCCATTCAAGCATGGAAATTTTATGGATGACAATGCACTATGTCACCGAATCACAACTGTTCACGATTAGTTTAAAGAACATTCTAGATAATTCGAGCGAATGATTTGGCCAAGCAGATAGCCCGACATGAATCCCATCACACATTTGTAGGACATAATCGGGACTTCAGTTCTTGAGCAAAATCCTGCCCTGGCAACACTTTCGCAGCTATGAATGGCTGTAGAGGAAGCATGGCTCAGTGTTTCTGCAGGGGACTTGCATGACTTATTGAATCCATGCCACGTCGAATAGCTGCATTACACCAAGTAAAAGAAAGTCTGAGCTGATATTAGGAGTTATCCCATGAATTTTGAGACCCAACAGGTTAGCCGAGAGTGCTAATGCGCTGCTTCATGGACTGGGGCAGGCGCGCCGGCCCGAGATCGAATCCACCTGGTGGATTAATGACTAGGGCAGGTTTGCTGGACAGCGTGGATGTGGTTTTTAGGCAGTTTTCTACATCCCACTAGGTGAATACTGGGATGGTCCCCATGTCCCGCCTCAGTCACACGCCTCGCAGAGAAACGTTTGCGCTATTCCGTGGCTTACACTAGATGCAGACAGTTGGAGTACAATAATTCCATTACGGGGGTTATGGGGTGGCGGCAGAAAGGGCATCTGGCCACCCTCCCTTCACTAACATGACCAAATCCATAGTAACAAAGCCAACCCGGCGTTTCCATGGGACAAAGGCCCAAAGGAAATGTGGTTTTTAGGCAGTTGTCCACATCCCACTAGGTGAATACTGTGATGGTCCCCATGTCAAGCATCAGTTACATGCCTCGCAGAAAAACGTTCGCACTACATAACTGATTGGTAAATGTACTCTGATGGTGAGATTAAAACGCCTGTTTCTTTATACAGATATTTAGAATGACTTTGATAACTTTTTTTTTTGTTATTCATGTGGCCCTTTTCTGTGATATGAAAAGTGTGTTGATTTGTTGTGGATGTGCTCCCAGGAAAGAATTCCACAGCCACAAACTGACTGTGCACAGAAGTAGATATCCTTGGTGTAGTGAAGTAACTTTTTCCGTCCATATTGTGCGTCTCCTTCGTCCTTTCCGGAATATATGAAAAATTCGTAAGTAATGACTGGAAAACTGCCCTGGTATGGTGGCTGCTCTGATTACAAATGGTTGTACTAACGCAAAGTAAAGCTAACGTGCCTTGATATGACAAAACTATGTCATGTAACTGCCCAAGTGACGACTAAGTACTACATCGATGAACACAGCCTGACTGACGACGTAAATGAAGTTGACTCAACAGAAAACAGTTATAAAATCAGCACAATGTAATATACAGCAGGCACTGAATAGAGTTAACATCAAACATCAGTTAAGATATACTATCAAGTAAAGTGTTGTAATGAGTAGCTTATAGTTGATCACTGAAAGATCTGGAAACGCATTATGTCCTGCGTCAATTCTGAAACACATAAATTTCAGTTCCTTTTTTTTTTTTTCTCCTTGAGCTATTCATTCGGCATCTGGAAATACTTTTCGGAAAACAAAAACACGTTTGTAAAAGTTTTCTTATATGTGTGTACTTGCAAGTGTCTTAAACTCGAGATGCAGCATGCTATGTTCGAGAACTACCTCGCAATCCACAGAAGCTACCGCCTTCTCTCTGATAATGTGTCAGACGGTCGTCATTAACAACATTAAAATTATTTAACTGGCCAGTGGCGCTATACATTTGCCCAAATTAATGGTTTCGGTCAGTTTTAAAGGGGTCCAGATAGGTAGTACCATTTTATCCGATCTAGCATTCTTTACGAGATTTTAAAAGAGATAGTCTTGGTACACATCGTATTCGTGAACGAGCTATTGGCTGTGGTAAGTCACAATAGGAGGACACACTTGACGATATTATCGCTTCGCACATCCTCCCAAGATAAATTATTGGAAGAATAGGTTTCTATTTTCGTCTTATGAGTTATGATAAACCTACCGATTCCGATGGCAAAAGTAGATCTTCTGTAACGAGTTAATAGCTAATGGGCTGAGTAATTATTTATTGTTATGTATGTTTAAAGGCTGAAAAGAGCAAATGTGAGTGACTGTGATTGTGAGTTGTTGATTTGTGATAGCGGGCTGGTATTTGTATTCTTCCGTATCGCATTGCTAGAGGTTCTGGTAGCACACCCTAACCTAACTGAGTTGTCGTTATTTTGTAGTTGTGTATAGATGGAATTTTGGCCTTGAGCGAAATACTGTCACAGGTGCACTGAATTGAAGATAACTCACCCCAGCATTAGATAGCGGAACCTCATCTTCCACTAAGAATGAAAATTCACCCTTCTCTAATAACTTCCTAAACGAATGTCAAAATAGGGTGGCACTATTATTTTTCCTGTGTCAAGTGTTTAATGTTTTGTTGATCAAATACCAAACCAAAGGAATGAAAGAACTGTCAACGAATGAGTTTTCGTGTCTTTTGGTTACGTAACTTTTAGTTTGTAAGAAATAATTGAAAAGGATCGAAAAATTTTATCAAAGTGAACTGGGTAAATTTTGTTGTATTCCAGATATGTAAGGAAAGTTGTGAGTACGTGGTCTTCAAGTATCTGCAGGAGATATCGATTAACAATATTACGAAGAGTTGAGCTTTATGTTTAGTTGAGAAGCAATGTATTGTGAAAGGGCAGGTGAGTGTAATGGCCCATGCATTCTGTAACTTTTAGATGAGTATCTGAAATCTTCACCATAACCCTATGCTAAAGTGCTTGGTTTATGAAAGTAAAATGTTTCACTAGTATTTTATACTCAGTGGAAACGAAAGTTACCCATAAATTTGAATACCGTTGGAAAGTGGGGGAGGCTGAGTTAAGTATCAGCAGAGAAAGGTATTTAAAGTTACGCAAGAAGCTCTAATCCTTGAAACAGGTAGAGCTTTATGGAGTATAAAAATTAACAAACATTAGTTCACATTTCAAGGAGAAATTTTTATCTTCTCACACTATAGTTTACAAGTTTTAATTGAAATAGAGAAAAAGAAATAAAAATAGTTATGTATGTATAAGAGGTGTAACGTTTAATTGTTAAGTCTTATACCTTAGAAGTTGGTTCACTCAATGCTTTGGGCAAGTTTAGTCGAGAAGGTGGCTAAGTGCTGTGCCAGGTCGCAAACACAAAATTGTTTTTTATTTATTCATCAGCTGGAAATTTGTTCCCTATACAAGGAAACTAGGGAACAAATTTGGCAGTTATAAGAGTGGAGGGACATGAAAGGGAAGCAGTGATTGGAAAGGGAGTGAGACAGGCTTGTAGCCTCTCACCGATGTTATTCAATCTGTATATTGAGCAAGCAGTAAAGGAAACAAAAGAAAAATCCGGAGTAGGTATTAAAATCCTTGGAGAAGAAACAAAAACTTTGAGGTTCGCCGATGACATTGTAATTCTGTCAAAGACAGCAAAGGACTTGGAAGAGCAGTTGAACGGAATGGACAGTGTCATGAGAGGAGTATATAAGACGAACATCAACAAAAGCAAAACGAGGATAATGGAATGTAGTCGAGTTAAGTCGAGTGATGCTAAGGGAATTAGATTAGGAAATGAGACAGTTAAAGTAGTAATGGTGTTTTGCTATTTGGGGAGCAAAATAACTGATGATGGTCGAAGTAGAGAGGATATAAAATGTAGACTGGCAATGGCAAGGAAAGCGCTTCTGAAGAAGAGAAATTTGTTAACTTCGAGTATAGATTTATGTATCAGGAAGTCGTTTCTGAAAGTATTTGTTTGGAGTGTAGCCATGTATGGAAGTGAAACATGGACGATAAATAGTTTGGACGAGAAGAGAATACAAGCTTTCGAAATGCGGTGGTACAGAAGAATGCTGAAGATTAGATGGGTAGATCACATAACTAATGAGGAAGTATTGAATAGGACTGGGGAGAAGAGAAGTTTGTGGCACAACTTGACTAGAAGAAGGGATCTGTTGGTAGGACATGTACTGAGGCATCAAGGGATCACCAATTTAGTATTGGAGGGCAGCGTGGAGGGTAAAAATCGTAGAGGGAGACCAACAGATGAATACACCAAGCAGATTCAGAAGGATGTAGGCTGCAGTAGCTACTGGGAGATGAAGAAGCTTGCACAGGATAGAGTAGCATGGAGAGCTGCATGAAACCAGTCTCAGGATTGAAGACCACAACAACAACAACAACAAGGAAAATTGAAAAAATACTTTTAAAAGTTTTCCTACAGACTGAAGAGCCAAAGGAACTGGTGTAAACGGGTATACTTATCTCTAATATCGTGTAGAGCCACCGCGCGCACGCAGAAGTGCCGCAACGCGACGTGACATGGGCTCGACTAATGTCTGAAGTAGTACTGGAGGGAACTGACTCCATGAATCCTGAAGGGCAGTGCATAAATCCGTAAGAGTACGAGGGGGTGGAAATCTCATCTGAACAGCACGTTGCAAGGCATCCCATATATGCGCAATAATGTTCATGTCAGGGAAGTCTGGTGGCCAGCAAAGTGCTTAGGCTCAGAAGAGTGTTCCTGGAGCCACTCTTTAGCAATTCTGGACGTGTGGGGTGTCACATTGTCCTGCTGGAATTTCCCAAGTCCGTCGGAATGCCAAATGGACATGAACGGATGTAGGTGACAGACAGGAAACTTGCGTCCGTATCACCTGTCAGGGTCGTATCTAGACATATCAGAGGTCCTGTATCACTCCCACTGCACACGCCCCTCATCATTACAGAGCTTACAGAAGCTTCAACAGTCCCATGCTGACATGCGGGGTCCATGGATTCATGAAGTTGCCTCCATATCCGTCCACGTACATCCACTCGATACAATCTCAACCGGCCAGAGTGGCCGAGCGGTTCTAGGGACTTCAGTCTGGAACCGCGCGACAGCTACGGTCGCAGGTTCGAATCCTGCCTCGGGCATGGATGTCCGTGATGTCCTTAGGTTAGTTCTGTTTAAGTAGTTCTAAGTTCTAGGGGACTGATGTCCTCAGATGGTGAGTCCCATTTGAAGCATACAATCAGAAACGAAACTCGTCCGACCAGACAATATGTTACCAGTAATCAACAGTCCAATGTCGGTGCTGAGGGGCTCAGTCACGGCGTAAAGCTGTGCATCGTGCAGTTCTTCGGCTCCGAAAACCCATATCGATGATGTTTAGTTGAATGGTTCGCACGCTTAAACTTGTTGATGGCCGTCATTGAAATCTGCAGCAACTTGCGGACGAATGCACTTCTGTCACGTTGAACGATTCTCTTCAGTCTCGTCATTAGCCCCGTTCTTGCAGGAACGCTTCCTGGCCGCAGCGATGTCAGAGATTTGATGTTTAACCGGATTCTTGATATTCGCGGTACAGTTCTGAAATAGTCGTACGGAAAAATCCCCACTTCATCGCTACCTCGGAGATGCTCCTGAGCCACGTTAAAACTCTCTTAAATCGTGATAACCTGCGATTGTAGGTGCAGTAACCGATCTAACAACTGCGCCAAACACTTCTTGTCTTACATAGACGTTGCCGACCGTAGCGTCGTATTCTGCCTGTTTACATATCTCTGAATCTGAATAGCAAACAGCGAAAGTTGAGAAATTTCATTCGTTTTATTTAATTGATGACCGTTTTCGGGTAAGGTGGTTTAATGATAACACGGCGGCACCAAATTTACGACAATTCCGCCCAATGCTAATGTGGACGCATCACGTGATGGGATGGTCGTCTCACTCTCTGTTATTCTATTTCACTCCTTTTTTTTTTACTTCTCTCATATGGGGGAGACAGAATAGGGATGACCAGCGTTAAAATCGCGGAATTTACCGGTTGGCATCCGAGAAAAACATTTTTTTTTTTTTGCGTCACCGGTCTAACTGTGTTGGTGAGGCAGTACATTTATCCACAGGGCAGTGACTGCGTCTCTGCAATTCACTTTGGAGGTGTGGCGGTGGGACTTGTAGTCCCGTACCACCCTCTGACGGTGACAGTACTACATGAGTCAGGCAGAAAAATTTTGCCTAACGTGGACAGGTATGATTGAAAAGTATTGGACGTAGAATGGGTGCTAGTCCTGCCAAAGGATGCGTCCGTGGGTGCGTGCCGGACCTATCGTTAGCCATGGTCGGAATCCTATTCCTGTAGGATGGTTAGGGGAAACGGATGTCGATGCCAGGAGCGTGGATGGGTGGTTCCAACGTGGCGTAACCCATGGACAGTGTCCCGCAAGGCATCCATTTTCTCATAGAGCCGCCGCGCGCTGTTGCGTATGGTCGTCTTTAGGGGGACGATATGCGCTTCCTCGTGGAGAGCGACAATTCTCGTGAGAGGCGGGACGTGCAGGGTCCACCTGAGCTTGTTCTGCAAGCGCTGCAATGTCCGCATCCTGGTGACAGAAATCGTGGCCCATGCAGCAGATCCATACGTGGGGGCAGACAGGAAAACTGTTCGGTAAATGCGGAGCTTCGTATGCAGGATAAGTTTTGTTCTGCGAAAGAGCGGGTATATGTGCGGCGAATTATTAATGCCAAGCGTAGTATAAAATGCGTGCGAGAATTGGACGTTCCCTGCTACGGACGCATCTCTCTAGAATAAGTAACCAAAGATATATATTTGCGGACTTGGAAGTGATTACGGAGATCGGATGTGTTTTATATTCGAGAGATTTTGCTGTTGTTGTGTGACGCTGTCAAGCTCCATTGTGAATTTTTAGTTAGTCGATGGAACAATAAACAAATTCAAGAAAATAATACGCACTTTAGGCGTGTATTTATCAATTTATAAAAGGTTTGACAAACATTCTTCAGATGCCATGTAACGTTGATCGATCGGAAGTGCAAAGTGGAATGATAGAGCGAGCTTACATCTTTTCACGGTCAATATTCTTCCAGAGAACATCTCAGAAGCAATAAACTTTTCATTGACAAAAGAGTTGGACACATCAATCCATACGCACCATACAACATAGCACCTAGTTGTGCCGGACGATCTTCGTAGCGAAATAAAACATTTTAGAGATTTCAGGTGGAGCAGTTCCGACGTGGAGTATCAGCGAGATCGATGCTGCTGGACGTGTATCTAGCTCTCCTGTGGTATTAAAAACCAAATACTTATATTCCTTAGCTTTAAAAAGACCGAAACTATAACCTGAATAAAACCCCTGGAAATCATAACTAAAAATACCAAAAATAAATAAGAAGCAGGGAATTTCTTTAACAAATTTCTTAAATAAATTAATTAATTTAATAAATATATAATAAACTGTTAAGACCTTCCAGTGGCCCAGCGTGCTCGGTGCCAACCACCAGCTTTTCTTGAGCACTGTATAAAATGCACCTAAAGAGAGACAACACGTCCCGACATTATAAGCGCTTGCATACAGCAACCCCTTCGACACTCCTCCGAGTTCTGATGGACTGCTAGCAGGAGCAAGAACAGCAGCGTAGCCTACCTGCAGACGCGTAGGAGTCTCGCCACAGTTAGTTTCTGTGTAGGTACATTTTTAAAGTGCTCAACAAAGGTGGGCGGGCGACACTAAGGATGTTACCAGACTACGTGGTTTTGGAGGGACCATTTTCCGTCCTTTTCACGCAAGTATCAATGTCGTACCCCTCCATGAACACGCCAGGGGAAGGTGCGAAACAGGAGGGCTCGAAAAGCATAAACACTCTTTGCTGATCACGTTCAGATTTCGTCGAATGGTTTTAAACGCACCTTAGTGGTTCCACCCTGTACAGCACAGTAAAAATGGCAGTCGCAAAGTGCGATGAAGTTCTGTATGGAATACTTACTGTTAAGCAGAGATCAAGACATGACAGATAAAGTCAGGGACAAAACGCGACAGCATTCATTAGAGTCTAGTTCAGCTTCTACAGTACAGTTTAATGTCAGATAAAAAATTCTCCCTTACAAATGCTAAAAAAGGCAACAGCAGTTACGCAAATGTGTTCACGTGTGATTAATGGGTACAAAACAATTTGACCGAAATCAATTCAGTACTAACACACCTCCAAACTCGATGAAAATTCGGAAGCAAATAATACATTAGTCTCGAGCTTTCATTACTGAACGTTCTAGTTAAATAATTCGGTGCTATGGCAACTGGTTGACACTATACCACACAATCTCACTTCCAAATGTGAAATGTTATATAGAACATTTTTGTAGCATAACAATAAAAGGCGCCAGAACATCTTATTATCTTAGTAACATAACAAAGCACTCTCAATGGCAAGAAACAACACCATTCAAATCAGTCCTACATACAGGTACTCATTTTGTGACAAGATTAATAAAGCTGAACATCGATGATGTCAAAAGATCGAACGTGGAACTCTCCATTACATCAGAGAGAGTATGAAAAATGGATGTAACAATGTAAGGTAGAATCGGACAACAAAAGTTGTTATGTCTCCATGCTCGTCTTCAAATATGTGGAGTCTAGAAATCCTACGTACTCGGTTTGGTGGACAAACAATTCAAGCAAATCGTATTAATGAGTTTTATTACAAAATTAAAAGATACAATACTTAACTTAGCGGTTACATACATGTGTCGCAAGCAAATGGCGACATATAAAATAAGCAATCTGTCCAGTATAAGAATTCACAAGTCTGCGTTGCATAAGCGTACAAGTGAAGTAACAAGCGTTGACGCTTCTATCCAAGACGCTAGTCTTGAAGCGGCTATTCAACTGGGGCGTCGCCAACCGGTCACGGCACTTACCTCCCCTGCACACAGGGCCCGCTGGTGTCGCGTTGTCGTCTTGAAGGGAGGTCGGTCAGCGTGCGACTGGCTGACTTCTTCTCCCTGCCATCTCTTCTCTATCGTTCCCGACTAGCGTGCCGGCGCTTGACTTTACGCCGTAACATACATGAAAAAACAGTCGAGTCGAGTGGTAGACACACAGAGTTATAGGCAGAAACACACATACATGAGTCCACAGAACGGCATGCTATGAGCTCAGGTTCTGTTTTGTGTCAAACTAAAAATAAATATGGAATCATTTACGATTTAAATAATGAAAACTGCACCATTTGCTTATTTTTTGTTGCTTGTCACAACCCGTGTCGAGAATTTATTAACTATCGAAACGCGTTGTGCTAAGCAGCAAAATATATGTAACTGCAGGCCCCCGAAACTTCTAAGATGATGAACGAAATTAACGTATCATTTACACCACCCAATATCACGCATGAGAGCAAAAATCAAGCAGAATACGAGCTACGTACTGACGTTGAAATTGAAAGAGTACAATACACTCGCGGATTCGAAATTAGGAAGACAACGCAACCGGGTTCTGTTTTGAACGAAGCCATTTCAAATACGGAAGACTGTAAATCATCCAATAAGGAAACGGAATGGTTAAGGTTACTGCGGTCCTGCTGGCCGGCAGCGAACCAAGCTTTTGCTATCGGAAACCCACATACAAGTTTCCGTCCCTAACTAACTACTACACGTTGTGTCAAAATTAGCTCGCCAATGTGCACACAAACAGCCCGAAATCTGGTTGGCCAATAGGCTGGCAATGCATGTCCAGAAGATTCCGCCCGGCACCTCGGAGACACCTTAAATTACTAACCACAGAAACATCTTTGCAAAGTGTCAGCAAGGATTAGTTCGCGAGAAAACGAAAGAATATTACAGAATAACTGAAATCGGCTGTTTGACAGAAAATTTTCAGAGTCAACATACAAGAAAGGAAACAAAAGTAATCAACCAGTTCGCAGTAGGAAATGAAATACGCCGAAGAAAATTATTTGTTGACACATAGACAGCAGCGATTCAGAAAAAATCGCCCTTTTAAAGTCAACTGGGTCTTTATCCGCACAAGTTAATGAGTGCTATCAACAGGGGATCTCAAGTTGATTCAATATTTCTAGAGTGGCAGACAGACGGTTTTTACCACCTTTCCGCAGAAGCGGAATTTCATCAATTGTGTTACTGCAATCGTGAAAAGATGATAGTAATTGCTGGGAAGTACTGAGCAAGTCCGAAGCGATATGCGGGATTTACCAAGGCGGTATAGTATGCCCTCCGCCCTTCTTCATTTAGTAAACTTCGCTGACTATCTGAGCAGCCCTCCTTGATTGTTTCTAGATGATGCTGTCCATTATCTACTCAAGTCATCGGAATTACATGCAGAATTATTTAGACAGTACATCTCTATGGTGTAAAACGTGGTAGTTGATCCTAAGCAATAAAAAGCCTGAGGTCCCCCACATGAGTACAAATAACTTCAGTAAAATTTCATTCAAACGATAATTCAACTAAATACTTTTGGATTGCAAATGCAGATACCTTACATTGCAAACATCACATAGAAAATTTTGTTGGGGGAGGCGAACCAAAGATGGAGTTTGATTGGGAAAACATTTGGAAGGTACAACACATCTGCTAAATAGACAGCCTACACTGCGCTTGTGGGACTCTTCTGGAGTATTGTTGCGCAGTTCGGCATCGTTACACGTTAGTATTGACGGAAGACATGGCAAAAGTTAAAAGAAGAGTAAGTAGTTTTGTATTATCCCCGGCTTGTCCCGGCGGAGATTCGAGTTCACCCTCGGGCATGGGTGTGTGTGTTTGTCCTTAGGATAATTTACGTTAAGTAGTGTGTAAGCTTAGGGACTGATGACCTTAGAAGTTAAGTCCCATAAGATTTCACACACATTTGGATATTTTTTGTATTATCCCAAAACTGGGGGGAGGATGTCGCAGAATGATCCTTTTACGAGGATTTAACCACAAACTTCCTCATCTGAATACTAAAGTATAGGAAGACAAGACCATCGTAATAAAATAAGAGAAATCAGAACACGCACAGAAAAAATCAGCCATTCATTTTTCACATTAGCTATTCGACAGTGGATCTATCGACAAATAGTCTGAAAGTGGTTCTATGAACCCCCTGGCACACGCTTAAGCGAGAGCTGTAGAGTAATCCTGGGCATGTAGATGTGGATTTACGACACGAACATCTGCATCAACTGAAGTCTGTTTCATCCTTGCGATGAAGTGTTATTCTCTGCAGCTGATGCAGAGACGAAATCCATGGAAAATTAAACACTGGACCATTAAAGCGGATGACGGCGAAAAACAAGCGAGAAGCATTAATTACGCTGCTTGGTACAATCGGTGCGCTTCGTTAATTACAAGCTAGGCATGCCGATGTGAGGTGGGGATGGGGAGGGGGGGGGGGCGGCTGCGGCGACTGGATGGAGGGGATAGACGTGGAGGGGGAAGGGGGTGGGGGCATAGCGAGGGGGTGGCCTGGCACTACCGCTGGGGAGGCTACGCTAAACGCGGAGCGCGCAACTTGTTACGACCAAATTTTAATGACGCGCGGGCTGTGCCTCATGGCTGATAAATATTTGAGGTGCTGCATAAACGGCGGCTGCAGCCGGCGCTTTTATACGTCGCGGCCTATCAGTCAGGAGTAGGGGCTGGAGTGAAGTTCTCGCAGAGACGGTCTGATCGGAACAGATTTATACGTCTGTCGAGTGTCAGCTTCAGGTGGCACTCGAAATGCGCGCGAGCCGCCATCGTTAAGTAAACAAACTGGTGAATGCAATCAAGAGGAGCAGAGTGTAGTGAAATCGCGTGGGTGCTTGGAGTGTTTCTCCAGCGGCCTACGCTGCAGAGAAGAGGCGTTTCGATAACAAATCTCCGCAGGAGCTGGAACACGTTTGTTACTGGGACTGGATTAATAATGTATTGTGGAAGATAAAGAGTTCAGACAGCCCCGGTACAACCATTACGACGACTCGCAAAACTTGTTACGGCGACAATTTTGAGTAAAATTCAGGCTGTTTCCAAAGAGTCGTCGGATTTTACAAGACCATACTTTCTATCTGTATGACGATAGAAATTAGAGACGCCAAGTCCCTTCAAAAAGCTTTGCACAGTCCACTCTATTTTTTTTTTTTATTTTTTGCAGGAGGAGAATGAAATTTTTTGTGAACATACTTGGAACATTTAGCTACAAGTTGGAATATAAAAGTACTTTTTTTTTAATTTACAGGTGAGCCATAATGGGCCGTGAAGTAGATGTCAGGTTGCGACAACGGTCGGTGATGGAGTTGATGGAGTTCCTCTTCAAGCCAGGCGTTGACTCTGCCACAATGATTCACAGGAAGTTGCTCCCTGTTATTGGGGAGGATACAGCGGATCGCAGCAATATCGAGTGGTGGTTTCAGGGTTATAAAGAAGGTGATTTTTCTCTACTGGACAATCCATGATGCGGTAGATCATCGACGGCAGTGAGTGAAGGGAATAAGGAGACTATAGATCAAATCATCCAAAATGACGGATGTGTGACGACACGACAGCTTGCTGAAATGACTCGTTTGGGTAGCGTAGTATCACTGGTACAGTCACTAGGATGCAGGAAAGTCTGTGCACGTTAGGTAACTAGATTATTGACAAGAGAAATGAGAAAGATGAGGAAGAATGTGTGCGAGGCTCTCATGAAGACCTTTACTGAAGAGCGGGAACAGTGTTTTGACGGCGTCAATACCCAGGATGAAACATGGTTGTTTTTGTCTGAACCTGAGAGCAAAGCCCAATCCATGGAGTAGCGTCATCCGGGTTTCCCTCGGAAGACTTTCAAGAACAGCTGGGATCAGTGTGGTGTCATTTTCATTGACTTTTTGAGACCTGGCTCCACAATTAAACGGGAACTTTACTGTCTGTTATTGGCCAAGCTACGAGGTTCCATCAAGACCCACAGACCACAGCTTGAGGGTCAGCTCATCGGACTACACCATGACCACTCCAAACCCCACACAGTCCTTATGACGCAGGAGAAAGTCAGGAAAATGGTTTGGAAAATTGCTCGTCATCCTCCCTACAGTCCGGACTTGGCTCAGTCTGATTTTTACCTCTTTGGTCGTCTGAAGGCGCACCTACGCGGTAAAACATTTGACACTGAGAAAGACTTTATTTTCAGTGTCAAGCGATGATGTAAAACTCAATCCCCAGAATTTTGCCAAAGTGCATTTACATCGTGGAAAGAACGTTGGGCCAGGTGCTTCACAGCTGCTGGGGGCTACACTGATGTATAGCTAAATGTTCCAATTATGTTCACAAAAAAGTTTACACAGCTCCTGCAGAAAATAAAAAAATTAGAGACGACTGTTCAAAACTTTTTGAATGCCCTTTGTAATTGTAACTTACGCATACGATACGGAGTTCTTATTTTCAAAAAAAAGAACTGTCTCATTTAAGGGGAGTATCTTTTACATACATGAAACACCAAGTCTGAGACACTTTTTGCGTACGCTTTAAGGTAACAAGAGGGCAACGGCTTGCAAGAAAACTACAATATTGCCCAGTTCTTTGAGCGTATAAAGTCGGCCATGGCACCTGGTATGCAGGGAGAGGACTCCTAGGCACACACATTCCAGTTACGATGAGGTGATTTTTTTCCTCGAAGGAGCCGTTTCAAAATGAGTGTCACTCTTCCCTCCGACCCACATCCTCCCTATCCTCGTGAGGAAAGAGACATTGAATGAAAAGAGCAACTGTGGTAACAGAATACAGTGGGAAATAGCAAGTCCTTAATTAAGATATTAGCGTAATTTCAGGTGTGCCTCAGGACAGCGTAATAGGTCGGCTGCTTTTTACCATTTACATAAACGATCTGGTTGGTGATATTGACAGCGGCATTTAGACTGTTTGCTGATGATGCTGTAGTCTACAGCAGAGTAGTATCATACGAAAGTTCTGAACAAATCAGTGAGGATTTGCAGAAAATAAATGCTTGGTGTAATGACTGTCAGTTATCTCTCAATATTAGTAGGTGTAACATACTGCGTATAACAAGGCGAAAATCCCCATTAAGTACTAAATAAATGCCCAGTCTTTGAAAGCGGTAACATCCGTCAAGAATCTGGGTGTGACTATTCGATATTATCTCAAGTGGAATGATCAGATTACACAAGTAACGGGAAAGGCGAACTCTAGATTTCGGTTTATTGGTAGAATCTTGAAGCGATGCAGTCCCTCAGCAAAGGAAATTGCTTACAATACGTTAGTTCGTCCAGTCTTACTGTTCTTGTGTGTGGGACCCTTACCAGTTTGGTCTCATTAAAGAGATTGAGAAAGTCCAAAGAAGAGCGCCAAGATTCGTGACTGGTACGTTTAGCCATCGCGAGAGCGTTACAAATCTCATAGAAAGTTTGAAGTAGGATATACTTGCAGACAGACGACGCGCTAAACGGAAGGGGCTGCTCACTAAATTCCGAAATCCGATCTTCACCCGAGGATGTAGAGCATATATCATTACCACCAACTTTCAAATCACGCAATCATCACCATTCAAAGATAAGGGAAATTAGAGCTCGCACTGAGGCGTTCAGACAGTCATTTCTCCCTCGTGCAATCCGTGAGTGGAACGACGGGGGAAACATGACTTTGGCGCGAATTGTGCCCTCCGCTACACACCGCTTGGTGGCTAGCGGAGTATATATGTAGATACGAATTACTAACAGACCAGCGCGAAGAACTCCTACCCTATCCTGATCAGTCACCGATTGATACTGTGGCAATGGGAAAAAAAGTGAACACAAGTATTTATTAATAAAAGGAATTATATTTTGAACAGTAGTAGCACCAGTATAAAAATCGACCATATTATGTACAACTTGGTTAATTCTAAGACTATTAAAGTAATTATTGTCTTTGTCAGATTATCTTCATTTTCAAAAATATCTTTGAGAAGTCTGTTAGCAGTTATAAAGTAATCATTGTTTACTTGTTGGCTGTATGTGTCTTTAGCACAAACGTAAAGATCACTGAATATGCAAACACGTGAAATTTTCCATGTGAAAAAAGAGATTGCGGTAGATACAATCCTTCTTTTTAAAAGGTTTTCCTTATGCTTTATGAATGATCATCGCGAAAGCTACAGGGTGTTTCAAAAATGACCAGTATATTTGAAACGGCAATAAAACTAAACAAGCAGCGATAGAAATACACCGTTTGTTGCAATATGCTTGGGACAACAGTAAATTTTCAGGCGGACAAACTTTCGAAATTACAGTAGTTACAATTTTCAACAACAGATGGCGCTGCAAGTGATGTGAAAGATCAAGAAGACAACGCAGTCTGTGGGTGCGCCATTCTGTATGTCGTCATTCTGCTGTAAGCAAGTGCTGTTCACAACGTGCAAGTGTGCTGTGGACAACATGGTTTATTCCTTAGAACAGAGGATTTTTCTGGTGTTGGAATTCCACCACCTAGAACACAGTGTTGTTGCAACAAGACGAAGTTTTCAACGGAGGTTTAATGTAACTAAAGGACCGAAAAGCGATACAATAAAGGATCTGTTTGAAAAATTTCAACGGACTGGGAACGTGACAGATGAACGTGCTGGAAAGGTAGGGCGACCGTGTACGGCAACCACAGAGGGCAATGCGCAGCTAGTGCAGCAGGTGATCCAACAGCGGCCTCGGGTTTGCGTTCGCCGTGTTGCAGCTGCGGTCCAAATGACGCCAACGTCCACGTATCGTCTCATGCGCCAGAGTTTACACCTCTATCTATACAAAATTCAGCGCCGCTACCATTGCTGCACGAGAAACATTCGCTAACGATATAGTGCACAGGATTCATGACGGCGATATGCATGTGGGCAGCATTTGGTTTACTGACGAAGCTTATTTTTACCTGGAGGGCTTCGTCAATAAACAGAACTGGCGCATATGGGGAACCGAAAAGCCCCATGTTGCAGTCCCATCGTCCCTGCATCCTCAAAAAGTACTGGTCTGGGCCGCCATTTCTTCCAAAGGAATCATTGGCCCATTTTTCATATCCGAAACGATTACTGCATCACACTATCTGGACATTCTTCGTGAATTTGTGGCGGTACAAATTGCCTTAGACGACACTGCGAACACCTCGTGGTTTATGCAAGATGGTGCCCGGCCACATCGCACTGCCGACGTCTTTAATTTCCTGAATGAATATTCGATGATCGTGTGATTGATTTGGGCTATCCGAAACATACAGGAGGCGGCGTGGATTGGCCTCCCTATTCGCCAGACATGAACCCCTGTGACTTCTTTCTGTGGGGACTCTGTTGTTGACAATTGTAACTACTGTAATTTCGAAAGTTTGTCTGCCTGAAAATGTACTGTTGTCCCAAGCATATTGCAACAAACGGTGTATTTTTGTGACGTGGAGACCATTTGCAGTGTGGGCTCATCAAAAAATCAGGGCACCATCAAACCCCATTTCATACTCCAACGGTCCGTCAACACACACAACTGCAGAATTGGACTACCGAAAATCCTAGAACGGTCATGGAAACTCCACTGTATGAGGTGATAGTCACGGTGGTGTGCTGTGGATTTATCACGTAAGTATTAATCGGACCATTTTTCTCCAAGGAAATGAGAGGAGCTGCTCTTCAGATTGTTAGCGTAATGGGTGAGAAATACGCCGATATGTGACAGAATCATGTCATACCTAACGTAGCTGATAAACATCTGCTGGAAGGTACCATTTTTATGCACGATAATGCTCCTACCCACACTTCTACGTGTGTGAAAGACATCTTGGCGCATATCTTGTGGTGAGTATCGTGTGCTAAGCCGCCACTTCCGTCATGCCAATTTGATCTCCTAGGTCCCCAGAACTCAGTCCGTGTGATTATTGGTTGCAGGGTTACCTGACGTCGCAAGTCTACTGCGATCGTCCGACCTCGTTAGGGATGTTAAAAGACAACATCTGGCGGCAGTTCCCCACCATATCTACTGGTATGCTGTCCACTACTGTACCCAACATTGTACCTCGATTACGAGTGTTCCTGATGAATGACAG
This sequence comes from Schistocerca gregaria, assembly GCF_023897955.1. Classification (NCBI taxonomy): domain Eukaryota; kingdom Metazoa; phylum Arthropoda; class Insecta; order Orthoptera; family Acrididae; genus Schistocerca; species Schistocerca gregaria. The sequence goes on along the minus strand of NC_064921.1, from coordinate 106,651,089 downwards.
CCAATATGTCGAGAATTTGTTGTAAAGAACAGTGCCTTTGCTAAAGGGGAATTGTTATGCTGGGGTCATTTTGTGCACTTTAGTTGGGTTTTAATAAAATCTCTCTATGTACATTATTCCGTGAAGCATATAATTTTGAAATGTTATAGGACTTTTGGATCACGCTATAAATGACATTATTACAACGTACTTAATTTGTGCAGTTGTGCTGGAGTGCTAGTCATTTGTGTATCAAAGTATTAGCCCATTTTACCTTAATTTGACGGTTGTTGTACGCTGTCTTCATAAGTCTGCAGTTTTAGTGGTAAGCAATATACCGGTACTTTCACTAACCTCCACATTCTGTGCAAGATTTTCATGTGCTTTCTGCCATTGTTAGTATTTCACATTTATTGTACTGGACGCAGATGCATGAGCGCGCTGCACAAGTGTTGGATAAGATAATTGACTCTGCTTTTAATGTAATCTCTGACGTACTTGGTATCTAGTCACTTTTTGCAGCGCTAGCGCGTTCTTATTAGAGCCGTAGTATTGAGCAGTTGATTTTTAGATAAGAAAATGTGATATTTGTGAATCCAGGGGAAATGATGTGGAGTACTTTATTATAGAGATGAAAACTTGTTTGTAAAAATACTTACTTGATTGTTCAAAGTACTTACGGGCATTCAGCCAGGTTGAATTTTCGACAACTGCCGATATTTCGGCGGATGCACCCTCCGCCATTTTCAAGGCTTAACTGCAACGACCAGACGAAGTGCAGAAAACACGAGAGCTCGGTTCTGTGAGTCTAACAGAAAAGATAACACACACCTAAACAAAAGCCACCAAAGATGAACGAAGTCAGAGCTATCGATAGTAAGAAACTATGGACTGGTAGTTGAGGAAACGTTAACTCTGTCCCTATGTTTTTTAACAAGTGAAAGAGCAGGATTCCAGGCCGAGTTTAAACAAAAGCCTCCATCCCTATTCACAAGGTTGCTAGCCAATTTAATTTCAACAGACTCCTTAATCACACTATCCCAATAGCCGGACGTGCATGCTAATATCTCGGTATTATTATACCACATGGGGTGACCAGTGTCCAAATAATGTTCGGCAATAGCAGATTTGCTAGGCTGCTGTAGTCGCGTGTGCCGTTTATGTTCAATACACCGGTCCTCCACGGTCCTGATGGTCTGACCAATGTATGCCATGCCACAGCTACAAGGAATGCGATAAACACCTGCCTTACGTAAACCAAGATCATCCTTAACAGCCCCCAAAAGCGCTTTAATCTTAGATGGAGGTCGGAAAACACATTTCACATTGTATTTCCGTAAAATACGACCTATCTTGTTTGAAGTGCTTCCTATATAGGGCTAAAAGGCAATAGATTTAGGAGTCAACTGAGAATTATCATCAGTCACCTGGCGCACAGTTGGTTGATATCGCAACGCCCGTTCAATCTGTCTTTCACTATACCCATTGTGGTGGAAGGTAGCCTCAAGATGGGCCAGCTCAGCAGGCATGACCAGTATTACGAGCAGACAGATGGAGTTGCGATGGGTAGCCCGTTATCTCCTGAGATTGCAAATCTGTTCATGGAAGACTTCGAGGAGCGTGCATTGGAGTCGGCGCCATTGAAACCTGCCTGTTTTTTCAGATACGTTGACAATACTTTTGTTGTTTGGCCGCATGGCAGGGAGAATTTGAATGCCTTTTTAGAACTAAACTCGATCCACCCCAACATTCGTTTTACCATGGAGGTGGAAGAGGATGGTTGCCTTCCCTTTCTTGACGTTTTGGTTAGGAGGAAGGTGGATGGATCGTTGGGACATGCAGTTTATAGGAAGCGTACTCACACTGACTTGTATCTGCAGGCGGACAGTTGTCATCATCCGGCCCAACGTGAAGGGGTACTTCGTACCCTGGTACACAGGGCACATGTCATCTCCGACGTTGAGACTGTGCCTGCTGAGCTGGCCCATCTTGAGGCTATCTATTGCCTTTTTGCCCTACATAGGAAGCACTTCAAACAAGATAGGTCCTATTCTACGGAAATACAATGTGAAACGTGTTTTCCGACCTCCATCTAAGATTAAAGCGCTTTTGGGGTCTGTTAAGGATGATCTTGGTTTACGTAAGGCAGGTGTTTATCGCATTCCTTGTAGCTGTGGCGTGGCATACATTGGTCAGACCATCAGGACCGTGGAGGACCGGTGTATTGAACATAAACGGCACACGCGACTACAGCAGCCTAGCAAATCTGCTATTGCCGAACATTATTTGGACACTGGTCACCCCATGTGGTATAATAATACCGAGATATTAGCATGCACGTCCGGCTATTGGGATAGTGTGATTAAGGAGTCTGTTGAAATTAAATTGGCTAGCAACCTTGTGAATAGGGATGGAGGCTTTTGTTTAAACTCGGCCTGGAATCCTGCTCTTTCACTTGTTAAAAAACATAGGGACAGAGTTAACGTTTCCTCAACTACCAGTCCATAGTTTCTTACTATCGATAGCTCTGACTTCGTTCATCTTTGGTGGCTTTTGTTTAGGTGTGTGTTATCTTTTCTGTTAGACTCGCAGAACCGAGCTCTCGTGTTTTCTGCACTTCGTCTGGTCGTTGCAGTTAAGCCTTGAAAATGGCGGAGGGTGCATCCGCCGAAATATCGGCAGTTGTCGAAAATTCAACCTGGCTGAATGCCCGTAAGTACTTTAAACGTAGTTTACGCCAGGAGAAGCTCAGGTCTCACATTTACTTGATTGTTTGGATGGAGAAGGTTATTGGACTAATATTTCAAGGTAACCAACGTACGCGATAGAATTAAATGTTTTTGTGCCAGAATTATCAATTGAAGGAAATCTCTGTCCCTTAGATAAATAAGAATATTCATGATTAGGATTGATTTGATTTCTTTATTTTTATTACGTCACAAATAATGCATCTGGTTTAAATATCTGTAATTTTTGTAATCTGTAATTGTTAGAGCTTTCTTGTAGTGTACAGTATTGTTTGACACTAATAAGAGATTAATTTACAAAAATGGTTCAAATGGCTCTAAGCACTGTGGGACTTAACATCTGAGGTCATCAGTCCTCTAGTCTTAGAACTACTTAAACCTAACTAACCTAAGGAAATCACACACATCCATGCCCGAAGCAGCATTCGAAGCTGCGACCGTAGCAGCAGCGCGGTTCCGGACTGAAGCGCCTAGAACGCTCAGCCACAGCGGCCGGAGCTTAGTTTTTCGAAAACGCTTTTCTTTGAAGATTCCTCCACCATTCCGAGTAAAGTTCTAAATAATTTGTCTTGTGTGCATTGCACCTTATGCCACATCCAGCCACGGATTGTTTCTGACAAACGAAGATTCTAAGTGAGTCGATTATTTTTCTTTAGCTGCTGCATTTGCTGATTTCAATTTGCTTTCGAGAACATCAGTACACCAGAAACAAAACTATAAATTTATCAAGAGGTAAATTACTTTTCTTTAGAGGTAAATCTGACTTTACATTTTACTGAGCAAACAGTATGTAGTCAGAATTTCCAGATGTTGTGCTAAATGAGCAGATTAATTTATGTTGCACAATGAAAGTAATCTTGAACAATTATTTTCTTCCGAGTTGAAAAATATTTTATTTTGTGAGTATTTCAAGTCAGACTTCGCACTTCACCTTCATCACGTACTTCAGTATTGGTTTCAGTCAAATAGTTTTCACTGATACGCAATTAGTTTCTTTTGATGTTTAATTAGATTCATTTCTATCATTTCAAATTCAGAATTTCAGTAGGGTTAAAGTTTTGTTTCACGGCACGGGGTTGTCCATTATTCAGTATTGCTTAGCAGTTGAATACAATATCTTAACGACAATTTACACGAGGAGAAATACTGTAGGGTGTATCAAAAAGAATCATCCGATTTGCCACGTCTATGTTTCTGAAACTAATAAACACCTTTTCACAGGTGCTCAATATCCCTCATTGAGGTGCACGGCACATATTAATACAGTATTCAAATTGATCCTACAGTACAGCGAGCATATCTTGAGTTACAACTTTACCAATGGTTCAAATGGCTCTGAGCACTATTGAACTTAACTTCTGAGGTCATCAGTCCCCTAGAACTTAGAACTACTTAAACCCAACTAAGGACATCACACACAATCATGCCCGAGGCAGGATTCGAACCTGCGACGGTAGCGGTGGCGCGGTTCCAGACTATAGCGCCTAGAACCGCTCGGCCACTCCGGCCGGCTACAACTTCAACAGCTGCTGTTATGCGATGTCTAAGTTCATTCATTGCTTTTGCTAACGAAGGCATATTCACAACGTTTTATAACTCCCCCACACGAAATAATCACATACAGTCAGGTTCGGTGACCTTGGAGGCCAGTAACCTAAGACTGAATCATTTGATCCAGTGCGACCGATCCTTTGTTGAGTAATTCTACGACTTAAACATTTCCGGGCTTCCAGATGCTCCATCCTGGTGGTAACTGAAGTCGTTCGAATCAGTCTCCAACTGTGGGAAAGGAAAGGTCTCAATCATATCGAGATGTGTGCTTCCTGTAACAGTGTCTCGGCAAAGAAAAATAGACCATAGACTTTTCCTGTGAAACTGCGCAAGACACCTTATATTTTAGAGAGTCTCTCTCATATTGCACAACTTCATGTCGTTGTTCTGTACCCCATACTCACACATTATGACGGTTGAACTTTGCATTTAAATGGAATGTTGCCTCGTCACTAAACACCAAGCGTGGAAGAAAACTGCCATCCTCCATCTTGCCAAGAACGAAGTTTATCTTCTCGAAGAGCTTGCAGTAGCTGAATTTTGTATGGTTTCATGTGTAAACGTCTACGCAACACACGCCAGATGGGCTTCGGGAGAATGTTGAGCTGTCGAGCTGCACGGCGATCGGATTTCCGCGGACTCCTTGTGAAACTATGGCCGATGCGATCGACGTCTGTTCAGACAATCGGGGAGGGCCCGGTAATTTGCCTTTAAGCAAAACAACCTGTTTCTCGGAATTGTTCATGGCATCGTCTAATGCTTTATATTGTAGGAGGAACAACACCATACCTAGCACGAAATTCTCGCTAAACAGTAATTACTGACTCGCTTTGCGCAAAAGGTAGAACACAAAACGCTTTCTGTTGTCCAGACGCCATTTTTACTAGAACGGAAGTGAGCGCACATTGCTGCTATTTAGCGGAAACAATGTAAAACTCGAGAGTTTGCTCTTGCCAACAGTACGTTGCTCACGCACATATCTCTAATACCACAATAGATATAATTTTTTTTAAATCGGATGATTCTTCTTGATACACCCTGTATTTTGGAAAAGAATATTCAGTATTTCACATATATAGGTAAATCACATGGAAAGCTTACATCTGATAGTGGCTCTCACGTACAGTACGCTGCCAAAAGTTCGTCAGGCACCTCCATTCGACGTTACGGCGCAGAATTCCATTATTCTCGCTGCAGCCTCACCGATGCATGTCACGGAAGGCAAAAGTGCGAAGTGGATGCGCTGGGCGAGAAATTTTAAGGACACCTAATCTCTTGTGCAGCCTGGCCGAAATCTATCAATTTAAGGGTGAAATGCAACCGCCTATGAAAATCTGAGCTGCATAATGCGCCACGCTGAAGTAGTGGTAATCCAAATTGAATTGACTCCGGCGGAGCACAAAATTGCGTGTCTAATTGGTTATCGGACGACGACGTATAATGAAACAACTTCTTCCTTTCTTCACGAATCTGTCAATCTAAATTATTTCGCTCTGATGTACACCCCTCGTTTTAATCCGCTTGCCTCCGCGCTGGGACTAAGCGTCCTCTTTTTCTGGTAAATGTGTAGTGCAGCAAGATGTTTCAACACGCGTGGTGTCGGTAGTGCGAAACGATGCAAACGCAAAGACGCGGATCGGTTCTGAACGGGCGATATTGCTTTATATGTTCAGACATTTATTTTGGAAACGGCCAACTACCGGCAGCAAGCAATATTCCGATGCCCATTAAATTTATGACCCCTTTCTGAAAGGGATAAACAAATCATTCAGCGAATTCTTCTTAATTTAAATCGTTATCCAATTTGGCAAAAAAAATGTTTCTCTTTGTTACTCTTCGTACGAAAATGAATATTTCACTCTTTACGCTTGTGCGTTGCGCGGGTGCTCTGATTTACCGCGAGTGTAACTTGACCTTTGTGACGCCGTCATACATATTTTTTGTATTGAAATGTACTGGCGGAGGCGTGACCGCGCCGAGAGGTATAAGCACATTAAATCAGCATCGGAAGCGCGCCGTATATCACTTGTTACAACAATATAACTTTACGAGGTATTTTATGGCGTGTGGACATGGCCTCCTATAAAAATACGACATCGCCTCTTACAAATTTGGTCTGCTGTTCGCACCTACCGACACCGCCAACGCGGGCTTTGCATAAACCACTGCCACAGCAATACTGACACATAGCCCCCTCAGACCTGATATGTCGGCTTTTACTATGCCCTGAAACGTGTTCGTCTCGTAACTGAAATACATATTCTGTTTTACTGTTGGATTACAGGTTACGCCACGAATTTTGTGGATATCAGAGAGGTCACGGAGATTTAATTTTTCTGCTTCTTTCCATTTTGGACATTTAGACGACTTGTAACAGTGACTCACTGCATTCATTTTCGTCAATTTGGATCTTCTTTTCTCTCTTCCGAACTGCTTTTATTCTGTCTATTTCCATCTATCCTCCATTCGCCAGTTCTTTTACATTATTGTTCTCCAACTGGAAGCCACTTGTACTTTCTATCGTATTTCTTTAGGTAAAGTCATTTTATGTCATGTCTTCTACTGTATTCCTTTCTACCGAGATTTTATTTTATTCCTGCGCTGCACTAGTTGCTTTTACAACATGACTAAAAATTGGTTCAGTGACTCTACTGTAGTCCATCCTTACTACACGTCGAGTCTTGTAGCATCAGTCGCCTTTCTATATTTTTCTATATCTTCTGTGTATTAACTCTCTTTTCATTGTTCTTGGTACCGTAGGACTTTTTCAATGCTTTTTTTCCATTGTCCTCAAATATAGTTTTTCTTCTACCGTAATTGAGAACACACAACAAAGCACAATGATTTGCTGGTTTGACTGATGTATGGGTGACTATGATGACCCTTTCGACATTATTTTGTAAAAGTATAGGTATCATTGGTCCATTCCCAGTTTTTCTATTCTTGCTTGTTATCGTGTTTATTTAAATATGCATTGAGCCATCGACATATTCAAACGTATAATCATGTTGAATAATTCATCTTGTTCCCAATCATTTTCATATGAGTTTCCTGATCATAAATTCGGTTTTCTCAAAAAATTTTGAATATCCGGCCTTACCCACCATCTCTTTTTTTCGGAAGGTATGCTTTTCCAGCTGCTGTCACTAATTTTTCAAAAAACATAACGATGTTAAAAATGAACACTAAATAAATTATAATTATCCTTTTGACATTTGACCTTGGTCTCAAGTAATAATATTCCCTATTCTCGTTTTTTTTTTCAGACTGTTACCTCCTTTACTGATGTACATGCTAATGCTAAGCACACGTTCTGTTAAGATCCCTTGTAAACTTCACTTTTAATTTATCAGGTGTGGGATTTTGTTACATCTCATCAATGGTTTCTAAATGAATTATAAGTTGTTTTATAATGTGCATCTCAAATTGGATCGCAGAATGCTACTTCCTAGTGCTTTTTCACTTATTAAGTAAAAGTCCTGACACCATAGAAGAAATATTGGCAAGTATAAGTACGTTATTCGTAGACAGCAATGAGTGCCTTACTAATTCAGCTGTCTCCAATTCTCACATCATATTACTTTACACAAATTACGCTATATATACCTAGTAGAAAGGGATCTTTACAGTGCGCAAAAATGAGAAGGATTAACATTTTATATAAGTGCAATACAATGATTATGAAATACTGTACTGTGGTACTAATTATTATTTATTTATTTTCGTTACAGCTATCTGTGGGCTATGTTTACACAACTTCCCTCACTTTCTAAAGTTCCCTTCCTTCCTCTTTCGCCAGTACTCCTTCATCCGTTGGCTCACTCGTGCACGTTCTTCTGCCGAGAATACTCTGTTCTTCCTCGTTTTCTTCTCGAAGAAATTCTTCACCACCGCAACCTTTTTTCTAAAGATCTGCATGTTCACAATACCTTCTGCCGTGGTCCCGCATTTTTATAGATACCAGTGCACTTCTTGCACCCAAAAACTTGTGTCTTCCTGTTCTCCTGGTTCGAAGAATCTTGTTGGCGAGCCTCTCTGATCCCATTGTTTTAATATCTCCATAGAAAGACAGTCTTCTTTTCTTCATTGTGGTGGTGCTATTTTCAAATCGTGATAAAGTTCCTGATCTGACCTTAGGCTGAACGTAAATTCATTAGATACTTTTCTGGGCCCAAGAATCTTTCTGAGGCAGTTTCTTTTGTTTCCAAGTCTGAAAGTCCCTTCCTCCCTATTTTCTCCGATGCATATAAACATTCAGGTTTGACGACTATGCTGTAGTGTTGGAATTAAGCCTGGTATGAGAGTGATTTAGATTTCTATGTGTTCTGAAACAATCTGAATGCTATTTCCATTTTTGTTGCCCGTTCTTCAATTGCTTCCTTTTCTTTGTGGTTTGGAGTCAATATCTCTACTAAGTACTTGAACTTCTGAACTCTTTTGATGTCGCCATACTTGGTCCTCATTGTCTAGACTGGATCAGTGGCATTTATGTTCACATATTGTGTCTTCTCAAAAGATATTTGGAATTCTGCTTTCATTGCTGTTTCCTTGAGATCAATCTGTTTAGTCGCAACTTGCAGATTCTCTGCAAAAAAACACTATATCATCTGCAAACGCGAGGTATTCAAATGTAAGCCCTGCCTGTTTGCGACCTAGCCTGATTTCATTTGGAAAGTTGAACTGACTCATTCCTTTTCGCCATTCCCTGATAACTTTTTCTAAAAGACAGTTGAACAAGATCGCAAAGAGACTATCTCCTTGTCTCAAACCTGTTTTGATTTCAAAGGGTTCTGACAGTTCTGTTAAAAATTTAATTTCTGATTGGGTGTTTGTCTGTGTTTGCTGAACAAGGCTCGTTGTCTTATCATCTATTCCAAATTTTTTCAGAACTTCTATTAATGTGTCTCCATCTACAGAGTCGTACGCCTTTTTAAATTTCACAAATGTCATTACCACTTTCTTATCAGATGCTAGTGTTTTTGTTTTGATTAAGGTATTGATGGTAAAGATCTGCTCTGCACACGATCTTCCTGTCCTAAAGCCGGCTTGATATTCACCTAGTTGTTGATCTACGTGTTGTTCTATTCTGTGTTTGAGAGCAATGACAAGGATCTTGTCTGCTACTGGTAGAAGTGATATTCCTCTATAATTATTGACACTGGATTTGTCTCTTTTCTTGTGCAATGGGTGGATGACAGCATTTCTCCAGTCTTCTGGGATCTCTCCCATGAGCCAGATTTTTTGAAAGAGTCTTTCAAGCCGTTCCAGGAAACTGTCTCCTGCGTACTTTAAAAGTTCTGCAACAACTGAATCTTTTCCAGACACTTTGTTGTTTTCAAGCTCCAGATAATCTCTCGTATTTCCTTTTTATCCGGTGGGGTGGAATCAGGAAGTTTGTTTTGTGGTTCCTGGAAGGTTAATTTTTCTGGTGCAGGGTCAGAGTTGAGCAACTCTTTGAAGTATCTAGCCAAGTGTTCACAATTCTGTTTGTTGTTCATCATCAATTTGCCTTGATTATTTTTTAAACAGATGTTGGGGGATCAATACTCTTAAGTTTTGATTTAAATGTCTAATTCTCTTCTATCTCCTTTAACTGATCTCTTTCAAACCTTCGTTTGGTCTTCCTAAATACTTTTGCTGTCTTCTTCCTATGGGTTTTAAATTCTTCTAAGTTCTGTTTGGTAGAATTCCACTTGTTCCAAACTTCAGAACGTTTCCGTAAGGCATCTTCACATTCATCATCCCACCATGGATGTTTCTTTTTCGCAACAAGGAAAATTGTTTCGATGCTTCCTGAATCTTCTGAGCCATTTTGTCCCTCTCGTTGGAGTTTAACGTGTCAAGTTCATGCTGATACTTCACAACTATTTCTTCACTAATTTTCAGTTCTTCAATTCTGTACTTCTTTATTCTGAGGGTTTTCCTTCTCCGATTGGCAGGGATTGGTTTCACTTTGACCCTTGTCAGATAATTGTCGGAATCAAAATTAGCACCTTTTTGCACTTTGACGTTCATTATTTCCTTCGGGATGGTGGTCGCTACGTGATCTATCTGAAATTCTCCTGACATGGGATTGGGTGATCGTCATGTTTCAGTCTGCTTTGTAGCCCTCTTAAACTGGGTGGACATAATTTTCATTCCAAATGATTCATAAACATCAATCAATCTTTCACCATTTCTGTTTGTCCTTCTGTGAGCTACATATATGCCCATAATGTTTCAGAATTTTCTCTCTTTTCTAATCTGGGCATTGAAGTCCTCCATAACGAGCTTGACATGCTTGTCTGGGGTTCTGAACAGCTCTTCTTCGTGTTGTGACCAAAATTCTTCTGCCTTCTCTGGGTTCTTTCTATTGTCTTCATTGACTGGCACATGTGCATTGGACATGGTCTATAATTTGTTTCCACTTGCAAGAGTTACTATAGACAGTCTAAGAGATGGAGATCTGAACTCTACTACAGATTCAGTCATAGAATTATGAATGAAGAAGTCCGTTCCAAGGATTAACACTGCATTCTTCGATTTCTCTGTTTTCTTATCCTTGATAGCTGGTCGTCCTTTCAGTATCCTGTAATTGCCCATAGCTGACACTTCATCTGTTGTGAATCTTGTTTCTTGGACTGCTAGAAGTCTGATTTTTGTATTCATCAAGTACTTTGAACCGTTCCTTTTGTTTTCCGATTTTCAATAGGGTGTTCACGTTAAGTGTACCAAAGAAATGTTTCTCCTTCGTTCTGAGTTTTCGGGGTGATGGATCCTCCAACTGAAGCAAACATGATGGTGTAGGGCCCTTAGAATCCATTGCCCTACTTGAACCAAAATTTTGGCCCGGTATTGAACCGGCTGGCGTACTAGTTTGCATACGTTGTGCCATCATGGTAGTTGCGTGGGTTTAGATTTGTGGGATAGGGTGAAACCCTACCCAAAAATGAAACAAAACTGGTAAGGCATGGAGTAACTAACAGCCGTCCCTAACATGGAATCAGACGCTGACCAGGAGCCGTCCGATACAGGAACCGTCGAGAATGCGATAATTGTGCTTTCGTTATGGGGTTTGCTCCCCTCGGTTCTTCCGCTCCCCATACCATTGGAAAATATCCTGGTACTAATGTTAATGACATTTTAACGTGTTACATTAATTTTGAGAGTATCTCTGAAGATACTTTTCAATATTGTAGAAAGAATTGAGAATCTGGAAGTTCTTTATTTCACCCTTAAATTTAACTTCATTACCCATAAACATTAATACACTTTCACAAGTATGTCTATATAAACGTGCATGTGACTTCATTTTGTGCTTATGTGAAACTATTGCTTTTTTTAAGGATGCTGTTTTTAGTTATGACGTTACAGTCATGTCTGCCCTACTTAGGTAAAAAGCGGATGTATTGGTAAAGTACATTAATAAACAAATATATTGTGAAACAAATGTCGAAACGCCAAACATTTGAAACGGTATGAGCACCATATTCTATGAGTAAAACGATATCACCGTGTTTCATGCAACCTGGTACACCTTCAAGTGACACATGCAACATATTCGTATTGTCCCACTCGCTATTCACAAACTCAAAAAAAAAAGTGAACCTTCTTGTAGGAAATTTGATCTAATTATATTACGTACTGGGGTAGATATTCGAAAGAAGCCGTAGTTTCCGAATTATTAAAAAGAAAAAAACCGAGAAAGTACGAAAGTCACCTTCAAATGCTTTTTCCTTGAGTAACCTGAAAACCACAGCCTCAAACGGAAACGTATCCCAGTACAAAATTTGACTACTAAAATTTCTTGCAGGATCAATAGTTTGCACGTAGTAAGCGAGTGAATATGAAAGAAAATCTTCCGTATGGTATTTGAAGGCACTGTGCGCTGGGGCAGCTGAATCATGCTGTATTTTTATTATAGGAATTTCCGTAATGCGCTAATACTGTATCTGTACGTTGAGTGTTCTCGGAAAATGATTCTGCAGTTTATAAATGAATGGAAATGTTTATAAAAAGTAGTAGCCTCATCTTTAAATCCACTATTCCTGTTTCCATACTTACTGAGAACACATTTCAAATATATCACTGCACTTAGTGTAAGAAAGCAGGCACACAAAATGTCTTCACACAAATCTACAGCACAAATTAATTCCCATTGAAATAACGGTTGATTTTTATGCAATGACGTAATAATCATTGATAAACCTACTCTCAGTCGGGGTTTAGTTTCGGCCGAAAAGTACTATAACGCGCCGGAAATGTGTTCCGGGACCTTCCAGGGTTTTTTTTTTTTTTTTTAACTCGCTGGAACAAGTCAGCACCGAATATATACAAGTGTATCAAATTGCAGCGCAACTATAATTCGCCAATGCGCTGGCGCCAGTGAAAATGACAATGGGTGACGCGATAGACAGGAATGTGCAGCGAGGTATGGTGTGTGTGTGTGTGTGTGTGTGTGTGTGTGTTTGTGTATGTGTGCGCATGTACAGTATACGCAAGATAAGCTGAGCTTCGTTCCGAAGCTATGATCGCTGCATGTCGGCCTTTTATCTATGGCTGGAAGTAGCCTATATAATCTAATAGCATGGACACTTCCGTGTTATGCATGACAATGATAAATGAATAACGTTAGAAGTCTTTGAACACAAGCCACTATATCATGTACTTTGTCTAAATCTTGAAGTTTTATTGTTTTTATTGTAAAATATTATGTTTTAAAACCTGAAATTCAGAACAGTATTTTGTAAAAAATGATTGCTCATTGTACATTTTATGACAAGTTGTCAAAAGTGGAAACTAGAGTTTTTTACAGCTGGGAGGGACCAAGTCGGGGTGTGAGAGACTGGTGGTGTTGTGTTGCTGAAGAGGCGCATTCCAGCACCTAAAACTTTAGAAATTAAGTAAGTAGTGGCGTTAGTCAAATATTGCTTGAGAATTAAGTCCACAACCGAACATCAATCAGACAAAATAAAAGTTAATAACAATTCTAACTGTACAATATAGATTATTTTTAGTGGACGATAGTGTCAAAAACACAGATCTAAAGACGTGAACATCCGGAGTATGGAAAAAAAGTTGAAAGAGAAAAATCGCAATGTCTCTTCTGAAAAGGAAACTACTGTCGCTTCCACGCAAACAACTGAAGGTTCAAACGCAAATTATAACGCTACACTGATGTTAAACAATATAGAGCACAATAACTTCTAAAATCGCGCACTTAAAAAGTTTCAGTAACAGTCGCGTAAGATTCTTGCTGTTATTTAGATCGTTTCTACGGTAACCATGGATGTTCAACTATAAAAGCACAGCGATTTGGAATAACCTGTGATTTTTAAGTGGGTTATTAAGGTGATTTAAAATTAACCTTTCCATCTGCAGTTACTTTTCGTGACTTGTCACTTCTCAGGTGAGTAAATGTATTCTATGTAATATATGTGCAAGAGGCGATTATTAGGAGGGTGTGAGTACAGTTTGTTCTGTGTCTGGAGGCACTCTTTCAGTTCGAATCTTGACAGTTTTCCTCGGAAGGACGGTAGTAACGTGTGGTTGCCTGTAGGCGCAATGAACGAGCATTCAGAATTTTTTATTTATTACATATCCGCCCTCAGTACACAGAGGTCAGCGTGACAGAATGTCAATCCTAAGGGCCCAGGTTCGATTCCTGGCTGGGTCGGAGATTTTCTCCGCTCAGGGACTGGGTGTTGTGTTATCCAAATCATCATCATTTCATCCCCATCGACACGCAAGTCACCGAAGTGGCGACAAATCGGAAGACTTGCACTCGGCGAACGGTCTACACGACATAATTTATAATTTGTTTCGTAACTTTGTTTTCAAATAAAAAAAATAATGCTGGTAGCCTCATGACTCGAGGTTGGTATCGTCTGTCAGAGCCCGCTGAGGAATCGCTTCGTAAGCGGCTTTCAGCCCGCTTGAGGAAGCTGACACCGCATAATTCGTTCCCGCCATCTGCTGCACTGGCGGTTCATCTCCGGCTATAACGCGACGCCGCGGCAGTGAGTTGAACTTACACTCGCCGGCTTTGGGGATGCTCTGTCTCCTCCCACTCAGCTCTGTTCTTCGTTATCCGGCGTACCGCGATGACAGTTGCCATGCAGCTGTGCTGTTCGACGATACTGGCCTGGCATCCAGGAAGGCGCTATTCAGTTACCCTTAGCCTATTTTTCGACACATAACCATGATGAGGCGACCCTCTTTCGCTGTCCTGACCCACTATATTCTACTGTAGTCTGCTGCCTGACTCGCCAGAAACGCCGATGTTGCGTTTTACCCTGACCCAGTCTCAGTGGCGAAATGTATTCATTATGGCTGTGCTTATGTGAAACTATTGCTTTCGACATTGCGAGATAACGTCGCTCTGGGTCTCGAAACTTTTAGCCGTTTTACTGCCCTATACAACGTTGCCATGAAACATACCCCTCTTCTCTAATAAAATTCGTCCCGACTTTTTAATAAATATGGTCCTAACCTTTAATATAATAATCTTAACCCAGTTATAAAATTGATTATGTTGCAATTTCTCTGGTACAACCCATTACACAGGGATTTCGTGTATGGCTTTTAGTTCTGCTTTCGTTATTTTATTCGTTAGGAATAGGTAAACTGCGCCAATGAATCCTAGCACTGCGATTTTGCTAGTGATTGCTGCACTAGTGATAATTGCCTTCTGATTTTGCCCACAATGATATTCCTGAACATACCTTAACATTTGATCGACGGCAATTTGCCCCTTTTCTGCATCAGTAGTATTATCTATATTCTGTAGCATCTACTGTGTAATTTAGAAAGGAAATATTCCGTATATCTAAAATGCTCAAGGGATTTTTTGGCAAATCCAACGCCTGTTGTACACGAGTAATTACTGTAGTATCCATGATGGTTGTTGCTACGTGAAAGTCTACTCCCACGATATCACATTAAGTTCTGTATGTTAATATACTGCTAAGGTGTAATTCTACTCCTGGTCATTGCTGTAAATGTTTTTATAACATTTTACTATTATCTTTTGTGACGTGTATACAGAATAAATCCAATGATTTCCGATTCACTGAAAATTTGCCCATGGCTTTATAACTACCTTCTTACTCTTTGGTGCGCTCATATTTCCCAAGAACAGTTGTACTTCACACGATCAGGTATCTGAACTACTAGTGCAGGGCAAATAGTAATAATTTCATTAACATATTTACCAAGATTTTCTACTGACAGAATGACGTGCATTTCGCCTCATTTGGATACAAGTAACATTTCATTAACCGAAAAATTAATCCATCTGTTAATAAGACTCCATCCAACTGGATAAGCAGCAACCGTATAACACTCACTAAATTCCATCATGGCATCATTCTCGCCATCACCTAGAGAAGATAACATATGTGTGTTCCCTTCCTCCTTAGAAAAAAGTGGGAATACAAAAAAAATACTTATATTCATAAGTACACTACTTGATCCAATAAAAACTAAGAAAAAAATCCCACTGTACACATGTTTCCCTACATCCATAACTACAAATTCCTTGGTCTCAACTCATATATGGCCTATTCTGCGGTATTTATTTACTCTTTTGCTTCTTAATTGTCATATGTGACATTTCCGCTGGTACTGGAGGAAAAGAATCTATGGCCTCTTGAAAAGGTTTAATTATACTGATATGGATTGCTGAAGTTCGTCTTCCTAGTTGTAACTTTACATTTACAGGCGACTTTATCTCGACCACCTGGTAAGGACCCAGAAACTTTATTATCTTGCCCTTGGCAGTGTAAGGGTTTGTAGGTAATACCCACTGACCTATCCAGTACTGTGGTAGAATCTTCTACTCTAACCCCACATGTTCGTGACGTTCTAGCGCTTTTGTGTTAGCCCATTTTAACTTTTGCCAGACTTCCTTTAGAGTTTTTGAGATTACCTTAAGGTGTTCACCTCCTTTTCAAAACTTTGATTGAATCACATCAAAGGGAGAAGGCATTTTGCGTCCATGTACAATCACGTATGGTGATAACCCTGTTCCTGTGTGAGTTTTTAAATTGTGTGCTCAAGTTCCCAAATCTAAATATACATCCCAGTGTAGATGTTGAGAATTCACGTAATGGCTTAACATCTTAGACATAGATCTCTTTCTGTGCAACTATTTGCCTGTGGGTGGAATGGACTTGTACACAATTTCTTAACCTTCAGGAAGCAACACAGCTGCTTAGTGGGATCGTACATGAAATTATTGTCCTGGTCCATAATAATCGTTTGTTGCGCTCCAAATTTAAGTATCCGATCGTTTACCATAGCGTGAGCTACTGTGCTTGCTTTCTGATCTTCCTTTGCTACTTTTTCCAGATACCTTGAGAAGTGATCGATAACTGTTAACACTTACTTGTTACCCAATCCACTCCTGTGAAACGGCCCAAATATATCTGCTCCTATTATTTTGAATGGGTAGTCAGACTCTGGTAGTCTTTGGATGTTGTACACGTGCATTATAGTTATTGATGTACTGTTGAACATCAGTGCGTCTTGTTCTCCACCAGAACATTTTTGCTGCTCTTCTGTCTTTTGTTCTCTTAGGCCCATGACCTAATAACATACGATCATGTGCTTGCAATACTACTTCTGTCTGTAAAGCTGCTGGAACTACACAAGCGGTCCACACTTGTTTGATCTACACAAAATCCCATCCTTTATGACAAACTGTGGCTGTCTGCAGTACACTGACACTCTTTATCATTTTCTTGTGCTTTCTTTAGATCGTTTAGACCAAATACAGAGAGTTGTAACGCCCCAATCTTTCTACTAAGTAGGTCAGCATTTGTGTGTTTAACAGTCGGTTTATGAATCACATCATACTGAACTTCTCTTAGTTTTAAATCCCACCTCATTACATTTCTTGAAGGACCTTTCAGCCCTAGAAGCCATTTTAAAGCTGCATGGCCAGTAATCACTGTGACGTATGCCCATATAGATAACATCTATAATAAGAAAGACCAAATGTGAATGTTAACATTTCCTTTTCAGTGGTAGAATAATTTTGTTTGACATTATTGAGGTGACGAGATGCATACGCAACTGGTTGTTGTTTTCCATCAATGATTTGACCCAAAACGACTCCCAAAGCTGTACCATTCACACCACATAACAATATGAATTCTTTTGTGAAATCACAAAAAATAGAAACTGGACCTGAACTAAATATATCTTTTAAATTTTGAAATGCTGTCTTAAACTCAGGTGGCCAGCAAACCATAATATCTTTCTACAGTAATTTTGTTAGTTGTTGTGCCACTTCAGCAAACCCCCTTTATGAATTATCTACACTAACTTGCTAATCTGAGGAAGGATTTTAGTTGTTTAACTGTCTAAGGATCTAGAACGTCATGTACTGCTAATGTAAAGCATAGCTCTGTCCTTACTCCGTCTAGACTGATTATACGTCCCAAATAATTTACTCGAGAGTGTGCAAAGTGACACTTATCAATGTCCAGCGTGAGTCGAGCCTTTCTCGATCTGACAAATACCATTTCCGAACACTGAACCTTCTCTGCCAGGCTTTTGGGAATATAATTATATTGCCTACATATACCAAGCATCTGTTTGATTTTAAACTTCTGAGAACTCCGTCTCGTAACAGGTGAAATGTAGCTGGTGCGTTTCTCAGCCCAAAAGGATTCTACGATATTGGTAGTGACCAGAAGTTGCGGTGAATGCTATTTTAGGAATACCCTCCCGTTGTAACTAAGTTTGATGATATCCACTTCTTAAATCTAGAGTTGAAGAGAATTTGCACTGAATAAATTATGTAATGTGTCAGAAACATTTGGGATCGGGCATACATATTTTACCGTTTATTTTATTTATTTATTTATTTTTTATTTTTATTTTTTTTTTATTTTTTTATTTTTTTTTTTGCTTAAGAATCTGTAGTCACAAAGGAAAACGATATTTCTTTGTGGCATCTGGTGACTTCTTATTCACAATCACGATATTCTCTAACCATGGACTATCACTATGTTCTGTAATGGCATCTAATAACTGATGATTCACCATTTTGTCTACTAAAGGATGTAAATGCTTAGGTAATCGATGCTGTTTCCTAAAAACGGCACATGATTGCCTGTTTTCTATGTTTTGTGATTGGTGTAGCAGATAACACTCTTTGGAAGCTGAACAAATCCTTATACCGTATTAATACTGATTACATTAATGCTCTATCTTTACCCTGAAGGTGTTTAACTTTTTATCACACCACAGGTATATCAATGGTTAGCTATGTTCTACCTTGTTCGCTAGAATCCTCATTATCTACCTCTTCGAGAACCTCTAACATCGCTATCAGTACTTCCCTTGCAAGACTCCCTTCACATCCCCCAAAATTATCCACGTTTATTGGCGCCACAACCTGACCATTAACATTTCCTGTACTTGTTGTACACCTGTGTGCAAAACAATGTTGCTCATACAACATTTCATTACTTGTTAGTGGTCCTACCAACACATTATACCCTGTGGAATGTTAATGTCTACTGGTACCCAGATTAGTTTTCCTGTACCTGCTGGCACTCTGTCACGCAAAACGACTTTTAATGCCCTTATTTACAGTTTATGCGATGCCACTTCTGCAATGGGTGCATCTTGTGATACAGAAACTTTTTTAACTGTTGTGCCCAATGGAAATAAATTACCATCGAGTTCAGCCGTCCAATGCCAAAGGTTGATTCTAGTACAATGACTAACCAGAAAATATAACCCAAGTATCACAGCGACCCTTTGTCTCACAGTTCGAAACACTTCCATTTCCTCATTAAAGCCTTTGTTTCGTATTTTAAACCAGAGCCATGTTGTCCCGACTGAATCTACTGTATTGATTCTTGAAGTCTGCTGTTATCCACGAGGTCTAGACTGACAACAGACACGTCGATGGACGGAAAGTTATCTTTTTCCCATTATAATTACGATGTTTCTCTGACCTGCACTCTTGTGCATTATGACCAATCCGTTGGCAATTAAAACATTGCGGTTGGCGACACCGTGCTTTAATGACCCTTTCTTCCAAAGCAATAACATTCCTAGTCCCGACACAAACAATTTCTGATCAGTCCGAGACATAGTAGCATCATCTATCTCTTGCAGATAATTGGTTACCTGCAGCAGTGCTGCTACATCTTGTGGATTTACCATTCTCGTTCTGCGAGAAAATTCTGGATAAATCCCCCTTAGAAACGCATCCAGCGCCCTTCCCTCAGCCTCACTCAATAAAACTGCATCAGCGTCTGATTTCATAGTCAACTGGTAAGTCTGGGCGTTCAACTTGTGTATCTTGTCCGAAAATGCTTCGACACCTCAATTACTTAACCTGTCTCGAAAGAAACGAGCACTACTTTATTTTCTTTACCGTTGCTTTAAGCCATTTGCCAACTCTGTTAATGTGGTCACATTACTTAAAACCTCACAATTCGAGATGTAAGTCTTAGCCTCATTCATTAAGCCCAATTTGGTCATCTGCACTGATATCTGCTGAGACCAGTTGCGGAAGCTGGCAGCGGAAAACACGCCGTGAATATAAATATTGACATCATCCGATATTTTGCCAGAAAAATCGAAATAAGACTAGCGACTACTGGATCCACAGATAGAGAAGGTACTGCCAGTGCTGATTTAACTCCACTAGGACCTGATTGTGAAGGATCTTCCATTTGGCTACAGAACTGCTGTGTCATTTGATCCTTCCGTTCTCTTAATAATTTAAGCTGTTCTGTCAGAGCTGATATCGCATCTTCTGTAGTAGCTGCTCGGATTTGTCCTTTTCTGTCACAGTAGACCTTATACGTCACACACAATATACACTTCAATGAATATCAAAATCTACTTATTGCTTCATCTCATCGACAGCCAATGACACTTCACGAAGGTCTCTTTTACATAACCATACTGCAAGTGGAATATATTACAGGAATAAACCTATGACAAGGTGCTCCGTGTCTAGACAAATTACAAATTTTACAATCTACTGGTAGAAAATGTACTATAATTCCCCTTATGTTGAGATACTAGGGTTTGGAAAAAGTAACTCTGAACTCACTGTGTCTGAAACTTCTTTATTTAATTTTCTGATTATATTGCTAAGTGAAATAGAATGTACTGTCTCTTTGCTATTCTTTATCATCTCAACACTGACCCACAATATACTAGCGCAATGCAATCTAACTGCTCAAGAAATGATAATCTGACTACAAATAGTTAATACAGAAGAATGGCCGTGAAGTAGAAGAAATCCTAACAATAACCCATACATATCATAAGTCACTTGCCTCACAAAAATCTTCATTACACGAACTACAGCAATGACGCAAGCACCAATACTGGCAGATAAATAAAAAATTCTAATTACTGAAGGCTCTAACTATTAATAGCAATGTGGTTAGCAAAGGAAAGATTTTGTCGCGGATCAAACAATGTATCTACTTTAATAATGTGACAAACAGTTGAAAAATTATATAAACATCAGTAGTAAATCTCAATGGTGGCTACACATACAGAACGTCCTCTCGTGCTAATACTGCAAACCCGCAACGCTATTAATTATTAACCTCTAACCTCCAACACAGTTTACTAACCACTTCCAACTTCCACCACTGCTGGCTATTCACCTCCAACTACTATCACAGCTGACTGTTAACTTCTAATTGCTAGTGCGACCAGCCATAGAGTCCCTTACACAGTGCGCACAGCGCTGTCAGAGTTATTAATGCAGGGCGCTACAAAGCGCTGCTAACATATAAACACATAAACAGCCTACGTACATGTCTTATTTAGGACATGATCAGCACCAAAACATACTTGTGTAAGAAATAAAGCTTTTCAGCTAACTCGCCCCACAATTTTTGTAACTGCTGGTGTGGTTCTGTATGAAACGATTCATACAGCTTTGTGATGTAGATGCTGCCAGCGTCAGAAGTATGACCACTTCCTCACATCAATTTTACAACACGTGACTATTGGTTCTGTGTCAGGAGGCACTCTCCCAGACCACTCCTTGCCAGTTTTCCGCGGAAAGATGGTGGTGGCTGGGTTGCCAGCAGTAGACACACTGAAAGAAGATTCAGAACGATTTGCTTATTTCCAGAGAAACACAGGTAGCATCTTGACTCGTGGTTGGCATCGCCTGTCAACGTGCACTGAGGCTCACGGTTGCTGACACCGCACACTTCGTTCCGATCAGCTGCTGCACTGGCAATTCGCCGCTTGCATTGGCCTTGGCAGTGCGCGACGGCAGTGCATGTATTGAACTTACACACGTCTACTTTGGAGGTGCTCTACCCCCTTCCACTCAGCACTGCTCTTCGCCATCCATTGTACAGCAGTTATAGTTGCACATAGCCATGCAGTACGATCATACTGGTCTGGCATCCACGTCGCACCTATTCAGTCTGCCAGAATGTCAGGAATGCTGCTGTCTTCATGCTGGTGGAACAGAAAGACCTGAAGGACCACCCATTAAATAATGCCAGAAATCTAACAAACCTGCAACGCTCTCATTAAAAAGGTTTGAAAATGCCATATCCTTAACCCACACCGTGGCGTTATGATAAGTGGCAGGAAAGCAAGTGACGTCGGGATGGTTCAGCTCGGTGGGCTCTACGGACTGAGGCGTCCGTCGCAGCAACAATGCTAGCATGCGCCGTGTGAGGAGCCAGCAGTCGGCAGCCGTACCACAAATGAAACGGTGGATATCGGTGTCGACAGCGGCGCATCTGGGGCAGAGAGGATCCTCCACAAGATGGATCATGTGTAAGCGTCGTCGGGTGCGAAATTTTTCAGTCGTTATCCTATAGCACAGCGCTCTGACCAGTGGGAAAGAAAGGGGTTTGTATGTTACAACACACCCGTCTCCAGCCTACCGCCAGATGTCGGCCTTCAACCACATTAATAGGCAGTAGTAGGGGTAGAAGTGCTTGGTGCTAGGATCCCGCATGTTCGGCAAGAAATCCAACAGATAACTCATATCGACCAGATGCGTGCGAATGTGACCCAGTGCTGGCGTGGTATGTCCAACAGGAATCGGCGGACACAGCGACTGAGGCACAGTCTCCTGAATCAGTTTACTAGGGAGTGTCGTAGTCCGAAGTACGTAGGCGATGAATCGTCCGCAGGAAGAGAGCGCGCGCTCTGTTTGGCACGTTTATCATTCCAATGCCGCCTGCATGCGTCGGCAACTTAGCCTCTCGTAACGGTTCTCGAACACCCTACCCTCGCTGACGAAATGACCGAAGGCCGCATGGAACTTGACAGCTACCGTAGCGGCCATCAGGAGAACGTGTGTGTAATGCTTAAGTTTCGGAGCGAGGTAGACGTTGACAAAATGTTCCCGCATGATCAAGTCAAGTGTTCGAAAGTTATGGAGACGAACTTGTTTGCGGATCACATTAAATAGTCTGCGATATGTATCTGCTGCTGAACGCTGCACGTTCCGATGGAGGGTCACTCCCAAACACTTCATCGCCGGGACTTTGGTAACGGGTACTGGCGTACTCATTTGCAATCCTCTGCCCACATCCATGTAGTGAGACTTTCCAGGCCACCTCTCCGTATTGCTGAAGCCACGCCGACCTCGCCAAGAATACTACATCGTCCGCATAGGCACAACATTTAAAATGCACACCGCGGAGGCGAATGCCATCCAACGCTGTCGCAGACCACGAAGTGCAGGCTCGGGGGCGACGGCGAAGAGAAAGGCTGACAGGGGACATCCTTGTCAGCTATGGTCATCAGTCCCCTAGAGCTTAGAACTACTTAAACCTAACTAACCTAAGAACAGCACACAACACCCAGTCATGACGAGGCAGAGAAAATCCCTGATCCCGCCGGGAATCCAACCCGGGAACCCGGGCGTGGGAAGCGAGGGCATCCTTGTCACACTGAGCGCTCGACAGTGAACTATGGCGAACGGTAGCCATTGTCCAGAACTGTGGACAGATCTCCGTGGATGAGACGGAGAACCACACCTGCCGATATTGTGGACAGCACCATCTTCTCTAAGACAGCCTGCAAGAAATGGTGTTCAACTCGGTCAAATGAGTGATCTAGGTCAACCGCCACGAGGACGCCTTCTAAGCGGCATGCCGACATGAGCGCCACCACATCTCTATAAGAGCATAACGCTGTGTGTATATTACTACCACCTTCCAGACATGTTTGGTCGGTATGAATGGCATCTTTGACAATAGCGAGGAGGCGAGAACGAAGAATGCGGTCGAACCGCTTCTAAACCGAATTCAATAGCGTCAACGGCCGGAAGTCTTGCGGTCTGCACCCCACGTTTGGTTTTAGCACAGGGATGATCATGCCTTCCTAAAAATTCGGGGGTGGGGGGGTGAAGGGGTGGGGGGCGGGGGGGACGCGGAAGTCCAGATCCAGGAGTTCGCAGCACACCTGCCACTAAACGTCCCCCATCAGGTCTAAAAGGTGCTATAAAATTCAAGCGGAAGACCGTCAGGCCAAGGTGGTTTGTATCTCGCACCCCGCGAGAGCGCCGTGCGCACTTCTTTCCACGTGACGGCCTCCAAGAATGTGGCGTCGCCTTGACCCCTACCTGAAGGTGGCAGATCGTGCAGGACGTAGTCGATGTCTTTGTCACGCCATTGATCTGCTAGACAGAGAGTGCGGTAATAATCTGTGAGGGCGCGGGACATGGTGTTGTGTGTCTCTGCGAGTTGCCCGACTGCAGAAAAAACTGCCTTGATAAGTCGTCTCTTTTACGGTGTCTCCGTTCTCTGACAATGTGATAAAGGGACGCACGTTCATCTGGGATGGAATCACACAGTCTCGATCGAACCCTTGTGCCGTCCAATCCGTCAGCCGTAATCTGCAGAAGCCTGGCCTGTGTCCGGTGGGCAGCCTTTTGGCGTTCGGCCGAAGGTGGTCGTGACGCTAGTTCCCGCAAGACCGTGTAGTAAAACTCAGAGGTGGATCGGAGCCAAAGCGCCCTGCCTCGTCCATGTGCCACGGGCCTGCGGCGAACAGCTGGTTTGGCGCAGTGTGTCCACCATGGTGTCGTGGAATCATAGGTATGATGCCGTCGCTCACATTTATGCCAGATATCAGTGACGGCTACACGGCAAGCCTCTTCCCGGAGAATGTTAACGTTAAGAGTCCAAGGTCCTCTACTACGGCTCGTTTGTTGTCGTGGCAGAGTCACGGCGCAGATTAAGGCCTGATGGTTTATTTATATATTTAAATGTCAAGTTCCGTAGGACCAAATTGAGGAGCAAATCTCCAAGGTCATGGAACGTGTCAGTACATGAACTTACAACATAAAAAGTAATTACAGATAACAATAAATGTTCGTGAACCTGAAAGAAAATCAGTCCATAAGTTTAAGCAAACGCTATCAGCAATACAATGAGAATCATCTTAATTTTTCAAGGAACTCCTCGACAGAATAGAAGGAGTGACCCATGAGGAAACTCTTCAGCTTCAATTTGAAAGCACGTGGATTACTGCTAAGATTTTTGAATTCGAGTGGCAGCTTATTGAAAATGGATGCAGCAGTATACTGCACACCTTTTTGCACAAGAGTTAAGGAAGTCCGATCCAAATGGAGGTTTGATTTCTGCCGAGTATTAAGCGAGTGAAAGCTGCTTATTGTTGGAAATAAAGTAATATTGGTAACAAGAAACGACATTAAGGAATATACATATTGAGAGGCCAATGTCAAAATACCCAGACTCGGGTAAAGAGGTCGACAAGAGGTTCGTGAACTCACACCACTTATTGCCCGAACCGCCTGTTTCTGAGCCAAAAATATCCTTCTAGAATGGGAAGAGTTACTCCAAAACATAACACCATACGACATAAGTGAATGAAAATAAGCAAAGTAGACTAATTTACGTGTCGAAATATCACTCACTTTCAATACCGTTCGAATAGTGAAAATGGCAGTATTAAGTCTTTGAACAAGATCCTGAACATGGGCTTTCCACGACAGCTTACTATCTATCTGAACACCTAGGAATTTGAACTGTTCAGTTTCACTAATCATATGCCCGTTCTGTGCGATTAAAACGTCAGGTTTTGTTGAACTGTGTGTTAGGAACTGTAAAAACTGAGTCTTACTGTGATTTAACGTTAGTTTATTTTCTACAAGCCGTGAACTGAGGTCATGTACTACTCTACTTGAAACCGAGCCAATGTTGCACACAACATCCTTTACTATCAAGCTAGTGTCATCAGCAAACAGAAATATTTTAGAGTTACCCATAATACTAGAAGGCATATCATTTATATAAATAAGGAACAGGAGCGGCCCCAACACTGATCCCTGCCCCCCCCCCCCCCCCCCCCACTTGACAGTACCCCACTTACATCCCACATCACAGCCGTTATCAACATTGTGAATAATGACCTTTTGCTGCCTGTTGCTAAAGTAAGAGATGAACCAATTGTGTGCTACTCCCCTTATTCTGTAATGGTCCAACTTCTGGAGCAATATTGTGTGATCAACACAGTCAAATGCCTTTGTTAAATCAAAAAATACTCCAAGCGTTCGAAACTTTTTGTTTGGTCTGTGAATGGATAAATCCTGTCAAACCTGCTGGCCGAGAGGCTGGTGAAGTTTTTATATCCGCGTTAGTTACCGTGGATTAGCGTCCACGTATCATGCAAAGCGAGATCTCTGACCAAAGCATGTAGGCTGGACATGGGACATGGATCTGATCCTCAGGTCGTAAGACGCTGTTAAAGTCCCCGCCCACCGCCAGGTGCTCTATAGCGCATTGAAATAATGGAGCTACCTCAGTGGAGTAATAGAGTATTCGCACTCGACGCTTCGCGGTACCAGACGGGGCATACAGATTCACAAGGCGGACGGCGGCGAAGGTGGGCGCAATGCCTCTCGCTGAGGGCAAAAACGGAATATCTGTTGGTTCGATGCCATCGCGTCGTAGTATGACCGTACCATCACTACCGCCGGAAGTTGGTTTGACGCAAAATGCGTATCCATAAACATCCATGTGCAGATCAGGCCGTAACTCTTGAACATACACGATATCAATGTCCGCCCCTCAAATCATGTCCTTTAGCAACTGAGTTTTGTTCGTGGAGTTAATGCCGTTGATATCGACTGTACCTATCCGATACACCTGGGTCATTTGATAGTACAATAACGTATCCTGCAATCAATTAAGCCAGTATGCGCCGCATCGTCCTTCCGACCATCCCTGTCACCCGCACTGTATATATTATTGATCGGCTGAGACAAGATGTTCAAATGGTTCAAATGGCTCTGAGCACTATGGGACTCAACATCTGTGGTCGTAAATCCCCTAGAACTTAGAACTACTTAAACCTAACTAACCTAAGGACATCACACACATCCATGGCCGAGGCAGGATTCGAACCTGCGACCGTAGCGGTCGCGCGGGTCCAGACTGAAGCGCCCTGAACAAGTCCGCGGTTGACCGTCGTAAAAGACGATCGCTCGCCACCCACCAACGGTCACGTACGATGGGATGTGTTTACGCAGTTCGATTCGCACCTGACGCACTCCATTCACTACAGGATACTTCTCGAACATATGCCACTTTTCTTCCACGCAACTGAGTTCTTCGAGTGGGCGAGAGCCAAACGCCACCTCGGCTCCAGGCGCAGGTTCGCGTTCACCTTGACCTCAGCTCGCTCCCAAAGGAGGTTACCTCAGTTTCGGTATACCACTCTCGGTTTGTCGAACTTCGTTAGCAGTTCATTAATATGATCTTCATTTATACAGATGGCTCTAAGACCAATGACGGTGTCGAGTGTTCTTTTATTGTCGGGGCACACAGTTTCAAATACCGGCTCCATGGCCATTGTTCGGGCTTCACAGCTGAGCTATTTGCCCTCTATCAGGCTGTTCTTTACATCCGCCGCCACCGAAATTCTGCTTATGTCATCTGCTCTGATTCCCTGAGCACCATCCAGAGCCTGAGTGATCCGTATCCGGTTCACCCTTTCGTGCACCGGATCCAACGCTCTCTTCAGCAGCTGGCGGACGACGGTGCTCGGGGTACCTTTATGTGGGGTCCCGGTCATGTCGGTATCCCTGGGAACGAAGCTGCAGGTGCCGCGGCCAAGGCTGCGGTCCTCTAGCCTCGGACAGCTTCCTGTTTTGTGCCTTCATCTGATTTTAGCGGGGTCATTTGTCAGCGCATTTTATCGCTGTGGCCTGCCGATTGGTCTACACTTACTGAAAACAAGCTTCGGGCCTTTAAACCTCTCCCTACGGCTTGGACGATCTCTTCACGCTCTTCTCGGTGGGAGGAGGTAGTTTTGGCCCGGTTAGGGATTGCACACTGCCGGTTCAGCCACCGCCATCTGTTGACGGCTGCGGCGGCGCCGTTCTGCCCATGTGGGCAATTGCTGACCGTACGCCACATTTTTACGTCCTGTCCTAATTTTAATACACTGCGCATTGATCTTGGCCTGCCATGTACTCTGGATGAAATTTTAGGGGATGACCCAGGAGCAGCTGCTCGCGTTCTTCGTTTTATCCACTTGACAAACCTATCTAAGGACGTTTGATTATGCTGTTTTCTTTTAATCCCTTGCCTGTTAATGTGCCTTTTATAGGGTTGTCCTTTTTAGTTGCTCTTTTAACATTGTGCCTTTCAGTGCATTCATAATTTAGTCTAGGCGCTAATGACCACTGTAGCTGTGCGCCCTAAAACCACAAAAAAAAGACTTAGTCCATCACCGTAAGGCTGCAATGCGTTCACGACAAGCGTGGCCGGAACTTCAATTCGTGTGTTCCGAACGCCGAGTCCTGCATGGTCGACAGTCACTACACCAACAAAAAAATTCCAAATGTGTGTGAAATCTAATGGGACTTAACTGCTAAGGTCATCAGTCCATAAGCTTACACACTACTTAAACTAAATTACGCCCATGCCCAAGGGAGGACTCGAACGTCCGCCGTGACCGGCCGCGCAGTCCGGGACTTCAGCGCCTGAGACCGCTCGGCTAATCCCGCGCGGCTCACTACACCCACCTTGCCGTCCGAGTAGTGGAAACGATATCTATCGGTGGAACGTCGAAGAAGTCGTTCGCACGCTTTTTCATCGACAAATTTCAGGTAAACTGTACTAGAGATTATCGAAAGATGTACACCGATAAGTTCCTGTGGATCAACGTGCATTACATCACGCAGGAAACGCTCTACTTCGTATGCCTTAGGTCGTGCGTACTGGGGATCGAACGTTACATTAATCGTGGTCTTTCTATAAGGAAGCGCCATCGTCGTTCGAGGTGATCTGTTTACACTGCAATACCCGCGCGGGTAAACAACGGCCCGCTTGCGGAGCGCCGCACAGAGCTCCGCGCACGTCCGCTTCCCAACACGGCTGAGAGCCGACTTCCCCTAAACCCCGTCCTACACTTACAGATTTATGGACAGCCCTGCAAAATTTATAGTGTCAGTTCCCTCCAGCAGCACTTCAGACATTATTCCAGTCCATGCTACGGCGTGTTCCGGCACTTCTACGTGCTCGCGGGGGCCCTACGCGATATTAGGCAGTTGCTCTAGATTCCTTGGCTCTTCAATGTATATGTATACCATCTCGTACACACAAATATCTTGGTGCTAATTTCATGTTATATAGAAGCCATTCCTTAAAATGAAGCCAAAACGTTGAAATAAACATAATCAACCAATGAAATTTCTAGCTTTCACAAGCTTTCTAAGATGTCGACATATAATAACCTATATTGCAGGAGGCCTTGACACTGCTGCCGGTTAACCTCAATATTAAAGTTACTGCTCTCTTTCTGCCTGGTATGGTCTTTAAATATGTTGATGAGATTATGTTCCGTCTCTTTATCCTGGTGTTTACTAATTACGTGGATGTAATTTTTCCCAGTAGTAGAAATGGAGGCCTTGGCCACTCGCTTCACGTGGGGTTTTGTCAAGGCTAAGACGTACCAGATGAAGATTAATAGCTTAGCAGTATCTTAGATGTTTAATAAATTAGCGTTTCTACGGAAATGTATAGAGATTTTGGTATTCTTACCGTAATCCAGCTTGATATTTCCGTGAAGACAACGGTATCTCACAGGCATCCTAAGACGATTGACAGTGCTATTAAGCTTCCTTGGACACATTGGATGCTACTTTCCATGTGTTGAACATTCGTAGTGAAGATAGTTTCTGAAGATACCCTGCGTGTTTCAATATTGCTCATCAGTCGACGTTGTTCGTATTGTGTTTAGCGACTGTTGGAAATCTATCTGTTCACCTGTACGAAAATGGGATTAACAAACTTCAGAATGCCACGATCGCTTTAGTAGAGCAGTTACTGAGATTACCGGTTTCGGCAAATCCACGTTGTCATCTTTGCGTCTTATGCACTAAGCTTCTAAGCATCTCACCTATGGGCGCAATAATTTGTGTCACATAACAATCAGTCATTCTAAGAACATGCATGCAATAATACAATGAAGAGTCAAAGAAATTGCTATACCAGCCTAATATCGTGTAGGGCCTCCGAAACCACGCAGAAGTGTCTCAACACGACGTGGCATTGACTCGAGTAATGTCTGAAATAGTGCTGGATTGAACTGACACCACGAATCTTGCAGAGCTGTCCATAAATCCGTAAGAGTACGACGACTTGGAGATCTCTTCTGAAATGAACGTTGCAAAGCATCCCACATATGCTCAACAATGTTTATGTCTGGGGAGTTTGGTGGCCAGCGGTAGTGTTTAAACTCAGAAGAGTATTCCTGGAGCCACTCTGTAGTAATTATGGACGTATGGTGTGTCGCATTGTCCTGCTGGAATTCTCAAAGTCTGTCGGAATCCATAACGGAGATGAATGGGTGCAGGTAATCAGACAGGATGCTTACGTGCGTGTCACCTGTCACAGTCGTATCTTGATTTATCAGGAGTCCCATATCACTCCAACTTCATATGCCACACGCCATTACAGAGCCTCCATCAGCATGAACAGTCAGTCCCCTGCTGTCACTAAGGGCCCATGGATTCATGAGGTCGCCTCCAAACCCGTACACTTCCATCCGCTAGATACAATTTGAAAAGAGACTTGTCAGACCAGGCAACATATTTCCATAAATGTCTTCAACATTTCGCGGCCCTGTCAGCAACTATGTGAATATTAATTTAATTTTAATAATGAAAAGCCTCAGTTCCACCTTCTTCAGAATAGCAGTAACAAACGGCAGTTACTGTTATTCTGAAGAAGGTTGGGTTATCCCGACTGAAACCTAGGTAAATTCTAGGTAAACGTTGCAACCGAGGCTGTTACTTTTAAAATTAAATCAACATGTATCCAGTCATCAACAGTCCAACGTCGGTGTTGACAGGCCCAGGGTAGACGTATAGCTTTGTGTCGTGAAATCATCAAGGGTATATGAGTGGGCCTTTGGCTCCGAAAACCTATATCGATGATGTTTCGTTGGATGGTTCGCACGCTGACACTTGTTGACGGCCGAGCGTTGAAATCCGCAGCAATCTGCACTTCTCTCACGTTGAACGATTCTCTTCATCATCTTTGGTCCCTTTCTTGCATGATCTTTTTGCGGCCGCAGCCATGTCGAAGATGTTGTCCTTTCCTGGATTCCTCATATTCACGATACACTCGTGAAATGATTGTATGGGAAAATCCCCACTTCATCTCTACCTCGGAAAAGCAGTGTGCCATGGCTCGTGTGTCGACCCCCACGTCCAGATCTTGATAAGGTGCCTTTTCAGTAGCAGCAACCGATCTAGCAGCTGCGTCAGACGTTGTTATCTTATGTAGGCGTTGCCGAATGCAGCGTCGTATTCTGCCTGTTTACATATCTCTGTATTTTTTCAAATGTTCAAAAGTATGTGAATTCCTAACAGACCAAACTGCTGACGTCATCGGTCCCTAGACTTACTCACTACTTAAACTAACTTAAACTGACTTATGCTAAGGATAATACACACACACAGACGCACGCACGCACACACACACACACACACACACACACACACACACACACACACACACACACACACACACACACACACACACACACACACATGCCCGAGGGAGCCCCGCAATCCGTGACATGGCGCCTCAAACTGCGCTTCCAGTCAACGCGGTTATCTCTGTATTTGAATACACATGCCTGCACCAGTTTCTTTGGCGCTTTAGTGTTTATCGGGGTGTCAAATGTAAAAAACATTCATTATATAAAATATCACACACATTGCGCCAAACGTACTTGCTAATGCCCGATTAGAAGTATCATAGAGACTCTGTGAGTCGCACAGGGGCTCACCGATGTCAAGAATCCAGATGGAAACAGAAAACTCTCACATCCACGTCGTTGATAATGGATCACGGTAAACGTCTACCCAGACGCTGTAACGGCTCAAATTATACTGCACAATCAAATTTGCAACACTGAGGTAATTATCAGCCGTTAGAACACGAAGGTTTGCATTTACAATGTAAATGAAATGTAAAATCATATGCGTCGGTTACTGATTTCAAAAACATGCACACTTGATATTTGAAGATTACAACGTTATTTATAGCGAATGGGAAATAATTGTTTGAATAAACTGTAAGTATATTTTGGCGTAGAATCCCAATACGCTATAAAGATGACATGTTCCCGTTTGAAAAATGTGAAGTTGGGTCTTCCACGTAGGAGCGGCGTTTGAGATGTGGTCATTTGTAGTACGGATAGATGTCCGCTTTACAAATTTTAACTTTTCACGAACACTATTTTCGTGCGATGCGCCGTTTCCTATATAATGACTAGTCTCAAGTTAAAACAAACATCCTATATACTCTTTTCAAGATATCGTGCATGAATGAATTTCATACGAATGCCGTGTCTTTGTGAGCATCTTCTTTTCCTTCAGGACCGTCATAATGTCCCGTATTAAGTTTGCTCTGAGATCCTAGAAAGTACGATTAACGATAATTTTGTGCATCCGTTCTTGTATCCTGAGTTATTTTGCTCAGGAGTGAGCTGATATCTTTCCAGTCGTGCCCGACTATTTACAGCATCTTCAGTGATAATGAATCAATATTTGATCTCGATTAAAGGGTAAATACCTACAGTAAGCTTATTTTTGACCCAGAATGTTCCTTCGATGTACTGCAGGGTCAACGAGACTGCCTAATTATAATGGTCCCATACGTTATCTCTACAAATGTTTCTTCTTCGATGAAACAAGTGTAACTTAGAATGTTTATCTTGATGTACTGTAACAATGTCCAGCCTTCCCCAAAGTTGCAAAAATGAATCAGAACGTTATTTGAGAATTATTTGGCCCCTTCTTGACATCCACAAACTTCGTACGGTACTGATAGCCATTCGATGTCCGAGCATACGCCAATACTTCTCAAGTGACAGTACGGTGTGTGGCAAAGAGTACTTCAAATGCTGTTTATATCACCTCCTTTTTTTTCGAAATTGCAAGTGGTGTTCGAGTAGAACTGCTGTCGTTAAGGATCAGTATAAGCTCAAATATACACCCGAAGAAAAAAATTTTAAAAAATTCTACGCACAACGAAATAATTATCCGAATCTGATGGAGATCGATAGATCAGATGTGCACGTACGGCCGAAAAACTAGACGAGATTTCAGAAAAATGGGATGATTTATTCAAGAGAAAGAGTTTCGCAGATCTAGAAATTCCGTAACACGTTGGTCCACCTCTCGTCCTTATGCGAACAAGCTGTTGTTCGGCTCGTTATTAAGTGACTACTGGGCCAATTGAACAGAATTTGGTACGATATCCCTCAGTAGGAGATCCAACAACTCTATCAATCGACGCCAAGCCGAATAACTGCTTGCGTAAGGGCCAGAGGTGGACCAACGTGTCTTCAGTTTCTGAAGCTCATTCTCTTGACCAAATTACTGAATTTATCTGCAATTCTAAGCAACTGTTTGTCTGTACATGTACACCACATTTACTGATTTCCGTCACGTTCGGATAATTCCCCCCGTGGTGCGTTGTCCTTTTTCTTTCAGTGCAATTTTCACCGCTATGGACTTTTCACACAATGTATGTAACAGAAACTAAAACGTTCCATTGCCTTTCTTGGAACGTGTGACTTGATTACTTTAGCACTAAATTTCTCCTTAATGGAAAATGCCTTTCTCATATAACCTGTGCTTGTAGTTCGACAAGGGACACCGTCACAACTTTCAAATGTTCAAATGGGTGTGAATTCCTAAGGGACCAAACTGTTCACATCATCGTTCCCTAGACCCATGCCCGAGGGAGGACTCGAACCTCCAATGGGAGGGACCGCGCAGTCTGTGACATTACGCCTCAAACCGCTAGCCACTCCGAGCGGCTGACAATTTTCACACTTGCTGTACGAACCCAAGGACTTTATTTGGAACATCCATATCTCTTCCATTAATCCAACTTCATATGAATCGTAGGCTGGTGAGCAACACTAAGGATTCAATCTAACGAAAAATCTGTAAGTTATTCAACTGTCAATCGTGTAACCAAACGCCAAGGATTTATCTTCCTATTCTTTGTTGAGGATCAACTTTCAATCGCTCTTCTTATAGTCTGTCCTCAGGAGCCGCTTGGTGCGCAATGGACCGAATAGCAGGGATACGTTGTCACTGTTTCCACGTTCTCTGTATCTGATTTTATTTTAAGGAGGTCATAAAAGTTAAAAATGCGTTGTTATGTCACTCCAGCACCAGATCACCAACCTGACTTCACAAGCACTATGAGGCGATTGTGCATCAGTTACCGCAGAGCTGCTGTTCAGTCTGTGGGAAGAACTCTCGTAACAGCAGAATGTATGCTTTGTGGTCAATAATGTTGACATTGATCACTTCAGGACAAACTATTTGAACTACTTTTTGGTTTCATGGGTCAATCGTGTCTTCAGAAATACGGCTTAAGGATCCTCCTAATGATAGTATGTATTCTGTCTAATCAATAGCTGTCACATTGTATACTTTAGCATAAACTATTCGAAATACTCTTTAGTTTTACATGTCACTCAACCCTTCACAAACACGGTTGCAAGGACGCTCGTAACGTCAGGAAGCCTGCTATGGAGCCAACAGTAGCCACGTTGCACATTTCACGACAAATGATTCGAATAACTGTTTGGTTTTGTGTGTCACTCATGTCTTCAGAAAGACAGCGGAAAGAATCTTCGTAATGGTAGAGCGTGTACTGTGTAGTCAGCAGTGATCACACTGTACCTTTAGCACAAACAATTACAACTATTTTTTTGATTTCATGAATACTCACCCCTTCACAGACACAGCTGAAAGAACTTTTATAATGACAGGCTGCGTGCTGTGTAGTCAACAGTTTCCGCATTATGTATATTCCAGGACAAACTATTTGAACTACTCTTTGGTTTCATGTATCATTCATGCCTTCAGACACACGGCTGAAGCACGTGTCGTATTGAGCGCCCTAGACACTCTAATCAGAAAATCTGTTACTAACAGCATGCCTAACGTGTGGCCAATGGTGCTCGCATGGTACAATCCGAATTACTTTTCCATTTCATCTATCACTCGTCACTGTAAGTCAACGTTAATAAATACTGTTTGACGAAACTGTGTGCCGCTCTGGGACACCAGCCAGTATGCTTTTGTCTCTCGGAGCATAGCGCTTAAAGAATGGGATATGCAGTTACAACTCATGACCCGCCATTCACAGCTTCAGTTCTATCATTACGTTTCTCTTGCTGTCTTCACTACAGATGAAAGAATCTTTCTCAATCTGTTTCCACAACTATGATAAACATTAAATATAACATTATGTGACACCATAACCTGCTTTTTAAAATATCAGTTGATGTGTTAGCAGTTTCGGTCAAAGACCTTTATCCAACACAAGTCGTACAAAAGGTCACTAATAAAGAAAAATTCAGACGGAAAGGACACGTCAAAACCGTTGTAAATATACAAGCGACACTTACAACATGACTACGCATCATTTATAAATACAGGTACTATATTCCTAACCTGTGCGTTTTTGATGTATGTATGTAACTGTTGCTGCTACCCCAAGCTGTAATACTGTTTATTTTCAATTTTAGAACCTCAATTTTACGTGAAACTTTTCTATATTCCTGACATTTGTACAACAGATACTGAATCTACATCTACAGCCACAGACGTATTCCGCAAGCCACTAAATAGTGCATGGCGAAAGGTAATTCGTGCTACTGCCAGTGTTACTCTTTACCGCTCCACCCGCTAACGGAGCGACAGAAAATCGATTGTCTGCTGTCTTCCTTTACGAGCCCTGATTCCTTCTGCCTTGTCTTCACAATTCTTACACGACTCGTAAAGCTGCCAGTAGGGCTGTGCTGAAGCAATTTCTGGTTGTTTAAACTCTGGCAAAAGTGTTCCTGTAAAAGAACGTCTTCTTCCTTCCAGTGAATCCCATTTGAGTTCGGTTAGCATTTCCGTAATACTCACGAGTTACTCGAACCCACCGGCAGCTAATCTAGCAGCTTGTCTCTGAATTGTATCGATGCCTTCCTTTAATCCGACCTGGTGAAGATACAAAAACTCGAGCAGTACTCAAGAATGGGTCGCACAAGTATTCTGCACGTTCTATCATTTGTCATGCAGCACACCTATAATATTGTGTTCGAGCACAACAAGAGTATTTTTCTTGCTTACCTGCTTGATGTACATTGTACCACACTTTAGCAAACCGTAGTTCATCACACAAAATAAAAAATTACTCCAAATCATCCCGTGTTTTTCCACAGTCTATGGGACACCAAGAAATTTTTTCTTTGTTTGTGTGTTTTGTGAAATACGAACTATATGGACCAGAGAGTCCACAAACGTTAACAAGTACTTCTAGTACTGTCTGTAATCATAAAGGAAGGGGCAGCCTTCAAATTTCCTGTGCTGCCAGCAAAGGGGTGACTAGCTGTTTCTTATCGTCTCTTGTTCTCCAGCTTTCGCTACGTAAGCATCTGTCTTGTTAGCTCTTAGGGACCATGAATGTATTTGCATTTATTTAAATTATTAATACCTGTCAGATTTATTTATTTAACAACTCAAACATACCCCTTCATATTAATCTCTTTTAGCTAGCAGCCTTGTTTGCAGCTATTCGTGACAGAAATTCAAGAGTGCCAACGTGGAGCCCATCCGCCATTGGGGTAATCGAAATACTGATTAGAAAATTATCAGATCTTTTATCGTTCACAAATGAACCTGCAGTTTCTCGTAAGTCCGACACTCGGTTAACCATAAAGCATAACGCGATTGACCGATTACGTTATACGCTCACCTTTTCCAAATTATGCTGAGCCACGTCTGTAACTTTGTGTTTCTCTCCAGCACCAGTCTGGAATTACAGAAAATCACAAGAGGAATCAACAAGCACTGCTCCGCTGATTTAAGTTGACATTACTAAGTTGATTTTCAACTGGGAAGTGGCAGGTGATTGCGACTACATTGCTTACGTTCTCTATCTTCCTTCCACCTTGCAAAGCAGGCAAGGTAGCGGTTACAAATCAAGTCACCTAGAGAGGACACTGTCCGCAACAACAAGTAGCACAGCGTTATTAGCAAACAGTCGCAGACTGTTGCTTATACTATCGGTCAGAGCTTATATGTATGTTGAGAACAAAACTGGTCGTTATTAGCAAACGGTCGCAGATTGCTGCTTGCCCTACTGGTCAGAACTGTTGTGTATATTGAGAACAAAAGTGGCCTTATCACACTTTCCTGCGCACTCCTGTCGATACCTTAGGCTCCGAGAAACATTCGCCATCCAAACAACGTGCGGAGATCTATTACTTCTTCTTCTTTTTCTTTTTCTCTTGTTAAGGCGTTTGCAGAACCAGGCATAGCATTTAGTTCTCTTGTCCCCAAAATCTATTCATTGTCCCTTTTCTTATCTTACACTCTTATTCTGAGATCTTCAGTATCCTCTTCTCTTGTCTGCTCCACTGTCCTTTTCCTCTGTCCTTCCCTGTCATCGATCTCCGGCGTATTGGACAGTGCGTACTCCCTACTCGACTTTTCCTTTCATTCCACTTTGTCCCCAAATCTGACCAGTCCTTCCGGAGTTCAACAATCCAGCTGGTTCCTGTCTTTCTTCTTGTCCTCCACGTTGTTCCTCATACTCTTTTGGTCATACTGTCCATACACATGCAGCTCACATGTCCGACAAACCTCGCCCTTTTCAATCTGACTTCTTCTGATATCGTCCTCATGCTCCTGTACAGTTCTTCGCAGCTCTCACCACCTCGTTTAAGGCCAAGTCTATTCCTCAGTATTTCTCTCCTCTTTTTTCTAGTTGTTCTGCATCAAAGCTTTATAGTGTTGTCCTCTAAGCAGCATATGCCACTACACTTCTCACTGTTAGACTACTGAGGATCACATGAAAGAACTTACGTCTTCTTTCTTTTTCCTTCCTTTTGTTCCACTAATTTTATATTCTTTCCTTTGTTTTTCTCTTATTCCTTCTGTCCGTATTACGGTTGTATTTTTCTCTGTTTTCCCCTAGAAGTCCTTGAAACGTTTTGCTTTTGCTCTAAATTTCTCTTTTTCTCCTATTTTTTTCTCTGTTATTTCCATTTCCCTCAGTCTGTTTTAAGTTCTTTGATCCACGTCATTGATGTTTCTGGGCTTGTGTTAACAAAGTTAATTTCCACA
The DNA here is from genome assembly GCF_023897955.1 of Schistocerca gregaria. NCBI lineage: Eukaryota > Metazoa > Arthropoda > Insecta > Orthoptera > Acrididae > Schistocerca > Schistocerca gregaria. The sequence continues at coordinate 106,613,169 of NC_064921.1, read as the reverse complement.
TTGCGATTTTAGATGTCTACATAGAATATAACTCGTCATGTCTAATGTGTTGGATATTCGTTCTGTAATTTCATAAACTTCACGTTTAAGTAATCATTTCCATTTCTGAAATAGTATCTTGGTCTTAGATCTACCTTGTTATTTCCCTTTATTCTTTTATATTTCACCTAATTCTTTGGCTGTTTTTAACAAAAGGCACCTTGAAGGATGAGGGCTTCCTGGTCTTATGACAGTGTTGTAATATCAGAGACTTGCATTAATGGAAGCGGACTTCATGTTACATAAGTTTTCTGTTAACTGAAAAGCCGCTTTCTTTTTTCTTGTCCTCCCAAATTAGCCTCTCTATCCAAAGCATTTCGTTGTCATTTCACCAATATATTTAAATTTCTAAAACTATTTCCATGTTTTTAGGTACCTCCTTTGAGTATGTCATAATCTCTGCAACTTCTAAAGATATAATAAGGCGTGCTTTTGAAACTTTATCTTGAAGAGAATTATCTGCATTGTTGCCTCTTCTATACTGGGCGGTTAGTCTGGAAAGCTTGTAAGGCTGTAGGAGGGGTAGGTTGTGCTAAGAAATAATTGTAAATTCTGAAGGATGGGACTTTACCTTTTCCAGATGTGCTAGTCCGCCGCCAGAATGATGGGTCATTGAGACATTCTGTGCGCAGAAAACCTACGCACACAGATCTATATCTGCAGGCGCCTAGCTACAATCATCCCGCACAAACCGCCATTGTTCTTAGTACCTTAATACATCGGGCGCACGTAACATCGGCCGATGAAAACCTTCGCGCTAAATTAGAACACCAGCAGAAGGTCCTTAAAGAGAATGGCTACAAATCACGCACAGCTATGATAAGAAACAACGCACTGAGGACACAACGTTCCTTCCACACGGCGGGAATGTGTCTTCTAAAACAGGCAGATTGCTTAGGAAAACTAATCTCATCGTTGTCTTCAATCCACCAGTGAAAAGCTTGGCCCTGGTTGGATCCGTTAAAGACGACTTGCAGTTCAAAAAAAGCGGGCGTTTACTAAATTCCCTGCATACATAGTCCAGGCGACACGAAATGTCCAGGAGCGTTATGTAGAACACGAAAGATGCACTCGAATACAATAGAACATAAATTTTAGCACAAGTTTCCAGTTTTTCGAATTCAGCAATCAAACAAAATCGACGGGGTCATTCGATACTCAGTGATTAAGCATCGCTCACTTCCACTACCGAGGGCAGCACACGCAATTCGTCTATACTCCGCATTTCATCACCTGACGCATGCACCGAAAGACGCCAGAACATTTCGCATGCGCGAGATTCGGCATAAATCCATAAATGCACCCGGGCTCTCAACAGCCACCCCTCTTTTTCTATGTCCCCTCCCTCCATCGGCTCCCCCCTTTTTTCTTTTCCTCACCCCCCCCCCCTTTTCCCCTCATCGGTCCAGGTCCTCCCTCGCCCCATCTGCCGTCGTTTCACCTATAGTGCTGTTTTAAGTGACTGTTGAGTGTTGTGCGTCCCCTGTCAGTGTTGCGAAAAGCCATCATACTGTCGCTAGTGTTTTTTTTTTAACCTCGTGCGAACAGGCTGCAGAGCAGTGTAATGTGGTGCTGCCAGCCCCAACCCTCCGGGGGAGGGGGAATCGAAATTAAAGAAAAAAATTAAAAAACTGGGCTCTTCAGTAGCTGTCTACTCAAATGAAGGTGACTCGATGACCCTGGGTCGAAATATCATGGCAAAATGTCGACAGGATCCAGGTGCACATCCGAAAATTATTATAACTGAGATATAATTATTAAGAGAAGTACTCGATACGTTGCACCGTTTCCGAGTTAATTACCACTGAAGCTAGTCAATTGTGCCTTTACACGAACGAATTGAATAGGGCCGCCAGATAAAATTAGTGTCAGTTGTTCTCTTAGGGTAGTCGAAAGCGCACGATACTGCTCAGCCTTTGCTTCGGGTTCGAGTGGCATCTCAATTTTTGTATCGCTGTCTTGTTTGGTTTTGGAAACAAACGAAGAACACGTTTGGCGACACAAATCTCTGGCGGGCCGCTTGAATTTCCGTGCGTGAGCTTGATTGCCTAACTTAAGTGCTAAGTAACTCGGAAACGGTGCAGCATAGCGAATTATTTTCTGAACAGTTAATTCTCAGCACAACCTACCGTGCATTACACTTACCAGCTTTTCAGACTCTTCCTGACTAAGTTTTTAGTTCCTTCAAGGGCGTAGCCAAAGGGAGGAGGGAGAGAGGAGTGGTGGTGGTGATGGTGGGGGGGGGGGGGGAGGGGGGTTCCACAGTGCCAGCGCCCTCCTATTACTTAAACGGAATTCCACACCTCCTAGTGCCCATGTAGTGAAAGTGTAAGATATAAACGGCGATCAGAAAGTTTCCGTTAGCTGGCGTTACTGCAGCTTATATGAGACGTAGCACGACTCCTGAGAGGGTAAATCAGCACCTGCTCGTGGGCAAGGAATTAGTGCGGCATTCGTGCCTTTCTGGCGTGCATGCAGTAAACGTGGAAGCGTTTACTATGGCGACGTTATTACCAAATGCTTCTAAACAGGATCAACGTGCTCTTATTCTTTTCTTGGTAACCATCGGAGAACTAAGAGTGTGTATAGCGCAGCACGTCTGACGAAAAGCACCGTTGTGGAACTGTGTGACAAGGGGCGCCCCCACTTCATGTTAGCGCACGTCCCCATATCGTAAATGTCGTATCACAAAAGTTACGCCAACTCAAGCCGGAGATAGTCGAGGACACATCCTACAGGCCTGATAACTCCCTATGCGATTATCACGCATTTGGCCCCTTAAAAAAGGACTTGATCGACAATTCCTGGTCCCGGTGGAGGTTCGAGTCCTCCCTCGGCCATGGGTGTGTGTGTGTTTGTCCTTACGATGATTTAGGTTAAGTAGTGTGTAAGCTTAGGGACTGGTGACCTTAGCAGTTAGGTCCCATAAGATTTCACTCACATTTGAACATTTTTTTTGACGGTTCCTGTCGGACGAGAATGTACAGCAGTCAGTTACGCACTTCTTCACGAATCAGAACATAGTGTTTTTACCAAACGGATATCTTCAACCTGATGCGTCGGTTGAATGATTACCTCCACGAATAGGCAATTTTTCTTGAGTGTCAGACATATTCTGTTATGTACGCCCTTCAAAAGGAAACGTTTTGATCGACCCTTGTAATTTGTTTTCATTGTTATGACGAGAAAGAGATACACATTATCGATAGTCAAGAAGACCGTAGACAGATTTAAACCATCTATGTATCGATTGCACTACCGGCTGTCACCTGTCCCTACATTAACCAAGGCCAATTGTCCTACAGTTTTGGCCTTATTTGAGTTCAGTTGTTATTGTGCTAATCAGTTCAGATCTTATATGTAGTTGAATTTAATGTAAGTGCCACCGTTTATTGTTTTTGTGCTGTGTGCTGTTCTGACAGTTTTTAACTTTGGATAACTTTGTAACAATAAATAAGAGGAATACCGAGTTCGATTTTTCCACCTGGGTTTTGGTACATTGAAAATATGTTTGCAGTACTATAAGAGCCTAATTACCTATTTTGTAACAGTTTAATGTCGGCACTGCTGTCGTCATTAGGAGAGTGGTAGAACCTTAGGGTTGTAATATTTCAATATTTTACAAGGCAGTGGTGCGGTAAACAGCATTGCGAATAGCATTAGAATGAGTGCATAAAAATACACTTGGATTTGTCTGTGTCGTCGCGAAATAGCGTTGATCAACAAAATATCGCTCAGTCGGCGACTGTTACGTTTATTTTAAAAAAATTGTTCAACGTTATATCATTTGTAGCTTAAATGGAAAAATATTGCCCAGTCTGGTCACCCGGGCGGTACTCAAATTACGAAAATGTGCTTCTATTCTGGAAGACGGGGAAGGGTTTGTGGAGAACGGCAGGGATACGTGATGACAGGACATTCTGTAGTTCGTTCGTTTCTAAAAAAACATTTTTTCAGTAGGCTGCTCAAATTTCTCAAAGCCGCCAATATCTACATCACCCCTCCTTTCGTCCAAAATATATTTTCGCTCTTGTAATACTGTTTAACTGAAATTACGAATTCCTTGTGCTATTAAATCTTTAGATATGCATGCATTCATGCACTATCATATAAGGAAATAAGCACATCTAAAGGAAAAACATGCAGTATAAGAGTGCCATCTTTTGTTGCGTTGCATTATATTTTATTTAAATACAGTGTACAACCACCAGTTTTTCCAAAATCTCCACCGACCGGGGTAGGTCTGCGGCTTGAGGCGTTGAGCTAGCAGTCTATGGAGTCAGAGGGCGAGGTGGTTCAGTAACACTGAAAATGGTTTTTTCTGGTTTCCCATTTTCAATTTAGGCAAATTCCGCGGTTGGTTCCTCAATATAGGGCACAGTCAACACCTGCCAAATTCTTTCTTTCCTGGCAGATTTCAGCCTCTCCGATTAAATTGAAAGACTTGCACCGAAGGCCTGGCGTACATCTCTTGGGAGACTCTCAGCACTAAAAGGCACATTTACATCGGAATGCGGCTATCAATTGTCACTTTGTACTATGTATCTCCACATAAAGATGCCTCACTTGAGGAACGGCGATGTATCATGTCTTCAAGTTTTACTACAACAATTATGCTCTGCTGTGAAGGGTCTGATTCGCCATGTCCGCGAAACAGTAAGGCCAACCGTCAGAGCTCTAACGTATTTGTAAATAAAAGTCGTATTAACGACGACGTATGTTATACATCAGAGCAGTTTATTAGCATCAAAGACTGTGTAAGCATATTATCATGGGAAATTAGAAACTGATTTATGACGTCGCACACATTAGACACTATTTGAAATTAACATGTGAATCAAGGTTAACATTCCAAAACTGTAGCTCATAGCTTCTGTGTATTCCGTTTCATTTAGCAAATAAGTTCGGTTGTTATAGTTCCGAGCTGACTGTTGAAATAATAATTTAAAAGAAGTTCTTCGTCGGCCAAGGAAATTGAAACATTTAAATGAAATGAAAGACATTTAATAAAATTTGAGTACGAATCGAAGAACCTGGGATGCTTTGTTATGCTGAAACAATTCTGACTTGGTTTCAGCTAAGTTGTAATTTTAAATAGAGTATTGTAATAGGAGAAAGAGCGCAATTGTCAAAAGAGATTTGAACACGTTTAAATGTATATGTTATCCATCAGAATGTTCAAATTCTTGTGCTCTGCGATAGTGAAACGTATATTACAAGATTGAGCTGTGTTTTGTTAGCAAAAGAGCAATACATTATATTTGGATTTTAATTGGTTTGGCAATAGAGCGAATGTATCATATTGCCGAATATGGAAATATTTCATTGCGCATTTGGGTGTTTCTTATGTATATACTGTTGAGAATACATGCTATAATGCAATACATTTTTATAAAATACTTTTCTTGTTAATTTTTATAGACCACTACAATTTGTATGAAGGGAACCGGAAGGCAAATTATCTACGTGTACATAAAATTAATAAATGAATAAACAAATTTTCAGAATAAAACGTTAAACAAGAGCCTTCGTAAGGTCTTCTTTAACTAATAGGACTCCCCCCTTTTGATAAAATCCTGCCTGTGTCCTTGATTCCTTCTTCTTCTGTTGCGTTCCTCCATTCCCTGATTACCTTTTCTGATTCACATCTGAATTGGTGAGCGAACAATCCATGTCCTCAATTTACTTTAGTGTCGAATTTAAAATGCTTGGTCGTTTCACGTAAAATCTTTTTATCCTGTCTGTTATTCCCTTATTGCACCTTTTCACTTCTGTTATTTACTCTCCCGGTGGTTCTGTTACTTGCGAAGTCTTCGAGTCACCCTAATATGGATGATAACGAACTTTGACACAAAGCGGTGAGCTGTTACGGAATAATTGAAACAACAACTTACGATATTGTGTAATGTCATTTGCGGATTAGTACAGACCCTTAAAAGTTAAATCTTGTTCCTGCAACACTCTGTACACTTTCAAACAATGACGCGTCGAAAACCTAGAAATCACATACGATCACAGCTGACAGTTTGGTTCCAGTTGAGACGACAGACAGGCCGGTGCTCAGCTGAACATCATGAGGTGCGAGGCTCGCCTCGAGTCGGCCTCTCTGTCCGGCCGCCCGTCTCCGCAGCCGACGCAGCCGCCGCCCCCGCCGCTGCCTCCCACGCCGTCGCCTCTCCCCCTCCCCTTACCTTTACCCTTTGCCGTGGGTTTGGGTCTGGGCTTGGGTTTCTCCTTGGCACGCCGTGACGGAGCAGCCGCGCGCCGGCCGAGTCTTTTTACGGGCTTGCCTCGCGCACTGCGCAGGCGCCGGGCGACGGAGCGGCATCGCCCACTGGACAGCTGGCGACGTCTACTCGTCCTGGAGCAACAGGTGCGGCGCCCGGCTGTCGCCCTCGGTGGGACTCGGACTCTGTGGTGACAGGTGCAAGCGGTTAGCGCACACTGTCGCCACGCGTTTACTGCATGCGGCGACAAAAGATACTTCGGGCAGCAATATGGGATTGTTGGTCCGCCTCCATGCAACACACTTTTGTCAGATATAGCGGGTGATCAAAAAGTCAGTATATATTTGAAAACTGAATAAATCACGGAATAATGTAGATAGAGAGATACAAATTGACACACATGCTTGGAATGACATGGGGTTTTATTACAACAACAACAAAAAATAATACAAAAAGTTAAAAAAATATCCGACTTATGGCGCTTCATCTGATCAGAATAGCAATAATTAGCATAGCAAAGTAAGACAAAGCAAAGATGATGTTCTTTGCAGGAAATGCTCAATATGTGCACCATCATTCCTCAACAATAGCTGTAATCGAGGAATAATGTGAACAGATTAAGGAAAGGCAAACCTACATTTCTAGCATTTGTAGATTTAGAGAAAGCTTTCGACAATGTTGACTGGAATACTCTCTTTCAAATTCTAAAGGTGGCAGGGGTAAAATACAGGGCAAAAGACTATTTACAATTTGTACAGAAACCAGATGGCAGTTATAAGAGTTGAGGGGCATGAAAGGGAAGCAGTGTTTGGGAAGGGAGTGAGACAGGGTTGTAGCCTCTCTCCTGTGTTATTCAATCTCTATATTGAGCAAGCAGTAAAGGAAACGAAATTCAGAGAAGGTATTAAAGTTCATGGACAAGAAATAAAAACGTTGAGGTTCGCCGATGACATTGTAATTCTGTCAGAGACAGCAAAGGACTTGGAGGAACAGATGAACGGAATGGACAGTGTCTTGAAAGGAGGATATAAGATGTACATCAACAAAAGCAAAACGAGGATAATGGAATGTAGTCGAATTAAGTCGGGTGAAGTTGAGGGTATTAGATTAGGAACTGAGACACTTAAAGTAGTAAGGAAGTTTTGCTATTTGGGGAGCAAAATAACTGATGAAGTTCGAAGTAGGGATGATATAAAATATAGACTGGGAACGGGAAGGAAAGCGTTTCTGAAGAAGAGAAATTTGTTAACATCGAGTACAGATTTAAGTGTCAGGAAGTCGTTTCTGAAAGTATTTGTATGGAGTGTAGCCATGTATGGAAGTGAAACGTGGATGGTAAATAGTTTGGATAAGAAGAGAATAGAAGCTTTCGAAATGTGGTGCTACAAAAGAATGCTGAAGATTAGATGGGTAGATCACATAACTAATGAGGAGATACTGAATAGAATTGGGGAGAAGAGGAGTTTGTGGCACAACTTGACAAGACGAAGGGACCGGTTGGTAGGACATGTTCCGAGGCTTCAAGGGATCACAAATGTAGCATTGGAGAGCAGCGTGGAGGGTAAAAATCGTAAAGGAAGACCAAGAGATTCAGAAGGAAGTAGGTTGCAATAGGTACTGGGAGACGAAGAAGCTTGCACAGGATAGAGTAGCATGGAGAGCTGCATCAAACCAGTCTCAGGACTGAAGACAACAACAACAACGGCACTGTAAAGTATGTCCGGAGCTATGGTGAGGCATTGGCGTCGGATGTTGTCTTTCGGCATCCCTAGAGATGTCGGTCGATCACGATACACTTGCGACTTCAGGTAACCCCAAAGCCAATATTCGCACGGACTGAGGTCTGGGGACCTGGAAGGCCAAGTATGACGGAAGTGGTGGCTGAGCACACGGTCATCACCAAACGACACGCGTAAGAAACCTTTCACGGGTCATCTGTAGGACATTTTGTCAACTCTGTTTTTTTTTGTTCTAATAAAATCTCGTGTCATTGCAAGCATGTGCGTCAATTCTTACCTCTCTATCTACATTATTGCGTGGTTTATTAAGTTTTCAAATTTATACTGACTTTTTGATCACCCTGTATATTTGAGGTGATCCATTATACGTGACCGGGCCAAATATCTCACGAAATAAGCATCAAACGAAAAAATTACAAAGAACGAAAGCAATCTAGCTTGAAGGGGGAAACCAGATGGCGCTGTCGTTAGCCCGCTACATGGCGCTGCCATAGGACAAACGGATATCAACTGTGTTTTTTAAAAATATGAACCCCCATTTTTATTAATTATTCGTGTAGTACGGAAGGAAATATGAATGTTTTGATTGGATCACTTTTTTCGCTTTGTGATAGATGGCGCTGTAATAGTCACAAACGTGGTATCACGTAACATACCGCCAGTGCGGACGGTATTTGCTTCGTCATACATTAGCCGTGTTAAAATGGACCGTTTACCAATTGCGGAAAAGGTCGATATGGCGTTGATGTATGGCTATTGTGATCCTAATTCCCAACCGGCGTGTGCTATGTACTCTTCTCGGTATCCTCGACGACATCATCCAAGTGTCCGGACTGTTAGCCGGATAGTTACGTTATTTAAGGAAACAGGAAGTGTTCAGCTACATGTGAAACGTCAACCATGACCTGCAACAAATGATGATACCCAAGTAGGTGTTTTAGCTACTGTCAAGGCTAATCCGCACATCAGTGGCAGACAAATAACGCGAGAATCGTGCATCAACAAAAACGTCGGTGTTGAGCATGGTACACCAACATCGATTGCACCCATACCATATTTCTATGCACCAAGAATTGCATGGTGACGAATTTGAACGTCGTGTACAGTTCTGCCACTGGGCACAAGAGAAATTACGGGACGATGACAGATTTTTTGCACGTGTTCTATTTAGCGACTAAGCGTCATTCACCAACAGCGGTAACGTAAACCGGGATGAAATGCACCATTGGGCAACGGAAAATCCACGATGGCTGCGACAAGTGGAAGATCAGCGACCTTGGCGGGTTAATGTATGGTGCGGCATTGTTGGAGGAATATAATTGGCCCCCATTTTATCAATGGCAATCTGAATGGTGCAATGTTTGCTGATTTCCTACGTTATGTTCTGACGATGTTACTACAAGAAGTTTCACTGTATGACAGAATGGCGATGTACGTCTAACATGATGGATGTCCGGCACATAGCTCACGTGTGGTTGAAGCGGTATTGAATAGCATAATTCATAACAGGTGGAATTGTCTTCGAAGCACCGTACCATGGCCCGCACTTTCAAAGCATCTGACGTCCCCGGATTTCTTTCTGTATGGACAATTGAAGGATATTTGCTATCGTAATCCACCGACAACGCCTGACAACATGTGTCAGCGCGTTGTCAGTGCATGTGCGAACATTACGGAAGGCGAACAAATCGTTTTGGGGACGAATGTCGTTCCCCGTATTGCCAAATGCATTGAGGTTGACGGACATCATTTTAATCATTAATGCATTAATGTGGTATTTACAGGTAATCACGCTGTAACAACATGCGTTCTCAGAAATGTTAAGCTCACAAAGGTACATGTATCACGTTGGAACAACCGAAATAAGATGTTCAAAAGCACCTACTTTCTGTATTTTAATTTAAAAAACCTACCTGTTACCAATTGTTCGTCTAAAATTGTGAGCCATATGTTTGTGACTATTACAGCGCCATCTATCATAAAGCGAGAAAAGTGGCCCAACAAAAACATTCATATTTCTTTACGTATTACACGGATATATAATAAAAAATATGGGTTCCTATTTTTAAAAAGCGCAGTTGATATGTTGATATCCGTTTGACTTATTGGAGCACCATCTAGCGGGCCAACCATAGAGCCACCTGGTTTCCCCCTTCAAGCTAGATTTCTCCCTTCAAGCTAGACAAGTTTCCTTCTTCGTAGTTTTTTCGTTTGACACTTATTTCGTGAGATGTTTGGCCCAGTCACCATCAATGGACTTCGTTGGATGGCTTGCAGCTAGTTTTAGGTACAGAGAAACATAATCACCTTGGCCGCGATCCAAGTCGGACCCAAAATCCGATATTGTTGTTTTTGTATGAAACGACGGACCAAACTGAAGAGTTTCAAGATAAAATTATTGACATTCTGGGCTTTATGGGAGGGTCCGAGAGACTGGGGAGAGAGCGTGGTAGAAGGTGGCTGTAGTGAAAAGAACAACAGAGATCCGAAGCACCCATAACATGTCTTCAAACCGCCCGTTTTCTAGGGACTGTACTCCGTGTTCTCTGACTTTACTCGACCTGTAGATGGCTAAACGGCATTAGTTGGTGAGTGAAAATAATGAGTAGGGGGAAGTGCCGTCAACTGGACTCCCCCCGTCTCCCTATCCCTTTCCCCGACCTCCGCCAACCACTAAAGCGATCCCCCCGGTCTCTTGCCTCTACATTCTTCTGAACTCTAGTGGAAGCAGTAGTTTAGGCTTCTGACACTTTGTAGTGGAATGAGCAAGTCGCCCACTTCACTCGTTATTAGGTTTGTGCATAAATTCGCAACGTATTTCTACAAATTTAATAAACTCAACAGACAGACATAACAGAGACATTAGCCAATAGTAATTATTCTCCTTCACTATTTACCCCAGTCTGGCAACACTGGGGTAGCTTTTCGATTCCGTGATTGCAGAAATACGATATTTCGAGGGGAAAAACTAGTCGATCCATGTTGGGAGCGCAGTTTCACTCGGAAAGGAAGTCCCTTGAAGGTTGTTCGATAGAGAGCGGAAATCTGAGGGCTTCAGATCGGGTGAATAAGTTAGGTGAGAATGACTTCTTTTGTAAAGCCTCGTCACCAGTTTTGTAAAGGCCTCGTCGCTGCTGCTGAGGAGGCCGAGTTGTCACTGATGTCGCGGAAGACCGAGTTTGTCGAAACGGCTTCTGGTGCAGTAAACGGCTAAGACAATTTCTCCCTGCCACTGGTACACAGGTACGCCCCAAGGTCAGGTAACAGGATATGAGAACAAAGGTTCGACAATACTCCAACAAATTAGTAACAAAGTCACACAAATGGGTTAAAAAGGCTTACTTATCTTAGTGACTAGTAGAATAATGAAGTCGGCAACAATGCTTGTAATATAACATCAGAAAAGCTCTCACTGGATAAGTGCAAATAATCGTAGGTAAACTTCACAGTACGTAGCAAATGCAATTTACAAGTGCCTGTTCCCTTTTAACAGTTCACTAAACGACGTTTCCTGTTGAATACACACGTGTACGACGACTTTTAACCAAGTGGGCGAGAGCTGCTCCTCTCTCTTCCGTGTAGACTTCTGTCAGTTGCCGTCAGGTCATTGGCGGATTGTACTCGGCCGGCTGTTGCCCGAGGCGAAGTCGATATCTTCATCATCAGCGCCGCCCGTGGCGCAGCTGGAACTCGCGAAAGTGGCGAGTCTCTGCGGCACTGGCACCGGCTTGCTTCTTTGCGCCTGTGGTGCTTTTGCCCTGGCTATGTCCTGTTCGGACGACACAGCAAGTTCCCAACCCAACTCCTGTGTAGTGTTTTTTCTCAGTCAAGCAGAATGCGGGCGAGCGTTATAGTGGAGCAGCGTCACTTCCCGCAGTCTTCCTGGTCAATGTTCTTGGAGTGCGTCGGCAAGATGTCTCAGTTGTTGACAATAAATGTCGTCAGTAATTTCTGCACCTGGGAGAAGTAACTCGTAGCACTCCACACCGTCGCTGTTTCACCAGAAGCATAACAGTACCTACTGCTTTGCTTAGACTCAGTCATTCCTTTCATTACCTACTGTTATCATAACGACACCGTTTCTCGTCACCCCTAACGATACAGGATAGGAATGGTCGATGTTGCTCACTAGCCAATTGACGGAGCAAGCGAAAATGCACATATGGCCATTCCCAGATTTTTATTATTTTGGCTAAGAGAATGCGGTACCGAGAGCCTGATTTTTGAAACTTTTCCATCGCAAGAAAATGTCACACAATCGTGGAATATCACAGTTCATCACATTCGCCAGTTCTCGAGTACACTCACGTGGATGTTTGTGGAGTGACGCATTTAAACCAACTTCATCAAACCCCGAATTTCTTCACGAATGTGGAGAGTCACTAATGCCAAAATGATCCTACTTAAAACTAGAAAACCATTTTCTGGCCGTGCCCTGTCCAATGGCATTACCCCTGGCTCACTCCTCTATTGAACTCAAACAGAAGAATATGTTGGAAATGTTCCGATTTCTTCACTTGGCATTCCATTTTCTAGCATCCACAGCTCCACTCATTATTTCCAAATGACAAAATGACAACATGTAAACTCATATAGTAATAGTGAACTACAAATAAAAATTACAATAGATAAACAACTCATAATAACCAGAATACCAACTTGCGACACAAAAACGTTGCGAACTGATGCACCAACCTAATACCTACCAGTTCGACATTACACATCGTAACAATGGAAAGATATTTTACACTTTGTTACATTTTTCATTATACACTGTATGGTCAAAGATATCCGGACACTTGTCTGAAAATGACTTTCAAGTTCGTGACGCCCTACATCGGTCACGCTGGAATTCAATATGGTGATGCCCCACCCTTAGCCTTGATGACAGCTTCCACTCTCGCAGGCATAGATTTAATCAGGTGCTGGAAGGTTTCTTGGGGAATTGCAGCCCAGTCTTAAGGGTGTGCTGCACTGAGGAGAGGTGTTGATGACGGTCTCTGAGGCCTGGCATCAAGTCGGCGTTCCAAAACATCCCAAAGGTGTTATATAGGATTCAGGTCAGGACTCTGTGCAGGCCAGTCCATTACATGGATGTTGTTGTCGTGTAACCACGCCACCACAGGCCGTGCATAATGAACAGATGCTCGATCGCGATGAAAGATGCAATCGCCATCCCCGAGTTGCTCTTTAACAATGGGAAGCAAGAAGGTGCTTAAAACATCATTGTAGGCCTTGCTGTGATAGTGCAAGCAAAAGAACAAGGGATGCAATCCACCTCCATGAAAAACGCGACCACACCATAACACCTCCGAATTTTACCGTTAGCACTACACACGCTAGTAGATGACGTTCACCGAGCATTCGCCAATAACCACACCGTGCCTTCGGCTCCCCACATTGTATACCGTGATTCGTCACTTCGTACAACGTTTTTCCGCTGTTCAGTTGTCCAGGGTTTAACTCTTACACCAAGCGAGGCATCGTTTGGCATTTACCGGCGTGATGTGTGGCTTATGAGCAGCCGCTCGACCATGAAATCCAAGTTTTATCACCTTCCGCCTGACTGTCATGGTACTAGCTGTGGATCCTGATGCAATTTGGAATTCCTGTGTGATGGTCTGTATAGATATCTGCCTATTACACATTACGACCCTCTTCTACTGTCGGCGGTCACTGTCAGTCAACAGACGAGGTCGGCCTGTACACTTTTGTGCTGTACGTGTCCCTTCGCGTTTTCACTTCACTTCACATAAAAAAAGGTGGACCTAGGGATGTTTAGGAGTGTGGAAATCTCGCATAAAGACGTGTGACACAAGTGACGCCCAAACAGATGACCACGTTCAAAGTTCGTGAGTTCCGCGGAGAGCCCCAATCTGCTCTCTCACTATGTCTAATGACTACTGGGGTCGCCGATATGAAGTACCTGGCAGTAGGTGGCAGCATAGTGCACCTAATATGAAAACGTATGTTGTTGTGGGTGTAGGATACTTTTGCTCACATAGTGTATCTCCTAAACATTGAAAGGTGAGTCTCTCTAACTATATATGTCCTCGAATATCAAAATTTAACGATAATGTTTATGACTGTATCGTTTCAGTTGGATGCCTGGATCTCAATCTATTTGGCTAACGACCTGTAAAGTACACTGGCTTAAACTGAAGCCCCTTAGTTAATTAAACCAGACCCCTTGCATTTTCATGTTTAAAAGTCTGCCGGTATGACTTCATTTGAATTTTTATTTCAGGTTCCAAGAGGATAATGGGAATGTTAATCAAAGATTAAGGAAACCATCAAAGATTTAGGAAACCGTTATTAGAAGCTGACTGCAGAACGATTCAACTGCTGCCGACGTATAATTCGAGCAAGGACCACGTAGATAAGTGAAATTAGAGCACGCACGGAGGCATACAGACAGTCGACTTCCCCTCGCATTACTTGGTAGTGGAACACTAAATGAAACGATTAGTAATGGTACAAGGTACGGTCAGCCATGCACCGTCCGGAGTATGCACGTAGGTGCAGATGCAAAGGCAACGGAGAACAGTAATTATACGCACTGGAAAATCCAAGTTTATGCCTACTTTTGTTGCTTACATAATGAATTCTTGACAGTGGTATAATTTTGGCTCAACAATGATCCCTAATAGTTGCTTCAGGCCTTCTTGGTTTTTGCCGAGCGTAAAAATCTTCTTCGTTTTTCTCTCGATGCTTTGCATATCCACATTTCTGCAGTGATCATTGAGACTTCAGTTGCTTATTCAATACGAGCGATCGGGCGACCGCATTCTCACAAACCAATAATACGGTCCGTAGTTTCGTGTGATGAATAACGCATGTTTGGAAAAGAACCCCCTTCCCCCTTATGTTATTCATTTCCTCCTCTTTGAATGCAGTTCTGAAGCGTCGACTACACACCGACCAGAGCAGCGCCACAAAACTGCATCAAGAAAGCGCTGATCGCCAATAGAGAGACTGGGCAGCTCACACCTCCCGGAAGACAAGAGTTCAGTGCCCCCTGTGAACACTGACAACCATCCGCCCGTCGCTGGTCGGTCGAGTTCGGTCGCATACTTCGAGAGCTTCAGTACTGAGTAATAGGAAGACGCTACTTAGCTTGCGTTCTGTAACGAGTAATAGTATGTGAAAGTAATTGCATGCAGGAGGTACAGGAAGCACATCAAGCTACCTCATAACGAAAAGTTACGTTTCTTTCCTTTTAGTCTGCAAGTGTTCTGTACCCATCATTTTGGATTCCTGCTACCTACCATCGCAACTTCTCTACTTCTGTGTCGGTGCTGCCTGCCACAGTAGCCGAAACAACACTTTATACAGGGTGTAAAGAAACTACGTATACAAAATTTGACACTGTTAGAGGAGATAAAAAAACTTTTTTATGATATAAAAATGTCAACTGTGCACCGTTTTTCCACTAGGGTCTATGAAAGTTGCTGGTGCTGCTAATGTTTAGAGGTGGTGTTCAGGTTACCGTGTGATGAATATCGTTTTAGAGATGTTGCTGAAAATGTCGTCCGTTTCCGTGAATGATCAGTTGGCATCTGCGTAATAATCATTGTCTAACATGCTCAGAACAACCAGGTACTTCAAGAATAATGGCTGCAGATTCAGCCAATCGGGCAGCCAGACATTCTCGAGTATCTGTCGGCGTCTCATACACCAAACGCTTAACGTTCCTCCCAACAAAAAGAAATGCATACGAGTGAGATCGGGAGAACGTTGTGACCACTGTACTGGCCCACCTTTCCCAATTCAACAGCAGCTGAAGCCATTGTCTAAATGTTCTCTGAAGTCAACGGCAAATTATGGTCGAATCCCGGTCACGGGAAATCATACACGCTGCGAGACTGCTAGCGGGACGTTCTTCAATATATGTAATAGTACTTGACGGAAAAAGAAACGGTAATTTTCTCTACCTAGCTTGGTGGGAAGAACATACGGCCCAACCAGATGGTCGTGAACACTATCGGCCCACACATTTATCATAAACCTTTGACGGTGGTGGAACACACGAAATGCGCTGGAATTGTCCAACTCCCAGTCATGGCTGTTTTCTCTTTTGAATATTTCTTGTCTTGTGATATCAGCCTTGTCAGAAAACAAAAGACACATTTGAAACTCAGGGATGTTTACAGTTTGGTGTAGATACCGTTGGTACAATTCCTTGCGCTGTGGTGTCATCGGCTGACAGGTCTCGTACCTTCTGATACTTGTATGGACGCATGTCCGCCCCGTACAGGACGTTCCACACATTAGCACTAGAGGTTCCTTACCTCTCGATCGTATACTGTTGCTTGGGATCTCCCTAACGCACCTGCTATTTTAACTGTCCTAATAACGCTGCAAACTAGTGTACATAATATTTTTGCAAAATCATAGTTGTAGGTCCATCGCACACTTAATACTTGAGAATCTCTTACCCTGCAACACCGGAAATAACGAGCTCGGAAAGGTCGTATCTGAGCAGGAAGGAAATCTGTTCACAGTCAGAATTATTGCCAATATCACGGAAAGGTCACTTTGATCGCGATCGTCTTCAGCAGCAGTTTTTACTTGGCAGATCTCATCAACTATGTTATTATCACGGCAGCTGTACGTTTTAAAGAAAGTTGTTAGTGTATGTTGGATTCATAGCAAAGGCAGTAATGAATAAAGTAGTACGAGAGAAGCAGATTTCACAAGCGTATAGGCTGGGTACTGACACTACTAGGAGTTGCTGGTGAATTATTTCAAAGTATGTGGACAGGTAATATCTGCCGTCACTCAATCACGAGACTGCCAACTGCAAAGGACCTTAAAAAATACCAGACACCCAATGAAGTATCAGATCGACGACTAATAACGTGGGGAAAACATATCAGTTGCCGTCCTTTCACAGTTCCAGAGTGGACGGATAAACTGTAAATACAAACAATTTAAATGAATACTTAAAAACATGATGGAAAATTTTTAGTGACAATGGACTTTAGAATGTAGTTAGATGATTAAGGTTCGAAGAAAATAATTTGATCTCTGTTCAAACTGAAGAATAGTTCGCTCGCATAGAAATGTATTATCTGCAAAGGGAAGATGCCTTATTCGGAAACTGGCTTTGAGAAGTAGGGAAATGAGTATTTGTTACTTTCATTTGGTAAGTAGTTACAAGTGGTTATTATTTTTAAAATTACGTTTCACCACTTCATGCTGTCTAAAGATTAGTATAGGAAATGTAGTAATAGGGTCGATCTGTTCTTCACCAGCAGCTTAACGAGCGTCTTCTGGCTGCCACCATTTAGAGTCAGCAGTTACCGCATAACTATGCGAGGGGCTGCTCTCAAACCTCGCCACAAGTAAAATCAATGTCATCTCGGAGAAATTCAGTCTTCTCGCATAGAATCAAGTGAACCCAAAATTATGTACCTATTACATTCTAAAATAAGTTGAAAACATCTTCAATGTAAAAACAAATTTCAAAACAAATCACCCTTGCAGCAAGCAATTTAGGTTTTCTAGTTGGTGTGATGTACCAAATGTCCATCAAAATGGAAGTAGATATAAGAACATTAACAGAAGAAAGCCGCCCATACTGTCGCACAAACTACAAAACTAAAATTTTGCATCAATATCGACAGACAATCAAAAATGGAAGTAGATATAAGAACATTAACAGAAGAAAGCCGCCCATACTGTCGCACAAACTACAAAACTAAAATTTTGCATCAATATCGACAGACAATCAATACTCATGGCGATACATTAAAGTATGTTCCATCTTCTTGTCACAGAGCTAGCACCCAGAATTATGCTATAAATAGTGATGTAACTTCCAGAAAACCATCTAAAGATTAGCCTCAAAAGATTCGAAAACCGGTTCATGGAATAATAAATAACTATTCGGAAAAGTGGCTGGCTGCAGTTTTGTATATTTACATTCAATTAACAGTCACGGGTTCTAACATATCCGTAATGGATAAGCTTAATCTATTTGTCGACGGTTCTGCTGATACCACGTACAATTTCGCTCTCAAACCGACTAAGCTCCCAACAGTGCAGCAATGTGACGATTTGTATAGCTGGCCCCGCTGACTGATCGAAGTGGAATGTATACCCTAGTCTATACTGATGTCCCGTATACACAACTATTTTCACTTTCTCGCGAAATTAAAAATAAACACTTCTGGGCAAGGCCGTCAAAACCGAATGTATTTGGAAAGCTTTGGATACACAGAACCACTTAAACTGAGCGAGATGCAGCAGTGGTAAGACGGTAAAGATGCGTCTGGGAGTCCGACCGCTCAGGTACCCGTTACGCCTTCCAAAACCAGGTTTTTTGTTTGTTTTCTAAATCACCTAAGGAGCCTTAACATGGAAATGCTCAGAAAATTGAATTTTTCGTTTCATTTTCATGACAATATGCATCTTTTTCTGACTGGAAAATGTTTGCTTTACAAATATTTGAACTAGTTCTTTGATCTTCAACGCTGCGAATAGTCCACGCCCCCTCTCTGTTCATCGATGATGCAAGCGAAGTGAAAAGTATTGCTAGAGTTCTGGCTGTCACTCTGACAGAGCTTTGCTATAGTCGTCTTCAAGAAGGCTGACCAATAACAGCTTATATGCGCGCCGTTTTATTCTTCATTGTCGTGTGTTATGATTGTGTACCGAGAATGATTCCATCGTTTATTGTTGTGCCTGTGATATTCAGAGTCGCAGAGTAGAAGAAATTTTGCAATAAACCTTAGTTTTACGACAATCACATTGCAACTACAGCAGTTACCTAGGATGCGATGGAAGATTTATCTGTGCAACATCACAAACGGTTGGCCTACGTTCATCAAAAGTCACTAAAATTAAGATTATGAAGGCACCTTTGTATTACGCGTAATACGTCCTAACAATTTGCTGGTATGGGTATACTACGTACCACTGTTGAACGTAATTCATAAACAATATAGTGAATTGTGTAAAATAAATTGTTACTGCATAACGGGTCCGTTATTGTTACCTAATACTAGCTACATTTATGTACGAGGAGCATTCCCTATACAGTGTTCTCTAGGTACCGTCTTGCTTGCAGGCACATTCATTCGGTTTTTTTCCCTCCTAGTTGGGTGAAAGTGCGTGAGATTCCGACCGTGACCGCCATGACCACTGGTGTCGTAGTGCGAGCCTTTGTTTCATGTCTGGGAAGAAGTCGTAGATTCCTTTTTCAGTGTCCTCTCAGCGTTCTTGCCAGAAAAGGAGAACCTGGTATTCTACTTCTTTTCTGGGAACACTGTAACTAGAATCTGGACATGACAAAGTGACAGTCATTCATCTTATATCAGCAGATAGCTGTTTGCTTTTGTATTTGCAGGTCGCGTGGAGATATTCCAAGCACTAGTTGAAGTGACTCCACGGATATGGTGCCCAACGTTCTTGACAACCTCATGAATGCTTCTCGTCGTATTCTGTTTCTTGTATGTTCTGGTCGTTACTAGTAGCTGCCTATAACACGAGATACAGCTGTTAGCAACAGTGACATGAAAGTAGATATCTTAGGTGTTGCGAAACAATTCAAATCAATTAAGAAAGGCAAGTATTCCGGTCCAGATGGTATATCAATCAAGTTCCTTTAAGAGTATGCAGACACAATAGCGCCTTTCTTAGCAATCATATACCCAACCCCTCACTTGACGAAAGCTCTGCTCCTAAAGACTGAAAAGTAGCACCAGGTCACACCAATACTCAAGAAAGGAAGTAGGTGTAACCCATTGAATTACAGACCCATATCACTGACCTCAATTTGAAGTAGGATTTTGGAGCATATACTGTACTCGAGCATTATGAATCACCTTGAAGAAAATGACTTATTGATACATAACCAACACGGATTCAGAAAATATCGTTCTTGTGCAACAGAGCTAGCTCTTTATTTCCATGAAGTAATGAGTGCTGTCCACAAGGGATCTCAGATCGATTCCATATTCCTAGATTTCTAGAAGGCTTTTGATACCGTTCCTCACAAGCGACTATTAATCAATTTGCGTGCATATGGAGTATCGTCTCAGTTGTGCGAGTGGGTTCGTGATTTCCTCCCAGAGAGGTCACAGTTCGTAATGATAGACGGTAAATCATCGAGCAGGACTGAAGTGATATCTGGCGTTCTGCAAGGTAGTATCATAGGCCCTCTGCTGTTCCTGATTTACATAAATGATCTAGGTGATAATCTGAGATGACGCTGTAATTTACCGTCTAGTAAAATCATCAGACGATTATTTCCAATCACAAAATGATCTAGAGAGAATTTCTGTGTGGTGCGAGAAGTGGCAGTTGGCACTAAACAAAGAAAAGTGAGAGGTCATCCACATGGGTTTTTGAAAGAAATCCGATACATTTAGGGTATACGATGAATTGCAGAAATCTAAGGGCAGTCAATTCGACAAAATACCTAGGAATTACTATTACGAGCAACCTAAATTAGGAAAACGACACAGCTAATATTGTGGGGAAGGTGAAATAAAGACTGCCCTTTGTTGGCAGAACGCTTAAAAGATGCGATAAACCCACTAAAGAGACAGCCTACATTACACTAGTCCGCCCTCTGCTGGAATACTGCTGCGCAGTGTGGAATCCTTACCAGATAGGATTGACGGAGGTCATCGAAAAAGTGCAAAGAAGGGCAGCCCGTTGCGTGTTATCGCGCAGTAGGGGTCAGAGTGTCACTGATATGGTACGCGAGTTGGAGTCATTGAAACAAAGGCTGTTTTCTTTGCGGCGAGATTTATTTACGACATTTCAATCACCAACTTTCTCTTCCGAATGCGAAAATATTTTGTTGACACCCACCTACGTAGGGAGAAACGATCATCATAATAAAATAAGAGAAATCAGAGCTCGAACCGAAAGATTTAGGTGTTCCTTTTTCCCAAGAGCCATTCGAGAGTGGAGTGGTAGAGAAGTAGTAAGAAAATAGTTCGATGAACTCTCTGCCAGGAACTTAAGTGTGAATTGCAGATTAACAATGTAGATGTAGATACTTGTACATCAACCCCAAAATTGCAATTTCGTCACCTACAGCGGATACAAACACTTGTATCGAGTGCCCCAGGTGAAAATAACAGGACCGTTCCTGTTCTCAGTATACATAACACATCTGACGGATAGGGTGACAAACAATGTGCAGCTGTTTGCTCATGATGCTGCTGCGTACTGGAAAGTGTCGCCTTTTAGTGACTGTAGGAGGACACAGAATGACTTGGGTACAATTTTTATTTGGTGTATTGAACAGCATCTTGCTCTAAATGTGGGAAAATGTAAGTTAATTAAGATGAGTGGGAATACCATGCTGTAGAGATCGGATACAGTATTAGCAGTGCGGTGCTTTAGACGGTCACGTCTATTAAACACCTGGGCGTAACGTTATAAATCGGTATTAGATGGATCGACACATAACGTGCGTTGTAAGGAAGGCGAAATGACGGCTTCGGTTTATTGGGAGAATTCCAGGAAAATGTAGCTCATCAATAAAGCAGACCAAGCACGGAACGCAGGTACGACCCATCCTTGAGTACTGCACGAGTGTTTGTGATCCTCACCATGTAGGATTAAAGGAAGACATCGAAGCAGTTCAGAGGCAAACTTCTAGGTTTATTATCAGTCGGTTCGAACAACACGCGAGTATTAAAGAAAATCTCCGTGAACCAAAATGGCAATCCCTAGAGACAAGAAGACGTACTTTTTGCGAAACAGTGGTGAGAACCTGCATTTTAGACAGACTTCATAACGATCCTACTGTCACCAACACACATCTCGCGTAGTGACTGGGAAGACATGATAACAGAAATGTGGTCCTGCACAGAAGCATATAGACAGGTGTTTTTTCCTCGCTCCATGTGCGAGTATAACAGGAAGGGGAATAAGTAACAGTGGTGGGATAACTTAGTTGTCCGGCTGCCTGTCTGTCAGTCTAACTGTTAAGACCACTTTATATCAGGAGTGGGTAGACGTACTAAGTTGATGCTTATGTCACACACATAGGTCTATGTTTCCTTGGCGGTGTGATAAAGTTAAGCTCCTAAGTAAACGCACTCGAAAGATATTGGTCACTTAGTCGTCGCATATTTTGACGATCGCAAACTCACTCATCAAAAGCTATAGGATACTTCCCGTTGACCTAGAATCATGAAACTTGGCAGGAGTCAATATTTTACAATGTAAGTAAAGGAAAAAAATTCGAAACTTTAATTTGTAGTTATATCAGAGGAAAAAATTGTTTGTCATTTGTTATCCGACTGTCTGTTAAATACTGTTAAGTATCAATAGCAACCAGAGACAAAAGTCGGCATAAATCCGCACATGCTCGCCGAAGTATAGGACGAGTTTGATGTTTGTCATGTGTGACGTGATGGCACATTGAGCATTTATGGAATGTACCAGGTGGTTGTAACTGAAATGCAGCTACTCAGAGTGGTGCAGCGTGGGCTGTAACCAACGTGTGGCAGCGGAACTTGGTAGATATGCTAATTGTCGGGGATAGGTGAACAAACATTTTCCGGCGTGCATAGTGGCGCACAAGATATGATGTGCAGAGTGCATTAGACTCTGTGGAGTATACATGTTCTGTGTTTGTTGATGGGGCAAATATAACTTGGTAGTCAAATGCATTAATGTGTCATTTAGCTGCGTTAATCTGCATAAACTACAACAAGTTATGGATTACAACAATTTATTGGATTAAAGCGAAATAATAAGCTTTAAGGTGTCGTGTATTTGCGCAAAAGGTGCACGGAAGTTCGTATAAAGTAGGATTGTGTCCGCTATACGAAGAAGAAAATAACTGTAAACTGAGTACAACAAAGATACCGCAAACAGAGCGGCTTGTAGGGCGCGAAAATGACGCGACCTGCAAGTTTGCTGTTGAGGCGTATTTTCACTTGGATGACATATGGGAAGTCGTAAACGGTAAACTGGCACATACGGAATCAAATTTTGCTGCTAAGGATCGGATGGCGAAATCAAAACTAATTCTTCTGATTGATCCAGTGAATTATGTTCACATAGAAAGGCTATGTCAGCAAAGGAGGTATGGGACAAACTGAAAAACGCATTTCAATATGGTGGTTTAACCAGAAAGTAGGATTACTTCGTGAGCTGATAACCACAAGATTGAGTAAGTGTGAAACCGTGGATGAATATGTGAATAAAACAATTTCAATCTCCAATCTTCTGAGGAATATTGATTTTCAAATTGCTGATGAATGGATTGGAACTTTATTGTTAGCTGGACTAACAGACAAATATTCGCCAATGATAATGGGTTTGGAAAGTTTGGGAATACCCATTACAGCGGATAGTGTTAAAGTAAAGATTCTACATGACGTGAAGAATGAACCAGCGTCGGATTTATACTCTAAGGACAAGAAGAAGAAGCCAATAAGATGTTTCAGATGCTAGAAAACTGGACATATTGCTTCAAAGTATAAAAGAAGAGAAGCATGTTAATTCCAGCAGTCCTGAGAGAAAGGCTACAGACAAAGGTAAGACATTTTCTGTTTTTTACTCTTTTAATGAAGCGAGTAACGATCATGTAGAATAGTTTCTATATTCAGGAGCATCTGTGCACATTACCAAAGCTCCGTCAGGTTTGTATGATGTTCACTCAGGGACTGACATTGTAATTTCCACAGTTGACGGATCTAAGTAATGTGTACTCGCAGGAAAAGTGGATCTTAATTTGCTTGTGAATGGGGAAAATGAAATTGTTACTGCTCATGATGTACATCATGTAAAGAATATTACAACTAATTTGTTGTCAGTAAGCGAAATAGTAAAGAAGAGTAATAAAGTTATCTTCGATATAGAGGGTGCCAAAGTGATAGATTCTTGTGGTGATATTGTAGCTACTGGAAATAATGTAACAGGTATTTACAAAGTGTATACTGTTCAAAATACTGTTGAAACAGGAAATCTCTCTGTTTATGCTGCAAAAGGTTTCTTGTGGCATAAGAGACTGGGACATTTGAATGGGAAAAGTATGACTTTACTAAAGAATATGGCAACTGGAATGGGAAATCATGGAATGAATAATGTTCAATGTGAGGTGTGTTTGCAAGGGAAGCAGGCTAGATTCAAAATGATTCAAATGGCTCTGAGCACTATGGGACTTAACATCCGAGGTCATCAGCCCTCTAGAACTTAGAACTACTTAAACCTAACTAACCTAAGGACATCACACACATCCATGTCCGAGGCAGGATTCGAACCTGCGACCGTAGCGGTCGAGCGGTTCCAGGCTAGATTGCCATTTAAATCGAGTCAGAGCAGATCTACCGAAGTCTTGCAACTCATACACTCAGATCTCTGTGGGCCTATGGAGAATAAATCCTTAGGAGGTAGCTTCTATTTCCTGACATTTACAGATGATTTTTCTAGATACATGCATGTTTATTTTATAAGTAGCAAGGATCAAGTGAATGATGTACTTGTTGTTTATTGCAAAATGGGCGAAAGACAGACTGAGAAGAAAATTAAAATTATTAGGTCAGACAATGGATCAGAATATGTAAACAGACGGTTTAAGGAACAGTTGAATGGAATGGGTGTTAGGCATCAGACCGCCGTTCGCTACAGTCCTTCTCAGAATGGAGCTGCAGAATGAGCCAACCGAACAATTGTAGAAAAGGCAAGTAGTATGTTAGGTGATGCTGAACTACCTAAGTGTTTTTGGGCAGAGGCTGTACAACAGCAGTGTATTTAATTAACAGACCACCTACCAAAGCTGTGAGACACAAGACACCTTATGAAGTATGGAATGGGAAGAAACCAGATCTAAAGCACTAGTCTTTGGATGTGAAGTCATAGTTCAGATTCCGAAACCATTAAGAGGAAATTGGGATGTAAAATCTCAAAAATATATTTTTGTTGACTACTGTGATGATTCAAAAGGCTACAGATTTAGTAAGAATATAATAAGTAGTAGAGATGATTTTTGGAGGATTATAGACCTAAAATAAAGGAAAGTAGTCAAAATGATACAGCAATTCAACCAGGTGTAGTGTTTGATAGTGCTGAAACAGAAATGTAACTGCAACAGAGGAAGACGAGAATAAAGAGGAAGCTGATGTTCTGCCTGAGAATCAAATTGAGGAAGAAAATTCAACAGAGGAAGTCAGTTTAAGGCAGTCTTCACATATAAAAAAACCAAAAGAATATGCAGATTATGAAATGTATGCTGGCGGAACAATCAACAATGAACTAATCACACTTGATGAAGCTTTAGCAAGTTCAAATGCTCAAGATTGGAAAAAAGTTATTGAAAAGGAGCTGCAATCTTTTGTGCATAATGATGCTTATGAATGGGTTGACATGCCTGAAAATAAAAAACCAATAAGAACAAGAAGGGTGTTTAGTATTAAAAATCCTGAGAGTGCAATACCAAAATTCAAAGCCAGATTGGTAGTTAAAGGATATTCCCAGAAAGAAGGAATAGATTACAATGATACTTTCTCACCAGTGGTGAAGTATTCATCATTAAGATACCTTTTAGCTCTTGCAGTAAAGGAAGTCTTACTAATTCATCAAATAGCCTACCTGAATGGAAGACTGGAAGAGGAAATATATGTGATTCCATCTGATGAAGTTAAGCGACCTTATCAAGTGAAAAGGAGAATTTGGCGTTTGAAGAAAGGAATATATGGATTACAGGAAAGTGGCCATTGCTGGAGTAAATGTTTGCATAAAAGTTTGATAAAACTAGGCATGTTACAGTCAAAGGCAGATCCCAGTATATATCATAAAAGGAGCAGTGACGAAATTGCAATAATGGTCATATGGGTAGATGATTTTTTAATTTTAACCAATAGTGAAAGCCAGATGACTTTAAAAACAGTTACGGTCAGAATTTAATATGCACGATTTAGGGGAAATTAATCAATACTTATGCATGAAGATTCTAAGAAGTGCCAACAGAGACGAATTATGGATTGATCAATCTCTGTACACAAGGAAGATCTTAGAAAAGTTCAATATGTAAAATTGTAAACCTGCAAAACAATGAAAAACTGATAATAACTGATGATGGCAAGAAATGTAAGGAAAGTGTATCCTATTTGGAAGTTGTAGGAAGTCTACTGTACTTAGGACAGACTTCCAGACGAGACATTGCATTTGCCACAAATGCAGTGATCCGAGAGAAAAACATTGGATGGCAGTCAAGAGAATATTCAGATATTTAAATGGAACGGCTGATCATAAGTTAAAATGTTCTAAAACTGGAAATGTAAATTTGGAAGGATACAGTTATGCAAACTGGGGAAATGAGTTGGAAAGCAGACACCCCATCATTGGAAGTTGTCTCATATTAATTAGAGGATTGATATCATGGTCATGTAAGAGACAAGGAACTGTTGCTTTGTGTACTGTAGAAGCTGAATATATGACCTTGTTCTCCACCGTCCAAGAAGCACTTTGGATCCGTACACTGATGAGTGAAATAGAATCTCCTCCATCATTGAAGACAACTGTGGTATTTTGTAACAATATGGGAGCTATTAAACTTGCAAAAAATAATGTCACCAATGTAAGATCCAAACATATTGACATAAGGCATCACTTTATAAGACATCATGTGGAACAGGGGAATATAATCCTCAATTATCTATACACAGAAGAAATGTTATCTGATCTCCTAACCACGCCTTTCAGTAAGGACAAATTTCAGAAGGTGGTGAAACATTATGGTTTAACCTTGGATGCATAGTGTTGAGTATCTGAAACTATTTCTTCATGGGGGAGTGTTGGAGATATATGAACAAACATATTCCAGTGTGCATAGTGGCGCACAAGATATGATGTGCAGAGTGCATTAGACACTGTGGAATAACATGTTCCGTATTTGTTGATGGGTCAACGTAATATAACTTGGTAGTCAATGTATTATATATGTTGTTCGAATAAAGCTTACGTTTATATTGTCCCTTAAATAGTTGTTACCTGCATTTAGGTGCGTTAATCTGCATAAACTATAAAACTAATGCGTTAATGCAGAATCGACTTATGCTGGGAAAAAATTATTTCCAATTTTGTCCACAAGGTGCAAATCTGGCGCTGTGAATGCAATAAAGATGTATAGTAATGTTTCCGAATGTGATGGATTAGAAACAGGATGTGGGTAGAAAAAGTCAAACAAGAGAGAAAGGCATAAATCTGATTTTATTATTACCCGCTGCTTACGCAGTTTGTTCAGTGTGAGCACCGACCAACAGTTTCTCGCAGCATTTCCGGTGGAATTTGAGCAACAAATAATCTTGCAGGCCATGCATCTGGTAAGGCTCTACAGATAGCATCTTCATGGAGGATTGCATTAAGCAAATCTTTCACTCAGCGAGTTACATGAAGTACTGCCTTATCTCGTGAAAACAATTGTTTCCACACAGTTGCGCTCTTCCAAACCAGGAATCACGTGCTGTACAAGGAGGTCTTGATAATGCGAGGACTTCAGTGTACACCTGATAAGCCCTCTTGGGAGCATTTTCTTCAAGAAGAACGGACGGAGAATAAAGGCGCTGATGAATCCACACCACACAGTCCCATACGGTAAGTGCAATGGCCCTTTGCGCATGGTTTTGTAGTATCAGAAATTCGCCAGTTCTGCATATCTGCTGCACCCTCCAGTGTAAAATGTGTCTCACCACTACACAGGAAATTTTTCGACCACGGTTTATCTACTTCACTCCATGCCAGAAACCGAAGAGAAAAGTCAGAATATTGCTGCGGATCATTAGCTTTAGTTGCTGCACGATTTGGGTTTTGTACGGATACCGGTGTAAAATAGACCACAGAAATTTCTGTACTGTTGACTAAGGTTCACAGTCCTCGTATCACTGCACGAGCACAAGCACTGCCTGGGCCACATAATGAGTGATCAGTTACAACAACAGCACTACTTCCTCCAGGTGCTCACCCGCGTTTTGTAATGTAACTATCATCTTCTTTAAACCACTTAATGACATCGAGCCTCTCCTCTCACGTTTAAGTCGGCGATACTCTCCCAATGCAGCACTGCAATTGCTGCCGTATACATAAAACAGTTGTACAGCGCACGGTCTCCCTTCTCGATAATCGTATTATTCGCTCACGTTATGGCTTGCCAAATGACAGCGTGGTTGCCATATCGTCATACAAAGACAGTGCAGCGCCAGATTTACAACTCGTGACCAAAGTTGGAACTAATTATTTTCCAGCTTATATTTGTTCTAGGCAACGGCCTTGCCGCAGTGGCTACACCGGTTCCCGTGAGATCACCGACGTTAAGCGCTTTCGCGCGTGGTCGGCACTTGGACAGGTGACAATCCAGGCCGCCATGCGCTGTTGCCATTTTTCGGAGTGCACTCAGCCTCGTGATGCCAGTTGAGGAGCCACTCGACCGAATAGTAGCGGCTTCGGTCAAGAATAACATCATAACGACCGGGAGAGCGGTGTGCTGACCCCCGCCCCTC
This sequence comes from Schistocerca gregaria, assembly GCF_023897955.1. NCBI lineage: Eukaryota > Metazoa > Arthropoda > Insecta > Orthoptera > Acrididae > Schistocerca > Schistocerca gregaria. The sequence goes on along the minus strand of NC_064921.1, from coordinate 106,584,690 downwards.
CTACCTGCATCCTCCACTGAGGATGACACGGCGGTCGGATGGTCCCGGTAGGCCACTCGTGGCCTGACGGCGGAGTGCTTTTTTATATTTGTTCTGCATTAAAATATTAGCACATCTGTCATACAATAATTGCAGCCCACACTGGACCTTCATGAGTAGTTTCATTTTAATTATAGCCACCGAGTAGATTAATCCATCATGCTAAAAGTAACAGTTTAACTTACCCCAAGCTTTTATACGTTTGCTTATAAAACGCATACCCTTGTGAAATTGGTTAGTTCTTTGAAAAATATTCGTAGATTATAATTCACCACAAGTTTATATCTTCATTCATGTATAAGATGTATTGTTGTGAAATCAGCTGTTTTAAAGTGCCCCGTACTCTGATAGTCAACATAACGTACTACAGTGCTGTGCAAGCAGTGATATCTATACTACCTGGATGTTGAACTTCAGCTGTCTGATCGTGCCAGTCACAGAAGCTCATACTTCGTTTCTTGCCAAATTACAACATGGCTGGTAGGATACGTCACGAGAACACGAAAAGAAAATACTTCTCGATTCCGCTCCCACACCAGCCTGTTACATCACATATCGACATAAAGTTTGAAAAAATAAATCAGTCTGCAATTCTTTGTCACGTACAGTCCGATGGAAATTTGTTTGCCAAGCTGCAACATGGCGCACGATGCAAAGCACACGTGTCTGCACACACGCTCCAGTCCTATACTCAGAGACCAGACTTCTCCCTCCGGCATGTATAGAGATCACTGTGTGCAAGTAAGAAGGTGGCTGCCTTGTGCGCTGTGCTTTGTTCGTTGTGTACAGACAGGGACAGAGAATACCTGCAATGGCGCCAGCTTCCTCTTTGTCTCTGCCCAATGCCACACGCTCCAGCCAATACCTATCCTGGCAACTGGCAATGTCAAGATAAGCGGTAAATTGTTTCTGCTAGTGACACTTCGTAGAGACATTTTGGTACTTGAAAAATTATCGCAGTCGCTTCTAAGGATAATACTTGTCATGTTTGCTTTTTGCCACCCATAGTGCATTCTCTAGTTGCTAAGTACCTTCACTATACCTGAAGTAACGTGAAAATCAATGGTGCATGTTCTACAACGAATGGTGAATGTTCTACGTGCACCCTGAAGCACATGGCACATATACACACTGTAGAATACTAAAATGTAGGCATTCACGGCCGGAAATGTCATGTCCATTACGATTCAAATGGTTCAAATGGCTCTGAGCACTATGCGACGTAACTTCTGAGGTCATTAGTCGCCTAGAACTTAGAACTAATTAAACCTAACTAACCTAAGGGCGTCACACACATCCGTGTCCGAGACAGGATTCGAACCTGCGACCGTAGCGGTAGCTCGGCTCCAGACTGTAGCGCCTGGAACCGCACGGGCACTCCGGCCGGCCCATTATGATTATCCGGGCTTTTATGCCGTGGTCGGTTGATAAATTTTGTCTCAATTCCCAACGCTTCGTCCCCGTCTGCGGGAGACATCTTCAAGGGGGTCTGTAGCTGTAGCTAGCCAGCGGGTGTGTTGGACCTTCCACCGAGCTACAGACCCCCTTGAAGATGTCTCCCGCAGACGGGGACGAAGCGTTGGGAATTGAGACAAAATTTATCAACCGAGCATAAGAGCCCGGATAATCATAATGGACATGACACTGTAGAATGACGCTATTCATTGGAGCGTCATGTGGTACTCTACTCTTGCCACTGTGCACTGACCCACCACCAGCATTCTTGGTGCACACCGCTATAGTAGTAGGGTGGCGGTACCTGTGCGTGCTGCGACGGCTCATGCGCTTGCTGCTGGAGCGTGTGCAAGCGCAGCAGCGCCTCTTGGTGCTGCGACCCTTCCGCTGGCGGCGGTTGCGCGTGGTGCTGGAGCGTGAGCAAGCGCTACAGCGCCTCCTGGAGCTGCGACACTTCCACTGGCGGCGGTGTCGCGTGTTGCTGGAGGGTGCGCGAGTGCGGCAGCGCCTCCTGGAACTGCGACACTTCCACTGGCGGCGGTGGTGCGAGCTGCTGGAGGGTGCGCGAGTGCGGCAGCGCCTCCTGGAGCTGCGACACCGCCGCTGACGGCAGCATCTGACCTGCGGTCGAGCGTCTTGCTGGCGTCCCTTGGGGCGACCACCTTCCATGGCCAGCTTGTAGCGGCATCCATGCTTCTCGAGGACACCTTTCATCACACCATAGCGTAGGCCAGTCAACAGGCGAGCCTTGTCCTTCCGCATCTGGAACGCCACGCGAATTATGTATCCAAACACATATTAGAGACGTACACTTACGGCATAAAAATCGATCACCCTTCAGGAGGCATGGTGATAGTACTGTTTAGACCGCGTCTAGCCTTGAAAGATACCTCGATTCGTCGAGGAAGAAGTTCACTATGAATTATACGGTCAAAAGCGAGGTGCACTCAGCCTCGTGATACTGACTGACGAGATATTTGACAGATTAATAGCAGCTCTATGGCCTGGAAAATCAACAAACCGCGGGGGGAGCCGTGTCGTGACCACATACCCCCCCATACCACATTTTCAAGGCTCCAAGTGGCAGAGGATGACACAGCAGCTGGTACACATCCCCTGAGTCTTCACCTCCTGGACGAGGAGCTCATATGGTAAAAATTATGTGGACACCCATTACTGCACATTTGTATGGGCTATGTTTACCCTATGCCTTTATGACAGCTTGAACTCTGCTGGGGACACTTTCAGCTTTCAGTGATGTGCCTGAATGTCTTTGGAGGAATGGCAGTCCATTCTATGAAACCAGAGAAACACGTTGGACTAGGTTCAAGAGTGAAGTCGACGTTCTAACTCAAGCCGATCTTTCATTAGTTTCAGGACGGGACTGAACAGACCAGAACATTTCAGGTATGTCACTGGTCACAGACTGCTTCACAGTTATTTCTTTATAACAGGGTCCTTTATCATGTTGATACAAGCAGTCATCGTCTCTGAGCAGTTCCTCTACTATATCCAGGACAGAAAGCAGTAAAATATTTTCACATTCTTCTGAATTAAGTGCAATAAAGCCTCCGCATGCTAAGAAAGAGAAACTCCTTACTATCATAACACCACCTCCTCAATACTTCACCTTTGGTGGTACACGTGCTGGTATGTAACGTTCTTCAGGCATTCGGCAAATCCAAAGCCATCCCACTCACTGTCACAGGACATAGGTCGATCGTAACTCCAAATCAACTGTGCGGCGGCTCCGTACACCGCCCAAAGAGTTGCTTGACATTGCCTAAAGAAATGTGTGTCTTATGAGGAACTGCCCGACCACTGCAACTCATCCTCTTTAACTCACAACGCACAGTCACTGTGCTACCTGAACTACTGGTAGCACTTTGGAATTCACCAGTGGTTCACTCCGCTTGTTTTACACTACTGGCCATTAAAATTGCTATAACAAAAAGAAATGCACATGATAAACGGGTATTCATTGCACAAATACATTATGCCAGAACTGACATGTGATTATATTTTCACGCAATTTGGGTGCATAGGTTCTGAGAAATAAGTACCCAGAACAAACACATCTGCACCTAATAACGGCCTTGATACACCTGGGCATTGAGTCATACAGAGCTTTGATGGGGTGTACAGGCACAGCTGCCCATACAGCTTCAACACGATACCACAGTTCATCAAGAGTAGTGACTGGCGTATTGTGACCAGGCAGTTGCTCGGCCACCATTGACCAGACATTTTCAATTGGTGAGAGATCTGGAGAACGTGCTGGCCAGGGCAGCAGTCGAACATTTTCTGTATCCAGAAAGGCCTGTACAGGACCTGCAACATGCGGTCGTGCATTATCCTGCTGAAATGTAGGGTTTCGCAGGGATCGAATGGAGGGTAGAGCCACGTGTCGTAACATGTCTGAAACGTAACGTCCACTGTTCAAAGCACCGCCAATGCGAGCAAGAGGTGACCGAGACGTGTAACCAATGGCACCCCATACCATCATCTCGGGTGATACGCCAGTATGGCGATGACGAATACGCGCTTCCAATGTACGTCCACCGCGATGTCGCGAAACACGGATGCGACCATCGTGATGCTGTAAACAGAACCTGGATTCATCCGAAAAAATGACTTTTTGCCATTCGTGCAGTCAGGTTCGTCGTTGAGTACACCATCGCAGGCGCTCCTGTCTGTGTTTAAGCGTCAAGGGTAGCCGCAGCCATGGTCTCCGAGCTGATGGTCCGTTCTGCTGCAAACGTCGTCGAACTGTTCGTGCAGATAGTTGAATCATGGATTGAGACGTGGCTGCACGATCCGTTACACCCATACGGATAAGATGCCTGTCATCTCGACTGCTAGTGATACGAGTCCGTTGGGATCCAGCACGGCGTTCCGAATTACCTTCCCGAACCCACCGATTCCATATTCTGCTAACAGTCATTGGATCTTGACCGACGTGAGCAGCTATGTCACGATACGATAAACCGCATTCGCGATAGGCTACAATCCGACCTTTATCAATGTCGGAAACGTGATGGTACGCATGTCTCCTGCTTACACGAGGCATGACAACGTTTCACCAGGCAACGCCGGTCAACTGCTGTTTGTGTATGAGAAATCGGTTGGAAACTTCCCTCATGTCAGCACTTTGTAGGTGTCGACACCGGCGCCAACCTTGTGTGAATGTTCTGAAAAGCAAATCATTTGCATATCACAGCATCTTCTTCTTGTCGGTTAAACTTCGAGTCTGTAGCACGTCACCAGTTTTAATGGCCAGTAGTGTATTTAAAAACAACAGCACTCCGCGAAGTTCTACGGTCCCTGACCGTCATTACATGAGGTATGCCTGGTCTTGTGGTTGTTCCCCTGGGTTTCCACGCCACAGTGACATTACCAACAGTCGACAGTTTTAAAAGGTTTTAAAAGACCCTGATGGAGAGGTTACTCACGTATCTCCGATGACTAGTTCACGTTCGAAGTCACTGAGGTCTGCTGAGCAACCCACTCTGCTGTTACAGCTTCGCTACTGACATAGTACTATTCCCTGTCTACTTTTATGCTAGCGGATATGTAGTGGTCCATTCGATTTTACATTGGGGGGGGGGGGGGGGGGGGAGGGAGGAGGGGACGAGCGTCAGGATACTTCTGAGCAGACAGTGTAATTGTATCCAGCGGAAACGGTTCATTGAGGATTAGATGCCATAGCGTTACCAAAACGCGGGTCTGCTGCTTGCTGTGTTTCTGTTACAAAGTATCTCAGACATTTTATGCGAGCTGAAAATCGAGTGACATAGCGGTGCACTTGAGGTACGACTGCGTGCTTGATGTGCATCAAACTAGGAAAGTATATGTGAAACCTTGTAAACACGACGGTTATCGTTGAGCTGTGGTAAGAATTGCTCTTTTGAAGAGCGCGTTGCAGCGCGTAGTGTGAAGCAGTCGCCCTCCGTTTCTGGCGGTGGGGCCGCTGTAGCAATCGCATCTTTGTTGTCCCCCTCTGGTGGGAAAGGGGAAAGGTTGCCTGTTCACCTGCATTTAAGGGGCGCTATGAGCTCGCCAGTCGGTCTTTTGGAGTCTGTCTGGATCAGTGTGTGTCAGTCTCTCGTCCCCAGCTTGCTAGTCTGTCTCTCGTCCGCATTTGTTAGGCAGTTAGTGTGTCTGTCATTCGGAGTGCTAGGATGTCTGTCGTTCGGATCAACGTTTAAAGCCGGCAGAGCGAGAGTCTTTCCACTCCGCCAGTAACAAAACTCAGCGAGGGGTAGTGGCTTCGCGGTCGACACTAGAGCAACAGGAGTCAACCCACATCAGTCTCGCCGTTGCGAGCTGCGACGCCGTAGTGTAATTCGTTCTCCGAGCGCTTGTGGGCCCCTTCAGTTACAATCTTGTGGAGGTTGGCTCGGTCCTTTCCTGGTGCAGGGATGTCGTTTTGCCAGTGGGCGTGTTTCCTCTGCATGGTTGGGTCCGAGCCAGTATTTCTGGCGTCGTGTGTCTGGAAGTGAGTGGGAGACGCACCAGCAGTGCAGTCGCGACGGAGCAGCAGTCGCAGACGGAGCAGCGGGCAGTCGGTCGGTAGGTGGGGACCAGGAAAGATGGGAGATCGACGCGCCTTCCTGCGTCCGTTGAAGCGGCTGGAAGCGGACGGTTCGTGAGAGCGATTTGGGGGTGCTGCGCCAAGTCCTCTCGAGAAATCGCAGTTTATCAGAAGTTAAGCGATTGGTGATATGTTGTGTGATTTACTTTGGTTAAGTTCTACTTGTTTTCTTGTTCAGTCTCTCGTCCCCAGCTTGCTCTTCTGTCTCTCGTCTGCATTTGCTAGGCAGTTAGTGTCTGTCGTTCGGAGCTGCCTCTGTCATGTTTGTCGCATTCGTTGTGTTAACGAATTTATTGCTTGGAGTGTAACGGCCTTATTCCTGAAATATGTTTTGATCTTGCCTATGATCTTGAGAGGGGGTATCTGTGTACTGTAGAGCATCTGAACTTGTTTGGCCAGCCTTGTATAATTTTATATAAGATTGCATTTCATGGACTTTTATTTAAATGGTCATTTTAGTATATAATATTGCCGCCCTTCCAGCGTAAGACTTTTCTTGCAAGCTAAAACCAAGTTGCACCTTCGGTGGCAAGTTAATCTTTTAATTTAGTGTTTTGTACCATTTCCATTCCTCCTACGGGGTGCATAGTTTGTGTGCTTGTGTGAACTATTAAAACTCTTACTTTAAGGTAATATGGTGTGTTGCAGATTTGCACCTGTGTAGTCTTTCAGAGGTTGTTGTGAGCGGTCGTGACTACGGCCGTGTCAGAAGGGAGCGGCAAGGTTCTCAGCCCGAAAGCTCATACACTCAAAAATTTGTTTCTTTCTACATCTGAATAATTGTAACTTGATATTTAGAGAGTGCTTTCTGCTTATAATTTTAAATCTTGTCTTCTAAAAAAAAGCTTTTAGGAATAAAATTCCCATTTGTTAAAAGCAATTTGATTTTGATTTCATGAGTTACTCCGTGGCAACTACTTTCACGCTCACATAGTGTGACTAAATGTGTTAATGTTCTTGATGAATCGCTAGTAAATAAAATAAATTTTAAGTATATTCTTTGAAAAATAGTGATGGCTCAATCGTCTTGGAAGGTGGGAATGTCCACAGCATACTAATCTCTATACATAACATTCAATTGCCTGACTGGCTCATCATTTCCGAAATTCAACCCTAAGGGGGTGAAATAGGGGCTGAAGTATATTTTTTTTTAAATACCGCTATTAATGCAATTTCGAAGCTAGACCTACGAAAATTGGTATATTGTTCCTTGGCCAGAAATAAAGAAACACCTATTTCATCATTTTTGAAAATTTAACCCTATGGGGGTGAAATATTGGGTGAATCTTTTTTTGAAACTATATCATTATTATAAAACTGCTGAAGTATTTTTAAAGCTACACCTATGAACACTGGTATTTGACGTCTAGGTTACAAATAAACAAATACGTCTTTCAGTGTTCCTGGAAATTAACCCATAAGTGGGTGAAATAGGGGATGAGATTTTTTTATGAAATATTTTAATATGAAAGCATTTTTAAAGTTAAATCTATGAAAACTTAAATTTGGCTTCTGAGTTAGAAATAAAAAAATATGTTTTTCACTGCGTTTGGAAATTTGACACCTATGGGGTGAAATGGAGGATGGAAGTTTTCGTGGAAATCTTTCATTGTACAAGCAAGCATTTTTGAAGCTGAATCTAAGAAAATTTTTATTTGGCGTCTCTGTTGGAAAGACAAAATAGGGGGTTAAACGTTCTACGAAAATATTTCATTGTGAAAGAATTCTTAAAGATAAATCTTTGAAAATTGGTTTTTGGCTTCTCAGTTAGGGATGAAAAAGTACATGCTTCATTGCTTTTGGAAATTCAACCCCTAAGAGGGTGAAGTAGGATCAGACTGATTCACTGACTCATCATCACTCACCCCAAACTGCTAAGGACAGAAACTTGAAGTTTGGAGAGGGTGTGGACTTATACTATAGACATCATTTAAGAAAGGATTGTCCGAAATTTCACTCGCAAGGGGTGGAAAGGGAATGAACGGCTTTCTGTATGTATTTTGAAGCAAGAATTAGTGTTAGGTTTCTCAGTCAGAAAATAGAAAATACTTACTTGGAAATTCAAGTACTACGGGGGTAAATTATGGGTGGAAGGTTTTTTTTAATAAATAATTACTTAAGAGATACTATAGGATTTTTAATGTCACATATTTGACAATAGGTATCTGACTTCTGTGTTAAAAATAAAGATAATAGGTGTTTCAGTGCAGCTGAAAATTAGACGCCTAAGAGAGTTCAATAGGGGATGAAAATTCTCAAGAACATATTTAGTTACAGAAAACAAATACAAAACTAAATTTATGAAAATTGGTGCTTCACTTCTCACTTATATACACTCCTGGAAATGGAAAAAAGAACACATTGACACCAGTGTGTCAGACCCACCATACTTGCTCCGAACACTGCGAGAGGGCTCTACAAGCAATGATCACACGCACGGCACAGCGGACACACCAGGAACCGCGGTGTTGGCCGTCGAATGGCGCTAGCTGCGCAGCATTTGTGCACCGCCGCCGTCAGTGTCAGCCAGTTTGCCGTGGCATACGGAGCTCCATCGCAGTCTTTAACACTGGTAGCATGCCGCGACAGTGTGGACGTGAACCGTATGTGCAGTTGACGGACTTTGAGCGAGGGCGTATAGTGGGCATGCCGGAGGCCAGGTGGACGTACCGCCGAATTGCTCAACACGTGGGGCGTGAGGTCTCCACAGTACATCGATGTTGTCGCCAGTGGTCGGCGGAAGGTGCATGTGCCCGTCGACGTGGGACCGGACCGCAGCGATGCACGGATGCACCCCAAGACTGTAGGATCCTACGCAGTGCCGTAGGGGACCGCACCGCCACTTCCCAGCAAATTAGGGACACTGTTGCTCCTGGGGTATCGGCGAGGACCATTCGCAACCGTCTCCATGAAGCTGGGCTACGGTCCCGCACACCGTTAGGCCGTCTTCCGCTCACGCCCCAACATCGTGCAGCCCGCCTCCAGTGGTGTCGCGACAGGCGTGAATGGAAGGGACGAATGGAGACGTGTCGGCTTCAGCGATGAGAGTCGCTTCTGCCTTGGTGCCAATGATGGTCGTATGCGTGTTTGGCGCTGTGCAGGTGAGCGCCACAATCAGGACTGCATACGACCGAGGCACACAGGGCCAACACCCGGCATAATGGTGTGGGGAGCGATCTCCTACACTGGCCGTACACCTCTGGTGATCGTCGAGGGGACACTGAATAGTGCACCGTACATCCAAACCGTCATCGAACCCATTGTTCTACCATTCCTCGACCGGCAAGGGAACTTGCTGTTCCAACAGGACAATGCACGTCCGCATGTATCCCGTGCCACCCAACGTGCTCCAGAAGGTGTAAGTCAACTATCCTGGCCAGCAAGGTCTCCGGATCTGTCCCCCATTGAGCATGTTTGGGACTGGATGAAGCGTCGTCTCACGCGGTCTGCACGTCCAGCACGAACGCTGGTCCAACTGAGGCGCCAGGTGGAAATGGCATGGCAAGCCGTTCCACAGGACTACATCCAGCATCTCTACCATTGTCTCCATGGGAGAATAGCAGCCTGCATTGCTGTGGAAGGTGGATATACACTGTTCTAGTGCCGACATTGTGCATGCTCTGTGGCCTGTGTCTATGTGCCTGTGGTTCTGTCAGTGTGATCATATGATGTATCTGACCCCAGGAATGTGTCAATAAAGTTTCCCCTTCCTGGGTCAATGAATTCACGGTGTTCTTATATCAATTTCCAGGAGTGTATAAAGAAACATTTGTTAGTGGATGAAAGTTGTTACGGTAATATCTCCACAAGAACGCAAAAGTCGTTATTAACAAAAACTTTGGACTTCAGCTAACAGAACCGCTTTTTGATCAGATGAACTTTCGGAAAAGACCATGCTTACATGGCCTTAACCAGCGTGAAAAGCTTAGAAGGTGTTGCGGTTTGTGAACAACACTAAATTTCGAATAAATAAAAACGAAAAACCATCTCTGCAGGCCATACCGTCTACACGAGTGAAGCTCAGGGCCCTAAGTCATTCTCTGTTCATCATAAGAATAAACCTGATGTAAACATTACACCATGTATTCTTCCACTTTTGCTTGAATCTCGTCGAATTTCGGTTCACGTGGAGCGGAAGCCAAGCTGTGACGAGTACAGTCAAGTACGATCATAAGGATACGTTTTATGCTGTTACACGCACACAGGCTGAGCGATAATGTACGGGACAACAGCTTTACCGGCGCACTAAACTCGGGCAGCACTGGCCAACCAACGGTCCAATTAGCCTGCAACGATGTGAGCTGTTGCAGTTCAGACGTAACAAGAGACGGGCAAAGAAGCAATATAGCTTCGAATGTCATTTAATTTTTAAAGAGAATGAATCTATGTTCGGCAAAACTCCAGCACTATCGCGCGCTTCTTAGGTGACCAGACGGAAAGCAATGCCCTCGTTCTCACCTGACACAGTATTCTTATTACAAAAACCGGATAAGTTTTATGAGCGAACTATGAGGGATGCAAAAGCATACGGCGTGGATTTCACCGTACTGTTGAATACTGAAGCAACTGAAGGTATTAATTACAGTCAGTCGTCTACCAATCTCTTAGTTCCTTCCTTATCCCAATCCGAGAAATACATTGCAGTACTGGAATTGGCATGTGATACGTTGATAACGAGCCTGTGAACAACAGAATCCACGAAGCCACCCAGGCGCCGCATTTTCTCCTCTCCTTTTATGACGTGCCGTTCTGCATCCCGCTAACGTTCGGCAGTGTCATGTGGAAAAGCTGCGTGCGTTGGTTCCAGTACTTCTGGCAGCCAAAGAGTCTTGTTACCTCTCCGGCCAAGTCCCTTAACTTGGCTCCAGATCAGTTCCGTTGGCTACAACTTGTAATAATACAGTGGCAACTGTAAGAATTCATCATTTGTATGGCGTGCTTTATGCTGTGCTTTTCATGTTTCTACTACACATATAAAACTATTTATAAAACAATTGACGTAGTCCAAATAAATAGTAGTTTTTCATTTTTGCCTTAAAAATTAATTGTTACGTTTTCTTAATTTAAGCAACCTTTTTTAACAGTCTTTCATAAAATATCGATAGTTGAGAATTTATATTTGAAATGAAAACAGGAATTTCACATGCAATATGTACTTTTAAACAAGAAGACATGTATTATTCATAAAAAATGACGATGAAGTTTACAATTACGAGATGTAGGCAGTTCAAACTGAACGAGGAAAAAAAATGACACAGGGGAAACTCGAACCACCATTCCGCTATACACGCATGTGCGCTAGGATTTTCACAGTATCTATTATAGTCGGCCGGAAAACTTCAAAGCCGATTATCTCTGTAAATTTATGACAAACATTAAGAACAACCTATTTCTCCACATTTTTAAGCGTGTACCACACGAGTGTTTCACTACGGAACAGGAAGCAGCCTCAGCCATTTTTAGACTGCGTATTAGCAGCGCACCAATCAGAGCACAACAGTGCAGAGACTGCGACTACACACGATTTTTTAAATAAAAACAACATAACTAAAGAGTGGTTAAGAAAAACGTCGACGGCTGCTAATACATTTGAATATCTTAATGTTTCATTTAACATAACTTAATAATAATATATCTAATACTTAAGTAGGACCAATTTCCAAGATCGCAGAAACACTAGTGCACGTATATTACGACTTCTGACCAATCATCGCGTTTGTCTTTGTTTACATCAGGTTTATTCTTATGATGGACGGAGAAGTATGGGGCAACACTTGGTCACTGTGAATGTTGAAAGACGGATAAGGGTTCAGCTTCACGAAAACCAGAATCGGTGGCCCCAAGGCACGGTAGAGAAAACACACCCAAAATATCAGAGAAACACCTTAGACCTAAAAAATAAAATGGTTCAAATGGCTTTGAGCACTATGGGACTTAACATCTGAGGTCATCAGTCCCCTAGACCTTAGAACTATTTAAACCTAACTCACCTACGGACATCACACATGCATTCCCGAGGCAGGAATCGAACCTGTGACCGTAGCGGTAACGCGTTTCCATACTATAGGGCCTAGAACCGCTCGGTGACTACGGCCGGCAGTCACGTCTCCCCTTCGACCCTCCGTCTTACTGCGCTCAATCCATGCAACTTGAGTTTCGTGCACACGACTTCACTACCATGATTTATATCAACGGTGGAGCACTATATGGCCGCCTCGTACCATTTACACACTATCAACAGTGCACCAGAGCGACCACTGTATGCTTTTAAGGGGGTGATTATTATTTGGCTGGTGAATTTATTGTGAAATGGAGAAAACTGATACTGTACTCGATGAACGTTTAATGCTGTGAGAAACTGTACTGACCAAGAAAATAGTGCAGTGTGTTCTTCTGTTCCTGTTGCACACATAACCATTGCAGGGAATTTCATCAACACTAACTAATACACATTGGGGCCCAGATACACGACAGTCTGTGGCAAGTCGGATGTTTCGATGTCAACATTCGTGGCTGGCGTAGTCCACGGAGCTGAGTGCTTTATGCTTCCTCGTGTCGATAAAGATCTGGCTCTTTGGGTCTCTTGTACAGAAGAAATTACGCAGCATACATCAGGTTTTGGGCCAAATGTTTCAGAGCTTACTGCACGGGTAAAATTCCTGGAGTAAACACACAGTGACTGAAACGTATCGAGCATTTTTGTAGTTAGCTGAAAATCTTGAATATTAGTGCGAGAGTTAAAAAGTGAGTAACGTGGGAATAGACTCAGCGGATGTACGTTACTACATAAAACTACGTGGTAAGTCCATCTACAACATGTAGCTATCTACATTAGCAACTGCTTAGCAGTTTGTATGTTATGTAAAGCTGTCCTCAACTCAATGGTTGCTTTCAACACGCAGTGTCTTAGTATGTATGCTTCCATTGAAACGACTTATGTAGCAAGTTGGAGGGAGAATTACAGCTTCAGCCCTTAATAACATATAGTCAAATGTTAGTAACGTTCTCTTAGCCTAGTTTTCATCTCTGGTTGAGAAACGTACCCCAGCCTGGCAGAATAAGTGACAAGTCGAAACCAACATGAACCGAAAATATAATGGAATTTTCTGGCAACAGTATTTACCTGAAATTTAAAGGAAGATTATAATATTTCAATAAAAAGTTTATAGAAGTAATTCCTTAAGTCGAGTTTTCAAAAGTACGTACTGCATTTTTGAGTTCTGTCAGAAAGGTTTATAGAATTAATTCTTTAAGTGTAGTTTATGCAACTACTGCATTTTTGAACTATGTCACTGTTCTTGCCGGGATGCGATATACATGACGTCTAGTTCATCAACCTGTTCGACTCCTCTACCACACGCTGAAAATGTTCGTGAGAGTGATCAGAAACAGCGAGGGTATGTTAACGGCCGCAATACCAAAAATTAAATCCATTGCACACGGCTACTGATGAAAAGCGATATAGAGAAGCGTGTACACTTCTTTGTGTCTAGAATATTCATCCCAACCCCATATGACATCATCTGGCGAGCTCTTCGTTGTCATGAAATCTGAGGTCTATGCAAGCTGGGTAGAGCGTTTGTACCGCAATCTCACTCGCATTGTATCCAGTCCAGCAGGAATTTCTCCACCATTTGGTATAACTGTTGATTGTTCTTCAGGCCTCTGTTTTATCACCCTGTTATTCATTCTTTGAATAGACAGAGAGAGAAACCAAATACATCGACTTGAACCATACGAAGAAAGCTGATAAATTAGAAACTATGAAGTGGCCAATGGTGAATGTAGGCTATGACGAGTAAAGCAGTTGTATTTGAAGCAGTCGATTTGGAATAGGACAATTGGTCGCAATCCATGTTGGATTTGGGAAAAGGGCAGAGACTTGCTCAGAATTATCTCCCAAGTTATTGCCTTTGACGATTTAGGAAAACAATAGCTTTGAGCTTTCATGGAGGGCAGTACATAGCAGCGGATTTTAAAACATTTTCATTACGTTCTCGTAAAATTGCACGTGATAGTTGAAATTTCATAAGCTGTACTACACTCCTGGAAATTGAAATAAGAACACCGTGAATTCATTGTGCCTGGAAGGGGAAACTTTATTGATACATTCCTGGGGTCAGATACATCACATGATCACACTGACAGAACCACAGGCACATAGACACAGGCAACAGAGCATGCACAATGTCGACACTAGTACAGTGTAATTCACCTTTCGCCACAATGCAGGCTGCTATTGTCCCATGGAGACGATCGTAGAGATGCTGGATGTAGTCCTGTGGAACGGCTTGCCATGCCATTTCCACCTGGCGCCTCAGTTGGACCAGCGTTCGTGCTGGACGTGCAGAACGCGTGAGACGACGCTTCATCCAGTCCCAAACGTGCTCAATGGGAGACAGATCCGGAGATCTTGCTGGCCAGGGTAGTTGACTTACACCTTCTAGAGCACGTTGGGTGGCACGGGATACATGCGGACGTGCATTGTCCTGTTGGAACAGCAAGTTCCCTTGCCGGTCTAGGAATGCTAGAATGATGGGTTCGATGACGGTTGGATGTACGGTGCACTATTCAGTGTCCCCTCGACGATCACCAGAGGTGTACGGCCAGTGTAGGAGATCGCTCCCCAAACCATGATGCCAGGTGTTGGCCCTGTGTGCCTCGGTCGTATGCAGTCCTGATTGTGGCGCTCACCTGCACGGCGCCAAACACGCATACGATCATCATTGACACCAAGGCAGAAGCGACTCTCATCGCTGAAGAGGACACGTCTCCATTCGTCCCTTCCATTCACGCCTGTCGCGACACCACTGGAGGCGGGCTGCACGATGTTGGGGCGTGAGCGGAAGACGGCCTAACGGTGTGCGGGACCGTAGCCCAACTTCATGGAGACGGTTGCGAATGGTCCTCGCAGATACCCCAGGAGCAACAGTGTCCCTAATTTGCTGGGAAGTGGCGGTGCGGTCCCCTACGGTACTGCGTAGGATCCTACGGTCTTGGCGTGCATCCGTGCGTCGCTGCGGTCCGGTCCCAGGTCGACGGGCACGTGCACCTTCCGCGGACCACTGGCGACAACATCGATGTACTGTGGAGACCTCACGCCCCACGTGTTGAGCAATTCGGCGGTACGTCCACCCGGCCTCCGGCATGCCCACTATACGCCCTCGCTCAAAGTCCGTCAACCGCACATACGGTTCACGTCCACACTGTCGCGGCATGCTACCAGTGTTAAAGACTGCGATGGAGCTCCGTATGCCACGGCAAACTGGCTGACACTGACGGCGGCGGTGCACAAATGCTGCGCAGCTAGCGCCATTCGACGGCCAACACCGCGGTTCCTGGTGTGTCCGCTGTGCCGTGCGTGTGATCATTGCTTGTAGAGCCCTCTCGCAGTGTCCGGAGCAAGTATGGTGGGTCTGACACACCGGTGTCAATGTGTTCTTTTTTCCATTTCCAGGAGTGTATTTGTACCGCCGATGCATTAGTTGAGTTGACGTAGCATAAGTTAAACTAAATCCCGTTGTAGTGCTACTACCAATCAAAGAGCCCCGTCTCAGAATAGCTCGCGCTTCTCCCCCACCCTTCCCCCTCCGTCAGCACACCCAGCTGTAACAGAAGACGAGATGGTTGCCGGCACATGCCAAACCCATTCCAAGAAGTGCGAGAGGCATGAGCGTAAGACGCTACACGACACGGGCTCTTGTTTACACTCGCACAGGGCGGTATGCACCTAGGTTTGTGTCAGTGAGAGCGTTCCTACACCTTGAATCAATATTTTGTGAAATATTAAGCTCATGTCTCAAAACAAGTAATAAGTTTGTGGCTATTTGCCAGAGTCTCTCAAAATAGTTGTAAATAAGCAACATCCCTCATTCTCTAACGTAATCGCGTTGATAGAATTCAGCAACTGTATACTAGTAGATATTTAAGATAATTTTCGTCTATTGTTGCGTCTCAGTGTCACACTTTTATAATTCGATTACATCTTTCGACCACACTGGATCATCTTCATATCTAAGTAACTGACTAGACAAAATGAGTTTCTAATACAGTTACTTTGATCTGAAGATGATCCAATGTGAAAGAAACATGTAATCGAATTGAAAAAGTGTGTAACTACGGCACAATAAATGAGAATTATGTTAAATATCAACATCCAGTATGTTTACTGTCTCATTAATCATTATCCATTGAGGCGTTGAAGCTAAATCGATTGTAAGAACATCTCTGTACAAGGCATCCAAATGATAAGGACAGGTCCACTGAATATTTTCGAGAATATATAAAAAATATTACAAAATTGTTCAATGGTAGTTGCATCGTATCAGAAACAACAGGCAGTGAACTACTAAGACGGATCAATTGCCACTTATCGTATTCCACAATTAATTGCTAGAAAAGGTGGTAAACTCTGTAGTATTGGAGAAACGCTAATAGTTTCCTCTATAAAAAGATTTGTCTCAATAGTAATGCATCAGGGTATACATAAAATTTTAAAGGCATTGTCCGCAGTCGATATCACAGAAAAAGGGGACTTTGTGAAGAAATGTTAGTTACTATTTAAAAAACTTGTAAATATGCTTCAAAGCTCTTCCTTTTCCAAGCAGCTGGACACGTCTACCATCATACATAATAGTGATGTATTAATTGCATATGTAGCTATTTTAATGAAAACAATACACTGAAAGAAGAAACGCTGTTCACAATAAATGTCATTACAACTGCATTTGGATTATCTATTTTAATACCGTGACGTCATACTTTACAAAAAATCGTATTCCTTCACATAATATTGTGGAATATGCTAATGATGGAGTACTATCAACGGTAGGTCGCTGTCGTTGCTTTGTTTCTTATCTGAAAGAAGAATTGCCATATTTTTTATATACTAATTGTGTGATGCTGAGACAACATCTTGTAGGAAAATATTTAAGTACAAGTTGCCATTCTCATTAAATATTATAAATTGAGCAGTACATCAGTTGAAATCCAATTCAAAAAATGATAAAATTTTCGACAGATTTGCCAGGACAACAATGAAGATTGTATTAGGCTTCTTTCGCACACAGCCGTTCTGCGGCTCTCCGAGAGTACATCACTGCTTCGTTTTGTAGCATTATGGGATAGGGCCATAAATTTTTTGAAGCTAATAACGTGACCAATTTGTGTAAACAATTTAAAACAGTAAAGAATGATTCTTTTTATTTGGTAGATATTTACAAGAGATTTACTGATGTTAGTTTGCAGCTTCAAGCAACTAGTAAAACTGATATAGCTTGCAAAAGTGTTGTGTCATCTACTGACAAACTTGAAATACTTCATTAGAATCTACCGATGAGATAATTTTATAATTTTCCTCAATTATTAACTACAAAAGGTGATTTAACTCCTGAGAATATGGACACATTTAGTAGTCACCTCAACAAGCTTAAATTGGCTATGGAAGAACGATTTTGTGAGATTTTGAAATTGAAGGAGAATGACTGGATGCAAATCCCTTTACTGCGAACACTGAAGAGGTTGGTACAACTTCCGAAGAAGAACTGTTCCGAATTAGATATAACGAAGGAACTGAACATAAATTCCCTAAAGAACCTACAAGAAAAAAATCTGTGTTACGTTTAAATGTGCGGAAAATGGTATTCATTTTTTGATACTTTTCCTTCCCTCATATCTTGTGGACTTAGGGTCCAGTGTTGTCAATACTACTATGGCCAGAGAAAGAAACTGCCGGAATATTTCCGAACGAGAATATCTTCGTCCATTCTTTACAAAAATCGAGCCAGTATTTAGTTTCGCAGTATCAGCTTCAGGAATCTTATTAATAATAATTTCATCAGACCTTATGCTTATACGTACACAAAGAATAAACAGATAGATTTAACTGGAGTAATTTATTTTATAAAGATTCATTCTGCCAAACTTATCTAAAGATCCATATAAAGTATTTGGTAAGTAATCATTATTACGTTCATTAACTTGCTGTGTATATGCTTCATCAATTTTATAAAGTAATATTATTTCCCTACTTTATAGATGACCAGTACCGTGAAACTTTTTGATGACTGGAAAATGTTATGCTAACAGTGATACAAAAGTGGGTGTTAGGTATAAAAAGGTCACTATCCCTCAAGTTCAGGTAAAACAAGGACTGGGATTCGAACCCCACTGCTGCTGAATGTGAGTCTTGTGTCATGACCATCGTAAACGGGCTTGATAATACCCAGAGAAGTAAAAAATAGTCGTTTAATATTTCCGATACCTAGTTAAAAGAAATTTCCTATTTTTCCTCCTTAAAATCTTACCTACATACATTTCATAACAAATAAATCACATATTTCCTACCCAACTTTTTTAAGTGAATGGCATGTTAAGTAATGTGTTCCTAAATTGCGAATATGCTTATAAAACCACTATGAAATTTACTAGAAACACATGAAAATTTTTCCCCACCGGGTCTCAGAACCGGTTTTCCCACTTGCCACGAGTGGTCGTTTAAACATTTTCGGGTATACGAGCACGCCTCGATGACCGACCCAAACCTCCATAGGTCTTCGTGCCCACGCCCCATAGTGCTCGCGCACAGTTCATATCACCCTGCATAGGATGAGACATTTTTGTTGTAGGTTGCCGTGCTTTGGCATGAAATTTGTGAGTATGTTATAGTGTCTCTATTTTGCAGTGTCTATTTAGTTTGATGTAATTTTCGTTGTTATGCGTACATATTCAAAGGAACAGAGACTGTTGATGATTGGCAGTCGTATTATACACTGAAGCGCCACGAAACTGGAATAGGAATGCGTAATCTAATAAAGAGATATGTACACAGGCAGAATACGGCGCTGCGGTCGGCAAGGCCTGTTCAAGACAAGTGCCTGGCGCAGTTGTTAGATCAGTTACTGCTGCTAGTATGGAAAGTTATCACGATTTAAGTGATTCTGAAAGTGGTGTTATAGTTGACGCACGAGCGATGGGACACAACATCTACAAGGTAGCTATGAAGTTCGGATTTTCCCATACGACTATTACACGAGTGTACCGTGAATATCAGAAATCCGGTAAAACATCAAATCACCGACATCGCTGCGGCCGGATAAAGATTATGCAAGACTTGAGGAATTCCAGCAGGACAATGCGACACCCCACGCGTCCAGAATTGCTACAGAGTGGCTTCAGGAAAACTCTTCTGAGTAAAACACTTCCGCTTGAGCACATCTGCGATGCCTTTCAATGTACTGTTGAGAAGAAATCTCCACCCCGCCGTACTCTTTCAGATTTATGCACTGCCCTTCAGGAGTAATGGTGTCAGTTCCCTCCAGTAGTACTTCAGACATTAGTCGAGTCCATGCCACGTCGTGTTGCGGCACTTCTGCGTGCTCACGGGGGCCCTACACGATATTAGGCAGGTATACCAGTCTCTTTGGCTCTTCGGTGTACATTATGTTTAGTTCACAGGCCACCGCAATTAATTGTTACTGAGGTACTTAAAGTGGGAAATATTAGATTTCCGACAAGCGAGTTCTTTACTTAATTAGTAATTCAGAGGATATGCGTAGCGTTGGAAGATTTAAAGGGATAATATATGTGGGAAAATTACATCTAGCATTGGGAAGAAAGACGATTTGACAAAGAAGTAGCCGCATACGATATCTCTTACTATAGACTGAGGTGCTGCCGAATGAGGTGACAGTGCTTAGCACACTGGACTCGCCATTCGGGAGCTCGATGTTTCAATCGTCATTTAGGTTTTCCGTGATTTCCCTACATCACTTCAGTCAAACACCGAGATGGTTCCTTTGAAAGGGCACGGCCGATTCCCTTCCCCATCCTTCCCTAATCCGAGCTGCGCTGCGTCTCTAATGACCTCGTTGGCGATAGGGCATTAAACACTAGTAATCATCATCACCATAGATGGTGCTGTTTGCTGCTTTTTTGTAAGAAGAACCTATTTCTACTTCTGTTCGTAAGTGTTCCTAGAATTTTAATGTTACTTTATTTATTTCGTAATTTATTTAATGATTTTTAGTGTTATCTTCCTGTTTGAAACTCATAATTGGTGTCATTTCGTTAATGCGACGTTTTCGTTGGCTTGGTGTAAGTGATGATTATATTCCAGAATGAGATTTTCACTCTGCAGCGGAGTGTGCGCTGATATGAAACTTCCTGGCAGCTTAAAACTGTATGCCCGACCGAAACTCGAACTCGGCACCTTTGCCTTTCGCGGGCAAGTGCTCTACCAACTGAGGTACCGAAGCACGACTCACGTCCGGTACTCACAGCTTTACTTCTGCCAGTATCCGTCTCCTACCTTCCAAACTTTACAGAAGCTCTTCTGCGAACCTTGCAGAACTAGCACTCCTGAAAGAAAGGATACTGCGGAGACACGGCTTAGCCACAGCCTGGGGGATGTTTCCAGAATGAGATTTTCACTCTGCAGCGGAGTGTGCGCTGATATGAAACTTCCTGTCAGATTAAAACTGTGTGCCCGACCGAGACTCGAACTCGGGACCTTTGCCTTTCGCGGGCAAGTGCTCTCTGGTAGAGTTCTGCAAGGTTCGCAGAAGAGCTTCTGTAAAGTTTGGAATGTAGGAGACGGATACTGGCAGAAGTAAAGCCGTGAGTACCGGACGTGAGTCGTCTTTCGGTAGCTCAGTTGGTAGAGCACTTGCCCGCGTAAGGCAAAGGTCCCGAGTTCGAGTCTCGGTCGATGATTATATTATTTCTTCTTACAAATCTCCAAGATACTATCTGTTTCTCCGTAACGATTTGGTGTTCCGTTCAGCATACGTTACTGTGAAGTAAAAAATAATCAGCAAGTAACTAAAATAGTTTCTATGTTTGCATATCCCTGAGTATAAATACAAGTAACCCCCGTTAGGTAATTTAAAAATGTGATAAAGCGTGCATCTTCGTTATCTACAGAGATGACACTATGCACTGAAAAACACACACCGTTAATGAAAAATTTCTAAAAATTAGTAACGATATAATCTTGTGCAGGAAAAAGGATGAAGCTTACAGTTTGCCGGGCACACAATAGCAGTGAGAATGGGCGAACGTCAACAAACGAACACATGTGCTCTCAGGAGCAGGGCTGACATAAAGCGATAACGCCAGCTTTTCACAATATACAAATTCAATACAGAATATTTTACATTGAGCAATGCAGGAGGCTTAGACAGAGTGCAGACTAAATTTGAACTAAAACTATTACTGAAGGATATGTAATGAGTATAACTAGGAATTGTTAACACTGATAATTATCTGGATGAAAGATGACTTACTGTAATCCAAAACATAGGTTGGTCATACAGCGATAAAATGCAGTGGGATGGCCTACTCTGCAACAAAATTCAAATAGAATTAAAAATGGGTGGCATACACTTCGGCGTAGCACCACAAACTAAAATAGTTCACTACAATACTGCATTTTAAAAAGAGCAACATGACACTATGTGCTTCATCAATAGCTGCTACGCAATATATACCTCATACGTGTATGAGATTGTATTGGACTACGAACAGTGACACCTCACGGCCGTAGGGTTAAACTTGACGGGCATAATATGCTCTTTGTATGTTTACAAATAATATGAGAGTATCTTGAAGATTTGTAATAAAAAATAATGTAACCATCACTTATACTAAGCCAACGAAATACGTGTTTAAACGCTAACTTGGTAGGAAGGACGAAATGACAATAATTACAAGATACAACCAGAAATTTAGCACTAAAAGCCAATAAATAAATTACGAAACACATAAAGCAACATTAAAATGCTGAAAAATAATCTTTAAACATAAGGTAACCTTTTCCGTGACTGCTATTGATTGACATGGCATGCTACAATATACACCAAGCAAGTTTACGTGCTCACTATCAATAATATCCATTAAAGAGCCCTCGAATACAGATTAAAAAATAAAGAGATTAAAGGTTGGGTCTTCTGCCTTTACATGAATTACGCAACTTCTTACGTGTAGATAATAATGAATTAAAAACAGTATGTGACCGTGTTACTGAAAGCAATTCTGTTGCAATCAAATATAAGGTAATATACAAATGTAATTTTCCATCACTCTCCATAATAACAGGAAACAAAAATAAAGGATACTCGATGCAAGGGAATAGTAAGAAGATAAGAACACATGGGCTGTGCACAAGCGCGAACCGGACACATAATTAGTTTTGCGTAATCATGAGTGTAATAATCAGTCTGTGATAAAAACACAGTAAGCCAGTACACTAAACAATGTTCAAGCCAGACCCCACATGAATGTCATTTCTTACTCTCAGCAAATAATACAGAAATAAAAATTTCCAGTTATAATGAAACTGTAAGAACGTTTACGTGTATGAAATAGCAGTGCCTGTGTTATTATGAAATACGATGTGAAGTTCCCTCGGACATGCATGCCTGTCCGAAGGGCCATTGCATTGTGCAGCCACTTCTATTTCGTATGTATCTGCCACTACCAGGCTCTCGACTCTCAATAAATATGCCCTTCCTGGAAAGGGTGTTTACGTAACGCATTATCGTAGGTCGTGACACGTGGACGACCACACATGGAAGTTGGGTTCTGGCTGTGATTCGTACTCGGATGGCCGAAGAGTGTAACGCGACCGCTCGCGTAAATCGGGAAATCCGGTTTTGAGTCGAAGTTCAGCACAAATTTTCAATGTCGTCATTCCAATATATAGTATCGACGGTGGTTCATACTCGCAACTGCAAATACTTAATTATTATAAATATTATAAAACATAAGGGATAAAGTGATAAAGTGATAAATAATCAACGACAACAACCAATGCAACTAACCGTTGAATTCGAGCTGAGGAATCAAAATTAACGACTAATATAGAAGAAGCACGTACATACAGACACAAATAAGTAATATAGAGCGATTGGTAGATGTAAATGACTTAGTAAAATCGTATAGCGAAATGGACTAAAAAATTTTTAGTAGGTGCAAGAGATGTAAAATGGAAAGAAAATGATTTAATTAAAACCTTCTGTAAAAAAATATGCACCTCTAGAAAGACACGAATTATTAAACAACTAACGAGAGTAATACAAACTGAAGATGGTTGGAAAATATTAAGTAATGAGGAACTCTAATAAAACATTCGGGAAGAATTGTTAGTTAAGGGTAATTTTCTTTGGCCAACTCTACCAAGTAAACGAGAGAGTACAGTCAAATGTAACATATTCCTGTACTGATGCAAAAAGAAGATGAGAATAATATGGATTACAGTAACAAAACACAAACTAAAAAGAAGTAAAAACAAAGAATCGTAAATAATAGAAAGAAAGTTCATTCGAAATAAATTTTAAAAACCTTAGAAGTCATCAAAGACCGAAATAACAAAATTGGCCAAGTGCGACTAGGTTTCTCGCAATTGGGGTTTTCTAGAAACTTTATAGCTAGTTCATCCGTCACGAGAATCGCGAATCTCGATCGTTTTTGCCTGTTATAGACAATGATACTGGCAACATATCAGTCTCAGAGATACCAGTATTTTCGAGACTGTTTCAGTTTCAGTAATGTAAGTGTGACATAAAAACAAGCAACAGGCAGACTACCATTATTATAATAATCAGCAGTTCTGCTTGCAGGCTGACTGGGTCGAAATGATAAAAGTGAGACATCAGGTAAGGAATGACTATTGCACATGTGACGCGTTTAGGAATTTATCTTTCGTCAAATATCCACGAGCGATTACTGCGCATAGATATGGCGCCTCGAGTTGTATTATGAAATAAATATCCACAGTCTAGTCATATGGGCAATAAAGTCATTCTTTGCCTGCTGTATGAATTTTACCGTTGTGACCCAGTCAGCCTGAATGCAGAACTACCGATTGTTTTAAAGTCAAGTTTGACGTTGATTAACAACTGACAAAAGGAATATTATTTTCGTGTGATACAATTACAAATTAAAAGTTTTCGGATATTTTTTTCATTCACTTGTTCTGTGAAACCTCACTTCTTACCAGATTATAGGGCAACGGGAAGTACTACACAGCTTTTGATGAGTGAGATTGCGAGTATTAAAATATGTGACATAAATAGCGGTATATCTTAATTACATTGACTTAAAATCTTCAGGTATTTTTTATTTTTTTTATTTTTTTTTTTATTTTTTTTTTTTTTTACATTTCCAAGGGACCATAGACCTTAGTATGTGACACAAAATTTCAACTTAGTACATCTACCCGTTCCTGAGAAAAAAATGTTTTTTAACAGTTGAAAACACAGATGGAAAACAAAGGGATCCTGTAAGAGTTTCCTTTCTACCGACTGAGGCAAGAAACCCTAAATATAAGAAATTAGGTAGAAAATGGACAGAGGAATAGTAGTGGTCAGTACGAAGATAAAAATAAGGTAGAAGGCATGTGCAATGCCTACGTACCTCGCTGTCGTTGATGGGCAAGTGATGACAGCGGTTGGTGCCACAGGGGTGGTGCGCGTTCCACTCGACGATTTCGTGTGCGGTGGAGCCGTGAGGGTTGCAAAGTCCGGCGACGGCCGCCACCAGCTTCCGCAGTGTACGCAGCCGGCCTGCCACCCTCAGCGCCATCGCATATCAGCAGCGCTGATCCGCGCCGCCCCACCAAGTCTCCAGCGACACCGCACCACGCCTGCTCTCACCACACCAAATCAACGTCGTGACCTGCGCGCAGCTGCTCTTCTGCTGTCTCCCTGACGTCACCGAGAAGTGCTTCTTCTGTCTCTCTCGACTAAAGAATTTCACATGCGACGGCGCCGATGTGATGCTACGTTGTGAGTGTGGAAAGAGATACATGCTTTCTTGCGGCACCCTCATGTGATACCGTAGACTGTTTCAAGAAAAATAGACCTAGGATTAAGACAGAGGCCTTACATCTTTGTAGCTTCGAGCGTGTGAGGAGTATATATATCTTTGATTTACATATTAGAGTAGAATATCTATGGAATGAACATAGCGTACTTCTTCTGTCGCGTCACGGGCAATATCGACAGCCGTAGAAACTACTATCGACTTTGTATCAAGGAAGAATATCGATGTAGCTGCTCCTCTTTTCACTCGCAGCAATTTCAGCTGTCCTCTTAGACTCCTGCCTAACCACAGATTCGGAAATCACCATGGATTCGTAAATAAGCAACAAGTAATTGTGAGAAGGAAGAACATGAATTTATTGCTCCTCGTTTCACTCTCAGTCATTTTAGCTGTCTAGCTACACACTCGGAAATCGCTAAATATTTGTTTCATTGTTCATTCTGTAATCCGACGGAAATGTAAATATCATCTAATATTACAGAACATACTCGTATTAAATTCGTGAGAAAGTCTCAGAATGTGTTAATAACACTAAGATGAAAAAAAAAAAAAAACATTGTGTCTTGAGATGAGAATTTACATCCTGCGACAATATAAACCACAGCATTATCCATTACGCTACCACTTTCTCATGTAATATTAGTCACCTGTCTCCGTTATAATTGTATGTCCTGAAGGTTTGTATCATTGATGCATTTTTAACTGACACTTAATGATAATGGTCACATGTTTTGTGATAAACTTTCCGTGCGCGGTTCTCTGAAACGGCATCCTGATAGCTGTAACACAGGTTTGTTTCATGAAACTTCCTTGCAGATTAAAACTGATTGACGAACTTTGCCTTTCGCGGGAAAGTCCTCTACCGACTGAACTACCCCAGCATGACTTAAGACCCGTCCACACAGCTTTTCTTCCACCAATATCTCATCCCCTATCTTCCAAACTTCACATAAGTTCTCCTGCGAAACATGCAGGACTAGCACTCCTGGAAGAAAAGGTATTGTTGGATATTGCTTGAAATGCCGCGGGAAGTAGAGTTGTGAGGACGGATCCTGTGTCCAGCTTGGGTAGACCAGCTCAGTAGAGCACTTGCCAGCGAAAAGCAAAGGTCCACAGTCCGAGTCTCGATACGGCACACACTTTTAATCTCTCACTCCGATACAGAGAGAAAATTTCATGTTGGAGGTGTATTTTATGCTTAACTTCTAAATTATTGACGATAACAATTCGCTTCTGATATAGCACTTTTATATGAAAGCATTAACCGTCGATAAGCCATTATGTGACATTTAATTATTATAATAATTATAATAAACCGTACAAGAACGGCACGTAAATCGCCGATTCGCATTCATGAAGTCTTGTGAAAGGCCCGTATCGAACGCTACAGGAAGTCAATAGCAGTTCTGCAGCCGTCAATAATGACGTCACATTTGCAGAAAGTCTTGTGAAATGAGTGTTACCCGTCGCCAACATCCAAAGAATACCTGCATGCCAACATCAATATGTGTATATCACGTGACTTTTTGCCTAACGCTACTAGTTTCCATATTGCGTTAAGACCGAAATTTTGATATTATACACGTATGACATGTTTTTATACATTTACTTGTCAGTAACAGCAGTTGCTACTGCTACCGATGCCAACCGAAATATGCCAAAAAATGAAAAATAAGTAGGCCCACCGCAGAGTTCTAATCATTATTATCACACTAATAAGAAATGCTTTGTATGTTGAAAAATATCGAGACGTAATACCGTAGGCCTGGACTCGTGTACACGTATTTACAACTGCGAGATAAATGAGGTAGTGTGGGAGTCAAAACGTTGAACAAACTAAAATTTCAAGTAGACTTCATCTTCAGGTCAGATGTTTAGAATATTTTGAGTAATTTCCTCTATACTGTACAGATCTCGAAGCCATTATGCCTATTTTTAAGTATAAAGGCAATTGTACTGGACCTAAGGATGATGGAAGTTTAAAAAAATTGTATCAGAAAGTAAAGATGAAATAACTTTGTCCCAAAAAATATCTGAAAGCGTGACAAATTGCCTATTTGGTGCATTTCATAGATCCAAATTCAAAGTTTCCTTACACATTTTTGCATTATTGTACAAACACGTAAATTCTGAATGCTGCCGCAGCATAATTTGTTGAAAGAGAGAGACGGTAGCGCAGTACAAAAGGTAAAAATATAATTGTCGCTATCCATTCATTTACTGTAACAAAAAAGTGACGACATGCGAACTGTGATACTTCAAACTAGTAAAATGCCCTTTTAAGCCAAGTTTATTCCAGTTTGTCAAAATGCCTCTGAATAGTGTATACAGATTTCGCCATGTTTTTACTGGGTATGTTTGCAGTAGAGGCGTAACGACATTCAAAATTTGCATGACGCTTAGGGGCAAACTTGAAGTTGGCACATACACTCCTGGAAATGGAAAAAAGAACACATTGACACCGTTGTGTCAGACCCACCATACTTGCTCCGGACACTGCGAGAGGGTTGTACAAGCAATGATCACACGCACGGCACAGCGGACACACCAGGAACCGCGGTGTTGGCCGTCGAATGGCGCTAGCTGCGCAGCATTTGTGCACCGCCGCCGTCAGTGTCAGCCAGTTTGCCGTGGCATACGGAGCTCCATCGCAGTCTTTAACACTGGTAGCATGCCGCGACAGCGTGGACATGAACTGTATGTGCAGTTGACGGACTTTGAGCGAGGGCGTATAGTGGGCATGTTGGAGGCCGGGTGGACGTACCGCCGAATTGCTCAACACGTGGGGCGTGAGGTCTCCACAGTACATCGATGTTGTCGCCAGTGGTCGGCGGAAGGTGCACGTGCTCGTCGACCTGGGACCGGACCGCAGCGACGCACGGATGCACGCCAAGACTGTAGGATCCTACGCAGTGCCGTAGGGGACCGCACCGCCCCTTCGCAGCAAATTAGGGACACTGTTGCTCCTGGGGTATAGACGAGGACCATTCGCAACCGTCTCCATGAAGCTGGGCTACGGTCCCGCACACCGTTAGGCCGTCTTCCGCTCACGCCCCAACATCGTGCAGCCCGCCTCCAGTGGTGTCGCGACAGGCGTGAATGGAGGGACGAATGGAGACGTGTCGTCTTCAGCGATGAGAGTCGCTTCTGCCTTGGTGCCAATGATGGTCGTATGCGTGTTTGGCGCCGTGCAGGTGAGCGCCACAATCAGGACTTCATACGATCGAGGCACACAGGGCCAACAACCGGCATCATGGTGTGGGGAGCGATCTCCTACACTGGCCATACACCTCTGGTGATCGTCGAGGGGACACTGAATAATGCACGGTACATCCAAACCGTCATCGAACCCATCGTTCTACCATTCCTAGACCGGCAAGGGAACTTGCTGTTCCAACAGGACAATGCACGTCCGCATGTATCCCGTGCCACCCAACGTGCTCTAGAAGGTGTAAGTCAACTACCCTGGCCAGCAAGATCTCCGGATCTGTCCCCCATTGAGCATGTTTGGGACTGGATGAAGCGTCGTCTCACGCGGTCTGCACGTCCAGCACGAACGCTGGTCCAACTGAGGCGCCAGGTGGCAATGGCATGGCAAGCCATTCCACAGGACTACATCCAGCATCTCTACGATCGTCTCCATGGGAGAATAGCAGCCTGCATTGCTGCGAAAGGTGGATATACACTGTAGTAGTGCCGACATTGTGCATGCTCTGTTGCCTGTGTCTATGTGCCTGTGGTTCTGTCAGTGTGATCATGTGATGTATCTGACCCCAGGAATGTGTCAATAAAGTTTCCCCTTCCTGGGACAATGAATTCACAGTGTTCGTATTTCAATTTCCAGGAGTGTAGTTACGTGGCTTTGGACGTAATGCATGTTGGCGCTTAAAATTCTGTTCTGCACAACTGAAGAACTAATTATCAACATTTGTAGTAAAATTATTCATAGTTTTGTTCAATGTTAAGTGACATTTTCAAAATCTTACTTCAGAAGCCCTTGCATCCCACTTTATATTTCGGTTTTTCATGTACCAACTTGTCTTTTTCGAAAAGTGGATGGTGTACTACGACACGAAATTTAATCGGCAGTTAACAGCGAAACGGTAAAAGTTAATATTTGTAAGATCACTACTGCTTCAGCCTCCATTTCCGATACCGAGATGATTGCTTTCAACATCCGTGTACCCGCATAAAGGTATAAGAATTTTCTTAGTTAAAGAAATTTATAATTTTCTTATTTGGGTGATTACTTTCAACTTTTGTGGTACGGTTATTTGCGGATTCGTTCACTGTTAAACCAGTAAAATAATTGCTTCAGAATCTTTCGCATCCTAATGTTAAGTATTTAATGTTGTTGAGCAACAAATTTTCTCTCTTGAGTACTGCAAAGATTTAGGGACATGAGACAAAATTTGGCTTACAATTTAACGGCGAAGAAGCAGCAATTGACATCAGCATATTTGACACTGCAGTTGAAAAGACTCGCGGGGCGGAGTTTTTTTCTCTAACATAGGCTACGTTATCTCCAAAGTCACATTAGCATGGTAGAATGTTATGTTTGGCCTACGCATCCTGCAGATTTTGAACCTCATTGAATCCTTCGACAGAGAGGTCTCGTTCAGAAGTATCATGACGTACATAGATATCTTAACAACTTGCACTCAATATCTGCAATGATCTTGGCTTAATCACAGTCTAACGGCTCCAGTCCCTACACTCCTCCTCACTTTTGTTATACTCCGCGACAGCAGCGTTCCAAGCGGTCAACAAGCAACACTGCTAAATACGATATATGACGTGTGTGATTAGAATCGATTTTATTGACGTGTAACATAGTTTTTACAACAACGAGCATATATAGGGCCATAAAAATCGCCAACATCTACAAAATGTTCGTTACATTTGGGGTTCTTTCGTTTCCTAAGGACCGTGGCAGGTATAAAACAGTACATCACAGAACAATTATTTACGATTTCTTGTGACCAACAGATATTTATTGAAGAATGTCGTTTCATTTTAAGAACAGAAAAATAGTAATAGAGAAGAGCCGACCATTTGAAGAACGACTCATATCAACAACGGAAGTTTTGTTCACTACAGTTCCAGAACAATCGGTGTATTTGGAACGAAGGAAATTTTTATGGCACACAACACCTAAATTATGTAACGTGCCAAGAAAGCCGCCACAACTAGTTGAAGAGAAATACACCGACGTGGTATTAAATTAATAAAACTTTTATCCAACAGAGAAGGCACCATTTCCACTACTGTTGCTACATCTGAGCCACAAAAGACAAAACCTTCAACACTTTCGCTTTTGAAGTAAAAATAGTTACATTTACAAAAATATTCGTGCATTGATAAGTCGAGTGAAGTGTAATGATCTGCGAATCATAGGACTCAACACAGAATTGTTAAATTTCAAAGAAAGTGTCTACGGTATCATAATGAGAATAGACAATTACAAATATATATATTCCGCATGCATGAAATGCGAGTTTACATTCTTTTGATTTGAGCTGTATAAGCTGCAATTATTCGCGTGTACGAAACTATTTCTTCACGAATAAGTTGTAGTTTATTGGCACTGAATCAGTGATATCTTGCACTTTTTTACATTTATTTCACGATAATCCACGTCTTTCGATAATTTACTAATGCTTCGAACGCAACAACAGAACTATTAGTTCTTTAATTAAGAAGAAAAATAATTAAAAACAAACGTTTGGTTTCTCGCCCCTAGGAGCGCTAGCGTTGTTCGAACTGTCACACAGTATCAATTTTCACTGAAGGGTGTGTCGTGACTGTGTATATTAGACTGTGGCTTAATGATTTGAAGAGATAAACGCAAGCGCATTTCAGCTGTTTTTGACGAGAGGCACAGCTCACATGTTGCTGCTTTTTCCTTCCTGAAATTTTTCACGTTATATACTGTACTTTATTGTATTTGATCTCTGTTTTAACAAATTATGTGACGGCGAAACTGAGAAATTCATTCCCAGTACGATAAAACGAAATATCAGCAACAAAATGCTGCAAAATGGCGACTTACCTTATTTTGAAACTTTTCAGAGAGAAAATTCTTCCATTTTAACTTCCTCTTACAATCCGTTTAACTTTTGTTCATGCTTAGGAATGTTAAACTATTAATGATACTACAATTCTCCTTGTCCTAGGAACTTTAGTCCGGTTTCTTGTTGTAGCTCGTTTAATACTTCAGAGTAAGCTTAAATGCTTGGGAAATTGTATAACCTGGAGAAAATGGCTGTCAATAAAACTGTTTAGGGTATGTGCCCGCAACATCAACGTGTAAAATTCTCCTACGTTTCGGCCACTGTTGCAAATTGACTAGCTCAGACTGATTTTGATGACGGGAAAAAAGAGTCACTGTCGTAGGGTCTACATGCTGTTTCCCTGCTGGTGAAAATGACTCGAACTGTTTGTACATCCAACGGATTGACTGTCAGCACACTCCCGCACTAGGGAATTTATCCAAAAAATATCTGTCCTACAAACATATGGCCAGTCATTAAATAAATTGGTCGTGCGGTATTAACCATTTGTTACACTATGCTTCGATAGTTTTCCGTGTATAATGCACTCAGTAACTGTAACTCTGCCATTGGTGCGTGCTTGCATAAAAAAGATATGGAATTATGTGTTGACATTGATGACAAACACTTATGACTTATTTTTATTTTCTTCCCAAAACTAGTTTCAGCGACAATATCATCATCATTAGTTGGTTTTTCTGTATTCTAAACCATGCTAAATTAACATGGTTACAATCATTGCAGAACGTTGTTACACGTGTAATTTATGTTTCCTGGCCAATAGAAGTTTACTAGTATTGAACATAGGCCATAATTCGAGGAAGAAATTTCTATGAATGTACGTTTGGAGCACAGCATTGTATGGTAGTAAAATATGGACAGTGGGAAAACCGGAACGTAAGGCAATCGAAGCGTTTGAGATGTGATGCTACAGAAGAATGTCGAAAATTAGGTGGACTATAAGGTAAGGAATTAGGAGGTTCTGAGCAGAATCGGAGAAGAAAGGAATATATGGAAAACACTGACAAGGAGGAGGAACAGGATGTTAAGACATTACGGACTAACTTTCATGGTACTGGATGGAACTGTAGAGTGCGAAAACTGTAGAGGAGGACAGAGATTGGAACACACTCAGCAAATAATTGAAAACATAGGTTGCAAGTGTTACTCTGAGAGGGAAATGCTGGCACAGGACAGAAATACTTATCGGGTCGCATCAAACTAGTCAGACGACTGATGACTGGAAAAAAAAGTAGGCTGACATTTAACACTGTAACACAAACGACTGCGACTGGAGAGGTGTCGTGACCAGGAAGCGTGGACTGCCGATAAATGACATCGAACTGTGCGCTGCGGTGAAACGCGGCTGTGCATGTTTCGGCTGACCATTGTTGAGAAGTACGACGGCGACCTGGTGAAAGGTCCCGTTCTTCGAACCTTTTGGAAAGGCTCAGCTGTGTTGCTGTTGGCGGTAGGGAGTGCAGAGACGTCGGTGTGATTTCAGGTCACGTCTGGTGGGGTTTGAGGGAATCTGACAGACTCCTCACTTGTTACCTTCCAAGCGAAAATATCGAGGTATCATTTTTCAACAGGACAATGCTCAGGTCACACGTATGTCTACTAGAACTGTCTGTGTGAAGTGTTCCCATGGCCAGCAAGATATCGAGATGTGTACCGTACACAACATCTGGTGGACCATCTAGAACTTCAACTTCGTCTCACTACCAGTATACAGAATATTCAAAAAATGTTCAGATGTCTGTAAATTCCTAAGTTACCAAACTGCTGAGGTCATCGGACCCTAGTCTTAGACACTACGTAAACTAATTTAGTCTAAGAACAACACACACAACCATGCCAGGGGGAGGACTCGAACCTCCGTCAGGAGAGGCCGCGTAATCCGTGGCATGGCGCCTCGAACCGCGCGGCCATTACGGGCTGCATACAGAACATTATGGGCCAGTTACAATAGCTGAGAGTTAGCTTGCCTCAAAAAGGCTACAGTGTCTTTATGACAGCCTTCCCAGACAAGTTAGTGCAGGCATGCAGGTTAGATAAGGTTCAGTGTCATACTGATCAGGGCGCTCATACTTCTAATTTCTTTGTAAATGTGACTCAATTTTGCACTAACGTCGCATACACTCTCAATCTGTGAACTTACGTCTTACTTCGTCCTCCCTTTTTATATGTTTCACCCTTTTTTCGTGTAATATAACACTATGGTAATGTTTGTCCCTCCAACTGGTTGACTTTCTTCAGCAAAGAATTGAGTGTTTAGGTACGGACTATATCGATAGCAGAAGTGCGATTTTCCCTTCGAAGTCCAGCTAAACAGTGACAACGTCTGTAGTCCTTGGATATATATAAATGACCTAGTAGATAGTGTCGGAAGTTCCATGCGGCTTTTCGCGGATGATGCTGTAGTATACAGAGAAGTTGCAGCATTAGAAAATTGCAGCGAAATGCAGGAAGATCTGCAGCGGATTGGCACTTGGTGCAGGGAGTGGCAATTGACCCTTAACGTAGACAATTGACCCTTTATTGTATGATTATAAGATAGGGAACAAACACTGGTAGCAGTTACTTCTATAAAATATCTGGGAGTATCCGTACGGAACGATTTGAAGTGGAATGATCATATAAAATTAATTGTTGGTAAGACGGGTGCCAGGTTGAGATTCATTGGGAGAGTCCTTAGAAAATGTAGTCCATCAACAAAGGAGGTGGCTTACAAAACACTCGTTCGACCTATACTTGAACATTGCTCATCAGTGTGGGATCCGTACCAGGTCGGGTTGACCGAGGAGATAGAGAAGATCCAAAGAAGAGCGGCGCGTTTCGTCGCAGGGTTATTTGGTAAGCGTGATAGCGTTACGGAGGTGTTTACCAAACTCAAGTGGCAGACTCTTCAAGAGAGGCGCTCTGCATCACTTGCTGTCCAGGTTTCGAGAGAATGCGTTTCTAGATGATATATCGAATATATTGCTTCCCCCTACTTATACCTCCCGAGGAGATCACGAATGTAATGTTAGAGAGATTCGAGCTCTCACGAAGGCTTTCCGGCAGTCGTTCTTCCCGCGAACCATACGCGACTGGAACAGGAAAGGGAGGTAATGACAGTGGCACTTAAAGTACCCTCCGCCACACACCGTTATGTAGCTTTCGGACTATAAATGTAGATGTAGATGTAGATACCTTCTGAAACTTACTCCCTATCAAAACCAGTCCACTGAAAAGACTGCACTAGTTTTTGTGTAGCTAATAAGATCTAAAGAAATCGCTTCGATGAACAGGCGTTGGCGACATGTTACGGTACATTTCAACATTCAGCTGCACCTCTACTCAAAAAGAGGATTATTACGTTCTTAGGTTATGCAATGAATTTCATATGGTAATATCGAATATTCTATCCAAAAATATGAAGAGAAGGAGGTATACCTGGAAAAGGTTGGGAAACATTGGAATGTTCCACTTGGATTACATCAAGGTCAGACAAAAATTATGAAACATGATGCTGGACTTTAATGCGTACCTAGGTGCAGATTTAGACTCCGATCATAATTTAGTAATCATGAAGAGAAGACTGAAGTTTAAGAGAATCGTCCGAAAAGATCAGTGTGGGAGGAAGTGGGCCACTAAAGTACTGGGGAACGACGAGACGTGCTTAAAGCTCGCTGACGATGTGGATACTGAAATAAGGAATACCAGAGTAAGAAGCTCAGTCGAAGAAGAAATTTGTTGTTGTTGTTGTCTTCAGTCCTGACACTGGTTTGATGCAGCTCTCCATGCTACTCTATCCTGTGCAAGCTGCTTCATCTCCCAGTACCTACTGCAACCTACATCCTTCTGAATCTGCTTAGTGTACTCATCTCTCGGTCTCCCTCTACGATTTTTACCCTCCACGCTGCCCTCCAATGCTAAATTTGTGATCCCTTGATGCCTCAAAACATGTCCTACCAACCGATCCCTTCGTCTAGTCAAGTTGTGCCACAAACTTCTCTTCTCCCCATTCCTATTCAATACCTCCTCGTTAGTTACGTGATCTATCCACCTTATCTTCAGTATTCTTCTGTAGCACCACATTTCGAAAGCTTCTATTCTCTTCTTGTCCAAACTAGTTATCGTCCATGTTTCACTTCCATACATGGCTACACTCCAAACAAATACTTTCAGAAACGACTTCCTGATACATAAATCTATATTCGATGTTAACAAATTTCTCTTCTTCAGAAACGCTTTCCTTGCCATTGCCAGTCTACATTTTATATCCTCTCTAATTCGACCATCATCAGTTATTTTACTTCCTAAATAGCAAAACTCCTTTACTACTTTAAGTGTCTCATTTCCTAATCTAATTCCCTCAGCATCACCCGATTTAATTTGACTACATTCCATTATCCTCGTTTTGCTTTTGTTAATGTTCATCTTATATCCTCCTTTCAAGACACTGTCCATTCCGTTCAACTGCTCTTCCAAGTCCTTTGCTGTCTCTGACAGAATTACAATGTCATCGGCGAACCTCAAAGTTTTTACTTCGTCTCCATGAATTTTAATACCTACTCCAAATTTTTCATTTGTTTCCTTTACTGCTTGCTCGATATACAGATTGAATAACATTGGGGAGAGGCTACAACCCTGTCTCACTCCTTTCCCAACCACTGCTTCCCTTTCATGCCCCTCGACTCTTATGACTGCCATCTGGTTTCTGTACAAATTATAAATATCCTTTCGCTCCCTGTATTTTACCCCTGCCACCTTTAGAATTTGAAAAAGAGTATTCCAGTCAACATTGTCAAAAGCTTTCTCTAAGTCTACAAATGCTAGAAACGTAGGTTTGCCTTTTCTTAATCTTTCTTCTAAGATAAGTCATAAGGTCAGTATTGCCTCACGTGTTCCAACATTTCGACGGAATCCAAACTGATCCTCCCCGAGGTCTGCATCTACCAGTTTTTCCATTCGTCTGTAAAGAATTCGCGTTAGTATTTTGCAGCCGTGGCTTATTAAACTGATAGTTCGATAATTTTCACATCTGTCAGCACCTGCTTTCTTTGGGATTGGAATTATTATATTCTTCTTGAAGTCTGAGGGTATTTCGCCTGTCTCATACATCTTGCTCACCAGCTGGTAGAGTTTTGTCAGGACTGGTTGTCCCAAGGCCGTCAGTAGTTCTAATGGAATGTTGTCTACTCCGGGGGCCTTGTTTCGACTCAGGTCTTTCAGTGCTCTGTCAAACTCTTCACGCAGTACCGTATCTCCCATTTCGTCTTCATCTACATCCTCTTCCATTTCCATAATATTGTCCTCAAGTACATCGCCCTTGTATAAACCTTCTATATACTCCTTCCACCTTTCTGCCTTCCCTTCTTTGCTTAGAACTGGGCTGCCATTTGAGCTCTTGATATTCATACACGTGGTTCTCTTCTCTCCAAAAGTCTCTTTAATTTTCCTGTAGGCAGTATCTATCTTACCCCTAGTGAGATAAGCTTCTACATCCTTACATTTGTCCTCTAGCCATCCCTGTTTAGCCATATTGCACTTCCTGTCGATCTCATTTTTGAGACGTTTGTATTCCTTTTTGCCTGCTTCATTTACTGCATTTTTATATTTTCTCCTTTCATCAATTAAATTCAATATTTCTTCTGTTACCCAAGGATTTCTAGCAGCCCTCGTCTTTGTACCTACTTTATCCTCTGCTGCCTTCACTACTACATCCCTCAGAGCTACCCAATCTTCTTCTACTGTATTTCTTTCCCCTATTCCTGTCAATTGTTCCCTTATGCTCTCTCTGAAACTCTGTACAACCTCTGGTTCTTTCAGTTTATCCAGGTCCCATCTCCTTAATTTCCCACATTTTTGCAGTTTCTTCAGTTTTAATCTACAGGTCATAACCAATAGATTGTGGTCAGAGTCCACATCTGCCCCTGGAAATGTCTTACAACTTAAAACCTGGTTCCTAAATCTCTGTCTTACCATTATATAATCTATTTGATACCTTTTAGTATCTCCAGGGTTCTTCCACGTATACAACCTTCTTTCATGATTCTTAAACCAAGTGTTAGCTATGATTAAGTTGTGCTCTGTGCAAAATTCTACTAGGCGGCTTCCTCTTTCATTTCTTAGCCCCAATCCATATTCACCTACTATGTTTCCTTCTCTCCCTTTTCCTACACTCGAATTCCAGTCACCCATTACTATTAAATTTTCGTCTCCCTTCACTATCTGAATAATTTCTTTTATTTCATCGTACATTTCTTCAATTTCTTCATCATCTGCAGAGCTAGTTGGCATATAAACTTGTACTACTGTAGTAGGTGTGGGCTTCGTATCTATCTTGGCCACAATAATGCGTTCACTATGCTGTTTGTAGTAGCTTACCCGCATTCCTATTTTCCTATTCATTATTAAACCTACTCCTGCATTACCCCTATTTGATTTTGTGTTTATAAGCCTGTAGTCACCTGACCAAAAGTCTTGTTCCTCCTGCCACCGAACTTCACTAATTCCCACTATATCTAACTTTAACCTATCCATTTCCCTTTTTAAATTTTCTAACCTACCTGCCCGATTAAGGGATCTGACATTCCACGCTCCGATCCGTAGAACGCCAGTTTTCTTTCTCCTGATAACGACATCCTCCTGAGTAGTCCCCGCCCGGAGATCCGAATGGGGGACTATTTTACCTCCGGAATATTTTACCCAAGAGGATGCCATCATCATTTAATCATACAGTAAAGCTGCACGTCCTCGGGAAAAATTACGGCTGTAGTTTCCCCTTGCTTTCAGCCGTTCGCAGTACCAGCACAGCAAGGCCGTTTTGGTTAATGTTGCAAGGCCAGATCAGTCAATCATCCAGACTGTTGCCCTTGCAACTACTGAAAAGGCTGCTGCTCTTCTTCAGGAACCACACGTTTGTCTGGCCTCTCAACAGATACCCCTCCGTTGTGGTTGCACCTACGGTACGGCCATCTGTATCGCTGAGGCACGCAAGCCTCCCCACCAACGGCAAGGTCCATGGTTCATGGGGGGGGGGGGGGGGGGGGGGGGGGGGGGGGAAGAAGAATGGACATCTCTAAAAACGGGAATTACGGTTGTTGAATAGACAAATGTGGGTCCAAGGAAGCTAACTGCGAATAAACCTTGCAATATGAATACCGCTGTTAAATACAGAGAGCAGATAGTTGGAAAGGCCACAATGATGGCCTCTATGAGGGCGGGGAGGGGGGGGGGGGTTGTACATGTCTTACGACACTTTAGGTGGAGGAACTGCAGTTGATAGGGATGGCATAGGAGATTCAGTGTTAGAGTCAGAATTGAAAGCATTTTTGAAGAATTGAGTTCAATAAGGCAAAAGCGGTAGACAAAAACCATCGGAATTTCTAAAATAACTGGAGCGAGTGGCAAGAAAATCACTCTTCACGTTGTGTAGAATCCATCAGACTGAAGATATAACACCAGTCTTATGGAAAAACACGGTACACACAATTCCCAAGATTGCAAGAGACTATAAGTGCGAGAATTATCGCGCCATCAGCTTAAAAGCTCATGAATCAAAGTTGCTGGCAAGAATAACGTACAGAAGAACGAAAAAGAAAATTCGGGCTCCGTTAGATGACGATCGGAGTGGATTTAGGAACGTTAAAGGTGCCAAAAGGGCAGCTATGACATTGTGTGTAATATTGGAAGCTGTATTGAACTGTAGTCAAGAGGCGTCGTAGGAATTGTCGACTTGGGGAAAGCGTTCGACAATGTAAAACGGTGCAAGATGTTCGAAATTCGGAGAAAAGTAGGAGTAAGCTATAGAGAAACACTTTTACATGCAAGTGCGATATTGTGTGTATAGTTCTATAATATCTTATTTACTTTTATGTTGTAGCATGGTTTCTACGGTTGTTACCGTTTTCTCAGTTAAAAGAAGAAAAGAAAAAGAAAACGAGAGTGTTTTTCATCACGGCGAACCCACAATTGCATATTGTATTATGCACCTCTTACTAGTTTAATGTCAATAGTTAGATCTTTGTAGTACTTATCTATGTTTACTGCACAGACATTATTATTAAATGTGGCATCGTATAGATCACTCTTTTCAGCCTCGACAAACATATGTATAAGTACTAAAATGGGAACGAAACCTTATCGTGATCAGTGATTGCTTCCAAATTTACATTATATGCCAAGCTTGGGCAGAAATGGAGATGACTGAAGTGAGAGCTCCAGATAGCGAAGCTTCAAAAAATTGTTCAAATGGCTCTGAGCACTATGGGACTTAACTTCTAAGGTCATCAGTCCCCTGGAACTTAGAACTACTTAAACCTAACTAACCTAAGGACACCACACACATTCATGCCCGAGGCCGGATTCGAACCTGCGACCGAAGCGTTTAGAAAAAAATAGATTTTCTGGTTGGCATCGGGTGAGGCTTGGGTCATTTGTGTTGGCGTAGTTTCCAGGCAGCGGTTGGCGAGAGTACAGAACGGTAATCCAATGATCGTGGGATCCAGTTCTCACATGAAAACTTTTTACTCTCCATTTTCACGTTACTTACAGAAAATAAATCCAAATAATGCTGAATGTATTATATTTCATAACACTTTCATAAAGTCGAAAAAAGAATTGTAAGTAAATTTCCAGATGGGACTGTAAGACGTACATGAGAACTTCGCAAGTAAAATTACATACTTTCGGTGTTTTACAGTTGATGGTTAACACGTGCTGGAGTTATACCGAAAAGAAACAAGGGAAGTAGTAATTTTCTGTGCACATTGCTCGCCGCGGTTTTACTGCTACTTGGTTGTTTTAAAGCTTCTATAGCAAAACAAACATGGTTTATATACATAAAAGGTCCACTTTCATAATACAGTTTGGCAGCAAGCAACGCGCCACGCGACATTTCGCCAAATATTGGCGAAGATAGCAGTTGATTTACAATGGAATGTCTTTTGATGCAGTCTTCTCTCGGTGTGATTTCTCTCTCTCTCTCTCTCTCTCTCTCTCTCTCTCTCTCTCTCTGTCTGTCTGAAGCTTTAAGATCAAATTCCTTACTTGACGATAAATACACTCCTGGAAATTGAAATAAGAACACCGTGAATTCATTGTCCCAGGAAGGGGAAACTTTATGGACACATTCCTGGGGTCAGATACATCACATGATCACACTGACAGAACCACAGGCACATAGACACAGGCAACAGAGCATGCACAATGTCGGCACTAGTACAGTGTATATCCACCTTTCGCCTCAATGCAGGCTGCTATTTTCCCATGGAGATGATCGTAGAGATGCTGGATATAGTCCTGTGGAACGGCTTGCCACGCCATTTCCACCTGGCGCCTCAGTTGGACCAGCGTTCGTGCTGGACGTGCAGACCGCGTGAGACGACGCTTCATCCAGTCCCAAACATGCTCAATGGGGGACAGATCCGGAGATCTTGCTGGCCAGGGTAATTGACTTACACCTTCTAGAGCACGTTGGGTGGCACGGGCGGGATACATGAGGACGTGCATTGTCCTGTTGGAACAGCAAGTTCCCTTGCCGGTGTAGGAATGGTAGAACGATGGGTTCGATGACGGTTTGGATGTACCGTGCAGTATTCAGTGTCCCCTCGACGATCACCAGAGGTGTACGGCCAGTGTAGGAGATCGCTCCCCACACCATGATGCCGGGTGTTGGCCCTGTGTGCCTCGGTCGTATGCAGTCCTGATTGTGGCGCTCACCTGCACGGCGCCAAACACGCATACGACCATCATTGGCACCAAGGCAGAAGCGACTCTCATCGCTGAAGACGACACGTCTCCATTCGTACCTCCATTCACGCCTGTCGCGACACCACTGGAGGCGGGCTGCACGATGTTTGGGCGTGAGCGGAAGACGGCCTAACGGTGTGCGGGACCGTAGCCCAGCTTCATGGAGACGGTTGCGAATGGTCGTCGCCGATACCCCAGGAGCAACAGTGTCCCTAATTTGCTGGGAAGTGGCGGTGCGGTCCCCTACGGCACTGCGGCAAACTGGCTGACACTGACGGCGGCGGTGCACAAATGCTGCGCAGCTAGCGCCATTCGACGGCCAACACCGCGGTTCCTGG
Organism: Schistocerca gregaria; assembly: GCF_023897955.1. Taxonomy (NCBI): domain Eukaryota; kingdom Metazoa; phylum Arthropoda; class Insecta; order Orthoptera; family Acrididae; genus Schistocerca; species Schistocerca gregaria. Next base: position 106,543,648 of record NC_064921.1, on the reverse strand, counting down.
TGTGTCCGCTGAGCCATGCGTGTGATCATTGCTTGTACAGCCCTCTCGCAGTGTCCGGAGCAAGTATGGTGGGTCTGACACACCGGTGTCAATGTGTTCTTTTTTCCATTTCCAGGAGTGTATAAAATATAATCACGGTGCCGAGGGATGCTCGAAGGACAGAACGAAACTAACGGAACGCGAAGTCCTGTATGTCTTCATTAGAACCCCTTCTTGGAAAGTATTTTGCAGAGTCCACGTGGAAGCTATAGGTACAATCCTTTCTTGGAAATTTATTTGCAATTTCAAATTTTCCTTTGCCTTTCTTTTCATGCCTTTTATGAAAATAGTAATACGATGTATACAGTTTATTTTCAGTGTACGAAACGTAAAAATCCAAAATACAGAAAAATATCCTCGTTGGGAGTGGACCACATAACCACACCACAGTTGTCTTACCATTCTGCACTCTTTGCTCTGCGTCACCGTCTGAGAACTACGCTAGCATAAACTTGGGTGACAGCAGCAATGAGACAGCGGTAGTATCACACATACAAAGAATAAAAGTATAGTGTATTGGCGCAGCCAACATCTATACTCAGCTGATTCATAAGAAAAGATTTGCTTTGTGATCATGGCCGGAAGAGGTGCGTTATCAGACTTTGGATGCGGAACATTAGTTGGAGTTAGATGCTTCGGATATTTGAGTTCGGAAATCGTTAGGGAATCCAATGTTCCGAGATTCAAGTGTCAAGAGTATGCTAAGAATTCTAAACTTCAGGCAGCACCTCTCAAAACGGAGAACGCAGAGGTCAGCTGCCTTACTTAACGTCAGAGGGCAGCGGCGTTTGCATAGAGCTGTCAGTGCTAAAAGACAAACAATTGTACGTGAAGTAACCGCAGAGATAAATGCGGGTCGTACGACGAGCGCATCTGTTAGGACAGTTGGCTATGGCAGCAGACGGACGACCCCAATGCCTTTGCTAACAGCACGGCATCGCCTGCAGCGCCTCTCCTGGGCTCGTGACCACATTGGACTCTAGCCGAGTGGAAAATGGCTGCCTGGTAAGACGAGTCCAGATTTCAGTTGATGAGAGCTGATACTAGGGTTCGAGTGCGGCACAGAGCTCGCGGCGTTTTGGACAATTCGAGTGAATGATGAGCCCAAAGCCATGCGGGATTAGCCGAACGGTCTCAGGCGCTGTAGTCATAGACTGTGCGGCTGGTCCCGGCGGAGGTTCGATTCCTCCCTCGGGCATGGGCGTGTGTGTTTGTCCTTAGGCTAATTTACGTTAAGTAGTGTGTAAACTTAGGGACTGATGACCTTAGCAGTTAAGTCCCATTAGATTTCACACACATTTTTTGATAAGGCCAACCAGATCGCCCGACATGAATCCTATCTAAAAATTATGGAACGTAATAGAAATGTCAGTTCGTACAGAAAATCCTGCACCGGCAACACTTTTGCAGTTATGTAGGGCTATGGAGGCAGCTTCGCCCAATATTTCTGCAGGAGACTACCAAGGACTCGCTGAGTCCACGCCACATTGAGTTTTTGCACTACGCCGGGTAAAAGGAGGTCCGACACGGTGTTAGGAGGTATCCCATGACTTCTGTTACCTCAACGAAATGGGTAATGTCTCCCCAACCCGCACAATTTTTTTTTTTTCCTAAACCCTTGGCCATCTCGAGCTTCCACTTGTGTCAGTTTCATTTCTGGGCACGCCTTGTGTATACCACAAATATTGGCGAAATCGGTAATGACTAGTAGAGGTAGATAGTCTGGACTTACTACTTTCAGATTTATTTATTAGGGTGTCAAGGCCCTCTCTAGTAACAACATATAGCAAAGATGCTGGAATTCTGCGTATCCATTCTCCATGGGGTTCTAAACAATGTGAGAAATCCTTGCAGCTCCTCCGTTATAAATCTTGATCTAGTACTGAGTGAACACTTAAACTTAAATAATTTGTTGGATTTACTGCAGTCCAACGGTTCTGAATTAATACATTATTGTCATATCCAGTACACTGTGAAGAAAGTGACACGTCAAGCTGTCACCGTCTGACGGGGCGTAGGCCTGAAACTGATTACAGTGAAATGAATTATTCATTCAAGAAGTGTGGCTTGCTGCAGCTTCTTCTTCAGTGATATTTACGAAAACAGCCTCAGTGTTCTCAGACAATAGTGAATAAAGCAATGAAATTTGTACGTTTTCCTGGTTGTGTTGAATTTACTAGATATGGAGTAAGAGCTGAAAAATAACTGGTGATTGCACTTCCACGGAATTGAATGAAAATTAACGAAAAAGGGTTAGCCGAGAGCAGTCATAGAATAGAAGAGGATTATTTTTATTTATTTATCGTATGGCAACAACAGCAAACACTGACAAGTGTATAAAGTTTAATTTTACATGTATATCTAGTAAAGTATTTACATAAACTTTAGTTTTACTTTTTGGCGTCAATTGTATACACATTTTAAAATTGTGAAAGTTACTAACTTAATATTACTGACTATTTTGACTGATATAACTGCAAGTTTATAAAGGCAGATACATTTACTCATAGTTCAATATCTAATGATTGAACCCAACTAACAGCAGAGGGAGTAGCATTAATAAACTCACTATATGGTCCAGGATGCTTCCTCTGATGACAGTCTCTAACAATATGTTGAACATGAAACTACCTGGCAGATTAAAACTGTTTGCAGGACCGAGACTCGAACTCGGGACCTTTGCCTTTCGCGGGCAAGTGCTCTAACCAACTGAGCTATCCAAACACGACTTACGCCCCGTCCTCACAGCTTTACTTTTGCCAATCTCCACAGTATCCTTTCTTTCAGGAGTGCTAGTTCTGCATGGTTCGCAGGAGAGTTTCTGTAAAGTTTGGAAGGTAGGAGACGAGGTACTGGCAGAAGTAAAGCTGTGAGGACGGGGCGTAAGTCGTGCTTGGGCAAAGGTCACGAGTTCGAGTCTCGGTCCGGGACACAGTTTTAATCTCCCAGGAAGTTTCATATCAGCGCACGCTCTGCTGTAGAATGAAAATTTCATTCTTATATGTTGAACAGTTTGTTCTTGGGCCCCACAACCACAGACTGGAGAACCTCGGAGTCCCCACTTGTGCATCATAGCGTTGCACCTGGCGTGGCCAGTTCTTATTCTTTTCAGCCTTGGTCACTCCCTTCTCTGCAGATGAAATCCTGTTAGGCTGGCAGTTGGGTCTTGGACACCTCGATGTGCTATTGTTGCAGCATTCCACCTCTTGTGCCACTCCTCTTTAATGTCGAACTACCTATCGTTCCTTCCATTACGCCGCAGTGGATTGCGAGATTTTAAACGGTCTGGGGGAGCGTTGTTTAAGACTGTATGAATTGGGAGATCTTGTTGGTGGTGTAGTTTCCTCCATTCTCGATCGATTGCTTCTTGGCGTCGTAATTCAGTAATTCAGGTGGTGGGATTGTGCTGATGGTGTGCAACCAGGGGATCGGGCTTGATTTTAATGTGCCCGTAATAATCCTCATTGACTCGTTCAAGTGTACGTCCAGCTTCCTCGTGCAGGCACTATGTTGTCACACTGAACAGAACAGAAGAGGAACATTATAAGTATGGTTATGCTCACACAAAAATCGTACACAAAGGAATGTGCAGCTCAGTATCCCCATTGAACGAAGTGCCACATTGATTAACGGAGTTTACTCGTGTACCGCATGATCGTGGTTGATCTGTGAGGTTGTTCAAAGCCAATTCTGGGATGTTTCTTCCAGTAGCACACGGTACATATCCTTCCCTATAATAGTTAAATCAAAACTTCTCCTCTGTCACTAATAACCTGTTCGCCAACATTACCTTAAATCCTAATCTTCGTTCCTTGAAACGTCCCCTTAGAAAAATTAATGAATTACTGTGCTGATAAACATCTTACTTTATTTGATTTTCAAGCAGCTGAACAACACTAAACTGACACACAATATTTTTAGCGCAATGCAATCTGACCTTCAATAATCCCTACAAAAGAATGGCCCTGACTGACAATACCTATACCTTTCATGACTCATTTACCTCACAGAAATCTTCGTTACTCTACTGCAACACAACGAGCGCCAATACTGCCAGCTAAATAAAAGATTCTAGCTACTGAAGGCACTAACTACTAATAACATAGCTAGCAAATTAAAGATTTTTATAAAGAACAAACAATGTATTCACCTTAATAGAGTTCAAAAGTCATATCAGTTCATGACATCCAGTCTTACAAATTTACTCTCTCTGATGGACACACGTCCAGATCATCCGCTCTCAAAACTCCGCCATCTCTCTCCCCACATCCACCACTGCTGGCGGCTCACCTCCAACAGCGCAACGCTACGCACTGTTCACATCCAGCTGCCCAACACTACAATAGCGACTATTCTAAGAATGCAAACCAGCCACAGACTGCACACAGCACAGTCAGTGATTTTCATATAGAGCGCTATGTGGCGTTACCAACATAAAAACCTAAACAGCCTACTTACATCCTCTATTTAGACACTTCTGGTGCAGCTCACAAACGTACGCCGAAGACATTGTTTTTCGAGAAACGTAGAAAGATGAGAAGTGAGAGACTGAAAAATTCTAATGAGATGAGATTAACCATAAACTACTGACTTCTGGACGTCTCACAGTTCACCAACTTAGATATTATAGCAGATACGTGACAGTTAACAACTGTTATACCTTGGCTTCCCTCGTATTTATTCCACCACTTCTCGTTATTGCGTTCATACATTGTGTCTCTTGTAGCTTTATACCTATTGTTTGATGCCTTCTTTGGCACTTAAAATTACCGGGAAACAACACTCCATTTTTTTGAAAACGTTGCAACATTCGTATTCTTAACTTGATTTATGTATTATTCGATTTCACATGTCAATACTTGTCGACGTACATCCATAAATTTATTCAATTGATAATGAAAAATTTACAGCCAATTCCGCGTACCAGAGTAATGTTAGAACTAATCCTGCTCTCATTTTCTATGTGGGGAAGCAATACGTAACAGTTACAAACGTAGAAAGTTTTTAATGGAAGAGAACATCTACATTAATGCTCTGCAATCCACTTTACAGTGCGTAGTGGAAACGAATCTAAAACTGGAGAGGGTTCCTGACTTGAATATTTGATAAAAGTTCAAGAAACAGTTAACAACGGCTTTTGTTTTAATATGTGGTTATTATTAATGCGCAATCTCTATAACATATCTGTGCATAGTCCGAAGCATTCGACTGCAGAGCTAATTTCCATTTGAAGCAGTAACTCCTAATTTCCTGCGTATAATCCAGGTAGGTAGCGAGAGCTTACAAAGTGAGTATGATTAACTAGTTGTTGGTGTGCCCACATGAAATATCGTTCTCTTCTGATTTGATCAGAACTAACGTGCTTTCTCATACGCCAGTATTGAAATTTATAGAGCCGTCGATTGTCTTCCACATTACTGATAACTACATTGATTTTTTTCCCTTTCCCTCAGAAACCACAGTAAAATCAATTAAATAAATTGTGACCATTAAAATCAACTACAAGATTGGAAATTTTTACCAGGGCTTGGTTTCGTTCGTGTTGCTACCAGTTTAAGTGGAGTCTGGTCAATTTTGCTGCCAAACATACAGTTTTTTGGCCATCATTGTGTCGAAGGCTAAACGAATCCATTAGTCTCCGCTGGCCAGAACAAGATTTCAGCAATAACATTTGTACATGTACAGCTCTATGTCAGAATGACACACCTGAATAAAACCTTCTCGGTTTTCAATCCGCTTCAGTTAGAGTCAGTGGGTTTACTCCTAACCACCAAAAGCTCGAGAATTTTATTAGAATTGACGTGGGTTGAAAACCAACAATTTTTTATTCGGACCTGCCGCGGCCTAAGAGTCAGAGGACAATAAGACTTCTATTGCACATTTACCACTGTAGCTGTTTTAGGCAAGTGATGACTTAACTCTCGAAAATATACTGTAAATATTACGTCTAAATCTGCCGGTACGAAGCGATGCAGATTCCAACACTCGGACAAAAGCAACACCTGCTTATTTGTGACAGTAAATGAAAAAGTATTAGTTCTGAAATTTCGTCCAGTGCTTGTTTCGTTTTATATAACGCGCAGAAAGCAGGATAGATGACAATGGAATGACAAGATTAAAGAAACAGTTGGTGTATGAATTTTCTTATGGTTCCCATGAGAGACGCATAGTACGGTGTTCTACATGGTGCACCTCAATATGATCGACGGACGCTACTTTAAATTAAAGAAAACTAAAGACATCATTAAATCACACGTATTTATATCAGAGGCACTACAAGACACTTTATGCAACATTCACAAAAGGCGATGTAAACAGATAAACACAGAATGCTTACAGAAGGGTATCTGCAAACTTCTATTCACGCAGTTTTGTTCAACGAATACGGGAAGTAATATGCGTCATTGTCAGTCAATGATAAATCACTCTATACCAAGAAACCGCTCAGTGTGAAATGTGAACTGAAATATTACTGAAAATTGGCACCGAGCATACTTCTAAACTAATTAATCTGTAAATAAAAAATTACTATCCGCATGAGGAATTCTGCTTAGTATAACCTGTAAAGTTATTTAATTTTTTGCGTCCGCAGTTTGTTATAGAGTACTGAGATGATTGCAAGGAGACGAAGAGCAGTAAATCAGAGATATAATTTTAAATTGCTAACCGATGTCACAGAAGTGGACAGTACACTGTTGTATCTAATCTGAGATAGTGATGTTTTCTCGAGCTTCTCGTTGCAGGTAATTCATGTTAGAGAAGCTGTAGCTTTGGCCGACTGGTCTGCTGCTATCGCTTGCTTTTCTACTTAGACTCACAACTGTACGCATTTTAAATTATTTAATTACAAAATTTAAAATTTCCTCTCAACTGCATATTATGTACATAATTTACTGCTGTCTGGTCCTTTATGTCGATTATTTCGAAAAAGATATAGTTAAGTCTGTGATTAGAATAAACTGTTTATTCGTTTATCCAATTGTCTTATACGAAATTTCTAACACCTACAGGTCTAGTTTATATCTCTCATTTGATCTGCAGTGCTGTATGTCGCTCCCAGTGATAGAATAATACATACATCAAAAAAGGTTTTGCATCACCTCGGTTCCGAGAGTTCCGGTGCCTGTACAGAAAACTGGAAAAGAGATCAACATAAACATCATTTTCACCCTTCTTATTACTACTGAAAACAACACATTGCATGTTGAACCACCATACAACGAGATCTTCAGAGGTGGTGGTTCAGCTTGCTGTTCACACCGGTACCTCTAATACCCAGTAGCACGTCCTCTTACATTGATGCATGCCTGTATTCGTTGTGTCATACTATCCACAAGTTCATCAAGGCGCTGTTGGTCCAGATCGTCCCACTTCTCAACGTCGATTCGGCGTAGATCCCTCGGAGTGGTTAGACCGTCAAGTCGTCCATAAACAGCCCATTTCAATCTATCCCAGGCATGTTCGATAGGGTTCATGCCCGGAGAACATGCTGGCCATTCTAGTCGAGCGGTGTCGTTAACCTGAAAGAAGTCATTCACAAGATGTGCTCGATGGAGGCGCGAATTCTCGTCCATGAAGACGAATGCTTCGTCAATACGCTGCAGATATGGTTGCACTATCGGTCGAAGAATGGCATTCACATATCGTATAGCCGTTACGGCGCCTTCCATGACCACCAGCAGCATACGTCGTCTCCACATAATGCCACCCCAAAACAGCAGGGAACCTCCACCTCGCTGCACTCGCTGGACAGTGTGTCTAAGGCGTTAAGCCTGACCGGGTTGCCTCCAAGCACGTCTCCGACGACTGTCTGGCGTATGCGCCACTCATCGGCGAACAGAGCGTGATGACGATCTTGAGCGCTCCATTCGGCATGTTGTTAAGCCCATCTGTACCGCGTTGCACAATGTCGTGATTGTAAAGATGGACGTCACCATGGACGTCGGGAATGAAGTTGCGCATCAAGCATCCCATTGCTCACAGTTAGACTTGCAACACGACGTCCTGTGAATGCACGAAAAGCGTTATTCAACGTGCTGGTGTTGCTGTCAGGGTTCCTCCGAGCCATAATCCATCGGTCATCCCTGCAGTAGCAGCCCTGGGACGGCCTAACACAGGCATGTCGTCGCTTGTGTCTGTCTCTCTGTATCTCCTCCATGTCAGAAAAACATCGCTTTGGTTCACTCCAAGACGCTTGCACACTTTCCTTGTTGAAAGTCCTCCCTGGCACCGCGGAATTGACCATCTAGGCATGGTTGAACTACAGACAACACCAGCAGTATACCTCCTTCCTGGTGGAATGACTGGAATTGATCGGCTGTCGGACCCCCTCCGTCTAATAGGCGCTGCTCATACATGGTTGTTTACATCTTTGGACAGGTGTAGTGACATCTCTGAATGATCAAAGGGACTGTGTCTGTGATCCAGTATCCACAGTCAAAGTCTATTTTCAGGATTTCTGGGAACCAGAGTGATTCAAAACATACCTTGTTTGGATAGTAGCGGGTCAGATGTTTCCTTGCATTCTATATACGACCACAGACGAAACTTAATATTGCTTACAATAAGAATTAGAGTTCAAACAGAGAAGGAAGGTAGGAGGCAAGCTAGGTGCTAAATTGAGGCCCATTCTAGAGGACAAAGAGTATGAACGCCTACGAGTGGGGCCACGCAGGATGAAAAGTAATAAAACTAAACGAAAAGTTTCAGAACTCAGACAGTACTGACAAAAGCAACAGTGCGTGTAATTCCGATAACTATGTAAAGGGAAAGAAAAGTATCTGACTTTTGACTTTTATCAGTCAACTTGATTGTAAGGTGTCAGGCAAATCCAACACATTCCATGAAAACCCTCACATGATTAGCAAATCCAGTAGTATGTCACATAGCTCCGAATAAATCGTGACATTAAGTTAACCAAAGTAATAAGAGTAACAAGTGAGCAAATGGAATACCACAGACTAACACAAGAATACCTAAATGAATGTCATACCTTCCCACCGTGAGACAGACAGATGCTGTTCCGAGGGGAGAAACGAGAACAGAAGCCGAGAGCAGAACCGTGTTAAGTTAGAAGGCCCTACGATAAGGGATGGACACCCACGTCACTAGCTAACCGTTAGGACCACCCCCAGCCCATGTTAAAAGCTAGAGCCCTCCTGAAGAACAGTATAGATCTTACGATAACACAAAAAGAGCCACACAACCCGCAACTTTTAGCGTGAGACTTTTTCGCGTCTCTGTTACGTTAGGACCACCCCCCAGCCCATGTTAAAAGATAGAGCCCTCCAGAAGAACAGTATAGATCTTACGATAACGCTAAAAGGACCACACCAGCTGCAAGTTTTAGCTTGAGACTTTTGCGCGTCTCTGTTACGTTGCAAACTTTAAAACATTGCCCCACCACGAAAAGTATAACGTTTCTCATTGGATAGATAGAATTTTTGTATGCGGAGCTTAAGGTTAACACTGAGACCCTGATTGGTCAGATTAAAACACAGCCAGATAGTTTTTTTTTTTTAACCAACTTCGGTAAATTCTAGTAGGGAGAAGTTAGTTAGTTCCGAAACGGCGAGCTGGATGGCTGCTGCGCCGGCCGCCGCCCTCTGACGAACACCGACAAGGTAATAAACGCACGCGATGCAGCATAACAGCGCATAAAGCTTCACTGAGAACTGCAGAAGTCTCATCTGTTACACCCCTTTTTTGCGTAATACTAGTGTCGATCGTCAATTAAAGCCCATGGTGTTCACATTTGCCACTTGAAGTAAAAAATTGAAACGCGACGATTTTTCTGTTATATAGTTATTGAGAAGCCACATCAGCCACTGTAATTTACGACAAGTTAGATAAGTAATTAAAAATAATTGAGGTCACTGTAGACCATTTTGATAGTTTTCTCTCTTGTGAAACTTAATTTAAACCTAGATTATAGATGTGATATGGCATAGGTCATCCTTCGATCCATTGTAGAACTTGTAAACCCACTCAGGGAATATTCGTTCACAGTTTTGTTGAACGCAGCTGGTTTTAACCATTCTGTATTAAACATTTCCTTTTATCAATAGTGAAATTTATAAACGATGTTTTGTGAGTAAAATAAAATTTCCAATGGTAAACTTAACTGCTTTTTCAACGTTATTTTACCAACTAACTAAAAATAGGGAAGCCTTGAACCCCTTCCACTAAATTTAGTTAGTATTAAGATTCTTTTACACGGTGTGCAGTGGAGCTGACGCTGAAATCATTAGTCTCACTGCACTCTACATGACATGTGTGCTATAGCGTCTCCTTACCAGCAACAGGTCCCAGGTTTAAAGTAGTCAATTCCCTAAAAAACACGCTTAGAGCGTCGTTGCGCGAAAGTGGTAGGAAGACACGATATAGAACAAACAGACACCACGCAGAATGTTAGAAGATATGTCTTTAATGTTGTTGTGTAGATAGAACTTCTGTATTAATGAATTTGCAATTTCACCTGCATCCAACTGAAGAAATACAACTTTTAATTTTACAAGTGATCTTCAGCTCCATACCTTAAGAGGGTTGAAATGAAAAAAATTAAATAAACAAATAAATTAAGAAATAAATAAAAAATAGTAAGTCATTGTCCAGCAGCACTTTTCATTTACTATTTTTATTCTACTTTTAGGTTATATACATTTCTAGCACTCTCTGGCTTAACCTCTTGTTTACTAGCAAATATAATACTTTTGATAATTATTACATTCTCAAAACAGGTACAATATTTTAATACTCAAACTCACAGAATCACAAGTATCTTCATAAAAAATTCTTTAAACCACTTTTACTGTAGTTGTTTTCACAGTGAAACCTAGATTAAACCACGGATTGTTCGGTTTTTGTGGTACTTTCCAAAACAGCTCCAAAGCAACAAGTCTGGTTAATCTATTTGATACTATGAGGTATCTCACCAAGCCACACTATGCACGCCTTCTGACGTTCCCTGTTTGCATACGTGCCGCATCGTTTATTTAGCCATTCCGCTTGAGGAGCGTGTGATTTGTAACACCCCATGCCCGTTGCTCCATTTGCTCTTGTTGGAGAACACACTGATGTCCCAATGATCCCTGCAGTGACTGCAGTTAAAAACTCTCTTATATTCGTTCTGTCAGCTGTATTACATACCCTGAAGATCATACTGACGTCGACAACAACCACATCAAGAAAATACCACATAATGCCGTGACACTGTCATAGCCTGCTGTGCTGATTTATGACTAGACAGTAACGCATGCAGTTGCTGATATTCACACTAAGAATAAAAGAAAAGAAAAGCACACCACGAAGAAATTACCCGACAGGGACAGATATCGATAGATGAGATGTACATGTGCAGACAAACAATTTCATAAAAATTGGATCCTTTGTTGAAGAGAAAGAGTTTCACAAATTGAGCAAGTCAATAGCACATTGGTCCACCTCTGACCCTTATGCAGCCAGCAGTGCGGTCTGTGTCGGTGTGAGTGGAGCAGTGCAAAGGGGACGATGGTACTGACAGTGAAGCTGCGGTTGTTCGTTGTGGAAAGTTGCGTGACAACAGAGTCGTGGCAGTGGTGTGGTCAGTTGTTTGCTGAGAAGTTTAATGGTGTCAAAGCGTCAGCAAAGAGTTCCATCCAACTCTTAGTCTGAAAATGGCGTTAGAGAGGGTCTGCTTTGAACAAGTCGAAAAACATTCCGAAAGGTGCCCTCATACCAGAAAATGGGGCTGCAGTTTATCTAAAATACTTGAGAGTCCTACCAAATCAACTCGACGTCTGTTGCAAGAGGCCGGCATATCACGTCGATGATGAGGACGAATACTCCACCTCGACCTGTACATGCGTCCCTACCGAGTGTCTGTTGTTCATGAATTAAAACCAGCGTATGTCCCTCAGCGCCTCCTGTTTATTGAGTGGCTGTTCACTGAGATAACAATGAATGGACTGCGCATGGATCTGTTCTTTACGTATCATGAAGCATAGTTTCACCTGAATGGTTATGTCAATTCACAGAATCACACGTTCTGAGCAGTGGATAATCCACCTAACTTTCACGAAACACCATTGCATGGTCAGAAAGTTGAGTTTGGTATGCAGTGCGTGCACGCCGCATTATTTGTACCATCTTCTTTCATTAGGCGCTGACCTCGACGTGTTAAATCGCCAATATTTTGAGACCATTTCCAAAAACAATTGACGGAGGAGGAAAAGATCTACAGTTATTTCCAGCAGGATGGAGCAACTGCCCATGCAACCGGCCGAACCTTGGAGCACATTTACACAATCTTTACGCCTGACAGAGCTGTTAACAGAGGTCAGTCTGGTCGCCACGCAGGTAACCTGATTTGTCACTGTGCGATTACCTTGGGTGGGGAGCCCTAAGGCGTACTGCAAGAACCCTAATACTCTTGAAGAACTGCAGCAGTACGTTTCGGATGAGACTGTAGCAATTCCAGTAATCTAGTTTCGATCCGCCTTCAGCAACATGCTGACCAGGGCCCAGAGGTGCAAAAGGATGAAAGGTGGTCCCTTTCGACATCTGCTGCAGTCAACATAGTACTCTGCTGCGTTTCTTTGTACCATGGAACTCTGTTCTGCGGTCACTTTCATTTGCTCCACGCTATGTTAAATATTTACTCAAACTATGACCCCATGACCCAACGAAAAAAAAATAACTTTGGGCGTAGACTGGAGTAACTGGTATGATTCACCACACTCCCTGGGATTCACACATTTGAAAAAGCTTCTGATACAGTTTCAACAAAATAAGCAAGGCATTAATTCTACCTGTATTAATTTACTGAAAAACACACGTATCAGTATTACATTGAGGTGAAGAAAGGCATGAGCTACCTCCTAATATCGTATACCTTTTGCCCGGCGTAGAGCAGGAGATCACCGTGGCATGGCCTCAACAAGTCCCCTGCAGAAATACTGAGTCATGCTGCATCTATAGCAGTTCATAATTGCGAAAGAGTTGCCGATGCAGAATGTTGTGTACGAACTAAGTTCCATAAACGTTCGATGCGATTCGAGTCGGGCGATCAAGGAACGCAAATCATTCGATCGAACTGTCCAGAATCTTCTTCATACCAATCACGAACAATTATGGTCCATTGACATGGCGCATTGTCATTCATAAAAATTGCATTGTTGAATGGCTTCAAATGGTCTCCAAGTAGTCGAACATACCAGTTTTGATCATTGATCGTTTCAGTTGGACCAGACGACCAAGTGCATTCCACGTAAACACAGCCGGCACCGTTATGCAGTCATCATCAGCTACCAAATTGGCTTGTTGACAAACTGGGCCTCTGGCTTCGGGGGCTCTGCGCCATAATCGAACCCTACATCAACTCTTACCAACTGATATGTGGACTCCTCTGGCTGGTCAAAGTTTTCCAATAGTCTTGGGCCCATCCGCTACGGTCACCAGCCTAGAACAGGCGATGCAAGCGATGTCATCCTGATAGCAAAGGTACTAGTGTCAATCGTCTTTTGCGATAGGCCATTAACGCCAAATTTCACCACACTGTCCTAACGGATACGTTCGTCGTACGTTCCACATTGATTTTTGCTGTTGCTGGGTTCTTAGCGCTGACAGTTCTACGCAGACGCCGCTGCTCTCTGTTGTTAAGTGAAGGTCATCGCTCTCGGTACTCTCAGCACACTCTTGACACTGTGGGTCTCGGAATAATCAGTTCCCTAACGATTTCCGAAATGGAATGTCCCATGCGTCTAGTATTGTCCACCATTCCGCACTCAGAGTCCGTTAATTCCCGTCCTGCGGCCATAGTCACGTCGGAAACCCTTTCACATGAATGATCTGAGCTCAAACGCCAGCTCTGCCAATGAACCTCCCCTTCATACCTCGTGTGCGCGATACTGCCGTGGTCAGTAAATGAGCATACTGCTGTTGAGCGACTTGTCTCTCCTCAGCGTACATCTAACATCAGAAATCAGCAGAAAATTAGAATATTTAGAGTACATAGACATCTTGCACAATGAGATTCTGATTCATCGAAACCATTTCCAAGCACCCTTAATGGGAATGTTTTCAGACACACAAACAAGCAAGAAGTAGAAAGAATGTGGCTCAGTCATCAGAGCGCCCATAGCTTGGGGTTTGACATTGTATTGTTTATTTTAGCTGTCATCAACTGACAACATTGAATATTGACGTATTTGACCAGTGGCAGCGAGATCTGATTTTATAGTGTGATGAATATCCACAGATTTCGAGTTGCTCAGTGAACGATCCAGAGAACCGTGCTGAATGTTTCTGTATGTGCTGGGAAAACAAACAAATGTATCGGGAAACACACTATTGTAGAAGATGTACTTATGGCATGTACATAAACCATGGTAATGCTTCACTAAATATGAAGAGTAATAATGAAATGTGTTTAACTGACATCAGAAAATATACGGGAGCAGTTTGAATGTGTATTGCTTAAAACTGTACTGCAGAAAAACTCTACAGGAGGGCAGGAGGCCATAATCCAACTGTGAATGTCAAATCGCTAATGCCGACGGTTATCAGCAAGTTTTAGTTAAATTACATAACAGTCGCTAGTTCGACATAAATTACGGTACACTAAATAGACTGTGAGGTGTAATTCTGAGCCGGCCGACGTGGCCATGCGGTTCTAGGCGGTGCAGTCTGGAACCGAGACCGCTACGTTCGCAGGTTCGAATCCTGCCTCGGGCATGGATGTGTGTTATGTCCTTAGGTTAGTTAGGTTTAACTGGTTCTAAGTTCTAGGGGACTAATGACCCCAGAAGTTGAGTAACATAGTGCTCAGAGCCATTTTGTAATTCTGTGTTATTTTTATTATATAAATTTTGATATATTTCATGCTATTTTTCTGACTGTATCTCATAAACGTTGCATTCTACTTACGGCGCAGTGCATCTGCGTTTTTGTCCTGATCTGTTACCGGACGTTTGTAGTAGCACATAAATAATAAAACTGGGACCCTGCTTAGTGGAAATCGCTGATATCGATACTTTCCATGAGAGTAATGCTATCGATTTTTAAAATGGTGATTTTCTGTTTGCCTTCTAGCAGATTTAACGTAGATTATGAAGCCAACTGAATTACCCGCCATTTTACATTCTCATTACAGTCTTTCAGTCTTTTACTTGTACTGGTGCTAAAGCCGATCGGTGAGCGTAAACGTCGCGTCGCGCCTTAAGATAATTTAACGAATAAGATTATGGAGTTAATTTACATTCTGATTCATCGTTATTTAGATCAGCCCTTTCACTAACATGTGGGTTAAAGTTTTTTTCCAAAGTTACCATTACATTTTGCTGGAATGTGTATTATTTGAGTTCAATTATCTATTGGGAATGCTTAAAGAGTTTACAGTAACTAATACTGTATCTTTCTTATTACTTTGTCAGCCAAATTCTCACTTATGGGGCGTAAAGAACCTGCAGGACCTAGACTGAGGCGCAATTCAGAGATTAAAATGAAGAGTTCAGTTGTATTTCATTCGAAATTTACGTGGCCAACTTCTTTCGCCTCTTTACATTTAGCATTCGAACTTATCTTCTCTTTCTTCAAAGAAAATAATTACTTATTGTCTGTCCCTTTCTTGTTTTTACGTAATCTGTGTTTTGTCAAGTATAGTTTTAGCCAGCAGTACCAATAACAGCAAATACGTAAAAAGTGGTATTTAATTTCGAAGGAAATTGGATGATTAATGATAAAAGCAACGTTACTACGAGGAATTATTTTTCTGAAGTGCTGTTACGATTTTTATACTTGAACTATGAATTTCTACACTTTTCTATGGCATTTTCTGTTCATAATTTTAGTTATCCTGTTGTTACCACGCGCCATATAGTTCAGTTATTAGAAGTTGGCCTGTTCTCTTGAGATACAAACGATCCGCCAAACCGTATATTTCTAAACGTACATTGGACTTCAATAAATTGCGTCCCTTTTTCTTCATACCGAAGTAGAGCGGCACGTGCAATTTATGTAATCTGTTTTTTCGAAAACCCGATAATTTTGTACAGAACTTCCAACATCTTACGGTCCACTTTATACATCCCAGTCGTTGAGCAGTTGTATCGGTCTGTTGTCTTCTACCCATTATGGTGTGCTATTTATCTGCTCTTCGTGTGAAATTATTGCCTCATCATCTTCTCTCTACTGCAAACAAAAAAAAAATTATTTCGCTGGTCCTGAGGAGACCTCAGCGACGGCAAATTCATGGGCTAATAAATCTCGGGCGGAGACACGGTGAACTATGGCAGTTTACACGTAAATCAAATTCGCATTTTCTTGGCCTCCTACCATACGTGGCGCCGTGGAAGCCACGATGCGTATAGGTTCTTCGGCGACGGCCGTATCTGTTACACGAACTCGCCTGCACAACAACTTGCGCAGTACGTAGCGAACTCGATTTTGCCAGTGCTACCCCCCAGCGCAGTACATCACTGCTGAACCATTTATAAGGTTTGGTATACGTCCCGGTCTTAACCTTAACCCCCTTTATTGTCCCCCTGTTAGACGTCCCCTTTATTGTCCCCAAGTAAGACGTGATAGCTCCTACAGCGTTACCTGCGCCAGAAGCTGTAGTTAAATTTATACGAGTAATACTTCCCTAGTTTAATCGCGGCTCCCTCCCGTGGTTCGAAGAACAGATGTCTGAAGGTGTAATTTGTAGAAAGTACCTCAAGAAATCTCAGTAGCCCTAAAAATTTATGAGGTAGGTGAAACCGATAATAGTGGCTAACGGGCAAAATTCTAACAATCAAGGAAGTACGGAGCCACTAGGATCGGGCGAGGAAGCAGGGCCTAGTGTTGGTAGAAGTAACACAACACCTTACTTCTAATGCATTTATTAAAACTAGCTAAAATACAATATACAATCTACCAAGATAATGCATATAGGGAGAATCAAATCCTAAGAAACTAGTTCATCAACAATTTAACATTGTACCACGCAACATAGTACTGCGTATTCCTTAAGGGCTGCACTCGAAACGAATGCCTGAAGGACCAATTTAGCAAGAATACATACGTGTTCAGCCTGAAAGGCTAGTAAATTTGCAAACGAAAATTCACTTCACTTCAAAATTTGAGATATAAATGGCCAATACCGCAGACAAAGAAAATATTCAAATATAAACGTACGAACAGAAGATTTAAGCCTGAAGGGCCACCAAAAGTGTTAACTAGACTTTAGTTAAAGAGCAGATTTTCCAACAGTTTAGGCAAGGCAGTGTGAAACATTAAAGAGGCCTGAAGGGCCGTGCAACTTCCAAGTAAGGGGCCTGAAGGGCCAAAGTAACAAGATAATAAAATCTTAAAAATATCAACTGGAAAATAACAAGTGCTCATTAACAACTCGACCTTAAGGATCAGGTAATAAATGAAATTAGTCAAACAAATTCTGCAATAAGTAAGTAATGTCCAGGAGTTTATCAGTAAGCCGGCTTTAAGGGCCCCAGTACACTAACACGGGAGGTTAAGTATTAAAACTGGATTTCAAAGCCTTAAGGGCTGTAGAGCTTCCAAAAGGAGGGAGCGGGGAGGCTGAAGGGCCAATTCATCAAAGTACCTAATAAACAGCTCAGCCTGAAGGGCTGGCCGATGGTTAAGGTTAGGCAAGTTCTCAAAAATAGAAGGCAAATCAACAAATTTATCAGTAATCGAGCCTTAAGGGCCACAGTACATTTATAATCCACATTAAGCATTAAGAACTATCTTACAGCGAAGCAATTCCCTAAAACTTAGCAACCTTAAATAAATCAATAGATACTGTCCAGTTTAAAACCTAGGGGCAACAATACATGCATATACTTCTAAAAGGTAAACTTACATAAAATCTAAATTTAAAATGCAAATAATCACACACCAACATGGCCAGCAAATTTACAAAAGTTTAACCACAGTTGCTGAGTATGCAGCTGCAAGGCTACCAATCAGTAATCGTGCCCCAATATCATGATTTACAATCTTCAGGTAGTACGAAACAGGAAAAATACAAGGCGAGCCCAAAGAGAAATTCAATGATGCCCTTCAATTATAAATCATTAAACCGCAGCGTAAAGCTGCCACATTTCACAAACTGGCGTAATAGCCACCAGCTCAATCGACGCTGTTCATATAGGCAAGCACACAAATAAAATTCTCTAACCCTGTAATATTTTCAGTCTAAAAGGGGGCTGATAATAACATACGGTATTAAAACAATCTTTAAGATAAACACATGCACCAACAACTTTTAAGATGTGCACAGCCACGTACATCACAAATTTCTTTTCTTTCCCTCACATACATAGAACACGTAGGTTTGTAACTGACTACCAAATTGGTCATAAGAATCAATAGATAGCCACCAATACATCAGTACCTAATTAGATAGTCTCCTAGTGTGACATGACAGAGCAACAGTTCAAATTCACAGCCTTTGATTCAGCATGTTCTACTATCCTCGTTGTACAGCATCGACCATGCCCGGCGTGCGTACTGCAAATTCTAACCAAACAATTCACGCTCACATCGTCGCCTAACCGAGGAACCAGTCAAGCAGTACAAGAACAACCTACACACTCGAAGTCAAACTCCGCAAACGCAGTGCAGAACCAACATTTAACCTTTTCCTTCATAGGTTCAGAACCGACGAGCTAAGCCGGTGGACGGAAAACACGCAATGTCGGCGGCAGCAACATAAAGGAAGTCGCAAACACCACCCTAATACAAGGCAATAGCAAGTCAAAAGCACAACGGCAATAGCGAAATATACTCAACTTCAGTCCCGGAGGAAAACCTGCCGCCCTCAGTGATCAAAACATTCCCGGAGCAACCGTCCTCGGCGACTGCCACTATTCTCCGGAACAGCAACGTCACAGCTCCTTATTTCAATTGTCTTCCGACAAGAACAAGCATAATCGGAGCTAACGGCTTCTCCAAGTCAGACACGCTATGCCGTAGAACCTCACGGTGGAATGCGCCTGCCGACACCACAAAAAACAACCGCAACTAAGACAAACAAGCACTTGCGGAGTCAATGGCGTACTGCCACGCTTCACGACTCAGTCACTCCACTCCACCGACTTAGAGGGCGGGGTATGAGACGAGGAGAACAGACGGCGCCGCAACGCGGAAAAGCGCCGGCGGGAGGCCAATGCACAACTAGGGCGCGTGTTTCAACAAGACGGACAGAAGCACGTCTCAATAGGATGTTGTTTAACTTCGATACACCACAATGATACACAGCTGGAAAACAAATTGGTACACCTGGAAAGACCGATTGTTATCCAATGACGGCTTATGCCTCTCGGAGATTAGTAGATGTACTGATAATTTCAACGTCGTTCGCCAACAGATAGAGTAGTGGGATAGCTACTAGGTCGCCATCTGTGTCTACCCTTTAATTGGGAATACTGGTAGATAGAAATATAAGAGACGTACTTGTGGTTGCTAAAGGCAACTGAGCGAGTTTGAAAGGGGTCAACCTACAGCCTTTCGAGTGGCGGGATAGTGCTTTCGGAGAACTACAACACACATTGGGCGTGCTGCGCTTACAATACGACGATTCTGGCTGGCGTGTGTGCTGCGTGGACGGCCACTACATCGTCTACGGGAGTGAGAATGTTCACGTGGTCACTGATACGAGCATCGTTGAACTGACGAGGCAAGGCGAATTTGTGCCGCAAGCACTCTCTAAACTTCCACCCAGAATATAAAGAGGAATGATTTTTGCTTTATCTTTCAATATTTGTAATTTATCACACACACCTTCATTCTTTATTTTCATTTTCTCATTTTCCACTTTACTTCTGGTGGAGTTTCGGCCTCGTGGTGCCAACTGAGGCTGATCGACAACACCTGGTCTCCAGGGCCCGATCCCGGAGTTTAGATTTTTAGTTTCTGAGACTGAGACCTACTGGATACGAAGTTTGTAGAATAATATACAGCGTTCTTCAGAAAATTCTAGTCTTGGTGCTGGAAATTTTTGCCTGGCAAGGGAAGCGGATGTAGTGCAGCAAAGTTCCTGATCACCAGCCATGGTGGTAATATCCTGGATAGCTTCACATTAAATGCGGGCAGCTGACACTGTTGATGGCAGTCACTCCATCCAATGGGAACTTTGTGCTATTCAAGAGGAATGTGTTATGTGCCGGTACACTACACATACACACACACACACACACACACACACACACACACACACACACACACACACACACACCGAGGAAGAAAAATCTTTTCGATGAGCCATCTGAGAAACCCATCGTTATAGGTACAGAAAGCTGGCTGAACCCAGAGATAAATTCAGCCGAAATTTTTACAAAGGCACAGACGGTGTTTAGAAAGGATAGATTGTATGTCACCGGTGGTGGCGTGTTTGTCGCTGTTAGTACTAGTTTATCCTGTAGTGAAGTAGAAGTGGATAGTTCCTGTGAAATATTATGGGTGGAGGTTACACTCAACAACCGAGCTAGGTTAATAATTGGCTCCTTTTACCGACCTCCCGACTCAGCAGCATTAGTGGCAGAAAAACTGAGGGAAAATTTGGAATACATTTCACATTTATTTTCTCAGCATGTTATAGTCTTAGGTGGAGATTTCAATTTACCAGATATAGACTGGGACACTCAGATGTTTAGGAAGGGTTGTAGCCACAGGGCATCGAGTGACATTATACTGAGTGCACAAAACTATAGACCTATATATCTGTCGTCGATCTCTTGTACAATTTTAGATCATGTGTTTTGCTCGAGTATCATGTCGTTTTTGGAAACCCAGAATCTACTCTGTAGGAATCAACATGGATTCCGGAAACAGCGATCGTGTGAGAACCAACTCGCTTTATTTGTTCATGAGACCCAGAAAATATTAGATACAGGCTCCCAGGTAGACGCTATTTTCCTTGACTTCCGGAAGGCGTTCGATACAGTTCCGCACTTTCGCCTGATAAACAAAGTAAGAGCCTACGGAATATCAGACCAGCTGTGTGGCTGGATTGAAGAGTTTTTAGCAAACAGAACACAGGATGTTGTTATCAATGGAGAGACGTCTACAGACGTTACACTAACCTCTGGCGTGCCACAGGGGAGTGTTATGGGACCATTGATTTTCACAATATGTATAAATGACCTAGTAGATAGTGTCGGAAGTTCCATGCGGCTTTTCGCGGATGATGCTCTAGTATACAGAGAAGTTGCAGCGTTAGAAAATTGTAGTGAAATGCAGGAAGATCTGCAGCGGATAGGCACTTGCTGCAGGGAGTGGCAACTGACCCTTAACATAGACAAATGTAATGTATTGCGAATACATATAAAGAAGGATCCTTTATTGAATGATTATATGATAGCGGAACAAACACTAGTAACAGTTACTTCTGTAAAATATCTGGGAGTATGCGTGCGGGACGATTTGAAGTGGAATGATCATATAAAATTAATTGTTGGTAAGGCGGGTACCAGGTTGAGATTCATTGGGAGAGTCCTTAGAAAATGTAGTCCATCAACAAAGGAGGTGGCTTACAAAACACTCGTTCGACCTATACTTGAATATTGCTCATCAGTGTGGGATCCGTACCAGATCGGGTTGACGGAGGAGATAGAGAAGATCCAAAGAAGAGCGGCGCGTTTCGTCACAGGGTTATTTGGTAACCGTGATAGTGTTACGGAGATGTTTAGCAAACTCAAGTGACAGACTCTGCAAGAGAGGCGCTCTGCATCGCGGTGTAGCCTGCTCGCCAGGTTTCGAGAGAGTGCGTTTCTGGATCAGGTATCGAATATATTGCTTCCCCCTACTTATACCTCCCGCGGAGATCACGAATGTAAAACTAGAGAGATTCGAGCGCGCACGGAGGCTTTCAGACAGTCGTTCTTCCCGCGAACCATATGCGACTGGAACAGAAAAGGGAGGTATTGACAGTAGCACGTAAACTGCCCTCCGCCACACACCGTTGGGTGGCGTGCGGAGTATAAATGTAGATGTAGATGTAATCTCCCAGCCAACAATGTCATGTAAGTATTTGCTTCTAAAATATTTCAAGGCACTTGAGCATACACCATACACACTGAATCACCAAAGAAACTGGTATAGGGATGCGTATTAAAATACAGAGATATCGAAACAGGCGGAAACAAGTGCTGCAATCGGCAACGCCTGTATAAGACCACAAGTGTGTCACGCAGTTGTTAGATGATTACTGCTGTTACAATGGTAGATTATCAAGGTTTAAGTGAGTTTGAACGTGGTGTTATAGTCGGTGCACTAGCGATGGGAGACAGCATCCCCGAGGTAGCGATGATATGGGGATTTTCCCGTACGACCATTTCACAAGTGTACCGTGAATATCAGGAACCCGGTAAAAGTTCAAATCTCCGACATCGCTCCAACCGGATCTTTTGATGCAGCAACAACGGGACCAACGACGACTGAAGAGAATCGTTCAACGTGACAGAAGTGCAACACTACAGCAATCCTTTCGCAAATTGCTGCAGATTTCAGTGCTGGGCCATCAAGTGTCGGCTTGCGAACCGTTCAACAAAACTTCAATGCGAGATGCCTTTAATAGGTTCCACAACGAAACATTGTCTCGAAATTTGGTAGAAAATCCTAAGAAATTCTGGTCGTATGTACAGTACACAAGCGGCAAGACACACTCAATACCTTCGCTGCGCAGTGCCGATGGTACTGTTACCGACGACCGTGCTGCTAAAGCAGAGTTATTGAACGCAGTTTTCCGAAATTCCTTCACCATGGAAGACGAATGGAATATTCCAGAATTTGAAACACGAACAGCAGCTAGAATGAGTTTCTTAGAAGTAGATACCTTAGGGGTTGTGAAGCAACTCAAATCGCTTAATACAAGCAAGTCTTCAGGTCCAGATTGTGTACCGATTAGGTTCCTTTCAGATTACCCTGATACAATAGCTCCCTACTTAGCAATCATATAGAACCGCTCGCTCACCGATAGATCTGTACCTACAGATTGGAAAATTGCACAGGTCGCACCAGTGTTTAAGAAGGGTAGTGGGAGTAATCCATCGAACCATCATTGACGTCGGTTTGCAGTAGGGTTTTGGGGCATATATTGTATTCAAACATTATGAATCACCCCGAAGGGAACGATCTATTGATACATAATCAGCATGGATTCAGAAAACATCGTTCTTGTGCAATGCAGCTAGCTCTTTATTCACACGAAGTAATGGCTGCTATCGACAGGGGATCTCAAGTTGATTCCGTACTTTTAGATTTCCGGAAAGCTTTTGACACCGTTCCTCACATGCGACTTTTAAACAATTTGCGGGCCAATGGGGTATCGTCTCAGTTGTGCGACTGGATTCGTGATTTCCTGTCAGGAAGGTCGCAGTTCGTGGTAATTGACGGCAAATCATCGAGTAAAATTGAAGTGATATCAGGTGTTCCCCAGGGATGCGTCCTGGGACCTCTGCTGTTCCTGATCTATATAAATGCTACAATCTGAGCAGTTCTCTTAGGTTGTTCGCAGATGATGCTGTAATGTACCGTCTAGTAAGGTCATCCGAAGACCAGTATCAGTTGCAAAGCGATTTAGAAAAGATTGCTGTATGGTGTGGCAGGTGGCAGTTGACGCTAAATAACGAAAAGTGTGAGGTGATCCGCATGAGTTCCAAATGAAATCCGTTGGAATTCGATTGCTCGATAAATAGTACAGTTCTCAAGGCTGTCAATTCAACTAAGTACTTGGGTGTTAAAATTACGAACAACATCAGTTGTCTTACATTTACGCGAACAAAAACAGTTAATGCCATCGTTTGAAAACTCAATAAGAAAATATATTAAACTTCCATTACATTGCTGGCTGCAACGAAAGTCTGAGAGGTGTCTTAAGTTGCAACACCCTCCTCTACCCTCCGCCCTAAAATTGATAACATCTTCGGACTTCTTACAAGGTAGGTAAATGTAATTTTCCATTGTGCCGCTTTGCAAATTCAAGAGATTGCACGATGTGTAATGTTAACGTTACATTGTAGATGGACGTAATCAGTCGTTCGATCCTAAACACAATACTGAAACAATTCCGTTACAATGTCACTGTCATTGTGATCTTCGGACCGAAAGAATTAGTTGACGTATCCCAAGGATCTCTGTGATTCTGAAGTAATGTCGCGTACTGCAGGTAGTTTCATAATTTTTATCATATCTGCCACACTCTCTCCCCTATTACGTGATAATACAAAACGAACTGACCTTTTTTGCACCCTTTCGATGTCCTCCGTCAATCCCACCTGGTAAGGATCCCACACCGCGGAGCAATATTCTAACAGAGGACGAACGAGTGTAGTGTAAGCTGTCTCTTTAGTGGACTTGTTGCATCTTCTAAGTGTCCTGCCAATGAAACGCAACCTTCCTCACAATATTTTCTATGTAATTAAAAAACTATTCCATAAAATTAAGATTTTTCCGAATGTAAAAACATGTCCCAAAGTATTACATGGTCGTCTACCTGGGAACAAATTGAACATGTTGAAATTTAAAAGCATTGTAATTGATCCTGTGATATTATATATATTTAGTCGTCGGGCTGTTCCATTATTACTCTACTACACACCAGCAATCTGTAAGTCAAATAAAATTAAGAACTATTATCAAGAACCAGTTACAAGTGAAACACATTTTGAAACTGAAGCTACTAGAATCTAACACAAGTTTCCATTTTCAAGACAGATAAAATCGTTAAGACATCTAGGAAACTGAGTCCATTTACAAATATTCCACGTTCCGTGGTAAAAGACCACCGTCTGTTTCACAGCACAATATTGTACACGACCGACGAAGTATGGCTTAACTGTCCACGTGTTATATAAAATGCTCTAAAAATATATAGCACTTCACTGACCTTACAATTCCGTAACTCAAGAATTAACAATATCTTCCAAATGGCTTTCAGATATTATACAGAACTTAATGCGAGGAACGTGATACCTGCATATGTTGCACAAAACGTCACATCATGCCTATCAGAAACAAGAACTGTAGAAAAGTGTGGAAAGTGATTATCGCGGTCTCTAGTGTGCATTCATTCATATGATTCTAAAATCAGTTACTAGGCTGAAGTACCGATCAAAAAATATGGTGTGATCCTAGGTCCACTATCGTCTAGGTGCAACACTCACCTCCTCTTGTATTTTGTTTCAGTATTTATTTTAATAATATGCTCTACATTTTTGAGAGATTCTAATTTGCAAAATGACAATGCAGCATCCACATTAAATGGTCCTACTGCGATATTACACGCAATCACTCGCCGACGTGGTACGATGCTTGGAAGAACATGTCCTTCGTTTCATATATGTATTACAAACGTTTTATGGCCCACCCATGCTTCAGTATTTTTATTAAGCGATAATCTTTATTGCAATTTATCTGCATTGTTGCTCTCCAAATACAAAATAAAAATATATACATTCTCCATACTCTCTCATTTTAGAGCTTCATGTACGTTTCTGTTGAACTATTCTGTTAAGTATAGTTATATATTAATGTCTTTGACTAAATGTGTTGTTTTTCCCACATGTCTCTGACGATACATTCGTGCTGTTAAATTCGTTGACAAACACTCCATTTGATTCTAATACGCTGACTACGCCATTTGTAGTTTCAATTTAAATATTACCATAGCGTATTTCGATATGTTATACGCTTGCATGGTGACTAGACACTCATAATGGTAATAGTTTTCCTTTCTTACGTAAGGATTTCACGCCTGGGATATAAAGTTGTATTGTCATTTAACGGTAATATAACATGAAATTCATATTTTTTATGCTTTTAATGGCTGTGTGAAACTGCTATTAAGGATGCCATCCTCTACAGAGATGTGTGAAAGATGTGATGCTACATGTTTACAATAGTTTATTGTGATAAAAGTAAGAGATGTATGTAAATTTTTATATGTATGTATTTCTTAATTACTTGCTTCTCTTTGAAGCTGCTGTAACTTCTGGTACCGGTATTGTTTCTTCCACCAGGTTCTTTCAAAATTAAAAGAGCCTACACAGGAAAATGATTTCCTTCTAGAGACGTCCGGTTTTGGTTAGGTCCGCCTTTTTCGTCGCTGCTAAATCCAAATGTTTTCATGCTTGCTTTGCTCCTGTCTCGTGGTCTTAGTGAGATACGATGCTCTCGACCATGATAATTGGACAGGTAAATAAGTCGTCTATACCGTCCCAACACAAAGAAAAACAATTTCGCTGATATGAAACTTCCTGGCAGATTAAAACTGTGTGCCGGACCGAGACTCGAACTCGTGACCTTTGCCTTTCGCGGGCAAGTGCTCTACCAACTAAGCTACCCAAGCACGTCACACGCCCCCTCCTCACAGCTTTCATCCTGCCAGTACCTCGTCTCGTACCTTCCAAACTTCACAGAAGCTCTCCTGCAACACTCCTGGAAGAAAGGATAATGCGGAGACATGGCTTAGCCACAGCCTGGGCTAGAATGAAATTTTCACTCTACAGCGGATGGCAAAGGTCCCGAGTTCGAGTTTCGGCCCGGGACAAAGTTTTAATCTGCCCGGAAGTTTCATATCAGCGCCCATTCCGCTGTAGAGTGAAAATTTCTTCTAGAAACATCCCCGAGCCTGTGGCTAAGCCATGTCTTCGCAATATCCTTCCTTCCAGGAGTGCTAGTTCTGCAAGGTTCGCAGGAGTGCTTCTGGGTTACGTGCATGTCTATGGACCGACATCACTGGGGACAAGAGTGCCCTCGGATAGTGTTTTAGGACGAATACAGGTTCTTTTTGTTTGAAACTGATGGCCACATTTTGCTTCGCAGCAGGCAGGGGAGAGAGATCAGAGTGACTGTATTCGCACCAGCCAACGCAACGCGTTATAGTGTGGGATGCTAATGGGTGCAGCCACAAATCACAGTTGGCGCTTCTCCAAGGCACTGTGCTCAGTGTGACGTATGCGAATGACATTCTGTGACCCGTAGCCATACCCTTCCTGCCCAACACCCCAGACGCCCTTTTTCAGTAAGACAATGCATGACCACATGTTGTTGCATGAACACGTGCTTTCTTGGTGTCACAGGATATCAGCCTTTTGCCCTGGACAGCCAGATCACCAGACTTCTCACCAAGAGAAAATGTGTGGGCTACGCTGAAAAGACGGGTGTAGCACTGTGAGCCAATGCCAACCACCACAGATGAAGTTTGAAACCAGGTGAATGCAACATGGATGGCTATACCACAGGACGCCATTCGGGCCTTATACCAAACGATGCCATCACACATGGAACAAATTATCAGGACCCATGGTGGTCCCTGTGTCTGCTAGGCTACGGGAAACATGCTGAACGGAGGTGACTGAAATGCTAATCATTTCTGCAAAACATACTAATATATATGTACTGTGAACATCAACGTCCTGTCTCTAGTCGTTCAAGGTGTTCTGATTTTTCCGAACATGAGTGTAGTTCTACAGTTGCTAAATTCATTAACGACGAACTTAAGGTACTATCGGCAGATGGCGTAAAAGAACAGATCTTTTACAGTTTGCTATTTTGGTAGACGGTTTGTTATGCAAACAATGTTTTATGTTCACTGCCTCTTTTCTATATTAATGTATATTTTCAGTTTGATGACCATTGTTCAATTATACTGGCCACGAACGATGAGTAGCTGTTTTTAATTGTGTATTGTACGTATGTTGTCATTTTAAGAAAGATTTTAACTATGTGTGAAGCCATAATGGCACAGACACTAATAAGGAATGTTTTATAGTACGTATTCTGTAAATAATTCGTTTATTTACTCTTGGACCCTGCTATAGTATTATGTAAGCCGTTGTTTGTTAGTAACATGCGAAAAAAGCCGCTTTATATCTTATATATGAAAACTACTGAACAGTCCAAATTAAGAAGATTTCATGTATGATCTTGGCTTCTTAGATTTTCTTTCATTCCCTAACGCAAATAGAGAAAATTATTTATGTAAGTCACGAATTCAGACAGTGTCTGAGAGCAGCCATTAATTTAAATCAATGGTGGAACCTGACTGGGGTTCGAAGGCGCGTCTCCTACTCACAAGGCAGATGCGCTGATCGCTGCACCATCAGGACACAGTGTTCACCACCCTAACACGCCTCCCGTCGGACCCAAATTCTCAACTTATCCACACACTATTAATGTAATGGCCCTTGCCCATTACCCTCATTATTCGTGGCTTTTCGCCGATTGCAGTAAGAGTACGAGCATTATGTGCATCGACACTGAAGACATCATTGGTGGTTCTCGCCCTAATCATGTGTGTTTGTGCGTGGCCTCTGTTCTTTCAGATTTGTCTGAAAGAAAAGATACTATTTTGATCCAATAGCCACTATGAATTACATTGGCCGCGAGAGGGAATTGATTTAAATCAGTGGGGAAAGTTGAAAATTTGTGTCACACCAGAGTTCGAAAGCGGGTCTCATTATTGGGCAGATGCGCTGACCACTGTGCCCTATGGACGCAGTGGTAATTGCAACTTCACGGACGACCATAGCATGGCTAGAGTAACCAGGATAATGAGCAAGGGACACTACATTTGTAGCATGTGGAACACCTGCGAATTTGAGTCTGACGGCAGGCGTTCTCTGGTGGTCCATGCGGTTGTGATGACCACTGTGTCAGGATGATGCATTGGCCAGACCATACGCCTAGAAAGCAAGAGACACAGGCTTAAAGCCCGGCCCACTACAAATTTTCAACATTCCCCATTGATTTGTATTAACGCCTGCTCCCAGCCAATGTCTCTAATTCCTTTCTCCTTAATTCATAGTGGTGTTGGATCAAAATGGTGCTGCTCTTTCAGATATGCCCGAAAGAATTAGTTATATAGCTTGATTGTTCTGTAAATAATAACTGAAGCTTTATGATTGTGCTCGTAATTCCACTATCAACAGGTACTAGATAAAATAGTCACGTGTGCGCAAAAACTCACATATAGTAACATTAATTTCGGGAAACGGGCTATTTCCAGGTCGGAATATTCAGTGGGTCTACCTCGTGGAAGAATCGGCGCCGCTCTGAGCTTCTCTGGCCTTTAATAGCGCGGGCCAGCCAGCGCGGTCGACGCTCTGTCGGTCTGCAGCGACCCGCAGCCCTGCACCGAGTGGCCGAAGCACTTTACGACCGCCGTCTCAGCTGCAGTTTCCTTCCGGTCCCCCGTACCCCGGTGCTCTGCCGTAATGGATGTACACGTAAACGTTGCCCTGCCGTAATTAGGGGGTGCGAGGTGCAGCGGCCCACCTGCCTCGCGTAAACCCGCCGTCCGAATAAAAAACGACTAATGGGCCCTCCTCCTCCTCCTGCGACCCACCTCCCTCCTGCCCCACCACACTCCCTGCTCATCTGCTTTATACTACAAATAGTTTATGAAACGGTGCGGCCATACTACGCAGTCGTGCGTGAGTGAATGCCTCCGCGCATTACAGGATTACGCTAATAAACTGGCGCCTGCGTGGCGCTCGTTTATCTTCAGTCATTTCTGGAGGGGAGTGACTGCGAGGGGAGATGTACGCCTGTAACTTTTAATGTCCTTAGCAGCTACACTGTAGGGCAGGAAATAAAAAGACTAGACGGGGTCGTTAGGTAACGTGAAATGCAAAAGCAAATTTGGTACTTCCTTAGGCGCATCGAATGGATGACTCATGCAAGTTGTAAAACTCTGCCGCTGCAGAGAAAATGTCTGTGTCTGATAATATACAATGACATAAACAGAAAATGTTCTACCTTGAAATCCCTGAGCAGATCTTACCGAACACGTATTACAGTAATCCCATAACTAAGGCACACGTTGATTAAAATTTCGGAATATTACAGTATTTCTATACCTGTAGGATATGTTAATTTTAATTTCATCCTCACACGCGCATATTTACAACATTTTCAGAACATGAAAGCCATTTCTACGATTGAAGAAGGGGATGAGTACACCATTTCTTGATACATGAAGAACCACAACAGCTGTAAAAGGATCCTTTATTAAACAGACCTGTTTTAGAGCTTATAGCTGCATATTCAGATTTGCACCGATATGCCAGCAACATTATGGCCACCTGCTTAATAGTTTGTTTGTCCGTGTTTGGAATGAAACGCATAAATGATTCCGCGTATGAGGTTCAAAATGGTTCAAATGGCTCTGAGAACTATGGGACTTAACATCTGAGGTCATCAGTCCCCTAGAGCTTAGCACAACTTAAACCTAACTAACCTAAGGACATCACACACATCCACTCTCGAGGCAGGATTCGAACCTGCGACCGTAGCGGTCCCGCTGTTCTAGACTAAAGCGCCTAGAATCGCTCGGACACCCTGGCCGGCCGTGTATCAGGGATCCGACAGTTAGTTGGTAAGTTTGTCTACGCACAGGTCATGCAATTCACGTAAACAGTGGGCTGCTGATTTGCGTAATCGGTGTTGGCGTCCGATAGCGAGCCAGGTGGGTTCCACAGGATTTAAATCAGACGAATTTGGTGGCCGAGACATCAATGTGAGTTCACTATAGTGCTCCTCAAAGCACTGTAGTACAGTTCATTCGCATCTGTCAGCGTCTCTTGCATTACTACCAGAGGTTCCATGCAACCGTAAGCGAATGTCTCCGGTAGTATAATACTACTGCTATCGGCCAGCGTCCGTGGCACGCTGCACGTTTCGAGCCGCCGTTCACCTCGATGACGGCGTTTGTGGAGACGACCATCGACCTAATGTATTGAAAATGTGGTTCATCCGAAGAGCCAACTCGTTTCCGCTGATCGACGGGCAAATCTCGATGGTCCCGTAGCCATAGCGTCAACATGTGAACACGTGCGGGTACTCTGTTGCTGCCGGCCGCGGTGGTCTCGCGGTTCTAGGCGCGCAGTCCGGAACCGTGCGACTGCTACGGTCGCAGGTTCGAATCCTGCCTCGGGCATGGATGTGTGTGATGTCCTTAGGTTAGTTAGGTTTAAGTAGTTCTAGGGGAGTAATGACCACAGCAGTTGAGTCCCATAGTGCTCAGAGCCATTTGAACCATTTTTACTCTGCTGCTGAGCTCCGTGTTAAACAATAGGCGGTGAACGGTGAGCTACGAAATACTTGTGTATGCATCAGAATTGTGCTCTTACGGCAGATACGCCACATACCACCGTGTATCCTATGTTACAGAGTACCCTATGTTCTGCGAAAACTCGTGGACGTTTCACTTTCCTTCTACCTCTTTCCGCATATGCTCACAACAGTAGCACTCGAACATTCGACCAGCTCCTCCGTTTTAGAGATACTCGTTCAGAGACTCTGTGCTTATCTCAATGGATTTCCTCAAAAAAATTCAAATGTGTGTGAAATCTTATGGGACTTAACTGCTAAGGTCATCAGTCCCTAAGCTTACAAACTACTTAACCTAAATTACCCTAAGGATAAACACACACACCCATGCCCGAGGGAGGACTCGAACCTCCGCCGGGACCAGCCGTACAGTCCGTGACTGCAGCGCCCAAGACCGCTCGGCTAATCCAGCGCGGCTGGATTTCCTCATTTTCAGACAATATCTTCCCTCGGGTGATCCCCGTGCGTGTCTGCTCCGCTTACACACATCTGTTATCGCGTCACGTGCCCACAAGGCCACCACGGGGAATCCATCGTCGCGGTTGGCAATGGTCGTAAGGTGTTTTGGCTTGTCAGTTTACACTATATCTGAGAAGAAAAAATAAGGAATTTAATAAAAGTTTTTGCCTATACCCAAGTTAAGAAAAGTTATAGTAAATACGGACAAAAGTACTTAGAATCAATGCGTATAAAATTCAATCCAGAGCAGGGGGGGGGGGGGGGGGGAGATGGACGAAAGTCAAATCAAAATAATAGAACGTCCATTGAAAGATCTGTAGCTAGGTAATGAAATCGGCAGAACGATGGAGTTGACCACCCCATATAGCAAGGGATGCTACATTAAAAACCAAGCGAACTAATACGGTTAAAAAATCAAAGTCTGAAAATGTGGGATTAACATGAAGGCTAAATGTAAGTAGATAGAAGAGCAACATGGTGCGGAACAGACTGGTGTGTCAGTAGCATACGGTCAGCCAAAAAACAGATCAAATATAAGCCACAAAACAACAGGCAACCTAAAACATAAAAACAGAGCAATAATAGCCAATAAAGACAGGTTGTGAGGAGGAAGTAGATGCAAAGAAACAGACTAACCAAAAAACGTGAAGAATTGAATAAGGGTGGTAATTAAAAGGTTATCAGAGTTTAAAACGCAGATAGTCACTTAGCTGGAATAAATATAGTTCAGAGCCGGCGTAACAGTAAGCTCGTGGGGCCTAGGAGGCGAACAAATAGGCCAGTGGGCGCAGACTAGGTAAGTGGGGGCACCAAACGAGCTTGGGAGAAACAGTAAATGTTACGAATGAACGGGACGGAAAAATTTTAGTGGCATCCTTCTATGAGTATTTTCCAGGCTCCAGGTTTGATCGTACTCTTTTTTTAATGCATTAGTGGGTCCTAACACATATAATTATCTAGAATACTGCAGCTCATCTTAATTAGTTACTAGGAAAATTTGTTATTTCTGTTTAAACACTATGGGCATTTCTAAGTTCTACTGGTGTCTTAGTCTACATATTTCTTTTATTGCTACGTTCTTTGAGCTGATATTATTCTGGATCTACTCTACTCTACCTGCAGCGTTACAGGTGTGCCAGCGTGTTATAAACCTACGTTTTGGCCGTGACTACCTAGCTAATCCCAGTGGGCATGCCCCTGACACCGGGCTAGCGCAGCATATTTGAATCACTGCAGTTCTATGCTAATGGGATTATTCTATCTTATCCTGCGTCTAACCTAATACTAATTCCTACTGTCATGTCTGGTGAGTCTCTTAATAAGGTTTTAAACTTGCGCCCTCCCCCTAGTCCCAGACGTGGCGGATTCCAGCCGTGAGGCGGCTGGCCAGGTCCACGCCCCTGCGGCACAAGATAGGTGTACGGAGTCTAAATCGGGTTTAGTCTATTATTGATTGTTGCTTAAGAATTCTCTTAAAAATTTGCTCGATATTTCATTAGGAAGTTTTTTTAGTGTTGGAAAATGGTCCTCTCGCCTGAGCTGGTGGTAAGCGTCGTGATTTGGTAGTTGTTGTCTTAATTGTGCCGTTACATCGTCGAAATTCCAATCCCAAAGAAAGCAGGTGCTGACAGATGTGAAAATTACCGTACTATCAGTTTAATAAGCCACGGCTGCAAAATACTAACGCGAATTCTTTACAGACGAATGGAAAAACTGGTAGATGCAGACCTCGGGGAGGATCAGTTTGGATTCCGTCGAAATGTTGGAACACGTGAGGCAATACTGACCTTACGACTTATCTTAGAAGAAAGATTAAGAAAAGGCAAACCTACGTTTCTAGCATTTGTAGACTTAGAGAAAGCTTTTGACAATGTTGACTGGAATACTCTCTTTCAAATTCTAAAGGTGGCAGGGGTAAAATACAGGGAGCGAAAGGCTATTTATAATTTGTACAGAAACCAGATGGCAGTAATAAGAGTCGAGGGGCATGAAAGGGAAGCAGTGGTTGGGAAAGGAGTGAGACAGGGTTGTAGCCTCTCCCCGATGTTATTCAATCTGTATATTGAGCAAGCAGTAAAGGAAACAAAAGAAAAATTCGGAGTAGGTATTAAAATTCATGGAGAAGAAGTAAAAACTTTGAGGTTCGCCGATGACATTGTAATTCTGTCAGAGACAGCAAAGGACCTGGAAGAGCAGTTGAACGGAATGGACAGTGTCTTGAAAGAAGGATATAAGATGAACATTAACAAAAGCAAAACGAGGATAATGGAATGTAGTCAAATTAAATCGGGTGATGCTGAGGGAATTAGATTAGGAAATGAGACACTTAAAGTAGTAAAGGAGTTTTGCTATTTAGGAAGTAAAATAACTGATGATTGTCGAAGTAGAGAGGATATAAAATGTAGACTGGCAATGGCAAGGAAAGCGTTTCTGAAGAAGAGAAATTTGTTAACATCGAATATAGATTTATGTATCAGGAAGTCGTTTCTGAAAGTATTTGTTTGGAGTGTAGCCACGTATGGAAGTGAAACATGGACGATAACTAGTTTGGACAAGAAGAGAATAGAAGCTTTCGAAATGTGGTGCTACAGAAGAATACTGAAGATAAGGTGGATAGATCACGTAACTAATGAGGAGGTATTGAATAGGATTGGGGAGAAGAGAAGTTTGTGGCACAACTTGACTAGAAGAAGGGATCGGTTGGTAGGACATGTTTTGAGGCATCAAGGGATCACAAATTTAGCATTGGAGGGCAGCGTGGAGGGTAGGAATCGTAGAGGGAGACCGAGAGATGAGTACACTAAGCAGATTCAGAAGGATGTAGGTTGCAGTAGGTACTGGGAGATGAAGCAGCTTGCACAGGATAGAGTAGCATGGAGAGCTGCATCAAACCAGTCTCAGGACTGAAGACAACAACAACAACAACATCGTCGAAGAGGTGGCAGTCATACACAACATAGTCTGGGGTGCCCTGTATGGCCCCACAGTCACACGCTGGTATAGAACGCTTCGCAAACCGGCATAGGTATGCCGGGTAGGGTCCACATCCAGTAAGGAAGTGGAGCAGTCTTTTTGATGGCTTGAAGTGTTTGAGCTGTAATCCCTCCACAATACTGGGCAACATTTCGTGCGTTCTACGACCCGTCTCGTCGTTATCCCACTGCTCCTGCCAAAGTTCCTCCCCGCTACGTTTAATTTCAGATTTATTCCCTACGTGAATCCCCATTAGCACGACTATTTTATCCCTCTTCTCCTTTTTTACGGAGTACCATGCCGCCTGTTCTCTGATTTTTATGTCAAGAGGACAGAGTCTCATTAGTACGGCCGTGGCGGGGATGACACTCGTGAGCCTTTGAGCCAGGAGTCCTGACACGTATCCTACAATTGATGTCAGGATAATATTACGGTAAAGTTCTATCAAATCTGGAGACAGGTGGAAACGTTTATGTCCAATTCCAATCAGGTTATTATGTGTTTCTAGGGATCTCTGCGTCACAGTGTCAAAATGTGATGTATAGTTCCACCTCTCGTCGACGACTACAGCTAGATATAGGGCCTCACAGCGCCGAAGAACTGGTGAGCCATCTATTCCCACTGTTGGATTCCTTACGACCTGTCCCTTAAATAGTAGGTATGTGGTTCAAAATAGCTCTGAGCACTATGGGACTTAACTTCGGAGGTCATCAGTCCCCTAGAACTTAGATCTACGTAAACCTAACTAACCTAAGGACACCACACACATCCATGCCCGAGGCAGGATTCGAACCTGCGAACGTAGCGGCCGCGCGGTTCCAGACTGTAGTGCCTAGAACTGCTCGGCCACACCAGTCGGCCAGTAGGTATGTGGACTTGCTGGGTAAGATTGTCATTTTGGTTGTACGGCACCGTGTTGTTAGGATGGTTATGACCCTTTCGATTTTAGGTTCCGAATCCTCGCGGCTACGACCGCCAACCAGCAGGAGAAGACCGCCTGCGTAGGCTATGCCCTCTAGTACATCGTCGCCGTTCTGCAAGTTGATTATATTTTCCTTTTTTAAAAAAAATATTCTTTATTCTTCATCTTTATGTTACACATATACAACCCACCGCTTTGCGTGATTAGTGGGTCTTAGAAATTTTACGATATTATTTTAAGCAGCTAATTACAGTAATTACAAGTGAGCTATAGTACAGTTTTATAATGGGCAATTTCTATTCTATTAGTACTCTGCTTACTTCTAAAGGCTATTTATGACTAACCTCTACAGGTGTGTCAGTGAAGTGTATAAACCCACTACACGGCCTTCTCACCGAGCTAACCCCGCTGCGCGTGGCCCTGAAACCAGGCAGGCCAAAGATGAATTGAATCGCTGCAGGTTCCTATTTGTGTTTCCTATTTCTAAGTCCTACTATCTAAGATGATATCCTACGTCAAGTCAGGTCTACGTCTCAGTTCGCTTTGTTGTACCCTATCCTCCTAGTCCTGCACATGGCGGATTCCAAATGTATTGTAAGTCGAACTATCCACGCAAAACCATTGTCGTATAAATCACCTATGTAATAGCGCCATGTTAATTTACGTACACAAAGTTCACTTGATGTACATCTTCATGTTTTCGCGGCATAAAGACTGTTCAATAAAGTTTCGGACGTGCAGCCGCATAAATTCAGCTTCTTCTTCTAAGGCACTACAAATGAAATCAACAGTGGCTACAAGAAAAGTGGAAGAAGACACGGAAAGTTTTAAATCCATGGCTTTTCTGCCACACGTTTGAAGCCTTTCGTCAAAAATAGGACGGATCCTCAGTAAACACAAAGTGAAAGTGATTTTTCGCCCTCCACCAAAAACTGCAGCACTCCTGTGTACGGTTAAAGATGATTTGGTGCTTCGGAAGCCTGGGGTTTGCAAGATCCCCTGTGAGTGCGGCCGTTCATACATCGACAGACGGCACGTACAGTCCAGGAGAGATGCACAGAGCACCGCAGGTACTCCCGTCTCTTACAACCTAATAAATCTGCGGTGGCCGAGCGCTGTATTGACACAGGGCACTCTATGGTGTACGATAATGCCGAAATTTTAGCCTCGACTTCATCTTTCTGGGACTCAGTAGTGACAGAAGCAATTGAAATTCGGTTGGCGACGAATTTAATTAATAGAGACAAATCATGGAATCTGGGATTTTCTGTAATTAAATGACAAAGACGTCGCGATGGTGCAGCTCGCCGTGACACACTGACATCTCTGCGTGGAACGACTGCACAGCCATAGGTTTCATTTCCATGCATATGTTACACCTCTTTGCCGCCTATTAACGTCTCTTGCGTGTTGTTTATCTTTGGCCGCGTACGCAGTGGTTTGGTCCTCGAGTTTAGAAGGACGGAGCAAGTGCTGGAGCGTTAGTCAGCTCGGCTCACTCTGAAGATGACTGGACTGTACTCAGCCGAAATGTTAAAAGAATAAGCTGAATTTATGCGGCTGCACGCCAGAAACTTTATGGAACAAAGTTTACTTGTTTGACACTGAATGAAATGGAAGGTGATTTCGGTGGTTACCACAAATATGGTGACCATACAACACAGTGTTTATCACTTCAATTAAAACTTCATACATATACAGGGTGTTTCAAAAATGACCGGTATATTTGAAACGGCAATACAAACTAAACGAGCAGCGATAGAAGTACACGGTTTGTTGCAATATGCCTGGGACAACAGTACATTTTCAGGCAGACAAACTTTCGAAATTACAGTAGTTACAATTGTGAACAACAGATGGCGCTGCGGTCTGGGAAACTCTATAGTACGATATTTTCCACATATCCACCATGCGTAGCAATAATATGGCGTAGTCTCTGAATGAAATTACCCGAAACCTTTGACAACGTGTCTGGCGGAATGGCTTCATATGCAGATGAGATGTACTGCTGTAGCTGTTCAATTGTTTCTGGATTCTGGCGGTACACCTGGTCTTTCAAGTGTCCCCACAGAAAGAAGTCACAGGGGTTCATGTCTGGCGAATAGGGAGGCCAATCCACGACGCCTCCTGTATGCTTCGTATACCCAAAGCAATCACACGATCATCGAAATATTCATTCAGGAAATTAAAGACGTCGGCCGTGCGATGTGGCCGGGCACCATCTTGCATAAACCACGAGGTGTTCGCAGTGTCGTCTAAGGCAGTTTGTACCGCCACAAATTCACGAAGAATGTCCAGATAGCGTGATGCAGTAATCGTTTCGGATCTTAAAAATCCAATGATTCCTTTGGAAGAAATGGCGGCCCAGACCAGTACTTTTTGAGGATGCAGGGACGATGAGACTGCAACATGGGGCTTTTCGGTTCCCCATATGCGCCAGTTCTGTTTATTGACGAAGCCGTCCAGGTAAAAATAAGCTTCGTCAGTAAACCAAATGCTGCCCACATGCATATCGTCGTCATGAATCCTGTGCACTATATCGTTAGCGAATGTCTCTCGTGCAGCAATGGTAGCGGCGCTGAGGGGTTGCCTCGTTTGAATTTTGTATAGATAGAGGTGTAAACTCTGGCGCATGAGATGATACGTGGACGTTGGCGTCATTTGGACCGCAGCTGCAACACGGCGAACGCAAACCCGAGGCCGCTGTTGGATCACCTGCTGCACTAGCTGCGCGTTGCCCTCTGTGGTTGCCATACGCGGTCGCCCTACCTTTCCAGCACGTTCATCCGTCACGTACCCAGTCCGTTGAAATTTTTCAAACAGATCCTTTATTGTATCGCTTTTCGGTCCTTTGGTTACATTAAACCTCTGTTGAAAACTTCGTCTTGTTGGAACAACACTGTGTTCTAGGCGGTGGAATTCCAACACCAGAAAAATCCTCCGTTCTAAGGAATAAACCATGTTGTCCACAGCACACTTGCACGTTGTGAACAGCACACGCTTACAGCAGAAAGACGACGTACAGAATGGCGCACCCACAGACTGCGTTGCCTTCTATATCTTTCACATCACTTGCAGCGCCATCTGTTGTTGAAAATTGTAACTACTGTAATTTCGAAAGTTTGTCCGCCTGAAAATGTACTGTTGTCCCAAGCACATTGCAACAAACGGTGTATTTCTATCGCTGCTCGTTTAGTTTTTATTGCGGTTTCAAATATACCGGTCATTTTTGGAACACCCTGTAGCACGAAACATTATATCAAAGTCCAAAAGAAGTCACAGAAGTTATTTACGCGGTGCAGATACTTTCCTGAAACTTCTATAGCAAATTAAAGAGAAATGTAGTGGTTTGTCTTGTCAAGCAAGTACTGTTCTGGTGATATTCCGCTTCAGGCACTTATTCCTCAGTTGTACTTTAAATTTTTCTCGTCTGCTAATTCCCTTTCCTTAATATTTGATTTTAAGCTGATCTCCCTTCAGCTATTCTTCATTTCTTCCATCTTAATTTCACGTAGCTTCAACCTCAATATGTCCCACAGGTGATGCCCCTTCTCTTCAACAGTATTAAGTCTTCCTAGTTTTCGGCCAACAAGGCTACGTCGTTTACAAACATTTTCATCAGCAGAAATATCAGACAAATACCAAGAAGCCAGTATATAGGACTTAAAATGTCAAGGCTGAGAATTGTGGATGTTAGGCATCAATTTCAAACCCAAGCATAGAACACATAAGAAGCTGGTATGTGCAAATCGCCGGTCTAACTTTGCTGAACACCTAATGGCATGACCCATCTACAATATGGAAATTATCCGTACGAACCAACAAAAAAACTCCTAATATACAGGAAAATTTTCGTAAAATAGTCCTGACTGGATAATAGGAGACATTGTTCCCATCTTCAAGAAAGGCAATAAAAGACTTTGTAAAAACTACAGTCACACAGCCAAGATCTTTGAAAGAATTCTACTAAATCGATTAAGTGAAAAGATAGAAAAGGAGCTGAGTGAAGAACAGCATGGGTTTAGGAAAGGAAGGACCACGATCGACCTGATATTTTCTATCTGTCAACTGATGGAAAAAAGTTGGGAGTATAACAAAAGGGTGATAATCGTTTTCATAGTCATAGAAAAGGCATATGACTCAGTTGACAGGGAAAGACTCTGGGAAGAACTGAAGAAGATAGATATAGAAGATGGATACATTAATGTTATAAAGACAATGTACAGAGGCCACAATTGTAGAATTAGAACACCACTGGGGAACTCTGAATACTTCGAAATAAGGCAAGGTCTTAAGCAAGGAAGTATTCTATCTCCTGCGCTTTTTAATGTTGTGATGGAGGGAATTAATAGGGCAGTTAGAGATACAGTAAAAGAAAAAGACAAAAAGATGATTTTTGCAGATGATATGGTAATATGGTGTGATAAAGAGGTAGATGTACCGCTACAGCTTGATGCGTGGAAGGAAATAATGAAAAGGTATGGATTACAAATAAATAAAGGTAAGAGTGAAGTAATGGTATTTGGAAGAGAGAAAGGAATCAATGGAAATATTACCTTGAATGGAGAACCCCTCAAAGTGGTAGACAGATTCACTTATTTAGGGAATGAAATATATAGGGATGGAAGAATAACTAACGAAATTAATAGGAGGTTACAGAAGGGAGGCAATTTCTACCAAACAATAAAACATCTGATTTGGAATAATGAGGTTTCAGAAAGAGCAAAACTCCTTGTGTATAAGAATTATTACATCCCTATTGCCACCTATGGTGCAGAAACATGGACACTGACAGAAAGGGACTGGAGCAGACTGCAAGCAGGGGAAATGAAATTTCTCAGAGCAGTTAAGGGAAAAACAAGAATAGACAGAGTAAGGAATGTAGATATTAGGAAGGACCTCAAACAAGAAAGTATGAGGGAAGAAATTGAAAGAAAGAGATTAAGATGGTATGGGCATGTTAAGAGAATGCATGGGCAGAGACTCCCCAAAATTATGGAAGAACTAAAGATGGATGGGAAAAGACCTAGAGGGCGCCCAAAAACACGGTGGAAAATGGGAGTGAGAATATCTGTTGAAAGGAGAGGTGTGACCTGGCAGCAAGTGGAGGAAGAAAGGTGGTGGGAGGACCGAGCCAATTGGAGAGGACTCGTCAGCACCCAGACCCAGCATAGCTGGAGCGGGATTCGGATATAGATAGATAGATAGATAGAGAGATAGATAGTCCTTATAATGAACAAGGAAGTAACAAATGACAAAATTAATAAGAGTAACAGTTCACTGATCATGGTAATCACTAAAAAAGAGCAAACCGAGATATATTACAACTGTCTTAAACAATAACTTGCTCAGTCTCACCACCACTGACATTCTTCCACACAAATTTCTCCTATTTGCCCACAGCATCCGCATCACACATGATAGCACGGGCATCTACCCAACAATAAAACGAACATCAAACTGCATACAGACACCAGAATGAAAACAAAAGACTGTCCGAAAACACACATCAACAGTTGACAACCTTTGTAAACAGCAAACTAATACACGTCTTTAGAAGAACACGTGTATGAGAGTGAAATGTTTAGGCAAAATTTGTGTGGCATAAAAACAAACAGACTTAGATTTAGTCGGACAGACGTATTGCATAGACGTACCACGTCTCCAAGAAGATAATAATAATAATAACAATTATAATGTTGAAGCAACTAAAAACGCCACAAAACGTAAAAATAAAGCCTTTACTCCAGTTCTGAAATTTTCTTCAGTCTGTGACCTGTTTTCTAACACACATACATTTTTTTTATCAAATTTTTGAGCGGAGCGAAAACGAGATCACCTGGGAACTACACAATGTGTTTGTCAAAATACAAATACATACAAATAGTGTATCAAATTGAAAAGCGTAAGAACACCTTTTG
This sequence comes from Schistocerca gregaria, assembly GCF_023897955.1. Taxonomy (NCBI): domain Eukaryota; kingdom Metazoa; phylum Arthropoda; class Insecta; order Orthoptera; family Acrididae; genus Schistocerca; species Schistocerca gregaria. The sequence continues at coordinate 106,502,239 of NC_064921.1, read as the reverse complement.
CAGAGAAAGATTTAATTGTTTGAAAGTAATCTGGGTAATTATAAAAAAATTTATTAGTGATTTCTAGGAAATTTACTCAATGGATTTTTGTCCGAATTCTCATGGCCAAATGAAGAGCATGAAATGGACAAACGGTGTATCTAAATGACCAGTATGTGATCCATTTTTGTAAAAAAGACGTGTAATTGCTTGAAATTAATCAGGGTACTTAAGAAAAACTTTATATTATTAGGGGAAACTGAAATCTTTCACGAAGAGCTGCTGGTAGATGTGAAAAGTTCATCTCTTAGCCGTTTCGCCCATAAAAAGTGACATTGGTGTGATGATGTTTCTGATGTTTGACTCACTTATGAAAAATTGTGCGACAATCTGAGACTGTGAGTAGTCTTTCTATGAGTGTGTACTGTAAGCCTGCTGAAGATGGATTTGTATTCTAAAAAGATTTTTGGATTAAGTTAAATAGGTAATATAAACTGAGTCTTGGCTGCAGTGTTTCTTGCGAATATCAAACTACATACAAAAGAAGCATTACAATCTACTCTTGTGAACATAGCACTAGCAACTTGCAAAATGAGGCAGGTCGTGCGATAGCTCACAAGCTTCACCGTAACTGAACACTAGTGGTATTAATGTTCTTCGTAAAAGCTGTTGATCATTCACTAACTGATTGGATTTGGGGAGAAATGTCTAGTTCTACAATTGTTCATTTATTTCGGAATCTCCTCGGTATCATACACAAATCTTACATTATGGGATAGCAACCGCAGAAGCACCACATTCGTGTCTAGGCGAGTAGGTCGTTGTACGATGTGACTTGAAACTAGGTCTTTCTCAGCTCGGTGGTGCATTAACGTAAGCTAATGTCCACCGAAGTCTTGATTACTCCTACGAGCGTAATTACTGCAGTTTGCAGTTTTCAGACGCTATTAATTCCCGAAGTACAACGACTCTGTGAGACCATATACACTGTGGTCCTTTTTTAGTTCCTTTACTTAATGCGTGCATTTAGTGGCTCGTATTTGTGGTGATGAAGTGTACTTTCTAAAACAAAGATTTTTGTAAAATAACTTGAATTTCTAGACATGGAACGCATAACTTTCATTGCTTTGTTTCTAAATAATTTCCTTTCTTTCGTTTTTCATAACTGAGTGACTATTAATAACTGAGTGACTATTAATTTTGTTTATACATTTTTCCAGAATTTACTATTAACCACTTTTTCGTATATAATTTCAGTGTGACCAGGAGATGGTGCATTACTTGATGGAATTCTTTAATTGAGTGTACATGTGAATACTGTGGCCCTGAAGCCTGTGGACAGATCAACACAGTATCTGGGACCGGGACTCATACCTGGAACCTTCCGTTTTCTTTGACAGTGATGCCAATGAACTGTCCAAGCACGCGGCTTTATCAGTACCTAAGTGGCATAGCAACCGAGTATCAGTAGGGGTTCGCTTCTATTCCCACTTTTGTGTTCGCCAAATACGCTTGGCGTCAAACATATGAATGCGGCAAAAAGAGAACCCTATACCACAAGAAGTAATTACTGTGATGAGTTGGCTTGCTTGCACGCCATCGCAGGGCCATATAAAGTCTGACAACAATTATGGCAACAATGTTGGTGACACACATTAGCAACAATTTACAATAATTTGTTAATAGGAATTTTACACTATTTAACTGGAATGTGAAGACTGTGGCAATGTAGATCATTTGCACTAATCTGCCTTCAACAATGGTATAATTCTGAATCCAGTGATCGATGACTTAACAAGACTTGTTGGATATCCAGCTAACTTCTTGTTCGTGACGACAGAAATTGAGTCCTTACACATTCGCTGAGACATCGTCTTGATGGTCGTTCTTTTACGATTCGTTGCTGCGGTATAGGCTGAAGAGTGTAAACTCCCAAACTGAGTGGGATAAACTACACATTGTCGGGGCCGTACCAAATGGCCAATAACCAGAGTTCTAACGACCAAAGAAACAAGCCAATATAAACCGTACACAAGACAGAAACGTCAACTGTGTACGTAATATGTCAAGGGAGCAGAGCAAGAGAGAGATACACCTGAACAAGCAGCTATCTATGTGTGGCAGAATATTAGCAGCTCTAGCTTCTGAACTGACAAACACACAAGTGCATTTAGTCGGCGGCCGCCGTACCGTATCACCTCTGTTAACGTCAGTCCCTGGTAGCCGAGTGGTCAGCGCTACGGAATGTCATGCGTCGGAGATTTTCTCCGCTCAGGGACTGGGTGTTGTTTAAATATTTTCTACATTTCGCGACCCTGTCAGCAACTGTATAAACACTGATTTTAATTGTAAAATGCAACAGCCTCAGTTGCACAGTTTACCCAGGTTTCAGTCGGGATAACCCAACCTTCTTCAGAATAAAAGTAGCTACCGTTTGTCCATAGTGGGCATCGTCAAGCAAAAACTACAAATCCATAAATTATCGTCAGACTGTAAGAACATCTGAAACTGCCTCGGACCCACTTCGCGACTGCGATGCGGCAGCACTCATGGCCATAGACACGCGAGTCGCCTAAGTGCTGTCAACTCGACAGACTTGCACCAAGCGAAAGATCTACCGGACGGGAGGCCCTAGCCACACGGCATTTCCATTTACCTCTCGTTACAATAGCAGTGGTCTCTATGCTACCTCGCTGATGAACTCCAACTGTCTGAGTGTGCCAGCCGTAGATGCCTATACACTGAAGCGCCAAAGAAACTGGTATAGGCATGGGTATTCAAATAAAGAGATATGTAGACAGGCAGAATGCGGCGCTTCGGTCGGCACTGCCTATATAAGACAACAAGTGTGTGGCGCATTTGCTAGATCAGTTACTGCTGCTACAATGGCAGATTATCCAGATTTAAGTGAGTTTGAACGTGTTGTTATAGTCGACGCAAGAGCGATGGGACACAGCATCTCCGAGGTAACGATGAAGTGGGTATTTTCCCGTGCGACCTTTTCACGAGTGTACCGCGAATATCAGGAATCCGGTAAAACACCAAATCTCCGACATCGCTACACCTGGAAATAGGTCCTGCAAGAACAGGATCAATAACGACTGAAGAGAATCGTTCAATGTGTCAGAAGCCCAACTCTTCCGCAAATTTCTGCAGATTTCAATGCTGGGCCCTCAACAAGTGTCGCGTGAGAACCATTCAACGAAACATCATCGATATGGGTTTTCGGAACTGAAGAACCACTCGTGTACCGTTGATGGCTGGACGAGACAAGGCTTTACGCCTCGCCTGGGCCCGTCAACACCGACATTGGACTGTCGATGACTGGAAACATGTTGCCTGGTCGAATGAGTCTCTTTTCAAATTGTATCGAACGCATGAACGTGTACAGGTATGGACACAACCTCATGAATCCAGGGACCCTGCATGTCAGCAGGGCACTGTTCAAGCTTTTGGAGGCTCTGTTATTGTGTGGGACCTGTGCATATGTAGTGATATGGGACCCCTGATACGTCCAGATAAGACACTGACAGATGAGACGCACATAAGCATCTTGTCTGATCACCTGCATCCATTCATGTCCATTGTGCACTCCGACGGACTAAGTAAATTCCAGCAAGACAGTGCGACACCCCACACGTCCAGAATTGCAACGGAGTGGCTCCAGGAACACTCTTATGAGTTTAAACACCACACTGCCCAAATACGAACATTATTGAGCATATCTGGGATACCTTGCAACGTGCTGTTCTCCACCCCTCCTTCTCTTGCGGATTTATGGGAAGAGCTGCTGGATTCATGATGTCAGTTCCCTACAGACATTTGTCGAGTCCACGCCACGTCGTGTTGCGGCACTTCTGCTTGCTCGCTTGGGTCCTATCCGATATTAGGCATATGTACCAGTTCTTTGGCTCTATTTCGTTTGTTGCCAAACCACAACATGCTTGCTCCGGAAGCTCACTAGAGGACAAAATGAAATTACCATTCGATTCTGCTCGCACATCAGCCTATTATATAGCATGTCGCCGTAAATTTCAAAACAAAAACTAGGTAATCAATCCTTTGTCACATACACACTAGTGGAAATTTTTTTGCAAAACTGCAACATGGTGGACGGTGAAAATTATATGAATATGCAGGCATGCCGCAATTCTATACCCAGAGACCCGAGTTCTATATCCAGGTTATAGAGAGCTCATTGTCCAATACACGCGGCGCGAGCGCGCCCTGCTGGTGGTCGCCCTAACCAGTTCGCTGGCTCCCAGTATTGTTGGTTCCGCGTCCTTCGATGTCATGCCATTATCGGGAGCGCGGATACCAGGTCTTCAGGTACAATTCTGGGAACAAAATTTGAATAATGAGCTGCAACTGATCACCTAAAACGTTGACTGTAACATGGTCTTTCAGAATAATGATGGGACCAGCAGAATACTATGATATGACTGCCTGTCCTATCGGACTTCCAACTCCATGCTTAACCATTGGAATCAAACGATCAGAATTGTAGGCTTTTTTGGCGTTCTCCAGACATAAACCTGGTCCGATGTTGGAAATAACGAAAACGTTGACTAGCCGGATAATATGACGTGTTTCCACTCATCCGCCAAGGATTTATGCTCCTGAACCATGTTTCACGCTTCTTTGCGTTAGTTGTCGTCACTAACAGCTTCGGTGTAGCAGCCCGTCCATGAATATTCGCTTTATGGAGTTCTCGGCAGAAAGTGTCGAAGATGGCTATTGAACTCTGCACTCACATAGTTTTGTGTTGATTTGACACAATTCGTGTTAGCGTACCACTGTCTCTGTAATTTAGTTTTGATTTGCACCCATTATTACGTTTACACGATGATGTCTTTCCATGTTTTGTGTAGCCTGTCACGACTGTTGAAACACTTGCTCTTGGGGCATTCAATAAGTTGGCTATCTTGGTTACTGATGCTCCAGTTAATCGGGGCACCTCAATCTGCACTCTTTGGAACTCTGTGAGGTCTTTCATTGTACGTCGACTTCGGTCACTGAATGCAAATAGAAAGTGTGGACTACTCGTAAACAATCTACAATGATGCCCATTTCGTACTGAACACGCACAGTCAAGCGCGACAAGTGCCTTGCCTGGGTTGTTGACCGTCACACACAACCATCCCATTACTACCACTGTTCACATTACTTTGCCTATCCCCTGTATAAGCTAATGTACGGGAGAACTGAACTAAATTTTGTACTTGTTGTCACTACGTTATTGGCTATAAGTTGGAGTTTTTAAAATTTTATTTGTCAAATAATATAATCAGGAATTTGTTGGATGCTCTTAGAACTCTTTACATCAGATGGGGAACATTTTCTCAATGGCTACTTTAGTCATGACTTTCAGAACGTAGTGGGTTATTCTTAGTAATCATATAAACAAATCTAAGTGTCAGTTTCTTAATGTCAGTCTTAGAAACCTCGCAACATTTTTTAAATTTATGTGCAGGATATGTAACAACTTCTAGTTCACAAAAAGTTATATAAATTTGAGAATTATGCACTCTGAAAAATTTTGTGCCATAGGAACGTGTGTTATAGTACACACACCAAAGAAGTTTTTCTTCATCTCAGTTCTGAGAGTTCCGGAACGTGCACAGAAAATTGGAATAGACATCAACATAAACATCACTTCCATCCTTTTATTGCTCATCAAAACCGCACATTTCATGTTGTACCACCATACAGCGAGACCTTCAGAGGTGGTGGTCCAGATTGCTGCACACACCGATACCTCTAATACCTAGTAGCACGTCCTCTTGCACTGATCCGTTCCTGTATTCGTCGTGTCCACTATCCACAAGTTCATCAAGGCAATTTTGGTCCAGATTGTCCCAATTCTCAACAGCGATTCGCCGTAGATCCCTCAGAGTGGTTGGTGGGTCACGTCGCCCATATACATCTCTTTTTGGTGTATCCCAGGCATGTTGGATTGGGTTCAAGTCTGGAGAACATGCTGACCACCCTAGTCGAGCGATGTCGTTATCCTGAAGGAAGTCATTCACAAGATGTGCACGATGATAGAATGTTTGAGTGGTAGACGTGAATGGGTCCTGAGGGACGAGGATCTGCTTCGACGTTGAGTCTTCCTAATTTTGCCAGCGAGAAACACCACCATAACTGTTGGTACTGTCGTTGTGTTGCAGGAGCAGACTTCATTTCACGCACACCTTACACATCATACACAGCATACACAAAACATCCAGCAGTAAAAATTACAAACTATCTGCATGCCGGCATCAGGCACATGTAACGATCCCATTAAATACACAGGTATTGATCCATTGCGCAAACCAGTGTAAAGTTGCACTGCCTGTACTGTAGGAGGATGATCGTATCACACAAACTATACGATACGTCGCAAGAGACGCTCCCTGTTACCCTGTGTCGTTGTTTGAAACATTGCTTTTTGTGCTGTAACACTCTTTGTACACTGCCATGCGTTATGTTTTTCTGCCACGACTTCGAGGTTCGTGTCAGGTTCTAAACTGACATTAACATGTTCTGAACCGTTGCTTCTGGCAGAAAACTAGACCTCGCACATTGTAAATCATGTTGCTACTGCTGCTACCATAGCATACCACACACATTGGATGATTATAAATAGATGACAGTTACAACATGAGGAAGCTGGAATATTTTGGCGGCGTTGTGGAGAATTTTCTAGCTGGTGGATGTGGCCGAGCGGTTCTAGGTGCTTCAGTCTGGAATCGCGCTGCTGCTACGGTCGCAGGTTCGAATCCTGCCTCGGGAAAGGATGTGTGTGATGTCCTTAGGTTAGTTAGGATTAAGTAGTTATAAGTCCAGGGGACCTTAGATGTTAAGTTCCATAGTGCTCAGAGCCATTTGTTTCTTTGGGCTGTCGGGCTCGGCTGGCACTTGAATGGGTAACCATCCGGCGTGCCCTGCGTTGTTGGAAATCGGGGTGCATTCAGCCTTTGTGAGGCAAACTGAGGAGCTACTTGACTGAGAAGAAGCGGCTCTGTTCTCGTAAAGTGACATAAGAGCGGGAAAGCAGTGTGCTAACCGCATGCCCCTCCATAGCCGCATCCAATGACGCCTGTGGATTTAGGATGACACGGCGGCCGGTACTGTTGGGCGTTCGGGGAGAGTTTAGTTCAGTTTAGTTTTAGGCATTTGTAAGTGCCTTTCTGAGCATTCCATTGTTCTTCAACTGAACTGCTTACAGTAAAAAAACGTTTTCTGTAGTTTCAGAATGAGGAATATATCGCAGAATTTTCCCAAAAACCAGACTTTATTACTCATAGGACGTAGCTATGGTATGCAATCTGCCTTGTGCCCGAGGCAGTGGCATTAGCTAATATTCGTATCTGCATTGCAAATTCAAAGCTACATAAATTGTTTTCTTGGTATTCAAATGCTTATTCAGATTTAAATTCTTTCCTATGTTTAATCCTAAAAATTTCACAGAATCCACTTCAAGATCTTGACTTTTTGATTTATTTTAATTTCCTGGGATTTTCACTCTTTTGTGGTGTGCCTGTTACCTTCCGTTCCACCACGTATGCCTCTGTACAATATGGTGCTCGTGTCGTTAGTCTGTTACCACTGGATGATTTTTTTTTATGGAATACTATTGTACAAAACTGTAGTTTTTTCGTAGAGAATTTATAGTGTTGAATTTTTCTTCGAAGCTACGAAAATTAATTTTCGTGTTTCAGGAGATGATATTTGTAACCAGCATGCCATCAACCAGTTTGTGGCACAATTAACAGAACTGTACAGCGCAATGAAAATACTAGCACTACTGGAAGAGTGGAGGAGATATTAAGGTACAAGGCGCAGTTCACGACAAGAACGGTACGGAGTAAAAATGGGGAAAAATTGATATTTTTATGTATAATGTGTGCGTACAATTTTTACTGTGCTTCTCCATATAGTCGCCAATAAAATTAAAATGGATACCGTGGCGAATTTCTTCATACTTCTCGTCAAGGAATGGTGCCGTCCTGCGCTTCCCCGGCCGTGTGGCTTTTCGGTTCTAGGCCCTTCAGTCTCGAACCGCGCGAGCGCAACGGTCGCAGGTTCGAATCCTGCCTCGGGCATTGATGTGTGTGATGTCCTTAGGTTAGTTAGGTTTAAGTAGTTCTAAGTTCTAGGGGACTGATGACCTCAGAAGTTAAGTCCCATAGTGCTTAGAGCCATTTGAATAATTTGAACCTGCGCTTCGGCCGATTGTTGACCTCGTCGTCGGTCGTGAAATGGACCGATCACAAAGGCTCAGTCGTGGGTAAAGCGTGTGGTGCATTTCGGTTTATTAGTAGAATACTGCGGAAGTGCAATTGGCCCATAAAGGAGATTGCTTACAAATCACTCGAGAGATCTGTTCTAAAATATCGCTCAAGTGTATGGGATCCTTACCAAATAGGACTAACAGGCGATATTGAACAGAGAAGGGCAACACGAATGGTCACAGGTTTGTCTGACCCGTGCGATAGCATCACAGAGATGCTGAAGAAACAAAACCAGCAGGTGTTGCACGCTTGATGCCAAGTCTAGATTGTAGGGAGGCTGTACAGAAATATACTATCCAAAGGGTGTTTTTGCTTCGATTCTCAGTAAAGGGTCGCGCATTGTCGTGAAGGAGTGTGATTCCTCCGGTAATCATCCCATGCCGTTTCATTTGGACTCAGAATCGGAGTTTTGTTTCACAACAAACCTGTGATGCCACAGTATTCTAAGGCGTTACACTTGTCAAATACGTTGTCAAAATTCATTCGCGATCCCAAAAAACTATAAGCATTATTCTGCAGTTTGGCAGCATCTTTTAGGATTTTTTTGGATTATTTGTAGAATGCACGGTTTAGATTATTTCATAGTTTCAAAATTTACCTGCTGAACCCTTGATCCATTTCTTGTCATGATTCTGTTCAGAAAATCCTCCCTTCTTATTGGTAGTGCTGAAGGAGTGTCACGGGCGAACCCATTCTTCGATTTTTGTGAACATCTGCTGGGAAATTTGGTACCTACTGTGAAGAAAATTTATTGTAACGTAACTTCTCTGTGGCAGAGGTGAAGAGGGTTTGTTCTTGAAACTTGAGGCACATGTTCAGAAATCTCAGAACCGATGTCTCACGCGCACCATTTCGTTAACGTGTTGCACAACTTCATCAGTCACATTTTAATGTACATTGCCAACAGTACTTAAACGCAGATGGAAGCTTAGTGAGCGCGAAGGTCATTGCTAAGATAAGCTCTGTTCGCGAGGAGTCACCAAATCAATTGGAACATGAGGGAAACAACTGCATAATGTGTACAGTTTTGAGGATATGGTATTTACAATTATAAAATTACTATCTTACAAATGTGGAATTGTCCGGGTATTTGTTTTATCAGTTCTCTGTTAGAAAGGAAACCAAAGCAGATAAAATGTGTTCAGAGCATAATATTGTGTATATTCACGAAAACACGTTTGAAATTGTGAAAGTGTCGTTCAAGGAAATAGGCATAATGTACAAATGTCTAAGCACAGTATCCAAATTAAGAAGCTTAGTATGCAAAACACAAATTTTATGTAATGTTTATTTAACTCATAACTTGATTATAAACAATATTTTGAGTTACATGTCCAGGAGCTACATCGCCTCTTCATAGCGCTATAGACGGCTACTGGTTTAGCCTACAGCCGTTTGCGCTATGCAGTTGAAAGCTGTCAAAAGCACTGCCAGGAGTTAGGGATTTCCTTAAAGTGACTCGACTCGACGAGTGTCTCAGTAGCAAAGAATAAGTGTATCAAAACTTCATGCATGGTGCGGCATTTTGTGACGCATCTCAGTATTTATGAGGACTGTGAAATATGTTACGAATGCAGTTAGTAGCAAAGAGGTAATAAATTTGAACGTCATGTATGATACAGCAGTTTTTCACACATCTTCGTGTTTATGAAGTCTATAAGCGCTCTCATTATTAAATACTGTTGAGTAACATCTGTGTAATTTGCACTAGGTTTGAAGAAAAAGTTTTGCAAGCATCTCACTGACTATGACGCAATATCTACTGAATCATGTATCTCTCGGTGATACATTCAGTACTATATGTGGATACAGCCTGCAAAATGTGTTTCGATGGCGTAGCAGCGAGAAAAACTTTCAGAAAGATTTGAAGTTATGTGCTAAGTTTATTGGAAGTCGCTAGGTGCTCTTGTTCTCAAATATTTAGTGACCATAGTCGGGATAATTTAAGCGGCGTGAGTTAAGCTTCCGCAGACATATACACAGTTGGTAACTTCAATACTTTTCCTGCTGTGTTAAACTATCAACATAACAATAAAACTCTTAATAAATAGATTACGACAACATTTTAAATTTTTAAATTCGGTCAGTAAATATGAGTCACTAAAACATAAATTTTTGTTGTAAGTGGAAGACCGGAAGAGCTTAGACAGGTAGCTTGCAAATATAACGTGCACCCGAAACTGCGTTAGCCGTTAATACTCGTACTATAGGTAGACGTCACTATTTTGAGACACAGGGTACCCCATCGTTTGCAGGGACGTCCTGGTAGGGAAGCCCCCTAAAAGTCTCCACTTTGCCCACTATAATACTTTCTTCACTAGGATAAGATACCTTTACACACTAGTTATACACCCAAGTTAGGCAAAAAATAACTGATTTTACTGCGTGATGGGCGATTACAGAAGCACGCACTGTGAGCGCAGCCTAGGATGACCGTCACGATGTACGCATGGCCGTAAAGAACTGTAGAACTTCGTCCACAACGTTGGTTTCACACTGGTTCAAGTGAAAACATTGCTTATTCAGTGGTATTATATTATTCACTTGTTTTCACGTTTTACGCCAACGGCCTTATAGCAGTGGTAACACAGGTTTGTGTCAGATCACCGGAGCTAAGTGCTGTTGCGCTTGGGTGAGGGGTGTCTGTCGAATCTGCCGACCGCTGTTGGCAAGAAGGGTGTACTCAGCACTTGTGTGGCCAGTTGAGGATCTACTTGCTTGGGAAGTATCAGATCTGGAAACGAAAAGTGGCAACGACCTTTAAAGCGTTGTGCTGACCATATGTCCTTATGTATCCGCATTCAGTGACGCGTTGTGGTCTGAGGAGGACACGGCGGCCGGTCGATACCGTTGGATCTTCAAGGCTTGTCCGAACGGAGTTCAGAGTTCACATTATATATCACTGAAATATGGACACGTTACGAATATCTTTGTTAATTAATTTCTTTTTATCTGTAGCATAAACTTTTTTCTGATATTCTGTCTATTTACTATTAACATTTTCGGTTAAGCAACATGTCAGTTTCATGTAATATTTTTTCTGTAACAACTATACTAAATGGATTTGCTGTGCGACAAGGAGACACCGACTGATACTTCGATAGAGACGACCATTGAGTTAACGTGAACGCAGAAAGCATCGGATCAGTGTAGTGTCAGAATAAAATGTGTGGTAAGTAATACCGAACACTCACGTTTCCAATACGTATGGAATTAATATTTCCATGAATTTTGTGTGTGTTAAACGTCTGACTCGTTCAAATACTGCAAGTCTCGTGAAATTTTACGGGCTACATTGAAATGTATTGGTGGATAAACCATCACTTTTGCTTAGCTGGACCGCATTGGTTGTTGCGATGTGGGTTGCAAAACCTGATCGCTTTACGTTATTTTTCATTTGTAACGTAATGCGAACTTGCACGCGTTAAAACAGTACAAATGTTATGTAAACAGTTTTCTGCATGTGAATGTTATCCGACAGACTGTGAGTTCGCGGGAGAGGCAAGTGCGGCAAAAACGGACGGATTGCAACTTCATATTTCACGTGTAGGCATGATTTTTATCCAGTTTAAACACGATCAACATTAACAGCTGCGTTATCTGACGGAAACGCTATCGTCGTGCGTATATGTACGTCTGTGAATTACGGCAGTGGTCGCTTCGTACCAGCCTATATCCAGCCAGTGAATGAATATTATCGTCGCCAAATGCATTATGCACGAGTCAAGAGGATGTAACAGCTACATTTTAACACTGGTAGACCTGTTACAGTCCCGCCAACGCTACCGTGTAGTTGCTGACGACATGGCACGACATCATCCATCACGCCCTGAGTCTACGTCGCCTGCTCCGAGTTTCGACTGGTTTCATACTGTTCCCAATCTTCTCCTGTTTAGCGCAAGACCTTTCAATCTCAGCAGTAATGCCAACATGAAGGCTGGATTAAACACCGAAGTGCTACCTCTTCTTCAAGTAATTTCACTTGTCATATTTTAGTAGGATGATGTCCAGCCATATGTGGCAAGCAACATGTATGCCTTCTACGTGGAACGATGGCTTCAGTATCACTGCATCTGTGGCATGAATATTCGCAGGCTGTTGGAATATGTATGGGATTTGACAGTATCTGCCATGAAAATTGTGTGGAAGAAAGGATATCCAGTAGAAACATATACAGCCGGAGAAAAATAAGTACACCATTTTAGAGGTTTCCAATTCACTCAAGACTTCTTGTTGCAATAGTGCATATGCAGCACACAAAATATAACTGAAACCTGGTTGGTAGGTACTCAGAGAGTGCATAGGATAAGGTTACGATTGTGGATTGGGCCGTAAACAGCTGTGAGCTGGTTAGGTTAGGCAAGGCTAGGTGTTTACACATTGCTTTAAAAGATCACAATTAGTCAATACGGCTGAAGGCCTAGTTAAAGAAAACGTGAGACGTTTTCTGGGCTGAAGGCCCAAAACCACACCAAAAACGAAAACGGCTGAAGGCCTGGCTTAGAAATCAAAATCAAATAAATAGGTCATTTTTTTAAAAAAAAGAAGAATGCAACTAAATACAATTGGCGACTAAAGGCCTACACTACACGTCTCAAGGACAACTATAATTAAAACACACTTGTTGTTGTTGTTGTGGTCTTCAGTCCTGAGACTGGTTTGATGCAGCTCTCCATGCTACTCTATCCTGTGCAAGCTTCTTCACCTCCCAGTACCTACTGCAGCCTACATCCTTCTGAATCTGCTTAGTGTACTCATCTCTCGGTCTCCCTCTACGATTTTTACCCTCCACACTGCCCTCCAATGCTAAATTTGTGATCCCTTGATGCCTCAAAACATGTCCTACCAACCGATCCCTTCTTCTAGTCAAGTTGTGCCACAAACTTCTCTTCTCCCCAATCCTATTCAGTACCTGCTCATTAGTTATGTGATCTACCCATCTAATCTTCAGCATTCTTCTGTAGCACCACATTTCGAAAGCTTCTATTCTCTTCTTGTCCAAACTAGTTATCGTCCATGTTTCACTTCCATACATGGCTACACTCCAAACAAATATTTTCAGAAATGACTTCCTGACACTTAAATCTATATTCGATGTTAACAAATTTCTCTTCTTCAGAAACGCTTTCCTTGCCATTGCCAGTCTACATTTTATATCCTCTCTACTTCGACCATCATCAGTTATTTTACTTCCTAAATAGCAAAACTCCTTTACTACTTTAAGTGTCTCATTTCCTAATCTAATTCCCTCAGCATCACCCGATTTAATTTGACTACATTCCATTATCCTCGTTTTGCTTTTGTTGATGTTCATCTTATATACTCCTCTCAAGACACTGTCCATTCCATTCAACTGCTCTTCCAAGTCCTTTGCCGTCTCTGACAGAATTACAATGTCATCGGCGAACCTCAAAGTTTTTACTTCGTCTCCATGAATTTTAATACCTACTCCAAATTTTTCTTTTGTTTCCTTTACTGCTTGCTCAATATAAAGATTGAATAACATCGGGGAGATGCGACAACCCTGTCTCACTCCTTTCCCAACCACTGCTTTCCTTTCATGCCCCTCGACTCTTATGACTGCCATCTGGTTTCTGTACAAATTGTAAATAGCCTTTCGCTCCCTGTATTTTACCCCTGCCACCTCTAGAATTTGAAAAAGAGTATTCCAGTCAACATTGTCAAAAGCTTTCTCTAAGTCTACAAATGCTAGAAACGTAGGTTTGCCTTTTCTTAATCTTTCTTCTAAGATAAGTCGTAAGGTCAGTATTGCCTCACGTGTTCCAACATTTCGACGGAATCCAAACTGATCCTCCCCGAGGTCCGCATCTACCAGTTTTTCCATTCGTCTGTAAAGAATTCGCGTTAGTATTTTGCAGCTGTGACTTATTAAACTGATAGTTCGGTAATTTTCACATCTGTCAGCACCTGCTTTCTTTGGGATTGGAATTATTATATTCTTCTTGAAGTCTGAGGGTATTTCGCCTGTCTCATACATCTTGCTCACCAGCTGGTAGAGTTTTGTCATGACTGGCTCTCCCAAGGCCGTCAGTAGTTCTAATGGAATGTTGTCTACTCCGGGGGCCTTGTTTCGACTCATGTCTTTCAACGCTCTGTCAAACTCTTCACGCAGTATCGTATCTCCCATTTCGTCTTCATCTGCATCCTCTTCCATTTCCATAATATTGTCCTCAAGTACATCACCCTTGTATAAACCTTCTATATACTCCTTCCACCTTTCTGCCTTCCCTTCTTTGCTTAGAACTGGGTTGCCATCTGAGCTCTTGATATTCATACACGTGGTTCTCTTCTCTCCAAACGTCTCTTTAATTTTCCTGTAGGCAGTATCTATCTTACCCCTAGTGAGATAAGCTTCTACATCCTTACATTTGTCCTCTAGCCATCCCTGTTTAGCCATTTTGCACTTCCTGTCGATCTCATTTTTGAGACGTTTGTATTCCTTTTTGCCTGCTTCATTTACTGCATTTTTATATTTTCTCCTTTCATCAATTAAATTCAATAATTCTTCTGTTACCCAAGGATTTCTAGCAGCCCTCGTCTTTTTACCTACTTTATCCTCTGCTGCCTTCACTACTTCATCCCTCAGAGCTACCCATTCTTCTTCGACTGTATTTCTTTCCCCTATTCCTGTCAATTGTTCCCTTATGCTCTCCCTGAAACTCTGTACAACCTCTGGTTCTTTCAGATTATCCAGGTCCCATCTCCTTAATTTCCCACATTTTGGCAGTTTCTTCAGTTTTAATCTACAGGTCATAACCAATAGATTGTGGTCAGAGTCCACATCTGCCCCTGGAAATATCTTACAACTTAAAACCTGGTTCCTAAATCTCTGTCTTACCATTATATAATCTACCTGATACCTTTTAGTATCTCCAGGGTTCTTCCACGTATACAACCTTCTTTCATGATTCTTAAACCAAGTGTTACCTATGATTAAGTTGTGCTCTGTACAAAATTCTACTAGGCGGCTTCCTCTTTCATTTCTTAGCCCCAATCCATATTCACCTACTATGTTTCCTTCTCTCCCTTTTCCTACACTCGAATTCCAGTCACCCATTACTATTAAATTTTCGTCTCCCTTCACTATCTGAATAATTTCTTTTATTTCATCGTACATTTCTTCAATTTCTTCGCCATATGCAGAGCTAGTTGGCATATAAACTTGTACTACTGTAGTAGGTGTGGGCTTCGTATCTATCTTGGCCACAATAATGCGTTCACTATGCTGTTTGTAGTAGCTTACCCGCATTCCTATTTTCCTATTCATTATTAAACATACTCCTGCATTACCCCTATTTGATTTTGTGTTTATAACCCTGTAGTCACCTGACCAGAAGTCTTGTTCCTCCTGCCACCGAACTTCACTAATTCCCACTATATCTAACTTTAACCTATCCATTTCCCTTTTTAAATTTTCTAACCTACCTGCCCGATTAAGGGATCTGACATTCCACGCTCCGATCCGTAGAACGCCAGTTTTCTTTCTCCTGATAACGACATCCTCCTGAGTAGTCCCCACCCGGAGATCCGAATGGGGGACTATTTTACCTCCGGAATATTTTACCCAAGAGGATGCCATCATCATTTAATCATACAGTAAAGCTGCATGTCCTCGGGAAAAATTACGGCTGTAGTTTCCCCTTGCTTTCAGCCGTTCGCAGTACCAGCACAGCAAGGCCGTTTTGGTTAATGTTGCAAGGCCAGATCAGTCAATCATCCAGATTGTTGCCCCTGCAACTACTGAAAAGGCTGCTGCCCCTCTTCAGGAACCACACGTTTGTCTGGCCTCTCAACAGATACCCCTCCGTTGTGGCTGCACCTACGGTACGTCCATCTGTATCGCTGAGGCACGCAAGCCTCCCCACCAACGGCAAGGTCCATGGTTCACTTATAAACAACTTTTTTCTAACCAAGAAATTTCTTTTAAACTTACGACAGAATGGCCAAAAGCCTAATTAAAGAAATATTAACTTATTCCACAGCTGAATGCCACGAACAAATTTGAAACAACTGCTCAAGGCCTGAACAACAAGTCAAACAAACAATTTAAAATAAACCCTTTCCTTCTTATAATTTTTTCCCTTTAAAGAATACACACGGCTGAAGGCCTTATTAAAAAGAGTTCACGTAAATCCTCGGCTGAAGGCCACACATAATACATCGAACAACTAACGGCTTAGGGCTTGGTTTACAAACAAATTCAATAGAACAAATTTTAAGGAAAAAAATTTAAATAAAATCACTCTTCAAAACTTTAATTTAACACGGCTGAAGGCCTTTATGTAAGATTTAAAAAGAACTGAATTAATACACGGCCAAGGCCCTCGCACAATACTTCAAACTAAGATGAAAATCACAATCTAAAACAAACAGAACAAGTGGTGCTCAGAAGTGTTCCAAGGGTCAGGTTGAGAAGGTAGCTCAAACGTAAGGTGAGGTGAGACAGGCAGCCTAGAGATGAAGTTAAATAATTGGATGGCAACCAAACCTAGGGACGGCCCAGGCACCAACTAACAATTTAACCAATTCCCGTCCGTCCGATCAATGGCACAGCGATGGAAAATATCGGCCGAGAACAAGGATGCGAACAGCACTACGTCTTCAGAAATTGACATTTAAAAACGGCCAAGGGAACAATAACCACTCTAAGCAAAATATGGACCAAACAAGTTAAAAGGCTGGAAACATCCCCCAGGCTCTGGCTAAGCCATGTCTCCGTAATGTCCTTTCTTTCAGGAGTGCTAGTTCTGCTAGGTTCGCAGGAGAGCTTCTGTAAAGTTTGGAAGGTAGGAGACGAGGTACTCGTAGAAGTAAAGCTGTGAGTGAGTACGGGGCATGAGTAGTGCTTGGGTAGCTCAGTTGGTAGAGCACTTGCCCGCGAAAGGCAAAGGTCTCGAGTTCGAGTCTCGGTCCGGCACACAGTTTTAACCTGCCAGGAAGTTTCTCAAGTTAAAAGGCTGTCGAAGTACACACCGTGCGGGACAGCATCAACACGACACAGAAAGTCACACTGCCGGAAAACTACGCTAACGACCAGAGCAGGTAACTAGGGCGTTGGCCGAAGTGGCCGAGCGGTTCTAGGCGCTGTAGTCTGGAACCGCGCGACCGCTACGGTCGCAGGTTCGAATCCTGCCTCGGCCATGGATGTGTGTGATGTCCTTAGGTTAGTTAGGGTTAAGTAGTTTTAAGTTCTAGGGGACTGATGATCTCAGCAGTTAAGTCCCATAGTGCTCAGAGCTGTTTGAACCCAATTGGGGCGTTAGCAGCCACAGGACGGAAAATACCGCTGGTGCCCTTCACTGGCAAGTAACAGTCAATTTAATAATTTATCACAATATGGGAGGATGGCTGCATGATTTTGCCGACTCCAACACATCATAATTGCTGCTAGCCCGAACGGCCCAGGGAGCAACAACCCACAAATGAACGAAGAGAAGTCACAATAGTTTAGGTTTCATAACAGGTCAACTGATCACTCAACTTCAGCGTCCAGGTTCAGTGGGTAACGAATTTTGTCGCTCTCACAGCTAGTGCCGCATGATATGACTGCACGTGCACGCCGCCAGCAGTCCCGGCCTGACCCCCGCGCCTCAGAGACATTCTTACTGCTCCGTCCCAACCGACTGAGTACCACACATACCGCCACCACCTGGAAATACTAGTGGTGACTCCAAAGGTAGTAAGACAGTGCTAGTATCGATAAGCGCTGCTGCAGCCACTCAAGGAGGCAAGCGAGTAACTTCGTTACACCAGTAAGTACGGTAAAAACAAGACGCCATTCGATGTGACAAAATGCCAAAGAACAAACGTTATGAACGTCAGCTGCACACGGCTCAATTACATTTACAGCTCAATGTCACAAACCGTTATCAGGTACCGAGTCATGTTGGAGCAACTTTATGAGTACGTGGTGTAGCCTCCATGGGGACAAAGCAGGCGCTGACTCTGGCATCCAGTCCTTCTTACAGAAGGTGAATGCCGTCCTCAGATACGGTCTGCGACGCGTGCTCGAACTGTTCACATAGAGTTATTTTTGACGTGTCGCACGGAACACTTCTCATCCCACCGTATCCCGCATCTGCTCGACTGGAGGAGACAAGTTCTGTGATCGTGCTGGCCAGAGAAATTGCTGCAGGTCTTGCAGAGCACGTTCAGTTCACAGGCAGTGTGTGGGCGATCATTATCATGTCGGAGAAACACGTCGACTTTCTGTTGCAAGAACGGCAAAAGAAGCAGTCTGACAACTCCCTGCATGTACCGAGTGCTGGTTAGCGTCCTCTCCAGATACACCGAAGGTGACAGAGTGTTGCAGCTTATTGCACCCGAGACCATAATGCCTGGGGTGTTGCCAAATGTATCTTGGACTAATGCGCCCGCCAGGTCTACGTCTTACGCGTAAACGACCATCAATTGCGTGCAGACAGCATCGGCTTTCATCGCTGAAGTGCACGGGGCGCCGTTACACATTTCAAGTGATCCTCTGGCGGCACCATTCGGGCTATGCATCTCGATGCTGTGGCGTGTGTGGAAGAGGGGGTTGAGGTGTGAGTACTCGTGGTCACACTGCTAATAATGGGTATGGCATCACAAGCCCTCTTATCTGTACTGCGATGGTTGTACTATACACCACTGCTGCCCTTTCAATGCGACCATCCCGGTGGGCATCCGCTCCGCGCTGCATGGACGTCCAGAACCTCGTCTACGGGTGTGAATTGAAACAATCATCAGTACTTCTGTTGTCCCCCAGCTGGTATATGCCGTCATCGGATCAAAATCGATATCGTCTCTCCACGTATACAACTTTTTATTTTCCGGTAGTGTATTTAGAATCTCTTTGATTTCTTAAAACGACGTTTCGTGGTTCATTTTCCAATACCCTATGTTGTTTTAATGTTCAGTCAAAAGACTCTTTTTTTTTTCAACTAAATCTTTCTGGATCTGAAATACACGAATTACAGCAATACTTAACCTTTATCAGTATTTCCTTCAAATCATCAGTATTAAGTAAGGAATTAATGATAAAGTAATACGATGATAAAAAGTCCGTTTTTAGCGATGAACGTCTTGTACCTGCAGGCTTCAGATCTCCGTGCAGAACATTCTGTGTTGTATACTTTTTGAACTGCTATTATGCGCAAATCTGATCAATTAAACAGGTTTTCATGTGGCTCTTCGAGCTATTCTGTTAAAGATTCTTCATCTCTACGTATCTACAGTCAAATGATTTTATTATGTTCAGTAAAATTACTTTAATGTGTCTTAATGGGTATGAGAGAGTGTTGTAGTTAGAGGATAGTGTGCCTAGGAACAAGTGATGTTTCCCGATACATACTTTAGGCTAGTGAGTGAAGAAATATGCACGATAAATCATCTAAAGTAGTTTCCATCATATAGTAAAGTATTTGTTGTTGTTGAAGATAAGTTTTGTTTTGTGAAACGTTTGTAGATATTTCTCACGAAACACATTTAAGTGCCGTATAAAATATTAAAACTATTTGGAATATATTGCTGAATCTAAAGGTTCAAAATTTTCTTTTCCTTCTTCTCCTTTTCTGTTTTACAACTACATCTACATGGATACTCCGTAAATCAGATTTAAGTGCCTTGCAGAGGGTTCATCCAACCACCTTCACAATTCTTTATTATTCCAATCTCCTATAGCGCGCGGAAGGAATGAACACCTATATCTTTCCGCACGAGCTGTGATTTCCCTTATTTTATCGTGGTGATCATTTCTCCCTATGTAGGTCGGTGTCAACAAAATATTTTTGCATTCGGAGGAGAAAGTTGGTGACTGAAATTTCTCGAGAAGATTTCGTCGCAACGAAAAACACCTTTCTTTTATTGATGTCCAGCCCTAATCCTGTATCATTTATGTGACACTCTTTCCCATATTTCGCGATAATACAAAACGTGCTGCCCTTCGTTGAACTTTTTCGATGTACTCCGTCAGTCCTATCTGGTAAGGATCTCACACCGCGCAGCAGTATTCTGAAAGAGGACGGACAAGCGTAGTGTAGGCTGCCAATAAAACTCAGTCTTTGATTAGCCTTCCCCATAACATTTTCTATATGTTCCTTTAAATTTAAGTTGTTCGTAATTGTAATACCATGGTATTTTGTTGTACTTTCGGATTTTAGGTTAGATTGATTCATCGTGTAACTGAAGTTTAACGAATTCCTTTTAGCACTCATGTAGATGACCTCACACTTTTCGTTATTTAGGGTCAACTGCCAATTTTCACACCATTCAGATATCTTTTCTAACTCGTTTTGCAATTTGTTTTGATCTTCTGATGGCTTTATTAGTCGATAAACGAGAGCGTCATCTGCAAACAACCTAAGACGGCTGCTCAGATTGTCTTTCACATCGTTTATATAGATAAGGAACAGCAAATAGCCTATAACACTACCTCGGGGAACACCAGAAATCACTTCTGTTTTACTCGATGACTTTCCGTCAGTTACCACAAACTGTGACCTCTCTGACAGGAAATCACAAATCCAGTCATATAACTGAGACGAAAGCCTTCTGAAAATCCAGAAATCCAGAATCGATCTGAAATCCCTTGTTAATAGCACCCAGCACTTCATGTGAATAAAGATCTAGTTGTGTTTCACAGGAACGATGTTTCCTAACCCATGTTGACTGTGTGTAAGTAGACAGTTTTCTTTGAGGTAATTCATAATGTTTGAACACAATATATGTTCAAAATGGCTCTGAGGACTATGGGACTCAACTGCTGTGGACATCAGTCCCCTAGAACTTAGAACTACTTAAACCTAACTAACCTAAGGACATCACACACATCCATGCCCGAGGCAAAATTCGAACCTGCGACCGTAGCAGTCGCACGGTTCCGGACTGCGCCCCTAGAACCGCGAGACCACCGCGGCCGGCACAATATATGTTCCAAAATCTGCTGCATATCGACGTTAACGATATGGGCCTGTAATTTAGTGGATTACTCTTACTATCTATTTTGAATATTCGTGTGACCTGTGCAACTTTCCAGTCTTTGGGTGCGGATCTCTCATCGAGCGAACGGTTGTATACGACTGTTAAGTATGGAGCTAAATGCATCACCATACTATGAAAGGAGCCTCACTGGTATAGAGTGTGCTTTTATTAAGTGATTTGCTTCACTACTCCGAAGATATTTACTTCTACGTTATTCATGTTGGCAGCTGTTCTCGATTCGAATTCTAGAATATTTACTTCGCCTTCTTTTGTGAAGGCATTTCGGAAGGCTGTGTTTAGTAACTCTGCTTTGGCACCACTGCCTTCGATAGTATCTCCATTGCTATCGCGCAGAGAAGGCATTGATTGTTTCTTGTCGCTAACATACTTCACATACGGCCAGAATCTCTTGGATTTTTTGCCATGTTTCGAGACAAAGTTTCGTTATGGATTAGGTGATTTCATCTCTTCCAGTCAACAAGGTATAGCCTTCTTTTCAGTCATATTTCCCTATGTCTTGCCCTCTACGCCTGTAGTCAAGAATTTGTTTTGGAAGTCTTCTTTGAGATGTTCTATCGTCGCAACATCTGTATCTGTTACGCTTTAGATATATTTTCTTGGGCATTGAATCATCTTTTCATTCATTCCTAACGCCTTCTGTGTGGGAGCCCAGGTTTCATATACAGACAACATAGTAGGTACTGCCATGACTTTGTGAAACTTCATCTGTGCCTCCTTCGTTGCCTTTTTTCTTTTGTTTAGCTTTTTGTTAATTATCCCACAGATTGCATAAAATTTTACGATCTTATTTTCATTTTCACTGTCGAAATTTCGTCCTATGTCATAGTCACAGACTTATATTGTGTATAAAACTATCTATATAACATGTGGACAGTTAAGCCATACTTCGTCGGCTGTGTACAGACACAAAGGAAGGTCTTCTACCATGGAACATGTAATACCTAAAAATCAACTGAGTGTCTTTAATGTCTTAAAACTTTTGCCTGTCTTGAAAATGGAAATTTTTGTCAGTTTCCAATAGCTTCAGTTTCTTAACGTGTTTAACTTGTAAATGGTCTCTCATAATTCGTATCCTTAATTTGATTCCACCTACTGGTTATTCGTGTGTTGCAGAGTAATAATGTAACAGACAGACGAATAAATACAGTTTTATAAGTTTTTCTCGGTTGCAACGCTCATGAATTTCAATAGTATATTTATTTCTTCCTAGGCACACGACAATTTTCTACTACGGATAATGTTTCCATGGTCGGGAAAACTCATTGTTTTCGGAGTAATTTCCATAACGTCAGAAAAAATACTGCGAAGGATAAAAGGCCAATGCCTTCTTTTAAAAATGGCATAAGAAAATGAATTAGACTTCAAATATAGGGCTGGCTAAAGGCGGAAGTTTGAAAAGTGAACATAGTACAGCGCTCTCCCTGAGTTAATGTGATAATTTGTAATCGTTTTCAAATTCCTATTTGATGTTTTATTTCATTAGATGGTATTGAAGTACCAGGTTTTGGAAATCAGTACCCTAGTAGCCACTTAGGGTGGCGGCCTGCTCCACTGGTTCCTAGGCAGCTAAAGGCAGGAGCTCACCGAACTGTAGTGGCGTGTGCAAACCGAGAGCTTTCCTTGGAAACAAACAACGTCAATACATTTTTGTGCAATCAGCTGTCTGCCACAATAAGTAAGACGCTTAGGATGACTAGAAAGTAAATCACAGTTACAAAGGCCACGAGTGTTGCGGTGTTGTAACCTTCACCTGAAAACTCCATCAGCCATCATGTAGTCCCAGCATTGATCACGTAATAAGCTTTCTTTCTTTACTGATATATCGTGTGACGAGAGCCTCCCGCCATGTACACCGTTCGCCGAGTGCAAGTCTTTCGATTTGACGCCACTTCGACGACTTGCGCGTCGATGGGAATGACATGATTTTGATTACGACAACACAACACTTAGTCCCTGAGCGGAGAAAATCTCCGACCCAGCCGGGAATCGACCCCAGGCCCTTAGGATTGACATTCTATTGCACTGACCACTCATCTACCGGTGGCGGACTCCATACTGATGTAACTGGAAAGTTGGTTGAAATTTTGATCATCTTATCTTACAGGCATAGAAACACTGGAGTATCAGCTTCGTAGTGCACAGTGCAGAGTGTAACACCTATTTTCATCAGTTTAGTAGGAAACGTAGACTCAGATTGGAAATGGAAAAGCGATAAGGGAGATGCCGCACCCGCGACTGTATGAGCTGAGGCACAATATCCGCAGCGCAGTCGTGCCCGGCGGGGTGCTGGTCGTGTCCCCCTCCCCTCCCCCCCCCCCCCCCCCCCTTCGGTCTTGGGTGCTGAGGTCGGCAGCCGCACGCCTCGTCTCCGTGAGATTCGGGGCGCTGAGCCCGCGCTAATTCGCGCTCCCTCCTTCCTTATATCTCTCTCTTTTTTCTTCTGCCCCGGAGAGTCGAGTAGGTTTGCTCGGCAAGTGTCGTTAATCCGACGCGCCTCAAAAGAAACGGCCATTACGACGTGAGCGTTTCTTTTTTTCCCCCGAGTTATCTGCTGCGCTCCTGTCTTTCCACCCTCGCCAATGTCCTCAAACACTCCCCGACCCGTACCACCTTCTCCGTCATTCAGGGCGCGTTCATCCAAGCAAACACGTATATATATCCCCCCATTCTTTGCTCGATTAGTCCGTTGGTCTTATCGATCCTTATGGGAAAGAACTTGCTTCCTTCTTGGAGATTTGCTCCGTCTATGCAACTAAATAAAAAGGCTGTTCGTTTTGTGCCATATGCGTTTCACTTCAGCTTATTTGTGAAGCACTTTCAGTATTTGTTTTGTTCATGTAATAATTGCACTACGCGAGGGTTATTCGGAAAGTAAAGAACGATCAGTCATGAAATGTAAAATACAGTGAAAATCTGATGAGGCTTTGCGCAGATGCGTTGAGTAATGTGTCTAGTACACCCCTCGATCACATCATGTCGCTCTTTTCAGTTCTGGGCTGACAGTGAGAACGTAAAAATGGCTAGAAATTAGCGTCTCCCGCGAAGTATGGGAGCCTCGTGAAAGATTTCGCCTGCTGCTATGCAATCCACATAACGTAACTGTTGTACACGACAATTCTCGGCCGCACTCTGCAGGGGCAACGAAGATGCTCCTTCAGCGTTTTCGATGGGACGTGTTTGATCACCCACAATACCGCCCCTAATTGGCTACACCTAAGGTTCATGTCTGCTAAAATGAACCGCTGGCTATGAAGACAATATTTTGCCACAGACAGCGCGATGCAGTCCAGAGCAGAAAATTGTCGAAAAGCACTGGCGGCTGTCTTCTATAATGGTCTAGCGGCTCTAGGCGCTCAGTCCGGAACCGCGCGACTGCTACGGTCGCAGGTTCGAACCCTGCCTCCGGCATGGATGTGTGTGATGTCCTTAGGTTAGTTAGGTTTAAGTAGTTCTAAGTTCTAGGGGACTGATGACCACAGATGTTAAGTCCCATAGTCCTCAGAGCCATTTGAACCATTTTTTGTCTTCTGTAACGAGGGAATCGAAAAGTTGATACATCGCTACGACAGATGTCTAAGTCTGAGCGGCGACTGTGTAGAGAAGTAGCTGGAAGGTGTAGCTAACCGTTGCAAATAAAACAGTTTTGATTTTCACTGTAGTTTCCATTTCGCGACCTATCGTTCCTTACTTTCCGAATAGCCCTCGTATATGACTTGTATTCACAAGAAAAAGTACAAAACAACGTTATAGTATAATTGCGCATGTCTGTCTCTCTGTTCCACGAGACAGAGGATTCCAGGTTCCCAGAATTCCTATGGCTGGAACAAGAGCCAGTCCTCCAACGTCCTGTACTTCGTCGGCGAATTGAAGCGCTTCACTTTGAAATGATTCTTTAGCATAACGAATGCATAGAAGTCGGCAGTGGGACTTGTTCAGGCTCAAGGGCTGATGCTGAAGCTGCTCCCGGTTGACTTGGCCATTACATTTTCTCTGACCTTGGAGACGTGTGGATGCGCGTTATCGTGTAACAGAATTACTCCCTCTGTCAGCAGCCCACGCCGTTCGCTCTTGATTGACTTGCGTAAGCAACAAAGTGTCTTATAGAAGACGCCACTGTTAATATTTTCCAGTGCTCGAGAAATTCGAACCTCGGACGTCGAAAAAGACTGTGAGCATTACCTTACCTGTTGAGGATTCAGCTTTGCATTTTTTTGGGCGAAATGACGACGCTTTTGTCACCAAATCCTCGTATACAAAATTTCAATCGGTTTGGTACTAACAACGTTTCCTACCTTTGAACACTTGTTATAGCTCTAATAATTACAGATGTGTTACGAGATTACTGTTTTTTTTTGTTATTCTCGTTTTGTTAGGGGAGAAACTATAAGTTTCGTGATGTTAAATTACTATTTTGTGATTTTATTATTTCTTATGTGCAATTTGGAGTTGTATTTTGTTGGTCTGCATACACAAGAGTGACCGATTTTCGGCACTTTTAGAACACATTTCTATTGGACGTTTCACTGCTCACTGTATGTTGCTTGTAGATGTTTACTGTATGTAGTATTTCCAACTGTCGATGTGCATTTATAATTCATCTTTCTTTTGTGCTGAGGTGTCCATATGTAATTTAATATACGTTTGTCTGTTTATTTGCGCTTGCTCTATCGCGTTTTTCGTGTATGGATTAAGTTATTATTTATTTTTCTTAGGGGACTTTTTATACATTTCTGTAACTTTTTTGCCGGCAGACATGATCAGAGAGTTGTTACTAATACTGATTTGGTCATTTATTACTTTCTTATTCATTGTAAGAGCTCCTTGTGAGTGAAAATTTTCCTGTAATATTAGAGTCTTCTGACGCAATTCCTCACTCTAATAATTTTCACATCGTGTTCCATGTTCGATGGTGCATGCCCATCCTCCATTAGGTGTTCACCAAAGGCAGAATGGCTACTTTCAGACTTTCAGCTTCTTATGTTTTCTTTGTATCTAGTTTTGAAATTTTGCCTTGTCATTCCCACATGGCCTGGTTTCTAATCTTGACATTCCAACTCGAATGTATAGAGAATGAACGTTTGGAGCACAGCGTTATATGTTTGTGAAACGTGTTATATGAGAAAACCGGAACAGATGAGAATCAAAGCACTTGAGATGTAGTGCTGCAATCGAATGTCGATTCGACGAGGAAAGGGGTGCACAGAAAACACAGGTAAGGAGTAGGGACAGAATGGTTGGACATACCTTAAGACAGCAGGGCATAATTTCAATGATATTAGAGAGAGCTGTACAGAATATAATCTGAAGAGAAAGACAGATACTGGAATACGTCCAGCAAATAATTAAATAGGTAGGCTATAACTGCTACTCTGAGATGAAAAAGTGAGCACAGGACAGGAATTCGTGGTGGATCGCTTCAGACAATATCAGCTCCTCGGTATTTGACGGTTTATGAGTTCGTGTTTGTGATTCTGACTAAAGCGTGTTTCTTGTTCTGTACGCCATGTGTAATCCTTATTTCTTCAGTATACTTACTATTCTGTATGTAGATTTGTATTTGTATGTTAAAATGATGTACCAGCAGAAACTACAATACACACAAACACACAGAAGAGGTGCACTTGTGCATAAAGATAACATAACACAAACAAACGAATGTCAAACTACATACAGACACCACAACACAAATTACAGACGGTTGAAAACCAAACAGTGACAGTTGGCAACAATACACACAACAAACAACCACAATCAACACACAGTCAGCAGTCAAAGTGAAATGCTAAGTCGAAATGTGTTCGAAAAGCGCAGAAAATCGGATATCCTGATCTTTGCTGACTAACTAAGAATAACTGCAGGTCGAGGCATATAGGTTAATATGATAATAAATCTCAAGTACAAGCAAACGGTAATTTAACCTCACGAAACATCAGCTGCGAAAAGTTGCTCTCCTCTAATACGAACATAATTACAAAAAATTGCACTCTAGTAACATATATGCAAATATTATATAACACAATTATTATACAAGTAAAACAAACATGTATTACAGGCCACTGAAAGTGCTTCTCAAGTAAAAAGTAGTGAAATGCCTGAGGCACAAAAAGAACGGTTTTTCATTCAGCTCCAAGAATACAGAAGCAATTAAGGAACGACTGGAAATATAAAAACGGCTAACTTGCTCCCCTGTAGCAGCAGTTTATCGTAGGTCGCTTAAAAAACGTAAGTTACCAAGCGTCTGGAAAAAAAAATTACGAGTCATTCCCGTTCTCAAGAAAGGTCGTAGAACCTATGCATACACTTATAGACCTCTGTAGCTGAGGATAATTTGTTGTAGCATTACGATGCATGTTCTATGCTCACCCATTAAGACATTTCTGGACGACGAAAGCCTCTTCCATAAAAAACATACCATGACGCCGGGTGATACGAAAGTATGGCGATGTGGAATACACGCTGCCAATGTGGGTTCACCGCGATTTCTTCAAACACGGAAGCGACCATCATGAAGCTGTAGACTGAACCTGCTATGCATTTGTACACTATTGGCCTTTAAAACTGCTGCAACAAGAAAAAATGTAGATGATAAACGGGTATTCATTGGACAACTGTATTATACTAGAGCTGACATGTGATTACATTTTCACGCAATTTGGATGCATAGATCCTGAGAAATCAGTACCCAGAACACCACCTCTGGCCGTAATAACGGCCTTTATACGACTGGGCATTGAGCTTCGATGGAGGGTACACGTACAGCTGCCCATGCAGCTTCAACACTTTAACAAAGTCCATCAAGAGTTGCTCGGCCACCATTGACCAAAAGTTTTCAATTGGTGAGAGATCTGGAGAATGTGCTTGCCAAGGCACCTGTCGAACATTTTCTGTATCTAGAAAGGCCCGAACAGGACCTGTAACATGCGGTCGTACATTATCCTGCTGAAATGTAGGGTTTCGCAGGAATCGAATGAAGGGTAGAGCCATGGGTCGTAACACATCTGAAATGTAACGTCTGTTGTTCAAAGTGCCGTCAATGCGAACAAGAGGTGACCGAGACGTGTAACCAATTGCACCCCATACCATCGCCAGTATGGCGATGACGAATACACGCTTCCAATGTGCGTTCACCACGATGTCGCCAAACACGGATGCCAGCATCATGGTGCTGTAAACAGAACCTGGATTCATCCGAAAAAATGACGCTTTGCCATTCGTGCACCCAGGTTCGTCGTTGAGTACACCATCGCAGGCGCTCCTGCCTCTGATGCAGCGTCAAGGGTAGCCGCAGCCATGGTCTCCCTGCTGCTGCAAACGTCGTCGAACTGTTCGTTCAGATGCTTATTGTCTCGCAAATGTCTCCATCTGTTGACTCAGGGATCGAGACGTGACTGCACGATCCGTTACAGCCATGCGGATAAGATGCCTGTCATCTCGACTGCTAGTGATACGAGGCCGTTGGGATCCAGCATTGCGTTCCGTATTACCCTCCTGAACCCACCGATTCCATATTCTGCTAACAGTCATTGGATCTGGACCAACGCGAGCAGCAACGTCGCGATAGGATAAACCGCAATCGCGATAGGCTACATTCCGACCTCTATCAATGTCGGTAACGTGATGGTACGCATTTCTCCTCCTTACACGAGGCATCACAACAACGTTTCACCAGGCATCGCCGGTCAACTGTTTGTGTATGAGAAATCGGTTGGAAACTTTCCTCATGTCAGCACCGGCGTCAACCTTGTGTGAATGCTCTGAAAAGCTAATCATTTGCATATCAGAGCATCTTCTTCCTGTCGGTTAAAATCCGCGTCTGTAGCACGTCATCTTCGTGGTGTAGCAATTTTAATGACCAGTAATGTACTTCCCCAGGAGATGACAACAAGGACGACTCCACGCAGACGCGAAAGCTTGAACTAGGAACTTCAGAACAACAAGCCACTGCTGCATTAGGCGCAGCAAAATAAAAACGTGTTCCACCAGTAACGATTTACTATACTGCTCAGTATGTGGAACTGAATAAAGCGCTACAACAATAACTCTCCGGAACTCTGAAGGCCATGAATCTTCCTGGCAGATTAAAACTGTGTGCCCGACGGAGACTCGAACTCGGGACCTTTGTCTTTCGCGGGCAAGTGCTCTACCAACTGAGCTACCGAAGCACCATTCACGGCCGGTACTCACAGCTTTACTTCTGCCAGTACCTCGTCTCCTACCTTCCAAACTGAAGGCCATCTTCCAGAAGGAGCAGATTAAGTACCATATCGAGTCCTTTGAGGATGAAAGAAAGGTTCTGAAATTTTTTGAGACCTACGACTTTCCACACTCCACACATCAACCACTGGAGGATAAGGAACTTAAGGTAGTGATCAGACTACTGCCTGCACAGGTCACAGAACGTCAGCTCCAGGAGGCATTAAATGAAAAAGGATTCCCCCACGCCAGGGTACAACAATATAAAAGGAGAGAGGGACACCTAGTCAGTGGTGAATTAGTTAGGCTGCCCACGTACAACCACAAAATCTACGACATCCGGTACCTTGTCTACACGAGGGTGCGCATTATCTGTCCAAGGATTGGTCGACACACTCCAAAAACTGTCAACGCGTCGAGCATACGGCAAATTATTGCCGGATGCCGCCCCGCTGCGTGAAGTGCGCTGGAGACCATTGAAACAAAGACTGCAGCCTCCAAAGCAAAATGTGGTAATTGTGACAAAGACCACTGCGCCTCATGGCGCGGCTGCGAAAAATACCAGGCACTCCTCCGGAAATATAAAGTCCAGCCGCAGCAGCAGGCCAGAAAACCGACGGTGAAGATCGTTCAACAATCGACAACGCCAGCGACGACCGGAAAACTCGACTGTGAGGCAGGAGAACAACAGCCACCCGGACAGCCCCATAATATCATTTGCGCTACAGAAGACATCTCTGCAAGAAAAAACCCACCGAACGAAAATCCGGAATCTCACAAATGTGGCGACACTTAACGTATCACTGCTGGCTCATCAAGGAAACACTAGTACCCCAATCAAGCAATGCACACAAGGGTTCTTTGTTAACATAAGCACACACAATAAGAGAAGGGGATTAGTAGTCACAGCCTTCAATGTCTTACAGGAATAAAGCAATTCACAGCCATAAATGAGGTAAATTAAACCAAAGTCCACAAATCTATCATACATATGAAGGTAAAAACACAATATGTCTCAATAACAGAAAATCACAGATTTACTGGTGGTACAATAAGCATTTGGTACAAACACGTGCATGCCTCTTGAACTCGCACTCAACGCCCCCAAATTCACTGAACAGAGGTAAGGTACCTCACCATAGTTCTAAGACCCCACGCTTCCATCTTAAACAACATGCGACAACCACGGACTTTTAGGACTAGCATCGGCTGCCTCGTGTCCTCCGGAGCCGCCAGGATGAAAACTTACTCTCGCAAACGCGGCCCCAGGCGGAATACAGGAGTGCAGTTGTCCGACAGATAAATCGCACGGCTCATATCACAAAACGCCGTGTCTGTTACAGCCCTTCCTGCTCCGCCGGCTGCCGCCGTCCGACTCATTTCTCACACTCCACTTGCTTACGGCAAAACGGCTCGCCCTCCGCTAGAGGTAAAGATGGCATGGGAAGAAGTACCGCGAACTTCCGAGACAGTATGGGTCAGAAAGATCTCACAGTACGTTAGGCCTCAGAGTGTATAGAGAGATCACTAACACAAATACGTATTTAAGTACCGTTTAACACCATGACACAGCCCCGAAGCAAACAGTGCTGAACACTCTATTTTCACATGCCTTCCATATCTGAGACAAAAACAGCTTGGAATCAGAACTGAGGTTTTTACAGGAGATACCGCAGACAAATAATTACGATGGTTTGACTCTAGATAGGACTTCGAAACGGAGTAGTATTAATTACAGTAGTATTAATTACAGTGAGGTGAGAAAAGTAATTAGATACCTCCAAATATCGTGTCAGACCTGCTTTGCAGTTCGTAGGGCAGCAACTCCACGTGGCATGGACTACTCGTTGGAAGTCCCCTGTAGAAATACTGAACCACGCTACCTCTACAGCCACCCATAATTGTAAAAGTTCTAAGTAGGCTGTTTAAGTTGTTATGTTGGTAGCGCCACCCTGCGCTCCGTATGAAAATCGTTGACTGCGCTGTGTGCTGTCTGTGGCTGGTTGGTCTCATTGCTGGAATATTTTGTAGTGTTGGCAGTTGGATGTGAAAAGCGCGTAGCGTTGGGCAGTTTGAGGTGAGCCGCCAGCAGTGCTGGATGTGGGTAGATGGTTGTTGGGCTGGATTGTTCGGGGGAAGAGACCAAACAGGGAGGTCATCGGTCTCATCGTATTAGGGAGGGACGGGAAAGGAAGTTGGCTGTGCCCTTTCAAAGGAACCATCCCGGTATTTGCCTGGAGCGATTTAGGGAAATCTCGGAAAACGTAAATCAGAATGGCCGGACGCGGGTTTGAACCGGCGTCCTCCCGGATACGAGTCCAGTGTGCTAACCACTGCCCCACCTCGCTCGGTGCATGTGGGGAGAGAGATGCCAGAGTTTTGAGCGGGCGATCTGGAAGTGTGTCCGTCAGAAACAGGAAATCTGTTTAATTGGATGTCACAAAATTACGCTATTAAGGTAAATATATTGTTTGTTCTCTATCAAAATCTTTCATTTGCTAACTATGCCTATCAGTAGACAGTGCCTTCAGTAGTTTGAATCCTTTATTTAGCTGGCAGTAGTGGCGCTCGCTGTATTGCAGTAGTTCGAGTAACGAAGATTTTTGTGAGGTAAGTGACTCATGAAAGGTATAGGTCATTGATAGTCAGGGTCATTCTTTTGTAGGGATTATTGAAAGCCAGATTGCGTTGCGCTAAAAATATTGTGTGTCAGTTTAGTGATGATCAGAATAAGTAAAGAGAAAACTGTCTGAGTACGTGTGTTTTTTTGCTCAGTTGTTTCTGTATCAAACAACGTAGAAGTTCACCAGCACAGTCATTTATAATTTTTCAAAGTGACGTTTCAAAGTGTTGCCGGAGCAGGGTTTTGTGCACCAACTGGCCTCTCGATTACGTTCGTTAAATTTTCCATGGGAGTAGCCAAATCATTCTCTCGAATTTTCCAGAACGTTTTCAAATCAATCGCGAACAACTCTCACTTGGTGACATTGCACATTGTCACAGGAACATGTACTCCATGAAAGGCTACAAATGATCTCCAGGTAGCCGAACATAACCACTTCCACTCGATTGGTTTAGTTTGACCAGAGTGCTCTGCCCATTCCATGTAAACACAGCCCTCACCATTATGCAACTACCCAATAGCTTGTACAGTGCCTTGTTGACAACTTGGGTCGACGGTTCCGTGGGGTCTGAGTCACACTCGAACCCTGCCATCAGCTCTCATGAACTGAAACAGGGAGTCACATGACGAGACCACGGTTTTCCAGTGTCTAGGTTCCAACCGATACGATCACGACCCCAGCAAAGGTGTTGCATTTGATGTCGTGGTGTTAGCAAAGGCACTCACGTTGGTCGTCTGCTCCCGTAGCCCATTAAGACCAAATTTCGCCGCACAGTCCTGACGGATACGTCCGTCGTACGTCCCACATCGATTTCTGGGGTTATTTCCCGCAGTGAAACCTCTATGCAAACGCCACGGCTCTCCGTCGTTAAGAGAAGGCGGTCGGCCACTGTGTTTCACGTAGTAATAGGTAGCCTAAAATTTGGATCTTGGTTTATAGAATTCCCTGACGATTTCCGAAATCGTGTGTCCCATGCACCTTGTTCCAACTACCATTCTGCCGTCAAAGTCTGTTAATTCCAGCCATAATCACGTCCGTCACCGCTTCATATGAATCACCCGAGTACAAATGTCAGCTCCACCCCTGCACTGCCCTTTGGTATTTGTGGACGAGATGCTACCGCCATCTGGATACGTTCATATCGCTATACCACAACTTCTGTCATACTTCTGTATGCTAATAAGAAGTACGGGCAGACTGCTGGTTTACAGGTCGGTCTACTGGTGGATAATGCAAGGCCTATTTATTTCTTGGCTTGACTTTTCTCACCGTCAGAAGGCGTCGATTGTGCACTGTCTCTTTTAACTTCAAACTCTTTTAGTAAATAAATAAATACGTATATACATATAGATGAGAAAACGCCACTAAACAACGCCATAGAGAAGTTACACGAAATTGCACAAAGAACTGGCCTGCAAATCTCATATGAGAAAACCCAGTACATAGAAAGAGTGCCACAAGACAAATTGCCTATTGTGACAACCCTTGGGAAAATCGTACAAGTACCACATTTTAAGTACCTGGGAGAAATCATCCAGCCATCAGGTATCAACCTAAAGGCCAATGAGGAAAGAATAAAAAAACTACAGAAAGCATACAAACTCACGTGGAACTATTATAACAAAAAGTCCATATCCATTAACGCAAAATTGAGGCACTACAACACTGTCGTACTTCCGGAGGCACTGTATGCATCTGAAACAACACAAATAGGTGGGCAAACTAAAATCAAAGAAATAGAGAAACAAGAAAGGAAAATTCTCAGGAAAATTTTTGACCCGATACAAGAGCAAGGAATCTGGAAGAAGAGAGCAACATCAAAATTATATAAATACACAGACAAGTTTGCGCATACAGTAAGGAAAAGAAGAATGCAGTTCTACGGACGTATCCACAGGATGAATGAAAATAGAATTTCAATGCGAATTCTTAAAGTCATCAACTCAGGCAGAGGAAAAACAAAATGGATAAAAGAAGTTGAAGAGGACCTCAGACAAGCACACATAACAGTAAACGACGCAGAAAAAAGAACTGAATTCAGGAACATCATCAAAAAACATAAATTTGACACCACAACACAGAAGAGACCAGGATGTAAATGGACAGCGGAGTGAAAGAAACAACACAGTGAACACATGAAGAAAATTTGGACTCAGAAAGAACATAAACAATCATCATAAACGATTTCAAGTTCAAACGCTCTCTTAAATGGGAATAAACGAAAATAATAATAATAATAATAGATGAGAAAAATGCTTCAATGATCAATCCCATGGTATTAATGACGCCATACTTTAAGTCGAATAAATATT
The DNA here is from genome assembly GCF_023897955.1 of Schistocerca gregaria. NCBI lineage: Eukaryota > Metazoa > Arthropoda > Insecta > Orthoptera > Acrididae > Schistocerca > Schistocerca gregaria. The sequence continues at coordinate 106,467,850 of NC_064921.1, read as the reverse complement.
TGCGAACGAAAGTTAACATCTATGGGAATTATCGAGCCACGTAATTTACAGTTTTAAATAAAAGCGAACTAAACAATATTTAATTATGTATGGAACCAGGTAGTCAAAGAAAGCAGGATTCGGTTTTGATTGTGGACGGGGTCATATTCAGTTACTATTAGTTCCCTTTTGCAATTACACACATTCATTTTAAAACTAATTCCAGACTCAGCAATAAATAAAGATATCACACGTTATTAATGAAGGAATAAACACCGGTGTAATTAATAGTGCTTTCCGTGCGTTACAATTTACCAAATGAGCATAAAATACAGACACAGCAAATAATGTTTTAAAAACAAGCCAGTCTGATCCCAATTAGAATTTTAAGACAATTAACCACAGTCATGGCTGAAGGCCTTTAACGCTAAGAACGGCAATTGTAAAAAGAATTAACAAACACTGTAAAACAGTGATGCAAAAGCAAAAGTTAATTTACAAACACAGACTACTGATCACCAAACGGGTGAGACAAAATGATGGTAAAGTTGGTAGTACAACCATTTAAACGTGATGTAACGCCAAGAATGGCAATAATATAAAAAAATTTTGAAACATATAATAAAACAGCAAACACAATAAGAAAAGACAAGGGCCAGTCACAGACGGTGCACCAGGAATCGACCTCTGAGTAGGTCCGGCAAAAACACTTTCGCGACCGATGAGATAGGCAGCCAAGAGTTCACTTCACAACATGGTAACTCAGACTCGTGGCAGTCTAACGAGTGACTAATGATAATCTTGCTGAGGCTATCTGACGTCCAATAAACCAAATGCAAATATGTAAAATATGCCAAAGCTGGAACCGGCGGTCTGGACTCCACCCGCAGCATACTGGCCTTAGAATGCCCGGAAAGAGAAAGGAATCACTACCACCAGAGTAGAAGAATCGCCAACCAACCTACAATCAAGAAAACTGTCGAAGCTACACGCCTCACCGGACAGCAGCGGCAAGGCGGGGAAACGTACATTCCCGTTACATACACTACCCTCCATGGCCGATAACTGATGCGTTAGTGGCCACCAGACCGGAAAAATACCGTTGGATGAACTTAACAAATAGAAACAAATTGAACGCAGTAAATAGTAATTATAAGTCCAGGAAAGCTAATCAGATCCGCCTTCCCCAAGTACTCCACTCGCTGCTTTTCGCCTTGGCAACACTACGAGCAGCAACACAAACGCACGTCACTAGAGAATCGCAAAATCTCACAATGGTGGAGGTTTCTCTACTTGAACCCAAATGCACTCAACTTAAAACTTGCAGAATCCGGTTTACGACGAGGTCGTGCACCCTCGTGACCACAGGCCTTCGATCTGGCCGTCCATTCTGTCCGCCAATGGTCCCGGCGTGTTCTTGCCCTGCGCGCACCTGCCTCCTCCTGAGTCCCCCTACCGAACTGCCCACTGACACGACCCGGAAGAACAACAACGTCGCCCCAAAGATAGGGCCACAGTTACTACATATCGATAACCGCCGCTGCTGCCACTAGCGGATAGGTAACACTTGCGAAACCAAATGGCGCCAGCCAACACGAGAAGAAGATAAAAAAAACACAACCATATCAACTAAACGATATGGTCTGGTCTCCAGCAGAGGACAGAAACCTTCTAACAGCAACTATGCGAGCCACAGCACGGCTCCATGTAGATATAAAATGCAAGCAGAAGATTGAAGAACAGAAGCACGTGCAATCAAATATTTAACTGTACCGAAATTCACTAAAGTCAACGAAAAACTTTCGAAATTCGAAAGGGCAGTTTTCCATTAGCAATGATATGAACTTAAGGTTCAAATGGCTCTGAGCACTATGGGCTCAACTGCTGTGGTCATCAGTCCCCCAGAACTTAGAACTACTTAAACCTAACTAACCTAAGGACATCACACACATCCATGCCCGAGGCAGGATTAGAACCTGCAACCGTAGCAGTCGCACGGTTCCGGACTGCGCGCCTAGAACTACGATACCACCCCGGCCGGCGAACTTAAGGTCGTGTTGGGAATAAGCACTGTGAAAAAATATGCAACAAATCCTTAACACACGAATATAGGTTTTACCTACAGGAAATTGTTGTAGTTCATAGCCAGCTCAAATACCTTTAATCATGGGTAATCATGCAAAATCAGTCACCGAAAACCACGGTCAAATGAACCAAGCCCTTTACAATGTTTGAGTCCGTAAGCCACGGTCATGAAATTATTCCAGGTTCAGTATAATTTTAAAGTCTTTAATTCATACACAGCAGCACAAACACACAGTCTCTCAATAAAATATTGCTCTAGCCGGCTTATCCCGGGCATTTGTTAAAGCGCCAGTAAATGAAGTGCTGCAACGTAGTCGCAATTTCTAAAATATTGCGTTATTTTATTAACGGCGTTGGTGTTGGTCAAATTAACAAAACCACATGTGTGATACAGTCATGTGATCACAACGATGAACAACACATAAGACAATTCAAATTTGTCGCAAAAATAGTTTCGTGCACAGTGAGACAATAAATAACTTTCCCCATGGAGATGCTCTGATCTGCTCGCAGGCTCACGAGAACCAGCGACCCCAAAACTCTCTGCAAGGCGAGCACCCACGATCAAGTGCCAGTGTCTATCAATCACTGGGATATCGTTCGTGACTGCCCGGCAAAATACATTGCCATTCGGGTTGCAGCGAGGCGGGTTTTAGCTTTTCATTCCTAAAATCCAGTCCACCTACCTCGACGGGTTTCCTTTTGACTGCCCCCCCCCCTCCTCCCCCATCCCCCGCGCCCCCTACGTTGGTAGATCTCACTCAGCCGATGAAAAGCAGTCTCGAAATAACACCGACTAAATACCTACAAAGCAAAGGCCACGTAACTCTAGCTTGGAGCCAGCATCGGTAAGTTCGTTAAATTTCAGGCGATTAGGATCTAAATAAACTCTCTTGAAACTGATATCTTGGGTTGTCGGGTGTTCTGCCGGATATCAGCGTCGTACTTCCACGATATTTCGGTCACGTAGCTCGTAACATTCATAAGGTGCGACCTGAGACTGCTCGTCGAGTGGACCTGGTCCAGTATTTATGCCGATGGCCTTCCCCCGCGCCCAGCTCCACAATCAGGAACCGGTTTTGAGAAAGGGTATCTTCACCAGCACCAGGAGTGACTATGAGCTCCAGGGAGGCCCCACATGCCCGAACCCGAAGAGGTGTTAGTAGACCACGTTGATGAGAACCCGTCAACATGTACACGAGCAGTCTCATTGTCTGTTAATGAGTAGAACTGTTAAACAAGTGATTTACCGGATCACGCCTAGTCAACTACTTATAAAAATCCTCGCATCAACACATTCTCAAATGGTTGTAGCACTGAAATGGTACGTTTCTGAACATGGGTCCCCATTCAAAATACACTCCTGGAAATTGAAATAAGAACACCGTGAATTCATTGTCCCAGGAAGGGGAAATTTTATTGACACATTCCTGGGGTTAGATACATCACATGATCACACTGACAGAACCACAGGCACATAGACACAGGCAACAGAGCATGCACAATTTCGGCACTAGTACAGTGTATATCCACCTTTCGCAGCAATGCAGGCTGCTATTCTCCCATGGAGACGATCGTAGAGATGCTGGATGTAGTCCAGTGGAACGGCTTGCCATGCCATTTCCACCTGGCGCCTCAGTTGGACCAGCGTTCGTGCTGGACGTGCAGACCGCGTGAGACGACGCTTCATCCAGTCCCAAACATGCCCAATGGGGGACAGATCCGGAGAGCTTGCTGGCCAGGGTAGTTGACTTACACCTTCTTGAGCACGTTGGGTGGCACGGGCGGGATACATGCGGACGTGCATTGTCCTGTTGGAACAGCAAGTTCCCTTGCCGGTCTAGGAATGGTAGAACGATGGGTTCGATGACGGTTTGGATGTACCGTGCACTATTCAGTGTCCCCTCGACGATCACCAGAGGTGTACGGCCAGTGTAGGAGATCGCTCACCACACCATGATGCCGGGTGTTGGCCCTGTGTGCCTCGGTCGTATGCAGTCCTGATTGTGGCGCTCACCTGCACGGCGCCAAACACGCATACGACCATCATTGGCACCAAGGCAGAAGCGAATCTCATCGCTGAAGACGACACGTCTCCATTCGTCCCTCCATTCACACCTGTCGCGACACCACTGGAGGCGGGCTGCACGATGTTGGAGCGTGAGCGGAAGACGGCCTAACGGTGTGCGGGACCGTAGCCCAGCTTCATGGAGACGGTTGCGAATGGTCCTCGCCGATACCACAGGAGCAACAGTGTCCCTAATTTGCTGGGAAGTGGCGGTGCGGTCTCCTACGGCACTGCGTAGGATCCTACGGTCTTGGCGTGCATCCGTGCGTCGCTGCGGTCCGGTCCCAGGGGCACGTGCACCTTCCGCCGACCACTGGCGACAACATCGATGTACTGTGGAGACCTCACGCCCCACGTGTTGAGCAATTCTGCGGTACGTCCACCCGGCCTCCCGCATGCCCGCTATACGCCCTCGCTCAAAGTCCGTCAACTGCACATACGGTTCACGTCCACGCTGTCGCGGCATGCTACCAGTGTTAAAGACTGCGATGGAGCTCCGTATGCCACGGCAAACTGGCTGACACTGACGGCGGCGGTGCACAAATGCTGTGCAGCTAGCGCCATTCGACGGCGAACACCGCGGTTCCTGGTGTGTCCGCTGTGCCGTGCGTGTGATCATTGCTTGTACAGCCCTCTCGCATTGTCCGGAGCAAGTACGGTGGGTCTGACACACCGGTGTCAATGTGTTCTTTTTTCCATTTCCAGGAATGTATTATGTACTCAGTTCCCACTACGAGTCATATATAATAAAAGTCAAATAATTTTGTTACATTTTAATAAAAGCAAGTTTTTAGAAAGAAACGTATAGCATAACATAGATAATCAAGGAGTATGAGATGGTAGAAATAACGTAATGTTATACAAATTGTTATACACATATATATTTAGGGGCGGCAATTTGGTTTTTGTCCTGGTCGACGTAATCACTAGAGCGAGGCCCGACACCTGTCAATATTTTGTGACGTCAGCTACCTGCAGGCAAGACATCTGGGACGACAATAAAGCAATCATAGTTGCAACAGCCAGAAACACCGTCCACACCACGGGTAGCTCACCTGGCGACCGGATTCGACCTGTAGCGGGCTCATTTCCCTGACTTACTGCCGTTCGCGTTACGCCGTGCGAGCAGGCCCGCCCGCGATACAGATATCAGCGCCGAACCGCACACTGCTACGGTTCCGGCAGCGACGTCCGGAGACGCGCTCACTGTCGCTGCTGATGACGCCGCTGCGGCAGCGTCGGAAACGGCGCTCGCCAGCGGCGCGATTAATGGCCGTGACGCGGCCGACAGCGCACAGATTGAAGAGCGGCGGCCGCAGGAAGGGACGCTCCGCCGGCCCTGCTATCACCGCCGCCGGACACGCAACGCGGGGCCCGGGCCGTACCTCACTTGCGGCTGCCGACTCGATGTGCACCCGCAGGCCACAGCGCCTCCCACACACCACAGGCGCAGACTTGACCGGCTCTCTGACTTCACTACTGTGCCGCTGTATCGGCATCGTAACTGCAGTATAAAAGCGCTACGGTGGTAAAAGGAGAACTAGATAAGAAAACCGCACAACGTCACGTACACACACCGTACCTGCAGTGTAGTGATATTTTTGTCAGACGTCATATTTGTTGCGGCCACATGTAGTAAGCATTGCTTCACGCAGTGGAGAATGATAAACAGAGGCAGACTGTAACCTCCCCCTCACTTATCGACCTTAATGACAGTGAAAAATTATACCGCGTGCATCTAATGCAAATTTGGAAAAAGCAATCGTCACCGAAGTTAATTTGTCGGGAGGGAGGAAAGGGTTACATCTAAATGAAAGGAAAATGCAAATGAAATTCGTGAAAATCAATTTTGGGAAAGGGTAAAATTAATAAAGAAAGTAAATTTGCGGTCGTTACGTTAACAATTAATTGGCATTAATTGGATAATTGAGATTTGAGGAAAATACGGTCGCCAATCCTATGGACAACTACTATAATAACTGAAAATGAAAGATTAATGCACATATAATTGGCACTACAAGCGTGGCACCTGAAGGTTGACATGTGCTATGTGAAAACTGAACGTTTGTCAGAAGTAATAAATTTCGCTACACTCTGACTTAATTTAGCAAAAGAATTAATAAAACCGGAAAATTAAAAGTTAATTTAGTGACTGAAATTAATAGTGAACTTTGTTTCTGAACCACAACAAAATTCAATAAAATGAGTTTAGTCTTGAGCTACCTCAATAATCATTTCAAAAGCTACTTGAATCTACGCAATTTAGAAGTAAGAGATTTAACTTTGAACTTGAATTAAATGATTCTGGACAACTAACAATAGTAAAATTTAGTACGTACCAGGCTGAGCTGCAGTCACAGATAAGCTAAAATATGGTAACAAAACTCGCACTCTTAATTTGTGCTTGTGTAATCTAAATATTGTAGCCAGTTATGAATACTTTAACTGAACTTTGAAATTAAAGCACTGAAATGGAATGATATTACTTTAATGCTGGCGTTTGAATTTCAACGACACTCGGGTTCATTGCGGAAAAGGAAGGGACCCTGCTTGGTAATGCAATTGGGACAATGAGCATCAAAGGTTCATGCTACGTTGCTGTAATTTAGTGAGAAAAATTTAACAGTTTGAAAAACTGAGGTCTGCCATTCAGTTCTAAAACTTTACGTTCTTCCAGTCTTCCTTGTTGGTTGATTGAAGGTTTGGAGTCGTCGGTCGAGGAGGTGGCGACTGTCACTCATTGTCGGCCGACGCTGTTGCAGAAGCTGGATGTTGGCGCGCTTTCTTCTCGACATGGTAACCAGGAGAAATGGGCTCTTGATGTGCGCCAGCTAATGCTTCCCGTCCGCGACACTCTGTCAGAAACTATAATAGCGAGTCGAGCGCAATTACATGCTGCCAAACCCTGAAAGCGCGGCAACTCGCGGGAGCGTCACACAACACACACCTGCTTCACCGCCCTACTCCCGCCAGACCCCCTCTGTCAGCGCTCCATGCGGCAGAGTTAACACTACCAAAGATCCTTAACACTTTGGTTCTCCACACGACCTATCGATGTAGTCGCTCGATAGCATAGTTTTCCCTTGGCAAGACCCAGCGTAAAAATACAAATAGTATTTACAAAACAAATCAATTATACATAGACATAAATGCATATATACAAATAGTAAAGCAATTACAATATATAAGGACACATAAATGTCACACCTTCAGGTAACAAAATAAGAAAAAATGTATAGTACAATTAATAGAAATAGAAGGATATGCATTTCCGGCGTTACAGACGCGTTGCGAAGTAAGCGCGGCACAGATAGCCTTGCTGACAGTATCAGTCTACCAACAGACTGATGCAAGGACGCATGCACAACAAGCGCCGAGCGAAGCCTGGAGAGTGCGGAGTAAGGGAAGTGAGGCCAGCACGCTAAGTTACACTGCAATATACAGCGGGAGTAATAACTAAAAGCTACCACCGAGGGTAAGAAACGTCCTCCTGCCGGATATAAATAGTGGAGCGCAGGCAGCAACTGGCAGAAGCCATTAGGAAGCAGTTCGGATCTGAAGATGGACGTGGTCCGTGTCCGAATGTTCCATCTTCGTAGGTGGCGATTCCGGAAATCTGTTCCAGCTCGCAGGAGTCATCCGTTCGCCGCCAGATGTCAACTTCAGCTCTGGAGATCGACCCCAGTTCGGTCGGCCCCATGGCTGATTAACTACAGGGAGAAATTCCGGCAGGACCGGCCGCAGCGCGGTGTTGCTCATAGGCGCCGCCAGGGACTGACGCCGGGACTTCACGGCAACCCGGTCCCACGGTGCGTGGTCTGTCCATGACAGGACCAATGCGGACAACGCGACTGACGGCTTCCCAGCCGCCGGTGCAGCACGCGTCGGCAGCTCACCTCACGGCGACGCGGCTCCGTGGGCGTGCCTGTACTGGGGGCGCCGAGCGGCGATGAGTTCATCTCAACCACAGGGCATCATCACTTCAGCAGAGCACTGGTGGCCTGAGGCTCTGAGTGCGATCAGCAGCGCGCGTTGTCGGAGAATCTGCACAGCAGCAGCCAGGCGGAGGGATCCGCAGGGTTGGGCAGCGACGACGAGGGAGAAATTGTGAAGAAAGTTCCATAAATAGTTGTAATACTCCATGGCGTCTCATTCTTTGGCGCATCCACTGTGTCTGCTGCAAACAAGCAGCAAACGGCCATAGCAAGTACTGCAGAAGTCGTAACAAGCGGCATAGAAGCTGTAACATACTGGAGGCTGATCAGCTGATCAGTTGATTCAACTGCCCCTGCCTGTTGCTAACACCACCTTCAAAACCATGCGAGAGATATTCTCTCACCTGCTACATACAGACTATCAGTCCTACAGAAGAAATGAACTACTCCTTTTTTGATAACATAATGAAAACTTTCACGACCGGATGACATTGCTGCTGGTAAACCTTTTGGTTTACAAGGCATGGTCTACGAAACTCTTCTGTTCCCAGAGTTTACTTCAGAACTACACCGGACATCTTCAGAGGCGTTATGCCTCCTTTGAGTCTTGCCAAGTGACAGGTCAGACTTCCGAGAGCGACATATGTACTCTAGAAAAAGGGGCGTGGCTGGAGTTACGCGCGATAGGACCTTTTCTGTAGGATATTTAATGTACTTAAAATTTTGTGATGGGTAGGTGCTTGCTGGAAGCCACAGATTGCGAGTTATTCTAGAACAACACATTTGGAGGTAAATTTTGTACGTTTTTCTTGGATAATTAAAAAACAATGGCTTCAGCAACCCACATCACGTTCAAAAACCATGCGGGAGATTTTCATATTCTTTCACTTGCTATGTACAAGCTGTTAGTCCAACAGCAGAAAAGATTGAGGTCTTCTTTTTTTTTTTAGGAAATTTAATGTACTCAAAACTTTGCAGTTGGATACATTTTCGCTTAGGCTATAGTTTAATTACATTAAATTTGCTACAAAAAATAGCCCATGTTTTCTGTAGGACTAACAGTTTGCACATAGTGAGCAAGAGAATACGAAAAACTTGCATGTAGGTTTTGCAGACGTTGCAGGTTGCATGAAATGACAGCGACAGCTTAGTCACCCTGTATATTATGTAGCTTTTGTTGTGATCCAGGAACCAAATCTCCCTCTGCAGCCCCCCATTCCCATCATTTCTTCTTCCATGATGGGGAAGTTAAGTACTTTAAAGTCCACTAAAAGTGCAACACCAGGAAGGGTAACCCTGGTAATCTGGCAGTATGAAAGCCCTCCTACTAAACTGGGCTCCTAAATCTGCGAACGCTAGCGTCACCATAGTACAACACAAAATCTTGTCACTCATTTAGTCCTCACGGTCATACTGTAAGTCAAGTCACGCTGCAGCTCTGCCTTTAGTTGTGTATTTGTAGCGCTCTCGCACCACACACGAACATACAGGGGTATCTGGTTTCAGATTTCGATATATTTTAGGTTTTCACTTTCTGGATTGTTCGTTAAGATCTTGTTGTTTCTGCTGTGCTGTGCCGACTCCGTTGTCAAGATCGCTCTTGTTGTCGGCCCTCCTGTTCACACTTGATGATCCACTGTTGTTGATTCCTGGCCGATCGTTACAGTCTCAGAAGTTTTTCTTGGGTCGTCCGCTGTCGAATTTTGGCCACTGGTTAGCAGCGTACGCGGAAGTTAAGACAGGGCAACTCCTGGAATAGCAAATGCGACAGCTCCTGCTACAGCAGCAACTGCAACAGCAGTTTGAAAATCGGTTCGAGGAACGGCAACAACAACAGCAGCAAGAAAATGAGTTGCTCCAACAGGAAATTCAACTTCAGAAGCAGCAATTGCTGATACAGGATGCCCACCCAATCATGTGGTAGACACTTCCTAGGTTGAGAGTTGCCCACCCGCAGTTCTGTGTTTTAATCATGTCAGGATTTGGACACTTATTTACATCGGTTGCTGCAGCACTTCACCGCCTTTCATGTTGCTGATGACGTTCTCCATGGATTGTCCTGCCGTTCTAGGGCTTTCCCAGAGACGTATTGCCTCCTCTTTCGAAAGCTGTCGTTCGAGGAGATTCGCACGTTACTTTCGACTTATTACTCGCAACGATTCCGTGTGGTCACTTCGTAACTCGAGTTTCATCAGTACCACAAGCAAACTGGTCATTCGTATCGTTCTTAGGTAACTGATTTGCAAATGTTAAGTAGCCATTCCGATTTCAGTTGTGGAAACCCAGCATACAAAACCTCCTTTGTATACTCTTTAATACAACACGTAGTGATCCAATTGGCTGTCGATCCAGAAGCGTGCACGTCTGCTCTTAATCTCAACAACGCAACGTTGGAAGTTATTTGGAAAATGTCGCACTGCTTCATTATTTCGCGGGTAATAAATGAGAGTCTCATGGTTCTACCGCATGTAGTAACGGTCCCAGGGGTGCGTAATACTCGTAAACCATTCCTCAGGCATAGGCATCGTGATTCGTCGATTCTAAATGTGTCGATGGCTCCTTAATAGTTAATGTTTATCAATCTCCCAATTGCAAACCTGTCCCTTCAGTGTGTACACCGGGGTTCTTCCGTCATGTACAGACTGCTTCACAGCAACCTCGCGTGCAGATTGTCTTGATGACTGGGTGTACTGCAACTGCTGTGGAAAAGATAGTCATCTCCGAAGTGTCAATCATAAACTATCAGGACAATCGATTCTCCGCTAGCGTCAAGCAAAGGCGAAAAAAGACGTTTGTTTCCTAGTTAACACAGAAGCTACCGTTCCCTGGCGCACCTCCAAATATACGCTCCTCTATATTCTCCAGAATTAGTCCCTCCTTCCTGTATGTTAGTCGCATATGGTGATAGTTCATTTCTTCTGTGGTGTCAATTCACAATAACTATTGCCTACAGAACGGTCGCAGGTCTGAAAAATCTGCTTGTTGAAAACATTTCTGGCCTTGAAACTTCGTGGCAGATTAAAACTGTGTGCCGGGCCGAGACTCGAACTCGGGACCTTTGCCTTTCGCGAGCAAGTGTTCTACCAAGTGAGCTACCCAAGAACGACTCAAGCCCCGCCCTCACAGCTTCACTTCTGCCAGTACCTCGTCTCCTACCTTCCAAACTTTACAGAAGCTCTCCTGCGAACCTTGCAGAACTAGCACTCCTGAAAGAAAGGACATTGCGGAGACAGACCACAGTAGTTGAGTCCCATAGTGCTCAGAGCCATTTGAACCATTTTTTGTGCCGCCATCGCACCTATTTTCAAACCTGGTCTGCGGAGAGTCACAGATTTCCAGGAGATATGAGCAAGGAAATATGAACCTCCGTACTGACACAGTACCCCATTCCTGCTGGGCGTTGCCCATTCCAGTCTCCTTACGGACACATCTTAAGCAGGAGCTCGATCGGCTTCACTAGGCTGCGGAGATTGAATCTCTTAACACGAGCTCTTGGCTCGCACATCTGGTAGTGGTCTCGGTTATGCAGGTATGCAGGTACATGAAATCAACAGTCAGTGTCCAGGTACAAGTGTATACCACGTAGCATGTCTACATCTACATCTACATTTATACTCCGCAAGCCACCCAACGGTGTGTGGAGGAGGGGCACTTTACGTGCCATTGTCATTACCTCTCTTTCCTCTTCCAGTCGCGTATGGTTCGCGGGAAGAACGACTGCCGGAAAGCCTCCGTGCGTGCTCGAATCTCTCTAATTTCACATTCGTGATCTCCTCGGGAGGTATCAGTAGGGGGAAGCAATATATTCGATACCTCATCAAGAAACGAATCCTCTCGAAACCTGGACAGCAAGCTACGACGCGATGCAGAGCGCCTCTCTTGTAGAGTCTGCCACTTGAGTTTGCTAAACATCTCTGTAACGCTATCATTCTTACCAAATAACTCTGTGCCGAAACGCGCCGCTCTTCTTTGGATATTCTCTATCTCCTCCGTCAACCCGATCTGGTACGGATCCCACACTGATGAGCAATGTTCGAACGAGTGTTTTGTAAGCCACCTCCTTTGTTGATGGACTACATTTTCTAAGGACTCTCCCAGTAAATCTGAACCTGGTACCCGCCTTACCAACAATTAATTTTATATGATCATTCCACTTCAAATCGTTCCGCACGCATACTCCCAGATATTTTACAGAAGTAACTGTTTCTAGTGTTTGTTCCGCTATCTTATAACCATACAATTAAGGGTCAATTGTCTACGTTAAGGGTCAATTGCCACTCCCTGCACCAAGTGCCAATCAGCTGCAGATCTTCCTGCATTTCGCTGCAATTTTCTAATGCTGCAACTTCTCTGTATACTACAAAATCATCCGCGAAAAGCCGCATGGAACTTCCGAAACTATCTACTAGGTCATTTATATATATTGTGAAAAGCAATGGTCCCATAACACTCCCCTGTTGCACGCCAGAAGTTACTTTAACGTCTGTAGACGTATCTCCATTGAGAACAACATGCTATGTTCTCTCTGCTAAAACTCTTCAATCCACCTACACAGCTGGTTTGATATTCCGTAGGCTCTTACTTTATCAGGCGACAGTACTGAACTGTATCGCACGCCTTCCGGAAGTCAAGGAAAATGGCATCTACCTGGGAGCTTGTATCTAATATTTTCTGGATCTCATGAACAAATAAAACTAGTTGGGTCTCACACAATCGCTGTTTCCGGAATCCATGTTCATTCCTACAGAATAGATTCTGGGTTTCAAGAAATGATATGATACGTGAGGAAAAAACATGTTCTAAAATTCTACAACAGATCGATGTCAGAGATATAGGTCTATAGTTTTGCGCATCTTCATCTCCTCAGAAAGTTTGTTGGAGGAGAATATTTTTCTAAGACCGACCTAGCCGATCCATATTTGTAGGTACCTCTGGACGTTATACGGAATGTCATCAACACTCACACCAGCTTATACAAATATAAGCACTTGTCTTTTAGGATGTCTTCCACTCCATCAATCTTCCAGAGATACACGGAACAGTTAAGCATGTTAATCCTTTCTTAAACGAACTATATAGTTTGTCATGAGCACTATGTGTCAGGGCTACCCTCACGTCCTTTGCACGCAGTTTACTACTTTGCTTGACAGAGAGTTAAAGTGCCGTTTGGGCAAATGCCATTTTATTCAGGAGCAGGTGGAAAAGGTTGACCGCTTGCTCAACGAAGAAAAGATCCAGCTCACTGACCACAATGCCTCAGTTATTGATTCTAGACCCCTCCTTCAAAACGTATAGGAGCTGCAAGATTTTTTTTTTTTTTTGGGAAAGGTTAATTATTATTCTAAGTTTCTCCTAAAAGCGGCCCATACAGTACAATGCTTGTGCTGAACCAGCTGCGGTAGAAAGACATTCAGTACAGGTGGACAGCTGCCTCTGAGATCTTTTTCATGTAGTTGAAGCGTATGCTTTAATAGTGTCAAAAGATCGCGGTGCCATTCCACAGTCAGCAACACACAGTTCCTGACCTCAGCTGAAGCAGTCAACGTCATTAAATTGAACTAAAGAGTTATTCAAGTTTCAGACGGAAATATTCTTTTACAAACGTTGGACATAGTACTTCGGGAGAAGAGTCTGTTAACTAGTGCATCAAGCCATGCTTTAATAGTCAATGACAGTCGTGAATTATCAAGCACTGCTGTGGTAATGGATTGTATCGGTGACAGAAAAATCTTTTTGTCATTCATGCAATAAAGTGAATTAATATTTCATCTGCTCCGGTTCCAATGAACCATCTCCGGGAACAATCAAAAACGCCAGTTATTGCCGGACGACTGCAGTTCCGTCTGGTCATAGCATATGCTGCACTTGGCTTCCTTTTTACCACTGCGTCCAGTGGTTCTGGCTGTAGATGCCTTCCTGTATGGTACTGGTACAGTGCTGCAAATAGGAATGATGATGGTACTGAGCAATCAACTGCCTATGCATAAAAGACGCTGAAACCCACTCATAGATAGAAAAGGTTGCTTTAGCGATTGTCTTCGCAATTAAAAAGTCCCGATGTTTCCCTAATTGGGACTAAGTTTACATTAATTATGGTCCACAAACCACTGGGAGTGATATTTGGGCCATGCTCCAAACTTCCTGCATGAACACCACAACATCTCCAGGGATGGGTGCTTTCCTTCATTTCCTATAATTACATACAAGCCCACAGCACATTACACAAATGCGGACACACTATCATGTTTACCACAGAACTCAATGCAGCGTATGATCAGCAGGAAACCATTATTTCTACACAAACGTGGAACGAAGGCACACTTAGGCTGGGTCTCCCATTACAGCTGCACGAGTCACTGTAGACACGCACTGTAACACATTGGTTAGTGAGTCATGTATTATTTGCTCCATGAATGCCCCACATTCTTTTCAAAGAATGTCAGTCTAGACTCTGGGTCTGATCTCTCCTCTCCCCTCGTCTCTCATCATTAACTATGTCCTCCCTGTAAGTGCTGTGGCATATACCATGTCGTCATCCCGGCCATACTGTGGAGCCAGATTAGACAATTTATCCATTGTGGGAACTGGGGAATAACCTGGATGAAAGCCCTAGAACAGCGACACACCTACTGGCCAGGATTAAGCAAGGACATGGAATCCATGCTGCACAGCTCTTCCACTTGGATCTGGAGGCTGCACAATCTGTCTTTCACCCCCACACTTCCCATCCCGTGTTGTCCCTGGGTCAGCATTAATTTAGCTCTGTGGGCCCCTTTCTGGGTTCTGTGTAGATCATCGTTGTGGACACTTCAGAATGGCGTCTACTACAACATATGCCAATATTTCTGTGATCCAGATTCTGGCTACCAAAGGGCTTGCCCCAAACATCATGCTGGACAATGATTATTAATTCACAGCGAGGGCTTTCACACAATTCTGCAGCTCCAGTGGCATAAAACACCTATTTAGTCCGCCATTTCACACATTCTACAACAGTGAAACAGAGTATCAAAAATTTACGGGAACCAACACCACCACAGCAGGGCTCATAACGTATCAGACTGGTTCCATTCACGATCAGAATCCTGCGCTCCTCCACAGGCGACACTGTGAACTCTTCTCCATCTCCTGTCTCACAGTCCTGTAACTGAGTTACATCCAGCTTTTTGATAACATCGTTGGAAAACAGTGATATATATCCTACTGAATTAATTAGTCTTTATAGCAAAATATTTTAGTCATAGTAACCGGTTTCCGCCTTCGAGGATCATCATCAGAACATTCTCCCGTTTAGCGATCTGCAGTGGAGGTGAGTGGAGCTAAATGCATGTCAAAAGACACACGTTCTTTGCAGATTTATAGACACTCAAACGTCTGCTGATGTTCAAAGATTGAAACTGAGTACTATGAATAAAATATGTTGCAGTAAAGACGGAATACTTTAATAAGATATTCACCAGGCTCGGCAGAATGGGCATGCTCATACAGGAAGATACACATGTAGGCTACAGCTGTGATGGGCAGCCCTTTACGACAATTGATGCTCTGAGGGTCTAGAGTGAAGTCGTAACGAACAACTGCACCCATGCCTACCAAATGCACTGACATAGAAAGCCCACCTGTGCCACAGCCGCACAGCTAAAACTTACACTCCAGAGCACCAGTGATGGTTTCTGTCGACACAGGCCTGGAGGTGGATGTCTCAGCACGGCACCCGCAACCACAGACAAAGGCGTCCACTTTGCTGCACCCTAGCTCGTTGCCAAAAGCACCCAGTTTTTCACACAAGGACGTCGGCCCAAATACCGGAACACCAAACGCCCCCCCCAGTTCACTTTCGGAACCATCGTCCAGAACGGTTCCCGCCCAAGAAGCGCATTTCAAGAGGAGGGATCTCGCATCACGCCCCGGCCATTTGGAAAGCCTACCAATGGGTAGGGAACTTGATTTCAGCTGTAGACGGCACTCCAGCATGTGCGAACGCCTGTTTCACCGTTGTGCGCCTCTGGCCTTACTGTGCCAACCAATTAATGCTCGCGGTCGTTCTGTAAAGCTAGCCCATGGGAGTACTTCACACAGACAGATCAGGGAGACATAAGTACGTGGCTTGCGTAGACGAGCACTGTCCTGTTGAAAAATGACACCACGATACTGTCGCTTGGAAAGGAACCTGTTAGCACACAGGGCGCCCGTGTTTTAACGTCTGAGTTACGCCAAATCCTACCAGACGTGGCCTGAAGTCACACCCGACGGCTCCCCACACCGTACAGCCAGCAATGACATCGCTGAGCCTTTCCAAAACGTTTGAAGAATGCGACCTTTCACCAGCTCGCTGCCATTCTCGGTGACGATGCTCATCTGGATTAATGCAAACCACGTTTCATCAAATAAACACAATTCAGCGTGATTCATGAGCAGTCCATGCTTCCTGGTCACGACACCATTCCAGTCGCAGTCGTTTGTGTTGCTGTGTTAAAGGCAACCTACTTGTGGAACGTTAATTCCGTAGTCTGGCCGCTGCTATTCTCCTACCAGTGGTGCTGGATGACACAGATTTATCCCGAGACTATGGTCAAAAACTTGTAGGTCCATGGACTACAGGTTTCGGTCAGCAATGACCATCTTCAGATCTGTTTTATAAAGCAGACCTGAAGATGGTCATTGTTAACCTACAAGTTTAAGACCACAGGCGTGGAATAAAAGAAATTTACTTTACGTTTTCGGGTCGCTGTTCCATTCGCAAACATTTCATAGCTTGTAGGTTTAGGTTTAGGTGTTCGTTTTACCCGCGGGCTATGCGGGAGTGGAATGGTAGGGAGATAGTATGATTGTTGTTCGATGAACCCTCTGCCAAGCACTTAAATGTGAATTGCAGAGTAATCATGTAGATATAGATTATATCGAGAGTCAGTTACTTGTCTCGCGTGGCAGGTGCGGATGTGAAGGGGTTACGATATGCTTGGCGAATAATACAGCGATGCTCACTTGTGCTGTTCAGACGTAGTCGACAGGAATGATAGAGGGGAGCCTTGAGTATGTCTGCCATCACGTACCCATGCAGTCAAAAATTGGGCCACTGTGACGTCCAAACGCCCTACAAATCTTAATACTGAATGATTCGACCAGCTGGCCAAATGGAGATCCTCTATGAGGCCGCTTTCAAACTCTGCCAGGTGCTTATAACGCTGTTTCACACGAATACGTGGCATCTCCGTGTGCTTCACAGTGATCACTCAAGAGCTAACGCTGTTCACGTCCGTAGTATGCCCTATCAGGTTTGGTAACAACACTAAAGACGAACCACAGTACTCCACTGTGGTGGCCTTTCTATATGTCACAGAGAATTGCAGCTTTAATAATTTACGTACCCACCTTTGACGTGTGAGTCTACGAAGTGACAATGTCATCTGTCCATGTCTTCTTGGTGGTTCACATTTTCTGTCAGGTGGTCTATTTATTCGCGAATGGCGATAGCTCACAGGCTAGTTTGACTATGGTAAGACGACGGTCCTCATTAATACATGTCCGTGTTGCCGCTCAGGTAACAACCAATGTTTACTACTGTCAGATGGTTACTTTACGACATCTATGTCTCGCTGACTTCATTGAATTACGCTTTTTGTAACTTGTAATTTTCATTATCAAGTTAATTGACTAAACTCCACCAGATTTATATCTGCATTCAGGTTCTGTTACCTTTTAATACTGTTTTGTGGATGTGCTTAATTTGTGTGCATTTTAAATATCACATTGTACCAGTTTTAGTCAAGCATAATTACGAGTGTTGTCTGCATACTCTTGTAAATTTTCCCTTATGTCATATAACTTTATGTTTACCTTTTATCATGACAATTGTCACTGAGTAGAATATCTGGGCTTTATTTCACTTACCCAATACGAAATGAAATCCGACGCGTAGGATCTCTTTCAGGAGTGGACGCCTTCAGAAAGGCTCCTGCTCTCCGCAAAACTCATCCGATGGCAGAGACAGCTAATGGTTAACAGTTCTTCTTACAACATGTTATCTGAAGGAAAAGCGAGCGTTTAGTAATCAAATGTAGAAAACATTTAAATGTATTAGTCTATTAATTTTTGTGTTCCATGAAACAAGCAGATAATATCATTCGATGCATCTGACAGCATTTCGCCTCGGTAAAATATTAACCACATATTAATTATTCCATGCGGACACGTGGCAGCAGATGCAGTTTGTAACGTTCTCTGACAGCACGCATCCAAAGTGAAAGTTAACATTTCGATGTATAATGCTCACTGTAACAAATAATTCATATGTACTTCTGTTAATAGAATTTGAAAAGGACACTTAATTTTGTGAGGAAAAAGATAGTTATAATTTAGCTATTATAAATGATTCTCAAAGGGCCTGAAATACTATCTGTGGTGGAGGATGTGAAAACCACCATAGAAGAAACGATATGTAATCAAAACGACAAAGACTGTACAAGAATTAGTTAAGATATAAATAGGCAATATATTGTAATAGAATCGCTCGTCTTCTCCACAGACTGAATGGTAGAGGAACCCGTGACGTTGCATTAGGCTCTTACGTAGTCTTCATTTGTCACAAGTTGATGATCGATGCCATTTGTAGCTGGAATTGTAGAAGTTGTGTAAATATTTTAATTGTGTCTGTTAAAATATATTTATCTAGTATAATCTGTTTGTCACAAATACTGCAAAGTTCGTAGAGGACATTACCCATTTTATTTAAGAAATTTCAGTATTTTCTTGGATGTCGCTGGCGATGCGGAGCTGCGCCGCGAGCAAGCAGCCTGCATCAGCGGCAGATTTAAATATACGATCGCAATAACGACCACATCCTAAAAACGGTACAGGTAGAGGTGAAGGAAAATAATAAAGTGATTCTTTTTACAGCATTCCAGACGCAGAATAAAAAGAGATAGTAGATTTTATCTTGTGCATTCACAGGTGGATACTATCTGCAGCTTTTGTAAATTTTCATTCAAAAAAGTGATAATTTTTAACACATCGTAAAGTGTATTTAAAGCTGGATAATTTTCATAAGAGCTTAGCAATGTAAAAAGGAAAACCTTTTCGTATGGTGAAGATAGTCTTATGCTTCAAAGCACGTCGGGGTATATCCAGTTAAACCAAGTTCTATGGGCAATAATATTTTCATTCATATGGAATATTCAAAGAAATTTATTTTTATTAATCTGCAACAGAATATTTCGTACGTAAAGTAATAATCACAGATGAAAAATTCATTGCAACCTTTCGTTTCTCATATCCATCCATGTATATGTTACGTTCGATCTCAAATGTTTCCCAGTCAAATTAAACTCAAAAAGCAAAGAAAGTTTAAAACGTGACTGTCACCTTCCGAATAATTAGAACAGACAGAATCGTATTAAAACTTCACACTATTTTTGTTACAGATATTCCGCGACCCTGTTGTTATGAGGCTAGTCACCTATGGTTGAAATCCGTGGGAAAAGAGAGCGATCCCCCAAGGTGTGCACAGCTAACACTGTCTCTTCAGGGTGTTTAAGGTTCAAAACATGAACACGAAAGCCACAGGGCGTCGTAAATGTTTCAGACAAGACCACTGTATCGCAGACTGGTTCGTTGCACCCGCAGTTCCACTTCCAAGGATCATGCCAGCAATACAGTCCATGAATAACTGAAGCTAATTAGCTGGCTAAGATAAACAGCATGTGAAGTTGCATGTAGAAGACTATGCTGTGAATCGGCAAATAAACAACGTTAGCCTCCTCATTGTGTGTGAAACCCTTTTTAATTGTTCACTCTATCCTCTTCTAAGGCATCGGTACTCATCTGTTTTCTGCCATTTGTCAGGGATAATCTGTTTTTCCGTCAATAGTCGAAACACTATCAGCTACTCATGCTCTTTTGTTTATCAGCAGTTTTCTATCAACTTCCGTATTAGATTTCTCTTTGTATCTGTAAAAACCCTCTGGGGCATTACAATCTTTTTTTCATCCGTCATGTAGCTTCTTCAACAGAAGCATAAGTCATGTCCAGTATTATCACATAGTCTTGTAAAGTTTCCCTTATGTCATATGTCATCATGTTTATCTTTGGGTCACGACAAGCGTCTCTGAGTAGAAAATCTGGGCATTATTTTCTTTACCCATTACGAAATTAAATCTGATGCTTAGGATCCCTTTAAGAGTGGATGCCTGGGATTTTGTCACCAGGCTGTTCTCAGCACTTCACAGCGCATAGTGTTCCATTATGAATTAAGGCGTCCTCACGACACTTTCCATATTTTGGCTCCAGCAGGTGTTGGAACTAAGAACATACGGAATATTGATCTCAATATAAAATACATGGCAGCCTGCCAGAAGGATTTACGGCTATCTTGTTTAAGCCAGGCACCACATCATGGAACAGTAAAGCCAGAGAGTCAAAAAACTTTGTTGAGGATGGATCAGGGATGAACATTAGGGCAAGTTAATACTGCTTTTTTTCTCCTGGAAAGGGCCCTTCTCTTGAGCATCAAACTGTACCTTAACATTAAAGACATGTTGAAACCTTCCCGTCTCCTCTATATCTCTTTTGTTACGCAACCTTCTCTTGTACAATAACCTATGACACCTTCCCTTAGGATTTCTATCTTTTGCTTAATAATAACAAATGACATTTTCCCTTTGAAATTAATTCTCTTTCTCAGTCTTCGTATATAAATTTAAATGCTGCTTATTAAAAGTGATTTTCTGACTATTTCGGCGAAACATAGAATGTGTCGTCGTCGTGGCCCTCAGTCTTTACCTGCAATAAGCCAAAACTGTGCCTTACCTTTTTTACTGTTACTGGATCGCCATCTGACTGCTACATCGAACTGCGTCATGAATATACTTACTCTGTTTTGCTATACTCTGTTAGCTGCTGGCGGGCTGTCATAATAAGTGGCTGTTTTTATTACCAAAGCTGACGTTATTCTTTAATTAATTTGACTGAAGCTACGCAATTCATAGTTAAACTTTTTCTTGGCAACAATAAAATCTTTCAAATTTTTACGTTGATTGTTTTTGGGATGGATTATAATCAGTAATGCAACATTGCTGGCAAAAATTAATTATATTCTGAAAACGATTCTTCATATACACTCCTGGAAATTGAAATAAGAACACCGTGAATTCATTGTCCCAGGAAGGGGAAACTTTATTGACACACTCCTGGGGTCAGATACATCACATGATCACACTGACAGAACCACAGGCACATAGACACAGGCAACAGATCATGCACAATGTCGGCACTAGTACAGTGTATATCCACCTTTCGCAGCAATGCAGGCTGCTATTCTCCCATGGAGACGATCGTAGAGATGCTGGATGTAGTCCTGTGGAACGACTTGCCATGCCATTTCCACCTGGCGCCTCAGCTGGACCAGCGTTCGTGCTGGACGTGCAGACCGCGTGAGACGGCGCTTCATCCAGTCCCAAACATGCTCAATGGGGGACAGATCCGGAGATCTTGCTGGCCAGGGTAGTTGACTTACACCTTCTAGAACACGTTGGGTGGCACGGGCGGGATACATGCGGACGTGCATTGTCCTGTTGGAACAGCAAGTTCCCTTGCCGGTCTAGGAATGGTAGAACGATGGGTTCGATGACGGTTTGGATGTACCGTGCACTATTCAGTGTCCCCTCGACGATCACCAGAGGTGTACGGCCAGTGTAGGACATCGCTCCCCACACCATGATGCCGGGTGTTGGCTCTGTGTGCCTCGGTCGTATGCAGTCCTGATTGTGGCGCTCACCTGCACGGCGCCAAACACGCATACGACCATCATTGGCACCAAGGCAGAAGCGACTCTCATCGCTGAAGACGACACGTCTCCATTTGTCCCTCCATTCACGCCTGTCGCGACACCACTGGAGGCGGGCTGCACGATGTTGGGGCGTGAGCGGAAGACGGCCTAACGGTGTGCGGGACCGTAGCCCAGCTTCATGGAGACGGTTGCGAATGGTCCTCGCCGATACCCCAGGAGCAACAGTGTCCCTAATTTGCTGGGAAGTGGCGGTGCGGTCCCCTACGGCACTGCGTAGGATCCTACGGTCTTGGCGTGTATCCGTGCGTCGCTGCGGTCCGGTCCCAGGTCGACGGGCACGTGCACCTTCCACCGACCACTGGCGACAACATCGATGTACTGTGGAGACCTCACCCCCCCATGTGTTGAGCAATTCGGCGGTACGTCCACCCGGCCTCCCGCATGCCCACTATACGCCCTCGCTCAAAGTCCGTCAACTGCACATACGGTTCACGTCCACGCTGCCGCGGCATGCTACCAGTGTTAAAGACTGCGATGGAGCTCCGTATGCCACGGCAAACTGGCTGACACTGACGGCGGCGGTGCACAAATGCTGCGCAGCTAGCGCCATTCGACGGCCAACACCGCGGTTCTTGGTGTGTCCGCTGTGCCGTGCGTGTGATCATTGCTTGTACAGCCCTCTCGCAGTGTCCGGAGCAAGTATGGTGGGTCTGACACACCGGTGTCAATGTGTTCTTTTTTTCATTTCCAGGAGTGTATTTACTGCTGGTAATGAAATGATTTTACAAACGTTCAAATGGAACTTACTTTTTACAACTAGCATTCAGCAAACATACCTTCAGTTCAAAAAAAAGTAAAATAAAAAATCAATAATATTAGTTCCTCTTAGGATAATAGTTGCTGATTTCTCTGTGCCCTGCTACCGACTCGCTTCACATCTCGCTTACTACTGACTTCCTACGAACGCTAAAGTGCGGTCTCTCCCGCCAACACAATGCTTTCTGGTGCAGACAATCACTGCTACCATTATAAAATGTATCAGTTACGCGGTCTTTCCCGCTATTATCTTGAAATGTACCATTACGCGGTCTCTCCCGTCCTTTTTAAAATTATATTAATGTACGGTCTCTCCCGCCAAGAATACCTTGGTGCAGACATTCCCTGCTACCACAATTATTTCCAACATGACAAGTATTTATTGTTGTGGTTGTTGTGGTCTTCAGTCCTGAGACTGGTTTGATGCAGCTCTCCATGCTACTCTATCCTGTGCAAGCTTCTTCATCTCCCAGTACCTACTGCAACCTACATCCTTCTGAATCTGCTTGGTGTATTCATCTCTTGGTCTCCCTCTACGATTTTTACCCTCCACGCTGCCCTCCAATACTAAATTGGTGATCCCTTGATGCCTCAGAACATGTCCTACCAACCGATCCCTTCTTCTAGTCAAGTTGTGCCACAAACTTCTCTTCTCAGCAATCCTATTATTCATTATTAATTAATTATTCCTACTTAATCCTATTAATAAAATATAAACATCTTGCGTAAATTGTGGTTTGACAACAGACAATAGAAGTATACACATCTTACAATGTTACCATAGCATTAGCGAGCACAGTGTGTGCAGTTACCATAATTTCAGCAAATTATATTGTGGATTTTCAATGTGGTTGGTGATCCACCTGAGGCATTGCACTAACGGCAAAAGTGCGGAATTTGTGTGTCGTTACTGGTTCCAGTTGCATCATCTCTCTCAAGAGCAGGCGAAATAATATTTCAAAACGATTAGTACACGATGCTGTACCTACAAATGAGGAAATGTGACATATATTTCCTGAACAGACTGGTAGTTAATTAAGTCTTTTTTTCATCTGCAGTCCTTGGTAGTTGTAAAGTGCAACCTTACGAGAATATTAAAAACTATGTGTTTGTTGTAAATCCTCCCATCAGTAATGTGTAAGTCCAGTAAAATGGGGATGTATTTGTGTTGTGGGATTCCGACAGTGAAACCTGAACTGTGGCCGCTGGTGGGCGGCTCGCCTCTACTCTTGAGGACCTGTGCGGTCGGCCACCGGTGGCGAGGACAGCTGCAGCCCTTGAGAACAAGTGTCAGCCGCTGGTGGTCCCGGCGGCGCTGACAGCGGCGCGGTTTCCGCTCCAAGTTCTCACACGAGGGGCGGAACAAGAGGGGAGGGAGGAGAAGCAGGGGCGGAGGCGCCTGCAGGCACGGTCAGGCACAGCGCTGGACAGAAAACACGGCCGCCCGGCACTTGTCACGCGTATCGCCGGGACAGACTAGCCAGGATGTCACCCCTCCCACAGCCACCTGTCCAGCTGCCCTCGGGCTCTACAGCGGGGAGTGGCAGTCGATACCACAGCAGAAATCTCCCTCTCGTTGCAGAGCCTGAAACAACAGCACTGCACCTCAGTGATTAAGGGAAAGAAGTCGTTTCAGCTGAGCCATCCGTCCCAATCACCCTCCATCCCCCAACTTTCAAAATATTGCGGTTCTGCTTTCTCACCAATGAGCCTGTCTCCAGAGCGAATCTTTCAATCAGCTGGAGAGCGTCTGGTGTTTTAGGAATGTAGGACATGACTACTGGCAGAAAAGAAACTGTGAGGATTGTCCATAAGACATGCCTCCAAAGCTAATTCAACGAATCTTTTATATTTTTTAGTTTATTTAATTATTTCATAATTTATTTTTTCTTCATATCGTTGTAAGGAATTACATTTTAATGTAAGTTATCTTTAGGCAGTACATGGATCAGTTGTCTCTAGGTTCTACAGTAGCAGCCGAGCTACTGTCATTGGAGGGCAGTGGTTCATGGCCAAAGTGAAGGGGCGGTACGACCGCTATCCAGTCATATAGGGACGAATGGTTCAAATGGCTCTGAGCACTATAGGACGTAACTGCTGTGGTTATCAGTCCCCTACAACTACTTAAACCTAACTAACATAAGAACATCACACATCACACAGGATTCGAATCTGCTACCGTAGCAATTGCGACGTTCCGGACTGTAGCGCCTAGAACCGGTCGGCCACTTCAGCTGGCAGACAGATAGTTTGAAGCGGGTTCAGTGGAGTATGTAGTTCTAACTTTTATCAGCTAGAGGAAAGTAGCGAACAGAGACATTCAAGAAACAGGTTGTTGTGTACATAGTTCTGCGTAGTCAGTGCGTACACAACTTTCCCACAAGAGCGCGCCCCGCTAAGCACAACACCGCAGGCGCAGTGCTCGTCTGTCTCCGCACTACGAGATGGCGCTGCCATAGAGACGGACCAAATTCCGCTTCCGCCGATCCAAGTATTAATATGTAACGCAGCCAATGAGATTGCTGCTAACGTAGAACGTTAGCTCCTCGCGGATCACACTCGCGCAGTGATACATGAACGCGTGAGGTATTATAACAAGTGTACAGACCTCCGATTAGTGAGTCTGCATCAGTCTGTTCCAGGCTGCATTAGTCTGTACGAGTTCTACATTTGTCTGTACCAGTCTATAGTCAAGTTTCAGTCTGCGCCTTATAAGATTACCATATTCCTGTACATAGCCATGAAGATAAATGTATAGACACTTTTGTCAAGTATCAGAGATATATGTGAGAAAAAGATTAACATACCAATACCAAGGGAACTTCAGACTGTCAATTGCAAATAGCATACAGAACCTAGTTAAGTAATTTTTATGCTTGTTATTATTTTAACAAATGTGCTACTCTAAGCGTGAAAGTGGCATTCTATCGTCTGATCTAACGGCAGAAGATAAACACGCCACGATAAGACCACGAGACATATTGCTGACACTCGTCTACTTCGTTAGAGCGACAAGTCAAATAATCCGATGCTGTGTGTACTGAAGGTCTTATAGTACGCACACCACGCCCCAAAAGACAAGTCTGGCGTTTCAGTCCTATTCTGGCACACGGTTTTATTCTGCCACGAAGCTTTAAAACGACGCACACTCCACTGCAGAGGTAAAGATACCGTGCTGGTGACGCGCTTGTCTGTCCGCATTCTCGTAGAGACCCACTTTACCATACGAAAAGATCCTCCCTAAATGACTGGATGGCGGGCGAACCGTGCCCTCCAAGGCAGTAGCTCGGCTGCTACTGTATAACCTAGAGACGGCTGATCCATGTACAGCCTAAAGATAACTTACACAAAATGTAATCCCTTACAACGTTATGAAGAAAAAATATAATATGAAATAAGTAAATAAACAAAAAGAAATAAAAGACTCGTTGTGTTAGGTTACATGAGACGTTTAGAAACATGATCTTCCTAATTCTAATTTTCATTGTTATGTAAATCTAGTCCATGTATATATTTTCCCACCGATTCTTCACTCTTTAATGTGCTCACTCGTTTTGAAGACGGAGACAATTCGGAGAAAACTAATCGTTACATGTCTTTCAAAAACATTACTCATTGTTTCTTCAGTACGTATTTGACTATTTTATTTAATTTTTACTAACGCGAATTCTTGACAGACCAATGGAAAAACTGGTAGAAGCCGACCTCGTCGAAGATCAGTTTCGATTCCGTAGAAATGTTGGAACAGGTGAGGCAATACTGATCCTACGACTTATCGTAGAAAATAGATTAAGGAAAGGCAAACCTAAATTTCTAGTATTTGTAGACTTAGAGAAAGCTTTTGACAATGTTGACTAGAATACTCTGATCCAAATTCTAAAGGTGGCAGGGGTTAAATACAGGGAGCGAAAGGCTATTTACAATTTCTACAGAAACCAGATGGCAGTTATAAGAGTCGAGGGGCATGAAAGGGAAGCAGTGGTTGGGAAAGGAGTGAGACAGGGTTGTAGCCTCTCCCCGATGTTATTCAATCTGTATATTGAGCAAGCAGTAAAGGAAACAAAAGAAAAATTTGGGGTAGGTATTAAAATTCATGGAGAAGAAGTAAAAACTTTGAGGTTCGCCGATGACATTGTAATTCTGTCAGAGACAGCAAAGGACTTGGAAGAGCAGTTGAACGGAATGGACAGTGTCTTGAAAGGAGGATATAAGATGAACATCAACAAAAGCAAAACGAGGGTAATGGAATGCAGTCAAATTAAATCGGGTGATGCTGAGGGAATTAGATTAGGAAATGAGACACTTAAAGTAGTAAAAGAGTTTTGCTATTTAGGAAGTAAAATAACTGATGATGGTCGAAGTAGAGAGGATATAAAATGTAGACTGGCAATGGCAAGGAAAGCGTTTCTGAAGAAGAGAAAGTTGTTAACATCGAATATAGATTTAAGTACCAGTAAGCCGTTTCTGGACGTATTTGTTTGGAGTGTAGCCATGTATGGAAGTGAAACAAGGACGATAACTAGTTTAGACAAGAAGAGAATAGAAGCTTTCGAAATGTGGTGCTACAGAAGAATGCTGAAGATAAGGTGGATAGATCACGTAACTAATGAGGAGGTATTGAATAGGATTGGGGAGAAGAGAAGTTTGTTGCACAACTTGACTAGAAGAAGGGATCGCTTGGTAGGACATGTTTTGAGGCCTCAAGGGATCACAAATTTAGCATTGGAGGGCAGCGTGGAGGGTAAAAATCGTAGAGGGAGACCAAGAGATGAATACACTAAGCAGATTCAGCAGGATGTAGGTTGCAGTAGGTACTGGGAGATTAAGAAGCTTGCACAGGATAGAGTAGCATGGAGAGCTGCATCAAACCAGTCTCAGGACTGAAGACAACAACAACAACAACAACAAGTCTCGTTCCGAAAGATCAAATTGAGCAGCAAATTTGCAAGGTCGTGGAACGTGTCAGTACATGAAATTACAACATAAAAGTAAGAACAGATAAAATAAAATATTTATCAACACAGAAAAGACAAGCCATAAGTTTATGTAAACGTAATGAACAACATAACACAGGAATCAGCAGCATAACTTTTCAAGGAACTCTGAGGCGTGGTGCCTTATATTACACCTTCTAGCGCCTGTGTATCGAGAGACAGATGGTCTGAAGCGGGTTCAGTGGAGTACGTAGTTCTAACTTTTGTCAGTTAGAGGACAGTCGCGGACAGAGACATTCAGGAAATAGGTGAAGTGAATGTTTTCCGTATTGTTATATTTATTTCTTGAATGCTGCCTTTTTTTTTGCTGTTGATATAACGGTTCCCGTGAGTTAAGCCCTGTTGGGCGTGGCCGGCACTTAGATGGGTGACCATCCAGCCGCCATGCGCTGTTGCCATTTTTCGGGGTGCACTCAGCCTCGTGATGCCAATTGAGGAGTTACTCGACCGAATAGTAGCGATTTCGTTCAAGAATACCATCATGACGACTGGGAGAGCGGTGTGCTGACCCCACGCCCCTCCTATCCGCATCCTTCTCTAAGGATGACACGGCGGTCGGATGGTCCCGGTAGGCCACTCGTGGCCTGGAGACGGAGTGCTTTATTGTCTCATTTACGTTTGTACTGTTTTGTATACGCTTTTAGTAGTGTGAATGATGCGCGAATGTGGTCTAAAGTAAATATGTAGTTGATTGTTCTACTGATAAACGCTGTACAAACTAGCGTGAGAAATTTTTAAGACAGTGTGAATGCAGACGACGGGGAATTTCGTATCATAATATGTTAAGTAATTTTATGGTAAAAGCACAGCTAATTCGAGTGCAAATGACAATAATTAATAACGTAAAGTAGAAAGTGTGTTATTTGGTGAGTGGATAGTTATGAAAAGCGCGGACTAACTTGGGAGACGTTTTTCTATTGGTCTTAAAGAAATCTGACCAATCAGAACGGAGTATTCTTCGCGCATCTTTTCTCTTGGAGATAGAGAATACTTATAATACTCTGAATAGTCGGAGCCCAGCCTTTCAATGGTACGGTCGTGTGTACTATGAGCTCCGAAAGAAGTTGTAGTTTGCCAGTGTTAGTTATGCTACATGCCTCAAAAGTGCTTTAAAGTAAAGGCATATTTATTTCGGTGTGTTTTTTTTATAAAGGACAGATTTTTTAAGAAATTTTGTGTATGAGAAAAGACAGTAATTACGCGTGGCATATTGATCAGATCGGTGACTAAAAGCTCTGAATGCATTAGACCCCGATAAATTTAATAGTAAGGCGAGCATTTTAGTTTAAAAACAATCCTTGCTTAGTAGCTGTTCAGATTTCGGGAAATACGTTACCGTAAACTTGCTGACGTGAATGAAAGGGTTTGTGGATGACTGTGCTAAGATTAGCACGGGCTTGGCAGTGAACGTGTAATTATCGACTTCGGAATATACCGAAGCTTTTCCGGTATTTTCACGTTTCACTCAAAATTACGATCTCCCGAATATTAGAACAGTTACTTTGTATGCAGCCTGCCGGCCGTTGTGGCCGAGGGGTTCTAGGCGCTTCAATCTGGAAGCGCGCTGCTGTTACGATTGCAGGTTCGAATCCTGCCTCGGGAATGGATGAGTGTGATGTCCTTATGTTAGTTAGGTTTAAGTAGTTCTACGTCTAGGGGACTGATGACATCAGGTGTTAAGTCCCATAGTGCTCAGAAAGATTTACAGACCTCAAAAGTGGCATAAAAAAGCTAACTTTGTAAACTATTCACGTGCCACATGGTTAAAGCATAAGGTGCATGGAAAAATGGTGCTGTCCAAAACCAGCGCTGAGGCAATTGTGGTAACCCACATATCATAGATGACAGGGCTGAGAGGTGTACAGGCGAACAGACGTGCAGCTGTTGAGCTGCTGATTATCCAGATGAACCAAAGTGCTGCCAACAGCGCCTCTCAATGACCGTTTAGCGAACTTTGCCGTGTACGGGCCTCCACAGCTGGCTGCTGGTTCGTGCACTCATGGCTCTGAGCACTACGGGACTTAACTTCTGAAGTCATCAGTCCCCTAGAACTTAGAACTACTTAAACCTAACTAATCTAAGGACATCACACAACACTCAGTCATCACGAGGCAGAGAAAATCCCTGACCCCGCCGGGAAACACACCCGGGAAGTGCACTCATGCTGACTGATGTTCGTCGGCGACGAAGGCTGGAATTTTGCGCCCCCAAAACCGCAACTACACATCCATTGAGTGGTGACAAGTACGCTTTTCAGATTAATCCCGTTTTATGCTCCATCAGACAGAGGGCTGTTAGAGTCTAGGGGGTGAACGCCCTGCAAAAATCATCATAAGGGTGCAGGCCGAGGGAGGAAGCTTTGCAGACTGGGGAATCATTTCGTGGCATTCCCTGACGATCTACTTCTGGACGGCACAGAGGATCAACACAAGTATGCATGTACCCTTGGTGACCCTCTTCACGCCTAGGTGCAGTTTGCTTCTATTGTGCAAGATGGCATCTGCTAACAGGTCAATGCAACATGTCACACAGAGGCACCGGAATCTGTTTACAGTACTTTCCTGACCACCAGACTATCCGGATTTAAAGCCAATGGAGACTCTGAGAGGCTATCACGATTGGGCTGTACACTCCATCGATCCTCAATCGAGAAATCGACTGCAGCTAGCCACAGCAATGGAGTTCCTATCGACATCGTCCAGCATCTCATTCGTTCCCTTCTAGAACGCCTCGAAGCGGTCTGCACTGCAAAATTTGGTCACAATAATACAATAATATGACTGGACAGTGAATGACAAACAATAGTATCGAGCAGCAGTGGTTAGCACACTGGGCTCGCATTCGGGAGGACGACGGTTCAATCACGCGTCCGGCCATCCTGCTTTAGGTTTTCTTTGATTTCCCTAAATCCCTACAGGCAAATGGCGGGATGGTTCCTTTGAAAGGATACGGCTGACTTCTCTCTCCGTCCTTCCCTAATCTGATGATACAGATGACCTCGCTGTCTGGCCAAACAAACAATAGTGTGACTACACTGATCAGCCAGAAAATTATGACCATACACTCATCAGCCAGAACAAATGACCACGCACCTAATAGCCGTAGTCGCCCTTTGGCACGAATAACAGGGGCGATGCGTCTTGGTATGGAGGCAATCAGGCCTTGGTAGATTGCTGGAAGGAGTTGACACCACATCTGCACACACAAGTCCCTTAATTCCTGTAAATTCCGGCGAGGCCGGTGAAGGGGGGTGGGGGTATGGAAGAAAGAACTCTGACGCCACGTTGAAACACATCCAACCCAGACCCAGATGTGTTCGATCATTTACACACTTACAGATCTGGTGTTTTGGGGGGCCAGCTCATCAACTGGAACTCGCCACTGTGAACCTTGAACCACTCCATTACACTCCCGGCCTTGTGAAAAATGGCCACTGCTATCGGGAAACATAATCGTCCTGAAGGGATTTATGTGGTCTCCAACCAGTGTACAAAACTTGCTGGCCGTCATGGTTTCCTACACGAGCTCCACTGGGCTAATGGATGACTACGTGAATTTTCCCCAGAACATAATGGAGCCACCGCCAGTGTCCCACAGTGCACGTGTCAAGGAGCTTTTCCTCTGGAAGACGACGGTTTTTGACGAAGGTATCGCGATTCATCAGACCATGCAACAATCTGCCAGTACGCCAACGTCCAGTGCAGATGGCCACGTGGCCATTTCAATCGTATCTGCCGATCACTTGGACTCTGCCCAGAATCAAAATCTGATGTTAGTTCCGCCACAGTTCGCTGTGTGTCCTATTTTATCAGTCTGTCCTGCCTGCGACTTCCAACATCTGTAATGAAGGGTGGCCGCCCAACTCCACGACGTCTGGACATGGTTTCACGTTGGTTTCGTCACGTGACACTGTCCACAGAATTCCTTCATCACCCGGAAAGTCGAACAGTTTTCGAAATACTCGTCTGAGCCTCCGGCCCATTACAATCTACCCTCGGTCAAACTCAGATTCATTGCGCCCCATTCTACACTACTGGCCATTAAAATTGCTACACCACGAAGATCACGTGCTACAGACGCGAAATTTAATCGACAGGAAGAAGATGCTGTGATATGCAAATGATTAGCTTTTCAGAACATTCACACAAGGTTGGCGCCGGTGGCGACACCTACAACATGCTGACATGAGGGAAGTTTCCAACCGGTTTCTCATACACAAACAGCAGTTGACCGGCGTTGCCTGGTCAACGTTGTTGTGATGCCTCGTGTAAGGAGGAGAAATGCCTGCCATCACGTTTCCGACTTTGATAAAGGTCGGAGTGTAGCCTATCGCGATTGCGGTTTATCGTATCGCGACATTGCTGCTCGCATTGGTCGAGATTCGAGATCCAATGACTGTTGGTAGAATATGGAATCGGTGGGTTCAGGGGGGTAATATGGAACGCCGTGCTGGATCCCAATGGCCTCGTATCACTAGCAGTTGAGAGGCATCTTTCCGCATGGCTGTAACGGATCGTGCAGCCATGTCTCGATCCTTGAGTCAGCAGATGGGGACGTTTGCAAGACAACAACCATCTGCACGAACAGTTCAACGACGTTTGCAGCAGCATGGACTATCAGCTCGGAGACCATGGCTGCGGTTACCCTTGACGCTGCATCAGACACAGGAGCGCCTGCAATGGTGTACTCAACGACAAACCTGGGTGCACAAATGGCATAACTTCATTTTTTCGATGAATCCAGGTTCTGTTTACAGCATCATGATGGCCGCATCCGTGTTTGGTGACATCGCGGTGAACGCACATTGGGAGCGTGTATTCGTCATCGCCATACTGGAGTATCTCCCAGAGTGATGGTATGGGGTGCCACTGGTTGCACGTCTCGGTCACCTCTTGAACGTATTGACGGCACTTTGAACAGTGGACATGTCAGATGTGTTACGACCCGTGGCTCTACCCTGCGAAACCCTACATTTCAGCAGGATAAGGCACGACCGCATGTCGCAGCTCCTGTACGGGCCTTTATGGATACAGATGGTGTTTGACGGCTGCCCTGGCAAGCACATTCTCCAGATCTCTCACCAATTGGAAGCGTCTGGTCATTGGCGGCCGAGCAACTGGCTCGTCACAATACGCCAGTCACTACTCTTGATGAACTGTGGTATCATGTTGAAGCTGCATGGGCAACTGTACCTGTACACGCCATCCAAGCTCTGTTTGACTCAATGCCCAGACGTATCAAGGCCGTTATTACGGCCAGAGGTGGTTGTTCTGGGTACTGATTTCTCAGGATCTGTGCACTCAAATTGCGTGAAAATGTAATCACATGTCAATTCTAGTATAATATATTTGTGCAATGAATACTCTTTTATCATCTGCATTTCTTCTTGGTGTAGCAGTGTTAATGGCCAGTACTGTACAAATGCATAGCACGCTCTTGGATGTTACATGCACCGTACCTGTGTCTGACCAGCAGTCATTCCTGGCCAGGTGATGCCGCTATAGCCTGGACGGGTTTAAACTGATAGTAGGTTGGCGGTCTTTATGTTCTGGCTGTTCAGTGCTTGAAGCTTCTACAGGTTCATAACTGGATTAGGTTATTCAGTGGTTAGGAGACTTTACTATAGACAGGGGCACTTGATTCAAATATAAATCCCTTAAGGTAAATACTGGGGTGTATCCATTGAAATGACAATGCCGATATCCTTCCCTAGTGCGAGCATGTGCTCCATCTCTAATGCCCCTGTAGTCGACATGATGATACATCCGAATCTTCCTGTGGTGTACTGTAGCGACTAGATTACTACAGGAGGAGGTAGAGCACATACTACATAAACACACACAGACACACACACACAAGAACACACACACACATACACACGCACACACAAATTATTATAAGTTTATGTTAAAACTAGCACTTGGTAAGTACTTCTCTTTGGAAACAATTAGTGTCGATAAAGATGGCTTTTATTTGATGCTATCACTGACATAAAATTTAGCACATTTTTATTTCAGAATGATAGTTCTACATCAGAGTCTAATTGGCTTTAAAATGATATATTGTTCAGCATAGCTGTCGTAGTCGGACGCAGCCTGATCTATGCTAAAACAACACGGTCGTCATAAGTGACGATTACACTTAGTCGCTGATTATACAGAGACTGGGCTGAGCAGCAACGGGCTAGAACATAAGTAAGTTTAGAGCTTCGGCGGGAGTCTTCGCCGATGTCTGCGACTCGTTGTTGTGTTTGGCAGCCATAATTATTTGAGATGACGTCGTTAGGTACCAACTTTTACATGAGACCTCGTTCTGCGGACGAGTCCACACTTCCTCCTTCGTTGGCGCAGCTTTAATTATGATAATTCCTCATCTCACCTGATTCCATTGTGTTTAATTACATATTACAACTTTCTGCATTCTTTTCGTAGTCTTGTCATAATCTGAAGCTGAAACGACTTACTGCAGCTTGTACTTCTGTCAGTAACCTGAGTGTAAGATCACCGGCCAGTCAGTCACCTCCAAGAAAACGTGCTGGTCGCCTTGGAGTACTTTAGATGGTGTAGCAGTGGTACTAGGTGGTCGTGTCACCTTACACCGACGACACAGGGATTTCACGTGTACGTGCAAGTCCCCTGCATAAAATCAGCCGAATAAGATGGGTTGACGTACAGACATGACAAAAAAGCAAACAAACACGTCCAAACAGGCCTTCAAGGCCGAATGGTACCGACCAGCCCCCGTGTAATCCACAGACCGTAGGCGTCATCAGACGCGGGTTCGGAGGGGCATGTGATCTCCACGTCGCTCACTTCGACCGTTGTCAGTGTTCGTGACCGGTCCCGCTACTTCTCAATAACGTAGCCCCTCACTTGACCTCACAAGGCCTGAGTCCACCCCACTTGCCAACACCCCTCGGCAGACCTGGCGGTGACCCATACAAGTGCCAGCCAAGCCCGACAGCGCTTAACGTAGGTGATCTGCCTTGAACCGGTGTTACCACTGTGGAAAAGCCGTTGGCATAGAAATGACATGAAAGCAAAAATAACTACCATGCGGAGACGTGCTGATGTGTACAGCGTGTGTGAAGGCGCACAAAGCGCTGCTGTAACAGTGCTTACTGCCCAACGTGTCTACGAGATATAATGTACCACACACAGTAATGTAACAAGACGAAGTAAGTAAGTGTCGTGTGACTAGGATGTCCCGTCGGGTACACCGTTCGCCGGGTGCAAGTCTTCCGATTTTACGCTACTTCGGCGACTTGCGCGTCGATGAGGATGAAATGATGATGATTAGGACAACACAACACCCAGTCCCTGGGCGGAGAAAAATCTCCGACGCAGCCGGGAATCGAAGCCGGGCCTTAAGATTGACATTCTGCCGCGCTGACCACTCAGCTACCGGGGGCGGACACAAGACGAAGTAATAGTGGTCGTGAAAAGTATACTGTCAATGGCAGTCGGTTTCAGAATAACAGGAGTTTCTGCTATCAGCAAAAGCAGGTGAATCTCAATCAGGTTCTTAGTGAATACCTCGAAGGGAACCTCATGCCATGAAAATTTGGAGTCGAGAACCCCGAAAATGACCTATGTCATTCAGCTGCCCGTACCTATTGGTTTTATGCAATCCACGCCTTACAATACCACGTGCGAGATTTTCATATTCTCTCGCTCGCTTCGTGCAAACTGTTAGTTCTAGAAAAAAATTAGCTTCATCTTTTGTAGAATATTTAATATAGTTTAATTTTGTACTGGGATATATCTTCGGTAGAGGCCGTAGTTTTTGAATTATTCAAGAAAAATGTACAAAAGTGAACTTCTAACGCATTTCACTTGAATAACTCGGAAACTGTGGCCTCCAGTGAAAATGTATTTCAGTACAAAATTTAACTACATCAAATCTCTTACAAAAAAGTCATAACAGTTTGCGCATAACGAGTGAGAGATAATGAAAATATTGTTTTGATGGTGGTGCTGGTTGCACAAAACCCATAGATAGGGGCAGCTGAATCACCCTGTACTGAGTTGAATGTCTTCAGTGTATCAAAATGCATAAAAACAGGACAGTAGATGACTAGTACAGTCCGACGTCTAGGGTATTGCTTGTTTACAAATGATGCAAGAAGTGCAATGAGGAGCTTGACCCCCAATGTGTGTGGGTGTGTGTGTGTGTGTGTGTGTGTGTGTGTGTGTGTGTGTGTGGAGGTGTTTTAGGCCAGAGATAGTTCTGCGGTGTCTTAGCTGCGTTTTTATTACCATGACTTCATACCACTCATTCAGTTTATGTCGAACGTTGCAATGAGTCTACTGGGGTACACTTATAAGTGGCGCCCAAATATTGTAATGGTACTAATGTAAGATAAAATGAAACTATTGCATTATAAGCGATTTATGTCTCTCATGGACTCTATAAAGCGGATCGCAGACTGTGCACGACCACAGAGCCAAACATAATGCTTCTGGTCTGAGATTGTAGTGTTGGAGTGAGGGTGCGCTTGGCGCACGGCAGTGGGTAGCTGACTGTGAGCGAAAGAGGATGGGATAGGCAGTTTTTGCGGCGTGCTCTGTGAAGCCACTAAATGTTAGATTATAATGTAGGAATTATGAGTATATGTATTATTGGAAACATAGATGTGGAAGCAGAAGTCTTCTCGCAAACAAGGTAAAGATGTTATATATTTATGACTTTCGTTTTACCAGCGGGTTAGTGTAGATGAGTTGGCTGCTGATTGGCAGTTGGTGAGTAACCACAGAATATACTTAAAAGATTTGATGTGATGGCTAGTTAGATATTTCCCTTTTTCTAATGTTTCTAAGATTGGTTAACACAGTTATGCGTAATCTGATGATTTGTCTTTACGCTTTTTTGTGAGGTGAGATAATACTTGAGGTGTAAATCTCATTGTTTGTGGCTCAGTTAGTAAAAAGGATATAATTTTTGTGAGTAATGTAATTTCAATTGTCAGATGTTTTGGAAAGCCAAACTTAACTTCGAATACAATTTCACTATTGAAAAGGTCAGTGTTAGTAATTCACCATAAACTACCGCCTCCTATCCAGGTGATATGTTTTTCAAAGGCACTGAATTTTTCGTAAATGTTCTCATTTATCATCCAAAAGTATTTCATGTACGTTTCAAAGTCATACGCCCACAATTGCACACCGCTGAGCCTGTAGCTAGTATATTTTATTGCCGGCCTCTTGTGGCCGAACGGTTCTAGGCGCTTCAGTCTGGAACCGCGAGACCGCTACGGTCGCAGGTTCGAATCCTGCCTCGGGCATGAATGTGTGTGGTGTACTTAGGTTAGTTAGGTTTAAGTAGTTCTAAGTTCAAGGGGACTGATGACCTCAGCTGTTAAGTCCCATAGTGCTCAGAGCCATTTGAAGCATTTGAGAATATTTTATTGTTTTTAATGAGAGACCAAAATATATCGCGATCCACCTGCTTTGGAGGTAAGACAATTTTATTTCATTTGGTAACCGCACAGCGACCAGAGTTACCAGTTTCGAACAGAGCCAGAGGATTCACTGCCTATGGGACTGGATGTATTTTGCAGTGACTGTATTTCTTTATTAATATTGGGAGCTGCATTGCCCAATCAGTTCTTATAAAGTTTTCGCTAACAATAACACAGAGTAAGTATTCCTCTTGCAGTTACAACACGCTACACAATTACTCCAGTTTTGTATGCATTCCCAGTTCAAGCATTCATTCAAAGTAATACGAAGTAGATACTTTAAAGAACGTGAACTAGGATGTTTACGTTTACATTCTCTGTTAGCATCTGTTGGGCTTTACGCTGTGGATCTTTCATCTTCCAAGCACGCATATGTTGCTGGTTTGACTATCTCTCAGGCAGCCTACATTGTTCCACTAAATAGTTCGTTTCTAACTCCTAGAAAATGTCTGTCACAATTTTCAATCAACACGCTGCGATTTTTTAGCTCTGCGGATTGTAACCAACATTGAGTAGCTCCGACTGAGTACAGGACACCTCAAGAAACTTGTGATCTTTCTTCTTCGCCGAACTGAGGGTATTATCCACGCTAGATGCCTGTTTACATTTATGTGTACGTGGATACTGTGCAAATCTGCCTGGCAAAGGGTTCATCGAACCACCTTCAAATGATTCTCTATTATTCCAATCTCGAACAGCGCGTGGGAAAAACGAACACAAATATCTTTCAGTGAGAGCCCTGATTCCTCTTATTTTATTATGATGACCGTTTCTCCCTATGTAGATAGGCATTGTTGTTGTTGTGGTCTTCAGTCCTGAGACTGGTTTGATGCAGCTCTCCATGCTACTCTATCCTGTGCAAGCTTCTTCATCTCCCAGTACCTACTGCAGCCTACATCCTTCTCAATCTGCTTAGTGTATTCATCTCTTGGTCTCCCTCTACGATTTTTACCCTCCACGCTACCCTCCGATACTAAATTGGTGATCCCTTGATGCCTCAGGACATGTCTTACCAACCGATCCCTTCTTCTAGTCAAGTTGTGTCACAAGCTCCTCTTCTCCCCAATTCTATTCAATACATCTTCATTAGTTATGTGATCTACCCATATAATCTTCAGCATTCTTCTGTAGCATCACATTTCGAAAGCTTCTGTTCTCTTCTTGTCGAAATTATTTATCGTTCACGTTTCACTTCCATACATGGCTACACTCCATACAAATACTTTAAGAAACGACTTCCTGACATTGAATTCTATACTCGATGTTAACAAGTTTTTCTTCTTCAGAAACGCTTTCCTTGTCTACATTTTATATCCTCTCTACTTCGACCATCATCAGTTATTTTTCACCCCAAATAGCAAAACTTCTTGACTACTTTAAGTGTCTCGTTTCCTAATCTAATTCCCTCAGCATCACCCGACTTAATTCGACTACATTCCATTATCCTCGTTTTGCTTTTGTTGATGTTCATCTTATACCCTCCTTTAAAGGCACTTCCATTCCGTAGATAGGCATAAACAATATATTTTCGCATTCGGAGGAGAAAGTTGGTGATTGCAATTTCGTGACAAGATTCCGCCTCAACGAAAAACGGCATTGTTTTAATTACGTTCACCCCAAACCCTGTATCATATCAGTGACACTCTCTCACCTATTTCTCTATAACACAACACGTGCTGCTCGTCTTTGAGCTTTCTCGATGTATTCCGCTAATACTGGTAAGTATCCCACACCGCGCAGCAGTTTTGCAAAAGAGAACGAACAAGAGTAATGTAGGCAGTCTCTTTAGTACATCTGTAGCATCTTGTAAGTGATCTGACAATGAAACACATTCTTTCTTTTGCCTTCCCCAGAACATTTTCTACGTTCTCTCCCATTTAGATTGTTCTTAATTGTAATTCCTATGCATTTAATCGAATTACAGCCTTCAGATAAGACTGGTTTCTCGTGTAACCGGAGTTCGTTCGACAGGTTCGTTTTAGCACTGATGTGGCTGACCTCACACTTCTCATTATTTAGCACCAATTTACAATTTTTGCACCATACAGATATCGTATATATATATATATATATATATATACAGCAGGAGACCTAAAACGCTACCTTGGGGAACGCCAGAAATCACTTTTGTTTTATTCGATGAGTTTCTCTCAGTTGCTATAAAATGCGAACTCGTGAACTCGCCGATATTGCATATGCACGCAATTTCACTACCAGCTGCTTGTGTGGTACAGTGTCAAAAGCCTTTTGGAAATAAATTTGAAATCCCGTGTTAATAGCATTCAACACTTCGTGTGAGCAAAGAGCTAGATGTATGTCGCAAGAACGATATTTTCTAAATCTGTGTTGACTGACCGTCAGTATACAGTCTTACAGTATGAACGTGGAGTCTTCTGAAAGGAGAAAAAGTTTTTGTCGGTGTTCTTATGAACGCGAAGTGAAATCTTTTATTTATGTGATATGTAGGAACTACTCCAAGCTTTCTTGATGCATTAACGCCAGTGCAGTTATCATCTTTTTTACGTAATTGTTGAGTTCGTCTCATATTCCATTACGAAGCAACGGTCCCTGGACAACAATTAAAGTCAAGTTTCTGAAGGATCATTAGGGTTTAAACTCGTTTCGCAGAATTTTATAACCGTGCATACACCTGTTGTTGTGACAAATAAGATTGTTATTAAGCTTATTGATGCTACTTTTCACCAGAAAAATAACTGAAGGCCAGTCAGGGTAAAATTTTTCATTTCTTCTGCAAATGGCCATCGCAGTTTAACTTCACGTACAAACAAAAATGAAAAGCCAAAATCCGTTGTGCCTAACAGACAATTAATACGCCAATACAAGATCAGTGAGATGTCCAACGAGCCATCAGCCGGATCAAGTGATGGGGACTGACAGCGGATTAAAAACGGGCCCGTTTCAGTATCGGGAAATTACGGTGCTAGCTTGCGATGGCGTTTTAAGCCGCCGGTGATTTCAGGGCCGCCAGCCAGGAAGGGACCAAACAGAGCGGCTCTGTGCTTCGCCCGCGGGCAGTCGAGGCGTGGGCGGCAGGTTACGTATAAATTGAAAAGCGCTGTAGCCGGCCGTGGACGGCGGAAACGGAGGGGGGAGAGGAGAGAGGTGGGGGAAGGTGCTCACGCGTCTGTTCGTCAGTTCACGTCAACGACAGCGCAGCTTTACGCCCCGTCATGTGCGACTCTGTTTACGTTCTCCCTTCATTAGCACAGTATCAAGCGCGAGCAGGCTGCCATATGTCACACTGTAGCACGCCCTGTTGGTATAAGCGGGGCACGTATTTTGTCTCAATGACAAAATTTTCTTACTACCATCATACATATTATTGGAGTCTGACTGTGTAGTAGGCCGGCTCTTAAGTGACACTTTCTCTAAAAACATTAAAATTTGTCACAGGTAGCTGATATTGTCAGTATAGAAACAGAGATCTGTTGTTTCAATGAATGTTTTTTTTTTAGAAAAAAAAAATCTTCATTAGCTACGATCACATATAGGAAAATTGACATTTCTACCGTTTCTGGTCATCTTCAGATCGGAATATAAAAAGCCAAGTCGAAGATAAGAGGTCACCTTTGTCAAATAGCTATTAACAATCTTGTACTTCAGTCCGGGACCGCGCGACTGCTACGATCGCAGGTTCGAATCCTACCTCGGGCATGGATGTGGGTTGATGTCCTTAGGTTAGTTAGGTTTAAGTAGTTCTAATTCTAGGCGACTGATGACCTCAGATGTTAAGTCCCATAGTGCTCAGAGCCATTTGAAACATTTGAAACAATCTTGTAAATGGTCTTCACGGGTTTGCCGCCGGATCACGTTGTGCAAATTCCCAAATATTTCCTCGGAGCAACTATCCGACATCTTCAGGTAGTTCAACCTTGCTGGTGACTAGGTACGAATAACTGTAGCCGCACGTCGACGCCCCGTTTCTAGAGCACGCGCGCGAAGTTTGCGCAGACGTGGAAATCAAGCATGCGCAGTGATTTGCAGTTATACGAGTATGGTGCCATATTCAAACTCCCTCTGCCGAAAATTGCAGAGCTTGCGTGTAACGCGAGTATATAGGTCTAGTTTGTATAGACGAGAACTTTTCTCGTACATTCAAAGCAGGGTTTAAGTTAGGCATGGTGATTATCGCCTAAATATTCGGTTTTTTATATGACTATACATGCTTTCCGACGAACTGTTGAAAATACACATCTCGGGTTTACAGCAAAATCATACTGTGTTCAGTCCTACAATGAACTGCTCGATATCTTCAGTGGTGGTAGTTGCTGCTGCCGTCGGTAGAAGACGTTACTGATGATAATGGCGTGGCGGTAAGGGAATTTATCAGGCCTGGAGCAGGCAATACGCGTGAGTGGGAAGACGCTCGCAGTTGGAGGAAAGTGCCACCTGCTGGGAGCTGCAGAAAGGCCTTCCGCGCGTGCGTTGTGGGCAATGACTACGCTGCTGGACGCTCCGGTTGTTAAAAGCTGAATTAAATCCAAGCAGTGCTCTGCTTCGAGTTATGGCTCGGAAGTTCTTGTTTTTTCTGTTTGTTCTGCTTTAATGGCAGCTGGTGCTGAATTCCAGGCGGCACTTAACCTAAAACGTGCATCCCTGTTGATACTATTCTACACTCTACGAAAATGTATGGACTCCTTAACAACACAGACCCAGGTGAGTCTTACGGATAAAATTTCAGTCTTTTGGTAAAACATTCTGTGCCTCCTGAATAGGCAATGCTCCATTACTACTGATTTATCAGGCTCCCCAAGGCATGTATGACGAAGGTGTTCGACGCAACGTTCTTGCACGAATCGTCATCTCTGTCCAATATAAGTTTTTCCACATTGGTATGGGATCTTATACACGCCACATTTCCTAAGGCCAAGGTCGTCTTAGACCGAGCACAATAAATTCCGCAGTTTTTTCTGGTGGCCGAAATACACGCTTGATGTCGTGCGTTTTGAGGATTATTTCCATTTTTGAAGACATGCTGCCAAAATACGGCAAGAACGCAGTTGCACTGTGTGCCTGTATAACTTCATTTACATTCCTGAATTTGCTTAGAACTGAATGCATGGAGTATGTGTCTATCGGAATAGCCAACAGAACGGCTATTCCGATAGACAGATAAAGGTGTCGCAGCTCACCAGATAGACTGTCGGCATCTGAGACCACATGTGCTCTGTGCACTAAAGAGAGTAAGACACTGCCGTGTTGTGCAGGGTGATGACAACTTCTGGCCTGCAAATATAGCACCGTGGGAGTTGGTTTGCGATAGACTCTATCTCCCAGGGTACCATCACGTTTTCTTCTGACCAAGGCATCCAGGGATGGTAAAATGCCGTCTTTTCCACTTCTATTGTGAACTACATATTTGGATGGAGAGAGTTCAGATGCCGGAGACACACAGGTAGTGTCTCTTTTCTGTGGGGCCACACCACACGAGTTCATCCACATACCGCCAGAACCAGGAAGGTTTTAGACTTACCGCCTGCAGTGCTTTTCCCTCAAAGTCGCCCATAAAATAGTTGACCACCATGGGGGACAGAGGACTTTCCATGGCGACGCCGTCCACTTATTCAAAATACTGGTCTTCGAGTAAGAAATGATTTGAGGTAACCACATGTTTAAAATGCTACAGTGTCCTCCTCAAACTGGCTGCTGATAAGCTCTAATGGGTCCTGCCGAGGTACTTTCGTAAATAATAGTGGAACAT
Organism: Schistocerca gregaria; assembly: GCF_023897955.1. Classification (NCBI taxonomy): domain Eukaryota; kingdom Metazoa; phylum Arthropoda; class Insecta; order Orthoptera; family Acrididae; genus Schistocerca; species Schistocerca gregaria. The sequence continues at coordinate 106,425,008 of NC_064921.1, read as the reverse complement.
CAAAGCTAACCAAAATATTCGACAATTATGACTTAAGTGTCTTCAGTCGTCCTATGAAGTTCTCTGAATTCGAAATGTAATGGTCACACTTGGCTAAGAGAGGTCCCTACAGCGTAGTAATATGTTTAACCAGAAAATGCGTAGGAGCTCCGATGTTGCTCATTACTGCATGAAGAGGAGACCCACCCTTATGTATCTTTGGTAGGCAATACAGACTTGGCAGCAGGTCCCCGGCATTGTTTAAACATGTGCTTACCTCAACTTACTTCTTATTCAGTGACCAGTATTTTGAACAAGTCGACGGTGTCCCCATGGGAATTCCTCTGTCTCCCATGATGGCCAACTATTTTATGGGAGACTTTGAGAAAAAAACACTGCGGTCGGCAAGTCTAAAACCTTCCTGCCTCTGGCGGTATATAGAAGATACATTAGCGGTGTGGCTCCACAGAACAGAGATATTACCTGTGTTTTTCCGGCATTTGACAGTTCAGGAAGAAATGTAGACTGTAGAGGGTTCGTCTATGCACGGGGAAGTCAGCGCTAGTGCAGTCGCACGTCGCACCGGCATTCCATACACTACTGTTTGGTTGGCACTTACGCGTACCCTCAGAAGCTATCCGTACAAAATCCATCGGGCATTTGCGGTGTGGGGATTTCAAAGGATAGCGGAAGACGACGATTGGTTGAGTTACTTGTTGTGGACCGACGAAGCTCATTTCAAGCTCCGAGGGTCTGTCAACGCCCACAACTGCAGAATTTGGGCTACCGAAAATCCTAGAACTGTCGTGGAAACTCCATTACTCGACGAGAAAATCACGGTATGGGTTGGATTTACCACATCTACCGTTATCGGGCCTTTTTTTCTTCGAGGAAATGCGTGATTCTGGTTTTGTAACTGCTACCGTGACGGGCAAGAGGTTCGCCGATATGTTACAGAATCGCATCATCCCCAGCTTGGCTGATAAACACCTGCTGGAACGTACGATGTTTATGTAGGATGGCGGTCCACCCCATATTTCTAGACGCGTGAAAGATCTCTTGCGCGCGTCGTTTGGGGATGATCGCGTGCTCAGCCACCACTTTCGTCATGCTTGGCTTCCCAGGTCCCCAGACCTCAGTCCCTGCGATTATTGGCTTTGGGGTTACCTGCAGTCGCAAGATCGACTGACATCTCTAGGGATGCTGAAAGACAACATGCGGCACCAATGCCTCAGCATAACTCTGAACATACTTTACAGTGCTGTTCACAACGTTATTCCTCGACTACAGCTATTGTTGAGGAATGATGGTGGACGTATTGAGCGGTTCCTGTAAGGAACATCATCTTTGCGTTGTCTTACTTTGTTATGCTAATTATTACTATTCGTATCAGATGAAGCGCCATCTGTCGGACATGTTTTGAACTTTTGTATTTTTTTTTTTTTTTTGGTTCTAATAAAACCCCAGGGTCATTCCAAGCACGTGTGTCAATTTGTACCTCTCTATCTACATTATTCCGTGATTTATTCAGGTTTCAAATTTATACTGACTTTTTGATTACCCGGAAAATGAAGATGCGTAGGCAACCATTGCAACGGCGTTCTTGCCCTATTTTGGCGGCATGTCTTCAAGTATAGAAAGAATCCCCAAAAGACACGATATCAAGTGTGTTCGGCGGCCACCAGTAAAACGGAGGAATTTATTGTGCTCGGTGAAAGACGACCCTGGCCTTAGGAAACGCGGCGTGGATAAGATCCAGCGCCAATGTGGAAAATCGCATACTGGGTAGAGGTGCCGAACCGCGTCGAACGTCATCGTCATACAAGCCTGGGGGAACCGGATAAATCAGCGGTAGCGGAGCATTGCCTGGACACGAATCATCGCATGTTTTACGAAACGACTAAAATTTTATCCCCAGTGTCTTCTTCCTGGAAATGTGTTGTTATGGAGGCCATACACATCCGTACGGCGGATTATCAACACGGATACAGTTTTTCAGTTAAACGCCGCCTCGAATCCAGCAGTGACTGCCATTAAAGCCAAACAAGTAACGAAAACAAGAACATCCGACTCATGACTCTGCGCAACGCAGCTTTTAACCACAGGAGCGTCCGGCAGCACTGTCATTCTCCACAGCGCACGCGCGGAAGGCCTTTCTGCCGCTCCAGCAAGGAACACTAGGAGCGCCGCTTTCCTCCAACTGCGAGCGTCTTCCCGCACACACGTGTTGCCTGCGCCAGGCGTGATAAATTTCGACACCGCCGCGCGACCATCATCAGTCACGTCTTCTACCGGTGACAGCAGCGATTACCACCACCTGGAGATGTCTAGCAGTTGCACCGAAGAAATATTGTAGGGTTTACACAATGCGACCCAGCACCAAACCCGAGAAGTGTATTTGCAACTGGTTTTCGGTTGTATTGCGTTTTTTTTTTTTTTTCAAGCCAGTTTAACCTGACCGTTAAAACGGTCAAAATAACCAGTTTCTCGCGCAACCGATTTTCTTTTTTTATCCTTATTATTTCCCGTTATAAACGTAGAAATCGAACAAAGATTGAAAAGTTTTGACTCCCTCAGTTTCAAGACACATATAATCAAAATATTAAACAGCGAAATAAAAGAAAACAGTCCGCCTACCGTTCACCGCTTTTCTCGACAAGCTGTAAGTGGTTCAATGATACAAAAAAATAACAGTATTCTTCTACTGATTCTAAGTTTTCGAAACTCTGCTCAAAAATCACGTTGTAATCGGAGATTTGGGTATTCCGGATAGTCAGTTGTAAAGGTTGAAGAGTTGAAAAAATACATTTTTCGTGTTCATTTGTCCGTTTTCAAGGGCTACAAGCAGATACAGGCATGTTATGTAGTCACAGGCAGCAAATCAGCTACTTTCTATTTTTATAAAATGAATGAACTGCTGTTAAGTTTTGAATTTATTGCTGATATACTTCCTCTTTTTTATTTGATAGAAGTGGCAGACAAATCTTAGATCTTTTGAGATATTTGATGCAATCTACTTAATTGCTGTGTCACTTCGTAAAAATATTTCCAGTCCAGATTAGGTGTCAATCTGCAATACAAGAGATGTTCGGCAACGACACGCTACGACACATGGCAACAGGGACATTATTCTCTTAGCAATGTGTTTGTCTTTGTCGTTCATTTCTGTTGGCAATGTTACTAATGTAACACTAATTGCTATTCCCATTTTCTATAACAACGCAATATTTCTAATCAATGCAAATTTTATTAACTGAAAATACTCCTTTTCTAAAAAGAAACAAGGTTTATGTAAAAATGAAAAATTTTAGCACTGTTGCTATGGATAATTGATATTTCGGTTTTTTACTTGGTTATCAGCAAAAAGTGAAAAAATACATATTACAACAGAGACAAAAAAATACCGAAAATACCGGTTATAGTAATATCGACGCCAATTTATTATTCAAAATTATATTCACGACAGCATTGTATGAGGAATGTGACTAAAATTTGATCCTGTTCTCGTAATACAAATAAAAATGACTTCATTGTTAATCAAATAATAAATAATTATTGTCAGTGACATAATTTAATATTTTGTAAAAAATTATATCTCAGACAATACCGAGGTAAAAAAAAAATTACGAAAATTTCAATCTTTTTTTATCAATGATTTTTGTAGTTAAATCCTTCTTCTTGTTCAGACCGTTGTACTCATAGAATGTAATTGATGTCTCGTAACACGGAGGTCTGTAAAAAACTGTGTAAGTTGCTAACCGATATTTGAAAATAGAATTTATGTGTCACTGAAATGAACCTTCTTTGTTTGGAGTTTTATTTCATTGTAATTCTCGTCCTATATAAATGTTAAGATTGCTGCTCTCCTACAAAAGATCAGAGCCACTAGAGCTATTGATCTACAGCCCAGTTCTTTAGTAACTGGTGAATATTAAGTCTTTTAGCCAGGAGGGGCAGGTCTCGCACACCGCACCTGCACACGTACCTTACGCTACGACACATGGCGACAGGGACATTATTGTCTCAGAAATGTGTCTGTCTTTGTTGTTCATTTTTGTTGGCATTGTTACTAATATAGCTCTAATCGCTTTTCCCATTTTCTGTAACAACGCAATATTTCAAACCAATGCAACTTTTATTAATTAAAATTACTCCTTTAAAAATAGGGGTTTTTGTAAAAATGAAAAATTTTAGCACTGCTGCTATGGCTAATTAATATTTCGGTTTTTTACTTGATTATCAGAATAAAAATTTAAAAAATACATGTTACAAACGACACAAAAGGAATACCGAAAAATACCGGTTATTATAATATCCACGCCTATATTTTATTCAAAATAATATTCACAACAGCACGGTATGAGGAATGTGACTGAAATTTGATCCTATTCTTGTAATACTAATAAAAAGGACTTCATTGTTAATAGAATAATAAACAATTATTGTCAACGGTATAATTTAATATTTCGTAAAGTATTATATCTCAGACAATACCCATGTAAAAAGATAAAGAAAATTTCAATCTTTTGTTATCTGTGATTTTTGTAGAAAAAACCTTCTTGTTCCAACTGTTGTACTGATAGGGAGTGATTGATCTAGGTATGTTGCTAACCGATATTTGAAAATAGAGTTTTTGTGTTATTGAAATGAATCTTCTTTGTTTGGGGTTTTATCTCACTGTAATTCTCGTCCTATATAAATGTTACGTTTTCTGCTCAGCTGCAAAGGCAGCAGCCATTGGCGCTACTGATCTACAGCGCAGTTCTTTAGTAACTGGTGCATATTAAGTCTTGTAACATTGAGAAATCTTTTCAGATGTTAATGGATATAGTGAAGGTGCGAAAAGATTTTATACATATACAGGGTGGTCCATTGATAGTGACCGGGCCAAATATCTCACGAAATAAGCATCAAACCAAAAAACTACAAAGAACGGAACTCGTCTAGCTTGAAGGGGAAAACCAGTTGGCGCTATGGCTGGTCCGCTAGATGGAGCTGCCATAGGTCCAACGGTTATCAACTATTTTTTAAAATAGGAACACCTATTTTTTATTACATATTCCTGTAGTACGTACAGAAATATGAATGTTTTAGTTGGACCACTTTTTTCGCTTTGTGATAGATGGCGCAATATTTCACACATATGGCTCACAATTTTAGACGAACAGTTACCAACAGGTAGGTTTTTTAAATTAAAATACAGAATGTAGGTACGTTTGAACATTTTATTTCGGTTGTACCAATGTGATACATGTACCTTTGTGAACTTACCATTTCTGAGAACGCATGCTCTTACAGCGTGATTACCTGTAAATACCACATTAATGCAATAAATGCTCAAAATGATGTCCGTCAACCTCAATGCATTTGGCAACACGTGAAATGACATTCCTCTCAACAGCGAGTTGTTCGCCTTCCGCAATATTCGCACTTGCATTGACAATGCACTGACGCATGTTTCAGGCGTTGTCGGTGGATCACGATAGCAAATATCCTTCAACTTTCCCAACAGAAAGAAATCCGGGGACGTAAGATCCGGTGAACGTGCGGGCCGTGGTATGGTTCTTCGACGACCAATCCACCTGTCATGAAATATGCTATTCAATACCGCATCAACCGCACGTGAGCAATGTGCCGGACATCCATCATGTTGGAAGTACATCGCAATTCTGTCATGCAGTGAGACATCTTGTAGTAACATCGGTAGAACATTAAGTAGGAAATCAGCATACGTTGTACCATTTAGATTGCCTTCGATAAAATGGGGGCCAATTGTCTTTCCTCCCATAATGCCGCCCCACACATAAACCCGCCAAGGTCGCTGATGTTCCACTTGTCGAAGCCATCGTGGATTTTCCGTTGACCAATGGTGCATATTATGCCGGTTTACGTTACCGCTGTTGGTGAATGACGCTTCGTCGCTAAACAGAACGCGTGCAAAAAATCTGCCATCGTCCCGTAATTTCTCTTGTGCCCAGTTGCAGAACTGACACGACGTACAAAGTCATCGCCATACAATTCCTTGTGCACATAAATATGGTACGGGTGCAATCGATGTTGGTGTAGCATTCTCAACGCCGACGTTTTTGAGATTCCCGATTCTCAGCAATTTGTCTGCTACTGATGTGCGAATTAGCCGTGACAGCAGCTAAAACATCTACTTGGGCATCATCGTTTGTTGCAGATCGTGGTTGACGTTTCACATGTGGCTGAACACTTCCTGCTTCCTTAAATAACGTAATTATCCGGGTTCGGACACTTGGATGATGTCGTCCAGGATACCGAGCAGCATACATAGCCGTTGGGCGTTTTGATCACAGTAGCCATACATCAACACGATATCGACCATATCCGCAAATGGTAAACAGTCCATTTTAACATGGGTAACGTATTACGAAGCAAATACCGTCAGCACTGGCGGAATGTTACGTGATACCACGTACTTACACGTTTGTGACTATTACTACGCCGTCTATCACAAAGCGAAAAAAATTGTCCAATTAAAACATTCATATTTCTTTATGTACTACACGAATATGTAATAAAAATATATATAAGGAGTAAAACTGCCTGAACCAGAATCGATACGTGATTGTCTTATGTTAGCCGCCATCTTAGTGAAATATTGCACCGGCATTTTTAATTGATTTTCTATACAGACATAAATATTGTTGATTATAATTGCGATAGTAATTGTGTATTGGTGACTGAGAACCCACTCTTAGGTAATAAATTCCAATTATACTGTGAATACATTGCACTTCTCTGAATGCAAACGGCATCTTCGATGTAAATTCTTGTCTGCTGATGTATGAAGCCTGATTATTTCGTAACAATTTTTTATGAAATATTTTTACAGGAAAATACATTAGTGTTGTGTACGTGTGATATTATGTAACAAAACTGTTCATTCTGTTGAAGGAAATGTGTTGCCACCTCGGATAACAGTAGCGTTAAATTCGATAAACGATCTGCAGCTAGCAAAGAGTCTTTTAAACAACAGCACTGAAATTAATAAAATCATTACGCTTTCTTAGTTCACATTACTTATCATACATTTAGCTTGTTTGCTGGTTATGTATGATTACTTTTGTGAATGAACTTAGTGCCATTTACACTGCTTGACAGACAACATTGGTACACGTTCCCAGGTGGAGGTTTCTTTAACAAAATAACAATCATTAGCTGAGAAAGGCAGTGAGTAAATAAAACCTCATGGTACATTAATAATGAGTAAGTAGTGTTATTTTAATCTTGCTGCAATTGTACAACACGGAATTACACCTCACGCCACATTATTCACAACTAAAATATCGGCATATCGGTCCGTTTTTCCCATCCCTAGTTCATTTCGCAGTTGCTTTTTGCTTCTCGAGGTCGAAGAAAGAGTCGAATATCAATGCAGCACTCGAAAAAATGCGACAACGTGCTGCTACAGGAACAAACGATTTTTTAGAATCTCACCTTTCATTACAAGAGGAGAAAGTGGACGTGCGTATAACTTTATTCTATTGAGCCTTGCGGAAGCTGGCAATGGGACACGGTGATTCCACTTAGGCTGTAAACACAAACAAGCCCTAACAACCTGTCAAAGGAGGTGTCACATACCGTCCCAGAATGGGACAACGATGTTCTACAGAACCAATCAACACAGGCTAAAAACACACCCCTTTAGGTTTCATCGGACCGTAAGAATATTTCACTCAAACAAACGATAAAATGGTTTTTCCCCCAGCTAGTGGTTCACTTATTCTTCTCAAATGAACACTGTATTTTTATGGAAGAAAATCGAACGGATTTCTAGCCCCGCTGAATCTATAAGTTGACATACGAAGAATACTAAAATAAGCGAGGACACGAAAAAGAAAATCTGCTTGGCGTCATCATCAGATAAGCTGTAGTATTAATTAACATTCCCAACAAAAGCTGTGGCGTTTATGCCACACTCATGGCCAAATTTATTATAGTTTATTTGCTATTATTTAATACACAGTTTTGAAAGATTTTGTTACGTGAGGCTATTTAGTTGGTAGGTTCAGAAAGCAAACCCATCGAACGACGCGCCAAACGGTCACAGCGTGAGAAAGGCCGAGCGAGCAATAGATAAATGGTACTGAAGCAGAGACAGTGGGGATTCACTGACCGCGCTGGACGTCAAGAAGCGTATCCTTTATTGTTTAAGTTTACTGTTTGGGTACTAATATACAGTTCCAACATATCTGATAACGTTACTGGTTAATAATAATTTCAATATCAATCAGCAGGAAACGGCAATTACAAATTTTAATTACTATCAGTGTTTATCGGTGGAAGGAACGGACCAGTCACAAGTGCACACTGAGAAGGCAGGTACAAGAGTGCTAAGACAGCTCACAACTAATCTACAATCGGTTTCAGAGGATGTAATATATGAATCCGTGTATAAAATATGATCTCATGTAAGGACAAAAAACAGCCTGTTGAAAAATTGCCTAGGATGACGCACTTGTGCGATGTTGTGCTAATTTACGTCATTCTACGGTCAGTTTTCAAGGTGGCAACACGCAAACTAGTGTGTGAAGAGCTACTCCTAGTAAAGACGGAATTACTTGTTGAAGTTGCCTCTGAAAACATATTTCTGTGATCTGGTGTGGATTCTAAGATGGTGTAAAGGATTTTCTGACTTTGGCGGTGCTGGGAGGCTAATAATGGATGACAGTGCATCTTCTTAATAAATTTCACGACAGACTGGATTTAGAAACCGTTTTACTAATTTTGCAACTGGACAAATGGAACAAAGTTAGTTGGAGCCCTAACATTTTACGAATCTCATTACGCTTAACATTTAAAGCTGTCCACTTGCCACATTCACTATTATGCACTGTTTACTGCACAAACATTAGAGCTCACGACCTGAGGAGAAGAAACCATGTGGCACAACGTCTATGAGACACGAAGTGAGCAAGTTCGACTAAATTCAGTATGTGTGGGAAATGGGGGAGGGGTTTAGATGCACTTGGCTTTCTTACCTAAATCACACGTAGAATCACTGTGCGTCTCCGTGTACATATTGTGGCACATGATATTTCGAACATTCATTCCTCTGTCTGCTGTGATAGTTTTTTTAATTATTATTGGTGACGCAGGCTAACGATTTTACAACTTCAGAAATGACTCTCACTGAGGATCTGCGAATTCTAGATGAATTTTTTAATCGATGGCGACTCAAAGTAAACAGAAATAAAACTGAATCCTCCACCTTCCATCTGAGAAATAGGCATGCTCGCTATAAACCGCAAATTTCCTTTAGAAATCAGTTGCTGTTATATAACCCATTCCCAAAATATCTCGGCGTGACCTTGGATCGTTCGCTAACATATAGAAAACACCTAACTGAAACAGCTTTAAAAATGAGAACCAGAAGCAATATATTACACAAACTCTCCGGAACAAGCTGGGGACCTAAGGCATCAGTACTCAAAACAACTGCCTTGTCACTTGTATACTCTGTCGGGGAATATTGCAGCCCAGTATGGCTGAACAGCGCTCACACAGCCATGGTAGACACGCAGCTGAATGTAGCCATGAGAAGCGTATCCGGGACAATAAAATCCAATCCACAGAATGGCTACCTGTTTTGTCTAATATTGCACCACCGAAGTTACGACGTCAAGCAGCGTTGAAAAGGGAATGGGAGAAATGCTCCAAGAATCCCGAGTTACCTCTACACCAGGACTGTGATTCCACTCAAAGGCAACGTCTTAAGTCCAGGAAACCCTCCTGGAGACTTCGAAAAAGGCTTACTTCTTATGGATTCCAACCAGAAACAGCATGGCGGGAAGAATGGTTCGCAGCCAATCCCGATTCTGCAGGTCTCATTGCTGATCCTACACGAGTCCCTCCTGGATTCCACTTACCTAGGAGGTCGTGGACCACCCTAAGCCACATACGCACCAAGCACGGAAGATGCCAGGACTTGAAGCATAAGTGGGGAATCGCTGAAAGCGCCAAGTGTGACTGCGGACACCAACGACAAACAATACAACACATAGTCACAGAATGTCCCCTACAGAAATATGCTGGAACTCTGACCAGCATATATGAGGTCTCTGAGGAAGCAATCTCCTGGCTGGATACTTTAGATATTAACCTATAGTTTTTATTACAAGTTGAAGCTCTGTTTGTCAGTATTACTGTTTATAAAAACCACTTTTTCTCTTTTACATGTAACTCATCCTAGTGTTTTTATCCATATGAATATTATTGATTTATCGATCTAATCTAAGCCTTTTATTACCATAAATGAATGTAATCTATTTTATTTGTAGCATATGCATATTGTGTTACCAGTAACATCATTGCTGTTCAATTCAAGTAATGTATCCTTGATCCCAAACGAAGTAATAAAATAAAAAACCAGGTTAAAACATTTTTTTTAGTATACATTAACGCAAATGATGATTATAAAATCGTTCCACACATCTAACTCAAATTAAATTCCCTTGAATCATAAATGTCGATCTAATTAATTCGTTGATGCTGTTCTAAACTATTCCCACATTAGTAAATAGTTTGAATTCCATATATAACATCTTAATTCTAGTTGTAACTTCTAAGCTAGATGCAAATCCGTAACGATTATAGATTCTTGGTTTTTCTTGTACATTCAAGATAGTGTGTTGTCAACGTCGATACTATAATTAGGTACGAAATTTCGGTGGCCCATAAAATTCAGTTTGAGGGTCGTTAGGGACACCAAATTTTGTCAAATCCTCGTCTATATGGTGTAGAAAACGCTAACCAATGTGTAGTATTCCCTATGAAAATCATCTACACAGTAACGAAGGAAAATATTGCTACAAGCAAATTTTCCGTATTAAAAGTGCTGTTTTATACTAAGGATGTCTTCCTTTGACCAAATTAACTTTCAGTGGCAATGAAAGTTATCATAGTATTAATGATATAGAGGATACAGCGTATAAAATAGTTGCTAATTATAGTTTATCGAAACTAAAGTCAGCCAGATAGAATTCAGTTATGACAGACTAATCTACTGACGTCACTCACTCAAACAGAAACTCTGCATTTATATGTGAAAACAGTGCAGAAGGGGAAAATGTAAACGTACTGCTTTACACTGTGTCCACTAATAGCATGTACTGCGAGAGAGATATATTCATGTGTTGTAGGAATTTTGGGTATGTATGTCGCTGATAAGAGCAAATGCTCCTCAGCTGCTACTGATGGTGCATCCGTTACGACAGGGGTTAGATATGGGCTTGCAATTTTTAAGAAGAACTACCCCTATATATTGTCTGTGCACTGTATGGCCCATCGTTTAGCTCTAGCAGTCAGTCAAGCAACTGAATATTGAGAGGATATTGTAGGGTTTCAAAATATTCTAGAGTATATAGTTACTTTGAACAGTCATCAAAGAATTCCAAAGCATTAAATTATATGTAAAAAATACTTAACGAGCTGAGAGAAATAACTTTTAAAACTTTTGAGATTCGCTGTCTTCCATTGGGAGAGGCAGTATATTCACAATATAAAAACTGAAATTCTTTGGTATCTGTGCTGGAAAAAGATAAATAACACGTTCCTTCTAGCTTACAAAAAAATGTAAAGTGTCCAACATTTTCGTTAGTATTGTTATGCAAGACTTCATGTTACTTGTTGACAAATGGAGTTTGACTTTTCAAAATTTAAGACCCGTGTGCATACTAATTTGCGTGAACTCATTCATACAAATGCTGGAGGACGTTAACCTGAAATCTGGTCCAAATTACAGTTTTTTCTTGTTAAGTGCCTTCAGAATTTAAAGAAGGTGAATTCGACTTGTCTATTAATTTAAATGATCTATTACTGTAATGGTCATTGTTTAAGATAATGTTGAACAGTAGATGCACTGGAATGAATTTCAGAGAGCTTCATTTATGATAATAAGGTAAGTGAATAATTCCCCCTTGTGGATTTAATTATAGAATACGCCTCTGTCCACTGCACACAATTGAATGCAGCGAGGATTTAGTTGCTTGAACAATATAAAAACTGAAATTATAAATCGTCCTTCTGCGGGAAGAATTTGTAAATTTCAGATAATTAATGTTGGAGGGCCATCTCGCAATGATTTTTATTTTGAAAAGACATCCATTGGGTGGATTCATTATATGGACTGTGCATAAAAATCGAAATATTCTAATGTGATATGATATACGTAACGCAAAATCCACAAATCAGTACTGATATTTTACTGTAGTGTAGATATCGTATGGAATGTGTGGATCTATTATATGTGTAGAAGCTACTTTTAAAAAAATAATAAAATTTCATTTAATAGATCATTATTAACTTCAGTTCAGTATACACATATTTCTCTTTTCGAACCCTCATTAATAGTATAACATATAAAATTTCCTGTAAGCAGAATTTTGCATAAACTTTTCATTTTTTGCACAAATGTAATTCTGATTTGTGCACTTTTGCGACATCATTTCATTTTGTAGCATAAACGTACGACAGAGAAAGCTCCATGCGAGACTTGATTTCGCGTATTTCATTACAATTTTATTGCAATGATCATGTCTCGCTTTGTACGGTGGGCACTAACAGAATATTTTCGCGTTCAGACAAACAAGCTGGTGATCGAAAGTGAGATCCTTCCGCAACGAGAAACGCCTCTGTTTTAATGGCTGCCACCAGAACTTGCTTTTCAGATGGGTGACACGGTCTCGCCTATTCCGTGATAATACAAAACGACTGTCCTTCTTTGGACACTTTCGATATTCTTCGTCAGTTCTGCCTGGTAAGTATCTCATGCCGCACAATAATACTCTAACACAGTACAGACAAGCGTAGTGTAGGAGGTCTCTTAAGTCGATCTGTTGCATCTTCTTTCTGCCAATAAAACGCAGTCTTTAGTTTCCCTTCTCGATAACATTGTCTAGGTGTTGGTTCCCATTTAAGTTATTCGTAACTGTGATCCCTAAGTGTTTAATTGAATTTACAGTCTTTAGATTTGTATGATGTATCATGTAACTGAAATTTAACACATACCTTTTAGTACTTATCTCGACGACTTCACACTTCATAATTTCGTTGAAGTGACAGAAGTCGTGAGATAGCGATGTGCACACATACAGATGGCGGGAGTATCACGTACACAAAATATCAAAGGACGGTACATTGAAGGAGCTGTTATTTGTACTCAGGTAACTCATGTTACGCGGGGATTAAGTGCCTTTGAAGGCGGAATGGTAGTTGGAGCTAGACACTTGGAGCATTCATTTGCGGAAATCCTTGGGGAATACAATATTCCAAAATCCACAATGTCAAGAATGCGCAGACAGTACCATATCTGAGGCATTACCTCGCACCACTGACAACGCAGTGGCTGACGCTCTTCTCTTAACGACCGAGAGCAGAAGCTATTGCGCAGACTTGTCAGTACTGACAGACAAGCAACACTGCGTGAAATAACTGCAGAAATCAATGTGGGACGTACGACGAAAGTACCCATTAAGACAGTACGACGAAATTTGGCGTAAATGGCCTATGGCAATACACGACTTACGCGAGTGCCTTTGTTAGAAGTGTGGCATCGCCAGCAGCGCCTCTCCGGGGCACCATATCTGTTGGACTCAGATGACTGGAAAATCATGTCCTGTCGAACTGAATCGATCAATGACTGTAAACGGTTACATTCGGCTACTTGGAGAGCATTTACAGCCATTCATGGACTTCATGTCCCCAAAAAACGATGTCATGTCATTGCGGCTGAACTGTGCGCCATTGGTTTGAAGGACTTTCTGGACAATGATTTAGCCAGCCAGATCGCCAGACCTGAATCCCATTGAACATTTGGGGAACATAATACAGTGGTCTGGTCCTGCACAACATCCCGCACCTGCAACGCTTTCCCGGTTATGGAAGGCTGAAGAGACAGCATGCTTCAATATTACTGCAGGATACTTCCAATAAGTTGAGTCCACGACACGTCGAGTTGCTGCACTACACCTGCTAAAAGAAGGTCCAAATCGATATTAAGAAGTATCCAGTGACTTTTGTCTCCTCATTATATAATAAGAGAGCCCATGACCAAAACCTGGCTAGTAGTTTAACGCCTAAAACCGTGCAAAGTAGTTGGATTATATGAACTTGAAAACGACTAGGTGGGCAGTCACGGCTTCGCGGGGACCATTTCTATCACATGCTATTATCACAATATGTCAGTTATGAAATATGTACGCATTCTTTGTCATTTCATTACGAGAATGTTTGTTTTCAGACATGCTGATCGTACCATTTGGACTGAGCACATTGTCAAAAATGTAAACAAATTTTACTGTACTCTGTTATAGCCACCCAGTCACATTTTTTAAAAACGTTTTGAATGGCTATACGGATCACCAAATTACTATTTTCAGACATTTTCGGTATTGCCTATACTCACAAAACTGAAAAGAACGTTCCGGCACTGTCGCTCGATTCACCACAACGCATGCGTCTGCATTCTGTTTTGAGCGTCGTAACGATACTCATTTAGACTGTCCATAAACTACCTGGTAGCAAGATCCAAGAAGTGAGGCTAGAACGAAATTTATTTGGATGGCTTTTAGCGTTATACTTACAAGAAAACAGTATTGAAAAAGTGCGGTGTCATGCGATAACCCCAGTACCGCTATCACTTTGTCACATGTCCGGAACAACAAATAAAACCGACAGATCGACGTTGATGCGAGACCTTTAACAAAAGAAAGACTGAAAGCACTGAGCTGGTATCTGTAAACGTTTTAGTCATAGACGGATTCCTTTTACTGCACACCTTAAGAGATATTCCACAAACAATCAGAGTTCTCCTGAGGAAAAGTTTTGCACACATTGCGTGAACAGGATGTCGCAAATATCGATCTGATATTTGACAGATATTTCTGTCCGGCCATTAACGACAGTGAGCATGGTCTGTGCCAAAGTATAACATCGGTAGATTTTCATATATCAGGACTACAAAAAGTTAGACCTTAGGATTTCGCAAAAGAATGAATCTATGGTTAAATTCTTGAATTAATAATTGATCACAACAGGAAAAGACGCAATGATTGTGAAGAAAACCATCCATAGGAATCACGACAATTCTTGAATTAATAATTGATCACAACAGGAAAAGACGCAATGATTGTGAAGAAAACCATCCATAGGAATCACGACATGTGCTATGAGTACAGTGTTGAAGACGGTACTGTAAATCAAACAGTTAACGAAGATCATCTCGTCAAGAATAAGAGGGGTGAGATACCAAGAATATTTACCGTGCTTGTCCAATTAATCAACGAGGTCGAACATTTGTTGGTCGTTCTGTCACTGACATCTTAATTACAAAGGTGGAAATATGAAACTTGTAAAAAGTTCCGTAACAATTTGCGTGGGTCCTGCCGTTGGTAATAGCCGCCATCATATTGATGTTTCGTATCTCTATGAAACATTGGGATAATCTCTTGAAAAATCTTTAACTGACTTCCATGCTACGAACGGCTCCGATTTCAGCTCTGCATTCTGTCGCAAGAGGAGCCATTTACAATGATGAAAAATTATACACGCTGTCAAAAGGCTTTCACAGTTTTCAGCCGATATACACCTATTACAGGAATGAATCGACTGTCTTAAAAGGATTAACGTGCAGATTATACAACGAAAATAATTAATGATGTCCATTCGACTATAATGTGGCTTTTTACAATAACATGAAAAATGAAAAGTTCACATTCTCCTACAACTCTAAATCTGGATTTATCTAATTACGACCCCTGCAGTATACCGCCGTGTAAAACAGAATTATAACAGCATTTGTTCAGAAAAAAATTGACTGCGTAAATAACTTGCTGCACTCATACGAAGAATCTAACAGATTTACACCACATAGATTTCGGATAGTAAGACAAAGAGGGAAATTACGAGTTTGTTAGTTCTCTGGTAGCGAACTAAATCCACTCAAGGTACAGTTCACATGAATTTTGTTGTAATACTTTTCTGAAGAAATGAGTATTTCGAATAATTATATATACTTTCCAGAAGAAAACATTAATGATTTTAGCAGTGACCTGGAGAATGATTTTGATGACGGCGATAATGATGATGAGTGTTATACTGGTTACGAACATGTACTTTTGCACTTTAATTAAACTCTGTTTTCCGAACTTTATCCCAATTTCATTTCTTGAAATTTATTTAAAAATCTATCAAGTTCTTCAGTACGACGCTTTTGAATAAGCTGATTATTAATCATCTCAGAATTTGAGGGTTTATGCGTATTCATCGACTTCCAACATTGATTTTCATATAATGTTTACTGATTTTTGAGTATCGAAAAGTTGTCTCATTAGAAAAGTCCTGCACTATTTGTCTGATATAAATTTTTTATACATCTGGAAAACTTATTTTATCATGTCCAATAGTTTTCAGACAGAATACATTCTTACCAATCGGTAGAATTTTTTAACATTTTCAAAACGTTTTCATAGTGGATGGTGCTCAGATTTTCTTCTGAAAACTGATTTTTTCTCATTATTCACCCAAATCTGCTACTAAAACAGATTTTCAGACAGTTTACTAAGATTTTTTGCCTTTTTTCATTTTATAAGTGCTTCCCAAGTTAACTCTACGCTTCAGGCGTCTGACAACGGTGTTTTCTTTATCCTAGATGCATCATTCAACTACATTCCAAAAGTCAGACGTATTGTTACGATACTATTCAGTAAAAGTAGTTGAAATGTTTGAAAATGCGGTCATATGAAACAGGACGCGAAAATTCCTGAAACTGTTTTTTCACCGTATTGCTATTAGTCAACAGTTTTAGTCGTGAGCTATCGTAGTACTGGAATCAAATGGCACTTTTCGCGCCATACAGACATCTTGTCTAAATCATTTTGTAATTCGGTTGATCTTCCGATGACTTTACTATACGGTAAATCATATGAAAATAATCTAAGAGGGCATCTCTGATTGCATCCTAAATCGTTTATATTGATTAGAAAGATGAGAGAGCCAAATAGCTTCTGATTCACTTGACGGCTTTCCATTAGTTACCACGAACTCTGACCTTTCTGAGAGGAAATCACGAATCCAGTCGCACAACTGAGACAATTCTCCACAGGCACGAATTTCCTTAAAGCCGCTCGTGAGGAACGATATCAAAAGCATTCTGTAAATCTAGAAATATGAAATTAATTTTGAGATTCACTATCGGTAACACTCATTACTTCATCAGAATAAAGAGCGAACTGTGTAGCACGGGAAAGGTTTTTTCTGGATCCGTGATGACTATGAACCAATACATAACTTCTTTCGAAGTAATAACAGATTTTAACCGCGGATAAACGTAGTGCAGTCCAGTAAAAGTTTCGCGCATACAATGTCGGGCAACAAAAGCTGTCGATCAGACATACCTTTGTAACTTACCGCTACTTTCCAAGCACAATCGCATATGTGTTAAAAAAAATTGTACAAATTTACTTCTCTAAATTGTGAAGGTGCCAAGCACAATTTATATAGAATGTCGTGTTTCCCTGCTTCAGCTGCCACCTAGTAACTCACCTACATCTACATCTAAATCTACACAGATACTCTGCAAATCACATTCAAGTGCCTGGCAGAGGGTTCATCGAACCAACCACCTTTACAGTAATAATTATTCCACTCTCGAACATCGCGCGGAAATGACGAACATCTGTATCATTCCTTGCGAGCTCTGATTCCCTAGTCTTATTATGAAGACCGTTTCTCCTTATATAGGTCGGAATCAACAAAATAATTTCGCACTCCGAGGAGAATGTTGTCAATTGTAATTTCGTGAGAAGGTTCCGCCGCAACGAAAAACGCATTTGTTTTAGTGGTGTCCATCCAAAATCGTGTATGATGCCAGTGACACTCTCGCCCTTATATCCCGATAAAAAGGATTGAATTTTATTTTCTTGTTTTGCCATAGGATCAGACAGGAGTCGCTTGTAGTACCACAGACAGCTTGGACTTTATGCATTTTATTTTCATTTGCGGAGTCAAAATGAAATGTCATATCACATCGTAAGGGATTCGAGAAACTTGTTTAAAGCTGTATTATCTAGAATAGATTTTGAAGTGACTGGACACTTTTCTCAGAACGCCTTATTTCTTTTTTTTTATTGGAAATTTCCAAATTGTAGTCCCTGCACACTTCGTTTATCCATTTTTATAAAGACTTATCGCTACCTCTTTTAGGGGATGATACCCATATTCAGACATAATTTTTCATAGGATATCATGGCTCACATGTGGAACGTCTTTTCAAAGTCGATAAAGACCATATGAGTTTCTAAATTAAGTTCTGTGTTTTTCTGTTGCTTTCTTAATTATAAACACATTGTCCGTGTACGAACTAATTGATCTAAATACATTCAGGTCCTCAGAAACAACAGCTTGTGTGATATTCTTCATGCGAGAGATTACTTCTGCTATATACCAAGGGTAAGGGACTTTTACATTCCTCCAACAACCATTTATTAATTTAAAACTCTTTTATGTAGCAGTAAGCTTTTTTAATTAGTTCAGCGTTTACTCCACACATTCCGGTAGTGTATAGTATTGTCATGTATGTAGTTGTGGCACCAGAGATACGTTGACGAGGCGTTACAGAAATGAGTCCTGTAGGTTGTTTCAGACCTACATACCCTTATCAAGCTGCTGATGGGTAATATCCATCCTCATTGCGCGTTTCAGCTTGGGTAGCATCTTACTCTGAAAATATGGTACTTTTAGTGTTTACAGCCCTCATGAACTGGTAGAGGGCCTTTACGGCAGCTGTAAACACTAAAACGCCCGCTTGTTGTGTTAGTTCATCAACAATGGAACGAGTTTGTATTCTTTTACTGGCAGCGCATACATCACTGAGAAGCAATGAATTCATCTTCGCACGAATTTCAATAAAGTATAGTATGTCCACTGTTAGGGGACCAAGGAGAAATGTAGGTACCGGTAATTGTTACAGTACGTGCGTTTCACTTTTCATTGTTTTGTTAACTCTTGAACATTATGCCCATCAACCTCAATTCAAGTGTTCCCGTGATGCTAAATTTTTAACGCAACTAACTACACGTGAAGCAAAGAAATTTCAATAACATTTAAATTTTATAACAGGTATCGGGAAAACTATTTTCTGTAATGCGACGCACTCTATTAAGTATGCATTATTGGAAAGTGAAACAAAGGTTGAACCTTGACTGCTGACAGTGTGCTTCGCGAAAATTTCACTGAGTGAAGCTTAGGCTTCAATTGGGTTTACAATGCCTTTGCCACGGGTACTTCAAGGTTTCATTGATGTACTTTCTCACGAAGAACCATGTGTTTAAAATCATTGCTATCTGATATCAGCCCTTTAGCATCTACATAATGAAAGTCTGGTTCACGTTTTGCAACTACTAGCGATACGAACCTAAAAATCCCTCGCAATTAAACGTCATGTTGCCCTTGTACTTCGGAGGCTACACTTGTACCTGTTTTTGATCAAGTTCCATACACAGTGTGGAAAGTTTCATCTCGATGCAAATTCTTCTGATGCAGGAAATCCTCCCCCTGGATGTTTCTTCGTAACTGCAAAAATACAGAATATGTTCGCAGCTCATTTCTCATTGGCGACTGCGCGGGCACAATCAAGTGTTCATCACGCTCGGGTGCTTTAAGGCCTTTATATCTTGTTCTACTTTCCGTTTCGTCATTATCAGTCAAGGAGTGTTGACATGACGCCTACGTATTAATTTCTCTGAATGTAACCAATTACTGTGATTTAAATTTCTCGGCTCCTTGACTCACAAAACGGCCGTTGAGGGGTAATTTCTAAAAAGCAGTTTCACGAAGTATACAAGCTAAGACCTGATCGTGCGCGATTAACATCAGACTACAATTCCCAGGCAGTGCTGAATAAGTTATATAAGAGACTTACGTAAATCTTAAATAAAATATTTATTTGGTAGAGTAACTACATTTTATGTTTTACAGGAACTGGATGAAGGAAGTAGCAGAAAACAGGAGGTGGATAACACGTCACAAGTTTAAACTTACGAACGTGGCAGTCCTGACCATGATTCCTCAGTCCAGTAAATCTCGGTAAAAATCCCCTAAAACGTCCCTAATGTGTCCGGAAATCTTGACGAAAATTATATAAGGATATTTATACAGAACATAGTGTTTTTCTTGTTTTACTTTTTTGAGTCACCAGTCTTCTAACTGGTTTGATGCTGCCCTTTACGAATTCCTCTCGTGTACCAACCCTTTCATCTCACAGTCGCAAATGCAAACTACATCGCCAATTGTGTGCTGGTTGTATTCCAATGCCAGTCTTCCTCTACAGTTTTTACCCTTTACAGCTCCTCCTGGTACCATGTAAGTTATTCCATGATGTCTTAACAGATGTCATAACATCCTTTCCCTTCTCGTTGTCAGTGTTTTCCACATCTTCCTTTATTCCTTTCCTTTCCGATTCTGCGGAGAACCTCTTCATTCCTTAGCATATCAGTCCACCTAAATTTCAACACTCTTGCGTCTCAAAGGCTTCGATTATCTTCTGTTCTGTTTTTCCCACAGTCAATGTCTCACTGCCATCGGTTCTGTGCTCCAAACGCACATTCTTCCTCAAATTAAGGTCTTTGTCTGATATTAGTAGACTTCTCTTGACCGGGAATGCCCTTTATGGCAATGATATTCTGCTCTTTATGTCTTCCTTGCTCCCTCTGTCATGTGGTTTTTGATACCTAGGTAGCATAATTACTTAACTACATCTACATTGCGATCATCAATCCTGATTTTAAGTTTCCCACTGTCCTCATTTCTCCTACTTCCTCTTACTTTCATCTTCATTCAATTTACTCGCAGTCCATTTTCTGTACTCATGAGGCTGTTCATTCCATCCAATAGATCATGTAATTCTTCTTCGGTGTTACGTATAACCAGCAATAAATAAACCAACTGGTTTGTTTTTATCTGATTTATTCCAGAGGCATCCGGTTTCAGTATTCCATTGCGCCATCGTCATGCATTCTGTGGTAACGCAGTAACTGAGCTTGCGTTGATAGACAAAATGTTAAGAAAAAGCAAAGCAGTATCCGCATCAGCGTGTGTAATACGTCTGAGTTGCGCTCAGACTATTTACGAGTGTACAGCCTTTTTACGTATGATGCT
This sequence comes from Schistocerca gregaria, assembly GCF_023897955.1. NCBI lineage: Eukaryota > Metazoa > Arthropoda > Insecta > Orthoptera > Acrididae > Schistocerca > Schistocerca gregaria. The sequence continues at coordinate 106,403,849 of NC_064921.1, read as the reverse complement.
TCGGATACTGTTCTGCTTTTGCATGATATTTTGTGCAGCAATACAAGTTCTGCCATTATGTCTCCTTAGAGGTCCTGATGATGGCAGAACAGAATACCGAAAGCTGTTGCTTCTGTAATTAATCAGAGACGAAAGTACAACGTTTAGTACATTTATTGCTGGTTACAGTTTCGCAAAGTGCTCTGCGACCAATCAGCAAGCATCTTGCTACCAATAAGTAGTTGTGCTTAAACTAAAGACTATTGAAGATAAATTAATTCACTCTATCAATGACGAAACGAAGTTTTCGAGTGACTCACGTCTACCTGATTATTGTTTCTGATTCATTACAATGCGTCTCAAAGGTTACTTACATCTGATGCCAAAAGCACAGTCAGTCAAAGATATTAATTCTTGTTAAAGTTATAGTGTGAAGTATTAACGCACCAAGCTGTAAAATGTATACTACTGGCCATTAAAATTGCTACACCAAGAAGAAATGCAGATGATAAACGGGTATTCATTGGAGAAATATATAATACTAGAATTGACATGTGATTACATTTTCACGCAATTTGGGTGCATACATCCTGAGAAATCAGTACCCAGAACAACCAACCATGGCCGTAATAACGGCCTTGATACGCCTGGGCATTGAGTCAAACAGAACTTGGATGGCGTGTACACGCACAGCTGCCCATGCAGCTTCAACACGTTACCACAGCTCATCAGGAGCAGTGACTGGCGTATTGGGACGAGCCAGTTGCTCGGCCACCATTGACCAGACGTTTCAGTTGGTGAGAGATCTGGAGAATGCGCTGGCCAGGGCAGCACTCGAACACTTTCTGTGCCCAGAAAGGCCCTTACAGGACCTGCAACATGCGGTCGTGCGTTATCCTGCTGAAATGTAGGGTTTCGCAGGGATCGAATGAAGGGTAGAGCCACGGGTCGTACCACATCAGAAATGTAACGTCTGTTGTTCAACCTGCCGTGAATGCGAACAAGAGGTGACCGAGACGTGTAACCAATGGCAGCCCATACCATCACGCCGGGTGATGCGCCAGTATGGCGACGACGAATACACGCTTCCAATGTGCATTCACCGCGATGTCGCCATAATGGATGCGACCATCATGCTGCTGTAAACAGAACCTGGATTCATCCGCAAAAAATGACCTTTTGCCATTCGCGCACCCAGGTTTGTCGTTGAGTACACCATTGCAGGCGCTCCTGTGTCTGATGCAGTGCCAAGGGTAAACGCAGCGATGGAATCCGAGCTGATAGTCCATGTTGCTGCAAACGTCGTCGAACTGTTCGTGCAGATGTTTGTTGTCTTGCAAACGTACCCATCTGTTGACCCATGGATGGAGACTTGGCTGCACGATCCGTTACAGCCATGCGGATAAGATGCCTGTCACTTCGACTGCTAGTGATGGGAGTCCGTTGGGATCCAGCACGGCGCTCCGTGTTACCCTCCTCAATCCACCGATTCCATATTCTGCTAACAGTCATTGGATCTCAACCAACAATGTCGCGAAACGATAAACCAAAATCACGATAGGCTATAATCCTACCTTTATCAAAGTCTGAAACGCGATGGTACGTATTTCTCCTCCTTACGAGAGGCATCACAACAATGTTCCACCAGGCTACGCCGGTCAACTGCTGTTTGTGTATGAGAAATTGGTTGGAATCTTCCGTCACGTGAGCACGTTGTAGGTGTCGCCACCGGCGCCAACCTTGTGTGAATGCTCTGAAAAGCTAATCATTTGCATATGACAGCATCTTCTTCCTGTCGGTTAAATTTCTCGTCTGTAGCACGTCATCTTCGTAGTGTAGCAATTTTAATGGCCAGTAGTGTAGTTTCGCAATGTGCTTTGGGACCGATCAGCAAGCAGCCTACTGATAAATTAATTCAATCTGACAATGAGAAAACGATGTTTCCGAGTGACTCTCTTCTACCTGATGATTGTTTCTGTTTCATTACAATGCGTTGCAAGGGTTAGTGTCATCTGATGCCAAAAATCAAAAGGCAGTCAAACATATTAATTCTTGTTAAAAGTATAGTGTTAAGTATTAGCCTAACACACCAAGCTGTAAAATGTATTTTGGGTAGATCTCATCTTTCATCTAATGCGTTTGATTCATAAATTGGCGATAGTGACACTATTATCTCGTTCGCATTGTCGATTGCATTTCACCCTCTACCACTAAAAGAGGGCTCCACCTACTGGGCAAAGTATTATGGTTTCGGGAGGACGGTACAATGTTCGCTGTTTCCATTGCGGTGGAGCACAGGAACGGAAGGCGTACATCAGGCATGTGATATGTGCTGCCGCTGCCAGGCTTGGGCGTACATGTGTATGTGAGTGCAGGTGTGTGCGCGTGTGCGTTAGTTTGTGTGTATGATATGCTACATCCATCAAGCAAAGTGGTCCTGTGTAATGTATGCAGAGAGACGGCTCCACTGTGGCTCTGCGTGGCTGCGCTGTACACGAAGCGAGAAGTCACTGCAGGACGCCAGACTCGTGGCGCGAGGCAAGGACGCATCTTTAAGGTCCGTAGAAAAAACTGTGATGCCTTTCCTTTCTGTCATGTTCCGCCAAAACACTGATGCCGCAAACTAATCACTTTCCTGGAAACATAATTCTGCTAGCGCATCAGGTGCAAGGCCATAATAGAATTACGGAAGAATTTATACATTTCAAAACCGAATCTACATGATCCTGATGACATATTGAAGAGGTATTTCGTAAGAGTTTTTGATTCAAAACAAAGAATAAGAATTGAAACAGACGATTAGACGACATAAAGACTTCGAGGAGCGTTCAGTATACAATGTAAAACTGTTTTTCTGAAAGCAGTTAGATTTTATTCAGTATTCCAATAGAATGTATACACATCAAAAAAAGATTTTCATCACCTCTGTTCCGAGAGTTCGGAACCTGTACAGAAAATTGGGATGGACAACAACATCCTCTCTTTTTATTGCTCATGAAAACCACACATTTAATGTTGTACCACCATACAGCGAGACCTTCAGAGGTGGTGGTCCAGATTCCAGTACACACCGGTACCTCTAATACCCAGTAGCACGTCTTCTTGCATTGATGAATGCCTGTATTCTTAGTTGCATACTATCCACAAGTTCATCAAGGCACTGTTGGTCCAGATTGTCCCACTCCTCAACGACGATTCGGCGTAAAAAGCTCAGAGTGGTTTGTGGGTCACGTCGTCCATAAACAGACCTTTCCAATCCATCCCAAGTATGTTCGATAGGGTTCATGTCTGGAGAACATGCTGGCCACTTTAGTCGAGCGATGCCCTGAAGGGACACTATGGGGGCGCGGCTTGTCGTCCATGCAGACGAATGCCTCGCTAGTATCCTGCCGATATGGTTGCGCTATCGGTCGGAGGATGGCATTCACGGATCGTACAGCAGTTACATCGCATTCCATGACCACCCAGCCGCGTACATTGGCCCCTCATAATGCCACCCCAAAACGGCAGGGAACCTCCACCTGGCTGCACCCGCTGGGCAGTGTGTCTAAGGCGTTCAGCCTGACCGGTTGGCTCCAAACACGTCTCCGACGATTGTCTGGTTGACGGCATCTGCGAAACTCATCGGTGAAGAGAACGTGATGCCAATCCTGAGTGGTCCATTCGTCATGTTGTTAGGTCCGTCTGTACCGCGATGCATGGTGTTGTGGTTGCAAATATGGACCTCGCAATGGACGTCGGAAGTGAAGTTGCGCATCATGCAGCCTATTGCGTACAGTTTGAGTCTAACACGACATCCTGCGGCTGCGCTAAAAGCATTATTCAACATGGTTGCGTTGCTCTCAGGATTCCTACGAGCCACAATCTATAGGTAGCGGTTATCCATTGCAGTAGTAGCCCTTGGGCCGCCTGAGCGAGGCATATGATCGACAGTTCCTGTCTCTCTGTATCTCCTCCATGCCCGAACAGAATCGCTTTGGCGCACTCCGAGACGCCTGGACACTTCCCTTGTTGAAAACCCTTCCTGGCACAAAGTAAGAATGCGGGCGCGATAGAACCGCGTTATTGACCATCTAGGCATGGATGAACTACAGACGACACGAGCTGTGTACCTGCTTCCTGGTGGAATGACAGGAACTGAACGGATGTCGACTCCCCCCCCCCCCCGTTTCATAGACGATGCTCATGAATGGTTGTTTACATCTTTGGGATTTAGTGACATCTCCGAACAGTCAAAGGGACTGTATCTGCGATACAATATCCACAGTCAACGTCTGTCTTCAGGAGTTCTGGGAACTGGGGCGATGCAAAACTTTTTTTGATGTGTTTATTATTCCCAACTCTTTTGGCTACCAAATCCTATTTTTCAACATAATCCCTGTTCAATGCGACGGGCCTCTACTAAGAGGGCCTGTATGCCTGCATGGTGCCACTCTACTCGTCGACGTTGGAGTCAACGTTTCGCTGCATCGACAACTGCCCCATCATCTACGTACTGTTTCCTCCGGAGTGCGTCCTTCACTGGGCGAAACAGATGGAAGGTGCGAGATCTGGACTGTATGGTGGATGAGGAGAAGCAGTCCGCTGAAGTTTCGTGAGTCCCTCGTGGGTGCGCAATCTTGTGTGAGATCCTGCGTTGCCACAGAGCAGCACACGTTCGTTTGCATTTTAGTCGGGACCAACACGCTGAAGTCTATCTTCAATTTCATGAGCCTAGCACAATACCCGTCAGAGTGGATCTTTGCATCATGACGGAGGACACCACACAAAATAACCCCCTCTGAGTCCCAGAACACTGCCCCAATGATTTTACCGGCTGAGGGTGCGGCTTTGAATTTGTTGTTCGGAGGAGAAGTGGTGTGGGACCACTCCATAGAGTTCCGTTTTGTTTGCGGTCCGAAGTGATCGCCTGTGACAATTTTCGTCACAATACTGTCACGTTCAGCCTCGTAACGCGCAAGCAATTCTTCACAGATGATCAGTCCTTCGTTGTTCTTTACGGTCTTCTCTTAGGCGGTGAGGAACCCAGCGGACCCCCACTGGTGGGCATGTGTGTAAACATTATCAACACAGACGTCCAGCTGGGCAGCGAGGTGTTTGTCTGCCGAGTGAGAGTGTCCGCACATTCCAACATTGCAGGACTCACAGTTGGGTGCGGCCGGCCGGCACACCAGACATAGGACAGGTTTTGCGTGACCTTGTTGTGATGATCACAGACGCCTCGCCCAACGACTCACTGTACTTTTGTTCACTGCCACATCTCTGTAGACATTCTACAAGCGCCTATGAATATCTGCTCTGGTTTTCCGCCAAAAGAAACTCAGTGACTGCTCTCTGCTTGGAACGCACCTCGGCTGAAGGCGCCATTTTGAAAGCGATGTATAGCGCCGCCACCCATCGGAACTTCATGAAAATATGGGGGCTGAATCAGGAATATTCCACGATGTTCCACAACAAATTCCGCATTTTTTTTCAGACGAAATGGTCTGAATGTAGCTTACTTACTGAATGCCCCACGTACATACATTGCCTGGCAAAAAGAGGGAAGCATCCAGAAATAGAGAAGGAAACAAAATGAAACTTCACTGGTTGATAGGGTATGTGATATTATTCCACTGACTACGAAACAGAGTTAAATTTACAAAGAACTTGGCAGTATGTTTTCAGTTATCAATAGGGCTTTGTAACCCCTCGGGACTGGATGTGTAGACCGATTGTTCCAACGCATGTATCCAACACCTCAAAACAAACATCTCCAAAAGCCTTTAAAGTTTATTCTGTTATAATGTTGTTACGATTTATATTCTTTGTACTTTGTGATAATTTTATCTCTTCTGCTATACGATTATTATACCTAATAGTTTCCAGACGCCATATTTGTTTACAAAATATGACAGTATCATGTGATGTGTTACGACAATGAAAGGATCCTGTGACCAGTGGAGGTACTCTATTTTACTTATTTTATTTTTACCGTTAGATATACGTTTGTTTTTTTTTTTTTTTTTTCAAAAGAAACCCAAACCATGTTTTGAAATAGTGTTTTGTTTCTCCACTAGACAGTGCCAGAAGAACTTCCAAAAAAATCGTAAAACAACACACACACAAATGTCACACTAAAAATTGTAAATCCACCTGATGATGAAGGTTTAAACCTCTGAAACGCGTCGTGGAGATAAATAAACATTGGTAACAGTAAACGTGTTGTTTCATGTAATGTCAGTAACAGACACGGTAAAGCCTAACCTAAAACGTTCGTATCTAAAGAAGATCGACTGTGATGGGAAGTGCCTCTCTTCAGGCAAGCTGACTCACAGCTGTTGTAGTGGTCCTACATAATCGGGATACAGCCACTTATACTAAGTTGACATTTGAGCTAGCCCCACACATTGCCGTGCTCAAAAATGTCACCACTATACTGTCGCATGGAAACTAATTCATGAAGGCGCAGGATTTCAGTAATGTACCGCTTTGCCGTCAGAGTTCCTTCAGTCACTACCACCCCAGACCTGAAGTCATATTTGATGGGTCCCCTCACCAAGACTCCAGAAGTGGCAACGCCGTCCCTCTCCAAATCATCCGAAGAAAGGAACCTGACTCCATATCGCCGCCATTCTCGCCGACGCCGGCATCGGGGGTAAACTAGAGCCGCGAGTCGTCGGTGAACACAATACGACGCCAGTACTCAGCAGTCTATGCTTCGCCGTCAGCGGACCAAACGCTCTCGTTTTATAGCGATCAGATGGGGTAAACGAGAACCTGGAGGACGAGCATGCCTGCTCTCAAGTTCCCAACCTGTCCAACAATTAGACAACTATCACATCCGAATACCTTTCAACCCTGGCTATTGTGCAATTTTACCAGGTGGCCAAGTGGTGAATCACAACAAGGCCTTTTTAAACACTGAGAGGTAGTGATAACACTGTCCAACACGCGTGGGCGGTATTTCCGTGCCTTTCGCAGTGATTATGTAATATATGACGCTGTTCATCCCCCTTACATACCGTGCCAGGACTGGTAACGTCACTAAACACCAACAGTAATGCACTCTGTTCTAGTTGTGACAAAGGGGTTCAGAAAAATGTAGACCCCCTTTCATACGGAATAAAATGATATACTGTTGCAAGTCTTTCACGGGAGGAAGGTTATTTTATGCGTTCAAAGTGACCCCCATTAGAAGCCAAACGATGTCGATGCCGCTGACCTGTTGACCGAGCTACGGCTGCCACTGTTTCCAGTGTGATAGCCGCAAAGGACGCCTCGATGGTTTCTCGTAGCTCGTTCAGTGTAGCTGGCTTCTGTTGATAAATTCATTTTTCAAGGTTCCCCGTAGACGGAAGTAAAAAGGTGTAAGGTCTAGACGGCTGATACCGGCGGAGGTCCGAGTCCTCCCTCGGGCAGGGTGCGTGTGTTTGTCCTTACGATAACTTCGGTTAAGTAATGTGTAAGCTTAGGGACAGATGACCTTACAGTTACGTCCCATAACATTTGTAAGGTCTACAGACAGTGGCCTGTTCTCAACAGCTCCTCTTCGATCTATCCACCGTCAAGGTAGATTTTCATTCAAGTAGGCTCTGACGTCTACGTAGTAGTGAGGCCGAGCGCCATCTTGTAACATCTTTCAGTGCCAAACACCTCTCTAATGGCAGGTAAAATCGATGTTTGCAGCATATGAGAATACACCTCACCAATTACGGTGTCTTGAAAGAAGAATGGGCCAATCAAACCGCATGATGGCAGACCACACTGCACATTAACATCAGGTAGATTAACATGTTTGTCCACATGGACGTTAGGATTTTCAGGTGTCCAGTAGACACGGTTATAGCGGTATACAAGATCGTTCAGTTTGAATTGTTGGACGTCAACCAAAATAACCACCTCTGCAAACTGCTCATCCTCTCGAAGCATGCCTTCAAACCACTCGCAGTACGCCGTCCTTCGATCCGGGTTCGTCCTCGTTCGTAGAGTGCAACGGTCTTGGAATATGCGCCTTCCACTTCGCAGCCTTCAGAATTCGTCGTACGCTTGACCGTCTTATTCCGGTTGCCAGTGACCCATGCTTCACACGTTTTTTAGGAGACCTAGTAAAATGTTGCAACATAGCAGCACTGGAAGCTGGACTCGTTGATGTTTTCGGTTGGCCAGACCTTTCCTTATGGACATCCTGATTACGTCTTTACCGTTGTACCTCCATCATGTTTTCGTATTCCTAGCACAACCTCAATACGGCCTTGCGTCGCTCAAACGTCAATCTTACTTCATCCGTTGCTACACTATCATTTGCTGGAAAATGTGCCCCAAGATCTTTTGAGGAAACAATGGACTACGCTACCGAGCAAGATTGCAACGATATGTGTTTTACTTCCAAATATGTTAACTGTCAAAGAGTGTCTACATTTTTCGGGATCCTTCCGTATTTACATAACTGCTGATGGTGTGTAAGTGTACAAAGTTACACTGAAATCAGACCATCTCACCTGGTTACTCCACTTTTTCTGTCAAGCAGTTTTGCCTGAATTGTGGTGGCTACAGAACATCTGAAAGTCAAGTAATTTCACAGGAGCCTTTTATACTCTAGTGAGGTTACAGAAACAGATTTCAGATAACATATCCGTTATGTACGGCCATATATTTCCGTGCCTAGTTTCATTATCAGTAACACTTTTCCACGTAAATAACCGTGTAATCTTGCTGTAACGAAGGCCAACGTTTCAGCTTTCGCCAATGTGGTGCATTTACTATTACGAAGGCGATGACATACGAGCAAGTTCATCACCCTGATGATACCCACCAACAACATTGGCTGAAAAATTGGTTTTCGTAACAATTTTTTCTTTTATTTTTTTATTTGCTTTCTGAGTTTCTCCATAGCGTATTCTCACAGTCTGTTTTGTTATTGTTTGGTTTGTAACTTCTCCGAGTTGAGCAGCAAAGTTCAGTAATTAAATCGACCTACAAGTTTCCAGATAACACGTTTAAATTAAGGGTTGATAACCAGGGAAATGTGGTGCAGGACACATGCAGGTAGTCTGAATAAAGTTCAATAATTTAATCGACTTATAAGTTTTCGGATAAGGTGCTTAAAATAAAGGGTGGATAAGGAGAGAAATATGGCAGAGAACAGATGGGAGCAGTCTGTCTAAGTGTGCTGCTTGAACTGATAAATACTCATTGAGATAACACATGTAGTTTCAACCCCAGTTCGTATTAAACTAAAAGCACGTACCTGTACCCAAAATTACAGTAACAAATATTTTGGTTCCACTCCTAACAGAGAGGCAGATTTTGAAGGCAAGCCATAAGTTTTAATTGTTCATTATCTCAGTTTCCTATAGTGCTCTGCGTTGATTACAAACTCGTACAGTGGTCTACACTCTGGTAGCTAGTGTACGAGTAAGAATTTAACGCAGTCAGCTGTCTGGAAATGTTTCATTAAGTATCAACACACAAAGGAATTAGATGTCAGTGGGTGTGTCCTAACCAAGATTCGAACATGGGTCTCCTGCTTACTAGGTAGATGTGCCAACCACTACACCATCCGGACACATTCTTTACCACACATTCACACCAAGCTCGAACTCTTACGGGAAATCGCGAGATGCCGCAAGTAACGAGGCTAATGAGAGCAGTGATACTACGTCAGTAATGTGTGGTTTAAGTTGAGGGTTTTTGCCTTACAAGAGGCGTGCTAAAGTAGTAGTAGTAGTAGTAGTAGCTGTGGTGACTACTACGTCCACATGGCGTAGTGTTCAGTGAATCTGCCTAGTAAGCAGGATACCCGGGTTCGCATTCCGATCCGGTGCAATTTTTTAACTTGCCCCATTGATATAAATCAATGTTCACTGGCTGCTTATGTCTTTAATTCCTTTGTGTCTTGATTCATAGTGACTGGAGAATCCAACATGGTGTCTGTTCTTTCGGACCTGCCCGAAAGAAAAGACACCACATATACACTCCTGGAAATTGAAATAAGAACACCGTGACTTCATTGTCCCAGGAAGGGGAAACTTTATTGACACATTCCTGGGGTCAGATACATCACATGATCACACTGACAGAACCACAGGCACATAGACACAGGCAACAGAGCAAGCACAATATCGGCCCTAGTACAGTGTATATCCACCTTTCGCAGCAATGCAGGCTGCTATTCTCCCATGGAGACGATCGTAGAGATGCTGGATGTAGTCCTGTGGAACGGCTTGCCATGCCATTTCCACCTGGCGCCTCAGTTGGACCAGTGTTCGTGGTGGACGTGCAGACCGCGTGAGACGACGCTTCATCCAATCCCAAACATGCTCAATGGGGGACAGATCCGGAGATCTTGCTGGCCGGGGTAGTTGACTTACACTTTCTAGAGCACGTTGGGTGGCACGGGATACATGAGGACGTGCATTGTCCTGTTGGAACAGCAAGTTCCCTTGCCGGTCTAGGAATGGAAGAAGGATGGGTTCGATGACGGTTTGGATGTACCGTGCACTATTCATTGCCCCCTCGACGATCACCAGAGATGTACGGCCAGTGTAGGAGATCGCTCCCCACACCACGATGCCGGGTGTTGGCCCTGTGTGCCTCGGTCGTATGCAGTCCTGATTGTGGCGCTCACCTGCACGGTGCCAAACACGCATACGACCATCATTGGCACCAAGGCAGAAGCGACTCTCATCGCTGAAGACGACACGTCTCCATTCGTCCCTCCATTCACGCCTGTCGCGACACCACTGGAGGCGGGCTGCACGATGTTGGGGCGTGAGTGGAAGACGGCCTAACGGTGTGCGGGACCGTAGTCCAGCTTCATGGAGACGGTTGCGAATGGTCCTCGCCGATACCCCAGGAGCAACAGTGTCCCTAATTTGCTGGGAAGTGGCGGTGCGGTCCCCTACGGCACTGCGTAGGATCCAACGGTCTTGGCGTGCATCCGTGCGTCGCTGCGGTCCGGTCCCAGGTCGACGGGCACGTGCACCTTCCGCCGACCACTGGCGACAACATCGATGTTCTGTGGAGACCTCACACCCCACTTGTTGAGCAATTCGGCGGTACGTCCACCCGGCCTCCCGCATGCCCACTATACGCCCTCGCTCAAAGTCCGTCAACTGCACATACGGTTCACATCCACGCTGTCGCGGCATGCTACCAGTGTTAAAGACTGCGATGGAGCTCCGTATGCCACGGCAAACTAACTGGCTGACACTGACGGCGGCGGTGCACAAATGCTGCGCAGCTAGCGCCATTCGACGGCCAACACCGCGGTTCGTGGTGTGTCCGCTGTGCCGTGCGTGTGATCATTGCTTGTACAGCCCTCTCGCAGTGTCCGGAGCAAGTATGGTGGATCTGACTCACCGGTGTCAATGTGTTCTTTTTCCCATTTCCAGGAGTGTATATTCATCAACTTTAATTAATAGTTGACTAACCTGCAGAAATGATATCTCCTCATCTCTTGAAAATGAAAATGAATTACATCTGCTTTCTAATGACGACACTCATGATCTGGACAATACGATCGTTGGTGTTTCAGCGAACTTCTTTTTTTTTCATTGGAAAAGCGGGGACTGGTCTGTTTTCTGCTCATAATAGTAGGAGAGATGAAATGGTGAAAGCAGTGGCTGATCAAATAGGCGAAAAGGCAAGGTTCAGTAGAAGGAATTGTACAGTATATGAGGTATTGAGTCCAATCGACGAATGGAGAAAATGTAAAAACGCAGAAAGTGAAGCACTTACGAAGTAGTACAAACGTCTAAAAAAATTGATTGAACGGAAATGTAAACTGGCGAAGCAGAAATTCATAGACGAAAGGTATAAGGCTGTAGAAGCTTTCATTGCTGTAATAAAGCTAGGTGCAGCATATATCAAAATTAGAGAGACCTTGTAGGAAAAAGAAGCAAATGTGTGAATATTAAGAGCTCAGATGGTAAGCCAGTACTACGCAAAGAAGGGAAAGTTGAAAGTTGGAGCAAATATACGTAAGGGCTACACAAGGGAAATGTAGAAAGAATCATAGAAAGTGAAGAGGAAGTTAATATGGATGAGATGGAAGATACAATATTACAAGAAAAATTTGACGAAGTTCTGAAAGAAGTAAGTCGAAAAAAGTACTCCTTTAGAATTATTGAGACCTTTGTGAAAGCCAGCCGCCACATTGAATAAACTGTTCACGGGTTAACGTCTGGATATCATTATCCTACGTACCGTCCACATATGGACAAAATTACGCCAGAATAAGTGGAACAATCAAAGTGACATAAACTGTCACCTATGACAATCTTCCTTGTAGAAGAAAAACGTTTTCTTAAACGCTATACATCATTGGCACCAGGTGTCACGCTTCCCCAGTGACTCCCTAAATTCTTCATTAGCACGGCGACTGAGTCTGAGGAATGAATAAATTGCTGCCCCCACTTATGTCTCCAGCACTTTAAAGTCATAAGTCTTTCTCCTATTTCATTGTCATCTTCATCACTTCCTATATTTTATTATTTTCATAGCTGCTGACGTCATTCTCTCTTCTCAAACTGTACATCGTCCCTTCAATACATAGTATGTGGTTGAGCAATTACCAAGAGCGCCGGCCGCAGTGGCCGAGCTGTTCTAGACCTTACAGTCTGGAACCGCGCAAACCGCTACGGTCCCAGGTTCGAATCGTGCCTTGGGCAGGGATGTGCGTGATGTCCTTAGGTTAGTTACGTTTAAGTAGTTCTAATTTCTATGGGACTGATGACGTCAGAAGTTAAGCCCCATAGTGCTCAGAGCCATTTGAACCATTTTTGAACTACCAAGAGCTTCCCACGATACTGTAGCGAAAGGGACTACGGGAGTGTCCGATTCCATCCATCTGCTTCGACCCATGCCGTCATCAGAATGGCAGAAACGACTATTCTAGGCTTCTCCAATATAGCGCGTATGATATCACGACATACACATGGCAACAAACACGAAAATACGTATAAATAAGACAATAATATCTCCCTCCTGAAATACAATCAAACTAACGAGACAACCGGGGGAAATTGGGGTTTTTTTGGAAGTAACAAGCTAAATATAATAGTAAAAAAACACACCACGATCCCAAAACACGAAGAATGACGAAAAAAATAATAATTACAAAATCTACAGGAATCGGAAACTTCCCTTGGAATCAGGCATTTCCATTGACCACAGCTGACGATACCAAAACACCAAAACCTACATATAAAACTACTAAAATTGGAATCGGTCATTTCCCTTGAGCTACATAGGTCAACCATAACTATTGATACGAAAAAACAATACCTACAATTACGAAAAATAAAACCAAACCACAACACCTCAAAAATTCAAAAGTCAAACATCCGTACGTAAATTAAAACACATTCAATACACAATAAATACACAAAACATTACAACTCGAAAAAAATAGACCCAAAAAAACAATTACTTACCACCAACAAATTTCGGCTGTGCAAAGTAGGTCGGCCATCCCAAACACACACACACGAAAAATGGATACACTACACTTTACAAAGACACACAGAGGGTGGCATCAAACACAACAATACGACATCTACAAACACTACCAACTCATAAACTCCGCGCCGTAATGACGTCACACACCACAACACACTTACGTCATGGGTCAAAGTAGACGGGTGGAATCGGACGCTTCCGTTGATCCGATAATGAGTGTGAAGTGGTTCTCTGCAATATCGGTGAAAAAAGGATCATGTGGTGAACACCGGAAAAAAGAAGGGACTGGATGATAGGATCTGTGTCAACACATCAAAGAATAATTTACATGAGGCAAGAGGGAACTGTGGAGCCTAAAACAGGCAGAGAAGACAGGGATTGGAATACATCCAGCAAATAACTGAGGACGTAGGGTGCTAGTGCCACTCTGAGATGAAGAGGTGAACGGCCGTATCAAACCAATTAGGAGAATAATGACTTAAAAAGAAACGCACAAATAAACGTTATTGTATGAATTAGTAGAATATTTCTATCTGAAGGCTTGAATCGCTGATGTACAACTAATGTGTTCACGCGAAGTAATTACATGAAAATGGCTTATCGTTGTAGTACCCGACTTTATTTCACCAATGAAAAGTAATAATAGTAAATTGCCAGAACACCTAGTCTTGCCACAGAATTGTCTCCCAAATCCAGTTTCGTCCACTAAGATGTAATATTTATTATAATTAACAAAAACGAAGCACATCAGTGCAGAGAAGATAGTTCGACAGTCGTAGTGCGGTAGAATTGGTGCCAATTTTGGTCTTTAGGCGGAAGTTTACAAAGATTCTGAACAACTTGGGGCCAAGGGTACAGCATACAAGAAGCGTCCGAATCTTTTGCACTATGTGACCGCGTCATGTCAACTGTGCTCGCCCTCGGCTTGTGCCTCCAATAGTCAAGGGTGGTTTCTTCACGTCTCCCCCGCTTGAGTTGGTGTCCTGTAACCCTGGGCCACGTGGAGGTAAAAATAAAGCCCATAGCGTATCGTTGTTAAAAGAACAGTTGCCAAGTCAGAAGGGTCACGTAGTTCATAGTAACTGACGGAAAGCCATCGATTAACACAGAAATGATTTCTGGCGTTTCCCAAGGTAGTGTTATAGGCCCCCTACTTCCTTATCCTTATAGAGGATTTAGGAGACAATCTGAACACCCGACTTTAGTTGTCTGCTCATGATTATGTCGTTTATTGTCTAGTAAAGTCATCAGAGCATCAAATTAAATCGCAAAACTATTTAGAAAATATATCGGTATGCTGGGAAAACTGGCAATTAACTCTAAATAATGCAAAATGGGAGGTCATCGAAATGAGTGATAAACGGAATCTGTTAAATTTCGATTACACAATAAATAAAATCTGAAGGACGAAAATTCTACCAAGTACCTAGTAATTACAGTTAAGAACAACTTAAATTAGAAAGAACACATAGAAAATATTGTGGAGAAGCCGAACCAAAGACCGCCCTTTATTGGCAGAAAGAGGATGCGACGGATCTGCTAAAGAGATTGTAGTTCCTCTTTTTGAGTACTGCTGCGCAGAGTTTGATCCATACCATATAGGATTAACGGAGTACATTGAGAAAGTTCAAATAAGAATTGCACGTTTTGTATTTTCGAGAAGTAGAGTATCACTGATATGATGCAGAATTTGGGATAGATGTTTCTCGTAGCTGCTGGATCTTCTCATGAAACTTCATTCACCAACTTCCTCCTCCGAATGTAAAAATATTTTGGTGACGCCGACCCACATGGAGAGAAACGTTCATCATAAAATAAAGTTAAGGAAATCAGAGCTCACACGGAAATATATAGGTGTTCATTTTTTCCACGCTCTTTTCGGGATTGGAATAACAGAGAATTATTGTGAAGGTGGTTCGATGAAGCGTCTGCCAGGCACTTAAAAGTGATTTGCAGAGTATCCATGTAGATGTAGTCACTGTCCGACCCCTTCGATCGACGCTGCCTCATCAGTATGATTTTTTTTTCCGAGCGGTGAGCTCCTATCGTCATTGTTTTCCTTGCAGCGTGCTACATCCTCTCAATTCTGTTTAATCCTTTGTTAAATTACTCCTCGCGATAAGTAGCTATTGAAGAGCAATCAGTGTCTTCCTTCTCTGTTTTCTGTAAAATGTGTGTGTTTTTGTGTGTCTGTGATGCAATGTATTGTTCCATTTACTTTCAAAGCAATACTTTGCCCACAGTTAGTTGCTGCTACAGGTATGGTAGGCCAAATTCAAATATGTTCTTACTCCTAAACACATCAATAATCTTTTTAGTTTTTTTCTTGTAAATTCGATGTTTCGTTGTGCGGAGTAACGGTACTAAGAAGTCACGATAGACAATATACTACCATAAATAACGGACAAGGACAAGTGTACATAGGACTACCACTCTGAGTGTTCCATGCAATCTTAATTACGTACACAGGTAATAACAATAATTTCGTGTGGCTCAGTGGCTTGCTGCTGGACGCAGCTTCGGCGACTTGCGTGTTGCCTAACCTACCCCCTCAAACAACCATGGAAAGGGACATACTGTTTAACGTGGAATCCGAAGCACATGCTGTTTCTGGCGAATCCTGACATCGTTGAGTTAAAGTGGAAAACCCCTAGTTCAACTGAGATTCGATCCCGTGACTTCTCGGATCCAAGCACGTTGTTAATCGTTGGACCACCAGGCCTGATATGTGCATGCACAGTGTTACGGCGTATAGTCAGCGCCGGTACGCCAGTCGGGAATGACAGAGAAGAGAAGGCTGTGAGAATAGGTCAGTCAGTCGCACACTGACCGAACTACTGCCAGGACGACAACGCGACAGCAGTGACCCCTATGTGAGGACGACATAAGCGCTGCGCCCGATTGGTGCCAATACACTTCAACGTTATCCACTTCGCTAGCCGACGCATCGTATTATTTTCATCAGCCGTCTCTAGGTAGCTCAGTTAGCAAACAGCAGTCACTGCAGTTCGGTTGACAGGCTTTTGTTTGTAGTGGTCGCTAGGACCAGAAGTGTTACTTGTGTTTGTCTATTCTCTAGAAGACTGATTATTTTGTATGTCGCCCTTTGCTTGCAACACATCTGTACAATTGCGCTTATGGATGATCATGTATACAGGACTAACAGAATTCTCATACCAAAGTTAAGTATTTGTACTTGTCTTGTTGTAATAAAACTCATTAATATGAGTTGTTTAATTGTTTGACTAGTGAACAGAGTATGCAGGATTCCTAGAGACAACAGACAGTTCATCTATAGCTTTCGTTGAATGAGTTCGCGGGCATCAAAATGTGTGACATACACGGCCCCATCTTTTGACTGCATTGAGTTCGAAGCTTAAATTAATTGTTTACACAGCGAAGGGGCCGTAGACCTTAGTGTTTTGACATAAATTTCAACTTGATACCTATAGCTGTACCTGAGAACTAACAGAACTTAACAGATAGACAGACGGACAACAAAAGACAAAAAAATAAAATAAAATTTTGTTATGTACGATAATTAAAAATAAACAGTTTTCCGATATTTTCCTTTAGTTGTACTGTGAAACCTTGCTTCATGCCGAATTTTATGGTTCTAGGTCAACGGGAAATATCCTATACCTTTTGATAAGTTTCAGTATGAAAATATGCGAGATCTTTTGACTACATTCATTTAGAAACTTAAATTTTTTATGGATAGAAGTTACCGCAAACTTTAACAATTTTTCACTTTACGTATCCACCCATTCCTGCAAGAAGCGGTCTTAACATACAACATACAGACAAACGGACAATATGCGATATAATTACGAATTATAAAATTTCGAAGTTTTTCATTTACTTGCTTCTTCTCTAATTTCATGATTCTAGGTCAACGGAAAGAACGGTATAGGTTTCGATGAGTGAGTTTGCTCGTATCGAAATATGTCACAGAAATAGCCGCATCTTCTCACAGTATTGACTTAGAAGCTTCGATTTTTGATACCGCTAAGGTACTAGTGTCCCGCGACATAAATTTCAACTTAATACTTCTAACCGTTCCTAAGAAAAACACATCAGTAGTCAGAGTGACAAACAGACGGTCACCAAAGTTATCTACAAGGGTTTCTGTTTTTTACCGAATGAGGAAGGAACCTTAAAAGCAATAAGACACGAACCTATTCTTCAAATAGGGAAGGCATCCAATCCGGATGTGCCAAGGATAAGTTATGTAATCGTTCTAACTGTGTGCAAATTAATTTCGAACGCACAGCAACATCTTCCGGAAGACTATTTTTAACCGCGCCCTGCAGCCGCCATCACCCATTCCCTTCAGCTCCGCACCCCCATGTAACTTCAGATGGAAGTACTGATTGGTTTGCTAGTGTTTCGTAAAGACTATAGCCGTCTGCTAGAAATGTCTTTAATGCTATGTATCAATAAACGAGTTACCTACCGCTCGCATGGCTCAAAGATTTTTATAGTCCATGATTTCATCTGATGGACAATCATCTCTTTGGTGTATAGTGAATAAGCATGTGTTCAGGCGGTCCTTTGTGCGTGGAGCCTTGTCTCTCAATCAGGTTGCTTGGCGCATCGTTTCAAGTTAGACCATATGGAGAGACTTCTTGTGGTCACGTCGTGCAGCTGTTGACATAGTCATCCTGCTGACGATCTGTTAAATTTAAACATTTCGTCCTGTACATTATTGGGAAGGATTACGGAAATGTCCGATTCCACCCGTCTGTTCTGACCCGTGACATCATCAATACGGCGGAAATGGCTATTCTAAGCGTCTCCAATATGGTGCCTATGATGTCACTACATACACACGGCAACAAACACGAAAATACGTATAAATAAGACAATAACATCTCCCTCCTAAAATGCAGTGGGAGGGGACAAGCTAAATATAACACTAAAAAAACACACCACGATCCCAAAACACACAGAATGAGGAACAAAAAAAAATACAAAATCTACACGAATCGGACACTTCCCTTGACCTAGGTCAACCGCAGCTGACGGTACCAAAGCTCCAACGTCTACAGCAAAAACTATGTAAATTGGAATCAGACATTTACCTTGACCACAGCTGACAATACCAAAACGACAATACCTATATATAAAAATACGAACATTGGCATCGGTCATTTCCCTTGACCTATGTAGGTCAACCATAACTATTGATACGAAAATACACACCTACAACTACGAAAAACAAAAATTCAAAAGTCAAGCATCCGTACGTAAACTACAACACATACACAATACACAATAAACACAGAAATCATTACAACTCGAGAAAAATAGACCAAAAAAAACAATTACTTACCACCAATAAATTTTGTCGCTGCGAAGTAGGTCGGCCATCCCAAACACACACACACACACACACACACACACACACACACACACACACACACACACACACACAGGGAGCCATCAAACACAACAATGAGACATCTACAAACACAGCCAACTCATAAATTACGCGCCGTAATGACGTCACACACCACAACACCCTTACGTCATGGGTCAAAGCAGACGGGTAGAATCGGACGCTTCCGATGAATCTACTGAGATAAGTATAGAGCTTTGGAAGACATGCGATCAAAGAAGACAGAAAGGACAGATAACATTCCTTCTCAATATCTGATGTCATTGAGGAATGTGCCAGCCAAGCGACAATGCATGTTTGTATGTAGAATCTATGAGCCCAGAGACTTACCATCAGACTTTCAGAAAAATATTCTCCACACAATCCAGAATACAGCAAGTGCAGATATACGCGAGGACTTTCGCACAATCGGCTTAACGGCACATGCACGCTGTTTGCTGAAAAAAATAATTCATGGAAAAATGGAAAAAAAGATCTGTTACACGGCGGTCAGTTTGGATTTCAAAAAGGTAACGGCGCCAGAGAGGCAGTTCTGACGTCATGATTGATATGGAAGCAAGACCAAAGAAAAATCAAGACACGTTTGTAGGATTTGTCGCTGACGAGATTGCTATCCTAAGTGAAAGTGAAGATGAAATACAGTACATGTTGAATGGAGTGAACGGTCTTATGTCTATAGAATATGGATCGGGAGTAAACAGAAGAATGACGAAAGTAATGATTGGCACAGATGAGATTGTCGATAAACTTAACATCAAGCGTTTGCTTAATAAAATCGTGCAAGATGTTCGATATTCTGAGAATGGTAGGAACAACCTATACAAAAAGACAAATAACATATAGTATGTACAACAGCCAAGATCGAACAATAAGAACGGCAGGCCAAGAACTAGGCTCTTGGATTAAAAAGGGTGTGAGGAGACGGGGATGTAGTCTTTCGTCCCTACTGTCCAGTCTATACATGGATGCAGCAGTGATAGAAATAAAATGAAGTATGAAGAGTGGGATTGAAATTATGGGTAAAAGGATATCAATGATAAGTTCGCTGACGAGATTGTTATCCTAAGTGAAAGTGAAGATAAAATACAGTACATGTTGAGTGGACTGAACGGCCTAATGTCTATAGAATATGGATCGGGAGTAAACAGAAGAATGACGAAAGTAATGATTAGCACAAATGAGATTGTCGATAAACTTAAGATCAATGCTTGAGACAAATAATAAACGACTTAAAGGCATTCTGGGACCTTGGCAGCAAAATAACACATGACGGACGAAGCAAGGAGGAGATAAAAGCAGATTAGCACAAGAAAAGACACAGTTCTTGGCCAAGAGAAGTCTACTGGTATCAAACATAGGAGATAATTTGAGGAAAAAATTTCTGGAAATATACGTCTGGAGCACAGGATTGTATGGAATTGAAACATTGACTTTGAGAAAACCGAAACGTACGAGAATCGAAGCATTTGTGATGTGGTGCTACAGAAGAATGTTGAAAATTAGGTGAATGATCAAGTAATCAAAGAGGAGATTCTTGCAGCATCGGCGAGGAAAATAATACAAGGAAAACATTGTTAAGAATAAGTGACAGGATCGTAAGACATCAGGCAATAACTTCCATGGCACTACAGGGAGCTGTAGGGGAAAATACTGTAGAGGAAGACTGAGCCGTGCTGCTGCTCGCGTTGGTGCTAAATTTCCGCCCTCTGTTGGAGGCCAGACGGTACCGTTTCGTTGGCATGTTTGCCGCTGTATGTTTTCTTCTCGTGTTGACTGGCGCCACTCGTTTCGCAAGCGTTGCCTGTCCGCTAGTGGCAGCAGCGGCGATTATCGATATCTAGTAACTGTTGCCCTATCTTTGGGGACGACGTCGTTGTTTTTCCGGGTCGTGTGAGTGGCTAGTTCGGTTTGGGACTCAGGAGGAGCCAGGTTCGGGCAAGCCAGAACAAGCCGGGACCGTTGGCGGCACGCATGGATTGCTGATGGAAGCTGTGGTCGCGGGGTGCACTACCTCGTCGTAAACCAGATCCAGCAAGCTTTAAGATGAATGCATTTCTATTCAAGTAGAGAAATCTCCACCATTGTGATATCTCGCGATTCTCCAGTGGTTTGGGTTCGTGTTGCTGCTCGTAGTGTCGCCGAGGTGAAGAGCAGCGAGTGGAGTGCTTGAGAAAGGCGGTTCTGATTAGCTTCCCTCAACTTCTTATTACTATTTACTGCGTTCATCTTGTTACAATTTGTTAAGTTCAATCAGCGCTAATTTTCTTGCCTGGTGGCAACTAACGCCCCAGTTACCTGCCCCGCCCTGCCCTATATGTAATGGCAGTGTACGTTTCCTCGCCTTGTCGCTGCTGTCCAGTAAGGTGTGTAGTTTTGACAGATTTATTGATTTAAGCCGGTTGGTGATTCTTCTGCTCTGGTGTTAGTGATTCATTCCAGGCGCTCTAAACACAGTATTCTGGGGACGTAGGGCAGACCGTTGGTTGCAGCTCTGGTGTATTGTTCCATCCTTGCATTTGGTTTATCGGACGTCAGGTAGCTTCAGCAAGATTATCGTTAGTCATTCGTTAGACTGTCACTAGTCTGAGTTACCATCTTGTGAAGTGAATTCAACTCTTGGCTGCCTATCTCATCGGTCGCGGTAGTGTTTGTTGACGGACCTTATCAGAGGTAGATTCCTGGACCACCATCCGTGGCCCTTTGGTTCTAAAAGGAGGTCTGATGGCCAGTAGTTCAGTGTAACGCCCCTTCAGCGCACGCCTTCTGCGGGTGTAATTTGCTTCAGTACCCTTTAAGGAACTTATGTATTGGTCCTTGTGTTTTATTATTGTATTATTTATTACAATACTTTGTAATGCCTACATTATGGGTTATATATGCCTAGTTAATAGTTCTGGTCGCCTTCTGGAATAAATCTAGCTGTGTAGTGGTCAGTGGTTGTTAAGATTTGTGTTACAATATTTACCATCATCTTGTTTCACCCGTTTAGTAATAAGTTGCTTGTTTCTTAATTAACCTTTGCAATTGTGTTTACTGTTTTACATAATATTCCTATTTTTTATATTATTGCTGTTCCTGGGGTGAGAGGCAGTGATTGTGGTCATTTGCCTTAAAATTCTAATTTGGTATTTGTATTTTAGCAGCAAGCCTTAAAACCTTATTTACTGCCATTCCTGGCGTGTGATTCCTTCTGCTGTGTTTGTGGCGACTTGCCTTTAATATTTCAATACCTGTAATTTGTAAGCTTCAGCGAGTTTCAAACAATTTTTAATTTATTGCTTTTCCTGGGGTGTATGACTTTCTGCCCAGATCACATTGGCTTGCTTTTAAGATATTATCTGCATTATCTGTATTTAATGGTGATTTGCTAAATTGTAACTCACAGAAAACACTATTATTTACACAGTTGTTTATTCCTTCATTAAAAACGTGTGGTATTTTTATTTATTTCGAGTCTGGAATTACTGGTTTAAAATAAATTGTGTTTAACTGCAAAAGGCAACTAATAGTAACTGATTACGACTCCGTCCACAATCGTAACCGAATCCTGCCTTCCCTCGACTACCAGTTTTCAAAGACAGAGATTGGAATACATCCAGCAAACAACTGATGACGTAGGTTACAAGTTCTACTATGAGATGGAAAGGTTGGAGCAGGAGAGGACTCGTGACGGGCTACCTCAAACCAGTCAAGAGACTGATGACTCGGAAAAAAATAAATAAGTCGTCAGTGTACCGAACTCTGGGACGCAGAAATCGCTGTGCTGCCAATTTACGACCAACCATTTCCCCCCTTTATCCAAATACACCAACAGCATCTCCAGCAAAGTTCATTAAACAAATGGTTCTCTGTTCTCTAGTTTGAGACAAGTTATTTTTATGTGACAGTTTTCCGTATGACTAACCGCCGGAAGATGGGCAGAAAATGCCAGATACATTATATTAAATTAAACATAAAACACATTGAAGTGACTGGTAGCAGAAAATGCAAATAAATAAAGGTCTACAATGGTAAAAACATTTTATTTTAAAGCTTTAAGAATTTTCAGATAAAAAATTCGATGGAATTCCTCTTCAGCAACCCCTCTTATCTCGTTTTCTTGAGTGATCTGTTTTATGTAACAAATAAAGAATTTATCTATCTACACTTACCGTACAAAGACAAATCAATAACGTTTTTACCAAAAATCTTAAAAAGCACTTGGTTGATTTACTTCAAATTTTTACATGATACTCTAATATACGTTTGAACGAACATGGGCTACATGTTTTTGAGTGTACATGTCACATGAATGTTTATGTAGTACATGAAGTTGTAAGTAAATATCTAGAAAAGTGGTTGATCGATTTTTTCCTATTTTTACATTAAACTCCAATAAACTTTCGGACGGACATAAGCTAAATATTTTTTTAAAAATATATATGGGATATAAATATATATGACTGGCTTCGTCTGCAAGAGACGGTGGTCATGTGTATGTTAGGTGTTTGTGTGATTGTGTGTATGTGTATGTGTATGTTTTCTAATTCAGAAGAAGGCTTTTCGACCGAAAGCTTACTTGTTTAGCAGTGTTTTTGTTGGACATACCTGGGACTCAACATCTCCAGTTGAGCAGCTATCTATCCTTCTCATATGTTATCATTATTCCATCCTAGATTTTCCTTTGTATGGTACATAAATACATACGTAATAGATAAAATGGAATCGTTGTTATCAATAATCTCGAAAAGTTCTTAATCGTTTTACTTCAAATTGTTACACGATACAGACTGAAAGAGGCTACAATTTTTTTAATAAACAACAATATACAAATTTTCTGTTGTAACCGACCGTGAGGAAGAAAATTCTGAGCTGTGGAAAGGTGCGATTTAGTTTTCTTTTTCGACGTCAGCTTTAACTTGGGTATCAGGGCATTTAAATCATTAGACATATTGTTTCTTCCACATATATTGTTTTCTCCTTACACATAATTTTACACCAAAATTGTATACACTGCAGGAGCGGATGGACAGAGATTAATACCAGAGTCGCAACCACTATTCACTTAGGTTAAACTATAACAGGTCGTAGCAGTTTTAAATGTGTTCACGGTGTTACACTTATCTCTTCCATTCTTGTATATACTGCGTTAGGAAAGCTGTGGTGGAAACAAGGTAGTATTTCTTTTTTCCTAAAAAAAAGAAAAAACTAAAAAAAAAGAGGAAACCTCACTTGAGTCGAGCCCGGAAGGGCGGGAGAGGACGAAGCTGACAGAAGCGTTCTGAGCGCTGCGAGAAAGGGCCCTCCCGGTCACAAAGGCGCGCTGGTGTGAGCTGTGGGGACGGGGGTTGTTGGGTCTGGGTCGCGGGGGCGGTGGGGGCGGTGGGGGCGGTGGGGACGGAGTGGCGGCCTATTTTCATTTCACTTGCATCAAGCGCGGCCGGCGGCTGTGTCCGGCGCGCCGGGCCCTGTGTCTCTATCCGTCGCCGTCGTATATGGAATAAATTGCAGCGCTCCGCACCGATGCGGTTTCCAAGCGCGGCCCGAGGCCCGAGGCACGGACCAGGCGAAAATGTTGCACCGGGTTGCCGGGCTCCACGCACACAGGAGCGGCGGCTGACACACAAAAACAGCCGCAGCTCTATTTGTGTAATGGCGAGTTGTCTCTCTTTCTCTGTCTCCCTCTCTCTTGCATACGCCCACGCTGTTTGGTTTGTTTCTATGCGTGGGAGAGAAAGAGCGGTAGAGAGAAATACAGACAGAAAGAAAGGTAGATGAATAAAAACAAGTATAACGTTATTAGTCAGTAAATGACCGATGATGCAGAACCGTTACAGCTGGTGAATATCAGCAACTATTTCGAAACCTGTAACCAAATTACTTATTATTTCACGAACATGCAATGCACGTGGAGGCAACCAGTGCCAATTCCTGTTGTTTCATATAGTCTCTCACAAGCGCATACGTGCTTCAACTTGTTTTCCCTGAAAACCGTCTGTTCAAAAATGGTTCAACGGGCTCTGGGCACTATGGGACTCAACTTCTGTGGTCATAAGTCCACTAGAACTTAGAACTACTTAAACCTAACTAACCTAAGGACATCACACACATCCATGCCCGAGGCAGGATTCGAACCTGCGACCGTAGCGGTCACGCGGTTCCAGACTGAAGCGCCTTTAACCGCACGGCCACACCGGATGGCAAAACCGACTGTGGGAAGAAAAGAAAACAGTATACAATTTTTGCTTTAAATGCCCTGCTATTATAGTTAAAACAGACCCCGACAAAGAATAACCTATGTCCGTCTGAATATATCACTAAAAAAATTTTAATTGTTTCGGTCAAGAACTTTCAGAGTTTTCCTGACAACTTATCTCTGTGTCCGTCCTAATGTTTACTAGAATATCTTGTAAAAATCTGAAGTAAACCGAACGAGAACGTCTCGAGATTTTTGTTAACAATGTTTGCCCGTTGCTATTTAGAACATATGTACCTACGTCGGTCCAAACTTTTATTAGAGTATCACGTAAAAATTTTAAGTAAATCGCTTCAGAACTTTTCCAGACTTTTGCTTAAAATGTTTCCTTTTATATTTTAAAAATATGCAGACTTTGTCCGTTCCAACATTTATCATAATATTGTTTAAAAATTTGAAGTAAATCAGTGAAGAACTTTTAGAGATTTTTGCCAACAACGTTTTCTGTTTTGCGTGGTGTATTCACGTATCGTATAAATTTTAAAAATATATATGTAGTCTGTGCCTGTCAGTAAGTTTATTAGAGTATAGTAAAAACAACTGAACTAAATCAGTCAAGATTTTTGCTACTAGCGTTGTCCCTTTATGTAGTGTATATGTACTTATATACCATAGGCATTTAAAAAAAATGTGTCCTATGCCCGTACTGACGGTTACTGGAGTATCGACAAGCATTTTTCATTATTTTTGGTAACAACATTAAACAAATGGTGTTTATATAGTAGTATAGATCGCCGTCTTTCCAATTCATTTCCGTCTCACTAAAAGAAAAATAATTCATTTATTTGCGTGCAGCATCAACAAGTTCCTCCGTCAAAACTGCTTTCGAAATGGAAGTATGCCACATTTCAGAAAACCCAAGAACAGCCGACAAAAATAAATATTTATTTACTAGCGGTTTCGACCATCTTATCATCTTCAGATATAATAAAACTATTTATTCAGAAGGATGTAGGTTGCAGTAGGTACTGGGAGATGAAGCAGCTTGCACAGGGTAGAGTAGCATGGAGAGCTGCATCAAACCAGTCTCAGAACTGAAGACCACAACAACAATAACGATGGCCTACATAGCAACTTTCTTGCTGTGGGGCGAAATTAAATAGAATCGGGTCTACGTCACTGATGTCAGTGTTAGAACGCATTACATACCACTGAAGTGTCATATTTAATTAATCTTTGTACATCGCATTGGTCAGTATGAGAACGTACTCCTTAGAAAAGGATGAAATCTGATTATGACGGTTGCGAGCTAACATCCCATAGATCTTCGGACTCACATGCGGTTCCTCTTCGTCGAAATGTCTTGGCTCAAATTCGTCTAGGTGTTGAACCGCACGTGTCACATTAGACGCCCTAAATTAGACACTTGTGACCCTTTGATTAAATTGTCTAGATGATGGCAAGTTCGGGAAATACGAAGTTAATATAACATATAATGACAGTAATAATAACATCGGGAACTCAATTAACGACCCATAAACGATGTAGGCCACACAATTGCGATTTGGTAAGAATAATCGTTATTCAGAAAGCAAACTAATAGCGAGAGTGGTCTTATTTAGAGTTACTACTATACTCGAGTGCATAATTATTTGATACAGTTCGATCATTCACAATCTCATCACGAAATACCTCGTTAACTACGCGAAAAGTTAGTGTTCACACTAGGCGCACGGCTTAAAGGGAGCCGGAGGTGACTATGCTGCCCATGTTAAAATCACTAAGTTTGAGGAACATTTATGAATAAACTACCAAATAGAAAAATTAGATTTTTTTACATATTGAGTGGTTTAGTATTGCAGTTATGACAGAGGAATTTTGGAGTATCTTTTCTAGATTCATTCCAATTATTTTTTTATTAATGACCCTATTTTTTACAAATAATTGCTTTATAATTAAACTGAAATGAAGCAACTGAACATATTGCCAAATGGCTGTGTTACAATGTAAGTTTGACCACTAGGAGTGCTGTATAAAAATTTCATCTCTCTAGCTTGAGTGGATTTTGAGAAAATGTTCCTTATATTCGAAAAATTCTAATTTATGGGAAATGGCTATCAAAGTTTCTCAATACATTCCTGCACTATAGGATGGATTATCAGGGTCTTCTTCTTCATCCTCCAAAAGCTTCCTCTTCTGTCTTCTTTTCTGGCCTCTTGTTCCATCATACTTCATATGCCTTTCTCTTCTTTCTGCTCCTCTTATCCTTTCTCTGTCAATATTTCTTTGTGCTCGTACAGTGTTCACCCCAGCTGTAGATCCTAACGCCTTCAGAACTTCACACTTCACACTGTTCCCTTGGATGTAGATTGCTATTGCATCATAAATGCCAAAGTGCAGTGTTTTTATGCTTACAAAAACCCTTTTAGGAATCACTTTCCACATCAAATTGTTTACGCTCTCATTAGGATTCTGCGTCTTTCCGTGTAGACATTTGTGTAACAATTCTGGATGTGTTAAGTCATGAAAAATTGGTTTTATTGCATTTATCACAGATACTGGAAAACCATGTTTGTGATCATAGTCCTTTTTTGCATTATATTGGCACCAGGAATCTTTTGGGCACAGGCTGTGTTGAGGGTATTCATTGGAAGAGGCAGTATGAAGGAAAAATGACCACACTGCTTTTCGCATGTCACTAACATTACTAGTATTTTGCCTTATAGCATACCCATAGTGTCTCTGTAGACGTTCAATCACCTCATCAGTAAGCCTGCCTCTCCCTCCTATTGTCTTTCCATCACTGAGCTTACTTGAACCCAAAGTTTGTTTGAGCCTTCGAAGCCGTGCACCCATACGCTTTTGCACATGCCCAATGCATTCCAACTTTTCAACCACAAATTCATTTCCATATGGTTTTAGTTCCTCTACAGTCTTGAAACCTATGGAGTCACCATCCCCAAGGTAGTATTTGTACCTAATGTTGTATCTGGGAACTGAACGTTCAAAAATTTGTTTCACTCCATCCACTTCCATTGCTCCACTTGATCCACTAAAATTTGCCTCACAGGTTCCACTGTGCTCTCCTTTGATTTTATTTTTGCACCTACAATGTTTTGATAATAATGCAACATCTATCACTTTTGCACTATCATCACAAGTAGCAGTTACAACCCCATTCAGGGATTTATGCAAATTTGCTTGGAGGCGATGGCAAGTTCATAATACCACAAAACAGTTTACCAGCAGCAGACCCTTTTCCAATGGATCGAAGACCATACACAAGTCGAACATTCACATCAGACACTCTAGATCGTCCATTTTCACCAAAAAGACTGGCATGTGCATAGTAGAAAGTCACTTGATACTTGCAACATGAACAGATTATCTTCATCTCACAAGCTAAACCAAACAGAACACTTTCTTTCAGCACAGAAGATTATAATCCAATATTCAGTACTTCGTTAATATCATCACTTTCACTAGCATATTAACGAAATCTGTCACTTCCACCAGTCAGCTTCTTGCTAGAAGATGTCACAGGGATATGGCCGGCCATGTGTTGCTTAGCAGAAAAACGCACTGTTTCAGTAATTGTAGAATCGCAACTTGGTATTAGTGTTAATTCTCTTTTCCCTACGTTCTTCCTCTTCTTATATACACGGTTACTAAAACGTGGCATCGTAACCACAACAACGCTTTACACAAGAAGTATAATACTACCAACAATAGGCGCAACACTGAACTAATTCGAAACGGTAAACAGCAAAGAGACGGTGTTCCGCGCTCTTAGCGCTTCATTTGTCACAGAAAACAATGTAGCCAACCCTTGCACACTCGCTGTATGCGTAACATAAAGCGCTGTATGCGTAACAGGCCGAGAAAATCCCACGCAGTTCGCCAGGAAGTCACGAGAGTGTTAGATGCATTCAGGGGCCGCCAATTTCCTCTCCAGGCGTGGGAAAAATGGTAATAAATCCACTTCTAGGGCGAGTAGAACAATAGTTCAAAGTTTACAGTAAAGAGGAATGTTCCAATTAATTTTCGGTAGCAAAAAAAAAATCATAATTTTTTGGATTTGACCACCTCCGGCTCCCCTTAACACCGCTCAGAGACTAATTCCCGCGATACCACACAACGCGAAATTTTTTAAGTTGTTTCACTTTAATTACAGTAGCTGAACAGGGAAACATAGGTAGAAGAAACGTACGGTAATTGGGAAGAAATAGCAATACATAGACAAAAGAAGGAACTACAGAAAGATAAGAACGTGGCAATGTAAGGCAATTAGAAATGAACGAAATAGGAACTGCAGGGAAACGAAGGCCAAATGGCTGCCGAAAACACGTGAACAAATCGAAAAAGGAATATTCGTCTGAAGAACTGACTCAGCAGACGGGAAAGTCAGAACACTTTGAGGTGAAATTAAATGCAAGCATATGAACTAAGAGGGTAATGGGATTTCCACTATTAAATGCAGAGTAGGAAGGGTATATGTGGAAAGAGTACTGTGAAGGCCTCTGCGAGAAGAGAGTCTATAAGGTGCCGTGATAGAAGAAATGGGACAAGAGAATTTTAGAAGGCTTACTATGAAAAAATGTATAAGGGATGGATTACATTCCCTCCGAATTTATAAAATCATTGGTGGAAGAGACAACCAAATGACTATTCAGATTGGATTGTAGAATCTATGACTCTGGAGATATACACTCAGTCTTTCTCATATATGTTAGCTACATAGTGCCGAACATGGCAACGGCACAGTAACCTTAATGCCTCATACATTTAAGTCGCTGACAAATATAGTACACAGATGAAGAAGGGAAAAGAAAATCAAGATGAGGATCAGTTTGGTTTTTGGAAAGATAAAGGTGCTAGAGATGCAGTTCTGACGTTGGCCATGATTATGGAAGCAAACTTGAGAATAATCAAGACAAGGCCATTGGATTTGTTGACCTAGAAAAAAACATTCGATAATGTAGAATGGTGCAAGTTGTTCGAAATTTTGGAGAAATCGGAGTAAGCTATAGGGAATGAAGGGTAATATATAATACGTGCAAGACCAATAGGGAACAATAAGAATCGAAGACGAAGAACGAAGCGCTCTGACGGAAAATAGTGTGAGAGATGCATGCTGTCTTCCGTCTCTACTGTTCAGTCTATACACGGAGAAGTTATGACGGAAATAAAGAAAAGGCGGTATTAAAATTCAGAGAGCAACGATTTCAATTATGAGATGTGCTGTTGACATCGCAATCATCAGTGAAAGTGAAGAAGAATTACAGGACAACTTTAATGATATGAACAATCTAATCAGTGCCGAATATGGAATGAAAGTAAATCGAAGGAAGTTGGAAGGACTGAGGACTAACTGAAACGAGATCATCGAAAACTTGAATCAACGAAGTGGACGAAGTTAAGAAATTATGCTACGTCAGAAGCAGTATAACACACGAAGTACGAAGGAAGAAAGGCAAAAAAAGCAGACTAGCACACACAGAGAGGGCATTCCTTTGTAAAAGCAGTCTACCGGTATCAATTATACGTCTTAATTTGAGGAAGAAAGTTCTGACAATGCACGTTTGGGCACTGCGTCGTGTGATAGTGAGTCATGGACGGTGGCATCACTGCAAAAGAAGAGAATAAAAACGGTTGACATGTGATGCTAGAGAAGGATGTCGGAAATTGGTTGGACTAATAAGATAAGAAATGAGGAACTTTTACGCAAAAACTGCAAAAAAAGGAACACATGTAAAACAGTGGCACGGAGAAAGGACAGGATGACAGGACGTGTCTGAGATATCAGGGAATAACCTCAAAGGTACGTGTACTAAAGGGTGCTTAAAAGGCGAAAATGTAGGAGAGGACAGAGATTGGAATACACATTCGAGGACATAGGGAGAAAATCTTACGAAAGGATGCAGAGGTTGGTGCTAGAAAGAAATTTTGTGTTAATCAGTACCAAACTAGTCAGAAGATGACAGAAGAAAGGGGAAAAAACGTTGTGACAGGATTATGCATAGGACGGACATTACCATTCATTAGCGAAGTGTCTGTTGTTATGAAGGCTTAGGACAAGTCAGTAGATTGGCTTCGCTGTAGTTGGAGTCACGAACGATGGCGGTCGAGTTTAGGCTTTTTGCGCGTACCTACATCACGCATTCTCCGATGAGAGTGGGCGTTCAGTAGTGTTCTGAGTGCTCTGCTGCGAATTCCGTAGCTAATGCGAGCTTTAAATGAGATCGCAGCGAGTTGTATAGTGAATTTATATTCTTTTTATTTCTTAAGCTGACAAATTCTGCATAAGGAAGCGAGGGACACAATTTGCTGGATATATGCTTTCTTCAGATGCAAATCACGTACATGTCGTTATGACAAATGTCGCTTACAATCTGCAACAATCAAATACCCGTCCGTGGCTTGACATGCGAAACGCAGTCTTTCATGGCTCAGGCTACAGTGCTTAACTTGCGTGTCTGGCAGGTAATGATAGAAGCGAAACTGCAGAACATGGATGTGATGCTGATGTACTGTTGCTAATTTCATACATTTCAGGTGAAAGTAAGAAACGTGTAGAATAAAAGTCCCTGTTAGTCCCAATTTACTAGCTGCTTAGACCAGCCCCCTCTCCTGAAGATAGACTTTCATGTAAAGTGCGTCACTGTATTCATCCAGAAGCTGTATTCTGTATGAAATTATTCATAACCCTCTCATTATCTAAATCGTTTCCCAGGTCATAATTATTTCCTGCTGTATTACATTTAATAACGCTTATTGTGAAACTCCCTCGTCGGTTTCATTTATTTTGTTTCTCAGGCGTCAGAAAATTTCGAAGGCAGATCACTAATTTTTAATTTTTAATGTTGTTCCTCACTCGGCGCAAACGGAACCCATATAGGACCACCTCTGTCCATCTGTATGTCCTTCTGTTTGTCAGATTATTGGAAGCCCATTTTCTCAGAAATGGGTAGGCGTATCAAGTTGAAATTTATGTCACGTGTTCAGGTACTGCCCCATGGCAGAGTTAAAGATTGAAGCTTTTAGGGCAATGTAATGAAAGGGTTCGGGCATTTATCTCACGTATTTTGATACCCGCAAACTCACTTATCAAAATTTGTAGGGTATGTAATTGCGTAATGAACCGGGGACCTAGAAACGACGTGGAGGCTTCGTCCAGTCGTAGCCCTCATTGGTTCACAACCCCACAACAGGCCACAGCAGTCCACCCACCCCACCGCCGCCCAACACAGAAGCCAGGGTTATTGAGCAGTTCGGCCCCTAGTGGACCCCCCACCCCGTCCTGGGAACGTCTCATACCAGACAAGTGTAACCCCAAATGTTTGCGAGGTAGAGTAATTACAGAGTACTTGTACGTGGAGACAGTATTTGCGCAGCAATCGCCGACATAGCGTAACTGAGGCGGAACAAGGGGAACCAGCCCGCATTCACCTAGGCAGATGGGAAAACCGTCTTAAAAACCATCCAGAGGCTGGCCGGCACACCGGACCTCGGCACTAATCAGCAGGGCGGATTCGTGCTGGGGACCGGCACACCTTCCCTCTCGGGAAACAGAGCGTTAGACCGCGCGGCTAGCCGGGTGGGCACCTACAGGCTACTCCCCGTTGACTTAGAATCACGAAATTTGGCAAGAAGAAGGTTTGACAGTAGAAGGAAATGAAACAGCTTGTAATTATATATTGCACTAAAAATGATATACTTTTCTATTTATTACCCGACTTCAAACATAAAGTTAAAACGTTCACGAAAGCAAAGTATCAGTGTCGATAACAGGCAAAAATCGTCGAGATTCTCTGTTCCAGGGACTGATGAACTGTCTATTTACATAATTAAGTTTTTACGGAACGCTCGGATCGCGAGTCTTACCACTATGATATACCTTCCTGCTGCTCTACTGACGGGCAACCTACCCCTTATTTACAATTTTGCAATTTAATGACCAGTAAAACCTTCCTCTACATCTCCTCATCGGATAGTTCTTTTGTCATTCCTGCTACGTCTAACAGCTATGAAATGTAGACCTATGTTTACATATTTTGGTAATCTCTCTGGTTACTCATTTACATATCCTGTCTTTTAATAACTTCAAAATTAGTGTACATTTGTGGCTGATACTTATTTTTCTTCAGTTCAGTTCATTCTCCCAAGTCGTTTCTTGTTCAAACTTCCTGCTGTTCTGCTTTTTCTAATTCAACAACTTAAGCATTTGCTATAGAACGTTCTGAAGTCGATGGCGCATGTGTCGACTAAGGAGTTGTCTTCCTCGTTTCATTGTACTTCATTAATCAATGCTATGTTTCTATTGAAGCACCTTACTCTACTTTCACGTTTCTTTCACACTTTTTAGGAAAACTTCACATGTCCAGCGTTCCATGTTGTAGCGCGCTGAATGAAAAGATTGCTTACCTTCTTCCTATATAAGTGTACGAGAGCAGTTAATCACTGTGAGACTAAAAACGTTGCATGCATTATTAGGTTGTAGTGACATGGAGGGCTGGGGGGGGGGGGGGGGAGGGGGGGCTGGCAGGTATTCTTGGTAGGTCTTCAGCCATTACAGCAGCTCCCTACGTATTTCTGTCTTCGACCCTACCCTTTACTGCTGCACAGGTGGTGCAGCCTGTACCCTCCATGATCTGGTTGGTGTAGTCTAGTCTCGGTCTGCCTCTTGTGCTCTTTTCTTCTTCTGTGTCATCAATGATACTGTTAATGACACCACCATGTCTCAGCAGTGGCCTACCTAAGGGACTATTCTCTGTTGGATAAGCATCACACTGTGGAACACCTCTTCATTTGTTACCATGTTTACCCAGGAACTCTTTAGCATTCTGCGATACCATCAAGTCTCAAAGACTATTTTTCTGTGTTCTTGTGCTTCTCAGAGCATCCATGTTACGCTTCTCTACAGAAGCACACTCCGAGCAGATGTAATTATCAGAGCTTTCCTCAGATGTTTGTTTGTGTAGCTGGGACTGATAAGGTTTCTTCTCTTGTTAAAAGCAGCATTTTACTTGTGATTTCGGCTTGTAGCACAGTTCCTTGATGTTCCATCTCGTGTAATTTCACTCCACAGTAGGTGAAGGATTCGATGGTCTCCAGTCGCTCATCGTTAATAGAGCATTGTGCAGTGGTGTTTTATTTATCACCACTGAGATTCTTGTTTTTGCTTTATTAATTTTCAAGTTACAGGAACAGTTGAACGTGATTTACATCTGAGCCAGCATCACTTCTAATTTTTCTGCCTCTTCGCTTAACACTGCCATATCACCAACAAATCTCAAAGTTTTCGTTTCTTTTCCATGTGATTTAATTCCTCCTGCAACTTCTTCTTTCTCCATGATTTCATCTATTGCCCTCTGTATGCCTCCACTGAAGAAGAGAGTGAACAGACCTGTTGTAAACCGTGATTAATAATGAAATTCTCCACACCTTCACAAAGCCACCTCTCCTCTCTTCAGTCTCTGCATTACTCTTCTTGTAATTTACGCCATTCTCTCTCAACATCCCAAATAGCTGTCGCCAGTATACCCAGTTATTCTTTTTCTAAGTCGACGAAGCCAACATATGCGTCATGAGACTTCTGTAGTTTTTTCTCAAGAATTAATCGCAAGTCAACTATCGCTTCTCGCATACCTCTTCTAAACCCATACTGGTCATCCGTGATCATTACATCCTACATAGATTGATAGAGGTCAAAGGTCTTCGAGGCAAACTGAGCTATCTATATCGTTCACATGTGTTTCCAAATGTTTTAATCGGAATTGCTACAAGCGTAAAAATAAATCAATTTCTGCTATTTGTCTTTTCCTAAAGCCTCATCGAAGTGCCAGGGCTCTTTTCTGTAAGGGAGTTGTAATTGCTCTTAGCAAAAGTATAGAGCCCCCTCCAGCGCTCGGTTGTAGTGATTCTCACGATTAAGATCGGTTTCTCTTCACAACACAATATATTGTTTAAAAGACAGTGGTGAATCCAAATTACAAACGTCTGTGTCCACATTCCTTCACAAGAAAACATTCTGCACAATATTAAAATTATCTTTCCTGTTTTATTATTAGCAGTTAATCAAGATTATGAACAGAACATAGGCTGTTAATTCAGACACTCCTTCCATCTAACTCTTACTCTACTATTATAGAGAGATGACCAGTGAATAATATCTGTGACGAATGGTGAAGCTGATTTGTGAGTAATTAAAGGAAACAGTAGTTAACAATATCTCCGCAGTGAACAGTAAAAAAATTTCACTTCCTTCCTTTTTTAAAAAAAAATAGAAAAACATAATTGGTAATAAAAGAACACAAAAATCATGCGAACGAATAGTTTCGTTACAAATCATGTGACAGTATTATTTACTGTTCACCTACCATTCGACTCATATCCTGTGATCTTCAGCTCTGCAGTGAAGTAGTCTCTTGGTAGAAGTATCGCAGTTTGGCGTTTTTCAGTGTCCAGAGGCTTCATGGCGAAAAACCAATGACAACGA
The DNA here is from genome assembly GCF_023897955.1 of Schistocerca gregaria. Classification (NCBI taxonomy): domain Eukaryota; kingdom Metazoa; phylum Arthropoda; class Insecta; order Orthoptera; family Acrididae; genus Schistocerca; species Schistocerca gregaria. The sequence goes on along the minus strand of NC_064921.1, from coordinate 106,368,353 downwards.
CGCGAAAGCTGGTGTTTGCTATTTCCGGCGAGATATGCCCTCTCTGCCACATACTGTACTTTGTGCTCTTCGCCTAAGGCAAATTTAAACAACTCATGTTTTACAGAGGCGCCCACAAAAGCCGGCGATTGAAGTTCATGTTATGTCTCCACTACAAGAGATCCATAGGTCACGCTGCAGTTTTTTATTTACTGTTTTTCTGTTCGACTGCTGTGTGTGGGAACCGACATCAGTTTCATATCAAAGATATACTGACAGGATATATATGTCGTTTCAACAAATGCTTATCGAATTAAAGGCTGTCAAACATTAACACATAGGCATTAAGCACAAGAAAGATAGGAATTTTGTACGAAAGCCCTAAACAAATCGAGTGTAGTTATTTGAGGTTCAAAAGAAATTAAGAAGTACACTGAAGCGTCAAATAAAATGTTATTGGCATGCGTATTCAAATACAGAGATATATAAACAGTCAGAATACGGCGCTGCGCTTACATAAGAAACCAAGTGCCCGGCGCAGTTGTTAGATCGGGTATTGCTGCACAGTGGCAGGTTATCAAGATGTGAGTTTGAACGTGGTGTTATAGTTGGGGCACGAGCGAGGTAGCGATGAAGCGGGGATTTTCCTGTACGACCATTTCACAAGTGTACCGTGAATATCAGGATTCCGGTAAAACATCATATCTCCGATGTCGCTGAGAGCCGGAAAAAGATTTTGCAAGAACGGGAGGAACGATGACTGAAGAGAATCGTTCAACGAGACACAGATGCAAACCTTAAGCAAAGAGCTGCACATTTCAATGCTGGGCCATTGCGAACCATTCAATGAAACATCGTCGTTATGGGTTTCCCGATTCGAAGGCCCACACATGTACCCTTGATGACTGTTGATGACTGGAAAAAAGTTGTCTGATCGGACGAGTCTGGTTTCAGAGAGGATGGACATGTACGGATTTGGAGACAACCTCATGAATCGATGGACCCTGCATGTCAGCAGGCGACTGTTAAAGCTGGTGGAGGCTCTGTAATGGCGTTGACGTGTGCAGTTGGAGTAATATGGGACCCCTGATACGTCTAGATACGATTATGACAGGTGACACATACGTAAACACCTCGTCTGATCACCTGCATCCATTCATCTCCATTGTGCATTCCGACGGACTTGGGTTATTCCAGCGGGTCAATGAACCAACCCACACCTCTAGAATTGGTACACAGTGGCTCCAGAAACAACGTTTAAACACTTTCGTTGGCTGCCATCCCCTCAGACATGAACATTATTGAGCATATCTTGGATGCCTTGAACGTGCTGTTCAGAAGAGATCTCCACCCCACGTACTCTTACGGATTAATGGACAGCCCTGCAGGAGTCCCCCCAGCACTGCTTCAGACATTAGACAAGTCCATGCCACGTGGTGCTGCGATACTTCTGCGTGCTCGCGTGGACCTACACGATGTTAGGATGGTGTATCAGTTTCTTTCGTTCTTTAGTGTAATTATGATATGCTTCATCGATAGGTACAGAGTTTAATTTCCAGTTTGGCCATCCTGATTTAATTTCTTACCACCTCTTTAGGTTACTACAAGTGAATGCTTGGCTGACCCATTCACAAGATGCCGGCCAATTCACTACGCCATCTTTGCACATTCCGGACTGTTGTCTCTCCACCCGCGACCTCGATTGCTCACCGCTTTTAAACTCTAATCTTTCTTCAGTCTTATTAGGTTTACCACGTAAATAAGAATGAGTATCTCCTGGTTTTTTTTAGAATAAATGTTTTGTTTAGTTTGTACATTCCATTTTATTACGTTTATCACACACAAATCCAAAAATGTTTTGCATCACCCCAGTTCCCAGAACTCCTGAAGATAGATGTTGACTGTGGATATTGTATCACAGGCACAGTCCCTTTCACTGTTCAGAGATGTCCCTAAACACGCTCAAAGATATAAAAAACCATGCATGAGCAGCGCCTATTATACGTAGAGGGGGTCAGACAGAAGATCAGTTCCAGTCATTCCACCAGGAAGGAGGTACACGGCTCGTTGTCTGTAGTTAAACCAAGCCTAGACGGTCAATACCGCGGTTCGATCGCGCCCGCATTGTTATTTTGTGCCATGAGGGCTCTCAACAAGGAAAGTGTCCAGGCGTGTCGGATTGAACCAAACCGATGCGGACATGGAGGAGATGCAGAGGAACTGTTGATGGCATGCCTCGCTCAGGCCGCCCAAGGGCTACTACTTCAGTGCATGACCGCTGCATACGGATTATGGCTCGGAGGAAACCTAACAGCAATGCCACCAAGTCCAATAATGCTTTTCGTGCAGCCACAGGACGTCGTGTTACAGCTCAAACTGTGCGCAATAGGCTGCATGATGCGCAACATCATTCCCGACGTCCATGGCGATGTCTATCTTTCCAACCACGACACCATGCAGCACGGTACAGATGGGCCCAACAACATGCCGAATGGAGCGCTCGGGATTGGCATCACGCTCTCTTCATCGGTGACTGTCGCATATGCCTTCAACGAGACAATCGTCGGAGACGTGTTTGGAGGCAACTCGGTCAGGCTGAACGCCTTAGACACACTTTCGAGCGAGCTCAGCAAGGTTGAGGTTCCTTGTGTTTTGGGATGGCATTATGTGGCGCCGACGTACGCCGCTGGTGATCATGGAGGGCGCCGTAACGGCTGTATGACACGTGAATGCCATCCTTCGACCGACAATGCAACCATATTAGCAGCATACTGGCGAGGCATTCGCACCCCCATCATGCACATCTGTGAATGACTTCCTTCAGGATAATGACGCCGCTCGACTAGAATGGTCAGCATGTTCTCCAGACATGAACCATATCGAACATGCCTGGGATAGATTGAAAAGGGCTGTTTATGGACAAAGTGACCCACGAACCACTCTAAGGGATCTACGACGACTCGACGTTGAGGAGTGGGACAATCTGGACCAACAGTGCCTTGATGAACTTGTGGATAGTATGCCACGACGAGAGTGCAAGAGGACGTGTTACTGGATGTGTACAGCAATCTGGACCTCCACCACTGAAGGTCTCGCTGTATGGTGGTACAACATGCAATGTAAGTTCTTATGAGCAATAAAAAGAGCGGAAATGATGTTAATATTGATCTCTATTCCAATTTCTATTCACATTCCGGAATGCAAAACTTTTTCTTGATGTGTGTAGATAATTATAAATATTATCTGTCTTTACAACGTAATGTTTTTACCTGAACATACATTAGCTGTATTAGTGAATGGCGACAAGGAAAGCTGTGCCGGACCGCAATTTGACACGGATTCCCTTGTTCAAGAGCGCGATCGCCTTAAGCATCCTGGTTACGCGTGAACTTCTCAGGACTAGATTCAAACGTTCAAATTTCGTCGATACTGCGGCACAATCTGACCTCGTACATACATTATGTAATTCCTGTACAGGGGAGGAGATTTTAATTCATAGTCGCTACTTGAAATTGTCCGATAAATAGACTATGTGATCAAAAGTATCCGGACACCCCAAAAAACTCATTAGACATTGTGAGAGACTGGGGCGCTCCGCGGAACTCAAGGACTTAGAATGTGGTCAGGTGATTGGGTGTCACTTGTGTCAGACGTCTGTACGCGAAATTTACATACTCCTAAACATACCTTAGTCCACTGTTTCCGATATGATAGTGAAGTGGAAACGTGAAGGGACACGTACAGCACAAAAGCGTAGCGGCCGACCTCGTCTGTTAACTGACACAGACCGCAGACACTTGAAGAGGGTTGTAATGTGCAATGGGCAGACATCTATCCAGACCATCAGACAGGAATTCCAAACTGCATCGGGATCCTCTGCAAGTACTATAACTGTTAAGCGGGAGGTGAGAAAATTTGGATTTCATGGTCGAGCGGCTGCTCATTAGCCACACATCAGTTGGTAAATGCCGAACGACACCTCGCTTCGATAACGAGCATGAACATTGGTCGACTGAACTGTGTAAAAACGTTGTGTGGGGTGACAAATCACGGTACACAAGGTAGTGATCCAATGGCAGGGTGTTGGTATGGATAATGCCCGGTGAACGTCATCTGGCAGCGTGTGTACTGACAACAGTAAAATTCGGAGACGGTGGTGTTAATGGTGTGGTCGTGTTTTCATGGAGGGGGCTTGAATCCCTTGTTGTTTTGCGCGCCACTATCACAGCACAAGCCTACATTGATGTTTTCAGCACCTTCTTGCCTCCCACTGTTGAATACGGGGATGGCGATTGGATCTTTCAACGCGATCAGTCACCTGTTCATAATGCACGGTCTGTGGCGGGGTGGTTACACGACAGTAACGTCCCTGTAATGGACTGGCCTGCACAGAGTCCTCACCTGAATCCTACAGTACACCTTTCGGATATTTTGGAACGCGTACTTCATACCAGCCCTCACCGACCGACATCGATACCTCTCCTCAGTGTAACACTCCGTGAAGAATGGGCTGTCATTCCCCAATAAACCTTGCAGCATCTGACTGAACGTATGCCTGCGAGAGTGGAAGCTCTCATCAAGGCTGGGCCAACACGCTATTGAATTCCAGCATTACCGATGGAGGGCGCCCCGAACTTGTAAGTCCTTTTCAGCCAGATGTCCGGATACTTTTGATCACATAGTGTACGATAGTGCAGTACCTGTATTGTTAAGAAGGACGATTCAGTGTTAAGGTGAGAACTCGCATGAAGCGGGAAATCCGGGTTCGAGTCCCGGTCTATCACAAATTTTTCACTGTCGTCATTTCCTGATACAGCTCATGGTTCTTCGTATTCGCATTTGCGAATATATTAGGTATATTTCACGGTGCCTGTTGTCGCCGCAGTGCCTGTTTCTTCGGACATGCATGCATCTACAAAAATAGATGTTTATATCTATTATGTATGTACCATGTCCTCTCGTAGGCCACTAATCCGATTTTAATCAACCTAGGTACACATATCAATTACTGTCTGGAAAGAATCGTTGAAGAGTTAAGAAACATCCATCTACCAAAGGGGTAGGGCTGGGGGTGGAAAAGCATGACGTTTTAATTTACTTTTTATTTTCTACTAACTCTGTTCGCAACACCTTTCGCAGGCAACATCCATGTATGTCGCTGAATGTACCCACAGAAATGTATCATTTTTCATCATGTTCTTCAGGAGACACGAGGTCGTAAACATTGAGCTGCGGGAAAATGAAACTGCAAGGCGAAATTCGCTAGACATACAGGTATAATACGTGTACAAATACACGTGACATATGTTAAGTATGTGTGAAGTATATTAGACATGTTCTTATGTGGACAAAACCGCTGGTAAAATTCTCATCCAAAACTTCTGGAACGATTTCGGTTAAATTTGGTACCCATATTAGCAACAATTTGAAAAGACATAACATAGGGGAGATGGAGCAGACAGCAGGGAGGGAGGAGGAGGTAGGGACAGATATGAGGAGGAGCAGATGAAAGGAGATATGGTAAGGGGAATTGGACAGAAAGACGGGAGAGGAGGAGAAAGTCAGGGAAAAGGAGAGGGAGATGGACAGAGACGGGGAGGGGAAGAGATAAGCAGAGCGATGGGAGAGGCGGAAATGGAGAGAGAAGGAGAAGAGATTCAGATTAACTGGGAGAGGGGGTGAAGGAGATGGACAGAGAGAGGGGAAAGGAGGATATGGACTAATAGAAGATTGGAGTAAATGCAAACCCGGCGGGTAGTCATCTAGTACAAAAAAACATTCACTCACACAAAATGGATTTTGTTTAATCTTATTTACATGCTAATGCATTCCAACATAATGGACGTTGCGGAAGATAATATTCCATTCCTCACACCAGCAACATATTAATACCAAATCAACCAGAAGACACGGCGAGTATTAACGCCAACAATCACTTTGTTTCCCGAGTGTTCATTTTTCAAATGTAATTTTTTATGTGTCAGTTTGATAAAGTGGTCTCACATTAATGTAGTTCAATATTCTGTTTAAAAACATGAGCTATAGCACTTGTCATATACTCTTAGGAAAACACTTGTTCACCACTCATTTATTGCCCTACTTGCCCTGTCTCGAGCGTCGGTCCATGCTGTGCTGTCTTTCTGCTACAGCCATGTAGCAGCGCTACTCAGTCGCTGCTGGAACACTTGCTATTCTTAGTTTTTATGCACCATTTTAAAACGTATAGTTAAACTGAATACATCATTGAAATAAATTAGAAACCTTTACTTCTGACTCTGGACATGGAGTCCCAAACTCGTGAACAAGTGGTTAGAGTCGCGGGGTCTTTGGTTCCATTCAGCTCTGGCTCACACATTTTTTCGCTCGGAGAATTTCATCTTATCTTCATCGACCTGCAAGTCGCAGAAGTATCTTGAAATAGAAAGACTTGCGTCAGCGGCAGAACAATCCAATACGAGGTCTCCCGGCCAATAATGCCCTACGATCAATTTCAGTTAATTTCTGGGCATGGGACACGTAATGAGTAGTATTTGTTGGACTGACTCCACCGCTGTACTGCAAAGCAACACTATAAATATTTCCTGAAAGACCAGAGGTAACATAACTAGTTTCTTCAACGAGAGACGACATTTAAACCGTTCGCAAATATTCCGTCAAAACGAAATCTTTAGTTACTGACTCATTCTCGATCTTGCTTTCCGTATCAGATACGCCTGCATTAAAGAGGAGGTGGTAGATATCATTGGCTGTCTCCTTTCGCTAATCTGTTTTGTAGCTACTCCTATTCATCAACAAGACTTGTTCAAGTTGGTTAAAGACCACTGTAAATCGTACGACTTTGAAAGTGGGGAAAGTGCTAAATTTTGCTGAAAAAGAAACATATAACTTTGTAAGTTACAAATGTATAAAAATGTAAAATCATCTTTGGATTAAAAAATGATATGGATAATTTCCTAATACTAACATGATTTTTCTTTCAGTACTAATTTTCTCTCTACAGAGGAGTGTACGCTGATGTGAAACTTCCTGGCAGATAACACGGTGTGCCGGACCAGAAATATAACCAAAGACTTTGCTTTTCGTGGGAAACTGCTCTACCAACAGAACTACCCATGATCTGTATACAAAGGTTTAATTCCGATAGTACCCAATATTTTACCTTCCAAACTTCACAGAAGGTCTCCTGTTTAACTTACAAGGCTAACACTCCTGACAGAAAGGATACGGGGGGCACATGGCTTAGCCAAAGCCTGCGGGATATTTCCAGACTGAAATTTTCATTCTGAAGTGGTGAGTCCGGAGTCTTTCTTGGTAGCACAGTTGGTAGAGCAGTTGGTCACCAAAGGCGAAAGTCATACGTTCGAGTCCTGCTTAGGTATCAGTTTTAATCTTCCCGGAAGTTTCACTGACACGAATTACTTACAGAAGAATGGAAACACTGGCACTCGGAAAAAAGTCTACCTTCTGGAGAAATCTGGGGACCGACGGCAGTATTGATCCTACGCCGTTTATAGAAATTGTAAGTTTAGAGAAAGTGCTTGATAATCTTGTCTACAGTACACTCTACCAATTTTTGAACGTAGCAGTGATAACATGTAGGTTGCATAATGCTATCTAGAACTTACACAGAATCCAGATTGCAGTTGAAAGAGTCGAAGGACATGAAAATGAGGCAGGTGGTGAGAAGACAGCGAGACAGGGTTGTAGTCTGTTCCCAACGTTAATCAATCTCTGCATTTAACAAGAAGTAGAAGGAGATTTTTTGAAAGGGAATTAAACTTCAAAATGAATAAATAAAAACTTTATTTGCTGATTACATTGTAAGTCTATCAGCTATGTCAAATAACGTGAGAGATCAATTGAACGGAATGGATGGTCCAATATTTTGAACACGGCTGCACTTTAGCAATTGTTAGAGATCATTAAATAAATCCAAAGCAGCCAATCAGCTGCTAGAAAAGGTGGTTTTATTCAGTCTTTGACCATGGTTTCGACGGATGAAAACCCGTCTTCTTCAGACATACATGAAACCGGAATACAACGTAACAACGATAACTAAAAAGTCGGACAAATCAATGTCCACATTTACGCGCAGTAAAGAAACTAGATTCCTAGAAAGGGATGGGAATATCACAAATATCATAAAACCTAACCAGAAGAATAAAAACTAATACTCACTAAAACTTCACATTGGAAAAGCATCAAATAATGAAGCGACTTCACATACACCAAATGAAAATATGCTGTAAGCTCACGTCGTTGAGTACATTATTAAATATGCTGGCCCCTATGATCAGAGCTTGCCAAGCAAGAATAGTTAAAATCCAATGAAATAAAATGACAGGACATATTGTGAGCTGCACACCGAGTAACAGGAAACGTAGATCGTGAACACCAGGGAAGAATGGCAGAGATCGATGTACGCTGGAATGGATAGTGCCTTGAAAAACAGTTATAAAGTGAATAGTAGGAAAAGTAAAACAAAGAAAATCGAATTTAGTCAAATTAAATCAGGCGATGCCTAAAGGAACACGAAACCCACACACGGCTCCACCAGGAAGACGGGAGTGGCGGAATATCATAATGAGGGCAGCAATACATTTTGAGAAAGTTTGTGTACTAGTCATGCTGGTACTCATTGAACGGAATGATATGAGACGCATGTGAAATTGTGAAGCACCGCTGTCAACACGAAACATTTACATATAGGCTCCGATCATCGTGGCTACCAGTACTAACCTCCCTATGGGACGACAGTGTTCACAAGACTGTCTCATTACGTGTGGCAATGAATATAGTGGCCGAAGGGACTTAATGCATTGAACCGTTTCGCCTGTCACTAGCCTCCGGGATGGGAAAATACTACATCACTGCAGAGTAGCCTCTCACTCGAAGATATCAGCTAACAAGTGTTAAAATGAGAATTAAAAAAGGTTGGCAGTTCCCGAATCACCATTCTTACCATCTAATCAAAATAGAGGTCAATCATATTTCCATATTCTGAATCAACGAGCAGGTTGAAATTACTCTAAATAAGACTATCCCAATAGCAAATACAACATCCTGAAAAAATTTGGAAATTTGTGGTAAGGTCTTCTGGGACCAAACTGCTGGGGTCATCGGTCCCTAAGCCTACACACTACTTAAACATACTTACGCTATGGACAACACACACACCCCTGCCAGAGAGAGGACTCGAACCTCCGACGGGGAGGGGGGAGGGGGGGGGGGGGGGAGCCGCACGGACAGTGATAAGGTGTCATAGACATCCTGATAAAGCCCACTTGCAACACTCGCCGAAATATTGGATTTATAAATAACATGACGATGCGATCACATAGACAAAAAAGTTTTACTGAATATGTCAGCTCCAGCGAGAAACTCTGCTCGTACGTACATTTTTGTTAGTAGGCTATATTAAAAGTTGGCGTTATTATGCTTGCTGTTATATGTTTGTCGTTCAGAACTAAACATTTTGTGATTTTTGTTGTAATTGATTTCTGCGACTGGTAACTAGATCTATCTCTATATTTCGAACTGCTAGTCGGTGTTTAACGGTAATCCCTAATCTGCAATAAACCACGACTAGCTCAAAACCCTGATGTAATTTATCTATCCCATGTAGGATTTGGACGCAAAATTATTTAACGAATGTTATTTACAATTATGAACACATATTTATTAACCGCATAACTAATCCACATGCAATAAGTATTTGTAATATGGAGTTAACGACTTAAGGTCATCAGCGTTCAGAGTTGCAGAGAGGGCAGCAAGTCAACACATGAACCCGAATTTGTTAAGATGGTTGTGAGGCCTACTGGAAACCTACTACAATAAGTTATGGTACACCATCTGCAGAGGTTTCAATCTGTTTAAAATTAGCACTGCAATGTAGAACGAAGTATTTACGAAAAATCTGTCAACTGTTCTGTTATGACTCATTTTATCTGTGTGGTTCGTTGCAGTTTCAGGTACTCTACCTCACGCATTATCTCGTCGGCTCTTTTTTTGATCTCTGTTACGGTACTGATGGAGCCAGAACCAAGTTCCTGATATCGAAACACCTTAACACTCCGAAATAATTCCACCAGATTCGTTCTGCACTTAATATCGACTGATATCGCCTAGGCGACAAGACTCATGAAAGGAGTAATAGGAAAAAAACATGTAGGTTTGAGTTTATACAATCGGCTTGTCTTCTGTAGCACCGCATACCAATCGCTTCAGTTCTCTTCTTTTGCGGTTTTCACATAGTACACGATTCACTGTCATACAATACGGTGCTCCAAACGCACATTCTCAGGAATTTCTTCCTCGGATTAGGGCCGATGTTTGAAACAGATTTGTCTTGGACTGGAACGCTGTCCCTGCCTACCCTAGTCTGCTTTTAAGCCGTCCTTGCTTCGTCCATCATCGGTTATTTTGCTCCCAAGTTAGCAGAATTCCTTAACTTCATTCATTTCATGATCACCAGATCTGATGTTAATTTTCGTTCTGTTCTTATTTCTGCTACTTTTCATTACTTTTGAATTTTTCCATTTACTCTCAATCCATAGTCTGTGCTCATTATAGTGTTCATTATGTTCCAAGATTCCAGTAATTCTTCTTCACCTTCACCGAGGATAGCAATATTGGCGAATCTTATGACTGATATCCTTTCACCCTGAGTTCTAATTCTATTCCTTTTACTTTCACCATTGCTTCTTCGGTGTATAGATTGAACAGTAGGACCGAAAGACTGCATCCCTGTCTTACATTCTCTTCAGTCCGAGCACTTTGCTCTTGGACTACCAGTCTTGCTGTTCATTCCCGGTTCTTGTAAATATTGTGTATTACCGTAATTCTCTATAGCTTACTCCTAATTTTCTCTAAAAACCTATGAGCGTGTATTGATTTTCCTTCAGTCTTGCTTCCATTATCAAGAGCAGCATTAGAAACGCATCTCTGGTGCCCTTACCTTTCCTAAAGTCAAACTGTTCATCATCTAACAGATGGTCAGTTTTCTTTTCCAATCTTCTGTATATTATTCTTGCCAGTAGATTTGGTGCATGAGCTGTTAAGCAGATTGTGCGATAATTCTCGTCCTTGTTTACCTTTGCTATCTTCAGAATTGTGTCGACGATAATTTTCACAAAATCTAACGGCATGTCACCAGTCTCATAGATTCTACACACTAACTTGAATAGTCATTTGATTGTCACTTACTCAATGATTTTAGAAATTCCGGCGGAATTTCTTCTCTCTCTTCTGCCTTATATGATCTCAAGTCTTCCATAGCTCTTTAAAATTCTAGCTCTATATCGGATCCCCTTTGTCTTCCATGTCGACTCCAATTGTTTCTTCTGTTACATCATCGGACAAGTCCTCCTTCTCATAGAGGTGTCAAATGTACTCTTCCCACCAATATACTTTCTCCTCTGCGTTTAACAGTGGCATTTCATTTCTAATCTTGACGTTACCACCATTTCTTCTAATTTCTTCTAGGCCTGGTTTGAGTTTTCTATAAGCTGAGAGAGTCCTCTCGATGATAATTTCCAGTCTCTCCGTGAACACTTTTTCCTGTACTTCTTTCTTCTGTTGATCAGTTTAAATGTTTCTTTGCAGTTGGACCTGTTTTTTTCTGTCCAACATAAGTGTTTGCCCTTTTTAGAGATGGTCACCCTCCTTCAACTGACCTGCCTTCTCTAGTATTCCTTATCACAGTATCCATATGCTTAGCGAACTTCAAACGCGTCTCATCATTTCTCGGTACATCAGTATTTCGCTTCATTCCACATTGCCAGATGATTCTCTTGAACTTCAGTTTACTCTTCATCATTTCAGAATTGTGGACTGGCTCTATACCTGCTCGTGGGTATGCCTTCCAATCCAGTATTTGTTTCAGAATCTCTGTCCGAGCACGGCCTGTCCTGTGTCTCAGTCTTTTCCAGTCATAAATCCTTCACTTGTGTTTCTTGAACATAGTATTCGCCATTATCATTTGAAATTTACTGGAGAACTCAAATTGACTGTGTCTTGTCTCATTCCTACTGCTAAACCCACATACATCGGTAACCCTTTCTTGTAGTTCTTCCTCTACGACCGCATTCCAGTCCCCCCTAATTCTTAGATATTCATCTTCGTTTAGTTACTGAATTACCCGTTCAATATCCTCTTTTATTTCTTCTCTCTTCATCTTCTGCTTGCGTCGTTGGCATATTTTCCAGAACTATAACTGCCGGCTTTGGTTTACAGCCGTATCTTGTGATCACAACCCTATCACTGAACTGTAACTTACTCTCTGCCGTCTTAGTTTCCCACTCATAACGAACCCTTCTCCCTTTATACCATTTTCTGCCGCTGTTGACATTTCGCTATATTCTTCTTACCCTACTCCCATTATACAATTTTCTGGTGCTGTTGATATTACCGTGTATTCTTCTCACCAGAACACCCTACCTTCTTTCTATTTCACTTCACTGACCCCTGCTATATCTAGTCTGATTTTCTGCATTTCCCTTTTCAAATTTTCTAGCTTCTCTACTATGTTCAAACTTCTGCTCGTAGAAAGTTAATCTCGTCGTTGATTATTGAATTTTTTTCTCATGGTCACCTCTCCATTTTCAGTTCGCTTCCGGAGATCCAAACAGGGGACTAATCTGGAATCTGTTGCTATTGAATAGATCATTATGACTTTTTTTCAATTACATGCAGTCGATCATTGTTGATTCTTCCGCCTATTGGGGGCAATTTCCGACCGCAAAGGCAGGAGAGTGGCCTGAACTCCACCGCCCGCTTTGACAAGTCCTCCACCGCCATTGCTGATTATTTTAATTCAAAATTCGAGAAGTGGCTGAATTCGGATACGAGACCCAGGGCGTGTTGATTATTAGCCAAAGACATTACCACTAGACTGTCAGTGATTTCGTAATCATTACCATTGTTGTAGGCTGTAAGCTACCAATCAATTTTATCGTGCAGTGATCCTGATGCATATCTTACCAACCACTTGGTATACGAAAGTTGACCAAACGTCTGTCTCCATGGACATGGCAAGGTTAAAACGCTGGGAATGTTGCCTCGCTCTTGTAGAAGGCAACATGGACGCTGATTCTCACGGAATTCCCACGTTTGTATTCTTGAGTGCAGCGCAGGGCTGAGGTCTCACTAAGCTACATGCTTCCTTCTTTCGATGGTTTATGGAATGTGTTGCTTTAATTTCCGAACCGCTCGAAATCAAACTGAGACGTTTTAAAGCTTTGCACCTTTTCATACCACAGTGGAGAGTTACTGGTGCAATGCTATTAATAAAGAATGTGGACATTCATCACCCTATTCGTCTAGTAGACCGCAGGAATAAGGAGCAATATTAGGATTTAACTTCGCAATGACGAGGAATTTATTAGTCAGAGCAGCTACTCGGATTGGAAAGTAAAGAAAAACGATATCAGCTGTTGCCTTGAGCGATTTAAGAAAACCACGGAAAATGTAATTCGTGCGATCTGGAAGTCGCATCTTTCGAACTTGAGTCCAGTATCTTACATCTGCTACAACTTGTTCAGTGAGTAATCAATACAAGTACATTTGTCTGACAGCCTTCAACAATAGACGAACAGTAGTGTTAATATTATGTTACATCCAATGCTGTGATACAACAATGAGTATAAAATAGCTGTAGAACTTTAAAAAGCAAACAATTCATTTAGTTTAGTGGAGTTTTTCAAAGAGTTTGATTTCCTGAAAAGTGAAAATGGGATGCTTGTTGTGGCTCGTGTCCTTACAGTGAGAAAACGTTCCATGGATTTTGTCGTGAATGTATACAAGTATCAATACAGTTAGGTGACCCCGTTGCTTAAAATAATGTGTGTTAAAAACTTAATGAAACTATCGCATGACGCTGAAGGCCGGGAGTCTCCACTTCGGGAAGTTCGGCCGCCGAGTTGCAAGTCCTTTCAGCAGACGCTACCTTGGCGATATGCGTGTCGATGATGACTTAATGACGATGACATCAACACAACAGCCAGTCTCCGAGCAAAGAAAAATCTTCAACCCAGCCGGAAATCGAACCCTGGCCAGCTGCATGTTAGTCCGACGTGCTGAATACTCAGATAAGGAGACGGACATAATCTTAATATGCTGAAGTGATAATTTATTTGATAACAATTACTTCGTTACATATTAAATTCAACAACGAACAATTTTATAGCATTCCAGTTATCTTAACAAGCACAACTTCAGTTTTATTGAACTGTCCCCCTTATGATTAACGAAGTTGAAAATCAAAATGTAAGACTTCCTGGAGACTAAATTGTCTGCATCTATTAATTTAAAATTGAATTTCAAACAACCAGAATATCATCCAAGGGAAAGCATGAATACAACAGGAGAGACAATATTACTTTCACACTCGGGAGTGCTAGGAACGTAGCCCAGAGGCAACAAAATTTTAAATTCACAACACTTTATTACAATACTTTACATTTATTAGATAGCTGCAACCAAAAAACATCATTAATTACAAAACCGTTAGAAAAGGGCACAACACGCCCACAGCCGCCGTATTATCCCGACAGCGGGAACCTGCAAGAATCATGAACAGTGTGGTTACAGGTTGGTACAGGTTAGTTCTAAAACAAGAAAAGAGAATTAAAACAAGAAAAGAGCATACAGATAACAGAAAATACAGTTCTTTTAAGAGCCCATAACCCCCCCCCCTCCCCCGTCACTGAACTCAGGAACTGTAGAACACGATGAGGGGAATTATTATTAAAGAATATTTACGTGGTTAGGAATAACCTTTAAAAAACTTTAGATGAAAGATACACGGCGTCAGGTAATGGAGCCGCAATAAATAATGAGCAGTTACTTTACTTGTAAGAAATGAAACTCTAGCAGTAGCCGCCGAGTAGCAAAACAATTTGCGTACGGTTACTGCCGTAACCTAATGGGCCGACTAGTGCAGAGTAGAGTAATTGAGTAAGAGTATCTTTGAATAAGCTCAGCACCACTTAAAATAGCTCGGTAAAATCTGAATCACAAAAAAACAACTTTAAACAATCACAAACTTTAAACAAATTCAACAGAACATAGACTAAGATGGGATAGGTCTGCCTGTTATGGTCCAATACAATACATAATTCTTAGTTACGGGGGTCATTTGCGACAAATAAAGACATTAATATAGTGAATATGTAATTACGCTGAAGAAGAAATATGTATATTCTTAGATATCATTTCATTCTGGAACCTTGGCTGACCGCCTCTCTAGCATTCATTTTTCAGAAAACTGAGTTGTAAAACACTCCCCGCTCGCTCACTTTTTATCGAACCCTCCTCTCACACACAGATTCGACATGTTCAGGAGTGACGGAAGGGCAGGGAATTCAGACAAAGTAATTCTGGCATTCAACGAGAAGCAAATCAGTGGATCAACAACAGAACCTCACTTTCTTCTATCCGAATTTTAATGAAATTTGTTCTTTGCCTGTTGATGTTTCCTCTATTCAACAAGATAATAGTTTTCCCTGAATTACGTAATGTTCCAAGAGTATAGCGTCGCCTGTGTAGTGTCTCTCCATGTGTTATAGAAGATTTTATAGAGCTATTGAGAGTTTGGATTCCGTAGAAATATTGGAACACGTGAGGCAATACTGACCCTACGACTTCTCTTAGAAGCTGGATTAAGGAAAGGCAAACCTACGTTTCTAGCATTTGTAGACTTAGAGAAAGCTTTTGACAATGTTGACTGGAATACTCTCTTTCAAATTCTGAAAGTGGCAGGGATAAAATACAGGGAGTGAAAGGCTATTTACAATTTGTATAGAAACCAAATGGCAGTTGTGAGTTGAGGGGCATGAAAGGGAAGAAGGGGTTGGGAAGGGAGTGAGACAGGGTTGTAGCCTCTCCCTGATGTTATTCAATGTGTATATTGAGCAAGCAGTGAAGGAAACAAAAGAAAAATTCGTAGTAGGTATTAAAATCCATGTAGAAGGTTCGCCGATGACATTGTAATTCTGTCAGAGACAGTAAAGGACTTGGAAGAGCAGTTGAATGCAATGGATAGTGTCTTGAAAGGAGTATATAAGGTGAACATCAACAAAAGCAAAACAAGGATAATGGAATGTACTCGAATCAAGTCGGGTGATGCTGAGGGTATTAGATTAGGAAATGAGGCACTTAAAGTAGTAAAGGAGTTTTGCTATTGGGGAGCAAAATAACTGATGATGGTCGAAGTAGAGAAGATATAAAATGTAGACTGGCAATGGCAAGGAAAGCGTTTCTGAAGAAGAGAAATTTGTTAACATCGAGTATAGATTTAAGTGTCAGGAAGTCCTTTCTGAAAGTATTTGTATGGAGTGTAGCCATGTATGGAAGTGAAACATGGACGATAAATAGTTTAGACAAGAAGAGAATAGAAGCTTTCGAAATGTGGTGCTACAGAAGAATGCTGTAGATGAGATGGGTAGATCACATAACTAACGAGGAGGTGTTGAATAGGATTGGGGAGAAGAGAAGTTTGTTGCACAACTTGACTAGAAGAAGGGATCGGTTGGTAGGACATGTTTTGAGGCATCAAGGGGTCACCAATTTAGTACTGGAGGGCAGCGTAGAGGGTAAAAAACGTAGAGGGAGACCAAGAGATGAATACACCAAGCAGATTCGGAAGGATGTAGGTTGCAGTAGGTACTAGGAGATGAAGAAGCTTGCACAGGATAGAGTAGCACGGAGAGCTGCATCAAACCAGTCTCAGGACTGAAGACCACAACAACAACAACATAGAGCTATCGAAAACGACATACACATCGTGAACACTAACTCAGTTTATCGCGTATTGACGCATCAGTTTCAGTGACAGCTAACACCTGCAGTGTGCCAACGAGGAGTGTGTAGAGGAACCACTGTAACGCAATGTGCAGGGGAGTTTAGGAACAAAATGGTCAGCGACGAGCGAGATGCTGTTGACTGACTTAATAACACAACTGGAAAACCTAAACACTTTGCGAGCTTGGAGCGGTAATAGAAATGCGGTGATACGTAGAACGCTTCAGATGAATATCGGCGCCTGCTGAAAATCCATAAACCTCAGCGGAATGGTCTTCTTATGGATATTTTTATGTTCCCCGACAGATCCGACTGGGGAGAGAAAAAAGCGAGAGCGATGGGCGGCCAGCGCACTTCGGAAATGGGGAGCCGTCACATACGTCGTGGAATTGCCCGGCTCGTATTCATGGCGGAGATAACACCTCGAAATTTATTTATTACGCATGCGTAACGCACCGTCCGTAGGGCGTATAAAGAAGAGGGGCGGGACACGGCGGCGTGGCTCACCAGGGGCAGAAATCAGTCGGCAGCGGCCGCCATTCCAGCCGAAGCCGGCAGCAGGTAGCTGGAGACACCAGGGGTCGCCCAAAAGCTGCAGTCGAGGACCGCGAGAAATAACGTGTGAAGTCATCTAACGTGGTTAATTGTTGCCTTTGGCACCTGGAACACGAAAAATCATCCTGTGATTTGCTGTATGAGGATTGTGAAAAATTGGTCAATGTTTCTCCATTCCTCACACAAAACCGTTCCATTTCCTTGCTATTTATTAGAAGAAAAAATCAGTACACTATGTGACCAAAGTATCTGGACACGCCTTGATACGAGAGAGCGCACTTCTCGATAGATTTTACGCTCGCCTATCATCGCTCTAAGATTCTATGACTTTTCTAGCAGAGCGAGACACGACACAGCCGAGGAAAATGATTTAAGCAAGGAGAAGGAAGCTGTCGACTGCAATGACTATGGCCAGTTTTCCTCGTGCGTGCTGGCTGGTCACAACACCGAGAGTCGGATTGGCATTCTAGGCTTGGATCTACATTGGTGTTGATTTTTAAGCGGCGCCGATTCTAAAAAATGTTCAAATGTGTGTGAAATCGTATGTGACTCAATTGCTAAGGTCATCAGTCCCTACGCTTACACACTAATTAACCTAAATTATTCTAAGGAGAAACACACACACCCATGCCCGAGGGAGGAGTCGAACCTCTGCCGGGACCAGCCGCACAGTCCATGACTGCAACGCCCGAGACCGCTCGGCTAATCCCGCGCAGCGTGCCGCTTCTCTCACAAGGAGAAGGCACCTACTCGTCATCACCGAATTCTTCCAGATTTATGTTACATGTAGGGCGTAGTGCGACAAGAAAGTGCCCCACGTGTAAACTCCAAATGGCCAAGTGTTTAGGAAATAAAAGGAATTTTGATACGGATCTATCACCATGTCGACGTTATCAATTGCCCCTGTGAAATTGTGGCTAGGAAGCGGTGTTTGGCTAGGCGGTAAGAGCTCGGATTCGCATTTATAGGGTCGCATGTTCGAGGCTGTCCGATGGCAAATATTTTTGTGCTCCTTGGCAATGCGTACGCTACTGACATCATAATTAAGCGCAACATAATAAAGGTTATTTCATTAATTTATATAGGTACAAAAAGTATAGGCGTAGGATGAAATGCGGGTTTATTATGACGTCAGCAGTGTACGCATTACCAAGGAGCACAAAAATATTTGCCCCTGGGTGAAGTCGAACCTGCGCCCCATTCATTACCAATCCGTTCTCTTACCCCTTTTTTTAAATCATGTTTTTGTCAGTATTGTTCGTTGCGTTTGTTCTGGGCGGATGTCCCATGACACCCCTTGAAGTTCATGGTTCACCCATTTACTCAGTTTTTTATTACAGAGGGAAGCTAGCCCTCTGACCGAACACGTTGAGGCACTGTGCCGGCATTTTTTTTTTTTTCGTCATCAGACAATGCATTTGCTCGGGGTGGACGTTCTTAGGACCTTCTTGAAGTTCATCGTTGATCCGTTCACTCACTTCTTTATTACAGAAGACAGCTAACACTGTAACCTAACACGATGAGCTACAGTGCAGGCTGCCGCTGAGCACATTGTCACAGGGAAAACTGATAAGGTGCACATGGTGCCAGATCCATATCAAAATTTCTTTGTATTTCCTAAGCGCTTAGCCATCTGAAGTGCCCACATTTGGCACTTTCATGGCCCATCACGCCCTACATCGACCATGAATTTGGACGAATTCGGCGATGACGAGTAGGTGTCCTCTCCCTATCAGAAAGCAAAGCACCTTGGAAAAATGAATCTTGGTCAACACCTGTGATGAATGTGAACGGCTTCTCAGTAAGTGAAGATTGCATGGTGAAAAATGTATAAACTTTACACTCCCTGTTGGTCTAAGGTGGTTAAAGAGACTGATTTTTAATGTTTGGCACGTCAGACATTTGTACTTTCCATCACCAGAGTGACTTCAATATCGTGTGTATAAGCTGTTAAGGCAAAAACTTAATACTGGACTTCAGCTAGCACGATAGTACTGTTTTCCTCTGGCTCAAGTTAATAAGACTTACGAGTACTAACTAGATACACTGATCATCCAGGACATTACAACCACCTACCTAATAACCGGTATGTCCATCATTGGCAAGTATAACAGCGGCGGCGCGTCGTGTCATGGAAGCAATGAGGCTTTAGCAGGTCGCTGAAGGCAGCTGGCACCACATCTGAGCACGCAAGTCACACGGTTCCCGTAAATTCTGGGCAGGGGAGCGATGAACTCTGAAGCCACGTTCAATCACATCCCAGTTGTATTCGATCGGCTTCAGATCTGGTAAGCTGGGGGCCCAGCATATCAATTGGAACTCGCCACTCTGTTAATCGAACCACTACATCACACTCCTGCCCCTGTGACATAGCCCGTTATCTTCCTGAAAAATGCCACTGCCGTCAGGAAACATGATCGTCAGGAAGGGGTGTGCATGGTCTACAATCAGTATACGGCACTCCTTGGTCGTCATGGTGCCTTGCACGAGCTCCACTGTATCCCTGGATGCCCACGTGAATGTTCCCCATAGCATAATGGAGCCGCCGAAGCTTGTCTCCGATCCGCAATACAGGTGTCAAGGAGCTGTTGCCCTGGAAGATGACGGATTCTCGACTTCCCATCAGCATAATGTAGACGTTTCAGGGTTTATCAAACCAAGCAACGCTCTGCCACTGCACCAACGTCCTGAGCCGACGTCCGCAGCTCGTGGTCTAGTGGCTAGCGTTGCCGCCTCTGGATCACGGTGTCCCGGGTTCGATTCCCAACCGGGTGGGGGATATTCTCTGCCCGGGGATTGAATGTTTGTGTTGTCCCCATCATTTCAATATCATTCGTAATAGTGACTAGATAGGACTGTGAAAAAAATTGGACTGTGTAAAAAAAGTGGAACTCTGTATGGGCGCTGATGACCGCGCAATCGAACGCGCCACAAACCAAACACCATCATCATCATCATCGTCCTGAGCCGATGATCACGTGCCCATTTCAGTAGTAGTTGCCAATGTCGTGGCGTTAACAGTGGCACATGCATTGGTTCTCGGCTGCGGAGGCCCATCACTTGAAGTATTCGGTGCACTGTGTGTTCAGTCACACTTGCATTCGGCCCAGCTTTACAGTCTGATGTTAGTTCCACCACAGTTCGCCCTCTCTCCTGTTTTACCAATCTGCCCAGTCTACGACGTCAGACATCTGTAATGAGGGGTGGACGGCCAATCCCAGGACGTCTGGAAGTGCTTTCACCTTGGTGTCACCACGTGTTGAAGACACTTACCTGGCACTCCTCGAACACCCGACAAGCCGTGCAGTTTCCGAAATGCTCGTTCCGAGCCTCAGGGCCATCACAAAGTGCCCACCGTCAAACTCAGATAGATCGCGCGTCTCCACAATTCTACAAACGAAAAGCGCTCTCACTGATACTACGCAGGCTGTGCTTGTGTCAGTCCTCGCCATGCGACGCTGCTACCGCCTGGACGGGTTTGTATCGATAATAGGTCGGTGGTCATAATATTCCGGCTTGTAAATGTGTATGGTCTTACCTGGGTTTGGCAACTTAATTCTAAAGAGTTTAATAGTCTATATTTTAAGCGTATTTTTAATTGTGTGTCTTATCTGTCGTTGGCCTTTAGTTTAAAAATGTTAAAAGAGGCCAATTTGTGTTTCCGCAGGCAGGCAAGATCCACAGACCTGTTCACTCTGCTGTACCGGGGAACAAGTTGCGCTATCAGTGATAAGTGACTAATTAGTATATCTTTTCGAAGGGATTTTCACTGCAGCTCATTTATCATAATGCCTGAAGTAGCAAACTGAACAAAACAGACTTAAAGGACGTTGAGGAGAAATTAGGATTTGGGGAACATACACAAAACAGAACGCATGTGTTGCAGGGCAAAGGCTGTTGCGTATATATGAGGCAGCTTCAAATAATTCGGTAGGTGACCCGCAATACAAATTGCATAAAGAGTTACTAAACATTGATTCGGGAATCTTGACTATGTTACGGAGCAGCAATTTCCTCACTCCATAAATATTTTTAAAGGAGCAAGGATTTAGTGGCTGACAAGTGTGTGGAAATATGTGGTAATGACTTAACGCCATTTAGCAGCTTCCTAAATTTAGGGCAAACTTTTGCGGTTGGTAGGAGAGTCAACACCGTGCTACTAGAGGAGGCCGAGAGCCATGCGATGTAGCTCACGCAGGCTGGCGTGAAGTCTGGAACAGGACAAGGAAATTGGAATTTAGAAACAACGGACGTAGCTGGTGGAATACTTAACTTTAATCCATTAATGATGAACGTCGGTCTTGACGGTACATGATTCACAATATCAATAGTAACTGATAATGGTGCCTTGCTAGGTCGTAGCAAATGACGTAGCTGAAGGCTATGCTAAACTATCGTCTCGACAAATGAGAGCGTATTTTGTCAGTGAACCATCGCTAGCAAAGTCGGTTGTACCACTGGGGCGAGTGCTAGGAAGTCTCTCTAGACCTGCCGTGTGGCGGCGCTCGGTCTGCAATCCCTGATAGTGGCGACACGTGGGTCCGACGTATACTACCGGACCGCGGCCGATTTAAAGGCTACCACCTAGCAAGTGTGGTGTCTGACGGTGACACCACATTCCTCCCCCGCAAATCGGCGTACGGTTGCGGCATAAGGCTTCCGCCCGCCGTGGGGAGGACCCCTTGTTGACGTATGCGACGAGGTTCTGAGCCTAACAACATAGGAGGCTGTGTCACCCGCACCCTGCCATTCGGACCGCGGGCTAGGAAACGCCTGAAAACCTGCTCCAGGGTGCACGCCAACATGCGGTGTATGCGCCCGTAGAGAGACAGGAGAGGCCGAAGGGTCGACCTCCATCGGGCCGGGGCACCCGACGGGCGAAGACGACAGCATACAATTCTGATTGTACATAAACAGTAAGAGGCACGCCGCAAAATTGGGCATATGGACCGGAGCGGCAAGAGTTCTATGTCGGAGGACAACTGGTCACGGGAAGCGATCGGCGGCGCGTGATCCAGGGAGGCGCCCGGCGGTTGCAGCGACGCGTCCACTGCGGGCGTCGCCGGCGGGAGAACAGGCGGCAGCGGTGGTGGCGGCGGCGCGTCGCCATAGGGCAAAATGGAAGGCACCGTCGGTAACACCTGGGGCTGAGGCGAGCCAGTAGGTGGGTCCCCAGGGCGCTGACCGGACGGCACCGTCGCTGAAAGCAGACGGCGAGCGACAGATCCCGTGCGACGACAGAGGCGCAGCTGATTGAGATGCCGACGCACCTCACCAGAGGCCCCCAAAACCAGATACATAGCGCGGCCGAGGCAGCGAAGAATGCGCTTTTCGAGCCAACGCCGTGAACCTCGATAGTGGCGATAGTAGACGACGTCACCTGGAGCAAAAGCAGGTGTCTGCCGCTGCACAGGAACCTGATGCGGCGGATGTAGCAAAGACATCAAGGTTCGATGATGACGACCGTGGAGCAACTCAGCCGGCGAGCGACCATCTCGGGGCTGAGAGCGATACGAGCACAAAAAGAGCAATAACGCGTCCTCCCGAGAATGCGACTCTTTCAACTTCAACATCTGTGACTTGAAAGTCCTGACCAATCGTTCAGCGGCACCGTTTGACTGTGGCGAAAACGGCGCGGGCGTCAGATGTTGAATACCATTGGCCTTGCAGAATGACTGAAATTCTGCGGACATGAATTGTGGGCCATTGTCGGAAACAATAGTCTGTGGAAGACCTTCAATGCAAAAGATAATGGATAACGCTTGGATGGTGGCAGATGACGTCGTGGAAGGCATCCGGACAACAAAAGGAAAATTACTGAATGAATCCACCATAACCAACCATCGAGCATTCGAGAATGGACCAGCAAAATCGATGTGTAAGCGTTGCCAAGGGGAAGTGGCTTTTGGCCATGCAAAGAATTGCCGCGGTGGTGCTGATTGTTGTTCGGCACACATCAAGAAGAGCACATATTCGTAATCGCGGCATCGATGTCGAACCAAGTACAGTGCTGACGAACAAGTTGTTTCGTTCTCACTATGCCCTAATGTCCTAGGTGGAGAAGCTGTAAGACAGAGGACTCTAACGAACATGGTACCACGACCCTGGACTGATCATTATCAGAACGCAACAACAAAACACCACGTCGTACAAAAAGTCTCTCCTTGTGAGCAAAAAGTTGGCGAACCAACGAGTCCCCGATCCGTGACTTTGGCAAGGGCCATTGCGTAGCAACAAAACGCAGAACGGGAGCAAGGACAGGGTCGGCAGCTGTGGCTGTAGCTACGCGACGAAAATCAATCGGAAACGATTCGACCACGTCTTCGGTTTCCGCATCAATGAAAATGCAAGCAAGTTCGGAGGAATCGAATGCCCTATCCTCAGCAACAGGCAAGCGGGACAACGCATCGGCGTTTCCGTGCTTAGCAGTGGACCGATACAAGATATCGTAGACCAGCGAATGAATTTCTGCGCTGTACGCGGAGGTACAGGCTTGATCGGATGAAAAAGCAGTGTCAAAGGTTTGTGGTCTGTGATGATGGTAAGTGACGACCATACAAGAAATCATGAAACTTTGTAACACCAAATACGAGAGCCAATGCTTCTTTCTCGATCTGTGAATAATTTCTTTGAGCAGACGAGAGCAATTTGGACGCAAAGGCAATAGGGCGATCGTGCGATACATCTTTGCGGGCAAGCACAGCACCGATCCCGAAATCCGATGCATCCACAATCAACAAGAGGGGCTTCTGGGGATCGAATTGCGAAAGGCAAGTATTGGAAAGCAACGCCGATTACAACCGGCGAAAGGCGCGGTCGGATTCCGTCGTCCACACGAACGGAACACCCTTACGGCGTAAGCGATGAAGCGGAGCTGAAATGGAAGAGGCATGCGGCACATACCAGCACACTCTGTAGCTGCTTTAAATTCTGCGGCGAAGGCTAGTCTTGTATGGCACGGAGGTGCGTTGGACTGGGATGTATGCCTTGGGCATTGAGTACATGTCTCAAGTATGGCAAGTCCCGAGCAGAAAACACACATTTGTCCTTCCGCAAGCGAAGACCATTTTGTTGCAAGACTTGGAATAATGTTCTGAGATTGGCCAAATGTTCTTCTTCCGTCTTTCCGGAGATCACAATATCGTCCAGATAATTTGCTGCAGTAGGGACCGACGCACAAACAGTTTGTAGATATTGCTGAAACAATGAAGGGGCGGATGCACACCCGAATGGCAGTCGTTTGAATCGATACAAACCAAGATGTGTGTTAACCACCAAAACGCTCTGGGATTCTTCGTCCACCGGTATTTGCAAGTACGCATCTGCGAGATCCAACTTAGAAAAATATTTACCCGCGCACAGTTTGTCAAAAAGATCTTCCGGGCGGGGTAAAGGAAAAGTTGCAATCACTAGTTGTGGATTCACTGTTGCCTTGAAGTCCACACAAAGTCTCAACTTTCCGGGAGGTTTTGGCAAAATTACTAAGGGTGATGCCCAGAGAGAAGCCTGCACACGTTCAATTACACCTTGTGATTCCAAATCGTGTAATGTTTTTGCGACTTCATCACGCAATGCGTGGGGAACATTGCGCGCTCTGAAAAATTTCGGTTGCGCGTTTACTTTCAGTTCAAAATGTACTTTATAGGTCGTAGCGCAACCGAGCCCCGGTGCAAAAATGTCTGCAAATTCTTCACATAGACGAGAAACACTGTCTGAAGGCATAGTCTGGTTCACTGATAGGACCTGATTTACTATAGACTAGTTAACAACGGAAATAAATCGAAACCAAACAAGTTCACTGCAGAAGAAGAACGAAGGACGTAAAATGACACAAGTTTTGTTTGTCCTTTGTATGAGGAGACTGCACTGTCCTAACACAGGGATATATTGACCGGAATAGCTAGATAACTTAACATTTGCGGCACGCAACGGAGGTGTGCCCAGCAGTTTGTAAATGTCTTGATTGATCAGTGAGCCGGTCGCGGTGGTCTACCGGTTCTAGGCGCTCAGCCCGGAACCGCGCGACTGCTACGGTCGCAGGTTCGAATCCTGCCTCGGGCATGGATGTGTGTTATGTCCTTAGGTCAGTTTGGTTTAAGTAGTTCTAAGTTCTAGGGAACTCATGACCACAGTTGTTAAGTCCCATAGTGCTCAGAGCCATTGATTGATCAGTGAAACTGCAGCTCCGGTATCGAGCTGGAATGGTATCACTTTGCCGTTAGTGTCCAAGTCTACAAAAAGTTTATTGTCCTGCTGACGACAAGAGCGACTGTCTCGTGCAACGTGAACTGACACTGGTATATAAGCACTTGCGACTTGACGGGAGTTCCGGCGATGTCGACGCACACTATTTTTGGGACGAACACAGTCACTGGTAGAGAGAGCGGCACTGGGCGGAATGGAACAAACTACATGAATTTCCATGGGCGAAGTTTCGCGAGCCTGAGTATCCTTGGGCGATTCCGATTCCTGCGCGAAGCAAAGGGCCTGGAACGGTTTTGAGCTTCCGATCTGAGCTTTTTCTGGCAAACACTTTGAACATTTCCTTTTTTATTGCAATAAAATCAAATAGATTGGCGTGACGGGCAATTCTCACGCGAATGTTTAGTAGCACATCGTGGGCATGATTTGATCACTGCAATTGCGTGCCGGCGCGGCACACGTGGCTTAGAGCCTGGCGGCAGCGGCGCAGCCGGGCGCGAGGGCTGTGTATTGCTCCGTGCAGCTCGCCCGGCGGGCCGGTTAACCTGACACACAGCTGTCGAAGTTTCAAATGATTCCTGAGCAAAGTCAAGTGTGTCCTGCCGATTCAATATGTCCATCACTTGTTGAAGGGAGAGATTTACAAGTTTCAAAATCTGTTCCCTTATACGAACATCAGAAACGTTCTGTGCCATCGCATCACGCACCATAGTATCTGAATAAGGGAGTCCACATTGACACTCAAAAGCACAATCCCTAGTCAGGCCTTGCAAGGTTGCAACCCACTCCCGATTAGTCTGACCTGCCGTACGTTTTATACGAAAGAAGGTATACCGTTTGGCAACTACATTGACTGATTCCTTGAAATATGCATCTAATGCAGACAAAATTTCTTCGTAGGACAGAGTTGCTACGACGCGTCGGGGAAATAATTTGACTGTCACACGGTACGTGGTCACCCCGACAGAAAATAACGGAAAAGGCTGCCGCTCGTTACCTTGAATTCTGTAGGCGGTGAGATGGAATCCAAATTGGCGGGACCACTCCGTCCAGCTTTCCAGTGCAGCATCAAAAGGTCGAAAAGTTGCTGCAACAGTGTGTTGTGGCTGCGTTAGCGGTGAAGAGGCGGCTGCCGCATCGTTTTGCATTGCACGTTGACCCTGGACGAGATGTCCAAGGGCATCCAGTAACGCCTGCGTCTGCTGATTTTGTAAGCGATAAAATTCGGACAGTACATCTGGAGATTGTGGCGAAGCCATTACACAAGGAAACCAGGGCAATATCGATAAGAACGCAGTTGTGCCTCGTCGCCAATGTTGTGGTTGGCAGGAGAGCCAACGCCGTGTTACTAGAAGAGGCCGAAAGGCACGCGATGTAGCTCACGCAGGCTGGCGTGCGGTCTGGAACATGACAAGGAAATTAGAATTTAGAAACAACGGACGTAGCTGGTGGAATACTTAACTTTAATCCATTAATGATGAACGTCGGTCTTGACGGTACATGATTCACAATATCAATAGTAACTGATTATGGCGCCTTGCTGGGTCGTAGCAAATGACGTAGTTGAAGGCTATGCTAAACTATCGTCTTGGTTTTTTTGTCAGTGAACCATCGCTAGCAAAGTCTGTTGTACCACTGGGGCGAGTGCTAGGAAGTCTCTCTAGACCTGCCATGTGGCAGCTCTCGGTCTGCAATCCCTGATAGTGGCGACACGCGGGTCCGACGCATACTACCAGACCGCGGCCGATTTAAAGGCTACCACGTAGCAAGTGTGGTGTCTGGCGGTGACACCACACAAACGTTGACTGAAATAGGAAAAAATATGGCTCAATGGATATTAAAATCCATATACTGGTAGTATGAAAGATAGGGTGAAGAAAACGTGGTGTGAAACAAAAGCTTCTTCTTTCATATATGTACTTTGCAGATTAACATAACATGAAAAACGAACTTTGTGTCGTTTGCACGATTTTGTGGCCTACAGTGGCACAAAATGTGATACTAAGGTACCTTCTTCAACTTCCTTGTAACCTGTTTAGCTCGAGCATAGCTTGGCTTGGATGAGAGTAAAGCAGCCTGCCCATTCTGCTGATAACGTGCGGCAGCCTGCCGGGCTGGCTAACAGAGAAGCATGGGTAAGCTAAAAGCGGAATGTGTAACCTCTGCTGTAATTACAGTTTTGAGGGTTTTGCTGGTAGGCCATTTCAACCACAGTTAAACTGATGTTACTGCGCCGAATAAGCTCGTGTAAGTGTATTGGTAGAGAGTCAGGAAAATTGTAAATCTGAATTGTCACCAATAAGCACCACCGAAGTTAAGCGCTGTCTGGCTGGGCTATCACTTGGATGAGTGACCGTCCGGCCTGCAGAGAGTTGTTGGCAAGCGGGTCGCACTCAGTCCTTGTGAGGCAGACTGAGGAGCTACTTGATTGAGAAGTAGCGGCTCCGGTCACGAAAACTGACAACTGCTGGGAGATTGGTGTGCTGGCGACACGCCCTAACATATCTGCATCCAGTGACGCCTATAGTCTGAGGGTGACACGGCGGTCGATCAGTACCGTTAGCGTCTTCTGAGACCTGTTCCGACGGAGCGAGAGAGAATATAAATTGCATTGCCTTCGTGTTCCTGATCGCCTTCTGCTACTTCAATTTTCGTTCTTTTTTTAATTTTCCCTAGTTACTTTAAATAAAGGTTATCTAATAATCTTTCGACTTGCAAATTTTGGAACTGTGCGTTAAAAATTTGGAATTTTCTTCAGTAATTTTAAAAAAGCTTATCTTTCGATCTTTGGATTTAAATTTTTTCGTAACTCTCTTTTAAATAATTATCAATAATAGGTTGTGCGACATTCCCGACAAATAAATTTATCTCTGGCAGTTTCCATTTCATCTCTAGCTTTTCTCTCTCGTCCCTCCTTATCATCCGCATCTAACTGGGAACTGAACAAAAGACGAAGATAATGACAAGACACAGAATCCATGAACGTAGAAAATCGCCGACCCGCCCAGGAAGCGAACCCAGTTCCCTACGGCTACCTCAGGGCTACCGAGGTATACAAAATGTGTCGGTCAAGAAATGTCACAGACTTCGAACGTAGACTAGACGCTGGATGCCACCCGAGTAACAATCTATCAGGGACATTACAGCCCTTATAAATCCGCACAGGTCGACTGTTGGTGATGTGACTGTCAAGCGGAAAAGCGAAGGAAGAGTCACAGTTAAAGTAAGACTAGGCACTCATCATGTCCTATCGGCCAAGACCCATTGAGCATTACAAGGGTGGTGGCACGAAATCGCATGGAGTCGTCAGAAGCGTCATTAGTGAGTTTCAAAAATGTACCAGCGATCGAGCTAGCACGAAGACTGCGCGTAGGGAGTGATAAAGAATGAGTTGAAATGGTCGAGCAGCTCCTCATATACCTCACGTTTCTGTAGTCAGTGGTAAGCGATGCCTCAGATAGTGTAAAGAGCAACAGCACTGGACATATGGATTACTGGGTATCGGTGGTTAGGTATGATGGAGCATGCTATACCCTGTGACAATCAGGCAGAACGGTTTGAGTTCAACGCTGAAATACTGATTATTTAAAAATCTACCTGAGGTATACTACAATCCTGGATATTCACGTAGCTTCTCTGAAGGTTCAAGTTACATCGTGTGTGGCTCATGATTAAAGTAAATTATCGTTTTATCGTGATCCCGTGAAGATGCGTAACGTCGCATGTTTACAAAAGTCTAGAGCGGTTGTCCGTTACTGTTTGCTGTCGTCCAATATTGCTATAGTTCCACAATTATTGACTCACTATACAAAGGAATAAGTAGCGTCTAACAGTAATGACCAGTGAAAAGGATTTTGTACATCAGTTTTGTATCCAAGAAGTTTTACACGACAAATTTGTTCTGCAAAATCTTCTCAGTGTTCACTTCTTGTCCTCTACACAGTCGGCAAATATAAGCCACAGTTAAATTAACGTTTATACCTATTCCAATATAACAACAAAGTGCAGACCACTCTGTTGCTCTACAGAAGGAAATAAAAGAAATTCTGTGTAAGATATTGCTTACGTCTGAAGGTCGTAAATCCAACAATAAAAATTCACTTTGGAAGTCACCTGCTGCCTTCGTGTTAGATCGACTGCTTGGATCCAGTTAATATATTCTTCTTGGTGTTCGCATTTTTTGCAGTACTTGGAGTAGTGAAACTGAAACCTATATGTGCAGCAACTGTTCTCCATTAACATTTTCCATATCGTGTATCTGACATCGTCTACCGCAATCTCCTTCAAGTATGGATCACATTTTTCCTTTAGTCGGTTTTCCTTTTTTATAACGATAACTTCTCATTCGAAAAGGAACAGAGCCTTAAAATATATTATCAAAGAATATTAGTTCATAAGATATAAATTCATTCAAGGGTGCAAATCTGCCCGTTAGTCCCTATGTAAATTTGTCTCCTATCCATCTTGTTATTTTAACTTAACCGCTAAGCTTCACTCATGAAGTGATTAATCAGTAAAACAGATCGAATTACTACAAAATATCAGTCTAACGCGATAATCCATGATGAATCATGGCTGTCGGAAGTGACAGCCTCTATTACCATCATCATCATCATAATCATCACCTCCTGCAAGTATTAGGCCTCGCCTGTCATATCAACTTATTGATATTAATCTACTCCTTCCATATGATTTTCAGTCTCCCTGAATTTTGTTCGCTCGGTGGGTTTTTATTTGCACTGTTTTTTTTTGTTTTGTTTTTTTTTTTAAATTCTCCATTGCACTTATGACCTCCTTCCAATTCCATCTTTTTCCATTTAGACACATCAATCCTCATTTTTGTCTTGTTTCTGTATTTTGCATTCGGTTTTGTCTTGTGTATCCTCCTCCATGTCCGAGAAATTCCCGGACGTAGATTCTCAGTGTACTTCTTTTTGTTGTCATCCAGAGTTCGCTTCCATTTAGTATAACTGGAAGTGGAAATGTGAATGTACTGAACATCAATGACTTCTTCATATTGTGATATATTGTATCTTAAGTATTTAACATTTGTTACTTCCTCTACCGCTTTGCCGTTAATTACAATGAAGACTTTCGAGCTAATCATGTCATCAATACAGCCCCTTCCTCTCCCGTATCGTTGGCGCTCTTCTTATAAGCTGACTTGACAAAATTTCGCGGTTTCTTTTTTGTAATAATTTTGGGTATAACATTTCGCCGTTTCTTTTTTGTAATGATTTTGGGTATACCTCGGAAGCTGTAATAAGTAAACTTATTCCACGACATATTTCACACTTTGACCAGTCTCCGCTCTTGATTGTAGGGAGTATAACTGTGCGCTTTCACTGCAGTTGGATGTGTTTGTCTCTCCAACAGATGTTTATAACTACTGTAAATCGTGTTATCATTTTATCTTTCAGATATTTAAGTAATTCAACATTAACAGTATCGCTTCCAGAGGCTTTGTCTTTTTTTTTTATCTGCTTTAACGTTGCAGTACGTCTTCCTACTCTATACTATACACTCCAATATTTACTTCTCTGTCTGCTCTTACTTCTTCAAAAATGGCTCTGAGCACTATGGGACTCAACTGCTGTGGTCATCAGTCCCCTAGAACTTAGAACTACTTAAACCTAACTAACCTAAGGACATCACACACATCCATGCCCGAGGCAGGATTCGAACCTGCGTCAGTAGCAGTCGCACGGTTCCGGACTGCCCCTTACTTCTTCCATTATAGTCGACACACATCTTAATAGTATACCAGACACTGTTCTTCCTGTGTTATCTTGCTTATTGCTGTGTCTCTGATTGTTAAGATATTTGTTCAATTGTGTGTGAAATCTTATGGAACGTAACTGCTAAAGTCATCAGTCCCTAAGCTTACACACTACTTAACCTAAATTATGCTAAGGACAAACACACACACCCATGCCCGAGGGAGGACTCGAACCTCCGCCGGGACCAGCCACACAGTCCATGACTGCGGCGCCTTAGACCGCTCGCCTTGTTAAGATGTTTCAACACTTGTAAGTGGACATCTGATGCTCGTGTATGGCTGTATCAGAGTTAGAGAGGTAAGTTTCCCTGTTGATCTTTTCTGATAATTTGTTTAGCCTTCTCTGACAGTTGTTTATATACTCTTTGTTCTATGGTATTTGGTTTTTATTTCATTTTCTTCAAAATTTCTAAAGTCTAAATTCTCTTCTTCTATGGTTTATTTTCTTTCTTGGTTCCGCAGAGTCGAAGTGCTTCTTCAGCTACTTTTTCAAAAATGTTTATCTTATTCTTCCATTCCTCGTCAGTTGCGTCAAATGATTCATACGAACGTTCTGTTGTCCACTTCTGGCAGAAGATACGTTTTCCTACATTTGCGCTGAGTTCCATTTGTTTTCGTTTCACCACTTAGTAAATGTATTTCAGAAATCACCAAGCACTGATCGCTGTATATGTAATTTACTACACACACGGGTGCCGTTCGTGGTCAAATACAAAAGCGGAACCTGCAGACCTGGCTAGCATACGCATTATGTTCAGGCAGGCATCTCTGCGGGGATTTCATATTATTGTATTTAAATTGCTTGCTGATTCTCATCCTTCTGTAAGCTACGAAATAATGCAAAACACCCCCATTTCTATTAGCGAAGTTTCTTTCTGTTTTCTATCACATTATGTAATGGTCCATAATCAGTTTTGGTGCTAACGTCTCCAGCAGTGTTGACGTAGTGTGTATTGTAAATGGTTGTAAAACTTTTCTGTCCTTCCTACCTTCTTCCGACACAAATGCACTTACTACCAAGAGATTTAATGTACTCATTTCGAATCTTGCAGATAACGGATATATTTTTCCATCTCTTCGTCATTAATATTTCCATCAGAACCGCTCCATTTCTTACATAACTGCATTGTATATCTAAAGTTTTTTTCTTGGTTTCTGCACTTACAGCAATATCTATCTTGCTAGTGATTTGGGCTGTGATGGTTGAAGTAGAGAGGATATGACAAGAAAACCGTTTCAGAAGCAGAGAAGTTTATTAACACTGAATAAAGAAGTGTCAGAAAATTTTTTCTGAAGGCATTTGTAAGGAGTGGAGCCATTTATAGAGGTGAAACATGCACGATTAACAGTTCAGAGCCGGCCGGTGTGACCGAGCGGTTCTACGCTCTTCAGTCTGGAACCGCGCTACCGCCTCGAATATGGATATGTGTGATGTACTTAGGTTAGTTAGGTTTAAGTAGTTCTAAGTTCTAGGGGACTGATGACCTCAGACGTTAAGTCCCATAGTGCTCAGAGCCATTTGAACCATTTTTGAACAGTTCAGCCAAGAAGATAAAGTAGCTTTTAAGATGTGGTGCTACGGAAGATTGCTGAAGATTAGGTGGGTAGATGACATAACTAATGAAGAGGCACTGAACAGAATAGGGGAAAAAAGAAATTTGTGGAAAACCTGATTAGAATATGGGATTGTTGGTAAGACACATTCTGAGACATTAAGGGATCACAAATTTAGTGTTGGAGGGAAGGGTGGGGTCTAAAAATAGTAGATGGAAACCGAGAGATGAATACAGCAAGCAGATTCAGAAGGATGCATGTTGTAGTGGCTACCCGGAGATGAAGTGTCTTGCACAGGACGGAGTAGCATGGACAGCTGCCTCGAATCTGTCATCGGGCAGAAGGCCACAACAACACCATAAGCACTAAGTTGTTAGTGTGTAAATTACTCACCTGAAGAAATAACAGAGAAGATTGTCCACCTCAATAATGACTCGCTCGTCTAACATTGGCATCTTTGTAGCTGTACGATTCTTCTTGCTTAGAAAGCGGTGCACTACTAAGAATATTACTTGAACTATGACATCATGTCGACCAATCCCTGTACCACACTTGCCCTGGATAACAACAAGTTATTTTAGTCTTATTATAGTAAATTTTCATGTCAGTCTGTACGTTGAAAAATACACTCCTGGAAATGGAAAAAAGAACACATTGACACCGGTGTGTCAGACCCACCATACTTGCTCCGGACACTGCGAGAGGGCTGTACAAGCAATGATCACACACACGGCACAGCGGACACACCAGGAACCGCGGTGTTGGCCGTCGAATGACGCTAGCTGCGCAGCATTTGTGCACCGCCGCCGTCAGTGTCAGCCAGTTTGCCGTGGCATACGGAGCTCCATCGCAGTCTTTAACACTGGTAGCATGCCGCGACAGCGTGGACGTGAACCGTATGTGCAGTTGACGGACTTTGAGCGAGGGCGTATAGTGGGCATGCAGGAGGCCGGGTGGACGTACCGCCGAATTGCTCAACACGTGGGGCGTGAGGTCTCCACAGTACATCGATGTTGTCGCCAGTGGTCGGCGGATGGTGCACATGCCCGTCGACCTGGGACCGGACCGCAGCGACGCACGGATGCACGCCAAGACCGTAGGATCCTACGCAGTGCCGTAGGGGACCGCACCGCCAATTCCCAGCAAATTAGGGACACTGTTGCTCCTGGGGTATCGGCGAGGACCATTCGCAACCGTCTCCATGAAGCTGGGCTACGGTCCCGCACACCGTTAGGCCGTCTTCCGCTCACGCCCCAACATCGTGCAGCCCGCCTCCAGTGGTGTCGCGACAGGCGTGAATTGAGGGACGAATGGAGACGTGTCGTCTTCAGCGTTGAGAGTCGCTTCTGCCTTGGTGCAAATGATGGTCGTATGCGTGTTTGGCGCCGTGCAGGTGAGAGTCACAATCAGGACTGCATACGACCGAGGCACACAGGGCCAACACCCGGCATCATGGTGTGGGGAGCGATCTCCTACACTGGCCGTACACCTCTGGTGATCGTCGAGGGGACACTGAATAGTGCACAGTACATCCAAACCGTCATCGAACCCATCGTTCTACCATTCCTAGACCGTCAAGGGAACTTGCTGTTCCAACAGGACAATGCACGTCCGCATGTATCTCGTGCCACCCAACGTGCTCTAGAAGGTGTAAGTCAACTACCCTGGCCAGCAAGATCTCCGGATCTGTCCCCCATTGAGCATGTTTGGGACTGGATGAAGCGTCGTCTCACGCGGTCTGCACGTCCAGCACGAACGCTGGTCCAACTGAGGCGCCAGGTGGAAATGGCATGGCAAGCCGTTCCACAGGACTACATCCAGCATCTCTACGATCGTCTCCATGGGAGAATAGCAGCCTGCATTGCTGCGAAAGGTGGATATACACTGTACTAGTGCCGACATTGTGCATACTCTGTTGCCTGTGTCTATGTGCCTGTGGTTCTGTCAGTGTGATCATGTGATGTATCTGACCCCAGGAATGTGTCAATAAAGTTTCCCCTTCCTGGGACAATGAATTCACGGTGTTCTTATTTCAATTTCCAGGAGTGTATATGAACTACAAGCACACAATACACTGTGCACCAATAAACTGAGCATCAATATTTGCAGCATAATTTTTATACTAGCCCTTGGTAGGAAAGATCAGTCGTCAACGAGATTATTAGAGATAAAGCACACTCTCGGATATGATAAGGATGTGGAACAAGTCGACCGTATCCTTTTGAAAGACGCCATCGCACAATTAGCGGCAGTAGATTTAGGGAAACCGTGGAAAACTGAAAATCGTTCAAATGGCTCTGAGCACTATGCGACCTAACTTCTAAAGTCATCAGTACCCCGGCTTGGTAGCAGAGGTAAAACCCGTTCGTGTCAAATCACCGTAGTTAAGCACTGTCGGTCTTGGCTAGCATTTGAATGCATGACCGTTCGGATCTGCCGAGTGATTTTCGCAAGCTGGTTGCACTCAGCCGTTGTTAGGCCAACTGAGGAGTTACTCAACTGAGAAGTAGCGATTCCGGTCACGAAAGCTAACAACAGCCGGGACAGCGGTATGCTGACCACACAACCCTCCATACCCGCTTCCAGCGACTTCTGTCGACTGAGGATGAAGCGGTGGCCGGTCGGTAGCGTTGGGCCTTCCGAGGCCTGTTCAGATGCAGAGAGTTTCTGTATCCACGACAAGTATGAAGGACTGCATGATTGTCAACAAAAATGAAGTGTGTGGCCTGAAATTTTATACTACGTTGCTAAACAGTTACAAAATACTATCAATATGTCATATAAGAAAGGAAAGTGGCGGAGAGTGGATCAGAAATCATACTGCAGTTCCCACTTGCTGCATACGTCACCGAGACGTAAGCTTCCTAGGTGGACGCTCAATTTATTCAGCGGATTTGCCCGTCAGAAAGTTCTGACACCGGCGAGATGTGGTGAAAGTGAAAGGCTGCCAGATTAAACTGCTAGAGCCGTCGAAAAGGTATTAAACCGCTGTGCGTCCGTGGTGTGCTGAGAGCCAGCGGATTATAAACAGAAGCATTTCCGCGGCCACCACACGTGGCGAGCCCTGAGAACTTTTCAAAGCGCTGTCATTCCGCACACAGAGTCGCTCACATACTTGTGCTGTGGCCGAGCTCCACCGCAGTCCACACACACGAACGAGACAACTCGGGAAAGAATGACGTCAGATTTTCCAGAATCAGCGTTAAAAATCCAATGAGGATTATGTAAATCCCGATTTTACTCTTGCTTACTCTGTTTCATATCGTATGCAGCTGTCACGTAAAAACGTGCCGATGTTCGTAGTCTTCCTGATGCCACCTGTGACAAGCCAGTGAGGTTCGTGGAGCAATCCTGTCACCTTCCACTAATACAGTGACTCAGCACCACTTCGATATCCACTTCAGACGCTGTTCCAGATTCATCTCTTTGAGGTTTGTCAGCGCAGTCAACAGTGTTATAACCAGAGCTGCTGTTATCTGCGACTCTGGAAACAATTTTGTCTAAAGTTCACGATATTACACTGAACATCTAAAACTCAGTTAGAATGAATCTGACTTTAGTAACTGCATATAAGTACCTGGTAATCAAAAAGTCACTATAAACTTGAAAATTTCACTATAAACTTGAAAATTTAATAAATCACGGAATAATGTAGATAGAGAGGTACAAATTGACACACATGCTTGGAATGACATGGGGTTTTATTAGAACCTATAAAACACAAAAGTTAAAAATGTCCGTCAGATGCCGCTTCATCTGATCAGAATAGCAATAATTAGCATAACAAAGTAAGACAAAGCAAAGATAATGTTCTTCACAGGAAATGCTCAATATGTCCACCATCATTCCTCAACAATAGCTGTAGTCCAGAAATAATTTAGGAACAGCATTGTAAAGCATGTTCGAATTTATGGTGAGGCATTCGAGTCGGATGTTGTCTTTCAGCATAACTAGATATGTCGGTCGATCACGATACACTCGCGACTTCAGGTGACCCCAAAGCCAATAATCGCACGGACTGAGGTCTGGGGACTTGGGAGGCCAAGCATGACGAAAGTGGCGGCTGAGGACATGATCATCACCAAACTACGCGCGCAAGAGATAACAGTATGGGGTGGAGCGTCATTCTGCATAAGCATCGTACGTTCCAGCCAAGCTGGGGATGATGCGATTCTGTAACATATCGGCGTACCTCTCACCCGTCACGGTAGCAGTTACAAAACCAGAATCACGCATTTCTTCGAAGAAAAAAAGCCCGATAACGGTAGATGTGGTAAATCCAACCCATACCGTGACTTTCTGGTCCTGCAATGGAGTTTCCACGACAGTTCTAGGATTTTCGGTAGCCCAAATTTTGCAGTTGTGGGCGTTAACAGACCCTCGGAGCGTGAAATGAGCTTCGTCGGTCCACAACACGTTACTCAACCAATCGTCATCTTCCGCCATCTTTTGAAACGCCCACACCGCAAATGCCCTCTGCTTCACTAAATCGCCAGGTAACAGTTCATGATGCTGATGGATTTTGTACAGATGGCATCGGAGAGTACGCACTCTCTACTTAATGACTGGTATATATTCACCAAATTTTAATTTCTTCTCAAACTCCTTTAAGTTTGGTTTGTTCATTTTTCTGGTTCTACTGTTGAAATAGTTGAGCTGTAGTGAAACTACCAACACAAGCATATACCTAGCTATTGACGTTGGATTGATAACCAACCATTTGTCAGGTACAACGAACTGAACAGGTCCCGTGAAGCTTACCATGCACAAACCGAAGTCGGCCTGCTTTAACAACTGTGCTTCAGTCCACAGGCACTCTTGTATCTACGGTGCAGCACGTTGAGCTGGTTTAATGATTACGGCGAAGATAGAGACGGGCAGGGGGGGGGGGGGAGGAATATTTCTATAAATGTTCAAATGTGTGTGGTGGCTCTGAGCACTATGGGACTTAACATCTAAGGTCACCAGTCCCCTAGTCCTTAGAACTACTTAAACCTAACTAACCTAAGGACAGCACATACATCCATGCCCGAGGCAGGATTTGAACCTGCGATCGTAGCGGTCGCACGGTTCCAGACTGAAGCGCCTAGAAGCACTCGGCCACACTGGCCGGCAATGTTTGTGAAATCTTATTGGATTTAACTGCTAAAGTCATCAGTCCCTAAGCTAACACAGTACTTAAACTAAATTATCCTAAGGACAAAGACACACACCCATGCCCGAGAGAGGACTCGAACCTCCGCCGGAACCAGCCGCACAGTCCATGACTGCAGCGTCTAGACCGCTCGGCGAATATTTCTACACCTCTGTCCTATAGCACTGCTATAATCTCCCCACTCCCTCCTCCTACCCCCCCCCCCCCCCCCCCCCCCCCCCCCGTCCACCGTCTGCCACAGGGCAGCTGCCCTATGTATAAATGGCGGAAATTCAATTTTTTGCATGATTTTGTCTCACTC
This sequence comes from Schistocerca gregaria, assembly GCF_023897955.1. Classification (NCBI taxonomy): domain Eukaryota; kingdom Metazoa; phylum Arthropoda; class Insecta; order Orthoptera; family Acrididae; genus Schistocerca; species Schistocerca gregaria. The sequence continues at coordinate 106,330,025 of NC_064921.1, read as the reverse complement.
CCGTGGTAGTAGGGCTGTTGTCCTAAGTGTAAATTGGCGGGAAATTCAAAAATTCAAGATGGCGCATTGCCATGCTCACTTAGAATGTAGGAACAGGCTCTGTAACGTAAGAACACCAGATGGCCGACCTGAAATACTGACACTGGCTCTATCATGTGACAGTCCGAGACCTGGGATCCTGACACTGGCTCTAAGAGATCATTATCATATCCTTCCTATGTTTAGTCACGAGTTCCGGTTTCTCCATCATCCATCCATAGAGGTCTGCCTAGGTTCTCTCTTCCCACTCGGCCGATAATTAACTTTTTTTGCATCCTTTTTTCTGTCATTCACTCAAAATGACCCTTCCATTTCATTATATTCTCTTCAACCATGTCATTGACTGAAAATTTTTAAATCTGATCTCATTGTTTCATTCCTTATTTTATCCATTTTATTACGGCCCCCATACATATCTCTTGAACTTGAATGACTTCCGAATGCAACTTTTGAAACACTGGCACTCTGGCGTGGAATTTTCTGAGACAAAGGATGTTTCCTTCCCCCGGAATGTCCAGGCCAGTCTGATGGACACAGTATGTCCTACATAACATTCACTCAGTACAGTTACTGCAAACTCCTTACCCCGTACAGCATCGTAAGGTAAAGTCCAAACTGAATGGTGTGTATTAGTAGCAAATGCGTCTTTATTTAAAAACACAGCCAGAGGAGGGAAAGGGCCCCACCATCCCGCCCCAGCAACCCCCCATTCAATTTCGCATACGCTCCGCCGTAGTATCAGCCTAAAGTCTCGCAGTCGCTTGCGGCCCGAGCCTCTGTCGCCGCGTCGCCCCGGGTCGGACAGTAGGCTGATGTGCTTCGCTGTCAGCCGCAGGGGTCGCCGTGCCACTTAAGACATAGGAGTTCCGAGTTAAAATGACGCGGAACATGAAAAATGCAGGCAGCGCACTTGTGCCTTAACCCAAATGACAGGTACTCAAATTCGCCAAGTCGAAAATGACGTAGGTCACACACGTACATTCTGCTTGGAAACTGCAAAATCAAGAAAATGCACATTTGTCCTCCTGATCGTGGTCACACCTGTGGGGTCTAAAGCCAACAAAATAACTGTACTTAAAAATTAGAAAAAAGCTGTGTGTGTAATGTATGTGGCTAATATGCCAGGAGTGAAATAGCCAATCACCCTAATGCTGTTATTTTTTCTCTGTTATTATTTCATCCCGCCTCAACCCATATGGGCTGTCAGCGCTAGAGGCAACAGTTCTTCAGCCAACTGACAAAAAATCTAAATGAGATGAAAGAACAATAAATACAAACGTGAGATATTTACAATGAGTTAAAAAGTTTTTAAAAGTAAAAAATAAATGGACTTTTTATATAAAATTAGACATGACTTCCTTCGCTCTTCGTTACAAAGAGTTGTAATAAAAGTAAATGTCAGAAACACGATAAGATTTTAAGAAAACAATAGTGCAGAACACTGGTGTCTAAATGAAGACCTTCACTGGCACTAAAGCTGGAAGGACCTGCTCTGGGGTAGACAGCCAGTTGTTGAAGGGGGAAGGTCGGTTGTTGAGGAGTGATGCCGTAGAAGTGGCTGTTTGGATACAAGAGAGGTTGAAGTAGAGATGGTATTAGTGACGCTAACACTTGCTGAGGAAAAGGGGCCTATAGAAAGAAGGGTGGAAAGGGAGAAAATGGAGGGTAGGGAAAATATGGAGAAAGGAGAGTGAGGGATATCTGAAGAGGTGGAACAAGTGAGATGGATATAAAGTTTATATGAGGGGTAAATGTTGGGACGGTGTTCATGATCTGGAAGGTGGAGACGTTTGAAACTCGTCTGGCAGAGTGTGTGTGTGTGGGGGGGGGGGGGGGGGGGGGGGGAGGGGAGGTTGTGTAGGTGTATGGTTAATGGGACGTGTTAAATAAAGATGCGGCAATGTACTAGGGTTGGAAACCAGAGGAGAACATATAGAATTATTCGAGTTGAGTTTGCAGATGATGTAGGTTGTTAACAGGTGTTCAGTGTGACTGAGAAGAGAGTACTTTCTTATGTTTTTCTACTCTTAGGAGTGGAGCAAGTGTTCGAGATCAGACCTAACACTAGATCGCGTGTTTGTTCAGCCAATTACTAGACAAGCTGATAGTCGGGCAAACGGAGGAGACCAACTGTGAATAAACGGGAGGGGCTTACCAGTTCTGGAATACACCTTACAAGCAAGGGAAACGTCCGGAAAACCTTAGTCTGTACTGGGAGATTGGAACAATATCACTTTATTCCTGGGTCATCGTGTTGTGTTGAGGGTGTTGTCCCCGACAAAAATAAAATGGCCCGATCTTGGCACAGTATACTAGAGGACTCGAGGTTGCTGGCTGTGGGAAACTAATGCACAGAGCTCGCGTGCTGGTCTAAATAGTCGCTTAGAAGACTGTGGGCCTATTTTTAGGACGTGACACAGTGGATGCAAGAAGAGGTGCCGTTTGTCAATGACGACTGTCGTTCCCATGTACGCCGCCTTGTAGCCTGCATGGAGTGTCGTTGATGCCCTATGCTGGCCTGGCCTTTGAGTTTCAGGATTGCAAAGTCGCGCCTCATGTGAACTCTAGGGGCTGCGCTTGCTGCATATGTGTTACGGGTAGTGTTTTCGGCTGTCTAGTGTACCATGGAATTCCTCGCCTCTCCCCCACTCAACTAGGAGAAGTTGGAGTCCCAGGTAAAGTCCTCAGGCGCGCGACTGGCAGCTGCTGGTCGTGTGATATGCGACAAGCCATGTTTTCTACAGCAAGGAGATCCATCGCACTTGAGACGCCAGCGGTCACGACGTTCGGCAGCCGCGACCAAGTGGATGGGAAGGTGGGCCGTGTGCGGTTGATAAGACCAGCTGCAGTAAACTGCGAGTCACCGAAAGCCAGCCTGTAAGGAGACAGTACCACGTAAGTGACAAACTGGTCACATATCGCATGAAACATGGGAAAGATAATGAAAGAAAACATATGAAAAGGATGAGAAGTCATTAGCGATGACTATTTGTCGTGCGCAAGTACGTGTCGTGCGGACGCTCTTGGAAGGGAAAAGTGCAGTATGGAAGCATGTGAGACGGAAAGACGTGGTGTGGATGCCAATGGAATAAAATGGTGTTGTACTGAAGCACTTGGGACAGAAAAGTGCAAAGTGAAGGAATTGGGAAGCACTTGAGATAAAAAAAAAAAAGCTGCTTTGCTGAAGCTCCTGGGAGACGTGCATAAATTAGGCACAGAAAAGAATTTATATGGAATAAGAAGGGACTGAGCCAGGCAGAAGCAGATGAGGACGGTAGCACTACGTCCAACGGAAGGGGCAGTGAAGGTAGTCTGGTGGCGACAGACTCTGCAGAGTGATAGGAGTGTTGGTGAAAAGCAGCCGGCATCCAGACGACATTCCCGGGTCCGGTGCCACGCCAGGGCAAGAAGCAGCGCCAGATGTTGTGGTGTTCAGAGGCAGTCTAGGCTGGTCGTACACCGAGGACAGTGGCTATCTACTTCTGGAGTCACAAAGGTGCCAGTCACCAAGTTGGGCGTTTTGTCAGGAACCACCAACTGCAACGAAATCTGGAGAGCAGCCTCACCAGGCAATAACGACTTATGATTTTTTTTTCTTCAATCTTCTGATGCCACCACGTGTTCCTCTGCTGGGCCTCTCCTTGCAACCTACATTCTCATTTATTTACTAAATGAATTCCAGTTTCTGTCTTCCTCTACAGCTTTCCCTCCATAGCTTCCTCTAGTGACACGAAATATTCGTTTTGTTGCCACTTCCTCCAATTATTTGACAAATTCCAGATTAATGTTATCTATCCCTTCCACCTTATTCCATCTTAAGTCGTCAAAAGCTCTTTTAAACTCTGATTCTAATGCCGGGTCTCCTATATCTTCTCTGTGGACTCAGTTTCTTCTTGTGTCACGTCATCAAACAAGTCGTCCCCCTCATAGCTACCATCAATGTAATCTTTCCACCTATTCGCTCTCTCCTGTGCTTTTAACTGTCGAATTCCATTGTAGTCTTAGTGTTACCGCCCATTGCTTTTAATTTCACCGGAGCGAAGGTCACATTGATTTTTTTATATGCTAAATGAGTCCTTCTGACAATGAAATGAATATATATATATAGGGTAAGTCACCTAACGTTACCGCTGGATATATTTCGTAAACCACATCAAATACTGACGAACCGATTCCACAGACCGAACGTGAGGAGAGGGGCTAGTGTAATTGTTTAATACAAACCAAATAAAAATGCACAGAAGTATGTTTTTTAACACAAACCTACGTTTTTTTAAATGGAACCACGTTAGTTTTGTTAGCACATCTGAACATATTAAGAAATACGTTATCAGTGCCGTTTGTTGCATTGTAAAATGTTAATTACATCCGGAGATATTGTAACCTACAGCTGACGCTTGAGTACCACTCCTCCGCTGTTCGATCGTGTGTATCAGAGAGCATCGAATTACGTAGGGATCTAAAGGGAACGGTGATGGACCTTAGGTACAGAAGAGACTGAAACAGCACATTACGTCCACATGCTAACACCTTTTTATTGGTATTTTTCACTGACGTCCTGAGGCTCAGGCGTGAACCCCATGCTGCCCGTAATCATGATGTGATTGACATGCGTAATCACACTTCCATACTTATCAAGAAGTCCTAAACGAGTAACACGGTCTGCTGCCATCCTGCTGCGATTACGGGCAGCATGGGGTTCACGCCTGAGCCTCAGGAGGTGCGCTAGCAGCGCATATCGGGTGTTTCAAGCGTCAACTTCGCGTCTCAATATGTTGGGATGTAATGGGAATATTCCGATGCAATCAACGCCCTTGTGTATGTGCTTTGTCATGCTATGGATTGTTGCAAGAAAAAATATAGGAGGTTCATTTAAAAAAAACATAAGTTTGTGTTAAAAAACAGATATGCTTTCGTTTTAGAATGTTTCCAAATATGTACATTCATGGGCCCCAGCCCTACATTGATACTGGTGAAAGGCGTTTTCCAATAGCTTTTATTGTTCCAGAGATATTTTGGGTGCACAAGATAGCTAGGACACGCTCTATATGCAGACAGAAAAGCGAAAATGAAAATTTGTACCAAGGCTGGGATTCGATCTCTGTCTCCTACTCACTAGGCAGACTCGCTAAACAATACCCAGGCATAGGTGCTTTTATCAAATGAAGCTATGTGGTTCTAGAGACCTTTCTAAATCTCTAACATCTGTGATGTGCAGGGTAAAGAGAAAATGCAGCACTCTGCTGTCGGCGTGCGATTCCTCATCCGAATTCACGACAAAGGTGTATCTAGTTAAACCTAGCTTGAACAAAAATGCGATTTAAAAGGAGGTTCTGTCTACGCTGTAACTGCATGTAGCGTGGCCAAGAACAGGTAGCATGAGCTCTGCGCTGTACCGGATCTGTCCCATTAGCTCAGTGAGACGATGCAATGCCATGGGGAATAGATATCGAGACTCATTGATATTCGATTAGCGTTCGCGCCAAATTTTGTTTTTTTCTTTCAGTCACAGCATCAAAACACTATCCAGTACACAGTTCCACAGTGCAGTATCTTGAATATTTCTTCCTGTTGATGTTATTTAAACATTAAGACACAACATGAACAGCTGGAAAGAAGAATTCTAGATGAATAAGTGTCTGCGGCAGGTATGTAGGCGGTCACCGACCGTCTTTAAGCTGCACCAAGGAGAAATCTGGTAGACTTGACATAGACTATACCAGGTTATGAGAGTGGCAGTAGAGGACAGTAAGATATTTAGGCTGTAAATTGCAGGTGACCAGGTCGTACTAACAAAAGATGAAGGTCATCTGAGCTATATGATAAGAAAATTTGAAGAGTAATACGATAAGGATGCACTTAAGATGAATATGAAGAAGGTCGAGTACTTGGCCTCTGGAACGAAAAAAATAAACGATTTAGAGGCAATGGAGAAGGAATTGTAGCTGTGGAAAAGGCAAAAATCTTGGGGTATTATTTAATAAACAGGACAGACATAATGATGAAATACCAGTAGGATTCATAAAGGACGAGCTGTAACAAGGGCAATGAACTCTGGTCTGTGGAATGGAAGTAAAAGAGCAATGAAGAAGAGAAAGTATAAGCCTATATCCAGTGTGTAGTTTTGTATGGAGCAGAAATCTGGGACGACGGGTTACTTAAGACGAAACTTAGGCTATTCAGAAAGGGATCGGATAAGAAATGTAATCCGACAAAGGATGAAAATGGATAGGGATATATGTGACGACATCCAACAAAAACGGCTGATGTGGTTTGGTCATGTTACTAGGATAAATGAAGACAGGGTGCCAGATAGGATACTACAATAGATACCATCCCTGCGGAAGAAAAGGGCTCGCCCACGACGCAACTGGCAAAATGATGTGAAGGGGGCAATGGAAGCAAGGAATATGAATGTTGAGGAAAGGCAAGACAGAAGAAGACGATGACTGGGGGGCTGAGAAGCGTCGCCAGCCGTACATATTCCGCGACAACAAGAGGAAGAAGATGACGTAACATTAATTCTTACAGACGCAAGTAACCAGTCTGTTTCGTCCTTGATAAAAATGAAGCCAACACAAAAAACTGTCGATACGGTAACATAGTCTGTAACCAACGAGGTACAGAAACGCAATAGGTAGGCTATAGTAAATTGCACATTATGCTAAGCACAAAAATTCCATTCTGTACGTTTGACGTTCAGGTTTATCTCCACAGAAACGGTTCGTACACGTACTAGCAACATTCATCTTAGAAAAAACATGTTCAAAGCGACCACCTTGCAATTGCAGCCACTCGCTAGATCATACTTCGCTGGACCCTTCGGAACAGACCTGCATCCACCATTGCCGATGCCCATGCAAACGAGATATTAGGTCGTGTACATCCATGGATGGAGTAACATGAACTTTTTCCTTTAAGTGTTCCCATAAATAAAAATCTAATCTATTAAGATCCATTGAATGTGGCGGCAAGAGCAGTGGACCTCCACGACCAATCAACTTCCCTGGAGACGGCTCATTTAAATAGTTACGCACATTTTCTTATTCGCACGGTTTCTTATTCGTCAGTCAAAGAATTGCAAAGAAAAGCAACAGGTAGACCCATAAGCACTCCCCACACGACTCCAGGCCACAGGTTTATGCCAACACGTGTCTGAAAGCCACGTGCACGAGTCACATGTGGGTGGTATCTCGACCAGTAATGGCTGTTGTGGAGGTTGAAAATGCCTTCGCTAGATTCGTCAGCACTTATCACGTTATTTGCGAAAGGTTCACTATCTTCCACTTAGTGCAAAAGCCATTCACTAAACTGTACTCGTAGAATGCAGCCTCCTGAGCGCTAGTGTTGAGTTAATGTGTATTCATAAGGACGCAGTTCTTCATCGCGTAACACTTCGACAACCGGTCTTTGAGATATTTGGAATTACCTTCCATTACCACGGGTACCGCGCCGACATGTATGGTGAACCGTTTCAAGAATCACGTCTTCTGTTGGTGGAGTACGTCTAGTCCTTGTACATCCTGTGGAAGAAGATTCCCGGTTTCCCATAGGCCTTGCTCCAGGCGACGAAAAACATTCTTACCGCAGTGGTGCCTTTGAGGGCACCGAGCAACATAAACACTAGCAGCAGCAGCAGCAGCAGCTTGGTTGGCAGATACACCCAGCACCAAAAGCGTGTTAATGTATCCATTGCTTGTGTGTTCTACCTAGAAGTCGTCTTACTGAACTTGACAGCACCAGTTACGGTTGCCCTACACAGTTGGCAGATACATACAAACAGTTTAATTGATCTCACTGTGATGTGATGGGCTATTTTCACGTGATAAAATTATATCGTGCTCAGAAATGACGCCAACTGAGGAACGGGGCCGCACATTCTAACGCGCTCCTTCCCGAGCGGGAAGACGTGCCGGTTCCTCGCACGAATCCGCACGGCGGATTTAGTGTCGAGGTCTAGTGTGCCGGCCAGCCTGTGGATGGTTTTTAAGGCGGTTTTCGACCTGCCTCGGCGAGTGTGGGCTGGTTCCCCTTATTCCGCCTCAGGTACACTGTGTCGACAATTGCTGCGCGAGCACCATTTCCACGTACGCGTGCACCAAAATTATTCTACCACACAAACATTTGGAGCTCCACTCGTCTAATTGGATTGGGGGGGGGGGGGGGGGGGGGGGGGTGCAGGCATAATAACCCTGAGTTCGGTGTGGGGCGGCGTTGGGGTGGGTGGACTGCTGTCACCTGTTGTGGGGTTGTGAACCGCTAAGGCCTACGGCCGGACGAGGCCCCTATGTCATTTCTAGGTCCCCCGTTTAACACATACTAGAAAATGGACGTCTAAAAAGTAAAAAAAGGAAGGTGACACGCAACGACGGCTGTTATGGTAATGTGGGTTGGTACGCGTTCTTGTGTAGGTTCCAACAGGCCACAAGATGTGACATAATTGCCAGCTCTTCACTTTCATACATTTTTTTCAAAATGTACACAATCTGGTTTTGGTAGACTTTTATCTTGGATGGGGATAAGGAATCAGAAACCGACCTCCAAATGGCTCAAATGGCTCTGAGCACTATGCGACTTAACTTCTGAGGTCATCAGTCGCCTAGAACTTAGAACTAATTAAACCTAACCAACCGAAGGACATCACACACGTCCATGCCCGAGGCAGGATTCGAACCTGCGACCGGAGCGGTCGCTCGGCTCCAGACTGTAGCGCCTAGAACCGCACGGCCCGACCTCGAAGTACGGAATTTTTTCTTGATCCTGTATATATAAAGACTGAATAGACGAATGACAATTTGTACTAACGCCGGAATTCGAAGCCCAGTCTCGTGCTTACAAGGCAGATGCGCTAACCACTATGCCACCCAAGCACAGTGGCTTTGCACAATTGCACAGACGACAATAGAAAGCCCTCTTCCACAATCCAAATTCTCATTCACCCCACATTTTCACTTGGGATTCCCCTTTAACAGCATTGCAGGGGCTCTCCAACTGTATTTTTTCCGAATATACCTCCTCCTCTTGTCACTTTTGAACAGTTTATTCACGATTAGTAACAGATTTTTATTGCAGGACTCAATTATTCTTTCTCCTGTCTTATGCCTATTGCCAAGCCCACATTCTCGCAAAACCGACCGACTGATTCCAGACCCCCTTGCCGGAAACCACATGCACCAAACCAAATGTGGTACACAGCGCAAATATCGATAGACATCACTGCTGCCACACGTAGAAGAAAGAAGAACCACGACGTAACCGCAACAAGGGCGGGAAACCAAACACTGATAGCGAAGTTCACGAAAATGCATAGGTGAGAGAGAGCACGGCTCAAAACCATTTCCTATTCTGACGTTAAAAAACAGATGCGGGCTCGCACACCCAGAGAAGTTTCTCAGTTTTTAACTAAGCAGATATAAATGCTTTATTACATTGTGAGCATTCTTAGCCGTGCACAAACTTCAGTTTTCGAAAATGGTGGTGACACACAGTTGTCACGCCGGCTCAGAAGTAATTGAAACAGTAAGTCTCTCATTTACTAGGTTACAGGTTACTACTGTAATATACACATAATATTACTTCACAAGTTAATGAAGTACAAAACTTTTACATCACGCTCATCTAAACGCTCGAGAGAACAAAATGATTACACAAAGAGGTGTACTTGCTTTATCAGCTGATCAAACCTCAAGAGCAGACCAAAATATCACAGTTAACCCAGACACAGGTGTGGCCGAGCGGTTCTAGGCGCCTCAGTCTGGAACCGTGCGCCCGCTACGGTCGCTGATTCGAATCCTGTCTCGGGCATGGATATGTGTGATGTCCTTAGGTTACTTAAGTTTAAGTAGTTCTAAATTCTAGGGGACTGATGACCTAGGATATGAAGTCCCATGGTGCTCAGAGCCATTTGACCCACTTGAACCAACCCTGACACATCAAAATATACAGGGTGAATCACCTGAAACTTGCATCGAAATATTGCGGAAGCGGAAAGCGCTGTTGATGTGCGATTATCACAGAATAGATTGGTAGTCAGGGGCTCGTAGTTTTAGCAAATAAAGAGACTGTAATAATTCTTAGAGAGTAAATTTGTTGTGCAAACATACTTTTTTTTAAATGGAGCAGTGCTTAATGACATTAACAGACTAAAAGTAGGGTAAATTTAAATGTAATTGGTCTTTGTTGAAGGATTCTAGTGCAAGTCGTTTAGGAGATACCGAATTTTGAAATTTTTCCACACCGACACTTGTTTGTGCCATTCAACCTGCGTAGCTGGTAGGTACGATGTTTTTATGTTTGCTTACAGTGTGATTGTGTGTTCCTAGAGCGACTACGACTTGCTGTTCAGTTAGTGCGTGACAGTCTAAGCCGTAGGTCGTGAGTGGATGATGGGATTTACCAATGCAGCAAAAGCCGATATGCTCATGCTGTATGGAGAAGAGTGTAGAAAGAACGCAGTTCGTTCTTGTACGGTCTATGCAGCAAGATATCTCTAATAGACGTCAACTGTCTCGGAAGTTATTTATCAACCTTTTCAACTAGCTAAGCGAAAGTGGTTGTATAACATCTAGAAAACGTAACATAAAGAAACAAGTGTCTGTTCCAGTTAGATCACTTGCTACCTCCCGCTAAATCTGACGAGGAAGTGGCATGAGTCACGCAAGTGCCCTATGCAATTTTCAGCCACATCGGTTCCTTCCCTGTCACAAGTCTCTCCATCAAGTGCTGCACGGAAACAATTATGAGAATCGTGTTAACTTCTGTAGAAGGACATATTGACAAGACACTTCAGATGTTTGGAGTGTCTTGTTTAATGATGAAGCCACGTTTACAACGCGTGACCAGGAAAACCGCCAAAACATGCACTACTGGTCTGCTGAAAATCCCCTTTGGCATCGTCAGGTGGAACGTCAGCCTCCATGAAGTGTAAACGTGTGGTGTGTTGTAGTGAACTATCAGTCATAGGCCCGTTTTTCGTAGACGGAACACTGAACACGCACATATATCGCAGCCTCATAACGGCAACCTCATAACGGAGTGTCTTCCACGGATGCAAGAAGACGTTCCTCTGCAGACTAGGAGGAACTGTGGTACCAACATGATGGCTGTCCAACGCATAGCGCACGAAGCACCACAACATGTCTTCACGAATTGTTTCCAAATCGTTAGATTGGACGCAGAAGACCTGTACCTTGCTAGCCCAGATTTAACGCCCGTATACTTTCTTCTGTGGAGAAAGCAGAAAAACGCAGTCTGCAAGGATATACCAACCACACCCGATGATATGCAGCGACGTATTAGTGCGGCCTTCTCGGATATCTCCGCTGAAATGGTAGTGCGTGTGCAGCAGTTGTTCCACACCAGGCTGGAAGCGTTTATTGCCGCTACCGGTGGTCAATTTGAGCACAACCTGTAATCGTCAGTTGTATCGTCAGAGGTCAGAAACCACACACGTAGTGTATGCACTTGTGTTGTACTTTAGTGTATGCTACCACAGGTATTGTGCAGGAGTCGGTGTGGGAATTTTTCAAAATGTTACATCTCGTAAAAGACTCGCACTAGATTCTTGCATCAAACACCACGAACATTCTAATTTACACTAAGTTTATTTGTTAATGTCAATAGGCATTGCTCCATTTAAAAAGAGTACGTTTGCACAAAAAATGCGCTTCCTAAGTATTATTGCAATTTGTTGAATGGCTAACAATACCTCACCTCATTTTGTGAAAACCGCACATCAACAGCACTTTCCATTTCCGCAATATTTGCGGAGCAAATTTTAGATGACTCACCCAATTATAAAAAGTTAAATCAGAAATGTGGTGGCTAAATATCAGCAGCTGCTACTAGGTCCCGAAAGCTCAAACTCAAATGGAGGAGCGACTAAGTTTTATCACACGTACATTTGTGGCTATGAATAAGGGATGTTCTCACCGAATGAAGAAAAAGTTGATCGCCTTCCACCTGACGGTGCAATTACGACTGCATATAACTATGGCGCCAAACAGCATCGTTATCGACTTTGCCGATTTTGCTGCATATAGGGTAAAACGATGCACTTCTTTATGTAAGACAAGACGGTATAGTAGGTAGCACTTGTTTTTTATTGGATGGGTTTGATTTTCCATCACTCCTCTCTACGAAGTTCTGTTTCTGGAATATGGTAGTACGCACTCCTCTCTACGAAGTTCTGTTTGTGGAATATGGTAGTACGGTTTTGCCTCATGAATAGTCCTCCTAGAGTGAACGTGACCTTATCATTTCCTCTGATACCATAGCACCCCATCGCCCATACCACTATCCTCGCGGTGGTGTAATTCTGCACCCTGCTCTCCTAGCTGGTGTTACTGCGATAAAAAAAACCTTGGTGACGAACTTTTATTTGCTCTCAGTGGTGTGTCTTTTTACTGTCTATGGGCTGTAAACGCCATCTGAATTGCGCCTCCAGAGGCGGCACGCCTGTTCCGTCCGAGATCGTTCCTTACGTCAGAGATCCTTCCTTACGGTGAGGCAGAATTGAGCATTACTTCGGTGTCACAGACTCTATACGGAGTCATATATAAGCAAGATTCATAAGTGCTTGTTTGTAGGAATTACATACATCCGAGCAACATGTAGCTTTGTAGCCGGCCGCGGTGGCCGAGCGGTTCTAGGCGCTTCAGTCCGGAACCGCGCGACTGCTACGGTCGCACGCTCGAATCCTGCCTCGGGCATGGGTGTGTCATGTCCTTAGGTTAATTATGTTTAAGTAGTTCTAAGTTCTAGGGTACTGATGACCTCAGATGTTAAGTCCCATAGTGCTCAGAGCCATTTGAACCATTTGTAGCTTTGTATACTCTTTGAAGGCAAACGTTTAGGGGAGGGCGTTAATTCGTGACGCGAATGTAATCAACATGGAAAAAAATCAATTCCTCGTTATAATCTGTAAATTTTTTATGAGCTTCTGGGAATTATTTTACTCAAGGAAAAAATTAAGAGTCTAAAACGCGTATGTTTGCCCATCTATCGCATACAGAACAAATGTGATTTTCATATTTCAACTTAAACCATTTTTCTATTGGTTCTATGTATTTATAAGCTTGAGACGAAATACTTTTCCGTCTCTTTTCCGTATCTTTCATTGGACTAGCGATATAGCAGATCAAAATTAGTTTCATTTTCGTTTCAGTACATTTTATTTAAAAGTGCGTTAATACTAAGTCCAGAAATTCAGCGTGCACGCGCCATCTTCTGCGATCGTCAGGAGGAGTTCGCTAGATTGTTCCTCCGCTGCCCGCTTGTCTTGTGCCTGATCATGTCCTTTCTGTCTTGTGTCTGATCATGGTCTGTCAGACACCACGGTGTAGTTTCGAGTAGTTTCCAAACAGCTTCAACGCAGGCACGTCCTCAGCTTTCGCCCTTCCAGCGACTCGTACACGATGGCGGCGGCGGCTTCTTACACGAGAGTTTACTGCGAAAAAAAAGGCAGTGTATGAGCAAGAGTTTACTGCAAGCCGTATGAGTTGGTACGTTCTCAGAAAGCATGGGATACCTTCGTATAATTCGACGCCGCCGCCCCGTCAGCTTTTGCGGTTCTAGCAACTAGTACACGACGACGGCGTCTTTGTAGTACCCAAATAAATGCGAGACTAAAGGGAAAAAAACGAGAGTACATGAGCAAGAGTTTACTGTGAGTATGAAGCTCAGATACCATGGAATACCTTCATGTTGTTCACAAACAGCGTCGGCACCACCATCTCCTCAGCTTTTGCGATTCCAGCGTCTAGTATAAGGCGATGGGGTCGTCGTAATCAAATAATCCAAGACTCTGAGAAAAGTACATTAGCCAAACGTTACTGCGATTAGCGGGAGCTCGTACGTTCTCAGACAACCAAAAAAACTAACAAGGCTCTGCAAAAGAGAGTACATGAGCAGAAATTGAGTCGCGGGAGCTTGTACGTGCTCAAACACCATGGCATACCTTCGCATAGTTCGTAAACATCGATGTCGCCTCAGCTTTTGCACTTCCAGTGACGTACATGGCGGCGCCGTTGTAGTCGAACTCAAATGAATCCAAGGCTCTCTAAAAAATGAAAGATAATAAATCATCAAACGTTACTGCGCGTAGTGGGAGTTCGAACATAAATCATCAAACGTTACTGCGAGTCGTGGGAGTTCGAACATGCTCAGACACCATCGCATACCTTTTGAAAGTTCGGCAAATAGCATCGTCTCCGCCACTTCCTCAGCCTTTCCGACTCCAGCGACTTGAACACGGCGGCGGCGGCATCATCCAGCTAGGTTCACTTCTGCAGATTGCTTTCTGTTCGCAACGACCTGTTTCTGAAACTCTACCTAAGCTTCCTAGCGTCTCTCCTTATATAGAACTACGACAATTCGAAGCGTGGTTTCCGTGGAAATGTGCTATGACGTTATTTCTTTACCCATTATCCATTACAGTACCACATGCATGTACCGATGCTACACAGCCATTCGTGTAAGTTGAAGCGAGAGAATTCACACCGGCTCCATAAAAGATACTATGTTGGATACCTATACAGGAAACTTGGTCATTTTAATCCCCAGACAGTTTTTAAGTAACTTGCAGACACTATCCCGTACAATCCGATTTTAATCTCTTTATACTATTTAGAATTGTACCAATGTGTTCCTCGCATTTAACAAGGATTCTTACAAGCCCCATGCGAAATATTACGTACTTTCAATATTAGTAATAGACGTGGAACAGTTCTTAATACAGGGGAGCGGTATCCGTAGTATATTAAGTCGTTAGTATAGTCTTATTTAATGGTTTCTTTTGACACCTTAACACAACCGAATACCCCTCAATCGAACCTTCTTGTACTTGATGTGGAAAATTATCCCTAAAAGGGAAAGTAATTAGTAACAATCAACTATGTGACGATGCAAAAGGCAATGGAGAACATGGCATTAAAGATGAAATATAGTGTATTGTAATGTTATATGTGCCTCACTGCTTTTTTTAACTAACTTGTGCCTGATTTTATTCTGAGAAGCTCAGTAATGTATGTAAATACCGTAAATGTAAATGTGATTCAAAAAGTACTAGAAGTGAAGCGCAGCTGGACAACAAGAAACTCTTTAGCGCGCAATCTCCGCAACGATAGTAGTTCTGAATCTTCGAGTATGCACTCTAAAAAAAGGACAATTCATTTACTAAAAAAAAGAGGACTGTTAATCTGTATCTTGTGGAACGAGGACGTGTTGCTAGGCCGTCGCTCAGAACGTATTGTTACATTTAATGACAATTGATATTTTACTGATAAAACCGGGTAAAGTATGCGTAAGAGTTGCCAAACATTTATGTATACAAATTTTCTGGAAGTGCAGAATAGAAATATCTTATTTTTGGAAAAGGAGGTAAACTTCATTGTCGTCGCCGTCTATCAGTCGACAGAATTGTAAGTGTACAAATTTCATGCATTCTCTATAGTTTTCATTCAATACGTAACAACCTCTCATAATTTCTTAATTACAGTAATTGTATTATGTTCTTGTACAATAGTATGGTGCTGAATTGCACTGACCAATTTTGATGTATCAGGACGTGTAGTTTGAAGGAAGTTTGTGAGGCAAGCAATCTCCTTTTCTCACGAAAAGCAGATTGCTGTTTGTTTTTATTTACTTACAACAGTAGTCCCTTAGGTATGAAAACTTGGGCTTAAAGGTATCCGCAATACGGTCAGGTAACCAACAGGGTCGAACTTTAAATCTTAAAGAACAATATGTTGTTGTTGTTGTTGTTGTTGTTGCTGTTGTGGTCTTCAGTCCTGAGACTGGTTTGATGCAGCTCTCCATGCTACTCTATCCTGTGCAAGCTTCATCTCCCTGTACTTACTGCAACCTACATCCTTCTGAATCTGCTTAGTGTATTTATCTCTTGGTCTCCCTCTACGATTTTTACCCTCCACACCGCCCTCCAATCCTAAATTTGTGACTCCCTGATGCCTCAGAACATGTCCTACCAACCGGTCCCTTCTTCTAGTCAAGTTGTGCCTCAAACTCCTCTTCTCCCCAATTCTATTCAATACCTCCTCATTGGTTATGTGATCTACCCTTCTAATCTCCAGCATTCTTCTGTAGCACCACATTTCGAAAGCTTCTATTCTCTTCTTGTGTAAACTATTTATCGTCCATGTTTCAGTTCCATACATGGCTACACTCCATACAAATAGTTTCAGAAATGACTTCCTGACACTTACATCTATACTCGATGTTAACAAATTTCTCTTCTTCAGAAACGCTTTCCTTGCCGTTGCCAGTATACGTTTTATATCCTCTCTACTTCGACCATCATCAGTTATTTTGCTCCCCAAATAGAAAAACTCGTTTACTACTTTAAGTGCCTCATTTCCAAACCGAATTCCCTCAGCATCAGCCGACTTAATTCGACTACATCCCATTATCCTCGTTTAGCTTTTGTTGATGTTCATCTTATATTCTCCTTTCAAGACACTGTCCATTCCGTTCAACTGTTCTTAATAACTTCCTCCAAATTATAATACGTCACCAACTGGTGCAGCCAACTGGTGCAGAAGCTGATCATTGAAGGAGGCAGCAACCAAAACTCAGGTACCAGTTACGATTTAAAGTAAAGTGTCAATCAAGATCAGTCTCTTTCTCCAGACACATACATAAATATTCATATTATAAAGATTAAGTCATTTTATAGTATCTGCAAGAAAAGTGCTCAATTACAGGTGGCGGGTCACGTAAAATCAACCAGAAAACTAATAACTCATCTTCCCAAATAAGACAATTTGCATCATTTGCATAGAACACAACGTCTGACTAAACGGAGGTGTCTGGTTCCATCCTAGTTCCTAAAAACAGTTAACGCAGGATGTGATCGCGGAGATACATGGCGTTCCTGCGGTAGTCATATCCAGAGACTGCTTGCATGAAATGTGTTCGCGTTTGCGAATATAGAGAACCATCAGCAGTATAATAGAATGACGACAACGAAAATTTGTGTTGGAGCAGGACTCGA
The DNA here is from genome assembly GCF_023897955.1 of Schistocerca gregaria. NCBI lineage: Eukaryota > Metazoa > Arthropoda > Insecta > Orthoptera > Acrididae > Schistocerca > Schistocerca gregaria. The sequence continues at coordinate 106,312,978 of NC_064921.1, read as the reverse complement.
ACCCTAATTTCCCTCTTATCACTAGCGGTCGAATTACCATTATGTATGTCCGAAGGAACTTTGCATCATACTTGTGAACTTCACAAGCGCTGTAATATCGTACTTAGCCGCCTACACCGGACAAGCGACTTATAATTAAAATGTCTCGCCTGCATGGGAACGTACATAATGAATGTACGAATGCAGACTCTGTACACGTGTTTGATGACATGTGGAAGGTTGTTTCTGGCCGTGAGTCGTGCTCGGATAGCCTAACGGTAAGGTGGTCGCTCGAGATAAGCGGGAAACCCGGGTTCGACTCCCGGACCGGCACAAATTTTCACTGTCGTCATTCCATTATACAGCTGATGGTACTCCACATGCACAAATGCGAATACATTTCGTGTATTTCGTAACGGCTGTAGTCGCCGCAGACCATGCATGCTTGTCCGAAGGTACTTAGGATCGTAGTTCTGATCAACACGGCCACTACAGTACCACAAAGATTGCTTAGGCGGGGAATGAGGCTGCGGTCAGTCGCTATAGTAAAGTCCTCTCAGACGATGAAGCTATAGACTTCACTTCATCATGATGCCAGTTCCTGCGTCGGTCTGTAGGCCCAGACGTCGATGTGACTTCGTACGCGTGAACACCTCCGGCGAATATGTAAGACAGCATCAGATGTTGAGTGATTACTGTGAAGGACACGGACATGCCTTGTGTTCGTGTGGAACAGGATTGTCAGCAAGAGTTTGAAATTGGCCTCATTGTGGATCTCCATTTGGCTGACTGGCCAAATTGTACAACATAGAGACGCCCTGCCAAATCCTCAGGACAGGACACGTAGTTAAAATTGTGGAAACGGGCCAAAATAAGCGGCTGTCAGTTACACTCGAACATACAACTTTATTTATTTTACCAAATATTACAAGAATCAAGACAATTAAAAAAAACACGGCATTAGTTTTTGGAACTTAATTACTAGCTGGATGCTCCATACAGTCTCATGCCTTAATGGCACGACCACTTTAATTTAAAATCGGCTGAAAGCTAATAACATAAGACTAAACCAAAAGGCTCTGAGCACTATGGGACTTAACATCTGAGGTCATCAGTCCCCTAGAATTTAGAACTAGTTAAACATCCATGCCCGAGGCAGGATTCGAACCTGCGACCGTAGCAGTCGCGCGGTTCCGGACTGAAGTGCCTAGAACCGCTCGGCCACCGAGGCCGGCCTCAAACCAAAACCAGAAATTTAAAAAGCAGAAGGCCTTACCGTAAATCAGTTCTTTCAATTAGGCTGAAGGACCAAACAATCTCACACCTTAACACCAAAACAGTTTTAGTTTAAAAAAAAAAAAAATCGGTTGAACGCCCATCACTTAAGACTCAACCAAAATAAATTTTTAAAAGGCCAAGGCCTCATCTTAAGAGAGTTCTTTAAATTAGGCTGAAGGCCGAAACAATCTTACGCCTTAAGAGCAAAATAAACTTAATTTAAAATCAGCCAGAAGTTATACAAATGCAAACAACAAGAACGAATAAGAAAAGGCAGTACACTCAAAGTTTCCGAGGGTCGGCATGGAATTCAAACACTAACGCTCGCTTAGGTGAGACAGGCAGTCGGCCCAAGCATTCTCGATCTGAGTACAAACCAACCGACAGACAGTTTTTAACGGACCCACCGACAAGATAACTTCCGCTCCATCTGACCAGCGCACAACAGGGAGTTCAATGGAAGAACATAGAAGGTATTGGCGCCCATAACCAATTATACACTGAGCTGTCAAACTACACACAGTGTTGGACAGTGACGAAGATTCCACTAGTGCACTTAAATTTACAAAAAAAAAAAACACAAAAAGCACAGTTAAACTCCACCGGAGGGTGGCTAAAATGTGCCAACTTGGAAACACACGTTGTTGCTCGAGGAAATGTTCTAACAGGCGACAACGAAATCCAGCGACTCAATGTGAACGGTCGTAACTTGCTCGTAGATTAAGTCAAACCTCAACTTTCGTGTCCACGATCGGTGAGCCACGGACCTCGTAGCAATGGGAACAGCACCACACACTCGGACCGAGCGTGGACACCGCCAGCGGCCTCACCCAAACTACCCGCCGCGGAGAATTCCTCGCTGCTCCACGCCAACCGACCTTCTGCCCGCACACAACACATCCAGGCCAAAGATAACACAAGGTGCGAATATCGATACACACCGCTGCTGCCACTCGCGGAGTGAGAGGATAACAGCATAATCGCGATATGCACGGGAGACTAAACACAGAATAGCAACTAAGGTTTAATCCAACGCGTAGCATGAGCCAGCCACGCCTCAAATATATTGATTCGGATGTGACAATGGTACGATGTTGGACTGCATGGCAAAGTGGTAGCAGGCATACTTTTCCTCAAATTTCCGGACGCCCATGTGTAATCACCATAAGGGACGATCGTTGTATTTTTCGCCAACCGTGTCACATCGCCTTCACACCTGTGCTAGCCCTCCGAGAACAAGTAATGGGCTGCCATCAACATTCTGGGTCATCTCCTGCCAATGTCAGGATACTAGGCAGCATCCAGACTACATAATTACAGTCCCACGCGTAGCCTAAGATCACTTATAAACACATGCTTTTGTAGTGGCATTATGACTGGAAAGAATGAACCGCTTATGAATGGCGTCGCATTGTGTATAATTGTGTTCCGTTATGAATCAATGTCCTGCATTGCCCCTGATGACCACCCCACCGACAAGTATGGCAGCCATCAAGAGGAAGTCCCATTCTTCCAACATTTCTTTTGGAGAGACACAGTGGGTTTACACTACATCTACATCTACAGCCGCACACATACTCTACAAGCCACCGTGTTGATCGTGGCGGAGGGTAGCTTGTGCCACTGCTACTCATTTTCTATCCTGCTGCACTCCCAAAAAGAGCAGGCCGCTGTGGCCGAGAGGTTCTAGGCGCTTCTGTCCGGAACCACGCGGTTGCTACGGTCGCAGGTTCTAATCCTCCCTCCGGCATGGATCTGTGTGATGTCCTTAAGTTAGTTAGGTTTAAGTACACTACTGGCCATTAAAATTGATACACCAAGAAGAAATGCAGATGATAAACGGGTATTCATTGGCCAAATATATTATACTAGAACTGACACGTGATTACATTTTCACGCAATTTGGGTGCATACATCCTGAGAAATCAGTACCCAGAACAACCACCTCTGACGGTAACAACGGCCTTGATACGCCTGGGCATTGAGTCAGACAGAGCTTGGATGACGTGTACAGGTACAGCTGCCTATGCAGCTTCAACACAATACCACAGTTCATCAAGAGTAGTGACTGGCGTTTTGTGACGAGCCAGTTGCTCGGCCACCATTGATCAGACATTTTCAATTGGTGAGAGATCTGGAGAACGTGTTGGCTAGGGCAGCAGTCGAACATTTTCTGTATCCAGGAAGGCCCGTACAGGACCTGCAACATGCGGTCGTGTATTATCCTGCTGAAATGTAGGGTTTCGCAGGGATTGAATGAACGGTAGAGCCACGGGTCGTAACACATCTGAAATGTAACGTCCACTGTTCAAAGTGCCGTCAGTGCGAACAAGAGGTGACCGAGACGTGTAACCAGTAGCACTCTAACATTCTGCGTGGTGTCTGTTTGTTCTAAGTAATGTCTCCCTACCACTTTCGCGCAACGACGCTCTGAGAGTGTTCTTTTGAGAATTGACTAGTTTGAATCTGGGACCGGTTGCTGGTAAGGAGACGCCAGACCACACATGCCATGTAGAGTTCAGAAGAGTTCAGTGAGACTAGTGATGATATAATCAAATACTAATGATTTCAGCGTCAGTTCCACTGCACTCTCTGTAAAAGAATCTTAGTACTAACTAAATTTAATGGAAGGGGTTTCAAGGGTTTCCTATTTTTAGTTAGATGGTAAAATAACGTCGAAGAAGCAGTTAATTTTACCATTGGAAATTTTATTCTACTCACAAAACATTGTTTATAAATTTTACTATTGATAAAAGAAAATGTTTTAATTCAGGATGATAAAAACCAACTGCATTCAACAAAAATGTGAACGAATATTCCCTGAATGGGTTTACAACTTCTATAATGAATCGAAGGATGACCTATGCCATATCCCAGCTATAATCTAGATTTAAGTTTCATAAAAGAGAAAACTATCAAAATGGTCTTCAGTGACCCTAAATTATCTTTAATTACTTATTTAACTTGTCGTAAATTACAGTGGCTGATGTGGCTTCTCAATAATTATATAACAGAAAAATCATCACGTTTTAGATTTTAACTTCTAATAGCAAATGTGAATACCATGAGCTATAATTGACGATCGAGATTAGTATTATGCAAAAATGGGACGTAACAGATGAGACTTCTGCAGTTCTGAGTGACGCCTTATGCGGCATCTCGTGCGTTCATTACCTTGTCGTTGGTTAGGCACCGTCAGGGGGCGGTGGGCAGCGCAGCTACACACATCTCGCCGTCTCGGAAGCAACTCTCTCCTAACTTCTCCTTACTAAAATGTACCGAAGTTGGTTTTAAAAAAAGGTATCTGGCTGTATTTTCAACTGACTAATCAGCGTCTCAATGTTAACTTTAAGCTCTGCCTACAAAAATTCTGTCTATCAAATGGGAAACGCTATACTTTTCTTGGTGGGGCAATGTTTTTAATGTTTGCAACGTAACAGAGACGCGTATAGTCTCACGCTAAAACATGCAGCTGGTGCGGCCCTTTTAGTGTTATAGTAAGATCTATACTGTTCTTCTGGAGGGCTCTATCTTTTAACATGGGCTGGGGGTGATCTTGGAGGTCGGCTGACGATGTGGGTGTCCGTCCCTTATAGTAAATCCTTCTCGCTTACACGACTCTGCTCTCGGCTTCTGTTCTCGTTTCTTCCCTCGGAACAGCGTCTGTTTCACGGTGGGAAGATATGACATGCATTTAGGCGTTCTTGTGTTAGTCTGTGGTAATCCATTTGCTCACTCGTTGATCGTATTACTTTGGATAATTTAATGTCAGGATTAATTCGGACCTATGTGACACACTGTCGGATTTGCTATTATGTCAGGGTTTTCATGGAAGGTGTTGGATTTTCCTGACGCTTTACAGCACCCCATACCATCTCACCGGCTGATACGCCAGTATGGCTATGACGAATACACGCTTCCAATGTGCGTTCACCGCGATGTCGCCAAACACGGATGGGAGCATCATGATGCTGTAAATAGAACCTGGATTCATCCCAAAAAAAATGACGTTTTGCCATTAGTGCGCCCAGGTTCGTCGATGAGTACACCATCGCAGGTACTCCTGTCAGTCATGCAGCTTCAAGGGTAACCGCAGCCACGGTCTCCGAGCTGGTAGTCCATGCTGCTGCAAACGTCGTCGAACCGTTCGTGCAGATGGTTGTTGTCTCGCAAACGTCCCCATCTGTTGACTCAGGTATAGAGGCGTTGCAACCATGCGGATAAGATGCCTGTCATGTTGACTGCTAGTGATACAAGGCCTTAGGGATCCAGCACGGCGTTCCGCATTACCCTCCTAAACCCACCGATTCCATATTCTGCTAACAGTCATTGGATCTCGACCAACGCGAGCAGCAGTGTCGACACACGATAAACCGCAATCGCGATAGGCTACAATCCGACCTTTATAATCGGAAACGTGATGGTACGGATTTCTCCTCCTTACACGAGGCATCACTACAACGTTTCACCAGGCAACGCCGGTCAACTGCTGTTTGGGTATGAGAAATCGTTTGGAAATTTTCCTCGCGTCAGCACGTTGTAGGTTTCTCCACCGGCGCCAGCCTCGTGTGAATGCTCTAAAAAGTTAATCATTTGCGTATTACAACATCTTCTTCCTGTCGGTTAACTTTCGCGTCTGTAGCACGTCATCTTCATGGTGTATCAGTTTTAATGGCCAGTAGTGTAGTTGTAAGTCTATGGGACTGATGACCTCAGATGTTATAAGTGAGAGAAAAACGCCTGCCTATATGCCTACGTACGAGCCATAATTTCTCTTTATCTCCTCTTCGCTGTCCTTAAGCGAAATGCGATTTAGCAGCAGCAGAATCATTCAACAGTCAGCTGCAACAGCCTTTTCTCCAAATTTCTTCAACAGTGTCTCGCAAAAAGAAAGTTGCCTTCCCTCCAGGCATCCCCTTTTGATTTCACGAAGCATCTCAATAACACTCGCATACTGACCGACCCTGTCAGTAACAAGTCTGGCACCACGCCTGTGAATTGCGTCAATGTCTTTCTTCAATCCGACATGGTGGGGAGTCCAAACACTCGAGCACTACTCAAGAATGGATCCCACAAGTATTCTAATCGCCATCCCCTTCTTATATTGGCTACACTTTTCTAAAACTCTCCCAGTGAACCGAAGACGACTATTCGCCTTCTCTGCACGTTCCATTACTTATATCTTTGCGACGTTACGCTCAGATATTTAATCAAAGTGACTCTGTCTAGCAGCACACCACAAATAAAACATTAAAATATTGCAGTATTGTTCTTTCCTACTCGCCTGCATTAATTTACTTGTTATACGTTTAGAGCAATCTTTTCTTCATCATACTAAACGAAAATTGTAAGTCGTTCTGTATGCTTCTACAGTCACTCAACGACGACACTATCCACACCGCACAGTGATTAGCGAACAGTCGTAGATTTCTACTCGCATTATACGTCAGCTGGTTTACGTGTATAAAGAGCAAGAACTATCCTGTCATAATTCCATGGAACAGACGTCACGATACGCGTGTCTCTGACGAACACTCGCCGTGTAGGACAACGCACTGTGTTCTATTACTTAAGAAGTATTACAACCACTCGCAACGTGAGAACTCGTTCCATATGCTCAGCACACTTCCGTTAACAGCCTGCTGTGTGGAACTGAGCCCACGGCATTTCGGTAATATAGGAAAATAGAATCTGCCTGTTGCCATTCGTCCACAGTTCGTAGCATATACTACGACAAAAGGACAAACAAAGTCTCCCAAGAATGACGCTTTTTAAATCCCCGCTGATTTGTAGACATACGCTGTTCTTTCTCATGGACATTTTTTCCATTGGATCTTAGAATTCTGCAGCAAACCGACGTTAAGGATGCTCCAGTGGCGATATCCATTAATAATATAACTTATTAATTGACGTCAAAGGTACGAATCTGTAAAACTAAGGGCCTCTTACGCCAAAGAGAGAGAGAGAGAATCGAACAAATAGTTCTGCTAGCAGGCTTGATTTCCAGGCGTGATTAAGACCGTAATAAAAATGAAATGTATGTCGAGAGGACATGTAGCTAGGCGAATGTAGGGCAGATGGAGGAACGAAAGTCTTTATTAGGTTCCAGACAGTAAGAAAAGATCGAGACAATAACGCAACACAAAACGTGTAGATGAAATTAGAAAACATGCAAACGCAAGATGGACGCATGCAGTCAAAGTATAGAGAGGATCTTTTATTTATCGTGTGTATTTTTTATGATAACTCTATTGAGATCATTCACTTCGAGCAAATTATGCTCTGCCTGAAAAAAATAAAAACTAAGAAAAACTGTGAAGCATCTAGTAGGGGAAGAAGAAACTTCATGGGTTGACTCAAATTTACAAATAACTTTGGTAGCATGACTATTCAATCCCTCTAGCTTGGACACATGCACTATTTCGGTTGGGAAAGGTGTCATAAAGCTCTTCTGGGCGAACCGGATCACAACAGTTGTATTTATTTACTCGTGTCAGAAGATGTACAAAACTATACATCACATGAGTGTATGATGTTAAGGGATACTACATAAACAACAGTTTCCATTATTTACAATTAAACTGATTAATATAATGAACTACATTAACTTCGCCCAGAACTTAGCCGGTACACTGCCTTCAGCATTCATTAGATCTTCATCACTGCATGATCAGGGGTATAGACATTGGCACAAGTGATTCCTTGTCGGTGCCTTTCCGCGTTCACATTGTGTCATTCTTACGGAAAGTCCCCATTTTACAATGTTGTCCCTGGATTTAGCAACACCTGATCTTAGCCTGTTTAATGATCTGCAGTTAGACTAATCGAAATACCTGTACCTCCGTGCGGTAGGCACTCAGCAGGCTTCATCCGCGTTCGAAGATGGTCACATCTAGCAGTCCACAGTTGTTCTTTGGCATCACGTAGAGACGTAATTAGTGGTGACGCTATGTTGAGGAAACAACACTGCGCAACAAAATTAAAGGAACACTTTTTGAAAGCCCAGTAATTTTCTCCATTCTGATGCGTAGCCTTGAAGTCTGGCTCAAAGAAGGTCGAAACCGTCCTCTGTAACGATGGAAAAAGCTTGCAGTCGTGCGATGTCACCCTCAGGCTCGACCACGCTTGAAGCAGCAAGCTCTTGCAAAAGAGAGAGAGAGAAACGAGAGAGAGGGACAGAGAGGAAGAGGGACAGGGGGGGGGGGGGGGAAGAGAGAGAGAGCTGTAAGGGGGGTTAATGAGCCAAACTGGCATCAAATTTCACCGCAGTTGTGTGCAACGCCGCCATGCACATGTCACACCGTTATAATCACTCCATATTTTCACTATTCTTGCGCAAATCCGCTACAAAGTCAGAATATGCACCTCCGGCACACGGAAGACAGCGCCTCAGTCTGTCAGTAGCAATTTTTAAAACACAGTATAGTTCACTCAAATTCACAGTACTCAAATGTTTTATGTAAGTACGCTTGCCCCTGAAGCTAATTCAAGTAGAGCTTCTTCATACATATCGACTATAGAAACCTGCCTCCCAAAGTTATGGTTGTTAACAGTGTATGGGACAGGTCATACTTCCTCATCATCTTCGTCACATACCTCTTCATTCTTCACAGGTAGTCTCACACGTACAATGAATACTGTACTCTACGCCCAGCAAAGTGAACGTTTTCTACTTCAGTTACTATATCAAAGTTAAGTGCCAAGTTTAGACCCACTAGTAGCCAACATGTGTCTATCGGCGAATATCGGTGTTTTGTTGGCACTTACCCGAGGATCGACGAGTGTTAATGGTGGACAGGAAACGGCTATGTATCAGGATCCGAAATCTGTGGTAACTGATCTGTGCTTAAATGAAGCACAGCGGGTTGAGAAAGTTGCGGCAGCGCCTGCTGTGATGGCAGTATGAGGCCTGGCAAACCAGGAACGTAACCAGCGGATTTCTGCTGCTGTTGGTGATGACAGAGACAATTGTATGTCCAACACCTGAGTTTTCTGGTCCTGCAGTTCTGCTAGTACTGGATCAGGTGCACACTCTGCTGCTGGGAAAACATAACAAAAGTTTAGTATAAACTAATGTATTAATAAATGAATAATAACGATATTTTTAATATTTGACGGACCTATACTTACTTTTAAATCTAATATCCTTGTTCTTCCTTTTATTCTCACTGAAAGTAGTGGTATTTTCCTGCTGATAGCGCTTCATGTTGGTCCTTTAACTATGACATACAGAGCTCGAATGAGAGACAGTTGGATTTTTGTAATAAAAAGGGAGAATAAATGGGAAACTTCATTCATATGGCTATAAGCGACGGGGCTCCAGAAGTATTGAACGAGAGCATCATGGCGTTGACTAACTCCATTGGGCAAGCTCAAACTGTAGTAGGCGGAAAGGTGAAAGAAGGCGGGGACGTGAAACTGAACAGACCAAAGTGACAAAGGTGTGTGATGCAATATGCACATATACAGATAGCGGTAGTGCCAAGTACACAAGGTGTATTATGTACATGTACTTGGTCGATTCATGTGAAAAGGTTTCCGACATGATTATGGCCGCACGACAGAAATTAACAGACTTTGAACGCAGAGTCGAGCAGTAGTTGAAGTTAGACGCATGAGACATCACATTTCGGAAATGGTCAGGGAACTCAATATTCTGCGATCCATTGTGTCAAGAGTGTGCGGAGGCATTACCTCTCACCACGGACGATGCAGAGGCTGACGGCGTTCATTTAACTACCGAGATCAGCGGCGTTGGCGTATAGTTGTCGGTGGTAACAGACTAGCAACACTGTGTGAAATAATCGTAGAAATCAATTTGGGGTGCACGGCGGAAGTACGTGTTAGGACAGTGAGGTAAAATTTGGTGTCAATGGGCGATGGTAGCAGACGACCGACAGCTCGACATCACCTGCAGAGCCCCTCCTGGCCTCGGGACCATATCGATTGGAACCTAGCCGACTGTAAAACCGTGGTCTTTTCACATAATTCCCTATGTCAGCTGGTAAGAGTTGGTGGTAGGTTTCGAGCTTGGCGCAGACAACACAAAGCTATGCACCCAATTAGTCAATTAGGCACTGTGGGAGCTGTTGGTGCCTTCATAAAGGCGTGTACTGTGTTTACTTGAAATGGACTGGGTCCTCTGTATGTTTGGCTACTTGGACACCATATGCAGCCCTTCATAAACTTAATGTTCCCAAAGAACGATGGAGTTGTTATAGATGACGATGCGCCATGTCACTGGCTCATAGTTATTCGCAATTGGTTTGAAGAACGTTCTGGACAGTTCGAGCAAATGATTTGCCCACCCAGATACTCCGACATGAATCTCATCGAACATTTATAGACGTAATCGACAGATTACTTCGTGCACAAAATCCTCCACTGGCAACACTTTTGCGATTATGGACGGCTGTAGAGGCAGCATGACTCAATATTTCTGCATGGGACTGTGCTATGCTGGGAAAAAGAAGGTCCGACACGATATTAGGAAGTATCCCATAACTTTTGTCAAGTGGTTCAAATGGCTCTAAGCACTAGGGGACTTAACATCTGAGGTCATCAGTCCCCTAGAACTTAGAACTACTTAAACCTAACTAACCTAAGGACATCACACACATCCATGCCCGAGGCAGGATTCGAACCTGAGACCGTAGCAGCAGTGCGGTTCCAGACTGAAGCGCCTAGAACCGCTCTGCCACAGCGGCCGGTGACTTTTGTCACCTCAGTGTATAACATAGCACAAGTGTATAACAACAGTGTAAATCCTTAAGCACACCGGAAAGCTGAAACTGGAAAATGTTGACATCACCAGCTCCTGGAACGCTGACACCGAAAACTGCTGACATACGCGATGTTTGGTCCAGAACTCTCACTGCCCTCCTAATTGAAGCTAAATCTAAAATAAATCCCACGGGTACCTTCGTTATTTATGTTTTCATCGATATTTCTGGCTGTTCCCAGCTATTCTACTTCACCTTAGTGATTCTCTCGTCGGCACTTGTAGTACGGTCCGCTGCATCGTGATCTAGCAGTCTATTTTATTTTTAGGTCTGTGGCGTGATACCCTTCCTCCTGCTACTGTCCTCAGTTGACACCGTCTGACTGTAAAACGGTCAGCTTTGTTATGTCTGTATTTTAACTGTTTATGCACTCGTACCGTAGGTGCAACCACAACGGAGGGGTATCTGTTGAGAGGCCAGACAAACATGTGGTTCCTGAAGAGGGGCAGCAGCCTTTTCAGTAGTTGCAGGGTCAACAGTCTGGATGATTGACTGATATGACCTTGTAACACTAACCAAAACGGCCTTGCTGTACTGGTACTGCGAACGGTTGAAAGCAAGGGGAAACTACAGCCGTAATTTTTCCCGAGGGCATGTAGTTTTACTGTATTGTTAAATGATGATGGCGTCCTCTTGGGTGAAATATTCCGGATGTAAAAAAGTCCCCCATTCGGATCTCTGGGAGGGGACTAATCAAGAGGACGTCGTTATCAGAAGAAAGGAAGCTGGCGTTCTACGGATCGGAGCGTGGAATGTCAGATCCCTTTAATCGGGCATGTAGGTGAGAAAATATAAAAAGGGAAATGGTTAGGTTAAAGTTAGATATAGTGGGAATTAGTGAAGTTCGTTGGCGGGAGGAACAAGACTTTTGGTCAGGTGAATAAAGGGTTATAAATACAAAATCAAATGGGGGTAATACAGGAGTTGGTTTAATAATGAATTAAAAAATAGGACTGCGGGTAAGCTACTACAGACAGCATAGTGAACGCATTATTGTGGCCAAGATAGACACGAAGCCCACACCTACTACAGTAGTGCAAGTTTATATGCTAACTAGCTCTACAGATGACGAAGAAATTGAAGAAATGTATGATCAGATAAAAGAAATTATTCAGATAGTGAAGGGTGACGAAAATTTAATAGTCATGGGTGGCTGGAATTCGGTAGTAGGAAAAGGGAGAGAAGGAAACGTAGTAGTTGACTATGGATTGGGGGTAAGAAATGAAAGAGGGAGCCGCCTGGTAGAATTTTGCACAGAGCACAACTTAATCATAGCTAACACTTGGTTCAAGAATGTAGGTTGTATACATGGAAGATGCCTTGAAATACAGACAGGTTTCAGATAGATTATCTAATGGTAAGGCAGAGTTTTAGGAACCAGGTTTTAAATAGTAAGACATTTCCAGTGGCAAATGTGGACTCTGACCACAATCTATTAGTTATGAACTGTAGATTAAAACTGAAGAAACTGCAAAAAGGTGGAAATTTAAGGAGATGAGACCTGGATAAACTGACTAAACCAGAGGTTGTACAGTGTTTCAGGTAGAGCATAATGGAAAATTGACAGGAATGGGGGAGAGAAATACAGTAGAAGAAGAATGGGTAGCTTTGAGGGATGAAGTAGTGAAGGCAGCAGAGGATCAAGTAGGTACAAAGACGAGGGCTAGTAGAAATCCTTGGGTAACAGAAGAAATATTGAATTTAATTGATGAAAGGAGAAAATATAAAAATGCAGTAAATGAAGCAGGCAAAAGGAATACAAACGTCTCAAAAATGAGATCGACAGGAAGTGCAAAATGGCTAAGCAGACATGGCTAGAGGACAAATGTAAGGACGTAGAGGCTGATCTCACTGGGGCGTAGGATAGATATTGCCTACAGGAAAATTAAAGGGACCTTAGGAGAAAAGAGAACCACTTGTATGAACATCAAGAGCTCAGATGGAAACCCAGTTCTAAGTAAGGAAGGGAAAGCAGAAAGGTGGAAGGAGTATATAGAGGGTGTATACAAGGGCGATGTACTTGAGGACAACATTATGGAAATGGAAGAGGATGTAGATGAAGATGAAATGGGAGATATGATTCTGCGTGAAGAGTTTGACAGAGCACTGAAAGACCTGAGTCGAAACAAGGCCCCGGGAACACACAACATTCCCTTAGAACTATTGACAGCCTTGGGAGATCCAGTCCTGACAAAACTCTACCATCTCGTGAGCGAGATGTATGAGACAGGGGAAATACCTTCAGACTTCAAGAAGAATGTAATAATTCCAATCCCAAAGAAAGCAGATGTTGACAGATGTGAAAATTACCGAACTATCAGTTTAATAAATTACAGCTGCAAAATACTAACACGACTTTTTTACAGACGAATGGAAAAACTAGTAGAAGCCGACCTCGGAGAAGATCAGTTTGCATTCCGTAGAAACACTGGAACACGTGAGGCAATACTGACCTTACGACTTATCTCAGATGAATGATTAAGGAAAGGCAAACCTACGTTTCTAGCATTTGTAGAGTTAGAGAAAGCTTTTGACAATGTTGACTGGAATACTCTCTTTCAAATTCTGAAAGTGGCAGGTGTAAAATACAGGGAGCGAAAGGCTACTTACAATTTGTACAGAAACCAGATGGCAGTTATAAGAGTCGAGGGACATGAAAGGGAAGCAGTGGTTGGGAAGGGAAAGAGATAGGGTTGTAGCCTATCCCCGATGTTATTCAATCTGTATATTGAGCAAGCAATAAAGGGAACAAAAGAAAAATTCGGAGTAGTTATTAAAATCCATGGAGAAGAAATAAAAATATTGAGGTTCGTCGATGGCATTGTAATTCTGTCAGAGACAGCAAAGCACTTGGAAGAGCAGTTGAACGGAATGGATAGTGTCTTGAAAGGAGGGTATAAGATTAACATCAACAAAAGCAAAACGAGGTTAATGGACTGTAGTCGAATTACGCCGGGTGATGCTGTGGGAATTAGATTAGAAAATGAGACACTTGAAGTAGTAAAGGAGTTTTGCTATTTGGGGAGCAAAATAACTGATGATGGTCGAAGTAGAGAGAATTTAAAATGTAAACTGGCAATGGCAAGGAAAGCGTTTCTGAAGATGGGAAATTTGTTAACATCAAGTATAGATGTAAGTGTCAGGAAGTCTTTTCTGAAAGTATTTGCATGGACTGTAGCCATGTATTGAAGTGAAACATGGACGATAAATAGTTTAGACAAGAAGAGAATAGCATCTTTCGAAATGTGGTGCTACAGAAGAATGCTGAAGATTAGATGGGTAGATCACATAACTAATGAGGAGGTATTGAACAGAATTGGGGAGAAGAGAAGTTGGTAGGACATGTTCTGAGGAATCAAGGGATGACCAATTTAGTATTGGAGGTCAGCGTGGAGGGTAAAAATCGTAGAGGGAGAACAGGAGATGAATACACTAAGAAGATTCAGAAGGATGTAGGTTGCAGTAGGTACTGGGAGATGAAGCAGCTTGCACAGGATAGAGTAGCATGGAGAGCTGCATCAACCCAGTCTCAGGACTGAAGACCACAACAACAACAACAATGCAATTTATTGTCTCGTTTTCCTAAACGCTTGGAAGAAGAAACCGTTAAAACCACACTTGGCGTCTACAGATCAATTTTATTCTGTCTGGTGCAATTGTTCCATACGAGTCTTTAACATAAGGTATGATACTGTTCATTGGGCTACACGAGCAGGTTACTACGTTTTTTCCCAGCTATAAGCTGAAAAATACACTGATGTGGTGGACTTTTTAAAGCGAGTCTTATAGCAAAACCTGGCATTGTAACACCAACAAAGATCTGCTAATTTTTCATTTGCGCCTTTACCATTCCTGATAACTGTAGATTGTGAAGAAATATTCTTGGCGCGTATCTGGTGAAACGTCACCTACATAGGCTAACGAAGTTTCCACGCAGCGATGGAAGCAGCGAAGCGAGCACAGGAGCTAATTTTCATTTGTGTTCAATACATCGTATTTATTAATATTTTCAAAAAAAGGTACGAAAAAAGACGAGGTAAATGTGGTGCCGAAAATAAATTTCCAGGTAGGGATTATAAGCTGTACACGAGAACGTCGTATTCAAAATTAGATACATTTTTGATTTGCATCTGATAATTCACGAGTGCTGGGGTGATATTCATGGTAAAAACAGGAGAAGCAGTAATGTTCTAGGTAACTTACAAGTGTTATGAGCGGGCCGGCCGCGGTGATCTCGCGGTTCTAGGCGCGCAGTCCGGAACCGTGCAACTTCTACGGTCGCAGGTTCGAATCCTGCCTCGGGCATGGATGTGTGTGATGTCCTTAGGTTAGCTAGGTTTAAGTAGTTCTAAGTTCTAGGGGACTAATGACCACAGCAGTTGAGTCCCATAGTGCTCAGAGCCATTTGAACCATTTTGTTATGAGCGGTGTATTTTTGAAATTACATGATTGCCTTAAAGTTTCTATAGAGAAACAAACATTCACAAAAGGTACGCTCTCATTGTACAGTTTTGGCAGAAATACACGCATAATGCATCATTTCCTCGACTGCTGGTGAGGATAACTGGTGACTTAAAACGGAAAGTATTTGGGCGCAGTGTTCTTGGGGTGTGATTACTTTCTCTCTGTTTACGAGATAGAAGTTTTAAATATTTTTTTGCTCAAATTCTTTACCTGACCATAAAAGTAGACATCTCGGGATTGCAGTAGCGGAGTGCATTTGGTAACCCATTTTAATACTGCGCGATAGCGATTCTCCTTCTCCGGGAAAAATCTAATCGTATGATTGTAAGTTTGTTTGTCCTCCCCACGAGTCAATTAACAGAAGAAAACGTCTTGAATGTAGGGCTTCATCACATCAATCAGAAAGCCTCTGTATAAGCCTGTTGTAAGTTGAACAAATTTTGACGAAGTAATGACAATATTCTTATATTTTACAGCGTGTTCATTCGTCCCAAAAGCGGCAGTACTGTTTTGCGGGGTTACGTAGACAGTTGGCAATAACTTTTCACTGCACTGTATACGACTATGTTACTTTGTACATTTTTGTTTGATAAAGTAAAAATTGAAAATAAAAAATAATTGTGCATACGCGCTCGACCGCAGGGACTCAGATATCCGTTCTGTTCTCTTACCGGCGCACCAGCCGTCTCTAACACAAATGGCACACAGAGAGAGGGGAGGTAACTTATGCCAAGAACAACACACACACACACACCCATGCTCGAGGGAGGACTCGAACCTCCGCCGGGAGTCGCCGCGTTGCCCGTGACAGGACGCCTCAAACCGCGTGGCCACTCAGCGCGGTGGTCAGCTAAAGTTATTGGTACTAACACATGAGGCCCACTCCAATTTGCATTTGCAAAAAATTAAATTGTCATGCGGAAATGTCCCCATAAAACATCTGTTCTACCATTTGCAACAAACGGTACCGCAGCACCTAGCACAGTTCCCAGATATCATTCTTTTTTTGTGTGTCAGGAGAAGATTTTACACTGATCCGGAATTATTTTATT
The DNA here is from genome assembly GCF_023897955.1 of Schistocerca gregaria. Lineage (NCBI taxonomy): Eukaryota > Metazoa > Arthropoda > Insecta > Orthoptera > Acrididae > Schistocerca > Schistocerca gregaria. Next base: position 106,296,423 of record NC_064921.1, on the reverse strand, counting down.
TCTTTTTTTCGGCCAAGATTACGGGAAACTCAAAATTTGCCAGCGACGGGAACTGTACCTACGACTTCAAAATATTGCAGCCTTTTACTGACTTGAATTTAAAATTTTGTATTTGTGGGGATCAACAGCCTCCAGATGTTTAATAAACGTAAACATAATCCGTAACAGGTTGTAATGCGATGTTTGTTTAATCGTGTAACCAGTTAATTTTGACTATGCGTCATTGTCAAGCACATTTGTAGCATCTGCACTTTCTGTCACTTTCAAATCATTCTTAATTACAAGTAAAAAGTAGCCAAATTTGATCATTTTACTAATGGATCCATACTACAGTGACTCCTTCTAACATCGTATTCCGCAGTTACCATGTGGTTGTACATAGAGTAAGTTCAGAGTATTATCTTAAAAGATGTCACTGTAGTGTGGATCCTTTCGTAAAATGACGGAATTTGGATGCTTTTTACTTGTAATTAGGGATGATTTGGTCCAAATGGCTCTGAACACTATGGGACTTAACATCTATGGTCATCAGTCCCCTAGAACTTAGAACTACTTAAACCTAACCAACCTAAGGACATCACAGAACACCCAGTCATCTCGAGGCAGAGAAAATCCCTGACCCCGCCGGGAATCGAACCCGGGCGGGGGAAGCGAGAACGCTACCGCACGACCAAGAGCTGCGGGCAACAATGATTGAAAGTGCAGATGTTACAAATGTGCTTTAAGAATTTTTAATAGCCCTGTCAGCAATTGTGATAAATTAATATGTCCAAAATCCGCCACAGTTGCGAAATGTTACTGGTCTTTATCCAGGTTTCAGCTAGAGTAATCTAGCCGTGTTCAAAAATAGTTCAAATGGCACTGAGCACTATGGGACTTAACTTCTGAGGTCATCAGTCGCCTAGAACTAATTAACCCTAACTAACCCAAGGACTTCACACACATCCATGCCCGAGGCAGGACTCGAACCTGCAGCGCCCAGAACCGCACGACCACTACGACCGGCGAGTTTATTAGAGCTGGATGTAATCAGCGTTTCCGAGGAACTCGTGTTGAACTTACACGGTTCGTTTACTTGGCGATCAAAGGCCACGACAGGTGAAGTGCCTTGTTTTCCCACACACGCTTCTTCGTGCCGTGGAGAGTCTCTAGCCGGTAGCAGAGTGGATAAGCAGCGCCCCGCCAGGGAGAGAGAGAGTGAGAGAAAGAGAAGGAGAGGGAGAGAGAGAGAGAGAGAGAGAGAGAGAGAGAGAGAGAGAGAGACGGAGGAGGCGGCGGTTTTTCCGGCGCCGTCCCGTTCCGGTCTCCGCCTCGCCGGCCGCCGCATTAAGCCGGATCTGTCCGGAGCGAAGAGGGGCTGGCGCCCGCTCCAGGAAGGCAGTCAATTAGCGGGATGAGCCGCCGTAGGCCGCTGCCGGCCCTGCAGTCTTCCCGCGTCCGGAAGAAAACCGCCCGGATGCGGACCGGCACGGCAGGGCACCGCACGTCACGGAACCATCCACTACACGCCTCAGCGAGGAAGCAACGCACTCGTGGCTTACGCGGAAACACGTGCTTACTGACGTCATTACCGTTTCGTAAGAACATTTAATAATACAAGAAGACCGCGATGATCCGGCACTCGATAATCCGGTAGACGCGATCGACCGGAACGTATCAGAAATTTTCCCATCAGTAAATCATCAGTAACAATTGTCCATCTCACTGAGCGATTTGCAGCTGCACTGTTAGCTTAGCGTTAGTGTCAACGATGCTCCGTTCACTAGATCTGTACTGATCAGGCAGAACATATGACCACCTACCTAATGTAGTCTGTCTGTAAACTCAAGAGCAGCAGTGGCCTTTATTGGAAGAACGCTGCCACCGGCCTCCTATTCCTTACACAGGGTATTCCATGAGGAATTGTCAGTATTCAGAGATATGACAGGAACGATTACAGTCTCTACTGTGGAGCACACCTCTTCTACTAAACAAAATATGGAAAGCGAAGAGCTTGCAGAAAAAAAGAACTGTTGGCTAATATTACCATTCCCAATCAAAGGACTGCAATTTATGCTAACGTCAGCCTCACCTAACTGGACGCATAAGTAAGAAATGGAAAAATAAACCGCATGGTTTACTGGAATCGCCACGAAGGACAACTAATTATTTTGGGTGGAAACCCATCGTTATACACAGTTTCAAAATCACGTAAAACCTTAGATGCTTACGGAACACTAAATCTCTATCTCCGTCACTATTCTAAGACATATTGCTTAAAAAGTGCGCAATAGCTACTCTAAACACTGCTGAAATTTCCTGCGAAACATGTACACCGATTCTGAACTTCTAAGCAAAAAGCTTGATATTCGAGGTGGGTTCACATATTCGTTTTTAGTTTTTGGTAAGAACTTTATTTGTTAATCTACAGCAATGTTATCCTCTTCAAAATATTCCCCAGTACATACTATACACTTATAGCAGTGCTTTTTTCAATTCCCGAAACACTTTAGGAACTGTTCCTTCGGGATAGTTTACAGGTCTCTTAACTGTGCTTTTTTAATCTCATCCATGCTTGTAAAACCACTGTCCTTTAAGACCTGCTTTGAAATGTTTATACCACTTGTCTACCCTTGATTTACACGTAACAGGCTCACCAAAAGCAATATTTACCATTTCTAAAAATTTCATACTCTTTATTCCATTCTTATAACAAAATGTAATAGAGATTCTCTAATTTATTTTTATAAAAAACAAATAATCGTTTATGCTACCAAAACACATGTAACCTTTCTGACAGCTGACAACAGAGTAAATACGCAATGTGCAAAACACTGAACACACACTTTTGAGGCATGTTTACGAAGACAGTGACAAAAAAGTAGTGCAAATCGGACTAATACAACACACAAAATTATAAATTTGTGCTTACTTTTTAAACATTCTTTGTGTTGCAAGAATTGTTGAGTTTCAATGCAGTCCTTCAAAGAAAACTTCTGCCTTTTAGTAGAAACACAAAATAAGAACAAGCCTTAAATTCTGCAGGCCGATTGTATTATATGGGATTCGTTTTACGAATAGCAATAGAGGAACATACATTCATATGATCAGGCATTTGGTTCTGTTTCTAGTAGAATCCTGACTTTCTTTCTTATATAATTATTTACTCTATAATGTTGTGTTTCAGAAGAAGCTATCGTTTTTTTGTATTCATTATGGTCTTAATGCATTTGTCTAAAAATAAACGCAGCCGAGACGTATCTGCATACGGCGTCGCCACAGATTTGAAACGCGCGCCCTGGCAGGGCCGGTACTATGTTGTGAAACAGCCTGTAACGCGCCTTGTGACGTAGCTGGGTAGGCAGAGTGGGAACTCGCTCGCTTGCTCTTCAGTTTACCTACAGACTGTAGCCAATTTGGCACTGATAACAGCGGCGACGCCTCGTGGCATGGAAGCAATGAGGCTTTGGTAGGTCGTTGGGGGGAGCTGGTGCCACATCTGCACACGAAACTCACCTAATTCCTGAGCTCTGACGCCATGTTCAATCGCACCCCAGACGTATACGGTCGGGTTCAGATCTGGCGACTCTTGGGGACACCACATCAATTGGAAGTATCCACTCTGTTCCTCGAACCACTCCATCATATTCCTGGTCTTGTGACATAGAGCATAATCTTGCTGAAAAGTGCCACTGTCATCGGTAAACATGATCCTAATGAAGGAGTGAACGTGGTCTGGAACCAGTGAGCGATACTCATCGCCTGTCATGGTGTCTTGCACGAGTTCCACTGTACCCATGGATGCCCATGTGAATGTTCCCCACAGCACAGTGGATCCACCGACAGCTTGTCTCTGCCTTGCAGTACAAGTGTCACGGAGCTGTTCCCCTGGAAGACAACAGATTCGCGCCCTCCCATCAGGCAATGCAAATTTTGGCCACTGCGCCAACGTCCACTGCCGATGGTCATGTGCCCATTTCAGTGAACTAGACGTCGTTCTTCGCCTTGGTTTCGCTACGTGTTTAAGACACTCACCTCAGCACTCCTCGAACACCCGACAAGTCTTGCAGTTTCCGAAATGCTCGTGCCGAGCCTCTCGGCCCTCAAAATCTTCCCTCCATCAGACAGCAAGGCACCTTCCCCATTCTACATACGGACAGCCCCTCACTGGTACCAAATGCACCGTGCTTGTGTGTGACTAGCAGTCTTTCCTCGCCAGGTGGCACTGCTGTTGCCTGAACTGTTTTATATCGATAGCAGGTCAGTGGTCTTAATGTCCTGACTGATCAATGTACATTTACAATGTTTACATTTGTGTCACTGCCGTGCTGAAAACTATTAAATAAAAATTTAATATTTATTTAATAAAGTCATTATTGTTTCAATATTTATCTCCTTTCATGGCTGTCAAATAGACCACAGCACAGGACAGTGTTTGTACGCATACTGAATATGTTTTCTAAACAAATGAAAAGTGCAGCTAAAACGACAATCCACCACGAACTGGACATCATAGAAAGACTGGAAAAAGCTGAGAACCTAAACAATACTATGAGTGGTTTTAATATGGAACATTCAGCTAATACGAAAACAACAGCTAGATAAATGGTTGAGTGCCTAGAGAGCTGAGGGTAACCAATGGTTTTTTACAAGGAATTAGATCTGTCCACAAACGAATTACTTTCATTTTCGAGAGGGTGATTTCCGGATTCGAAAATTCGTCATGGTATCCACAAACATTTAATTCAGTTTTGTTTTTACAGAAAAGCAATACATACTTTCAATTTTTATACTGTTATCTCTCCTGTTGTGTTTATTAAGTAACAGTTACTTGTTTTCGTGCGTCAAAACTACAATTTTTGCTTATATCCCTTTTTTAAAACCAGGTTTTTAAAAATCACATTGTTAATCCGCCATATCTGATAGTCCGGTATTGACAGACCCCCTAGCATGCCAGGTTACCAAGGCGCTACTGTACCCTCTTCTGCCACGAGATGTTATAGTTTTTGCTGTGTCTGACAGAAGTCGGAACTAAATAGCTAAATAATCAAAACAATGTTGAAACAAGGCAGAATTTTTGTGTTTATGGAGAAACCACGAAAGGAGTTCAACAACGTTCAATTTTGAGTCCACTCTTATATTTTACACAGGGTATTCCACGAGGATTTGTCAGTATTCAGAGATATGACAGAAACGATTACAGTCTCTACTGTGGAGCACATCTCTTCCACTAAACAAAATATGAAAAGCAAAGAGCTTGCAGTGTAAGAGATTTGTTTCACTTTACCTAGATGAAGAAGTGCTCATAGCTCTTAAAGTATTTATTTAGAGCCCATGATTACTAGACTTTTCTTATTTCAAAAGTTAGTTCATGTCATGTCCCTGAGTATTAACCACTAATACTGGGACACCATATACGTCAGACTTTACACTTAATATTCATCAAGAAGTATCGATAGGCCCCATATCCTACAAATGACACTACTGCTCCAATTACTTCCATTAGAGAGAAAGCAACTGAAGAAATCGTTAATGATACTTTTCAAGGAATCTGTTAGCTTATCTACAACAATGGGCGCTATTTGATTAGGAGAAACCACACTACTCTCACTTCTGTGCAACAAATAGTGGTATACCAACAATTCATGTAGCACATGAACAGGAGTCAGTAAACAGACTAGAATGTTCCAAATTTTTCGGTGTATGGATTAATGAAGACTGGAACTAGAAGCAGAGTATTACTGAGCAGTTCAGCTTCTTGTACTGTTCGTATAACTGCTAGTCTTAGAAATAGATGTTTCCACTCGATAATGTCTTGTGGAATAATTTTCTGAGGTAACTTACCACATAGAAAGAACGAAGTGATAGTACAAAGCGAGCAGTAAAAAATATTATGCGTTCACTAATAGACATTTTACAGGAACCTCTGCAAGGAGTTAGCCACCATCGCAATATATGACATATTCGTTCTTCGAAACAAAAAGTCGTTCAAGTGATCTACGAAGCATGTAACTATCCAACTCATAGTTGTGATTTAGTGTAGGTGATTTCTGATTTCGGGCGTTGTCTTCAGACCTTCTCAGCTTTGTTACAGTACAACTCGTCAAGTTCATCGCCGTGTAAGACTGTCTCATCATTAAAAACGGAAATGGCTTCTTGTTAACTTCTACACACTGCCTTCCTTTACCTCAGGTAGATAGTTTGGATCAGTGGCTCGTGACTTCATTATCTGAGCGTTTAAGGAGTCATTTCTGTATGACTGACTTATTAATTTAAGCTGAAGGGCAAGTCGGTGTATAGTTCAGCGATACACAGTCAAAAAGGGAGTCTCAAAAAGTGGTGGTTCTGCTCGTACATTCATCCAAAACATGACATTCTTAGAAACATAAAAACGAAAGTTACCATACATGTGTCTTCTTTGGTTTACAGGCTCTTTTTCGCAGTTGCAGTTCTACACCGCAACAACATTAAATCTGCATTTACTTCTTTTGCACAATAATAATTATGCTATTACAAAAACTATGTTTTTGGGTTGTTAGTACCTCCAAGAACATGTGGCAGCAGCAAGCTATTATTGATTATTTCCTCATGGGTTGCTGGTCAGTTGTTGAAGTGTGGATGCGTGGACGCAGAATGGTTAGTCTATAATCACAGGCGTAGTCCAGTGAGTGGTGCAGTTAGGACTGTGCAGAAGACATCGGGTAATAAATTATGTGACGAGTTCAGTTTAGTAATTTCGGTACAACAACCCACATATAAAGGAAAAACCACAATAACTGACACACTGAGCCGGCCGAGTGGTTCTAGGCGCTTCAGTCTGGAAGCGCGCGACCGGTACGGTCGTAGGTTCAAATCCTGCTTCGGGCATGGATGTGTGTGATGTCCTTAGGTTAGTTAGGTTTAAGTAGTTCTAAGTTCTAGGGGACTGATGATCTCAGCTGTTAAGTCCCATAGTGCTCAGAGCAATTTGAACCTTTTTTTTTTTTTTTTTTTTTTTTTTTTTTTTTTTTTTTTTTTGACACACTGAAGTCGTACATATTGAGGCATCAATAATAATAATAATAATAATAATAATAATATCTGGACTTGTACCCGTGATACCTTGTATAACTTATGAAAATTACCAGAAATAACTTGATGCTTTAATTAAATCATATTAGTTGAAATATCGTCTTATCTAAGTAGCTAGATTTCGGAACGGAGGTAATTTGACCTAATATGGAGGGTTTTTTCCATCCCTTTGACTGGTTTAATGTGAGACTGTTGTGTCTACATCTTCATCTCAAAGTCACACTTAATCCCTATGTCCTCTATTGTTTGGATAATTGCCAGTCTCTGTCTTCTCCTGCAGTTTTTGCCCCCTGTGGGACTTTCGAGCACAGTATAAGTTACAGCATGATGTTCTAACATATGCCCCTTTTTCCACATTTCCTCGCCGATTCTGCAAAGAATTCCTTCATTGCCTATGTTTCTCAAATGTATTTAAGAGATTGTAGGGCACCTTTGTGCCGTATTAGAGGCCTGGTGAAATAACTTCATTGAAACTGCCGTCCATAAACCGATTTGTTATGTAGCGAATAAATGTTGGTACAGAGCATCAATAGTAGTAGTAAAATTTGTCATAGTGTCTGAAAGGCAAAAACTTAAAATGATTGAGTTCACATACATAAAGTAAGCGGTATGAACAAGAAACAGAAATTTTAAATACATTGACGTTACAATCGATATTGTATGTTGTGTGAATGAAAACCAACATCAGTTTTGTGAAAATTGTGTGTAAAAGAAGGAATTGCTTTCATTCAAAAACTATCGTTCAGGTATCGATCGAATGCTTGCTATCGATATATGAATTCTGGGAGCGGTAGATTTATGTGAGTTTTACCAGAACCGTAACATAGTACGTTTACTTTCCTGTCACTCTGTTTTCCCGACTTGTGCTCAACTTTTGAACAATACTGTGTATTCAGCGGTAATTATTAAGCGAACACAGACTAAATGATTTGGTGAAAAGTACTCTGCATCGCAACCATGTCTGTAAAATACGATGAATTAAAAATTAAGCTACTGCGCTGAGATATCGTCTCCTGCGATTGTGTGTCAGAAGTAGCGAGCAGACGCATCGGATATCTGTAGACTGGTGGTGGAGCCACAAGTCGGTCTGGGCTGTGGTGGTGTATCCATTAAGTGCTCAGCTATGTCCATCGCAGGGCAGCCAACTCACGGTGGGTTCGCTGCCCACCGGACACGGAGCTCTGCATACTTGATGAGGGCCGTCAGATTGAGTACCATCTGCTGCGGCTGCCAAGTTCGACCCACGGTGGACCAAATCCACACTTCTACTTCACCCGTTGCGGATTTATATCGTCAGAACATCGCAAGGCTCAGTTTCGCACTTATGCAATACGGAGTATCTTTTATATTATACGAAGGGTTACCCAGAAAATAAAGCACCACATTTTTTCCCTTAGCCGAAAACAATGCTACGAAAGCGAAACGTTAGAACGTATTATTTGAAGTCTGCTGAGAGAGCGTGCCAAGTTTCCGTCACTCCTGACATGTAGCGTAGCTGCAGTACAGTTTCAAAATGGAGTCTATAGGTGATGTACGCTACAAGCAACGTGCCGTCATTGAATTTCTCACTGCAAAGAAAGAAACTGTGAGGAATATTCACAAACGTTTGTGAAAAGTCTATAGAGCATCTGCTGTCGACAGAAGTACAGTTAGTCGCTGGGCACGGAGGGTGAGGTCATCGGAAGGCGGTCCGTCGGTGCTCCACGATCTACAGCGGTCGGGGAGACCATACACGTTTGTCACAACTGACATGTTGCAGCGATCTGATGTCGTCATTCGCAGCCGGCCGTTGTGACTGAGCGGTTCTAGGCTCTTCAGTCTTCAGTCCGGAACCGCGCTGCTGCTACGGTCACAGGTTCGAAGCCTGCTTCGGGCATGGGTGTGTGTGATGTCCTTAGGTTTGAGTAGTTCTAAGTCTAGGGGACTGATGACCTCAGATGTTAAGTCCCATAGTGCTCAGAGCCATTTGTCATTCGCGAGGACAGACGCATTACGACTCGTCAGTTGACGCTGCATCTGTCAATCAACAAAGGAAGTGTAGGTGCAGTTATCCGCACTCTTGGATATTCAAAAGTATGTGCAAGACGGGTCCCGCGGTGTCTAACGGTGGATCACAAATCGCACAGAAAAAAAATTTGTCTTGATTTATTGCCACATCTTGAGGCCTTCTTTTCCCGGATTGACACACCGATGAAATGTGGGTTCACCATTCTGAGCACGAAACAGAACGACAGTCGATGGAATGGCGCCATTCCTACTCCCCACAGAAGAAAAAATTCAAAGCAACTGCTTTCGCCGGTAAGGTCAAGATCACTGTGAAGGTGTGATTGTTATTGATGTGATGCCAAGCGGTGATACATTAATTCAAATCAAATGGTTCAAATGACTCTGAGCACTATGGGACTTAACAGCTGAGGTCATCAGTCCCCTAAACTTAGAACTACTTAAACCTAACTAACCTAAAGACATCACACACATCCATGCCCGAGGCAGGATCCGAACCTGCGACTGTAGCGGTCGCGCGGTTCCAGGACTGAAGCGCCTACAACCGCTCGGCCACACCTGCCGGCCATTAATTCAGAAGCACATGTCAGTACGTTATCAAAACTCCAGATGCGCTTCCGGTGACTTCGGCGCCACAAAAACCCAGCAGATGTTTTACTGCAACATGATAACGCTCGGCTCTACACAAGTCTGAGGACGGCTGAACACATCGCAAAACAGAGTTGGAAATTGTTAGCCCATCTACACTTCACCCCTGACCTAGCCCCCTCGGACTTTTACTTGCTTGGGCCATTAAAGGATGCCATTCGTGGAAGACATATTGAGGACAATGAAGAGGTGATTCACACAGCGAAGCACAAGCTCCGCCAACAGGACAAGGATTGGTACCGAGAGGGCATACGCGCCCTTGCTCCGCGTGGGAGGAAGGTCATAGAATGGGATGGAGATTACGTGGAAAAATAAGGTATGTAGACAAAATACCATTCTCTCGTGTGTGTATCTCTCATTGTGTTCAATAAAGAATTGTCGAAGAAAAAAATGCGGTACATTACTTTCTGAGCAAACCTCGTATATTACGCTTTAGACCATTGTGAACCGAGCAAGCTTCTGGAAGACTAGAAGGGACCATCGTGGTTCAGTAGCTGTGTTAAAAAATTGCTACGAAATCCCCTATCTGGGATTTTAGCAAATCAAAGCATAATTGACAAACAAAAGTTGAACGAAGTGAAAATGATCGAAGAGAGCAATGCGAGAGGTGCTCGGTGAATTCGAAAGTAAGATTTTCCCAGGTCTGAATAAAACTCGTAATTAATTTGGTTCATGTAAAATCAACCACAATCTCGAAATAATCTGTTCAGTTATCCAGTGAAAATGGTGGTAAAGAAACGGAAGGTTATACACAGGATGCAATACTGAATTCGGCCCTCCGAAACTGTTTCACCGCAGAAGATAAGTATAGTTCCACCTTTAAAGTATCGCACGAACGCCGAAATGGCAGATATTATCTCTAGTCTTTCTCGGCGCTGTTGATTAACGGTGCGCTTCCCAGTGTTCTGCCGAACTGTTGTTTTCATTTTCTGCACATTATTTCCGACTGCCGAAATAGCCGTCTTGTGCACGTTCTGCGACTTTTGCTTTTACGTGTACTCGCCGTCTGGACTCCAACCAGACTATGATCTACTAGTTTAGCGCTAACTGCTTCGCTCGCGTAGACTGATGTTATGCGTGTTTTATTTTTAATCGAATTTTTGTGATGCTCACAAATTACAACACCTTCTGAACTTTTCACGCTCATTTAGCCATAGAAGCATAGTCTTTCCTGAATGAGCAAGTACTTCTGACCAACAAGAGATTCTGTTAGCTGTAGTCAAAGGTTTTGCGTTTTTGTGGTGACATTTTCATGGAACCTTTCATCCCGTAACACATATTTCTTTGTATCTAATCAAGAATTGAAATACCAATTTTCATAGATATAGCTTTAAAAAATTTTTAATGTAACGAAATGTTTCATTAAAATTTTTCGTCCACTGTTTCACCCCCTTAGAAGCTGAATTTCCGAAAACAGAGAAACACGCATTTTTTTTTATTTCTAACTGAGAAGCCAATACAAATTTTCAAAGATTTAGCTTTGAAAATGTTTTAATGATCAAATAATTTCTCTCTCCTAAAGGGCTGAATTTCCAAAAACAGTGAAACCTTTATTTTTTCATTTCAAACGGAGGATCCAAATACCAATTTTCAAAGATTTACCTTTAAAATGCTTTCATAGCGAAATATTTTCATAAAACACTTCATCCTCTACATCATTCTCTTAAAGGCTGTCTTTCCAAAACACACAAAACACGTATGTTGTTTTGTTTTTAAATTGTAACCGAGTAGTCAGATACTAATTTTCATAGATGTAGCTTTAAAAATACTTTAGTGCTTTCTTAATAATGAAATATTTAGAAGAAGCTTTCACCCACTGTTTCATACCCATAGAGGGTAAATTTTCAAAAACGGTGAAATACGTATTTCCTTATTTCTCATCTTCAAACCAACTGCCTTAATAACGACATATTAACCATAATACAACATTCTCGATGGAACTTGAAAAATAGAGCCAAATACCTCGCATAGACGTGTTAAGAGAAGAGCGGTTGATCCCTGGGTCACAGTTTAAACAATAAACCTACGCATGCTGACCTCTACCTTCATGCCCCAAGCCATTATCATACGTCACAAAGAAATTCGCTGTTAAAAACTGTGATGGAGCCCGAGCACTTTCAGATGTGTAGACCCGCTGAGAAAAATTACAACATTTAGAATAGTATTTCAAAAGAATGATTACTCAGATCATCAGACTGAACAGGCAATGTCATCACAATAAAAACGCCTGACAGAGAGAGGTTGAGACTGGAACCGAGGAAGAAAAGCCAGAAATCGCTTAAATATTTTATGCTGGCCCAGTATCCGGAAACGTCAGTAGACTCCTGTGGGTCCAGTGTATTTCGTGCCCATCAACTAACATAAAAAGTATTCTTTGCAATGCTAAAGGCGATCTAGGTCTCCGAAAGCCAGGTGTAAGTCGCGTTTCATGGTAATGTGGCATGGCTTATGAGGGACAGACCGTTAGAACAGTCGAGAAGGCCATCACGTCCACCACATACGGAAAATGTTTAGTGAATTTGTACGATCACAGGGTATAATAGGAATAACGAATCGAAGTCGGCTATAAATAGCGGCGTAAGATCAACAATGGTTCAAAGACTGGTCCACGCAATGAGAATACATAATACCAAAAATTGCAGCAACTGAACAGGCGGCTGGATCGGTTGTCAACATACTGTTCAGATATCGGAAAGAACTCGGAAGAACACCCGGAAGCACTCCATTAATGCCAGATGTTAAAATTGTTGTGAAATTATGGAACATATTTTACGCTCGAGTATTATAATGTTGCGGAACAAAAATTTCCTGTACGAAAATGAACACGAGTGCCCAAACAGAGATCTTGCGAAAAAATAGCTAGCTCTGTTCGGCCATGATATCCAAAGTGCCGTGTATAAAGGCTACCCAGTTGATACCACGTTCTTTGCCTTTCTGAATGCATGCAGTTTCGCACTAATATTCTTCAACTTTACATATTCATACACAATATTTTCACTTTCAGAGATGAATGTCTTATTTGACCGCCCACGTAATCTGAAATTTGTTTCATTTCCTACCTTATAAGCAGCAATACTTTTCTACCTTCCTCTGTATTCCTATTTACAGTCGTGTTCAGTGATACTGTAATAGTGCTGTGATCACTGAATCCCCGTCATGCATTAACTGAGTCGAAAAGTTCGGACCTTTCTGTAACAAGAGATCTAGATTCTGTTATCGGATAACTCATTTATAATAGTACCACACTATTCTCTGTATCTTCTGTTTGCCGTTACCACTTGAGACTTCCAATCTGTAGGTAGTGAGTTGAAATCTCTCCCCAACACAGGTCCCGCAAATTTACACGGGACCTTCTCCAAGTTCTCCCTGAAGTCTTCCGCCACTACTGCTCCCAAGTGGTCTATGAAAGAGCTGGATTACCATGTCTGGTTCACCTTAAACGCTTTTCTTCACCGAAATTATTAAATGTCTGTAGTAACCTCACTACAAATTATCATACACACATCAACAGAAGTTTTGCATCACCTCGGTTCCGAGAGTTTCGGAACCTGTACAGGAAACTGGAATAGAGACCAACATAAACATCATTTCCGCTCTTTTTATTGCTCGTGAAAACCACACATTGCATGTTGTACCACCATATAGCGAGTCCTTCAGAGGTGGCGGTCCAGATTGCTATACACACCGGTACCTCTAATACCCAGTATAACGTACTCCTGGGTTGATGCATGTCTGTATTCGTCATGACATACTATCCTCAAGTTTATCAAGGCACTGTAGGTCCAAATTTTCCCACTCGTCAACGGCAATTCGGCGTAGATCCCTCAGAGTGGTTGGTGGGTCATGTCGTCCATAAACAGCCCTTTTAAATCAGTCTGAGGCTTGTTCGATAGCGTTCATGTCTGGAGAACGTGCTGACAAATCTAGTCGAGCGATGTCTTTATCCTGAAGGAAGTCATTCACAAAATGCACACGATGGGGGCGGGAATTGACGCCCATGAAGACGAATGCCTCATCAGTACGCTGCCGATATGGTTGCACTATCGGTCGGAGGATGGCATTCACTTATCGCACAGTACAGTACAGCACAGTACAGTACAGTGCTTCCATGACCACCAGCGGTGTATGTCGGCCCCAAATAATGCCACCCCAAAACAGCAGGGAACCTCTACCTTGCTGCACCCACTGGACACTGTGTATAAGACGTTCAGTCTGACGGGGTTGCCTCCAAACACGTCTCCGATAATTGTCTGGTTGAAAGCATATGCGACAATCATCGGTGAAGGGAACGTGATTCCAATCCTGAGCGGTCCATTCGGCATGTTATTGGGCCCATCGGTACAGCACTGCATGGTGTCGTGGTTGCAAAAATGGACCTCGCCTTGGACGTCGGAAGTGAAGTTGGGCGTCATGCAGCGTATTGCACACAGTCTGAGTCGTAACACGACGTCCTATGGCTGCACGAAAAGCATTATTCAACATGGTGGAGTTGCTGTTGGGGTTCCTCCGAGCCATAATCCATAGGTAGCGGTCATCCACTGCGGTAGTAGCCCTTGGGCGCCCTGTGCGAGGCATGTCATCGACAGTTCCTGTGTCTCTGTATCTCCTCCATGCCCGAACAACATCGCATTTGTTCGCTCCGAGACGCCTGGACACTTCTTTTGTTGGGAGCCCTTCCTGGTACAAAGCAACAATGCGGACGCGATAGAACAGCGGTATTGACCGTCAGGGAATGGTTGACCTACAGACAACACGAGCCGTGTACCTCCTTCCTGGTGGAATGAATGGAACTGGTCGGCTGTCGCACCCCCTCCACCTAATAGGCGCTGCTCATGCATGGTTGTTTACATCTTTGGGCGGGTTTAGTGATATATCTTAACAGACAAAGGGACTGTGTCTGTGATATAATATCCACAGTCAATGTCTATCGTCAGGAGTTCTGGGAATGGGATGCAACACTTTTTTGATGTGTGTATTATTTACTAGTGTGAGCACAATCCATTCGTCATGACGATTAACAGCTTTGCATATCGTGCTACAATTTGGCTGCTGTGCATAACAGAAACATCAAGTGGTAGAAACAACAAAGGAGAGCTTTCTTGATTATACTTGCTAAATAAGGGTCGCCTAATCATATTGTTGGCGGTAGGTTTCGTAAAGGAATGGTCAATTTCTCACTTAGCTAATTTTCATTCACACTTAAAAACCGACATGTAATCTGACCTGGAATGTTACTTGAGAAACAAAATCACAGAAAATTAACAAGAAATACTGGAGCAAATAGTGTGGGGTTTTGATTAGCATTGTTAGGAAGACTAAAAGATGAACAAAATCCTCATTTTCCCAGCCCGCATTTTTCAAATTAACAGCAGAAATATCCCAAGGAACACTGCAACAAGATGCACAAAGAACCTGTTGAACGTGAGTTTGGAGTCTGAAGTATACAGCTAACAGCTTACGTTATTATCAAAAACTGAAGATCCTATCTTTAAACCGCGTGGTCAGCATGGACGTCAGTCAGAAATCGAATGACGAGAGTGCCATATTCTTTGTCCACGAGGCAAACTCTGTTGGAGGACAGCATGCGTGTGGCCAACGTGACGTACGTGAATGTTCCTTGAAGCTTGAAATAGAGGAACACCTCAAAATTTTCACTGACATGGTGCAGAAATATGCATAAACAATTTATTAGGTTGGTATGAATGATCTTTTGCTACTGGTCTCACAGCACACACAGCTGTGCAGCAGGGGAGGCAATACACCAGATTGGATGGACAGAAATTCTGTTGACATGGTACGAAATTTCTAATGTTTCATGGGAATTAAAACGGCAGGATTGTTGTTGACATCCATACATGGCAGGTACATGTCACATCTCAAGTGGACACTAGGGAGCATGGCTTCACTGCGGCTGGCCGCGGTGGCAGAGCTGTTCTAGGTGCTTCAGTCCGGAACCGCGCGACTGCTACGGTAACAGGTTCGAATCCTGCCTCAGGCATGGATGTGTGTAATGTCCTTAGGTTAGTTAGGTTTAAGTAGTTCTACTTTCTAGGGGACTGATGGCCTCAGATGTGAAGTCCCATAGTGCTCAGAGCCATTTGAACCAGAGCCATCTTCACTGCGGCTGCAAATAAGGGATTAAAGCCAGTAAAACTATACTTAAGGATTCGGTGAATGGTTTCCGGAAATCTCTCCAGATTGCCATCCAAGACTTGGGAAAATATTTTCTAGTATAGCTCGACAGTAAACAAGGGTTGTTCCTGAATCTGCTTCCTTACATGAGAACAACTCAATCACCTCTCAACAGTCTTTGCCATCCACATTTGTTTATGAAATAAATGTAACTGAACTGCACAGAATCATGAAACGATCTGTACTAGTCGTGTTACAGTACAGACATGCTTCCATCACCAGTGTTCAGCCTGTCTTTGCGATATCCATTCGAAACGAACTTTACAGTTATAAAAACACACCCATCAGCCAGAACAATATGACCAGTGACCTACTATCGATACAAACCCGGTCAGGTGATAGCAGAATCACACAGTGAGGAACGACTGCTATTCAGGTAGTAACAGTGGGCATGCTGTCCATGTTTAGAATGGGGAAGGCGTGCAATCTATTTGAGTTTTACTGAGGGCTGTTTTTAGGGCTGAGAGGCTCGGCACGAGTACTGCGACTTGTCAGGTGTTCAAGCAGTGGTGTGGTGAGTGTCTCCAACCAGACGTCATGGGGTTGGGCGGCCACCCATCATTACAGATGTCAGGTGTCGCAGGTTTGGTAGATTGGTAAAACAGGAGAGGCAGCGAACTCTGCCGGAACTAGTATCAGGCTTTAATGCTGGGCAGAGTGTATTCATGCCTGAACAAACGGTGCACCTACGGCCCATGCATGTGTCAATGTTAACGCCATGACATTGGCAACTACTGCTCTTGGCCATCGGCAGTTACAGAGCGTTGTATGGTCTGATGAATTCCGACACCTTCATCATCATGCCGATGGTAGGGTGAGAATCTGTCGTCTTCCAGAGGAAGAGCTCCTTGACCCCTTCACTGTGGTATGGGTGCAAGCTGGTGGCGGCTCCATTGTACTCTGGGGAACGGTCATGTGGGCACATATGGGCCCAGTGAGGCTTGTGAAAGGCACCATGGCAGCGAAGTAGTTTCGTACACTGGTTGCAGAACACTTACATCCCTTTATGATGCTCATGTTTCCCTAGGGAAGTGACATTTTTCAACAAGACAATCCATGTCACAAGGCCAGCAGTGTGATGGAGTAGTTCGAGGAACTCAATATCGAGTTCCAGTTGATGTGCTAGCCCCCAACTCACCATATCACATCGAACACATATGTGATGTGATTGAAAGCTCATCACCATCCTCCCCAGATTTTACTAGAACTAGGTTACTTGTGTGTGCAGATGCTGTGCCAGCTCCCTCCAACAATCTACCAAGGCCTCATCTTTTTCATGCCATGATGCGTCGCCGTTGCTTTCTGTGCCAAAGGTGGAGACACCGACAATTAGTTAGGTGGTCATAATGTTCTGGCCGGTCACTGTAAGTGTTGCCTGTTCTTTCAGACATGTGCAACAGACCAGACACCACTCATGTCTATAATAGTATGGGTGCGACGACTGTTTGATGAAAAAGTTGTGCTTTGGTATCAGGCCGCTAAATGTTCTTAGGGAAGATGATCTTTATTATGAACTGACTTCCTACATCATGATGAAAAGCTGGGCAGTGGTTAAAGCTCTTCCTTGTGTGTTCTAGCGAAGATATGTCAGTAAGCTTTACCTGCGTTCAAAGGGATAGGGTGCCGATTTAAACGACTGCTGTAAAAGCGTATGGCGACTGAGGGCCGAGGGAAGGGCGTTTCTTCTCCGTACCTGGGTGGAAACATCTCCAGACTGCCGAGTCCTACGGCCTCATTGTACAGACACGTTTGGATGGCGTCGGTCGGTCGCCAGTCGTGTCCAGGTAGGCTGACTAGCGCCGAGGAGACGTCGCTGCAATGGCCAAAGCATTGTAGACAGGCAATAAAGCAGAGGATGGCCCCTTGTTAGGCAGGAGCTTTCTGCGAATGTCTTTGGGACAGATCACTGGGCCCAGACGTCCAGACTCTCTTACAAAAACATATTTGTGAAGGCGCAAGGCTTTTAGGGAGTTTATGGCTGTACTTTGGAAACTTCGAAATGGACACAACAGGGGAGAAAACGATCTTTTTATGGAGAGCTGTGGTTCCATCCTGTTGTTAGCAAAAGACATGTCGTAAACGCATGGAAAGGAGGACGCGAAGCTGAATCTTTCTTTCCTTTCCTCCCAGTTAACTCTAAAGTATCTGATTGCAATTGGTTTATGCAGAGCAAGGGGCAGTCTCCCACCTTCGAATGCAGCGCTCCAGCTCGTGATTTGCTTGTACTTAAGTGGGAGTAGTCTAAGATGTAAATGAGCTTTGCTACCAAGCTGACGAGGAAAGTGGAGAGAAATAAGAAGTGGTTTCTCTTCTACTGGAGCTTCGCTTGTAAAGAACTGCAGGTCTCTACCTAAATGGTGAGACTTACGTCCTTTGCTGGTGTGCCACTTAGAGCCTGTGCCAGTCACCTTCTGAACCATCAGAGGTACTGTTTCTAGCATCATGCAGACAATGAGTGATGCGTGGGTCTACATATTTGTCTTGAATTGGCGGTCCAAACATTTGACATACTCCGTCACGCATAGTTGTGGGATGGAGTCAAATTGGTTTGGCAGACCAGCAAATAGGTCCACATGCACAATGGAATCCACCGGGGTTCATAGGCTGATAGGGAAGTACCTGCGTTCCGAATTAGCCGAACATGAGACCGCGTACTTGCATTTTTTCGGGTGCGCGCCATTAGTAACAAACTGCTGCCATCCATCACTTCAGTCGCCGAACGCATTGTGGTGTGCCACCCTGACCAGAAGAAGGGTAAAGTATTCACTGCTACGTCGTAGGGCTCCAATATATGTTTCTCACCACCCTGTTCTTCCGAACCATATTTTTCTTTTTGGAATAGGATAGTATAGAATCTTTATGGTGGGGTACTTTTTGTGCCATACCCCGGATTCATGTGTACGAAGTCAGATAGAGCGATTAGTCATCTGGTTAATGTCGTGTGTCGATCCCCAGCTGATCTCACTGTCTACCATACACCCCACATTAGTGAAAGCGTTTGTAAAATGAAAATGTTTGTATGACGTTTACTTAGCCCGATAGCGACCAAAGTAGGTTCCATAAGATTTACATCCGGCTAATTTGGTCGCCGAAACATCAACGTTAGTTCACTACAATGCTCCATAAACCACTTTAGCACGGTTCTAGCTCATAGACACGGGCAATTATGCTGCTCAAAGATGATTTCGCCGTCGGGGAAGACATCAAGCATGAAATGCAGGTGGTTCGCAGCTGTCAGCGTGTCTCCGATTACTACCACAGGTCTCACGCAAGCGGAAGAAAATGTCTCCCATAGCATAACAGTGGGCTAGGCTGTGTCCGTGGCACGTTGCACATCTAGAGCTGTTGTTTACCTCAATGACGGCGTTTGTGGAGACGACCAGTGACCTAGCGTAACAAAAACGTGATTCGCCCGAAGAGCCGACACGTCACCATTGATCGACGACGAATTACGATGGTCCCATGCACACTGCAATCGTAATTGACGATTTAGTTGGGTCAAGATCTGAATACATAGGGGTTGTCTGCTGCAGATCTCCATATTCAATACTGTGCGATGAACGGTGTCCTCCGAAAGATTTGCCGGCCGGTGTGGCCGTGCGGTTCTAGGCGCTTCAGTCTGGAACCGCGTGACCGCTACGGTCGTAGGTTCGAATCCTGCCTTGGGCATGGATGTGTGTGATGTCCTTAGGTTAGTTAGGTTTAAGTAGTTCTAAGTTCTAGGGGACTGATGACCACAGATGTTAAGTCCCATAGTGCTCAAAGCCATTTGAACCATTTTTTTTCCGAAAGATTTGTGTGTGCATCAGCATTGCGCTGTTTAGTAAGAGATGCCACAGATCACAATCTGTCCTACTTTATAGAGCAGAGAAGCCCTGAACCCCACTTTCTGTGAAGAGTCGTGGACGTCCAACCATTTAGCGCTTAGTGGTATATTCGCTGTCCTCCTACCTCTTTCCGTAGATGCTCACGACAATAGCACGTGAACTTTCGACCAGCTTTGCGGTTTTCGAGATTCTCTTTCACTGGCTCTGAGTAATAATAATCTGCCCTATGACAAGGCGCCTATCTCAATGGATTTCTCCATTTGCATCTCATGTCTTCGGTAGGGTGATGTCCCATCCACGTCTGCTCTGCTTACATGCTTTTCTCACCGCGCCACGTGCCGGCAACGTCTCCATGAGGCATCCAACGTCTCGGTAGGCAGTGGTCATAATGTTTTGGCTTATCAGTGTACTTCGAAAGTAATTCGCTGAATACGAGTTCATTGAAATCAGGTGTGTTAGGTACGGGCCTGTTACTCATCAGTTACATGAAAATTTGTGCTGGACCGGGACTCGAAACCAGTTTCCTGCTTGTCGAGAGTGGTCGCACTAAGCAATCTGGCTACCCGTGCGCGCTCCGTCGACTAACCCAAACTTCTGTGACACACTATCTTCATCCCTATATCGTGATCCACGGAATGTATCAAGTTTGTTTCGATCTGAAGAGCATGCGTAGATAGCGGAAGTGGTTAAGGCAATCGCTCGCGATAAGCTGGAAATCTGGGTTTGAGTCCAAGTCCAAATCAAATTTTCATATGTGACTGCTGGGCAGTAGATGTATACCTAATGCAGCTGATGTCAATGAATTCACGTTCAGCGAATTAATGTCTGTATACCTAATGCAGCTGATGTCAATGAATTCACGTTCAGCGAATTAATGTCTGTATACCTGATGCAGCTGATGTCAATGAATTCACGTTCAGCGAATTCATGTCTGTATACCTAATGCAGTTGATGTCAATTAATTCACATTCTGAGAATTATCGTCGAATTATTTTGTACAGCTGTCGACCGTCAGCAGGCTATGTTCTTTAAGGCATTAAGCAATACTGTGACGAACGCTACTTTCTTTACTTAATGGTACTGATATTCCACACTGTCTGAAATGAGAATCTAATCGGGCTGTGGAGGGATTTATCCACCCTAAAACAAACCGACATGCGTCTTTCACAGTATGCCATTAGCATCACACCAACGCCACAGCTTCGTATCACGCCGTTCAGGGTTCCCTGCTCTCAAAAGTAGCCAGTTAGGTGCAGAAAAAGGCGAAGCTTCCTTATAAGGGAATGCTCTAGCCAGCCAGTGTTAGACGACAAAAACGTATTTATCAGTTTTGAATGAAAAACAGGCTCCCACAGTTGCCCTAATTATCTTTATTCTAAATCTTGACCATGGTTTCAGCTATAATAATATAGCCTCCTTCAGAATTCACAAGCTTATGATCGAAACAGGCTTACGTCTGTTGAAGTTATTTTATTTTATTGGTTTTGACGCAGTCGCTGGTCTAAGACGTTTCTCATTTTTGATAGCTTATGACTTCTGAAGAAGGCTATATTATTATAGTTGAAACCATGGCCAAGATTTAGAATTAACGTGGGCTGTTTTTCATTCGAGACAGCTTCGTAACGGCTACTGGTGTTGCTGCCATAATGGAAATAATGGCATTTATCAGTCTTTTCACGAACCTAGCTCGTGGGCACGGTACAATATTTGTCTCCAGCTTGTGTTTGTACCATACTGCACGACATTACAGTTTCCATGTACCGCATTACATCGCTGGAAAAATGTCTCTTAACAAATCAACATAGGGCCTATCAGCCGAAAACAGAAAAGAGTGCAGTCACGTGACACTATAGATCTTTCGGAAAGGAGGTAGTTTTTACCGTCCTGGTGACTACTGCGTCATTATAGATGCAGGAAAACTCGGATTGATGAAGTACATGGAAGAAAAAACACCATGTCGTTATCAAAGCAACCGCCCCAGCATTAATCTTACACTGTTTCGGCAGCTACTGAAAATCTATGGTTGTTCATCCGTTATACAACGACGTTAACCCTAGCAAGTTTTGAGTGCTGTTCAAGAAGGGTAGTCTAGCTACTGGCATAGTGCTTTGTCATCTGCTCTTTTCGACCATCATCAGTAGTAACACGACATGACATCACATACGCACTTTTAAGTCACGTACAGCTAATTGTTGGCATCGTTTCTGCAATGTCAAGGCAACATAACACCACTTCAGGTGGTTAATTGCTATTAATCATGACACGGTATCACGAAGCGTTTTGAGATGTGACTTTCTAAGGTGCTCTCTCCCAGCAATGAGACCAAGTGATTCTGAATTCCGCAGAAAGCATATTATTAAAAAAAAAAACTCCCATTTCTGAATACCAAACCAACGACCCCCAGACAAGATGCTGCCGTCGGTTTCTGAGGAAATGCCGCGTCTGCGCTTGTTAGAGGAAGCGGGAGGCGCGACGGTGAGCAGCCCTGCAGAACTCTGCCCCTTAAACGCCGCGAACATGCAACCCGCTCTGCGCAGGTGGCGAGCTGGAACTCCCGGGAGCAGACGTCAGTAATGTTAACTGAAGACGTGACCGTCTTGGCAGCACCGTCGTGCTGAAGCCCGAGAAACAGGGAGAGCAAGTAGCTACTAAAAACATAGCAGTACACTTACAAGAGTTGAGTGCTGCAACACTCTACACTTGTTTAATCCATATCCCCGGCACGGCACAACAATTGAACATTGACAGTCACTTTTCCTTGACAGCACTCTTCACACGCTATCACTATGACAGTATATTTTATTCGAAGTGTTATATGTGTGAATAAATATATCGTCTGAATAAGCCGCTGACCGCTTCGCTTCCTACGCTTAATTTATTTCTCAAAATCTAATGATCAGTCTCATTTGGATGTGGGGATTCGTTTTTTTATGCCGGTTTTAAAGCCGAATCAAACAGAACAAATTCTCTAATCTTTCCTTGGTAATATACGTGCTCCATTCTCTGCGATAAAAGATGTGGAATCTCCGCAAGGTTGGTATCTCTTCGTGTTGTTCATAATATCGCAGAGATATCGGCTTAATAACACATTTATCCAAGTCGCGAATAGTGCATGCTTTGCTTCTTCTTTGGGAGTGTTATTTAAAGCCCAACTCACTAAGCATTGCTTCTCCTCCTGCCATAATTTGCACTCCGTGCACTTACACATCTCTGGCATTTTGCCTGCACCGTCCCCCCCCCCCCCCCCCCCTTTTTCTGTCAGCACTGACACACCTTTCTTCTTTCCATTGTCAACAAATGGAATTACACAGTGAATCTTGAAATCTTCCAGGCGTAACGTGTGTTCCATGACGTTCCGAGATTGCACCTGGATGACGTCGACTACTTGTCATGATATTTCGGCTGACAGCTATTCACACATCTTCATCTTTTGGAGAGTGTAATGTACTGGAGATTGCTAGTTCACATAGCTAACTATATACCAAAAATTGGTGCGGAGACGCATGCGCAAAGGCGACTTCCGCACCCTCTTAGAATATTGCTCCACCTACTGCGCGCAGGCGCATGTGCAATGGTTATACTGCGTGCGCGTTCTCTGTCGGAAAGCGGACTCCCGGAATTAGATTTCAGGTGTCAAACTGGTAAAATACACTGTCGCTGAACGTGTCATTAGTCGTAAAACGTTTCCTCCCTGAAGACATTAAGGAAATCATCGGGTGCCATACCTTATCCAGTTGAAAGTCTCAATCAAGATTAATAAGATCTTTCGCCAACCGTATTTCCACTGATTCCTTACTAAATGAACACCAGAAGGATTTCGTCGAGGCCAAGATTTCCATGGAAGAATAATCCATGAAATGTCCTGCCAAGATACAATGTTCGGTTATGACTGACTTACTGGGATTCGAAAGGCGGGTATGGTGATCATGTTCAACACACCTTTCAATCACTGGTCGTGTTGCCCGACCAATGTAGTCTTTGCCCGACTCGCAAGGTAACCTGTCGATTTCAGACCTCCGTAGTCACAAATCGTCTTTTACGCAAACGAGAAGAGCGCAAGCCTCCGTAGGTAGGCGGAAGATTACTCTGACTTGATGTTTTCTTACGATTCTGCTTAATTTTGACGAAGTACTGTCGGCTCCGGGTAGAGGTACAAGACGACAGGCCATCTGTTTAGACGTTAAGATATAACTTCCATAGTAATGGAGGGAGTTACAGAGGTAATCAAACCAGTCAGCGGACTGATGACTTTAAAAAGAATCAGATCTGCACTGCTTTAAGAAGGAGTGACCACACTCAAGACTTCAATATCGAGAGGAGAACGTGCGGTTCAAGTTCAGGGCATTCCACCCATTCGCCGGCAGTATTTCTTCGTAATTAGGCGAACTCTTAAGGAAACATCAAGTCAAAGAATCTTCCGTCCACCCGAAATACTTGAGCTCTTCCCTGTTCAGCAAAGGATGATCTGGGATTACATAGTGTTGGAATCTGCAGACTACTTTGGCACTATGGGAGAGAATACATTGCTCGGACAACACACACAGTGAGTAAAAGCTGCGTTGAGTATAGTCGCCATATGCACTTTTTACAGACCAGTAAGTCAGCCATAGCCGAGCAGTGTAATTCCACAAGAAATACCATTTAATTTACCGCCACGGAAATGTTGACCTCGATGACATACTGCTGATATTCAGCTATTAAGGAATCGGTAAAAATACAATCGGCAGAAGATCTTAAGAAGGGAGTTCAGCAAGTAACGCAACACATTCTTTCTCTGGAAGCTGGTTGGTTTTATTCAGGGCTCAAATACTCCACACTGTTCCCCACCCTTTGGCTATAGCACCCTATTTTTCAATAAAACCTCGGTTCAATGTTACGACCTTACACCACCTTACTGGGCTGGCCTGTGTGCCCGCATGATGCAACTCTACTGTTCGAGGTCTGGGCCAACGTCTTGTTGCATCAATAACCTTATCATCCACACACTGCTTAACGCAGAGTACATTTTCCATTCGGACAAACAGACTGAAGTCGAAGGTGCGAGATCTGAGCTGTAAGATGGATGAGGGAGAAGTGTCCAATGAAGATTTGTGACCTCCTCTCAGGTGCAGGGATTTGTGTGAGTTGAGACGCCATGCTAAACCCGCAGGAAAGGTCAAGTAGTAGGAATTGTGGAAGGGGTCCAGAATGAGCGGCTGTCAGTTACACTCCAAACATAACTATTTAGTTGTCCAAACATTTCAGATCAACTTCTAAGCTTGACTATCGACAGCAAACGTCTTTAATTCTAAAACGGCTGAAGGCCCATGATATAATACAACTACCGTAATTCTTATAATCTTTTTGAGACAGAAGGCTCTAGGCTTTAACATCCAATCGTATTTAAGGCCAAGCGATGTAAGACTTGACTAGTCAGATAGATTAAGTTTTTTAAAGGGGCTGAAGGCCCATAAATTTTAAAACCACGTACTACAATAACCTTTCAATAGGCAGAAGGCCCAAGCTTTATGACTAATAATAAACTTTACTTCAAATGGCTGAAGGCCTTTGTTTAAAAAAAAACTGTAACCAGTTATCCAAAGCAGAAGGCCCAAAGTTTTTAACCTTAAATACTATTTAAGGTTAAAAAGTCTTACATCACTTGGGCTTAAATACTATTTAAGTGATGTAAGACTTGATAAGTAAGAATCGAGAATCTTAAAGCGGCTAATGGTCCATCATTTTAAGAACAACACAACTACAATAAATTTTCAACAGGTAAAGGCCCAAGCTTTATCTTAAGACAACGTGAGACTTGCACAATTTAGAATAACTGTGCCTCAGTGCGCGACCGACCAGCCGATCGATCGATCCAACCGCCAATGCCTATTGCCTGAGCAAACTTGAGCAGACTGGCGGCCTAACACACACTAGCACTCCGGACGACAGACAGACACTAACCGCCTCACCAATGCGGACGAGAGACAGACCCAGGCCGGCCGCGGTGGTCCAGCGGTTCTAGGCGCGCAGTCCGGAACCGCGCGACTGCTACGGTCGCAGGTTCGAATCCTGCCTCGGGCATGGATGTGTGTGATGTCCTTAGGTTAGTTAGGTTTAAGTAGTTCTAAGTTCTAGGGGACTGATGACCACAGCTGTTAAGTCCCATAGTGCTCAGAGCCATTCGACACACCCAGACTAACTTGGCTGACCAACTGCCCAGACTCGTCCAGACTGACAGACTGCCCCTGGCGAGCTTATCGCGCCCCTTACATGCACGTGAACAGGCAACCTTTCCCCTTTTCCATCAGAGGGAGACACCAAAGCTGCGATTGCCACAGCGGGGCCACCGCCAGAAACGGAGGGCGACTGTTTCACACTACGCGCGGAGTGCGGAGCCATCTTCAAAACAGCAAATTTTACCACGGCTCACGTTTGTCTGCCACTTCTCATAATACCAACATAATGCTGAAAGGCACATCTTTAACACCGGTAGATTTCTGCTACTTTGTGAGAACTACTTATAAGGAGTGTTCGCTATCTTCCAGTCAGCTGAACATGTTCATTATGACCGGATGTAGATTAATAATGAAATATGAATTACAGCTGTGGTGGTTTTTGTTAATACACCGAAACGCCACAGAAACTGGTATACGCATGCGTATTCAAATACAGAGATATGTAAACAGCAGAATATGGCGCTGCGGTCGGCAACGCCTGTATACGACACCAAGTGTCTGGCGCAATTTTTATATCGGTTACTGCTGCTACAATGGCAGGTTATCAAGATTTAAGTCAGTCTAAATGTGGTGTTCGTAATCTTATTCTCCGATACATCACCATTAAAATTCTCTGTCTTTGCACAAATTCTGAAAGCTTCGAGAGGCGCAAGATATATAAAAGAAAAAATATTACCTACCTTCAATTTATATTCTTGTTGTTGGCTCCACTTTTTGTGTCTAGGGGTACATTCTTGAAGCTGAAATTTTGATTTAACGACGTGGTTTCATGATGACTAAATAACTGATGAAGATTTACCTGTATATTTCTTGAATTTATTCTTTGTCACATTATTAAATATAACACCGTCCTTACATTTTACACTTTCAAAAACACCGATAATTGCATTGTTGTTGAAAAACTTAGAAAAACGCGTACTTACATCACAGGCATGCCCACTCTTATCTACTAACCTTCTGCAGTACTCACAATATTCAAAAGAGCTTACAAAGCAAAAGTATTTACAACCTTTCTTCACAAAAGAAGAATCTTCGCTAAAATATATCATTATTTTGTAAATGAGTCCAAAAATAAATTTTATAACTGGAGTTAGATTGTGCAATTAATAATATTAATTTTAAATATCATAGTATGAAGGCTTTCACGACCGGATGACATATCTTCTGGTAAACCTTCCGGGATGTAAGGTCGTAGTCCACGAAACTCTTCAGCTCCTAACGTTTCGTCCAGAGCTGCGCTGGGCATCTTCAGAGGGGTGTTTCTCCTCCGGTGAGTCTTGACGACTGACAGGTCGAACGTCTGAGAGCGACTTATATACCTTAGAAAGAGGGCGTGGCCAGAGTTACACGTGATATGCAGAGATAATCTTTGTCAGAGATAAAACTTAACTATCGATCGTAATCTCGTCACAGATAAAACTGTCTAGCAATTCTATAGTGCTACTGTCCAAATATCACTAAGTTTGATGGTCTCTTCTTTCCGATTAAAATTATCCCTATGTTTATATATTTCAATTGCTTCTCACCGGAGGAGAAACACCCCTCTGAAGATGTCCAGCGCAGCTCTGGACGAAACGTTAGGAGCTAAACAGTTTCATGGACCACGACCTTACATCCTGGAAGATTTACAAGAAGATATGTCATCCGGTCGTGAAAGCCTTCATACTATGATCAGAAGACTCTACGTGGAGCAATTCTCAAAATCAGTCAGACACCTGGAAATTTTACGTAAGAAGAGAGCGCATTTTATTTGTACTTTAACTTTCTTGTTGCGTTGTAGGGATTCGTGGACCATACCGAATTTTCTAAAGTTGGAGAGGATGTTCCAGACAGCCCGTGTTCATCGGATATATGATTATACAGAAGCAGCTCTAATTCGAGAGAGAATGCTTCATACAAGACGAGAGATGGATTCTGTTGACCATAAGTTACTGCAGCTACATTTATTCCTTGTTAGTAAGATACAGATAGACCTATGGAATAAAATAGATTGCCTTACATTTCGATCTATGGAAACCATGATGGAAACGACTACTAGAAGGCATAAGAAGAAGTTCGAAAAGTTACAAACTTATGCAGAATCTACAAATAATACAGTGATGTCCGAAACCGTTAGTAACAAGTCAGACAGAGTTGTATCTCAAGACGAAATTTCAGTTCTTGCAAAAGGAGGAAACTACGATATAATACCTCCGAAAGTTCCTGTTGAGGACATTATTGCAAATGTAGAAGCAGGTATACGTACTCTCCCCAAAGAAACTGCAAATGCAATTCGGATCGAAACCACCAGAGTATTATACCGCAGTAAACCTATGGAAAGTAATTTAACCAATGGCGAAAGAAAGGCTCTGAGAGATTTAAATGCAGATGAAGACATAGTGATTGTTCCTGCTGATAAAGGGAATGCTACTGTCGTTTTAAATACAGAGATTATCAAAGCAAAATTTTGAATCTTTTAACGTCAGGACAATACAAAAAACTTAAGAAAGATCCTACAGCCAGCGTACTACGGAAAACAAATAATCTGATAAAATCGGCCACTTCTATTCAAAAAGAAGAAAAAAGAGCTTGATTGAAGACTGAAGCTATGTGTCCTAGACTCTACGGCCTACCCAAGGTACATAAGAGGGAGCTTCCTTTGAGACCGATTGTTAGTGCTATGAATTCTCCCACGTATGAAATAGCAAGATATCTAGCAACTCGTTTACAACCATATATTGGAAAAACTGACTCATATATAAAGGACTCACGTCATTTTATAGAGAGAATTGAAGGTTTAATTCTGACTCCTGAAGATATTTTAGTAAGTTTTCTTGTAGTATCTTTATTTACTATGATTCCAGTTAACGAAGTTATGGATTTTATAACGGATATTTTTCCAGAAGATCTGACTGCTCTTTTCAGACATTGTCTTACTTCCAGTCAGTTCCAGTGGAATAATGAATTTTATGAGCAACTTAATGGTGTAGCAATGGGTAACCCATTGGGTTCTGCAGTAGCTAATTTCTACATGGAGAAATTCGAACAGTCAGCTTTGGAAAAAGCAGATAAGGAACCATCTCGCTGATATCGGCATGTAAACGATACATTTGTGGTCTGGCCACATGGTAGAGAAGCCTTAGACGAATTTTTTGATTACCTTAATAATATAAATCCAAGAATCCAGTTTACCATGGAGAGAGAAAATGACAACAAAATACCGATTTTGGATGTTTTAGTTATGAGACAGACAGATGGAAGATTGAAACAACAGATTTTTAGAAAAATAACGCACACAGACAGATACTTACATAAAAACTCTAACCACCACCCACAACAAAAGATAGATGAATTGCACAATTAATTGATTGCAGAAATCTCTCAGAACAATGTGTGTTGGTCAACTACCACCAATAGTTCACATTTTCCTGTGTCAGAGAGGGAGACACCACCTTTATGAGTATGCCTGCAACAGACCTGGCGTTCGCCGTGCCTAGCTGACGTGACGTCACCAACAAGCGCCGACGCCTTCCTTTGAGTCGGTGTTGTGTAGACCCATTTGCTGATGACACTATTCAGGTTAGTGAGGAATTGCTGCAAACTACTCAGCAAATCGCAAAGCTATGTGGACCTCGTTGGTAGAGCACGTTGACATGAAATTAAATAGTTGGCGGGCTAGGAATCTCCTGAAAAACCTGAGCGATGACCCAACGAAATCTAGAAACGTCATCGCAATAACAACAGACCAGATTGCAACACTGTTACTAATGAACGGGGGGTGGGGATAGAGGTCGGAGTACGCGGGAGCAACTGGAACGAACCCCAGGATGGGAGAACCATAACATCCGAGATCCTTGGATGAACTAGACTCTGCCATCTTCACCTTGAAATTGAACAAAGCTGCTGGTATCGATGACATAAAAGTAGAACAGATGGAAAAGTTCGGCCGTACCACTCTCCAATGGCTGCTTAGAATGTATAACGAATGTGTATCAAGGTTATATATTCCCAAGCTCTGTTGGAAAGCTCGTATGGTTGCACTACTTAAACCTGGTCAAGAACCAAACGACCCTAAAAACTACCGCCCAGTATCAGTGTTATGCCACTGTTTGAATGTCTTCGAGCGTCTTGTCCTTAACCGAATTAGAGGATTCCTCGAAGAAAAGTTCATCCATCAACAAGCTGGCTTTCGAACTAGAAAGTTGTGCTGCAGCCAGATACTGCACCTCACTCAACACATCGAATATGGTTTCAAACAGGGTAAGATAACAGGAGTTGCCTTTGTCGACCTAACAGCTGCATACGACACTATCAACCACAGGACGTTGCTGAGGAAAATTTACCAACTCACCGAGGGTTACCAGCTAACATTCCTTATTGGTGCTCACCTGAAGAACAGAAGATTCCTAGTCTCTCTCCATGGTAAGAAGAGCAGATGGCGCATACAAAAGAATGGCAGTGTGCTCTTCAATGTATACACTAATGACCAGCCCATAACAGAAAATTCCAGGCTTTTCATTTAAGCCGACGATAGCGCAGTGGCTGCTCAAGGAAAGACGTTTGAAGAAGTAGCAGAAAAGAAGAAGTAGAAAACAAGTTGACTTGGCTCCTACTGCAAATCATCTAAAGCCAAATCCCAACAAGGCTCAGGTGTGCACATTTCACTTGAAGAATAGAGACGCTCGGCGGGACTAAACGTTACATGGCAAGGCAAACTGCTGGAGCATCGTTCAGCATCAGTATATCTGGGTGTTACCCTTGACTGAACTCTGTCTTTCAAGAAACATTTCCATAACAGCAGGCTGAAAGTTAGTTCACGAAATAACATTTTGAGGAAGCTCACATCCACCGCCTGGGGAGCAAGACTTCCCGTCCTGAAAATTTCGGCTCTGCTTTGTGTATGTCCGCTGTATAGTATGCTTCACCTGTGTGGAATGCATCCACCCACACCAAACAGGTTGATATTGGAATCAATGAGACCGTCCGAATCTTGTTAGAATAGCTCTCCCGACTATTAGAAGGGCTGTTGTGCTGATGTAGAGAGGGCTAAGAAAACGTATGATCTCCGACATCCATTGCACGATCATCAGGCTGTAGTCTGTCGACTGAAGTCGAGAAAGAGCTTCATCGCCAGAACTTAACCACCAGAGGGAACACCAGAATCTAACCGCATCACAAGGTGGAAGAGCAAGCTACCACCTAATATCCCTGTAAAGGAAGAGCTAGCTCCAGGAAACGACTTGCCCTACCCTATTTGTAGATCGCTCAATCGTCTTAGGGTGGGCGTTCCTCTATACAACACCAACATGCGAAAATGGGGCATTCTTCCAGCCGATGCGAGTGCGGAACAATACAATACCCGGCCCACCTGGTAATTCGTCCTCAACTTGAACAACCCTCCACAACATAGGACCTGATCGAGGGAACCAACAAGGCCATCGAAGTTGCTACCTTCTGGAAATGCTGACCGGACACGGAAATGAATGAAAGGTTCCGACGGACTTGGGCAATTCCAGCAGGACAATGCAACACTCCCACATACAGAATTGCTACAGAGTGGCTCCAGGAACACTCTTCTGAGTTTGAACACTTCCGCTTGAGCATATCTGCAATGCCTTGCAATGTGCTGTAGAGAAGAAATCTCCCCCTCGTACTCTTACAGATTGATGAAGAGCCCTGCAGGATTCAGGGTGTCAATAACCCCAGCACTACTTCCGTCATTAGTTGAGCCCATGCCACGGCGTGTTGCGGCACTTCTGCTTATTAGCAGGGGCCCTGCACGATATTGGGTAGGTGTGCCAGTTTCAGTGTGTTTACATCGTTCAGCTGTGGAGCACAATAGAATGTATGGCAACATCGATGGGCTCATGATCGCGGCCGAACAGGCCGAATACGCAAAAGGCACCGACCGACCGCCATATCATCCTCATTCTATAGACATCATTCGATATGGATACGGAGAGGCATGTAGCCAGCACGCTACTCTCCCGGCCGCTTTCAGTTTTCATGACTGGAGCCGCTATTTCTCAGTCAATTAGCTCCTCAATTAGCTTAGCAAGGGCTGAGAGCACTCCTTCACCAACAGCGCTTGGCAAACCCGCACCGTCCCCCATCCAAGTGCTAGCCAAGTCCGGCGGCGCTTAATGTACAGGGTGTTTCAAAAATGACCGGTATATTTGAAACGGCAATACAAACTAAACGAGCACCGATAGAAATACACCGTTTGTTTTAATATGCTTGGGACAACAGTACATTTTCAGGCAGACAAACTTCCGAAATTACAGTAGTTACAATTGTCAACAACAGATGGCGCTGCGGTCTGGGAAACTCTATAGTACGATATTTTCCGCATATACACCATGCGTAGCAATAATATGGCGTAGTCTCTGAATGAAATTACCCGAAACCTTAGAGAACGTGTCTGGCGGAATGGCTTCACATGCAGATGAGATGTACTGCTTCAGCTGTTCAATTGTTTCTGGATTCTGGCGGTACACCTGGTCTTTCAAGTGTCCCCACAGAAAGAAGTCACAGGGGTTCATGTCTGGGGAATAGGGAGGCCAATCCACGCCGCCTCCTGTATGTTTCGGATAGCCCAAAGCAATCACACGATCATCGAAATATTCATTCAGGAAATTAAAGACGTCGGCCGTGCGATGTGGCCGGGCACCATCTTGCATAAACCACGAGGTGTTTGCAGTGTCGTCTAAGGCAGTTTGTACCGCCACAAATTCACGAAGAATGTCCAGATAGCGTGATGCAGTAATCGTTTCGGATCTGAAAAATGGGCCAATGATTCCTTTGGAAGAATTGGCGGCCCAGACCAGTACTTATTGAGGATGCAGGGACGATGGGACTGCAACATGGAGCTTTTCGGTTCCCCATATGCGTCAGTTCTGTTTATTGACGAAGCCGTCCAGGTAAAAATAAGCTTCGTCAGTAAACCAAATGCTGCCCACATGCATATCGCCGTCATCAATCCTGTGCGCTATATCGTTAGCGAATGTCTCTCGTGTAGCAATGGTAGCGGCGCTGAGGGGTTGCCGCGTTTGAATTTTGTATGGACAGAGGTGTAAACTCTGGCGCATGAGACGATACATGAAGTTGGCGTCATTTGGAACGCAGCTGCAACACGACGAACGGAAGCCCGAGGCCGCTGTTGAATCACCTGCTGCACTAGCTGCGCGATGCCCTCTGTGGTTGCCGTACGCGGTCGCCCTACCTTACCAGCACGTTCATCCGTCATGTTCCCAGTCCGTTGAAATTTTTCAAACAGATCCTTTATTGTATCGCTTTTCGGTCCTTTGGTTACATTTCCTAATCTAATTCCCTCAGCATCACCTGACTTAATTGGACTACATTCTATTATCCTCGTTTTACTTTTGTTGATGTTCATCTTGTATCCTCCTTTCAAGACACTATCCATTCCGTTCAACTGCTCTTCCAAGTGCTTTGCTGTCTCTTACAGAATTACAATGTCATCGGCGAACCTCAAAGCTTTTATTTCTTCTCCATACATTTTAATAACTACTCCGAATTTTTCTTTTATTTCCTTCACTGCTTGCTCAATATACAGATTGAATAACATCGGGGAGAGACTACAACCCTGTCTCATTCCCTTCACAACCACTGCTTCCCTTTCATGTCCCTCGACTCTTGTAACTGCCATCTGGTTTCTGTACAAGTTGCAAATAGCCTTTCGCTCCCTGTATTTTACCCCTTCCAGCTTCAGAATTTGAAATAGAGTATTCCAATCAACATTGTCAAAAGCTTTCTCTAAGTCTACAAATGCTAGAAACGTAGGTTTGCCCTTTCTTAATCTAGCTTCTAAGGTAAGTCGTAGGGACAGTATTGCCTCACGTGTTCCAACATTTCTACGGAATCCAAACTGATCTTCCCCGAGGTCGGCTTCTACTAGTTTTTTCATTCGTCTGTAAAGAATTCGCGTTCGTATTTTCCAGCTGTGACTTATTAAACTGATAGTTCGGTAATTTTCACATCTGTCGACACCTGCTTTCTTTGGGAGTGGAGTTATTATATTCTTTTTGAAGTCTGAGGGTATTTCGCCTGTCTCATACATCTTGCTCACCAGATGGAAGAATTTTGTCAGGACTGGCTCTACCAAGGCCGTCTTAACCATACAGTAAAGCTGCATGCCCTGGGGAAAAATTACGGCCGTAGTTCCCCCTTGCTTTCAGCCGTTCGCAGTACCAGCAGAGCAAGGCCGTTTTGGTTATTGCTACAAGGCCAGATCAGTCAATCATCCAGACTGTTGCCCTTGCAACTACTGAAAAGGTTGCTGCCCCTCTTCAGGAACCATACGTTTGTCTGGCCTCTCAGCAGATACCTCTCCGTTGTGGTACCTACAGTACGGCTATCTGTTTCGCTGAGGCACGCAAGCCTCCCCACCAACGGCAAGGTCCATTGTTCATGGGGGGGGGGGGGGGGGGGCTACACTAACTTAATGACCATTAGAATGTTCCTGTTGCATATTTCCACTTAGAAATCAGTCCAAGGATGGAGCTGGACCGTCAATAGCGATCTTACCCTACGTTGTTTACCTCCTACATACGGAGGGAAATTTGCGCAGATCTGCCAGAAGTTAGTATGTGGAAGCATGTAGTGCAGTTGATGTCATTTGGTCGCTTGTTGCATGCTGTCTTCATGGTGTTGGGGTTTTAATTTCCAATATTGTGAAACTGTTTGACATAATGTTCGTTAACTTTCAGCAAGCTGGCGCTCGGCGACCATTAACCCTCTGCACGGAACATTCTTTTTTCATCAGTTAAGTGCAACTACGGCCCTTCAGACCAGTATAATTTTGTTAGCCATTTACACGCTTTATAATAGGTTTCAATTACCAGGATTTTTAAAGAAGTAATTACAGCTTAATAGACTTTATTGTTCAAAAATGTTCAGACGTGAGTCAATTCCTAAGGGAACAAACTGCTGAGGTCATCGGTCCCTAGACTTACACGCTAAGAACAACACACACACCCATGCCGGAGGGAGTACTTATTCAAAGGACTTGATACTTGAAATGGTTTGTTTAAGATGAATTAATTGTTTAATTTTTTTCTTTATTTTTTTTTTTTTTTTTTTTGGTTTAACTGCTTGTTATTCTTTTCGTTTGTTTTATTATTCAATATCTGGTGATAATAATTTTTGTTCTAGATTTTCTTTTGATCATAAGGGTTATTGTATTTCGTTTGGTGTAATTGGTTTATTGTTTGTGGCTGTTTTTGGTGATAGTCTTTTGTCTTGGTTAATTTTTCCTATTCCTCATGTGATTGCTTTACCTTATTATTTAAAGCTTTTAACTATTACAGTAGTTGTTTTAGGTGCTTATTTAGTTTATCTTATTTCTAAGTTTGATTTTTCTCATAATTTATTTTCTTTAAGTATAGTTTCTTTTGTTAGATTTGCTGGTTCTATATGATTTATAGCTTTTCTTTCAACTCCGGCGGGAGGGGCCGCGCAATCCGTGACATGGCGCCTTAAACCGCACGGCCTCTCCGAGCGGAACTTTATTGTTCAATTCATATTCCTTTATTAGTGAAAATCGTTCTGATTGCTAGTGGAATACATGTAGCGGTACTGTTGTTGCTAATATTGTAGGCTACACAACTATCAGAGATGGTAATATGGACCAAATCGAGAAAAAATGTTTGATAAACATGTGCTCTAAAATACATACCTTAAGAGATAAGAGCGTTTGTTCGGTTGAGGAAATATGTTGCACGCACAAGCGAAGAAGAACAAGTGATCATAGTCACTGAGGTACGCATTTTATAACCCGTGTTTACCAGACACTTTTTCTTGTCTTGGTCCATACAACCACCTCTGATAGCCTACAATCTTAGCTACAACAGTACCGGTACATGTATTCCACTGTACCAGAATGCATTTCGCTTGTTTAACTGTCTATTCGTTCGATTCCGAACCAAGAATCCTTACCTCAAATTGATACATTTATCCTTCTCCATCAACCCTGAGAGTTTATAACGTCGTCACGGGATCACCCTGTGTATGCATACATTTACAGGCACCTGAACCTATAACTTTGTCGCTCTGTAGCGTCGTTGAATGACGTTTCCGGACGTGGATTTCTATTCAAAATGTTACTTACTCACTCTCCTCTACAAGTCCTAGAAGTTTGTAAGGGGAATTCTCGAACAAAAAGTGTGGTAACTACATACATAAAAACGTTCCTAGCATCGTAACATAACTTTAGTCCCTAATTTGTGTTCCTTGAAATATATTTTGTGTTTTATATGTGTAGGAACACAGATTAGGAATTTGTGTTCCTTGAAATGTATTTTGTACATACAGGAGCACAAATTAGGTCCTAACATTATTTTATCAAGTTAGAAACATTTTTGCTCAGGTAATTACAACACTTTAATCGAAAGAAAGTAAAAGTGCATAGAGATATCACTACGGAAAAATCGTAAAATAAAAAGAAACAGAAAAAACAACACGTAAGTAAGTGGAAAACTGCATAAAATAAAAAACAATTTAGACGAAAAATGACACTGTCCTTGAGAATATCAGGAGTAAAATGGGAGTCCTCAAACGTCTTCAGGGCTGGGCTGAAAATTTGTCACGGAGCCTTGGAGTGTAGGCGTTTTAAGTTTTATAATTGAGCCGTACGTGGCTAGTTTTCCCAGCATTATCTATTTTACACCCTGTTTTTCTAACGTACTTTCACCTCACTACGTTAATTTATAGACTCCTGGAAATGGAAAAAAGAACACAATAACACCGGTGTGTCAGACCCACCATACTTGCTCCGGACACTGCGAGAGAGCTGTACAAGCAATGATCACACGCACGGCACAGCGGACACACCAGGCACCGCGGTGTTGGCCGTCGAATGGCGCTAGCTGCGCAGCATTTGTGCACCGCCGCCGTCAGTGTCAGCCAGTTTGCCGCGGCATACGGAGCTCCATCGCAGTCTTTAACACTGGTAGCATGCCGCGACAGCGTGGACGTGAATCGTATGTGTAGTTGACGGACTTTGAGCGAGGGCGTATAGTGGGCACGCGGGAGGCCGGGTGGACCTACTGCCGAATTGCTCAACACGTGGGGCGTGAGGTCTCCACAGTACATCGATGTTGTCGCCAGTGGTCGGCGGAAGGTGCACGTGCCCGTCGACCTGGGACCGGACCGCAGCGACGCACGGATGCACGCCAAGACCGTAGGATCCTACGCAGTGCCGTAGGGGACCGCACCGCCACTTCCCAGCAAATTAGGGACACTGTTGCTCCTGGGGTATCGGCGAGCACCATTCGCAACCGTCTCCATGAAGCTGGGCTACGGTCCCGCACACCGTTACGCCGTCTTCCGCTCACGCCCCAACATCGTGCAGCCCGCCTCCAGTGGTGTCGCGACAGGCGTGAATGGAGGGACTAAAGGAGACGTGTCGTCTTCAGCGATGAGAGTAGCTTCTGCCTTGGTGCTAATGATGGTCGTATGCGTGTTTGGCGCCGTGCAGGTGAGCGCCACAATCAGGACTGCATACGACCGAGGCATACATGCCCAACACCCAGCATCATGGTGTGGGGAGCGATCTCCTACACTGGCCGTACACCTCTGGTGATCGTCGAGGGGACACTGAATAGTGCACGGTACATCCAAACCGTCATCGAACCCATCGTTCTACCATTCCTAGTTCCTAGACCGGCAAGGGAACTTGCTGTTCCAACAGGACAATGCATGTCCGCATGTATCCCGTGCCACCCAACGTGCTCTAGAAGGTGTAAGTCAACTACCCTGCCCAGTAAGATCTCCGGACCTGTCCCCCATTGAGCACGTTTGGGACTGGATGAAGCG
Source organism: Schistocerca gregaria (assembly GCF_023897955.1). Taxonomy (NCBI): domain Eukaryota; kingdom Metazoa; phylum Arthropoda; class Insecta; order Orthoptera; family Acrididae; genus Schistocerca; species Schistocerca gregaria. The sequence goes on along the minus strand of NC_064921.1, from coordinate 106,258,673 downwards.
TCGTCTCACGCGGTCTGCACGTCCAGCACGAACGCTGGTCCAACTGAGGCGCCAGGTGGAAATGGCATGGGAAGCCGTTCCACAGGACTACATCCAGCATCTCTACGATCGTCTCCATGGGAGAATAGCAACCTGCATTGCTGCGAAAGGTGGATATACACTGTACTAGTGCCGACATTGTGCATGCTCTGTTGCCTGTGTCTATGTGCCTGTGGTTCTGTCAGTGTGATCATGTGATGTATCTGACCCGAGGAATGTGTCAATAAAGTTTCCCCTTCCTATGACAATGATTTCACGGTGTTCTGATTTCAATTTCCAGGAGTGTATTAAACTCTTTAACAGTATTAAGAGGGTTTCTTTTCTACTATAGAAAGTTACATTACAATTTTCTCGTTTTTTTTTTCAGTTTTTGTCTTTGTTCACTCTCAGTTCACTTTCTATCTTTGCCTATTTTTTTCTTGTTATAGCTTTCATTTCTTAAGAAACACATTACAGCAAAGCCTCCAGTTCCTGGATACTTCTCATTTATAATGTCCTTTAACCTTACAAAAGCTTTTGGAGTATGATAAACGAAACTGGCGTGGAATTGTTGAAATTCTCTTTCCATTTTCAGAGGGAATTCTATAAAACTTTCAGTTGGCAGCATTGAAGATCCTCCTAATGGATAGAGTTCTCAAAAATTTCTTCCACCTCTGAAGCAATCTCTTCAACTTCCTTGTTCTTGCATTGACTTTCCTGCAGACAACAAGTGTCTTCCTTCTCAGAAGATGACTGTATGCAAAGTATTAGCATTTAAAATACCAAATTCTTCCTTATTCTTGCACGTGCTATCCGATAGTCACAGAAACAGCCTTGAATCACTTTTTGAACCTGTTTTACTTTCAGTAACTCAGCGCTACAGCGACAGAGACGTTCCTGTAAATGTGCGTTCTATTGTCTAAGGTCTTTCTTTTCTGGTTCCATAATATCTAATTGTTGCCATAAGTACGCACTGCCGCGTTCAAGCAGTGATTATTTTCACTGTTAATGTTTTGTCTGGAAGTAATTTCTTCGTTAGTTGGTAACACATTCACCCGTAAAATGTCGTCTATTTCTTTACGGTATAGCATCATTATTGTGCTCAAATATTTTTCTCATTATTAGGCTCATTACTACGCCCTATATCACCTCTGAAGTATGGTTGATTTAGAGTTGAACAGTTTCAGCCTTCAACTTGGGTTCGAAGGAATATTCAGCAGTTCACTTTTCAAATTCCTTTCATAATCCGAATCTGTGAAATATATTGAGCAAACACAAGCATTCAAATGAAAACGAATCTGCAAATTTACAAGCGTTTTTCATTTCGTCTCACTATTTTTCGGAAATTTATGAAATTTAATTCCTAACTTACTCATTTGTCGACTGCAGTTTGTACAACTGCTGACGGCGCAGAAAATCATTATTTTTTACTTAAAAACGTACTCTAAAAAATTCTCTCAATAATAATGCGCGCAGCGTAACTCTGTACTCACTCGCCAATCAAGAGTAAAAATTCACTCTGCCGTAAACAGCTTTGTTTTCGTTCGTAACCGCAATTACAATACAATGCGTTATGGCAATTGCGTGCTACTGAGCGCTACTTGGTTCCTTGCTACAACGCATTCACCTTGTGAATCGTAACGTGCATTTTAGTGGCCCTGATACAGAGGTTAACGGTTTGCCAGACCACTAAGAAACTTACCTTATAGGGAACACCGGTTGAGACCCAGCATGTGTCGGAAAGGAGGTAATAGGTGAGAATGTGCTTCAGAGATCCGGACGCTGATGGAGCTTACCCGCTGTCAGAGGGTAGTATTGAGACCCTCTTAGAGGTGGTGCGAGGAGGGCGACAATCTGCGCGCTCTGCGGCCCGAACTCGTAACTACACTCCTGGAAATTGAAATCAGAACACCGTGAATTCATTGTCCCAGGAAGGGGAAACTTTATTGACACATTCCTGGGGTCAGATACATCACATGATCACACTGACAGAACCACAGGCACATAGACGCAGGCAACAGAGCATGCACAATGTCGGCACTAGTACAGTGTATATCCACCTTTCGCAGCAATGCACGCTGCTATTCTCCCATGGAGACGATCGTAGAGATGCTGGATGTAGTCCTGTGGAACGGCTTGCCATGCCATTTCCACCTGGCGCCTCAGTTGGACCAGCGTTCGTGCTGCACGTGCAGACCGCGTGAGACGACGCTTCATCCAGTCCCAAACATGCTCAATGGGGGACAGATCCGGAGATCTTGCTGGCCAGGGTAATTGACTTACACCTTCTAGAGCACGTTGGGTGGCACGGGATACGTGCGGACGTGCACTGTCCTGTTGGAATAGCAAGTTCCCTTGCCGGTCTAGGAACTAGGAATGGTAGAACGATGGGTTCGATGACGGTTTGGATGTACCGTGATCTATTCAGTGTCCCCTCGACGATCACCAGAGGTGTACGGCCAGTGTAGGAGATCGCTCCCCACACCACGATGCCGGGTGTTGGGCATGTGTGCCTCGGTCGTATGCAGTCCTGATTGTGGCGCTCACGTGCACGGCGCCAAACACGCATACGACCATCATTGGCACCAAGGCAGAAGCGACTCTCATCGCTGAAGACGACACGTCTCCATTCGTCCCTCCATTCACGCTTGTTGCGACACCACTGGAGGCGGGCTGCACGATGTTGGGGCGTGAGCGGAAGACGGCGTAACGGTGTGCGGGACCGTAGCCCAGCTTCATGGAGACGGTTGCGAATGGTCCTCACCGATACCCCAGGAGCAACAGTGTCCCTAATTTGCTGGGAAGTGGCGGTGCGGTCCCCTACGGCACTGCGTAGGATCCTACGGTCTTGGCGTGCATCCGGGCGTCGCTGCGGTCCGGTCCCAGGTCGACGGGCACGTGCACCTTCCGCCGACCACTGGCGACAACATCGATGTACTGTGGAGACCTCACGCCCCACGTGTTGAGCAATTCGGCGGTACGTCCACCCGGCCTCCCGCATGCCCACTATACGCCCTCGCTCAAAGTCCGTCAACTGCACATACGGTTCACGTCCACGCTGTCGCGGCATGCTACCAGTGTTAAAGACTGCGATGGAGCTCCGTATGCCACGGCAAACTGGCTGACACTGACGGCGGCGGTGCACAAATGCTGCGCAGCTAGCGCCATTCGACGGCCAACACCGCGGTTCCTGGTGTGTCCGCGGTGCCGTGCGTGTGATCATTGCTTGTACAGCTCTCTCGCAGTGTCCGGAGCAAGTATGGTGGGTCTGACACACCGGTGTCAATGTGTTCTTTTTTCCATTTCCAGGAGTGTATATCGGTCCCTCAGGCCGTTGCGTAGAGTGTTAAAAGCCAGCTGGTGTGTGAGAAGAGCTACTATCTAATTGGCACCCAACGAGGCGTTGACAAGGAACCGCTGGAGTGTGCGGTGGCCAAAGGCCAATGATGTTTATGGCACTCTACACCCCTCATGTCCTCTACCACGCAGCCACAATATTGGCTGCTAGCGGCAAGAGTGGGAGGGACTGGAGGTATGCAATGCTGAGCACAGCATGAGGCTACGGAATGTAGTATCTGCTTAGTCGATGAGTAACTCGCAACAGTGCTGCAGTGTTAGTGGTGTTGATACAAAGCAGACCAATAGAAAATATAAACGAAGTAAAGATTCCATTATACCTACAAGAGTTACCGAAGCTGACATATTCTCATAAAGAAAACCAAGGAATTTCGCAAAATGTAAAAGAAGTGGCAGATGAAATATTAGCGTTTCTGCAAGATCAGTCAGTAGAATGTGTGGTTCCATATACGCTTGACTGTGCGAACAATGTCCATCAAGAGTATAGTGGTGACGATAAGTGATTCACAAGTGAAAGTGATACTGAAACAGGTATCAAGTCATGTACTGCATCATCCTTGTCGGACAGAGTCACAAATACCGCCTCCAGTGAAACGTAGTCAAGAGCAATCTTTGTTCAACGAGCGGGTACTACACATGCTTACGTACCTGGAAGATCATCTGCAGCGTAGTAAAAAATTAAAAAATAAAAAAATAATTATGGACAGATTTCGAAGAAGTCCACAGCAATATGACCATGTAGTGCATAAGAAAACTACGGATGTTCAAGGGAGTACAGGGCACACTTGTTACAGAAACGTATTTGCGAGTTCCAAGGATGCTCAGTACAATTTACTGTATGTGCATGATAATGTCCTACTGCGTTACGCCCGTCAAATTGCGGGCAACATAGATTAAAGTGATTTCAAGGGAAGCAGAGAATGGTTGCGTAACTATAAACAATGCTGCTGTATTGGAAAACGTGCGATAACGAAATTTCAAACCACCGTCAACTTGAAACATTGCAAACTGTGGAATCAGTTCGAAAAGTAGTAGATGAGATAAACAAACTTATCCAGTCGTTCAGTAAGGAATTTGTTTTGAACTTCGGCAAATAGGTATTTGAAGAGGAAACGCATGTATCACCTGAAACCACTGGAAAAATTCAGCCTCTCGATGTCTCTTTTTTCCATGCTTATAAAATATGTTATTGCATTGTCTGCAGCTATGCCCTAAAGGATAGCCAGTTTCTGATAAGTTACACGACACAGACTGTTTCGTATTCGGTTTTATGCCAGCACATTCCATCAGTTCCCATTGCCCCGTTACACCAATATGAATCCATATGCGTTCTTTAAGAATGAGCACCTAGCTAAATGTCCTGCACGGTTTGTTACTTACCTTTGAAGTTGATGGTGCAAACGTTTGTAGTCACTGTGGTGCGCCAGTTTTCATTCGGTGTTCATAGTGCAAGTTAATGGTTTGTTTTGAACATTTCTGAAATGTCGACAAAGTTCACTTTCTGAACTGTAATGCAGAAGGTTGATCTCTCTGCCTCCCGGACACTCATTTTCTGTCGCCCTCCTGATTCACATGATGAGCAATTAGCAGCTATTATCCAGGGCGACTTTTTCAACCGGGTATAGACGCTAGGGATTAATCGATGAGAGGATACGGACCAAGAGAGGTCTAATGAACTTGTGCCCAGAAATGCATGGTGTCCATGCTAGAGACCATTTATTCAAGCACACATTGCTACAGAGACTGCGTTGTAATATGCTCTTTACCATGCAGCCAGAGTTACAGTGTGTGTTGAAAATGGTTTCCATGTGCCTCAATGGATGCGTATACGCCCCGTAGCATGTTCTCTCTCACACGTTCACGTCAGCAAAGCTGCATTCAGCCAAGCTGCATCCGAACAGTGTCAGATGCAGCATGAATATGCTGCTCCAGTGTCTACAGATCTGGAATGTGCTCTGCATACCCGGTGCTTGAGATAGCTCCATAACAAGAAATCGGGCGGGTTGAGAGCCGGTGAACAAGCAGTGCATCCAAATGGACCACCTCGCCCGATCCATGGAGCAGGGAAGACACGATTGACAAGCATCCGGACGTTACAGAAGCACCATCATGTGGGAACCACATAACCCTTTAAATCATCAATGACACTCCTTCCAGCAGGAGAGACAGAGTCATAAGAAAGAAACGCCGACAGTTCCGGCCTTCAACGAGAACTGGTCCCAAAATACGGTCGCCATTTACCCTGGCCCACACATGCTGGGTGCGCCGATACTGATGACTCGCTGTCACCATACCATGGGGGTTCTGTTATGAAAGTTGAAGATACTACTCCACATAAAAGTGGGCTGGTTTAAATTGCTCTGACCACTATGGAACTTAACATCTGGGTTCATCAGTCTCCGAGACTTAAAACTACGTAAACCTAATTAACCTAAGGACATCATACACATATATGCCCGAGGCGGGCGACTATAGCAGCAGCGCGATTCCGGACTGAAGCGCCTAGAACCGCTCGACCACAACGGCCGGCTAAAGTGGACTCATATGTGAGTTGGATGGATGACAGAAATCCTGGAATCATCGTTGCCTGGTTAAGAAACCAGTGACCAAACTGCTCCCAATGTGTAAAATTTGTCGCTATTATGTCCTACATACGCTGTAAGTGCTAGGGCCAACTGTCTGTACTGACAAAGCGGTCCCCTTCTACAGGGTTCATCACATTTTCCTCCAAGTCTAGTATCCAAACATTTCGGGTACGTCATTCATGATTTACCTGCCTGAAACGATCCTGTCTCACACAATTGGGGGAACATTGTCTCAAACATTGAATGCTGTGGATGCTGTCGGCAGGGATAGGTCTCCACATACTGCCTTGCTGCGCATCGCCTTTCCGTAAGTGAACGCCTTTCCGTAAGCAAACACCAAATCGACAGGCTCTCACGATTTGAATACGGAACCATGGAGTACAACGCTGTATAACATCCACTACAAGCCGAGTTAGCAAGAGAAGTAAATCGGACACACCATCACCAATTACTGCGGCAGGAGTCGGCGCTAGCAGATGACATATAAGAAAGAGTAGCACCCTCTAGGGAGAAGCCTCGCATACTGTAACAGTGGCTGCATGGTACAGCGTGTATTAGGCCCAGTTTCAGTAACGAAGTGTGACTGAATAAATGGTCTATAGCATGGAAACCATGAATTTTCGGTGTCTGCTCATCGATCAGTCCATGGAGTTTGTACACGGTGAAAAAAATCACGCTGCGTTTTTTTTCGTCATAATTGTTTTTAATTTATTTATTTATTTATTTATCGTTCCGCGGGACCAAATTAAGGACAAGTCGCCATGGTCATTGAACGAGTCAATACAAGAAATTATAACACGATAGTAGAAACATGAAATGAAATACAAGAAACGTATTCAGGCGACAATTTGTAAGTTTAAATAAAGAAAATCAACAATGTAACACTGGAATTTGCTTAATTTTTCAGCTCTTCTGGGGGCTCCTCGACAGGCAAGAAGGAGTGAGCCATTAGGAAACTCTTCAGTTTAGACTTAAAAGTGTTTCGGCTACTGCTAAGATTTTTGAGTGCTTGTGGTAGCTTATTGAAAATGGATGCAGCAGAATAGTGCGCTCCTTTCTGCACAAGAGTCAAGGAAGTGCATTCCACATGCAGATTTGATTTCTGCCTAGTATTAACTGAGTGAAAGCTGCTAACTCTTGGAAATAAGCTAATGTTGCTAATAACAAACGACATTAAATACTGTGAGGGCAATGTCAGAATTCCCAGACTATTGAATAGGGGTCGACAAGAGATTCTCGAACTTACACCACATATAGCTCTAACAGCCCGTTTTTGAGCCAAAAATACCCTTTTTGAATCAGAAGAATTACCACAAAAAGAACCATATGACATAAGCGTATGAAAATATGCGAAGTAGACTACTTTTCGTGATGTACTGTCACTTATTTCAGATACTATTCTAATGCTAAATAAAGCAGCATTTAGTTTCTGAACAAGATCCTGAATATGGGCTTTCCGCAACAGCTTACTATCTATCCGAACGCCTAGGAACTTGAACTGTACCGTCTCGCTTATAATATGCCCATTCTGTCTGATCAAAATATCAGTTCTTGTTGAATTGTGAGTTAGAAACTGTAAAAACTGAGTGTGTGACAACACTTTAAAATGAGGGTCTCTAAAGACTGAACTTGGGACCTGGCACTCAAGGGATTCTCGACAAACAAGAAGGAGTGAGCCACGAGGAAACTCTTCACACCCTGAGCGCTCCGCAGCTCCAATGCCAGTTGCATAGGGTTAAAATCCAGATGATACGAGTGAAGGGTAACTATCTAACTAGCACCCAGAGGAGGGGCAAGGAGTAGTAGGTTGTGGAGGTATGACGCACGCATAATAGCCTGCCCACGGGAATATGTGTACGTGCGGAGGACACGCCATCCGCTTTAAGCTGCAGCCGCAGCCGCGACAGCGCGAGGGCGGGCCTTTGCCGGCATTATCCATTAGCCGGCGCTAACAGCCGCCGTGTAGACGGCCCCGCTCCCCTGGGTCGGCCGCAGCTACTAGCCCCCCCTTCCCCCCCCCCCCCACCCCCACCCCCTGCCGCTGTGCTGCGGCCGCCACGATCGCCGCTTTGGCCGTCGCCGCCGTAAAAGCGGCCTCCGTGCGCCCCGGCAGTCTGATTGTGTCAGTGTGGCCAGCAGCGTGTGTCCGCATTCCCCCAGCAGGCGCCATAAACTGGCCGTGGGCGCCCTCAAAGTACCTGACGCTCCTTCGCCTTTCGATGTGATCGCGTTCGCTTTTAACGAGGCCTTTTAACCGCCCCGCGTTTCCGGCCCAGCGGAGGAGGCGACATTGCCGGTCCGTGTCGTTACTCTGCGCCTGCCGTGCCCTGCTGCTTGTCGATAGCGCCGGGAGGTGTAAACGGTGTACTGGAAGACAAACTTCGCAGCAAGCTCCGGAGCTCACTGTGTTTCTGCCACAAATTGTAGCATGCAATTTCAGTGTCAATAACCTCCCGAAGTCGTGTATGTCATAAGGAATACATACTAACGTAAAAAGTAAAGCTATTACACCTAGCGATTATACGAGGGTTGCCCAGGAAGTAATGCATAGCATTTTTTCTTCAACAATTGTTTACTAAACATAACGGGAGTTACACAACGAAAGAATGATGTTTTATCTACACACCATAATTTTGCACGTAATCTCAATCCCGTTCTATGGCCTTCCTCCAGCGCGAAGCCGGCAGGTGTGGCCGAGCGGTTCGCCGGCACGGTAGCTCAGCGTGTTCGGACAGAGGGCTGCTCGCCCTCTGTAATAATAAAACTGAGTAAAGGAATCAACGATCTACGCTACGGACAAAACCGAACAAACTGAAAAAAATGAAAAAAAAGCGGTTCTAGGTGCTTCATTCTGGAACCGCACGACCGCTACGGTCGCAGATTCGAATCCTGCCTCGGGCATGGATGTTTGTGATGTCCTTAGGTTAGTTAGGTTTAAGTAGTTCTAAGTTCTAGAGGACTGATGACCTCAGATGTTAAGTCCCATAGTGCTCAGAGCCATTTGAACTACCTATACTTATATCGACAGCAGATACTCCATAGACTTTGCACACAGTTTCTCTGTAGTGAGAAATTCAATGACGTCACGTTGCTTGTAACGTACATCACCTGCAGACGCCATTTTGAAACTGTCCTGCAGCTACGCTATCTGTCGGGAGTGACGGAAAGTTGGCACGCCCACTCAGGAGCCATCACATAATATATATTTAACTTTTCGCATTCGTAGCGTTGTTTGCGGCTGAGAAAAAAAATGCGATGTACTACTTTCTGGGAAACCCTCATTAATTAAAGTGCATCTACTCACAGAGTGGCCTGTAATTATCGCAAGACAGCGAAACTTGGCAGATACTCTACTGCATTAAGGCAGAACCGATTTACGCTGGGGCCAAATTAGTTCCTTTTTGCACGTGTAATGGGTTAGGAATGGAATTTGAGCAGTAAGGGTCAAACAAGTGAGGAAGGCACAATGTTTATTTTATTATTAACCTCAAATTAACACATTTTGTTCAATATAAGCATCGGAAATATCGACAAGATGCTGTACAGCGCCAGATTTGCTCCTAGTAGCCACAATTGGAACCAATTTTTCCCAGTGTAAATCGGTTCCGCATTAAGCTACTGAGGTATCTACCAAGTTTCGCTGCCATACGATGATTACCGTCCACACTGGACCTATGTGGGTAGGTGCAGCTTAATTATAATCACCCAGTAATTCTTACTGGTCTCTGAGTACACTAACACAGCCAGTTCAGTTTTACACAACTGCTTCTTCCATATTTGCTAACTAGTTTAAAGAACACATTTAACTGAAACAATAGCAAATAAACTGTATTGTATGGACAAAAACGGCCTTCCTCGGAAGGATAGTTCTAGTATTCACAACTGCTGCCTGTCCCGCCTGTCGGCCAGAGCAGAATTTCAAGAAAGGTGAGCAGATTCATTGTGTTATTTTACCCACATCAAACGCTTAGAGTGACGCACTTTGAAACGGACGCTGAGTTCCCTTTTTTCACGTTGAAATGTTCACGCGCAATTTCGAGTAAACAGTTTAGTATGTGAGGTTCAGTATGCAAGCGTGGCGGCCCATTTCACCTCCACACTATCGACAGCTTCCAGTTGGCGTCTCACCAGCTGGCGCGTATTACTCTCTTGTGTGGTTATCGGTGCCCTGGCTAGCCTTCAAAAGCGACCACTAGGGCGGCGTCGGGAGAGCCCATCGAACAGCGCATTCCAGGCAGTTTACATGTAATCTTCGCTCAGTGTAGAGCTAGGGCCAGTAGCAATGGGCACGCATAGAAGATCGGCGTCTTTTCCGGGTCGTCTTTCACTCTTCTTCGCTAGGACGGGGTAGAAGGCAAAACGTATGGTTCGCCTATGCCGTGCGTATCATCCAGCTCCGCAAGCTGTTTGAGCAGACGGTCGTGTTTATATTCACTGAGTCTTCGTGCACGCCTTGGTTATCTGACTGTGTGATTCTGTGACAAATTTAGTACCCTGTTTGCTCCTTGTGTTTTTTTTTAAGTGACTTGTGTTAATCTGCCGGCTAGGGTTCTCCCTAAAAATTTGCCTTGGTTGTTGTTATAATGGCGATTTGTGTTAATATGTAATGTGCCCAGCTTTCACGCATAACTACACCAGGGGCCTATGAATTATCTACGTTTTTTTGCGTTTTTTTTTTGCGACAGAACAAACTGTTCCAATTCTAATATTTGTTTTGACAATCTTCAGCTAATGGCAAGAACTTAGCGAGTTGTTATTTATTTTCCTTCCTTCACAGTACCCTTTGAGCAGCTCTCGTGTAACCTTACACGTTTAACCTGGCCTATTTCCTATGGCGTATGATCATAATTCGAAAGCTTCTATAAGTGCAATCGCGGTTAAATAGTAACTTTCAGTTGTAGTGCAATTCAGTGAGACATTTGTGTCAGGAATTGGTTGATAGCACCAAATAAGTTTTAGGGATAGCAGTCCGTGTTAGATGCTTCTTGCCGCGTTGGCATGGTTTGCTTGCGGCCATGTGGATGGCTCTCGAGCTTTTCTTAGTGCCTGATGATGATGACGATGTTTGGTTTGTGGGGCTTTCAACAGCGCGGTTATCAGCGCCCCTACAGATTCCCAACCTTCGCGCAGTCCAGTCTCGCCACTTTCATGGATGATGATGAAATGATGAGGACAACACAAACACCCAGTCAACTCGAGGCAGGTGAAAATCCCTAACCCTTCCTAGTGTTATTTGTCTGCGGTCGCGTATCGCTACTGTCTCTGCTCATGACAAGTACCTTACGTTATCTAGCTTGCACTTTACATGAAATTTTGATGTCGGTAGAGAGGCCTTTAACTGATTAATTGGCTTCGCTCAGTGAACTTTCCCTTTAATGAAATGGTTCTGCTTTATACATATTGTAACCTTGTTCTGAATGTTATTTTAAATTATTAGGTGTAAACAATTTGGGTAAGCTGTAAAGGCGAAATGTTATGTCTTATTAAGTAGTAAATACCTACCCTTTAGTGGCTTGCCTAATATCTTGGTTTTGAGCTCGCCTACAGAATTATTTTTATTTTAGTAATTTAATTTAATTTTTTTTATTTTATTTATTTTTTAAACCAATATTGTTAAATTCTCATCTTCTTCAATCTTGTTTAAGGCCGTTAAAAACTGCGTTATTCAGATTTTCAACGCTTTTGAAGTGTGTAAATTTAACATGGTAGACTAACTTAGAAATTTCCTAAAGGGGATCTGTTGCCACTTCCAAAAATAAATGTTTGTCGTCGAAAGAAGGAGTTAGTTAAAGGAGTCACTTTCTTGATCCTGGTAAAACCCGATCAATATCTTTGACGGATTTGGACGGCGATATCGGTATCAAGATACCAGCACAGTTGTAGGATTTCACGGCGTCACTGCGGTCGGGGTGGACTTGGTGTCAGTTGGCAAGTCACTATGACACAATAGGCAATGAGTAAAAAAAGTGCGCATTTCTCGGCCAATTGTGTTTACGTTTCTTAAGCTTTGTGGTCATCGACGTCAGTATTCACACACTGTGGCACACCTGTTTTAGGATATTCACTTGGTTTGTTACACAGGTTTTGCTCGTACACCGCTGACAGCTTTTTGGCTTCAAATCTGACTTCCTTTCGGTTTGTGCTTTCGGAAATGTGGAAGGCTAATCGGCGTCCACTCAGTCTTTTTCCGCCACTTACCGTGTTCCTGAGAGACCGCACTGCGATACTCAGCCAGTGAGATAGTGCGTTACGAAAGTGGCGACAAGGCTGACTCCTGCTTTCAAAATAGATCGTAACGATCGATCAACACTTTCAGGAACGAATGTGGTCGCGACACCAAGTACAGCAGAAGCAGGTGCAGGAGCTGATCAAGCAGAGTGCGGAGCTGATCCGAAATTTCGGAGGATAGCTTACGGATCCAGCACCTGTGCGGCAATATTTCAAGATGCTGTAGAGAGGTTGGAAAATTACCTGCGCAGACTTAACGCTGATCAGCCAGAACACTATGATCACCGACCTGCTACCGATATATACCCGTTCAGGCGATAACAGCGTCACCTGGCGAGGAATGACTGTTATATACACGCACGGTGCATGTAGTATCAGTGAGGGTGTTGTCCGTGTATAGATGGGGAAGGCGCGCCATCTATCTGACTCTGACCTAGGGCAGATTGAGACATTACAAATGTCGGATGTCGTAGGCTAAGCTGACTGGCAAAATAGAACAGATGGCGAACTGTTGCTGAACTAACATCAGATTTCAATGGTGGACAAGGTACAAGTGTGTCTGAAAACACAGTGCACCGAACAACCCTAATGATGGACCTCCGCATCCAATGACTAAAACATATACCACGACATCGTCATGTACGACTGAAGTGACCACCTGGACGCCGGCTCAGTGATACAGCGTTGCATGTTCTGATGAACCCTGACGCCTTCTTCATCATGCCGATGGGAGAGCGCGAATCCGTCGTCTTCCAGGGGAACAGCTCCTTGACAACTGTACTGAGGGACGGAGACAAGCTGACAGCGGCTCCATTATGCCCTGGCAAGCGTTCACGAGGGCTTCCATGGGTCCACTGGAGCTCGTGGAGTGCACCATGAGGTCAATGAGTACCATACGCTGTTAGTTGACCACGTACACGACTCAATGGCGATCATGTTTCCCATCGGCAGTGGCACATTTCAGCAAGATAATGCGTCATGTCACAGCGTCAGGAGTGTCATGATGGAGTGGCTCCTCGAGCACAGTCGCACGTTCCAGTTGACGTTGCTCCCCCCCCCCCCTTCCCAACCCGATCGAACACGTCTGGGATTTGATTGAACTTGATGTCAGAGCTCATCGCCCTCTCCCCTTAATTTACGAGGATTAGGTGAAGTGTGCAGATTTGGTAGCAACTCCCACCAGCGACCTACCAAGGCCTCATTGTTTCCATGCTATGACGAACAGCAGCTGTTACCCGTGCCAAAGGTGAACATACTGGCTATTGCGTAGGTGGTCATAATGCTCTGACCAATCAGTGTATGCTGTACTGCAAAGCAGGAAACACACCAGATCCTATATCCAGGCCATTCTGTTGCTTAGCAGTAGTAGTAGCTATTATAAAATCGTCCGAAAGCTTCATCTGCAGACGGACGCTGAAGCATTGGAATATACTGAATTCTGCTATCTGATTAGTAAGCATATCCGCCATCAGACCTATACTGCGGCTGAGCGACTGCAGTTCAACCTGTATGGAAGCATAGTCCTATGTATTCTGAATAGCGGATTTGCAAGGCTTCACGTGCAAATGCAAAGTTTCAATGTATGGACTGTGGGGACTCATACACGATTCTTTAATCAGTGACGTAGATGTCAGATTAACACAAGATCAGTCATTGGCTTTACTATCATCACAATCGCGAATATTGAGGTGACGGTGGCATGCATTTTCAGATAGTTGGCAAACAGCGTGCCGACAGATTAGACCTCTGCATGAGGAGGAAACACTTCTTGCTCCCAAGTTGCTTCCATTGGATGTAGTAAACAGATGCAACATAGCGGGGCATCTCAACACAGATCACGTTCTTTAGATAATAAGAAACGTCCCCCTCACTATCAGATTCATCCCCACTGATGCCTAAATCTTGTCTGCGCTGTTGGTCCCACAATCAATATCTCTTGTGTCCAAATATTTTTGACACATGCTACGTCTGTGGCAATCGAGAGCACTTAGCAGCAGTGTGTCTGGGCAGGAAAACAGCGCTGTGGGCGGCCGTGCAGGTATTGTCCAGTACACAGTAGGCAGCAGAAACTGACCAAGCGTCGGTGTACGCCTTTACCCCTGTATGGGCAGAACCTGGCCGAGCGCCTGGCGAGCTCGTGACTTCTGTGGCACTCCTCTCCTGCACCAAGCTCTTCATCGCAGAGCAGCTCTCGCAAACTAAGTTCTCAATAATTTGTTAGATGTATTCCAATTTCCGTCTTCCTCTACAGTTTTTACTCTCTACCTTGGAAGCCATTCCCTGGCGTCTTAACATATTTCCTATCATCCTGTCCTGTCTTCTTGTCAGTATTTCCTACATATCCTTTCCTCTCTGATTTTGCGCAGAACCTACTCATTCCTTGCCTTACCAGCCCACCTAATTTTCATCATTCGTCTGTAGCACCACATTTCAAATTCTTCGACCCTGTCCTGTTTTGGTTTTCCCAGAGTCTATGTTTTACTACCATGCAATGATGTGTTCCAAACGCACATTCTCAGAAGTTTATTCCTCAAATTAAGGCCCATGTTTGATATTCGTAGAATTATCTTGGTCAGGAATTACTGGATTCCTTTTTTGACAGAACCAGTCTGCTTTTAATGTCCTCCTTCCTCCGTCCGTCATAGATTACATTGATGCCTAGGTAGCAGAATTCTTTCACTTCATCTACTTGTTGATCACCAATCCTGATGTTAAGTTTCTCACTGTTCTCACTTCTCCTTCCTCTCATTACTTTTGTCTTTCTTCGTTTTACTCTCAGTCCGTATACTGTACTCGTTAGGCTTCATATCCTTCAGGAGATCCTTTAATTCTTCTTCAATAGTGTCCTTATCGAATCTTATCGCTGATACCCTTTCGCCCTGAATTTTAATATCACTCTTGATCCTTTGTTTTATTTTCATCAATGTAGAGATTGAACAGTAGGGGAGAAAGAATACTTCCATGTCTTATTCCCTTTTTAATCCGAGATCTTAGTCTTACTGTTCCCTATTGGTTCATGTACATATTGTATATTACCCGCCTTTGCCTATAGCTTACCCCTATTTTTATCAGAATTTCGAACATATTACACTTTCGATCGCTTTTCCCAGGTCGACAAGTCCTGTGAACGTGTCTTGATTTTTCTTCGATCTTGCTTCCATTATGAATCGCAACGTCTGAACTTTACTCTGTGGTGCCTTTACCTTTCCTAAAGCCAAACTGATCGTCATCTAATCCTCAATTTTCTTTTCCTTTCCTCTGTATATTATTCTTGTCCACAACTTAGATGCATGACCTGGTAAGCTGATTGTGCGATAATCGTCGCTCTTGCCAACTCTTGGTATCTTCCGAATTTTGTGGATGATGTTTTTCCAAAAGTCTGATGGTACAGGTTCATATATCCTGCACACCAACATAATAGTCGTTTTGTTCCCACGTTCCCCAAAGATGTTAGAAATCCCAACGGAATGTTATCGATCCCTTCTGCCTTATTTGATCTTGAATCTTCCAAAGTTCTTTTAAATTCAGATTCTAATACTTGATCCCCTATTTCTTCCTGTCGACTCCTGTTTCTTTTTCTATCCCTTCATCAGACAAGTCTTCCCGTCGTAGAGGGCCTTCAGTGTACCCTTTCCATCTATCCGCTCTTTCCTCTAAATTTAACTGTGGAATTCCCATTGCACTCTTAATGCTACCACCCTTGCTTTTAATTTCACTGGAGGTTGATTATGCTGCCCTGCCGATAATCATCTCTTTTTCAGCTTCTTCACTTTTTAATGCAGCCATTTCGTCTTAGCTTTCCTGCGCTTCCTATTTATTTCATCCTTCAGCGACTTGTATTTGTGTATTCCTGAATTTCCCTCAACGTTTTTGTACTTCATCGATCAACTGAAGTATTTCTTCTGTTACCCATGGTTTCTTTAGCTTCACCTTCTTTGCGCCTATGTTTTTCTTCCAAATTTATGTAATTGCTCTTTATAGAGATGCCCATTCTTCTTCAACCGAACTGCCCACTGAGTTATTCTTTATCGCAGTATCTATAGCCTCCGAGAATGTCATTATTCCTTAGTACTTCCGTATCCCACTACTTTTCATGTCGATTCTTCTTGACTAATCTCTTAAACTTCAGCCTGCTCTTCATTACTACATCGTGATCTGAGTCTATATCTGCTCCTGGGTACGCCTTACAATTCAGTATCTGATTTTAGAACCTCTGCCTGAGCATGATGTAATCTAATTGAAATCTTCCCGTATCATCCGTCCTTTTCCAAGTGTATCTTCTCCTCTTGTGATTATAGAAAAAGTATTCCGTATTACAAGCTGAAATTTGTTACAGAACTCAATTAGTCTTTCTTGTACCAAGCCCGTATTCCCTTGTAACCATTTCTTATATTACTTCCCCTACAACTGTATTCCAGTCCCCCCATGACTATTAGATTTTCATCTCCGTTTATGTACTATATTACCCTCCACATATTCTTTTTCTATCTCTTCATCTTCAGCTTGCGACGTCGGCTTGTATACCTAACTATTGTTGCCGGTGTTGACTTGCAATCGATTCTTGTAAGAACAACCCTATTACTGAACTGTTCATCATAGCATAGTCTCTGCCCTACCTTCCTATTCATAACAAATATTACTCGCGTTATACCATTTCCTGCTGCTGTTGATATTACCCTATACTCATCTGACCAGAAATCCTTGTCTTCTTTCAATTCAATTCACTGGCCCCAGCTATATCTAGATTGAGACTTAGCATTTCCTTTTCAGTTTCCCTAGCTTCCCTACCAAGTTCCAACTTCTGACATTCCATGATCCGACTCGTAGAACGTTATCCTTTCATTTCTTACTGAATCTTTTTGTTAGGGTCACTCTTGGCAGTGCACTCCGGGAGATCTTAATGGGGACTATTTCGAAATCTCTTTCTAATGTAGAGATCATCATGAAACTTTTTCAACTGTATGCCATATGTCCTGTGGATACACATTATCTGTCTTTAATGCAATGGTTTCCATTGCCTTCTGAATCCTCATGCCACCATTGCTCATCGCTGATTTTTCCACCTTGAGGGGCAGTTTCCCACCCCAAGGGAAAGAGAGTGCCCTGAACCTCTGCCCGCTCTTCAGCCCTTCTTGACAAGGCCGTTGGTAGACAGGAGAGTGACTTCTTATGCCGGAAGTCTTCGGCCGCAAGTTTTGATGATTTTTATTCAGAATTTAAGTTGTTGCGTGGTTGAAACGTGGGTCCGAGAACAATTAGATTTCTAATTAAAGACGCTACTCCTAGACCACACCTGCTATCCCAACATTTCACATAGTTGGCAAAACATGCCTTTGGGTAGGCAAGTTACTGTATGGGACAAACACAAGAACCTGGAACGGCAAGTGACTTTGTTGATCGTAAGTTCGCTGTCAGAAACTCATATTCTTAGTTTAAATGGGTTAGTCGCATTTGGTTTCCAAGTATTGAATGAAGTGATCCTGGTACCCAGCTCACTGCCGCTCCAGGGTTTAGAATTGGTTGTTATAAGCAGTTAATCCAACCAGCATTTGTTCGGCCCAAATAGTCTGAAGCGCATTTGTCACTCAAGCTGTCCACTGTGCCAAAATTGTATCCTAGAAGACCGTTCCGTTCACAACGCATGATGTAGTACAGGTCGACTTAGACAGATTACAGGACTTGGGAGACATTGCGCCAAACTCAATTAGTCAGTAAGCGAAGAAAGCCAACTGCCCCATCAGAATTTGCCGTGAATTTAAGGCCATGATTAACGCACAAAGTGAAATCGACATTTACGCAATCCCTTGGCCAAAGGAACTTTTAGTAAAGTGAGCATGGGAGCAGTGTTTCCCCTAGACTGACATGGAGGATGCATCCTCTACACCTAAACACACTGAAAATCCTCGTACGAGATACTCCTTGCTCTTGAAGAACACCTGAGGTCAGCCCCATACATAGAGACGTTCACACCTGGCAAGACTGTAATCGACATGTCACGATAAAGGGTTGAAGCCATTCTTTTTCATAACAATGCTCTTCGGCAACCAATTGCAGGCACAAAAAAATCATTCAAAAATTGAGACCAAGACGTTGTCCATTGTGTTGTTGTTATCAGAGACTGGTTTGAAGCAGCTCTTCATGCTTCTCTACCCTTTGCAAGCCTCTTGATCTCCGAATAACTACTGCAACCTACATCCTTCGGGATCTGCTTATTCTACTCATCTATTGATCTCCCTCTACGATTCTTACCCACTCCCCCACAAACACACTCACTTCCCTTCAATGCTAAATCGGTGATCCCTTGATGTCTCAGAATGTGTCTTACCAACCGATTCCTTCTTTTAGTATGATTGTGCCGTGAATTTCCTTTCTTCCTAATTATATTCAGTACCTCATCATTAGTTACGTGATCTACCCATCTAATCTTCAACGTTCATCTGTAGCACCACTTTTCAAAAGTTTCTGTTCTCTTGTATACGACGTTAAAAAATTGGCAGGTTCCTATATTTGAATAAGTTTCACTTACTTACAGGGTACAGACCCCTCTTGTTTTCGTTTTGGTGTCCATTCTCGTCTTCCAGACAAAACGGCGAGTATTTGCGCAGTTTGGCTCTGTTCTTAAGCAGCTTCCATTATGACATTCATTTACGACCTACTGCACAGCATGCAAGCGACGATGTATAATTACGAATCCCTATAGGGCCTGACATTGAGCTGGACTGTCTGGAAGCAATGTGCTGTGCCATAGACGAGGCTATGCTCTGCACCTTGCAAGACTTCGCGATCACCAATGGAAAAACCGAGCCCATTCTGGGTAGATTTGTGTCAGCAGTTCGCCGTGGCTGGACAGAGTATCTCCCAAAAGGATCGGATACGGCGTTGAGGAATTATTTTGCTATGAAACACAAGCTGAACGTTATTCATGGAGTAGTATTAATGCCTGCAGAGGATGCTGAATGTCGTGTCGTTGTTCCGTAGCTGCATCCAACAGTTGCTACATACATCCCTCTGGGGATGTTGAAGATGAAAGCTTTAGCTCTGCGCCACGTGTATTGGCCTAGGATAGGCACAGCCTGCTGTGTATTCGTGTCGGGCTTGTGCTTGCAACTAAGCCTATACAAGAAAAAAAAATTTCCCTGTGGCCCCGGCCTGAGCACTGACGGTAGATATTGATTTTGCTAGCCCTTTTCAGAGCGCAGTGTGATTACTGGTGGTGGATGCACGTTCTAATTTTACGTACGATGCAATACGTGGTTAGAGTACTCTCTTCGATTTTCGGCACTGAGGGAGGCTCCCACACCCTAGTATCCGACAATGGACCTATGTCTGTTTCGAGTCATTCTGACAAGGTAATGAAATATGACACGTGACCGCTGCCCCTTCCCACCCAGCGTCGGAAGCGAAGTGGAGGTCAGAACATTCAAGACACAAATGACGAAGGCACTGGCATCAGTGTCCGCTAACGAAACCGTAACAGCGTTCCTTGCCACCCACCGGTCCACTCACGCCAATGGACGAAGCCCGGCTGAGGTTCTGCAATGACGCAGGCTGCAAATGCCCCTGCATCTGCTGTGTCGCACAGTTTCTGAGCCCCAGTTACACACTTGCTAACAGCAGGGTGCTGTCATGTTGTCTTGTATGTTTGGCCGACAGCCAGAGCGGGCACTGGACACCATCTCGATTACAAGGGGCACCAGATGTCCCTCATTTTGGCCTGGAAGGAGTACCCGCTCCGTCCCCGAAACCAGTTGCAACCGCAACATACGTAGTAGCCAACTTAACTTCTGAAGCCAGCGTAGGGTTCTTCCAACGCACATTCTGGGCGACGACGCTTTCAGGCTGTAACTGCAGACTGCTGGTGCTCCTGATAGTGCCACAGCGCGGTTACAACTCACTCTACAATTGCCAGCAGCAGCAGCAGCCGATGACCGAACAAGTGCAAGACTGGCAATACATGGAAATTCTCACTTCCTCCAACACTGCCCCACTTCGGTGCTTCAGCAGTAATCTCCAGTGGATCAGGAAGCGAATGAACAAGACGCCACAGAAAGTGGGATGCCGCTGGAGTCACTGGCAGGGTTACCTGAACAAGATTTCCGCTTAGCCCAGCGGAAGAAGAATAGATCTGGTCATTTCCGACCCTGTGCGCCTGTTAAAGGGTGAAGGGATTCAGTATCGTTGCCGGATTCAGATACCGATTTCGGGATGGATACATCATCAGGGTTGCATGGTTTCACGGCCTCACTGAAGGCAGTGTGCACACTGCGTGCGTTGGCTAGTCACTGTAGGCATAGGGAACGTGGAAAGTGATCTCGTATTTTTCGGCCAGTTAGGTTTATGTGCCTGAAACTTTTCAGTCGCTGATGCTACTATTCACACAATGTGACACGTCCTTTCCGGTTGTGTGCAGCTAGCCGTCGTTCACTCAATCTTTTTCGGATACTTACCGTGTTCCTGAGAAACCGCGCTGTGGTACTGTCCAACTGTTGGAGGGGAAGGGGGGAGGCGTTCATTACTAAAGATATGTATTGTGTAGTATGAAGTGAGTGACGTACTGGTGCCTACACAATTCGTTACGCAAGCGAAGGATACTCTGCGAAGAAATGCCAATTTTGAAACACGCGAGATGGGAGACTGTTCCGTAATGCGTTCGCGACGAAAGTCACAGAAGGATTGTTAAAGGAAAAGAGAATGGAGAGTGACACGTCGCGCGGCCAGCGCCAGGATCCCTTTCCTGTAGTGTCAAATTTGCCATCGATTTCGCTTTGGGCGGCCGCAAGTCGGTTGTTCATCGCGCGGGTTGGGTTATTTAAGTCTTCAGCGTCGAGGCGGCAGGGCTCACTGTGAGGTCTGTCGGTTGCAGTTACATCACGGTCGGGAGGTGGCCATTACTTGGTGCGCATTGTTATATACATTGATCAACACCCACGTGATAATGAAATTTGCTTTATTAGGTGTAGCCAGGACACCAGTTCATTTTACAACAGATGACCTTCTTTGGAAAATAAAAAGGCTTTTCTCCTGCCCAAAAATTTAGTATCAAGACAAGAGTATACAACCTTAATAAAATTGACTTTTATAACTGAAATGATTTTACGTTCCTTGGTAGTGCTGTCACGATGCTCTCCCACGGATACGGAGGAGTTAGACGGGCGCTGCTTCCGGATCGAAGACTGGCGTATTGAAGACGGGCACCTGGTCGATCCAGCTGCGACGATGTTTCCTCCTGGCGGCGGTCCGCGGCGGGGCGAAAGATGCCCGTTTCTCCTGCTGCTACCTGACAGGGACAGATTAGTCCCTGTGCGTCGGTGGAGTCTAAACCAGAAGGCTATTCCTCCAAACTTACGGAGCGTGCGATGTGGCCTGACTTCATGTTTGAAGTCCTGTCAGTCTGCTGGGACGGTGGTCTGGACGTGCTGGCAACTCAGTGGTCGCGAAGCAGGTGGTCGCGTTAAGACGCTGCACCCGGTGGCCCAGGGCTCCAAGGAGCGGATTTTCTGACTGCGCGGTCTTCTCGTAAAAGAGCCGTGCAGCCTGTCGAAACCTGTTTCGAACAGTAGGGATGTTGGAGATGCGGTTGAGGTCGTCCGACGGGAAGTCCCGAGGGAGGTGCAATGCCAGACGTAGAATCCGGTTCTGAAGGCGTTGCAGGCGATCGACGTGGGTCGCTGCAGCATTGCCCCAAACCACAGCGGCGTAGTCGATAAGCGGGCTTATAAGCGTAAGATAGAGCCCAACACCCAGTTCTGGCGGGGGCGCATGTTGTAAGTAGGCTGTTTAGGTTTTTTTATTGGTAACGCCGCCGCCACGTAGCGCTCTGTATGAAAATCAATGGCTGTGCCGTGTGCAGTCTGTGGCTGGTTTCGATTGTTGACTGCCATTGTAGTGTTGGGCAGCGGCAGCTGGATGCTAACAGCGCGTAGCGTTGCGCAGTTGGACGTGAGCCGCCAGCAGTGGTGGACGTGGGAGGAGAGATGGCGGAGTTTTGAAATTTGTAAGTCTGGATCTCATGAACGGCTATTTATATTATGACTATTAAGGTAAATACATTGTTTGTTCTCTATTAAAATCTTTCATTTGCTAACTGTGCCTATCAGTAGTTAGTGCCTTCTGTAGTTTGAATCTTTTATTTAGCTGGCAGTAGTGGTGCTCGCTGTATTGCAGTAGTTCGAGTAACCAAGATTTTTATGAGGTAAGTGCTATGTGAAATGTATAGGTTAATGTTAGTCAGGGCCATTCTTTTGTAGGGATTTTTGAAAGTCAGATTGCGTTGGGCAAAAAAAAAAATTGTGTGTCAGTTTAAGCACAGTCTTGTATAATTTTTCTAAGGGGACGTTTCAAGGTGTCGGATTGAGAAAGGGGTAGAGTTGAGTCAGTCTACCCCTGACCTTTTTGACGATGTCGTCGATATGGTGTCTCCATGTGAGCCCTCTATCCAGCGTCACACCCAGGTACTTAGCCGTAATGCCCCAAGGTACGGCGGTTCCCCTGATGGTGATCTGCGGTAGGTCTGCTGGGATATGCTTCTTGGTGATAAGGAGGGCTTGCGTCTTAGCCCCATTGAAGCTGAGGCGCCACCTCCTGGCCCACTGACTAAGTGTGTCAGCCGCTGCCTGTATGCGTCGTTGGAGCAGAGCTGCATTCATGCTGCGCGTGTACAGCGCTGTATCATCCGCGTAGAGGGCGAGGTGGACCCTGTCCACTCGCGGCATGTCTGCGGTATACAGGATGTACAGTATGGGGCCGAGGACGGAGCCTTGGGGAACTCCAGCCCTAACCCGGCGGCGCGTCGACAGGTCCTCTGTGCGTACATGAAAGCTTCTGTCGGCGAGCTAAGATTTTAAGAGACGGACATGCGGCAGGAGCACACCGAGGTCCAGGAGCTTGAAGAGAAGCCCCTCATGCCATACAGAATCGAACGCCCGTGAAACATCCAGGAAGATGGCTCTGAAATATTCCCGCCGTTCGGTGGCATCAAGGGCCTCTTCAACGAGGTGAAGCAGTTGGTGCGTCGTTGCGTGTCCAGGGCGAAAACCACATTCTTCGTCCGGTAGGAGACGTTCTTCGCTGATGTGACGCAGGAGGCGGCAGAGATACAGCCTTTCATAGATTTTGGTGACAGCCGGCAGCAAACTGATGGGCCTGTAGCTGCTCGGGAGACGAGGGTCCTTCCCAGGCTTTCGGATGGGGACAACCTCGGCGTGTTTCCACTTCTGAGGATAGCAGCCAGTGCGGAGGATGCTATTGAAAAGGCTAGCTAGGTGTTCAGCGGCTGTCGGTGGCATAGATGCCCATTTGCTTTCCTGCCGTCTATTTAACCCGGCGGCTCTAGTCTTCCTCCGCGGATTCTGTCGTGAGGATTGGCGGCCCTTGGCGATACCCTATTGGCGGATGGTAATGCCATCATATTACCATCCGCGTCGGGAAAAGGGGTCGCGCGCGTGCGCATTCCGCGGCTGCTTTCATGTTTGGCGGGAAACGCCTCTAGTGCCGGCTGGCGGAACGCGCCGGAACTACGTTGCAGGTGCGGCGTATTCTGCAGCGGTAGCCGCCCGTTGTACTTGCGTGGCTGTGCGCGTCACGACACGCACGCTCATTTCGCGTGGTATTACTGGAGTTTTGCGGCCGGAGAAGGAGGAAAGGTTTTGGGTTCCGACACGAGGCGTGGTGTGTGTCTTCTCTCGCTACGCACTACGCAGTGCATGTTGAGAAGAAGAGCTTGCCGGAGCGTCGCCTGGCATTAACCGTTCGCCTGGGCTTAACTAAAGTTGTGTTCAGTGACGAGTCAATGTTAAAGTTACGTCACACGTGACATGATGACGGGGCTTGGGCTATCCATCTTAGTTTCCTACCACTTGATGACGGATCTGCAGCTATACTCATTATTGAGTGATGGTATATCTACACTCCTGTAAACTGAAATAAGAACACCGTGAATTCATTGTCCCAGGAAGGGGAAACGTTATTGACACATTCCTGGGGTCAGATACATCACATGATCACACTGACAGAACCACAGGCACATAGATACAGGCAACAGAGCATGCACAATGTCGGCACTAGTACAGTGTATATCCACCTTTCGCAGCAATGCAGGCTGCTATTCTCCCATGGAGACGATCGTAGAGATGCTGGATGTAGTCCTGTGGAACGGCTTGCCATGCCATTTCCACCTGGCGCCTCAGTTGGACCAGCGTTCGTGCTGGACGTGCAGACCGCGTGAGACGACGCTTCATCCAGTCCCAAACATGCTCAATGGGGGACAGATCCGGAGATCTTGCTGGCCAGGGTAGTTGACTTACACCTTCTAGAGCACGTTGGGTGGCACGGGATACATGCGGACGTGCATTGTCCTGTTGGAACAGCAAGTTCCCTTGCCGGTCTAGGAATGGTAGAACGATGGGTTCGATGACGGTTTGGATGTACCGTGCACTATTCATGTCCCCTCGACGATCACCAGAGGTGTACGGCCAGTGTAGGAGATCGCTCCCCACACCATGATGCCGGGTGTTGGCCCTGTGTGCCTCAGTCGTATGCAGTCCTGATTGTGGCGCTCACCTGCACGGCGCCAAACACGCATACGACCATCATTGGCACCAAGGCAGAAGCGACTCTCATCGCTGAAGACGACACGTCTCCATTTGTCCCTCCATTCACGCCTGTCCGACACCACTGGAGGCGGGCTGCACGATGTTGGGGCGTGAGCGGAAGACGGCCTAACGGTGTGCGGGACCGTAGCCCAGCTTCATGGAGACGGTTGCGATTGGTCCTCGCCGACACCCCAGGAGCAACAGTGTCCCTAATTTGCTGGGAAGTGGCGGTGCGGTCCCCTACGGCACTGCGTAGGATCCTACGGTCTTGGCGTGCATCCGTGCGTCGCTGCATTCCGGTCCCAGGTAGACGGGCACGTGCACCTTCCGCCGACCACTGGCGACAACATCGATGTACTGTGGAGACCTCGCGCCCCACGTGTTGAGCAATTCGGCGGTACGTCCACCCGGCCTCCCGCATGCCCACTATACGCCCTCGCTAAAAGTCCGTCAACTGCACATACGGTTCACGTCCACGCTGTCGCGGCATGCTACCAGTGTTAAAGACTGCGATGGAGCTCCGTATGCCACGGCAAACTGGCTGCCACTGACGGCGGCGGTGCACAAATGCTGCGCAGCTAGCGCCATTCGACGGCCAACACCGCGGTTCCTGGTGTGTCCGCTGTGCCGTGCGTGTGATCATTGCTTGTACAGCCCTCTCGCAGTGTCCGGAGCAAGTATGGTGGGTCTGACACACCGGTGTCAATGTGTTCTTTTTTCCATTTCCAGGAGTGTAGAATTGTTGTAACCTTGGTGCTTAAGTACCAAAATTCGCACCTTTATTAACGAGTAACGAAATACTATGTTGCCTCGTAAAACTACTACATCAGAGTTCATGAAAGTATAGTTCTGGTGGGCTCTTGCCCGTTTGAGGCAATACTCATCTGTCGCTATTACGTTTCAAGGGACAATCTTATTTACGCGTGTATTACAGTGTTTAAATGAATTTTTAAGGCTTGAGTTAAAAAGAAATTACGAGCCTTCCTATTCAATGTTATGTCTTATTCTTTTATTTAATTTGAAAGTGCAATCGCAAGTGTGCTGTTGTAGTAGTTTTTTGTCTCAGTTGGGCGGAGCTCAGTAGATTTCCTCCGGTAGGGAGGGACGTGGCACCAGGGCCTGACGACTTGGCCGTTGCCTGTGGAACTGATTCGTTAGACTGGGCTCCATGTTGCTGGCTTTCTGTCTCGATCTCGTTCTTAAAATGAGTATTGCTGTTCATTTTTGTTCCTGTCTCTGTCGCGTCGTTAAGCTTTGTAGCTAGTTCCTCCACCGCCGTGGCGGATACTCCTTTCGCTCGAAATACGAATTTAAACGTGTAAAACAGGGTCACTCTGTAATTAGTGACCGATCAGATTGCTGGAGGCTCCCCCTTATTAATTCTGTATTCCCTTATCTGCCATTTCTATCATATTTCTACCTTGTACGCTTATCGTGAAGTTTAATTCTTATAAAGGACGGTTTCATGTGCGTATGTGCTCAGGGAATGTTCGGATGCTGAGGCGCTCTGTTTCTATTATTGTTTGTTATTTAATTAGTGCTACCTGTACTGGCATCAACTGAATTATTCCTTAGTCAGAAGTTCGTGTGCCGGTGTCTTCATTGCCGAGCGTTCAAGTTGCCTTATTGTTACTTGTGCACGCCAAAGATAATAATGATTTGCAGGATGACCAGAGAATTGATAAATGGTGCGGGCTCTTGCAGTTGACCCTCGCCGTAAATAAATAATAACATATGGCGCATACACAGGAAAAGAAATCCACTATTGCACAGGTAGAGTACTGATGGTAAACTGCTGGAAACAGTAATTGCCGTAAAATATCTAGGAGTAACTATCAAGACCGACCTTAAGTGGAATGACGACATAAAACAAATAGTGGGAAAAGCAGACGCCAGGCAGAGATTCAGAGGAAGAATCCTAAGGAAATGTAACTCATCCACGAAGAAAGTGGCTTACAAGGTGCTTATTCCACCGACCCATGAGTCTTGTTCATCTGTCTGGGATCAGTACAACGTGGGATTGGTAGAAGAGACAGAGAAGATCCAACGAAGAGCGTTACGGAGATGCTCAACAAACTATATTGTAAGACGTTACAAGAGAGTAGTTGTGCATCACGAAGAGATTTACTATTTAAATTTCGAAAGAGCACTTTCCGGTAAGAGTCGGACAACATATTGGTTGCACCACAAACGTCACACGTAATGGCCACGACTAGGAAATTCGTGAAATTAGAGCCAATACTGAGGTTTACCGACAGTGAATGGAACAGGGTTGGAGGGCTCCTCTCCTGTGCCAACCTCTTCATCTCCGAGGTAGCACTTCCAACTTACTTCCTCAATTATTTGCTGGCTGTATTCCAATCTCTGTCTTCCTCCATAGTTTTTGCCCTCTACAGCTCCCTCTAGTACCATGGAAGTCATTCCCTCATATCCTGTCATCCTGTCCCTTCTCCTTGTCGGTGTTTTCCACATACCCCTTTTCTCTCCGATTCAGCGTAGAACCTCGTCATTCCTTACCGTACCAGATCACCTAATTTTCAGCATTTGTCTTTAGCACCACATCTCGAATGCTTCGGTTCTCTTCTGTTCCGGTTTTCCCACAGTCCGTGTTTCACTACCATACAATGCTGTGCTCCAGACGTACATTCTCAGGAATTTCTTCCTCAGATTAAGGCCTGTCTTTGATACTAGTAGACTTGTCATGGCCAGAAACGCTCTTTTGCCAGCGCTAGTGTGATTTTGATGTCTTCCGTTAGTGATACAAAAGTACCGTCCACCACCATTAGATGGCTTGCAGAGTACGATGTAGCTGTAGATGTAGGACAAACTCAAGGTCAATATTATTCTCTCTTTAAGTAAACAGGTAAAGAAGAAAAATGGTCATAAAGTCTGTGCATGTCAGATCAACAAACTAGTTGCCAAGTGGAGTGCGCGAAATAAACACACACAAACAAATCCAAACTAATCGCTATATTTTAATGCCATCTTCTAACAAGAATTCCATTAACAATTTATAAATATTTATATTCATTTTTGTGAAGAGCATCCACAAATTGAAGAAAAGTAAATATTTCATTTCAAATAGCTATGGAAGTAGCAAGTCTGATTTCTTTCTGTGTCTAGGACTGGCTAAATACACACGTGGTAAACATCTTGGATCTCACCGTAATGGCAGCGCGATGTCAGTATGACATGAATTCAGTGGAGGTGCAGTGATTCAATTTCAGTTTGACAGTGATTATTACGAATAATATTTTGCTCACTGTGCCATTGTAGTTCCGTTTTAAGTCCCACTTTTCAGCGTACCTTGCTCATTACCATTTTTCTTTGGTCTTCAGTCTATGTTGATGCGTGCTGAAACGAATTCCTCTTTTGTGCCAAAATTTCAGAGTAGAACTTGTACATTAAGTCCTTAAATACTTCTTGGAAACAGTTCAATCTCTGTCCTCCCCTACGATTTTTACATTCTACAACTACATTTAGTACAATGGAAGTTATATCCTGTGCATTCTTCTTGTCAGTGTCTTCCATCTGTTCCAAGTCTAAGCAGTCTAAGCACTTTTAGAAAAGCGTATGGGAGGGCAGCAACTATAGATACGGCAGTCAATGGAGCCTGGCCAGTGGACAAAGATGTCCTTAAGGATCACCACTTTCCTGCCTGTAGTGGAGTTCATTCTGGTCCACCCAATGAAGAGGTACCAGGACAGATAGGGACAACATCACCACCACCAACATTAGTGGAAGAGGCGTTAGGTTCAACATCATGCTTAGAAACCTCAGCAAGACCACGAACAACTGCATCATGCTTAGAAACCTCAGCAAGACCACCAACAGCCGCACAGGGTATCGAAAAAATACTGCTGGACCCAATCGATAGGCTGTTCCTTTAGCAACCATTTTTCCTATTCCCAAAGCTAATACTTCACTGAAGCTCAGGTTAAGAAAAGGCACACAATAAGATTTAATACTGGCAGGTTCTCCACACAAAGATCAATTAGGACATATTGCTAACCTAAAGAGAAAACTGCCTATAGCGAGTCAAACGAAACAAGTGAGAAGCACCAGCACTAGTGATCCGTTTTGTGCACTATGTCAAAATCGATCCGTGGAAGTCATGATTCAGTGTATGGCACGTAGAAGTACTGCATGAAAACTAGTCTGGAGTTGGGAAGAAGACTAAAAGATGCTTTCGTTTTAATTGCAGTTAGGCTATATCTCTGTGTTATGCAAAAGTGTTTGAACTGGCTGATAGTTTGTCCACAACTATAACCAACGTCAATATTTTGAGGTAAACTATATTCAAATTTGCCAACAGTGTCAGTTTAGACAACCTATTTAAGGAGAGACCGCTGTGATATTAACTTTATAGCGGTTGCAATAGAAGTAACGCGGCAAACAGCTGCGAATAACCTACTAACAGAGCTATTAAGCCGCTTTTACTCTGATAAATTGTGTCAACGACGGAGGGCAGCCAATATTGGATCCTGTAATTAATGAACAGCTGTGCGAGAGTTCAAAAGAACATTTGCTGCGTAATCGACCATCCAGCGAAAGGCGAATCAATTTGCTGCAACCCGCGGCCTTCCATATTTACCGAGTGAAATTGATATTCGGCTCTGACCACGGGAATGTGTGTAGAGCATGTACACGTTTAGCACTCTGAGTTAATCCAACAAATGGCATCACACGTATTGAATTTGCTAACAACTTCTCTGACTCTCCAAAGCTTATCTCACAGTACACATACACTAGAGAAGCGATTTATCCAGGAGTTCCGAACAAAGTGTGATGTAATTTTTGCACATTCCAGACTATCCGTATTCGTTATCTAATAGTTTTACTTTTCTACTGAAAAATATTGATCCCACCCGTATTAGTAACTCCTGCTCGTTATACAGGGAGTAGCCAAAGCATTATGACCACCTGTTGCGAGCGAGGTAGTGTAGTGGTTAGCACACTGGATTCGCATTCGGGAGGACGACGTTTCAATCTCGCGTCCGGCCATCCTGATTTCCCTAAATCACTTCAGGAAAATGCCAGGATTGTTCGTTTGAAAGGGCACGGCTGATTTCCTTCCCCATCCTTCCCTGTTCCAATGAGACCCATGATCTCGCTGTTTGGTCTCCTCCCCGAAATCAACCCAGCCCAACCACCTGCTTAGTACCCTGTTTGTCCGTCTTTGGAACGAAATACATCACTGATTCTGCGTAACAGGGATGCAACAGTTTGTCGCTAGGTTTGTGAAGATATGTGAGAATACATGACTACGCACAGTCATGTAATTCGCGTAAATAACGGGCCGCTGACATACGTAAGCGGTGATGGCCCAGATGACCCAGATGGGTTCTGTAGGACCTGCATCAGGCGAAACTGATCACCGAAACATCAACATGAGTCCACTATAACGCACCTCAGGCTACCGAAGCACGGTTCTGGTTCCGAGACACGGACAGTTACGCTGTTAAAAGATGACATGACAATGATGTTGTTGATGTTTGGTTTGTGGGGCGCTCAACAGCGTGGTTATCAGCGACTGTACCAATTCCCAGTCTTTCCTCAATCCAGGCTCGCCACTTGCATGAATGATGATGACATGATGAGGACAACACAAACACCCAGTCATCTCGAACGAGGTGAAAATCCGTGACCCCGCAGGCAATCGACCCCGGGACCCCGTGTTCAGGAAGCGAGAAAGCGACCGCGAGACCACTAGCTGCGAACGAAAGATGACATCGTCGTCTGGGAAAACATCAAGCATCAAGGAATGCAGGTGGTTCGCAGATATCAGCGTGTCATCGATTACTACCACATGTCCCATGCAAGCGGAAGAGAATACCTGCCATAGCGTAATACTGCTCCCACCAGCCTGCGTCCATGGTGCGTTGGACTTCTCGAACCGCCGTTCACCCTGATGACGGCGTTTGTGGAGACGATCATCGACCTAGTGTAGTAAAAATGTGAGTCACCGGAAGGGCCGACACGTTTCCATTGATCGACAGTCGAATCCCGGTAGTCTGATGCCCACTGTAATAAGAAATCGACGTTATTGGGTCAACTTGTGAACACGTAGGGATGGTATGCTGCTGAGCTCCATGTTCAACAATGCATGATGAGCGGTGTGCTGCGAAACACTTGTACGTGCGCTAGCGTTGCGCTCTTTTGGCAGAGATGCCACAGGTCACCATCTATCCTATTTTACCGAGCAAACAAGCTCTCGAACCCCGCGTTCAGTGAAGTGTCGTGGGCGTCCAACCATTTAGCGCCTAGTGGCATTTTCACCGTCCTTTTACCTCTTCACGTAGATGGTCACGACAGTAGCACGTCGACATTCCACCGCCTTCGCCGGTTTCGAGGTACTCGTTCACAGACTCTGCATAATAATAATCTGTCAAAGTCGCTTATCTCAAAGGATATCCTTATTTGCAGCCCATTTTTCGCTACGGTGATCCACCATCCCTCTCTGCTCCGCTTACATTCTTCTGTTACCGCGTCACGTGCCCGCAACGCCACCAGGCGCCATCCCATGTCGCGATGGGCAGGGGTCATGATGTTTTGGCTTATCAATGTATTTATACGTTTAATCTGCCATCAGCTGTAAGATGCAGTGAATTTCCACCACTACAAAAGAAACTGTATGATGGGTAAATCATATGTTGGATTTTTTATTTTTTATTTTTTTTACATCAAGCAATCCGATTCCATCTCATGTAGAAATGAGCCACGCTAATTTGGGTGCAATAGTATAAGAGCAAACGGATGCCATTTTCGGAATATTTTGTGAAAAAAATGTGAACTTTGTTAAATATTACTTATGAGTCGCAAATTAATTCATTACCTGAAGTGAATGCTTTCTCATTCAACAGATTGCATTGGTTAGTTGATATGAAGAGTCACAAAGCCAGGTGCCTAGAGCGCAAGAACAGGTGGAGCGGTTCCTTTTTACGACCTCTACCAGACATCCCCAATCGTTCTTTCGGAAGAAGTTAGGATTCGTAGCAAGTACGAAGATCATTCAATACCTAACAGCAACTATGGTACATCTTGCGACAGTACAACAGCATGAGAATTCCACGATGTGCATTGACTGTGCGTCAGCTTGTATTTGAATGCCAATAAAATAGGGTTCCAGTACAGGAGATCACGGTAAAGCTTGAAGTGAAACACGCGAATTGGAACCAAGTGTCAATTTATTGCACACGAGTACAAATTGAACAAAAAGCCATCAAAATCGGGTACTGCGCACAGCGTTGCCAACAACGGTGAAGGCGCTGAATCCCATTGGCTTTGCCATCAACGTGTGCCAGCTGTCGCCAAAATGCCGTGAGCATATTCGCTCTCTTTGCAAAATGCCTCCCATGCAGTGGGTTGTGCAGCTGTGGATTAAGGTCGAAGTCGCATGGACTGAGTTGTAGTGAGTAAGGACAGCTACCAAGTCACCCTCGCATGCAGTAGCAATCTGTCGGTTTCTTTCAGTAACGTCTGCCGCGGGCTTTACAGTAGTAGTAGTAGTAGTAGAGGGGTTTTGGGCGCACGACAGCAAGGTCTTCAGCGCCCGTTCAGTAACTTAGTGAGACGGGTGTCAAGAAAAATCCCAGAACAGGAATATAAAACGGAACAGAAAACATGGATAACAATCGTTGAAAAACATGTGCTCACCCACACCAAAGCGTGGGATGAAGCAGAGCGTCAGCAGTAAAACATGGGCAACACAGTAAGAAAATGATAGAGGAAGCTAAAACAATGTAGCAGATGGAAGTGGCTGGCTGACCGCAAGGAAAAAAGGGGAGGAGTCATCCTCTCTGCAATACACTAAAACCTCCAGCCTAAAATTTTAGGCCAGTGTCCAGACACATCACAAAACTTAAAAACCCTAGACACACACGTCTCATCATTAGCTAAAACAGAAGGCAGATCCTCATCAACTTGTGTTTCTGCCCGTGCATCACGATATAAAAAGCAGTCTGTTAAAATGTGCAGGACAGAGATGTGCACACCACAAGCATCACAAAACAGTGGATCCTCCCGCCGTAGTAAAAAGCTATGTGTGAGAGGACAGTGCCCGATCTGAAGACGTGTGAGGGCCACCTCCTCCCTCCTGAGAAACCGGCAGGAGGAACGCCACGGCCGAGTGGTTGACTTTATCAACCGCAGTTTATTGGCCGTCGTTGCCAGCTATTCGTCCTTCCACAACTCCATGCACTTCCTGTGGAGAGCAGCGATGACTGACTGCAAGGGAATAGGACACTGAACCACATCCTGCGCTCTGCAGGCCTCCTTGGCAGCCCGATCGGCCTGTTCATTGCCCCAGATGCCGACATGACCAGGCACCCAGCAGAAGGATATTTCTGTACCCCGCCGTTGGAGCAAGTACAGTTGGTTATGTATCAGCTGGACCATCGCCTCAGTCGGGTACAGGTTCTGCAGTGATTGTAAGGCACTAAGAGAATCGGAGCAGAGAAGAAATCGATCGCCCCGAACACGATTTAATCGCATGTTCAGAAAAAACAGAGCACTTTGAACGACTAAAGGTAGGACGCTAATATTTTGGACATGTACACTCGTATGTTCTGCGGAAATTATTAGCATTTCAACCATGTCGGTCTGCGAGTTCAGGATCAACATCAATATAGTGGCGCAACACCACCTTCCAGTAAAATGTGCCTGAGGCTTTCGTTGTCGGTATAAACTGAAGGTAATAGACCAGTGTGACTTTAGGAGATGTGATTTGAGCAGACGTGCAGGATGCCTCGCAGACGCAGGGACGAAGCGCACCGTCAGACGAGTGAGTTTGCAAGAGGATGCATTATTGGCATGAAACAATATGAAGCATGCATCCGGGAAATTGCTGCTCGAGTGGGACGAAGTGTTTCGGCAATGCAGTGGGTCTGCACCGAATGGTTCATGGAAGGCCTTAGAACAGAACGAGATGGATCAGGTTGCACCACTCAGACCACCACCGACGAGATCGACACCACATCCTAATGGCACTACTTAGCAAATATGCATTGTCCTCCACTCTGGCGCAACAGTGGTACAGTGCAACACATGCACTTTATTACGGCACGCGTTACGTGTGCATCGTCCAGTTCTCCGCCTATCTTTGACGAATGTGCAGAAACATGTAGACGGCAACGATGTACGGAATAGGGGCAGGGATTGCATCATATAGTGCTTTCGAACGAATCCAGGTTCTGTTTGGAAATTGTGGTCGTTTTCTGGTTCGCCGCAGATAGGGAGAGCAGCATCACGGAGACTGCATTCGCACAAGACATACAGCGCCAGCTCAAGGCGTTTTGGCGTGGGTTGCTACTGGGTACAACCACAAATCACAGCTGGTGTGTGTCCAGGGCACTACGACCAGCGTGAGCCACGTGATTGACATCCTGCGACCCATAGCCGTACTCTTTCTGCGCAACACGCCAGACGCCATATTCCAGCAAGACAATGCACGGCCACTTGTTCGACGAAATCGTATCTCCTTGTATCACACAATGTGAGCCTTTTGCCCTGTCCTATCAGATCACCAGACTTGTCGCCAATCGAGAATGTGTGAGATGTGGTGAAGCGACGAGTGCAAGGCTGTGACCCAATGCCAGTCACCACAGATGAACTTTGCAATCGTGTGAATGCAGCATGGATGGCTATACCACAGGACGACATTCGCGCATTGTATTTGTCTAGGCCATCACACATGGAAGAAGTTCTCAGGGCCCATGGAGAACGCTGTGCCTACTGGGTAACAGGATGCATGCTGAACCGAGATGACTGAAATGCTAATCATCTCTGCAGAATATACTAATATATATGTACTGTGAATATGAACGTCCTTTCGCTGCTCGTTCAAAGTGTTCTGATCTTTCTGATTATGAGTGAATTTACTGCGATTACTGTGATGGCAAGAGTTCGCATGATATACCATAGTTATCATGACTTATGGAATGACCCTCGTATAATGTATTCACCTGCATTTTCTTAAGTGGAGAAACTGTCTTAGAACAAGTCAGGTAACCGCCATCTGTCAAACAACCGACTGCAGGAGGTGTTGTGCTGGAGTAGGAGTTTCCAGGCCCCAGTGCAGCAAAACGACGACTTAGGGAGTAAGAGGCCTTCATTATGGTAACTACGCGCTAGAAAATAAACAGGCGTACCCAGAATGCCGGCCGCGGTGGCCGAGGGGTTCAAGGCGCTTCAGTATGGAACCGCGCGACCGCTACGGTCGCAGGTTCGAATCCTGTCACGGGCATGGATGTGTGTGATGTCCTTAGGTTAGTTAGGTTTAAGTAGTTCTAAGTTCTAGGGGACTGATGACCTCAGATGTTAAGTCCCATAGTGGTCAGAGCCATTTGAACCATATCCAGAATGCAACAGCGCTTATTTAGGAAGCTAACGAAACGGGAAAAGGTGGTACCACAGCTCCTGCCAGTCTCCTCCGGGTGCTAACAATAAACGAAGTTATTACCACTCAATAGCGACATCTGCCGGCTACGACCCGTTTTCTCTTCCAAAGTGGGGATGCTACGTAAAGCCAGTGGCCGCTCATAAACACCCCGCAAATCACTCTCATTCTCAAATGTTCTCAGATGCTAGCTGATACTCTCCATAAACAACCGTATTGGCGTGTGTACCTGATGCCATCCACTCCTGTCACGGTCAGCTGCTGACTTCGAGATGGAGACTACTGAAGACACATTGAAGGCAGGCAGGCTCCTGTTCTGGCTACTGTATGCAGACGACTCGGCGCCTTCCCTATGGGTGGCAACCTTCGGCTCTAAAGCGCGAGACCCCTGTTCGACCACATGCTAGGGGGCAGCCCGGTCTTCCTTGTCTCTTTCGTCAATTCCCGAAGGCTTCCATCAAGGCTGTACATCTCTCTGCGCGGACACGCGCCTTCGACGTTGATTATACTGGAGGCTACGACGAGTAGCATCCTTCCCTATGCTGTATTCTGCACTCTGGACTGGTCTCTCAGACTGGTTATGGTTCGTTGTCTCTTCCAGGTACAGCCATCCTACTGTCTCCAGCGAATAGTGTTGCTTATGCACTCTACTTCCCAGGCGTGCCTGCTGACAATGGCTTGCTGAGCTCTGTTGCCCACTGCGCCATCCTAGGGTCGACGGCCTTTCCTCCAGCAGTGACCTCATCTCTGTATCCAACATGAGTAAAAGTCTTGTTCAATCAGTGGTCTTTTATAGTTTCCAGTCACCAATACCGCCCTGAACCCACGTCTTTGCGAAAGACGGTGGCGTTTTTTCTCAACCTTTGCACACAGTTTAGGTCACACCACAGGCCTACACAGCTTGCTCTAAACGTGGAAAGTGTAAGATGAAGCAGATGAGGAGGAAAAAGAATCATATAATGTTCGAATACGGTGTTACTGATGTGCTGCTTTACAGTCATGCCAATTAAATATCGAAGCGCGATGTTGCAAAGCGACACGACTGTACTTGTATAGAGCACGTAAGGACAGTTACAGGGGAGACGAATGGTCGATTTAAGTTTATTGGATGAAGTGTAGCTTATCTGTAAAGGAGAAAGCGTATGGGACACTTGTGCCACCCATTCAAGAGTTGAGATTTCTCATGTTAAGAAATAAGAAAGAGTGATCTGCTTTACTTGGTAAAAAACATTCTACAGGCAAGGTTTGTCAGAAATAAAACGTTTACAGTCAAAAAGTACCTTGTGTATATGGCCATGTCCGTATATATAGCGCTCACAGGTGGTTGTTAAGTCTTAAAAAAGTACAGTATACAGTCTTCATCGTCAGAACTGTTACGACCTCTTATTAAGGAACGTTCAACGTTGCTCGTGCCATTTGGGTAATATTGCATTGCTGCTAGTTATTCTATCGTTAGACATATGTTGGACATGGTTTCTCCAGTTCAGTCGGTATTTTTCAGTTATATTTATAATAGGTTCAACATGTAGTTCTTGCCTAATATCGGTATTTCTTTTATGGTGTAACAATGAATATCCCTCTATAAAAATGGGGATTAGTCGTGATTAATCAGATGTTAGGTCCCAACGTTAGT
Source organism: Schistocerca gregaria (assembly GCF_023897955.1). NCBI lineage: Eukaryota > Metazoa > Arthropoda > Insecta > Orthoptera > Acrididae > Schistocerca > Schistocerca gregaria. Next base: position 106,221,866 of record NC_064921.1, on the reverse strand, counting down.
TACCATACAGCAGCAACGGTAACACTATTACATTGAAAATTTTAATTAATTTTTCTTTCTGTAGTTTATATTTTAATATACGATGGTTGGAACTTTAATGTTGGCAAATGTTTATTTACAGCTTACACAAAGCAAACAAATGTTTCAAAGTTTTCCTGTCCTTGAGAGTAGTCAGCACCATTGTGTACAACCCCGTGCCAGCAAGGTGGAAGTCGCAGGACACGTTTAGCAGCGCCAAATGTGTTGATAACATCGAGTGGAGCGGGCTACTGCCCGACGGATCCCTGTAACAGTTCTGAAACGAATGCCGTTCGACCAAATCAGTCGCAAGTTGGTGCCACACGAGACCGGGCATTGTCCTACAAAATGTTGGGTGGATCCTGCAGAAAGTGTCGCCGCTTCTTTCCCTAAGCTGTTCGTTTTTGGAACACAGCCTGCAAACCACCACACTCCCAGGGTTTAAGCCCTTGTGATTTCAACTTGATTCCTAAGATGAAGGAAGCACTTTTTGGCATTCGTTTCTGAGCTGTTACAGAGATCCGGGAAACAGACCGCTCCTCTCGAAATCCTACGAGCCAAATCTATCCTACGAGTTCTACATCACTGACATCTGGTTATACACAATTCTGGTGACTACTCTGAAGGACATTAAAACTGTGAAACATTTATCTGTTTTGTATAAGTTGTAAATAAACAGTTTCCATTATTAAAGTTACACCCCTCGTACATTGTATAGGTCCACGGAAATGTCTGAATCTGGCCAATTTTATTACATCATCTGACGTGGGAAACTCAAAATTGCACCCTACATATTTAAACTCGCTTACTGATCGATTCCCCCCCCCCCCCCCCCCCCCCCCCCCCATGAACCATGGACCTTGCCGTTGGTGGGGAGGCTTGCGTGCCTCAGCGATACAGATGGCCGTACCGTAGGTGCAACCACAACGGAGGGGTATCTGTTGAGAGGCCAGACAAACGTGTGGTTCCTGAAGAGGGGCAGCAGCCTTTTCAGTAGTTGCAGGGGCAACAGTCTGGATGATTGACTGATCTGGCCTTGCAACATTAACCAAAACGGCCTTGCTGTGCTGGTACTGCGAACGGCTGAAAGCAAGGGGAAACTACAGCCGTAATTTTTCCCGAGGACATGCAGCTTTACTGTATGATTAAATGATGATGGCATCCTCTTGGGTAAAATATTCCGGAGGTAAAATAGTCCCCCATTCGGATCTCCGGGCGGGGACTACTCAGGAGGATGTCGTTATCAGGAGGAAGAAAACTGGCGTTCTACGGATCGGAGCGTGGAATGTCAGATCCCTTAATCGGGCAGGTAGGTTAGAAAATTTAAAAAGGGAAATGGATAGGTTAAAGTTAGATATAGTGGGAATTAGTGAAGTTCGGTGGCAGGAGGAACAAGACTTCTGGTCAGGTGACTACAGGGTTATAAACACAAAATCAAATAGGGGTAATGCAGGAGTAGGTTTAATAATGAATAGGACAATAGGAATGCGGGTAAGCTACTACAAACAGCATAGTGAACGCATTATTGTGGCCAAGATAGATACGAAGCCCACACCTACTACAGTAGTACAAGTTTATATGCCAACTAGCTCTGCAGATGATGAAGAAATTGAAGAAATGTACGATGAAATAAAAGAAATTATTCAGATAGTGAAGGGAGAGGAAAATTTAATAGTAATGGGTGACTGGAATTTGAGTGTAGGAAAAGGGAGAGAAGGAAACATAGTAGGTGAATATGGATTGGGGCTAAGAAATGAAAGAGGAAGCCGCCTAGTAGAATTTTGCACAGAGCACAACTTAATCATAGCTAACACTTGGTTTAAGAATCATGAAAGAAGGTTGTATACGTGGAAGAACCCTGGAGATACTAAAAGGTATCAAATAAATTATATAATGGTAAGACAGAGATTTAGGAACCAGGTTTTAAGTTGTAAGACATTTCCAGGGGCAGATGTGGACTCGGACCACAATCTATTGGTTATGACCTGTAGATTAAAACGGAAGAAACTGCAAAAATGTGGGAAATTAAGGAGATGGGACCTGGATAAACTGAAAGAACCAGAGGTTGTACAGAGTTTCAGGGAGAGCATAAGGGGACAATTGACAGGAATAGGGGAAAGAAATACAGTAGAAGAAGAATGGGTAGCTCTGAGGGATGAAGTAGTGAAGGCAGCAGAGGATAAAGTAGGTAAAAAGACGAGGGCTGCTAGAAATCCTTGGGTAACAGAAGAAATATTGAATTTAATTGATGAAAGGAGAAAATATAAAAATGCAGTAAATGAAGCAGGCAAAAAGGAATACAGACGTCTCAAAAATGAGATCGACAGGAAGTGCAAAATGGCTAAACAGGGATGGCTAGAGGACAAATGTAAGGATGTAGCAGCTTATCTCACTAGGGGTAAGATAGATACTGCCTACAGGAAAATTAAAGAGACCTTTGGAGAGAAGAGAACCACGTGTATGAATATCAAGAGCTCAGATGGCAACCCAGTTCTAAGCAAAGAAGGGAAGGCAGAAAGGTGGAAGGAGTATATAGAAGGTTTATACAAGGGTGATGTACTTGAGGACAATATTATGGAAATGGAAGAGGATGTAGATGAAGACGAAATGGGAGATACGATACTGCGTGAAGAGTTTGACAGAGCACTGAAAGACCTGAGTCGAAACAAGGCCCCCGGAGTAGACAACATTCCATTAGAACTACTGACAGCCTTGGGAGAGCCAGTCATGACAAAACTCTACCAGCTGGTGAGCAAGATGTATGAGACAGGCGAAATACCCTCAGACTTCAAGAAGAATATAATAATTCCAATCCCAAAGAAAGCAGGTGTTGACAGATGTCAAAATTACCGAACTATCAGGTTAATAAGTCACAGCTGCAAAATACTAACGCGAATTCTTTACAGACGAATGGAAAAACTGGTAGATGCGGACCTCGGGGAGGATCAGTTTGGATTCCGTCGAAATGTTGGAACACGTGAGGCAATACTGACCTTACGACTTATCTTAGAAGAAAGATTAAGAAAAGGCAAACCTACGTTTCTAGCATTTGTAGACTTAGAGAAAGCTTTTGACAATGTTGACTGGAATACTCTTTTTCAAATTCTAAAGGTGGCAGAGGTAAAATACAGGGAGCGAAAGGCTATTTACAATTTGTACAGAAACCAGATGGCAGTCATAAAAGTCGAGGGGCATGAAAGGGAAGCAGTGGTTGGGAAAGGAGTGAGACAGGGTTGTAGCCTCTCCCCGATGTTATTCAATCTGTATATTGAGCAAGCAGTAAAGGAAACAAAAGAAAAATTTGGAGTAGGTATTAAAATTCATGGAGACGAAGTAAAAACTTTGAGGTTCGCCGATGACATTGTAATTCTGTCAGAGACGGCAAAGGACTTGGAAGAGCAGTTGAACGGAATGGACAGTGTCTTGAAAGGAGGATATAAGATGAACATCAACAAAAGCAAAACGAGGATAATGGAATGTAGTCAAATTAAATCGGGTGATGCTGAGGGAATTAGATTAGGAAATGAGACACTTCAAGTAGTAAAGGAGTTTTGCTATTTAGGAAGTAAAATAACTGATGATGGTCGAAGTAGAGAGGATATAAAATGTAGACTGGCAATGGCAAGGAAAGCGTTTCTGAAGAAGAGAAATTTGTTAACATCGAATATAGATTTATGTATCAGGAAGTCGTTTCTGAAAGTATTTGTTTGGAGTGTAGCCATGTATGGAAGTGAAACATGGACGATAACTAGTTTGGACAAGAAGAGAATAGAAGCTTTCGAAATGTGGTGCTACAGAAGAATACTGAAGATAAGGTGGATAGATCACGTAACTAATGAGGAGGTATTGAATAGGATTGGGGAGAAGAGAAGTTTGTGGCACAACTTGACTAGAAGAAGGGATCGGTTGGTAGGACATGTTTTGAGGCATCAAGGGATCACAAATTTAGCGTTGGAGGGCAGCGTGGAGGGTAAAAATCGTAGATGGAGATCGAGAGATGAGTACACTAAGCAGATTCAGAAGGATGTGGGTTGCAGTAGGTACTGGGAGATGAAGCAGCTTGCACAGGATAGAGTAGCATGGAGAGCTGCATCAAACCAGTCTCAGGACTGAAGACAACAACAACAACAACTGATCAATTGTTTGTCCGTCTATAACAATTTTGGCTCTTAAGGGTTCCAGGCCTTGAAATGCAATCACTTTTGTTGTATCTGTTGATATTCTCATTCCGTATTTAGCGGCAGTTTTACTCCATTTGTGTACTTAAATTTGAACTTTTCTTCAGATTCTCCTATTTTAATCTAATCATCAGTTAATAGTATCATCATAAATTTTAAATTATCACTTCTTAATGTGTCGTTTAATAAAATCAACCGTTTGCGAGTGATATCGTCAATGTAAACATTAAAAAGGGTGGCGGACAGTGGGCGGCCTTGTCTGATTCCTTGATTGATATCGGCGGAATTCTGTCCTATTCCTCACAGTACGGATCCTCAGTTTATTAATTTTTTTGTTATAACTGAACTGTCTTAGATGAACTGGAACTCTCAATTCTCTAAGTGATTCCCATAGCATTTTTCGCGTAACCTCGTCAATCGCCTTTTCGTAGTTGATAAGACATAGCTAGTATCAAATGAAACAATAAGTTTACTGTTACCAGTCACTGTTTATTTGTTTCCACGACGCGTTTCGAAGGTTTAAACCTCCATCATCAGGTGGATATACATCGGTTAATATGGCATTTGTGTGTTTGTGTTGTGTTACGATTTCTTTGGAGGAAGTTGTGACACTGTCTCCAGTGGTCACAGGATCCTTTCACAGTCGTAACACATCACATGAACACTATCGTATTGTGTAAACAACTTTTTTTGTTTTTTTGATTACACAATATGATAGTGTTCATGTGATGTGTTACGACTGTGAAAGGATCCTGTGACCACTGGAGACAGTGTCACAACTTCCTCCAAAGAAATCGTAACACAACACAAACACACAAATGCCATATTAACCGATGTATATCCACCTGATGATGGAGGTTTAAACCTTCGAAACGCGTCGTGGAAACAAATAAACAGTGACTGGTAACAGTAAACTTATTGTTTCATTTAATGTCAATAACAGTTACGGTAAAGCCTAACCTAAAAATGTTCGCATTTAGAGCTAGTATCCTAAATTCCCTTCTTTTCTCGATTACATGTGCCAAAGTGAAAAGACAATCAGAACATCATCTGCCCGTTCTAAAATCATGTTGCTTCTCTAACATGCGTGCTTCCGCTTTTGGTACTAATCTCTTATTTATAATTTTAGCATGCAGTCTATAAAACGAATTTAGTAGACTTATTCCTCCATAAACAATCGCCTTTCTTGTAAACAGGGCATACTAAAGCTTCATTCCATTCATCTCGTACATGTCCGCTCAGCCAGCAAGCATCTATAAAGTTTAAGAGTCTAGGATTTAGTTGCTAAGATGCATAGATGCATATACAACGAAATATAGAGTGGGCACATCTTTTTACGTTAGCTAATATAGACAGATCTGTCGTACATTTTACTCTATTATGTTTTTTTTAAGACTTAACTGTTATCTGTGGGGACTACATATACGGACACGTGATCACGTGCGCAAGGTGCTTTTTGATTATAAACCTTTTATTTCTGACGAACCTTTGCAAAGTGTCGAATCCTGCCCAGTGGTCGAAATGGAGTGTAGGAAATCTGCTTTCTCGGATCGCCAGACAACAATTCAAACAAATCGTGTTAATGAGCTTTATTACAAAAAAGAAAGTGACAATACTTAACATTGACAAATACGTAGATGTGTCGCAAGCAAATGGCGAGATAAACAATAAGCAAGTTTCTTCAGTGAAGACAGTGCTACATCGTGCAAGCGAAATCACCAGTCCTGAAACTATTCTTGAACTGGGCCGCGGACAATCGGACGCAGCTGTAACGGCTCCATGTAAGCCGCTACATGGCTCGACCCCACAACTAAAGACACCTGAGTGCCCTTCCGACACTCAGGGAAGAGCCTGATGATAATTAGTAAGATAGGAATAGTTAAATATAGACGATCATTTTAATATTAGATATGGTAATTGCCTGCAAAGTGTGAAGGCGAACGTATGATGAGGTATGCGTGAGATGTCGGCGGTGGGTGTGCTATAGGCATAGTGGAAGTGTAGCCAACCTCGAATCCAGTAGAGCGCGACTGCACTGGACCAGAGAGGCATAAGCTCCACGCGCGTCATTAGCGCTCGTTAGGTTCGCAAATAACCGTGTGCGGTATCTCTGCGTCCTTGCGGCCACGATGTGTGGACCCGGACGAGGGAGACCGTATCGGGGTTGTTGCTGGGAAGACCTGGGTGAGTAAGCACGCTCTGCTCTATCGCTCCGATAGTTAGCGAAGATTTAGAATTCCATGTTCACTTTGAACTTGGAAGCAGCTTCCCTGCTGAGGAAAGCCACTATGGTATTTCCTAGAATCATTTCGGTTAGGAGAGATAGGCAGATGATTTCTTTTGCCGAGTAATTTCATGGGAATTTGTGTTCACTGCACTTGGGAGTGAACAGGCTCTCATTGCCGAGTAATACTCAGAATTGCTCAATTTGCATTTCAGTGTGAGTGTGCAAAGTGTATTTTATTTAAATGTGTTTATTGACTACTGATTGTGGAGAGATTGGTAACACGTGGTCCGCAGACCCTGTGCATTTCTTGGTGAGAAGCTTCAGCTCGACGTAATCTCATTTCGTGATCGAGCTGGATCTTCTACGCAAATTCACGCGTGTGATTTAATTGTTTCTTCATAATATCTAGTAAAACTCGCGGAGTTAGTTAAACGTGAAGACGGGAGTTGCCCGAATTAAAGCTACAGTTGGAGCCATGCGCTCTCCCCCTTCCTCTTTTATCTGTTCCCTTATCATTTCACAGAATATTTGGTATGCGTATTTCAGTTAATCACCTGTCTATGTCCCACTCATGGGCATATTTCATTTAATAAACTCTGTAAGGTGGTATTAAAACTTCATTATAATAATATTCTAATTCTAACTTGATCAAAACCACCGAATAAACCGTTAGTTTGAGTATTGATGCTTGTTGCTGCAAATGGCCGCCGGCGTCTTCTATAGTACAGGTGCCATTTATAAAATTGAGGATGCCTGCCAAGGGTGCGGAAAGCAAGTATCATGCACAGCCTTTAAGTCCTCTTCGCACAGAGGCCGCTGCTGTCGCGTTGTTGTCCTGGAAACGGGTCGGTCAGCGTGCGATTGGCTGACGTCTTCTGCACAGCGCTCTCTGCTCTCTCGTTCCCAACTGGCGTGCCGGCGCTTGACTTTACGACGTAACAAATAGTGTGCTACATTTTATGTACTAATATGAGAACTTGACATGAGGTTCCAGCTCACAATAAATACGTTTCGTAATAACAATTACTGAAGACCAGGTGATGACAGTAAAGCCTTTCGGAATTGGTTGTAGAAATTTTTCTTACCATTCAAGACTACTATCGATACGGGAGTGATCAACAACAGGTTGAAGCAATTCAGAGCCGGGCTGCTAGATTTCTTACTAATAGGTACTATCAAGACGAGAGTGTTATTCAAATGATATGTTAACACAAATTCCTGGAGAGAAGAAGACGTTCTTTCCGTGAACCACTATTGAGATCGTCTAGAGAACAGGCATTTGCTAGAAACTACAAAATGATTCTACTGCCACCAGTACGTACAATGGTAAGCTAAAACATTATGGGCACTACCGGCTGCAACGTTGGATGCCGCCTGGTGGCGTTGCGCGCATTTGACGTAGCAACAGAAACATGTAAACGGAGAAGACTCGGTCAGCAGATGACCTTAGCGAAGATTTTCGCTGCAGAAGGGCAAATCCATTGACATAAACGACTCTGACAAAGGGCAGATTATTATTAAAGAAAGCCTCTGAACGAGTATCTTGAGTACGGCGAAACTAGTAGAATGTTGACGTGCTGGTGTCGTGAGCATCTAGGGAAAGAGATGGAACACACTGAATGCCATTGCGATGACCACGAAAAATATTCAGAACAGAGAGTAAACATTCACTTAACGATTTCCTGAGAGTCAATCTCCACTCCTAATTTAACAGTATAAATATATACAAGATGTGGCTTGAATTCAAAGAAATAATATCGACAGCTATTAAGAGATTTATACCACATAAATTAACAAAAACGGAGCTGATTCCCCATGGTACACAAAACGGGTCAGAACACTGTTGCAGAAATAACGAAAAAAGCATGCAACATTTAAAAGAAATCAAAATCTCCAAGATTGGCGATCTTTTACAGAAGCTCGAGATTTAGTGCGGACTTCAATCCAAGATGCTTATAACAGTTTCCACAACGAAACTTTCTCTCGAAACCTGGTAGAAAATCCAAAGAGGCTCTGATCGTATGTAAAGTATGCTAGTGGCAATATACAGTCAGTGTCTTCTCCGAGCGATAGCAATGGAAATACTAGCGACAACAGTGCTGTCAAAGCGGAATGATTAAGCACAGCCTTCCGAAATTCCTTCACTAAAGAAGACGAACTGAATATTGAAGAATTCGAAACAAGAACAGCGGCGAACAAATGTCCTCTGAATAGTGTAGCAACTTAAATCACTTAATAAAAGCAAGTCTTCCGGTCCATGCCTTATACCAATAAGGGTCCCTTCAGAGTACGCTGATACAGTAGCTCCATACTAAACAATCATATACAACCGCGAGCTCGACGAAAAATCCGTTCCCAAAGACTTGAAAGTTTCACAAATCACACCAATATTCAGGAAGAGTAATAGGAGTAACCCACTGAATATCATTAACGTCGATATGCAGCAGGAGTTTGGAGAATATATTGTGTTCGAACTCCATGATTTGGTTCAAATGGCTCTGAGCACTATGGGACTTAACATCTATGGTCATCAGTCCCTTAGAACTTAGTACTTAAACCTAACTAACGTAAGGACATCACACAACACCCAGCCATCACGAGGCAGAGAAAATCCCTGACCCCCCCCTCCCCCCCCCCCCCCCCCCCCCCCGGGAATCGAACCCGGGAACCCGGGTGTGGGAAGCGAGGACGCTACCACACGACCACGAGATGCGGGCCGCCGTGATTTACCTCGAGGAGAACGGTCTACTGAACACAGTCAACACGGATTTAGGAAACATCATTCTTGTGAAATACAACTAGCCCTTTACACACACGAAGTGTTGAGCGCTATTGAAAAGCGATTTCAAATTGATTCTGCACTTCTAGTTTTCCAGAAGGCTTTTGGCACTGTATTACGCAAGCAGCTTGCAGTGAAATTGAATGCACATTCAATACCCCATCAGTTATGTGACTGCATTCGCGATTTCCTGTCGGAGAGGTCATAGATGGATCTTAAGGCCATAAATTCAAGTAAAAAAAGAATTACAGTCACAAACAACTTCATTCGAAAAGAACAAATAGAAAATGTTGTGGGGAAGGCAAAGCAAAGACTGCTGTTATTGGCAGTACACTTGGAAAATGTAACATATTTACTAGGCTGCCCACATTATACTTGTTCGTCCTATTTTGAAATACTGCAGTTCCATGTGGGCTACTTAGCAGATAGTATTAACAGAGTACATCGAGAACGTTCAAAGAACGGCAGCACATTTACTATTATAGAGAAATACGGTAGAGAGTGTCACTGACATGATGAGGATTTGGGGTGGATATTATTAAAACAAAGACATTTTTCGCTGCAGCAGATTCTTCTCACGAAATCTGAATTATCAACTCTCTCCATAGAATGCGAAAATATTTAGTTGACGCCAGCCTACACAGAGAGAAACGATCATGGCAATAACATAAGGGAAATCAGTGCTTGCATGGAATGATGCAGATGTTCGTTTTTTCCACATGCTGTTCGAAAGTAGATTAATGGAGGATTATTGTCAGTAGCAGAACAAAGTTCATATGACACCACTCTCCACTGTTGCCAAATTTATTCAATATGGCGGATCCAAGATGGCGGCGATAGATATTGAAATGTCGCAACAATGTCATGATGGTAATTTCGAACTTTGGAGGGAAAATAGGTCAATTGGGCTATCTCCACCAACCTAAACCCCTCCCCTCCGGCGTCCCCCTCCCACCACCCCTACCCCAGAAAATGCCAGAAAGTTCAAATTCCATCAGGACAATGCAACAAACCACGGTTACCTCCACTAACCTAAAAAAACGTCGAGAAAAAAAGTTAACTTGGGCTACCTCTATTAACCTAAGTCTTCCAACCATCACCTCTTCCGGAAATTGGCAGGAAAAGGCATCAGCCTGTGTTGGATAGGATGGACATAAGTCTTTATTTTGCAGACAGTCTTTATTTAAACAATTAGGGGCAGTACCTCCACCCAGTGTGTTCACCGTGAGGTGTCCTGACCTAGTACACAGTACTACCACCAGAGGGCACTGTCGTCCCTCCTGTGACATAACCCACATGGTTCAAATGGCTCTGAGCACTATGGGACTAAACATCTATGGTCATCAGTCCACTAGAACTTAGAACTACTTAAACCTAACTAACCTTAGGACAACACACAACACCCAGCCATCACTAGGCAGAGAAAATCCCTGACCCCGCCGGGAATCGACCTGGGAACCCGGGCGCGGGAAGCGAGAACGCTACCGCACGACCACGAGATGCGGGCTAACCCACATGGCGGTGTGAGCTGCTGCAGAGAGGAAGAACTGTACTTAATTTACTTTTGAACAATTTATTTATGGATTTAACATAATATATTTATTACACTGATACAAAACACTCGCAGTGACGTGCTTGGTGTCACAATGTACAGTACACAGCATACAGTCATACAAGCAACTCGTAAATTGCCAAAAAATAATGCGTGTGTAACGCGATGCAAGCATGCTCACAACACTTAAACAGCAGAAAATAATCCAGTGTACAAACACTCACTGCATGTAAAAAACGCTTTCGAAATATCATCTACGTGGCATATCAGAGGTTCCAACGCAGGCATGCGTCGATAATTCAGATTTCGTGAGAAGAATCTTCCGCAGCGAAAAATGACTGTTTTAATAATATCCACCCCAAATCCTCATCATGTCAGTGACACTCTCTACCGTATTTCTCTATAATAGTAAATGTGCTGCCGTTCTTTGAACTTTCTCGATGTACTCTGTTAATACTATCTGCGTCGATGTCGCCATGAACCGCCACCGCTGCAGATGGCAGCCAGCAGGTAAAAGCCGCATCCACAGTTAAAGTTCTTCGTGTGTTGTACTGACATCACAGAACTCCAATGAGCACCTGCACCGCCCGCCGTCTTCTATCCACTGGATTGCACAGGACGCTACTGCACACACTCCCAAGAGTCATGAAGCACTTGTGGTCCTCGCAAATAATTGAGCAGCCGAGACACTGCAGTGAGCTACCGCCGCTGCCAACGGCACCCTGCAGTGAAAGCTGCACCTACAGTTACAGTTCTTCAAGCATTATACTGACGTCACAGAACTCCTATGCCCGGACGCACTGCCCATCATCTCCTGTCCACTGCACTGCACTGCACAGCACATTACCAGACATGCTCCTAGGAGTCGGGATGCACATGTGGCTCCCGAAAATAAACGATGCGGTCGTCAGCTGCCGAGACATGCACAGGTGCCCTTCATGTCCCGCAAGCATGAGGCGGCGGCATCCCTTTCATATTTGACGACTGAGAAATTACTTTTAAAATACGTGTTCACCTAGGCACCATTGCTGGCATGATAACGCATAGCTGTGGTGCGGGTCTGCCACCAGGAGAGATGTTTGCACAGGAGCTAAAAGGTTTTCAATGTTATACTGATGTCACATGTTTATGTAAACAACAGGCAAGTCCCCCGTCTGGCTGCACTATAGAAATCTGTTCCAGAATGACATCAACTAATTTATCTCTAGCAATTGTAATGGGTCAGCACATTCATCACTGAATTTATCCATCAAACTGAAGCTGCTACCGATATGGTTGCACTGTTCACCATTGTTTTCTGAAGATGAGACTTCCAGTCACAAAACAATTTTTTTCAGATCGCCATATTTCACTGACAGTTAAACCCTGCAAAAGTGGCATACAGATCGTCAAATATCTAAAGACTTTTACTCAATCCCACTTCTCTGTCACTGAGGGTGAAAGTTTGAATATTAGAGCATGAAACCGATCTACAACCTGGTAAACATACAATTCATATCCTGCACCATACAGTATCGCCCCGTTTGCATCATTCATATAGCTATCGACGATCAGACATTCGTACACATACCGCAAAGACACACATTCCTCAGAGCTCTAGATATCTTCCCGCACCAAACAATCACAAGTCACCCGCTTCCGACGCATGACAGGAGCACCCTCGGCAGACTGAAGTCACTCTCCGAACTGTTCTACAAAGACAGGCTCGTTTCTGCACCAATTCCCAGACTCTGGGGATTACAAGAACATTTGTATTTTCACATGGTTTGCTGGAGTATTATACCATTTACGCCATACTTAACGATATGATGCACATTGCAATATGTTTTGCATAGCAGTATCGCTCATGCAACACAGTTCTGATGATCTACGTCTACATCTACATGACTACTCTGCAATTCACATTTAAGTGCTTGGCAGAGGGTTCATCGAACCACAATCATACATCTCTCTACTATTCCACTCCCGAACAGCGAGCGGGAAAAACGATCACCTAAACCTTTCTGTTCGAGCTCTGATTTCTCTTATTTTATTTTGATGATCATTCCTACCTATGTAGGTTGGGCTCAACAAAATATTTTCGCATTCGGAAGAGAAAGTTGGTGACTGAAATTTCGTAAAAAGGTCTCGCCGCGACGAAAAACGTCTATGCTGTAATGACTTCCATCCCAACTCGTGTATCATATCTGCCACACTCTCTCCCCTATAACGCGATAATACAAAACGAGCTGCCCTTCTTTGCACCCTCTCGATGTCCTCCGTCAATCCCACCTGGTAAGGATCCCACACCGCGCAGCAATATTCTAACAGAGGACGAACGAGTGTAGTGTAAGCTGTCTCTTTAGTGGACTTGTTGCATCTTCTAAGTGTCCTGCCAATGAAACGCAACCTTTGGCTCGCCTTCCCGACAATATTATCTATGTGGTCCTTCCAACTGAAGTTGTTTGTAATTTTAACACCCAGGTACTTAGTTGAATTGACAGCCTTGAGAATTGTACTATTTATCGAGTAATCGAATTCCAACGGAGTTCTTTTGGAACTCATGTGGATCATCTCACACTTTTCGTTATTTAGCGTCAACTGCCACCTGACACACCATACAGCAATCTTTTCTAAATCGCTTTGCAGCTGATACTGGTCTTCGGATGACCTTACTAGACGGTAAATTACAGCATCATCTGCGAACAGTCTAAGAGAACGGCTCAGATTGTCACCCAGGTCATTTATATAGATCAGGAACAGTAGAGGTCCCAGGACGCTTCCCTGGGGAACACCTGATATCACTTCAGTTTTACTCGATGATTTGCCGTCTATTACTACGAACTGCGACCTTCCTGACAGGAAATCACGAATCCAGTCGCACAACTGAGACGATACCCCATAGCTCCACAGCTTGATTAGAAGTCGCTTGTGAGGAACGGTGTCAAAAGCTTTCCGGAAATCTAGAAATACGGAATCAACTTGAGATCCCCTGTCGATAGCGGCCATTACTTCGTGCGAATAAAGAGCTAGCTGCGTTGCACAAGAGCGATGTTTTCTGAAGCCATGCTGATTACGTGTCAATAGATCGTTCCCTTCGAGGTGATTCATAATGTTTGAATACAGTATATGCTCCAAAACCCTACTGCAAACCGACGTCAATGATATAGGTCTGTAGTTAAATGGATTACTCCTACTACCCTTCTTGAACACTGGTGCGACCTGCGCAATTTTCCAATCTGTAGGTACAGATCTATCGGTGAGCGAGCGGTTGTATATGAGTGCTAAGTAGGGAGCTATAGTATCAGCGTAATCTGAAAGGAACCTAATCGGTATACAATCTGGACCTGAAGACTTGCCCGTATCAAGCGATTTGAGTTGCTTCGCAACCCCTAAGGTATCTACTTCTAAGAAACTCATGCTAGCAGATGTTCGTGTTTCAAATTCTGGAATATTCCATTCGTCTTCCCTGGTGAAGGAATTTCGGAAAACTGCGTTCAATAACTCCGCTTTAGCGGCGCAGTCGTCGATAACAGTACCATCGGCACTGCGCAGCGAAGGTATTGACTGCGTCTTGCCGCTTGTGTACTTTACATACGACCAGAATTTCTTCGGATTTTCTAGCAAATTTCGAGACAATGTTTCGTTGTGGAACCTATTAAAGGCATCTCGCATCGAAGTACGTGCCAAATTTCGCGCGTCTGTAAATTTTAGCCCATCTTCAGGATTTCGCGTTCTTCTGAACTTCGCATGCTTTTTCCGTTGCCTCTGCAACAGCGTTCGGACCTTTTTTGTGTACCATGGGGGATCCGTTCCATCTCTTACCAATTTATGAGGTATGAATATCTCAATTGCTGTTGCTACTATATCTTTGAATTTGAGCCACATCTCGTCTACATTCGCATAGTCAGTTCGGAAGGAATGGAAATTGTCTTTTAGGAAGGCTTCTAGTGGCACTTTATCCGCTTTTTTTAAATAAAATTATTTTGCGTTTGTTTCTGATGGATTTGGAAGAAATGGTATTGAGCCTAGCTACAATGACCTTGTGATCACTAATCCCTGTATCAGTCATGATGCTCTCTATCAGCTCTGGATTGTTTGTGGCCAAGAGGTCAAGTGTGTTTTCGCAACCATTTACAATTCGCGTGGGTTCGTGGACTAACTGCTCTAAATAATTTTCGGAGAATGCATTTAGGACAATCTCGGAAGACGTTTTGTGCCTACCACCGGTTTTGAACAAGTATTTTTGCCAACATACCGAGGGTAGGTTGAAGTCCCCACCAACTATAACCGTATGAGTGGGGTATTTATTTGTTACGAGACTCAAACTTTCTCTGAACTGTTCCGCAACTGTATCATCGGAGTCTGGGGGTCGGTAGAAGGAGCCAATTATTAACTTAATTCGGCTGTTAAGTATAACCTCCACCCACACCAATTCGCACAGAGTATCTACTTCGACTTCACTACAAGATAAACCACTACTGACAGACACCAACACTCCACCACCAATTCTGCCTAATCTATCTTTCCTGAACACCGTCTGAGACTTCGTAAAAATTTCTGCAGAACTTATTTCAGGCTTTAGCCAGCTTTCTGTACCTATAACGATATCAGCTTCTGTGCTTTCTATTAGCGCTTGAAGCTCAGGGACTTTTCCATAGACTGGAAAATTATTTCTCTAGAAAGCCAAAACCTTACCGAGGTGGAGTGAGCTGTAAACTACTGAGTAATTAGAAACTCATCCCATGCGCGAAGACCTTTATGCAAAAACTCGAAATAAATAGAGGAAAGTGATACTTCCACTCACGAATACCGATGTAGGTGATGTAACAGATTCCTAATCATCCCTATAATTTACAAAGTCAACTAAGGTGTTTCTCATGTCTAGAGAACCAGCACACATAGCACACATGTCTTCCAACTGTCTTTCACCTGCTAGATGCGCAAACCACAGTTGATGGTATCTTAACTAAATAAAGGCGCAAAATCTGCAACCACCAGTCCATATTGAATCTTCTCGAAATTTCACCTGATGACAAAACTGTCCATCACATACTAAGTATTAGTTCGCTATTAGGCCATCTAGAGTTTTCGACACATGGGAGGAGCGATATGTGGTAAAAATCTTATTGAGTTGTCTTTTGGATGAAGTTAGTCCAGATTGTGTTGCATGAGCGATACTGCTATGCAAAACATATTTCAATGTGCTTGATATCGTGAAGTATGGCGTAAATGGTATAATACTCCGGCAAACCATGTGAAAATACATATGTTCTTGTAATCCCCAGAGTCTGTCTTTGTAGAACTGTTCGGAGAGTGACTTCAGTCCGCTGAGGGTGCTCCCGTCATGCATCGGAAGTGGATGACTTGTGATTGTTTGGTGCGGGAAGATATCTAGAGCTCTGAGGAATGTGTGTCTTTGCGGTATGTGTACGAATGTCTGATCGTCGATAGCTATATGAATGATGCAAACGGGGCGATACTGTATGGTGCTGGATATGAATTGTATGTTTACCAGGTTGTAGATTGGTTTCATATTCTAATATATAAGCTTCCGGTCTCAGTGGCAGCCAGTGTAAATGTGTCGTAAGGTCCATGTGCATATACTGTCTGTCTTCGTGGTATATGTACGAGTTCCTGGCGGTCAATAACTTTATGAATGATGCAAAAGGGGCGGTTTTGTATGATGCAACATACGAATTGTGTGATTACTACATCGACACAGTACGGCGTTGTATATTGTTGGGTTGGAGATCGATTTCATGCTTTAATATTGAACCTTTCATCCTCAGTGGCAGAGAAGTGGAATTGAGTAAGAGTCTTTAGGTATTTGACGATCAGTATGCCGCTTTTGCAGGGTTTAACTGTTAGTGAAATATGGCGATCTGTAAAACATAGGTTTGCGACTGGAAGTCTCATATACAGAAAACAATGGCGGACAGTGCAACCACATTGGCAGCAGCATCAGTTTGATGGGTAAATTCAGTGATGAATGGGCTGACCCATTAGGATTGCTAGAGAGAAAGCAGTTGGTGTCGTTCTGGAACAGATTGCTATAGCGCGTCCAGAGGGGGAACTTGTCTCTTGTTTACATAGACATGTGGCATCAGTATAACACTGAGAACCTTTTAGCTGCTATGCAAACATCTCTCCTGGTGCAGACTCGCACCACAGCTATGCGTCATCATGCCAGCAATGGTGCCTAGGTGAACACGTATTTTCAAAGTAATTTCTCAGTCGTCAAATATGAAAGGGATGCCGCCCCTCATGCTTGCGGGACGTGAAGGGCACCTGTGCATGTCTCGGCAGCTGACGACCACGCCGCAAGTACATACCGACTCCTGGGAACACGTGTGGTAAAATCCTGTGTGGTGGAGTGGACAGGAGATGACGGGTAGCACAGGTTCTTATTGGAATTTTGTGATGTCAGTACAACACTCGAAGAACTCGAACTGTAGAAGTGGTTTTTACCTGCTGGCTGCCATCAGCAGCGGCGACATTGACGTGTGTATGTGTTGGAGCCTCTGATATGTCACGTTGATGATAGTCCAAAAGTATTTTTTATGTGCAATGAGTGTGCACTGCATTATTTCCGGCTGTTTAAGCGTTGTGAGCGTGCGTGCATAGCGTTACACAAGCATTATTTTTTGCCAATTGACCATATATCATTTTACAGCATTATTTACGAGTACTTTGCAGGTCCGTAAACTGTGTATTGTGAACCCAAGCACGTCAGTGCGAGTGTTTTGTATTATAGTAATAAATATACTATGTCAAATCAGTCCCTAAATAAATTGTTTGAAAACTAAATAATGTGCACTCCTTCCTCTCTCCATCATTCCAGAACAGGTTGAGTCCATTTTCTGCTATTTTTCCCCTCCAGACCGTCATATTGTACTACATCACGGGAGGGATGACTGTGCCCTTTAATGACAATACTGTGTACTAGGTCAGTTGGTCTCCGAACTTCTTGGTGAAGACATTGGGTGGAGGTGCTGCCTGTAATTGTTTAAATAAAGACTGCCTACAAAATAAAGACTTACGTCCATCCTATCCAGCATAGGTTAATGCCTTTTCGTGCCAATTCCTAGGAGGAGGTGGCAGTCAGATGACTTACGTTAGTGGAGGTAGCCCAAGTGACCTATTTTCCAGCCATTTTCTTAGGTTAGTGGAGGTAGCCATGGTGTGTTGCATTGTCCTGATGGAATTCGAGCTTACCATCATTTTCTGGGGGAGGGGAGGAGCGAGAGGGAAGGGGAAGGAAACGGGGTTGGATTAGTGTAGGTAGTCTATTTGATCTATTTTCTCCCCAAAATTTGAACTTCTCACCATGACTTAATCGCAACGTTGATATATCTTTTGCCGCCATCTTGGCTCCGCCATCTTGAATAAATTTTTTCAACAGTGGAGATGTGGCCATACGAAATTCGTTCTTCTGCTATTGCCAAGGTGGTTTGATCAGCACGCTTCCAGGCACTTAAGTGTCATTTTCGGAGTACCCATTTAGATGTAGATGCACACAATGTCCGAATAGTGTAATTATCAGTGCACCTACCTAGCAAGTAGACTCGGGTACATTAATGCTTTGAATCCCAGTCCGGCACAAATTTTCAGCTTCAAATGGCTCTGGGCACTATGGGACTTAACTTCTGAGGTCATCAGTTCCCCAGAACCAAGAACTACTTAAACCTAACTAACTTAAGGACACCACACACATCCATGTTCGAGGCAGGATTCGAATCTGTGACCGTAGCGGTCGCGCGGTTCCACACTGAAGCGCCTAGAACCGCTCGGTCACACTGGCCGGCTTTCAACTTCAGCAATTGATTTAAATCAATACCCACTAGCAATTAGTGTCAGTCTTTTCTTTGTGTCTTGATTAATAATGTCTGCGGCATCAAAATGAGCCTGTTCTTTCAGGCATGTTCGAAAGAACCGACACCACAGGTATAAAATAAACGATACATTATCCGACATCTCATTTTCCTCGAAGTGTAGCGGTCGAGCGGCACTCCCTATCGATTTCGTACTGAGCCTGTAACATAAAGCTTCATTTTTCGTGGAACCAAGCTGCGGGGCTAACGTGAAACGAAAGCTTTACCAACTGGGCAACCCGACCCCTGCTTTAAACCTAGACTCAAAACTTCAGTTCGATGATATCTCTCCAGTGCTCAGGTGCAAAATATACTTAAAATTTTGTAACAGCAGTTCCTGATCGTTCTATATAATATCGAAATCTCTTGCTATTGGCTACTTGGATTCCTGTGGCAGTTACATACCTTGAAAGAGAAGCAGCTCTAAGTATATTGTTTCATGTATTTTAATTTTAACTTCCATTTAAAGGTTTTTAAGAATTTGATAAGTTCGTTGGTGGCCCATCGAATGTCAACGCTGCTAGCTGTCCTCAGAGGGCACGGGCGCAGCACGAAAATAATCATCTTGTGGTGTTGCAGTTCTTCTCGTTATGTCAGTGCTAGCCACGAAAATAGAATGAGGGATTCCGCCTTATGCAAGAGACCTTTTTTCCATTTTGTTTCACCCAGGCATGTTTCAGCACTTTTTGTGCTATCTTCAGTGGGTTCTTCGCTAAATGTTAATAAGTAACAACAATTTTACAGTCAGAAAATAAAAAATAACTCACTGAACATAGCACAAAAAGTGCTGAAACATGTCTAGGTGACCGAGCGAGGTGGCGCAGTGGTTAGCACACTGGACTCGCATTCGGGAGGACGACGGTTCAATCCCGCATCCGGCCACCCTGATTTAGGTTTTCCGTGATTTCCCTAAATCACTGCAGGCAAATGCCGGGATGGTTCCTCTGAAAGGGCACGGCCGACTTCCTTCCCCATCCTTCCGTACACCGATGAGACCGATGACCACGCTGTCTGGTCTCCTTCCCCCAACAACCAACCAACCTTAAATCGCTCCAGGCAAATCCCGGGATGGTTCCTTTGAAAGGGCATGGCCGACTTACTTCCCCATCTTTCCCTAATCCGATGAGACGGATGACCTCGCGGTTTGGTCTCTTCCCCCAAACAACCCCAACCCCCTCTCCCCGCCCCATGTCTGGGTGAAACAAAACAGAAAAAAGGGGTCTTGCATAAGGCGGAATCCCTCATCCTATAGCATGAAAATATATTCTTAAGCCATGCACAGGCACGGATCCGGGACTGGGTGACAGCAGCAGCCCGCACAGGGAGAAGGCGCCACTATTGTGTGCCTAGCTGCTCCCATACCAGACACAGGAGCTTCCTGGGGCAGCGCAGCGGGAGTTGGAGCCGTCAGCTGACAGGGGAACAAGCCGCTGATCTCGTAGCCACTGGTGTGCACCACAGCACTAACATCAACCGATTCCAGGACGAAGAAAGGTGTGGGTCTCTTAGTGGTGGCCACGTCTAGCTGAGACCGTGAGCATATATGCTTTCTGATCAATAACGCTTGAGCTTAAACTAGGTTTTCGGTTCCTACGAAGGCAGTGTTTTTACGGCCTATGTAGTTGCACTGCCAAGATAGGCTCATTCGATTAGTGTGTTGAGGATTGTGTTTCGAAAACTTTGTGCGAAAGCTGCAAGGTCGACTTTACTGTTATTGAAGTTTAGATTGGCGTAAGCGAATTAGGAACTGAGTTATTTAAAGTGAAGCGACTTATGACCGATTTTCCAATTTCAAAATTGTGCGGTCACTCATTGCGGCAGTCAGTTATCTCGGTATTAAACTGTGCATTACTGTTTTCCAAATTGATACCACTGAATTAATTTACTGTTCATGCGCCTGCCACTGCTAGTCGCGTAAAATAAAAAAAAAAAAATCTTTGTTACACTAGTGCCTTACCAGTGTTGTGTAATTTGAGGTTTTCTCTGTTATTTTTGTTGCGAGTGTCTGTATTTTAGCCGGCTGGTGTGGACGAGCGGTTCTAACCGCTAGAGTCTGGAACCGCGAGACCGCTACAGTCGCAGGTTCGAATCCTACCTCGCACAAGGATGTGTGTGATGTCCTTTGGTTAGTTAGGTTTAAGTAGTTCTAAGTTCTAGGGCGCTGATGGCCTTAGAAGTCCCATAATGCTCAGAGCCATTTGAACCACTTGTCTGTATTTAAAGGTGTCCTGGAATAGGGATTAGTTCACCGTCGTAGTTTTCTTTGGTACGCCGCCGCTACGAGCGAGGGGAGTCCCTCCGTTTTCATTACTGGTTGTTAAACTAAGGTGTTAATTTTAAATGTTGTATTTGTGTGAAGGTGTTTGGATCTGGTCAGATCACGAAAGTTACGACGCTGCATTTTGGGCAGCGACCTGGGTAAACTGTCAGTTGTTTTTGAATTGAGTCAGTTGAAATTAAACCTTTGTAAAACATTTCTAATCACGTCAACTGTCGCTAAATTTTTTTCGCTGTACTTGGCAATGATGTGGTCAATTTTTAACTAACTCATTCAAAAGTCTACAATCATTAGTGTTGAGGTTTTTATGTAATTCATCTGTTCCTTGATCTTAAAATATTTGTTTCTGATAATGGTTTAGAAGGTCATTTGTTCTATCTAAATTGAAAATTTCACTGGTGTCAGCTGTTCAACGATCTCTGAGAAGTTTTAACAGTTTATTAAGTCAAGATTTATAACTGCAGTCTTTACCTACGTTTTAAAGATTTGGTCAGATACACTCTTGGTTTGTGTTGTTCAATTACCAATATAAGCAAGTATTTTCTGTGACAGCTAATAAATGATTGTAAGTGAACATATTAAAGAAATGGCTCAGTGGCTTGTCTCCGAAGGACCCCTGTGTCAGCTGTTCAACGATCTCTGAGAAGTTTTAACAGTTTATTAAGTCAAGATTTATAACTGCAGTCTTTACCTACGTTTTAAAGATTTGGTCAGATAAACTCTTGGTTTGTGTTGTTCAATTACCAATATACGCAAGTATTTTCTGTGACAGCTAATAAATGATTGTAAGTGAACATATTAAAGAAATGGCCCAGTGGCTTGTCTCCGAAGGACCCCTGTGTGCACGCCATCGTGCTCAACCGTACTTAGTGCATAGCGGAACTGACATAGGCTCAAGTGGAAAAGTGCAATCTTGTAAATGTTCATATAATAATTTATTATGTCAATATTTGCTTGCTACTAAAAGCATTGACAAATTAGTGCTATCTTAAAACGTGATAAAAATTCATAAACAATTTCATCACTACATAGAAACTCTAGTTATTTCCAAAAAATAATTCTTAGTGTGTACCCATCACTTAATGAGACCATAAAGAATTTTGTGGCAACGTTTTCAGTTGTATACACCTACTACGCCGAACAGCCACAATGATGTTATTAGAATCTTCTGGGTTTTGTACGTCCCTAAAATCTTGGCGCTCCCGTACTCTTTGCACGGCACCAAGTTCAGTACCAACCGCTGCCGTAGTAAGAATAACTGTAATCTGTAACGGCTGTGATACGGATTTTGCATAATCTATTTCTCTAACCCAGTTTTTATAATCTCCTCATGTTACGAAATGATGTTTGTAGTTTACAAAGACTAGAATCCGTAAGAAAAATATTACACAATAGCTTTCAGCAGAAAAATGAATTTCAACTCATTAATATTACAACAAACACGAAAATAAGAGCCGTAAATGATGGATATTTTGCCATCGCTTTACACAGAGAGTTTTTGAACTGTGTTTTTGACCGTTCACGTATTCTGAAAATCTCTAGTGATTCATTGATTTCGTATTTACACAAATAGAGACCACAGGTGTAAACACATAACAAGATCCTTGAAAAAACAGTCATCATGACAACGTAAGCTGCCTGCGTTTTTGTATTTGAATTTGTTTGAATATATTTTGGTGTTTACACTAAATTTCCCAGTTTTTCAGTCTGTAATAGCCAGATACATTATTCTCGGCAAGGGAAAGCAGTTCTGTGAGAGCTATCAATCACCACTTTCGCAGGGGTGCATACAAAATACAATAACGTTCGAGGAAAAGCCATGAGGAAATGACATTCAGGCAGGCTGGAAACATCGGTACAGGGGCATTGGCGGGGAACAGGATTTCTACCCAGCGAGGTGAAAATATGCAAAAAGCTGAGTAGAACATCAGAAAGTGCGCAAGGGTACAAGTACATTGGATCTATAAAGTCGTAGAAAGAAGATCCCGAATTGTGATAAAAGGAAACCATATTTTCTTCATTGCGAACTAATTATTTCATAGCGTAAGTCGGATATTAAAGTTAAGGGAGAAGAAATGACTTGAACATGTGGCGATGACATAAATCTGTCAGAGACCACAGGCCAGTTGAACGGAATGAAAGGAGATAATAACATGAATATTAAGAAAATTGAAACATGGGCAACAGAATGTAGTCAAATCAACTCAAGGCGATGCTGAGAGAATTAGAAATTACACACTAAAAGTAGTAGAGCAAAATAAGTTACAATGAGCGAAGTGGAGAGTGTATGAAGTGCAGACGGGCAATAGCGAAAGGGACAGAGATTTGTTAATATAGAACGTAAATTTCAGTGTTTGGAAACCGTTTCTGAAGGTATGTAGAGTTGTAAAGGCGCAGGTCAAAACCAGAGCCCACTGCCCTGTTCAGTCCTATTCTTTGTGAGCCAATTCTCCGGGCACCGTCTAGCCTTCAGGAAGTTTCAGCGTGGCAGCACTGCGCAACGACGCTCGCTCTTTGTCCGTGTCCGGCGCGGGTTTGACGACGCCTTTCTGGCGCAGGTATCATCAACACAGCGGGTCTGTGAACCAACAATCGCTGCCTGACACCCTTCACTCGGCTGTCACCTCCCGGAGATAGCCCGCCGGGAATCTTCCCGCCGCCACATGGTCGGAGGCACGTCCACCGAGCTCTGTGCCGATGCGGTCCGTCACCGGCTGACGCAGCACTGCAGCTAATAGTTTCGGGCTCGTTCCCAAGGCAACACCTCCATCTGTCTCGCCATTGGGACAGTGGGCCTCAGCGTGTTCAGTTAGCTGCACAGTTAGGAAACCATATTGACGAGGAGAACACGGCAAGTGCCATAAATTGATTTCCCAGAAGGTGCGCGCAGTGGAACAGGTGCCACAATAAGCGAAAACGTGTCTTGGCTTATCCGTAGGTACTCGACCATTTCAGAGAAAACGGCTGTCAAAATTGTCGATGTAACTCAAAAGCCTTTAGCCAAACTGGTGGCATAGAGTCTCGCATCGCGCCCTCTCACTTTTGCGTACGGTCTACGAAATCCGTTTATTGTTTTCATTTATTTTATTTTACTTTCTTTTTTTAATTATCAGTCCCTGTCCGTAGAAGGTTGCTACGCGAATGTTTCTTATCAAGTTAAGGTTCACATAGGCGTTATACAGGGTGCGGCAAATACAAGTGACCCTGACGAGTGGGTATCAGTTGTTTCTGCATTAACGGAGCAGGAAGACCTACAGTTACTTCCAACAGCATAGAACAACTACTCATACAGCCGGCCGAACCTTAGATCACATTTACACAATCTTGACGCCTGACGGAGTTGTTAGAAGAGGTCAGTATGGTCGCGATCCCAGCTGGCCACCCAGGTCAGCTCATCTGACAGTGTGTGATTAGTCTGTTTTGGTAGCCCTCATGCCTAAGGTGTACTGCAACCACCCTCATAATCTTCAAAGACTGAAACAGAATATTTCGCATCAGGCATTCCAGCAGTCCAGCTTCGTTCCGCCTTCAGAAGCTTGCTGACCAGGGCCAAAAAATGCGAGAGATGAATAGTGGACACTTTCAACATCTAATAGTCTGTTTATGCTGTATTTCGTTTACTCTAGTGTGTTTCCTTGTACCCTTGCACTTTGTTCTCTGGGCCAATTTTATTTGCCCCCTACTGTAATAACTGTGAAATTATAACTGTGTTTCACAATAATAGTCGTACATTTATGTGTGTGTGTGTGTGTGTGTGTGTGTGTGTGTGTGTGTGTGTGTGTGTGTGTGCGCGTGTGTGCGTATGTGTGTTGTGGTATGTCCAAGGGGTTACAACCTTACTAAATTCTCATATTCTCAAATTATTAACTAGTATATATTACGTCTTATACACTACTGGCCATTAAAATTGCTACACCAAGAAGAAATGCAGATAAACGGGTATTCATTGGGCAAATATATTATACTGGAACTGACATTTGATTACATCTTCACGCACTTTGAGTGCACAGATCCTGAGAAATCAGTACCCAGAACAACCACCTCTCGCCGTAATAACGGCCTTGATACACCTGATACATTGAGTCAAACAGAGCTTGGATAGCGTGTACAGGTACGGCTGCTCGTGCAGCTTCACACGATACCACAGTTCATCAAGACTAGTGACTAGCGTATTGTGACGAGCCAGTTGCTCCGCCACCATTGACCAGACGTTTTCAATTGGTGAGAGATCTGGAGAATGTGCTGGCCAGGGCAGCAGTCGAACATTTTCTGTATCCAGAAAGCCCCGTAAAGGACCTCTAACATCCCGTCGTGCATTATCCTGCTGAAATGTATGGTTTCGCAGAGATCGAGTGAAGGGTAGAGCCACGGGTCGTAACACATCTGAAATGTAACGTCCACTCTTCAAAATGCCGTCAATGCGAACAAGAGATGACCGATACGTGTAACCAATGGCAACCCACACCATCACGCCGGGTGATACGCCAGTATGGCGATGACGAATACACGCTTCCAATGTGCCTTCGACGCGATGTCGCCAAACACAGATGCGACCATCGTGATGCTGTAAGCAGAACCTGGCTTCATCGGAAGAAATGACGTTTTGCCATTCGTGCACCCAGGTTCGTCGTTGAGCACACCATCGCAGGCGCTCCTGTCTGTCAAGCAGCGTCAAGGGTAACCGCAGCCATGGTTTCCTATCTGATAGTCCATGCTGCTGCAAAAGTCGTCGAACTGTTCGTGCAGATAGTTGTTCTCTTGCAAACGTCCCCATCTGTTGACTCAGGGATCGAGACGTGGCTGCACGATCCGTTACAGCCATGCGGATAAGATGCCTGTCATCCCGACTGCTAGTGATACGAGGCCGTTGGGATTCAGCACGGCCTTCCGTGTTACCCTCCTGAACACACAGATTGCATATTCTGCTAACAGTCATTGGATCGCGACCAACTCAAGCAGCAATGTCGCGATACGATAAACCGCAATCGCGATAGACTACAATCCGACCTTTATCAAAGTCGAGAAAGTTGCGGTACGCATTTCTCCTCCTTACACGAGGCATCACAATAACGTTTCACCAAGCAACGCCGGTCAACTGCTGTTTGTGTATGAGAAATCGGTTGGAAACTTCCCTCATGTCAGCACGTTGTAAGTGTCGCCACCGGCGCCAACCTTGTGTGAATGCTCTGAAAAGCAAATCATTTGAATATCACAGCATCGTCTTCCTGTCGGCTAAATTTCGCGTCTGTAGCACGTCATCTTCATGGTGTAGAAATTTTAATGGCCAGTAGTGTATATATTCTAAAGGAACATTTGGAGCACTCCCTTTGAAGACACCGATCGTAGAAACAGTCTAAACAAAGAAATTCCGAACTCCACGAGCATCGCGCGAAGGCAGATTTGCCATTTCTTCGTGTGAAGCTCATTCTAAAACGAAAATTCGTTAACATTACTAAAAATTTACGCTTTGGCAATAATTTCGCGGCTAACCACGCATAACGGATCACTTGCCCGAAACCTGGAGCTTGCAGTTAATTATGAATCGAGATACGCTACAGGAAAGTCACCGAAAATTTCAAATCGTTTTTCCATTGGTTTCTTTTTTTTATGATTCATTCAACAGACATATAATTATCAGACTTATAAAGAGAACGGTACAGCAACATAAATTGGAAAATTTTCTGAACAAGCGAAACATTATGATCACTGCCCATTGCGTCGTTGGCCTTGTGGCGTTGGCGGCACGTCACGCGGTAAGAAAAGCATGTGAGCGGAGCAGACACTGACGGTGGATCACCCTAGCGTAGATGTGGGCAGCAAATGGGAAAATCCACTGAGATAAATGACTTTGACAAAGGATAGGTTATTATTACACAAAGCCTATGAACGTGTATCTCGGAAGCGGCAAAGATGGTCGAATGTGTTGAGCATCTATGGAAAGAGGTGTAATGAAAGTGCCGCTAGACGCTAAATGGTTCGACGTCCAATACTCCGAGCTGTTATAGGCGCTTCAGTCCGGAACCGCGCTGCTGCTGCGGTCGCAGTTTCGAATCCTGCCTGGGACACGGCTGTGTGTGATGTCCTTAGGTTAGTTAGGTTTAAGTAGGTCTAAGTCTAGGTGACTGATGTCCTCAGATGTTAAGTTTTATAGTGCTTAAAGATATTTGAACCATTTGTACGTCCAATACTTTCACAGAACAAAGTTGTTCGGACGCTAGGATAGTTCCGAAAAAGAGCAATGCTAGTGCACGCATAAGTGTTTCGGAGCACACTGTTCATCGTACATTGTTGAACATGGAGCTGCGCAGCATACTACCCCCCTATGTGTTTACATGTTGACCCAACGGAATTGTCAGTTACAACTGCAGTGGGCACAAGATTATCGGGATTCGTCCGTCAATGGAAATGTGTCAGCTCTATTAGTGGGTCACATCTTTGCTACACTAGTCACATGTGTCCACAAACACTGTCATGGAGGTGAACGGCGGCTCAAAACGTGCAGCGCGCCTCTGGGGCAGGCGGGTGACAGCATTGTTATGCTATGGGAGACATTCTCGTGTTCTTGCACGGGAACCTGTGTTAGTAATAGAAGACACGCTGACAGCTGCAAACCACCATCATCCCTTAGTGTATGATGTCTTCCCCGACGGTGATGTCATCTTTCAGCAATACAAATGTCCGTATATCGGAGCAGCACCGTGCTGCAGTGGCTTGAAGAGCGTTACAGTGAAACTCACATTGGTGTCTCGGCGACCAAATTCGTCTGATGTAAATCTATGGAACCCATCTGGGTCCCTATCGGGCGCCATCACTGCTTACGGAAATCAGCGGCCCGATACTTACGCGAATTACATGACCTATGCGTAGACATCTAATGCCACGTACCTGTGAAAACCTGCCAGCAGACTATCGGATGCCTGATACGCAAAATCAGTGATGCATTTCGTTCCAAAGACGGAGAAACGAGCTATTAAGCAGGTGGTCATAATGTTTTGGCTCATCAGTGTATATGTGTAGTAATCTTTTACGGACAAAATAATAATAATCTGGTTTCGAACACGAGGCGCCAAACTGTGAAACCACGACGCTAGCCACTATGCCACCACTTTGGCTGAAGCACTTTCTCGCTAAAAGGTATATAAAGTACCCCGAAAGGGGTCGAATATCTACGGACAATTCGACAGACGTGTTCGCTCATTTTGACACCTCTTCCACTGAGCGAAGTTTATAGGAAATCAGGTTATGGCACTTGCCGTGTTCTCCTCATGAGTGCTTTGACTAGACGTCGTCGTCGCCGCCGCCGCCGCCGCCGCCGCCTCAGCATCCAGCGTGCCGTATAACCACGAGGCATCCCAGCAGCGTACATGATCTGCACAGTCGACAGTCGCATCTGCTGCACTGTAGAGGGAACATCACAATCAGCCCCCGCGACAAGGGCGGGCGAATACAGTTGCTCGAATTTAATAGAGTAATAAAAAATTATGTTTTCAGATTATTTTGCTAACGCTACCCACTACGAACACCTCTCTCCCTCGCCAACATACGAACCCAGGACACCCCAAGTCGAAGGGGAACGCTTCCTGATAAAAGCGAAGACGCTCCCACCCTCACCAATCAACAGCGGTAATTGCACCCCCGACCCGCTACAGAACGTAGCTTTGCACACAAGTGAAACGTGGACGAAAAACAGTTCATTGAAGAAGAGAAACTTCTCAAATGTGGTTTTAAAGAAGACTGCTATGAGCGGAAACCTACCTTATAAGCTGAAATAATTCAGGTGAAAATTAATTGCTTGCCTTAACTGATTCATCGGAGTACAATTAATAGGTTAGTTGCTCAGATCTGAACGTAATGCCCAGGCTGCAAATAGTAAACCTCGCTGCTCTGTTGACGTCGTATCTGCTGATTCCAATCGTATCATGCGACAAGGGTTAACTTGAGATGTATAATAACCGTATATTTACTTTCCCAAAATTGATTACAAAGACACCACTATCCAACTATACAGAAATAACAACTTTGAAATCTGACTCGAATGAAAAACAGCCTACAGTTGCACTAAATTATGTTTATTTTAAACCTTGACCATGGTTTCAGCTATAATAATATAGTCTTCTTCAGAAGTCATACACACTAATAAATGAAAAATGTCTTAGTCCAGCGGCCGCGTCATGAGCAATAAAATAAGTTCAACAGACATAAACCTGTTCGAACATAAGTAAAATTACATACGGTGCCATTATGTCAGTTGAAGTTATTTTATTGGTCACAGCCACTGGGCTAAGACATTGTTCATTTATTAGTGTGGATGACTTCTGAAGAACGCTACATTATTATAGCTGAAACCATAGTCAAGGTATAAAATAAACATAATTTAGTGCAACTGTGGGCTGTTTTTCATTCGAGACAATTTCGTAACGGTTGCTGTTGTCGCTGCCGTGATGGAAATAATTGAAAATTTGAGTTTCAATCCCTCTAATCTAACCATGAAACGCTAAATGGGATTTGTTTTGAATCTGATTCGCTTTTATAAAATCAAAAAGCCTATATTTTAAAAGAGACCAGGACATTTCGCATAAATAGAAATGACAAACCACCCCGAGGTTATTACGTGTGAGCTAGCAGATCAATACACACTATAACAACTCACCAAAATGATTTTAATGTACACTGAAAAAAATGATAAACTCACTTAAATTGAAAACAATCGGAAAAATCAAGAAGCGTAGGCATCTCACCAGAATTTAACTTGAAGTCAGCAGCACACAAGCCTCGAAGCCGACAACCATAAGCAAAGTGAACAGACTTACAGACCCGGCAAACACGGCCTTAAGACTGCACAGCTTGTGTCTAATCACACAGTTAGCCCTCCAGCGAAAACGGCTGCCCGTTGATGACTAGCTAAATCGAAAATTTATCGGAACAGATGTTACTGTCTTCCCTCGCTATAGAGAAGTGCAGATTGCCTCGGGTATAGATATTAAACCCTTTGCCAAGTTCATGCATCGATTAGTGACCAAAATTAATTCTTAAGTATGTTACATAGTTACTGAAAGGTCATAAGGTATGTAAATAATTTTTTTCAGTGTTGGTTTTTACTAAGCCGTTGTGCATTTAGAGGCCTAGTTTCATCGTCAATGATTTCCAATTGTTTGAACCGTCTTGTAATAGTGTAAAGGACATGTGAAAGTTACTTCACTGCGATCTCATTTACGAAAACAGTCACCATAATTCACACCTACACATTTCTGGCGTTTCTGGCGTTTCGGCACCGCAGTGAACGGCTTTCGGTAGCTCTGATGGTGAAACTGCTTCCAAACGTTCATTGGGGACGTAATAATGTTTCTTTTGTCTGTCTCGGCTGTACTGAGAATAGCCACTAGGGCTATTATGAATGAAGCTGTCCTGAGTTATAGAGTTATATGTAGAGGCTTACACACAACCGAGGTCACTTTAACTCGCTGCTAACGCATGTTCTCAGTTCTCTTTAGTCATTTTATGCGAATTAATACGGAGCGAAGGGGAAACAAACTAAGACTCTAGGTTTGCAAATAACGACTTTCCTTCGCCCCCTATCGTACGCTGATCCACTTTGCCTCTCAGTAGCCGAACGTGATCCCGTTTACAATATTCATAGCAACAAAGTAGTAGCTCGCCCGGTTCATAACTGGACGGGATGACTCAGTAGCGGGGAGCACAAAGCGAGCACCAACAGTGGGATGCGCGCCTTCCATCCCCTGCTCGTGTACTCGCCGCCTCCCTGGGGCATTCTTGCGCCGCCCGATTCCTGAATATAACATCTGAAGGACCGGCCCATTTTCGCAGCTAATCTGTAGCCCCAGGGCGGAGGCGGCGGTGGAGGCGGCGCCGCCCCCGCGAATTCAATTTCAGGCTGCGCCGCCTCGCCGCGGGACGCCCACCCCCGCCTCATATCCGCCGCGGGATGCGCCCCCTGCAGCTGCTGTCTTGTAGGCCGTCTGCCGCCCACACCGCAGACCACACTTCACACCTCCCAGCTCTAGACACAAAACTTGGGCCGTTACTCACGGTATGCACTAAATGCTCCAGGCAGATACCGGTGTCCGCTCCGAGTACTTGAAGTAACAAAAACGCATGTAGGATCTTCTATTATAGTTACTACGAGGGTAATCCCAAAAGTAAGGTCTCCTATTTTTATATAAATACATAGACCTGCTTATTTCTACAATGGTTTACATCAGTTCACAGCTTGAACATTTAGCTATTTTTCGACATAATCACCATTTCTGTCGATTAATTTTTATAGACGCTGTGGCAATTTTTTATGCTCATATACCAGCTCGACGCCACGCTCTTCAGAAAGTTATGAACCTCTTCTTTCACCTCGTCGTCGGAGCTGAAACGCTTTCCGGTCAAATGTTTTTTTAACTTAGGGAACAGGTGATAGTCTTTTGGCGCCAAGTTAGGACGATAGGGTGGGTGGGTGATGACGTTCCACTGAAACTGTTGCAGTAGAGCAACGGTTTGCCGAGCGATGTGTGGGCGAGCGTTGTCAAGGAGAATGTGTACGCTCTTGCTCAACATTCCTCTTCTCCGGTTCTGAATTGCCCCTTTGACTAAGAGTCTCACAGTAACTGTCAGCGTTAATTGTTGTCCCAGTGTGCGTATAGTCGACCAACAGTACCCCATCCCGATCCCAAAAATCGGTTGTCATGACTTTACCGGCAGACTGTTTGAATATCCGCGGGTTTGGCGAAGAAGGATGCCGCTGTAAGTAGGGTGTTTAGGTTTTTACGTTGGTAACGACACGTAGCGCTCTGTACAAAAATCACTGGCTGTGCTGTGTGCAGTCTGTGGCTGGTTTTCATTGTTGTTTGCTATTGTAGTGTTTGGCAGTTGGCTGTTAACAGCGCGTAGCGTTGCGCAGTTGGAGGTGAGCCGCCAGCAGTGGTGGATGTGGGGAGAGAGATGGCGGAGTTTTGAGAGCGGATGACCTGGATGTGTGTCCATCAGAGACAGTAAGTTTGTACGACTGGATGTCATATATATATATATATATATATATATATATATATATATATATATATATATATATATATATGACTTTTGAACACTATTAAGGTAAATACATTGTTTCTTCTCTATCAAAATCTTTCATTTCCTAACCATGCCTATCAGTTAGAACCTTTTATTTAGCTAGCAGTAGTGGCGCTCGCTGTATTGCAGTAGTTCGAGTAACGAAGATTTTTGTGAGGTAAGTGATTCATGAAAAGTATAGGTTATTGTTAGTCAGGGCCATTCTTTTGTACGGATTTTTGAAAGTCAGATTGCGCTGCGCTAAAAATATTGTGTGTCAGTTTCAGCACAGTCATTTATAATTTTTCTAAGGGGACGTTTCACCTCCACTGGAGTAACTGTTGCTTGGTCTCAGGTGTAAAGTGGTACGCCCAGGTTTCGTCGCTCGTGACAATTGAGTCCAGAAAGTTGTCCTGTTCGGCTGCAACGCAGTGGAGTAATGCGCAGGCAGCATCAACTCATTGCCGGATGTGGTCCACAGTCAGCATTCGTGGCACCCATCTTGGGCACACCTTCCGGTAGATCAATGTTTCCGTTAAAATTCTGTGAGAGGTGCTTCGGAAAACCTCAGGAACCAACGTGCAGAGATTATCCAGCGTGATCCGCCGCTCTTCACTCATACTTTGCTCAACCTTCAACACTGTCTCCTCAGAAATCGGCGGTCTCCCGGTTCTTGTTCGTCGTGAATTTCGATACGACCAGCTTCTAACTCTCTACACTACTTACGACCATTTTTGACATCCATGCCGACCCACCATACACTTCCGGCAACTGGCGACGGATTTCAATCGGCGCAGTGCCCTTTGCGTTCAAAATCCGAATAACTGGGCGAAATTCGCGCTTGACGGTAACATCCAACGAGAGGCCCATTCTCAACGGCTGCCAACCCAAGACTGAGAGTCTCAGCGCGGCTTGCGCATGTTCACACACAGCGCGTGAAGCATTCATCATAACAGTGTGACCAACTGTCACACAAACAGAGTTCTGTACTTATAAACAAATAGGAGGAGATCTTACTTTTTGGATTACCCTCGTATTACCAGCTTTGTGCTTGGGCAAGGCCGGGGCATTCGGTGAAGACCTACCGACGTGCCGTCCTCTGCCAAAGGTGTCATCTGGTTGCAGTATGAAGGGCCATATGGTCAACACAGGTCTCTCCGGAGTATTGTTAGGTTCCCACATCTTGTATCAGCAGCTATTCATTTAGATTTTGCTGCTGTGGGGTTCCACGGCCAACAAGTGTGTGATAAACGAATACATTGTCAGTTGTAGGCCGTATTGTGCTTTACTAAAATCGCAGTATTACCTAATTGCGACTGTGTGCCATTATCAAGCTCCTGAAATACACCAACGTAAAAGAACCTCACATTTCTGCATAGATCGTCATGTATAGATAAAGTATTGCATAGCTCACATTAACGTAACCAGATTTACAGTGCAATAACATTACTTACGTTTGCCTTGTCGTGTATGTCGTATCCTGCTTGGCACATTCTTTTGTGTCACAGGCCGGCCGTTGTGGCAGAGCGGTTCTAGGCGCTTCAATCTGGAACCACGCAACCGCTGCGGTCGCAGGTTCGAATCCTGCCTCGAGCATGGATGTGTGTGATGTCCTCAGGTTACTTAGGTTTAAGTAGTTCTAAGTTCTAGGGGACTAATGGATCAAATATTACGTCCCATAGTGCTCAGAGCCATTTGAACTGTTTTTGTGTCGCATGTTTTCGGATTGTACGTCTGACACCTGTATATGTACAGCAATGAGTACTTTCACTTTTAGTACCTCACTGTCGATATTTATCCATTCTGAAAAATACAAAGCGTACAGCAGATAAAATCATATTAAGTCCAGTTTGATCTCTGTAAGAGAATTCTATGGGTTCCCAATAAATTACTGTAACCTATAACGAAAAAAATCCTCTACATGAAATGCCATTTAGTTGTTCTGTGAGCGTCATCTCCACTCACTGCACACATTGATGACCTACGATAATGTTTGTAGTAGCCCATACCTTTATTCGATGCATGTCTTGGAATTATTTTTACCTGTATTTTCCAGACATTGCTCCGTGGTTTCATACGTTTCTCTGTGAATAACGTGATTTGTGCTACATGTTTTGCTTATTGTATGATTCATGTACATGGTTTTTAGAAGCATGTTTTCTCATTTTTCCGTGTGCAGTATTGTTGAAATGATTTTAAGTCTACTCATAGACCTATATCTTTATTGGTTCCTGTTATCACTTCTTACCCATCTTGGTGTAATAAAAGGTAGACCTATAGTTACATATTTGCTTCTCATAAATTATCGTCTGGTCCCACCGATCACGTATATTATAAACTTAAAATATTTTTGAAATTTGTATTTTGTGAATCACTCGTCTGTACAATATGTGAATTAGCGGATCTCATATATCTGCATGTAACTTTAGGTCACTGGTAACCTACGTTAAAATATTTTCTTTTAGATTAGCATGCCAGTAATAAATAGATTCTTTCTCTATCAGCATTTCTTGATATTTATAGTTTCATACATCATTTTAATGTACTGTAAAGAATATATATGCCATTAAGTAACCTTTTTTCGCCGATTACCGAGTATGCAATATTTCAACTAAATCTGCAAGCCAGTAGTAAATGTAATTTAATTGCACATAGTTATCGATAGGTTTACAATGTCTGGAATTATATACATTTCCGACAACATCGTAACAGCTGTTTATTTTTCTTGCTGCAGCACTTAAAGTATGTTACGATAGAGTATGGCTTCTGATTTTATGCACGTGACGTAATAGATTGTTGTGAACATTGTACGTAATGTTATTGCAATGTAAACCTGGTTATGTTAATGTGCGTTATGGAATGCTTTATTTATACTTGACGATCTATGCAGACATTGAAGTTCTTCTACTATGATGTATTCCAGCTGCTTGATAATGGCTCACAGCCATAGTTGGCTAATAGCAGGATTTTAATAACGCTCAATACAGCCTAAAACAGAGAATGTATTCTTTTATTAAACTACATTCAGGCAGCTCCTCAACTACCAAGAGGCAGAGTGAGCCCTGTTCCACACAGCACGCCGTGGAAAAATTACTGGATTTACAGGGAATTTAACCGATGTCTTCCCCATGATAGTCACACACATTGACCATTATGAAGGCGGGTCCTTTTTTTTCAGCAATAGCTGATTTCCTGGCACTGCTGGGTATATATTTATTCCAGTCTTCTACACTCCTGGAAATGGAAAAAAGAACACATTGACACCGGTGTGTCAGACCCACCATACTTGCTCCGGACACTGCGAGAGGGCTGTACAACCAATGATCACACGCACGGCACGGCGGACACACCAGGAACCGCGGTGTTGGCCGTCGAATGGCGCTAGCTGCGCAGCATTTGTGCACCGCCGCCGTCAGTGTCAGCCAGTTTGCCGCGGCATACGGAGCTCCATCGCAGTCTTTAACACTGGTAGCATGCCGCGACAGCGTGGACGTGAACCGTATGTGCAGTTGACGGACTTTGAGCGAGGGCGTATAGTGGGCATGCGGGATGCCGGGTGGACGTACCGCCGAATTGCTCAACACGTGGGGCGTGAGGTCTCCACAGTACATCGATGTTGTCGCCAGTGGTCGGCGGAAGGTGCACGTGCCCGTCGACCTGGGACCGGACCGCAGCGACGCACGGATGCACGCCAAGACCGTAGGATCCTACGCAGTGCCGTAGGGGACCGCACCGCCACTTCCCAACAATTAGGGACACTGTTGCTCCTGGGGTATCGGCGAGGACCATTCGTAACCGTCTCCATGAAGCTGGGCTACGGTCCCGCACACCGTTAGGCCGTCTTCCGCTCACGCCCCAACATCGTGCAGCCCGCCTCCAGTGGCGTCGCGACAGGCGTGAATGCGTGAATGGAGGGACGAATGGAGACGTGTCGTCTTCAGCGATGAGAGTCGCTTCTGCCTTGGTGCCAATGATGGTCGTATGCGTGTTTGGCGCCGTGCAGGTGAGCGCCACAATCAGGACTGCATACGACCGAGGCACACAGGACCAACACCTGGCATCATGGTGTGGGGAGCGATCTCCTACACTGGCCGTACACCTCTGGTGATCGTCGAGGGGACACTGAATAGTGCACGGTACATCCAAACCGTCATCGAACCCATCGTTCTACCATTCCTAGTTCCTAGACCGGCAAGGGAACTTGCTGTTCCAACAGGACAATGCACGTCCGCATGTATCCCGTGCCACCCAACGTGCTCTAGAAGGTGTAAGTCAACTACCCTGGCCAGCAAGATCTCCGGATCTGTCCCCCATTGAGCATGTTTGGGACTGGATGAAGCGTCGTCTCACGCGGTCTGCACGTCCAGCACGAACGCTGGTCCAACTGAGGCGCCAATTGGAAATGGCATGGCAAGCCGTTCCACAGGACTACATCCAGCATCTCTACGATCGTCTCCATGGGAGAATAGCAGCCTGCATTGCTGCGAAAGGTGGATATACACTGTACTAGTGCCGACATTGTGCATGCTCTGTTGCCTGTGTCTATGTGCCTGTGGTTCTGTCAGTGTGATCATGTGATGTATCTGACCCCAGGAATGTGTCAATAAAGTTTCCCCTTCCTGGGACAATGAATTCACGGTGTTCTGATTTCAATTTCCAGGAGTGTAGTTATCAATTGCCCATATCTCCTCCTTCCCACTTTCTCTGTCTATCTCCTCCTTCCTCTTTCTGACCATTTCCTCCTGCCCCTCCCTCTCTGTCCAATCTCCTCTAGCCCCACACTTTGTCCATCTTTCCCTCCCTACTCTCTATGCCCATAGACTGCTTCCCCTTTCTCTATCCACTTCCTCTTCTCCCCCTCTCTGCGCATTTCCTCCTCCTTCCCTCTCTCCGTTCATCTCCCCATCTGTCAGTCCCCTCCACCCACCCTTTTCTGTGTCCCTCTCCTAATTCTCTCCCTGTCTGTCCATCTACATCTCCCGCACTCTCTCTCCATCATCACGTTATCAACCTAACCCCAACAGGAAGTTGCTGCCTCCCCGCCCCTTCTTCCCCACAGTATTCCTTTCCAGGCAGTAACATGTGCACCACATTTGGCTGAAATCGGTCCAGCCGATTTGGAGGAGCTTATTACCCACATCATTGCCCGTGTTCGCACATGTATATTTTAGCAGTATTTAATGTATTAAACACATATTTCACCTGTATTTATAATGAATTTCGCCGTTCAGTTTCGTTTTCACGCAGCTCAATGTATATGAAGTCATATCTCCTGAACAATATGTTGTACAATGATATTTTTTTTGCAAATAAATTCAGTAGTATATGTAAATACTATCTGCAAAATTTTTTGCGAATAGTGTTAGTAATAAAGAGTAACAAAGAACGTCGTAATGGGACAATTTTTATAAGATTTCAGTGTCTATGACGCCATATCTCCTGAAACACGTGACCTACAGTGATATATTTTTGGAGGTACATTCAGTGCTATATGTGAAAACTGTCTGTAAAACGCGTTGCAAATAGAGTTAGTAGTAAAGAAGTAGTAAATTAAAAGGTCATACCTAATACGACAGTTTTACTACACCAACTGCGAAAATGTAGTAAGCGATAGACTTTTTTTGTTTTCATCACTTTGGAGGTTGGGGGAGAGGAGGGGGGGAGAAGGCGCGGGTGAAGATTTGAAATTAAGTGTAAAGCTAGGCGTCTTTTCTGCCCTCACCCCCGTCCGTTTGGCAAGTAGGTGGTATTTCCCGAACAGTGGTTCTTTCCAAACAGTAAGTGATACGTGAACCAATTTTGGTTGAAATCGATGTAACGATTTAGCAGGAGATAGGGAACGCACGTACATAAATCCATTTTTATAATTTTACATGTAACGTTTCGGCAGACCTTAGAGGACTACTTGTACAATATCTGCCAACCTAGACTGTTATATTCATGCACGGCATTTTTCAAACAATGGGTGCAGATGAACAGGTGGATTCTGCCTTCCTATATTTCCAAAATGGGTTCGGCGTTGTACCATATCGTCAATTACTAACCTAAATACCGTTATAGGGTATTTTCGTAAATATATGGTTGGCTAGAGAAATATTGACTAGAAAACAGTATATTGCACTCGACGGTCAATATGCCACCGAAAAGGAACCGGCAGCGAGTCTGTCCTAAGAAAGCGTGATAGGACTTCTGGTGTTTCTTCTCTACATCTTTCCCCAGCTTCTCCACAGCAAACTTTTTTTCCGCCTAGTTGTCCTCCACAGGGAATACCGCCTTATCGCAACATATTAGAATGCAACAATAGTAAACGAGACATCAAAGTTTATAGCTGAGAGTTTAGTAGGTTGGTTGAAGGCACCAGACTACAAAGGCCATCGGTCCGTTTAGTAGGCGAATAACAAATGGGGACTTTGGAGGTTGCAGGTCGAAAATAATACAGTATTTATAACCAAACAAATAATCGGAAAACATACAGTAAATAGGGCACCTTTAGCATTCATTGACTTTTTAAGGCAATCGATAAAGTTTATAGAAAGAAACGGTGTAGAATCGTGAGGAAAGAGGATATTCATAACACCTAACAACTGTAATTTTAGATGTAGATTTTACCCCAACACAACGTGTATCTAAAAAGTAAGCCGTTAGACGAAGACGCAGTATTTCACCAATACTATTTAACACCAATTTACTTGATACAATTCGGCAATAGAATGAGGTTGTTAATGGGGAATTAAGTCTAGCAGAAATTCCCGCTTGAATTGACATTGTACAGTAATCATATTCATTGTAAGACTGAGTTTGAGATGAGATATGCTTTTTTTTTAGGGAGCAGCAGCCAGTGTGTGTTGGACATGAAGGATTTTTTTTATTTTTATTTGCATGGCAACTTCCGTAGGACCAAATTGAGGAGCAAATCTCCAAGGACATGGAACGTGTCAGTACATGAAATTACAACATAAAAGTAATAACAGATAAAAATAAAATGTTATTGAACCCAAACAAAGTCAATCCATAAATTTAAGTAGACGCAGTCAACAATACAACAAGATACAGCTTAATTTTTCAAGGAACTAGTCGACAGAACAGAAGGAATGACCCATGAGGAAACCCTTCAGTTTCGTACTGAAAAAGCGTGGATTACTGCCAGGATTTTTTAATTAGAGTGGTAGCTTATTGAAAGTGGTTGTAGCAGTACACTGCTTATTCCTAGACCAATACTCATTAATGAAAGCTGTTTTAAATTTCGCTAATGATTTACACTTCAACATAACATCAGCTGACCAACACATGGCGTCACCCGCTAAATGGCTTCTAATAAATGAGATTTTCTCTCGTTCAGACCAAGTTATTGGAATCACATCTTCAAAATCGTTACATAAATTTAGCGGGTGGATGTTTTTATCTGGATCGAACCGCAAGAACTGCCGACATCCGATAAATGCGGCGTTTGCAGCTACAACTTGTTGTATACTACCATTACCAGAAGTTACTGAAGCTACTTTACTCTCAATGTTAGCAATGTTAGTACTAATATTTTATACTCTCATTTCGACATTATCTACTCTTTGCACAATATGAGTAGTATCAGTTTTGATTGCGTCTACTTCTGCTTGACATGTGTTTACTTTTATATTAACATCTTTAAACCTATCTGAGCACAGTTCAGATTCCGCCTCGATCTTTTCTGTTAACTTGTGCTCCAGTTTCGCATCTTCCATTTGGAAGTCTTTGCGAACCTCAGCAACTTCGGATTTTACTGTTTTATACATTTCAGAAAATTGTTGAGCAACCTTTTTCTTAATTTCCTCATGATTGTAATCAATTTTATAATTCAAAATGTCCAGATCCTCTTTCAACTTATTGCAATTAGCCTTGAAGGTATTGTCCATTACCTCCAATCGTTTATTAAAATTAGTTTGGCTGGCCACAATCTCATACTTTAATTCAGCATTACTGCTTTTGACCTCAGTTATTTGAGACTTTAATTCAGCTGTCATTTTAGCATGACTGGTAGTTATTGCTTGTAATATAACATTTAAATCAGTAGCTCCAGTATCTTTGGGTTGCTCACTAGCTGGTTTTTTATCACACTCAGGTGACGAAAAACTAGCTCCAGTACGAGAATTATCAAAACGTAATAAAACATCCGATTGATCAGTCATATCTAATTTATACTTTTTAAACTCTACCACCTCTGGTGACTGTTTCGTTTTTAACTCATCAGATAAACTATCATCCAATAAATTAACAATTTCTGATTTCTGCTTTACTACAGGGGTCTCTATTATTGAATCATTGCCCCTTTTTACACAACTGTCAGGAGACAATACTTCATATTTCACTTTAACATTACTATTTTCATGCATATTTACACTTGAACAGTTGTATGGATTTACAGTTCCCTCAACACACATAGGTTCGGATTTAAGTTTAACCATAGTTTTTTCTGGCGGTTCCATCGCCGATAGTCTTATAGTGCAGGTTAGTAAAAATTTTAACACCTTTTCACTGAAGTTAGTTCCTTCTGCACGACGTATGGCGTTGCCAGCGCGGCGTACCAGGATTACTGATTCGACGCGGTGCGTTGAACTGCAGACGGCACTTCGTCGGCTGCTGTGTGTTTGCGTGGCCCGCAACTGCAGGCGCGGCTCCAGTTTCTCCGGCGGATGGCTGCGGTGAGGCGAAACCGGCTTCCCGCGATGCCGGCAGCGCCGCTAGGCTCATTGCCAGCTCCGTCAATCCAGATGCGTTGTTAATCTAATTGCGTCGTCCACATGCACACGTAACACTATCACTGTTCTATTACTCAGTTGCGTGTCGCATTTCACTCCCGAATCCGAATATTTAAAAATCACTTTCACTTTTACTCAGTTTCTTTCCCGGCCGATGCACCATATGTGGGGCGGCGGGTGGAATAATTGTTAATGTTCCTATTATTTATTTAAAGCTGTTGTTTGCCGTTCTCAACACTGGCTCTCTTACTACAATATTGGCAACCAGAAAGTGATTAGCAAAACGTGAAGCCTGTGATTAGAATTCCTAGTGCCCACTTCATCTGAGAAATACATTTATAGCTACAGCTTATAGCTCTAAGGAATTAGGAGATTGTCTGGGATTCATAATCAAAAACCATTCTCTCTAAAATGTTCATCATATTCTGAAAGTCACAGACCAAAAAGAATCCACACAATCCAACTACCAGAGCAGTTCAGTGTCTAATGCGCTGATGCAACTATAAGTGTTCAAATTAAACGTTTAAGTGAATGCTCACCATAATTTGATGATAATGTTCATCAAACGCCACGCTAAATAAAGGTAGAATGCCTGTCCTGCGGTGGCACGTGAAAATACGACATACGCAAACTGAAGATAGATCATTAAAGTCATCCCAGAATTAACATTTCACTCGAAAACGATTTCATGGTTACGCATATCCCGAGTAACCTATTACTGCATCCGAGACTGTTTATATCAATGATACTGACGCGACGCGACTCCCGGCACAGGTGGTGCGCTAATCAGAGTCTGGAGAGAACTGGGGCCTTCCATTTCTCGCGCAGCGTTCTTACACATAAAGCTGCTGTGCGGAAGGCTAAGGGAACGCCTGATCAAATCTGCTCTCACGACTAGCCGCTGGGCTAGTAATGCACCACTTTAAGTTATCGAATAAATCATCGCTTCCCTTGCTGATGGCCGATGAAGCTCTGAATTTAAATGTGCAATCAGCACACAGGTAAGTAATCATAATAAAAGTCTGACGTGGCTAAGCCAAATATTTTGGGCGAGATAACTAATTTAATTACACTACACGCAGTGGACGACGTCTGAACCTGCCCTTTGGAGATACGCTATCGCTATAGTTTTATAGTTATTCGGTTGAAACTTCTCACATCTTTATGATTCTAGCGGATCTCCATTCTACTTAAATTCAAACATCCTAGCTTTATTTATTCGCCTACTTAATCTATCTTGCTTCCTTAATTTCTAAGACAAAAACCAGAAAATCACGAATTTCAACTAAAATTTTAATTTGTGAGATCCAGAACACTGTTTCTACTAAATTATTATGCAAAAGGAATCTAAATATAAATTTTTAAGTTTCTAGCTCTTTTCTGTTGCGCCAATGATTTTTACAGAAAAACGTCCAAATTTCGAAAATGGTTAAAGCTATTGAACTGATATTCAACACATATTGATTTAGTATTACTCCTGACAAGCTAGAAACGTTTCAGGTTATTTACTTCATTTTAAAGTATTGCGCAATAATTATGACATCAGAGCTAGTTACAGCGGACTAGGCTGGCACACAATGGAAAGACTGATGTGAATTTTATAAGGAGTGAGTATGCTGCTTCCCTACAAGAGGTCAACAAGAGGCTCATGAAATTACACCACTTATTGCCCGAACCGCCCGTTTCTGACTAAAAGATATCCTTTTAGAATGGGAAGAGTTACCCCCATATGCAATACCATACGGTATAAGCAAATGAAAATAAGCAAAACAGACTAATTTTCGTGTTTCACTCACTTCAGATACCGTTCGCATAGTAAAAATGGCATCATTAAGTCTTTGCACAAGATCCTGAACGTGGGCTTTCCACGACAGTTTACTATCTATTTGACACCTAGAAATTTGAGCTGTTCAGTTTCACTAATCATACGTCCATTCTGTGAAATTAAAACGTCAGGTTTTTTTTAATTGTGTGTTAGAAACTATAAAAACTGAGTCCTACTGTGATTTAGTGTTAGTTTATTTTCTAAAAGCCATGAATTTAGGTCATGAACTGCACTATTTGAAACCGAGCCAATGTTGCACACAACATCCCTTACTACCAAGCTAGTGTCATCAGCAAACAGAAATATTTTAGAGTTATCCGTAATACTAGAGGGCATATCATTTATATAAATAAGGAACAGGAGCGGCCCCAACACTGATCACTAATCTCTAGGGCACCCCTCCCCCCCCCCCCCCCTTCCCAGTTGACTGTACCCCACTTAGGCCCCATATCACAGCCATTCTCAACACTGCGAATAATGAACTTTTGGTCTCTGTTGCTAAAGTAAGAGGTGAACCAATTGTGAGGTACTCCCCGTATTCCATAATGGTCCAGCTTCTGGAACAATATTTTGTGATCAACACAATCAAACGCCTCAGTTAATCAAAAAATATGCCTGTCGTTCGAAACCTTTTGTTTAACCCATCCCGTACCGCACAAAGAAAAGAGAATATAGCATTTTCAGTCGTCAAACGACTTCTAAACCCGAACTGTACATTTGATAGCAAATGGTGTGATATAAAATGATCAATTATCCTTACATACACAGCCTTTTCAATAACTTTAACTAACACTGATGGCATATAAATAGGTCTAAGATTATCTACCTTACCCTTTCTCCCTTTTTATAAAGCGGCTTTACTACTGAGTACTTCAATAGTCCAGGAAACTGACCATTCCTGAAGGAAAAATTACAAATATGGTTAAGTACAGGGCTAACACGTGCAGCACAACACTGTAACATTCTGCTACGCACTCCATCATATCCGTGAGAGTCCTTAGTCTTTAGTGATTTAATTACAAACTCAATCTCCTTCTTGTCTGTATCACAGAGGAGTATTACAGACATCAATCTCGGAAAGGCATTTGACAAGAAAGTTATATGATTCCCTGTAGAAACTAAAGTTTTATTTAATTCACCAACA
Organism: Schistocerca gregaria; assembly: GCF_023897955.1. NCBI lineage: Eukaryota > Metazoa > Arthropoda > Insecta > Orthoptera > Acrididae > Schistocerca > Schistocerca gregaria. The sequence continues at coordinate 106,178,225 of NC_064921.1, read as the reverse complement.
ATCCTCAGAAAATGATTGTTAAATACTGTACATATATCTGATTTATCAGTGACAGAAATATTTTTACTTTGAACGGACTTTATATCGTCGGCCTTGTGCTGCTGACCAAACACTTCTTTCAAAACTGACCATATGGTTCTAATTTTATCCTGTGAATTAACTATTTTACTTGGATACCACATACTCTTCGCCTTTCTGATAAAAAATTTAAGCACCTTACAATGGCTCTGAGCACTGTGGATCTTAACATATGTGGTCATCAGTCCTAAGCATATTACAATACTGTTTGTAATGAGCTACTGTGGCTTGATTGCGAATACTTCTAACATTTTGATATAATTCCCGCTTTGTTCTACATTATATTCTTACCCCACTAGCTAGCCACCCAGGCCGCCTATTACTGCTAGTACCCCGTTTATAACGTTATAATGGAAAGCAACTCTCAAAGAGCATGACAAATGTGTTTAAGACTGCACGGGATTAGCCGAGCGGTCTGGGGCGCTGCAGTCATAGATTGTGCGGCTGATCCCGGCGGAGGTTCGAGTCTTCCCTCGGGCATGGATGTGTGTGTTTGTCGTTAGGATAATTTAGGTTAAGCAGTGTGTAAGCTTAGGGACTGATGACATTAGCAGTTAAGTCCCATAAGATTTCACACATACATTTTAAATGTGTTAAAGAAAGCATTATATTTGTCACGTATATATTGGCACTACAAACATCCTACCACTCTTGTTCCTTGACAAGGTTTAAAAAACTCTAAATTGTTGTTGGATTAACCTTCCAACATAGTTTATAATTATATGTGACATTTGGTTGAGTACGACAGGCTTTTAGTGTTAAAATTTGTGCATCGTGGCCTGAAAAGCCATTCACCCTTTTACTGACAGAATGCCCATCTAGTAATGAAGAACGAATAAAAATGTTGTCTATGGCTGTGCTACTGTTCCCCTGCACCATATTTGGAAAAAACACACTCTGCATCAGATCATATGAATTTATGAGCTCTATTAACATCCTTTTTCTGGCACCATCATATACAAAATTTATATTAAAGACACCACCTATAACTAATTTCTGGTACTTCGTACAAAGTAAATCAGGAAGTCCCTATAGCGTGAGCAAAAATGCTCTGAAGTCGGAGTCAGGGGACCTATAAACAACAACAATTAAGAGTTTAGTTTCACTAAAGTCAAGTGTCCCGGCACAACATTCAAATATCTGGTCAGTGCAGTGCCGTGATATGTCTATGGACTCAAATGGAATACTGTTTTTACGTACATAGATAGCCATTCCCCTGCACCGCAAGGAACTCTTTGAGAAACAGCCAGCTAATCTGTACCCTGATAAAGGGAGCCACTGAAATGTCAAATTATGTAAGTGGTGCTCCGATATGCCAATAATTTCAGAGTCAACATCTATAAGCAGTTCACTAACTTCATCTTTAATACCTCTTATATTTTGGCGTAATATGCTAATTTCTTCTCTACTTGGAAACATGACGTCCTTTGAAGGTTAGCCCCTAGTTACAGGGACTTCCTTTAAGCAGGTGTACCTGTCAGCTGACTTCAATCTAAAAAAGGTGCCTACAGGAATTTTTCCATGAGTTATCCCACCACCACCTACTACACTGCCGCCTATAAGCTTTGTCAGCCTCCCCTTCTCATACCTATTGAGGTGCAGGCCATGCCTAGTGAAACCCGATCTACTGACAGACTCAACTGGCACCACTGAAACGTGACCCATGCCCTCTTCCATCAGCGCCCTCTCCAGCCCCATGTAATGCGCCTGACAGCCGCATTAAGACAAGCCGATCATGACGCTGAAATGCACATTAGTTTGACCAGTTTGAGTAGCTCTCTTTACCAGGTCACCAACTACATCATATTCCCCGTCCCTATCAATACTGTTCGTTGCTCGACCCACTATCACTACCTGATCCTCCTTCGTAAAATTCCTAAATAACTCCTCTACGGTGTCGGTCACCTGAGCCAACCCTTTACTAGGCTTCACAATGCTGGTGGCCTGGTACTCACTCCCCAACACTTCCTGCAACTACCGGCCCACAACTCTACCGTGCGAACTACCTAGCAGCAGAACCTTCTTCCTTCTGTTAGACTTTGCAACTGACCTAGGCCTCCTACCTGCTGAGGACTGCTGCATGTACCAGACATCTACAGCTACAAGAGGCTCCTCTCCACTCATCTCTGACAGTTGGTCAAATCTATTGCGCGTACGTAAAGTATAACTGTCCGAATACCCCCCTCCTTCTAGATGCCTTCTTGCCAACTGCCAGTTCCCATTCCCCACCACCCTTCACCCTCCTCAACCTATCTAGTTTCTCCTTTCGCGTTGTAACTGCACCTGAAGGGCACTGACTTTTCGCTCCTACTTCTCTATCAACTTATTTCTACTAAAGATTCTGTATTCCCATCTCGCTAGAATGCCCACTGGCTTCCCCACTGCATACCCCCTAATGAAACTACTTTGAATATATCTCACACCATAACCCACTAACCACAAACCTATGACAGAGCCCACACTTCTCACTCGTGGTAAAATTTTGAAGTTACTGTAAAAAAAACTATACGTTTACGTTACCTAAGCTCAGTTGCACCAGTAGAACTATTTACAGAAATAACAATAGCGGTCTCGAATTTCTCTCTCTACTAAGAAAGCAACTACTTGTATTAATACTACTACACCACAGCTAATACCAATACCAACAAAACGTCACAAAATTATTAGCTAAAAACAAGAACTCTGCCGGCCACTGGAACAGTCAACGAAGTTAAAACACTGAATGAAAATTTTAGTGAAATATTTCACTAGAAACAGTAAGAAAAGTCAGCTGAAAACTAAAGTACGAAATTTACTAAATGAGTTCAGGGCATAGAAAACTCTAAAAAACACAGGAAACGAATGTTTAAAAAATTTTGTTAAATCGTTATTTCGCCACAAACAGCACTAAATACCGCTGAAAACTATTAAATTCAATAACTGTGTAATTGCGTGCAAATAATTCTGTCAGTACGTAGCTTTATAACCGTTACAGGAGCAACTGCGCCCCGCAAAATGTAATCACACACTACTGAAGCGTGAAGCTTGGACGACAGAACAACTGAGGTTAATGAAAATCCACTAGTAAGTTTCACAGCAAATATTAACACATGGAATTTACTTTGTTTGGGAAGGATGGAAGCTGGCCTGCTGCACTGCACATCACGAGTTGTATACTGTGAAACATTTTATGAAATTTGTAAGTTACCGTCTTGCGCTGCACGTCGCAAGTACGATAAACGAAATTTGATGTTTGACAGTCACATCATTATCGTCAACAGCAACAGGTTGCAGAGCAGACGAGTGTTCCGTGCTTACAGGTAGGCCAATAAATTTTGCTACCATCAAAGTTCACGTTCAGTGTAAGGTACAGTGATTGTCAGAGCGTGTTTGTGAAAATAATATACACTCCTGGAAATTGAAATAAGAACACCGTGAATTCATTGTCCCAGGAAGGGGAAACTTTATTGACACATTCCTGGGGTCAGATACATCACATGATCACACTGACAGAACCACAGGCACATAGACACAGGCAACAGAGCATGCAAAATGTCGGCACTAGTACAGTGTATATCCACCTTTCGCAGCAATGCAGGCTGCCATTCTCCCTTGGAGACGATCGTAGAGATGCTGGATGTAGTCCTGTGGAACGGCTTGCCATGTCATTTCCACCTGGCGCCTCAGTTGGACCAGCGTTCGTGCTGGACGTGCAGACCGCATGAGACGACGCTTCATACAGTCCCAAACATGCTCAATGGGGGACAGATCCGGAGATCTTGCTGGCCAGAGTAGTTGACTTACACCTTCTAGAGCACGTTGGGTGGCACGGGATACATGCGGACGTGCATTGTCCTGTTGGAACAGCAAGTTCCCTTGCCGGTCTAGGAATGGTAGAACGATGGGTTCGATGACGGTTTGGATGTACCGTGCACTATTCAGTGTCCCCTCGACGATCACCAGAGGTGTACGGCCAGTGTAGGAGATCGCTCCCCACACCATGATGCCGGGTGTTGGCCCTGTGTGCCTCGGTCGTATGCAGTCCTGATTGTGGCGCTCACCTGCACGGCGCCAAACACGCATACGACCATCATTGGCACCAAGGCAGAAGCGACTCTCATCGCTGAAGACGACACGTCTCCATTCGTCCCTCCATTCACGCCTGTCGCGACACTACTGGAGGCGGGCTGCACGATGTTGGGGCGTGAGCGGAAGACGGCCTAACGGTGTGCGGGACCGTAGCCCAGCTTCATGGAGACGGTTGCGAATGGTCCTCGCCGATACCCCAGGAGCAACAGTGTCCTTAATTTGCTGGGAAGTGGCGGTGCGGTCCCCTACGGCACTGCGTAGGATCCTACGGTTTTGGCGTGCATCCATGCGTCGCTGCGGTCCGGTCCCAGGTCGACGGGCACGTGCACCTTCCGCCGACCACTGGCGACAACATCGATGTACTGTGGAGACCTCACGCCCCACGTGTTGAGCAATTCGGCGGTACGTCCACCCGGCCTCCCACATGCCCAATATACGCCCTCTCTCAAAGTCCGTCAACTGCACATACGGTTCACGTCCACGCTGTCGCGGCATCCTACCAGTGTTAAAGACTGCGATGGAGCTCCGTATGCCACGGCGTACTGGCTGACACTGACGGCGGCGGTGCACAAATGCTGCGCAGCTAGCGCCATTCGACGGCCAACACCGCGGTTCCTGGTGTGTCCGCTGTGCCGTGCGTGTGATCATTGCTTGTACAGCCCTCTCGCAGTGTCCGGAGCAAGTATGATGGGTCTGACACACCGGTGTCAATGTGTTCTTTTTTCCATTTTCAGGAGTGTATATCAGTTCAGTGGTTTAAAACCGGTAGAAGATTTCGGTAAAGTGCTGTCTTGTGAATTTTCAAGTAGTTTATTAATAAACTCAGTTGCGTTAAATTTTACATACCTACACGTGCTGTGCAATTATAATAACAGTTCTGATATGGTGATTGATTGCAAGACTAAAGTTAAGGGTTAGCAATATTTGGGGCCAACATTTTAATTTGAGTCATTTTGTTTTGGAGTATATGAGATGGGTAAATATCGTTGAAAACAGATTGCTTTCTTGCAGACGAATTGTTTGATGTGCCAGCTATTCTGGTTTTCGGATTGCACTGCGTGAGCTCCACATATTAGCGTTCAAAAACTGAGTTTCAAGCAGTTCTGGTGCCCTGCGCTGGAATTTACGTATTTCGATGTCACAATTAAGTTTTACATGTTTCTCAGATACAATAAATAAGTAACTTTCATCTGTTGACCCTTTCTGCTAGGGTGAGTTTCAAGCAGTTCTAGTGACCTGCGCTGGAATTTACGTATTTCGATGTCACAATAAGCTTTACATATTTCTCAGATACAATAAATAAGGAACTTTCATCTGTCGACCCTTTCTGCTAGGGTGCGTAATTGCATTCTACTCTGCTGATTTTTGCAATCACATAAAGTTTTGTTTTGCAACATTAAAATTTCAATTACAGTCTTTAACTTAGCAATTACTTCCAGGATTTGTGATACAACAATTGAAGTAATTATAGACTGTATGGTATTACTGCAACACAGTTTGTTTTGCATATTTATTACCAGGTAAGAACATAGACAAATTTTTCTGCAGAATAGTTTGTTTTCTTGTGCAACAAACAGTTGTGTATTTTGTGCTGCCCTAAAGACTGATTTTGTGAAAAGCATTTTGTAGTCAATTGTGAATTTTAGAAATACTACGGACTGTAGTGCAAGTGAGATTCTTTCATGTTATGCGTTTGTAGTGTTCTGTTCTGCTTGGAATAAGAGATTTCGCTATTGACCTTTGCTTTTGCTAATGATATACCCCCAGTTAAAAATTTGCTAGTTTACTGAATCTTTCAGTGTCAAATGATTTAGACACATAGTGATTTTTTATGCTATGTGCTATTTTGTGTTCTTTATTGAAGGGCTGGCATTTCATGGATATTATCAGAAGTTTGGATTTGCATTTATTCAGTAAATTCTGTCACTGATAATTTAAATATTCTTCTGTTTTCATTAACATTTATAGAAAGTGATTTTATTAGTTATCTATGTAGTATAGAGTTCCTATGTGGGAGAGATTTCTTCTTTGCTGCTTTATTATAATCTACATCTACATCTACATCCATACTCCGCAAGCCACCTGACGGTGTGTATAGAAACGCCAAGAGCTACCGAAGCTAGGTCAAATGTCTGATGCTGAAGCAACTCTTGACGAGTTTGTGGCCAGAGAAGGGACAAGCGAACAGGGATCCTTCCGTAATATTGATTTAACGGAGACAAATAGGGCAATGTCTGACAGGAATGACCAGGGTAATTTTTCAGTATCAGATACGGAACATGAAGGTGCCGTTGGGGATTCTGATACGGAAACCGAGTCTGTAGCATGTAATTTGTCACAGCGTCAGAATCTGTAGTTAAGGATTCAGGTTTTGCCTCCACAAGTGTTGGCCAAACTGAGCCAGTCTCTATTCCTTCCTGCAATTATACCTAAAATGTAAAGAATTAGTTTTGGCAAACTATTGTGAAGATATTATCAGAGCACAGCAAAGAACAGGATAGAAAATTTGAAGAACTTGGCAGAAGACTGGCCAGCAGTCTGGAACAGAATAGTAAAAGTTTAGTGAGGAACTTTTGGCCGATTTAAATGAGAAAAGTAAACAGATCAAGCAAGATGTACGTGAGGAGTTCTACCCTGTAATAAATAATCTAAAGTCAAGAGCCGCACACATTGAAACGGCCGAAATTTCACAGCTAAAACGCAGGGTAGTCTGAAACCCAGATACAGAAGAGGCAGAATTTGCTACCCAAGAACAGTTAAATAAAATTACCAAAGATGTAGACGAACTTTCTGCAACGTGACCCAACTTTTACCAAAGCGGACAAAAATCCTCATGTTATACAGCCTCTCCGTTAGCCGATTCTGAGGAACATGTTTCTCCACCGTGTTAAACAGGGAAAGATGACCATTAAAAAACACCGCTAGTCTGATGTAAGAAAACTGGATGACGTATTATCGCGCATTGAACGAAAGCTCAGTCATGCGCGTGGTATACCGATGGCCAGACTTTGCTTTGTAATACTCCTGTTCTGATTCGTGATACTCGAACGCCGTCCGTGACGCAAACAAGATAGCGCGGACGCCTCAGACAGCGTGATAAATAAGCTATCCTCTCACCAAAATCAGTCATTTGATTACAAACATTTCCTCACTGTTCGAAAGATTAAGATTTTGAGAAATTCTGCCAGTGATGTGCGCCCCAAAGAGTGGCTACAACAATTCTACTGCTGTCTACCAGCTTCGTGGGTAAGTGGTCATAAACTTGAATATATCTGTGGAGATTTAGAATCTGAACCAGTGCCAAGAATGAGGGCAGTTGAGCAAGAACGCCGTACGGAAGACGAATTTTATCACTCATTCTTTTCTGCATACTGGTCTGAAACAGCACAAGACAAAGAGAAGAACACTATCATTATTTTAAAGAATTTTGAACACTTATATTTTTCCAGCTCTTCAGACTACGCTCCTTAAGAATCGTTTCTTGACAAATACGCACAGTCCCTCTGATTAAATACGAATCTGACTAAATACCGTTACAAGGACGTTACAAGGATGGCATTGAGGGCTTTCAAAATTTACTGCAAGAACTGTGACAGTGATGAATTTTATTTACGAAGTAGATACAGAGACATTGTGAGATATAATTTCCAGTCTGATCGTTATAGATCAGATGAAGGATATTCTGCAAATCACAACAACAATTATGAACAGAATAATAGACTTTCTAACAGTCGTAATCATAATTATTCATGCAGGTGGCATCCTGCAGAGCAGTGTAGCAATCACAGCAATTGCAGAGGCAGGAACAGAAATTGTTATTTTCGGAACCAATGAAATTACAGTAATAGTGGCTACCCCAACAGAAATAAGTATAATAAAAGAAATAACACTAATTGGTCTGAAAGATGAAACTTTAATTCAAATCGAGAAACAGTGTACAGTGACTCCAGATTATATGACTAAAATTGCAACAAAACACGAGATAGTTCGCGTGATCGTAACAGTTATTACGAAAGAAACAATCAGGAGAGCTACAATCGCGGTAATTTTAGTTTTGAACAATGTGCTGAAGTAACTGAGAGTAGACCACTTAATCCACCTGACAATCAATGCTAGGCATGTTGGGCCATCTCAAAAACGCCTCATAGCACACACGCCAAACGACTAGTTTGTCGACTGCGACGAGGCGGTAAATAATAAAGAAGTGCGGTTGAAGCGTGTTCACACGAATGTGCATATACGAATGTTGGTTAAAAAAATGTTATTGCAAATTTTGGCTTTCACGTAAGTCTCAGGGGATGATTTCCACAATTGGTGCATTAGTACACTTCCACACCGCACATTTGTTATAGTTTTTGAACTAATTTTTCACTCAGACATAAGTGCAGTTTATGCTAGGGAACAAAAATTAGGCGATTATTATAGCAAAATCAGTTTTTCACGACACAGTTCAATCACTATTTATTGGCGTTGTTCTTTTCGTTCACACAATGAAATTAGCACTGATAAGACGGTTTACAGTTTTACTCTAATAATAATTTGACTCCGAGCCCCCAATAGCAGTAACGTGGGCTGCTATAAACGAAAATTGTTCAAATAATTCGAACAGAATCACAAGTCCCACTGTCCTATTTGTTCTAACAGTTTTGGCGCGAAATCGCAGTTCGTCACATGTTCACTTACGACGATGTATACCTCGTAAATCGTACTCATACAAATAATCGAAGCACTTCCTGTTCACCAAATATATGCTTCCACACGTGCAGTGTTAAACAATACTCTTTGTCGAAATAAATCGGCTCGAGAAGAAATTCTCAAAAGACCACATGGGCCACCCTCAAGTGGCGCTTGCTCGCCACCCACCCTCCAAAACGACTGACCAACGACTGACCCCTGGTCAAGATGGCCACTCGCTTATGGCTCGGATGCGCACCCCCTGGTTATTCAAGTACCAGTCTCACCAGTTAAGGTTACAAATTGTGATACATACATCCCTCGACAGAAATAACTACCCCATCGGAACCGAGCTAAAGAGTACTTCTTATCTACTATGTTACGTTCATTTGTAGGATTATTCTATCGCCCATAAATCAAGTTTTAGTTTTTGCAAAATTTCGCCACTTAGCGCAAATTTGTTCGTTGACATCTGTGCTGTAACGTTTTAACGTAGAACTGCATATAGCACCGTTTTTAGACGTAATCTATAGCGATCTACACATTGCGCTGCTCAAAATCTTAATATCTATAATAATTAATTAATAATGGGCGATAATTATTAATAATAATTTGCAAACAATGAAAACTATTGCAAGTTAAGTGTATAGTATAACTTAACTAGTTTAAAATACGTGTGATGCCACCCAAAATATTGTATAGTGCTGTTCTTTACGTCATGAATTTTCTACTGAACTTTATTAAAAAATTTCCGTCAATCTTTGTTTATTGCTCTTTACGGGCTTAATTAATTATTAATATTAACATATGACTATGGCACTCGATCCGCTATGACGAGACGTTTTTAATGAGTGATCGCTCAGCCCCGTAAGTGGTTGTTTACTATTTTTATTAATCTTTCAGTATTCATGATGTTAACCGATTTTGAGGTTACTTTAACTTTTGCGTCCCGTGACTCGAAATAAAGATCGATCTTTCAGAAGGTGCATATTGCTGACCACAATTCACTGCCACATTGTTCTTCACCGTAGGTTACATAGTGTTCGCGTAATGAGTGAAAAACCAAACAATGCCCCAATCTGCAGGCCACGTGGCCACGGAGGCGTCCCACCGAACGTTTGCAAATCTAGCACGGGCGCGTCACGAGCTTCCGCGAATCACGCACCATGTTAGCGCGTTCGCTCTCCACAAAGCAATGCTTGCATAGTAGACCTATTCATGTAGTGACGGGGCTTTTTACCGTCACGCGACACAGGGAGTCTTTATACTCATACTTTACATTTTATACAGTTGAAACTATTAATATTAGAAATGAGAGAGAGATCTCAGATACAACAAAGCATAATTTTGAAATACAGGGACTGATGAGATTCAAGTATCGAACTTGAAAGAAATTAGTATTTTTGAGTGGGTAACTAATTACATGGCTTGGTCAGATGTGACAGTGAATGTGAAACAGATGCACAGCCACAAGCAGTAGGGAACATAACTAATGATATAGTAGTGAATTTTGATGACACTTTCTTAAGAAAAATATTTTGTGGCATGCACTCAGAGGAAATACGAATAAACTTTGTCGACTTTGATGACGCATTGTTGGAAGAGAAGGTACACAATCAGAAAATCTTAATCCATCCTATAGTGTCAGTTTCTGTTGGAAAAATTTCTTTATCAGCAGTACTGGATTCAGGTAGTCCTGTTTTGGTTGTCATGGAGGCAGCTTTCAGTAAATGTCAGGAATTAACTGTTTGTCCAACATTCCCATTGCAGCGAACCAAAATTAAGGGCGTGACTACTCTAGAATGACCAACCAATAGCACCTTGGTCTTGGATGGGTTGGGCTTTAGCGCTATAATCCTGCGCTCATTTCGATAGTTCCCGCAGGTAGTTATTGAAATTCTCGATATCTCTCGTCAGGTTTGTTGGTTGTGCAGATAAATATAACTGTAGGTAATCAGCATACAAGCATTTGCAGTAAGACAAAACTGATAACCCATCATTTACATACAATGAAAAGAGTTTAGGACCTAATAACGGACCTTGGGGGACACCTGATAGTCTCCGTCTCCACTGTGAATTAATGGTACCGATCATGACATATTACTGGCGAGACGTCAGATAAGGGCGAAAACTTTGCATTGCAAATGAAAATAAATTTAGGCTGCTAAGTTTGACAAGTAAAATGTCGAAATCTACAGTTCAAAGGCTTTGCTGATGTCTAAGAAGCACATGGCAATCGCGTTTTGTGCATTCACGGTAACATTCGGATCATGTGTATTAAGTCAGATGTTGTGCTGGGATGTATTTACAAATGGTTACTGAAATACGTCTATAAATATCATCATCTCATGATTCACCTACATTGACTTGAAAGCTACTTGTTTGGAATGATTATTTTATGACAAGAAGTTGTGACCATTTGCGTGTTTCGCTCCAATCGTGCTGCATTAACACTTGAAGACATAAAACCTGTAAATGAGTCTGCGATCACCGTAACCGGTAACTGTCAATTGTAATAATTATGTGATCGAGACGGACGTTTACAAATAAACTGTGTTACTACCTCAGTCGCGTTGTTCGACATCATCTCAATCAAATATTATAAGATTCCTCATCAAGACTTTTTATTACTTTCATATTCTATCGTAAAAATAACATGCAGAATATTCGGTACATGTTCCTGATCTGTGCAAGTACTTTGCAGCCCTTCTCTCCTTTTAGTTATTATTTTGAGATAAGATGAACAACAGATACTGACTACCTTGGAACTTTAGGGGAATGTGTACATCGTTGCAGACTATGGCTGCGAAGTCGTTGTCACGGACGGGTGAAGTGCGTGGCTCCTATGTAAAATAGATTTGACGAAGGAAATTGAACAAGCGCACTGAACGGCAATTCGATTTACTGTCTGTCTATTCAATCCAGCGGACGGCGTCGCGAAAATACAAAACACTCGTAGTGCACGTTGGCTGCCTGCAAAAGAACGACGTCAATCCGTCCCTGAAACAGCAGAACTAAAAGAGTCAAGCGTCGAGAGGTATTTGCAAAGCATTTCGTTGTTAGCACTGTACTTTTAGCGAACCCGAACAATGAAATAACGGATTCTGACTTGTTTGGTAAACTAAGAATTTAGCACGAATTCAGTAGGTCATCCAGCTCTGCGCATTCTGCTTTATTCTCTCTTCTACTTATTCGTGCCGTTCTCAGAAGATGGGAATAGCAAATCAGTGAACACGAGCGGGACCCTAGAGACCGATTTTTTAAACCAAGAGAACAAATTATAGTATGATTTCCACTTGTGGATGCCAATGTGGAGAAATTTGGAGAACATCTAAGTTAAAAATTATATCAATATGATGAAGAATTGGCAGTTTACGACTTAAAGAACACAAGATCTGTCTGGAAATTAATGTTTACACTATTTGTGCTAAAGCTTTGTCTCGTCGCTCTGCTAGGAGTTAAAGTGTACGAATGATACAATTTTTTTATAACAAAGGGTCAATGTAGATGAAGGAACTGTAAGAAATACAAGTAACGCTGTGATTATATTGTTGTCAAGCTATTTTCGAATAAACATTGGAAGGTCAAACTGTATACCAAGCTTTGTTATCAAAATACGTGAAAAATATTATTCATCACACAATTTCATATGGTATTACTGATACGGTCATCTGTCGATTTAGTGCCTAGAAAAAAGTGCTCTATGTTTTAAGATCCAGCTTGAACTTCGAATTGCATGAGAATTGATGTGCTTATCACTGAGAACTCTTTTAGAGTGTTTAAGTATAGTAATATAAAAATTGTCATTATCGGAATTAAAAATTGCTTTATCTTCAGTCTTCATGCCGCAAACAGTGAGATATTTGCAGAGTAGTAATACATGTGAAACTTCTTGACATTAAAATTGTGTGTCCGACTGAAAAGAGAACTCAGAGCCTTGGCAACATTCCTCGTTCGTGTCCCGAACCTGCACAAACTTTTGATTTATCATAAAGCTTCAAAACAGCGTACACTGCACTGCAGAGTCGAAGATTCTTTCTCAGTAACATATCTGTAATCTGGAAGATAAAATTGTGAGCAGATTTATTTTTGCTTTTTTAAAGAATGTCAGTTAGGGAACTTCGATGTTTAGACCGCACATCTGGAGCCAAGGCATTGAAACGCGTCCGCCAAATGGTGGGCTGACACGATTCGTATATCACTGCTGTTGATTAACTTTATCGTAGTCCATGTCATGTTTCTTCTAATTGATGAATATGTTGGTAATGTGAGTGATATCGTTGATTGAAAATATCGAGCCCCTAACGGATGTCTTAAATAGTTAATTACGTGTCCTGTATTTGTTGTGCTATATATAACTGAAGGTGACTTGAGCCTTGGACGGGCCTCACGTTGCCGGCCGCGGTGGTCTCGCTGTTCTAGGCGCGCAGTCCGGAACCGTGGGACTGCTACGGTCGCAGGTTCGAATCCTGCCTCGGGCATGGACGTGTGTGATGTCCTTAGGTTAGTTAGGTTTAAGTAGTTCTAAGTTCTAGGGGACTAATGACCACAGCAGTTGAGTCCCATAGTGCTCAGAGCCATTTGAACCATTTTTTTTGGGGGGGGGGGGACTCACGTTAGTGGGTGGGGGAGGGGAGGGGGGTAGCAGGAGCCGAGCAGGGGACGCTGGAAGCCAGCCCTTGGATTCGCATCCGTGTCTGCATTCACAGGTAGCACTCTGTCTGTCCTTCGATCCTACTAATGAAGACTACAACCAGAGGGCTTGTTATCCCGCTGGGCATCTCACAGTGCTTCACATTTACTGGTGGGGACTCGCTAGACAGTTCGAGTCTTAATTTTCACATTCATACTATGAACTGCAAGTGAGAAGAGCTGGTGGCGTACAGTGACACCCAACCTAACAATACACTAATGTTATATTTAGAGAATCGTCATTTGAAGTTTATTGCAGAACGATACTACTGCCGTCAACATACATTTTCCTTAAGGTCCACGAGTCACTTGTCCCTCGCAGTATATTCAAGTGGAACAGGAAAGGAAAAGACTAGTAGAGATACAAGGTACCCTCCGCCACACACTCTACTGTGTCGTGTGGAGTATATATGCAGAAGGAAAAGCAAAAGTATGAACTCCATCTTCAGGCCACAACTGGCCCATCAGGACTTTCCGACCGCCGTGTCTTCCTCAGCTGAGGAGGCGGATAGGAGGGGCGGGAAGTCAGCACACCGCTCTCCCGGTCGTTGTGATGCTTTTCTTTGAACGGCGCCGCTACTATTCTGTCGAGTTGCACCTCAATTGGCATCGCGAGGCTGAGTACATTCCGACAAATGGCAACAGCGCATGACCCATCCAACTGCCGGCCACGCCCGACAGCGCTTAACTTCAGTGATCTGACGGGAACCGGTGTTTCCGCTGAGGTAAGGCCGTTGCCTGAAAGCAGAAGTGTGAGGAGCAGTCAAATGTAAACCGAGTACCCGCCACAATGAGACCATGGAATGGTTCCATTCAAAACTGATCATGACACACGATAAGGCATTTATCCCACTGGGAGACGAGGCGATCAATTCCTGTATCGTTGAAGGTGGTCGGCCACTGACGGATCCATAACCGAACACAGACTTGATGTTCCCCGTCCAACTGAAACCGACGTCCATACATACCTTACTTCAGGTCGCAACGACGTGAAAATGAATCGGTGAAAGATACGGGCTAAACATAGAATGCTTCAATTAAAACGTGGCCAATTTTCTCTGAAATTGCCCACTAACGTATACTAATTAGCCAAAACATCATGACTACCTTCTTAACAGCTCGTTTGTCAGTCTTTGGAACGGAATACATGACTGCTAATCAGGAATCCGATAGTTTATTGGTAGGTTTGTGGAGGTATGTGGCATTACACGTCAAGGCACACGTCGTGTAATTTGCGTAAATGACGGACCACTAATTCGCGTAAGTGCTAATAGAGCCCGATAGCGACCGAGATTGGTCCCATAGCATTTACATCAGACGAATTTGTTCACCGAGACATCAGACATAAACGTGAGTCCACTCAAACCACTGTAGGACTGTTCTGGCTTCGATACATAAATTATATTGCTGAAAGGTGACATCGCCGTCGGTGAAGACATCAAGCATGCAGTGATTCTGGTGCTTATCAGCTGCCAGAGTGTCTTCGATTACTAATATTGGTCCCATGCAAACGCAGCAGTAGTCTCCCATAGCATAATATTACTCTCACTAGCATGCGTCCCTGCCGCCCTGCGCATTCTCACGTGAGCTTTTTACAAGCATTGACGTTTTAAAGATATTCTTTCACTGGCTCTATACAAAGTTCCTTCTTAAATGTAGATCTACGACACTGTTCATAGTGGTCTGCCCGCAGAATGGCTACATCAAGATGTGCTACTTATTTGGTGCTGTTTGCGAGGAGTTTGCTATTACCTGCTACTTCTACCTCTACATCTACATCTAAATTTATACTCCGCAAGCCACCCAACGAAGTGTGGCGGAGGGCACTTTATGTGCCACTGTCATTACCTCCCTTTCCGGTTCCAGTCGCGTATGGTTTGTGGAAAGAACGACTGCCAGAAAGCCTCCGTGTGCCCTCGAATCTCTCTAATTTTACATTCGTGATCTCCTCGGGAGGTATAAGTAGGGGGAAGCAATGTATTCGATACCTCATCCAGAAACGCACCCTCTCGAAACCTGGACAGCAAGCTACACCGCGATGCAGAGTCTGCCACTTGATTTTGCTAAACATCTCCGTAACGCTATCACGCTTACCAAATAACACTGTGACGAAACGCGCCGCTCTTCTTTGGATCTTCTCTATCTCCTCCGTCAACCCGATCTTTTACGAATCCCACATTGATGAGCAATACTCAACTATAGGCCGAATGAGTGTTTTGTAAGCCACCTCCTTAGTGATGGACGTTTTCTAAGGACTCTCCCAATGAATCTCAACCTGGCACCCGCCTTACAACAATTAATTTCATATGATCATTCCACTTCAAATCGTTCCGCACGCGTACTCCTAGATATTTTACAGAAGTAACTGCTACCAGTGTTTGTTCCGCTGTCATATAATCATACAATAAAGGATCATTCTTCGGATGTATTCGCAATACGTTATATTTGTCTATGTTAAAGGTCAGTTGCCACTCCCTGCACCAAGTGCCTATCCACTGCAGATCTTCCTGCATTTCACTACAATTTTCTAATGCTGCAACTTCTCTGTATATTACAGCATCATCCGCGAAAAGCTGCATGGAACTTTCGACACTATCTACTAGGTCATTTATATATATTGTGAAAAGCAATGGTCCCATAACACTCCCCTGTGGCACGCCAGAGGTTACTTTAACGTCTGTAGACGTCTCTCCATTGATAACAACATGCTGTGTTCTGTTTGCATTCTCTATCTTATCAGCAACACCTACACTTACGGAGTTGTATTTTATCGTTTAGGTTATATATTTGCAACTCGTCTCCAATATCTTCAGTTCTAAATCCATCTCGATTAATACATCCTTTTACTTATCTCAGAAATCTCATTTCTACTGTTAATACGCATTTTTATGTCTGTGATTATCCCTGACATTCTACCATAAAGCAGCATAGGAACCGTCATTCCATTGTGCAGTTTGTTAGAGTGTCACGCCGAACTTTGCCAACTTAAATATTTCCGAAACAAAACAAAATATGAAAAATGCAGTTGTCCAGCGAAGAATCTATGTCAGGCGCCCATACAATGGGCAGAAATGCACAATCCATCCATAAATGTCGCAAATATCAGTTTCAGCACAAAGTTCTTTTTTTCACAAGTATGTTTTGTTCTACAGAATTCGAAACTAGAGGTACCAACAGTACCGGAAGACTCGTTTGCACTGTTCTATTCTAAACTCCATGCCTTCTGTAATATGTAGACTTTTAAGGATGGCAACGGCGCCACTGTTTTATACCGTAATGCACAGAGCAAGGGTTGCCTACAACAGGCTTCAGGATATTGCAGGCAACCAGCATTACAACAAAAAGAGTGGCAACGTTTCCGTTCTTTAAAGTCTAATTACGTATTCCAGAATGTATAAGGTTTAGAGCAGTAAAACCAAGTCCACCATTTCGATAGAAAAACATATGCACGAAGAAAAGTAACTTTGTGTTGAAGTGATGCGTGTCATTGTAGTGATTGTGCATTGTTGCCCTTTGTGTGAGACTGTGACATAGGTGCATTCATGCCCAATTGCGTTTTTCACTTTCTGATTAGTTTCGGAAATATTTGAAGTGGCAAAATTAGCTCGGACAGCCTGTATGAGCTGACCTAGGTATCTTTCCGGATATTGTTTGCTAACTTTCCCCTTATGCCGCCACATATCATTTGGGGCTTAATTTAATGTCTATAGCTCTATTGCCATGAAATTATATAGTATATCTAAGGTTGCTGAAGTGAGAGATTTGTTCCATTATTTGATTGTTGATCATTATTTTTACTATTGGAGGTTTCTTTCTACAAGAGGCATTATCTCTGTACAGATGCAACTTGAGTAATTCTACACTCCTGGAAATTGAAATAAGAACACCGTGAATTCATTGTCCCAGGAAGGGGAAACTTTATTGACACATTCCTGGGGTCAGATACATCACATGATCACACTGACAGAACCACAGGCACATAGACACAGGCAACAGAGCATGCACAATGTCGGCACTAGTACAGTGTATATCCACCTTTCACAGCAATGCAGGCTGCTATTCTCCCATGGAGACGATCGTAGAGATGCTGGATGTAGTCCTGTGGAACGGCTTGCCATGCCATTTCCACCTGGCGCCTCAGTTGGACCAGCGTTCGTGCTGGACGTGCAGACCGCGTGAGACGACGCTTCATCCAGTCCCAAACATGCTCAATGGGGGACAGATCCGGAGATCTTGCTGGCCAGGGTAGTTGACTTACACCTTCTAGAGCACGTTGGGTGGCACGGGATACATGCGGACATGCATTGTCCTGTTGGAACAGCAAGTTCCCTTGCCGGTCTAGGAATGGTAGAACGATGGGTTCGATGACGGTTTGGATGTACCGTGCACTATTCGGTGTCCCCTCGACGGTCACCAGAGGTGTACGGCCCGTGTAGGAGATCGCTCCCCACACCATGATGCCGGGTGTTGGCCCTGTGTGCCTCGATCGTATGCAGTCCTGATTGTGGCGCTCACCTGCACGGCGCCAAACACGCATACAACCATCATTGGCACCAAGGCAGAAGCGACTCTCATCGCTGAAGACGACACGTCTCCATTCGTCCCTCCATTCACGCCTGTCGCGACACCACTGGAGGCGGGCTGCACGATGTTGGGGCGTGAGCGGAAGACGGCCTAACGGTGTGCGGAACCGTAGTCCAGCTTCATGGAGACGGTTGCGAATGGTCCTCCCCGATACAACAGGAGTAACAGTGTCCCTAATTTGCTGGGAAGTGGCGGTGCGGTCCCCTACGGCACTGCGTAGGATCCTACGGTCTTGGCGTGCATCCGTGCGTCGCTGCGGTCCGGTCCCAGGTCGACGGGCACGTGCACCTTCCGCCGACCACTGGCGACAACATCGATGTACTGTGGAAACCTCACGCCCCACGTTTTGAGCAATTCGGAGGTACGTCCACCCGGCCTCCCGCATGCCCACTATACGCCCTCGCTCAAAGTCCGTCAACTGCACATACGGTTCACGTCCACGCTGTCGCGACATGCTACCAGTGTTAAAGACTGCGATGGAGCTCCGTATGCCACGGCGTACTGGCTGACACTGACGGCGTCGGTGCACAAATGCTGCGCAGCTAGCGCCATTCGAGGGCCAACACCGCGGTTCCTGGTGTGTCCGCTGTGCCGTGCGTGTGATCATTTCTTGTACAGCCCTCTCGCAGTGTCCGGAGCAAGTATGGTGCGTCTGACACACCGGTGTCAATGTGTTCTTTTTTCCATTTCCAGGAGTGTATTTGCAACCTATCCTTTATTTTACGTATAAGTAGCAGGTCCTGTAATAAGGAAGTGTAATAATAAATTCGCTTTGTCCTAGTTAATATCTTGTGTTGAAAGTGTAAATTAATACATACTAGTGGTGTACTCTAAATACATATTAAACAGTGTCAGAGAAAGACTACAGTCCTGTCTTATCCTTGGTTTCTAATTAATAACTTCTACTTTCTTCCTTTCTACGGACCTATCGGAGTGTACAAACACAGGCTCTTCATTGCCGATATAAGATGTTGCGGTTGCCCCCGTTCACGTAAACTTTTCCATAGTATCGATGTATACTGTGCTTAGTATGTGTCTCTCTCTGAGTTGATGCAAAGGAAGTATGGTCATTTTTGACCGTTCTGGGCGCTTTCTAGAAAAAACGCCTCAGCTGTTGAAAGTGCTCTCTCGCAGACCGATTTGAAACACTTTTGTCCCGGGTGGTCGACGGCCAGAGGTCAGATGCAGTGTGGCGTGTTACTGGTGACAACGTTTCATTAATTCTAAGTGGGTGCTCATAGATAGGTCTTTGCAGTCATTCCATTCCTATGGTGTCTGTATCTCACGCCTTATTTTCACTTATCTCGCGTGTTTAAATTGTTACGATTTGCGAAGGTATGCTGATATTCAGCCAGGTAGTGGTAAAATTTCCGAGGCTTTTTTTTTCAGTAATCTTGAAGCTCGTTACAGAATGATGTTCTCGCCAATCAGTCCGAGGTACTATGCACTTAATGTCACTTCTCCCTTTAATTTAGTTCATTCTGTGCTTTTTTGTAGTCATCCATACTATTTGTGACTTTTTGATTGCTGGAACTCCCAACTTATATTACAGTGTATCTTAATTAATTCCCAATGGCTTGTTCCTCCGTTTGCTTGATTTGAAAACATTGTACAATTTAACTACACTCCATTTTTCATTTCCATTTTCCTCAGACATTTATTGATGCTTTACATACATTTGTATCTCTACCACCATTTCGCATTGATATATTGCTAAGTGCCACATTTGTCTGCCTCATCTGGCCACATGACAAAGATGTCAAACTCAGAATAAATTTTTCACTCTGCAGCGGAGTGTGGGCTGATATGAACCTTAATGGCAAAATAAAACACAGTTTGAATCCAGCAGGAAGTTTCATCTCAGACCACACTCTGCTGCAGAATGAAAAATTCATTCTGGAAACATCCCGTAGCTAAGCCATGTCTCCGTAATATTCCTTATTCCACGAGTAGTAACTGATGTTGTTGTGGTCTTCAGTCCTGAGACTGATTTGATGCAGCTCTCGATACTACTCTATCCTGTGCAAGCCTCTTCATCTCCCAGTACCTACTGCAGCCTACATTCTTCTGAATCTGCTTAGTGTATTCATTTCTTGGTTCCCCTCTACGATTTTACCTTCCACGCTGCCCTACAATACTAAATTGGTGATCCCTTGATGCCTCAGAACTTGTCCTACCAACCGATCCCTTCTTCTGGTCGAGTTGTGCCACAAACTCCTCTTCACCCCAATTCTATTCAATACCTCCTCATTAGTTATGTGATCTACCCATTTGATCTTCAGCATTCTTCTGTAGCACCACATTTCGAAAGCTTCTATTCTCTTCTTGTGCAACTTATATTTATCGTCCATGTTTCACTTCCATACATGGCTACACTCCATACAAATACTTTCAGAAACGACTTCGTGTCACTTAAATCAATACTCAATGTTGACAAATTTCTCTTATTCAGAAAAGCTTTCCTTGCCATCACCAGTCTACATATTATATCCTCTCTACTTCCATAATCAGTTATTTTGCTCCCCAAATAGCAAAACTCCTTTACTACTTTAAGTGTCTCAATTCCTAATCTAATTCTCTCAGCATCAACCGACTTAATTCCCCTACATTCCATTATCCTCGTTTTGCTTTTGTTGATGTTCTTTTTATACCTCCCTTTCAAGGCACTGTCCATTCCGTACAACTGCTCTTCCAAGTCCTTTGCTGTCTCTGACAGAATTACTATGTCATCGGCGAACCTCAAAGTTTTTATTTCTTCTCCATGGATTTTAATACCTACTCCGAACTTTTCTTCTGTTTCCTTTACTGCATGCTCGATATACAGATTGAATAGTATCGGGGAGAAGCTACAACCCTGTCTCACTCCCTTCCCAACCACTGCTTCTCTTTCATGTCCCTCGACTCTTATAACTACCATCTGGTTTCTGTACAAATTGTAAATGCCTTTCGCTCCCTGCATTTTACCCCTGCCACATTAAGAATTTGAAAGAGAATATTCCAGTCAACATTATCAAAAGCTTTCTTTAAGTCTACAAATGCTAGAAACGTAGATTTGCCTTTCCTTAATCTTCCTTCTAAGATAAGTCGTAGGATCAGTATGGCCTCACGTGTTCCAACATATCTAAGCAATCCAAACTGACCTTCCCCGAGGTTGGCTTCTACCAGTTTTTCCATTCGTCTGTAAAGAATTCGCGTTAGTATTTTGCAGCTGTGGCTTATTAAACTGATTGTTCGGTAATTTTCACATCTGTCAACACCTGCTTTCTTTGGAATTGGAATTGTTATATTCTTCTTGAAGTCTGAGGGAATTTCGCCTGTTTTATACATCTTGCTCACCAGGTGGTAGAGCTTCGTCAGGACTGGCTCTCCCAAGGCCGTCAGTAGTTCTAATGGAATGTTGTCTACTCCCAGGGCCTTGTTTCGACTTAGGTCTTTCAGTGCTCTGTCAAACTATTCACGCAGTATCATATCTCCCATTTCATCTTTATCTACATCCTCTTCCATTTCCATAATATTGTTCTCAAGAACATCGCCCCTGTATAGATCCTCTATATACTCCTTCCACCTTTCTGCTTTTCCTTCTTTACTTAGAACTGGATTTCCATCTGATGTCTTGATATTCATGCAAGTAGTTCTCTTTTCTCCAAATGTCTCTTTACTTTTACTGTAGGCAGTATCTATCTTACCCCCCACTGGGGTCGTCTAGCCATCCCTGCTTAGCCATTCTGAGACATTTGTATTCCTTTTTGCCTGCTTCATTTACTGCATTTTTGTATTTTCTCCTTTCATCAGTTAAATTCAGTATCTTTTCTGTTACCCAAGGATTTCTACTAGCCCTCGTCTTTTTACCTACTTGATCCTCTGATGCCTTCACTATATCACTCTTCAAAGCTACCCATTCTTCTTCTACTGTATTTCTTTCCCCCATTCCTGTCAATTGTTCCCTTATGCTCTCCCTGAAACTCTGTACAACCTCTGGTTCTTTCAGATTATCCAGGTCCCATCTCCTTAAATTCCCACTTTTTTGCAGTTTCTTCAGTTTTAATCTACAGTTCGTAACTAATAGATTGTGGTCAGAGTCCACATCTGCCCCTGGAAATGTCTTACAACTTAAAACCTGGTTCCTAAATCTCTGTCTTACCATTATATAATCTACCTGATACCTTTTAGTATCTCCAGGGTTCTTCCACGTATACAACCTTCTTTCATGATTCTTAAACCAAGTGTTACCTATGATTAAGTTGTGCTCTGTACAAAATTCTACTAGGCGGCTTCCTCTTTCATTTCTTAGCCCCAATCCATATTCACCTACTATGTTTCCTTCTCTCCCTTTTCCTACACTCGAATTCCAGTCACCCATTACTATTAAATTTTCGTCTCCCTTCACTACCTGAATAATTTCTTTTATCTCATTATACATTTTATCAATTTCTTCATCATCTGCAGAGCTAGTTGGAATATAAACGTGAGCTACTGTAGTAGGCGTGGGCATCGTTGTTATCTTGGTCACAATAATGCATTCACTATGCTGTTTGTAGTAGCTTACCCGCACTCCTATTTTTTATTGTTAAACGTACTCCTGCATTACCTCTATTTGATTTTGTATTTATAACACTGTATTCACCTGACCAAAAGTCTTGTTCCTCCTCCGACTATATCTAACTTTAACCTATCCATTCCCCTTTTTAAATTTTCTAACCTACCTGCCCGATTAAGGGATCTGACATTCCACGCTCCGATCCGTAGAATGCCAGTTTTCTTTCTCCTGATAACGACGTCCTCCTGAGTAGTCCCCGCCCGGAGAGACTATTTTACCTCCGGAATATTTTATCCAAGAGGACGCCGTCATCATTTAATCGTACAGTACAGCTGCATGCGCTCAGGAAAAATTACGGCTTTAGTTTCCCCTTGCTTTCAGCCGTTCGCAATACCACAACAGCAAGGCCGTTTTGGTTAGTGTTACAGGGCCAGATCGGTCAGACTGTTGCCCCTGCAACTACTGTAAAGGTTGCTGCCCCTCTTCAGGAACAACTCATTTGTCTGGCCTGTCAACAGGTTACCCCTCCGTTGTGGTTGCACCTACGGTACGGCTACCTGTGTCGTTGAACGTTGAGACACGCAAGCCCCCCCCCCCCCCACCAACGGCAAGGTCCTAGGTTCATGGGGGAGGGAGAGGGAGGGGGGCAGGAGTGGTAGTCCCACAAATATTGCAGGAGGTGTTCTGTAAAATCTGGGTGGCAGTAGAGGAGGTACTGGCGGAAGTAAAGCCGTAACGAGAGAGCGTGAGTTGTATCTGAGTAGCTCAGTCGTTGGGGCACTTGAGCAGGAAAGGCAAAGGTCCCGAGTTCGAGGTTCGGTCCAGGACACAGTTTTAATCTGCCTGTCAAACGCATTCAATTTTCACAAAAATTATTTCTAATAATAAACATCCCTTTCTCCGTGCGCTGATTTTTCATCTGTGGAGGTAGGTCGGCGGCTGAGTGAAGAATTATGTCGTAGATTCGATACAGCATATGAGTTCATATTCCACAGAACTAACTCACAGAATTTGTATCAGTGTGTGCAGCATTAAGTAATAGTTCACGCTTATTCAATTGGGGAACTATTTTCATCAGTTAGTCATACTCCGCTTCAGTAGTGTGACTGCAGAAAGAGGCCCCAATCGGCATCGCACAGTGGCTGGATGTAAGTTAATCACTGTCATACTTATTAACTTCGATAGGGTCTTTGTAGTCATTTTCGTGTACTAAGTTGGATGGGATGTTTCATGCAATTTTCACATTGACTGTGTTTAATTGTTCGTGCTAATGTTTTATGTCCGTAGGTTTCAGTCTCTAGTCTGTATTGCACACAGACGACTGACAGTTTCATAGCTAGTTCGACAATATACATTTATTGCAGCCTCTCCACACAAGAGTAAAGCCCCACTTGCGGCAATAGTAACAGAAATGATCGTCCCTGATTGGAGGTGAGTTAGAATCAAATTGCAAAGAAATATTGGCCCTGTGTTTACTGATACACAACTACACCGTAGCGCTGGGTCACAGGGAGAGTGCTGATAGCAGCTGCGCGGCGTAGAGGAGCGATGCGACGTCGTGCGGAGTCGGTTGAAGCTGAAACAGATGGGACGCAGTAGGCGACCGGCGCGAGAGGCCGGGAGCGGAGCTGCGAGTGGAAATGGCTGCTGGTGATCGCTCCACGGCTTATGTATACCACGGCTCAGGGATATCCACCGGCTCTGATCCTCATGTGACCCGCGGACGCAAGCAAATCCCCGATAGCAGCGTCGCCGTTGTTACTGAGCGCACTGCCGCTGGACGGTGGTAGTGCTCCCTGTTAGCGTTGAGTCTGTAAACAGAATACTTACAATCAGCTCTGAAGTCAAAGATAAGATGTACTGGCGATATGTGTAAACTGTGTCCGAAGGAGGAGCGCCTGTGAGCTAGGGGTGGCAACCCGTGCGGAGCAGCCGGCGCGCCAGAGAGAGGCGTGGCCGAGTTTGCAGAGACCCAGCCTTACTTTCCCATTAGATGCACGACTTATGTAAGTGTGAGCTGCACATTTAACCTTCATGCGCTCGCGCTAGAAACAGTCACGCGAGCGCTCGCGCGGGCAGTCAGCCGACGGCCCGAGAGTTTTTATCAAGCTCTTGTGGTTTTCCGTTTTTAAAGGTCATATTTCCATAAAATATCGACGTAGGACATCTCACACAATATTGCAAACATATTTGTGATCAAAATTATTTATTTAATAATAAAATATACAATGGAATACAAAAAGGAAGCCAAATACCCAAATGAAATATAAGAACATTTTTTTAATTGCAATGTTTTGGGACTATATAATGTAATACTTAAGCCTACAATTATTCACTGTCTTAACTCGTCACAAGAAAAGCTAATTTTGCTTTGAAAAAAGAATTTTTGATTGGAAACGTCACAAACATTTCTGATGAAAAATGCTGATCAGTCTGTATGCATCTCATTTTCGTTTTGAGGCTGACAACAAGTATTTCACGTAACTGTCGCGGTTGAATGTCGTAGACAAACGTTTCTTCCATATTCACCGCATTCTCGCTTTGTTTTTATATGCTTTTTTGAGCCACACAAATAACATATTCCTCTCCTTGTAGGGGTTGATACAGCTGGATAATCTACATCACTCTCTCTGTAATTTTCCAAAAATACTAACAAATCTTTTGGTAAATGCTTCAGTTTAGCTCTTTCTTTCAGGTTTTCACTCATCAGTTCCAAAGATAACGCATGTAAGAATTGTCTTCTCGTTTTTCCTTTCATATTACCTGTGTTGAATTGAAAAATTCGAACCAATTTATTCCTGCCAAGTCAAGTAAGGGGAAAAATATACATGCAGGCCACCTTTGTGTTCTTCTTGATGTTGAAATTCTGGTGCACATGCACATTCACTAGAGAATTGGAAGAGTCTATAAAATTGAGGAATCATAGGTGAATTACAAAAAGAAATACTTACATTCCGAAGTAGACGAGTAGAACAAAGTCTCGCAAGCGCTCGCAAGGCGGGAACAGAGCGCCTAACGTGTTCGGACCTATTTCAACTTGTCCTGAGAGGCAGAGCCATGCGACGTGGACGAACTTTGAGCAGCATCTGCCGGAAAAAGGTGCAACTAGAGAATACAGGTCCCTCCCGCCACCTCGTTACCTTTGTGGAGTAAGTACGGCGCGAAACTGCAAAAAGGCGGTCACTTCACCGCCCGCGCGAGCGCGTGAAGGTTAAATTCCTGCTTCATTATGGAAGTCAGATACCGTAACGACACTCTTATTGGGTCATGAACCTCCTTATATTACTTAAAAAACAAACACTGTTTGAACAGGCCTCGAAGGCCCAATGGTACCGACCGGCCGCCGTGTCATCCACACGCCTTAGGCGTCACCGGATGCAGACGCGGAGGAGCATGTGGTCAGCACAGTGCTCTCGCAGCCGTTGTCAGTTTTTCCAGTTTCCGTGACGGATACCGTTACTTCTCAGTCAAGTAGCTGCTCAATTGGTTTCAGAAGGACAGAGTGCAACCTGCCTGCCAACAGCACTTTGCAGATCCGAACAGTGAACCTTCCACTAATAAGCGGCAGTCAAACTGAGCCGTGCGCGGCTCGTGTTCACCCCGTTCATTGTTTGTCATCTTCTCTGCCTCGGTTTCTTATTCCATTTACTGGCGTCACTATCTTCCTGCCTTGCCTGCCTGTGAGTGGCAGCAGAGCGCTTATCGATAAGTGCGCTGCCGTACCATCTCTGGAGCGACCGATAGCATTTCCGGGTCGTCGTGTGTCTGGAGTTAAGTCCGCACGCAGCAGCAGTGAAGTCGGGGGCGAAGCGCCAGTGAGGTGCGGACAGCCAGCGCTCGCCGGCCGCTGGCGACACACATGAACTGCCCGACGGAAGGAGATTGGAGCTGGACGACCGTTGGTCGCTCATTCGGTTGATCGCATCATCGGGCGACGTGTATTTGGTCTTATCGTCGTTTCTGGGCCTCGTCACGTAATCATCTTGCAGGGCGTGGGTCGGTACCTTCCTTGTGCAGAGATGTCGTGGCCAATGGGAAAGAGTTACCTCTGTGTGGTGTGCGTACTGTAAGACTTTCGGTACACACACCATCAGATTATTTGACTTGTCGCTCTAACAAAGTAGGCGAGTGTCAGCAATATGTCTCGTGGTCTTATCGTGGCGTGTTTACCTTCTGCCGTTAGGTCAGACGATAGAAATGCCACTTGCACTCTTAGAGTAGCAGATTGACGGTGACCAACTTTAAAGAGAACTTGATTAATTTTTACACACACTTATTAAAAATAATAACAAGCATAAAAATTACTTAACTTGGTACTGGATGCTATTCACAATGACAATCTGAAGTTCCTTTGGTATTGGTACGTTAATCTTATTCTCACATATATCTCTGATACTTGACAGAAGTGTCTATACATTTATCTTCATGGCTATGTACAGGAATATGGTAATCTTATTAGGCACAGACTGAAACTTGACTGTAGACTGGTACAGACAAATGTACACTGGTACAGACTGGTGCAGACAAATGCCGACCGGTACAGACTGGTGCAGACAAATGCAGACTGGCTAATCGGAGGTCTGTACATTCGTTATAATACCTCGCGCGTTCATGTATCACTGCGCGAGTGTGATCCGTGAGGAGAAAAGGTTCTACGTTAGCACCATTCTCATTGGCTGCGTTACATATTAATACGCGGATCCGCGGAAGCAGAATTTGGTCCGTCTCTATGGCAGTGCCATCTCGTAATGCAGAGATGGACGAGCGCTGCGCCTGCGCTGTTGTGCTTAGCGGGGCGCGCTCTAGTGGGAAAGTTGTGTACGCGCTGACTACGCGGAACTATGTACACCACACTCTGCATGGATGGATCCGAGCCAGGGTGCCCGGATCGCCGTGTCTCCCAGTTCCGAACGGACATAGAGTTGAGTCGCTTGGAGCTGCAGTCAACTTCGGACAGCCAAGACTCGCCCTACCGTCGCCGACACGTAAGTTGAGTGGAAACGACCTGCGTTGGTCGTTCGGTTGGTCGTCTCATCGGACGACGTGTATTTGGTCGCTAACCGCTTGTGGAAACTCTCTGTGGTTCAAATAGCTCTAAGCACAATGGGACTTCACATCTGGTCATCATTCCCCTAGACTTAGAATTACTTAAACCTAACTAACCTAAAGACATCTCACACAGCCATGCACGAGGCAGGATTCCAACCTGCGACCGTAGCATCAGCGCGGTTCAGGACTGAAGCGCCCAGAACCTCTCGGCCACAGCGGCCTGCAAACTCTCTGTGTGTCGAACTGATTCGTGCTCCATGTTCCACAGTGATTGCTTTTACGATTGTTCGAGTTCTTGAGCAAGTGTATTTAACTGGAACTGTGTCTAGCTTCTGTGACTGGTTGGTCAGCCGTCCCTAGGTCATGGTGCCTTTTTCACCTAAATTGTTGTTAGAGTTTCCTCTCCAGGCCGACCCTTGTAACACTTCTGAGCACCACCCTTGTTTCTTGTTTGTGATCGTCATTTTATTTGTTCGCAGCTACTTTGCCAGGCCTTCAGCCATGTATTAATATTGTCAGTTTTATGTGTAATATATGGCCTTCAGCCGAGCTTCATGTCAACTGTTTTAAGATTAGACCTTCAGACGTGTTTTATTTAAAATTCTTGTTGCTCTGTATTTAGGCTTTCATCCGCGTTTGTTTCAGAATCTTTGGCTTTAATATGTAAATCCTTGTCAGTTAGCCTTCTCTTTAATTATATTGAATTCTTGAAACTTCCTTCATCCGTGTTCTGTGAATATTTATCTTAAGGTTGTCATTAATTATATTTGAGTAACTGTTTGGGCCTTCAGCCGACCAGATACTTCAAGTTCTTTTAAGAATTTTTTCTATTGTACTGTGTAAAAGTTTATCAAAGCCTCTCTTTTATTACGTTAAAAAATTTTATTGGCCTTCAGCCGAAGAATTAACTTAATTTTCCTCAATATGGCCTTCAGCCGGAATTTGTAAATGCTTGGCTTTTAAATAATTCCTTAGCTGATCTGAAATATTATTTCGGTCTTTAGCCGAGAAGACATTTTAATTTTGCTTAAGTAAGGCCTTCAGCCGTCACTTTAAATCCTGATGTTTAAAAACCAATCATTCAGACTTATTTTGGAGAAGTTACCTGGGCCCTCAGCCGTTAACTGATCTTTGTTGTTTTAAAGAGAAAACTGTGCATTGGTTTGAGCAACAAAGTTGTGTGTGTTCTTGTATAACTAACAGTAATTGGCCTTGGTCCATTTCCACAACCTGACCCGCTCTGTAATGCGAAACACCAGGTTTCACAAACGAAAACCGAATACCCACCACAGCAGGACAATGGAATGGTTCCATTAAAAAGAGATCACCAAACACGTTATTTATCGCACTGGGAGACGAGATGAACAATTCCTGTTTCACTGAAGGAGGTCGGTCACTAACGGATCCACAACCTCACCCACTCTTGCACTTCCGCGTCCGGCGGAGACTGACGTCCACACATGTCCTTCTTCAGGCCACCAAAGATGTAAAAATTACGCGTGAAGATCTGGGCTGCACAGAACACTTTGAAGAGTTTCCCAACCAAATCGCTGAAACGTAGTCTTTGTCCAACTGGCAGTGTGGAGAGACGCGTTATGCCGCAACAGGATAGTTCCGTCTGACAGCATCCCTATTGTTATTGTTGTGGTCTTCAGTCCTGAGACTGGTTTGATGCAGGTCTCCATGCTACTCTATCCTGTGCAAGCTTCTTCATCTGCCAGTACCTACTGCAACCTACATCCTTCTGAATCTGCTCAGTGTATTCATCTCTTGGTCTCCCTCTACGATATTTACCCTCCACGCTGCCCTCCAATGCTAAATTTGTGATCCCTTGATGCCTCAGAACATGTCCTACCAACCGGTCTCTTCTTCTCGTCAAGTTGTGTCACAAACTTCTCTTCTCCCCAATTCTATTCAATACCTATTCATTACTTATGTGATCCACCCATCTAATCTTCAGCATTCTTCTGTAGCACCACATTTCGAAAGCTTCTATTCTCTTCCTGTCCAAACTATTTATCGTCCATGTTTCACTTCCATACATGGCTACACTCCATACAAATACTTTCAGAAACGACTTCCTGACAAATCTATACTCGATGTTAACAAATTTCGCTTCTTCAGAAACGCTTTCCTTGCCATTGACAGTCTACATTTTATCTCTACTTCGACCATCATCAGTTATTTTGCTCCCCAAATAGCAAAACTCCTTTACTACTTTCTCTCATTTCCTAATCTAATTCCCTCAGCATCGCCCTATTTAATTCGACTACATTCCATTATCATTGTTTTGACTCTGTTGATGTTCATCTTACATCCTAGGCATTTTGATTTCATGATGTGTCGCAGTTTCTGCCAAGCGTCTTCATAGTGCTATGCATTGATTGTGGTTCCACTCGAGGATCAGAGGAAGCATTCTGTTCCACAGTAATGCCCGCTTCCATGCTGCCAATCGGACGAAGGCTAAACTCCAGCGATTGGGTTGGGAACCACTGGAACATCCTTCGTACACCCCGGATCTTTCCAATCTCTGTTTTTTAACATTTTAGATGTGCATCTCGGTTTCATCTACATCTACATCTACATGACTACTCTGCAATTCACATTTAAGTGCTTGGCAGAAGTTTCATCGAACCACAATCATACTATCTCTCTACTATACCACTCCCGAACAGCGAGCGGGAAAAGCGAACACCTAAACCTTTCTGTTCTTGCTTTGATTTCTCTTATTTTATTTTGATGATCATTCCTACCTATGTAGGTTGGGCTCAACAAAATATTTTCGCATTCGGAAGAGAAAGTTGGTGACTGAAATTTCGTAAAAAGGTCTCGCCGCGACGAAAAACGTCTATGCTGTAATGACTTCCATCCCAACTCGTGTATCATATCTGCCACACTCTCTCCCCTATAACGCGATAATACAAAACGAGCTGCCCTTTTTTGCACCCTTTCGATGTCCTCCGTCAATCCCACCTGGTAAGGATCCCACACCGCGCAGCAATATTCTAACAGAGGACGAACGAGTGTAGTGTAAGCTGTCTCTTTAGTGGACTTGTTGCATCTTCTAAGTGTCCTGCCAATGAAACGCAACCTTTGGCTCGCCTTCCCGACAATATTATCTATGTGGTCCTTCCAACTGAAGTTGTTCGTAATTTTAACACCAAGGTACTTAGTTGAATTGACAGCCTTGAGAATTGTACTATTTATCGAGTAATCGAATTCCAACGGATTTCTTTTGGAACTCATGTGGATCATCTCACACTTTTCGTTATTTAGCGTCAACTGCCACCTGACACACCATACAGCAATCTTTTCTAAATCGCTTTGCAACTGATACTGGTCTTCGGATGACCTTACTAGACGGTAAATTACAGCATCATCTGCGAAAAATCTAAGAGAACTGCTCAGATTGTCACCCAGGTCATTTATATAGATCAGGAACAGCAGAGGTCCCAGGACGCTTCCCTGGGGAACACCTGATATCACTTCAGTTTTACTCGATGATTTGCCGTCTATTACTACGAACTGCGACCTTCCTGACAGGAAATCACGAATCCAGTCGCACAACTGAGACCATACCCCATAGCTCCGCAGCTTGATTAGAAGTCGCTTGTGAGGAACGGTGCCAAAAGCTTTCCGGAAATCTAGAAATACGAAATCAACTTGAGATCCCCTGTCGATAGCGGCCATTACTTCGTGCGAATAAAGAGCTAGCTGAGTTGCACAAGAGCGATGTTTTCTGAAGCCATGCTGATTACGTGTCAATAGATCGTTCCTTTCGAGGTGATTCATAATGTTTGAATACAGTATATGCTCCAAAACCCTACTGCAAACCGACGTCAATGATATAGGTCTGTAGTTAAGTGGATTACTCCTACTACCGTACTTGAACACTGGTGCGACCTGCGCAATTTTCCAATCTGTAGGTACAGATCTATCGGTGAGCGAGCGGTTGTATATGAGTGCTAAGTAGGGAGCTATAGTATCAGCGTAATCTGAAAGGAACCTAATCGGTATACAATCTGGACCTGAAGACTTGCACGTATCAAGCGATTTGAGTTGCTTCGCAACCCCTAAGGTATCTACTTCTAAGAAACTCATGCTAGCAGATGTTCGTGTTTCAAATTCTGGAATATTCCATTCGTCTTTCCTGGTGAAGGAATTTCGGAAAACTGCGTTCAATAACTCCGCTTTAGCGGCACAGTCGTCGATAACAGTACCATGGGCACTGCGCAGCGAAGGAATTGACTGCGTCTTGCCGTTTGTGTACTTTACATACGACCAGAATTTCTTCGGATTTTCTACCAAATTTCGAGACAATGTTTCGTTGTGGAACCTATTAAAGGCATCTCGCATCGAAGTACGTGCCAAATTTCGCGCGTCTGTAAATTGTAGCCCATCTTCTGAACTTCGCATGCTTTTTCCGTTGCCTCTGCAACAGCGTTCGGACCTTTTTTGTGTACCACGGGGGATCCGTTCCATCTCTTACCAATTTATGAGGTATGAATATCTCAATTGCTGTTGCTACTATATCTTGGAATTTTAGCCACATCTCGTCTACATTCGCATAGTCAGTTAGGAAGGAATGGAAATTGTCTTTTAGGAAGGCTTCTAGTGACACTTTATCCGCTTTTTTAAATAAAATTATTTTGCGTTTGTTTCTGATGGATTTGGAAGAAATGGTATTGAGCCTAGCTACAACGACCTTGTGATCACTAATCCCTGTATCAGTCATGATGCTCTCTATCAGCTCTGGATTGTTTGTGGCTAAGAGGTCAAGTGTGTTTTCGCAACCATTTACAATTCGCGTGGGTTCGTGGACGAACTGCTCGAAATAATTTTCGGAGAAAGCATTTAGGACAATCTCGGAAGACGTTTTCTGCCTACCACCGGTTTTGAACAAGTATTTTTGCCAACATACCGAGGGTAGGTTGAAGTCCCCACCAACTATAACCGTATGAGTGGGGTATTTATTTGTTACGAGACTCAAACTTTCTCTGAACTGTTCCGCAACTGTATCATCGGAGTCTGGGGGTCGGTAGAAGGAGCCAATTATTAACTTAATTCGGCTGTTAAGTATACCCTCCACCCATACCAATTCGCACGAAGTATCTACTTCGACTTCACTACAAGATAAACCACTACTGACAGACACAAACACTCCACCACCAATTCTGCCTAATCTATCTTTCCTGAACACCGTCTGAGACTTCGTAAAAATTTCTGCAGAACTTATTTCAGGCTTTAGCCAGCTTTCTGTACCTATAACGATATCAGCTTCTGTGCTTTCTATTAGCGCTTGAAGCTCAGGGACTTTTCCAGCGCAACTACAACAATTTACAACTATAATTCCAACTGTTCCTAGATCCAAGCACGTCCTGTAATTGCCATGCACCCTTTGACATTGCAGCCCACCCCGTACTTTCCCGAGGCCTTCTAACCTAAAAAACCGCCCAGTCCACGCCACACAGCCTCCGCTACCCGTGTAGCCGCCAGCTGAGTGTAGTGAACTCCTGACCTGTTCAGCGGAACCCGAAACCCCACCACCCTATGGCGCAAGTCAAGGAATCTGCAGCCAACACAGTCGCAAAACCGTCTGAGCCCTCCACCGGGCTCTGCACCAAAGGTCCGCAGTCGGTTCTGTCAACGATGCTGCAGATGGTGAGCTCTGCCTTCATCTCGTAAGCAAGACCGGCAGCCTTCACCAAATCAGATAGCCGCTGGAATCCAGAGAGAATTTCCTCAGATCCAAAGCGACACAATGTCATTAGTGCCGACATGTGCCACCACCTGCAGCTGGCTGCACCCTGTGCTCTTCATGGCATCCGGAAGGACCCTTTCTACATCAGGAATGACTCCTCCCGGAATGCACACGGAGTGCACACTGGATTTCTTCCCCTCCTTAGCCGCCGTATCCGTAAGGGGCCCCATTACGCGCCTAACATTGGAGCTCCCAACTACCAGTAAGCCCACCCTCTGCGATTGCCCGGACCTTGAAGGCTGAGAATGATCCTCTGAAACAGGGCAGGCAGCTGCATCTGGCTCAGCCAGACAGTGCCTGAAACCGGTTTGTGAGACGCACCGGGGAGGCTTTCTGATCAGCCTCCGGGGACGCCTTTCGCTGCCTGCCACGCCTTGGAACGACCTCCCAATCAACCACAGGCGAGGGCTCAGCCCCACTGCGGGCAGCAACCGGGGCAACCACAGCGGCAGACTGATCTGGGGACAGACGGGACGAGGTTGACATCCCCGTGATACCCAAGTTCGGCTCCCCACAGTGGTGTCCATTGGCAACAGCCTCAAGCTGTGCGACTGAAGTCAGCGCCGATTGCAGCTGTGAGCGAAGGGATGCCAAGTCAGCCCTCATCCGAACACAGCAATCGCAGTCCCTGTCCATTCTAATCGATGTTGAACAACAGTTACTGAAACACGAGTCCGTGCCTAGATAACGCAAGCGAAACACGCAAAGAATGTATCAACTAACCTGTACAAATGCCTAACGACTGCGCTACAATCTGCTGAATTTACGATTACAGTAACTAAAACTCGAAATTGCAACTCCTGTACGAAATTCACACGCAATTTAAATAAGAATCTACCAAGTAAACACTAAAGCGCGATGCTACAACTGTCAAATACTATAATACGCCCGAAATATATGAATTAAACAATGCAAGTACCCAAAAACACTCAAAGAAATTAATTAAACTATCTAACAAATAAGTAAGCTAGGGCTATACGACTTACTGCTGCAGCTGCTTATCAACGGCGGCAGGGAGCACACTGTCGTGTACACTGATGGCTCCAAACAGGAGAATTTCCTTGTCTGTTCTATAGTGTTCCCTGATCAAGTTACCCTGATTCGCCTCCCTGCTGAATATACCGTTTTCGCAGCGGAGCTCCACGCGATCCTGAAGGCACTGGAGCAGATGAATCGTGTTCGGGGCGATCGATTTCTTCTCTGCTCCGATTCTCTTAGTGCCTTACAATCACTGCAGAACCTGTACCCGACTGAGGAGATGGTCCAGCTGATACATAACCAACTGTACTTGCTCCAACGGCGGGGTACAGAAGTATCCTTCTGCTGGGTGCCTCGTCATGTCGGCATATGGGGCAATGAACAGGCCGATCGGGCTGCCAAGGAGGCCTGCAGAGAGCAGGATGTGGTCCAGTGTCCTATTCCCTTGCAGTCAGTCATCGCTGCACTCCACAGGAAGTGCATGGAGTTGTGGGAGGACGAATGGCTGGCGGTGACAGCCAATAAACTGCGGTTGATAAAGTCAACTACTCGGCTGTGGCGTTCCTCCTGCCTGTTTCTCAGGCGGGAGGAGGCGGCCCTCACACGTCTTCGGATCGGGCACTGTCCTCTCTCACATAGCTTTTTATTACGGCGGGAGGATCCTCCGTTTTGTGATGCTTGTGGTATGCACATATCTGTCGGGCACATTTTAACAGACAGCATTTTATACCGTGATGCACGGGCAGAAGCACAAGTTGATGGGGATCTGCCTTCTGTTTTAGCTAATAATGAGACGTGTCTAGGGTTTTTAAGTTTTGTGATATGTCTGGACTCTGGCCTAAAATTTTAAACTGGAGGTTTTAGTGTATTGCAGAGTGGCTGACTCCTCCCCTTTTTTCCTTGCGGTCAGCCAGCCACTTCCATCTGCTACATTGTTTCAGCTTCCTCTATCATTTTCTTCCTGTGTTGTCCATGTTTTACTGCTGACGCTCTGCTTCATCCCACGCTTTGGTGTGGGTGAGCACATGTTTTTCAACGATTGTTACCCATGTTTTCTGTTCCGTTTTATATTCCTGTTCTGGGATTTTTCTTGACACCCGTCTCACTAAGTTACTGAACGGGCGCTGAAGACCTTGCTGTCGTGCGCCCGAAAACCCCTACTACTACTACTTCTACTACTACTACTACCCTGGATCTTTCACCGTGTAATTTTCACATCTTTGGCGACCTGAAGAAAGACATACGTGGACTCCTGTTACAGCTGCACGAAACAGTGCAAGAGCTGGTGCGCTTGTGGATCCGTGACTGTCTGACTGTGTTATACAAAACCGAAATTGATCGTCTTCTTTCCCGGTGGGATGAATGTCTTAACGTGTGTTGTGATTACTCTTCAGTGTAATCTTTAAATAGTCCCACTGAGGCGGGTGTCACGTTTTCATTTTACTATAAAAAATTTCCAAACAAATAGTCATCTTCCAATCGCAAGAACAGTAACGCTATCTAAATTCAGTATATAAGGAAAGATGACGGTGCAAGTTTTTTTTTACAAATCGCATTTTTAGTTGGAAGATTGTATTATGTCTCGTGTAAGAGGAAGAAATTTTTTAACGATAGTGCCATTTGAGTATGCTGGGATCCCACGAATGTCTTTGAAATATGGAATAGGGACCTTCAGGTGGGCCATAGTCAACTACCTGCAGAATATTAGTGGCCCCATCACACTAACGCCTGAGTGAGCATGCATATTGTTCACTACGGCGTGCAGGGTGGTACAGCTAAATCATGTTCCTTGAAGCAGATCTTGCGTGTGACAGTATCAGTATCCAGGTGTCTGGAGCACGCCAGTCTGTCAGCACAATTGACTTTGTTGCGGCTTCCTTGATATGCCACCAGAGAGCAGACACTGACTGTGGTGCATCCAACGACAAAAAAAATGGTTCAAATGGCTCTGAGCACTATGGGACAACATCTATGGTCATCAGTCCGCTAGAACTTAGAACTACTTAAACCTAACTAACCTAAGGACATCACACAACACCCAGACATCACGAGGCAGAGAAAATCCCTGACCCCGCCGGGAATCGAACCCGGGAACCCGGGCGCGGGAAGCGAGCATCCAACGACATTGCTAGACAGAGGAGCAGCGCCAGTCGTTTTTACAGGCGAGTCTCAGTCATGCATGCAGCATCACAATGGCTGCCAGATTGGATTCATCATCCAATACTTGGTATGATGGATACCACTGGGTACACAACACGGTTACTTTGGTTCACATCATTGGTAATTTGGATATTTCTGACGTGTTTCGGCTGGTGGCTGTGCCCTCACTCCGAGGTCTCCATGACGTTTTTCAATACTATAACACATAATCACACTGAACCCGTCCAATAGGGTTCAATCAGCATGGAATTACATACCTGTATTCGTTATCCAAGTTCAGACTCGATGCCCAGCTGGGTTAGAGCAGTTGTTGCGGCTCAGTAATATGTAAGGTGGCTTACAAGAACTCATCCACATACTTTGCAGTAATCTACAACCAAAATTAGGTATCATGTGGTAGGTTGTACATCGTATATATGAATATATAAAGGAGACTGACATTCTCACATACGTTTTGTAAATGATTGTTAAGGCATATTGTATGAAAGGTGACGCAGTGTTTTTATTATAAAAACAGCGTAATGGATGATTGTCTATTCTAGTAAAGGTTGGAACGCCAGTGGAGATGAAACGGCAGACAACTCAAGCTCTGGGTGGAAGGCCCGCACAGGTGTTGGTCCTGCTTAAACACAGGAAGTAGCTAGTCAACGTTGTGGCAACTGAGCTCTGGAGCACAATAGGGTGACGGCCAGCCGCTATTGTAGTAGGGGCCGGAAGGATAACCGGATATTACTTCCGAACGCTGAAAATCTTGGACGCAGGTGAGAGGAACGAAGAAGTGGCATCTCGGAAACTACGCAGGCTGGGTTATTTCCAAGGATTTTTACTCAGAGACGTACCATTGTACAAGTTTAGGTTTTTCCTCGCAAACTTTCCGTGCTGGACGACAAAAGACTAAAATATGGTTGGTCGGCGTTCGGAAGAATCTGTAGAGAGGGAGACTATTCCGTGGTTTCGGGAATGTGATTCGTTTTCAGAATTACGATGTTGGGGCGCCAAGCCTTGCTCGGAAGACAGCGCTGGAGAGACGAGGTCTTCCGTTGTGAGTGAGTGACGGACTCTCGATATCAGCTTTGTTGATACAGGCGGACTTGCTGTCTTTGCTCTCAGGAGAATTTACATGTAGAACAGTTAGACACTGTACTGTTGCGAACCTATACGATTCTGGACTTTAGCTCCGGGTCTGAAGTGGTCGTTGAGTACGCAGCGTTCAGTAACTGAGAGCACTTCCTCTGCCTATACTTATGTTGGGACGTTATCTGAACTCCGTCCTTGTGGCTGGGACTTCGCGTTTCTCGTCTGTAGAGTACAGAGGGGAGGAGACAGTATTGGAGTATATTAATCACAGGACCGCCTTCTGCGGTCCTAGTGTTTGAAAGAGTTTATTTGTGGCTCGAGTTCTTTCATCGTCATAGACAAGTACGAGAACCATCACTTCCATGCACCGGAAGCAGTACATACGGTAGTATCGCAAATTGCTTCGACTTATTAGGGCTATAAAAGCTAAACAGCTGTAGTCACATTAGTTTATTTCCATTGAGGTCCACACCATCGTAGATCATCTTTGAAACTAGTGTCTTTTAGTGTTTGGTACGTGGATGATGTCAGTCATTTCGCGTTATTGATATTGGATCGCGCAGTCATAATAAGGGGCAGAGTTGGGCAACTGATTAGTAATTTACTTGGGAAATTTAAAATTTGTAATATAAAGGTTTTTTTAATCAACAGTAAGTATGTAAGCAGAAAGAACGTTTATCATTTGGTAGGATTAGTTGCCTTCATCATTCATTTATGTTTAGATTGTAATTCATAGAATTAGCAGATCCTAAGATCTGCTTCAGGGAATACTCAGACAGGGACAAATCTTCATTTTTGCGTTTATTATTTTCCGTTGTGCACATTCATTTTTACACCCGCCTGTAGCAGCATCTTGGAAGTATACTAAATTTACCATTCTCTATAAATTTAATAATGTATTCTTCCTACTACACAGTGCACGTACAGTAAGTAAACAGCGTATTTTTTACCCTTTCTGGTATTACAGTTTTAATGACCAGCAGAGTAGTTTTTTGGACTGTATATATATATGATGGTTGTTCAAAACAAAGGCAGAAAACAACGCTGTGGTTGTAATTGTATTCAAAAGTAATCACCAAATCCATGAGCACAGTTATCCCACTGTTTCACAAGCCAAAGGATTCTCTGTGTTCTTCATCTCATCGTCCCAGTTGCTTTGCCTTGCATTTTTTTTTTTCAGGAGACCAAACACTTAGAAGTTGTAAGGCGACAAGTCCGGGCTGTGGGGCGGATGTTTTGCTCCAACTTGAATTTGGCCATTATACGAGTACTTTGTGTCACCATGGAGACCTTTGGATGCTCGTTATCCTGGAGAAGAATCACTCCCTCTGTGAGCATCGAGGTCCATTAGGTCTTGATGGACTTGGGGGAGCTACGGAGCTTCCCAAAGTGCAAGTCACTGTTGATGGTTTTTCCGTGCTAGAGACATTCGAGCCTCGGGTGTCGAAAAAGACGGTGAGCATCACGTTGCCTGCTCAGGGAACAGTTTTGAATTTTAAGGGGAGGTGACACAGTCACGCCAGACACCAATTTCGCGTCCGTAGATCTCTCACTGCTTTATCCGAAAGCGGCGTACGCACATTTCAACTAGTTTGTTTTATACGATGTTACGTACCTTTTAGCACCTTTAGAACATCCGTTAGAGATGGAATAACCGGTTTTGTTTACCTTGCAGATAAATAAAGGCTGTGAAGAAGACTCAACATCCGTCATTAGATTTGTGGCAAAGGACAGATGAAATCTGCCAGATGCCCTCTGAAGACTCAGGTCGTGTACGTGCCTCCATTACATAACAAGATGTGTCGACAGAAGAAACGATGAGCTTCAATTATCTAGGGACTGTTATCACCAGCTATAAAGAGCCCACCATGGAAGTGGAAAACAAAGTGGCCAAAGCAGTAAGGTTAGATGGTGAAACAAATGTATGAGAAATGAGGGGAAAATAAAAATATAAAACAATGGTGCGTCCTGTTATGAGATATCCAGCAGTAACTAGAGAGTATACTAAAAATTAAAAAAAATAGCTGCAATGGGAATGTATTTATTGTGACAGATCCAAGGAATAACTATGTGGAAGCCCATCTGTTTCGTGGATGTAGGACAACGGCTGATATAAAGCTTTTGGTTTATAGTTGACATGATGATGGCGTAAGTGTTGCACCGAAACTACTCGTTTGAAATAAGTTTTTTTGAAGCTACGTGTGTAATGTTTCGTTTTCTTTGTTTAAAGAACAAGTTTGTCGATAACGAATCAGAGTAGAATACATGATAGAAATAAACATTTGAAGACACGAAAAAAAAGTTGGAAGCGTCATTTGGAAAGGATAGTCCCCGACAAGAATAGTTACAATTTGTAAACATGGACGACCACAAGAGAAACGATTGCTCAGGCGACCACCCAAGAGATGGGACAATATTTGGCCGAGTATATCCACGGAATGCGACTGACAAACAGGACAAACCAACGTCGGTAGAAGAAGAAACGAGGTGAACTGTAGCGAATGAGATTTAGTAGCTTGAGTGTTCACTGTGCTATCGTAAGTTGGCGTAAGCGGTCTGCAGAGATGCAGCGCGAAGATCAATAGCATGCTCTCAGTCAAGCGAGCCTATCACGAGAGAGGCCAGAGACAAGCAACACGCTACCAATACCGTCTCGACAGCATGTATTTACGGTGACCGGAGGGTCTCAGTCAGTCACTGACACGACTCACTACTCCAGATTGGCGCCTGTCATTCATTAGCGGAGCGGCATAGTTCAGCTTAGGCTACGACAGCACACAGTGGGACCAGATCAGAGTCATCTATATCGTGTGCAAGAGGACTATTACGGAAGAGCTTGTACGACAAAACATGGACTCTGCTGATGATAAGTAGCTTCCTGTACATGTAAATAGGGGACCCGTTAATCCACGTGTCTATTTGAGTGTGCAAAGAGGATACTAGCCACCCATAACGTCCTCTTCCTTGCTTCCCTGCGGTACAAGACTCTACAGTGGCGATGAGGATATTACAGTGGCGAAAGTGATACTACATTCATATCGGCGCAGTTAGTGGATTTTGCGTCGTCATAATGAGCTATTACACTGCATAAATACTTCCCAATCGTCAATATAACGTACCTAGTTTACTAGAGTTTCAGAGTTTTGCAAACAATTTTTCTCATATTTCTTCGCCACTTCATGTTACTCTTGCTTTCTGGCAAAGTGATAGAAACAAACACCGACGCCGGCGAGGGGAAGGAAGCCGGCGATCGCACGGAAGGGGGCGGCCGTCCGGCAGTAACCGGACGGAAATTTATTTTGTGTTGTTGGCACTTGGCTCTCCTTGCCGTCCGAAGGAGATTATGTTGTTAGGGTCTGCTGCAGAGGCCATAGCGGAGAGGGCAGCCGGCCAGCGCCGCTAAGGATTACTGCTGGCCTTTCCCTCCACCCCCCCTTCCCCTTCCTCACCCTTCCCCCACCCGCGCCCCTCCTATCCCCCCCACCCACCCCCACTGTAGGACAGGCGCGCTCGTTAGGGCACAGCGCCTGACCCGCGTAGCTAAGTCGCCGCCCGTAACAACCATCAAAGGAGGACGGCGAGGAAAAGGGCTTCACAGACAGTTTCACACAGCGGGGCGGATCGCGCAGTTCGCCTCCGCGCTGTCCTCTCGAAAATAATTCATGTCCTCGGAACGCGCCTTTGTAGCAACTGTTCAGCGGATCTGAACACATCGTACAGTAGTCTTTAGCGCTTATAATTCTTTCAGTATCCCCTACTGCATCGGGTGCACATTATGAGGAATCACTCTCGTAAACCGCTCGTGTTTTCAAAGTCCTAATGATGATATGGCTCAAAATGGCTCTGAGCACTATGGGACTCAACTGCTGTGGTCATTAGTCCCCTAGAACTTAGAACTACTTAAACCTAACTAACCTAAGGACATCACACACATCCATGCCCGAGGCAGGATTCGAACCTGCGACCGTAGCAGTCGCACGGTTCCGGACTGCGCGCCTAGAACCGCGAGACCACCGCGGCCGGCTAATGATGATAGTGCACCCGTCTACATATCCACCAATTCCATTGGTTCGAAAACAAATGTGAAATTAGTTTTCAATCTTTTGTGTAGCGTGTGACAACTTTGATGTTGTAATGGTACTTGAATTGCGTAACCATTATGGTACCTTACCTGAACCTCTCGATACCAGTAATATTCTACTGTATTTCTGTTAACTACTTAACATATTTCTGAGACAAAATTCAGATTTGATTTCACTTTTGATACATCGATATGTTTATATTGCAATTATATTAATCTTATGTGTATTCTTTCTTTTGTTAGTATGATCTTTGACGTACTTGTAACTCTGATTTTTGGGTGCGTAAGCGATTGTTAGTTAGCTGTTAACTTGTTAAAGAGTCGGACCTTGAGAAAGTCAAGTCGTGGACGTCATGTCGGAAAGACGAATATTGTCGTCAGCTTATAAAATGTGAACTTTAACAGTGACTGTGAGGAAGATGTTTTCAAGTATGTTTCGTACTGTGACGTGATGTTTTGTGTGTTACGTGACATTCCAATAAAAGCAATTAAAGGGAAGTGTAACTTAAATTCAGAGTACTGATTATTTTTTTTTTTTTTTACATCGCTATTGTGCTAACTTTGAAAGGTTTAATCTCCTAGAATGGTTTGAGAAGGGCATCTACAAAACTTTTGAATATAGCAGGATAAAACCTAGGCCTCTTTGCATCCGAGCTTGGAATCATAACCACCTAGATTTTCAACGATTGAGCCATGATAATACGAGACCAGCGTGGGAAACACAAAACGATGAGTGCCTAGTTTTTTCATTATTACATGAAATGAGTATTAACTGTGCTCTAAGGACACCTGCCACATAATATGACTGATGTTGCCCGAAAATGCAGTATTCAGCAGCGTGAGCAACACCACAATCGTTATTAAAATTTTGACCTTTTTGTGGTAGGGTTGTTAGAATGTCCATGACAGCATCTTCAAGTTAACAAAAGAGATTTCAGTGCGTGAAGTAGTGTTCTTTTCTTTGGAATGACGCGACATCTGCATCTACATCTTCCTACATACTCCGTATACCACCGTACGGTGCATGGTGGAGAGTACCCTGTACCACTACCTGTCACTTCCTTTCCTGTTCCACTCGCAAATAGAGCGACGGAGAAACGACTGTCTATATGCCTCCTTATGAGCCCTAATTTCTCCTATCTTATCTTCATGTTCCTCATGCGAAATGTATGTTTTACAAAAAGCTTCAAAAGACGGTTCTCTAAATTTTCTCAACATTGTTCGTCGAAAATAACGTCGCATTCCCTCCAGGAATTCCCATTAGAGCACTCAGAGCATCACCTGTAATATCTGGGTACCGGCAACAAATCCAGCATCCCGCGTCTGAACTGCTTCGACATCTCCCTTTAATCAGACCTGGCGCGGATCCCAAACATTCGCGCCGTTCTCAAGAATGGGTCGCACAGATATTTTATATATGGGCTCCTTTACAGATGAACGACACTTTCCTAAAATTGTCCCAGCAAACTGAAATCGACCAACCGCCTCCCCTAACACAATCCTCACGTGCTCGTTACACTTCAGATCACTTTAAAACGTTACGCATAGATATTTAAACGACCTGAGAGACTCTAACAAGACGCTGCTTGTCCTGAATCCGAATATTACTCGATGGTTTTACATACTCATGCGCATTAACTTACATTTTTCTACAGTGAGAGCTAGGTGCAGTTCATTGTACTATCTAGGAATTTTGTGTAAATCGTTCTCTAACGTCCCAGAGTCACTCAACTTCGACACCTTACCGTACACCACGGCATCATCAGTAAACAACTGCAGATTGCTACCCATCCTGTCTGTCAGATCGTTGTGGGTACAGAAAATAATACCGGTCCTATTACACTTGTCTGGGGCACTCTTGGAGCTGCGCTTGTCTGTAACGAACACTCGCCGTGCAGAACAACATACTGGGTTCTTTCTTTAAAGTCACTACCGCCATTAGACTTTTGTTTCCAGTGTTACACTTACACGCATCAGCACAGTTAAGAATCATTAGTGCGAAACGCAACTTGCTCTTTTCTCGCGTGATATACGGCGAACTATGGGTCAAGGGTAAAGGCAGATTTCATATTTCTAGATTTCCGAAAATCATTTGACACGGTGCTCCACTGCAAACGGTTAACGAAGGTACGAGCATACGGAAAAGGTTCCCAGATATGTTAATGGCTCGAAGACTTCTTAAGTAATGGAACTCAGTATAATTTTTTCATAATACTGGGTCACAGTAATAATATTTTTCTTTAAAGTCAGTACCGCTATTAGACTGTTGTTTATTTCCAGTGTTACATTTACACTTACACAATCATGATTTCGGCTTCAAAGTGCCATTATCAAGTGTTTTAAGTGTTATAAATTGCCTAAGATGGCATACTGTCGTATTAAAATACACTATTAGATACATTGTCTAAGAGCCCATATTTCTGGCAGAGTCCAGATGGTGTACTCAGTAATGACACAAAGCAGTGTGCCAGAAATATCGACTCTTAGACAGTGTGTGTAATAGTGCATTTTAATACGACAGTATGCCATCTTAGGCAATTTATAACACTTAAAACACTTGACAGTGGCACTTTTAAGCCGAAATCATGATTGTGTAAGAGTAAATGTAACACTGGAAATAAACAACAGTCTAATAGCGGTACTGACTTTAAAGAAATATATTATGACTGTGACCCAGCATTATGAAAAAATTATACTGAGTTCTATTTCTTAAGAAGTCTTCGAGCCATTAACATATCTGGGAACCTTTTCCGTATGCTCGTACCTTCGTTAACCGTTTGCAGTGGAGCACCGTGTCAAATGATTTTCGGAAATCTAGAAATATGAAATCTCCCTTTATCCTTGACCCATAGTTCGCCGTATATCACGCGAGAAAAGAGCAAGTTGAGTTTAGCACTAATGATGCTTTCTAAACTGTGCTGATGCGTGGAACCCTCCTTTTTGTAGCTTCTCTCGCGATATGACGCCATCGTAGTCGGTTCGAGACGACTTCTACTGAGAGATGTGTACATTCTGTTACAAGAAGTTATGGCC
This sequence comes from Schistocerca gregaria, assembly GCF_023897955.1. Lineage (NCBI taxonomy): Eukaryota > Metazoa > Arthropoda > Insecta > Orthoptera > Acrididae > Schistocerca > Schistocerca gregaria. Next base: position 106,133,453 of record NC_064921.1, on the reverse strand, counting down.
AAACTTTCAGGAAACATGCGCCGCATGTAGAGGAGGAAATATTGTCATATGGACATTGGTCCAGAGTTGCATCATTTCCATGTTACAGCTCATTTCCTACAGCTATTCAACACATTCACGAAGCCTCATCTGTGAACAGCACATTTGTCCTAAGGTGACACGTTGTTGAATGAAGTACTTGCAGAAGTTTCTGTGTGTCCATCCTTCTGATTGGAGGTGTGAGGAACTTCGCCCGTTCACTTACGTAACGAAATGGAAAACCTACAACCGACCTTACGATGTTATTTATTATGTGGCTATCAGATTCGGTGCTTCAGTGCACCATCTTCACGCCTTAACTGACGCTGAGGGGGTTAACTCCAATCTTATACACGATTCATCAGCGACCAAAATCTATGAACTGGTTTCCGCTGACTACCTGTAACTATGACGTTGCGTCTCCTACCATAAAGTAGTTGTTGGTTGGAGACGTAACATTGAGTGGCAATAGCGTCACATCGATATTTCCACTCTATACACTTCCTCGGCCGCGGAGGCGCTTTCATTAAATTTAATAATTCAGATGTAATCACAGAGCCGTGGTCTAGGGGTAGAGTACTGTATTATATCCAAAACGTCCGCGGTCTCTATTCCAATTTTGTTAGTGCTTATGTTTTGAATAAAAATCGTCAGCAATGGCGGCCGGTGACTTCCGCAATAAGAATTCACTCTCGTTCTACCACCGGCCTTGCCAGAGAGGGCGGAGATAAAGACAGAATTTCAGGGCATTCTTTTGCCTTAGGGGTGGTAAACTGCCCTTAATAGGTGGAAGAATTAGCAGTGATCATCGTCATGAGGATGCAGAAGCCAATGGAAACCATTGCGTTAAAGACACATAATGTATATCCAAGGAACATGTGGCCAGTAGCTGTAAGAGTTTCATGATGATCCCTCAATTGGCAAAAGATTCTGGACTAGTCCCCCATTCGTATTTCCTGTTGTGATGTAACGTCCCCTTAGAAAAATTAATGAATGGCTGTGCTGATAAACCTCTTACATTATTTGCTTTTCAAACAGCTGAGCAAAACTGAACGTACTCAGACATTTCGCTCTTTACCTATTCTGATCAACACTAAACTGATACACAATATTTTTTAGCGCAACGCAATCTAACTTTCAATAATACCTGGCCCTGACTAACATTAACCCATACCTTTCACAAATAACTTTGTAATATAGAGAGCTATGTGACGTTACCAATAAAAAAAACCTAAACACCGTACTTACAGGGGACTGCCAATGAGGAGGTCACCACGAGAAAACGGTTGTATAAGCAACGAAAGGGTAACGTCCTACATGTTGGGGCGTGGAATGTCGGATGTTTGAACGTTGTAGAGAAGCTAGAAAATCTGAAAAGGAAAATGCTAAGGCTCGATCTAGATATAGTGAGGGTCAGTGAAGTGAAATGGAAAAAAGACAAGGATTTCTGGTCAGACAAGTATAGGGTAATATCAACTGCAGCAGACAATGTTATAACGTAGTAGCACTCTTTATGAACAGGAATGTTGGACAGAGAGTAAGTTACTGCAAATAGTTCAGTGATAGCGTTGTTCTCATCAGACTCGACAACAAACCAACACCGACAGCAGTAGTTCTGGTATACATGCCGACGTCGCTAGCAGAGGTTGAAGAACATATATGAGGATCCTGAACGGATAATTCAGTACGTAAAGGGAGATGAAAAGCTAACGCTAATGAGCGACTGGTATACGTCGGCAGGGGAAGGAGCAGAAGAAAGAGTTACGGGAGAATATGGGATTAGTACTAGGAATGAGAGAGGAGGAAGACTAACTTAGTTCTGCAATAAATGTCAGTTACTGAAATAAAAGGTTGCAGCTCCGTCATAAGTTGCATTGAGAAGTATGTTTTTGTTTTTGTTTGTTTCTTTTTTTTTAATAGTGACTAGTTTCGGACACGTATTTCCATTTTCAGCCGGCCTGGGTGGCCGAGCGGTTCTAGGCGCTTCAGTCTGGAACCGCGTGATCGCTACGGTCCCAGGTTCGAATCCTGCCTCGGGCATGGATGTGTGTGATGTCCTTAGGTTAGTTAGGTTTAAGTAGTTCTAAGTTCTGGGGGACTGATGACCTCAGATGTTAAGTCCCATAGTGCTCAGAACCATTTGAACCATTTTCAAACCATCCGTAAGTGTGACAAACACAAGCGATAGCCCATGTACAAAAACTGCCCCTGCAGTAAACGAAGCGGCATTACGGCAGACTCCACAATAGTAAAATACACCACATAGGACCGTGCAATGTAATTTATTGTTGCTGAGTCGGTGTAGTGCCGATTCGATCACTGCAGGGGCCGTTTTTGTACGTAGAGTATCGCCTGTGTTTGTCAGACTTGCGGATGATTTGAAAATGACACAGGTGTCCGAAACTAGTCACCAAAAAGAAAAAAAACGATACTTCACAACGCAAGTTATGCCGAAGCTACAACCATTTACTTCAACTATGAGACAAGTCGCCGACCTGTTTTTCACCTGCAGTTTCCTGCAAGTTCGTAAATATCAGTTAGTAACAGCCAATAGTCTGTTCAGTAATCACAAGCGGAGGCGGTATTCTTGGAAAAGGCCAGAGAAGACGGGAATATTTAATTTACATTACATCATGGTCAAAAAGAGATCCAGAACTCAGATATTGGATTATAAGGTGTTCTCATCAGCAGACATACACTCAGATCACAATTTAGTAATGATCAAGAGAAGGCTGAAGTCAAAGAGACTAGTCGGAAAGAATCCATGCGCAAAGAAGTGGAATACGGAAGTACTAAGGAATGAAGAGGCACGTTTGAAGTTCTCTGAGGCTATTCATACTGTGATAACGAATAGTAGAGAGTTCATTTGAAGAGGAATGGACCTATTTAAAAAGGGCAACCACAGAAACTGGAGCGAAAATCGTAGTTACAAGGATGGCAACTGCGAAGAAACCATAGGTAACAAGTGAAATACTGCAGCTGATCGACGAAAGGAGGAAGTTCAAAACTGTACAGGGAAATGTAGGAATAGAGAAATACAAGTCACTTAGGATCGAAATATGTAGGATGTGTAGAGAAGCTAAGGAAAATGCCTGCATGGAAAATGTGAAGAAACTGGAAAAGGAAAGATTGTCCGAAGGCCGGACTTAGCATACAGAAATGTCAAAACAGCCTTCTGTTAAATTAAAAGCAAGGGCAGTAACATTAAGAATGCAATGGGAATTCCACTGTTAAATGCAGAGGAGAGAGCGGATAGGTGCCAATAGTGCATTGAAGTCCTCTACGAGGAGGTAGACTTGTCTGATGATGTGGTAGAATAAGAAGCAGAAGTCGACAGGGAAGAGACAGAGGATCTAATATTAGAATAAGAATTTAAAGGAGCTGTGGAAGACGTAAGATCAAATAAGGCCGAAGGGATAAACAACATTCCATCGGAATTTCTAAAACCTCTGAGGTGAATGGCAACAAAATGACTATCCAAATGTTTCAAATTGCTCTGAGCACTATGGGACTTAACTTCTGAGGTCGTCAGTCCCCTAGAACTTAGAACTATTTAAACCTAACTAACCTAAGGACATCACACACATCCATGCCCGAGACAGGATTCGAACATGCGACCGTAGCGGTCGCGCGGTTCCAGACTGTAGCGCCTAGAATCGCTCGGCCACCGCGGCCGGCTGACTATTCACATATGTAGAATGTATGAGACTGGTCAATACCATCTCACTTTCTAAAACGGAACATCAACCACACCTTTCCGAAGATAGCAGAAGCCGACAAGCTGTAGAAATATCCCACAGTCATCTTAACTTCTCATGCATCCGGGTTGTTGACAAATGTGATACACACAAAAATGGAAAATAAAATTGGGGATGTGTTAGATGACAGTCAATTTGGTTTCAAGAAAGTTACAGGCACATGAGAGGCAGTTCTGACGTTGAGATTGGTAATGGAAACAAGACTGAAGAAAATACCTAGAGACGTTGATAGGATTTCCCGATCTGGAAAAAGCGTTAGACAATATAAAACGGTGCAAGATGTTCGAAATTCTGAGAAAAATAAGGGTAAGCATAGAGAAAGGGGGATAATACACAATATGTTCAAGGACCATGGGGAACAACAAGACAGGAACACGAAGAACGGAGTATTAGGATTAAAAAGGGGGTAGGGCACGAATGTAGTCTTTTGCTTCTGCCGTTCAATCTGTACATCCAAGAAGCAATGATGGAAATAAAGGAAAGATTCAGGAGTGGAATTAAAATTCAAGGTGAAAAGATATCAATGACGACTTTCGCTGATGACATTGCTGTTCTGAGTGAAAGTGAAGAACAATTACACGATGAATTGAATGGAATAAACAGTCAAATGAGTACAGAATATAGACTGAGAGTGAATCGGAGAAAGACGAAGGTAATGAGAAGTAACTGAAATGAGATCAGCGACAAACTTAATATCAGAATTGGGGATCAAGAAGTAGACTAAGTTAAGTGATTTTGTTACCTAGGCTAGCAAAAAGGACGGACGAAATTAAAAACAGTCTCGCACTGGCAAAAAGAACGCCCCTGGCCGAGAGAACTCAAGTAGTATCAACCATACGTCTTAATTTAAGGAAAAAACTTCTGAGAATGTACGTATCGAGCACAGCATTGTATGGAATGAGACTTGGACTGTGGAAAAACCGGAACGGAAGAGAATCGATGCATCTGAGATGTGGTGGTACAGAAGAATGCTGAAAATCAGGTGGACTGGTAATGTAAGGGAGGAGGTTATCCGTACAAACGGCTAGGGAAGGAATATATGGAAAACACCGACAAGAAGGAGGGACAGGATGATAGGATATCTTTTAAGACACCAGAGAGTAATTTATGGCACTGGAGGGAGCTGTTGAGGGTAAAAACTGTAGAGGAAGGCAGAGACTGGAAATATTGAGGATGTTGATTACAAGTGGTACTCAGAGATGAAAAGGTTGCCACGGGAGAGTAATTCGTGGCGGGCAACATCAAACCAGTCAGAAGACGTGACTCAACAGAAAAAGTAACTGTTTTCTGTATTTAAAAAAAATCTCTCGGTAGTAGATTGGATGCATGTGAAGTGATTTTTTTTAAAAAAGGCGCTTAAAAATTGATCTTTTGCTTTTTTTCTAGCAGTTTGTTGTAACAGAAATACCACATGGCAGCGGCACGCATTTAGAGAATTTTCCCAACATTCTACCGATCAGAAAAACCAGAATGGCTGGGCATTTAAAACATTATAAAGACTGTTCCCTTATAGTGATAATGGATTTACGGATTTCGCACCGCCTGCCTGATGACAGACTGGCGAGGCAAAAGATCTGCTATTACTACAACATAATAGGTATACTCTATTGAAGTCTTTTCATCCCATTACTTGCAATTGATAAGGATTAGGGAAATTATATACAGAAATAAGACGCACTACTGCCAACAGAGCAGGATGAGGATCAGGGATTCCTCAGACAAGAATATGGATATATTGCCATATTGTATCATAAAGTTCAATACACATTAGCAGCATATGGTCACGAGCACCGCCATATTGTATCATAAAATTCAATACACAGGTAGCAGCACATGATCACGAGCACAATCTGCAGACTATAGAAAGCCCTACGGAACTGATATAAATGTGAAACTGATATGAAGCCCCAGAAGTTCAATCCTTTCGACGAAAATTGTCTTGGAGGTTATTATTAAATAAATGGAAGCACATCCAGATGTCATTTTCCCCTTTTTTTACAATATATCCAGAAATGTACTAGGCCACCCGACAATAGCCTAACAGTTCTTTTCACGTTGCCTTCATTCTAACAACTTTTCCTCCAACACGCGTAGAAACATATGTGGAGTAGCACTACAGTAGCGCTGATTGTACTGCAATTCATGAAACAGAGCAAAATAATTTCCTTTTGTGCAAAAAGTCGTGCGGTTGTGACGTAGAATGTTCACGTCTAAGGTTACCTTTGTCATATGAGCAAGAAGAAGCAGTTCGATGAGAATTCTTGGGACAAGGTATACCTCGCCCTACTCGCCGATGCAACGCTTCCTTAAGACAAGGCCAGCAGCCACACGCTTTTAAACAAAACCAGTCTTCTGTAATTAAAAGAGTAGAATTCTGTAAGAATTCTGGCAGATATGGACGATTGCCAAAACTCGATTTCCAGCCTGGAGGCCATCTGCAATTTACGAACAGTCACATGTATAACAGTTCTGCTAAACGTATTAAAAGGTGAATCGCTTTCAACTGTTAAAAACAGGTACCTACGTGAATGAAGATAATGTACTTCGTCCTTTTCTTTTAAAACGACAACATGAATTCTTGCCATTGCCGGTTGTATTTTTCCGTTACAACTGACTGAGAAACATAGCGAATATCACATATTCATTATTTTAATATTACCGGTTTTGAACAATTTTTTTCTAAATAACATAATACACACCGTATATAATAATAAGCGTTTCTGAACAGACAAAACAGTTTGGTTTCACCATGATTATTTCTGAATTATTAAATATAATGAATCCCTCCTCCCTGCTGAGGACACGCACAAAGTGGAAATATCCATATGATGCTATTGCCACGCGAGTGGCAATATCCATTTGCGCCAACTGATTGCACTGATGATATAGGGTGGACGTTATTATAACAGCATGTGACGGTATTTTCAATGCATTTGATCTGAGATTAAATGTGAATGGAAGCGTAGGACAATGACGGTCACTGTCTCAGTTAGTTTTCAACGAGAGTATATAACTTTACTTAATACAAACTTTCGCAACCTTGGTTTACACAAAACCTCTCTTCTAGTAATAGAGCATTGTTCTACAGTCCAATTCCGACTGAAACAACTCCCGTAGCGATCATAATCGATTAGGCCACGGTCATTAAAATAAAGGTTAGGCTGCTGTATCATTCGACCGCTGACAGTACCAAAGTTTCATCAGTATGTTTCAGCTTTTTATGGTTTACATACTTATATGACCACATTCTGGCGGTTTATAAAATCCCCTAATTTTGTAGGCTTCTGAAGACGACAACTCAAGCTGTTTAATGTGATAAAACGAAATTAATTACCTAATTGTGCAACTACGAAAAAAATTTATTCTGAAATATATACCACTTTTGCTGAGAAAATAGCAGCAATGAATAAAATCATAAATACAGTTTATGGTAACACTACCTTATGTTTCCCCATCACCATAACAACGTCTGTTACATTAATCAGTCTCACTGTATCTTTTTAATTTCTACAGGTTCGCCGCATTTGACTAAGAAGGCGAAAATATTTTCTATGGCCACTTACACATACAGACGTAAAATTCAGTTATCGGTCTTCTCCATTGTCCAGACAACCAGTGATGCTGTTTAAACAGGCACTCAGTAAAATCAGGAAATCCTTTGCTTCCACTCCAGCAATTACACTTAAAATTAATGTTTTCCAACATTACTCTAACATTGTATTATTTTCCCAGTAAATGGACCATGTACATTTCATCAATCTGCGATTTATAGATCCATAAAACACCAAAACATTCTTAGAAGTATTGTAAAACCAAACGTTACGGAGTGACTTAAAGCTTGCCTGAGAATTAAATCAAATTCTTCATTTTTCTAACCAATTGATTAAAATTCAATAACTGGCATCTTCTTCTTTGTGCAGAAAGCAATATGTATCATCACTAAATGAATATTCGTCATGTTTCATAAAATATTTTAATAGGATTCACTTCCACAATGATTACGATAATTGCTAACGTAATCCACTTCTTAAATAAATTTGCAGGTAGTGCTGTTAATTTTCTAACGTTAGATTTTCCTGTGGCTCATAAAATATCTTGAATAAAGATTTCAAGCTAAACCTCGCTCCTCGTATGAGAAAACAGCTGGTAAAAAAAAATACAATTAAGGAGGTTAAAGCAGCATGAGAGTATGCTAAGCTTTCCATATGTTAACAAGCCGAAGCTGCGGTAGCGACCAACAGGACACTCAGAGGTTTTAACGCTTTACGGTAGAATTCTGTGGCCTGTAATCGCATTTTAAAACAGCTTAATACAAAGCTTCATGACGAGCACGTTAGTGTTACGAAATCAGATAAAGGTAACCCTGTGGTTCTTCTTCTTGACACAGATTTCATAACAAAAACTGAAAATTTCTTCAAAGACACAGGAATGGTTGAGATCAAACGCAATTTGGTGAATATGTTTCACAATGACTTTAAGGTATTTCTCAAAAACTAATTTCTTGTTTCAAATTGATTTCTAGAAGAAAATCATTATTATGATGAACCCAGAAATACCAAATCTTACGTATCAAGTCAAGTTATATAAGGAACTTTGGACTATAAGGCCGACTGTTAATTATTGTTCCAGCCCTAATTATAAACGTCACATATTTTTAAACAAAAAGTTAAAAGTAGGCTAATTTTTCCAAAGACGTTTCGTGTAAAACATTCTTATGAATTAATGGACAAACTAAAAACCCTTCAAGCACCAGGTGGTACCCGTTTAGCTCCACTGTATACTGTTTAACTTGTATTCATGTATACCTATTATAAAAACCATTGACATAATTAAAAGGACTTTATTGACCCACAATGGGCTTTCCCTTGCTGAGGTTGTGCAATTAAGTTATGAGAACTCTCCTTGTCTTTCAACGCCTTTACGTTCAATGACAAATTCTCCTTACATCCAAATGTCTTATCTGTGGGTGATTCACTTGCTGTTACCCTCGCAGAGATTTTTTTCAATCACTTGGAATGTACATATTTTGAATGATATTCAGAGTTCGTACCAAAAATTAAATCGTATCATCATTATATGGGATTTTTGTATGATGGATGTGATCAGGACATTTCTAATTTACGGGACCATTTCAGTTCCATGTACCCTAACATTAAATTCAATTTCGAAGTAGATGTGATCAGTTCATCAAGTTATTTAGATCTCTCTATGAGTAGGAGAATAAAATCGTCTCCATTTTCAAGCTGCGTCAATCCGAATGATGGTTAATGGCGGAGATGGCCATCGAAAGGTCGAAAATATTATTTGAACTGGCACACGTTGAAAACGCCGAGAAGATTTAATTCACATATCCTGCGCGAAAGACTCCGAGGACACTAGGAAAGCAATAATCTTATTTTCGGAGCACTTCGTAAACCCTTTTTCACCGATGTTACAATTAACAAAGATTCATTTCATCTGAACACCTACAAATAGGCGTATTTTTGCTGCATGACAAAGAAATTTTGAGACTCGATATAGACCAGGAGGCAAGGTATAAGGAATTGCTGACGATTATTCAAGTAGGTGTAGCATATGGGTATAAAGCTTAAGGTAATCGTAAATTGCTTTATTCGATACAAAAGAAGAACTCCAAGGTAACAGTAGGGTGATGGGGATATCAGCGCAATTTTGATATCAGGTTGATATCCAAATTAAACGAATTGATCAACTAATTACCCCCCTGACCACGCCCACCCCAAACCCAGTCCACACCCACCCCCACCCCCAGATGATGCCATGTATTTTGTTCAGCCTGCATATGGGTCCCTTCCCCCTCCCCACTCTCCCCCTCCCCATCCCCTCCCCCACATTTAATATCGAATTTTGGCGCGAATTCCTTTGTCCCAGGGCTGTGCTGAAGTCCCACCAGGGAACTGGTGGGAAATAAAAAATGGGGGCGCTCTTTCTGGGATTCGAACCCTGGTCCATCTGGACAGAAAGCCCAAGTGCTCCCCCAAATGCATGGAAACTGTTCAGATGCAGGAGAGGGAATCGGGGAACTGACATAAAGATCAGTTCTAATTACATAATGAATGATAAAGATTGGGCCTCATTACCTGAATACATACGGCCTAAACTCGCAATACAGCTCAAAAACTGGCGGTACCATACAACTTGTGTTATCCTGCTGCTAAAAAATTCTACTATACCACTAGAAACTAGTGACAGGCATACCGAAACTCTACCCTTCACCTACAAGCTGGTAGGAAAAAAGGTGGGGTGTAATGTACTATCTTTATTCGTTTTCGTGGGAAATACGTTCAACTGATGAGATGCTGGTGCTGGACAGAAATGAGTTTATAAAAGTTTACCTATAAGCATACAGCTGAGGACAGTATCTATCACTGTTTGACATCAAATTTCGTTACAGATCCTACTCAAAAACCACTCTGCAGCCCAGGGAACCGAAGTCAATACACGCTACCACAGCTGAAGGAAAAAATGCATCACAGTTCTAATTACACTTCGAAACTGTCGTGAAAAAACCAGCACATGTAATGAACGGGCCGTAATGCAACTCAAGTACTAGGGGAACTCCTCATCCCAAAAGACTGCAGAGGGGGCGGTAGTTGATCGTGTGTTCTCCTTCGCCTATGGGGACGATATAGGCTTTTTCAAACGGCCAGCTGCTCTGCCATGCTTTACACACCTTACCCTTCGCCATGGTCTCTAACCACCTTGAGGCGACGCTCCTTCGCCAACACAATAACATGTATAGTCAACAAAACAATAGGAGATAAGAGGATGGCTGCCCCATCGTCTAAAATATAGCGACACAGCCCCCATATGCCGCCAATTGAGGGAAAAACGGCGAAATAAGTAAAACGGCGAAAAAAACTTGCATAATTACTTAAATTGTCTTAGAACACATAAAATTAGAGAAAAAGTACCACTAAATGAGTGGAAGAGGGTAGGGGGGGGGGGGGGGGGGGGGGAGGGTACCTGGTCCCTCAAGGTCGGAAAAAAAAGATATGCTCTGGCTACATTCACTTTTAACCCTACCCCTCTCCCTGAGAACTAAATGTTTTTACTTTTAATAAACCTGTCTGGAGTGTGCCACATACTATCCATTACAGTGTCAACATGGTAAATGTGATACAATCATAATGGAACAGATCAAACAACAAGAAGTTTTGGTGAAGCTCAGAAGAAGACAGTCTTAACGGTTTAAACCAGTCATCAGGGATAAATAGTATTGAAGCCACCTTGGCTGTTAAAACTTTCTTCACAACTGATATTAGTCGCATAATCAGAACTCACTGCTTTTGCTCTCTCAGTTCTACTCCCATAACTCGGCATTATATTCTTTCCCCAAGCACAGTTTCCTAATCACACATGATTATTAGATTTTCACCTCACTTTATGCACTGAATTTTGCGTTCAATACGCTCATATACTTCGTCTGTCTCTCCATATTCTGCTTAAGAGGTCAGCATATGTACCTGATCTACGGGTATAATTGCTGAAGATGTCCTGTTGTCGATTCTATCAATGAACTGTTCACAGAAACTTCCTCATATTTATCTTGCCAATGACGAATCTTACTTAGGTTTTCGGCTGATGTTGATATTACCCTATATTCGTCTGACCAGAAATTCTTATCTCATTCCATTTCATTTCCTCAACGCCCACAATATCTAGATCGATCATTTCGATTTCCCGTTTCAGATTTTCTATCTTCCCTATGACAGAATTACGACATTCCACGCTCACAGAATTTCAGCCTTTCGTTCGTTATTCAATATTTCTCGTATGGTCAACTCGCCTGTCCAAACCTGCACATCCAGGCACGCCCTCACTCTTCTTCCAGAATGCGGTGGGGCCCCATCGTGATGGAAGAATTCCGGAAACGTCCCAGTCTCTGCTAACAGCGAAGGAAACACCTCTGCATTCAGAAACGCCAGAGAACCGTTGGCTGTTAATGAAACTTCAGTAAAAAACGGTCCCACCTCTTGGGTACTCCACACATCACACCAGCCCATCACTTTTTGTGAGACGACCGTTTTGGGTGCATCAATTCAGTGCGGATTTGTGTCCACCAATATCTGTGATCCTGCTTTTTCACCTCCCTACTGGTAAACAATTAGCTTCATCCCTGAACTGATAGGGAAAACGAGGGTTTATCTGCAGTTGCTGCATCACCCTTTCTGAAAATCGTACCCAGCGGTCTGGATCATCCTCATTCAGCTGCTGGAGCTGTTGAATTTTGTACAGCTGTCAATTCTGCTGCGACAAAATTTGCAGAATTGAGGCATGGCAAATCACACATTCTTGCGAAAGGCGATGAACGCTCCGTTGCGGGCTCTTGGTAAATCATGCCAGCACGCTGACTGTTGTTTCATCGGTGACTGATTTTGGTTTTACAACATTCGGTTTATCTGCAACGGAACCTGTTGCCCGGAATTTGGCCAAAAGTTTGGCAACTGCTCTGTGAGAAATGGGTTGTTCAAATGTTCAAATGTGTGGCAGCTCCTAAGTGACCAAACTACTGAGGTCATCTGTCCCTAGACTTACACACTAATTAAACTAATTCATGCCCGAGGGAGGACTCGAACCTCCGGCAGGAGGGGCCATGCAGTCCGCGACATGGAGCCTCAAACCACGCTGCCACTCAGCGCGCAATTGGGTTACCTGTTCGGACGGCTACTGTTGGAATTCTCAGCAAAGACCCGTGTGCCTCGTTCTCCAAACATCAAGATGATTCCAACGCATTCATCTTGTGCTAATGACATTTTCGTAACCTGTAAATGAGGAATCAGTGGTTAAAATGTGAGCTTACATAAATGTTACACAACATTTAAACACATGAAACGTGTCGGGCAAGGAATTTGCACTCTGCAAGGTTTAAAACTTCATTTCATATCTTTTCAGTACGTAAAACTCGCGCTGATGAGCATATCACTGCTGCCTTACATAATTGGTTATAACTGTACAATGAATAAAGCTAAGTTCAAAAAATAACGTCATTTTTTTGATCAAATTTTCTGTCTGTCTGATAGGTTCCTTCCCATTGGAAATTTTCGAGTTGAATCCAAGACGGCGGCTTTCAAGATGGCTGCCATGTTGACGACATAACCTGCAACTCCCCCATTTTCCTTATGTGCAGGGACTTTGTTTTACTGTTGGCTACTCCGTTTGGACTTTATGAGGATGTTACTGGACTTTTGGACCACCTTGTGTTACAAACCAAGTGTCCTTAATACATATTGTGTGTCTTTAATGCATTAGTTTATATTGCCTTTCGTAGTTTCATACCGTTGGTCATTTATGACAAATAACAACCTGCAGACAGGTGTATGCTATTGTAAATGTATCCCATAACTCATGAATTTTGAACATATAGGTTAGTTGTAATTTCTTGAGCAGTAACAGATTTTGGCAACAATCCTTTCGTTGATGTGTTTTTATGAAACAAAGGTACAGGAATGAAGTAAAATCTAATCATTTATCTTATTTTAGTTTGTTGGTGATGACTGACTCGTAGATTCAATGCTTAATATTAATTTTAAGAAATATGTCTCCATTCCACAGTAAATTATGTATAGATTCTAGGAAAAGTAAAAACAGGTGACATATTTAGGTAATTTATTCGTGCAAAGTACATACAAATGCAGTGGACTGTAAGACGAGAAAAAGAGCGCAAACAGTACCTGGTACAGAAGTTAGGTAAGCGTTTGACGTCACGTTAACAATGATGTCTTGGGGTCAGTTTATTAAACCAAATGGGTAAGAAGGCCAAAGGAAATAACTCATGGCTTTCGCAAGGAAACTGTACAGACTGTTTTGAATCCATTGGACCAGCTTTTTCAATGAAGAGAATAAATAATGGGTAAGAAATAACCTGATTTCGTAGCGGAAGTCTGTAGCTCATCCCCGTGCGGCTGTGCTCCACTGGAAGGTACCTGATCCTAGTCCCAGCTGGGGAAAAGGTTCTCACTAACAGTGCTTTGTCCGTTAACTGGTGAACAGGTGGTAGCGTAAAGTTCCCGACCATCACACGGGGCGCCTGTAACCTGGATTAAATTACAAACCTCTGTACATTTTCAACAGTATTTCCTGTAATGAGGCCAGTTAACATGGTTGATGGTGATCCGTCCAGTGGATGGGAATATTATACTTGGGGGTTTCCTTCGTGCTATTCGAGATGAGTAGCTTATGTACCAGTACTTGGTTTCATCTTCTCCTTTCTTTTATCGTCATACAACATAAACATACTGCCAACACCCAAGAGATACAGTTAATACACAGCTCTCATATCCCTTGTGTAAAGGAGCCATTGTGCATATGGAAGGAAAACCCTTTTCGATCAGACGACTGAACAACTCATCGATATCTTCCAGCTAACAATACCGTACCTTTCTTTCAAGTAAGTAACAAATTATTACGCTACAAAATACATTTTACAAACACAAAAAAATAAACAATAACAAACAGGCTCTTTGTTGGTACTAATAAGCAGTTGCATTGAAGAACGATTATCGAGAGTATGTACCGACAAGGTGTATTGTAAAATGAAACAGCTGCGTGTTAAACACAGAACTCCCAGAAATCGACAAACGTTAAAATAACATATTAGTTGTTTTTTTTTTAAACTGCAGCACTGACAGGGAAATTATTGCGTGTATTGTCAGTAATAAAAACTTTTTAGTTGGTCTGCCACATAAATCAGAAAACGGAGTGCTACCGTGCTAAGTGCTAAGTTTGGTAATACAACATTATGTTTACCTAATTTTTGTACATAAATGCACGAAATGAAACTTGAATTTCTATGACTAACAATTATGAAATGATAATCCAATTTCCGTTTTAAAAAGCTCAAAAAACTAATGTGAATAGATAAATCTACTGTTGAGTATTACATAAACAATGACAACACAAAGAATTAGTAGAATTTAGCGGTATAGGATTATGAAAGATAGATAAATTACACATTTGAAATTGGCATAGAAATTACAGAATGGAAAATTGTAAGATAAAAACTGCTGTAGAAAGTCGTTTGTTCCATCTAAATATTTAATGAATATAAATCCAATAGTAAAAGTACAGAAGGAAAACTTGAAACACCCATTTAAATATTTAATGAATATAAATCCAATTGCAAAAGTACAGAAGGAATACTCAAAACACTATGTTCAAGTACTGTATTACACATCGCGAAAATATAATAATTTAAGAAGATTCTGAAAATTATTTAAATGAAACACGTAAAGTTGTTTTCTAAGTAATCTTGAGTCAAAGATAAAAGAAGAACACTTAAAATCCCAGCCGTTGACAGAAGTAATAGGGATATTAGAAGAAAGAGTGACATAGGAAACACATCTGTAAACAAAGAAGAAATTATGCTACTACAGTACCAACTCTTAATTTAGTAATAAATGATACTTAACTACACAAGTCACAAAAAGACAACTGTTTACAGAATGAGATTTTCACTCTGCACCGGTGTGTGGTAGAGCACTTGCCCGCGAAAGGCAAAGGTCCTGAGTTCGAGTCTCGGTCCGGCACACAGTTTAAATCTACCGGAAAGTTTCAACTGTTTACAGAATTTTACGTTATGAATAGGAATGAAACTCAAATTAGAAACAACAGAAATATTTAAAAGAAACTGACACAAATAGATATTAGAAACATGAAAGATAAATAAAAAAAAATAGTTATTCAATTTTTTGTAAAGGGTGCAACGCAGAAACACAAAAAAACAACGAAAAGCAAACGAATTGGGCATTGAATTAATCGTAATTCCTTACTAACAATATATTTACGGAAAAATCTGTGGAATTAACAATTGGATTTACAATCACATTTGTGAACAATTATCGTTACTGGGACAGATGCCATCCATCTCCAGCGGGATAATTATAATCATAGCTACATTCATTTCTAAAGAAAATTTTATGATTAATGTGTCTGATAACCATTATTTCTTGCGGATAAATTCTGTTGAAGCAAGTTCCTCTTAAGCTCACGTAACAGCGATCTTAAATACGACTTAAGAAATTTGTTTTATCTTGCATTTGGTACCGATATTTACACAGTTTTTTGTTTGCCGAAGTATATAACAATGGAGTACTGTACTACTGACAATAAACAACATAAGGGTAACAGCTTCATTAAGATAGAAACGCATGTGAGTATGGAGTAGGATGCAACTGAAAATAAAATGCGTTGTGAAACGTACTGGTATGCAATCAGGTAAACGTAAAAAGGGGTCTTTTGTTATGTAAGCCAACGAAAAATCGGAGACCACCAATTATAAAACCGACAAAATTACGTGCTTTCCAGAAAAACAAAAGCTCTTGATGGTTGCCGGCTCTCCCAGCAAAATGCGTGCACAGATTATGGCCACACAAAACTGGAATAGTTCGTCAGAATTCATAGGGAATATACCTGCGGACTGGTAGTGTCCATGTGCTCGTGTATGAATGGCGTTTGTATTCTGATCGCATCGGGGCGACACGCTATTCAATTGCGCTGCACCTAAATTGAATTGTAATCGACATTTTGGGAAGCGATTACCTCGACATTGCGGTGACGCGCCGTTCATTAGTTGGCGATTAGTCGGCTTCAACGGTCGCTTGATGCCAGCAGCTGCAGCCAAAGCGACCTGCACGATAGTGGGTGGACACACACACACACACACTCACTTGTGCAGAGAGAGAGACAGAATGAGAGACAGAGATAGAGAATGGGTGAGAGAGAAGTTGCCACTGGGAAGAAAAGGGTCCAGGGGGACGATCTGGATTAGAGGAAAACACAATAAATACCCGTCACAAATCTTGTGTTATTGTTTTTACGCCCAAAAAGCAATGTCCTTGCCTAATGAAAAGGCAAATCGATGAAAATTATTAAATAACTACCAAAAATTGCCCGCAACAAACCTCAAATAACGCGAAAAAATATTAAGCGGAAAGTCAAGTTAGAAGAATCTAGATCATTTACTTGTTGAACTCTGCACATTCTGTATACACTGGTTCACAGAAAAAGAGAAGCACCCAGATGATCAGATGTCAATATAACTTCCGCTACTTATATCTGAGTGACACGAAGACTTCTTAAATAATAGAACCCCAGTACGTTGCCCTTGACGGCCACCGTTCATCAGAGACAAGTCAGGAGCGCCCAAGTGAAGAGTGATAGAACCAATGTTGTTCTCTATATACGTAATTGATTTCGCGGATAGGGTGGGCAGCAATCTGCGGTTGTTCGCTGATGATGACGAGGTGTACGGTGAGGTGCCAAAAATTAAGGGATTGCAGGGAGATACAAGACATCTTACACAAAATATCCAGTTGCTCTGATGGTCGGCAGTTAGCCCTAAATGTGGAAAAACGTAAGTTAATGCGGATGAGAAGGAAGATCAAACATGTAATGTTTGGATACAGTATTACTGGCATTCTGCTTGACACAGTCAAGTAGTTTAAATATCAGAGCGTAGCGTTGCAAAACAATATGTAACTACCACATATAGTGCAATATTCAATAAAAATTACTTGTGCTGACATAATAATGTGTAAAGTACTTTTTGACGTTGTTATTTGACATTGCCAAGTAGAGAGACAGGCGATGTGTTATGTTAAAATGCGTCACCGGCCACCCATCTGCAGATAAGTTAAACTTATTACTCATCTCACTTACTGAATTTAGTAATAATTTTTGTTGTTCTGAATATAGGTCATCAATGAGCTGAAACTATTTATCAATAAAGGAATTTTTGCCCCCCCCCCCCCCCCCCCCGCCCCCGACCTTGGATTTTTGTTACATTTTTCTTTTTGAAGTCACCTCACACCGAACGCTTCCATACTACACCGCAAATAGCAAGTAATTCCAAACCCCATAATCTGCGTGGGGTCAAGCCACACATGGTATAGTCATCCAAGTATTTTTCCAAAAACATTCTTTACTGATAAATGACATCCTCTAAAAGCATTTGGATTACAAATACGTCACAGGACTACAACTCTGATACCCCTCTGCACTGGAAAATATCTGCGCCGACGATACCTGCGCAATCAAACTCTCACACGAAGTTCTGCAGTACACAAACTGCTGCATATTAAAAGTCAGTGTCGAAATTCCACTGTGCTTGTGCAGTGCGATCCTAAGACAAAGTACTTCCAATAAATGATGCTGCAATAACTTTCGTGTTGTCAGTTGGCTCGCCTAGGATAGGTCAGGAGTCCACTACACGCAGCAAGCGGCTACACGGGCAGCAGGGGTTGTGTGGCGTGGACTGGGCGGTTTTTTAGGTTAAATGGCCTCGAGTAAGTACAGAAAAGGCAACAGCCTCAAATGGTGCGGGATAAAGTCAGGACATGCGGGGACCAAGCAGCAATCGGTATTGCAATTGTAAACTGACGAAGCTGCATTGGTAAAATACCGGAACTTCAAGCGCTGATAGAAAGCACCGAAGCTGAAATCGTTATAGGTACAGAAAGCTGAATGAAGCCAGAGATAAATTCAGCCGAAATTTTTACAAAGGCACAGACGGTGTTAAGAAAGGATAGATTGCATGCAACCGGTGGTGGCGTGTTTGTCGCTGTTAGTAGTAGTTTATCCTGTAGTGAAGTAGAAGTGGATAGTTCCTGTGAAACATTATGGGTGGAGGTTACACTCAACAACCGAGCTAGGTTAATAATTGGCTCCTTTTAGCGACCTCCCGACTCAGCAGCATTAGTGGCAGAGAAACTGAGAGAAAATTTGGAATACATTGCACATAACTTTTCTCAGCATATTATAGTCTTAGGTGCAGATTTCAATTTACTAGATCTAGACTGGGACACTCAGATGTTTAGGTCGGATGGTAGGGACAGGGCATCGAGTGACATTATACTGAGTGCACTATCCGAAAATTACCTCGAACAATTAAACAGAGAACCGACTCGTGGAGATAACATCTTGGACCTAGTGATAACAAAACAGACCCGAACTTTTCGACTCTGTAAGTGCAGAACAGGGAATCAGTGATCATAAAGCCGTTGCAGCATCCCTGAATATGGAAGGTAATAGGAATATAAAAAAAGGGAGGAAGGTTTATCTGATTAGCAAGAGTAATAGAAGGCAGATTTCAGACTACCTAACAGATCGAAACGAAAATTTCTGTTCCGACTCTGACAATGTTGAGAGTTTATGGAAAAAGTTTAAGGCAATTGTAAAATGCGTTTTAGACAGGTACTTGCTGAGTAAAACTGTGAGGGACGGGAAAAACCCACCGTGGTTCAACAACAAATTTAGGAAACTACTGTGGAAGCAAAGAGAGCTTCACTGCAAGTTTAAACGCAGCCAAAACCTCTCAGACAAACAGAAGCTAAACGATGTCAAAGTTAACGTAAGGGGGGCTATGCCTGAAGCGTTCAGTGAATTCGAAAGTAAAATTCTATGTACCGACTTGACAGAAAATCCTAGGAAGTTCTGGTCTTACGTTAAATCAGTAAGTGGCTCGAAACAGCAAATCCAGACACTCCGGGATGATGATGGCATTGAAACAGAGGATGACACGCGTAAAGCTGAAATACTAAACACCTTTTTCCAAAGCTGTTTCACAGAGGAAGACCGCACTGCAGTTCCTTCTCTAAATCCTCGCACGAACGAAAAAATGGCTGACATCGAAATAAGTGTCCAAGGAATAGAAAAGCATCTGGAATCACTCAACAGAGGAAAGTCCACTGGACCTGACGGGATACCAATTCGTTTCTACACAGAGTACGCGAAAGAACTTGCCCCCCTTCTAACAGCCGTGTACTGCAAGTCTCTAGAGGAACGGAAGGTTCCAAATGATTGGCAAAGAGCACAGGTACTCCCAGTCTTCAAGAAGGGTCGTCGAGCAGATGCGCAAAACTATAGACCCATATCTCTGACGTCGATCTGTTGTAGAATTTTAGAATATGTTTTTTGCTCGAGTATCATGTCGTTTTTGGAAACCCAGAATCTACTCTGTAGGAATCAACATGGATTCCGGAAACAGCGATCGTGTGAGACCCAACTGGCTTTATTTGTTCATGAGGCCCAGAAAATATTAGATACAGGCTCCCAGGTAGATGCTATTTGCCTTGACTTCCGGAAGGCGTTCGATACATTTCCGCACTGTCTCTTGATAAAGTAAGAGCCTACGGAATATCAGACCAGCTGTGTGGCTGGATAGAAGAGTTTTTAGCAAACAGAACACAGCATCTTGTTATCAATGGAGAGACGTCAACAGACGTTAAAGTAACCTCTGGCGTGCCACAGGGGAGTGTTATGGGACAATTGCTTTTCACAATGTTTATAAATGACCTAGTAGATAGAGTCGGAAGTTCCATGCGGCTTTTTGCGGATGATGCTGTAATATACAGAGAGGTTGCAGCATTAGAAAGTTGTAGCGAAATACAGGAAGATCTGCAGCGGATAGGCACATGGTGCAGGGAGTGGCAACTTACCCTTAACATAGACAAATGTAATGTATTGCGAATACATAGAAAGAAGGATCCTTTATTGTATGATTATATGATAGCGGAACAAACACTGGTAGCAGTTACTACTGTAAAATATCTGGGAGTATGCGTGCGGAACGATTTGAAGTGGAATGATCATATAAAATTAATTGTTGGTAAGGCGGGTACCAGGTTGAGATTCATTGGGAGAGTCCTCAGAAAATGTAGTCCATCAACAAAGGAGGTGGCTTACAAAACACTCGTTCGGTCTATACTTGAGTATTTCTCATCAGTTTAGGATTCGTACCAGATCGGGTTGACGGAGGAGATAGAGAAGATCCAAAGAAGAGCGGCGCGTTTCGTCACAGGGTTATTTGGTAACCATGATAGCGTTACTGAGGTGTTTAGCAAAATCAAGTGGCAGACTGCAAGAGAGGCGCTCTGCATCGCGGTGTAGCTTGCTCGCCAGGTTTCCAGAGGGTGCGTTTCTGGATGAGGTATCGAATATATTGCTTCCCCCTACTTATACCTCCCAAGGAGATCACGAATGTAAGATCAGAGAGATTCGAGCGCGCACGGAGGCTTTCAGACAGTCGTTCTTCCCGCGAACCATACGCGACTGGAACAGAAAAGGGAGGTAATGACAGTGGCACGTAAAGTGCCCTCCGCCACACACCGTTGGGTGGCTTGCGGAGTATAAATGTAGATGTAGATGTAGATGCCCGAGGGCGGACTCGAACCTCAGCCGGGACCTAATCTGTTGAGCTGACTCACTTTTGCTGTCGTTTACGCACTGAAGTAGGCCGTCTGGTTACATTACAACGTTAGCATACATAAAACGCAAGTGTGAGCATATGTGCAGTATACATACACTATGTGATCAAAAGTATCCCGACACGAGGCTGAAAATGACTTACAAGTTCGTGGCGCCCTCCATCGGTAATGATGGAATTCAATATGGGATTGGCCCATCCTTAGGCTTGATGACAGTTTCCACTCTGGGAAGCATACGTTCAATCAGGTGCCGTAACGTCTCTTGGGGAATGGCAGCCCATTCTTTACGGAGTGCTGAGTGGAGGTCTGTGAGGCTAGGCACGAATTCGAATTCCAAAACATTCCAAAGGTGTGCTATAGGATTCAGGTCAGGACCCTGTGCAGGCTAGTCCATTACCGGTATGTTATTGTCGTGTAACCACTCCGCCACAGGCCGTGCATTATGAAAAGCTGCTCGATCGTATTGAAAGATGTAATAGCCATCCCCGAATTGCTCAACAGTGGGAAGCAAGAAAGTGCTTGAAACATCAATTTTGGCCTGCGCTGTGATAGTGCTACGCAAAACAACAAGGGATGCAAGACCCCTCCATGAAAAACACGACCACACCATAACACCACCACCTCCGAATTTTGAAAGAGGCGGCACTGCCGACTTCCTTTCCCGCCCTTCCCTAATCCGATGAGACGGATGACCTCGCAGTCTGGTCTCTTCCCTCAAAGAAAACAACCAAACACCAACCCTCCGAATTTTACTGCTGGCACTACGCACGCTGACAGATGGCGTCCACCAGGCATTCGCCGTACTCACACCGTGCCATCGGATCGTCATATTGTGTACCGTGATTCGTCACTCCACACAACGTTTTTCCACTGTTGAATCGTACAATGTTTAAGCTCCTTACACGAAGCGAGGCGTCGTTTGGCATTTTCCTCATGTCCCGCCTAACTTGCTTTGGATCCTGATGCAGTTTGGAATTCCTGTGTGGTAGTCTGTATTGATGCCTGCCTATTGCACATTACGACCCTCTTCAACTCTTGGCGCTCTCTGTTAGTCAACAAACGAGGCCAGCCTGTACGCTTTTGTGCTGTACGCGTCCCTTCACGTTTCCACTTCACTGTCACATCGGAAGCAGTGGATCTAGGGATGTTAAGAAGTGTGGAAATGTCACGTATGACACTAGTGACTCCAAATCACCTCACCACGTTCGAAGTCCGTGATTTCCGCAGAGCTAACCATTCTGCTCTCTCACGACGTCTAATGACTACTGACTACTGAGGCTGATATGGAGTACCTGTTGTTGGCAGCACAATACACCTAATATGAAGAACTTTTGTTTTTGGGGGTGTCCGGACACTTTTGATCACTTAGTATATACACTCCTGGAAATGGAAAAAAGAACACATTGACACCGGTGTGTCAGACCCACCATACTTGCTCCGGACACTGCGAGAGGGCTGTACAAGCAATGATCACACGCACGGCACAGCGGACACACCAGGAACCGCGGTGTTGGCCGTCGAATGGCGCTAGCTGCGCAGCATTTGTGCACCGCCGCCGTCAGTGTCAGCCAGTTTGCCGTGGCATACGGAGCTCCATCGAAGTCTTTAACACTGGTGGGCATGCGGGAGGCCGGGTGGACGTACCGCCGAATTGCTCAACACATGGGGCGTGAGGTCTCCACAGTACATCGATGTTGTCGCCAGTGGTCGGTGGAAGGTGCACGTGCCCGTCGACCTGGGACCGGACCGCAGCGACGCACGGATGCACGCCAAGACCGTAGGATCCTACGCAGTGCCGTAGGGGACCGCACCGCCACTTCCCAGCAAATTAGGGACACTGTTGCTCCTGGGGTATCGGCGAGGACCATTCGCAACCGTCTCGATGAAGCTGGGCTACGGTCCCGCATACCGTTAGGCCGTCTTCCGCTCACGCCCCAACATCGTGCAGCCCGCCTCCAGTGGTGTAGCGACAGGCGTGAATGGAGGGACGAATGGAGACGTGTCGTCTTCAGCGATGAGAGTCGCTTCTGCCTTGGTGCCAATGATGGTCGTATGCGTGTTTGGCGCCGTGCAGGTGAGTGCCACAATCAGGACTGCATACGACCGAAGCACACAGGGCCAACACCAGGCATCATGGTGTGGGGAGCGATCTCTTCCACTGGCCGTACACCTCTGGTGATCGTCGAGAGGACACTGAATAGTGCACGGTACATCCAAACCGTCATCGAACCCATCGTTCTACCATTCCTAGACCAGCAAGGAAACTTGCTGTTCCAACAGGACAATGCACGTCCGCATGTATCCCGTGCCACCCAACGTGCTCTAGAAGGTGTAAGTCAACTACCCTGGCCAGCAAGATCTCCGGATCTGTCCTCCATTGAGCATGTTTGGGACTGGATGAAGCGTCGTCTCACGCGGTCTGCACGTCCAGCACGAACGCTGGTCCAACTGAGGCGCCAGGTGGAAATGGCATGGCAAGCCGTTCCACAGGACTATATCCAGCATCTCTACGATCGTCTCCATGGGAGAATAGCAGCCTGCATTGCTGCGAAAGGTGGATATACACTGTACTAGTGCCGACATTGTGCATGCTCTGTTGCCTGTGTCTATGTGCCTGTGGTTCTGTTAGTGTGATTATGTGATGTATCTGACCCCAGGGATGTGTCAATAAAGTTTCCCCTTCCTGGACAATGAATTCACGGTGTTCTTATTTCAATTTCCAGGAGTGTATATATTGGGTGGAGAAAAATTATGTCAGGAAATTTTGACCCTGGGTAGCTGATGCCAGTAGGAACCAAAATTACTAATGTTATGTAGGTCGTCAACGCAGTTTTCAAACTACGGAAACTAGGCGCCACGCGATCCGGTTGGCGGCGGGATTACCCTGTTGGCGGATGCTCTGGACAATGCGTGAATGAGAATGCTTTGCCTGCCGGAGATCGCGGCGTATCCAGTGGTAACGCTCCAGCGTCTACTCTGGGGGCCTGGGGGCGAATGCGCCGGGGTCGCAACGCATCGATTATAGTTTTATGATAAGACGTACCGGGAACAAACCCGTCAACAGCTGTTAGTTCGCCTGAAGAAAGTCCTTTAAAACTTGGGCCGGCCTTGAAAGCAGGTGCGACCTCCTGAGGCGACACAAGCTTGGTAAAGTCGAACGGTGTTTTGCCGAACTCTTTCAAAGATTCCTGACATTGCTTTGATGTGATTGGTGGCATGTTGAGTGCGATCCATTAATTCCTCTTCGTTTCTAGATGGTTCGCGTCCGTGTGAGTGAACTAGAACCTTGAAGAATCCCCAAAGGAAAAAGTAATTAACGTTGCGAGTGTTGTAAAAGTCATCTCAGTGAAAGGTGCACTCGTCGGTAAGCAACACAACGACGGGGAAGTCTGGATCTCGTGCAACACGTCGCAGAAACCATCGGCAAAACCCTAGCCTGTGTTCATAGTCCGCCACAGCATTTAGGTCTTGGACAAGGTGGAAACTAAATGGATGCTGGCCGTCAACCCTTGATACCTCCCAGATTAACCGACGACTGACCCCCCACGTTGTGTCCAACCGCTTGAGTATTTGTCTTAGGTGCTTCCTCAAAGCGCTCGAGATCAGTCTCCTTAAATGCAGCATCCCGTCGTGATCGAGGTCTTCCAGGATCACCATGATATCCCGCTAACGAACCTGTTTCGCAAAGTCGCCAGTGAATTGCTCTAAACGTTTGCGGAGTACCGTTCCTCATACAACCGTCGAGATTCATGCGCATTATCGTCGGCTAGTCCGTAAACAAAAACCATATCTCGTTGTTCTCGAAACGATTACTGTTCTGCCATGACTAAATCACAGGTGACATGTGTGTGCTTCGAAGCGAAGCTTACGTGTGAATGCCTCCGACGTGAGGTGGAGACAAACAGCAAGACCTATTCCACACGTTTGCGTATCACGTTGGAGCAGTGACGGTGTGAGGGACGTTTGTATGTGTGAACCGACAACCATAGCGCTACCCATTAACCGACGAACGACAACAGGGAAATCCTACGGCCAATAGGAGCGCGTGGCGCCAAGTTTCCGTAGTTTGAAAATGGTGCGTTGTTGACCTACACAACATTGGTAATTTTGCTTCCTTCTGGCGTCAGCTATCCAGAGTTAAAATTTCGTGACACAATTTTCATAGAGCCCATGTGTGGACGTAAATATGGTGTATCATTTGCAACGATAGCTTCAAGAACAAATGTCGAATAACAACGGAAGAATTTGCCAAGTGGTAATAGGAATTGCGCAATAATAGTTCTGTACAAGCTTAACTATTTATATACATAGTCCATCAATTCTGGAATCGAGAATTTCAATGATTTCTGCCTGTTGTCGATATGGACACTGGCAAGACGCAGGTCCTGGAAATTTCAAGACCGTTTCAGACTCTCTACAGTAGTGCCTCAGACTATACCCAGTTTACAAAAAGAAGTGAGTGGGGCACTTCAGTTTATATACACAGAGAGAATATTTAACAAAAAATTTCATTTACTTGCTAATACATGACTACAACTTGAATTTTATGTTTACATGCTGTAATGTTCGTCTACTGTACTTATCGACAGATGATGAACGCAATTTGTGTTCAAATGGCCAAAGATATATCTATGTGATATACTTACAGTTCAACAAGTTTCAGATATATTTCCTATACTTGTACTGTGAAATCTAGCTTCTTGCCGAATTTCATGATTCTAGGTTGACGGTAGGCACGCAATAGGTCTCGTTGTGCGAATTTCCGAATACCAAAATATGTGACAGAGATGGCCGTATGTTTTCACTGAATTCACTTAGAATCTTACAATTTTTATGCCGCCAGGAACCAGAGATATCACTACGTGACAGAAATTTGAACTTAATACACCAAACTCTTCCAGAGAAAAATGGTCTTCACAAAAGAACCGACTGACAGCTGGATAAACAATTACCAAAAAAACTATTTTTTCGTATTATACAGGGTGTTACAAAAAGTTATAGCCAAACTTTCAGGAAACATTCCTCACACACAAAGAAAGAAAATATGTTACGTGGACATGTGTCCGGAAACGCTTAATTTCCATGTTAGGGCTCATTTTATTACTTCTCTTCAAATCACATTAATCATGGAATGGAAACACACAGCAACAGAACGTACCAGCGTGACTTCAACACTTTGTTACAGGAAATGTTCAAAATGTCCTTCGTTAGCGAGGATACATGCATCCACCGTCCGTCGCATGGAATCCCTGATGCCCTGATGAAGCCCGGGAGAATGGCGTATTGTATCACAGCCGTCCACAATACGAGCACGAAGAGTCTCTACATTTGGTACCGGGGTTGCTTAGACAAGAGCTTTCAAATGCCCCCATAAAGGAAAGTCAAGAGGGTTGCGGTCAGGAGAGCGTGGAAGCCATGGAATTGGTCCGTCTCTACCAATCCATCGGTCACCGAATCTGTTGTTGAGAAGTTGTTGAGGAGCGTACGAACTCTTCGACTGAAATGTGCAGGAGCTCCATCGTACATGAACCATAATATGTTGTGTCGTACTTGTAAAGGCACATGTTGTAGCAGCACAGGTAGAGTATCTCGTATGAAATCATGACAACGTGCTCTATTGAGCGTAGGTGGAATGAGCTGTAACATGGAAATTAAGCGTTTCCCGACACATGTCCACATAACATCTTTTCTTTATTTGTGTGTAAGGAATGTTTCCTGAAAGTTTGCCCGTACCTTTTTGTAACACCCTGTATAATTACAAATTAACTACTTTCGGAATTTTTACCTTTACTTGTACAATGAAACTTTCCTTCTTGCCACATTTCATGGTTCTAGGTCAACCGGAAACACCCCTCAGGTTTTGATGAGTTTTCTAGCATCAAAATATGCGACACAAATGGCCGTATATTTTGACTGAAGTGACTTGAAAGCTTAAAGGTCTTAAGTCGCCAAGGGAGCATAGATATTAATATGAGACATACGTTTATTTGTTCCTGAGACACTGTGTTCTTAAAAGTCGGAAGGCAGACAAATGGCCAAAAAAGGGATCCTATAAGGGTTCCGTTTTTACAGGGTAAGGCACGGAATCCTAAAAAGAGGTATCTGTAGTTAGAAAAACATCAAAAACTGTGAAGTCAGCCTGATGCAATCAAAGAGCAACAACATGCACGGTCGCTTAAGTGTAGGTGTCTACTGGGAAGCTTGGCCTAAACATTGCTGGTTGCGGTCGCGGAGGGGTACGGTTGATACCCCGGCAGGGCCTCAGAAACTACGCGAGCCCAGTACAAAGTGCTGACATCTGGGAACCGCACGACGCTGCGGCTGGTCGGGGAGACGTGGCGCGCTATCCGCCCGGAATATTCGGTTGCGGCAATGGAAACGGTTAACGCCGGCATTAAGCGGACAAAGCATCTGCAAACGGCCGCGCATGCGCGCAGCGAGTAAATCAGCGCGGCCACAAAGGCCAGCGTTACCACCAATTAGGGCCGCCTCGCCAACTTGGCGCGTTCGCCGTCGCCAGCGCTAAGCCAGCGGCGCTGCAGGAGCTATGCTGCTCGTACTATATCGCTCTGTGGGCCACAGCTGGGCGCGCGTCCTGACCCATTCATCTCCTCTTGCCTCGTAGCCCACTTGCAGTCGCTCTCCATCTACAGTACAATCGCACCAGAAAATGAACGGCACTATCTTTCAGTGTAGCAGTTAGATCAGTATAAATGTGCTAGACGCTCTTCTGCATCTCTGTACACTGATGAGCCAGAATATTATGACCACCGAGCCACTGTTGATATAATCGGGAAGGCCTGCGATCTGTCTGAGTTTGACCGAGGGCAGATAGTAATGGCCCGGGGGACTCACAGGACCATTCTGAAAACCGCACGATTTGTCGGGTGTCGAGTGCTGTGACGAATGTTTTCAACGCGTGGCGAAACCGAGGTGAAACCACATCCGCCGGCCGGGGTGGCCGAGCGGTTCTAGGCGCTACAGTCTGGAACCGCGTGACCGCTACGGTCGCAGTTTCGAAGCCTGCCTCGGGCATGGATGTTTGTGATGTCCTTAGGTTAGTCAGGTTTAAGTAGTTCTAAATTCTAGGGGACTAATGACCTCAGAAATTAAGTCCCATAGTGCTCAGAATCATTTGAACCATTTTTTTGAAACCATGTCCAGAAATTGTGGACTTAGGTGGCAATCACTCATTACATCGTATAATGGGCAGATTGGTAAGACAGGACAGTCGGCGAACTTGGGCGGGACTTACATCAGACTTTAATGATGGGCAGAGTACAAGTGTGTCTGAACACACAGCACAGCGAACAGTCCCAATGGTGGGCCTCCACTGCCGACGACCCACCCATATGCCAATATTTACACCACGACATCGGCCACTACGACGAAAATGGGCTCGTGGCAATCGGCACTGGACGTTGGCGCAGAGGCAGAGCGTTGCATGGTGTAACGAATCCCGATACCTTCTTCATCATCCCGCTGGGAGGATACGAATACGTCATCCTCCAAAGGAACAGCTACTTAATACCTGCACTGGGGGACGAAGAGAAACTGGCTGCGGTTCCGTTATGTTCTGCGGAACATTCAAGTGGGCATCCATGGGTCCAGTGGATCCAAGAAGCATCATAGACTGGTCGCAAAGATCGTACGCCACGCCATGACGATCATTTTCCCAAACTGCATTGGCATTTTTCAC
Source organism: Schistocerca gregaria (assembly GCF_023897955.1). Lineage (NCBI taxonomy): Eukaryota > Metazoa > Arthropoda > Insecta > Orthoptera > Acrididae > Schistocerca > Schistocerca gregaria. Next base: position 106,104,756 of record NC_064921.1, on the reverse strand, counting down.
CAACACAATGCACCACGCCACAAGACCAGGAATGTGATGCAGTGGTTCGAGGATCACAATGACTAGGACCTGTTGATGTACTACTCACCCCCCACCCCACCAACGTGCCAGATCTGAACCCCATCGAACACATCTGGGATGTAATTGAAAATGGCATCAGAGCTCCTCACATCCTGCCCGACGGGAGTTGGTTCAAACGGTTCTGAGCGCTATAGGACTTAACCTGTAACTGCCCGAATTTTTCAAAATTGGATATTTAAATTTATTTTCAAGTTTTTGACTTCTTGTGTATCTAAGTAGTGCATATAAGCTATTATTTGACTCTTCTCTGTCTTCGTTTGTCTGTAACATAACGTGTCCATATGGACACGCTGGACATATTGATATTGAAATACATTTCAAGATATGTTTTATTAATCAGATTTTTAATACAAGTAAGGCAAAATTTGAACAAAATAATTCTTAGAAACCAATTTATAACACCATATACAAAATAATTCACAATATTTTTTTTTATATTTACTTTCATGGTACATTCAAAGCACTACATCACATTTCCCACATTTTGAGCGAACAGCTGGTGATTTCTGTTTGCAGTACAAACCTACACATCTTCTCTTCTTCTCAGTTTTTCTTGATATAGTGCCTTATACCATCATATCTGATACCACTTGGAATACGCGATTTGTATCCACACATAGGACTGATAGACGGCCTGCCTGCTCCTTTTACTGGATTCATATATCTTTTTAGGTAAACTTGTACAATTTCTCTTCTGAATTCAAGCTGAATAGTCCTAGCTCCCGTTCCTCTCTTCAGTTGTCACGCCTTATGTACAGAGACGTCAATCAGCCAAGAAAGTAAAGCCCAGTTCCACTTCTTGTTTCGAATGTTTATTCTGCACATGGCAATGTTTTCATCCATCCTATCCACTCCTCCCATGTGTTTATTATAGGCTGTGATAATTTGAGGACGTTGTACTTGAACTGTCTTCTTCTCCTTTGCAGAGTATCCTTTTAGAAATGATACAGGTTCAACTCCTTCACAGGTAGAACCTACAGTAACCACTGAATTGCCCACCCATTTTGTGACTATAACACCATCATCCTTGCAAAGTGAGGATTCAAAATACCCCTTTTCTTTTTAACTAGAACTTTCTTTGAGGAAATTGGGCACGATTTGGGATCTCTGTTTTCTCTGATGGTGCCTGTTGCTCCATAACCCTTTTGTCTCAGGTATGACAGAACAAAAAAACCTGTAAATAGGTTGTCAAAGAAAAAGTGGAATGGCAGTAGCTTTACATCCAGTGTCAAATCATCTATCACCTGAACGAGTGGGGCAGTATCCTTACCAAGCTGTGCTTCATATACTGTATTTGGATTGGGTGATTTTCCTTGATTAAAGGAAAACTTTACCAGATATCCAGAAGTAGGGCATAAACACCATGCTTCATATCCAAATCGTATCGCTTTTTCCCTGATAAATTGCTTGCAAGAGTCTCCCAAAATATTTAATCATTGATTCATCGTAAGACAAATGTTGCTGAGGAACAAACAGGTTATTACATTTGTCTCTTACTATTTCAATAAAGGGTCTAATTTTCCACATCTTGTCCTTTTCATCAAATATATTACTGTCGTTACAGTGGAGAAATCTAACAATTTGTTCGAAACGATTTCTCCTCATTGCATTGCATACAAATTCGTTTCGTGTATCTAAATTGGAATCCCAGTATAACCTCTTATCAGGGAGAGAGTTATAACGACTTAGAATGAGGGTCCCCGGAAAACACCTCGTTTCTTCACAAGTTATATTAGGATTTGGAAAGTTCTTGAAAAGTGCGTAGTTCTTTGACTCATTAACTAGGAATTGTACCAGTCCGTCATCAAAGAATAATTCGAAAATTTCCCCTGCAGACGTGTCAAAGCATGGATCAGGAAAAGACTTCACATTTGAAACTAGTGCACCATGAACCCAGTTTTTTTTTGCACATTTCTGTTCCTGTAATCTACATTTCTGAAATTTGTTTCTGTGTGTGTGTGTGTGTGTCTGTTAATCTTATTTCAGCTTCAACCCGGAGTTGTCTAGGACTGAGATTATCTGGTATTCCTCCTTCATCCTCACCAGCCGAATCCTCATCTGTGAGGACTGCTGGATCAGGGGGTGTCGTGTAGATTACTTCAGCCTGAGGAGCGTTTGAATCCTCAAACAGGATGTCTAAAACATCTTGCACGGTCAAACCAGGCTCTAAAGATTCTGCCAGACCTCTGTTATGATATGAGAAGAGAAAAAGAAACGAAATCATTTTTGACCCTGCGACTGCCCTGCGTGTCCATATGGACACGTCTGAAATAATCACTTCATAAACAGAAAGTAAATCGATGGATAACAACTTTTCTCAAATGAAAATCTCTATTAACATATTTAGATATACTGCAAACAGTTTCACATGCCAGAATGAAGAAGTTCTTTACGAAGCATTACTTACTTTACATCAACATGCTCCATTGCGGACGTCAAAGCACTGCCTGAAATACAGGCTGTCACAATCACAGTGTAAATGGTAAAAATGAAGTGTTAACACAATGCACGTAAAATTCAAACCCTCCCTGAAAACAATATGTGACCGCCTACGCTAAAAATAATTGTAAGCCAACAATGAAGTAAAAACAAAACTGGTCAACAATTATGTCCATATGGACACGCTGGGAAGTTACGTGTTAACTTCTGAGGTTATGAGTCCCCTATAACTTAGAACTACTTAAACCTAATCAACCCAAGGACATCACACACATCCATGCCCGAGGCAAGATTCGAACCTGTGACCGTAGCGGCCTCGCTGTTCCAGACTGGAGCGCCTAGAACCGCTCGGCCACCTTGGTCGGAGGACGGGAGTTAAGTGACGTGTGTGCACATGTGGTACCAACCCATCCAGCGACCTACCAAAGCCTCTTTGCTTCCTTGCCATAGCGCGTCGCCACTGTTATCCCTGTCAAAACTGGACATACCAGCTAATAGGTAGGTGGTCATATTGTTGTGGCTGATCAGTGTATATCTCTATTAGTTTACTGGATGAAATATCAAACCCCCACTGGTCGTTCTGGTGCGCTGTAGATTGTGTACAACCGCCACCAGGAGGCCATGTAACCATCCAATGCTGACGTAACTTACAGCAGTGAGGTGATATGCAAGTTCCACTCGGTTTCATGGAATGAGCACAGTAAGCTTGAGTAGAGGTGTAGACGTGGAAAACTTAACAGAATGCTAGAGAGGGTGCCCGACGTGTCGACGTGTGCTGACTTTTCAACATTTTGCAACCATTGGAGACCTACTCACAGACAAATGACGCTGTGTAGAAATAGTCCACTCACACCAATGGAAGCACCGCCTGTGTTTGACGTCAGGGTGCAATAACCACTCACAGAAGGTAGGCAGCAGCACTGACAGTGGACGGTATACAAAGTGTATCCGGGGAACATGGAAAACAGTGCAGTCGTTTTCCAATTGCAAAAACCTATCTGACGTCCGAACCGCAGGTTCGAGTCCTGCCTCGGGCATGGATGTGTGTGATGTCCTTAGGTTAGTTAGGTTTAAATATTTCTAAGTTCTAGGGCACTAATGACCACAGCAGTTGAGTCCCATAGTGCTCAGAGCCATTTGAACCACTTTTTTTTTACGTCCAAACGGGCGTCATCACTGTCTTTTGGGCCAAGGGTGGAAGCATTTCCGAAACGGCTAAGTTTTTAAACTGTTCGTGTGCGCCTTGGTTAAAGTATATCGTCCACGGCAAAATGGCGCTATCCGAAACTGACGCGAAGGCAACGCTCCACGGCTCGTAGATAATGAGCGTGAACGACGGCTGCGAAACGACGTTCAACTATTGAGCAACTACGATCGACGTGAACCAAGGGGGCTACTAACAGTGTCTCTTCAATGACTGTGCAGTGATCCTTTGCTGCATATAAACTGCTATGGGCCTCCGCAGCAGGCACCGTGTTCATGAACCCGTCCTAACTACTGTTTATCGGCGCCAAAGGCTAGCAGTTGCACGCCAATACTGCAATTGAGCATCCATTCAGCGGCATAGGTGGCCTTTTCAGGTGAATCACGTTTTATGCTTCATCAGGCAGATAGCTAACACCTTGCAACAATCACCCGAAGGGTGCAGGCTGCAGAAGAGAGTGTTATGGTCTGATGAATGTTGTGGTAGCATTTCTTGTTTGATCTCGTCGTTCTGCAAGGCAGATTGGATCAACACAAGTATTATCTATCCGTGGGGACCAAAAGGTGTTCAGCACAGTAGCATCCACTAGCAGGACATTGTAATGTGTCACACAGCTCAGAGTGCATATGCGTGGTTTGAAGAGCACCAGACTCAGTTTACCATACTATCTAGCCACCAAACCCTCTCTCACCCACCCATTTTAACCCGGCTGAGAATCTGTGTGATACTTCGACCCAGGTGTTGGTGTCAAGGATCACCCATGGTCTCTGGTTCCGGTGGAAGTTCGGGCATGGGTATGTGTGTGCGTCCTTAGGATAATTTCGGTTAAGTAGTTTGTAAGCTTAGGGACTGATGACCTTAGCAGTTAAGTCCCATAAGATTTCACACACATTTGAACATTTGAACATCCATGGCCATGAGGCGGTGCCTGATAGGTATGCAACACACTTAATGACCTTAAATTACCAAAGCTACTAGGAAAACCTTTATACTTACCTTCGACACTGTACAGTAGCTTACGGTAGTTTTACCGTGAAACCTACCACAAATAGCCGTAGCACAGGAGTTAGTATGGTTTTACATCATTGTCACAATATTACAGAACCTCACTGACTCTCTTCCTACACATCTGTGATGCAGAAGGTGGTTATTCAAGCTTTTGACAAGCGGACACATTAATGTGACTGGAAAGTGCAGGAGAGTGTTACGTCTTGTCATTGTTATTCCACTCAGACCAGACTGCGAGTGAAGCTATCAGTGAACGCAGATCCATGCCAACCAATTTCCGAGTGAACACTGCAAAGGGAGCTGCGCGCAATGGACATTTGAAGTCCCATACCTCGCGAAAGGCCATTGATGACAGCGGCAAATACAATAGCACTTCTTCAATGGGCCAAACAACATGGATATTGGACATCAACTGATAGAACGCATGTAGTGTGGCCTCTTTTCAAATTATGTAAGGCGTAGAGCTGCGCTCTACCAAAACTACTGTTGGGTAGTTTTGGTACACTATGTAAATGACGTAAATGATAGATTTGCTGTCAGTATTTCTAGCATTTGTAGGGAAAGAATCATAAATGAATGTGTAAGATACGTTAGTGGATCCGACTACTTCTCTTTGTTTTTGTTTGTTTTTTCTGTACATAAATCGAACCGCGCAGCATTCAGTGTTTGTCCAGTATTTTGTATCCCGCCTGGAAGACGGTGCGTGGGTAGGAGCAGGAAAAGGTGAAAATCTCTCGGTACTGCAGTGACAATTAAAATCACCTTTACTTTAGCAACATAAGTAATACATAGCTTTGCCCTGAGGTGCGAATTGTTCCGGACGTCTGCTGTTGATCAAATGGGCAGAATCTACAGTGGTGCACGTAGGGCTCAACAGAACCTTGTAGAGGGCGCTATCGTCGTTGTTTGTCGTAGAGCCAACTTAACTGCGAACTACGCTGTGACATCCTAGCTATCGATACCACACAGTGTGTATTTTATATTCTTACAGAACATACATTGCAGTTTATAAGTAATAAAAAATAGTTGATCGCCTAATTCCTGCGCTTGAATGCAACCGAAGCTACTTTTTTAATGTATACCTACGAGTGTAATTATTGTTGTTATTTTTTACCAAATGTTTAAAATACTGCTACAGCTGTAAGGTTCTTTTATTTAACATACGACCAGTTTCGGGCTGATATACGCCCCCAACTTCAGGTGTAGTAACTTGGTGTTGTGACCCCGAGCACCGCGGTGTGCTACCAATGAGCGCAGAGCGTGGAGTCCATGCTCTGCGGTCGTTGGTAGCACACCGTGTCTTGCCTTCGACCACTGCGACCTTACAGCTGTAGGGGTGTTTTCAACCTTTGGTATAATGCTCAGTTGTGGATGTTCCTCCGACAGGATTGTTTGTGTTATTTTTTAGTCAATAGATTGTTCTTAATCATGACCAAAGGCAAGATTTTCCTGTTATTACTCATAAATGCGAGAGATGTTTGAAGCGATTTTTGTTCTACAGATTTTTCTATTTTCACCTTTTTGTTGAGGAAATTGCATTTTCTAGCGCTATACGATAAACCTGTATTTGTTTTCTTTATTATTTCCTACGGATTCCCTCTGTTTGACATAAAAATTCAACTATTTTCGAATAAAACTTGAATTAAACATTGACAGCTTCAATTTTGCTATAAAAACTATTTATTTTTAAGGAACAGTCAGTGGATAACTATGTTCTGTCGGCTACCCAGACCTTTATAAATCTCCACTCAGTTTCCAGACGGTTCACCACTTCTGCTGTGTAGGGAATCTAAGAAGACACTGCATCTGTAAAGAAAGCGATCAGTATAAGGAATGCCTAATAGGTATGCAACATACCTAACGTACAGGTAATGAAGGTACGACCTTAAAGAACTAAAGCTACTAGAAAAACTACTGTAGTCTGTGCTTGTTTGTGATACTCTACAGTGTCCTGCGGTAGTTTTACAGCTTTAGTAAGGCGTGATTGTGCCGGAGGCCCACTGAGGGAGTGGAATTCAGTCTAGAGGTGGGTCTGTGATATCGTCGGGGACGCATCTTGGGTGTACTTTCGTACCCGCTCATACAGGTTACCGTGAATATAAACTCGGATTCTTTCTCAAACGAATTTTTCAGTCTGCTGCAGAGTGTATGTGATTTCAAAATTCATGGCAAATTAAGCGTGTGAACTGCACCGTGACGGGAACCTGGAGCTTTTGCAGTTCGGGTCCCAGTCCAGTACATGGATATAATCTCCCAGGAAATTTCGAATGAGTGCCCACTCTGCTTCAGGATGAAAATTCATTGTGTAAACAACCTCTCAGAGTGTCGCTAAGCCATTCCTCCTCAGTATCCTTTCTTTCAGGAGTACCAGTCCTGCTACGTATGCAGGAGAAACCCTCTGAAATAAGGAAGGCAGCAGACGACATACTGGGGACAGTAAAGCTGTGATGGAGGGTCGTCAGTCGTACTTGCATAGTTTACTAGGTAGTGCACCTGACCGCGAAAGGCAAAGGTTCCAGGTTCGAGTCCTAATCTTCAGAGTAGTTTCAGATTAATCTGGATGTTCCCTTCAAAATCTTCGCTGGCCAAGAGTTAAATATCAGTCTGTGGACACCTCCATCTTACAAGATGACAACAGCAACGCGCTCAGGGCTGAATGGAAAGGTTGCAAGTTTGACGTATGTTCAGGCAACCTATCGCCCACTCTTAACCCTACAGGATAGTTACTTAGTTATTTAGTGAGTTACGTATTCCATAGATCATTTCAACCATTCCTTTATCGAAATGGTGTGGAAAGAGTAGGTGTACAGGATCTGTACACGTGATATGCATTAACATTAATGAACACATTATTTTAGTCTTACTCAACTGACTACTCCTAAAAACGAGTCTTTTTCCCATTTTTTAACCGACTGCTAGTTTTTAAGCAGAAATTCGTCGATGGAATAGATGTGCTTATCCAGGAGAAATATTTTTAAATTACATTTAAAATTTGCTTTTCTACCTGTCAGGCATTTTGTGTTACTGGTCAAATGGTCAATGATTCTTGTTGCTGGATATTGAACTCCTTTGTGAGCCACTGACAGCTTTAATAATGGGTAATAAATTTCATTTTCCCCTCTAATGTTGTAGGTATGTATATCGCGGGTCTTTTCAATTGTGATGGATTATTTATGACGAAGAGGTACCTACAAGACGTTCGTGGGTGAATGCCACGCATTATTCTTACTGCTCGCTTTTGTGCAAACAGTACTTTCTTTCTAAGTATTGACTTACCCCAGAATATCATTCTATTAGACATTATTGTATAAAAATGCGTTTCTTACCAAGATTAGCAATTATAAAAAGAGCATAAATAACCGAACTTAATTGTGTGAGAAGATCAGTAATATGCTTCTTCTAGTTCAAATTGTTATCAGAATGTACAGCGAAAAAATTGTAGCATTATATCATATTTACTGACACCTACTCATGTGCTACATCATTTGTTGGTATCACTCTGTTTATGGTTAACAACTGAATATAGCACATTTTTCTTCAAAATTTATGGTGAGTCCATTTTCTGATAATGTGTTTATAATTCTTTGGAAAGTATCATTTACCATCGCTTATGTTGCTTTCTCCCTAATGCGATTTATTATAACAATAGTATGGTCTGTAACAAGTACCAATTCTGCTCGTTAAATGTTGTGTGGAAGGACATTCATACACTTAAGGAGCAAAAGTGGACACAAAATTGAACCCTGTGGGGCTTCATTTGTGATTTCTACACAGCACCACCATTCTCTCGGGCGTTGTCAGCTCCTACTTGGCCAAGAAGGTCATAAAATGGCGTCAGGAGGGAGAGTTCTTCTGTTGTTGTTGTTGTTGTTGTGGTGGTGGTGGTGGGGGTGGTCTTCAGTCCTGAGACTGGTTTGATGCAGCTCTCCATGCTACTCTATCCTGTGCAAGCTCCTTCATCTCCCAATACCTACTGCAACCTACATCCTTCTGAATCTGCTTAGTGTATTCATCTCTTGGTCTCTCTCTGCGATTTTTACCCTCCACGCTGCCCTCCAACACTAAATTGGTCATCCCTTGATACCTCATATCATGTACTACCAACCGATCCCTTCTTCTAGTCAAGTTGTGCCACTAAATCCTCTTCTCTCCAATTCTATTCAGTACCTCCTCATTAGTTATGTGATATAACCATATAATCTTCAGCATTCTACTGTAGCACCACATTTATTAAAGCTTCTATTCACTTCTTGTCCAAACTACACTCCTGGAAATTGAAATAAGAACACCGTGAATTCATTGTCCAGGAAGGGGAAACTTTATTGACACATTCCTGGGGTCAGATTCATCACATGATCACACTGACAGAACCACAGGCACATAGACACAGGCAAGAGAGCATGCACAATGTCGGCACTAGTACAGTGTATATCCACCTTTCGCAGCAATGCAGGCTGCTATTCTCCCATGGAGACGATCGTAGACATGCTGGATGTAGTCCTGTGGAACGGCTTGCCATGCCATTTCCACCTGGCGCCTCAGTTGGACCAGCGTTCGTGCTGGAAGTGCAGACCGCGTGAGACGACGCTTCATCCAGTCCCAAACATGCTCAATGGGGGACAGATCCGGAGATCTTGCTGGCCAGTGTAGTTGACTTACACCTTCTAGAGCACGTTGGGTGGCACGGGATACATGCGGACGTGCATTGTCCTGTTGGAACAGCAAGTTCCCTTGCCGGTCTAGGAATGATAGAACGATGGGTTCGATGACGGTTTGGATGTACCGTGCACTATTCAGTGTCCCCTCGACGATCACCAGAGGTGTACGGCCAGTGTAGGAGATCGCTCCCCACACCATGATGCCGGGTGTTGGCCCTGTGTGCCTCAGTCGTATGCAGTCCTGATTGTGGCGCTCACCTGAACAGCGCCAAACATGCATACGACCATCATTGGCACCAAGGCAGAAGCGACTCTCATCGCTGAAGACGACACGTCTCCATTCGTCCCTCCATTCACGCCTGTCGCGACACCACTGGAGGCGGGCTGCACGATGTTGGGGCGTGAGCGGAAGACGGCCTAACGGTGTGCGGGACCGTAGCCCAGCTTCATGGAGACGGATGCCAATGGTCCTCGCCGATACCCCAGGAGCAACAGTGTCCATAATTTGCTGGGAAGTGGCGGTGCGGTTCCCTACGGCACTGCGTAGGATCCTACGGTCTTGGCGTGCATCTGTGCGTCGCTGCGGTCCGGTCCCAGGTCAACGGGCACGTGCACCTTCCGCCGACCACTGGCGACAACATCGATGTACTGTGGAGACCTCACGCCCCACGTGTTGAGCAATTCGGCGGTACGTCCTCCCGGCCTCCCGCATGCCAACTATACGCCCTCGCTCGAAGTCCGTCAACTGCACTTACGGTTCACGTCCACGCTGTCGCGCCATGCTACCAGTGTTAAAGACTGCGATGGAGCTCCGTATGCCACGGCAAACTGGCTGACACTGACGGCGGCGGTGCACAAATGCTGCGCAGCTAGCGCCATTCGACGGCCAACACCGCGGTTCCTGGTGTGTCCGCTGTGCCGTGCGTGTGATCATTGCTTATACAGCCCTCTCGCAGTGTCCAGAGCAAGTATGGTGGGTCTGACACACCGGTGTCAATGTGTTCTTTTTTCCATTTCCAGGAGTGTATTTATTGTCCATGTTTCACTTCCATACATGGCTGCACTCCATACAAATACTTTCAGAAACAGCTTCCTGACACTTAAATCTATACTCGATGATAGCAAATTTCTCTTCTTCAGAAACGCTTTCCTTGCCATTGCCAGTCTACATTTTATATCCTCTCTACGTTGACCATCATCAGTTATTTTACTCCCCAAATAGCAAAACTCCTTTACTACTTTAAGTGTCTCGTTTCCTAATATAATTCCCTCAGCATCACCCGATTTAATTCGACTACATTCCATTATCGTTTTGCTTTTGTTGATGTTCATCTTATATTCTCCTTTCAAGACACTGTCCATTCCGTTCAACTGCTCTTCCAAGTCCTTTGCTGTCTCTGACAGAATTACAATGTCATCGGCGAACGTCAAAGTTTTTATTTCTTCTCGATGGATTTTAATACCTACTTCGAATTTTTCCTTTGTTTCCTTTACTGTTTGCTCAATATACAGATTGAATAACATCGGGGAGAGGCTACAGCCCTGTCTCACTCCTCTCCCAACAACTGCTTCCCTTTCATGTCCCTCGACTTTTATAACTGCCATCTGGTTTCTGTTCTATCAAGTAAAATCACCCAGCTCCTGCCAGTTGAGATGGCAGTTAGCCACAGTGACCATGAAGCTAAGGAAGTAGGCTGAGAAGGGCATGTGATTCTAAGTATTCCGCCGCCTTAGACGGCTCTAAGTTCAGTCAACATCGAATGCCATACGCACAGTGAATTCAGAAGTTGCCAAAATCATGACATACTCTCTATGAAAATTACTATACAGGAAGTTAGGTACATAAATTTTCTCGTCACGGGCAGACATCAGCATTCGAATGATGAGTTAGCAAATGCGAAGGACGGATGAATGGGAGGGGAAGGGTATTACGTAATCTGTGAGACTAATGAGTGCCTGCAATGGCCTTACTCAAAGGGGACCAATCTAGATAACCGCAGGGCGCTCTCTCTCTCTCTCTCTCTCTCTCTCTCTCTCTCTTTCACCCCTCTCCCCCGAGGTCTGCATGAGGGGTAAAGTGATCAGCAGAGAGACAGCACAAAACTAAGTTGCACTGCTTCATCCGTCAGTATTTACATTCGTCGTCGATACAACTTCATTGCATAGGACTTGCGTTTCACGTCTCTTATTTCAACTAAATTATGAGCGTCACTCTATGTGTAACAACAGGAAAATGCTGTCAAAGAACGACATAGTCACAACCCCAAGCTTATTTGCAGTTTTATTCTCTTCATCAGACCACATATTGTTACGAAACTCATAGACAGATTGGGACTCGATCACAGACATTGGCCTGTCGCCGGCATACCTATTTAGCTATTCATGAACGCCAAAAAGCCAATCGCAATTATTTAGTGTGCCCATAATTTACATCTTCTAAATACTTCAATCCATTTCCGATGTGCAGTTTTCATCTGTCTGGATATTTCAAAATAATGAACATTCCATCGCAGAGCGTATGGTTTATTCTGGGAACAACTGGTATAAACTTTTTTAATGTCAGTAATTTCGTACAAACAATACACAACCATTTTACTTTGTGGTGATATCTTTAGAGGGAAAGACTCTCTTAAAGAGAAAAAGACAAACAAATTGGTAAAATAAAAACTGCTGGAAAGAAAAATATGGATCATTATCCCAAACTGCGAACAGAGATTAAGTTCATACTGATTACAACTAATATGGAAAAAATATGTAATTAACTTTCTTCTTAAAATCAAATATGTATCACACTAGCAGTCATTACTTGGGTTAAAATATCGTTTTATTTTGCATTCTCCACTACGGCGCATATCCATGTATGAATTCATTTTCAAGACGTTCTTTGAAACATGTACAGATGCAACAAGGTTAAAATAGAAAATATAAAACAACCATTGCTTGTTTCATCGAAAGAATGAGAAGAGGAGTTAGTCGAAGTATTGATGTGATACAAAAGTAAAAAGAAGTAAGAGAACTGAACAAATATGCAAAACATATTAAACAACATTAGAGTTGCGTTAATGGTGGGGATACAGTACTGGAGTAGCATTGTGTAATTATAGACACTAACCGACTTTACATTAACAGGCACTACATTTCCTATACAGCTGTGACACAGCCGTGGATTCAGGGGGAAGAGGGTGGGAGTCACGGGATTCAAGACTAACAACCCTATGCAAAAAAAAAAAAAAAAAAAAAAAAATACAACCCACTGACATAAACTAATTATGACATTATGAAAACATTTTATGTAGGCAATCACTGTTTTTGTTAAAATGGTGGTGACGGCAAGTTAATGGGACATTCCATTTTGGAAATCGTTAGGGTACTCAATATTCCCAGGTGTAAAGAGTCAAATTTCAGGCAATATTTCTCACGACGAACAACACAGTGAATGACGGCCTTCACTAACAACCGAGACCGGTGGCGTTTGCTTAAAGTTGTCTGTGCTAATAGACAAGCAGCACTACGAACAAATGGGTTCTGCTTTCAGTTAATAAGAGCTGATGGTAGGGTTCAAATGTGGTGCAGACCGTACGAAGTCATGGACCTAGTTTGTCAACAAGATATTGTGCAACCTGTCGTGGCTCCATAATGGTGTGGGCTGTACTTACGTGGAGTGGGCGAAGTTCTCTGGTCCAATTGAATCGATCTTTGACTGGAAATGATTAGTTTAAGCTAAAATGTTTGAAATTTTTGAAAACACTCAGCGATCTTAAAATTTGTCAAAATTAAAATTTAAAGCAGTCTTGATCGCAATTTTTTTTATTTATTGGAGTGAGTGACCGGTTTAGACTCTTTCATAGAGTCATCTTCAGACTCCAGAGCGGTGGACGGACACTGTCAGACGAGTTTCCTCGACCCTCGTGTAGCTCAAATTGCAATGAAGACTGTTTTAAATTTTAATTTTAATACGTTAAGCTACTAGGGGACCATTTGCAGCCATTCAGAGACTTCATGTCCCCAAACACAGACAGAATTTTTATGGATGACAATGCGCCATGTCATCGGGTCCCATTGTTCGCGATATTTTTGAAGAACATTGTGGGCAGTTCAAGAGAATGATTTGCCCATCCGTCGAACATTCATGGGACGTAATCGAGAGGTCATGCCGTGCACAAAATCCTGCACCAACAACAGTTTCACAGTTACGGACTGCTATAGAGTCAGCATGGCTCAATATTTCTGTAGGAGACTTCCAAGGATTTGTTGAGTCCGTGCCAAGTCGAGTTGCTACACTACGGAGGGCAAAAGGAGATACGACACGACATTAGGAGGCATACCACGACATTTTTCACCTCGGTGTATGACTGCCGTGGATCTTGAAACGACCCCTTAGAAAAATTTATACAAGACTGTGCTTAAACTGACACACAATATTTTTAGCGCAACGCAATCTGACTTCCAAAAATCCCTACGAAAGAATGGCTCTGACTAACATTAACCTATACGTTTCACAAATCACTTACCTCACAAAAATCTTCGTTACTCAAGCTACTGCAATACAGCGAGCGCCACTACTGCCAGATAAATAAAAGATTCAAATTACTGAAGGCACTAACTACTGATAAGCAGAGTCAGCAAATGAAAGATTCTGATACAGAACAAACAATGTATTTACCTTAATATTCATAATATATATATCAGTTCATGACACCAATTCTTACAAATTTCAAAACTCCGCCATCTCTCTCCCCACGTCCACCACTGCTGGCGGCTCACTTCCAACTGCGCAACGCTACGCGCTGTTAGCATCCAGCTGCCGCTGCCCGACACTACAATGGCAGACAACAATGGAAACTAGCCACAGACTGCGCACAGCACAGCCAGTGATTTTTCATACAGAGCGCTATGTGGCGTTACCAATAAGAAAACCTAAACAGCCTACTTACAATCTTTTATCAAAAAATCGTTCCAATGGCTCTGATCACTATGGGACTTAACATCTGAGGTCATCAGTCCCCTTAACTTAGAACTACTTAAACCTAACTAACCTAAGGACATCACACACATTCATGCCCGAGGCTGGATTCGAACCTGCGAATGTAGCAGGAGAGCGGTTCGGGACTGAAGCGCTTAGAACCGCTCGGTCACAGCGGCCGGCGATCTTTTATCATTATAGCCACTTGTGTTTGCTTTCATAAGTCACAACAGCAAATGCAGCTGAGTGAATTAGACGATATCCGAAATCAGTCTTTGGTATAACTGATTTGTAATTGGATGTTCTGCGGACTCGAAGTAGTGTAATGCGATCAGTTACTTTCGAAGTTGATGACTAGAAACAGACTGGACTGTAATTTTTGGAATACCTGCGTTTTAGTTTGGTTTTGGATGTATTAATTACTTTGACACGCTCCCACTAACTGAGGAAATGCCTTAGTTTTACTGTCACATTAACTATGGCAACCTACAGTCTTCGAGCAGTTGGATGTAAGTTTCTAAACAACATGTTGTTTATCCGTAAGTACGAGGACAGTCGTGTGATTTTAGCCCAGACAGAATTTTTTTTTAATTTGCTGCAGATAGTGATATGGCTGTGCTCGTTGTTGTCATCGATTTGCTTGGTGACATTGCTGTTAGTAGTAACGACGCTGTAGGGATCGATGGGTACAATATTTGGAGTCAAGGATGATGCAGTTCCTTTTGTCATAGACTGTGTTTTCTCTCTTAGTGACGCAGTGATATTAAGTTCGTCTTTTAGTATTGGAATAAATGTTCGCTTACGTAAGATTCTACTTAGGAACGATCCAGACGCTATCAGAACATGAGTTTGTAATCTTGAATCTATTGTGCCATGCGTCGCTTATGTTTTGCTTCATTTTTTTGCTGACTTGCCTAATTACACTATTTAATTCGATTTTTACTGTTTTATCAAGCGTTGTTTGCCAAAGATTCTGTTTGTACACTGACGGAAGAAATTGTAACACCAAGGAGTCGTGCGATTTAAACGAAATTTGGTGGGCGTGTTTCTACATCTGTCTATTCAAATTTCCCACCGGTCACGTAACAGTGGTGCTAGTAGCGTAATTGTGAGTATGGAAATCAGCTTTGCTTTAAAGCATTCTTGACTAACATCAACTCACCACTTCGAGTCAAGATAACTAACGCTCACGGCCGTTACAGCGTGTATTTAAAGGCGGCAAAGACGCCACTAGACGCCATTATCAACACCTCACCGAGTTTAAACGAGGTCTTCTAATAAGGCTACGAGAAACAGGATGTTCATTCTTCGATACTGCAGAAAGACTCGGCAGGAATGTAGCCACTGTACGTGGCTGATGGCAGCAGTGGTCATGAGAATTTACGATCGCAAGAAGGCGGTCACGTGACACTACCATAGAGAAGGTCATAGTGTTCGGTGTATGACCCTGTCGCGTCGTACAGCATATGCAGCAGTAATTTGAGCGTCAATCGGAACAACAGTGGGGCAACGAACTGTTACAAATCGGTTATTTCAAGGACAGATCACGAGCAAGACGCCCCATAGCGTACATTCCACTGACTCCAAATCACCGCCTTTTGCGGCTACACTGTTGTCAAGTGACTGCTCATTGGAGAACAGGGTGGAAGTTGTTGTGTTTTTTGATGAAAGCTGGTTCTCCGTCGGTGTCAGTGAATGCTGTGTGCTGGTTGGAAGGAAGCCAGTTAAGGGCCTCCAACCAGCCTGTCTGCATGCTAGGTACGCTGGATCTGCATCTGGACTTACGGTCTGGGATGTGATATCGCATGACAGCAGGAGCACTCTCATGGTTATCCCACACACCCTGACTGAAAAATTGCACTTGCGTCTCGTGTGTCGGTCTGTTATGCTGGATTCATGAACAGCATTCCAGGGTGTGCTTTCCAACAGGATAACTCTCGCCCGCATGTCGCTTTTGTAACTCAACATACACTACAGAGTGTCGACATGTTGCCTTGGCCTGCTCGTTCATCTGATCTGTCTCCAATGTAGCATACATTTAAATCGTACCACGACTCCAGCGTCATCCACATACAGCTGTATTGACCGACCAAGTGCAACAGGCACGGAACTGGCATCCGACACTTGTACAACACAAAGCATGCACGTCTGCATGCTTGCATTCAACATTCTAGCAGTTACACCGATTATTAATGTACTAGCATTTCACATTTGCAGTGGCTTATCTCGCACTGACATAACCTGTGAGCTTGCAGTGTTAATCATTTAAATATGGTACTTTGGCAAATATATTTCTGAAATTTCGTTTCTCTGCTTTAGTTATTTTCTGGAATTGCGACTTTTTTCTCAGTGTAGTTATTACTTTCTTTAAATGGTTGAAAAGCGGGAGGAAATAGTGCTGGAGGAAAGAGGCATATTGCTAAGTTTAGCCGCTGCGGCCTAGAGGTGTAAATAATACTACTTGAAGTTCCAGCTCTTCCACAGTTTGGATCTGCGGTGCAAAATCAACCACAGTTTCTATTTGCTGCTTATACAGTTCCCACCTACTGTTCTTGTGTGTATGAATATGCTCCCTGATTCACGATTTTTCTCCTACTGATACTAGTAACGGATTACCACCAGTATTTGGATTTGCTCCCTGTTTCATAGTTTATCTCCTACTGGTGATAGTACCGGATTACCATCAGAGTTTGGATTTGTTCCCTGATTCATGATTATTTCCTGCTGATACTAGTAACGGATTACCATCAGAATTTTTGATGCAAAGAATATTTATGTTGATAAGGGTCGGTTAGTTTCTACATAGTACGACAGCCAGAACATCCAGTAACAACGCAGAATTTGTGGGATGATAAGTTAGTTAGTTAGTTAGTTTACGTGGTAACAGAACAGTTGAACTAGAGTTATTACAGTAGCTGAATGATACTTTTCAGTTAAGGTCCGTTATCAAAAATGGTTGAAATGGCTCTGAGCACTATGGGACTTAACTTCTAAGATCATCAGTCCCCTAGAACTTAGAACTACTTAAACCTAATTAACCTAAGGACATCAGACACATTCATGCCCAAGGCAGGATTCGAACCTGCGACCGCAGAGGTCGCGCGGTTCCAGCCAGTAGCGCCTAGAACCGCTCGGCCACATCGGCCGGCTAAGGTCCGTTATCCTTGAATTCCACATGAAATCAATTTAGGGTACCCGCTGCTGTAACTGGTGCGTTAGCTATATTCAAGATGCTAGTGAGACCGACAGAAAGTTTCTTTATGGTAATTGGTACACTGATCTTCACAGTGGTTGCTTCTTGGATTAGCTGTCTGCAGCCAAATAACTTCCCAGTGCAGTAGGTTTTTACGAACGAGTATAACAGTGTAGCCGCGTCTTCTGAGCTACCTGCCAGTGCGACAGCACTTAAATCGGTGCATCATGGAAATCTCCAAAGGTCGCAAGTAATTATCACCGAGTAAGATTTCCTCAGAAAGAGCTTCTCTAATCAAACACTTTCGTTCTGAAACTTTGTTTTTAATGCCGATTGCATTACATAAAATGTTCATATGGCTCTAAGAACTATGGCACTTAACATCTGAGGTCATCAGTCCCCTAGACTTAGCGCTACTTAAACTTAACTAAGCTAAGGACATCACACACATCCATGCTCGAAGCAGGATTCGAACGTGCGACCATAGCAGCAGCGCGGTTCCGGACTGAAGCGCCTAGAACCAACGGTCACAGTGGCCAGCCGCATTACAGAAAATGCCTCTAAGGTTTCCTATTGCTACAAATTCCGCTATTTATGGATTATTGGTTAACTGATAGTACAACTGCAGATACTGTCGTATTCTGAAGTCAGTTAATTGGTGCTGTTACACTTATTTAATATATATTTCACTCTTGGCTGCACTGACATTTCTGAAAGGTCTATTAAATATGGTGTAATATCTTGACAAACGTTTAGAATCGTTAAAGACTGCAACAGCTCTAAGAAACGCAAGTCTGGCAGCCGAGTTTGTGGGAGAGTGCCCTTTCGTACGTTTGCACGTGTTGCATTTTTTTCTGGAGAAAGTTTTAACGTTGCCAGACAGAAACACTGAGAGGAACACTTTCCATTTACCCTGCTGGCTTTAAAACTTCAACACCAGGAAGGATAGAAACTACCATCATTTTGCTTCAAGCGTGCTCCGAGGAAGATTCACACAGTTCCATGAACACCTGCGGGAGTAACAAAACTCATGGGATACATCCTAATATCTTGACGAATCTTCTTTGGCCCAGTCTAATGCAACACGTTGAGGTGGCACAGATTCAGCAAGTCGTTGGAAGTACCTTGAAGAAATACTGAGCCATTTTGCCTCCATAGCCGTCTATAACTGCTAAAGTGTTGCCGCTACAGGAGTTTTCACACGGTCTCATAAATGTTCAATGGGATTCATATCATGCGATCTTGGTAGGCAAATCATTCGCTCTAACTGTCCAGAATGTTCTTCATACCAATCGCGAATAGCTGCGGACTGGCAACATGGCAGATTGTCATCCACAATAAATACCATCGCTGTTTGGTAACATGAAGTCCGTGGATGGCGCAAATGATCTCCAGCCGAACATAGGCATTTCCAGTCAATTACCTGTTCAGCTGGGCCAGACGATCCAGGCAGATCCAGCCCACACCACTACGGAGGCGCGACCAGCTAGCAAAGTGCCTTTTTGACAACTTGGGTCCATGGCTTCGTGAGATCTGCGCCACACACGAGTCCTATATCAGCTCTTACCAACTGGTATCGGGATTCACCTGACCGTCTACGGTCCAACCGATATGGTCAAAAGCCCAGGAGAGGCGTTGAAGGCGATGTCATGTTAGCAAATGCACTCGCCTCGCTTGTTGCTGCCCGTTAACACCAAATTTCACCGCACTGTCTGTATCGCCGCTTCCTTTGGACGCAAAATTAAAAATGTAACATAGTACCCGAAACCCAATAAAAGTCCCAAAATCCAAGACCCAAAATTCAAGTCCCATTGGAATAGCATCACTTGAATAGTAGCAAGTATATAGAAAGGAAATCCAGTATAAGGTGACATAATATTTTGAAAAGGGAAAGAAAAGAAATAGGATCCATTAGTTTCAAATTGAATTAATAGTAGATCGCAAAGTAGTGTACTTATAGATGACGGAATAGAACGAGTGAACTCAAAGAATACTCTTTGTGAGTACTCTTTGAGGACACTGCGTAATACAGAAGAAAGAAGTCATACATTGTTAATGTGCGGCTAGCGCTTGCTGGATCAGGTCGTAACTCAACGTATGCTCTTGTACGTAGGCGCAACGAGATGGTTTTTGTGCATTTTTGGAAATTTTGCTATCTGTTAGGAATCATTAAACTTGAAGTAGGTAGATCAGCAACCTTGAGTATATCACTACGTAATGCCAAGAGAGGAAAAGATTATCATACAGGGAAGACTGCACTCTACCCCAAAGTAATAGACTCTAAGTAATTTACCAACATACGAAATGAACAATGATATTGAATTGTGAGTATGTACTTAAGTTTTGTTAAACTAGGAAATGAAATCTGAATCTTGTTACAAACTCTTTGACTAAAACTTGCGTAACTAATTCCCCCGAGCTCAGGGAAAAGTTACTTCCTTAATACAAAGACAGGACGTCAATAGTATAGAATAAATCAGCATAAAGTGGATTTACTGTGTGACATTTCTTTCAGAGCATTTAATATTGTGTGTTTACGAAACATTTATTTGTGTGACAACATAGATAAATAACGGAGCGCAGCGTGCATAAATATTCTTTGCCGCGTTGGACAGTTATTGTACCGATTCGAACTGTTAATCTTACGTAAACTGAAAACTTTAGGGGAGAAACTATTGCCGTACATGGACTGTAGCCATAATTAGTACAAGGTTAGCCATTAGTGTGCAACTACGTGCAGCGGTGCTACACGTCCGGGAGCATATAATTACTGGTCGGTATCATTAATAGGCACTCGGCGTGAATACAGTGCAGCAAGACAGATTTTTTTTCTCATGTTCCTCATAAGCCAATATATATATTGTCTAATGATATATATATATATACTCCTGGAAATGGAAAAAAGAACACATTGACACCGGTGTGTCAGACCCACCATACTTCCTCCGGACACTGCGAGAGAGCTGTACAAGCAATGATCACACGCACGGCACACCGGACACACCAGGAACCGCGGTGTTGGCCGTCGAATGGCGCTAGCTGCGCAGCATTTGTGCACCGCCGTCGTCAGTGTCAGCCAGTTTGCCGTGGCATACGGAGCTCCATCGCAGTCTTTAACACTGGTAGCATGCCGCGACAACGTGGACGTGAACCGTATGTGCAGTTGACGGACTTTGGCGAGGGCGTATAGTGCGTATGCGGGAGGCCGGGTGGACGTACCGCCGAATTGCTCAACACGTGGGGCGTGAGGTCTCCACAGTACATCGATGTTGTCGCCAGTGGTAGACGGAAGGTGCACGTGCCCGTCGACCTGGGACCGGACCGCAGCGACGCACTGACGCACGCCAAGACCGTAGGATCCTACGCTGTGCCGTAGGGGACCGCACCGCCACTTCCCAGCAAATTAGGGACACTGTTGCTCCTGGGGTATCGGCGAGGACCATTCGCAACCGTCTCCATGAAGCTGGGCTACGGCCCCGCACACCGTTAGGCCGTCTTCCGCTCACGCCCCAACATCGTGCAGCCCGCCTCCAGTGGTGTCGCGACAGGCGTGAATGGAGGGACGAATGGAGACGTGTCGTCTTCAGCGATGAGAGTCGCTTCTGCCTTGGTGCCAATGATGGTCGTATGCGTGTTTAGCGCCATGCAGGTGATCGCCACAATCAGGACTGCATACGACCGAGGAACACAGGGCCAACACCCGGCATCATGGTGTGGGGAGTGATCTCCTACACTGGCCGTACACCTCTGGTGATCGTCGAGGGGACACTGAATAGTGCACGGTACATCCAAACCGTCATCGAACCCATCGTTCTACCATTCCTAGACCGGCAAGGGAACTTGCTGTTCCAACAGGACAATGCACGTCCGCATGTATCCCGTGCCACCCAACGTGCTCTAGAAGGTGTAAGTCAACTACCCTGGCCAGCAAGATCTCTGGATCTGTCCCCCATTGAGCATGTTTGGGACTGGATGAAGCGTCGTCTCACGCGGTCTGCACGTCCAGCACGAACGCTGGTCCAACTGAGGCGCCAGGTGGAAATGGCATGGCAAGCCGTTCCACAGGACTACATCCAGCATCTCTACGATCGTCTCCATGGGAGAATAGCAGCCTGCATTGCTGCGAAAGGTGGATATACACTGTACTAGTGCCGACATTGTGCATGCTCTGTTGCCTGTGTGTATGTGCCTGTGGTTCTGTCAGTGTGATCATGTGATGTATCTGACCCCAGGAATGTGTCAATAAAGTTTCCCCTTCCTGGGACAATGAATTCACAGTGTTCTTATTTCAATTTCCAGGAGTGTATATATATACCCCCCATGAACCATGGACCTTGCCGTTGGTGGGGAGGCTTGCGTGCCTCAGCGATACAGATGGCCGTACCGTAGGTGCAACCACAATGGAGGGGTATATGTTGAGAGGCCAAACAAACATGTGGTTCCTGAAGAGGGGCAGCAGCCTTTTCAGTAGTTGCAGGGGCAACAGTCTGGATGATTGACTGATCTGGCCTTGCAACATTAACCAAAACGGCCTAGCTGTGCTGGTACTGCGAACGGCTGAAAGCAGGGGGAAACTACAGCCGTAATTTATCCCGAGGACATGCAGCTTTACTGTATGATTAAATGATGATGACGTCCTCTTGGGTAAAATATTCCGGAGGTAAAATAGTCCCCCATTCGGATCTCTGGGCGGGGACTACTCAGGAGGACGTTGTTATCAGGAGAAAGAAAACTGGCATTCTACGGATCGGAGCATGGAATGTCAGATCCCTTAATCGGGCACGTAGGTTAGAAAATTTAAAAAGGAAAATGGATAGGTTAAAGTTAGATATAGTGGGAATTAGTGAAGTTCGGTGGCAGGAGGACCAAGACTTCTGGTCAGGTGAATACAGGGTTATAAATAGAAAATCAAATAGGGGTAATGCAGGAGTAGGTTTAATAATGAATAGTAAAATAGGAATGCGGGTAAGCTACTACAAACAGCATAGTGAACGCTTTATTGTGGCCAAGATAGACACAAAGCCCATGCCTACGACAGTAGTACAAGTTTATATGCCAACTAGCTCTGCAGATGATGAATATATTGATGAAATGTACGATGAGATAAAAGAAATTATTCAGGTAGTGAAGGGAGACGAAAATTTAACAGTCATGGGTGACTGGAATTCGTCAGTAGGACTAGGGAGAGAAGGAAACATAGTAGGTGATTATGGATTGGGACTAAGAAATGAAAGAGAAAGCCGTCTGGTAGAATTTTGCACAGAGCATAACTTAATCATAGCTAACACTTGGTTCAAGAATCATAAAAGAAGGTTGTATACATGGAAGAATCCTGGAGATACTAAAAGGTATCAGATAGATTATCTAATGGTAAGACAGAGATTTAGGAATCAGGTTTTAAATTGTAGGACATTTCCAGGGGCAGATGTGGACTCTGACCACAATCTATTGGTTATGACCTGTAGGTTAAAACTGAAGAAACTGCAAAAAGGTGGGAATTTAAGGACATGGGATCTGGATAAGCTGAAAGAACAAGAGGTTGTACAGAGTTTCAAGGAGAGCTTAAGGGAACAATTGGCAGCAATGGGGGAAAGAAACACAGTTGAAGAAGAATGGGTAGCTCTGAGGGATGAAGTAGTGAAGGCAGCAGAGGATAAAGTAGGTAAAAAGACGAGGGTTGCTAGAAATCCTTGGGTAACAGAAGAAATATTGAATTTAATTGATGAAAGGAGAAAATATAAAAATGCAGTAAATGAAGCAGGCAAAAAGGAATACAAACATCTAAAAAATGAGATCGACAGGTAGTGCAAAATGGCTAAGCAGGGATTGCTAGAGGACAAATGTAAGGATGTAGAAGCTTATCTCACTAGGGGTAAGATAGATACTGCCTACAGGAAAATTAAAGAGACCTTTGGAGAGAAAAGAACCACGTGTATGAATATCAAGAGCTCAGATGGCAATCCAGTTCTAAGCAAAGAAGGGAAGGCAGAAAGGTGGAAGGAGTATATAGAAGGTTTATACAAGGGCGATGTACTTGAGGACAATATTATGGAAATGGAAGAGGATGTAGATGAAGACGAAATGGGAGGTAAGATACTGAGTGAAGAGTTTGACAGAGCACTGAAAGACCTGAGTCGAAACAAGGCCCCCGGAGTAGACAACATTCCATTAGAACTACTGACGGCCTTGGGAGAGCCAGTCATGACAAAACTCTACCAGCTGGTGAGCAAGATGTATGAGACAGGTGAAATACCCTCAGACTTCAAGAAGAATATAATAATTCCAATCCCAAAGAAAGCAGGTGCTGACAGATGTGAAAATTACCGAACTATTAGTTTAATAATTCACAGCTGCAAAATACTAACGCGAATTCTTTACAGACGAATGGAAAAACTGGTAGATGCGGACCTTGGGGAGGATCAGTTTAGATTCCGTCGAAATGTCGGAACACGTGAGGCAATACTGACCTTACGACTTATCTTAGAAGAAAGATTAAGAAAAGGCAAACCTACGTTTCTAGCATTTGTAGACTTAGAGAAAGCTTTTGACAATGTTGACTGGAATACTCTCTTTCAAATTCTGAAGGTGGCAGTGGTAAAATACAGGGAGCGAAAGGCTATTTACAATTTGTACAGAAACCAGATGGCAGTCATAAGAGTCGAGGGGCATGAAAGGGAAGCAGTGGTTGGGAAAGGAGTGAGACAGGGTTGTAGCCCCTCCCCGATGTTATTCAATCTGTATATTGCTCAAGCAGTAAAGGAAACAAAAGAAAAATTTGGAGTAGGTATTAAAATTCATGGAGAAGAAATAAAAACTTTGAGGTTCGCCGATGACATTGTAATTCTGTCAGAGACGGCAAAGGACTTGGAAGAGCAGTTGAACGGAATGGACAGTGTCTTGAAAGGAGGATATAAGATGAACATCAACAAAATCAAAACGAGGATAATGGAATGTAGTCAAATTAAATCGGGTGATGCTGAGGGAATTGGATTAGGAAATGAGGCACTTAAAGTAGTAAAGGAGTTTTGGTACTTAGGAAGTAAAATAACTGATGATGGTCGAAGTAGAGAGGATATAAAATGTAGACTGTCAATGGCAAGGAAAGCGTTTCTGAAGAAGAGAAATTTGTTAACATCGAATATAGATTTATGTATCAGGAAGTCGTTTATGAAAGTATTTGTTTGGAGTGTAGCCATGTATGGAAGTGAAACATGGACGATAACTAGTTTGGACAAGAAGAGAATAGAAGCTTTCGAAATGTGGTGCTACAGAAGAATGCTGAAGATTAGATGGGTAGATCACGTAACTAATGAGGAAGTATTGAATAGGATTGGGGAGAAGAGAAGTTTGTGGCACAACTTGACTAGAAGAAGGGATCAGTTGGTAGGACATATTTTGAGGCATCAAGGGATCACAAATTTAGCATTGGAGGGCAGCGTGGAGGGTAAAAATCGTAGAGGGAGACCAAGAGATGAATACACTAAGCAGATTCAGAAGGATGTAGGTTGCAGTAGGTACTGGGAGATGAAGCAGCTTGCACAGGATAGAGTAGCATGGAGAGCTGCATCAAACCAGTCTCAGGACTGAAGACAACAACAACAACAACAACATATATACATACCTTCCACCGCTAGTTGGTCGGAGCACGAATATCATCAACGAACATTTCCAATATATCTTAAGAGGAGCACACTGATATCTGCGTCTATTTCACGCAATGCTGAAAACTCTACTCAAACACCGCTACTCTCTCTTGTTAAGTGAGGGCCGTCTGCCACTGCGTTGCCCGTTGTTAGCAGTAATGCCTGAAATTTGATATTCTCGGCGTACACTTTACACTGTAGACCTGGGTATATTGAATCCCCTAGCGATTTTCGAGATTTGTCTACCTCCAGCTACCTTTCTACCTTCAATTATTATTTCCCGTCCTGTGACCTTAATCAAAAAAATGGTTCAAATGGCTCTTAGCACTATGGGACTTAACTTCTGAGGTCGTCAGTCACCTAGAACTTGGAACTACTTCAACCTAACTAACCTAAGAACATAACACACATCCATGCCCGAGGCAGGATTCGAACCTGCGACCGTAGCGGTCACGCGGTTCCAGGCTGCAGCGCCTAGAACAGCTTGGCCACCCCGGCCGGCTGACCTTAATCACGTCGGACGTCTTTTCACATGGGTCACCTCTGTACAAAAGACTTCTCCGCCACTGCACAGCCATTTTATACCTTGTGTACGCGATACTAGCGCCATCTGCATATGTGCATATCGCTAAGCCATGACTTCTGCCACCTCAGTGTATTCACCCCTAGGAAGTAGCATCCAATTACATGCAAGCTTATCATCAAATGTTAAAATCTATAGAAATATTTCGTGATGCACTCATAATTCACCGTAAAATTTGCAGCTATAGTGAAAATTACGTAATTTAAAGGGTGGCTAGTGCAAACCCGGATATTTTGGGTTAGGAAAATTATTGTTATTATTCTTATTATTACACTTTTTGTCATTAAGATTATACTAATGTGTGGTGTCCGTCCTTTCGGGCTTGTCAGATACGGCTGGCTGGGCAATTGATACACCTTATCCAGCGCTGATGCACAGATACGTCCTATCTACTGTGCGTATCTCAGAGAGCGAACACGGAGACAATGGACGGGGACTGAGGATAGGTGACGCTCGGTGGGACTGTGGATCGGCTGTGAGGCGTACAGAGGTAGTCCGCGCAGTTGCGATAGCGCTGTGGCGCAGTGGTTAACGCACCTGCCTTGTAAGCAGGAGGTCCTGGCTTCGAATCCCAGTCCGGTCCACTTTTTCTCTCGTCGCCACTGATTCCTCGTAATGTGCCGCTGCAGCTGACCGTAGTGATCCACATGAACTTGGATATTGTACTATCAGGAAGGACAGGAGATATCGAAATTTTAGTATTTGTGCTAATTCAGTATAGTAAGGAGGATACGGTATGAAACACATGTACAGGGTTCGAAATTAAGTAAACAAAGTTGCCAATACTGGTGGCAAAAGTGGATCTAAATGGCAATCGGGTGAAACTGAGCTTGGATGACAGGTACAGCAACGTCATTCCATATTGCTTCAGCTTAGTTCCAGCAATCTTCAGTCGTACGGGTGCGACAGGCACTCGACAACGAATTACAGTTTGATCATACAATGTAAGCTTTCACGACCGGTATTGTCTTCACTTAAAACTTCCGGGCTGAGAGTTTTATACTTCGACCACGGCCTATGAGCCCGGAAGTTTTAAGTGAAGAATTACAGTTTGTTTCCAAAATGCCAGATATTGTGATCAAACGTGTCCGGACACCCCTAAGCAACGCGAAACTGACTGCTACGTGTCACCGGAAAGAGGGCTAGCCGGTATAGCTGAGTTGGGCTGTGTTGTGTTGTCAGCATAACAGATGGTTCAAATGGCTCTGAGCACAATGGGACTTAACATCTTAGGTCATCAGTCCCCTAAAACCTAGAACTACTTAAACCTAACTAACCTAAGGACATCACACATCCATGCCCGAGTCAGGATTCGAACCTGTGACGTGGTTCCGGACTGAAGCGCCTAGAGCCGCTCGGCCACCACAGCTGGCTGTAGTCTGTAGTGTAGCAGGTACTAGAGAGTGGGTCGGTCATGACAGCTCAGTGACTTCGTACGTGGACTGGACATTGGATACCTCCTGAGTAACAGATTCATCAGCGACATTTCTGCTGCCAAGTCGACTGTTGCTGGTGAGACTGTGAAGTGGAAACGCAGAGGAATAACCAAATCTAAGCCAAGATCAGGAGACCTCATGTAGTGACAGACAGGGACCAGCGAGTATTTCTGTAATCACTGCTCCACAATCCTCGAAGCGGTGCTAAGAGCGACACCACAAGGCTGTGTGGGGGACTGGAAGAAATTTGGTATGATAAATTGAGACATAACTGAAATCCCTGGGCTAGCAGGACGGAGCGGAATAGGTTATATTTGAGGCAAGGGGCCAAAATAAGTTACTGTCAGTTGCACTCGACGTACAAATTTTATTTCTTAAAACACACAATCACACAAACAAGAACCAAAAACTCTCAAGGTTTTAATGAAACACCTCCTTTGATTTAATTTAGATCGGCTAAGGTCACATCGAAAATCCAAGGCACAAGGCCTAAGCAAATAATTGAGGTACAGGAGCTCTTCTGGAGGTTTCACTTCTTTATAAAAAAAAATTTATTTTCAATATAAATAGGCTGAAGGCCTTAGCTTCAATTTTTCCCATAGAACTCGGCTGAAGGCCACATATTAATCAAGAACAGTGTTACGACTCAAGGTCGAGACAAAGATTTTTAATGTTTAATCTAAATAGGTTGAAAACTCGGCTGAAGGCCGCATATCAACAAACAATTTAATGGCTTAAGGCCTAGGAAGAAGAACTTTCAATTTGAAAAGGCTGAAGGCCTTATCTTAAAATATTTCGTGTAAAACTCGGCTGATAGCCTCATACTAAAGAATTACAATCTTATGACTTGTAAGTAGGATTTTTTATTGGTAACGCCGCCGCCACGTAGCGCTCTGTAAGAAAATCACTGGCTGTGCTGTGCGCAGTCTGTGTTTAGTTTGCATTGTTGTCTGCCATTGTAGTGTTGAGCAGCGGCAGCTGGATGCTAACAGCGCGTAGCGTTGCGCAGTTGGAGGTGAGCCGCCAGCAGTGGTGGACGTGGGGAGAGAGATGGCGGAGTTTTGAAATTTGTAAGAATTGGTGTCATGAACTGCTATATATATTATGACTAGTGAGGTAAATACATTGTTTGTTCTCTATTAAAATCTTTCATTTGCTAACTATGCCTATCAGTAGTTAGTGCCTTCAGTAGTTTGAATCTTTTATTTAGCTGGCAGTAGTGGCGCTCGCTGTATTGCAGTAGCTTGAGTAACGAAGATTTTTGTGAGGTAAGTGATTTGTGAAACGTATAGGTTAATGTTAGTCAGGGCCATTCTTTCGTAGGGATTTTTGGAAGTCAGATTGCGTTGCGCCTAAAAACTATTGTGTGTCAGTTTAAGCAAAGTCTTGCATAATTTTTCTAAGGGGACGTTTCATATGTCGACCCTTAGCCGAGGATACCTCACTGGAATCTTCTGATTTTTTCCTTGTAGTTTGTGTAATTAGTGTAGCCTTTGTTTATTGCTAGCGCGTAATCATAGAGAGAATTTCCTTTGTAGCTGCAGTCTTTCGTTTTTGTACAGTAAAACAGTTTTGGCATGCATGTAGTTTTGCACGAAGTATTTCGCAGCTGCGCTTGCAATTAACTAGATATTATTTTCAGTGCTATGTTAATGTGTTCTCTTATTTTTGTTCTTCAAATTGTGTTTTTCTGTGTTGTCGTGTGAAAAATTGTGACAATAATGGCGTGTGAAAAACGTAATACTAGGCTCCAAAGTAAACTGAGAAATGACAGTGAAGACGAAAGCAGTGTGTTAGCGCCACCACGTAATGAATTAACTAATGTTCAAAGTAGTAATTTGGTAATTGTACATAGTGAAATGGAGCGGGTTGCAAACAATGGTGTAGACAGTGAAACAATTAGTGAACAGGGAAGCATTATCGATCGATCGATCGGTTGGCAACAGCTCGCCTCAGGATTCTGAAATGACAGGACACATTCTTGCAAATACTGTAGATTCAGGTTTTGCGTCCTCACCGTTTTCTCAAATAAATCAAGACACATTTTCTGCTTTTCAAAATGCGAATATTGCCGGTTCAAATGGACTGCCGAAAAGCACTGAGGAACATGTTTCAGACACCAGTGCACTGTTATTACAGTTAATGCAACAAATGGGACAAAGGCTACAAAAGTTAGACACAACGCTTGAACAAAATCAGAAACAAATGGGACAAAATCTTCAAAAGTTAGACACAATGGAACAAAATCTTCAATAGTTAGACACAATGGAACAAAATCTTCAAAAGTTGGACACAATGGAACAACACCAGAGACAAACACAGCAACAGTTAGACACAATGGAACAACACCAGAAACAAACACAGCAACAGTTAGAAACAATGGAACAACACCAGAGACAAACACAGCTACAGTTAGACACAATGGAACAAAATCTTCGGAAGTTAGACAGCACACTTGAACAAACACGTGACGATTTAACTACTGAGTTACATAACATTGAATCGAAATGCCAAAAAATCTCTAATGACGTAAAAACACAAATTTGTGAGCATTTTCAACCTATTTTTTCGCGGCATGAAAATGCATTACAGAATCATGAAGCAGCCATAAAAGAACTGCAAACTATTGTTCGTGAAAATCACGACACCTTGCAAGCTAAAATGGACTCAGTTGCATCCACCGATTCGGTTACGCAACTTGCAAGAACTGAGGAAAACTTAAAGGTGACAGTAGATTCGATTTCAACACAAATGGACACTCTGAAACTTGGTTCAGAAAAACACACTGAGGAAATGTGTTCACTATCGGAGAAAGTAGCCGAACTTTCGGATCAGTTCACTAATTTATCTACGAAGGTAGATGATAATTTGAATGACACAAAACCGGTAGTCTTTAATGACACAGAAGAGTGCGAACAAATTAGGAAATTCAAACAAAGTCTGAATCAAATTAGTACGCAACACCAAAGAGAAATCCGGGAAGTACAAGATCAGCTGACACAGGTAATACAACAATTACGTATTTCAGAGGACATTCGCGCTCCAATACGGGAAGAGGGACATAGAAATACGGAACAGCCACAAAATAATAACACAGGGCACTTCGGAAATTATGAAAGAAATTGGCAAAGTACACCGAATTTTGAGATGGAACCGCCGAAACGACGTAACAATGACCGATATGCGACCCGCCGACACGATGATTTTGACTATAAGCTGTTCATTACTACACGTAAATTCAAAACATTTAAGAATTCTGGCAACGACATTCATCCACAAGCGTGGCTCCATCAATTCTCTCATTGTTTTCTTCCCAACTGGTCACTAGAGCACAGATTAGAATTTATGTGTGGCTACTTAGAGAATGAACCAACTGTAAGAATGCGATCGGTCATTCACGATTGCCACAGTGAAGGAGAATTTTACCATGCCTTCCTCTCAGCATATTGGTCCCAAGCCACACAAGACCGAGTCAAACATGGCATCATGATGATGAAACATTTCGAACAATCTGAATTTTCCAGTCTTGTGAAATATTTTGAAGACATGTTGCACAAGAATCAGTACCTGTCAAACCCATACAGCCCGTCAGAACTCATCCGCATTTGCTTAATCAAATTGCCTGAACATTTACGGCATATTATTTTGGCAGGCCGTTGCAAAGACGACATAGAAGATTTTCAGGGACTCTTACAAGAATTAGAAATTGACACTGACAATCGCGGAACGCGAAAACAGGAACACAACAATTACAGGTCACATCCGTCGCAATTCCGCGATGAAAGAAATAATAACTGGACACGACAAGGCTATTCTCACAATACAAATCGTGACCAAAACAGACACCAGCCGTATGACAACCGTTGGCAGAGTAGTAATAATTACAGGGAAAGGTCACCTCTCCGCGGTAATGACTATCACAGAGACAATCAGAGAAACAGACAATATGGGAACCAAAATAATTACTATCAAGGGAGACAGAATAACTTTAGACGCAACGGTCCAGCGCGCAGTTACGATTCAGAGAGAAATTCTCCACCACGTGACCGACAAGAAAGAAACTATGGAATCTACCGACATGACGACAGACGATATGATCGTAACGACAGACCTGAATTCCAGCAGAACTGGCGGGAATCAAACAGAGCAGGGCCCTCTCGACAAGGTGAATTTGTAGAAGTTAGGTCTCCAAATCCCAATAACGACGCGCGCCAACAAAGACACAATAGGCAATGACTCATACCGCTGGCAGCCTCAAAACGTACTTATGAAACTGACGACGCAGCTGCTGTAGCTAGTAATTACGTTAAAATGGAAGACATTAGGGACATATTACTCCAGGAAAACGACGTAAAACATAACAACATTGCATATCCTGTGATTCACATTACTGTAAATGACGTAAAATTTACGGCAGTACTTGACTCAGGCAGTCCCATGTCAGTAATTAGTGAAACAGCTTTTAGCAAATGCAACAAATCGAACGATTGCCCCACACTTCCGTTACGCAAGATTAAATTACAAGGTGCAGTCACTGGAAAAAGTGTAGATGTACGCCAACAAACCAACTTAGAATTCTTTTGTCAGAGCCACAGCTTCACTATGAACTTTCTTATTGTTCCATTGTTGTCGACGGAAATTATACTGGGAGTAGACTTTTTGAATGAATACAAAGCAATCTTAAACTTTCACGATGCTGAAATAAGTTTAGAGAAAGAAGGTAAGTCAATAGCTTTGAAATTTGAAGATTGGCTCTCAAACCATGACGAGGAAATTAATCGGCTTTACCTTCTGTTAGACAACAGTTCGGAATTTTCTACGGAACTAGGCACTAACAGTCGCTCTGCAAGTACTGACAGGGATGATATCGACGGCACATTTGAAACTAATGAGTTAATTCAGAATAAAATTCAAACAATTGAGAATTGTAATGACACTGATAGGCAGGACCTTTTTCAGATTTTACAAGCACATTCCACAGTTTTTACTCACAAAACAGGAACAATCAAGGGATTTCAATACCAATTTCGTGTTCGTGAGCATACTAAATTTTGTGTTAGACCATACGTATTTCCAGCACATTATAGGGACCGTGTTTGAACAGAAATACAATCTATGCTTGACGACGGCATTATTGAGCCTGCAGTAAGCTCATACAACAATCCATTACATGTTGTTGAGAAGAAAAATGGATCGATCAGGCTTGTCTTAGATTCGAGACAAATCAATACTATCATTATTCCTGAAACAGACAGGCCGCAAACGTTGGAAGAACTTCTTCAAAATTTTAATGGTGTAAAGTGTTGTCTTCCATTGATCTCAGATCCAGCTTTTATCAGATCGAACTTCATCCAGAATGTAGAAAATATACAGCTTTCCTTTGTTTCGGCGTTTGTTATCAGTTTCGGAAACTTCCTTTTGGTTTGAACATTTCCTCGGCAGCATTCATTCGCGGGCTAAATTTCATATTACCTGAGCTCTTAAAACGTCACATCACCTTATATGTGGACGATATTCTGATAGCAGAAGCCTCATGGGAACAACATAATCGCATCCTCAACAGCGTGTTATATATTTTTGCAGAATCTGGAATTACAGTTAACTTGGAAAAGTCTGAATTCGGTAGGACAAAAGTGAAGTTTTTGGGACATATTATTTCTTCTGAAGGCATCCAGCCGGATCCTGAAAAGTTAGAAGCAATCAGAGCCATTCCAGTTCCATCCACAAAAAAACAAGTCCGCAGTTTCCTAGGTCTCGTAAATTTTTACCGTCGTTTTCTGAATATGCAAATTCTAGTTACACCAAAACTTTGTTCTCTAACTGGAAAAAATACTATTTGGAACTGGGACGAACAAGCACAGTTGGAATTCAATTCTTTGAAAGAATCGTTACTTAACGCGGCAATACTAGCTCATCCAGATCTCTCACAAGATTTTTGCCTTAGCACAGATTCTTCTAAAGTCGGTCTTGGTGCCCATTTATTTCAAGAAGCCACAGAAAATGACATTACTGTTCAGAAAACCATTGCTTTTGCTAGCCGAGTGCTAACAAAATCTGAAAAAAATTATTCCGTTACTGAATTAGAAGCTTTAGCTATCGTTTGGGCATTTAACAAATTCCGTTTCTTTCTTTATGGTAAGCACGTAAAAGTATACAGTGACCATCGTGCATTACAATTTCTTATGTCTTCAAAATTAAATCATGACAGGTTAAAACGTTGGGCATTGTTTTTGCAAGAATTCCACTTCACAATAGTCTACATTCCCGGCAAGGAGAACATTGTTGCAGACGCACTGTCACGAGCACCGGCTGGGATTGAGAAAAGTAACACAGAAAGCAACCTCGAGAGAAATTTTCAGTATTCTTTACATCCAGAAAGTCGCCTTTGAAAACTTCATCACCACATCTTCAAAGGACATTGCTCATGAACAAGATAAAGATCCGATTTGGAAAGACATCAAAAGTAAATGGCATGAAAAGACACACACACAGATTCGGCATTATTATCTGGTTAGAAACAAAATACTGTTCAAACGATGCACTGTTGATGACAAGCTATGGGTACTTTGCATTCCAGACGATTTTGTTAATAAGCTCATTTGGTACATTCATTTCAGCTATGCACATTTTGGTCCACGAAAATGTTATCATATTCTTCGAATGACTTGTTATTTTAACAATATGGAAAAGAGAATTCGAAGAGTCTTGTCTGTTTGTAAACTTTGTCAAAAGGCGAAACCATCTACTGTCTCTCATCGTGCTCCATTGTTTCCTATCATTCCTTCTAAATTAAAAGAATTTGCTGCTGTTGATCTCTTGGGACCGCTTGTCAGAACATCTAATGGATTTTCGTACGTTCTAGTCGCTGTTGAACTTACTTCAAAATTTGTTTCTTTCACTCCGTTACGTAAAGCCACTGGACGGTCTGTATCCAACGCCTTTGTTAGAAATTTCTTACGTGAAGTTGGACACGTTAGTAAAGTAATTTCAGATAACGGACCGCAATTCAGATCTGCTGTTTGGTCACGCATGCTTCGTAACCATAAAATCAAATCTGTTTTTATTTCATTGTACTCACCACATTGTAACCCGTCTGAACGGATTATGAAAGAAATCAATAAGCTTTGCAGACTTTATTGTCACAGAAAGCATCAGCATTGGGACAGATATTTACACTTATTTCAAAACGTGCTGAATGAAATGCCTCATGACTCCACTGCTTTACCACCTGTTCTTGTACTGAAGAATAAAGAACCACCAAACAGAATCAGAGAGATTGTACCTTTCCCGAATACACGTAAACTTCGACACAAAGACATAATTGATTTGGCTATTAAAAATATAAATTCTGCTGCAGACAAAAGGAGAAAATTACACGGTAGAGCAAATGCAAAGAAATTATATATTGGTAAGAAAGTTCTCATTAAAGCTCATTCATTGTCACTTAAGAAGAAACACTTGAGTCACAAATTCTTTCTAGTTTACAATGGACCTTACAGAATCCGACGTATACCACATGATAATTGCGTTGAAGTTGAAACTCTTCGTACTAGGAAGAGTAAAGGTTTACACCACATTTCACATGTAAAACCATTTATTGAAAGATAATCTGTTTTTTAACTTTGTCTTTGCCATAAAACATTACACTTCACATTTCTAGTATGCTTTGTCACACTGAGAAACTGTTAACATGCAACAATGTTTGAAGTTTACTATCCAGTCTAGAACCTACGGAACATATTTAAACAGAAATTACGAATGCATTGTTATAGTGAACAGACGTCACAGTGTTATTGTGCGTGTACATTCTTGCTTGTTAGTTGCACGATTACGTAACGACCATAAGGCTCACATACTTAGAACATTTACCAGTATTGCTAATGGGATTTTAATGCAACATTTTGGTTTACTTGAAAATACATTCTGGATTTAAAGTACTTTCTGTGAGATACCAGATGATACAGTGGTTAGTTTATGTGACAGCTACACGATTTTATCACGACGCTACTAATGAGTGACAATTTACAATGTTGCTTTTGCAGTTTATCTGTTTTATATCTGCACAGTTTTTCTGTATTATTCTGGAAAGTAAAACATGTTTTAGTAGTAACTTTTGTGGTATAGCTACAATGAGACAGCCTTTATCGTAGCACAACAATACGTTACATTATAGTACTTTCTTGATCACGGTAAGGTACGTAATAACTACAATATCTATATGGAAAGCATTTCACCTTCGTTTATGATGAGGTAAGTACATTGACTTCAGCAGAACTTTGCTTACAGAGGACGATAACTACGACAGTTCCACAGAATTATCTTACAGCAAAACGCACATTTAGCACTACAGGGCACGCATTTGAGTGATTAATTTGGTACTTAAACCATTTATTTATCAATATTGTTGAATTAAAAAGAAAGTTTTTTGTGATACATTTCATTCCATTGCTATAATCTGTAACACCTGAGGATATAATTACATTATCCTCAGGGGGGGTATACGCTTACTTTGTGTATCATGTGTTTGGCAAGCACAAGGAGCCCTAGCTAATATGGTACTTGCTTATACAACTTTACACATCGGTACCATATTTCTCTAACACATAAATTACACACCTATCTGATAATTTAACTGAGAGACAAACATTTTTTTACTACATCAGTGCCACACGTTTACACAATTACACAGTTGGATAACTTGACACTTATGAAACTGTATTTTGTCTGTACTGCGTGAACTGTTCATATTTTTTTCAGAACCATTGTGATACTATGAGAGCTTTGAATGATGTATTTGGTATGAGATCATGATTTTTAAAGTACGTTTGAGGTAGATGACACTTTTGACATGAGCAGAGAATTTTTTTTAGGTTTTGAAATTGTTGGAGGAAGCTACGACGATTTAGAGAGTTGACTGAGGTGTTATGATGTCATTATTACGATGACTATGTGTATTATGCTGTTGCGGTATGTTTATGATCAATAAGCTGATGCTATATGAGCTATTTGATTATGCTACTTATCTGTTATGATGGAATATTGAAGAAGTGTCGACGAATAAGGTAAGAAATAATGAGTAGAGGTTAGGGACTCTGGTTTGTGAAAAAGGTTGTTGGAAACCAAGAATCGCACTTTAAGAGTTATGAAATGTATGTAAATGCGTGAATGTATTACAATGCCGACGAAAATTTTTCGGACACTGTTATATCAATAGGATTTTGTTTCTACTGATGTGTAACGCAAATTCTTGACCTGTGAATTTTTTTTATATGAGACTGCCACTGTAGCGGAAACTGGTGTCGTAAATATTTCGATAAGACATTTAAGTGACCACCTGCACGTAATGCGTCGTGGGCACGCAGCTGCGCGACAACCCTCTGACAAAAAGAAAGCCATTAGTGTGTGCCTTTCAGAGACAGAGGTAAAAAAAAAAGGGGTCATTATCCTCGCTATTGACATTCGTTCCTTTGTAGAAAGCATCGCAAATACGACACGCCCAAACTTGAAAACATATGATTACACTGTGGAGCTCTTAATTTATGATATTTACTGAAATGAAATGATGAGAAACATTTCACGCCTATTGTCTTGCTAGTTGGAGGATTGTTTACTGCATTATGAAATGCCTTATGGCTAGCGAATGACGTTTCAGCTTTTGCTTTGATCCCTTCAATTTAAGTTCCTTTCTCATTCATTATGGACTGAACACTAATTGTGGTGCCACTAACAGCTTTTACATATGACCAGAATTTGTGTTCTGTGAAAGATCACTTGCCAGTATTCTGAATGACGTTTCACGCATGCTTTGCCTATTTTGTTGAATATCTAGTTTCTAGCTGCCCTGCAGCATTGGTTAAAGTAAAATTTTATAGATGTACTAATATAAATATTTTATGCCTACAGACCCAGTAAAGAATAACTTCGTGATATACTTCCAAAAAAATGAGGGAGCACAAAAAGACATTGCCCTTCACAGGAACTGCATACATAATTTTCTTTTCAAGTACTTGGTAATTTATTTCATTGAATAAGTAGTGGTGCACCATTTTAATTACATAGACATTAAGATGTGAATATACATTTCCCTTATCTGTGTTGTTGTCTTCAGTGTACTATTTTTTCTGCTTGTGGGTTTGTCATGTTTAGATATAAGTTATTACATTTAATGCTGCTTGCTTTGCTTACCTGCACCTTTTTTTCATTGCTGTTTATATTAATTGTTTTGATCTGCTGCATTGCCTCGTCCCTTAGTTAAGCATCTGAGCTCATTAGATTTAAGTTAGCTTAAGAGGGGGTAGCCTATATAAGAGAATGAGTTGCAATGGATTTGAAGAAATGCACTGAGAGGTTATATGAGAAAAGTACAGAAAGCAGGTATAGGTAGGATTTTCTTGGAAATAAATGATGAGGTAAGATACTGGAAAATAAATGATGAAGTAAGAAATATGTGAACATATAAATACAGAAAGCATGCCTGGATAGGATTTTTTTTGGTGGAATTAATTTTGTTGAGATAAGACGAAAGATCTACAGAGTGACTTTTTGGGTTGGACTGCAGTACCAAATGTTACACTGAAAACAAACCCTGTCCTTTCCTTGTGTTATCCCACTATGTGTTTGTGTACCCTTGTGTATTTGTGTTCTTCCGGTCTTTATAGGTTTATCTGATAAGACTTATGTTGCAGAATTTTTCTAATACTCAGTTACATGAACTATGATGAGGAATACTGTTATCCTCAAATATAATTTGCATTAATAATATGTTATTTACTTTGTAAAGATATTTAGACATTATTTATCTGTTCTGTTTTGTTGCTCATATGTGAAGTTGATGTTTCAAAAGTTATTCTGATCTTTTATGTATGTACTTATAATTTTTGTAAAACTGATATATTTGCTATTTCGATTCTTTTGTAAAGCCTGTACTACTGCAAATGTTATCTGTATTGTTATGTTCTTTAAAGATGTATTTTGTACCTTTGTTATTGTATTCTTATGTTATAAAATTGTAATTGACACCAGTTCATCAAATTAAGTAACTTGTAAATTACATTTCACTGCACACATTTCTGTTGGTCATAGTATATGGACAATATGTGAGAAGTAGGGACTGATAGTGTTTGCACGTGTGTTAATAATTCAGTAAGGGACTGGATAACAGCATTGCAGGTTCTAAGGACATTTCAAAAACAATTTTTTTGAGTGCACAAGTGGTGGTTATGGACTTGCTGTATTATCCGCAAGACTCTTCAATGGTGATTGTTCGCCTGCACAGTCAAACAGATGGCTGCTGGCCATCTCTACAAGGACTACAGTGGGTCTACACCTTTGATGACCCACCAATACCATTATTTCTACAAGGACTGTAGTGGGTCTGCACCTCTGGTGGCCCACCAATACCGTAATCTCTACCAGGACTACAATGGGTCTACTCTGTGACGACCTACGTACCAATATTCTTTAAAACTTCGACTGACTTTGCTGTGGGTTTGCTCTGTTGTGGCCCATTACCTGTCTGCATATCAAGAGTCAGCACTGTCTTTCCGTTGGAAGGACAACACTACTTCTTCAAGACTGCATGGAAATACACTACTTCCATGTGCATTTTCTTTTACTACTCAGACTTTGAGAAAAACACTGCAATTTTACTTTGATGAATGATCATGACTGTCTTTATGGACTGTGAGACAATTTTAGCTTTTGACCACCATTGTATCGATAAGTGTGTGCATTTCATTTCTTTGTTATTGTAATTCTGAAAAAAATTTTCAAATCTGTATTTGCCACTGCCCAAAACAATTTGTAAATTTTTTTGTGGGGAGCATGGGGGCTATGTAAGTAGGCTGTTTAGGATTTTTTATTGGTAACGCCGCCGCCACGTAGCGCTCTGTATGAAAATCACTGGCTGTGCTGTGCGCAGTCTGTGTTTAGTTTGCATTGTTGTCTGCCATTGTAGTGTTGAGCAGCGGCAGCTGGATGCTAACAGCGCGTAGCGTTGCACAGTTGGAGGTGAGCCGCCAGCAGTGGTGGACGTGGGGAGAGA
The DNA here is from genome assembly GCF_023897955.1 of Schistocerca gregaria. Taxonomy (NCBI): domain Eukaryota; kingdom Metazoa; phylum Arthropoda; class Insecta; order Orthoptera; family Acrididae; genus Schistocerca; species Schistocerca gregaria. Next base: position 106,065,505 of record NC_064921.1, on the reverse strand, counting down.
GATGGCGGAGTTTTGAAATTTGTAAGAATTGGTGTCATGAACTGCTATATATATTATGACTAGTGAGGTAAATACATTGTCTGTTCTCTATTAAAATCTTTCATTTGCTAACTATGCCTATCAGTAGTTAGTGCCTTCAGTAGTTTGAATCTTTTATTTAGCTGGCAGTAGTGGCGCTCGCTGTATTGCAGTAGCTTGAGTAACGAAGATTTTTGTGAGGTAAGTGATTTGTGAAACGTATAGGTTAATGTTAGTCAGGGCCATTCTTTCGTAGGGATTTTTGGAAGTCAGATTGCGTTGCGCCAAAAATATTGTGTTTCAGTTTTAGCACAGTCTTGTACAATTGTTCCAAGGGGACGTTTCAGACTTAAGGGCAAGACAAGGATTTTGAATTTTGAATTTAAGAGAGATTAAAACTCGGCTGTAGGTCACACATCACGTAGAAATCAATTTTACGACTTAAGGCCCAAAGGGAAGAGCTTCTAAATTTCAACTAAAACAGGCTAAAGGCTGAAAGCCACATACGAAACCCAAACAATCTCACAGCTTAAAGCACAGACAAAGAAATGTCAAGTTTTTAATTTAAGCTGAAAAACTCGGCTGAAGGCCACATACAAACTAGAAAATATTTCTTACGGCTTAAGGCCTAGACAAAAAATTTTCAACTTTTGTTTTGAAAAGGCTAAAAACTCAGCTGAAGGCCACATAGCAACTTGAAACAAATTTATGGCTTAAGGCCGAGGCACAAGGAATTTTCAATTTTAATTTTAAAAGGCTGAAATGGCTGAAGGCCACAGACCAAACAAGAAACAATTGTTGTTTTACGGCTTAAGGCCTAAGAAGAAATGCCTTGCAATTTTAATGAGCTAAAACTCGGCTGCAGGCCACACAGATTACTTAAAACTAAAAAGGAAATCACTAGGTAAACCACAAGGAGTGCCACTCAGAAGGTTTCAAGGGTCGGCCTGGGAAGGTAACATTAACGCACGTTTAGGTGAGACAGGCAGCCAGACCGACAACCTCTTAATTGGAAGGCAACCCAACCGAAAGCCAGCCGACGAACCAACCAACAAGATCAGTTCTGCTCCACCCGAACAGCAAAACGACAACAAGATGTCAATAACACAACGTTCTGGATACTGGTATCTAATCCAGCCAAGTCTTAAACGCCCAAAACTACCAACAACACTTTAGCTGTCGATCTAAACGCCATTCTGGACAGCATCAACAGGACGAGGAAAGTACACTGCCGAAAAGTACGTCAACGACCAGGGCAGGTAACCGGAACATCAACGGCCACAAGGCAGAAGATACCGCTGGTGAACTTCATTAATGAAGGAATGAATTAAGTTAAACACCACACAGGAAGACGGCTGCAATTCTAGCTGACTTCAACGCACACACGTTGTTGCTTGGGGGGAATGTCCCAGAAAGTGACAACCAGGATCAAACGAAGGGATGTGAAAGCAGTTGAGACTTGATAGTAGGTTAAGTGAGCAAACAACTTTAGTGTCCAGAATCGGTGGGCGACAAACTTCGTAACCCTCGCAAAAGAGGCGCTTCACAACTCCAACCGCGCGTCCACACCGCCAGCGGCTCCGGCCTGACTACGTGCCACGAAGACTACCTTGTTGCTCTTCCCCAACAGAGCGACTGCCACACGCAGCACACCCGGAAAATACACTCATGGAAATTGAAATAAGAACACCGTCAATTCATTGTCCCAGGAAGGGGAAACTTTATTGACACATTCCTGGGGTCAGATACATCACATGATCACACTGACAGAACCACAGGCACATAGACACAGGCAACAGAGCATGCACAATGTCGGCACTAGTACAGTGTATATCCACCTTTCGCAGCAATGCAGGCTGCTATTCTCCCACGGAGACGATCGTAGAGATGCTGGATGTAGTCCTGTGGAACGGCTTGCCATGCCATTTCCACCTGGCGCCTCAGTTGGACCAGCGTTCGTGCTGGACATGCAGACCGCGTGAGACGACGCTTCATCCAGTCCCAAACGTGCTCAATGGGGGACAGATCCGGAGATCTTGCTGGCCAGGGTAGTTGACTTACAACTTCTAGAGCACGTTGGGTGGCACGGGATACATGCGGACGTGCATTGTCCTGTTGGAACAGCAAGTTCCCTTGCCGGTCAAGGAATGGTAGAACGATGGGTTCGATGACGGTTTGGATGTACCGTGCACTATTCAGTGTCCCCTCGACGATCACCAGAGGTGTACGGCCAGTGTAGGAGATCGCTCCCCACACCATGATGCCGGGTGTTGGCCCTGTGTGCTTCGGTCGTACGCAGACCTGATTGTGGCACTCACCTGCACGGCGGAAAACACGCATACGACCATCATTGGCACCAAGGCAGAAGCGACTCTCATCGCTGAAGACGACACGTCTCCATTCGTCCTTCCATTCACGCCTGTCGCGACACCACTGAAGGCGGGCTGCACGATGTTAGGGCGTGAGTGGAAGACGGCCTATCAGTGTGCGGGACCGTAGCCCAGCTTCATCGAGACGGTTGCGAATGGTCCTCGCCGATACCCCAGGAGCAACAGTGTCCCTAATTTGCTGGGAAGTGGCGGTGCGGTCCCCTACGGCACTGCGTAGGATCCTACGGTCTTGGCGTGCATCCGTGCGTCGCTGCGGTCCGGTCCCAGGTCGACGGGCACGTGCACCTTCCGCCGACCACTGGCAACAACATCGATGTACTGTGGAGACCTCACGTCCCATGTGTTGAGCAATTCGGCGGTACGTCCACCCAGCCTCTGGCATGCCCACTATACGCCCTCGCTCCAAGTCCGTCAACTGCACATACGGTTCACGTCCACGCTGTCGCGGCATGCTACCAGTGTTAAAGACTGCGATGGAGCTCCGTATGCCACGGCAAACTGGCTGACACTGACGGCGGCGGTGCACAAATGCTGCGCAGCTAGCGCCATTCGACGGCCAACACCGCGGTTCCTGGTGTGTCCGCTGTGCCGTGCGTGTGATCATTGCTTGTGCAGCCCTCTCGCAGTGTCCGGAGCAAGTATGGTGGGTCTGACACACCGGTGTCAATGTGTTCTTTTTTCCATTTCCAGGAGTGTATATCCGCCACACTTAAGATAGTACAGCAGTACTAGTATCGATACACTCTGCTGCTGCCACTCACGGAGAGAAGACAGCAACGTTATGGCGCTAAGCGAAGAAGAAATAAGAGTACACTGCACTGCAACCAGTGATAAAAAAAAAAAACAAGGCATGACGCTAGCCAGCCACGGCGCAATATCCTGTGACAATCTGATGGAAGGGTTTGGGTTTGAAGAATGCTTGAAGGAAGCTACAAGTCGGCCGGGGTGGCCGAGCGGTTCTAGACGCTACAGTCTGGAGCCGCGCGACCGCTACGGTCGCAGGTTCGAATCCTGCCTTGGGCATGGATGTGTGTGATGTTTAGGTTAGTTAGGTTTAAGTAGTTCTAAGTTCTAGGGGACTGATGACCCCAGAAGTTAAGTCCCATAGTGCTCAGAGCCATTTGGAAGGAAGCTAGAGGCCATCATGAGAAATGCCAACAGTGAAGTAAGGAGTAAGTGCAGATACGGTTTGGGGCTGGTTTTCACGGTTAATGGGCGGTTACTGGGTTAAGAAAGCGCTTAATGCGGAAGGATACGAAGACGTGACACAGCACTGTGTATTGCGTACAGTAGAGGAATAACACGGAGACGAGGATTTTACCGGCATGATAACGCACCCTGTCATAAAGTAGCGCCTGTGAGGCAACAGTTTGTAGACAATAATGTTCCTGAAAATGGACTGCCCTACCCCGAGTCTCGACCTGAACTCTGTGGAACACCAATGGGATGAGTTAGAAATTCCGTGTGGCTCCATACCACGCACATGAGCAATAATGAGCTTCGATTCCTCCACAGGCATCAGATACCTCACTGACAGTATACCCAGCGCAGATCAAGCCATCAGAAAGACGAAGTAAGGATGCATCTCACATTAATATCCACTAACAGCTGTCATATTTATGTTATTTTAGTGTATCTCCAGCACGTGCTGGCCAGGGCTGCAATCAAACACCCTACACTGGACTCGCATTCTGGAGGATGACGGTTCAAACCAACCCGATTTAAGTTTTGTGTGATTTCCCTAAATCACTTAAGGCAAAGGCCGGGATGGGTCCTTTGAAAGAGCGCGGCCGATTTCCTTCCCAGTACTTCTCTAATCAGAACTTGTGCTCCGTCTCTAATTACATCGTTGTCGATGGGATGCTAAACACTAATCTCCCCCTCCCCCTCCTCCTCCAACACCCTCTGTATAAAAAAGGAGGAGGAGGTCATTAGAGACGCAGGACGAGCTCGGAATAGAGAAGGACGTGAAAGGCCATCGGCCGTGCCCTTTCAAAGAAACCATCCCGGCATTTGCCTAAATCGATTTATGGAAATCACGGAAAACCTAAATCAGGATGTGCTAACCACTGCGCCATCTCACTCGGTCCTCTGTATAGAAGTAGATCCGTTGGGCCTAATAGTCTAGGTTGAGGATGAAGGTTGTATAAGTGCAATCATGAGTAGTACTCCTACCTTCTGTCCGTTGGTGTGCGTTTTACTCACACAAACCTTCAACTGAACACATCTGACTGAAATATCGTGAGTATTCTCTTTGTTTCCATTTCTTTAATGTCAACTGCATCATATCGGCTAACTACATTACCCAGTAAACGCCATGTTTATGTGAACGATACACTGGGATACGTTTTTGAACAGGTCTTCAGGAGAAGAATTTGGTTGCCAAATGAAAAGAATGAAGTTACAAGAAGGGCAGTCATGTTGACTGAAATTGTACATTTAATAAGCTTTTTGCCAAGCCGATTGTTGGGAAGCAGTTCAATTGTTCATTCATCCTTGATTCAGTCAGTTCCTGGTTCACCTATTCATAGTATTTTTATTCCTTCATTTCTTTCGAATAAAGCCAGTCTCTGGGAATAACTGAATGAAAACGATCCAAGCAGTTAGGCACATTTAGTTCTGAGCGGAAACAATCGATCGTTTTGCCATAGTTAAATCATTACTCTTGACTGCACTCTGTTACCATCTGTCGTTACTGATATTTTCGTTCCAGTTTTTGTTTTTTATTGAATGGCAAAAAATATCTTTTAATTCAGTTTTTCACTGAATAGTGAAAATTATGTCGCGTTGGGAATGATAAAATGCTCCGTAGCTTGGCAATGGAAGAAACCATTTGACTGGATCAAAAGCGATCCTCAAGACAAATTCAGTGCCGTATACTGTATCTGCAAGAATGATTCATGTTACGAAATTACTTTAATTAAATAGATTCAAAGAAAATTAAGATATGATGCGTCATTTCTCTGTATCTATTTGTCTGACGGTCTGTAATTCATTCTTGTAGTTATCTTCACTGAGTGGAGTTTTGTTCAGTCTCTGCTGCTAGTAGTAACTTAACAGAATATGGCGATCTGGTGTTGCTGTTGTATCTGTGATCGTGAGAGCAAAGAAATTTGACATTTTGTCATTTTCTGTTTCTATGGTGAATTTTATTTTTGGTTGAACTGTGGTTATATCACTGTGCAGTTGTTGGAAGCAACTGGGTATTTCACCTAGAAAGCGTATGGTGTCATCCACATGGTACCAGTACACTATCCTGTATTGTTGGGGTCTTACTATTGTTACAAATATTTTGTTTTTAGTGTAATTGAGGAAGATATTGGATAGGGGTGACTAACTGGTTACCCCACAGGGAGCCCATCGTGTTGTGAGGAGAACTGGTTATCAAATGATAAATAGTTTTCACATGTGACTAGTTTTAGAATGCTAGACATTGCTTTCACGCGGTGTTTGGAAACTACTTTTAATTGTTGTGTGATGATGTTGATGGTTTGAGAGTGGTGGGGATATTCGTGTACATGGATGTGATATTTAAACAAGTGAGAATAGCTGTTGCGGGTATGCTGATGTCTTTAAGTACTATGTCTTGGGTGTTGTGTATGCTCATGTTGTTTGTGTATACATAATGTTTCTGTAAGTATGTGTGTATTTCTCTCGCTAGTTGATATGTGGGTGTTTTAGCCATTTCACTTTCTGTTTTGTGAATATGAGTTAGAATTGTCTATGTATTTCTCTGGTATCTTTGTGTTGCATCACAGGTTAGCTTCGTGATGTTGTTGTCTTCGAGAAATTTTAAGGTGAAAACCAGAAAATGTAAGTGAAACACGTTGCAAAATCTCTCACATACACACACACACACTTCCACATAGATTTAGCAAATGTTAAGCATACCCGTAATTTTCCCAGTGGTACAATTTTGACTTAAAGAAGTGTTCTCCAATCATTATGGTTGCAGATAACAAACTGTGGAGGAAAACAATTGCAACAAAAAACATCAAAATCCAGTATAACCACAGCGTGTGGTAAAAAGGTATACATATTAAAAATATTTTGTCTGTTTTTTTTCAGATTTGTACATATCGTCTTAAAAACTCAAAAATATATTTGTACATGTAGAAAAAAGCATTTCTCCTGTGTAACAGAAAGATAACAAAAGCTCATTGATGGTGCTGAAACTTCAGAGAAACATGTCCGGGTATATACTAGAAAAGATAAAAAATCGTGTCCTGCTCAAGGCAGACGCTCTCGGAAAACAAATCTAATAGCAAACAAACCTGTGGAGAAGAGCTTAAACCTCAAAATGATTAAAAACTAATAGTTAAAAGTAAATATTGTCATTGACATTTTATGAACAGCCAAACATTCATATTTAATGCCAGAAGTACAAAAAAACTCGTATATACGTAAATAAATATTTTTTCAGATTTGTACATATCGTCTTAAAAACTCAAAAATATATTTGTACATGTAGAAAAAAGCATTTCTCCTGTGTAACAGAAAGATAACAAAAGCTCATTGATGGTGCTGAAACTTCAGAGAAACATGTCCGGGTATATACTAGAAAAGATAAAAAATCGTGTCCTGTTCAAGACAGACGCTCTCGGAAAACAAATCTAATAGCAAACAAACCTGTGGAGAAGAGCTTAAACCTCAAAATGATTAAAAACTAATAGTTAAAAGTAAATATTGTCATTGACATTTTAAGAACAGCCAAACATTCATATTTAATGCCAGAAGTACAAAAAAACTAGTATATACGTAAATAAATATTCAAATTTTGAAAATACTTCACACACATATATATATATTTTTTTTCTGAGAAATTATATATTTCTGAAGAGGTTGGCAACCCTAGTCATCGTTCAAGTATAACTGAAAAGGCTGAAAAAGTATGTCAATTAAATCACTTAAATTTGGAGACCGAGTGAAAACATTCGTATAACTAAGGTTTCCTGAATTACTGCAATCAATCGCCGTTTTATTCGTACAACTATCATAACTGTCAGGGACTTGCAGCAGTAGATGGCTCAATTTCAATGTAACCACTCAGACGTCGAGAGTCGGTGAAATTCCAATAGGGCGCAGAGACTACTTTCATTCAGTTGTTTCAGTCGGCTGAAAAGAAAAAAGAAGACAGAAAAACGACAGAACGGAAGAACTATTGACTAGCCGACAGGTTGCTCTTTGTCTGTTCGATTGGCCAGTTGCATATTTATGTTTTGACTATACATAAAACCCCCCATGAACCATGGACCTTGCCGTTGGTGGGGAGGCTTGCGTGCCTCAGCGATACAGATGGCCGTACCGTAGGTGCAACCACAACGGAGGGGTATCTGTTGAGAGGCCAGACAAACATGTGGTTCCTGAAGAGGGGCAGCAGCCTTTTCAGTAGTTGCAGGGGCAACAGTCTGGATGATTGACTGATCTGGCCTTGCAACATTAACCAAAACGGCCTAGCTGTGCTGGTACTGCGAACGGCTGAAAGCAAGGGGAAACTACAGCCGTAATTTATCCCGAGGACATGCAGCTTTACTGTATGATTAAATGATGATGACGTCCTCTTGGGTAAAATATTCCGGAGGTAAAATAGTCCCCCATTCGGATCTCCGGGCGGGGACTACTCAGGAGGATGTCGTTATCAGGAGAAAGAAAACTGGCATTCTACGGATCGGAGCGTGGAACGTCAGATCCCTTAATCGGGCAGGTAGGTTAGAAAATTTAAAAAGGGAAATGGATAGGTTAAAGTTAGATATAGTGGGAATTAGTGAAGTTCGGTGGCAGGAGGAACAAGACTTTTGGTGAGGTGAATACAGGGTTATAAATACAAAATCAAATAGGGGTAATGCAGGATTAGGTTTAATAATGAATAGGAAAATAGGAATGCGGGTAAGCTACTACAAACAGCGTAGTGAACGCATTATTGTGGCCAAGATAGACACAAAGCCCATGCCTACGACAGTAGTATTCGTTTATATGCCAACTAGCTCTGCAGATGATGAAGAAATTGATGAAATGTATGATGATATAAAAGAAATTATTCAGGTAGTGAATGGAGACGAAAATTTAATAGTCATGGGTGACTGGAATTCGTCAGTAGGACAAGGGAGAGAAGGAAACATAGTAGGTGATTATGGATTGGGGCTAAGAAATGAAAGAGGAAGCCGTCTGGTAGAATTTTGCACAGAGCATAACTTAATCATAGCTAACACTTGGTTCAAGAATCATAAAAGAAGGTTGTATACATGGAAGAATCCTGGAGATACTAAAAGGTATCAGATAGATTATATAATGGTAAGACAGAGATTTAGGAACCAGGTTTTAAATTGTAGGACATTTCCAGGGGCAGATGTAGACTCTGACCACAATCTATTGGTTATGACCTGTAGGTTAAAACTGAAGAAACTGCAAAAAGGTGGGAATTTAAGGACATGGGATCTGGATAAGCTGAAAGAACCAGAGGTTGTACAGAGTTTCATGGAGAGCATAAGGGAACAATTGACAGCAATGGGGGAAAGAAACACTGTTGAAGAAGAATGGGTAGCTCTGAGGGATGAAGTAGTGAAGGCAGCAGAGGATAAAGTAGGTAAAAAGACGAGGGTTGCTAGAAATCCTTGGGTAACAGAAGAAATATTGAATTTAATTGATGAAAGGAGAAAATATAAAAATGCAGTGAATGAAGCAGGCAAAAAGGAATACAAACGTCTCAAAAATGAGAGCGACAGGAAGTGCAAAATGGCTAAGCAGGGATGGCTAGAGGACAAATGTAAGGATGTAGAAGCTTATCTCACTAGGGGTAAGATAGATACTGCCTACAGGAAAATTAAAGAGACCTTTGGAGAGAAGAGAACCACGTGTATGAATATCAAGAGCTCAGGTGGCAATCCAGTTCTAAGCAAAGAAGGGAAGGCAGAAAGGTGGAAGGAGTATATAGAAGGTTTATACAAGGGCGATGTACTTGAGGACAATATTATGGAAATGGAAGAGGATGTAGAAGAAGACGAAATGGGAGGTAAGATACTGCGTGAAGAGTTTGACAGAGCACTGAAAGACCTGAGTCGAAACAAGGCCCCCGGAGTAGACAACATTCCATTAGAACTACTGACGGCCTTGGGAGAGCCAGTCATGACAAAACTCTACCACCTGGTGAGCAAGATGTATGAGACAGGTGAAATACCCTCAGACTTCAAGAAGAATATAATAATTCCAATCCCAAAGAAAGCAGGTGCTGACAGATGTGAAAATTACCGAACTATCAGTTTAATAATTCACAGCTGCAAAATACTAACGCGAATTCTTTACAGACGAATGGAAAAACTGGTAGATGCGGACCTCGGGGAGGATCAGTTTGGATTCCGTCGAAATGTTGGAACACGTGAGGCAATACTGACCTTACGAAATATCTTAGAAGAAAGATTAAGGAAAGGCAAACCTACATTTCTAGCATTTGTAGACTTAGAGAAAGCTTTTGACAATGTTGACTGGAATACTCTCTTTCAAATTCTGAAGGTGGCAGGGGTAAAATACAGGGAGCGAAAGGTTATTTACAATTTGTACAGAAACCAGATGGCAGTCATAAGAGTCGAGGGGCATGAAAGGGAAGCAGTGGTTGGGAAAGGAGTGAGACAGGGTTGTAGCCTCTCCCCGATGTTATTCAATCTGTATATTGAGCAAGCAGTAAAGGAAACAAAAGAAAAATTTGGAGTAGGTATTAAAATTCATGGAGAAGAAATAAAAACTTTGAGGTTCGCCGATGACATTGTAATTCTCTCAGAGACGGCAAAGGACTTGGAAGAGCAGTTGAACGGAATGGACAGTGTCTTGAAAAGAGGATATAAGATGAACATCAACAAAAGCAAAACGAGGATAATGGAATGTAGTCAAATTAAATCGGGTGATGCTGGGGGAATTAGATTAGGAAATGAGACACTTAAGGTAGTAAAGGAGTTTTGCTATTTAGGAAGTAAAATAACTGATGATGGTCGAAGTAGAGAGGATATAAAATGTAGACTGGCAATGGCAAGGAAACCGTTTCTGAAGAAGAGAAATTTGTTAACATCGAATATAGATTTATGTATCAGGAAGTCGTTTCTGAAAGTATTTGTTTGGAGTGTATGGAAGTGAAACATGGACGATAACTAGTTTGGACAAGAAGAGAATAGAAGCTTTCGAAATGTGGTGCTACAGAAGAATGCTGAAGATTAGATGGGTAGATCACGTAACTAATGAGGAGGTATTGAATAGGATTGGGGAGAAGAGAAGTTTGTGGCACAACTTGACTAGAAGAAGGGATCGGTTGGTAGGACATGTTTTGAGGCATCAAGGGATCACAAATTTAGCATTGGAGGGCAGCGTGGAGGGTAAAAATCGTAGAGGGAGACTAAGAGATGAATACACTAAGCAGATTCAGAAGGATGTAGGTTGCAGTAGGTACTGGGAGATGAAGCAGCTTGCACAGGATAGAGTAGCATGGAGAGCTGCATCAAACCAGTCTCAGGACTGAAGACAACAACAACAACAATATACATAAAAAAGAGGATTTTCGGGATTACTTGTGCCATGCATACACAGCTCTCACAGTCAGTAAGTAGTGAGGAAACGCCCCCTGATCGGCAGACTGCGGTTGTCGGCGCACCACATAAGAGGAGACGGACGGGCCTTTTGAGTCCGCAGGGCGACCACAGACGGCGCTCGACAGCCCCCCACCCCCCTCCCTCCACCACCCAGCAACCGCGGCCTCGCGCCCCGGGGCACAGGCACGTCCCGCCACGGGATTACGAATTTCCGTTCCGATCCGTTCGATAACTGCCCCGCCGCTGCCTTCAGCGGAATACGCTCCGCGCCCCTCGCCGAAGGCCAGAAGGGGGCGAACCCAGTCGCTGTACACGGACCCGTCTGCAGACACTTGTGTCTCTTTGTCTTTCGTGACAACTGCATTGCCCCTATTTCTTGTTTTGCACCTCGTGTCTCTTTGTCTTTCGTGACAACTGCATTGCCCCTATTTCTTGTTTTGCACCTCAACGCTCTGCTTTGTTTCACCGCGTGGACTAATATAATACGATCACAGTCTAACGGTAGCGACACTCCCGTTGACATCTGTTATACGCTCCGACAGCAGCGCGCCAAGCGGCCAATAAGTAATACTACTGAATATTATATCTGAGGCCGGCCGCGGTGGTCTAGAGGTTCTAGGCGCTCAGTCCGGAACCGCGCGACTGCTACTGTCGCAGGTTCGAATCCTGCCTCGGGAATGGATGTGTGTGATGTCCTTAGGTTAGTTAGGTTTCAGTAGTTCTAAGTTCTAGGGGACTCATGACCACAGATGTTAAGTCCCATAGTGCTCAGAGCCATTTGAACCATGCCATTATATCTGATGAACGGAAACAATATCGTTTCTATTGATTTGTGAAATGGATTTTTTTCTCACTATCGAGCGCATGCAGCGCAATCAATAGCAGCATTTCATAAGAAGAAGAGACCACGTTTGTCATGGTTTAGCTTTACTATAGACCTTGAAATTCTAACGTAAGCCATTTTAGTTTATAACGTAAAATTTAACAACCCAACTCGCATGGGATGCGTTAAAGAGACACAGAGCAGCACGTACGACCATGCAGAAGGTGTCAGCCGCAATGGTGCAGGAATGTAACGTCCTACCATATTAACACCTTACCAACGTTGCAGCCAGAATGGGAGCACGCTGCACAGTCGCGATGATCACACACCCCACTAAGAATCTTGTGCCGCCTTTTATAATTGAGAGGCACCCATACGCCTTGCTCATACTGTGGCATCAAGCAGGCAGGCGTGCAAGACGAGTGGTCTGCCAAGCGAGTGATTTTATACTTATTTCTCGAGTAACATCAATGACTGATTATGAACTCTAGTACCTACAATTAAGCTACAAATTATTCTCCTGTTTGAATACTACGCAAAGGAAATGGATGACGCACGTCTGACTATTAGGAATTTACACAATTGTGATTGTTCACTACGCTCTGGCAATACCACATTTTCTTTCTTACCCAACGGCTTTGATCTACACGTGGCCATCACACTGAATATGAATGGCGCACACATTTTAAATTCTGGATATCATGACTACACACTATTCGAAGAACAAGGCAACCAATCTTTTTCTTTTCACTATCTTTTTTTTATTCTGATAAATTCTATTATTCTATTATTATATTTTTATACAGGGTGTTTCAAAAATGACCGGTTATTTGAAACGGCAATACAAACTAAACGAGCAGCGATAGAAATACACCGTTTGTTGCAATATGCTTGGGACAACAGTACATTTTCAGGCAGACAAACTTTAGAAATTACAACAGATGGCGCTGCGGTCTGGGAAACTCTATAGTACGATTTTTTCCACATATCCACCATGCGTAGCAATAATATGGCGTAGTCTCTGAATGAAATTACCCGAAACCTTTGACAACGTGTCTGGCGGAATGGCTTCACATGCAGATGAGATGTACTGCTTCAGCTGTTCAATTGTTTCTGGATTCTGGCGGTACACCTGGTCTTTCAAGTGTCCCCACAGAAAGAAGTCACAGGGGTTCATGTCTGGCGAATAGGGAGGCCAATCCACGCCGCCTCCTGTATGGTTCGGATTAGCCCAAAGCAATCACACGATCATCGAAATATTCATTCAGGAAATTAAAGACGTCGGCCGTGCGATGTGGCCGGGCACCATCTTGCATAAACCACGAGGTGTTCGCAGTGTCGTCTAAGGCAGTTTGTACCGCCACAAATTCACGAAGAATGTCCAGATAGCGTGATGCAGTAATCGTTTCGGATCTGAAAAATGGGCCAATGATTCCTTTGGAAGAATTGGCGGCCCAGACCAGTACTTATTGAGGATGCAGGGACGATGGGACTGCAACATGGAGCTTTTCGGTTCCCCATATGCGTCAGTTCTGTTTATTGACGAAGCCGTCCAGGTAAAAATAAGCTTCGTCAATAAACCAAATGCTGCCCACATGCATATCGCTGTCATCAATCCTGTGCACTATATCGTTAGCGAATGTCTCTCGTGCAGCAATGGTAGTGGCGCTGAGGGGTTGCCGCGTTTGAATTTTGTATGGATAGAGGTGTAAACTCTGGCGCATGAGACAATAAGTGGACGTTGGCGTCATTTGGACCGCAGGTGCAACACGGCGAACGGAAACCCGAGGCCGCTGTTGGATCACCAGCTGCACTAGCTGCGCGTTGCACTCTGTGGTTGCCGTACGCGGTCGCCCTACCTTTCCAGTACGTTCCCAGTCCGTTGAAATTTTTCAAACAGATCCTTTATTGTATCGCTTTTCGGTCCTTTGGTTACATTAAACCTCCGTTGAAAACTTCGTCTTGTTGCAACAACACTGTGTTCTAGGCGGTGGAATTCCAACACCAGAAAAATCCTCTGCACGCCTACAGCAGAAAGACGACGTACAGAATGGCGCACCCACAGACTGCGTTGTCTTCTATATCTTTCACATCACTTGCAGCGCCATCTGTTGTTGAAAATTGAAACTACTGTAATTTCGAAAGTTTGTCCGCCTGAAAATGTACTGTTGTCCCAAGCATATTGCAACAAACGGTGTATTTCTATCGCTGCTCGTTTAGTTTTTATTGCCGTTTCAAATATACCGGTCATTTTTGAAACACCCTGTACAATAGTTACACATGAGAAACTCCGCCCAGTGGGCACGGCTTTAAGTTGGTGATTCTCTATCTTATGGTCTCGTAATTATCTAACGCTACAGTGCACTTTCCGGATAGGATGGTGGATCTATTGCTATAACTCACACTTCGACTCTCACACTCATCATCACGAAAATTTACTCCAGACCGAGCGGTAAAAAAAGGAACATGTATAACCCACTGCCTCTGAACCTATCTTGCTATTCTCCTATGCAAACTACACATACTTAAATTACATGAAATACATCACACTGGCATCATAGAATAGTCACAACGTTAGAATCACTTCACTTTCAGCTTTCCCACTTCAGTTAGTATTCATCCCAGTTTCACACGAGACTGCCCCACTTCGTAACTTTTCTTTCCTACTACGAATTCTGGAGGATATATGCACGCCTTCCTGTGCAACACAAGCCAAATGGCGTTGCTGGATAGACGGCTGTCTCACCTTGCTTCTCTCTCAGAGTATTAGAGTTTGAATCTAGCGTCACACGGAAACATAACACGAAAAGTAATATTAAGATCATATTCGTAACACAGGGGAGTCCTCAACTGATAACTTGGACGCGTACTTTTCTTTATCCTTTGCCTCATACACATATTGGGACTCACACAGTACTCACCACGTTGAAGTGCTCGTCTCTAATTTCAAGTCCTGCACGCGCCATTTCTTAAATGTTTCTAACTTATAGTACACACGCCAGTAATTCAGCTTAACTTTAGCACTCGGAAGTATTTCAACTTAGTACTAGCACTCACAAGTATTTCAACTTATTGCTACACGTTGTTTCATTGTGACAGTAGGTCGCTTCCGAAGATTACTACAATCCTCTTAATATTACCTGCCTGTCATTTAATTCTCCCCCAATAGTTCCTGAAATAATTATTCCAAAGTACTCTTAAATATTTCACATGCGTACCATTCTCTTCACGGAGCACACCTAAGACAGGTCTTACCAACACAAGATCCTAGCCAGAGCGCTGAAACATGGCCGTTCTTCAGGTCATCTCGCACCTGTGCCGAGGTGGGGGAGCACCATGCTACCATATTGGTATTCAGGCGCTCAAATCTCAGGTAAAATTTCATCTCTTAGGTTCCACCAAAGGTGACCAAAGGACCGTCTCAAAGATGATCATATATTGCACATTCACTATCTACGGTTAGCAGACGACCATTCATTTCACAGATCTCACTAAATTGGATGTAGGGATTTACTTTCTGGGAGTGCACATGTGATCAATTAAATAAATAAATTTTCCTTCTTTTCTACACTGGTATCTGGCTTCTGTGTGTTAAGTGAAATTGAGTTATTGTTACCAAAAATATGTTGTTCTGAAAAGAATAACGAAGAATGTTGTACCTATTTTCAATGCCGGACGGTGCTGTATCCTTTCACCACTGGCTACCCAAGCAGAAAAAAATGGCATGGTACTATCCTTGCAATGTGAGGGTAGTTCCGAACATTTTTTAAGAAAACTGTATTCGAACAAACGTAGCAAGCCATCATAATAACCAGGAGGAGACCTTAGCCCATGGTGACCTCAAATAGACGACCAAATGCTGTTCCTTTACCAACTTATTGCATTATTATACTCTCCACAATCTGGAGTAACTTACACCAATCCAAATAACAAATAAAACATTACATCATACAAATAAAAATAATAGTGAGATAAAAATTTGCTTAGTTACCGGGATCTCCGTTATTTTTAGGAGTAATCCAAACTTCAGTAATTCTATGACCTTGCAGAACTAGCACTCCTGAAAGAAAGGATATTGCGGAGACATGGCTTAGCCACAGCCTGGGAGATGATTCCAGAATGAGATTTTCACAGGAGAGCTTCTGTAAAGTTTGGAAGGTAGGAGACGAGATACTGGCAGAAGTAAAGCTGTGAGTACCGCTCTTGAGTCGTGCTTCGGTAGCTCAGATGGTAGAACACTTCCCCGCGAAAGGCAAAGGTCCCGAGTTCGAGTCTCGGTCGGGCACACAGTTTTAATCTGCCAGGAAGTTTCATATCAGCGCACACTCGGCTGCAGAGTGAAAATATCATTCTGGTAATGTATATATAGTTTGTGTAGTGTGTCCAGAGACACAGTTAAAATTATTTAACACTGTGACATTAGCTTTTTAAATTATCAAATAACTTGTTTGGCATACAGTGTCGTACACCAGGGGTAATCCAAAGGAGGAAGCACTGTTTTAAACAGACTGGCTTTGTATTCGGGAGGATTGAAGCTCATATCCTCATCCGACCGTTCTGACTTAGGTGTTCCCTGGTTTCCCTGAATCGTGTCAGGCAAAAGGCAGCATGGTTTGTTCTACAAGGCCACGATCTGGTCCTTGCCAAAATACGTCTGTACATATTTGTATACCTACCACCACTAGTCACTTCCTTTCCTGCTGCACTCTCAAATTGAGAGAGGGAGAAACAATTGTCTCTATGCCTCTGTATGAGCCCTAATTTCTCATATCTTATATTCCTGATCATTACTTGCAGTGTGTGTTAGCAGCTGTAGAATCCTTCGTCGTTCAGCTTCAAGTGGCGGTTCTTTAAATTTTCTCAATAGTGTTCCTCGAAAAGAACACCACCTTCTCTCCAGGTACTCCACATGTGAGTTCCCGAAGCATCTCCGTAACACGTTATGTTTGAGAATACCGGTAACAAATCTAGCAATACGCCTCTTGCTTCGATACCTTCCTTCAATCCGATCTGGTACAGATCCCAAACACTCGAACAGAACTCAAGAATACGTCACACCAACATCCTATATGCGGTCTCCTTTCCTAAAATTCTTACAATGAACCGAAGTCGACCATTCACCTTCCATACTACAGTCCCCACGTGCTCGTTCCATTTCATATCGCTTTACAACGTTACGCCGAGATATTTAAATGACATGACTGTGTCAAGCAGGACACTACTAATGCTGTATCCGAACATTGCGGGTTTGCTTTTCCTGTTCATCAGCATTAACTTACATTTTTCTACATTTTAAGAGTAATCTGCCATTCATCGCACCAAATGGAAATATTGTGTAAGTCGTCTGGTATCTTATTACAGTCACTCACCTTCGACGCCTTACCATACACCACAGCATTATCAGCAAACAACCGCAGATTGCTGTCCAACCTGTGCGCCGAATCATTTCTGTACAGTATGTAGAGAACAGCGCTCCTGTCACACTTCCCTGAGGCATTCCTGACGATACCCCTGTCTCTGTTGAACACTCGTCATCGAGGTCAACATACTGGGTTCTATAAATTAAAAAGTCTTCGATACAAATATCTGTGAACCTATCCCATATGCTCCTAATTTCGTTATCAGCCTGCAATGGGGCACAGTGTTAAGTGCCTTCGGAAGTCTAGAGCTGCAGAATCCACCTGTTGCCCTTCATCCATTGTTCGCAGTCTGTCATGTGAGATAAGCGCAAGCTGGATGTCGTACTAGCGATTCTTTCTAAAACCGTTCTGACTCACGGACTTAAGCTTCTCCGTCTGAAGAAAATTTATTATGCTCGAACGCTCAAGCATTATGCATCAAACCGTAGTTAGAGATATTGGTCTATAATTTTGCGGACCCGTTGTTTTACCCTTATTATATACCACAGTGGCCGTATTTGCCTGTCTGTCATCTCCCCCACTGTGAGTCTCTGCCCTATTGTTGTTGTGGTGCTTATTTGACAATGGTCCACATTTTGGTAGACTCTCCTAACAGTCTGGCTCATTATTACCCGTGGTGTTAGCGGACGATGCCTCAGTGGCTGACGTGGTATTACGATTTACACTCCTGGAAATGGAAAAAAGAACACATTGACACCGTTGTGTCAGACCCACCATACTTGCTCCGGACACTGCGAGAGGGCTGCACAAGCAATGATCACACGCACGGCACAGCGGACACACCAGGAACCGCGGTGTTGGCCGTCAAATGGCGCTAGCTGCGCAGCACTTGTGCACCGCCGCCGTCAGTGTCAGCCAGTTTGCCGTGGCATACGGAGCTCCATCGCAGTCTTTAACACTGGTAGCATGCCGCGACAGCGTGGACGTGAACCGTATGTGCAGTTGACGGACTTGGAGCGAGGGCGTATAGTGGGCATGCGGGAGGCCGGGTGGACGTACCGCCGAATTGCTCAACACGTGGGGCGTGAGGTCTCCACAGTACATCGATGTTGTCGCCAGTGGTCGGTGGAAGGTGCACGTGCTCGTCGACCTGGGACCGAACCGCAGCGACGCACGGATGCACGCCAAGACCGTAGGATCCTACGCAGTGCCGTAGGGGACCGCACCGCCACTTCCCAGCAAATTAGGGACACTGTTGCTCCTGGGGTATCGGCGAGGACCATTCGCAACCGTCTCCATGAAGCTGGGCTACGGTCCCGCACACCGTTAGGCCGTCTTCCGCTCACGCCCCAACATCGTGCAGCCCGCCTCCAGTGGTGTCGCGAAAGGCGTGAATGGAGAGACGAATGGAGACGTGTCGTCTTCAGCGATGAGAGTCGCTTCTGCCTTGGTGCCAATGATGGTCGTATGCGTGTTTGGCGCCGTGCAGGTGAGCGCCACAATCAGGACTGCATACGACCGAGGCACACAGGGCCAACACCTGGCATCATGGTGTGGGGAGCGATCTCCTACACTGGCCGTACACCTCTGGTGATCGTCGAGGGGACACTGAATAGTGCACGGTACATCCAACACATCGTTCTACCATTCCTAGACCGGCAAGGGAACTTGCTGTTCCAACAGGACAATGCACATCCGCATGTATCCCGTGCCACCCAACGTGCTCTAGAAGGTGTAAGTCAACTACCCTGGCCAGCAAGATCTCCGGATCTGTCCCCCATTGAGCATGTTTGGGACTGGATGAAGCGTCGTCTCACGCGGTCTGCACGTCCAGCACGAACGCTGGTCCAACTGAGGCGCCAGGTTGAAATGGCATGGCAAGCCGTTCCACAGGACTACATCCAGCATCTCTACGATCGTCTACATGGGAGAATAACAGCTGGATATACACTGTACTAGTGCCGACATTGTGCATGCTCTGTTGCCTGTGTCTATGTGCCTGTGGTTCTGTCAGTGTGATCATGTGATGTATCTGACCCCAGGAAT
Organism: Schistocerca gregaria; assembly: GCF_023897955.1. Lineage (NCBI taxonomy): Eukaryota > Metazoa > Arthropoda > Insecta > Orthoptera > Acrididae > Schistocerca > Schistocerca gregaria. Next base: position 106,046,298 of record NC_064921.1, on the reverse strand, counting down.
GTGTCAATAAAGTTTCCCCTTCCTGGGACAATGAATTCACAGTGTTCTTATTTCAATTTCCAGGAGTGTATTCATGAAGGGTTTATCATTATCTCTAACGGCGGGCGCCTCAGTGTTTTCGGCCCATTGAGAGACTGGAAGGCTGTCCAGTTGTCTCCTCAGCAACGGTCAGTGACTGTCTGGTCTTGGTGGTCCACACCGCCCATGTCCTACCCACCCTTTCCTCTTCTTCCCTCTTCTTGTGTGTTCTGTGTCACTTAGTTTTCTTCCTCTGTTTTCGTGTGCCTCTCTCGCTCTGTCCTTATCGTTTCTGGGTATTGTTGAGTCGCCGGCCGCGGTGGCGAGCGGTTCTAGGCGTTTCAGTCCGGAACTGCGCGACTGCTACGGTCGCAGGTTCGAATCCTGCCTCGGGCATGGATGTGTGTGCTGCCCTTACGTTAGTTAGGTTTAAGTAGTTCTAAGTTCTAGGGGACTGATGACCTCCGCCGTTAAGTCCCATAGTGCTCAGAGCCAACTATTGTTGAGTACTGGGTGAGGTGCCTCTGATAAGCGGCAGGGATGTATTCCTCACCCACTTCCTTGGGCGCCTTCAACTGCTGCTTGGATGGGACACCTCGCTCACCTTTCTTCGTTTCCTTCTTTTTCTTCTTCTTTGTTGCTTTCTGTAGGCTTTGTTGATCTTCGATACACCTTCAGATTTTCTTTACTTGTGTTTCGCGCACTAGGCCCTTCTTTGTAACTTGTGTGTTCCAGATAGAAGGGACTGATGACCTTGTAGTTTGGTCCCTTTAATCACTAAGCCAACCAACCAACCCGTAACCGTTTTCCATTGCAACGTAGAAGCTTGAAATTTGGCTCACTTTCTTCTGTAATGGTGCAAAAGTGTGCCGCCCTGCGATGTCTCGGGCTCGCCGACCCTTCGAAAAGCATGGAGAGAAAACACGAGAAAGGAATGGCAAGAGCTCAGAAGTTCATGTGTGGCGAAGGGTAGGTTAGGGGGAGTTAGAACGGGAATTTTTTTTTCAGATTTCTCGATTTTTATCTCATTATAAAAATTATATGAACTCACGTAGGAAGTATTTTATTTTTTTAAAAATAATCTACACTGGTTCAAAATGTTAAAATTTTTTCGTGCATTACTTCTAGATCTAACAAAATCGGTAATTTTTTATATAGAAGGCTGTGGATTGCTGTTTTATAAAGGTTAAAATACGTGTTTGTATTGGTCATGTCGAGAAGAGAATGGGCACCAGGTTGAGGAAGTTGAAGCCAAGTTTGAGTGACAAGAAACTTTGTGATGGTGAAACTATAAGAGACTGGCTGACACACAAAATGATTGATGAACTACAGCAGTATAATGGGATGGCCTTTAGAAATAACACTGAGGATTTGTTGAAAATGAAGCAGGCAGTATGGACAGCCTTCTTCCGTAGACTGACAAGTGATGAAAAACCAGTACACCGCCTTTGCCCTCTTGGACCTGATTCATGGTGCAATTACCGCAATGCCCGGTACTCAAACACTTCATACAGCCATAAACATTCCATCCCAGCAGCAGTCATGGATATCATAAAACCTATTTATAGAGACCTGGCAAATCCTGAATTACTGAAGAAGTGTCTGCATGTTCAGACTCAAAATCTCTCACCAAAAAAATGTTTTTGTTGCAATGAAGACACTGAAGTAGGGGGTTAGTGGTGCTGTTATTGCTTTTAATGATGGCAACATTGGCAGGGTGAAAGTGCTACAGCATATGAGAATTAATTCTGGAGCAAACGTGAACGGATGGACAAGGATCGCATTGATAAAGCAGAGTATGTAGCACTGCCACTATGGAGTCCAGAAAGGAGACAATAAGAAGATGATATACAGTTTGGTGACTAAAAATAAAAAATTAAGCATATATTAAGTGAGTTACAGTCTTTTGAAACTTCAGAAGCCGTTCCTGAAAATTTACATTTTCTTTTGCATTTTTCCCGACGGCCGCGGTGGTCTAGCGGTTCTAGGCGCTCAGTCTGGAACCGCGCGACTGCTACGGTCGCAGGTTCGAATCCTTCCTCGGAAATGGATGTGTGTGATGTCCTTAGGTTAGTTAGGTTTAATTAGTTCCAAGTTCTAGGGGACTGATGACCACAGCAGTTAAGTCCCATAGTGCTCAGAGCCATTTGAACATTTTTCCCTAAATCTCAGAAACCACTTCGAGTAGAGTATTCTAATTTTCAGGGAGTAATAGCATACATATCCTGAATCCGCTGAACTAAAATAAGAACATAATATTATGTATAATTAAAATTATTTCGGATAACGTGCAAAAAAGTGTACAAAATTTTAATCGTCTAATTAAAAAATTGTATTTCCGAAAGCAGTGGCCGAAATGCAATTATTGTACTTCACTAAACTCAGAATACACAGGTTAATGTCCAGTAAAAGTTTCATGTCAATGGCTGCAGTGGTTCCTGAAATACGGGGAAGCCAAGTCACTAAATTTAACATTGTCGGGATAGCGCGTTCCAACTCCCCTGACGATGTCACACTGGCACGAAATATTATCACAACGCCACCACGGACGCGTAACATGATGGGAAATCGTCGCACACCCCTCCCCCCCCCCCCCCTTACACACACTTCTTTTTTTGACGCCTCCGTAACTAAAGCCAGAACTGCGACTCCTAGACTTGAAATCACGCGGTTTTCTTACGTGTGACCGAGGAATTCGTTTCAGACACGTCACCTCTACGAATCGACACAGAAATTCCTCATAGGGTGCATTAAGGGCATCAGTGTCACCACCCATTTACTTGGGGCGTTGGTTTCTTCACATTTCGCCGTCGCTGTGGCCGAGCGGTTCTAGGCACTTCAGTCTGTAACCGCGCGTTTCAAATCCTGCCTCGGTCCTTGGGTTAGTTAGCTTTAAGCAGTTCTAAGTTCTAGGGGACTGATGACCTCAGATGTTAAGTCCCATAGTGCTCAGAGCCATTTGAGCCATTTTCTTCCTATTTCGTGGTCGAAAACGACGGTTCGCAGTGCTATAAGCAACAGGACGACGTTCTTGACAATCGCTGACGCAGCTGGCACCCCCACAGACCCTTCAGCACTTCTCTAAGGACATCGTTGGTCAGGAAACGCACTGAGCGTGATCACATCACTTTACAGTGCAGTATAACCGCGGTTTTGGTTCTGGCGTACAGAGTGTAACCAGTAGCGACCGTCGAATACCATTCCACAAATTAGAACGCGATCCGAAGCATCAAATCGCGTTTATGCGTTTTCAGCCTTTTGCGCCATCCTTTATCGTGGGCTCGGATGGGCGAGACATTGACACGTGGGTAAATAAAACGGCAAGGGTCCCTCTAAAAAACCCAGTTCGGCAAAACCCTCGGTGCCACCCACACACGTTTGTTGAGCGCTTTATAAATGTACCTACATCTACGTGATTACTCTGCTATTCACGATAAAGTGCCTGGCAGAGGGTTCAATGAACCACCTTCAAGCTATCTCTCTACCGTTCCACTCTCGAACGGCACGCGGGAAATACGAGCACTTCAATTTTTCTGTGCGAGCCCTGACTTCTCTTATTTTATCGTAATGATCATTTCTCCCTATGTAGGTGGGTGCCAACAGAATGTTTTCACAATCGGAGGAGAAAACTGGTAATTGCAATTTCATGAGAAGATCCCGTCGCAACGAAAAACGCCTTTGTTTTAATGATTGCCACTCCAATTCACGTATCATGTCTGTCACACTGTCTCACCTATTTCGTGATAATACAAAACGAGCTGCCCTTATTTGTACTTTTTCGATGTCATCCGTCAGTCCCACCTGATGCGGATCCCACACCGCACAGCAGTACTCCAGAATAGAGTGGACAAGCGTAGTGTAAGCAATCTCTTTGGTAGACCTGCTCTACCCACAATATTATCTATGTGATCGTTCCAATTTAGGTCATTTTGCATTGTAATCCCTAAGTATTCACCTGAATTTGCAGCCTTCAGGTTTGTGTGACTTATCGCGTAATCGAAATTTAGCTGATTTCTTTTAGTACTCATGTGAATAACTTCACACTTTTCTTTATTCAGGGTGAATTTTCACTTTTCCCACCATGCAGATATCTTATCTAAATCATTTTACAATTAGTTTTGATCGTCTGATGACTTTACAAGACAGTAAATGACAGCATCACCTGCAAACAGTCTAAGACGGCTACTCAGATTCTCTCCTATGTCGTTAATATACATCAGGGGACAATAGAGGGCCTATGACACTTCCTTTGGGGAACGCCGGATATTACTTCTGTTTTGCTCGATGACTTTCCGTCTGTTACTACAAACTGTGACCTTGCTGACAGGAAATCACGAATCCAGTGGCACAACTGAGGGGATACTCCGTAGGCACCTATGTACAAAGAAAACCCGCTAAGGCGTCCTAGGTGCCTGTTAGTAGACCTGAGGGATCGAAGGGCTGTCAGAGGGTGAACCACTTCAAACCTCTCCGTACTTACACTCCTTGATATAAAGGATGGGACTGCTCCAACGGTTTGTTCGGCAATCATGTTATGATACAGTAACGTGTCTTAGCTCCTACGTAAGCACATTACGTTGCATTTGGTTAAGTTGGTGGTCAAATGCCAATGCCTTCACTAAGCGATATGGAAATGTGGGTCCTGTTTGATCTAAACAGTTTTCTGTTTATTTATTCTCCAACAATCAGCCACCATCCCACATATGGTTCAAAATGGTTCAAATGGCTCTGAGCACTATGGGACTCAACTGCTGTGGTCATTAGTCCCCTAGAACTTAGAACTACTTAAACCTATCTAACCTAAGGACATCACACACATCCATGCCCGAGGCAGGATTTGAACCTTCGACCGTAGCAGTCGCACGGTTCCGGACTGCGCGCCTAGAACCGCGAGACCACCGCGGCCGGCCATCCCACATATATCGAAACTGATCTACACATTATGAAACACGGCAACAGCTTATACCATAAGATAACGTGAGGAGAAAACTATTATATAGAGTGTTAAGTCCGCTCAGGAGCCGCCATCGGGGACTCACACCACCAGCGGCCCACGAAAAAGTTGGCTGGACGATATCGGCGATCGCCGAAGAGCGGACACTGCAGCCATTCTGAATCCACACAGCGGGTATCCGAGCTGCCGCCTTCGCCGCGCTTAAGAGCGAACACGTTGGGAAGAGCCTGGCGGACAATGAGAAGTGCGCCAAAAACTGATGGACCCCTGCAGCCATTAGGACGAAATGTATGCGCGAAAGCATGTGAGTTCTTCTGGCCTAGCAGCAATGTTTTGCCAGCCTTAGAAATCAGAAATACGACGACAATTCCATCGCCCCACGGGCACAGACAGGAGCGTACAGAAAGCGTGGAGGATTCGAGCAGGGAGCCGTGTGAAAGAAATCGTTCTCAAAAAGATATTTTCTTGGAAGTAAGGACGTTCCTTACAAACCACAGACGCCAGCAGACACTGAGACGAAGCCCAAACGTGAGGCTGTGCAGCTCTCGTGCAGAGATAATGGTTACAGAGAAATAGAGGAGGAGGAGATTAGTGTTTAACGTCCCGTCGACACCGAGGTCATTAGAGACGGAGCGCAAGCTCGGGCGAGGGAAGGACGGGGAAGGAAATCGGCCGTGCCCTTTCACAGGAACCATCCCGGCATTTGCCTGAAGCGATTTAGGGAAATCTCGGAAAACCTAAATCAGGATGGCCGGAGACGGGATTGAACCGTCGTCCTCCCGAATGCGAGTCCAGTGTCCTAACCACTGATCTCGCTCGCTGGTTACAGAGAAGTGTTATGGGGCTGCTCTCACAACAACTTCGGAATGCATAAAAACATCATAAGAGTGTGAAATCGCGAGAAAGACGCCAATTCCCGAGCCACACACCAGTCCACGCCAGACAAGGAATTCCCACTCTGTACGGAGAGGCGTCTCCATGAAACGATGATCTGTCATTGGGCTGCATGGAACATTGAGCCCACCAGTGACAATGCCGAAACGAAGAAAATTTCGAACAGTAGTTGAGCTGAGAGATGGATGATGTGTGAAGGAGAGACAGAGCGGAATCGAGAGGACATAGGCCCTCTTCCACCCATCGCCAACATCCACATTCCGACACGGTGATATCGCAGCTTCGGCCAACGCGCAGATCGTACCTGGGCGTCGCCGCAAAGCCGCGGTTGCTGATGAGTGGCAGCCGACTCTCGACACAGCTGCAAGGCGAAGCGCCGTACCGACGCAGCGCCTGACCCCGACAGCACTACACGGCCCATGGTAACGAATAATGGTGAGACGACTCGTCACCCCCACCCCCCACCCCTCTCTTTCGTCTTAATAACGGAGTTAAGTCCATGCCCAGAGAATTGTAGTTCTGTTTTGTTTTGTGTAAACGGTATCAAAATAAGTAAATTTCATTCGTGTTTTAAACATCTAAGCAATTATTTATATATTATATCAATCCCTTACCCGTAGTGTCTGATTTCATTTAATTATTGATGTAACATCATGTTGGGTGGTATCACAAGTGAGAATTTCCAGAGTTCACTATATATAAAGACTCTATAGGAAGGCTAAAAACATAACAACACACAACACTATGCAACATAACAGACCGTACTGCTTTAAGAGAACACACACACACACACACACACACACACACACTCAAATATCCCCACAGGGGGCTCGCCACACTCTCCCGAGTTCGTTCTTGGCTACCACGCGGTCCCAGCCTTTGCAGCATTTTTTCCCTTCCATGCTGCATGTCTATCCTCTTGCCATTTTTTCGCCTCCCTTGGGGCACAAGTCTGGTGTATTATTGGGAATGTTCTGCATACTGTCACTGATGTGCGAACAGTCACCTTTGTTTTCGCTTTCCTTTCATTGTTTCCCTTCTCCTCTCGTTCCTCTGCGTCGGCGTTTGAGGAACCTCTTTTTCTTCTTCCTCCCTGTGCGGTCCTGAAGGCCGGCCCACGCGTAACAGGTGACTGGCTAACTAGTAATTCCCAGCACCGGGTCGACAGGTAGGGTTCGCCAGGCCCACGGAGGTGTAACCTTCCCAAATTGCCGATTGGTCCATCTGTCAGGTGTTCGGGAGGTGTGACCTGAGGTGTGAACAACCATCTAAGGCGGGTGTGCCCTCTTGTGAAGGGGACCCCCAGTTGGAAGGAGTGCACCATCGGAGACGCTGGCGATCATGGGGGATTTCCTCGCCATGAGTCAACCCTCTTCCCACTCAACATCTACAAAACGTAAACGTAATGAGGCTAATGATTCAAAGACCCTTCCCGCTTCACCATGGTTCCTCGTGGCCTCACGTACTGAAGACAGTCAGTCCTTGGCCACAGTAAAGCCGTTTATTACTCAGAAAGTTGTAGATGAAATTCCTGGCCCTGTGAAATCCAGCTCTCGTTTATGGAATGGCACTTTGCTTTTGGAGACCACTTCTGATTCTCAAGCACAACTGCTTGCTGCCTCGCTTCTCCACGGTTTGTGTTGGTTTAATTTACAGCAGGCTGCTCGATGGTCTAACCGAGTCAAAAACCCAATCTTACCTCTCCAATCAGGGTGTCATTGCCGCCCATCATGTAATGAAAAGGGTAGATTCCTCCCTTGTGCCCTCCTCCACTCCCTTTCTCACCTTTGATGTGCTTCCAACAAAGCTCAAAAAGCAGGCTATGAAATTATCAGTGTCTGCCCATACATTTCAAACCCGATGACCTGCTACCAGTGTCATCGTGACAACCACACTGGAACGTCTTATCGACACCCAGCCAAGAGTGTCACCTGTGGTAGGGTTGTAAATAAGGGCGATTGTCCACCTCCTTTTCCCTGCTGTATCAACTGCAATGGCGACCATGCCGCCTCCTCTCGGGATTGCCCAGTGTATCTTGATTATCAGGCTGTTCAAGAGATCCGGGTAAAGGAAAAGGTACCTTATCCAGTCGCTCGCAAGTTACTGGCTAGTCGTATACACTGTCTTCTCCCGTCTGGTACCTATAGTTCTGATCTTGTTCCACCTCGCTCCGTGAAGGACATGGCCACGCAGACATGCGACCTCCAATTCAGCTCTGAGGTTGTGAAATCGCCCAGTGTCCGGGTAGTATAGCCATCCCCCCCCCCCCCCCCCCCCCCCACATCCATTCCCATTTGGACGTCTCCTTGTACAATGCCCAGCTTGCCCCATGTCTTGAGTGGTCCGTTTATTTCTGACACCTACTCGAGCGACCATTTCCTGAGTGCTATTCGTTTGCTGTTTCCTGCCCCATGCACGTGCACGCCTAAATGGCAGCTTCCTTAGCCTGACTGATAGCTTTACTCCTCCCTGGTGCCCTTCAAAGAACAAGATTTCCCCAGTTGTGATGACCGGGTAGAATAGCTCACAAACGTTACCCTTATTGCTACAGAACGTTCCATCCACCGCACTTCCTCTTTACCAGGTCGTGTCCCAGTCCATTGGTGGACTGAAGCATACCGCGACGCAATTCGTTGCATGGAGACGTGCTCTCCCCGTTTTTAACCGTCACCGTACACTGGCAAACTGTATTTATTATAAACAGATGCGTACAAAGTGTCGTCATATTCTTCAAGAGAGCAAAAGAGCTAGCCGGATTTCATACACTAGTTCTTTTCGCGGTTCCGCACTTTCCTCTGTCTTGTGGGCCAACCTGCGACTGCTCTCTGGGACCAAGATCCATTCCCCAATTTCCGTCCTGACAGTAGCTAACGATGTCATTGTGGACCCTATCTCCAATGGGCCGCCATTTTGCGGAAGTTTCTAGCTCTTCCCACTATCACCCTGCCTTCCTCCATCGGAAACAAGCAGAAGAGGCTCAGGAAATACCCTTCTCCGAATCGTGAGTGCTACAATGTCGCCTTTATTATGAGGGAGCTAGATCATTCTCTCACTTCATCCCCATCCTCCGCTCCAGGGCCCGATGCCGTCCACATTCAGATATTGTAGCACCTTTCTCTTGCGGGCAAGCACTTTCTGCTTAAGACGTACAACAGCATCTGAGCAGAGGACACATTTCCTGGACGCTGGCGTGAAGCCACCGTCACACCCATACCTTCCTTCTAGCTACCGCCTCATCTCTCTTCCAGCTACGTTTGCAACGTGATGTAATGTGTGATTCATGCCCAGCTGGTGTAGTGGCTCCAGTCTACCCATTTACTAACGAATGCACAGTGTGGATTTCGAGCCCGCCGTTCTGCAGTTGACCATCCCGTTACTTTGTGTACCCATATAATGAATGGTTTTCTGCGGAAATCCCAGACAATAGCCGTGTTTTTCGATTTGCAGAAGGCCTACGACACCTGCTGCAGAACTGGTATCCTCCACACTCTTTATACTTGGCACTTCCGTGGTAATTTTTACAAGACTGAGTTTCCAAAGTGTGTGTGGGTTCTGCCTTGTCGGACACCTTTATCCAGGAAAATGGTGTATCTCAGGGTTCCGTCCTCAGTATCATCCTCTTTGCTATTGGCATTAATCGTATCATTGCCTGTCTCCCGCCAAGCGTCTCCGGTTCCCTTTCTGACGATAATTTTGCCATCTATTGCAGTTCTCCGCAGACCTATCTCGCTGAGCCGCGTCTTCAGCGCTGTCTTGATCGTCTTTACACCTCTAGCATCGACAATGGCTTTCGCTTTTCCACTGACAAAACAGTCTGTATGTATTTCTGGCGGCGCAAATGGCTTCTCCCACCACCTCTACATCTTGTGCCTGTTCGTTGAAACTACGAAATTCCTGGAGCTCATGCTCGATAGAAAACTCTCTTGGTCCTCCCATGTGTCTTACCTGGCAGCCCACTTACGTGGTCCCTCAATGTTCTATGTGTCCTCAATGGTACTTCCTGGGGCGTTGGTCGAAGCACCCTCCTCCGTTTGTACCAGTCCCTTGTCCGTTCAAAACTCGACTATGGGTGCTTTGAGTATGCGTTTGCACAACCATCCCTCTTACGCCGTCTCAACACTCCACCATCATGGCATCCATTAGGCCACGCGTGCCTTTTACACCAGCCCAGTTGAGAGTCTGCATGTTGGTAGTTCAGCAGCTTCAGCTTTTCTGTACGAAGTTGAAGGAAGTGTTATCCAACTGGTGCTCATTGGTGCTCATTGAATTAATGTTGCTTTCTCTAATGAATGGGTCAATATCGTTAACAACAAATCTCTTGACGGAATAAATATATCGGGATGAGAGAGTTGGAATTCCGAGACAGTTGAACAACGGCCTACACGAAGTTCGCTAAGATAGATTACACATCTATCTTACCCCCTTTTCATGGCTACAAATATTATATTCTTTGCTCTAAAATACATTCTAAGACAAAAAAGGACGCAGCACGAAGGAGCGTCACAAATTGGTACTTATACAGGTAGCATTAAAAATTGGCGGCTGATGGATGAAAGTGCGAACTGCATCACAATTTCACCGCGCAGGTGGCAAGGTTAGTGGACAGGAGACATGTAAATACCAAGGCAAAATTTTTTGCGAATTTGATTCCTTGTACTCAGTTTGACAGTAACTATGCCTCGAAGACGGGCGCGTAAACAGTATTCGCAGATGTCAGCATTTGAGAGAAGGAGTGTAGTTGGACTAGCAGAAGCTGATTGAAGTAATGGGCGAATTGCTCAACATTTGAATAGGAGCCATGCCACTACTCGACGATGTTGGCAGGAGTGGATGAACCATCGACATCTACATCTACGTGATTACTCTCCTATTCACAATCAAGTGCCTGGCAGAGGGTTCAATGAACCACCTTCAAGCTATCTCTCTACCGTTTCACTCTCGAACGGTTACGCGGGAAATACGAGCACTTAAATTTTTCTGTGCGAGCCCTGATTTCTCTTATTTTATCGTGATGATCATTTCTCCATATGTAGGTGGGTGCCAACAGAATGTTTTCGCAATCGGAGGAGAAAACTGGTGATTGGAATTTCATGCGAAGATCCCGTCGCAACGAAAAACGTTACCACTCCAGTTCACGTATCATGTCTTGGACACTATCTCCCCTATTTCACGATAATACAAAACGAGCTGCCCTTCTTTGTACTTTTTCTATGTCATCCGTCAGTCCCAACTAATGCGGATCCCACACCGTACAGCAGTACTCCAGAATAGGGCGGACAAGCGTGGTGTAAGCAGTCTCTTTAGTAGACCTGTTGCACCTTCTAAGTGTTCTGCCAATGAATCGCAGTCTTTGGCTTGCTCTACCGACAATATTATCTATGTGATCGTTGCAATTTAGCTCATTTTGAATTGTAATCCCTAAGTATTTAGTTGAATTTACAGCCTTCAGATCTGTGTGACTTATCGCGTAATCGCAATTCAGCTGATTTCTTTTAGTACTCGTGTGAATAACTTCACACATTTCTTTACCACTTTTCGCACCATACAGATATCTTATCTAAACAATTTTCCATGTCGTTTTTAGCAACGGAAGACTTTACAAGACGGTAAATGACAGCATCACCTGCAAACAATCTACGAGGGCAACTCAGTTTGTCTCCTATGTCGTTAATATAGATCAGGAACAATAGAGGGCCTATTACATTTCCTTGGGGAACGCCGGATATTACATCTGTTGTACTCGATGACTTTCCGTTTATTATTACGAAACTGTCTGACAAGATATCACGGATCCAGTCTGACAACTGAGACGATACTCCGTAGGAACGCAATTTGGTTAGGAGACGCTTGTGAGAAACGGTGTCTGAAAGCCTTCTGGAAATCTAAAAACGTGGAATCAATTTTACATCCCCTGTCGATAGCATTTATTACTTCATGAGTATAAAGAGCTAGTTCTGTTTCACAAGAACGATTATTTTCTGAATCCGTGCTGACTATGTGTCAATAAATCGTTTTCTTCGAAGTGCTTGATAATGTTCTAATACAGTATATGTTCCAAAACGCTCTTGCAAATCGACGTTTGTGATATAGGCCTGTAATTCAGCGGATTACTCCTACTTCCACTTTTGGTTATTGGTATGACTTGAGCAATTTTCAAGTCTTTAGGTACGGATCTTTCTGTGAGCAAGTGGTTGTACATAATTGCTAAATATGGAGCTGTTTTATCAGTATACTCTGAGAGGAACCTGACTGGTATACAATCTGGGCCGGAAGCCTTGCCTTTAATAAGTGATTTAAGCTGCTTTGTTACACCGTGGATATCTACTTCTATGTTTCTCATCTTGGCAGTTGTTCTTTATTTGAATTCAGGAATATTTACTTCGTCTTCTTTGGTGAAGGAGTTTCGGAAAATCGTGTTTAATAACTCAGCTTTAGTGGCACTGTCATCAGTGACTGCACCGTTATTATCGCGCAGTGGAGGTATTGACTGCGTCTTGCCACTGGTGTGCTTTACGTATGACCAGAATCTCTTTGAGTTTTCTGCCAGATTTCGACACAGAATTTCGTTGTGGAAATTATTAAAAGCATCTCGCATTGAATTACGTGCTATATTTCGAACTTCCGTAAAACTTTGCCAAACTTTGGGATTTTGCGTTCTTTTAAATTTGGCATGCTTTTTTCGTTGCTTCTGCAACAACTATCTCACCCGTTTTGTGCACCACGGGGGATCAGCACGATCACTTATTAATGTAGCGTCAAGAAGGAATCAGTCGACCCAGTGAGACGACAGAATGTGAGGACCGAGCAGTTGACAGAGAGGCACTCCAGAAACCCGGATCCATCATTGCTACCGACCCGACATGCAACTGGTGCCTCAGTCACCACAAGGCCCATTAATAGACGGCTCACAGAAACGGCCCTGGTCTCACGGCACCCCTTGCGTCGACTACAATTGACCTCTGTTCAACAACAAATCTGCTGCAGCGTTGTCTGGCATATTCGGCCTATAATATCGTCGATTGAAACAGAATTGTCTTCGATAATGAGTGACCGACGAAAAAAACTCGAGACGTCCCAGACAGTGGTGGGATACCAACCTGAAGATCTATCACCATACAGTTCGACAACCAGGAATGATGACCTGGGATGCCATTTCATTTCATTGCAGGACGCCTTAGATTGGCACCCTTGGCAGCCTCACAGTACTACGATATGTCGACAATATTCTACGCTCACTTTTGCAAGGCATCCCCGGCTTCAGCAACATAATGCCTACTCGCAGACGATGAGAGTTTCTGCTGCTTGTCTTAGGGGTTTCAAAACCCTATTTTGGCCAAAAATGTCGCCTTCTCTCTCCCTAATTGAGAACGCCTGCAGCGTTATGGGCAGGGACACTAAATCAACTTGGAATTATGACGCTTTTAAGGGCCATATGGACAGAATTTGGCACTAAATCCCGTAAAGGCCATCCAACAAATAGTGTCAGTCAATCCCAAGCCGAATAACTGGTTGCAACAGGTTGTTATGTGAAGGTCTTTCTATTGCATAAATTATAAAAAATTTCTTAAACTGTAATCATTTGCCGGCTGGAGTGGTTGAGCGGTTCTGGGCGCTACAGTCTGGAACCGCGCGACCGCTACGCTCGCAGGTTCGAATCCTGCCTCGAGCATGGATGTGTGAGATGTCCTTAGGTTAGTTAGGTTTAAGTAGTTCTAACTTCTGGGGGATTGATGACGTAAGAAGTTAAGTCCCATAGTGCTCAGAGCCATTTGAACCATGTTTTTTTTGTAGTCATTTGTTTGTCTGCACTTGTACATCACAGCTATCGATTTCCGTCCCATTCGGATATTTCCTTCGTGGTGAGTTCCTTTTTCCTCTACATTTACATGTACATCTATTCTCCGTGAGCCACCTTACGGTGTCTGTCGGAGGGTACTTCTGGTACCACTACCATTTTCGCCTCTCTTCTCCACTCGCGAATGCTATTGGGAAGAACGCCTGACTTTCCGTAATAGCTCTTACTTCGCTAGTTTTCTGGTAATGGGCGTAATAAGTGATCGAACACTTCTTCGAGCGTATGCTTTCGAAATTTCGTCCGCGCGGGTTAGCCACGCGTTCTAAAGGCGCCTTTTCATTGTCCGTATGGCTCCCCCCCCCCCCCCCCCCGTCGAAGGTTCGAGTCATTCCTCGGTCATTGGTGTGTGTGTTGTCCATAGCATAAGTCAGTTTAAGTTAGATTAAGAAGTGTATAGGTTTAGGGAACCATGACCTCAGTAGTTTGGTCCCATAAGACCCTACCACCAATTTTCAATTTTTTTCGAAATTTCGACAGTGAGCTTCTCCACAGTACACGTGACAACGACTGCTGGTGATGTTTGTTAAGCATGTCCGTAAGCATCTCTCGTCGGCTAAAACGATCCCACCAACAAACGTGGCGCTCTTCGATGGATCTTGTCTACCTCTTCTGTCACTTCTAATCTACATCTACATCTACATCCATACTCCGCAAGCCACCTGACGGTGTGTGGCGGAGGGTACCCTGAGTACCTCTATCGGCTCTCCCTTCTATTCCAGTCTCGTATTGTACGTGGAAAGAAGGATTGTCGGTATGCTTCTGTGTGGGCTCTAATCTCTCAGATTTTATCCTCATGGTCTCTTCGCGAGATATACGTAGGAGGGAGCAATATACTGCTTGACTCTTCGGTGAAGGTATGTTCTCGAAACTTTAACAAAAGCCCGTACCGAGCTACTGAGCGTCTCTCCTGCAGAGTCTTCCACTGGAGTTTATCTATCATGTCCGCAACGCTTTCGCGATTACTAAATGATCCTGTAACGAAGCGCGCTGCTCTTCGTTGGATCTTCTCTATCTCTTCCATCAACCCCATCTGGTGCGGATCCCACACTGCTGAGCAGTATTCAAGCAGTGGGCGAACAAACGTACTGTAACCTACTTCCTTTGTTGTCGGATTACATTTCCTTAGGATTTTTCCAATGAATCTCAGTCTGGAATCTGCTTTACCGACGATCAACTTTATATGATCATTCCATTTTAAATCACTCCTAATGCGTACTCCCAGATAATTTATGGAATTAACTGCTTCCAGTTGCTGACCTGCTATTTTGTAGCTAAATGATAAGGGACCTATCTTTCTATGTATTCGCATCACATTACGCTTGTCTACATTGAGATTCAATTGCCATTCCCTGCACCATGCATAAATTCGCTGCAGATCCTCCTGCATTTCAGTACAATTTTCCATTGTTGCAACCTCTCGATACACCACAGCATCATCTGCAAAAAGCCTCAGTGAACTTCCGATGTCATCCACCAGGTCATTTATGTATATTGTGAATAGCAACGGTCCTATGACACTCCCCTGCGGCAAAGATCCCAGACAGATAAAAAATACTAAAAAATCCATCGAAAAACTATTTAGTATACCACTTGTTTGGTGGGTGAATTACATTTCCTTAATATTCTTCAAATGAAGCTCAGTGTGACAATTGCCTTTCTTACAATTTATGCAGTCATTTCATTTTACGTGCCTCTGGAGGACAACTCCTAGGTATTTTATCGTTGTTACTGTTTCCTGTGAGTTTTCAGCAATAGCCTCATCGAAAATTATGGGGTCTTTGCGCCTGTTAACGCGCAGTGTGTTACATTAATTTACGTTAACGATTAACTGTCAATTCCTGCACCTGTCATCCACTCTACGCATGTCTTTCTCACTTTTCATTATAGTTTTCTAGCGTTATGACCTTCCTGTAGATATTAGTATTGTCTGCAAAATGCCTCATCGAGCTTCTGACGTTACTCACTAGATCACATCTTATTATTGTTATATGAGTCGAGACCCTGCAAGATCACGCAAATCATTCCGTCTCTTTTGGGCGATCTTTCTGATCCATGAGTCTCTCATTTTTCTCCATATAGTCTCCACTTTCTTTCGCTCTTCAGTTCACTTGGGACTACATTCTTTTACCTAACATTTCACTGTATAAATTTCTGTCTTCACTTTCTGCTGGATCCATTTGTACTTCTTCTAGGTTAAGTTTAACTTGTGTGGTCCATGATATTCTTGGTTTGACCTTCTGTATGTATGTCTGAATTCCGTTGCTGAGTCCTGTTGATGGTCCCATGTCGATGAGCCCGTAGAACTTTAATTTTCTTCTGACATCTCCTGCTACATTTTTTATTTTCTCTGTGGTTTTCCTTGAGCGTAACATGTATTCCTTGTGAGTGTATGGGTTTTATTTTGTCAAGTTGCGCAACGGGTTGATCCAACAAGTACCCTTTGGCTCCTGCAAGAAACAATTTCCACCTCACACTACTACGGAAGTCAGACAGACGCTCCTAATGTACCAACAAGAACTGCTTGAAAAACATTCAGCAACAAATATCTTCTGGAGTCGTCCGCTGTAAGGAAAAAGACACAAAAATATTCTATATTCTTACGTAACTAGTGGAATACTTGGGTACTGGAGTATTGCTAGTTAGTGTAAGAAAAACATTAAACGAACGAAAAATATTATTTACTGCAAAAAAATTCTGAGAAATCAAGTGAAACTTTTTCTTATAAATTAATAAATGTCCGGGTTCTTTTCGGAACAGTAGATTGCCTCTTTATGGATAGGAATGCTATTATTTTACAAAGTATGGAAAGGTTCTTTTCTCCTTTTTCTTTAAGAATGTTATTTACTCGGCAGAATGGCTGAGATCCGTGCCTACACAACTTGAATAACTTTTCTAGGTATGGTCAAGGTTGTCGCATGAGAAATGTAATGGAGTGTACTGTTAAGGAGGACAGATGGGGCTCGCATACGCTGTAGCACACAATACCATGAGCTGCGATAACTGCTGCCTGAAGCGATGCAAGCTGACAAATAACACAACTATCTCTTTATATCTGGATTGACCTTCGCCAATCAAACTCTCCCTACACCTCGATGAAGTCATGGACTCCTATCCGCCCCTAGTCTACCTATTGGCCTGGTACACCGTCAGATAACCAGTCCACCACGATGCCATTCAATATTCGGTTGCAGGCGTTTAACTAGTACTCTGTCCATGTTCACACCGCACAATAAGGGTGGCGCCAACATAGTGAACAACGCTTATCGCAAGCGACTCAATATAGAGTATCACTCCAATTTGCTAACGACAGAGGTGCTCTCCCAGTGAAGTGGTGAGGAGAGACTTTGTTCCTCGCTCTTTGCATACACATACAAGCGCACTTTCTCTCGTTACATCTTCCCGCTCCAACAGCGACAACGGAACAGCCCCTTTTTCTGGAAAAATTGCAATGGTATATCATTCGCTGTCTTCCTTTACTCCTCTGGCTCTTTGTGTCAAATTTTCCGCCAATCAGCGTTGCTCTTTTAAACGGGAGAATGCGGAAATATGTAGCATCTCCGTTAGGCTTATGTTGTTCTCCTGTGAGAACTCTGTAACTACGCAGTCAGTCCGTCAAAAAATGCGTCTTCTGGGTGCTCCCACACAATGTAGCAGAATTTGCTTTTAAGTCGAACATGGGGGTTGTTATCCCTTCGCTCTACCAAAAGCTGTCCTTTCTCTGGGCGGTCGCTCCGGCCGAAGTAGGTGTGTGTTGACCCACCCCTCTGAAGGGACGGGCCTCCCAGCGGGCTGGTTGCCTCTTTAGAACGAAAATTCCTGTGGCCGACATGTTGTCTACACCAACCTCAACTTTTTCAACCTCGGTGCACACTTGCGATTTACTTATTAGATTTGCATATCGCTTACATGAATTCATACAAAATCGACTCTACCTTATCGAGTTTGGGTTCGAATGAAGCGTCTTGATGTGCAGAATACGATTGTGAGGACGGAATATGCAAGAAATGAAGATCAGGAGATCACGCCACCTTGCATCCTCTTTTGTCGCCTTGGGCCGACAATTTTTCTCAGTATTTCTACCTTCAGTATGCTTTCCATGCCGCTTTTCATATAGAGTCTTAGTGTGTCACTTGCATATATTATTTCAGGCTTGATTACTGTGTTGTAGTCTCTGACCATTTTTTGAATGGGCATGTATATCATACTATATACATAATGTGCTTTACCTTAAACTCTGTAAAGTTTTCGTAATC
Source organism: Schistocerca gregaria (assembly GCF_023897955.1). Lineage (NCBI taxonomy): Eukaryota > Metazoa > Arthropoda > Insecta > Orthoptera > Acrididae > Schistocerca > Schistocerca gregaria. Next base: position 106,028,324 of record NC_064921.1, on the reverse strand, counting down.
GAGCCCTCTGTGAAGTCTGTTCTACTCTTACAGGTTCGAGGACTTCACGTAGATATTTGAAATGTGTAACCCTGTTTATAGTGCTCTATTTGAAGGAATGGGAAAAGAACTGAACACCCAAGAAAACTGGAAACCAACACAGCTAGGACCATATCCAGGACAAGATACTCGTAAAAATCTGAAACTCAGCTTTCACAGAGGACCTGGCCGTACTCTCACACAACGAAGCAACATCAGGAAACAAATAGAAATACTAAAAGATTGTGCAGAAAAAGATGGCCTGCAAATCGCTTTCCAGAAGTCTGAATTCTTCTGCTAAAATTAAACATACCTAAATTAGACGCTTGCCTGGCATTCGCCAACTTTGTACTAGATGTTCTTGTGTTCTATGGAGTAAGCATGCTGAGAAAATTTTGTAAGTGACTTATAGCAGAGAGATCCCTCTGTAGTTGCTCACATTCATCCTATCTACTTCCTTGTGCAGTGGGTGGAGTACTCCTACGATTAACGCTGCCGATTTCGTCCCATTGAGAATAACATATTAAGCTCTACCTCTTAGAAATCCACGAATCCAATCACAAATGTGATTTGGTAGTCGGTAAGCTCAAATTTTGGCCACTAAAGAGCAGTTTGTGAGAATTTATGGTACCACTTTCAGCTGAGTGTTTTACAGTTGAAACTTCCTGGCAGATTAAAACTGTGTGCCCGACCGAGACTCGAACTCGGGACCTTTGCAAAGGTCTGCCAGGAAGTTTCATATCAGCGCACACTCCGCTGCAGAGTGAAAATCTCATTCAGGAAACATCCCCCAGGCTGTAGCTAAGCCATGTCTCCACAGTATCCTTTCTTTCAGGAGTGCTAGTTCTGCATGTTTCGCAGAAGAGCTTCTGTAAAGTTTGGAAGGTAGGAGACGGATACTGGCAGAAGTAAAGCTGTGAGTACCGGGCGTGAGTCGTGCTTCGGTAGCTCAGTTGGTAGAGCACTTGCCCGCGATAGGCAAAGGTCCCGAGTTCGAGTCTCGGTCGGGCACACAGTTTTAATCTGCCAGGAAGTTTCATATCAGCGCACACTCCGCTGCAGAGTGAAAATCTCATTCTGTTTTACAGTTGTTTACTCCAGGCAGCCTGTTTCGATACTACACTGCCATCACCACCAGACCCCTATATACGAGAGTTGTCGGGAAAGTAAGTTCCGATCGGTCGGGAAATGGAAACCACAGTAAAAACCAGAAACGGTTTATCTGCAACAGTTAGGTACACCTTCCACCTACTTCTCAAATAGTCACCGCGACAACTTCAAGTTTTGTCGTAGTGTTGTATCAACTTCCCAATATCCCCATCATAGAAATCAGCCTCCTGTGCTTCTGGTCAGTTATCTACACTGGTCTGCAGCTCGTTGACTGTGGAAAAATTTTGCCTTCATAGCCAGCGGATCTTGTGAGCGGAGATGAGACACAAGGAGAGCCAGTTACGAACTGTATTGTGGGTGATCAAACACTTCTCATCGGAAACGCTGCAGGAGTGTCTTCATTGTCCCTGCAGTGTACAGTGGAGAAGGAACTGCTTGACAGTTGTGTTATGCGAGATGCATGACAAAGGCGAAATCTCTAATCAGGCCCCAATACTTGGCAGGAGACACTATTCCCTACGCATCTTTACGTGCTCACTGTTCATTTAAAACTGAAAAGAACGACGCGACTCGATCGACGGGCATACTAGAGACACTTCCCACCACATCTGTGCAAAGCTTTACCGGATTTTCCCACTGGTTTCCATTTCGCGACCAATCGGAACTTAATTTCTGGACAACCCTCGTATACCAAATTACCAACAACATTAGTAATCGAAGAAACATAAAAAACAGAGTTACAATACATGCTGCCAAAAGCTTCTTCCTTAATAGACAATAGACATATAACTTAAGCATATCATTAGTTAGACTAAGAAATCATGCATAAATAGCAATTTTGTGCAGTCATAAATTAAGTGTAAATTTGACATGGTTACAAAACTGGTCTGTTGCTTAATAAGAGTAGCCAGCCATTGAGTAAATCGATCTTCCAGACTAGGTACTAGCATCGCTTTGTAAGGTGTCAGGCAAATCCAACACCTTCCATGGAAACCCTGACATGATAAGCAAATCCAGTAGTATGTCACATAGCTCCGAATAAATGGTGATATTAAATTAACCAAAGTAATACGAGTAACGAGTGAGCAAATGGAATACCACAGACTAACACAAGAATGCCTAAATGCATGTGATAACTTCCCATCGTGAGACAGATGCAGTTCCGAGGGGAGAGACGAGAACAGAAGCCCAGAGCAGAACCGTGTTAAGCTGAAGGCCCTACGATAAGGGACGAACACCCACGTCGCCAGCTAACCGCTAGGACCCCCCCCCCCCCCCCCCCAGCCTATGTTAAAAGCTAGAGCCCTCCAGAAGAACAGTATAGATTTTGCGATAACACAAAAGGGGCCACCCAGCTGCAAGTTTTAGCGTGAGACTTTTTCGCGTCTCTGTTACGTCAGGACCACCCCCCAGCCCATGTTAAAAGATAGAGCCCTCCAGAAGAACAGTATAGATCTTACGATAACACTAAAAAGGACCACACCAGCTGCAAGTTTTAGCGTGAGACTTTTTCGCGTCTCTGTTACGTTGCAAACTTTAAAAACATTGCCCCACGACGAAAAGTATAACGTTTCTCATTGGATGGACAGCATTTTTGTAGGCAGAGCTTAAGGTTAACATTGAGACCCTGATTGGTCAGATGAAAACACAGCCAGATAGTTTTTTTTTAAACCAACTTTGGTAAATTGTACTAAGGAGAAGTTGGGAGGAGTTGCTTCCGAGACGGCGAGGTGAGCGGAGCTGTGCTGCCTGCCGCCCCCTGACGAACACCGACAATGTAATGAACGAACGCGACGCCGCATAACAGCGTATAAAGCTTCACTCAGAACTGCAGAAGTCTGTTACACCCCCTTTTTGCGTAATACTAGTGTCGATCGTCAATTGAAGCTCATGGTGTTCACATTTGCCACTTGAAGCAAAAATCTGAAACGCGATGATTTTTCTGTTATATAGTTATTGAGAAGCCACATCAGCCACTGTAATTTACGACAAGTAAACATAGATTATAGATGTAATATGGCATAGGTCATCCTTCGATCCATTGTAGAACTTGGAAACCCATTCAGGAAATATTCGTTCACATTTTTGTTGAACACAGATGGTTTTTACCATACTGTATTAAAACATTTCCTTTCATCAATAGTCCAAATTATAAACAATGTTTTATGAGTAGAATAAAATTTCGAATGGTAAACGTAGCTGCTTTTTCGACGTTATTTTACGAGCTAACAATAAATAGGAAAGCCTTGAACCCCTTCCACTAAATTTAGTTAGTATTAAGATTCTTTTACAGGATGTGCAGTGAAGCAGATGCTGAAATCATTAAGTCTTTTGGTTATATCATCGCTAGTCTCACTGAACTCTACTGAACTCTACATGTCATGTGCGGTCTGACGTCTCCATACCAGCAACAGGTCCCAGGTTCAAACTAGTCAATTCCCTAAAAAAACACGCTCAGAGCGTCGTTGCACGAAAGTGGTAGGGAGACACGATATAGAACAAATACACACCACGCAGAATGTTAGAAAATGGCGACCCTGCCCGGGTGGTAAAATACCATGATTGAAGGTCGACCACATGCGTAACTAGGTTAGAAAAATATCCTGTTTAAAAAGTTTTCGTAATTAAAAAAATTTTTTTTTGAAAGGCATAAACAGTTGATAACAGTAGCTACAGCGATAGATAGTGAGACATTCTAGCAGAGACAATAGCATAATTAAGTTATGAATTTTAAAAATTGTTAGAATTAAGTTTTCTCCTCAATGCAAGCGCACAGTTGGCGGATACATCGTTAACAAGTTGGTTCTGACCCAACAAGTAAGTAAATGGATTGTCAAGTTGTGTGTGCAAAAAGTTTATGAACAGCGTGAAATCGTATGAGCGCATGTTGACGCGAAGTAGGGCGCGTGAATTGCTTTTAAAACAGAAAATAAGGGATTCGGAAAGATTAGCAATGGCAGATCGAGACCTTGACCGAATTGAGGTAGGGACCCAGCATGAAAATGGACAGAGAATAGAGGACAGTACAACAGACGATGCAGTATCGCGAGAAATAGGACATATAAAGCACCATAACGAGGATAATGTACGTCAAGGCATAGAAAACATAAGTCAGAATACGACAGAGGGGCAGGAAACTAGAGACACAGTCGATGAGGATTCTAATTTGCGTCTTGAATACGTAGAACCCATAGTACAAGTAATCAGAGCTCCCTCGCCACAGAGTACAAGGAATGCTAGCAGAAACGTGTCACAGCACAGTTCATTGCAATCGGTTGCGAACCAACTCTTGGGCGAAACCACAGAGTGTAGGACGTCGGAAGAAACGTGCGATTAAAGAACAAAACAAAAAAATTCAGCTACACCTAAGTCATATTGAAGACGAGGCAAAAGAATCTCGAGAAGTGATAGGAAACTTAATAACAGGTCACAATCAATTGAGAACAGACATTGACAAGGTTCAAGCGGACGTACAAACATTGAGTAATGACATTCAGGACGAGATCAAAACATTACGTAACAACACCCAGGGAGAAGTAAAGAAACTAGAGAAACAGATAAACGAAATTACTAGACAAGCAGCAGGTACAGCGCGTGAAGTTGTTGAAAACAGTGTGTTACACAAACGTATCACAAAAGCATCGCTGTAAAGATATGATAACCGCATAGTCAAAATAGAAGCGCAAACGAAGCGACAATTTCAGAAATTGCGAACGGCGTAGTGAACAGGATCGAACAAGCACAGAGTCTGCAACCACATCCGTATCTGTAACAACAACGGAAAACAAGCAGTTAACGAAGATATTACGCATTTGCGATTCCAATCACAGGCGGAAAGTAACATACGTGAAATTAGACAGCCTGCACAGCAACAAACACGTTTCGAAATTCTTGTAGAACAAGCGTCATCACCAACACATGCGGAACCACAAATGTAATGAGACGGAAATCGGTAGATGTTAACTACATGTACATTCAAATAAATGATTACAGTTTCAGAAAAATTGGTAAGCGATAGATGTGAACTACAAGTACATTCAAATAAATGATTGCAGTTTCAGAAAAATTGGAAGATTCATTGAAGGGAAAGAGCGTCACAAATTGAGTAAGTGAATAATGCGTTGGTCCGCCTCTGGCTCTTATGCAAGCAGTTATTGGGCTTCACACTGATTTATAAAGTTACTGGATGTCCCCCGGAGGGATATCGTTACAAATTCTGTTCAAAAGGCACGTTTCATTGTCAAAACCCCGAGCTCCTTAGAGGGCTCTCTCCATAATGCTCTAAACGTTCTCAGTTTGAGACAGATCCGGCGGCCTTGCTTCCCAAGTTAGTGTTTTACAGTCACGAAGACAATCAGTAGAAATTCTCTCCCTGTGTAGGTGAGCATTATCTTACTGAAATTTAAGCACAGGACAACTCTTCATGAAGGGCAAGGAAACGTGGCATAGAATGTCGTCGAAGTACCGCGGTGCTGTAAGGGTGCCGTGGATAAAAATCAAATGGGCCCTGCTTTGAAAAGAGAGGGCACACCAGACCATCACTTCTGGTTGCCAGGATGTATGGCTGGCGACAGACAGGTTGGTATACCACTGCTATCTGGGCGTCTCCAGACGCGACTTCTCTGATCATTGGGGCGCAGTTTCAAGGGAGGCTCACGTCACTACAGATAGTTCTACTCCAGCCACTGAAGTTTCGGCCTAAGACGTACCTTGGGACGTCCCAGACAGCGGTGAGATACGAACCTGACTTACCTGCCATACTGCCCCTTTCGACAATTGTTGCGTGGTTTTTACCATCTATCCAAGGAAGCATAAGATATGATTCATCTGTGAGACGCCCTGCTAAACCTACAGGGCAGGACAGGTAGTTTAAATTGTGGAAAATAAAGGGCTGTCAGTTACACTCGAACATACAACATTATTTATTTGACCAAACATTACAAAAGCCAAAAAAATTTTTAAAAAAACACAGCATTAATTTACCGGCTGAATGCGCCATACAGTCTCATATCTCAAGGGCAAGACCACTTTAATTTAAAATCAGCTGAATGCAAATAACTTAAGACTGAAACCAAAATCAGAAATTTAAAAGGCAGAAGGTCTTATATTAAATCAGACCTTAAGAGCAAAACAACTTTAATTTTAAAATCAGCTGAAGACCAATCACTTAAGACTCAAACAAAATAAATTTTTAAAAGGCCAAGGCCTTACCTTAAAACAGTTCTTTAATTAGGCTGAAGGCCCAAACGATCTTACGCCTTAATGGCAAAACAACCTTAATTCAAACATGGCCTAGAAGTCATACAAAATACAAACAACAAGAACAAATAAGAAAAGGCAGTACACCCAATGGCGCTCAGAAGTTTCCGAGGGTCGGCCTACAATTCAAACACTAACGCTCGCTTAGGTGAGACAGGCAGTCGGCCCAACATTTCTCAATCCAAGACAGACAGTCAACGGACCCACCGACAAGATAGCTTCCGCTCCACCCGGCCAGCACACAACAGGGAATTCAATGGAACAACGTAGAGGGTATTTGTACCCACAAACAATTATACATTGAGCTGCCAAACTACACGCCATGCTGGACAGCGACAACACGATTAGGAAAATACACTGCCTGAATTTACGTTAACGGCCAGGGCAGGTAACGCAATGTTAGCGGCAACAAGGCAGCAGATTCCACTGGTGCACTTCAATTCAAAATAACCAAGTACAATTAAACTCCACCGGAGGGTGGCTAAAATTTGCCAACTTCAAAACACACGTTGTTGCTCGCGGGGATGTCCCAACAGCCGACAACGAAATCCAAACGACACAATGTGAACAGTAGTGACTGGCTGGTAGATTAAGTCAAAATTCAACTTTAGTGTCCAGGATCGGTGAGCCACGGATCTCGTAGCAATGGGAAGATCAGCACACACTCCGACCGCGCTTGGACGCCGCCAGCGGCCTCGGCCAAACTACGCACCACGGAGACTTCCTCGCTGCTCCACGCCAACCGACCAACTGCTCGCGCACAGCACAGCCGCAAACTATAAGCGCCAGGCCAAAGATAGTACAAGGTGCGAATATCGACACACGCCGCTGCTGCCACTCGCGGAGACAGAGGATAACAGCATAATCGCGTTAACTGCGGGAGACTAAACACCGAATAGCAACCAAAGTTTAATCCAACGCATAACATGAGGCACCCACAGCTCAATCTGAAAAGGCTACCTACTCCCAGGCGGTGGGATTTCGGTTGCCAAATTGATATACTCGTACAAATTCCAGCCTTCGTCGCAGATTAACAACAGTCAGTATGATTGCATTAACCAGGCTTCTGCTGCGAAGCCCCATACGCAGCAACGTTATCTGAATGGTCATTGAGGAAACTGTTTGTAGCCTCTTGGTTCATCTCGGCAGTCAGTTACTCAACTGTTGGACGTCTATTCACTCGTAACATCACCGCAACCGTCATTCATCCCAGTGACCTACAGGATGTGGTGCACCAAACTTGCCTCAATGTCGGTTTTGGTAAGCGTCGTTTCGCCATGCACAGTATACTTTAATTATGGTGGCAATTAACCTATTTACAAACTTAGCCTTCTCGGAAATACTTCCACCCTTGTCCCAAAACCCAGTGATCATGCCGTTTTGGACGTCAGACAAATCGCTCCATAACCGCATTAGGACAACGACTACACTGTTGTCTGCGATAACCCCCCCCCCCCCCCCCCCCATGCAACAAACTTTATATTCCCTCTGCTTCTAGTGTTCCCACCTGCTGAACAGAGGCGGTGGTCACATTAAATGTGATTTAATGGTATATCTCACCATCGATACATCCACAAAAGTTTTTCATCTTAGGCCTTGAATTTATTTTATATTTGTTCTTTGAGTTTTTTCTTTGTTCTTTTCGAGAACTATAATTTTTATTTTAAGAATTTATTATTTAGTTATTGATTATAGAGTTTTTGTTGAATGAACTTTTTTATTTGAATGGCTCTATGGTTGTTATAACTTTAATTTTGGATTGAATATCCCTTGTTTTTATGTCTTTTGTTATGTATATTTCTTCTTTGGTAATTTACTATAGAGAGAATTATATGTCAGGAGAAAAAAATATAAATCATTTTATTATAATTGTTTTAATATTTATTCTTTCGATAGGGTTTTTAATTATTAGTCCTAATTTGATTAGAATGTTATTAGGATGGGATGGTTTAGGTTTGGTTTCTTATTGTTTAGTTATGTATTACCAAAATGTAAAATCTTATAGTGTTGGTACATCAACTATTGGAACAATCTTCTTGACAACATGTCTACTTTGACACTCAATAAACCAGTTCTCACCAAGACACCACGTTGGAAATGAAGCAGCAGCATGATATTGACACTTCGTTAATGTAGTATGATTATTTTTATATATTTCTATTTATTGGTTAGGTACATAATTGTTTTCTAGTATAAATAGTACATTTGACTTTCAATCAGAAAGATTGATTGATCCGTCTATGTTTATTAAAAAATTGTTGGTGTTTGGTACATTCTTTCATGTTTCTGTCGAATATTGTTTTTATAATTTGTGTATATTCATATGCTGATTTGAATTTAATTAGATATTATTTTGGTATGTTCTTTAATAATTACAATTCATGTTAATAAACATAGAACAACTACTATAATTCATAATACAATCTGATTGATAGGATAAAATTGGATACCTTGGAATGGTGTTTTGTTATAGAATGGTAAAATTATTAAGATTCTAATTGATAAGTTATATGTCTGCACAACCAGAAGAAACTAACGATCAAAGTCCGAAAACAATTTATTGGACTGTTCAATTAACCAAAACAAATTCTCCAAGTATAACACCAACACAAAACAGTGATCCATCTTCGAATCACAACTACGTACAAGAATAATATAGAAAACTACTGAAATAATTTGCTACTAGTCTCTGCCAGAGACTTCTCCAATATACCAAGCCTAATCCAGAGATCAGCGAGAAAATCCAAGCCGGGTTGCCGGGGCGGCAGCTATCCACGTCTGCTGGTGGTCGATGAACTGCCGATGTGCGGCCGAGCGCCGGCGTTTATAACGCTTCGGCGGATGAGTAGCTCGGAACTATTTTCCATCACGTGGCTTGACGTATGAAAATAGTTCCGGGATCTGTAGCGACCTCTTCCTTATGTTTATGTGGGCCGCTAGTGGCCCCTGGTGGCCGCTGGTGTCTTTGCTGTGGTGTTGTTGTTGTTGTGGCCGTTCATAAATATTGCCTTTCGGTTATGTAGTGCCACCAATTATAATAGGCATTACTATGAAGAAAATTATTACAAATTATAAATTATAAATCTGGTCATCTTCAATTAGAGATAGAAGTTAATCCCAAAATGCAGTGACTGTCTACGAAGTTCCACTATTGGTGTCTGGTCCAGCTGTCTGGTCCAGCCGTGATGACGCATCATGACCGGTTACATTGAATAAAGAAATTCAAAACACGCTCCTGAAGTTGGTACCACCAATTCTTATATGGGGACCCCGTCGTGCCATTTCCCACAGTAGATGGACATAAGAGCGTAACTCTGTCGAATGCCTTCGATTAGTGAAGAAACCGCTGTTAGCTTATTGTTGTTGTTGTGGTCTTCAGTCCTGCGACGGGATGGTGCAGCTCTCCATGCTACTCTATCTTGTGCAAGCTTCTTCATCTCCCAGTACCTACTGCAACCTACATCCTTCTGAATCTGCTTAGTGTATTCATCTCTTGGTCTTCCCCTACGATTTTTCCCTCCACGCTGCCCTCCAATACTAAATTGGTGATCCCTTGTTGCCTCAGAACATGTCCTACCAAGCGACCCCTTCTTCTAGTCAAGTTGTGGCACAAACTTCTCTTCCCCCCAAGCCTATTCAATACCTCCTCATTAGCTATATGATCTACCCATCTAATTAATCTTCAGCATTCTTCTGTAGCACTACATTTCGAAAGCTTCTATTCTCTTCTTGTCCAAACTATTTATCGTCCATGTTTCACTTCCATACATGGGTACACTCCATACAAATACTTTCAGAAACGACTTCCTGACACTTAAATCTATACTCGATGTTAACAAATTTCTCTTCTTCAGAAACGCTTCTCTTGCCATTGCCAGTCTACATTTAATATCCTCTCTACTACGACCATCATCAGTTATTTTGCTTCCCAAATAGCAAAACTCCTTTACTACTTTAAGTGTCTCATTTCCTAATCTAATTCCCTCAGCATCATCTGACTTAATTCGACTACATTCCATTATCCTCGTTTTGCTTTTGTTGATGTTCATCTTATACCCTCCTTTAAAGACACTGTCCATTCCGTTCAACTGCTCTTCCAAGTCCTTTGCTGTCTCTGACAGAATTACAATGTCATCGACGAACTTCAGAGTTTTTATTTCTTCTCCATGGATTTTAATACCTACTCCGAATTTTTCTTTTGTTTACTTCACTGAGTGCTCAATATACAGATTGAATAACATCGGGGAGAGGCTACAACCCTGTCTCACTCCGTTCCCAACCACTGCTCCCCTTTCATGCCCTTCGACTCTTATAACTGTCATCTGGTATCTGTACAAATTGTAAATAGCCTTTCGCTCCCTTTATTTTACCCCTGCCGCCTTTAGAATTTGAACGAGAGTATTCCAGTCAACATTGTCAAAAGCTTTCTCCACGTCTACAAATGCTAGAAACGTCGGTTTTCCCTTTCCTTACTCTAGCTTCTAAGATAAGTCGTAGGGTCAGTAGTGCCTCACGTGTTCCATTGTCACTGTCAGCTTAAGTGTCAGTTAAAACTGAGTCCCCGCCCGTCCGGTAAGGACAGAGCTGTTCTCAGCCGGAGCAGCGAGCGTTTTACACGCGTCCCTCACAACAGGTTCCCTCTCACGCGCGAGTGCGCCGGCCTCCTCGGCGCAAAACTTTATAGCGGCGGGATTTGGAGTAATCTGTCGCTCGGATTTATGGAACGCGGCGGACGCCCTGCGGGTCGCCGGGGTTCTCTCCCGCTATTCGCGGGCCCGCAAATATTTTGCACCTCGCGCATCTTTCGCGTTTCCGACCCCTTGCCGCGCGCAGCGTATTTACATCTCGCCGCCATTGTTTATGCCTCCCCCGCAGCTTCGTATTTTATCTACTTTAGCGCTTATCTGTCCGCCGTTTGTTCGCCGGCGCTACCGCCGCCTCTGCCCGTCTGCTTTGTCTCGCCGCGACATTTCGCGCGCTATTCGTCATCGCGCATTGTTCCCGCCAGCCGGCCGTCGAGACGCGATTATCGAATGCGATTCCGTAGTGCGCGGCTGCGCTAGGTGCTCCGGAATATAACTGTTTGCAATAAAAGCAGACAGCGGCGTCGCAGTGCATTCAGCCGCGCCGGCCATTACAAAGTCATCTGCTGGCGCTTCACGCGCACCGGTAACCGGCCAGGGCCGTCCTATTCACGGACACCACTCGCGCGTGTCTAAAAGTCAAATTCCGCAGCGCCAGCCGATCGGCGACACAAAAAACAAAGGGCCGTGAGCATCTAAGGAATTTTCTGCTTGGAATTACAGTGTATGCAGGGCATGACGAGGTCAGGCTGTCTCGCCGACAGAAATGCCGTAACTCTGCTTACTGCCTAAAGCATTTCATGTGTGCGTATGTGAAATACACATATCAAGCTTTCGAATACGTAAAAGAAATGTGTACATGTGACTCTATATTAATTTCGACATACTGTATTTTTTTCTCTCTTGTTAAATAACTCGTATTGTCAAATCAGAATAATAATTGTATTTTATCGTGTCCAGAGACTGTAATTACACTTGTCGAAATATCAGTCGAGACATAATTTCAACCTTTTTTTTTTTAACAAGTGAAACTAGCTGTTTTAATGTTTGTTAGACATATTAGCGCCCTGAAACTTTCTGGCAGATTAAAACCGTGTGCCAGACCGAGACTCGAACTCGGGACCTTTGCCTGGCAGAAGTAAAGCTGTGAGGACGAGGCGTGAGTCGTGCTTGGGTAGTTCAGTTGGTAGAGCACTTGTCCGCAAAAGGTAAAGGTCCCGAGTTCGAGTCTCGGTCCGCCACACATTTTTAATCTGCCAGTAAGTTTCATATCAGCGCACACTCCGCTGCAGAGTGAAAATCTCATTCTGGATATTAGCGCCCTTTTTCTTGTCTGGTGTCGAGCTGTGAATATGTAAGTAGCCATCTGCAGCTACTAGGCCGAAATACACTCATGCTCATAAATTAAGGATAATTGCAGAATGTGGTGCCGCCCAACGTGCCACTACACAAAACTGGCGCTAATAGCATAGGCACATAGGGAACACACACGACACATTTCTGTAAGTCCACGGGCCGCGCAGGATTAGCCGAGCGGTTTAAGACGCTGCAGCCATGGACTGTGCGACTGGTCCCGGCAGAGGTTCGAGTCCTCCCTCGGGCATGGGGGTGTGTGTAACATTGTAAAGCGATATGAAATGGAACAAACAGGAGAGCACTGTGGTTTGGAAGGCGAAATGTCGACTTCGGTTTATGGGGGGGGGGGGGGGGGGGGGGGGGGGGGGAAGTGTGGTTCATTTGTAAAAGAGACTGCATATAGGACGTTAGTGCGACCTGTTCTTGAGTAATGCTTGTGTGTTTGGGATCCACAACACATCGGATTAAAGGAAGACATTGAAGCATGTTAGAGGCGGGCTGGTAGATTTGTTACCAGCAGTGTTGAACAGCGCGCAAGTATTACGAAGATGCTTCTGAAAGTGAAATGGAAATCCTTGGAGGGAAGACGTAGCGGATCCAATGTTAGTCAAACAGACCTTTGTAAGACTTCGAATCAGACGAGGGAGAAGAGACAAATAACCATCTTTTGGAGATTCTAAAATCACTGGGCAAAGTAGCACCCAAACAATTATTCAATTGGTGTGTAATATCTATGGGCCTAGAGACATACAATGCGACTTTCGGAAAAATATAACCCATATAACGCCAAAGAAACCAAGGGCAGATAAATGCGAGGCTTATCACGCACAACTTTTAACGTCTCATGCATCCATGTTGCTAATAAAAATAACACACAGAAGAATGGAAAAGAAAATGGAGGAGCTGCTACATGACGATCAGTTTACCTTTAGGAAAGGTAAAGATAAAGAAAGGAGATAGGCAGTTCTGACGTTACATATGATACTGTAAGCAAAACTTAAGAAGAAACCAGACTCATTCATAGCAGCACCCAAACGTTTATTCAACTAGTGTGTAATATCTATGGGCCTAGAGAGACACAATGCGACTTTCGGAAAAATATAACCCATATAATGCCAAAGAAACCAAGGGCAGATAAATGCGAGGCTTATCACGCAAAACTTTTAACGTCTCATGCATCCATGTTTGCTAACAAAAATAACATACAGAAGAATAGAAAAGAAATTGGAAGAGCTGCTACATGACGATCAGTTTACCTTTAAGAAAGGTAAAGATAAAGAAAGGAGAGAGTAGTTCTGACGCTGCGTATAATACCGTAAGCAAAACTTAAGAAAAATCAAGACTCTTTCATTGTATCCATTGACCTAGAAGAAGCTTTCGAAATTGAAAAATTGTGCAAGACGTTGCAAATAGGAAAAGACGGGTAATATACGAAATGCACAATCGCGAAGGAGGAAGGAGAACGAAACAGTTGAATTGAAAACGATGTGAGACAGGGATGCAGTCTTTCAACACTCCTGATCACTTCATAGATCGAAGAAGCAATGATGAAAACAACAGAAAGGTTCAAGAATAAAATTAAAATTCGGGGTGAAAGGATAACAATGACAAGCTTCGTTGATGACATTGCTATCCTCAGTGAAAATGAAGCAGAATTACAAGATGTGATGAACAGAATGAACAGCCTAATGATTACAGAATAATGACTAAGGGTAAGGCCAAGAAAGCCTAAATTAGTGCGGTGTAACCGAAATGAGAACAGCCATAAACTTAACGTCAAAGTAATTGGTGACCACGACGTAGACAAAGTTGAGGGATTCTGTTAAGTTGGAAGCAACATAACACTAGATGGACGAAAGAAGGAGAACATAAAAAAACTGAAAAGCACAGGGAAAAAAGGGTTTCTAGCTAAAAGAATTCTACTAGTATCAAACATAAGCCTTAATTTTAGGAAGATATTTCTGAAAATGTATGGTTGGAGTGCAGCAGTGTATGGTAGTGAAGCACTGATTTGGGGAAAACCAGAAGAGAAGAGAATCGAAGCGTTTGCGATGTAGTACCGTCATGGTGAACGAGTACTCCATCGACAACTCTAAGAGGTTGTTCACGAATATCTTCTGAGTATTCTGGAATAAGGGACCCACGGTCTTTGACAGCTCGTTATAGAGTTACTGCATTTGATTTTTTTTTTTTTTTTTTTTTTTTTTTTTTTTTTTTGTTCCAGTTACCACTGTATCTGTATTCCACTCTGCAAATTTCGACAGTATGTGCTCTCTATCTTGTTTGGAAAACAATTTGGACTAATCACTAACGGTTCTTGCTATTTTCGTTTTTTGTTCATAAGTCTTCTGATTGGTTTGTTGTAGCCTGCCATGAATTCCTCTCTTGTGCCAATCTTCATTTCAGAGTAGCACGTGCGTCGTATGTCCTCATTTCTCTGCTGGATGTATTCCAATTTGTGTCTCCCCTACGGTTTTTACCTTCTGCACTTTTCTCTAGTACTATGGAGGTTATTCAGTGATGTCTTAACATATGTCTTATCATTATGCCTCTTCTTCTTGTCAATGTTTTACACTGCTCAAACATATTATGTTCCTTTCTTCGCCGATTCTGCTGAGGACCTCCTCATACCTTATTTTATGCCAACCTAATTTTCAGCATTCTTGTGTAGCGCGACATCTCAAGCGTTTCGGTTCTCTTGTGTTCCGTTTTCCTCACTAGTAGACTTCTTTCGACCAGGAATGTCTTCTCTGCCTGTGCCAGTCTGTTTTTTATTGCCATCTTGTTTTGTCCATCATATGTTCCACAGCTTCCAAGGTAACGGAATTCTTCAACTTCGTCTAACCCGTGGTCAACAGTTTTGATGTTAAGTTTATCGCCATTCTCAGTTCTGCTACTCTTCGCGAGTTTAGACTTTCTTCGGTTTAGCCTGGCTCTGCATTCTATGCTAATTAGACTTTTAATTCTATGTAACAGATCTTGTAATCTTCTTCACTTTCATTGAGGACAGCAATGTCATCGGCGAATCTTATCATTGATATCCTTTTATCCTGAGTTTTCATGCCACTCTTAAACTTTTCTTTTATTTGTGTCATTGCTTCTTCAGTGTATAGGTTGGACAGTAGGGTCGAAAGACTATATCACTGTCTTATACCGATTTAATCCCAACACTTCGTTCGCGGTATTGCAATACTTTTGTTCCTTTTTGGTTCGTGTACATACTGTATATCACCCGCCTTTCCCTGTAGCTTACTCCTATTGTTCCCATAATTTCGAAGATCATGCACCATTTCACAGTGTAGAACGCTTTTTCTAGATCAACAAATCCATTGAATGTATCTCGATTTTTCTTCAGCCGATTGCCTCTCTGGTGCTTTTACCTTCCCTAAAGCGAAACTGATAGTCATCTAACAGAGTTTCAATTTTCTTCTCCATTCTTCGCATCTAGTTTCCCCTGATATCTTTGGAACTATGTGGATGATATTTTTCCAAAAGTCTGACGGGGCGTCTCCAGTCTCATAGGTTCTATACACTGACTTGCCGAGTCGCTTGATTGCCCCTTGCCCCAACGATTTTATAATGCTCAGTGGAATGTTATCTATCCCTTCTGCTTTATTTGATATCCAGTCTTTGAGCTCTTTTAAACTCTGCCTCTAATACGTGATCCACATCTCTTATCCGACTCCAATTTCTTTTTCTATCACGTCATGGGACAAGTTCTCCCCCTCACAGAGGCCTCCGACGTACTCTTTCCACCTATCTGCTCTTTCCTCTAAATTTAACAGTGGAATTCCCATTGCACTATTAGTGTTACCACACTTGCTTTTAATTTCTGCAAACGTTATTTTGACTTTTCTATACAGTATTTTGAGCCAGTCCTTCCAACGACCATTTCTTACTGGATTCTTCACATTTTCCGTGCAACCTTTTCCCACTGACTGCTTATTTATTTCATTCCTCAGTGATTTCTATGGCTATATTCTTGTCTTTCCCTGAACATTTCTGTATTTCCTCCTTTCGTCGTTTGATTGAAATATTTCTTCTGCAACCCTTGGTTTCTTTGGAGTTACCTACCTTGTACCCATTCTGACTACCCAACATCTGTGACTGGTCCTTTTAGAGATCTCCACTCCAACTGAACTGCCTTTTATGATATTCCTTACCACAGTATCCACATCGTTCACAGACTTCAAATGCCTCTCGACATTCCTCAGTACCTAGGTATCCCACTTCCCTCCACACTGATTCTTTCGTATGATTCTCTTAAACTTGAATCTACTCTTCATTGTTACTAAATCGTGATCTATGTCTACATCTACTCCTGCTTAAGCCTTACACTACATTATCTGATTTCAGAATCTCTGTGTGATCACTATGTAATCCAGCTGGAATTCTCCCGTGCCTCTGGGCCTTTTCCAAATATACCTCCTACTCTTGAGATTCTTGAATAGAACATGCGCTATTACTATCTGAAATTTTTTGTAGAACTTCTTTGTGCTGTTTCATTCCTACAGCCTAGACCATGTTCTACCGTAACCTTTTCATCTATTACTTTCCCTACAACCGTGTTCCAGTCCCTCCTGAATATTAGATTATTATCTGCATTTACTTGCTGAATTCCTTGTTCACTATCCCTATATACTTTTCATGTCCCTTTCTCCAATGGCAAGGTTTTCAGGTATACCAGAATTATTGTTGTCGGTGTTGGCTTGTTGTCTGTGTTCGTTTGCTGTCGAGTCTGGTAATAACAGTCCTGTCACTAAACTGTTAGCTGTTGCTCACTCTGTGCCATGTCTTCCTATTCATAACGAACCCTACTCCCGTTATAACATTTCCTGGTTCTGTTGATATTACCGCATATTCGTCTGATCAGAAATCATTTTCTTTCCGTTTGGCTTCACTGACCCTCACTATGTCTAGATTTAGCCTTAGCATTTCCCTTTTCATATTTTCCAGCTTCCCTACTGATTTATCTCCCACGACGGGGATGCTTGATAAGAAACAATAAGACACAGATAAACAAGAACCACAGTAGAGAGATATAATAACAAAGGAAAACTCTTCTCAATAAAAATGAATACAACTTCCCAGACATTAACAGGCATACGCCAGGACCATCCAGTGAACAAACATAGTGGGATTTGAAGGCTATGCCACTGATAATCCCTAACGATGGAGGTTGAGCGTTGGGTGCAGCTGCCCGACAGGTACGTCTCTGGATATCGCTGGAAAATCGTAGGTCGCGTTGCGGAGCCTCAGGACGGGTTCTGACCGATGGACTGCTAAGAGCCACCACATGAATTGGTCCAGAGCTCCGGTGGAGTGAACTACCGAAGTGTTGCCTAGCGGCGCCCTGTGTAGCCAGGTAGAGGAGGAATTCGTGCCGATCCAGTTCCGCACACGTGACACGGCGGAGGAAATAGGCCTCTGGTGGCTTGTCCTAACATCTGTCGCCCTTGTTGTGATCGACGCAGTGCGGGGAGGCACCACCTTGTACGTATGCAAACCTGTGATGCTTCCGTGTGTGAGGGGTTGCCGACACCTTTAGGCCAGCGGCGTGTACACGGAACCTACCACGTTGAAACTTCTCGCATTCCACACCCCAATTCGCAGAATGTTAGCATTTCCCTGGTTATTCAGCCTTTTCCTATGGTTACCTCCCCCTTCGCAGTCCACTCCTGGAGATATGAATGGTGGATTAATCCAGAATCTTTCGCCAAAGGTGAGACCATCATGATACACTTTTTAATTATGGGCCACATGCCCTGTAGACACATAGTGGGCGTCTTAAATACAGTGGTTTATATTGTGTTCTGCATCCTCATGCTGGTGATCATAACTGATTCTTGTGCCTTTGAGAGGTAGCTTAGCATCTCAAGGAAAAAAGAGTGCACTAAACCTCTGGCCGTTCCTCTGCCCTCTTTGACATGACCATCGGCAGAACAAGGATGCCTTTTTATGCCAGCACTCTTCAGCCGCCTTTGAAGATGATTTTCATCAAAAAATTAAGCAGTGGCTGGATTCGAACCCATACGTTTTTATAACTATTCAAAGACGCTACCCCCTCTTTTTTAATTTTAAACCTATTTTAAGATGTTCTTTTGTAAATCCATATACAAAATCATTGTCATATAGAATCACCAGTTTTGTAAAATGCACAATTCACTTATTTTAAAAAAATATTTTTATGTTATTTATGACTGCAACTATCCCCGCAACTTCATGTACATAAATATACAATATGTGAAGAAGGACACTGATAGTAGAGGTATCCGATTGAACTTTGGCGTTGAAGAACTGTCCATATGGTCCAACATAACAAGTCCAAGTCCACCCACAATAAAAAGGAAACTGGGCGCTAATCCTTCCACTATAAGTACTGACAGTTAACACGATACGGCATGAATGCAGCCGGTCCCGAATGACCATGTTCATCCCTTGCCTACCCAACACCAGGCGGTTTAACAGTTACGTCGTAAGTAAAATAACGCCTTTTATCAGGAAGTATGGCGCCAGCGCAAGAGACAATGTAGTCGTTGCAGGCGGTTGATGAAACTATGCTGGTCGATTTATTTTTATGTTAGGAGCTTCTAAGACATAAAAATGTATTGGATACATGAATCCCATCGTTATATTCGCAAAATTATTCCCTCTGCCACTTTTTTTTTTTTTTTTTTTTTTTTTTTTTTTTTTTTTTTTTTTTTTTTTACAAGACCCAACAACTACTTTACATCTTGACACATACACAGAGGGGACACGCTTATGTATCTGTGGAACAGTAGCCCTAGACCATGGGTTCAGCCTCCGGCAATGCTACGACTAGTTGTACGTTAACAATGATTCAAAGCAATAGGGACAGATTTAGTGATGAGTGATAGACCTAATGTGTGGATATACAGAATGCGATGGAGGAATACCACAAAGGAATAGCACAGGGACGCTATGATGAGTTTTCCAGCAGAGGCGGTAATCTTATCGCTGTATTTTTGCATCTGTGCATTGTCGGCTAAGATAAACCTTAAATTTCCGTGTTAGAATGATTGCATATTGCTGTCATTTTCATTGATAAGCATTTATTTTCACATAAACTAAGGTGACTGCGGTAACAAACCGAATGAATGATAATTACATTATTATGAAAATTAAACCAGCCGCCGGAGACTGTGGATCCATTGTACCAAAATAATACTCGGAACGTTTCCTTGAACAACTTGTGAAAGTTTGTTGGTGGAGTTCTGTTTCAACCTTTATAATTAGTTTAACGAATTTATTATGATATTATTTTAGTTTGAGTCAAACTACGAAGTGTTTTATTTCTTTTTACATGTTACGTGTACGTCATGCAAACGTAGCCATCTAGAGTGCCCTGCTTATCGCCGGCCGCCCATAGCGGCGGGAAGCCTGAAGCTGTACCACACCTCTTTCGGAGGTTATGACATGATAATGAAACAAGAAGAATGAACATTGTCGTATGGTACATCTATTAAAATATATTCAGTCTCTTCTTGGACGCTATAGAATCAAGTCCTTTTTTTGTTTTGTTTTTAGAATCAGTCAGGAGTTTTTATTACGTGGCCTACTTTGCATATTGTTCTTGAAAATAAATATAATTAAAGCGTTCATGAAAAATAATTGAATGATGCGTCTCTTACAGCTCTCTTATCTCACCTTCTTGCGAGACGAGACACACATGAAAAAAGCAATTGGCCAGGGATGCACCTACATCAGAGACTCACATAATGGACAGGACAGCACAATCCATAAATGCAAAGAAAACATCACTTTCAACATAAAGTTGTTTATTATTATTATTTTTTAATGACACATGTACGTTTTTTTCTAAGTAAGTGAAAACTAGACGTGCAATTAGTGATGGCAGACTTGGTTTCACTGCTCTATTACTTACACTTTTCGGAATACTTGGATTTTACATAATGGAAACGGTGCCACAGTTTCTGCTGTAATGCACAGAGCAGGCTTCAGGATATTGCAGGTAACCCGCATTACGGCAGAAGCAATGGCACCGTTTCCACTGTTTAAAGTTCAAGTGTTCCAGAAGGTGTAAGTTTTAGAGCAGCGGAACCAGGTCTGCCATTGCTAGCTGCTAGCTAGTTTTCATTTCCATAGAAAACCCTACATGTGCTATAAAAAAATAAAAAATAAATATACATAACTTTTGGTTGGAAGGGAGGTTTCTTTACATTTATGGGTAGTAAAAATGTTTCAAATGGCTCTAAGCACTATGGGACTTAACATCTGAGGTCATCAGTCCCCTAGAACTTAGACCTACTTAAACCTAACTAACTTAAGGACATCACACACATCCATGCCCAAGGCAGGATTCGAACCTGCGACCGTAGCGGTCGCGCGGTTTCAGTCTGAAGCGTCTAGAACCGCTCGGTCACAGCGGCCAGCCTTTTGACACCTTACCGTACACCTCGTCACCATCAGCGAACAACCGCAGATTGCTGCCCACCAGGGAGCGAAGTATGTGATGTGAAAAGGCCGTATTCATAATCCAGCGTTTTCATTAATAATGTTCAGCCTCTGTCGTCTTCTTGAAAATGACGAGGACGTATTTTGGTACGTTTGGTTAGTTTCCCATCTTTTCTTCTCGCAGTGTACTTTTCTAGTTCGTCTGGTGCGAAATTTAAAGTCAATTGACAGAAACGAAACCACTGCAGTAAAAGTAAACAGCCCCACCGAAATTCATGTACCGTATATAAAAGAAACTATCGCTTAAACCATTGCACTTATGAATGAAATGTCATTCCTTTCCGCTTTAGACTATAATCAGAATAATAAGTACGCGCGTATGCGAAATAAGCTGGCATTTTTTATCTAAACGCTTCCACCAGAAGCTAATGCTTCGGGCAACGAACATGGCAGATCGCGGATTCAGGTCTGCGACGTCATGAGAGCTCCCCTTATTATACCTCGATGGTTGAGTGTCTAAACAGGATCGCCGGTCATCTGGGCGGCGTGGAAAATCAATAACCGAATTTAGATTTACAGCTACTAAAAGTAACTATAGAAAAGAATTGTCCTTAATATACTATGCGAACCCGCAAATTTTCACAAATTTACTAAAATACAGTCAAATTGTATCAAGTGTCAGACGAATTTGTGGCAACGACGGGGCAGAACACGATCGTAGCATCATAAGCTGTATGATGCAACGAGAACCATCGGGGGCAAAAGCACACCATCCACGGTTTTGAGACTGTACCATTTATGTATGCTCCTGAGTTGTGTTGACCTTATGGTGACCCTACTTTATTAGTGCTGTACCCCCCCTCCCCCCTCTCCCTCCCCTACGCTCTATGTATGAATATTTGGCCCAAAGCACAAATTTTCATTGCTGTAGCAATGCTCACTCACTACGCTGACGTCCATTTCTTCATAAAAATTGGAAGATTTTGAAGGAATGCCCCACCATAACTTCACGTTCCGTGTTTTCAGTGTTCCAGCCTGTAAAATCGATGCTGAAAACAACGGAACCCTTAAAGAGCGCTAAGACGTCATAACCAAACCAAAATTTGATGTTCGCGATAGTAATATACATTTCAGAAATTGTGCAATGCGCTACGGTCGCAGGTTCGAATCCTGCCTCGGGCATGGATGTGTGTGATGTCCTTAGGTTAGTTAGGTTTAAGTAGTCCTAAGTTCTAGGGAACTGATGACCACAGCAGTTAAGTTCCATAGTGCTCAGAGCCATTTGAACCATTTGAACCAATTGTGCAATGATGAAGTTTTCAACTGGTTGCCATGAACAGTCGTTTAAAGTAACTCATTTTCCACTGAAGCTGCTGGAGGCCACCATTTTCTTCGAATCACATCGAGGGATATCACAATTTGTTTTTTCTCCACAGTCTGACCATGCCTTGAAAAATCTAGAGCCCAAGTACTCAGGAGGAAGGAACGACTTTTTTAGACCTAAAAAAATTCATTAGATCAGACTTGAAAACATAGATTAAATAAAATTACTAGATTTCATGCCCAAAGAGAACAGCAGTTTTACATGAAATTCAAAATTATGATAACGAGGAGCATACAGCACTGGGACAGGTCATAACTGCCTGTGCGGTGCATTCAGTATCGTTTCTGATTTTAGTTTCGCACTAATAATTACAAATTACACAACAGTCAAACAGACACTTTTGCCATTAGACTATAGGAGAAAATTTTGTGGATTAACGTAATTAATAATAATCCTAAATATTAATTAAAATTTCATAACATAAATTGGGTATATTATTTCTTTGTAGGAAGTATAGGATGTTGATTGAAACACAAGTCAAACCTATTTTAATCTTACCCTGCTGCATATCACTATTAACATTCTCTGTCGTTGCACAAATTTTGAGAGCTTCGAAAGGCGTAAGATATATACATGAAAAACTTTTACTTATCTTCATTATCTTGTTGTTGCTGTTGTTGTTGTTGATGTTGTTGGCTTCAAGTCTTCTCTTGCAGCTGAAATTTTGATTTAATTTTCTGGGGTCATGAAGCCGAAATAAATGGTGCAGATTTGCCTGTTGACATGAATTTCTTTTTATTTTGTCCCATTCTTCGATTTTATAATTTTCACTTCTATCACGCCACAAATTACATTATTGGTGACACAATCAAAAACACGTCAGATTACGTCAGAGGCTTGCCTACTACTACTCCTAACTTGCCGCAGTACTAACCATATTCGAAAGAGTTAACAAAGCAAAATAGTTAACAAACTTTCTTGACACAAAAAGAACCTTTACTAATTTAAATCATTATTTTATAAATGAGGCCAGAATTAAATGTAATTGGAACGGAATGACTTAACACCTGTATGTCTAACTTTAAAATCTAAAGGGAGTGGAAGGGCTGATGCTATAAAATGTACATTTCAATTCCAATGGGTCTGTTAATTAAGCACAACAATATCATTTAAAATTTGACAGATACCATTCGGACAAGATTATTTAAGAGACGTTTATTACATAAATCATAAGCAACTTAATAAATAATTTTAACAACAACTCTAGTTAAGACATTATTTAAGACCCTTTCAGCCGGACGATGTGACCGAGTGGTTCTAGGCGCTACAGTCCGGAACCGCGCGACAGCTACGGTCGCAGGTTCGAATCTTGCCTCGGACATGGATGTATGTAATGTCCTTAGTTTAGTTAGGTTTAAGTAGTTCTAAGTTCTAGAGGACTGATGATCTCAGATATTAAGTCCCATAGTGCTCAGAGCCATTTGAAACATTTTTAAGATCCTTTGAATTAACATTACATGCAGCCCACGATTTCCTACCAAATTTGACAGAAGCCATTGAGGCTGACTTTAACAAACAAACCTGAACAATTGTAAATGTGTAACAACAGTGGCAAGGTCCAAGCTTGTAAGGCCGAAGTTTAAGCACGAACGGTGGAACCGACTGAGAGACGTAATACATTGAACCAGAATGTGTCTCTGTCTACAACCCACGTCGAGTAGGCCACCAAAATGTGAACCAAGCAAACGCTACCAAAGAGGAACACACGAGCTCAGGCGAAGTCCACCGCCCGTAAGCCAAACTTCCAATCTAAAGGGATGTCCTGTGCTTCTGTTGTTCACTACTTCAGCTCACTGAAACACAGACCACACAAGATGACAGGAGTAATAACATTTAAGAGTGACTAGTAAATTTATAAAATCAAGGCTAAACAACAACAAATTTCACTCGCGAGTGCTTTCTTTAAATAAAACAGTATTTGATAAACAAACACTAAGGGTGGGAAATGAACTGGCTCACGAGAACCGGCACTCACTAAAACTTAATGACACACATTTGAAAATACACCAATCTTATTTGGAAACAGAGCACACGCTTAGTAGGAGGCCTCAAATGAAATAGAACAAGCTTCACATCGCACGTCGTGCAACGTCTTACAATATCAAGAGCGAACACAATCACAGTAAACGAAGTGCTCTTAGTAATTAGCGTACTTAAATGGGTGTCTTGATGCTGGGGCGATTTTGCGAAGATGCCAGACAATCACTTCGCAAGACTATAACAGCGTGCCCCTCCAAGGAAGCAGGCACATCCACAGTTCACGAGGTTGCCGGAGAATGCGCAGCGCCGCCAACTCCCGCCGCCTCCCAGTACAACCACGCGACAACCGCCGCCGCCCGGCCTCAGGCACGCCGTCTTCGCTTCTGTCCGCCAGCCAATCGCTGACTCGCGCAACGCCGCGTTCCGTTCTCAAGCGTTGTGTCCTCCATTTACTCGCGGTCGGCACTCGCTTAATCTCGAGCCAGCACAAGCCCAAAGACAAACCTCAGCACTAGGAGATCGATCGTACTCATGTCAGAGATACTACTGGCGCCAGTCCAGCCAGGGCTCATTAATACACTACTGGCCATTACAATTGCCACCATGAAGATGACGTGCTACAGATGTGAAATTTATCCAACAGGAAGAAGATGCTGTGATATGCAAGTGATTAGCTTTTCAGAGCATGCACAGAAGGCTGGCGCTGGTGGCGACACCTACAACGTGCTGACAAGAGGAATGGCGTTGCCTGGTGAAACGTTGTTGTGATGCCTCGTGTAAGGAGGAGAAATGCGCACCATCACGTTTCCTACCGCGATTGCGGTTTATCGTATCGCGACATTGCTGCTCGCGTTGGTCGAGATCCAATGACTGTTAGCAGAACAAGGAATCGGTGGGTTCAGGGCGGTAATAAGGAACGCCGTGCTGGATACCAATGGCCTCGTATCACTACCAGTCGAGATGACAGGCATCTTATCTGCAAGGTTGTAACGGATCGTGCAGTCACGTCTCTATCCCTAAGTCAACACATGGGAACGTTTTCAAGACAACAACCATCTGCACGAACAGTTCTACGACGTTAGCAGCTCGGAGACCATGGCTGCGGTAACCCTTGACGCTGCATCACCGATAGGAGCGCCTGCGATGGTGTACTCAACGACGAACCTGGGTGCACTAATGGCAAAACATCATTTTTTCGGATGAATCCAGGTTCTGTTTACAGCATCATGATGGTCACATTCGCGTTTGGCGGCATCCCGGTGAACGCACATTGGAAGCTTGTATTCGTCATCGCCATACTGGCGTATCACCTGGCGTGATGGTATGGGGTTCCATTGGTTACACGTCTCGGTCACCTCTTGTTCGCATTGACGGCACTTTGAACAGTGGACGTTACATTTCAGATGTGTTACACTCGTGGCTCCACCCTTCATTCGATCCCTGCGGAACCCTATATTTCAGCAGGCCTGCACGAGCCTTTCTGGGTATAGAAAATGTTCGACTGCTGCCCTGACCAGCACATTCTCCAGATCTCGCACCAAATGAAACCGTCTGGTCAATGGTGGCCGAGCAACTGGCGCGTCACAATACGCCAGTCACTACTCTTGTTGAACTGTGGTACAGTGTTGAAACTGCATGGGCAGCTGTACCTGTACACGCCATCCAAGTTCTATTTGACTCAATGCCCTTGGGTATCAAGGCCATTATTACGGCCAGAGGTGGTATTTCTGGGTACTGATTTCTCAGGATCTATGCACCGAAACTGTGTGAAAATGTAATCACATGTCAGTTCTAGTATAACATATTTGTCCAAAGAATACCCGTTTATCATCTGCATTTCTTCTTGCTGTAGCAATTTTAATGGCCAGTAGTCTAATTAGCGTTAGATTACACAATTAATAACATGAATCCTAAGTATAGGCAACCAGAAATTCCGTAATTTCATTAATATTTTCAAAAGAAGAGTAGTTTTAACTGCACGTACACGGAACTAACAAATTAATTTCTTTTTGCATATTTTAGCATGAAACATAACACATCGTAAAGAAAATCATATGAAGTTCATTCAGTTCATACACAAATATCGATAGTATACATGGTATCGGTTATCTCTGTTTAAAGAAAGGCGTTGTTGGAGAAAGGTGACCCATTGTTCTATGAGACAGGTGGTTTATCTGTAAATGCGATTTTCACAAATAACCATAGTTCTCAAAACTTTGTAATTATGCTTTGGCCACTTGTGGTTCTCGGTACACCATGTTCCTCATCATCATTTCATAAGCAAAACTGAGTCTTTTCACTTCAGAATGCGCTCAGGAACCCTGATAAACGTCTCCAGCGCAGAAAAAATGTATCTTCCTCAGCGCGGGAAATGAAGCGAGGGCCATTCCATTGGCAGAGAGCTGAGCTGCAGCACCTGTCCCGAGGCGGAATGAGAGACATCTTCTTCGGGTCGGCGTTTTGTCCTCGTCGGCGTTCCTACCGCACCTTCCGGAGGACCGCGCTGCGTGACAAAGGAGGAATTTAAGGCGCCGGAAACGGGGGGCAATTTACTGGCCGCCACCGCCACACTGTCACTACTGTCCCCACCTCCCACCTCCCACCCCCGCCGAAAACCCCTCCTAACTCCTCGTCCAACTTTTTTTTTTTCTCCCCTTTCTGTTGCTTTCTCTTAGCTCGGCGCAAGTCCCGTTTCATATCTGTGGATTTATAATCACAATTTCGAGTCCTCTTAAGTTATGCAAAGTGAATGTTCTTTCTGCATTTCAAAGCGTGTAAATCTTGGTCCACCCCTGCTCCCTGCGTGCAGTGCCGCACTGCCGCCTTCGCAACCCTCTTGTTTTTGTTCGGGCCGCGCGGCACGGGGAGGCTCGGGTGTTGTGTTACACAAGTTGCGCGCTTCCAGGCCACAACCTCACTGCGCGCGCGGCGGCTGAATATAAAACGGGCCGCGGACATGATAAACATGACCCACTCTAATTGAAAGGCCGCTGATGAAAGCGAGGAAAGCAGGCGGTAAGGAGAGAGATAGGGAGAGGGAGAGAGGGAGGGCCGGAGGGAAAAACAAACCCTGCACAGAGTTCGCAGCCGCGCTGCTCCTGAGCTGAAGGAAAAGTCTCGCAGCACGCGCCGACGCTCAGTTATAAACTACAGGGGCGACTTTCTGTCGGAGAACGCTGGCAATTACATACCAGCGAAAGGTACCAGCTGAGTGAGACTGTTTTCCTGTACACTGTAGAATCACGATAATGTCATGATCGCTCACTCGACATGAGACAGGAAGACTCCCCCACGTAAGTGATCACCTACACTACTGGCCATTAAAATTGCTACACCACGAAGATGACGTGCTACAGACGCGAAATTAAACCGACAGGAAGAAGATGCTGTGATATGCAAATGATTAGCTTTTCAGAGTATTAACGCAATGTTGGCACAAGGGGAGTCCTGCGGTCATACATGATTCCATCCCAAAACATGACCGAACCACGTTGATAAAGAGTGGTTGTCTACGATACAGCTTGCTTGTAAACCTTGTCCCCCTTGCCTCCACACACGAATATAAGTATAGTCAAGGTGGAGACTATTGCGGGTCTAGGCAGCAGTGGGACAAAGTGCTCTTTTCTGACAAGAGCACTTTGTCCCACTGCTGCCTAGACCACAAAAAATTATTCTGTGTTCATGCGACACGAGCCCCTCTCCGAACCTGATTTACAGAATGAGCCTTTAGAAGTCTTTTGGCACGTAATCCATGCTCATGGATCCTAATTTCGTATCATCTGTTTTGACACCTGTACTCCTGTCGCTGTTTCAAACTCCCGCCCTAGATGTGTAGCATTGTGTTGAGGGTTTCTGCTTGCTGTTATACGCAAAATTTCGGTCCTGCACACCTCTTGTCTTTCTTCTGTGGCCACTCTCCGTAACGATCCCCAACTGATCCATCGCTAGAGACTCGTTCCGGATTCTAGAGACATCAATTTGACGCACAGCGACATTCGCTTCTGTGGAGTTTGGAAGGTAGGAGACGATGTACTGGCAGAATTGAAGCTGTGGAGACGGGTCGTGAGTCGTGCTTGGGTAGCTCAGATGGTAGAGCACTTGCCCGCGAAAGGCAAAGGTTCCGAGTTCGAGTCTTGGTTCGGCACACAGCTTTAATCTACCAGGAAGTTTGATAATGATACTAACATTGAACACATTTGTCTCATTATCTCTCTTGAGAAATCCAAGAAACGTTGCGAACAACAGGCGCGTAGACAGTATGGAATGTAGAGGTTTGGCTTGGTCTGAAAATCGTGCACGGGTAGCGGAGATTTTTGTGGCGCCCACTAGCGCGGGCATATATTTTGATGTGTACTTTCATACCTAATACAACTGGCGTCAAAAGAATTCACAATTAGCAAGAAAATACTTTTCTTTTTACTGTAATGTAGCTGTTCCAGTAGAAAGGATGTCGGGAATGTATACTAAAATCTAACTTGCGTTGGCACCACTCAAAAGAGGCCGGTTCACTCGGTTGCCGGTAGCGGTCCCACTGGTGCTGCTAACTCTAAAGCCATTTATCTTTATACAGGGTTTTCGATAGCTCGTTAACTCTCTCGCTCATCACCCACTGAGAGTCAAGTTGAAATTACGATTACGTAGCACTAAAAGGCGTATTAGATCCCCGTTTCACGGTGTGTGATGTGATTCTCGTCGCGGGTGCGGCAGAGCTTTGGATGAGCTGTGAAACCACATAGCAGCTCCTGACATGTTCGTAGAAGTCTGGAACGAATCTGAATATTCTTTGGATGTTTGCCGTTTGTTTCGTGGAGGGTACATCGAACACTGGTGAAAAAACTTTGATTCCAAACCTTATTGTTAGAGATATCCTAAGATGATACGTGCCTGCTTGAGAACTCAGAAGATCCTTTCGAATATAAAAACTTCGTAGTCCCACGTGTAAGTAAAAATCCACCCGAACTTTCTATCTGCATTCATGTAGAACAGTGGTTCCCCGACCTTTCTTAGACCATTACCCCTGTGTACAATCATGCATTATCTAGTAAACCCGTCCTGCCCCTCCTTCTGCTATATCTTGCGCCTCACCCGCTCCCCCACTTCCCAACAGTATCACCAACTTCAGCACCTAACTAAACTGTAGAATGAAAGACGTTTCTTGGAACACTGTTATTTTTAAAAAGTTGAAAGATGAATGACTGATATTTAACTTATTCATGTGTGTGGGTATGTGGGTGTTTTAGGAAGAATGGCGAAGAACTCTGTGGTGCACTGCAAATGCTACCTACAACTCCTTCTTAGAAAAGTAAGCTAACTATCCACAGTGAGGGTAGACACTTGTTACAAAACATGCTTCCCCTGCATTACTCCTCTCCATCGAGACACTTATTTGATCAGTGCACTGCAGTCCCATTTAAAACCAAACAGTAACTATAGTTACTGTTCGTAAGTCATTTAATTGCTGCACACTGTACTTCTGGAAGATTTCAGGTTGTTACTCCTTTCTGTCTAACGACTATAATAATAACTGTAATAACAAATAATAATAAGACCATGTACAGCACTGTCTCGTGCTTTCAATTAATTTATCTGTTTCGAAGAAAGTAATGAAGCAATTCCTGGACTACTGCAGCTACAATGTACAAGTTGTAGAAAACGTTTTCTTGAGATATTTAGCATTTTTTACATATATGTTTTACTTTTATCATCAGTGATGTACGGGATAAAGCACAAGGATATCTGTAGTGGGTAAACAGTGTGAGAAACCTATAACCTCCGACACATTAATGTTACTAATTGACAAAAAGTAATTACTGATAACTTATATAATCAGTATTTGCCTTACAAAATTGTGCTAATAGTAGCGATCTTTTGAAAATAGTTGAGTTTCGTGGCTTAAACAGAATCGGATCGTTTGGTTTTTACCCCTCATAAAATTCCATTTTGTCCCTCTAGCGGTAATTACCCCCAGGTTGGGAACCACCCCCAACTGTCTTGCTGCGATGGCAACACCGGTTCCCGTCAGATCACCGAAGTTAAGCGCTGTCGGGCTTGGACGGGTGAACATCCGGTCTGCCGACCGCTGTTGGCAAGCGGGGTGCACTCAGCCCTGGTGAGGCAAACTGAGGAGCTACTTGATTGAGAAGCAGTGGCTACGGTCTCTCAAACTGATATACAGCCGGGAGAGCGATGTGCTGACCCACCTTATCCGCATCCACTGACGATGGCCTGAGAATGACATGGCGGCCGGTCGGTATTGTCGGACCGTCATCGCCTGTTCGGGCGGAGTGGGAACCACTGACGTAGAAGATACGGGGCTGGACAAAAACACGAAAACATGACGAGACATGCACGCTTGACATAGAAGTACAGGCTAGTCAAGCTTGCAGGCCGGGCTGTTGTATTTCACAACGAACGGCAGCTGTACAATGTCCTCATTACGTTGCATTCGTCAGCCGTGGTCATAACAGTGTTCTACGTAGTTACGAGTGCATTGTCGGAGCTAAGTGTATTCGAAAGTGGACAAATCATTGGTGCTCGGCGGGCGGCTGCTTCCGTGAACAAGGTAACCGAAGTGTTTGGTGTTTCAAGAGGTAGCGTATCGAAGATTACACCGTCTGCAGGGAAAACATCAACCGCTATCTCACTAAGTCACACGAAAGTGTGCATCGAGCGGTCGTGACAGACGGTCTGTACGTACGGGCTCTTCCTCCCGTGGTGCCACATTGGAGTGTGAGTGTGTAGTGTGAGTGTATAGTGGAACATGTTGTCTGGTATGAGTCTTTATTAGAATAAACTTTGCAACTTGTACAGGCAGCGCGCCAACTGCGGCTCCTGTCTTAGCTGGGAGACACACACGCCCGTCCGCTACGGGGTCTCGAAGCTATCTGCTCGGCCGTTACATCTACATCTACATGGAACTCTGCAAATCACATTTAAGTGTCTGGCAGAGGGTTTATTGAAACACCTACACAATTTTCTGTTATTCCAATCTCGTATAGCGCGCGAAAAGAATGAACACCTATGACTTACTGTACGAGCCCTGATTTCCCTTGTTTTATGTTGGTGATCGTTCCTCCATATGTAGGTCGGTGTCAACAAAATATTTTCGCGTTCGGAGGAGAAAGTTCGTGTTTGGAATTTCGTGAGAAGATTCCGTCACTACGAAGAACGGCTTTCTTTTAATGATGTCCAGCCCAAATCCTGTATCATTTCTATGACACTGTCTCCCATATTTCGCGACAATAAAAAACCTGCTGCCATTATTTGAACTTTTTCGATGTACTCCGTCATTCCTATCTGGTAAGGATCCCACACTGCACAGCAGTAGTCTAAAAAGAGGACGGACAAGCGTAGTGTAGGCAGTCTCCTTAGTAGGTCTGTTACATTTTCTAAGTGTCCTGCCAATAAAACGCAGTCTTTGGTTAGCCTTCCCCACAACATTTTCTATGTGTTCCTTCCAATTTAAGTTGTTCGTAATTGTAATACCCAGGTATTTAGTTGACTTTACGGCTTTTAAATTAAACTGATTTATCGTGTAACCGAAGTTAAGCACTCGTGTGGATGACCTCACACTTTTCGTTATTTAGGGTCAATTGCCACTTTTCGGTGTTATAAGATTTCACACACATTTGAACATTTTTTTAACCATTTTGGCTGATCAGGTTCTCTGCATGGTACAATGTTTGTTCCCCAATAGAGATGCTGTATCCAAAGAGGGTCCCAGTTCAGGCAGCTCGCACAGTCCAGTGCTGCTTTGTGATCACGAAGATGAATTGTTGCCTCTTCCCTGGTGACTACAGTCCCAAGTCTCCGTATTATTGAGCCTTTGTTGCCTACTTTGGAGAGAAGGGCCTGTGATCACTGTTGATCAGCAGCATTGTTATCAGAACTTCCACTATTTTGCAGGAAGACTCATTTGAAACTTACAAAATGGTTCAAATGGCTCTGAGCACTATGGATCTCAACATCTGAGGTCATCACTCCCCTAGAAATTAGAAATATTTAAACTTAACTAACCTCGGGACATCCCACACATCCATGCCCGAGACAGGATTCGGACCTGCGACCGTAGCGGTCGCGCGGTTCCAGACTGAAGCGCCAAAACCGCTCGACCAAACCGGCCGGCGAAACCCTTACGGGACATGTATATATCCATTCTGCGACGACTGGAATCCGTTTTGAATGCCAACAGTTTCGTACACAGTATTAGGCGTAATAATGTGTAGTGTTTTTGGTGGTTTCGTATTTTTGTCCAACGCTCTGGGTAGTCTGGTAAAGTCGGGTGAACATTTTTGAAACATACTATATTCCTGTAACAGCCGGAATAGCAAATCGGACCAGTTTTGCACGACGGCCTGCAAGCGCGATAGGCAAACCACAGCCGCGGCCGGCGCGGTTTCGAATCCGGCAGGCTGAAAGCCAAGAGAGCACGCGGAGGGCAGCGCTTAAACATGCCAGCAAGCCCTCTCGTTTTGCACCTCGCGCTGCCGGCAGTTAACATTTGCATAGTTGGCAGCGACGGCGATCCGTGATCCCCGGCCGTTGTCCGGTTCGGCCCGTCCCGTGTCGACGCGGCTCTAAACTGCTACCGAGGCCCCGCGTCCAGCCGATTCTGGCTGTTCTGCGGCGTCCAGCCGGCGCGATAATTAACTCCGCAACGACTGCAGCGCTGTGGTGGACAAGAAACTTAATTACACTGCTGGCAGTGAAAATTGCGACACCATAAATGATAGCAAATAACGAAATTTTACTTATTGTCCGTAATGAGTCCAGTTGTAAGTAGGCTGCTTAGGTTTTTATATTGGTAACGACAAGTAGCTCCCTGTATGAAAATCACTGGCTGTGCTGTGTGCAGTCTGTGGCTGGTTTGCATTGTTGTCTGCCATTGTAGTGTTGGGCAGTTGGCTGTTAACAACGCGTAGCGTTGCGCAGTTGGAGGTGAGCCGTCAGCAGTGGTGGATGTGGGGAGAGAAATGCCGGAGTTTCGAAATTTGTAAGACTGGATGTCATGAACTGCTATATATATTATGACTTTTGATGACTATTACGGTAAATTCATTGTTTGTTCTCTATTAAAATCTTTCATTTGCTAACTGTGCCTATCAGTAGTTAGTGCCTTCCGTAGTTTGAATCTTTTATTTAGCTGGCAGTAGTGGCACTCGCTGTACTGCAGTAGCTCAAGAAACCAAGATTTTTGTGAAGTAAGTGATTTGTAAAACGTATAGGTAATTGACACCTGTTCATCAAAGTAGGTAACTAGTAAGTCACATTTCACTGCACACGTTTCTGTTAGTCATAACATATGGAAAATATGTGAGAAGTAGGGACTAATAGTGTTTGCACGTGTGTTAATAATTCAGCAAGGGACTGGTTCTAAGGACATTTCAAACAATTTTTTTGTGAATGGACAAGTGGTGGTTTATGGACTTGCTATATTCTCCGCAAGACTCTTCGATGGTGATTTTGCACCTGCACAGTCGCAGCAGGTGGCTGCTGGCCATCTCTACAAGGACTGCAGTTGGTCTGCACCTTTGATAACCCACCAATACCATTATTTCTACGAGGACTACAGTGAGTGTACACCTTTGATGACTCACCAATAACATTATTTCTACAAGGACTGCAGTAGGTCCGCTCTGTGATGACCTACCTACCAATATTCTTCAAAACTTCGACTGACTCCGCTGTGGGTTTGCTCTGTTGTGGCCCATTACCTGTCTGCATGTCGAGAGTGAGCACTGTCTTTCCGTTGGAAGGACAACACTACTTCTTCAGGAATGCATGGAAATCCACTACTTCCATGTGCATTTTCTTTTACTGCTCAGACTTTGACGAAAACACTGCTATTTCACTGTGAATAACGATCAGGACTGTCTTTATGGACTGTGAGAAAATTTTAGCTTTTGACCAACATTGTATCAATAAGTGTGTGCATTTGATTTCTTTGTTATTGTAATTGTGAAAAAATTTTTAACATATATGTATTGGCCAGTGCCCAAAACAATTTGTAAAATTTTTTGTGGGGGGCATGGGGGCTATGTAAGTAGGCTGTTTAGGTTTTCTTATTGGTAACGCCACGTAGCTCTCTGTATGAAAATCACTGGCTGTGCTGTGTGCAGTCTGTGGCTGGTTTGCATTGTTGTCTGCCATTGTAGTATTGGGCAGTTGGCTGTTAACAGCGCGCAGCGTTGCGCAGTTGGAGGTGAGCCACCAGCAGTGGTGGATATGGGGAGAGAAATGGCGGAGTTTTGTAATTTGTAAGACTGGATGTCATGAACTGCTATATATATATTATGACTTTTGATGACTATTAAGGTAAAGACATTGTTTGTTCTCTATTAAAATCTTTCATTTGCTAACTATGCCTATCAGTAGTTAGTGCCTTCCGTAGTTTGAATCTTTTATTTAGCTGGCAGTAGTGGCGCTCGCTATATTGCAGTAGTTCGAGTAACCAAGATTTTTATGAGGTAAGTGATTTGTGAAACGTATAGGTTAATGTTAGTCAGGGCCATTCTTTTGTAGGGATGTTTGAATGTCAGATTGCGATGCGCTAAAAATATTGTGTGTCAGTTTAAGCACAGTCATGTACACTTTTTCTACGGGGACGTTTCACAATGCTATGAGTACACGATTAGACTGGTAGTTGATTTGGGGTGTGCGAACAATGAAGTTAATCGGGCAGGACATCGAGTCGAACTGAGCTTGGAAGACGTCATTCAGTGCTAATTCAACAACGTGCCGGAGCTTATTACTATAGTGGGTGCTCATTGGTGGTCCAGTCCCTCGGCATGCCGTGCACACATAGTTTCAACAGTTGCCAGATATGGATACTGGGTTGGAACACTTGCACCGTGTTCTTACACTTACTTGGCATCACATGCCCAGATAGTTTCAGCGGCTGAGAGTTATGGAGAGGATTCGGAACATTGTCCGCTATTACCTTCCAGTCTCTCTGCATCATATGCCCAGATATTTTCAATGGCTGAGAGATATGGGGAAGGGGCTGGAAAACGTGTACAGCGTGGCCTTCCGGTCTCTCAACATCACATACCCAGATACCTACAGTGGACGAGAGATATGGAGATGGGTTGGAACACTTGTCTTTTGGCATCACATGCCCAGACAGTTTCAATAGATGTGCTATGGAGACAGGGTTGGAATACCTGTACGGCGTGATTTTTCAGTCTCTTCGCATCACAGGCGCAGATACGAGGGTTGGAACTTAAATAGTGGCAACTATTTATTCACAACCGATACAAAAGAGTTACATGTTTGCACATGTTACTGTCCTTCAAAGTAGTCACCAGCGTTGTGTAGTATCCGTTGCCAGCGATGTGGAAGGCGCAGTATACCGTTAGCAGGGCCTGTTCTGTTGATGGTGCGAATGGAGCGGTCTATTGCCTGTCGAATCTCTGGAACAGTTCTGAAGCGAATGTCACGAAGTGGTTCCTTCATCTTCGGAACCAAATCAAAGTCACAAGGACTTAAGTCCGGAGAGTATGGTGGATGGTACAGTACTTCCCAGTCCCATCGACGGAACGGAGCAGCCGCAGCTTGCGCTGTATGCGCCCGCGCATTATCGTACAAAATGATGGTTGGATTGCGCAGAAAGTGCTGCCGCTTATTTGGCAAAGCTCTTGAAGACCTTGATGACACTGTCGTGCTGTACGACCTTTGGCGCATTCAATCTTGATCCAAGTCCGTTGTTCCTGTTTCGAAAACATAGTGACACCGTTACGTTCGACCGCTCCTTCACAAGTGAACGTGTTTCCCTCGATTGTGCGTATGCCAGTGACGTGGGACGGGCGAGTCCATTTGCTCGGAGCTAAGGTAAGTATGTCAGTAACGTGTGCTATCAGTGACAACAGTAGATTCCACTGCATTGTGTCTCCACAGCAGTGTTGCCCCTATTTAAGTTTTAATCTACGTAGTTTCAGTGGCAGAGAGATATGGAAACTGGGTTGTAACACTTGTACAGTGCGGCTTCCAGTTCCTAGACTTGCGAAAGCCAGATAGATTCAGTGGTTGACAGATATGGATATGTGGTTGGAACATTTGCATGTTGTGGCCTTCAAGTCTTTTGGTATGATGTGCCCTGATGGTTTCAACAGTTGATAGATACGGAGACTTGGTTGGAACGCCTGTACAGTGTGGCCTTTCAGTTTCTCAGCATGACATACCCAGATAGTTTCAGTAGCTGAGAGGTATCGAGACATAATTTGAAAACTCGTCCAGTGTCCTTCCAGTCTCTCAGCATGACATGAGAAGATAGTTTCAGTGGCTTAGAGATACTGAGATGGCATTAGAACACTTGCCCTGTGTGGCCTTTCAGTTCTTGTCATGACATACCCAGATAGCTCAGTGGCTGAGAGATATAGACACGGGGTTGAAAATGTGTATGGTGTGGCCTTACAGTCTCTCAGCTTGGTGTACCCACACATTTTCAGTGGCTGAGACCTACGGAGACGGATTTGGAACACTTGTATGGTGTGAAAACATGCCATGGACAGATATTTTCAGTGGCTTAAGAGTTGTGGAGATGGAGTTAGAACACTTGTATGGTGTGGCCTTCCAGTTTCTCAGCATGCCACGCCCAGTTAGTTTCATCGGCTGAGAAATATGGAGGCGGAATTGAAACACTGACATATGGAGTGACATTTCTATGGACTGACAGTTCTACAGAGGCGGAGACTCTTGCTGCTAAAACCGGCGTTTCACAGGTATAGGCACACTAACAAGCCTAGCAGTGTAGCATAGTGTGTTCTATTCTAAGTCAGTGAACTCGTGACGACAATGGCGGAGATGGCCATGGAAAGCTCGAGGATTTTATTCGAATTACGTGGCTGGTAAACCGAGAACGTTTTATTCACAGAGCTTCAGACTGAGGGAGAATGAAAGGCTCTAGCGGCATGTCATCTACCTGCGTTTTCGCTGCAACGTTTTTGTGTTTGGTTTCATAGAATCTCTCAAGGGCATGCCACTTTGATTTCCTAGAAGAGACACAGCCCGTCAGACAGTTTTGTCCGACTTTGGGACGTTTCCACGGAAAACCACAAGGAGATTGTCTTATGTCTTCCCCCATTAAACGTTTTTACGAAATTGTCAATGAGTATGATGTGCATTAAACTACTTTTTCTGTATTTCCACGAGTTCAAATGTTTGCGACGTTCCCTTCTTCGCTGTAATTTCTGTGTATAGGTCTACGTCACACAAGTTGGAAATGTTTTTAAGTTGCCGTGGCTTTGGATTCCGATAGCCTCGTTAGTCTTAATTGCTGACCTCGTTCTCCCTTTCCCACTGAAATTTAAAAGTAATCGGTCAAACTTGTGGTCGTCTTCTCGATTTTTGCTGCTGAGTAAACACTTATATGAACTTTTGATGTTAATGTACTTATCCTTCGGTTCCATTCTTCAGAGATATTCTTAGTGGGATGGACCCTTCCACTTCATTTCCACGTACCTCTTGACATATAGTCGTTATCGAGCCACTGGTCTACAGGTAGTAGTATAGTCCCGACGCTTTTTTTTTCAGACGTGCTCTCCTGAACAGACAGCCAACCATCATGCAACATTTCCGGAGAATGATATGCTAGAGCTCAGTACATTCTTATGTGACAGTGTGTTTCTTCGTTTTCTTCATAAGCAGGAACAAGGCCACTTGTTTCCACAAACATTTATTAAAATGAAAACTTCAACCCTTTTCAGGCTGTTTCAGGAAATAAACTTCTACCTGATTATAACAATTTCGAAGTTGTTTATGAGTTTTTATGAGAAACACTGGAGTCCATTCAAGTACTTTCGTTTCAGTGGGCAAATGAGCTAATAAACGATTATGTTTCTTGCCCTTTGTTGGGTAGCAAAATGTAGAAAACTGATGTAGTGTTTGTGTTCTCTCAAGAATATGTAAGATCTGTGTGAAGTATAAACAACTGTGCAAACTGTTTGTTCGA
Organism: Schistocerca gregaria; assembly: GCF_023897955.1. Lineage (NCBI taxonomy): Eukaryota > Metazoa > Arthropoda > Insecta > Orthoptera > Acrididae > Schistocerca > Schistocerca gregaria. Next base: position 105,990,250 of record NC_064921.1, on the reverse strand, counting down.
ACCTTTGAATGTTCCTCCAGAGTCGGCTGGATCTTGCGTAAGTCTCATATATTATCTCCTAATACGATTCAGTTACAGGTTCGGAATCATATGCGATGGTAACGATGTTAGTAAGCAGTAGCTTCGGTTGCAGTCGTACTGCTTCAACTTAAACTCATGAAATTGTAATGTGTCTGTTTCTTTTGCACACTTTTCTTGGCTTACAAAATTTTTTCGCACTTCAGTTCCTGCTTCACCTGGAATACTATCATGGCTGCCTTCGCCTAAGACTGTGTTATTTTCTGTGGACAGTCTTCTTCCGCATCTGTTTCATACAACGTTTGCATAATGCCAGTAGGTTAATCTTTTTTGGTAATACTGTCCAGTACTGACTAATCCCCGTATTCTCGCGAAGTCCATCTTCACAAAACGTAGAACAGGGAACACTATTTTCCAGTCATAGACCAACTGCAGTACTGAACACTGGGATAAAGCCATGCACCACGCGAGTCTGTCAATGAAATAGTATGTGGACAGATTTTTTAATGTAGGAAGTGACCTTTCGTAGTAGTATGTCGCTTAGTCTGATGTATTGTACTTCCGGAACGCCCTGCACTGAAGTTTAGGGGGCTCCGTACAAATGTCAAAGCTTTCCATGCCCGTACAAGTGTCTCTCCGTACAGGTGTCACAAGCTCCTGGAGACATAGGCGTCCGCAAGGGGTGGAGCGGGAGGGGGGGGGGGGGGAATCCTGGAATCGGTACAGACTTCTTATTCTTTACAGGATTCTCTATAACTTCTATCAATGATTCTCTGTGATAGTGCTAAACTGTGGCTTAGGGCCGCCTGGCGCGACATGAAGAACTGTCACCCTAGCAATGACTCCCTGGTATGAGATCTTTTTTTTTCATGCCAGTCCCTTGATATGATACTAGTTTCAGCGTTATTCTGCACTCTATATGGAAGCCAAACTTTCCTGAAAAGTGCTGAAATGTTATTGCCAACCTTTCCTCTGCTTGTTCCTCATTCAGCCCTTTTCGAACTGCGTAACTGGGCCGACCCTACACCTTGAAGCGCGGGCTCCATTACAACATAATCATGGCACCAGTATAAGTGGCTGTCATCCGTTCCAAAATGTTCCCCTTCTTGCACAGTAGACTCAGTCGTAGTTCACCATCTGTCTGTAGACAAAAACAAAGACAACAATGGTGCAACCAAAACAAATTATCTGTAGCAGCACAAAAAACAGCGTACATAACGCTTAAAAGATCACTACACTCGGAAATTAAAGTAAACAACACAAACACAAAACCCGAAATAGGTAACTAGATATCTTGGAACACACATTGAGAAACGACATAGCTTCAACGCGAGAAGAATTCGTCTTGTGAACCCAGTGGCATCCCATACCATCACAACCATTACTGTAATCGGGCAAAGTTCATTATCTTCCGAGCCTCCACTCACACGTACGTCCATCGCTCAAAAGACGACGTGCCATTTCCGTTTCCAGTATTGTTGGACGCACGACTGCCGGTGTACCTATCTCTATGGTCTATGCCGTGCTTACTATCTGAGGTGTTCTGGATGTCGTTGCAGAGTAGTAATATATGGTTCGACGTCCTGCTAACAGGAAAAACACTGTCTCTGTTAATCAAACCGTTTGCCAACCTAATTGTAATTGACTCTTTATAAACGCTGTTCCAAAACCTGTAAATACTGGTCAGTATCGTCAAATTCCATCCTGTCTACCTTGTTTAAGCAATATTCTGCCACTGCCGGTTTTTCAGGCTGTTGTAGCAACTATGCTCCTATTAATGCATCTCCAGGGATGGTGAAGACTCCATGATCCACTTCTCAGAGTATCTACACTACTGGTCATTAAAATTGATACACCAAGGAGAAATGCAGATGATAAACGGGCTTGCTTTGGACAAATATATTATACTAGAACTGACATGTGATTACATTTTCAAGCAATTTGGGTCCATAGATACTAAGGAATCAGTACCCAGAACAACCACGTCTGGCTGTCATAACGGCCTGGTTACGCCTGGGCATTGAGTCAAACAGAGCTTGGAAGGCGTGTACAGGTACAGTTGTCCATGCAGCTTCATCACGATACCACAGTTCATCAAGAGTAGAGACTGGCCTATTGTGACGAGCCAGTTGCTCGGCCACCATTGACCAGACGTTTTCAATTGGTGAGAGATCTAGAGAATATGCTGGCCAGGGCAGCAGTCAAACATTTTCTGTATCCAGGAAGGCCCGTACAGGACCTGCAACATGCGGTCGTGCGTTACCCTGCTGAAATGTAGGGTTTCGCAGGGATCGAATGAAGGGTAGACCCATGGGCCGTAACACATCTGAAATATAACGTCCGCTGTTCAAAGTGCCGTCAGTGCGAACAAGAGGTGACCGAGAGTTGTAACCAGTGGCACCCCATACCATCACACCGTGTGATACGCTTCCAACGTGCGTTCACCACGATGTCGCCAAGCACGAATGCAACCATCATGATGCTGTAAACAGAACCTGGATTCATCCGAAAAAATGACGTTTTGCCATTCGTGCACCCAGGTTCGTCGTTGAGTACACCATCGCAAGCGCTCCTGTCTGTGATGCAGCGTCAAGGGTAACCGCAGTCATGGTCTCCTAGCTGATAGTCCATGCTGCTCCAAACGTCGTCGAACTGCTCGTGCAGATGGTTGATGTCTTGCAAACGTCCCCATCTGTTGAGTCAGGGATCGAGACCTGGCATCACGATCCGTTACAGCCATGCGGATAAGATGCGTGTCATATCGACTGCTAGTGATATGAGCCCGTTGGGATCCAGCACCCACCTTTTCCATATTCTGCTAACAGTCATTGGATCTCGACCAAGGCGAGCAGCAATGTCGCGATACGACAAACCGCAATCTCCATAGGCTACAATTCGATCTTTATCAAAGTCGGAAACGTGAAGGTACGCATTTCTCCTCCTTACACGAGGCATCACGTTTCACGAGGCAACGCCGGTCAAGTGCTGTTTGTGTATGAGAAATCGGTTGGAAACTTTCCGCGTGTCTGCACGTTGTAGGTGTCGCCACTGGTGCCAACCTTGTTTGGATGCTCGGAAAAGCTGATTTTTTGCATTCGCAGCATCTTCTTCCTGTCGGTTAAATTTCGCGTCTGTTGCACGTCATCTTCATGGTGTAGCAATTTTAATGGCCAGTAGTGTATTTTCCTTAAAAACAGTCATCAAATGCGCAAGTTCTTGGGTTAAATTGTGTGTGTCGGAAATGGGATATGCTCTGTGTGCAAGAGACCTAAGGACACCGTCGCTTTGGTAAGTGGATCGCAACTCTAGACATGCAGATACTAATCAGTGTGTGTCGGCTTTCGGTTGTAATTGGCACAATAAATGAAGGTGAAAATGGTGCAAATTGATCTGAGCACTATGGGACTAAACATCTGAGGTCATCAGTCCCCTAGAACTTAGAACTACCTAAACCAATCTAACCTAAGGACATCACACACATCCATGCCCGAGGCAGGGTTCTGCGACAGTAGCGGTCGCGCTGTTCCAGACTGAAGCGCCTGGAACCGCTCGACCACTCTGGCCGGCAAATGAAGGTCAATTTCGCGCCTTACATAAGAGTTTTATACATCATAATGGGAAGGTGAATACGACACCTAACTTATTTCGGCGGTAATGAGCCTATAAGGATGTAATGCAAAAGGGATGACACTCAATTGACGGTATTAACACACTGCTCCTATATAAGACATGTCAATCAGCAGAAGGTCAAACAGGCAGGGAGAGGAAACGTTTTGTGAGGAAGCAGGTGTCGGCGGAAGCAGAGGCTTCACCACAGGAGGAACAACGGAAACCTCGTAGGGGGCGTTCCGTGGCGGGAGTCAGCCACCAGACAGGTGATGCATACTGGAGTGCAAGTAACAGGCCACCAGAAGTAAAACAGAAAGAAGCTTTAGAAAACTGTGTTTTAGAATTCCAAATGGATGCAACAAAACCAGTGACGCCGTTGATCACAAGAACAGTGAGTGTTACACAAGTGATGTACGCATGTAACTTTTAGGCCTCTGGAGCGGTCACAAACCGTCCTATTGGCAGAGACGAAGTAGGTAGTAGTAAAGTGCCGGGATTTCGACGCAGTTTAATGGTAGGGCCCTTGCGTTTGGCAGAGAGAGTTTCCACAAAAATAAGAGGAACACTCCTATTGGTCGAAAAAAGCCGTGATGTGGAGAACGAAAGAACCCAGGTGGGGAGACAGTTCGGCTATGCGAAAGACAAGAGCGAAAATTTCGGGGGTCTCTTCTCTGAACTGGCGTCAAGTGCAGAACAGGACGCATAAGGCGCCTTACGACGAGTGATTTCAGGTGTGCCGCAGGGGAGTGTCATAAGACCGTTGCTATTCACAATATACATAAATGACCATGTGGATGACATACGAAGTTCACTGAGGCTTTTTGCAGATGATGCTGTGGTGTATCGAGAGGTTGTAACAATGGAAAATTGTACTGAAATGCAGGAGGGTCTGCAGCGAATTTATGCATGGTGCAGGGAATGGCAATTCAATCTCAATGTAGACATGTGTAATGTGCTGCGAATACATAGAAAGATAGATACCTTATCATTTAGCTACAAAATAGCAGGTCAGCAACTGGAAGCAGTTAATTCCGTAAATTATCTGGGAGTACGCATTAGGAGTGATTTAAAATGGAATGATCATATTAAGTTGATCGTCGGTAAAGCAGATGCCAGACTGGGATTCATTGGAAGAATCCTAAGGAAATGCTATCCGAAAACAAAGGAAGTAGGTTACAGTACACTTGTTCGTCGACTGCTTGAATACTGCTCAGCAGTGTGGGATCCGTACCAGATAGGGTTGATAGAAGAGATAGAGAAGATCCAACGGAGAGCAGCACGCTTCGTTACAGGATCATTTAGTAATCGCGAAAGCGTTACGGAGATGATAGATAAACTCCAGTGGAAGACTCTGCAGGAGAGACACTCAGTAGCTCGGTACGGGCATTTGTTAAAGCTTCGAGAACATACCTTCACCTAAGAGTCAAGCAGTATATTGCTCCCTCCTACGTACATCTCGCGAAGAGACCATGAGGATAAAATCAGAGAAATTAGAGCCCACACAGGAGCATACCGACAACTCTTCTTTCCACGAACAATACGAGACTGGAATAGAAGGGAGAACCGATAGAGGTACTCAAGGTACCCTTCGCCACACACTGTCACGTGGCTTGCGGAATATGGATGTAGATGTAGATGATATTAGTTGTAGCGTTGTTGAGCTCCAACTGTGGAAAAATGAACCAGCCAGTTAGTTAATTCTTTGTTGATTCATTATGGACTGTGGGACAAGGGTGACATGTATTTGTTGATGCAATAAATTACCAGCACCCATACGTATTGTAGAAATTTATTTTATGAACTTCTTATGTGCTACCGGTTTCAGCATTACATTGATGCCATCTTCAGGCCCCACAGGTCATAGTTGTAAAATCGCTATACACGGGAGGAGCCGTATAACTGGATCCGTGAATCAAATCACTATGCAACAGCTGTTGGTGGCCAGGCGACACACACTGTGTCGCCTGGCCACCAAGAGCTGTTGCATAGTGATTTGATTCACAGATCCAGTTATCTGGCTCCTTCCGTGTATAGCGATTTTACAAAAAAATGGATCAAATGGCTCTGAGCACTATGGGACTTAACTGGTGTGGTCATCAGTCCGCCAGAACTAATCTAAGGACATCACACACATCCATGACCGAGGCAGGATTCGAACCTGCGACCGTAGCGTTCGCGCGGTTCCAGACTGTGGCACCTAAACCGCTCGGCCACTCCGGCCGGCTAGCGATTTTACAACTATGACCTGTGGGGCCAGAAGATAGCATCAATGTAATGCTGAAATTGGTAGCACACAAGAATTTCATAAAATAAATTTCTACAATACATACAGCTGTTAGTAAATTATTGCATCAAGAGTTAGTTAATTGTTCTTGCGAGGACTGAGAGGGCATTTTAATGGTCACGCTGCTCCAGCCATGTGCGTGCATATCGCCCTATTCCAAGACTAGTGATGAGTAAATGTTTTCTCACGTAACAAGAAACATAGGGAGAATTTCTGCTGGAAAAATCAGCAAAGGCTTAATTAGTTGGGTTGTTTTGGGGGAAGAGACCAGACTGTGAGGTCATCAGTCTCGTTGGATTAGGGAAGGACGGGGAAGTAAGTCGGCCGTGCCCTTTCAAAGGAACCATCCCGGCATTTGCTTGGAGCGATTTAGGGCAATCACGGAAAACCTAAATCAGTATGGCCGGACGCGGGATTAAACCGTCGTCCTCCCGAAAGCGAGTCCAGCTTAATTAGTCTTTCTACGAATTTCAGAGGATGAGAGCATCCATTCAGACGACAGCTCATCACAGCTAAGATAAATACCATGTGCAGAGGCATAATCTTGTTGGTTCACCAGCTCACGTCCACTGTAACCTTGAGCGACCTTGGGTAATCTTTTGCTCAACTTGTCACAAAACTAACCATCCTCTGTAGACTTGATTCTCATCCTAAATAGTACCAAACTTTGAACCAGAATCGGATGGTTTATTGGAGTACTGGCCAACATCATAACGTAGTCATGAGAATGATTTTGTGAAAAAACTTGTAGGTAAAATTTGCCATTGTTGTGTTTAGGATTATTTCACATTCTGAGGATGACAGCTGTTGTAGCATTGTCACATGGTAAACTATTTAAATGTGTGTATTTCTATGATAAGATTGCAACATTAAACCAAAAATATGTACAGCTTGCATAGTTGTTGTTCTCTCCTCAAAACCTTACACGGTGTGTCCCAGAGTACCATCATTGATATGAATGTGTGGCATCTGTCCTTTTTGACATATAATTGATGGACAACGAATCCGTAGCCTTCAATGTGGGTGCGCATTTACGTTCGACCTCCAGTCAGAATCTAAAATTACTGAACATGGAGAACACGGATGGGGACTGTGATAGGTGGCTCTAGGTGGAAGTGTGGGTCGGCTGTGGAGCGTGCCGAGATAGTCAGCGCATTCATGATAAACACTGCGTCCAGGTGGTTCAGTAGTTAACACAACTGTCTTGTAAGTGCGATATCCTGGGTTTGAGTCCCTGTCCAGCTCACATTTTCACTCGTCACCACTGATTACCATTAAGTACCAAAGCAGCTGATGTGATTAAGTAAATCCAATAAGATGTCTCGAAGGTAGCGAGCGAGGGATGTCATGTGACCAATTTTCGATTTCAGCCTAAAGCCAGCTGAATGCGGCTATACCGTCCTCATTTTATTACATGGATCGAGTAATTAAGTTTATATAGAACCCTCAGTGCGCGAGATCTACTCGCTCCTGGCCGATTTCCAGTGATATGGCCCAGCGTTGTAACCACGCGATCTGGGACACCTTGCCACGGTTCACGCGGCTCTCCCAGTCGGAGGTTAGAGTCCTCACTTGTCCATGGGTGTGTGTGTTGTCGTTAGCGTAAGTTAGAGTGAGTCAGATTAAGTAGTGTGTAAGCCTAGGAACAGATGATCTCAGCAGTTTGGTCCCATAGAAACTTACCACCAGTGTTATAAATTCAGTGACTCGCTAACTTCTCATTGCTGATACTTTGCAAAGATATTTCTGCAGCTAGTTCATACATCCCGAGGGGGTCCCAGGAATTCAGACAGTTTCGAGAACGTTTTAATTTTAATTTTGAACTCAGATAACAAGTGATCAAATAAATATTTGTATCTTTTCATCTAATTAGAATTTAACGATTTTCAGATTTTTTCTTTGCCTGTGCTGTGAAATGTTGCTTCTTGCTAAATTTCATGATTCTAGGACAACGGAAAGTATCCTGTAGTTTGTAATTAGTGAGTTTGGGAGCGTCAAAACATGTCACTTAAATGACCAAATCTTTTGATTGCATTGACGTAGATGTTTACATTTATTGCACCACCAGCGAACTATAAACCTCAGTATGTGACATAAATTCCAACTTATTATATGTACCCGATCCTGCTAAAATAGGTGTGTAACATGTTAACTGAATCTTCCATCGGTTCTTGGTAGAACACCATTAAAACAAATGAAAAGCGCTTGTTTAATTTTGTACCACAGTATTAATTTATTGCGGTAACCGGTTTTCGGCTTACAAGGCCATCAGCAGGCGTTTACTGACCATTGTCGCTAAAAAGTTACAATGTTTGTAAACGATATTGGAGAGGAAGTTTAGACATCTAGATTGAAGTACAAACACACAATAGATGACGTCTTTGGCAGTGTGTTGGTAATGCAACGTAAAAAGTAAAAGAAATTTAACAATAAATGAATATAAAGGGAGTAAACAGGAAAAAAACTATAACACAAAACTGCAAAAGCATGCGCACTTAACAGTTTGTATTAATAAACAAAAACCAATAAAATTAATGCCTGACAAGGCTACTTCAAGAGGTATAAAACGTGCAGAGTGATACACCAACCAATTAAAAGAAAGCATTCTCAATTGTAGCTACAGAACAGATGAAGAACTTAAGCAATATCAATAAGACAAACAAAAATGAATAAATGCAAGAAAATGGAGGAATGTGAGGGTACATACAGTAAATGCTGTCTTTGAGAGTGTGGTGGTACTGCATTTTAAAAAGCAAAATGTTAAACAATGTAGAAATATAAAGGGAGCAAATGGGCAAAACATTGCACTATACTGAAAAACTGTGCCTGTATAACAGTTTGCATTAAATAAAGGAACGAAATAAATTAGAAATATACGGTTTACACAGGCAATTTCGGAAAAATAAAAGAACTCATTGAATGCAGAGAAAGAGGGAATATGGCTGAACAGCCAGTGGGGAGAAGTTTTTAACAGACAGACAGACGGCCAACAAAGTGATATTGTAAAGACTCTTGAGCCGTAGTAAAAATTGCTGTTTTGAAGAGCGCGCCGCAGATTGTAGTGTGAAGCAGTCGCCCTTCGTTTCTGGCGGTGGCGCCGCTGTGGCAATCACAGCTTTGGTGTCTCCTGGGAAAGGGGAAAGGTTGCCTGTTCACGTGCATTTAAGGGGCGCTATGAGCTCGCCAGTGGTCAGGGTGGGTCAGTCTCTCGTCCCTAGCTTGATAGACAGTCTCTCGACCGCATTTGTTAGGCAGTTAGTGTTTGTCTGTCGTTCGGAGTGCTAGTATGTCTGTGGTTCGGATCAAACTTTAAAGCCTGCAGAATGAGAGTCTTTCCACTCCGCCAGTATGGAGCTCACCAAATGGTCATCCGGTCGGGGCTTAGTTCCTGCATCTGAGTCAGCGCGTTAGGCCGCCAGTCTGCTCGAGTTTGCTCAGGCAATGGTCATTGGCGGCTGGATCGATCGATTGGTCGGTCGCGCACTGAGACATAAGATGACTTGTCCGTCTTGATTATCGGCGCATGTCAGGTCGCCACGTGAGTCCAGTGGGCCGCGGCGTATAGCGAGTGGTAGTGACTTCGCGATCGACACGAGAGCAACAGGAGTCAACCCACGACATCAGTCTGGCCGGTGAGAGCTGCGACGCCGTGAGACGGGAGATCGGCGCGCCTTCCTGCGTCCGTTGAAGCGGCTGGCAGCGGACGGTTGGGGAGAGCGATTTGGGGGTGCTGCGCCAGTTCTTCTCGAGAAATCGCAGTTTATTAGAAGTTAAGTGATTGGTGATATGTTGTTTGATTTACTCTTGTTAAATTCTACTTGTTTTCTTGGTGAGGTCACCAGCCGTTTTGCTTTGGGGTCGTCCCACCATTCTTCTCCGTTTGCCCACCCGCAGGAAGAAGGTTGTTTATAAATTGGGTGGTCCGTTTTTATCTTGTGGAGTAGGGGCGGATTAGAACAACCTGCGGTTCGGGTTGTTCGGAAATCTCCCTATCAATCTACCTTAAGTTAGTAACTGCCTCTGTCATGTTTGTCGGATTTGGTGTGTTAACGAATTTATTGCTTGGAGTGTAGCGGCCTAATACCTGAAATATGTTTTGATCATTACAAAATGTGATATTATTGCCTATGATCGTGAGAGGCGGTATCTGTGTACTGTAGAGCATCTTAACTATTGTTTGCCCAACCTTATAGAATTTTATATATGATTGCATTTCATGGGCTTTTATTTAAATTATCATTTTAGTATATAAAGTTGTCACCCTTTCACCAGATGACTTAAAATCAAGTTGCTCCTTCGGTGGCAAGGTTAATATTATAATTGTTAGTGTTTTTTACCATTTCAATCCCTCCATAGTTGTGTGCTTGTGTAAACTGTTAAAACTCTTAGTTTAAAGTTATCAAGTGTGTTGCAGATTTGCACCAGTGTAGTCTGTCAGAGGTTGTTGTGAGCGGTCGAAACTACGGCCGTGTCAAAAGGGAGCGGCAAGGTTCTGTGCCCGAAAGCTCATACAGTCAAAACTCGTTTCTTTCTGCCTCTGAATAAATTGTGACTTTGATATTTAGAGGGTGCTTTCTGAATATAATTTTAAATGTTTCTTTTAAAAATTCTTTTAGGCACTATTAAAGTGAATAAAATTCCGGTTTGTTAAAAGGAATTTGGTTATGATTTCATCAGTTACTGCCTGGAAACTACTTCCATGCTTACATAGTGTTATTAAATGTGTTAATGTTCTTGATGAATCGCTAATAAATAAAATAAATTCTTACGAATATTCTTTGAAAATAAATCACGGTTCAGTTGACTTTTTACCTCTTGAGGTATGAAGCTCTAAAAATTGAAAGTGGGCCCTAAAGAAGCAACTTTAAGTTGCTTTAGTCTTTAAGCTATTTCTCTCGATGCATCTGTCATTTTACAATGCCGATCGCGATGAATAAATACGAGTCCAGTGTGAAGATTTTGTCCTTTCGAGTGTGAAAGGAAGTAAACAGAAAATAATAAGATAGGTAGAAAGAACAGAAATGCAAGAAGAAAAAGTAAAAGAGCTGGACGTATACTGGAAGGTAACAAAAAGGAAAACGGATTCCGAAGAACTGAAATCGTCATCGAAAGGCCTGAATGGAAGAACAGGCAAAAATTTATTTGCAGAATCACATTCATTAAAGGCTAGATTTAAGAGCTTGTTTGTGACTGAAACATCGAAGCGGTGAATGAAGTCGGTGCTACGAAAGTCACTCAAGGCTAAAGACAGGAAGGGAATCGTAAGAATCGGCGGGCACCGTGTAGCAAAAGTGAAAACCGGAAGGAGTGTGACAGCGTCGCTCCGATATTTCTCCGACAGCTTCCGCCCCCCCCCCCCTCCCCCCGCAACCTGCAGCTCATTTCCCGTGCCCACGTGACTTTCAACCAATGGAAAAAGCGAGAGCTGGTTGCTAAGGGCCCCGCGAGGTCCCCCCGCTGCTCTCGTCTTCATCAACGGACACTGCATTTTGCAGAGATCTGGATTCGCGGGATAATCAGTCGGTGCGCGCACTGCATCTTTCAAGTGCTCATAATTACTTTGCAGGCCGAGCAAGCGGCGCGTTAAACGAGCCCGGCCGCGCGGCGCACACAATTAAGCGGCGGTTCTGTGCCTTCCGCCCCCGCCGCCACCGCGCTCGGCTCAGCTCAGCTGGCCTTTTGTCGTCGCGGGGCCCCCTGCTGCATACGGAGGGAGGGAGGCGCGACTACTGCACTCGCATCCTCGTTACGCACAACTTCTAGTCTCACAGTGCCGCAACAGAAAGTTCATTACCTGCTTGCAGTGTTCCCATTCCTCCCACCTGCTTATTATTTTTCAGCTGTTTTTTCAGTGCCCCATTCTCTCTGTTGCTTTGCGAATTACGCTTCACGGACGGCTTATTTACCTGTGTGAGCAGCTGGACGTAAGACAGCTGTGTGGGGTTGCGGATTTGGATCCGTTAGGGTGGAAGTAAAGTGCAGCATGTTTTCATAAAAGCGACATGAATCGTTTGGCCAGTAGGGTATCTTACAGAGATCGCCACGCCAAAGTTGATACCGCGAATCAGTACCACAGGCATTAGATAGAGTGAGACTGTTTTCCTGTACACTGTAGAGTCACGATAATGTTATGATCGCGCACTGGACGTGACACAGGAAGACTCACCCACGTAAATGATCACCTGGTTCTTAGTAATACACTCGAGTTTTGTACGTCTTGTTGACAAAAAGTAATGGAAGAGCAGCAGATTCGAGTAGGAAATCGAAGACACGCGCTTTTGTTTTGTATTCATGCTGTAACCAGGCGCCTATCAAATACAGTGGTTTAAATAAGTGTTGCATACGAATGTTGTCCAGAAAGTAAGACCCGATCGGTCGCGAAATGGAAACCACAGTGAAAACCAGAAACGTTTTATTTGCAACAGTTAGGTACACCTTCCACCTACTTCTCTACATAGTCGCCGCTCCAACTTCGAGTTCTGTCGTAGTGTTGTGTCAATTTTCCAATATCCTCGTCATAGAAAGCAGCCGCCTGTGCTTCCGGCCAGTTATCTGCACTGGTCTGTTGTCTGTGGAAAAATTTGGTCTTCATAGCCAGCGGTTCTTGTGAGCGGAGATGAGACTCAGGGGGAGCCAATTACGAATTATATTGTGGGTGATCAAACACTTCTAATCGGAAGCGCTGCAGGAGCGTCTTCATTGCCCCTGCAATGTGCGGCCGAGAATTGGCACGAAGAAGCAACTGCTCGACAGTTGTGTTATGTGGGCTGCATGACACAGGCGAAATCTCTAACCAGGCCCTCATATTTGGCGGGAGACGCTATTCCCTACGCATCTTTACCTGCTCACTGTTCACTCAAAACTGAAAAGATTGACGCGACACGATCGACGGGCACACAGACATAAGCGAGAGCTCGCTGAAGTACGCGACACCGTATTGGAAGCGCTAATGAATGCCTACCTTCCATTCTCAGCATAGCTACCCTCTCACACAGAGGTCAATACAGCGTCGAGCTAACGAAAGCTGTGTCCCAGTTCGAGACCTCTGCCACATCAGTCAACATTGTCGAATAGAACATCTTGCTCACACGATCGTCAACAGCATGTACAAATTGTACAAAACGTAAAACACTGTGCTCTCTGTGATTATGTTATTTATTTCAATACAGGTTTAGGTTCTAAACCATTATCAACGGTAGCTGTACAGCATATAAAAGTGGACAATGTGACAGTGCCAAACAAAATAAGAAAAAAATGGCTCTGAGCACTATGGGACTTAACATCTGAGGTCATCAGTCCCCTAGAACTTAGAACTACTTAAACCTAACTAACCTAAGGACATCACACACATCCATGCCCGAGGCAGGATTCGAACCTGCGAGCGTAGCAGTGGTGCGGTTCCTGACTGGAGCACCTAGAACCGCACGGCCACCGCGGCTTGCAAAAATCATCACCGATGTATCACATGTCATATGCTTTGTCCTAAGTTATCACTGGAAACCATAATTGCCAATACAAATCAAAAATTGTGACAAGATTATAATATGATGGCGCATTGACAAAAGGTCAACATGTGATGTACAGCAATACAAATCAAAGAACTTGAAAATCGAAGATCACAGTCTTGACCAAATATAAAGGAGCAGCCATTAAACACTTATGTGGTCTTCATATTACAAAATAGAAATACTAACAGGTAGAAGAAAGGGAACTTTATTTTAGTGTCTATAATTCAACTTTATTTCAATTACTATAATAATCTGTGACATCACCAACAACTTCAATCTTGTTGCAATTAAAAGCTCCTTTAACCCATACAGACACAGACTCTGACTCATTTATTTTGCGATGATTCCTCGTCCTAAGAACCAAAGGCATTGTGAGCATATAAAAAGATGTACCCCTATCTCTGTTGTACACCTCACAAATCTGGAAAGTCCGATAAGCAATAATTTCTCGAATGTTAAAAGTCTTGAGGCCTGCTACAGACTCTACTCTTACCCCATGTACTACAGACACAGTGACCCTACCATTAGCATGGTCCACTAGCGTCTGCGGTAGTAAGCGTAAAATTAAGTACACATGCTCGAAACACGGAAGGGTCACGCAAAATCACTTGCGCACCTGCACTGTTCTTCGTGCTAATAGCAATATTATAAGCAGCTTTATACAACGTCAGGCGTGAGCGCCTTCTCCTCCTGTAATAACGCGACATCATTGTTGCTACAAGTGCGGCTGCTCGATGACTGACGCCGTTTCCAGATACATCATTTATATAGCACTTCTTTGTCTAACCGCAATTTCCGCTACTGGCGCCATATCAACTTCCGGTCCGCGAGCAATGGCGTACGCGATGCCTGGTAAAACTAAAGATAGGGGTACATCTTATTATATGTTCACAATACCTTTGGTTCTTAGGAGGAGCCGGCCGTGCAATAAGGACGAATCACGAGTCGACACACGCAGGAAACCCATAAGCGATCGCCGGCCAACATACACGTCGTCCGACAAGACGACCGACCGACAACTAACCAAGGTGGACCGCACTCAAGTGCTTTGTACCGGCAACCGTCGGGCGAGTTATGGCTGTCCGGCCCTCACTGCAGCCGCGCCCCGACTGAAATTCTTCCGCGTCCTAACACTGCCAGGTCCGAACTGCACTGCTAGCGCCTCCCGGCAGATCCGAACTAACTCCAAACACACGACAACCGGAAAGTAATAGCAGTCAGCAAAGATAATACGCCAGGGCTTATATCGATAAGCGCCGCTGCTACAGCTCACAGGCAGGCAAGGCGGCAACTCAGTGACACCAGTAACTGAAGTTAGCATTACGAGATGGAAGTACAGTAAAAACAGGATGTCAAATGAGATATGGCAATATACACGAGCCACGCACGGCTCATACATTACAGTAGGCATTCAAAACAGCGACCATCACTTTCACTACAGGTACACTCTACCAAATACACCATGTGGTGTGATTATCGCGGTACAGTTGAGGACACCCGTTCACTAGGGGGTGCCGAAAATGTTGGCAAGTTTCTCGCTGCGGGCGAGATGGACACTGGAATCATTAAAAGGAACACGCAGGCAGCGCCACCGATATCCGCGAGCTGGTGACCGAAGCGGTCGTCTGCTGTTTGGCGGAAGTTGCGGAACGAGTGATCACCTATTACAGGCAGCGGCAGGAAGAAGCATGGCGACTGGTGCCTTAGTGGGAGAAGCTAGCAACTGGAGCAGAGTTTGCCCCCCGCCCGCCCCCCCCCCCCCCCCCCCCCCGGTTCGTAGCACAAACCGGGGCTAGCGGCGTCGGCTGCACGGATCAGTACCCACCACGGAAGCGAGCCGGTCGATTTCGTTCCTGGTGCCCCGAGCCTGCAGAATGTTGTTGGAGTGCGCGGGCAGCGCCTGTACCTTTTACTGTGTGCCCTGTACTTGAGTTCCCAAGTAAAACACTCCTCTCATTCAGGGAAATTCAATTCAATTGTCTGAACGTGCCATGCGGCCAGCTCATGTGCAACGGGAGTAGACGAGGGGCGGTATGTGATGAGCCCCAAGACGCATGGTTGCCCCGCGCCTGGCCAGGGTTGTGTGGGAATCGATGTTTATGCTACCCTATGCGACCCAGAAGAGGAGATCCACCTTCTTGTCACTCGAAAATGAACAAATGAGGGCACAGTTTCTATAACAACTACGTATGGGCAGATGTACAGTAAAATAGAGAAAAGTAATTAGTTTTAGTGCTTTATTGTTTATGTTTACTCTTTAAGAAATTTTCTAAATATGCCTAGAAACACGTCTGCCATACCCTCTTATCCTGACTGCTTACTGTGATCCACAAATTCTTCATGTTACACCGATTTGGTTCTACTTATTTCCCTATCACATAACGGATACTGTGCAAATCACACTTAAGAGCCTGGCAGAGAGTTTATTGACCTGCCTTCACAATAATTCACTATTATTCCAGTCTCAGCCGACAGCGGTGGCCGAGCGGTTCGAGGCGCTTCAGTCCGGTACCGCGTGACTGCTACGCTCGCAGGTTCGAATCCTGCCTCGGGCATGGATGTGTGTGATGTCCTTATGTTAGCTAGGTTTAAGTAGTTCTAAGTTCTAGGGGACTGATGACCTCAGATGTTGAGTCCCATAGTGCTCAGAGCCACTTGAACCATTGTTTCTTAGGAGGAGGAACCATCGCAAAATAAATGAATCACAGTCTGTGTCTGTATGGGTTACAGGAGCTCTTAATTGCTGCAAGATTAACGTTGTTGGTAACGTCACACATTGTTACAGAAATTGAAATAACGTTCAGTTATAGAAATTGAAATAAAGTTCCCTTCCTTCTACCTGTCCTTTATCTATATTACATAAAAAATATTACACATTGATCTTGACAAAAGCCGAGATGCGATTCTCTCAGGGGCACCCTGCTTGATTGATGTAACACCTCAAAAGTGTTTACTGGCAACTTCTTTGTATTTGGTCAAGACTGTGATCTACAAGTCAGGAGATCCTGCAGTATGGCCCAGGATGTCAATTGCAGTGAAAACTACGACCTGGTCATCCACCACGGATCGACCAAGTTGGCAGCAGATGTTCACGAATCGGGCAGACGGCTGTGCGAACGTGCCACACCTGGTTGGTGTGGAAATGCCATCTTGTAGATCATCCACCATTGACCTGCAGTGGAGGACGGCTTGCTGTAAACCAGTCATCCCCACATCTGTAATGTCGCCGTAGGCAGCAACGACGAATCATTGCTGCCGTGTGCGTCAGGTTGCGTCGGTGTTGAATTTAGGAAGTGGGTAGCAGACAAAGCACTACCGATCAGCTTCTCATGGTTTCATTGAAACTCAACAGACCATTATGCCCTCTGCTTCTGGTGACACAGACAGAATGGCAGCACGACTAGATGTGTCTCTGTGCTCCAAAAACCTCGTTATTCAGATAGCCAAGCCTGCAGGTATGATATTCTCGCTCTTGGTGTACGATCGCACTTTCAATCGCTATTCAGTCTCGTCATCGCATCCTTGCGCTGGTGTGGTACTTCAGTAATTATTCTGGGTCACCAAGCTCGGATCCTTCTGCAACGTATGTTTATTGCAGTGGAAAGCTCTCCCTGATGTTACGGAATATTATTTTGTACTACGATGCTGTGTAGCACTGTGGCACTTGCGTTAGTGCTTGCCTTGTTCAGAGGTTGAGAGGTTGTGTGACAATGCTCGCCTAGAGCCCTGACGTCCGTAACATTTGCGGGACGTCTTGTTGACGTTCCCATTTGCACACTGGCCCTCTCTGTTCTGAGCTCGCCGCGTAGAATTTCTTTAAAAAAATGAAACGTATACAACAAAAATATTATGCGGCGTAACACAGCTAAGTAAAATATTTATATTTCAGTAAAGTCGAAGTTCCATTCAATAACACTCCCTTCATAAAAATGACTAGTTCTATTAGTAGTCACATCATTGTATGGACGTTATTGAAGTATTGTGTTACTATAAGAAAACTAAAAGTCTATAGGATTGGAGAAATTTTATTTCCGTCAGTCAGTTCTATGCACAAAACTGTGATAGAAGTCTACTAAATTAGTTATCCCAACACTTGATCAATGCACCGCTACAGATCCCAAAAACTAAAATTATGAAAAAAATGGTTCAAATGGCTCTGAGCACTATGGGACTCAACTGCTGTGGTCATTAGTCCCCTAGAACTTAGAACTACTTAAACCTAACTAACCTAAGGACATCACACACATCCATGCCCGAGGCACGATTCGAACCTGCGACCGTAGCAGTCGCACGGTTCCGGACAGAGCGCCTAGAACCGCGAGACCACCGCGGCCGGCTAAATTTATGAATTAATCATCAAAACATATACGTGGGAGTAAGACAACTGAGACTCAGAACAAGGATCTGGACTAATTTACGGAAAATATGTGGAAGAGTGGTCCAACTTGATGTGTCATTTATCATTCCCAATCAAATATTTTTATTTAATAACAATGCTATCATAAGCCAATTAACAGTTACCAAGAGTCTTGTCAAAATCAAATAGTTAAGGCTTTTGAATTAATAACACAGTGCATATCTTGGACGGCCTCACCGTTAACTCAGCAGAACGAAGTCTGGACAAAACCCGACCAAGGTGAGAAAGGTGTTCCTCGAACGAAAGGATATAGACAACCACATCACATAGTGATTTCAAATCCCACAAGATACGACCCAATAAACGAGAAAGAACAGCGGCTTCAGCTGTCAACCCGAACGGGACTCTGTTACACTCATACAGATTCCAGTCCGTGCAAAAGGCGATGACGTGCTTAGATCCTGCGGTCAAGGGAATCTGGCAACAGGCTTGATTCAAGCCGAGCACGGCGAAACAGCTAGTCACAAAATGGTTCAAATGGCTCTAAGCACTACGGGACTTAAGATCTGAGGTCATCAGTCCCCTAGACTTACAACTATTTAAACCTAACTAACCTAAGGACATCACACACATCCATGCCCGAGGCAGAATTCGAAACTGCGACCGTAGAAGCAGCGCGGTTCCGGACTGAAGCGCCTAGAACCGCTCGGCCACAAATTAGTCACAGGAGAGTACGTAAAATAGTTGTGTAGATCAGGCAAGACATCTGATTCCATTGATCTTCTTCCTCAAAACTTTTATTTTAGGCGACGAAAGACGATAAAGGCCAATCGAAATGGAACATCATCAACTAGACGAATATTATATAGAAACAAATTAGTCACACCAGTTTGTCAGATAAGAGATCCGGTAACTCCCACAACAGGTCCAAAAACTGTCTCGCCTATTCTGGCTGAAGATGACCAACCGCAAACTTCCCGGTTTCACAAGTCACAGAATTAATGACGCTCGGACCGCGCCAAGAGCAGAGGGCTATCTTCTCCGCTGGACAGGATATAAAGAAGAAGGTACCACTCGAAAAGTCAAGGACCAGCCTGGTCCGCAGAATAAATTCGCAGCCGAGCAACAAGGCGACTGACAAATCCGTAACTACCGGCCATGAGAAGTTACAAACGGCTAAACTATCAAGTACCTCGCCGACTAAAGGCAAATCTTGCACACTGGCAATTTACACGA
Organism: Schistocerca gregaria; assembly: GCF_023897955.1. Classification (NCBI taxonomy): domain Eukaryota; kingdom Metazoa; phylum Arthropoda; class Insecta; order Orthoptera; family Acrididae; genus Schistocerca; species Schistocerca gregaria. The sequence continues at coordinate 105,971,238 of NC_064921.1, read as the reverse complement.
GTAGCCAACTCCAGGTACCATTTGGAATCAAGCAAGGAGGCCGAACTGTCAGAGTCTAATAACGCGCAACAGGTTCCCGCCAAAAACAGGCACAATCGTAAGGAAGGGAAGATCTTTTCCTAGCACGAATACGCTAATAACGAAACGATAACCTCTTCTGATACCCCCGCAGTCCCTTCCCCCCTTCCCCCCTTCCCCCCCCCCCCCCCCCCCCCCCCCCCCAGGCGTCAGGTGTTAGGCCTGGGGCTTCTCACAACAGAGCACTCGTGCACTAGCTGGCCACTTGCACTGCAACGGAAATAATGCTTGCGACCGGACCAATCAGATTGGGATCATGGTTTGTAACCCCGAGAAATAAAAGACGTCGATGGTCGACTTCCGTCTGCCTTGCGCTGCTCTTCAGTGCTTCAGTTCACTCTAGTAATTCATGAAATTCATCAAAATTTATGGGCGGCGCAAAAACGCCAAGTGAGACCGATCCTCTGCACGCTTGCCTTCTAAAATATTGAAGATACTATCAGATTCGGCAACTCTCATACAGAGTGATAACACAGCCTACTCGTTCAACACATTGGCGCAATGTCTCGAAAGATGACTCCACCCGCCAATAATACCCGCTCAAGCTCATTGCCAATACGTGCCGGCAACTTTCTGTCTATAATACGAGCCCTGAGCAGTCCTATGGAATCCTGATGTCTCAAGGTTTCAGAGACCAAGGTAGTCAGTGTCCCTTTTGTGAATGAATAAAGCAACGAAAGTATCACGTGGTGGGGTATGTACAGGGCATCAGAGGTCAAACTACCAATACCTCGGCACCAGACCGTTTATCCTCAAGGAGCTGATTATGACTTAAAACTTCCTGCTCCAACCCCCCACCGCCGCTCTCTAAACTCAGGGATGGCGCCCTAACCTGCATGTCCCGTACCAAATTAAGTAGCCGTTTAATCCCTTGCTTCTCGGAATCCTGAAGTTCAATATGACTGAGATCCATTAAGTGATTCCTCCAATGTGCTAGGTGCGCCTAGATCCTAAAAGACTGCTTATAGGTGGTTCAAAAAATGGCTCTGAGTACTATGGGACTTCACATCTGAGGTCATCAGTCCCCTAGAACTTAGAACCACTTAATCCTAACTAACCTAAGGACATGACATACATCCATGCCCGAGGCAGGATTCGAACCTGCGACCGTAAAAGTCGCGCGGTTCCAGACTGAAGCGCCTAGAATCGCTCGGCCTCCATGGCCGGTGCATATAGGTGGGTTCGCTGTCCTCCAGGAAAGACGTTGAATGTCATCTAAAACAGCTGAAATAATAGGAAGAGAGACACCTACCTCCCCAAAGGTGTCCAAGGAAAGGCAAAGCGGACAACATGGCTGGCCATTCTGGGAAGCTACCTTCTATAAACAGCCCACGAACGTTAGTTCATACTTGAGATATCTTAAGATGCGAAATCCCTGGACACCTCCTAGAATCCATGATAGATAGTAACCTTCTGAAAACAGCCAAAAATGTTAATATACACACAGCAAAAAAAGTTTTGCATCAGCTCGGTCCTGAGACTTCCAAAACCTGTACACAAAATTCGAATAGAGATCAACATAAACATCATTTCCTTTTTACTGCTCTTGAAACCCACACGTTGCACGCTATACCACCATACAGAGAGAACTTCAGATTGGTGGTCTAAATTTCTGTACACAGGTACCTCTAACACTCAGTAGCACTTGCACTTGCATTGATACATGCCTATATTCTTCGAGGCATACTATCCACAAGTTCATCAAGGCACGTTTGGTCCAGATTGTCCCACTCCTCAACGGTGATGGGGCGCAGACCCCTCAGAGCGTTCGGTGGGTCGCGTCATCCATAAACAGCCCTTATCAAAAAATGGTTCAAATGGCTCTGAGCACTATGGGACTTAACATCTGAGGTCATCAGTTCCCTAGAACTTAGAACTACTTAAACCTAACTAACCTAAGGACATCACACACATCCATGCCCGAGGCAGGATTCAAACGTCCGACCGAAGCACCGCTGGGCCACAGTGGATGGTCAGCCCTTATCAATATATTCCAGGCATGTTCAGTAGCGTTCATCTCTGGAGAACGTGCTGACCACTCTAGTCGAGCGATGTCGTTATCCTGGAGGAAGTCATTCACAAGATGTGCACGATGGGGGCGCGAATTGTCGCCCATGAAGACGAATGGCTCGCCAATATTCTGCCGATGTGGTTGCACTATCGGTCGGAGGATGGAATTCACGCATCGTACAGTCGATACGGCGCCTTCCATGACCTCCAGCGGCGTATGTCGTCCGCACATAATGCCACCCCAAAACAGCAGGAAATCTACACCTTGCTGCACTCGCTGGACAGTGTGTCGAAGGCATTCAGCCTGACCGGGTTGCCTCCAGACATGTCTCAGACGGTTGTCTGGTTGAAGGCATATGAGACACTCATCGGTGAAGGGAACGTGATGATAATCCTGAGCGGTCCATTCGGCATGTTGTTGGGCCCATCTGTACCGGGCTGCATGGTGTCGTGGTCGCAAAGATGGGCCTCGCCACGGAAGTCGGGAGTGAAGCTGCGCCTCATGCAGCATATTGCGCACAGTTTGAGTCGTAACACGACGTCCTGTGGCTGCACGAAGAGCATTATTCAACATGGCAGCGTTGCTGTCAGGGTTCCTCCGTGCCATAATCCGTAGACAGAGGTCATCCACTGCAGTTGTAGCCCTTGAGCGGGGTGAGCGAGGCATGTCATCGACAGTTCCAGTGTCTCTGTATCTCGTCCATGTCCGAACAACATCGCTTTGGTTCTCTCCGAGAGCCCTTCTTGGGACAAAGTAACAATGCGTACACGATCGAACTGCTGCGGTATTGACCGTCTAGGCAGGGTTGAACTAGAGACAACACGAGCCGTGTACCTCCTTACTGGTGTAGTGACTGGAACGGATCGACTGTTGAATCCCTCCGTCTAATAGGCGATGCTCATGCATAGTTGTTTACATCTTTGGGCGGGTCTAGTGACATCTCTGAACAGTCAAAGGGACTCTGTCTGCATTACAGTATCGACAGTCAATGTCTATCTTCAGGAGTTCTGGGAACCGGGATGATGGAAAACTTCTTTTTTTATTTTAATAACTCAGGGAATGACAAATGTAGGTACAATAACTCAAAGGAACGACAAATGACGTCAAAGAGTAGACAACGCCTATCCCTCCTGCCAGACAGAACGTAAGCATGCTCTTCTTCCATTCGAGACGTAGAACTACGGTAGGAGTTAATTTAAGAAAAACACGTGGAAGGATGGTCCAATTTGATGCGTCATTTATCATTCCTAAACAAATTTGTTTATTTAATAATATTTCTATCATCAACCAACTGTTACCAAGATTCTTTCCAAATTGCTACAGATAGTTAAGGCTTTTGAATTAAAATCACAATGCATCGTACTCGAAGAACCTGTTAACTGTGCAATCCAATGGCGGCCCGAATGCAGACAGTTAAGCCTGTGGTGGCATTCTGTCCGTGCGACTAGCATCACAACCGTGGCTAATCCCATAACAGGACTTGAATATAAGTTCTACAAATATTAAATAAAAAAACATTAAAGTAAGTACATCTCCACTATACAAAAAATTAGACCAAGCTCGCCAAACGCTACCCACGTGTAAAAACCGAAGCAAACAGTAATACTTCACTGATTGACCACACATCAATCAAGTTAAGTACTTAAATAAACTACTGGGCGCGTAAAGCACTATGAAAATAATCATGACAATTAAACTCATATTTTTAAAAAGGAATCAAGAATCTCAGTGCTCTTTTTGCTCAAAGGCTTTCATCACAAACCTATAAGGACCTTACAATAATAGAAACACTGAATAAATTACTAAAACCAAGTCGTAATCCGGCGACGTCACCGCCGCGGCACGATGCCAAAAGAACGGCAATAAACTACTCAACATGAGGGTGGAACGGGAGATTCGCAGCAGCGAGTGTGACTTGCCAACACCTAGGCTTCGTGAGATAACGGGAAAGCCGCCGAAGCAGAGGGTAAAAGCGTTTCTGCCCCGGATCAACAGAACTGCATCAACCACTGCCGATACAAGGCTGTCAACATATACTGAACAACAAACAGCAAATGAGTCTGATAGGAACTAACATACACAGCAATACTTTAGCGGGCAATTAGAGATTATTTTCAAGACACCCAACCATTAAAACTTCAGCTAACACGCACAGCCCCAAAATGGTTCACTTAAAGCCATAAATGAACCGGATTGGTGGCCACCTCATACCGCGACGTAATTAACAATCTTTAATAAGGGTACTTACTGAACAGTCTTCATACATGATGTCAAATAAATGCCAAGAAGGCCAATAACGAACGGAGTCCAGGAGACAAATTTTAAACACATTGTAAATCACGCATTAGACAAGTATGTGCCGAAAAAAGTGGGTTACGGACGGAAAAGACTTACCGTGGTTTAACAGCGCAATTCAGAGAATGCTCAGGTAGCAAAGGCAGTTGCACTCGCGGTACAAGAAAGATCGGGAGAATGGGGACAGGCAAAAGTTAGTAGAGATTCGTGCTGCTGTAAAAAGAGCAATGCGCGAAGCATTCAAACACTACCACCGTCATACCTTAGCAAAAGATCTTGCTGAAAACCCAAGGAAATTCTGGTCTTACGTAAAATCGGTAAGCGGGTCGAAGGCTTCCATCAAGTCACTCACTGATCAGTCTGTCCTTGCAACGGAAGACAGCAAAACGATGAGAAATCTTTCACGCAAGAGGATCGTACAAACATACCGCTGTTTGAGTCTCGTACAGATTCCTGTATGGAGGACATAGACATCCCTGGGGTTGTGAAGCAGCTGAATGGGATGGAATTCCAATTCGGTTTTACAGAGAGTACACTACTGCATTGGCTCCTTACATTTATCGCTAATCTCTTGCCCAACGTAAAGTCCAGAGCGACTGGAGAAAAGCGCAGGTGACGCCTGTATATAAGAAGAGTAGAAGGACGGATACTCAAAATTACAGACCAATATCCTTAACATCGGTTTGTTGCAGGATTCTCGAACATATTCTGAGTTCGAATATAATGAATTTCCTTGAGACAGAGAAGTTGCTGTCCATGCATCAGCACGGCTTTAGAAAGCATCGCTCCTGCGAAACGCAACTCGCCCTTTTTTCACATGATATCTTGTGAACCATGGATGAAGGGTATCAGACGGATGCCATATTCCTTGACTTCCGGAAAGCGTTTGACTCGGTGCCCCACTGCAGACTCCTAAGGTACGAGCATATGGGATTGGTTCCCAAATATGTGAGTGGCTCGAAGACTCCTTAAGTAATAGAACCCAGTACGTTGTTCTCGATGGCGAGTGTTCATCGGAGGTTGAGGGTGTCATCTTGAGTGCCCTAGGGAAGTGTGGTAGGTCCGCTGTTGTTTTCTATCTACATAAATGATCTTTTGGAGAGGGTGGATAGCAATGTCCGGCTGTTTGCTGATGATGCTTTGGCGTACGGGAAGGTGTCGTCGATGAGTGACTGTAGGAGGATACAAGATGACTTGGACAGGATTTGTGATTGGTGTAAAGAATGGCAGCTAACTCTAAATATAGATAAATTCAAATGAATGCAGATGAATAGGAAAAAGATTCCCGTAATGTTTGAATACTCCATTAGTAGTGTAGTGCTTGCCACAGTCACATCGATTAAATATTTGGGAGTAACATTGCAGAGCGATATGAAGTGGGACAAGCATGTAATGGCAGTTGTGGGGAAGGCGGATAGTCGTCTTCGGTTCATTGGTAGAATTTTGGGAAGATGTGGTTCATCTTGAAAGGTGACCGCTTATAAAACACTAATGCGACCTATTCTTGAGTATTGCTCGAGCGTTTGGGATCCCCATCAAGTCGGATTGTGGGAGGACATAGAAGAAATTCAGAGGCGGGCTGCTAGATTTGTTACTGGTAGGTTTGATCATCACGCGAGTGTTACGGAAATGCTTCAGGAACTCGGGTGGGATTCTCTAGAGGAAAGGAAGCGTTCTTTTCGAGAATCGCTACTGATGAAATTTAGAGAACCAGCATTTGAGGCTGACTGCAGTACAATTTTACTGCCGCTAACTTATATTTCGCGGAAAGATCACAAAGATAAGATAAGAGAGATTAGGGTTCGTACAGAGGGATATAGGCAGTCATTTTTCCCTCGTTCTGTTAGGGAGTGGAACAGGGAGAGAATATGGTAGTTGTGGTACGAGGTACCCTCCGCCACTCACCGTATAGTGGACTGCGGAGTATGTATGTAGATGTAAATGTAGACAATACTGCCCTCCTGCTCGCAGCTGCTAACAAGTTGTTTAGTACATCTCGGCGTATTTAGCAAACCACAACTAACTGATGCATTTCATAACCAGGTTCCGACGAGAATCGCTCCTTGCCCACTAAACTCGCTAGTAGCAAGGGTCAACGCTGTAGAAAAACGTGGACAGCCGTGGCCCAACAGCCAACGGATTCACCTCGCTGCAATCGCCAGGACGCCAAGTACTCAGTTCCGTGTACTCAGGTCCGTGTCCCACTCACCACTCACTACCACACAGCCCCAGAGGAAACACATAAGCAACCAAAGATGATGTGAAGAGGAAAAGAACCGATGGACCGTGAGCACAAGTGGCGCCAGTAGGATATCGCGCGAGCCCTCACGGAAGCCGCCACTGCTCAACAACGAGATGTTTTATACCCAACAGTCTTCAGCCATATTCTCGAGAAAATTAAGATGCAGAACACATGTCTTAAAGTTAATTACTCAACCCTTACTGATTGTTTACTACATTTGACAAATGCACTGATGTAACTCAATCTTTTTTTCGATGTTGTCATCAAAAAAGTTTTTATAATCTCTAACGAAACACAAACAAAAAGTAAAAAAATTCACTTACGCTTCACGGACGGTTTATTTACATGTGTGTCACGTGTACATCCGACCTCCTTTCCATAGGGGAGTTTGAGACCACCAATCTCTCAGTGTGAAAGAAAATTCCAGCATGTTTCTAAAAGGCCATGCAACTTAAGAGACGAAGTGTACTATATAAAGTTGACTGATGGTTATAGGAACTTAACTCTCAGGCAGTGAGGTAGCTAGAGAATCAATGTTGGAGATGTGACTTACGCATTTAAATGAATGCTTCACGATGTGCTGTGTTACCTGTACTTGGAGTTCATACAAAAAGAAGGTCTAAGCTTCCGTTCAGTATAAGACAAGCACTCCACAAATCCAGCATGTGAATCTCGTCAGTGTAGTATGATGAATTTGATGACTTCAGTCTACTCCACGTCTCTGCTCCAGAATTTCACTTCTTCTGACAGGTTTTGTTACTATGTGCTATGTAAATATTGTAAATTAGAAAACTTCTTCATAGCTCAGAATTTATTTTGTAACAGACTCGCGAATATCGCTCGTGACTGTCATTGGACTATTTTAAATACTGTTTCCAACCTACATTTGGTGCCTTTTCACGAAAGTTAAAACTGTTGTAGGTTTACGTGACCTACCACAACGACAACTCTTTAACACACGCTACGTTTCGAGTCCAACTACACAGTATTTAAAGACATCCCTCTCCCCGCCAGATTAAGACATGTGATGTCACAAAAAAAACGAAAGTGTATTTAAAAACATAATTAAGCTCCCTGAAGGCTGCATCTGTTTTCATTGTCGTTAGTTTTTACTCAAGAGTTTTTCTGTTGCCTGTTAAATTTGTCTGATTGTACACTGATGCGCCAAACTTAAGGACGGAAGTACTTATCCAAAAAAATGGTTCAAATGGCTCTGAGCACTATGGGACTGAACTTCAGTGGTCATCAGTCCCCTAGAACATAGAACTACTTAAACCTAACTAACCTAAGGACATCACACACATCCATGCCCGAGGCAGGAGTCGAACCTGCGACCGTAGCAGTCGCGCGGCTCCAGACTGTAGCACCTAGAAACGCTCGGCCACTCGGGCCGACAGTACCTATCCCATGACGTATCAACGTCAGGTAACATAACTCGTTGAAACTTGGCCCATACGTACAAAGAAATTTTACTGCGTAGAAAATAAGCTAACTGTAAAAATACGCATTCAGGCGAACAGAAATAACACAATAATTATAATGAAGTCCCTGCAATTTGTGATTGTCCCCTGGATATTACATTCGCTGTCACCTTAAGGGACTATCTCTTGACCTGACGGTGGGGGGGGGTCTCATTCGGTACCCCACACTATCACCTCAGCTAATAATCTAGACAGCAGGAATTCCATTTCTGGCGTGTTGGCGTGTTAAGCCATGTGGTGGTACCCTTCCTTCGAAGTCTCTGTGACGTTATCGTTGGACAAGATACCGTAAGTTGCCAATCCTCGATGTTCGGCTGCTTCCCTAGTCAGCACGGTCTCTTGATCTCTAATCCACTGAAAACACTTAGTCATAGGCTGCCGAGAGACTGCCAAGGCGCCGCTCACCAGAGACCTCGATTGGTGAACTCTGCTGGTCTGCAGTGTAGAATTATGTACGTGTACCTCTCGTTCAAGATGAAAGATTCGATCTCCAGCCGGTTAGACCCATTGAAGCTGCCAGTGCTGGCAGCTCAGCGTACTAAATTTGGCGCTCTACATATCCTGCAAAAAATCACATGCAGCCAGAAGATTACGACCACCGACCTACTATCGATATAAACCAGCATGACTTGACGGATGGTCGATGAATGCTGTGGTAAGTGTCTTCTATGCATGGCGAAACCAAGGTGAAACCCCGTCCAGGCGTCGTGGAGTTGGGGGGCCACCCCTCGTTACAGATGTCGGACGTCGTAGACTGGGCACACTGGTAAAACAGGAATAGACTGGTAAAGCAGACTTTACTCCTGAGCAGAGTACAAGTGTGCCCTAACACACAGTGCACCGAACACTCCCAATAATGCCCCTCTATAGCTGACAACCCATGCTTGTGGCAATGTTTACACCACAAAATCGGCCACTCCGACTGAAATGAGAACGTGACCATCAACACTGTACGTCGATGCAGTGGCAGGGCGTTATATGCTCTGATGAATCCCGATACCTTCTTTATCATGAAGTTGGGGGACGAGAATCCGTCGCCTTCCAAAGGAACAGCTCCTTGACACCTCTGCTGCGGAACGGAGACAAGCTGGTGGCGGCTCCATTATGCTCTGGAGAACCGTACACTGGCTGCAGACCACATACTCTCCTTCATGACGATCACGTTACTCGACAGCAGTGGCATTTTTCAGCATGACAATGCCTCATGTCACTAGGCCAGGCGTGTAATGGAGTAGTTTGAGGAACACAGTGGCAAGTTCAAATTGTTGAGCCGGCTCTCCAACTCTCCAGATCTGAACCTGATCGAACATATGCGTGATGTTACTGAACATGGCGTCAGAGTTCATCGACCCTCCCCACGGAATTTACGGGAATTAGGCGATTTATGTGTGCAGATGTAGGTCCAACTCCTAGCAGGAACCTAGCAAGGGGTCACTGCTTCCATGCCATGACGCGTCGCAGCTGTTAGAGATACGAGAGGTAGACATCCGGCTATTAGGTAGGTGGTTATAATGTTCCGGCTAATCAGTGTATAATCACGTCTTCTTTCTGTTATACTGTATACAAACAATAAGTAGAATTTCGTTATTTGCTATCTTTCTTGGTGCCTTAGTTTTAGTGGCCAGCGAAGTATGCTGTCTCATTTTTCTTGATACAATTTAATTTAAAATAACAATTTACCTACCCCTACCACATAGTTCTTCTTCTTCTTGTTGCTAATCATCTATGGCTAGCGGCGCTTCTCCGCCTCCAGTCGCACATCTTCTTCTTTCTTGACTTTCCTCAAAGTTCATATTCCTTGCTTGCATTACCTCCTTCACATCATTTTGCCACCTGTGTCGTGGGCGACCCCGTTTTTTTCCGCTGCGGTGATATTCATCGTTGTATCCTGTTTGGTATCCTGTCCTGATGTTGATGTTTGGTTTGTGGGGCGCTCAACTGCGCGGTCATCGGCGCCTGTACCAAGCCCCAATTTTTACACAGTCCATTTCCGTTTCACAATCCAATCTAGTCACTCTCACAAATGATGCTGATGATGATGAAATGATGAGGATAACACAAACACCCAGTCCCCGAGGTGAGGAAGTATCCTGTCTTCATATTCACATGACCATACAACATCAGTTGTTTTTTGGATGTCTTCTCAGATATCCCTATCCATTTTCGTCCGTTGTCGCATTACGTCATTTCTTATCCTATCAATTCTAGTACATCTCGAGCTTAGTCTTACGTAATCAACCTCAGTGAAAGCAGCTTATTCTTTCTTTTTCCTAACGTCCCACGCTTATTCTCTGTACTGTAGTCTTATACATTTTCATCTTCGTTGTTCTTCTTATTTATTTGTTCCACAGAACATAGCTCATTGCGCTTGTTACTGCTCGTCCTTTATTAGTTCTACTAGTGATTTCAGCATTCCTTGTGTCCTGTTTATTAAATAATACCCGAAGATATTTTGCCTTTTCCACGCCTACGATTACTCCTCCATCTGCCTCCAAAATATCTACCTTTTCTTTCGCAGCATGCAAGTACTCACATCTCTTCATGTTCATCTTCAGACTGGCCTTATTGCATTCCTCTTCTAGCTTTCTTATCATATAGCTCAGATCATCTTCATCTTCTGCCAGTACAATCTGGTATCTGCAAAATATAGGCTAAATATCTTGCTGTCATTTTCTATGCCAAGTCTGCAGCATCTCATCTAGGTACAACTTATAGAGGGGCGGTGAAAGCCCACATCCGCGCCGCAGATCCTTATTCACCTCGAATTCTTCTGTCCAACAATTCAGCCGGCCGAAGTTGCCGAGCGGTTCTAGGCGCTACAGTCTGGAACCGCGCGACCGCTACGGTCGCACGTTCGAATCCTGCCTCGGGCATGGATTTGTGTTATGTCCTTAGGTTAGTTAGGTTTAAGAAGTTCTAGGGGACTGATGACCTCAGTAGTTAAGTTCCATAGTGCTCAGAGCCATTTGAACCACTTGCACCAACAATACCCAGTCCTTACTCTAGCTGTGTTATTTTCATATAATTTCATATCAGCCATTAGCAATCTTTAATCTAATTCTATCTCTTTCAGCTTTTCCCACAGTTTGGTATTGGACAAATTATCATATGCTTTCTCTAGGTCATTCAATGCAATATACGTCTCCAGTCCAACCTTTGTGCGTTTTTTACATATTATTTTCATGGTGAAGATGTTGTCCATTACCGATCTTCCTTCTCGGAATCCTGCTTGCTCTTCTTAATGCTTGTCAGTTGTTTCTTTCTCTACCAGACTTTCCAGCACATTCCAGTACAATCTTCTAATGAAAGGCGTCACTCCAATCCCCTACAATTATTTGGGTTGTTATGTGCCGTTTTCATTTGTACGGTTCTTATGTAACCTGCTTCTCATTTCGATGGAACATTTTCTCACTTTAATAGTTTTCTACACAGCTCCCTTAACATCGCCAACAATTTCGGGGAACCAAACTTCACTAGCTCTGTATACATAGTGATCCATTTGATGGCGCCCTCTTCAACTTACAGCTTCTCAGAGCCTGTTGAAGAACTTGTATATCCAAATGTCATAACTCCTCCTGTTGCATCCTCACCTCATACCCATGTGAAAGTTCAGGACGATTTTCCTGGAATACATCTTTAAAATACGTCGTCCATCGACCATGACTAATATTATTACGATGTAACTAGTCACTAGTTGACACTGGAGGTGACCTGATTATTGTCCATGCCTCAGCAGTACGAATCCCTCCAATCAGTCTGTCTACATATTCACGTCTTTCTTCTCACACCTTGTTTTTCCTTTTTAAACTTCTCTTTTTACTTTTCTATTTTCTTTCCTATATATACCCCTAAATGTCATTGATATTCAGGAACGTCAAATAAGCTTTTTTCCTTCTCTTCTCTTTCTGCATCCTACAACACTTGTTTCATCTTCTTCACATATGCTCCAAGGACTTATTTCTCTGCTTCATCTATGGTCTTCTTTATATGCTCATATTCCTCTTCTAATGATTTCTCTCCACTCTCCAATTTGTTTGTCAGTCGCTGCTGGTATAATTACTTACAAGGGAACCTCCCCATCGCACCCCCCTCAGATTTAGTTATAAGATGGCACAGTGGATAGGCCTTGAAAAACACAGATCAATCGAGAAAACAGGAAGAAGTTGTGTGGAACTATGAAAAAAATAAGCAAAATATAGAAACTTAGTAGTCAATGCGCAAGATAGGCAACATCAAGGATAACATCAGCTCAGGAGCGTCGTGGTCCCATGGTTAGCGTGAGCAGTTGCTGAACGAGAGGCCCTCGGTTCAAGTCTTCCCTTGAGTGAAAAGTTTATTTTCGCAAAGTTATGAACTGCAAGTGCGTTCATTGACGTTTCTGTTCACTGTAATAAGTTTAGTGTCTGTGTTTTGCGACCGCACCGCAAAACCGTGCGATTAGTAGACGTGCCTCTCCAATGGGAAACGAAAACATTTGATCGGAAGGTCATAGGTCAACCGATTCCTCCACAGGAAAACACGTCTGATATATTCTATACGACACTAGTGACGACTTGTGCGTCACATGACAGGAATATGCTGTCGACCCACCTAACTTGTACACGAATGGGTAAAAAGATTCTTCTACCTTGCCCGATTTAGATTTTCTTGTGGATGAGATAATCACTCCCAAAAAAGTGATGAAATCGTAGGAGTTTGTCACATAAACTGAAAATAAAAAATTAAACTTTTCACTCGAGGGAAGACTTGAACCCAGGCCCTCTCGCTCCGTAGCTGCTCACCCTAACCACGGGAACACGGCGCTCCCGAACACACGCTCTCCTTGATGCTACCTATCTTGCACATGGACTACTCAGTGTGCATATTTTGCTTTTTTTTTCTTAGTTCCACACAAATTCTTCCTGTTTTCTCGATTGATCTGTGTTCAGTTTTTCAAGGCCTATCCACTGTGTCAACTCATAACTAAATCTGAGTGGGGTGCGATGGGGAGGTTCCCTTGTTAGTAGTATCTTCCCTTAAAGTATCCAAGCTATAGTTAATGTCTCATTCTGGTCAACATGTTGCGTCCGCATCTTTTTCACCACTACTTCACAAAGTATAGAGAAATAAATTTTACATCCACAAAATAATGGTCACAGTTGCCCCTATTTTAACTTTATTGAATATTCTTACACAAGAAGGCTGCTACAAACACTCCAACGAGAGCGAGCACCAGGAAATAATGACCAAGTAGAAGACAGCTTACTCGAAATTTCCACAAAATCGCAATGGTGAGGTAAGCTAGAGTTAAAAAAGCTACCGTGTGACGATCAAAAAAGGCTTAAAAATGTTGTGCATCAGACAAACCTTCCGTACCAACCTACAGATGTTCAGTTCTGCCGGTGGTTTCTGCTTTAAGTGGTATGGGGATATGTTGATCATCAGTTCTCCGTTTGTTCAGACGAGGCCTGATCCGCCCCCTATAGATATTTGAACTCACCGAACACATGGCGTTATGTATCATAAAAAATAGCACGAGAACCTTACGCGATAAATATAGAGCCAGTTAACATCAGTGTGCGCTACGGGCATGGAACCATAAAGATTACTGATCTTAATCTACTGTCATTAACGCATTTAAAATAAATGGAATGAAATATCCTGGCACCCATCATTCTCTGCCAGTCCTCAGAAGGGCTTTCAAGCACACTGTGGGATCAAAAGTATTCGGACTCATCTGTTCAGTGCAGTACTGACTACTAGATGTCACGACGTATGAAAGGCGTCCGGAACTATTGTGTTGTCAGTGAAGCAGTGGTAACAGTAGAACAGCTCTGTCAAGGAGAACACAGTGACTTCTAACCTGGACAAGTCATTTGATGTCACCTGATTCACAGATCCATCAACGCTTTTAAAGGAAGCCAATTCGACTGCTCGTGAGATGATTGTCAATTAAGAAGGCGAAGGAACAACCATAGGTAACCAAGACTGGGAAGACCTTATGCAGTGACGGACAGGGACAATCGAGCAATGGAGGCGAGGGTGGTTGTAAACCATCGCATGAACTCAGCGAAAGGAACCACTCATGAGTTACAAGAGCTACCAGCAGTCCAGTTAGCACCATGACTGTGTGTGTAAGGAGTTAAAAAATGCTGTGCAATGATCGAGGAGCTCCTCATAAGACGTGCTAAGTGAAGTCTGAGGTGGTGTAAACAGTGACAACTGGACAGTCCACGATTGGAGATTACTGTTTTTGAGCGATGAACCACGCTGTAACCTGCGAAAATACACTCCTGGAAATGGAAAAAAGAACACATTGACACCGGTGTGTTAGACCCACCATACTTGATCCGGACACTGCGAGAGGGCTGTACAAGCAGTGATCACACGCACGGCACAGCGGACACACCAGGAACCGCCGTGTTGGCCGTCGAATGGCGCTAGCTGCGCAGCATTTGTGCACCGCTGCCGTCAGTGTCAGCCAGTTTGCCGTGGCATACGGAGCTCCATCGCAGTCTTTAACACTGGTAGCATGCCGCGACAGCGTGGACGTGAACCGTATGTGCAGTTGACGGACTTTGAGCGAGGGCGTATAGTGGGCATGCGGGAGGCCGGGTGGACGTACCGCCGAATTGCTCAACACGTAGGGCGTGAGGTCTCCACAGTACATCGATGTTGTCGCCAGTGGTCGGCGGAAGGTGCACGTGCCCGTCGACCTGGGACCGGACCGCAGCGACGCACGGATGCACGCCAAGACCGTATGATCCTACGCAATGCCGTAGAGGACCGCACCGCCACTTCCCAGCAAATTAGGGACACTGTTGCTCCTGGGGTAACGGCGAGGACCATTCGCAACCGTCTCCATGAAGCTGGGCTACGGTCCCGCACACCGTTCGGCCGTCTTCCGCTCACGCCCCAACATCGTGCAGCCCGCCTCCAGTGGTGTCGCGACAGGCGTGAATGGAGGGACGAATGGAGACGTGTCGTCTTCAGCGATGAGAGTCGCTTCTGCCTTGGTGCCAATGATGGTCGTATGCGTGTTTGGCGCCGTGCAGGTGAGCGCCACAATCAGGACTGCATACGACCGAGGCACACAGGGCCAACACCCGGCATCATGGTGTGGGGAGCGATCTCCTACACTGGCCGTACACCTCTGGTGATCGTCGAGGGGACACTGAATAGTGCACGGTACATCCAAACCGTCATCGAACCCATCGTTCTACCATTCCTAGACCGGCAAGGGAACTTGCTGTTCCAACAGGACAATGCACGTCCGCATGTATCCCGTGCCATCCAACGTGCTCTAGAAGGTGTAAGTCAACTACCCTGGCCAGCAAGATCTCCGGATCTGTCCCCCATTGAGCATGTTTGGGACTGGATGAAGCGTCGTCTCACGCGGTCTGCACGTCCAGCACGAACGCTGGTCCAACTGAGGCGCCAGGTGGAAATGGCATGGCAAGCCGTTCCACAGGACTACATCCAGCATCTCTACGATCGTCTCCATGGGAGAATAGCAGCCTGCATTGTTGCGAAAGGTGGATATACACTGTACTAGTGCCGACATTGTGCATGCTCTGTTGCCTGTGTCTATGTGCCTGTGGTTCTGTCAGTGTGATCATGTGATGTATCTGACCCCAGGAATGTGTCAATAAAGTTTCCCCTTCCTGGGACAATGAATTCACGGTGTTCTTATTTCAATTTCCAGGAGTGTAGGATGGACCCCAGGAATGTGTCAATAAAGTTTCCCCTTCCTGGGACAATGAATTCACGGTTTTCTTATTTCAATTTCCAGGAGTGTAGGATGGAAGGTCTGGAGGACGTCACATGCCTTCATGACTAGTGCCAACAGTGAAGTGCTGAGGTGGTAATGTTAATGTAAGAGGGTGCTTTCCGTGGTTAGGGTGTGGTCTACGTGGTGTGCTTAAGAAAACGCTATATTCAGTGGGATGTAAACACGTTTTACACCATATTGTACTGTGTACAGAGGAGAAACAGTTCGGAGAAATTAATTGTTTGTAAAATTAGGCAACATTGTTCCTGGAGCGCAGCGATTTGCTGCTAACTTTGATTAAAAACGACAATCGAGATCTCAATAACATTTGTTTATTATGACCGGTTTCGGCTTATGTTGAATCCACCCTCAGGTTTTTTGGCCCCCTATGACAAGCGGCGGTGCCCCCTCGGTGATGCCACGATCGTACACTGTCTACAGCGTACGTAGTATCACGAGAAAAACGTAGAGGTGAAGAGTTTTTCTCGTCCAAAAACAATATTCCATCACTGATAGCACATTTACATACATAACACGCAAGGTTTTGTTCGTTATTGGCACAGTTTACTTGTGGTTATCGTAACATTTTACTACTGTTTTTAGAGGACTTTCCAGGAGACGATACAACAATTTCCCCAATTATACCCCGGTGTTTTAATATATTATATACCTAAACCCTGTGGCCTGCTCGTGTGGTGTAGGGTTTATTTATTTAGCGTATGTGGTTTTTAAGTACAAATGGTTACATGTTTAAATACATACAGACAGATAAAAATAAAATCAACATACATTATATCACATAAATAATGTCTCGTCTTATGGACATTCAATTAAGGATAAGTAGGCATACACAGGTTGTTACAATAAGGTATCTTGTCATAGATAAGATAAAATTATCATATAGAAATTGTTACTATAAGGTCATTGAGTAATCACATATATGGAATCTATAGAGTCTCTTTAAAGTTCTATGTCTAGGTTTTCCATCCACTCGACGGCTGCAGGGGAAGCTGGATAAAGTTCTAGAAAGGCTCCTCTAAACGCATGTTTAGGGCATTCCTGAATGATGTGCTGGATCGTTTGCTCTGGATGTCCACAATCGCACTGTGGTGAATCTCGTATGCCCCATCTACAGAGTATCTCGCCACTTCTGCCATGACCATTTGTGAGTCTATTGAGTATAACCCAAGTTCTTCTTGGCAGGTCTGTACCAGGAAGGTTTCCACCAGGTGATATTTCATTGCAGTTCTTGGATAGTCCAGTCTGAGACCATTCATTTTTCCATGAATCTATGGCATCGTAAGACGTAGCCATAAGGTTTTGAGTTGTTCTCCATTGTGGTCTTCTAGATCTTAGTCGGGAAAGATTTAGGACAATGTCCTGATGGATTGGAAGGATGGTATTGGAGGAGATTTTACGCCATTCATTAACTAAGGCGGTTTGCCGCCCAAGATGTGGTGGGGCTATACTGCAGAGAACAGGAAGCCAAGGTAGTGGGGTGGATTTAATGGTACCAGTTATGGTTCTCATGGTATTGTTTAGTTGAGTATCCACTTTCGACGTGTGGCTGCTGTTAAGCCAGACAGGGCTGCAATATTCCGCAATAGAGTATACCAGCGCTACAGAAGAAATCTTCAGAGTATGTACATCAGCTCCCCAGCTAGTATTGGCGAGCTTTTGAATAATATTATTTCTTGTACGTATCTTAGCAGCAGTATCTATTAGGTGTGGTTTGAATGTAAGCTATCTATCCAATTTAATACCAAGACATTTTGGGTTTGGCTTATGCTTTAACTTTCTACCAGCAAAGGTAACGTCAGTGGATCGGGTTGCCTGTTGGTTTGTTGAATGAAACACTGTAACTTCTGACTTTATTGGGTTAGGAATTAATCTGCAAGATCTGAAATGTTTACCCATTACTCGGAGGACTTGGTTAAGGGAGTTTTCACACTGTTCAAAACTTTCATGATGCACAGCCAGGGCCATGTCATCTGCGTAACAGAACTTCCGCGCATTTGTTGTTGGTATGTCGCTTATGTACACATCGAAAAGTAATGGTGCCAATACACAACCTTGTGGTAAGCCGTTGTTTGAAACAATGGTTCGACTCTTCTTTCCTTCTAGATGAACTTCAAGGGTTCTATTGCTGAGCATATCACTTAATAATTTGTACAAGGTCTGGCAAGGGATAATCTCAAGTATCTTACTATGGAGACCATGCCTCCACACAGTATCGTATGCAGCGGTTAAATCTACAAATGCAACAGCTGTTTTAAGTTTCCGTTCATAACCGTTCTCGATATGTGTTGTTAAAGCCAGTACTTGGTCGCAACAGTTACGTTGTGGTCGAAAACCAGCCTGCTCGATGGGGATTCTTTCATTCAAAGTCGTCCCAATACGATTATACAAAAGTCTCTACAAGAGTTTGAAGCAGGTGCTCAGGAGAGAGATTGGTCTAAAATGTTCAGGCTTGTCTGGTGTTTTCCCAGGTTTTAATATTGGCAATACTTTAAATCTTTTGAATATCTTAGGCACTCGGCCTTCTTCAAGGATGTTATTATAGAAGTTCACGAGCCAGTTGATAACATTTTTCCCACTATATATAAATTATGAGTATAACTCATCTAGCCCAGCTGCCTTCCTAGTTTTGATGTTCGAGATAGCCGTTTTCAGTTCTTCCACTGTGAAAGGTGCTGCAGGATGTGATCTTTCAGTAGCTTGTCTCCACCGTGTTTTAATTAGTTTCTCAATGTTTCTGGCGGTTTCTTTGTCAAGAGGTGCCCTGGACATATTGGCTATACGGCCTGCAATTACGCTGGGAGTGGTTTTTGCTCTTTCACAGGGATTGTATGCACCAGATCCTAGATTCCTGAGAAGGGCCCGCGCTTTTCGACTGCACTTTCTAAAGTCAATACCTTCCACGGTTTTTTTCCACTTTATTCTTCGGGCGCTGTCAAGTGACTCGATAAGTTCTTCTGCCACTTCCCTGTCTCCCGATTCTTTGAACTCGTTATAGAGGCGTTCAGTTGTTTCATTCCAGGAAGGTGTATATTCTTTCCTGAAACCCCATTGTATAGTTTTCTTAGCTGATGCAATAAGAACTTTACTAAATCGTTCATAGTTGTTAATGATTGCCTTTATCCAGCGTACAGTCACATCGGCACGTTTTGCGTATGACTCCCAATCAGCCTTTTCAAAATTCCATATTGGTTTTGGAGCTGATTTTATAAGAGGGGCTTGTATTCTAATGTGGGCAATGACAGGTCAATGCTGGCTGTGTGGGAAGTTAGTTAATACTTTCCTGCTTGATGGGTAACCTTTACCCTT
Source organism: Schistocerca gregaria (assembly GCF_023897955.1). Classification (NCBI taxonomy): domain Eukaryota; kingdom Metazoa; phylum Arthropoda; class Insecta; order Orthoptera; family Acrididae; genus Schistocerca; species Schistocerca gregaria. The sequence goes on along the minus strand of NC_064921.1, from coordinate 105,952,054 downwards.
ATGGTCTCTACTAACAAAGCAGAGATCTGGGTTGAAACCGCGTTGCCATCTAGCTGACCAATAGGTGTGTCTCTCTTTACCATCATATATTAGTTGCAGGTTTTCAATATGTGCCCACTCAAGTAGGGCTTGACCATTATCGTCGTTTTCACTATAACCCCATAAACTGTGGTGGCTATTGAAATCGCCCATTAAGAGGGTAGGGTATTTTGTTTCAGGGAGTGCTTCTTTTGGCCATTGGATGTTAGGAGGTTTATATACATTGACTATTGTGAGGTTACTTACTAGTGTTCCTATTAAAATATGTTATCCGAAGAACTTATTTTTATTGGAGGCCAGTTATCAATGTCACTACGCACGTATTTAGCATATCCATAGTTTTCATGGTGACTAGCTCCAGCAACGGTGTATCTACTTATGAGACATCTTTTCATGAGATCTGCCTCGTGGTTTACATGTGTTACTTGGACCAGTATGACATGTATATTGTTATCCCGTGCTAGTCTTGAGAGGGTATCACATTTAGTGTTACTTATACCTTCTATGTTATTTTGCAGTACTCGGACTGATGGGCCGAGGTCTCTTGTCGTTGGGTTTTGAGAGGACCCATTCATTTTATTGTTTGCTTCCATTTGCACTTTTAAGCCGCGAGATGAGTTCACACACATAGTGCAGCGCCACTATAGTAGTAGACTTTTAGCTACCTTTCGGCATTGCCCGGGGTGTACCACTTGGAAGCAGTCTCCTTTTACACTCCGTGGAGAGAAAGGAAAAATTTAAAGACTGTGCTAATTTTTACTGTGTCCAACGGCTTTGCCGCAGTGGTTACACCGTTTGCCGTCAGATCATCCAAGTCGAGCGGTGTCGGGCTTGGCTAGCACTCCGATTGGTGACGTTCCGGGTCTCCGGAGAGCTGTTGGCAAGCGGGGTCAACTCAGACCTTATAAGGCCAACTGGAGAGCTACTTGATTGAGAAGTAGCAGCTCCGGCCACGAGAGCTAACAACGACCTGGATAGCGGAGTGCTAACCACATGCCCCTTCATATCCATATCTAGTGACGCCCACGACACTCCGATCAGTCGGTCTTCAGAGCCTGTTCGGACGGAGTTTTTAATGTTTAAAAAATGCATAAGATCTAAAAATCAAGTTTTTGTGTATTTAGGAAGTAAAATAACTGATGATGGTCGAAGTAGAGAGGATATAAAATGTAGACTGGCAATGGCAAGGAAAGCGTTTCTGAAGAAGAGAAATTTGTTAACATCGAATATAGATTTATGTATCAGGAAGTCGTTTCTGAAAGTATTTGTTTGGAGTGTAGCCATGTATCGAAGTGAAACATGGACGATAACTAGTTTGGACAAGAAGAGAATAGAAGCTTTCGAAATGTGGTGCTACAGAAGAATACTGAAGATAAGGTGGATAGATCACGTAACTAATGAGGAGGTATTGAATAGGATTGGGGAGAAGAGAAGTTTGTGGCACAACTTGACTAGAAGAAGGGATCGGTTGGTAGGACATGTTTTGAGGCATCAAGGGATCACAAATTTAGCATTGGAGGGCAGCGTGGAGGGTAAAAATCGTAGAGGGAGACCGAGAGATGAGTACACTAAGCAGATTCAGAAGGATGTAGGTTGCAGTAGGTACTGGGAGATGAAGCAGCTTGCACAGGATAGAGTAGCATGGAGAGCTGCATCAAACCAGTCTCAGGACTGAAGACAACAACAACAACAATGAATACTCTCTTCCATTCTCACCCCGCTCTTTTCCAAGATTTTATGTGGGACGTGTTGCAAGCATTAAAAACAAAACACTCATTCTTTTCATCCGCACATGGTTTTTGTAACCAAATAATCGAGAAAAATACAGACATTTAGTACATGAGATAAATGAGCTCGCTCTGCTAGTGAAACGTCACCTTTGAGCTCGTAGAATGTTTAATGCCCTTTGCCGAGTCAGCTTGCCGAAAACGGAAAATATCTTCCTAAATGAGTTTACAGATACAAACACGTCTCTCATTTTGCCGGGAAATTAAGCTTGCTCTGGGTATTCAGCAAAAAAATTCGCCGTCATCGTCTTTAATAAAGAGTCGGGGCTTAATGGACTGTCCGTTCCGCCTCAAAAACATGACAGAAACGTAACTGTGATGTGTAACATTTACATACAAATGTTATACGCAGTACCAGAAATAGTACTGCGCAGCAGCAGCCAAGTACAGGGATGTGTTACGCGACGTCAGTTCTCGCTCACACTCAACAACATTCATTTGCCTAAGGCCCAAAAAATGTACAGAAAGCGGTCACAGTAAAAGATGTAATTTCAGATATCGCCGACCTATAAAAAGTAAAAAGTAAATTTGACAGAGATTGCCCAGTGATTCAATTAATTGTTAAGTGTGACCGCGATTAGTATCTCCAGACGCTCAGCGGTCGATTTTCTTACAGACCTTTCTCCGTTTAATTTCGATACATGCAGTTTATTTATATATAGCTTCCCTTCCTTTTTCAGATTACTAGAATGTCAGAAAAGTTTGCGGAAACGCTATGATTACGTTAAAGATATTGAAGTATTTGTTTCATAGAGGGTATCAAATTAAGCACCTTTCAGCCGTCAATTTTCAACCTTATTTTATTAGACAACCAGCTTCAGAGCTTTATTATTCCATCTGGTTGCCTAATAAAATAAGGTTGAAAATTGACGGCTGAAAGGTACTTAATTTTATATCCTCTGTCGAACAGCCGAGTTTCGCGACCATCGCTAAAAAGATGGACATACAGAGACTATTTCTTTCATATGTTGGACGGAATAGAAATGAGGATTTACTTAATATTTAAAACATCCCCTTATAAAAATTTATGAATGACTGTGCTGATAAACCTCTTACATTATTTGCTTTTCAAACAGCTGAGAAAAATTGAACGTACTCAGACATTACTCTCCTTACTTATTATGATCAACACTAAACTGACACACACTATTTTTAGCGCAACGCAATCTGACTTTTAATAACCCCTACAAAAGAATGGCCCTGACTAACAATAACCTATACCTTTCATGAATGACTTACCTCACAAAAATCTTCCATCCTATTTGTTCGAGGTCTTGCATGTGTTAAGGTTGTTAAATTTAAAGGGGAGGCGGGCATAACTCTGAAATAGGTTTTGCGTTGTGTCCTTTGGTTTGGTTGTCTGTCGTTTGGTTTGGGTGTCTGTCGGTTTTTTTTCTGTTACAATGTACTACGAGCGGCGAGCACAATCGGTTTCGGTTTGACCAGTACAGGTGAGACATCCCATTAGAAAAAAATTTATAAATGACAGTGCTGGAAAACCTCTACGTGATTTGATTTTCAAACAGCTGAGCAAAACTGAACGTACTCAGACATTTCTATCTTTACTTATCTGATCAACACTAAACTGACACACAATATTTTTAGCGCAACGCAATCTGACTTTCAATAATCCCTACAAAAGAATGGCCCTTACTAACAATAGCCTATACCTTGCATGAATCACGTACCTCACAAAAATCTTCGTTACTCGAACTACTGCAATACAGCGAGCACCAATAATGCCAGCTAAATAAGAGATTCTAACTACTGAAGTCACTAACTATAGATAGGCATAGTTAGCAAATGAAAGATTTTGATAAAGAATAAACAATGTATTTACCTTAATAGTGTTCAAAAGTCATAATATATATGTCAGTTCATGACATCCAGTCTTACAAATGTACTGTCTCTGATGGACACACGTACGTCCAGATCATCCGTTCTCAGAACTCCGCCATCTCTCTCCCCACATCCACCACTGCTGGCGGCTCAACTCCAACTGCGCAACGCTACGCGCTGTTAACATCCAGCTGCCCAACACTACGACAGCCAACAACAATGCACACAGCACAGCCAGGGATTTTCATATAGAGCGCTTCATGGCGTTAGCAACATAAATACCTAAACAGCCTACTTACATATTTTGTTTGCAACAGTCAGTCATGATAACAAAGAAGTTGCACTAAAAGGACAAATAGAATTACACTGATTCGTCGGAAAATTCAACGCCCCCATCAAATATCAATATTTGCATGTGATCTGTCAGGTTCAAGGTTATATCTGCCTATACAATATTTATACGAATAACCTGTTAATTATTGACAAGTGTTGCGAGTGATGGTCTTTCTCGTGCTCAATGTTTCGAAGTAATCATAAATTACAAACATAATTTCTGGTACACGTAGACGAAGGATCATTACTGTAAAAAATATCTTGATATATATAACATAGTAGTGTACCCACAACGGACAATTAAGCGTCCAGTTGTATCGAGTGACATTAAGGGCTTAATTGAAGCAAATTAGACACACCGGTGGAATATTCCTGCCGACAAGTCAGCGGAAACACATGAACCTTAATAAATGTAGTCAGTACAGCAGTAACATTATAAACAAGTTGACATAGTATAGCATGCTCTGAAAGCCAGTGAGCCGTGACGGGATTCCGCGCCAGTAGTATCTCTGACACGAGTATGATCGATTTCCTACTACAGAGGTTTGTCTTGGGGCTTGAGCCGGCTCGGGGTATACACTACTGGCCATTAAAATTGCCGTGCTACAGAAGTGAAATTTAACCGACGGGAAGAAGATGCTGTGATATGCAAATGATCAGCTTTCCAGAGCATTCATACAAGGTTAGCGCCGCTGGCGACACCTACAACGTGCTGACTTGAGGAAAGTTTCCAACCGATTTCTCATACACAAACAGCAGTTTTCAGGCGTTGCCTGGTGAAACGTTGTTGTGATGCCTCGTGAAGGAGGAGAAATGCGTACCATCACGTTTCCGAATTTGATATCGGTCGGATTGTACCCTTTCGCGATTGCGGTTTATCGTATCGAGACATTGCTGCTGGCATTGGTCGAGATACAATGACTGTTAGCAGAATATGGAATCGGTGGGTTCAGGAGGGTAATACGGAACGCCGTGCTGGATCCCAACGGCCTCGTATCACTAGCAGTCGAGATGACAGGCATCTTATCCGCATGACTGTAACGGATCGTGCAGCCACGTCTCGACCCCTAAGTCAACAGATGGGGACGTTTGCAAGACAACAACTATCTGCACGAACAGTTCGACGACGTTTGCAGCAGAATGGACAATCAGTTCGGAGACCATGGCTGCGGTTACCCCTGTCGCGGCATCACAGACAGCAGCGCCTGCGATGGTGTACTCAACGAGGAACCTGGGTGCGTGAAAGGCAAAACGTCATTTTTTCGGATGAATCCAGGTTCTGTTTACGGCATCATGATCGTCGCATCCGTGTTTGGCGACATCGCTGTGAACGCACATTGGAAGCGTGTATTCGTCATCGCCATACTGTCGTATCACCCGGCGTGATCCTATGGGGTGCCATTGTTAACACGTCTCGGCCACCTCTTGTTCGGATTGGCGGCACTTTGAATAGTGGACGTTACATTTGAGATGTGTTACGACCCGTGCCTCTACCCTTCATTCGATCCCTGCGAAACCCTACATTTCAGCAGGATAATGCACGACCGCATGTTGCAGGTTCTGTACGGGCCTTTCTGGACACAGAAAATGTTCGACTGCTGCCATGGCCAGCACATTCTCCAGATCTCTTACCAATTGAAAACCTCTGGTCAATGGTGGCCGAGCAACTGGCTCGTCACAATACGCCAGTCACTACTCTTGATCAACTGTGGTATCGTGTTGAAGGTGCATGGGCAGCTGTGCCTGTACACGCCATCCAAGCTCTGTTTGCCCAGGCGTATCAAGGCCGTCATTACGTCCAGAGGTGGTTGTTCTGGATACTGATTTCTCAGGATCTATGCACCCAAATTGCATGAAAATGTAATTACATGTCAGTTCTAGTATAATATATTTGTCCAATGAATACCCGTTTATCATCCGCATTTGTTCTTGGTGTAGCAATTTTAATGGCCAGTAGTGTAAGAGAGTGCCGACCGCGGGAAAAGGGAACAAAGCTATGAGAACGGAAGGAGGCGGTGCGCGAGTCAGTTAACTGGCTGCCGGGCAGAAGCGAAGACGGCGTGCCTGAGGCCGGGCGGCGGTTATCACATGGTTATACTGGAAGCTACGTGAGTTGGCCGGTGCTGTGCATTCTCCGGCGACATTGTGAGCTGTGGATGTGCCCGCTTCCTTGGAGGGACACGCTGTTAAGGCCTTGTGAAGTGATGGTCTGAGATCTCCGCAAAATCGCCCCAGCATCAAGACACCCAGTAAAGTACTCTAATTACTAAGAGCGCTTAGTTAACTGTAATTGTGATCGCTCTTGGTACAGTAAGACGTTGCAGGATGTGTGATGTTATTTGTGTTCGATTTCATTTGATGCCTCTTACTAAGCGTGTGCTCTGCTTCGCATAATACTGATGTATTTGCAGAATGTTAGCCGGCCGTGGTGGCCGAGCGGTTCTAGGCGCTTCAGTCCGGAACCGCGCTTCTGCTACGATCGCAGGTTCGAATCCTGCCTCGGGCATGGATGGGTGTGATGTCCTTAAGTTAGTTAGGTTTAAGTAGTTCTAAGTTCTAGGGGACTGATGACCTCAGATGTTAAGTCCCATAGTGCTCAGAGCCATTTGAACCACTTTTTTTGCAGAATGTTAGTTCATTAGCTATTACTAGTAGGTGCTTAATTTGCCTACGATGTCGTTTAATCCATGTCAATATGTCATCTGCGGGCAATCTCGAGTTATGATTTCTAAAGGTTACCGTGCTGAGCTTTGTAGGCCCACTTAAGGTGGCCAATATACGTATCATTAAGTTCTAGTGACTGTCGGTTCTACATCTACACCTACATCCATACTCCGCAAGCCACCTGACGGTGTGTGGGGGAAGGTACCTTGAGTACCTGGGTTCTCCCTTCTATTCCAGTCTCGTATTGTTCGTGGAAAGAAGGATTGTCGGTATGCTTCTGTGTGGGCTCTAATCTCTGATTTTATCCTCATGGTCTCTTCGCGAGATATACGTAGGAGGGAGTAAGATACTGCTTGACTCTTCAGTGAAAGTATGTTCTCGAAACTTTAGCAAAAGCCCGTACCGAGCTACTGAGCGTGTCTCCTGCAGAGTCTTCTACTGGAGTTCATCTATCATCTCCGTAACGCTTTCGCGATTACTAAATGATCCTGTAACGAAGCGCGTTGCTCTGCGTTGGATCTTCTCTATCTCTTCTATCAAACCTAACTGGTACGGATCTCACACTGGTGAGCAATATTCAAGCAATGGGCGAACAAGTGTACTGCAACGTACTTTCTTTGTTTTCCGATTGCATTTCCTTAGGATTCTTCCAACGAATCTAAGTCTGGCATCTGCTTTACCGACGATCAACTTTATATGATCATTCCATTTTAAATCACTCCTAATGTGTACTCCCAGATAATTTATGGAATTAACTGCTTCCAGTTGCTGACTTGCTATTTTGTAGCTAAATGATAAGGGACCTATCTTTCTATGTATTCGCAGCACATTACACTTGTCTACATTGAGATTCAATTGCCATTCCCTGCACCATGCGTCAATTCGCTGCAGATCCTCCTGTATTTCAGTACAATTTTCCATTGTTACAACCTCTCGATACACCACAGCATCATCTGCAAAAAGCCTCAGTGAACTTCCGATGTCATCCACCAGGTCATTTATGTATATTGTGAATAGTAACGGTCCTAAGACACTCTCCTGCTGCGCACCTGAAATCACTCTTACTTTGGAAGACTTCTCTCCATTGAGAATGACATGCTGCGTTCTGTTAACTAGGAACTACTCAATCCAATCACACAATTGGTCTGATAGTCCGTATGCTCTTACTTTGTTCCTTAAACGACTGTGGGGAACTGTATCGAACGCCTTGCGGAAGTCAAGAAACACGACATCTACCTGTGAACTCGTGTCTATGGCCCTCTGAGTCTCGTGGACGAATAGCGCGAGCTGGGTTTCATACGACCGTCTTTTTCGAAACCCATGCGGATTCCTACAGAGTAGATTTCTAGTCTCCAGAAAAGTCATTATACTCGAACATAATACGTGTTCCAAAATTCTACATCTGATCGACGTTAGAGATATAGGTCTATAGTTGTGTACATCTGTTCGACGTCCCTGCTTGAAAACTGGGATGACCTGTGCCCTTTTCCAATCCTTTGGAACGCTACGCTCTTCTGGAGACCTACGGTACACCGTTGCAAGAAGGGGGACAAGTTCCTTCGCGTACTCCGTGTAAAATCGAACTGGTATCCCATCAGGTCCAGCGGCCTTTCCTCTTTTGAGCGATTTTGTTTCGCTATCCCTCTGTCGTCTATTTCGATATCTACCATTTTGTCATCCGTGCGACAATCTAGAGAAGGAACCACAGTGCAGTCTTCCTCTGTGAAACAGCTTTGGAAAAAGACATTTAGTATTTCGGCCTTTAGTCTGTCATCTTCTGTTTCAGCACCATTTTGGTCACAGAGTGTCTGGACATTTTGTTTTGATCCACCTACCGCTTTGACATAAGGCCAAAATTTCTTAGGATTTTCTGCCAAGTCAGTACATAGAACTTTACTTTCGAATTCATTGAACGCCTCTCGCATAGCACTCCTCACAGTACATTTCGCTTCGCGTAATTTTTGTTTGTCTGCAAGGCTTTGGCTATGTTTATGTTTTCTGTGAAGTTCCCTTTGTTTCCGCAGCAGTTTTGTAACTCAGTTGTTGTACCACGGTGGCTCTTTTCCATCTCTTACGATCTTACTTGGCACATACTCACCTAATGCATATTGTACGATGGTTCTCGTGAGCCAGTTCATTTTCCACTCTTAGCGTTTGTTTATCAGGCACTGTTTCACTTAAAGAAAGGACTTGCGAGTCAAATTAGTTATTGTTTACCTTATTTTTATAGTGTTAATATACTGGCCTATCTTGAATGTTAAAGTTAAGCAAAATTTGGTTTCTTTTTGTCGTGTTGTGGTCGGGTGTGGTCTGTGTTTCAGTGAGCTGAAGCAGCGAAAAACCGAAGCGCAGAGCTTCCCTTTAGATTACAGATTTGGCTTGCGGGCAGTGGACTTCGCCTGAGCTGGTGTGTTCCTCTTCGGTAGCGTTTGCTGGGTTCACATTCCGGTGGCCTACTCGACGTGGGGTTGCAAACGGAGCCACATTTTGGTTCGAAGTTAAGTATTAACTTCCCTCAGTCGGCTCCACCGTTCGTGGTTAAACTTCGGCCTTATAAGTTTGGGCCTTATTTCTGTTGTTACACATTAATGATTGTACAAAGTTGTAACTTTCAAGCCGGCCAGAGTGGCCGATCGATTCTAAGCGCTACAGTCTGGAACCGCGCGACCGCTATGGTCGCAGGTTCGAATCCTGCCTCGGGCATGGATGTGTGTGGTGTCCTTAGGTTAGTTCGGTTTAAGCAGCTCTAAGTTCTAGGGGACTGATGACCTCAGAAGTTAAGTCCCATAGTGCTCAGAGCCATTTGAACCATTTAAGGGCTATACACAGCATTACCAGTTCCTTCAGTCACTACTCTCTACACATCAAGTATCAGTCTCCTTAAATTTTGTTTCTTGGTTCAAATGGCTCTGAGCACTATGGGACTCAACTTCTGAGGTTATCAGTCCCCTAGAACTTAGAGCTACTTAAAACTAACTAACCTAAGGACATCACACACATCCATGCCCGAGACAGGATTCGAACCTGCGACCGTAGCAGTCGCCCGGTTCCGGACTGAAGCGCCTAGAATCGCTCGGCCACCACGGTCGACTCCATTTTAAGGAAAATAAACAAATAACTCTAAACTAAAACTTAAATCAGTTCGTATGCCACATTTTGTTCAAAACAAAATACGTCTGCGAACACAGGCACGCTAAATGACTATGTTTCTCCAGCTTCCTAGATACTTCTGCTGTTTAAATCCGGAGGTATATATGAAACATCATCCGAAATAGTACTAAGCGCATTCTATGAAAATTATTTCAAGCAGTTAGTTCATAAGCCCACGCGATATCGCGTACTGATTAATTTATTGAATAGTCATAATTCAATATTTCACACAACGATAACTGTGCCGTTGCTCTTACTGTATAACACGGTTTTGAAAAATAGAAATAAATCTTTTGTCTTTTATGTTGTTAAAACCCACTCCTGATTTTTCTCAGGGCGCTATCACCAAAAAGAGCATACATATCCTAACGTGAAGACATGAGTCCTACTTACGATGGCTTAAATATCCTCTTTTTAATATTACGTGATAATACATTTAAACAATTTTTAATTGTTTTTTTCAGTGGGGCTGGATGCTCCAAGATAGCTGCCTATGTGCAATGGCAGCGTAAGCATCAATTAATACTTTCATTAATAAAAACTCTACCTCTGGGCTAATATGAATTGAAAAATATTACAAGACGCCATTTTCACATTATTAATATTAATCTTTTTATACTTTTAGAATTATATGACTGTTGGGAGAACTTGCATAATTTTTGTCACTAATAGCGTCGCTACAATAATGAGCCTACTCAAAAACTGCCAGGGCAACATTTAATTATTACGTACTGAATCATCAGGAAAGTACTGGCTACTCACAAAAACACGCACTATAATTATTGATCTCATGTATCTATTACATTTCTACTGCAAATAATTGTGTCAGTTACAGACAGTGAACAATTAACGTCCGTCAGCGAGAACAGTAGAATCGATCAGACAATGGAACAAAAAACATGTTCTTCCACTACAAAAGGAAACAGATAACAATGTTTTTAATTCTGATAGCGCAGACAACGCTTCTCCATTCTTAAGTCTCTGGATTTTTTCCTACTATTTTTTCTACCGGAGGCAATGCTATAGCGTGTAGTAAACGGATGCGAAACCGCACTTGACCGCTTAGCAACATATAATTCTGAGCTAATAGCGAGCATCAAAGCGGATACAGAGATTAGTGAACACAGTGTTATCATAACGAGACTGAATATTATAACCCCCAAATACGCTAAAATTAAACGAAAGTGTACCTATTCAAAAAAAGTAGATAAAAATTCACTTGACGCCTTGCTGAGAAACGATCTCCACTCCTTCAAAATTGACAATGTAAATGCAGACCAGATGAGGCTCGAATCCAAAGAAATAATATCGACAGCAATTGAGAGCATTATACCAAATAAATAAACAAACGACGGAGCTGATCCCCCTTGATACACAAAACGGGTCAGAACATCGTTGGAGGAACGACGAAGAAAGCATGCCAAATTCAAGCGAACGCAAAATCTCTAAGATTGACAATCTTTTACAGAAGCTCGAAATTTTTTTTTAATCTCATTTTGTTCACTTTTGTTCGTTGGATCTGCTCGGAGCGGACGTCGTAAGACATCCGTTTAAGTTCTTTGTTGATCGATTATCTCATTTTTTTTTACGGAGGGGTGCTAACCCTCTGACCGAACACGCTGAGCTACCGTGCCAGCAAAATTTTCAGTCGAGGAAAGACTGGAACCAAGGATCTCTCGCGCCACAACTGCTCACGCTAACCACAGGACGACGGCGCTACGATTTTGTTCGGTTTTGTTCGTTGCATCTGCTCGGGGCGGACGTCGTAATACATCCGTTTAGGTTCGTTGTTAATCTATTAACTCAGTTTTTTTTTTTTTTTTTTTTTTTATTACAGAGGGCAGCTAACTCTCTGACCGAACGCGCTGAGCTACCGTGCCGGCATTTAACATCTATGGTCATCAGTCTCCTAGAACTTAGAACTACTTAAACCTAACTAACCCAAGGACAACACACAACACCCAGCCATAAAGAGGCAGGGAAAATCCCTGACCCCACCGGGAATCGAACCCGGGAACCCGGGCGCGGGAAGCGAGAACGCTACCGCACGACCACGAGATGCGGGCAAATTTAGAGCGGACTTCAATGTGAGATGTTTATTACGGTGTCCACAACCAAACTTTATCTCGAAACGTGGCAGAAAATCTAAAGAGATTCTAGGCCCATGTAAAGTATGCTAGTGGAAAGGCACAATCGTCGCCTTCTCTGCGCGACAGCAATCGAAATAGTGTCGACGGCAGGTCTGCTAAAGCAGAAGTACTAAGCACAGCTTTCTGAAATTCCTTCACCAAAGAAGACGAAGTAAATAATCCAGGATTCGAATCAAGAACAGCTGCCACCATAAGAAACTTAAAAATAGATATCCTTAAAGTCCTCAGGGAACTTAGATTAGTTAATAAAAGCAAGTCTTCCTGCCCAGACTGTATACCATGTTGGTTCCTTTCAGAGTACGCTGATACAAAAAATGGCTCTGAGCACTATGGGACTTAACAGCTGTGGTCATCAGTCCCCTAGAACTTAGAACTACTTAAAACAAACTAACCTAAGGACATTACACACATCCATGCCCGAGGCAGGATTCGAACCTGCGACCGTAGCAGTCGCACGGTTCCGGACTGCGCGCCTAGAACCGCGAGACCACTGCGGCCGGCCACGCTGATACATTAGCTCCTTACTTAACAATCACATACAGCCGCTCGCTATACGGTCCGTACCCAAAGATTGCACAGGTCACACTAATATTCAAGAGAGGTAGTAGGAGTAATCCACAAAATTATAGGCTCTTATCAACAACGTAAATATGCAACTGAATTTTGGAAGATATATTGTGTTACCTCGAAAGAACGGTCTATTGACACACAGTCAACATGGATTGAGAAAACATCGTTCTGGTGAAATGTGGAGTGTTATTGACGAAGTATTTCAAATTGATCCCACATTTCTGGATTTCCAGAAGGCTTTTCACACTGTACCACACAAGCGGCTTGTAGTGAAATTGCGTGGTTATAGAATATCGTCTCAGTTATGAGACTGGATTCGTGATTTGCTGTGAGAGAGGTCACAGTTTATAGTAATTGAAGGCAAATCATCGGGTAAAACGGAAGTGATTTCTGGCGTTCCACAAGGTAGCGTTATTCGCCCTCAGCTGTTCTTTATCTGTATAAACAACTTAAGAAATAATCTGAGAAGCCATCTTAGGTTATTTACAGATGCTGTCGTTTATCGTCTAGTGAAGTCATAGGAAGATCAAAACGAACTACAAAACGATTTATAAAAGATATCTGAATGGTCCAAAAATTGGCAGTTGACCCTAAATAACGAAAAGTGCGAGGTTGGTTCAAATGGCTCTGAGCACTATGGGACTCAACTGCTGTGGTCATTAGTCCCCTAGAACTTAGAACCACTTAAACCTAACTAACCTAAGGACATCACACACATCCATGCCCGAGGCAGGATTCGAACCTGCGACCATAGCGGTCGCTCGGTTATAGACTGTAACGCCTAGAACAGCACGGCCACACCGGCCGGCTTAGAAATTGTGTCAGCATTTGTTCATTTTCGAGTGACAAGAAGATGGATCTGCTCTTCTGGGTCACATAGGGAAGCATAAATATCGATTCACACACAACTGTGACCATGCGTCCTGGGGCTCATCACATACCGCCCCTCTTCTACCCCCGTTGCACATGAACTTGGCGGATGGCACTTTCAGAAATTTGAATTGAATTTACCTGAATCAGAGGAGTGTTTTACTTGGGAACTCAAGAACGGGGCACACAGTACAAGGTACAGGCGCTGGCCGCGCACTCCAACAACATTCTACAGGCACCGGGCACCAGGAACGAAATCGACCAGCACGCTTCCGTCGGTTCTGCTCCGTGCAGCCTCCGCCGCTATCCCCAGTTGTGCTCTGAACTGGAGGGCCACAACGCTCAGCTCCAGTTGCTAGCTTGTCCTTCCATCAATCGCCATGCTCCTTCCTGCCGCTGTCTGTAACAGGTGATCACTCGTTCCGCAGCTTCAGCCAAACAGCACACGACCGCTCCGGTCACCAGCTCGCGGATATAGGTGGCGCTGCCTGCGCGTTCCTTTTAATGATTACAGTGTCCATCTCGCCCGCAGCGAGAAAATTGCCAACAGTTTCGGCACCCCCTAGTGAACGGGGGTCCTCAACTGCGCCGCGATAACCACGCCACATGGTGTATTTGGTAGAGTGCGTCACATATTTATACGAAGATGCTGTTCCTGTAGTGAAAGTGATGGTCGCTATTTTGAATGCCTACTATAGTGTACAACATCATTTTGTAAAACAAAATGTTATCTTTGTACTGTGTCGTCCGAAGAGCGGCGTGCCAAAGCAAGGTTGGCACCTCGCAACGAAACCACAAAAGAGCATAGTCGCTGCATGTCACACTGGCGAACATGAAACGCCGGCGTAGCCACGCCTTCTATAGTTTCTCCACGCCACCGCAAAGGCTCGTCTACTGACAGCTGAGCAGAAGAGCGCACGCCTCAGTCATCGATCAAGACGACGTCACCGTCTCAGGCCACTACAATATTAGATCTCTTAAGAAGAACTTTAGGTAAAGATTATGCCATTTACTCTTCAAGTGAAGAGCCTTGTAAGTTTGTCTGTATCAAGTGATACTTTAATATTCAGAGACAATTGTAAATACTCAGAACATTCCTGTGGAAATGGATTTGCGAAGTTAAGTAAATCTTAACATCTGTATTCCAATAAAGTGAACTAATATTTTATATGTTATAGTTCCACTCTGCCAGCTCCCAGAGCAAAGCAAAACACTCACCACTGTGCCGGCAAGAGTAACTTCCTACAGCATAACACCTTACTGAACTTTAGGCCTGTGCGCATTGATTGTCCTTGTCGTTCATCACACACTGAAGCTTTCACTCGTTCAGAATTACTTCAAAGACGCCATAGACAGCGTGTATCATGATTACTGGCGTAAATGTATACAAGTGAAAGTACACGATACTAGAAGCAGAAAATTCCTTGTAAACATACTTCTGCAAAAGAACCGTTTGAGAGATAATTGCGACTATGTCGTTACCAGCCACCACAGTCTCGATACTGTGTAAGCGTCATCCCGGTAACAAAAAGGCTACAATACCGTACAAGATTAAGGAAAGTTATTACAGATACTTTAGTAGTAGTCACGTGTTCTGAATGGATACGACAAAATGTTACATGACTGTACTTGTAACTAAAGGAGGTGTTCAGAGTGTCGTCCTTACTCTTGGGTGCAGGTCTGTGTCCATCGCCGCCATAAGTTTCGGATCCTTTCAAACGCATCTGGCTCGTTTAGAAATTCTTGGCAAGCATTAAAAAGTCTCTGCTCTAATTCTTCAAACGTTTCGACAGGGTCGGCCTACATTACACCTTTAAGGTGGCCCAGAACACAGAAATCTGTTGTGTTCAGGTCAGATGATCCTGGAGGCCGCGGCATATGTCCTCCTCGTCCTGTTCATTTTTGGCCATATGGGCGCCTTAGATGTCTCACCACAGCAGAAAAATATGTCTGTGCTGTATCATGTATGTAGCACATCATCTGGCGCTCCTCTACGAGTAAAGGAACGTCTTCAAGCAATCCTCCAAGGTGATGCCACAGAAACTGAGGGTAATTCCGTCCACTGTGTTTGCTTTGTAACATGTACGATCCAACAATAAGACGATCACCTAGTAGTCCTAACCATACATTCAAAGAGAAACCTCGCTGACGCAGAGACTCATGCACGCCTCATCGAAATGAGACAATTGTAATAAATAAACACAGCATCAAGATTGAATCTTGCTTCATCTGTAAATAAAATGTTATTTTCAGACGTAGAATTGCCTTCGGCTTGTTGTTGCGTCCACTGACAGAATGTTAGTAGTCTACGACTAAAGTCTATCTCACTAAGACATTGGAGATGGCATGGGTAATTGCTTTGCAATGCATTATTCCCCAAACACTGCTGTGGCTCATTCCAGAAATTCGTGAGGCAAGTCGCCTATTAGAGATTCCTGGATAGTGTTAGACTGTTTCCAGTACCATATCTTCAGGTGTAATTCGTCCAGCACTACCAGCTCCCGCGGCGTGTACGAAGCTCTCAGTTTCTCTAAGACGTTCACGCATCCTTGCAAACGTTGGGATGCCTTCAGCCTGGGTATGTTTCTTACAAGGGAAATTCCCCAAAGCAACCCCCTTAGATTTAGTGGTAAAATGGCCCAGTGGATAGTCTGTCAAAAACTGAATACAGATCAAGCATGAAAAGAGGAAAAAAGTGTACTGAACTCTGAAAAAAGAAGCAAAATAGAGACAGTAAACGGCCCAAGCTTAAGATGTGTAATATCGAGCTAATTGCAAGAACCCCGGCGTCGTGGTTGTCTGGTCACAGTGTTGGACTGGCATGCAGAAGATCCGTGTTCAAGTCTCCCTTGTGCCCCAAATATATTTCCTTTTTCACACAAATTTATGAACTGGTCATCCAGTCATTGATTGGTCTGTTCTCCTTCTGTAGTCTTGACAATTGTCACACTGAAACATCCCCAGAGAAAAATTAATGAATTACTCTGCTGATAAACCTCTTACGTTATTTGATTTTCAAACAGCTGAGCAGAACTGAACGT
Organism: Schistocerca gregaria; assembly: GCF_023897955.1. Classification (NCBI taxonomy): domain Eukaryota; kingdom Metazoa; phylum Arthropoda; class Insecta; order Orthoptera; family Acrididae; genus Schistocerca; species Schistocerca gregaria. The sequence continues at coordinate 105,935,611 of NC_064921.1, read as the reverse complement.
ACTCAGACATTTCTCCCTTTACTTATTCTGATCAACACTAAACTGACACACAATATTTTTAGCGCAACGCAATCTGACTTTCAATAATCCCTACAAAATAATGGCCCTGACTAACAATAATCTATACCTTTCATGAATCACTTACCTCACAAAAATCTTCGTTATTAGAACTACTGCAATACAGCGAGCGGCAATACTGCCAGCTAAATAAAAAGATTCTAACTACTGAAGGCACTAATTACTGATAGGCATAGTTAACAAATGAAAGACTTTGATAGACAACAAACAATGTATTTACCTTACTAGTGTTCTAAAGTCATAATGTATATATCAGTTCATGATATCCAGTATTACAAAATTTACTCTTTCTGGAGGACACACGTCCAGATCGTCCGCTCTTAAAATTCTACCATCTCTCCCCCCACATCCACCACTGGTGGCGGCTCACCTCCAACTGCGCAGCGCTATGCGCTGTTCACACCCAACTGCCCAACACTACAATAGCAAAAATTCCAACAATGCAAACCAGCCACAGACTGGACACAGCACAGTCAGTGATTTTTCATACAGAACGCTACGTGGCGTTACCAACATAAAAACCTAAACATTCTACTTACAATACATATAGAACATGATTTATGTGGTAAGAATATATTACCGAAGCTAGAAAATGAGATGAATAGTGAGAGCACGCGAGATGCCGTATAGACTTCTCACGGAATACAACGAATACACGGGTGTGAACTGTGTTAGAGCAAGGGAATTAAAGAGTCAAAACTTGCAAAACGTAACGCAAGAGTCATAAGATGCGGTACTTCTGTAGAACAAATAGGAGACTCGTACGTCTGTAGGTCCCTTCATTACATCTCGCTGTTACACAACGACACAGACACATATTTGAGAACAGGGAACAGATACGTCAATGACTGGGCGGACAGTTCATGATTCAGTGGAAAAGCAAAAGGCACGACGAAGGTTTGAACATGGATCTCCCACTTGGCAGTCCAACCTCGGAACCAGATAACCACGACACTGTGGGTAATTGCATTCTGTAGATGTTGCAAATTTTAAGCTTGGATCGTTCACTGTTTCTATTTTGCTTCTTTTTTCGTAGTTCAGTACACATTCTGTTTTCATGCTTGATGTGTGTTCAGTTTTTGCCGAGCTGTCCACTGCGCCATTTTACTACTAAATCTGAGACGGGTGCGATGGAGAGTTTCCCTTGTTAACACAAGCGTACAGCCTCCAGTGAATTGCCGTGAGCCCTGCCACACATGAAATGCACCTTCGCATATCTCTCGTTGTTGTAATGTTCCATGTTACCACCAACACTTGTACAATGTAACTAACGCTCGTAAGCAACTGACATAAGTAGCATTCTGACTGTGTATTGTGTTGGCGTATCCACTCTATTTACAATTCCTCATCTAGAAAATGTAGAGAAAGACCACACCACGGACCAATATGTGGTGTTTACACATTGTGCCTAGCAAACAGTTCGTTTGAGAATCTCCAAACTTCAAAAAAAGTTTTGCATCACCTCGGTCCCCAGAACTCCTGAAGACAGACGTTGACTGTGGATATTGTATCACAGACACAGTCCCTTTGACTCTTCAGAGATGTCACTAAACCCTCCCAAAGATGTAAACAACCATGTATGAGCAGTGCCTGTTACACGGAGGGGGTCCGACAGCCGATCAGTTCCAGTCATTCCACCAGGAAGGAGGTACACTGCTCGTGTTGTCCGTAGTTCAACCATGCCTAGACGGTCAGTAACGCGATTCGATCGCTCCCGCACTGTTACTTTGTGCCAGGAAGGATTCTCAATAAGGGAAGTGTCCAGGTGTCTCTGAGTAAACCAAAGCGATGTTGTTCGGACATGGAGGAGATATAGACAGGAACTGTCGATGACATGCCTCGCTCAGGCCGCCCAAGGACTACTACTGCAGTTGATGACCGCTACCTACGGATTATGGCTTGGAGGAAACCTGACAGCAGCTCCACCATGTTGAATAATGCTTTTCGTGCAGCCACAGAACGTCGTGTTACGACTCAAACTGTGCGCAATATGCTGCTTAATGCGCAACTTCACTCCCGCCGTCCCTGGCGATGGTCTGTCTTTGCAACCCGACACCATGCAGCGCGGTACAGATGGGCCCAACAACATGCCGAATGGACAGCTGAGGATTGGCATCACGTTCTCTTCACCGGTGAGTGTCGCATATGTGACCAGACAAACGTCGGAGACGTGTTTGGAGGCAACCTTGTCAGGCTCAATGCCTTAGACACACTGTCCAGCGAATACAGCAAGATGGAGGTTACCTGGTGTTTCGGGGTGGCATTATGTGGGGCCGACGTACGCCGCTGATGGTCGTGGAAGACGCCGTGAAGCTGTACGAAACGTGAACGCTATCCTCCGACCGATAGTGCAACCATATCGGCAGCGTATCGGTGAGGCATTCGTCTTCATGAACGACAATTCGCGCCCCCATCGTACACATCTTGTGAATGACTTCCTTCAGGATAACGACATCGCTCGACTAGAGTGGCCAGCATGTTCTCCAGACATGAACCCTATTGAACTTGCCTGGGATAGATTGAAAATTGATGCTTACGGATGACATGACCCACCAAACACTCTGAGGGATCGACGCCGAATCTGGACCAACAATGCCTTGATGAACTTGCGAATAGTATGCCACGACTAATACAGGCACACATCAGTGCAACAGGATGTCCTAGTGGGTATCAGAGGTACCGCTGTGTACAGAAATCTGGACCACCACCTCTGAAGATCTCGCTTTATGGTGGTACAATATGCAATGTGTGGTTTTCATGAGCAATAAAAGGGCGGAATTGATCTCTATTCGAATTTTCTCTACAGGTTCCGGTACTCTCGGAATCGAGGTGATGCAAAACTTTTTTTTATGTTTACTGAAACTTTTTTGCTTCTGCTACAGTGTAGTTTTACCTGTATTCGTTGACTCAATTAATTATGATACATCCTAAAGAGTGGTACTGACTCTACATGGGCCAACGCCAGACTTTTCTACTCTGCACAAAACGTATCCAACATCCTGCAACAACTACCTCCCAACGGTTAAGTTATTGTGCCACAGCAATGACAGGATGTACATCCAACTTCACCAATGAAAGAATTCGATAACTTTGAAAAGCAAATTATCGTCCTGCAAATCCACAATTAACGCCACAGAAAGAGAGTGGTAAATGGAATCGACGATCACATAAAGAGACACCGTTTGACCGCTACTTTTAGGTCTGCGATATACTCCAAAACGTTGAACTCTCTTCCGACTGTGACGAAACGTTGTCTAGTGTTCCAATATGCACCGTCGGGGGAACTCGATACTGGCAGGTGGGGGCTGATTGCCAAATTAAGCGCTTCCTTTTGTACGGCGTCGCTAATTGGGCGCCGTGCCGCTATTAGCATTCCTTTGTAGCCGGAAGAAACGCACAAGGAGGACAGGTCCTAATCAGCCAGAGAGAATCGAGAAACATCCGCAGTGGGCGTGGCTGCTAGCCTGGGCCGTGCTAGCTGGTAGACGTCCGCCCCTGTTTGTTCCGGGCTGACCGGCGACGCGGGCGACATGCAGTTGTCACTTGTAGGACAACATGCATCGCTGGTAGCGTGGGACTATGCGGAGCTAGGTGAAATGGAGGCATGGGTTGGGGCTTTCATATTTTCAACTGTATTGTCGGCTACTATGGACTCTGCATACTACTGCTGCCTCTTAAAGTAGCAATAGGACGACGGTTCCAATCCTCATCCGGCCATCCACATTTAGGTTTGCTGTGATTTCTCTAAATGACTTAAGGCAAATGCCAGGATGATTCCGCTGAGAGGGCACGGCCGATTGCCTTCGCCATTCTTCCATAAACCGAGCTAGTGCTCTCCAATGACTTTTTGGCGGCGGGGCGTTCAACATTAATCTCCTCCTCCATGTACAGCGTGAAGCGTGTGTGTCTGTGTGTGTGTGTGTGTGTGTGTGCGTGTGTGTGTGAGAGAGAGAGAGAGAGGGAGAGAGAGAGAGAGAGAGGTGTCTTTTGTATCGTGTTATATATATATAACTGAGCTATTCTACTCTCTAGAACCAAATACTCCATTTTAGTTCTTATGTTAGACGCCCCATAAGACCGTACGTAGTTGACGAATCCCTTTGCAAACTTAGGCAACACACTTCTCTACTTACACTGTTTAATGTATTTTATTGCCATACCTCTTTTCACAATTTTTAAAGACGTATCCATATACCTATATGCTGTCTTCACTGCCTGGGCAGGTACATATTTCATTATTTTCATCGTGGCAGCAACACCAGCAACCATTACGAAATTGTCTCGGATGAAAAACAGCCTACACGAATTATGTTTATTCTAAACCTTGACCTTTTTAAAAGCTTATGTAAGTAATATGTTACCACATACGTAATTTTAGAAGCTTCTGTATAGATTGTATTACTGGTGTAGATGTTATTTTAATCACTTTATAGGACTTCTTGAACCGTATCATCTTCAACTTGGCCTAGGTGTGGTGTGTCGTCTTCCTGAGCCTTGACTTTGCTCTGCCGCGATTAGTCCGTTTGCTTTTAAATTTCGGGGGGCGCTGCGTTCTTAGAGAGACCTGCTGACGACGAGATTATCGAGTGCTGCTGCCGGAGTGAGATGGAGAGTTTAGTTTCCGGTTGTGTGGCAGCCCAATGTTGCGGGTAAAGTGGTATAACTTCCTGTGAACGCACGTCATTGCTAGGAGCGTGTGTACTCGGGACGGCGGCAGTCGTTCTGGACGGGCTGTGTGATTAGGAAGCTCGGCGTGGCAACTGTTGACGCGGCGTCTCCGCTTTGCTATGGCGGAACTGGGGCGATTGACACAACTCGAGTTGGTGCTGGTTGCAACCTGTCGCCGAATGCTTGTCTGCCTTCTGGACTAGCGGCGAGAATTTCTTGAATTGATGTGTCTCACTCAATATCTCCCCGTGTCGTCGGGTCTGTTTTGCTCTAAGGTCGTGTGCCATTGTGTTTCGCAATTTTAGTAGGCTCAGGCGTGCCCGAAATCCCGATTCAATGATATGCTGTTGTATTGTCAAGTGTAACTGTCACTAGAAAAGAGTGTTAACTCTCTGTGCCTTAATAACTGAACCTAAAATGTTATCTGCAGTTGAAATTTTATTCTGACCCAAGTGCAATAACGATCTTGTATTTTACAATCTGTTGAGTAGTATTATTATTATTTAGTACTGGCCGTCGCATTTACTAAGTTGAAGATTTTCGAAGGGCAATGGGCGTCATTAACAGTTCCTGCCTAGATAGGCGTTATATTTTGAACCATGTGTTTCAATGTTTAGTAATTTTTATTTTATGCATTATTGAGAGCTGCTGTCATGCCCTGTGTGGACGATTCGCCAGGTTGGTGAAGTTTATAGTTGTTCTGCTGCTCTGTGCCATATTGCTAAAGCAAGCAGTCCTAGCACAGCTGATTGTAAATTTTTTCTAGTGATGAGGAGCACAGGCTGGTTTTAAGTGCTAACTCACTAACTTCAACCATTCTCAAATATTTATTACTACTGATATTCATGCCCTTCAGACCGAGTGGCGACGTCTCTACCCCTTGTTGGTTATTAATTTTATCTTGTTAGTTTGTTTCATTAAAAAAAACTTTGTTATATGAATTTGTCATTTGGTCTTTACTGCTCCTTTGGACGAAGTAAATTAACTGTTGGTTTTGCATTCTTGTAGCATTATCAAAACTGCATTTGTGGTTATATTTGATTGGCCCTTCTGGCCGAATGATTAAAATCATTCCTTTCGGTAGGCCTAACTTATTGCATTGGTCAATTATTAATCAAAAGTGTTATGTTCAATTTTAATGTTGTTATTCTGACATTAGAGTTGTGAATGTTCAGCGGCCCTTCAGGCCTGGAGTTAAAAAATTTTTTATTGTGTTTTGTGATTATATATATATATATATATATATATATATATATATATATATATATATATATATATATATATATAGTCATGGGCGACTGGAATGCAGTTGTAGGGGAAGGAGTAGAAGAAAAGGTTACAGCAGAATATGGGCTTGGGACAAGGAATGAAAGAGGAGAAAGACTAATTGAGTTCTGTAACAAGTTTCAGCTAGTAATAGCGAATACCCTGTTCAAGAATCACAAAAGGAGGAGGTATATTTGGAAAAGGCCAGGAGATACGGGAAGATTTCAATTAGATTACATCAGAGATTTCGAAATCAGATATTGGATTGTAAGGGGTACCCATGAGCAGATACAGACTCAGATCACAATATAGTAGTGATGAAGAGTAGGCTGAAGTTCAAGACATTAGTCAGGAAGAATCAATACGCTAAGAAGTGGGATACGGAAGTTCTAAGGAATGACGAGATACGTCTGAAGTTCTCTAACTCTATAGATACAGCAATAAGGAATAGCGCAGTAGGCAGTACAGTTGAAGGGGAATGGACATCTCTAAAAAGGGCCATCACAGAAGTTGGGAAGGAAAACATAGGTACAAAGAAGGTAGCTGCGAAGAAACCATGGGTAACAGAAGAAATACTTCAGTTGATTGATGAAAGGAGGAAGTACAAACATGTTCCGGGAAAATCAGGAATACAGAAATACAAGCCGCTGAGGAATGAAATAAATAGGAAGTGCAGGGAAGCTAAGACGAAATGGCTGCAGGAAAAATGTGAAGACATCGAAAAAGATATGACTGTCGGAAAGACAGACTCAGCGTACAGAAAGTCAAAACAACCTTTGGTGACATTAAAAGCAACGGTGGTAACATTAAGAGTGCAACGGAAATTCCACTGTTAAATGCAGAGGAGAGAGCAGATAGGTGGAAAGAATACATTGAAAGCCTCTATAAGGGTGAAGATTTGTCTGATGTGATAGAAGAAGAAACAGGAGTGGATTTAGAAGAGATAGGGGATCCAGTATTAGAATCGGAATTTAAAAGAGCTTTGGAGAACTTACGGTCAAACAAGGCAGAAGGGATAGACAACATTCCATCAGAATTTCTAAAATCATTAGGGGAAGTGGCAACAAAACGACTATTCACGTTGGTGTGTAGAATATATGAGTCTGGCGACATACCATCTAACTTTCGGAAAAGCATCATCCACACAATTCCGAAGACGGCAAGAGCTGCAAAAGCGAGAATTATCGCACAATCAGCTTAACAGCTCATGCATCGAAGCTGCTTACAAGAATAATATACAGAAGAATGGAAAAGAAAATTGAGAATGCGTTAGGTGACGATCAATTTGGCTTTAGGAAAAGTAAAGGCACGAGAGAGGCAATTCTGAAGTTACGGCTAATAATGGAAGCAAGGCTGAAGAAAAATCAAGACACGTTCATAGGATTTGTCTATCTGGAAAAAGCGTTCGACAATATAAAATGGTGCAAGCTGTTCGAGATTCTGAAAAAAGTAGGGATAAGCTATAGGGAGAGACGGATCATATACAATATGTACAACAACCAAGAGGGAATAATAAGAGTGGACGATCAAGAACGAAGTGCTCGCATTAAGAAGGGTGTAAGACAACGCTGTAGCCTTTCGCCCCTACTCTTCAATCTGTACTTAGAGGAAGCAATGATGGAAATAAAAGAAAGGTTCAGGAGTGGAATTAAAATACAAGGTGAAAGGATATCAATGATACGATTCGCTGATGACATTGCAATCCTGAGAGAAAGTGAAGAAGAATTAAATTATCTGCTGAACGGAATGAACAGTCTAATGAGTACACAGTATGGTTTGAGAGTAAATCGGAGAAAGACGAAGGTAATGAGAAGTAGTAGAAATGAGAACAGCGAGAAACTTAACATCAGGATTGATGGTCACGAAGTCAGTGAAGTTAAAGCATTCTGCTACCTAGGCAGTAAAATAACCAATGACGGACGGAGCAAGGAGGACATCAAAAGCAGACTCGCTATGGCAAAAAAGGCATTTCTGGCCAAGAGAAGTCTACTAATATCAAACACCGGCCTTAACTTGAGGAAGAAATTTCTGAGGATGTACGTCTGGAGTACAACATTGTATGGTAGTGAAACATGGACTGTGGGAAAACCGGAACAGAAGAGAATCGAAGCATTTGAGATGTGGTGCTATAGACGAATGTTGAAAATTAGGTGGACTGATAAGGTGAGGAATGAGGAGGTTCTACGCAGAATCGGAGAGGAAAGGAATATGTGGAAAAGACTGATAAGGAGAAGGGACAGGATGATAGGACGTCTGCTAAGACATGAGGGAATGACTTCCATGATACTAGAGGGAGCTGTAGAGGGCAAGAACCGTAGAGGAAGACAGAGGTTGGAATACGTCAAGCAAATAATTGAGGACGTAGGTTGCAAGTGCTACTCTGAGATGAAGAGGTTAGCACAGGAAAGGAATTCGTGGTGGGCCGCATCAAACCAGTCAGTAGACTGATGACGCAAAAAAAAAAAAAAAAAAAAAAAACGATCGAAGCGGCTAAGTGGTCAATGAAGTCCAACCTTAAGCAATCAGGTGGTGGGTCGTAAAATCAGGGCAGCAAGTGAAAAAAAAAAAGTGTCCAGAAAGTAAGAGTACTGAGCCTTTGACGCTCGGAAGGATTTTTTTCGCCGAAGTTAGCAGTAGCACTTAATGATAAGAGTCTGGCAGTAGAACGCTCGCCCATTTACCTCTCAAGCAGACCACCCGGCAACTGGATGTTTTTGATTTTTTATATTTATGATACGTGAAGTTCAGAACTCAAATATCAATCCAATTCGATGTAACTCTCAAGAATTCTCGAGAAAATTAACTTTTAAGTTTTCCGACCTCCTTCCATAAGCTAAAGTAAGAATATTTCTTCGACAGGCGCGTGGCATTGTGGCAGGGGGAGGGACGCTTAGTTTCGATTCCTGCCGGATGCTGATTTTTAAGCAAAGCTCCATGTTCTAAGAGCGTCAAGGCATAAAATACATGAATACGGAAAGAAATTAATTTGCAACGTTTTTTGTTAATTAAAACAATCTTGATTAAGAATTTTTTTATAAAAGATCAGTAGCTAAGAATCTACATGTGTAATGAAAACTGCATTTTTGTGTGTAATATGCGATTAGCAATAAGAATACTTGTAATCTTTTATAAAATGACATTTACACACGCGTTAATAAGCATGTATTTCATGAAATTTATATTTAAACGAGGTAGCTATTGCAACAGAACGAAAGAACCGAAAAAAATATTATCGAAGCGATATTCGATCCAGCGATTACCAGTCTCGAGCACTGCTGATTTTTTTTCCACCTTTATGTATTTTATACTTCAGGGAAATGCTTAAAGAACACGCACTCCTGATTAAAAATTCAAGTGCCACAAGAATCTTACCCATGCGCCTAGTGCCAGATAAGTGCACTGCCATACCACGTTGTACGGGGGTTGAACAGAATGTAAGTTCCGATCGGCTGCGAAATGGAAACCACTGAGAAAATCCGGTAAAGCTTTGCAGAGATGTGTTGGGCAGTGTCTCTAGTATGCCCGTCGATCACGTCGGGTCGCTCTTTGTAGTTTTGAGTGAACAATGAGCACGTAAAGATGTGTAGGGAATAACGTCTCGCGCCAAGTATGGGGGCCTGGTTAGAGATTTCGCCTGTGTCAAGCAGCCCACATAACACAACTGTCGAGCAGTTCCTCTTTCATGTCAATTCTCGGCCGCACACTGAAGGGGCAATGAAGACGCTCCTGCAGCGTTTCCGATGAGAATGTTTGATACCCGCAATAGAGTCCATAACTGGCTCACCGTGAGTCTCATCTCTGCTCGCAAGAACCGCTGGCTATGAAGACAAAATTTTTCCACAGACAACAGACCAGTGCAGGTAACTGGCCGGAAGCACAGGCGGCTGCTTGCTATGACGAAGATATTGGAAAGTTGATACAACACTACGACAAAACTCGAAGTTGGAGCGGCGACTATGTAGAGAAGCAGGTGGAAGGTGTACATAACTGTTGCAAATAAAACGTTTCTGGTTTTCACTGTGGTTTCCATTGGGCGACCGATCTGAACTTTCTGGACAACCCTCGTATGTCGTAAAATCGACCATTGATCATCATTTAGATCCTCGGGAAACTTTAAAGGCGATTTTTTCGAGAATTTTTGAGAGATGCATCGAACTGCTTTGAAGCATTGATGTTTGAGTTCCGAATTCCACGAATATAAACATAAAAAAAACAAAAAGGCGATTAGCGTGAGGTCTTCTTGTCAGTTGAGTAAAATCTCTTTGCACTGCCGTGTTGAAATAATTGCCTTTATTCCAAATCCCGCTAACTGCGAGTTGAGCAGCGTAATTCAGTTTCTTCTTGCAAAGGGAAAAGCGCCGTTCCAGATTTTTAACAAAATCAAAACTGGTGTTGGTGTGAAGAATCGTAGTGATGTGTACCAGTGTCGTGAGCTTAAATCTAAGGCAACGAACGCTCATGATAAACAATAGTCAGTGTTCCTCAATCATGACTTGTGAAATGGTAAACAAGAGCGACGAAACTGCTGTATACTGGGCCTAGTATGCTGGCAACACTCGTTACAGCCAAGTTACGTTGGCAGCTGGCTTCGTAGCAGACTACATACACTCCCTATGTGGCCACCAGACGGCACCGTAAGCGCCGTCAGTGTAGGAGCCTGTATAGGGAGAGAGTGGCCATAGGTGAAGTTGCCCGTGATTGGTTGATTAGCTTTGGCAGAAAAACGGCGCCAAAAGTCTCTCGCGCTTCCTATGTTCGCCATGCTTTTGAGTTGAATTGAAGTTCAGAGGACTTTTGGAAACGATTAAAAGGTATCCGAGTTATTGAGAGACTTGTTATGCGTTGTGCATGCATGTTCGATTTAGTTGTATGTCGTTTTTAGTACGTAATTAGCGTTTGCGAACTTAGTTATTAGTTGAAATAATGAAGCGTTTTGTGATGAAGTCGGCAGGCCTACATGTTTGAAGTAAACACGTTAGTAATTGTACAGTATTGTTTTTGACATCTGTAATTCGTTCTGCAGACGTTCGTAAACGATGTCCGGTTGTGCTGCATTTGGTTGTTCCAATAGAGGCGAAGATGGATTTCGCATGTTAGCATTTCCACGCAATGAAGAAAGACGAAAGCAGTGGGCAGTCGCATTCAACAGGGCTCACATAAATCAAACAGGAGCCTTGTGGAAACCAACCAAGTATTCTTATCTATGCGAAGTAAGTCGTTTTAGCTTTTTTCTACATATAAAACAACTTGCGATATACATAGTTAAATTTGAAAACAGTCCTGTAAATTGGCTGTGTGAAAATTATTATAACACATTATTCTTATAAACAAAGGCATTTAACGAATGATTTCGCCACATTTTCTTGTGCTTTTGATTCGGTGAGTGTGTACTCCACTACTCCACTACTGTCCATTCAAAAGTCCCTCCCGCAGTTTGGCAGAAAAATGGCCGCCGTATCGTCCGGTTGGCCACTCTCTCCCTATGCAGGCTCTCTAGGTCAGAGGTTACTGGCCCACGGGCCTTTTCCTTACGACGACCACGTGACAGGAAGCAGGACTAGTTGTCTCCTTGTGTCTGGACGTGTTCTTACGCCGGCGCTCGGACCCTGAAAGCTCAGTTCACTCCGAGTTCACTTCCTGGGCCACACACCGAATGGAGTCGCATTCCTATAATCGGAGCACATTCCAGAGCTATCGCTATGCCGACCTCGCAGTCTGCATCCGTCTTCACATCACAGAACTTGCAACATGGCTGCACCCAAAGAAGAAGTGGACACCATCGTCCTGACGGGACACTGGACTCTTGCTCATTATTGACATCATGCTGGACATACAATGTTGCATATTCCGTCTGGTCTCGTCTTCTTGGGTCCTTGGGTCCATCTCTCATTGACTGTAGTCGTGTAATATTTACAAAGTTCCTGCACTCAGAGTTCCGACGATCCAAGAGGCTATGCCGCTCTCTGTCGGATAAACAGTTTCTGTGTTCCTTATAATAAAAGAAGAGTTTTTGTTTAATAAATGTTTCGCCACGAACTTATGTGAAAGAGGGTTACCGGTCTTCAGCCTTATGCTACTTTTCTTGTTCGTTTACTATTAAAGAATTAACGTTGTTGAAGTCAGTTAGTTCGATCCTTCCTCTTTCAGAGCACTTTGTTTAATAAACTTTTTAAGCATATTCTCCCTGGATGTTTCTCCTTGTGCAGCCTTCGGCAGGTACCTCAGAAGTCATTCGTGGCGACCGTCGATTGTCTTTGGACGAGATGAACGCAATTTTCCCAGTCATCTCCAGATCTCTGCATAAAATCAATACAGAAAACTGTACGCGAGTTGAGTACGAAAACGGCTTACAGATCAACACAAGGTCAACTGAATCGCTTCTTATATGGGAACGTACCGAGCGCTTCGACCTATAAAGGGAACAATTGCTGGACTCTGGTGACTAAACGTGGATGACCCACTACATCCCCACTATCAGCGAATAAAGTCAAAACGGTTGTTCGGCCGGAAAAATCATGGATTCTGTTTTTCGGCAGTGTAAAAGAAGTCTCCTCAATACATTTTTGCCCCCAGTGATGGGACGAGGGAAGAGGAAATTAATGCTGGACCTGTACTGTGAAGTCCTAAAAAACCGTTGAGGCTGACAGAGAAGAAATTAAGAAGAATGATGTTAACGAAGGGAGTGTGCTTGTTGCACAATAGTCGGCTGCTGTGGCCTAGCGGTTCTAGGCACTTCAGTCCGGAAACGCGCTGCTGCTACGGTCGCAAGTTCGAATTCTGCCTCGGGCATGGTTGTGTGTGATGTCCTTAGGTTAGTTAGGTTTAAGTAGTTCTAAGTATAGGGGACTGATGACCTAAGATGTTAAGTCCCAAAGGTGCTTGGAGCCTTTTGAACCATTTGTTGCACGACAATGCATGCCGCCACACAAGCAACGCTACAAAGCAGTTCTTAGATTCATTCGGTTGTGACATCATCAAACAGCCTGCCCACAGTCTTGATCTCGAACCTTCTAGTTTTCATCTTTGCACCCTTTAACATTTTTAAATGTTCGGATAATAAGTTGCCCTCTCTTTAATCTAAGAATAGATTATCAATGCAGCTAGCCGCTATCTCTGTGTAATGTCTTGTCTGTATAGACGTGTATCTGTTGTCTTTAAGATCCCTTCACCTTCACACCTAAGTGTATACAGTAAAGTAAGGCCCTCCCAGTTCTTGGCTGATCCGTGATAAGACAGGCGAAAAATTAAACTAATGGAGGATTATTACTATTATCTCTATTTTCATTCGCTCTCTCTCTTTCTCTCCTTTATCTATATATAGTTTTTAATATAAGATTTCATTATAAAAGGAATCAGCCAAATAGAATCTTTGGTGGAGTTCTTCGTCTTGGTAATCAGCGGCTGGCTTGTTGTAAGAGATATTTACATTTATTATGACTATTTAACACTGCAGTCAGTCGGGAGAATCAATCGTTTGGACAATTTGTTCCTTTTACGAAAGACTGCGAATTCCAGATGTGTACGAAGCCTTTTTGGACGATTTAACACAGACTCAGTGATTGCAGGCTCTCTTCGACGCAGGTGAAACTTCCCCACTAATTACAGGGCCAACGTGATCAAAAAATGATTCAGAAAAAACTCATTCGTTCATTCACTTCAAAACAAAGAAGTCACAAACCTTATTTACGGAGGAAATCGTGTATTAAATCCATCTCCATTACATGTCCAGGTCTCCGGTGATTCCACGCCTGAATTATTTTCCTTTTACAATCTCTTTCTCTTCAAAACAAACCGCCAACGGCACAAATGTTAATTGGCTCGCTTTAGCGAGAAGAAAAGCAGAATATGTATCTCTCAGAAACACGTCAGTCCCTCAACAGATACTCCAGAAGCTGTCCTAGTTACCATTCTAACAGCCATGGAGAATGCATATATGCATATCTGTTATTTCAAAGAATAAACGCACTAGAAAATATTTTGGCGTCGACGAGCTGTCGCCGCATATACTACGAGAAAATCAGATCAGATAGATAACTTTTCCAAAGTGAATAAAGGATTTATTAACAGTGAATGGTTGTTGCTTTCTTATTTGTAAAACTCAGCTTATATTTTGTACATAGCCACTGTCTCAAAAATGTCCGTTTCGTCAAAAAACTTCGAAGAATGATTTTCTTCGGAAGTAGCATTAATACTGAGCCACTGCCACTTTTTTGTGATAGTTCATGTACAGAAACACAGTATCGGGTTTTTAGGTAGCAGAATTGTAGTCAACAAAAACCCCTACTCCTATGTTTTAAATTTTGTAATTCCAAAGGGAAGCTCTGTTTGGCACAAACACCATGCGCCATCTACAGTCGTAAAGCATATATGAAAAACTTTATCCGTGGTCTGGCACCTGCGTTAAGTCTAGTGACATGCAACAGAGTACCGAGAACGTAATACCACTGGAAACGCATTTTGTGAGAAAATAACACCTAGAACATTTTGCAGTTCCACTCTTCAGTTGTTCGGTCTCGATCTGTATACCGTTTATCTCGATGGCAGTTACTGCGGTGTTGTTCCACTGCTGCCCGCTTCTGTTTAGTCCCATTCCTTCTCGTCCCTGCCGCCGCTCCCGCTGTCGATCACACACAAACACACACACACACACACACACACACACACACACACACACACGCGCGCGCGCGCGCGCAGAGCAGGGTTTGCTCGGGCCACCGCGAGTGCCTGCGGTCTTGGAGGCGTAGCTTGTGGCTGCCTGTGTTCCCTGCCCCCCGCGGCTGCTCTGCGCACCGAATACTAAACCCCCGTCGCCGCCCACGCCACCACCGTCACCGCCATCACGTACCACATTCCACGCAGGCACAACTTTTCCAAACCTAAATTATTCCAACTTGCAAGACACACAGAATCGCTACTCCACCATTTCATCGGTCCCCGACAGAAGAAAAGTTAAAACTTCACGTGAAAACCCACCACCGCTAAGGCAAAAATACATATCTTTTCCTGGCAAGGGAACGGAAAAATGCAAACTGACGGGGGAGCAGGGGAGGGGGTGAGGTGCACCACAGATTTGTGGGGAAATACAGACAGCAAAATGAACACAGACTCATGACTCAATGCGTAAAACAAAAATGACTGCAACCCCTAGATACTTGGTAATCTGACAGCCGTGGCGTATCATCCGCTCATGTCGTAACTACCCCCCCCCTCCCCCTCCCCCCTCCCATTCGTAAGAATGAAACGTTACATCCATTAGCTTCCACAGACAATTCCACAGACAACGTGTCGATTTCGCTGTTCTCTAGCCACCAAAGAACGTCTATTTTTACATACAAATAGTTCCCGCTCTGTAATGTTTCCACTCCACCCACTCAATTCATCACCCTGCCGTTCTGTGTCTCCTGAAACAGGTGGCATGTTCTTCAGAATTCACAGTCGTTATCAGATACTTACACGACATCTGTGCACGGTGCTAGGTATTCTGCGCTACCTCGTTCTTGTGACACAATTAAATACAGGTTCGTCCGGTTCACTGACCTCCATGCAGAGGTTCGCACATACAATACTCTGAGTTATACTTGTTCGTTATCTGTCGTAGAGGTGGGTCGCACCGTCACACTTATGCCCATAGCTAAGCTAGTTGTAAAGAATTAGATTTCACAAGTGTTCTTGCAGTTGAAATTCTAAGTGTGCTAAGTTTCCTATGTAACATATGCGAAACTGGTTAACTGGTACGCTTGCGACAGTATGTGCCACCAGTATGTTCCAAAAACCAGCGCATTTTCTTTCGTCTTTTTGAGTGTGATTCGTCTCCCGTGCCTACCTTTTCATTTCAGAATGGCATTTGCAAGCCTCGACCTCAATTATTTTCTGCATGTATACCAATCTGTCTGTTGTTTCCTCTGTAACCAAGGAAGTTGTTCCCTGGTGTCTTTACCCATGTCCTACAATCCTGTCCCTTCTTGGCAGCTTTTTCCGTATACTCCATTCCTCGCCGATTCTTCAGAGAACCTCATCATTCCTTACTTCATCAGTCCACATAATCTTTAACATTCTTCTGTAGCACCACATCCCAAATGCTTCGATTCTCTTCTCTTCCGGTTTTTCCACACTTCATATTTCACTACCGTTCAATGCTGTGTTCCAAACGCACGTTCTTAGAAATTTCTTCCTCGAATGAACACTTGCTTTTGATACTTGGCCAGGAATGCCCTTTTCGCTAATGTTAGTCTGCTCTTTATGTTATCCTTGTTCCGTCTATCATGATTTATTTTGCTGCCTAGGTAGAAGAATTCCTTTACTTCGTCTACTACATTACCATAAAACGTGATGTTTAGTTTCTCGCTGTTCTCATTTCTGCTACTTCTCATTAGTTTCGTCTTTCTTCGCTTTCTTCTCAATGCATATTCTGTACTCATTAGACTGCTCGACATATCCTGTAACTCTTCTTCACTTTCACGCGGAAAAGCAATATCATCAGCGAATCTTATCATTGAGACCCTTTCATCCCATTGTCGAGCCTTTCTTTTATTTCCGTTATCGCTTCTGCAAAGTATAGATTGAACAGTAGTTGAGGGGAAAACTAAATCCCCCGTTTTACATCATTTTTAATCCGAGCACGTCGTTCTTGGTCTTCCACTCTTACTGTCCGCTCTTGGTTCTTGTACATGTAGTATATTACCTGTCTTGCACATATGTTACTCCTTATTAATAATCACATTGCCACGTCTCGCTGCAGACATGTTCACCACACAAGAAACTTATGGAGTGTATTCCATACCGAAGTGAGGTCATTATCAAGGTCTTACCTGGGATCAGCATGATGTCTATTGGGGAACACAAATATTTTGTCCGGTCTGTTCAGTTTGTAAGATGACGCGACAGTGCACCTAGTAGAATGTTAATGAACGTCATCCACAGCTTGAGTGGGAACGGACTGGATGATAGTACCCGATAAACATACCAAGCGAGACTCTTAAGTTTCTGGTAAACACGCTCCGAAACAAGAGGCACGCCGAAGACATCGTGAGATGTCAATGTAGCTTCGCTGATGTCTCTCTGGAATACTGCGTATGTTTTCGCAGCGTTCCATAAAATAACGGAGACTCCGACCATCTTGTACTGAGGTCGCATACACAAGAGCTTTCAAATGTTCCCCAAAAATAAAAGTCCAATGGGTTTAGGTCCGGAGAACGTGGATGACACGCAATTGCTCCATCTCTGCCTATCCATCTGTGACCGAATCTGTTATTTAGAAGTCGACGGACATTAACACTAAAATGAGGAGATGCTCCATCGTACAAGAGCTACGTGTTTTGTTACACAGCTAAAGGCACATCTGCTAACAGATCAGGTAGAACATTAATGTGCTTCTGCTTCTAAATAACAGATTCAGTGACAGATGGGTACGTAGAGACCAGTTGCTTAGCCTCCACGTTTCCGGACCTAAACCCATTGGTCTTTTATTTATGGGGGATTTTGAAAGCTCTTGTGCTTGGAACCCCAGTACAAGATGTTCAGAGTCTCCGTGCCTGTACTACGTAAGGCTGCAAAATGATACGCAATAATCCAGGGATACATTAGCGTATCCGAGATTCATTACAACGGCGGGTTGATGCATCTCTCAATGCCCACGGACAGCATATTGAACATCTCCTGTGAGGAAGAGTTGCATGTGGTATGCTGCTGCTTTCGGTCAGTGTGTGTTTTCCATGACCAATGAGTTGCAGAAAATGAATTGTAACATGGAAACAAAGCGTTTCGAGACCCATGTCCATATAACATAATTTCTTCGTTTACGTGTGAGAGATGAGTCCCGCAATTTATGCCGTACTTTGTTACACCCTGGAAAAGGGAAGTGGAGAGCATCAGATGTTGAGTAATCACTGCGAAAGACACAGAGATACAGCGTACTCATGTTAACAGCTCCTGATGAAGTTTGAAAGAAATATCACTGTGGGTATTAATTTGACTGCCTCGTCGAATCAGGTGTGGGGCATTCGAATGTGACAGTGACACGACGGCGTACTGCATTGGAATGTGAGGGCATGCATAATCGTTGCCAAGGTTACTGTCGACCTTATCTGCCCACCACTAGGGAGGAAAACCGTATCGTGCACTAAGAGCATTGAGCCGTGAAGCGGCTCGCGTTGGTACTCTTTGAAGGTTTCCGCCCTCTGTTGGAGGCCAGACCGTATCGTTTAGTTGACATGGTTGCGTTTGTTTGTCTTCTTCTCGTGTTGACTGGCGCCACTTGGTTTCGCAAGTGGTGCCTGTCCGCTAGTGGCAGCAGCGGTGGTTATCGATATGTAGTAACTGTTGCCCTACCTTTGGGACGACATCGCGGTTCTTCCGGGTCGTGTCAGTGGGCAGTTCGGTTGGGGACTCAGGAGGAGCCAAGTCCGTGCAGTGCGGGAGCACGCCAGGACCGCTGGCGGCGCGCGTGGACTGCCGGATAGAAGGGCTGTGGTCACGAGGGTGCACGACCTCGTCGTAAACCGGATCTTGCAAGCGTTAAGTTCAGTGCATTTGGATCGAAGTAGAGAACACCATTGTGACATCTAGCGATTCTTCGGTGACTTAGGTTCGTATTGCTGTTCGTAGTGTTTCCAAGGCGAAGAGCAGCCCGTGGAGTGCTTGGGGATGGCATTTCTGATTAGCTCTCCTGGATTTCTAATTACTATTTACTGCGTTCAGTTTGTTACTATTTGTTAAGTTCAACCATCGGTATCTTTCCTGCCTCGTGGCCGCTAGCGCCCCAGTGACCTGCCCTGGGGGTTAGTGTATGTAACGGCAGTGTACGTTTCCTCTCCTTGCCGCTGCTGTCCGGCGAGGCGTGTGGTTTTAACAACTTTCTTGATTGTAGGTTGGTTGTCGATTCTTCTACTCTGGTGGTAGTTATTCTTTTCTCGTTCCGGGCACTCTAAGCACAGTATTCTGCAGACGGAGTCCAGACCACTGGTTGCAGCTTCTTGTTTTACTGTATGTTTTTCTTAATTTTTACATAATTGCCATTCTTGGTATTACAGCAGGTTTAAATGGTTGTGCTGCCAAGTTTACCATTATTTTGTCTCACCCGTTTGATGATCAGTTGCCTCTCTTTTTAAATTAACCTTAGCTATTACATTGCTGTTTTATAGTGTGTTTGTCATTTTTTTATAATTGCCATTCTTGTCGTTAAAAGCCTTCAGACGTGACTTTGATCCCAATTAGAATTTTAAGGCAAGTAAACACATTGGTTTGTTTTTAAAACATTATTTGCTGTGTCTGTATTTTAAGCTCATTTGCTAAATTGTAACGCACTGAAAGCACTATTAATTATCTAAACATTCATGGTGGTGTCTGTTTCTTCTATATCGTGTCTCCCTACCACTTTCGTGCAACGACGCTCTGAGCGTGTTTTTTAGGGAATTAACTAGTTTGAACCTGGGACCTGTTGCTGGTAAGGAGACGCCAGACCACACATGACATGTAGAATTCAGAAGAGTTCAGTGAGACTAGCGATGATATAACCAAATACTAAATGATCTGAGCGTCAGCTCCACTGCACTCCCTGTAAAAGAATCTTAATACTAACTAAATTTAGTGGAAAGGGTTCAAGGCTTTCCTATTTTTAGTTAGCTGGTAAAATAACGTCGAAAAAGCAGTTAAGTTTACCATTGGAAGTTTTATTCTACTCACAAAACATCGTTTATAAATTGCACTATTGATAAAAGGAAATGTTTTAATACAGGAAGGTAAAAACCAACTGCGTTCAACAAAAATGTGAACGAATATTCCCTGAATGGGTTTCCAAGTTCTACAATCGATCGAAGGATGACCTATGCCATATCACATCTATAATCTAGGTGTAATTTAAGTTTCACAAAAGAGAAAACTATCAAAATGGTCTACAGTGACCCTCAATTATCTTTAATTACTTATCTAACTTGTCGTAAATTACAGTGGCTGATGTGGATTCTCAACAACTATATAAAAGAAAAATCATAACGTTTCAGATCTGTTGCTGGTACGGGCTTTTGTTAAAGTTTCGAGAACATACCTTCACCGAAGAGTCAAGCAGTATATTGCTCCCTCCTACGTATATCTCGCGAAGAGACCATGAGGATAAAATCAGAGAGATTAGAGCCCACACAGAAGCATACCGACAATCCTTCTTTCCACGTACAATACGAGACTGGAATAGAAGGGAGAACCGATAGAGGTACTCAGGGTACCCTCCGCCACACACCGTCAGGTGGCTTGCGGAGTATGGATGTAGATGTAGATGTAGATGTAGATGTTCTTCAAGTGGCAAATGTGAACAACGTGAGTTTTAATTAACGATCGACACTAGTATTACGCAAAAAGGGGTTAAAAGATGAGTCTTCTGTAGTTCTGAGTGGAGCCTTATGCGCTCAAAAATGCGGCATCGCGTGCGTTCATTACCTTGTCGGTGTTTAGGCAGCGTCAGGGCAGCGGCGGGCAGCACAGCTCCGCTCACCTCGCCATCTCGGAAGCAACTCTCCTAACTTCTCCTTACTACAATTTACCGAAGTTAGTTTTAAAAAATATCTGGCTATGTTTTCATCTGACCAATCAGGGTCTCAATGTTAACCTTAAGCTCCGCGTACAAAAATTCTGTCTATCCAATGAGAAACGTTAAACTTTTCGTGGTGGGGCAATGTTTTTAAAGTTTGCAACGTAACAGAGACGCTAAAAAGTCTCACGCTAAAACCTGCAGCTGGTGTGGTCCTTTTAGCGTTATCGTAAGATCTATACTGTTCTTCTAGAGGGCTCTATCTTTTAACATGGGCTGGGGGGTGGTCCTTGACGTACCTGAGACGCGAAAAAGTCTCACGCTAAAACTTGCGGGTGGTAGTGGCTATTTTTGTGTTATCGTAAGATCTATACTGTTCTTCTGGAGGGCTCTATCTTTTAACAAGGGCTTGGGGGGTGCTCCTTGACGTACCTGAGACGCGAAAAAGCCTCACGCTAAAACGTGCGGGTGGTAGACTTAGCGGTAGGCTAGCGACGTGGGTGTCCACTCCGTCCGTTATCGTAGGGCCTTCTAGCTTAACACAGTTCTGCTCTCGGCTTCTGTCCTCGTTTCTCCCCTCGGAACTGCGTCTGCCTCACGGTGGGAAGGTACGACATGCATTTAGGCATTCTTGTGTTAGTCTGTGGCATTCCATTTGCTCACTCGTTACTCGTATTACTTTGCTTAATTTAATGTCACGATTTATTCGGAGCTATGTAACATACTACTGGATTTGCTTATCATGTCAGGGTTTCCATGGAAGGTGTTGGATTTGCCTGACACCTTACAATTACACAGTTGTTTATTCTATCATATGATATGGTTCAAATGGCTCTGAGCACTATGGGACTCAACTGCTGTGGTCATCAGTCCCCTAGAACTTAGAACTACTTAAACCTATCTAACCTAAGGACATCACACACATCCATGCCCGAGGCAGGGTTCGAACTTGCGACCGTAGCAGTCGCACGGTTCCGGACTGCGCGCCTAGAACCGCGAGACCACCGTGGCCGGCAATAACGCGTGATATCTTTATTTATTGCTCAGTCTGGAATTACTGTTTTAAAATAAATGTGTGTAACTGCAAAAGGGAACAAATAGTAACTGATTACGGCCCCGTCCACAATCGTAACCGAATCCTGTCTTCCTTGACTACCAGGTTTCAAGCATGTATCCCCTTCACATCTATGCCTGTCGAAGACTAACTGCAGCCGAGCTAGAGAATTACCCTCCCAGCTCAGAGTTCCCGCAACATCAGAACACAGGCGGCTGCGTCCGAAACAGTACTGTGACCTGAAAGCACGATCTGCTGATGAATGGCGTCGTACTGTCTTTTGCCATGAAGTGTGGTTCAGCCCTACCCCGCATGACCATCGTCGACAAGTATGGCGAATACTTGGGGAGAGATCCCATTCTCCCAATGTTTTTCAGAGGCTCATCGTCGTTACTCCTGCTGTCATGGAGTGTCAGCCTTTTGCCCGGGTCCACCAGATCACCAGGCTTTTCGTCAAACGAAAACGTGTGGGATATGGTGAAATGACGGTTGCAGTGCTGTGACGTAGTGCCAACCACCACAGATGAACTTGGGAACCATGAGAAAGCGGCATGGATGGCCATACCACAGGACGCTATTCGCCTCTTATACGCGCCGATGTCATCACACATGGAACAAATTATCAGAGTCCATGGTGGATCCTGTGCGTACCAGGCAACATGACACATGCTGAACAGAGGTGACTGAAATGCTAATCATCTTTGCAGAACATACTAATGTACATATCCTGAGGATAAAGAATCCTATCTGTGGTTGTTCAAGATGTTCTTTTTTTTTCTTAACATGAGCGTATCTCCGATGAAACAGTATCGTGGTGCCATTTTTCGACAGATCAATGCTCTTCCGGGCATGGTTATAGCCTCTATGAGCTGTCTGGATGATTTTGAAGTGCTCCTGACGAGCATGATCATCAGATCTGTCCCCGATAGAACTTGATTGGGACCATCGCGGGCGTCAACACTAACCCGGTGCCATCATGCAGGATATCAATGAGCATTGCTGACGATCTAGCCTTAGGAGAGGATACAAAGGTCTTATGACACCCTTCCCAACCGAATCAGTGCATGCATCCGGGCCTTAGAAGGTACAATGTCATACTGAGAAGTGGGCTTATACTGCGGAGTTCTTTGTAAATTTGCCTCGAGTCTGTAACCACGGAACGAACGCTTTCAAGCAGTGGAGTTTCATTTCGTTTCCTCCTAGCCTGCCGGGCACTACACTTATTTGTTTGTCAGTGTACTTTTCACGACATGCTTATGGATTCATCTTAATATTTTTAGTACGCTACGATATACGCATGTCAGGCTGTGGTAGGAAGGACAGGACAAAAAGGAGACTGAACATACTCCGTTTTAAGAGAACACACATAGATGTATTGAATGTCTATGGGAAAAACACCTCCATTAGCATCGACTAATAACAGAAAGAATCATTTACAATCATAAAACTTGTAAGTAGGCTGTTTAGGTTCTTAGATTGGTAACTCCACCCGCCACGTGGCTGTGCTGTGTGCAGTCTGTGGCTGGTTTGCATTGTTGTAATACTCGCCATTGTAGTGTTGGACGGCTGGATGTTAACAGCGCGTAGCGTTGCGCAGTTGGAGGTGAGCCGTCAGCAGTGGTGGACGTGGGGAGAGAGATGGCGGAGTTTTGAAATTTGTAAGACTGGATGTCATGAACTGCTATATATATTATGACTATTAAGGTAAATACATTGTTTGTTCTGTCTTAAAATCTTTCATTTGCTAACTATGCCTATGAGTAGTTAGTGCCTTCAGTAGTTTGAATCTTTTATTTAGCTGGCAGTAGTGGCGCTCGCTGTATTGCAGTAGCTTGAGTAACGAAGATTTTTGTGAGGTAAGTGATTTGTGAAACGTATAGGTTAATGTTAGTTAGGGCCATTCTTTCGTAGGGATTTTGGAAGTCAGACTGCGTTGCGCCAAAAATATTGTGTGTCAGCTTAAGCACAGTCGTGTATAATTTTTCAAAGACGACGTTTCAAACTGTACCAAACTGATTAAACGTTAGCAATACAATAAAAGAGCTAAAAAAATTCTCGAAAGAAACTTTAAAATTCCAAAATAGAAGTATTCTCCGCAAATAAGCACCATATAAGAAAATCACTATACTGCTGGATAGCGGAGGTAAGTAAGCGACGCAAGAGAAATTAGTAGACAAAATTGATGTTGAATATTACTTCCTCAGTAGTACAATAGTCAGTGGGAACCTTCATGAAATAAACAGATCTTATGTGTTCCATTGTTTGGCTAGTGCAAAAGCCAAACAGTTCATACATGGAGTAAGATTTATAACCATTCAGTTGGCCGAGCCCCACTTGCATAAACACATTGTAATATCCACGACTATATTTTATTCAGAATAATATTCGCGACGGCACTATGTGTGCAATTTGAGCGAACATTCTTGTGATGTTAATAAAAAAGGACTCAATCGATACTAAAATAATAATAATTAATTTATGTCAGTTTTATAATTTAATGATCTGTGAAAATTATATCTCAGACAATACTCATGGAAAAGATAATGGAAATCTTCACCTCTTGTTATCTATTACTCTTCTAGAATAATCCTTCTTCTTGTTCGAACTGTTGTAATATCGGACGCGATTGATGTCTTGTAGCACCGAGATGGCTAGAAAACTGTATTATGTTGCTAAGCAATGTTTGGAAAATAGAATTTCTGTGTCATTGGACTCAATACATGTATTTGAACTTTTATCTTAATAAGATTCTCGTCCTATATAAACGTTAAGTTTTCTGTTCAGCTACAATGGAGCGCAGCCCATTAGCACCATTGATCTACAGCGCGGATTATATGTAAAGTGCTGAATAATGAGTGATTAACAAGGAGAAATTATTTTAAATGTTAGTGCATGTAGTTAAGGTACAGAAAAGATTTAATATATGCATTATTTGATGAGAGTGAAACAACTCCTGAACCAGAATTGATAAGTGACTGTCTTATGGTCGACTGCTGTCACAGAGCGGTTCTAGGCGCTTCAGTCCGGAACCGCGCTGCTACTACGGTCGCAGGTTCGATTCCTGTCTCAGGCATGGATGTTTGTGATGTCCTTAGGTTAGTTAGGTTTAAGTAGTTCTAAGTTCTAGGCGACTTTTTACCTCAGATGTTAAGTCCCATAGTGCTTAGAGCCATTTGAAAAATTTTACTGTCTTTATGTTGGACGCCATCTTCGTGAAATATTGCAGCGGCAGTTTTAAATCAAACGACTAAGGATACAAGAATCATGATGGTCGATTTTCTCGATAATAATTGTGTATTGGTCACCCAGAACCCACCCACAAATCATAAATTCGACTTAGGTTATGAATAATTTTTAAATATGGAGAAACAGTATCTTACGTGGTGAAATTGTTCTCTGCTAATCTATGAACCCTAATTATTTCGTAAGAACTATTAGGAAATATTTTTTGACAGGAAAGAATACATTAGTGTTGTGCACGTGTGGTATACTGTGTACAAATAGTTCATTTTGTATAAGGAATAATTTTCCAACCTAGAATAATAATTCGCTACATTGTGAAAGATCACTCTTGTGAAAAAATTTAGTTCCATTTACACTGCTTGACAGACAACATTGATATACGTTCTCAGGTGGAGATTTCTTTGGCAAGATAACTTCTAACATTCTGCGTCGTATCTGTTTGTTCTATATCGTCTCTCCCTACCACTTTCGCGCACCGACGCTCTGAGCGTGTTTTTTAGGGAATTGACTAGTTTGAACCTGGGACCTGTTGCTGGTAAGGAGACGCCAGACCACACATGACATGTAGAATTCAGAAGAGTTCAGTGAGACTAGCGATGATATAACCAAATACTCAATGATTTCAGCGTCACCTTCACTGCACTTACTGTAAAAGAATCTTAATACTAACTAAATTTAGTGGAACGGGTTCAAGGCTTTCCTATTTTTAGTTAGCTGGTAAAATAACGTCGAAAAAGCAGTTAAGTTTACCATTGGAAATTTTATTCTACTCACAAAAAATTGTTTATAAATTACACTATTGATAAAAGGAAATGTTTTAATACAGGATGGTAAAAACCAACTGCGTTCAACAAAAATGTGAACGAATATTCCTTGAGTGTGTTTCCAAGTTCTACAATCGATCGAAGGATGACCTATGCCATATCACATCTATAATCTAGGTTTAAATTAAGTTTCACAAAAGAGGAAACTATCAAAATGGTCTACAGTGACCCTCAATTATCTTTAATTACTTATCTAATTTGTCGTAAATTACAGTGGCTGATGTGGCTTCTCAATTACTGTATAACAGAAAAATCATCGCGTTTCAGATTTTTACTCATCATCATTAAAAAGACTGATTATGCCTTTCAGCGTTCAGTCTGGCGCTTAGCCCCTTATAAAATTCCTCCACGATCCCCTATTCAGTGTTAACATTGGTGCCTCTTCTGATGTTAAACCTATTACTTCAAAATCATTCTTAACCGAATCCAGGTACCTTCTCCTTGGTCTGCCCCGACTCCTCCTACCCTCTACTGCTGAACCTATGAGTCTCTTGGGTAACCTTGCTTCTCCCATGCGTGTAACATGACCCCACCATCTAAGCCTGTTCGCCATGACTGCTACATCTATAGAGTTCATTCCCAGTTTTTCTTTGATTTCCTCGTTGTGGACACCCTCCTGCCATTTTTCACATCTACAAGTACCTGCAGTCATCCTTTATCCTTTCATATCCGTAACCTCAACCTTGTTGATAAGGTAACCTGAATCCACCCAGCTTTCGCTCCCATACAACAAAGTTGGTCGAAAGATTGAACGGTGCACAGATAACTTAGTCTTGGTACTGACTTCCTTCTTGCAGAAGAGAGTATATCGTAGCTGAGCGCTCACTGCTTTAGCTTTGCTACACCTAGCTTCCAGTTCTTTCACTATGTTGCCATCCTGTGAGAATATGCATCCTAAGTACTTGAAACCGTCCACCTGTTCTAACTTTGTCCCTCCTATTTGGCACTCAATCCGTTTATATTTCTTTCTCACTGACATTACTTTCGTTTTGGAGATGCTAATCTTCATACCATAGTCCTTACATTTCTGATCTAGGTCTGAAATATTACTTTGCAAACTTTCAATCGAATCTGCCATCACAACTAAGTCATCCGATTATGCAAGACTGCTTATTTTGTGTTCACATATCTTAATCTCACCCAGCCAGTCAATTGTTTTCAACATATGATCCATAAATAATATGAACAACAGTGGAGACAGGTTGCATGCAGCCTTGTCTTACCCCTGAAACTACTCTGATCCATGAACTCAATTTACCGTCAATTCTAACTGCTGCCTGATTATCCATGCAAAGACCTTTAATTGCTTGCAAAAGTTTGCCTCCTATTCCATAATCTCGTAGAACAGTCAATAACTTCCTCCTAGGAACCCGGTCATATGCGTTTTCTAGATCTCTAAAGCATAGATACAATTCCCTGTTCCACTCATAACACTTCTCCATTATTTGCCGTAAGCTAAAGATCTGGTCCTGACAACCTCTAAGAGGCCTAAACCCACACTCATTTTCATCCAATTGGTCCTCAACTAATAGTCGCACTTTTCTTTCAACAATACCTGAGAAGATTTTACCCACAACGCTGGTTAAAGAGATACCTCTGTAGTTGTTACGATCTTTCATGTTTCCATTTTTAAAGATTTGTGTGATTACTGCTTTTGTCCAGTCTGATGGAACCTGTCCCGACTCCCAGACCATTTCAATTATCCTGTGTAGCCATTTAAGACCTGATATTCCACTGTATTTGATGAGTTCCGACTTAATTTCATCCACCCCAGCTGCTTTATTGCACTGCAATCTATTGACCATTTTCTCCACTTCCTCAAATGTGATCCTATTTCCATCATCATTCCTATCCCATTCTACCTCGAAATCTGAAACATTGCTGATCGTATTTTCACCTACATTGAGCAACTCTTCAAAATAATCCCTCCATCTGCTCAAGGCATCCACAGGATTCACCAGCAGTTTTCCTGATTTGCCCAAAATACTTGTCATTTCCTTCTTACCTCCCTTTCGAAGACTGCTAATTACACTCCAGAATGGTTTTCCAGCAGCTTGACACATAGTCTCCAACCTGTTTCCAAAGTCTTCCCAAGATTTCTTCTTGGATGCTGCAATTATCTGTTTGGCTTTGTTTCTTTCTTCAACATAACTTTCTCTGTCTACCTGTGTTCTAGTATGTAGCAATTTTTAATACGCCTTCTTTTTCCTTTTACAGGCTGCCTTCACTGTGTCATTCCACCAAGCTGTTTGCTTCATCCTACTTTAACACACTACTGTTCCAAGACATTCTTTAGCCACTTCTAGTACTGTGTCCCTGTACCTTGTCCATTCCTTTTCCAATGACTGTAATTGACCACATGCAACTAACTGGTACCTTTCTGAGATCGCTGTTATGTACTTGTGCCTGATTTCGTTATCCTGAAGTTTCTCCACTCTTACCTTCTACATATGGACCT
The DNA here is from genome assembly GCF_023897955.1 of Schistocerca gregaria. NCBI lineage: Eukaryota > Metazoa > Arthropoda > Insecta > Orthoptera > Acrididae > Schistocerca > Schistocerca gregaria. The sequence goes on along the minus strand of NC_064921.1, from coordinate 105,907,502 downwards.
GATCTCCTGCACGTTTGGCCTCAAAATCCCAATTTCACTGCAGATTAAATAATGATCAGTGTCATCAAAGAATCCCCTGAATACATGTGTGTCCCTCACAGCCTTCCTGAATTCCTTACCTGTTATTATATAGTCAATGACAGATCTGGTTTCTCTGCCTTCCCAAATATACCGGTGAATGTTCTTATGTTTGAAAAAGGAGTTTGTGGTTACTAGGCCCATACTGGCACAGAAATCCAAGAGTTGTTTCCCGTTCCTGTTGGCCTCCATATCCTCTCCAAATTTACACATAACCTTTTCATACCCTACTGTTAGATTTCCATTCCTGGCATTAAAATCACCCATGAGCAGAACACTGTCCTTGTCCGTTACTCTAACAACTACATCACCGAGTGCCTCATAAAAACTATCCATCTTATCTTAATCTGTCTCTTCACAATGCGAATATACTGACACAATCCTAATTTTCTTGCTAGACACTGTCAAATCTATCCACATCAGTCGTTCATTTACATACCTTATTGCAACTACGCTGGGTTCCATTTCTTTCCTGATGTAAAGCCCTGCACTCCATTGTGCTATTCCTGAATTTGACTCCTGACAGATAGATCTTGTATTCTCCCACTTCCTCTTCTCTCTCACCTCTTACCCGAATGTCACTAATAGCTAAAACGTCCAGCCCCATCTTACTTGCAGCCTCTGCCAGCTGTACCTCCTTTCCAGAGTAGCCTCCATTGATATTAATAGCTCCCCATCTCATTACCAGTTCTCTGCCAAGTCTTATCTTAGGAGACCTTGCTTTGTCAGTTAGAGGTGGGCCTCTGTCACCTCCAAAGGTCCAAGGCAGTTTGCTCTGATTGTTGCCAGCATCATATTTAAAGTACCGGGGAAGCAGGTTGCTAGCCTTACTTGCCCGAAGTCCCAATGGGTATTACTCCTAACGGTTGAGGGACTCACCAGTGGATTTGGTAGTCTTTGACATATGAGCCAAAGGTGACCACGACTCAGAATATGCCCGAGATGCCCAGCCTTATTCCAAAGTAACTGGTATCCCGACTGTCGGGACCACTTACTTGGCCACTCATACATTGCCCGTGGTTCATGAACTAGGACATGACTACAGGAATCCACACCATGAACCACAGATTTTTACTTCAAGTGGCATATGTGAACACCATGAGCTTTAATTGACGATCGACACTAGTATTACGCGAAAAGGGGGTGTAACAGATGAGACTTCTGCAGTTCTGAGTGAAGCCTTATGTGCTCTAAAATGTGGCATCGCATGTGTTCATTACCTTGTCAGTGTTCGTCAGGGGGTGGTGGACAGCACAGCTCCGCTCAACTCGTCGTCTCTGAAGCAACTCCTCTCCTAACTTCTCCTTACTACAATTTATCAAAGTTGGTTTAAAAAACTATATGGCTGGGTTTTCATCTGACCAATCAGGGTCTCAATGTTAACCTTAAGCTCAGCCTACAAAAATTCTGTCTATCCAATGAGAAACGTTATATTTTTCGTGGTGGGCCAATGTTTTTCAAGTTTGCAATACAACAGAGATGCGAAAAAGTCTCACGCTAAAACTTGCGGGTGGTGTCGTCCTAATGGTTAGCTGGTGACGTGGGTGTCCAGTCCGTCCCTTATCGTAGGGCCTTCTAGCTTAACATGGTTCTGCTCTCGGCTTGTGTTCTCGTTTCTCCCCTCGGAACTGCATCTGTCTCACGGTGGGAAGGTATGACATGCATTTACGCATTCTTGTGTTAGTCTGTGGTATTCCATTTTCTCACTCGTTACTCGTATTACTTTGGTTAATTTAATGTCACAATTTATTCGGAGCTATGTGACATACCACTGGATTTGCTTATCATGTGAGGGTTTTCATGGAAGGTGTTGGATTTGCCTGACACCTTACATATCACCACCCTCCGAACTTAATTTTTGCACTGAATTTAGGCAATGATTGAATCGTTGTCTAAGTCAGTCAAAAATTTTCTAAGGAATCTAAATTTTTTTGTGTACTGTTCAGCCACGTTATTTTTATATTCTTCCACATTATAATTAAAAATGACAAGAGAAGAATATTTTTATGCTATTATTAATTGTTAATTATTTTCTTTCTTTATTTAAGTGTGAAATTTGTTTTTACAAAGTTTGTTTTCAAAAGTGAGGAGTCTTTCACATCGATTTTCTTAGAAATATTGTTTTTATAAATGTAGTAATTAAGTATCTATTCCTAACACATTTTCTAAATATCATGCACAAGTAAAATGTTTTTGTTTCTAGACACTCATTTCAACATTGTTACACTAACAAATAAGAATTATTTCCAAGAATTGCTTTGACAAAGAAATATACATACACAAGTATTGAGATATTATCCTAACAAATGGTACAAATGTTAAAAAAAGGGAAAACATCCAACAAGAACTTTTGTCCTTTATATACTGTCCATTTCAGAACTAATGACTTGTTTTTATCGATAGTCTATTTTTTACTTAAGTCTATAGCCAATGACTGTTATTTTGTAGATTATTAGCTGTCGGGTGTGCTTAATGTATTCAGTTTTTCACACATTTCTTTTGCACAATTCCTACATCACATAATTTGATTTGACACGTTCACATAATCCTATGAATGTTTAAGCATGACGTTGGCGAATGTTTTTGCACGAAGGTGTTGGACTTGAGCGAGATGGATGTGGGCAAGTATTTGATGCACAGCTTCGTTCGTCATTCCTTGTTGGCTTTGCAAGTGTGTGTCGCTGTTGTGGAGGTCCCATAATGGAATGGAGCTGCCAGTGCAGAATCTCGTGGTTTACTGGCTTTGTATGCGTGAAAGTCATCGTTATGTGTCGCTGAATGCGGTCGTTTTTCGTTGTAATACTTCGCAGACGACTATTTTGCAATGGGATAGGGATTTGGGAAGGTATTTCGTTTATTCTTCACCCATCTTCTTTCTTAGCTCAATCTTGCGAATCTTCAACTTCCATTCTTTCTGCTTCTTCGCTGCTTCTTACTTGCTTCTTGGTTCTTCTCTGGGCAGGATATGGAAATATTTATTGATAACTAGTCGCTTTGAAGTTCTCCTCCTAGTAATAGTTTGATAAATTGTTTGGGCGCGTCATTTTTACTACGTGGAAGTTCTTCAGTTTCGTGCATCAGTGTGCTGTTTAATAGCGGTTCATGCTGGGTTTTTGGTGTCCCGTCGCTCCAGGGCTTGAGCACTCTGTGGTTCCGCTTGGCAGCTATACAGCAGCCCATTTCAGCTACAAGGGCCTTCTGTTGGTCTCGCTGTCCTTTCCCTTCTCTAGACGCTCCTGCTTTGTAGGAATCGTGTCTTGCTAATTACGTCCTTTTCTTTCTTGATACATCTCGTGTTTGCAATTTGTGGGTCGTTGCATCTCTTCCTTGCTGGAGTTTTTACAATGGTTGTTACAAAAGTTATACTTATAATCATCTAACGTATGTCTAGTACCTACATTGTTTTACGCCATCTTATAAAGGTTTACAAATTTCGGCGCCCTTTCCATGTTACTATTCTAAGATATTTGAAGTCTTAACGTCTACTCAAGAATCCTCAAATTCGTTTTTTTATTTTTGTGTAGTGTCGTGGTGTGTAGCATTTTAGTATTTCATGCTGTTAGACTATCTACACTTTATCCCTTCACCTTAATCTATGGTACTATTGGTGTTATTAATGAAACTACTTTCTTTTTCCCCACCTTCCTCTCTCTTCATTCTTCTTTCTCCTGACGATCTTATCTACAACATAATCTTGAAATATTGTGCTGATTATTTACCAGTAATAAAATTAATATTCAAACTTGTACTGAAAGTGTTTAATACTGCCAATCTTAGGCAAAAATACCTCTGCTTTATCTCGTAAAATACCCTCTAATACTCTTTTACTGTGTTCCGAAATACCTTGAACTTCTTGCAATTTTTCATCGATTTCTTTATGGACTTCTAACATGAGTTGAGCCGATTCCTTCTTTTGTGCATACCATTCTAATTCTTCATCCTCTTTATCTCGCGTCATTCTTAATTGTTTGTTTATAACTGGTATTTCTTCTAATTTTAGCTTTCGCTCAAAGAGAAGTGTGACATTCCCGAATGTTACGCTACCTTTCCCCATATCTATAATCGTTCATCTTTCATTTAAAAAATCTGCACCTATAATCAAATCTACAGTTAGTTTAGGTATAATCACGAAGTTGGCTTCGATCTTTTGACCTTGGCACGAAAAAGTTAACCTTGTTTGTCTCGTAACTTCCGCAACATTGTTTCTAATAGGACCTCTTTCTTCAGTCTTACGTGTTTTCAGAACTGGCAATTCCTCATTGACAATACACTGCATGAATAAAATTTCTGAGATCACAGTCAGTTCACTTCCACTATCAATTACAATATTGACTGGGATATGCTTTACCATGGCCTTCACAATTGGTTGAATTTAAAAGGGTTGGTTCTGTTCCTCTTCCTCTTGCATCAATGAATCCTCCACTGAATCATACATGAGTCTTTTTAGGAATTTCCCTTGTGAATTCGAAATTTCTGTAGGATAAGCTTCGACTGCTACTTCTCTCTCTTTTATTTCCTCTTCTCTATTTCTTCCTTCATTTACGCTTTCTTCTACATCCTTTACTTTTTCCTCATCCTCGTCTATCTTCTCCTTCTTCGTCGCTACTTCCACATAATCGCATCTAAATGCTCTAATTATCGCTTCATAACTACCTTCATTATATACGTTGGGTTGTGTGCCCACTTGTAACTTATTTTCAACTTCTGTCGACTGCGCATTATCCTCATTGAATTCGCTTTCCCTGGTTTCCATCTCAAATAGCTCTGCAATACTCATTACTTATTCCTTTCCTCCCACATTCGTTGTGCATGCCTCTGGTAATTCATCTTCCTCGTCAGTATCCTCCCAATTAATTTCATCCCTACACGATATTGTTATTTTCCTGTCTTCGTTTTCATGTGGTTCCTGCGGATTTGTTTCTTCCTTCTTCTCTTCTCTTGATAAGGTATTTACTTCTCTGTTCAAGGTGCTGCAATTGTCCTGGGTCTGTGCGTCAGTCTCTTTGGCATGGGCGCTTAGCTGTCAATTCGAACGTTTTTCGGGGTTCGGTGGTCTTACCTCCACGTCTTCTATCTGTATTCGCTTTTCTTGTTCAGCTTGTTGATAGTGGTTTCTTTGTTGATAATTTGTCGGTCTATTGGTTCTCCAGTACCCGTTCCGGTTGTCGTTATTCCCTGTGTGATAGTTGTTGCCGTTCGTGGGTGAATTATAGTTATTGCTACATTCTCTTGTAAATCCAAACCGGTTCTTTGTTGAAATCTATCGTCGTTTCTTGGGCGAAGTTATCACATGGTTCGTAATTATTGTTTCTTCGTACTGTGTCTTGTCGAATCCACTGCTTCTTGCTTTCGTTTTCACGTGCGCTTCGTCTTTTTCTTGCGTCATCTTCCGAAAATATGAACTCTAGTTCCCTTGGAATACCTTGAAATGATTCAACGTCATTGCGTCCGCGACCTACTAATGATTGCTGGTATTTCAATGGTAGATTCATCGCGCATAATTTAATCAACTCTCCGTCACTGTATGGTACATCTAAGCATTGATTTTTGTTTGCCATTACTTCGAAAAATTTCACGGGACTCTTCTCTCCTGAATTTTCGAAATATGGGTTCTGTAATAATTCGTACTTCACTCTGTTCTGTGCTTCGCTGGACCAATATCGTGGGAGAAACTTCTCTCTGAAATCTTCGTACGATCAGCATGTCGCTGCAACATTTTGCATGATTTCTGCGACTGTTCCTGACATGTGTGCACATATAAAGTCTAATTTGTGTGCTAGCAGCCAGTGTTCTGGTAATCCTACTCGGAATTGTCAAAAAAAGTTCGTGGATGTAATGAGTTTCATTCTCGAAAGTGTTGAAATTTTCTGACTGTGAGAAAATGATTGTCGTACTTCGTCATAGTTCCATATGAAATTCGCGATTCTTCGCCACTTTTGTTTCTGATCATTTCTCCCGTCGTTCTTCCCTGTTGTGGTAGATCCATTGCATATTGTCCACTGTAACTTCCGCGTACCCGCGGTGCAGGCTGTCTGATTTCACATATGCTACTTTCCGCCTGTGATTGGAATCGCAAATGCGTAATATCTTCGTTAATTGCTTGTTTTTCCGGTGCTGTTACAGATACGGTTGTAGTTGCAGACTCTGTGCTTGTTCGATCCTGTTCACTATGCTCTTCAATGGTTTGCAGCAACTCTGTTCGCAATTTCTGAAATTGTCGCTTCGTTTGCGCTTCTATTGTGACTATGCGGTTATCATATCTTTTCAGTGGTGCTTTTGTGGTACGTTTGTGTAACACACTGTTTTCAACAATTTCACGCGCTGTACCTGCTGCTTGTCTAGTAATTTCGTTTATCTGTTTTCCTAGTTTCTTGACTTCTCCCTGGGTGTTGTTACGTAATGTTTTGATCTCGTCCTGAATGTCATTACGCAATGTTTGTACGTCCACTTGTACCTTGTCAATGTCTGTTCTCAATTGATTGTAACCTGTTATTAAGTTTCCTATCACTTCTCGAGATTCTTTTGCCTCGTCTTCAATATGACTTAGGTGTAACTGAATTTTTTTGTTTTGTTATTTAATCGCACGCATTTGTCTCGTGGTTTCTGCATTTTGTTTCGTCATTTCTACATTCTGAATTTTAATTTGGTCCGCAATTTCTTTATTTTGTCTTGTCATGGTTTCCGTCATTAATTGTAATAATTCTGCCAGATTGGTGGGTCCTATTGCGTTTTCTTCCGACGTCCTACGCTCTGTGTTTTCGCCCAAGTGTTGGTTCGCAATCGATTGTATTCAAGACGCAAGTTACAATCCTCATCGACTGTCTCACTACTTTCCTGCTCCTCTGTCGTATGCTGACATAGGTTTTCTGTGCCTTGGCGTACAATATTCTCGTTATGGTGCGTTATATGTCCTATTTCTCGCGATACTGCATCGTCTGTTGTACTGTCCTCTATTCTCTGTCCATTTTCATGCTGGGTCTCTACCTCAATTCGGTCAAGGTCTCGATCTGCCATTGCTAACATTTCCGAGTCCCTTATTTTCTGTTTTAAAAGCAATTCACGCGCCCTACTTCGCAGCAACATGCTTTCATGCGATCTCAAGCGATTCATAAACTTTTTGTTCACACGACTTGACAAACCATTCACTTACTTGTTAAGTCAGAACCAACTTGTCAACAATGTATCCGCCTCCTGTGCACTTGCATTGGGGAGAAAACTTAATTCTAACAATATTAAAATTCATAACTTAATTATGCTATTGTTTCGGCTAGAATGTCTCTATTACATACTGTCTTACTATCTATCGCTGCAGCTACTGTTTTCGACTATGTATAACTTTAGAAAAAAAATTCCGAAAATTATTACGAAAATTTTACAATAGGATATTTTTCTGACCAATTTAGGCATGCAGCCGACCTTCAATCATGGTATTTTACCATCCTGGCAGGGTCGCCATTTTCTAACATTCGTGGTGGTGTCTGTTTTTTCTATATCGTGTCTCCCTACCACTTTCGCGCAACGAAGCTCTGAGCGTGTTTTTTAGGGAATTGACTAGTTTGAACCTGGGACCTGTTGCTTGTAAGGAGACGCCAGACCACACGACATGTAGAATTCAAAAGAGTTCAGTGAGACTAGCGATGATATAACCAAATACTAAATGATCTCAGAGTCAGCTCCACTGCACTCCCTGTAAAATAATCTTAATACTAACTAAATTTAGTGGAACGGGTTCAAGGCTTTCCTGTTTGTAGTTAGCTGATAAAATAACGTTTACTATTGGAAATTTTATTCTACTCACAAAACATTGTTTATAAATTGCACTATTGGTAAAATGAAGTGTTTTAATACAGGATGGTAAAAACCAACTGCGTTCAACAAAAATGTAAACGAATATTCCCTGAATGGGTTTCTAAGTTCTACAATGGATCGAAGGATGACATATGCACATATCACATATATAATCTAGGTTTAAATTAAGTTTCACAAAAGAGGAAACTATCAAAATGGTCTACAGTGACCCTCAATTATCTTTAATTACCTATCTAACTTGACATAAATTACAGTGGCTGATGTGGATTCTCGATAACTATATAACAGAAAAATCATCGCGTTTCAGATTTTTATTTCAAGTGGCAAATGTGAACACCATGAGCTTTAATTGACGATCGACACTAGTATTACGCAAAAAGAGGGTGTAACAGATGAGACTTCTGCAGTTCTGAGTGAAGCCTTATGCGCTGTTATGCGGCATCACATGCGTTCATTACCTTGTCGGTGTTCGTCAGGGAGCCGTGGGCAGCACAGCTCCGCTCACCTCGCCGACTCGGAAGCAACTTCAACTCCTCACCTCTCCTTATTACCATTTACCGAAGTTGGTTTAAAAAAAAAAACTTTCTGGCTGTGTTTTCATCTGACCAATCAGGGTGTCAATGTTAACCTTAAGCTCCGCCTACAAAAATTCTGTCTATCCAATGAGAAACGTTATACTTTTCGTGGTGGGGCAATGTTTTTAAAGTTTGCAACGTAACAGAGACGCTAAAAAGTCTCACGCTAAAACCTGCAGCTGGTGTGGTCCTTTTAGCGTTATCGTAAGATCTATACTGTTCTTCTGGAGGGCTCTATCTTTTAACAAGGGCTGGGGGGTGGTCCTTGACGTACCTGAGACGCGAAAAAGTCTCACGCTAAAACTTGCGGGTGGTAGTGGCCATTTTTGTGTTATCGTAAGATCTATACTGTTCTTCTGGAGGGCTCTATCTTTTAACAAGGGCTTGGGGGGTGCTCCTTGACGTACCTGAGACGCGAACAAGCCTCACGCTAAAACGTGCGGGTGGTAGACTTAGCGGTAGGCTAGCGACGTGGGTGTCCACTCCGTCCGTTATCGTAGGGCCTTCTAGCTTAACACAGTTCTGCTCTCGGCTTCTGTCCTCGTTTCTCCCCTCGGAACTGCGTCTGCCTCACGGTGGGAAGGTACGACATGCATTTAGGCATTCTTGTGTTAGTCTGTGGCATTCCATTTTCTCACTCGTTACTCGTATTACTTTGGTTAATTTAATGTCACGATTTATTCGGAGCTATGTGACATACTACTGGATTTGCTTATCATGTCAGGGTTTTCATGGAAGGTGTTGGATTTGCCTGACACCTTACACAGGGCGTCTGGATCGGAGCTGTCCTTGAAGTAACCGTTTTGTAACAGTGCGATGTGTCACTATGATGTCAACTGTTGCTCATATTGCTGGCGCAGATGCAGTACGGCGCGCCTGAGCCATACGCCGAACACGATGGTCTTCCCTCTCTGTAGTGCCACCTGGCAGTGCAGATCCCTATCTCCTTGCGTTACCACAGTTGACAGCAATCAGGTACAGGTGCTACATTCCTGCCAAGTCTTTCTGCAATATCGCAGAAGGAACATTCAGTTCCACACAGCTCTATTACACGACTCCGTTCAAACTCACTGAGGTACTGATAATGGCCTCTCTGTCGCCTTAATGGCATTCTTGACTGACACCAACGCAACACGGCCAAATCTCAAAGATAACTAACGCTAGAGACATTTACAGCGTGTATTTAAAGCAAACCCGATTTATTCCTCACAAGCGCCTCTGTTATACGACTGCCGCGAAATTTAAACATGCGTCATCTTTCAGATGTAGAAACACGCCTAATGGCCTTCGATTGTCACAGAACTCCTTCTTGCGATTTCTTTCTGTTAGTGTATGGACTCGCTAAATGCCACATAGAGTACGGCGTGACACGTGTCGGATATTTGTAGTGTTATTAGGTGTTGGTGTGTGTGTGTGTGTGTGTGTGTGTGTGTGTGCGCTGCCTCATTGAGTAGCGAACTGACTGCCGTTACGGCGCGTGTGTGAGTGGGAGTCGCTGAGCTTGTAGTGTGCTGACAGCTAGCACCCCTGGGAAAAGCGATCGGCTGATTCAGTTAGCGGCGTCCAGCGGTTGCCTGGCATTCAGGCGGCGTTCCGGCCCGAGGCAGAAGGGGAGCCAGCGCGGCCAAATGTCAGCCGTAATCCCGTGCAGCACGGCGCAGGCGAGCCGTCGCTACCCCAGCAGCAGTAGCTGCTGACCTTCAGGCCCGCCCTCGCCGCTACTCAGGCCCGTTCACGCAATCGCCTCTGGCACCTCTCCCAAAAGGCAACGCCAGACGGTCGCCGCACTTCATTTTGGACGTCTGCACTCTGTGCCGTTAACGTCACACACTGCTGTTCGCACAACACCTTACTTGCTACACTGTTATTTAGGCACAACAGACTTACAAAGTCTGTGCGTGGTTTTTGCTTTTTTGTTTGTTTGTTTTCATTCTCTAGGCCTAAAAGTAAAGTGGGCTGTTCCAGTTCCATTTATCACGAGCGCTAGTCACACAAGGTCTGCAGAAGATCTATGAGTTTGAAAGCTATGAGAGGGGTACTGACGGAAGTAAAGCTGTGTTGGTGGGTCGTGAGTAGTGCTTGGACGGTTCAGCCATTAAACCATTTGATCACGAAAAGTAAAGGTCGTGGGTGCGAGTCCGAGTCCGGCTCTGGCACTTCCATCTTTACTTCTCACAACTGATCTGGAACAGGGCCGAGGCGAACAGCGACTGCTGCAGTAAAACAAGCATATTTTGCCCAAGTCAGTCAGCATATAATATGTACACAGTTTCCAGAAAACCTAGGACAGACGAAGGTGCTGTAAATGTTTGAGTGAGTGTGAGAGGGAGAGGGAGAGGTACACATGAACGGTATGTATCGTATAGCAGCGAAACTTGCTAGAGATCATAATGTGTTATTGTGTAACAGATTTATGCTGGAGAAAAGTTAGTTCCAATTTTTGTCACCAGGAGCAAATCTAGCTCTGTGAATGCAAAAAAAAGATGTATAGAAAATATTCCACATGTGCTGGAATAGAAGCAGGATATGGGCAGTAAAGGTCAATTAAATATAATAAGTGTATGGTGTTGCAGGGAGATGGCCATCATGAAAATCACTACCAATTTCTATACAAAGTGAGATTCTCGCGCCGGCCGGAGTGAACGAGCGGTTCTAGGCGCTGCAGTCTGGAACCGCGTGACCACTACGGTAGCAGGTTCGAATCCTGCCTTGGGCATGGATGTGCGTGATGTCCTTAGGTTAGTTAGGTTTAAGTAGTTCTAAGTTCTAGGTGACTGATGACCTTAGGAGTTAAGTCCCATATTGCTCAGATCCATAAGCACCATTTTTGAGATTCTCGCAGCCATAGGACACTGGACACTGGGGACCTGGTGGTTAATATTCCCATCTGGCTAACCCTGCAGTTTCCCGAACACCCCTCTTGCTCCATCTCAACAATTTCACCTCCAGATCAGCACTCCTTTGCACCAGCTTTGTAAAATCTACGGTAAGTAAAACTATTCGAACACTGCACGCCTGAGCCTTCAATCTTAAGAACCAATCATCTACTTCAAGTAAATAACCCACTAAAATAAGCAGGCCTAATATTTGAACAAAAAATAACATCGAATCTGCGTCTATTAACTATCCATAAAAATAGACCAAAACTAAAAATCAGTCTAACAAATGGAGTAAAGCTAATGACCACCATCCATAAATACAAAATCTTCACCCAGCCAACCAACCATATAAACGTTTCATTGATTTCCTTCTCTCTCAAGTTTTATTGCTCCCTCGAAATCCTAGAATGGTATGCACTCCACCTAGCTTTGCAAATCTATCATCTCTCTCTCTCACCTACTCAAACGTTTACAGTACCTTCGTCTGTCCTAGACTTCCTGTAAAGTTGAGTCCTAACGCTGTACTGAATCTCCTCCCATGCGACCAGATACCACAGCTCTTTCCACATATCCCACTTTCCCGCCAACTCTCCACACAGTTTGACGTAAACTGCCAGGGATTTCATTGTCTCTTATAAGTGGCAGCCTGTTGCAATAGAAATGCAACTGCTTCGTGAGAACTGTACTCGGCATAACTGCGCAGCGTTCTACATGATGTCGGAACCACTTGACACGAGACTTGAAACGGAGTGTGAAATAACCAAGAAGTGATGTCGTAAGTAATACAGGTGGTGATGTAATAAAACATATTTTCCATGTCATATCCGCGGACACGTCGAACTGGATCGCTTGAGAGAGCATCGCAAAATATGTAGTATTGGGAAAAATGTGTAAACCAATTTTTTCTACACTCTTAATGATTACCACCGAGAATGCAGCACACACGTGAGCTATTTAATAGATGGAAAAGTTCAAGGGAAATACAATAATAAGCCTAAACAACACAATCACTTACCACCTAGAGACTCAGTGTCTTCTGGTGGCGCCACGGGCGCTTGACGGATAAGTAAAGTACCACGTGGTTACAATTAAAATACAGCTACTCACAGAGGTCCAAAGGGGACTGTGATTATCGTATGGCAGCGAAAATTGTAGATATGCTAATATTTTATTGTGAAGCTAGTTTACATTGTAAAAAAAAATAGTTCCAATTTTGGCCACCGGGTGCATATCTGGCGCTGTGAATACCAAAAAGGATATATAGAAACGTATCCATGTGTGATGGTGTAGGAATGGGACATGAGCTGCAAAGGTCAAACAAGTAAGAAAGAAATAATGATGGTTGATTCATTGATTTGGGAGAGGGGTCCAATAGCGAGGTCCAGAAAGAGATTTTCACTCTGCAGCGGACTGTGCTCTGATATGAAACTTCCTGACAGATTTCATACCAGCGCACACTCCGCTGCAGAGTGAAAATCTCATTCTGGAAACATCCCCCAGGCTGTGGCTAAGCCATGTCTCCGAAATATCCTTTCTTCCAGGAGTGCTAGTTCTGCGAGGTTCGCAGGAGAGATTCTGTAAATTTTAGAAAGTAGGAGACGAGGTACTGGCGGAAGTAAAGCTGTGAGGACGCGGCATCAGTCGTGCAGATGATGGAGCAGTTGCCCGCGAAAGGCAAAGGTCCCGAGTTCGAGTCTCAGTCCGGCACACAGTTTTAATTTGCCAGGATATTTCAATAGCAAGGTCATCGGTCCTATAGGATTAGGGGGGGATCGAGAAGGAAGTCGTCCGGCCCTCTCAAAACAATCATCCCGGCATTTGCCTGAAGAGATTGAGAGGAATCACGGAACACCTACACCAGGCTGGCCGTACGCGGGTTTGAACGTTCGTCCTCCTGAATGCGAGTCCAGCGTGTTAACCACTGCGCCACCTCGTTTGGTGGCATAATGATGATGTTATCATTACAGAAATTGTTCAACATGAGGACTGTAGATGTTTACGAGATTCTGTACAGCGCCAGATTTGCACCTGGTGACCAAAATTGGAACTAATTTTTTTCCAGCGTAAATCGATTCCGCATTAACGCATTGGAATATCCACCAAGTTTTGCTGCCATACGATAATTACAACGCAGGCTGGATCTCTGTGAGTAGCTACCAGGTCTACTATAGCCGGCCATACACGAGGGGTATTCGGAAAGTAAAGAACGACGGGTTACGAAATAGAAACCACAGCGAAAATCAAAACTGTTTAATTTGCAACAATTTCCAGCTACTTATCTCCATAGTCGCCGATCCGACTTAGACGTTTGTCTTAGCGTTGTACCAACTTCCCAATACCCTCTTTATAGAAGGCAGCCGCCACTGCTTTCCCCCAATTCTCTACGCTGGCCTACAGCTCCTTGTCTGTGCCAAAATGTTGTCTTCGGGGCCAGCGGTTCACGTGAGCAGAGAAGATACTCGGATGGAGAAAATTACTGGCTGTATTGAAACTTCCTGGCAGATTAAAACTGTGTGCCCAACCGAGATTCGAACTCGAGATCTTTGCCTTTCGCGGGCAAGTGCTCTACCATCTGAGCTACCAAAGCACGACTCACTCCCGGTACTCACAGCTTTACTTCTGCCAGTATCCGTCTCCTACCTTCCAAACTTTACAGAAGCTCTCCTGCGAACCTGCAGAACTAGCACTCCTGAAAGAAAGGATATTGCGGAGACATGGCTTAGTCACAGCCTGGGGGATGTTTCCAGAATGAGATTTTCACTCTGCAGCGGAGTGTGCGCTGATATGAAACTTCCTGGCAGATTAAAACTGTGTGCCCGACCGAGATTCGAACTCGAGATCTTTGCCTTTCGCGGGCAAGTGCTCTACCATCTGAGCTACCGAAGCACGACTCACGGCCGGCACTCACAGCTTTACTTCTGCCAGTATCCGTCTCCTACCTTCCAAACTTTACAGAAGCTCTCCTGCGAACCTGCACAACTAGCACTCCTGAAAGAAAGGATATTGCGGAGACATGGCTTAGCCACAGCCTGGGGGATGTTTCCAGAATGAGATTTTCACTCTGCAGCGGAGTGTGCGCTGATATGAAACTTCCTGGCAGATTAAAACTGTGTGCCCGACCGAGATTCGAACTCGGGACCTTTGCCTTTCACGGGCAAGTGCTCTACCATCTGAGCCACCGAAGCACGACTCACGCCCGGTACTCACAGTTGGCTGTATTGTTCCAATTGAAAACGGTGCAGGAACATCTTCATTGGTCCTGCAGAATGTGGCTGGGAATTGTCTTGAAGAAGAAAACGCACAACAGTTACGTAATGTTGGCGGCATAGCTTCAGGCGAAATTTCTCACCAGACCCTCGTACGTGGCGGGATACACTACTGTTCTAGGTATCTTTATGTGCTCCCTGTGTGTTCAGAACTAAATAGAACGACGTAATGCGATCGACGGGCATATTAGAGACACTGCCCAACACAGCTGTGCAAAATTTCGTCGGATTTTCACTGTGGTTTCCATTTCACGACCGATCGTTCCTTACTTTCCGAATAACCCTCGTATAAACGGAATTGAGACTAATGGGGAATTTTCCCAGCGTGGATATGGGTCCCAGATGTGGGAAATCCAATGACATATGAGGCTCTGACAAAGGGTAGGCTGTTCTGTCCTGGTGCTTGGGAATGAGAATCTCCGAAACAGCGAGGCTGGTCGCTGTTCGTTGTATACTATCGGGAGCACCTACGAAAAATTGTTGAAAGGGGTTGAAACGACGAATAGGCAACAAAGTATTGGATGGACACAACTCATCACAGAACGTGCAGATTGGAGGCTTGCCACTCTGTAAAGCAGGACAGACGCAGATCTGTGACTGATCTGACTACATTTAAATTGAAGGAGGAGGGGCGGCGGGTAGGGGGCGGAAAAAGAAAAGGGAGGGGACCAGTAATCTCAACTGCATCGGGAATTATAGCGGAATCTGCGGCGTCGAATGAAAACGTATGCCAGACTGGGTTTCGAACGCGGGATCTCCTGCGTACTAGACATTTAAATTAAGCACTGCGCCACCTGGACAAAGTGTTTATCACAACTCGGCGGACCAACTCGGCACGCCTCTCGCCCGACCCAGATTCCGAAAGAACTGACACTACTCATTCATATAGGGCTGATTCGCCTAGATGAGCATGTCCTACGTTTGTATATAAATGATCTGACTACAAACATGGTGCTAGTTCAGACAAGTGTTTCAGAACACTCCGTCAAGCAACATATTGTAAAACACAATGATTCACAGCAAACAACCTCTAAGTGCTCCCACGTTGTCCCAACGGCATCGCCAATTTCGACAATGGGCGTGTATCAATGGAAACGTGTTACCTGATAGGGTGAACCACTTTTTAGCTAGTCCTGTTTAAAGTTTGTGCCTGGATACACCATTATCCAGCCTAACGGCCACTGGGAACATCCATCGCAATACAGCCGCAAGTCGGTGGGGTTAGTATCATTCTGTGGGGGACATTCATTTTGGCTTATATGGGACCTGTGTTAGTAATAAAACGCACCATTATAGCTGCGTACTACGTGAGCATTATTTTTAACCATTTGAATTACCTCGTGATGTGTTCTCTGACAGCGATAGTATCTCACAGCAAGGTAACTGATCGTGCCACAAGGCCAGTGGCTTGAGGAGCATTATGATGAACTACTCGCTTTGATGTCTTTGGCACCAAATTCCCCTTGTCTGAGCCCGATGTAACACATGAGGGCCTCAATCTGACGCCAGCTTCGTGTCCACAAACCATCGGCCCGTAATTGAAGGGAACTGCCTGACATGTGTGTAGACATCTGATGCTACATACCTCCAGAAGCCTAACAAAGACATGTTAGATACTTGCCACGCATAATCGCTGTCGTACTGCGTTCGAAACGTGGAGATTCAACGCAGTATTAAGCAGCTGGTCGTAATTTTTTGGCTCATTAGTGTGTGGAATGAAGATTCAACCATAAAATTGCACTCAGTATAGCGCGCATGTGCCACAGTACTTTAATGACTGAGTGTGTGTATTTGAAACTTTGAATATCTTTGCCTGAGTGTTGGCATGGCTGTGGGTTTAGGTTTATGCTTGCATGTGTGTGGGTGTGCCTCTTTCCTTGTGTGGTTGTTTGTGTGTGCTTATTTGTGTTTGTAGGGGGGAGGAGTGTAGGGAGAGGGTTGTATCTTTGCAAGTGTGTGCTTGTGTGCTCGTTTGCGTGTATCGATGTGGACCTATGTGTAAAAGAGATGAGATGAGATGCTCAGACCAGGGGAATTTGGTGCAAAAGACATCAAAGTGAGTAGTTCATCATCATGCTCCTCAAACCACAGGCTTTGTGGCACGATCAGTTGTGTTACATAGCTCTATGGGTATATGTAAGAGACAATCTTGCTCGGTGGAAACATGTTAATACAGGTAAACAACCTGCCTCCACCTGACTCCCACCTCTCTAGTGCAATAAATGACAAAGTAATATTCCATGTGTAAAATTAGTGAAAACGTTTGAGACATATTACTAACAAAGTGAGAAAACACTGCAGTTTCTGAACATCGAGTCAGAGACACTGGGGCATTAGGTACAAGTAATGAGACACAAAATTTAAAAATGATTGCAAAAAGTTAACAAAATAGATAAATTCATAAAAATCAATGAGACATAACTAGCTATCGTTTTGAAAACGCGGCCTGGAGCGCAATCTTGATAGATAAAAGCAGTCATTCACTTGTGCAGTACTCGAAAAATGTATAAATACCGAAAAGCACCGAAAATAGCTAAAACAACAAAATTTTCAGAACTTCCCCTATGGAGACTTTAATTCAGGTACTAACAGATGTGAACCCATCTGTGAATGGCCTGACACCATTTTTACGTTCAGTACGTCAACTAGTCCCGTTGTATTTCAATTGGCCAAATTCCTAGTAGGCCCACTTTCTCCCATCATTTTCTATGTAGAGCAATGGAATGAGTTACAACATCTTTCAATTTTTACAAAGTACAAGTGGGGTACATTCACCACCTTGGAGATTTTCATCAATTTGACGAGATAATGGGACTCATCCTCATTTCCATAGTGATAATTTCAAAAAATAAATGTTAAGGAACCCGAAATGGGGGAATCTTCCATGGTTAGTAAATCTTTCATTAATCTACAACGTGGGAAGGCAATATGGGTGCCCAACATGACATAACACATAATGCAAGAAATCTAATTATGTTTTTTATTTCCAGAAAATGGCTGAGATATACAAAAAGAAAACAGAGAGGGGTTCATGGAGTGAAGAAGCTATGAAAAATGCTAAGTAGTCAACAGCAGAAAGGGTTATCGAGCAGCAACGGCATTTCAGGTGCCTCAAACAACTCTAACGTAAGGTAAAAAAAATCAAATCAGAATCTAATGAAGCTGAAAAAAATGAATCTTTTTTTGTAAAGGATCAACTGGGACCTTACAAAAGTGTACTTAGCCCTGAAGAAGAGCAAGAAGTAGTTATTTATATAAAGAATATGAAAGCCGTTTGTTTAGTTTGTTTGGTAATGATGTAAAGCGGCTGGCATACCACTTATCTGTGAGAAATAACAAGCAGCATAATTTTAACCAGACCAAAGAATCGGCCGGAAAGGTTAGGCTTATGGGATTTTTGCAAAGAACCCCAGGTTTATCATTTAGGAAACCTGAGCAAACCTCCACAGCTAGAACGACGGCTTTTAACAAAGCTAATGTATCCAAAGACTTTGGTTTATTAGGGGAAATATACGACCAGCACAAATTTACAGCAGATTGCATTTATGATTGCGATGAAAGTGGGATTTCTGCTTTTTCAATGAACACTTCCAAGATATTTGCATCGAAAGGGAAAAAACAAGTAGGCTCGTTATCCTCTGCCGAAGGAGGGAAAACTCTCTCTGCTGAATTTTGCATTAATGCGGCTGGCCGGCCGGTGTGGCCGTGTGGTTCTAGGCGCTTCAGTCTGGAACCGCGTGACCGCTACGGTAGCAGGTTCGAATCCTGCCTCGGGCATGGATGTGTGTGATGTCCTTAGGTTAGTTAGGTTTAAGTAGGTCTAAGTTCTAGGGGACTGATGACCATAGATGTTAAGTCCCATTGTGCTCAGAGCCATTTGAACCATTTTGAATGCGGTTGGAGGTTTTATGCCTCCCATCTTAGTGTATCCTAGCCAGCGAATAAAGCCGGAACTACTTACCAGTTGAAACTTCCTGGCAGATTAAAACTGTGTGCCCGACCGAGACTCGAACTCGGGAACTTTGCCTTTCGCGGGCAAGTGCTCTACCATCTGAGCTACCGAAGCACGACTCACGCCCGGTACTCACAGCTTTACTTCTGCCAGTATCCGTCTCCTACCTTCCAAACTTTACAGAAGCTCTCCTGCTAACCTTGCAGAACTAGCACTCCTGAAAGAAAGGATATTGCGGAGACATGGCTTAGCCACAGCCTGGGGGATGTTTCCAGAATGAGATTTTCACTTTGCAGCGGAGTGTGCGCTGATATGAAACTTCCTGGCAGATTAAAACTGTGTGCCCGACCGAGACTCGAACTCGGGACCTTTGCCTTTCGCGGGCAAGTGCTCTACCAAGTTTCATATCAGCGCACACTCCGCTGCAGAGTGAAAATCTCATTCTACTTACCAGTTGTTTACCTGAAATGTGAACGGAATGTCATGTCTCTGATTGGGTGCAAAAAGACATTTTTGAGAAATGGTTCGAAAAATTCATAGAATTTTCTAAAGCAACCAAAGAGAAACCCGTGCTGTTATTGTTGGGTGGACATTCAATGCATATGCAGACTCTGACTGTAATTGATAGTGCAACGGATAATGGTGTGGTCATCCTTCGTTTTCCACCCCACTGGCCCCACAGGCTTCATCCTCTAGATGTTTCGTTCATGAAGCCCCTCAGCACATACTATGACCAAGAGCTAACCAACTGGCTAAGGTCAAATCCTGGTATAGCTGTTACCACGTTTCAGATTGCAGAGATTTTCAGCAAAGCTTTTCTTAGAGCTGCAACCATATTGACTGCCATAAAAGGTTTTTTTTTAATTAGTAATTTGCCCTATCGAACCAAACATCTTCCCAGATTCAATGTTTGAAGCTTCTCTCACTACAGAGACTCCTTTAGCTACAAGTGAGACCGCTAACGTTAGTGTCAATAATGACCAAGGGAGGCTTCAGTTGGCTCACATCAGCAGGTTATGCCAGAGACAAGCGATGGTCCTGTCAACCAAGCCGGTCCTAAAGAGCAAGATGCGCTAGCTGTAGGCCCAAGTCCTGGGTACTCATTTCTGAATTATAATAACCCCAATTACCACACCACAAACAAGCAGGCTTCCGAGAACCACACCAATCAATTAAGTCCATTTGCTGTTTCACCTGAACAAATTGTCCCGATCCCTCATATCGGAAAGAAAAACATCCGAAAAACAGGTCACAAAAACGGAAGAACTGTTGTTCCCCTTAGAAAAGAGAACTTCTAGAGAGTGCAAGTATAAAGTTAAGCCTGGCAAAAAGAAGGAATTAGAAGGAAAGAGAGCACCTGAGAAGAATGCCAAAAATTTCTCATTGCTTGTAAAGGAAAAAGTGGGAAAAATAAAAAAAAACAATGACAAACTTGGCAAAGAAGATAAAAAAAGGGGAAAATGAAGAAGAAAGTACAACAGAAGGTGATGACACTGCGTCCCTGTATTGCGGCCATTTCTACTCGCAGTCAACAGAAGGATGCGTGTCATGCGTCTCTTGTAAATCGTGGGCTCACTGTTCATGTGCGGGAGAAGAGGACGAGGATACCAAGGTATTTTCCTTACAGAAAGACGATAATAACTGAATAACAGTAAACTAAACCTACTAGCGATTAAAGCAAAAATCATTGAACATCTTTATCCTCCATTAACAAAAATTACTTTAGTTAACCCATTGAAGTTAATATTTGGAGTAGCTATTATAACGTTTTTATCATACAGTGTTTTAGATATTGAGGTTAATATTATACTTAATTTTTTAAGTTAGTAGCCTATTTACATAATTTGTTCGTAATATAGTGTTAGAAAGATGATTTGTCTTTACTTATTGGAGTTATCTTTAGTAATTATAGTTAATGTTTAAAGTTAATATTTTAAAGTGAATAGTTACTGAACTTTAACATCATACGAAGTTTACTTAATGTATTTTCATTAAATATTAACATAAATCTTTTATAAATTCGTAAATCTGTGTTCATTGAATCATTTAATAACCTTTGCCTTATACAGTATTGAGGTAACCCATCTTGCCCGCACCTGCGTACCCCATCTTGCTCTCACTATAGGGCAAAAGGGATACTTGGTAAACCCTGAAAAAATATTTTTTATAGTAAATACTAACATTTTTTGGTCCTAATTTTTGTATAAACTCTAGAAATACTGAAGTTTAAGGTATTTTTATTGAGCATTTTGTATTCCTAGAAAAAATTGTTAAGTGCTTAAGTACCCCGTCTTGTCCCATTCTCCCCTAGTCAGAAATGGGACTCAATGTTAAAAAGTTTCTTCTCTTCTGCGAAACCAAGGAAACACTACCAAGTAAAAGCATCAGAAGACTTCTTAGCGACCCACGACAGGGTACACCTTTGATGTGTCTGGAGGTCTTTAGTTATTGGAGTTATCTTTAGTAATTATAGTTAATAGCGCATTATTTCCCAAGAGCGGAAACCAGAGAAGGTACTGAAGTAGGAAGTATGAGTCTAGTGCGAAGTAGACATTCTCTTCCCAAAGCTATTCCATTGGGTTCAGGTTGGGACCCTGGACAGGCCAGCCCATTTCAGCGTCATTACTGTCCACGAAACATTGACTTGTAGACGCTGTCATATGACAGGGGCTTGTCATACCGGTATAAACAGCCATCGTCACCGAACTGTTCCTCTACTGCACGCAGTACACAGTGATCTAAAATGTGTCCGAATTTAGAGGTTTCTTAAGGGCAATAAGCGGTCTACACACCCAACGAGAAAAATCATCTCACACAGTAATACCAATTCCCCGTAATTTGCTGTTATGATATGTATCATTGTATAGAAATTCGCCAAATCCTAACACTTCCGCCAGACTGCCACAGGGTATATCGAGATTCATTGATCCAAATCACTCGAATCCCGTCATCTACTGTCCAGTAGCGTCACTCTACACGTCGCTTCAAGAGTGGTTTAGCACCGACTACAGTAATAAGTGCCTTATAAGGAGCTGCTCTGACATTGTACCCCACTCTTTTTAACTCCATATGCACGAGAAATGTACTAGCTGGACTTCTGGTAGCACTTTGAAACTCATAAATTAAACGTTCTGCAGATTTCATGGGATTTTTACAATCAACCTTGACAAAGCTTGATGGTCGGTGACTGTCTTCGTTTGGCTGTGGTTGCACCTTCACGTTTCCACTTTACAGTCACATAATCAATTGTCGACTTGGGCAGCTTTAAAAGGGTTCTAATGACCCTGATTGATCTGGTACTCAAGTGACATCCAATGACTACCGTACATGGTCAGGACGATATCAGGGCCTCAGGTGGGTGTCTGAGGGTTTCTCCTGCACAAGAATGCCAGGATTCAGAGGAACATGGGTTTTATTCTGTACCAATAAGTCTCGGTCGGGCACACAGTTTTAATCTGCCAGGAAGTTTCATATCAGCGCACACTCCGCTGCAGAGTGAAAATATCATTCTGGAAACATCCCCCAGGCTGTGGCTAAGCCATGTCTCCGCTATGTCCTTTCTTTCAGGAGTGCTAGTTCTGCAAGGTTCGCAGGAGAGCTTCTGTTTGGAAGGTAGGAGACGGGAATCTGGCAGAAGTAAAGCTGTGAGTACCGGGCGTGAGTCGTGCTTCGGTAGCTCAGATGGTAGAGCACTTGCCCGCGAAAGGCAAAGGTCCCGAGTTCGAGTCTCGGTCGGGCACACAGTTTTAATCTGCCAGCGTGTGGGTGAGGGCCACAAGTACT
This sequence comes from Schistocerca gregaria, assembly GCF_023897955.1. Lineage (NCBI taxonomy): Eukaryota > Metazoa > Arthropoda > Insecta > Orthoptera > Acrididae > Schistocerca > Schistocerca gregaria. The sequence continues at coordinate 105,885,160 of NC_064921.1, read as the reverse complement.
GCAGAGCAGTTTACTTAACTGCTCACGCCACTGCCTAAGGCTAAGATAAAATGATGGAAGAAGAATACAATAAAAATTTGAAATATCATTACCTGTTTGCATGTGCACTAGTCCATGTTCGTAGTCACAGAGCTCTCTCCACCTACCCATGTCGGCGATTTCTGCAGAAACACTTATCCACGTACGCTTACACCATAATTACCACGCAGACATTTGGGGTTACACTCGCGTGTGGTATGAGACGTTCCCGGTAGAGGAAGGGGGGGGGGGGGGGGGGGAAACGCACAAAAACCCTGAGTTCAGTGTGGGTCGGTGGTGGGGGCTATAGCCTGTAATGGGGTTGTGAACCACTGAGGGCTAGGGCGCGCATCTCCGTCGTTTCTGGGTCCCCGTGTCAATGCGTAATACACACCCATTCTACAGCTACTGCCTCTTTATTGACAACACAAGACTCTTCGAGTCCATTTGTACTGACGGTTCCGCCTCTCGTGTCATCTAATGGTCGATTGGGCATTATATAGCGGTGTCCGGATACTTACGATGAGGTAGTATAGCAGAAGTGAAGAAGAATTGTACGATCTGTTGAATGGAATGAACAGCATAATGAGTGCAGAATATGGACGAAGAACAAGCCGGAAAAAGGTAAAAGTAATGAGAGGTAGCAAAGAAAGGAATTTAACGTCAAATTTGGTGAAGACGAAATAGGGTTAGTTAAGGAATTGAGCTATCTTGAGACAAAGACAAAATAACACATGGCGGACGACGTAGGGAGGACATAAAAAGCAGACTAACGCAGGCTAGGGGGGGGGGGGGGGGACGACATTCCTGGCCAACAGAAATCTACTTGTATCAAACATAGGCATAATGTGAGGAATAAATTTCTCAGAACGTATGTCTTGGAGCACAGCATTATACTGTACATTAGTAAATCATGGACAGATATTGGAATAACTCCAACAAATAATTGAGCAGGTAGGTTGCAATTGCTACTCTGAGAGGAAAAGGTTGGCACAGGAGAAGAATTGTTGGAGGGTAGCGTCAGACCAATCAGAAGACTGATGACTCAAACAAAACAAAACAAAGAGAAAGAAAGGAAGACTATAGTAGCACACTGCATTGGACTGACAGCGAGGATTTTTAAAAGGAACATTACACTACAGTTCAGATGCACATACAACAGTCACAAACATCAGAGACAAGAGAAAAAAATAGCCTTGCCGTGACTATTACACACAGTAGGGTCTCTCAAAAACAAAACTCTATGGAAAGGTTGAGTCATTGACGTTCTGTCTCGGCACACAGCCTTTGCTCCCTGTGACGGCTTCCTCGTTAGGCGAGACACATAACAACACTCGCCGTGACGTGGAGGCGGGTTCGGCGAGGCTGGCACCTTTTCACGGGCGGTGGGACCAATAAGACAGCGCCCTGACGCGGGAGAGCCGCGCCTCCAGAAGCAATCTCCGCCCGCGACCGGCAAACAGTGGCGTCGCGGCCGCGACACAAAAAGGCGCACAAACATTTGCCGCGCCGCCAGTTCCGGGAAAATGAAATCCTTAAGACTGGCGATGCGTCGCGGGATCACCTCTCCGGAGCTTCTCTCGCGTCAAGTTCTCTCCGTGCCAGCTTAGTTTAGTTTAGCGGAGCGTTCGTCCGACACGTCCTTATGATGTGGAACGCGTGCATCACCTATACAGTACAATCTAATACGTCCAAATTTTTCTTTCTAACACAGGAAAGGAATTGAACACCCTGTTCCTGGTTGTAGACTATACTTCGTGAGATTCCTCACACAGGAAATGTTGCCATGAGCAAGAAAACTAATTAACAGTCAGATACGCCTTTAAGATCTAAAGCATAATATAGTGTGTACAACGTCAATGGACACACACACTCCTGGAAATTGAAATAAGAACACCGTGAATTCATTGTCCCAAGAAGGGGAAACTTTATTGACACATTCCTGGGGTCAGATACATCACATGATCACACTGACACAACCACAGGCACATAGACACAGGCAACAGAGCATGCACAATGTCGGCACTAGTACAGTGTATATCCACCTTTCGCAGCAATGCAGGCTGCTATTCTCCCATGGAGACGATCGTAGAGATGCTGGATGTAGTCCTGTGGAACGGCTTGCCATGCCATTTCCACCTGGCGCCTCAGTTGGACCAGCGTTCGTGCTGGACGTGCAGACCGCGTGAGACGACGCTTCATCCAGTCCCAAACATGCTCAATGGGGGGCAGATCCGGAGATCTTGCTGGCCAGGGTAGTTGACTTGCACCTTCTAGAGCACGTTGGGTGGCACGGGATACATGCGGACATGCATTGTCCTGTTGGAACAGCAAGTTCCCTTGCCGGTCTAGGAATGGTAGAACGATGGGTTCGATGACGGTTTGGATGTACCGTGCACTATTCAGTGTCCCCTCGACGATCACCAGAGGTGTACGGCCAGTGTAGGAGATCGCTCCCCACACCATGTTGCCGGGTGTTGGCCCTGTGTGCCTCGGTCGTATGCAGTCCTGATTGTGGCGCTCACCTGCACGGCGCCAAACACGCATACGACCATCATTGGCACCAAGGCAGAAGCGACTCTCATCGCTGAAGACGACACGTCTCCATTCGTCCCTCCATTCACGCCTGTCGCGACACCACTGGAGGCGCGCTGCACGATGTTGGGGCGTGAGCGGAAGACGGCCTAACGGTGTGCGGGACCGTAGCCCAGCTTCATGGAGACGGTTGCGAATGGTCCTCGCCGATACCCCAGGAGCAACAGCGTCCGTAATTTGCTGGGAAGTGGCGGTGCGGTCCCCTACGGCACTGCGTAGGATCCTACGGTCTTGGCGTGCATCCGTGCGTCGCTGCGGTCCGGTCCCATTTCGACGGGCACGTGCACCTTCCGCCGACCACTGGCGACAACATCGATGTACTGTGGAGACCTCACGCCCCACGTGTTGAGCAATTCCACCCGGCCTCCCGCATGCCCACTATACGCCCTCGCTCAAAGTCCGTCAGTTGCACATACGGTTCACGTCCACGCTGTCGCGGCATGCTACCAGTGTTAAAGACTGCGATGGAGCTCCGTATACCACGGCAAACTGGCTGACACTGACGGCGGCGGTGCACAAATGCTGCGCAGCTAGCGCCATTCGACGGCCAACACCGCGGTTCCTGGTGTGTCCGCTGTGCCGTGCGTGTGATCATTGCTTGTACAGCCCTCTCGCAGTGTCCGGAGCAAGTATGGTGGGTCTGACACACCGGTGTCAATGTGTTCTTTTTTCCATTTCCAGGAGTATATATATATATATATATATATATATATATATATATATATATATATATAGGCCTTGAACGCCCAACGGTACCGTCCAGCCGCCACGTCATCCTCAGCCCTTAGGCGTCACTGGATGTGGATACGGAGCGGCACGTGGTCAGCACACCGCTCTCTCAGTCCTTGTCAGCTTTTCGTGACCGGTGTCACTACTTCTCAAACAAGTATCTCCTCAATTGACCTCACAAAGGCTGAGTGCACTTCACTTGCCAACAACAGCACTCGGCAGACCCAGACGGTGTCCCATCCAAGTGCTAGCCGAGCCTGACAGCGCTTAGCTACTGTGATCTGTCGGGGACCGGCGTTAACAATGTGGCAAGGCCGTTGGTCCACGTTAGTGAATAATGTGAATGGTTTGGGGTCTAGCTGTATATCCTAAAGTGTAGGTTTGCAAAGAGAAAATATTTAATGAATGGAAGATGCTAACAGAAACAATATTTTGACTAACACAGTAATTTATTCAATTAACACATACTTATTCTAAGCAAACCATGAATGTACGAGGGTTGAATAAAAAGCACTGCTTCCACCTCCGTTTACTGGGTTTGGATGGGAATATTTTAATAAATCAAATGCAGAAATTATCCTTAGATGTGATCTCTAATTACCGATATTCATTGTTCCACATAATCACATTTCTGCCAAAGATGAACAAGTTTTCTGAAGCTGTCACGGAAGAAGTCGACACTCTGTTTCCGCAGCCACAGTCTCACAGTTCTTTCAACGTCTTCATCAGAAGCATGATGATGTCCCCGCAGATCGTCACCTTCATTCTCGTAACGCTAGAGGAGTTCCTGGCAAATTTCAAGTCTGTGCTCTTTCATTTCAGGAGTCAACATCCGGGATACCCATCGTGCACAGATCTTCCGATAGCCAAGCAAAGCAATAATGTGACCCACAAGTTCTTGTGAAATGCCGATTGTGGTTGCAGTTTCTCTCTGAGTTATACGACGATCGTCCTGAATCAATCTATCAACATTTTGCTTGTGAAACAACTCGGTGGTTGCTGTCACAGGACGTCCAAATCTTTGTTTGTCATGCAAGTCAAATGTTCCCTCCTGAGCATCTTTAAACTTACTTCCCGAACGACGCACGGTACTCATATCAATACATTCACCATAAATTGCTTTCATTTTCTGATGAATCTCCTTTGGCGTGACACCCTCTGTTGTCAAGAATTCAATGACTTCACATTGCATAAATCGCATTGATCGACCGTCTGCACAGGGTTCCAGACTTCACATTATGACACAACCGTTCATTGCTAAGGCTTCCCGCCAACTGGAGCTGTAGAGAAGGAGCTACGGAACAAGTCAATGCCTGCCGCATACCAATGCTTCCAACTGTTCAAGAGTTACGAAGGTGGAGGCATTACTTTTCAGTCAACCCACGTGTACGAAATGTTTCATTAACTGTTTTGCAAACTCTGACTAGTGGATTTCCTGGCTTACAGCATTAATATAACCAACAAAAAATATGCGCTTCTGACGCTAATGTCGGGCTGGAAATTGTCCTCGAATCTCGTTATACCCAACAAAACCCAGTAACTTTGTCCCTGATAGCTTTGGAGAACCTCATACATTCACTACAGCAATGCTGCGATTGTACTGATTTCTGCAAGTGCAGATCAAGAACAGCCCATTCACACCGATGCCGCTAAATTTTCTCACCTAATTTTTCACATACTAATGTGCAGAATGCCGCTGTCATGTGAATGGCCCTGGGATAGAGGACGAGGGCCATCGTGGACACACTACACCACTACACCACTGTCCATCTCCATTACACACACTTCACTTGCACAAAATTTGTATACCTCTGCGTCTAGCCGACCACTCTGATAACCCGATATGCACCAGATACACAGTCCTCCGCGTCTCTCTAGCGACTCCATTGATTTTTAGCTTGGTATTATGCCCGGCTGTTTCTTCCCGCGACACAGGACTTGCCGGCTAGCGGCCAGTAGTGCAAAACACATTCACGGCAGCCCAGCTGCGAGGTGCCTTCAAACACACGAAATCCCATCAAGAGCGTGTGTCATAATCAAACGCCAACCACAGTGCGATCTGCCCTTCCACTTCTAAAAATCTCTCACTTCTTCGCAACATCTCTCATAAATTCAACAATGGCACGTTTTTCAGGCCCAGTAATTAGCATCGCATCAGGGGTCCCCTAAAATTAGAAAACTGTTCACAAGACTAGGCCATTATTTTCTGCATGTCATGTTTCTTTCGAAAAGTGTACGATGGTTATCTTCAAAGGGCTCTCTCCAAAACATGAGGAAACGCACATCTCCTGGTGCTACAGCTGCCTCCTAGCCTCATTTAGGCCACTGAGGAGGTCTGAGTTGTAAAACTGGACAACAGCCTACCGCCCCCCATTACTAGCTTTGATGTACCAGCTCCCATAGAGCAACAGCCGGAGCTACAGTCTGGGCTGATGGCAAACACACACACACACACATATATATATATATATATATATATATATATATATATATATATATATATATATATATATATATATATAATCCAGAAAACAAGGGATTCCAGCCCTATGTTAAGTGTAAAGAAACAAAGCTAGAGAGAGCTCAGTATGAACGGCCACTGTAATCCAATAAACTTTAATAAAAACATTGAAACATTGACATTGAAATCTGCGCAGTTATCACGCTCAAACTGCTGAATCTCCATTTTAAACAAAAAGGCCTGCGAAATTGATTACAAAGCTTCAGTTTACACCACGGCTTTCAGTGAATCACTTGTTTTCGTTTCTGCACATTCCCAATGTGTTTTGCAGCATCTACCGAAAAAAAAGAGCTGTTCATTGCAGTGTCAGCATGTCTTTGAGAAATAAAAGTAATTTGTTTTTTATTATTTTGCACAATAATGTGTTTACAATATACTGTAATTCGCTAATGCACCTTACACCGTCGAATAAATGATTATTATATCACAACAATACAGCGATATATTTTTTTCGGTGTAGCGCCAAGACTATACTTGGCAAACACTGGCATTGTTTCCATAATCTTTCATTGTTTACTATTGAGTTTCCTGAGTTCTGCATATATTTCAGTTATTTTACAGCACAAATAGAATTCGCTTTGAACATGTTCTAAAATTTTGGTTTATGTTTTTTTAATTCAGTATTTTAATCTTATTTTTTCGTGAACAATGCATTGATAACACATACAAACTTTTCGTTCATCAAATCAAAGCCTATGAGAATATACTAGGTCAACAGAAAATCTACTAACAGCTCTGGAGGTCGTTCAGGGACGTTTTCTTAGTGTTTTAATATAACATGTGAGGTCTGCAGTGGCATCCTACAGAGTAATTTCTAATTTGTTTGCTTTCCTACTGTCATTTATGTCGAAATCTTTGTGTATTTATGCTTGCTTAGTTTATTACTGATAACTATCAGTTTATCTTACTGGAGACTATGTATTAGACACAAATATTTCAGGCACCTCCTACTCCCCCTCTCTGTTCACCTCTTCCTCCCTTCCATCGCTTCACTCCCCTCATCCTCCAAACTCCTAACTCCTCCTTCCACTTTGCCTTTGTACTTCCTCCTACCCCTCTCTTTCTCTATCTCTTCCACCCCTCACACCAAGCACATGTTGTCCCACCCTCCCTCTGTCCACATACCATGCCCTCCCACTGACCATATTCTCCTGCCCATCTTCCTTTCCTGCTGCCCTTTCCACCCACCCCCAGCATCTCTGACCTCTCAATGTATCTTTACTCCTCCCCAATACTCTGATTGTCCCCACCTCACCCAACTCTGCCCCCCTCTCCTTCTCCACCTCTCCCATTTCTCTCTCACCAACTCTCCCTCCTCCTCCTCCTCTTTCCACTTATCTGTGCCCCTCTGCACGTGTAGCCCCTTTGAGGCATGTGCTACCCACACAATATGCCTCCACTCCACACATCCTGTCCATCTCATCCTCTCCCTTTTTCCATCCCCTCCAACCTTTATTGAGACTGATGACCTAGGTGTTTTGTCCACTCCCCCCCTCCCAAATTAACCAACCAAACCCTATCCATCAACCTCCTCTTCCCTTTGTCCACCTCATCCTTTCTCAGTATCCATCTCTTCCTCCCATCTCTCTGCTCAGCCATACCAGACTGCACAGTAGCCCCTGCAAAGGAAGTCAATAAACAGGCCGATACCACTCCCACACAACACACGTGTCGCAGTGGGCATTCCATGCATGGGGGCAGGATAGCTGTTTCTTATCCCTGATGTTCAGGTTGCACTGCAAAGCAAGGTGGTAAGGCAAGCTCATACTACTACCACAAAATTCACCTGTCGTGCAGGGCAGCCTATATGCCAGGGACTGTGAACAACATTTTTGCCAGTATCTCTTCCTATTGGTGCTAGGAGTTCACAAACATCACTGTGCTGATACTCGTGAGACATAGTGTTTAGTGCCAAACCAATCTAGGGGGCGATGGAGAAGATTCCACAAAGACTCGCATACATTCTGCTTTTTTATATATATATATATATATATATATATATATATATATATATATATATATATATATCCTCTCTATCATTACTATTGGGTGAGGCCCACAACCAATGTGTTAACAACAGTGTATCTTACCATCTTACCGACCTTAGACTTGAGATGAGTCGACACTATTAGCCTCTCACTTGTGTTTTGGAATATCGTTATGCATGTGTTCTTCATCCTTTAGACTCGGTCAACAAAAAAAAAGGTAAGCTTCGTGAACTCTTAACAAGAATTGCTACTATAAAAAGGCACCGAAACACACATTGGGAATGGCCATAAGAGAATACAAATAAATGATATGAGGAAGAAGAACGCCCATGTTGATCCAAATAAACCTCAAACTAATGATTGAGCGTTATGCACGTTAAGGTACACAAAAACGAGCTAATCGAATTTCGCGACCATAATACGCCAAGAAAGTTACTTTTATTGTGACTGATATCACTAATAACAGGGAATATCACAGGCGTTTCCCGCAATATGTACAATAATAAGCGAGAATGAGCACACCGCATCCAGAATAGGTCTTCTCTTGTCTGGCGGTCAGCAGCAAATCGTGGTGCCACAAAGAAAGGTATACCTCCGTTTCTGCGGAGCCGGAAATTTTAGTCGCACTCTCTGACCAACTTCAAAACAAAGTAAGGTACGCGTTTCTTGTACGCGAGGAGTGTGTTGTTCCAGGAATATCGATACTGAAAGGGTATTTTTGCTTCAGCAAGGCCGGCCGCGGAGGTCGTGCGGTTCTAGCGCTGCAGTCCGGAACCGCGGGACTGCTACGGTCGCAGGTTCGAATCCTGCCTCGGGCATGGATGTGTGTGATATCCTTAGGTTAGTTAGGTTTAATTAGTTCTAAGTTCTAGGGGACTGATGACCTAAGATGTTAAGTCCCATAGTGCTCAGAACCATTAGAACCACTTTTTTTTTTTTTTTTCTGCAGCAGGTATTCTGTCTACTGAAACCTGACAATGAGTACTGAATGTTTACTGCTGTTTACTGCTCAGCGAACTTTCAGTCTTCGTATACTCACTTCACTGAAAATACCTGCACAACATTGCGGATGTCGCCGTGTGCGCTGCATGTCTTATTTGGAAACAACCGTGACCCACGACACTTGCTGTTGACGACAGTAATGCCCACATTACTGCTTGCCATCAAGCTTGCACTTACCACTGTTCGGTTCTGTCTCCAGTTCGTTTCTCTGGCAGTGTCGGTTGTACGTTAAAGTATGAGTGGGTTTAGTGAAGAAGAGTTAGGCAATATGTACCTCGTGAAGGGGCTCACTGAATCCAATATATGTGGGCGGCACAGACACACTATGCAGAGCTGTTCCCACGCGACATCAACCACATCACACTACTTATCAATCTGAGAGTTGTTGTATTACTATGCTTTGGTGGTTGCATATTGCAAGCTTTTTGAAAGTTGTGAAGATATTTTTACATAAACAAAGGTAAGTGGAGTAAGACATCGAACAAATCATGGTTATAATATTATTCTGTATATCTGAGGTAGCGTTACACAAACATAGTTAATTATCTGTAGCAACAAATGTGGATATATTGCGCAAATCTTGTCAGAAAATCAAGTGTCACTTGTATTTCTGCACAGAATGATCTTCAACGTTCATCACGTAAAATATGAGGTGCACAATACGATGAGGTTACGAAAACAATAGCATTACCACTTTGTTAAAACGATACATCTAACCAGAAGCGCCAAGAAGATAAAACCATCTAAAGCATAGCTATAAAGCACGCTTATACACATGCGTTCATGGAGCTGACACAGATATGACTGTGTGCGATAAAATTGTATGTCGTCAGAGAGTAAAGGTACGAACGAACTTATAATAATATCGATGCGATTTCGGAGTACATCTTTGCCTTATTCTAATAGGTATATGTTAGACATGGGACCATATATTAATATCGACGAATCGGTACCACACCTCTGTCTTTCCATTGTGACGATTCAGAGACAACGTAAAAATTACTAAAAGCAAGCTTTTTTTTCCAGACAGATGTCGTTTTCGCACAGGTCTTCAATCATTCGCTCTAGTTTTCTTTCTGCTTTTCTTCATTCAGCAGTTGTTTTCTGATTTATTATTGTTTTTCTTCTTGAAACCATTTAGATTGTATATTTAATTTCTAAACTTTTTTTGTCATTGCATTGTGTCTTTCTTATCTCCTCGCATCCACTGGATCTCATTTTTATTCTTGCAAGCATTATCTAATTTCGTTTGGTGAATATATTGTTGTTGGCCCTAACTGGACAGCGAGTAATATTAGTGCATTGGATATTAATTAGCTTTCTTTGATCATCAAGTCCCGTATTGTACCTATATCTAAACTCACCTTCGTCGGTCACTACAGGCTCCAGTCCTTTCTGTAAAATTTCGTTTCTCTTTTTCATATTTCTCCTTGTGTTAATAACACATTCCACACTATAAAAATACATTGTTGTGTATATGGTATTGTAGGAAGGGTGTTTTGTCAATAGACCGTCATTATTTATATTGTAGGTATGTTCAGTTCGTTTGCAAATCACATAAAGATTTGTTTTCTTGTGTAAAATATTGAGTTCTGTGATTTTATTTAAACATTTTAGAAACATAAAATTTATCTTTTTTACATTTTCTCTTGTTGATAATGTAGGTGTTTCAGGAAGGTCACTGAAGTCAAGCTATCTATGTTATTTTTACGAGTATCAGTTCTTACTACTTAAAAGATAAAAATGTGAAAGCAAAACGGAAGCTGTTTATACCTATCCCCTTGAATTTAGACCCTAATTTATGCTCGCGATGGACATCTTGTCACGTTCCATATTTTCTTTACTCCTGTATAGGTTTTAACCTTATTTGTGACTTAATTTGTGTCGTTCTGTTCTTATTGGCTCCCAAGGTTCCCTTCCCACACGCTCCTTGTTACTCTAGATCATAATGACAGATAATGAAAACAGTCCGTATCTATGCGACACCCGCCCCTCTTTCCAAATAAAACGTTGCGATTGAATATGGCAGCGAGAAAAATTAAATATTGTTGATAGGACAAAGAAACATCCAAAAAAGATTAAATTTTGTTAGATACCACACATAGTCGACGACTTACCTACTACCTTAAACTCTAAGTGATCCGAATACCGAAGCCGGTAACTCTTATGAGAATAATGATAAAGGTAAGTTATTTTGTGTAGTGTTTATCAAACTGTTCTCCGACAAGTTACTTCCGACAGCAGATCTAACAAATAACATATCTGCTTCTTCCAAGTTTCCAGTAAGTTGTTACATGTTGTGGATAGAGCAAATGAGAGAAGGTGCAAGAGATCTACTAAGGAGACTGCTTACAACACACTTGTCCGCCCTATTCTGGAGTATTTGCTCTGCGGTGCGGGATCCGCATCAGGTGGGACTGACGAATGACATCGAAAAAGTTCAAAGAAGGGAGGCTCGTTTTGTATTATTGCGAAATACGGGAGATAGTACCACAGACATGATACGTGAACTGGAGTGGCAATCATTAAACCAAAGGTGTATTTCATTGCGACGGGATCTTCTCATGAAATTTCAATCTCCTCAGATTGAGAAAACATTCTGTTGGCACGTACCTGCATAGGGAGAGGTGATCATCACGATAAAATAAGACCAATCAGGGATCGCACAGAAAAATATCGGTGCTCGTTTCTCCCGCGCGCCGTTCGAGAGCAGAACGGTAGAGAGACAGCTTGAAGGTGGTCCACTGAACCCTCTGCCAGACAACTGTAAATAGTAGAGTAATCACGTAGATGTAGACGCAGATGTAGATTTGCTCTCAATCCATATTCTGTACTCATTAGATTGTTCATTCCGTTCAGCAGAGCCTGACATTGCTATCCTCATTGAAAGTTAAGAACAATTACATCAGCGAATGTTATTGATATCCTGGGCATTGGTTGTGTGGTGTCCTTAGCGTAAGTTAGTTTAAGTTAGTGTTTACGCTTAGCGACCGATGACCTCAGCAGTTTGGTCTCATGAGACCTTACCATAAATTTAAAAAAAAAAAAATTTCCTAACGGCGATCTGCTGCAACGAGTTCACAAGTAGGTGCAGGTAAAGAACGAAAGGAACCGCCCTGCCGCACCAGGATGGATGAGGTATACGTATACATGATGAAGTCCTACTCACACATGGAGTGTTATATTTCATTCATTTTTTGGGAGGGGGGGGAGGGACGGGGGGGTAACAAACTTGAAATAATGCATTTCGGGGTAGACATCCTTTATTGAAATGAAATGATCGTGTGGCATCGATGGCCGGGAGGCCCCATCCAAAGAAGTTCGGCCGCTGCGTGGAAGTCTTGTTTCGTGTGATGCCACATTTGGCGGCTTTCGCGTCGATGATGGTGAAGTGATTATGAGGACGACATAACTTGCGCTAAGGCTGGGAATCGAACCCGAGTGTCCTGCTCACAAAGCTGGTCCATTAGCCACTAAGCCACCTTTTCACAGCGGTTCACACAACTGCACAGATTGCCCTCGATCCAATTCTGACTGCCGTCCCCGACTTAAATTCCCCACAGAATTAAATTGCAAACAGAATTGCCGAGTCTGTCCATGTTGTGGAATAGCAACTCAGCATCGAATGCAAATGAGGAAGGAGGCGTACCAGGATAATCGGTGGAGTTTTGTGAAACTCTGTGTCAAGGTTGCTTATTGTCTAACGCTCCTGCCTAGTAAACAGAAGATCTGGTTCAATTCCTGACCTTGGTACCAATTCTCACTCGCCGCTTCAGTCTATATAAATAAAGTCACATCTGTATGAGACCAGTGACAAATCTGAAACTGTGTCACTTCACTCCGTGTTAAACTACATAAATGACAGTCTATCAGAACTATACACGATTGTCTTAATGGGATTTCCGAGATCGTTCAGCAAATGAAAAATGGCACTTCAGTCTTTGATCGCAACTTTTGTTTCAATGACGGTTTCTGGCTAGCTGCCCATCTTCAGATCATATATTGCAGCGAACCGATTGTTCTGTACTGACAAGTTACTCTGTAACTGCAATATATGATCTGAAGATGGACAGCTAGCCAGAAACCGGTCCTTGGAAAACAAAAATAGCGATCAAAGATGAAATGCCATATTTTTATAAATGACAGTCTAGGGGCCGTTTAATACATTATTACTCGATGTACGTAAGTTCACTATGGGCGATTGGCGGCCACGGTGGCCGCGCGGTTCTAGGCGCTTCAGTCCGGCACCGCGCGACTGCTACGGTCGCAGGTTCGAATCCTGCATCAGGAATGGATGTGTGTGATATCCTTAGGTTAGTTAGGTTGTAACCTCCCCACAAAATATAAAATAATAATAATATGAATAACACTCTCATGTAGCGTAACTACCCAACAGTGAAAATATAATACAATGTGACAAACCTATAACCTTTCAATAATTGACAGTTAAGTTAACCTGGTAAATCTTGGACGTCAGCAATTCTGCGTCATGGCCCTTATACCTCATTCTGAATAAGCTGAAAAATCTTACCTTAATTAGGTCGCCGGATAACGCGTATATATCTGCTCCTATAAGGAATTTTTCCTGGCGCAGCTAAGTGCAATGCTGGCCGATAGATTTGTCTTATATAAAAGGGAAGAACTGATATTTCTTTTCAATAATCGGGATGGCCAAGCATTGGAGAAATTATTGAATTGTTTGAATTGAGATTAATGTCAAAAGTTACTTTTATGAGAAAGATTATTATTAACAGATCTTTTTTTAAAAACATTTACATGGGACTTGATTAACAATACTACATATGCGTGAGGCTGCTTTTACCTTATCGTACAACGCTCAGGCTCTGCCATCGCTGCACACGACCGGCCCAGCCAACACGATACACCAGACACGACTGCTCGGTAGAAACAACTAACTGCTACTGCTACTGCTACTGCTACGCAGTTCTTACTGCAGTCAATACTGCTCTTTGGTCTCAGATTCTCTTCTCGCTTACATATCGCAGGCAGCGCGTGAGCAATACATCGAAATTACATCAGCTCGATTGCGCTAGCAACAAATTCTTTAATTATTGACCTCTTACATAACCCTCCACTGGGGGGCAAAAATTTGGCAGCGATGGTGAGTCAATTGGACTTGCCATGAGCAACAAATTTTTCTATAATCTATTTAGTATACTAGGGCTACAATCACAGAGTATATACATCATTGATAAGTGCAGAACATATTAAGAAATTAAATAGAGTGCACATGCACTGAGTACAAAACATATTCAGAAATGAAGTATATACGCAATGAGAACAAAATATATTAACAAAATAGAGTGCACACGCACTGAGTACAAAACATATCATTTTACAAGAATTTAAATGCACTGTATAAGCCTTAACTATTTTACAGGAACTAGGAAAGGAATGGGAAGGATTGCATCATGGTTGTAGCACAGTAGGTTGCACGTAGCTGCACTGAAAGTCCACATCTTTCTACAGAAGCACAGCACCAAGTGAGACGATCTGAAGTTCTCTTCCCTGAAGTATTTATCAGTGTAGCCAAGACACTGAAATGTTGTATTAATATTCAATCTTATCATTTTGGTAGTACATTAGGTACACTAAACAGTGAGACCATAACATCATCTCCGTCGTTCAAGGTGGACAGCTTGATATGTCAACACCATATTCTTGTAGAACCCATACTCTTACAGCAACGTAGAATTAGTGCAAAAACCAATATAGTGCTCCATGATCACGAGGATGGACAGGATAAACGGATATTGCAGTAATTAGGTCAGAAGGTGAAGGACACATTAATCTTATGCTAGTCATCATAGAATTACACTAGTGTATCAACCGATATGAACAATATTGAGTATTACGAAACACTATTCATAACTCATCTGACTGAATCAGTGGCATTCATTGGCCAGTTACAAAGTATTCATATAGTGTTACAAAACATTATTCAGTGTTATTCACAAGTCAATCAGTGGCATTCATTGGCCAGTTACAAAGGATTCATATAGTGTATTGGCACTCATTGGCCACTTACAAAGTATTCATATAGTGTTACAAAACATTATGCAGTGTTATTCACAAGTCATCATTTAAACAGGAGTTATTGAGTATAGCATCAAGCTACTGGTGTTTATATATGATATCATGTAAGTGACATAAAACATATTTAAAATGTAAGACATCAGAACTATTACTCAAGGTCGGTATTCTAATAATACATAGACATAATGGAATTAATACACAGAAAATTTGCATTATCTTTAGGACTAAAGATATATCTTTAACTGGTAGCATTATTTAGTTGTATACTGGTAATAGTTGGGACTCGCAATAATTTATTTTTGGCAATGCATTGCACTGGGATCGATAATTAATTGCTGGGGCATGAAAATATTTGCTTTTGACTTATCGCTGGAAATAAGGATTATTAACGTCATTCGTCATGAGTCAGCTGTAGCAAGGTTATGAAACAAGTACAGTATATGTGATCACATTCATAAATGATAGACACAACTGGGTAAAACAATGCAAGTACTAGAACAGGTTTAATAAGTAACAGGTTTAGTAAGTATCATGAAAAGCTTCTCCTGGATACAAAGTGGATTATTGAGCTGAAAGAAGAAATGCATGTTATGCTGAAAAGTAGAGAACTTCGAATTAACAGGTAATGAAACGTGTACTTAATATGTATGTACTCTAGCTGTCTTTCCCAAAACATTCAGTCATTATACTATGCGACATAAGACATACTGTCAAAAGGAACTGCAACAAATACTTAAATAACTACATAGCATTTCTTAACTAACATCATCTGTAAAGAAAAACTTCATTATTCATGTTACCATAACTTCATCACTATCATCACCTGCAAAGAAAAACTTCATTATTCGTATTAGCATATTCTTCATATAACTATTCATCATTTATTAGCATCTGCAAAAAATAGACACTTCATTATGCATATTCATATTACCATTTACTTCATACAACTATTCATTACTTCATATAGTATAGAGTTTCTTACTTCTAGCATATTTCATCACTAAAATTAACATCTGTAGTTCTGGCTGACAGTCTGCATCAATCGCCTTGTATTCTGAAAGAAAAATAATTAGTCAAGACTGCTATCATACGATGTGTATAGTATATTCTGGTTAATGCTTGTTAATTCTGATCCATTTACTCTTCATGACACTATTGCATTTTCTTTCGTTCATTCTGATGGTAAAATTTCCATTTCATAGTAAACCACTGTGGTTGTTTAATTCATTTCTTTTACACGGTATTGCTTTCTGAAAAATGATGAATATGGATTAATATCTTGCATTTAATTCATATACCCATTAAATAAAAACTTGTTTCTAGTAATATAATTAAGCATACAGCATAGCATGACAGAAAACGTGTTAGGTCAAAAACAGTTTTCAAGTGCAAAAAATGTACACACAGTATCATAATATGGTAGCAAAAAATGTAAAATAGTCAAGATGTTGAGATATCATAATGCAAAATGTCAATGTCAACTGGTGTTTGTCACATAGTGCATACAGACAAAAATTCTACTTTCGACAGGAAAACAATCATACATACACAAAAAATCGAAAATGTGCACGGTATGAATTATAACGACAAGAAAAGCGACCTGCTAACCATACCTTGCCGGGCACTTGCCAGGAAAAAATATCAATCATCAGTAAGTGTTCATATCAATAACCGGAAAAGGCATTAAAATGTGATAAATCATAAAGTATGTTCATTCAATAAAGGGTTTAATATTGGAGACATGGTGATTGCCTTTGCTTTTTCTGATTCTCAAAGTTTCAACATGTACCACATTGGGATGAGGAATGCTGAGAATTCTGTATGGACCTGCGTATAAAAGTTCAAATTTACTGCATCTACTCTTTCCTCTGTTGGATAAATAGTGTGTACGTACTAATATCTTCTGTCCTCTGTGAAAGTCACGGCGTGTACAAACCTGTTTTTGCTGTCTTCTGCGGCACGTTTGATGTTGTTGAGCGCAATCTCAATTACTTCATGGTGGCGTAGTCGACGAGATGTAGGAAAGGATACTAATTCTTTGATTTTGTTAGGTGGTTCAACATTTTTCAATATAACAGTCGGAGATAGCATAGTGGATTCATTTTGTATGGAGTTAATTACATCCTGGAATGAGTGTATGTGTGTATCCCAATCAATATGTCTTATGGCACTACATTCTACACAGTTTACCAATTTCTTTCATCAGTCGTTCACAAGGGTTCGAAGAAGCGTGATACTTGGATATATAGATCGGAGAAATGTTTCTAGCTCGTAACATACGTGTCCATATCGCAGATCGAAATTGTGGTCCATTGTCGGAAATTACTTTCAATACATGCCCTACATGAAATAAAAAATGTTTTACAAATGCATATAGATTTAGCAGTAGCTTAGCATAACAGAGTGGAGGTAACAAATTTCGAAGTGAGTTCAACAGCGACAAAGATGTAGCAAAAACCTCTTAGTTCTGGGAATCGGTCCAAAAATGTCTACAGCGGCCATGTGTCTCAATTTAACAGGTACAATGGGATGTAACGGAGGAATATGTGAAGTCGTGTCTGATTTAGCTTTCTGGGAGATTTTACATGACGCTAAAACTCGTCGAATACGTTTCTCCATGTTGGCAAAATAACAGTTCTGTCTCAATATAAGAAAACATTTTCTGGCTCCATAATGTGCGTAACTTAAATGAGTATACCAAATTAATTTGTTAACAAGTTCGTCAGAAATGGATAATAACCAGTTGTTGCCGTCAGGGTGAGAGCGGCGGAACAGAATGTTATTGCGTACCGTGTAATGGTTTCTAACAGTAACGTTATTCTTATCTTGCCAAAGGTGTTTAATTTCTTTCCATACGTTGTCTTTACTCTGCTCTTGTGCTACGTCTCGTAATGACGATGAAATGAAGTTTTCAAATGCGACTTGTTGAATTTACATGAGGCTAGAATTTGCTTGGCAGAAGTTGGTTGCGATGTCTTGCTGATTGTTGCTGAGAGAACGGGATAGTGCGTCTGCTACAATATTTTGTGTACCGGGAATGTGAACAATTGTAAAATTAAATTCCTGTAAATAAAGTTTCCATCTGCTTAATCTGTCGTGTGTAAATTCTGCGGAAAGTAAAAACTGGATAGATCTGTGGTCTGTCGAAACAGTAGTATGTCTTCCATAAAGAAAATGCCTAAATCGGGTAAATGCCCATACAACACATAATGTTTCAAGTTCTGTAACAGAATAATTGCGTTCAGCAGGTGACAGAATGCGACTTGCAAAGGCGATGTTTTTAATTACTGTATTACCGTTTTCTTTAATTTCCTGAAAAATGTGTACGCCTAAAGCTGTGTTAGAACTGTCGGTGGCAATGGAAAAATTTCTAGTGAGATCTGGGTGTGATAAAAGTGGTGCATTCAACAAAGCTTGTTTCAGATTGGCAAATTCAGACTGCGCTTGGTTATCCCAGGACCAAATAGTGTTTTTACCCGTCAGTTGGCATAACCTAGGGGTGTCTAAAACAGAGTAATGAATAAATTTACGGAAAAAGTTAATTAATCCCAGAAAGCTGCGTAGTTGTTTCTTCGTCGTTGGAACAGTAATGTCACGTAAAGCTTGAAGTTTTTTCCGGGTCAGGCGCTATGCCTTCTCCTGAAATTACATGTCCAAGAAATTTTATAGAAGTTTTGTCAAAGTGTGATTTGCTAAGATTAACTGTCAGTCCTCGTGCACGAAAAGTTTGCAACAGTTGTTCCAGAATCAAATTGTGTTCAGACCAGTTAGCTTCTGCAATAAGAATGTCGTCTACATACGTTGTGATTCTGTCTAAGTTCTGTCGGATGTATAGTATTCAAACCGCGAATAAATGCTGCTGGAAAAATTGTTAAACCGAACGGTAATTTGCAAAATTGATAACAATCACCAAAACAGAAATGCTGTGTACTTTCTACAGTTCGGGTGGAGTTGAATTTGCCAAAATCCCGATTTCAGATCTAATGTGGAATAAATAGCAGTACCATGAAATTTCTGTAGAAGTTCTAGTGTTTGTGGGCGATCTGTTTCATTAATAATGTCATTGATTTGACGCGAATCAAGAGGCGAAGAGAGCCATCCTTTTTCTTAACAATATGGAGCGGATTTATGTACGGACTAACTGCTGGTTCAATAATAACTTGGTCAAGCATAGCTTGCAATTCTTTCTTAACCTGTTCTCTGTGAATATATGGAATGGGATAATTTTTGGCTTTAAACGTGTCGTGCTGTTTAACTTGAAATTCATACATGAAACCGGACATAGTACCAGGGATGTTGTCAAAAACTGGAGCTTGCTGTAAAAGAATTTTGCGTAGTTGAGTACGTTCAACGTCTGTATTTGCACCGATTTGTTTTACTTTCTCAGAAATCATTTGCATAACGTCGTAGTCGGCTTCGTCTGGTGTATTGTAGTTGTGTACGAACGTATCTGTGAATAATGTGGAATGACAGTCTATGTTACGTGATGCAGAAATGACCTCTGTCCGATTAATTGTTTGTTCTTCTGCAGATAAAGAGTGCTGAAAATCTAATGCCAGTTGTACATTTTCATCCTTTAACATTAAATAGGAATTTTTAAAGTCAATAATAGCGTCGTGTTGTACCAAAAAAATCGTACCTAAAATAACGTCTGTTGACAATAAGGGAACAATACAAAAATTTGAGTGGAACGTATGACCTGCAATACAAAATAAGTGTGTCTGTAATTTTACATCTACTCCTTTACCAGATACTACTCCTTTTACTTTAGTTTTGCCTAATGGTAATGTAGGATAAGTATTCTCTTTGTTACAAGCGTTGAAAGTTTCCTCATTTATAACTGACATAGGTGATCCAGAGTCGATTACTGCTGAAAATGTGTATGATCCAATCTTTACTTCAATGACAGGATGGGAAATGGTTTTTTTGAGTAACTGGTTTTTCATACAAAAGTGTCTTGGATGTCACCAAAAGTAATAACATTCTCGTGAACAAGAGTCTGTGTATCAAAAGTATTGCTTACATCGCTGGAAGGTTCAATCTGTGCTGTATCTAATCAAATTCTATCTGACGTGCTGTTATTTGCGGGAGGATGCTGTGGCATTTCCACTATTTGTACTGTTCTATTATTTCTCCCTGACGTATTACGTTGGGGATGATATCTACTGTCTGGTTCATTCATGATAATCTGTCGTTGCCGATGATTCTGCTGCTGGTAAGATCGACTGTTACGCTGGAAACTGCTCATTACTTTTACGTCTGTTATAATAATCATTGCTATACGGTGCATTGCGACAGGAGTTGAAATGGTGTGTTTTCTGTACGTAGTGATTGCCTTGTTGCTGTGCGTTACTATTTGGTGGAGCCGACGCTATATGTGTAGGCGGCGAAACATCAAATCTTGGTTGACCTTGCAGACTACATTGTTGGTTAGGTATGCTAACCGGCTACTTTTGATGCTGTTGCGGTGAAAACCCTCTATTGCAGCCAAAATGTGTCTGCGATTGCTGATAATTTTGCACATACTGATGATTAAAATTTTGTTTGTTATTAAAATTACGCTGGTAGTTCTTGTCGATTCGGGAGTGTCTAAAGAAAACTGTCACTTTCGGTAAAACTTGTCATATCAGGTTTTCTTTACTCATTCATAGCACTAGATAGATCGATAGTTGAAGAGCTGTTTTGATAGATATAAAGGATAGTAAAAGAAGGCAGCAGCGCAGAAAACTAAAGATGAAATAGCACTACTACGGCTCGGGGCCCTGTGCACGCTACGGCACATATTCATCGAAGTGTAATGAAACCCCTGAGGTCACTTAAATAACGCGCTGCAAATAAATTTTAGTTTCTGCATTACAGGCAACGTCGGTGAGAATTCAAATGCAAATTGTTGTATCCAGTCCAATTCTAGTTTCTGCATTACAGGCCAAGCTGATGAAAATACAAAAGCAAGTTGTCGTATCCAGTCCAAAGGATGTATGTGTTCCGTCATTTTTAAATACCTTAGATTTTTTCACGGATAAAAATTGCTTATAATTAACGTTATCGTCTCTGAATGTGTGAACAGGTTCAGGACTGTATGATAATCTGTTTGTCTGTGACTGTTCGGAATCTAAGTCACGTACTCTCTGTAAATTACCTAAATTGTACTGGCTATGTGAGTGTGAGTGTGAGAAATGTTCGGAAAGTGGCGCATGCTGTGATGTGTTAAAGGCTGAAATATTTTTCATCTCCGTCAAATCGTGCTGTAAAGATGACAATTTTCTACGTAATGTATTATTGGACGAACCTATCTCACTAATCGTCTGCTGTAAATTTTGGAATTCGGGTGTTTGATTAAACGAAACTGGTGACGTATCGTCTGATTTGGTGTCATTGTTATTTTTGATAACGTCAATACGACTGGCCAATTCATCAAATTTTTCAGTCAATGCTTTAACCTGATCATTTTTAGTGTCACAAGCATTAATTTGTTTTTGGATTTTACGGGTAGTTTTGTTCAATTTCTTAACGGCTGCTTTAATGGCATCGGGATCCTGTATTAATTCTAATTGTTCAAGTCTGTTGGTCATTGTCTGAAAGTCTACTGTGTGTGTGTGTGTGTGTGTGAGTGTGTGTGTGTGTGTGTGTGTGAGTGTGTGTGTGTGTGTTTGTTTTTGTTTTAAGATCGGAGATTTCATCATGCAATTCGGTGTTCAACTGTTTAATACTATTGATTTCGTCTGATACTGTAGCAATGTTATTGTCTACGTATGTTTTTGCTTTCGTAAATAATTTACGCTTATCTTCCTGTCTCTGTGCAGTAATTGTTCACATGACTTGTTTCTTTACTTTGTTCTGTTCCTGTATGAATTTACGGTAACGCGTTTCACTGTTTTGTAGGTGGTGATTAAAACGTTCGTCAATTAGGCTGTTCTGTTCGAATTTCTTGTCTACTTAGGCGTCCGGCGTGTGTGAAAGTTCTGCTGACAATTTAAACTCGTCGCGTAACTGTGTTACGTTTGCAGAACATTGTTTAGCGACTCCACTAATTTCATCTCTAAGTAATTTGGTTGTGGCTGCATGTGTATTACTTAATTCTTGTGCAACGGATCTAATTTCTTCACTACTATTCCTAGCACAAGCCTTAACTTCCTCACGTAATTGTTCTTCAGTATCATGACATTGCACGGCAACGGCTGCAATCTGTTCATTAATCTGTTTAAAGTTCTCGTCGTGTTTTTCATTCGACTGTTTCAAACTTTCATTAAGTTGTTTGAAATTGTCGTCTTGGTCTTTCTTCGACTGTTTGGAATTGTTGTCTAGTTTTTCATTGAGTTGTTTGTAATTATTATCTTG
Source organism: Schistocerca gregaria (assembly GCF_023897955.1). Lineage (NCBI taxonomy): Eukaryota > Metazoa > Arthropoda > Insecta > Orthoptera > Acrididae > Schistocerca > Schistocerca gregaria. The sequence continues at coordinate 105,862,912 of NC_064921.1, read as the reverse complement.
TTTTTCATTCGATTGTTTCGAATTGTTGTCTAGTTTTTCATTAAGTTGTTTGTAATTTTTGTCTTGTTTTTCATTCGACTGTCTGAGTTTTTCATCAAGTTGTAGCAATACTGCCATAACTTGATCCATGCCAAAAGTAGCGACTCTATTTTCTATGATGTGTGATGGCGTATCTGCATGTGACACGTTTTGAATAACCATTTGGTCATTGCCTGATTCACGAAAAGGTTCGCTAATCGGATGTGCACTGTCGGCCACTAGAGCGGAATCAAATAAATCTGACGTGTTTTGTGTATGTTGTTCACCTTCGTTGGAAACAATTATCTGTGTAAATTTTGCAAATCAGGCGTGTCAAACTGGACAGCGTTCATTGTAACGGAAAGTGCCGCGTCATCAATTGTCATTAAATTAACAGAGGACACAATTGAATTTGTTTGCTCATCATTAGCATCAAAATCATAACTAGTGATCGGCAGACACTGATTACCTGTAACTAGAGGATTATCACTATTACACTGAGTGTCGCTAGTATTATCGGTCAAATTATTCGAGTCAGCTTTTTCACTCCTTGCACATGGCGATGCACTGTTAGCACTTTTGCGCGGCATTTTCACAACTCGAAGTTAAGCACAAAATCAAACAAAGACCAAGCAAAAATGGAATAAATACAGTTACAACAAAGAGCAATAAATTGCCGATGATCTGTAAAAGAAAAAGTGACAAATTAGTAAATGCGTTGCGCCAGATGCAAACTACTTTTAATTTTAAGTAAATAAGAGCAGATATATAGCTGACCACTTCTCAGAAATCCACAAAAATACGATCCTGGCCGGTTGTCGCCAAGTGTAACCTCCCAACAAAATATAAAATAATAATATGAATAATACTCTCATTTAGCGTAACTACCCAACAGTGAAAATATAATACAATGTCACAAACCTATAACCTTTCAATAATTGACAGTCAAGTTAACCTGGTAAATCTTGGACGTCAGCAATGCTACGTCATGGCCCAGATACATCATTCTGAATAAGCTGAAAAATCTTACCTTAATTAGGTCGCCGAATAACGCGTATATATCTGCTCTTATAAGAAATTTTTCCTGGCGCAGCTAAGTGCAATGCTGGCCGATAGATTTGTCTCAATAAAAGGGAAGAACTGATTTTTCTTTTCAATAATCGGGATGGCCAAGGATTGAAGAAATTATTGAATTGTTTGAATTGAGATTAATGTCAAAAGTTACTTTTTATGAGAAAGATTATTATTAACAGATCTTTTTTTAAAAACATTTACATGGGACTTGATTAACAATACTACACTCCTGGAAATTGAAATAAGAACACCGTGAATTCATTGTCCCAGCAAGGGGAAACTTTATTGACACATTCCTGGGGTCAGATACATTACACGATCACACTGACAGAACCACAAGCACATAGACACAGGCAACAGAGCATGCACAATGTCGGCACTAGTACAGTGTATATCCACCTTTCGCAGCAATGCAGGTGCTATTCTCCCATGGAGACGATCGTAGAGATGCTGGATGTAGTCCTGTGGAACGGCTTGCCATGCCATTTCCACCTGGCGCCTCAGTTGGACCAGCGTTCGTGCTGGACGTGCAGACCGCGTGAGACGACGCTTCATCCAGTCCCAAACATGCTCAATGGGGGACATATCCGGAGATCTTGCTGGCCAGGTTAGTTGACTTACACCTTCTAGAGCACGTTGGGTGGCACGGGATACATGCGGACGTGTATTGTCCTGTTGGAACAGCAAGTTCCTTTGCCGGTCTAGGAATGGTAGAACGATGGGTTCGATGACGGTTTGGATGTACCGTGCACTATTCAGTGTCCCCTCGACGATCACCAGAGGAGTACGGCCAGTGTAGGAGATCGCTCCCCACATCATGATGCCGGGTGTTGGCCCTGTGTGCCTCGGTCGTATGCAGTCCTGATTGTGGCGCTCACCTGCACGGCGCCAAACACGCATACGACCATCATTGGCACCAAGGCAGAAGCGACTCTCATCGCTGAAGACGACACGTCTCCATTCGTCCCTCCATTCACGCCTGTCGCGACACCACTGGAGGCGGGCTGCACGATGTTGGGGCTTGAGCGGAAGACGGCCTAACGGTGTGCGGGACTGTAGCCCAGCTTCATGGAGACGGTTGCGAATGGTCCTCGCCGATTTGCTGGGAAGTGGCGGTGCGGTCCCCTACGGCACTGCGTAGGATCCTACGGTTTTGGCGTGCATCCGTGCGTCGCTGCGGTCCGGTCCCAGGTCGACGGGCACGTGCACCTTCCGCCGACCACTGGCGACAACATCGATGTACTGTGGAGACCTCACGCCCCACGTGTTGAGCAATTCGGCGGTACGTCCACCCGGCCTCCCGCATGCCCACTATACGCCCTCGCTCAAAGTCCGTCAACTGCACGTACGATTCACGTCCACGATGTCGCGGCATGCTACCAGTGCTAAAGACTGCTATGGAGCTCCGTATGCCACGGCAAACTGGCTGACACTGACGGCGGCGGTGCACAAATGCTGCGCAGCTAGCGCCATTCGACGGCCAACACCGCGGTTCCTGGTGTGTCCGCTGTGCCGTGCGTGTGATCATTGCTTGTTCAGCACTCTCGCAGTGTCCGGAGCAAGTATGGTGAGTCTGACACACCGGTGTCAATGTGTTCTTTTTTCCATTTCCAGGAGTGTACATATGCGCGAGGCTGCTTTTACCTTATCCTACAACGCTCAGGCTCTGCCATCGCTGCACACGACCGGCCCAGCCAACACGACACACCAGACACGACTGCTCGGTAGCAACAACTAACTGCTACTGCTACGCAGTTCTTACTGCAGTCAATACTGCTCTTTGGTCTCAGATTCTCTTCTCGCTTACATATCGCAGGCAGCGCGTGAGCAATACATCGAAATTACATCAGCTCGATTGCGCTAGCAACAAATTCTTTAATTATGGGCCTCTTACAAGGTTTAAGTAGTTCTAAGTAGTAGGCGACTGATGACCTCAAATGTTAAGTCCCATAGTACTCAGAGCCAATCACTATGGGCGATAAATGTGCTACCACAGTATCTGACGGTTGCTCCGTCGGGTCTATCGAACACCTCGCTGTCCTCTCTCCCGCACTTGGCACTCATTTTTCCCGTAATTGCTTATTCCGCTACCGGCCTACGTGGTTCTCCGACCGGGCCGACACACAGAGGTAGCGCCGGCAAAATACGGGCTGACCACCAGCGGGCCGGAAGCGGGCGAGTGCAGCGCGCCGCATTATACCACACATTACGCTGAGACAGGGATTAATACAACAACAACAAAGTTCCGCCGGGCCGGCCAAACAAACAGAAACTGCGCGCCGACCGTTTCCGGACCGCAGTGTCTGCGTGCGCCTGCGCCCTCCCTCTCCGTTCCTCTGCGAAATGCGGGCTGACGGTAGCCGGTGGCTAGTAGTCCACTGAGCGACCGCGAGGCAGCGCTTCACTGTCGGCTTTATCATCATCATCAGCGGCAGTTTGCTCCCAAATCTTCAGATCGATAGCGTTACCACAAAGCAACGTCGAGGTTCTGCTGTAAATACGGTCAAGTTCATAAAAAACAGAGCACACTGATCGACTAGAGATAGGACGTCCAATATTAGTACGTTCTGCAGAAATGGTTAGCATTTCAGTCACCTCGGTTCAGCATCCGTTTTGCTGCCTAGTAGGCAGAGTGTCCGCTATGGGCCCTGGTAACTGGTTCCGTGCGTGATGACATCGACACGTACAAGGCGTAAATGTAGTCCTGTGTTAATAGCCATCCATACTGCATTCACCTGGTTCCGAAGCTGATCTGTGGTGGTTAGCATTGGGTCACAGCACTACACCTGTCATTTCATCATATCCCACGCTTTTCCACTGGCGACAAGTGTAGTGATGAGGCGGGCCAGGGCAAATGGCTGACATCCTACGACACCAAGAAGGCACGTGTTTGCGCAGTAACATGTGGTCGTGCATTGTTTTGCTGAAAAATGGCGTCTTGGGTGTTGCGCAGAAAGGGTAGGGTTGTAGGTGACGTAGGTCACACTGGTTTCATAAGGGGAGGCCACGACGTTTGGAATCCGGATTTACTGCAAACTTCGTACAATCTTACTACTCCATGAGGACAACAAAATGTCTAAGCAGTAGCGCGTACTTCTCAAGCGTTACTGAGATAATCGCAAGAATTTCGGTCGTCGAATATGTGTGTGTGTGTGTGTGTGTGTGTGTGTGTGTGTGTGTGTGTGTGTGTGTGGCCATTTTAACCATGAAGCGGCGGCAGTGAAGTGGTGCCAGCACGGTAGCTCAGCGTGTTCGGTCAGAGCGTTAGCTACTCTTTATAATAAAAACACTGAGCGAACGGATCATCGAACAAACTGAATGGGTCTCATCGGACGTCCGCCCTGAAGAAATTCAACGACCAATATAGAACATAATTATTTTCTTTTTAAAGTGTTTAGCGTCAAGCCTCTGAATCGCTGGATCGAGTCCCGTTCGTCAGTTTTTATTTTTATTTTCAACTCAGTCATTTTCATTATTATTTATATTACAATCTATATAATTGGGAAAATACGTGTAATCGAGTGAAATTTTATTAAAGTTACAATGTTATTTGGTAGTCTACTAATTTTTACTATCACAAATAATGTAATCATCATAACTATCGACTAGTAAACGACCAAATGCATGAAGTCATACTGTAAATGTATGCTTGTCCATAATTTGAAAAATCCCTTATACCTGGAAGGAGCCCGAAACGACTTGTTACCTCCAAGTTTTGAACGGCACAGACGGGTTTCGAAATAAATACAATTAATCGTCGCTTTCGACATTGCGAGTACAACTTTCAGGATGGTATTTTTCGTAAAAACATGGAAAATATAATGTTAAACAGCACCGCATACGCTAGGTCTTTTTACGTTTTCCGTGGAAAAACAAACCTTGTTAACATTTTCAATAACCTCTCTTTCAAACGATAGTTTGGAAGCAAACCATGCATAACGCAGTGTTTCCTCAAGAATCGGCGCTGATAGTTGGGTGTGCAGTATCGAGTGTATTTTAATATGGTCTTCCGAGAAGCAATTTCTCACTCTCTTTCGATTAAATACGAACAGTTTTGAAGACACGGACATGCATACATTTACAGTATCACTTCAAGCGTTTGGTCGTCTACTAGTAGATAGTTATGAATATTATGTTATTTGTGATAATGAAAATTAGTAGATTGCCAAATAACATCGTAAATTTAATAAATGTCACACGTATATTTCCCATTATATCAATTGTAATATAAATAGTAAAGAAAATGACTGTGTTGAAAATAAAAAAAAATAAACTGACGAACGGAACTCGATCCAACGATCCAGCGGCTTGAACGCCAAAAACTTTTTTAAAATACATTTTGTTCTATATTGTTCGCTGAATTTATTGAGGGCGGAGTCCCATTACACCAGTTCAGTTTGTTCGTTCATCCGTTCGCTCAGTTTTTTTTTTATTAGAAAGGGAAGCTAACGCACTGACTGAACACGCTTTTTTTTGTTGATCTCATTTTGTTCTATTTTGTTCGTTGTATATGTTCGGGGTGGACTTCTCATGACACCCGTTCAGGTTGTTCGTTGATCGGTTCACTCAGTTTTTATATTACAGAGGGTAGCTAACCCTCTGACCGAACACGCTGAGCTACCGTGCCGGCTTTTTTTATTTTGTTCGTTTTCGTTCATTGTATCTGATCACGGCGGACGTCGTAAGACACCCTTTTAAGTCATTTTTTTATTGCAGAGGGCGGCTGGCTACAGCCGCTTCATGGTTAAAATGGCCACGCGCAAATATATATTCGACGACCGAAATTATGTTGCGATTTTCTCAGTAACGCTTGAGAAGTAGGCGCTACTGCTTACACATTTTGTTGTCCCCGTGGAGTACTACGAGTGTACGAAGTTTGCAGTAAATCCGAGTCCTCTTGTCAGGGCCTGGACACGCGCCAACTGTGATTCGTGGTTGTACTCAAAAGCAGCCCATATCCTAAGGCCTTGAGTAGGCGCTGTATGTCTGTGCGAATGAAGTCGCTGTGATACCGCTTCCTCTGTCTGCGGCGAACCAAAATGCGGCCATTATTTTCAAACAAACAGAACCTGTATACGATCGGAAACACTACCTGATGCCATTCCTGCCATAGTGACGTCGTTCCATACACTTTTGCCGTCTTCCATGTTTCTGCAGATTCGTCAAAGATAGGAGGACGACGCGCTCGTAACCAATGCCATAATAAACGGCTATGGCTGCCAACCCTGATAGTGTAGATGTGTTACACTATTCCACTAACACGCCAGAGCCGTGAAGGACGCAGATCTGTCTGCAGTGCCGCTCGGATGAGGTGTCGATCTTCTCGGGGCGGGGGAGGGGGAGGGGGTGGCGGGGCGGGGGTGTTGTCTGGGTGGTACTACCCGACCCATCTCGTCGTGCTCTACGGCATTCGGTGAACCATTCTGCGCCCGTTGCACTGCCGGAACACTTGATCCTACACGAGCAGCAATTTCCCGGATGCTTGCATCACGTTCTCTCATGCCAATAATGCGCCCTCTTTCAAACTCACAGATTTCACGGCACGGTTCGCGCGTACGTGTGTGAGGCATCCTGCTGAAGTCACACTGATCTATTACCTTCGTTTTGTAGCGGCAACCAGAGCCGTAGCTACATTTTACCGGTAGGTGGTGTTGTGACGAGATATCGATGTTGACCTAGAACCCGCGGGCCAACTTGGATCAAATGTTAATCATTTCTGCAGAACATACTACGTCCTGTGAATAAGAGCGTCCTGTCTCCATTCGTTCAAGACGTTTTCTTCTGAACGTGAGTGTAATTTCGAGATACGAAAGCGGGGCGTATACGTGACACGGCCTGCGATTGCCATTGGCCGATGCTCGCTTTTTAAGCAGCCACACTCAGAGTGTCGCCCACACGCATTGCAACTTGAGACTTATATCAAGCCTAATGCAGAAGACTGCAGTGAAAAATTTCATCGATGTACTGCGACACTACTGCGCGTTACTACTTGTCAACGACTTGCCTCACTGTATCAGCATACAAGACTGTTTGTTACTATCAGGAACATAATTCTTATTGTACAATGGTGGGGAAAAAATCTCATCACCAAGAAAGAGTTGAGTGACATAAACGAAAGCTGGTATGCGTGTTCCTACATCTGGAAAATAATGTGCACTCAGATTTCACACCATGAAACTTTCTGGCAGATTGAAACTGTGTGCCGGACCGAGACTCGAACTCGGGACCTTTGCCTTTCTTTCAGGAGTGCTAGTTCTGCATGGTTCGTAGGAGAGCTTCTTTAAAGTTTGGAAGGTAGGAGACGAGGCACTGGCAGAAGTAAAGCTGTGAGGACGAGGCGTGAATCGTGCTTGGTTAGTTCAGATGGTAGAGCACTTGCCCGCGAAAGGCAAAGGTCCCGAGTTCGAGTCTCGGTCCGACACACAGTTTTAATCTGCCAGGAAGTTTCATATCAGCGCACACTCGGCTGCAGAGTGAAAATCTCATTCTGTAAATTTCACAACAGTCGCACAAGAGTGACGCTTGTAGGGCACGTATGAGGAAGCAAATCAGGTTGGCTTCAAACACACGCTGTAACGGTCGTGAGTTATCTTTAAGACTGGATGTGGTGAGCTGTTAGTCTAGAATGCCTTTAAGGCGACAACGACGCCATCATCAACAGCTCAACTTGGTCGTGTAATAGGGCTACGAGAAACTGTGTGTTCCTTCTGCGATATTACTGTAACACTTGACACGAATGCGGCAATTGTAAAAGATTGCTGGCAGCCGTGGTCGCAGGAACGTACCGTCGCAAGGTTCAAATGGCTCTTAGCACTATGGGACTCAACTTCTGAGGTCATTAGTCCCCTAGAACTTAGAAGTTGTTAAACCTAACTAACCCAAGGACATCACACACATCCATGCCCGAGGCAGGATTCGAACCTGCGACCGTAGCGGTCTCGCGGTTCCAGGCTGCAGCGCCTAGAACCGCACGGCCACTGCGGCCGGCATACCGTCGCAAGAAGACCGGCTCCTGAAGGCCACATGGCACTGCCGAGAGAGAAGACCGTCGTGTTCGGTATAGGGCTCTGGCGCATCGTACTGCATCGGTAGCAACAATTTGAGCAGCAGTTGGCACCACACTAACGCAACGAACTATTACAAACCTGTTACTTCAAGAAGACCTCCAGGCCAGGCACCCTGTGGCGTGCGTTCTACTGGTCCCAAACCATCGTTTGCGACTTGAGTGGTTTCAAACCAGAGCTTATTGGAGGACAGAGTAGAGGTCTCCTGCATTTTTCTTATGAAAGCCCGTTCTGCCTCGGTAGCAGTGACGCCCGTATGCTGGTTAGTATGAGGCCAGTTGAGAGCCTGCACGCGACCTATCTGCGTGCTAGACACACTGGATCTACATGGAGTTACGGTATGCGGTGCCATTTCGTATGACAGCAGAAGCACTCTTGTTTATCCCACGCAACCTAACTGAATCTGTACGTCAGTCCGCTGATACGACCTGTTGTGCTGTCATTCATGACAAGCACTCTACGGGGTGTTTCCAAAAGTATAAGGCTCACCCACGTACCGCTGTTGTAACCCAACATGCTCTACTGAGTGTGAACATGTTCCTTTGGCCTGCTCGATCACCAGACCTGTCGTGTGGGACATCTGACAGCAGTTCTAGTGTCATCATCAAACAGCATTAACCGTCCTCGTATTGACAGACCGCGTGCAACAGGCATGGAGCTCCATCCCACGAACTGACTTCCGGCACCTTTGCAACACAAGATTTGCATCCTTGCAATCAACATTCTGGTGGTTAAACGTGTTATGTGCCACCATTTATCATTTGCAATGGCTTGGTTCGCACTTACATTAACCAGAGGTCTTTCAACGTTAATCACTTAAATATGTTACCTAGACAACTGTGTTCCCGAAATTTTATTATTCTACACTAATCACGTTTTGGTTGCGACGTAAAATTTACGATCCTCAAACCAGTCAAAGTGCAATCACAAGAAAATGCAAACACAGGCTTGTAGTCCACAAAGATTTATTACCTGTATCCCCAAAAACAGATCGGCCGATGTGGCCGTGCGGTTCTAGGCGCTTCAGTCTGGAACCGCGTGACCGCTACGGTCGCATGTTCGAATCCTGCCTCGGGCATGGATGTTTGTGATGTCCTTAGGTTAGTTAGGTTAAAGTAGTTCTAAGTTCTAGGGGACTGATGACTACAGATGTTAAGTCCCATAGAGGTCAGAGCCATATGAACCATTTTGAACCCAAAAACAGTTTTACAAAATCTTTTACAAAACCGGCCTCCCAATAGCCACCAGTAACAAATATAATTAAAACCTTATACAGTCTTTACAAGCGTATACGGAATGAAACAAATTAAGTAAAGATCCTTCTTAACTAAATAACAAATAGCCCCAGATAAACATAGATGACAAGCATAATTCCCCACAAATTTAACAGGAATTTACCGGGACTAAATCCCCATTGGTAAAACGAGCAACAGTGCAGAATATTAAATAACAAAAATGTTCAAATGTGTGTGAAATCTTATGGGATTGAACTGCTAAGGTCACCTAAATTTTCCTAAGGACACCCACACACCCACACACCCACACACCCACACACCCACACACCCACACACCCACACACCCACACACCCACACACCCACACACCCACACACCCACACACCCACACACCCACACACCCACACACCCACACACCCACACACCCACACACCCACACACCCACACACCCACACACCCACACACCCACACACCCACACACCCACACACCCACACACCCACACACCCACACACCCACACACCCACACACCCACACACCCACACACCCACACACCCACACACCCACACACCCACACACCCACACACCCACACACCCACACACCCACACACCCACACACCCACACACCCACACACCCACACACCCACACACCCACACACCCACACACCCACACACCCACACACCCACACACCCACACACCCACACACCCACACACCCACACACCCACACACCCACACACCCACACACCCACACACCCACACACCCACACACCCACACACCCACACACCCACACACCCACACACCCACACACCCACACACCCACACACCCACACACCCACACACCCACACACCCACACACCCACACACCCACACACCCACACACCCACACACCCACACACCCACACACCCACACACCCACACACCCACACACCCACACACCCACACACCCACACACCCACACACCCACACACCCACACACCCACACACCCACACACCCACACACCCACACACCCACACACCCACACACCCACACACCCACACACCCACACACCCACACACCCACACACCCACACACCCACACACCCACACACCCACACACCCACACACCCACACACCCACACACCCACACACCCACACACCCACACACCCACACACCCACACACCCACACACCCACACACCCACACACCCACACACCCACACACCCACACACCCACACACCCACACACCCACACACCCACACACCCACACACCCACACACCCACACACCCACACACCCACACACCCACACACCCACACACCCACACACCCACACACCCACACACCCACACACCCACACACCCACACACCCACACACCCACACACCCACACACCCACACACCCACACACCCACACACCCACACACCCACACACCCACACACCCTAGGGAGGACCCAAACTCCGCCGAGATCAGCCGCACAGTCCATGACTGCAGTATCCTAGACCGCTCGGCTAAACCCACACGGCGGTTAAATAACAAATTTTAAGTGAAGGAGCAAATTCCCGAACGGAAACCTTAGACCAATAAACAGATCATAGAACGGAATTCACCTAATTATATAATGATTTATTCCATTGAACTCACTCGTGAAATCTCTTTAAAGTATAACAACGATATTTAGGTAGAAAAGACAGCTATCTTAATAGTCAGTTTAAGTTCCACTCAACAGCTGGCACACCCCAACGGATGACCTACCCTAATAGAGGAGTGGCCCAATTACTAGGAACAGGGGACTCACCTTGGAGCGGCTTGAACACATTAACGAAAAGAATCTCCAAATGATTACAAGAGAGAATAATCAAGTTCTATCAACTACTGGGGCGAGCATACAGCCAAGTAGCATCGAGCGCCACCAAACGGAGCTAACGCCGTCCGAACGTATTTCAATCGATGCGCCGCTCCCTGTGCAAGTAGGCTATTTAGGTTTTTATGTTGGTAACGCCTCGTAGTGCTTTGTATGAAAGTCACTAACTGTGCTGTGTGCAATCTGTGGCTGGTTGTCATTGTTGGAATATTCCCTATTGTAGCGTTGGGCAGTTGGATGTGAGGCGCCAGAACTGGTGGATGTGGGGAGAGATGGCAGAGTTTTCAGGGCGGACGATCTGGACGTGTGTCCGTCAGAAAAAGGAAATTTGTAAGACTGGATGTCATGAACTGATATATGACTTTTGAACACTATTAAGATAAATACATTGTTTGTTCTCCATCGAAATCTTTCATTTGCTATGCCTATCAGTATTTAGTGCCTTCAGTAGTTGGAATCTTATTTAGCTGCCAGTATTGTTGGTGTTCGCTGTATTGCAGTAGTTCGAGTAACGAAGATTGTGAGATACGTGATTCAGGCAAGGTATAGGCTATTGTTAGTCAGGGCCATTCTTTTGTAGGGATTATTGAAAGTTGGATTGCGTTGCGCTAAAAATATTGTGTGTCAGTTTAGTGTTGATAAAGTAAAGAGAGAAATGTGAGTACGTTCAGTTTTGCTCAGCTGTTCGAAAATCAAATAACGTAGAGGTTTTCCAGCACTGATTTATAAATTTGTTCTAATGGGATGTCTCACTTGTATTTGTCCAACCGAAACTGATTGTGCTCACCGCTCGTAGCACACAAATATTAAAAAACAGGACAGCCAACCAAACCAAAGGACAGCCAACCAAACCAAAGGACAGCCAACCAAACCAAAGGACAGCCAACCAAACCAAAGGACAGCCAACCAAACCAAAGGACAGCCAACCAAACCAAAGGACAGCCAACCAAACCAAAGGACAGCCAACCAAACCAAAGGACAGCCAACCAAACCAAAGGACAGCCAACCAAACCAAAGGACAGCCAACCAAACCAAAGGACAGCCAACCAAACCAAAGGACAGCCAACCAAACCAAAGGACAGCCAACCAAACCAAAGGACAGCCAACCAAACCAAAGGACAGCCAACCAAACCAAAGGACAGCCAACCAAACCAAAGGACAGCCAACCAAACCAAAGGACAGCCAACCAAACCAAAGGACAGCCAACCAAACCAAAGGACAGCCAACCAAACCAAAGGACAGCCAACCAAACCAAAGGACAGCCAACCAAACCAAAGGACAGCCAACCAAACCAAAGGACAGCCAACCAAACCAAAGGACAGCCAACCAAACCAAAGGACAATGCAAAACTTCTCATTTCAGAGTTATGCCCCCTCCCCTTTAAATTTAACAACCTTAACACATGCAAAACCTCGAACAAATAGGATGGAAAATTATTCACTTCTTACAGCTCATAATTCTTTACTCTTACATGCAGACCCCAATAACAAGCTTAAAGTCTGGGGAAGTTAACGGCCTGCCGAACCAAGTTCATAAAAACCCATTATACAAGACACCAAAGTCACGGCCCCTTCAAACGGAGACCACAAAATAAATCCTAAGTTACTCAAGTTACATTACAAGGACACTGTCTTAACACTAAACATGGCCTGTGCACTATCCTACGGTGACTCATGCAGCTTTCACGCTACTCATGCTTAGTGCTCCCGTAACTGAGCAATGTTTTGCACTCTTAACACCACTGCTCAACATATACCGGAACCGAGAGTGAATGCCTTATTCCCGCCACGGTGGGGATAATTACATACAAATCGCTATTTGCGGCTGTGAACACAAATTACGATCAGATTGATCACAAAGTACAACTTCAAAGAAATAGCAGATGCCCACCGTTAGTGGCAGCAAACGACGAGAATCCACATAACATACATAGCCATGCAGCATCAGATAGTACAATACACACACTTGCTAGTGCATTGGAGGCCATCACCACCAGCCAGCCGCCGACACACTCCTCAAATCATAATATAGCGCCGCGAGCAACCAACGCTCCTCCGTATTGCTCACTACAAGACTCGCCAACACAACAGAAGGCCAATCAACGGGCAAGCACGACCATTAGGGCCCCGGAACGGAAAACCAAGGGCCCCGAAGCAGGAAGTGCAACGTTTAAATAGCGGCCGGAAGAGAAAAACCAAAGAGAGAATGTGCATACCAGAACGAACGGGATTACTGCCACTACTAGGTAAGAGAACCACGAGTACCCTCGACTCCCCGACGGCTCATTGGTGTTGCGTGTTTTTTCCGTCAGTGTATACAGGGTGGTGCATTGATCGTGACCGGGCCAAATATCTAACGAAATAAGCGTCAAGCGAAAAAACTACGAAACACGAAACTTGTCTAACTTGAAGGGGGAAACCAGATGGCGCTATGGTTGGCACGCTAGATGGTGCTGTCATAGGTCAAACGGTTTTTTAAAAAAATAGTAACCCCCATTTTATTACATGTTCGTGTAGTACGTAAAGAAATATGAATGTCTTAGTTGGACCACTTTTTTCGCTTTGTGATAGATGGCGCTTAATAGTCTCAAACATGTGGCTCACAATTTTAGACGAACAGTTGGTAACAGGTAGGTTTTTAAATTAAAATACAGAACGTAGGTATGTTTGAACATTTTATTTCGATTGTTCCAATATGATACATGTACCTTTGTGAACTTATTTCTGAGAACATACTTGTAAATACCACATTAATGCAATAAATGCTCAAAATGATGTCCATCAACCTCAATGCATTTGGCAATACGTCCTCTCAACAGCCAGTAGTTCGCCTTCCGTAATGTTCGCACATGCATGGACAATGCGCTGACGCATGTTGTCAGGCGTTCACGATGGATCACGATAGCAAATATCCTTCAACTTTCCCAACAGAAAGAAATCCGCGGACGTCAGATCCGGCGAAAGTGCGGGCCATGGTATGGTGTTTCGACGACCAATCCACCTGTCATGAAATATGCTATTCAATACCGCTTCAACCGCACGCGAGCTATGTGCCGGACATCCATCATGTTGGAAGTACATCGCCATTCTGTCATGCAGTGAAACTTCTTTTAGTAACAACGGTAGAACATTACGTAGGGACTCAGCATACATGGCAACATTTAGATTGCCATCCCTAAAATGGGGGCCAATTATCCTTCCTCCCATAGTGCCGCACCATACATTAACACGCCAAGATCCCTAATGTTCCACTTGTCACAGCCATCGTGGATTTTTCGTTGCCCAACAGCGCATATTATGACGGTTTTACCGCTGTTTGCGAATGACGCTTCGTCGCTAAATAGAATGCGTGCAAAAAGTCTGTCATCGTCCCGTAAGTTCTCTTGTTCCCAGTGGCAGCACTGTACACGACGTTCAAAGTCGTCGCCTTGCAATTTCTGGTGCATAGAAGTATGGTACGGGTGCAATCGATGTTGGTGTACCATGCTCAACACCGACGTTTTTGTTCATTACCGATTCTCGCGCTATTTGTCTGCCACTGATGTGCGGATTGGCCTTGACAGCAGCTAAAACACCTACTTGGGCATCATTTGTTGCAGGTCGTGGTTGACGTTTCACATGTGGCTGTTTCCTTAAATAACGTAACTATCCGGCGAACTGTCCTGACACATGGATGATGTCGAGCAGCATACATAGCACACGCCCGTTGGGCATTTTGATCACAGTAACCATACATCAACTCGATATCGATCTTTTCCGCAGTTGGTAAACGGTCCATTTTAAGACAGGTAACGTATCACGAAACAAATACGTCCGCACTGGCCGAATGCTGCGTGATACCACGTACACTCCTGGAAATGGAAAAAAGAACACATTGACACCGGTGTGTCAGACCCAACATACTTGCTCCGGACACTGCGAGACGGCTGTACAAGCAATGATCACACGCACGGCACAGCGGACACACCAGGAATCGCGGTGTTGGCCGTCGAATGGCGCTAGCTGCGCAGCATTTGTGCACCGCCGCCGCCAGTGTCAGCCAGTTTGCCGTGGCATACGGAGCTCCATTGCAGTCTTTAACACTGGTAGCATGCCGCGACAGCGTGGACGTGAACCGTATGTGCAGTTGACGGACTTTGAGCGAGGGCGTATAGTGGGCATGCGGGAGGCCAGGTGGACGTACCGCCGAATTGCTCAACACGTGGGGCGTGAGGTCTCCACAGTACATCGATGTTGTCGCCAGTGGTCGGCGGAAGGTGCACGTGCCCGTCGACCTGGGACCGGACCGCAGCAACGCACGGATGCACGCCAAGACCGTAGGATCCTACGCAGTGCCGTAGGGGACCGCACCGCCACTTCCCAGCAAATTAGGGACACTGTTGCTCCTGGGGTATCGGCGAGGACCATTCGCAACCGTCTCCATGAAGCTGGGCTACGGCCCCGCACACCGTTAGGCCGTCTTCCGCTCACGCCCCAACATCGTGCAGCCCGCCTCCAGTGGTGCCGCGACAGGCGTGAATGGAGGGACGAATGGAGACGTGTCGTCTTCAGCAATGAGAGTCGCTTTTGCCTTGGTGCCAATGATGGTCGTATGCGTGTTTGGCGCCGTGCAGGTGAGCGCCACAATCAGGACTGCATACGACCGAGGCACACAGGGCCAACACCCGGCGTCGTGGTGTGGGGAGCCATCTCCTACACTGGCCGTACACCTCTGGTGATCGTCGAGGGGACACTGAATAGGGCACGGTACATCCAAACCTTCATCGAACCCATCGTTCTACCATTCCTAGACCGGCAAGGGAACTTGCTGTTCTAACAGGACAATGCACGTCCGCGTGTATCCCGTGCCACCCAACGTGCTCTAGAACATGTAAGTCAACTACCCTGGCCAGCAAGATCTCCGGATCTGTCCCCCATTGAGCACGTTTGGGACTGGATGAAGCGTCGTCTCACGCGGTCTGCACGTCCAGCACGAACGCTGGTCCAACTGAGGCGCCAGGTGGAAATGGCATGGCAAGCTGTTCCACAGGACTACATCCAGCATCTCTACGATCGTCTCCATGGGAGAATAGCGGCGTGCATTGCTGCGAAAGGTGGATATATACTGTACTAGTGCCGACATTGTGCATGCTCTGTTGCCTGTGTCTATGTGCCTGTGGTTCTGTCAGTGTGATCATGTGATGTATCTGACCCCAGGAATTTGTCAATAAAGTTTCCCCTTCCTGGGACAAAGAAATCACGGTGTTCTTATTTCAATTTCCAGGAGTGTATTTATACGTCTGCGACTATTACAGCGCCATTTATCACAAAGCGAAAAAGTGGTCCAACTAAAACCTTCATATTTATTTACGTACTACACGAATATGTAATAAAAATGAGGGTTCCTATTTGAAAAAACGCAGTTGATATCCGTTTGACCTAAGGTAGCGCCTTCTAGCGGACCAACCATAGCGTCATCTGGTTTCCCGCTTCAAGCTAGACGAGTTTCGTTCTTTGTAGTTTTTTCGTTTGACGCTTATTTCGTGAGATATTTGGCCCGGTCACTATCAATGGACCGCCCTGTATAATCCAAAACCAACAAACACTCATTGCAATATAAAGTTACATCTATGCCAGTTTTCAAGTGTAGATATTGTAAATAAACTTCTGTAGGCGTCTTATTGTTTTTCTTGACCACCTCAATTACCGACAAACCGTAGAGAATGTCTATCATCACAAAGTGTCGTAATAGCAGACAGACTGTTTCGGCGTGATAACATTTCATGACTACCGCAAGCTGGGGTTACTTTCGCCTCTTTAAAGTAACTTTGGCCCACTGGTCGGTTTTCCCATGAAACGTATGTCATTAGCGTGTAGTAAACTTGGCAGTATGCATTCACAAGGTGCAAAGAACGATCTAAAAGGATGTGAATTCCATCACGGTAACATTTTGTTAGCACAGGACAATATTTTGCCAACTGTTACAGCCCAATAACTTTTGCCTGGCGGTTTCACGTACGTTAAATTAAATACTGAGAGGAATTTTGCATCCTGCCAGCATTAGCTGATAAGGAGATTAAATGTCGTTTGTCTGACTTACAATTAAGATTAATATATTAACACTTCTGTAAAATGGTGCAAATTTCTGCCCGAGACCAAAGTAGCCGATCCCTAAAATGAGAATGAAATGGCGCTGGAATCTGAAGGGGGGGGGGGGGGGGCGGTGTCTGAATGTTTCTCTGATGTGCAAAATGATGTCCAGCAATACAAAATGTTGATCGATAAATTTACAGTTGTGCAGTACGCTACAATTTTATATGGAGTTATGACTGTGGTTAGTTATGACGGAGCTAAAGTGGACTGTATGCAAAAGGCAAAGTCCTACTACAAAAGGACAGAACGAAAAGATAAACCATTTTATCCTTTGAAGGATTTGATAAGAATTTTCACTCCATGATATGGCTATTTTCAAGTACCAGAGCTTCAGTCATCTGAGTAGTAAGCCTCACAACAGAGTGTAAATAGTAAAATGTCACGCATAGGAATTTTCTGTGACTTAACCAAAGCATTTGATTGTGAGAACCATGACACTGTGTCTCAGAAATTACATTTCTATGATATAAATGAAACAGCATATGAATGGTTTAATATCTACAGAACAGGAAGCAAAAAGTTTCTTTATATAGTTTAAGTGATTTAAGGAAGTTTGCCACTTCATCTAACAAGTGTGTAATTAGTTGTTCCACACGTTTCGATCGCGGGTCCTCTTCAGTTAATGATTTACCTGGATGACCCCCATTCTTATCTGAAACAAGAAGCTAAACATGCTGTCTGCTGATGATACAGGCATCATTATTACTCCAGTACAAGAAACTCCGATAGAAAATGATACAAATAATGGCTTTGGAAATGTTATTAATTGGTTTTCTGCTAATGGGCTTGCTCTGACCTTTGCGAAAAGACAGTACATCCAATTTTCTGCTTGAAGGAGTACAGTTCTTTCAATAAATATGACATCTACAGAAGGCAGTAGGCAGGGTAGAGCATACTAAATTTGTGGCTCTACATATAGATGAGAATCTTAATTGGAAAATTCATATTTTTACTCTCCTAAAGCGACTAGTTTCACCAACTTCTGCAATCAGAATAATTGCCAATTCTGAACATATAGAAATTAGTAAGCTAACATAATTTGCACACTTTCACTCTCTGATATCATACGGAATACTTTGGGGTAACTCAACTCTTAGGCAGAAAGTATTCACTGCTCAAAAGAAATCGGTTAGAATAATGTGTGTGGCTCGCAGTCGCACATCTACTTAAAAGGTTAGGAATTCTTACAGCAGCCCCACAGTAAATTTACTCAGTAATAAAATTTGTTCTCACCAACATTCACCACTTTAAAAACAGCGACATTCATGATTATAATACCAGAAGAAAGAAAGACTTACACTATCCTATCTTTGGCACAGAAAAGGGTAAAAAATTCTACTGTAAAACTTATGGATAAATTACCAGATGAAAGAAAATGTCTGAAAGACAGCAGTCATAGTCTCAAAAATAAATTGAAATCATGTCTCCATGACAACACCTTGTATATCATAGATGAATTCTTGAATAGGTATAAATAAATCTAAGTATAACATATGCATTATGTGCCATTTACGGGAATGGGGTAGGTAACAAAAATTTAAATCTTTAACAAAAACTTTGATATGTGTGTGTATTTCTTATGCACTTAACACGTTCCACATCATAACGGTTACCGTGAGATTTGGTCAATGGAACACATAACTAAATGTCCATACAGTGCTTAACATACGACGTCTTCTCTCTGCAGATAGTCACCACAGCGTAGCGTGTAACTTGAAAATGAATTAGTTGATTGTTGAAATACAGTACATTTGCATATTTACTGCAGCACTTTCTCAATAAAATTCAATATTTCCTGTTCTTGTCTTGAAAATTTGGTGTTTTATTTGTTCATCATGCTCCTGTATGTCCATTCTAGAGATATTAGTTGAGTTTGCTTTGTCCCAGTATTTCATTACCACTATTTTATGAAGAAATGACTGAGTAGGTCAAAACAGCCCCAAGTGCAGGCAACATGGCCCCACTATTTTCTTTACGCAAAATAACAGTAGATCTAATGTACACCCCTGGAAATAGAAAAAAGAATACATTGACACCGGTGTGTCAGACCCACCGTACTTGCTCCGGACACTGCGAGAGGGCTGTACAAGCAATGATCACACGCACGGCACAGCGGACACACCAGGAACCGCGGTGTTGGCCGTCGAATGGCGCTAGCTGCGCACCATTTGTGCACCGCCGCCGTCAGTGTCAGCCAGTTTGCCGTGGCATACGAAGCTCCATCGCAGTCTTCAACACTGGAAGCATGCCGCGACAGCGTGGACGTGAACCGTATGTTCAGTTGACGGACTTTGAGCGAGGGCGTATAGTGGGCATGCGGGAGGCCGGGTGGACGTACCGCCGAATTGCTCAACACGTGGGGCGTGAGGTCTCCACAGTACATCGATGTTGTCGCCAGTGGTCGGCGGAAGGTGCACGTGCCCGTCGACCTGGGACCGGACCGCAGCGACGCACGGATGCACGCCAAGACCGTAGGATCCTACGCAGTGCTGTAGGGGACCGCATCGCCACTTCCCAGCAAATTAGGGATACTGTTGCTCCTGGGGTATCGGCGAGGACCATTCGCAACCGTCTCCATGAAGCTGGGCTACGGTCCCGCACACCGTTAGGCCGTCTTCCGCTCACGCCCCAACATCGTGCAGCCCGCCTCCAGCGGTGTCGCGACAGGCGTGAATGGAGGGACGAATGGAGACGTGTCGTCTTCAGCAATGAGAGTCGCTTTTGCCTTGGTGCCAATGATGGTCGTATGCGTGTTTGGCGCCGTGCAGGTGAGCGCCACAATCAGGACTGCATACGACCGAGGCACACAGGGCCAACACCCGGCGTCGTGGTGTGGGGAGCCATCTCCTACACTGGCCATACACCTCTGGTGATCGTCGAGGGGACACTGAATAGTGCACGGTACATCCAAACCGTCATCGAACCCATCGTTCTACCATTCCTAGACCGGCAAGGGAACTTGCTGTTCTAACAGGACAATGCACGTCCTCGTGTATCCCGTGCCACCCAACGTGCTCTAGAACGTGTAAGTCAACTACCCTGGCCAGCAAGATCTCCGGATCTGTCCCCCATTGAGCATGTTTGGGACTGGATGAAGCGTCGTCTCACGCGGTCTGCACGTCCAGCACGAACGCTGGTCCAACTGAGGCGCCAGGTGGAAATGGCATGGCAAGCCGTTCCACAGGACTACATCCATCATCTCTACGATCGTCTCCATGGCAGAATAGCAGCCTGCATTGCTGCGAAAGGTGGATATACACTGTACTAGTGCCGACATTGTGCATGCTCTGTTGCCTGTGTATGTGCCTGTGGGTCTGTCAGTGTGATCATGTGATGTATCTGACCCCAGGAATGTGTCAATAAAGTTTCCCCTTTCTGGGACAATGAATTCACGGTATTATTTCGATTTCCAAGAGTGTATTTTGCTTAATATTTTTTTAATGGATGGGACAAGCTTTGACAATCCTAGAAAAATGTATTAGAAAATTTGTCTCTGCACTGTCCTTTTCTCTTGCCGCATACAAAAAGTCGGCTAAAACTGAGCCAAAGTAAATCCAGTTTACAGTAGCTTTCATATATCATGGACATGGTTAACTCTAGCGCGATTTACCGGAATATCAGTGTAGCGATACTTCAGAAATTTTGACATGTCTGAAGAGAGTTGCCCCGTTGGAGATACAGGAGGCAGCCAAATGAAAACAGAACACCTCTTACAACAGGACCATAGAATAATTTAATTCAAAAATAATCACCATACGTTTTAAGACATTTATCCCAATGGGAAACAAGACGATCAATTCCTGTTCCATAGAAGAGGATTGCCGCTGACGGATCCACAAGCACACTCATTCTTGCACGTCCTCGTCTGACAAACCAACGTTCAAGGATGTCTTTCGTCAGGGCGCCAAGGATTTAAAATATCACCTGGTGGAAAACCTTGGCTGCACAGAGGACATTGCAGTGTTTTCCCAAACAAGCTAGCCTTCGTCCGATCGGCAGAGTGGCGTCGGGCATAATCACGCGAAACATTTATTCCGTCAGAGCAATTCTGGGTTTTCTGACTATATAGTGTCACAGTTTCTGCAAAGTGTACTAGTAGGGTTGCGCATTGATTGTGGTTCCACGCTCGAGGAATTTGACGAGGAGAGGACCTCTGCATTCGAAGAAGAAAGGCCATCATGACGGTTCCGGAACTTACGTGATCAGCTTGCAAGACAGCAGGCCCTCTGGCCTCGTTGTACACTTGTTAAGTGTCACCAAACGAGGCTGTCTTCCTTATCACAATAGCAGAAGGTGTAGGGTCATCCAGAAATTGGCAATTGCGGTCGGAGTTCCGACCCACAGCTGTCGGCTTTCTCTTTTGATGTCGGGTCTCAGGGGGCCAGAGTAATGGACGCTCACTATTTTTACAATGGCTGGGAACAGTTTTCTTTCACAAGCCTTATGTTTTGGAAGGAATGCGCCAGCTCGGCACCACAGCTGTGACATTGTTTGGGACATTTCGGAGATATGGTCACCGAATTCCATGAGACAGCCGACAGAACGGTGCCCCAAAAGGTACCGCAATTACCATATTCCATAAGCACCTATCGCCAGCAGACTTGTGTAAAGCCCTGGTGGGGCTACAATAGGCTGTACGACTGTTACGTCAGCACGCGTTGGCAGTCACCATTGGAATTTTTTTCAGGAAGGAATGATAATGGCACCTAGGCTAACGGAGTACGGTAGTGAGAATCTAGATGAATTTGTCGTAAGGGCACAATTGGCGAAAACTTTCTCGGCGGTGACTAGCCGAGTTCTGACACAAGCGGAGCGGTCGCTCTCTGGGAGTAGAGCAGAGAATTTCAAGAGCTGGCTCCTGGCCGCTGCATGAGTTGACCGCCTACGTTGCCGCCCTTGTTGCCGAGTGATTTCATCCGCAGTTTCACCTGCCCGGTCACGCGGACAGTTCTTTCCCCTCTCGCGTTCCGAACGGTGCCCACGTTGGAGCCCATCCCCATGCAATGGAGCCGACCACGGCTATCAGCCCTCATCAGCACACCGCCTTGCGCCATCTTCATGAAATAGCGGTAGTAAAATATTAGGACAAAGCAAACTCAACAAATATCTCTAGATTGGACATACAGGAACATGATGAACAAACAAAACACTAAATTTTCAAGACACGGACAGGAAATATTGAATTTTATTGTAAAAGTGCTACAGCAAATAAGCAAGTGCACTGTATTATAGGAATCAACTAATTCATTTTCAAGTTACGCGTTACACTATGATAACTATGTGCAAAGATAATGTCGTATGTTAGGAATACTTGTACAGTATGGATAGTCTAATATTTACAGAGTCGGCCTGTAGGGTTTCAGTTGATTTTTCAGTCGCCCACGATTCGAACTGTCACAGAGGCAGCATCCATACAACCAGCTTGCCTCCTTAGGTGATATCGTGGTAACTGCATCCAGTTAACCAGCTGCTTATCGATATTATACGATTCACCTACCCTCTTTGATCCCGCTCCTCGTAGAAAAGACACCAGATTCCATGCACCGTTGTTTGTACTAGGTTCTTGCCAACATCTCTATCAGTTGAAGACTTTCATTGTTTCGTTTACTTTAATGTTCCTTGTACAGAATCTTGATCAACTTTGTGTCCAATTTAAAGGAAAGAAATGTAATTGTAAATTATTAGGACGGTGTTTCTCAGTTAAACAGTCACTATTTTCAGTTCTAATCGCACAGTGAGTAGGTAAAGATGCCTAGAAAATAGTGTCTCCCGCCAACTATGAGCGCCTGGTGAGAGATTTCGCCTGATGTCATGCAGTCAACATGACTGTCATAACGGTTCCTTCTTCGCGACTATTCCCGGCCGCACTCTTCAGTGGCGATGAAGATGCTCCTGCAGAGTTTTCGATGGGAAGTGTCTGATCACAATACAGCCCGAAATTGGCTGCCGGTGAGTTTCATCTCTGCTCGCATGAATTGATGGTTATGAAGACAGCGTTTTGGCACAGACAACGAGCTGTAGACCAGTGTAGAGAATTGGCGGAAAGCACAGGCGGCTGCCAGCTACGACGAGAGTATTGGAATGTTGGTACAACGCTACGACAAATGTCAGTCGGAGCGGTAACTATGTAGAGAAGTGGCTGGAAGGTGTAGCTAACTGTTGCAAATAAAACATTTTTGATTTTAACAGAAGTTTCCATTTCGTGACCGGTTGGAACTTACTTTCCCAATAGTCCTCATATATGAGAGACCACCCTCCCCATATAGGATTCATATCAGGGTCATTATAAGACTGCGACACACGCCTTGTGCAGATTCAATATAAACATACGTGCGTGTGGTATACGTAACATCGTGATTAAAATGCCCCACGACAGCAAATACACAGCTAGCTCCCAAACTTTGGATTTCTTTAGAGGGGGAGATGTGGGGCGTTTCCACTCTATCGGAATGCTGTCGGATGGAATCATCCTCGTGCACGATAACGTCTGCCCCCACACCGCCACAGAGCGAGGTGGCGCAGTGGTTAGACACTGGACTCGCATTCGGGAGGAAGACGGTTCAATCCCGCGCCCGGCCATCCTGATTTAGGTTTTCCGTGATTTCCCTCCAGGCAAATGCCGGGATGGTTTCTTTGAAAGGGCACGGCCGACTTCCTTCCCCGTCCTTTCCTAATCCGATGAGACCGATGACCTCGATGTCTGGTCTTCCCCAAAGAACCCAACCCACACTGCCAACTGGACGAATGCTACGCTTCAGTGATTTCGATGGGAAACACTGCAACAACCTCTGCGCATCTCCGATCTTTCACCGTGTGATTTTCACATCTTTGGTGACTTGAAGAAAGACCTGCGTGGACTTCTGTTTCAGTCGGACGAGTGGGTGCCATTGAGAATCCATCAGCTGCCGATCGCGTTCTACGAAACAGGATGTGCTTTTCTCGTATCCCAGTGGGATGCATGTCTTGACGCGTGTGGTGGTTACTTTTGAGCACTATGGGACTTAACATCTGAGGTCATCAGTCCCCTAGAACTTAGGACTACTTAAACCTAACTAACCTAAGGAAATCACACACATACCTGCCCGAGGCAGGATTCGAACCGTAGCGGTCGCGCGGTTCCAGACTGAAGCGCCTAGAACCGCTAGGCCACTGCGGCCGGCTCTTTTGAATGGACTCCTTCAGTGGTCCCGCAGTGATGTGTGCTCTATTTTCATTTTACTACCCCTCGTACTTTGGTCAGGACCGCACCTACAGTGGGCGCTAAACTGCTCTGCCAGAGATATCCGCCTCGTCCCGGACCCGGATGCGCAGCTATGCCGGAAACACCTCGACTCGCCCAAGGCCGGCGGGCTCCAGAAAACCGGCGCGGCGCCGGCACGCGAAACTTGCCGCTCGCCGCCCACCGCCAGCACTGTGTGTGCGGTATGCGCCGCGATCGATAGCTTGCCGCGAATACCACAGGGGCGCGCGCGCCGGCTCTGTTTCCCGTGTTTTACATCGCGGGCCATTTCTCCCGCTCGCATATGTATACATAAACGGCTGGTGTTTGTAGCTTAATTTCCTGCAGACGCGGCCGTAACCGGTCCCACATCGATCGTTTGCGAATCCGCGGAAAAGAACGCGTCGTAGCGGACCAGGGTATGTCACTGCCCATTTTTACAGCAGATATTTAGGGCCGCGTCTCCGCGATCAGTGAGAACCGACACAGGTATAGTGTGCGTGTCGATCAAGTCACTGATTTTATTCTGCATTCACATAATCAAGTACACTTCCACATTCACTAGGCTTTCCATCTTCTCCGTAGGAGACACATTGGCCCAATATTGAATCAAAAATAGTCATCCTGCAGTCCTGGCAAGTTTCCTTTGGTTGTAAGGTAAATTCCGGTACTTGAAATCCCCTCCCAAATATTCTCAATTGGGACTTCCCACAGCAAGCTTGCCTGGTACATGGAAGCAAATCTCCTGACTCGATATGAGAAGCTGTGGACCGTGGCTTTACTATAAACTTCAATTCGGACATTTGCCCTCTTACTGATGCAATATACAAATCTTCACATTGATTGAATTACACAAACACGGACAATAGTCATATTTTGCGTTCGCAACGATGATTATTGATAGTAAAAATTGTTCAAATGGCTCTGAGCACTATCGAACTTAACATCTCAGGTAATCAGTCCCCTAGAACTTAGAACTACTAAAACCTAACTAACCTAAGGACATCACACACATCCATGCTCGAGGCGCTCATTCATTTCACTTTTCGGGCACGTCACATAGTGCTATTAACTCTTTCGTGTAACTTTTCGAAGATGATACCTTCGTTTAGAAAAACAAACTCTCTATCTAACTTTTTCGAGATGCAGTTTCTGTTCTCTGAGACTGCATTTACTGTCATTTCTGTTTCCGGAGTAAAATACACTGTTGCCTGATTGGTCTATAAGTCTCAAGTTGAAGAAAGAAGGAATAGATTCCACGCAAACTTAAATTTCTCCACTCAGCAGTCACAAGAAAATAAATTGTTATTGTTAACACACTAGAGCAGGTCACATTAATACTGGTAAAACGAGGCATTTATTATTGCCTACTCCAAATTGTAATTCCTGCCTCATTGAAGGTATTGCATGTAGGAGTATTTTAACTGAAAGTGGTAAATACAGTGATCCACGAACGTGTGTGTGTGTGTGTGTGTGTGTGTGTGTGTGTGTGTGTGTGTGTGTGTTTCCGATTTTATTTTAAAAATTAGTTTTATTGTATTGCTCCAATCAAACTTTTATAGTTTTTAGACTAACTATCTCAAGTAACTGTTCAGTTATCTTTATGTAATTCGATTTTATTTAATAGAATGTGCTCGCATTGTTTCAAGGAACTGATATGAAATACCTATTTGTATGATTATGCGACATTATTGTGTCTTGTGAAATGGGCTTTGATAAAATGATGGATGATTATCCGTAACACTGATAAATCAGCATTGCTCTCGTCTTGTTTCTATTGCTATCTGATTCTTCGCTCTAAAAAGAAATGTATACTGCATGCTCCTCGGTCTACAGTTATCTTTATATCTCTCCAGTTAAGTTCTTCCCCAGTAACAGATGTCATAGTTTAAGCCATAAACCGCAAACTGAAAGCGAAGTGTAACACTCCATTACTGCCACTCCTAACTACCAACTGTAAGAATTTACAAATTTATACTTTTAATTGTACACAACTAAGTACCATCTAATAAGAGTATCTAATCTCATTGTAACAATCAACTGCTAAGAAGTAAAACTAACGTGGACGGGACAGGTCTCAGTTTTGCTGCTAGACATAGGTCGAACTTACAATAGGGCGGTGTGTGGTGTTCGGACTTCAATGAGACAAGCTTTCATCGGATCTGAAAAGGACGTAACACACAAAGTCATCTATCAGCAAAATATCAGCTGTTGGCAGGCCAACAATAGAACCCGTTTCTCTGCTCAATGATATCGGATTCATTTGAATTGCTGTCCATTATCAAGACTGACTTATTTGTTCTGGAACCCCACACAATTGGCGCATCACAGAGTTATTCGCATTATGTATCGCCACGCAAGGTATTTTTAAGGCAAATCGCTCTTGGACAGGGACTGTTATTCAGAATAGTTTCACACCCACTGTATTCAAAGAAACAGTTCCTCTCACGTCATGTCACTTTATAATTGTTTTTTATAAAATTTAATTTCGGGCAACCGTTACCCATTTATTTGATTCTTATTTCAACATGTTCATACCCTGATTACTATATTCTAATACTCGATGTATATAATTTATTAGCTTTGGTTAAACTGCAATGTACATGATACATTCAGTCGTCTGCTAATGTGTCAGCTATCATATGAGGCGACATTCACGCAGTGAAAACGAAGCTACGAACACAGGACAAGAGCTTTTAACAACACGGGCGCTGAAGACCTTGCTGTCGTGCGCCCAAAAAACCCTACTACTACTACTACTACTACTACTACTACTACTACTACTACTACTACTATTTAACAACAGAAAAGAAACTCTTACGTGACTCTGGCATAAGACCGTAGAAAGCCACCGAGGCTTTGAAGAAAACTAGCACATGTAAAACAAATGTTTTTCAATAGTGTTACCAAATTCTAACTCATAAGAGTAAATACGTTCTCAGAAAAAAATGTGGCGCTTTCATTACTGAACAACATTTGTAGCCGGTCGGTGTGGCCGTGCGGTTCTAGGCGCTTCAGTCTGGAACAGCGTGACCGCTACAGTCGCAGGTTCGAATCCTGCCTCGTGCATGGATGTGTGTGATGTCCTTAGGTTACTTACGTTTAAGTAGTTCTAAGTTCTAGGGGACTGATGACCTCAGAAGTCCCATAGTGCTCAGAGCCAATTGAACCAATTGAACTGATATAAGTCTATTTACATGGACATTTGTCAAGTAAATGAACGACGAGCCGGAGTCTGGAATGCGCAAACCGATGAGAGGAGGGTAATATCTCTGCGTGTGTCTAACGAGGTGTGGTTCCGACCAGAGAGTGGAGGTTCAGAGCCCGTTGGTAGAGGGCATGCATGCACGTCTCTAGACTATACAGAGCTAGCAGCAACATGCACCAGTCGTCCAACGCTTTGAGTCGCATTGCAAACAGTTACATGGAGGCGTCAACAGAAGAGCAAAGAGGTGGTCTTTTTCTGACAGCGGAAGGAGTAGGAGGAACGGACATTCATCGATGAATGTCACCAATGTACGGCGAATACTTCATGTCCCTTGCAAGGGTCAAGGCGTGGCACAAGAGTTTCAAGGAAGGACGCGTGTCGTTAGCCGACGGTGCTCGATCTGCAGCACCACTCTGCATTACGGATGCCATCGTCCTGCGGGTGGATGCGCTCATTACCTAGGACCGGCGAGTGACAAAGCCATAACCCCCATGGCTGATTGAGCGTCGGAAGTGTTCACACCATCATGAAGGAACGAATGCACATGCGCAAAGTATGTGCCCCACAGTCTTCAACCACACTAGGAAGCATGTCGAATGGCCCACTGTCATGCTCATCTGCAGCGCTATGCTCGGGAAGGGAATGCGTTCCTGGCACGTGTGGTGGCTGGAGATGAGTCGTGGTGTCATCTCTTGGAACCAGAATCAAAAGGACAGTCTCCAGTGGAAGCATCCAGAGTCGCAAAGACCATAAAAAGCCAAGGCCATCCACACGAGCGCAGGAAAGTTATGCTGACGTTCCTCTGACCAACATGGCCCCCTTCTTATTCACTTCCTGAAGTACAGGACAACATTGAATGCCCAGCGTTCCTGGCCAACCTTGAAACGTCCCCTTTGGAAAAATTATAAATTACTGTGCTGGTAAACCTCTTACGTTATTTGATTTTCAAACAGCCGAGCAAAACTGACATCTCTCTCTTTGCTTATCCTGACCGTTAATATACTGACAATATTTTAGCGCAACTCAATCTGACTTTCAATAACCCCTACAGAAGAATGGCTCTGACTAACAATAACCTATACCTTTCATTAATCACTTACCTCACAAAAATCATCGTTACTCTAACTACTGCAATACAGCGAGCGCCAATACTGCCAGCTAAATAAAAGATTCTAACTACGGAAGGCATTAACTACTGATAGGCATAGCTAGCAAATCAAATATTTTGGCAGAGAACAAACAATGTATTTACCTTAATGATGTTCAAAAGTCATAAAATATATACATCAGTTCACGACATCCAGTCTTACAAATTTCCTTTCTCTGACTGACACGTCCAGATCGTCCGCTCTCAAAATCCTGCCGTCTCTCTCACCACATCCACGACTGCTGGCGGCTCACCAACTGCACAATGCTATGCGCTGTTCACGTCCAAGTGCCCAACACTATAATAGCAAATATTCCAACAATACAAATCAGCCACAGACAGCACACAGCACAGTCAGTGACTTTTATACAGGGTGCTACATGGCGTTACCAACATAACAACCTAAACAGCCTACTTACAACCTTGACCACCCTTCGTCAAGCGATCGAATCATGACGACCAGGCAACCTCAGTCGTGGTGCCATTCTGGTTTGCGACAATTCAGAGCCTCATACGGCCAACATAGTCACGGTACTCCTGCATAAATCCAAATGGGAGGTTTTCGGCCACCCTCCATACAGTCCGGATCTCTCTCCCTGTGATTACGCCATTTTTGGTCCCCTTAAAAATGCTTTGAGGGACAAATGATTCACCTCGGACGACGACATCCAGCTCTACGTGCGGAACTGGTTAACATCGTAGCCCCGGGAATTTTATATAAGCCATTCACCGCCTCGTGTCACGGACAAGTGTGTCAACAGCCAGGGTCAATACTTCTAACATGCAGGTACTGGTTTCTGTAATTATGCCTCCGGCTCGTTTCTTTTCGAACGCCTTTTATACTTACCGTTGTTGTTGTTGTCTTCAGTCCTGAGACTGGTTTGATGCAGCTCTCCATGCTACTCTATCCTGTGCAAGCTGCTTCATCTCCCAGTACCTACTGCAACCTACATCCTTCTGA
This sequence comes from Schistocerca gregaria, assembly GCF_023897955.1. Classification (NCBI taxonomy): domain Eukaryota; kingdom Metazoa; phylum Arthropoda; class Insecta; order Orthoptera; family Acrididae; genus Schistocerca; species Schistocerca gregaria. The sequence continues at coordinate 105,833,016 of NC_064921.1, read as the reverse complement.
ATCTGCTTAGTGTACTGATCTCTCGGTCTCCCTCTACGATTTTTACCCTCCACGCTGCCCTCCAATGCTAAATTTGTGATCCCTTGATGCCTCAAAACATGTCCTACCAACCGATCCCTTCTTCTAGTCAAGTTGTGCCACAAACTTCTCTTCTCCCCAATCCTATTCAATACCTCCTCATTAGTTACGTGATCTATCCACCTTATCTTCAGTATTCTTCTGTAGCACCACATTTCGAAAGCTTCTATTCTCTTCTTGTCCAAACTAGTTATCGTCCATGTTTCACTTCCATACATGGCTACACTCCAAACAAATACTTTCAGAAACGACTTCCTGATACATAAATCTATATTCGATGTTAACAAATTTCTCTTCTTCAGAAACGCTTTCCTTACCATTGCCAGTCTACATTTTATATCCTCTCTACTTCGACCATCATCAGTTATTTTACTTCCTAAATAGCAAAACTCCTTTACTACTTTAAGTGTCTCATTTCCTAATCTAATTCCCTCAGCATCACCCGATTTAATTTGACTACATTCCATTATCCTCGTTTTGCTTTTGTTAATGTTCATCTTATATCCTCCTTTCAAGACACTGTCCATTCCGTTCAACTGCTCTTCCAAGTCCTTTGCCGTCTCTGACAGAATTACAATGTCATCGGCGAACCTCAAAGTTTTTACTTCGTCTCCATGAATTTTAATACCTACTCCAAATTTTTCTTTTGTTTCCTTTACTGCTTGCTCAATATACAGATTGAATAACATCGGGGAGAGGCTACAACCCTGTCACACTCCTTTCCCAACCACTGCTTCCCTTTCATGCCCCTCGACTCTTATTACTGCCATCTAGTTTCTGTACAAATTATAAATAGCCTTTCGCTCCCTGTATTTTACCCCTGCCACCTTTAGAATTTGAAAAAGAGTATTCCAGTCAACATTGTCAAAAGCTTTCTCTAAGTCTACAAATGCTAGAAACGTAGGTTTGCCTTTTCTTAATCTTTCTTCTAAGATAAGTCGTAAGGTCAGTATTGCCTCACGTGTTCCAACATTTCGACGGAATCCAAACTGATCCTCCCCGAGGTCTGCATCTACCAGTTTTTCCATTCGTCTGTAAAGAATTCGCGTTAGTATTTTGCAGCCGTGGCTTATTAAACTGATAGTTCGGTAATTTTCACATCTGTCAACACCTGCTTTCTTTGGGATTGGAATTATTATATTCTTCTTGAAGTCTGAGGGTATTTCGCCTGTCTCATACATCTTGCTCACCAGCTGGTAGAGTTTTGTCAGGACTGGTTCTCCCAAGGCCGTCAGTAGTTCTAATGGAATGTTGTCTACTCCGGGGGCCTTGTTTCGACTCAGGTCTTTCAGTGCTCTGTCAAACTCTTCACGCAGTATCGTATCTCCCATTTCGTCTTCATCTACATCCTCTTCCATTTCCATAATATTGTCCTCAAGTACATCGCCCTTGTATAAACCTTCTATATACTCCTTCCACCTTTCTGCCTTCCCTTCTTTGCTTAGAACTGGGTTGCCATCTGAGCTCTTGATATTCATACACATGGTTCTCTTCTCTCCAAAGGTCTCTTTAATTTTCCTGTAGGCAGTATCTATCTTACCCCTAGTGAGATAAGCTTCTACATCCTTACATTTGTCCTCTAGCCATTCCTGTTTAGCCATTTTGCACTTCCTGTCGATCTCATTTTTGAGACGTTTGTATTCCTTTTTGCCTGCTTCATTTACTGCATTTTTATATTTTCTCCTTTCATCAATTAAATTCAATATTTCTTCTGTTACCCAAGGATTTCTAGCAGCCCTCGTCTTTGTACCTACTTTATCCTCGGCTGCCTTCACTACTTCATCCCTCAGAGCTACCCATTCTTCTTCTACTGTATTTCTTTCCCCTATTCCTGTCAATTGTTCCCTTATCCTCTCCCTGAAACTCTGTACAACCTCTGGTTCTTTCAGTTTATCCAGATCCCATCTCCTTAATTTCCCACATTTTTGCAGTTTCTTCAGTTTTAATCTACAGGTCATAACCAATAGATGGTGGTCAGAGTCCACATCTGCCCCTGGAAATGTCTTACAACTTAAAACCTGGTTCCTAAATCTCTGTCTTACCATTATATAATCTATCTGATACCTTTTAGTATCTCCAGGGTTCTTCCACGTATACAACCTTCTTTCATGATTCTTAAACCAAGTGTTAGCTATGATTAAGTTGTGCTCTGTGCAAAATTCTATTAGGCGGCTTCGTCTTTCATTTCTTAGCCCCAATCCATATTCACCTACTATGTTTCCTTCTCTCCCTTTTCCTACACTCGAATTCCAGTCACCCATTACTATTAAATTTTCGTCTCCCTTCACTATCTGAATAATTTCTTTTATTTCATCATACATTTCTTCAATTTCTTCATCATCTGCAGAGCTAGTTGGCATATAAACTTGTACTACTGTAGTAGGTGTGGGCTTCGTATCTATCTTGGCCACAATAATGCGTTCACTATGCTGTTTGTAGTAGCTTACCCGCATTCCTATTTTCCTATTCATTATTAAACCTACTCCTGCATTACCCCTATTTGATTTTGTGTTTATAACCCTGTAGTCACCTGACCAGAAGTCTTGTTCCTCCTGCCACCGAACTTCACTAATTCCCACTATATCTAACTTTAACCTATCCATTTCCCTTTTTAAATTTTCTAACCTACCCGCCCGATTAAGGGATCTGACATTCCACGCTCCGATCCGTAGAACGCCAGTTTTCTTTCTCCTGATAACGACATCCTCCTGAGTAGTCCCCGCCCGGAGATCCGAATGGGGGACTATTTTACCTCCGGAATATTTTACCCAAGAGGATGCCATCATTTAATCATACAGTAAAGCTGCATGTCCTCGGGAAAAATTACGGCTGTAGTTTCCCCTTGCTTTCAGCCGTTCGCAGTACCAGCACAGCAAGGCCGTTTTGGTTAATGTTGCAAGGCCAGATCAGTCAATCATCCAGACTGTTGCCCCTGCAACTACTGAAAAGGCTGCTGCCCCTCTTCAGGAACCACACGTTTGTCTGGCCTCTCAACAGATACCCCTCCGTTGTGGTTGCACCTACGGTACGGCCATCTGTATCGCTGAGGCACGCAAGCGTCCCCACCAACGGCAAGGTCCATGGTTCATGGGGGGAGGTTATACTTACCAGCCCAGCCTCTCCAAATTGTTGTACATAGTGTTCTCTAATAGCAGATGTTTAAGAAACGACGCAACCCCTTTGAGATGTGAACCGAGCAGGCAGTCTGCGATCACCGCAAACGCTACAGAATGTTCCTCGGACTTAGCGTATACGACTTACAAGAATTAAGATCAGCCTTGTCAAGAAGTCCGAAAAAAGCGATGCACCATTTAGCACTTCATGCTGATATGACATTTCATTGGCATCTGCTCATAGACTGTACACCAATTTCAACTGAAACCCCCTACGGAGTAATAGTGCCTCGATTGATCATTTCAGGTACAGTTGCTCAACTTCAGCACTGCAACTGGTTATTGGAAATATGTGGTAAGGTCGTACGGGACCAAACTGCGGAAGTCATCGGTCCCTAAGCTTACGCACTACTTAACGTAACTAACTTACGCTAAGGATAACACACACACACACACACACACACACACACACACACACACACGAGGGACGACTAGAACCTCCTTCGTGGGGCAGCCGCACGGTCCTTGACAAGGCGCCTAGACCGAGCGGCTACCCCGCGAGGCACTGTGCCTGATGAATGGCTGATCCTGAAATGCTCATTCCTCCTCAAAAGTCATCGCTGCAATTATCGATGTGCATAAATTCGCAAAAGAATCTAAGGAGTTCTGAAAACCCTCGTCCGTAAAATCAAGGGCCTGTGCAAAATGTCAGATCACTTTCCAAAAAACCATAACTTTTCATGGAAATATTAACGACACATTGTAATTTTTTTCGGACAACAACCATCGGTGATTATTTCTTACAGGTCAATGTAAGTACACGAATCTATCGATGGCAATATTAGGTGTTTTTGATGACACGTCACAGGCATGGAAGAGCAGACGGAAGCTAAAGTATCATAAAGGTCCAGTCATACACGTTTTGATTCCCCGCTAGAATAGTGATTTGAAATGGTAAAGAGGGGAAAACAGATCTTTAACTGAAACTTCCTGGCAGATTAAAACTGTGTCCCGGACCGAGACTAGAAATCGGGACCTTTGCCTTTCGCAGGCAAGTGCTCTACCAACTGAGCTACCCAAGCACGACGTCGTGCCAAGGTAAAGGTCCTGAGTTAAAGTCTCGGTCCGGCACACAGTTTTAATCTGCCAGGAAGTTTCATATCAGTGCACACTCCTCTGTAGAGTGAAGATTTCATTCCAGAACGATCTTGAACTATTGCTGAGTGGAAGTCGAAAAACTTCACATTAACAACTTATAAAACATTTGTTGCATTTATACTACAAAGAACGTCCGAGTCGCACTCACCTTCGCGTTCCGGAAAATGAACACAGGAGACTGAAAATGGAGACTGCAGTAGAAACGTAGTCTGATCGGAGAACAAGAGGCGCAACATCACTCACCAGCCGTTTGTCACGCTGTAATATTGTCAGCCATTGTTTCGCAATCACGTTTTCTCTTTCGTATCAGGTACCACAGCAAACAATTTATAACAAGCACGTGGCATTTTCCATTTTCGCTGCGAAAACTGTATTGGTTCTCCACTAATTTTAACCTTCCAGGCCATTATCAAGCCGTTTTGCGCTTATGAACAAAATAGAATATATTATATTACCTCTGAACAGAAATGAAATGTAATAGTGTGAATGTAAAGTTATTTGAAATACATTTAACTGCAACAGAAAACTATACCTTAAGCACTGCAGTGACAGTGTCTTTATATTTGTATTTTCTGTTCGTGTTGATTCACAAAACTTTGTTGGTTTGACAGCTTAACTCCTTGACATTTACAAAAGCACTTTATTGGTCAGAGTAAAATTACACATGGAATAAATGGAATAATAATTTCAATTACTATAGTTGTAAATTTATGTGAGTATTTGAGGAAAGTTAAAAATGGTAAGAAATTAATATGTCAAATAAAATGAAAAAAGATATTGAAAAATGTGGTGAAGTAAGATTAATTTTTTTAACTTTCCTCAAATACATATTTTAATATACACTTTCAGTATTTGAAATTATTATTCCATGGTCAGCTTTACTGTTTCATTAATATAATACCTTTACAAATGTCAAGTAGTCAAGCTATCAAACCACAAGAAAACATTTTTAAATCAACGCAAACAGGAAACACAGATCGAAAGAGACTGTCCTTTCAGTACTGAAGGCATAGTTATCTGTTGCAGCAAAATCTATTTGAAACAAGCTTACACTTACATATTACATTACTATTCGTGGAGGTAATATAATATATTCTGTTTTGCACAGAACCACAAAATCACCTAAGAATGGCCTAGAAGGCTGAAACTAACAAATAAATAAGAAAAAGTTATTACAGAAAAAGTGGAAAATTTTACTCTTACATTGGAATCATTCTGGACTGACTAGTTGATGTTTGCACCAGGATTATTGCACTTAATATTTTAAAGAGGAGAAGGCAGTTTTTTCAGGTGAAGTGCTTGTAAAGATGTTGAATACTTGAATATTGTTTTTTCAATCAGTGATCAAAGGTGTATTTTTCAAATTAACTTACGTAGAAGTGGACATTTATTTTCAGTAGCTCTGTTATAATTGTTCTGCTCGATAGCTGAGTGGTCAGCGCGGCGGTCTGTCACGTCAAGGGGCCCGTGTTCGATTCCCGGCTGGGTCGGAGATTCTCTCCGCTCAGGGACTGGGTGTTGTGTTGTCCACATTATCATTTCTTCATCATCAGTGGAAGGCAACGGGAAACCACCACTGGAATCACTTCCCTAGACGCTCATGCGGTGGACCTCTGACGAGGCTTCCCCCGTGACAAGACCTGCCGTAAAGCCGAACTCAAAGTTAGGTTGTTATAGCTTGTATGCTGTTTAAAGCCACCTTGTAATACTGTATTACATGCCTAGGTGATATGTGTTCTATCAATATCCTTTATGGAACTGCTCTAGGTGTTTTCGTTGGGTACTCATCTGGTACTAAATGAACCTAAACATTTCAAAATTTAAAAAACTAAATGCACTAAACGACTACCTCATCTTAGCCTTGTTATGCCACAAATTATTAAGTTTAACATCTGGCTCGACAATGAGCATCAGTGCAGAGAGCCCTCTAATGAGACTTTTTGTTTGAGTCACAGAACTTGTCCCTGTTTTATTTCAGTACGGCATTCCTTCCGTCTGGCGACAATTACTTAACCTCTGATTGCATGCTACATTTAGATACTTAATACACAATGTTTGTCTCCCGGCAGAACTGCTTCCCACATTGTCAGATTAGAGTCCCGGTCGCCCATATCCCTCCAACTTGTCCTTTCTTCAGGATAACTGCGCGTAAGCTGTGGCAATTCCGCGAGACTGCCATTAGGAGTCCTCTCAAATGGCGTGGAGAAACGCGTCTTCTATTGTCTGTAGGCCATTTCAGAGACGTGACAGCGAACTGGCAGACAGGAAGGGAGGGAGAAGTTCTGGTGTCGAAATGGAGGGAGTAGTGGAGGGGAGAGGGAACATGGAAGGAACATAGAGTTGAGGAAGCGCCCTTAAAACAATACCATTTCCCATTTAGCAACACATCCATTCATAATAGAACTATAAAACAGAACTATAGAATACTTGATTAACCTCTTCACTCCTTTTCAAGGAACTTTTATTTCCATATTTTGTAACAAACCGATTCACACATGACAAATGCAAAAGAAATGTTTTTTAATGATTCACAAGGGTATGAATGGAAGTCCACGTGTGTGGACATCCAGTCTCACATATCGTGAAAACGTACTAAACTTCGCTCTGTATTTTCTTTTCCTTTAAGTAAAATGTATATTTTATTTGAAACAGTCAACTGCATATTTTAATGTACACAGAAAATATGCTTAATGTTACCATTTTCGAAATATATAATCTCCAATACAGGATTTTGTTGATACTCTGAAGTAGATTCATACATGCAATGAAATAAATCCTAGAATAATATCCACCAAGTAATAATTTGCTACTGCCAGAATAAAAAGGAACCTTTCCTTTTTAGTATAAGTCTCAATTATTTTCCACCAGACAAATGAATTTCTCATTTAATGCACGTGAGTCTTGTCTTGAAATTGCAGTTACTTTTCCTGCATTTTGAAACATTCTTTGCGTCAAGAAATTCTGGTAGGTGGTCAATATTGCCAAACCTAATTACTGCAACTGGTTGCAAAAGAGCTCTTCTTGTCTATTTATTCATATTTTCTACATCTATTTCTTCGCTGTCAGAAAAATTCACTGTACAAAAATGTCCTCTCCTGGTAACTAGCAATACATATTTGTAATTACAACTTTGGAAAAATCTATTTTGTAGTCAATCACTGACGGTCTTTTTTCTTTAGCTGTTTGACCAATTGGACACCATCTGTGGTGTGTCACTCAAGGACTGGCAATCACAGTTTATAAAAAGATTAAAAATTCATACTAGCCATTTCCCTGTGCGAATGTAACATTTGAATTATGATAAAAATCTGTCACATGATGTTTTCACTATCATTAGCAGGAGAACTTTTGTTTCTCTTATGTGCATTACGACCCGAGGTCGACGTACGATAACACTCAGAAGGTGTATTACGTCATAGCAATGAATTGAATCTATGCGTGAACTAATTATCATGATCTACAATAGTTAACGAACGTTGGTGAGACAAAGATTTTCAATCTATTATTTAGGCATAACACTTAAAAATCTTCAGGTTTGTAGCGGCAGCCATTTTCAGTATACGTGCAACACTAAGCTAACACAGGAATTGGTCTTTGCACGAAACTGCGTTATAGTGTCAAAGCTAAGAACCAGAAGGTCTGCACTTGTGGACTATCATTCTATAAGCGGAAAAATCTGCGTACTTGCGGAGAAGAATATAATGAGCGAATGTCCACTTTCGGGGGGGGGGGGGGGGGAGAGAGAGAGAGAGAGAGAGAGAGAGAGAGAGAGAGAGAGAGAGAGAGAGAGAGAGAGAGAGAGAGAGAGAGAGAGAGAGAGAGAGACAGAACCTATTTCAAACAAAATTATCTTGTCGACAACAGCCACTATGGTTGCCGGAAAACAAACAGGAGAAAATGATTTTGCGCTTTTTGCGCATAGTGTCCTTATAGCCATTGAAAGAAATGATTTCGCAGTCGGTGTCTCTAAACTTACTATCAATCAGAACCACTCCGGTACTTACTACAGACATTGTATAGAATGCCTGGAAGGTGTGGAAACAGTTCTTCAAGCTTCCTGATGTGCGTCTCATTGTGGGTGGGGAGTCATCCACAGGCACAAAAGTAATTTCGGATGAAAGGAGCATTACTGGTCGGCTTATTATTCACTGATCAAACAAACCATTATGACCAATGCGCATCGTTATCGTGAATAGCAGAGCTGGTTGCACTACAGGGAAATGAAGCGGTTAGCTGGCCCGAGTGGCCGAGCGGTTCTAGGCGCTACAGTTTGGAGCCGCGCGACCGCTACGGTCGCAGGTTCGAATCCTGCCTCGAGCATGGATGTGTGTGATGTCCTTAGGTTAGTTAGGTTTAAGTACTTTTAAGATCTAGGGGACTGATGACCTCGGAAGTTAAGTCCCATAGTGCTCAGAGCCATTTGAACCATTTTGAAGCGGTTAACACAGTATTGCAGCGTAGCAGAGATAAATGTCGAATCGTTCGTTCGCAACTATACGGGCACCAAATGGAGAAATCTACTAACATAAGCGAGCTTGACAAACATCGGATTCTTATGGCGTGGTGAAGCGGTGAAGCTCGTCTGCTGTCCGCATGTTTCTGTCGTGGGCATCTGCGGAAATTGGTTGAAGCGCTGTGAAACGACGAGTGGGAAACGAGGTGTTGGACGTCCACGTTTCATCAGAGAACGTTTATGTCGGAGGGTTACATGCCGTCAGAGCAAGGTATACAGCGATCTGTGGCAGATCTGAGGACAGAGGACAACACTGGTGCAGGCACAAATGTATCAGGACACAGTCAGTGAACATTGTTGAATATACGGACCACACAGACAATCACTACGAGTCCACGACGCTGAATTATAGCGAAGGCATGCGTCTAAAGACCATTTTTTTGTTTTTTTTCTTTTTCAATTCTAAAACGGCGGCCTTCAGCGAAAATGCTTTCCGGGGCAAAATTAAACTGCATTAATTTTCCTCTGTGCCCAATAGCTTCCGCATCGCAGGTGACCTAAAATCGCATGATATTAGAAATAGCGCTTTAATGGTTTAAATTACTGTTTACTGCTCAATTTCTGGTCTTGGACTGGGGGGTGTTTATTTTCCACAAAGTACGTTAACACTACATGGAATACTCATGAGTTACTAATAATACGAACGCAAGAAATACGTAAGGACAGAATCTACGTAGATCTCTGCTCACTATTCTGTGATGCTAGAAGAGAAATTGATTCTTAGTTAGCCTGCAGTGTTATTCAGGCAACTTCCCCGAAACGAGAGCTGCTGGCTTTTCAGTTTGCAAACAGACTATGCCTCCCCAAACGTTTCCTGTCCAGTTTTCTTCTGTGAGCGGAAAAAATAACTTCATTGTGCTTGTTTGTATATGGCGCACCATTTTCACTTTATTGAATGAGCTCTTATTTGGAATTGTTAAGTGAGCTTGAACGTGGTATGGAAACTAGAAAATCTGAGAAGGGAAATGCAAAGGCTCATCTAGATATAGGAGGGATCAGTGAAGTGGAAAGAAGACAAGGATTTCTCGTCAGATGAGTATGCGGCAATATCAACAGCAGCAGCAGAAAATTGTATAACGGGAGTAGGATTCGTTATGAATAGGAAGGTAGGGCAGAGGGTCTGTTACTGTAAACAGTTCAGTGACAGGGTTGTTCTTACCAGAATCGACAGCAGACCAACACCGACAACGATAGTTCAGGTATACATGCCGACGTCGCAAGCTGAAGACGATGAGACAAAGTGTATGAGGATATTGCAAGGGTAATACAGTACGTAAAAGTCGTGGGAGACTGAAATGCAGTAGCAGGGGAAGGAGTAGAAGAAGTAGAAGAAGAGGGTTCCGGGAGAATATGGACTTAGGACAAGGAATGAGAGAGGAGAAAGACTAATTGAATTATGTAACAAGTTTCAGCTAGTAGTAGCGAATACGCTGTTCAAGAATCACAAGAGGATAGGTATACTTGGAAAAGGTCGGCTGATACGGGAAGATGTCAGATTACATCACGTTCAGACAGATTCCGAAATCAGATGGAGCAGACAGACTCAGGTCACAATATAGTAGTGATGAAGAGCAGGCTGAAGCTTAAGACATTAGGCAGGAAGAATCAATACGCAAAGAAGTGGGATGCAGAAGACTAAGGTATGACTAGATCCGCTTGAAGTTCTTTAAAGCTGTAGATACAGCAATAAGGAATAGCTCAGTAGGCAGTACAGTTGAAGAGGAATGGACATCTCTAAAAAGGGCCATCACAAACGTTAGGAAGGGAAACAGGCACAAAGGTAACTGCGAAGAAACCATGGGTAACAGAAGAAATACTTCAGTTGATTGATGAAAGGGAGTACAAACATGTTCCGGGAAAATCGGGAAAAGAGAAATACAAGTCGTTGAGAAATGAAATAAATCGGAAGTGCAGGGAAGCCAAGACGAAATGGCTGCAGGAAAAATGTGAATAAAGCGAAAAAAATGATTGTCGGAAGGACAGACTCATCATACAGCAAAGTCAAAACAACCTTCGGTGTTAAAAGCAAGAGTGGTAACAATAAAATTGCAACGTAAATTCCACTGTTAAATGCAGAGGAGAGAGGAGAGGTGGAATGAATACATTGAAAGCCTCTATGAGGGGGAAGGCTTGTCTGATGTGATAGAAGAAGAAACAGGAGTCGATTTAGAAGAGATAGGGGATCCAGTATTAGAATCAGAATTTAAATGAGCTTTGGAAGACTTAAGATCAAATAAGGCAGAAGGGATGCTAAAATCATTGGGGCAAGTGACAACAAAACGGCTATTTACGTTGGCGTGTAGAATGTATGACTGGCGACATACCATCTGTCTTTCGGAAAAGCTCATTCACACAATTCCGAAGACGGCAAGAGCTGACAAGTGCGAGAATTATCGCACAATCATCTTAACAGCTCATGCATCCAAGTTGCTTACAAGAATAATATACAGAAGAATGGAAAAGAAAACTGAGGATTCGCTATATGACGATCAGTTCGGCTTTAGGAAAAGTAAAGTCACGAGAGAGGCAATTCGGATTTCGTGTTTAACAATGGAAGCAAAACTAAAGAAAAATCAAGACACGTCCATAGGCTTTGTCGACCCGGAAAAAGCGTTCCACAATGTGAAGTGGTGCGAGATGCTCGAAATTCTGAGAGAAGTTGGGGTAAGCTATAGGGAGAGACGGGTAATATACAATATGTACAAGAGCCAAGAGGGAATAACAATAGTGGACGACCAAGAACGAAGTGCTCGTGTTAAAAAGGGAGTAAGACGAGGATATAGCCTTTCGCCTCTAGTGTTCAATCTGTACATCGAGGAAGCAATGATGGAAATAAAAGAAAGGTTCAGAAATGGAATTAAAAATCTAGGTGGAACGGTATCAATGATACGATTCGCTGATGACATTGCCACCTTGAGTGAAAGTGAAGAAGAGTTATATGATCTGCCGAACGGAATGGTCTAATGAGGAGAGAGTACGGACAGGGTAAATCGAAGAAAGACGAAGATAATGAGAAGTAGCAGAAATGAGAATAGCGAGAAGCTTATCAGGATTGATGGTCACGAAGTAGATGAAGTTCAGGAATTCTGCTGCCTATGTAGTAAAATAACCAATGACGGACGGAGAAAGGACGACATCAAAAGCAGACTAGCAATGGGAAAAAGGACATTCCTGGCCAAGGGAAGTCTACTAATATCAAATACCGGCCTTAATTTGAGGAAGAAATTTCTGAGGATGTACCTCTCGAGTACAGCATTGTATGGTAGCGAAGCAGGGACTGTGGGGAAACCGGAACAGAAGGGAATCGATGCATTTGAGATGTGGTGCTACAGACGAATGTTGAAAATTAGGTGGATGATAAGGTAAGGAATGAGGTTCTGCGCGGAATCGCAGAGGAAAAGGAATATGTGGAAAACACTGATAAGGAGAAGGGACAGGATGATAGGACATCTGCTAAGACATGAGGGAATGACTTCCATGGTACTAGAGGGAGCTGTAGAGGGCAAAAACTGCAGAGGAAGACAGATTGGAATACGTCAAGCAAATAATTGAGGACGTAGGTTGCAAGTGCTACTCTTGAGATGAAGATGTTAGCACAGGAGAGGAATTCGTGGCGGCAGCATCATACCAGTCAGAAGACTGATTACTAAAAAGAAAAAGAGAGCTATAATGTAAAAAGGTTCAACAGCTGGAGCTGTCTACTGTCTACCACGACAGTGAAGAACCTGCTCCAAGTGCATTCCACAATTTCGATTTCATTGCCTGCATTATCATTGGCTGGAATATTTTTCACAGCAGTAGGAGTATGAAGTGCATCACCCCAATCTCAGCTCTCCTAAACAGCAAAAGAGGATCAGGGGCTTAAATTGTCTCCTGCGACAGAAGTAGGTCATCTAGTTGTTACAGAACTTCAGTGAGGCCCATTCTACAAGTGTTACCAGTTCCTGAATGGAACGGTTTTATGCTTTGCACAAGCAAAGCGATTAATGGTAAGACAAGTGCAGCAGCTTTCTAGGCATTCATTAATTCACCAAACAGAGACTGCAGTCACAACAAGCTGTCTATGACAGAAGCGAGGTGACACTTTTACCAACCCAAACACTTTTCCTCCAGCACTGCAAAGGTCACTGACATCACAGTTACAAATTATACACTTCTCAGTCTTTGTGTACATGAAAGCGGTTTAACTAAGAGTTGACTCTTAAACTGTAAATAACTACTCATTTCATAAACTGAAAATAAATTCACTGTATAAACAGGAGTTCAATGAAGTTATGAGTCTTCCTGGCAGATTAAAACTGTGCCGGACCGAGACTCGAACTCGGGACCTTTGCCATTCGCATGCAAGTACTCTACCAACTGAGCTACCCGAGCACAACTCACGCCCCCTCCTCACAGCTTTACTTGTGCCAGCATCTCGTCTCCTACCTTCCAAACTTAACAGAAGCTCTCCTCCGAAACTTGCAGAACTAGCACTCCTGAAAGAAAGGATACTGCGGAGACATGGCTTAGCCACAGCCTGGGGGATGTTTCCAGAATGAGATTTGCACTCTGCAGCGGAGTGTGCGCTGATATGAAACTTCCTGGTAGATTAAAACTGTGTGCCGGACCGAGATTCGAATTCGGGACCTTTGCCTTTCGCGGGCAAGTGCTCTACCAAGTTTCATTTCAGCGCACACTCCACTGCAGAGTGAAAATCTTTCTGGAAGCATCCCCCAGGCTGTGGCTAAGCCATGTCTCCGCAATATCCTTTCTTTCATGAGTGCTAGTTCTGCAAGGTTCGCAGGAGAGATTGTGTAACGTTTGGAAGGCAGGAGATGAGGTTCTGGCACAAGTAAAGCTGTGAGGACGGAGCGTGAGTCGTGTTTAGGTAGCTCAGTTGGTAGAGCACTTGCCCGCGAAAGGCAAAGGTCCTGAGTTCGAGTCTCGGTCCGGCCAAAGTTTTAATCTGCTAGGAAGTTTCATATCAACGCACACTCCGCTGCAGAGTAAAAATCTCATTCTGTCAATGAAGTTATATTGCCTACTTACATTGAGAACTGAATAGGAAATGGTGGGGAGGTATAGTCTGTCCGTAAACTGAAAAGCGAATGGCCGGGTGGGGGGGGGGGGGGGGGGACGGAGAGGGGAGAAACCTTACCCGGAAGAACACTACAGCTGCCGTAGGGAATGACCAAAAATGTACTTGAAATGTACATGAAATTCTTTTGCCTAACAAACGAAAACTCAACTTCATTAAAAAAATTATGGCCTGGACTGGCAGGCAGTACTGACTCGTGAATTGCTAACACTCAGTTTTTAGCACAATTGTGTTGCAAGTTAAATTTGTCTTTTCAAAAACATCTGACAATTGAAGCTACATTACTCACAATTGATTCACAAACATTGAGATTTAAGTAGCAAGTACTATCTAACTTCATTAGTCCAACATAAATGCAAATCAAATTACACATAACTCTTAAATCTCTAAAAGCATAACAAAAATGAAATATTTAACAAGACTTTTTATCAAAACTTTACATAAATATTGGAGTAACTCAACAATTACAAACTATCCGGCAACTCATCTATATTAACGTGCTGGCAAAAACAGAAATCATAATTTGAATCTTTAAATACAGTTCATACTTACATTAAGGTAGCTCGCTGCACAGCAGACGCGAAGCAGACTGCGGTTAGGGCGATACTGACTACTGGCACTATGGCTGACTAAAGGGACTCTCTCTGACTGTATTCAAAACAAACACGAAAGCTATGCAACACTTAACACTCGGTAATTTAAGCTTCCTAAAGGCAAAAACACACGGAACAACAAGTGACAAGTATGAAAAATACAGTTAATACTTAAATTGAGGTAGCTCGCTACATAGCAGACACGAAGCAAACGGCAGTTAGGGCGACACTGACTACTGGTACTATGGCCTACTAAAGGGACTCTTTCTGACTATTCAAAACAAACACGAAATCTATTCAACACTTTTAGTAGCATTCGACAATTTAAGCTTCCTAAAAGCAAAAACACAGGGAACAACAAGTGACAAGTAAGAAGTAAGAAAAATACAGTTAATACTTAAAGTAGCTCGCCGCACAGCAGATGTGAAGCAGACGACAGATAGGGCGACACTGACTACTGGCACTATGGCTGACTAAAGGGACTCTCTATGACTGTATTCAAAACAAACACGAAATCTATTCAAACTATCAGTAGCACTCGACAATTTAAGCTTCCTAAAAGCAAAAACACAGGGAACAACAAATGACAAGTAAGAAGTAAGAAGTAAGAAAAATACAGTTAATACTTAAATTAAGGTAGCTCGCCGCACAGCAGATGTGAAGCAGACGCGAAGTAGACGACAGTTAGGGCGACATTGACTACTGGCACTATGGCTGACTAAAGGGACTCTCTATGACTGTATTCAAAAACAAACACGAAAGCTATGCAACACTTAGCACTCGGTAATATAAGCTTCCTAAAAGCAAAAACACACGGAACAACAAGTGACAAGTATGAAAAATACAGTTAATACTTAAATTGAGGTAGCTCGCTACATAGCAGACACGAAGCAAACGGCAGTTAGGGCGACACTGACTACTGGTACTATGGCCTACTAAAGGGACTCTTTCTGACTATTCAAAACAAACACGAAATCTATTCAACACTTTTAGTAGCATTCGACAATTTAAGCTTCCTAAAAGCAAAAACACAGGGAACAACAAGTGACAAGTATGAAAAATACAGTTAATACTTAAATTGAGGTAGCTCGCTGCATAGCAGACGCGAAGCACACGGCGGTTAGGGCGACACTGACTACTGGCACTATGGCTGACTAAAGGGACTCTCTCTGACTGTATTTAAAACAAACACGAAATCTATTCAACACTATTAGTAGCACTCGACAATTTAAGCTTCCTAAAAGCAAAAACACAGGGAACAACAAGTGACAAGTAAGAAGTAAGAAAAATACAGTTAATACTTAAATTAAGGTAGCTCGCCGCACAGCAGATGTGAAGCAGACGACAGTTAGGGCGACACTGACTACTGGCACTATGGCTGACTAAAGGGACTCTCTATGACTGTATTCAAAAACAAACACGAAAGCTATGCAACACTTAGCACTCGGTAATATAAGCTTCCTAAAAGCAAAAACACACGGAACAACAAGTGACAAGTATGAAAAATACAGTTAATACTTAAATTAAGGTAGCTCGCTGCATAGCAGACGCGAACCAAACGGCGGTTAGGGCGACACTGACTACTGGCACTATGGCTGACTAAAGGGACTCTCTCTGACTGTATTCAAAACAAACACGAAATCTATTCAACACTATTAGTAGCACTCGAATTTTTAAGCTTCCTAAAAGCAAAAACAGGGTACAACAAGTGACAAGTAAGAAGTAAGAAAAATACAGTTAATACTTAAATTAAAGTAACTCGCCGCACAGCAGATGTGAAGCAGACGACAGTTAGGGCGACACTGACTACTGGCACTATGGCTGACTAAAGGGACTCTCTATGACTGTATTCAAAACAAACACGAAATCTATTCAACACTATTAGTAGCACTCGGTAATTTAAGCTTCCTAAAAGCAAAAACACAGGGAACAACAAGTGACAAGTAAGAAGTAAGAAGTAAGAAAAATACAGTTAATACTTAAATTAAGGTAGCTCGCCGCACAGCAGATGTGAAGCAGACGACAGTTAGGGCGACACTGACTACTGGCACTATGGCTGACTAAAGGGACTCTCTGTATTCAAAACAAACACGAAATCTATTCAACACTATTAGTAGCACTCGACAATTTAAGCATCCTAAAAGCAAAAACACACGGAACAACAAGTGACAAGTATGAAAAATACAGTTAATACTTAAATTAAAGTAGCTCGCCGCACAGCAGATGTGAAGCAGACGCGAAGCAGACGACAGGGCGACACTGACTACTGGCACTATGGCTGACTAAAGGGACTCTCTATGACTGTATTCAAAACAAACACGAAATCTATTCAAACTATCAGTAGCACTCGACAATTTAAGCTTCCTAAAAGCAAAAACACAGGGAACAACAAATGACAAGTAAGAAGTAAGAAGTAAGAAAAGTACAGTTAATACTTAAATTAAGGTAGCTCGCCGCACAGCAGATGTGAAGCAGACGCGAAGTAGACGACAGTTAGGGCGACATTGACTACTGGCACTATGGCTGACTAAAGGGACTCTCTATGACTGTATTCAAAAACAAACACGAAAGCTATGCAACACTTAGCACTCGGTAATATAAGCTTCCTAAAAGCAAAAACACACGGAACAACAAGTGACAAGTATGAAAAATACAGTTAATACTTAAATTGAGGTAGCTCGCTACATAGCAGACACGAAGCAAACGGCAGTTAGGGCGACACTGACTACTGGTACTATGGCCTACTAAAGGGACTCTTTCTGACTATTCAAAACAAACACGAAATCTATTCAACACTTTTAGTAGCATTCGACAATTTAAGCTTCCTAAAAGCAAAAACACAGGGAACAACAAGTGACAAGTAAGAAGTAAGAAAAATACAGTTAATACTTAAAGTAGCTCGCCGCACAGCAGATGTGAAGCAGACGACAGATAGGGCGACACTGACTACTGGCACTATGGCTGACTAAAGGGACTCTCTATGACTGTATTCAAAACAAACACGAAAGCTATGCAACACTTAACACTCGGTAATTTAAGGTTCCTAAAAGCAAAAACACAGGGAACAAAAAGTGACAAGTATGAAAAATACAGTTAATACTTAAATTGAGGTAGCTCGCTGCATAGCAGACGCGAAGCACACGGCGGTTAGGGCGACACTGACTACTGGCACTATGGCTGACTAAAGGGAC
Source organism: Schistocerca gregaria (assembly GCF_023897955.1). Classification (NCBI taxonomy): domain Eukaryota; kingdom Metazoa; phylum Arthropoda; class Insecta; order Orthoptera; family Acrididae; genus Schistocerca; species Schistocerca gregaria. The sequence continues at coordinate 105,815,290 of NC_064921.1, read as the reverse complement.
TCTCTCTGACTGTATTTAAAACAAACACGAAATCTATTCAACACTATTAGTAGCACTCGACAATTTAAGCTTCCTAAAAGCAAAAACACAGGGAACAACAAGTGACAAGTAAGAAGTAAGAAAAATACAGTTAATACTTAATTAAGGTAGCTCGCCGCACAGCAGATGTGAAGCAGACGACAGTTAGGGCGACACTGACTACTGGCACTATGGCTGACTAAAGGGACTCTCTATGACTGTATTCAAAAACAAACACGAAAGCTATGCAACACTTAGCACTCGGTAATATAAGCTTCCTAAAAGCAAAAACACACGGAACAACAAGTGACAAGTATGAAAAATACAGTTAATACTTAAATTGAGGTAGCTCGCTGCATAGCAGACGCGAACCAAACGGCGGTTAGGGCGACACTGACTACTGGCACTATGGCTGACTAAAGGGACTCTCTCTGACTGTATTCAAAACAAACACGAAATCTATTCAACACTATTAGTAGCACTCGAATTTTTAAGCTTCCTAAAAGCAAAAACAGGGTACAACAAGTGACAAGTAAGAAGTAAGAAAAATACAGTTAATACTTAAATTAAAGTAACTCGCCGCACAGCAGATGTGAAGCAGACGACAGTTAGGGCGACACTGACTACTGGCACTATGGCTGACTAAAGGGACTCTCTATGACTATTCAAAACAAACACGAAATCTATTCAAACTATCAGTAGCACTCGACAATTTAAGCTTCCTAAAAGCAAAAACACAGGGAACAACAAATGACAAGTAAGAAGTAAGAAGTAAGAAAAATACAGTTAATACTTAAATTAAGGTAGCTCGCCGCACAGCAGATGTGAAGCAGACGCGAAGTAGACGACAGTTAGGGCGACATTGACTACTGGCACTATGGCTGACTAAAGGGACTCTCTATGACTGTATTCAAAAACAAACACGAAAGCTATGCAACACTTAGCACTCGGTAATATAAGCTTCCTAAAAGCAAAAACACACGGAACAACAAGTGACAAGTATGAAAAATACAGTTAATACTTAAATTGAGGTAGCTCGCTACATAGCAGACACGAAGCAAACGGCAGTTAGGGCGACACTGACTACTGGTACTATGGCCTACTAAAGGGACTCTTTCTGACTATTCAAAACAAACACGAAATCTATTCAACACTTTTAGTAGCATTCGACAATTTAAGCTTCCTAAAAGCAAAAACACAGGGAACAACAAGTGACAAGTAAGAAGTAAGAAAAATACAGTTAATACTTAAAGTAGCTCGCCGCACAGCAGATGTGAAGCAGACGACAGATAGGGCGACACTGACTACTGGCACTATGGCTGACTAAAGGGACTCTCTATGACTGTATTCAAAACAAACACGAAAGCTATGCAACACTTAACACTCGGTAATTTAAGGTTCCTAAAAGCAAAAACACAGGGAACAACAAGTGACAAGTATGAAAAATACAGTTAATACTTAAATTGAGGTAGCTCGCTGCATAGCAGACGCGAAGCACACGGCGGTTAGGGCGACACTGACTACTGGCACTATGGCTGACTAAAGGGACTCTCTCTGACTGTATTTAAAACAAACACGAAATCTATTCAACACTATTAGTAGCACTCGACAATTTAAGCTTCCTAAAAGCAAAAACACAGGGAACAACAAGTGACAAGTAAGAAGTAAGAAAAATACAGTTAATACTTAAATTAAGGTAGCTCGCCGCACAGCAGATGTGAAGCAGACGACAGTTAGGGCGACACTGACTACTGGCACTATGGCTGACTAAAGGGACTCTCTATGACTGTATTCAAAAACAAACACGAAAGCTATGCAACACTTAGCACTCGGTAATATAAGCTTCCTAAAAGCAAAAACACACGGAACAACAAGTGACAAGTATGAAAAATACAGTTAATACTTAAATTAAGGTAGCTCGCTGCATAGCAGACGCGAACCAAACGGCGGTTAGGGCGACACTGACTACTGGCACTATGGCTGACTAAAGGGACTCTCTCTGACTGTATTCAAAACAAACACGAAGGCTATGCAACACAACACTCGGTAATTTGCCGGCCGCTGTGGTCTAGCGGTTCTAGGCGCGCAGTCCGGAACCGTGCGACTGCTACGGTCGCAGGTTCGAATCCTGCCTCGGGCATGGATGTGTGTGATGTCCTTAGGTTAGTTAGGTTTAAGTAGTTCTAAGTTCTAGGGGACTAATGACCACAGCAGTTGAGTCCCATAGTGCTCAGAACCATTTGAACCATTTGAACTCGGTAATTTAAGCTTCCTAAAAGCAAAAACACACGGAACAATAAGTGACAAGTATGAAAAATACAGTTAATACTTAAACTGAGGTAGCTCGCTGCATAGCAGACGCGAAGCAAACGGCGGTTAGGGCGACACTGACTACTGGCATTATGGCTGACTAAAGGGACTCTGACTGTATTCAAAACAAACACGAAATCTATTCAACACTATTAGTAGCACTCGACAATTTAATCTTCCTAAAAGCAAAAACACAGGGAACAACAAGTGACAAGTAAGAAGTAAGAAGTAAGAAAAATACAGTTAATACTTAAATTAAGGTAGCTCGCCGCACAGCAGATGTGAAGCAGACGACAGTTAGGGCGACACTGACTACTGGCACTATGGCTGACTAAAGGGACTCTCTCTGACTGTATTCAAAACAAACACGAAATCTATTCAACACTATTAGTAGCACTCGACAACTTAAGCTTCCTAAAAGCAAAAACACAGGGAACAACAAGTGACAAGTAAGAAGTAAGAAAAATACAGTTAATACTTAAATTTAGGTAGCTCGCCGCACAGCAGATGTGAAGCAGACGACAGTTAGGGCGACACTGACTACTGGCACTATGGCTGACTAAAGGGACTCTCTCTGACTGTATTCAAAACAAACACGAAATCTATTCAACACTATTAGTAGCACTCGACAATTTAAGCTTCCTAAAAGCAAAAGCACTAGGAACAACAAGTGACAAGTAAGAAAAATACAGTTAATACTTAAATTAAGGTAGCACGCCGCACAGCAGATGTGAAGCAGACGCGAAGCAGACGACAGTTAGGGCGACACTGACTACTGGCACTATGGCTGACTAAAGGGACTCTCTATGACTGTATTCAAAAACAAACACGAAAGCTATGCAACACTTAGCACTCGGTAATATAAGCTTCCTAAAAGCAAAAACACACGGAACAACAAGTGACAAGTATGAAAAATACAGTTAATACTTAAATTAAGGTAGCTCGCTGCATAGCAGACGCGAACCAAACGGCGGTTAGGGCGACACTGACTACTGGCACTATGGCTGACTAAAGGGACTCTCTGACTGTATTCAAAACAAACACGAAATCTATTCAACACTATTAGTAGCACTCGACAATTTAAGCATCCTAAAAGCAAAAACACACGGAACAACAAGTGACAAGTATGAAAAATACAGTTAATACTTAAATTAAAGTAGCTCGCCGCACAGCAGATGTGAAGCAGACGCGAAGCAGACGACAGTTAGGGCGACACTGACTACTGGTACTATGGCCTACTAAAGGGACTCTTTCTGACTATTCAAAACAAACACGAAATCTATTCAACACTTTTAGTAGCATTCGACAATTTAAGCTTCCTAAAAGCAAAAACACAGGGAACAACAAGTGACAAGTAAGAAGTAAGAAAAATACAGTTAATACTTAAAGTAGCTCGCCGCACAGCAGATGTGAAGCAGACGACAGATAGGGCGACACTGACTACTGGCACTATGGCTGACTAAAGGGACTCTCTATGACTGTATTCAAAACAAACACGAAAGCTATGCAACACTTAACACTCGGTAATTTAAGGTTCCTAAAAGCAAAAACACAGGGAACAAAAAGTGACAAGTATGAAAAATACAGTTAATACTTAAATTGAGGTAGCTCGCTGCATAGCAGACGCGAAGCACACGGCGGTTAGGGCGACACTGACTACTGGCACTATGGCTGACTAAAGGGACTCTCTCTGACTGTATTTAAAACAAACACGAAATCTATTCAACACTATTAGTAGCACTCGACAATTTAAGCTTCCTAAAAGCAAAAACACAGGGAACAACAAGTGACAAGTAAGAAGTAAGAAAAATACAGTTAATACTTAATTAAGGTAGCTCGCCGCACAGCAGATGTGAAGCAGACGACAGTTAGGGCGACACTGACTACTGGCACTATGGCTGACTAAAGGGACTCTCTATGACTGTATTCAAAAACAAACACGAAAGCTATGCAACACTTAGCACTCGGTAATATAAGCTTCCTAAAAGCAAAAACACACGGAACAACAAGTGACAAGTATGAAAAATACAGTTAATACTTAAATTGAGGTAGCTCGCTGCATAGCAGACGCGAACCAAACGGCGGTTAGGGCGACACTGACTACTGGCACTATGGCTGACTAAAGGGACTCTCTCTGACTGTATTCAAAACAAACACGAAATCTATTCAACACTATTAGTAGCACTCGAATTTTTAAGCTTCCTAAAAGCAAAAACAGGGTACAACAAGTGACAAGTAAGAAGTAAGAAAAATACAGTTAATACTTAAATTAAAGTAACTCGCCGCACAGCAGATGTGAAGCAGACGACAGTTAGGGCGACACTGACTACTGGCACTATGGCTGACTAAAGGGACTCTCTATGACTATTCAAAACAAACACGAAATCTATTCAAACTATCAGTAGCACTCGACAATTTAAGCTTCCTAAAAGCAAAAACACAGGGAACAACAAATGACAAGTAAGAAGTAAGAAGTAAGAAAAATACAGTTAATACTTAAATTAAGGTAGCTCGCCGCACAGCAGATGTGAAGCAGACGCGAAGTAGACGACAGTTAGGGCGACATTGACTACTGGCACTATGGCTGACTAAAGGGACTCTCTATGACTGTATTCAAAAACAAACACGAAAGCTATGCAACACTTAGCACTCGGTAATATAAGCTTCCTAAAAGCAAAAACACACCGAACAACAAGTGACAAGTATGAAAAATACAGTTAATACTTAAATTGAGGTTGCTCGCTACATAGCAGACACGAAGCAAACGGCAGTTAGGGCGACACTGACTACTGGTACTATGGCCTACTAAAGGGACTCTTTCTGACTATTCAAAACAAACACGAAATCTATTCAACACTTTTAGTAGCATTCGACAATTTAAGCTTCCTAAAAGCAAAAACACAGGGAACAACAAGTGACAAGTAAGAAGTAAGAAAAATACAGTTAATACTTAAAGTAGCTCGCCGCACAGCAGATGTGAAGCAGACGACAGATAGGGCGACACTGACTACTGGCACTATGGCTGACTAAAGGGACTCTCTATGACTGTATTCAAAACAAACACGAAAGCTATGCAACACTTAACACTCGGTAATTTAAGGTTCCTAAAAGCAAAAACACAGGGAACAACAAGTGACAAGTATGAAAAATACAGTTAATACTTAAATTGAGGTAGCTCGCTGCATAGCAGACGCGAAGCACACGGCGGTTAGGGCGACACTGACTACTGGCACTATGGCTGACTAAAGGGACTCTCTCTGACTGTATTTAAAACAAACACGAAATCTATTCAACACTATTAGTAGCACTCGACAATTTAAGCTTCCTAAAAGAAAAAACACAGGGAACAACAAGTGACAAGTAAGAAGTAAGAAAAATACAGTTAATACTTAAATTAAGGTAGCTCGCCGCACAGCAGATGTGAAGCAGACGACAGTTAGGGCGACACTGACTACTGGCACTATGGCTGACTAAAGGGACTCTCTATGACTGTATTCAAAAACAAACACGAAAGCTATGCAACACTTAGCACTCGGTAATATAAGCTTCCTAAAAGCAAAAACACACGGAACAACAAGTGACAAGTATGAAAAATACAGTTAATACATAAATTAAGGTAGCTCGCTGCATAGCAGACGCGAACCAAACGGCGGTTAGGGCGACACTGACTACTGGCACTATGGCTGACTAAAGGGACTCTCTCTGACTGTATTCAAAACAAACACGAAGGCTATGCAACACAACACTCGGTAATTTGCCGGCCGCTGTGGTCTAGCGGTTCTAGGCGCGCAGTCCGGAACCGTGCGACTGCTACGGTCGCAGGTTCGAATCCTGCCTCGGGCATGGATGTGTGTGATGTCCTTAGGTTAGTTAGGTTTAAGTAGTTCTAAGTTCTAGGGGACTAATGACCACAGCAGTTGAGTCCCATAGTGCTCAGAACCATTTGAACCATTTGAACTCGGTAATTTAAGCTTCCTAAAAGCAAAAACACACGGAACAATAAGTGACAAGTATGAAAAATACAGTTAATACTTAAACTGAGGTAGCTCGCTGCATAGCAGACGCGAAGCAAACGGCGGTTAGGGCGACACTGACTACTGGCATTATGGCTGACTAAAGGGACTCTATGACTGTATTCAAAACAAACACGAAATCTATTCAACACTATTAGTAGCACTCGACAATTTAAGCTTCCTAAAAGCAAAAACACAGGGAACAACAAGTGACAAGTAAGAAGTAAGAAGTAAGAAAAATACAGTTAATACTTAAATTAAGGTAGCTCGCCGCACAGCAGATGTGAAGCAGACGACAGTTAGGGCGACACTGACTACTGGCACTATGGCTGACTAAAGGGACTCTCTCTGACTGTATTCAAAACAAACACGAAATCTATTCAACACTATTAGTAGCACTCGACAACTTAAGCTTCCTAAAAGCAAAAACACAGGGAACAACAAGTGACAAGTAAGAAGTAAGAAAAATACAGTTAATACTTAAATTTAGGTAGCTCGCCGCACAGCAGATGTGAAGCAGACGACAGTTAGGGCGACACTGACTACTGGCACTATGGCTGACTAAAGGGACTCTCTGACTGTATTCAAAACAAACACGAAATCTATTCAACACTATTAGTAGCACTCGACAATTTAAGCTTCCTAAAAGCAAAAACACAGGGAACAACAAGTGACAAGTAAGAAGTAAGAAAAATATAGTTAATACTTAAATTAAGGTAGCTCGCCGCACAGCAGATGTGAAGCAGACGACAGTTAGGGCGACACTGACTACTGGCACTATGGCTGACTAAAGGGACTCTCTCTGACTATATTCAAAACAAACACGAAATCTATTCAACACTATTAGTAGCACTCGACAATTTAAGCTTCCTAAAAGCAAAAACACAGGGAACAACAAGTGACAAGTAAGAAGTAAGAAGTATGAAAAATACAGTTAATACTTAAAGTAGCTCGCCGCACAGCAGATGTGAAGCAGACGACAGTTAGGGCAACACTGACTACTGGCACTATGGCTGACTAAAGGGACTCTCTATGACTATTCAAAACAAACACGAAAGCAATGCAACACTTAACACTCGGTAATTTAAGCTTCCTAAAAGCAAAAACACAGGGTACAACAAGTGACAAGTAAGAAGTAAGAAAAATACAGTTAATACTTAAATTAAAGTAACTCGCCGCACAGCAGATGTGAAGCAGACGACAGTTAGGGCGACACTGACTACTGGCACTATGGCTGACTAAAGGGACTCTCTGACTGTATTCAAAACGAACACGAAATCTATTCAACACTATTAGTAGCACTCGAATTTTTAAGCTTCCTAAAAGCAAAAACACAGGGTACAACAAGTGACAAGTAAGAAGTAAGAAAAATACAGTTAATACTTAAATTAAAGTAACTCGCCGCACAGCAGATGTGAAGCAGACGACAGTTAGGGCGACACTGACTACTGGCACTATGGCTGACTAAAGGGACTCTATGACTGTATTCAAAACAAACACGAAAGCTATGCAACACTTAACACTCGGTAATTTAAGCTTCCTAAAAGCAAAAACACACGGAACAACAAGTGACAAGTATGAAAAATACAGTTAATACTTAAATTGAGGTAGCTCGCTGCATAGCAGACGCGAACCAAACGGCGGTTAGGGCGACACTGACTACTGGCACTATGGCTGACTAAAGGGACTCTCTCTGACTGTATTCAAAACAAACACGAAATCTATTCAAACTATCAGTAGCACTCGACAATTTAAGCTTCCTAAAAGCAAAAACACAGGGAACAACAAATGACAAGTAAGAAGTAAGAAGTAAGAAAAATACAGTTAATACTTAAATTAAGGTAGCTCGCCGCACAGCAGATGTGAAGCAGACGCGAAGTAGACGACAGTTAGGGCGACATTGACTACTGGCACTATGGCTGACTAAAGGGACTCTCTATGACTGTATTCAAAAACAAACACGAAAGCTATGCAACACTTAGCACTCGGTAATATAAGCTTCCTAAAAGCAAAAACACACGGAACAACAAGTGACAAGTATGAAAAATACAGTTAATACTTAAATTGAGGTAGCTCGCTACATAGCAGACACGAAGCAAACGGCAGTTAGGGCGACACTGACTACTGGTACTATGGCCTACTAAAGGGACTCTTTCTGACTATTCAAAACAAACACGAAATCTATTCAACACTTTTAGTAGCATTCGACAATTTAAGCTTCCTAAAAGCAAAAACACAGGGAACAACAAGTGACAAGTAAGAAGTAAGAAAAATACAGTTAATACTTAAAGTAGCTCGCCGCACAGCAGATGTGAAGCAGACGACAGATAGGGCGACACTGACTACTGGCACTATGGCTGACTAAAGGGACTCTCTATGACTGTATTCAAAACAAACACGAAAGCTATGCAACACTTAACACTCGGTAATTTAAGGTTCCTAAAAGCAAAAACACAGGGAACAACAAGTGACAAGTATGAAAAATACAGTTAATACTTAAATTGAGGTAGCTCGCTGCATAGCAGACGCGAAGCACACGGCGGTTAGGGCGACACTGACTACTGGCACTATGGCTGACTAAAGGGACTCTCTCTGACTGTATTTAAAACAAACACGAAATCTATTCAACACTATTAGTAGCACTCGACAATTTAAGCTTCCTAAAAGCAAAAACACAGGGAACAACAAGTGACAAGTAAGAAGTAAGAAAAATACAGTTAATACTTAAATTAAGGTAGCTCGCCGCACAGCAGATGTGAAGCAGACGACAGTTAGGGCGACACTGACTACTGGCACTATGGCTGACTAAAGGGACTCTCTATGACTGTATTCAAAAACAAACACGAAAGCTATGCAACACTTAGCACTCGGTAATATAAGCTTCCTAAAAGCAAAAACACACGGAACAACAAGTGACAAGTATGAAAAATACAGTTAATACTTAAATTAAGGTAGCTCGCTGCATAGCAGACGCGAACCAAACGGCGGTTAGGGCGACACTGACTACTGGCACTATGGCTGACTAAAGGGACTCTCTCTGACTGTATTCAAAACAAACACGAAATCTATTCAACACTATTAGTAGCACTCGAATTTTTAAGCTTCCTAAAAGCAAAAACAGGGTACAACAAGTGACAAGTAAGAAGTAAGAAAAATACAGTTAATACTTAAATTAAAGTAACTCGCCGCACAGCAGATGTGAAGCAGACGACAGTTAGGGCGACACTGACTACTGGCACTATGGCTGACTAAAGGGACTCTCTATGACTGTATTCAAAACAAACACGAAATCTATTCAACACTATTAGTAGCACTCGGTAATTTAAGCTTCCTAAAAGCAAAAACACAGGGAACAACAAGTGACAAGTAAGAAGTAAGAAGTAAGAAAAATACAGTTAATACTTAAATTAAGGTAGCTCGCCGCACAGCAGATGTGAAGCAGACGACAGTTAGGGCGACACTGACTACTGGCACTATGGCTGACTAAAGGGACTCTCTCTGACTGTATTTAAAACAAACACGAAATCTATTCAACACTATTAGTAGCACTCGACAATTTAAGCTTCCTAAAAGCAAAAACACAGGGAACAACAAGTGACAAGTAAGAAGTAAGAAAAATACAGTTAATACTTAAATTAAGGTAGCTCGCTGCATAGCAGACGCGAACCAAACGGCGGTTAGGGCGACACTGACTACTGGCACTATGGCTGACTAAAGGGACTCTCTCTGACTGTATTCAAAACAAACACGAAATCTATTCAACACTATTAGTAGCACTCGAATTTTTAAGCTTCCTAAAAGCAAAAACAGGGTACAACAAGTGACAAGTAAGAAGTAAGAAAAATACAGTTAATACTTAAATTAAAGTAGCTCGCCGCACAGCAGATGTGAAGCAGACGCGAAGCAGACGACAGTTAGGGCGACACTGACTACTGGCACTATGGCTGACTAAAGGGACTCTCTATGACTGTATTCAAAACAAACACGAAATCTATTCAAACTATCAGTAGCACTCGACAATTTAAGCTTCCTAAAAGCAAAAACACAGGGAACAACAAATGACAAGTAAGAAGTAAGAAGTAAGAAAAGTACAGTTAATACTTAAATTAAGGTAGCTCGCCGCACAGCAGATGTGAAGCAGACGCGAAGTAGACGACAGTTAGGGCGACATTGACTACTGGCACTATGGCTGACTAAAGGGACTCTCTATGACTGTATTCAAAAACAAACACGAAAGCTATGCAACACTTAGCACTCGGTAATATAAGCTTCCTAAAAGCAAAAACACACGGAACAACAAGTGACAAGTATGAAAAATACAGTTAATACTTAAATTGAGGTAGCTCGCTACATAGCAGACACGAAGCAAACGGCAGTTAGGGCGACACTGACTACTGGTACTATGGCCTACTAAAGGGACTCTTTCTGACTATTCAAAACAAACACGAAATCTATTCAACACTTTTAGTAGCATTCGACAATTTAAGCTTCCTAAAAGCAAAAACACAGGGAACAACAAGTGACAAGTAAGAAGTAAGAAAAATACAGTTAATACTTAAAGTAGCTCGCCGCACAGCAGATGTGAAGCAGACGACAGATAGGGCGACACTGACTACTGGCACTATGGCTGACTAAAGGGACTCTCTATGACTGTATTCAAAACAAACACGAAAGCTATGCAACACTTAACACTCGGTAATTTAAGGTTCCTAAAAGCAAAAACACAGGGAACAACAAGTGACAAGTATGAAAAATACAGTTAATACTTAAATTGAGGTAGCTCGCTGCATAGCAGACGCGAAGCACACGGCGGTTAGGGCGACACTGACTACTGGCACTATGGCTGACTAAAGGGACTCTCTCTGACTGTATTTAAAACAAACACGAAATCTATTCAACACTATTAGTAGCACTCGACAATTTAAGCTTCCTAAAAGCAAAAACACAGGGAACAACAAGTGACAAGTAAGAAGTAAGAAAAATACAGTTAATACTTAAATTAAGGTAGCTCGCCGCACAGCAGATGTGAAGCAGACGACAGTTAGGGCGACACTGACTACTGGCACTATGGCTGACTAAAGGGACTCTCTATGACTGTATTCAAAAACAAACACGAAAGCTATGCAACACTTAGCACTCGGTAATATAAGCTTCCTAAAAGCAAAAACACACGGAACAACAAGTGACAAGTATGAAAAATACAGTTAATACTTAAATTAAGGTAGCTCGCTGCATAGCAGACGCGAACCAAACGGCGGTTAGGGCGACACTGACTACTGGCACTATGGCTGACTAAAGGGACTCTCTCTGACTGTATTCAAAACAAACACGAAGGCTATGCAACACAACACTCGGTAATTTGCCGGCCGCTGTGGTCTAGCGGTTCTAGGCGCGCAGTCCGGAACCGTGCGACTGCTACGGTCGCAGGTTCGAATCCTGCCTCGGGCATGGATGTGTGTGATGTCCTTAGGTTAGTTAGGTTTAAGTAGTTCTAAGTTCTAGGGGACTAATGACCACAGCAGTTGAGTCCCATAGTGCTCAGAACCATTTGAACCATTTGAACTCGGTAATTTAAGCTTCCTAAAAGCAAAAACACACGGAACAATAAGTGACAAGTATGAAAAATACAGTTAATACTTAAACTGAGGTAGCTCGCTGCATAGCAGACGCGAAGCAAACGGCGGTTAGGGCGACACTGACTACTGGCATTATGGCTGACTAAAGGGACTCTATGACTGTATTCAAAACAAACACGAAATCTATTCAACACTATTAGTAGCACTCGACAATTTAAGCTTCCTAAAAGCAAAAACACAGGGAACAACAAGTGACAAGTAAGAAGTAAGAAGTAAGAAAAATACAGTTAATACTTAAATTAAGGTAGCTCGCCGCACAGCAGATGTGAAGCAGACGACAGTTAGGGCGACACTGACTACTGGCACTATGGCTGACTAAAGGGACTCTCTCTGACTGTATTCAAAACAAACACGAAATCTATTCAACAGTATTAGTAGCACTCGACAACTTAAGCTTCCTAAAAGCAAAAACACAGGGAACAACAAGTGACAAGTAAGAAGTAAGAAAAATACAGTTAATACTTAAATTTAGGTAGCTCGCCGCACAGCAGATGTGAAGCAGACGACAGTTAGGGCGACACTGACTACTGGCACTATGGCTGACTAAAGGGACTCTCTCTGACTGTATTCAAAACAAACACGAAATCTATTCAACACTATTAGTAGCACTCGACAATTTAAGCTTCCTAAAAGCAAAAGCACTAGGAACAACAAGTGACAAGTAAGAAAAATACAGTTAATACTTAAATTAAGGTAGCTCGCCGCACAGCAGATGTGAAGCAGACGCGAAGCAGACGACAGTTAGGGCGACACTGACTACTGGCACTATGGCTGTCTAAAGGGACTCTCTCTGACTATTCAAAACAAACACGAAATCTATTCAACACTATTAGTAGCACTCGACAATTTAAGCTTCCTAAAAGCAAAAACACAGGGAACAACAAGTGACAAGTAAGAAGTAAGAAAAATATAGTTAATACTTAAATTAAGGTAGCTCGCCGCACAGCAGATGTGAAGCAGACGACAGTTAGGGCGACACTGACTACTGGCACTATGGCTGACTAAAGGGACTCTCTCTGACTATATTCAAAACAAACACGAAATCTATTCAACACTATTAGTAGCACTCGACAATTTAAGCTTCCTAAAAGCAAAAACACAGGGAACAACAAGTGACAAGTAAGAAGTAAGAAGTATGAAAAATACAGTTAATACTTAAAGTAGCTCGCCGCACAGCAGATGTGAAGCAGACGACAGTTAGGGCAACACTGACTACTGGCACTATGGCTGACTAAAGGGACTCTCTATGACTATTCAAAACAAACACGAAAGCAATGCAACACTTAACACTCGGTAATTTAAGCTTCCTAAAAGCAAAAACACAGGGTACAACAAGTGACAAGTAAGAAGTAAGAAAAATACAGTTAATACTTAAATTAAAGTAACTCGCCGCACAGCAGATGTGAAGCAGACGACAGTTAGGGCGACACTGACTACTGGCACTATGGCTGACTAAAGGGACTCTCTGACTGTATTCAAAACAAACACGAAATCTATTCAACACTATTAGTAGCACTCGAATTTTTAAGCTTCCTAAAAGCAAAAACACAGGGTACAACAAGTGACAAGTAAGAAGTAAGAAAAATACAGTTAATACTTAAATTAAAGTAACTCGCCGCACAGCAGATGTGAAGCAGACGACAGTTAGGGCGACACTGACTACTGGCACTATGGCTGACTAAAGGGACTCTATGACTGTATTCAAAACAAACACGAAAGCTATGCAACACTTAACACTCGGTAATTTAAGCTTCCTAAAAGCAAAAACACACGGAACAACAAGTGACAAGTATGAAAAATACAGTTAATACTTAAATTAAGGTAGCTCGCCGCACAGCAGATGTGAAGCAGACGCGAAGCAGACGACAGTTAGGGCGACACTGACTACTGGCACTATGGCTGACTAAAGGGACTATCTATGACTGTATTCAAAACAAACACGAAATCTATTCAACACTATTCGTAGCACTCGGTAATTTAAGCTTCCTAAAAGCAAAAACACACGGAACAACAAGTGACAAGTATGAAAAATACAGTTAATACTTAAATTGAGGTAGCTCGCTGCATAGCAGACGCGAACCAAACGGCGGTTAGGGCGACACTGACTACTGGCACTATGGCTGACTAAAGGGACTCTCTCTGACTGTATTCAAAACAAACACGAAATCTATTCAACACTATTAGTAGCACTCGACAATTTAAGCTTCCTAAAAGCAAAAACACAGGGAACAACAAGTGACAAGTAAGAAGTAAGAAAAATACAGTTAATACTTAAATTAAGGTAGCTCGCCGCACAGCAGATGTGAAGCAGACGACAGTTAGGGCGACACTGACTACTGGCACTATGGCTGACTAAAGGGACTCTCTATGACTGTATTCAAAACAAACACGAAATCTATTCAAACTATCAGTAGCACTCGACAATTTAAGCTTCCTAAAAGCAAAAACACAGGGAACAACAAATGACAAGTAAGAAGTAAGAAGTAAGAAAAATACAGTTAATACTTAAATTAAGGTAGCTCGCCGCACAGCAGATGTGAAGCAGACGCGAAGTAGACGACAGTTAGGGCGACATTGACTACTGGCACTATGGCTGACTAAAGGGACTCTCTATGACTGTATTCAAAAACAAACACGAAAGCTATGCAACACTTAGCACTCGGTAATATAAGCTTCCTAAAAGCAAAAACACACGGAACAACAAGTGACAAGTATGAAAAATACAGTTAATACTTAAATTGAGGTAGCTCGCTACATAGCAGACACGAAGCAAACGGCAGTTAGGGCGACACTGACTACTGGTACTATGGCCTACTAAAGGGACTCTTTCTGACTATTCAAAACAAACACGAAATCTATTCAACACTTTTAGTAGCATTCGACAATTTAAGCTTCCTAAAAGCAAAAACACAGGGAACAACAAGTGACAAGTAAGAAGTAAGAAAAATACAGTTAATACTTAAAGTAGCTCGCCGCACAGCAGATGTGAAGCAGACGACAGATAGGGCGACACTGACTACTGGCACTATGGCTGACTAAAGAGACTCTCTATGACTGTATTCAAAACAAACACGAAAGCTATGCAACACTTAACACTCGGTAATTTAAGGTTCCTAAAAGCAAAAACACAGGGAACAACAAGTGACAAGTATGAAAAATACAGTTAATACTTAAATTGAGGTAGCTCGCTGCATAGCAGACGCGAAGCACACGGCGGTTAGGGCGACACTGACTACTGGCACTATGGCTGACTAAAGGGACTCTCTCTGACTGTATTTAAAACAAACACGAAATCTATTCAACACTATTAGTAGCACTCGACAATTTAAGCTTCCTAAAAGCAAAAACACAGGGAACAACAAGTGACAAGTAAGAAGTAAGAAAAATACAGTTAATACTTAATTAAGGTAGCTCGCCGCACAGCAGATGTGAAGCAGACGACAGTTAGGGCGACACTGACTACTGGCACTATGGCTGACTAAAGGGACTCTCTATGACTGTATTCAAAAACAAACACGAAAGCTATGCAACACTTAGCACTCGGTAATATAAGCTTCCTAAAAGCAAAAACACACGGAACAACAAGTGACAAGTATGAAAAATACAGTTAATACTTAAATTGAGGTAGCTCGCCGCACAGCAGATGTGAAGCAGACGACAGTTAGGGCGACACTGACTACTGGCACTATGGCTGACTAAAGGGACTCTCTGACTGTATTCAAAACAAACACGAAATCTATTCAACACTATTAGTAGCACTCGACAATTTAAGCATCCTAAAAGCAAAAACACACGGAACAACAAGTGACAAGCAAGAAAAATACAGATAATACTTAAATTGAGGTAGCTCGCCGCACAGCAGATGTGAAGCAGACGTCAGTTAGGGCGACACTGACTACTGGCACTATGGCTGACTAAAGGGACTCTCTATGACTGTATTCAAAACAAACACGAAGGCTATGCAACACAACACTCGGTAATTTGCCGGCCGCTGTGGTCTAGCGGTTCTAGGCGCGCAGTCCGGAACCGTGCGACTGCTACGGTCGCAGGTTCGAATCCTGCCTCGGGCATGGATGTGTGTGATGTCCTTAGGTTAGTTAGGTTTAAGTAGTTCTAAGTTCTAGGGGACTAATGACCACAGCAGTTGAGTCCCATAGTGCTCAGAACCATTTGAACCATTTGAACTCGGTAATTTAAGCTTCCTAAAAGCAAAAACACACGGAACAATAAGTGACAAGTATGAAAAATACAGTTAATACTTAAACTGAGGTAGCTCGCTGCATAGCAGACGCGAAGCAAACGGCGGTTAGGGCGACACTGACTACTGGCATTATGGCTGACTAAAGGGACTCTATGACTGTATTCAAAACAAACACGAAATCTATTCAACACTATTAGTAGCACTCGACAATTTAAGCTTCCTAAAAGCAAAAACACAGGGAACAACAAGTGACAAGTACGAAGTAAGAAGTAAGAAAAATACAGTTAATACTTAAATTAAGGTAGCTCGCCGCACAGCAGATGTGAAGCAGACGACAGTTAGGGCGACACTGACTACTGCCACTATGGCTGACTAAAGGGACTCTCTCTGACTGTATTCAAAACAAACACGAAATCTATTCAACACTATTAGTAGCACTCGACAACTTAAGCTTCCTAAAAGCAAAAACACAGGGAACAACAAGTGACAAGTAAGAAGTAAGAAAAATACAGTTAATACTTAAATTTAGGTAGCTCGCCGCACAGCAGATGTGAAGCAGACGACAGTTAGGGCGACACTGACTACTGGCACTATGGCTGACTAAAGGGACTCTCTCTGACTGTATTCAAAACAAACACGAAATCTATTCAACACTATTAGTAGCACTCGACAATTTAAGCTTCCTAAAAGCAAAAACACAGGGAACAACAAGTGACAAGTAAGAAGTAAGAAGTATGAAAAATACAGTTAATACTTAAATTAAAGTAGCTCGCCGCACAGCAGATGTGAAGCAGACGACAGTTAGGGCAACACTGACTACTGGCACTATGGCTGACTAAAGGGACTCTCTATGACTATTCAAAACAAACACGAAAGCAATGCAACACTTAACACTCGGTAATTTAAGCTTCCTAAAAGCAAAAACACAGGGTACAACAAGTGACAAGTAAGAAGTAAGAAGTAAGAAAAATACAGTTAATACTTAAATTAAAGTAACTCGCCGCACAGCAGATGTGAAGCAGACGACAGTTAGGGCGACACTGACTACTGGCACTATGGTTGACTAAAGGGACTCTCTATGACTGTATTCAAAACAAACACGAAATCTATTCAACACTATTCGTAGCACTCGGTAATTTAAGCTTCCTAAAAGCAAAAACACACGGAACAACAAGTGACAAGTATGAAAAATACAGTTAATACTTAAATTGAGGTAGCTCGCTGCATAGCTGACACGAAGCAAACGGCGGTTAGGGCGACACTGACTAATGGTACTATGGCCTATTAAGGGACTCTCTCTGACTGTATTCAAAACAAACACGAAATCTATTCAACACTATTAGTAGCATTCGACAATTTAAGCTTCCTAAAAGCAAAAACACAGGGAACAACAAGTGACAAGTAAGAAGTAAGAAGTAAGAAGTAAGAAAAATACAGTTAATACTTAAATTGAGGTAGCTCGCTGCATAGCAGACGCGAACCAAACGGCGGTTAGGGCGACACTGACTACTGGCACTATGGCTGACTAAAGGGACTCTCTGACTGTATTCAAAACAAACACGAAATCTATTCAACACTATTAGTAGCACTCGAATTTTTAAGCTTCCTAAAAGCAAAAACACAGGGTACAACAAGTGACAAGTAAGAAGTAAGAAAAATACAGTTAATACTTAAATTAAAGTAACTCGCCGCACAGCAGATGTGAAGCAGACGACAGTTAGGGCGACACTGACTACTGGCACTATGGCTGACTAAAGGGACTCTATGACTGTATTCAAAACAAACACGAAAGCTATGCAACACTTAACACTCGGTAATTTAAGCTTCCTAAAAGCAAAAACACACGGAACAACAAGTGACAAGTATGAAAAATACAGTTAATACTTAAATTAAGGTAGCTCGCCGCACAGCAGATGTGAAGCAGACGCGAAGCAGACGACAGTTAGGGCGACACTGACTACTGGCACTATGGCTGACTAAAGGGACTCTCTATGACTGTATTCAAAACAAACACGAAATCTATTCAACACTATTCGTAGCACTCGGTAATTTAAGCTTCCTAAAAGCAAAAACACACGGAACAACAAGTGACAAGTAAGAAGTAAGAAAAATACAGTTAATACTTAAATTAAGGTAGCTCGCCGCACAGCAGATGTGAAGCAGACGACAGTTAGGGCGACACTGACTACTGGCACTATGGCTGACTAAAGGGACTCTCTCTGACTGTATTCAAAACAAACACGAAATCTATTCAACACTATTAGTAGCACTCGACAATTTAAGCTTCCTAAAAGCAAAAGCACTAGGAACAACAAGTGACAAGTAAGAAAAATACAGTTAATACTTAAATTGAGGTAGCTCGCTGCATAGCAGACGCGAAGAAAACGGCGGTTAGGGCGACACTGATTACTGGCACTATGGCTGACTAAAGGGACTCTCTCTGACTGTATTCAAAACAAACACGAAATCTATTCAACACTATTAGTAGCACTCGACAACTTAAGCTTCCTAAAAGCAAAAACACAGGGAACAACAAGTGACAAGTAAGAAGTAAGAAGTAAGAAAAATACAGTTAATACTTAAATTAAGGTAGCTCGCCGCACAGCAGATGTGAAGCAGACGACAGTTACGGCGACACTGACTACTGGCACTATGGCTGACTAAAGGGACTCTCTCTGACTGTATTCAAAACAAACACGAAATCTATTCAACACTATTAGTAGCACTCGACAATTTAAGCTTCCTAAAAGCAAAAACACACGGAACAACAAGTGACAAGCAAGAAAAATACAGTTAATACTTAAATTGAGGTAGCTCGCTGCATAGCAGACGCGAAGCAAACGGCGGTTGGGGCGACACTGACTACTGGCACTATGGCTGACTAAAGGGACTCTCTCGGACTGTATTCAAAACAAACGCAAAATCTATTCAACACTATTAGTAGCACTCGACAATTTAAGCTTCCTAAAAGCAAAAACACAGGGAGCAACAAGTGACAAGTAAGAAGTAAGAAATAAGAAATAAGAAAAATACAGTTAATACTTAAATTAAGGTAGCTCGCCGCACAGCAGATGTGAAGCAGACGACAGTTAGGGCGCCACTGACTACTGGCACTATGGCTGACTAAAGGGACTCTCTCTGACTGTATTCAAAACAAACACGAAATCTATTCAACACTATTAGTAGCACTCGACAATTTAAGCTTCCTAAAAGCAAAAGCACTAGGAACAACAAGTGA
Source organism: Schistocerca gregaria (assembly GCF_023897955.1). Lineage (NCBI taxonomy): Eukaryota > Metazoa > Arthropoda > Insecta > Orthoptera > Acrididae > Schistocerca > Schistocerca gregaria. Next base: position 105,795,874 of record NC_064921.1, on the reverse strand, counting down.
CAAGTAAGAAAAATACAGTTAATACTTAAATTAAGGTAGCTCGCCGCACAGCAGATGTGAAGCAGACGCGAAGCAGACGACAGTTAGGGCGACACTGACTACTGGCACTATGGCTGACTAAAGGGACTCTGTCTGACTGTATTCAAAACAAACACGAAATCTATTCAACACTATTAGTAGCACTCGACAACTGAAGCTTCCTAAAAGCAAAAACACAGGGAACAACAAGTGACAAGTAAGAAGTAAGAAAAATACAGTTAATGCTTAAATTAAGGTAGCTCGCCGCACAACAGATGTGAAGCAGACGACAGTTAGGGCGACACTGACTACTGGCACTATGGCTGACTAAAGGGACTCTCTGATTGTATTCAAAACAAACACGAAATCTATACAACACTATTAGTAGCACTCGACAATTTAAGCTTCCTAAAAGCAAAAACACAGGGAACAACAAGTGACAAGTAAGAAGTAAGAAGTAAGAAAAATACAGTTAATACTTAAATTATAGTAGCTCGCCGCACAGCAGATGTGAAGCAGACGACAGTTAGGGCGACACTGACTACTGGCACTATGGCTGACTAAAGGGACTCTATGACTGTATTCAAAACAAACACGAAAGCTATGCAACACTTAACACTCGGTAATTTAAGCTTCCTAAAAGCAAAAACACACGGAACAACAAGTGACAAGTATGAAAAATACAGTTAATACTTAAATTTAGGTAGCTCACTGCATAGCAGACGCGAAGCAAACGGCGGTTATGGCGACAACGACTACTGGCACTATGGCTGACTAAAGGGACTCTATGACTGTATTCAAAACAAACACGAAAGCTATTCAAACTATTAGTAGCACTCGACAATTTAAGCTTCCTAAAAGCAAAAACACAGGGAACAACAAGTGACAAGTAAGAAGTAAGAAAAATACAGTTAATACTTAAATTAAGGTAGCTCGCCGCACAGCAGATGTGAAGCAGACGACAGTTAGGGCGACACTGACTACTGGCACTATGGCTGACTAAAGGGACTCTCTATGACTGTATTCAAAAACAAACACGAATGCTATGCAACACTTAACACTCGGTAATTTAAGCTTCCTAAAAGCAAAAACACACGGAACAACAAGTGACAAGTATGAAAAATACAGTTAATACTTAAATTGAGGTAGCTCGCTGCATAGCAGACGCAAAGCAAACGCCGGTTAGGGCGACACTGACTACTGGCACTATGGCTGACTAAAGGGACTCTCTCTGACTGTATTCAAAACAAACACGAAATCTGTACAACACTATTAGTAGCACTCGACAATTTAAGCTTCCTAAAAGCAAAAACACAGGGAACAACAAGTGACAAGTAAGAAGTAAGAAAAATACAGTTAATAGTTAAATTAAGGTAGCTCGCCGCACAGCAGATGTGAAGCAGACGACAGTTAGGGCGACACTGACTACTGGCACTATGGCTGACTAAAGGGACTCTCTCTGACTGTATTCAAAACAAACACGAAATCTGTACAACACTATTAGTAGCACTCGACAATTTAAGCTTCCTAAAAGCAAAAACACAGGGAACAACAAGTTCCAAGTAAGAAGTAAGAAAAATACAGTTAACAGTTAAATTATAGTAGCTCGCCGCACAGCAGATGTGAAGCAGACGACAGTTAGGGCGACACTGACTACTGGCACTATGGCTGACTAAAGGGACTCTCTCTGACTGTATTCAAAACAAACACGAAATCTATTCATACTATCAGTAGCACTCGACAATTTAAGCTTCCTAAAAGCAAAAACACAGGGAACAACAAGTGACAAGTAAGAAGTAAGAAAAATACAGTTAATACTTAAATTAAGGTAGCTCGCCGCACAGCAGATGTGAAGCAGACGACAGTTAGGGCGACACTGACTACTGGCACTATGGCTGACTAAAGGGACTCTCTCTGACTGTATTCAAAACAAACACGAAATCTATTCAACACTATTAGTAGCACTCGACAATTTAAGCTTCCTAAAAGCAAAAACACAGGGAACAACAAGTGACAAGTATGAAAAATACAGTTAATACTTAAATTGAGGTAGCTCGCTGCATAGCAGACGCGAAGCAAACGGCGGTTAGGGCGACACTGACTACTGGCACTATGGCTGACTAAAGGGACTCTCTCTGACTGTATTCAAAACAAACACGAAATCTATTCAACACTATTAGTAGCACTCGACAACTTAAGCTTCCTAAAAGCAAAAACACAGGGAACAACAAGTGACAAGTAAGAAGTAAGAAAAATACAGTTAATACTTAAATTAAGGTAGCTCGCCGCACAGCAGATGTGAAGCAGACGCGAAGCAGACAACAGTTAGTGCGACACTGACTACTGGCACTATGGCTGACTAAAGGGACTCTCTATGACTGTATTCAAAACAAACACGAAAGCTATGCAACACTTAACACTCGGTAATTTAAGCTTCCTAAAAGCAAAAACACATGGAACAACAAGTGACAAGCAAGAAAAACACAGTTAATACTTAAATTGAGGTAGCTCGCTGCATAGCAGACGCGAAGCACACGGCGGTTAGGGCGACACTTACTACTGGCACTATGGCTGACTAAAGGGACTCTCTCTGACTGTATTCAAAACAAACACGAAATCTATTCAACACTATTAGTAGCACTCGACAACTTAAGCTTCCTAAAAGCAAAAACACAGGGAACAACAAGTGACAAGTAAGAAGTAAGAAAAATACAGTTAATACTTAAATTAAGGTAGCTCGCCGCACAGCAGATGTGAAGTAGACGACAGTTAGGGCGACACTGACTACTGGCACTATGGCTGACAAAAGGGACTCTATGACTGTATTCAAAACAAACACGAAAGCTATGCAACACTTAACACTCGGTAATTTAACCTTCCTAAAAGCAAAAACACACGGAACAACAAGTGACAAGTAAGAAAAATACAGTTAATACTTAAATTAAGGTAGCTCGCCGCACAGCAGATGTGAAGCAGACGCGAAGCAGACGACAGTTAGGGCGACACTGACTACTGGCACTATGGCTGACTAAAGGGACTCTCTCTGACTGTATTCAAAACAAACACGAAAGCTATTCAACACTATTAGTAGCACTCGACAATTTAAGCTTCCTAAAAGCAAAAACACAGGGAACAACAAGTGACAAGTAAGAAAAATACAGTTAATACTTAAATTAAAGTAGCTCGCCGCACAGCAGATGTGAAGCAGACGACAGTTAGGGCGACACTGACTACTGGCACTATGGCTGACTAAAGGGACTCTCTATGACTGTATTCAAAAACAAACACGAAAGCTATGCAACACTTAACACTCGGTAATTTAAGCTTCCTAAAAGCAAAAACACACGGAACAACAAGTGACAAGTATGAAAAATACAGTTAATACTTAAATTGAGGTAGCTCGCTGCATAGCAGACGCGAAGCAAACGGTGGTTAGGGCGACACTGACTACTGGCAGTATGTCTGACTAAAGGGACTCTCTCTGACTGTATTCAAAACAAACACGAAATCTATTCAGCACTATTAGTAGCACTCGACAACTTAAGCTTCCTAAAAGCAAAAACACAGGGAACAACAAGTGACAAGTAAGAAGTAAGAAAAATACAGTTAATACTTAAATTAAGGTAGCTCGCCGCACAGCAGATGTGAAGCAGACAACAGTTAGGGCGACACTGACTACTGGCACTATGGCTGACTAAAGGGACTCTGTCTGACTGTATTCAAAACAAACACGAAAGCTATTCAACACTATTAGTAGCACTACAATTTAAGCTTCCTAAAAGCAAAAACACAGGGAACAACAAGTGACAAGTAAGAAGTAAGAAGTAAGAAGAATACAGTTAATACTTAAATTAAAGTAGCTCGCCGCACAGCAGATGTGAAGCAGACGACAGTTAGGGCGACACTGACTACTGGCACTATGGCTGACTAAAGGGACTCTCTATGACTATTCAAAACAAACACGAAAGCTATGCAACACTTAACACTCGGGAATTTAAGCTTCCTAAAAGCAAAAACACTAGGAACAACAAGTGACAAGTATGAAAAATACAGTTAATACTTAAATTGAGGTAGCTCGCTGCACAGCAGACGCGAAGCAAACGGCGGTTAGGGCGACACTGACTACTGGCACTATGGCTGACTAAAGGGACTCTCTCTGACTGTATTCAAAACAAACACGATATCTATTCAACACTATTAGTAGCACTCGACAATTTAAGCTTCCTAAAAGCAAAAACACACGGAACAACAAGTGACAAGCAAGAAAAATACAGTTAATACTTAAATTGAGGTAGCTCGCTGCATAGCAGACGCGAAGTAAACGGCGGTTAGGGCGACACTGACTACTGGCACTATGGCTGACTAAAGGGACTCTCCCTGACTGTATTCAAAACAAACACAAAATCTATTCAACACTATTAGCACTCGACAATTTAAGCTTCCTAAAAGCAAAAACACTAGGAACAACAAGTGACAAGTAAGAAGTAAGAAAAATACAGTTAATACTTAAATTAAGGTAGCTCGCCGCACAGCAGATGTGAAGTAGACGACAGTTAGGGCGACACTGACTACTGGCACTATGGCTGACAAAAGGGACTCTATGACTGTATTCAAAACAAACACGAAAGCTATGCAACACTTAACACTCGGTAATTTAAGCTTCCTAAAAGCAAAAACACACGGAACAACAAGTGACAAGTAAGAAAAATACAGTTAATACTTAAATTAAGGTAGCTCGCCGCACAGCAGATGTGAAGCAGACGCGAAGCAGACGACAGTTAGGGCGACACTGACTACTGGCACTATGGCTGACTAAAGGGACTCTCTATGACTGTATTCAAAAACAAACACGAAACCTATGCAACACTTAACACTCGGTAATTTAAGCTTCCTAAAAGCAAAAACACACGGAACAACAAGTGACAAGTATGAAAAATACAGTTAATACTTAAATTGAGGTAGCTCGCTGCATAGCAGACGCGAAGCAAACGGTGGTTAGGGCGACACTGACTACTGGCACTATGGCTGACTAAAGGGACTCTCTCTGACTGTATTCAAAACAAACACGAAATCTATTCAGCACTATTAGTAGCACTCGACAACTTAAGCTTCCTAAAAGCAAAAACACAGGGAACAACAAGTGACAAGTAAGAAGTAAGAAGTAAGAAAAATACAGTTAATAGTTAAATTATAGTAGCTCGCCGCACAGCAGATGTGAAGCAGACGACAGTTAGGGCGACACTGACTACTGGCACTATGGCTGACTAAAGGGACTCTCTCTGACTGTATTCAAAACAAACACGAAATCTATTCATACTATCAGTAGCACTCGACAATTTAAGCTTCCTAAAAGCAAAAACACAGGGAACAACAAGTGACAAGTAAGAAGTAAGAAAAATACAGTTAATACTTAAATTAAGGTAGCTCGCCGCACAGCAGATGTGAAGCAGACGACAGTTAGGGCGACACTGACTACTGGCACTATGGCTGACTAAAGGGACTCTCTCTGACTGTATTCAAAACAAACACGAAATCTATTCAACACTATTAGTAGCACTCGACAATTTAAGCTTCCTAAAAGCAAAAACACAGGGAACAACAAGTGACAAGTAAGAAGTATGAAGTAAGAAAAATACAGTTAATACTTAAATTAAAGTAGCTCGCCGCACAGCAGATGTGAAGCAGACGACAGTTAGGGCGACACTGACTACTGGCACTATGGCTGACTAAAGGGACTCTCTATGACTATTCAAAACAAACACGAAAGCTATGCAACACTTAACACTCGGTAATTTAAGCTTCCTAAAAGCAAAAACACACGGAACAACAAGTGACAAGAAAAACACAGTTAATACTTAAATTGAGGTAGCTCGCTGCATAGCAGACGCGAAGCACACGGCGGTTAGGGCGACACTTACTACTGGCACTATGGCTGACTAAAGGGACTCTCTCTGACTGTATTCAAAACAAACACGAAATCTATTCAACACAATTAGTAGCACTCGACAACTTAAGCTTCCTAAAAGCAAAAACACAGGGAACAACAAGTGACAAGTAAGAAGTAAGAAAAATACAGTTAATACTTAAATTAAGGTAGCTCGCCGCACAGCAGATGTGAAGCAGACGCGAAGCAGACAACAGTTAGTGCGACACTGACTACTGGCACTATGGCTGACTAAAGGGACTCTCTATGACTGTATTCAAAACAAACACGAAAGCTATGCAACACTTAACACTCGGTAATTTAAGCTTCCTAAAAGCAAAAACACTAGGAACAACAAGTGACAAGTATGAAAAATACAGTTAATACTTAAATTGAGGTAGCTCACTGCATAGCAGTCGCGAAGCAAACGGCGGTTAGGGCGACACTGACTACTGGCACTGTGGCTGACTAAAGGGACTCTCTATGACTGTATTCAAAACAAACACGATATCTATTCAACACTATTAGTAGCACTCGACAATTTAAGCTTCCTAAAAGCAAAAGCACTAGGAACAACAAGTGACAAGTAAGAAAAATACAGTTAATACTTAAATTAAGGTAGCTCGCCGCACAGCAGATGTGAAGCAGACGCGAAGCAGACGACAGTTAGGGCGACACTGACTACTGGCACTATGGCTGACTAAAGGGACTCTCTCTGACTGTATTCAAAACAAACACGAAAGCTATGCAACACTTAACACTCGGTAATTTAAGCTTCCTCAAAGCAAAAACACACGGAACAACAAGTGACAAGCAAGAAAAATACAGTTAATACTTAAATTGAGGTAGCTCGCTGCATAGCAGACGCGAAGCAAACGGCGGTTAGGGCGACACTGACTACTGGCACTATGGCTGACTAAAGGGACTCTCCCTGACTGTATTCAAAACAAACACAAAATCTATTCAACACTATTAGTAGCACTCGACAATTTAAGCTTCCTAAAAGCAAAAACACTAGGAACAACAAGTGACAAGTAAGAAGTAAGGAAAATACAGTTAATACTTAAATTAAGGTAGCTCGCCACATAGCAGATGTGAAGCAGACGCGAAGCAGACGACAGTTAGGGCGACACTGACTACTGGCACTATGGCTGACTAAAGGGACTCTCTCTGACTGTATTCAAAACAAACACGAAATCTATTCAACACTATTAGTAGCACTCGACAATTTAAGCTTCCTAAAAGCAAAAACACAGGGAACAACAAGTGACAAGTAAGAAGTAAGAAAAATACAGTTAATACTTAAATTAAGGTAGCTCGCCGCACAGCAGATGTGAAGCAGACGACAGTTAGGGCGACACTGACTACTGGCACTATGGCTGACTAAAGGGACTCTCTATGAGTGTATTCAAAACAAACACGAAAGCTATGCAACACTTAACACTCGGTAATTTAAGCTTCCTAAAAGCAAAAACACACGGAACAACAAGTGACAAGTATGAAAAATACAGTTAATACTTAAATTAAGGTAGCTCGCCGCACAGCAGATGCGAAGCAGACGGCAGTTAGGGCGACACTGACTACTGGCACTATGGCTGACTAAAGGGACTCTCTCTGACTGTATTCAAAACAAACACGAAATCTATTCAACACTATTAGTAGCACTCGACAATTTAAGCTTCCTAAAAGCAAAAACACAGGGAACAACAAGTGACAAGTAAGAAGTAAGAAAAATACAGTTAATACTTAAATTAAGGTAGCTCGCCGCACAGCAGATGTGAAGCAGACGACAGTTAGGGCGACACTGACTACTGGCACTATGGCTGACTAAAGGGACTCTATGACTGTATTCAAAACAAACACGAAAGCTATGCAACACTTAACACTCGGTAATTTAAGCTTCCTAAAAGCAAAAACACTAGGAACAACAAGTGACAAGTATGAAAAATACAGTTACTACTTAAATTAAGGTAGCTCGCCGCACAGCAGATGCGAAGCAGACGGCAGTTAGGGCGACACTGACTACTGGCACTATGGCTGACTAAAGGGACTCACTCTGACTGTATTCAAAACAAAAACGTAATCTATTCAACACTATTAGTAGCACTCGACAATTTAAGCTTCCTAAAAGCAAAAACACAGGGAACAACAAGTGACAAGTAAGAAGTAAGAAAAATACAGTTAATACTTAAATTAAGGTAGCTCGCCGCACAGCAGATGTGAAGCAGACGACAGTTAGGGCGACACTGACTACTGGCACTATGGCTGACTAAAGGGGCTCTCTATGGGTGTATTCAAAACAAACACGAAAGCTATGCAACACTTAACACTCGGTAATTTAAGCTTCCTAAAAGCAAAAACACACGGAACAACAAGTGACAAGTATGAAAAATACAGTTAATACTTAAATTAAGGTAGCTCGCCGCACAGCAGATGCGAAGCAGACGGCAGTTAGGGCGACACTGACTACTGGCACTATGGCTGACTAAAGGGGCTCTCTATGACTGTATTCAAAACAAACACGAAATCTATTCAACACTATTAGTAGCACTCGACAATTTAAGCTTCCTAAAAGCAAAAACACAGGGAACAACAAGTGACAAGTAAGAAGTAAGAAAAATACAGTTAATACTTAAATTAAGGTAGCTCGCCGCACAGCAGATGTGAAGCAGACGACAGTTAGGGCGACACTGACTACTGGCACTATGGCTGACTAAAGGGACTCTCTATGACTGTATTCAAAACAAACACGAAAGCTATGCAACGCTTAACACTCGGTAATTTAAGCTTCCTAAAAGCAAAAACACACGGAACAACAAGTGACAAGTATGAAAAATACAGTTAATACTTAAATTAAGGTAGCTCGCCGCACAGCAGATGTGAAGCAGACGACAGTTAGGGCGACACTGACTACTGGCACTATGGCTGACTAAAGGGACTCTCTATGACTGTATTCAAAACAAACACGAAAGCTATGCAACGCTTAACACTCGGTAATTTAAGCTTCCTAAAAGCAAAAACACACGGAACAACAAGTGACAAGTATGAAAAATACAGTTAATACTTAAATTAAGGTAGCTCGCCGCACAGCAGATGCGAAGCAGCCGGCAGTTAGGGCGACACTGACTACTGGCACTATGGCTGACTAAAGAGACTCTCTCTGACTGTATTCAAAACAAACACGAAATCTATTCAACACTATTAGTAGCACTCGACAATTTAAGCTTCCTAAAAGCAAAAACACAGGGAACAACAAGTGACAAGTAAGAAGTAAGAAAAATACAGTTAATACTTAAATTAAGGTAGCTCGTCGCACAGCAGATGCGAAGCAGACGGCAGTTAGGGCGACACTGACTACTGGCACTATGGCTGACTAAAGGGACTCTCTCTGACTGTATTCAAAACAAACACGAAATCTATTCAACACTATTAGTAGCACTCGACAATTTAAGCTTCCTAAAAGCAAAAACACAGGGAACAACAAGTGAGAAGTAAGAAGTAAGAAAAATACAGTTAATACTTAAATTAGGGTAGCTCGCCGCACAGCAGATGTGAAGCAGACGACAGTTAGGGCGACACTGACTACTGGCACTATGGCTGACTAAAGGGACTCTCTAAGACTGTATTCAAAACAAACACGAAAGCTATGCAACACTTAACACTCGGTAATTTAAGCTTCCTAAAAGCAAAAACACTAGGAACAACAAGTGACAAGTATGAAAAATACAGTTACTACTTAAATTAAGGTAGGTCGCCGCACAGCAGATGCGAAGCAGACGGCAGTTAGGGCGACACTGACTACTGGCACTATGGCTGACTAAAGGGACTCTCTATGACTGTATTCAAAACAAACACGAAAGCTATGCAACACTTAACACTCGGTAATTTAAGCTTCCTAAAAGCAAAAACACACGGAACAACAAGTGACAAGTATGAAAAATACAGTTAATACTTAAATTAAGGTAGCTCGCCACACAGCAGATGTGAAGCAGACGACAGTTAGGGCGACACTGACTACTGGCACTATGGCTGACTAAAGGGACTCTCTCTGACTGTATTCAAAACAAACACGAAATCTATTCAACACTATTAGTAGCACTCGACAATTTAAGCTTCCTAAAAGCAAAAACACAGGGAACAACAAGTGACAAGTAAGAAGTAAGAAAAATACAGTTAATACAAAATTAAGGTAGCTCGCCGCACAGCAGATGTGAAGCAGACGACAGTTAGGGCGACACTGACTACTGGCACTATGGCTGACTAAAGGGACTCTCTATGACTGTATTCAAAACAAACACGAAAGCTATGCAACACTTAACACTCGGTAATTTACGCTTCCTAAAAGCAAAAACACACGGAACAACAAGTGACAACTATGAAAAATACAGTTAATACTTAAATTAAGGTAGCTCGCCGCACAGCAGATGTGAAGCAGACGACAGTTAGGGCGACACTGACTACTGGCACTATGGCTGACTAAAGGGACTCTCTATGACTGTATTCAAAACAAACACAAAAGCTATGCAACACTTAACACTCGGTAATTTAAGCTTCCTAAAAGCAAAAACACACGGAACAACAAGTGACAAGTATGAAAAATACAGTTAATACTTAAATTAAGGTAGCTCGCCGCACAGCAGATGCGAAGCAGACGGCAGTTAGGGCGACACTGACTACTGGCACTATGGCTGACTAAAGGGACTCTCTCTGACTGTATTCAAAACAAACACGAAATCTATTCAACACTATTAGTAGCACTCGACAATTTAAGCTTCCTAAAAGCAAAAACACAGGGAACAACAAGTGACAAGTAAGAAGTAAGAAAAATACAGTTAATACTTAAATTAAGGTAGCTCGCCGCACAGCAGATGCGAAGCAGACGGCAGTTAGGGCGACACTGACTACTGGCACTATGGCTGACTAAAGGGACTCTCTCTGACTGTATTCAAAACAAACACGAAATCTATTCAACACTATTAGTAGCACTCGACAATTTAAGCTTCCTAAAAGCAAAAACACAGGGAACAACAAGTAACAAGTAAGAAGTAAGAAAAATACAGTTAATACTTAAATTAAGGGAGCTTGCTGCACAGCAGATGTGAAGCAGACGACAGTTAGGGCGACACTGACTACTGGCACTATGGCTGACTAAAGGGACTCTCTATGACTGTATTCAAAACAAACACGAAAGCTATGCAACACTTAACACTCGGTAATTTAAGCTTCCTAAAAGCAAAAACACCCGGAACAACAAGTGACAAGTATGAAAAATACAGTTAATACTTAAATTAAGGTAGCTCGCCGCACAGCAGATGCGAAGCAGACGGCAGTTAGGGCGACACTGACTACTGGCACTATGGCTGACTAAAGGGACTCTCTATGACTGTATTCAAAACAAACACGAAAGCTATGCAACGCTTAACACTCGGTAATTTAAGCTTCCTAAAAGCAAAAACACACGGAACAACAAGTGACAAGTATGAAAAATACAGTTAATACTTAAATTAAGGTAGCTCGCCGCACAGCAGATGTGAAGCAGACGACAGTTAGGGCGACACTGACTACTGGCACTATGGCTGACTAAAGGGACTCTCTATGACTGTATTCAAAACAAACACGAAAGCTATGCAACACTTAACACTGGGTAATTTAAGCTTCCTAAAAGCAAAAACACACGGAACAACAAGTGACAAGTATGAAAAATACAGTTAATACTTAAATTAAGGTAGCTCGCCGCACAGCAGATGCGAAGCAGACGGCAGTTAGGGCGACACTGACTACTGGCACTATGGCTGACTAAAGGGACTCTCTCTGACTGTATTCAAAACAAACACGAAATCTATTCAACACTATTAGTAGCACTCGACAATTTAAGCTTCCTAAAAGCAAAAACACAGGGAACAACAAGTGACAAGTAAGAAGTAAGAAAAATACAGTTAATACTTAAATTAAGGTAGCTCGCCGCACAGCAGATGTGAAGCAGACGACAGTTAGGGCGACACTGACTACTGGCACTATGGCTGACTAAAGGGACTCTCTATGAGTGTATTCAAAACAAACACGAAAGCTATGCAACACTTAACACTCGGTAATTTAAGCTTCCTAAAAGCAAAAACACTAGGAACAACAAGTGACAAGTATGAAAAATACAGTTAATACTTAAATTAAGGTAGCTCGCCGCACAGCAGATGCGAAGCAGACGGCAGTTAGGGCGACACTGACTACTGGCACTATGGCTGACTAAAGGGACTCTCTCTGACTGTATTCAAAACAAACACGAAATCTATTCAACACTATTAGTAGCACTCGACAATTTAAGCTTCCTAAAAGCAAAAACACAGGGAACAACAAGTAACAAGTAAGAAGTAAGAAAAATACAGTTAATACTTAAATTAAGGGAGCTTGCTGCACAGCAGATGTGAAGCAGACGACAGTTAGGGCGACACTGACTACTGGCACTATGGCTGACTAAAGGGACTCTCTATGACTGTATTCAAAACAAACACGAAAGCTATGCAACACTTAACACTCGGTAATTTAAGCTTCCTAAAAGCAAAAACACCCGGAACAACAAGTGACAAGTATGAAAAATACAGTTAATACTTAAATTAAGGTAGCTCGCCGCACAGCAGATGCGAAGCAGACGGCAGTTAGGGCGACACTGACTACTGGCACTATGGCTGACTAAAGGGACTCTCTATGACTGTATTCAAAACAAACACGAAAGCTATGCAACGCTTAACACTCGGTAATTTAAGCTTCCTAAAAGCAAAAACACACGGAACAACAAGTGACAAGTATGAAAAATACAGTTAATACTTAAATTAAGGTAGCTCGCCGCACAGCAGATGTGAAGCAGACGACAGTTAGGGCGACACTGACTACTGGCACTATGGCTGACTAAAGGGACTCTCTATGACTGTATTCAAAACAAACACGAAAGCTATGCAACACTTAACACTCGGTAATTTAAGCTTCCTAAAAGCAAAAACACACGGAACAACAAGTGACAAGTATGAAAAATACAGTTAATACTTAAATTAAGGTAGCTCGCCACACAGCAGATGTGAAGCAGACGACAGTTAGGGCGACACTGACTACTGGCACTATGGCTGACTAAAGGGACTCTCTCTGACTGTATTCAAAACAAACACGAAAGCTATGCAACACTTAACACTCGGTAATTTAAGCTTCCTAAAAGCAAAAACACCCGGAACAACAAGTGACAAGTATGAAAAATACAGTTAATACTTAAATTAAGGTAGCTCGCCGCACAGCAGATGCGAAGCAGACGGCAGTTAGGGCGACACTGACTACTGGCACTATGGCTGACTAAAGGGACTCTCTATGACTGTATTCAAAACAAACACGAAAGCTATGCAACGCTTAACACTCGGTAATTTAAGCTTCCTAAAAGCAAAAACACACGGAACAACAAGTGACAAGTATGAAAAATACAGTTAATACTTAAATTAAGGTAGCTCGCCGCACAGCAGATGTGAAGCAGACGACAGTTAGGGCGACACTGACTACTGGCACTATGGCTGACTAAAGGGACTCTCTATGACTGTATTCAAAACAAACACGAAAGCTATGCAACACTTAACACTGGGTAATTTAAGCTTCCTAAAAGCAAAAACACACGGAACAACAAGTGACAAGTATGAAAAATACAGTTAATACTTAAATTAAGGTAGCTCGCCGCACAGCAGATGCGAAGCAGACGGCAGTTAGGGCGACACTGACTACTGGCACTATGGCTGACTAAAGGGACTCTCTCTGACTGTATTCAAAACAAACACGAAATCTATTCAACACTATTAGTAGCACTCGACAATTTAAGCTTCCTAAAAGCAAAAACACAGGGAACAACAAGTGACAAGTAAGAAGTAAGAAAAATACAGTTAATACTTAAATTAAGGTAGCTCGCCGCACAGCAGATGTGAAGCAGACGACAGTTAGGGCGACACTGACTACTGGCACTATGGCTGACTAAAGGGACTCTCTATGACTGTATTCAAAACAAACACGAAAGCTATGCAACACTTAACACTCGGTAATTTAAGCTTCCTAAAAGCAAAAACACACGGAACAACAAGTGACAAGTATGAAAAATACAGTTAATACTTAAATTAAGGTAGCTCGCCGCACAGCAGATGCGAAGCAGACGGCAGTTAGGGCGACACTGACTACTGGCACTATGGCTGACTAAAGGGACTCTCTCTGACTGTATTCAAAACAAACACGAAATCTATTCAACACTATTAGTAGCACTCGACACTTTAAGCTTCCTAAAAGCAAAAACACAGGGAACAACAAGTGACAAGTAAGAAGTAAGAAAAATACAGTTAATACTTAAATTAAGGTAGCTCGCCGCACAGCAGATGTGAAGCAGACGACAGTTAGGGCGACACTGACTACTGGCACTATGGCTGACTAAAGGGACTCTCTATGAGAGAATTCAAAACAAACACGAAAGCTATGCAACACTTAACACTCGGTAATTTAAGCTTCCTAAAAGCAAAAACACTAGGAACAACAAGTGACAAGTATGAAAAATACAGTTACTACTTAAATTAAGGTAGGTCGCCGCACAGCAGATGCGAAGCAGACGGCAGTTAGGGCGACACTGACTACTGGCACTATGGCTGACTAAAGGGACTCACTCTGACTGTATTCAGAACAAAAACGTAATCTATTCAACACTATTAGTAGCACTCGACAATTTAAGCTTCCTAAAAGCAAAAACACAGGGAACAACAAGTGACAAGTAAGAAGTAAGAAAAATACAGTTAATACTTAAATTAAGGTAGCTCGCCGCACAGCAGATGTGAAGCAGACGACAGTTAGGGCGACACTGACTACTGGCACTATGGCTGACTAAAGGGGCTCTCTATGACTGTATTCAAAACAAACACGAAAGCTATGCAACACTTAACACTCGGTAATTTAAGCTTCCTAAAAGCAAAAACACACGGAACAACAAGTGACAAGTATGAAAAATACAGTTAATACTTAAATTAAGGTAGCTCGCCGCACAGCAGATTCGAAGCAGACGGCAGTTAGGGCGACACTGACTACTGGCACTATGGCTGACTAAAGGGGCTCTCTATGTCTGTATTCAAAACAAACACGAAATCTATTCAACACTATTAGTAGCACTCGACAATTTAAGCTTCCTAAAAGCAAAAACACAGGGAACAACAAGTGACAAGTAAGAAGTAAGAAAAATACAGTTAATACTTAAATTAAGGTAGCTCGCCGCACAGCAGATGCGAAGCAGACGGCAGTTAGGGCGACACTGACTACTGGCACTATGGCTGACTAAAGGGACTCTCTCTGACTGTATTCAAAACAAACACGAAATCTATTCAACACTATTAGTAGCACTCGACAATTTAAGCTTCCTAAAAGCAAAAACACAGGGAACAACAAGTGAGAAGTAAGAAGTAAGAAAAATACAGTTAATACTTAAATTAAGGTAGCTCGCCGCACAGCAGATGTGAAGCAGACGACAGTTAGGGCGACACTGACTACTGGCACTATGGCTGACTAAAGGGACTCTCTAAGACTGTATTCAAAACAAACACGAAAGCTATGCAACACTTAACACTCGGTAATTTAAGCTTCCTAAAAGCAAAAACACTAGGAACAACAAGTGACAAGTATGAAAAATACAGTTACTACTTAAATTAAGGTAGGTCGCCGCACAGCAGATGCGAAGCAGACGGCAGTTAGGGCGACACTGACTACTGGCACTATGGCTGACTAAAGGGACTCTCTATGACTGTATTCAAAACAAACACGAAAGCTATGCAACACTTAACACTCGGTAATTTAAGCTTCCTAAAAGCAAAAACACACGGAACAACAAGTGACAAGTATGAAAAATACAGTTAATACTTAAATTAAGGTAGCTCGCCACACAGCAGATGTGAAGCAGACGACAGTTAGGGCGACACTGACTACTGGCACTATGGCTGACTAAAGGGACTCTCTCTGACTGTATTCAAAACAAACACGAAATCTATTCAACACTATTAGTAGCACTCGACAATTTAAGCTTCCTAAAAGCAAAAACACAGGGAACAACTAGTGACAAGTAAGAAGTAAGAAAAATACAGTTAATACTTAAATTAAGGTAGCTCGCCGCACAGCAGATGCGAAGCAGACGGCAGTTAGGGCGACACTGACTACTGGCACTATGGCTGACTAAAGGGACTCTCTCTGACTGTATTCAAAACAAACACGAAATCTATTCAACACTATTAGTAGCACTCGACAATTTAAGCTTCCTAAAAGCAAAAACACAGGGAACAACAAGTGAGAAGTAAGAAGTAAGAAAAATACAGTTAATACTTAAATTAAGGTAGCTCGCCGCACAGCAGATGTGAAGCAGACGACAGTTAGGGCGACACTGACTACTGGCACTATGGCTGACTAAAGGGACTCTCTAAGACTGTATTCAAAACAAACACGAAAGCTATGCAACACTTAACACTCGGTAATTTAAGCTTCCTAAAAGCAAAAACACTAGGAACAACAAGTGACAAGTATGAAAAATACAGTTACTACTTAAATTAAGGTAGGTCGCCGCACAGCAGATGCGAAGCAGACGGCAGTTAGGGCGACACTGACTACTGGCACTATGGCTGACTAAAGGGACTCTCTATGACTGTATTCAAAACAAACACGAAAGCTATGCAACACTTAACACTCGGTAATTTAAGCTTCCTAAAAGCAAAAACACACGGAACAACAAGTGACAAGTATGAAAAATACAGTTAATACTTAAATTAAGGTAGCTCGCCACACAGCAGATGTGAAGCAGACGACAGTTAGGGCGACACTGACTACTGGCACTATGGCTGACTAAAGGGACTCTCTCTGACTGTATTCAAAACAAACACGAAATCTATTCAACACTATTAGTAGCACTCGACAATTTAAGCTTCCTAAAAGCAAAAACACAGGGAACAACAAGTGACAAGTAAGAAGTAAGAAAAATACAGTTAATACAAAATTAAGGTAGCTCGCCGCACAGCAGATGTGAAGCAGACGACAGTTAGGGCGACACTGACTACTGGCACTATGGCTGACTAAAGGGACTCTCTATGACTGTATTCAAAACAAACACGAAAGCTATGCAACACTTAACACTCGGTAATTTACGCTTCCTAAAAGCAAAAACACACGGAACAACAAGTGACAAGTATGAAAAATACAGTTAATACTTAAATTAAGGTAGCTCGCCGCACAGCAGATGTGAAGCAGACGACAGTTAGGGCGACACTGACTACTGGCACTATGGCTGACTAAAGGGACTCTCTATGACTGTATTCAAAACAAACACAAAAGCTATGCAACACTTAACACTCGGTAATTTAAGCTTCCTAAAAGCAAAAACACACGGAACAACAAGTGACAAGTATGAAAAATACAGTTAATACTTAAATTAAGGTAGCTCGCCGCACAGCAGATGCGAAGCAGACGGCAGTTAGGGCGACACTGACTACTGGCACTATGGCTGACTAAAGGGACTCTCTCTGACTGTATTCAAAACAAACACGAAATCTATTCAACACTATTAGTAGCACTCGACAATTTAAGCTTCCTAAAAGCAAAAACACAGGGAACAACAAGTGACAAGTAAGAAGTAAGAAAAATACAGTTAATACTTAAATTAAGGTAGCTCGCCGCACTGCAGATGTGAAGCAGACGACAGTTAGGGCGACACTGACTACTGGCACTATGGCTGACTAAAGGGACTCTCTCTGACTGTATTCAAAACAAACACGAAAGCTATGCAACACTTAACACTCGGTAATTTAAGCTTCCTAAAAGCAAAAACACACGGAACAACAAGTGACAAGTATGAAAAATACAGTTAATACTTAAATTAAGGTAGCTCGCCGCACAGCAGATGCGAAGCAGACGGCAGTTAGGGCGACACTAACTACTGGCACTATGGCTGACTAAAGGGACTCTCTCTGACTGTATTCAAAACAAACACGAAAGCTATGCAACACTTAACACTCGGTAATTTAAGCTTCCTAAAAGCAAAAACACACGGAACAACAAGTGACAAGTATGAAAAATACAGTTAATACTTAAATTAAGGTAGCTCGCCGCACAGCAGATGCGAAGCAGACGGCAGTTAGGGCGACACTGACTACTGGCACTATGGCTGACTAAAGGGACTCTCTCTGACTGTATTCAAAACAAACACGAAATCTATTCAACACTATTAGTAGCACTCGACAATTTAAGCTTCCTAAAAGCAAAAACACAGGGAACAACAAGTGACAAGTAAGAAGTAAGAAAAATACAGTTAATACTTAAATTAAGGTAGCTCGCCGCACTGCAGATGTGAAGCAGACGACAGTTAGGGCGACACTGACTACTGGCACTATGGCTGACTAAAGGGACTCTCTATGACTGTATTCAAAACAAACACAAAAGCTATGCAACACTTAACACTCGGTAATTTAAGCTTCCTAAAAGCAAAAACACACGGAACAACAAGTGACAAGTATGAAAAATACAGTTAATACTTAAATTAAGGTAGCTCGCCGCACAGCAGATGCGAAGCAGACGGCAGTTAGGGCGACACTGACTACTGGCACTATGGCTGACTAAAGGGACTCTCTCTGACTGTATTCAAAACAAACACGAAATCTATTCAACACTATTAGTAGCACTCGACAATTTAAGCTTCCTAAAAGCAAAAACACAGGGAACAACAAGTGACAAGTAAGAAGTAAGAAAAATACAGTTAATACTTAAATTAAGGTAGCTCGCCGCACAGCAGATGTGAAGCAGACGACAGTTAGGGCGACACTGACTACTGGCACTATGGCTGACTAAAGGGACTCTCTATGACTGTATTCAAAACAAACACGAAAGCTATGCAACACTTAACACTCGGTAATTTAAGCTTCCTAAAAGCAAAAACACACGGAACAACAAGTGACAAGTATGAAAAATACAGTTAATACTTAAATTAAGGTAGCTCGCCGCACAGCAGATGCGAAGCAGACGGCAGTTAGGGCGACACTAACTACTGGCACTATGGCTGACTAAAGGGACTCTCTCTGACTGTATTCAAAACAAACACGAAATCTATTCAACACTATTAGTAGCACTCGACAATTTAAGCTTCCTAAAAGCAAAAACACAGGGAACAACAAGTAACAAGTAAGAAGTAAGAAAAATACAGTTAATACTTAAATTAAGGGAGCTTGCTGCACAGCAGATGTGAAGCAGACGACAGTTAGGGCGACACTGACTACTGGCACTATGGCTGACTAAAGGGACTCTCTATGACTGTATTCAAAACAAACACGAAAGCTATGCAACACTTAACACTCGGTAATTTAAGCTTCCTAAAAGCAAAAACACCCGGAACAACAAGTGACAAGTATGAAAAATACAGTTAATACTTAAATTAAGGTAGCTCGCCGCACAGCAGATGCGAAGCAGACGGCAGTTAGGGCGACACTGACTACTGGCACTATGGCTGACTAAAGGGACTCTCTCTGACTGTATTCAAAACAAACACGAAATCTATTCAACACTATTAGTAGCACTCGACAATTTAAGCTTCCTAAAAGCAAAAACACAGGGAACAACAAGTGACAAGTAAGAAGTAAGAAAAATACAGTTAATACTTAAATTAAGGTAGCTCGCCGCACAGCAGATGTGAAGCAGACGACAGTTAGGGCGACACTGACTACTGGCACTATGGCTGACTAAAGGGACTCTCTATGACTGTAATCAAAACAAACACGAAAGCTATGCAACACTTAACACTCGGTAATTTAAGCTTCCTAAAAGCAAAAACACTAGGAACAACAAGTGACAAGTATGAAAAATACAGTTAATACTTAAATTAAGGTAGCTCGCCGCACAGCAGATGTGAAGCAGACGGCAGTTAGGGCGACACTGACTACTGGCACTATGGCTGACTAAAGGGACTCTCTCTGACTGTATTCAAAACAAAAACGAAATCTATTCAACACTATTAGTAGCACTCGACAATTTAAGCTTCCTAAAAGCAAAAACACAGGGAACAACAAGTGACAAGTAAGAAGTAAGGAAAATACAGTTAATACTTAAATTAAGGTAGCTCGCCGCACAGCAGATGTGAAGCAGACGACAGTTAGGGCGACACTGACTACTGGCACTATGGCTGACTAAAGGGGCTCTCTATGACTGTATTCAAAACAAACACGAAAGCTATGCAACACTTAACACTCGGTAATTTAAGCTTCCTAAAAGCAAAAACACACGGAACAACAAGTGACAAGTGTGAAAAATACAGTTAATACTTAAATTAAGGTAGGTCGCCGCACAGCAGATGCGAAGCAGACGGCAGTTAGGGCGACACTGACTACTGGCACTATGGCTGACTAAAGGGGCTCTCTATGACTGTATTCAAAACAAACACGAAATCTATTCAACACTATTAGTAGCACTCGACAATTTAAGCTTCCTAAAAGCAAAAACACAGGGAACAACAAGTGACAAGTAAGAAGTAAGAAAAATACAGTTAATACTTAAATTAAGGTAGCTCGCCGCACAGCAGATGTGAAGCAGACGACAGTTAGGGCGACACTGACTACTGGCACTATGGCTGACTAAAGGGGCTCTCTCTGACTGTATTCAAAACAAACACGAAAGCTATGCAACACTTAACACTCGGTAATTTAAGCTTCCTAAAAGCAAAAACACACGGAACAACAAGTGACAAGTATGAAAAATACAGTTAATACTTAAATTAAGGTAGCTCGCCGCACAGCAGATGTGAAGCAGACGACAGTTAGGGCGACACTGACTACTGGCACTATGGCTGACTAAAGGGACTCTCTATGACTGTATTCAAAACAAACACGAAAGCTATGCAACGCTTAACACTCGGTAATTTAAGCTTCCTAAAAGCAAAAACATACGGAACAACAAGTGACAAGTATGAAAAATACAGTTAATACTTAAATTAAGGTAGCTCGCCGCACAGCAGATGTGAAGCAGACGACAGTTAGGGCGACACTGACTACTGGCACTATATCTGACTAAAGGGACTCTCTATGACTGTATTCAAAACAAACACGAAAGCTATGCAACGCTTAACACTCGGTAATTTAAGCTTCCTAAAAGCAAAAACACACGGAACAACAAGTGACAAGTATGAAAAATACAGTTAATACTTAAATTAAGGTAGCTCGCCACACAGCAGATGTGAAGCAGACGACAGTTAGGGCGACACTGACTACTGGCACTATGACTGACTAAAGGGACTCTCTCTGACTGTATTCAAAACAAACACGAAATCTATTCAACACTATTAGTAGCACTCGACAATTTAAGCTTCCTAAAAGCAAAAACACAGGGAACAACAAGTGACAAGTAAGAAGTAAGAAAAATACAGTTAATACTTAAATTAAGGGAGCTTGCTGCACAGCAGACGCGAAGCAGACGGCAGTAAGGGCGCCACTGACTAATGGCACTATGGCTGACTAAAGGGACTCTCTCTGACTGTTTTCAAAACAAACACGAAATCTATTCAACATTATTAGTAGCACTCGACAATTTAAGCATCCGAAAAGCAAAAACACACGGAACAACAAGTGACAAGTAAGAAAAATACAGTTAATATTTAAATTAAGGGAGCTCGCTGCACAGCAGTCGCGAAGCAGACGCGAAGCAGACGACAGTTAGGGCGACACTGACTACTGGCACTATGGCTGACTAACGGGACTCTCGCTGACTGTATTGAAAACAAACACGAAATCTATGCAACACTGTTAGTAGCACTCGACAATTTAAGCTTCCTAAAAGCAAAAACACGCGGAACAAGAAGTGACAAGTAAGAAAAATACAGTTTCTTGCACACCGAGCAATTACGCTGTTGGAATCAACATAGATTTTGTTAGCAACGATGGTTTGAAATGCCTTTTGTTCTACTCTCAAGACTGTAATCAGGGGAGCCCTGCTAGATGTTGTGTTTCTGTCGACACAGTTCCACGCAGTTTCCTACTAAACAAAACTAGGCCGTCCGTTGTGACCGAGCGGTCCTAGGCTCTCCAGTCCGGAACCGTGCTGCTGTTCTGTCGCATGTTCGAATTTTTGTGAGGTTAGTTAGGTTTTAGTATTTCTAAGTCTAGGGGACTGATGGCCTCAGATGTTAAGTGCCATGTGCTCAGAGCCATCTGAACCATTTTTTGAAACAAAACTAAACTTTCGGAATGTATAAGCCTGCACGTCATTATCATGAAGATTTCCTAGGATTCAGCCCTGCTTGGTGCTGTGTTTCTCTCGACACACTTCTACATAGTCACCTAGTAAACAAAACTAGACTTATGAAATGTATGAGCCTGCATGTGATTATAATGAAGATTTCATAGAATTCAGCATGACATTGTCAGTGAGGAGAGACAAGTCAGAAGTGAAGACAGCATCCTGTCTATCTTATACTGGTGTACTAACATGAGTGTTTGTCTCACTCCACGCGTGTTTTGTTGACAACATTCGCACAATGCACGAAAGTTCTTGAAAATGACCACATGATTGAAATCAGAGGATAATGGCATGAAGGTACTTTATTTTAATCAATAGACAGTCTATATGGAACATAGCATCTTTCGATAAATTTTTTCATGCTAAGATCACAAGTTGGAGAAAAAGCATTTGATAAATAAATGTTATGTAATGTTAGTAAACAGATGAAAAGACCACATACCTTTGGCTACACAATCTGTGTAATGAGGTAATGCTGTGAATCATGGAGGAGCATCAGACTATAGATATTTAAGGCAGAACGTCCACATAAATCTGGCACCACCATATAGGTTCGTGGGAAGCACCATGAGGAACTGCAATTCGTTTGGGAAGCATGTCACTTATCAAACTGTCGCTCGAGTAATCATTTCTCGAGGGTTCGTCTGTATCTTAGTGGACAGTTAAAGTAGTCAAAGAGGTTCTGCTTGATAGCGGAAGCAAGACTTACGAAAAATCGAAGTTTCATAGGATTTTTCGACCAAGGAAAATCGTTCAACAATGTCAAATTATTCAAGATGTTTTAAATTTTCAGGAATGTAAGTGTAAGTTAAAGGGAATGATGTGTCGTTCGTCTGTATCATACAGGTTGGTGCATGAGTTCGTAGCGTTTTTGTCTTGCTGGTTGGTTACTACGGGTTTATTTAACAATTGGCAATTTTTATTTGTAGTTCACTCTTGCTATTCGCGTTTACGTATTGTCATTTATCGTCTCGAGATAGTGAGTGGAGCTGCGAATGCTAGAAATTGGAGTGCCAAGTGGAGAAATCGGAACATATCCGACGTACTGTTCTGTTTGAGTTCAATAGACAGGCGACCGCAGCGGAGACAGACAGAAATATCTGGGCTGTGTATGGGGGTAATGCCAGTGGACAGAGCACCACAGCAAATGGTTTTCGCGCTTAAAAGAGGACCGTTTTGACATTAGTGGCTTCACATTCAGCAAGACCTTGGACATTAATTCAGAACGATCCTATTCTCTATAATCGAGAGGTGGCAAATGTGATGAACTGTGATCATTCCACCACCGTGTGGCACTTGGGTGCATCTCTGCTTGCTCGTCATCAGTTGGCTTGTGAATAACAACTATAATTCCTGGTGACGAGAAATGGTCTCTTTACGCTAACATAAGGAAAAGAAAAGAATGATTGAGGCGAAACAAAGCAACAACTCCCCTGACAAAGAGCTACTCGCAGCCAGGAAACATAATGTTGTGGATATGGCGGAAGAGCGAGGGAGTGGTGTACTACGCATTTGGTTATCAGTCGTGTGATATGTAGTGTTGACATGTGTAGTAAGCAAATGAGACATTTTCAGTCGCAATCCAAGAACGACGAGCTGGCAAACTGAGTGAAGTGATGCTACTCCACGATAACGCCTCCACGTATAATGTTAGACTGACAAGAAAGACTGTAAAGAGGCAGGTTGGGAAGTCATTCCGCACGCACCTTATTCACCTAATCTTACGCCCTCAGATTTTCATCTTTTCCGCTCTCTATCGAACAGCGTTCAAGGAACTTCGTTTCCGGATGAAAAATGCGCTCCGAACAAGGCTCGATGAGTTCTTCGTCTCAAAACCACGTGATTTCTGCAGTCTCGTTGGGAGACTGTTGTAAATAGTGAAGCAGAAAATATTATTGATGATGAAACTCTCCGTTATTGTATCTGTTGTGTTTATTAAACGGATGGAAAAATACCATGAACTTATGTACTAACCTATTAGTTACAAATATGTTACTGTGTTTCTCCCTCCTTCTTCGTTTTCCAGGTTAGAAACGGCTTCTGTAACACAAGGTTCGTGATTTTAAATTATCGTTTGGTGTTAACTTATGCCTTATAAATGACCAAGTGATAACGCCTGAAGCTCCATGAGGCTTTTGCAGGCGACACTTTGTCTGCAAGAAGGCGGTAACGCCGCAAGACTGTGACGCATGTCGGCCACTAAAGTGCCGACAGGTATCGTAAATCGAACCACATTAAGCTCCCCCAGACTAAAATGATAAAGAGAGCCATTTAGTTAGAATAATGTCAACATTTAGTAGACATGAAAGCATATTCCTTATTTTCTTCTCTACCAAGACGGTAATGGTAGATAAGTTCTTCTCTTAGCGACTTATAGCAATTCCGTCAACTTTCAAGTGGAATTCCAGAATGAGATTTTCACTCAGTAGCGGTGCGCTGACGTGAAACTTCCTGCCAGTTTAAAACTGTGTGTCGGACCGAGACTCGAACTCGGGACCTTTGCTTTTCGCGGTCAAGTGCTCTGCCATCTGAGCCACCCACGCCCGACTCACGACTCGTCTTCACAGCTTCAGTTCTGCCAGTACCTCGTCTCCTACCTTCCAAATCTCACAGAACCTCAGTTTCGCGGAAGTGCTTCTGTGAGATTTGGAAGGTAGGAAACAAAACAGTGTGTGTGCCATAAGTACGCCCTTCCTCCTCGGCCGTACAATCGCGTCTCTTTACGATCCTTTTTTACTTTCATAGACATTAAATAAAGATGCTACTCTTCAAGTATCGCTGGAAATCAGTTGTTTCAAGAACATTAACTATATCCTTTACACTAATTATATTAATAAAGTACTTTAACTGCGGTTTACAACCTCTAAAAATGTCAATATTTATGTGACGTACCGTCATACTCTATATCGTTCCTCTGGCGAACGGCACGCGGGAAAAACATTTTTCTGTGCGCGTCCTGATTTCTCTTATTCTATCGTGATGATAATTTCTCCCTATGTAAGCAGGTGTCAACAGAATGTTTTCGCAATCGGAGGAGAAAACTGGTGATTGAAATTCCATGAGCAGATCCCGCCGCAACGAAAAACGCCTTTGTTTTAAAGATTGCCACTCCAATTCGGGTATCATGTCTGTGACACTATCTCCCCTATTTCGCGATAATTCAAAACTAGCTGCCCTTCTTTGTACTTTTTCGATGTCATCCATCAGTCCCACCTGATGCGGATCCCACATCGCACGGCAATACTCTAGAGTAGGCCGGACAAGCGTGGCGTAAGCGGTCTCTTGAGTAGACATGTTGTACCTTCTAAGTGTCCTGCCAGTGAATCGCAGTTGCTCTACCCACAATATTATCTATGTGATCGTTCCAATTTAGGTTCTTTTTAATTGTAATCCGAAGTATTTAGTTGAATTTACAGCCTTCATGAAACTTCCTGGCAGATTAAAACTGTGTGCCCGACCGAGACTCGAACTCGGGACCTTTGCCTTTCGCGGGCAAGTTCTCTACCAACTGAGCTACCCAAGCACGACTCACGCCCCGTCCTCACAGCTTTACTTCTGCCAGTACCTCATCTCCTACCTTCCAAACTTTACAGAAGCTATCCTGCGAACATTGCAGAACTAGCACTTCTGAAAGAAAGGATATTGCGGAGACATGGCTTAGCCACAGCCTGGGGGATGTTTCCAGAATGAGATTTTCACTCTGCAGCGGAGTGTGCGCTGATATGAAACTTGGTAGAGCACTTGCCCGCGAAACGCAAAGGTCACGAGTTCGAGTCTCGGTCTGGCACACAGTTTTAATCTGCCAGGAAGTTTCATATCAGCGCACACTCCGCTGTAGATTGAAAATCTCATTCTGGAAACATCCCCCAGGCTGTGGCTAAGCCATGTCTCCGCAGTATCCTTTCTTTCAGGAGTGCTAGTTCTGCAAGGTTCGCAGGAGAGTTTCTGTAAAGTTTGGAAGGTAGGACACGAGATACTGGCAGAACTGAAGCTGTGAACGCGGGTCTTGAGTCGGGATTGGGTAGCTCAGATGGTAGAGCACTTGCCCGCGAAAGGCAAAGGTCCCGAGTTCGAGTCTCGGCCCGACACACAGTTTCAATCTGCCAGGAAGTTTCTTCAAATGGAATTGTGCAGCATATCTTCTATTAAGTAGTTCTACCCATCAGTCTTGGACAAGAAAAGTTTGCGAAGCTGTAGGTGCTTTCTTTGTCTAAGTTGGCAATAACAAGGTAACGAAAAAATCACGTTGAGGCGGCAACCGCTAGAAGGATGAGAACGGGATCGATATCCAAGAGAGACTTCTCCTTTAGCGGCATTCGCGTGTGGACGCTGGTTGGTTCAAATGGCTCGGAGCACTATAGGACTTAACTTCTAGGTCATCAGTCCCCTAGAACTTAGAACTACTTAAACCTAACTAACGTAAGGACATCACAAACATCCATGCCCGAGGCAGGATTCGAACCTGCGACCGTAGCGGTCGCGCAGTGGACTCTGGTGCAGCTAGTGTACCCAGACATAGATTGGTCCGACGTGAGAAGCTGGCATGTATCCTCTGTACAGACTTTTGTGTCCTATTCAACTGATTATAATATTGCGGTCGCTGAAATGTTTTTATTACCGGTTTTATTCGGTCGCTGCATAAGTTTGTTGCGCCTCTACTTTGCTTGTTGATCTTCTTCTTCTGTGCAGATGCACACATATTCCCCGAACTCTTACGGGACTTCGTAAGACTGTCTTCCACGAGTAATGAGTGTGTTGGGGTGGGACACTACGAATGTAGTGTGTGGACATACAAGGTGAGAATTTGGATCTCGCGGGAGGCGTGCGGCGAGATAGTCCCTGCATCCGCAGTATCTTCTGTGCCCTCGGTAGGCCAGATGGCTTGCGGCACGGTAGCTCAGCGTGTTCCGCATCAGGTGCGAGGGTAAATGAAAACAAAAGTAAACTTCTAAATATAAAGCGGCATGCTAACTTGCGCATTGAGTGGGCGAACCATGTTAATGAACACAAAGCTCTTGGAATGGCATTGACAACCCCCCTTTTAAAAATGATAGCAATAAATTGGCGGGAGTTGGCAAGAAAAATCAAGGGAGCTTCGATTGAAAACTGTCAACGTAGCATAGACCAGAGAATACTGTTTATCAACACGTATATTTTATACAAGGCCTACTACATAGCACAGGTTCTCCCCATTTCATCAATGGTGGCGAAGACGATCACGTCCACCTTAGAAAAGTTCTTGTCGTAAGGGGAATAGTTTCGAGTGCCGGTGAAGACAGCAGTTTTGGATCCAAGCAATGGAAGAATGGGTCTAACCGACATCAAGTTTAAAGCGATGGCATTGTATGTCAAACGAACATGGAGCATAATGTGTAATGATCCAGGGTGCATTACAGCAAAACTATACGATATTGTCAGGCCAGAAAGTGTAGAGCCGCCGATAAATATACAAAAAATAAGTTTTAAGCTAAAACACATCAGGGAGTATTATCTTGAACTAAGTTATCTCAGCAAAAAGCTTTTAAACTCCAAAACTGTTACAGCAAAGGGGATTTTAGCTGAAAGACGGAAATATGAAAGGAAAAATAACATAGAAACTAAATATGCTGGAATAGCATGTAATGTAGTCTGGAAAAACATCAGTAGTGATGGTTTTTTTCGGCTGACGTGAGAACAGCGTGGTACAAGGTAGTCAGTAACATCATCAGCACTAATGAGCGTCTCTTTGCCATCGGTTTAAGTGACACTAACCTCTGCAGCAAATGAAACCTCGTCGATAGTGTGCCTCATCGTTACACATGTGGAGATCGGATTATCAACTAGAGGTGGACCAGAGAGAAAATTGCTCAAATAACAAGAACTTCAGCAAACAGTGTACCGACTAACATTAACATTTTCTTCAGACCAGAGGAAAGTTACTACCCTCAGCCAAAAAATAACGCAGTGATTTGGTTGATGGGCAAATATACAAGTTACGTTTTTAACAATATTGGGAGCGATGAACATATTGAATACAAGATGTATATGGAAAATGAATTCGAGAAAATACTAAAATATCAGAATCACAATAATAAATATGGTAAAATGCTCCGAATTGTCTTCAACAGAATGGGTATAGGTTAGGAACTGGATTCCTAGTAGAGAGAAAGAGAATGGGTTGGGCCACGCTCCCGACCCTAACCTCACCTGCAAGTCACACATGAAAAATAAATCAGTAGCACAGCAGATACAAGAGTATGGAGACAAACATCTGGTGTCTGATATAAAGGAAGATCTTGAACTCCCTAAAGATGCGTTTAGAAGGCTGGAACTGACAAAAATAACAAGGTAGTAAAGGATTTTGCGATGTCGCTGTTCGGGACAGCTCTTCTGTCCACGTAATTTACCCTGGTAGTAACACACATCAAGGATTTACTGAAAGATTAATTTAGGTCTGGGAAATGATGACGGGGAATTTCAGGCTGCATGCTGAACTGCCACCGGCTGAAGGTGACAGTGAAGATGCTAAATTGTGCTACTGCTAAAGACTGAATATGACTCCTCATTCTTTGAATGCTGTAATTTATGACTGCAATTATCTGTCACCTTATTTATGTCATTTCATTGTAGCCATTTTTGTTACTGTTTTTGTGGAATTAAAAAAACGCGTGTTCGGTCAGAGGGTTAGCTGCCTTCTGTAACAAAAAAACTGAGTTAATCGACCAACAACGAACTTAAAGGGATATCTTACGACGTCCGTCCCGAGCAGATGCAACGAACAAAAGCGAACAAACGAGAACTTAAAAAAAAGAAAAAAAAGAAAAACAGGATGGGTAGAGCGTCTGCCATGTGAGCAAGAGATCCCGGGTTTGAGTCCCGGTGGAGTCACACATTTGCACCTGTCACTGTTGTTATACGCTACTGGCCATTAAAATTGCTACACCAAGAAGAAATGCGGATAATAAACGGGTATTCATTAGACAAATATGTTATACTAAACCTGGCATGCGATTACATTTTCGTGCAATTTGGGTGCATAGATCCTGAGAAATCAGTACCCAGAACAACCACCTCTGGCCGTAATAACGACCTTGATACCCCTAGGCATTGAGTCAAACATAGCTTGGATGGAGTGTACAGGTACAGCTGCCCATGCAGCTTCAGCACGATACCACAGTTCACTGGCGTATTGTGACGAGAAAGTTGCTCGGCTACCATTGATCAGACATTTTCAATCGGTGAGATATCTGGAGAATGTGCTGGCCAGGGCAGCAGTCGAACATTTTCCCTATCCAGAAAGGACCGTATAGGATCTGCCACATGCGGTCGTGCATTATCCTGCTGAAATGTAGGGTTTCGCAAGGATCGAGTGAAGCGTAGAGCCACGGGTCGTAAGACATCTGAAATGTAACGTGCACTGTTCAAAGTGACGTCAATGCGAACAAGAGGTGACTGAGACGTGTAACCAATGGCACCCCATACCATCACGCCGGGTGATACGCCAGTATGGCGATGAGGAATACACGGTTCCAATGTGCGTTCACCACACTGTCGCCAAACACGGATGCGACCATCATGATGCTTTAAACAGAACCTGGATTCATCCGAAAAAATTACGTTTTGCCATTCGTGCACCCAGGTTCGTGATTGAGTACACCATCACAGGCGCTCCTGTCTGTGATGCAGCATCAAGAGTAACCGCAGCCATGGTCTCCGAGCTGATAGTCCATGCTGCTGCAAACGTCGTCGAACTGTCCGTGCACATGGTTGTTGTCTTGCAAACGTCCCAATCTGTTGACTCAAGTATCGAGACGTGACTGCACGATCCGTTACAGCCATGCGCATAAGATGCCTGTCATCTCGACTGCTAGTGATACGAGGCTGTTGGGATCCAGCAAGGCGTTCCGTATTACCGCCCTGAACCCAACGATTCCATATTCTGCTAACAGTCATTGGATCTCGACCAACGCGAGCAGCAATGTCGCGATAAGATAAACCGCAATCGCGATAGGCTACAATCCGACCTTCTTCAAAGTCGGAAACGTGATGTTACGCATTTCTCCTCCTTACACGAGGCATCACAACAACATATCACCATGCAACGCCGGTCAACTGCTGTTTGTGTATGAGAAATCGGTTGGAAACTTTCCTCATGTCAGCGCGTTGTAGGTGTCGACACCGGCGCCAACCTTGTGTGAATGCTCTGAAAAGCTAATCATTTGTATATCACAGCATCTTCTTCCTGTCGGTTAAATTTCGCGTCTGTAGCACGTCATCTTCGTCGTGTAGCAATTTTAATTGCCAGTATTGTATATCAATGCCCGTCATTAACGGAAGGTATTAAATGTATTGTAATTTCGATGCACTAAATATCTGAAGATCTCATTATTCTTGTACATACCAACCAGTACTTGCTGCACCCTTCTGATAAAGATTATTTAAATGAATTAATAAGTGGCTCGCTTACTACCAGGGGCGTTTAATTACTAATGAAACAGATTTTTTTCTCGATCAATTTCGGTCGAAAAAATGCAAAATTTGTTGTGGGACTTCGTGGAATACACCCACAGCTGTCTGTTTAATTTCATAAAGTTCTGTTAGGTGGCGGCGCTATTCGTAGCCTTCGAAATGGCATCTGTAACAGAGCTGCATTAAAAGCAGAGAGCCGTCTTTGAGTTCTTTTTGACGGAAAACAAGGGCATCACAGATATTCATAGGCGTTTGCAGAATGTCTAGGGAGACCTGGCAGTCAACAAAAGTACGGTGAATTCGTTGGGCAAGACGTCTGTCATCATGTCAACAAGGTCCCGCGTGGCGCCGGCCGCAAACAGCTGTGACTCCCACAATGATCGATCGGGCGGACACCCTCATTCGAGGTGATCAACTCTTCACCATCGAACACCTCGCAGCTCAACAGGAAATCTTTGTTGGCAGAGCTGAAAGCTCGTCCACCAGTTGGGGTGCTCAAAGGTAGGTTCTCAACACCGCCTAACAAAAGACCATTAAGAGCGACGAGGAACTGCTTACGCGTTACAAGGATGATCGATATAATTTTTTGTCGAACATCGTCACGGGCGATGAAACATGGGTTCTCCCCTCTCTCTCAGTCGTCTTGTAGCTCTTAACGTGGTCTGGCATTTTATGTGATTGATTTTACTGATGTGACAAGATCTTGATTTTAGGGGCCTTAACTTCCACAAATGGATGTTCAGATCGTTGTCGACACACTTCACTTGGGAGATGTTAGATCGCTTTACTGACTGACTGTTTGCTAACGTGAAGTTTGTAACTACTATTTTTCCTATGTTGGTATACATCATGTTATTTGTGGCGTGCTTACGCTTGTTGCAGACAGCAGTTTCTGTATAGTGACACGTAATATGACACTTAATATTGGCCCATGAGGTTTTTGGTTGTAATTTATGTTGTCACATTGTATGCAGGTTTCTTGTCTTTGTCGCAGTGAATGCAGGTATCTTGTCTTTCTGAAGACGACGTGTTTAAATCGCTTGAAACCATCGTTAAGGTTAACTGAATACCACCATTTATTGCAGTGGTTGGCTGTCTTATTCACCAGCTGAAATGAAATACATCCGCAAAGAAGAGGCCTACAAAAAGCAACCGATTCTTGATTACTGTTTATGAGTGTGAGACACTTACCTAATCGGATTAACAAAATAGGTAGAGAATATCCAACAAAGAGCGGCACCTTTAGTCAAGGGATGTTTAATCGGCGCGAGAGCGTTACGAAGACAGATCGGAATATCCGTACGATTTAGCATGCCGCTTCCCGGATTAGGGGAGGCGCACTGCCCTCGCATCGACGGGGGCGAGTGTGCTGGCCAACCTGGACGTGGTTTTTAGGTGGTTTTCCGCATCTGAGTAGATTTTTTTTCTTCTTCTTCTTCTTTTGATCAGTCTTCTGACTGGTTTGATACGGCCCGTCACGAATTCCTCTCCTGTGCTAACCTTCATCTCAGAGTATCGCTTGCAACCTACGTCCTCAATTATTTGCTGAATGTATTCCAATCTCTGTCTTCCTCTACAGTTTTTGCCCTTCACAATTCTCTCTAGTGCCACGCAAGTCATTCTCTCATGTTTTAACGAATATCCTATCATACTGTCCCTTCTCCTTATCAGTGTTTTCCACATATTCCTTTCCTTTCCGATTCTGCGCAGAACCTCCTCATTCTTTACCTTATCAGTCCACCTAATTTTCTACATTCGTCTGTAGCACCACATCTCAAATGCTTCCATTCTCTTCTGTTCCTGTTTTCGCACAGTCCATTTTTTACCACCATACAATGCTGTTACATTCTCAGAAATTTGTTCCTCCAATTTAGACCGATATTTCATATTAGTAGACTTCTCTTGGCCAGAAATGCCTTTTTTTGCCATAGCGAGTCTGCTTTTGATGTCCTCCTTGCTCTGTCCGTCATTGGCTATTTTACTGCTTACGCAGTAGAAGTCCTTAACTTCATCTAGAACGTGACCAACAATCCTGATGTTAAGCTTCTCGCTGTTCTCATTTCTGCTTCTTATCATTACTGTCGTCTTTCTTCGTCTTATTCTCATTCCGTATTCTGTATTCATTTCTCGCTGTTGTCATTTCTAATACTTCTCATTACCTTCGCCTTTCTTCGATTTACTCTCAATCCATACTCTTGCACTCATTAGACGGTTCAGCAGATCATATAATTCTTCTTCACTTTCACTCAGGATAGCAATGTCACCATATGAATATATGATACCCACGTCCCACGTGAATTAGATTGATAAACGTTCCCAAATGGGACAAATCTTCTTCTTTAGTGTTCAACCCTGAGGTTGGTTTGCAGCAGAGCGCCATTCCTCTCTTCTGTCTGCTTTCCTCTTCATTTCCACATATGTGTTACATCCAACGTCATTCATGATCTGTTGCATGTATGATATCCTTGGTCGCCCCCGCCGATTCCTTCCCTCAATAACTCCTTCTGCTATTGTTCCAGTGATATTGTTGCGTCGTAGGATGTGCCCTACAAGTTTGTCTCTTCTTGTTTGGATGTGCCTCCACAGAGATCTGGTTTCCTGTACTCTTCTAAGCACCTCTTCATTTGTTACTTTGTCTGTCCAGCTGATCTTCATCATCCTTCTATAGCACCACATCTCCAGGGCCTCTAGCCGTCTTCTCTCTGCTCTTCCAACTGTCCAAGTTTCACATCCATATAGGGCCACACTCCAAACGAAACCTTTCATGATGCGTTTCCTTATTTTCAGACTGATGTTGTTGCTGGTGAGTAAGTTCCTTCTCCGATTAAATGCAATTTTGGCCTTTTGTATTCTGGTCGCAATTTCTTTCCGGCTTCTACCATCCCTTGTGATTTTGCTTCCCAGGGCCAAAGGCGGAAGAACCAGCTGATGGTCAACGGCATAGGATGTGGAAGGCAACGGGAAACCACCACATTAAAGAACTACGGTTATCCCAAGCATCAGCAGTAAACCATGGGACAAATAAGGAGGAAAATTATAGTAGTACCAGCGTAACGTGACTCGCATAATGTAGATGTCGATGTAGATATAGGCGTCCCACATGAATCAGATTGATAAACATTTCCAAATGGGACAGATAAGAAGGAAAATTATAGTAATATCAGTGTAAGGTGACTCGCATAATATAGATGTCGATGTAGGTATAGGCGTAGACAGCAAATACACTGAAGGGAGAAATATTAGTATACCTGTAAAAACGACGTCGATTTCGATCCGATGACGTAAATGCCACCTGATCGAGGCCTACGAGAAAGACACGCCGTGGCGCGTACATCACGAAGGTAGTTCTGCACTCGTTCGCTCAAATGAACAGACAAACTACGTTTCTACACCTGTTAACTCGTAACTAGGCGTGTCCGTGCAAACGAAAACTGAATCTTCTACTGGAATCCGCTATTATGCAATCTTACTGTTATTAGTTCTATAATTATGGGAATTCCTTGGGGCCTACTTGTAATCTGTTACGACTGTACTGGCGTACAGTAAAATAAAATGATGCTAAAATTATCATCAGTTGCATAAGGCACTGCTTCCAGCATGTAATGAGTACTGTTAAGCAGATGAGACTAAATGCTATAAACTAGCCGTCATACCATTTCTATCAAGTTTTGATCTTAAATTAAATTTTGCTGTAGTACTGTTGATCAGTAAGTCTTCATATCAGCAGAATCCAGTGGAAGTTGCAATTCTCGTCAGTACTTACACGCCCAGCTGCGGGTTATCATGTTTAGAAACGCATTTTGTCCGCTGAGCTGAGCGACAGAGCGAGCTCAGGACTGCCTTCGTGACGTACGCGCCGCGGCCTTTCTTCCTTGTAAGCCTCGCCACCTGAGGAATAGCAGATGTAGTACTGATAATGCTTTCAACGTCGTCCGCCAAGCCGCCCGGGATGGCCGAGTGGTTCTAGGCGCTACAGTCTGGAACCGCGTGACCGCTACGGTTGCAAGTTCGAATCCTGCCTCGGGCTTGGATGTGTGTGGTGTCCTTAGGTCAGTTAGGTTTAAGTAGTTCTAAG
Source organism: Schistocerca gregaria (assembly GCF_023897955.1). Classification (NCBI taxonomy): domain Eukaryota; kingdom Metazoa; phylum Arthropoda; class Insecta; order Orthoptera; family Acrididae; genus Schistocerca; species Schistocerca gregaria. The sequence goes on along the minus strand of NC_064921.1, from coordinate 105,761,114 downwards.
TTCTAGGGGACTGATGACCTCAGAAATTTTTTCGTCCGCCAACAGATAGCGTGCCCACACTTTAACAGGGATTGCTCATAGCCAGAGGCTCACAGTGGTGCAAAACGTGTGAAGGAAGTAGCCGAACATGCCAGGGAGACGCAGTCGTTCTTCCTCCAGCCAGCTGAGCGACTCTGAAAGGGGTCAAATTGTGGCCTTCCGAGTGGCGGAATGGTTCTTGCGCAGAACTGCCAGACAAATCGGACGTGCTGCGTCAGCTGTGCAACGACGCTGGTATCAGAGGTCACGTGAACATCCTCACACTTCAGTGCGAGACGCTTTTAACAATTTCCACAACGAAATTCTGTCTCGAAATCTGGCAGAAAACCCAAAGAGATTCTAGTCATACATAAAGCACAGCAGTGGCAAGACGCAATCAATACCTTCACTGCACGACAACAACGGTGAAGTCACTGATGGCAGTGCCACTAAAGCAGAGTTATTAAACACGATTTTCCGAAACTCCTTCACCAAAGAGGACAAAGTAAATATTCCTGAATTCCAATCAAGAACAACTGCCAAGATGAGAAACATAGAAGTCGATATCCTCGGAGCAACAAAGAAACTTAAATCACTTAATAAAGGCGAGACGTCCGGTCCAGATTGTATGCCAGTCAGGTTCCTATATATATATAAACCTTGACATATGTATATACTGTATTTGCACGTGGCTATATTCAGCCGTCAAGTCATTGTAAAAATTCGTAGTGAACATTCATCTGTCCTTTACTTTGCGAATTATCTAAAATAAAGGACAGCTAGATTAAGAAAAAGCAAATCTACGTTTCTATCATTTGCAGACTTACAGAAAGCTTTTGACAATGTTGACTTGAATCCTCTGTTTCAAATTCTGAAGGGTAAAATACAGGGAGGGAAAGGCTATTTACAATTTGTACAGAAACCAGATGGCAGTTATAAGAGTCGAGGGGCGTGAAAGGGAAGCAATGGTTGGGAAGGGAGTGAGACAGGGTTGTCCCCGATGTTATTCAATCTGTATACTGAGCAAGCAGTAAAGGAAACAAAAGAAAAATTCGGACTAGGTATTAAAGTCCATACAGAAGAAATAAAAACTTTGAGGTTCGCCGATGACATTGTAATTCTCTCACAGACAGCAAAGGACTTGGAAGAGCAGTTAAACGGAATGGACAGTGTCTAGAAAGGAGGATATAAGATGAACATCAACAAAAGCAAAAAGAGGAAAATGGAATGTAGTCGAATTAAGTCGGGTGATGCCGAGGGAATTAGATTAGGAAATGAGTAAGAGTTTTGCTATTTGGGGAGCAAAATAACTGATGATGGTCGAAGTAGAGAGGATATAAAATGTAGACTGGCAATGGCAAGGAAAGCGTTACTGAAGAAGAGAAATTTGTTAACATCGAGGATAGATTTATGTGTCAGGAAGTCGTTTCTGAAACTATTTGTATGGAGTGTAGCCATGTATGGAAGTGAAATGTTGACAATAAATAGTTTGGACAATAAGAGAATAGAAGCTTTCGAAATATGTTTCTACAGAAGAACGCTGAAGATTAGATGGGTAGATCACATAACTAATGAGGAGGTATTGAATAGAATTGGGGAGAAGAGGAGTTTGTGGCACAACTTGACAAGAAGAAGGGACCGATTGGAAGGACATGTTCTGAGGCATGAAGGGATCACAAATTTAGTATTGGAGGGCAGCGTGGAGGGTAAAAATCGTAGAGGGAGACCAAGAGATGAATACACTATGCAGATTCAGAAGGATGTAGGTTGCAGTAGGTACTGGGAGATGAAGAAGCTTACACACGACAGAGTACATGGAGAGCTGCATCAAACCAGTCTCAGGACTGAAGACCACAACAACAACAAAGGACTGCTGTAGGTTCACCATGATTTTTAACAATGCAGCACGTGAATCTCTTGTGAATGAATCACAGATATCAGGTACACAGGAGGACGGCCCTCAGTGCGGTGACAATCGATCATATTGACGTCGAAATGGTGGGAAAAGGGATTGTGACGGAGTTCCGACTGGAGTGAGGGAGACGAACATACACCGCTTGTTGACGCCGGATAATTTAAATTAATGCGCGCACGTAGAGTAAACTGACTGCGCGCCGTGTTTACTTAACGAAATTATATCGTAAATACGCCCCCGGCATCGGCGCGCCGCGGCGATTTAAATGTTGCAGCGGACACGGAGTGCGAACAGCGGGAACGCAGCGGCGGACTTTGTTGGGCCAGCAAACACGCGTTTTGCAGCGCGGGGCTGAAAAGGGCAGCGGCGAGCGCCGAGCCGCGCGTCTCCCGATTGCGCCAGGAATTATGAGCGCCACGCCGGGGCCGCGGGCGGCGAGTAAATCACGGACCGCGCATGCGCGCTGCGCACTCGGCGCTCGACCCACGCACTCGCGTACGGCCTGACATCTCACTCTGCTGTATAACCAGATGTTCCCACTCTCCTGATCGCCTCGCGTTCACAATTTTCGTCATTCATGTCCCTGTTCAAGTTATTCTCTGCCACGTCCCTTTCTACATCCACTCTATATCTGTACAGGAGAAGTCAAGTACAACCCCTTTCGTTTCGTGTACGGTTACACATATCGATCGAAACGTTTTCAGCGAATGCTAGAGCGTCGAGAGGCATGTACACTACTGGCCATTAAAATTTCTACACCAAGAACAAATGCAGATGATAAACGCGTATTCATTGGGCAAATATATTATAGTAGAACTATTATGTGATTACATTTTCATGCAATTTGGGTTCATAGATCCTGTGAAATCAGTACCCAGAACAACCACCTCTGGCCGTAATAACGGCCTTGATACGCCTGGGCATTGAGTCAAACAGAGCTTGGATGGCGTGTACAGGTACAGCTGCCCATGCAGCTTCAACACGACGCCACAGTTCATCAAGAGTAGTGACTGGCGTATCGTGACGAGCCAGTTGCTCGGCCACCATTGACCAGACGTGTTTTCAGTTGGTGAGAGTTCTGGAGAATGTGCTGGCAGTCGAACATTTTCTGTATCCAGAAAGGCCTGTAAAGGACCTGCAACATGCGGTCGTGCATTATCCTGCTGAAATGTAAGGTTTCGCTGGGATCGAATGAAGGGTAGAGCCACAGATCGTAATACATCTGAAATGTAACATCCACTGTTCAAAGTGGCGTCAATGCGAACAAGAGGTGACCGAGACGTGTAACCAATGGTAACCAATACCATCACGCCGGTTGGTACGCCAGTATGGCGATGACGAATACACGCTTCCAATGTGCGTTCACCGCGATGTCGCCAAACACGAATGCGACCATCATGATGCTGTAAACAGTACCTGGATTCATCCGAAAAAATTACGTTTTGCCATTCGTGCCCCCAGGTTCGCCGTTGAGTACACCATCGCAGGCACTCCTGTCTGTGATGCAGCGTCAAGGGTAATCGTAGCCTTGGTCTCCGAGCTGATAGTCCACTCTGCTGCAAACGTCGTCGAACTGTTCGTGCAGATGGTTGTTGTCTTGCAAACGTCCCCATCTGTTGACTCAGGGATCGAGACGTGGCTGCACGATCCGTTACAGCCATGCGGATAAGATGCCTGTCATCTCGACTGCTAGTGATACGAGGCACCCTCCTGAGCCCACCGATTCCATATTCTGCTAACACTCATTGGATCTCGACCGACGCAAGCAGAAATGTCGCGATACGATAAACCGCAATCGCGATGTGCTGCAACCCGACCTTTATCAAATCGGAAACGTGATGGTGCGCATTTCTCCTCCTTACACGAGGCATCATTGATGACATGATACAATCATGATGCCAAAATTAATTTTATAGTTTTCCTAACAACTTTTTCGCTGTAGGTTTCTACAAGGTGCAGTAGAATGCAAATTTTTCGTTACACAGACGGAACAGTTTCACACCTCTTGCGGTATTATACCTCTTATCTCTGATTACTTTTATGTTTTTTTTTACGGCAAAACTTGTATCAGATGCAGCTATAAGCTTTAAGAAAGTTCATTTTTTTCTCAGTCCTTATATGTCAGTGGTTGTGTTTTTTCTATAGCTTTAAGTGAAAAAATTATTCATCTTTGAAATTTCTTGTAATGTTATTTTTCTTTTTTCGTAGCAGCTGGCATGAAGTTTCTCTGGAAAGTACTTCTTGTGGGCTAAAAATTGAGCTGTCAAATATTTTTTTTTCGGAATGTTTGCTAACAGTTGAAATTACCACTAACTGACAATGTTGTGAGACGCTGAGATGATCTTGATGTGCCTATTTTCGCAAGGGCTCCTATAGTCATTCGCTATCCCGTTGCACTCGCAAATGCTTCCGTACGAGCCCTGATTTCTGCTTTCGGGGCCCTTATGTGAGTTGTATGTTTGTGGCAGTAGGATCAAAAATGTTCAAATGTGTGTGAAATCTTATGGGACTTAACTTCTAAGGTCATCAGTCCATAAGCTTACACACTACTTAACCTAAATTATCCTAAGAACAAACACACACACACCCATGCCCGAGTCACGACTCGAACCTCCGCCGGGACCAGCCGCACAGTCCATGACTGCAGCGTTCTGAGACCGCTCGGCAAATCCCGCGCGGCGCAGTTCTCTAAACTTTCTCAAGATATTTTTCTAAAAAAAAAAAGCTGCCTTCTACTCTTCACAAATTCCCATTTGATTTTAAGGAGAAATTCCGCAATACTCACATGTTGACAGATCCTGCATGTAAGAAGTCTAGCAGTACGTCTCTGACTGAATTGCTTCGATGTCTTCCTTCACTTCGACCTGGTGGGGATCCCAAACACTGTTACAGTGCTCAAGAATAGGTCGCACAAGTGTTCTGTATGTCGTCATCTTCAAGGGTGACCTACTCTTCCCTAGAATTCTCCCAATGAACCGAAGTCTACCATGCGCTTTCGCTATTACCGGCCATGCGTGCTCGTTCCATTTCGTGCCACTTTGCAATGTTACGCCTACAAATTTAATCGACGTGACTGTGTGAAGTAGCAGTTCCTGTTCTATTTCATGTCGCTGTGCAATGTCACACCTAATTAATTGATGTGACTGTGTCAAGTATCACACCACTAACACTGTATTCCAACATTACAGGATTGTTTTTCCTGCTCATCTGCATCACATTACATTTTCCCACTTTTAGAGTAATCTGCCATTCATCACACTAAACAGAATTTCTGTCCGTATCATCATTTTGTTGTTGTTGTTGTTGTTGTTGTTGTAGTCTTCAGTCCAGAGACTGGTTTGATGCAGCTCTCCATGCTACTCTATCGTGTGCAAGCTTCTTCATCTCCCAGCACCTACTGCAACCTACATCCTTCTGAATTTGCTTAGTGTAGTCATCTCTTGGTCTCTATCTACAATTTTTACCCTCCATGCTGCCCTCCAGTACTAAATTGGTAATCCCCTGATGTCTCAGAACATGTCCTACCAACCGACCCCTTCTTCTAGTCAAGTAGTGCCACAAATTTCTCTTCTCTCCAATTCTATTCAATACCTCCTCATTAGTCACGTGATCTACCCATCTAATCTTCAGCATTCTTCGGTAGCACCACATTTCGAAAGCTTCTATTCTCTTCTTGTCTAAACTTTTTATCGTCCATGTTTCACATCCATACACTCCTATAAATACTTTCAGAAACGACTTCCTGACACTTAACTCTATGCTCGAGGTATTACATTTCTCTTTTTCCGAAACGCTTTTCTTGCCATTGCCAGTCTACATTTTGTATCCTCTCTACTTCGACCATCATCAGTTATTTTGCTCCCCAAATAGCAAAACTCATTTACTACTTTAAGCGTCTCATTTCCTAATCTAATTCTCGCAGCATCACCCGATTTAATTCGACTACATTCCTTTATCCTCATTTTTCTTTTGTTGATGTTCATCTTATATTCTCCTTTCAAGACACTGTCCATTCCGTTCAACTGCTCTTCCAGATCCTACAATCACTCAAAAACGACACTTTCTCGTAAAGTGCAGTGTCATCGGCAAACAGTCGCGAATTGCTGCTCACCCTACCCAAAAGGTCTTTTATGTATACAGAGAACACTATCAATCCTATCACATTCCCCTGTGGCACTCCTAACGATACCCTTGCCGCTGATGAACTCATAAGTTTTTGAGCCACTCACATATATTTTGAAAAGATGGTATAAATTTGAAACATGAGATCAAGCTTCGTTACAGACTTTTAATGATAGTTACCCTGGAGCATTTAGTCTTTCAAAGATACCCTTTCGTCCACCCGATTAATATTTTTTGGTTCAAATGGAAAATAGAAAAATGTGTATTAAGAATAATTTGCAAAGTTTCCTTTGCATTAACATACCAAAATGATACGAGGATATTAAAAGTGTAAATATGCTATTTGTAACAAAATTTAATAAGAAAGGAAACTAATTTTAAAATTCTTAAACGTAAGTGCCGAACAAGGGAGGCAACAAATCCACTTTTAAGCAGCGGAAGGTAAGAAACAGAAATAGAAGAAAGTTCGATACGTTTTATGAGATAAAATTCATCGTGCATGAACAGTAGTTGAGTATAGCAATGTAGATCCTTCTTCGGACCAGTGCTCTTGACTAAAGACTAGAGTGCGTGAATAACTGTAATCGACTGACTGCGAAGTATAGTAGTTACGACGACGAAAAGCAGAAGAAACAATCATGGTAAGCAGAAAAACTAGAATAACACATATAATACCGAAAACGTCAGTGTGTAACAAATAGTGAAGTAACTCAAACAATACAAAGTCCAGGATGGAATGTAACAATATCATGAAAACAAGTTGCCACTCACCATATAGCGGAGATGCTGAGTCGCAGATAGGCACAACAAAATGACTGTCACAAATTATTTAAATTATATTAAGTAATTTAGCCCCCACCCCCACCACCACCATGAACCGTGGACCTTGCCGTTGGTGGGGAGGCTAGCGTGCCTCAGCGATACAGATGTGTAGTGCAACCACAACGGAGAGGTATCTGTTGAGAGGCCAGACAAACATGTGGTTCCTGAAGAGGGGCAGCAGCCTTTCCAGTAGTTGCAGGGGAAACAGTCTGGATGATTGACTGATCTGGCCTTGTAACACTAACCAAAACGGCCTTACTGTGCTGGTATTGCGAATGGCTTAAAGCAAGGGGAAACTACATCCGTAATTTTTCCCGAGGGCATGCAGCTTTACTGTGTGGTTAAATTATGATCACGTTCTCTTGGGTAAAATATTTCGGAGGTAGAACAGTCCCCCATTCGGAGCTCCGGGCGGGAACTACTCAAGAGGACGTCGTTTCAGGAGAAATAAAAATGGCATTCTACGGATCGGAGCGTGGAATGTCAGGTCCCTTAATCGGGCAGGTAGGTTAGAAGATTTAAAAAGACAAATGGATAGGTTAAAGTTAGATATAGTGGGAATTAGTTAAGTTCGGTGGCAGGAGGAACAAGACTTTTCGTCAGGTGAATACAGGGTTATAAGAAGCTTTCGAAATGTGATGCTACAGAAGAATGCTGAAGATTAGATGGGTAGATCACATAACTAATGAGGAGGTATTGGATAGAATTGGGGAGAAGAGGAGTTTGTGGCACAACGTGACGAGAAGAAGGGACCGGTTGGCAGGACATGTTCTGAGGCATCAAGGGATCACAAATTTATTATTTGAGGGCAGCGTGGAGGGTAAAAATCGTAGAAGGAGAGCAAGAGATAAATACACGAAGCAGATTCAGAAGGATGTAGGTTGCAGTAAATACTGGGAGATGAAGAAGCTTGCACAGGATAGAGTAGCATGGAGAGCTGCATCAAACCAGTCTCAGGACTGAAGACCACAACAACAACAACAACAACAAGTAATTTAGTTATCTATGAAGGAATTTTTTTATAAAAAAGGACTTCTCCTTAGCAACAGAAAGCTACTGGTTGAGAACGTTTACAAAGATCTCATTCTCTTTATCATTTCTAAAAGAAGGGAGACACACAAGGACAGTGACAAATCATATGTAACTCTGAAGACAGTTTTCAAGTCTGTTTATTCGAACTGCTTTCAGTATTTTGGTAGACAGAGGGCATAAACGTGTCGGTGTATTTAAGGTTTTACACACCAAGAATGGACTACTTTTCGAAAAAAAGAACTTCCAGTTCTGGCAGTTGCATTCTGCTGCTAAGGAAGCTTTTCCAAACACTTTCCCACAAACGTCCTCCCCATTGCCAGGCTCGACACTCATCTTTCTGACATTACACCTGCACAATGACTTACTACAGAGAATAAATACTGAATCTCATCTTTTTTTTACTATTTTTTAATTTTTTATGCTCACTCAGATTTATTTATTATTTCACGTTAATTGGCTTCAAAACCAGAGGGCTTCTTCCCCAGACAATTGCAGGTCATGTAAAGAATAAGTACAGCTTGTTAGATACAAAAACGCAAAACAATAAAGGGAATACGAGGGTTGGAACTTTTAATAGCTCGTACAAAGCTCGTACAAAATAGATATGTGTTTCAAAGTATTACTGACCTTCAAAGTAGTCACCAGCATTGTGTATAACCCGTTGCCAGCGATGTGGAAGTCGTTGCATACTCTTGGCAGTGCCAGTTGTGTTGACAGTTCGAGCAGCGCAGTCTATTGCCGACGAATCTGTAGCAGTTCTGAAGCGAATGACATGAAGTGTTTCCTTCAGTTTAGAAATCGAGTTGAGCTTACGAGGGCTTAAGTCAGGGGAGTGAAGCAGGTGGTATAGCACTTAGCAGCTCCGTCAGTCAAACAAATCAGTAACAGCTTGCACTGTACGTGCTTGAGCATTGTCCTGTAAAGTGATGGTCAGTCTCTGTCTCTATGCTGTTCATTTTTGTAACTTAACCTACGACCAGCTTAGAGGCAGAAGTGATGACACGTACTGCCGCTCGAACTGTCAACACATCTGGTACTACTAAGAGTACCCTACGACTTCCATATCGCTGGCAACGTGTTATACACAATGCATGTGACTATTCTGAAGGTCAGTCAAATTTTGAAACACGTATATATTTTGTGCGAGCTGTAAATAAATAGTTGCCACTATTAAAGTTCCAACCCTAGTATATAATTTTTATTCGTCACAATACGAGGTCTTTCAGCTGTCGAAGCAAGAAGACATACACCATGACGCCAGACTATTCATTACACTAGGGGGCCGGCCGGGGTGGCCGAGCGGTTCTAGGCGCTACAGTCTGTAACCGCGCGATCGCTGCGGTCGCAGGTTCAAATCATGTCTCGGGCATGGATGTGTGTCATATCCTTAGGTTAGTTAGGTTTAAGTGGTTCTAAGTCTAGGGGACTGATGACCTCAGATGTTAAGTCCCATAGTGCTCAGAGCCATTTGAACCATTTTTGCACACTTCCCCCACTCCCACGCCACGCTGTCTCAGCAGGTGGAAGGGGGTAATGGGGGGAGGGAGGAGAGGGGGGGGGGGTTAATGCGAACACATACCATTTAAATGGCAAATGCAGACACAATTCCCACCACTTCATTTTATATTTCACATTTCTCAACAATATAAATAACAAATGAAACAAATCAGTATTGTTTAATTATTTTTGGCGCGCTAAAGACATGATATAATTTTCATTTGGTACAAACTGTCGGCATGCAGACAAACGTAGACAATTTCAAAGATTTTCGTATTTTCGCATTCAAATTCAGACATAATTGTTACTCATTTATATTTCGATTGAAATATTTTAGCACTTTTTCAACCTCGTTATGTAGACGTGGAAACTTTACCAGAGCCCTTATTGTTAGACGTCCTGAACGGTTTTAACGTACAAGGCTTTGTCATTAAAACGGGAATTACGTTGCAGTTCAGTCAGGTACACTTACACATGCACAGTGGTGCTTCCAATTGTAACGGCAAATGGTCTCGCAAAAACAGCTCGAAAACGGATGTAAGATTGACGGTGTTTTCATAGCGTTAAGCAAACTATCCTTGTAATTCTTTCAAGAGCACAACGAATTCTTCAGACATCGCGATTTTTTTTTAACGGCAGTGAGCTTAGAGAAGTGGACTGTTTTTTTCTCAAAGTGCTTCTCTTCTACAACACGATTTTCTTTTTAAACGCATCCCCATCAAATCAGAAATAAGTTGTTTGTCACCTTGAAAAATCTTAATGTGGGAAGTGACCAGTCAAGTCCACTTGGAACGTCAGGTCTGCTATCCATTCTGGATCTTCTCATTTTCATACCAGCACTCCTTTTTTTTCCTTCCTGAGTTCAATAATAACGAGTTTTACAACGAAAAATAGTTCTAGGTTCAAGGATAAATAGTTTTAAATCTAAAAATAGTTCTAGGTATGTCCTTTAATTCAACCAACGTCCTCTGCAGTAATACATAAAGTCTCCATGCTATTCGTTCAGCTTCAATGGAAACTGTTGCAACAGTGGAACAATGCCTGCAACTTCAGCAATTTTACCACCAATATCCTCACGTGGTGCATGCCCGCAAATTTGGCACAAAGTGTTTCTTGATGTACTGAACAATGAATCCTATCTGTCGATCACTGTAATTTTTTGCTCTTTGATTGTCAAATTAATATTTAAATTCTTTCTGTATGATTCTGAAATATCGTTTCATAGCAGATTTGCAGTTCTTGTCATTTATGTAACTGCGTAATGTATATACGAAAGTCTCATCCATCTCTTCTGGCATTTCCATTCATCTTTAACGTCTTGAGAAGATATACGCTGTATGATCAAAAGTATCCGGACACCCCCAAAAACATAACTTTTTCATTTTAGGTATATTGTGCTGCCACTTACTGCCAGATACTCCATATCAGCGATCTCAGTAGTCGTGAGAGAGGAGAATGGGACGCTCTGTGGAACTCACGGACTTCGAACGTGGTCAGGTGATTGGGTGTCACTTGCGTCATACGTCTGTAAGCGAGATTTCCACACTCCTAAACATCCCTAGGTGTGATGGTGAAGTGGAAACGTCAAGGGACACATACAGCACAAAGCGTACAGGCCGACCAATGGTTGAAAGGGTGGTAATGTGTAATAGGCAGACCTCTATCCAGACATTCACACAGGAATTCCAAACTGCATCAGGATCCACTGCACGTACTGTGACAGTTAGGCGGGAGGTGAGAAAACTTGGATTTCATGGTCGAGCGACTGCTTACAAGCCACACATCACGACGGTAAATGCCAAACGACGCCTCGCTTGGTGTAAGGAGTGTAAACATTGGGTGATTGAACAGTGGAGTGAAGAATCACGGTACACAATGTGGCGATCCAATGGCAGGTTGGGGTATGGTGAATGCCCGGTGAACGTCATCTGCCAGCATGTGTAGTGCCAACAGTAAAATTCGGAAGCGGTGGTGTTATGGTGTGGTCATCTTTTTCATGAAGAGGGCTTTCACCCCTGGTTGTTTTGCGTGGCGCTATCACAACAAAGGCCTACATTGATGTTTCAAGCACCCTCTCGCTTCCCACTGTTGAAGAGCAATTCGTGGATGGCGATTGCATCTTTCAACACGATCGAGCACCTGTTCATAATGCACTGCCTGTGGCGGAGTGGTTACACGACAATAACAGCCCTGTATTGGACTGGCCTTTCACAGAGACGTGACCTGAATCACATAGAACACCTCTGGGATGTTTTGTAACGCCGACTTCACGCCAGGCCTCACCGACCATCACCGACACATCTCCTCAGTGCAGTACTCCGTGAAGAATGGGCTGCGATTCCCCAAAAAACCTTCCAGCACCTGACCGAACGTATGCCTGCGAGTGTGGAAGCTGTCATCAAGGCTAAGGGTGGACCAACACCATATTGAATTGCAGCATTACCGATGGAGGGCGCCACTTGTAAGTCATTTTCAGCCAGGTGTCCGGATACTTTTGATCACATAGTGTATCGCTCGATTATCCCTTTTTGTGCAAACAGCCATTAGACCTGTGAGGTAAACAGCGCTGAAACTTCTGTCGAACTGATGAGAGTTGTGCCCATCGAAAAATGCTACACCGCAGTATTAAATGAAAAGTCGCTCTGCACCTTGTACTTCCGCAAGGGAACGAGAAAATCCAAGACAGGTAGAGCCTTGGGTCGCACGCTTTCCACACGTTTCAAGTTAGGCACAGAGTGGCCGGTCCTGCTCTACAGTAATGCATCTAGCCTGTGCTCTGTTCTTTTTCCCTTGTCTTGTTCCCTGGCTCTCGCACGAAAGGGATATCGTATTGCTAAAGCTGTGTAGCGAGTCGCTGGCCTGTAACAGCTTCCCCCTCTACGTCTCAAAGCACGCCTATATGCGCCCTACCGGTCAGAAATTTTAGGAAATTGCCACTTTAAAAAGGGCTAAATGGATAGCATGCGTCATAGTCATCGATAATTTACACCGCTTTGTTTTTCGCGGCCGGCGGCCGGAGTGGAGGGGGGATGAACAAGGGGTTAGCGCCCTCTGCCCTCACTGCGTTTCGAACGCTTCTAAATCTTCAGCGAGCGCCGAGGAACGGACATCCACCACAGGCAGCAAGGGGAGCGTGTAAGCCCGCTGCCGGCCCACATAAATTGCGAGCCCTGCAATTGGGCCCCGAGACGGGCCGAATCGCACGGACGTGCCCCCGCGACGTCACGCACGGAGCCAGTCTGGTGAAAAACTCACTGCACTCGCTGCAGCAGTTCCGGCCAATTCACTGTGATCAGGGGGTGGGGAGGGGAGGGGGGAGCGGCCAGCGGGGGACGTACTTCTGCAGAGGGAAAGGTCGCCCTACAGTTGAGCGGCGAGACGAACCAGACGTCACGGTTCTGCCTCTGACAGTGGCTGAAAAAGCTTTCGTCCCAACTTAGATGTCATCTGGCTTACACACGAGACTGTTCAAAATGGTTCAAATGGCTCTGAGCACTATGCGATTTAACATCTGAGGTCATCAGTCGCCTAGAACTTTAACACGAATTGCACCAAACTTATTCTACCTTAAACGAGTGGTAGTTAGCCACTCAATATGTTTTACAAGATAAACTACTTTAGTATCTACAAGGTAAGCATATTTCATTTGTATATGCAGTGTTAAAAGTTGTATAACTACCATAGGCTACCGAAGACTGACATGAGTAAGCGTTGTCTACGGCACTACAAATGAGTGGACATAACAGCGACTCAAACGAAGAAAGAAAACCTAAACTGAACAAGGCTTACAAAGTACAGTAAAAACTCGATCAACCGTCACTCTTTAAACCGTCAGTTTCTGCTAACCGTCACTGCTGTAACAGCATAATAATATTGTAATAAGAGAATGCTCTAAGGTGCAGTGACGCGTTCGCTTTGTTTATTTACTTTATTTTAGTGGGAAGTGAATGTACCCGCCCGCCGTAGAATGGTACATAAAATATGACCTTCAGTCGACGTGCTAACACATCTCCCCCTTTTCTTGTCTTTGTCTCACTTGTGAGTCAACAATCACCACTGGATCGGTTTCCAGTTGTGGCGAGAAGACTATAATTGTCGCAGTGTATCTAGCGGGCTGTGCCGTGTTACGTGTTTTCCACTTGAATAAGCTTTATTGACTAATATTTTACACTGCCGTATTTAGTGCAGGTGTGTGTGATACAGTGACTTGATAAAATGTCTGAAAAACGTAAATGTGTTGTTTTAGGACTTAATCACAAACTTGAAATTATAAAACGCTTAAGAAAGGGCAAAACTGCGACAAGTGCAGCGCTGATTTACGGTATTGGAAGAACAACAGTTAACGATATAGAACGTGATGCTGATAAAATAGAACAACATGTGTCAACAATGCAGAGCATGGATGGAGATGTGCGAACAAGAAAGACAATGAAACCTGCAAAATATGATGAATTGGACACTTCGATGTACCGATACAAGGAAGAAGTCAAGGGATTCCACTTTCAGGGCATATAACAATGGCCAAGGCTGTTGAAATGAACAGCAAACTTGATGGTGACTCGTCTTTTAAAGCAAGTATCGGATGGCTCGACAAGTTTAAATTTCGTCATGGCATTCGCCAACTTGCTATCAGTCGAGAAAAACTCAGAGCGGATAGCTCAGTAATTGCTGAGTTCCGGGAACAATTTAAAGAAAAAATGGCTGAATTGAATCTTGTTAGGGAGCAAGTTTACAATTGTGATGAAACTGGGCTTCAATGGAAGGCTATACCATAAAAGACATTAGCATCATTCTCTGAAAGAGCTGCTCCAGGTTTCAAAGTTCAAAAAGATCGCATCATTGCTATGGTTTGCGCAAATGCGACCAGCGATCATAGGCTACCCCTGCTTGTGACTGGGAAATCAAGAAAACCTCGTGCATTCAAGAATTTGAATTTGAATGCTCTCGCTGCACAATACTACGCCCAGAAGAGTGCTTGGACGGATCAATCAATTTTTTCTGACTGGTTTCACAAACAATTTGCACCTCAAGTTAGAGCACATTTGGCTGAAAAAAGTTGCCACAGAATGCGCTACTGCTATTAGACAATACCCCAACGCACCCTACTTGTGAAATGAAAAATGATGACAGCAACATAACATGTCTCTAGCTTCCAGCAACAGAACTTCGTTTATACAGCCCATGGATGAGGGAATCATCGAAAACATGAAACGTCGTTATAGAAAAATACACTCCTGGAAACTGAATTAAGAACACCGTGAATTCATTGTCCCAGGAAGGGGAAACTCTATTGACACATTCCTGGGGTCAGATACATTACACGATCACACTGACAGAACCACAAGCACATAGACACAGGCAACAGAGCATGCACAATGTCGGCACTAGTACAGTGTATATCCACCTTTCGCAGCAATGCAGGCTGCTATTCTCCCATGGAGACGATCGTAGAGATGCTGCATGTAGTCCTGTGGAACGGCTTGCCATGCCATTTCCACCTGGCGCCTCAGTTGGACCAGCGTTCGTGCTGGACGTGCAGACCGCGTGAGACGACGCTTCATCCAGTCCCAAACATGCTCAATGGGGGGACAGATCCGGAGATGTTGCTGGCCAGGGTAGTTGACTTACACCTTCTAGAGCACGTTGGGTGGCATGAGATACATGCGGACGTGCATTGTCCTGTTGGAACAGCAAGTTCCCTTGCCGGTCTAGGAATGGTAGAACGATGGGTTCGATGACGGTTTGGATGTACCGTGCACTATTAAGTGTCCCCTCGACGATCACCAGAGGTGTACGGCCAGTGTAGGAGATTGCTCCCCACACCATGTTGCCGGGCGTTGGCCCTGTGTGCTTCGGTCGTATGCAGTCCTGATTGTGGCGCTCACCTGCACGGCGCCAAACACGCATACGACCATCATTGGCACCAAGGCAGAAGCGACTCTCATCGCTGAAGACGACACGTCTCCATTCGTCCCTCCATTCACACCTGTCGCGACACCACTGGAGGCGGGCTGCACGATGTTGGGGCGTGAGCGGAAGACGGCCTAACGGTGTGCGGGACCGTAGCCCAGCTCCATGGAGACGGTTGCGAATGGTCCTCGCCGATACTCCAGGAGCAACAGTGTCCCTAATTTGCTGGGACTGCGTAGGATCCTACGGTCTTGGCGTGCATCCGTGCGTCGCTGCGGTCCGGTCCCAGGTCGACAGGGCACGTGCACCTTCCGCCGACCACTGGCGACAACATCGATGTACTGTGGAGACCTCACGCCCCACGTGTTGAGCAATTCGGCGGTATTTCCACCCGGCCTTCCGCATGCCCACCATACGCCCTCGCTCAAAGTCCGTCAACTGCACATACGGTTCACGTCCACGCTGTCGCGGCATGCTACCAGTGTTAAAGACTGCGATGGAGCTCCGTATGCCACGGCAAACTGGCTGACACTGCCGGCGGCGGTGCACAAATGCTGCGCAGCTAGCGCCATTCGACGGCCAACACCGTGGTTCCTGGTGTGTCCGCTGTGCCGTGCGTGTGATCATTGCTTGTACAGCCCTCTCGCAGTGTCCGGAGCAAGTATTGTGGGTCTGACACACCGGTGTCAATGTGTTCTTTTTTCCATTTCCAGGAGTGTATTTATCGAACGTTTGCTCTCATCTGATGAATCAACATCTGTAAAGCAGTTTTGGAGGTCTTACAGTATTAAAGATACCATTTTCAATGTTGCCAGTGCATGGAGTGATTTGTCACAGTCAAATCTCAAGAACGGCTGGACTAAACTTTGGCCTCAACCTAGAGGTGAAGAATCGGAGGAACCTGAGTGTGTGACAGTTGACGAGATAGTCAATTTGTGCAATAATTTACAAATCAGCACAACTTTGACGTTAGAAGAAGTATCAGAGTGGTTAGAGTGTGACAAAGTGGACGAGGGTTTTCAAATTTTGAGTGATGACCAAATTGTTGCCAGCGTAAGTGCCACGAAAGAAGAAGAAGAAGAAGGGGCTGATGAAGACGAGTGTTCAAACCATGAAGAAAAACAAACTATTAGCCATTCAGAGGCCTAAACAATGCTGTCCAAGTGTATAGCATGTTTTGAAAGTCAGGAAGAGGCTAATGCAACGCAGGCACTACTGCTCCGAAAAATACGAAATACTGCCGCGGTGAAAGCTCAAACATCGAAAAGGCAGAAGAAATTGACTGGCTATTTCCAAGCTAGATAAACTATTTCATCTGTTAGTTTATAGTACAGTACAGTACTGTACATTACGTATTTTGCAACTTTTGTAGCTACTGTACGGATGTTTTTATCATGTAATAAATAGTTTTATTTGCTGTTACAATCATGTTAATTTGTTTTCGCTCCGAAATTTTATTATATTACTGTGGGAGTGATATGTGTCTATACATAAAATAATTGATGAGGTTATGTTTTAGAGGAATACAGTGTTTCTGTTATCCGTGTATTCGCTCAACCGTCACGACCGCGGTCCCGAAGATGACGGTTAATCGAGTTTCCACTGTAGTGTGGAATAATTACAACAAGAAGTCTATCTCACAAAAAGCAAAATTACGCCAATACGGCACAGTGGTGCCCCCCGAGGCACTGTATGCAGCACAGACTACACTAATCCTAGGGCATACACAGACAACTAGAAAAAGTAGAACGGAAAATACACTACTGGCCAATAAAAACTGCTACACCACGAAGATGACGTGCTCCAGACGTGAAATTTAACCGACAGGAAGAAGACGCTCTGATATGCAAATGATTAGCTGTTCAGAGCATTCACACACAGTTGGCGCCGGTGGCGACACCTACAGCGTGCTGACATGAGGAAAGTTTATAACCGATTTCTCATATACAAACAGCAGTTGACCAGCGTTGCCTGGTGAAACGTTGTTGTGATGTCTCGTGTAAGGAGGAGAAATGCGTGCCATCACGTTTCCGACTTTGATAAAGGTCGGATTGTAGCCTATCGCGAGTGCGATTTATCGTATCGCGACATTGGTGTTCGTGTTGGTCGAGACCCAATGACTGTTAGCAGAATGTGGAATCAATGGGTTCAGGAGGGTAATACGGAACGCCGTGCTGGATCCCAACGGCCTCGTATCACTAGCAGTCGAGATGGCAGTCATCTTATCCGCATGGTTGTAAAGGATCGTGCAGACACGACTAAATCCCTGAGTCGACAGCTGGGGACGTTTGCGAGACAGCAATCATCTGCACGAACATTTCGATGACGTTTGCAGCAGCATGGAATATCAGCTTGGAGACCATGGCTGCGGTTACCCTTGACGCTGCATCACAGACAGGAGCGCCTGCGATGGTGTACTCAACGACGAACCTGGGTGCACGAATGGCAAAACGTCATTTTTCGGATGAATCCAGGTACTGTTTACAGCATCATGATCGTCGCATCCGTGTTTGGCGATATCGCGATGAACGCACATTGGAAGCGTGTATTCGTCATCGCCATACTGGCGTATCATCCCGCGTGATGCTATGGGGTGTCATTGGTTACTCGTCTCGGTCACCTCTTGTTCGCCTTGACGTCACTTTGAACAGTGGACACTACATTAAAGATGTGTTACGACCCGTGGCTCTACCCTTCATTCTGTCCCTGCGAAACCCTACACTTCAGCAGGATAATGCACGACTGCATGTTGCAGGTCCTGGACGGGCCTTTCTGGATACTGAAAATGTTCGACTGCTGCCCTGGCCAGCACATTCTCCAGATCTCTCACCAATTGAAAACGTCTGGTCAATGGTGGCAGAGCAACTGGCTCGCCACAATACTCCAGTCACTACTCTTGGTGAACCGTGGTATCGTGCTGAAGCCGCATGGGCAGCTGTACCTGTCCACGCCATCCAAGCTCTGTTTGACTCAATGCCTAGACATATCAAGGTCGTTATTACGGCCAGAGGTGGTTGTTATGGGTACTGATTGCTCAGGATCTATGCACCGAAATTGCATGAAAATGTAATCAAATGTCAGTTATAGTATAATATATTTGTCCAATGAATACCCGTTTATCATCTGTATTTCTGCTTGGTGTAGCAATTTTAATGGCCAGTAGCGTACGTAGGATAATATTTGGTGCAACTAACAGCAATGAAAGATGGACCAAGAAACCTACAGAGGAACTACACAGAAAAGATTAGTAAACGCAGACTACAATTCTATGGACACCTATGCAGAATGCCATCGCTCAGACTGAACAAAAGCGCAGAAGTTATGTGATCAACAAATTTTATTACTTATAAAAGGCAATTCATATTCTGTAAGGATATGAAATACACAATGGACTAACACTGAAAGACGTGCGGTTCTAATTATGTGCAAAACATGCAACCTACGAAACAAAAACAAAAAAATATAGTCGTTGGCTCCCATTTTCTCTCTTACACTTTCATTTCTATTTCTTTACCTACCAATACTACCAACACTATTGGTTATCCTATCATTTACAACGTCATTCATGTGGTGTAGCAAAACTACCAAACCGTTATTTTGCTAGCGCGCAACTCTACGCACAGTACATCATTCTGTATTTTACATATGATTCCGGATGCCATTATTTTTTGAGTCAATGTTTTGAAATTACCTTCTCGTATCACTAAACCAAGAGTATCCATCGAGTCAGGAAACAGAGCTTCAAAATATTCATAAACTACACTCCTGGAAATGGAAATAAGAACACTGTGAATTCATTGTCCCAAGAAGGGGAAACTCTATTGACACATTCCTGGGGTCAGATACATCATATGATCACACTGACAGAACCACAGGCACATAGACACAGGCAACAGAGCATGCACAATGTCGGCACTAGTACAGTGTATATCCACCTTTCGCAGCAATGCAGGCTGCTATTCTCCCATGGAGACGATCGTAGAGATGCTGCATGTAGTCCTGTGGAACGGCTTGCCATGCCATTTCCACCTGGCGCCTCAGTTGGACCAGCGTTCGTGCTGGACGTGCAGACCGCGTGAGACGACGCTTCATCCAGTCCCAAACATGCTCAATGGGGGACAGATCCGGAGATCTTGCTGGCCAGGGTAGTTGACTTACACCTTCTAGAGCACGTTGGGTGGCACGGGATACATGCGGACGTGCATTGTCCTGTTGGAACAGCAAGTTCCCTTGCCGGTCTAGGAATGGTAGAACGATGGGTTCGATGACGGTTTGGATGTACCGTGCACTATTCAGTGTCCTCTCGACGATCACCAGAGGTGTACGGCCAGTGTAGGAGATCGCTCCCCACACCATGATGCCGGGTGTTGGCCCTGTGTGCCTCGGTCGTATGCAGTCCTGATTGTGGCGCTCACCTGCACGGCGCCAAACACGCATACGACCATCATTGGCACCAAGGCAGAAGCGACTCTCATCGCTGAAGACGACACGTCTCCATTCGTCCCTCCATTCACGCCTGTCGCGACACCACTGGAGGCGGGCTGCACGACGTTGGGGCGTGAGCGGAAGACGGCCTAACGGTGTGCGGGACCGTAGCCCAGCTTCATGGAGACGGTTGCGAATGGTCCTCGCCGATACCCCAGGAGCAACAGTGTCCCTAATTTGCTGGGAAGTGGCGGTGCGGTCCCCTACGTCACTGCGTAGGATCCTACGGTCATGGCGTGCATCCGTGCGTCGCTGCGGTCCGGTCCCAGGTCGACGGGCACGTGCACCTTCCGCCGACCACTGGCGACAGCATCGATGTACTGTGGAGACCTCACGCCCCACGTGTTGAGCAATTCGGCGGTACGTCCACCCGGCCTCCCGCATGCCCACTATACGCCCTCGCTCAAAGTCCGTCAACTGCACATACGGTTCACGTCCACGCTGTCGCGGCATGCTACCACTGTTAAAGACTGCGATGGAGCTCCGTATGCCACGGCAAACTGGCTGACACTGACGGCGGCGGTGCACAAATGCTGCGCAGCTAGCGCCATTCGACGGCCAACACCACGGTTCCTGGTGTGTCCGCTGTGCCGTGCGTGTGATCATTGCTTGTACAGCCCTCTAGCAGTGTCCGGAGCAAGTATGGTGGGTCTGACACACCGGGGTCAATGTGTTCTTTTTTCCATTTCCAGGAGTGTATATTGCTATTCATACGAGGGTTGTCCAAAAAGAAACCTAGCTTTTGCTGTAACATCTTGATTGCTTATCGTACAACATCTGAAGCAATGTCCCCCACGAAATAGTCACCTCTCCTGCAATCCAATATTCACATCGCTACTTCCACTTCTGGAAAGCCTCCTACAACGCATTTTCTGCGACAGCGCGCAGTTCACTTGTCGCATTGTTCTGAACCTCCTCTGGTTTTGAAACGAGGTCCTTTCAAGTTTAAGAAATGGGAACAAGTTTGCTGGGGCTAGGTCCAGAGAATATGGTGGATGGCGCACAATGGGTACGTGATGTTTTGCTAGACAGCTGCGAACAAGGAGCCACTCGTGAGTCAGCTCACTGCCACGAGGCGGCATCCAAGTCACTGAACAGACAGAATACAGTTATTCGACCGGTCCTTTCCTGCGGAGGACTTGACAGAGGAAAGCTTGGGGGACACTATTTCGGCACAGTTGCGTGAAGGTTCTCAACATTCGTAACACTAAGAAAGCGTGGAAAGTGTCGTCGCAGCAAGGAAACTGCACAAGTTCTAGTAGATCCCCTAAAAGATATGCAAAGCTAATTTATGAAGTGGTTACTGAAGCCACCGTGTTGCTCGTTCCGCTCATCAATGTTGAATCTACCGTTTAGTGGAATTGCACTCAGATATTCCTAGAAGTACTTGGGAATTCTGTTAACAACTGAAATCTGTACCCCAGATTCCAGAGGAGGGAAGTGCCTCCCCCAGCCATTTCTTGCCATCCCCCCTACCCACTTGCAGTCGCCTATGGACCCGACCGAGTCAATTTCAGTTAAATTTTTCTGTGTGTGTGACCGCGTCAAAATTTGGTAGAACTACCGGCATTTCGCCCTCGTTAATAGGTGCAACTGGCACGGTTCTTAATTTTAAGTATCTCCGTGACATCACTCACTCGAGTGGAATAGAGAAAGATCCGAACTATCGAACAGCCTAGAGAAGAACACCTGTAGTTACGGTCATCTCATCAAGTTCAAATATGGCGAACATCATTAAGGAGAGAAGTAAATTGTGCAATAGCAAAAGATGAACTAAAGGATCTGAGGAAAATCCAAGAAAAAGGTTCCTGAAGTAAGAAAGAAATTATCGGCAGAATAGCATAACCGAAAGATAACATTCGTATATTAAATATATTTATGAACATCGAACATCGTCCATAAATTAAGCAAGATGTTTCTAAAAATTATATATAGAGCGTAGTATTAATATTGAATATTTATGTGAATATGTAACACTTAAGAACTGGGGAAGGAAAAGAAGGTAATTCTCTGATGCCGGAGGATTCTACAGGGAGATTTGGGTGCTGAAGAGGTAGACAAAGGAAGAATTCTGTGGAGTGTCCATATTGTAAGGTAAATTTTCACAAACCCATGCTAAGACTTCGAGATGGAGAAATCTGAAGGTAGTGGCAAAGTTTGGAATGTACTAAATCGATCTTCAAAGACACAGACTAAGCAGTACAGGATTTAAGGAAACATTAAACTACTACAAACTAAAAAATCAGTAGTGGGTACAAGGAAACATTAAACTAACTGTAAGACTAATTAATAATAACTTAGAAATAGATTTTTCTGAATGTTCAAAAGCATGCATGCGTTACCGAAAGTACAACATGGTTGTCGTAGAGATGGAAAACTGAAGATTTTTTTCACAAGCAGATAGTGTGTCACAAGTATAATCAACACAACGACTTGTAATTTTTCGATATTGTCACAGATTTTTCCTTTTAGTGGTATCTGCTCAAAATTGGTTTGTATTTGAGCAGTCCCACTGAGTATGGAGGAGGTATTATCTACACACTGTTTTTTTTTCTTTTTTTGTGGTGTGAACTCTTTCATATCCTTCGATGCAAGTGTTTAAGTTGCAAGGTAAACATTATCTGCGCTACACGCCATAATGAGGAAGTCTAATGCAATTTTTAGTGGTTAGACTTCAAATACTTCTTTTTTTTTCCTGAGGACTGCTAATGCAATAGACTGGTTCCCGTGATTTTAATCTGACATTGCTTTGTGTGTGAGATACAACATTTTTCGAATTTAACTCTACTTACCCTACGAACGTCGGTGCTCAGGCCAAAGTATGGCAACGTCATAATGTAAACAATAGAAGTATTCTCAGTAAAAAGCTGTGGGTTTCATACAAACCATCAACTTATTGTTCACAAGGAAAAAATAAATATGAATGTTTCAATTATCAATCTGTGTAGAGATAATGTGGGTCGCTCAGTTAACCTGGAAATAACAGTTAATAATTACTTCTCGTATCCTTACTGGAACACCTCACCATCCAGGTCGCCTACTGGAGACACCAACATACACTGAAGGGCCAAAGAAACTGGTACTCCTGCCTAATATCGTATAGAGCCCCCGAGAGCACACAGAAGTGCCGCAACACGACGTTGCATGGACTCGATTAATGTCTGTGTACTGGTAGATAATACAGCTTGGCTGTTGAAGTGGAAGGGTAGCCCACAACATAGATAACAGTATTCAAAATTACAAGCACCCAAGCTTTAATGATCTTCCAGCAATAAAGGCTCTTAACAAATCTCAATTATTTTGCTAAAACAGACATAATGTCTTATGGGACAACAGCAATCAGTGAAATTATAATGTTACTTAAAAACCGTCTTGATTGCAAATATTTTTATTCATATGACCGGTTTCGGTTCATTCAGAACCATCTTCAGATCTGATATTTCAGTTACAGGAGTAACCCGTCCAAATCCAGCAGTTTTCACATGCTACGTCACATTAAAAAAAAAACTGCTGGATTTGGACGGGTTACTCCTGTAACTGAAATATCAGATCTGAAGATGGTTCTGAATGAACCGAAACCGGTCATATGAATAAAAATATTTGCAGTCAAGACGGTTTTTAAGTAACATTATAAATCTCAATTAAGCAAAGGACATAAATTTGTTTACAAACATATGTTAATCTTCAACCAGTGAATAACTCCAATAAAGAATTACCAATCAATAAAACGTAGATAAAGGACTGCTTTACAAGAATGCTTAAGTTAAGTAAAACCATGAAAGCTAAGTTACAGATTTTATGTTAAGCTTCAACAGGTGAATAACCCCAATAAAGAATTCTCATTTAAATAAAACATAGATAGGAAAATGCCTTACCAAAATGCTTGAATTGTGTAATGTGATGAAAAGTTGAGTTACAACTTTTCTCACAAAGTACTTAGGAATTTACAGCAAATAAACAAGTTTGATCTGTTTAACAGAAGGAACTGCCAAGTCCAGGCAACCGAAGCCACTCAGAGCAGACGACCACCCCAACGCTGGTCATCAACCGACATCGTCACGACCCAGTGGCCACCGTGCTAAAACAGACTAACGTTTCGGTAAGCGACCGACCGCAACACAGGAGTAACAGTGACAAAGTCGGCGTACGCCTTACGAAACACGGCACACCCTGAAGCGGGAGCAGGCACAGCTGAGTAGCGGCCATACAACCGCGAGCAAACAAATCTCACGCCGCCCGTGCTAACGCGGGAAATGATAGCGAGCGACACGACGCCACGCGCAAAGCAGCAACCGTGCCGCATAATGTGCCCTGTCTCCTTGTCTATGGCAATAAAATTTATAGCACACAAGAAACGATTTAATGATGGCATTAGTTCAACGCAAGATCAGTTAACAGTAGGTCCAGTAAAGATTTACCAACGGATTAACCTTCAAACCAACTTCCGGACCACAGGCGGAAATTAGTAAACTTGGCATAAGTTGCCACCAGGCCAATAAACAAGAAATGAAATTAAACAGTTGCCAAAAATACAGTCACGATACGCAAGCCTTTCAAGGCCTTGCTATCTTACAATTATTATTAACGGCGAAACATACACAAATGAATGACAAGAAATTCACTATTCAAAGCAAAAAACACCCCAACGGTTAAATTAATTAATTTGCACAGGAGCCAGTCACTGAAAGCTCAGTTCCACAAGATTAGGACTAACCTCACTCGGCAGCAATACATTAGTGGGCGTCATAACTAGGTTGCCCAAACAGGACTCCAAAACCCAAAACAACAGGTCACAATTTTAGCTGTCTTGTTCTCGGATAGTAGACACCACCGGGCTAAGACAATCGCGACAAAAAAATCTCTGAAATTACAGCTGCCTGTAGCAAAACCAATGAGTCAGGGTGCATGAACGTAAAGCACAAGCCACTGTTCCAGCCGGAGCGTAACCTTTTCAATGCACATACGGACAGAACACACGTGGGCATAAAGGGAGCAGCAGATGCGTACCAAGCAAACTATGAAAGTAGCCTGTTTAGGTTTTTATATTGGTAACGTCACGTATCGCTCTGTATGAAAATCACTCTATGTGCTGTGTGCAGTCTGTGGCTGAGTGGCATTATTGTAATATTCGCTATTGTAGCGTTGGGCAGTTGACTGTTAACAGCGCGTAGCGTTGCGTAGTTGGAGGTGAGCCGTCAGCAGTGGTGGATGATGGAAAGTGAGACGGCGGATTTTTGAGAGCGGATGATCTGGACGTGTGGCCATCAGAAACAGTACATTTGTAAGAATGGATGTCATGAACTGCTATATATATTACGACTTTTGAACACTTTTAAGGTAAATACATTGTTTGTTCTCTATCAAAATATTGCATTTGCTAACTATGCCTATCAGTAGTTAGTGCCTTCAGTAGTTTGAATCTTTTATTTAGCTAGCAGTATTGGCGCTCGCTGTTTTGCAGTAGTTTGAGTAACGAAAATTTTTGTGAGGTAAGTGATTTGTGAAACGTATAGGTTAATTTAGTCAGGGCCATTCTCTTGTAGGGATTATTGAAAGTCAGACTGCGTTGCGCTAAAAAATATTGTGTGTCAGTTTAAGCACAGTCATGTATAATTTTTCTAAGGGGACGTTTCATATGTCGACCCTTAGACGAGGATACCTCACTGGAATCTTCTGTTTTTATCTTTTAGTTTGTGTAATTATTGTAGCTTTTGTTTATTGCTAGCGATTAATTGTAGAGAGAATCTCCTTTGTAGTTGCAGTCTTTCACTGTTGTACAGTAAAACAGTTGTGGCATGCATGTAGATATCCACCAAGTGTTTCGCAGCTGCGCTTGCAATTAATTAGATATTATTTTCAGTGCTATGTTAATGTGTTCTCTTATTTTTGCTCTTCAAATTGTGCTTTTCTGTGTTATCGTGTGAAATATTATGACAATAACGGCGTGTGAAAAACGTAACACTAGGCTCCAATGTAAACTGAGAAATAATAGTGACGACGAGCGTAGCTTATCAGCACCACTGTGTAATGAATTAACAGACATTCGAAGTAGTAATTTGGTAATTGTGCATAGGGAAATGGAGCGGGCGGCTAATAATGGCGTATACAGTGAAACAAGTAGTGAACAGGGAAGCATTACCGATCGATCGGTCGGCAGCAGCTCGCCTCAGGAATACGAAATGACAGAACATAATATTGCAAATACTGTAGACTCAGGTTTTGGGTCCTCACCGTTTTCTCAGTTGAGTCAAGACACATTTTCTGCTTGTCAAAATGTGAATGTTGCCGGTGAAAATGCACTGCCAAAAAGCATAGAAAAACAGATTCCGGACACTAATACATTATTATTTCAATTAATGCAACAAATGGAACAAAATCAGAGACAAACACAGCAAAAGCTTCAAAAGTTAGACACAATGGAACAAAATCTTCGGAAGTTAGACACCACACTTGAACAAACACGTGAAGATTTAACTACTGAGTTCCATAACATTGAATTGAAATGTCAAAAAGTCTGTAATGACGTAAAAACACATATTTGTGAGCATTTTCAACCTATTTTTTCGCTGCATGAAAATTCATTACAGTATCATGAAGCAGCTATAAAAGAACTGCAAACTATTGTTCATAAAAATCATGAGACCTTGCAAGTTAAAACTGACTCAGTTGCATCTACCGATTCGGCTACGCAACTTTCAGAAACTCAGGAATACTTAAAGGACACAGTAGATACTCTGTACATTGGTTCAGAAAGACACATGGAGGAAATTAGTTCGTTATCAGAGAAAGTAGTTGAGCTTTTGGATCAGCTAAATAATTTATCTACGAAGGTAGATGATAATCTGAATGACACAAAACCGGTAGTCTTTAATGACACAGAAGAGTGCGAACAAATTAGGAAATTCAAACAAAATCAGAATCAAATTAATATGCAACACCAAAGAGAAATCCGGGAAGCACAAGATCAGCTGACACAGGTAATACAAGAATTACGTATTTCAGAGGACACTCGCGCTCCAATACGGGAAGAGGGACATAGAAATACGGAACAGCCACAAAATAATAACACAGGGCAATTCGGAAATTATGAAAGAAATTGGCAAGGTACACCGAATTTTGTGATGGAACCGCCGAAACGACGTAACGACATGCTACTCGCCGACTTGATGATTTTGACTATAAGCTGTTTATTACTACACGTAAATTCAAAACATTTAAGAATTCTGGCAACGACATTCATCCATAAGCATGGCTTCATCAATTCTCTCATTGTTTTCCTACCAACTGGTCGTTAGAGCACACGTTAGAATTTATGTGTGGCTATTTAGAGAATGAACCAGCTGTAAGAATGCGATCGGTCATTCACGATTGTCATAGTGAAGGAGAATTTTATCACGCCTTCCTCTGAGCATATTGGTCTCAAGCTACACAAGACCTAGTAAAACATAGCCTCATAATGATGAAACATTTCGAACAATCTGAATTTTCCAGTCTTGTCAAATATTTTGAAGACATGTTGCATATGAACCAATTTCTTTCAAACCCATATAGCCCTTCAGAACTCATCCGCATTTGCATAATGAAATTGCCTGAATATTTAAGGAATATTATTTTGGCAGGGCGTTGCAAAGACGACATTAAAGCTTTTCAGGGACTCTTACAAGAATTGGAAAGTGACACTGACAATCGCGGAACGCGAAAACAGGAGCACAACAATTACAGGTCACATCCATCACAATTCCGCGATGAAAGAAATAATAATTGGACACGACAAGGCTATTCTTACAACGCAAATCGTGAACAAAACAGACACCACCCATATGACAACCACTGGCAGAGTAATAGTTGCAGAAAAAAATCGCATTTCCGTAGTAATGAATATGACAGAGACAATCACAGAAACAGAAAATATGGCAACCAGAACTATTATTATAACGGGAGACAGGATAACTTCAGACGCAACGGTCCACCGTGCAGTAATAATTCAGGGAGAAATTCTCCACCACTTAACCGAGAAGAAAGAAACTACGGGAACTACCAACATGACGGCAGACGATATAATCATAACGACAGACCTGAATTTCATCAGAACCTCCTGGATACAAACAGGGCTGGGCCCTCTCGGCGAGGTGAATTTGTAGAAGTTAGGTCTCCTAATCTCAATAACAACGCGCGCCAACAAAGAGACAGGCAATGACAAGCACCGCAGGCATCCACGTGCGCCGGCTGGCTCAGAGAAAAATAACATAGACGCTAACCCTGAGAAAAAAAATTTGCGTGGCTTACCGACATATACCGCATGATAACTGCGTTGGAGTTGAAATTCTGCGTACTAGGAAGAGTAAAGGTTTACACCACATTTCACATGTAAAACCGTTTATTGAAATATAATCTGCTTTTTAACTTTGTCTTTGCCATAAAATTTTTCACCACATTTCACATGTAAAACCGTTTATTGAAAGATAATGTGCTTTTTAACTTTGTCTTTGAAATAAAATTTTTCACATCACGCTACTAGTACAATTTGTCACACTGAGAAACTGTTAACATGCAACAATGTTTTGAAGTTAACTATCAAGTCTAGAACCTAGGGAAGATATTTAGACAGTATTTACGAGTGCATTGTTATAGTGAATAGACGACAAAGTGTTATTGTGTGTGTACTTTCTTGCTTGTTAGTTGCACGATTACGTAACGACTATAAAGCTTACATACTTAGAACGTATACCAGTACTACTAATGAAATTTTACTGCAACATTTTGGTTTACTTGAAAATACGTTATAGATTTAAAGTGCTTTCTGAGAGATACCAGATGACACAGTGGTTAGTTTATTTGACAGCTACACGATTATATCACGACGCTACTAATGTGTGACACAATTTACATTATTGCTTTTGCGCTACATCTGTTTTATATCTGCACGGTTTTTCTGAATTCTTCTGGAAAGTAAAACATGTTTTAGTAGTAATTTTTGTGATATAGCTACAATGAGACAGCCTTTTCGTCGCGCAGCAATACGTTACAGTATAGTACTTTCTTGATCACGGTATGGTACGAAATAACTAAGATATTTATAGGCAAAGCATTACACTTTTGTTTATCATGAGGTAAGTACATTGACTTCTGCGGAACTTAGATTTCGGAGGACGATAACTACGACACTTCCACAGAGAATATCTTACACCAAGACGCACAGTTTAGCGCTACAGTACACGTATTTGAGTGATTAATTTTGTACTTAAAACATTTATTTTTAAAGATTTTTGAATTACAATGATACAAAGGTTTTCCGTGATACATTTCATTCCATTGCTGTAATCTGTAACAACTGAGGGTATAATTACATTAATCCTCAGGTGGATAGACGCTTACTTTGTGTACCATGTGTTCGGCAAGCACAAGGAGCCCTAGCTAACTTTTTGCTTATACAACTTTACACATCGGTACATATTTCTCTAACACAGAATTACACAGCTATCTGATTATTTAACAGAGAAACAAACATTTTTTTACTACATCAGTGACACATTTTTACGCAGTTACACAGTTGGATAACTTCACACTTATGACATTGTATTTTATGTGTGCTTTGTGAACTCTTTTTGTTATTTCGGAACCATTGTGATACTATGAGAGCTTTGAATGTCGTATTTGGTAAGGGATCATGATTTTTGAAGTACGTTTGAAACAGACGACTTTATTGAAGGTCTTGAAATTATTGCAGAAAGATACGACGTTTTTGAGACTTGGCTGAGTTTTTATGATATTATTATTACGATGACAATGTGTATTCTGCTATTGGGGTATGTTTATGATCAATAAGCTGATGCTAAGTAGGGAATTTGATTATGCTATGTATTTATTATGATGAAATAGTGAAGAAGTGTCGACGAATATGTATATGTGTAATAAAGTAAGGAATAATGAGTAGTGGTTAGGGACTCTGATTTGTGAAAAAGGATGTTGGAAACCAAGAGTCGTACTTTAAGAGTTATGACTTGTATGTCCATGCGTGAATGTATCACAACACTGCTATTCATAAGATTTCGTTTCTACGCATTTGTACAGTAATTTTTCGATCTGTGAAATTATTTTACATGAGACTGTCACTGTAGCGGAAACTGCTGTCGTACATATTTCGGTATGAAAGCTAAAGTGACCTTGATGTAATGCGTTGTGGCACGCAGCTGTGCCAGTCGCCTGGAGAAAAAGCCATTAGGTGAAAAAAAAGAGGCCATTAACCTCGCTATTGACATTCCTTTACAGAAAGCATCGCAAATACGACATGCTCATTACTTGGGAACATATGATTATATTGTGGAGCACGTACTTTGTGCTACTTAGTGAAATACTTATGAATTGATGGGAAATATTCTTCCATGTGCACGTCTGATTATTACAAGTGTCTTTCTGTGAGAGTTGAGAGAGAACTTCTACTGACTTATGAAATGCCACATGGCTATTGAATGATGTTTTTCAGCTTTGGTTTACATAGTTGCTTATTTCTTTTTATATCTGGTTTCCAGCTGTGTTGCAGCATTGGTTTTATAAAATAAAATTAAATGCATTTGCTGATGTGAACACTTTCTGTCAACAGATCTATTAAATAATAATTTATTGATCCACATTCTTCGAAAAAGGGGCACTTGGAAAGGAAAGAACAATAAGAAGGGATTAATAACAGTAAATGCATACATAATTTTCTTTTCAAGTACTTGGTGATTTATTTTATAGAATAAGTTGTGGTGCACCACTTTAATTGCATAGACATTAAGACGTGAATATACATTTCCCTTAACTGCATTGTTGTCCTTAGTGTGCTATTTTTTCTGCTTGAGCTATGTTATATTTAGGTATAAGTTATTGCATTTGCTGCTGCTGTTTGCCAGGCATAGAGCTACTGAATTTTAATTTGTGTTACTCTGCTAAACCAGTTTGTTACTGATTTATTTTTCTTGTTTCTGCACATTGGCCCAAATTAGTTATAATGTTGCATTTGCTTTGCTAATTTATATATACTGCTGCTTGCTTTGCCAATTTTCTTTTTTGTCATTGCTGTTTGTGTTAATTGTTTTGTGCTGCTGCATTGTGTCGTCCCTTAGTTTAGGATCTGAGCTCAGTAGATTTAAGTTAGCTTAAGATGGGGTAGGCTATATAAGAGAACGAGTTGTGATGAATTGGAAGAAATGCATTGAGAAGCTATAAGAAAATGGTTTGACCAAAAAAATAGTGTACAGTGGAGAAAAACTATGTTTGAAAGAGGATGTGAACAGAATACAGAAAGCATGCTTGGATAGGATTTTTTTGGTGGAAACAAATGTTGAATCAAGAGGAAAGATCTACGGAATGAAGTTTTGGGTTGGACTGCAGTACCAAATGTCACACTGAAAACAAACCCTGTCCTGTACTTCTGTGTTATTATGCTATGTGAATTTGTGTTTTTCCTGTCTTTATGTGTTTAGCTAATAAGAGTTGTGTTGTAGAATTTTTCTAATAATATGTTATTTACTTTGTAGAGATGTTTAGACATTGTTTATTCTGTTCTGTTTCAATGCTCATGTGTGAAC
The DNA here is from genome assembly GCF_023897955.1 of Schistocerca gregaria. NCBI lineage: Eukaryota > Metazoa > Arthropoda > Insecta > Orthoptera > Acrididae > Schistocerca > Schistocerca gregaria. The sequence continues at coordinate 105,729,743 of NC_064921.1, read as the reverse complement.
TTAATGTTTCGAAAACTATTCTCATTATTTAATTTATTTATGTCATAATTCCTGTAACACTGATGTACATGTTTATTTCTATTCTTTTGTAAAGCCTGTATTACTACAAATGTTATCAGTCCTATTACGTTCTTTACCGATGTATATTGTACCTATTTAATTATGTTCTTATGTTGTAAATTTATAATTGTATAAGCAACAGTTCTTCAAATTAAGTTACAATTCACTGCACACATTTCTGTTGGTCATAGTAATGCACAATATATGATAAGTTGGGATTGTTATTGTATGTACATGTGTTAATAATTCAGCAAGGGACTGGTTAACAGCATTGCTGGTTCTAAGGACAATTCCAAAAACTTGTGAGTGCACAAGTGGTGGTTTATGGACTTGGTATATTGTCCACAAGACTCTTCGATGGTGATTGTGCACCTGCACAGTCCCAACAAGTGGCTGCTGGCCGTCTCTACGGGGACTACAGTGGGTCTGCATCTTTGATGGCCCACCAATACCATAATCTCTAACAGGACTACAGTGGGTCTGCTCTGTGATGACCTACCTACCAATATTCTTCAAAACTTCGAGTGACTCTGGTGTGGGTTTGCTCTGTTGTGGCCCATTACCTGTCTGCTTGTCAAGAGTCAGCACTGTCTTTCCGTTTGAAGGACAACACTACTTCTTCGAGACTGCATTGAAATCCACTACTTCTGTATGCATTTTCTTTTACTGCTCAGACTTTGAGGAAAAAAACACTGCAATTTTACTGTGATGAATGATCACGACTGTCTTTATGGACTGTGAAAAAATTTTAACTTTTGACCAACAGTGCATAAGTGTGTGCATTTGATTTCTTTGTTATTGTAATTGTGAAAAAAATGTTAAGAAATATGTATTGGCCAGTGCCCAAAACAATTTGTAAAATTTTTTGTGGGAAGCATGGGGGCTATGTAAGTAGGCTGTTTAGGTTTTTATATTGGTAACGCCCCGTAGCGCTCTGTATGAAAATTACTGGCTGTGCTGTGTGCAGTCTGTGACTAGGTGGCTTCGTTGTAATATTCGCTATTGTAGCGTTGGGCAGTTGGCTGTTAACAGCGCATAGCGTTGCGTAGTTGGAGGTGAGCCATCAGCAGTGGAGGATGTGGGGAAGTGAGATGGCGGATTTTTGAGAGCGGATGATCTGGACGTGTGGCCATCAGAAACAGTACATTTGTAAGAATGGATGTCATGAACTGCTATATATATTATGACTTTTTAACACTTTTAAGGTAAATACATTGTTTGTTCTCTATCAAAATATTGCATTTGCTAACTATGCCTATCAGTAGTTAGTGCCTTCAGTAGTTTGAATCTTTCATTTAGCTAGCAGTATTGGCGCTCGCTGTTTTGCAGTAGTCTGAGTAACGAAAATTTTTGTGAGGTAAGTGATTTGTGAAACGTATAGGTTAATTTAGTCAGGGCCATTCTCTTGTAGGGATTATTGAAAGTCAGATTGCGTTGCGCTAAAAAATATTGTGTGTCAGTTTAAGCACAGTCATGTATAATTTTTCTAAGGGGACGTTTCAACTATACTGCGCCAAAATACGACCCACGTCACGTCCACAAACCGGAGCACTGCTCCCGGAGCTGGTGTCTGCTCGCTGGACTGCCGCAACTCTCTGGCCCCCAGAAAGCGATGCTGACTGCCGCGTTGCTCAACGCTACCTTCTCGGCCGTGCACAACAACTTTTCTCTTGTCGCCTCTGAGTGCGGCCGCAATGTCCGTTCTCCCCTCCTGTGCGCCACAGACTCCCCGTACTCGCACTCACTCCCTCGTTAGGACCCGCTCCAACAGGAGACGCTCGCGATCGCACATAGTGCCAACCTCAACCAGAGGAGTAATCGGTAGCGTCTTGCGCCCGAGAGCCGCGCCATGGCTCAGTCTGAAGTAGTGCAAGAGCGAAATGACACAATGAGTTCTGCAGGGCTGTCCATAAATCCGTAAGAGTACGAGGGGGTGGAGATCTCTTCTGAACAGCACGTAGCGACGCATTCCAGAGATGGTCATGTCTGGGGAATTTGGTGGCCAGCGGAAGTGTTTAAACGCAGAACAGTATTCCTGGAGCCACGCTGTAGCAATTCTGTACGTGTGGGGTGTCACATTCTCCAGTTGGAATTACCCAAGTCCGTCGGAATACACAATGGACATGAATGGATGCAGGTGATCAGATAGGATGCTTATGTACGTAATCACCTGTCAGAGTCGTATCTGGACGTATCAGGGGTCCCATATCTCTCCAACTGTACACGCACCACATCATTGCAGAGCCTCCACCAGCTTGTACAGTTCCTTGCTGGCATGTTGGGTCCATGGGTTCACGATGTTGTCTCCATACCCGTACACATCCATCCACTCGATGCAATTTGAAACGAGACTCGTCCGACCAGGCAACATATTTCCAGTCATCAACACTTCAGTATCGGTGTTGACGGGCCCAGGCAAGGCGTAAAGCTTTGTGTCGTGCACTTATCAAGTGTACACGAGTTGGCGTTCGGCTACGAAAGCCCATATAGATGTTGTTTCGTTGAAAGGTATGAACGCTGACACGTATTGAAGGCTCAGCAATGAAATCTGCAGCAATCTGCGGAAGGGTTGCGGTTTTGTCACGTTTAACGATTCTCTTCAATCGTCGTTAGTACCATCCTTTCAGAATTTTTTTTCGGCCCAGTGATGTCGGTGATATCATGTCTTACCGGGTTTCTGATATTCACGGTACACTCGTGAAATCGTCGTGCGGGAAAATCCCCACTTCACCGCCACCTCAGAGATGCTGTGTCCCATCGGTCGTGCGCCTACTATGACACAACGTTCAAACTCACTTAAACGTTGATAATCTGCAATTGTAGCAGCAGTAACCGATCTAACAACTGCGCCAGACACTGTTGTCTTATATAGTCATTTCCGAGCGCAGCGCCGTATTCTGTCTGTTTACGTATCTCTGTACTTGAACACGCATGTCTATACTAGTTACTTTGGCGCTTCAGTGTAATTATGCGCCCAAAGACTTGGTTTGACATCAAGATATGAACAAATCTTGAGGTAAAGGACTCATAAATGCTCAGTCGCCATATTTTACGACACTGTCAAAGGTTCAGATAAAAATAGCTCCACATCACCTTATGTTGACAGAGGATGAGACACGGAGGAGAGTGTTCAGTTCATCAGATGGTTAGGTAAGGATTGGAGGTTACCCTAGCATTTTTCCATAGGAGTACGTTATGTATGTGGAAGGGTAATGTTTACCACCTAACGTATTAATATTCTCGTTAAGTAGATTCTACTCGTTAAGCCGATTCGTTTGATGTGTCACAAGCCATACTTTGAACGCAATAAGTTAATTTGCTTAGTATGAAGTATAATAAGAACATATGTGGTTTGCATGTGCGCAGTACTAACAGTTCCTACATCTTTAGTATGCAAATAAATATGTAATATTTTGGTAACAAAGTGGAATTGAAGCGAAAGAGGTTTTGTCGGTTGACAACGCAGTAGTGCGACAGGGAAATACACTCAGAGAGCCATAACAGAGCGATTCTCACATCAGGGAGGCCAATAATGAGTGGACAGTGGACGCAGCCAGTGGATTTGTGCGAGACGAAAGCGCAAACTGCAGCGTCATGGGCCTTCAGTAAACAGTAAAATCACGTTATACTACCTTGGATAGTGCGTGTGCTTCACATGCTGAGCATCTGGCCTCGTTTCAGAGATCCTCATTGGTCGAGTAAGTGATGACGGTCAGTAACAAGCACGCCCATTGGCCGATACCAGTCTTGGAAAGAAGCGAAGCTGCAGTACAGTGAGGGAAGTTAGCGACAATATAGCCAATTACGTAGGAATAACTGAGAGCACTCTCTGCCTGGAGGTGTCGTGTGTTCCACGGAGCACTTCACGTTCTGTTGTGACGCCGACAGAGGTATTTTACTGTGAACACTTTGTTGATTCACGAAGCTCTGTGCCAGCGGAATTTGAGCTGGATTTCTCGTACGTTTCCGTAGTGAAGGACACAAGAAGAGCTGTTGACGTTCTTGTGAGAATTTTTGAGGGCAACATCGTGAACGTCGCCTAACCTTGACGAATGTACAAAACCAATTGTCTTAGCCAGGGACGTATACAGTTTTCCGATTCACGAAAACATCCGAATGTTTTAGACTGTTAAATTCAGTCAGCGGCCAGCATAGTTTTGTCAGGTCAACACGTGCGAGAGGCGACGCACTTTACAGCCGATCGCCGCCGAGTTTATCGCTGCATTCTGCGAAAGGTAAATGACGCATTCCTCAGGCGTTTAATGTCGAAGCGTACTTTCACTTCAGGCTCACGTTACACTGGAGTAATTATTTGCATTCCCTCGTATCCATGTCAGCCACGTAATTCACGTGTGATATTGAGGTTTAACATTGAGGACGTGATCCGGTAAATAGGAATTATTGCCTAGCTACAGCAGTTTAGTTTACATTGTGACAGTATACAGTTTTGGTTTTGAGAACAGTGTCAATTGAAATACTTTTACTAGATATTCGATATAAAGTTGTTAATGACCTTAATGAATATTGGCGTGTATCTGGTAATAAATATGCAACCAGTCGCTTTTTTACGATTTATTCAACCTTGAACATGTTTTAGAGCCACTGCAGGCTTATCTTCTGCTGGAGGTGTTACAGAAACATTACATTGTGGGCTAAGTGTAGCCTTATGCAGTGCTGATGAGTACACTGCCTTGTGTATTCACATCAGATTGCTTCTCATGACGTTCATTATTAAGCTACGTACTCAAATAAACACAGTATGTAGCTACTCTTGGTTTTACACTAGCACACACTCACACAACAAAATGTAAGTACAAACATGAGCACCACATAACTACATTCCATAGCAGTAGGCGACATGTAAGTACAAACATGAGCACCACATAACTACATTCCATAGCAATAGGCGACATAAATCAGAAGTGTCACACAGTAAACGATATTGGTCGATGTAGAACATATGGGAGTCTAACAATAATGGTCGATGAAGAACATATGGGAGTCTAACAATAATGGAAACTGTTATTTACTTCATTGGTCAGAAAGACAATTTTATGTATGGTGCCCTCGATTGAGACACCAGTGAATAATTAAACAATAGTGAAGTTCTATAACTTTTAAATTTTGTCAGAGATGTGTGGTGCCCTCTATTGAGAGATCAGTGAATAATTAAACAATAGTGAAGTTCTATAACTTTTAAAAGTTTTAAAATTTGCTGAACAATAAAGCAACGAGTAATGGTTAAAGTATGGGAAAAAAATCACATATGTGGAACCACAAGTATAGCATGCTCCATAACAATTAATACAGCATAGCATGTAATGTATTTTTGCATTAAAAACTAATGGAAGAACATCCATTTACAGTTCGATACACTCCAAAAGAACAATGTTAAAAATAATGTACCATAATAATTAAAATTTAAAGGAATGGAAACAGCACAATAAATCATGTTGTGCCCTCACGGGCCATAAATTAACATCATAGAGATCGTAAAAATACATTATCACCAGCTGTGAGCTTATAGTATAAAAATTACAATGTCGAGAGGTGTGAAGCTAGCCAGTGGCGGATAAAAAATGAACTGATAAGAAAAATAAACGCAATAAAAAGTACAATAAAACATGGTGTGCCCTCCCTAGTCATAATCATACAGATTGTAAAAACGTATTAGCGCCATAGCTTCACTATTATTTAACTATTCACCAATCCTTCAATAGGGGGCGCCACACATCTCTGACATAACATTTTCTTCCCATTTAGTGACGTAAGTAACAGCTTCAGTTCCTGTTACACTCCTGTACAGTCTACATCAGTGCTTATGTTTGTATTTAGTTTCGTTGCTCACTACCTTATATTTGTTACTGATTCTCCTGTTTCGTAATTTTTAACGCTGAAGATGACTATGTAATAGCTAAAATATAGAGCTGTTGTAATAAAACAACTGGTTTCGCGATCGATAGCTGTTTTTTCCTCTCTATTGTCTACATTCAGTGACCGCTGCATGTAATGGGACGATATGGATTCCAATCTCATTATTACATATCTTTTCCAATGAAACAACCTTTCACAATCTTAAAACTGCTTACCTTGGCCATTTCTCCAATGTTTTTCAGCATGAAATTTTAATCTCAAAATCATATTGCTGGGAAAAATACCTACTGCTTTGAGAGCAATATGTCATTTTCAAGAAAGTTATACCAGCATAGATCACTTGATTCTGCACATTTGTGCAATAGCAAACAAGTGAGTAAAAGATAAAAGACTTTTTTTAAAAAATAACTTGGATCTTCATGAGCATGATACAAGACAAGGTACAAGTTTCATGCCAATTCAGCTCATACTCCTTTTAATACAATTTTTGTTGTATGAATTTAGAGTGGTTTGGCATATGAAACAAAAATATTTCTTTTTTCTTGCTGTACAGTAAAATCCTAAACCATTTTTTGTAGGTTACTGATTATGTTAAAACCAAGGGTTTTTAGAAAGTGTAAATCCAAGAAATATTTTTTACAGTTATCTAAAAAGTTAAAAATTAATTTCTTTACTTCACTACTGCTTACTGCCTTGTAAATAAGAAGTCAGTTTCTTTTGCGATTAAATTCTTGCAGTTTTACTTCTGTTATCAGAAATGTGTCATATAACCTATCACAGTTTCCTGTTGGAATAAGGAAACGAAGTGTTCTGCAGTGGCTGTCATCACATGGACAGTGTTGCATAGCAAAAAAGTATGGGGGTTTCAGCAGAACCACGTCATAAAGTAATTCACATACCAGAATGCCTCTCCTACTTATTTCTCATGGTATCACCTTCACTGTGACTAAAGCATGTTTTCCAAGTTTATCCTTATTGTTTCAGTAAACTTTCTTTTCCAGTCTCATGAAGATTTTATGTCACTCAGTATATCTTGAATGCTACTTCCTTTCTCTTTGTGTTTATTCCTTTTAGTATCATCTTCAGTGTAAGTCTCCAATTGGTATAAAATCTTATTAAATTTCTGACAACAGCGTATGTGTCATATTTAATGTATGCCCAAAAAAAACTATGGTTGTTCTCATATAAGAGTGAATTTCGAAACTATGTTTCAAGAGCAAGCAAGCAAGCAATCACTCAAAAGATATTTTTTGAAAGAAATTTCCGCCTTTGACTGTTAATTTTTCATTTATTTTACACAATCATGTTTTCGGTTTTATAGCCATTCCCAGGTGCATTTTTGTCAGTTGATGAAAAGAGTGACAAATGCAGGTCACGAGAATGCATTGGCTGTTAAATGCGCCATACTGTGAACAATGTCAGCCATATTACGTATCTTAGATATGTACTCACATCCTGTAATATGACAGCTGGTCTATTAAACCATAAATCTGTTTTTTTTTCAACGATGACATGTCGCAGACGGGTCACATTTATGTTGACTTCTCAACGTGCACTTGTGAATGGCTATAATGGCTATAACCTAAAATCATGATTGTGTAAAACAAATGAACAATTAACAGTCAAAAGGCGGAAATTTCTGTCAAAAAATTCTACATGACTGTGGTCCACCACGAAGGAAAGATCGTTAACTTGGAAGACAGTTTAACAGGTAACGCATAGATCATGTCACACTTTGCACACATCAGCATATGGCGAGAGTGGAGTGTCTCTGCCTTCACACTCTTTGCATGGACGGCTCTCTTCTGTGTCAAAGCCAGTGCAGCAGAAAGAACGCCCACTCGGATGCGAGCTCGCTCGTCTGTCGTGATTAATTCCGTGGAAGTCGGCGCACAAAGAGATAAAACCCCAAGTAATCGTTTAGCTGAATTCAATTTCCATCTATCGTCCGGCCCTCGCGCAGTCCGACGAATCGCCGGCGGGCAGCCAAGTGTAAACAAGTCCGCATCTTCAAAGAATAAGCTAAGCCGCAGGGCCAAGTCAGAAACAAATTGAATTAGATCGTTTATGCGATGTAGAAAGGGATCGCTGAGAATCGTAGTTTAAATGTAAATGCGACTCCCTCGGGGCCTGACGCTCTTTCTAAAACTGCCCACATGAGCAAAACCAGTGTTCGGGAAACATCGTCGGCTGAAGGACCGGCTTATATCTCGGAAAGAGCTTCTACAGCACACGGTGAATTGCATGTCCGTGGCAATGGCGGATCTCTAACATTTTTTTCCAACTTGTCAGAAAGAAACTGTGTGATTAAATTCATCATGCGCCGGTGAATGAGATTTTGTCAATCTCGACGCTCTCGTCTTTTTACCACATGACATAGTTCAGTTGCACATTAAAGCACAGCAAAATGGCAATTTTCCATAGTAGCAAGACTTAGGTTGATTTACTGGGTCAGAAATAGAAAGAAAAATTCTGTGTTTGAAAATGCAGTTAACCATAACGATCCTACCACTACATACATCTTTGAGACCCACATGCATTCTCAAATGGGAAATACTGAAATAAGTTCAATTATTATTGACATACAGTCCACCTCCGTAGCGTAGCAGTAGCGTTACCGCCTACCACGCAGGGGGTTCGGGTTCGATTCCCGGCAGAGGACGGGTGTTGTGTATCCTTCATCATCATTGACTGGCAAGTCGCCGATGTGATGTCAAATAAAGAGGACTTGCAATACGGCGGCCCAACTCCACCGCATGGGGCTTCCCTGCCAACAATGCCGTACGATTATCTCACTATTCACTTACAACTTACTTAGACTGCTCAGAGCTAACAAGGCGCCAGTGCGACATAATTTCTATTACTTTCTATAAACGAACATGATGTCGAAGTAGCACCTTTCCTAGCTCAGGTACATCAAAGATCTAATGTAACTGAAAAAAAAATCGCTGGTGCCTTACGTTTAAAAGTTTAGGGCGTATACAAAGAAACACATATACCCCAAATGTATATTTCTTTCAGAATCCTAGAGCATATTCTCAGCTCAATGGTGTTGCTCTGATAGAAGTCTCTCCTCTGACAGAATCAAAAAAATTGTTCAAATGGCTCTAAGCACTATGGGACTTAACATCTGAGGTCATCAGTTCCCTAGGCGTAGAACTACTTAAACCTAACTAACCTACGGACATCACACACATCCATGCCAGAGGCAGGATTCGAACCTGCGACCGTAGCAGCAGTGTGGTTCCGGACTGAAACGCCTAGAACCGCTCGGCCACATCTGACAGAATCAGATTTGGCTCAGGAAACACAGCTTTCTCACATGCACCGTTTTTCAAACAGAATAGCTACGTTTCGTCTGCGTACACTGCTCAAAGGCGTTTCCGTTGCGACACACTGGCGTCTAATAATGAAAATCTGATCATATGGAGTAATTTTTGAAATTTATAATTGTTTCGAAGAACTTTTTCATGGACTTTGCGGCTGGTCCCGACGGAGGTTCGAGTCCTCCCTCGAGCATGGGTGTATGTGTTTGTCCTTACGATAATTTTGGTTAAGTAGTGTGTAAGGTTAGGGACTGATGACCTCAGCAGTTAAGTCCCATAAGATTTCACACACATGTGAAAATTTTTGAAGAACTTTTTACTCTTCAAAGCCAGTAAGTTTGACTAGATGCGAATGTCGACCACAAACGAAAGCAATATTGCATGTACTCCAACAAAATGTAACAGTGTACATATAGAAGGAATCAGGTCTGATCATCAAGAGCCTGAGACTGACGTTGATGCTGTAGTGTACTGAAAAGTACCATCTCTAACTGTAGAGAGGTAGACAGAAATACGTAATACAAATTTACAAAAGAACAGATACTCTACTGCTTCCTACAAAGACCTTAAGTGACGTGGTCCTCATTTGACTCACCTGACTGATGTAATAGGTCTTATTGTGGTCAATTAAGCATTCCTGTAACTAGGTACGCTAACTACTGCTTTTAATTTTACCAGGGCGTGCGGAAAAGTAATGTGAAAACTCTTAAAGATTTTTTAAATGAAAGAAACGTTATAAACATTCTACATCTTTATTCCTCATATCTACATATTTGTTTCTCGACATAGTCACGGTGGCGACGAACAGATTTCTCCCAACAAGAGATCTGTTTGTCAATACTATCACTGCAGAATGCTTGACTTTGATGATGTAGTCACAACCTCGCCTGTGCTTACTATCAAAGTGAAGTCCTCGAAGGCGTCCTTTAACTTCTCGAAACAGAAAAAAATCGGTTGGAGCCAAGTCGGAACTGTATACAGGATGATTGAGGATAATGACCCGAAGGCGTCGGATTATTGCTGATGTCATAGCGCTCGTGCTTTGTCTGGAATTGCCATGATGAAACTGAGGGTGTTCCATGTGCGGAAGAACTCTTCGTATTAGTCACTCAACTTCAGCACGCTGTTTCTCACGCACCGACATAGATTCATTACACACTGCCATGTTACACGCTACAATTCGTAGCTCTCTAGCGTTAGAGGACTGGAAATATGTAGAATTGAACAACAAAGATGTATATAGAACGGTAGAAAAAATTCTTTATGCAATGAGCCGTAAGTGTTTTCACATAACAAATACCGAAATATTAGTTTTCAGCACGACCTCGTACTTCTTCCTTAATGAAATTTGCAATAATTAGTATATCTCTCTCTTTCAACACCCTCAGACCAAAACATCATCATCTCTCTTTCAAATAAATAGTTCAGTTCAGAATTCACACAAATTATAAAGTGGATGTATGTACACTCCTGGAAATTGAAATAAGAACACCGTGAATTCATTGTCCCAGGAAGGAGAAACTTTATTGACACATTCCTGGGGTCAGATACATCACATGATCACACTTACAGAACCACAGGCACATAGACACAGGCAACAGAGCATGCACAATGTCGGCACTAGTACAGTGTATATCCACCTTTCGCAGCAATGCAGGCTGCTATTCTCCCACGGAGACGATCGTAGAGACCCTGGATGTAGTCCTGTGGAACGGCTTGCCATGCCATTTCCACCTGGCGCCTCAGTTGGACCAGCGTTCGTGCTGGACGTGCAGACCGCGTGAGATTACGCTTCATCCAGTCCCAAACATGCTCAATGGGGGACAGATCCGGAGATCTTGCTGACCAGGGTAGTTGACTTACACCTTCTAGAGCACGTTGGGTGGCACGGGATACATGCGGACGTGCATTGTCCTGTTGGAACAGTAAGTTCCCTTGCCGGTCTACGAATGGTAGAACGATGGGTTCGATGATGGTTTGGATGTACTGTGCACTATTCAGTGTCCCCTCGACGATCACCAGAGGTGTACGGCCAGTGTAGGAGATTGCTCCCCACACCATGATGCCGGGTGTTGGCCCTGTGTGCCTCGGTCGTATGCAGTCCTGATTGTGGCGCTCACCTGCACGGCGCCAAACACGCATACGACCATCATTGGCACCAAGGCACAAGCGACTCTCATCGCTGAAGATGACACGTGTCCATTCGTCCCTCCATTCACGCCTGTCGCAACACCACTGGAGGCGGGCTGCACGGTGTTGGGGCGTGAGCGGAAGACGGCCTAACGGTGTGCGGGACCGTAGCCCAGCTTCATGGAGACGGTTGCGAATGGTCCTCGCCGATACCCCAGGAGCAACAGTGTCCCTAATTTGCTGGGAAGTGGCGGTGCGGTCCCCTACGGCACTGCGTAGGATCCTACGGTCTTGGCGTGCATCCGTGCGTCGCTGCGGTCCGGTCCCAGGTCGACGGGCACGTGCACCTTCCGCCGACCACTGGCGACAACATCGATGTACTGTGGAGACCTCACGCCCCACGTGTTGAGCAATTCGGCGGTACGTCCACCCGGCCTCCCGCATGCCCACTATACGCCCTCGCTCAAAGTCCGTCAACTGCACATACGGTTCACGTCCACGCTGTCGCGGCATGCTACCAGTGTTAAAAACTGCGATGGAGCTCCGTATGCCACGGCAAACTGGCTGACACTAACGGCGGCGGTGCACAAATGCTGCGCAGCTAGCGCCATTCGACGGCCAACACCGCGGTTCCTGGTGTGGCCGCTGTGCCGTGCGTGTGATCATTGCTTGTACAGCCCTCTCGCAGTGTCCAGAGCAAGTATGGTGGGTCTGACACACCGGTGTCAATGTGTTCTTTTTTCCATTTCCAGGTGTGTATATATGTATGTAAGTATGTATGTTTTACATTTCCTCCTAATCCAATGGTCTGTATTCAACTAAACACGAGACCCACGTCACTTAGTGTGTCGAAATAATCGCTATGCGGCTAAGAACCACCAATCTATCAAAGGGGATATAGCGGGGGTAGGAGTGGGAGCGACTTTTTAATTTATTATTTCTGTACTACTAACTCTATTCACAACACGTTTCGCCGACAGTAGCCACACGTACCACTGGATGTACCTGCAAAATGATATCATTGTGCAGCACACAGTTCAGGAGATATCACGTCATAAACATTGAGCTGCATGAAAATAAAACTGCAGGATGAAATATGTTAATTAAAATTAGAAGGATTGCCAGCATTGTCCGTAATTTTGATGATTTATTAACAGCAAAATCGATTTTCGATCACATAATTATCATCTTCAATGCTTGTTGTTAAACTTTTCACAAAGCGATTATTGAATAAGAAGCAAAAGACCACACATACACCTGACTATAAACCAACTGTTGGTCAGAACATACCTTTAGCGCACAAATTAAAGCTCGTAGGCACTGGTATCTAGTAATTAGCAGTAACAGAAGCTATGAAACGATCACAATAATTGAAGCCGCTGTTTATATTCACCTATACAGCAGACCTCTGTGTGACAGTGCTTGGAACGCCCTCCATGTGACATGTGTCACATGAAGACTTAATTTTACTTTATTAGGCAAGAGATTACCACAAAATACCAAATGTGCACTTGCAAATGATTAATTGAATATTTCAACATTAAAATTGTACATTAAAAACCCATAGCAAAAAGGAAAGGGGAAATGCACATCTTACCAAAATACTCTGACCTGTTATTTTCAAAACAACTTTAAAAAGAAACATGCGATAATAAAAATCAACAGGTAAATTATAAGGTGTCAGATTGCAGGGCTAGTAAAATAGAAAAATATACAAATAACATGACATCAAATATAACAAAGTCTGTTATAACACGGTAACCGCCATCTGTCAAAATGTCATGAAGCGCAATATTCTTTATAAAAATAATTTGTAGGGTAGAGACTCAGAATTTTCTATCGTATTTAACGACATGATGATACACAAATCTCATTCGCCCCGTTTGGACATGTTAACACATTATAACTGTTTCTGAGGCTTAATTACAAAAAATTATCATAATTATGAAAAGCAGAATGATATAAAAGCACATTCTGGATGCAGAGGTCGTTTAGCGCACTCATCAGTAAGAACTACTGTTACAAATTGCAAAGTATTAGTGATGTGTTGGCTAGAGACACAAGTGTACGAAATACGCTAGCCTAGTAGAAACTTCCACTAACACACCTATTCTTTACAGAAAAATTTTACTCATATGATATAAACTGAACTTGGATATAAGGAAACTGTGTTCTCTTTAAAGTGCCTACAGGCTTTTATTTGTACGCTAAAGGTATGTTCTTACCAACAGTTGGTTTATATTTGCGGTCTTTTGTTTCTTATTCGCTGATCGTACGTGAAAAGTTTAACTTCCAGCACTGAAGATGATAATTATGTGATTGAAAATCGATTTTTCTGTTAATAAATCATCAAAATTACGGACAAGGCTGACTTTCCTTCTAATTTTATTTATCATATGATCGTTGTACACACAGCACTCTACGGAGTCGCCAATCAATGAAATATGTTAATTATGATTACACGTGAAATATATTTGATATGTGCGTACGCGGACAAAGCCATGGGTAAAAAGTTCATCCTAAACCTTTGGAACTATTTCAGTCAAGTTTGAAACACATTTAGTTATGGTCTGGAGAAAAATCCTTTGGGCTTAGAACCTTCCGTCTCATATTTCTTTATATTTTAATATCTTATATTGGAGGGCAGCGTGGAGGATAAAAATCGTAGAGGGAGACCAAGAGATGAATACACTAAGCAGATTCAGAAAGATGTAGGTTGCACTAGATACTGGGAGATAGAGAAGCTTGCACAGGATAGAGTAGCATGGAGAGCTGCATCAAACCAATCTCAGGACTGAAGACCACAACAACAACAACAGTAAAAACTTCATACGCACACTGCTGTTTTTGTATTCTCATAGGGAGATAAGGATATAAGTGGCATAGAATACTGTGCTGTACTATCTCAGTGCAATCCTTAGCCGGCTGCTCGCAACGAAATGGCATAAATACGGCCATCCAGCAACAAGTATTTCTTACTATACCGTCTTCGATCCCATTATATAGACTAGGAAACAAATTCTAGTTCACCATTTCCTACCTTCTTATCTCTATACCTCGAGTGGAGACGTATCATGCGCAACGTAGTCACTTGCCTTGGCGACCTCTGTGCAGTGTAGCCACAGTACTCAGAGTACTGCCGTCCTAGCTCCGCTTGATGAATATGCAGCCCAGTGGCTACCTGTGGCTGTCGGGTAGTGTATGCGGTTGAGGTTGTGATGTCAGTCACAACTTCCTTCCCTTCCCCTCCCCCCCCCAACCCCCCCCCCCCCGCCCACCTCCTAAGGAGAGAGGCAAGGGCTCTTCCTCTTCTGCAGTCTGTATGATGGGCAGATGAGGTCCATTTCCATCCCGACTTCAGAATTATCCCGGCTCGGCTCCAACACCATAGGTTCCATTCATGGTGGGGCAACAGCACTTGTAGATTGCTGCAGTCTCAGGACTGAAGACCACAACAACAACAACAACAGTGGCCGTGTTAGAAACTTTTCCCTACCACTGCCGTTCTACGTCGTGAATGTCCTCATACTTCCAGTACCACTTCAGTATATCCCTGTGTTTGGCAACTACAACCTCAGCCATTATTGCTACTCCGCGGTCTTCCATAGTTGCGTCATCCCTCACCACCCTCACATATGAGGCGCAATTTGTCAGCACCCATGGAATATTTAATAGTTACACTGCACTTGCGCGTGAGATTGGTTATCGTAAGTCATTCTGATCCGCAGTTTTTAAATTACAAACAGTGAGTACATTTAGGCTAATCTTCCTTCCACATCTTCTGAGTAAAACTGATCTCAAGAATGTGGAAAACGTAAAACACTTCAAACATTTTTTTCATTTAAACATTAATCAAGAAGTTTACTATAAACGTCTATATCTATACTCTTTAAAGTTCAAAATATAACTCCTAACCTAGCCAAGCACAGTCGAAAAGAGTTTACAAGACTTGCTTAAAAATGTTACATTTCTGCATTGAATCTCTGATGAAGTCAGGTGTTATACATCTTTCATATCACGCGATATAGGGAACGTGCCTGAAATGATCTGCTACGAGAGTTATCAAGGGAGTACAGAGAGTCAGCAACCAATATGTATTAAAGGTCACTCTAAAACCGCACTTTATTAGTGGCTGAACTACTTATGGTGAAAGGTCTCTGTTGGATTATTTCATGTTAATTTCTTAAATATGTTGTCATTTACTGCATAAATTCCTCTTCTAAATTTACTGTGGTGTTTCTGTCTATCTGGGAGGAGACTGAGCAGTGAAACGTGTTACTTTTGCACATAAACAAGAACGATCTGTCACACTACCACACTTTAAAACACCGTTTATATGTAATTCATGTCACACAGTCTCATACGGAACCTACATCCGCTTTCTTTTATATACTGTATATGATAAGATACTGTCATCCCCCTTCCCTTCCGTGTGAAACAATGAATTATCAAATGTATTTCTAGTTGTATGCTTGATGGTAGCAGACAAGCCTGTCTGCTAGAGAACAGTAGGACCAACGTCGGAACAGGTAGCTATGCTTTCTAGAAGCAAAGAGGTTTCTATTCTTAGTATGGTCCTGTCCGTCCCTTGTCATGTTGGTATAGGGAGCTGCCTCTCTGGTCACTTCCGTTTGTATTTGTGAAGCACGCACGGTAGGAGCCCCGCAGGTCAGTCTGTCCGCGGCGAGCGTCTGAAGTAGTAAGATCTCCGGCTAAGCGCGTGTCTGCTAAGGATTTCTTACGTTCAGCCTAACTGAAAATTTAATCACCTTTATTTCAGGTTTAGCTCTAACATATCTAATGTTATCTTAAATTGCATCGCAGTGTATTTCGAGTGTGTGAACTTCAGAATATCTTCCAGTAGTTGCTTTGTCACTACTTTGTGAGTAAAGTGGAACCACGTGTTGATCAGTAGCTCTAACTAAGATCATCAATCTTAAATGCGAATGTGCGTGATATTAACAATATTTTTCAATATAGCAACTTTTCTTTATGTTCAACCCACGTGGGGTGTACTTTGTGATACCAGTACCACGTGCTTATACAATTGTTTGACCCATCAGGTTAGTAGTGAGACGAGTTCGAGGTTTTTCTTTTGTAAATTGCTTTTCGATCTAATTTATTTTAATTAACAAAATTATTATGGAGTTACGCTCTTTGTGTAAACCAAGTTGACCACGTGAAGCATGTGGTGTAATCATCAAAGTAGCCCTCAGCTACTCTTTTCGGGAAGATTTCACAGAGAGTTAGTATGAATTTAGTATACCAGTGTGTGGTAATTACATGACGGACAGGATTGCGCTACGAACGTTACTTCTTTGGGTGAAAATTGAATCGGTTGGTTGTGGTTAATTTCCTCTTGCATATGTTTCAACGTTCTTCGTGTGTTATTTTATGAATGCAGTGTTGCATGCAGTTTTCCAATCTTGACTCCATATTTGATGTGTTCCGTAAGATTATAATCTCACATTTTCACAATCCTAAATAAGGCACCAGTTTAGTTATGAATCAAGTTTAATATGCTGAAATTTCAGTGATCAATGTTAAAATAAATTTCCAAATATAAACTGATTTATTTCTTTTTATAACTTCCTCAGATAGCTCTCAGCGTTTAAACCGCTCTTATTGTCTATCAGCACCGCCTTCATAACAAATTAATGCAACAATATTACAATGGTTGCTGACAAATAACTCAAAAGTGTGTTTCTGAATAATGGACACTTTTCTGGACCGATATAAGCCGTTTGAAGAATATACATACTTATTATGATTATACATAATTATATTAATGACAAGCTGAGTACTCAGCATTGCCTGGGTATGTATTTATTCCAGTCTGCTATTAATTAATTCGTCTTCTATTTCCCCCCCCCCCCCCTTCCTTCTGTCCGTCTCCTCCTCTGCTCTTCTCTTTCCACGCTAATATGCTCACTGCAATATGAGGCAGAGAAATTCATGGGGCACGGGATAGAGTGATCCCCATACAGTCCAGGCCTCAATCAGTGCGATTTCTTATGGGGTTACATCAAGGACAGAACCTATAGGAGTCACCTTAAGTCACTGGAGGACCTGAAATCGGCAATTAGAGATTTGGAGCATCTCACACAGCAATACCGTGGCGGCTCCCCACGATCAGCGTACCACTGTGGGAGCTGGCCACAAGTACTGCGGAGTAGTTTATGTAAATGTTCACATCACTGCCTGAGGCTAAATTAAAATGATGGAAGTAGAATACAATAAAATTTTTGACCATTATTACACGTTACCATGTACATAAGAAAATGATGAGCTTCAAACGAAGCCCACACTACACATTCAAGAAAGTTTTTTCATTAATCATAAACTTCAAGCAAATAACCACATTACACCAATTTCTTTTAATGGCAATTATTGGGCAACTAAAATTTAACTCAAAGAATGGTTTTCAGTTTAAATAATACTCAAATAAGTGAACGGCCGATTAAAATAAGGTAGCAATGACTTAGAGTCTGAAAGACATAACTGACTGATGCTTAACAAAACCACTCTACCTCCTTACGTAAATATGGCGATCACAGACCACTTCAGTGAGCCAAAAAATAAAATAAAAAAAACATTAGAAAGCATGAGCTTGCCTGTGCACTATACAGATGTGGCAGACAAAAAGGCAAGTGCTGCAGTTGCACGTCGATAAAAGAACCCAATAACGCCACAACTGGTATACTTGCATAACGACTGAGCACAAACACGCCACGGGACCAAGCAAGATGCTCACCAAACAAATCCGCATGCGTCCACGGCTCCACTCTGTCCGTATACCCACGGACTAAGCAACAGAGGCGAACCAAGGCCGCGTTGAAACTCGAGTGTCGTGTTTCTCAGTCAGGTGTGCTTAGCAGTCCAAGACAGCACACTGCCGAGAAATGCTCGTCGGTTTTCAGACCCAGGGAGCAACCAGTTGTGGCTGCTCAGGAACTTCCTTCTCCAGTTGGTGACGAGACGGTCCTCACCAAGAGCCAGTGCAGCTCGGTGTTAAGTCACCACCACTGGTCGCGAGCGCCCTCTCGCGAGACGTCAGGAAGGAGGTTGCTTAAGCCGTCGGCGGCACACGGACCGAGCTGTCGAACATTAACGCTGAGCGTGCCAATTAACGCTGAGCGTGCCAAGTTCAACGTGCTGCCGAACGCTCAGGAACGATTTGTCTTGTGCATACGGTACGTTGGCCCCAACGTAGTATACGCGATAACAACACACTCCAGCGGCAGTTGAGGGATGTTTCTAGTTCGTAAATCACACTATTTACTAAACGGGCGCGCGCAAAATTCCCACGTTAGCTCTATTAAAACGCACATTTCCTCCATCGTCCACGAAAAGGAAAGTACCATGTCCAATCAATAAGGACACAGGCTGATAAAAGTTCCATTACAAACAGTACGGTACGAATTTGGAATACTTCTCCGCATAAGATAAACATTATTTCAACCTTCCCACGTTTTAGTAAAACCCCAAGGTCAATCTTACTTGATCACTGCTCCTACCCAGTAGCAGAATCTTTGCAACATGTGAATTACGGAACGTAAAAGAAAAAGGAGAAAAATATCTTTATACAAGTAGCGCAAGCTGTCCTGTAGATTAAGCCAATCGAACAAAGTCGCCCCTCAAAAAAAAGGTTAACTTATATTTACATAACATCAACTATTCTAGCATATACTTATATTAAACTAACAATAAAGTATCATAATCTAATAAAAACGCGAATGTTAGGAAAATAATTTGGTAGTGTTAAGACGCGACCCGCTGCCCAACTCAACAGTGCACAGTGACACTGCTCGTTACGCTAAAACAACAACACACGCTTTGTATCTAATCATGTTATGTTACCCCTTGCTGTAAACGTCAATCGTAAATAATTATGTTACTAATTGAAATTTAATTCTAACAAATTGTACCAGGAACAATGCGTTTTGGATGGATCTTCAGTGTGTCGCTGCCTTCAAATAGCCTACTCTCATAATAAGCAAGTTACAATAATTCTTTGAATATGATGTTTCTCATTATTTTATTGGAACGAATCAGACAGTTAACAACGAGTTTTCCAGTGATTCTCAGTTTGCTGGTGCTCAGCGGCATATATACATATAGGCTTGAAATGAATGCCAATATGGCGCCTCACAACTCTGTACTGGAGCGAGAGGGCATGCGTGTGACGTATGTGGCGTTGTGCCATCTCATTGGTCAACGCTCAGACGCACGCTCAGAATATCTGACATGCCAGATATTGCAATCCCATATGCTCGTACCTCGCAATTGAGGCAAACCAGACACATTGAATCATGTCTCGGGATATTGGTGACGATAATTGATGGTGAATTATAGAATGAATTCTTATACAATCTTCCCGCGAATTAATTTCACTATTCTCCTGTAACAATGCGCTGCTATTTTGCAAGCAACAGAAGAAGAAAAAGTGCCGGAGGAGGAATCGTACCCGAGACTTCTGGCGTATGAGTCCGAGCGCTAACCATGTAGGCCAGACGGCGGCCCGGAAATGTACTAAATTTTATACTCATAAGGCACCTAAGAAACTTTGGATCGATTTTTCTCGGGATTTTCCGAGTAGTGCGTTCGAATATTTTAACCACGTGAGATGTTAGGCGTCCTTTTTCACTACACACAACTTCGGACAAATCCCCGACCCCACGGTCTTGCCGTCTCCTTGTTAGAAAGTAACAGGCGAATCTTGAGTGCTAGCACTCAAACAACTACAATCGTAATCATGTTTGAAACAAATATTAATTTTCCTGGAAGGGTAAACCTCACCGTAGTAAAAGGAATCCAATTATGCGAAAAAAGCCAAGATTTACTGGCCGCTAGCATTTGCTTACCACAGCTGTAAGAAATTTTATATTCGCTACATCAGTCAGGGAAGCAACAACTTCCATTACAAAACAGGCTTAGTTTCGATCTCAGTGGCCACTAACTCACGTGTCGGCGTAGAACATATGGCAATATCAGACGCAGCTGAAAAAGAAGCAGATATTGAACAAGTTGCAATTAAAAGAAATTTTAAAACACACAAATGTGGCACTGAAATGATGTCAAACAGAGGCACCAAACGGTAAATTCAGTTGTTGAAAAAGAGTGTTGGAGAAACACAGGCAATCCAGAGTGGCGGGAGCAACTTCAGCATGGGAGCACATGCAGCAATCCAGTAATGACTACCTTACCCGCAAGGGCAGACCAGATGTCATTAGAAAATGAACAGCACTCCAACGTCCGTATCAGCAACTATGCCTCCTTAAAGCAGGGTGGAGCGGCCACGTCGAGCTTTGGCACAAGTATTGGCGACCAACACGACTTTATTGACGACCGGCCGCTCAGATAATCGTGCGCCGGTAATCTCTCTCCACTGCCCGCCTACATCACACGTCTCTTTCCCCTGACTATGATCGACCGAATCCAGTGTCGTCAACGAGCTGCCCAAGTAACTACAACCAAAGACAACGGCACTGGGCAACATTGCTTCAATTACAGGGTAGCTAACTTAACAAGTATTGTACTTTGTAGCGAAAAAATATTTTGCTGAATAAAGATTTACAAGATAACACCACTTCACATGTTAGTAAGGCAAATATTAATCGAGTAGTAGTTGAAACTAAAATGGCATGCGAAGCGGCTGGGATTACGAAATTAGAAATTGCGGACACAGCTGTTAATATCAATAAAGCTTTATCTGTTCAAAATGTTTCTTGCGAAGTGGTGAATCACGAGAGTCATATTTTAAGGGTCTCAATATCAAGTTAGAGAAGGAGAAAGCAATGGTCATTCGAGCTGACAAGAGGAATACGGCAGTTGTTATACACACATCAAAAATTTTTGCATCGCCTCGGTTCCAAGAGTTCCGGAACCTGTACAGAAAATTGGAATAGAGATCAACACAAATATCACTTCTGCCCTTTTTTTGCTCAAGAAAATCACACATTGCATGTTGTACCAACACACTGCGAGACCTTCAGAGGCGGTGGTCCAGATTGCTGTACACACCGGTACCTCTAATACCCAGTAGCATGTCCTCTTGCATTGAAGCATGCCTGTATTCGTCATGGCATACTATCCACAAATTCACCAAGGCACTGTTGGTCCAGTTTGTCCCACTCCTCAACGACGATTCGGGGTAGATCCTTCAGAGTGGTTCGTGGGTCACTTCGTCCATAAACAGTCCTTTTCAATCTATCCCAGGCATGTTCCATAGGGTTCATGTCTGGAGAACATGCTGGCCACTCTAGTCGAGCGATGTCGTTATCCTGAAGGAAGTCATTCACTAGATGTTCACGATGCGGGCGCGAATTGTCGTCCTTGAAGACGAATGCCTCGCCAATATGCTGCTGATATGGTTGCACTATCGGTCGAAGGATAGCATTCACGTATCGTACAGCCGTTACGGCGCCTTCCGTGACCACCAGCGGCGTACGTCGGCCCCAAATAATGCTAACCCAAAACATCAGGTAACTTCCACCTTGCTGCACTCGCTGGACAGTGCGTCTAAGGCGTTCAGCCTGACCGGGTTGCGTCCAAACACGTCTCCAATGATTGTCTGTTGAAGGCATCTGCGTCACTCATAGGTGAAGAGAACGTGATGCCAATCCTAAGTGGTCCATTCGGTATGTTGTTGGGCCCATCTGTACCGAGCTGCATGATGTCGTGGTTGCAAAGATGGACTTCGCCATGGATGTCGGGAGTGAAGTTGCGTATCTTGCAGCGAATTGCGCACAGTTTGCACGACTTCCTGTGGCTGCACGAAAAGCATTATTGAACCTGGTGGTGTTGCTGTCATGGTTCATCCGAGCCATAATTCTTATATAGCGGTCATCGACTGCAGTAGTAGCCCTTGGGCGCCTTGAGCGAGGCATGTCATCGACAGTTCCTGTCTCTCTGTATCTCCACGTCCGAACAACATCGCTTTGGTTCACTCCGAGGCACCTGGACACATCCCTTGTTGAGAGCCCTTCCTGGCACAAAGTAACAATGCGGGCGCGATCGAACCGCGGTATTGACCGTCTGGTCATGACTGAACTACAGACAACACGAGTCGAATACCTCCGTCCTGGAGGAATGACTGGAATGATCGTCTGTCGGACCCCCTCCGTCTAATAGGTGCTGCTCATGCATGGTTGTTTACATCTTTGGGCGGGTTTAGTGACATCCCTGAACAGTAAAAGGGACTTTGTCTGTGATTCAATATACACAGTCAACGTCTATCTTCAGGAGTTCTGGGAACTGGGGTGATGCAAAAATTTTTTGACGTGTGTGTATGAAGATGACTACATTAGGAAAATGGAAGAATTTTTTGCAGGAAACAATATTCTAGAAATTCACAAAGATCCAACTGAGAAGTTTCAGACCGGTTTCCGGAGAAAGACTGACAGCTTCCAGTTGCTGGTTATGGAATATGAAAATAAATCGCTTAAAATTATGAATGATGAACTTCTCCAACTTATATTTCAAGGTGAGATTCACAAAGATGGAAATCCGGTTAGTCCGATTGTGAACAATATGCTATCGCCATACTATAATCTAAATAAGTTTCTTAAAAACAAACTTAAATCAGTTTACACGTTCGGTAAGTATTTTATGGCCAAAAACAGTTCTGAGCTAACAAATACAATCAAGGATATACGTATACCAAATGACGTGACATTAGCTTCCTTGGATGTAAAAAATCCTCTATAATATTGTCCCAATAAAAGAAACTATTGACATTATTAGATGTAATCTTCTATCCCATAACACGATCAGTACTGCAGAGTGTACAGAACTAATTGAATTTGTAGATTTTGTATTAGCTTACAATTTTTTACCTTCAGTGATAAAATATATTATCAGAAAGATGGGATTGGAATAGGTAATAGTCTAACTGATGCTTCAGCAGATATTTTTGAGAACGATTTAGAATGTAAAATTTTTGCCAAGCTTCCACACCTAAATGATAAAACGATTTGTATGTTGACGACATTTTGTTACTGATAGAAGACGACACCAGTGAGGTCAACACCCTTGCCCAAGCAACAGGTAGCATGCACCCAAAAATTACTTTCACTACTGAAGCTGAAAAAGAGAGATTCTTTAACTACCTGGATCTTACTATTAGGAAAATTGACAACAAACGTAAGTTTCTTATTTTCAGAACAGCTACTTGTATACAGATCAATGCCAGTTCATGCCATCCTCCCCGCTACAAAATGGCCTTCTTCACCTCCATGACTCACCGGCTCCTTCGTCTTCCTTTGGCCGAAAGCGAATTACGTGAAGAACTCATCATTTAAAGCTGACTGCTGTAGCTAACGGCTTTTTTGTACATGACGTCACGCGCCCTTACAGTAGACTAAAGAATTGTATATCAAATAGCAGGCACACACACTCAAACAGAACATAGAACCCGCAAAGAAAAAACGAGAGCCATTCCTATGAAATTAAACGACAGAATGTCCCTGAAAATAAAAAGTTTTAGGAAATCTAACGTTAGATGTGGCTTCCAGGTTAACAACACCCTAAAATTGCGACTAAAATATAAATTGAAAAGGACGTATGACAAATCTGATGGCTCTGGAGTATACAGGATTGATTGTAGTAACTGTGACAAATATTATATCGGTCAAACTGGCCGCTCTTTTAACGTAAGGTTTAAAGAACATTCATAGCCACAGAACATAG
Source organism: Schistocerca gregaria (assembly GCF_023897955.1). NCBI lineage: Eukaryota > Metazoa > Arthropoda > Insecta > Orthoptera > Acrididae > Schistocerca > Schistocerca gregaria. The sequence continues at coordinate 105,705,663 of NC_064921.1, read as the reverse complement.
ATACTTCGGGACTGTGCATTTATCTGAAACTTGTCATCTTGTAAAGAACATAGAGAACAGTACTCGTGTTTTGCACAGGGTGAAAAGAGCCATGCTCTTCATTTGTTAGAAGAGCTTGATATCTATGAACCGAAAAAGCAAGAACCAAGAAAAGTGCTTAATTGGCAGAGTGATTACATCCCCTTATTTTGCTTTGTGTGATAATGCTGTACTTTAATCACAGATTTTTTTTTCTTTAATGAATTTCAAATTCCCATCTGGGGCGGGCTGGCAGCAGCATGTGCTCTGCTCTTCAGCCAAAAGACAATAATGACGCAACAGGAGACATGTAAAATTACAAAGGAAAAAATATGGCGGACAAAAATATAAAAAAGGGGGAACATAACAGACGAGAACAGAGAAAAATGGGGCGACTATAAAATGGAGACAAAAACCTTAAAAACGTATTGAGCACAAAAAACCACACACAGGGACAATTAAAAGAACACAAGGCGAAGTATGGCTGCAGCATAAATGTATCGATGGGCTGCACAGCACATTACAATCACTGACAGTACCACTATGTACAAGTCCAGCACACAATTAAAATCACAGCTCTTGATGCACAGGAGAACAACACCAAACACAACACTGACATAGCACACTGATGACGATGAGCAAAACACAAGACCTTCCAGGGGCATAGAGATCAGGGAGAAGGGAAGAAGGGAGGAGGGAGGGTACAGGGGGGAGACGGGTGGGGTCACGACGAAGAGGGCTGGGGAGGGAAGGACGTGGGAGGGACACAGTTGAGGAAGGGGTTCAGGAAAAACCCACTCTGGGAGAAGGAGGGAAGAGGAAAAGGGGGGCCCTGAGGAGGGATGGGAACAAGGCCAGGTTACAGTTGGAAGGAAGGGTAGATGTCACGGAAAAGTTCAACATCTGGGAGGGGGAGGAGCTGAAAATTGCCCTGATGAAGGAGATGGAGGGTGTGGAGGTGGAGAGAGGGAGGGATACAGTGACAGAGGCGCGGCAATGGCTAGGGGGTGGAGAGGAAGGAGGAAACCAGAGGGTGGATGTGTAAAGGATGTGGAGATGTTGGAGGAAAAGGAGGAGCTGGATGAAGGGTATGAGGTCGTACAGGAGCTGTGTGGGGGAAGGAAGGCAGATACGGAGGGCAAGGTGGAGTGCATGGCGTTCGAGGATTTAGAGGACCTTATAAAAGCGGGTACATGTGGGGATCCAGTCAATGATGGCGTAACAGAGGATAGGATGGATGAGGGATTTGTAGGTGTTGAGGATGGTGGAAGGATGTAATCCCTTTGTCCAGCCAGATAGGAGTTTCAGGAGGCAGAGGCAGGAATGGGCTTTCTACTGGATGGTCAGGAGATGATGGGTCCAGGTGAGATGACGGTCGAAGGTGAGGCTGAGGTATATCATGGTGGGGTTGAGCTGGGTGGGATGACCATAAAGGGTGAGGTAGAAGTCATAGACCGGAAGGAGCGGGTGGTGCAGCCTATGATGATTGCCTGGGTTTTGGAGGGGTTGAGACAAAGGAACCACTGGTTACACCAAGTGGTGGCTTTGGAGGATGCATTGGGACCGTTGAAGGTGATGTCATCAGCATATTGGAGAAAGTGGACAGGTGGGGTGGCTTGGGCATATCAGTGGTGTAAAGGAGATAGAGGAGAGGGGAATGGGCGGAGCCCTGGGGGACACCAGAGAATTGGTGTTGTGGAAGGTGACATAAGAAGGATGGTGTGAGAGGAAGGAAGCGACCAGATGGACAAAATTGATAGGCAGGGCGTAGGTTTGGAGTTAAAGAGGAGGCCGGGATGCCATGCACGGTCATAGGCATTTTTTTAATCACGGAACGCTTCTGTTTTATATATCTTGCTGATAGTTTTACCTAGTATAGAGTGCCTTACATATTTCCTTCGTTTTCTAACACTGTCCGCATTACTCTAGTGTTTTCTTGTTCTTTCTCTGTTTATATATTTCATCAACTAGATAATTTTGCTCATGCACTAATACAGGGTTTTATCGTTCTTTTCCTGGAACGGCGTGGCGCAGGGTACGAGGGGCCCTTTGGTGGTCAAGTTCCTATGCGGCGTTCAGCCGTTAGCGCCAACAGAGGGCGCTGGTTATGTGCGGCAGTCTGTTTCCATTCAATGCGCTTCTTTAGCTATTTGTTTTGTAATTTTTATATTATTCTGTGTACTCGGAAAGCTGTTTATTATTTATGTCGTTATCTAAAATATCGCCACTTGAGCGTATATCAATTATTGTCTCTTCGCTTTTTCCTATTCAACTATCTAGCTCTCGTCGTGCTTCATTTCATTGTTTATGATTACTGTAATGCCTTTTACACTTATAAGCCCATCATAGGCTTCGCTGATTGTATCCCCCTTTATTATACTTCACAACAATTATCACTGAAGAATATGTGAACGCCTACAGTAGCGACATCTGGAAAACTTGCAACATATACATTTTGTGGCCACTGTACGGCAGTTTGTTTTGAACAATAGTGCTACTGACAAGATGACTCTTATGTAGATTATTAATTATATATGTTTGACGATGCTGGAGCAGATTTTGCGTTTCGCACAAATGCACGTGTATGTCAGAAATACTGTTAATCGTAGTCTATTCTATTATTCTAAGCCGTAGAAAATCTGCTAGTTGTATTTGTGTTTTTCTCATATTTTGCTGCAGATCTGAAGATGGCCATTACAGAACGAAACCGGTAGTCTGATCACATAAAAATTTGTTAACCATAGACGAGAAATAAAGGGTATTTATACAGCCAACGGGCCACAAAGGCACCCTCTGGCGACTAGATAAAGGCGGACCGTGCCATAGACAAGGACGTAAAACACAGAACGAGCCAACACCGCTCAGTCATATATCTGAAAATTTTCAAACGAACAGCATTATAGTGAGTTACGTAAATCGGTATAGTTTTCATAAAATGTTGCTGGTCATTATCTATTATTGGTGATCGTAACGATATCAGTGTAAACTACGATGGCTATTCAGAAAGTAGAGAACGTTTTGGCATTAAAGAAAAACTAAGTACAAGAAATACATTTTATTATACACATCTTAAAGAGAGACTGACATACTACTTTTCCACATAATCACCAAACACGTTGAGGCACTTATCATATCGGTGGACAAGCTTTGAAAGACCTTCGTCGTAAAATTCTGTCGCCTGAAAGTTCAGCCAGTGTGTCACGCCCGCCTGGAGCTCCGTGTCGTCATCAAAGCGCTGCGTTGGAAGCAAGTGCTTCATCATGGGAAACAAGTGGAAGTCGCTTTGTGCAAGATCGGGTCTGTAGGGCGGATGAGCAAAAATTTCCCATTTGAATGAATTAAGGAGTTCTTTAGTGCGGTTTGGCGTGTGAGGTCGGGCATTGTCGTGCAAAAACAAAATGTTGTACGTCAGCTTTCCTCAGCGTTTGTTTTGAACTACTCTTCTAAAGCTGTGCAAAAGTTTGACAGTACCGGGCAGAATTTACGGTTGCTCCATTTCGAGAAAATCAATAAGACGCACACCTTGCCATCAACTTCAAACATTTTCTTGGTTTTTGGTAGGACCTTGTGTGCCCCCACTCCATGGACTGTAAGTTTGTCTTGCAATTGACGTGTTTCACCCAAGTCACCGGTTGCGATTCGACCCACTAATGAATCACTATGTTTGTGATAGGCCTCCAAAAATATCAATATTGCCCCCATTCGTTGTTCTTTATGGTGCTCTGTAAGCATTTTGGGCACCCATCGTGTACAAAATTTTTGGTGATAATTTCAAACAAGAAAGTTCGTGAAACTTGTGAAAAAAAAAACAAAAGCTCCTTTATTGTGAAGCGACTGTTTTCACGAATCGATTCTTCAACTATAGCGACAAGATCTTCAGTCACAGTGCTTAGGCGTCCACTCTTCTCTTAACATGAACGTTGGTTCGTCCATTTTTAAACCAAAATGCACCATTTCCGGACGGAAAAATCGCTCATTACATTGTTTCCGTACACTTCGCACAGTTCACGATGAATTTCTATAGGTTTTAGGTTTATTGCCAACAAAAACTGTATATCACAGACCGCACCTCACAACTGGCGGGATTTTCGATTGGAGCGCACATTTCAAATTCGAATATAGAAAAAACCAGACCCGCAGAGACGTTCCAGCTGTCACGAATGGATGCCGACTGAGCTCCCGAGCACGCAGATACCAAAATACGAGTGTACGCGATCGGCACGCGCCTAGTGGCGTCAGACGGAAACGTTCCCTACTTTCCGAACTGCCCTTGTAAATCATTATCATTTTTTTCATGTTACTCGTGTTTTTAACACCTAAGCTTGCACGAGCGCTTTTTTGTTCCATTGCTCCATTATTATTCACTCCCAGCTAGTTTGTGATTTCAAAGTCATGTCAGTCATTAACCAAATTTTACTTTTGTCCTTTTTTGAGATGGCGACCGTAGTTATTCTGCAATCTTAATTATTCAAACTTATCGATACACACTGTGAATGATTAATTTTATATTTCGATCGTTGTTGTAGTTAACAGAACCTGTACGGTAACGATCAGGATATAACTACTTGCATTCTTTGGTTAAACATTGTTCTTCGGAGGTGATGCCTTGTTTCCATTAATTGCAGAACATTAGGTACACATGTCACAAAATCCTTTTATACAACGGAGAGTATACACTGATCAGTCAGAACATTATGACCACCTACCTAATAAAGCCGGCATGGCAGTGACCGAGCGGTTCTAGGCACTATAGTCTGGAACCGCGCTACCGCTACGGTCGCAGGTTCGAATCCTGCCTCGGGCATGGGTGTGTGATGACCTTAGGTTAGTTAGGTTTAAGTAGTTCTAAGTTCTAGGGGACTGATGAAATCAAAAGTTAAGTCCCATAGTACCCAGAACCATTTGAACCAGCCAAAGCCGGCATGTTCACCTCTGGTATGGATAAATCCGTCGACACGTCGTGGCATGGAAGCAATGAGGCATTGGTAGGTCGATGGAGAGAGCTGGCACCACATCTGCATACACAAGTCACCTAATTCCTGTAAATTCCGGGGAGGGGGGCGATGAGGTGTGACACAACTTTCAATCACATCTCAAATGTGTTGAATCGGGTTCAGAACTAGCGAGGGGGGGGGGGGGGGCAGCACATCAATTGGAACGCGCCGCTGCGTTCCTCGAACCATACTATCACACTCCTGACCTTCAGACAGGGCGGATTATCTTCTTGAAAAATGCCACTGTCGTCGGCAAACATGATCATCATGAATGGGTGTCCGTGGTCATCCAGTGTTCGATATTCCTTAGCCTTCATGGTGCCCTGCAAGAGCTCCACTGGACCTATGAATGCGCATATGAATGTTCTCCAGAGCGTAATGGAGCCGCTGCCAGCTTGTCTCTGTCCCGCAGTACAGACCTCAAGGAGCTGCTCCCCTGGGAGACGACGGATTCGCGCGCACCCGTCAGCATGATGAAGAAGGTATAAGGATTCATGGTAATGGAAATGACCGTTTTTGCGTCATTGGCCGGGAGGCCCCTTGCAGGGCAGGTCCGGCCACCTTGATGCAGGTCTTATTACATTCGACGCCACATTGGGCGACCTGCGCTCTGGATGGGGATGAAATGGTGATGAAGATAACACAAAACCCAGTCATTGAGTGGAGAAAATCCACGACCCAACCGGGAATCGAAACCGGGCCCGTAGGACGGCAATCCATCACGCTGACCACTCAGCTATCGGGGTAGACATTGGGTTTCATCAGACCACGCAATGCTCTGCCACTGCATCAAAGTGCAGTGCTGATGGTCACGTACCCATTTGAGCCGTAATTGCTGATATTGTGGTCTTAACATTGGCACATGCATGGGTCGTCAGCTGCGGAGACCCATCGTTAGGAGTGTTAAGTGCACTGTGTGATCATACACAGTTGTGCTCTGCCCAGAATTGAAGTCTGATGTTAGTTCCACCACAGTTCACCGCCTGTCCTGTTTCATCAGTCTGCCTATCCTATGACGTCAGACTTCTGTAATGAGGAGTGGCCACCCAAACACAGGACGTCTGGATGTGGTTTCACCTTGGTTTCGCCACGTCTTGAAGACACTCACCACAGCAGTCCTCGAACACCCGACAAGTCGTCCAGTTTCCGTCACAACTGTCCCAGGTCAAACTCAGATAGATCGCTCGCCTTCCCCATTCTACACACGGACAGCACGCTGATACTATATGTACTGTTCGCGTGTCTGACTAGCAGTCATCCCTCTCAAGGTGACGTTGCTATTGCCTGGACGGGCTTATATCGATAGTATTCGGTGATCATAATGTTCTGGTGGATTAGAGTAGGTACGTTATAGGCTCTGTCAAAGGATTAGCAATTTGATCCACGGAAGTCCATTGCCATCATGTTGACCACGCATATAGATGGAGAAGGAGAAACCTGGCCTGAAGAAAATGTTAACTAAATCCTGAAACGATGCAAAACGAATTTTGTACCCGATAACACGGGAATGCCAGTCCCAGTGTACCATACAAACGTGAATGCCAGGCTCTGCATCCCTATACACCCGAAAACTTCGAGGACGATGAAGAAGATGAAATTTTTGAAGGAATTTATAACATACCAAGACATTGTGAGCTCTCTCGCTTGCTGATAATTAATCCTCAACTTGTCCTTTATGGATTGTTTCTTAGTTAGCACTGATTGATGAGTGGTCAGGTGGCGTTAATTAAGCCGAGAACTAAGATTGAAACGTCCCCTTAGAAAAAATTATGAATGACTGTGCTGATAAACCTCTTACATTATTTGATTTTCAAACAGCTGAGCAGAACTGAAAGTACTCAGACATTTCGCTCTTTACCTATTCTGATCAACAGTAAACTGACACACAATATTTTTAGCGCAACGCAATCTGACTAGAAAAGAATGGCCCTGACTAACAATAAACTATACCTTTCATGAATCACTTACCTCACAAAAATCTTCGTTATTCGAACTACTGCAATACAGCGAGCGCCACTACTGCCAGCTAAATAAAAGATTCTAACTACTGAAGGCACTAACTACTGATAGGCATAGTCAGGAAATGAAAGATTTTGATAGAGAACAAACAATGTATTTACCTTAATAGCATTCAAAAGTCATTATATATATATATATATATATATATATATATATATATATATATATATATATATATATTACTCTCTCTGATGGACATAGTGCAGATCGCCCGCTCTCGAAATTCCGCCATCTCTCTCCTCACATCCACCACTGCTGGCGGCTCACCTCCAACTGCGCAAAGCTACGCGCTGTTCACATCCAACTGCCCAACACTACAATAGCAAATATTGCAACAATGCCGACCAGCCTCAGACTGCACACAGCACAGTCAGTGATTTTCATATAGAGCGCTACGTGGTGTTACCAACATAAAAACCTAAACAGCCTACTTACAAGATGTCGTAATTAGTTTATTATATAATTTGTCGAAAGTTGCTACTGGCTTATAGTAACACAACCATGCCACAAGATTCGAAAAAAACTTCAACTTTTGTGAATGTTTCAATCTTGGGCGACATTCACTGCATGGATTCCTTCCAACATACGATCGTAATATACAGTACACTACTTGGCTACCGTTTGATTGCTTCCTCCCAACGACTGTTCCATAATTGTCCACATCTATTGACCCCACTGTAACGGCTAATGTACTGGTATACGCCCAAAGTAAAGCAACAGAGCTTAATTCCTGGACCTAGAGATGCTTAACCTAACAGAGGTTGTACTCGTATAAGACCTCATAAGGTGTGCGAATTATCAACAATTTTTCATTAATTGCTGCAAAGTACCACCAACAGTAAGAACAAGGTTAGCCATTGCAAAGAGGAGTTAGACAGTTTGGAGCTCCTGTTTGTTACATAATTAAGAACTTACCAGTATCAAATCTTTCCTGTTCCGTTCCTTTTACTTTATCTACATTTTCTCATTTACGTTTGCCTATAAACATAACTTCATGAATCTATTGGGCTGGAGAATTAGTTCGTGGCGTTTTTGTTTTGCGCGTTGGTATTCCGGTTGCTATGGATTTATTTATCATAATGGCTCTGAGCTCTATGGGACTTAACTGCTCAGGTCATCAGTCCCCTAGAACTACTTAAACCTAACTAACCTAAGGACATCACACACATCCATGCCCGAGGCAGGATTCGAATCTGCGGTCGTAGCGGTCGCGCGGTTCCAGACTGTAGCGCCAAGAACCGCTCGGCCACCCCGGCCGTTTTATCGATTGTCATTTTTTACTCTAGTTCAGTGTTGCTATTTGAGTTTACATGCTGTCATTTCGTCGTTTGGAAGTAGTGAGTGGATCTGTGGGTGTTTGAAAATGGAGTGCTAATTGGAGAAATCTGAACATTTCCGACATACTCTTCTGTTTGCGTTCAGTAAATTGGCGACAGAGGCAACCAGAAACATTTGCGCCACATATGGAGATAATGCCATTGGATAGTGCACTGCAAGAAAATGGTTCTCTCGTCCTAAGGAGAATCATCTTGACACTGGCGACTCTCCACGTTCAGGAAGAGGCAGGGGGTTTGATAAAGATCGTTCAAACGCATTAATCTACCATGATCTACGTCATTGTACTCGACAACTGGCAAATGTGATGAACTGTGGTCATTCCACCATCGTGCGACATTAGCATGCAGGTGGGAAGGTTCAAAAATCGGGTGTATGGGTACCGCATGCTCTAAGCCAAAATCACAAAAATCAGCAGGTGACCATTTTTGCATCTCTGCTTGCTTGTCATCAATTGGCTCGTGAACAACACCGTCCATTCCTAGCCTGCATCGTTACTAGACACGAGAAATTGCATCTTTATACTAAAATGAGGAAGCGAAAGGAGTAGTGTAGCCCCAACATAGCACCAACACCCCGTACAAAGACCAGCGCGTATCCACGAAAGGCATGTTATGCATCTGGCCGAACAGCGACGGAGTGGTGTACTAAGAATTGCTTCCCCTAGATGTTACCATCACTACTGACATTTATTGTCAACAAATAAGAGATCTCTTGCAAACGCGTTCCAAGAACAAGGGCCAGGAAGACTGGTAGAGGCGATGCTACTCCACGATAATGTCCACCCGCACTCTGAAAGACTGAGCCGACCGCTGTGGCCGAACGGTTCTAGGCGCTTCAGTCTGCTACGGTCGCAGATTCGAATCCTGCCTCGGGCATGTATGTTTGTGATGTCCTTAGGTTAGTTAGGTTTAAGTAGTTCTAAGTCCAGGGGACTGATGACCTCACATTTTAAGTCCCATAGTGCTTAGAGCCATTTGAACCATTTGCTTGACTGACAAAAAAAACACTGTTCAGTAGTTAGGTTGGGAAGTCATTCCGCACTCACGTTATTCACCTGATCTTTCGCCCTCAGATTTTCACCTTTACCGGTGTCTATATGAAACCTTCAAGGAACTTCCCTCGGGGTGAAAATGCGCCCCGAATATGGCTCGACGAGTTCTTCACTTCAAAACCACGTGATTTCTACAGTCTTGTAATCGAAAAGCTACCCCAGCATCTGCTGACTGTTGTAAATAGTGAAGCAGTATATATTATTGATGACTAAAGTCTCTGTTACTTGTACCTGTTGTGTTTATGAAAAGAGGCTACAAACTTGTGGACCAACCCAATATTATTCATTTATGCAGCAGACAAAACATTTCTGATTTTAAATTTTAAACATTATTCTTATATCTTTTACAAACTGGAGGACCGAATGTTGGAGTAGTCTCCTTAAACGGGGAGAAAATTCAAAATTTCCTCTGTAATAAAGTAGTTAATAACTACGAGGGTAATCTCAAAAGTAAGGTCTCCTATTTTTTATAAGTACATAGACCTGTTTATTTCTACAATGGTTTACATTAGTTTACAGCTTGAACATTTAGCTATTTTTCGACATAATCACCATTTCTGTCGATGCATTTTTGTAGACGCTGTGGCAGTTTTTATATGCCCATGTCATACATGCTCGCCGCCATGCTGTTCAGAAAGTTATGAACCTCTTCTTTCACCTCGTCGTCGGAGCTCAATCGCATTCCGGCCAAATATTCTTTTAACCTAAGGAACAAGTGATAGTCACTGGCGCCACGGCAGAACTATAGGGTGGGTGGGTGATTATGTTCCACCGAAACTACTACAGGATAGCAACGGTTTGCTGAGCGATGTATGGGCGAGCGTTGTCATGGAGAATGCGTACGCCCTTGCTCAACATTCCTCTTTTCCGGTTCTGAATTGCCCGTTTGAGTTTTTTCAGAGTCTCACAGTACATGTCAGCGTTAATTGTGGTCCCAGCGATTCAGCTCGAGGTGAAGGAAGAGGTTCATAACTTTCTGAACAGCATGGCGGCAAACTGGTATGACATGGGCATACAAAAACTGCCACATCGTTTACAAAAATTCATCGACAGAAATGGTGATTATGTCGAAAAATAGCTAAATGTTCAAGCTGTAAACGGATGTAAACCATTGTAGAAATAAACAGGTCTATGTACTTCTAAAAAAATAGGAGACCTACTTTTGGGATTACCCTAGTATAAACGTAGGTTTCTGTGGCCATTGTTACAATCAATAAAATTTTAATGGGTTTGTGACCGCATTGTCAATATTTAAACTACCGACGTTTTGATCACTATTGCAAGTGACCCTTCAGAGTGTTTTTGTTTACAAACACACCCGGATAAGGTCACTTGCAATAGTTACCGAAACGTCGGTAGTTTTACATATTGACAATGCGCTCACGAACCCAGAAAATTTTTATTGATAGTCAGTAACTATGTATTTGTGATTAAATAAACCGAGAACCTAATGCTCAAGTCAACTTCACGTGAAAAGGGTGAAATCCGGGTTCGTGACCCGGTGGGGCTCAGATTGTCAGTTGTCATGACACTTTCAGTCTTAGTTATTACTTTATGCACAATTTACATCGGGGAGATGAAACTGTTCCGAAATTTTCCTGGGTGTGATAAGTCTGAGGGATTTTCGGCTAAGGGTAACAGGTAAAAAAAAAAATGAAAGATAATTCCGCCCGCCTTCCGCCTAAACTGAAAGGCCGCTAACGCACAGTGTCGGGGGACCGGGAGGAGAGAACAAGTTCGGAGAGTGGTGGTTTCCGGTTATTGGCGGACTTTTACCTGTGGGAAGGTGGACAGGAGCGGAAGGCGGAGGCGCCGTCGCGCCCCCCTGTGCAGGGAGGACCCCTAATTGCCAGATTCCTGCTGGCAGGGGGCGCCAGGGCTGGAAGAACAAAGAACGGCCGAGAACGAATGCATAAAGGGCGCGCCGCAAGTGTGGGGGACGAGGGCGATAAGGGGTGCTGCAGCTTAGGCCCCGGGGAAACGAACGCGGCGGCGGGGGCGATTTAGCGCCGCCAATGACGCGAAACCTGACGCCGCTGCGAAAGGACACAAGAAAAAAACTGCCGAGACCGAAACGAGTTTTACGCCGCATTAAATGTTGTTTCCTTCTGCCTGCGGTGGCATCAGCTCGTCCTCGCTTCAGTACCAACGAGCTGCCCTGTGTGTGATTTTTTATGGAGTGCTAATGGTGTAGTACACGAAGGTGACAAAAGTCGTGGGATACCTCCTAATATCGTGTCGGTCCTCTTTTGTACAGCACAATGCAGCAACTCGATGTGGCATGGACTCGATAAGTCCGCTGCAGAAATACTGAGCCATACTGCCTCTATAGCAGTCCATAACTGCAAAAGAGTTGCTGGTGCAGGATTCTGAACACGAACTGACCTCTCGACTATATCCCATAAATGGGATTCATGTCGGGCGATTTGCGAGGCCAAATCATTCGCTCGAACTGCCCAGAATGTTCTTCAAATCAGTCGCCAACAATTGTGGCCCAGTGACATTGTCATCCATAAGACTTCCATCGTTGTTTGGGAACATGAAGTCCATGAAATGACTGCAAATGGTCCGCAAGTAGCAGAACATGACTATTTCCAGTCAATGATAGGTTCAGTTGGACCAGAGTATCCAATTCATTGGCTCTGAGCACTAAGCGACTTAACTTCTGAGGTCATCAGTCGCCTAGAACTTAGAACTAATTAAACCTAACTAAGGTAAGGACAGCACACACATCCATGCCCGAGACAGGATTCGAACCTGTCGCCCGGTTCTAGACTGTAGCGCCTAGAACCGCACGGCCGCTCCGGCCGGCTCCAGTCCATTCCATGCGAACGAAGCCCACACTATTATGGAGCCACCACTATCCTGTACAGTGCCTTGTTGACAGGTTTGGCCCATGGCTTCATAGGCTCTGTGCCACATCCGGACCATACCATTCGCTCTTACCAATTGAAATCGTGGTGCATCCTATCAGGCCGCGCTTTTCCAGTCTTCTAGGTCCAAGTGATATGGTCACGAGACCAGGAGAGGCGCTGCAGGCGATGTCGTGCTTTTTCTCTGCCTCGTGATGACTGGGTGTTATGTGATGTCCTTAGGTTAGTTAGGTTTAAATAGTTCTAAGTTCTAGGGGACTGATGACCGTAGCTGTTAAGTCCCATAGTGCTCAGAGCCATTTTTGATGTCGTGCTGTTACCAAAGACACTCACTGTGGTCATCTGCTGCCATAGCCCATTAACGCCAAATTTTGCTGCACTGCCCTAAAGGATACCCTCGTCGTATGTCCCAAATTGATTCTGCTATTATTTCAGTCAGTGTTACTTGTCTGTCAGCACTGACAACTCTATGCAAACGCCGCTGCTCTCGGTCATTAAGTGAAGGCCGCCAGCCACTGCGTTGTCCATGGTGAGAGGTAATACCTGAAATTTGATATTCTCGGCACACTATCCACATTGTGGATCTCGGTATATTGTATGATATCTCTGCCAATGTACTGCCTTTTATACCTTGTGTACACGGTACTAACGTCATCTGTATATGCGCATATCGCTATCCCCCTGCGTGATGAGCGCATAAAAAATCATGAACCTCTGAACTTACAAACATCTTTTGATTGAATGTGTATGTGATTGTAGAATTAAATACAGTAAGACACAAAATTATCAACCCCAGGAGATATCTTGCTAATACCAACGCTATCCTTGATATTGTTGTGGTCCTCAGACCGATGACTGGTTTGAAGCAGCACACCATGGCAATCTATCCTATGCAAGCTACATCATCTTTGAATAAATACTGCGACATACATCTGTTTGAACTTGTTTACTTTATTCGTGCATTGGTTCAAATGGTTCAAATGGCTCTGAGAACTATGGGACTTAACATCTGAGCTCATCAGTCCCTTAGAACTTAGAACTACTTAAACCTCACTAATCTAAGGGCGTCACACACATCCATGCCCGAGGCAGCATTCGAACCCTCGACCGTAGCGGTCGCGTGGTTCCAGACTGAAGCACCTAGAACCACTCGGCCACACAGGCCGGCCGTGCCTTGGCCTCCATCAACTTTCGTCCATAACCAAACTGACGATTCTTTGACGCCTCAGGATGTCTGCTGTTAATGGATCTCTTCTTATGCTTGACTTGTGTCATAAATTTCTTTCTTCCCCAGTTCGATTCAGTACCTCTTTATTAGTTATTTGATTTATCCATCTAATCTACAGCATCACCACATATCAAAATCTTGTAGTCTCTTTTTGTATGAAATGTTTATCCTCCACATTTCACTTTCATACGAGATAACATTCTGTACAAATACCTTGAGGAAAGATCTGCTTACTTGTCAACTTATATTCGATGTTAAAAAATTTCTCTTTTTAAGAAACGCTTCTCTTGCTATTGCCAATCTGTATTTTACGTCTTCTCTAATCCAGGCATCATCAGATATTTCACAGCCGAAGCAGCAAAACTCTTGTACTATTTTTACTCTCCCAGTTCCTAACCCAGTTCCCTCAGCATCGACTGATTAAATTTGTCTACATTTCAATACCTTTCGTATACTTCTGCTGATTTTCTATACAGGGTGGTCCATTGAGAGTGACAAGGCCAAATATCTCACGAAATAAGGATCAATTGAAAAAACTACAGAAAACGAAACTCTTCTACCTTGAAGAAGGAAACCAGATGGCGCTATGGTTGGCCCGCTATATGGCACTGCCATAGATCAAACGGATATCAACTGCGTTTTTTAAAAATAGGAACCCCCATTTTTTATTACATATTCGACAGTACGTAAAGAAATATGAATGTTTTAGTTGGACCATTTTTTTTTTCAATTTGTGACAGATGACGCTGTGTATAGTCACAAACGTATAAGTACGTGGTATTACGTAACATTCCGCCAGTGCGGACGGTATTTGCTACGTGATACATTACCCGTGTTAAAATGGACCGCTTACCAATTGCGGGAAAGGTCGATATCATGTTGATGTATGGCTATTGTGATCAAAATGCCTAACGGGCGTGTGCTATGTATGCTGCTCGGCATACTGGACGACATCATCCGAGTGTCCGGACCTTTCGCCAGATAGTTACGTTATTTAAGGAAACAGGAAGTGTTCAGCCACATGCGAAACGTCAACCACGACCTGCAACAAATGATGATGCCCAAGTAGGTGTTCTAGACGCTGTCGCGGCTAATCCGCACATCAGAAGCAGACAAACTGCGCGAGAATCGGGAATCTCAAAAACTTCGGTGTTGAGAATGCTACAGCAACATCGATTGCACCCGTACCATATTTCTATGCACCAGGAATTCCATGGCCAGGACTCTGAACGTCGTGTACAGTTCTGCCACTGGGCACAAGAGAAATTACGCGACGATGACAGATTTTTTGCACGCGTTCTATTTAGCAACGAAGCGTCATTCTCCAACAGCATAATATGCGCTATTGGGCAACGGAAAATCCACGATGGCTGCGACAAGTGGAACATCAGCGACCTTGGCGGGTTAATGTATGGTGCGGCATTATGGGAGGAAGGATTATTGGCCCCCATTTTATCGATGGCTGGGGGACTGATGACATTAGCTGTTTAGTCCCCCTTAAACATCCCAACAACAACATTATCGATGGCAATCTATATGGTGCAACGTATGCTGATTTCCTACGTAATGTTCTACTGATTTTACTACAAGATGTTTCAGTGCTTGACAGAATGACGATGTACAACCTACATGATGGATGTCCGGCACATAGCCCGCACGTTCACCGGATCTGACGTCCCTGAATTTCTTTCTGTGAGGAAAGTTGAAGGATTTTTGCTATCGTGATCAGCCGACAACGCCTGACAACATTCGTGAGGGCATTGTCAATGCATGTACGAACATTACGGAAGGCGAACTACTCGCTGTTGAGAGGAATGTCGTTTCACGTATTGCCAAATACATTGAGGTTGATGTACGTCATTTTGAGCATTTATTGCATTAATGTTGCATTTACAGGTAATCATTCTGTAACAGCAAGCGTTCTCAGAAATGATGAGTTGACAAAGGTACATGTATCACATTGGAACAACCGAAATAAAATGTTCAAACGTACCCATGTTCTGTATTTAAATTTAAAAACCCTACCTGTTACCAACTGTTCGTCTAGAATGGTGAGCCGTATGTTTGTGACTATTACAGCGCCACCTGTCACAAAGCGAAAAAAGTGGCCCAACTAAAACATTCATATTTCTTTACGAACTACACGAATATATACAATAAAAAATGGGGGTTCCTATTTTAAAAAACGCAGTTGATATCCGTTTGACCTATGGCAGCGTCATCTAGTGGGCCAACAATTGCGCCATCTGGTTTCCCCCTTCAAGCTAGCCAAGTTAGGTTCTTTGAAGTTTTTTCGTTTGACGGTTATTTCGTGAGATTTTTGGCCCGGTCACGATCAATGGACCACCTTATCTACACTGCTTGACAGTTGCTAAGGAATGGAGACATCGTTGGACAAGGATAATCACAAACAATGACGGGCGCCATGGAACATACTACATACGTAATAAAGGTGGAGTGGTATATTTATAAAGAAAAATGGTACAAATTTCACCACATGTGAAGGCAGGATAACAAGCATATACAACGTTCATGTTAGACATAGATCAAATTGCCAACATAAAGTTCAATATCGGACTCCCAGTAAGGAATACGTCCTTCTCGGGCACTAGTGCACATTTTGCACAAATTAGTCTGCTGGTTACCAAACTGTTGAGGCGTCCTTGGAGGATATGGTCACACTCCCGTCTCAAATCGATTTTCAATGCTTGCACTGTTCAGGAAGAAGTGTTCGTTGACACACATGTCTGCCAAGAGCCTCCAAAAAATGCTCTGTAGGGTTTAGGTTCTGGGAGTACACAGCATATCTCATACGTTCAGTATCTTCACCTACCTCAGTCATCCATAAACAGAAAGTCGGGATCTGCCGCACCCTTAAACAGGTGGACATGATCGAGAATAATCTCCCTGTAATACCACTGTGCTGTAACGGCACCTCGCGGGAAGATAGGCAGCAGTGTTCGGCCATTGGGCATACTGCCCTCACCATAACGCCTAGACCACAACGATCAAATCACGAATTGTTTGTGGTTTGTGACGTGTTCCCCTCTCTTGCCACTCTAACTGGTGGCCAGAATCACTTGCCGCAATGAAGCGGGATTCCACTGGCCCACTGTTGTCGACCCCATCCTCTATGCTCTCTACTCAAACGAACTCTTTCTCGACGAGGGTAAGGTTGAAGTGGGATACATTCAACATGTTTCGAAGCATGCAAACCAGCCTGATTTAATCGCCGCGAAATGGTCTGGCAGAGACACGCGTACCTGTAGCAGTTGCTAAGTTGCAGCGGTCTGCCTGGGAGTGAGATGTCTGTTCCTTTTCGCCACTAGGACTGCATACCGACCCTCTTGAGGTGTGGTGATCCGTCTTCGACTACCAGCATGTTTTCGCATAGCATTTCTACCATCATCGGCCATTTTTAAATGTGATATGACACTATTGGACGCTGCCATTACTGTGGTCACAGCAGTGCCACTTTGACGGGCTTCAGAGCCGTTCAGCTACTCGTCCGTGAATGTAAGATCTCAAAAAATGTCTTACAGACCTGTTGCCGTACTGCGCAGGATGTCGCACTAATCGGTTCCGCAATAACCTTCGTCACGCACCGTACGGCATGAACTGTCGGACGCATAAGGAGTATTCGTGCACTGGTTTCGGCGCATTGAACACGTCCCGTCTTTTACATTTCCTTGGTCGGGTGTTCTGTAGCAATTAGAGGTTGTTACGTAGAAGCTGGATGATAATGGCATTGAAACAGAGGATGACACGCGTAAAGCTGAAATACTAAACACCTTTTTCCAAAGCTGATTCACAGAGGAAGACCGCACTACATTTCCTTCTCTAAATCCTCGCACGAACGAAAAAATGGCTGACATCGAAATAAGTGTCCAAGGAATAGAAAAGCAACCGAAATCACTCAATAGAGGAAGGTCCACTGGACATGACGGGATACTAATTCGATTCTACATAGAGTACGCGAAAGAACTTGCCCCCCTTCTAACAGCCGTGTACCACAAGTCTCTAGAGGAACGGAAGATTCCAAATAATTGGAAAAGAGCACAGGTAGTTCCACTTTTCAAAGAGGGTCGTCGAACAGATAAGCAAAACTATTGGCCTATATCGCTGACATCGATCTGTTGTAGAATTTTAGAACATATTTTTTGCTCGTGTATCATGTCATTTCTGGAAACCCAGAATCTACTCAGTAGGAATCAACGTGGATACCGGAAACAGCGATCGTGTGAGACCCAACTCGCTTCATTTGTTCATGAGACCCAGAAAATATTAGATACAGGCTCCCAGGTAGATGCCATTTTCCTTGACTTCCGGAAGGCGTTCGATACAGTTCCACACTGTCGCCTGATAAACAAAGTAAGAGCCTACTGAATATCAGACCAGCTGTGTGGCTGCATTGAAGAGTTTTTAGCAAACACAACGCAGCATGTTGTTCTCAATGGAGAGACGTCTACAGACGTTAAACTAACCTCTGGTGTGCCACAGGGGAGTGTTATGGGACCATTACTTTTCACAATATATATAAATGACCTAGTAGATAGTGTCGCAAGTTCCATGCGGATTTTCACGGTCATGCTGTAGTATACAGAGAAGTTGCAGCATTAGAAAATTGCAGCGAAATGCAGGAAGATCTGCAGCAGATAGGCACTTGGTGCAGGGAGTGGCAACTGAGCCTTAACGTAGACAAATGTGATGTATTGCGAATACATAGAAAGAAGGATTCTTTATTGTATGATTATATGATAGCGGAACAAACAATGGTAGCAGTTACTTCTGTAAAACATCTGGGAGTATGCGTACGGAACGATTTGCAGTGGAATGATCATATAAAATTAATGGTTGGTAAGGCCGGTGCCAGGTTGAGATTCATTGGGAGAGTCCTTAGAAAATGTAGTCCATCAACAAATGAGGTGGCTTACAAAACACTCGTTCGACCTATACTTGAGTATTGCTCATCGGTGTGGGATCTGTACCAGGTCGGGTTGACAGAGGAGATAGAGAAGATCCAAAGAAGAGCGGCGCGTTTCCCCACAGGATTATTTGGTAAGCGTAATGGCGTTACGGAGATGTTTAGCAAACTCAAGTGGCAGACTCTGCTAGAGAGGCGCTCTGCATCGCGGTGTAGCTTGCTGCCCAGGTTTCGAGAGGTTGCCTTTCTGGATGAGGTATCTAATATATTGCTTCCCCCTATTTATACCTCCCGAGTAGATCACGGATGTAAAATTAGAAAGATTCGAGCGCTCATGGAGGCTTTCCTGCAGCATTCTTCCCGAGAACCATACGCGACTGGAACATGAAAGGGAGGTAATGACAATGGCACGTAAAGTGCCCTCCGCCACACACCGTTGGGTGGCTTGTGGAGTATAAATGTAGATGTAGATGTAGCTGTAGCTGGCAGTTGTTCCTTAGAAAGTGTCGGTTGTCCCTCAGCAGTTGTCAAACAATGTATTATTATAGTGTTGATGCTCTATAGCAGTGTTTTTCAGCCATTTTGAATACGCGACTCCTTTCCAAGTAAAAATACTCTGGCGACCCCTACAACCACAATAGAAGTATGTCAGCGATTCCAAAGGCTACGTATTTAATTACCTTTCCATTGATACTATACTGATCGAGAAATCAAGAATGTCAAAAGAGGTCGCAGTACTGTGCGGGCAGAGATATAATTATATTCTTTGCCGGAGAAAAGGCGTGGGGGTGGGAAGGGGTCAGAGGGGGCATACTCACGCGTATTCGGTCACTACAATCAGTTGTCCTAGTACGCCAGCAAGGGCGAGACGTGATTATTACACTCCTGGGAATGGAAAAAAGAACACATTGACACCGGTGTGTCAGACCCACCATACTTGCTCCGGACACTGCGAGAGGGCTGTACAAGCAATGATCACACGCACGGCACAGCGGACACACCAGGAACCGCGGTGTTGGCCGTCGAATGGCGCTAGCTGCGCAGGATTTGTGCACCGCCGCCGTCAGTGTGAGCCAGTTTGCCGTGGCAAATGGAGCTCCATCGCAGTCTTTAACACTGGTAGCATGCCGCGACAGCGTGGACGTGAACCGTATGTGCAGTTGACGGACTTCGAGCGAGGGCGTATAGTGGGCATGCGGAAGGCCGGGTGGAAATACCGCCGAATTGCTCAACACGTGGGACGTGAGGTCTCCACAATACATCGATGTTGTCGCCTGTGGTCGGCGGAAGGTGCACGTGCCCGTCGACCTGGGACCGGACCCCAGCGACGCACGAATGCACGCCAAGACCGTAGGATCCTACGCAGTGCCGTAGAGGACCGCACCGCCACTTCCCAGCAAATTAGGGATACTGTTGCTCCTGGGGTATCGGCGAGGACCATTCGCAACCGTCTCCATGAAGCTGGGCTACGGTCCCGCACACCGTTAGGCCGTCTTCCGCTCACGCCCCAACATCGTGCAGCCCGCCTCCAGTGGTGTCGCGACAGGCGTGAATGGAGGGACGAATGGACACGTGTCGTCTTCAGCGATGAGAGTCGCTTCTGTCTTGGTGCCAATGATGGTCGTATGCGTGTTTGGCGCCGTGCAGGTGAGCGCCACAATCAGGACTGCATACGACCGAAGCACAAAGGGCCAACAACCGGCATCATGGTGTGGGGAGCGATCTCCTACACTAGCCGTACACTTCTGGTGATCGTCGAGGGGACACTGAATAGTGCACGGTACATACAAACCGTCATCGAACCCATCGTTCTACCATTCGTAGACCGGCAAGGGAACTTGCTGTTCCAACAGGACAATGCACGTCCGCATGTATCCCGTGCCACCCAACGTGCTCTAGAAGGTGTAAGTCAACTACCCTGGCCAGCAAGATCTCCGGATCTGTCCCCCCATTGAGCATGTTTGGGACTGGATGAAGCGTCGTCTCACGCGGTCTGCACGTCCAGCACGAACGCTGGTCCAACTGAGGCGCCAGGTGGAAATGGCATGGCAAGCCGTTCCACAGGACTACATGCAGCATCTCTACGATCGTCTCCATGGGAGAATATCAGCCTGCATTGCTGCGAAAGGTGGATATACACTGTACTAGTGCCGACATCGTGCATGCTCTTTTGCCTGTGTCTATGTGCCGGTGGTTCTGTCAGTGTGATCATGTGATGTATCTGACCCCAGGAATGTATCAATAAAGTTTCCCCTTCCTGGGACAATGAATTCACGGTGTTCTTATTTCAATTTTCAGGAGTGTATCTTCGCGTTCCGCCCTGAGACTGCATAAAAATGAACAACTTTCTTAAAAGCCCTCCACGTCCGGTGCAACTGGCAGTGGCGGAAGCGAATCGAAATCGGAAAAAATAGGCTTTATGACGATAGTTATCTGAAGTATGTTTGAACAATAAACCTCAATATGTAATTTGCGGCAAAGTATTGTCACGTGAGAGTATGAAACCATCAAAGCTTCTGCGTTACTTCTCAACTAAACATTCCGAGGAAGCAGATAAACCGTTGGATTTCTCCGAAAGGAAACTGAAAACACCCAGCAGCAAACTACTATCATGCAGGTAATAAAATAGAAGTGTTATTTGTTGATTTAAAATAGTATTATTTTGTCAGATTTTTTTCCGTTTATCTGATGTAACGATATTTTTTGTTTGGTTTTAGGTACCCAGTGTCAACGAGAAAGCGTTATTAGCTAGCTACCGAGTCGCATTCCCAGTTGCTAAAGCAGGGAAGCCGCATACAGAGCCGGCCGGATTGGCCGTGCGGTTCTAGGCGCTGCAGTCTGGAACCGAGCGACCGCTACGGTCGCAGGTTCGAATCCTGCCTTGGGCATGGATGCGTGTGATGTCCTTAGGTTAGTTAGGTTTAATTAATTCTAAATTCTAGGGGACGGATTACCTCAGACATTAAGTCGCATAGTGCTCAGAGCCATTTTGAACCGCATACAAATTCAGAGAACCTTATTTTGGCAGCAGCCCTCGATATGGTTGAAATAATGTTACGTAAGCAAGAGGTAAACAAACTTTCTGATAATAAAACTGAACGCAGAATAAACGATATGTCCGGTGACATTCGAGAACAGTTAATGGAAAAATTAAAGAAGAGCTCACATTTTGCTTAGGAGTTTGATGAATCTACTGATGTTTCAGATTGTACTCAGTGTATAATATTTGTGCGCTTTGAAGCAGATGAAAGTATCACAGAAGATATTTTATTTTGCAAAGCACTCCCTGCGAACTCTACTGGCCAGTGTTTGTGTGACGTGTTTTTAGAAAGCACTCGCAACTACGAAATGGTTTGGACAAAGTGCATCACCTTTGTAGTGATGGTGCTAAAGCTATGACTGCCAGTAAAAGTGGCTTCGTCGGCAAATTAAAATCAATAAATCCTAATTTTTCGTGAACACTCTACTTTCCCCATCGACAAGTTCTGGCAGCCACGATTTTAACTTCTGGTTTAAATGATGTGCTTAAGGAGGTGATCAAAGTTGTAAACTCTATTAAAGGTAAAGCGTCGCAGACTCGACGGTTTAGGATCGTTTGTGAAGACAAGGGTTTGCGCCATCTATATCTCCTTCATCAGGGGTCAGGTGACTTTCCAAAGGAAAGGTATTGACACGAGTTTTGGAACTAAAAGGTGAATTTTTAATGTTCTCACAAGATTCTAAATCTGGATATGCCAACTAATTTTGTGGCCCTGTTTGGCTATTAAAATTAGCATTTCTCGTGGATCTTTTTAACCACCAAAATTTTTTAAACAAGAGTCTCCAGGAGAAAGAAGACAACATTATAACAGCTAAGGCTAAAATCAAAGGACTCCTCGAAAAACTTAGTTCGTGGTCAACGTCTTAACAAAAGATGATGTTTGAGTTTTTCCCTTGTATTCAGACGATTGTCGAAGAAATCGCAATGGACCAGTCGGTGGTATTAAGTTCTCACATTCCTTACATGACACAGAGCTTGCAAAATTTGGAAAAGAAACTGTTAAGTTACTTTCCAGAGCTGAACTTTGACACTGACAACGGTCATAGATGGATACTAAATCCTTTTTTAGATATCTCAGTACAACTGGCTGATCTGAGCACAATGACGAAAGAAACACTTACAGATTTGGGAGCTGATGGAATGCTTAAAATGGAATTTAATTCGCAAAAGATTGACGTCTTCAGGATGAAGAGAAAAGAAAAGTCTCCACAGCTGGCAAAGGAAGCTTTGAAATTATTAGTGCCATTCGCCACTTCCTACCTCTGTGAATTAGCGTTCTCTTCAATGGTGAACGTAAAAACTAAGAAGAGAAATAGAATTCAACTAGAAAACTATTTGGTGATCTGTGTCTCAAAAATAGAACCACGATTTCACAAATTATTTATAAATAAACAAGCACAGCCTTCTCATTGAAACTGTTGTATCGGTTCAAATGGCTCTGAGCACAATGCGACTTAACTTCTGAGGTCATCAGTCGCCTAGAACTTAGAACTAATCAAACCTAACTAACCTAAGGACATCACACACATCGAGGCAGGATTCGAATCTGTGACGGTAGCGGACGCTCGGCTCCAGACTATAGCGCCAAGAACCGCACGGCCACTCCGGCCGGCAAACTGTTGTATTCTCATTGTAGTCTAGGACCTATAACCCTTGCTTACTTTCATCTGGCTAAGTGGCACAGTGACAGATATCGCCCAATGAACGAAAACTCTTCTAAACAATAAAATCTTAGTGGGTGTCAAGTATGCTTTTTAATAATACAAATGAGAGACATTAGTCATCAGGCATCAAATTGCAGTTGTGCAAATAAAGCGTTGTGCATTTGCGTATAATCTCTGGATCGTACCATTATTGTTATTGACTTTACTCTAGACGTTATGGCTTATGTTACGCAGGAAAGAAATGACACTGAAATAACGGAAAACGCGGAGGAAAAAAAGAGCGTGTAATGTTTTACATTAATGTTATTATTATTATTATTACGACGAACAAAGAACATTAGAAGCTCTGAGAAAGACATCGGCGCCGTCAATGCAGTATGCAGCTGTACTCATGGCGACAATCATCACGTTGCAATTATTGTAGCCGATATCTCCGCTTGGGTCTTCTCGACGATGTTGCCAAATTCTCTGTGACGGTGTTGCAAGCGAGACTCGTGTTACTTCATGGCCTTGATATACATCTATATGAATTCCATTTCAGATATGACGTCGTTAACCAACACTAATTCAATAACGCTGCCCATTAACCAATACGTAGGCAGATATTTCATTCAGCTAGCCGTCTTCTGTGTTTATCACTCATTTTGAAGAGAAGGTAAAAACGAATGCCCTTAGACGACTGCTTTTAAAAACGTATGAACGTTTTATAACCTGTTTTTGCATTTTTTTCGGAATGGAATGCATTATCCTTTTTTTTATGTGAATTCCCAACACAAAAATGTGTTTCGCAATGTAGGTAAGACTCAGAAATGAATTATCCTCGTTAAACGAGGTCCCACTGTATAGTCAATTTGTAAACAAGATCTTTTTTCGAATTTCTCACATTTACTTATTGGATGTTCTTCATTTAGCTATCAATCGGTTCCTGAAAATGGTTTTCCAGTTTTGCGTTTATTTATCGTTAACACGGTGTATTTACTATAAAACAATCTACATTATGCTTAATTAAGAATTAATGTTAAACAAGGAATTACAATTTTAATAAAAACAAATACCATTTTCCATGCGCCTTTTTTTGTATTACAGAACCCCTAGTTTTGAGACATGTAGCAGGAAGGTTTTAATTGATTGCGAGAATACGTAGTATATATTTCTACAAATTATGGTACAAATTTTTTGTAAGATATTTTTCAACTCTTTTTAAGGCACTCTAAAAAAAACAACTACACGAAAGAAATGAGAAATGAAACAGGTGACAAGCAACGACGATTTTGTGGGAATCCCAATGAAGCCATAGAACTAGGAAAACAGAAACGACGTCAACATGCTCTTAGTGAACTGAAGTCTGAGTTGAGCTCAGGCATCCTAGATCCGCTCGGTACAAATTGCTGTAGTTCGTGCCTTGTCTCAGTGCTGCCAATACTAGCGATCTGTTGTTTGGTTTGAAGCTTGTTACTGAAATTCATTCTAGTAACCGTGGTGCCAAATCTTGCACGTGGGCTGTGTGCGTGTTGTTGCAGCCATTTTGTGTCACATTTGAACTTGAGCATTTTTTAAATGCGCTTTCATAATTTGTTCTCGTTCCGTGTGATATTTTTATCTCCCTGCAAACCTCTCAGAGGTAAATACTATCTGCGACTTAGTGACTCTCGCCACCCTAGTTCCAAAATAGTTCAAATGGCTCTGAGCACTATGGGACTTAACATCTGAGGTCATCAGTACCCTAGACTTAGAACTGCTTAAACCTAACCAACTTAAGGACATCACACACATCCATGCCGGAGGCAGGATTCGAAACTGCGACCGTAGCAGCAGCGTGGTTCTGGACTGAAGCTCCTAGAACCGCTCGGCGACAACGGCCGGCCTTAGATCGATAGACATCCTGTTGCTTCTCACTGTTACAAGTGCTTGCGTATTTGAACTCTTCCACAGGTTTAAATTAAATTCGTATTCATTATTGTAACTAAGTACCAGATCTGGACGTGAGCGAATTTGCAAGGTTCCTTCACAAAACCTTGTCACTTCCGTGTGACATTTGTTCCACAGCAGATGATAGTCATGAAATATACGTTACCAGCCATGTTGCAACTGCTTTCTACTGCGACCGCGACCCCCTGCACAAGGCTTTGCGAACCCCCCAGAGGGCAGCGACTGTAACGTTCCCTGACAGCATACACACTATTAATAAAATGAAATGACATTTAACTGTACTATGTACGCCGCTATGAAGCAATTAGAGTGCACTGTAATTGTTTAACAAAAAATGTTATTTAATTTTGTGTAAAGGACGTTGGTTATTATTGTAATATTTTCCGTAATAATATTCTCGATGTATTTACGATTGCAATATTTCTATACTCATAATGTAATTACGAAATATACTAATATCTGCGATGAAAAAATGTAACATATAGCCACAGAGAAAAATAATGTAAGATTACAAAGAGACATTCACAATCAGCAATAATACACTCCTCGAAATTGAAATAAGAACACCGTGAATTCATTGTCCCAGGAAGGGGAAACTTTATTGACACATTCCTGGGGTCAGATACATCACATGATCACACTGACAGAACCACAGGCACATAGACACAGGCAACAGAGCATGCACAATGTCGGCACTAGTACAGTGTATATCCACCTTTCGCAGCAATGCAGGCTGCTATTCTCCCATGGAGACGATCGTAGAGATGCTGGATGTAGTCCTGTGGAACGGCTTGCCATGCCATTTCCACCTGGCGCCTCAGTTGGACCAGCGTTTGTGCTGGACGTGCAGACCGCGTGAGACGACGTTTCATCCAGTCCCAAACATGCTCAATGGGGGACAGATCGGGAGATCTTGCTGGCCAGGATAGTTGACTTACACCTTCTAGAGCACGTTGGGTGGCACGGGATACATGCGGACGTGCATTGTCCTGTTGGAACAGCAAGTTCCCTTGCCGGTCTAGGAATGGTAGAACGATGGGTTCGATGACGGTTTGTATGTACCGTGCACTATTCAGTGTCCCCTCGACGATCCCCAGAGGTGTACGGCCAGTGTATGAGATCGCTCCCCACACCATGATGCCGGGTGTTGGCCCTGTGTGCCTCGGTCGTATGCAGTCCTGATTGTGGCGCTCACCTGTACGGCGCCAAACACGCATACGACCATCACTGGCACCAAGACAGAAGCGACTCTCATCGCTGAAGACGACACGTGTCCATTCGTCCCTCCATTCACGCCTGTCGCGACACCACTGGAGGCGGGCTGCACGATGTTGGGGCGTGAGCGGAAGACGGCCTAACGGTGTGCGGGACCGTAGCCCAGCTTCATGGAGACGGTTGCGAATGGTCCTCACCGATACCCCAGGAGCAACAGTGTCCCTAATTTGCTGGGAAGTGGCGGTGCGGTCCCCTACGGCACTACGTAGGATCCTACGGTCTTGGCGTGCATCCGTGCGTCGCTGGGGTCCGGTCCCAGGTCGACGGGCACGTACACCTTCCGCCCACCACTGGCGACAACATCGATGTACTGTGGAGACCTCACGCCTCACGTGTTGAGCAATTCGGCGGTACGTCCACCCGGCCTCCCGCATGCCCACTATACGCCCTCGCTCAAAGTCCGTCAACTGCACATACGGTTCACGTCCACGCTGTCGCGGCATGCTACCAGTGTTAAAGACTGCGATGGAGCTCCGTATGCCACGGCAAACTGGCTAATACTGACGGCGGCGGTGCACAAATGGTGCGCAGCTAGCGCCATTCGACGGCCAACACCGCGGTTCCTGGTGTGTCCGCTGTGCCGTGCGTATGATCGTTGCTTGTATAGCCCTTTCGCAGTGTCCGGAGCAAGTATGGTGGGTCTGACACACCGGTGTCAATGTGTTCTTTTTTCCATTTCCAGGAGTGTATAAAAAGCACTATATAATGTGCATTCTTTGTCGTCTTCCTCGAGAACTGAGAGAGAGAGTAACCTGTGACGTAGCATTATATGAATGAGTAGACGTCGTTTGTCTGAATCTATCTTTAGCCGCCATTAGAGGAGAAATTATAAAGGTGTGTAATTTTAATTATTGTCATGGTCTAAATACATTATAATTTATCAAAATTGTGTATTATTATGTAAATTAGCTTGCCCATGTCATCTATAATATTTCATTTTCAGCACGATTATCGTTGGTGTTGCTGGGCTGTGCCACGACCGGACGATTTGCAACGGCGGCACACTTAAAAAATTGTTCCGCTATAAAAATGCAGTAAATGAAGCAGGCAAAAAGGAATACAAACGTCTCAAAAATGAGATCGACAGGAAGTGCAAAATGGCTAAGCAGGGACGGTTAGAGGACAAATGTAAGGATGCAGAAGCTTATCTCACTAGGGGTAAGATAGATACAGCCTACAGGAAAATTAAAGAGACTTTTGGAGATAAGAGAACCACTTGTATGAACATCAAGGGCTCAGATGGAAACCCAGTTCTAAGCAAAGAAGGGAAGGCAGAAAGGTGGAAGGAGTATATAGAAGGTTTATACAAGGGCGATGTACTTGAGGATAATATTATGGATATGGAAGAGGATGTAGATGAAGACGAAATGGGAGATACGATACTGCGTGAAGAGTTTGACAGAGCACTGAAGACCTGAGTCGAAACAAGGCCCCCGGAGTAGACAACATTCCATTGGAACTACTGACGGCCTTGGGAGAGCCAGTCCTGACAAAAGTCTACCAGCTGGTGAGCAACATGTATGAGACAGGCGAAATACCCTCAGATTTCAAGAAGAATATAATAATTCCAATCCCAAAGAAAGCAGGTGTTGAAAGATGTGAAAATTACCGAACTATCAGTTTAATAAGTCACAGCTGCAAAATACTAACGCGAATTCTTTAGAGACGAATGGAAAAACTAGTTGAAGCCGACCTCGGGGAAGATGAGTCCGGATTCCGTAGAAATATTGGAACACGTGAGGCAATACTGCCCCTACGACTTATCTTAGAAGCTAGATTAAGGAAGGGCAAACCTACGTTTCTAGCATTTGTAGACTTACAGAAAACTTTTGACAATGTTGACTGAAATACTCTATTTCAAATTCTGAAGGTGTCAGGGGTAAAATCCAGGGAGGAAAAGCTATTTACAATTTGTACAGAAACCAGATGGCAGTTATAAGAGTCGAGGGATATGAAAGGAAAGCAGTGGTTGGGAAGGGAGCGAGACAGGGTTGTAGCCTCTCCCCGATGTTATTCAATCTGTATATAGAGCAAGCAGTGAAGGAAACAAAAGAAAAATTCGGAGTAGGTATTAAAATCCGTACAGAAGAAATAAAAACTTTGAGGTTCGCCGATGACATTGTAATTCTCTCACAGACAGCAAAGGACTTGGAAGAGCAGTTAAACGGAATGGACAGTGTCTTGAAAGGAGGATAGAATATGAAAATCAGCAAAAGCAAAACGAGGATTATGGAATGTAGTCGAATTAAGTCTGGTGATGCTAAGGGAATTAGATTAGGAAATGAGACACTTAAAGTAGTAAATGAATTTTGCTATTTGCGGAGAAAAATAACTGATGCTGGTCGAAGTATAGAGGATATAAAATGTAGACTGGCAATGGCAAGGAAAGCGTTTCTGCAGAAGAGAAATTTGTTAACATCGAGTATAGATTTAAGTGTCAGGAAGTCGTTTCTGAAAGTATTTGTATGGAGTGTAGCCATGTATGGAAGTGAAACGTGCACGATAAATAGTTTGGACAAGAAGAGAATAGAAGCTTTCGAATGTGGTGCTACAGAAGAGTGCTGAAGATTAGAAGGGTAGATCACATAACTAATGAGGAAGTGTTGAATAGGATTGGGGAGAAGTTTGTCGCACAACTTGACCAGAAGAAGGGATCGGTTGGTAGGACATGTTCTGAGGCATCAAGGAACCACCAATTTAGTATTGGAGGGCAGCGTGGAGGGTAAAAATCGTAGAGGGAGACAAAGAGATGAATACACTAAGGATGTAGGTTGCAGTAGGTACTGGGAGATGAAGAAGCTTGCACAGGATAGAGTAGCATGGAGAGCTGCATCAAACCAGTCTCAGGACTGAAGACCACAACAACAACAATAAAATTAACCAAACTCGTAAATCGGGAGCAAGTAAAATTAGCACTGAATTACAGCGATCCTGAGGCTGACTGAATTTATTACTGGTTTTA
The DNA here is from genome assembly GCF_023897955.1 of Schistocerca gregaria. Lineage (NCBI taxonomy): Eukaryota > Metazoa > Arthropoda > Insecta > Orthoptera > Acrididae > Schistocerca > Schistocerca gregaria. The sequence continues at coordinate 105,676,348 of NC_064921.1, read as the reverse complement.
CATTTGTGCAATCATAGGCGGATAATTAACGTTGAAGTTGTTAATCAGTCGGTTCTTACCATTTCTAAAGCAAATAACGTATATTGAAGTGAGTTTTGTCAATGATAATTAAACGTTCAGGTCGGCTTGGCTATATTTAACCATTTTATGCCAACAGAGACAGTGTTGTGTTCCATAGCTAACGCCAGGAAAGAATTCAGCAAATATTTAAAAACCCACTGCATCTAGAAAATGTGTACCAAGGCCGAAATTCGTAAAAAAATTAATTTAAATAAGTTTCTAATTGGTTCATGGTGTGGGTTCCTGTAGTCATGTCCTAGTACATGAACCACGGGCAACGTATGAGTGGCCAAGTAAGTGGTCCTGACAGTCGGGATACCAGTTACTTTGGAATAAGGCTGGACATCTCGGGCATATTCTGAGTCGTGGTCACCTTTGTGCTCATATGGCAAAGACTACCAAATCCATCGGTTAGTCCCTCAACCGTTAGGAGTAAAACCCAATGGGACTCGGGGCAAGTAAGGCTAGCAACCTGCTTCCCCGGTACTTTAAATATGATGCTGGCAACAATCAGTGCAAAATGCCTCGGACCTTTGGAGGTGACGGAGTCCCACCTCTAACTGACAAAGCAGGGACTCCTAAGATACAACCTGGCAAACAAATGGTCATGAGTAATGGAGCTATTAATATCAATGGGGGCTACTCTGGGAAGAAGGTAGAGCTGGCAGAGGCTGCAAGTAAGATGGGGCTGGACGTTTTAGCTGTTAGTGACATTTGGGTGAGGGGTGAGAAAGAAGAGGAAGTGGGAGAATACAAGGTCTACCTGTCATGAGTCAAAGCAGGAATAGCACAATGGGGTGTAGGGATTTACATCAGGAAAGAAATGGAACCCAGCTAGTTGCAATAAGGTATGTAAACGAACGACTGATGTGGATAGATTTGACAGTGTCTAGCAAGAAAACTAGGATTGTGTCAGTATATTCGCATCGTGAAGGGATAGATCAAGATAAGATGGATAGTTTCTATGAGGCACTCAGTGATGTAATTGTTAGAGTAAAGGACAAGGACAGTGTTCTGCTCATGGGTGATTTTAACGCCAGGATTGGAAATCGAACAGAAGGGTATGAAAAGGTGATGGGTATTTTTGGAGAGGATATGGAGGCCAACGGGAACAGGAAACAACTCTTGGATTTCTGTGCCAATATGGGCTTAGTAATCACAAACTCCTTTTTTAAACATAAGAACATTCACCGGTATACTTGGGAAGGCAGGGGGAATCAGATCTGTCATTGACTATATAATAACAGATCAGGAATTCAGGAAGGCTGCGAGGTACACACGTGTATTCAGGGGATTCTTTGATGACACTGATCATTATTTAATCTGCAGTGAAATTGGGATTGTGAGGCCGAAAGTGCAGGAGGTCAGGTCCATATGTAGGAGGATAAGAGTGGAGAAACTTCAGGTTAAGGAAATCAGGCACAAGTACATAACAGCGATCTCAGAAAGGTACCAGTTGACTGTAGTCAATTACAGTCGTTGGAAGAGGAATGGACAAGGTACAGGGACACAGTACTAGAAGTGGCTAAAGAATGTCTTGGAACAGTAGTGTGTAAAAGTAGGATGAAGCAAACAGCTTGGTGGAATGACACAGTCAAGGCAGCCTGTAAAAGGAAAAAGAAGGCGTATCAAAAATGGCTACATACTAGAACTCAGGTAGACAGAGAAAGTTATGTTGAAGAAAGAAACAAAGCCAAACAGATAATTGCAGCATCCAAAAAGAAAACTTGGGAAGACTTTGGAGACTATGGGTCAAGCTGCTGGAAAACCATTCTGGAGTGTAATTAGCAGTCTTCGAAAGGGAGGTAAGAAGGAAATGACAAGTATTTTGGACAGATCAGGAAAACTGCTGGTGAATCCTGTGGATGCCTTGGGCAGACGGAGGGAATATTTTGAAGAGTTGCTCAATGTAGGTGAAAATACGATCAGTAATGTTTCACATTTCGAGCTAGAATGGAATAGGAATGATGATGGAAACAGGATCACATTTGAGGAAATGGAGAAAATGCTCAATAGATTGCAGTGCAATAAAGCAGCTGGGGTGGATGAAGTTAAGTCGGAACTCATCAAATACAGTGGAGTGTCAGGTCTTAAATGGCTACACAGGATAATTGGAATGGCCTGGGAGTTGGGACAGGTTCCATCAGACTGGACAAAAGCAGTAAGCACACCAATCTTTAAACATGGAAACAAGAAAGATTGTAACAACTAGAGAGGTATCTCTTTAATCAGCGTTGTGGGTAAAATCTTCTCAGGTATTGTTGAAAGCAAAGTGCGAGTATTAGTTGAGGACCAATTGGATGAAAATCAGTGTGGGTTTAGGCCTCTTAGAGATTGTCGGGACCCGATCTTTAGCTTACGGCAAATAATGGAGAAGTGTTATGAGTGGAACAGGGAATTGTATCTATGCTTTATAGATCTAGAAAAGGCATATGACCGGGTTCCTAGGAGGAAGTTATTGTCTGTTCTACAAGATTATAGAATAGGAGGCAAACTTTTGCAAGCAATTAAAGGTCTTTACATGGATAGTCAGGCAGCAGTTAGAGTTGACGGTAAATTGAGTTCATGGTTCAGAGTAGTTTCAGGGGTCAGACAAGGCTGCAACCTGTCTCCACTGTTGTTGATATTATTTATGGATCATATGTTGAAAACAATTGACTGGCTGGGTGAGATTAAGGTATGTGAACACAAAATAAGCAGTCTTGCATAGGCGGATGACTTAGTTGTGATGGCAGATTCGATTGAAGGTTTGTAAAGTAATATTTCAGAGCTAGATCAGAAATGTAAGGACTATGGTATGAAGATTACCATCTCCAAAACGAAAGTAATGTCAGTGGGAAAGAAATATAAACGGATTGAGTGCCAAATTAGGAGGAACAAAGTTAGAACAGGTGGACGGTTTCAAGTACTTAGGATGCATATTCTCACAGGATGGCAACATAGTGAAAGAACTGGAAGCGAGGTGTAGCAACGCTAATACAGTGAGCGCTCAGCTACGATATACTCTCTTGTGCAAGAAGGAAATCAGTACCAAGACTAAGTTATCTGTGCACCGTTCAATCTTTCGACCAACTTTGTTGTATGGGAAAGAAAGCTGGGTGGATTCAGGTTACCTTATCAACAAGGTTGAGGTTACGGATATGAAAGTAGCTAGGATGATTGCAGGTACTAGTAGAGGGGAACAATGGCAGGAGGGTATCCACAACGAGGAAATCAAAGAAAAGCTGGGAATGAACTCTATAGATGCAGCAGTCAGGGCGAACAGGCTTAGATGGTGGGGTCATGTTACACGCATGAGAGAAGCAAGGTTACCCAAGAGACTCATGTGTTCAGCAGTAGAGGGTAGGAGGAGTCGGGGCAGACCAAGGAGAAGGTACCTGGATTCGGTTAAGAATGATTTTGAAGTAATAGGTTTAACATCAGAAGAGGCACCAATGTTAGCACTGAATAGGGGATCGTGGAGGAATTTTATAAGGGGGCTATGCTCCAGACTGAACGCTGAAAGGCATAATCAGTCTTAAATGATGATGATGATGATGATAAGTTTCAAATAAATGTCATTAAACAGTTAGTTTGAATTTATCAGCATGAGAGGGTTGCTAAGATTCACGTAATTTTAAATGTGCTTAATTCTGTCTAAATGAATTTTTATTACCACACGCAAATAAGGGGCTCTACAACAAAGTTCGTACTGAAAGAGTAAATAACATAAATATTTAAAGCCATTTCTTCCCCATTTTCATCCATTCATTCACTTTTACATAATAAATATATTTTTTTTTCTCGTTAAACTGGCGCCCAACGTGGGGCCCGAATAAGCAGTGGCCACAAAATACCCATGAGATAATTAGGAAATTATTGTAGTAGAACTTTGTTGGAGAACAATTAATAATTTTTTCATGTATTGTATGTATTGCCTAACCAATATTGTGTGGTAATACCTGTATATGATTTTTTGCTTGAGAACACTATATACCCAGAGGCAAGCTGAAGAAGAGAGCTCATTATATCAAAAAATTAATTACCTACCACAATACCAGGGGCAGCTGCACCCACGATAGATCACCAAAAGGTAAAGCTACAATGTAGTTGTGCTGTGGGTAGTAAAGTAGCCACAGTTCGGTGTTCTCGTATCATTAGTGGTGTCCTTGTTGTCAGTGTTTTTTTTTTAATTGCAGGACATTTGAGTAGTTAGTCATCGTAGTATATAATAAGTGTGTTTCAACAAATAACCATTTCTTGTGTATGTCAGCGAAGCCTGAGTGTTAGGATATTTAGTTCAGATTTTGTTTCTTTTGTTGACTATGGTTAGACAGCGTAGTCAGAAAAATATAAACATGGATAATGAACAACAGTTAGCAAGCAGTGATACCAAGTTAGAGAGTGGGGCACAAGGTAATGTTAGTGTCGTATTTCAGGAAGTACAATGTGAGAATCTGGGGGCAGAAGGGCAAGAAATGTTGCCACTGCCAGCCAGTGATTCAGTTGAAAGTTGAAACTCTGTGCCACCCACACGCACTAGAAACGGACCAGAGAGTGGTGAGGTGTCAGAAATGCAATCATTTAAGAGTTATGTTCGAGCGCATGCTCAATTTCCAAGCTACGTTTATGCATGAACAAGCAGAACGTGATAGACGCCAGCATGAGAGAGACTTGCAGTTAATGCAGTCTTTGGAAGCTATGCAAAGTGAGATTGTTAGTTTGAGACAAAACTATGAAACAATACCCAAAGCGGTGCAAGAACTGAGCGAAAGAGTAGATAATATCTAGGTGGCTAACGCCAGTATCGTAGATGAAATCAGTGTACTGGCTAACAGGATGGAAAAATTAGAAATTGACACAAGTCAAGCAATGGAGCGGAAAATATCCGAACAGGCGAACAAAATTGAAAGGGAATTTACGAACTGGTTAGAGGCAAAAGACACCGACAATAGACGAGAAGGTGCACGCCGCGATTGAGACCAAAGACTTGGGCTCGAGTGCGGAAGTGCAGGACCTAAAAAGAGCGGTGAACACTGACATTCCGCTGTGGCAGCGGAATGTCAACCGTCGTCTTGCGGTGCTGGAAAACGCTTTGTTGCACGGCGACGCACAGGCGTGAGTGACGCCAGCCAAGTCCAACAATGATAGGCACATAAATACAGCAGTGAAAAATTGCGACTGCGAGACAGAACAAACAACCAATGTTAGCGAAACAAACAAATGTCACTCCAAAATAATGATTGAAGAAAGCCTGATTAAAAACCGACAGTTTCAGATCTTTACGACGGAGAAGAAATCTGTTCACCCTGTAGTATTTATCAAGGGATTTAGAAACATTTTGCCTAGTGATTGGAGTCATACACAGAAAATACAGTTCGTTATGTCTTACATGCAAGGAGATGCTGCATTATGGGCAACCGAAGCAGCTGACAGTTGCGACACTTATGAGCAATTTGAAAAGGCATTCTTGGTCAAATATTGGTCAACATGTATTCAGGAGAGATTACGGAAAGAGGTATATAATCCAGAGCCGTATTCTCCACGATTAGGCAATTTGCGAAAATATTTTTAGAAATACATTAATAAGACCCGTTACTTGGATGAGCAGATTTAATCCCGGGATTTGATCAGACTTTTGAAATCAAACTTGCCGATACACGTAAAGGAAAAACTTATACCTACCGGAGAACGACATGGAACATTTCTTGTCTGTTCTGTACTCAATTGACCTGATTCAGGAGGATGTTAAGGCAGCCACTGAACAGGCTAGAAGTAACGGAAACGCTTACAGAAATGGTCGAAATAACACGCCTCCACCAAAAAATGGAAACGGCGGAGGTAACAATAGGAGACAAGATTATGTACAAACCGGGAATAGAGGTAGAGACCGGAACGGCAATAGTCCGCCGGTGAACAATGACCGGAAAAGGAGGTTCGATGGCCGATATGAAACAGGCCCACCAAGCAATAGTAGATGGAAAAATGCCAGGGGACCGTGGAACACCAATACCTATAACGGTGCAAACCGAACTTGGCCACAGAACCAGAGGCCCAGTCCGGACCGGAAAACAGTGAAAGATATGACAATAACCGACCGCCACCACAAAATGCGCCAATTGCGCAACCGTGGCGGCCGACGCAACACAACTTACACATAGTGGATGTCAGCGACACAGAGCAGCCACACCCATCCACCAGTAATAATCCAACAAACTAGATTCAGCCGAGACACGCTCTCCATCGTCGGCTGAGGTTTGGAGTGAGAGCAGCCCGACGCAGAACAAAACATCGGAAATATGTATCATCAGGTATAATGACAGGGTACAGATGGGACAGGAGCACAAAGACAAAGTACAAACGATAATAGAGATCAAAATTAACAATATTGATGTGCAAGCAATCGTAGTTATAGGTGCTACTGTCAGTGTCATGAGTATGGACCTATTCAGAGTACTGGGGAAAGAAAAGCGTATGCTGACTTTTCCTGTGAACAATTGCAAAGTCACTGGAGCCATCAGTGCACAGCGACAAATAATTAAACTCCAAGTGCGGGTAGAGATGTATATAGGGGGAGAAGCCATAGCGTGCTCGTTCCTGGTAGTAAAGAGTTTAAAGGTAGCCTGTATTTTGGGGGTAGATTTTTTGAGAGAAAGGGACGCAGTAATCGACGTTTCTCGGGGAAAATTAAGTTTGATGAACACGGGTAGGAGGATAGAATTGTCCATGCTCAGATCTGAAGAGGTACCTGTGCGTAATTGTAATGCTATTAACATAAAATGTAGGAATCAGTGGATACTACATTTAGACAAGCATTCTCTAGGACAAAATCTCTATTATCCAGACGTACAAGGTGATCGATTAAACGCAAATGTGAACGCACTTGTGAACAAAGTATCACAGTCCGAAAATTTGAACTCAATGCAACAGCAGGATTTGGTACAGTTATTATCTGACTATGCAGATGTATTTTCAGAACGACCAGGAGTTGTTAAGGGATGTCAATACAATACCGAGGTGAAGCCTCACAAAATCTACTGTCGAGCCTCATACTCCACTCCTTGGTCCAAGAAGGAAATAGTAGCTATGTCTTAGCAGATCCCCAATCAGGGAGAGTACGGGGACAGTATCCGCGTAAGGATGTGAAAATATTCCTACAGTAAATGACTAATAGTCCTATGTGTTATGTGTGAAAAGGTACACCATTCTTTTGGAAATGAATGAACATTAATGATGTGATCTGTAAAGATAATGTACTAGTGTAGAAGTATTTAGTTATAAGAATATGATTGAGTTTCTCTTTTGTTTATGATTATTTGTCTTATGTCTTCTTTTTAATTAGTGTTACCTTAAACATGCTCTAAATGTCTGCACAGATAACCTGATTAGTGCAATTATTTGTAGTGTTAAATTGTGACAGAGATCAGTCAGGAGGAACATTTTAGTAGCGATTAGTTTGTGTACGGCATAATATTCTGTAAGTGTGTCAAACTTGAAATATTTCTTGGTACAGTCTTTTCTATTACATGTATATATACATATATATGTGTGTAGCTGTCAGATTGACAGGTCAGAACCCGGAATAATATTAATAATATGAAACCCTGAGAACTTTATTTTCAAACCAGTATTATCGAAGAGAGTAATGCACCCAGTAGTGACCCGAGGGCACCATGGGAGGCAAACTTATTGCAAATTTAAGTAACGCAGAGTTACGCACAAAGAAGCTTCAATTGGAGCATGTGCAGATCGAATCAGTAAAAAGAGCTGGCCTGATACAGTCCAAGTCAATTTTAGCCTACAGAGACTACACTGTAGTTACGTAGGACCTTGCAAGTAAAGTGAGACATAGTTTCAAAGGAGTTATTGAACAATATGCCTGAATGCGGCTGGAATGCACAAATAAAATCTATTCGAACATAAATATAGATGATTTTTGGGCAAACTAATACGAAAATTTAATATTTGTTACCATGTACGCAATTATCACACACCTTGGTAAAGAGCAAACAAAGAAGTTACGAATGTGCTGTTACAAAAAGTTGCACAACGGACATTGTAACTGGAAAAACTTAAACAAAAGTGCAGTATTGTGTGGCAGAGAGAGACAGTGATTGTTAAAAGCAATACGGCCCGGGGTTGTTTCGAACAAGCAATAAGAAACTGTATCATCGCCGTGTGTGCAAATGGACAAGGAAGTAACACGACACGGACAGTGAGCCGATAATAGACGGTGGACCAAGCTAGTGTCAAACTATAACTTGTACTGTGCGTGTGTACAAAAAAAATTCTTTGTGTGTCAAGGGACGCCAGGAAAGCGCATTGACTACAGAGATACATTTTGTTCTAAGGTGAAAACTTACGTGTGACTAATGACAAGTCATGACATGGTGAAAAAATATTGTGTGCCCAGAAAACGCGTTACTGTGACAACGAAACATTGTGCAAACCAGACTAGTGAAGGCCTACTGAATAATAACTGCCAATAACTGTGTGCGTTCTTTCCCACAGCAGGAAAAATGCCCATAAGGATAGTACACTGTTTGTGAATCGTTGCATGTTTGCTGGAGCACTGCAAGAAGATGTCATACGGACGAGCTGATATACAACGCCCATCCCGCTATTTCAATCATGCAGCGGCCTCAGCAACCCGTAGCAGACCAGACAGTCACACGCCTCTCCGCGCCGTAGCAGTCAACACCGGGGGCGGTAACCTACACTGAGCAGACGTGCCGCGCCGAGCGCCGCTCAACAATCACTACGCACCGCTCACCAACTATAGCGTTATTGACATATTCCAAAATATTTACACAAACTGCATAACATGTCAATGAACTCGGTATTTGACAAACATTGAACACCTATTATGTATACCCGTAAACTGACGAGAGAAAATGAACACTAACAAGTGTAGGAGACGGATTTGTAACACGTAGGTTGTTGTTGTTGTTGTCTTCAGTCCTGAGACTGGTTTGATGTAGCTCTCCATGCTACTCTATCATGTGCAAGTTTCTTCATCTCCCAGTACCTACTGCAACCTACATCCTTCTGAATCTGCTTAGTGTATTCATCTCTTGGTCTCCCTCTACGATTTTTACCCTCCACGTTGCCCTCCAATGCTAAATTTGTGACCCCTTGATGCCTCAAAACATGTCCTACCAACCGATCCCTTCTTCTAGTCAAGTTGTGCCACAAACTTCTCTTCTCCCCAATCCTATTCAATACCTCCTCATTGGTTACGTGATCTATCCAACTTACCTTCAGCATTCTTCTGTAGCACCACATTTCGAAAGCTTCTATACTCTTCTTGTCCAAACTAGTTATCGTCCATGTTTCACTTCCATACATGGCTACACTCCATACAAATACTTTCAGAAAAGACTTCCTGATACATAAATCTACATTCGATGTTAACAAATTTCTCTTCTTCAGAAACGCTTTCCTTGCCATTGCCAGTCTACATTTTATATCCTATCAACTTCGACCATCATCAGTTATTTTACTTCCTAAATAGCCAAACTCCTTTACTACTTTAAGAGTCTGATTTCGTAATCTAATTCCCTCAGCATCACCCGATTTAATTTGACCTACATTCCATTATCCTCGTTTTGCTTTTATTGATATTCATCTTACATCCTTTCAAGACACTGTCCATTCCGTTCAACTGCTCTTACAAGTCCTTTGCCGTCTCTGACAGAATTACAATGTCATCGGCGAACCTCAAAGTTTTTACTTCTTCTCCATGAATTTTAATACCTACTCCAAATTTTTCTTTTGTTTCCTTTACTGCTTGCTCAATATACAGATTGAATAACATCGGGGAGAGGCTACAACCGTGTCTCACTCCCTTCCCAACCACTGCTTCCCTTTCATGCCACTCGACTCTTATGACAGCCATCTGGTTTCTGTACAAATTGTAAATAGCCTTTCGCTCCCTGTATTTTACCCCTGCCACCACTAGAATTTGAAAAAGAGTATTCCAGTCAACACTGTCAAAAGCTTTCTCTAAGTCTACAAATGCTGGAAACGTAGGTTTGCCTTTTCTTAATCTTTCTACTAAGATAAGTCGTAAGGTCAGTATTGCCTCATGTGTTCCAACATTTCTACTGAATCCAAACTGATGTTCCCCGAGGTCGACTTCTACCAGTTTTTCCATTCGTCTATAAAGAATTCGCGTTAGTATTTCGCAAGTGTGACTTATTAAACTGTTAGTTCGGTAATTTTCACATCTGTCAACACCTGCTTTCTTTGGGATTGGAATTATTATATTCTTCTTGAAGTCTGAGGGTATTTCGCCTGTCTCATACATCTTGCTCACCAGCTGGTAGAGTTTTGTCATGACTGGCTCTCCCAAGGCCGTCAGTAGTTCTAATGGAATGTTGTCTACTCCGGGGGCCTTGTTTCGACTCAGGTCTTTCAGTGCTCTGTCAAACTCTTCACGCAGTATTGTATCTCCCATTTCGACTTCATCTACATCCTCTTCCATTTCCATAATATTGTCCTCAAGTACATCGCCCTTGTCTAAACCTTCTATATACTCCTTCCACCTTTCTGCCTTCCCTTCTTTGCTTAGAACTGGGTTGCCATCTGAGCTCTTGATATTCATACACGTAGTTCTCTTCCCTCCAAAGGTCTCTTTAATTTTCCTGTAGGCAGTATCTATCTTACCCCTAGTGAGATAAGCTTCTGCATCCTTACATTTGTCCTCTAGCCATCCCTGCTTAGCCATTTTGCACTTCCTGTCGATCTCATTTTTGAGACGTTTGTATTCCTTTTTGCCTGCTTCATTAACTGCATTTTTATATTTTCTCCTTTCATCAATTAAATTCAATATTTCTTCTGTTACCCAAGGATTTCTAGCAGCCCTCGTCTTTGTACCTACTTTGTCCTCTGCTGCCTTCACTACTACATCCCTCAGAGCTACCCATTCTTCTTCTACTGTGTTTCTTTCCCCCATTCCTGTCAATTGTCCCCTTATGCTTTCCTTGAAACTCTGTACAACCTCTGGTTCTTTCAGCTTATCCAGATCCCATGTCCTTACATTCCCACCTTTCTGCAGTTTCTTCAGTTTTAACCTACAGGTCATAACCAATAGATTGTGGTCAGAGTCCACATCTGCCCCTGGAAATGTCCTACAATTTAAAACCTGGTTCCTAAATCTCTGTCTTACCATTATATAATCTATCTGATACCTTTTAGTATCTCCAGGATTCTTCCATGTATACAACCTTCTTTTATGATTCTTCAACCAAGTGTTAGCTATGATTAAGTTATGCTTTGTTCAAAATTCTACTAGACGGCTTCCTCTTTCATTTCTTAGCCCCAGTCCATATTCACCTACTATGTTTCCTTCTCTCCCTTTTCCTACTGACGAATTCCAGTCACCCATGACTATTAAATTTTCGTCTTCCTTCACTACTTCAATAATTTCTTTTATCTCATCATACATTTCTTCAATTTCCTCGTCATCTGCAGAGCTAGTTGGCATATAAACTTGTACTACTGTAGTAGGTGTGGGCTTCGTATCTATCTTGGCCACAATAATGCGTTCACTTTGCTGTTTGTCGTAGCTTACCCGCATTCCTATTTTCCTATTCATTATTAAACATACTCCTGCATTACCCCTATTTGATTTTGTGTTTATAACCCTGTAGTCACCTGACCAGAAGTCTTGTTCCTCCTGCCACCGAACTTCACTAATTCCCATTATATCTAACATTAACCTATCCATTTCCCTTTTTAAATTTTCTAACCTACCTGCCCGATTAAGGGATCTGACATTCCACGCTCCGACCAGTAGAATGCCAGTTTTCATTCTCCTGATAACGACATCCTCTTGAGTAGTCCCCGCCCGGAGATTCGAATGGGGGACTATTTTACCTCCGGAATATTTTACCCAAGAGGACGCCATCATCATTTAACCATACAGTAAAGCTGCATGTCCTCGGGAAAAATTACGGCTGTAGTTTCCCCTTGCTTTCAGCCGTTCGCAGTACCAGCACAGCAAGGCTGTTTTGGTTAATGTTGCAAGGCCAGATCAATCATCCAGACTGTTGCCCCTGCAACTACTGAAAAGGCTGCTGCCCCTCTTCAGGAACCACATGTTTGTCTGGCCTCTCAACAGATACCCCTCCGTTGTGGTTGCACCTACGGTACGGCGATCTGTATCGCTGAGGCACACAAGCCTCCCCACCAACGAGAAGATCCATAGTTCATGGGGGGAACACGTAGGTAGCGAGAACATTATGAAAGTGACGTTGTACTAAATGATTTCAAAAAACTAAGTGATATATCCTAGGACAAGTGATCTTGCAGTATATTGCAAACTGGTAACTACGAGTTGTTAAACTCACACAACAAACTTTTGTTGAACCGTATGTGACTGTGATATTATGTAACCGTTGATGACAAACTGCTAAATCATTTCAAAACAATTACTATTAAAGAGGCAAGATTAATCATGAACCGACTGGGGTGGCTGGGCTCCGGCACAGTTTTGCCCAGGTTTCCTGTCTGCCTTCGCCCAAATGGGGGAGCCATGAACATATATAACCCTGGGACTAATTAAAAGAGCCATTATATATATAAAAAAACAGAATTTTAAAGAACGTTACTGGCACCATTGTGTCAAAGTATAGAAACTCTTTGCCAAATGCTGCCAGGGGGCAATGTAACGTTCCCTGGCAGCACACACACTATTAATAAAATGAAATGACATTTTAATTGTACTATGTACGCCGCTATGAAGCAATTCGAGTGTACTGTAATTGTTTAACAAAAAATGTTATTTAATTTTGTGTAAAGGACGTTGGTTATTATTGTAATATTTTCTGTAATAATATTCTCGATGTATTTACGATTGTAATATTTCTATACTTATAATGTAATTACGAAATATGCTAATATCTGCGATGAAAAAATGTAAAATATAGCCACAGAGGAAAATAATGTAAGATTACAAAGAGACATTCACAATCAGCAATAATATAAAAAGCACTACATAATGTGCATTCTTTGTCGTCTTCCTCGAGAGCTGAGAGAGAGAGGAACCTGTGACGTAGCATTATGTGAATGAGTAGACTTCGTTTGTCTGAATCTATCTTTAGCCGCCATTAGAGGAGAAATTATAAAGGTGTGTAATTTTAATTATTGTTATGGTCTAAATACATTATAATGTATCAAAATTGTGTATTACTATGTAAATTAGCTTGCCCATGTCATCTATAATATTTCTTTAAAGAATTTTCAGCACTTTCAGCGATTATCGTTGGTGTTGCTTGGCTGTGCCACGACCAGACGATTTGCAACGGCGGCACATTTAAAAAATTGCTCCGCTGTAAAATTAACCAAACCCGTAAATCGGTAGCAAGTAAAATTAGCAGTGAATTACGAAATATTTTTCTTTTACAGCGATCCTGAGGCTGACTGAATTTATTACTGGTTTTACATTTGTGCATTCATAGGCGGATAATTAACGTTGAAGTTGTTAATCTGTTGGTTCTTTCCATTTATAAAGCAAATAACGTATAGTGAAGTGTGTTTTGTCAATGATAATTAAACGTTCATGTCGGCTTGGCAATATTTAACCATTTTATGCTAACAGAGACAGTCTTGTGTTCCATAGCTAACGTCGGGAAAGAATTCAGTAAATATTTAAAAACCCACTGCATCTAGAAAATGTCTGCCAAGGCCGAAATACGTAAAAAAATTTAATTTAAATAAGTTTCAAATAAATGTTATTAATCAGTTAGTTTGCATTTATCAGCATACGAGGGTTACTAAGGTTCACAGAATTTTAAATGTGCTTAATTCTGTCTAAATGAATTTTTATTACCACACGTAAATAAGGGGTTCTACAAGAAAGTTCATACTGAAAGAGTAAAAAACAACAATATTTAAAGCCATTTCTTCCCCATTTTCATCCATTCATTCATTTTTACATAATACATACGTTTTTTTTCTCGTTAAACGACCCACACGCTGAAAAACACTGCTCTATAGGATTTGCGCAGCCTCTCTGAGCAACCGTGGATTCTTAGAGAGTAGAGTTCGTTTTTATCTAGAAAGTACTGAAGTGTGAAGAGTTTGACAGAGTACTGAAAGACCTGATTCGAAACAAGGCCCCGGGAGTAGACAACGTTCCATTGGATCTGCTGACGGGCTTGGGAGAGCCAGTCCTGACAAAACTCTATCATCTGGTGAGCAAGATGTATGAGACAGGTGAAATACCCTCAGACTTCAAGAAGAATATAATAATTCCAATCCCAAAGAAAGCAGGTGTTGACAGTGTGAAAATTACCGAACTATCAGTTTAATAAGTCACAGCTGCAAAACACTAATGCGAATTCTTTTCAGACAACAAACTGGTAGAAGCCGACCTCAGGGAAGATCATTTGGATTCCGTAGACATGTTGGAACACGTGAGGCAATATTGACCCTACGACTTATCTTAGAAAATAGATTAAGGAAAGGCAAACCTACGTTTCTAGCATTTGTAGACTTAGAGAAAGCTTTTGACAATATTGACTGGAATACTCTCTTTCAAATTCTGAAGGTGGCAGGGAGCGAAGGCTATTTACAATTTGTACAGAAACCAGATGGCTGTTATAAGAGTCGAGTGGCATGAAAGGGAAGCAGCGGTTGGGAACGGAGTGAGACAGGGTTGTAGCCTGTCCCCGATGTTATTCAATCTGTATATTGAGCAAGCAGTAAAGGAAACAAAAGAAAAATTCGGAGTAGGTATTAAAATCCATGCAGAAGAAATAAAAACGTTGAGGTTCGCCGATGTCATTGTAATTCTGTCAGAGACAGCAAAGTACTTGGAAGAGCAGTTGAACGGAATGGATAGTGTCTTGAAAGAAGGATATAAGATGAACATCAACAAAAACAAAACGAGGATAATGGAATGTAGTCGAATTAAGTCGGGTGATGCTGATGGAATTAAATTAGAAAATGAGACACTTAAAGTAGTAAAGGAGTTTTGCTATTTGGGGAGCAAAATAACTGATGATGGTCGAAGTAGAGATGATATAAAATGTAGATTGGCAATGGCAAGGAAATCGTTTCTGGAGAAGAGAAATTTGTTAACATCGAGCATAGATTTAAGTGTCAGGAAGTCGTTTCTGAAAGTATTTGTATGGAGTGTAGCCATGTATGGAAGTGAAACATGGACGATAAATAGTTTAGACAAGAAGAGAATAGAAGCTTTCGAAATGTGGTGCTACAGAAGAATGCTGAAGATTAGATGGGTAGATCACGTAACTAATGAGGAGGTATTGAATAGAGTTGGGGAGAAGAGGAGCTTGTGGCACAACTTGACAAGAAGAAGGGATCGGTTGGTAGGACATGTTCTGAGGCATCAAGGGATCACCAATTTAGTGTTGGAGGGCGGCGTAGAGGGTAAAAATCGTAGAGGGAGACCAAAAGATGAATACACCAAGCAGATTCAGAAGGATGTAGGTTGCAGTAGGTACTGGGAGATGAAGAAGCTTGCACAGGATAGAGTAGCATGGGGAGCTGCATCAAACCAGTCTCAGGACTGAAGACCACAACAACAACAACTGAATTGTAAGGTGCTTGTGGTGTATGTCTTTTCTCTCGGGCAAAAGATGTATTCAGCTGTTGCCTCCTTCTTCCCTACAGAAACGGGGAAGAAGTGGTAGCATTCTCCTCCCGACGTAAGGTTTGCTTAAAGCAGGAGTGAGGCCTCTCCTGTTCTGTTGCCGGCGGCACATGTATTTAAGAATGTGGCAGCTCACCAGAATAAATTTTATATTGTAAGAGATGTGGAAATCTGCCCAGTCTTCGTCTAATGAGAACAGAACGGCTTATAAACTTCGTAAAAATTGAACTGCTGCCTGGATCACTGTTTAAGTTTTTAAGTCCAAGAAGATCTTGTGCTGATTTATCTTTGAGAGCAGTCGCCCTAATATTTCTACTGTTTCTCTCATGAACATTTAGTGTATGTTTAACCACCAAATCAAACTTTATCACGCATCGACCGCACATAAGTTACACAAAATACACCGGTTCGTATGATACCGGTTCTGACTGCACCAATACGAAATTATGGCATCAAAATTTCAGAAAACTCAATATGAATCGCTAAACACTGTGTATATTTATTTGTACACAAATATTAATGTTGACTTTTCCAGCATCTGATTCACAGTGTAGAATCTGTTAAAGACAATACGAACAATGTAACAAAAACGATTGCATGATCGAAATCTACAGCTTGTCCACCACATGTTGCCAGATTGTGATCTCATTAGCGTCTACCACGGAACCACAGACAGTATTTCCAAAATAGCGGATATCGATGATTCGTTTCGACAACGCGATATCATTGAATCTCCTGTTGAAGAAGGGAAGTCTGCTGCTAAAATCCACCTCTGACTTCATCGTACCTATGGTGATTTCTGAATGGATGCTAGTAGTGTTTCAAAGATAGGAATACGGGAATATCCAAGATGGGCCTCATAGCGGTCGCCTGCGAGCTTCCTCGAAAGAATGCAACCAGAAAAGAGTGAGCTCATTAGAGGTGACAGGTGTATTACATTGAATGAAATCACCCCTAAATAGGACACAGGGCAGAGCAAGATATGATTCAAAGCTTAGGTGATCGAAAAGTTTGTGCCAGTTGAGTCCCACTTTTATTGACTGAATACCACAAACTTCAGAGAAGAACCATCAGCCAAAACCTTCTTCACAGATTTCAAAATGAAAGTGATGGCTTTTCGATGAGAATTTTGAAAGGCGATGAAAGCTGACTCCATCATTAATAACCTGATACAAAACGCCAGAGTATGGCATAGCATCATTTGGCTTCGCCATCGAAGAAGAAAGGAAAGACAGTGCATTCTGCTGGAAAGGCTATGGGTAGCGTCTCCTGGGATACACGGGGCTGCATTCTGGCCGATTTTCTTGAACCGAGACAAACCATAAATGCTGCCCGCCGGATGCAGACACTTAGAAAGCTTAGTCGTGCATTGCGCGATAAGTGCCGTAGAAAGATCATCCTGCAACACGATAAAGCGCGTCCTGACACTGCCTGTGTCACAAGGGACAAGATCAGAACATTTGAGTGGGAAACTCTTCCACATTCTCCCTACAATCCCGACTTGGCATCCTCCGACTACTCTCTTTTTGGTTCTGTAAAGGAACGGGTGTGAGGCCAACACTACGACACGGTGGAGCATATTCAGAATGCAGTGCATCAGTGTCTCTGTGCAGCTGGAACGGAGTTCTAGTGTACAGGTATTTACAAACAATCAGAACGATGGAAAAACGTGTGCAAGGAAATGGAGACTACGTTGAAAAGCGAGAGAAAAGTCTGTAGATTACGATGATCTACTTGGTTTCTCTAAAAAAATTAATATTAACAGATTTAAAAACTTTTAGCCACTACTTTCAGCACGACCCTCATACATTGTTTGAATGCACTAACCTACTTATCAGATGTCAATGATTACTTCTAGTACTTTGGAATGTATGTTCTGTAACCTGTAGGATTTTTAGTACACATTTACCAGGATTATTTTCAAAACTTAATAAAAACCGTGGAAAACGAAGGACCTATGACTGATAATCATCCAAAACAATGATTCTTGAGGGTTAAATCATGGTGATCCTTTCCAGTCTCATGGATCTTCCTACATCCAGATTCATGAAAACTTAAAATTAAACCAGAAAATTTAGTCAGACGAGACAGGTAACCCACCGATACTGCATGTCTTTCCGAAACTCGCCTAAAGCCTACAACTCACTTTTCTTTGTGGTATTGAGTGGTCTGCACCTCTGCCTGTGTAGAAGAGATGTTGCGGTAGGGCAAGGGCTGCTTTCGCACCCTAGACCTACCGCAGGTACAGTCATTCAACACAGTCATTTTAACATACCACGTTCTATTCCCTCGCGAGAATTCCAAATAAAGACTGATAAACTAATTTCTAATTTTACTTGCCAACAGCATATAATGCTTCTTCGGAGAATACAATCGTTATCACAGCACTGTCCTACTTGTGTTTGTAACACGCCTGAATAATCCTACAAATGAGTTGACTAAAATAAAAAAGAGGAGTGTTTATCTTAAATTCATTGATAATTTTTTGTCTAGAACAACCACTTGTAAAAGGTACGGGACTGGATTTTTCCTATATCGATTTGTAAATAAACTGCTGATACATTTTCTATTATCTCACATTCAAATTTATTTATCCAATTATCGAACTATTATTCATTTTAACATCAAATTATACTGTTGCCAACCTTATTCTTAAATACCATAACATAGAGTGCAAGACGTAGATGTCCCTCCCACACAGTGTTTAGAAATGAGTTCAATCATCAACATGCTCATAGGCACTCTTGAAAACTTGACTGCTTGTAAGTTTTAAATGTAAATTTCTTATAGCAATAAATATCGCGTGAATTTGTTGTACATGTGTGTAAAGTTACGTATTCTCTTTCAGGTAATTTTAATATAAAAGTTAAGAACTGCATTATGCAGTCCACATCTGTAACGGTATATTTTATTAGGGACGGTCCATTTCAGTCTAGGATCAGACCATCATCCGGTCCGGAAACCATCTCAGCTATGCATTTGCGTAATTGGAATAAAAGTTATCAGATGCAAATTCTTTCATCGTTGATGTTAGTTGTTTACGCATAACATCACGTCCATTTATCCTCACAGACGTTTATCAAGTTAAATGGGCAAAATGTTACGTAAATACGGCTAATACTGATGATGGAACTATGTTCATCCGACACCTGTTGTTCCAGTTACGCCAGAGCATAGCTGAGATGGTTTTTGGACCCGATGATGATCCGATCCTGACCGAAATCGATCGTCTCCTATAAAATATACCGTCAAAGCTGTGTGTTTCATAATGCAGTTCTTAACATTTGTTAAAGCTATTTTTCTCATTTCCTCTGCAACTATTACGGAATCTGCGTGAAATATACAATGTACGATGGTTTAGACGCTTGCACCAAAATGTCATACTAAAATCGCATAGCCAACCGCTAGCCCAGTTACTTCTGTGCCTGTGCGTAGCGTTCAGACCGTGACGTCACTGGAGGCAGTCATCGACCTCCCTCCACGTAGGTCTCGACTCTACCCGCTAGACCACTACGGCTCCATAAAAAGCTATAAACGGTGTAACATGACATCATTGTTGACAGAGCAGTTATTGTAGTTGAAGTATTCAAAATGAAAAATTATATCAGTATAACTTTGGTCCCAAATGAATAATCTGTGTTTAAATAATCGCAAGTGACAAAATGAGAAATGTAAATAAAGTGTGTCACAGCACTGAAATTGCAGACATTAAAACGTCAATACAAATAATTAGCTAGTGTCAACCATTAGGAATTTATCAGAAACTATATTTTTAGGCCTAAGTAAAAATGGTACATTGACCAATTCCATTACACGGTACAGAAGTCAACATTTCGGCCTATCGTGTAGTACAGCCATATCAGAACAGAACCTTCAGGCAACACCAATCGTGCATTCATAACATCCGTCCTATGATTACACGATTGGCGATGCGTTAACTCGAAAAATAGAGCGTAGGGCTGTCGTTCCGAGATCCGAGACTGGAAGTGGACGGAGGATGTTTAGATTTGTCAAGAGACGTGCCACCTTTTGACGTCATTACGCCGATGAGCCTATACACATACCGCTCTATTCGAGAGAGAAAAATCCAGACGGTTTGGGTATTTTCGTGAGGAAATGTTTGGTTTTGACGCAGCAGCCAATGTGTGCTATGGGATGGATTCCTATCAAAATCCGATCGTTCTGGACTTAGCCAGTGTAGAAGATGAAGCCGTGAGGGTGTCGAAACACAAATCATAAACATCTGAGTAAAGTACAGCTTCCTAGTGGAAGAACATCCGGAGGATACCCTCCAGCTACAGACTGAAATAGATGTGGACTCGGTAGTCGAGTATTTGACTGTATACTCCACTGTACGATGAACAAGAAGTTAAAAAATAATGGCTAAATCACTAGAGCTGTAATTCTCAGCTCATGTCAGTGACGATGACGCCATTGTCTAGAAGGCGACAACAGTATTGGGGTATGTACTTATAACTCACAATCAGATAAGAAAAGCCAGGCCAACAGTTACAACAAGCCGTCACTTCTGGTGTTTCTGCTAGGTAAAGTAAGTACAGTGCGAATTACACTACACTGGCTGTTATCCCCCTGCTACTGCCATTTCTTCGACAGGAACGTGTTGTGCTTTTTCAGCAGAACAATGCACGTCCACATACGGCTGCTTCGTCGCAATGTGCTCTTCATTGCGCAGACTGCCCTAGCCAGCAAGATGACCAGATCTCTCGCTAACAAGCACGTATCATGATAAAACGGGAACTTACTTGTTCTCCAGAGCCTGCAAAAACCATTGTCGAACTGTAACAAAAGGTGCAAGGTGGTGAGACAATATATCGCAGGATGCCGTTCGGCATCTTTGTGATCATTTCCATGCGAGAATACATGCCGGCGTTAACATCAGGGAAGGAAAGGGAGGGTGGAGGGAGGGTGCATTGTTTATTGATGCGACTGTCTGGACACCCTTTACTGTGATATGTATGTTTCATTAGGTCTGAATTTGTCATAGTATACTCCCAAAATTATGAACTATGTCATCTCGCTTGAGAAAAAGTTTACTTGCCCTAGAGGATATTGAATCTTTTTTCGGTTGTGTACGAGGTCTGTTCAACAAATTGCGGAACGTTTATAGTTTCTCGCCAATGGTGTGTTGGAGCGAAATGCCGTGGCATTCCTGCACACGCCTTTGTTTAACGTGTCAACTGCCGGATGTTTCATTGTTGTATGTCTGTTAGTTATTGTTCAGTGATATACTGAGCAGAACGTTGTGTCGCTCAGTTTGCGAGTTTCGAGATGGCAGAGTTAGAGGAGCAACGCATCTGCATCAAATTTTTGCATGAAACTCAAGAAAACCGTTACAGAGACACACCAAACGATGAAGGAAGCTTCCGGTAATGAGTGCTTAAGCCATACTCGGTATTACGAATGCTTAATATGGTTTAAAAATGGCTGGACGAAAGTTAAAGATTACCCTCGTTCAGAAAGCCCTTTGACGTCTATAGATGACACTCACGTCAGGAACATCAACGAAATTGTGTGTGCCAATCGAAGACTGACTGTCCGAGAGTTTGCAGAAGAATGTAACATTTCAGTTGGATCATGTCATAAAGTACTGACACAGCATGTTGGAATGCATCATGTTGCCGCCAAGTTCGTGCCACGTCCCAAGAGTCAAAACCAAAAAGATCTTCGCCTCGAAATCTGTGAAGACCGTTTGGATCGCGCAAATGAGAACGGGATGTTCCTTAAGAGAATCATAACTGGTGATGAGATGTAGGTCTACGGTTATGATGTTGAGACCAAGGTTCAATCTGCACATTGGGTCGGGAAAGGTTCTCAAAAACCAAAAGAAGCTCGTCTGGTGAGGTCAAATGTCAAAGCCATGCCCATAGTTTTCTTTTACTTTGAAGGATTACTTCATCGCGAATTCGTGCCACAAGGAAACTTTTGATCGATGGTACTGTAGGACATGTTGCGATGCCTGAAAGGAAACGGCTTGAAATGTGGCGAGACAATTCATGGCTCTTGCAGTTATAGGGACTACTGTACAAAAAACGAAATCACTGTGCTGCCTCATCCTCCTTACTCTCCAGACCTGGCTCCTGTGGATTTTTTATTTTTTTTATTTTCAGAGTTGAATACCCCGTATAAACGACGAGACGAGATAGACGAAACAACTTGCAGACAGCACTTCGTGCGGTCCAGCAAGAGGCGTACGAAGATAGCTTCCGGAAATGGAAACGGCTTTTGGAGCGGTGTATCAATTGTGGAGGAGAGTATTTCAAAGAAGACCATGCACATTAAGTACAAGATAACCATAAAAAAAAAATTTGCACGAAGTTCCGGATTTTTTTTAACAGACCTCGCATATTACTAAACGACTATAAAATGTCACCCCGTCAACCGGCCGGTGTTGCAGGTTGCATATCTGACAGCTTCCAAGGGTAACAAAAATTTGATTTTTAGTATACCACATAATTATTGACCGAATTTAAAAACTTAAAATGTTGTCATAATCTACTCATTAACAGGCATAATCTTACGCTGGAGGTTTAACGCAGTAAGTCTAGTATCAAAGTTTGTACATTTATAGAGGCAGTGTAACTCCCGGCGCGTAAATTACACAGACTATATTTGTCCAGCATTTGAAAATGAGAGCACTTAGCGACGTGCGGTACACTTTATACATAATTTCAGACCTTTGTGAAATTTTTTCTCGTTACAACCCCCACAAAATAAGGAAACGAAAAAAGTTTGTTGCTTACTGTATTTTCGATGTTCGTGTAGTAAGCTTCAGCATTAGGTACGACGTTTTAATTTGTTGATTCTTTACTACAAACTCTTTTCCAAATATATTTTGCAGATAGTATCCACATAGACCACTGAACGTATCTGCAAAATCATATCATTGTACGATAATACTTCAGGAGATATGACGTCATAAACATTTGCGCGTCTTGCTCCCCGTAGGATTCACTTTCCCACTGAACTGAAAACGAACGAGGTATGACGTAAGGTACCACCAGACGCCACAAAAAATATTTTTAAAACTATCAGGCTTCTGAAGATGTTTTACACATGGGATTTAGATACTTTAAAGAATCGGAAGTGGTGGTGGGGCGGGGGAGGGGGGAAGGACGTGGGCGGAGGGGGAGGTTGCTGCTACGCCGTGATCATCAAGCAAAAAGATAACGACAATCTATGCTTTTACCTTTTTTTCCACTGGCGCTACTCTTTTTAACTACCCGCCATCTTTGCGCATGAGACGGGTCCTTTCTTAACTTATCGGCTGGCCTCTTAGCCGACACACAGAGTGATGCACACAGAGTGATGCACACTGCTTGTGTAACGATGAACTACAGCAGCAACTGGACAAACTTATCCAGAGGTACAATATTTGGATTATCAAAATAAAATCTATCATGTTTCAACCTCATATTTCACGGCCAATTAAAAACTCCCCGACTGCTAACTCCGTATTGGTGACAAGGATTTCACTCGGCGTGAATCGGTAACGTATTTGAAACCGACAGATGTATTACTCGGAAGAATTCTGTGGTTAAAATTCAACAAAAATTACTCACTCTTATTGCTCTCATATCTTCTGTTCAAGTGGCAAAAACTAACCACAAACTGCAGATTCCGACTCTGGTCCCAATAAGAACTCTTCAGAAAATTTCTATTCTTTATTGCCTATTAGGTAATAACTTTCTCTTTTGTGTGACATAAAATTAAACATAGGAAACAAAAAACCAGCAAACACAAGAGGAAAGGAAGACAGTACACATTTCTTCAATCCTTAGGTCCCAGTCATTTCATATCTCTAATCTTGCTACAGCCTTATGCGGCGTGCTTTCCTTTCTGTGAAGAATCTTTTACTTCATCAAAATTCGTCAAACTTTTTGCTACATTGAAAAATCAAAATGTCTGTCTAATATTGAACAAGCTGTTAATACGAATAGTACCCAAGACTGGTGTGGTTTCTGATTTTGTTACGTTTATTTTGTCAATGTCTGCTGTATAAAACTAAATAGGCCTTTCCAGTATTACAGCAGTTGTAACACACGACAAATACGCGAGACTATTTTTGCACAAATGGTCGTTTTTATCTACATCATGACTAACACGGCAGAATATAATTCACGACGTACCAATATCAAATGCCAATTATTTCACGATTCATTCATAAGCTCCAGTTTCTCAAGCATGAGACCGAAGAGGTGTAGTACGAAATTTTATATAAATTTGGAATCTTCATATTCTTCCATGTAAGTTGTGTGATGTCCTCGTTTTATTATGTAACTATTCCCTCCTTTGACAAAACTTATTCTCCGGTTAACTTCACTAACCCTGCGAAAATCATCGGTTTAATTATCCCGTGTGTATTTTCCTGTTAGGCGTTATTATGTGTCCTTAAAAAGCGTTTTCCGCCGTATTCCTCGAACAGAACTTAAACTGCAGCTAACGAAGGACTAGCCCTTAGTAGTGTAGCTATCTGGCAAAAATTTCTGTCAAGATTTCATTTTCTTGGGTACATCGAGAAGATAATATGTAATCTTTCTTACCCATTATTCCTGTTAGTCGTTTATTTTCACTCTGGTAGTCTGAATCTATGGGTTTTCTAAATTATTATAACAACGCTGGTCATTCGCACACCTAATCAACCGCATAAACAAACAGCGATCAGCATTCGCCTCGCGTCTTATATAGCCCCGTCCAATTTTGTCTGCGGCAAAGTTTTGTTCTTTCAAGAAGCGACGGTGATTCACCTGCCAGAGACATCACGTACACTAAGCACGCATTGAAAAATCATATTATGATTCGTTCAGAAATCAGCTTAGAATGTGTATAAAATGCTCAGAAACCAACAGAGATGCGTTTCAAAATAATATGAATAATCAATACACACACGTGTGCTGGATGCCATATCCTTTGTACATCAAGATTATTTTTTTTCCTTCGAGAATATGAATTTGGTGCACCCTGAAATTGCCACTCGGGGCAGATACTCTGATTCGCACCCACCACCACCACCACCACCACCACCACCATACATCCGGGTCGGCTTCCTGACAGATCAACGCTGTGCAACGGACAGGGCCTCGAACCCAGGATCTTGCCTCTCAAGGGCATTTCTCTTATGAATTGAACAGTCCATGCGTGAGTCATGAGGTGGCCTCACAGTTTCAATTCTGCGAAAATCACTTACCTAACTTCCAAACTTCACAGAAGGTCCTGCACACTTAGCTGAACTGGCGCTACTTTCTCCCAGGAGTATTTCTTTATGTGCCGATTTTGTACTACGTCATCACTGAATCGTATAATGTTGCCAGATTTACTCGAAGAAATAACAGATGCAGATGGCAGTTCTAATATACGTATTATTTCCTCTCAAAAGGCGAAAAAGCTCGTGTACCTCAAAGAATGTGCAACAAAAGGTTTGACGGGAAAGTAAGAAGTTCAGTGTGTAGTTCTCGCGGCAAATTACTGCCATTAATGAGAAATTTCACGGAATGAGGAAAGGAAGCGCTGTCTGCCGTTAATGAGTGTCTTTTAGTTCTATGAAAGCGACGAGGGTCGTGAGCTCCGACTGAAAGAAAAATGAAAGGCCGGAGCAACTTTCCCCACAACTGTCGTTCCTCCAGTGCACAGATCCTCCCCTTACCCCGTGCCCTGCATCCCATCTACCTCTTGGATCTTTTAGAGTCGCTTTAAATATTCATCTTGCCCTCTCCCCCCTTCCAGACGCATAACTATATCGAGGGCATTAATGAGTTTCTTGTTCTGATATTTTCCCTTCCATAACGCCCCCAAGTCCTTTCCTTCACAAAAGTTGTATCCGTCATTCTGTTATGAAGACTTGTAACTATTTGAACCAATGCTGTCTATATGTCGGACTGTTAATGGATACAAATCTCAAAACTTACGAGTCCATACCTTTCTTTCACTTCGTCAGTATAGCCGGTAACAGTGACGTGAGTCAGTCGTGTAGTAGGTAAGCACCATTAATCAACGAAAATTAGGCAATGAAGAATCACGTTTATTTCTGTTCGCCTTTTCTTCATTCTGTTTTTCAGATCCCTCACTCTAACCGGTGAGCGTCCGCAGTATTTTATTCCAGAGCGGGCAAGAGTTTGAAATTGCCATTTTTTTGTCTAATTTATTCAGTGCCTTTGAGAATGTCACATGCCCAAGAAGTAAATTTGATAGGAGATACACAAAAAATACTGTATCTTAAAAGACTTGTAGTTAAACATTCAATATGGCTTTGAAGTTAAATTACTTCCTTGTATATGCAAAATACATTTTTATGTTATTAATGTGATTATGGAAGACACTTGTTTTTGTCAATGGACTAAAATTATATCCTCATTTGATTCAATGCAGTGTATTCCACGAGCTATTAAATTAAGTTAGAAAACAATCACAAAAATATTTTATTGATTACTGACAATGTTGGATTGACGCCGAAAATCAGATTCATGAAATCCTGTTGGATATCAACAAAAATAAACATCAGAAGATTCTTCTGACTAATACTCTTCACAGTGGGGAGACAGGAAAGGAACTTCAGCAAAAGCTTATTCAGCTTTGAAGCTGTCTATAACACCATGTTTGCTTACAAAACTTTCCATCTGATCATGTTAATAGAGGTACGAGGGTGGTTTGAAAAGTTATCGGAACAGAATAGAAAAAAAGTACTTATATCACTGAAACTTTTTTTTTTTACTTTTCAATGCTGTCTCCTTGTAGAGTAATGAACTTGGTCCAATGATGTTACAGTGCCTTGATCCTATCTCGATTATGAGTTATCTCCAGGCTTGCAAAATAGTTGTCAACTCTGGCAATCAATTCTTCCTTTGAAGTAAATCTTCGTCCACCAAGAAAAATTTTCAGTATTTGGAGAGATGGAAGTCTGACACACCCGTATCAGACAAATAAGGCAGGTTTAGCAACAATTCATACCTTGGCTCATGTAATTTTGGCATCATGATGGCACATGTATGCAGGCGGGAATTGTCTTTGTTTCTTTGGTGGCGAAGAATCAACATGTTTCCACTGCTTTGACTGTTGTTTTGTCTCTGTGGTGTAGTAGTGCACCCAAGTTTCATCTGTGGTCACAAACCAGCGCAAAATATCTAGTTCGCTTCTCCTAAAATGGGCCAAACATTGTTCGAATATGTCCATTCTCAAGCGTTTTTGATCCAGCGTCAAGAGTCATGGCACCCATCTTGCAGATAACTTTTTCATTTCCAGTTATTCAGTTAAAATGTGATATACCCTTTCAGATGACATCTGGGAAGCGTTAGCAATTTCACACACTTTCAATTGGCGATCCTCCATAACCATTTTGTGCACTTTTGAATGATTTCTGGAGTAGTAACGCAACGACCATTGCGCGTATCGTCATCTAAGCTCTCCCAACTAAATTTAAATTCATTTGTCCATGTGGCAACATTTGAATATGAAGGAGTAGTCCGCCCAGTGTATTCTGGAAATTGGCATGAATGTTCATTTCTTTCATACATCTCTTTACGAAGTACTTAATCACAGCTTGAATTTTTTCCATCCTCACAAATCACTACACGGGAACAACAACAGAGCCACATAACCTCACACCTCTCTTCCAAGAGCACTGACATGGCACTTGTTTACAGGCAACAGTCCAATGAATATCACATGAACAACTGGTTGCACAGCGCTGACCTCTCGTGGTGATTCCGAGAACTTTTCAAACCACCCTCGTAGGTACTGCATCATTTTGATGTCTTGCACATTTTGATGTTGACTGGCGGAATTAAAGTTGAACAAACCTGTTTCAAACGCTATATTTTTTATAGTTGTTTGTGTAAAGTGTAGCTGATGTCCAGAATTTAACAATGGTACATGAATGTGTGAAACTGACCCAAACCAACCAGCAGTTGGTTAGCAGAACTGACAGGTAACAGACAGAAAGAAGAGTGTCGCCTTGCTTCAATTTAGACTGACACATTGTGTAGCAAGGCTTTGTAACACAGAAAACAGCATTTGTAGAAACGTGGGGTGATCTGCTGTTTTGATCAAGTTGTGCAACTCGAGGAAGGAGTGGCCTTGTGGTAATTGTATATACTAGTGCCAAAATTATGTGCATGTGAGCACTCAGGGAAGTGTGCTGCGAAATGGTGATAGACTCAGTGTGCCATTTTGTTGGTCCAGCTATTTTCTCCACCGTGATGAAGGTTGCCTGAGGAAATAGATTGGGGGTCTGTTTCGACACTAGCCGTATAGGTATATAGCCATCTAGACTGCAAAACAGCATTGTAATGCCAAGGAAAAGGCATAATTTCCCATCAGCAGCCAGACAACCAAACAGACCAAAGTTACACAGTGATTGTTAAAAGCACATTAATTCCCATTGCACATGACAATGCTGAATGCGATTTAGTAAATGCAAGAGCATTCTTCAGGATGATTTTGTGATGATGTCACAAACTTTTGGGGATGATGTAATAGGGCGAATGTTTCAGTTTGAGGCAAATCACACTGTCCTGGAAACAGCCGAGTCAAAAGTTATAAATATAAATCATTCTGATGCCTCTGACAGTGGAACTGATGTACTGGTAATATTGTTGCTAAGATAGTAGGGAAGGCAACTTTCTAGTAAATGGGCTCTACAATGCATACTGTAAGAGCTATGATCACTTGTCCACCTTTGATGCCTGCACACCTTTGATACCTGCATGTGAAACATCTCTTTTACACGTCACGTGTCCATAGCCCTTAAGGTATGCATTTAGCGCATATATTTACTGGACTTTTTTTCTTGTTTTGATCCATACTACCACCTCTGAAAGTAATCTACCCTAAAATATCAGAAACAACAGTACCATTGCTTGTATTTCACTGTCAAAGGTATCTGAACAGTTTTCACTTATAACTTCCACTCAGTCGCTTCCACACCACGGTCCCTTACCTGAAATTCATACATTCACCCTTCTCCACCATCCACGGACGTTTCTATCATTATCTCAGAATCACCCTCTATAGTGAATAATCGATTGCTGATGGGGATCAAAAGTGACCAACATCATGCACCCCCTCCGCTCCCCTCCAGTTCATCATGGAATTTACTGCTCACACCTCAAGAAATATTGTCACAAATACTGCTCTGGGGTCTCCCACAATCGCAGTGACAGTTTTCTACAAGTTGTGTATGCAGCACCTCTCAACACGTAATGGATAGCCGACACTAGCCTCCACAAATCTCAACACATACGTGTGATCTGCGCATGTGTAGAGGCATTGTGAATTATGTAAGACCAGACAATTGTCTCATCACTTGTGGCCATTGTTGTCTGCCACTATCATTTACACTATTTGACAAAGAGCAACAGTAAATGCTTACCTTCTTATTATGTTCTTGGCCCTTAAAATTGTCACACCATAAAGGCAGCATGCAATAACCGTTAACATAGCATGCCGTTTTCTTCACATAGTAGCACTCCCTTGCAGTCTACATGGATATGAACCTTTACAGAACATACTCGGATATGCAAATACTGTCATTGATCTGCAGCCGCACAAAGAAGATAGGACAGATAGGAGTAACACCATGTGCATTCTGTATATAAGGAATGATCACACAATAAGTTTTTCATCTAGTACCACAAAATGTTGGTTGTTTGTGAGGGGATAGTGTAATGTCTCTTGTAAGATGGTGAAATGTCTACTACCAGCATGTGTCAGACTCCTAAAGCAGCAGGATCGTGGCCTATCAAGACTGCAGTATTGCTGCTTGAGCTAATCAGGAACCCACGAATGCCATGCAAATAATCAGTTGGTGGGTTCTAGAGGCTCACACACTATGCCACACAGGATCGCAATAGCCATAAATGATTAGCGCACAGTAGTACAGACATATTCTTCATTCAGCTGTGCATGATCATACAGCCATGTCACGTACCAAGTCCTACCAGCAGACAAGCATCCACTTGAACAGTGTGACAATGTCTGTATCACCACCGATTGTCAGCACAGCGACCACTGTTTCAGCATTCCACAACACAGCAGCAGAGACAAGTGTGCAGACAGTTGCGCTTAATGACAACACTGTACACTGAAGTGATAACATTTCATCTTTTCAGATGAGCTGGTTCTGCATATAGCGTCATGCTGTGAGAAGCATGAACATGCCAGATTACATTCATCATATTCATATGGTCCTTGCACCAGAAATGATGGTATGGTATGATGTGGGATTTACAATGACATAAGACCCCACATGGCTTGTGCTGTCCTTACCTACTTCAAGACAAGCATGTTTGACTTTTGGCCTGGCCAGCATATTCTGTGCACCTCTCACACACTGAAAACATCTAGACAGTCGCGGGTTGCCAAGATAACGGCATGCCACAACTCACCAGCAGTTACAATTAATGAACTCAGACAAATAGTTCAAGAAGCATTAAATAACACACCAGACAGAGTCCTTCAGTTTATCGCTTAATACCAACAGTGAAGCAACTGATCCTGTGTTGTAAACGCCACACTTTCATGAACTTATGGTACGTGCTTTATAAGTCAGCACCCAATTTTATAATTACCTGCAAAAATCATTATTAAATTTATAATGCATTTTATTTATTCTAAATTTGTGTCTCAGTTGAAAAAATACCGTGATCTTTCTTACACATTCAAACTCAATTTTTTTTAAATGTAGGAAGTAACTGTTACAACACACTAAATATTCACTTTTGTCTTCAAAAATATATCAGAAAATTATATATTCATGTAATTAAAATGCATTTTATATCTTAATTGAGAAAATTGCTAAACATACTAATTTTGTAAATTTTAAACTACAGAAAATTGCCTTCAAGAACAGTTTTTGTAATAAACTTTGCCAGATGGTTTGTAAAAAGTATCAATGTAACTCATGTTCTGTAACATTATAAGTTGTAATTATAAGTCCAGTTAACTATGAACTCAAACAATGTTATATATTATCTGATATATATTTCAGCAAAAGCCCTAGGTATTAACTACTATATTGTACGAGTACATCATTCTTCTTGCACCTGTCAAATTTAGTGCAGTTAATAGAGTGTTAAGTGCAATGTAGTTGGAAAGATGTATGGATTTGTATAATGAAGAAATATTGTTTTAATTAAATTGAAATGACAAAATGGGTAAAAAAACTGTGTTCATCATTTAGTGAAGTGTATGGAAGAGATCCAAGATGCAAGAACTTTCAGGCTTTCTATTTGCAGTGAAATCACCACCACCAACACACCGTTAACGTAATTATCAAAATTTAGATATCCATTGTGTAACATTCTCCTACTAGTTTATCGGAATCTGTGATAAACTTTGAAAGTCAAAAGAACCAAAATACAATATTATTGGATTTCAATTTTAATGAAACTACCATTTGTACTGGAATGTTAGAATCATCATCAGACTGACTTTTATTAGTCATTTCTACCATTTTACAATATGGTAGGTTTTTCTTTCTTTTTTACTGGGGTTGGCAGTTAAGTAGTGTGTGAAAATACCATTAAAGAACAAATTTAACTGATTTTAATTTGTGGTGAATCTGCAAGGAACATCACTAAATCTATCACATTTTATGATCAACGTTTTCGGGTTAGAATAGCCTTGTACTCTGTTTCATCACATTTTGAAAAAGTTTG
Source organism: Schistocerca gregaria (assembly GCF_023897955.1). NCBI lineage: Eukaryota > Metazoa > Arthropoda > Insecta > Orthoptera > Acrididae > Schistocerca > Schistocerca gregaria. The sequence continues at coordinate 105,645,019 of NC_064921.1, read as the reverse complement.
CCACTACAAGATTGTACAACCAGGGCCAGCCTTAGGCATGTGCAAACGGTGCAACTACACTGGGTCCTGCACTTCTAGGGCCCCACATAAAACATTATAAAGTATTTTTAAAACAGTCACCTGAAATTTTGTTATTACAGACAAATTGGGAAAAAAAAGGTAAGATGTTGCTGAAACCACTTTTGGTGTAACTTAATTCAATTATATACCCATTGTGACATGACTATGGCCACTGGAGTATGTCTTGGAAAATTATGCCTGCATTGGAGTCAAGGGAATCAGGGGCTCAGATACTGATGTGCTACAGTAATAACTACTGCCAACACAACTATGGCTCAAGCGTAAATTAAGAGGTTTGTAAGTCATTGTTTCTCGTCACCTCCCCACGTACTTTGTACTCATTGTTGTGGCTAATAATCAAGCATTACATTCCTCTGCCAGCAGGTCTTTCCCACAGAATGGTTTGTTAATTGTTGTCAGTTTAAATGTACTATAATTTTCCAGTTCACATGATTTCACATGTGTGTGCACTCTGTGTGAAGAAATAGTGTTTCTGCCAGTCCTATGCAGTTCAAAGTGCCAGTAGGGAAATGTCTCATGAAAGGGTCATTTTGAAAATATGATTCAGATGCTCAGTAGATAAGGAAAAACCTACAACATGAACAATTTTTGAACTTACTAAAAGGCATTTACAAAAAATTTCTTCGACCAACAACTTCAGACTAAAGTGTGCTTAAAGGATGATGTCATTAACAGTAGCCTCTCATCATATGATACTTTAGATACAAGTGAACATGTAGAATTGGAATGCGGACCTTTTGCTATCCCACATTCAGGCAGACCTAGTAGTAGCAGTTTTGAAATAATCACAAATTTGGGCCCATACACTTGGCTTAATGTGTTAACATTCTCCATGATAAATGAAATTGTACAGAAAGGCGCAACTAAAATTCTTAATTTTGAGTATCCATTACATGAGAGCAGAAGAAAATTGTTTACATAAGAACTTTACCAAATGGAAAAAAGGGATTGGCAGTGGCCTACACTATTCAAAATCTACCGATAAAGTTGTTTGTTTTTTTAGTAGATGTTTTGGATCTCCTTCAAACAAGCTGTCAAGTGATTGAGTTTGTGATTAGGTTCATTTAAGAATCTGCTTAAAGAGCATAAACAATCATTTAACCACAAAAACTGTACACAAAATGGATAGAACGTTAGATAGTTTGAAACAAAAAAGTGGTATTGATAAAACTGATCTACCGGAAAAAGAGAAGGAACACTGGCATCAGGTTCTAAAAAGAATTATTCTCACCATCAGGTACGCAGCTCAACCCATTATGGCCTTAAGATGAACCAGCGACAAACTCATATCAAGAAAATAATGGTAATTTTCTTGGTTTGATTGAAACGATAGCAGAATTTGCCCTTGTTTTGTAGGAATATTTAAGGTGGGCAAAAACTCAATGAATTCATGAGGATTATCTTGGGAAAAACATTTAAAATGAACTCAGAAATTTGCTTCCCAACAAAACAAAAAAACAGCATTGTTAATTTTGTAACAGAAAGCAAATTTGTTCTGTCATACTTGATTGTACTACTGATACAAGCCACAATGAACATATGACAGTGATTTTCAGGTTTGTAAATTTATCATAAGGTACAGTGACTGTAGAAGAACACTTCCTCTTCTTTCTGAACGCCACTTCAACAACAGGAGAAAGTTTGACTGAAACCCTTTTGTGGAAACTAGATCAACTACAACACGATATTCATGATTGCAGAGATCAGTTATGATAATGGCACAAATATGAAAGATTATCGAAGTGGTGTTCAAGCGGGATTCCTAAAGTGCAATCCAAGATCATTTTGTATGACATGTGCCAGCCACAGTTTTAATCTTATATTACTGGATGCAGCAAAATCTACAGTGAAAGCACTCACGGTTTTTTTTTAATGTAATTCAAATAATATGCATTATTTTCAGTGCATCCACTCAGAGATGGAAAATATTATTGAACAGGATACCAACTTTAACAGTAAAGAAGTTTTCATATACTCAATGGGAAAGTAGGGCAGAGAGTGACAAAGCTATAAGGTACCAAAACAAGAGAAGCCAGAGATGCCCTTCTTGAGATGAAGCAAATGCACTGTTGAATCAAAAACAAAGAGCAAAGCACATTAGCTTGCTGTGAATGAATAAGAAAGATTTGAGTTTATTGTAGGCATTGTCGTATGCTCTGACCTCCTCTTTCCTTCTGAATCTGTGTAGTGTATTCATCTCTTGGTCTTCCTCTACAATTTTTACCCTCCACGGTGCCCTCCAATACTAAATTGGTGATATTGGTGTAAACTAAAGGAATTGGGCGTATGTCCATATGGGGAATAGCCAACACTATCAGCCCTCGAAGCCTGTACCTTTCCTCCTGACTCAACCTACAAATGGAAATTATTTTTACTTCTACTACTCTGATTGTGCTTCTTCCAATTCATCATAAATTCATTCTCTCTATTAACCACAAACAATATTAAGGGGTGTATAACTGGCACTTTAAGTTTAACAATGCCTACTTCTCTGCAGAGGTAACTGCAAGTTGTTCATTTATCAACTTTACCATTTATTATTGCACATTTCTATAGAATAAACAATTTTGAACTTCATCTGCACTGCAGCGTTACTTCTGAGCAAAGTACAGTAGTAATCCTGCTGCAGGTCAATGTGCAATGACAGAGATTCGTAAGTGTAAAGCACACACCGACTGAGTTACTTGGTTAACTTATCAATGTGGTGGTGCCACCTGTGTTTATTATACATCTGGATGCCTCGTAATTTCACACGTGGAGCTTCATCCCATGTGTGCATATTGATCTCTACTTCTAGTTCACTCTTACATGTTTGGAACATACAAATACCCATCAAACGGGTGTTCTCGGACACCGGGGCAAATTCGGACAGTATGGCTTATTTGTTTTTTGCCACTGCATAGAAACAAAGAGTTACTTATTTTAATATCCGTGCACCAGTTATTTTAAGTGCGAGATTGCATCTATCACTTTCCACAACTTTTATTTTGCGTCAATTGTTTCCCTTGGTGAATGACGAACAGTCTCAGTGTTAAAAAATACATGCATAATCATATATTGGAAACTTTCTATTGTTGTGCTGAGCGGGAAGTTATTGTAACCCTAATTGTCAATGCACTCAGTAGCTAACAGCAATGAGACAATTTTTGTACAAGTTTGTCGAGTTTCTCATGCAAGGTTATAAAATAATGACGGTTTTTGTAAAACTGTGTACTGTGCAGGGTAATTTCGGACAATGCCAAGAACATATAAGAGCAGGAGAGGTACTACAGTGCAGTGTAATTATGACCTGCAACTTTTAGATAAAGCTGTTCGTGATATTCAGAGTGGTAAATCATCATACAGAAAAGCATGTGATTTGTATGGTATACCTAAATCAACCCTACAAAATAAATTGCAGGAAGCACATCCGGGGGGGGGGGAAAAAAAAAAAAAAAAAAAAAAAAAAAAAAAAAAAAAAAAAAAAAGGGAAGGACAGCCAGTGCTAAATGAAGAAGAAGAAGAAGAAGAAGAAAAAGAAGAAGAAGAAATGTTGAAGCAAGGTATCTTGAGGGCTGCACATGGGGGTTTTCCCACCACGAAACTGGATATTATATATTGAGTTATTGGCTACCTAGATAAATCTGGCTGAAAAGAGAAGAAATTGCGTAATAATTTGCCAGGAGAAGAATGGGTGCATTTATTCCTCAAATGACAATCAGAAGATCTTTCCATTCGCTTAAGCCAAAATATTAAACGAGCTCAAGCAGAAGTGAACAAAGAGAATGTTAAGATGTTTTTCTCCAATATCAAGGCAAAGCTGGAAAATCTCCCACCTAGCAACATGATCAATCATGATGAAACCAACATGTCATATGATCCAGGCAAGCAGCAGATAGTTACGAAATGAGGGAGTAAGCATACTGAAAAAGTGATGGACTCGTCAAAATCTAGTGTCTCAATAATGATGGCAGCTAGTGCTGATGGTAAACTGCTTCCCCCGTACGTCCTTTACAAATCAGAGCATTTGTGGGAAACGTGGCAAGAAGGTTGACCACAAAGAACCCATTTCAATAGGAACAAAAGTGGATGGTTTGACCTGTCAGTACTTGAAGACTGATTCTTTACAACTGCTTTGCCCTATTTGAAGAGGTAAAATGGGCCAACAGTCATGATTGGAGACAACTTATCCAGTTGCGTGTCTTTATGTGTTATTGAAGAGTGTGAGCGGAACAATATTTCATTCATTCTCCTTCAACCCCAACAGCACGCACCTCCTCCAACCACTCGATGTAAGTTTCTTCAGGCCAATGAAAGCAGCATGGTGAGAAGTATTAATTGATTGGCAGAAACACACTCATGGGACCATTTCCTAGGATGCTTTCCTGTCTCTTCTGAAGCAGACACTGACTAAGATTTCAGCAAGCTCCAAGGAAAACATAAGGGTGGATTTTGTGCCATGGGCCTAATCCCTTGTGATCTAGATCATGTCTTAGGAAAATTGCCTGATGAGGAGAGCCAGCAAAGCAACGCAGACGCATGGTCTTCCGCTTTTGAAGGAATTCGTTATCCTCCAAGTAAGCTTGGTAGCTCCTGCCTCCACCGCAAACTAGACGTTCAACTTGGAAAATCATTCAATAGCCGAAATTTTCAAGGAAACGAAAACAGTGCTGAAACAAGTAACAGTACTTCTAGCAGCAGTGAAAGTGAAAACGACACGTCATCCAATGAAGTTTTACTGCTGAAAGAAGAGGTTTTTCTTGTTGCAGATTACAAATATAAACATGGAAACAAGGAGCAAACAAGGCAGTATGTTGGAGTGGCCACAAATGTTGGTGCTATGGAAGTAAGTGTGAAATTCTTGCGCCCACACAAGAACAGTAAAAACATTTGTGTTTCCTACTGTCCCCGATGAAGACACAATACAAAAATTGCAAATTTCGAGAATACTTCCCACACCATTTGAGAAGAGAGGAATGTTCATTTTTCGAGAAGATGTGCTTTAGACTTGGAAGAATCATTTATTTAAAGTGTTTGCAATTTAATTTAGAATGATGAGTGAGAAAAATTATTTTGACCTAGTTAAATTACTTTGTTTGTTTCTGTCTGTTTCTAATATTTCAGTTAAAAACTGTAAAAAATTTATTTAAATTCTTGCAAAATAAAAACTTATCTGTAATATATAAAATTCATTATATCATTCCATATCACTTATTCGTAACAAAGGGCTGCCTTAAAACGTGGAAAATGTCACCAAAATCAAATAAAAATGCATGTAGAATTTAAAAATGGCAGTAACTGTCCGAATTTGCCCTCTATATACTGTAACTTCGGACAGAGATTTAAAAAACACGTGTCCGAAATCACCCCAATCCATGGTGTGACTTCGGACACTTTATTTGACTGCCTACACATACACTTTCTGGTTCTGTGATTTTATTCATTACACATATACCCTAGCACTTCCATAACAATCAATTTAATCTAACAATATATACGAAAGTTACAACCAAAGTAACAACAAAACCATCCGAAATCACCCCGTTTGATGGTACCATAAAAATGGTTGTATATATGCTCTATACCTCCTCCTAAACCACTGAATCAATTGAGTAATCAGATTAGTAAACGTAACTGTTGGGGATGCTTTATTTTCTGTTACCAATATGAAGACCTAAAAAACAAGTTAAACAAAATTGAACTGATCTGTGGCATTATAAACACAATGTTTGTCAATAAAACAAGGAACAACTAAAAAATGAAATTTTATGCAGTGATGGCAGTGCATATGCTGATGTTAGTTGAGAGAAATGGGATTGGGAGAGAAAGGTGTGTGTGTGTGTGTGTGTGTGTGTGTGTGTGTGTGTGTGTGTGTGCGCGATCTATTTTTGACAAAGGCCTTGTTGGTCGAAAGCTTATTTTGTGACAGTCTTTTTGTTGTGCCAATTTGCAACTCTGCATCTCCACTACAAGGTGAGTAGCAACAATCGATTTCATAATATTGTCACATTTCTAAGAAAAACAGTTGGATATACCATCATAGACAAAATAAGAAATGAAAACATCAGACAGGAATTAAAAATATCTATGCGTATTATTAAATTAAAATCCCCCACCAATTTTATCTGCATGTAAGTGAAGGCTGATTTCAGGAACTATTTTAGGGTGAAACTGCTTGGCAGATCAAAACTGTGTGCAGACCAGAATTTGAGCTCAGGACCTTTGCAAAGCCTCAGAGTTCAAGTCTTGGTCATACACACAGTTTTTAACTGTCAGTTTCATATCAGCACCTCATATTCCACTGCAGAATGAAAATTTCATATTTTAGGGATTTTGATATGGATTTCACCAACAGATATACTGGTTCACAAGGAAGGTTTGTGTATATCATTTAATACCACTACACCAGATAAGATGTCCAGGCATAGATACTTAGTGTTACCTGTGTGAAACCACGGCAGACTGCTATGTTAATATAAATAAAAAATATAACAAATGCGCCAGTAGTATGAGCACCTACTACAAATGGAAGACAAAGCCAGCAGAAAAGGCTTTCCTCCACAGACATACAGGTCTTAGAGACAGACACCTGTGAATTCCTATTTTAATGGAACAAATTGCATGGTGCATGAAGAAGAAGGAGGAGGAGGAGGAGGAGGAGGAGGAAGAAGAAAATGATGATGATGATGATGATGATGATGATGATGATGCAACAAACTATTTTTTTTAGGTTCTTAAACATTTTCAATATGTTGAAAGCTATTCCTGATACCCACATTCACTCATAGCAATCTACCTTCTGGGACCAAGTGTTTCCACAGCATCAAACAAAATAAAAAAACTGCATCTACATAGAATTTCAAATAAATACAAAATATGGATAATTTATTTTTGGAAGAAACAAATTTCATCTCAATTGTTGAAAAACATTAACTGTGTTCATAGATGAATCTTAAATTAAGTGGCACAAATCTGCAAATCAATAAGTAAAAGAGCAGTTACTGTTTTACTCAATCATGTGCTAAAAAAAGGAACTACTGTAAGTTTACAAGTCTAGGGTGATTCAAAGCAAAACGTGTGTACAACAGTTATTATGCAAACATTTTGTTGAAAATCTGGAAAACATAATGAAAAAAATTGCTCAAGAAACTTCACATTACGCACAGAACAGTGATGCAGTTGGTTCTCAATGACAGACATGCCATACTTCTAAAACAACTGCAAAGTTTGTCATTAATTTTTTTCAGAGTATGGCAACATAATTAGTTTTAGATGTGTGTAATATCACCCAAAATAAAGTAGAAACAGTAAAGCTATCAGGATGCAATTAAACTATGTCCTGGCAGAAGCTAGAGTTTGTGGGCTAGCGGAGGTGGTGTGTGTGTGTGTGTGTGTGTGTGTGTGTGTGTGTGTGTGTGTGTAACCTCTTCCAATGAAGCCATGAACCAACAAAATATCTGAGTAGATTAGTTTTGAAGGTAATATGGGAGAAAATGTAATTTTTCAGAGCCACACAATCAATCCGTAAGTCACATCAAGGAAGTTGTTATATAACTACGTTCATTAAACCTGCAACTGGCAAGAAATAAAGTTGAATGTGAATTTACAATCAGTAAGCTATCTCAAGGGGACAATAAATTTACAAATAGCTGTAAGTCACTACAACTTCAACTGTATGTGAATCCCTCACAAATATGTGAACACATTATCTAAAAATGGGAATTAACTAACTCCAGTAAAAAAATATTATAATTGACAGGGAAGTATAAAAACATTCTGCAGCAATTAAGTGATGCTGTGGTAGCTAGTTCTGTGATAAATGAATATTTCATGTTCTTAAGATGAAGTCAAATTAGTCGAAAATGAGATTAAACCCAACAAACAAGATCATACCTCCTGCAAACCTATTTACACATTAAAATTTGTGTTAATTTTAGAGAGATAAATCATCCAAACTTATGGCTGTCGGCCTACAGCAAAGCCATAACATAGGCATGAGAACTACTTCTGGTCTCTTTAAAGGAAATTGCAGATAACATGATTGTTATCACTCATGATTCTTTGAAATAAAGTGAGTCTTGGTCAAAATAAAGACTTAACGCCATCTTCTTGCTATTGTTAAGACACATCTTGCTGTGCACATTTGTAAAAATGGTTTTACATGCCACTCATGAAGTACAGTAAGATGTATTTTAACAAATTCTTATGAGTTTTGCAGCACCAAACACACATTTACAAATTTTGCAATTGTAATATCAAGATTATTCATAAACTTTAATGAAATTTGCACTTGACAAATTCCTTATAGTTTGTAGCCAACAGTGTTATACATAATCAACCACTCCTTATGATAAATTTCTAATCACAGGCATTTTTATTTCCTTGATTTCTATGAACTGTGAACGATAATAATTATTTTTTAATGATCTTAACAACTGTAATATCACAAATACCACTACCCCTACTACTACTACCACCTCTACTACTACCACCCCTACTACTACCACTACTACTACTACAAACAATAACACAGTTTCATACTGCAAGGCTATAATTAAGTATCAATTGGGGCTTTTTTTTTATGAGGCTGCTGTGATGCCCCTAGTCTTGGTGTACTGTGTACCTTCTGCTTTCAACCTGCCTGGATTTATTTTGCTGTATTAACATATTATTCAGCTGAAAATGTCTTGATGCTTCTCCCAAAGTCACTACACACTGTGATGACACGCTGACAGGTAGAGATTAGAGATAAATTTTGAACCTATTACAGTTAGCCATATGATTTAGGGATGGACACAATTGCTGCACTTAGGAATACCCTTAATTGAAATTGTGTGCCTGGTACGTAAATCAGTTACAAAAATATTCTGTCAAAGTCTTGTATTGTGTATCCCCAAGTATTCAAGTGTATCATGCTTTGAAGACCACACATGACATGTGCTCAGTCCCCCCCCCCACACACACACACTTTCGTATATGCATAATTTCGCATTCTGAAGATAAGTTATGGTCAGCAATTCTGACTCATAATTTATTAGTTTTATCAAGTGAATGTTCGTTTGATACAAGTGTAAAGATAAGGGGGAATAGAAGACATGACTTCCTAACAGTGGACATAATGTGAAATGGCCACAACCACAGTCAAATTTTGCCAGTGATTACTGAAAGAATTACAGCTATTGTAACTTAATTTTATTGAAACATTGTGAGCCTCATAGTATTTTATCAGAATTTATTCATCAGTATCAAATTTTCATTGTTACTCAAACAAATCACATATTCCTGTTGTGTTTATGCCCACAGTAACACACTTTTGAGGATTTTCACAATTAGACAGACAACCATATAACAATAATACAAATTATTAATTTTTGGCTACTTTACAAACAATTACAAAAAGCTGATCTGATGCTTTTATTTTTACCAACGGCTTCAATGGAAATCGTCAGAATACTGACAAGCACAATTCTCAAAACACAATTCTGCCATAAAAATGTATGATACACATTGTATACAGATCTACTGGTATGAAGAAACAGTCTTCCACCATTTCCATATACCAAGAAAGCATGTACAGTGTTTAATGGTGTCTCTCACCCACAAACCTCTAACAATGAAAGAGGCAATATTACATCTCTGTGTTTCGTGGAAAAAACAATTTACTAGCTTTTACACAAAGTTAAAATAAAATTCTAAAGAATACAAGTGTCAAAATTAAACCCAGCTTAATTTTGTGACAAGAATGCATTTGGTGTAACTTTGATTTGTCTTACAGATTCAAAAAAATTCACAGACTAATGGAAATAAATATAAATCTAAATGAATTGGTGAAGTGAAGTAAACATGATTTCATTTTCATCAATATACAAAATATTTTGCAGCACCATTAAAATGTAACACATATTTACAAACTGATGGTAGTCACAAAAAAATCTTTTCTTTTCCTTAACACCTATTACAATTGAAAATGGCCTAAAAGTCTGCTGCCCTTAGCCCCACTTCATGTGGCATTAACTCCCTTCAGTTTCACACATGTACCATTTCATTCCCCTACTTTTGCATACACATGCAGATAGACACATGTGGAGAAAAATAATGGCTTTGTAGCTTTACTACAGTTCATTTAATTCTGTTGTTTGATTTTAAGATTACTGCAAGTACACATTCAGTTGTTACTGCAAGTACACATTCAGTTGCAATGCTGACTGAAGCAAAACTTTCAATCCAGGCATGAAACCAGCAATCTGTGAGAAGTCTGGTCCTGAAACCAGTTTTGTATGGAGTCCCAGGCCACCAGTGTAATCACCAATCTGTGTCATTTGTACCATCTGGTGTAAGTCCGTTAAAGTTGTGGGAGAGAGCTGAAAATAAATGTGATATGAAACCAACTATTTATAAGAAAGATACACGGCATTTAATAACCATAAACTATTGGCAACAATTTAAATTATCTGTAAAATGTTCTGAACTTGAGCTACTACACTCTTGCGTACCCAGCAAAAGGGCCGCCACTGTTTCAGTCACATCTCTCAGTCAACCAGCTAAGCTACACTAAGAGGATTCTTACAGGCAAACAAAACAAAATAATTAAATGAAACAATAAGTTTACTGTTACGAGTCACTTTTTATTTATCTGCACGACACGTTTCAAAGGTTTAAACCTCCATCATCAGGTGGATTTACAATTGTTAGTATGACATTTGTATGTGTGTTGTGTTACGATTTTTTGGAGGAGCTTGTGGCATTGTCTAGTGGAGAAAACAAAACACTTTTTCAGAACATGATTTTGGGTTTCTTTGGACAAAAAATTAAATGTATATCAACTGGTAAACATAAAATAAGTAAAATAGGTTACCTGCAGTGGCCACAGGTTCCTTTCGCTGTCCTAACATCACATGTATACTGTCACACTTTATAAACAAATATGACGCCTGGAAACTATTGGGTGCAAGGATCATATAGCAGAAGAGAGAACATTATCACAAATTACAAATAATATACAACATGACAACATTATAACAGATTTTTTTTAAGGTTTTGGAGGTGTTTGTTTTGATTGAGGTGTCAAATACATGCGTTGGAATAAATACTTCAGGTGGTGTATAAAGCCGATTTTGACTAGTTAAAATAGCTTAAATTTTACGAACTTAAAGTACAATAATCATATTGGCTACACAAGTAAAATTACACATAAATAACAATTTTCATTGGGATTAATAGGTAGAAATGAATGGCTGCATTTAGGCAGTTATTGCTATCATACAATCACTCTTTCCACCCTATCTCTCCGTATCATTTTCACTTTCTCTTTCTCTCCTTCGGCCTGCAGCCTTTCATATCTATCTATTAATCCCAATCAAAACTGTTATTTATGTACAGTTTTAATGCTGTAGCCAATATGATTATTGTACTTAAAGTTTGTAAAAGTTAAGCTATTTTAACTTGTCAAAATCGGATTTATATACCACCTGAAGTATTTATTCCAACACATGTATTTGACACCTCAAAAACACCTCCAAATCCTTTAAAAATAATAATAATAATAATTCTGTAATAATGTTGTCATGATGCATATTCTTTGTACTCTGTGATAATGTTTCCTCTTCTGCTATATGATCCTTTCACCCAATAGTTTCCAGTATGATAGTAGACCTGTGATGTGACAGCGAAAACCCAAAGAAACGCAAAACCATGTTCTGAAGTAGTGGTTTGTTTTCTCCACTAGACAGTGCCACAAGTACCTCCAAAAAAACTGTAATACAACACACATACAAATGTCATACTAACAAATGTAAACTCACCGGATGAGGTTTAAACCATTGAAATGCGTCCTGGAGATAAATGGACAGTGACTGATAACAGTAAACTTATTGTTTCATTTAATGTCAGTAACAGACACAGTAAAGCTTAACTTAAAATGTTTACAGTAAAATAATTTTTGTTCAATGCTACATAACACATTTCTGCCAAGGGAATGAAGAGTGTAACAGAGGAGACTATCAGAACTGAACGATAAGTTTCCTCAATAATGTTATATCTTTTGATAACAACTGAGTAATAAAACCACATTTTGGACTGGGAACACAGTTTCAACTGTCCTGCAGTGACTAAGCCTTTTTTGCACTTCTTTTGGCCAAGGGAGTACACAATGTGTGCGTGCAAGATTACAAATCCAGAGATCCTGGGCTCGATCCTCAGTTGGACATAGAATTCCTAATGTCACTTACCAGCTCCTTCATCGCTGGCAATGATTCGTTGATGTGAAAAATACCAAGCTGCACCATAGTGTGAAGTGCGTGTTAAATTTTACGACTTCATGTGTTTTGCTACTTAAGTCTGTTCAAAGGTATGATGAATGCACCATTAAGTGCCCTGCTTCGCCTTTCTAATGCTCCCCAACTTGTCCTCCTTTTCTCCCAAGGAAGCAACGAACAATCCTGAAAGCTAGTATAGGTATTGTCAGTACTTAGAATTTCTCTTCCTGAAGGCCTTCTTGTAATTTCATAATTTTCTCAAGTGAATTCATTCTCTCTCTCTCTCTCTCTCTCTCTCTCTCTCTCTCTCTCTCTCTCTCTCATTCTCATATATAGACACGCACTAACAGATTTAAAGTTAAATAGACTGTACTAAATGACCCAATTGAAGAGATGCCCTGATAAGTGTCACTGGCAGGGGAGGAAGTAACGCAAAAATCTGCGTCACTGCAGTACGTGCAGATGGTGATTTAGTCTTGAGATACACACACAAGCAACATGTGGATGCAATCAGTTTCAGATAGTTCTCTGTCACCAGGACCTAACCTGCTGTAAATTCACACATAAATATACCTGTACCAGAAATAGAGTGAAACACTTACAGGCAGTGTGTGACAGTACATCAAATGGAAGGAGTAAAGACAGTAATAATCTAATTACGGAATTTTTTTCACTATCTATAAAATCAGAAATATTCAGTTCTGATCCTTAATAATTTCCACTTACCTTATGTTCCCTTAAACAATCATACAGGACTTCCAGTTTCCGTGCAACTTCCTCTAGTTTCCTTTTGGTTTGCTGTAACAAATTATAATTATTTCCAACTTTGTGTAAATTAACTAAGACTTACTATCCTCTATAAAATAAATCTTTAGGAATGACAGGTAAGAATATAACTAAAATATAACTGTAACTGGTGGCTGTTCCTTCGGTAACAGTTGACTGGCGGAGGCACTCTCCGGCTACAGGATTGTTCCACAGCTTTGTTCCAATGTCAGTTCTATGATACTTTTACAGCTACTAGTGTGTTGTGCATTCTTTACTGCTTTCCTGTCTTGGGGCATATTATGCAAAACGAATGCACTATAAGAAAATGCAGTATAGAAATTTTATAATATGGTGCTTAGTTGTGGTTGTCAACAGTGAACGAAACATAGAAATTTAGTTACTTATACAGTCATTTCTCTGCATGAGACTCAAATAACAAAGCTACTCAGTGTGCATTTGCGGTCAAGCATTATGTTTTAAAACAGCTGTTAAAAAAAAAAAAAAAGTTGGAGCAAAAGCATCCACAACAGTGTTAAAGACATGCTCAGTTAAAATATACAGTGACTGCTTAATCAACTATGACAAGTTTTGTTTGTGGCACTACTGATGATATCAAAAGACAATATAAATCAACTGTCTCTAAGCTCTTCTGCACAAACTGATGATTACAAGTCACATGAATATGTGGCATAATCCACAAAAATTGTAACTACGAAAGTAATCCAACAGTCTGGTTGAAGAATCTAAACAAACTTCTTTCACAGTTATTCACAACGGACTTCCAGCCTTTTCCAGTAATCCAAGGAGGAAGTTTTATTGCATTTGGCAAACATATTGTTCTCTGAACAGAAACACAATATCTGGAAATATGTTTCTACCAGAATACGAAAAGTGTATGAATGCTGTATGAGAGTTGCTTCTTACAGCTGAAAGCATCTGGTTGATCACAATTATCTGAAGTAATGAAAGCTATGTAGCCGTAACATCACACTTCATAACAAAGGAGTTTGAATTCCAGCGAGTTTTGCTACAGTATGCCTTGATATAGGGTTATATCCAATTCATTTACAAGAGGGGGGGACAAGATTACTGGCTGTAATAATTCATAATGTGACAAACACGAAAAATGAAATAACAAATGAATCTAACTGATTTGCATACATACTGAATCTCATTGTGCAAAATATGTTGGAAGAAGCAAAACTGGTTGCTTATTTGAAATGTCATACATCAGGTATGGGAACACTTGGTGCACCTCAAAGAAATCTGGGATTGAATCCACAAAAGCTCATTCAAGATTTTCCAACAAAGAGAGGCAATTTTCAGAAACAGGCTTCATAATAAATATTTGTTGTACTCATGCACAAAACATGTTAAAAAGTTGAAGATATTCTGTTATTAAATGTGAACTACTACTTGTTGAAGGATACATGAATACGCTGTTTCGAATTTTCAATTAAGCTAAAATAAGTCAAAATTTAAAATATCTGCTTAACCACACACGTACTTAGAAAACATCACTACATTATCATAAATTATTTCACTGGTTTCAATGTACTTCCCAGACTATGTGGAAAACCTGTTACTTGGCTGGAATTAGCATCTACAGTAACATTATCGACAGGCTTTTTATCCGTTGTCTTCACTGCTTTCTCTCCCTTCTTCAATGCATGATAAAAACAAATACACACAATTAAAGTAATTCCATAACCATTGTGACAGAATCTGTGCAATAAAATAATACTTCTGGCTACAAAACTAGAATACTGTCCTTTACTTGCATTGGATGTTAAATTTTTTTGGGTATCACGTCCCTCTGAGATAATATTCAATAATAATTTGAACAAATACATAAAATCTACTTGCAATCTGTACTTCATGTACTGTCTGAAAATATGTCCATATCCTCTCACCTAATTGTACAATTGATTGTGTAAATATGTATCTTACCTACCAATCACTAGTTCTCACTTGCATTGTGAAGTTGTGGGGGACTTCCACTATAAACAATCTTCCAGCTTTGATGAGCAGGTAGGAAATGGACACAATTTCACTGCTAGTTAAACTATAATATAAATGAGGATAAATTTATCAATATATCCAAGTGGCAAACTAAATTTCTTTTGTGTGATCCAGAACAGATAATCCTGGATTTGTTACATTCCTATTCCAATATCTAGTTGATAAAAGCAGAAAAAATGTGTAATAAATCAGATGAGACACTGGATCAACAGACTGGAAAAAATGTCAATTTTCAAGAGATGAACAATTTTGACATTCTAGCTAAATTATAAATACTGGGAGGTATTTAAGAGAAACTGTTTCCTTACTGGATTCGTGGCGGTATTGTAGCATCTATTCCTCAGTTCATCAAAAACTGTCTGCAGATACATGTGCTCTTCCGGTATTGGTCCCTTTGGTTTTGGAGGCTCCACGGCTTTTGCAGTGACCACAGGGCCTGCAGCTGGTAGTTGTTGTTGTTGCTGCTGCTGCTGCGCATGAGGTGGTGCATTATATGGTACATACGGCTGTTGCTGACCCATATTTCCATATACACCATTCACCGCTGCCTGCAAAGGCAACAAACATTTCACTGTTGTTATACCGTCTGTCTGTCTGTCCCTCCCTCACTCACTCCACACACACACACACACACACACACACACACACACACACACACACACACACACACACACACACACACACACAGTACCATTTTATCACTTCCAGACTGAAGCTGCCAAGCACTTATCAGTATACTATCTCTGATATCCTCCTCTCTCTATTATCTTCCCCTTCATCTTTCTATTCTGTTTTCCTAATACATCACTTATGTCAGGCTCAAAAGTCCTTTTGCCATGGTAAAAATTCAGCAGAACCTTAGGAAAATTCAATTAATTGAATGTTTGAGTTTGTATGTATAGTTATTTTTGTATTGCCAACAGGCAGTAAAGCAGAGAAACTGTTTATGCTGGCTCCATTCATATGGCTTATATACCACTGAAATAAGCAAAGACAGAAAAAAGCAAATAATACTGAATAAAAGAGTGTGGCTTATAATCTTGTAGAAAGCAGATGCATTTTCAGGAATGCCCAACTTTACATGTAATATTGTTGTATGACCAATATTGAATTACCACAAAGCAAAGCCTGTGTTGGACATCATAAAATTGCAACTAGTGTCCACCAACAGAACTACACTTCTCTCTTTGAAGACATATTTTGAATGTACAATATTAGTAGTAATATGAGGGTCACTCCAAAACAAATGCACACTATTTTTGTAAAAATACAGTTTTCATTCTGTATGTGTGAAAGTTTTACAGTGTGTAGATACATCCTTCACACTTGTTTTCAAACTTAGTTCAACCTGTTTCCGTGAGTGGCGCCATCACAGCATGTCTTCAAGATTGCTGCTACACTTGACGTTTGTCAGAAGCAATGTGCTGTCATAGAATTCCTGTGCTGTGAAAACAAGACAGTGGGAAACATCCACAAGAGGTTGAAAAAGGTGTATGGAGATGCTGCTGTTGATCGCAGTGCAGTTAGTCATTGGGCAAGCACGTTACGTGATGAAAGCGGGCACGGCAATATTGAAGATTGTCCTCGCAGCAGCAGGCCTCGTACTGCGCACACTCCAGACAATGTGCTGAGAGTTAATGAATTGGTGACTGCTGACAGACGCATCACAGTGAACGAATTGTCACGCTACGCTGGGCTAGGGAAAGGAAGTGTTTGCAGAATACTGAAAGTGTTGGAGTTAAAAAAGGTTTGTGCTAGGAGGTTTCCCAGGATGTTGACAGTGGCTCACAAAGAAACAAGAAAAACGGTATGCAGCGAACTTTTGGAACAGTACGAGAATGGTGGACATGAATTTCTTGGAAGAATTGAAAGGTGATGAAACATGGCTCCATCATTTTTCACCAGAGACGAAGAGTCAATCAATGGAGTGGGATCATGCAAATTCACCCTAGAAGAAAAATTCAAAACCACACCTTCTGCTGGATAAGTTATGGCTACGGTTTTTTTCGATTCCAAAGAACTCTTGCTTATGGACATCATGCCAAGAGGAACTACTATAAATTCAGATGCATATGTGACAACACTGAAGAAACTTAAAGCTCAACTGAGTCATGTTTGACCACATTGGCAAAAGCAGGCTGTTTTGCTGTTGTACAACAATGTGCGGTCACATGTCAGTCAAAAAACCATGGAAGTGATCACAAAACTCAGATGGACAACACTGAAACACCCACCTTAGAGTTCTGACCTGGCTCCATGTGACTATCATCACTTTGGTAAACTGAATGACACTCTTCGTGGAACAAGGTTTGCAGATGATGACTCACTTGTGCACGCTGCCGAACAGTGGCTCCAACAGGTGCAACAGGTTGGTCCAGAATTTTACCGTGCAGGTATACAGGGGCTGGCTCCAAGATGGCGTAAGGCAGTTGAAACGGATGGAAATTATGTGGAGAAATGAAAATATTGTTCCTAAAGGATGTATCTACACACCTTAAAATTTCAAACATGTAGAATAAAAGATGGATAAAAAAAAATAGTGTGCATTTGTTTTGAAGTGACCCTCGTACATATTACTAATTCTTGTGCACCTGTGTTTCATGCTCGAAAAGTTACCTAGAACCTGTCAACAAGGAAAAGAGAAGAGCATTAAAGTAATGGAAGAAGAGTTTAAAGTAAGGGAAGAAGAGCAATACCGAACTTTTGTGAAGACGAGTGCTAGTTGAAGTCGCGCACATCGACAGTTTGTAAACTGGTATAAAAAGGCTTCCACTAAACAGTAGTTAGTTCGCAGTTTAGTTTGAGTGTAGTGTGGGTATTGATTATTTGTGATGTTGAATCAGTGTCCAATATTAATTTTTGTTGTTTGATGGTGTCAATAACAGAAGCCTTAGTGAGCATGTGCAAGGTTGCACCAATAATTAGTTTCATGTAAGCAGCTTGAGAACAGTTGAGTGTAATTTTGTGTCAGGGGAAGTATTTAAATTTTTGAGCTAGTTTAAGTGGTTTTTCTCTATTTTACCTTTTCCATAATTTATGTTTGGAATAATCTGACTTTGTGTATATGGCCACTGTGGAATAATTCACTTTTTTACTAACTTTTTTCATGTTTACTGCTAAAGTAAATTTGTACATTATATTTTAACATATGATTTTAACAGTAAATAGTTTATTTAATATCCATCTTCCTAAATCATAATATAAACCACAACAACGCAAATGTCTGGTCACAATGCCTGGAGACGACAGTGGCCACGTGTATGTCAATTCAAGTGTGTGTGTGTGTGTGTGTGTGTGTGTGTGTGTGTGTGCACATCTGATGAAGGACCTAGGCAGACAGCTTAGTAATATCCCCAATCCGCTCATAAATGTGCCTGCCTGCCTTCTCTATATTGTGAGCAGCAATCCATCCTAATTCTTCATTAATAAAATAAAAAAAACCTTGTTTATAGTGCTTTACTTAAAACATACTCACATTTTGGAAGTTTGCTGCTGGAGGGTCTGGTTGCGCACTCCCATAAAGTGGGTGAGTTATTGGGTTCTGAGGAGCATATTCTGGCTTTGGCTGTGGGAGTAAAAAAAATTTTAGTTCATAAGACAAAATAGTTTGATTCTCAACTAAACTTATACTAACAAACTTCCTGTTTCCAACTAATTTTATTCTATGTCATGCACAATGTATCATCATGCAAATTCATACTTATATATTCTTTTCATAGTACTATTGTGCGATGCTGCAGTTCTTGTGAGTATTCTTTAACAATTAGTCTGAAGTTCATCTGCACTATCACTGATCTTTATTTTCAGCAATCTTATGATTCAAAAGCGTACAACAGTTACGTTAGGTGTTTGAAATCAAACCAATTCTCTCAAACTCTAAACTGATGAAAAACTAGGGAGATTCAATTACAGAAACTCATAACAGCTCACTCCTATTATCAATAGGAGGATATATTAACAGTGTACAAGCTCTGAGTGAGTACTCACTTTTCTGGATGCTACATGAAAGCACAAATAGACAGAAAGTCATGATGTCAGTGTCGGGTGTGTGGAAAATAAAAGTCCAAGACACGCGTCAATCAGGTTGGAGCAAAATAAACATACAAACAGCAAACTGAAGAAATTTTCATACAACCAGTAGGCAGGCTGTCCTGGGACAAATTGTCAATATTCAGGGGTATGACAGCAACAATTATTCAAAGCAAAAAAGTCTAGTAAACATTGGCTCTAAAATGCATACCTTACGAGGTATGAGTAATTCTCCATTTTTGATACTGTGGAAGAATTTGCTTCTCCTATTGTGCATTGTCTCTTTCAAAATACTCTCCTCCACAAATGATGCCCCTTGCTGGACCACACAAAGCGACATCTGAGAATTTTCTTTTATCTTGACTATCATTGCAAATCTTGTTCCTTTCAATGGGGTTTTTAACTTTGCAGGAGAAGAAGGCTGCAGGGGCCAAGTATGGAGAATGAGGCAGCAGAGTGATTTCGATTTTTGGGAAATAGTTACGCATCAACAAGGATGAATGTGTGAGTGCATTATTGTGATGATAGAGCCACGAATTGTCTCACTACATTTCAGGTCATTTCGTTCTTGCATTTTCTTGCAGGCATTGCAACATATCCTGACAGTACCACTGATTAACAGTCTGTCCCTGTTCCGCAAATTTATGAGGGACTAATCCTTAAAATGCAAAGAAAGCTATCAGCATGGATTTAATATCTGACCTGACCCTATGAGCTAATTTTTGTTCTTGGAGAACCTTTCATGACACACTGTGAAGATTGTAACTTGTCCTCAACATCATAACCATAAACCCCAGTCTCATCACAAGTTATTATTCTCTTAAGGAACATCTTGTTTTCATTTGCGCGATACAAAAGCTCTTCACAGATTGTGAGGCAAAGATCTTTCTGGTCTTGACTCATGAGCCACGGGATGAACTTGGCAGAAATACGATGTATTCCGTGATGCTGTGTCAGGATTTCATGACATGATCCAACTGAAATGTACATTCTTCTGCAATCTCTCAGACAGTCAGTCTTTGACTGGCACACTCAATTTCGTTGAAGTTTCTGACTTGAGCATCGCCAATAGATGTCAAAGGGCTTCCTGAACAAGGGTCATCTTGAACTTCTGTCTGGCCATTTTAAACCGTGTGAACCATGCATACGTATGGCTTAAGCACTCCTCTTCATAGGCTTCCTGCATCATTTGGTATGCCCCTGTAAAAGTTTCCTCAAGTTGCTCAGAAAATTTAATGCACACGTGTTGCTTCTCTAACTCCATTATCTAGAAATTTGCAAACTGTACGACACAATGCTCTACTCAATATAGCACTGAACAATAATTAACAGACATACAGCAGTGGAACTTTGAGCAGTTAAACATTAAACGCAGGAATGTGCAGGGATGCCAACAGCTTTTTTGCTCCAACACACCATTGATACAAAATTACAAGTGTTTTGGAATTTTTTGAACAGACCTCGTAAAACATAGACTCTAAAATGGAACTATGAGCCCTTGTTCAGTAGAAGCTAAATGGGCATTTTTTTCCCTTGTTTCAGTCCATACTATAAACTCTCGAAATATGCAAAGCAAAGAGCTTCCAGTAAAAGAGATTTGTTTCACAGTATCAAAGATGAAGAAGGGCACACAACTCTTAAGGTATGCATACTAGAACCTCTGTTTACTAGGCTTTTTTTGCTTTGAATGATCGTCCCTGTCATCCCCCTGAATACTGCACATTCTTCCAGACACACCTTGTATAAACTGGGGAAATTTTTTTTCTAAAATGTCTAAAATGGTAAAGTGGTTTTAAATGTGGTGATGGAAAGTCTTTGATTGAATACAAATAAGTTCAATTATCTGGGCATAAAGGTGAAAACTCACGAAGTAGTTGAAGTGATGAGCTGTCAACAGCCATATAAAGATCTCAGTTTTGTATATGTGCCTATTAATGACTCAGCACTTCAATTACTAAGTTAAAAGTGCTTTTTGTTAGTTGCACATTACAACCTCTCAACAGCATGAAATACAAAATTTAAGGAGAGCAAGCTAATGTAAGAAAACTGCCAGGGCTTTCTAGGAGAAAATTAAAGCTCAACCCCATGCACGGTGCACATAAATCTAAGCTACAGATGAATACCTGTAAATGATTGACCACACTATTCCATTGCCTTGTACCAGAATGCACAGCTGACATTTGAGGAAGCATGTTATATTCGAACTGTATAGTAAATAGAAAAGAGAAAAAAAATCAGAAGTAAAATGTACTCTACTAGAAAGAGCAGGAGAGAACAACACAAAAAATGTGCATATCATCTTACGAGTCAGACACTATAGTGCATTCAGCACCATTTATTGGGAACACAGACAAATCTCAAGGAAAGAAAGAAAGGCTGGAAGAGTGGACATTCACAGTCATGGTAAACAGAAACTTCACAGGTTCTCATTAAGCTGTCTCATAAGCTACTACAGTTTTTAAACATCTAGTGATGGACCAATCTGACAGAGACTCCATTTCAATTGCTAGCTGCCTCACAACATACACTCTTCATCGGTAACTGGAGTAGCTGATCAAGATAAAAGCAGTACCTGCCAAGAGACCCCAAACAACAGAGTACAAACATGCGTATTTTGTCTTGAAGTTTTCCCAGTGGATGGAATATTCCATCATTTTTCAGGAGAGCAACATGTGTTGTTGATATGACTCAAAAAAGCAAACATACTTACCTTTTCCAACACAAAGCAGGTTAAGTGTAATTCAGCATGTTTGTCAGAATTAGGAAATAATTTTCTCAAAATAGTTATTAACAGAAATCCTTGGCATATAGTATTTGAGTACTTTGGCTGCCTAGTTGTACAATAATAAGCCTTAAATAAATTAAGAACTACTCACATAATTTTTTCTCAGAAAACCTTTTCAATTTCTCATATGTAGCGTTTGAAGAGTAATTATTCATAACATCTATTATCTATTTCATCAACCATTAGATGACTGAACAACTTATTGAATACTTTCATGTTAAATTCCTTGGTAACATGTTTGTTTGTTTGTTTTAATACACAAAATATTAGGAAATGAGCATGTGACTTGGATATGAGACAAGCTGCATGGTGTTCCAGTTTTCTGTAAAGTTTAGTGCACTGAGTAAGAATTTTCTTCTGGCTATCATGAATTATGAAAATTTATCTTTCCACCCAACTTAACTGTAAAGAAACTAAAAACTCGATTTTCCATATTCAAAATAAAAGTATCTTTAAAATACAAATACGGCATAGACCCAAACTGTAACAAATTTAGTTTGTTATGTATGCAACCCCATGGTATGTGGAATGTGTCAAGAGTTGGAAAGAGTTAGTTTGACTCAGCAATTACACAATGTATTTGGCCTCCTGTATGCTCTACCAGACAAGCTTCTATTGTCTCCAACTTCTTACTAATTTGTGTGTGGAATACTTTTATGCACTACAAAATGCGTGTTAGATGGCTGTCTAACTGCTTCATTATTTCACTAGACTGCATTTTTAATATTGAAATAATAATAATAATAATAATAATAATAATAATAATAATAATAATAATAATAATGATAATGATAATGATAATGTGCTCTAATTATAATGATGAAATAGCAAACTGTGGTAATATTAGATACCTACTAATCCCAAGGTAAACATGACTTACAATGAAAAAGATATTAAAAACAAGGATTGCACAATAATTCTGCTATTACAGGGCTACATCACTGTGTAATTGGGTGATGTGATCCTGGTGAGAAAAGGGAAATGTTGGGAGTGTGGAGCAAGGGGATATTTGCTTTTGTTTTGCTTTAGGGCACAAGAAACAAATGGGGTCACACATGCCAAACTCAAAAATATAGAACACGAAGACAGAGAGGAGTTAAAAAATGATTATACATCAGTCCCTATTGACATAATAGAAGACAGCTAAAAACAGGCACATGGGAAAAGGGCTAAAAAAGACACCATACTGAAATGGAGGTCAAAAACTAAAAAATAAATGACCATCGCCATATTGCTTTGGCAGATAAAAAGTAAAATGTGGTCGACAGCCTGTGTGTCATTTGCTAAAATGACTGATAACTCATATGGCGAACCCAAGCGGGAACGTAAGCAGTTAAAAAATTGGGCATTACATCAGGAAGCGACCAACAGTTAAAACTTGGACAATGTGTATAAGGTGGTGAGGTAGTACCACTTATCAAATGACGATGGCTAAAAAGGCAGTGCCCAATACACAGCCTAGTTAAAATGTCCTCCTCCAGGCGGGAGGGCCGAGAGGAGGTTGTCCAAGCCGGTGGGAGAGGCTTAATAATCCTGAGCTTATTCCCATGAAGGGAGGACCATTGGTGATGCCAAAGGGACACCACCTCCTGACAGACAGCAACAAATAGATCATCGGAGGGAACAGAGGAACTCGCGGGCTGAGGAACGAGGACTGCAACCTTGACAGCAGCATCAGCAGCCTCATTTCCTAGCATGACCAGGAACAGCACACAGACTTTGGAGGGTGAAGAGTGAGTCTGAGCAGAGAACACGATTGAAAAGGGTGTGTCGCCGGATGTACTCCGTGGCCTGATACAGGGCAAAGAGCTCGGCTGTGAAGACTGAGCAGTTTGCCAGACGCCGATATTGAAGCCATGGGTGATAATGAAGAAGGCACACCCAACCCCATGGTCAGGCCGAGAGCATCAGTGTATACAAAGGTGCTATCGCGAAGTTCCACGCGAAGGTCATGAAACTGAAGGCAATAGGCCGAGGATGGAGTAGTGTCCTTAGGAAGAAAATGAAGGCCAAAGTTAACATGGGTCCTTCACGAAGCCAAGGTGATGAAGGGTTCACACCCACCAGGAAAGTTGCAGGTAGTGTGAAGTTAATCCACTGTAGCAAGTGCCGGAAGCGGACTCCAGGAGGTAACAGAGAACAAGGATGCACCCCGTACTGGTGATCAAAGGAGTCATCAAAGAAGGCCATGCATGGCGTACAAACGGCATGCGTACCTGCTGAGGAGAAAGTCATGGTGGTAGGACAGTGGTAGTTGAGCAGCCCCAGCATACAGACACTCAACTGGGCTAGTGTAAAAGGTGTCCGTGGTCAAACTAATGCCGTGATGGTGGATAGTGTTGAGACAAAATAAAAGGGATAGACATGCAGACGCATAAACAGAGTACTCATAGTTGAGTTTCAAATGGACACAGGACCGGTATAAACAGAGGAGGATGGTTTAATCAGCATCCCATTAAGTACCATTGAGGACACATAGACACTGAGGAACTGAGTACAGCGGGCTGCCAGGTAAGACACGTGGGAGGACCAAGAGTGTTTCCTATTGAGCATGAGCCGCAGGAATTTCATGGTTTCAATTAACGGAAGGGTAACAGGCCCAAGACGTAGGGACGGCAGGAGAAACCATTTGCACCGCCAGAAATTCATACAGATGGCTTTGTCAGTGTAAAAGCGGACGCCATTGTTGATGTTCCAGAAGTAAAGACAATCAAGACAGCACTGAAAACGCCGCTCAGTGAGACAGGTCTGTGGAGAACTGCAATGGTTGGCAAAATCGTCAACAAAAAGGGAGCCGGAGATGCCCGGCAGGAGACAGGCCATTATAGGGTTAATAGTGATAGCACAGAGGACGACACTCAAAACGGAACCCTGAGGCACACCATTTTTCTGGATAACAGTGTCCAACAAGGCAGAACCAACATGCACCTTGCAAACTCAGTCTTTTAAAAATACCTGAAGGAAACACGGATGGCGCCCACAGAAGCACCACGTGTAAAGAGTATGGAGAATACCAGTTCTCCAGCAGGTGTTGTATGCCTTCTCCAAATCAAAAAACACGGTCACAGCCTGAGATTTCCACAGAAAACCATTCATGACAAGGGTGGACAAAGTAACGAGATGGTCAACTGCAGAATGCCGCACTCAAAATCCACACTGTGCATTCATCAGTAAATTGCAAGACTTGAGTCACCACACCAGCTAGCTATGGATCATATGTTCCATCACCTTACAAACAAAGCTGGCAAGAGAGATGGGGTTGTAGCTAGAAGGAAGGTTTTTGTCCTTACTGGGCTTAGGTGTGGGAATGACAGTGGCTTCACACTAGCATCTGTGAAATGTGCCCTCTGCCCAGATGCGGTTGTACGTTTTAAGGAGAAAGTGCTTGCCCACAAGAGAATGGTGCTGCAACACCTGGATGTGGACGGCGTCTGGCCCTGGATCGGGATGAACTGAGAGCATGATCTAGCTCCCTCATAGTAAAGGCGGCATTGTAGCACACACTATTTGGAGAAGAGAAGGGTATCACCCGAGCCTCTCAGCTTGCTTCCAATGGAGAAAGGCAGGCTAATAGTGAGATGAGCTCGAAACTTCCGCAAAATGGCAGCCCAAGGGGTTGGAGATAGCAATAGGGTCCACGATGACATTGTCAGGCCAGAAATTGCGAAATGGATCTTGGTCCCAGGGAACCATCTGTGGTTGGCCCACACAACAGAGGAAGGTGTGGAACTGTTAAAGGAACTAGTGAATGAAATCCAGCTAGCTCTTTTGCTATCCTGAAGAACGCAACGACACTTTGCATGCATCTAATTATAATGAATGCGGTTTTCCATCGAAGGATGGTGGTTAAAATGTCAGACAGCATGTCTCCGTGTGCAAATTGCGTCGTGGCATGCCTTAGTCCACTAAGGGGCTGGGACATGATGTGGTAAAGAAGAAGTGTGGGGAATGGAACGTTCCGCAGCAGTAAGGATAATGTTTGTGAGATAGTCCACTTGGTCATCATAACTGGGGAAATCTTGTTCTTCGAACATCGCCAGGGAGAAGTAAAGCTGCCAGTCAGCCTTACGAAACTGCTATTTGGGAGTGAACGTGGATGGGGTAGGAGTCAGCAAATGAGAAATGGTCACTCAAATAGGTGTCAGAAAGAACAGACCACTCAAGATGACGGGCAAGCTGGGCAGTGCATTAGGATAGGTCCAAATGGCAATAGGTGTGCGAGGAGTCGGAAAGGAAAGTGAGTGCTCCAGTGTTAGGGTAGAAGAGATTAAGCTGGTTAAGGTCAGCCAAAACGGCACCTCTCTGATAGGTCATGGGAGAACCCCAAAGGGGTTGATGCACATTAAAGTCACTGAGTAGCAAAAACGGGGAGGTAGCTGCCGAATAAGCTGAATGAAGTCTGCCCTGGTGACAGCAAATGACAGAGAGACATTAATGGTACAGAGGGAAAAAGTCAGGTGGGGAAGGAAAAGGCAAACTGCAACAGCTTGAAGATTGGTAGTCAGGAAGATGGGTGGACTATGAATGTCATCTCGTATGAGCAGCATCATGCCCCCATGAGATTGAAGGCTGTCCTCAGGGAGAAGATCAAAACGAATCGGTAAGACATGTGAAAACGCAAAGGGGTCGTGAGGGCACAATTTTGTTTCCTGAAGGCAGAGTACAATTCTAAAAGCAGCCGTAAATCCTCTTTGTGGGACAGAAGGCTGTGAACATTCCATTGGAGGAGAGTCATGATGAGGATGAGATGTAGGGGTGGCACCTCGATGGCTGTCGAGTGACAGCTGGGGATGAGTCACTACCACAGGGCACAGAGGCAGGATGATCCTGCCCCATGGGGTCTGCAGAAACATCAGCTTGCTTGTGAGGTCGGTCTGTGAAGTCTGTGATGAAACAAGCTGGGATATTTTTACTTCCCCTGTTGTTTTGACATCATTTTTAAATAATTACCATTGACGTATGTGAATATAATCTGTATTTTCATAGAAGAAAAAGGTTGCCCCCCCCCCCCCCCCCCCCCCCAGTTTGAAAGAATATAAACACCAGATCTAATTTTGTGCTTAGTTTTATGTATGTAATTGATTTTCTACTTTTTTCAACTACTCCCAGTTCGTATCTTTCGTTATAGGGTTAAATCAGTAACTGTTTCATAACTTAAATTCTACTGTTGGCATATAAACAAATATAAATTCTGTACTAATTATAAACATTCGGGAGACAAAACAATAGCTTTCTTAAAGGATACATTTGGCTCTATTCGAAAACATGTTAGCAAAACCAACCCTTCATTAATTCCAAAGTATTTAACAGTTTTGTCAAAAGTATTGTTTATGTACCTATGTATGTTAATTTCATCATTTAAACAAATAATTTGGCTTAACTCTTGTAGTAGAAGAAACTTAAAAAGACGGAATCTTTTGATGTATTTAGTTAATTTAATGAGATAAGTTTTAATTTAATTTCTGTAAATTTAACTTCGAACACTGTGTAGTTTCAGCACCTATTATTGTGAGGATATATAAGGGCCTGGTTTTTGGTCACGAGACAGTCAGTAAACGACTGAGTTTCAGACGACAAACCTGTGTTGGTTAGAATGATAACAATGCATCAACTTAACAGTGAAATAAGTGTTACACCAATAGGCCGCGTGTTAAAACAGTGACAGTGTGTGTTCCATACATACCTGATTATTCCGAAAGAACTGTGAATTATGTGGTTATGTTTTTACTGCTCATTGATGTTCAACAGGAAACTATTGTAGCAGTATGTGGATGTTCGCCTGCTAACTATTAATGAGGCTTACAGGAAGTTATAACAATAGTGCACTGACCAAATAACTGTGTATTATCAGGGAGTTGTGCAAACGGTTCAAATGGCTCCAAGCACTATGGGACTTAACATCTGAGGTCATCATTCCACTAGGCTTAGAACTACTTAAGCCTAACTAATCTAAGGACATCACACAAATCCATGCCCAAGACAGGATTCGAACCTGTGACCATAACAGCAGCATGGTTCCAGACTGAAGCACCTAGAGCCGCTCTGCCACAGCGGCCAGCCAGGGGGTTGTGAAAAGTGACGCTAAACATGTGAAACGCAACTGCGTATCTGTCAGCTACATAATTTACAGCAGACAGTAGTTGCACATCCAACCCCTATTTTTTTCAGCCAGCACATCAAAACCGAGGACAAGAAACGAAGAATTAAAGAAAGTGGAGGGGGGAATATGACAACACAGCGAGTAACATATTTTTTACTCTTTTAAAAAACAATTCCTGCGCATCAGTTGCAGAAAAAAAAAGACACCACTTTGCCAAAACACATCCATATAATCCAATGAAACTGATAAACTCTTGAAAGCAAGAATCCATCAGTCAGAATTACAGAGCTGAAGGAGACAGTACAAGCTTTCAGAAATTTTAAAACCAGAAATAAGTGGCATATTCACAACTAAAACTATAAAACAAATGAACCAACATTTGACAAAAACTTTGTACCATAACATTAGTGTTTCTTAAGTTTCTGTAGAAAATTAACAAATCTTTTATCTCTTGACAATGATGTGTACAAGGCAAACATCAATTTCAGAATTCCTTATAATACTGTATACAGATATCATTTAAGTTCATGAAGTATTAGCTTGTTATATAGGCCTATCTGACATATGTTAAAAGTATGTATCTGACTCACCGGAACAGCCTCAAAGTAAGCTTGCTTAAAAGAAGGAACCCGTTAGTAGTATAATTAATTGGGATAAAATCAATAAAAATTACAATGTAAACACACCTGAAAATATGGTTTTCAAAAACCCATTTCTTTCATGGCTCATTTCCACTTTACTGCTTTTTATATTTACTTAATAATCTTCCTTCTTGTAAAACAGAATAAGATTAATAAGAAATTCAATGCTAATTTAAAGGAAAAACTTTTCTTTCTTTAGCAAAATTCTCATACGTAAATCACACTGACTTTCTAAAATAAATCAATATATCTTTTTGCATTATTTTTCATGGTAGTGATTAGCAACCATGATATACATCTATAACTTACCAGTTACTGCTTAAAATATGGTGAAATATATTCAGTGCTAATACTGTCACTCAATTCCTTCTTCAGTTCACAAATAAAGTGATCAGATACATTCATGTAAATATCTTTACAGGCACTACTCTTTGTATAACTCACTTCTGATGCTAAAGTCAATGGAGCTCACTAAATACTAACTTTTCAGAAGTAACCATTTTCTAGATGTTCCTTCCTATAAAACTTACTTTTTCATAACTGTGATATTTGCATGACAATTGCACAATAACTAATAATTCTGGGCTGTCTATACTACTGGCAACATATCTCTGGGAACATTAACAACAATAAACTATCTGAGAGTCAGAGTGGACATCTGGAGAAACTTACAGTAGAGTGACTACATGAAAATAATTATATATATATACCAAGCGGGAAAGCGCCGGTAGATAGGCACAATGAATAAAACACACAAACACACACACAGAATTTCGAGCTTTCGCAACCGGCGGCTGCTTCGTCAGGAAAGAGGGAAGGAAAAGAAAAGATGAAAGGATGTGGGTTTTAAGGGAGAGGGTAAGGAGTCATTCCAACCCTGGGAGCGGAAAGACTTACCTTAGGGGGAAAAAAGGATAGGTATATACCCGCACGAACACACACACACACACACACACACACACACACACACACACACACACACACACACACATCCATATGAGTGTGTGTGTGTGCGCGCGCGCATGCGCGAGAGTATATACCTATCCTTTTTTCCCCCTAAGGTAAGTCTTTCCACTCCCGGTATTGGAATGACTCCTTACCCTCTCCCTTAAAACCCACATCCTTTCATCTTTCCTTTTCCTTCCCTCATTCCTGACAAAGCAGCCGCCGGTTGCGAAAGCTCGAAATTCTGTGTGTGTGTTTTATTCATTGTGCCTATCTACCGGCGCTTTCCCGCTTGGTAAGTCTTGGAATCTTTGTTTTTAATATATTTTTCCCATGTGGAAGTTTCTTTCTTTCTTTCTTTCTATTTTATTTACATCATCATATATATATACTCCTGGAAATGGAAAAAAGAACACATTGACATCGGTGTGTCAGACCCACCATACTTGCTCCAGACACTGCGAGAGGGCTGTACAAGCAATGATCACACGCACAGCAAAGCGGACACACCAGGAACCACGGTGTTAGCCGTCGAATGGCGCTAGCTGCGCAGCATTTGTGCACCGCCGCCGTCAGTGTCAGCCAGTTTGCCGTGGCATACGGAGCTCCATCACAGTCTGGTAGCATGCCGCGACAGCGTGGACGTGAACCGTATGTGCAGTTGACGGACTTTGAGCGAGGGCGTATAGTGGGCATGCGGGAGCCCGGGTGGACGTACCGCTGAATTGCTCAACACGTGGGGCGTGAGGTCTCCACAGTACATCGATGTTGTCGCCAGTGGTCGGCGGAAGGTGCACGTGCCCGTCGACATGGGACCGGACTGCAGCGGCGCACGGATGCACGCCAAGACCGTATGAGCCTACGCAGTGCCGTAGGGGACCGCACCGCCACTTCCCAGCAAATTAGGGACACTGTTGCTCCTGGGGTATCAGCAAGGACCATTTGCAACCGTCTCCATGAAGCTGGGCTACGGTCCTGCACACCGTTAGGCCGTCTTCCGCTCACGCCCCAACATCGTGCAGCCCGCCTCCAGTGGTGTCGCGACAGGCGTGAATGGAGGGACGAATGGACACGTGTCGTCTTCAGCGATGAGAGTCGCTTCTGCCTTGGTGCCAATGATGGTCGTATGCGTGTTTGGCGCCGTGCAGGTGAGCGCCACAATCAGGACTGCATACGACCGAGGCACACAGGGCCAACACCCGGCATCATGGTGTGGGGAGCAATCTCCTACACTGGCCGTACACCTCTGGTGATCGTCGAGGGGACACTGAATAGTGCACGGTACATCCAAACCGTCATCGAACCCATCGTTCTACCATTCCTAGACCAGCAAGGGAACTTGCTGTTCCAACAGGACAATGCACGTCCGCATGTATCCCGTGCCACCCAACGTGCTCTACAAGGTGTAAGTCAACTACCCTGGCCAGCAAGATCTCCGGATCTGTCCCCCATTGAGCATGTTTGGGACTGGATGAAGCGTCGTCTCACGCGGTCTGCACGTCCAGCACGAACGCTGGTCCAACTGAGGCGCCAGGTGGAAATGGCATGGCAAGCCGTTCCACAGGACTACATCCAGCATCTCTACGATCGTCTCCATGGGAGAATAGCAGCCTGCATTGCTGCGAAAGGTGGATATACACTGTACTAGTGCCGCCATTGGGCATGCTCTGTTGCCTGTGTCTATGTGCCTGTGGTTCTGTCAGTGTGCTCATGTGATGTATCTGACCCCAGGAATGTGTCAATAAAGTTTCCCCTTCCTGGGACAATGAATTCACTGTGTTCTTATTTCAATTTCCAGGAGTGTATATAGAAAGAAACTTCCACATGGGAAAAATATATTAAAAACAAAGATTCCAAGACTTACCAAGCAGGAAAGCGCCGGTAGATAGGCACAATGAATAAAACACACAAACACACACACAGAATTTTAGCTTTCGCAACCGACAGTTGCTTCTTCAGGAAAGAGGGAAGGAGAGGGAAAGACGAAAGGATGTGGGTTTTAAGGGAGAGGGTAAGGAGTCATTCCAATCCCGGGAGCGGAAAGACTTCCCTTAGGGGGAAAAAAGGACAGGTGTACACTCGCACACCAGCGCTTTCCCGCTTGGTAAGTCTTGGAATCTTTGTTTTTAATATATTTTTCCCATGTGGAAGTTTCTTTCTATTTTATATTGTGTGTGTGTGTGTGTGTGTGTGTGTGTGTGTGTGTGTGTGTGTGTGTGTGTGTGTGTTTTCTATTTCGGAAGGACTTCATTTGAAAGTTTAATATTTTAGCAGTCTTTTTCATTTTGCGTGTGTCTTTCTCAACACTACTTCTTCGTAGTGAGTAGCAATCTATTCTTTCCACATTGTTGTTAATCCATCCAGGACTTCCCACTGTTTTACATTTCCTTAGAAAAATCATTCACACATAAATTAGGTATCTTACAAATTCTTTGTTTCACAAATTCTTGAGTAGTGTCACGCACTTTGAGATCCTTATCACACCAGATCAATACAAGATATAGAGAAGATCCCGTGGAAACTGGTACATTTTGTTTAGTAAATGCGAGAGCAAGGTGCAGCTGCTCATCAAACCCCTAAGGCAGACACTACAAGAGGGGCACTGTTCATCACAGAGAAATTTACTGTTAAAATTCCAAGTGCATACGTTGCAAGAAGATTTAAACAGCGTATTTCTTCCTACCTGCTTCACAAAATGACAATGACAAAAAATGCATCCAGAGATCCACTAACAGTTAACATTCCCACTCATCACTGAGACAGGTGATGAATCGTAACTGCACCATAAGTACTCCCCACCACACACTGAAAGGTGGCTTGCAAAGTATAGATGGAGATGTAGAGCAAGGACTAACCAGAATGGTAAGAATATATTCTTAATGAAAATGAAACTCTAATAGTATGTTATTGTAAGGATAACATGAGAAGGATATGAGAAAGAAGCCAAGACTTAATTAATATTAACAACAGACTGTATTCACAAGTTTGAGATGGCTGTAAGCTTTGGGCATGTGCCATGATGAGGAGATGCAGCAGCCAACTCAAGTCCCCTTTCAGAGCCACACATTTGGTATTACTGAAGTGGGAGATTCCTCATGGCAACAAACTTTAATGTTTTCAGCTGCTGTAAATTTCTGTGTGCTGGTGGGAAATAGCACAAAAGTAATGGGAACCAAGAATGAAAAGCACTAGAGGCAGACTAAGAATCAGTCAGATTATGTGTAACTGAACAAACGCCTTCAGAGAAAATGGTCCTTTTATCACTTAGAGAAAACACATTCAGAATTTGCATGTCACCACCATCACCATATGACATCTATGATTATTGTTTGAATGCATGTACATTCATTCCAGAGAAGGATAAACTTATTGACACCGTTCCAAGCCACCTGGCACACAGCATTTAAATAAACCAAGAATGGCAATTGCTTACAATTACATATACATCTACATATATGCCCCGCCTGTTCCACTCCAAATAAAGCGAGGGGGAGGGCAGTGGGGGGGACTATCTATGTGCTTCCATAAGAGTCCCTAATTTCCTTACACAAAATGTATGTTTGCTGCACTAGAATTACTCTGCAGCCAACTTCAAATGGCGATCCTCTAACCTTTGTCAACAGTGTTACCAGAAAAGAATGTTATTTTCCCTCCAGGGATTCCAATTAGAGTTCCTGAAGCATCTCCGCAATACCTGCATATTGACTGAACCTACCAGTAACGAATCTAGCAGCCCATCTATAAATAGTTTCAATGTCTTCCTTTAATCTGACTTTATCGGGATCCCAAACACTCAAGCAGTACTCACGAATGAATCACAATAATGTTTGATGTGTGGCCTCCTTTACACATGAACCACATTTTCCTAAAACTCTCCCAACAAATCGAAGTCAACCATTCGCTCTTCCCTACTACCACTCTTACATGCTTATTCCATTTCATATCACTTTGCAACATTGCACCTGGATATTTCATCAATGTGAGCGAGTCAAGTAGCACAATACTAATTGCTGTATTCTAACGTTAAAGGATTGTTTCTCCTGTTCACCTGCAGTAACTTACATTTTTCTGCATTTGAGTTACTGCCATTTGTCACATCAACCAGAAATTTTGTCTAAATCATCTTGCATCCTCCTACAGTCATGCAACGATGACACATTCCCGTACACCACAGCATCAGCAGCAAACAGCCACAGACTGCTGCTCACCCTGTCCATTGGATCATTTATTTCCTGGGGCACTCCTGGCAATACCCATGTCTCTGATGAATACTCACTGTTGAGGGCAATACTTACTTAAGAAGTACACATATGCTTATTGAACACATTTCAGTGGTGCCTGACCTAATGTCTTACTAGAGCCATCACACTTCAATTGCATCCAACATAGCGCTCGACTAAATCAAAAAATCATTTCACTACACACATTGCACAACCACTATGAACTCCTCTATGACAACACTAAATAGGATGGGTATACGTAAGTGACCACTGATAGATATACACACCGATCAAAAATGCCCACATACATGATTTCTGCATAGTTTAAGTCCTGTCACCAATGTGACAAACCAATGCTATCAGCATGTGTGTTTTAAGCTAAATAAAATTCATAAGAGCACACTAGTGTTACAATGCTCAGGATCTTTGTTAAATTAATGTGTGTTTATTACATGTGTAATGAAGGAATAAGCAGATGGCTAAGGTGAAATTATAATACCTATATCAAGCAAAATTACATATGGTGAAGAGATAATCAAGTGCACTAGTCAACTTCATAGAGTAACCAATGGAGAAAAAATTATAGGACAGTAGACAACAATTGTAACATTTGTAATTAGTGTAGAAAAGTTTGAATTTTCTGGAACTATAGTTGTATTATGAAGAACTAGATTATTGTCCAGGGAATAAGCATGAAAAAGAAGAAGGGGCAGAGAGAAAGGAATAGCTACTTAGTTTTTCATTATGAAATAACATGTGGAAAACTTTTCTTAGTATTCCGTGAAAGGACTCAAAACCTACTCTACACTGGATTTGAAAGACGGAAAGATGCTAGGAGAAAACAGAGGGCAGAATGAATGAAAGGTCAGGGTTAAGATCATTACAAAGCTCAGACTGGGGAATGACTGAATAGGAATTTGATGTGTCCCCCTCAAACAAACAAGCACAACATTTGCTTAAGTGATTAAGCAGAACCACGGAAAACCTAAATCCAGATAACTTAAAACAGATATGAATCTTACTTTCTCAATACACAGGCATTTCAGAACTTACCTGGTTTTTTGCAAAGTTTTTCAGTACAGGTGGGTCATTCCACCCTGGTGGAGCACCGCCTGGAGGGACAGGGATTGGCTGAACTGGATTAAATACTGTCTTTGAAGCTGGTGGCTCTGTAAGTGGTGAAAAGGAAGAGTGTTTAGTGCCTTACATTCACCATTTATATTGTCATAATAGATCTAGTTTTGCAAAGCAAATAATTTCTATTTGCTCAGTTGTGTTTCATTAATATTGAAAAATTGTGAATGCTAAATATACATTACTGCAAGCAAGATGATAACCTCTCACCACAGAGGATATTTTATTATTTTACAGTCTCTTGTTACGTGTTCTGCGAGTGACCCTCACTATCGCCCACAAAATAAGAATGGGAACAGTTTCCTTATGGAGTTCTCTTCCTGTTGCTCTCTCCATTGACATAAAAATGCCCAACAGCTCTCAACATTGTTACTGAATTTATTTATTCATGAAACTTTTCTTAAAACATTCATTCACTTAGCACCCCTTAACGAACCCATTTACTAAGAACATGCATACACTGTATATAAACTGCTGGTAATTTTCTCAATTCCTGAACTCGTGTCACACAAAACTATGGAATTAAACTGCTTATCTAGGCAGAGCTCTGCATGCCTGACTAATGTTAGGTAATACCCAAAGATTCCACACCAACTCTTGCCATCTTCATTTGTTGCCCTGGGGTTAATAAGCATATTAATGATGAGTGGCAAAATAGACAGTTTTTTGCATGTTCCATGGATCATATTGTGATCTGTCACCACTCTGTTAAACAAGTGAGTTAGTTTAAAACTGCAATACAAGTGTGTTCAAACAGGGCCAAAGTAAGTGGATTGACTTCCTTTTCTAATGTTGAACGAACACCAGTTTCATAACATATAAAATTACCTAAAATAAAACTTTATCCTAGGTACCTAATGCCAACACAATCGCAGCTTTGTTGCAGCCGTAATTTAGTAACAGAGAAAGGAACTATCCAAAAATCAAGACGTTCACTGCTGCAGACACATCAAATTATGTAGTGCCTAGGAAGCAAATTAATATTATTACTATAGTCACAACAGCAGCTCTGGCATAATTCTGGAATGCCTGAAGCAGTGCAACTTGAAAACAGTCTAGAACAACCAATTTTAACATGGAATTTGTGGTTTTTGCACTAGTTAGACTAATTCTTTACAGTTCTGTTGACTTGTAAGTTCATATTTGATAAAAATAGAAAGAATAGAGCTACAAAGAACTGTTTGTGCAGGAATTCGTTTATCCAGTCTTTACATTCTGATAAATCCTTTCTACACAAACACATACAGTCACTAGTATGGAGATTGGAAAGTTCAAAAGAAATGGGGGAAGCGGAAGCAAGAAGGTAGCACACAAAGAAGTAACCGGTAACACCAGGTAAGCAATTAGTAACAATTAATAGGTAAGTAATGTGATGAACTTCAACTGGTGGCTATACAGGCAAATATCAGCAGGAATTGTGGGGGGGGGGGGGGGGGGGACAAAAGGGAGGAGGGGTGAGGGAGAATTACATTCTAATAGTGGAAATACAGTTTGTGTAGCCCAGAGTGTTCAGCACGGCACAGCAACTATCTGGAATCTATTACAAACGGATGTGTATGCATATATGTGCCAATACATAGCAGTGCTCTCACTTCTAACAGATAAAGATTTGTCTGACAAACTCTCCCTTTGAACTGCTAATGCTCTTTCTGAAAGTTTGCTTCAATATAAGCAGCAAATAAATCACCTACAGTTTATGATCATTAAATAACATATGTAACCTTGAGGATTGTAGACATCTGCCTGAGGATAGGAGGCAACCGGCTGTGTGGTGAGAGGAGCAGCAGGTGACCCTGGATAAACCTGTTGTCCACCTCCATATGGTGCTGGCATCCCATATGATGACACATGGTTGCCAGACTGTACAGATGGATCAATGACATAAGGCTTATTTCTTGGTCCTGTTCCAGCACCAGTATTGCTACCTGAAAATATAGTAGAATGCTTTATTTTAATTAAATATTATGATCTTTACCAGTCTAAAATACAGGCCTTACAAAACCAGGACACAGTAAGGATCATAGTTTTTTTTTAAAAAGTAAGTCTTCAATGAGGGACTCTAACAATAACAAAAGTCTTCTCAATAGTTCATAACCTTAATGAGAACAATATGTCAACATTTATTCTTTATAATTATATTTTACTTACTACTGCATTTTCATCATTCATTTAAGTAATATTTCCAGTCTATTAATGTAACTATTATTGCTGTGTCAATTTGGAAATTTACTTTCAGTTCACAAGCTACCTTAACTATAGAATACAAAATAAGGTTGCACAGGAGACATTGCTGAAGATTTTTGGTAATGCAAAAATTATTTCTACCGTACATAAAAGTAATAACAAATGTTTTAAAACACAGAGAAAAATAGACTTCTGGAATGTGTGGTTAATTGAGGCTTTGTAAAATAGGTTGAAACCTGGCCACCCACTGGATCTGCTGAAGATGCACTTGCAACAGAACAAACTTGCAACAGAACAAACTTGCAACAGAACAAACTTGCAACAGAACAAACTTGCAACAGAACAAACTTGCAACAGAACAAACTTGCAACAGAACAAACTTGCAACAGAACAAACTTGCAACAGAACAAACTTGCAACAGAACAAACTTGCAACAGAACAAACTTGCAACAGAACAAACTTGCAACAGAACAAACTTGCAACAGAACAAACTTGCAACAGAACAAACTTGCAACAGAACAAACTTGCAACAGAACAAACTTGCAACAGAACAAACTTGCAACAGAACAAACTTGCAACAGAACAAACTTGCAACAGAACAAACTTGCAACAGAACAAACTTGCAACAGAACAAACTTGCAACAGAACAAACTTGCAACAGAACAAACTTGCAACAGAACAAACTTGCAACAGAACAAACTTGCAACAGAACAAACTTGCAACAGAACAAACTTGCAACAGAACAAACTTGCAACAGAACAAACTTGCAACAGAACAAACTTGCAACAGAACAAACTTGCAACAGAACAAACTTGCAACAGAACAAACTTGCAACAGAACAAACTTGCAACAGAACAAACTTGCAACAGAACAAACTTGCAACAGAACAAACTTGCAACAGAACAAACTTGCAACAGAACAAACTTGCAACAGAACAAACTTGCAACAGAACAAACTTGCAACAGAACAAACTTGCAACAGAACAAACTTGCAACAGAACAAACTTGCAACAGAACAAACTTGCAACAGAACAAACTTGCAACAGAAGAACTCAATGAGGAGTAATGTAAGCATATCAGCAGAATTTAGTATGATATTTAAAAAATAACTGTGTGCACATGTAACACGCATGGTAATGCAAAATATGAAACTTTCAAAAAATAAACACTCAAAATAGAACTGAAAAACATTACTGTTTCTCAACAGGCAGAATAATAAAGTAGCCCAAAAATCCCAGTGGGGGAAAAAAAGGAAGAAGAGTACTGGACAGGAAATGACATGACAAACAAATTCTTTGGAAGATAAACATCTGATTTTTTGACAAAGCTCACAACCTCCAGCTTTTCATATCTGCAGGCAAGCTCAGATTGTAATTTCTTGAATAGCTTAATAACTTTCCTACCTGTATTCTCCAACTGTATCAAAAACAGTTTTCAGATGCTCTCTCTCTGTATTCCAGACGAATTGGAGATGCCGACAAGACATATGTTACCTTTTAAGAACTTTAAAGTAATGTCAACAATGATTTTCCATTATGCATCTTGCACTGAGGTGGACCTTCTATCAAATTTATAAGATTTCTGTTGATGTTCAAGAAAACTGAAACACAGATCTCACAGTTTACTTAAACAAAAGCCCCCACTGCCACTGATTAAATAATCGGACACACTAATGTTGAACATCTCCTAATGGATTATCTTTTAAGCCTGGTGCCTGCTTGTACTATCATATTTCATTTCCTGCTCACAAATGAGGCAGTGCTCAGCAACCAGTACCTTATCAGCTTGCGTCAGTTGTAATAGTTAAGATCTTTGTTCAACAGTTCTTATAATAAGCCAATAGAAACATACAAAAGTAGGCATCACTTACGACTAGCTTTTGTAATAGTTACTTCTTTCCTCAGTGAGACAAAAGGGACATGCTGGGAGAGGCTGGAAAGGAGCAACGGGTCACTCTGATCACGTGTTGAGGAGGACATCTGTTGAGAGGATGAGGGGGTAAAACATTAATTCCAGATTATTTCTCTCACCCTCACAACAGATTTACTTTCTTCCATTGTTCCATGGACTTATGACTTTGGCAACATGTATCCTGTTAGAGGAATTTGCAACACTGATGAGTGGTTATGGAATACCAGCTCACCCTGCTTATGGAGCTCTCTTCATGTTGTTTCGGTGCTGGCAGGGTTCAAGAGCACAGTGTTTAGTTCTGCGGTGATTTTTGCAGCTGTTCTTTTATTTTTTGTTGCAATCCTATTCAATGACCATCTCGATCATCTAAGAGTAGAGTTGCACTCTACCAAAACTACGGTTTGACAGTTTTGGTACACTACATAAATGACATAGCAAATGGTAGGATTGGCACTAGCATTGGTAGGAAAAGAAACGTAAGTGTTGTATAAGAGAGAAACTGGGAGCCAATGACGTCTCTTTGTCTTTTGTTTGTTTGGTTGTGTGTTTTGCACACAACTAGAACCGCAAATCATTCAGTGTTTGTCCATTGTGTATTTTATATCCTTACAAAACATAAATTGCATGTTATAAGAAATAAAACGTAGTTGATTGAGCAATTTCTGCACTTTTATGTAACCAAAGCAACTACTTTTGATGCAAGTGCAATTTACATGCATACACTTAAAAATACATTATTATTATTATTTTGTACTCAACAGAACATTCATCATCTTGATCAAAGGCAAGAGTTTCCTATCATTTTTGATAAACATGAAAGTTGTATATGAATAACAGAAATGTGTTTATATAAGTTCGACAAAGGAAGAGAGGTTGAGTAAATTGTCTTTTCTAGCATTATACTATAAACCTGTATTTGTTTTCTTTATTACTATAACATACCTCTATTCTGTGTTGAAAATAAAGAAGTTTCAAATAAAAGTTAATTTAACACTGACAAGTTCAGTTTTGCTATAAAAATTATTTATTTTTGAGTATAAGACAGGGGGATAACTATGTAAAATAAAAATGTTTTGGCAGGTTACGCAGGCTTTTATATATTCACATTCAGTTTCTAGACGGTTTACAACTTCCAGTTTTTAAGGGAATCTAGTAGGACCCTGATCACAAATATAAAGAAAGCGATCATTACAGAGTAATGCTAGATAGGCACTGAGCTGTGCGTGGCTCGTGTTCCTGCCATAATGTATTTTACACCCTGTTTTTAACGTATTTCCACCTCACTACGTTAATTTAAATTACTATTATCACTGAGTTGCTGCTTTGCCTGACCATGAGTGGCATTAGCAGCACGTATCGATATATTCCCTTTCATAGTATCTTTGCTCGACTGCTATTCCTTCCCGGTCGT
Organism: Schistocerca gregaria; assembly: GCF_023897955.1. Lineage (NCBI taxonomy): Eukaryota > Metazoa > Arthropoda > Insecta > Orthoptera > Acrididae > Schistocerca > Schistocerca gregaria. Next base: position 105,604,556 of record NC_064921.1, on the reverse strand, counting down.
TGTCTGTCGTAAGCCAGTTCGGATAGCAACTTCGGGTCTGTCAGTCAGTTGGAATGCATCTGGAGTGCAGCCCAGACCTACCAGTCGGGGAGTTTCAATGTGGCACTAGTGCAGTCAGGTTGGAGCAGTGATGTCTGCACTGAAATGGCTCGCCCGACCATTGCCGATATGCATCACTTGAGCGAGCTGGGCTATGGTCTTGGTGGATCGTCGGTCAGTCATCCTACCAGACAACCCATTTTGGCTCACCGATCGTTCATGAGTCAGCTCTGTGTGCGCGCGCGCGCATCACCTTTTGATTTGTCTTTGTGCGTGCTTAGTTACTGTCGGATACCGTTCAGGTCTTCGTGGAAGTGTTTTTCAGGTTCTGTATGTAGTTGGTGTTATTTCCTTTGACAAGTTACTTTAAATGTTGTCGGCATAGTGGCTCTGAGAGGTCAGTCGTCTCATCGGGCGAAGTGTAACTGGTTCTCCAACTGCTTCTGGGCCCATCTTGTGGAACTTGGGTCAGTCCTTTCCTGGTGCAGGGATGTCGTTTAGCCAGTAGGTGTTTTTTCTCTGCATGGTTGGGTCCGCTGCCAGGCCCTGTACAGTGTCGCAGCGTGTGTGGAGCTGTCCGATCACTACTAGCTTTGTGGTTCACCGACCCAGGACGCCAAAGTTGAGTAGTGGTTTCAACTACCCAAGCCACATCCATTCACGTTGAGTGGTTTGTTTCGGTGGTTCGCTGTTGGGAAGGTTTTCCTGTCAGCAAACTTGAGTGTTTGTATAGCTGAAACTTAGCTGCCATGCGGTGCAATTAACCAAGCTGTTGTGTCGGTCGGTCTGTGGCTGTCACCTGGTTAGGTTCCGACGCATCAAGTGTAGTTGGCCTCACCACCTATCTCGCCTAAGTGAACGAGGGTAGACCGACCTTCCTGGAGGCTTATGAGTGCCACCAGTGTTTAATTAACTGTTTTAGCTGCTTAAAATTTAAGCCTTATGGTTATTTCCTTTTATTTTAAAAAAGGTTTGCAAAATTAATTCTTAAATTTATCTTTCAAGCTTAAACATTGCGACCTTCTGCCTTTAAAAGTCTATGGTAATACATTCTAAAATTTTAAAACTTAATTGTGGCCTTCAGCCTTTGGTATTGCACCTTGCATACATTTGTTCTATCTACTTTGCTGTGATTTTTTAAATTATTTTATTGCTGTCTTAATTGGATTTTTATCTTGTTGATTTGTTAAGATTACCTGTTTGGAGGCCTTCAGCCATGGAAGAGTTGCATGCGGTAAAGGTCCGGTTATGAGCCGCTTTGGTTGTAAAAGTGTTATTAAATTATGATAAATTACAATTAGAAGGTGAAACTGACCCCAACCTTATTTGGCCCTTTCCACAATCCTAACTACCTCTTCTGCCCAGTGGGTTTTGCGGGCGTCTCAGGCACACCACACTTCAAATGTACATGTAAGCAGGTAATCTTAATTGACCAAAGCTACTAGGAAAACTACATTTACACTTACTTATGACAGTCTACGGTGACCTATAATAGTTTTACAACTCTACTCGAGACACATTTTTGTACATGTGACTTAGTGAATGATGTTTTACCACATTTCCAGTACGCTGTATAAATCTTCAATACGGTGCCTTCTGAAACATCAAATACTTCAAGCAACCATCATTATGGAAACACCCACCATATAAGCACCAACAATTTTCCCACCTTAGAATGCACTGAGCTCCAACATAACGCACACACAACTACACAGAACAGTGGACAAATACAACAGGACAACCTGCGTGTTTGGATAGGATCTGCATTCATGTTCAAGCATGCACTACTCACAGTGTTTTCATATTTTTGTCCACCCCTCTAAATATCAGTCAATATGCCTAACTTTTTTGAGGTACCTTGTCTTTAAGGTTTTGTTTTATACTGTGAATTTTGAAAGTGACATTTTCACATCAATAAAGGACGGAAAGTTCTGGTGGAATGAAAAGAATTCAGAAGTAAAGGAGACCCACTCACCAAATAGCAGGCGAATGAGTCACCGACAGGCATACATAAAAGAGAACGGAAACTTTTGATTGATTGATTGGATTGATTTAACAGGAGTGGTAAAACAGCTTAGGTCTGAGTTGCCACTGCCCACACTGAAACTAGGTTTATTGTGTGGTATCGTTCCCTGTATATCTAGTAAAGCCAACCAGTGCCCTTAAATAGTGCATGGAGTCCCTCTACCAGTTTTTGTTAGGCACAATTTCTTCAGATGTAGTTGTCCCGAAGATTCTGTATCTTTCACTCTCCAATGCCATGCATTTAAAGATTATGTGTGATGCACGGAAACTTTAATACTGTAAACTCTTTATTATCTGTGTGCAAATGTCTGCTTTGGGGAAAATTTTTCTTTAATTCAGGAGTGTTCATGGGTGAGCAATAATGTCACATTACAAGACAAATGTAGCAAAGAATGTGCTGCCCGAACACTGTACGCGCTGGACTGTCATTGTTGCGGAAGAGTGTCACAGGTTTCTGTTTGTACCAAACAATGTTTGTAATTCAAAAATGTGTTTTGTTAGCAATATAGCAGAAGTTGGAAATAATATACAAACTGAAAGAAGGCAGTATTGGTACATGAAATCTGGTATTGATTTACAGTGTAGGTGAAACTACAATATGTGGTAGTAGGAAAAACAAAGACAAACTAGCTCATTTGCTAGCAGTTCTGTTGCATCTGATAGTTTGCCTGAAAATATCTATGTAAGCAGAACAAGACAAAGCAATGTTGGAATGGTTTCAACAGTGAAGAGCAAAGGACACACAAGCATCTGGCCCAATATGTGGTAAACAGGTCCAAGTTTTCTTCAAAACCTTGTGAACTGAGGAGTTTTTAACACATGGATGGACCGCACAGCATTTCAAACAAGGTTTGCTTTGTGTCTCAGGTGCGAGAACAGTTAATGTCGAAGGGCTTACTTACAAGAGTTGTATAGTTACTGGATCAATGCATCAACGTGTATGACCAAAAATGTTCTGGACTTGATTGTTGGTATGGAACTTGCAAAATATTTATCCCCTAATGTGACAGATTCATTCCAGCCAAAGGATCAGATTGTCATTGCTGCCGTGAAGAAAATTTATAAAGGAAATCTCAACAAAAAATTTTCAATGAAGGCAGCAATCTTTAAACATTTTGGAAATAATTAACTGTGTTAGACCCAATTCACAGTGTCGAAAGTAGGTTAAAACAGTCAACCACAGCCAAGTCATGGAAACACATTAACCCTAAAATTGATATAATCTGTAATTCTGATGACAACGAAGACTGTTCATTAGCAATGTTAGCTGCTGTTTTTGAAAGTACACCAGGATATGAAACTGTTGACAAAGAAATTATTTGTGAATGGGTTGATATCAAGTACACAGAGCCACCTCATCAAACGTTGAGTGACAGTGCTACTGTTCAGTGAGTACAAGAGAAATCTGAGGTGGTGAATGACACTGATGAAGATGGTAACATTCCTCTAATTCCACAAACAGTAATGGGCCATATATAAGCACTTCAATGAGCCGAAGGGTAACTGGACTCCCTTTCTGGCAAGTTGGTGATGTCTAAAATTCGTAATGTGATATGCAAAAGACAAGCTTCCTCACTGAGACATAGATCAATTCAATGTGAAATTGGACTGTACTGTATTCTTTGCAAGTACCGTATTTTCACATGGACTATGATGATTTAAGTAGAATTTATTACACAAATTGGTTACTTGGATTTTCTTCTTCTTTCGTTTCACCCTGTTTGGGGTACACTGGATCAATCAGTTCTTTGTGCGTTGTTCTTTACTTAGGGCCCGGTATTTCTTCATTCTTTCTGATCTTCTCCTTTCTTCTTCCAAGATGAAGGATTTGGACTTTTGTGTGGATTTGTCTTGGAACCTTATGTTTCCATCTTTAATAATTAATTTAGCAGTTCGATCAATAAGTGAATTTTCTGAAATATTTAATTCCACTAGGTCTTTCTCAGTTTCATTAAACCAGTTTGGCTTCGTTTTTCGGTTGCGGAAGAAGTCAAAGATTTGTTTAGTTAATCTGTTGGATTCATTCTGAGAAGATGACCACAAAAATTTATTCTCCTTTTTCGCATAGAATCTGAAAGTTTTTCAATTTTCTTGTAGAGTGTTTTATTTTTGATGTATATAATCTTATTGTCTTGAAATTTTGGCCTAATTATTTTTCTTAAAATTTTTCTTTCCTTTACCTCAAGTTTCTCCATTTGGCCTTTGAAATTCATGTTAAGTGTTTCTGCTGCATACAGTGCTTCTGGCTTAGAAGTGGTTTTTATTATGACACTGTAATAAATTTTTGTTCTTGAACAACTAACACATTACTGTGTACTTGAACTGCAGATTATCCATGAAATTCGATTATCCAAGTTTTTTGAGTTCCCTGTTACTGTGGACAATTGATCCTATTATTAAAAGAATAGATTGCTGCTCACCACACTGACAGGGCATTGAGTCAAAGACAGGCACACTGAAGAGACTACTAAACATTGAAGGAACATATTTTCATTGTACCTGTCTGCAACTCAATACTTCTTCTATGTGCTGGGTAGCAATCTTTTTTATAATACTGTTGTTATTCCATCCTCAGCTTTCCATGGTTAAAGTTTTCATTCTCTTTTATGGGTGCCTGTCAGTGATTCAACACTTTATCCAAAAAGTTTTTTCACATCAAGCATTATATTGGGTTTGAGATAGTAATCTCAATCTCTCATAGCAACATTCAACTTTTAACTGAGTTTACAGCACTTAGAGCCCAGCTGTGCCTGAGAATTAACACTCAAACACACGAACAAAGAAAATTGCCACACCCAAAATAACACAACAACAGCTGTACTCACCTGTAAAATTAACATGTCCAATGGGGTAATATCCTTCGAGAGAGAGAGAGAGAGAGAGAGAGAGAGAGAGAGAGAGAGAGAGAGAGAGAGAGAGAGAGAGAGAGAGAGAGAGAACTAATTTTTCAAATGACACTACCTAGCTTATGAATACAAGTAAATCTACATGTGCATATCACTCTTGCACACTACAGTCAACTACTACTTGTACCAGAAAATAGAACTTGTACCAGAAACTAAAACAACAGCAAATGTACCGCATTGTGGAGCGTTACTTACTCCACCTTGCACAGCTGTTGACCCTATCAGCCATATGAGGCGATTCCGAAAGCTTCTGGCAAAAACTGGGATCAGCTGAAGGGTATGATCTAACTGAACCTAAAAGCCATGAGATTATTATATTACCATATTGATACAATTATGCACAAGCTCATATTAGGTTAGCAGTGTTTACAGATGCTAACAGCAAATATTAAACACAATTCTGGATATATCAATTACAAAGTAACACAAAGAGGCTAATGGGTTTTCTATGATAAAAATGCCAAGCAAGTTAAGTTGAACAAAATATTACAGTCAACAGTAATAAAAATAGAGCATAAAATATCTTTACAAAGAGTTATTAGGCAAATGGCTCAATTGTCATGGCACACGCACACAGGATTTTGATGAAAGACCCAATTATGACTAGCAAGTCTGTTGTTGAAATATTGTGCATGTTTACAGCAATAATTTGGCTATTCCTCCAAGAACTCACTGTATGGCATACATGCTCCGAAAACTTGAGAATCATATCGAAAGTACTTTTTCAGCCAGTATATTTATTTCTGCCCATTCAAGTCTAGTGTTTTGCAGACATGAAACTGTATTAATCACAGAGAACACTGGTCTTGCAGATCAGAAAGAAAAAATGTTTATGTGGTATTTCTGCTCACCACCAATAGACTTTGAGGCTTACATGATTAAAATTGGTTTCACGGGACAGACATTCGTGAGACACTGTTTGGAATGTCTTTTCTGAAAGTTACCTTGAGTAATTAGTTACAGAACTTGCATCATAAGAGCACTGTCTCATATCTCCTAATACTTAATAAAACTGAACTTTTCAATTCAGTTAACACAGTGGAGGGATTAAATTACCATAGTATGACTCTTATAGCATCATTAATGCAAAAGGAAGTTTAAGAAAAGTATATTTCTGCTTAGAAACTGTAACAGGAAATCAGATTACCTGAACAATCACCAGCAAACATTTATCTCTTTGGATGAAGCTGTGGTACTTTTCACAGATATAATTGAAGAGAGTTATGCAATATGCTTTAAACTTATATGTGCTTAGTAAAGTTTTAATGAATGGGAATTTCATGAATTTGAACATCAAAATTTTCTTACTGATTTACCATGAAATCCTACAAAGTTTTCATCTTGTGTAAAGTAAGTAAAGTGTAACTTTTTCTGCCACCCAGTGGCTATTAACGTATCTCGCACACTTCACAGCACTGCTAGCCACTAGACTCTTGCTTTCCATACGGTGTAACTACTTTGACAATCTTATCATAGGACTAAGCTGTTGGATGCTTATGTACTTTGATGCAAGCATTGTGTTGTACACTGACATTTCTTGCTTGATTTTCACTTAGAATGTTGTGCATGGATTATTTGTCTATGAAGTAGGTTAAAAAAGTTTCTGGCCTGACTACATTTTTAAAGTCGTAAAAACAAAACAATGTTATTTTTCAATGTAAACAACCTTTATTCCAATACAATTTTCACATCTGTGAATTAACAACTGTATGCCTTTCAAAAATTAATCTGATTCTTTATCTGCAAAATGTCCATTACAACAGCTTTCACTACACCACCACCACCACAGCTTCATCATCGTAGTCGCCATCTTCGTCATCACCAAATTTCCTTCTGCGAAGTTTGGAGAAGAGATAGTAGTCACTTACGGCTACATCTGGACTACAGAGTAGGTGGTCAATCTCCTGGAAGTCACATTACTTTACTGCAGCCTACACAACTGCCACCATTTTCACCAGCACATTGTTGTGGAGAAGACAAACACCATGTGACAAACTTCTTCACCTCTTTAGTTATATGGAGTCACACGATTTGTGCAGAAGTGAAGCCTAGTATTGTGCATTTACAATGACATTCCTTTCTTTGAAAAGAACTATGATAATTCCTCTGTAATCGCAGAAGATTGATGTCATGAACTCCTTTGTGGACTGAGCGCCCTGTGCCATTCTTGGTGGAGCTTCACTTGGTTTATGCCATTCAAGCGATTTTCTTTACGACAGAGGATCATCATAAAGAACTATACTTTCCTTCCTATAGCAATGGATTCCAGTTTTTCTTTCTAGTTGCCACAGTACAGCTCCAAAAACTCGGTGCAACAAGTCACACACTACTCCTTCTACACTGCATAGAGATGTCAGTGCACCCATCTTGCACTGACCTCCTTCAGGTGCAAATGATCATTCATTATCCAGAAAACAGTTATTTTAGATAACCTTAACAGTGCTGGATTTTCCTCAAGTTTCAACTGTCTGTCACTCACAACTTCACTTTCAACAACAGCAAGGGTTTCCTCAGTCACCGCCTAAACGGGTTGACCAACATGTGGATCATCAACAATTTTCTCTCTGCCTAGATAAAACTGCTTAGACCATTCCTTCATTGTGGAGTATGAAGTACAAGCACCATCATTAACAACACCCAAATGGACTTTCATTTCACTGATGTAACCCTTCTTTTGTCAGGAACTTTATCACTGCATGATACTCTCTTTTTTTTCCACTGCAGCTCATAATGTTTTACTCAAACGAGTATCCCCGTTCAACTGAGGCAAAAACCAGGCTACAATTCATGTGTGCATCTACTTGCAGATGTAGCAACCATCCCTTCAAGGAATTTTAACCTTTGAGCTCAAATTCAAGGTCATGCTGGAAACTTATGGAATCTACCACTTATGTTACGCACATATTTGATTTTTCTGACACATTACATCACTAGCCTTTGACAGCGTTTGTTACTTACCTTGAACAGCTGCCACTGGTGGTGACTGCTGAACAGGCACAGGTGGAACAGGAGCAACGGGTGGAGCTGGTGAGAATGTTTTTGGAGGCCCATAATGCTGCTGTGTCATCACTGGCCCTGCAGTGTTGTATGGTGAAGTTGCAGAAGGTGACTGGTGTTGTCCAGGCAGATAAGAGGATTGTATTGGTGGAACAAGTTGCTGCTGCTGCTGCTGTTGCACAGTTGGAGTGAAAGATCGAACAGGAGGTACAGGAGCAGTGGGTGTATATGCCTGGGCCTGAGGGCTGTTATAGGACTGCTGGGGCATCTGCTGAACAGGGGTTCCCAGATATGAAGGTGCGCTGCCAAGTTGTTGCTGATGCTGTTGTTGTTGTTGTTGTAACTGTTGGAGAAAGAGAAAGAAAAACATGTTTACTATTTTTAAGTTGGTTACAAGAAGTCAATTTAAGCTTATGTAAGTTACTTTTAAAACTGATGAGCATCATCTCTGGGACCCAGTAAGGATTTGATTGGTACGAATAAAGAAGTGAACTGATTGTTTGACTGCTACGTTAAGGCTGAATGTCAGAAGTCACTGAATAATGATACCATGTACCATTTTTTGGTTAAAAGCTGCCTCCATCTATAGTTTGTAGCTCTAAACCTTAAAATTTTTGTATTATTAAATGCCCATTTCAAGCAAGTTGCTTAAGGACTGACACTCATCTGCTGTGTGTCATGAACAGAAGTAACCATATACTACGTGAAATATGCCATTTCAAGAAGAAACCACATTGGTCCAGTATCAATTAGTTAAGGGAAGTACCTCTTTGACAAACAGAAATAAAAATGTGTCTACTTATTTTTATAATATAACTGGACAACCAAAAAACCTACTCACCAAGGGCGGCCCGATAAAACGCACACAAAAGTTAAGGTGGTGTGCAATCTTTCAGAACCAGTGGCTGCTTCTCCTGGCAGAAGGGTTTCAGAGGAAGGAAGACAGATGAAGGAAAAGGACAGGCCAGGTTTAGCAACTGGGGAGAGTCAAGGAAAAGTCGCCCAGAACCTTGGGTCAGGGGAGGCTTAACAGATGGAATGAGAAGGAAAGATTGACTGTTGGGAACTTCATCAGACAAGATTTGAATACCAGAGAGCTTAGAAGTGGAAGATAGAATAATAAACAAGATAAAGATTACTGCAAAGATTAAATGTATTATATGTGGTATAGATAGTTGACGGTTGGGGGGGGGGGGGGGGGGGATAAGACAGGTCGGAAAATTAATTTATAGAAAACTAGGAGGAGAGTGAAAAAAGGAATATTTAAGGAAAAGAAATGCTGACACCAAAGAAATTAACATAAGGTTATGGCGAGGTGGGTGGCGACAATGAAAGACATCATGTAATGCCAGTTGCCACCTGCAGAGTTCTTAGAAACTTCTGTCAGGGGGCAAAATCCAGATGGCACGTTGTGATGGGACAGGCACCAAGGTCGTTACTGTCATGTTGTAGAGTGTGCTCTGCAACAGGATATTGTGTTTGCCAGTACACACACACTGTCCACACCCATTAATCCTAAATGATAACTTGGTAGTAGTCATACCAAGTAAAAGGTCTAACAGCTCTTACCTAACAGCTAGTACACAATGTGTCATTTCACATGTAGCTCTCCCTTTGATAGTATATGTTTCTTCAGTTACAGTGATCGTATAGGTGATGGTAGGTGGATACATCTGCTGACTTATAGCATGGTAGGGGCCACAGGGTAGGGACATGTGTGCAGAAGGAGATAGGGTCTGACCAGGAAAAGTGCAGATTTGGGGGGGGGGTCCAACTATTTTATATGTGGTGAGCAAAATGTCAGACAGAATGACCTCATTTCAGGGCATGATTTTCGGACAACATAGCCTTGTCAAAGAAGCTGATAAATACACTCAAGACCAAATTACTTTCTGGAGGAATCAGCAGTACTAGGATTGAATGTAATGGCCCAGGAAATCTGCTTTTGAACTAGGCTGATGGGATAATTATGCCTAATGAAGGCTGTGGTGAGAATAGTTGTGAAATGCAATAAACAGTTTGTATCCGAACAAACACATTTCCTCTGGATCCCAAGGCTGTATGGGAGGGAATGTATAGCATTTAAAGAATGGTAACTGTCAATATTGGAAAATCCAGGATGGACAATGACAAAATTATGAAAAGGACAGGTTGCTATTCACCATACAGCAGAGATGCTGAGTCTCAGATAGGCACAACAAAAAGACTGCCAAACAAGTAAGCTGTTGGTCAAAAAGGCTTTCATCATAATTAGACAACATACACACTCTCACTCACATAAACGCAACTCACACACATAACTAGTCTGGTCTTGGCAACCAGACTGTGGACACGTGTGTACGTGTGTGTGTGTGTGTGTGTGTGTGTGTGTGTGTGTGTGTGTGTGTGTGTGTAATTCCGATGAAGGTCTTTTTGTCCAAAATCTTACTTGTCTGCCAGTCTTCTTCTTGTGCCTACCTGCAACTCAGCATCTTGAGTAACAATCTATCCTTTTCATAATATTGTCAAAAAGTAAGTACTGTTGCTTGTTAATGGATTTAATGTGAACAGAAGTGTTTAGATGACCATTGGTGAGGATGATGTCCTTATCAAGGAAAGTGGCACGAGATTCAGAACAGGACCATGTCGAATTTTCTTGGGAGAATGAATATGCATCTGTCAAAAGTTTTAGGAGGTCCATCTCACCATGTGTCCATAAGGCAAAGACGTTATCAATGTATCTACACCAAACAAGAAGTTCAAGGCTTATGGATCACAGGAAAGCCCCCTCCAAGCAACCCATGAAAAGGCTGGCATAGGAAGGAGCCTTCCTAGTTACCACTGCTATGCCCCCAATCTGATGATGATTAGTGTTTTAGGGTCCACAACAACGAGGTTATCAGCGCCCATTCCCAAAAGAAATGTTGACGAGTGCAGCCAAGATCTGTTAAACAATGATCAATTCAGAGCCAATCTTTGCAAGAATTGTAAATGTTCAAATTGCAAGATTGGACACAGCACATCAAAACAGGTAGATAAAACTAAAAATAAAATAGAAGTACAAAACAGGTAAAAATAATTAATGGTGGCTGAGTGGCCACTTACAAATAATGGGTGATCAAACCACTTTACAGCACATTAAGATCTCAAACCCAATATTTTGCGAAGAAGTCCAGACATCACACAAAAACGTAAAACTCTAGCGTGACACTCGCCTCATTATTAGTTAAAATAGAGGGCAGGTCTGGTGGGAAACTGAAATCTTCCCTCAAACCCGCATATAACACACACTCAGTTACAATATGTCGTATCGACAGCTGTGTCCCACATGTCCGACACGTTGAGGCTCCTCACGACGTAACAGAAATCAATGTGTCAATGGACAATGTCATATTCTAAGCTGTGTAGGGGCTACTTCATCAGCTTGTCGTCGGAAGGAGGTAAGCCACGGTCGGACAGAATCCTTCACTGCTCGCAACTTATTATCCCTCACTTCCAGCCACTGAGCCTACCACCAACGCATGACCTTTCGAGTCACGAATGATGTTATTGCCTGCAGGGGGATGGAACAGCTAGCAGGAGGTGGGATGGAGCAAGCCTCCTTGGCAGCTGCGTCTGCAAATTCATTTCCAGAAATCCCTATGTGCCCTGGAACCCAGCAGAAAATTACATCCTTACCCTGCTTTTGCAAGAGCAGGAGTGCGTCCTGCACTTCTTGCACCATCCGATCTGCTGGGTGCAGCTGTTCAAGAGCATGTAGAGCACTTTGGGAATCGGAGAAGATGATGTATTTCGTGCCATGATGTCGTCGCATACGCTCTAATGCATGCAGAATTGCAAACAGCTCTGCATAGTAAACTGAGAACTACTCTGGGAGCCCTATCCTATGGACAGTATCGGGAAACACAGCAGAGCAGCCCATAAAATCCCCATTTAGACCAATCCGTGTAAATAGTAATAAAATCTGAATGGCGGTCTAAAATATCAGTAAATTTAATTTTAAAAAGGTGGTCCGGGGTACAATACTTCTTGTAAGCAGCCAGATCGAGAAGTAATCTTGGCCATTGTAGTAGCCAGGGAGATCCCCTACGCCATCCCTGGTGGAGGACCTTAATACCCTCCAGGTGTACTGACTCGAGACTCTCCTTTTCACAGATGCCAAACGGCTTTGTTGCCTTCGGACAATGGCGGAAGAAATGGTGTTGGACACCAATGAAAGAAGAGTGGGCTTGGCCCTGTATGCTAGCCGTACCATGGGGAGAAGACGCCGAATGAACAGCAGAGGCTCTCCAGCCTCGACACATAGACTAGCAACTGGACTCGTGCGATAAGCCCCCGTTGAAAGCCTAATACCCTCATGGTGAATCACATCCAACATTTTGAGGTACGAAGGTCTTGCAGATTCACAAGCTTGACATCTGTATTCTAAGCGAGGTGCCACAAAGCCCTTAAGAAGTTGGAGCAGACGTGCCCTGTCAGTGCCCCAGGACCTATGACTGACGCATTTAAGGATGTTTAAAGCCTTGAAACAGCAGACTTTGAGATCCTTTAGGTGTGGCTACCATGTGAGCTTCTCATCAAAAATAAGCCCGAGATATTTCACTTGTTCCATAAAGGTGAGGACAGTGTCTCCTAGTTCTAAAACAGGGAGATTAAAAAGAGAACAGGAACGGTTAAAATCTACACAAACAGTCTTCTCCAAAGATAATTTAAAGCCTGTGTTCGTAGACCATTCCTCCAATCGCAGGATCGTCAGCTGTAAGTGGCGTGTAGCAGTTGTAAGGGAGGAAGATGCACAGAAAATGCAGAAATCGTCCACAAACAAGGAGCACTGTACGGGCCGTCATACTGTGGACGCAATACTATTGATTGCAATGATTGGAATGATACCTCCTGAACCCACACTGGTAGCGCGTAAGTAAGGATCTGGATTCGAGAACCCACACCAGGTGCCTATTGACCGTACGCTCAAATGTCTTTCCTATGCAGCTCGTGAGACTAATGCTACGGTAACTACTGGGATCGGTCCGATCCTTCCCTGGTTTTAAAAGTGGAATTAAAATAGATTCTTTCCACGAACTAGGAAAGTCACCTGTCTTCGAACTTTCATCAAAAAGTTGGAGGTGGTCTTCCTTTGACCACAGATCCAACTGCTGCAGCATGCTATACGATATCAGGTCTGGACCAGGTGCAGTACCCCGAGATACTGACAGTGCAGAGTCCAACTCCCACAAAGAGAAAGGCTGGTTGTATTCCTCAGTGTTGTCTGAACGGAAATCAAAACCAGCCCGCTCGTGTGTACCGGGATAGTGATGAAATTCTGGGTCCTGGCTAGAATCGGCCGTAATAGTTTGAAATGATTCTGCCACTGCCCGGGCGATGTCTCTTGGAGATGTTAGGAGACACCCCTGCTCATGTATAGCTGCTATTGGCAGTCGAGAGTATCGCCTTGAGATCCTCCTAATGGCTTCCCATATTTTGCTTGAAGATGTGGACCTAATGATGGGGATCAGGAACTCTCGCCAAGACCTCAATTTACTCTCTCTAACGATTCTTCTCGCCCACGCCCATCCTGTTTGGAAAGTTGCCAGATTTGCATCAGTAGGGCACTGATGGATCTTCTCAAAGCCGCCCTTCTGTCTCTGATTGAGGTAGGACAGTCGTCATTCCACCAAGGGACAGGCTGCCTCACAGGTGTTCCCTTTGACTTTGGTACGGATACATCAGCAGAATGGAGCATCACTGCCGTAATGTGATCCACCCAATCCTGGACGTCTTCACACTGTTCAAAAACAGCCAACTGCCTGTAGAACGTCCAGTTTCCCTACTGGAACAACCATTTCGGCTGCTTATCGACACAACCCATTTCAACTGGCAGATGGAGCCAGATAGGATAATGGTTGCTGCCATGAAGGTCGTCGTCTACGACCCACTGAGTAATGTCCGCAAGCACAGGCAAACAAATAGAGAGGTCTATGGCAGAGGACGAACCTGAAGCGGTGCTAAAATGCGTGGCCTGACCTGCGTTCAGCAGTGTGATGCCAGAAGTCATGATCAACTGCTCAGTCATCTGGCCTCTGAGGCAGGTTTTGTTGGAACCCATTATGCATTATGAGCATTAAAATCTCCTAAAATGAGAAAGGGACGGGGTAGCTGATCAATGAGCTGTGCGAGGGCTTCACTCTCAATGAGCTCAGCGGGTGGTAAATACAAGGAGCACACTGTGACATTAACATGGGCCAGGATCCGAGCTGCAACCGCTTGTAGCATTGTGGTTAAGGGCACAGGTGAGGAGTGTAATGTGTCCATAATGAACACTGCCACCCCACCCTGTGCTCTATTACCAGTCAGGTCGTCTTTCCTGTACAAGTGATATCCTGTAAGTGCTGGTGTGTCATTCTCTTTAAAATGTGTCTCTTGCAAAGAGATGCAAAAGGGGTTATCCTGTACTAACAGCCGCAATTCTTCAAAGCGAGTTCTGACTCCATACAGATTCCACTGAAGTATGGGAGCCATATCAGTGTTTCGGTGTAGATTTCCCCGTCTTTGCGCCGCACTGATGAGACACTTGTGGAGCGAGTGGCAGCAGAGGGGCTGCCAGGTTCTGGGGAAGAGGTATCAAACTCCATGACGATTTCCTCCTCATCAGTCAGGGATGCCATGACGACATCCAATGGGGCCTTTGGCAGGTTTGACGCCATACGTCGTGCCCCTTTACCTGGTCCCTTTTTCATGGTCGAAGTCTGGGATGAGGGAAGTGGAGAGGCACTCGGTTTCTGGAGGGCCTTCGAAGTCTTCACTGTAGATTTCTCTGCAATAGCATTTGGTTCAGTCGGAGCAGCCTGAATAGCTATATCTTTATTGGTTGTGCTCTGGCAGGTACAAATGCAGGAAAAGGTATTGGTGGAGGATACTGCTACACTGGACATGGTCTGCGTCGAAGCATCTGCTTTTGATGCACTTTTTTGCACCAAGGAGGCATAGGATGTGGCAAAGACAGGGGGTTTTGTCGCCTTATACTGTTTTTTGGCTTCCACATAAGGTATCCTCTTTGTCACCTTTATCTCCTGGATTTTTTTTCCTCCGCAAATATGGGGCAGTCTTTGCTCCAGACGGGATGGCTCTCAGAGCAGTTGACACACAGTGCTGGAGATGTGCAGTTGGTCCCAGCTTCATGAGCTGCCTTGCCACATACACCGCAGGTCGGTTCACCCCCACAACTCATCGTTGTATGGCCAAATCGTTGACATTTGAAACATCGCACAGGGTTAGGTATGTAAGGCCTAACCCTAAGTCTGTGGTAACTAGCCAGAATGTATTCAGGCAAGACAGGCGAATTGAAAGTCACAATGAAGGTGGCAGATTTCTCAACAACACCATTATTCCTACGTGTCCGTTGTTCCACGTCTACAATCCCCTGTGTTGCCCATTCTCGCTTCAGCTCTTCTACTTCAATATCCATTAAATTCCGGCAGGTGACAACGCCTTCACTGGAGTTGAGGGAATTGTGCAACTCGACAGTAACATCATACTCACCTAACTTGGTTGACTTTCGAAGCAGCTCCACTTGCTTTGCCCTAGTAGTCTCAACTAACAGGGTACCATTCCTCAGGCATTTGATAGATTTCAGTGTACCTGCGCGTCCTTCTAAACTTTTATGTATATAGAAAGAAGACACTTTTTCAAATGAGCCCTCTTTCCTCTTAATCACAATGAAAACATTGTCATTAATGACTCCATGAGCCCTGTTACTCTGTTCTATCTGCTTATCTGGAGGACTAGCATCCCTCATATGCTTTACTGATGGCGAAGTTGGTGAAGGGAGATTCGTGGTTACCATGTGCGTCCCACAAGCAGCTAGGGAACTAAACGTCCACCCAGACAGAGCCCTGCATGCCTGGGTAAGCCTTATACAACGGAGGTGTGGCAGGTTCCTCAGAGGTCGCCCGCTAGCGACTTTTCCACCTCAACAGCCATGCATCTTATCGGCGTGCAGCACACCTTAAGATTGAAGGTTTTTTTTATAGAGGTATGTACCATCCTCGCGATCCAGCCAATCAAGCCAAGATCCCCAGTCCCTGCAACACACAATGTTCCACCATTGCGCCACATGGTGGTCGCGCCACATGGTGGTCGCTGAAGCATGCCCAAAGCTTACGGTGTCAGAGGGCTGGCGGCGCACATCAGTCCACAGCTCGCGGACCCCGGGTTTGCCTAGCCCGTACCCAGCAAATGAATGCTGAGTCCCTTGAGGGGACCCCAATCTGTTTGTTTGTCTGTCCCTCAAAGGTAAAGTAGGGGTTTGTAAAAGTATAAAGTTGATTCAAGTAAGCAAGAAGGACATAATGTGTTTAGAATCAGCCGGACACTGTCTGAGCTAACATCAAGCAGCTAACAGACCGTGTACACAGGAAATGTTGGTATAGGGGGATGTGAAACTTCCTGTCAGATTAAAACTGTGTGCCGGACCGAGACTCAAACTTGGGACCGTTTGCCTTTCACAGGCAAGTGCTCTACCAACTGAGTTACCCAAGCACAACTCATGACCTGGCCTCACAGATTCAGTTCTGCCAGTACCTCGTCTCCTACCTTCCAAACTTCACAGAAGCTCTTCTGCCAATCTTGCAGAACAAGCACTCCTGGAAGAAAGGAGTCGTGCTTGGGTATCTCAGTCAGTAGAGCACTTTCCCGTGAAAGGCATGAAAATTTCATTCTGGAAACATCCACAGGGCTTTGGCTAAGTCATGGCTCCACAATATCCTTTCTTCCAGGTGTGGTAGTTCTGCAAGGTTTGCAACAGCTTCAGTGAAGTTTGGAAGGTAGGAGACTAGGTACTGGCAGAATTGAAGCTGTGAGGGCTGGTTGTAAGTTGTGCTTGGGTAGCTCAGTTGGTAGAGCACTTGCCCGCAAAAGGTACCGAGTTCGATTTTCGGTCCAGCACACAGTTTTAACCTGTAAGGAAGTTTCATATCAGTGCACACTCTGCTGAAGAGTGAAAATTTCAGCATCAATGATGACAAGCAAAATGTGTGAGTGGAGTGGGCGTGAACATGGCTGATGTCTTTAACAAAGGAGGGGAGTCATCGTACTATATGTTGCAGGCGTTGATCAACTAATGCAGATATACATTCAATGAATGCTTTGAATCCAGCAACTACAGGACGGCCAGGGTAATTAGGTTTGTGGACCTCGCGAAGAAGGTGAAAAGTGAGAGTACGGGGTTTGAGTGGAGTAAGAAATTCTATGGACTGAAGTGTTAGTCCTTGTGAGGAGCAGAAGGTTTTAAGGAGGGCCTGCAGTTCAGTTTGAATCACAGGGATGGGATCTTTATGGCTGATGCTGTACATAGAAGTGTCAGATAGCTTGGATTAGTCAAGTACAGCAATGGTAGATCCTTTGTCCACTGGTAGGATAATGATGGAGTCATCAGTTTTTATGAAAAGATGCACCTATATTTCTGCAGAGCACAGGTTACAGTCATGTTGTAGGGATCTCACAAAGAGTTGTGAAGCAATGCTGCATGTTAGAAATTCTTGGAAGGCTTTAAAGAGGTGGTTTTGAGGTAATGGTGTTGGATTAAGTTACGATCATGGCAGAACTATTGAAAGCAGGGTTCAGCATCAGGCTCTCTGTTGGATAGATTTTGGGATTGGGCTGCAAAGCGGTATTTGCAGCTGACATGACATGTGAAGGAGAGCAGGTCGCTAACCAAAGCATCATGATCAAATGCATGTTCACGTCAGAAAATGAGGTCCTTAGATAATACAGATAATTTAAGAGAGATTAGTGCCTTAGATGAGAGGTTGAGAACACATTATCATTGCTTGGGGAGGCAGTGGTGAAGGTGGAGGGATATTTAGAATGTTGGACAAGCTCTGTTTGTAGGAGAGGAGTGGTCATTGATGGTGTAGCTGTTTAGGTAGCTGGAGAGGATTGGGAATAGAAAGAAAGAAAGAAAGAAACACTGTTGTGGCAGTTTAGAAGGTAGTATAACTTTCTGACATTAAGTCTGGCCTATTGTTGCATTTGAAGCTGACTTGATGGATTATACCATCCAAGGAAACATGAGAGGAAAAGGATGAGAGAAGCCTGGCGGAGTGGAAACTGGCAGATGAGGCACTTAGGTCACAGATTAGCTGGGTAACTGCAAGAGATGGTTTATTTGAAATTGTAAAAGAAGATGGTGTAGAGTGGGATTACATCCAGAAAAAGGGATGTTCAATGCTCAGGCTTTTGGGGTACCTCCCACGGACAACCAGGTTCAAGAAATAGAATGTGGGACTATAGTTTAGATAGTGCAAAAGCATGTATTCGGAAGGACCAAATATAATGTGTGATAGACTTCATCACAAGGTAAGGGGGTTTGGAGTGTTAGAGATGGTGGGAGAGGTGAAAAAGAAGCAGAGGGTGTATAATGAGACAAAAAGGAAGACAAGACAGAAAGACAAGCAACAAAAAAGATCAAAAAATTGGAAAAAAATTAGAAAAATTCACACAAAGATCATGGAAAAGACAGGAGTTAAAAGATGATCAGAGAAGGCCCTGCAATGTTTAGTCAACCGTAAACAAAGAGTTGTATGCAATTTCATAAATAAGAAGTACCCATCTAAGCATGCAGAAATCAGTACTAGAAAAGGTGTAGGGGCAAGATGTTGGTTAGTATGGGTGATACAGATAAATGAATAGGTGAACTACCATAAAAGATTGACAACCAATGTCAGTTTGAACAAGGCTAATGATAACAAAGACTGACAAGGGAATGATGGCCACAAGAGCTAATATATAAACGAAAATAATCAAATTTTCAAAATATAATGTAACTGGAAAGATAAATATCTACTCACAAAGCGGCTGCAGGAGAACACACAGAAGTTACGGAAAGTGCAAGCTTTCGGAACCAACGGCTCAATTTTCTTGTAGAAGGGTTGAACAAGAAGGAAGAGAGGGCTGTAGGAAAAGGACTGTCCAAGGTTTAGGAAATGGAGAGAGTTACAGAGAAGTTATCCAGGGCTCCGTGTCTGGGGAAATTTACCAGACAGGATGAGGAGTGGGGTGGGGGTGAGTGTATGTAAACACTGTTCAGCCTTCTACATCATTATGACTACCACCAAGTCATCAGATAGAATGAATGGCCATAGACAGAGGGTGCATACTTACTGGTAACACACAATATTCTGTTGCAGAGAATGCCTTACAACACGACAGTCAAGATCTTGGAGCCCGTTTCACCACACGTACGATCTAGATTCTCCCGCCTGGCACCTGTTTCTTACAACTCTGCAGGCAGGAACTGGCGTTACAACTTGACCTTTTGTTCTTGCTACCCACCTGGTCTTAACATTAATTTCTTTGGTCTCAGAATTTCTTTTCAGTAACTGCTTCTTTCTTCACCTCCTTCTAGCAGTCTATATATTTTATTTTCTGACCTGTCTATTTCCCCTCACCCCCTCCTCGTCACCTATCTACCACATATAACACACTTATATTTCTATTCTTATCAACTCTCATGTGAAACGTTATCAGTATGTCTATATTGCTTATTACCCTATCTTCCACCTTTAAGCTCTCAGGTTATCAAATCTCATCTGTTGCAGTCCCCAGTCAGTCAGTCTTTCGTTCTCATCCCTTTTGGTAAGTTTATCCTGACCCAGGCTTCTGGACAAATCTTCCATACCTCTCACTATTTTGTAAACCTGGCCAGTCCCTTTCCTTCATCCTTCTTCCATCCACTTCAACCCTTCTGCCAGAAGAATAAGTCACTGGCTCTGAAAGTTTGCACATTTCCTCAACTTTTGTATGTGTTTTCTCCTGCCACCACTTGATGAGTAGATTTTTCATCTGTCTAATTATAATATATTTCCTTACTATAATTAGTTATTTCTGTAGGAAATGTCTATGAATACGAGATTTATCATGTTCATGTCACATGTTGAACACTGTAGTTCTTGCATCATTTCTTCTGATCAAATTATGTCACTTTTGAACAGACTTGCTGACTAAATTGTGGCAATATGTGACTTTTTAGTGTCCAGGCAGTGGATTTGACATTTAAAATGACTTTGTGGAACAAACAGTTAATGAGACAACAAGAATGTACTACTACTTCCAACTGCGATATATGCATGAATTCAGATTAATTGAATTTGGGAAATAGTTTGAGCTGTTTAAACAAACCTTAAACACAATAAAAGTTACTCCTTAAAATTTCCTACAAACTGTTCTTCAAAGTTGTCTGCACGCAAGGAATTTAAACAAAATGTTCTAAACTGGCTAATTCAATTACCACCAGCAAATGACACCATGGTCACAATAGTTTCCATTTTATGTCAAGTGTCATTCCCAAGAAAGAAATATTTGTAAATTTGCTCTCCATATAACACAGAATAGTAATATTGCTTATGTGCTGTACCAATACACACACAGCTTTTCTTTTGCCCAGAAGGAATCACACAAGAAAGCTGCCACTTTCCTTTGTCTTTTGTACCAAAATCTCATCACAAAATTCAATTAATATACAGTCTCTTGCAACCCAAACCATGACTTCAAAATATTGTCTTTAAACTTTCCATCAATAATACAGTAATGACTGTTAAAACTTGATGTACAACATCCATAAACTTCATTTAAAAGTATATAAAACACACTCAACAATGAAAATAAATGTTTAAAATACAACCATTTATTGCTAAGATTCTTATATATGCTGGGGAAAAAGAACTATAACAGTTAGAGAGACTCTTTCAGCAGATCGGGCACACCAAAAAAAATCCGAGACGCCTGAAGAGATACAAAATATTTAAATATTCAATAGTGTTTATATAGCTTAACAATTAAAAAGTCTTTTACATCCACATACACAACCAGCAAGCCACAATAAAGTGCATGGTGGAGGGTATCTTGTAATACAGGTACTGATTTTCCTTTTCTGTTTCACTTGCAAATGGAAAGAGGGAAAAATTACTGCAGATACACTTTCGTATGAGCACTAATTTCTCATACCTTATTTTCAGTCCTTACACGAAATGTACATTGGTGGCAGAAGAACTGCTCAGCAATCTATCACAAATCCTGGTTCTCGTAGCTTTCTCCCAAGTGTTCCACAATGAGAAAGTCTTCCTTCCTTAATGGATTCCCATTTGAGCTCACGCAGTATTTCCATAATACTCGCATGTTTATTAAACCTACTGATAACAAATCTAGCAGCATGTCTCTGAATTATTTCAATGTCTTCCTTTAAATTCAACCTGGTGTGGATCCCAAACATATGAGCAGTACTCAACAACGGGTTGCACAAGTGTTATATATACAACATCTCTTATAGGTAAGCTACACTATCC
This sequence comes from Schistocerca gregaria, assembly GCF_023897955.1. Classification (NCBI taxonomy): domain Eukaryota; kingdom Metazoa; phylum Arthropoda; class Insecta; order Orthoptera; family Acrididae; genus Schistocerca; species Schistocerca gregaria. The sequence goes on along the minus strand of NC_064921.1, from coordinate 105,583,273 downwards.
TAAAATTCTCCCGCTAAACCTATGTCATAATTATTCTCAGAATGTGAATGTTTACCAACCTGACCAGGGTAAAACCCGGCTGAAGACCTCGACACTGAACCTCTTGTTGTCCTGGTGGTTGGCTGTGCAGATGGCTGCGCATACACAGGCTTGTATCCTAAGGCCTTCTCAATCCTGTCCCTAAGAGCTGCAACTTGCTCCTACACAAACAAAACAATAACAAGAATTAATAAAAAAGAAAGAAAATTGAAATTATTACAAATTTTGCATTTGACATAAAAATTTAAATAATTTAAATATCCTCTACAACTATAGTGCTATATTGTTATTATCAGTACTACAATTATAAATGTCGATAAAAACAAATGTTAAAAGTGAATTTTTCCAGTCACTCACAGTCCCTGTTGAATGGGGTATGAGAGGTACAGGTCACCGTTACAATTACCAATAACACCACATCATCAGACATCCATTAGAGAAAAATGTGGTATGGATTAAGGCACCAAGCCAGAACATATATTGGATTGAAAGCCACAGAAAGATTCAAATCAATGTCAAGAAGTAATTCCCAACCCATCTGCCTAATTGTAAATTTAATGCCTAGAACTTCAATACTGGATACTTTATTCTGTTTACTCCCATTTGTACTTACTTCACTTCCACATTCTCTTGCATCCCTGTACAGTGTAGAGGTCAGTTCTGCGTACTTAGACTTCAAGAGTTAAACAATAAGATCCAGAAAAAAAGCATCCAAATCCATCATGTTCAATGATGCACACGAAAGGAGCTTTCCAGAAAATTGTAACATTTACTAGTAATTGGGCATCCCTTAGTCAACTGTAAAATTACTGGCAGATGCTTTCAATACAAAAGCATTCTCTGAAAAGAAGGATAATCTTTCAGCTAAACTTCAGCCTTTATTAGGACCAAAGATGAGGAGGCTTATCTCCAACCAAATCTGATCTGTTGAAGCAGCTATCCATAGATCATAAATGTGATGTCTTTTGTATCCAAGAAATCCAAAGAGAGAACTGTCAACCCTACCTCAGGATCCCTGGTACATTTCTCATTGCTAAGAGGCCCAATCGACAGTTTGGAAGTTCACTGTTTGCCAAACTGGATACAGCTTTGGAACTTACTTAAAGGAAAGATGAAGTTCATAATTGGAGATTTCAGTAGTCATTGTACTGAACAGGGTGTCAATACTGATGACAGAAATTGAGAAAATGTTCTCCAATGCGCAGACTCTGATCATCTAACATTAATTCATGCCAACAAAGAACATACACTGCTCAGTAGCTGCAGACGAGGTTGTGTTTACAATTTTGACATGTTGTTCACGGACAATAACATAGCTGAACACTGTACAAAGTTCATATGCACTCAATCTCAAACGCTCACCATCAGCCAACAATATGCCAAATTGTGTCAGCCAAAAGGCCACATGTTGCACCATTGTTGCTAAAGTTAGGTAAGCTACTGCCTCATATCATAGATACAAAGAAAAACATATGACTGGCTCATATGTTTCTTCCATAACTGTCTCAGTAAATGATGGAACCCAATATTATGGAGGAAGTGTCGTGTAGTTGCCATTCTGAAACCAGCAAGCAAGTTGATGACATAAACAGCTCAACCCCTCATAATCCCACAGCAAACTGGATTTAGGCCAGGTGAGAACTGTACAGTACAATTATTAAATCTAACCTAGTAATCACAGGCAGCTTTGAGACAGGAAAGGCCATTGTGGTAGCATCTATTCATCTAACAGTCCTGTGCAAAATGTACAGTATAACTGCAGATTACCTCCTTCAAAATAGAAGATTTTTCATATAATTCCAAGACCAGTGCAGCTGATGGAGCGTCCAATAGAACTTGTTACCACAGGACAATGTTTTTACACTCCTGCTATTTAATATTTATGCCAATGATCAACCCCTGCCCAATAATATTGGAAGTTACATCTATGCTGATGATCTTGCTCTCTCTTTCAAGGCATCCAAATCCCAGTGAAACACATGTGTGCACATTCCATCTGAGGAACAGATATGTCATTAGGAAACTTCAAGTGGCTTGGAGAGGAATGCAGCTGTAACACAGCTTCCAGCCCCAATATCTTGGGGTCATACATTAACTTTCAAGCAGCACTGTCAGGAAGTAAAACAAAAAATATCTAAAAAGAAATAACATACTGCACAAAATTATAGGAACATCATGAGGTGGAGCAGCAAAAACAGTTAAAAAACTACAACTTTACCTCACTTTACGTAGCTTGCTACCCATCCCTGATACAATTTTGCCCATACTAAACAAGTGGATATTGCTCTTAATGAGATATGTAGACTCATTACTGGATATCTGAAACACACATCACAGCATAACATTCACAATGTAACTGGAATTCCCCCTCCAGACATCAAGCATGTGGTAGCTGCATGCAGAAAACGATATACGGTACCTATTTCCATTAATAACCAATTATATGGTCACCACCACCACCACCCCTTTTCACAATTGATATCCAGGAAATGTTTCATAAGGACAACAGGTGACGCTGTCCAACAGATCTGTTCCCAGTTATCTATGTGGAAGATAAGGTATGAACACTACAGACTACTGGGTGACACCATTGGAAAATGTAACTGCTGGTTTCACTGAGCAATGTCCCAAGTGGAAGCTCTGAACATGCTCAGAACACAGGCAGCAAGGACAAAAGAAAATCAGCAGTAATGCTTTATCCCGCATCATTAATCTTTTTTGATTTTGGATTTCAACAAACTACAGAGCACTTACCCCAAAGTAGACTACGTCCTGCAAGATGTACCACTGATGACCTGATGTCTGTAAACTATGAATCTGTACGTAGTAACTATCAAATACTAGGCTTAAGTTGCTTGGACAGCCATGTTTGCCTTTATTTCTTTCGTTTCCATATTCCTTTAATGTAGTCGTCAAATTCCAAGTAAGTATCAATTTATAAGTGACTGTTTAGACCAACAAACTATAACAGTGTAGGCTTTTTTTTTTTACAAGCGGTATGATTGTCTTCCAATTTTAAAGTAGGAATTAGTTTATAAACGTTATTATTTTTGTTTATGTATGTATCTTGTATGCTGAAGTTTGATGCTTTCGATATGAATAAACAAATAATGTTCAATGAAGTAAATGCAATAAAATCCAGCATGCAGTTGATAGAAGGTTAGAGCTAAACATCACATTGCACACATGTTATTAACAATCGGGCACCAGTTCAAAGTTAGAAAATATTCTTTGGTCTTGTTTAAGGAACCATTTTGGCATTTGCATGATAACATTCAGGGAGTATCTGGATGACTGAACAGAGCCTATATCGTGCTCCTCTCAAATTCAAGTTGAATGCCAGTGGAGTACCTCAATCAGTCAATATGCAATCATTAGAAAATAATACGAACTCACTGATACAAGCATGTGATTGATTCAGTTTTTCAACTTATCCGCAAGACATTGATACTGACATCTGAATATAAATTGTTAGAATCTGCTCACTTTATTCATCCATGACAACTGTCCCTAATCTATTATGGGTAACGATAAACTATTCATGGTGAAGCTGGTTGTCAGTTCCAATGGGCACAATATTTTGGCAAGGGACCAAACTGTCATAATCAGGTGCACTGGTGAACTCCTACATATTCCCCCACTTCCTCCGAGTTTGTGCTCTCTCCACAGTTCGCACCCAGATACTTGTGTGTTGCGCGAGTATAGCATCCTCCCCAGAAACATCACTCTGTATAAGGTATATGTCTCTTCTTTCTTAATCTAAAAGCAGCTTCCCACACTCTGCTAAAGGATGCAATCACTACCATGACTAATCAGCAGTTCCCTCACTTGAATCTTGGTAGTTCCTTTAATTATACAGTTCAAGAAGTGTCCAAACCTTAGCAAGGCCATAATTCATACCATTCAATTCTGATAGGCAACTTTCCACAATTGGTGACTTGCTAGGAGGTTGCAATCTGGTGTGCTATTGGTGTTACGGTCAACAATCTTCGACAGTAGAGACCGTTTGAGCTATGTATGTCACACCCCACTGGCAAGATATCTGATAGACCCAAGCCTTCCATAGCCCAAATTTGTCCTTGACAATACCAAACAGTGCCCTTGCCCTTGTTTTACCTGGCGGGAGGAGAACAGTCTTCAACCACTCTTCCCGAAGAATTCGTCTTATCTTTCCAGATACACTCCTGGAAATGGAAAAAAGCACACATTGACACCGGTGTGTCAGACCCACCATACTTGCCCCAGACACTGCGAGAGGGCTGTACAAGCAATGATCACACGCACGGCACAGCGGACACACCAGGAACTGCGGTGTTGGCCGTCGAATGGCGCTAGCTGCGCAGCATTTGTGCACCGCTGCCGTCTGTGTCAGCCAGTTTGCCGTGGCATACGGAGCTCCATCGCAATCTTTAACACTGGTAGCATGCCGCGACAGCGTGGACGTGAACCGTATGTGCAGTTGACAGACTTTGAGCAAGGGCGGATAGTGGGAATGCGGGAGGCCGGGTGGACGTACCGCCGAATTGCTCAACACGTGGGGCGTGAGGTTTCCACAGTACATCGATGTTGTCGCCAGTGGTCGGCGGAAGGTGCACGTGCCCGTCGACGTGGGACCGTACCGCAGCGACGCACGGATGCACGCCAAGACCGTAGGATCCTACGCAGTGCCGTAGGGGACCGCACCTCCACTTCCCAGCAAATTAGGGACACTGTTGCTCCTGGGGTATCGGCGAGGACCATTCGCAACCGTCTCCATGAAGCTGGGCTACGGTCCCGCACACTGTTAGGCCGTCTTCCGCTCACACCCCAACACCGTGCAGCCCGCCTCCAGTGGTGTTGCGACAGGCGTGAATGGAGGGACGAATGGACACGTGTCGTCTTCAGCGATGAGAGTCGCTTCTGCCTTGGTGCCAATGATGGTCGTATGCGTGTTTGGCGCCGTGCAGGTGAGCGCCACAATCAGGACTGCATACGACCGAGGCACACAGGGCCAACACCCGGCATCATGGTGTGGGGAGCAATCTCCTACACTGGGCGTACACCTCTGGTGATCGTCGAGGGGACACTGAATAGTGCACAGTACATACAAACCATCATCGAACCCATCGTTCTACCATTCCTAGACCGGCAAGGGAACTTACTGTTCCAACAGGACAATGCACGTCCGCATGTATCCCGTGCCACCCAACGTGCTCTAGAAGGTGTAAGTCAACTACCCTGGCCAGCAAGATCTCCGGATCTGTCCCCCATTGAGCATGTTTGGGACTGGATGAAGCGTAATCTCACGCGGTCTGCACGTCCAGCACGAACGCTGGTCCAACTGAGGCGCCAGGTGGAAATGGCATGGCAAGCCGTTCCACAGGACTACATCCAGCGTCTCTACAATCGTCTCCGTGGGAGAATAGCAGCCTGCATTGCTGCGAAAGGTGGATATACACTGTACTAGTGCCGACATTGTGCATGCTCTGTTGCCTGTGTCTATGTGCCTGTGGTTCTGTCAGTGTGATCATGTGATGTATCTGACCCCAGGAATGTGTCAATAAAGTTTCCCCTTCCTGGGACAATGAATTCACGGTGTTCTTATTTCAATTTCCAGGAGTGTAATATGCCACAAAATGGAATAAATACAATGGTCATATCCTTCTGAGGTTCCTCTTCTGTTTTTGCCAGTTGTGCAGCAAGTGTAGGGCATAGCACTCCCAGTTTGCCATTCTGTGTCGCCGTTCTCCTGGAACACTGAGCGTCAAATCTTCAAGATCTCTGTTGAGACTCTCATTGTTGGAGAGGCGGCAAGCCCTATGTACCAGTGTTTTGAGCACACCATTTCTTTGTGCCAGGTGGTGGCAGCAGTCTATATGTAACTGTAAGTTGGTTTGAATCAAACAATGGAAAATCCAGGGTGGAATGTAACAATATTATGAGAAGGAAAGTTGCCACTCACCATATAGTGGAGATGCTGAGCCACAGACAGGCACAACAAATAGCCTCTCACAAAGCTTTCGGCCATTGGCCTTCATCCACAATAGACACACATGCACGCACGTGGCCGTGTCCTCATACTTTTGTATTGCATTCACCTGCCTTCGTTATGTTTATAACTTATCAAAATCTCAGTTTTAATTCATTGCATATTCTGTTCAATGTCCATGATCAGTAATTTAGAGCTTTTTTATATTACTTTTTATATAAGTTGTATGTAACATATATTTCGTCAAGCAACGAACACATTTTTGATTATTTATTCATCATTTTGATTAACTGATGCAATGGGTGCTTATCACAAGGCAACTCTTTTTTTTTTTTTTGTTAATAGATTTTTTAGGTTTTGTCTGGTTGAGTTAATAACTAGTTTTTTAGATTACTTTTAAAAAAAATTTAAAACTGTAATATAAAAAAGTTTACATCAAAATTGTGATTTTCACATTTATTCAAATAACAAGGCTATTATTTTTAAGTTTTGGCTGTTCCTTTGTGATACCGCCAAGTTTGGTTTCTTTGTGAATGATTTCGACTCACTAGGGGAAGGGGAAAGAGTCTCCCTCCATTTGAAAAATTATAGAATGGCAAAAAATCATATCCACTTTTCATCTCAAAAAATCACATTTTCCTTTAAAAATATATTTGTTAAAGTCACAACCTTATGGGGCTACTCATATGCATCATCATATAGCTTCTGTTCCTAGTCTTTTTTTTTATGCATTATTTAGTAGAGTATTACATGAGCTTGAAGCCTGTCTCAGATGGGTCATTTGCAACTTTTAGTTTAGTAACTGATGTACAGCACTGATGAAATCATTTTCATACCACTGTCTTACAGAACTTGTCGCACAAATCAAATCTGTTTAAAGATATTCTCATTTTATTAAAAACAAACTGTTCAGTCCTATTATTCATAGTTTTTGGTATTTGATCGTTTCCTGCTTGGATCCTTATATATTTTCATCTGTTGTTCTGCTTCACGATTCAGAGTAGTTTTCATTTTTTAATCAAATGATTAAGGGGACCAAACAGTGGACAGGGACCATAAATGGTTATCCAATTTTCATAAGGCCACACTCAGGATACCACTATCAATGACTTGATTAAAGTTTTGAAAAAATTAGAAATCCAAATATGTTTCTTTGGCTTCTGAAGTGGCACAGGATCGTACTTCATCATGCACAATGGTAAGGGAAATACAAACAGAATGAACTGCAGTATATTCTTGTGGTCATAATTCAACTTCATCATGGAACATAAACTTTTTCATTACATGAATGGCTATTGTCACCAATCTTGCATGATGGATCCCCTTAGAGCACATATGGCAGTTATAAGAGTTGAGGGACATGAAAGGGAAGCAGTGGTTGGGAAGGGAGTGAGAGAGGGTTGTAGCCTCTCCCCAATGTTATTCAATCTGTATATTGAGCAAGCAGTGAAGGAAACAAAAGAAAAATTCGGAGTAGGCATTAAAATCCATGGAGAAGAAATAAAAACTTTGAGCTTTGCCGATGGCATTGTAATTCTGTGAGAGACAGCAAAGGACTTAGAAGAGCAGTTGAATGGAATGGATAGTTTCTTGAAAGGAGGATATAAGATGAACATCAACAAAAGAAAAACGAGGATAATGGAATGTAGTCGAATTAAGTCTGGTGATGCTGAGGGAATTAGATTACATCTACATCTACATGACTACTCTGCAATTCACATTTAAGTGCTTGGCAGAAGGTTCATCGAACCACAATCATACTATCTCTCTACTATTCCACTCCCGAACAGCGAGGGGGAAAAACGAACACCTAAAACTTTCTGTTCGAGCTCTGATTTCTCTTATTTTATTTTGATGATCATTCCTACCTATGTAGGTTGGGCTCAACAAAATATTTTCGCATTTGGAAGAGAAAGTTGGTGACAAATTTCGTAAAAAGGTCTCGCCGCGACGAAAAACGTCTATGCTGTAATGACTTCCATCCCAACTCTCCCCTATAACGTGATAATACAAAACGAGCTGTCCTTTTTTGCACCCTTTCGATGTCCTCCGTCAATCCCACCTGGTAAGGATCCCACACCGCGCAGCAATATTCTAACAGAGGACGAACGAGTGTAGTGTAAGCTGTCTCTTTAGTGGACTTGATGCATCTTATAAGTGTCCTGCCAATGAAACGCAACCTTTGGCTCGCCTTCCCGACAATATTATCTATGTGGTCCTTCCAACTGAAGTTGTTCGTAATTTTAACACCCAGGTACTTAGTTGAATTGACAGCCTTGAGAATTGTACTATTTATCGAGTAATCGAATTCCAACGGATTTCTTTTGGAACTCATGTGGATCATCTCACACTTTTCGTTATTTAGCGTCAACTGCCACCTGACACACCATACAGCAATCTTTTCTAAATCGCTTTGCAACTGATAATGGTCTTCGGATGACCTTACTTGACGGTAAATTACAGCAACATCTGCGAACAGTCTAAGAGAACTGCTCAGATTGTCACCCAGGTCATTTATATAGATCAGGAACAGTAGAGGTCCCAGGACGCTTCCCTGGGGAACACCTGATATCACTTCAGTTTGACTCGATGATTTGCCGTCTATTACTACGAACTGCGACCTTCCTGACAGGAAATCACGAATCCAGTCGCACAACTGAGACGATACCCCATAGCTCCGCAGCTTGATTAGAAGTCGCTTAGGAAATGAGACACTTAAAGTAGTAAAGGAGTTTTGCTATTTGGGGAGCAAAATAACTGATGATGGTCGAAGTAGAGAGGATATAAAATGTAGACTGGCAATGGCGAGGAAAGCATTTCTGAAGAAGAGAAATTTGTTAACATCGAGTATAGGTTTAAGTGTCAGAAAGTCGTTTCTGAAAGTATTTGTATGGAGTATAGCCGTGTATGGAAGTGAAACATGGACTAGAAGAGAATAGACAATAAGAGAATAGAAGGTTTCGAAATGTGGTGCTACAGAAGAATGTTGAAGATTAGATGGGTAGATCATATAACTAATGAGGAGGTACTGAATAGGATTGGGCAGAAGAGAAGTTTGTGGCACAACTTGACTAGAAGAAGGGATCAGTTGGTAGGGCATATGCTGAGGCATCAAGGGATCGCCAATTTAATATTGGAGGGCAGCGTGGAGGGTAAAAATTGTAGAGGGAGACCAAGAGATGAATATACTAAACAGATACAGAAGGACGTAGGTTGCAGTAAGTACTGGGTGATGAAGAAGCTTGCACAGGACAGGGTAGCGTGGAGAGCTGCATCAAACCATTCTCAGGACTGAAGACCACAACAACAACAACAGCTAATTTACTGAAGCACTGAATTTAATATTCAATTCATTCTCATCTTTTAATGGCTTTCTGTACTCACTCAACAGTTCTCTTTCTCAGGTAACTGATGATCAATTCCATGCATGACCTTTGGAACACCTTTCTAGTATCAACTGATCAAAAACTTGGTTTTCTTTTCTACTGTAAAGATTTTTAAAGCAAGAATGTGTGTTAAGTTGTCAAGGTTTAGGGGGAAATAAAAAGAGAAAAAGAAAGAAAGAGAGAGATAGAGTCTAGTTTCTTTTCATTTATAAAGTCACAAAGATCTTCAAACAAATTTATCTAGTTGCTGCCATTGCTGATACATAGCTTCTAGCTGTCTCACGTCCAGAGTTGGAAGTTGTGATTTTTTCCAAAAACTCTTCAGTTCCCCTGGAGCTAGTATGGCACTCTGATGTGCAAATTAACTACACATCCGTAAATTGTGAATGGAAACTATTAAAGTTCAAAAGGTGACAGTTTACTTCCAGTAATTTCACATTAGTAATGCCTCCACAAGTATACATAACTTACTGTAAACCAAATGAAACCGAAGGCATTGTGCTTGCTACAATTATACGCTTTCCTTAAAAGTGAATGACAACTGGGATGATCTGCACTGGGTCATAAACAGGTTCCGTAGCCTTACTTCTGTTCAGCATGATCTGACCTCTATGTACTACCTGGCTTTCAGTCAATGGCCCCCGTCATGTCGACCACCTAAGGTGATGCTTTCTGAAAGTAAAAACTGAAATCATTTATACTTGACAACTCCTATTTCTCTATGAGATAATTTTTGAGTAGATAGTATGTATATGGTTGGGTTACTTTTCCAGTTTTGTAAATAGCTAGCATGTAGCAATTAGAGATGGGCTCTCCCCCACCCACTCCCACTCCACAGTTGGGTTCTATTCCATGTAGGATGAGCTGTGTAAAATCACATGCACAATTAGATAAAAAGAGGAACAGTGACTGAGTGAAAATGAACAGCTCCCAAAGAGGAGAGGTGTTTTCCCATCTCTAACTGCTACATGCTAGCCATTTACAAAACTGGAGTTTGTTTTAATTTTATTCTATAAGAAAATCTGATAAAAGTAATCCAACCATGTACATAATATCTACTCAGAAATTCATCTATAGAGAAGTAAAAGTAGTCCAGCAGTTATGGTTTCAGATTGCTTTTTGAATTTTCATTATCTGCCAGCAACTTAATCTAAAAATGAAGTGGGCAAATATTTTTATGGTTGATGATTTTATTGTTGTTGTTGTTGTTGTTGTCTTCAGTCCAGAGACTGGTTTGATGCAGCTCTCCATGCTACTCTATCCTGTGCAAGCTGCTTCATCTCCCAGTACTTACTGCAATCTACATCCTTCTCAATCTGTTTAGTGTATTCATCTCTTGGTCTCCCTCTACGATTTTTACCCTCCACACTGCCCTACAATACTAAATTGGTGATCCCTTGATGCCTCAAAGTATGTTCTACCAATTGATCACTTCTTCTAGTCAAGTTCTGCCACAAATTTCTCTTCTCCACAAATTCTATTCAGTACTTCCTCATTAGTTATGTGATCTACCCATCTAATCTTCAGCATCCTTCTGCAGCACCACATTTTGAAACCTTCTATTCACTTTTTGTCCAAACTATTTATTGTCCACGTTTCACTTAAGTACATGGCTACACACCATACAAATACTTTCAGAAATTACTTCCTGACACTTCAATCTATACTCAATGTTGACAAAGCCAGTCTACATTTTATATCCTCTCTACTTCGACCATGAGCAGTAATTTTATTCCCCAAATAGCAAAACTCCTTCACTACTTTAAGTGTCTCATTTCCTAATCTAATACCCTCAGCATGACCCGATTTAATTGGACTACGTTCCATTATTGTCGTTTTGCTTTTGTTGATGTTCATCTTATATCCTTCTTTCAAGACACTGTCCACTCTGTTCAGCTGCCCGATTAAGGGATCTGACATTCCACGCTCCGACCCGTAGAACCCCAGCTTTCTTTCTCCTGATAACAACGTCCTCCTGAGTAGTCCCTGCCTGGAGATCTGAATGGGGGACTATTTTACCTCCGGAATATTTCACCCAAGAGGACGCCATCATCATTTAACTGTACAGTAAAGCTGTATGCCCTCAGGAAAAATTACGGCTGTAGTTTCCCCTTGCTTTCAGCTGTTCGCAGTACCAGCACAACAAGGCCGTTTTGGTTAGTTTTACAAGGCCAGACCAGTCAATCATCCAGACTGATGCCCCTGCAACTACTGAAAAGGCTGCTGCCTCTCTTCAGGAACCACATGTTTGTCTGGCCTCTCAACAGATACCCAATCCATTGTGGTTGCACCTCTATCTCTGTATCATTGAGGCACGCAAGCTTCCCCACCAACGGCAAGGTCCATGTTTCATGTGGGAGGGTGGGGGAGATATTATCCTTGCAGAATGTTTCTGTGCATCTGAATACTGTGCCCACATATGGAATTGCCCCAGAAAATTATTTCATACGACATCAAAGAATGGAAGTACGTAAAGCAAGGTAATTTTCTAATGTTTTCCTCACCAAAATAAGGCAAATGTTACTGAATTCATACATTTGAGAAGTCCTATGAAATGAGATTTCGAATTTAATTTCTGATCAATATGCACATCCAGGAATTTTGAACAATCAGTTTTACATATTTCTTGTCCCTCGTGCTGTATTGTTACTGTTGATGATTTGTGTAAAACATAAGCCTAATTCATGTACAGCTCCCACACCATTATGTTTGGAACATGTATATCGAAACAGGAATAACATGTAAACAAAAAAAAGCTACATTTGGCAAGACATGCATTTAACATGAAAAACAAAAGAACATTATCAGCAATGTTAAAAAAGGAAAATCATCTTGTCTGAATGTAAATGAAGGTATGGAAACCACCCACAAGCAGAACTGGAAAGGGCAAACAAAATATTATAATAACATCTCTGAATCAGTATAATATCATAGACCAGCAAGAGGCAGTGAAAGGAAACTAGTCAAAGTAGTTGGCGTAGCAAACAATAAAATATACAAGAAAGAATATCAATAATGGTAGGAGAATGAGTATGAGAGAAAAACAGTAGGAGTAAATGGAATGAGATGATGTAAGAACAGAGTTATCCTTCAACACAAGGACCACATTACTGGTACCCAAAGATTTGATATTAATATCAAGAAACAACATGCACTTACACAAAGTAATACTTACATCCTGTGCATTGCCAAGATATGTAAGAGCATCCACCATATTCCCCTGTGAAGCTAAAATTGCTGCATAGCGCGAGAGAAATTCTGCTAGTGACCCACTTATTGTCACAGGGTGTCCTTGAATTTCTGCAGCTTTTTGTAAGATCATTACAAGTTCCACGAAGTCCTGAAAGATAAACCAGCAATGTGTAGCACAAATTCATATTTTCAGGTAAGAAATATGTCTTATTTTGGTATGTATGTACACATAACTGCTAAGATAAGAACTAAAATAATTACATAAAAATAACTAAATAGTAATTCATTACCATGAACCAAGCATATAAACATTATTTCCAAGTTTGCCTTGCTGACAGTAATAACAAAAAATAAAAATAAAACTGAAACAATGGAATTCATCGCCTCAACATAAGAGCAGGCATAATATCAAACAAAGCTGAAATATTATACCATTAAGTGTTTATTATACTAATTTACAAATGTATACAGCAACCAATCAATAAAAACAACTTTTATTGGTCCCATTCCAGTTCTGAGCAAGGAAACTTATTAAGTGAGGTGCATACATGAGAATCCACACATTGAGCAATGTCATCTTTTCAGTGGCTTTTGCCTGTGGTATGAAAAAGTCATGTGTTACTCTACATCTACATCTGCATTTACATCTGTAAGGATACTCTGCAAAGCCACATAAGTGCTTGGCAGAAGGTTCATCAAACCATCTTCACAGTAATTCTCTATTATTCTACTCTCTAACAGCATGTAGGTAAAAACAAACGCCTGTAGCTTTCCGTGCGAGCTCTGGTTTCACTTATTTTATTACGATGATTGTTTTTCCCTATGTAGGTCAGTGTCAACAAAATACTTTTGCATTTGGAGGAAAAAGTTGATGATTGAAATTTTGTGAGAAGATTCCACCACAATGAAAAACGCCTTTGTTTTAATCATGTACACCCCAAATCCTGTATGATTTCAGTGACCCCCCCCCCCCCCCCTTATTTTGTAATAATACAAAATGTGCTGCCCTTCTTTGAACTTTCTGAAATAATCCATTAAACCTATCTGGTAAGGATCCCACACCACACAGCAGTACTCTAAAAGAGGACTGACAGGCCCAATGCAGGCAGTCTCATTAGTAGATCTGTTATATTTTCTAAGTGTCCTGCCAATAAAATGCAGTGTTTGGTTTGCCTTCCCCACAAAATTTTCTGTGTGTTCTTTCCAATTTACTTTTTTGTAATTTTAATTCATAAGTATTTACTTGCATTCACAGCCTTCAGATTTGACTGATTTATCATGTAACTGAAGTTTAATCGATTACTTTCAGCACTCGTGTGGATGACCTCACACTTTTCGTTATTTAGGGTCAACTGCCAATTTTTGCACCATACAGATACTATTTTCTAAATCATTTTGCAATTGTTTCGATCTTAGGATGACTTTACTAGATGATAAATGACAGAGTCATCTGCAAACAGCCTAAGACAGCTGCTCAGCTTGTCTCCTAAATCGTTTACATAGATAAAGAACAGCAGAGGGCCTATAAGACTATCTTGGAGAACACCCAGAAATCACTTCTGTTTTATTCAATGACTTTCCATCAATTACTCTGAACTGTGACCTCTTTGACAGGAAATCACGAATCTGGTCACATAACTGAGATGAGATTGCATACGCTTGCAACTTCACTACAAGCTGTTTGTAGGGTACGGCATCGGAAGTCTTCTGGAAATCTATATATACAAAAATCAATTTGAAATCCTGTGTCAATAGCAATCAACACTTCATGTGTTGAAAGACTGAATTTTATTTCACAAGAACAAAGTTTTCTAAATCCATGTTTGTTGTGTGTTAATAAACCGTTCTCCTTGAGGTAATTCATCATGTTCGAACACAGTATATGTTCCAAAATCCTGCTGCATATCGACATTAATAATATGGGCCTGTAATTTAGTGGGTTACTCCTACCACCTTTCTTGAATATTGGTGTGACTCGTGCAAATTTCAAGTCTTTGGGTCAAGCAAACGGTTGTATATGATTATTAAGTATGGAGGTATTGTATTCAGCATACTCTGAAAGAAACGTAACTGATATACAGCCTGGACCAGAAGATTTGCCTTTAGTATGTGATTTAAGTTGCTTCAGTACTCCAAGGATCTCCACTTCTAACTTACTCATGTTGGCAGCTGTTCTTGACTCACATTCTGCAATATTTACTTCATCTTCTATGGTGAAGGATTCCGGAAGGTTGTGTTTAGTAATTCTGCTCTGGTAGCACTGTAGTAGTGTTTCCATTGCTATCACACAAAGAAGGCATTGATTGCATCTTGAAATCAGTATACTTTACATATGACCAGAATCCCTTTGGATTTTCTACCAGGTTTCGAGGCAAAGTTTCGTTGTGGAAACTATTATTAGCATCTCACACTGATGTCTGCCCTACATTTCGAGCTTCTGTGAAAGATCGTCCATCTTTGTTTAAATTTGGCATGATTTTTTCGTTGTTTCTACAACATTGTTCTTATCTATTTTGTGTGCCAAGGATTAGCAATGTTGTTTGTTAATTTATTTGCTGTAGATCTCTCAACTGCTCTCGATACTATATCTTTGAGTTCAAGCCATATCTGGTCTACACTTACCTCTTTAATTAGGAAGGAGTGGAGACTGACTGTCTGGAGGGTGTCGTGCATTTTTATTTGCTTTTTTACATTTTTTGTTTACTGTGGAGCATTTGGGGTTTACAATATTTAATCTCACTACTACAAGGCTGTGTTCACTAATCCCTGTATCCATTTTGATGCTTGTTATTAGCTCAGAAATATTTGTTGCTAAGAGGTCAAGCCTGTTTTCTCACCGTTTACTATTCAGCTGGGCTCATGAACTGCTGAAAATAATTTTCAGTGAATGCATTTAGCACAATTTCGGATGATGTTTTATGCTTACCTCCAGATTTAAATATGAATTTTCGCCAACATATTGAGTGCAAATTGAAGTCCCACCAATAGAATTGTACAAGTTGGGTATATGTTTGAAATTAAAGTCAAGTTTTCTTTGAACCTGAGTTGAATCTGAGTTGAGACGTTGGTAAAAGGATTCAATTATTATTTTATTCAAGTTACCAAGAATGATATCTGCCCATACTAATTCACAGGAACTATCTACTTCAATTTTGTTCCAAGATAAACTACTTCTAACAGCAACAAACACACCACCACCGTGTTTGCCTATCCTTTCCAAACACTATTAGGTTCTTCGCAAAAATTTTGGCTCAACTCATCTCCAGCTTTAGCTTTAGTGCTTGGAGCTCTGATACTTTCCCAACACAGCTACAAAAATTAGAACTGTTATACTGGTTCCTGTATCTACCTTCTTCCTGTGTTCGGCCTGTAACCTTTGAGACTGAAGCCCTTCCTGTTTTCTCAAGACCCTCATACCTAAAAAAACTGCCCAGTCCACATCACACAGCCCCTGCTACCTGTGTAGCCACCTCCTGCGTCTAGAGGACTACTGACCTATTCAGAAGAACCCAGAACCCAACCACCCTATGGCACAAATTGAGGAATCTCTTTTGTGTTTGATAGCACAAATTCAACATAATCACACTTTGCAATCAGGGCATTACTTCAGAAATCTTTGACAGAAAACAAAAAGTATGCTGAGACTTTCTGGCAGATTAAAACTGTGATCCAGGACTCATACTCAAAACTGGAACCTTGCTTTTGGCTGGCTATGCTGTCATCAACTGATGTTACAAGTTTGAGTCTTGACCCAGCAGACTTTCAATCTGACAACAAGGTTCAAAACAGACCAAATTATGCTGCAGTGTGGAAGATTTGTTTTGGAAACACTGCAACATTTCATACAAGCCTAGTTTATATTTGGTGAACCCTCTTGCCAAACACTGTATTCCAGACAAAGAAATAAGAAGTACCACATCAACAATTCTCAATTGAATGTAATCATTCAGTTACACTTTCACCTATTTGTTTACATAAATCACAAGATAGAATGTGCAAAGAGAGGGAGGGAGCGAGTGTCTGACATTAACACAAATTTCAAAATGTAAAAAAGAAAAAGAAAACTAATGAGATTTTACAGGTACTTTTGAGAACATGCCATGAATCAATCACCTGCAGGTTAAGTGGTTGCCATATTTCTAGTTCTTGGTAGGTACAAATTTTGGAAACTGAGGCAACATGATTTTACTACTCATCACAAACATAGTATAAAAATAAGAGTACCTGTAACTTATTGAGAGAGGTTGGCTTCTCTGTAGAATTCCAGTTATCTATCAACTTATTCAGGTTCCCAGCACAAATATAACATAGCTGTGCATTCAGCTGCTGCGAACCTTTTCCCTCAGCTTCAATTCGGCTACCAAGCAGTTCTAAAACAGAAAAGATAGGAACATATAGTACTCAGTTTTCTTACTGGCAGTATCCCGTGGAAAAAAAAAAAAAACATATAAATCTTTTGAGGGGGAGGGGGAGGAAGAGGGGGAGGGGGAGAGGTGGGAGAGAGAAGGGGGAGGAGAGAGAGAGGGGGGAGGGAAGGGGAGAGAGAGGGGGAGAGGGGAGGGGAGAGAGAGGGGGGGCGGAGAGGGGGAAGAGAGGGGGGGCGGAGAGGGGGAAGAGAGGGGGGGCGGAGAGGGGGAAGAGAGGGGGGGCAGAGAGGGGGGAGAGGGGGGGCGGAGAGGGGGGAGAGAGGGGGGGAGAGAGGGGCGGAGAGAGGGGCGGAGAGAGGGGGGAGAGAGGGGCGGAGAGAGGGGCGGAGAGAGGGGCGGAGAGAGGGGCGGAGAGAGGGGCGG
The DNA here is from genome assembly GCF_023897955.1 of Schistocerca gregaria. Classification (NCBI taxonomy): domain Eukaryota; kingdom Metazoa; phylum Arthropoda; class Insecta; order Orthoptera; family Acrididae; genus Schistocerca; species Schistocerca gregaria. The sequence continues at coordinate 105,565,898 of NC_064921.1, read as the reverse complement.
AGAGAGGGGCGGAGAGGGGCGGAGAGGGGCGGAGAGAGGGGCGGAGAGGGGCGGAGAGGGGCGGAGAGGGGCGGAGAGGGGCGGAGAGGGGCGGAGAGGGGCGGAGAGGGGCGGAGAGGGGCGGAGAGGGGCGGAGAGGGGCGGAGAGGGGCGGAGAGGGGCGGAGAGGGGCGGAGAGGGGCGGAGAGGGGCGGAGAGGGGCGGAGAGGGGCGGAGAGGGGCGGAGAGGGGCGGAGAGGGGCGGAGAGGGGCGGAGAGGGGCGGAGAGGGGCGGAGAGGGGCGGAGAGGGGCGGAGAGGGGCGGAGAGGGGCGGAGAGGGGCGGAGAGGGGCGGAGAGGGGCGGAGAGGGGCGGAGAGGGGCGGAGAGGGGCGGAGAGGGGCGGAGAGGGGCGGAGAGGGCGATTTTACTTGAAGAAGGCTTTGGCCATAAGCTGAGTGCGTAACAGTTTGTTTGTTATGTCTGTCTACAACTCAATGTGTCATCTTTTCAGTGAGTAGCAATCTATCCTATTCATAATATTGTTGATATTCCAATCTGGAAATTCCACTGTTCAACACCTTGATAACATTTGCACCAACATGGAAATATTGTATGTATTCATACTGGACAATAAGATGGAATGGCCCAGTAATGTCTTAGATTGTAAAATAATAACAATAATCATCATCATCATCATTTAAGCCTGATTATGCCTTTCAGCGTTCAGTCTGGAGCATAGCCCCCTTATAAAAGTCCTCCATGATCCCCTATTCAGTGCTAACATTGGTGCCTCTTCTGATGTTAAACCTGTTACTTCAAAATCATTCTTAACCGAATCCAGGTACCTTCTCCTTGGTCTGCCCCGATTCCTCCTACCCTCTACTGCTGAACCCATGAGTCTCTTGGGTAACCTTGCTTCTCCCATGCGTGTAATATGACCTCACCATCTAAGCCTGTTCATCCTGACTGCTACGTCTACAGTTTTTCTTTATACACATCAAAAGTGAACTAATTACCCAGCAAAACGAACTAAGACTAGTGCTGTAGATCATGCAACAAGCAGATTGACCTTGCACTTGCTCTGGCAGGCAACCCTCGGCAGGGAACAACCACCAGGAGGTGATGCATCACAGCCTTACTTGTGGCACCAGCGACTAGATAACACTCAGTTTAGTGAAATTTCTACCAACCCTGCCTCAGGAGCCCTGAGTCACTTGCCACTGTCTGTTTCTGACATGGTGTTGTTAGTGGACTGAGTCATTTTTGAGGGCCTGCGAGTACAACTGTGGAAGAAGCAGATGAACAAGACCTGAACTAAAAGTGTCAGATTTCCTGTCAAAGATCAAGAAATGTTACAGAAGTTGATTTTGAATTCAGGTGAACGAAAATTTTATTGATGAGTAAGAATTAATGAAGACTCATAAGCAACCAATCCTGTCTAAATTTTGACGATTTTAGATATTGATATAATGAACCGTACTTCCTGCACAGGAACTATCTGATATGCCATTGCCAGCATTTGATTGAAATATCTTTTTTTAAATTTATTTCACTACCTTGATTTCAACTGTAGAGCTATTTTCAACTGCATGGTGAAAACTGAAACCATTGAAAATGGCTCTACTGCCAAAATTGCAGTAGTGAAATAAATATATAATACAAACTTATAGTCAATCACTGACAATGATTTCATTTAAAAAGTAAATTATGACTGATGTTCCCAGCCAAGGAAAAAAATAATCATATATCATTTCTGGGTTTCTAGGGCCCGCTGTATTCAAGAGAAAATGGAAATGAATATCTGTTAATGGGTGTAAAGTCACATTTACACCACAGTGAATGGAAGAAAAAACAAGCACCAAAGCATTCACAGACAATGTGTCAGCATTCACTACCATTCATTTATGCCTGGGGGCAAGCATTTAAACTGAAGGGAAGGGACGGGAAGAGAAGAGAACAAGAGAGTAACAAGAGAGTGTATCGTGCCAACTCTATTACAACCATATTACCACAGCATATCTCCCCCTCCCCCGTAAGAATCCTCACACAGGTTTCACACGATAAATAGTTACACCTACAATGTAAGTCTGAGACTGGGATGGGATTATTTTGCCCACTGTTTTTGAATCATCAAGCAAAAATGAGTAGGAAAATAAGTATGTGTTATCAGAATTTGTTTGTGATTGTGAAATGCACAGAGCCAGTGCACTTAAAACTGAATTTTGAACTCCAGCCTTCTTTAACATTATTCCAGAACTGTGCACTTGGTCGATGCGTTTCGCTAGCTCCTCGTTACACTCAAACAGGATATTTAAAGGCAGAGCATGGATTACTAATGAATGAAATAAAATAGTTCCCACACAAAATGGCAGATAATTATTCTCTGTGGTGATAGCCTACAAGCTCCCTTAGATGCTTCACTAAAAGACCAACAAGAAGTAACTGAAGATGAGCGACAATCAGTGAGTGGGTACTGAACACAACTAAATGTTTTCTCATACTAGCCCACCATTTACACCAGAGAGAATTCTCGTTCACTTCCACTCGCTCAGGGAGAAAACGGGTTTAAGTGAGCAATTTGTTAGTGAATGGAAGGGAACATGACACAACAACAATTTTGTTTCTCTCTGCCAATGCGTACTAAATTATGTAATGTCCTGTAAACCGAAATATTTGAAGTCCAACAACCTTCAAAATAAGGAGCGCTGTTTGCAAATTCCAGGAAATGAATGTGAATACAGCAGTTTAGGTCCTCAGCTAACGTTTGGTTCAAGAATCATAAAAGAAGGTTGTGTGCATGGAAGAAGCCTGAAGATACTGGAAGGTCTCAGATAGATTATATAATGGTAAAGCACAGACTTAGGAACCAGGTTTTAAATTGTAAGACATTTCCAGGGGCAGATGTGGTCTCTGCCCACAATCTATTGGTTATGAACTGTAGATTAAAACTGAAGAAACTACAAAAAGGTGGGAATTTGATGAGATGGGACCTGGATAAACTGAAAGAATCTGAGGTTGTAGAGAGCTTCAGGGAGAGCATTAGGGAACGACTGACAAGAATGTGGGAAAGAAATACAGTAGAAGAAGAATGGGTAGCTTTGAGAGATGAAATAGTGAAGGCAGCAGAGGATCAAGTAGGTAAAAAGACGAGGGCTAATAGAAATCCTTGGGTAACAGAAGAGATATTGAATTTAATTGTTGTAAGGAGAAAATATAAAAATGCAGTAAATGAAGCAGGTAAAAAGGAATGCAAACATCTCAAAAATGAGATTGACAGGAAGTGCAAAATGGCTAAGCAAGGGTGGCTAGAGGACGAATGTAACGATGTAGAGAGATATCTCACTAGGGATAAGATAGATACTGTCTACAGGAAAATTAAAGAGACGTTTGGAGAAAAGAGAACCACTTGTATGAATATCAAGAGCTCAGATGGAAACGCAGTTCTAAGCGAAGAAGAGAAAGCAGAAAGGTGGATGGAGTATATAGAGGGTCTATACAAGGGTGATGTTCTTAAGGACAATGTTATGGAAATGGAAGAGGATGTAGATGAAGATGAAATGGGAGATATGGTACTGTGTGAAGAGTTTGACAGAGCACTGAAGGACCTAAATAGAAACAAGGCCACGGGAGTAGACAACATCCCATTAGAACTACTGACAGCCATTCAAGAGCCAGCCCTGACAAAACTCTGCCACCTGGTGAGCAAGATGTATGAGACAGGTTAAATACTCTCAGACTTCAAGAACAACATAATAATTCCAATCCCGAAGAAAGCAGGTGTTGACAGATGTGAAAATTACCGCACTATCAGTTTAATAAACCACGGCTGTAAAATACTAGCATGAATTCTTTACAGATGAATGGAAAAACTGGTGGAAGCCAACCACGGCGAAGATCAGTTTGGATTCTGTAGATGGTTGGAACATGCGAGGCAATACTGACCCTACGACTAATCTTAGAAAATAGATTAAGGAAAGGTAAACCTACATTTCCAGCATTTGTAAAATTAGACAAAGCTTTTGATAATGTTGACTGGAATACGCTCTTTCAAATTCCGAAGGTGGCAGGGGTAAAACACAGGGAGCAGAAGGCTATTTAAAATTTGTACAAAAACCAGATGGCAGTTATAAGAGTCGAGGGGCATGAAAGGGAAGCAGTGGTTGGGAAGGAGTGAGACAGGGTTGTAGCCTATCCCCAATGTTATTCAATCTGTATATTGAGTAAGCACTAAAGGAAACAAAAGAAAATTCGGAGTAGGAATTAAAATCCATGGAGAAGAAATAAAAACTTTGAGGTTCAACGATGACATTGTAATTCTGTCAGAGACAGCAAAGACCTGGAAGAGCAGCTGAACTGAACAGACAGTGTCTTAAAAGGAGGATATATGATGAACGTCAACAAAAGTCAAACGAAGATAATTGTAAGGAAAGCTTTTCTGAAGAAGAGAAATTTGTTAACATAGGGTATAGAGTTAAGTGTCAGGAAGTCGTTTCTGAAAGTATTTGTATGGAGCGTAGCCATGTATGGAAGTGAGACATGGATGATAAACAGTTTAGACAAGAATAGATTAGAAGCTTTTGAAACGTGGTGCTACAGAAGCATGCTGAAGATTAGATAGGTAGATCACATAACTAATGAGGAGGTATTGAATAGAATTGTAGAGAAGAGAGATTTATGGCACAACTTGACTAGAAGAAGAGATCAGTTGGTAGGGCATATTCTGAGGCATCAAGGGATCACCAATTTAGTATTGGAGGGCAGCATGGAGGGTAAAAATCATAGAGGGAGACCAAGAGATGAATACACTAAACAGATTCAGAAGGGTGTAGATTGCAGTAGGTACTGGGAGATGAAGAAGCTTGCACAGGATAGAGTAGCATGGAGAGCTGCATCAAACCAGTCTCTGGACTGAAGACCACAACAACAACAACAACAACAACAACAGCTCCTCAGGCACTCTGTTACTTCAGCTGTAAGAATTTTTATAGCAACTGAAGAATTGCAGAGTGATACAGCAGAGAATACAGCTCAGCAGCACGGCCTTCCACCAGGTGGTTAATTGTGTTCTTGGCCACAGTTTCTCCGTGGTCATTCTTTCAAGTGGAAAGTTGGAGGATGGTCATGCCTGCATAACAACACACTGTGCAGAAACGGTATTAGAGTTGGTATATGACATGGCTGCTTTCAAAGGTGGCACTACCTCTCATAGGATAGGATAAACCTTTGACGAATTGGAGTAGAATGTTCTGGGTGGATATATCACGCAGACCTTGCACCTGGATCTACCACAGATTATGACCCATGTGGCATCAGGTTGCTAGTGGGAATGGCATAGGGATGAATGAAGATACTGTGTAGGTTGGGTAGGCAGTATAATACTATTTATTTCCAAGCACTATAATATGTTTCTCCAGCCTGGCATGATGCTGGGTGGTGAGGAGAGTGCTCTTTTGCACCTGGTTATTAGGGATTGGTGAGGGGATTAGGGGTGTGTGAGGATGTGGTGTGGGAAATCTGTTTGGTGGCTAGTTTTGGGGAAATGGCACTTAACTGTTAAGACTTTTTTGATATCTTCAGCATACTGTGCAAGGGAATTCTCCTCACCGCTAACCACGAATGGCCAGACTATAAGGGTACAATTTCCTAGTGCAGTCTCAATCTCTGCTTAACCCCCTTGCACCCACATCCCTACACTAATAGTCACACCTTTCTCTGTTCACCCCTCTCAATCCACTTCCCCATGTCACACACTTATAACAGTGCCTGTACCTCTACTACTCGGTATGTTGCTTCCTTCACTCATAAATTATTTATATTCTGTCAGAACTTTCCACACAATATTTCAGTTGTTAAATGTCTCCCCTCTGTCCTGATCTTCATGTTGTCTGTTCATTATTGCTGTCTTGTAAGTTACACCTGCTTTCTTTCTCCCACATAGTCCACCTGTATATTTTCCTTCTTTTACTCCTACTATTATGATAGTACTTCAAATCAACACATTTTTATTTCATTTCTGCATAGATGACTGTGTTGTCCTGCCTCAAGGTAGAAAATAAGTGCACATCTTGCTCCTAATGTGCTTTGCTGATTCACATTTTACCAGTAATTAAAAAATAATTTGTAAAAACTGAAGCCTAAAGGAACAGAGGTTTCTTACCACAAAGGACTTGCAGTTCTTCATTCTTCGAGTATGTCAAAGCTGCAGCAAGAGCCTCTCTCCAGCTTTCAATTTGACATGACTGCATTACTTGTGTCCAATCTTCAGTAACAACAGCTGAAATGAGTGATGATAGTGGGCCTTTTGACTGCTAAACAGAGGGAAAACAATCATATTTCTTAGTATCTCCCATTCCAAATACAAATCTGAAATTATATAAAAAATTACAAAATAAACGCAAAATGATTCTAAAATATGCGAGCAAGAATACTAAATTCAATCAGAAAATTAGTTACGTGTTCTATAGAACATTTTCATGATGAACATTATGGTGTGAAATGTGCCAAATGAAAAAACATAGAAAACACATTACCAAAAAACATTTATGTGGTTACATGTTAGACACTTACAGGGTTTTTCTGTCAAAATGACCAATTATTTGAAAACACTTCTGCTGTCTATAACTGATTTTACTTCCAAGGGGAGGTTGTCAAATAGTTTTACAACTGCACAGTTCACTCCTTTCTGTGCCAAAGTTAGAATCACTGAAGAATAATGCAGATAATTTTTTCTTCTTAGCTTTGTACTTGTGAATACCTTTATTACTCTCAAACTCAGAGCTAATAAATTTCATAAGTTAACATATGTACTCTGAAGCTGTGGTTAATATCCCTAGTTGCTTAAAGAGATGCCTGCAACTGTACAGGTGTGAACCCATACATAATTCTAATTACTTTCTTTTGGGCAATAACTACTTTTTCCCTAAATGAGGTGTTACACCAGAATATAATCCTGTAAGGTATCAGTAAATGAAAATACGAAAAATATGTTAACTTACTTACTTCTAACCCCCAAAGTTGGAAATTATTCTTATGACAGAAATAACCAAAATGAACCATTTCACCAGATCTACAAAGTACTATATGGCTTTTCCAGTTTAAGTCAATAATGCACAAAGTTGAATGGTCTGATGGGTTTCAACATGTTCTTGAAATTTTGGTATTTAGTTATCATTATTTTATTCAGGGGTAAGGATTTCGGATCATCACCAACATACTACTGAAGTTTTCTTTATCTGCTTGCTGGATGTGCAATGCTGATACCTGTAGACCACATTGGCTGCTTGGAGGAAAACACAAACAACAGATTGCCAGTACATGTAGGTACTAATGCTTGCATTGCTATATAAAATACTCAATATTCTTTCTTTGGTCTCCAATGACATTGGATAAAGAATGCCCAAAGCTTAGAGTAATAAAAGTTTGGCATTGTCAACCAGCCCCTAATTTTGGAAACCCAGCTTGACTAAACCTAAAACCAGTCTTTGACAACTTCCCACCCATGAAGATGAAGGGGTAGGTCAGAGTGAGGAGTGTAATTTAAGAAATGTCATAGGTAACTGAGCAATACTCCTCTAAAATATTACCATCTATGGTCTAGGACCTGTGCTCTTACAGAAATCTGTGACAGCAAATCTCTTTTCCAAAGAATCATCAATTGCATCTGGCATTTCTTTTAACTAAAAATAAAATTCTGTAACATATTCTCAGCTTCATAAGAAACAATTTCTAAAATTTGGACAGTTATGATTTGAAATACAGTTGCCTCTCTTGAGGCAGCAACTACAAAAGCCACTGAATAATAATACTGAGGTCTCTTCGGAAGAAAAATTCACATGTCACTTCACTATGTTATAATTAGAGAGAAGAATCTTTAAAAGGCAGGACAGAGCACATTAATCTCTGTTAGTTTTGATCCCACAAAGAGATGGAAGATATTAAGGCAAGTGTCACCACTAACTTGAAAGGATATTGTAATCTTGTATCTTCAGTCACCTCAAAGGAAGGTATAGAAATAAATACACAAGGAAACAAAATATCAGTGTCTAAGAGAGCAAGAAATTCATTTTCATAGTTTTGTTCAATATTATTTCAATATGAACAATTAACACTCATAAAAATAATCAAATATGAAGAAACACTGAAGATCTTTTTTTGCTTTAATTTCACTTATTTCTTTCCAATCAACTGCAACACTTGCCTGGAAGTATTTGTACTGTGTCCGTGCCAGCAAATCACTTCCTCCTGTCATGGCAAGAATAATAGCATCAGCCATTCGTCCATCTTCAAGACACAAGTCAACAGCAGCTTCTATATTGCCAATCAACAGTGCTTGAGAAATCAATCCATTTATGTCTGAAAAAAGCAAATAATTATAACAGTCCACCGACTTCAATCAATCATTTATACAGGGATGTAGAAGTGAAATAGGTGCACAACAGCTCACCATCACCAACTGATATCTTGAATGGTGAAGCCGGTGGTGTAGGCCTGCTGGCAGTATTTGAGGCAGCTGCAGCGATAGCATCAAAGGCTGCAGCAGCAGCATCACCATCTGGAGGCTGAAAGATGACAAAAAATATCACACAATGTCTGAGGCCTATTTAGGCTCATTAATACAAAAAACTATTATGATCATTATCTTTTTGTCATTTGTTATGCCATAGTTTACATTAGAAAAATTAGAAATTCTGTGTATGTGTACTTATATGAAATTGGTAACTTTACATTTATAATAAACTGGAATCTTCATATTGAAAACTATATTCAATTTATAAAAAGGTGTTAACACAATTTTCATTCTTCTCTTTATTTATTTTGCTGTCCACCCTCTCAATGTCTTCAGCTAGGGGGGAAAACCACCCTCATCAATGTGTTCTGCTATGTTCCTTTAACAATTATTTCTTCTTTATTTTTTTCTGTTTAAAGATCTAAACACTACTTCCAGGATTGCTGAGAATAGCTTTGGTGGTATGAAATTTCCTCATCTGACTCGTTTCAGTTTTAAATTTTCCTCTACCCTGATGAAGTCTGACAGAAGCTGTGTCATTGACTTGCATAGTCTTCAGTATACTGCTTCTAAAATCTTATTTTTCTTTTCTCTCTGATGAGCCATGTAATAATTTTCTTTGGATACAAGGTCTGTTGTGACCCATTATTGTCAAACCCAAAAACATTAATGCAAAAACAAGCAACTTGAACTGACGATTACAACATTTGGTAAATAAGTGACCACTGCGCATTACTAAAGCCGATTATTATTTTAGTCTGAACTGATTTTTACACAGAGTTGAGTACATAATCTAGTACGAAAAGTTGTAAACAAAAAATGTTAAAATAGAGAGAAGTTAGAAGAAAAATCATTCCTACTGAATGGAACAAATTGAGCAAGCTATAGTAGTAAAGTAACTGTGGCATACCTAGAAGCAGTAAAGCACAAGGGTATGATTTAATCAGTATCAGTGCACAATGTTCAAAAGATATAAAATAATATTATAATACATGGCAGAGAGCAGTCATAACTCTTTCTCACAACCATAAGGAGCTAATCAAGGCAGAAATAGCATTCACTGAGTCCAAGAGCCTAAAATTAAAAAAAAAAAAAATAATAATAATAATAATAAAAGCATAAGATCCGCAAACCCTGACTAGTAATGGAGACAGAAATAAAAAAAATAGTTGCTGAGCAATGGTTTTTCAAACAAGTACATCTAAAGATCAATCATTTTATGAGCTTCATAAAGCATCTGCAAAATTTGGTAAATACTCTCACAAACTATCAACTATTTCAAAACTGAAAATAAATTAAGACACTACAAAACATTTATCAAAAGAAACAAAGCTGCCACATACCCGAAGGCCAATTTGAATACTACAGCTGACTAAAATCCCTCCAGCCACCCAAATGGAAATAAATATTACAGCACCAAAAGCACTTGTGATTATGTTTGCCAATATCCACATCAGTGGCACTTCAACTACGCAACAATTTCAAGTGATACGCCACCATAGCAGCCTGGATTCTGGGTCATGTTTTAGCATATTAACAGCATGTGATCAGATACACAACCAGAGGAATGAGCCAGCATAGGCAGTTCATTGTCTGGTGTTAAATTGTGCCATTCTTCTGCCAGACATGCCATAATTACCTAGAATTAGTCACTACAGCTACCCCTTACAAGATGAATTCTCTCAGGATACAAAACTTAAAATTTTCACAGCCTATTTGGTAACTTCTTTACCATATTCTTTGTGCCACTGGAGAGAATCTGGAAAGGAAGGGCACTATTCGTCTCAATAGAGACTGACCATCATTGTGTATTATTTGCAGAGATAAAGTGTTAAACACTTTTGATACTGACTGCTGTAGGACCTTGCCTGGTCAGATGCTCAGATGACATCTTTCACTTGCTTTTAATAAGCTATATGCCCCCCCCCCCCCCCCCAAAAAAAAGTTGGGATAAGTAAGAAATTTAATCTGTATAAGGAGATTGTTACAGTGTAAAAGTCAAGCACTGGCACAACAGTTAGGAATGTACAACAGAGAGGGCTGCGAGACGAAGTCAGCCAGTAGTACGCTGACTGACCCCTCTCTAGGACGACACGGAGACAGCAGCGGCCTCTACGTGAGGAGGATGTAAGTGCCACACCACCTGGCCACAGCCCAGTTGAAGTCTAGCGACTTAGGAACTGTATAATTTCTCTTGTATTAGGAATTTCATATACTGAGAGATTGTCTTATATTGTCTGTCACCCATTGCTTGCGGCAAATCACTGTAAATTCTTAAAGTTAAGTATTGTCATTTATCTTACTGTAACAAAAATTCATTCTCACGATTTGCTTGAATTGTTATCCAGTGATCCAAGAAGCAGGTTTCCTAGGCACCCCATATTTGATGAGGAGGCAGGACTCAACAGAGATGGTTTGGACATAGTGTACTACACATGCATGTCTATTTTACTGGTAAGACACAGTGTGAGGAAAGGCGTAAGTGTGGCCTCTTTAGCTTCTTTGACAAGGTAGATTCTCCTGAGAAAATCTGTATGTCACTTTGGATGGTGATTTCATACTCAATGCCACACCACTGTACTATGCCTACTGTCCATTCACAATAACAGTCAAAAGCCTAAATGTTTACATGGTAGTTATGACAACACACACTAAACCCAAATATTTTCATTTAGTGACACTAAACAGCAAGTGTTCTGATGCATCAAAATATGTGAATACAAGTGCATAAGACTTAAGTTGCAATGATCGTCATAGCTGTCAGCAAAGTTTTGGGACTGTATTTCAAAAACATATTGCCTGGATACAGTTGTTCAGAATGTCACACTTCTTTATAAGAGGCTCTCAAAAAGAAATGAGCTGGAGGCATAATTACAGAAACCAGTACCTGTATATTAGAAGTATTGACCGTGGCTGTTAACACACTTGTCCCACTATGACACAAGGCCGTGAATGGCTGTCTCATAAAATTCCCGGGGCTGTAATGGTAAACATTCCCACACATACAGGTGGATGTCGTCGTCTAAGGTGAATCGTTCGGCCCCTCAGAGCCTTTTTAAGGGGAACAAAAATGGTCCCCTTCTGATTCACTTCCTGCAGTACAGGACAGGACAACAGTGTATGCCCAGCGTTAGTCACAAACTTTGACCACCCTTCGCCAAGCGGTCAAATCAAAACGACCAGGCAATCTCACCCATGGGGCCATTCTGCTACACAACAATGCAAAGCCTCATACTGCCAACACAGTCACAGCACTCCTACAGAAATTCAAATGGGAGATTCTCGGCCACCATCCGTGTAGTCCGGACCTCTCCCCCTGTGGTTACGTCATTTTTGGCTCTCTTAAAAAGGCTCTGAGGGGGCAAACGATTCACCTCAAACTACAACGACGTCCAGCTGTATGTATAGAACTAGTTAACATCGCAGCCCCAGGAATTTAATGAGACAGCCATTCACCGCCTTGTGTCACAGTGGGACAAGTCTCTCAACAGCCAGGGTCAATACTTCTAACATAAGGTACTGGTGCAGGTACAAGTACAGGTACAGGTACTGGTTTGTGTAACTATGCCTCTGGCTCGTTTCTTTTTGAACTCTCCTTATAGATCCCAGCAGTACCTGGGTGTAAAAATTACGAACAACTTCAGTTGAAAAGACCACATAGACAATGTTGTGCGGAAGGCGAGCCAAAGGTTGCGTTGTATTGGCAGGACACTTAGAAGATGCAACAAGTCCACTAAAGAGACAGCTTACACTACACTCGTTCGTCCTCTGTTAGAATATTGCTGCGCGGTGTGGGATCCATACCAGGTGGGACTGACAGAGGACATCGAAAGGGTGAAAAAAAAAAAAAAAAAGAAAAAGAAAAAAAGGGCAGCTCGTTTTGTATTATCACATAATAGGGAGAGAGTGTGGCAGATATGATACGCGAGTTGGGAGGTAAGTCATTAAAGCAAAGACATTTTTCGTCGCGGCGAGATCTATTTACGAAATTTCAGTCACCAACTTTCTCTTCCGAATGCGAAAATATTTTGTTGAGCCCAACCTACATAGGTAGGAATTATCATCAAAATAAAATAAGAGAAAGCAGAGGTCGAACAGAAAGGTGTAGGTGTTCGTTTTTCCACTCGCTGTTCGGGAGTGGAATGGTAGGGAGATAGTATGATTGTGGTTCGATGAACCCTCTGTCAAGCACTTAAATGTGAATTGCAGAGTAATCTTGTAGATGTAGATGTACTGGTTTGTGTAATTATGCCCCTGGCTCGTTTCTTTTTGAACTCTCCTTATAGATCTCAGCAGATATTGAACTTATTCTGGACACTTTCTCACGAGACGTATCAGATTCATTATGTATGATGATAACACTAAATAGTTAGAATATCCATGTCTTTCAGTAATCAGTACCAATTAATGTGTACCTAAATCAAGGGGTCATGGTACACATTCCAATAATACATCCAATAACTTTTGACTTTGTATCACGAGGTATGAAAGAACTATCTACTGCTCAAATACTGATTCTATACCGATAATACGGCTACTGATCTTTAATTTAAGATTTGTGCAGTCACTAAGTCACATGGCATAATCCCCTTTCTTTTCTGAAGGCTCCTATAGCTGTGAGAATATCTCTATATGAAGTATGTATGTGTAATAATTGTCTCTCGTCTGTTAGGTTTGTGAGTATATGTTTGACATGGTCGATTGCTTCTACACAGAAAGAGAGACTACATGGTTTCATGCAGCGAACAGCAGCAAATACACACAACACTACCAAATCTTTAAAGCTACAAAAACTGGTACCAGATTTAAACTACAAAAAATAGCCTTGCAGCATTATTTACAATATTTAAAAAGGTTGAGTGCAAGATAACAAAGTTACAATGAAAGAAGTGATAAATATGACTCAAAAACTGTTGAAAATTGACACAAACTTTTTCTTACCAAACCATTTGCTCGAGTTTCCTCCAATCCCTCAGCATCAGGTAGAGTACCATTCTAAAAATGCATTCAAACTGCTACAGTAATCAGAGCGAATGGATCTATTTAATTACTATTTAAAAACATCAAACAAACTACTGAGGCCCCAGGTACATAAATCTACTCCAGGAATGCTATTAACACAGTGTATCATCTTAAATGGTCCAAGCAAAGATGCCAATATTAAATTGTTGCAGCCTGGCTCTTACAAGACCCTGAAACCTTACCGAAGTTACTATAACATTCTGTGAGCCTTTCAAAAACTTGATAAGTGATCATTGGTCGTAACTAATACACTTTGTATTTACACTGAAGCACCAAAGAAACTGATGTAGGCAAGCATATTCAAATACAGACATATGTAAACAGGCAGAATACAGCACAGCAGTTGGCAATGCCTATATAAGATAACAAGTGTCTCGCGCACCTGTTAGGTCAGGAACTGCCACTACAGCAGCAGATTATCAAGATTTGAGTAAGTTTGAACCTAGTGTTATACTCAGCGCATGAGGGATGGGATACAGCATCTCTGAGGTCACGATGAAGTGGGGATTTTCCCGTATGACCATTTCACGAGTGTACTGTGAATATCAGGAATCCGGTAAAACATCAAATCTCCAGCATTACTGTGCCCAGAAAAATATCCTGCAAGAACAGACCAACGACAACTGAAGAGAATTGTTCAACATGGCAGAAATGTGACCCTTCTGCAAATTGCTGCAGATTTCAGTGCTGGGTCATCAACAAGCGTCAGCGTGCGAACCACTCAACGAAACATCATCAATATGGGCTTTCGGAGCCAAAGGCCTACTCATGTACCCTTGATGACTGCATGAAACAAAGCAGTATGTCTTGCTTGGGACAGGCAACACTGACATTGGACTGTTGATGACTGGAAACATTTTGCCTGGTCAGAACAATCTCGTTTGAAATTGTATCAAGTGGAGTGATGTGTACGAGCATGGAGACAACCTCATGAATCGATAGAACCTGCATGTCAGCAGGGGAGTGTTCAAGCTGGTGAATGTTCTGTAATGGTGTGGGGGCATGTGCAGTTGGAGTGATATGGGACTCTCAATACGTCCAAACACAACTCTGACAGGTGACACATATGGAAGCATCCTGTCTGATCACCTGCACTCATCCATGTCCATTATGCATTCTGACAGACTTCAGCAATTCCAGCAGAACAATGCAACAACCCACACGTCCAGAGTTTCTACAGAGTGGCTCTAGGAACACTCTTCTGAGTAAACACTTTGAATGACCAGCAGACTCCCCAGACATGAACATTATTGAGCATATCTGGGATGCCTTGCAGCCCGCTTTTTAGAAGAGATTTCCACCCCATCATATTCTTACAGATTTATGGACAGCCTTGCAGGATTCATGGAGTCAGTTACCCCAGCACTGCTTCAGACATTAGTCGAGTCCATGCCACAATGCCTGCAAACTTGCAGGGGCCCTACACGATATTAGGCACAGGTATACCAGTGTCTTTGGCTCTTCAGTGTATAATTCACTTGTGAACTCTCATTTTACAGTAACAGAGAGCACAAGTTTGTTTCCCCGAGTTGGATGCGATTAGTGTCTACAAAAAAGTTGAAGTAAGCTTTGTTTTGCGGAAACAGAGGGCACCATCTTTTTACCAAACTGGGGACAACTCGCACTGAAACATGGAGATACAGAGAATGGACTGGGATTATTTTCATCCTGTAATGATGCTGTTAGCACCTGGATTAAGTGAGTTATAGCCCGCCTCAATAAAGAATTAACTGCATAGTTTTGCAAATGGAGGGACTGAAGCACATGGGTCTGGGAAAATGATTAATGTGGGTTTTAATGTGGGACTACCTACATGAAGGAGAGTTCAAAGCAATGTCAAAGGGATTACAAAGATTCAATAGCTGGCAGAATACTATTTCTCTAGATGATAGAATGATTTCATGTAATGTATCTGTTATTTCACAATAAGACTCACTCAAGTCATCAAGGAAGTTTCAGTACAGAAAGGGTATAAGGAAAGTGAAAGTAAACTTATTGAAAGCATCTGAATCAGAGTACACATTCAATTTTAAGTCTAAGGTTACATGGGGGGGGGGGGGGGGGGGGGGGGGGGGGGAGGGAATTAACACTGTGGGGGGCAGCATTTCTCAAAAGTACAGCTTGTGCTGTTTATTTAGTGGACTTACGTGATAAAAAAGTATACATATGTCCATCAGATCAACATCAACAAACGTAGTATGGGTTATGGACAAATATCATTTTGCTCACAACAGACAACGAGTTCAGTGGTTCCAGAAAATTATGAAGTTTTGACTCACCATGAAATTAGGCAATGAAGTGTTGACTGTTTTCTCTTCTCTCTCTCCCCCCCCCCCCCCCCATTCATTTAAGTTTCTCATAACAACAGAAAACAAATTCATTTTAAGAATAATTATATAGGTTACAAAAGATTCAAATTTCAGTCTTTTGTATGGAAATCTGCAAGAATTGTCCACCGAGTTATTTCTTATATTGATCGCACTTTTGTATAACTCACATTACATTTCTTTGTTATATGAGGTTTTATGTCAAAATATTATCATAAGCTTTATATATCAGAATCTTGAGAAAATTTGCATACATAAGGGTGTATTTAGGATGACAAGTTACTTTCTCATGTTCACCCCATAAGTATGCCAGATAGTGTAAGCTACCCATTAATTTTAAGTCCAAAAATTATATGAATTGCCTGTGTCATGCTCCATATCATCATGTGTCACTTTGCTTTGGGAAACAGTTCCCATTTGGGTGTTATAGCATTAGAAACTTGTATATTGTGTATGTCTGCTCTATTGATTATTTGAATCCTGTCCACTGCTGTGTGTCACACTGCAACAAATTTCGGGCACTCAAGACATTGTTTGATTGTGTACTCCAAATTGTAATTTGCACATGCAGTTAGCACTTTTAACAGTATAGATTAAAGCTTGGAGTTGGTTGTTATTGTCCAGTTTATCACTTTGTACGTTGTTGATATGGTGCCTCCTGGTATTATTTTCATCACTAAATTTTTCTGCATGATTTTCCAATTGTGCGGCAATCTGAAACAGATCATAGCCTACCTCTCTTACAACACCAAGAAGCTCCTTACTTAACTGAGTCAACTGACCGTTGTTTGACTATACCTATCTCCAAATTTTTTCGTTGTTGGTAACCTGTTCCAGTTTCACACATTTTGCCATTAGATGAAGTAGACACTCCTCTTCTATCACAAATATTGTTAATATTACTTTTACTTTCATACAAACAACCCTTATTACAAAGACAACACAACTTACAGCCAAGAGATTTCATTAAATATATTTAGTGGTTGTTTTGAACAAAGGAAACAAGTTTATCATCTTCCCTCAATGTAGTTTCATTTCCAAATATCTTTTTCTCTAAAGAACACCTGTAAATGTGCTGAACTGACATATGATAATCATTAGAAACACAAATTTGGACGAAGTACATGAATATGCAAGACGAGATAGAAAGTAAAAATGAAAGAAATAAAGATTTAGTCAATTACAAGTCTAAATGAGAAAGTGAACTTGCCAGAGTAAACAGGTCACACCAGTCAGCACAGATTATGAACCACTTTAACGTAATTGCAGTTTATTATTAATTATCTTTTATCTACATGAATCTCATTACACCTTAGAACAGAAAACCCCAGATGGAATAACAAAAATGAAATGGAGTGCTATCACTACATAGAGGAGGTGTTGTGCAGCAGACAGGCACATTTAAAAGTCAACTAAGCTAGTCTAAGCTTGTAATTCTTCAGGCTTTCCCAGCAATCTAAGGACATCTTGGGTTGTCGGGTGTTCTACCGGATATCAGCATCGTACTTGCATGATATTTCGGTAGCCTAACTCATTACCTTCATCAGTTGCGACCTGAGACTATAACTCGAGTAGACCTGGTCCAGTATTTATGCCTGTGGCCTTCCCTCTTCACCAGGCACTCAATCTGCGGTCCGCGCATGCTCGCTGTGGTCTTCTGGAGCATTGCCGTTCCCTTTTCCATCCGCTGCAGTCCTGGGTGTTCTCTTTGCGGTGGGGAATGTCAAGGACGACATGGGTTTACGGAAACAAGGGATTTATAATATACTTTGCCAATGTGGCATGTCCCACATTGGCCAGACAACAAGAACAGTAGATATCAAATGAAAGGAACATCAGAGGTACACCCAATTAAGACAAGCAACAAAATTAGTCATTGGTGAAAACTGCCTAGAACTACGTCATCCCACGAATTATGAAGAAACCAAGTATCTAGCACAGACGCCCAGATTTTGGGACAGTGTTATAAGGGGTTAATATAGATAAAAGTGACCGATAATCTCATGAACCATGACACAGGGTACCAGGTACATAGAGCCTGGGATTCTGCTCTGGAATTGCTGAAGAAGCAACGTGGACAGCTACAGCACTCCACAAACAGAATAACTGAAGGTGTGGACATGAAGAACGATCCCCATACAGAGTTCCACGTGCACCGGACCGAAGATGGAACATCCAGAGTCAGGACCGACAGGCGCGGACTGCAGAGGGAACATCTCAAACCGCAGTGGACCAAAAATGGAATGGCAACACTCCAGCAGATCACAGTGAGTGGAGTTGATGACAGAGGGAATGCCTGGTACCACAGACAGGATTCCAAATGCACCAGAACGAAGATGGAACACCCAGGAGAGGGCCTGGCAGGTGCGGACCACAAAGGGAAACACCCAGGACTGCAATGGACGGAAAAGGGAATGGCAATGCTCCAGAAGACTGCAGCGAGCAGGTGCGGACCGCAGAGGGAGCGCCTGGTGAAGGGGGAAGGCCACAGGCATGAATACTGGACCAGGTCCACTCGAGTAGTAGTCTCAGGTCGCACCTGATGATTGTAACGAGTTACGCTACTGAAATATCGTGCAAGTATGATGCTGATGTCTAGTCTGAGCTTAGTTTACTTTTCAATGTACGGTACTTAAAATGTGATTGTCTGTTAAGTGACTCCTCTACTTGGTATCATTTCACTGTTGATTATACAACTTACTACACTTAACACTGAAAAGAGTAAAATATTTACATGCTACTGGAATGAAATTTTCAACTCTGCAGCAGAGTGTGCACTGATATTAAACTTCCTATCAGATGAAAACTGTGTGCCGGCCCAAGACTCGAACTTGGGACCAATGCCTTTTGCGTGCAAGTAAAAGTTGCAAAGGTAGGAGATGAGGTACTGGCAGAAGTAAAGCTGTAAGGATGGGGTATGAATCATGCTTGGGTAGCTCAGTTGGTAAAGCACTTTCCCGTGAAAGGCAAAGATCTCAAGTTCAAGTTTCAGTCCAGCACACAGTGTTAATCCGCCAAGAAGTTTCATGTCAGAGCACACTCCACTGCAGAGTGAAAATTTCATTCAGGAAACATTCCTCAGGCTGTGGCGAAGCCATGTCTCTGCAATATCCTTTCTTCTCCGAGTGCTAATTCCACCTTCCAAACTTCATACAAGCCCTTCTGCGAAACTTGCAGGAGATGAGGGGCTGGTGGAAGTAAAGCCATGAGGACAGGTTGTGAGCCATTCTTGGGTAGCTCAATCAGTAGTGTACTCGCCCGCAAAAGGTATAGGTCCCGAGTTCGAGTCCTGGTACAGCACACTATTTATATGCTACTGAAGAATAAGTATGAAGAAGACCTTAATGAAATCCAGTTTTCATCTAACAAACAAAACTGCATTATACTTACTTCTCGTCCAAGAGCTGCCATCCTGTCATTCAAGCCATCAAGCATTGGGCTGGATCTTGCATTAGCAGGTTTTCCAAATTTGCTAAGCTGCAAAAAAATAATTATTTTCAGCACCTTTGTCTAAGCAGTTGCAAACGTACATGCACATTGATTGTATGGACTTATAATACAACTTAAAACAGTCCTGGTGGCCTATTAAAATAAACCGTGTGTGTTTCAGAATTCTAAAAATAACTTCTTAGTTGTTATATTAAAAACAAAGATTCCAAGACTGACCAAGCGAAAAAGCGTCGGTGGACAGGCACAATAAAACAACACACAAACACACACACAAAATTTCTAGCTTTCGCAACCAATGGTTGCTTCTTCAGGAAAGAGGGAAGGAGAGGGAAAGACGAAAGGATGTGGGTTTTAAGGGAGAGGGTAAGGAGTCATTCCAATCCCGGGAGCGGAAAGACCTACCTTAGGGGGAAAAAAGGATAGGTGTATACTCGCGCGCACACACACACATGATGGATGGGCGCGCGCGCGTGTGTGTGTGTGTGTGTGTGTGTGTGTGTGTGTGTGTGTGTGTGTGTGTGTGTGTGTGTGCGCGCACGCGCCTCTAAGGTAGGTCTTTCCGCTCCCGGGATTGGAATGACTCCTTACCCTCTCCCTTAAAACCCACATCCTTTCGTCTTTCCCTCTCCTTCCCTCTTTCCAGAAGAAGCAACCATTGGTTGCGAAAGCTAGAAATTTTGAGTGTGCGTTTGTGTGTTATTTTATTGTGCCTGTCCACCGGCGCTTTCCCGCTTGGTAAGTCTTGGAATCTTTCTTATTTTTCCCATGTGGAAGTTTCTTTCTATTTTATTTACTTCCTAGTTGTTAAATAGAATAGGTGGAATAAGCATTGCTCTCATTATTTACAGAATAAAGGTATTTCATGCCACATTCAAAGAAGTCTAGAAGCTTGAAGAACCATAAATACAGTTAGGTATAATTATGAGGCACAAATGCAACCTAATGTGATTAAAATAGAGTAATTACGTCAAAATCATTACACTTGTGCAATTTCTGAAGATGCAGGAAAATGGATTACAAGAACGTCATTCAAAAGCAGAAAAATGGGTCTAGACTCCTACATTCAGTGACTAAATATAAGCAAATAATTTAAGAATAATGATAACTTGCCAAATAGCAAAGGCACTGAGCCATCTGAAAGCACATCAACAAGACCAAGAACTTTGCTAGCTTTTGGACAATTTTTTTTTCCCCGAGCTTTATGGTATACATATAGCCAAAAGCTATGAGCCTTTTGCCAACTCAACACAAATGCTATTTAGTGAGCTGTTATCTTTATTCTTTAAATTATTCACCGGGAATTTAAATTACCACAAAAAACCAATTTTTTCCGTCAAAGTTATGGTATGCATTTCCCACCTGTTTTAGTAAATATTGATTTGACAATTTCTAAAGTAACATTCTGTAAAATACAAATATGATATGGAAAGTTCTGATAGAACATACATCATTCGGAAGTGAGGATAGCAGCTCCCTGAATAACAGTCACATAAAGACATTGACAGGCACACAAAACAGAATGAAAACAGACAGCTCGCATTCAGACAAATTGTGTGTGTGTGTGTGTGTGTGTGTGTGTGTGTGTGTGATTAATTGCATTCTGTAAAATATTCTGAACTGTTGCAAACAAACGTGATAAGGATATCCCATTCTGAGAAGATGGGCATGTGCTACAAGGGCCATGTTCAGATCACACACAATACAGGTTCGGGCACAGTTTTGTCAATATTTTTAACTCTTTGGCAAGAGAATTTATTTATTTACTTTGCACACCTTAAGAGCTATGAGCATTTGTTCAGCTAGAAGAGATGTGCTCCACAGTAGTGAAGATGAACGAGTGCTCATATACCTCTTAACTCGATTTCGTTAAATTTCATCATAAAAGCACAGAAGGCTGAGAAATTCTTAACACCAAGCATTCTAACCGAAAGCAATTTTCCTGCATGCACATATTTTATGCCAATTATGGTTTACCTTCATGAACACCTTTCTCTTCGTGGTTGATTTTGACACATAGCACATGTGCTATAACACTATATGAAACATATCTTGTTGTTAGAAAGAGAGAAAGAGAAATATCTATGGCAACTGTGTAATGTACATAAACTAGGAGTACTCCCTATGAGGATATACAGAGACCATCTTTTTCATTGCATTTCGGAAGCCTCGAGTTATACAATTTAGATAGCTGAACGGAAAAAATACAATAAAAAGATTGTAATTGTGTAACATTTCTGGTCATTTTTTCATCTTCAAAAAAGAGTAATATATGTTGTGAGAAAAAAAACATATAGAATACAAAAAATACAATATGTACAGACGATCAAACATGTCTCATAAAAGTTCATAGATGCCTACGCTGATCTATAACTTTCACAACAGTTTACATCCTCTTGCCTAAGAATAAAAAAATATTGTAAAAAGTGTGATCATTGTTGTATGCTCTGAGTGTTACCTATACAGGCCTCATACCACTTGCCAACCACAACAGTTAGTGTGGGCTTTTCTAATTATGTACATTTGTGACATTAAAATAACCAATTCTCTGATTTCTTAGAAACCATTAGATTGCAGATCTGATAGGTATAAATAAAATTTCCTAATTGTTGTGTGTTCTAACAATTCCATCTGATCCAAAATTGATTGCATGTAGTGGCACAGGCATTGTAACCTAAACATTTCCACAGGGGCAACTTTTGAGGGTTCCTAGACAAGTATCTCACAAATGCTCAAAACTGATGGGTTGCAAGGTCCGGCTCCTTCTTGTTAATCAGAAACAGCAGAATAAGGTTGGCGAACATAGTAACTAAAATGGAATGTTCACAATCTTTGGATGTGAATATTGATGAGGAACTGAAATGGATGCCTTAAATTACAGTTTGTAAATAATTTGATGAAGGCTAGTGAGATAGAATGATAGAGAAGCTATCTGTGGTCTCCTAAGAAAGTCATTCTCGATTTTGAATGTTCTAGCAAACCTAATTCAGGACAGCTAGATGAGGATTCGAAATAGACTATCTGATGACAAACTACACATCTAACTCAATAATTAATGGAAAATCTCATAAAGATGTGACGGGGAGGGTATATACTATATACCTCTTTACTTCTGTATGCATCCTCTTTGGTTAGAACCTGGCACAGTACTTACAGTAGAATATCTTTGGCTTCCCTCTGACAACCATGCCTCCATCCTTGCTACCCTCCCTGTTTTCCTTTCCGTGTTGCTTCGTAACCTGGGTTGTGAGTAACTAAATCCACTTTCCCTTCTTCCCTTTCTTTCCCCTCTCTCCTCCCTGATGAAGGAACATTTATTCCGAAAGCTATGAACGTAAATTTTTGGTTGTTTTTTTGTGTATCTATCGGCTGTACTGAGCTGAGGTAAGTACTGGCCAGCCCCTCTATCTCTTTGTTAGTATTTGCGACACATCTAACTCGTGTGCCTTATCACCTTCTGAGTAGAATAAAGAAATGAATACCACCCGTCAGTTAAACACGGGGTCCTGAAGAACCATCTAAAAATGCAGCAATGACAATCTGCACAGGTGCCTTTTTTCCTCTGACTTATTTTGTATCATGCTTTACAAATGTAGCCCAATATGTGGGATAAATCATTTGAATGGAAAAACTGTAGTTTCACACTAACTTCTGTATTTTTACCACTTCTGCCGAACTGCTTTACACTGATAACCTCTTCCTATTGTACAGTCATGATTTACAACATTTCATGTCAATAAGGACAGTTCCTTACTGACACTGTCTCTACCCCATTGTGTCACATTTAATTTACAAGTACTGATCATATTGTTGTCGCTACAAACTATTTTTGATTTTCAAATATAAAATAACAAGGAGTGAACTAACAAAATCAACAATTAGTACAGCATTAGCATATTCAAAATAGAAACAATTTTTTTTAAATTATGCACGAAAGTAACTTCCAAAATAAGGATAAAATTGGTATTAAAAACATTTACAAAACATTTAACTACAAATACATTTGGTGAAATGTCGATGTTTCCTTAATGCTTCTAATTTCACACAGCATCAAAGCATGCAGGGGCACATGCTTCCATGTTTTCTAATGTTAATTCAAAAGCAATGGAAAATATATATGTTAGAAAATGCTTTCCTTGATGGAATATCAATGGAGTCAAAATGTAACAGAAACCTTAACATTAAGTTCATCCGGCCTGAAACCGAGTAAGTCGAGAAACTCGGCCCTTGGGTTGCTCTCAAAACTAGCCCGAAGGAAGCTCCACACAGCCCTCTCATGTGCCGTGCTGCTGCTGGCCACTTTGGTCCTACAGTAGTCCACAAATTGCCCATACTGCAGAGCAGCCTCCAACTGGTTGGAACGAGCTACAATCTCTGGCTCTGTCACCACCCGGCACAAGTGCACAACACGTGACTGTTGCACTGGCTGCTGCTGTTGCTGCTGGGCTGGAAGAGCTTCATTTGCAAATGTGACCAATTTACCTCCAAACTGAAACAGAAGTGCACCAAAAACAATAATTTTTTTCCGTTTTATTCATACATGGTTATCTATGTACAACTTATGTAAAGTATCAAACGTCTATTTTCAGTTATCTTAAAGTAATTCTTGATTTGTCATTCACTATCATCTAAGTACAAACAAATTTGGTAAGTAACTGTCTGATAGCTAAATTCCTAGGGAGTACACAGCAAATAACATTTAGTATAGGGCACCTTATAGTTCTTTCATTTGTACTACAACAAATTATGAAGAAAATAAGCACATTTTCAGCTGCCCAAAAAAATAATAAATAAATAAAATTTTTAAAAAAATGGTTCAAATGGCTCTGAGCACTATGGGACTTAACAGCTGAGGTCATCAGTCCCCTCGAACTTAGAAATACTTAAACCTAACTAACCTAAGGATATCACACATATTCATGCATGAGGCAGGATTTGAACCTGCGACAGTAGCAGTCGCACAGTTCCAGACTGACGCATCTAGAACCGCTCGGGCAAGGCGGCCGGCTTCAGCTAACAAATCAATCACTTATTTTCATGGTGTCAAAAATGAAACCACATATAGATATGTTTTCTGCAGACAGAAATTGCTGGGTAGTTGCTCATGATTGTGTGTGTTATCAGCAAGATAAATGTTCTCCTTGATACAGTACTAGTGAAGAAAACCACATCTCAGACAGATGACATTTTCACACTGAGCAACATACGTAACCATCTACTCTATTTTATGTCATTCACTACATAGTGCAGTGTAATATAACATAGGACAAGTCACAGCAAAACGTTTCAACACTCATCAGATGTGGTACTTCTCTACATTTGCTCAGATATTAACCACATAACAAATTTTACTAAAGAGGTAGGTTTTGCAATTGCCCTCACCACAAACGAAAAAAAAAGAATCATTTAAAATCTGGCCTTATGAAATGTGTGTGCGAGAAACACCACTCAATGGTGGGTCCTCTACTCGAGAAAAATCAGATGGCAATTACCTATGGAGAGTCTGATGAACGCCATTTCATCTCATCTCAGTGTTCAGGAGGGATAAATTCAGAATCAGATTCTGAAATCAATAACTTAAGCTTGTCACTGCTCCCAACTTGAAACTCACAATAAATCTGCAAATTAGCTTGTAAACTCACAACTGAACAAGCAAAGCCTGTACAATGAGGAGGAGGATGTGTTCAGAAGAACCATTCAATAAGCCATCCAGGGTTAAAATGACTAATAGCATCTCAGGCAAACTTCAGATTAAAAGAAAGGCATTTATCACGAGATATTTGAACAACAAAGTCTGTTTAAGTGCTTCTTGCTAGGTTCAGTTACCAAGAGCAGACGAAACCTCATGATCTCTCTAAAGAGATGAGGGGTACACTTTTATTCTCCTCCTCCTCCATCTCCTCCTTTCTTCCTTACAGAAGCACACCCGAAACAAACATCTTTATTATGTCTTTTCCAAGATATTTGTCTATGCAGCTGGTAACTTCAGCTGTTACCCTCTGAATGAATCCATTGAACGAGACAGGAGAAATTGAACAGCCCTGTATCTTTAGCCTTCTTTAGTCTTCGCTAAAGAATTAATCATAAGGCAGGTATTGGTTCTCATGTGTCTACACCTCTTCTAAAGCCAAACTGGTTGTCCAGGATGATACTGCATCCACCACGTCTTCAGTCCTCCCTAGAATGATAGAAGTCAAGATCTTGGATGTATGAGTTACCAAACATGGCTGTATTACATGCACATTTATTTGCAGATGCCTTCTTTGGTATTGGCACTGTAATAATTGTTTTTTTTTTTTTAATTATATTGGGAGCTTCCTGGTTTTATATAACATGTATGAGTTGGAACAGTTCTCCATGTAGCTGTTTTCCAGTAGCCTTTAAGATTTCTACTGGTATATAATCAACCCCAGTAGCTTTCCCAGATTTTAACCGTCCATGACTGCAAGGTCACACTCTTTGCACAAGATATAATCTCCCTCTTCTTCCAGATCAACTTCCTCAGTGTTCTCCAGCTCTAAATCTTCATTATTTCCTGCATATAGATTTTCAAAGTATTATTGTCATCTTTGTACTACATCTTTTTGCTAATATAATACAAGAGTACATCAATAAGACCTTAGAACATCCAAGAGACGGCACTCACAGTACCGAAATGATTTGGTGGTAATAAGCATAATCTGTTGCTTCACGGCAAATGAAGTTGAAGCCGTATCCATCACTTAGTTTCATTGTTCCTATCAATTGAAGCAACAAGCTAGTGTTTATTTCTCAACGAGGAAAAAGTGAGTTTCAAGCAGTAATTTAACATTTCTATTTAAAAGAATTAACACTGAAAGATGTCAAAAAACTGAGTTAGATGAAGTTCACGGCACATCAGCTCCTGTGTTTATAACTATTTACAATTACATTAATGAGTTTAAATGTGGCCGCACATTCACAAAAGATGAACATTGTTCAGGACATATAGTGGAAGTTACCACTCCCAAAATAGTTGACAACCTCTACAATATGGTTTTGCCTGATCGACAAATCAAAGTGCACGAAATAGTTAAGGCCACAGGCCTATGGCAAGGTACAGAGTTTTCAAATCTGCACAGAAAAATTTGGTGTGAGAAAAATCTCAGCAAGATGAGTGCAATATTAGCTCTCAGTGGAGATTAAACACAACCGTGCTTTCCACGCTGAGGGTTTTTTGAAACTTTTCCATCACAATCCTGCCAAGTTCCTATGTCAGTATGTAACTGTGGACAAAATATGGATACACTACTATACTCCAAAGACTAAGGTAGAATCAAAACAGTGGGGTTTTGGGGGCAAACAGGCTCCGATGAAGGCAAAGATGGGGAAATTGATCAAGCAAGGTGATGGCCAAAGTTCAGTGGGATGCACACAGAATCATCCATGTCAATTACTTAAAAAAGGAACAAATAATAACTGGAGAGTTTAGTGCATCATTATTGCAAAAGGTGGGGTTAAACCATCCTCATTTGAAAAAGGAAATCATCATCTTCCATCATGACAATGTCCCAGAGTACAGCTGTACAGTTTTCATGGCCAAAATTATGGAATTACTAGTTTGAATTATTGCAACTTCAGTCGTATTCACAGTATTCGGGCCCAGTG
The DNA here is from genome assembly GCF_023897955.1 of Schistocerca gregaria. NCBI lineage: Eukaryota > Metazoa > Arthropoda > Insecta > Orthoptera > Acrididae > Schistocerca > Schistocerca gregaria. Next base: position 105,538,989 of record NC_064921.1, on the reverse strand, counting down.
ATTTTTTATTTCCAAACTTGAAAAATGGCTTGGTGAATGGCAGTCACATTGAACCGACAGGTCACTGCCCACATATGCCTATTTTGCAGACCTTACAAGATCCTACTTTTGCAGATGGCTTAAAGAAGTTGAGACAATGCTTGGAAAATTATACAGAGTTAAAACGAGTTTATGCTGAAAAATTTTTTAAAAAAATCTCAAAATAATCAGTTTTTCTATCTTTTTATAAGAATTTACTGAATGACTCTCATACTATTCCATATTCATTTTGGACTCCACTGTATTTTATTCATCTACTTTCGGAGAAATGCGAATCTGATTTATAGGCACATTTCAGCTTCCCTACCTTAATTACTTCATTCACATTTTTTGCATTGATCCTCCAACACTTACAGGATCTATACATGGTAGCAGTTTACTATTTGCTTCAGTATCATCCCAACAAAGCTACTGAAGTTAACACTAAGATCTTGCTTCAGTTTTATGATGGTTTCTTCCCAGAGTTGGGCAACTGATAATATGGTTAAATGAAGGTAACTACAATTTTTCTTAAATTCTGTCATAAGGTGCCTTATCATGTTCTAAAAAGTATTGCTATAACTGCATGTTGTGTGCTGACAATGCAGAATCCACCTCCAGCATGAAGGAGTAAGAGTTGTATGCTTGGGCCATGCTGAGCCAAAGTCTCAGGTGCCCTGCTCCATTCCCACCTGGCTCTGATGGACTGTTAGATCTTGAATTGCTTTGGCAATAATTGCAGAAAAAATAGCCACTGCCGACTACACTGTCTCCTAGGTGGGTCTGGGGACTGACATTCTACATTACAATGCTAATCTAATACCTTGCCTGAAATCTTAAGAGTGATTTCCAATACAACAGCAAACACACTATACCACAATTTATTGATATCATCAACTCACATCCTCCCCTACATCTCAGATACAGAGTGAGAATTATGGTGGTTAGGCACTGTATAAGAATCATAAAAGAAGGTTGTATACATGGAAGACTCCTGGAGATACTAGAAGGTATCAGATAGATTATATAATGGTAAGACAGAGATTTAGGAACCAGATTTTAAATTGTAAGACATTTCCAGGAGCAGATGTGGAATCTGACCACAATCTATTGGTTATGAACTGTAGATTAAAACTGAAGAAACTGCACAAAGGTGGGAATTTAAGGAGGTGGGACGTGGATAATACAGAGTGTCAGGGAGAGCATAAGGGAACAACTGACAGGAATGGGGGAAAGAAATACAGTAGAAGAAGGATGGATAGCTCTGAGGGATGAAATAGTGAAGGCAGCAAGGGATCAAGTAGGTAAAATGACGAGGGCTAGTAGAAATCCTTGGGTAACAGAAGAGATATTGAATTTAATTGATGAAAGGAGAAAATATAAAAACACAGTAAATTTGACTACATTCCATTACCCTTGTTTTGCTTTTGCTGGTGCTCATCTTATATCCTCCTTTCAAGACACTGTCCATTCCGGTCAACTGCTCTTCCAAGTCCTTTGCTGTCTGACAGAATTACAATGTCATCAGCGAACTTCAAAAGGTTTTATTTCTTCTCCATGGATTTTAATATCTACTCCGAATTTTTCTTTTGTTTCCTTTACTGCTTGCTCAATATACAGATTGAATAACATCGGGAAGAGGCTACAACCCTGTCTCACTCCCTTCCCAACCACTGCTTCCCTTTCATGCCCCTCGACTCTTATAACTGCCATCTGGTTTCTGTACAAATTGTAAATAGCCTTTCGCTCCCTGTATTTTACCCCTGCCACTTTTAGAATTTGAAAGAGAGTATTCCAGTCACCATTGTCAAAAGCTTTCTCTAAGTCTACAAATGCTAGTAACATAGGTTTGCCTTTCCTTAATCTATTTTCTAAGATAAGTCGTAGGGTCAGTATTGCCTCACGTGTTCCAACATTTCTATGGAATCCAAACTGATCTTCCCAGAGGTCGGCTTCTACCAGTTTTTCCATTCGTCTGCAAAGAATTCGCATTAGTATTTTGCAGCTGTGACTTATTAAACTGATATTTCGGTAATTTTCACATCTGTCAGCACCTGCTTTCTTTGGGATTGGAATTATTATATTCTTCTTGAAGTCTGATGGTATTTAGCCTGTCTCATACATCTTGCTCACCATATGGTAGAGTTTTGTCAGGGCTGGCTCTTGAATGGCTGTCAGTAGTTCTAATGGGATGTTGTCTACTCCCGTGGCCTTGTTTCTATTTAGGTCCTTCAGTGCTCTGTCAAACTCTTAGCGCAGTATCATATCTCCCATTTCATCTTCATCTACATCCTCTTCCATTTCCATAATATTGTCCTCAAGTACATCGCCCTTGTATAGACCTTCTATATACTCTTTCCACCTTTCTGCTTTCTCTTCTTTGCTTAGAACTGGGTTTCCATCTGAGCTCTTGATATTCATGCAAGTGGCTCTCTTTTCTCCATAGGTCCCTCTAATTTTCCTGTAGGCGGTATCTGTCCCTGGTGTGAGAAGCCTCTACATCCGTACGTTTGTCCTCTAGCCATCCCTGCCTAGCCAATTTGCACTTCCTGTCAATCTCATTTTTGAGATGTTTGTATTCCTTTTTACCTGCTTCATTTACTGCATTTTTATATTTTCTCTTTTCATCAATTAAATTCAATATTTCTTCTGTTACCCAAGGTTTTCTACTAGCCCTCGTCTTTTTACCTACTTGATCCTCTGCTGGCTTCACTACTTCATCCCTCAGAGCTACCCACTCTTATTCTACCCCCATTCCTGTCAATTGTTCCCTTATGCTCTCCCTGAAACTCTGTACAACCTCTGGTTTAGTCAGTTTATTATCCAGCCCATCTCCTTACAGTTCATAACCAATAGATTTGGTAAGAGTCCACACCTGCCCCTGGAAACTAATAATGGAGTAAATTTCTTGGATCTAAAAATTGGTAAATACAATGGTAAACATAAATTTAAAATATACAACCAACCCACTACAAATAATGTCACAATCGAAAGATCATCATATCACCCTGATCAACATAAAACGCACATTATAAAGCGATGGACGTAAGAATAGAACAAATCTCACTGGACCCTGAAGGAAAACTTCAAGAATTAAAAACAATCAAACTAATGGCCCACAATAATGGTTACAGCTCTGACACCGTCAATAAATTCACTACAGAATTAGAAATGAGTACAGTACCAAGATATTCCATGCGAAAAATATCAAAATTATGAATAATACTGAGAACATGTCGATGCTCTCAAGCTAAACAACCCAAATAAATCAACCTTCACTGCTCACTTGGTCAAACACAGAAAACACAGAGATGAGCATTGACGAATACTTAGAAATATTACATTTTGCAGAAAAAGGAGTACAAATTGATTTGTTAGAATAATTAGAAATTACAACCACACTCACTGTAAACCTGACCATGTCCTGAATGAAGAAACAAAATGTACCTCCAAAATTTCAAACCACTCGTAATTCGAAGTGAAAAAAAAAAAAAAAGAAAGGAAAAGGAAAAAGGAAAAGGAAAAAGGAAAAGAAAAGAGAGAGAGAGAGAGAGAGAGAGAGAGAGAGAGAGAGAGAGAGAGAGAGAGAGAGAGAGCTTTCAAAATTAAATGTATGGCTTTAAAATTATCTTACTACAAATAACTTTCTTTGCAGTAGGTCTGTAAGTTTACCATGTCTGTACACACGCATTCTTTGGCACATCAAATCAGCAGCCAATGTAAACAAAGGTAGATCTTCTCTTGTATTTAGTTTATCTCACGGATTAGCATGGATAAAAACTGAGAATCAAACCTATCTCTTATATAACATGTAAAGGATATGGAGCACAGTCTTAGATCAGGGAAGAAGAAGGAAATCATCCGTGCCCTTTCGAAGAAACCATCCAGGCATTTGCCTTAAGCAATTTTGGGAAACCATGGAAAACCTATATCAAGAGGGCTGGATACGGGTTTGAACCATCATCATCCCAAATGCGAGTCCAGTGTGCTAAACACTGCACTACCCCACTCAGTAGATGTAAAGGAGAGATTTTCATGAATTAAGTACACGTTCACTGTGCAGAGCTTATATACAATGTGAAACCATTTGTAAATTATGTAATCAATAAAGCTTGGTTATACTTTAGGACACAATGTAAGCCTTGCCAAGAAATCAACGCTACCATCTGACAATGGACTCAGACCTGGAACTAGTAATGGTACAGTAAAATCATTTCCAAAAAAAAAGTTGTGGCCTGTTGCTGTGTTTCCTACCATGTAATTCATGAAATCAGCTGTGGTGTTCTCTAACCATAATGGATAAAAATGTGTGAAAAGAAAATTAAGACTAAGAAGATGGAGGAAACAATGATAAAGATTAAAGAAAATGGACCAAATGACATAACAATAATTCAAATTTTGCTGATGATGTCACACTATTGGCCAACAGCATGGACGAGGCTATTCTACAGTACTGTAGCAAAAACCGGCTTGAAGTTCAACATACAGAAGACTGAGCTCATCACCAATATCAAGCAGGCTTCTTCTACAATCCCACTAGGAAACAATACTATCTGTAAAGTTCCTGCAGTCAGGTACTTGGGTGAATGGATCTCAGCAAGTGAGACCATAGAAGCCAGATGCAATAAGTTAGAGGGGGCCTATCATTCCTGTAAGAACATCTATACCTCCAAGTACCTATCCAAGAATATAAAGCTGAAGCACTACAACTCGATAGTAAAACCGTCTGCACTCTATGCCTCTGAGTGGCTCTCGATGAATTGAAAGGGCCCACTTAGGAAACTAGAACTTAAAAGAGAGGAAGATCCTGAGGAGAATACTAGGACCCATAAGAGAGGAAGACGGTACCAACAGAATCAGGCAAAATAACGAGCTCTACGAAGATCAGAAAGACATAGTCACAGGTATGAGGAAAAGGCGGCTGACCTTCTATGAGCACATGACCCACCTGAATCACTCCAGGTTCACCAACAGGATTCTCACAGTGACAAGTAGGGGGACAGCGTCCAAACCCAAGTGGATCGTCTCTGTTAAATCAGACTTAGAGGAACTGCACATCCCATTAAAGACAACTGAGAAACAAACTCAATACTGGCAAGGCCATCCTGCAGGTAGTTTTCCCATTGTCTCTCACAAGCAAGAAGTGTACAGGCACCATCAGACCTAAGGGGACTGATGAGAGGAAGCAGGCTCACAGCCAGAAGATGAAGGCCAAGAAAAAGCAGAAAACCCTAGCTGAGAGATGAACCCTATGGTCCCTAGTAGGCCAAAACAAAAAGAAAGAGCTTCATTGAAATTTACACAATCAAACCCTCCTACACAGATACAGAAGTATAATACATGTATATAGTATTACTAGAAGTAGAATGAAAGTTCCATTGAGGATAAAACCATTAAAGACAGAGCACGAACTAACACTGCGCGAGAATGGAAAACCCAGTAGGCTTGTTCTCAATGGAATCATCCCAGAATCCACTGTAAGATATTTGGGGAATCATTGCCATTCAGTCTGGGTGGATGAAAAGCAAAATGAAAGAAGAAGAAAAATAGATAGAAGGAGAATACAAACTCACAATCATGTGAGAAAAAATGAAGTAGTGCGAAAAGATAAGAGATGGTTATACTCTGCAAGAACTTGCCTTTGGAAATCAAGGCATACTGGTGTAACACTAGAATATAGGAACAGCAACTGGCTATAAAAAATAGTAGCCAAGTGATGTTTAGTCGCTACATGGGTAAATATCAGACAATATATCCAAAGAACAGATGTACACTCATAGGCCAAACCCAACACTGAGGCTCACAGAGGCTTGGAGAACATGCAATGCATTTCTGCATTGTCTACGTACCAAAGTTGGTGACAGTGGAGCGTAGCATCTTCAAGGAACAGACATTCAACTTCCGAGACACAAAGATGCTCTATTGTGCCAGGGCTTTCTGGGATTCTCTAATCACAGAAACAGTAAAAATAGAAGGTGCACGACATGTGACCAATCCCCTACCATTTGGAACTTCCACTTCAGAGTTTTTACCATTGGCCCTTCTAGTATGATTCGGAGAGAAGGAAGATAAAACCCAAACCAGATAAATAGCAGCAGGCAACGAGATCCAGACATTAGGTCAGATGAAAAGCAAGAAGCTTGTTGAAACTTCATTCTGAAATGAAGATGTTACTCCATTGTTATCCTTTGTTGGTCCTCGGGACTTCTGGATTTTTTTATACCTCTGGTAATGTGTCAACATTTGTATATTTGCAACATGCCTTACATCAGCCAGTTCAAATGCTGAAGGAAGGCAAAGGCATACCATCACCAATAAAGCATTGTGGCATTCAAACTGAGTGCTGAGAACAGCTTTAAAAAGAAAGCACAATCACATGTTACGCTGAGTCACATTTGATTTCAATCAACCCAAAACATATCACGAACTTTAAAAAAAGATACTAATGATGACATGCATCTGATCTGCAAATAACTTCAAAAAGGTCACAACTGAGGGACTACATTCCAATAGTAGCAAGTACGGAAACAAAAAATAGCTGGAAATAAATTAAGAAAGCCGTTAGGGAAGCAGAAGACACGCCATTCTTACATAGCTGACAGTCTGCGAGTTGGTGCCTGTTTAACATTCCAAATACAAAATCAATAGTTCAGATCCAGAGCATACTGCTCGTGGGATATGCATGGTTGGCAGTGTTACATTTTAACAAATAAAGGTGATATGACTCTTGCCCCTTGCCCCTTTGGCCACATCCCCCCCCCCCCCCTCCCCCCATCCCACCCCAATCTTATCCTGGTGGGAGAACAGACCCTGTTACAATTTCCATTCATTCTCATTTGCTGTTTACTTTCCCTACAGCATTGTTTTGTCTTTACACTAAGTCACTTTTTTCTTACTTTTGACTATTTCACACTTTTTCTAGTAGTGCTGCTGCCTTAGAACTCTACTAAAAACCTCTCTTTCTGCCACTTCTTATTCTGCTTGTGTTGGATATTATATTTCTTTTAACTTCTCAGATCCAGTTTGTTGTCAATTTACTTTCCCAGAGATTCTCTTTCCTTGGCCTATTTGCATTTATCATGTACAAATGCCCACAAAATACCGCATATGCACGAGTATAGGCTGTGTACAAATGTAGGCCATACTTAAACTTATGACACAAGATTACAGTAAAAAGTAAATCTCAAATGTATGCCATACTACTAAATTTACCTCCAATTACAAGGTATTACTACTAAGTACATGATGCAGACACTAAATTATGTTGGCACCCAACTTAACAATTGAGCAACTTCAAGTTATCAGCTATGAATTATGCAAAGGGGCATGGGAAATACGAAGCTTAATGTAGATTTCATGTAGATGACAAAAACATTTGTCAGTGGTATACAACTGAAGAGAAACACTAAATAGTTCAAAAAGTTGGTGTACATTGCGAGGGCAAAACTGCAAGTATCCAGATGGATTCTGTAGTTCTAAACAGGAAATATGGGTATGCTGCCACAACTGAAACGATTCAAATTGGAGGCTCCAAAATAGCACATACCAGTACAATAAACATTTTACCAATGGTATTTAAAGTTTTGAATGGATGGGTCTGACACTTTATGCAACCTCAAGGTTACAAAAATAGTTTCTTATCTTTCCAGTGTTATGTGGTGAGCTTTGATGCAGAAGTTATTTATATCCCGAAATAGGGAATTCAGACCAAACTCCACTGTTCTATTTTGATATGCCAAACAGCAGTAAACTAAGTAGCAGAGTATAGTAGGCAAATACATACATGTGGCACTGAAAAGCATACATGCGATGCTGAAAAGCACTGCTGCAGTGGTTTCTTTTTCTCAAGGATAGTTACTGTATTTGCAAACAATGTACAGGTTTTTCTGCTATTTTCTTCATATGTCTTTGATGGTTTATAAAAATAACTACAGTAACTCGCAATGGTATTAATTTCAACCCACAAGATAGGTGAACATGTTATTTTGCAATTGACAATTTATGATCTGTAAGGGGAAAAATCTATTATACGTTGCACCATAATTTTTCGAGCCAAAATTTACAAAAAACAGTGCTGCCTATATTCACACAAATACTGTATCAGTCTTCTTTTCCTTATTGGTTTGTATTTTGACATTTTGCAATTCCTCCTTAATTTTGCAGCTTCTTTGCTTCATATTGGACCTAAAAGTTTCCATGTGATTCTTCTCTTTAACATTTCTAGTTTACCTAATGTACACTTCAGTAACAGGCATTCACTTGGGTAAAAGCATTCCATTTTCACAGTCATATTCCATACTCTCTTTCTCTTTGTGTATCCGTTTTCTTGAATTCTTTCTCATAGATGTCTGAACAGTGCCTGTCTATTTGACCTACGTCTCTCTGTAAAAATGTTGGTGTAATTTTTATGTAAAGGATAATTTGGTTTTCTCCTTACTTTCTAATAGTGTAATGTATCGGACCCATTACTTTGGCCATTTTATGAATGACAAGAAGAGTTATTCCTTCTCATGAATGCATATGCCTATCACTTGATAATGAATATAGTACGCAAAATAGTCACAGTTCACAATAAAGTTTACAACTTGGCCAGAAAGATCATAAATCCATATATTATGGCTGCAGTATTCATAATGGATAAATCATTTCAAAAACTGAGCAAAATTGGTAAATGAAATACAAGGGAGTGTTTGTAGCTCGTATACAACATCTGGGAGAGCTTGACATATTATCTCATTGAGTGGCTACCTGTGGTCAGACTCCTGGAGAAGAACCATACCACACACAGAATTTAATGATGAAATCAATTATAAATAGTGATCTATCCATATGGCTTACCCCAAAAGAAGCACCCACAGGTCTTCTCAGCCATTTTGGCGGTTTTCGTAAGTCAACAGTGACTTGCTGCTGAGATGGCACTGGTGCCTGAACATATGTGTCCATCCCTGGAAATGAGTCTGCTATCTGTAAGAGAATACACAGCTTTATAAACGTCATTTCTCAGTGCTACACAAAGCGATTACAGACAAACTTCAAAATCAGTCAGGCATTTTTTTCTGTAATTATGAGAGTTTGAAGACTCCCTTAGCTTACCTATAACAGTACATTTAAAAAAAAGTTTTGTCTCTTATATTTAACTGTGTGTCAGATGTATTCATTCCCTTTTGAATGAGATAGGTTCAAATTTGTCTCTACATGAGTATCATTTACTAACCTTGGTGCTGGTTTGCGCTTGCTGTGTACCTCCAGTGAGTGAGTACACACTTACATGTCCATCAAAACTAGAGCTTGCAATTAGTGCTGGATTCCTCGGGCACCATGAAACATCAAAGTGCCACTGGTTTGTTGTTGCTATGTCACACACTACCTCACCACTCTGAAAAACCAAGTAAACACGGATTTTGAAGCAGATTTACTGTATATCGGCACAGACACATTACTCCTATTACTATTGATAACAAGACATTTAATATCTCATTAAGAATAAGTAGAATGGACATATTAGGAGCTGTAAAACATGGAACACTCATACACAAATACCAATCAATTCCATAACTGCATAATGATTGTTGACAAGCAGACATGTAGTCTAGTTGAGAAACCAGCTACATGAAATTACACAAGGTGTACTACAGAAATTCTTTGCTGGGTTCATGACGCGCAAATGGAATATACATAGACATTATCAGGAAACAGCAAGATAAATATGAAGGTGAAAGACAGAATATCGTTATGTCTGAAAATGCCATTTAGCCTATCCAGAAACAGCAGAGAAATGAGCAATGATGATCTAAAAATCTGGATGTCGCTGTTCACAATATTCTGTCTGATGTTAATTTTGTTATGTTGCAGTATCAATATGCTGTATAGCACAGATACTAAGGAAACTTACTTGTCATATGTAAAACTCAAAAGAATAATTACTGATATAACCACAGAGAAATTTTCAATAAAATTAAGTTTATTTCAGTCGACACTCGCAAAATTGTTTAGTGCTTATACTGGTTTTGACTGTCTTACTCACTATCAATAGCCCATAAGTAGTCTAGGCTGATGACTGTGGTGCTAGGAGTCACCATTCCAATGAGTCAACTACCAGAGGACAATATTCATGGGCTACTAGTCTTTTACTTGCAGCTTCAGTTGTGAATGCAAACAGCTCATATATTGTACTCTCTCTCTGACCATCAACCTCCTCTCCACTCCCTACTCACATCTCATCTGCAACCCCCCCCCCCTCCACCCTCCCTCTCTTTCTGTCCTTCCTCATCCCTCTCTCTGTCTATTTCCTCTGGCCCCCTCTCTGTCCACTCCCCCAGTCCACCTCATCCTCCACCATCTCACTCTATCCATTTTCTCTCATGCCCTCCATCTCCTCAATCAGACCAATCAATATGGGCACCTATTGCACGACACACTAACATTGCCCACACGAAGTGCCTCTCCCCCTCTCTTCCTTCCACCTCTCTCTGTACATCCTCCTCCTCCTCCTCCTCCTCCTCCTCACTCCGACTGCACCCTCCTTGTTCCTATCTCTGTGTATCTCCTCCTTCCCCTTTCTCTGTTACATAATTCCCCTCTCCCACAATCCATCTCCTCCCACTCCCTCTCTTCTCAGCCATGTCCAACCGTAATGTGAAACCCTTGTAAAACATTGATATGCTAGGCCAAATCTACACCAACACAACTGTTGCGCATGGCAGCCTATGCATCAGGGGGCTCGAAAAATATTATTTCCCTGCAAATCAGGTCAATACGGCGGGCTGATACTATTCCCACATAAAACACCTGTCGTGCAGTGCAGTCTCCATGGTAGTGGATTACATGGGGCTCTCTTAACTAGTGTCAGTAGCCATTCACTTACTTTTCTTTTCAGTTGCCAGTAACTACACATAAATAACAAAATGGCTGGAAATTTGTTCTTGGAGCAAAGAAAGTGGATTGTAAAGTGTTAGTGGAAATGTAAAAACATCAAAGAGGTGCAGAGACAATGGCACTGTCACGTGTAACAATAACAAAAGTATGCAACAAATTTGAGAGTGAAGGAAGTATAACACGATCTGAAAACGCAACAGTGTGGAGGGGGGGAAAAAAAGGGTATGGGACGAAACAGTGGCAGGTGTCTTAGTACACACTTTCACAAAATCCCAAAAGTTGTCCATACAGCAAGTTGCTGTAAGGTGCAAGTAAATCAAATGTTGACCACCCTTTCAAGCAAGCAAAGTGCTAATCCTATTTTTCCATGCAATGAATGAGAACAATGCGAATAGGCATGTTGAGTTTTCTGAATGGATTGGTGATAATGAATACCTAACTGATGTCATTGTTTGGTCTGATGAGGTGACATTTAAACTGAATTGAACCATCAATTGCCATAACTGTCTGTGTTGGGCAGGAGAGAATCCCTATGTTAACCAAACTGAGTTGTCAGTGTGGTGTGGTATGGTGTGGTGTGTCTGTCAGAGAGCTTGTAAGGCCATTCTTTTTTTGAAGAAATAGTGACAGATGTAAAGTACCTTACCATGTAGCAGCAACAAATTGTACTTGATGTTCACCAACTGTGCCAAGCTGAGGCAATAATTGGATGAAATATTTATTGCGAGTTGGATTGGCCTAGGAGGAAGTGTTGAGTTTCCACCAAGATTTCCCGATCTAATGCCATTAGACTTCTCTCTCGGGGGAATTCTGAAGGACAACATGTAAGAGACAAAGTAATGTATGCTGGATGAAATAAGAGGTGATTGTGACTGCCTGTGAATTCATCCCAGCACCATCTGTAACACACGTGTGTTGATCTGTGCTGCAGTGTTACAGAGCTGCGTTGCCGCCGATGGAGGAAATTTTGAACATATTTAACAGTAAAACATCATCAGTAATACCATGACCATCTATGTGACTTAAAAATTTCTAACTTTTGTTCGAGTTATTGAAGTTCAAACAGTGTAAAGCACTTCATGGGTCACCCTGTGTATACTAGCCTCTTCTCCACAGCTTTTCCCCCATATGCATTTAACACACATATTGTACACATCTCCTCCTCCCCCCTCTTTGTGTTCACCACTTTCTTCTCCATCTTTATCTCTTTCTCACCTTCCTGCCTCCATCTATCCATCTCCTCTGGCTCCTCTTCCTCTTGAAAACAACATTCACCTGCCCCTACATCTCCCCCTCTCCCCTCTATCTGCCACCTCCTCCTATCCCCCTCTCAGTCCATCCCCTTCTCCCCACTCTATCTATCTACTTCTCCTCCCCCCCTCTTGCTGCCTGTCATCTCCTCCATCACTCTCTCTAACCTACACCTCCATCCCTCTCTTTACCCTCCCCTCTTTCCCCCCCTTTGTCTGTAACCTCCTGCTATGCCTCTCCATACCCACCTCCTCCTCTTCCATCCATCTCAACCTTCCCCAACTACGTACATCCACACACACAGTCCCTGCAAAACAGGTCAGTAAAACTAACTGATACCGCCCCCACAACACCCCTATTGTGCAGGGTGGCCTACACACTGTGGGCTGAAGAAACCATTTCTTGCTCCCCTTATTCACAGGTTGCCTTGCAAAAGCTCCTATGCAACATTCCTGTTGTGGAAGGCAGCTACATATCAGGGGCTGAAAAAAAAATTTTTCCCATAACCCTGCTCCCATGGCAGCTAGCTGATTCTAATCCGCACAGTGCTGATACTTGTGAAGGGTGTTGTTTGCTTGCAAGATTTGACTGAAATCAATCCAGAGGTTTGGGAGGAGTTACACACACACACACACACACACACACACACACACACACACACACACACACACACACACACACCTTTATGTACAGGGTGATCAGATACACTTTGAAAAACTTGTATGGGTGTTGAAGGGTAGGTTTACTGAGAAAAAATTTCAATAATTTGCACCATTTATGGCTTACTTTAATTAATTAATTAATTGAAATTAGCCAACCAATTCGTTGAATGCACAAATTCAAGTGGCCCATCAGAGACTGTGTTGTAAAATGAGTTCTTCATTTGGTTTCCTAAAACTGAACAAGAGAGCAGTACAAAATTTGGACATGGGACAGCAGTAAGAACCAAACCTGAACCAAAGGCTGTGCAGTCTCCTGCAGTATCAACTACACTATGAGAACAACTGACATTAATTTATCTGGCAAGCTGCTTGAATTTACATGTGCAGCCACCTGACTGGAAAACTTCAATGCTAATTAACCTGGGAGCAGAATTATGGACAACAAACTTTTTTTCAGACCCTGACATTAGATTTTTAGGGGAAATTTACATGTCTATTGAAAGGATAGGCTAATGGGAAATGGAAATGGTGTATTTGTCGCAGTAGACAAGAAATTAAAACACACTGAATAGAAATTTAAGCTGCATGTGAGACTGTTTGTGCAAGACTCGGTGCCAGGGGTGGGGTAAAATGATAACTGGATCCTCCTATCGTCCACCAGACTCATGTCCTGACTTGACGTAAATTCCCCAATCATAATGTAATTATTGGTGGAGGCTTTAATCATCCAAATATTAACTGAGAAAATTACAGTTTTTTTAGTGGTGGGGGGCATGATAAGACATCTTGTGAAACATTACTATATGCCTTTCTCTTGAAACAATCGCCAACAGATAGTTATGAACCCCCCTCAACATGGAAATATACCGAATCTAATGGAAACGTACACACCTGACCTCTCTGAGGCTGTCCACATCTAAACTGATATCAGGGACCATTACGTGGTTGTGGCAACAATGATTACCAAAGTACGAATGACAATTAAAACAAGCAGAAAGGTATATATTTTGAATAAACTAGCTAAACAATAAGTCAAACATAATGAGATATCTTTAACAGAATGATCTCCTCAATGCCAACCAGCATGGATTTTGAAAACATCAATCATGTGAAACCCAATTCCCACTTTCCTCATGACACATTGGAAGCTTTGGATCAAGCAGCCAGATAGAAGCAGTTTTTCTTTGTTTAAGAAGGGCATTTGACTCAGTACCATACCTACACTTTTTGTCAAAAGCATGATCATATGTGGTATTAAGTGAAATTTGTGACTGCATCAAGGACTTTTTGGTAGAGAGGATGCAGCATGTAATCTTGGATGTAGAGTCATTGTCAGTTGTAGAAATAGCTTTGGGGAAGTGTGCTGGGACCCTTGCTGTTCATGTTGTGTTTTAATGACCTTGTTGGAAATAGTAACCTCAGACTGTTGTAGAGGATGCGGGCAAGTGCCCTACCAACTGAGCTACCCAAGCACGACTCACGCCCCGCCCCCACAGCTTTAATTCTGCCAGTACCTCGTCTCCTATCTGAGTTTTGAAGATGGGTGTAAACTATCCCTACAATGTCACGTGGGTCACATTGACCTCGCTAAAAGGTTCCAGAAAACTTAGACTGTAGCTTGGCACTTGAGACTTAGTGGAAGGGCCAGTGTGACCCTTAGCCTAAAATGTTTGAGGTGCCTATTATAGATGATTGATCAGTATAAGAACAGAAATCACATGGACAACTGCATGCTTATGGAGATTCAAGGAAAGTTTAGGTAAACAGCACGCTGTATACATGCAAACTAGTGTCAATGACAATGATTAATGAAATGAGAAATAACATACTAGAAACATTTTAAGTGAAAATTATTTACAAAACAATGAGACTTCTTACATATATTATAATTTATAATTATAGAAATTCTGTTATCCTGTTTTCTGAAAATTTAACAGATTTCTTTGTACAAGCAGCTAATATACACAAAAAAGCAGCAGCTCAAATGTAATACCTACTGGAAGGGTGCTGTTTGGATTCCAGCATAATATGCGATTGTCTTTGCCACAGCTAACAAGCAGATCAGGGTCCTGAGCACACCACGCAATTGACAACACTCCTCTGAAATAGAAAATTACATGCTTATAGTTACTAACATATACGCATACTGGAAGCTCTCAGCTTCTAAGAAACATTGCAATATGACTCAGAAAGCTAAACATAAGTGGTTTCTGGAAACTCAGGAGCACTTTCAAAAAAGCATAAAAAATAAACAGTTATGACTTAGGACTAAAATGAAATTGAAACGATCGGGAGATTTACTCCGAAAGCTAGCAAATTTCTCTCTCTTTGGTGTGTGCCTGTCAATCATAACACTCCTGCTAATCAGTGACCTGCACTCTTAAATTATTTACATTCTGCCAGACCTAAGTCATATTTACTGCACGTCTAGCTTAACTTAGGAAAAAGAATCTGATATGGAGATGAAAATAATTAAAGATAAAGATTAAATTCAAATTTTAGTTGACTAGTCATAATTAGGATCAATTCAATATCCCAAGTAATACATATTATGATTTTTACAAAATACTGTCATTGTAACTGATCCATGACTCATGTACAAAAAGTTCCCTCCAGGCAAAGAAATCAAGACTGAATTTTTGTAATAATCTCATTGGTCATACAGGTTTCCGGATGCCCTGAGGACACACAAACGTTCAGCAGGTAAGACCTTGCTTAAATTCAGCAAGTCACTTCACAATCATCTAAAATGAGAGATTAAAAACTGATGTTAGGACACATGTTCTGTACCTGTTGTGCTGAAACGTTACAGGCAAGGGACTTCACCACATCCCATAAAGCAAATTTTCCTATTCGTTATATAAATCTCGACTCTATGATAAAAAAGTACAAGTAAATTGCTGTAGTTTAATACTGCACTTTCTAATGGTCATTCTTTCCAAAGATATTTGCCATATTCCTGCCATTTCTGCATTATGCTGATAATTCTTAGACTGTCCCACTTATAACAACCATCATGTGAATATGGCGGTTAAGTTTTATGAGGCATTACCACGCCACACCCAAATACACTACGAATGGCTTTTATTGTGAATAAACTAATAAATGTTTATTTCTATTTAAATGGACTCTTATACAACAAATAGTGCTGCAAGTGTCATGTATTTATCAATTGTAATCCAGATAAACAGTGGAGAAATTAGAATTCAATAGTGCACACAAAATAACTTGCCCCTTACCTAAGTTGAAGTCACAGGAGAGGAAGGACGGAAGATTAGTGTTTAATATCCTGTTGACGTCAAAGTCACTAAAGGCAGTACATAAGCTCAGATTGCGGAAGGATAGGAAAGAAAATTGTGCATGCTCAGTCAGAGCAACCATTGTAGCATTTGCCTTAAGCGATTTACGGAAATCAAGGAAAACCTAAGTCTGGATGGTCAGATGGTGATTTGAACTGACATCCTCCCGGATGTGCAGCAGAGCAGGGGATCATGTTAGTGTTGGGGTTCTACTACCATCGCATGCAACAGGGACTGGGCAGTTAAACAGCTGATGCCTATGCACGAACGCATATCTTACAGAGCTTCTAATTTACATCTGGAGAGTTGGTTAATGATAGTATTAATAATAACTCAACAAATACAATTGTCCAAAATCAGCAATCTCTGTCTAGATTACTTTTACCCGTAAATCCTCATTTTGACACCAGCACACATTCAAGTGATTCTCCTTATTCAGCTAAACTGTTCTGAGGTATTCAGTTTTACTTTGCTAACCAAATCTAACTTTGAATTATAGTAATAGTAGCTGTACATTTATTTTAATACGCCCATTAGACAAACCTATATAACAGAATGAATTTTAACAATTTATTTTACCAATGCCTTATTTTATGTTCATATAGAAGACACATGAGGTAAGGAATAAAAAATTCACTACCTTACGAAAAGCATACGTTTTGAAAATATGAAACTAGAAGGCGAGCACTTCTATTAACATTGCAGTTCTGTAAAAAGAAAAAAAGAATAAGATTTAAAGATAAAGAAAAAAAGACTTTTTAAAGCCAAGAGTATTTTAAAAACGTAAGGAGTGGTGGGAGGGCAGATCAATCAATGAAAAACCAAAGGTCAAATGATGGCCTGAAAGTAATAATTTGATGCCTCAGAGTTGGGTTGTTTAGGGAAGGATACCAGATAGCAAGGTCATCGGTCTAATGCCTTAGAGTCAGTAAATGCAAAGGGACTATGGACAAGCTTATTCACTTGCTATCGGTTTCACCTCACACTTTCAACAACAAAAAAAGATGACATAAAGAGGGGTTAGGTTCACATTCAGACCTATAGATGGGTGCTTGACACTTGCAGGGAGACATGAGTGACAGTTTAAAATGAGCAATCAGCCCAAGGCACCAGATGATGTCCTCATGTCACAGCGAACCAAAGTTGTTACGAGCTACCCAACTCGTCTTCCCCATATGGATCACTTTGACCCTCTCTAGAAGGTTCCAGATGCTGCTATCGCAGCTACATAAGCAGAAAACCATGCTAGTCCCGTCATTGGTTGGTTGGTTTAAAAGATGGGGGGAAGGGACCAAACTGCAAGGTCATCATTCCCTTGTTCCCAGTAAAATAATTACACAACGAAAAGAAGAAGAAGAGAGAGATGACATACAGCACAACAACGAGAGAAAGGACAAAAACAGGAAAAGAAAACCATACAGAGAAGCAAGAAACAGGTATAAGGTATAAAAACAAGAGAGCAGATGACTGTGGCTGGCTGACCAAGAAGATAAAAAGGAAAAGCCACCCACTCTGCCACACATTAAAACATCCACCCTAAAAGCATTAGAGTGGAGAACACAAAGGGACAAAGGACATGCACTAAAACTTATATAGAATGATAAAACCCACTGTCGCGTATAAAACATAAAACTAAATTAGCTGATGAGGCATTGTCATCTAAAATTAATGGCAACAAGTCCAGTAACTGAAGAGTCCATTGCAGGGCAGCCAAAGACAGACAGCTCACAAAGATATGGGCCACTGTCAGCCGGCTGCCGCACCGACACTGAGGTGGGTCATCATGGCGCAGGAGGTAGCCGTGTGTCACCCAAGTGTACCCAAAGCGGAGCCGGCAGAGAACCACAGAGTCCCTGCGAGAGATCCACAAGGAGGACTGCCACACATTGGTAGTCTCCTTAATGGCAAGCACTTTGTTGTGCGTGCTGAGGTTATGCCATTTCGTCTCCTAAAGTCGCAAAACCTTGTGGCGTAGTACTGAATGTAAGTCAGTTGCCGAGAAGCCAATCACCATAAGCGGTTTCCGCATAGCCTGTTGGCAAGTTCATTGCCTGGGATTCCCATGTGACGTGGATTCCAGACAAACACCACTGAACGATCGGACCATTCCAGGGCATAGATGGACTCCTGGATGGTTGTTATCAAAGGATGGTGACAGTAGCATGGGTCGAGAGCTTGTGGGCTGCTCAAGGAGACAGTACGCAGAAGAAATAACTCTCCAGGACATGAACAGATGTCTCCAAGAGCACGAGATATAGCCACCAGCTCAGCAGTGAAAACACTGCAGCCATCGGGCAAGGAATGCTGTTCAATATGTCCTCCATGGACGTACGCGGAGCCGATGTGAGCATCAGCCATCGAGCTGTCGGTGTAAACCCCTTCGTGGCCTCGGTACTTGTCAAGAATTGAGAGGAAGTGGCAGCGGAGAGCTGCGGGTTTAACTGAGTCCTTAGGGCTATGTGAAAGGTTCAGGTAAAGCTGCAGCCTGAGTGTACACCATGGAGGTGTATGTGAATGGACCTAAAGTATAGGTGATAAAGGCAAGGACTGCAGTTCAGAAAGAAGGGATTGGACACAAACTGCAATTGGAAGCCCTGACCTGGGCCACTGATGCGGGAGCTGAACCGCTGTGGGTGGGAAAAGGAGACGGTGATTCAGATGTGCAGGAGATCTACAAATGTGTGCTATGTAACTGGCCAGCAGTTGTGCACACCTAACCTGCAATGAAGGCACACCGGCTCCCACAAGGACACTGGTCACCGGACTCGTCCTAAAAGCTCCTGTTGCTAGGCGAATACCACAGTGGTGCACTGGGTCGAGTAAACGCTACGCTGAGAGCACCGCTGAACCATAAAACAGACTCCCATAGTGAAGGTGGGATTGAACAAGGGCTCTGTAGAGCTGCAGCAGCGTAGAGCAATCTGCACCCCAGTTGGCGTTGCTCAGGCAGCGGAGGGTATTGAGGTTCTGCCAGCACTTCCACATAAGCTGACAAAGGTGAGGAAGCCAAGTCAATCGGGTGTCGAAAACCAGTGCTAAGAATCGATATGTCTCCACTACAGTGAGTGGACCATCATTAAGATAAAGTTCTGGTTCTGGATGAACGGTAGAAACCCAACAGAAATGTATAAGTGCCAAAAACTGGAAACAATGGGCTAGAGCCCATGACTGCGACTTGTGGATGACTCCCTGTAGGTGCTGCTCAGCAGTATGAAATGCACAAGTCATATGCATACAGAGGTGAGATGGACAGTCCTACAGCTGCTGCTTGACCATTAATGGCCACTAAAAATAGAGAGACACTCAATACAGAGCCCAACGGGACCCCATTCTCCTGGGGGAACTATGGGAGGTACCAACTTGGACACAGGAAGTACAAAGCAACAGGAAATTCTGGATAAAAAAATTGGGAGTGAGCCTCTGAGACCCTACTCGTATAATGTGGCAAGGATATGGTGTCGCCAGGTCGTATCTTATGGTTTTCGTAAATAAAGAAAAACGGCAAACAGGTGTTGGTGTCTGGAAGAGGCTGTTCGGATGACAGACTCTAGGGACACAATATTATCAGGGGCAAAGCAACCCTGCCAGAAGCCAGTAGGCCATGCGACTCCAGGACCCAACCCAACCACCGACACACCATACATTCCAGCAGCTTACAGACAAACATTGGTGAGCCAATAGCTATCCACATCAAGTGGGTTTTTGACGTGTCTGAGCACCGGAATGACGGTGTTCTCCCGCCATTAGGATGGAAAGAAGCAAGCACACCAGATTTGGTTGAAAATGATGAGGACATGTTGCTTGTAATCAGATGAGATATGTTTAATGATCTGACTGTGGATCCGGTCTGGTCCACGAGCTGTGTCGGGGCAATGTGCAAGGGCACTGAGGAGTTCCCACTCTGTAAATGGGGCATTATAGGATTCACTGTGGTGTGTAGTAAACGAGAGAACTTTCCTTTCCACCTGCCGTTCGAGAGTGTGAAAGGTTGTGGGGTAATTCTCCGATGCAGAGGCTCAAGCATAGTGCCCAGCAAAGTGCTTGGCAATCGCTTTTGCGTTTGTAGATAATACGCCATTTATTTTAACACTGAGGACACCTGTTGGGGTCTGGTACCCGAAAACATGTTTCATCTTTGCCCACACTTGGGAAGGTGACATATGGCACCCAATGGCCACGATGTATCTTAACCAACACGCCTGTTTCCGTCATTTGATAAGTTGGCAAACACGAGCACGAAGCCGTTTAAAGGCTATGAGGTGCTTCAGGGAAGGGTGCTGCTTATGCTGCTGAATAGCTCGCTTATGCTGCTGAAGAGCTAGCTTCAGTGACTTCTGGCGACCACCAAGGGACAGTCTTCGACCTTAAAGAGCGAGGGATCGTGTTTTCTGCCACAGAACGATTGCTGTAGTCATCTTCTCAACCATCACATCGATATTCCAGTATGGGGGAGATTCAACGGTGATAGCAGAGGTGAAAGTTTCCCAGTCCACCTTGTTTAAAGCCCATCTCGGCAGGCGTCCGTGGACTTGATGCTGGGGCAGTGATAGGAAGATGGGGAAGTGGTCACTACCATATAAGTCGTCATGCGCTCTCCAGTGGATAGATGGGAGAAGTCCAGGGCTGCAAATGAATAAATCAATGGCCAAGTAACTACCTCCAGCCACACTGAAATGTGTGGTGGTGCCCGTCTTTAAGAGGCAGAGGTCGAACTGAGACAGTAAAGTTTAGACATCTCTGCCTCGGCCAGTAGGCATGGTGCCACCCCACAAGGAGTTATGGGTGTTAAAATCTCCCAAAAGTAGGGAATTCCACTGGAGGATGACTTCATCATGAGACTTCTAAGGTATGGAACACTGAATGAGGCAGTTTACACCTCAGGGTCACCTGCTGCCACCAACTTCTTGCCTGAGCAGTTTACATCCATTGTGTTAGAGGGTCCAGCGAGATTTAGGTCCTCAGCAGACGCCAGAATCTCCACCTCATCTGCAGACACAGAGTTTGGAAGTAGCGGTGGTGTGGGTGCCACTGTAATTCCCTTGGTCTTGGGGACCTTCATTTGGATTTCTCTCACTGTTCCTTGGGTTTCCCTGGCTGGGAGGACTTCACTGATTCAGTCTCCAGGACCACTTCCTAGCGAGAGCAGCTGAAGAAGTTGTACGTTTCTCCGGGTTAGAAGTGGGTATGGACATTGCCGATGGTTGGGGGGATGTTGCTCCTGTAGTAGGTGGTGCAGGAGCAACAGGGAGGGAAGTGCCGCCCCCTCCCCCCCTCCCCCCCAATCAAGGAGGCAGGTGTAGTCTTCTGGCTTTGAGAGGTGATTGGGGTTGGCAGAGCTGATGGGGCTAGAACTGTTGTAGAGGCAGCGTAAGACAATGTCATGCGTACAGGATGTAGACTTTCAAATTTCCTCTTAGCCTCAGTGTAGGTCATTCGGTCCATGGTCTTGTACTCCATGATTTTCCTTTCTTTTTGAAGAATCCTGCAGTCTGGCGAGCAAGGTGAATGGTGCTCTCCACAGCTGACACAGATCGGAAGAGGGGCACATGGAGTATTGGGATACGATGGGCGTCCGCAATCTCGACATGTGATGCTGTAAGTACAGTGGGGAGAGATATGACCAAACTTCCAACATTTAAAGCACTACATTGGGGGAGGGATATAGGTTTTACAGCGCTAGACCATCACCTTGACCTCCTCAGGCAATGTATCATCCTTGAAGGCCAAGATGAAGGCATTGGTGGCAACCTGATTATCCCTCGGACCCTGGTGGACACACCGAATGAAATGTACACCTCACCGTTCTAAATTGGTGCGCAGTCCATCATCGGACTGCAACAGAAGGCCCCTGTGAAATATGATACCATGGACCATATTTAAGCTCTTATGGGGCATGATAGTTACAGAAACATCCTCCAGCTTGTCACAAGTGAGTAACGCCCGTGACTGGGCAGAGGATGCCGTTTTGATCAAGACTGACCCAGATCTCATTTTGGACAAGCCCTCCACCTCCCCAAACTTGACCTCTAAATGCTCAATAAAAAACTGATGCTTCATCGTCATGAAAGGTTCCCCATCAGCTCCCGAACATACAAGGTACCAGGGCAAATAAGAGCCGCTGCCATCCTTAGCCTGACGTTCCTCCCATGGTGTGGCCAGGGAGGGGAACAATTTGAAGTCTTCTTCTGTGTACTGAATTGAGCCCATGAACACTTAGAGACTGCTGGTGTTTGACCACCAGCAAGAGATGAAGTACTACGCTTCATCGCATGTCATTCACCCTGATGTCGCCCACTCTGACCAGGGGCCCTCCCCACAGGCGCCAGCCAGCCCCAGCAAAAACCACCTGGCAGGATGGCCACTGCTGGGAGTCCCGATGCCCCAGGAGGATGGGCATCTACCCGTTGGCATACATGGGGAGTAACAGCACAAACATCAGCAGAGCGATCCCTGTGTGGTCAGGGGGCTACAACCAACAGGTTACAAGCAAGCAAACAAGTCCATTATCATCATCAGCAAAGAAAAGATACTGCACAGTTGATGGGAAAATATGCACCCAGGAAGATGACCTCGCCCAACAGTTGGAGAATGAGCAGAAGTGCAGATCCATGTCGACGAAGGATGCGATAGGTCTCAGTGCATGATGAACACGATGCACCATGCAAGGCACCCTTCCTCAATTGGCTTGCTCTTCGGGAAGATTTTGAAAAATGGAGGTCAAACCCTACAGGAGACCATCAAAAAGGCCGAAATGTGAGAGACTCCTTTTAGTCGCCTCTTACGACAGGCAGAAATACCTCGGGCCTATTCTAAGCCCCAGGCCTGTAGGGGGGCCATTCCAGTGTTTTATACTCCTGATGACAATGACACAGCAAGTCATTGAAAGCCCGAGTAATATATTCAAAGAGATGTGGGTTGTTAATTGAGAAAATTGATTGGAATAGACTTTTTGAAATTCTGAAGGTTGCAGGTATAAAAAAATGGGGAAAAAAAGTTATTTATAGGTTTTAAAAAGGCCACACTGTGGTTGTAAGAGCTGAAGGAATATGAAAGGGAAACAGTGATTGGGAAGTGAGTGAGGCATGGTTGCAGCCTACTCCTTATGTTTTTAATCTGTACACTGAGCAAGCAGTAATGGAAAACAAGAAGAAATTTCAGAAGGGGAAGTTAAGGGAGAGGAAATAAAAAACTACATGGTTTGTCTGTGGCATTGTAATTGCGTCATCGACAGCAAAGGACTTGGGAGAGCAGTTGTGTTGAATAATAGTGTCTTGAAAAGAGATTATATGAAAAATGGTGAATGTCACCAAACGTCATGGAATGCAGTGGAATTAAATCAGGTGATAATGAAGGAATTGGATTAGGAAATGAGATACTAAAAGTAGTAGACAAGTTCTGATATCTGGACAGGAAAATAAATGAGGATGGCTGAAGTACAGAGGATTTACAATGTAAATTGGTTATATCAAGAAATGTATTTCAGGAAATGTGTAATACAAATTTAAGTGTTGTTATGTATTTTATGAAGATATTTGCATGTAGTGTAGCCTTGAACAAAAGGGAAATGTAAATTATGAGCAGTTCAGACAAGAAGAAAATAGAAGTTTTTGAAATGTGGTGTTACAGAAGAATGCTGAAGATTAGATGAGTAGATCGAGTAACTAATATGGAGCTACTGAATCAAATCAGGGGCAAAAAGACATTTATGGCATAACTTGGACAGTAGAAGGAATTGGCTGACAGGAATGAATGAAGTTAGCAGGTTCAAATAGATGTAGGTTGCAGTAGTTATGAAGAAATGAAGGGGCTTGCACAGGACAGAGTAGTGAGGAGACCTGAAATAAATCAGTCTTCACTCAGAAGACCACCACAATAACAGCAGCAAATCATAAATGAAAGAAACTTTGAAGACATAGTTCTCTGTAAATACTCAAAGAAACAGCAAATGAAATTCAAGGTGATAATAAAGATAAACTGTTGGCACTCAAAATAGTCCCATATTGGAAAAAATACAGACTGTTGCTGGTGGTCATGTTATTAACGTCTGGAGAAAGCAGTATGGTATTTCAGAAGTCTGATTTAAGAATGTAATTCGACTCTCAAAATAGTACTAAAATTGTTGAAACATAACTGAAATTGCTCGAGAACACATTGCTGAATGCATCTTAAACAAAAACAAATAACAATGCTAATACTGCAATCATTCAATTAATGTTTTATTAGCATTCAAGGCACTGATCTCGTCAAATAAATGTATGGTAAACATTTTTTTTTCTTGTGGCTAGAAGGTAGCAACTTTATTTTACTTGTTGTTAAAGTTCTTTATGCTTTATTTTCATTTTACTGCCAGTTCTCTAACTCATGGTTTCTCAAACTGTGTTCTGTGGAACACTAGTGTTCCACGGGAAGTGAATAAGTGCCCTCTGAAAAAAGCTGTTAATAACATGTTAATTATTGTTTTTGATATTTTGAGATACTATTTTTTTTAAATTTTTTAATGATATCTGTGTTATTACTTACGATGTAAAATTGAAATTGGCAATGAATAAAACAAGTTTTTATTTATTTATTAACCTTCAGATTAACAAGATGTTCCATCGAACTACCAGGATCCTCAAAGTGTTCAGTCAGACTAAAGTTTGGGAAACCTTACTCTACCTACGCATTCTTCACAGGTATTCTATAGTCTGCCAATGTTCCTCTACTTTCGTACCTCGAATTCCACCAGCAACATCACTTCCTACACCCAAATTACTGTAAAAACAAGATTAATAACATTGAAAAATAAATACAAGAGCACATTTATGTTGTATTCATCTACAATCTCTCCACTGCAGGATGTGCTATATAGATGACTGTTTTTACAGATAGAGTACACACTCTTTTAATGGAAAGAACTAGGCGGTATTGTTTTCAAAGGAACCATTAATGATTTACAGAAGCCAACAGAAACCTATATCTGATAGGCACACAGGGATATTAACAACTGCATTATCAAATACGAGTCAAGTAGCGTATCACCTTGATTGGCAATTTCTTTTTGTTCCTTTACGCACAGCTTTGTTATTTTTTGGTTTTTACATGTAAAAATTAATTACTGAAGGCAATAATACCTCTGATGATTCTGCATGACCTTTAAAGGTGAAGTAGCAAATCGAAGATCCCACAGCTGTATGACTGGAGTCTGGTCATCTTCAGAAGCCAGACACATTTGTGTAGCAACATCAGGATGCCAGGCTACAACTTTCCACCTGACCTACAAATAAATGTTGTGTTAGAAACATTTACACAATCTGTCTTCAAGAATGTCAATAATTATGTAAAGGATAGACTGCTACCTTCTGTAAAGATGACACATCGAGTTGAAAACATGTACAATTAAAAGATTGTTACACATTAAGCTTTTGTGTAAAGCCTTCATCAGAAAAGAGGATGTGCTTGCATGAATGCACGAGTCTTCTACGAGATCTTTTTAATGCATGATATAGCTGTTTAATTGTCTTACTTCAATTTCTAGTTTCGGTATTACCCCACAAGAAAACAACAGTTGTTAATCTCACATCATAGTACTTGTATTTATCAATATAGCAAACCATATAATTCCTGTCTCATTTAAACTGCAGAACATGTATCCAAATACAGGCATTTGTGCAAAAAAGGTGCTGTACCCAACTGCAGCTGTGTTTTCTAACTGGATAGATCACTATTTATGCACCGATACCAGTTGCATTCTCTACATGTTCTGCAATTTAGATGGGACAAGAACGCTGGTATGTGTTGTGGAAAGTGATTAATAATTGATCTTTTACACCATGATAATAGCATCTATACAGCCCCAATGCTTTGTATCTCAGCCATTTTGCAACAGATGCTGTTTCTTAAGAAGTTTCTTTATGAAGACTACCATAGAGTATGCCTCCCACCAAGATTGAGTCACAGATCCTCCACTGTCTCCAGTCCAGAGCTAAATGTTTCAAGTTCATCTTTGAGATATGACACAACTGCCAACTGGCTGTTAATACAGTTTGCTGAACACATAAATCTCGCCACTTGTTTTAGATATCCTCTGTACTTTGTTAATTGTGTTGCTGCAACCACCTTGTGGTCGCTGATACTTTCAAAATGGACATTCTCTAAGAGGTCATATCTATTTGTTGCCATTAGATGTGCTGTATTTCTGTCACAAATGGGCTTCCAAACTATTTGTACTAAGTAGCTTTTGGAGAATGTATTTAGTACTGTTCTGTAGCAGCTTATCACACCCACCACTTACAAACTTGTCATCCTAATTCAGTGATGAATTATTAATGCCTCCCCCCAATGATTACAAAAGATTGGTAAACATGCATATTCCGAACTCGGATATGAAACAGCCGATGTCAAATGGTTATCGTAAGAAAGAGTGTCGTACATTTCACACAATTAATTAAGAGAAAGGTACACTGAAGATGGGAAACATTTGTTGAATTTGGGCCAAAATTCAGTACAAGAACTAATTCTTCATGGGAGTTTGGATTGCATTAAAGTAATTAAATAAATTTTGTATTTGTTACTGTGAATAATATGCACATCCAACATTTTCATTCCAGAAGGGAAACAGCAACCAAAAGTAGTATGGGAAGATGGTGGACCTGTGCAGAAGAAAGTCTATTTCATCTGTCACAAGGTTATAACCCACCTTTCTGTGAACCAAACAACACATTAAACAAATAAATTGCATTATTGTACCATGCTGGCTTTTAACTTGGGCTTAACCCTTGCACTTTGTAATGCAGACACAGGACGTCTCCATACATTCTTATTCCAATAGCCTCCACCCAGGTGGTGAGCACATCACACAGAATTGTGCTAGTCTCTTTGGGGAAACAATGACGCCACTGATCAACAATTTGAGTATACATTAAAACAAAAATTGCACTTTCGCTCAACTATATTATAAAAGGATTACAATACAAAACTTTTTATCATATAATTTTTTTGAAACACTTCACAGTGGACTTTTTCCATTATTATTTCACTTGAACTGTTTACAAATGAATCGCTGTCATCACCAAAATCATTCTCTCTTTCATTGTCACTTAGAGATTTCTCTAAAAGTTCTCCAATCTCTTCCTCAGAAAGGATTTGGCATCAAGAACTACCCATTTCACACCTACTGACTTTAATGTAATAATTACAACCCTTCTCTCGAAACAAATGCTCAGTTCAACACTGAATTAACACAGACTTCCCTAGATGGCAGCACTACGCATCATTGATGCATAGTACAGTCAGATTCGAGAATGAAACATGTAAGAGCTACAAATATTGTGCCGAACACCACTCACTGTTGGAGTGGAAAGGGTTAAAGCAATACAGTAGAAAATGCATAAGGTCTTCGTATTCATATGTATGGAAGGACAAGCATGAAACGTATGCTTTAAGGAGTACACACAATTTTCATACATCACTAAACAAATTGACAATACCATGATCAGGTGGGGGGAGGAAGAGGGAGAGTTGGAGGGGGAGGAGGGAGAGTCGGAGGGGGAGGGAGATGAGACGGGGAGGGAGATGAGACGGGGAGGGGGAATAGAGGAAATAGATACTGCAAAGTTGTCATGGTGCCCATGATAAATTTCTAGTGCCGGAACTATGAGTGTACAAAAAGCAACTCTGGGAATTCACTTTTGGTGACTGACCAAAAAAAAGCTAAAGATAACACAAATACTTTCTTAGCATGTCTTATCACAGCTTTGCTCTGAAAGGAAAATAGTATAAATACAAAACTGAATCATTTGGAGTGAAATGCATCGCAAGATCAATAATTACTATCTATCCATAAAATTAAAATGACATGGTTCATCACCCAATATTAGTGCAAGTAAGTCACTCTTGAAATACAGGGTGAACATTAATAAAACCAACAAACCACTGGGACAAATTCCTGACTGGAATTCATCGTTGGCACGGTATATGGCACTGACGAATGACAGTTCCTCTGACCACATGCCATGTGTTCCTTGTTTGTTGCTGGCCGTGAGAGTGATGCAGCATACTTTAAACAGCAGAATGATCCCGCATTCATGTTGGGAACAGGCTGTGGTGGTGTTGATGTGTGGCAATGCAGATGAAAAGAATCAAGAGGCTGCATGGCTGTACCAAAACAAGTACCATCACAAACACCAACATCACACAACATTTCAAACACCTTTGTGTGTTTGCATGCTCACGGATCCTTTCAGTGAGTTGAATGTGAAGGGAGGCAGTGGATTGTGCTTACGTCAGATTTTGAGGACCAGGTTCTACAGAATATTCAGACGAACCTTAGTACAAGCTCCAGGCAAGTGGCCCACCAACATGGTGGAAGTCAGAGTACAATTACATGTATCCTGTATGATAACTGCTACTATCCCTGTCACCTGCAATCCAATGTAGGCCACTTTGAACATCTGTTGTGATGTGGAAGCATTGCAGCTACATACAGTGTTCTGCGACCATTTGTTGCTGTTGCATACACACCATCCATTTCCAGACACATGTTCTTAGGACCTTTCTAAATATTGTGTTCCTGAAAATAATCTTTGTTTGCAATTGCATAGTTCTTTTTTATTTTTTACTGTTAACACAATAATCTACTTTGGAACATGCACAGATGTAACACCAACTACAACACTCAAATTCAAACCTGCAATCTTCCAATTTATACGCACTGTTCTGTCTGTATAATTTTCCAAATAATTCATTAGCCAAAGTAAAGCCAAAGAAAAAATGCTATTCATTTCTGCAGCTTCTTGTCATCCAAGAGCATAACTGTACTGTATCATAATTGCTAACACACATTAGAGATGAAATGATTGCACTATTCAGTTGTACTTCTGAGGTTATAATTTTAAAACAAAAATATGTTCTTTGTATTTCAGCTGTCCTGCCATATACTTACACGAGAAGTTGTGTCACTAAGTTTAATAATGGGTTCATTTTTGCGCAAATCCCAGACGACACACCGCTGAGTGAACGTAGATGCCAATATGTGCTGCACTGGAACAAACATGTTTATTCAAAATATGACTGATGTCTGAATATGACTGAGTCTGTATATTACACAAACTTACACAATACATAAAGGAATTTACTGGATAACTTGTACATTGATCAAACTAATCAGAACAATCAAAATAGGATGACAACATTTTGAACAGTTTGATGTATATTTGTTTTAAATTAATTGAGGATATAGGTAAAAAGTAATTGACTGGGGATTAGCTAAATACATAAACAGGTACATGGATATCGTCGCACAGCAACCATTAACAGAAAATTCTTCCTCAACAATCACCAAGGGAGACCAACAAATAAGACTGAGGCCTTTTTTTATGCTGAAGACAGGCATGTATCTGATAGCAGCCATTAAGAAAGGTGGCCCTAAAAATGACTGATGCCAACAGCTATTACTGTCACGCCACACAAAATTTAACTTCAGCCAGAACAATTGTGATGAGCAAGTAATGAATGACATTCAGGCCATAGCTATGGAAAACCTCACATGCAGTTGACTGCCAATTGCAACAACAACCTCTGTACAGAAAGTTCAGTGAATGACATCATGTTGGTCTCAGTCATAAGAATGCATCAATGACAAATTCTGCAATGGACAGGTCAAAACACGTCTGAACAAGTCACCGAGTGGCACTGGAAGTGTGCTTCTTGTGTGTAAACTGTATACTGTAGAGTGAGGGTTTAGTGCACGTGGTCTAAACCCAAAATGGATCAGAAAACAAATATGTTGTTCTGCTTCAAAACTGTAAAATCGGTAACAGAGGATTGAAGTGCTGCCAACAGTTACAAAGAATCTGCTGTCACCTTGAAGCATGTCTATGAGTGGTTTAAACACTTCCAAGAAGGGTGGGACACCATGGAAGACAAACTCCCCACCACAACCACCACTCGAAGTGCCGTCCTGCAACTGCATGCACCCCAGACAATGTACAAAAAGTGAAGAAACTTTTGTCCTTGGACTGTCATGCAATAGTGTGGGGTGAATGATACCAAAGGAAGTGGAGATTAGTAGTGAGGTGGACCAAGTGGGTACACTTCCCAGTACACCAAACAAGGCAGCTGGACCCAGCTCCACGACAACGCCCAGCCCCTCTCTGCCTTTCTTAAGCAAAAAAAAAAAAAAAAAGGCTGGCTTTTTGGACAGCCAATTTAATGTTACAATCAAACTGAAGGCTACGATTAAAGACAATTATTTCAGGAGTTTCCAGGATTCAATTAACTTCTCATGGTAGAGGTCCACAGTCATGCAGAATTTATCCCCTTGAGATAGAGAGTTTGGGCAACCCATCAGTCCAAATAGTGGAGCTCCAGCATCTGAGCCAAGCTTCTCCTGCACAATGTCATGTTCTATTCTGTGGTGCAAAACCACCAAAACACTGTTAAACTGTTCTCTAATTTTTAAAAACATCAACTTCCTGCTTCACAGCCATTGACCCTACAATCGAGATCCTTCGTGCGAGCGAGCGAGAGCGATAGTGAAAGAGAGGGAGGGGGGGGGGAGAGAGAGAGAGAGAGAGAGAGAGAGAGAGAGAGAGAGAGAGAGAGAGAGAGAGAGAGGACTTTGGCAAAATAATCTGAAACCCTCTAAAGATGAATTCACCTTGTCTGTTCCATGAAATCCACACAACATCATCTGCTGGTTGTGCCTTTGCTCCAGGACTCATAGGTGTTCCCATGTTATTGAGATCCCACACATATATCTCAGATTCTGCTGCTCCTGTGGCCAAAAGATTTCCCTGAAATTGTAAAAAAGTAAAGAATCAGATATTTTGTAATTTTTGTATTTCTCCTTATTCTCTTATGACATCACAACATATTAAAAATATGTGCATTCGTTTCTAAGTACTTAGACTTTTGCACTCAATGTCCTATCCAGCCACTTATACATGGACCTACAGTTTAACATAGATTCCAAACCATGGTGCACCATGACACTTTTCACATTAACATTGCCAGAGATGAAGGAAGTGAAGGAGACAGATAAAATAGAACTATTATTATTTTCTTCGCTTTCAGAAATTAAAAGAAGAACAAAATCAATATTAAAAATATACTACTTTTGTCTTTGTTGAATTGTTATGTGTAGTCTAAACACAGTCTACATTGTAAGTATATTTCCTTTGCTGTTTCACAAGAAGATTTTCCAATTGTCTTGTTGCATTGGGTGATGGTGTTAATCATTTCACTGCAAGCTCATCATTTTCAGTTCTTAACCTGTCTCGAAGTCTCACACAAATAACTGTGCAATAATTGTCCATATCTGGCTCCTAGACAAGATCTAAGACTCCAGTGTTGCAAAGACGGTCAATATATTCCTCTATGTCAGGTCCCATAAGATTGCCAAGAAAAATATAAAAAATGACTGACAAACAAAGCAAAGACATTGTGGTTAGTGTCCAGGAAAATGTTTCAAATCTGGTAGCAAAACTTTGTTGACGTTTATAATATTCATGGCAGTCCTCATGTTCACAGAGTTGTATCTCACGCAATTCAAAATGATAATCACTTTCTTGCAAAGATATATATGTTCTATATTCCTTTCAAAAGTACACATTTCACATAAAGCTGAGATCAGTTTAATTTTATATTTTTCAGCAAGAGTTAAGTCCATTTCAGTGTGATGTCTATCCAAAAAGCTCTAACATTCATACGCAGAATTTCCACCCAGATATTTCTCCAAACTTGCTACCAAAGTGTGTGAAGATATTTATTTGCCACAAGATGTTTTGGGGCATGTTTTATTAATTGCTGACAGAATCTTACAGAGGGCTACAATTATGCTTATTCTCCTTTGTAGCTTGCATCTACGTAGTAGATACAGACCTGTACATTTTCTATTCTGGATCAAAACAAACTGGCGACCTTAAATCTGAAAGTTTATACATTTGGATGATCTTTTCTGTGTTGCTGCTCAGCCTTCACTTAGTATCTTGGTCGTCCATATTGCCATGCACACTGGTATGGATTTCTCAACCCCAGTCTCCTACTGGTAGACACGGTAGCAGTTTTGAAAAAAAGACAATTCCAACATCTGAACCTTCAGAGATGCCACGCCATCACACAAAGTATGTCTCTCTCAATTTTCAGGTACAAGTATGACTCCGGCTACACAACTGAGCTGCACAGCTACATGGCGGAACTTGCACAGTACACATAACCTGAAGATATGACCAGAGAACAATATTTAAGAGCAATGCGCACACTGGGGGATGATTTAGCGGTGGTACAAGCTGGGAAAAGATTGCAAAGAGTTACCAATTACTTTTAATGACTTCAGTACATGACGAAGTGAGCCAGGCAAGCCTCTCCTCACTGTCCCTGGCTGTGGCTGATTAACAAGCAGCTGCTAGTGCCCCCCCCCCCCCCCCCCCCCCCAGTTGCTGAGGTTGGCAGCCTTTGGAGACCAGGGTCGTAGAGTGGCACAACATGTGCTGCGGTAGTGTTCCACTTGGGAAACAGTTCCTTAACTCACTAGGCAGTTGCAGTGGCATGTGTGGAGTGTGCTATGGGTAGGTTTCAACCTGCAGCCTTCAGAAAGGTGTTGGATGGCAGCTGAACTATGGCACTATGTCCCACTAAGAATTCAGCATCAATAGCAGCACACAAGGATTGTGGACCAGCAGAGCTGTGGCACCAAGTCTGGTGAAGTATTTAGAACAGGTAGCAGGTGCAGCCTTGTCTCTAACCCATGCCTCTGCTAGCGGAACCCTGTCATCTCACTGATGGTTGTTACTGTGGCAGTGTTGTGGTGCTGTTGGCTTCCAGTGACAAGAAATGCTCCATGCCTTAAAATCCAAACTTATTTATACACCTCTGGGGCCCATTTGTTTCACCAAAATCTGGCACCCAGTCATGTTGCCATAATAAGATACTGACCCTGGTGTGGTGACACCACCCGACTTGCAACACGTTTGCCGCTAAGAGGCACATTTACTGCTGAGAGCTGCTGCCCCTGCTTTGCAATTCACTGGTGCATCAGTTACATGTCACACAGGTGGCTGCCAACCTGTGGCTGTTAATATAACACTCTATGGTGGCAATTGCTTCACCTTACTTTTGCTGAAGACTTGTAATTTTCTGTCCAAAGACTGGGTCACTGTGCTACACAGACCTTCCATATTGAGAAGACCCGGTCCCTCAGGCCATTCTTTGGGAAGCCTTCCCCGAAGGTTAACTCTAACCTTTTATGTAATTTGCATGGAATGTCACTCTGCTGTAGCTCTATTTACCCCGGCCAATTCTTTCACAGCTTCTGTAGTTTCATTCAATATGTTCACATCACTTGCATCCACCGTCCCGAACAAAGGTTTCAGTATCTTGCCCCCTGCAGATATCCATCCCCTCTTTACGCTCTTTGAAAATATGTTATTCCATACACCAAGCTAAGCATCTCTCTCTCCATTGTGGGGTAATGCCTCTCCACTCTGCTCTGTTGCCTCGATGCAAAAGCAACAGAATGTTCCTGATATCCACTTCTTAACTTTAAACACACTGAAGAGCAGGATTCAACATACTGTATGACAATATGAACTCCTTTTGAAAATCTGAAAACATCGATATTGGACTATGTCAATACCTTCTTCAATTTGACAAATGCTTCCTGGCATTCTTCTTGTGGTGGTGTACACACAGCACACAACACCAGGCAGCACCACAGACTTCGACAGGTCGGCAACCCACTCCAGAGACAGTGTATAGGCCAGTGATTGCTACACCAAGAACTCAAAGCAGTGCTGATATGCGGCGACATCACAGCAGAGCGGGCAGTTCCAAATCAGCTCGATTACTGAGAAGACCACCTTCTACTTGTGTACTTTGTACTGCATTGTCTGCTTCTAGTGAGTCCACACCAGCTCATCTTCAGTGAACATTCTAGTCGGACGAGAACTGTTTACTATCCAGCCTTAGCTTCTGGAATAGCAGTTGAATTTCAGGATCTGCTGCCTGAGTCGATTACTACAAAGTTGAGTATTCATCAATAAATGTGTATGTTCTCGTCACTAATCATTATCTGTGTTTCAGGGTTCTCCTGTCATAATGTTTCCCTCAGCATGCTATACCTAGTCAGGGGAGGTGTTGAGTAACATGCCCTCCTGAGGCTGTATCAGAAATACAACACAACACTTCTGAACATACAAAACTAATACTTTTATTTAACCAATGTGGAATACCTGCAAATCCACTCAAAAAATTCCTATAACAATTTGTAAGACCAAGAAAAGATTGATTTCGTTGGTTGTCTGTGGCATCAGAAAATCTTGCACTGTTGCACTAACCTCAGATCCATCCCCACACCTTCCTTACCAATGACGTGGCCCAGTACAAAGAGATGTTTTTCTGTGCTGAGTGACAAAGGGGCTGCTCTTAGCCTACTGAATACTTCCCTCAGACTGTGTATAAGCTTACATATTCCTTGGAAAGCCTATTCTGTCATCAAGACACAGTAGACACTGCTGTGGTTTCAAACCTCTCAGCAACCCATAAAATAGGCGTTGGAATATTGCCAGTGCACTCTGCAACCCAAAATGCATCCTTCTGTATTGGTGACGACCCTATGGTGCAGAAAACACTGCTTTCGGCCTATCCTGTGGAACAATTTCTAATTGATGGTGTTCACTCCAAGTTGAGAAGTAGTGGCATTGCCCTATGTTATCTATCATCTCCATGATGTCTGGAATCGGGTAAGCATCTGTCACAGTCTTTCCTCCAACACTAACTACAGGGACCATGGCACTCCATATAGTCTTGGTGAAGCAGGCGGTGGTCCTTGCAGAAATAATACAATCTCTAAACTCCATCAACATGTTTTCCATCCTACAAATGCTTCTAGTTTCCGCAAAATGCAGTTCTAGCAGCATCATGTGGCCTCTCATGGCGTATACTCTCTGTGTGGCAATCTTCCTCATCTGAAATCTTCAACATGGCCAACAATGTTCCTTTTCAATAGCTTCACTTTCTCGGCACCAAAATTGTCTATATTGAAAGGTACTACACTGCCTCTGTCCCTGTCCTGTATGCATACAATACTTTGCTTTATTAAACAACATGCTTTATCCAATACCTCATTATCCTTCTTGGGTACCAATATGCATAATGCATAAACTGGTAAGTCAGGTTCCACATTCACCCACAGCGACTTTCCAGTGCCTCCTGACACACAATAATGTGAATTGACCTTAATTTCATTATTCCTGGTTTAACTGGATTGCCTCGTATACCAGAGGCTCCCTGCAGCAGATCAACATTGACGGCAGCTTCTCCTGACAGAATGTCCTCAATTATACGTTGTCGAAGGTCAAGTGTAGCATGATGTTGATGCAGATAGTCTAACCCAAGGATCACCCTGTAGCCCTCATTTACTTTCACTGGGAACTCCTGTCAGCAGCCCTGAGATTATCTCTTAAGTTTAACAGACACTTCCTACTCCCTGGACTATCTCTACTGCTACCATCTCTTTTCTCTGTCAATGACCTAAACCACTTCTTCCAGCATTCCCATTAAATTTCTGGTACCCTCCATCACTTCTTTGTGGCTGTTACCACTGCCTCTGCACATGCAACTTTTGGCCACAATTAAAACACTTTACATTTTAAACAAAGACACCTTCAATCCCTCACCTCCCACTAACTTATCAATTTCCACCTAATCCATCCTCAATTTAACCTCTGCATGGAGATATTTAGGTGCCCCTGTGCACATCACCACAACATTTCTTGTGCTAAGCCCCTTAGAAGTGCATCAAGTGGCCATTGCTTGGCTTCTTGCCCATTCCGTGGTGCACATTCATTTTCCTAATTCTATGCACAATGTATTCCACTGTCTCCTTAGGCGTTCTAGACACATATCCACCTAACCCACAAAAAACTGTTCACTGTTTTGCTTCCTATACTGCTGTTCCAACTCCTACCACAGCTGATCAAACATTTCCACTTTGCATAATGCTTCTGTGCATCTCAGCTAATAATTTCATCTCCCTCATTAAACATAAATCTGCAACTTGCAATAACTGTTTATCTGACCAATCACCTCTTTCAGCCGATGAATGGAGATCCTCAACAAATGCTAATACATCATTTGATGTCCTGCCTGAGAAGGGGATCTGCTCCTAAGTTTTGCAATTTCAAAATGCCCGCCTCACCACATTTCTCTGCCAAATCACTCCATAAAGTTACCCCATCTGCTCTCATTTGAGCTAGTTGAATCATTATGATTCTATGGTCTCATCCCTGGTGACATCTTGTGTCTATGATTTTGCCATTGCCTCAAATCTACTCATTTTTATGATCCAGAAAGACATGGGAAAATAACAGCTGTGTGCCCAAAACGATTACAAGTAAAACAATTCACTACAAGCGACAGAATGCCCAAATAAATTACACTGAATACAATGCTCAGACACCAGCCATTCATCGCTAACATTACCCCTAGACTGCAAGAAATCCATTGGTTCATCCAGTTCAACAAAGGCAGCTCTCGTATAATCACACCCCCTCAACTTTACTTTGATCCAATGACAGTCACTACACGAGGACAAAGTGGTCTCGCTGACCCAAGATGATGATACTGCAGACTCAGGCTGCTGATTGTGGCAATGTCAGCACCCGACACCCTCAACAAGCCATGGCACACAGGGCAAACACTGCTAACAGCCACAAACAACTTAATTACTTCAGTACATGATGTAGTGAGGCAGGCACACTTCTCCTTGTCCCTGGCTGTGGCTGATGAGTGAGTGGCAGTTTCTGCACAGAAAAGCTGAGCCAGCAGCCTTTGGAGACCACTGCTGTTGATGTCAGTGGTGCTACTTGTTATGCTGTGGTGGCATTCACTCAGGAAACAGCTCCTTGGCTCCATATGTGGCCATGATGACGCATGTGGATTGTACAAGCTGCTCAACCCGTGGCCTTTGGAGGGGAGTCAGATGGGAGCTCGCACTGTGGTGTCAATCCCACTAGGAAATCTGTGTCAGAGATGGCAGGCACAGACAGCAGATCGGGAGGGGGGGGGGGGGGGGGGGGGACCAAGTCCCGCAAAGGACTCAGCATAGATGGCAGGTCCAGCTTGGTCTCGAACCCATGGCTGCTATTGTTGGATCCTAGATGACGCACTGTCTGGTGTCTGATGAGATGGTGGTGTTGTTGGTTTCTGGCAACTTTGCCTTAATGTTCAGGTTCATTTATTTACATCTGGACACCACTTGTTTCACTAAAACTTAACACACAGTCATGTTGCCGTAACAAGATACTTTCCCTGGTGTGTAGACACCGCCCCCGCAGTTATCACTATGTCATGCTAACTACCACTGAGGGCTGTTGCTTCACAATCCACAGGTACGTCAGTTACTGCGATCCACAAGTCACCACACTGGTGGCTATCGACCAGTGCCTGTTAATGCAATGCTCTGCGGTGACTCCCATTCTACTTCTCCTTACTTTTGCTAAGGATTAGTAATTTTCTGTGCAAAGACTGGGTCACGGCACTACACTATTGAACAGCCTAGGGGCATCCCCTGTTTGGAGGCATCAGTTTACACAATTGTCAAACTGTGATGCCTATCTAAAATTATAAAAAAATAAGAGATTGAAATATAACATCTGGAGCCCAATCCCCCTCATAATTTGTCAAGTGTAAAATAATTCTGGGCATCTCCACAACCCGAGGTGGCAATCTGCTCCAGCCTTGGCATAAAACTTTGAAACCAATCACATGCATCACTAAATGGCAATCCTTCCCCAAATCCCACAGAGCCTAATAGCTCGTTGCCACTTATGGAAAAGTCTTTGCATTGGTGGCTGGGCAACAGTATGATGTGAAAGTGTGTATCGCGTGGACAATATTTTATACGTTTGTCATGCTATAAGGAGTTGTCACCTAATGTGAAGATGCAGCTCACTAGCCTCAGAGCAAAGGCCCAGTAAAGGACCTGTTTGAAAAGCCCCAAAGGTTAACTAAATTGCTTCATTGTGTACAACATCCAAAAATTTTAAATAAGAGTGTTGTGTAGTCCCATACACCAATAATCAAGGAAAGATAGCATGAAGGCCCTGTAAAACATGACAGACATGTTCAGTTATCTCCCCAAAATTTGTGGCTAAGACATTATAATGTACTGAGTACTTTAGTGAACTTTTCAGGTCCCTAAGATGTAGCAACCATGTAATATTGGAGTCATATGTGAGGCCGAGAAACCACACTGTTTCTTTAAGAATAAGACAGTTCTCCGACCCGCAACTGAAGAAAGTTTAAAACGGAATGTGAATGGTTGAAAAGAAAGCACACAGGTTTTTTGGTTGAAAAATTAAAACTCCTCCTCTGCCCATTCCTCCAACCATCTAAGAGTCAAGTTGCAACTGACATGCTGTTGCAAGGTTCAAGGAGGAACAAAAGACAAAGAAGTTGTTGATAAAAAAAGAACACTGGTTGGTTTGTTGGTTAGTTTGAGGGATTAAAGGGACCAGACTGCTACGGTCATCGGTCCCTTTTTCCAAAACTTGAAAACACCTACACAGAATAAAAACGGATAATGGAGACAACAACAGATGACACAGGACAAGAAAGACTCAGACAGAGATCAGACAAAACGAATTAAAATCACACAGAGTGTGACAGTGGTTGGCCGAGCATAGAGACAAAAAAAGGAAAAGCCAACCACCAAGAAACATATTAAAATATCACACTAAAATTGTAGGCCATAGGCCAGAATCAACACAAAAGGACAAACACTTACATTAAGCGATAAAAGCCCCCTGCCCGAATAAAATGCAAAAATAAGTCCGCCATGGCAGAGTCATCTGTTAAAAGGGCAGGGACCTTATCAGGCAGCGCAAATGTCCGCCTGAGCACAGCTAAAAGTGGACAGGACAATAAAATGTGCACCACCATCAAAACCACCCCGCAGTGACAGAAAGCCGGATCCCCAAGGCTCAGTAAATATCCATGCATCAGCTGGGTGTGTCCAATGAGCCGACAAAGGATGACTGAGTCCCTGCGGATGGCTCGCATGGGTGATTGCCATACAGCTGTCGTCTCCTTGACAGCAAGGAGTTTATTACGTGTGGTCAGTTCACACCATTCATCGTCCCATAGCGCAAAAACTTTGCGGCATAAGAAGGCTCGCAGATCCATCTCCGGGAGGCCAACGTCCAGAGATGGTTTACTGGTGGCCTCTTTCGCCAGGCGGTCAACATTTTCATTGCTGGGTATCTCAACATGGCCTGGGGTCCAAACAAAGACTACAGAGCGGCCGCAACGGGCAAGAGTATGCAGGAACTCCTGGATAGCCATCACCAGATAAGAATGAGAAAAACACCGGTCGATAGCTCGTAAACCGCTCAGGGAATCGCTACAGATAACGAAAGACTCACGTGAGCAGGATCGGATACACTCTAGGGCACGAAAGATGGCGACCAGCTCAGCAGTGAAAACGCTGCAGCTAGCTGGAAATGAATGTTGTTCATAGTGGTCCCCTAGAGTCAGAGCATAACCGACATGACCAGCAACCATCGAGCCATCGGTGTAAACAACGCCAGAGCCCTGATACGTTGCGAGGATGGAAAGAAAGCGGCGACGGAAGGCCTCCGGAGGGACTGAGTCCTTCGGGCCCTGTGCCAATGCCAGCAGAAGGCAAGGGCGAGGCACACACCACGGGGGTGTACACAAAGGGGCCCGGAAAGGTGGTGGAACAGAGAAAACCCCAAGCCCGGAGAGAAGCTCTTTGACGTGGACCACGATCGTACAACCTGACCGGGGCCGAAGTTCTGGCAGATGAATGACCGATTGCGAGAACAGAAGACGATAATTTGGATGCCCAGGCAAGCTAAAAACTTGGGCAGCATAAGCGACCAGTAAACGGTGGCGCCGTAACTGCAGTGGAGGGACACCTGCCTCCACAAGTAAGCTGTTCACAGGGCTGATCCGGAAAGCACCAGTGACAAGGTGTATCCTGCTGTGAAGGATTGGGTCCAGCACCCGCAATGCCGAAGGGGATGCTGAAACATAAGCCAGGCTCCCATAATCCAGACGAGACTGGATTAGCGCCTGGTAGAGCCATAAGAGGGTAGATCGGTTGACGCCCCAACTGGTGTGGCTCAAGCATCACAGAGCATTAAGATGCCACCAACACATCTGTTTAAGCTGCCGAATATGAGGCAGCCAAGTCAACCGAGCATCAAAAACCACACCCAAAAACCTGTGTGACTCCACCACAGCAAGAAATTCGCCGTTGAGATAAACAGTGTGTCGCTAGCAGAAATGCATAATGCAAATCTTAGCTGCCAAAAACTGGAAGTCATGCGCTACAGCCCAAGACTACGCCTTACGGATAGCGCCCTGCAGCTGCCAATAGAGCTATAGTAAAGACAGAAGTCGTCAGCATACAAGGATGCTGAGACAGATGTTCCACCGCCGCAGCGAGCCCATTAATTGCTATTAAAACAGGCAGACACTTAAAACAGATCCTTGTGGCACCCCGTTCTCCTGAACTCAGGAGGAACTAAGAGAGACTGTGACATGCATGCGGAAGATACAATGCAACAGAAAATTGAGTATGAAAATCACCAGCGGACCCCGAAGACCCCAATCATGAAGTGTAAAGAGTATGTGATGGCGCCACGTCGTATCTTACGCCTTCCGCATGTCAAAACAGACAGCGACGAGGTGCTGACAGCGGGTAAGACCATACGAATGGCGGACTCCAGGCTCACCAGACTGTCGGCGGCAGAGCGGCCTTTTCAGAACCCACCCTGAGACAGAGCCAGGAGGCCCCAAGACTCGAGTACCCAACTCAATCGCCGGCTAACCATCCGTTCAAGCAGCTTGCAAAGAATGTTGGTGAGGCTAATGGGGCAGTAGCTGTCCACCTCCAAAGGGTTCTTGCCAGGTTTCAAAATGGGGATGACAATGCTTTCCTGCCATTGCGACGGAATCGCGCCCTGGACCCAAATACGGTTGTAAAGGTCGAGGAGGCGTGGCTTGCAGTCCACTGAAAGGTGTTTCAGCATCTGACAGTGGATGCGATCTGGCCCAGGAACAGCTCAGAGCAAGCGGCTAGGGCACTGTGAAATTCCCACTCACTGAATGGAACATTGTAGGTTTCAGGATGGTGGGTGCAAAAAGAAAGGCTCCGACGTTCCATCTGCTCTTTAATGGAGTGGAAGGCCAGCGGTACTGCAGAAGCGGAACTCAGAGCAAAATGCTCTGCCAAGCGGTTGGCAATGACAGCGGAGTCAGTACAAACTGCTCCATTCAGTGAAAGTGCAGGGACACTGACAGGGGTCCAATAGCCATAGAGGCGTCGAATCTTGGCCCAGACCTGCGTTGGAGAGACATGGAGGCCAATGGTAGACACATACCGCTCCCAGCACTCCTGCTTGTGTTGGCGAATGATGCGGCAGGCCTACGCACGGAGCCGTTTAAAGGCAATGAGGTTTCTGAAGATGGATGCCGCTTGTGACGCTGGAGCGCCTGCCGGCGATCTATAATCGCCACAGCAATCTCAGGCGACCACCAAGGCACAGACCGCCGCCGAAGGGACCCTGAAGAACAGGGAATGGCAGATTATGCGGCAGTAACGATACTGGTGGTGACCGAGTGCACCACCGCATCAATGGCGCCATTAGAAAGAGGCTCAATAGTGGCAATGGAGGAGAACAAATCCCAGTCAGCCTTATTCATAGCCCACCTGCAAGGGCGCCCAGAAGAGTGACATTGTGGCAGTGACAGAAGGATCGTGAAGTGGTCTCTGCCACACAGGTCGTCATACACACACCATTGGACAGACTGCAAGAGGCTAGGGCTGCAGATCGAAAGGTCAATGGCGGAGTACGTGCCATGCGCCACACTGAAGTGTGTGAAGGCACCATAACTTAAAATCGAAAGATCGAGCTGTACCAATAAATGCTCAATGGTGACGCCTCGACCTGTTGCCACTGACCCACCCCACAGAGGGATATGGGCGTTGAAGTCACCCAGTAGCAAGAAACGCCGCCCAGTATCAAGAAAGGTGGTGGCAATTGGGCTATCAGTGCAGCCAGGACATGTTGCGCGACATCACCATCCAGTGGAAGGTAAGGACTGTAGACGGCAACAGCCTGTGGCATCCACACCCGAACAGCGACAGCCTCTAAAGGTGTTTGTAGAGGGAGAGACTCGCTGTGAAGAGAGTGGAGGACATAGATGCAGACGCCAACAGACACCTTTTCATAAGCTACCCGGTTCTTATAATAACCCCGATAGCCAAGGAGGGTGGGGGTTCGCATTGCTGGAAACCAAGTTTCCTGAAGAGCAATGCAGAAGAAAGGGTGAAGGGTGATAAGTTGTCGGAGCTCAGCTAGATGGTGGAATAAAGTGTTGCAGTTCCACTGGAGGATGATATTGTCCATGGCTGACAAAGGCGTGAAGGGACTGGGAAAGCAGATTACGCTGCTGGGTCACCTGCTGCCTCCGATTGGGCACCTGTGCTAGTGCTATCCATGGTGTCTGAGGGACCGGCGAGATCGAGGTCATCAGCGGACGCCAGAATCTCCACCTCGTCCTCAGACGCTGAGCTTGTAGGAAGCGGTGGTACGGGTGCAACCGCAATCTCGTTATTCTTGGGGACTTTCTTCTTTTTCTGCTTCTCACGCTGTGCCTTCGGTGGTTCAGGCTTGGAGGGCTTCACTGGGTCAGTCTCAGGGACGGACGACAACCGTGAGGCCCTACGACCAGCGACTGGTGGTTGTTTCAGCCACTTGCGGGTGTTCACTTTTCTGCTGGTCAAAACTTGCGAAGGGAGGTCGCCAAGGAACCCCTTCCTGGCAAGAGTAGCCGAAAAAGTCTTACTCTTCTACGGCTGGGAAGGGGGGAGATGGGAGAACCATCGTTGCAGCAGCGGCGTAGGTCGACGTCATTGGCACAGGATGGAGCCTCTCATATTTCCATCTAGCCTCGGAGTAGGTTAAGCGGCCCAGGGTCTTATATTCCATTATCTTCCGTTCTTTCGGAAATATCCTACAGTCCGGTGAGCAGGGGGAATGGTGCTCTCTGCAGTTAACACAGATGGGAGGCGGAGTACATGGAGTATTGGGATGCGAAGGATGTCCACAATCTCGACTTGTGATGCCGGAAGTACTGCGGTATGACATGTGTCCGGACTTCCAGCGTTTAAAATACTGCGTCGGAGGAGGGATATATGGTTTCACATCACAGCGGTAAACCATCACCTTGACCTTTTTGGGTAAGACATCACCCTCAAAGGCCAAGATGGACGTGCCGGACAAAGTGAACTCCTTGCCATTCTAGGTTGGTGCGTAGTTCATCGTCCGACTGCAGAAGAAGATCCCTGTGGAATATAATACCCTGGACCATGTTTAAAATCTTATGGGGCGTGATGCTAACTGAAACTTTCCCTAACTTATTGCAAGCGAGCAACCTCCGTGACTGGGCAGAGGATGCTGTCTTGATTAGAACTGAACCAGGGTGCATTTTGGACAAGCCCCCCCCCCCCCCCCCGCCCGAACTTGTCCTCTATATGCTCCACAAAAAACTGGGGCTTGGTGGACATAAATGATTCACCATCAACTCGTATACAGACTAGGTACCAGGGTGAATAATCTGCATTGCCTTCTTTAGCCATACGTTCCTCCCATGGAGTGGCCAGGGAGGGAAATGATCAAATTTCTTCCCATTGAGGTTAGACCTCGATTGCTTAGGGACTGCTGGTGGAGGCCCACCAGCGAGAGATGATGTACCATGCTTCATTGCGGGTCATCCGCCCTGATGCCACCCACTCCAACCAGGGGCTCTCCCCACGGGCGCCACCCAGCCACAGCAAAGACCACCTGGCAGGATGGCCTTTGCCAGGAGTCCTGATGCCCCAGAGGGATAGGCATCTACTCCTCGGCATACGTGGGGAGGTAGCAGCTCAGGCATCAGCAGTGCGATCCCTGTGTAGTCAGGGGGCTGCCACCAAGATGGTACAAGATCCCACCACAATCGACTGGCTACCGTGCTGGTTGTCGGGTGTCAAATATCCATTAATAAAGGGAGCAAAGATGAAAGTGCACAATGGAGGGAATGTAGGCTACCCGGAACACACTGCAGCCGATGTGGCTGGAAGCTCAGTGTAAGTCCAACTCCATGACAAAAAACGAATATGCCAGACCTTAGGGCAAGATGGATATAGAATGCACCACATAAGGCGTCCTTCCCCAAACGGTACGCACTAATGGAAAATTTGGAAATGGAGTGGTCAAATCCCTTAGGGGACCATCACATT
Source organism: Schistocerca gregaria (assembly GCF_023897955.1). Lineage (NCBI taxonomy): Eukaryota > Metazoa > Arthropoda > Insecta > Orthoptera > Acrididae > Schistocerca > Schistocerca gregaria. Next base: position 105,494,593 of record NC_064921.1, on the reverse strand, counting down.
AAAGAACGGAACAGTTGGGACTCCTTTTAGTCGCCTCTTACGACAGGCAGGAGTACCGTGGGCCTATTCTTACCGCCAAATCCGCAGGGGGGGAAAAGAACACTGGAATGACGTTTAGCAACTAATGTGACACCATTAACAGTGATGAAAACCCAATTCATGGAGCTGCCAGAGGAAAATACGATCCCAGGTAGTGTCATAGGTCTTCTTGATATTAAAAAATTTACGCATTAGCCAATGCTGGCACAGGAAAACTTGTATCGCTGCTTCCAGGATGATCAGTTTATCAAAGGTGGAGCAATATCTCCTGAACCCATACTAAAAGTGATTAAGGAGTTACCTGGATTCTAGGATGCAGATAGGGCAGCAGTTGACTATCCGCACCAAGTTCTTTCTGAAGAAGCTGGAGAGGGCAATAGTACAGTACCTATTCAGATGTCTACAGTCAATCCCACATTTTAAAAATGGAAGTAAAACTGCCTCTCACAATGAGTCAGTAAAGTGGTTCTATTGCCCAAACAAGGTAAACAGTGGGCTAGGACGGTGTTTATTCTATCCTATGAGGTTCTGTAGCACACCACAAGCTGCAGATAATGCAGAATCCAGCTCCCACATGGAGAAGAGACAGTTGTATTCTTAATCAGTGGTGAAATTAAAATTCCAGCTTCTCCTCCCAGTAGCCACTCTGTAGCATCAGGAATCTGCATCCTGACTGGTGAAGCAAAAACTGGCAGAATAGGTTGCCATTTCTAAGCAATGTCTCGCGGACTGGTCGGAAGACTGTCATTCCCCATTACAGCAGCCATTAGGTATCTTCCTCCTCTCCCAGAAATCCTCCTGATGGTCTCCCTTTTTGCTGTACTTTCTGTGGAATGGCTGATGGTGGTTGGGAACTGTCGCCACAATCTCTTTTTGCTGTCCCTAATAATTCAGTGACCTTTCATTTTCATTACCCAAGGCTTTGAGGTCTCTACAGTTGACCAGCACCCGAGGTACACTGCCTGGCAGGTGAATCAAGACAAAGAAGTCATCATTTTGGGGAGTAATCTTCACTTCCCACTGAATGGTGCATGTGAATGGCAGAGAGCATGCAGAGAGAATGATCCTTCTGCAGTGCTGGAGAGGCACAATCAATGCTCTTAAGTCCTCCTATTTCTGTGGTAAGAAATTCCTTGCACACCTGCTTGGTGTTTCCCCAAAAAGTACATAAATATTAATAATTTGGATGCTTAAAATGCCTGTTGCCAAGTGTGACATAACTCGATAATAGCCACAGCTGTGTATGGTAGCCTGTCTCAAAACAATATTGCTCTGTCGAATTCTCTGCCCATGTTCAGTATTGGTCATCTCCTGACACAGTCATTAGTATATCTGTAGTAATTTCTTGTATTATGTCTGTTTCCATGTCAAGAAATGTTGCTGGAAACTTGATCTTGGTCATTAATTTGAGTCCATTTACATTACTCGGCAGAAGGATGTAGCTTCATTGCATGCTTCTCGAGAACCTTACTTGAACTGTAGCTGTAATGAGGCTTCTGCTTATTCACGTTTAACCATGTCACCAAACGGCAATAATTCTATTTTTCCCCATTTTTCGTAACCATGTTGTTCTTGCTGTCCCTTTCCCTACCCTGCTAGCTGGTTGCCCTGCATATTTATTAATTTCCTCATTCATTAATCTGAAAGTTAGAGTGAGTTCTCATGGTCCATTTTATCTAATCTGTTGTCACTGGCTCAGAATAGTCAATGTTACACAGCCCTCTTCATGACATTGCCTGCAACAGTCCCTGCCCCAGATCACCTAGAACTTCAATCATTTTGCAAGCCTGTGGCGGGGTGATGTTTTGTGCAATACATGCTCTGGGTCCTCTCAGTATGATGTTCCTTGTCTGGGTGTAACTCCAGCATTGCACTAGATACTCCCCAACGTACTGTCTACTGGTATTAGCGTACCTTCCAGAAGCATAAGATGAACAACTGTACAAATGCCTCTCTGTGCTCCAAAATTAATCTCGACTTTTTATCGGTCTGTACAAGAGAGAGATATATGGGAGAGAGAAGGGATGGAGACTAATATATTCATCACTTCATATCAAACAATGGAAAATCCAGGATGGAATGTAATGATATTATGGACAGGGTTGTTGTTATCCACCATATTGTGAATACGTTGCGTCGCAAATAGGCAGAACGAAAGACTGTCAAAAAATGAGCTTTCGGCCAACAAGACCTTTGTAAAAAGGACATCTCTGGCCACTGAAGCCAGACAGTCAAACAATCTGGCTTCAGAAAGCAGAGACTGTGCGCATGTGTGTGCGAGTCGGATCTGCGTGAGTGTGTGTGTTGTCTATTTTCAACTAAGGCCTTGTCAGCCGAAAGCTCATTTTCTGACAGTCTTTTTCTTGTGCCGATCTGCGACTCAGCAACTCCATTAAATTGTGAGTAGCAATGATCCTTTTCATAAATAAAATTCCAATTTGAAAAATACTTTGGTTGTAATGAGAAACAAACAAATATTTTCTGCTGAGTTTAGCCTGACATTAACAACACAAAAAGCTTAAATAAAGTATTGAATAGGTACCAAACCATTATCTCCCTCCCTGTGTGTGTGTGTGTGTGTGTGTGTGTGTGTGTGTGTGTGTGTGTGTGTGTGTGTGTGTGTGTGCGTGCGCGCATTCACTTTCTGTATATATTTCATACCTGGTACGGGTTGAAATCTAATGCCCTCACAGGTCCAGTATGCTTTTCCTGAGAAACAATGAGTCCATCTTCTCCGGATAATAATTTGGAAGCACTGTAGAGCTGTAGACGCCCTCCATCACAACCACCAACAATGACACCAGTTTCTCTGTCTGGTCCCACACCGCATGAGCTCCAGGTAATTTTGTGAAATCTGAAAATATCAAATTATTGAAAAACAATATAGAGTTCCAATCTGAGACTACATAACATCTAGAGAAAAAAATGGTGTTTTAATTCTCAAGTACCAGCAAACATTCACCAACAACAGCTAACAAAGGTTCTATTTTTGTCAACCCAAACATATCTAAATGAAATTGAAACTTTTCAGGCATTATTAAGTAAAGCAGTCCAATAGATCCTGGGTCAAGGTAGACAGGATAAACTAGAAACTTAAATAACTAATTAAAAAAACTACAATGTATGGATTTGTGAAAACTGCACAAATTATAAGCATAAGAACAGTAAGTAAGTGAAAATGAATGTCAAAAGTTACCAGAACAGATGTAAGGCTGACTGATCAATAAAAAGCAAAACAATCTCAAAAACAAGAGAAGAAGGGACGTCGAACAGATGTGCAGAACTATAGACCTATATCTCTAACGTCGATCAGTTGTAGAATTTTGGAACACGTATTATGTTCGAGTATAATGTCTTTTCTGGAGACTAGAAACCTACTCTGTAGGAATCAGCATGGGTTTCGAAAAAGACGATCGTGTGAAACCCAGCTCGCGCTATTCGTCCACGAGACGCAGAGGGCCTTAGACACGGGTTCACAGGTAGATGCCGTGTTTCTTGACTTCCGCAAGGCGTTTGACACAGTTCCCCACAGTCGTTTAATGAACAAAGTAAGCGCATACGGACTATCAGATCAATTGTGTGATTGGATTCAGGAGTTCCTAGATAACAGAACGCAGCACGTCATTCTCAATGGAGAGAAGTCTTCCGAAGTAAGAGTGATTTCAGGTGTGCCGCAGGGGAGTGTCATAGGACCGTTGCTATTCACAATATATATAAATGACCTGGTGGATGACATCGGAAGTTCACTGAGGCTTTTTGCAGATGATGCTGTGGTGTATCGAGAGGTTGCAACAATGGAAAATTGTACTGAAATGCAGGAGGATCTGCAGCGAATTGACGCATGGTGCACGGAATGGCAATTGAATCTCAATGTAGCGAAGTGTAATGTGATGCGAATACATAGAAAGATAGGTCGCTTATCATTTAGCTACAAAATAGCAGGTCAGCAACTGGAAGCAGTTAATTCCATAAATTATCTGGGAGTACGCATTAGGAGTGATTTAAAATGGAATGATCATATAAAGTTGATCGTCGGTAAAGCAGATGCCAGACTGAGATTCATTGGAAGAATCCTAAGGAAATGCAATCCGACAACAAAGGAAGTAGGTTACAGTACACTTGTTCGCCCAATGCTTGAATACTGCTCAGCAGTGTGGGATCCGCACCAGGTAGGGTTGATAGAAGAGATAGAGAAGATCCAATGGAGAGCAGCGCGCTTCGTTACAGGATCATTTAGTAATCGCGAAAGCGTTACGGAGATGATAGATAAACTCCAGTGGAAGACTCTGCAGGAGAGACGCTCAGTAGCTCGGTACGGGCTTTTGTTAAAGTTTCGAGAACATACCTTCACCGAAGAGTCAAGCAGTATATTGCTCCCTCCTACGTATATCTCGCGAAGAGACCATGAGGATAAAATCAGAGAGATTAGAGCCCACACAGAAGCATACCGACAATCCTTCTTTCCACGTACAACACGAGACTGGAATAGAAGGGAGAACCGATAGAGGTACTCAGGGTACCCTCCGCCACACACCGTCAGGTGGCTTGCGGAGTACGGATGTAGATGTAGAATAACAGGCTGTAAGAAACAAATACCAGAGTTTGAGAAAGCGAGGTAGCTTAAACTTAGCTTAAAGTGAATGGGAGGGGCAAGATGGGGCAAATGAGGAAGACTTGAAGATAGCCAAGAAAAAGGAATTACTTTGATACAACATGGGCTGCATTCACTTGCAAAGATGTTTTTGGGTTTCATGATATGTGCCTTGTCAAGGTATATACATTTGCCAGTACACACACTGTGTTCGCTCATCCTCAGCTATGTGGGTGTTATGACCCTAGAAAACTTGACAGCAATTACATGTTGAGTGAGACATTACATAGACGGTCTCATACGTATTTCTCAGTTTGATGCACATCTCACAAGTGACTGACCTATACTAGATAATGGGAAAAAAAGAGTTTGTTAGCACTGTTTTACAGCTGGTTTTGTCATAAGGATATAAATCATACAATAAGGAAATATTACAGACATGGTTAATTGGTTTCAGACAAATTTAATGCTTGTGATGAGAGGTCCACTGTTTTAGATGAATAACTATAAGTAAACTTCAAACTGCTTGTGAATGAGCGAACTTCCTATATGACATTAGCCAGCGCTCCTACCAACTCCAAAATACATGCCACACCATGCAACACAAAATCACTCTTAATACTCCACTTCAGAGATCAGTTACTGTTACTTGCACTACCAAAAGCTCTTGAGGCAATCACTGCAATAGTCTATGAGGTTCAAGAATATTTCTTGCTATAATACTACACCAGTAGTTACAACTTCAAAGTTTGAAATTTGATGAGCATTCGAGTAAAATCAATTACAAACATGAATGATCTAAACTCACAATTCTCTCCAACAATTTTGACAGCTGCTTAACCACATGCAATAGAGTGAAAAATGAAATATATTTATTTCTCCTACATTACAAGTAAGAAGAAACAGGTGGTATAATATCTGTGTATTACCCTGCACTACAGTGCATTCTGTTTTTATTTTGGAGACAGTACTGTGCAGAGTACATTCATGTCCTATATAAGGAATTTTGTATAGCTGCGCGTTTGTTTACTATATTTCATTCTTATCTCAGGCATAAGGAAAAGCGACACACCAAAAGAACTCCCACTGGACTGACAACATAATGTCATTTTGCTAATTTCGGTACTTTTACTTGTTTCCAGTGCCTCACTTATGCAGCCCTTATCGCAAAATTTACTAACCTGTAATCGCTTGGTGCTGATGCTCGTAACTCCATATCCAGGCCGGGCTCCCCTAAATTTAGTGAATAAATTTCCATTGCAGCAGACGTACTGAAAGACGCATCTAACTGCTGTGCTGCCGTCCCGGCAGCCAACAGTATTGGATGATGCGTTGCCGGTGACCATGATATGTTTACTGTGCGGTCTAACTCCTTTATCTTCATTTTCTTTGGGGCTTCTGAAACAATATACTTTTACAGATTTACGTAAATAACGTCATGTTACCACGCCGTGAAAGATATAGCGAATTAGTACTATTTCATGGGATGTCTATGACAGTTTAAAAGACATTACATAGCAGGTAGGCTGGACGGCTATTTTAATGTATTTTGGTTCTGTATGCAAAGCACAAATGACCGGTAAGCAGTAACAACAACCACAAACTTACATAAACAATGTTTCACTACTGTCACTACAAAGTTTACAATTCAGTCATCAACCCTTCCAACGTGGCTCTACAGCTTGGCGTATGAGTTATTATCTCTGGACATTGAGTTACCTGATCTACATTATCGCTGACTGAGTCAAAAAGTGCAAAATGCAGACGACATTCAGGTTGTATTCATCAAAAATTGAAATGTCCTGTTCTCATACACTCACATACAGAAGGGAACACTAATCTCAGCAATTAATTTGTTACTGTCCTGTTAATTCCAAATAGAATACACCAAGATACAGCTTCCAGCTAAAGGTCGATTCACAGTTAGGAGAACAGAATCATACGGAACAAACTGCAAATCATTCCTCAGTGCCTTTCAAATGGCGACACTCAAATAAGAACGGGGTGGTAAGAAAATTTTGACGTTTACGTTGATTCGAGCGGGACTGTACTGTCGCCTGCTAACATCAGACGTTAAACCAATTTTCACTTCATTCACTCATATTATATTACCGATAGTTTACATTGTGCTTTTGCATCCACTTAGTCCTTATTTTTTCATTTTGCTTTGTTTTCATGATTCATTGGAAATGTGCCATAATTATTTGGATATGTTTTATATTGGATGTTTCTCCATAAGAGGCTATCTGAAAGTAACAAATGGCTTAGATATTCCAGTTACTGATAGAGCTGATACTGCAGTCCTAAAGTGTGAAATGCAGTTGATTTCACAAAAAAGCATAAATTCTTGAGAGGTAAATTGAGTGCCGTTGTCAGTGACAAAATATTTCGTCAGTCCTTCTATAGAGAAGACATTGCGGTACACTAAGCCTGAGTGTTATTGTACATATAGATGACATCTATATCAAAAATTGAAATTTAGAGCAATTGATTGAGAAGTAGTGGCTTCGGCCTCGTAAACTGAAATACCCCTCCATATTCACATCCAGTGATTCCTGTGGGCTGAAGATGACTCTGTTGGCGGTCGGTACTGTTGAGCCTTCAGGGCGTGTTCCGGCAGAGTTTAGTTTTAGAGCAAGCATCGGCGAGGATGGGCCACTAGCTTCCAAAAAATGGTCTTAGAAAACCAATATGTAGCCATGACCAGGGCTCTGATGCGTGCGGCCGTGGAAAATATTGTCGAGATGGAGCTGATTGGTATTTTTGACATACGTTCCATTTAACAACCGTCGTTTCAATGTATGTGTCAATATTGTTCCAGTAGCATTGCTCTCCAAAATTGTATTTTGTACAAAAAAACGCCCTAATAACATTGATGTAACGTTTGTGTTACCTTAGATTTAAGCACTGAAGAAGTAATTAAACGTGTCTTGCCTGATTCTAAATGCACTAGGATGATACCTGTGCAAGCCTCATATTCCAATACGGCTTAATCTCGGGTTGATTAAGTAACCTCTTATCATTAGATCACTCTGTCTGAGTATGCTGATTGATCTTATCAAAATAGGTTCGAAGGCATAAGTTTTGCAACTAAAGTTGAGTTTATTGTGAAATTTCCCGCAGTGTCTTGATTGCTGACAGACACTGAAAAACAAACGTCAGCTGATGAGTCAAGCTTTCTGTGTTGTCCTATTGGCAGATGTGGAAGTAAATCTCTGTTCTTGTGTTGTGCTGTGGAAATGAATTTAATTTCATAGTCTTAAATCGACAGATGAAGTGCCCAGCGTTGTGATGTTGAGCTGTCCATGTAGTAACAGTATTTTCCAGTCTAAATGTAGTCACTGAAGGTTTTTGGTCTGTGAGGAGGATAAACTTACGTCCGTGAATGTAATCGTGAAATTTCTTGACTGCAGATATAATTGTGAGTGCCCCCTTCTTGATCTGGGTGAATAAACAGTTTACAAATTTCTTAAAAATCTTCCTGGGAAAGAAACAGATCAGCAGTCGTAGAATATATAAATTAAAGCTACATAGTGTTGCCACAAAAACTGAAATGATCATGCACTCACTGGAAGTAGAAATAAAATGTGTACTACTTAGTTATTGTTTTCTTTTTCTCCAAACTGTTATTTTTACTCGTGGCCTAATGTTGACGAGACTGACTCAAATGGTTCAAATGGCTCTGAGCACTATGGGACTCAACTGCTGTCGTCATCAGTCCCCTAGAACTTAGAACTACTTAAACCTAACTAACCTAAGGACGTCACACACATCCATGCCCGAGGCAGGATTCGAACCTGCGACCGTAGCAGTCGCACGGTTCTGGACTGCGCGCCTAGAACCGCGAGACCACCGCGGCTGGCGACGAGACTGTTGTGAGTTTCTAGTGATCAGCAACTTCCAGTTTGTCTTGTCGCCGAATATTGAGTATCGTCAAAAAATTTGTCAACATTTTTTGACATCATCAAAACTTTGACTGCGACTAGCACACCATGATCTGTCATCTATTCCAGTGTCCCCTCCAATCATGTGCAATACACATCCCAACTAAAGCCGCACATGCTAATACCATGTTGGTGGGTGGAGGGTGAAGTTGGTGGCAAGATCAAACATGATGGGAATATGGTATAGGGATATCACATCCCTCATGCTTACATACACCAACCATGGTAGTCCCTCACAGATACCAAAGTCGTTGACGTCAGGCAGTCATCCTGGCGCTAGAAGCAAGATGATTCAATGCCTTCCACCTATTGCACCTCAACCACCCTCCTGCTGGTATTGGTGACCACGGAGTGACAGGCCAAATGCTTGCCATTAAAATTTCTCTTGAGGAAACTCCTACCAAGGAGACATAACAGGATGTTTAAGTCGACCAGCTGCATAGTCCCTTGGGGTGGACAGCTGTTAGCAATGAAGCTGTTTTGATCATTTGCTATAAGGAAGCTTTATCTTTGTCTAAATGTGCTAGTACTTAAAGTGGTTTATTTTGCTTTAATACACAGTCACATTTCCTGTGGCACAATACTGTGGGGACACCAAAGCAAGGCAGATAATGTCTTCAAACTACAAAAGAAGGCAGTAAGACTGATATGTAGCTTGGCACCCAGAGCTCACTGTACGCCACGCTTTAAAAAATTACAGATTTCGACCTTACCATCAATATTTACACTACAGTGCTTAATGCATATTAAGGAAAACTATTCCATTTATCAACAGTATGACATGTGACATAATTATAACACAAGAAACAAGCAGGACATGGTTTCTTCCCAATGTAACTATAAAAATACACAAAAGGGCTTCCTATACAAGTTCATAAAATTTTAATGCCATATCCCTACATATAGGGATCTTCCAATTCAACAATTCCAAAAAAAGTAAAAGCATTTCTTCTTGAGCTCAGCATTTATGAAACTGATGAATTTTTAAGAGAGGCAAAGAATATTTTATGACTACACTTTATGTGATCAGTTTGTATATGTTTCTATATCTGAGTAAGTCAGTAATTGGCTAAATTTGCTATGCAACATCAATTTGTACCAGAAGTTTCACTGTTTTGTATTTGTGTGAAGGTACTATAATTATTTGTGTAATATTTACATTGTGTAATATTTTTTCTTGTTTTTGTAATTATTTGTGTAAAATTTATACTGAGTAATATTGACTTATGATCTTTGAGGTCTCTACAACAATAAAAATCAAATCAAATCAATTTGACTATGTCAATCGTTAGCCTCATAACCTCCACTGTTTAGACTGGTGGTAACTGCAGCTGGTGATGACGAAGCATTGTATGCAGGTAGGTAGTCATGCCACCACATACTGTTCATCTGTCAGAGTGATAATATCAGTAATTTGCTATGTGGTCTTTGACAGTGCCTTCAGATATGTTTCTGTCATCAGACAGATGCCTATTGCTTGCTTGTAGATAAATTGTCAGAGATCACTGTGTCACTTGTGAATGACGCTGATATTCCATGTGCAGGCGACGAATCCTCACTGGTTAACAGCCACGACCAGGCTGCTGTGGCAGTCCCAGTGGCTTGCACTATGGAAGTGTTAAGTTGTTGCAGGAGCTGTTTCAGCTCTCATTCAAGGCCCAAGAACGTTGTTGTCACTGCATTGGCAGTCTACATCAGACAGGTAGTTTCACTGGGATGTTTACACGCTAATCCAGGGTGTTTAACTGATGATTGGCACATCATTGTTGGCATTGATGGAGCTGCTGGAATTAGTGTCAGATCAGCCACTCGTCCCACAGCATCACAGCACCATGTGGGCACTAGCTCTGGGTCTGCATGATATTGTGATGGAGGGAATGGGGCTCTAGCACCTGGCTCTGTGTAGTTGGTTTATTGCTGTATTGTTGACATCTCTGGATGTGTCTATAATGCCAAGACCTTCTTTCAGTTAATGTTGCCACGAAATGTATCCCAGGGCATACCTGTAGAACCAACCTATTGTTTTGAGGGGTGGTGATAACCTCTCTCTGCTTTATAGCCCCGTACTCGAATGCTTCACATCCCTTGCTGCTTTCCAACATGTGAATCGTCATATTCAAAATATGTTGACGTGTCAGTTCCTTTTCTCAGAGTGTAGTCTGTATATTGGCGAGGATCAGTGCATTTGCTGGGAAGGTGCAGTATCACACAATGTGATCAATCCACTGGTACCAAAGGGACTTGCTTTGTCCAAGTTTGGCGTGACAGTCTTCGATCTCACACAAAAGGCTGAAAGATAGATGATTTTGTACAGCGTTCTGTTGAGTCCATTGTTTGGGACGAGAGACTTGAGTCAGATGAATGTCTGGATGTAAAAACTAAACTGGGCAAAAACGTTTTGATCGTACTGTGGGGCCATATTGAGGTGGAAGATCCCATAGTACAAGCATCAATAGTTTTACAGGAATCGTTGTGTAGGTGTAAAACGGTCGTTTCTTCTGTGAACAGTATTCCGTTATTCTGTGATAATAAACTGTTGAACATAGGTTATTCTGTAAAGACCCTTTCCTGAAGGCTAGACCTGGAAGACATGTCTGTCTTAATTTGTGTGTAATAAAGCGAGATACTTCCTGGTGCACTGTATTACTAGCAGCGGTGATGTCTGTGTTTTAAGCTCCTATGCGACTTTCTGTGGTGCAGTTGGCGCCTCCCAAGTGACCACAGTATCTTCCTCAACCACTGCTGCAAAGGGGTTCTTCGTCTGAAGCGATTTTGACTGCCTGCAGATGAACCGATTTTAATATGCGTTTAGCTTTCTTAAAGCCCTGCACATCGGTGTTTGATTAATTACTTTTTGTGAACTGCTCCATTTGTGACACAGCACACTCACTGTTACAGGGTTGTTTTTCTGGTTTTAGCTACATTTACGAATAACAACAGGGAAGCAAGCTTCTGCTTGGCAGGATCCAAATCAGCAATCATATCATCGTCTGTTGTCGTATCCAGGTACCTGACCCAATTTTACTTCGAAGCATTTCATCTGGAAAGCTGAATCACCAAGAGTTCTGCCGTTCCATCAAGGCATGGTACAGATCCCTATTATGTATTCCTTTTTTAATAAATAATTATAGTTGTTAATATTGTAATGTGTTGTATATATACATACATATTGTATACTACATTGTGTGATTCTTTTGTTGTTTCGTGGTCTACACAGTGACTTGGCATAGGAGAAGTGGTTTTCAGGTGCAGTTTTGCTGGAGAGAAGTACAAGTCTGCAACCACGCGAAAAACCTGACTACGCAAGACGATATCCTCAATCTAGTCAAAACCCCGCTGAATACCATTATTGCCACGAAAGAAATGAAAATGTTATTACAGTTTTGTATCAGTTCCTAATTACTCATGCTTAAATACTCACACACAATGAATATTTTCACCATGCAGCAGTCATATGTATGTTGCATCATGAAATAAATATGTTTTTAAATATTGAAGATAATATAGATGTGTTTGTGTGATTAATTATTTTGCATGTACTTGATTGAAGATATTTGGAATACTGTTTTAGTAGCCCATTCCACGAAATGATTTTACTGTTCTAAAGTCTACTAGAATGCTAAACGGAAGCAATGTCTTTACCTTTGATTTTGGGGATATGAGGACTTGTTAATTTTAGCTGTTAATACTGACATGTATGGAAACGATAGCAACCATATTGTCTGTGCAGAGTGACTGGATTTCTCATTCAGAGAGTGATTAGAGTGATACCACAGTGTAATACATACAATTACAACACCCTCTGGTGGGAAAATTGTTACCATTTGACAGCTGGAGCAACACTAGCACTGCAAGCGGTGAGGAACTAGACACACACATGCATCGAAAGGATAATCCTTTTATTTAATTATTTTCTACTTAATTAACGAAATAGTTGTTATATTTTTGCGTTCTGTGTGTTATTATTTTGCCAAGAGCTATGATTTATCGCGGAATACTTGTAATAACAACCGAATCACACTGATCAATGATTCAGGTTACAACTGATTTATAAAGAAATACTTTCTAATATGTTTGCAGCCAATTCCGCTCAAAGCAAGAGAATACAAACACACATCTCATGCACAACAAGCATATATTTCTGTTGTCTGTCATAACAACTTTCCCACCAGAGGGTGCAGTGACTGTATATACTTGACACTTAGGAAAATTTTTGCGGAGGCTAATGATTCTCCCATCTTTACACTTCACTAGAGTTTTTTTGTAAATGTAAGAACTTTTGCTTAAAAAGCGAATGTGTTGATATTCTTGATGTTTGCAACTCTGATTTGGCAACAATTATGGAATTGGTTGCTTCCGTGTTGTGAAACGATTTTTTTGCTTTTCATGATTGATTATCACGTCTGTGTGGTTTTCCTTTACATTGTATTTGTCATGGCAATATTAAAAAAATGTAGGTATTACGTTCCCTATAGGTTTCCTACATTCCACATTCACTGATTTAGCTGAAAGTGTTGCAAAAATATTTGCCTTGTTGGATTGGTATACGATGTTTTTCTCCTAAAGGTCAGGTGTTCTGGGGTTGCCTGGCAATTAGTTGTTATTAAAGGAAAACGACAGTTTTCAGTAAATGTCTATACACTACAAGACAATCGTAAATAAACAGGGCTGTACTGTACCGCTTCAAACCACCCAGGGTCCTTGGGAAACTAAATAACTATCAGTATGGTGTCGTTTTACAGTTATTGTCGATTTTTATGGCACTACCTACACTTTTTGTTGTAAAAATCATTAAAAAAATTATTAGGGATGTTAGTACTCGGATTCACCCAATATCATATTCAGAAGTGCTGCTTGCTGTCCACTTGGAACGTTGCTATTGCTGTGGGTAACAAAAACGAGTTGGAGTGGTGCGAAAGGTATGTTAGGCTGTGGTGATATAAATTTGAAAATAACAGTTTGCAGTTATCAGAAAATAATGTAGTTAGTGAGTCAGGGACAATTGCACTTCTGAAGCAACAGCTATTTGTTATCTTTGGTAGTAACAGTAATCAAAATCAACAGTACAATACTATATAACAACTTTGATTGAGCGATATACAGTTCTACAATATGAAAAGAAACCATGTGGTGCCCACTACCAGGCTGCAAGTGTGGCACAAACCCATTATAATAATACAAAAGGCTTCGAGTAGTGGGCACAAATTAAAAATAAAATCAGAGAGTTTGGGGGAAGAAGGAATACATGATGGAGAAAAAGATTCAAGTGTCAAGCAAGAAGATGAAGAACAAGTTATTATAAAGTCACAAAAACAGAAGAAGGGGCCAGTTTGGTCGGAAAAGAGGGTTTCACTGTACAGGTGGAGATAATCGTACATCTGGGGCGAAGTTAGAGACATACTTTCATGGCCAACATATTGATTCAGAGCCATTGCAGATAGTGGTGCAGAGGCACAAGCTAGCCCATCCACTGAGTTGCGGCAGTCACAGAGCAAGGTGCTGCACTTGAGTCGTTTTTTAAAGGGTGTACATCAAGAAATGTAGATTAGTGGGAAATTAAAGAAACCTGTTTTAGAAGCAAAACTATCTGAAACTATATAATACTGAACATTATTAATGCTAGTTTTAGTGAAGATTTATCGGTATTTACAGAAACTTCTTACTATATGTAATACCTAATAGTAGTTAGAGTTTTAAAGACGGAAAAATCCACCCACTTAAAAGAGATTGTCTTAAGAATAAGGAGAAATGTGATGGATAATTAACAACACTACAACATTTGATTTCACTGTAAGTGATTCAGAATCACACACAAAGAAGCATAATATTGGAGTGGATTACAAAAATACTCCATTCAATTGGAATTTACTATTTTTCAATCGCTTTTTGCACCATTATTATCTGTTGGCCAATTAAAAAGTTCTTCATAAAATGTCTTATATTCATGTGGAATGCATTGCTTCATCTTCATCAAGTCTTGCAATTCTTTTTCGCTGGGACCTAACTGTTCTTGAAGGATATGCCAATGATGGTGGTGAAGGAAAATCTCATTTCTTAGATGCCATGAAGAATGTGTGATTCGTTAATCCGTTTGTGTTAACGAAATCGTTGATATATTCACACCTATCAAGCTAGGTGGAACAGAGTGCTGATTGCAAAGTTCTATGCTTGCTTCTTGTTTCTTCATAAAAAGTAATCTCACTTTTAGCATTTCGTCAATCAGTTCTTGAAGTATAGAATTTGAGATGCTTCAACTTCTGTTACTAAGAACTTGCTTATATTGTCGGTACTTTGAATGATGTGTTGGCTGAAGTTCTTGTAGGAAATGTACAAGGGGACACCATCGCACAGTGCAAGATCCCTGTGGTTACTGGTGTCAGAGGAACACCTTATTTAGGTTAGAATCAAGTTTCAGGCACCCCGTTTTGAAAGAGTCACTATAACAGAAGAACCCCACAAGAATGCACAGAAAAGTAAAGTTAGCTTATTCCACCAAAATATAAGAGGATCGAGTAATAAGGTAGAAGACTTTACAGCCTGCTTGCAAAAGTTAGCGGAAAAATAGACATCCTGTGCCTGTCTGAACACCACAGAACTACAGGGTTAGATAAGTTGCATATAAAAGATTACATTCTAGCAACTTACTCTAGAAGAACTAATGCAGGAAAGGAGGAGTTGTTGCATATATTAAGACAGAAAACAAGCTCAAAAGCATTGAGACAAGTACTTTTTGTAGTAATCAGCACATAAAAGTGTGTGCTTGTGAATTAATGCTGAAAAACAGTTCACTTTTAATGGTAACAGTTTATAGATTCCCACTAGGAAATGTTCTGTTATTTATGAGGGACCTGGATTCCTTACTGCGCTGACTGCCAAACATCGGCAAGCAGTTAATAGTCTGTGGTGACTTCAGTGCAGATTTTCTAAAGGACTCTAATGGGGAAAATGATCTGGAAACTTTATTTAGGTCGTACATTTTGCTCTCAGTAGTTAACTTTCCAACACAGGTGGATAAAGGTCCCTAATTGATAATGTTTTCTTCGATGCACAAAGTAACAAAATATCTGTTTACCCAGTAACTAATGCTCTCTCTGATCATGATGCACAGTTAGTCAGGATAAATGACACAGTGTCTTACACTGTGGATACACCTCAAGGAAGTCACTTGGAATCATTAATTAATAGAGGGAAAATGTTTTTAAGAGTAGTTTACAAGAAGCAAAATGGGATGAAATTTATAAAGAACCAAATGTCAATATAAAATTTAATCTATTCCACGATAAAATCGTCTAAGTATTTGAAAATAGCTTTCTGCATAAGCTAATCAGGAGGGACATTAACTAGCCATGTAAAAAACCATTGATCACTAAGGGGATTAAACTACCTTATGAAAAGAAAGGAAAATGTCTCTTTTGGCAAGAACAAGTAGAGAACCTGAAGCAGTTCTACACTACAAAACCTACTCAAAATTACTAAGAAACGTTATTAAAAATCAAGAAACATGCTCATAATCTCAGAAATCGGTATGTTTGGCAACAGAGTTAAGGCAATCTGGAATATAGTGAAGCAAGAGGCAGGGCAATTGAGCACAGAAGAGGATAACATTGCTATTGAGTTGAATGGAAGGGTTTAAATGACTAGTCACAGGTAGCAAATGTATTTAATAATCACTTCTTAAACGTAGTTGAAGTCATAGGGGGCCAACAGTTCAAGAGAAAGATACAGCAATATGTTGAAGAAGTAACCCTCATAAAATTACATCATATGAATGAACCACCAACTTCTACTCCTGAAATTAATAGGGTCACACATTCTCTCAAGAACGAAAGCTCTTCTGGTGTTGATGATGTGCCCAATAGAGTCTGTTCCCATATAATAAGTCCGGTATTGTCTGAAATATGTAATGTATCACTAACTCAAGACATTTTTCCAGAGAGGCAAAATATGCTATTGATAAACCCACCTTTAAGAAAGGTGATAAGAGAGACATCAGTAACTACTGACCTATTTAACTGCTGACATTATTCTCCAAAATTTTTGAGAAGGTGATGTATTCTAAAATAGTATCTCATCTTGGCAATAATTATATCCTCAGCGAATAACAGTTTGGGTTTCAGAATGGTTGCTCTACTGAGAATGCCATTACATGTTCACACACCAGATATTACAAGTATTAAATAACAAAATAGCACCAGTAGGTATTTTCTGTGATCTACCCACGGCATTTGATTGTGTGGATCATAGTATACTCCTAGATAAATTGAAGTTTTATGGGATTGCTGGTGTAGCCAACCAATGGATCACGCCATATCTAAGCAAAAGAATGCAAAAAGTTGTACTTAGTAGTAAATCAACCAACAGAATCCAGAGACATAATTCTGACATGGAGAAATCATGTATGAGCTTCCCCAAGGATCAATCCTGGGTCCACTACTGTTTCTGATATATGTAAATGATCTACAGTCTAATGTACAACAAGCAGAATTAGTTCTTTTTGCAGATGACACCGGTATTGTAATCACTCTCAGTATACATATGGAAATAGAACAAATGGTGAACAGAGTTCTCAGAAGTATCATTGACTGGTTTTCTGAGATTGGTTTCACCTTGAATCTGATAAAGACACATCCTTTTCAGTTCTGCACCTCTAGGGGAACTGCACAAGTGATAAGTGTGAGACATGGTGATGAAATGATACATAGGGTGAAACCTTCAAAATTCTTGGGTGTTCATATTGATGGTAGTTTAAATTGAAATTTTGGAATTGCTAAAACAACTTAGTTCAGCCACATTTTCACTTAAAATTATAGCAAATTTTGGGGAGAGAGAAATCAGTAAGTTGACATATTATGCTGGTTTTCCATTAATGTCACATGGAACAATGTCCTGGGGTAACCGATCTTTAAGAAAGAAGGTCTTCATTGCCAGAACGTGCTGAAGGGAATAAATATTGGAAAATATAAAAAATAATTAAATTTATTGTGAAAATGGGGATTTGTTAGAATAAGTTAATCACTGTAATTTAGAACAGTGTCAGGGGAATAGGTCGGATTTTTACCAGATTACATATACAATATTAGATGAGATTTTAGCAATAACAACTGAAAAAATAGTGAGGAGTGTGGGGAGAAACGGAGGACAATACAGAAGGATGAAAAAAGCTTGTTAAAGGGTGTATGAAAGAGAAGGAACAAATGTATCATAAAATAGCCGAATTCGTTGAGGAACTGGGTAATTTAAAGAGTACATATAAGCAGGAAATAGAAGATAAAATGAAAGATGTACAATGGTGCATAAATAAGACAGTGGAAGTATTAATTGAAGAGTCTGATGAAGGGATTCAAATCTGAGGTAAAGGAATGTCATTAGGAAGGCCTAAGGAAGGTGAAAAGATGACGGAGCACATGCAGAGATTAATCGAAAATATCCAAGACCAGACAGATATTGACAGTTTAACTCTAGGTAATATGAAAATCCAAATAAAACAATTAGACATATATACAACGTGGCCAGTGACAGTGAAATTGCAAAAGATTGATACCTCCACAGGAAAAACAGCTCTAATCAACACAACACCTGTTGGGTAGGCTGCTGTATCTGCCATCCGAGAGTCTATGTTACATATGTCTAGATCAAGCCTGGCTATTGTACAAAAAACAAACTCTCATACAAGGAAAAAACACTTTATGAATTTGCACAGGAAAGGAAACTTATTGGGAGTCAATAGCTTCAGTGAAGTTTCACATACATGTAGAATCTTCTCTTGAGAATACAAGAATATTTAGTCCATAACCAAGGAAGTAAAAATAATCTCTCTTAAAATCAGTAACAATTTTAAGATAAGCATAATCCTAATAAGAATAAAACAACACCTCAAAAAACCCCAAGTGTGCCTGGAATTTAAAAGCAAAAATAAACAAAAAGCTTATATTTTACTCTCTAAAAGATTGTAGTGACTACTCTTCAAACACTAACGGATTTTAGTGACTACTCCACTATTGATTTGGAGATTATGGAGAGGGGGAACAGCGGGATTTCTCTGACAATCTGGAAACATTGGTGACTGTCAACGATATTGTACAGGCCTTACAGGATGAGTATTTTGTTACGGACATTCATGATACTGTTAGAACCAGAAAACAGCAAGCATAACCTGAAAAGACGATGTCAGATAAGCACACAACCTCAGCACTTACATTTCTGGTACGAAATTGTCTATAATTTGGACTGCACCCAGGTTAGTAGCACCAACCAACATTTAAGAAAATCTCAGCTGTATAGAAGAAACAGCATTAGGCCTTATGCAGTCTATATTGCAAGTGAGTCAGATAATCTTGGCTGAAATCATACCATGTCAATAGGGAAAATGATTTACTCTACCTTTCCACAAAGGAAAGGTCTAATCGTCAACTTTCAGCAAATAGAACTCAACAAAAATCAAAACTAGGAACCGAGATACAGCAAACATTTTTTAATGAAGTCTCCAAAATCCAAAAAATCCAAAAATGCGACATCCAAAAATGTGACTCCATCAATTCAGTCACAAATGATTTTCAAACAGGGAGTAACACAAGATATTCTCACGGACATATCAGAAGAAGAAATTTTAGATGAGATATCTTCCCCAATAAAAGTCAATAATGTGGTAAGAATGTCAAAAAAGATCTTCACGGAAAACAAAGGAAATGCAGTGAAACTACTATCGTGTATTAACTTTTGATTCCCAAAATGCCCCGCAATATGTATCTTTCCTTGGTTCAAGATGTGAGATATCACTGTACAACCCTTCAGTTAAGGAAAGTTTCGACTGTCTTCTATTTGGGCACATAGGGGAACAGTGACAGAAATCAGATACAATGCAAAAGATGTTGGGTGGGGGGGAGGGCACATTCACATCTACAATGTACACTTGAGAGCAAAATATGTGGACCACTGCTGAACACAATTTACACAACTAAGCTCTGTTGCAGGTCCTCAAAACGCCGAAACACTGTGGCGTACCGTCTTTTGAGTATGCACAATGGTTACCACAAGAGGCCACTAGAGAACACTGCTTACTATAGCTGTCAGTTCAGATGAAAACTAATACCACGATACCACAAATATTACAAAACACATTATTATAGATGAGGCAACCCCTAATGCTCCCAAATTAAACTTCATTAAGTGAAATTTCAGAGGTCTTGTCACATGATAAGGTTTTGTTCGTGAGCTGAATTTGAAACCACTATTAACCAAACAAAGTTTCATATCTGATCGAGACTCGACAAGGCATAAATAGACGCAAAATATCGAAGTTTTCACCAAAATCAGTTTCCAGACCTGGAAATAAATGGTGATATGTTTAGCAGTGCACAGGGAACCCCACGAAGATTATATTGCTCCTGAGAAGTAGCCATAAAGGTATGTAATACAGCAAAATGCATAAGTGTGATAACCATAAGGTAAAGGTGTGGTGAGGGACAGGAATTAGAACCCAGTATGGTATATGAATTGCTAACTAACCACAATCAGATGTTAGATATTAAATATGGCCACCAATATGGTGATATTGGAGCCTGAAACGAATACACAAATGACTTTTGGCTGGCATGGATTCGCGTTTCATTATCGCCATATAGCTAAAAATAGACATGAAATATTTATTCTTACTTCACTAGTAGTGAGCTGTGCACATGTTCAGCGAGAGGTAAAGTACGGATAGTTCTGTGCTACCTAGGACTCCAACACTGCACATATTGTCATTGTTGACCTCACACGAAGAGGTGCCAACTTGAGAGGTGGCACATCACTCATTACTTTAACAACTTTGTCAGTCAGATTAACTTCCATATTTTATTGCATGATCTCGTTGTTCCCTGGTACTACATTTCTTACATACGATTAATTAATTTTTCTACATGAGAAAATTGTGGGCAGCATGTTCTTGTGAAGTGCATGTGTATCCTGTAGAGAGCATGAACCCAGAGCACTGTAGTGGAAGTGAACAAGAACAGGGAGTGAGATGAACTGGGGGCCATAAAAACTGAGTCCAGCAACCTCGCCATGTGAGTGATTATGGGAAACAGTGTTCAGTCGTTCTTATCGGCAGAGGACCTTCTGGCAGAAGCTCTCTTCTCCCCCTACTTAGGGTCTGGCAGAAGGGCACAGGGAACTCAGAGAGGCTTTTCTGAAGACCTAATGGTCAGAGGACACCCAAAAAAGCATTAAACAGGAAATTATGTTATGGAAAGAGTACAAAGCATCAGTGTACCACAGTCCAGTAAAGTTTTTGGAGATGCTTGTCGACATGAACAGTTACCTGGACCAACTGTACAGTGATAACGAGATAGTGGGACACTGCTACATGAAACTGCCAGTAAGGTATCAAGGAGTGCTCATCAGCAAATCCAATGACACAATAAAGTCATTCAAAAGCGCTCTATGAGAGTTAGAATTTTTCAAGGAAGCACAAAACGCGAAGAACTGGAGAAGACAAAATGAAAGAAATTTGAAAGGTGCATCTGGTGGAAATAGTGATGGGCAAAACACAAATAGAAACAGGGCAACAATAAATCAATATCAAGGCCAAAGATTTAATTATGAGTCTCAGTGAAATGACAGAAGCCGACAGGGGCATTTGGTGGTAACTTTTAAGAAAACAGAAATAGCGACAGGATGAAAAATGCAAAATTCTAACCAGTTTATGAAGCTGGTCAGGAACTAGGGGCAAACAAGAAATAATGGAGAGATTGCTTTTAGGGTGGTTTATTATTATAATTAGCGGATACGATCTTCTCCTGACACATCTGATCAATGAGCTAGGCGTTTGTAGTTCTCCGTACAGCACTTGCACTTCGATAACTGTCGCTAATTGGAGATGTACTGACATCCTCTCAAAGTTCACAAACAGAAAATTATTTCGCGGACAAGTAAATGACAATTTCTCGACGGAAAACTCTTGAGTATATAATAAAACTGGATGGATTAACATTTGAACATTGATCTACACTCCTGGAAATGGAAAAAAGAACACATTGACACCGGTGTGTCAGACCCACCATACTTGCTCCGGACACTGCGAGAGGGCTGTACAAGCAATGATCACACGCACGGCACAGCGGACACACCAGGAACCGCGGTGTTGGCCGTCGAATGGCGCTAGCTGCGCAGCATTTGTGCACCGCCGCCGTCAGTGTCAGCCAGTTTGCCGTGGCATACGGAGCTCCATCGCAGTCTTTAACAATGGTAGCATGCCGCGACAGCGTGTACGTGAACCATATGTGCAGTTGACGGACTTTGAGCGAGGGCGTATAGTGGGCATGTGGGAGGCCGGGTGGACGTACCGCCGAATTGCTCAACACGTGGGGCGTGAGGTCTCCACAGTACGTCGATGTCGTCGCCAGTGGTCGGCGGAAGATGCACGTGCCCGTCGACCTGGGACCGGACCGCAGCGACGCACGGATGCACGCCAAGACCGTAGGATCCTACGCAGTGCCGTAGGGGACCGCACCGCCACTTCCCAGCAAATTAGGGACGCTGTTGCTCCTGGGGTATCGGCGAGGACCATTCGCAACCGTCTCCATGAAGCTGGGCTACAGTCCCGCACACCGTTAGGCCGTCTTCCGCTCACGCCCCAACATCGTGCAGCTCGCCTCCAGTGGTGTCGCGACAGGCGTGAATGGAGGGACGAATGCAGACGAGTCGTCTTCAGCGATGAGAGTCGCTTCTGCCTTGGTGCCAATGATGGTCATATGCGTGTTTGGCGCCGTGCAGGTGAGCGCCACAATCAGGACTGCATACGACCGAGGCACACAGGGCCAACACCCGGCATCATGGTGTGGGGAGCGATCTCCTACAATGGCCGTACACCTCTGGTGATCGTCGAGGGGACACTGAATAGTGCACGGTACATCCAAACCGTCATCGAACCTATCGTTCTACCATTCCTAGACCGGGAAGGGAAATTGCTGTTCCAACAGGACAATGCACGTCCGCATGTATCCCGTGCCACCCAACGTGCTCTAGAAGGTGTAAGTCAACTACTCTGGCCAGCAAAATCTCCGGATCTGTCCCCCATTGAGCATGTTTGGGACTGGATGAAGCGTCGTCTCACGCGGTCTGCACGTCCAGCACGAACGCTGGTCCAACTGAGGCGCCATGTGGAAATGGCATGGCAAGCCGTTCCACAGGACTACATCCAGCATCTCTACGATCGTCTCCATGGGAGAATAGCAGCCTGCATTGCTGCGAAAGGTGGATATACACTGTACTAGTGCCGACATTGTGCATGCTCTGTTGCGTGTGTCTATGTGCCTGTGGTTCTGTCAGTGTGATCATGTGATGTATCTGACCCCAGGAATGTGTCAATAAAGTTTCCCCTTCCTGGGACAATGAATTCACAGTGTTCTTATTTCAATTTCCAGGAGTGTATTAATAGATTGTCATGTTACGCCAAAGGTGAGTCTTGCAACAGCGTGAAAATTGCATTTTTGGCTCAGAAATAATTTCACACGTCCTGGAGACAATTTTTTTCAGAATTTATATTGGAATGTAATAATGGCTTGGTTTCTTCCATTGGTGTTGTGTGCATTGCCAATGGGGTAAATTCACATTATATTCCACCATTCATAGCGAGGTGGCAATAGTTGTGCTACAGAAGTTGATTTGTGATTCGATAGTGGATCTTGGAGTGATTTTGATCATTCCTCTCTAACTGTTGGGGTGCATTGTGAGATGGAGATTGGTTCTCCACGCAAGAGGCATGTTGACAGTCAAGCATTGTTTTCTTTTTGCAGTGGTTATTGCCAGTGGTGTGATATGTTCTCGTTGGTGGTTTTAGAGTGTAATTACACTTATAGATAATCGCCTATGTTACGATATTTTTTTACCTATTTTTCTGACAATGCATATCACTGATGGATTATAGTTAGTAGTGCGATTATGTTTGACTGGTGCTATTTCGATTTAGGCTCGTCAGCAGCAGAGATGCCTCATCAGTAAAGTTTTGTATTATGTGGCGTGAGTAGTGGAACAAAGTATGTATTATCCCACTCTCCATTGTTGCCAGATGTATCCTAGATGGCGGCTATGGCACCATCCACGATGGCGCCCTGTAGACTTGGCAACAGCACATGACATCACCCAAGATGGCGGATTTTTGAGGGAAGATAGGTCAATTGGGCTACCTCCGCTAACCTAAGCCGCCTCCCCTCCCCCAGAAAATGGAGGGAAGTTCAAATTCGATCAGGACAACACAACACACCTCTACTAACCCAAGAAAATGGCGGGGAGATAGGTCACTTGCGCTACCTCTACTAACCTAAGTCACCCATCCACCACCTCTTCCTAGGGAAAATGACTCTGCCTGTGCTGTTCATAAGTCTTTATTTTGCATGCAGCCTTTATTTAAACAATTTGATGCAGTACAGCCATCCAGTTTAACCACCACGAAGTCCATGTCCAACAGACCTACCACCACCAGAGGGCGCTGTCATCCCTCCCATTACATAATCCAAGATGGCGACCATGACATCAGCCGATGACACAAGTACTGTTATCCAAGATGGCGGATTTTGGCGGGAAACAGTGTGTTCACCACGAGGTCTGGACCTAGTACACAGTACTATCACGAGAGGGCACTGTCATCCGTTATGTGATGGAATCCAAGATGGCGGTCTGTAGTGGGGAGGGGGGAAATGGCAGGAACCAATAGGAGCCCTTAATCCAGTCATGTGTTATGTTTCAGCCAGTAGGACGGCAGTATCTGGTAACGTCATGGGAGGGGGTATAGGGTACGCCCAGAAGCTCTGGAACCTCAGTCTCGCGCAGTCAGTCAGCAGCAGCAGAAGAAGAAGAACCATGAAGCAATTGCAATACAACAGAGCCCTTCAGAACAGGAGGAAACGGAAAAGTAAGTATCCCATATCACATCTTTCTCTGTGGTTAGCATTATTATTATTATTATTATTATTATTATTATTATTATTATTATTATTATTATTATTATTATTCATTGTTTCCACATATTGGTCCATGTCTAATGCTTCCTCGTCTTTGTTCAGCAGTAGCGCTTGATTCCACCAGACCAGCAGGATCGAACGCTAACATGCCAATCTCTGCCACGTCCAGACCTGTAGCAACCTCGGCTGCCATCTCGTCGAGACCTGCAACTGTGTCTAGACCTGTGGTGGCAACAACCTCCAGCACATCTAAACCAGTAGCGGCCATGTGGGATACTGTAGCGCACATAGCCCACTTGCTGGAGCAGAACAAGGAGCTGCTGTTGTCCATCCCACTCATCGATTTGTGTCATGAGGACACGCGATCTGGCTTGACACATCGAACACTGCTTGCTGCCCTAAACAACATCAAGATGGAGGACAGTACTGGCCACCGACATATCACATACCCCATCAGAACAGACCTATGATAGTGCAACCACAGAGTGCAGATGCTGTGGATAAGAAGGCACCAAGTGTACCTATGCTTTTCACATACAATTTAACTGCCAGTGGAACAAACTTCTAAATGTTGGTATACAAGTACATCATGTCTGAGGCTTGCATGCGTGAATGGAAATTGAAAATGTATCGAAATGAGTTAGTCAATTTCTGAGCACGACTGGGACGAAATATGTCGTACAGAGAGCTACATCAATCAGCAGATGACCACAGAGTATTATCCAACTCGTTCTCCCCCAGACATTTGCCTTACTGGTGTGATGCTTTCTGTTACAACAGTGTATGATGACTGTGCATTATGTGTGAAAGCGGGTGACAACTGTGTTTATGTAAGGCATGTCTGTGTTATGAAGTTATATGATCTGGATACTGTTCTGTGTCTTGCATTGGAGAGACTGAACCGTTAGTTGCTGAGCATAAACTCTGCATAGAGTGCTGTTGTAAACTCCCTATGTGTGATTAGTGTATATGTTGATGACTCGAAGCAGCACCTTTGTTTGCACGCGAATGCTGAACCTAAAGAGAAACAGATCAAATGTGCATGTGAATACTTTGAGTACTGTGAGGCATCCATTGGCCTGAGTGAGATATGTGCAGAATTTATTGAATGTCAGAAAGCTTTGTTTGGGAAATACTGTACAGGTGTGAAGAAGAAGATACATAGAGTTCAATGATTTTCCTGAAATACTACGTCCTATGTATGATATTTAAATAAATAAATAATGTATGTATATATAATCTCAAACCACGTTTGTGTTTTATTTCATGCCTCTCTCATTGTAGTCGAAGTATTACCCTTGTTAATATATATTTTTCAATGCTATACCAGTTATTGACATAATGAATGGTCAAGTTATTTTTCATGGGTAAAAGATATATATAGCTGCTTTCTCTGTGTAGCCAATACAGCTCAGTCAGTTAAGTGATGGAAATGTAGTGGCTACACATACTTTTACTGTCCCTTCAAGTGCATCTTTCTATATATGTCAACTACTTGTCGGTACGTGGTGCAGTTAGAATCATGACAGGGTGGCTGAAACATCCTCATCAGAAGGACTTTGTTTCCAGTGACTGGTCCTGTGAAAATGCAAAAGAAGACCTGAAGAAGAAGAAGAACGGAATTCTCCTTCTTGATAATATATGAGCAATTATTGTAGGTCCATCCATTTGTGGGAAGGCTAATGTCCTCATGACTCTGCTAACACATGTAGAAGGAGTCCGATTTGAGCATGTTTCTTTATTCTCGAAAACACTGTTTCAATCCAAGTATCAGCTATCGCAGGAGATACTGTGTGGTGTAGATGGTGTTACATACATGACATTCAGTGAAAGCAGTGATATCCCTCCACTTGGAAAAGCAAATCCAAACACTGTCTTAATACTTGACGATGTTGCTGTGGAGAACCAATACGAAATTCGAAAATATTTCTGTTTCTGTCGTCATATGGGTGCTGATGTATTTTATCTAAGCCAAACATATTCCAGAATCCAGAAACAGTTGGTTAAGGATAATACAAACCACATTATAGCCTTCAAAGAAGATAATCTGATTTTAAAACACATTTACCAGGCACATGTGGGAACTGAAAGTCGTTCAATGATATTGTTAACGTATGTGCTGATTGCTGGAATTATTCACAGTATGGATTTCTCGTTATTGGTAAAAAAAGAAAACTGAGTGATGGTAGGTACAAGTGAAACTTTCAAGAGTTTTTGTATATATAGCACAGGAAGAGAGGTTAGTAGATCAGTATACATTGCACCATGGACAAATTCGAGCGTATGTCTAGCTCTCAACCCGAGAGGATGGGTGTACACAGACAGAACATTCACCTGTACATGAATGCGAAAATTCAGGCTACAGTGCGTAAAGTTGGGGGTATGTGCAGGAAGCTAGAGACATATTACCAGACTCTTATGAGAATGGTGAATGCGTTAAATGGGATAGTTAATGAAGTCGGTAAGAAACTTAACTGAAAAGTTCGAGACTATTCAGGGGAAAATAGATGTAGAGTTCCTTGTTGTTGAGAAGGAGAAGCAGGTATATAGTATAAGGAAGAAGAAAATGAGCAGATATGTAAAGCTTCACGCTATGGAGCTGTCTGATTAGTTTCCACCGAGATGTCAAGGAAGCAGAAAGTGATTCAAGCACGGAAAGAAATTTGTGAGAGATTACAGTTGCTGAGGTTAGGGCATCTGGATTGATAGTAAACACTAAGAGAGACCTTTAAGCTGGTTACTGAATCTCTCCGACAGCTTTCAGTAAAAACAAAAACACCCGATAACGAAGGTGTTGTCATTGATGAATTCATTATCTGTCACTCCCCGGTCAGACAGATAGAACATCCAGCATTAGCAGGGGAAGACCGTACATGTTGGGTACACATCCTATAACTGTAACTGATGACACAATACAGATTGGTGACAGGAGGTTTGAGAGAACACTTGGCTCAATGAATCTTATTTTCCTAAGACCTATCAAAAAACCTATAAATTATTCAGTTAATGATAGGGAAAGGTATTGGGATATACTACACATGACTGGTGTACATTAGATCGCGAAAAGCCTGAGCAACAAGAAATACAAAACCATTACAAAACCAATACTTGAAGGCGCAAACAACAAGAACAACAGCACCGGTGATGGTACTGACATTGAGCATAAAGCAGTGAACTATCGAATCCCGCAGTATATATATTAGGACGACCCCAATGAGCTAATAGATCGACTGCAGCTGCTCACAGCATCAGCTGCTGCAGGTAGTACAGCTCATTAGAATGAGATTGATTCAATAATCTCTGAGCTTACAGAAAGAGGAATCATCAAATAAGTATGGAGACAGTAGTTCGAGAACTGCATAAACCAACACGCAAAACATACCCTCGTAGGCATGTTATGATTTAAGGTTTGGATGACTTATGGCAAGCTGATCTTGGAGATATTGGGGAATATTCACATGAGAATAATGGATTCATATATATTTTAATGGTTATTGATACATACTCCAAATTTGCTTTTGCATTACCTGTTGAAACAAAAATGGATAGAAATCTCGCAGATGTTTTTGAGTGTTTGCTACAGACAGGGACTAATCGATGCCCAGACAACCTCCAAACCTATCATGGCGGAGAGTTTTACAACAGGTATTTCAAGACCGTGATGCAGCAGTATGGAATACATCACTTCTCAACATTCACTCACCTGAAGGCAAGTATCGTGGATCATCTGAACGGAACAATAAAAGGTTGGATGTGGATGTGCTTTAACCTTCGCGGCTTATACAAATAGACAGATATCCTCCCAGAAATAATAGCTCAGTATAAACTAACCAAACATACCACAATAAAAATGAGACCAATCGATGTTCCTGATAATGGACTCACGCATAAGGTGTACTATTGGATTCAAATGCTGCATCTACGCAGACAGAAATTTAATGAAGTTGATTTGGTACGTATCTCAAAAGATAAGACGGCATTTGAAAAGTGGTCAACAGTGGTATTTACAGTTTCAAAGGTGCAAAGAACGAATCCTAGAACTTATATATTGAAGGACAGTAAAGGTGGACAAATTGCAGGCTGCTTCTACACCGAGGAGCAGAAGAAAAGCTCAGAACCGGATGTTTTTCTTGTGGAGAAAGTCATAAGACGTCGTGGTTTGGTTTTCCCGCTACACTAAACAGTTGGATTGATGCTGACGATTTGCTATATAGTAGGGGTGCATAGTTCACAACCACTGCAGTAGCATAACAGGAGTGTTAGGAGACACATTAAAGGAGGTGATAGTATTCTAGACAAACTGACAGTGGAATTAAACATCCCTGGGTATAACTACTGTTTACCTGGGACAAAGCGTCAGAAACGCTTGGCACGAGTTGCTACGGGGGTTATACAGCTCTACGAAGCGTGTATGGAACATGACATTGCATACGCTGCAAATAAAAGCCTATCAAGTTGTCACATTGCAGATAGGATTTTAGCTGATAAGGCTAAGGCGATACGGGGAAGAAAGTACATTGGTATAGGTCAACGCATCTCAGCATTTGCAGTTGATAAAACCATGCAAGGAAAAATTAAGTTGGGTCTGGGAGTGATGAATTTCAAGTGAGTTATGACTGCTGCACATTGTGCACTAAACAAGAAGAAGGTCAAGGGTGGGAAGCAGAGCTGCTTGAAGAACTGTATTCTGGCAGCGGTGTATGTGGCTAAAAATGCACTGAAGCATAAAGATGCAGGAAGAAGAAGACAATCGGTTAAAGCATCCCCAGTTCTGCCAATACCCAAGACATCTGGTGGTTTTCTTCCATTCCTCATCCCGGCCCTCTCCGCGCTCTCAGTGTTAGGGTCACTCGCTGGTGGTGCTGCAGCTATCGGTTGAACGGTCAAGAATGCGCAAAATTCCCAAGCACAGTTAGAAGAGGCAAGAAGACATAACCACATGATGGAAGCCGCAGGCATTGGAAAAGGACTATACTTCAAACAGTACAGGAAAGGGCTTGATCTATTCAAAAAAGCCCATTAGTGGTCCTACCAGATCGATCACTCACAAATACTGATATTCCTGAGTTTGTTAGAAACAAATTCAACATACCAAGATCCTGTGGTTGTTAATGCGGGGTACTTTGCTAAAGACTATGTGGAAAACTGGTGAATGTGGCATTGTGAATTTAGATGTTGCTGGAGGCCCCAGCACCCACTGGGTATCATATGTTATGAAAAATGCGGATACCGTCCAGTATTTCGATTCATTTGATGACCTGCAACCACCAGAATAATTACAACGACACTTAACTCACAGAAGACGTGTGTTCTACAATTATCGGCGCTATCAGGACTTTAATACATACCTCTGTGGGTATCTATGCATCACGTTTCTCTTGACATTTACAAAGAAGAAGCATGCTATATAAGGAATAGTTTTAAACATTCCTTCATCAGTTGAGGTCTAGATGCAATGTCGTATACTTTGATGTTAAAAGAACAATCATCTGTATAGCGTGCAACTTACTTCCAGCCAATTCATTTGAGCTTTGGTGAATGGAGTATTGCATTGATTGGACTCGAGACGTACAACAGCACCCCAAGTGTCACTGAGACTAACAACAAACTACACCTAGGTATTAATGGTGAAAAATATATTGTGGAAATAGAACCAGTTTTATACGATATCGACGATTTAAACGAAGTCTTAAAACAGTCTGGAAAAGGTATTGAACTATGTGCAAACAACAATACACTTAAACCTGAAATAATGACTGTAAATGCAACGATTGACTTTAAACAGACAGGTTCAATAGCGCGTCTGCTGGGTTTCACAAAAGGACAGGTTTTGAAGAAGGATCCAAGTAAATTTTACAAATCAGATCAGACTGTGGACATACTTCCCGTAAGCACAAACCGAGTCAGGTGTAACATTGCAACGAACTCCTTTTTCAACGATAGTCTGATTCACACTATTTACGGATTCTTCCCCTCAGCTGCAACGGGGTATAAGATTGTTGAGACCCCTGGCAATGCAATGTTCCTTTCAGTGACAGCTCAGACATTGGACTATTTGGAGCTGCGTTTTGTGGACCAGAATAACCAACTTATTGACTTTCATGGTGAGGAAATCATTGTACGATTACATCAAAGGCATGATGTTCGTACGGTATAAAACAAGTGCACCCAATCCACAGCATGTCTCTTAGCTACCGAAGAGCAAAGTGATAAGTCATGCAAACTACGAGTTTGTTAAATCATTTGTCTTGAAACCACGAAATGACGTCCTCACTCAATATAACCAGGCCAGCAGAGTAAGATGAGACAATTATACATCAGGAATACTTCTCTCATAAATCTTATACTTCAACCACATTTAACAAGAATGACGAAATTAGGATTGTCATCCAGCACCAAGATGCACTCACACTCCCATGCAAGAGTTTCATATATCTATACGTGTAATTTTAGAAAACCAACAACAGTGATACAGTGAGATCCAAGTTTACATGTAACGCTTCAGCATTCCTGTTCCAAGAGATACGCTATGAACTCCATGGGTCTGAGATCGACCATACATGCAATGTCAGCATAACATCAACCCTTAAAACATAAGGCTCTGCATCACCCGCAGATTTACATTGTTTAGAAAATGCGGGATGGTTCATAGACGATCCAGCGGATAGAACAGTTGCAGAGTACATGCGATTTACTGCATGCATACCTCTAAAAGTGCTTATGGGATACTTTGAGGACATGAGGTAGATTATTAAGAACCCTAAACAGGAACTCATACTGGTACAGAGTGCAATGGACAATAACTCATACATTCAAGCAGCTCAAGAGGAGAATGTGACCACAATCAGCAAGATAATATGGAAAATACCAAGCATCAATGTATCAGACGAGGAGTGTTTGAAGCTTTTAAAAGTCCTGAATTCTGGTACATTTCTGTTGCTGACATTTCGCTCGTGGGAGGTTTGCGCGTACTCAATGTTACCGACTGCTAGCAGAAAAACATGGGCTATTTAAACCTCCTCCCATCTAGAGACACCAAGATTAATCATACTTGGGTTTCAGACTGATAGAAGAGGTAATATAGCAAATGATTCCACCGTGTTTGACAACTGCAAGTAAGCTAATGCCAAAGTCTACCTCAATCCAGAATTCTACCCATATGACAATTTACGTCTTCAGTGGAATCAAAATGTATATAGTCTAGTGTATGACACGTGTGCAAGGTTTCGTGCTACTTACTAGGAAATTGCTGGAGGAGAGGGTGAGGGATGTCTACTCAAGGAGCTTTCACCGATCATAGTAATCGAAAAAGAATGAGATAATTAAATATCTACCTATAGATGTACGAATTGAATTTGAATCACCGACAAATTTCCCAGCACACACTGTAGCGTATGCTCTAGTTCTACATGACCGTGTGATCAACTACTGTCCGCTCACCAATGTTGTGAGCGAGCTGTATAAATGAATACGTGCTGCACGATACCTAGAGCATTTCACTATGGCGTCTCAAGGTGTGAACATCATTGCGGACGCTCAGGGTTTCTATGTTGGTGAGTATAGACATTTCATACTTAAAAATGTTGCATTTTTAGAGCACACACAGGACGCTGGAATAATAGAGACATTCTCAACAAACACTGCATCACGAAGGTCTTTCAAGTGTGTGAGGTGTGCTAATACATGGAAGAGTGCTAAGTGGTTAACTCATTTCTACCATAGAATTCACTGGGATGATCCTGGCATACCCTAGAAAGATGTGCGTTTAAATTTTTCGATCACACGGATACCATCGCCTACATGAAGGGGAAGGAGATCTCATGGATGTGTCGAATCTGTAAGTTTGCTGCTATTCAAGACATGGAATTCTAAGGGTGTCCTTCTTTACATTGACTCAAGAACATGTATGAAAAACGTGTTGCTGTATCTACTTATGAAAATGTAGAATTACTTTTAAGTTGGATGAGAAATGAATGAATTTTTACATCAGATCGTCTGTGTTCTTCTTTCTCAACCCTGTTACCACTGTGACAATGTACAGTTTTTTAACCACATGCTATGATTGTGCTTTTCTTCAAGCACAGGAGTTATAATTTTAGACATGTCTGCTATGTATCTCTGGAAGTGGACATGGTCACGTGCCTCCTGCTCCCACAACCCAATTCGTGCTGCATGATAAGCATAATTCCATGTAACCATTCTATATACACTCCTGGAAATGGAAAAAAGAACACATTGACAACGGTGTGTCAGACCCACCATACTTGCTCCGGACACTGCGAGAGGGCTGTACAAGCAATGCTCACACGCACGGCACAGCGGACACACCAGGAACCGCGGTGTTGGCCGTCGAATGGCGCTAGCTGCGCAGCATTTGTGCACCGCCGCCGTCAGTGTCAGCCACTTTGCCGTGGCATACGGAGCTCCATCGCAGTCTTTAACACTGGTAGCATGCCGCGACAGCGTGGACGTGAACCATATGTGCAGTTGACGGACTTTGAGCGAGGGCGTATAGTGGGCTTGCGGGACGCCGGGTGGACGTACCGCCGAATTGCTTAACACGTGGGGCGTGAGGTCTCCACAGTACGTCGATGTCGTCGCCAGTGGTCGGCGGAAGATGCACGTGCCCGTCGACCTGGGACCGGACCGCAGCGACGCACAGATGCACGCCAAGACCGTAGGATCCTACGCAGTGCCGTAGGGGACTGCACCGCCACTTCCCAGCAAATTAGGGACACTGTTGCTCCTGGGGTATCGGCGAGGACCATTCGCAACCGTCTCCACGAAGCTGGGCTACGGTCCCGCACACCGTTAGGCCGTCTTCCGCTCA
This sequence comes from Schistocerca gregaria, assembly GCF_023897955.1. Taxonomy (NCBI): domain Eukaryota; kingdom Metazoa; phylum Arthropoda; class Insecta; order Orthoptera; family Acrididae; genus Schistocerca; species Schistocerca gregaria. The sequence goes on along the minus strand of NC_064921.1, from coordinate 105,461,248 downwards.
CGCCCCAACATCGTGCAGCCCGCCTACAATGGTGTCGCGACAGGCGTGAATGGAGGGACGAATGGAGACGTGTCGTCTTCAGAGATGAGAGTCGCTTCTGCCTTGGTGCCAATGATGGTCGTATGCGTGTTTGGAGCCGTGCAGGTGAGCGCCACAATCAGGACTGCATACGACCGAGGCACACAGGGCCAACACCCGGCATCATGGTGTGGGGAGCGATCTCCTACACTGGCCGTACACCTCTGGTGATCGTCGAGGGGACACTAAATAGTGCACGGTACAACCAAACCGTCATCGAACCCATCGTTCTACCATTCCTAGACCGGCAAGGGAACTTGCTGTTCCAACAGGACAATGCACATCCGCATGTATCCCGTGCCACCCAACGTGCTCTAGAAGGTGTAAGTCAACTACCCTGGCCAGCAAGATCTCCGGATCTGTCCCCCATTGAGCATGTTTGGGACTGGATGAAGCGTCGTCTCACGCGGTCTGCACGTCCAGCACGAACACTGGTCCAACTGAGGTGCCAGGTGGAAATGGCATGGCAAGCCGTTCCACAGGACTACATCCAGCATCTCTGCGATCGTCTCCATGGGAAAATAGCACCCTGCATTGCTGCGAAAGGTGGATATACACTGTACTAGTGCCGACATTGTGCATGCTCTGTTGCCTGTGTCTATGTGCCTGTGGTTCTGTCAGTGTGATCATGTGATGTATCTGACCCCAGGAAAGTGTCAATAAAGTTTCCCCTTCCTGGGGCAATGAATTCACGGTGTTCTTATTTCAATTTCCAGGAGTGTATGTTGTTATCTCCCATGTTAAACTTCACCTCCATAATAGCACTTCAGCAAAACTAATGTCATTTGAGACATGCACAACCTTTACACACACACACACACACACACACACACACACACACACACACACACACACACACACACACACACACATATATATATATATATATATATATATATATATATATATATATATATATATATATATATATATATATATATATATATATATATATATAATGTAATAGGAATGGGGTTTATTTTTTGTAAATAACAACAAAGATGTATGGTAACTAATTTTTTCCTTTCTTTACTCAGTTTGCACAAATACAGTATACTATTCCTGAGGTACAATATAGTATTCTTGAGGTGTAATATAGTTTGCTTGAGGTACAAATTGACTCTTCTATTCCCTGAAGAAATACTTTTAACTTACATGCTATAACAGTAACACTGGTCAGAAATATTTTTTTATATATATCTATGCTATCAACTAAAGTTGAGATGCTTTCTTTACTATTTTAACTAAATTCGACAGCCCAAGTAGCATAGCCTTTGCAATAATTCTGATGGACTGCACATGCTTAGAATCTAATTTCAGCAGTCCACAATAGCAAAGGTTTTTTTATAATAACAGTTCTGATGAACTGTCTGCTACATATTCACTTAAAAACTATTCTCACTTAGATGGCTAGTGGCAGGTGAAAAACTTAAAAGTTATTGTATTTAGAGCCTACACATACATTGTGTATCAGCAAATAAATCAATATATAATTTTTTCAAATTTTTCTGTTTTTAACTTTTTTGTTTATGCATTTTTCTTTCCTTCACATACATGATGTGCATATATAAACATAAATTTTGTTCTTCTTTTCGTTTTATCCTTTCTTTTCCACACATTCTCTCTTTATATACATATACATATACGCATGTGTACATAGTACACAAAAATTTACACAACACGCATGCGCACACACACACACACACACACACACACACACACACACACACACACACACACACACACACACAATAAATTACACTATAATAAAAGGATCATGTTACTACTCTCTCTCTCTCTCACTATCACTCAGAGTCCCCAACCCCTTCTCTCGCTACAAGTGTGTAGTGTGAATAGGGGCGAATTTCAGTCCCATCATCACAAATGACTATTTTTTCGGCACGAGGTGACAAACCGATTTCAGACTGTAGCACAGTGTACACCTTGTGTTCTCTCGATCGAATACTGGTCTGTTGTTCCATATGCAGTGGTTGCGGCGCACCACCGTGAAAACCACTGCAGAGGCATCGCAAGCAGTCTTCAATAGAGTGGGCTTTCGATGCCATATGACACACACCCTTAGCCCACCTCTGTGGGCCGCATTCCAATGTGTGATACATATACATTTTTGAGCGTAGACCTACAAACTCCACAATCAGAAATCTATTCGACTCGTCCTTCATAAGTCCAATAACCTTCTTGTTCTGTGGAACAATACAATAAGGATTATCGGGCGTGTATGAGGACGTGTCGAATTCATTTTGTGGCACCTAATTACTTCATATAGATCGCAGTTCTTCACCCAATAGATGAAGCTATCTGTACCCATATAAGGTAATTAAGGATCTGCTAAATGAATTTTCGCAAACTCATAATGAAAGCGGTACATGCAGACTTTGGATAGGTCTAGTGTGCCCATCCCCACATAAGTAGTTTTCGTAAACTCTACTGCAGTCTTCGTCATCTCCACAGCAACAAAGTTCTTATTGCATATGGTGACCTGCTTAACATTTGGTCTGGCAATGCATTTTCTTACGCCATAACGCCCATCCCATTCGACTCTAATCAAAATTTCATGTCGCCCCCTCAAATTCTCCATTGTTTTACTGAAAATTGAATTATTCATTGATTTATAAAAATCTTTCTCAAAGTCACACAATGCGAAAGCTCTCTGTCTCGTATTCAGATCAATATACTCCTTCAACCAAGGGGACTGCTTGCAGGAGATAGCCAGGGTGATTCTAACCAGCTCCATACCAAAGCTGAGGCACTGTTGGAGGTTACAATAATGAATAATGTATCTCCACTTATCCCTCAACATTGACATCAGTTTTGGTGTGGAGCCTCCTCACGCAACTAGTTGCTCTGGACACAGTGGCAAATCAGTATGCACATCATGCAAACTAATAGGATAGCTGAGTTCTGCCTCTACCACATACCCTACATCAGAATCACATGCCATAGCCCCTATGATTTTTCCACCTAATCCCTTGCATTCGTCTTCAGGCACCCATCGAAACTCGCCAATCTGCATGCCAGTTTACGTTATTCACGTTGAGGAACATTATATAACTAGAATTAACGGATGTTTTGAACCTGTCAGCCATCAGCAGGTTATTTGCCTTTGTGTGCCTACGAATACATTGGCAAAGTCCCCCAATGCATCCTTCATTCAAAGAAAATAAGTATGTCAGAATAGCTCAATAATTCGATGCTACAGTACGTTAGAGTCTGGAATTTCTCGAAAAAGTCCACAATCAAGTGCACGCCTGTGTCCATGTAAAGCAGTGCGTACTGTCCTAAAGTGGAAATACTAAATTCCCACCAGACATTCACGGCATGCTCATACTCTGCATCCGTTATGGCATTGCCTGTGAGGTTGCTGGAGAATGCAGTTATGTCAGGTAGCCTGGTTTTGTTGAGTTTCGCGATACTATCTACACACTCGTATGGGAAAATCCCCTTCCTAGTCGCAAGTTGAAATAAACTTTAAGAATTTGTTGTCAGTAGGCATAATACCACGTGCGAGATCCTTGGAGTTGCAGTCTACTAGATGCGCAGCTAATAACTTGTCTGAGTATGAATAATCCAGGCACCTTAAGCAAATGTGTTTTACATGACAATTTGTTGATAGTTGGGATGAAAGGAGTCAGAACGTCTTTGATCCAAAGATATTGATAATTATCACCTTCAGAGAAGAGCAGCATGTTTACATGCAACTCACACTCACTGGCAAATTTTGAGAAATGGAGGGGGCCGACGACAATATGCTTGTCTTGCTCATCTGACTTACTTTTCTTCTCCAGGCTGTACACATGAACCGATGTGTCAGTATTCTGCACCTCAAACTTAGGTATATCCTGGATCTTGACGGGGAACTCTATACCATCAAAGTTATAATATGAATGAATATTATCAACTACATGGTATGTACTGGGATGCCCAGGATGATCTCTGTAATTGTACTTTCTTTCACAAGCCAGAGTTGAGCATGGAAAACAAGCCTGATACTTTCTGTTTTCAACATTAATGCATGCCTGCTTATTAGCTACATCTTTAGGGAGCTTCGTATAGTTAGACCCTACATTTACTGGAGCATAGACATGTATATGACTGTCCAGGTGTAGAATTCTGCTGAGTGCCTTAGCTGAGCCTCTCACTTCCATCTCAGAAAACCGGTCCAATATAGTACTCAAGGTGGACTTACGCAACCTCTCGGCGATTGATGTGTTCCGCGTTATCACGCCATTCCCCCCCCCCCCCCCCCCCAAAGATAATGAACACTCGTCTCTTCAACACCAGACTCCACTTTGGAGGGGTGCTATAATTCAATGCAAAGCACCACACTGCATTTAATGGCAGGATACCCCGAGGAGCTCTGTTTCCACGACATAAAGGCACATGCTTAGAAATCCAAAAGGATCGCGGTATCCTCCTGCCGGGTTGTCGCTCCTCAAAGGCGTCAGCAATCACCAAGAACTGTAACTGTTTTATAGTATCACTAACCTGATGTCCTTCACTTAAAGGACGGAGGAGGGAACTGCCATTAGCTACAGGATCTTCTCTATTACTAATACTATAAGTAGAACTATTCGATGGAGTTGGCGAGTTGGATAGGCATGCGTTCTGTACCTCCGTGACAGTGCTGGAGGAGACGCTGCTGAATCAAGCCACTGCAAGAGGGCAGCCCGTGGGGGCCAGAGTGATGATGTAGCGGCCGGGGCAGCGGCAAAGGGCGTGGTGGTGGTGTAGGTCGCTGCGGCGGCCGCATCCCAGTGAGAGCAGTCCGGGGGCAGGTTCGGGAACTGGAGCAGCGGCGACGGCGGCGGCTGTGGCAGCTGTGGCGCGTACTTCCCGTATGGCGAGTAGAGGCGCCATTATAGGCGATGCGTGCCTTTCCGGGCGCCGCTTTGATGATGAGGACGATTTAGCCACCACAGGTACGCTCGCAACGCCATGTTGAGACGAGAACGCTGTAGAAGAACAAGTAGAGATATGATAAAAAATAGTTAAGTACATTGTTGACCTCTGCTGGCATGATGTAAGAATGAACTTGGACGATCACATGGTTGTAAGCAGAGTGAGTAATTACCTTTTTCGCTCCGGCTCCAGGGCATAAACACTTCCTCAGGTGACTCCATCACACCCTCAAAAAATCATCATAATTATTGTAGAGGAGGGAGAGATACGATCAATCTTGTCGGTCCTCGCCTAGGACAACAACAACAAACATGATATGTAAACCGATTTGTTAGAGAAAAAAACTTTCTATTGTGAGGTAACGGGAGAATTGTGGCGCCCAGAAAATATTCTAAGTTCAGAGTTGCCAATACCGCACGGGCCGCTCGGCAAGCTGGGGCTCGTCAGCCACCGCGTGGTGCCGTATGTTGGACAGAGCATGAAGGATAGCCCCAGTGTGTGGTCTAGGCCCACCACATGGCCGGGAATGCTATGTTAATGCTGTGTCGTGGAAGGTGCTTTGTGTATATGAAGGAGCTTTGTAAGCCAGGAATGCCAAAGATGGCGGACTTCGTGAAACCATAATGGCAGAATTTCACAGTTCATGTATAAATTAATAATAGCTAGAGGAATCATGATACCTCAAAAAGAAAGATGTACATTACCATTATTTGTACGATGATTCTGATGGTGTAATCAGATTTTCAATATCCTTATCAGTTTAAAGTTTAGTATCTGACTGTAAATTATACACGTAACACTCAGCAACAAATTTCCAAAATCTAAACGGTTCAGCCGATTTTGTCGATGGACATGTCCTTAGAAAGCTATTAGTGTAAACCTAAATTGGTATGAATTACAGGCATGTAACTTGAATGGTACATAAGTTACTCGAGTTCAAAGTGGCTTGTTACTACTGATCACGTCAGGCCATAATTACTCCACAGTTACACGAAAAAACGGTAGCAGCATGCTTATATATTTATTCTACTATGTCTTTGTTTATATCAGATATATACTATTCATGAAGAAATTGGTCAAATATTTACTGTGTCTTAGAAAGCACAGAGACATTAGCCTACTGTCATGCTTTTGTTTCTGTTCCTTTGATATATGTTTATTTAATTTGCTTATGTATTTAATAATGTGTGTTAGAGCGTGTTTATGGTACAGCCATAGGACTATTTATTTAATTTCAAGATATTTAGATGCAAATCCTGTATTTCGTATATGTTTCAATACGTTTGTGAGTGTGGGTTGGCTTGGAGAAATGGCGTGAGTACTCTAACCAATCACAGGAGCATCGGGACACACAGGACACGAAGGAGAGTGGGACAGGACACAGGGGGGTACTGAATGGGAGGTGTGATGGCTGGTCGCAGGAAATATTTGGAGAGTGGAGCAGTTTGCGTGTGGTCGCACTTGTGAGATTTCTGTGGCTTCTTGCGAGCTATGTTGTTGTTCATAACAAATTACGTGAAGTAGGAATCTATTGTTTCCCTGTTATTCAACGTATATTTTATTTAATTGCTGGACCATTGACACCAATAAGTGTTTTACAGTAATAAATGGCATTTTTAAAGGTGCTTCAGCTATTGTACCCATCACTTAAAATCGTTAAAAAGTACCTGCAGATTTTATTTAATTGCAATCTTTCGTTTATGAATTTCTATGTCACATTCAAAATTCGCAATTGCCGAGTGATAGGAACCCTCGACCATTCGATTCATGTGTATATTTATATTGTATACTGTAGGCTCAGCAGTATATGGCTTGTAATGTGGCAACTACGTATCCGAGCCCCTAGACAACGAAATCAGACAATTTTTTTAAATATGTCAACTCTGAGTCTGAGGTTACGTAGTTGGGGGCCATCACATTTCATTTTATATTTCGAAAGCCCACACTATACTACTACTACTACTACTACGACTACTACTACTACTAACACTACTATTAGAGATAGGTAATGTTTTTTTTTTTTACTTACAAGTATGCTGCTTGGCCATCTCATTATTTCCTGGAGGCAATTCCTGCATCCGCTGATGAATAGCCTCCAGCTGTCTGTCCATCAAATCCATATCGTCTACAGCTGTTCCTGTAACAGGAGAGAGATAATTTTATTTATTTTGAATGCCGATTTACACTGAAAGATCACACATGGATATTTTTCTATACACTTACGTGTGTGCTGTTCTCGGTTATTTACAGCTGTGGGCTGAAAACAAGTATCTACTGCAGCAATGCTACCTGGAACAGCACCCAGCTCTACCTCCAGCTGTATATGAATTTGTTTCAGGTGCTCTAGAAAAAAAAAGAAGTATGAAATAAGAAAAAAAATTGAATGTCTATTATAGAAGAACAACAAATTATAATTAAAATTACACTCACAAAGCAATTCTGACTGTGCACCGAACACAGGAGGCTGGATTTCCAGAGCCTGTTGCGGTCCAGGCTGCTCCTCACACTCGAGGACAAAATCTGCAAGTTTCACTATAACAAGGAGACAGAATTGATTAGAAGAATTTAACATAAACATGAAACTTAACACTCAAAATAGAAATTATTTACTCACTTGGCAGTCCCGTATCCTGGACTCTAAGTCTCTTCCCACTATACACTGAGGTGCTGATGCAGTTAACTCCCTTCATCTTGTGGTGATGAAAGAAATGGCGAACACAGACACACACACACACACACACACACACACACACACACACACACACACACACACACTAATGAACGATGACACGAACTAAGGACGAGTAACAAACACTGATGGAGAGTGATTCCTTAAATAGATGTGATGATGTAGTATCATGTGATGTCAGTGTGAACTAATGGGTGTTGAACATTTTGGGGGTGGGGGGTGGGCTCACTAGCAGTCCTAGTGACTGAAAGCTGAACTACACAGTTGCTTCCAGGATCTTGAGGAGAACTGAGTCTATGATAATTTATAGATTTACAGTGAAAGAATTCTTACTATGAGTGAAGATGCTTTTTGGAATACACACTGGATGATATTGAATTCAGCCTTCATCTGGAGTCATTATGTGTATATTACGACCTCATTTGCAGAGAATGCAATTATATATATTCTTGATCAAGGAAGGGAGGAGTTTCTATTGCATCCCACTCGAAGTCCACAAGCTTAGTGATTTTCGGAGGTGAATGCTATATAGAGGTAATTCTAGGTTGCTGATATTAAGTGTTTCTTACATTTACCTTAGCTTCGTCAAAGCCGAACCAAATCATTTAGAAAGTCTTGAGATGATAAAATAGAGAATTTATTTTAGTATATAGGAATGGTATAGAGTGGAAAAGGCGAAATTCTAGGCTATTTTGGTAAACAACTTATGTTAGGGAAGGAATGTTTTTCTATGCAGATAAGCTGAGGCACAAATAAAGCGAACGTTGAGTATTTGTGGGACACTATAGAATTTACGAAAATTCTAATCGATTCTTATTTTTACACAGTGATGTGAATTTAGTATAAGATTGAGAACCTTGTTAGATGCACGCTTTTTGTGGCAATGTGTAAGCTACATGTCACGTATGTCTTGTTATAATCGCGAGCTGTGGAGCAGATTTGTATTGCACGATTTATGACGTCAGTATGCGAGTGCGGGCTAGAAGCTGTGACATCACTATGCGTGTGTGAGGCCTAGACACGTCACCCATGTCCTGTTCGACTCGTGAGAGAGAAAGTAGTAGAACAGATGAAAGGCATGACAGCACTCTCTGGTGGTTGTACTGTGTACTAGGTCACTTTGACTCTGGATGCCATGGCGAACACACTGGATGGCGGTAGTGCCTCAAATTGTTTAAATAAAGACTGATGCAGCATTTGGACATGTTATGATTAGCAAGTGTGTTTGAAGAGTATTTAGATGGATTATTATTTTGACAATGTACGAGTTGTTTGGTTCTCTGGACATAAATGTATTGCATTATTTACGAGTTGTTTGCACATCTGTATGATGTGTACTGAATTATTTCGGTAATTTACGAGTTGTTTGTAGCGCATTATTTCTGTAGTTTACGATTAGTTTACAGGTCTGTAGGTGTTGTGGCTTGATCCCAAGCATGTCAGAGCATGTGTTCTGAATCACTGTGATAAATAATCTTTCAAAATCCATCCCTAAATATATTGTTTCAAAATAAATAAAGTACACTACTTCCTCTCTCCAGCAGCCCAGCATAGGCTGAGTCATTTTCCCACGAATCCCTAGGAAGAGGTGGCAGTTGGGTGACTTAGGTTAGTGGAGGTAGACCAAGTGATCTATCTTCCTTCCATTTTCTAAGATTAGTAGGGGTGTTGCATTGTTCTGTTGGAATTTGAACTTCCCGCCATTTTCTGGGGGAGGGGAGGGGGGTTAGATTAGCGGAGGTAGCCCAATCGACATATCTCACCACCAAAATCCGCCATCTTGGATGATGTCATGTGCTGTTGCCAAGTCTACAGGCCGCCACTTTGGAAAACGCCATCGCCGCCATCTTGGATACATCTGGAAACAATGGAGAGAGGGATGCTACATACTTTGGTCCACTAATGGCGTGCTCATGTGGAGTGCGAGTTTAGATGAATAGGAAAGATATGGCGAATGGGCCCGGATGAAATCGGAAGATAATCACAAATCCTTATGCACTATAAAGTACAAAAACGTATTTTATGTCTTTACAGAAGCTTTTATTTGATGACATATGCATGTCGATTTTTGAGAGTTGTAGGTCAGTTTCAGAGGGAAAGGTGAATTCGTGGTACAGTCTGACCTATTTTGACAGCTTGGTAAGGAGTATCAGCGTCGCCATTCAACAAGTTGGCATCAGGAGAACTACCAAAATCCAGAGCAGAGTAAAGGATTAGAGGTATCTGGGCTTTGTAATGGATAGGATATAGTAAGAAGTAAGTATTACATTGTGTGAGGGTGTTTAAAGTATGAATGTGCAGGTCGTGCTGGTTCATCCCATTGGGGTGCATGAGTAGTGTTGAGAAACTAACAAACTGTAATTTTTCCCTCCTATCTATTTAGTTCAAAATTCGTTCGAGCAATCAGTCATTCATGATAGGAAAAGTCACTCAAAATGATTCAGAAATTTTACTTGTTACAATGAAATCAGGCGATGATTCTTCTTCTCTGCAGGCTTGTGTTTTGCAGCAGTCTGCTAATCTGTACAAATAAAATGTCTTGTAATTTTGGGAGCGTTGTATAATCAGTCGGGAAACCTCAGATCAAGCGGATATTTGGCTTTGATGAAGTTTAACCTTCCGAAGAAGTAATGGAGCTCTTGGATTATTAAATGCAGGTTCGTATCCAGTCTTTCGGAAGTTCCCTCTTGATTAACAACTACGCAATATATCGATGAATATCATTAATTCTCAGTTGTCAAATACACACCTTTGTTTGAAGAAGCAATATATATATTTCCCTTTTAATCGTACAATTTCTTACCAGTTATCTTCGGTCATAAATCTCAATAATCAGATTACAGTTCTTCAAACAAAACTGAGGCTAATCGGCACGAAGACAATCTCGGAAGCTTTTTTGTTCTAACAACCACCAGAGAGAGTCCTGCAAAGAATAATTATGCACTCATGGCATAGCTGTTGTATGAAACTATTTTGCTCATGGATTCTGCGAGTATGAAGATAGAAATTTTGTAAACGTCGTTCAAGGGTAGAATTGTATCAGAATAATTCATCGAATATAAAGAGATATTACAAAATTTCTGATTTACACAACAGCAACGCGACTTCGCCGCTAGAAAATGGTTAGCTTATGTCTTTTAGATAAGCGATTAATGATCGATATTTATTAAAATCACAAAATATCAGTAAAGGGTTGCAGTTTTTTTTAGGAAACCTTAATAGTTACATCATTTATAAAAGAAAGCAATAAAGTACATTTCAATTCTATGAATTGATCATATTGCAAAGTTTTAAGTACAAACAATACTTTATTTGTATGTGTTTTTGTAAACGTTCATTTTAAAAACTCAGCATTAAAATATGCCCTAAGGATTGTGCAGAGGACAATGACATTCCAAATGGTGAGTGAGACGCAGACCCATCGCCGGCATTGACAGAGTGTTGAGCATGCGGTGCTTGTTGCAACACGGCTGATGGGGATCGCATGGTGTAGAGTAACCACGCCTGATGGGAGAGCTATGATGGACACAGCTGCTGGTGTTATGTCACCTCATGGCCACACCAACAACTGTCAGCTGCAGGCCACCCATCCCCACTCTCACTCCGAGATGACAGGACAGGGAGCTGGTTGGTGTTACTACAGTGGGGTGGCTCACAGGCGATAGAGGCGTGAATGGAGTCCTGCTTCTCCCTTTCACATATGCTGATGGATAGGGAAAGGATTTCCCGGCACTGTCATCCAAAGCATGAGCAGTGGAGCCTCGCCTGCAGCCCGCAGGTAATGGACGCTCGCCCCTGTCGTCATACTACCACCTGAGGCCGCCACTGTTTGACCCATAAGTCTTGAAAGAGCCAACCTGAAGGCGACGCTGCTACTTATCTCTTGACTGTTGCCACAGATAGGAGACAGGTCCTATCACAGATACCATTGCCACCAGTGGTAGCTCTTCTCTTAGCACAAACTCACCCACCAGAGCTCTTATGTCCAACTTAATACATACCTCGTGAGTGTAGTGCTGTGTTTATTTGTAATACTAATGGACTCCCCAAAGACTCTTCAGAAGGGAGCAATAGGACACTTAAGATATGTTCCTGTTTTTTACTCTTATTTTATGTGTCTTGGTATGTTTATTTTATTGGGTTACATGTAATTTTTCACATTTCTTTCCTATTATGTGTCCTATGAGGGACAACACCACTTTCAGTTATGTACTGGGGTACATAGTCACTCTCATCTAAAATGTAAAATTGACAAAAGATGACACACAACAAGTACACTAATAGGGAAACCTCTCTCTTAAACTGACCAATGTTTTTATCTTGTCTTTGTCATTTGTGTAGATTCTCAATATGCTTCACATGTCATTTACATATTGCTTATTTTGTGTTAATGCTGTTTACAACTTTGTACTAAAAATGGTTCAAATGGCTCTGAGCACTATGGGACTTAACATCTATGGTCATCAGTCCCCTAGGACTTAGATCTACTTAAACCTAACTAACCTAAGGACATCACACAACACCCAGTCATCACGAGGCAGAGAAAATTTGTACTAAAAGAACAGGAAGACACCTTATTATGAAATAAAGTTAACAGATGACGCATATCACAAGAGCAAACATTTGATTTGCCTAGATTTGCTGAATGCTTGAATAGAACCTGTCATGTTATTTGTTTCTATGGAGGATTGATCATTGTGAATGCTTGGTAAGGGTAACAAAATTTCTGAGGCAGAGAATGACCAGTGCTCAAAGATATTGTATTGTGGTTAGGGAAACAAGTCATCCCTGACCTTGTCTTCGGTGTGAATGGGTTACTTACATTTCTACATGAAGTTTTAGCCCTTCGATCATAGTATTTATAGTCTGGGGTGAATGTGAAAGACCTGAGGGTCCACAGGAACAATTCTAACACACAACTTTGTACTAAAAGAACAGGAAGACATCTTATTATGAAATAAAGTTAAGAGATGACACATATCACAAGAGCAAATATTTGATTTGCCTAGATTTGCTGAATGCTTGAATAGAATCTTTCATGTTATTTGTTTCTATTGTTGAGTAGTACTTAAGATAGGTAAATAAATTAGTGAAATCAATGTGAAGTGAAGTAGAAACTAGAAAATAAGTGAAAAACATAGTTTAATTGAGAAGAGTTACACACTGGCAAACAGCAGGCAGAGCAACAATGGCAACGAACGGCGCTTACAAGTCAGCACGTTCAGGAGAAGCCATCGCCCTCCCCACATAAGCGGAAACTGTCGATTCAGCCATCACGGCATCGCCCGACCAGTTCATGTGTTTCTCAATTGTCACATGTGATCAAAGGCCCTCGCCTACATTCCAAGAGCCAATGACCGACGTTAATAAGATTCTTCGAGAAACTTTTCAACGTTATAGAAGAGGCAATGATCGTGAAGTCGTTCACCTCCAGTGAACTGAAGTAAATAAATACGCAAGACGCAGTTCAGTCTCGGTTCTAGTTCAGTTCCAGTACAGTTCATTTCGTGTCGAAGACCATCATGCAGGAAGAGACTACATCGTACATAGAAGCACCCAGTCTGCCACTGTAATGGAATAGCAAGCAGCAGCCTCGCCGCCAGGAGACATAAGCTAGAAGTTATTTGAAGACTGATTTTTGCATACCCGGTGACTCGTGAGGACGGGAAGGAGACGGCCTCACATCAGCAGTCACCTGTGAGCTGGTGATGAAGATCTGACAGCGGAAGACTGGCAAGCTGGAGTCCGTTGTTTGAGTCCAGGACACTGGCCTTCCCCTGCAGCGCCGCGCCGCTCCCCTGGCCGACGCACAACACTGACACATGCGGCCGCGTAGAGAAGAGAAACACTGGGACGCCACATCAAAAGGTATCACCACCTGATTCACGACTTCGTTCTCAATAATGAAACGGGCCACCTCACGATGCGCGTCTCCAGTCAACTGGGCGAAACAGCAACACGAGATATACACCGCCAGGCATAATCAGACGCCGCCGCTCACACAGCAGAAGACTTCCCAAACGACACAGCTGCTGCTCTCCCAGCCAGAACAAAGGAAACCATTGTACAAATCTTTCAATAAAAGTTATCTTATGTAAAAATGCTGTTTCATTCTATCTCATACCCGAGCCAAGGAAGAACCCACCCTGCCCACATGTTGTTAAGAGAGAAAAAGTAATTTAATTGGTGTTTTTCACCCTGACATAATGCTTTAGAATCAAATGCCCTTTGTAGTAATGCTCATCCTGACAATTGACTAGCACCAAAAGCGGTTACCCAGTTACACTATGGAGGATTGAATCATTGTGAATGCTTGGTAAGGGTAACAAAATTTCTGAGGCAGAGAATGCCCAGTGCTCAAAGGTATTGTATTGTGGTTAGGGAAACCAGCCATCCCTGACTTTGGCTTCAGTGTGAATGGGTTACGTACATACCTACATCAAGTTTAAGCCCTTCGATCATTGTATTTAGAGTATAGGGTGAATGTGAAAGACCTGAGGGTCCACAGGAACAATTCTAACACACAACTTATCACATAACTTTTGCAGGAATGCAGCGATGATTGTGTTTATGACCCCTGGTTGAAAGAGATCAAGACAGGGTGTGGTATTTTTGGTTTTTATCTGGCAAAGTTGTCATGGTCAGGCACATCGTTCTCAAAGACTCAGTTAAAGTATCATAGTATCTTCTATCCATGGCACACTAACTTCTTTGTTGAAGTGTGACATGCCCCAATGCAGAAATTATTGGGTAATTCACTTTAACATTGTCAGTCAGATTAACTTTCATATTTTAGGGTATGATCTCGGTGTTCCCTGGTACTGTATTTGCTAGAGATCGTTAATAACGTTTTCTTCATGAGGAAATTGTGGACAAAATGTTCTTGTAACTGTATGCCTAGCTGGCCAGTGTGGCCGAGTGGTTCTAGGTACTTCAGTCTGGAACTGCGCGACCGCTAGGGTCGCTGGTTCGAATCCTGCCTTGGACATGGATGTGTGTGGTGTCCTTAGGCTAGTTAGGTTTAAGTAGTTCTAAGTTCTAGCGGTCTGATGACCTCAGATGTTAAGTCCCATAGTGCTAAGAGACATTTGAACCAATTTTTGGACTGTACGTATAACCCCTAGAGAGCTTGTACCCGGGGCGCTGTAGTGGAGGTGATGAAGAACAGACAACAAGATGATCTGAAGGCCATAAATAATGACCACAGCGGCATTGCCATCTGAGTGATTCTGGGAAACAGTGTTCAATCGTTCATATCTGCAGAGGAGCTTCTGGCAGAAGCTCTCTCCTCCCACTTACGGTCAGACAGAAGGGCGCTGGTTCGCAAAACATTTTACTTGGGTCAGGCGCCAGCATGTCGTGGAAGACAGCTGGATGGCTGAAAGTTAGTGGAAGAAAACATTTAAGAGACTGCTGTAAACTGAGCTTTTGTGTAAATGGTGGGAAGCTCATAAAATTACATGTATGCTCATATCAGAAGCTGGGACGATATGGGCAGAGTGGCTGGCACACATGTCTAGTGGAGGTAGGACTTTAACCCTCCCTCCCCCGACCCCCTCCCACCTGAAGCGAAGAAGTCATCAGGCTCTTTTAGTGGGCGGCAAGAACATAAATTTCACAGGAACGACTGTCTGGGAAGCTTAACAGCCTTCTTTCAGAAATTGGAAACGGTCATCTGAGAAAGATTAGATCAACTGTACATGTGGGACTGTTGTCCAGTATGGACATACTTACAATGAAGAAGACGCCTCCCTAGCCTAAAACATTCTTTTTTCAGACAGGGGAGATTAGGAGTCGATGATTGGCTCCTCTTAGGATATGTGAAGTAGAGGTTAGCTCCCCCAGCGTGCGAACTCCAGTGCTGTGTCTGGATTGGTTGCCAGGCCAACAGAAAGTCAATAGGAGAGATTCAATGAGTAGATGATAGTTCGATTGATTTGTGCAATGTGGGGACGGTTTCGTTTTGCTAATTCAGCTCCTGTACTGTGGCTTGGCAGAAAGTGGTTATGATTCTTTTGGCACTATGTCTGCTGGTCCTATCATAGCGGAGAATATCAAGTCTTTCACTAGTGGGCGAGACTTGCGGACGGTATGTTATGGTGGACTTAGAGGGTGAACTTATTCTTCCTGAGTTGGCTCTCTGAGATTTGACATTCCAGCACCCACTGTCTTGCATGTGAGTCAAACTGCTTTGTGCATATCAGTGAACAGGTGCACCTCACACTGAAATCTACTGGGATTTCAGGTCTCTGAAAAGGAAGTTTCCCTCATTCCGATAAACATAACGTCAAACTGGTTGGTTCACATATTTTAGTGGACATATCAGAACATTACAGCTGCTGCAGTGACCGCTCATCGCCCACAGCCCTCTGTTTTCTGCTGCCGCCTGTATCTAGGTGAAAGGGTAAAGTACTGCTGCTCCAGTGTAGGGTTGTTAAATAATATTCACAGCTCCCTGTTATAAGGTGAACCACAGTTTGTGATATAGTTGATAGTATTTGATTCCACTTGAACAGAGTTGGGTCTCACAATGGATTCGTGAAAACAATGTCAAACTGCATTGAAAAAGGAATTAATTCAGGGGAGGGTTTGTATAGCTTCCACCCAGTGTATGCTTTGCCAATTAAACACCATCCCTTTCCTGATCTTCGTTTGCCATTTTTTGTGTAAGACATATTAGCTCGTTTTAGCTATAAAAGGATTACTAAAATTTGTCATTATTTTGTAAACTGCTCTCAGTTATATTTCCTCTACTACTCATTGTTTTTATTTTATGTGGTTGTACATGAGTAGCTTCACTCAGACATACATTTATGATTAATGTAAGCGACAGCTTGCAAACTGTCAAATTCTGTTCATAGAGAGCAGGAGGCGTTTGGCATCATGAGGAGGCAATGAAGTGATGAGCAGTATCATCTCGAAGGGTTCAGTTCCAGATACAAATTGAAATCGGAGACCAAACCCCAGTCCAGTGTCAATATTTTCAAAATCTCAGGGTCACTTAAAATAGGAGATGAAGGTCCTATGATCTTACATGAAGATTGGTTCGTGAAGTAAAATATCATTACTAGTGTAAGGAGCCATACTAGAGACAGAATATCCGCAAGCAGTAACTTCCGCCTCTGACAACCAAAACAAAGGCACTCTGTTTCAGTCAGTAGCTAATGGACATGTATAATGTGATTCTTGAGTTTCTCCCGGCGTATTTGATAATCAAAATATCCACGGGTGTACTGCCGGTCTATAGTGTCCAACGGGCACAATATTTCGGCGATCAAACATGTCGCCATCATCAGGTGAACTGACGGACTGAGCTCCTGTGAACGTGCCGGCACGGAGATCCGTACGCTATGGCTGCTCAGGGGGAACTGGGTTCGGTCGCGGCGGCGGCCGATTTAAATACCCTCCGCCCGCGGCGCGCTCCCTCCGCCGTCCGCGCCCCGCGCCACGGTCTCGCGGTGGAACAGATTGCGACGGCGTCTGAGATGACGTCGGTGTGATGGCTCTGTCCGCCGTAGTCGTCACAACTATGCGTTTGCTCGATTTACTCTTGATTAACCCAATCGCTGGTTCCCAAGCCTTGCTAAGATTATAGCCACAGTCACGGTTTATGAGGTCGTCATTGGTGCGAATTTCGATGGCCTCTCTAACAACGCTGTCCCAGTATCTCGACGTCTGTACCAGAATCCTCGTGCGGTCATACTCCATAGCGTGATTTTCCGACAAACAATGTTCAGCGACCGCCGACTTGCTCGGATACATTAGTCGAGTGTGCCTCTGGTGTTCACGGCATCGATCCTCGACAGTACGCATCGTCTGACCAATATACGACTTGCCACATTGACACGGAATCTGGTACACGCCAGCCTTCCTCAAACCGAGGTCATCTTTGGCGCTCCCCACCAGTGCACGAGTTTTATTCGGAGGACAAAACACAGTTCTGACACGGTGTTTCTTCAGAATGCGGGCGATTTTCCCCGAGAGTGCGCCTGTGTATGGAATAAATGAAGTGCCTACCTCCTCCCTCGTGACTTCATCCATATCAACAGGTTGTGCTGCAGTGGTTGGGCGGAGAACACGTTGGATCTGCCACTCTGAGTACCCATTTTTTCGAAACACAGTTCTCAGATGTTCCAATTCCTGGGGTAGACTCTCTGTGTCAGAGATAGTGCGCGCCCTATGTACTAGAGTTTTAAGTACCCCATTCCTCTGTGAAGGGTGGTGGCAGCTGTCTGCGTGCAAATACAGATCAGTGTGTGTTGTCTTTCGATACACCCCATGACCTAGGGTGCCGTCAGCCCTTCTCCTGACCAAGACGTCAAGGAAAGGTAATTTACCCTCCTTTTCAGTCTCCATAGTGAATTTGATGTTGGGGTGTATGGAGTTTAGATGTGTAAGGAAGTCAAGGAGTTTATCCATACCATGTGGCCAGATGACGAACGTGTCGTCCACATAACGGAAAAAGCAAGTAGGTTTCCATTCGGATGACGACAGGGCTTCCTCCTCGAAGTTCTCCATGTACAAATTCGCCACCACCGGTGAGAGTGGGCTACCCATGGCGACTCCCTCCGTTTGTTCGTAGTATTCTCCATTAAAAAGAAAATACGTGGAAGTCAAGACATGCCTAAAAAGTTCAGTGGTATTCTCGTCAAACCTCTGACCAATCAACTCTAGCGACTCTCGCAGGGGTACCCTCGTAAACAAGGAAACGACGTCAAAACTCACCATGATATCTGACTCATCCAACCTGAAGCTATCAAGGCGTTTACATGTATGGGATCGAAAAACTTACTACACATCGTCAGACGGTTTTCGATAACGAAGTGGAATATATTGTTAACAGTTTCTCTTATATTTGTATCAATTTTGTCCAAAAATGTTAAGCTCTATTAATATGCACAACACTAATACAACTGCTGTCTCATCAAAATAACATACAACAAATGGCTATCTCAATTAAATGTGAAGTCTTTTGTCACAGTCAGGTAGCTTTACCAGATTACAACGTAAATACGACAATGTGGCTGCGAGAGTATTTGGTAATGAATTACAGTTAACAGAGTATTCAGTGATACGACTTCGTTAACAGATTTGTGTATTTTCAGTAGCAGTTACGCAGTATTTTATGTTTCTTACCTCTAGATCTATGCAGCGAGACGTCTTATATTAACAAAATATTTAAAGATGTCGTTCTGAATACGATATAGCTGTTTGTAGCTCTGTCACAGAGAAGTGAAATGTTACTCGAACACTGGATTGAGGCGCCGTGTCACAGACTACGCAGCCCCTCCAGCCTGAGGTTCGAGTTCTCGAACATGGGTGTGTGTGTGTGTGTGTGTTGTTCTTAGCGGAAGTTAGTTTGAGTAGTGTGTACGTCTAGGGACCGATGACCTCAGCAGTTTGGTCCCTTAGGAATTCACACACACACATATATTTATTGCCTCTTACTCTTTGCAGTGCGTCGACATTTTCATAGTGCAAGCGACCAATCGTAACATTCACTGTCTCCTCATTGCCCTTCTGATGGCCCATACAGATAATTCGCAATATAGACAATGAGTTTAGTTTTAGTTCCTGTGTAAAAGTAATCTCTCCTGTCTGTTAACATATATTTGAGAAGTCGATCACACACCAAACTGGAATTCATTCAGAATTTTGATCGGAATACCACAAATGTATCAAGTGAATCTTGCAAGATAATTCTCTGTCATTCCAGGAAGTAATAAAACTATCAAATCATCACCAGACATGTTCCACTATGTTGTCATGACCCTATCATAGTCGTAGCAGGACGAACATGTTTCTGATGGTAACGTTTCTCTTGAGTGGGCTATCAATTTACGAGTGCATCTTGTGCATCAACGATGCAGCGGTTTCATTACTTCTCTTACGATGTCATGAGGAATATTCTAGTATTTATGGTGAAGAAGAAGAATGGTAAATTGTACAGACTACCGCAATACATACGACAGAAAATAAACGTAATCCAGTGGCTTACAGATCCATTTCGTTGACACCGACGTGTAACAGGACATGTGAACAAATACTTTGTTCCAACGTTAAGAAACTCCCAAAAATATATTACCTATGGATAGCTGACAAGTGTGGATTTGGAAAGTATTACTCTTGTGAGACACAGCTTGCACTTTATTCGTTCAATGTACTGCTTGCATGGGCTCTCAAGCTGATTCTGTATTCATAAAGTTCCAAGAAGGCTTTTGATATTATCCCTCATAAGCGGCTTCCATCCACATTGCTTATCATGGACTATCGTCTCATTTGTTCGACTGGATTCGTAATTTCTTGTCTAAAAGGTGACAGTTTGCAGTACCTGATGGGACGCCACCTAGTGAAGAGGAAGCGATGAGTGCCATTCTGCGAGTAAAGTGATGTAGTCTTTCTGCTATTTCTAATATATATAAATTATTTAGTAGACCATCAGAACATTTCTCTTAGATTTGTGGCAGGTAATGTTGCTGTCTAGTAAACTCCTCTGAACAGCAAAGTGAATTGGAAAATGATGTTGAAGATATATCTTCATGGTGTAAAACGTGACATCTGACACTAAACAATAAAATGCGTGAGGTTCTCCATATTATTACTGAGAAGGTTTCGTCAAGCTCCGATAAAAAGATACGTAAAACAAATTTAAAGCTTTAGATCCAACGAAAGGCCTAGGGGCTACAAGTATAAACAACATGACTAGGAAACAGCATATTTAGTCGCGAAGGTGAAACAAAGATTGGGTTATTGACACAACACTTAGAAGATCGAAGAAGTCTACTAAGGAGACTGCCAGCGCTATGATTGTTCGACTTCTTCTGGAATATTGCTGAGTACTGTGCAATCATTACTTGTCGGGATTGCTGGAGGACATCGAAGAGGTTGAAAGAAAGTTGATTTTGTAGTATAGAGAATGAAGAGAGTGGGTGTCACGGATGTTTTTCTTTTTTTCCTTGATTTTGAAGGAGGGAAGGAGCAGGACGAGCTGGGGCACAATATAAAAACAAACGCTTTTTCACTAGGGTACGCTTTTTCCGCGACTTTACAAACCATCATCTTTCTACTCCCAATGTAAACAGTTTTTGTTGCTACCGCAATACAAAGGATGATATTATGACTGTAATAACATAAGAGAAATCAGAAATCGCACATAAGGATTTTGGTGTTCGTTTCTCTTGAGTTTTGCATGTGAGTGCAACGGTCAAGATTTGAAGTGATTTTGTGAACTCTTTATGAAACACTTTAACTGTGAGTTGAAAAGTAGTGGTGTATTATTGCGATGTAAATGATGTGCATCAGCACAACGTAATATCCGTTGTGCAGCACTTATTGTTTCAGGGACTTTGAGTACATTTTATAAGTGCTAAAAATCTCAATTATACACTACTGCCATTAAAATTGTTACACCACGAAGGTGACGTGCTACAGACGCGAAATTTAACCGACAGGAAGGAGATGCTGTGATATGCAAATGCTTAGCTTTTCAGAGCATTCACACAAGGTTGGCGCCGGTGGCGACACCTACAACGTGCTGACATGAGGAAAGTTTCCAACTGCTTTCTCAAACACAAACAGCAGTTGACCAACGTTGCCTGGTGAAACGTTGTTGTGATGCCTCGTGTAAGGAGGAGAAATGCGTACCATTAGGTTTCTGACTTTGATAAAAGTCGGATTGTAGCCTACCGCGATTGCGGTTTATCGTATCGCAACATTGCTGCTCGCGTTGGTCGAGATCCAATGACTGTTAGCAGAATATGGAATCGGTGAGTTCAGGGGTGAAATACGGAACGCCGTACTGGATCCCAACGGCCTCGTATCACTAGCAGTCGAGAAGACAGGCATCTTATGCGCATAGCTGTAACGGATCGTGCAGCCACGTCACGATCCCTGAGTCAACAGATGGGGACGTTAGCAAGACAACAGCCATCTGCACGAACAGTTCGACGACGTTTGTAGCAGCATGGACTACCAGCTCAGAGACCATGGCTGTGGTTACCCTTGATGCTGCATCACAGACAGGAGCGCCTGCGATGCTGTACTCAACGACGTACCTTGCTGCACGAATGGCAAAACGTCATTTTTTCGGATGAATCCAGGTTATGTTTATAGCATCATGATGGTCGGATCCGTTTTTGGTGACATCGTGGTGAACGCACATTGGAAGCGTGTATTCATCAACGCCAGACTGGCATATCACCCGGCGTGATGGTATGGTGTGTTATTGGTTACATGTCTCGGTCACCTCTTGTTCGCATTGATGGCACTTTGAACAGTGGACGTTACATTTCAGGTCTGTTATGACCTGTGGCTCTGTCCTTCATTCGATCCCTGTGGAACCCTCCATTTCAGCAGGATAACGCACGACCGCATGTTGCAGGTCCTGTATGGGACTTTATGGATATAGAAAATGTTCGACTGCTGCCCTGGCCAGCACATTCTCCAGATCTATCACCAATGGAAAATGTCTGGTCAATGGTGGCCGGGCAACTGGCTCGTCACAATATGCCACTACTCTTGGTGAACTGTGGTATCGTGTTGAAGCTGCATGGGCAGCTGTACCTGTACACGCCATCCAATTTCTGTTTGACTCAATGGCCAGGTGTATCAAGGTCGTTATTACAGCCAGAGGTGGTAGTTCTGGGTACTGATTTCTCAGGATCTTCGCACACAAATTGCGTGAAAATGTAATCACATGTCAGTTCTAGTATAATATATTTGTCCAATGAATACCCGTTTATCATCTGCATTGCTTCTTGGTGTAGCAATTTTAATGGCCACAAGTGTATAACTATCTATACACAATTATTTGGCAAGATTGCCACCAAAACACTCACTTTTACAATCCGCTTAGTTATCTTGTCAAAGCTTCAATATATTAAGGGACCACACACCATCAATGATACTGGCACAAATTGTGAGCTGTCAAAACATTTTTATGATGTTAAAATGCCTAAAAGAAAACTTGTGCTGCAGCTATATTAATTATACCTTGTAAGCCACAGAAAACAACGAAAAAGATGAAATTGTTCTGGGAGTTGTTGGAAAAAAAGGAGTGACTGATTGGTCATACGACTATTTATAAGCTGAAATCAGAACTACAGACTCTATAGTTTTCATAAATTATTTTATGAAGAGTCCTGCCACGTATGACAAGTTATTAATGTCAATATGAGATAAAATAAATACGTAAAATATGTTTATCAGAAAGTCGGTTGCAACCAATGTGAGTACCATAACTTTGAGATTTCTGGTGGCATGTTGGTCATTTGAATGCACAAAGTTTACATCTGTAATATTAGGAAACATAATTAGTAAAATTCTGTGGAAGCCTGAAAATCAATTATAACTGCCTGGAAAGAATATGTTCAGGCAGTTAACGTGAAACATCTGTTACAACTTGTGATAATATGGTGAAATTGGCATGCATTTTGTAGATCTCTTACAAGTCAATGCAGATATATGACGCATATTCTTCGAAGTGGAAGTGTATTTCCAAACTGCTACGTAATTCAAATTAATAAAGTAAACAGTGTCATAGAGAAAGCTCCATTTATCATCCTAAAGTGATACATACAATGTTTATCCTTGCAAAGTCCTATAAAAACTGTTCTGTATTAAAGACCATCATCATCTGGGGTTACTTTGCTCTATAGGGTCAAATTTTGCTTCATTTAAAAAAAAAAGATTTGTTGGTTCATAGACGCTGCCCTACTTGCTGTATATCTGTGATTTTTTTTTTCAGTGGAAGATAGCAACTTTGCTTGCCTGTTACATTGTCGACCATTTTGAATTTTTCGCAAGTATATAAGTAAATATATGCTGAAGTGTGCAAAAAATCAAGCTGGAAAAATGTTTCTTTTTCATGTAGTTAACTGGTCACATTGCAGGTCAGTCACCATTATTTTAATTACTCAGAATGTCCACTTTTGCATTTAATAGAGTATTCTTTGTGTCATTGTCAGTTTACTTTTTTACGTTATGAAAATCCTTATTTTGAGGAAACGTTGCACTACAACAGAAGTGGAGCCAAGTATACCCAGGGTGTATTTCTTACATACCTTCAAACATTTAGTCTTAACTTACCAGCGTAGTGTACTCCTGGCAGTGAACAGTGTTTGTGATCTCTTTCAAATGGATAAAAATGCCATGGAAGTACAAGAGAATTATCAGCAGTAGATGATAATGTAATTGCATCCCAGACATTCTGGATAAATAGCTACAAGCCATTAGGAGGAAGGATATATGATAGAGAAAAGCTGAAAAAAATTTTAATATCGCAAGAAGAACCATAATTAATAAAGTCACTTCAAAGGAACGACTTAATTCACGCCCAGATTTCCCTCAGATTTATAGTAATGAAGAAGTACAGTGTGTGAAATGTGTTTTGCAATTGACTGACTTTGAGTTTCCTGTCACACCAATGGAACTCAAGCGATAGTGAAGTCATACCTCTCTAGACAGGGACTTATAGTTTCTAGATTCAAAGAAAATTTTCCAGCTCGTGAATGGCTCTTGGGTTTCATCAAACAGCACCCTGAACTTTCTGTATGCTTTGCAACCATCATTAAAAGGAGTAGAGACGATGTTGTCAAGTGAAAATATGGCGCCAGTCAGTAAGGACGTAGTTCATTCAGCTCCGCTAAAAAGTAGAATTTTATTAAACATTAAGTGTGTGAAATGCAAGAAAATTGTGCTAAACAGCATCGTTTGTGATAAATGTGATCTGCGGAACCATTTTAAATGTGCCAACGTCGACGAACAGAGCCTGCCTCAAGATAATACTGAGTGGTTCTGTCCTCCATGCTGCAACGACGCTAGATTGGACAATGTTGCAACAAAAGACTAAGATTCATCTGATGCTATTCTTCAGCAATTGAAAGAAGAAAACCAATTACTGTGTGAAGCAATTAGACGACTCAAAGAATGCTGTGAGCACAGCGACCAGGAACTATGTAAAAGGTTGGTTAATAGTGAGTCATTATAAATGGGTTATAGGACTAATATCGACGCCAACTGGCCTCCGCTTAGATACAGGCCCGATACTAGTCAGGTAGAACAGTGGAATATTGTGCCTTTAAAAAACAGCACAAAATCTGTTAATAACCAGAAAAACCCCAAACGTGACCTAACCCTTTAAAAAAAGTATGGTATTTTGTAAGCTATCGATGGGGCAGAGAGCATAACCCCAGTCTGCATCCAAACAAATTCGAGGTCTAACCTACAATTCGAGGACTAACCAACAACAAAGACTACTAAACAAGTCCCCAGAAAGTTTGTACCTAGGCCTATAAGATCCAGGCTGCATCCAAACCAATTCGAGGTCTAACCTACAATTTAAGCCAACAACAAGGACTACTAATCAAGTCCCCAGAAAGTTTGTACCTAGGCCTAGAAGATGCGTCAACATTCAAATTTACGCTGATAGCCAAGGTAGGAATGTGTTGTCTGGAATAAGGGAGAAAAGCAACTTCAATGTTACTAGTTTTGTGAGACCAGGGGCATGGTTCAAGGAAGCCATCCAAAGTGTTGTGGGAAGTGTCAAGTCAGACTTCGACATTACTGTATTACTGATGGGAACAAACCATGTGGCGAGAAATGAAAGTCAAAATCTTATCACCTCACTGAAAGACAGGTTGCAAGATCTTCGGAGTGCCAAACTTATGTGTGTTTTTTCTGTTCCAACACAGTATGAACTACCTGTATGGTCAGCCATCAATCAAGAGGTAAAGAAGGCTAACAAGGAAATGTTTAAGATGTGTAAATGCTTTAGGTATGTCACTTTCTTTGACCTCAACAACATTGGTAGTGGTTTCATACATCTTATGGTTTTCACCAAATAGGTTAGGTAAAAGATTTGTCTCAGATGTCATTGTAGGCATAGTAGAAAAATTTTGTCTGAATCAAGCTAAGTACCACAATGCAATAGAATTAGAATACAATGTTAACCACCCTGTACACTCTGATAATACTTTTTTTAGTCTAACCAAGCACATTGATTTAGCAGTTAGTAGTAATATCAGTGCTGATTCTAATTTCTCACAAAATAACCACAGTTTCAATATTTGCTGCCTCAATGTGCAAGGGTTGAGTAGTAAATCCATAATATTGAATGAATTTGCCTTAGAAAACCAGTTTGATGTGATTTGTGTTAATGAGCATTGGTGTAAATATGATGAAATTTGCTTTATTCAATTTGATGACTTTAAACTGATTAATAAATTCTGCAGGGAAAAGTGAATATACGCTGGTACTGCAGTCTACGTTAAACACTCTTTGCTGGGTTATAGTAGCAAGCTAGATATGAGTTCTCTGTGTAAGGAATTTGATTTTGAGGTATCAGGAATATGTATAAATGACATAAAGTTAGTAGTTTTATCTGTGTACAGATCCCCAGATGGTGATTCTTTTTTGTTTGTTGAAAAATTGGAGGAAATATTAGAATTTTTTAATGGTAACAAGTGGAAAATCTATGAAATACTAACTGGTTGGGACCTAAATGCTGACTTTGATGTCACAGGAGATAAACCCAGTGTACGAGAATTTAAAAATTTACTTGGGCAATTTAACTTTGTCTACCACAATACCAAACCAACCAGAGGCTTGGCCTGGCTTGATAACAGCCTAACAAACTACCGAAATCAACTTTTTCATGTGGTGTAGTCAACTTTCCCTTTTCTGATCATGATGGTGTATTTCTCACTTTTGAAAATTCTTTTGTAACTCACTATACATCTCATAAGTCCAAATTAGTTGTAACAAGACCTGTAGATGACACAAAATTATTTAATTTTAGATCCCAACTTAGTTACTTCAATTGGTTTGATATGTTTGCTAAAGTAGAACATTTGTCAGCTGATTGTGTTTTTGAGAAATTTTTTCACTATTCAATACTTTGCTAGAAATGAATATTCCGCAAAGAAAATGTAAAATTAAAGTGACTGCCAGTGAATCTAAAATCAAGAAGAGAAATAAAGAGTGGTTTACTCCCGAATTAGCCAATGTAAAGAATAAAGTTACGTTGTTTTTCGATCTAAATAAAATGATTAATACTCAGCAATCCAAATTTTTCTTTACAGAAGCTAAGAAAATATAGGGCAGCTATTATTGAAGCAAAAAAACAACATAACACTATAAGTATCGAGGCATAAAAAAATAAATGTAAAAATCTTGGAATATAATAAATTCAGTCGCCAAAAATAGCAAACCAAAAGCAGTAGCTGTCTCAGCAATAACAATTTCTGTATACAGTCACTTAGGGATATTCAGAAAAATTTCATTAAACCTGCGGAAACTGCTGCTCAAATGATGGAAAATTGTAATTTGGGGTTTAGGCATGACAGACATAATTTTGTGTCCTCTGAAGTGACGCAGCAGGAGGTTTTAAATATTGTAAATAAGTTGAAGTCTTCAAGCAGTGTCGATATATACGGCATATCCCGTAAGATATTGAAAAATGTTATTGAATGTATTGTCGGCCCTCTAACTTATGTTATAAATAAGTGCCTGACACAGGGAATTTTCCCCAATGTACTGAAGTTATGTAGAGTTGTTCCTGTGTATAAGAATGGAGATGGAAAATGTCCATCTAGTTACTGCCCCATATCCCTCACTCCTGTTTTTTTCTAAATTATTAGAAACTGTTATGTATAACCAAATGTATAACTTTCTAGATAATAATTCTATTAATTCCAATGATCTATTGGTTTTAGGAAAAATATATCGACCATTCATGCTATTGATTTGTTCGTTAAACAGGTTCTCCAGGAATTTGAAGATAAGGAGTTTGCTCTGGTCACCTTTTGTGATCTGAGTAAAGCATTTGATTGTGTGAACCACAAGTTACTTCTGCATAAATTACAGATTTTAGGCTTTCAAAACAGTGGCTTGGGTATTCTTACGTCTTTTTTGGAGCACAGTAAATAGATTGTTCGTATTAATGAAGATAGATCCAATGTTGGCAATTTCCTGTGTGGTGTGCCTCAGGGCTCGGTGCTTGGCCCACTGCTTTTTCTGATTATGATTAATGATTTACTATCTAATGTAAGTTCCCATTCAATCTTATATGCTGACGATACAACCTTTATCAACAATGACCCTGACATTGAATTGTTAAAAAATATAACAGAAAATACCATCAGTGAAGCATCAAAATGGTTCAGAGTTAACAGTTTTTTATTAAATGAAAATAAAGCACAATTCATGGTTTTCAGCTTAAGAGATACCTTATTTCGGAATGTTTCAAATAATGTTAAATTTCTTGGTATATATTTAGATAGTAAACTTAATTGGAATTCCCATATTAACTATATATCTGCCAGGCTTTCTAGAGTAATCTATTTGTTGAGAAGATTGAAAGGTTGTGTATCAGATCAGTATATTAGATTAGTATATTTTGCCTTCTTTCAGAGGATTATTTCTTATGGTTTACTATTATGGGGAAGCTGTGGCCATGTACATGATATTCTTCTACTGCAAAAAAAGTTGTAAGAAATATCACTGATTCTGGTAGACTAGATTCCTGCAAGCCATTGTTTGTGAAACTTATAGTTATGACTGTTCAAATGGTTCAAATGACTCTGAGCACTATGGGACTTAACATCTATGGTCATCAGTCCCCTAGAACTTAGAACTACTTAAACCTAACTAACCTAAGGACATCACACAACACCCAGCCATCACGAGGCAGAGAAAATCCCTGACCCCGCCGGGAATCGAACCCGGGAACCCGGGCATGGGAAGCGAGAACGCTACTGCACGACCACGAGATGCGGGCGTTATGACTGTTGTTAATCCCTATATATATATATTGTTGTTCTACATACCATGAACAATTTACCAAACCAGCAATTAAGAGTAAATATACATTTGTCTAATACGAGAAACAGGAAACATATTGATGCACCTTTTCAACGTTTAACTAAGTCTTTAAAAAGCTATCATGTAATAGGTTCCAAATGCTGCAATAAATTTTCTCTTTGTAAATTCGATTGTCCTATTGAAAAGATCAAGCCAAAACTGTATGTGTGGCTGGTCGAGCATCATTTTTATTCCCTTGATGAATATTTTGATTGCAGTAAAAAAAAATAATATTATAAACAGTAGCTGCTCCCGATATACTATTTTAATTATTTCATTAGCAGTTCTAGTTACCTATTTGTTAGTAGCTAGTAATAACCACTAATCTGTTTTTCTCTGCACAGTTGCAAAGGGTAGTTATTATAATCTGATGTAATATTTCTTTGTATATTTCTTGGTATTCTGTATTCTGACTTTTTCCTGTATTTTTTACTGGTACATTCTGATTGATTTGGCTGTACTACCTCACTTTATATATTATATCTCCTGTCTATTGACTATTTATAAAACTATTGTATTATTGTACTTATAACTCCTGCATATAATTTTGTTTATATTTTGTAATTTGACGTTGTCTATTGCTTCTGTAAGCTTAATGACAATAAAATGTTATTATTATTATTACTGGCTCTGAACACTATGGGACTTAACATCTATGGTCATCAGTCTATTATTATTATTATTATTGTTCGGAGAATCTGTTGAACATCTGTATACTGAAATGAAAGATGTACCAACAAGTAATATATAGGATTTCCATGAAACCAATCTCACCAACGATGCTCAGAAAAAGAAAGATCTCACAAAAAGAGGTTCAAAATATTCAGAAAACATTTGTAACTCAGCGCATCTGTAATGTTTGGTGCCAATTCTAAGGGAAAAATTTTCCCTCCACTCGTCGTTTACAAATCAATATTTTGACTGTAACACATTTAGTGAGTGGTTAACTAATCCAGAAACAGAAAGCTAATGCTACTGAGAAGATGAGGATTGTCAGAGATCTCAGATCAGGTGGCCATCGGACATAGTTTTTGAAGTGGATGATACCCAATTAGTAACCATGCCGAAGATGAGAGGTCCAGAATTTGGCGAAGTTGTTCAGACTGTAGCCCAATATGAAGGAGAATATTTTTCTGGATTAATTACTGATGTTGGTGATGGTGGAGCTACAGTAAGGAAATATGGTAGAAATCTGTGATAATTTGACATCACATTATTACAAGCTATGTTCCAGAGCTCTGTGGTGAGAACAACATTTCATTCATCTGTCTACTAGCAAACAGTATCCACGTTACACAGGTTTTGGACGTTGGTTTCTTTGTGCACCAAAGGCAGCCTGGAGACAGATCCCTACAGAGTGGGAAAGCTGCAAGCAAGTTTTCAAAGACACTGTTTGCAAAAGCAGCACTTTCTGTTTCTACTAGACTCTTGGATGTAGTTGGCAAAAACCCAGCAAAAAACCTAATAGCAGGTTTCAGAATGAACAGCATACATCCAGTCGGTGTTGAAATTCTTTGTCACCTTCTTTCATGGAGTTGAGACAAAGATGCAGTACGAGACTTTTTCATTAAAGCCCTTCAAAATAAAAGATCTGAACGGACTACTGGGGTTTCCAGTAACAGGGGAAGAAGGAAGATTGAAGTGACGCCTGGTAATAGTGTGACAGTGTTTCAGCAAAAAGTTATGAAAAAAAAAAACACAAAAAATCAAGAAAGTAGTTCAGAGAAGACTCTGAAGCTATCTCTCTTACAGATTTCTTCAAAGATGAGGATGGTCGGAGATCTCAGATCAGGTCACCATCGCCCATAGTTTTTAAGGTGGATGACACCCAATTAGTAACCATGCCGAAGATGAGGGGTCCATAATTTGGCAAAGTTGTTCACTCTGTAGCCCAGCACCGTATGTTGGCATCAAATATGAAAGAGAATATGTTTCTGTATTAATTACTGATGCTAGTGACGGTGGAACTACAGTAAGTTCAAAGAAAGATTCGAAGAAATCAAGGAAGTGACCATGAGGAAATGAAGTATGAATAATTTGCACCATAAGCCGATTTGATTTTATCTATGTTCCAGAGCTTGATAGATATTGGAGTTAATAACTTACAATGCAGACTACTTTTGTGTTAAATATTTCATTTGCAAAGCTATTTTGGTAATAAAATTTGTTTGTGTGTACGTGACTGATATTTTTCGGTCATTCATGTGCTCAAACATTGTTCTAGAACTCTGTAATCCTTATTTCTAATGTAATTGCTGTATTTTCTTTCATTCGTATGGTAAAACATTACTCAAACCCTCTGTATTCCACAGTTTTACTGTAATTTAGACACCCAGTGCAAGGTATTCCTACGGCAAGGAATGTTTGCTCCATCTTTTTAATAAGCAATCTAAAATAGAAATAAAAAGTTATCTTAAGAGATATAAATACAGATTATTTGCAAAAGACTGTGTTAACTCCAAAAATATTTTTAAAAACAAATGCATCAAAGAAATCTCGGTTTGAATCTAATTTCTTAAAAGAAAATCTGTAAAAACTGGAGCAAAGTAACCCCAAATGACGTATTCTGAAAAGTTGAAGGCGAATTGAAACATAAACAGTGTACACTAACGCCGTGAGACTCGTGCAGGAAGCTCTGTCAACATATGAAAGGAGGATATTGTCAAACTGTCCATATTACCTCAAACGTTCAGTGTGTATTGTCAATGTTAAGAATATTTTGAGGCCCAGGAGCACTGCCCGCAAATATTTTTAGTATTGAAAATACGTCATACTGAACCCTCAGACGGACAACATATCGACGGTTTGACAATACTATTGAACGCGTGAGAGCCCCTTTGAGACGCTTTTCACTCGAGAAATTTTGTCGAAGCTACCACAAAGTTTGTTTTACGTGCAGTGGGTACTGGGTAGTCTTCCAGCTGTGATGTTTGGAACTCATCTTGGTGATGTTTGTTTATTTATGTGTGGGATTACTTGTGTTAGTCAAATGAACGAGTATGGTCGAAGAAACAGTTAACTCTGTAGCGAAGCCGAAGGTTTGTTGTTGTCGTGTATGCTTTAGCTGTTGCATTTGTCGTTTCTATTTGCGCAAGTGGCAGAGGGAGTGCCACGTTTAATGTGACAGTTTGTTGAGCCTATGTAATGACAAACAATAATGTATGCGTTTAAATAATTTTTACATTGATTTTTTTTTATCACACTGATGTGTCAATGTAACCTAGATGTTATTGTTAATAAAACAGCGCCATCATCGGTATCATTGTCATGACATTCTTTCCTTGTCTGTCTTGTTGCAGCAAGCTATTTGATATCTTGGCTCAAAGGGTTTCACAATTCGTTTCGCATTAGACACGTAGGTGCAGTTTCCAACTAGTCCCTTAAGTTTTCATTTTGACTGTGCTGTTTCTGGTACCATGCGGAAACATGAAACTCGTTCGCCCTCCTTCAGACGGGTCACACAATCATTAAATTCAGATAGTGATAAATATTTATTATCACTTTTTTTCCTTGTTCTGAGGTGGTGTGATGTGGAGAAGAAAATTTGTTTCTTTCTTGTTTTTTTCACTTTCATTACCATTTTTGGTCAGCTCTACCATATCCTATTCCTGATAGTTTCTGTATCGAAACTTCTTCAATGTATTTTGTAATTCTGAATGCCAGGAATTGTTTAATAAGTTTGCTATCATTTATAGCCGTATGTGCCACTTTTATATCGTGATGTTAAAAAAAAAGTAATGTTAGTGATACAATCTTCTCCCACAAAAAAATTTTGCTTGATAGAATTTTAGTTTTCATCTCATTACTGTGGTGCAGAATGAAGTGCCACAAGTACTTAGCGAGTGGACTCATATCTAGCAGGAGTGAAGATTGAATCCCTACCATGTGCCCATCCACATGGAGATTTTCCTACATCGCATCATCCAAATGCTGCAATATCTCATATAAAAGAACTTGCCAGATGCCTCTTTGAAACCTCATCCAGTCCATCTCCTCTGAAGTGGACGTTAATAAGTCAGCTTTCCCAGAATGAAATTTTCACTATGCAATGGAGTGTGCACTGATATCAAACTCCCTGGCAGATTAAAACTGTGTGCCAGACCGAGACTTGAAATAGGGACCTTTGCCTTTCATGGGCAAATGCTCTACCGATTGAGCTACCCAAGCATGATCCACAACCCATCCTCACAGCTTTACTTATGCCAGTACCCTGTCTCCTACCTTCCAAACTTCACAGAAGCTATCCTGTGAAACTTACAGAACTAGCGCTCATGGAAGAAATGAAAGTTGCATATCAGTGCACACTCTGCTGCAGAGTGAAAATTTAATTCTGGGAACATGCCCCATACTGTGACTAAACAATGTTCCCACAATATCCATTCTTCCAAGAGTGCTACTTCTGCAAGTCCCACAGAGGAGTTTCTGTGAGGTTTGTAAGATAGGAGACAAGGTACTGATGGAATTAAAACTGTGAGCATGATTTTGAGTCTTGGTCCAGCATACAGTTTTAAGCTACCATTGTTTGAGATATCTCTTCCCACATATCATAAATCATACACAGATTTATCTAATGTGTGCTGTACTAATTGAGTTCTGCTCTAGCACACAATTATTTGTTGCAAATATGCATTTTCAACACCACAAGAGAAGATACACCTGGAAGGCCCCAGGAGCCTTCAAGGAGACAACAGGACAATTACATTTTAGTGAAATCACATTTTAGAAAGAAGCATATAATTGCTGGAGCTATCCATTTGCAGACATAGACAGTGACCGCAACCTGGACCTGATAAAAAGTTCATTCAAATTTCTGGAGAAAAAGACAGTAAAATGGCAATAGGAAATAGAAAAACTGAAATCTGGCAAGGCATTATGCACAAGAGATGTACAACATAGCTAAAAATTCCCAACTTGGCAGAGTAAAAGAAAATTTGGAAAAAATTAAATCTGATATTTATATAAAGCAGCAGAAAAGATTGTTGGGAAAACTAAACCCAAAAAAAGAGAGGAAATGGATTATGGCAGATGTTATACTGTTTAGTGAACACAGAAAACTATACAAAAACATAACTGATGAACAAGGAGAAGCTGAATACAGAAGATTAAGGAGTTTAGTCACCATAAAATCTAGGAAAGCAAAAGAAAGTTTTATTGAGGAAACTTGCAGAGAAGTTGAAGAAAACATGTGAAACGGAAGAACTAATGTAGCCCACAGAACAGCAAATAATTTTTTTAACAAATGCAAAACAACAATCGTGGATACAGTAGAAGAAAAAGAGGGAAAAATGCCTTCTGATGATGAGATGGAGAGAATACACTCAGGAATTGTGTGATTTATCACCTGTATTGGAGGATGTAATAGTAAATGTAGAGGAAGTAGACAAAGATGAAAGGAGATGACATTCTGTGAGAATAATTTGAGAAAGCTCCTAAAAGTACACGGGAGAACAAAGCTATGGATACTGATGACGTTCCTGCAGAACTAATGGAGAGTGTAGGTGACAACAAGAGAATGATGCTGCAGAAACTGATTAGGTCCATACATAATGCAAGAGAGGTACCAGTCATCTTCCAGAAATGCAGCATGATTCTTATATCAAAGAAGATAGCAGCTACAAAATGTGAACAGTTATAAAGATGATTCTGAAGCGAATTTAAGAGAAGGTGGATGATATACTGAGTGAAGATCAGTTTGGATTCAGGATAGGATTAGGAACAAAAGAAGCAACAAAAAGCAAATACGGAAAAATAAACCAACTTATACCATATTGCCCTTGAAGATCTGGAAAAGGTATTTGATAAAGGGGTGTTCAGAGTGTTGAAGAAAGCAGGTCTCACAAAGATGGGGGTTATACACAGCTTTTATAAGAATGAAGTGGCTGTGATTATGAATTTTCATGAGAACACTAAGCAAAAATTAGAAAATGCGTGAGGTAAGAATGCACCCTTTCTCCTCGTATACTCAATGCTTACGCGCAGGCTACCATAGATGAAGTTTGTGAAACAGTTGAGATGGGGATTGCTGTAATCACAGAGACAAAAGAAGATCTAGAGAATGTCCTCTGCACAATGGACAGGATTTTCTGCGGCCAGTACAGTATGAGAATTAACAAGTTAAAGACTAAAGTGATGGTATGCAGTGGTAGAGAAGAGTATTAAGGATAGGAATTGAGAAAGAGGAGCTAGAAATGATAGAGGAATTTACCTATCAGGGAAGCAGGGTCACAAGAAATGGTATAGGCCAGAATGAAATTGTAAGCAGAATACAGCAGACTAAAATTCCATTTAATTTGAGGAAGAACTTACTCACCAACAAGAATATTGGTGTGTAGATGCAAGGAATGGTCAGGAAAGCATTTATTTGGGGTGTGGTCCTATATGGGTGATAACCTGGACATTAGGAAAACAAGAGAAGACTGGTAGAAGCCCCGTGACTTTAATGTTACAAAAGGACAATGAAGATCAGCTGGAAAGACAGACGTGCCAAGACGAGTACGGGAAAACAGTTCTCTGTGGAGACAGATCCTAATAAGAAGAGAGAAACTTGTAGGACACATTTTGAGACACAGTAACATCATTGGAACTGTAGCAGAAGGAGCTTTTGAGGGAAAGAATCGCAAAGGATGGCCAAGGATGTCATACATGCAGCAGATTATGAATGATATGGGATGTACTACACATGTGGAAATGAAGAGGAAGGCAGACAGAAGGGGAGAATGGTATACTGCTGCAAACCAACCTCAGGGTTGAACACTAGACAGACAGAGAGAGACTGTACTATATGTTTGTGTTTGAACAATAGGCCTACATCCTTGGTTTTTATGGCTACACATTGTCGGTATCCAATACACAAATAGTTAACTATTGTTTTGCTCTTACATCATATGGATAAATATAGCCTATTCCTTCAGATTTTTCTGTCTATCCCTAACATTAGTAACTGCTATTTCTACAATAACTGTACAGCCACATAGTACACATGTCCCTATGCTGATAGAGGTAAAGAAATAAAAAAAGGCATTTGTTGCAAGGGAATTATATCAAGACTATCTCTGTCATCAACACTAAGAATGTACATAGGCTATATCCTGTCAGATGCTGACAAACTGAGATTTAAGTCCACTTACTGTGTACCAGGTTCTTTCACTGCATGCTGCTGTTGGCACTTTGTTCTCATTGCCTTTAGCAAGTTGAGTTTTACTATACAGTAGCCAGAGGGTATTGTCGAATGTAGTGATTTCTTTCGGACAATTGACTACATTTGTTTTCGATATGGAGAGTGGGGAGAAAGCTAGATATGCTGAGAGACTGACTTGTAGTTTAGCCCGAGGCCTAGGTTCGGCTGGAAGGTGACATTTTCATTGTGAGTTGATGAAGTCATTGCATGTGACTGGAAAAAAAAAAAAAAAAAAAAAAAAAAAAAAAAAACTAGATGTGCTGACAGACAACGCCTTGGCAAAGCCCAAGGCCATGAAACTACTATTGCCCTAATAAATTGATGTGTAGCGTAGCTCAAGATAAACATTTGTCATTCCACTAATCTACGTGTATTTATTATTTGCAGTTTTGCAGAAAATTATGATGTTGTGATTAAATTCTAACATAACAAAATAAAATAACAATTAACTTCATTTACTATATATAGGAAATCAGGAACTAGCATTCCCATTAGCTATCAACAACTGACTCATGGTTCGTTGTGTTCACTTCCCCTGATTCATCGCACAGTTACCAGCTATAGCATGCAGTGAAAGAGCTGGGTACACCACAAGTTCACTTTTACCCAAACTGAAATTATCACATTACAAATTGTACTTCAACATTTTAAGCAAGGTCGTAATTGCATTAGAATGTGCTTTATACGCTTTCAAGAAAAAATGAGGTATTCTAGCAACAAGACAAACAGTCTGAAATGTGGTCCTAAGAAAAGACATCCTGAAATAAATTTATTAAAATTCAGTTCCTATCTACATCTCCAAAAGAAGTCTTCATTGTTGTCAAGTCTCTTAAAAAAAATTTTTCAAGTGGTTATGATGAAATTGGTAAAATAATGACATATTGTTCAGTTAATCTTTTCTGAGTGGTACTTCTCTGGAGAGTCTCAAACATACTCTTATCTAATCACTTAAAAAGAGAAAGAGAGAGAGAAAATATTAATAAAGAATTACTGCCCCCATCTAGTCATTGTCAGCAGTTCCAAATTTTTTTGAGAAGATTGTGTGCAAATAGATTTAACAAATTTAGTAGCCTACAGGAAAATATACACTGTGTAATCTGTCTGTAAACTGAAGAATGAACAGGTGAGACCCCACTCTGTCTACCCAGTTGTCACACAATGGGTGCCTACAGGCTGTTCCACAAGGTTTATTGGCCATTCTAGAGCACACCTTTTGAATAAATGAAGAAGCCATGAGCATAGATGCTTAGGGAGCATTTATTTTCCACTAAATGTGCTGGCACTGTATGGAATACAGAAGTTATTAACTAATCTATCTTGTGCAAGAAACACACATGGAGACAACCTTCTTAAAACACAGCATGCTTCACAGCACTATTAGACAGGAAATTCATCCTCTCTCATTCTGTATGGTAGTTGTAGCATTCTTCTGGGACAATCCACTTACTGCACCACAAATGCTGTTTGCTCTTCAGTTTACAGACTGATGTAGAAAAGTTGAATACTGTGGAGCAGGGGTAGGGGCATACTTGAATTAATTGGTAGCCCTTAAAATACATTATGGGTTTTCAACTGCTGTGTGATAATTTGAAAGGAACTATTCTCTCTGTCTGATGGGGTAGTTTTGCTTCAAGATGATGAATGACTGCACCAAGAAATATTGACTACACATTCCTGTTTAACACTAATGACAACTTAAAATCACCCTCACTGTCTTGTCTACAAGACATCTACCATCAGATGTAGAAATAGTGTGTAGGACTGAGGCAAGATCCCTCACCTAAAATAACTAATGGCCAGAAAAGAGTTCCCTTGAACTAGAATTGTTGAACAATAAAACTCTGATGACAGTGTTGTACTGGCCAATTCAGAAGAACTAGAGGTTATTCTGACGGCCTTCAATGAGGCTTATAAAAGTTTACATAAAAAAGAAGTGAATTGTGTATATTTAACTTATGTATGGACGGTGTTAGCAAGGAGAAAGGCATAAAAGGCGTAACAATACTTTGAAATGTATCTTGCGGAAATGTTTGAGTATTGAAAAGTGAGAAGCTACGGCATCTAATTGAAAAGTATGGTGTTGCCCTGTTTATGAAATCCACAAACCTTCAAAAGGTCCTGTTGAAACCATAAAGTGGATAAGAGACAGCAAAGGAAGGTATGAATGACCATTTGAATTATCAAGCCTCAGCAAGTTTGGTCGATTTTCATGTTGGTCCACAAATGTGGTAGTTTCTGTGGCATCAGAACTAGTCTGTATAGTTGTCAAAAACCCATAATCAGTAAGCTGCTGAGGTCCCAGAGGAAAATAACCTACTCATTAGCAATTGGTAGCCAGATCATGATCGCAGCTGATGAAGAGCTCTCGGGTTTCCAGCCACGTGGTAGCATTAAAATAATGTTACATTTCGAAGACTGCCATGCTCATCATCTTCTGGCAGAGTGATGAAATATTGTAGGTGCCATAATATTTATACTAGTGTTGTGCCCACCTCCACCTGGCTGCGGATGGCAGGGTACTGTCTGGCTGGCAGGGAGGGGAGCGAAATGGTTGCAGAGATGGGAATAGCAGGTAGGTGTTTTCATCTCCGTTTGGGCCTTCCAGCTGTGTCTTGTAAATTGGACGGTGCCTTCATCCCTGTTGACCAGATTCTTGTGAATCTGCATTTTAATGTATTCCTTTATAATGTTGTCAAAGGGACCAATGACATCAGCAGTATGGTCCCATAGAAACCTACCATAAATTTCCAATGCTGTCCCAATAGCTATTTGCCCCCTGCAGGTTTGGAGAATAGAATAGACCTTGGTATTCCTGCCTACCATAAGAGGGACCAAAAGGAGCTGCTACTTTTTGGTCTAATTAATTATGATCCCCTTTTAGGAATTCTACAGAAGTGTGGGCCACTTGGGGAAGGAAGCCTTATGTAGTGCATCATGTATCCTTTGTGTGCTGAGACCTTCTGCAGCTAGTATAGTAACGGAAACGTAATTGCACCCGTAATGTGTCCTTGTGGGCAAGGACATCTTCCAGAGTGCCTACTTTACATCCATTGTGCGCTTTCATCTCCTGCACTCACAATAATAATGGATCTTTTGACACTCAATATTCAGCTTGGTAGCCAGTTCTTCATGAAGGGGTCATCATGTACCCTTTTGGTGGTAGCCCCCTCACAACACAGGGTTCACACTGCTGATGCGTACACTGCAAACTCCTCACGTATGCCAAGGAATAGATGCCAGGTGTCGCCTGTGGAGAGAGCCCCTCATCAGAGTGGGTAGCATAGGGGTGGATGACCTGCAAAGAAGTGGAGGAAGTTGTCTGACACTGGTGATCAAATGGCCCCAGAAGTCTCTTTGAGAGGTAAGGTGCAATATAATGGTTACACCATGGGAAGAATGTAGAGTTAAAGATCAAGGAGAGGCACGTTCTCCCCAATACAAATCCTTTATGACAACAAAGAGAACTTGGAGTACAAGTTTGGGGAAGTGGAGGGAATGTGCGAAATGTAGAGTGGGTCAGTACTGATAAAAACAGCGTCTCCTGCCCAGTCATGCACATTGCACATCTGTGCCAATCTGGGTGATGTCACATTTTCCTTTGCCTCCCATAAGAGCTAAAACATGGCCCAGGGGATTATATTCCTTCGAGATCTTCTCTTGCAGTCCTATGATGAGTTGTGCAACAACCTTCAGTGATGAGGTGTACACTTTTCATGCATGTGTATAGGGGGCTTAAGGACAACAGGTTTGCTACTGGTGCCTTCATCTTGGCCTTTGAGGGTGATACGTTGTCTTGAAAGGTCGAAGTGATGGTGAATGGGTGTGACATTAAACACTATGTTCCTCTCCCTATGTATTGCTTCAAATGCTAAAAATTTGGGCACATGTCCTCTTGATATGCCAGCTCCTCGTGTCAGAAATTTTACACCTGTCACACATGAACATTCCTTGAACCCCTCCTCCCATTTGTTTTAGCTGCAGAGAGCACCATTCCACCTGTCCACTGGACTGCACCATTTATCAGAAAGAGAGGAAGGTAGTGGTACCCTGGACAGGCTGACATGTACAGAGGCCAAAAAGAAGTGTGACTGTATTAACCCTGTATGCATGATGTCATCATATCCTATGGTTACGTTGTTGTAGCCCTTTACGAAGACGACATCCTCATCAGCTAGTCCCCAGGGCCGCCAGACTCCACCTGCCCCCTTGATGGTTGGGGGCTCTCCTTTCCCAATCCTCCCTTCCCGTCTACGTCAGGAGCTGTGTCCTCCCAGCCATCAGGGACATCAGTCCCCATCCTGCTGCCTGAGAAGTGCCAACCTTCTCTGGTTTCTCTCAGCAGGAAGGGGTCCTTTGGGACACTACCTTCCTAGGTTCCTGCTGCCATGAAGCCAGACACCAGCCAGTGGCAGAAAGAGACACATGATGTTGGTTGTAGCACTTCACGGTCATCATCATTACCTGAGACCAACTCGGAGAAGCCCTCCTGGCCAGTCAGACCCAAGGTGAAGCAAGAGCACGAAAAAAAGAAACCTATTAAAAGAAAGAAATCCCTGTGAACTCCACACCACCACTTCTTGCAGGTTCCAATTCTGAGAGTGAGGTGGAGATACTAGTTTCCCCTGAGGCCCTAGATCTCCCCAGAGCCTCAGAACCAATGGACATGACCACTTCAAGCACTCAATTGGTGGCAGCAGGTGACCCTGGGGCATAAACTGCCCCTTGGTCCCTTCATGCCCTCCCAGTACACTGAAAGCTTAATCCTGCAGTGAAATTGTGTTGTCTTTTCCACCACCTGGCTGAGTTACGACCTTTCTTAAGCGCATCAGCTGCTTTCTGTATTGCCCTTCAGGAAACTTGGTTTCCAACAATGTGGACTCCTGCCCTTTGTGGCTATCAGGGATGTTACAAGATCCGTACTGACTATGACGGGGTGTCAGATGGAGTACGTATAAATGTCCTTGACTGTATATGCATATTGAATCTGTGCCACTCCAAACAACTCTAGAGCCTGTGGCTGTCATGACAAGGACAATGCAGGATATTACCATCTGCAGTACCTATCTTCCCCCAGATGGCGAAGTACGTCAAAATGCCTTGGCTACCTAGTTTCTCAGTTTCCCCCAACTTCCCTAATTTTGGGTGATTTCAGTGCCCATAACACTCTGTGGAGTGGAACCATGAGCACTGGTTGTGGCAAAGATGTCCCATAAGTACTGATGCAACTCAATCTTTGTCTTTTAAATACTGATGCTCCCACATATTTCAGTGTGGCACATGGCACCTGCATGGCCATTAATCTTACAGTGTGCAGCATTGGCCTTCTACCATCTATTCAGTGGAGAGTTCATGATTACCTGTGTAATAGTGATCACTCTCTGATCTTCCTGTCCCTACCCCAGCGTCACTCCCCTGGCCGCCTGCCCAGGTGGGCTCCTGATGAGGCTCACTGGAATGCTTTCACCTCTGCTGCCACTGTTGGACGTGCGCCACTTGGCACTATCGATGTGGTTGTCCAAAACAAAACTGCGACCATTGTTTCTGCTGCCAAGTTGGCAATCCCATGTTCCTCAGGATCCCTCCAGTGGAAGACAGTGTCTTGGTAGTCATCAGAAATCGCTGAGGCCATTAGAGATCATAGGTGGGCTCTCCAGCATCGTAAACGGCACTCATTGATGGAGCACCTTGTTGCCTTCAAAAGGCTCCGTGCCTGGGCCTGCCAGATAATCAAAAGGCGAAGCAAGAGTGCTTGGAATGATATGTTTCAACCGTTGGATCACATACCTCTCCTTCTCAGATGTGGGTGAAGATCAGACACCTTTACTGATTCCAGACCCCTGTAGATGTACCTGAGATTTCCATGAATGGAGCTATCTATACCAAACCAGATGCAGTCACTAAACACTGAGCTGCACATTGTGCTTGTGCTTCAGCATTTGAGAGTTACCAACCTGTATCTTAAAACAGTGGGTGGAAGGAAAGCGCTTACCTTTTCTACACTCACCTTGAGTCGTACAATGCTCCATTCAGTGAGTGGGAATTCCTCAGTGCCCTTGCCCATTTCCCTGATATGTCACCAGGGCCAGATCATATTCACAATCAAATGCTTAGACATCTATCATCAGATTATCAGCATCACATCCTTGCCATCTTCAACCGGACATGGAGCATGGGCGAGTTCCTGTCACAATGATGAGAAAGTGTCATTGTTCTGGTGCTGAAATCTGGTAAGAACCCAGTAGAGATGGACAGCTACTGCCCCATTGGTCCCACCAATGTTCTGTGTAAGTTGCTCGAATGCATGGTCAGCTGGTGGTTGTGTTGGTTCCTTTGAGTTTCAGGGCCTTCTGGCTCCGTCCCAGGGTGGTTTCTGCCAAGGCCACTACACCACTGATAATTTGATGTGCCCAGAATCTGCTATCCATACAGCCTTTACCTGAAGTCAACACCTTATTGCCATCTTTTTTGCATAAAAAAAAGGCCTATGGCAAAATGTGGAAATATCATATCCTTGCTATATTACACAAGTGGGGTCTCCGGGACCTGGTCTTGATCTCCATACAGAAATTTTTCACTCCGTACTTTCAGAGTTCAAGTTGAAGCTTTCCACAGTTCAGCACATATCCACAAGAAGGGTCCTGCAGGCTCTGTTGTAAGCAGTCCTCTCTTTTGTGGCCATTAATGATCTAGCAGTGACTCTGGGGTTCTCAGTATCACTTTCCCTATATATTGATGATTTTTGCATTCAGTTTTGCTCCACTTGTATCGGTCTTGCTGAACACCGACTGTTGGGAGCCATATGAAAGGTGCAGTCATAGGCCCTCACCTGCCAAAACTTGTGTCACGCACTTCTGTCATTGTTGTACTGTCCACCCACATTTTGAACTTTACCTCAATGACCAATTACTAGCGTAATGTAGGCGTGTCACTTTTTAGGACTGGTCTTCGATGCCCAGCTAACTTGGCTTCCCCATCTTCGTCTGCTTAAGCAGAAGTGCTGATAGCATCTTAACACTCTTCGCTGCGTGAGTCACACTAGGTGGCGTGCAGATCGATCTAGACTTCTACAGCTCTATGAATCTCTGACACAGTCCTGCCTTGATTATGGGAGTCTGGCATATGGTTTGGCATCGCCCCCAGCATTGTAGATGCTCCCCCCTGCGGGTCCGGGGTAAGAATAGGCCCGAGTTATTCCTGCCTGTCGTAAGAGGCGACTAAATGGAATTTCAACCGTTTCGGCCTTCCATGTGATGGTCCCCCTTGGGGTTTGACCTCCATTTTTCAAAATTCTACAGAAGTGCGAGCGTTTTGGGGAGATGGACGCCTTACGTGGTGTATCACTGATCCTCAGTGCACTAAGACCTTGGCACTCAGCATTGTAACGGCATTGTAACCGCACCCACTATTCCTCAAATCGGGCCTAAACACCTGATGGGTTGCACAAGTTACATCCATAAAAACCCCATCTGCACCTACACTTATGATGGACTTTCCATGGCACCCGAAATCCAGC
Source organism: Schistocerca gregaria (assembly GCF_023897955.1). Classification (NCBI taxonomy): domain Eukaryota; kingdom Metazoa; phylum Arthropoda; class Insecta; order Orthoptera; family Acrididae; genus Schistocerca; species Schistocerca gregaria. The sequence goes on along the minus strand of NC_064921.1, from coordinate 105,418,012 downwards.
ATGCTAGCCAGCCCATTGTGGTGGGGTCATCATGTACCCTCTAGGTTGTAGCCCCCTGACAACACAGGGATCATAGTGCCTATACCTGAGCTGCACCCTCCCCATGTCAGCCGAGGAGTAGGGGCCCGTATCCTTGGGGCATCAGGACTCCCGGCAACGGTCATCCTGCCAGGTGCCCTTGCTGAGGCTGGGTGGCGCCCGTGGGGAGAGCCCCTGGTCGGAGTGGGTGGTATCGGGGCGGACGTTTCGCAGATGAAACGTCAACATGTATAAGGTCGATCTGCGACCGAGACTTTTAAAAAGAAAGGTACTGTCTCTGGTTCTGGTTCTCCTGCCCTTTCCCCCTTGGCCACTCCCTGGGAGGAAGGACAGGCCCGCTGGCTTGTGGCAAAGTACTTCCCCCGCTATTTAGTCTGTTCTCGGACCGATGGGGGGACGTTCGCCACCTCCAAGCTCATGTTCTTTGTCCAGCACATCGAGGACATCTTAGGGGAAATCGAGGCTCTCAGTAAAATGCGTTCGGGGTCCGTTCTTATAAAGACCACCTCCGCCACCCAGTCGGTGGCGCTCCAGGCATGCTTCCAACTAGGGGACATCCCAGTGTCCATTGTCCCGCATCTGGCACTGAATAGGACGCAGGGGGTTATTTTTCATCGGGACCTCCTGCTGCAATTTGATGAGGAGCTCAGGGCCAACCTGGAGCGCCGAGGCGTGCATTTCGTCCGGCGAGTCCAGCGCGGCCCCAATGACCGTCGCATCGACACCGGGGCCTTTATCCTCGCCTTCGAGGGGGACGTTCTCCCAGAGGAGGTAAAGGTGATGTGCTACCGGTGCGACATGCGACCTTACGTCCCGCCTCCTATGCGCTGCTTTCGGTGTTTGCGCTTCGGGCACATGTCGTCACGGTGTGAGGCTGAGCCCCTTCGTGGCAATTGTGGACGTCCTCTTTGTGAGGAACATACATGCACCCCACCAACTTGGTGCGTCAATTGTCCTGGCCTCCACTCGCCTAGATCTTTAGACTGCCCCACGTATCAGAAGGAGAAGAAGATTCAAGAATTAAAAACTGGACCGTTTCTCTTATTTTGAGGCTAGGAAGAAGTATGACCGCCTCCATCCCGTGACATTGACAACTTTGTTTGCCTCAGTCGTGTCCACTCCTTCCACAGTATCCTCACCCCTATCCTGTCCTCCCTCCACCTCCTCACCCCATCTGGGGTCTATGCCTCCTCCTCCCAAATCCCTCCCTTCCAAATCATCCTCCCTCGCGGCCCCTGCCCCCTCTGCCCCAGGGGCCACCCTTCCTCCTCCTCCCCCTCTGCCGCCTGAGAAGCGATCCTCTTCTCAGGCGTCCATCGGGGAAATGTTCGGGACCCCGGCTTCCGAGGTCCGGCGTTCCAAAACGGACCCCGCGCGTGTGGACCTTCTTCGGATCCAGTCCAACATCCCTATGCCTCATCGGATTTCCAAGAAGGCTTCCAAGAAGAAGTCTTTATCCCCCTCTCCACCCCAGCGCATTTCGTCTGACAATCCATCCGTGAGTCGCTGCTCCCGGCCATCATCAGTTTCGCCGGGACGATCTGCTGCCAGGTGCTCAGCTGGCCTGTCGTCGGCGAATGATGCTGCCCCTCCTACACAACCCAGGAATGCAGCCGCAGCTGGCGACGACTCGATGGAACAGGATCCGCCTCGCACAGGTTGTAGCGTTGTTCCCTCGACACCTGGTCCTCCGCGGCTGTCGAGGTGACCAGGTCTCCACCCGTTTCGTTCCCCCTTTTTTCTGACTAGCGATGGTTTTCTTACATTGGAACATAAGAGGTATTCAATCTAATTGGGAGGAATTACAACTGCTCCTCCGCCTGCACTGTCCGCTCGTCCTTGGTCTCCAGGAAACCAAGTTGCGCCCAACTGACCGTATTGCTTTTACCCACTATACCTCGGAGCGGGTTGACCTCACCCCTGTGGACGGTATTCCAGCTCATGGTGGGGTCATGTTGCTCGTTCGAGACGATGTCTATTACCATCCCATCTCATTGACCACCCCCCTCCAAGCAATAGCTGTCCGTATTACTCTTTCTGCCTTTACTTTTTCTGTTTGTACGGTCTACACTCCATCGTCATCCGTAGTTAGTCGGGCTGACATGATGCACCTGATTGTTCAGCTTCCTCTGCCGTTTTTATTGTTTGGCAACCTCAATGCCCATCATCCCCTTTGGGGCTCTCCTGCATCCTGTCAGAGAGGCTCCCTCTTGGCGGATGTCTTCAACCATCTCAATCTTGTCTGCCTCAATACTGGCGCCCCGACTTTCCTCTCGGACTCTACTCATACCTACTCCCACTTGGACCGCTTGATCTGTTCTACCACTCTTGCCCGTCGGTTCGAGTGGTATGTCCTTTCTGACAGCTATTCGAGCGACCATTTCCCCTGTGTTGTTCGTCTCCTGCACCACACCCCATCCCCACGTTCTTCGAGCTGGAACATACCGAAAGCCGACTGGGGACTTTACTCCTCCCTGGCGACCTTTCCGGACCGCGATTTTCTCAGTTGTGGCAGTCAGGTCGAATACCTCACGGCTGTTATCATCAATGCTGCCGAACGTTCCATTCCTCGTACTACCTCTTCTTCACGTCGCGTTTCCGTCCCTTGGTGGAATGAGGCTTGTAGAGACGCTATTTGTGCTTGACGACACACTTTACACACCTTTCGCCGCCATCCTACGTTGGCGAATTGTATTGGATACGAACGACTGAGCGCAATGCCATAGAGTCATCAAAGACAGCAAAAAAGCTTGTTGGGCCTCTTTCACCAGCTCCTTTAACAGTTTTACTCCCTCTTCTGTCACCTGGGGTGGCCTGCGCCGACTGTCGGGCATTAAGGCCCACTCCTCGGTACCTGGCCTGACTTCAGGTAATGAGGTACTTGTTGATCCTGTGGATGTCTCCAACGCCTTCAGCCGCTTTTTCGCAGAGGTTTCAAGCTCCATCCATTACCACCCTGCCTTCCTTCCCAGGAAAGAGGTGGAAGAGGCTTGGTGACCTTCCTTCCACTCGCTGAATCTGGAAAATTGTAATGCCCCCTTTACTATGCGGGAACTCGAACGTGCACTTGCACTGTCCCGGTCCTCTGCTCCGGGGCCAGATGCCATTCATGTTCAGATGCTGACACACCTTTCTCCGGCAGGCAAAAGCTTTCTTCTTCATACCTACAATCGCGTCTGGACCGAAGGTCAAGTCCCCATGCGTTGGCGTGACGCCGTCGTCGTTCCTATACCCAAACCCGGGAAGGATAGACACCTTCCTTCTAGTTACCGCCCCATTTTTCTTACAAGCTGTGTCTTAAGGTGATGGAGCTCATGGTTAACGCTCGGTTAGTTTGGATTCTTGAATCTCGACGGCTACTTACCAATGTTCAATGCGGCTTTCGTCGCCGCCGCTCCGCTGTTGACCACCTTGTGACCTTTTCGACATTCATCATGACCAACTTTTTGCAAAAGCGCCAAACGGTAGCCGTGTTCTTCGATTTGGAGAAGGCTTATGATACCTGTTGGAGAGGAGGTATCCTCCGCACTATGCCCAGGTGGGGGTCTACGCAGTCGCCTGCCCCTTTTTATTGATTCATTTTTAACAGATTGAAAGTTTAGGGTATGTGTGGGTTGCGTATTGTCCGACGTCTTCCTCCGGGAGAACGGAGTGCCTCAGGGCTCCGTCTTGAGCGTAGCCCTTTTTGCCATAGCGATCAATCCAATTATGGATTGCATTCCACCTAATGTCTCAGGCTCTCTTTTTGTCGATGACTTCGCGATCTACTGCAGTGCCCAGAGAACATGCCTCCTGGAGTGCTGCCTTTAGCGTTGTCTTGACAGCCTATACTCATGGAGTGTGGCTAATGGCTTCCGGTTCTCTGAAGATAAGACGGTTTGCATCAACTTTTGGCGATATAAAGTGTTCCTTCTGCCATCCTTACATCTCAGTCCCATTGTTCTCCCATTCGTGGAAACAACTAAGTTTCTAGGGCTCACACTGGACAGGAAACTTTGTTGGTCTCTTATTTGGCTGCTCGTTGTACACGTTCCCTTAATGTCGTCAGAGTTCTTAGTGGTTCATCTTGGGGAGCGGATCGCACTGTCCTGCTTCGCTTGTATCGGTCCATAGTCCGATCAAAGCTGGATTATGGGAGCCTCTTCTACTCGTCTGCTCGGCTATCCCTCTTACGCCGTCTCAACTCCATCCACCATCGGGGGTTACGTCTTGCGACCGGAGCATTCTCTCAGAGTCTTTATGCTGAAGCTGCCGAATTACCATTGACCTACCGGCGCGGCGTACTGCTTTGTCGGTATGCCTGCCGGCTGTTGTTAATGCCCGACCACCCCTCTTATCAGTCTTTCTTCGCCGATTCTCTCGACCTCAGTATGGGTTGTACGTGTCTGCCCTGCTGCCCCCTGGAGTCAGCTTTCGTCGCCTGCTTCGACAATTGGATTTTGCCCTCCCTACCACCTTCAGAGGGGGTAGGAGCCCAACACCACCTTGGCTCCAGGCTCCGGTTCGTATTCATCTCGACCTCAGCTCGCTCCCGAAGGAGGGTACTCCGGCTGCAGTGTATTGCTCACGGTTTGTCGAACTTTGTGTGCGACTTGCCAGTCACACCTTTATTTACACTGATGGCTCCAAAACTGACGATGGTGTCGGCTGTGCCTTTGTCGTCGAGGCCGTCACCTTTAAATACCGGCTCCTCGACCAGTGTTCCAGCTTTACGGCCGAGCTTTTTGCTCTCCATCAGGCCGTTCAGTATGCCCGCCGCCACCGCCATTCATCGTATGTACTCCGCTCTGATTCACTCAGTGCTCTTCAGAGCCTTGGAGCTCCATATCCGGTCCATCCCTTGGTGCAACGGATCCAGCAGTCCCTCCGTTCTTTTCCTGATGATGGCTCTCCTGTCAGCTTTCTGTGGGTTCCCGGCCATGTCGGAGTGCCTGGGAACGAGGCTGCTGATGCTGCAGCCAAGGCTGCAGCCCTCCTGCCCGGCCAGCCTCCCATTGTGTCCTGTCATCTGACATTAGTGGGGTTATTTGTAAGAGGCTTGCGTCATTGTGGTGGGATACTTGGTCATCACTTCAAGGAAACAAGCTCCGGACCGTAAAACCATTCCCAACTGCTTGGACAACCTCCTCCCGACCATCTCGGCAAGAAGAGGTCCTTCTGACCAGGTTGCGGATTGGGCATTGCCAGTTTAGCCACCGTTACCTGCTCTCCGGTAACCCAGCCCCGCAGTGCGACATGTTTTATTGTCGTGTCCCCGTTTTAGTCAATCTCGTGTTGTTCTGTCTCTGACGTCTACTTTACAGGATATTTTAGCTGATGACGCTCGAGCAGCTGCTCGTGTTCTTCATTTTCTTACTTTGACTGGCTTGTCCAAAGACATCTAACTCTTTCACTTATTTTATCTGCATCTTTGTAAGAACTTTCTGGTGTCCGTCCCCCCCCCCCCCCCCCCCCTTGAGTTTTACTAGATTCTATGTGCTCTTACAATTGTGACTGGGCGCTAATGATCTCAGTAGTTGAGCGCCTTTAAACACCCCCACCCCCCAAAAAAAAAAAAAAATGCAGATATATACCAGATACACCACTTCGTTGTTCGACTTGCTACGGTCCTCCTACTGTGGATCAGGCATCAACAACTGCTTCTTAATGATGCCTCACATGTCTGTAGTTCACCTGGGCATCCAAATTACCGCCTCCTCTTGCCAAACAGGGTAATCCCTCTCCCGCAGTGGTAGTCCAGGTCAGGCATTGTGATAGCAGTCCATGTTCGGTCCTTTCTTTCTGACCTTGAGTTTTTCCCTGCACCATCTGTCCACGGGGTCCTCTAACGTACACCTCCATGGTCCATATCTCGGCCACAGCTTCGTCTGGACCTATCTCTAGGCCCAAAAGACTTAGTTCCTCCTGAGACCCTTCACCACCAATTTTTATTTATTGTTCATGTGTTCTAGGGCTTGGGCAATACCTGCACCAATGGCTTGATGATAGGTCATCTTTCTGGCTTCGCTTATGCCCACGCTGGACATACTGAACAGTGCTTCTTCCTGGATGGCTACAGTCATTTCTTGCACTCTTGAGCATATCCGAACTTGCAGTGGTGAGTCCTTCCCCATCTGTAGTGACTTTTGCAACCTACAAGCACTCTATCAGTGCCACCCTCACCATACTTTGGTAATGACTATCCAGGAGTCTGTTTATGCCCTCAAACAACATGGGTGGTCAGAGGTCCTTGTATAGAACCTGGGACATGTTGGAATTCTGGGAAATGAACTTGCCGACGGGCTAGCCAAAGAGGCTACTCATAAATAGTCTTGAGATCGGCATACCAGAATCTGATCTTTGATTGGTATTATGCTGCGAACCTTTTGGGCTCTTCAATACAGAATGGCTTTCCCTGACTTTGCCGAATAAGTTACATATGATAAAGGATTTGATGAATGTGTGGCGGTTCTCCATGCAAGGCTCTCACAAGGGTCCAATGTCCTTTGCCAGCTCCATATCAGCCATATTTGACTGACTCACAATAACCTCCTACATTGTGAGGACGCATTTCAATGTTGCTATGGTTCACGTTTGACAGTAGTCCACATCTTGTTGGACAGTCCAAATTTAGCAACTCTGAGGTGGACCTTTAATCTCCGACACGCACCCTTCGATTTTAGGTGATAATACCTCAGTGGCTAACATAGTTTTAAGTTTTATCCATGAAGTTTTTTTTTATTAGTCTTTTAAAGCATGGTGCCTCTGCCTCATCTTTCATGCCATCACCCTACCTTAATTTAGACTCTTCCTCACACCCTCTGGTGCTGTCTGTCTGACTTGGTGTTCGTCTTTCACCATATTTATTTCTCTTACCTTTTGTTTTTAAGCTGGAGATTTTAGTGTGTTGCAGAGTGGCTGGCTCATCCTTTTTTATTCTTGTGATCAGCCAGCCAAGGCCATCTGCTATATTGTTTTAATGCCTTCAATCGCTATTTTCCTTTTAGTTAACAGTATTAAGCGTTTTATTCCTTCCCTGGATTTCAGGTGATAGGATTCTTTTCAGGTATGGTTTTAATCCAAGATCTGAGAGACTAAGGAAAAAAGGACTGATAACCTTGCAGTTTAGTTCCTTTAATCTACAAACCAACCAATTGCCATTTGCTTGGCATAGCAGCTTGGTGATCTGAAAGACAAAGATAGGGCCTTACTTGAGGCTATGCTCTGTTATTACTGATTCCTCTATGAGTGCCAGTCGCACATGTCTGATGTGCTCCTTGCAGTGTTTTGAAACACAGTGCTGCATTTGCCTATTGTATAAGTACCCACATTTGCTGGCAATGCTCTACACTGAGGTGACAAAAGTGATGGGAAAGCGATATAATGTATACACTTGGCAATAATATCATGCACACAAGGTATAAAGGGACAGTGCATTGGCAGAGCTCTCATTTGTTCTCAGGTGATTCATGTGAAAAGGTTTCTGACATGATTATGGCCGCACAACAGGAATTAACATTCTTTGAATGCAGAAAGGTAGGTGAAACTAGACACATGGGATATTCCATCTTGGAAATTGTTAGGGAATTCAAGATTCTGAGATCTATATTGCCAAGAGTGTGATGAGAAAACCAAATTTCAGGTGTTATTTCTCACCACAGACAACTCAGTGGCCAACGGTGCCGCAAAATTTGCTCTTAATGTGCCATGGTGGCAGAAAATCACCATAAGTGTCTTTGGTAACAGAAAGACATCGCCTGTAGCGCCTTTTCTGGGCTCATCACCATATCGGTTGGACCCTAGACGACAGGAAACTGTGGCGTGGTCAGCTGAGCCCCAATTTGTGTTGTAAGAACTGATAGTGGAGTTTGAGTGTGGCATAGACCCCACAAAGCCACAGATCCAAGTATTCAACAAGGCACTGTGAAAGCTGGCGGTGACTCCATAATAGTGTGGGCTGTGTCTGCATGGAATGACTGGTCCTGTGGCCCACATGAAGCACAAAATCCTGCACCTTTAACACTTTTCCAATTATGGACAGCTATGGAGCCAGTATGGCTCACTATTTTTGCAAGGGACTTTCAACCACTTGTTGAGTCCATGCCATATTGAGTTGCTGCACTACACTGGGCAAAAGGAGGCCCAACATTATATTAGGAGGTATCCCATGACTTTCGTCACCTCTAGTAATCCCATGTATGTTCTGTTTAAGTGGGTCTTTTGCAAAGCCAAGCCACTTTGTCATCTTTGGTGGTGGTCAGAAAACTATTTTCATGTTATACAGAGTAATCCAATGGCACTGTTCTGACGACAGTGTTTGTGTTGCATTTCAATGGCTATTGGGAGAACTTTGTAAGGGAATCCATTGAAATATGGATTCACGAGAATCTGGTCTACAGGGACAAAGGATGCCAAATGGCTGTGGCATGGAATCTCGTGTTGACAGTAATACATTGTGAAAGTGCCCAGCACAGGGCAACTAGCAAGACACAAATGTAATGCCCAGAGCACTCCCTCCCCTCCAGCCGGACAGTACCCGATTGCCCATAGCTAGGTGGAGGGGCCCGCACACTGCTAGTATAAATATTAAAGCATCCACAGTATCTTGACAATTCATGAGATGATGAGGATATGATGAGTATGATGCTCTTCGAAATGTTGCAGTATTTAAACACTGCCATCCGGCTAGAAACCCAAGAGGTTTTTATCAGCAGTATGATTCCAGCTGACATTTCCCTTCTCACCAAAAGTAAGAAATACTTGTTGAATGGACTGAATAGCATACTTGCCTACGTTATGGGTTAATTTAACACAATGACTGAAGTGAGAAAAATGCTAGAAAAAGGTTGGATGAAGCAAAAACAGTTTTTTGAAATTATTTACTTGTATAAAAAATTGATATAGTATAAGGGTAGAAGATATTAAAACAGTAGTGTAAGAAAGTGTGAAATGAACTAAGGGAAATCTGATAAGGCAGAAACTAAAAATATTTCAAGTGTGTGTGTCTGTGGGAGGATACTAGAAGGTGCCAGATGAAGTGTCAAGTACAGAGGTAACAGAAAGAATCCACAAGAAAAAGTCTGTGGAAAATTCTAACCAGTAGAAGGGATAGACTACTTTGATATGTACCTTGTCATTTAAGAATAGTTTATCTGGCAATGGAAGAAACAATATAGGGGAAAGATTATAATGCCAGACAAAGATAAGAAAATGTTAAATAGATTAAAGAATTTATTCACAATATGGACAGTTAGAGGACATTATCATATCAAATGGATGATTAATTACAAAAACTAACTTCACTGGAGACCAAGAAGGGGTCAGTCTTCTCTCAGATTTTTTTGCCCTGGAATCTGCAGACAGGCCCAGTGACAATGCCAGCGCCTCTGTAAATCTCAGGGAACAGTGTCTTCCAGCCTCTGTGCCCTGTACCAATGAGCATTCCATCTCACAGGGGAGTCATACTGCTTATCCAGGATGACATTCATAGCCAAACCATCTCACTGAGCACTCAGCTGCAAGCTGTTGCAGTTCGCATTATACTTCTTTACTTCACATTTTCTCTTTGCATCGTCTACATCCCTCCATCATTAGCTGTTACCAAGGTAGATTTCCTCCAGCTTATTGACCAACTCCCTCACCTCTTTTTGCTGCTGGGTGACTTTAATGACACCATCCCCTTTGGGGCTCTTCCATAACCGTTCCAGACGTGCCCTCTTGGCTGACCTTCTCAATCAACTCAGCCTCATTTGCCTGAACACTGGAGCACTAGCATTTCTTCCAGACTCCATGCACATCTCTTCCCATTTGTACCTATTGGTATGCACTGCCCAGGTTGTGTGTTGTGTTGAGTGGTCTGGTCTTGAGTGGTCTGTTCTCTCACACGCATACTCAAGTGACCATATCCTCTGTTCTATTCATTATATGAATCCTACCCCATCTATGTATAAACCCAATTGGCAGCTTTCTAAGGCTAACTGGAGGCTTTATCCCTTCCAGATGACCGATGAACAACATTTCCCTAGTTGTGATGACAAGGTAGTGTACCTCACAAACACTATCCTTACCACTATCCAAACCTCGCACTTTATCTTTACGGTGCCATGTCCCGGTCCCCTGGTGGATTGAGACATGACGAACTGCATCCATTATAAGCTGTTGTGTGTGCAATGTCATCACATTCTTCATGATAGCAGAAAAGCAGCTGGATTTCATCTACTAGCTTTTTTTTTTTTTAGTGGTTCCACTCCTCTTCCATCATATGGGGCAACCTCTGTCAACTCTCTGGGACCACATACATTCCCCCATTCCTGGTCTGATCATAGCAGATAATGGCATTATGGACCCTATAGCTATCTCAAACACAGTGGGCCGCTATTTTGCAGAAATTTAAAGCTTCACCCACTGTCTCCCTGTCCTTGTCTCTCGGAAACGAGTGGAGGAGACTCGGGTGACACCCTTCTCCTCTCAGAATTGTGCATGCTACATACAGTGTCACCATTACTGTGAGGGAGCTAGATCATGATCTCACTTCATCCTGACCTTCCACCCCAGGGTTGGACGACATTCATGTTCAGATGTTGCAGCACTTTTCTCTTGCATGCGGGCACTCTCTCCTTCGTACGTATAATTGCATTTGGGTAGATTGCACATTCCCCAGATGCTGGCGTGAAGCTGTTGTCATGGCCATACGTAAGCCCGGTAAGGACAAACACCTTCCTTCTGTGCCATTTCTCTCACCAACTGTGTTGGCAAGCTGATGGAACGTATGATTCATGGCTGGTTGGTATGGTATCTCAAATCTTGCAGTCTGCTAATCCCTGACAATGTGGATTTTGAGTGCACCGTTCTGCAAATGACCATCTTGCCACTTTGTCAACCTGCCATGAATGGTTTTTCTGCACAATTGCCAGACTGTGGCTGTGTGGTTTGATTTGGAGAAAGATTACAACATCTGTTGGAGGTTTGGTATCCTCCATACTGTATACACGTGGGGCGTCAGAGGCTGCATGCCCCGTTTCCTTCAGGAGTTTTTAAGACAGTTTTGAAGGTATGTGAGGGTTGAGTCTTGTTCGACACTTTGATGCAGGAGAAGGGGAGCCTCGGGGCTCCATCCTGAGCTTCATCATCTTTGCCACAGCTATTAACCTTATTGTGGCCCGTCTCCCACCAAGCATCTCTAGCTATCGTTTCGCCGACGACTTTGCAGTTCTCCATGGGCTTGTCTCCTTGAGTGGCATTCCCAGCAACATCTCGATCATCTTTACTCATGGAATATCAACAATGGTTTTCGCTTTTCCACTGACAAAACTGTTTGTATGAGTTTCTGGTGGCGCAATGTGTTTCTTCCACAGTCTTTACATCTTAGGTCTGTTGCTCTTCTGTTTGCTGAAACTACGAAATTCCTGGGGCTCATGCTTAATAGGAAACATTCTGGGTCCTCCTATGTGTCTTATCTGGCCGCCTGCTGCACCCAGTCCCTGCGTCCTACGTGTCGTAAGTGGTATTTCCTGAGAAGCATATCATATCAACCTCCTCTGATTGTATCAATCATGTATTTGTTAGAAACTAGACTATGGGTGCTTCATTTATTCATCTGCACATCCATCCACCTTAAGCCGTATTAATACAATTCACCATTGTACTTTTTACGCTAGCCTGGTTGATAGTCTCTGTGCTGAAGCTGCCAAACTACCACTGTCATACCAGTGTGATGTTCTCCTCAGCAGATACACATGCTGTTTGTCTGCTATGCCTTGCCAACCATCCTATGCCTCCTTTTATGCTGACTTGCTTGACCATCAGTATGGGGGGGCGTCCCTCTTCTGTTACCTTCCAGAGTTCGCTCTCGGCTCCTACTCTGGCAGTTTAGCTTAACGCTACCGGTTACATTCCTGATGGTGTGAACCCTTTACTACCGTGGCTTCGTGCAGCGGCTCGTGTTCATCTTGGACTTCAACTGTGTTCGCCTTGGACTTAATTCATTTCCTAAGGAAACTCCTTTGGATTCACTCTATTGCAGTAAGTTTCTCAATCTTCACAACTTAGTGAAAGCATCTTTGTGTACACTGATGGCTGTGAGACTAATTGTGGGGTTGGGTGTTCCTTCGTCTTTGTCACTGACCAGTTTTGGTATCAGCTTCTGGAACACTGCTCAATATATACAAGAGAGCTCTCCACCCTCTGTCAGGTCACCCAGTACATCTGATGGCACAGGGTTTTCAACTGTGTTATATGCTCTTTGCCCTTCAGAGCCTCTGTGTGCTGTTCACAGTCCATCTCTGAGTTCAACAGGTCTAAGAAAGCTTCCACCTGTTCACTGCTGAAGGAGTCGCTGTGATGTTCATATGGGTTTGTGGTCACATCAGTCTGATGGGAAATGAGGCTGCTGTTGCTGCTGCCAAGGCCGCATTCCTCCTACCTCAGTCCACTAGCTCTTCCATTCCTTTGGATGATCTCCGTATTGCTGTCTACCAGCAGGTTGTATCACTTTGGCATCACCACTAGTCGTCTCTTCACAGGATCAAGCTCCAGGGAATTAAAACTCTCCCTCCGAGTGGCTTGGCCAACCTCATGTTGATTCTCTTGCCGCGAGGAGATCATTTTAGCTAGTAGGTTGCTTACTGGGCATCGTCATTTTAGCCATTGCCATTTGTGATTCCCCTGTCATTTCATTGTCACCAACCTTTGACAGTTCACCATATCTGACCAAATGCCCTTTTTTAACCACTTACATTCTCATGTAAGTGTGCCGTCTGAGTTATCAGCTGCTTATGCAAACGACACATGGGCTGTCAATAGCATTTTACTTTTTATCCTTTGTAGCAATATGGTGAAGGACATTTAATCTTTGGCTCAGGACCTCCACTATCTCTACTGCGTATTTTGTATCAGGAAGTCCTTGTTCTTAGCTCGCTTCCCTTCCATCGATTGGGCTTAACATATAATCACATTTAAATTCTTTTACTTCTTGATGATCTGAATTTATGACGTGGATGCTTATGACCTTATGTTTTTGTGGTCTAAAACAAACAAACAAACAAACAAATTTCCCTCAAATCACATAATCCAGTTAGATGATTCGTTATATCTCACAGTATTGTTAGTTTTCCACACCCCTTTTCCATGGTTTCAACCACTGCAAGTTTAAGACCTTCACACTACTACAACTACTGCTTAACAACTACTGCTTAACAACTACTGCTTAACAACTACTGCTTAACTTAACAACTACTGCTTAACAACTACTGCTTAACAACTACTACAACCTGTATGCTAGCACAGAGGTTTTCAAACTGTGTATCAAGACTCCCAGGACATTGTGGCCTCACAGTTGGGTCACCATGGTGGTTCCATAACAATAATAATTTGGTTTATTTGCTTTGCAAGTAAAGGAACAACATGTGCACTACTTGTGATATCTAGCAGGCTGGCAAGTAAGTGTTGTTACTATGACAGCGTGGTAGATGACAGTCTAGTAATATGGAAGAAAAAGTTGGATGATAATGAAAGACATTGCACTATTCCTGCTCTTCATATGATTGTAGAATAAATGACTTACAGGTGGTGAAGAGTTGACTCTTTGTTTGTAGATCAGATAACTGAACGCGGTGATTACTTCCTGCACTACTTTCCAGAAGTAGTAGATCAACATAACTAGATGAAAGATCCTTTCAGAATGGAACTTCCATCAACACTTACTATTGAGGAACAAAAGCAATTTATGGATATTTCTTCAGACTCCACATTGAAATTGAAGTTTGTTTACTCATCACAGCTTGATTTTTGGAGCTGGTGAAGTAGAAATATCTGCAAGTTTTGATACCTTTTAGTACAACCTACTTATGTGAGGTAGGTTTTTCATCATTGGCAATCATCAGTATCAAATATAGATTGCGAATGAATGTGAAGAAAGAGATTTCCAATCTTGTGCAGAGATTTGAGGAACTGGTGATAAAGAAGTAAACTCATCCTTCTCCTTGATTTTGTTGCAAGAATTGACCATAATAGTGTTAAAAGTTTATTAAAATGTGTTACTTTTGACATTTAATAAAGAAATAATTCTTATTAATTTTTTTTGAAATTAAGTTTTATTTACCTCACATTTCAGTTGAATGTCGTGCGAAAGGAGTCACAGGTGATCGAGTATAAATCAAGGGTGCTGAGGATCCAAAAAGTTCGAAAACCACTTGGCTGGCACACTTCTGCTGGTACAAAGCTCCTCTTCTTTCAGCTTCCAAACATTTAAACTCATCTCTGAGACTCCTCCACCATTGTTATAAACCACTGGTACCATGTTGTATGTTGCTGTCTTATTTTTTTCTGATAAGTTGAAGTTATCATTTAAATTATCTTATGGAAGTTCAGCTTGCCATGTCCTTCATTCCTGCCTCAAATGCATTGCTTAATGATGTCTTTTGAAGTCTTCATGGACATTTACTTCTGCCTTGCTTTCTTCCTATAATATTTCAGAGCACTTTATCTCTATTACTGATGCATTCTCTCATTTATAGAATAAAACAGCACGCCCAAAACCAGTGTATCTGTGGACTGTTCTGGATGTTCAGAAATGGCTGCGAAGACATTGCAGTGACTATTACCCATTGTATGCAGAAAAGTTTCAGCAGGTAATGTATGTAATACAAAAATTTTCATTGAATTGTACAGTGTGTCCATAGAATGTGGTCCAATTCAGTTCGTTTTGTTTCAGTCAAGGTGTAGCAATTTCTGTAAATCGTATTGTGCTTGGAACCTTTCAGTTAAACAAAAAAAACATGTGTTTATTTTTCTATTAGAATTAGTGTAAGAGTAATTCCATGTCAATCCAAATCAGAAAAGAAACATTTTCAACCAGACCACCTCAGATTTCTTGCAGATGGGCTGCATCCAGTGATCTAGATAAGAGATGGAAAAGTGCCAGTTTGCTGAGGTATGCGCAAGGCTGTAGCCAGGATTTTGTCAAAAGGGGGGGGGGGGGAGATCTGATTTGATAAAGAGGACCTTAAAAAGGCTCTTTTCTTTCATTTATTCTGAAAACAGTTATATTCAATTTTTTTTTTTTAATTTTATGTGCATAACCTGCTTTTAGGTGGCCTTTATTCTTAACGCGCGTGCACACTTTTACTTTGTTGTTATTATTCAATGAAGAAAATTCATTTGTTTATCTTTTATTTGTACTCCCATAATGATAGTCATTTGTTTACAGTTTTGTTGACATTGGTACAAGTTTACCCAGTGCCAATTTACACCTCATAAGAACATTACTTAATATTCTTAGTGAG
The DNA here is from genome assembly GCF_023897955.1 of Schistocerca gregaria. Classification (NCBI taxonomy): domain Eukaryota; kingdom Metazoa; phylum Arthropoda; class Insecta; order Orthoptera; family Acrididae; genus Schistocerca; species Schistocerca gregaria. The sequence continues at coordinate 105,402,713 of NC_064921.1, read as the reverse complement.
CTCCCCTTCGGGTTGTAATCATCGATGTGTGATATACAAATAATGAGATAATCAGTATGATGTAGATTTATGATGAAGCTTGTAATAATGCTAGAAAAGCCTGCAACTTATGAGGTGGGTTGTATCCTAACCTGGAAGAAATTTTCAACTACGTGTGAACACATTCTCTGAAACTGGAGGTATCATACCAAGAAAACATGATTGAAGGTGAATTGCTACTGGGGAAAATTTGGAAGTCTCTATATTAGCTGCATTTGTCACTAATCCTCATGTAAGTTTCCGTCAGTCGGAATGTGATTAGGCAATTTCTCAAAGGAGTGCTCTTTGAATAGTTAAGCATGGTAAATTCCATCTGTATCATATTGGTCTACCTCAAGCCCTGTATGGGGATGATTTCTAGAAGTGTGTTGAATTTTGCCAGTGGGCTCTAGTACAAGTTGAAAATGGTACATTATCCAAGGTGGCCGTGTGAAATTTACTTGTCCGTGTCAGCATAAGTCACCATCATTCTGGTTCTAATCCAGGTACAACAGTGAAACTTGTATCATTGAAAAGCTAATGAGTAGAGCTTTACATTGATATGCAACATTGCAGGTTTCTAGGAATTTTCACACTAAAGGTCATTGACCTTCAGCTTTAATCTTAAATATCTCAAAACACCCTACCTTCAATTTTTTTGATATGTATAATTGCTCCAATATGCTACTATAAACACGGTAAATATCAAGGTGGCACATCAAAGGCATCCTGGCCAAAAATTTATTTTTCCTGTATGAGTATACTATCAAAACACGGTTGTACATAAATATTAAACACAAATTATTAAAAAATACAATTTGTAAGTAATGTTGACAAAAATATCTTTTATATTATCGTAGTAGAAGTATGATCCGTTTACAGTGTAACATCAATGAAAAGGCAATAAAAAGTGATTACATCTCATTTCATAAGTCTCCAATAAATTGTTAATGTGTGCCGGATCTGATGCAGGGAGAGAGTATATCTTTCCAGTTGGTGTCACTGGATCCAGTCTCGTGAGAATATCATATCTTCTGATAACAGAAGTGTATAGTGTGACAGAAAACACAAATGATGGAGACGATCCAAGTGGATGCAAGAAGCTGGCCTGTATTTCATGTGTTTCTTCATAAGTTTGGAAGACATATGCAACCCACCAATGACTGACACACACATACAGGCAAAAATATCCATGTATTTCTGTTAATAGGATTTGTTTCTACATAGCAATCACTGTTTTTTTTTCTCGCAAAAGAAGCATAATATGTCTTTGTTTTCACTGTGCCTTTGTTAACAGGTATTCCACAACAAAGCTTATAGGTACCTAGAATCGTGCTTGTATTCTTGAAACATTGCTTCAGCTTGGCAGTGTCTTAATTGTGATGGGAAACTGATGTATAGTTGAAGACACATGAAGGAACATTTTATTTTCACCGCTGAAAAAAATAAAATTAAATTAATCCATTCAAAATCTCCTGATGGTAGGACAGAATCATGAAATTATTTCCATTTTTGTATTGGGCAGCACATCCATCTGAAAAGTAGTCAATGTAATTTGGAGTTGGAATGACATTTTAAGAAACTGAAAACGCACGCACTTTATCATGCTGGAGATAATAAGATATTTCCACGTATGAAACATGCTGTATGTCATTAGTATTTGCATTTCCATAGTAAGCTAAAAACTGGTGAATTGTAATCTGTGAATTATTTCACTGAAATCCCTGTACTTTATCCTGTACCTCTTCCTGAATGGTGAAGGAATAATCATGTACAAAATCACAAACAAGATATTCATGTACTTTGAGTTCTTCTTGAGTGATTTTAAAGGTCCTTGACTGCTACTGTATGATTCATAAGTGTGATAGAAGCCATTGTAAACTCAATGCAGTTTTTTAGTTTCTAAAACTACCCTGCCTGTTGTTAACCAACACTTTTCATCCATGTGGTCTGCCATCATGATATTTACCATGTTTATGGTAGCATATTGGGGCAATACAATTTTTTTTCCAAAAAAGTTGAAGGTGAGGAGTTTTGAAAGTTCATGGTCAAAGGTTAAGGCCAGTGACCTTGAATGTGAAAATTCTTAAAAACCTGCCAGGTTGTATATCAATGAAAAGATCTACTCATTGGATTTTCAGTGATTAGAACCAGAATTATAGTCATTTTTGTTGAGATAGACGCATATAATTCACATAATTTCGAAAATTTGCAACCTGTAACTTTCTTCACAATTATCGTATACCTCTGCAAATTCGTAGTGTTCATCTCTTATCTGATCACTGAATGCTCCAAATATGAAAGACATCTGAGTGAGTTGGTTTGACTGTTTTGTTGGATTGGTATGGAATTACCAATAATCCAGACTCTTACTGCCATGGGACTGGTTCCCATTTTTTGCTATCACAGGTACTGTTTCATTCACAACAATACAAAACTTTTGCAATCTTATGTTCATGTGTTTCAAGACAAGACTTGTGATTTGTCATCCAGGACAACCATAAATGGCAAGAGTGAAAGTACACTTCCTTGTTTTAATCCCCTCCACTTATTTATCCAGCCTGTTGTCTCATCTTCTCCTTTAACATAGCTTTTTCTTCTTTGGTACATTTATCCCATCCTGTCAATTGCATGCCCTTAGCCAATCTTGCTGTAGTTTGGCATTTTTCACATACATGCTCATTGCTACAAGTGAGTGTTATGTTAACGGTCAGAAAATATCCCAGACTCTACTGCAGATTGAACCCTAAACCTTTCAATTGAAGACCTTACAACGTTTTTAAATGTTTAAATGTTGATTACACAGTACTTCATTCCTCTGCCAACCGCATGAAGTTTCTTCATCTCACTTCATTTCTGCCCTCTCCCCAGTTTGTTTTGTGCAATATTTATGGTGCACCTCAATATAAGAATGAAATTTGCCTCTGAATATATACAAATGTGAGAAAAACCTTGAGACACACATTCATCAATGGTCAATAAAACATATATAAAAAGAAACCAGTAAAAATAAGACAAGGAAAAATGTCTCTTGCCTTTTTTATAACTTTTTGCATTAACTATGTCAAACTCTCTTTGTATAGTTCCCATAATTTTTGCTTTCAGCATGACATAACTGGCAGGTCATTAATAAGGATTAATGAAAGCACCTTAATTAGACTGGGCATTGAAAATGCTGTACATCGTCAAGAAATTTGGAGAGAGATTGCAAAACTCCGCCTGAAGACTGACATAATAGAAATCCGTGATCTGGAAAGGAGGATTAATTGCTGACATATTTATAATCATACTGTAAAGAAATTGTTCATTATGAATTTTACAGAAAAAGAAAGATTCATTTTAACATTCTTCGTGCTACTTCTGTCGTTATATCATGCAAGGAAAAGAGCAACTACATTACGGCTTATACATCTGAAGAAAAGAAGATGCCGTTTGTTGCGTACCATCATGGACATATCTGACACATGAGAGAAGTAGCAAAGTGGTAAATTGTACCCATTTTCTTCATGAAATATTATTATTTTCAATTCTCTGTATCACTCACTCTTCCATAGATGTCAAATAAAATTGTCATTCATTTTACAATTCTGTGTATGCTTCATGATCAGAATTCTTTCATACATAATTGTTTTGTAATTATTCTTAATTTTTAAGAGATGAATTATAATTGGAAGTAAAACAACTGGGGTAGTGTTGGAACTCGTAATGTTTGAGGAAATGACCAGTAATTAAGACAGAAAGTGTCAATGTTGATTTGTCTTACCTCACACTCAAGACTGCTTTGTCTTTGTCTGTCGGAGTTTATTGTTCTGTTCCAGTTTCCTGCTCTATGTTGTAGTTTTTACATTAATTCATATTGTATGTGTTCTTAACTTGTGCTTAAACAAAACTCTTGTTGGTTGTTACAAATTACTGTTGTAGATTAACATATAAGATATGCTAAGCTGTGCTGTGTCCATAGATTAAATTGCAAAGCATAAATATATCAAATACAACAAATTAAATTTCTACTCATTGGGGGGTTTTAGTCGCTGCCAACAGAAGGTGACGCAAACACTACCTTTCAGGATGAGAGGTTCCTTCATCTGGTCACAGAGAAGTAATGGACAGAGGGAAGGAGACTATTCAGAGGTTGAAAAGGAAAGCTACTCAGGATTCCAGAAAATAAATTACAGGAGAAGAAAATATGAGAAAATTCCACAAACATTTTCTCTCTCTCTGTCAGAAAAAGAGAGCTGTACTGTATTTGTGTCATCTTTTGTGAGACTTTATATGGCCACTAGCTAAGCATAATTTTTCCTTCTTTGCATGTAGTTTTATTTTAGAGATCTCCCACCCCATCACTTCACCGACCTTCCCCATCCTCTTCTCTCACACACTTCCCGTGGGTACAGCAATGAGCATTAAATAAAGGTTATTGAAAAGAACAATCACTACCTGTCTTCCTTAACTTTTAAATTAACTAATTACTTATTCAAATTTGGAATGGCTTTCATCTACATAGCTTCTTTTCTGCCATAAAAGATTTTTTGAAACATACTGAAATGTAGTTTACCAAAGAAAATAATCAATTATTGTTAATATAATGTAAATGAATAGATAAAAGAATCAACTCACCATGCTGCTGCAGGAGAACACACACACACACACACACACACACACACACACACACACACACACACAAAAGGATTTAACTTTTACAAGCTTTAGGAGCCTGTGTCTTCTACTTCTTGCAGAAAAGCGGAAAGGGAAGGAAGAGGGGTGAAAGAAAAGGACTGGAGAGCTTTAGGGAAAGGGGTACACTTCAGAAAAGTCATCCAGAATCCCGGGTCAGGAGTGACTTACCGGACGGGATGGTAAGAAAAGACTTGATTTTTGGGGACTGCACTGGACGAGATTTGAAAACCTGAGAGCTAAACAGAGGAAGACAGGGTAATATGCAAGACAGAGATTACCGCTAAAACATTTTGCATGAGTTAATAAGAATGAGAAGCTAAGTGCATTTTACATAACAAAAGTGGGAGGGGGTGTTGAAAAATAGACAGAAAAGACAATGATAGATGTAGGAAATTAAAACGGAGTGAAGCAAAGAACAGTTACAGTGAATAAAAGCTGAGACAGAAGAAATTAATATAAATTAAGGCCAGGTGGGTAGCTAGAACCGAGGACGTGTTGTAGTGCTAGTTCCCACTTCGGAGATCTGAGAAACTGGTGTCTGGGGGCAAGAATCCAAATGGTGTGTGTGGTTAAACAGGCACCATGGTCATGTTGTACAGCATGCTCTGGAACAAGATACTGTTTGTTGCTTGTATACGCCCTCTGCCTATACCCATTCATCCTGACTGATAACTGGGTGGCAGTCATGCCGATGTAAAAGGCCGAACAGTGTTTACATAACAACTGCTATACGACGTGTCATTTCACAGGTGGCTCTCCCTTTGATAGTATATGTTTTGCCAGATACAGCGCTGGAATAGGTAGTGGTTGGAGGGTGCATAGTGTAAGTTTTTTGGAGCGGTCACGGTCACAGGGGTAGGAGCCATAGGGTAGGGAGATGGGTGCAGAAAGAGCATAGGGTCTGACAAGGATATTGCGGAGATTGGGAGGGTGATGAAAAGCTATCCTAGATGTGGTGGGCAAAACGTCAGACAGAATGGATCTCATGTTTTCCTGTGTAATTTAATTCGTGTCTATTTTTTAGATAATAAAATCACAATACTGGATTATACATAAAACTGGCTTGCTGCTTCATAGAAAATAGACGTATTTTGTTGTGTAAGAGGAAGACATGTCTATAGAGTTGTGTAGAAATGTATGTTGATCACATCTGAATTTCAGCCACCAGAAATACAAAGTATTTTGGTATGGAGGCTAAGAGGGAAAATGTTGATGACAAACAAAATTAAGAATAACCAAAAACTTTTTTTGTTGTTAAAAAAATTATTGCATCACTCAGCAATTATATTTAAAAAATTCATATTTAAGACTGTTTCAGGGTATAGTGAGTTACATCTGTCTAAGACAATCTGCCCAGAATTCTTGCTGCTTCAGTAAGAGTAGGATCATGATGCTGACTGCTTGAAGTGAGAGTCTAAAAATGTGGCTAACTTTTAAATAGAGCAAGCTTCATGTGGAAATAAATGCTTCTCAATGGGCTCATTAATTGATTTTAAATATAATTTTGCTTTTTCAGTAGTTAAACTGTTCTTTAAACTTGACTGTTTTAAAGAGATTCTGTTAAGCAGTGGAATTATTTGTGAACACATCACATACTGTTCTCCAGTGTATACTGTTCTTGTATAAATACCCATACTTCCAGTGACATGAAATATATTTCATTCATTAGGAAAATGGAGAGATAATTAAAATGTATTAGGTATATGTAATGATTCTACAAACCTGTATAAGCAGAAGTGTGAGAAACCAAGGAGCATGGGCCAAATTTGAGTGTGTGAGGACTAATTCATCCTTCACCTCTAGTATTTGTGTAACCATGGCCATTTACTATTCCACCATGTTGGAACATTTTGTGCTAGAAGTACTTTAATCTCGGTTTTCCTGGTGTATCTGATAATTTCTCTTTAACAATTTGCTTTGCCTCAACAATTAAAAAAAAAAAAGTGCTACTGGTAAGCAGATGTCTCCCAACAAAACAAATGGCACAACAATACTCCTAGTGTTGGAATACATGTCATGCCATCCGAAAGAAGTAAATTTAATGTATATGCAATGAATAATACTTGCAGGATGGAATGAAGTGTCCCAGTTGAAACCTTATTTTTGTTGTTGCCTGTAACAATGACAGTTATTGTGCCTAAAATACATTACTTCTTGTGCATTTTCAACTTCTTGCGGCGTAATGAATAATCCATTAAATTTCAGGTATGCAGCCGCGCAAATAAAATTTCTTCTACTGATATTTCGGCTGCGTATTGTCCGGCCATCTTCAGAGCAAGTCACAAGACTGACGACATGGTGCCAAGCGCTGCCTTATATGCTCCACCGCGGCGGTACTGCGCATGCGAGTCACAGATGCTGGTCGGCGGCAGAGACGTACGCTTACACATGCACCACCTGTGGCGAAGGCATACAGACATTCGATTTGCTTACCGCTGTTTGATCGGCGGCGGCGACACGATGACGACTTCTCTGCAATTTCATTACTCCAAGAGCCAGATTCCATGCTTTTTCCAAATTAAAACCATTATCTTTGTTTATTAAATTGTTGGCTAATCGAATTTCTATAGCTTCCTTGAATATAGATTCCCAAAAAGAAGAGGTGGATGTTAAAATCTTCACATCACTGTAATTCATGGAATGACCCGTATCAATACAATGTTCGGCCACAGCTGACTTGTCTGGTTGTAATAAGCGTGTATATCTTCGGTGCTCCACACACCTCTCATGAACGGTGCATGTTGTTTGACCTATGTATGACTGCTCACAATTTCCGCAAGGAATCTGGTACACACCCGCCTTACGAAGCAGTAAATTTCTTCTGCAGAATCCTCTGTCTTAAGTAAAGGGCTAAATTTTGCCCCTGCTCCAAAGACATTGCCGATATCATCTTTCATCAGTGCCATTGAAGAAGCTGTCCGATCACTATCAGAGGATTCTGCAGAAGAAATCAGATGAGAAACCTGTCAAGTAATCACGAAGCATCATCCACAAAGAAGCAATGTTTCCAAGGAAGAAAGACGTGCGTGAGGATACTGATACAGTCGTCCTGCGTGTCGATAAAGGTAATGCTACCGTCCTCTTGCCTCAGGAAGTCTACAAGGAAAAGATATATGGTCTACTTAGTTCTGGTGCATACCGGAAGATTAACGAAGATCCTACTAACAAGGTGACAATAAGGACTGCTGCCTTGCTGAACGCTTCATCACTACTGAAGGAAGCCATAAGGAGTTCAAAAGTCCGAGGTGCAGTACCACCAAGATTTTATGGTCTTCTTAAAGTTCACAAGCTGGGTAAGGATGAGCGTCTAGAGGACTTTTCTACGAGACATAATAACGAGCACTATTGGTTCACCAACATATTTTTCTGCCAAATATTTAGCTTCCTTATTAAAACCATTGGTAGGAAAATGTAGTCACCACATTCATAATTGTATTGATTTTATTCAGAGACTTAGCAATGTCAGGCTGAATAGTATGGATGTGCTTGTTAGTTTTGACGTGGTATGATTATACACCAAGGTACCTTTAAAGGACTCTTTATCTCTTATCGGCCAACATTTTGATAAAAACATTACGACCTTATTTGAACATGTGCTTTTATCATCTTATTTTCAGTTTAATGGTGAATTTTATGAGCAAATTGACGGTGTTGCCATGGGAAGCCCCCTCTCCCTCTGGTAGCTAATTTATTCATGAAAGACTTCGAGGACTAAGCACTGGACTCAGCATGTTTTAAACCCATGGTCTTCTGGAGGTACGTGGATGACACATTCGTGGTATGGCCCCATGGTATGGATGAATTACATCGATTTCTTGAGCATTTGAATTCCATCCATTCTAGCATTAAATTTACTATGGAAACAGAAAAAGACGGCTGCCTCCCCTTTTTGGATGTTGTCGTTCGCTGTAAAAGTGATGGCACATTAGGACATGCCATATATCGGAAACCAACGCACACAAATCTATATCTTCATGCCAGTAGCTGCCATCACCCTTCACAGACCATGGGCGTCCTTAAGACCTTAGTGCATCGGGCGCACTGTATATCCGATAAAGACAATTTGCAAGGAGAGCTAACATACCTCGAGCATTTTTAAATCGAATGGATATTCTCCGCAACAAATTCGTAGAGCTTTCGATGTAAAACCTAAAAAGCAGGTATGTGAAGGGGAAGAAGATAGTAATTTCTACACATCTAGTGTGTTTCAGCCCTATGTGGGTGCTCTTTCTTCAAAGATAAGCAGTATTCTTGAGAAACACTGTGTTAAGGCAATTTTCCGGGCCCCCACAAAGATTGCGGCTTTACTCGGCTCTGTGATGGACGATTTACTGCTTCGTAAGGCGGGTGTGTACCAGATTCCTTGCGAAAATTGTGAGCAGACATACATAGGTCAAACAACATGCACCGTTCATGAGAGGTGTGTGGAGCACCGGAGATATACACGCTTATTACAACCAGACAAGTCAGCTGTGGCCGAACATTGTATTGATACGGGTCATTCCATGAATTACAGTGATGTGAAGATTTTAACATCCACCTCTTCTTTTTGGGAATCTATATTCAAGGAAGCTATAGAAATTCGATTAGCCAACAATTTAATAAACAAAGATAATGGTTTTAATTTGGACAAAGCATGGAATCTGGCTCTTGGAGTAATGAAATTGCAGAGAAGTCGTCATCGTGTCGCCGCCGCCGATCAAACAGCGGTAAGCAAATCGAATGTCTGTCTGCCTTCGCCCACAGGCGGTGCATGTGTAAGCGTATGTCTCTGCCGCCGACCAGCATCTGTGACTCGCAAACGCAGTACCACCGCGGTGGAGCATGTAAGGCCGCGCTTGGCATGTCGTCATTTTTATGAATCACTCTGAAGATGGCCGGATGATACGTTGCCAAAATATCAGCAGAAGAAATTTTATTTGCGTGGGTGCATGCCTGAAATTTAATGGACTACACATTACTTATCCATTATTTTTTTTCAATTTTTCTTCTATTTTCAGTGCTGTGGGTCTTCTTTAAATATACTCAAGACACATGCAAGTATTGTTTCTTTGCATAATCTCCTAGCACTGCAAGGTGCAAATTTTACCTCTTTGAAGAGCATACAACAGTGGCCAAGATGACTGTTTTGATCTGCATCAAATCTATGAGTACACCATCCTTTACTCTGTTATATTTATCGTGCAAAATCTCGTGTTAAAATAATTGTTACTAACGGAACAGAAATGTCCCTTGTGCAAATATTTGAGCAAATATTTGAATGTAAATGCAGATAGCAATCTGAGACAATTGATGCCTACAATGATTTTCATAACATACCAGTATATGTATTATTTATCATGAAATTTCTTTTGAAAGTTTATGCTGCCCAGGTAATGCATAGTGAGAATTCAACACCTCCACAAGTTTTGGAATGCACTATCTTTCACAATAATAAAAGGTTGCACAATGGTGATAATTTTGCCTAGGTATCGCCTATTCTCTTCTTTTCAACACTTTCCTTTCCATACTTTTGGAATTCTTTATTTTTTGGCCTCTCAGCATTATTATAATGTGTATTGTGTTGTTTTAAATGATAATGAAGCTTAGATATTTCTCCGTCTGTGGCTTAGGGCCACTCATGCAAGCTACAAGCAGTTATTTTTCATCCTCTGCTATTTCAAAAAACAGTCATATGTGCAATCTCCATTGCATACATAAAAATATACACTCCTGGAAATTGAAATAAGAACACCGTTAATTCATTGTCCCAGGAAGGGGAAACTTTATTGACACATTCCTGGGGTCAGATACATCACATGATCACACTCACAGAACCACAGGCACATAGACACAGGCAACAGAGCATGCACAATGTCGGCACTAGTACAGTGTATATCCACCTTTTGCAGCAATGCAGGCTGCTATTCTCTCATGGAGACGATCGTAGAGATGCTGGATGTAGTCCTGTGGAACGGCTTGCCATGCCATTTCCACCTGGCGCCTCAGTTGGACCAGCGTTCGTGCTGGACGTGCAGACCGCATGAGCCGACGCTTCATCCAGTCCCAAACATGCTCAATGGGGGACAGATCCGGAGATCTTGCTGGCCAGGGTAGTTGACTTACACCTTCTAGAGCACGTTGGGTGGCACGGGATACATGCGGATGTGCATTGTCCTGTTGGAACAGCAAGTTCCCTTGCCGGTCTAGGAATGGTAGAACGATGGGTTCGATGACGGTTTGGATGTACCGTGCACTATTCAGTGTCCCCTCGACGATCACCAGAGGTGTACGACCAGTGTAGGAGATCGCTCCCCACACCATGATGCCGGGTGTTGGCCCTGTGTGCCTCGGTCGTATGCAGTCCTGATTGTGGCGCTCACCTGCACGGCGCCAAACATGCATAAAACTATCATTGGCATGAAGGCAGAAGCGACTCTCATCGCTGAAGACGACATGTCTCTATTCGTCCCTCCATTCATGCCTGTCGCGACACCACTGGAGGCGGGCTGCACGATGTTGGGGCGTGAGCGGAAGACGGCCTAACGGTGTGCGGGACCGTAGCCCAGCTTCATGGAGACGGTTGCGAATGGTCCTCGCCGATACCCCAGGAGCAACAGTGTCCCTAATTTGCTGGGAAGTGGCGGTACGGTTCCCTACGGCACTGCGTAGGATCCTACGGTCTTGGCGTGCATCCGTGCGTCGCTGCGGTCCGGTCCCAGGTTGACGGGCATGTGCACCTTCCGCCGACCACTGGCGACAACATCGATGTACTGTGGAGACCTCACGCCCCACGTGTTGAGCAATTCGGCAGTACATCCACCCGGCCTCCCGCATGCCCACTATACGCCCTCGCTCAAAGTCCGTCAACTGCACATACGGTTCACGTCCACACTGTCGCAGCATGCTACCAGTGTTAAAGACTGCGATGGAGCTCCGTATGCCACGGCAAACTGGCTGACACTGACGGCGGCGGTGCACAAATGCTGCGCAGCTAGCGCCATTCGACGGCCAACACCGCGGTTCCTGGTGTGTCCGCTGTGCCGTGCGTGTGATCATTGCTTGTACAGCCCTCTCGCAGTGTCCGGAGCAAGTATGGTGGGTCTGACACACCGGTGTCAATGTGTTCTTTTTTCCATTTCCAGGAGTGTATTTACTTATCTAAAAAATATATTTATTTTCTGATTACAAGTATCATGAGATTCACAGACAAAGCACTTTTGCTAGAAGGATTTATGAATCTACATAAACTTCAATGCAGCTGCTTCTGTGCATGACATATGCAGTATATTGGAACACACAGTGGCAATGTCCGTCCACTGTATTGAAACCTGAAACCCAGAAGCACTAGTGCAAGATCAAAAGAAATGTCTCGCAGGTGAGAGTATTAAAATCCGAATGGTTAACTGTTGGAGCATTCGCAACAGAGTTTGAATCGCTCATGAAAAGCAGTGAAGTTCACATAATACTAGGTACAGAAAGCTAGTTGAAACATGAAACTGATAGCAGTGAGTGTTTTGAGGAAAATTTAAGTGTATATTGAAAGGATAGGCAAATGGGAAATGGACGTGGTGTATTTGTCGCAATATACGTGAAACTTGAGTCCACTGAGATAGAGATCATTTGGGCAAGACTCAGTGTCAAGGGTGGGCATAAAGTGATAATTGGAGCCTTCTGTCGCCTAGCAGACTCACCTCCATATGTAACCAAAAACTTTAGAGAAAACCTCAGTTCACTTGTATGCAAGTTCTCCAATCATTACTGTAATCATTGGTGGAGACTTTAGTCATCCAACAATTAACTGGGAAAATTCTGTTTGTTAGTGGTGCGTGTGAAACATTACTAAATGCCTTCTGTGAAAACTAGTTAGAACAGATAGTTCCCACTCACAATGGAAATAATTAGATATAATGGCAACTAATAGAACTGACCTCTTTGAGATTATCCACATTGAAACTGCTGTCAGTGACCATGACACAGTTGTACCAACAATGATTACCGAAGTACAAAGGACAACTAAAAGAAGCAGAAAGATATATATGTTCAATAAGCTAGATACAAAAACAGTAGTATCATATCTCAATGAGGAACTTGAAACTTGCAGCACATGTAGAGGAACTATGGCTTAAATTTAAAAGAAGGGATAGATGTATACCCAGTAGAACAGTCCATAATGGGAGGAAACATCCATGGTATACAGTCACTGTAAAGAAACTTTTAAAGAAATGGAGATTACTGCACAACAGATATAAAACAAAGCAGGGAACTATAGATAGAGAAATGCTGAATGAAACAACAGAATGACCTTCTCAATGACAACCCACATGGATTCAGAAAACATAAATCATGTGAAACCCATCTGGCACTTTTCTCACTTGACGTACTGAAAGCTTTTGATCAAGGTAACCAGGTTGATACAGTATTTCTTGATTTCCAAAAAACATTTAATTTGTTACCACACATATGTTTAGTGTCAAAAGTGTGATGATATGGGGTAACAAGTGTCTGGATTTGAGGAATTTCTGGTAGAAAGGATGCAGCATGTAATCTTGGATGGATAGTCATCATCGCATGTAGAAGTAACTTTGACATTTCCTCTCACCAGTGGTGGCATCCATGCCAATAGATGCTATTTCATAGTGGATTTTATTCACATGAACTATTTTACCAGAGATAGCTTGAAATAGACTTATTTTTTGCATATATATGTTGGAAATGTAACCAATATTCAGATACTGATATTGCACATCATATGGCAAAGCCCAGTTTGGAACAATATTATCTATTTGAATGTGTTTGCAATATATAAAGTGCATGGGTGCAACAGTGTGCCAGTGCTCTCAATTCCCCAGCACCACACCAATTGTTGGCAGTAGAATGGTCTGTATGAGATACTTGTTGGGTAATGCAGGATTTTGCTATGGGGCTTGGCACATGAGAATAAAGAAAAGGGCATGATTGTGTGCTAGTGAAAGTTCAAAAGTTGGACAATTGATGTGTCAAGTGTTTTGAACTGTGGTTGTATCATTTACAACACTGCCAACCAGCAAGGAATTGTGCATTAGCTATTACTGATTGCTTTGTGTTGTGCAGTGTTGATAGTTTTCTTTTATTGTTTAAAATTAGTGAAGAGACTAATCCTAGTACATCGCAAAATTCATTTACAATCCTCAAAAAACCAGAAGGTATGGGAATCCCTGTGACAATGTGTGAGTTCTGCTTTGACAGAGCACGGGTGCAGCCTGCTGCCCTGCAAGAGGAAGGTGAAGCTTTTTACCATGCACCTCTCTGATGGGCACTAGTTTGTACATGCCCAGGGCCAACAGCCAGTAAACAGTGTCCGCACTCTGCACCTCAGCAAAAGGAAAATGAAACATGTCAACGTATTTCGACTATTCAATGATAGTTGCTGTGCTTCCTGGGGTTGTAGCAGGCCACCATATACATGGTGCTGCTGGCAGACATCACACTCAGTGACTTGTTTTCAAGCATTGTGGAAATGACTGCAACATATTTAAATTATTGATTGATTTGTTATGCACTCTGCATGTGACAGACACACTGGTCAGACAGCAGGTGGCATGGATTTTACACCTGTGAGTGAAATCCCCTGTGGGGGCTCATCTCTCTTTTGTGAGAATGTGCTTGACCATCATGAGGCTCCAGCCCTTGCAGTGCTACTTGCCTATCTGTGTTGCAAGTCTGTCTTTCTACTATTCTTTTTTCCTCTCTACCTTTCCAGTGGATGGTCTTTTTGGATCTGGTTTGTGTTTTGGACCCTCATTTTCTTAACCTTTTGGCCTTTGACAACTTTTCATTGTTACTTATATGACACCCTTGTTGGGTTTGACTTGCTACTTATTTTCTAAATTTTACAGAAATGTGCATCATGCAGGTAAGATTGTCCAGTGTGGCATACATTACGCCTTTCCGTCTTTATATCCTTCTTTCTTGCAGTGGAATATGTCCAAAACCTAGAAGAGTAGCCACTCTGTTGTGGAGGGATCATAAAGTACATGCACAATGGTAGACCCCTGACCAGGCAGGAGTTGCGCTGTTGATATCTGAGTTCGAAACTCCCCATGCAAGCCAAGGAGTATGTGCCCATCATGGCTGGAAACAAGGATCCCAGGAAATGGTCTACTGCCCAGGCCATGTAGTGCCTGTAGGGGAGCCACTGTTCGGAGTGGGTGATAGCATGGCAGAAGTTTCACACATGAAATTGATTAAACTTTTTTCTGCTGGTGGCCACACTGCCCAAGCAATCTCTTCTGAAGCTGACTTATATTGCAGTGGAAGAGGTATGACCCCATAATATTGCCTTCCCTGACTACACCATAGGAGAAACATAAGGCTAAGAGACAAGGCCAGAACCCCCCCTCCCCCCCCCCCCCCCCCCCCCCCACTACTTGGTTTGCCCTAGGGCAGATGGAGATTCCTTTGTGACTATAAAGCCTGTGTTCAAAAGTGGCTCTGTTCTGCTCAAAATGCCTTTCCCCACTCAGTCACAGGCACTGTTCACCTTTGACAAGCTGGATGATATTCCTGTCACTATACCTCTCATAAAAGCATGAATATGATGCGAGGTATCATGTCAACTGATATCTCATTTTGCACAGCAATGATGAGTTGCATACTAATTAGGAGTGATGCTGTGTGCATTTTGTCTATTGTGTCCAGTGGGGACCATAAGACAACAGAGTGGATACTGGAACCTTCATGCACACCGATTAGCTGGATGGCTGTTGTAGTGGAATAATCATTAGTGGGCAACCTGTGGGGAAACTGTCGCACCCCAGTAGCATAAATCTTACCTAGGCACTCAGGGCTCTGTCTCAGTAGACTTTTATTTCCTTAACTTTTGAGGAACTGAGATTGAACCTTTAAATGTCCTCTCTTCCTCCTAGTGGAATGGGTGGGCAACTTGTAGGTACTAACACCCAATCTAACAAGAGGGCTCATGTAACCAGTCCCCCTGATTCAGGAATTGTTCAGAGTGCTGCCATTTATAGTAGCAAAATGCATACTGCAGGCCAGAGGGCAGTTTTGAGAAAGTTTTACCATTCTATATCCAAAAGGATTTTGAGATAATCTCTGGCATTTAAAATCTGTCAAGCACTTGCAAAATGGGACCCAGCTGGTAGACATGTTTAGTTCCCAACAAGAACAAACCTCCAGAAAGCTCAGTACCTCAGGGAATATGCAGTTGAAACTGAGCTGCACACATCACCTTGAAGTGCAGCAAAGGTGTTGTCATGCAGAGATCATGTCAACATCCCCAAAGAGGAACTGAAAGCTGAGTGGACCAAAGAGGGCGTTATTGATGTACAAAATATCATGAAAAGTGTGTATGGTGATTTGGTCAAAGCAAACTCGTCCATACCTACATTTAACAGCATGAAATTTCTAGAGCATGTCAAGGCTGGTTTCCTTCACCTAAGTGTGCAGCCTTATTTCCTCAACCCAATGCACTGTTTTAAATGCCAGCATTTTGTGCACACTACTCTCTGTTGTATGGGAGAAGCCACTTGTGGCAAGACCAACCACAAAGGAGTTGTTTGTTCATCTCCTTTGAAGTGGGTCAACTGCTCTGGGGATCATGCTGTCTGCAGTAGGGACTGCATTGTCTTCCTTGAAGAAAGGAAGATCCAAGAGATAAAAATGACGTAGCACCTCCCATATGGTGAAGCCAAAAATATGCAACTGCCC
Organism: Schistocerca gregaria; assembly: GCF_023897955.1. NCBI lineage: Eukaryota > Metazoa > Arthropoda > Insecta > Orthoptera > Acrididae > Schistocerca > Schistocerca gregaria. The sequence goes on along the minus strand of NC_064921.1, from coordinate 105,386,330 downwards.
TTGCTTGCTGCCTCCTTCACTTTCATTCTCAAACAGCCAGCCCAGAAAACTTAAGCTGTTATACAAACAGAGGTTGCTAGTGTTAGCAATAGTAACAGTATTTGTCAATGCACTTCTGCTGCTGCAGTTATTTTGAAGCCCTTAACACTCCTCAGAACATTGGAAAAGACGTTGGTTGATGCTGATTCAGAGCTCCTTACCCCTTGAAGAGTTCAGTATGCTCCACTGTTTTCAGAGCTGCCACTATCACAGCTGTGGTTGTGGCTCCGAAGCCTACACTAGGCAAAATATCAAAGGCAAAGGTGAAAAATCAGCTGCTTATGGAGAAGCGAAGCAAGCAGTTTGACATCACTCTTTCTGACATCTCTCACTATCTGCTAACTGTACTTACCTATGCAAGATGTTATAGCCTCTGAGGCTGTCAAGACCTTACAGAACTCCCTTGCCAGTTACTCCTATTGGGTGATTTCAATGACTATAATATGGTTAAAACTATACTTGCCTTATGGGGTTGAGTCTTGAAGAACCTCATGATGCCTCAGGAGCTGTGCATCCTCTACACAGGCAGTCCCATTCGTTTGTCAGCTGCTACTGGGTCATCCTCAGTCATTGACCTCTCTTTCCACTCCACCAACCTTCCAGACTCTGCTCAGTGGGAAGCAATGTGATGACCTTCATTCCAGTGATCATGTCCCACTGTGGACATCCAGGAATGGGTGGACAATGTCAAATAAGTCATCCCTACTGCCATTGATTTATCCATCCCAAAGTTTCCAGGACATTTTAGGAGGCAACCTGTACCTCAGTGGACTGATGAGTGCTACTCAGCAATCCAGGACTGAGATGTTCTTTGATGGTTTAAATACCGCCCAACACCAGACAGCCTCACAGCATTTAGACTCGTAACTGCCAAGGCTCGATGCATAATCAAGGAGAGTAAGAATAGGCCATGCCAAGCATTCCTGGACTCCATCAACCATTCCACTTGGTCTACAAAAGTATGGGAAGCCATCAGGAGGATTGCCAATAAACAAAGTTGTTTTCCAATAGCAGTAGTGTTGAAATTGGGGTATCTCCAAAGAATACCTGGAGACATCGCTCAGATGATGGCAGAGCCTGAGCATTTTGCAATGACTACTGACAATGCCAGCCAGGATCCAGTGTTCTGCCACTACTGTAAGATTATAGAGAGTGACAAGTTGGACTTCAGATCCAACAAATCTGAGACTTACAGCTGCCACCGAGCGAGGTGGCGCAGTGGTTAGACACTGGACTCGCATTCGGAAGGACGACGGTTCAATCCCGCGTCCGGCCATCCTGATTTAGGTTTTCTGTGATTTCCCTAAATCACTCTAGGCAAATGCCGGGATGGTTCCTCTGAAAGGGCACAGCTGACTTCCTTCCCCATCCTTCCCTAATCCGATGAGACTGATGACCACACTGTCTGGTCTCCTTCCCCAAGCCAACCAACCAACTTACAGCTGCCCATTCTCAATATGGGAGCTGGTTTCCGCACTGTCTAAGACTCATGATACTGCACCCAGTTGTGACCAAATCCGGTACTGCATGCTTTGACATTTGCCAATAGCATCAAAGGAAATCCTCCTCAAGTGTTTTAATTTGATATGACAGACAAGTCACTTTCCTAACTTGTGGAGAGAGGCAACTTTGATACGTCTCCTCAAACCAATTGAGGACTGCTCATATACCAGTAGTTACCTGCGTGTCACTTAATTAGCTGTGTAGGAAAGACCTTGGAGTGACTGGATAAATGTCATTAGGTCTGGTTGTTAGAGACCAGGCAATTCCTTAGCCACTGTCAGTGTGGATTCTGAAGATTTAGGTCCACTGACACTATTAGAGATGGCTATTCAGCAGGCTTTTGTACATAAGCATGATTGTCTTGGTATATTCTTTGACAACAGTATGACATACGGCACTCCCTGGAGACACAGTATTCTCATGCATATCTATCAGTGGGGATTTCATGGCCACCTTTCCATCTTCATACGTTTCCTGTCTAAGTGAGTTTTCAGGTCCTGAGTTGGTGAGACACTGCTGAATCATTTTGAGTGGGAGAATGGGCAGTGCTTTAAGTATTACCCTCTTTGCCATAGCTATAAACGGTATCTTGCCTATGTTAAAGAATCCTGTACACTATACCTTATTTGTGAGGGATTTTTTAGTTTTTGGTTCCTCATCATTGGCAACTTACAGAGCAGAGAGTACAGGAGTAGGTTGCAAATATAGGGTTTCAGTTTTCTGTAGATAAATGTGAATGTGTTCATTTTAATCATATTTTTAATGTACCTGGCGTGCAAATGTAGACACCATTCTACATTTTCAAGACACAGTGAGACTGGCCTCATTTCTTACTCCAAATTGTCGTGGTTAACACACCTGAGACCTGAAAGCAGAACCAGATGGCACTGAATATCTTAAAATGTCTTAGCCACTGATCTTGGGGAGCAGGCAGGGCATGTCTACTCCAGTTTTATAGGGCTTCCGCGCATTCGTGGCTTGACAATGGGTGCACAATATATGGATTAGTGAGGGCCTCTTATCTGAAGATTATTGTGACTATCGACCATGAGGGTATTAGTCTGGCCGCCAGTGTTTATTGGACCAGCCCCATACCCAGTCTGTGTGTTGAGGGTCGGGAACTGTCTCGCACCATCTGGTAACAGCTCTTCATGGTGTGTGGGGTATGTAAGTTCCTCGGTGCTTCGAATTCATCTATATACCATATTGTTGCCTGTCCATCTCTGGAACTGATTTTCTCCAGTCATCCAAAAGCAACAAGGCCATTTGTGATCCACGTGCAACATGTGCTGGGAACACTTGATGTGCAGTGAGTACAACCCCAAGTCCAGGGTTTTAAACACCTACTACCCAGAGTACTGCATAGGCCCAGAGTGATTTTAGATTTACAGCAGTATAGGAGAGATTGCATTCCTACATACACTGTTTTATGACATTTTAAATGAGCACCACAACTCTGTAGTGGTATTCATGGACAAGTCTAAACAGGAGGACTTCGTTGGTTGCTCTGTTGGTTTCCCCAATCATATCCTCAAGACCCAATAGCCCCAGGACTGCCATATTCGGCCACTGACTTTTCCATTTGCAGCCCAGATCTTCTCCTGTCCATCCATTTGAGTGTCCACGATGACCTGTGCAACTATGACCATTTTACAATCATTTTGCCCCTCCCTTGGTATCACTCGCCATATAGGCTCTCTCCAACACTGATTAGGATGCTTCCACCACTATTGTTGACCTTCACACACCACCACATGGAACTACTGATGCAGTTGTCCAGAGCCCAACTGCAGCCATTTTATCATCAGCTGATGCAGAGATTCCCTCTTCCTTGGAATACACCTCTTGGAAGACAGCATCTTGGTGGTCCCATGAAATTGCCATGGCCATTAAAGATAACAGGAAGGCTCTCCAATGCTACAAGTGACATCCATTGATGGAACACATCATTACCTCTAAACGGCTTCATGACTAGGTTGGCCACATCAAAACAACAGAAGCAATAATGCAGGGAGTGGTTCGTTGCTAACACAGGACCACGTGCTCCTCCTACATAGGTTTGGGTGAAGATTTGATACCTCTATGGACACTAGTACCCCACGAGTGTACCTGGTATCTCTGTAAATGGTTATGTCTGCACTGATTCAAACGCTGTAGCTGAACATTTTAATTTTCATTATGCTCCAATCTCTGTTTCTGAGATTATCACCCTGCCTTTCATGTCCTCTTACCTGGAACTTTATAATGCTCCATTCAGTAAGTGATAATTCCTCAGTATCCTAGCACTTTGCTCTGACATGGTTGCTGGGCCATACCACAGGCAAATGCTAAAACATTTTATCCCCGGATTGCCAGCATCACATCCTTGTCATTTTCAACCATATCTGGAGCAAGGGTGAGTTCCCATCCTATTTGCTTGAAAGCATTATTGTCCCAGTACTGAAACCAGTTACACACCTACTTGTGATGAACGGTTGTCACTCAATTAGCTTCACTCTTGATTTTTGTCCAGAACTTCTTGTCTCACTGTACATTCTGGGTTCAAGTTAGTGCTTCCTACAGTGCTCCCCATGTACAAAAGAAAGGGGTCCCACAGGGCTCTGTATTGAGTGTTCCCCTTTCCTAGAGGCTACCAATGGACTAGCTGTAGCTGTGGGATCTAGTGTCAACGTCCATTATTACTCCTCTGCTGTAGGTGTTGCTGCATGCTGATTGCAGGATGCCACACAAAAGGTGCAGTTCCAGGGTCTCACTTGTGGTTTCCAATTTTCAGCCGGCGAGACGTGTGTCGTGCTTCTGTCGCTATAGTATTGTCCATACATAACTGGTACTCTACCTCCAGTACCAAATGCTCAATGTGGTGGAGTCCAACCCTTTTTGGGATCAGTCTTCATTACCCGGTTGACATGGCTTTTCCATCTTCCTCAACTTAAGCGTAAGTGCTACTCACATCTTGATACTCTTCCCTGTCTCAGTATCATCAACTGGTGTGCAGACTACTCTACACTTTTGTGGCTCTACAAAGCTCTGATCCTGTCTTCTTCATTACTGAAGCCTGGTGTATGGCTCAGCATCACCTTCAGCATTGTGGATGTTGGACCTGATACACCACTGTGGAGTCCGACTTGTGATATGGTTGGTGGACAAACTGGTTTTACCCACACAAATGCAACATGCAGTGAACTACACTCCCGACAGGTATGTGTTGTGCAGTTATGAATGCCCATGAAATGGTCAAAATTAATATTCTGTAGATTTTTTAACTATCAAACTTGGTGGGAAAAGAAAAATAATATTGAGAAACATCTTAAATTAGAGCAGATCTTCAGTTCACCGGTGAGCAAATGCTGCTGCTTTTTCAAAAGAAACAACCATTTTTTGGAAGCTTAAATACAACCAAAAGATGAAAATACATAAAGACCATTTTGGAGAAAAAACTGTTGGAGTTTTTGCAAAAGCAAACATTCCAGCTCCACAATTTCCACTTTTTTTAACAGTCAATTTCAAAGTGCTAAGACTTCATCTTCAGTCACGTACAAAAGAAAAAAACATTAGATGCAAATTCCACCAAAAATAGACACAAATTTTGCCAAAAACTGATGCTACATTTTCTGTCTCCAATGAGTGATGTTGTGTAGGAAAACTCTTGCCATTCAGAACTGCCTTCAGTCATCTTGGAATGGATAAACACAGGTGCTGCATGGTTTTCAAGGGAATCTTATGCCATACTTCTTGCAAAATACTGGCAAGTTAGTGAATGGTGATGAAAGTGGCTAGGGATAATGCATCCTTCTCTCCATAGCAGACCACAAAGGCTCAATAACTTTTAAATCTGTGACTCCCCATGCTCACAAAATCAGTCTTGGACAATGCAAGCAATGTGAAAAAGAGCCCTTTCATCTTGGAATACAGCATCACCACTGGGGAACAAACATTGTACCATGTGATGGACCTGATAAGCCAAAATGGTCACATAATTCTTGCCAGTAATGCAACCATGCAGAGTAGCCCAGTCAGTGAATGTCATAAAAGGTCAATTAGTGGAAAAATTCATGTAATCATAAATTTTTGTACAGTGGTGGGAGAGAACATGATGAACAATATATTAAAAAATCCTGAACAGTCGTGTGTGATCACTGGGCTGGGGGAGGGTGGTGAATTTTTTTTTTGATTTCTTGAGTAACGTGAAAACTGCAGTTTTTAGTGAAAAATTTTACCAATACAAAATTAAATTTCCTAAAAAGAAGACTGTTAATTTTTTTCTCTAGAGGTAATAGTTTGAGTTGCAGGGGAAGGAAAAATCACAGATTTTTAAAAATATTGTTGTAATGGTATAAAATCAATGTTTACTTTTAAATGAAGTGGGTTAAAAACAAATATTAAATGTATGTAGCATGTCTAAATGCAGTATAGCCATATTAATGGGATACATTCTATCCTGGGAGAATAACAAGGTTGGGGGGGGGGGGGGGTACTAGCATGAGGAAAGATGGGTCATTGGATGGTGGTCATGCACTTCCCTCCTTCATATGTTTGCAAAGTGAAGAGCGAGCAGGTGATTCCCTACTCTATCTATCCCACTATGCTAGAAGTAGTAACTACAGGCTATTGCACAAATTTATACTGACCCTCTACAGCATGCCTCATGAATCGCTCACAATGCATTTTCCATAAAGTGCGCGAAAACATGGCATCACAATAATCAAGACTACCAACTTGTGATGATATATGTTAAGCAGAACTAGGGAGCAAAATGACACTACTATGGGTACAGACTGTAGCATCTGTTGTTTGTTTTATTGTTTTGATTATAAGAAATTACAGTTTAAAACACAAAATTCAGACCAGTATTTTGTTAAAAATGATTTCTCATTGCAAGTTTTACCACAAGTTTTCAAAAATCAAAACATATAATTTTTATCAGATGGATTCGCAATTGCGAATAATGACTGCCAACAGCAGTAGAATGGTATGATGACATTGTCATCATTCTGTTCTACAGCTCGTGGTAGTCATTATTTGCAACTGGGAATTCATGTCTTTAGTAATGGCTGTGGTTGCCGCAGTGCATTGTCATCAGAATGACACCAGCACTGCAATATCGAAAAATATTATTGGATGAGGTTGTGGGGGAAGTTTGATGTATAGTTGAAAGAGGTGCATTTTGGCACCTGAAATTTTCGAAAGTAAGAACTGCAGACATGAGTTGCTGATAATACTAATACAAGAAATGCATCCGGGCAGAATCTACATAAATTTATGCACACTGTTCCACAATTCTAGAGAGGGAACTGATTCTCAGACATCCTATACGACAGCTACAGTGTTTTTCCAAGATAGGTAACTTCTCCCACCATGAGCACTGGTCACTCTCAGTTTACAGGCAGCATTTCATGTCCAGTTCTCTTACATGAGTAGACTAAGTAACTTCACTCAGCCTGTACTAATGTAGTGGGGTGAGTACTTATCTGCTTATCTACAAAAGCTCAACAGCTGGAGTTGTCAACTGTCTACCACACCGAAGAGCCTGTGCCAAGAGTAACATGCTGTCGAAATTTGTTCTTTGACAATGACTATTACATTGTGTACACTATTACCATCTGGAATACTTTACACAGCTTGAGGGGTATCAAATGCATCACCCTAGCTTCAGTCCTCCCAACATCTGAGAAGGCCCAGAGGCTTAAATTGTCTCCCTTGGCAATAGAAGTAGTTGGCTGGATGTTCTGAAACTTCAGAGATTTCAACATAAATCAAACAATGCATTACGGCAGAGTACTGTTTTAGACTTGAACATGATCACTCCCATTCCAATGGACATATTCACACCCATCTTGAAGACATATTGTAGATGTGTGGTACATAGCTTCACTCAGTGCAGCTCACTCTACAAGTGCCACACAATTCCAGAATGGAACATATTTATAAATCTATTAGTAACAGAATTAAATGTGAGGAAATCGCAGTAACTTTATGGCCATTTATTAATTCTTCACCAAATGATTTCACCATAATTACGTGACTTTACAATCTACAGTCAATGATAGACAGCAGCTAGGTGCTAAATTTACCATTCTAATCCGTTACCCACCAACACTACATACAATTTCCTCTCAAGAACATCACACACACAAATTAAACACATCCACTGTTTCCACCAACATGTTTTACACAAAAACTCACTCAGCAGCTGCAAATAAGTACTTATTTGATAAACTGAAAACAACTCCACTATACAGTGTGTTTCCACAAGAGTGTGCAAAAATTTAACAGGACGTGGAAAATGTTTCAGTGAACAATATGAGGCAAGGAACCTGGGGTCGAAGAAGCCAGCTTAAGGAGATAATACGAATAAAATCAAATTGCTGTATACTTTTTCATTTACATTAGTTGCAGTTAACTGCAAATACCATCACTGACACAATGAATGTACCATTTGTACTGCATCTTACAAAATGTACTGAAACTGACAGCCACATCCACCTCAATGCAAGCATGACATCGGCAAACAAGATTCTGATGAATATGGGAGTGGTCCTCACATTGCCAGGTCCCTCGTTTCTTCTTTCAAATCAAGCAGTCTCCCACATTCATCGATTGAGAGAAATGAACACTTGTCATCACGAATGATGACTGTTAGGAAATCATTCCCTTTACAGCCTTTCAGCAGCAAGAGCAGTGCAGTGTACTTCCCCATATGTAAGGTGCATGTCAGTGAGTTCTCCAAAACTGTACTGTATGTCTGAAGAGCACTGGGTAATGACTCATAGCATGTTCTGTCATGGGACAATGTAAATATGATACAACCACCTTGTCGACAAGTAAACAAAACCTGCATCATGAATTCCTAGTAATCAGGCTCGTTGTCCTTGTTTCCTTTCACGAAATAAAGAATGTGCATCTAAATAAACAGCACAGTATGTGTAAACTTGTACGCATGTTAGTCATAAATAAGCTGGAAAACAGTAATGTTAGACAAATCTGTAGAAATGTTTACTTCCATATCTCTTTAAGCTGGCTTTTCTAACCCCAGGTTCCCTACCTCAAATTGTTGTACTGCTAAATTTTTGCACTCTCTTACAGAGACACTCTTTATAAACAAGAGCTCAGTGAAATTGTTTTGCCTATTCACTTAAGAGAAATGGACAGGGCATGCTGCGGAGGTACATCTGTTTGTAAACTGAAAAGCAAGTAGTGCTCACGGTGGGGAACTTGCCTTTTACAGACGAACACTATATCTGCTGTACAGGAGAACTAAAATTCAATTTACTCTCAAACAGTGTGGAACAATGTGCAGAGATTTACATAGATTGCCCATATATTTTTCTTGTATTAGTACTATTAGTAACTCGTATCTGCATTGCATACAGTGTTGAAGCACTTTGTGAAAAATAAACATCCCTCAGATACAACTGCAGACAGTGATTCATAAGGTGAACTGTTGAAGGGTTGGTATAACTTTTTGAAACACTCCGTAGTTGTTTCTAGTGACATACTAAAATGGGCAATCACCTGCTTGCTCTTCAGTTTGCTGATGTATGGGGAGGCAAGTGCACGAATGCAACTCGATGACCTGCTCTTCCACCCGATCCTCCCCCTCCCCCCCCAAAACCCTCTTATTCTCAGGACACAATTTATCTCTCAACGTGGCTCTACTGCAGTTAGGTGTGGGTGCACACAGTCATTTGTAACCCATTTAATTACAAAATAAATGTTGATTTTGTACCATTGAAACAATATTTTTAATAATCTGTGGTTTTCCATTTTCTGCAATGCAGAAAAAATGAACTGAATCTTTTTTGTAGGAAATTTAATTTAGTTGAATTTTGAAGCCATGGTTTTTGAGTTTCAAGAAAAACATAAGAAAGTGACCATTAAATGTCCCTGTACATCAATGCTCACACCCTCTTGGGTCAGGATTTTTAGGTTGTTGTTCATGGCAATCCTTCCTACTACTGGACAAAAGTTTGTGACTATATGATTCCCCCCCCCCCCCCCCCCCCTCCCCCTATTTTCCTTTGTTGATGGGACTAGACTAACCATGGGGCCCATGGAATACCAAGATATGGCCTGTCCAAACCATCATTGAATTCCCTGCTTGTTTTACTCTTGGCATGTGAACTGGGCCAGTAGTTGGAAACAGTGTGAAGCAAGTCTCATCTGATGAAAGACCTTCTTCTGTTGTCCCACAGCCCAGGTTTTATGGCTTTGGCAGCACATTTTCCTGTTACAGGTATCAGCATTTTGGAATTCCAGCTCTCCTTGTAGTTCCCTGCTCGAGTTCCCTTCATGTTGTTTTGGTGCTGACATGCTTTGTGAGTGCTATATTCAGTTCTGCAGTAACTTTCACAGCTGTTTGCATCTTATTTTTCATCACAATCCTCATTACTGAGTATCTGTCACGTTCGCTCAACACACACTTTCATCTGCTTTGTGACCTTGTGCAGGGGTCTCCAAACGTTTTAGTCTGCAGGCCACATTGATTCCTCCACAAAGTCATAAGGGCCAAGATCTACCTAGTGGGATTAAAGAACCCTAGCACTCCATGATCACCGTAATGTAAGGCAAAAGGAAAGATGAAATCGCAAAAATTTAAGGTTGTGGGAATAGCTAGCACTGAAACGAACTACGATTTTTATTTATTTACATGACTTTGATTGATGGACGTACCTGACCGAATTTCTGGCATATTTTATTCTGGCGAATTTCACCAACAAAAAAGTATGTCACTGCACATTCTTCGCGAAAGCGTCCTGCAAAGTTAACGAAATATCTAAATCATTGTTAGCAACACTATTACTACAAGACGTAACAGAGGTAGAGTATGTTAATGCATTCTTATTCCAAGCAGCGCAACAATAAATTTAGTTATGTAGTCTTGTAGCCGGCCAGAGTGTCCGTGCGGTTCTAGGCGCTACAGTCTGGAACCGAGCGACCGAGACGGTCGCAGTTTTCAATCGTGCTTCGGGCATGGATGTGTGTGATGTCCTTAGGTTAGTTAGGTTTAATTAGTTCTAAGTTCTAGGCCACTGATGCATAGTGCTCAGAGCCATATGAAGTCTTGTAGCGAGTAGCAGAGCCAGAGCATATATTTGATAGTTCTGTTGCGTGATTGTGTCTATGTTGCGAGTGTCTCACAAGTTTTTTAGTGTCTTATGCGCTTTACTAGTAGGTGTGGGACAATTCAAAGTTTGAATTCGAAGAGACAAGGCAAATCTGGAAATCTAAATATGTAAAGAAACTGAAACCTTGCTTAAGAAGCATCTTCCATAATGATTGATTACTAAGGCTAGTCGTCGAAGTGGCATCCATTTGAAAGACTTGCACCAGACTCGTGAGGGGAATAAAATGCAATGAATTTTTTTACTTAAAATATTTTCGCCAAACTAGTCTGTTAACCTTTTTTTTTTCATTATCGCACGGAGAATGGTCTGTCTGTTTATTGTGGATAGCCACAAGTTTAACCATGACCTTCCGCTTTGTAAAGATAGAGCTCTGAAAATGTCAAGGTGTATTGGTGACGATAGGCCTCGAATCTCAATTGCTGGCAGTACAGGCACCACGTCAAATATTTGGCGCGCTGGATACCAGGGATGTCCAGCCAGCTAACGCAGGCCGGTCTGCCAGCCCTCGCGGGCCGGTTTTGGCCCGCGGGCCGTAGTTTGGAGACCACTGACCTAGTGGATGAAGTTTCTCCTCTTTCCCTGTATGCAATGTAAATCTTCGATATGGTGCCTCTTGAAACACGAAACACTTTGGTTACCTTAGTTGTGGAAGCACCCACCATATGAGTAGCAACAATCTGCCCATGTTCGAATGCACTGAGTTCTCACTTAATGCACTTACAACTATACAGAAGACTGTTCAACCACGATTGATACTTGCAATGTATTGAGGACATTGCACAGATGCTGATCATGATCAAATACAACACTTCAACCTACAGGCATCGTTAAGAAATTGCATTTATGTTCAAGCATGCATTTCTCATGGTGTTTCCATATTTTTGGCTACTTCTTGTATATATAATGTAGGCAAATTTGTTATTTAAACATTCTCAATAGCATATATAGGAGAAGGGTTCCTTTGTAACATGCCGGAACACAGCTGCAACATTCATACTGATTGCATCATGTAGACATCAATCCAGAAGCATGACTCTAAATTTCTTTGCTCTTCCATTTTAATTTGGCCTGGCATGGATTACAAACACTCAAAAATAGATCAGACAATAATTTTACAGAAAGGTCTAATTTGCAGGTGCACTATCCATTCTCTGAGAAATTCAGAGTCATCCATTCCTCTTCCCTGTGATCAGTTTTATTTTTTTGTGCATCTTCCTTCACTGACCTCCAGTTACTTACCAATTACCACAAGCTAAAATTACCAGTTCATGCAATCCTGTACTCAGCCACAATCATTTCTATTTTTCTGTAAGCAAAATTGTTTTTACAAGCATATCTGTAAGCCAAACCCATGGAGATTCCCAAGAATCGTATGCATCACTGGTTCCTCTATAGCAAGAACTCTCAAAATGTGGTATTAAATTTACACTTTGTCTCCCGTATTGAAAATACTGTGCTACTACAGGAGACCAACTAGGAGGCATAGCATATATCCTGGCTTAGTTTGTCTACCATATTTAGACTACAGATTCCTCTACAACAGTACTTCCAGAACTGACCACTTTCTGCAGCCAGTACCAGTACCATCTGATACTCACTCATAAAGTAGTACTTGCTGCCACATATTTACAAAATCCCCATTCAGGTGACTTTGCTTACAACTGATTAATAAATTGTGGACTGTTTGACTGGTGGCTGCACAATTTCATAAAGAGAACTACTTCTTACCTGAAGGACTGCTACAAACACTAACTTCTGATCAGAGAATGGCACTCACAACATTTTTATAACATTATTAAATTAAAAATGTTGACTTCCATGAGGCCACCACAGTAGAAAGCAGAGCCTTATGCCTGACGTCACATGCCCACCAGCAGCTACAACAGAACTTCACAACTAACACTGCAGCCTAGCCTGATTCTGAAGCATCCACCACTACGCATGCGGCAGTCAATGTGTTCAGGGTTAAAAGGTGTTTTGTAGTCCATATCACAGAGAACAGCTTTGATAAGAAAATGACATTCACAGTACTTTCTTGCTTGCAAATTATCATCTTCACTTCTATTTATTGTTACATACAACATTATTCATGGTATACATCTGAGTTCTTTCCCAGGTATTATAATGTATACAAAATCTATTACTACATCTAAACTTACACTAAAAAGTCTTTCTTTTGCATTGTTTAAAAATAATTACTTTTGTAATTAAAATTAAATTCAAGTTCTTATAATCTCTTGTACTAAAAATTGCGTAGCAGTTGCTTCTCACATTAAAAAAATCTATGTGAACTTTTAACATCTTTAAGATTATTATATTCTTATTTCTATTTTAAATGCATCTTTATGAGGAACAATGTTTTATGGCTTAATTATGATCACTGTCTGAATCACGTTGTGCATTACTGAAATGCCAATTATTATCTGTGTGTTGAGGGGCTGCATGTTTTTGTAAAATGCTGCTAACAATGGGAACCAGACACATTAGTTGTGCTCCAATCTGCCGATCAAATGCAAGCCGTTGCTTTTCAAGCTCTAGATGTTCTCGTTCAACATCCAGGAGCTGCTGAAGGAGGGAAGTGACATCTGGAAAGTAAATTAAATTGTCAGTGAAACCGCATTAATTACACTGATATCTTAAGTGGAGAAACTTCACAGTGGAATGTTTTATCATTTCATGCACAACAGAAGTAAAAAATTCTCCTTGAAACTGACTTATGAAAAATGCACTGCAGTGCTCTGTACTGAAAGATGCTTTTGCTAAAGAAAATGTTTAGGAACAGTATGCAATTATAAACGAAAAATGCTGTTGCAGCACTTGACAAGTAAAAATTTTCAGTTTCATTCACATTGTTGTTAGTAGGTCACAAGCTTCAGACCTTACACTTGCATCACCGCTGGGTTGTTAAACATGATAGTGGCACTGCACACAAACTCACAATGATCGTGAGTATTACAACATTACACAGAAAATATTCAGCAATTGTAATGAGGCATTAATAAAAGAAAGGGTAGAAATCTGCGCTTTACAATCTGTGCCACCGATCTTCCCAACTATGGCTTCTCATGACTGTGCAGGTGGGATCTGTTACCTGCAAAGCATCTTCAATCCAGTAAATCTTCTGTCTTTAATGTATACTAGTTCCTTTCTAGCTCCCCCCCCCCCCCCCCCCCCCAACCCTGTCTACCAGCTACTACCTTCATGCTTCTCTCTGCTTGTTCTTTTTTAGTCAGGTTCATAAAACTATCCATCCCCACTGTAGCCAAGATGAGGAAAGTATTTGTCCAACAGAAGTGTGCAATAACAATATTGTGTTGAGCTGATAATCGAACATTTTGCAGAAATATTTTCAGGGATCTAGGAATTCTTATACTTATGTGCCAATATGTGTGCTTCCTATTACATTCTTCTCAGGCCTACATCTGGCTCATACAATCATCTGGACACAATATTTCAGTAGTCCATCTGGCAGCTGTCTTCAAGTGAGCACGAGTTTTTGTTTTTTCACTGTGTACTCTAACACAAAATTTGTGAGAGATAGTCTCAGGTTCTGTGCCAGTTGAAGACCAGAGGTCGTACATCAAAATTTTACACAGAAAAAACACAACAGAACAGTGCATTATGAGAAGTTTGTGGTGAGTTTACAGTGGACTGAAGTACAGTTCTATGTTGGGTTCATCATTTTTTGTGGTGCTTGTATAAGCACAGACGATAATCCAAAATCCGTAAGGCCACCAATCAGAAAAAAGTGTGAAACTTGTGGCAGATGCTCTTGAAGAAGATCATAGTGTGACTTGTGAGGAACTCTTTGAAGCCTGGGGAGTTCCGCCAACACAAATAGTCTGTATTCTGAAGAATGATTTGAAGAAGAGAAAATTTTCTATGGGATGGGTCCCACACTGTTTGACTGCTGAATAGAAGCAGAAACTGTGGATATCGGAACCTTGTTCAAACAATAATTCAACCGCGAAAGTCAACTATTCTTGTTTCAAACTGTCATTATTGACAAAATGTGGATTACAGATTTTGACCTGGTGTTGAAATCACAGTTCACTGTGTAGAGAGCTTCAGATTCCCCACATCCAAAAAAATTTCGATGAAGTCAATCAAAGCTCTAGAAAATGATGATTTTGTTTATTATCACCAAGGAATTGTCAAGACAGATAGAGTTATATGTGGGACAAGTGTCACAGCAGTGTATTACATAACTTCAGGCAAAACCTGTGCAGAAAAATGCATAAAATCTGGAGCAGTTGCTCAAGGCTGGGCCACTCATCCTCCACGACGACGCCCGCCCACTTATCAGCAATGTTGAGTCCCAAAAACTACGAATATGGATGGAAAGTGTTGCTGCAACCTCCCTGTCTACCAGACTTTGACTTGTTTCACCTATTTGTGGGTATCATTATCTTTCTCTGCTGGAGCTTCTTACCATCCTTAACCAAGCCATTCGACAAATGAACAGAAGCAGTGTCCAGGATGGAATAACAGGGCTCCTGACACATTGGGATTCAGTCATAGAGAAGCAGAGAAAACTACTCACAACAGAAAAGTTTTGCAACACCTTGGTTCTGAGAGTTCCGGAACCCCCACAGAAAATTGGAATAGAGATCAATGTAAACATCATATCTGCCCTTTTTATTGCTCACGGAAACCACACATTGCATTTTGTACCACCATACAGCGAGACCTTCAGAAGTGGTGGTCCAGACTGTTGTACACTGGTACCTCTAATACCCAGTAGCACGTCCTCTTGCATTGATACATGCCTGTATTTGTCGTGGCATACTATCCACAAGTTCATTAAGGCACTGTTGGACCAGATTGTCCCACTCCTCAATGGCGATTCGACGTAGATCCCTCAGAGTGGTTAGTGGGTCACGTCGTCCATAAACAGTCCTTTTCAATCTATACCAGGCATGTTTTATAGGGTTCATCATGTCTGGAGAACATGCTGGCCACTCTAGTCGAGCAATGTCATTATCCTGAAGGAAGTCATTCACAAGATGTGCATGATGGGGATGTAAATTGCCATCCATGAAGATGAATGCCTCACCAATATGGTGCTGATATGGTTGCACTATTGGTCGGAGGATGGCATTCACGTATCGTACAGCCATTACAGCACCTTCCACGACCACCAGCCCCACATAATGCCACCCCAAAAGATCAGCCGACCTCCAACTTGCTGCACTTGCTGGACAGTGTGTCTAAGGCATTCAGCCTGAACAGGTTGCTTCCAAACATGTCTCCGACAATTGTTTGATTGAAGCCATATGTGACACTCATCGGTGAAAAGACCATGATGCCAATCGTGAGCGGTCCATTCAGGATGTTGTTGGGCCCATCTGTACCACACTGCAAGGTGTCGTGGCTGCAAAGATGGGCCTTGCCACGGATGTCAGGAGTGAAGTTGCACATCATGCAACCGATTGCGCACAGTTTGAGTCCTAACACGATGTTCTCTAGCTGCACGAAAAGCATTATTCAACATGATGGCATTGCTGTCAGGGTTCCTCTGAGCCATACTCCGTAGATAATGGACGTCCACTGCAGTAGTAGCCCTTGGGTGGCCTGAGCGAGGCATGTAATTGACAGTTCCTGTCTCTCTGTATCTCCTCCATGTCCGAACTGCTTTGGTTCACTCTGCGACGCCTGCACACTTCCCTTCTTCAGAGCTCTTCTTGGCACAAAGTAATAATGTGGACATGATCGAACTGCGGTATTGACCGTCTAGGCATGGTTGAACTAAGACAACATGAGCAGTGTACCACCTCCTGGTGGAATGACTGTAACTAATCGGCTGCTGGACCCCCTCTATTTAATAATCGCTGCTTGTGCACGGTTGTTTACATCTTTGGGCGGGTTTAGTGACACCTCTGAACAGTCAAAGGGACTATGTCTGTGATACAATATCCACAGTCAATGTCTATTTTCAGGAGTCCTGGGAAGCAAGGTGACCCAAATTTTTTTTGTGTGTGTATCTATTAGTGGAAATTGATATCAGTTGTGTTCATACTATGCCATAATTATGACTTGAACTCTGCTGGGAACTCTTTCAATGAGACGTATGGATGTCTATGGAGGAATTGCAGTCCCTTCTTACTCAAGAGCTGAACCAGAGAAGGTAATGATATTGGACACTGGCATTTGAAGAAAAGTTGACATTCTAACTCTTCCCAGAGGTGTTCCATTGGTTTCAGGTTGGGACTCTGGCCAGGCCAGTCTATTTCAGGAATGTTATTGTCTACAAACCATTGCCTCACAGATGCTGCTTCATACATTGAACATTGTGCAAATTGTTGGAGGTGATCTGAAGATCATATTATTCTTGAAGAATCAAGTTTGCCAGGACCTCTAGTAATTCTTTTTATTACTACTACAAGATACAATGCTGACAGTTCTGTTGAAGCTGGTAACAGTAATAAAAAGAATTACTAGTGGTCTTGACAAAATTGATTCTTCAAGAATAACAATAACAAAAATATGTCAGATCAGAAACCCACATGGTGGTTGACAACATATCACCTGTACATACCAATTGCTTTCCTGTAAACACTGTGTCCCAGAGCCCTATCATCTCTCCTCTAGACCATTGCATCCAGAAAAAAGTTTTCTGCATCTTTCAACCTCCACTGTGACCTTGATGCCAGGATGAAATCAATTAAGATTAAAAGGGACCAAGAAATGGCCAAGAACAACTAGTCACAGTGGCTACACCACAACCTCCAAAATCAGTATTAAAAAAACTGGGAAACTTTACTTTGTCACAAGTTCCTCTATGAAGTGAAGATGGCTGAACTTGTACAGAAATTACAAACTTTTTAGCAGGAAGAGAAGCTCCTGAGTCACCTTGCTTTTCTCCTAAGATGACATAATAGAGGTATTATATCTAAATTTGCTAGATTTTTTCCATTATATCAATAGTAATATGGTCAGTAATATTAAGAACCATGCTAATTTTGCCAAAGTAAAGGAGTGCATTCATTTTACTCACAGACAACTGGACGTTATAGCCAAAGATTTTTTTACTTACGGCTGGAGGCTTTATCACTGCTATTGGCAGAAACCTGAAAATAGGTGGATTGCTATTGTTGGGGACTATCAGACTGGATGCACAGGAGTGCCACCTCTTGGCAATCTTCAACATTTCAAACCCTTTGTTGCGAACCCAAGATATCAAAATGCCTGTCAATGGATTGTGATTAACCTCATGACTTACGATTTGGATGACACCACACTGTCAGTTTTGAAGGAAGGCCTAAATCTTGCCCTCACACAACGGAGCCGTTCCACCACTGAATTTATTTGCTCTGTTGAATAAGCACTCTGTAGCTCTTTTAAAAACCAAGCAATGAAGTCATGTACAAGGTTTCTCATGCATTGCATTACATACCTTCTGTTGAAAGGGCAGCAATCTGATCCATTGGAGGAAATCCAGATTTATGAATATTACCAGTGGACAAAGGCAACATCACAATACTTATGACAAAGAAGTGTTCATTCAGTATGGTCAATCTCCCATCTACAGCTAGCTGAGCCCTTAAGCAAAGGATCAGTTTTGTCTACATATATGTGGGCAAAATGAATGAACACTTTCACTTTTGTAAAAGTTCATTGTTGGAGATGGGCTCAAAAAGATTTGGCCTAGTGCTACCGTTCCACCAAGGTTATATGCTTTGCCAAAGATCCACAAAGAAGGGGTACCACTATGGTCAATTGTGGATAATTTGCATGTACCCACATACAATTTGATGAAGTATCTAGCACCTGGTCTTGTGCCTCATGTTGGAAAATTTGAACACCATATCTCCAATTCTATGGTCTCTATTCACTGCTTCATGTTTTTATGTCTTTGTGCTTTGGCATTGGTTGTGAGCTTTGAGGTAGTATTTCTTTTTATCTAGGTTCTTTGAAGAGTCCTTGATTTTAGCCAGTGAAAAATTGGGAAGTGACAAAGATTTGGTGTCCTGTACTGAGATCAATTTATAAACCAAACTGTTTTTTGAGGTATGTCGACAATATGTTTATGGTGTGACACATGGACTAGTCACTCTCAATCATTTCTTAGATCATTTTAATTGGCTTCATCCCAGCCACAGCTAAATAATGGAGATTGAAAGAGATGGAAAGCTTCCTTTACTGGATATATTAAAAGAGATGGAAAGCTTCCTTTACCGGACATATTAGTTTACAGGAAGGATGATGGGATTCTAGGACAGTGTTTATAGGAAACCAATGCATACTCACTAACTTTATACTCTCTAATGGTACCTGTAGTTAGTAGAGGTGGCAAAAAATACTGAGAAGTAACGGTTACTGCGATAACCATTCCTCTGATACAGGCAGTTATTTCAATAACTGTCTAGTGTCAACAGTGCCTCGCGGCCATCTGTTGACCGAAGATCGTACTACGCTTTCCTGTCAACTCATCGGAGATCCGGCTACGAACAAAGGAGAGGGATAGACCATTTGGAAGGCGTTCTATAGGCCATGGGAATAACTGTGAGACTGGGCGCCATCTGTTGATAAGAACTGTGTACTATTTTGTGTGCCTTCGTTACTTTTAGCACAAACAATTAAATAAAGTTAATGTCTGAGCAGTGGCTGATAGGAGCTGCAGTACAGGCATTAACAAGTATGGTTGTTCCCTTGAGCCACCGCCTTATATGTCAGTTTAGCTTGGACGGGTAGTACAAAGAGAGTTACCATAAGGAATTCGAGCGACTATGGAAATAATTGTCAGAGATCGGTATTTTCCTCTGGTAGTTATTGTTATTGGCTCACAGTTCTCATTCTCTGGCAGTTAACGGGCTACCATTACAGGTAACCTGGAAGTTGATAACGGAATAACTGTGTGTCTGTGTTTCTTACACAGTGACTCCAGTCTTAGACCCCGGTGATATTTCCAGAGACGATAGTTACTGGAGCGAACAAATATTTACGTACTTCTTCGGAAATAGCCCCTGGCCATCGCGAATGACAAATAACATGTCAGAATGTATAACATAATACAGTTGAATATAATAATTATTATCCTCATCATTTGTCAGGAGATTGGCAAAATATGTGAATATATTACAGTAACTACTAATATTTACAGAATTGACACACTGTCAGAATAAAACACAGTTACGCACTTTTAATAAATTCATCATACACAGAATACCCGATCTTGACTGTTTCAGTTGGTGTGTGTGTGTGTGTGTGTGTGTGTGTGTGTGTGTGTGTGTGTGTGTGTGTGTGTGTTGTGATGTTTTGTGTATTTATGGAGTATTGAATGTGATTTAATTTATGTAGGGATGTTTGATTTGTGGATTTTTGCGATTGTGGTTTCATTTTTTGCAGCAGTTGTAGGTGTTGGTTTTTTGGCATCAGTAGTTGTGGTGGACCTATATAGGTCACCGGAAATGACCGATTCCCATTTTCATAGTTGTAGGTGTTGATGTTTTGATATCGTCATCTATGCAGGTCAAGGGAAATGTCTGATTCCAATTTTTGTACTTTTAGTTG
This sequence comes from Schistocerca gregaria, assembly GCF_023897955.1. NCBI lineage: Eukaryota > Metazoa > Arthropoda > Insecta > Orthoptera > Acrididae > Schistocerca > Schistocerca gregaria. Next base: position 105,366,150 of record NC_064921.1, on the reverse strand, counting down.
TGGGTATTGGTGTTTTGGTATGGTCACCTATGGTTGGCCTATATTGTTCAAGAGAATGTCTGATTCCTGCAGACTTTGTTGTCTTCATTTGTTTTTTTTTTTTTTTTTTTTTTTTTTCTAAACGAGCTTGTCCTCACCCTAAAATCCCCAACTTCCCGCAGTTGTCCCGTTGGTTTGATTGTATTTTTGGTGGGAGATGTTATTGTATTATTTATATGTATCTTCATGTTTGTTGCCATGTGTATGTAGTGATGTCATTGACACACTTAAAATAGCCATTTCCGGCATATTGATGACATCCTGGGTGAAAGCAGACGGGTGGAATCAGACACTTTTGTATCAAAAAGTCTTTCAAACACACTGTAAACTGTGCTTTATCTGAAAGCAAGTTTTTAATGGTTGCTGACTTGCTGGCAGTTTATTGAAAATGCACACTCCTGAATATTGGACCCCTTTTGTACCAAGGTAAGTGATTTTAGGTTTTTCTGTAGATTATTGTTCCTATTTCTAGTACTGATATTATGTATTGAGCTATTGGTTGGAAATACTTGCAAAAAATTTCATTGAGGAATAAATATACTAGGAAGCAGTGGTTAGAATACAAAATTCCTTGAACAGGTTCCTACATGATGTTCTTGAATTTATACCACAAACGATTTTTATGACACGCTTGTACATGCGAAAAACTTTTGCTACGTTTGATTAGTTACCATAGAATATGCTCCCTTATGAAATAATAGAGTGAAAATATGTAAGCTTTTCTATATTTATGTCTCCTACATCTAACATCATTCTCACTGTAAATACAGACTTGTTTAGGCGCTTCATCAGTTCTGTGGTATGCCCTTCCCAACTGAATTTATTATCGAGTTGTAGTCCCAGAAATGTAACACTGTCAACCGTTTCGATCTGCATGTGTTCATATGTTATAAACACGCTGTAGCTGGAGAAATCGAGCAGTTTCCAAATCTCACATAAAACTTGGATTAGCGTACTCACACTTTCCCCAATAGGACTATCTTTTACAGGACAGGCATAAATGAATCTGTCACATTACGTATATTTTTTGTTGTATTACAAGGTTGTACCCTTATTCTATTAAGTGAGCAGCACAAGAAATTAAGCTTCGAATTTAACCTACAATATTCAGTTTACATATTACTTCATACTTAAAAACGCACATTGTTAACATCTTACTTAAACAGTGCTGTGGCTAAGTTCCACGTACTTTCTGTTGCAGCTTCGAAGATAATATTTCTAATAGCGACCAATAACCTACAAACATACAATATGAAACACTAATCGTTCTAACATCAACTAAAATGTACCCGGAGTTAATTAGCTAAAGTTATGACACGATTCATATTACATTCCTGCCATTTCACACTACTCGCAGTTATACTGATGACTAAACTAATGGATTCCAACTATGTTATTTAACTTGAGCCCCGTCGGAGTATTCGGAATTTGCCACCGAAAAATAACTTGACAGTTATTAATAACCGTTTAAAATAACAGTTATCAAAGAGTAACTGGAACTGTGATAACAGTTACTCCAGAATAACCATTTGGCCCACCTTTAGTAGTTAGTAACAAGAGTAAATTTAGAATTAACTCAGCAATGCCCAGTCACAATATCAGAAGTAGAAATAATTTCTACATACTGTGGATTCCTCTCTAGATTTTAGACAGCAGTTTTATATAAATCTATAACAGGTTGCCAGTCAACATCAGGCACGAAGTCGAAAATCCCCAAATATTCAAAAATAAAGGAAGAGAACACCTCATTAGCCACTCATCCTACAATTTATCAGAATAGGAATGTAAATTCTGGATCATTCCATGTCAACTAATCACTTTGACCATCATGAATTTTGTTTGAATATTTGCACTTGTCACTAATAAACATTAGTAAAGTTTAACATTCCTCAAAGCAATACTGACTGAGATTAGTCACTTCTTTGACTCTGTGTGTGACTTTGCACAGCTTGAATGTAAATTTCTGGTCACTGACAGAAATTAAAGTTGGCCATCTTGTACAATTTTCTGCTTTCTCTTAAGAATAATAATGAAAAGAATTCTACAAACTATATTCAGCCAGAAAAGTTTAGACAAATTCACATGAAAAAACTTCAAAGTTTGGGTTCTTATATCTCAGGGACTAAAGGTATGACGCCATGGAATGTAGTAAGCTAACAACAAAAGGTTCTCAAATATTAGGTTTTATTTATGTACCACTTTCCAATATTAAATAAATTTAAGTGCAAAATTGAAGATTTTGTAATAAATCAATATCTGATCTGCTTTTGCACAAAGAAAAATGTGTTCATAGAACTTTCCAACCTGGACTCACTAGATAGACCATAGCTTTAACAGCAAAGAAAAGTTTATTTGATTACCCAAGGTTGATGAAGGGTTGATTTTGGGGGGAGGAGACCAAACTGTGAGGTCATTGGTCTCGCGGATTAGGGAAGGATGGGGAGGGAAGTCGGATGTGCCCTTTCGAATGAAGCATCCCGGCATTTGCCTGAAATGATTTAGGGAAATCACGGAAAACCTAAATCAGGATGGCCGGACGTGGGATTGAACCGTCCGTGCAGCAAACTCAGCTCAATATGAAACTTAATGCACAGTAGGTAGGTAATACAATGATGTGGAATGTGAACAGCGTCAAATGTTTAGCAATGACTGTGAAGGATTCTTTTGAGACAGCATATCATCTGACAGTTTGAAAGGGGCCTCATTGTTGGTCTCCCAGTGGCTGGCCAGTCAAATTGTTCAAATATCCAGAGTTGTAGGGCATCTGAATGTGAAAATGGCCCGATGTTGGTCTGCATGGGAGAATGAGGGCAAGTCTACCACCAACTGACCAACATAAGAGAGAATCACTGGATTGTGTACCATGCATCACATCTGGATCTGCTATCTGAGAACAAGTAATGAATTCCCTGCAACAACCTGCATCACCCGACATCGTTGGTTGGGGACTAGCAGCAACTGGACTATGGCATTAACACCGCAACACATTGGGTGCATTAGGAGTGCTGTTGTGACTGGAAGAATGGACTGCTGACAGCTGTGTTTAGCAATGAACTGCAGTACTGTACTACCTGAGATGAGCATCATCTGCAAGCAGGGCAGTAACCTGGAGAGAGATCTCATTCTTTGAATACTTTGGAGAGGCACAGCAGGGTTAATCCTGGAGTCATGGTTTAGGGAGCCATTGGGTAAGACTTTAGATCATGGTTGGTACTGATTGATGGAACTCTTGATGGCACAACGGTACATCTCAGTATGCTGCATCCTCCCATGCGAAAGTAGTGTGGTGCAATTTTTCAAGAGGACAATGCTCGTCCACACGTACCATGTGTTTCTAACTGTCTGTGTGATGTTGAGGCACTCTCCAGGGCAGCATGGTCCCTGGGTATATTCCAGAAAGAACACGAGTGAAACCAACTCATTTGTCAACTCTGTCCCAGTACCAGTATCCTGGATATCAAGGACCAGTTAGAACAGTTGAGAGCCATCTTGCCTCAGGAAAGGAAAGAATGGCTACCCTTGGCAACTGAATCAATGCATGCATCCAGACCAGAGGGAGTGTAACGTCATACTGATAAGTGGGCTCATACTGGCAAGATCTTTGTAAATTTAGCTCCATTTTGTAATCACTTACATAGCATTACATACCCTTTCAACCTGTGAAATTTCAATCCCCCCTCCTGTTCAGTGTAGTATTCCACTACTGCAGTGAGACAGTGGTGAACTCTGATTATCTCATGATAGGGATGCCATCTTTTGTTTCAATTATTTCACTGCAAAATTCACATGCCATGTCACTGAAGGCTGAGGTACTTATTTGGGCCCATACCCATATAATTGTAAAGACAGCTTGTTCAATAGACATGAGACTCAAAGTAACATAAACCAGCAAGTTTCTTCCAGACATGTAGCTCGTGTTCATAATCCAGGCTGCAAAAGTGTACAATGTCACTCAGAAAACACTCTTCCTCTTTCAATGTTTGTAGCTCGCAATGAGTTACTGTTTCTCTGTTGTATGAGACACTTCATTTCAGAAATCACTGCCAAATATCTGTGTGTGCAGTGATATCTCAGTTTATGCATATGTTTCTTGCTAGAGCCCTACACCTTCCATCAATGTATAACTGCACTTTCAAGGGACTGATTACATATCTAATAAATTAAATAAACCAAACCAGTTTTAAGTTGTCAACAAATTGTTTACGTAACACTGGGAAGTTTTGCAGACTAAAATATACTGTCATTTGTTATTTATCCCCATGGACAAGAAAATTCACTACAAATTCCAAATTGTTTTATGTGCATAAAAAATTCATGAATATCCATGGGCATCAGGATTAACTTCAATAAAAACAATAAATGATTAAATAATTATTACAGAAAAAATGTGTTGTTGTTGTCTTCAGTCCTGAGACTGGTTTGATGCAGCTCTCCATGCTACTCTATCCTGTGCAAGCTGCTTCATCTCCCAGTACCTACTGCAACCTACATCCTTCTGAATCTGCTTAGTGTACTCATCTCTCGGTCTCCCTCTACGATTTTTACCCTCCACGCTGCCCTCCAATGCTAAATTTGTGATCCCTTGATGCCTCAAAACATGTCCTACCAACCAATCCCTTCTTCTAGTCAAGTTGTGCCATAAACTTCTCTTCTCCCCAATCCTATTCAATACCTCCTCATTAGTTACGTGATCTATCCACCGTATCTTCAGTATTCTTCTGTAGCACCACATTTCGAAAGCTTCTATTCTCTTCTTGTCCAAACTAGTTATCGTCCATGTTTCACTTCCATACATGGCTACACTCCATACAAATACTTTCAGAAATGACTTCCTGACACTTAAATCTATACGAGATGTTAACAAATTTCTCTTCTTCAGAAATGCTTTCCTTGCCATTGCCAGTCTACATTTTATATCCTCTCTACTTCGACCATCATCAGTTATTTTACTTCCTAAATAACAAAACTCCTTTACTACTTGAAGTGTCTCATTTCCTAATCTAATTCCCTCAGCATCACCCGATTTAATTAGACTACATTCCATTATCCTCGTTTTGCTTTTGTTAATGTTCATCTTATATCCTCCTTTCAAGACACTGTCCATTCCGTTCAACTGCTCTTCCAAGTCCTTTGCCGTCTCTGACAGAATTACAATGTCATCGGCGAACCTCAAAGTTTTTACTTCGTCTCCATGAATTTTAATACCTACTCCAAATTTTTCTTTAGTTTCCTTTACTGCTTGCTCAATATACAGATTGAATAACATTGGGGACAGGCTACAACCCTGTCTCACTCCTTTCCCAACCACTGCTTCCCTTTCGCGCCCCTCGACTGCCATCTGGTTTCTGTACAAATTATAAATAGCCTTTCGCTCCCTGTATTTTACCCCCGCCACCTTTAGAATTTGAAAAAGAGTATTCCAGTCAACATTGTCAAAAGCTTTCTCTAAGTCTACAAATGCTAGAAACGTAGGTTTGCCTTTTCTTAATCTTTCTACAAAGATAAGTCGTAAGGTCAGTATTGCCTCACGTGTTCCAACATTTCGACGGAATCCAAACTGATCCTCCCCGAGGTCTGCATCTACCAGTTTTTCCATTCGTCTGTAAAGAATTCGCGTTAGTATTTTGCAGCCGTGGCTTATTAAACTGATAGTTCGGTAATTTTCACATCTGTCAGCACCTGCTTTCTTTGGGATTGGAATTATTATATTCTTCTTGAAGTCTGAGGGTATTTCACCTGTCTCATACATCTTGCTCACCAGCTGGTAGAGTTTTGTCAGGACTGGTTGTCCCAAGGCCGTCAGTAGTTCTAATGGAATGTTGTCTACTCCGGGGGCCTTGTTTCGACTCAGGTCTTTCAGTGCTCTGTCAAACTCTTCACGCAGTATCGTATCTCCCATTTCGTCTTCATCTACACCCTCTTCCATTTCCATAATATTGTCCTCAAGTACATCGCCCTTGTATAAACCTTCAATATACTCCTTCCACCTTTCTGCCTTCCCTTCTTTGCTTACAACTGGGCTGCCATCTGAGCTCTTGATATTCATACACGTGGTTCTCTTCTCTCCAAAGGTCTCTTTAATTTTCCTGTAGGCAGTATCTATCTTACCCCTAGTGAGATAAGCTTCTACATCCTTACATTTGTCCTGTAGCCATCCCTGTTTGGCCATTTTGCACTTCCTGTCGATCTCATTTTTGAGACATTTGTATTCCTTTTTGCCTGCTTCATTTACTGCATTTTTATATTTTCTCCTTTCATCAATTAAATTCAATATTTCTTCTGTTACCCAAGGATTTCTAGCAGCCCTCGTCTTTGTACCTACTTTATCCTCTGCTGCCTTCACTACTACATCCCTCAGAGCTACCCATTCTTCTTCTACTGTATTTCTTTCCCCTATTCCTGTCAATTGTTCCCTTATGCTCTCCCTGAAACTCTGTACAACCTCTGGTTCTTTCAGTTTATCCAGGTCCCATCTCCTTAATATCCCACATTTTTGCAGTTTCTTCAGTTTTAATCTACAGTTTTAATATAGCCTTAAAAAATAAGATGTCAAAGAATGCAGAGGCGAGACCTAAGGTGGTCTCCAAATCAGCTCTAAATTTTTATTTCCATGTGTAGATATGCTGAGTAAAGAAGAAATTGTTAAGAATGAGAAAGATTTCAAAACTGAATGAACATTCTAAAGTACAATGTATTCCCAATTATTCGCGTGTGGATTATCCAATTTGCAGGTTATAGATGCATCTAATAAAAAAAGGCTCAATACTTTTCCTCTCGCAGGCTGCAATAAACAATCTGCCATATGACAATATGTGCTTTTTCCATCATTTAAACAAGTGCTGAGTGACAATAGAGTATTGTTTCCACTGTTATTAGCCAGCCTTTTCTGTGTATATAAAAAACAGACTCCGTTTCTGATGTTAATTGACGTGTAAGTGTCAATCAAACATGTTAAAAGAGATGTTGGAGAAACAAAAGAAACATATGCTGAAATTAAAACAAAAATTGGAATCAATTTAAAGATTTTAGAAGGAGGAAACTGCTGCAAAAACTTAGAGCTGATTATTATATTGGAATGCAGCCTGTTCAGGGCATTAAAAAGAATATGCAGGAAATACAGGATTTTATCGGGAAATGCAGTTCTACTTCTGGACCATCCATATGAAAAAGTGTAAAGAGATCTAGATTTGATGAATTAGATGCTACTCTTTTGCAATGGTTTAGCTGAAAACGAGTAGAAAATTTCACTGTTTCAAATGTGATTTGTGCCGAAAAAGCTAAATCTCTTCATGAAGCTCTAGGGTTCGAGGGAGAATTTAATGCCTTATTTGGATAGCTCACCAGATTCAAACAATGGCAGGAGATTTCTCAATTGCAAGGAGAGTGGCTTAGTTCAAAAGATGCAGGAGCTGATTCCTTCTGGGAAAAGTTCCATAAGTATGTGGAAGAAGAGGCCAAATTGTACTGCAGATGAAAGCACACCAGCCAAATTTATACTGCAGATAAAGTGGCCTCTATTGGCCTATCAAGCAGAACCCTTGCTTTTAAGAGCGAAGTTCCTGTTCCTGGATATAAATCGTCTCAGGAATGCATTAACATTTTGTGCACCAGTAATGCATTTGGGAATCACAAAATGAAACTACTACTGATTGGAAAATCAAAAACACCTTGAGCATTCAAGGGTATCACAGCTCTGGATCACCTGTGCATTATTACAACCAAAAGAATTATTGAGAGATAGTGAAATTTTCAAAAACCAATTCCACACATATTTCGTACTACATGTTCTGCAATTTTTAGAAGAAGGCTGTCCTATTGCTTGATAATGACCCTTCACATTCTTATGGAAGGATTCTTGTATATGATGATGGTCTCATAATAATTAAATTTTTATGTCCAATATGACTGCCATTATACAGTCAATGGACCAAGGCAAAAATGCATTGGAAAAACGGCTTTAATGAGCTGGTCTACCGAGTATGAAAGTCGACGATGATTATAATTTGGTGGCATTCTGGAAGAAAGTGACAATTCTAGATGCCATACATGGGATTTCTGATGCCTGGCAGGGAGCCAAGCCTCCAATTAAGGAAGATAAACGTTCCAGATAAAGAAGAAAGTGATTTTCAAGGTTTTGTTGACGAAGAAATAACAACTGCACAAATAATAATTCTAGCAATGGGTTTAAATGGTTTTGAAGATATCACTGAAGGAAACTTGAAAGAGTGGCTGAAAATTGATGTACGTGTACCCAGCTTACAGTGCATGAGTAATGTCAAAATTGTGACCACTGCTTCACAACAAAACAAAGAAGAGGGCAGTGAATGCGAAAGTGGGCATGAAGATAGTGGCCTCATCAGTCATTGTTCCACATTGCAATGTGTTGATACTCTTCTAGATTATATGGGCCAGAGGGTGTTTCAGTACAGTGACATTGCTGCAAGAAAAATTCAAAATTCCACATGAGAAAATATCAACTCCTCTCAGAAGCATACAATTATATAATATTTTAAGGAATACACAGGCCTACAGTGCCTACATAAAAGAACTTGGATAAACTTTCAAACATAGAACATGTGTTTGAAAATATCTCAATTATTCATGTTTTCAATTATTTGTACATCTTCTTCCCACACTGCCCCAAATAATCTAGAGCATTACTCTATAATGGAAAGAGCCTAGAAAATGAAAGTGCCATGTATGTTTAGGTTACACAAAAAAGTAGGGTGAAAAAATAACTGAAACAGAATTTTGTAATATAGAAATACAATATAAATTTATCGTTAATACTTTATATGACACAGCCAACAAAGCTCCCGGGGAAGCAATTAATTGAAAGTGAATAAAACTACTGCATTATTTTCATTCAGATGTAAAGAAAGAAATACAAATACAGAAACAGTAATATTTAAAATGGCTAAATGTACAAAGTACTCAAGCAGTGATAGAACTAAGAATGCAAATCAGCAAAATGGGGCTGAAACAAAAAATAAGACTTGGAAACAGACTTGCAATAAAGTGGGCAATCTTACTGGAGGAAAAAGTGCAGAACCATGAAAGATATCGAAAATACTGAGGAAAATCTCTAAAGAAAAACAACTAATTAGATATATTAGTATTTAGACTTGGGAAAATATTGTCACAGAAGAAGCTGAGTAGCACAGTCACCATGGTGTAGTGGTTACAATACTAGACTGTTGCATGGAGGGTCGTGAGTTCAAAACTCTCCTGAACTGTAAAATTTTAATTTCTATATTTGGTTCGAGTACATTCTAGAAGTATCCACAAATGTCAAGAATCATTGTACTGGAATGTTCTGTAACTGTATACATCCTGTATGTGTTCTGGCTGGAGGCAGTTTGCTCCGCGCTCTTGTATGTGTAAGTGCTGAATAAACCTTCATTAAGTGAAGTTAGTGTTCGTGTCATTCATCTAATTAAACCTTCTTCTATGTGACAATATTTTAAAGAACTGTCGACAGAAAATACGGAAGAATTTTTGGATTCAATAAATAACAAAACAGAAATAACAGAATATAATGAATGCATTTCTTTGAGCATACAAACAGTAGAAGACTCAATCAAAATTTTAAAGAACGAAAGAGCTAAATGAATTGGAGGAAGCCCAGCTCAACTGTTGAGATATAGTAGACATAAATTAAGTAAACTTTTGCAAAACCCTTTGGAAAAATGTTTAAATAGTGAGACGATACCAAAGATAAGAAAGTAGGATTTACATCAACAACTCATACGAAAGGAGGAAAAACAAATTTAAGAATTACAGAGGAATAACTGTGATATTTCCAGGGCAGATGTGGACTCTGATCACAATCTATTGGTTATGAACTGTAGGTTAAAACTGAAGAAACTGCAAAAAGGTGGCAATTTAAGGAGATAGGACCTTGATAAACTGACTAAACCAGAGGTTGTAGAGACTTTCAGGGAGAGCATAAGCGGACAATTGACAGGAATTGGGGAAAGAAATACAGTAGAAGAAGAATGTGTAGCTCTGTGGAATGAAGTAGTGAAGGCAGCAGACGATCAAGAAGGTAAAAAGACGAGGGCTGGTAGAAATCCTTGGGTACCAAAAGAAATATTGAATTTAATTGATGAAAGGAGAAAATATAAAAATGCAGTAAATGAAGCAGGCAAAAAGGAATACAAATGTCTCAAAAATGAGATCGACAGGAAGTGCAAAACTGCTAAGCAGGGATGACTAGAGGACAAATGTAAGGGTGTAGAGGCTTATCTCACTAGGGGTAAGATAGATAGTGCCTACAGGAAAATTAAAGAGATCTTTGGAGAAAAGAGAACCACTTGTATGAATATCAAGAGTTCAGATGGAAACCCAGTTCTAAGCAAAGAAGGGAAATCAGAAAGGTGGAAGGAGTATATAGAGGGTCTATACAAGGGCGATGTACTTGAGGACAATATTATGGAAATGGAAGAGGATGTAGATGAAGATGAAATGGGAGATATGATACTGAAGAATTTGACAGAGCGCTGAAAGACCTGAGTCGAAACAAGGCCCCGGGAGTAGACAGCATTCCATTAGGCCTTGAGAGAGCCAGTCCTGACAAAACTCTACCATCTGGTGAGCAAGATGTAAGAGACAGGCGAAATACCCTCAGACTTCAAGAAGAATATAATAATACCAATCCCAAAGAAAGCAGGTGTTGACAGATGTGAAAATTACCGAACTATCAGTTTAATAAGTCACACTTGCGAAATACTAACGCGAATTCTTTATAGACGAATGGAAAAACTGGTAGAAGTCGACCTCGGGGAACATCAGTTTGGATTCAGTAGAAATGTTGGAACACATGAGGCAATACTGACCTTATGCCTTATCTTAGAAGAAAGATTAAGGAAAGGCAAACCTATGTTTCTAGCATTTGTAGACTTAGAAAAAGCTTTTGACAATGTTGACTGGAATACCCTCTTTCAAATTCTAAAGGTGGCAGGGATAAAATACTGGGAGCGAAAGGCTATTTACAGTTTGTATAGGTGTGCTCCCTGCCGCCGTTGGATAAGCAGGTGCCAGCAGAAAGTCGTATACTCCTAGCTCACTCATTTGTTACATAGTGTAATTCTTAATTTCTTTGCGTGTTTTTGGTACTTGCATTGTTTAATTCATAAATTTTAGATGTATTATAGTATTTGAGAGTTGTAGTATCGCATTTTAGTACCTGAATAGTGTAAATTCGCATAGTCGTCTGTCTTCTGTTTTTGTTTTGAACGGCCAGTGTCGGTTGGTCACAGGCAGTGTGCTCCCTGCTGCCGCTGGAAAAGCAGCTCGCCAGCAGAAAGTCGTATACTCCTAGGTCACTCATTTGTTACATAGTTTAATTCTTAATTTCTTTGTGTGTTTTTGGTGCTTGCGTTCTTTAATTCATAAATTTTGGATGTATTATAGTATTTGAGAGTTGTAGCATCGCGTTTTAGTACCTGAATAGTGTAAAATCGCGTAGTCTCCTTCCGCTGCTAAGCAGTGTGTCAGCAGAGTGCAAGTAGCAGCATTACTGCATTTACTAGGCAATCTTATATTTTAATATCCATTTAAATTTTGTGTCGATTTGTTTGTGCTCTCTGTAGATTAATTCAGATGTTCTTTGCACAACAGTTTTAGGGACTGCAACTGCTGTGTTCGGATGCAGGCTGAGTTGGCATCCTTTCGCTCCTAGCTTCAGGCAGTGTTGGCTTCGGTCACACAGCTTGAGGCTGTTGCCAATGGGCATCACTGTGGGGGTTTGGCCAGCTTGTCCCACGCATCCCCCAATCAGTCTACGACTGTGGCTGCCCGGGATACTGCCCACGTTGAGGCTGATCCCTCACCTGTGGTAGAGTGGGAGGTCGTCTCGAGGTGTGGCAGGGGGCGAAAGACATTCCGGAGGGCTGATCGGAAGGCCTCTCCAGTTTGTCTGATAAACCGATTTCAGGCTCTGTCTCCGGCTGATACTGATCTTCGGCCGGAGATGGCTGCTTGTCCTGTTCCAGAGGTTGCCCCTCAGTCTGCAAGATCCGGGCAGTCGCAGAGGGTGGGCTTACTGGTAGTTGGGAGCTCCAATGTCACGTGTGTAATCGGGCCCCTTAGCGATATGGCAGCAAGAGAGGGGAAGAAAACCAATGTGCACTCTGTGTGCATACCGGGGGGAGTCATTCCAGATGCAGAAAGGGTCCTTCTGGATGCCATGAAGGGTTCAGGGTTCACTCATCTGCAGGTGGTCGCTCATGTCGGCACCAATGATGTGTGTCGCTATGGATCAGAGGAAATACTCTCTGGCTTCCGGCGGCTATTTGATTTGGTGAAGACTGCCAGTCTCGCTAGTGGGATGAAAGCAGAGCTCACCATCTGCAGCATCGTCGACAGGACTGACTGCAGACATTTGGTACAGAGCCACGTGGAGGGTCTGAATCAGAGGCTCAGACGGTTCTGCGACCGTGTGGGCTGCAGATTCCTCGACTTGCACCATAGGGTGGCGGGGTTTCGGGTTCTGCTGGATAGGTCAGGAGTCCACTACATGCAGCAAACGGCTACACGGGTAGCAGGGGTTGTGTGGCGTGGACTGGGTGGTTTTTTGAGGTTAGATGGCCTCAGGCAAGTTCATAAAGGGCAACAGCCTCAAAAGGTGCGGGGCAAAGTCAGGACATGCCGGTACCAAGCAGCAATTGGTATTGTAATTGTAAACTGTCGAAGCTGCATTGGTAAAGTACAGGAACTTCAAGCGCTGATAGAAAGCACCGAAGCTGAAATCGTTATAGGTACAGAAAGCTGGCTGAAGCCAGAGGTAAATTCAGCCGAAATTTTTACAAAGGCACAGACGGTGTTTAGAAAGGATAGATTGCATGCAACCGGTGGTGGCGTGTTTGTCGCTGTTAGTAGTAGTTTATCCTGTAGTGAAGTAGAAGTGGATAGTTCCTGTGAAATATTATGGGTGGAGGTTGCACTCAACAACCGGGCTAGGCTAATAATTGGCTCCTTTTACCGACCTCCCGACTCAGCAGCATTAGTGGCAGAACAACTGAGAGAAAATTTGGAATACATTTCACATAAATGTTCTCAGCATATTACAGTCTTACGTGGAGATTTTAATTTACCAGAAATAGACTGGGACACTCAGATGTTTAGGACAGGTGGTAGGGACTGAGCATCGAGTGACATTATACTGAGTGCACTATCCGAAAATTACCTCAAGCAATTAAACAGAGAACCGTCTCATGGAGATAACATCTTGGACCTACTGATAACAAACAGAACCGAACTTTTCGACTCTGTAAGTGCAGAACAGGGAATCAGTGATCATAAGGCCGTTGCAGCATCCCTGAATATGGAAGTTAATAGGAATATAAAAAAAGGGAGGAAGGTTTATCTGTTTAGCAAGAGTAATAGAAGGCTGATTTCAGACTACCTAACAGATCAAAAAGAAAATTTCTGTTCCGACACTGACAATGTTGAGTGTTTATGGAAAAAGTTTAATGCAATTGTAAAATGCGTTTTAGACAGGTACATGCTGAGTAAAACTGTGAGGGACGGGAAAAACCCACCGTGGTTCAAGAACAAAGTTAGGAAACAACTGCGAAAGCAAAGAGAGCTTCACTCCAAGTTTAAACGCAGCCAAAACCTCTCAGACAAACAGAACCTACACGATGTCAAAGTTAGCGTAAGGAGGGCTATGCTTCAGTGAATTCGAAAGTAAAATTCTATATACCGAGTAGAAAATCCTAGGAAGTTCTGGTCTTACGTTAAATCTGTAAGTGGCTCGAAACAGCATATCCAGACACTCTGGGATGGTGATGGCACTGAAACAGAGGATGACACGCGTAAAGCTGAAAAACTAAACACCTTTTTCCAAAGCTGTTTCACAGACGAAGACTGCACTGCAATTCCTTCTCTAAATCCTCGCACAAACGAAAAAATGGCTGACATCGAAATAAGTGTCCAAGGAATAGAAAAGCAACTGGAATCACTCAACAGAGGAAAGTCCACTGGACCTGACGGGATACCAATTTGATTCTACACAGAGTACTCGAAAGAGCTTGCCCCCTTCTAACAGCCATGTACCGCAAGTCTCTAGAGGAACAGAAGGTTCCAAATGATTGGAAAAGATCACAGGTAGTCCCAGTCTTCAAGAAGGGTCGTCGAGCAGATGCGCAAAACTATAGACCTATATCTCTGACGTCGATCTGTTGTAGAATTTTAGAACACGTTTTTTGCTCGAGTATCATGTCTTTTTTGGAAACCCAGAATCTACTCTGTAGGAATCAACATGGATTCCGGAAACAGCGATCATGTGAGACCCAATTCGCTTTATTTGCTCTTGAGACCCAGAAAATGTTAGATACAGGCTCCCAGATAGATGCTATTTTCCTTGACTTCCGGAAGGCATTCGATACAGTTCCGCACTGTCGCCTGATAAAAAAAGTAAGAGCCTACGGAATATCAGACCAGCAGTGTGACTGGATTGAAGAGTTTTTAGCAAACAGAACACAGCATGTTGTTATCAATGGAGATATGTCTACAGATATTAAAGTAACCTCTGGCATGCCACAGGGGAGTGTTATGGGACTATTGCTTCTCACAATATATATGAATGACCTAGTAGATAGTGTTGGAAGTTCCATGCGGCTTTTCGCAGATGATGCTGTAGTATACAGATAAGTTGCAGCGTTAGAAAATTGTAGCGAAATGCAGGAAGATCTTCAGCAGATAGGCACTTGGTGCAGGTAGTCGCAACTGACCCTTAACATAGACAAATGTAATGTACTGTGAATACATAGAAAGAAGGATCCTTTATTGTATGATTATATGATAGCGGAACAAACACTGGTAGCAGTTACTTCTGTAAAATATCTGGGAGTATGGGCGTGCGGAACGATTTGAAGTGGAATGATCATATAAAATTAATTGTTGGTAAGGCGGGTACCAGGTTGAGACTCATTGGGAGAGTCCTTAGAAAATGTAGTCCATCAACACAGGAGGCAACTTACAAAACACTCGTTCGACCTATACTTGAGTATTGCTCATCAGTGTGGGATCTGTACCAGATTGGGTTGACGGAGGAGATAGAGAAGATCAAAAGAAGAATGGCGCGTTTCGTCACAGGGTTATTTGGTAATCGTGATAGCGTTACGGAGATGTTTAGCAAACTCAAGTGGCAGACTCTTCAAGAGAGGCGCTCTGCATTGCGGTGTAGCTTGCTCGCCAGGTTTTGAGAGGGTGCATTTCTGGATGAGATATCAAATATATTGCTTCCCCCTACTTATACCTTCCGAGGAGATCACGAATGTAAAATTAGAGATATTCGAGCGCGCACGGAGGCTTTCAGACAATCGTTCTTCCCGCGAACCATACGCGACTGGAACAGAAAAAGGAGGTAATCACAGTGGCACGTAAAGTGCCCTCCGCCACACACCGTTAGGTGGCTTGCGTAGTATAAATGTAGATGTAAATAAAACCAGATGGCAGTTATAAGAGTCGAGGGACATGAAAAGGAAGCAATGGTTGGGAAGGGAGTGAGACAGGGTTGTAGCCTCTCCCCGATGTTATTCAATCTGTATATTGAGCAACCAGTGAAGGAAACAAAAGAAATATTCGGAGTAGGTATTAAAATCAATGGAGAAGAAATAAAAACCTTGAGGTTCACTGATGACATTGGAATTCTGTCAGAGACAGCAAAGGACTTGTAAGAGCAGTTGAACGGAATGGACAGTGTCTTGAAAGGTGGATATAAATGAACATCAACAAAAGCAAAATGAGGATCATGGAATGCAGTCGAATTAAGTCGGGTGATGCCAACGGAATTAGATTAGGAAATGAGATGCTTAAAGTAGTAAATGAGTTTTGCTATTTGGGGAGCAAAATAACTGATGATGGTCGAAGTAGAGAGGATATAAAATGTAGACGGCCAACGGCAAGGAAAGCGTTTCTGAAGTAGAGGAATTTGTTAACATCGAGTATAGATTTAAGTGTCAGGAAGTCGTTCTGAAAATATTTGTATGGAGTGTAGCCATGTATGGAAGTGAAACATGGTCGATAAATAGTTTGGACAGGAAGAGAATAGAAGCTTTCAAAATGTGGTGCTACAGAAGAGTGCTGAAGATTTGATGGGTAGATCACATAACTAATGACGAGGTATTGAATAGAATAGGGGAGAAGAGGAGTTCGTGGCACAACTTGACAAGAAGAAGGAACCGTTTGGTAGGGCATGTTCTGAGGCATCAAGGGATCACAAATTTAGCATTGGAGGGCAGTGTGGAGGGTAAAAATTGTATAGAGAGACCAAGAAATGAATATATTAAGCAGATTCAGAAGGATGTAGGTTGCAGTAAGCACTGGGAGATGAAGCAGCTTGCACAGGATAGCGTAGCATGGAGAGCTGCATCAAACCAGTCTCAGGACTGAAGACCACAAGAAACAAACAACAACTGTGATATTTAGCGGGTTTAATGGAAGGATTATGGAAAAATTTTTAGAGGCAGAATTTATGGAAATGGAGACCAAAGAACAATCTGAAGGAAGGTCAACTATAGGCCTTACACTTTGTTTGGCTTGAAAAGAGAAATATTCGAGATCAGCGACTTCACTTAGAATTTGTAGACATAAAAAAAGTCTATGACAATATATCTTTATGCAGTTTGTTGAAGGTTTTGAAATCATCTAATATTAATTCTATCATAATTAAAGGAATTAAGAACCTATATGAAAACTCTACAGCAAGAATAAAAATACAAAACTTTCTGTCATCTGGATTTAAAGTTACAAAGGGAATGTGTCTGGGATGCAGCCTATCATCAACCCTTTATAAAAATATACATAGAGAAAGCATTTGAAAATTGGAAGAAAAAGTGTAAGAACATGGGAATTCCAATGCATGATAGTACTATATTATCACTATAATTTGCTGATATACAGCTAATTTTGGCCCAAGATGAAGAAGACACTGATTATTTACCAGGAAATTAACAGAGGAAAACATGAGATCTTCAGGTCAACATGGCTCAAACAAAATACATGGTAATAGGAGGAACAAATCAAGATTTGACAGCAGGAAAAGGGATGGCAACATTAACACATACTGAAGAATACAAATATCTAGAAGTAGAAGTAAGAATTACACAAGATGATAAATAAGATAAGGAAATTAATTCAGTAATAAATGTGGATGAGTTCACTACTGGAACATTAAGTAATATTTTATGGAATCTATTAGAAGCATTATGTCACATGAACCTGCCTGGATAGCCAAGCACATTAAAGCACCTGCTTCCAGGACATGGGGAGGTGTGCTGGGTCTGGATCAGATTTGCCTGATGGATTAACAATGGGAATTGGTGTGCTGGTCGGCCTGGATTGGTTTTAGGTGGTTTTTCCACATCCACCTAGGTAAATACTGGGCTAGTTCTCATGCCAAACCTCAAATACATGGTTCACAAATACTTTGAAAAATAATGCCAATTAAATCACATGATTATACTAGATTCTGACATGGATTCCTGTCCAGGAGAGGGGGTGAGCTAGCAGCAACTTTAAAATGCCATTGTTAGTGGTGACTCCATCATATTAAAAAATAGCCTATATACAGATATGGCTGGTTCTCCGTGAAACTGGAGAAGTACTGTACCAGTCCTGGCCCTGCATTGGATTCATAAGGCACCATAAAAGTGAGAAAGGAATTATTATGTCATATGGATGAAAAGTATGGGTAGTTAAATTACAAAAGTGGACATATTTGTCACTGTGAGCTATCTGTGATCATTATTTATACAAAAAAGACTTTTTTCTCTATATCAATTGCTGTTTTTATTTCAGATTAACCTGTTTTGGGCAACATTACACATCTTCAGGTGTGTTAAACAACAAAATAGTTACAACTGGGCCCTAAGCCTATGTTTTGAAAGCATGATTTTTTTTAGTCTAATTACAACAGAAATGTTGTATTACATAGTACATCTTTTAGTTACATAGAAACCTGTCCTAATGGAACAATCAGTTCATGGGGGGAGGGGGGGGGGGGACTTGCACGCTGTATATTGGTATTAAGACTTAAAAGAAATTTGATTGGTTCAAATGCCTGTAGAGTTGCATAGTGTCCTCTGCCTGTACTAACAGAATTAAAACACAATACTGGAATACTTCATACACTATGCAATAAACAGTATCTGTACACCCCCAAAACCACACGTTTTTCATATTACGTGCATAGTGCTCCCAGGTACTCCATATCAGTGATCTCAGTAGTCATTAGACATTGGGAGAGAGCAGAAGGGACTGCTTCACAGAACTCACAGACTTCAAACGTGGCCAGGTGATTGGGTGTCACTTGCATCATACGTCTGTACGCTATATTTTCACACTCCTAAACACTCCTAGGTCCACTGTTTCTGATGTGATAGTGAAGTGGAAGAGAGTCGTAATGTGTAATAGGCAGACATCTATCCAGACCATCGCACAGGAATTCCAAACTGCATCAGAAAATACTGCAAATACTATGACAGTTAGGTAGGAGGTGATAAAAAACTTGGATTTCATGGTAAAGCAGCTGCTTATAAGCCACATATTGCACCAGTAAATGCCAAACGACACCTTGCTTGGTATAAGGAGTGTAAACATTGGACGATTGAACAGTTGAAAAATGTTGTGTGGAGTGATGAATCACGGTACATAATGTGACCATCCAATGGCAGGGTGTGTGTATGGTGGATACCTGGTGGAGGTCATCTGACAGCGTGTGTAGTGCCAACAGTAAAATTTGGAGGCAGTGGTGTTATGAAGTGGTCGTGTTTTTCGTGGAGGGGGCTTGCACCCCTTGTTGTTTTGCATGGCACTATCACAGCACAGGCCTACATTGATATTTTAAGCACTTTTTTCTCCCACTGTCGAAGAGCAATTTGGGAATGGCGACTGCATCCTTCAACACGATCGAGCACCTGTTCATAATGCATGGCCTGTGGTGGAGTGGTTTCACAACAATAACATCCCTGTAATGGACTGGCCTGCACAGAGTTCTGACCTGAATCCTATAGAACACCTTTGGGATGTTTTGGAACGCTGACTTCGTGCCAGGCCTCACTGACCGACATCGATACCTCTCCTCGATGCAGCACTCCGTGAAGAATGGGCTACCATGCCCCATAAAGCCTTCCAACACCTGATTGAACATATTCCTGCAAGAGTGCAAGTTATCATCAAGGCTAAGGGTGGGCCAACACCATATTGAATTCCAGCACTACCGATGGAGGGCACCACTAATTTGTAAGTCATTTTCAGCCAGGTGTCTGGATACTTTTGATCACATAGTGTATATAAAGTATGGCTAAGCATTATACATAAAACATTAATGATGATGTCTTAGCTTTGAAAACATGTTAAAATTTAAAAGATTACATTAAAATTTTTAAATTAATTTGATTGGTGCATAACATCTGTAGAATGCTTTCTATGTGCACTAATGGATTAATATACAGGGTGATCAAAAAGTCAGTATAAATTTGAAAACTTAATAAACCACGGAATAATGTAGATAGAGAGGTAAAAATTGACACACATGCTTGGAATGACACTGGGTTTTACTAGAACAAAAAAAAAAAAAAAAAAAAAAGTTCACAAAATGTCCGACATATGGCGCTGAACAGCAAAACTGCTACCGTGACAGTACGCCGATATGTTACAGAGTCGCATCATCCCCAGCCTGGCTGATAATCACCTGCTGGAATACGATGTTTATACAGGATGGCGCTCCATCCCATATTGCTAGACACGTGAAAGATCTCTTGCATGCGTTGTTTGGTGATGATCGTGTACTCAGCTGCCACTTTAGTCATGCTTGGTCTCCCAGGTCCCCAGACCTCAGTCCGTGCGATTATTGGCTTTGGGGTTACCTGAAGTTGCAAGTGTATCATGATCGACCGACATCTCTAGGGATGCTGAAAGACAACATCCAACGCCAATGCCTCACCATAACTCCGGACATGATTTACAGTGCTGTTCACAACATTATTTCTCGACTATAGCTATTGTTGAGGAATGATGGTGGACATATTGAGCAATTCTTGTAAAGAACATCATCTTTGCTTTGTCTTACTTTGTTATGCTAATTATTGCTATGCTGTTCAGATGAAGTGTGATCTGTCGGACATTTTTTGAACATTTGTGTTTTTTTGGTTCTCATAAAACCCCATGTCATTCCAAGCATGTGTGTCAATTTGTACTTCTCTATCTACATTATTCCGTGATTTATTCAGTTTTCAAATTTATACTGACTTCTTGATCACCCGGTATATCACTGAAATAATTTTCTCCACAAACTTTGAAGGCATTATACAAATACATTAATTAGGTTTCCCAAGCTTCATAAGGATACTATAGGGATACGACAATAATTTTTTAAAAAGTGTCTTCTCTTCTGTCCATTGGATGATCATATGCACTAGGATGAAAGCAGCACCATGGTGAGGCTTTCTCTATCGAATTAGCCGCTGCACAATGTGAGGCGGGCTGCTTTTGTAGAGGTTTACTAAAGTAACCAGTCCCACACAAAAGCTGGTAAGGCCAAAACATGCCTTTTAAATTCCTTATATTAATTATCATGTGCAAACTCATTTTGTTCACTCAGCTGTTTTCCTGTTTTTTTTTTTTTTTTTTTTTTTTTTAATTGGGGGCAGGGGTGGGGGGTAAATTTCCAGTTCCTCCAACATATTCTAATAAAAACTTTTTGGAGCTCTATTTGTATCTCAGTTTGTTCTCCTATAGTTTGAAGTTCACTTTAGCTATTTTTTGGAGCACATG
Organism: Schistocerca gregaria; assembly: GCF_023897955.1. Lineage (NCBI taxonomy): Eukaryota > Metazoa > Arthropoda > Insecta > Orthoptera > Acrididae > Schistocerca > Schistocerca gregaria. The sequence goes on along the minus strand of NC_064921.1, from coordinate 105,345,327 downwards.
TAAAAACTAGCAAACATGAACTTCGCACAATAGGAAAATATTTGGAGATATTACACAGAGCTCTAAAAACTTTTTATTTGAATGTGTTGGTGGAGAACTTGAGATGTACACTCACAAATAAAAACCTCAGAAAAAACTGGTGAATATACAAAGTGAATTGGCAAACATCAATTATTATTTTTCGAGAAATGTTTTAGCATTTCCAGCTCTGGGATGGGACAGGGCATACGGCAAATTTGACAGAATGGAATGGAACAAAGAGAAGACACATTTTTAAATAATTTATTAGAAGTTATTTACCTTTACCCTATGATAAAACATGTTTGTGAAGCTAGGAAACCCTCATTAATGTTCCTGTGTTATGGCTTGGAACATTTTACATATAAATTAGTTCCTAAGGTACCTTAATCTCTTAGTGCCTGCATGGGGGTATTCTTCCATGTTACAGATGTTATGCATCAATCAAATTGTTTTGTTGTTGTTGTTGTTGTGTTCTTCAGTCCTGAGACTGGTTTGATGCAGCTCTCCATGCTACTCTATCCTGTGCAAGCTTCTTCATCTCCCAGTAGCTACTGCAACCTACATCCTTCTGAATCTGCTTAGCGTAGTCATCTCTTGGTCTCCCTCTACGGTTTTTACCCTCCACGCGGCCCTCCAATACTAAATTGGTGATCCCTAAATTGTTTTAAAATTTTTAATATGTTGCCAAAACTAAGAAATCATCATTGATGTTTTATGTATCATGCTTACTTGCCAGCAATGTTTTATATACTAAGTATTTCAATATTATTTTTTAAATCCATTAGTTTGGGCAGAGGGAACTCTTTAATGCGACAGGCATTTGCACCAAACAAATTTCTTTTAAATCTTAACATAAAGCAACAGCATGCAACTGCAGTATTTGTATAGAACTGTGAAGTGATAGTTTCATCAGGACAACTTGCCCAGTAACTACGACATATGATACTTTATACAATTTTTAATTTAATTGGATAGTTAATTTATAGATAATTAATTTACACGACTTTTTTATTGTAATTACATTACAAAATGATTTATGCTTTGTAAAATAGGGATTAGAACCCAACTGTAATTAATTTTCTTGTCCAACGTATCTGAAGATGGTTAATATTGCCCAAAACCAGTCATTTTGAAATAAAAAAGTGGCAATTGACAGGCAGAAAATTAGCCTATTTAATCAAATCCCAATTAATAAAAGATTGATTACAACTGAGATTAACTACTGGAGATGGTCTGTAGGGGTATTCAGATCGGTACGGGTCAGAAATGAAATCATCAGGAAGTTCAATCAACGATTTTTGGAAGAACAACTCATCTGGTACGGACATATGAAATTGGAACCACCACGAAGGGAGAAAAGAGGGTGACCACCAGCCATATGGACACAATGCTTTACAACTTCACATCTTATTGGACTGCTTCCTGCCATTCTATGACACTGTGCCAAAAATATAAAAGGAAATGATGGCCAAATTTTGTGTTCTTATGTAAGTAAAACACACTGATAGATTCCACTCAAGTCATAGTAATTAAAGTTCCAAGGCAACGAAGAATATGAAAATTTGAAACTTTCAATTGAAAAGTTAGAATGTAACTTAAATCAGTTGTAATTATGAGATGTAAATGTATTGTGCATGTCACTTGAACCTGCATGATAGTGTCACAAAGACTGTATTAAAGTAATTGGTGACCATCTCATCCATAAAAGGACGTTATGAGAAACTACAGAAGGAGTAAGACAAATATCATGTAAATTTAGTATACAAACTATTAATTCACCATAAAAGTTGATACAACATTAGGTAATTGTCAGAGAGCTTAGGCTTTTAGAGAGAGCCCTAGTATACTGGGCAAACATCATTTCTAAGAAGGCTTTCGTATATGCCTTTTTGAGAATCAACTGAACATATGGTATTGTAATCCTAATGGCTGATGATGGATATTGAAATTCATGACAATTTGCATGATTGGTGGCACCACTGTTGAGCTGATGTTATTGTATTATGAAATGAATGAATTAGATAGTTAAGACTACACTACTGAGTGAAAAACTGCCTAGAAGAGATAAGCAATCAATTACCATAAAAACAGATTGGAAAACACATAAAATTGAAGTAAAATATATAAACCCAATAGTCACGTCATAGATGGTGTGGTTTTTTACTTTTTGAAGGCTTACAATACAGTTCATGACTTTCTGTTACTGAATAAGGTATGACACTATATAAAATAGTCAGTCAGGCATGATCTCAGCAGCTTTCTAATAGTATTTTTGGGTGATACAGTTGTGGCTGTGATGTTCAAGAAGAGCTGTGGGTGATCAGCACTTGGTGTAGTGTAGGCAGCTCTCTTTAAGTATGAAACAGATGCCAAACACTGAATACAAACTGAAAAAAAAACTAACTAATTATGCATGCAATATTCTACCACGTTTAGAGGGGAAGAAAAGAAACACCCTTCTACATAACAAAAATATCACAGATGCACCTTTTTCTTGCTAGGGCTCTATGAATGTTTTGATGCTATTGGTGTTCAGAGATGATGTTCAAACTGCTGTGGGGTGACTACTGTTTCAAAGATGTTGCTGAAAAAGTTGTTTTACATCAATGCACAACTGACTTCTGCATACTAATGATGTCAAACGCAATAATTTGATTGTGACATATCTTCTGCCTAAAATACTTTGTGGAGGAATAGAGTATTTAATAAAGAGTGGGAAGAGGCAGGAAAAACTTCTAGGTCAGAGTAGAGTCAGTATTGTTTATTGAGATGGTTGTCAGTACACATTGCTCTAAGCAGATTTTCCATTTACTGGATTCCACTAAACAATTTCTGCACGAAAAAGGAAAACTTTTTCCTCAACTTGATAATCCACAGAGGCTGTTAGATATGTATTTTATTACAGCTGTTGTTCAGCACTTGCAAATGGTAAACATATCATTATAGGGAGTGGACAACTTATTTAAGGTTCAGTGAAGAGCAAGTTTAGCTGGCATAACAAATTAAGACTATTTCAGAAAGGCTATTGAGAATAAAATATATGTTCATTTCAAATGTTTGAAGAAAATCGCTGTAACCCTTCCTGAAGTTTTGACGGAAATGGAAGCTTATTAACATAAAATATCAAACTTGATGTCCGCCTCCTTAGCTGAGTGCTAAGTGCATCTGATTTCGAAGCGACAGGCCTGGGTTTGATTCCCAGCTAGACAGGAAATTTTCTCCACTTTGTGATTGGGTATTGTGTTGTCCTCATCATCATTTCATCATCATTGACACAGAAGTCGCTCAATGTGGTGTCAACTTCATATACTTCCCAGGTGGGGACTCCCGGCCATTAATGCCATACGATCATTTCATTTCATCTAACTTTGCTGGAGAAATACATGGTTTCTCTTCATATCAATGCTGTAAGTTTATGGCTCCCAAAGGTATGGCAAATGTTGGCCCCTGTTATGTAGTACTGGTACATTAAAGTCTTCATTGGAGATTCTAAAAGTAGGCTATTTTCCCTTGGATATATAGCATATGGTACAGAAATCATGTGCAGGCAGAAATCTATAAAACTTAAGGGGAAAGGTGGGGGATAGAAGTAATACTGCTGAGGGGTACTATCTGTCACACACCATAGGACATCTTGTGAAGTATAAGCCCAGGTAAATAACTGAGGTTAGCCATGACAGTGGCATAACAATAGTTCTATGATACTAGAGCAATTTGCAAAATAATACACTTAGTTGTGAAATCCCCAAAACCACAATTTTTACACATCTATGACCAGAGATTTAATTGATTCAATTATGAGTATTTACAATTAAATCTGTCCTTATTTTGTTTCTATTTAACATACTCTATTATTTTCAAGGAAATATTGATAATGTTTGACAAGTATTGTAGTTCCATCAACAGGTCCTTACAAAAATGTTATTATTAGCCGACAATGAATACTGCCCTTTTCATTCAGCCCAAGTTCTTACTTCTGATCAGAAGTTATTTTTGTCTGTGAATCTTGGTTTGTTTCTCCAACACACAATTTAAACAACAGTGAATTAAAGAGTAAGCCAGGGATGCAGATTATCATCAAACTTGTGTTTGTGGTTATTCCAAATCATCCATTAGTCACTGTATGTTACCCCATTTTGTAAGAATTTCAAATACATTATTTTACCTAATCACTCTGAAGGCTTTCTCTTGGGCCAAAATGACACGTAAGTATCCTGGTTCTTCTTTACACTTCTTTCCATACACACAAAATCCAAACTACTTCTCTTTTACCTTTCCATTTCTGAACTAAAACTGATTGTCATCTGATGCCTCTCCAGTTCTCCTTTCTTTCTGTCTGCATTTTGCTCTAGTTAGTGGTTTACTATCATGAGTTGTCAGACTGATCATCCAAGAGATTTTCTGCAATTGTGCCTTCTTCAGTGTTGTAACGTTTCCCTAAAATTGTATTTCATATATTTTTGAAATGAGATTATATAACCTTCTAGTTCCTACCAAAGAGTTTAAAATCATCTCTGCTCATTTGTTTGTGCTCATGTAATTCATGCTCTGTCAAACTTTGACTGGGATTATTGGGCCACATTTTTTCTCATGTAAACTTCCTCCTCCTTCATCACACCCCAGGGAAGTCTTCTTGACTCTACAGACCTGTGATACTCTCCTGCAACCTATCAGTCCTATTTTCTAATTTAACACAAGTTTTTTTTAACTTCAATGCATTCATCTTTCCATATTTGCCAATTTCTACACAATGTTCATACTTCCAACATTTAGCTGCTTGATTCATAGAAAGTTAGCTTTATTTTATCTCTGCATGATAAACTCCTCCCATGGAGTCACTGTCTGGAGTTTCAATGTGAGAAGGGTTTACCTTGAGAATTTTATGTAGATGAAAAATACTTTCAGTGTAATTGTGAAAAAGAGTGCTTGGTTTAAATTTTGTTGTTTTGAAATATATATTACAGCTGACACAGATACCAAACAATAATAACAGCACTGGCAAGTGATTGTTGCTGAAACAACTGGAACTAAACTTTTATGTTATGCACTATCCATTCATTCATACACTTTTCTTTAAAAAATAAAGAGGAACACCATATAACCCATTCACTAAAAAGTACGACATAACTTATCAAACTTTATTATCCGCGATGCTGCAGTTTACTCATATGCTTCAAAAGTAAAATATTGGGATACAGCATGAGATTTTGCACAACTGCAGAAATACAAAGGAGGTTTAGAAGCGATTTTGAATATTCCCTACTTCTTGAAACATTTGTCTTATTTTTCCATAGTACTCTAGCTTTGATGTTAGTAATGGAACTGTGGAATTTGTAAGTTCTAAAAAAAGTTTCTTTTAATGGAAATGATTATACATACAATGAAAGGTAAACTAATTCATGGGAGATGACTGAAGAGTGCGTTGCTCATAAATTCAAGCTGATGTTTTTATGGAATTAGCACCTGGGGATACCAATAACATTGTCCATTGGTCAAATTCAGAAGTATTTTACAATTATACGTGTCTGAAAGCTTTCATGATGAGTTATGAGTGAGACTGAATTTCAAGTTCTTTCTGTTAAGTGACAGTGCTGATGGTGAAAATGAGAATCACAATCCAACTGCAACAGAACACATATTTCTTCAAATAACTGGGTTTAATTTCGTAATGTGATGACTGGATTGCCATTAACAATGATAGTCATGGATGGCTTTGGGATTTAATTTGGAAAATTTGTACACATGATGGTGAACAGAACTGTACACTTTTCCCCCATAGCTGACCAAGTATCAGGAAAAATAACATCTGCGAACCAAAATTCACGAATCAGGAGCCTTCAGGTCCAGAGTCTCTCTACATATATTTTTACAAGTCATCTAGAAAGTAAGATCCTGGCAACAAAATGGGGTAACTACCATTTTGGGCATTTGTAGTTTTAAATGAGAACATACACAATCTTTACTGAATTGTGAGCTGTGTATGAACTGTGGCAAGGTGAACAGGATCCAAGTGGCCACTACATATGAGGTTTGGGCATTTTTTTTATTTTTTGAGTGTGAAGTCATAACTGTAGGAGCAACTGGCCACTGCGAAATCTGTGATGTTCACAGGTGCAAGGAAATTAATGGAACAGTGATTAACAAGGAAAAATGAAGTGGGTAACATCAGAAGTTATGAAATTTGTGGAAATGGTAGTTGCAACAACTACAGAAGCAGACATGTTATGATGACAACACTTTGCCAATTTCTGTTCATTACATCATGAACAGTTTTATATTAAATCATTATAAGCGAAGATGGCTAACTGACATGGTGGTTGTATATAAAAACTAACTTCCTCTTAAAACAAATGTCTCAACAGTTTATATAATAATAGAAATTTTACATGGAAACTTACTTTCCTTCTGACTCTGGCATGTTTGTCATTGAATTGCATTTTTATCTTAATAGGGAATTAGTTTTTATATGTCATCATCATAAAAATCAGCCACCTCCCATTACAATGATTTAATGTAAGACTGTTGTTTAAGTTTATGGAAACTGGTAAAGAGTCACCGTTCACTAATCATACTTATGATTCTGACAGGCAAGTGGTTTAGAAAATTAACAAAGTCTACTTTTTATAATATGAGCATTTATTTGGAATTACCCTTATCCTTTGGGGACACTTGTTTTGACTCCACTTCTGGTTTATGGTGATCTTGTGCATAGGAAGATGATTCTGTTGTACATTCCTCTGGTATTCTGGGGGGCCTGTGCGACTGGGAAGTTGCTGAGTGTTGCATTTTCATGCTCTTTTCACTGAATGAATATGGCAGTCCATTAATCTGTTCACTTAGAGAGTCTTGTACAGCAGGTATGCTAGCTGTTGTACCTTCCATGGGTGATACTGGGGTAGATGTTTCCAGATTCACACCCTCTTGAGATGGAGAACTATAATGAAAATTATTAAGGCAGATTTCAACATTATTTTCATTCTGAAATGTCTATAAAGATATGTCAAAATTTGTGCATGACTAAAACAGATTACACACTACTGGTTGCAATAGCATTTCATAAATAATTTTTGCTGTAAAAGAGCTGTCTTAATTGAAGAGAAATGGCACAGTAGCTTGTTTACAGACATAAAATGGCTACTGTCTGATAATACAGGCACATATAAAACTTAGAAAGAACATCTTATGCAAATCTGTCACACACTAAAATATGAGCTGCAAGTTGAGAAATCAAGAAGGAATGCTCAAAAAGCAGCTGACCTATATTTAATTTTATGGACCTCGTTGCAGCACGTCAACCTTCATTAGAGCACCTGAGTTCCACAGATCAAAAATTTAAAAAATAAACACTTGCTGAAACAGACATATTGTATTTGCATTTCCATGATCAATGAACAATGCTAAATATGACTATATATTGACATCTTTATCATAATTTCTCTGCTCCAGCAAGTCAGATGTGGTTGGATATAACCCTATTCCAACTTATCTTGCCCTTTCACAGCTGTTACCTGATGCCAACTAGCATCCTGAACTTTGAAAGCCATAAGGATCTGTTTCTCCAAGGTTTCACAGTGTATCTTGGTATCTTGTGTGGGACATTTCAGTCTCAGTAAGCCTTAGAGGTCCTGTTGAGAGGCATCCTCTTCATGTACCAATACCAATGGATTCATTTCAGCTCCTAGCTGTCACTGAATATCCACATTCTATATTTTATTAACTTCTGCTACCTTTAGGCAAGAAGGGGGGTAATTCATTTCTGTTGCCTGGAGATGCTTTTATTTGAACAAGTAACTCTGACTGCTTCTGGTCCATATATTAGTACAAGTAGGAGGTGGGTTTTATACAGATTGATCTTAGAAGCTTGTAGGAATGTTCCATTCGAAACTATCTGACATAGTACATGGAAGAATTTGGAACCTTTTTGTATTCTGTTTCAAATTTCTTGCCATATGGTGTTTGACGAAACTGCACTACCCACATACTGCAAGTTGCCCTGCATGCCGATGTTCCTATCTTCAATTGTTAGATGGATTGTTGGAATGCTTTTACTCAATGCCAAATTAATTATCTTGGTTTTGCTGATTTTAAGAGCATTTTTGAGGGTTCTTCATGTCAAAGACCTAATTTGGTTTGTACCTACACTTCTATCTCACCTCAAAACACTGTCATTGGCAAAAAGTAAGAGATCAGCTATTTCTTTTAATTGATTTTACAACTTTATCCATTGTTATGATGAAGAGGAGTGGTGAAAGAATTTTCTTCTTGGACTCCATTCTTTGTTTCAACACAATGTGACTTTCCATTTTTGACCTGTATAAAGCTCTTGGTTTCAACATATAATCCTATTTCTCATGCAGTGATGTTACAAGGGATTTTCATACAATTCAGGCAGTCCCACATATGCCTGTGTGGTACATGGTCATGGGCTTTCTCAGTGTCTAAAAAATACTTACATCTTTGCGTGCTTCTCAAAGAGCATTCTTGTGGCAAAAATGAGGCCAGTTGTTGACATTTATTGTTGAAAATCACATTACCCATAATCAAATGTACTTTCTACAACTTTTCTTATTGCCCTGAACAAATTTCTGCACACTTCATGTGAAGTGATACAACATGTATAAGATATTAAAATAAAAAGAGTAGGCAACAAAATAAACATCAAAAGATACAAAGAACAGAAGCTGCAGGTTCGAATATCAACAGTATAAGGAAAAGGACAGATTGCTACTCACTGTAAATGTGACATGTTGAGTTACAGACAGGCACAATGAAAACACTATTGCACATTCAGCGGTTGGTTGAAGTCTTCTTCACATAAGGAAACACACACACAGTCATTCAGACAAGCAAGCACACCTCATGCACACATGACCGCCATCTCTAGCAGCGCAGACCAGAGTGTAACTTTTATGTGGAATGAAAGTAGAAATCTGGAGGGGGCAGAGAGGAGACTGGATAACAGGGTAAGGGTGGAGAAAGAGAAAAGCACTGCCTGACGGAGAATGCAGAGACTAGATGGAGGCGTAACAAGACTGCCACTTGGTGCAGCGATGGGAGGCTGCAGGACAGGGAGTCATGAGGGAGTGGGTAATGGGGAATGTAAAAGGAGAGGAGCAGGGAAGGGAAAAAGACAAGTGGGTGCATTGGCTGAGGATGGTACACAATGAGGGTGAGGGGACAACAATAGGGAGGTGATAAGATAGAGAAGGTGGAAACTGTTGGGTGGAGGGTGTGGGAACAGTAGGTCGAGGCAGGGATAATTTCAGGAGCAAAGAATGTGTTGGACAGGTAACTCCCATCTGCACAGTTCCAAAAAGCTGGTGGTGGAGAAGGGGAGGATCCAGATGCCTCCAGATGGCCTGGGTTGTGAAGCTGCAACTGTAATCAAGTTCAGCTGCATGTTGTGTCATAGAGTTGTTACTCTGCTCTTGGCCACAGTTTGGTGGTGTCACTCATCCTGGTGGACAGTTGGTTGTCAGTCATACCAATATAAAAGGTTGTGTGATGATGATAGCAGGGCTGGTATATGAAATGGCTGACAGGACAAGAATAGTAAGTGCTGTGTGGGTGGATTGGACATGTCTTGCACCTGGGTCTCCCATGGCGTATGATGCCTGTGGATAGGGGTTGGGATTGGGAGTGGCATTGAGATGGACTAGGATGTGGAAGTTAGGTGGGCAAAGGAACATCACTTTACAAGGGGTGGGGAGGACCTTTGGTAGGATGTCCCTTATTTCAGGGCATGAGGGTAGATAATCAAAGACCTGGGATGGTATTGGGTGATGAAGGGGACCCTCCTTTGTAGCTTGTTCTTGAGGGTGGTGTGAGGACTTGGGGTGGGGAGGGGAGGGGGGGTGGGGAATGGCACGGAAGATCTGTTTACAGAGTAGGTCTGGGGGTAGTGCCTGTCTGAGAATATCTTGGCGAAGGCTTCAGCACACTGGTCATGGGAGTTCTTGTCACTATAGGTACACTGTCACTGGTTGGCTTCTGCTTTGAAAGGAGGGTATACATACAAAATCACAGCACAGCCACAGGCACCCACATGGGTACTGTCCTAGGCCAACCAATTTATGGGCTGAGGAGACCTGCCTGACCTCCCAAAACGTCAAGCCCCTAGTCCGGTTCCGGTTCATTGGTAATATTTCCATCACCTGGACTCTGGTCAAGACACTCTATCCTCATGCCTTTATTACCTCAACATCTTCCCTCTACCTGCTTCGCCTGGTCCTACTCAATTTAGCGTGCCACTTCACTGGATCTTGACGTCCTCCTATCTGATGGGTCCATCCACACCTCTGTCAATATTAAATCCACCAACAGCACCTCCATTTTGACAGCTGTAATCCTTTCCACAGTAAAAGATCCATCCCGTACAGCCTGACCACCTGCCGACAGTGTGTCTGCAATAATAAGAACTCTACTGGCCAGTATGCTGAAGGTCTCACCAAGGCTTCATAGTCAGGCACTATGCCCCAGACCTAGTCGGCAAACCGATCTTCTGCCCATTTCCCTACACACCCTCATTTACTCTGCCCCCCCCCCCCCCCCTCAAGAACCAGCTACTACTCCATATTGGAACAATTTAACCACATTCTTCCTCAGGGCTTTGAGTACCTGTCATCATGCTCTGAAATAAGGCACATCCTATGAAATACCCTTTCCACCTCTCCTAAACCGTGTTCCATCACCCATCTAAGACCATCCCCATGTCACTCCCAATCCCAACCCCTTGCCACAGGGATCATAACCCTGTAGAAGACCCAGGTGCAAGACTTGCTCAATGCACCCACCCAGCACTTCCTATTCCAGTCTTGTCACAGATTTATCTTAGCCTACCAGAGGCTGTGTCACCTGTGAAAGCAGCCACATTATATACCAGCTCTGCTACAACCACTCCACAGCCTTTTTATATTGGTGTGACTACCAACCAGCTGTCCATCACGATGAATGACCACCATCAAACCGTGGCCAAAACCAAAGTAGACCACCCTGTGGCACAACAAGCAGTTGACATAACATGCTTGATTTCAATCTTTTCGGAACCATGCAGATGGAAGTTACCTGTCTAACACATTCTCCACTTGTGAAATTATCCTGGCCTCAGCCTATGGTAACCTAGTGTCCCCACACCCTCCACCTAACAGTTTCCATTCCTCTATATTATCACCTCCTCCTTATTCAAGTCCCCCTCACCCTCACTGTGTATCACTTTCAGCCACCTCACCTACCCGTCTTTTTTGCCTTCCCTGATCCTCTTCTTTTATACTCCCCATCCCCCCCCCCCTTTCCCTAACACTCTGCCCCCACAACCTCCTGTTGTTGTGCCCAATGGCAATCTTGTTATACCTTCAATTAGTCCCTGGACAGTGCCCTTCCCTCTTACCACCTGTATCCTACTATCCCTTCCCCCTCCCTGTCCCCTCCAGATTACTGCTTTTGTTTACCTGACAGTTATCTTCCAGTCATGTGTGCATGAGGTGTGCTTGCTTGTGTGAATGTATGTGTGTATGTGATTCCTTTTCTGATTAATGCTTTGGCCAAAAGTTAAATGTGTAATACTCTTTTTGTTGTGCAAGTCTGACCTCAATGTGTCATCTTTATGGTGGATAGCAAGCTATCCTTTACTTTATATTGTTAAAAGATACAAAGATATCAAGAAAGTATTACATCACAGAACATTTGCCTCAAAAGGAATAAAAGGATGTTGGAGAAATTTGAGAAAGATTTGGTGGACTAAATACACATGTCTTAGGCTAAAAATCATAAATTTTGAAAAAACATTTTTTCACAACATCCATTTATTGAGCACAATAGCAAGGTACAGGAGGCACTTAAAATAATCTCTCATCACTGATAAAAAAAATTACAGCTAATGACACAGAACAGTATTTTAAACTCAATAAATTTTTTATTAATGATGTACATTCTGCATACATGATAAAGGCAATCATTCAATAAAAGCCTTCACAAATTCTTTAAAATAATTTTTTTTAAGTGGACCTATCTCCACGTTAAGAATGTTCTTGTCTTTCAGCTTGGATATACAGTTTCATTCCCACAGGTTGAGGAGTCTGAAAATATACTTTTAGTAAGTGATAATGTAATTGATCAAAATAATTTCTCCTGAATAATACTATCTTGCTGTAAAAAGATGATTTCATTTACTACTCTTATAAAGAATATCCTTGTAGATAGAACTGAACATGTCACGCAAACAGAACTAATTCAACAGATGTAATGGTAATTTGGCTCTGAGCATTATGGGACTTCACTTCTGAGGTCATCAGTCCCCTGGTAATTTCAGGGGTACCAGTGGGACGTGTGGTATGATAGTTACTGTTTATTATATATTGGAAGCCCCATAAGGCTGTTCTCAGATAATGCACGTGTATAATAAGGCAGCAACTCCAAACTACGGTTATGTGAGTGCGAGGGCACACGTCTCATTATGTTATGCATTATGGTTTGTTCCCATTCCATTCATGTATGGACTGGGGAATGAGTGACTGCTTAAATGCCTCTTTGCATGCTGCGATTAGTCTAATCTGTTCTTCATGGCCTCTACACAAGCAGTACGCATCATGCAGTAATATTCTCCTCCTTCTCACTCAGTAATGGTTAATGATACTTTCTAAGTAGATTATCACAGTATAGATCGTATCTGTCTTCAGGTTTTTTAAAATGTTTTACTGGCATTCTCTCATGTGTTAGACAATCTATCACTACCTGTGCTACTGTTCTTTACATACAGTCAGTATCCTCTATCAGACGTATCTGGCATAGCCCCCACACACTCAAGCAGTAGTCTAGACTTGGTTGCATGAGTGTTTGTAGATCAAGTGGATTTTCCCAGTACCCTACCAATGAACCAATGTCTGCTGCCTGTTTTACTTACAACTGAGCATCATTCATTTCAACACCCCAAATTGTTACACCCAGGTATTTATATGAGCCGACTGATACCAATTGTGATTGTTATTTTTTTTTGTCACATGTAACTAAATTTCTGCATTTTCTTAAGCGCAAAAATGTAAATTTCTTAACAGTTAAAGCACATTGATAATTTTATCAAGATCAGTATAAATATTTGTGCAACATTTTTTTAGATGGTATTTCATCACCAATAATTTGATTATCATCAGAAATTTTGAGGTTACTATTAATATTGGCTGCTAGGTCATTACTATAACAAATGAAAAGCAAGGATTCCAGCAAACTTCCATGAGCCACCCCTGAAGTTACTTTTACAGCTGTTGACTTCTCTCCATCCAAGATAATGTGCTGCGTCCTCCCTATAAGCCTCACTCCAGCAGTCAGAAATTTTGTTTGATACTTCACATGATTGCACTTAAATTTGCAAGTGTTGTGGTATTGATCAAATACTTCTTGGAAGTCAGGAAATGCTGATTGCCCTGATCTGTGGCTTCACGAAGCCATGTGACAAAAATGCAAGTTGCGTTTGACATGATCAATGTTTTTGAAATCCATGCTCACTGGTGACACCTCATTTGAGTTCGACATGACCAGGGTTTTTGACATCCATGCTGATCAGAGATACCTCATTATGTTTGAGCCCAAAATATATTATACGATTCTATGAATATAATAGAAAGAAACATTCCACATGGGAAAAATATATTAAAAAACAAAGATGCTGTGACTTACCAAACGAGAAAGCGCTGGTAGATAGACACAATAAAAAAACACACAAACACACACACAAATTTCATCAGGAAAGTTTTTAGCAAACAGAACACACAGCATGTTGTTATCAATGGAGAGACGTCTACAGGCATTAAAGTAACCTCTGGAGTGCCACAGGGGAGTGTTATGGGACCATTGCTTTTCACAATATATATAAATGACCTAGTAGATAGTGTCGGAAGTTCCATGGGGCTTTTTGCGGATGATGCTGTAGAATACAGAGAAGTTGCAGCATTAGAAAATTGTAGTGAAATGCAGGAAGATCCTCAGCGGATAGGCACTTGGTGCAGGGAGTCACAACTGACCCTTAACATAGACAAATGTAATGTATTGCGAATACATAGAAAGAAGGATCCTTTATTGTATGATTATATGATAGCGGAACAAACACTGGTAGCAGTTACTTCTGTAAAATATCTGGAAGTATGCGTGTGGAACGATTTGAAGTGGAATGATCATATAAAATTAATTGTTGGTAAGGCGGGTACCAGGTTGAGACTCATTGGGAGAGTCCTTAGAAAATGTAGTCCATCAACAAAGGAGGTGGCTTACAAAACACTCGTTCGACCTATACTTGAGTATCGCTCATCAGTGTGGGATCCGTACCAGATCGGGTTGACGGAGGAGATAGGGAAGATCCAAAGAAGAGCGGCGCGTTTCGTCACAGGGTTATATGGTAACCGTGATAGCGTTACGGAGATGTTTAACAAACTCAAGTGGCAGACTCTGCAAGAGAGGCGCTCTGCATTGCGGTGTAGCTTGCTCGCCAGGTTTCGAGAGGGTGCGTTTCTGGATGAGGTATCGACTATATTGCTTCCCCCTACTTATACAAATGTAAAATTAGAGAGATTAGAGCACACACGGAGGCTTTCAGACAGTCGTTCTTCCCGCGAACCATACGCGACTGAAACAGAAAAGGGAGGTAATGACAGTGGCACGTAAAGTGCCCTTCGCCAAACACCATTGGGTGGCTTGCAGAGTATAAATGTAGATGTAGAAAGAGGGAAGGAGAGGGAAAGTCGAAAGGATGTGGGTTTTACGGGAGAGGGTAAGGAGTCATTCCAATCCTGGGAGCGGAAGCACTTACCTTAGGGGGAAAAAGGTCAGGTACACACACACACACACACACACACACACACACACACACACACACACACACACACACACACACACACACACACACACACACAGAGAGAGAGAGGCAGACATGTGTAAAGGTAAAGAGTTTGGGAAGAGATGTGTGCCTCTGTACTTCTGCCTTGACTGACATCTCTGTCCAAACTCTTTGCCTTTACATATGTCTGCCTGTGACTATATATATATCTTTGTGTGTGTGTGTGTGTGTGTGTGTGTGTGTGTGTGTGTGTGTGGGCGCGCGCGAGCGAGTGTATACCTGTCCCTTTTTCCCCCTAAGGTAAGTCTTTCCGCTCCCAAGATTGAAATGACTCCTTATCCTCTCCCTTAAAACCCACATCCTTTCGTCTTTCCCTCTCCTTCCCTCTTTTCTGATGAAGCAACCATGGGTTGCGAAAGCTTGAAATTTGTGTGTGTGTTTTTTATTGTGTCTATCTAACAGCGCTTTCTCGTTTGGTAAGTCACAGCATCTTTGTTTCTTATTATACGATTCTATAGCAGACAGATGTCACTGATAGGTTTGTGGATCACTTCTGCTATCCTCCTTGTTGACATGGGTAACCGGTGCTCTTTTCCAAATATTGGACATACTTTTTGTTCTAGACATCTAACAAATATTACAGTTAAAGAACGGCTCGCTCAGTCACAAATTCTGTATAGAATCTGAGAGAGATTCTATCAGGCCCTGGAGCCTTGTATAGTTCTAGCAATTTCTCAACATCATTGCCACTAATATCTATGTCACTCATCTTTGGAATAGTGCCAGAATTAAACTGGTGCAGTACTTCTTTTTGTTCCAGACATCAAACAAATTTTACAGTTAAAGAATGGCTAGCTTAGTCACAAATTCTGTACAGAATCTGAGAGGGATTCTATCGGGTCCTGGAGCCTTGTATAGTTCTAGCAATTTCTCAACCTCATTGCCATTACTATCTATGTCACTCATCTTTGGAATGGTGCCAGTATTAAACTGGTGCAGTGCTTCTGATGTCCTTTTGTAAAAGAACATTGGAAAAGAGACTTTGATGTTTTTGGTTTTATTCGGCTACCATCACAGTTCCTGTGTTGTCTGTGAGTGTTTGGACACTCACTTTTGTAGCTTTATATATGACCACAATTCTGTTATAGTAGTTGTCAAAGGCATAGTGAATTTCCCTAACAACAGTCAAATGTGTTTCACTTAGTATCTCTCTATCAATTGCCCTTGCACTCTGATAATAATTCTTTTTACAAATGCCACATAATCACTTATACCAGTTTTAATGTGGCTATTCTCAAAGAGGTCTGGTCTATTTGTTGCCATTAGATATAATATATTTTCATCACAAGTAGGCTCCAAACTATTTGTTCCACATACTTTTCAAAGAAAGCATTCAATAGGTATTTTTTTTTTCAGGATGCCTTGTCATGTACACCACTTACAAAACTTAATTACAGAACTATAGTTTATTCTGGAATGCTTAAAGTCATCTCGACTGGGGAATTTACATACAAAAGTTTCCATGGGTAAGTCTTGTGGTTGACAGAAGGACCTAATTATATGTTTATGTTCACCCTTGAAACAATCTTTTCCAAACTATCTTGCTTGGAGCCTTCACTTTTTATCTCAATGGATTTGAGTTTTTGTCACCTATAAGGAATACACCACCTTCATTTTCTGTGTGTCTAAGGTTTTGTTTGTGTAAATGATCCAGTTACGATTTTTTTTCTGCTTCATGTTTTCAATTCTGTACTCAAAAAACCACAGACACATTACATTCCGTTGTAACAGCGACCGGAAAAATCGCGAGGTTGATGTGACAGAAAATGCGGCGGGACCCGCGGAGCGGCCCGCGAACAACAACACAACGGAGAGGACGGACACGACCAACGAAGGACCTTACGACAACTACAAGAACGAGACAACAGAGTCAAGAAAACCTAACTAGACAACCACGTCCACTTGTAAACAAAACATGAAAGTAAATACGCTGTCTAAAGCGGGGCGATATGTCCAGAGACGTACACAATGTTAGACTGACTCGCTGAGCGAGAGGCAGGCTCTTAAGTAGTCTATCGGGGATGCCGCTATTGGCCGCTGCAACCACATGTTCAACAGTGGCGCCCTCGCGCTAAATGCGGGCAAGGAGGTGCGCGCCGCCACAGCTTACGGTGCGATGATGCAGAGACCTCTAGGGGTCTTTGAAGTCCATGAGGTATGGCGGGGATTCAAATTCTGCAGCGCGCAGTACCAGACATTCGAGGATACTACATGGGCCGAAAGACTGTAGGCATCCCACTATAAGGCAGAAGTTCTCCAATTTTACTGTAATGATATTACATGATATATATATATTTTCTTCATTTATGCTGTAACATGAGCTCTCAGAATTTTGTGAGGAAGTTTCTCCAAAACGCACACTGTGCTTTTTTCCAGCATCTTTGCCAGTAGTCTTGTGAACTTTCCTGCGACATTCTCATGCTGAATAAGCACACAACTTCTCTTTTAACTGCCACTGTCTTAAATGAGTCCAATATCATACGTTATAGACCATCAAACAATACTCAAGAACTGCACATAAAAGATTTTGTATATGACTACTTCAATGTTTGAATTACACTTCCTTAGACCTCTTTAAACAAATTGTGAGCTGGCACTTGTCTTACCCATGACTAAACTGATGTGATTATCCAAACTGATACTCTGGTCAACTGTGACTGATCACTGATCACATAGTGAAATTATAGCAAATTTTTCAGCTTAACTGAGGTGATCCTGTGCCCTGGTGGAACTGCCAAAGATGTGCCATCCCCCCTCCCCACATCTGTAAAACTAATTTCTGCAATTAGAAAAAATAAAAATAAAAAAATAATTTGCAAATTTTATAATTTTTTGTGGAAGATGTAATAAAAATGGAGTAATATTTCCAAATATTACTTAAATGAACTAAGATGATGAAAAATATTGTACACAAAAATTAAATGTATTATTGTAAATAAATTACAAATTGTATAAACTTTTTAAACATAAAGAATTTAAACCAAAATCTATACCTTATCATTTATGTTAATTATTGATTATTGTTTTATAATCACATATAATAAAGAACAAATTTTATTTGGTTCTTAATAAGTTGTTGATCAGAAATTTAAAAAAAATAGGTCAGAATTATGAGCCAAGTAAATATTCCATTCCATCGAGAATTGGGTTTTTATTATAATTTTACTATTTCCTTGCTTGGAGCTTAGTTGATTACATCAATGAAGTAGAGTTTAGTTACTGTGTTGTATCCTATCGACAAACTAACAGCTTTGATGCATACTCCACCTTAATTAGAGTGTATCATCTTTAATTTGCTGACACTGTGTTCACAAGAGTAGCAGAGTATAGATGGCTATAGACACAATAACTAAAAAAACTCCCATATTATTATATATCAGCCACAGAATGCTTATTCTTGACTTTGTCACAGCACCCACTCTCTGAAGTTGGGGATCATATGATACTGTACCTTATATGGTACCAGCATGTGTTTCCATTTGTGGGCCAAGGGAAAGGCTACTTCTTGTAGGCAAAAGATGGGAACACCGTGGGGCAGGAGAATGCACATACTCCTTCCTGTTAATTCTTAAACCGTCTTCCATTTCCTCTTTTTTATTTTTCCTTTCAGGCCAGTTTTTGTGCCCCTAGCTTCATCTGTGAAGAGCCTCGTACACCCACAGAAACTATTAACTTGTCTCCAAGACTTAGATAAAGCATGATACAGAATGCCCGAAGTTTTGGATGCAGGGTCCTAAGCTGTTAGTCAGTGTGGTGAGTTGAAATCTATAATTTTTTTTGGAGAGAGAGAGAGAGAGAGAGAGAGAGAGAGAGAGAGAGAGAGAGAGAGAGAGAGAGGGGTGGGGGAGGGGGGAGGGAGGGAGGGAGGGAGAGAGAGGGGGGGAGGGAGGGAGGGAGAGAGAGGGGGAGGGGGGAGGGGGGAGAGAGAGGGGGGGAGGGAGGGAGGGAGAGGGGGGAGGGAGGGAGGGAGGGAGAGGGGGGAGGGTGGGAGGGAGGAGGGTGGGAGTGGGGAGGGAGGGAGGGAGGGAGGGAGGGAGGGAGGGAGAGAGAGGAGAGAGAGAGAGGGAGGGAGGGAGGGGAGGGGGAGAGAGAGGGAGGGATGGAGGGGGGGAGGGAGGGAGGGGAGGGGAGGGGAGGGGGGAGGGGGAGGGGGAGGGGGAGGGAGAGAGAGAGAGAGAGAGAGAGCGAGGAGAGAGAGAGAGAGAGAGAACTGTCCAATAGTGGATTACCATCATGCTGGAAAAAGCATTATTTTTCAAGGAAGAACAGTGTTAAAATAGATAAGTAACCTTAAAAGTCACATTCATGACAAGTTCCGCAGACATTCTGTACCAGGCGACATCATAAGCTGTTTTCAAATGAAAAAATGCATCTATATGATGATGCTCACACAGAAAAGATTTTTACGGATGCTTCTGGTAAGACCAAGTCATCCATTGAGGAAAGATTGTATCTGAATGAACTGATTGTGACCCAAAAGGTTCTAGAAATCAAGAATACATAGAAGGTAATTAATACTCTCAAAAATGCTTTATGAAAACCATCTGGATTGGTACACATTGTACTAAGTTTCGGCATACCTGTATCGAGGTGCTTTACTTGGAGCAGATTTTGTGGACATTAAGGAATACTTTATTTTTAGAATAGACAGCAGAAATGTCATACTATGTTTGATTCAAACCGGGTTGTCGCACATACCAGAAATATGGCAAATTCCAATTTACGTGAAGAGGAACAACATTGGTTTTACACACTATATCAATGTTCAGTTTTTGATTCTCCAAAACTAAATAGGACTGTAGTGTTGGTCTATATGCGGATGAGGTATAAATACTAAAAACATACTCCATGACTGCTTGAACCATAATATAATGGTTGTTCGCAAATGCACTATCTGATCAAAAGTATCAGGAAACTGATACGTAATGTGGAACTGACCACTACCTGTTGCAAGAGGCACACCTGTCCATATAAAAAGAGGCAGGAAAGAATGTGGTGTCAGTAGTAAAACAGTAATATCAGAATGGGTCCGTCACGAGAGCTCAGTGACTTTGAACATATAACGATCATTGGCTGTCACGTGAACAACAAATTCTTTTGGGATATTTCAACCCTTCTAAAGCTGCCCAAGTCAAGTGTGGATCATGTGACTGTTAAGAGGAAAAGTGAATGGCCAATCACAGCTACACTAGACCTATTTACTGACAGACATGGACCATTAGGCATTGCGGAGGGTAGTCATAAAAACCTACACCACATCAGTGGAAGGAATCAGTTGTGAGTTACAAAGCACTACCAATAGGATACACGAGTTGGTCAGCTCCTCATAAGCTGCACATTTCTTTAGTGAATACTAAGTGATCTTTGACATGCTATACCAGGTGGCTATAATTAATTGGCAGCTACTAACAGAGGTTCAGTGTGGACTGTATGGCAGCAAAACTTGGTAGATATTCTAATGCATCCAATTTTAGCTGCCAGGTGCAAATCTAGTTCTGTGAATGCAAGAAAAGCATTCCAGAATGGGACATGGGCAGATGGTCAATCAAGTGAGAAAGGCAATGTTTACTTTATTATTAACTGCCACGTGTAAAATTTGTTCAGTATGAGGACTGGAGACGACAAGATGCTGTACAGCACCAGATTTGCACCTGGTGGTAAAAATTGTAACTAATTTTTTCCGGAATAAATTGGTTCCACATTAACCCATTAGCATACCTACCAAGTTTCACTGCCATATGTTAATTTTAGCTTGCACTGGACAGTCGATGACTAGATACAATTGATTTCAAGTGATGAATCATGCTATTCCAAGAGGCAATCTGATGGTCTGGGTTTGGTGAATTCCTGGATTATGTTATCTGTCGTAGTACCGACTGTGTAGTACCAACAATGAAGTGTGGGGACATGGATTTTAGTGGTTAGGGTGTCATCCCGTTATTATGATTAAGAAAATGCTAAATCCAAGATAATAGAACACATTTTACAGCCTTGTGTACTGCATGTAGTAGAGGTACAGTTTGGGGAAGATGACTAATTGTATCAGCATGACAATGCATCTCTCACAAAGCAGCATATATGAGGCAATGGTTTGTAGGCAATAATGTTTCTGAAATGGACTGACCAACCCAAAGTCCTGACCTGAATCAACAGAACACCTTTGGGGTCAGTCAGAATGTCGACTTCGTTCCAGGCCTCAGTGCTCGACATCACTACCTTCTCTGGTTTTAGCTCTTGAGGAAGAATATGCTGTTGTTCTGCAACAGACATTCAGATACTTCACTGAATGTGCCCCACCAGCATGGCATCATAAAGGCAAAAGATGGATACACCCCATATAAATGTCCTCCATTAGGTATGGTTGGTTGGTCGGTTCGGGGAGGGGGTGGAACAGCGAGTTCATCGGTCCAATCAGATTAGGGCAGGATGGGGGAAGGTAGTCGGCTGTGCCCTTTTGAAAGAACTATGGAACCATCCAGCATTTACCTGAAGTGATTTAGAGAAATTACAGAAAACCTAAATCAGAATGGCCAGACGTAGGTGAGAGTGCTAAACACTGCGCCACCTCGTTTGGTCCTGATGGGCATTCAGATACTTTCCATCAGATAATACAGTCCTTCACTATTATAGTAAGACTTTATATTTTACCTCAGCCTGAAATCATCACTACCTACTCTCATGCTTATTTTGATGGCTATAACATAATTGGATGGATAAGAATTCTACTCACTAACTGGTTGCAGGAGAACACATACATAAAAGTTACAGAAATGTGCAAGCTCTCAGAGCCAATGGCTCCTTCTGGAAGAAGAGTTGAAGGTGAAGGAAGGTGGATGAGGAAAAGGACTGATGAGGTTTAGAAGATGAGGAGAGTTATGGAAATGCCATGTAGAACCCCAGGTCAGGGAGACTTACTGGACAGGCTGGGACTGACTGTTGGGGACTGAATCAAACAAGATTTGAAAACTTGAAGCTTATAGGTGGAAGATAGGATAGTAAGAAAGACAGGGATTATTGTCAAAAGATTGTGAAAGAATTAATGAGAGTGGAAAGCTAACTGCATTATATTTTGTAGACTGGCGAGGGGGTTGTGGTAAGGAATCAACAGATCAGAAAATAAAAGATATAGAAAACTAGAAGGGAGCAAAGGAAAGGCATAGTTACTGAAAAGAAATGCTGAGACTGAAGAAATTATCATAAATTTAGGCCAGGTAGGCAGCAATAACTAGGACAGGTTGTAATGCAAATTCCAACCCGCAGAATTCTGAGAAGCTGGTGTCAGGGGGAGAGTTCAGATTTTCATTAATTTCTTCGCTCCCTTCTATTTTTCTCTATCTTTTATTTTCTGACCCCCCACCCCCTTATATACCATGTATAATCCAGTTTGCTTTATGCTCTTATTAACTCTTGCATAGTGTTTTGTCACTATTCTCTACCTTGCTTATTATCCCACGTCTAAGCTCTCAGGTTTTAAAACATCCTCTGGTGCAGACCCTAACAGTCAGTCTTTCCTTCTCATCCCATCCAGGAAGACTCTCCTGGCATGGGGTTTGAATGACTTAACCATAATTTTCCCCATTTTGTAAACCTCGCCAGTTTTTTCTTTAACCCTCTTCCTTCCTCTTCAACCGTTCTTCCAGAAGGAGCCACTGGCTCCAGAAGCTTGCACATTCCCATGTCTTTTTATTTTTATATATAAACAAAGATGCTGTGACTTACCAAACGAGAAGGCGCTGGTAGATAGACACAATAAAAAACACACATACAAATTTCAAGCTCTCGCAACCCAAGGTTGCTTCATCAGGAAAGAGGGAAGGAGAGGGAAAGACGAAAGGATGTGAGTCTTAAGGGAGAGGGTGAGGAGTCATTCCAATCCCGGGAGCGGAAAGACTTACCTTAGGGGGAAGAAGGACAGGTATACACTCGCGCACACACACTCATATCCATCCACACATACACAGACACAATAAATGTCTGCTTGTGTCTGTGTATGTGCGGATGGATATGAGTGTGTGTGCCTGGGTAGCTCAGTTGGTAGAGCACTTGCTCGCATAAGGCAAAGGTCCCGTGTTCGAGTCTCGGCCCGGCACACAGTTTTAATCTGCCAGGAAGTTTCATTTAAGTGAGGTCTTTATCTAGGGCATGTCACAATCTGTCCCTGAAGATACCCCGACTGTTGGCACTTAGTCCACCATTTTCTTGCCACAGATTTTTCCATCTTGTGTTATCTACATTACTTCATCATCACTGCTATTTGCCGTTATTACATTTGTTGTTACCTTATTAATGGTATATATTATTAGGCTTGTATATTCTTTACCATCCCACGTATCTTCAATTTACACTGACGACAGACATAGCAGAGCCTTATGCCTGACACCGTGTGCCCACTGGCGGCCACTGCAGAGCCTCATGCCTGATGCTCTAGGATGGGGGTAAAACAGCCATTACCACGCATGTGTCAGTCAATATGTTAATTTCCTACTGCCGTCCATGCCATTTTTCATCTTCCTCCAACTTTTTTACTGTACCCACGCTTTTCCACATGTGAAATTTATTCCCTATCTCCTCTTAGCTTCCAGTTGTTCCCATATGTTTCCCTACTTTGTGTTCTCATCTGTAATATTTTTGCGCCTCTCTTTCTGTACGTACTTAGTATAATCCAGTCACATTTCCGATATTCATGTTCTTCCTTTTTCCTAAATGATCTAGCAAAATAATATAAGTTATTTGTTATCACCTCCCGAGTCATCTGCATCATATTCTTGTAAAAAGAGTCACTTAGGCCAACAATAAAATTTATCAACATGACTCAAGTGATCACTTGTTATATTAATGGTAGTCATATATTTCCTACACCTTTAATCACTCTAATAGGAATTGTTCGAACAATGAAATGCAGGCTGGAACAATGATAATATCATGGAAATAACATGTAGCAACTATCCTTTTTTTGTAATATTGTTAATAAGAATTTTTGAGTGTTGTGTGCAAATGTAAGATAAATTCATTCAGAAAGCAAGCATGTGTGAAGATCTTTTGCATTGCTTTTGCTTTGGTTTCAATTAGTTGTAGGATTCAATTAGTCGCAGGATTTGCTGACATGTTGTTTGCATTTATTTTGTTCAGCTAAATAAAGTTCTCGGGCCAAGTGACAAGCCTGGGAAAAGTACCAGTCATCCTTGTTTGTATTAAGTCATTAAAAACAAATCATGATGTATTTTGAATATTTCCTGCCTTATAAGTCAGTAAATAGATATATCTAACTTCAGTTCATAAGAGTCACTGTTTTGATGTTATACAAGGCGCCTCTCCAAAGGGGTTTACACTGTCTGAGCTTTAAAAACTGAGGAGGTATATTTGCTTGGCGTGACAGGGACTCAGCAAGTCGTTGGGAGTCCCCTAGAGAAATATTGAGCTATACTACCTCTATAGCTGCCCACAATTGTGAAAGTGTTCCAGTGCATGGTTTCATGCACTAATTGACTTCTCAGTTATGTCCCATTAATGTTCTATGGGATTCATGATGAGCAATCTGACTGGCCAAACCATTCGCTCCAATTGTCCAGAATGTTCTTCACGCAAACCATGAACACCTGTGTTCCGGTGATATGGCACACTGTCATCCATAAAAGTTTCATCATTGTTTAGGAACATGAAGTCCATGCAAGACTGCAAGTGGTCTCCAAGAAATCAAACATACTCACTTTCAGCCAGTGATCTGTTCAGTTGGACTAGAGAACACAGTCCGTTCCACATAAACACAGCCCACACTATAATGGAGCCACCATTAGTTTCCACAGTACCTTGACGACGACCTGGGTCCTTGGTTTGAGGGGTCTGTGTCACACATTCTGCATACTTCCCACATTGATTTCCGCTGTTACCAGGTGTACCGGTATGAAATGAGCGTTACCATAGAAATGTGTTGATAGGGAACATTTGTTGTGAACGAGCTCCAATTTTTGTTTGTTTGGTTGGTATGACATCTGTTAAAGATATTTAGTTTACATCAAGTCATGGAACAATCATCATCATATGTTTTCATCGTGTTAACAATGTCAAATTTTGTACCAGAAATTGATGAATTGCGCAAAGCATCATTTTTTTGTTTTTATTTGGGGGGTGGGGGGGGGGGGGGGGGAAAGAGGGTGCTGCAGAGTCGCATTGAATGCTTGTCGAGGCATATACTCTATCAGAAGCAATATGCAAAAGATGGTGTTAATGGTTCAGAAATAATGATTTTGATGTAAGAAATGAAGAACATGGAAAACCATCAAAAAAGTTTGAAGACGCCGAATTGCAAACAATATTGGAAGATGATGATACTTTGAGTCAGAAGCAAATGGCAGCAATGCTAAATGTTGCACAACAAACAATTTCTGACAGTTTGAAAGCTATGAGAAAGATCCAAAAGTGTGCAAAACGGGTGTCACATGAATTGAGTGAAAGACAGATGGAAAACCAAAAAACCATTTGTCAAATTTTGCTTCAAAGACATGAAAGAAAATCAATTTTGCATTGTGTTGTTACTGGTGATGCAAAATGGATTTATTTTAAGAATCCTAAACGGGAAAAATCATGGGTTAATCCGGGACAACCATCAATATTGACTGCAAAACCAGATCGATTCGGCAAGAAGACAATGCTCTGTGTTTGGTGGGATCAGAAAGGTGTGGTGTATCATGAGCTTCTAAAACCCAGTGAAACTGCGAATACTAATCGCTACAGACAACAAATGATCAATTTGAACTATGTATTGATTGAAGAAAGACCAGAATGGGCCAGAAGACATGGCAAAGTAACTTTTTTACACGACTATGCACCTGCACACAAAGCAAAACAGGTTCCGGATACAATCAAAACACTTGGCTGGGAGCTGCTACCCCACCCGCCGTATCCACCAGACTTGGTCCCTTCCGACTACCATTTGTCTTCATCAATGGGACATGCATTGGCTGAGGAACACTTAGATTCCTACGAAGAAGTCGAAAATTGGGTGTCTGATTGGTTTGCTTCCAAAGATGAACATTTCTATTGGTGTGGTGTCCACAAATTGCTAGAAAGGTGGCCAAAATGTATAGAAAGCAGTGATGAGTACTTTGAATAAAATCTTTTTACTTTTCAATTCAAAATTAGTGTTTCATTTTCACAAAAAAACGCTCATTTCATACCGGTACACCTGGTATTTCACACAGTGTTGCTTGTCTGTCAGCAATGACAACTATGCAAATGCCACTGCTATTGGTCATTAAGTGAAGGCTCACTGTGTTGTCCGTGGTAAGAGGTAATGCCTGAAATCTGGTATTCTTGGCACACTCTTGACACTGTGGATCTTGAAATACTGAATTGCCTAATGATTTCCAAATGAAATGTTCTGTGCGTCTAGCTCCAACAACCATTCTGTGCTCAAAATCTGTTAATTCCCTTGTGCATCCATAATCATGTCAGGCAACAATCACCTGAGTCCAAATTAGAGCTCAGCCAATGCACTGCCCTTTTATACTTTGTGTAAGCAATCTACTGCCATCTGTTATGTACATATCGCTATCCCTTGACTTTTGTCACCTCAGTGTAAAGTGCTATTGGAAATGTGAAAACATAAAAGAAGTGCAGAGGTGATGGAGGGCAGAGTTTAATATGGGACCTTCATCACATGTAACAATAATGAAATTACGTGACAAATTTGAGAGGTAAGGAAATGTGTGTGATTTGAAGAAGGGGATGGTGTGGTAGGAAGAAATCATCAGTGGATGAAAGGGAGGTGGACACAGTGGTACAGCCCTCCACAAGAACTGCAACAAAATCCATATACCCAAGCTGCACATGGATCAAGTATGCCATTGCATTTCAAAGCAAGCAAAGTGGAAACCCTTCTCTCCCAGGTTGCTTCACACGATGGATGAGGGCGATCTGGACGGGTGCCTCGAATTTTGTGAATGGATTTGCAACAATGAGTAGCAGACTGATGACATTGTTTGGTCTGATGAGGAGAAGATTAATACTGAATGGAACTGTCAAACAAAATAATTGTGTGCACTGGGCAAGAGATGGAAGAACATACTGTTAATCTTCCTGGGTTATCTGTGAGGTGTGGGAATGTCTGTCAGAACACTTGTAAGGAATTCTTTTTTTTTTTTTTAAAGGAATAGTGACATGTGTAAATTACATTACCATGTTGCAAAAGAGAATTGAAGCTGCTGTTCATCAACTGTACCAAGATGGATTTTTTTCTCCAGTGCACTGTCACATTACCATTGTGATGCTGGCAATTCCTGGATGAAAAATTTGTTGAGAGTTGGGTAGGTTGACAAGGAAGACTTCTTACTGTGGGACACTGTGAAGAATCCTGTCTACACCATGAAGCCACATATGGTGGGTGACATGAGAGAGGCGATTGTTATTGCCTATCAGTTCATTCCAATGGCAACCTTAACGCATTTCAACCTGTTCCGCAACAGTAAAATGTTGTCAATAATATTTAGACCACCTATGTGACTTAAAAATTCAAGTTTTTGTTATTTTTGTTAGTGCTATTAAAGTTCAAAAGATGTAAACCCCTTTGTGGGATAAATTGTATAAAGAGGCACAAACTTATTGAACCAATTTGACTCAGAGGTGAAATCACAGTCATGCATCTGGATATTTTCTGATTATGCTTCTTCAGGAGCATGTACAAAAGAATAACGTGCACTTACTTTGTTGCACATACACACACTGCCACAATCACATCTGAAACGGCAGATAAGAAACCACAGGAGGAGATGCTGACAGGATCTTGTTCCATGAGGACGAAGTGCCTGTTTACTGTCCAGCCAAATACAAAAAATTCTTAAGGATCCTGAATCCAAATTCCACATTTATCTGCTTACAGCTTGTACCTATGTCTGTAATGTTTTTGTCTTCTTGAAAACACATGAAACCCAGTATGAGAGTCATTCTGATTTTCCAAATTCAGGTGTGGGTGCCTAGCAATTCTGAACAACCATCCAAAGGAAGGACATTGTGGATTCTTCACTAAATAGTTTGGAGGATACATTGGTATGTACAGCACTGAAGCACTATTTGAGAGAAGCACTGTTTGAAAAAGCAGGAATTATTATTATCATTTCTGACATATTCAAAGAGACTCTTGTAACAGCAGAGAAAAAAAGAGGATTTTGAAAAAATACACTAACCAAAAATTATTATAAAATTAAAATAAATAATAGAAACATGTTAATATACTGTAAGATGAGTATAAATGGAAAATGTAGAAGTTATTCTGAGACAATAGCAATGACAGTATAAGCACAGGACAGTAATATGAACATACAGGAATACAAAACAGGGCAGACAAATGCAGAAGTCACAGTATTGTATGATTTTTGTTCTGTCTTATGCCTTCCATTATCCATTCTTTCAGCTCATTATGCCTGGTGTTGAGACAGACCACTTTACTTTGGTATCTCATTCTCTGACACTCTATACTCAAAATGCCAACAGTATGTCTTCAATTTAATTAAAAACAAATAGTATAACAGTAGCCCTTACTTGAAAGTAGCTTTTGTCATCAGTTTCTGTTAAGTTACATAAGCTGAATTTCACTATACCTCTGGTTTATGCGGACACGTTTTTTTCTAATTCTTATGAACATTGCTGTAATGTAGAGTATGAGCTAATATACTTGCGCTTAAACTTGCATATTCTATAAGACCATTTTGTAAAACTGTGTGGGCCTAGTATAGTTTGCTCATACAAACTGTGTGCTGAACAAGGCCCGAATAATATTCACTTTCACAAGCAGTGTCCCATAAGCTGTGCACCTGCTATTGGAACACTTGCAGAAACCACTTTTCCTCCTACATTTTCCAGACTTCACAGCAGCTGACAGCATGCAAAGCTAGTGGGAAAAATATATTACAATTTTGGTCTGTGTATCTACAGATTAGTCTCAAATTAAAGATTTTGTTCTTTGAGTTGACTCAACTGTATTATTGGTGATAACTTACAACAGTGACTCCTTTCTCTAGTGTATGCCAGTCTTATATGAACAGCACGAGTCACTACTGAGCATGGAATATCAGCAGATAAGTAATGCCTGGAAGAGGCATTCAGAAAGTCTAGAATGCATACTTGGATAGCTGATACAATATGACTTTGCATGTAAAGACCTTGGGTCAAATTTTGGCTTCTCGATATTGACGTAATGTTTTCTTTGCTACTTTCATACATGTGTACAAAGAACACTAATCTGCTCTGTGTGTGCCAGAGGCAGTGGAGGGATGTGACAGAGTCAGCTCAAGCTTGGTTATTTAATGTTGCCAAAAAGATAAATGAGAACTGTATTTCATTATGTGCACCTTACAATTAAATGCCAAAACCTGCTACTGAGTTAATACTTAAATAAGTAATTTAATCACAGTTGGTATACACTGATATAATGTAGACAATAAAAAACACACAAACAAATTTCAAGCTTTCGCAACCCAAGGTTGCTTCGTCAAAAAAGAGGGAAAGATGAAAGGATGTGAGTTTTAAGGGAGAGGGTAAGGAGTCACTCCAATTCCGGAAGCGGAAGGACTTACCTTGGGGGGGGGGGGGGGGGGGAGGGGGAGAGTGGGGGGGAAGGGACAACTACACACACACACACACACACACACACACACACACACACACACACACACACACACCAAACAAAAGTTACATGCATTATCCTAGCTTCTGGATCAAGTAGTTCTTTCATTGGGGAGCAGAGAATGATAGGTTGCGCAAGGTTAAAAAGGAAGGGTGGCTCATTCTGACTTTTGTATGTGTCTATTTACAGTTCCCTTCATAAGTACTGGCCAGTAATTCTGTTTAATAATTTTCTAACATTTGTACTAACCATACAGTTTAAATGCCAAGAGAAAAGCAGTAATCATACTTCAGACATGTAATTATCTTTGTAGGTGATAGACAGTATTCTTAGTTTGGGTCTAGGAAGAACCTGTATTGCAATGTTGAGTC
Source organism: Schistocerca gregaria (assembly GCF_023897955.1). Classification (NCBI taxonomy): domain Eukaryota; kingdom Metazoa; phylum Arthropoda; class Insecta; order Orthoptera; family Acrididae; genus Schistocerca; species Schistocerca gregaria. The sequence goes on along the minus strand of NC_064921.1, from coordinate 105,315,437 downwards.
AGTGTGTATGTTGGACTTTAACAGAAACCTCTACCCTCAGTTCATTAAGTTTTATAGAAGTGAACAAAATAAACTTCTCAATGACAGCAGCCATTATCATTTCAACAATATGACAGCAACAAATCCTTCTCAGTTTCATTTTGAATTATTCCAAAAACTCAATTAAGATTTACATATTGTCTGTCTGCTTCTGTCTCAGGGATACTTGGCCAACATTTGTTTCACTAGTTTCCTGACATTTTGCCAGCACGAGTAACGGGTAGTGTCAAAGGTTCACCTGCGACTGCTGGTGGCAGAACAGCAATGGAGGGTGAACTTTTGATAATGCCAGCCACTTGTGATGACAAAATATCGGGACAAAAGACTTAACAATACTATTTGATGATGATCATTTCCAATGATTTCAGTACTATTGGTGACAATGCACATAAACAAATTAAAGTAACACGTATAACACGTAGTGGATCTCAACTAAAAGTGTCTGTTACAGTAGTACACCTGAAATGAGTGTGAAGCCATTGAAACTTATTCCATAAAACTGCAAATATGCAGTATGCACTGACAATTCATAAGCTATGAAGTGCCACGAGAAACGTGTGGACTCAACAATAGTATGGATGGCCCTTAACATCAAGAAAACCCTTTCATTAGGATGAAATTTTGACTTCCAATGAATATGTGAGGATGGGTCAGAAAGTAATGCCTCCTGTGCCATAAAAAGATTTAATAATGGACAAACAGCAGCACAATTAGTACAGATCAAAGCCTGATCTGTCCTCTACATAAAACTATGTTCAGCACAGCCACCATGCGCATGTACATATTTGTGCCATAGCTGAGTCCAAGCTTCAAAACCAGTTTGGAAAAATTAAATGTTTTGCTTCTTGACTCATGATTTTAGAGCTATTTTAACATCATCGGTGAAGTGTATGGGGACACTGCAATGCACCTCAGCAATGTGCGGCGTTGAGTGAAGAAATATGGTAATGGACATTGTAGATAAACTGTGCAGTGGCCAGCTGACATCTGCCACAGATGCGAGTTGAGGACATGCTGATGAACTGATGCGAGGAGACAAATGTGTTAAGAGTTCACAATCAACAGCTTTAAAATCATTCTGGAAAAATGGGCCAGGAAGCAAAACCCCAATTTTTTTCAAACTTGTTTTGATGATTGGGTTCAACAACGGTGCAAACACACGGACATTTAAGTTCATAGTATTGTACAAAGGATTGTTCAGGCTACGAACTGCAGCCATTCCATTGTTATACTTTCACTATTGCTTTTCTGTGACACAGGAGGTATTACATTTTGATACATCTCATATTATAATTCACATTGTCTCTCCCAACGACAAATCAAATGGGGAGGGCAGGTGAGACAGATTCAGTTTAGCAAAGAATTCATATGCCCCATCCATCTGCGTCTAGAGTAAATCATATATTTAAGAGTGAGAATGTGTTCTATAAATTTGCACAGCATGCATCTGATAGGGTACCAGCCTGGTATTTGCCAAGTTGGATGTGGGGAAACTGCTTAAAAACCAGATTCAGTTTGCTTGGTTCACCAACCCTTGTCATTAATCTGCTAGGCAGATTCGTTACTGGACAAGCTTGCCTCCCACTACCCCTGATGTAATGCGTTAATGCATAACGGTACCTGGGTAGGTCTTTCATTAATACACTTTGATTTACTGGAATTACTACAAACAAGTTTATGTACATTAATTTCCTAAACTGAAATGTTAGTTCACTTTGAATTTTATTTTTGTGTGATACATGTTCATTGACTTTAAAGTTCTACTTAGCGTCAGTGAAAGTGCTGCAAAAAAAAAATATACCACTTATCAGCAGAAAAAAGTTTAAAAAAAGACATAAGGAAAAAAATGAGTAATTACATGAGTAATGATGGTAACTTTATAATTTTTTTAGTACTAAGATTAAGAATGAGAACTGTTATGTTCCTAGCAAACAAAATTATAGAAAAACCTTATTGTTACAGTGACCACTGAAGGTACTTAAAAGTATAACAGTCCTTTTGTTGTGCCTGTCTGCCACTCAATGTCTCTTCTATATGATGCATAGTAATCTGCTACAGAATTAATTTGATGGGATCTTCAGCTCTTACCTGTCTTTCTTGGAATTTATTTGTGAGCTCTAGTGCAGGCAGACTGGTTACAATGCAAAAATTACAATATTAAAACACAACAGAAGTGCAGTTCCTCCGAATGTGTGCGTACACGCTTTCAGCATCCATTACACAGGGTAACTACAAAAGAAATAAAAAAATCTGAACAACCTATAACTCTGGAAACATATGCACTGCACAAACTGGTTACAATCTGCATTCATACCACTGTGGGACTGATTACTGTGCATGGGAACAGGCTGCAATATCTGTGTACTGAATTAAATTGCTGCAGTTTGGCTAAAGGTTACACTGGATATCTATAATATGAGGTCTGTCCAAAAAATTCTGGAACATTCATAATTTCATGCCAATGGTGAGTTGGAGCGAAATGTAGTTGGCATCCCAGCACATGCCTGTGTTAATGTGTAACTGCTGGAAGTTTCATTGAGTAGAATGTTGTCGCAAAGTTTGCGAATTTCAAAATTGCAGAGTTAGTGCGTCTGCATTAAATTTTTGCACAAAATTTAAGAAAACCTTTACAGAGCCACACCAAATGATGCAGGAAGCCTACAGTGGTGAGTGCTTAAGCCATATTTGGTGTTACAAATGGTTCACACGGATTAAAAATGGCCGTATGGAAATTAAAGATCACTCTCGTTCAGGACGTCTAACAATGATGCTCATGTCAAGAACGTCAAAAAAATTGTGCATGCCAATTGAAGACAGACTGACCGAGAGATTGCAGAAGAATGCAACACTGCAGTTGGATCATGTCATGAAATTCTGACACAGCATCTTGGAAGGCGCCCTGTTGCCACCAAGTTCGTCCAATGGCTCATGAGTGAAGACCAGAAAGACCTTCGCCTCACAATCTGTGAAGAGCTTTTAAATTGCACAAATGAGAATGATATGTTCCTTAAGAGAATCATAACTTGTGATGAGAAGTGCGTCTATGGTTACGCTATTGAGACCAAGGTTCAGCCTTCACAAAGGGTCAGGAAAGATTCCCTGTAAGCAGCAAAAAGCTCATCAGGTAAGGGCAAATGTCAAAGCCATGCTGGTAGTTTTCTTCGACTTTGAAGGATTAGTTCATCACGAATTCATTAACTGATGGTATATCAGGACATGTTGCGACAACTGATGGCTCTTGCATCACGATTACGCACCCATACATTTATCCCTGTTGGTGCGTGATTATTGCAAGGAAAACCGAAATCACTGTGCTGCCTCAACCTCCGTACTCTCCAGTCCTAGCCCCTGCAGAATTGTTTTATTTCAAAGCTGAAAGTCTCACTGAAAGGACAAAGATCTGCAACAATAGACAAGGTAAAAGAAAATCCGCACAAGGCGCTCCATGTGATCTGGCAAGAGGCATACGAACTCTGCTTGCAGAACTGGAAACAGCGTTAGGAGTGGTGTATCAATTGTGGAGCAGAGTGTTTCGACGGGCTGTATATATCAGTTTATATTCTAAGTTATATGCATAGTTAACTATAGGTAAAAATCAAGATTCTTTTGTAGTTACACTGAACTTTTATGACTATATTTTGCTAAGATGTAAAATAGTGTGTTGTTCTTGATTCAGACAGTAATCAAAGGCCTTCCATTATGGAATGAGCGTGGAATTTTTCAAAACTGAACTGGATTACATGACCTAATACACAATTGTCCAGTTTAATGTGGAACATAATCTATTACAGTATCTTTCAATTACATATATATGAAACAATTTTTTCTTGAGGCAACATTTCACCAAGAGTCTGGCAAAGTACCTTAAATTGATTACAATGCAACCACATGAAAATATCTGTCCATTATCAGCCCTATGAACAGGTAATTACAGTATAAATGAGCTCCCTGTTGTTGTTCTCTTCACCCTTTTACGAGATTTAAATCATGCCTAAGTAGTTTCATTCCAGCTACATTAATTGTTTCATTATTAGACACCGCAGTAATATCTGCCTTTGAATATATAGGGTGTCCCACGAGAAATCGTCAATATTCTGAGATATAACAGGAATGATCACAAGAAGTAAAAAAGTCTAGTTAAGATGGGCTCCAAAAATGCTTAACTTAGAGGTATGAGCACTTTATCTTTGATGCTGCAAAACAAACCTTTTCTAGTGCAAGATCTTTGTTTTCCACACATTGGAAGCAGAGAGTATGGACCTAAACATGAAAAAATTGCCCAGTACACCATGAGCTCTAAAATGCATACCTTAGGAGCTAAGAGCCCTTGCTCAGTAGAAGAAATGTGTTTCAAGTAGTGAAGATAAACAAGTGCTGATAGCTCTTAATGTACACATTTTAGAGCCCGTAGTCACTAGACCTTTTTGATTCAAATAATCACTCTACACCTACATAATTCCTGTCATATCCTTGAATACCAACCACTCGTCTGGGGACCCCCTGTATATACACTCTGAGGGAAAAAAGATGCACCACAAAGGAGTTAGGCCTATGCAAATTGGTCACAAATTGATATTAATACAGGTACTGACAGAAAATGGAAACTGTAAACTAAGGTGGCAGATGGGTGAATGTGAGACACTGCAGCGCAATTTCACCACACGGCTGACAAGAATAGTAACTATGCCTTGCGGACAGTTGCAGAAACAATATATGCAGATATCGGCATTTGAGAGAGGACATGTAGTTTGATTCAAAGAAGCCAATTGGAGTGAAAATGTGTCTGGAGACATCCCATACATTGGTGGGATACCAAACTGATTGTCACTCGCCATACGGCCTGACAAGCAAGGGTGATGGTCTGGAGTGCCGTTTCATTTCATAGCAGGACTTTATACCCTGGTATCAAAGTGTCCCCAGTTTACTATCCTTACCAGGTGTGCCATCCTTAAAGAACAGCAGTATGTAGAAGATATTCTAAACCTGATTTATTTCCCTTCATAGCAAGCCATCCTGGACTTTCATTTCCACAAGCTACTGCGTGCCTGCACATGACTACAGTTTCTATTGCTTGCCAGACCCTTTCTTGCCCAGCAAGGTCACTGGATCCCTCCCCAACTGAGAATGCTCGGAGCATTATGGGCAAGGCCATCCAACCAGCTAAGAATTTTAAAGATCTAATGTGCCACTTGGAGAGAATTTGGCACCATATCCCTCAGGAGAACGTCCAACAACTCTATCAATCAATGCCAAGCTGAAGAGCTTGCATAAGGGCCAGCGGAGGACCAATGTATTACAGATTTGCTCAATTTGTGAAGCTCTTTCTCTTGTATAAATCACTCATTTTTCCTAAAACTGGGTTCATTTGTTTGTCTGTACATGAACATCACATCTATCTAATTCTGAACATTTAGATAATTCGTAAATGGCGCATTTTTTCTTTTTTTGTCTTAAGAGTGTGTGTGTTTTTTACATTATCCCTGCAATGTTGCATACCCATCAAATTTGGCTGTATTGACTCCCTTTCTAATTGGCAAGTTTTATTCTCTATCATTTGAGCAAACAAAGCAATCTCAATGGAAGCGATCAGATAAACCGAATGGCAAATATATACTGTAGCCCAGAGTAGCATTTAGGCTGATATAGAATACCTTGGTTCTTCCCAGGAAACCAAGATTTCATCTCTGCGATGATTAGACCTACATTACAGTATCGAACAGTGTGATCAAAGGTATCCAGACACCTGACTGAAAATCACTTCCAAGTTCATGGTGCCCTCCATCTGTAATGCTAGAATTCACTACAGTGTTGGCCAATCCTTAGCCTTGATGACAGCTTCCACTCTCGCAGGCATATGTTCAATCACGTGCTGGAAGGTTTCTTGGGAATGGCATCCCATTCTTCAGAGAATGCTGCACTGAGGAGAGGTATTGATATCAGATGATGAGGGCTGGCACAAAGTTGGCATTCCAAAATATCCCAAAGATGTTCTATAGGATGCAGGTCAGGGCTCTGTGCAGGCCAGTTCATTACAAGGATGTTACTGTAGTGTAACCACTCACCACAGGCCATGTATTATGAACAGGTGCTCGATCATGTTGAAAGATGTAATTGCCATCCCCGAATAGTTCTTCAGCAGTAAGAAGGTGCTTAAAACATCAATGTAGGCCTGTACTGTGATAGTGCCATGTAAAACAACCATAACACCACTGCTTCCGAATTTTACTGTTCGCACTACACACACTGGCAGAGATGACATCCACCGGGCATTCACCATACCCACACTCTAACATCGAACAGCCACATTGTGTACCGTGATTCATCACTCCACACATTTTTCACTGTTCAATTGTCCAACATTTATGCTCCTTACACAAAGCGAGGCGTCCTTTGGCATTTACCGGCGTGTGTGGCTTATGAACAGCAGCTCGACCATGAAATCCAAATTTTATCACCTCCTGCCTAACAGTCATAGTACTTGCAGTGGATTCTGATTCAGTTTGGAATTCCTGTGTGATCGCTTGGATAGATGTCTACCTATTACACATTATGACCCTCTTCAACTGTTGGCAGTCTCTGTCAGTCAACAGACGAGGTCTGCCTATACGCTTTTGTGCTGTACGTGTCCCTTCATGTTTCCACTTCACTATCACATCGGAAACAACAGAGCTAGGGATGTTTAGGAGAGTGGAAATCTTGCGTACAGACGTATGACACAATTGACACCAAATCAACTGACCATGTTTGAAGTCCGTGAGTTCAGTGGAGTGCCCCATTCTGCACTCTCACGATGTCTAATGACAAACGAGGTCACCGATATGGAGTATCTGAAAGTAGGCGGCAGCACAATGCATCTAATATCAGAAATGTATGTTTTTGGGGGTCCGGATACTTTTTGATCAGAGAGTGTAAATAAAAATAATGTGAAAATGAAGACGAACATCTCTCACATCAATTATTAATTTAAGAAATACAAAAGAAGTGTACACTAAAGGTATGTGCAGGCAATATTGTGCTATACATGTAAATCAAAATTAGTTCCAGGCATGTCAGAATTTCTCTCATGGTAGTGATTCTTGTTCAACAGGGGTTTTCAGTTTCACAATAAGTTTTCGTATAATTTCACACTATACTAATGGAACTCACAGATTATTGCAATTGATAAATGAAATTTTAAAGCACTTTGAAATGTGAGTTTCAATATCCAAATGGGAAATTCCTGTTCTTCAAAACCTGTTGTGAAAGACAAGTAAAATTTTGAAAGCATATGAATGACAACAGCATGTAAAAAAAAAAAAAAAAAAGAGGTCACAGTAGGGTGTTTTCTTCACAAGTTGACAAACAGCTAGTCTTATCCTGTTCTATCTCTCATAGAATGAGAAAAATTTACAGTTTTCATACACATACTGAAAGTTAGCACCGAAGAGAGCTTGGCAGTAAATATTTTCCTACATATTTAAACATTTTCCTACATATCTTGAACTTGTTAAGATTCTTGACTCCCAGGATGGATGAACTGTCTATATACATAATTGGGATTCTACAGAACCCTCAGAGAGCACATGTAGCCAATTTTTATACAGTGATGTTACTTTCAGTTCATTATTAAATGAGTACTTATTCAGAGTTATTAAGTCAGTTTTTATGTAAAAATACATTCCTGTAAATAATGGTTGAGAAGTGCCTAACCGAGAAGAGTCTAATTAGTTAATGTGATGTTGTTGGTGATCTTTGTCATGTTGGTGGGCATGGGATTGGATTAGTACACATGGCACCTTGCTGCTGTCTATCATCGACAGTAGACTGTAAAGTCATGTAATTGTGTTGAAGTCACTTGGTGACTAATTAATGAATGGTCAGAAAGTTGCTGTAATTTTCTCACCATTAATTGTGTTACTAGGCATAAACCTCTCCCATTCAGGAATTACTGACACTTGTGAGGTGGGCTGCACTGAACGCACATCCACAGTGTATCTTTCAAGGTGTGTGAATAAGTCTCATGAAATGCAACTGACAACGTTCAAGTCTAGCACAGTAATCCGCTGTAATGCATTATGCTGAAATATGTGAAGTTCCATAACACCTTGGTCACCTACTTTCATTGCAGAGAGAGACATTTAAGTCTCTGGGCCTCTTCAGCTGTTGGGAGACTTGAGGTTCGGTGATGCACCAGATACTCAGCACTGAGAAAATTTGCCTTTCCAGAAAGAATGCTATAACTGCCGTACAGAGCAACTAAGAATTAACTTCCCCTATAGCAGTGTAGAACAGTGTGCACAGATTTATGTAGTGTTAATGTACTTTGTGAAAAATAAACAGTCCCCAAATGTGTCTGACCACTGCATCGCCTTTTCTTCATAAGGTGCATTGCGGAGTTCGTAAACCTTATGAAAACCCTCTAGTTGTTTCTTATGACAATGCAGTAGCTAGTGGGGTCAATCACCTGCTAGATCATCAGTCTAGATGTGCATGACCACAATCTGATCACCTGCCTTCCCTCACACTTCCTTTGAAGGAAAGAAGTGCATGGCCACAATTGGATCACATACCTGCCCTCATGCTCCTACCCTCCATCCCTCCCCCTCCAACCTGTTACACATCCACAACACAATTTATCCCTTAATACGGATTTACTGCATCGTAGAAATGCTAAAATGACAGATGTTGAAACAAGGGATTGTGGAATACAAAATTAACTAGGCCTAAACTCATTCAAAGGGAGAAGTGACTAAGAGTGCCATGAGATCTGCATGGTTCTGTATTCAAGATATGGTTCACACATTTAATGTTTGTTCTTAACCAACTTCATTTAACAGTAAGCAGTAATTTTATACCGTTAAAACACTATTTTTAATAATCTGTGATTTTTCCATGCCCTGCAATTTGGAAACTATTAGTCACAAAGGAACAATGAATTGGACCTTGTTTGATAGAAAAATTAATGTAGCTTAATTTTGCACAGGGAAATATTTTCACTAGAGTCCACAGTTTTCAAATTATTAAAGGAAAACATAAAAAAAGTGAGCTTTAAATGACCCCCACCCCCAACCAAGCAGAATTTTTACTATGTTGTCCATGACACACACTACCCTACCACTGTAAAAAAAAAAGTTGTGGCTACACAGTCCCCCCCCCCCCCCCTTTCCAATTTTTCTTTGTTGTCTGTACTATGTAGGCTTAAGATAGATATAATGGTGCAGTAAGCATTGGGTATCACAAATGTAGTTGGGGTCTTAACATTTTGCAATTGCTGCATATAGGGAATATCAATGTCCAAATTAACAAATTTCCTTCAGAACATGTCTAACTATTACTTCCTAAATGTACTCATCATATCATAACTTGCTTAAATTTAGAAACCTTTTTCAAAATATATCATATAATACTACTTCCCAATCCCACTGCTGGTCGACATACCATGATGCAAAACTGAAAGCTACAAACTTGTACAGTGACTGGGACAACCAAGTTCATCAGAAAACAATATTTATTAATGATATATTCAGACATAAACTACAACAGCCCTTGAAATGGTCTGGTATGAAGCCTCAATGAAGGCTTTCTGCAGTTTTTGGTGGCTTCACAAAATAATTTTTGGCAGGAATGTTGTCTTCACCTAACACTAAAAATTCTTTATTTTTATCAGCACCAGTGACGTTTTACTTTTTAATGGTTTCTTCGTCTGCAGGTTGTGGTCTTGGGGTTACTGTTACTGCCTCTAGATTGTGGGCTCCCTGTTCTGTTATCAGCCAGGTCAGAGATTTTCTTCACTCACGGACTGGAGGTTTGTGTTGTCCTAATCATTTCATTACAGGCACACAGGTGATGAGATGTCAAATAGAAGGACTTGTACAAAGCTGCCCGACAACCCCAGACAGGTCTCCCGACCAATAACACCATATGATCATTTCATTTAATGGTTTATCAACTATGTAAGGAAAAGACATATTACTACTTACCATAAAGATGACACTTTAAGTTGCAGACAGGCACAATTAAGAAACACTGCGCATTAGCTTTGGGCCACAGCCTTCATCAGGAATAGAGAGAACACACACACACACACACACACACACACACACACACACACACACACACACACACAGAGAGAGAGAGAGAGAGAGAGAGAGAGAGAGAGAGAGAGAGAGAGAGAGAGAAAATCATTCACATGATCAAGTATGCCTCGTGCACAGGTGACTGCTGTCTCTGGCGACACAGACTAAGGTTTCCTCATTAGGCTGAAATATTTCTGTTCAATGTAAGGTGGTCTGAAACCTCTGAGTATGACGGCTCATCTCATTTAACAGCTTTTGAAGAATTCTGTTTGCTTACGGATTAGAAGGATTAGTTCTGTAATAATTTTCTTTATCAATGAATTTAAGTGCAAAAAAATTTTATGCCAGCCTGACAGTCCTCGATGGTTATAGTTTTACATAATGTCAAATGGATCGAAGTTAATCGTACTGTCACCAAAATTAAGGGCAACACTGAGAAGGCCAAAATACTGAATTCCATCTTTTCACAAAGTTTCATTGAGGAATACTGCACTATGTCTTTTCCGTTCAACTATTGTAGAAGTGCTAAAATGACAGATATTGAAACAAGGGATTGTGGAACACAAAATTAACTAGGCCTAAACTCATCCATGGGGAAAAGTGGCTAGAGTGCCATGAGAGAGCTGCATGGTTCTGCATAGATCAAAAGAAAGTTCCTTCTAGCAGTCATTTATTTTGTTGTAATTGCAGCAACAAAGCATTTGGACTGATTTGGAAAAGGTGCAAGGTATTCTCCTTTTCAAGAGACAGGTGTACTGTAGTGAACCAGAATTTTACGAAAGTCTGGAGTCACTTGTGTTCCAGCCACTTCGAACAAACGTTATTTTTTAGTGGGTTGTAGCATAAACAGATACACACTGCCGCAGAATGTTATTAGTGCACGCTAACTGAGAAAGAAGAGCAAAACCGGGCCAACAAGTTGCAGCAAAGAGAAAAGAAAAACTTCCAGCCCAGAATTCTGTGGACGAATTTCATGCATGAAAAACATTGGTGATTGTTGTGTGTTGTGGAGAGACAAAGGAAGAAAAAAAATGATTATTATCAATAGTGACTTGTTCTCGAGCAGACGGACATGTATATTAGTATTGTATCGTTGAGAAAAAATGTTATTTAAGTTTGTTGAATTCAGTCATATGCGAATGCCCTAAGAAAAAGTGGGCTTACTGTTTAACGTGGCAGTGAAATGGCGTATTGAATTCTGAATATAGAATATGTTAACAGCAACTGAATTTTGAGAGAGTGTTTACTTGGACATGATAATAGGATTTTGGAATAGTAGATGAATTTTCACCTTCTTCAAAATATAGAATCTTCGGAGAAGAGTTTGATGCAAGCAGAAGACGCCGGAGCTACAGGGAAGCTGAGCCTGTATCCGGCATTCAAGTAAGTTCACACTGATAGTCCAAAGAGTGCGGCTATAAGTTTTAGAGGAGATACAACGGGGGACTGCAGTACATGACAACAAATGTACATGGCTACTTATTAATATTGCTGACATCAATCTACTGCATAAGTACAGAGCACAGCGCATGCTCACTTATGATCTTATCAGAAATCTTAAATCCTCTGTAGGAATAAACATGCATTCTGACAACAACTATCTTGTGAAACTCAGTTTGCTCTGCTTGTTCATCAGAAACAGAAGACACTAAATGGCACAATTTTGGTAATCCAAGGTTTTTAAATTTATGGAAAACATTACAGTAATGCAATGTTGCCTGGTGAGCAACACACAACATTACAGAATATTGTACATGCACTGTGATTGGAATAAGAACATTCTAGAAAAAAGCCTGCAGCACACCATTCTTAAAGTGGAGGGATTATAAGATGTGAAGTAGCTTCAGATTTACTGCACAGGAGTAAAGTACTGTTACGGTGCAATGTATATTTGAATGGTCAGGTTGATAACATCTGAAGTGGCATGAAGATATTTGTAGTTGGTACAGCTGTACATAAGTAAGTCACAATGATACCAAATTGAACTGAAATGCAGTAAGCTTCACATAGGAAAACGTACGATTATGGAGTGGCAGCTGACCCTAAACACAGACAAATACGTTGTGCATAAATAGATGGAAAGACCTGTTATTGTTCAGTTACACCCTTGTTAATCACAAGAAACAGTGACTACCACAAAATATCTAGAAATATGTAAGCACAGCAACCTCAAATGGACTGAACAGATAAAGCATAATTGAAGAAAAGTACATGTCTTATACACAACCACTGGAAGAATCCTTCACCAAGACCACAGCCTGCCGCCCATCCAACCCTCATACGATCGTAAATATTCTTTTTTATTCTATTACAATGCCAAGTCCTATGTCCTTGAGAGACTATCTCTGGATGAATAAACAACATTTCATTCACCTACGATGAAGGTTGCTTACAAAACCCCTGTTTGATCAATTTTTGAGTATTGTTTCTCACTATGGGACCCTAATTCTGTCGGATTTGCAGAGGGGAGATAGGAAATCAAAAGAACAGCAATATTGTATGAATTTGTTTCATAGGTAAATACAAGAGTGTCACAGAAATGTTAATCCAATGACAAATGCGGACACTACAGCAACGGTGGTGTTCATCACAAGCATTACAACAGTCTGGATGCTTAAATTCAGTTGTTGCACAATACTTGAGAACCCCGGCAAAATTCACAGACCTATAATTCTGGTAGACAGAACTATTAACAAAATATAAGTCAGACAAAGGCAAATCTCTGAAGAGCCATTAGTTTTCCTACCCTGAATAAAATAATAATACAGGGCATGTATGTAGCATGTAAGTAAAATGCAGTAACTGTGCCTGTACTACTGCTGATCTATTTCATCACAAAAAGTTAAAGTCATCTCATTATTTCTTAATATGCATGTTGATTGTTTCTCTGCATGTCCTGGTATTCATTCAAGCCACTGGTGCTGGAATGAAATGAGGATGGTACTGTATGCTTCAATTGGCCCTCACATAGATAACTGAGAGGGCAAATTTGTATATGTGGTAACATGCCATGAAAACAAGCCAGAAAGAAAACATGGGAGGATTAAAGAAAAATGTGCATTGACGACTGTCTGGCATTACTAGGTGTGCGATGGCAAACATAATGACATATTAGCAAAATCTCAATTAGAATGGTTGGATATGGAAGTAGTATATAAAAATACTGTTGACAAATTATGCTACTTTAGAGCCAGTCATAGAAAACTATTGTATGTTGTACCTCAATAAAATCAATTTTCACACCCTTGCAACATAAATGTTATTCTCATTTCAAGTACTCAAAATAATTATTTTGTAGTTACTTAAAAGATATCAGTTACTAAAACACATCAGATGATAATCATCTACAGATATTAAAATAATATGATGTCGCTGTTATTCCTAAATACAAAGAAGACAACACAATACAAGCAGCAGCTTAAGCTGCACTGCAGTACGTCAAGGCAAAAGTAATAAGTCAAGAATTGGAAGTTTGCCCCTTATATATATATATATATATATATATATATATATATAAAAGAAAAAACTGCTCCACAGAATGCAGGATATCGATCATAAATTTAACCAGCATAATTAATTAGTAACGTATAAGTAGGTGACATAGGCCTAATTGTTTCAGCTTTTTATCACTCAACATCTTTTAGAGATATACAAGGGAAAAGAAGAATACCTGACCACATATGAATCAATAACTTCCATCATTTCATGGTTTTAAACAATAAAGGAGAGAAAATCAAATGCAAAATGACAGATTTAAATATTCTGCATTTTCAGTGAACCCATCCGATGCACTAGTGTCTACATCCTTAATAACATCCCATTTTTTGGTGACGTGCAAATATCAGCATGCAACTCTGATTGCTTGCCATGCAGCATTCTGCTTACAGCCATCACCATAATAAGCAGCACAAAAGAAGGAGTTATGAGAAACTGAGGGCATGCACACAAAATGTTATTTATTCAGCGCGCAATTGTAAATTCTGTCTTCTTTGATCAACAACACATATACTCAACAATTTATACTCTACATGCATCTATTCTACTCCACAATGAATGCAAACTTTTCTTCAAAGCCTTCACCTGTCTACTCTGAAATGTGCGAAAAGTAAACTAACCATACGTTGCTGAATGTATAAGCATTGTCCGAGGTTTCTACACCAGGTTCTTTTTTCACTTTTGCTATGGGCTCCGTCCGCAATTCTGTAGATGAACTACGACCCAATATCGCGTCTAACGCCTTAAAATGATGCCAATCAGGCCCTTCCGTGCAATACGCACCACTATTCTGTGCTCGTTTTATTCTATGATAAATGCATTTCAAATTGCGTATTCTTGTTGTTATCTCTTCTGGTGTTCTATAGAATCCATACTGATGCATCATTGCAGCAATTTGAACCATTATGGGCCCTTTTCTATGAGAGGAATTTATCTGCGATTGAACAAATGGACTTCCCCAAAGTTGTATTAAAAGTTTTGTTTCGTCGTCCCGAAAATTTGCTGTCCTCCTCTTCTGTACAGCGCTCAGGTGCATGTCCACAAACTGAAAACCTACGTTTAACAAACAATCATTTCATCCTTCCGTGGCGGCTCTCGAACAAAAGGAAAGGGTGCAAAATGCATATTTCGAATTATTTTCCACCTTAGACAGTTTCATGTCCTATGTGTGAAGACGAAAGTAACAACAAAATATTTTAATACACCATAAAATGCAGGACCGCCGGAATAGTATACACTTGTTTCAACAACACAAAGTTGACTTCTCAAAGATGACACTAGTCGACGCGGTAGTTTTTGTCTTTTTAGATTCTTTGTTAGCTGCTGGAGGTTTTTCATGGAAGAGTTCCATACAGACATGTCGTAACTATTCAAAAACATTGTTGTGGTAGTATACAAGCCGTAAGTGAGTTTCACGTTGTGAAAATCATTCAGTGAACTAATAAATAAAATTAATTTGTTTTATTTAATATCTAATGCCATGGCAAAGTCGTTTGTCTAAGAATTGCAACTTTATATATTGGATAACTCGCCGCACATGTTTTTGCTTAATACTGAAACTCAGACCTTTCAATTATGAAGTAAATCAATGGAAAAATTTTATTTTCAAGATGACGACGGACCGAAACAATCTGATTTATACCCTAGACTGTCTTTTGATAACATGATGGCCAATGTTCATAGACAGATATGGCAGCTGCCAGACAGTACACAGCGAGCTCAGTGTTATTCATTAACTCACGATGGCTTCCTGAACAACAGTAGGTCGCCAAATGAAATTCGGAATGGTTGTAAATTCTGATGTCACCAAGAGAAATCACTTGCAAAGGTTTACGTGGATAGTTGCCTTGATTGATTGTGATGGTATGTAACTATTTGCACAATATTTGTCAGAAAATGCAACAACTGAACACATTTTAATGCAGCATTCTTAATAACGCTGACTGAGAGTTACTACGACACTATATGGAAACACACATGTGAACATTATGCAAAATGTAAATATCAAAACAAGAATAAAGAAAGATAGTAAACCTCAACACTGTTCCTACTTATTTCGTTTTCTTCTTAACTCTTCAAACGTCGTAAGAGTATAGCTTTTACTGAGTGATTTATGCAGTATGTAAGCAAGTTGATTTGAGGTCTCAACATGCTTTCATTTGAAAGCCTGTCCAATGTATTGTTTAATGAATTTTCCTACAATTTCAACATGCATCTTACCTCTATTTTTCCTTCAGAGGTGTCCTTCGATGTAAGTATGGCACCTTGACTGTTATTATCATCGCATTCAAACCTGAAATTCTTAATTTGCTCCAAGGCTTTGCATCTAACTAGAATCATCAATCGAGGAGACAACAACTCGGTACTCTGCTTCATTTGTCAAAGATGCCACAAGACATTGCTATCAACAATAGCAGACAATGGATCCTCCTTGTGTGATAAGAACTCTGCTGGTGTAACGTCTAGTAGAGATACTACTGCCATAATTATAATCAGCATGGGCAAGCAGTGGTAAGTCTCTACCAAAGAATATACCAAGTTCTGTAGTTCCTTTGAGATACTGCAATAATGTGTTGCACGATTTTCCCATGACTTGCTAACGATTTTTATTGTTCCATTTAGGTGTTTAATAGGAAGAGAGATGTCAGGATGAGACTTTTTTTGCAAGGTACAATAGATAAGGTTCATTTTGTTGGTATCAGTGACTCATGGTTCACAAGTTTCTTTTCATCCATCATCTTTTGATGTTCCATGGGTGTAGCTATCGGACTTAAACTGACAAAAGTCTTAGGGTCAGATTTACAAACTCAAAATAACAGCCAGTTAACCCCTGTTCTCAGAAAAGCAGAATAATGCATAAATTGAGCATAAACTTGGGACAAGTTATGCGACGGTTTTGGGCATGGTTGGAGATCATCCAGGGAGTGTTTGATGTGTAGGTAGGAGTAATAATTGAGTCAGATAGTGATGATGATATTTTGCAGAATTATTCTTCAGAAAGTAAAGGATAAATAAAAAACATTGGCCAAATTATTTGGAAAATTGCATCAACTCAGAATTTATAACTACACAGCTAAAAAAATTAGTCCACTGTTTTAGAGGTTTCCAACCACCCAAGAGTTTTTGTTGCAACAGTGCATATGGAGGATATGAAATGATTACTTTTGCAGATCAGCAGCATATGTGGTTCAGAGGTAAGAGGTATCAACCCAACCTGGACACCCATATTAGATGTGGTATAGCCTCCATGGATGGTGGCAATGCAGGCACTGACTCTGGCATCCAGCCAATCATTCTGATGGTGAATACTGTGCAGTCCATAATATCTTTCCTTCTGTCTCTTAGAACTTTCATTGGTACTGGCAGGGAAACAGCTAGTAGGATTTTTTTTCTACTCACAGACTCTGCTACATCTGTTACCTCTGCATACATCAAATATCCATGCTTACAGGTGAAAACTGCTATAGCACAAGCGTATTTTTTTGCTTAATAGTCTAATTCACACCAACATGTGATGTTGTACATTATCTCTACAAAAATCAATTCCGCAAATGGAAAGTAATGGTTGAATCTACAGTGCACAGAATGATAAGTGTTTTATATCAAGTACTCCACACATCTGATCGTGTATCTCAATGAATTTCACACACTTTGTGACTCCTAACTGATATTTTCATATGCACAGTAACAAAATATACACGAAAAAACATGTTTATAGCTTTCTCTCTTAAGATCCCATAGAAATTTTGCAATTTTAATTGTAATGTTTTATTTGAAAATAAATTAAGTTATTTTATGGTTACAAGAAATACGTAGCACAATGTTTACAACATTTAAGTCTCAAACATTTTCAGTAGTTACTAAATACACAAACTAATAAAGCATAATGGTTTACAATACCAGTATTTATGAAATACATTTTGTGAATCTTCCTGTGGGCTATGTGTCAACTATTAATAACATTTTGACTGATAGAAGTGATGGTTGTATGCCCATAACACAATATTATAGGCATAAAAATCTACAGTTCAGCTGAGAGATAAATAGGTGAGCCAGCCAGCTCATAATATCCTCTGCAGCTGCTAGAGATGGTTGCACATCTCGAAGTAATGCATGCAACAATGACTATTCCACCAACTGCTGGATTAGACAGAACAAAAACAAATATCCACATAAGTATGAGTTATTGTTAAAATTCTACCTCAGTAACTAAAACGAAGTACTGCCTTCGTTCCACCAACTGAAGCTTGGGAATTTCTCCATACCCATACATTGGAGACTTGATTATCTAGACCTCAGTTATAGGAATTTGCGATTATGCATATTGTAAACCACCAGCGATATCTTTTTAGTCAGTTCCACTACTTGCCTGAACCCCACACAATCTCAGCTCTCTGCTATATATTGCAGCTGTGCTCAAAATTGTCAAAGTGCAAGAAAGTGTTGTTGTCACTTGAAGATAAAGTAAACATTATTGAGTCATTAAAAAAGGAGAAATTGGTCTTAAGTTAGCCGGTAAGTATGGTGCAGACAGTTCTACAACAAGTGATATTAAGAAGCTTACTGACTCAATTTTGAAGTACGCCAACAAACTTGAGTTGGCAATAAATATTGAAAGATAATGAAGAAACCCAAAACTGAACTTTTGGAAAAAGCATTGTATTGCTAGTTTTTACAAATTTCATCAAGTGGACAAAAAATCACAGTTTGCTTAATTACAAAAATCAAGGACGTGTATGGATGAACAATGAAATGTCCATTGACTGTTATGACACTACATTTATCCCTAAAGTAAAATAATCAAAACGAAATTGGTGAATAAGGAAAAGTCCTATGTTTATAGACGAGCAGACTAAACCAACAAATGAAAATCTGTACCACTAATGGAATTTGAACCCAGGTTTCCTAATCACTAGGCAGATGCTCTAATGACACCACCCTGACACACAATTTGAGCAACTGCAACTTACTTTTACTGGATAACGCGCCAAACCAGCCTTTGGAAGGACTAATAGAGAGAGAAAATAGAATTTTTACAGTAAACTTCCTTGCCTTTTATTGTGACATCCTAGTTACAACTGGGGGATCAATCTGTTATTGAAACATTAAAATGGCTCATACAGAGGCATACAGACAGTCGTTTTCCCCTCACTCTGTTTGCGAGTGGAACAGGAGGGAAAATGGCAAGTAGTGGTACAGGGTACCCTCCACCACGCACCGTATGGTGGGTTGTGGAGTATCTGTGTAACTCTAGACTTGAAATAGAAATCTCTTCACACTGACCAAAGTTTGCATTGTTACTGCACTGCAGTTGACAGGTGGCCTAAGATTTTGTCGGTCATGTACTTTTGCTTGAGAGACTCTTTTTTGAGTTACGTAATCAGAGATGTCATAGAATGAAACAACAGACATCTGCTTCTCTTCTAAGCAAACGGTTTAGATCTTGTTTTTTTTTCTTGGCTAAAAATGACACAATCAGAAACAATGACATCTCCATTATCAGCCAGGTAGGTTCTATAGTAGTACGAATCCAAGCAATATCAGACAAAAATACCTTTCTTTGATTTATTTACAGTCTTTCTTCGTTTGTGATCTTCGGTCAGAAAATTACAGTCAAGCAGAAAACTGACCAAATAAGCTAGATCCAATGCACAGTTGACCACAATTTCTTTCTTTTGTTGAACTCATTGCAGCTTGATTTAGTATAAAGACTGCATAATTTATCTGCTTATCTTATGGTTTATCATTCAGGTTTATGCATGTATTTCTGGTTGTGCAGCCTTGGTGGCTTTGAATTCTTCGATTTTTTTGAAGTGTTTTACATCTTGATTGGAAAAACTCCAAGATCATCAACAAATATGAGTGCAAATGCTTTATTCACCTTCAAGCGTCTTTACATCCAACCGATTAAAAAAAAACCAAGGCATATGTCACTAAGTTCAAGAAAATAATACAAAATAGATACACTGTATAATTAAGCAAATGTCATTAACAGTAAATAATTATATAACAGAGCAATCACAAGTTTAGTGCACTCCATAGTTAAATGAATGACAAAAACAGTACACAGGTAAATAACAAAAATTTTGAGGTGGTAACAAAGTACTTACAAAGTATGCAATATATAGTTATAAAATAAAGTCTGTTGTATATTTATTGTTTATCCTCATATGAAATATAGTTCTTGTGTCTCACTCTCAAGCAACTCTTCAGCAGAGCAAAACCCTTCATTTCACCCATTCCACAATTCTAATTTTCAAACACTTTACTGGTAAGGAATAGACATTTTCAGGTAATTTGTTGAAATACACAACTCCAAGTTATTTATAGCTGTTATGGATCTTTGCCTATGGCCTAGACTATGGAAATTAATTATAGCTGTTATGGATCTTTGCATATGGCCTAGCATATGACACATTAAATGTATATCCACTTCCTGTGTTGTGGCATGAATTGTTCACCACAAATCAAACTTACTTAGGCAAATCAGGTGTAGGTTTATAGGCCAGGTAGTCATTAAATTTAGTTGTTTAAAATTATCTCTACATGCTTTTAGTGGACTGAGTCCTGCAATGCCCTTGATAACATTATTATGCCATTTTAACATTAATTTTGAGCCTACAGAATTACCCAATAGTTGGATTATGTAATCAGGTGGGAGTGGAAGAATGTGAAACACATATATAATAGAAGTTGTGACTGACACTACTCCTCAACTCGTACAACAGACAGATGACATGTGCTAACCTGACATACAATTTCAGAAGGGGAGTATCCCAGCTGAGATCTCAGTCTATGTGAAATCCTAATAATTTGCCTTTTTGTTTTCATGGCTAGGAGTATTCAGGCTGGACACAATATCTTTCGTTTTACAGACATATTTCAGCAGTACATGTGTCTCAATCCGTGTAACAAAGCATTTTAGTGTGAGTGTTACTGGTTTCAGTACTTTTGTCTGACTGCAACATCTTCCTTTACTGGTTTTCAACCATTTTCATGAACGTTTATACTTTGTTAACAGTTTTGTCTTTCATCTACACAAAGTAAACGGTTTGGAAATGAGGAAAATCATCTTTGAAGAAGAAAAATATTTTTCTCCACCTAACAATATGGTATTCATTTTACACAAGTTAACATTAATTATTATCCTCATGAACCTTCATACCTGCTCTGTTATGTTGTTTTTTGAAGATACAGACAACATATATAATTATTCCAGTCATGATTATAATCAATTTCATTTCCTTTTAGTAATTGACATTGTGATGTGCTAATTTTTCAGGCCAAATTTTGAGTATACCATCATACGTTTATTAGACTCTTTTTCATTTCAGCTGTGACTGATATCTGTCTATTTACACCAGTTTTTAGAATTTAGACTGATATATTTTAAATATCAGACCAATTCTGAACTTACATGCATGTCCCCCTCCTTTCCTCCCTCTATCTATTTCCTCCTCCCCACTGCATCCAGCCCCTCCTCTATCCCTGTCAATTTGTTCACAGCCATGCTCATCAGCAAATGTGGCCCCTGCAGTATAATTCGATACAGCAGGCTGATACTACTCCCACAACATACCTGTCAAGCAGGGTAGACTATGCATCAGGGCTTGATAGTCATTTATTTACATGTGACATACAGGCTGCCATTCGAAGCAGATTGATAAAGCAGGCCAATATGATTCCAGCATAACATGGCTGTTGTCCGGGACAGTCGACATATTGGGCCCAGAAAAACCTGTTTCTTACACCTGACATGTTGTGTGTCTTGCACAGTAGGTTGATTTGACAGGCTGATACTGTTCCCATGCAAATTAAGTTCTTGTAGGGCAGCTTAAGCCGGGTTCACACACGCAATGAAAGTATCGCCACAAGTCAAGTCATTCTGGAGTGGCGCTGTGAGCTACCATTCACACAGGGCGCCACAAATTCTTCGTAATTACGCAGTTTGTAAATGGCGTCACTGTCTCACCTTATTAAACGGCTGTACATATTACTTACCAAAGTCTTTCTCGTCTCTCTTGTCTCGACTACATGTTTTAAGAACCGGTCTGTAGACGTACCACTCTTAAGTGATTTCAGTACTTTTTTATGTTCATTCATGTAAACATTTCGAATGCTTCGAATTTTTAATTTTGTTGTAGCTACATCAATTCCAGGTACATATTCACGCATACTGTTTACTAATTCAATTAATGCAGCATCTCTCAAATTTCTGTTTTTGTATGATTCGCTTTTATGGTTCTAAAGGCATTCTCGTTCTTGATACAGCCCCAAGAATCTCATAATTGTCGCTGTTGACCACTTTTCCGACATATTAATAGCAAACGCAGAAACAAAAGCACTATCTGCGAACGAATACGCACTATAAAGGTTTGAATCCAGCCACAAGGCAGCAAACGAATGACGTTATTTGATTGTGGAGAAGGCAAAATGGCGCAACAAAGTAGACCCAAGTTCAACTTTTTGTGGCGTGACAAAAGTTGCGCTTCTTAAATGGCGCCACCGAAAACTAGGAGTTCACACATGCAACTACAAAGCAACTGCAGTTCGCCATTAGCAGTGGCGGTACTTTTGTTGCCTGTGTGAACTCGGCTTTATGCGCCAAGATATGGTAAAAACACGTTTTTGCCATTATCTCTTCTACTATTGGTGCTGGGAGGCTATGAACTCCACAGTGCTGATACTTGTGAGGCCTGTTGTTTTTGTGCCAAATTTGGCTTAAATCAATCCAGTATTTCCACACAGAGTGGCTCCATGGTTATAGGTGCATGTCACAAATTGTGCAGTCTCTCCATCTGGAGGTTTGAGTCCTCCATCGGGCATAGGTGTGTGTGCTGTTCTTAGCATAAGTTACTTTAAGTAGTGTCTAGGTACTGATGACCTTAGCAGTTTGGTCTCTTAGAAATTCACACACATTTGAACATTTTTTCAATTCAGTTGTTTTGGGGGGGGGGGGAAGTCCACACACACACACACACACACACACACACACACACACACACACACACACACACACACACACACACACACACACACACACACACATGCGCATACACCCACCCACACACAATATATATATACTCTACTATGAGCAATTGGGATCCTTACCACACTGGGCTGGTAAAAGCAGTAAAGAATATGAAAACACTGATTGAGAAATGGCACTGGTTAAAGGATTGGACTCACCTTTGAGAGCAGCAGGTTTCAAATCACAGTTGATAATCGGTCCTTTGGTTTTTACTTAATCGATAAAGTCAAATATCGAGATGTTTCCACGAAAAACATAATAACCGAATTCATTCACAATTCTTGTGCTGTCAAAGCTCATTTCCACCTCTAACAAACTGTTGACTGATGTGACTTGTAAGCTGTGCAAGTATTACTTCTGTATCATCATCATCAACAACGTTTTGTAGGCTTATAAAGAATTACTTCAACAACTACATAAAGATAATTTAATAAGGGTCTGTTCCACAAAACTGACGGTGTTGGAAGTGCAGTATTATCACCTGACAACAGTACCATCTACTATCGACAACTTTATGCCAGAGTCGAGCATTGCACAGATGCTGTATGCTAACACAGCATCGCTTTTGGCGACAACCTAGGCGTAGTTCAACTCTTGCTGCCCAGAGTTGCCAGGTGACACTCCTGTATGGCCTGCTTTTAAATGTGGCTGCAAGACTCAAATGAGAAAGTTCTACTTCTACTTATTTGTTGCTGGAGTCGTCAATTCTGGTGAGCTCACGTCAGTCTAGTGTATAGTGTCCGGCTGACAAGTGTAAAATAATACTGTGTGCAAGTATTACTTCTGTATCATCATCAACAACGTTTTGTAGGCTTATAAAGAATTACTTCAACAACTACATAAAGATAATTTGATAAGGGTCTGTTCCACAAAACTGACGGCGTTGGAAGTGCAGTATTATCACCTGACAACAGTATCATCGACTATCGACAACTTTATGCCAGAGTCGAGCATTGCACAGATGCTGCATGCTAACACAGCATCGCTTTTGGCGACAGCCTAGGTACAGTTCAACTCTTGCTGCCCAGAGTTGCTAGGTGACACTCCTGTATGGCCTGCTTTTAAATGTGGCTGCAAGACTCAAATGAGGAAGTTCTACTTCTAGTTATTTGTTGCTGGAGTCGTCAATTCTGGTGAGCTCACGTCAGTCTAGTGTATAGTGTCCGGCTGACAAGTGTTTAGTAATACTGGTGCATAGAACATTCAGAGTTCAGATACTGCAGATCCTCAACACTATGCAGCATAGTGTTAGTGGCTGCTTCTTTGGGTATTAGTGGCAACCTAAGCGTTATCTAATCCCTTGCTTCTCATCTTCAGTCCAGCAGACCTGTAAAAGGTAAGTGTTCTTTCAGTGGTAAACAATGTTTTGAGTTGGTTTGCTGTATACATTAATTAATTGACTGCTCTCCATGGGCATAGCAATATGTTCAAATGCAAATACAGCAGGAAGGATCTCTGCTCCATGTCGATAAAGATAGATAGAACTTAAGGAAACGATGAAAATTGTAGAAAAAAAGATGAAAAATAAAATGAAAGAGAGGAAAAATTATTGCTTTCAGTAAGCAAGTGGCTATATCGGCGATGCAGACAGACAGGTTTAGCAACTTTATCATCAATAGTGTACATGGAATTCTGTGTATCTTAATATTCTCAGCACTGTACAGAGATTCTACAGAAGTGAAAAATATGGTAAAGGTTTAGTTAGTTAATTGATTACTGAAATTTGTAAACATAATTTTGATTTCACGCTTCCTGGCAATGACTTTCTAGTATCCCATTAAGGAAATAATTATCTTTTCGTTTCAGCTGACATAAATCATTGCACTTGATACAACATAAATACAGACCTGTTGATAAAAGAGTGATATTAGCATATTCACTGATAGTCAACTGCCAAGAAAGAGATTAAAAACGGTGGTAATGAAATTTAGCCTCCTCAGCTGTACAAATCAAACAGAACTAAGTTTAATATACTGGTATAGTAATCTTTACAGTGTACTTATTACGTTTTGCTAAAAACAAATGGAAAATCATTTCTAATTCCTGACAGTATTATAAGTAAACAGAGTTTCATTTCCACAGAGAGACACTGAAAACTAAAGTAAACTCTGTCTGAACGGGGCTTGGAAGGCCCAACAGTACTGACCAACTGCCATGTCATCCTCTGCTGGTAGATGTCATTGGATGCAGATATTGAGGAGCATGTGGTCAGCATACTGCTCTCCTGGTTGTTGTCAGTTTTCGCTATTGGAGGCGCTACTTCTCGATTTAGTAGTTCCTCAATCTGTCTCACAAGGACTTCATGCATCCTGCTTGCCAACAGCGCCCGTAAGACCAGACAGTGACCCATCCAAGTGCTATCCCAGCCCAACAGTGCTTACCATTGTAGCATGGCTGTTGGTCCACAGACAGAAACAAAACGAATAATAAAGCACTGATGGAGTGTGTGAGAATATCTGAAGTTAATAAGAAGAAGTTTATAAAACAAATTAGGAGATGGATCAGTTGTTTGGAACAGAATTAGAAGAGTAGTCATACAGAGTTTTACAAACGAAAGAGAAAAAAATGGAGGAAGTAGTGTTGTGGTATTATATATTGATTTATTGTTCAGTTATAGCAAAATGATTTAGTCGAGATGGACAAACAAAAGTTTAGAGGTATTTCAATGGACGAGATGGACACACAAAAGTTTAGATGTATTTCATAAATAAGGAGAAGAATCAAATCCTTAAAGTTAGTCATATTTTCTCAGTTTGCACAGGATATTCCAGTCAAGTCTAGGACTGATAAATCTATTATCAGCACTTTTCTGAAAATACTGCATGTAAGACCT
Organism: Schistocerca gregaria; assembly: GCF_023897955.1. Classification (NCBI taxonomy): domain Eukaryota; kingdom Metazoa; phylum Arthropoda; class Insecta; order Orthoptera; family Acrididae; genus Schistocerca; species Schistocerca gregaria. The sequence continues at coordinate 105,289,984 of NC_064921.1, read as the reverse complement.
CTAAGAAACCTTCATATATTGGATATTTTACAAGAAGGTATTTACAGAGTTTATTAAGACACATGAGATTAATCATGACTTTACTTGAGTGAAGTAAACTCATGTGTTGCAGAACGATTCAACAACATTTTAAAAACATTACTGCGTAATATAATTACAGGTTTTAGATTTAGTTTGCAATTTGACTGATAATACAATAATGCAAAGCTCAGAACAATGAAGCTGTAGCTAAAAGATATTAATAAGTGTAATGAAAATTAAGTACATTTAGATGATATAATTGTCCCATTTGAAACAGCTTAAAAAGTAATGGTGCAAACTTACCCTCACTGAATTGATCCATATTGCCAGAATGTATGGTGCATGACTAAGACTTAAGAACACGTAAAGTGTAAAACGCAACTCTCAACCATTTTCGAGAAAATAGAGTTTATGCATGCTTATGTGCTTCATGTGGTCTCTAGTATTCAAGGATCTAGCAGTCAAGTGAGTTTAGCTTCATAAGGGTGAGATGTGTGGACTGACTCTCACTATTATTACCATTTTTCTTCATTCTTACATAATTCTATCAAGAGAAATGCATGGTATGCCATGAAACTGCGTGATAACTGAGAATCAGTCATGAACGTAAACCAAATCTGTTTTGCAATAAATGCTTTAAAAAGTCATGCACATGCAGAAATTCGCCATTCATTACAAATGCTGTATGTCACAATAATAATTTTTTCTGTATTTCTATGATCAGTATCACCCTCAATCATGCACATTGCGTAGGATACATATTATATTTGCCAAAAATGTAGATACAATAATATAAATTATATTACTATACTGATGTGATTGGGAGTTCCAGTGTGTCCTTCTTTTGTTTCCAATCTCCTTATGGATTTCTTTTGTCCCTTTTGAAGATCATGAAAATAATAAATGAATAATTAAATGATATTCTACATCCTCATAATAAGACTGTTGTTAAAATTATATGAGAATGGAAAAAAAATGTCAGTAGAGATTCGATGCAAAGACTTTGTACTTTTGGAATCAAGCCCTTACTCACTCAGTTGTGGACTCTTTGTATACTAACAATCATACAAAGGATATAAGCATGGATATAATTTCAAGCTCGATTTTCTCCAAAACAGTTGAGAGTTGTGTTTTCCTGTTTCCATACTTCAAAGTCCTAGTCATGCTCTACATATCGTGCCAATATGAATCAAATTGGTGAGGGAGGGTTGTATGGTCCCCTTGTTAGCATAAAGTAAGAGGTAAAATGAGAACCATTCACATTTTATTTGCAGTCTCTAAATCTTTAATCAGTTCCAGTTTATTAAATATTAGTTCGAAACATTAGTGAACTTTGTGGTTCTTTCAGGTTTATCATACCAAAATTCTTTTTATATGTTTACAGAACAATATGAACCTATAAGGTAAATTATTAAAGTGAATTTAATACATTTATCTATATTTTTCTACTGTATGAACCTTGGGACAATTTTCCATCACGTTCTGAAAAGATAGCATCCTTCAATGAAAACATAAAACTGTCTATTATCATCACATCTTCAGCTACCAGAAGTGGAAAATCGTTCCAATAAGAGCATTGTAAACAAAAGATCAATTAGTTAGAGCTAAGGAGCAGATGTCATGTAGTTTCATCTTCATTAGATAAGAAATTATATTATTTAATCAAAGAATTTCTCTGTATTTTACTTTGGTTGTTGTTGTTGAAGTTGTTTCCTCTTGTTCTTCTCTCAGTTAATTTCTTGATTTTTTTACATAATGTTTAACAGAATGAACTTTTGTCTCTCTATGCCAGTAATTATCAAACTTATTTGCGCAAGAAACAATACTGACATTGTGGGGCGGCACCCCAGATCACATATATATTGATCTTATCATTAATTGTAACTTACATAAATTAATGTGTTATGAGCCCCTAGTGGACTAGATATAGAAAGGGCACAATGAGTTGGCTTCTGCCCCCCCCCCCCCCCCCGAGTACTGATTGTTAAAAATCTGCACTCTTTGTGTCTATGGCTCTCTATTTCAGATTGGTTGCACTCTGAGCTACCCCAAAATTGTCATACTGTAATTTTTGGATGAAGTTTTGTCTTGCTACCTGTGTGACTGGATGACTAACTGATTAATATCAGCATGTGTACTTAGACTTAAATGGTTTATGCAATATGAGACATGATCACAAATGTTAACTAAATGCTTTGAATGTCATTTTTCTTCTACACATTGAGTTGTATTGCAACAGCCTTAATTTAATTTCATATTCCTTAGTACACATATCCACTGGACCACACCTGAAGATAACTGTCTCTATAATATACATTCACAGACCCACGTTAGTTCCATTTGAATACTTAGGTCACAGCCGAATTCACGAACATCAATTTAATTTAAGCACATTTTAAAATATTTCTTTCTCTGTAAGCATTTCTGTTATTTACTGATCATGAAAATTACACACTCAAGAAGCTCTTAATGTTAGTTGATACTTTCAGGTACAGCTGATAGTTGCCAGATGCATTTTATTATAACACATGGCTGAGACCTGCAGGTTACAGGAATACTTGATTCGGGCTACATGCAACACACTGGCCGCAGTTTCATTAGTACTGCTCTGTGCTGATGTTGTTTTGTTCACTATAAATAGAATATTCATAAAAGATTAGTTAAAGAATAGTGTTATAATCTCTAATTTAATGTATTGTGTTAGTCTTCTGGTTTCATACACAAAGAAGAATTCAAGTTTATTTCAAAGATTCTTTGGAGACCATCTACACTGCAGCTTATGACCCATGTGTGTGCCAATGTTAACAACATTGGCAACTATGACAAAGGGGCACATGACAATCGGCACTGGACATTGGCAAAGTCCCAGAGTATTGCGTGGCGTGATTAGTTCCAATACCTTCTTCATCATGTGGATGGGAGGGTGTGGATCCGTCATATTCCAGGGGAATACTCCTTGACACCTGTACTGTGGGTGGCAGACAAGCTGGTAGGAACTGCACTTTGCTCTGAGAACATTCAAGTAGGCATTCATGGGTCCAGTGGAGCTTGTGCAAGACACTATGATGGCCAAGAAGTGTCGTACACTGGTTGCAGACCACCTGTACTCCTGCATGACGGTCACATTTCCCAATGGAAATGGCATTTTTCAAAAAGATAATGCGCTATTTCAGGGCAGGAGTGTGAGGGAGTGGTTTGAGGCAAATAGTGAAGTGTCCCAATTGATGTGCTTCCCCACAACTCGCCAGATCTGAGCTTGATTGAACACACCTGTGACGTGATCAAATATTTCGTCAGAGTTCATCGCCCCTCTTCCTGGACTTTATTGGCATTAGATGTCTTCTGTGTGCAGATGTGGTGCCAAATCCCTCCAGCGACCTGCCAAGGCTTCGTTGCTTCCATGCCACAATGTGTTGCCATTGTTCTCTGTTCCAAGGGTGGACAGGTTGCCTATTAGGTAGGTGGTCATTATGTTCTGGTTGATCAGTGTACAACTTGCTTCTCAGCCTAAGGAATTTCAATACTAATTTACCACTGCACTCATTTTTCATTTCTTTAATATTTCTCATTAATTTTTATGATTTTATAAATAGTATATTGAAGATAATTATTTGAATCCAACATTTTGATCTTGTCTATTATACCTCGTAAATTCTTAGGCGTTTTTAGGTCCTTATTTTGATTTCATAATGATATAATGGAAACTGTATATTAACCTCTTTTGATAACTACAATATAGTAACTTCCATTTTGGTTGACTTGTTGTCCTTGGATATAGTTTTATCCAGATGTATTGCAGTCAGTTTGTCATTGAAAAACTACCTGCGTTTAATGCTTAATTCGGTAATCAATTTGCTACCTTTTACCATGTTTATGAAATGTGACATCACAAAAAGTAGAGATAGAAAAAACATCAGATGTGGCTCATAAATAATTAACAGTTAGAAATTTTGACCTAGCCATAATATGGATAATAAGTGTAATAAGTTTTGAAAATAAGATGTTTGTAAAATAAACTGTAATGATTGTGAAAAATTTTACAGTCAACCTCTGCATCAAACTTCAGACATTAGATTCAAACAGAATACATGGTCGAAGAACAAAAGCACATATTGTCGGCACTTAATGAAACAACATAGAAAAAACTGCAAGTTTTACATATTTCACTGCAAGAACTTTAACCTTCTACCATTCTACTACTAAGAAGACTGCCTACACTACGCTTGTCTGTCCACTTTTAGAATACTGTTGCACGGTGTGGGATCCTTGCCAGATAGGACTGACTGAGTACATCGAAAAAGTTCAAAGAAAGGCAGCACGTTTTGTATTATCACGAAATATGGGAGAGAGTGTCATAGAAATGATACAGGATTTGGCATGAGCATCATTAAAGGAAAGGCGTTTTCCGTTTGTGATGGAATCTCCTCAAGAAATTCCAATCACCAACTTTCTCCTCCGAATGCGAAAATACTTTGTTGACACCGCCTTACATGGGGAGGAACGATCACCAAGATAAAATAAGGGAAATTAGAGCTCATACAGAAAGAGATAGGTGTGCATTCTTCCCGTGCACTATATGAGTTTGGAATAATAGAAAATTGTGAAGGTGGTTCAATGAACCCACTGCAAGGCACTTAAATGTGATTTGCAGAGTATCCATGTAGATGTAGACTTGTCCCAATATCTATCATATGAGTGGTCAGACATCGTACAATGTACAAAATGTTGTTTTGCTTCACTTTAGATTACATGTGTTAAATAACATATTTTAACTATTTTGTGGTCAGAATAGGGTTTGGTTATATAATGATATTATTTTTTTTTATGATCTGAAAAAATAAACACAGTTAATTTCATATATCTTATGGTAGCTAATTTATCAAGCTTCCATCTTTCCCACTGGGTTGTGCTGTCAATGGCTCCTCAAAATCAGTATTTCCTACAAGAACTCATAGCTGCTGTCAGAGATGTCACTCCCATTACATCACTTGCCCATAATTCTACCACATTACTATTTCTCTCTTTTTCAAGCCCATCTGAATTAGGACAGCGATAGTGGCCAATAATACTTCACTGGTGCAATCTCAGGGTTGCACATACAATTGGCATAATTTTATGAATTTTGAAAAAGTGTGTCTTAGAATTACATCAATCATATTTACGTCAAAAAGTTTTGAAATTACATCAGTTGGAAATATGAAATCTCTCGCTACTCTTTTCAGAGCAGATAAATTTTTTATTATATTTTTTCTTAATTTTTTAAGTTTTCAATAACATTTACTTGCGCCATTTTGTAACTACATCACTACCCCCACCTTCCTCCCTCAGACTGGAATCGCTTTCCTCAAAGTTTCAAGTTGATTGATTTTGAGCATTTCTTATATTACATACTCCTTCTATTTCTTGCAAAGTCTAATATTATCTTCAAGTTTTACTGGACTGCACCTAACAAGAACACTCTGAATCTGTACTATTCTACTCACAAACATTAATACAGAAAAGAACTATGCTTACATTATGTAAAAAAAGATTAAAGCAGAATAAATGACTGAGAACAATCAGAATGTAATGAAAATTTTAATGAACAAACCAGATTCACCTAAAACGCGTATTTAACATTATATGTTAGACTGTTTTACTCTTAATATATTTTCACTTCATTTCTGACCAAATATCTTGTTTTTCCTCATAGTTATATTTGTATTTGGTTCTACTTCTTAGTATCTCTCATATGTTTCTTCAGCTTTCTTCCTGATTATTTTGATGAATAACTTTTATATTCATATCATCTGTTCTAAAATGTAGGGTCTTTCTTGGTGAATGATTTTCACATAACATTTTGTGTTAGTTCTTTTTGTATGATTATTTAGGATTTGTTTAGCATCTATGCAGTTTTTCCTAATGTTTCAGACTAAGCGTGACTTTGTATACTCTCGCTATTTTTGAATGTAATTATTATTGCTTTCTTCAAATGTAAATTTTGGTGTATATTATAGTTCCACCAATATTATGAAATATTTTGCATACCGAATGGAAATGCAAATTAATTCTGCTTCTCAGTTCCAGAACTTTGATGATTTGTTGTTCTTTGAGGATACTAATGATCTGAAAATAGCACCGATTTTCTGTCCCAGAGGAAGCACTTGTCGTTTTAACTTATCACATTAAAAGTTCTTGAAATCTTCAATGTCCCTTCATGCTATCTCATTTCATGTATCAGCTAGGCTAATGGAGTGTTTCATGCAACAGTAATGAGATGAGACATTGGTCTTTCTTATCTTTAGCTGATAAACATTACACTTTTCATTAAATCAGTAGTCACAGATCAATAAATTCAGTTTTCATTCCACTTTTAGTACATCACATATCAAGACTGAAACTTGCATCTGTTCAGTTTCTCATTGATTTATAAGCCAATAATCTTTAAAGGTGTTTTGGAACAATATAAACTGTTGATATGATTGACTATCATTGGAATATTTTACATTTCATCTGCACATTAATATGAGCTTATTTTAATGCTCTTTTCTCTAGTTTTGCAAAATGCTGTTTTCCCCTTAAATATATATAATTTTCAAAGCTGATTGGAGATGTATCACTCTCTCTAAAATGCACCTATACCATCATGCTTGGAAGTCTGTCATCATATTTTATTGTCCAGTCATCTAGAATTATAAGAACCGTTTTTTTATACGGGAATACTGTAGATGGAAGAAGGAGTTTGGTGAATGTGACTGATTGCTGGTGGGAATGTGCTATCATTTCATATTTCATAGTCTTCAGTTATCTCGTTACCAAAGTAAGTGTAACATCAGGTACACTGTACTGTTAAAATGTGATTTTTTCCTCTTGTGAAATCTACACCACTTCTTATGTATTTATTCATACTATTGATCGATATGACTTGTGTAGTGTTGCACAGTTATTTCTGTAGCCTTTGCAAGGTAATCAGTAAGAAAAACCAGTGTTGCATAGGGCACAGCCTTTCCAACAGCTGCTATCAACCTCACTTTTTGTGATTTGTGACATTGCCTTTTGTTAGTAATGATTCTTTTCTGTAGTGAAATGGTGTACCCACATACCATCCCAAGCCGATGTCCCCAGTGATGGGGTCGACTTTTTGCAACAATGGTATAGGCTAGGATCCTATGTATCATATCCCACAGCCATTCACCCTGGTGATCCTTTAATTGTGAGTAAATGACAAAAGTAATTAGCCTGATACCCTAGAACAGGGCTTCCCAACATGTGGTCTGCGGACCCCTTAGGGGTCATCCGGCTCTTTCTAGGGGGTCTGCAGCCACCTTTCACCAAATTGTGCATAATAATGAATAAAATTATTGAATAAAATCTGAACAAATCCATCACTTCTTTTCGTGTGAAAAACACGTGTACTTTTACTTCACGTCGTATACCCAAGCAGCTTTTGCGGTTCCTAAATGAGAGCGCATACACAGAATGCGGCTTCTCTGATCGACTGTTTCGCAACAATACGGGGGCCGTTTGTGCGCCGCTCCCGGCGTTAGATGCGCTAAAACCTTTTATGCATGAGCGGAGCGAGCTTTGTTGACCAATCACAGCGCTCGCCGGCACGTATGCATCCCCAGGCATCATTAAATGTTAAATTTGCTTTGTCAGTGCACTACCTATTTCATAAGTCGATTTTTGACCTTCAAGTTTTTTCATTCATTTCTAAACCAAAGACTATTCATATTTAGGAGGGGGGGGGTCAGTGGGAACATGGTACTTACATTAAGAAGCTTTCTGTTCCTATGGCTTTCGCTCTGAAATTTAAAGTTACTGTGCTCTTGACTGACTAGGGGTGTGCCATGGATTTTCGACTGAAGAAGGGGTCCACCAGCTGAAAAGGTTGGGAAGCCCTGCTCTAGAACATTATAATTAACACTATTGCATTGACATTCTACCATGTGTACTATTATGTATGCAGGAAGTCAGAAATAAATTCGGATCTAGGGTTGCTAAAGAACATGAACATTTGGAGTTAGAATATGGAAATGTAGTCATAACCTGTTGAAAATCAGGAAACCTGACAGAACAACTGTGCAGACAATATTTGCAATCTGTATTGAAACCACATACCAAAGAAAATGGTTTTTTATTTGTTGATTTATGGAATAGTCAGAGGGACATCACATTATATTACGAAACATTTTGAACAGCACTGGAAAAGATATAGGTGCTGTGAAAATTATTGCACAGAAGTGTTCTTCCCTGTGTCAGCCATGTGATGTATATTTTTATTGTCATGTGAAAAATACAAAAAAACTTCAGAGAGCACATGAATTACTTCAAGATAAACGCGAAATTGGTAAATGTGAAACTTTGAAAACATAAGTTATGCCTCAAATGGATGAAAGTTAGAAAATGAAAGGCAGTATTTCGTAATGTCAATGAAGAGTGTTTCATATGATGAAGAAACTGTGTAAATATAGAAATGTAGCGTTCATATTTTGTCCATTGTGCTAGAACAATTTGTGCTTTAAATGTTTGTGTGATGAGGACCAGCAGAAAAATTGTACATCTGCCAATGAAAGATAAATTTTTCTGACTCTTGCATGACGAATATGAATACTGATAACTATTTCGTTTTTACTGTATAGTCACGTGATCGGTGTTTTTAAATGATTAAATATTGCAATATATAAATGAAAAACGCTTAAACCAAGATGGACAGATTCCAAATGAAATAGAATGACAGGAAGACACTATGAGCACAAATAAAAAAGTTAATACAATGGTTAAAATGATGTGTCAAAGGATTAGAAATTTTAAAAAACATCATGTTTGAACCAAACTGAAGAAAAGTAATGATACAAGACATTTCGATAAAAATTAAAAAAAAATTAAACAAATGTAACAGGTTTTGAACCCCCAAACTTTTTTCACTATATATATTTATTTAAAATTTAATAACAACGATAAATTCTGAATATTTAAATATATCAGAGTTGTAGATTTATCAAGCTGGTACACATTTACTGTCATTTTTAGAAGTTTTCGTTTTTACATTCCATTTCTTTTTGATCTTCCCACATTTTTCTTCCTACAGTATGTTTCCATGGCTATTTTTCGTCTTTTTGCAGATAAATCACAACAGGACAGTCATAATAAACGTATATCTAATGTTAACACATCAATGATCATTGAATTCAGCTTTAGTATGTGTGATGCACTTTATGATGCCACAGTCACAGTGTGCATGGTGGTCTGATTTATGTTCTTTAGGCAGCACTGTTAGTTGGGAAGTATGAGAGAAACATTATTATGACAGATGGAACAGACCGGTGGAAGAAAATGTTTGCACACAGTACAAACAATAACATAAACTGAAAGACGATACCACAATATACAACATGCAGAGAGGAGAATGGGAGTATACATTGTTAAGTATACATAGTAAATCCCATACCCAAAAATACAATTCAAAATTTTATATGTAATAGCGAAGTGAAGAGAAGGAGAATTAATAGAAAAAGAATTCCTTTTTTTCTTGGTATATGAGGTGCATATCTTATCACTAAGTAAAGCATTTATGCTGACACAATATAAAGCATAAAAACAAGTGCAGCTGGATCGGATGCGACACTGCATGACAGGAAGGAAAGGATACATTTCTAACACACACAAAAAAGGAAGAGCTTGGAATTTGCCATGTGCTTATTTATGGCATGGGAGCGTGTTTTATCGTGTGGACAAGCATCACATTGCAGCATTTGACACATTTAGAAACACTGGTAGTACCTTTGGAAGCACTCTGGACTCTGATTTGAAATTATGGAGATGACAGATGTACTAGAGGGAGAACACTTTGTAATCACTAACGTCACTGTTAAGAGCGCTTCACGTTGTTATACTTGATAAAGGTAATCGATCTGGGGCGAGAGGAGAAACAATTTTTTTATTTTCTATTGCAGTTACTTGTCACTGCACGCCTCTATGTTAGGATGATTGTGGTGGCATGGCTAGTGGCTGTAGTGATTGTCACTGCCAATTGCTGTCTGCAGCGGAATCTGGAGGAAGTTTCTGAAGCTGTAATGGTAGCTCCTGTACCGCTGCGTCCTCTTGTTCTCTCAGAGGTCCATCAGGTAGGCCAGCTGGTCTGGCTGCTTCCTTGCTACGATGGTGTGTGCAAAGAGTCGCCAGTCTCTTGGATCGTCGGAACAGTTGGGACAGTGCTTACTTCCACTACGATCCTTCCCAGCACTGTTCTGTTGATAAGAACTATCATTTGCTGGCATGCTTTCCATATTTTGGTGGCACTGCTCGAGGGTGTCTGTCAAGGCGCATATGTCACACTTTCAGTTGCGCTGAGTTTTATCTCTGCCAGTCTTTGATTTTTCGGTACTTTTCCGTTTACTATTTTGCACATGTCTCCTTGGAATAATCTGGCAACACGTTTTCGTCATTGTACAATAATGACATTATTCTACAACGGCACTCAGAATAGTACTGTTAATTATAATGCTCTAGAGTACCAGGCTAAATTTTTTCCATCGTTTACTCGTAAACGAAGGCCCACCAGGGTGACGCTTTGGCATGTGATACCTGAGGTCCCAACCTACACCACCATATAAGTTGCATAAAATCGATCCAAGCACTGGGGTCCTCTTCTTGTTAGTAATAGAGATGAACACAAAATTAGTCTGGATTCTTTTTAAATGATCTAAACATTCCTGGGAAATTAGTTTACCAATTAACCACTGCTCAGCATACCACAATGTCACTCATCTTGCATATACTTGTCTCACAGTTAACTACTCATTTAAAATTTACTGTATTTTCTCTTCTGACATACTTATGGATTCAGCATTGTGATACATCTATACTCACTGCTCATTCAATATCAGATTGTGCACTTTTTGGTACTTCCATCTGTGGTGGAAAGTTTGGGCAATTCTTCATGTTAAAAATCTTGAAGAGAAATATTGCTAGCTTTGAATTTAGATATCTGTTCCTTAATTGTTGAAAATGAATCGGCAGTATCAAAATTCTAGCCATTAGATAACATTTTGTTGGAACAGTAGAAAGCTTATAATTATATGAGGGCTTTTCAATAATGAATGATCATAATTGTTTATGAATTTCTCACGCTAAAAATTTAATCTTGTGATATTCTCTTAGCTTAATGTGTAATAAACACGCTGTAGTAGTTTCATTCTTTGGACTCCTGGTTCTCGCCTGTGAGAGGCAGGCATGGTCAGACATGTTCAGTAACGCCTGCCACTGCAATCTGGGTAACATGCGAGGAACAGTATGCAGCTTTGAAATTCTGCTTTCGTCTCAACAAACCTTCAGCTGAGGCCTATACAATGTTACAGGAGGCCTATGGAGAGTCTGTTATTCCCTACATCACAGCTCAAAGGCGGTTTAAAATGTTTAAAGAGGGGAGACAGTCAATTTCAAAGGAAAGTGGACCTGGTGCTCCAGTTACTGCTCTTGCAGAAGAAAACGTCAGCACTGCTGCTGTCATTGTGAGAGAGGATCGACGAATTACCTGATGATCACTTTATGAAATACTGAACATTTCATTGGGCGCCACCCACACGTTGATGACAATAAAATTACATGTGACACGTTTTTGTGTGTTGTGGGTACCAAGAAAGTTGATTCCTGGACCAAAGGATATTTACATGCAGGTCTGCATGCAGTTACAGTTGATGTTAGAGGAAGATCGGGAGTTTCTTTCAAATGTAATCACTGCTGATGAAACTTGGCTACATCATTTTGATCCTGAGACCAAACAGCAAAACTGAGTGTGGAAATCTTCTTCATCACCAACCCCCCAAAAAGCAAAAGTGGTTGCTTTTGCTGGGATAGTTATGGTCATATCATTATTTGATAACCATGGAATGGTTTATCAGTATGTTGTATCTGAACACATATCAGTAACTGGACAATACTACAGGGAGTCCTGAAAACATTGCAAGTCCGCATCAGGCATAGAAGACCATATTTCTGTGAAGCAGGCTGGATGCGCCACCATGATAGTGCGCGGCCGCATATTTCCAATGTTGTTGCTAAATGTATAGCAAAAATCAACTTGAAGTGCATCCCTCACCCTCCATATAGTTCGGATTTAGCCCCATGTGTCTCTTTTCTACTCCCTAACATGAAGAAATGCGTTTTTGGGAGGCATTATCAATAGTCAGAAGGCTCTCTCAAAAAATGGTTTCCAGCAGAAATGCTGGAACAAGTGCATCACATTCATGGGAGACTACTTTGAGAAGGACCATCAAAACTAGGTATGTAGGTAAGGGTACGTTGTAAAAAAAATTATGATCATTCTTTATTGAACAGCCCTCATAATTATCACATCATTGTATGTCAACTTACCAATTTAAATGAATTCACACAATACATTTGCTTTAAAAAGCCACACAAACAGCACCAAAATTTTGTTGATATCAGTGTCATCTCCCGATCAGTGGAGATCCTTTTCAGCTTGCTCTTGCATCTACAAGGAAAAAAATCTAAGGAATAGGCAGATGTCAAATAAAAAATATTCAGTCATTGAGTTGCCAGTGCACAGGAAGAGAGCTCAAAATAACGTTCACATTTGTATCCACAATTGATTATTTTACAGCGTTACCTGTCTCATCATCCATTTTGACATTATGAAATTCTCTTGTTTTTTTTTGCTTTGTTTAGACATCTCATATGACACTTGTTAACATGAAGGGGTAAAGGAATATCACTGTTATAAATGCTGTGGATTAAAACAAATTGGTATTCAGTTTTATTTCTTTTCAACACTGGACATTTAGATATGCAAAATGTACAATGGATACTGATTAGTATTACTAAGTACATAACTTCAGGTTCTCAGACAGTAAATTAGTCAATACAAATAGAAGCATTCTATTCGAAATTAGGTAAGTTATTTTCAGTTGATAAGGTAGCATATTCTTGCTCTTCAGTGAGATCAAGTAATTCGTATTTCATGTAAGCACCATCTTGGAAAATGCAATGCATTTTTCTTCAGTAAGTCTTACAAAAATATGTTTTCCATAACTATCTCCCCTAGAAAAGAATATGGCATGACTTTCCAAGCAGATGAAATGATGTCCATAAATATTGTAATATTTTTCATCCTACAGTCCTGTGAACTGTGTGTAATGAATATCTTTTGTTTAGAAGATACTTCTTTTACAACAAAAAGTTGACCCTGTTCTTCAAATCTAATTCGATTCATCACAGAATCGACCAGTCACTAGGCCACTGTCATGTACAACCACTGCTGTTATTCATGAAATGATCACCATAGTATGAATTTTGCTATTTTCATGTGTTCATATGAGGGTAAACAAGGAATTAAGCTTTTCAAAGACGACTTAGTCACAATGAGAGAGAAGATATTTGTCACTTAAAATTTTAGGTATGGGTAGGTCGCAGACAAAAAGAGAGTCAATGTTTGGCGCCTACTTTGGCCCAAATAAACAGGTACTCGTCTGTATTGTGAACAGATTGAAAGGATTGTCCAGCACCAAAGTAGCATACAGAACCTTTGCAAGCAGTCCTGTACTCTCAGTTACACTCCATATCTTCCGAGCCAAGATGTTTGCACTCAGTTATACTCCATGTCTTCCAAGACAAGATGTTTGCATCAGGGAATGCTTCAAGGCCACAGTAGTCTGCATGCTTCCCCTATATGACAGCCAAAGTCAACGATGTACTGCCTTCAAACACAGCTTCCACATGACATGTGAACTCCAACCTCAGTCCACGAAAAACATTAGGACCACTTTGCTCTTGGCGTTCACTGGCTGTTGGCTTGCAACGTTCACTTATGTTAACATACCTCTGCAATGACCGTGCGACGTGTTTATCCACGCCGATGGCGGCGCAGGGTTCCTGTGTATAAGTCACTGAAGGAAGTAGAGATTGATCTTGCTGGGCAATTTGGTAAACAGCAACTTATTGGCGGTCCTAATGTTTCTCGTGGACTGAGGTTGGAGTTTACATGTGATGTGGAAGTTGTGTTTGGACGCAGTATATGGTTGACCTTGGCTGTTGTGTGGGGGAACCATGCAGACTGTGGTGGCCTTGAAGCATTCCCCAATGCAAACATCTTGGCTTGGAAGACATGGAGTATATCAGAGAGTACTGGTTTACTCACTAAGGTTCCCTTTGGTACTTTGGTGCTGGACAAGCCTTTCAATCTGTTCACAAGAAGAAAGAAGAAGCTCAATGCCGACGAGTATTTGTTTATTTGGGCTAAAGTAGGCAACAACAACTGTAAAATAAAGTTTACTGGTGACTGCATGTTGTATGACAGGCAATAAAAATTCCTTATCTCCTTTCCTTATCTCTGACATGTTCCTTATGTCCTGGCTTGAAGCCAGGTCACTATAGTCTGACACAATAGAAGCATGTTCACAAAAAAATTATATCCTGAGTACCCCATTGCTAACAGCTGGATATATAAAATAAAACAAAAACCAAAGAAGGCATTTGATTATAGGTGTAATGTTCCCTTGCTGTAAGGAAACTGATTGCTCTAAGACAGACTGAAAAAGAAACCTTAGTCATATTAGGTTCTCTGGAAGTAATTCACACTTACAGTTCAAGGCATTTCTATGTAAGAAGTGGAAAATCTGGTCCACTATTGAAATTTTGCAATATAAATGTTTTCTTGACACAGAGTTAACTGCCTACAGAAAATTAAACTTTAATGACATTTCAGTAGAGACTGGGACCACGTGAAATCTTATTTTCAAATTTATTGCTATATTCAAATTTATTGCTATATTATTAGTTAACAAGGTGCAAAACCCCACGGAAGATGAATGCATAAAGTTTAAGATAATTTCTCGCATCCTAACAGATCAGAAGAGTAACAATTGCCTTACATAACAATAATGTTCGATAGCTGTCTTTTCATTTGATGTTGCTGTGGTGATGTGTTAGCCACTTCCGATTTTTTTTGCCAGTTTCAACAAACTTGGAGCCTGTCAGAAGTATACGAAAGAGTGGGGGAAGAGACAGGGCGAATTACTGTCCCTGGATTCTTTTAGAGCTCTTGATTTTGAACCACTGTGCCAGCCAATTAATGACTAGGTCTGTTTTCCCTAAGACCACATATACCTTTGCCACTTTCTTACATGCCCCTCCCCCCCCCCCCCCCAAAAAAGAGAATGTGTCGATGGATGGCTGCTTTAGAAAAAATGGTTCTGTGGTCATGTGTAAAAGAAGGTTGCTTCTGACAATGAAGAGCTAATTAATCACTAACATTGCTCTATCTCATCTCAATGTAGAAGAACTGGTCAGTGGCTGCATCAAAGTGAAATTTTTACCACCTAAAGTGATGGGACTGTTGCTGTCACCTGACAAAATATTTCAGGAAAAATGTTAAATACATTTGTAAGAGACAGATATTAGGCAAGGTTGTCGAAGAAGAGCAGGAAAATGGTGCGATAACAGTTTTGAAACCAATTGATGCCTAAGATGTCATTTATATGACTTCATCTTTGTGGGATCATTTTCACAAATCAACAATTATAAAGTATTGGAAAGATACATGGACTGCCATTGCCCTTCGAATAAAGAACCCGGTGACTAAGTCGATCTGTTAGAGTCCGATGAAAAATTTGTAATCATCCATAAATCCTGACATATGACACAAATGAGTTGCTTTCAAATGAGAATGATACTGACTACATTATGATATATAATGATGAAAATTTCGCCCTTTGTTCGTCTGCAGACTACAGCGATAATGATAATGAGCTAGTTGTCGATGTTGGTGCTCAATCTGAAGACATGACACATACAGAGTGAACAAAGCAGTTGGACAAAGTATCAGTCTATTTGGAACGTCAGGCAACTACAGCCAAACTAATGCTGGTGAAACGCCAGGGTGATGGCTCTGCACACAACCGAAATACGAATCTGGCTCATAAGAAACTAACTGATAGTTTAAGTGTGTAAGATTCACTGTGTTTTTTTTCAATATATTATCATTATTTATGAGAAAATAATCCTTAGTTCGAGTGTTTACGAGAATGAATATATATATATATATATATATATATATATATATATATATATATATATATATATATATGTGTGTGTGTGTGTGTGTGTGTGTGTGTGTTTATGGCATTTAACACGGGCCATTCCAAATTTTTTCTTTGGTTTTCTATATTATACATGACTTAAGGGCTCAGCTAGTAAAAAAACTGATGTTCCACCTTATTTTGGTGACAGTTTCATTTTCTGGTTATACTGAAAGTGCCACATATTCAGACTGCAAAATATAAGCCTGTGATTGTATCCAAGGATTTGTTCAACAGCGGAAATCTTTGGTAGAACGAGAGTTGGGTGAACTACAAGACAGCGACCATCTCCAGCACTCTAGAGCCAGACCAGTTGTCCTGAGAACATGGTGGTGGTGGCTCACTTCCCTGCCATCGTGTTCAATGCTGCTCGCAGAGCTACGCGTTGAGCTTGCCGATGACGGTCTGCCAGTCCCTGAGGCGGTCGAGTGCGTCTCTGGCGGCGGCGGCCATCAGCGCTTCCGAGGATCCCTCAGGCTCGAAGCCGAGGATGAGGCTGGCTTCCTCCAGGCAGCGCACCACCTTCTTGAGGTCACGGCCCAGCTCCCGCTTGCCGATCGTGCGAGCCTCGAAGCGCCGCGTTGCCAGGATCATGATGGGTGCATGTAGCTCATACAGCACGATACCTGTGGCCACACATCACAGGTTATGTGAGTTGAGGACCTACAGCAAGCAGTGCACACTTTATAAACAGAAATGACATCCACCTCCAGTGTCCGTACAGCAGAGGCAGCCATGAATTTGGAACGCTGCATCGAGTTAATTAAAACAGTGGATCAAATTTTAAAGATTGTGCAGAGGTAAAACACACTGTGAAAACTTTGATCACATACTGTGGCGAGTGAAAAGTAAATCAAATGTCTAATTTTTATTTAAAATTGAGAGCAAAAAGATCTACAGTTTTGTTCTAGAGTTGGTGCGTTTTATATCAGATGATGATCATTGCAAATCGTGTAGTCATAGTAATAACGATTCAAGGTATTAAAATGAGTAATTCTTTGCAAATGACAGCATACAATGAGGCACATACACCTTTTTATTCACAGAAACACAAAAGCAACTCATTTTTAGCAGTGAGAGGTCAGCAGCTCTACAGACACACAGACGTCCATAGCACTAAGAAAATCAAAGTAGCCCGTGGAAATGCACAGCAGGATGTGTATAGATGCCCAGAGAAGGGTTACTACCACCATATTAGAAAATAAGTTTTCCATAAAATGTAGTAATAAATGACTGAAGCAATACATCTCCTTATGACATTACAATCTGCTGCAGAACCTTGTGCTCACGTCCCCCACCACCATGCCGCACTTTCTGAGTGAGAGGAGGGAGAAGAGGGAGAAACTGGAAACTTCTTGCATTTAAATGGCAGTGCAACCACGTTGCATATGACTTGGTTTTATGTTTACATTTCTCAACAATGTAGATCACTCACAAAACAAACTTTTTAATTCTTAAATTATGTGCTGAAGAGATAAATAAAAATTTTATCTGGCACAAACTGTCTGCATATGGATAGAGACAGTAAAAAAAAGGTTCAAATGGCTCTGAGCACAATGGGACTTGACATCTGAGGTCATCAGTCCCCTAGAACTTAGAACTACTTAAACCTAATTAACTCAAGGACATCACACACACCCATGCCCGCGGCAGGATTCGAACCTGCGACCATAGCGGTCACACGGTTCCAGACTGAAGCCCCTAGAACCGACACAGTCCACTCCCCAAATTTTGTCACTCAGGTTACCACGTAACTGTGTCTTCTGTAGTCCTATTATCGAAAAAATCTTTTCACATACATATGTTCATTGAAATATTACACCACATTTGGAACCTAATTATGTTGATGTGAAAAGTCTACTTGAAGAATACTATGTAGGCTTCCAAGAGTTTTAACGCAAAAGAAATTGTCTTTTCAACGGGGATTACAATGGAGAGCAATCAGTTCCATCTGTACATGCACAGGGCCACTTTCAACTGAAATGCCAAAATCAAAACGTTTAGAAAACTATCCTTGTATTTCTTTCATAGTCAACAACGAATTTTTTAAAGTCGCTTTTTCTTAGGACTTAGCGAAATGGAGGAGTTTCTTTTGTCATAATTTGTCCCTTTTACAATGCGATTTTCTTTTTAAATGCATCACAATCAAATCAGAAACCAGTTGTTTTTCATCTTACAATGTTTTATTGTGGTCAATGTGCAGTCCAGTCCACTTAAAACCAGAGGTCAACAGTCCATTCTGGATGTTCTAGTTTCCGTTCCTGCTCTACTTTCTCCTTCATAAATTCAACAACACTGGGGTCTAAAATCGAAAAATCATTCCAGGCATGTCTCTTGACTTAACCAACGTACTTTGCAGTGATATATAAAGCTTCCATACTTTTCTGTCAGTTTCACGGAAAACCGTTGCAACTGACAGTAGAATAATGTGTGCGACATCAGAAAATTTACTATTAGTACCACCAATTTCATCAGTGCTCCATGCCTGTAAATTCACCACAGAGTGCCTCTTGACGTACAAAACAATTAATCCCGTCTGTCGATCGTTGCAATTTTTTTGCTCTTTCTTTGTCAACTAAATCTTCAAAGTCCTTTTTGCATGGTATTGAAATGTTGTTCCATAGGAAATTTATGGTACCTGTTGATTACGCCACTGTATGTCGCATAACAGGTACTGACAACTCTTATCCTTCTGAACAGTCATTCACATTCATTTTAAAGGCTTGTATGATAGAAAATGAACTTAAAATTGAAGTAACTGTTGATTACGCCACTGTACGTCGCATAACAGGTACTGACACCTCTTATCCTTCTGAACTGTCATTCACATTCATTTTAAAGGCTTGTATGATGGAAAATGAACTTAAAAGAGAAGTAACGTTTTGTTATCCTGTCATGCCGATCTAGTGCTTATCTGTACAATGATCTTCGTGCATTCAGTTTCTTTCTCTTTGCACGATTTGCAATTCTATGTAATATTTTTATCTCTTCGAGAACTATGAATAACATTTTGTTATCCTATCAAATGAAGTACTGTCAATGTCATGTGGATATGAGTACTTACCTGCACAAGATGATACTCGTATGTTATTTTCCTTAACTATGCTGTAAGCTTATCAATTTCCTATTACACACATAACTTATGTAATCTTATGCTTATGTTTATGTATTTTACTACTTTTGTAAAACATCTGACGCTGTTTTTCTCAGTTTTATTATGTAAGAATTTTGCATTTCTTAAAAGTGAGTGTTGTGGTTATGAAGGTTGGACTTAGTATTTCTTTGGAAAGTTGGTCACTGATTCTGCATACACAAACTCTGAGTCTGAAATATTATTATCGCAAGTGGTAGCGAGCGAACAGTTGTTGAGAGTAGTCAGCGACAGATGAGGTAGCAGTCCATCATGATCGTGCTAGTAGTGCCGGAGGAGACTTGGGTATAAATGAAAGATTTTTGGTAATTTGCCTTGTTACTGCTAGTAGTCGTTCCTTGCTTGTGCACTGGATGGATTCTGTCAGATTTGTGTATGCATACATTGAGAGTTACATTCACATCTTTGTTGTGGCCAGATACGTAATTATTAATTATAGACATAGTGAAATAATTAAAGACGTTGCTAATCAGTCTGTTGAAGGAAAGGAAAGATTCGAGTAACGTTTGTCAGTGTTTAAATTAAAAGTTTTTATCGGTTTCTTTCATTTTTTACACTGCTTAAGGGTTGTTGACCAAACCCTCCTGATGATTCAGTTTCTATATAAAAAATGGCAGTAGTTGTAGCAGAAGTTGTGACCATGCATTTCACTCTGCATGGGTCGCAGTATTTCTTTTGAATTGTTTTAGCATGTTGTTGGATGCAGAATATTCACGCAGTTGTAGCGGCAAGACGAAATAAGTTGTCTGTTGCGTACAGGAGGATTAGTGGATTAATTATTAGGAGTCGGTAAAAAATATTTTTATAACAGCAGTCAAATACAAGAGAATTTGATTTTTTTATGATTTATAATAAGAGTAATGGATTTCTGTTTTTTTTTTTGTTTCTGTTTTTTGTTCTCATTCAGAATATTAGCATTGTCAGAGTTGGCTCTACACATTTCCTTGTGTCTTTCACCACAACCGCAATAATGTCAAATATGAAGTTAAACTATTTTCAATTTGACTGAATATTTCTGCTGGTTTTTACGGACTGTGCTTCATTACAGTTTGAGGTTGCTGTTAATGTCTGCTAGATCATTAACATACATTTGAATGAGGAAGACCCCCGCACACTTTCCTGGGGCGCACCAGAAATTGCTTTTACTTGTCTCTGTTACAGCGTGTATCAGTGTTCAGGGACAAAATTTTCAGCACTCGACGTAGTAGTGATAAAATAAACACTTGTGTCTGTTTACATTTGGTACGGTAGGGCAACCATTTGCAAGGCATCTTCTGCTAGCAGTGGAGCAGTGGTTTGCGGTGCTGTTACTTTATTACTATCTGACATTCCACTTATGAAGAACTCGTCCTCCAATGCCACGGGAAAAAGTGTAGCTCTATTTCATGTTCAAAACACCTCTTTCGGTATTCATGGATACGTCAACGAGCCTTTGCACTGAGTCACAAATATTCTGATATATCCCTCGAGTATTTCCTAAGTTTTCGCAGACTTATACAGTACGGGATCGATGGCTCTTTGCGTGTTGTGCTGAAATTCGGCACACAGAATTTTTTCAGTTGACCTTACAAAAGTATAGTGGATTTTTATCCAGAGAATAAGGAAACAAGGGAATTGGTTCACCTATTCATATCCATCTGTCACGGTATCAATTATTCGGAAGCCGACGTGCATTAACGTTTATTTGTAGGACTATTTTTCAGTCTCTTCTATGGAATCACGACACAAGATGCAGATTACCTTGATGTCGGTATGTTGGAATGGTAGGGAGACATACTCAGTACTTCAGCAATATGTCAGTGTATCTGGACTACAGCGCGAAGTAGGTCTGATACATGTGTACTTGTCAGTGGAAGGCAATTTGAACATATAGTAGAAAGGGCGTACCCAGCGAGGTGCAGGGATGGACAGCTACCCGTCCCTCACCTCCCTCTCCCCTGCTGTCTTATGAAAAATTCTTCGTCAGCACAATTCGCCTCCTGCCCCGCCAAATAAACCTATCAGGTGAGTATCAGATCGAGGGAAGCTAGAACACGTAATGAATATTAATTAGTAGCAGACCCTGGGCATGTTCTTATACCATGTAAGAAATACTTTCATGTGGCACGCTGGTACTTCCTTTTCTTCTCTATTGCAGTGTTCCACACTACTCCAGAGCAACTTCCTCCACTCCAGCGGCTCGTGTTGTCACCAAATAGTAAAAAAAGTGTGATAATGATGTGATAAAAGACCATATGCGGCCACCAAACGAATTATATACAACTTTCATGCCATCCAGGCTGTGTTATAGAAATAATTATAATATAATTTAATCGATCGGTATTTTCATAAGGACAATGTTCCAAAAAATTCTTAAAACGGAAATACTGCTCTAATAATGCCAAAAGGACGTCGGGATGTAATGTTCCTTCCTTACTCTCGCCTTTCAAACTTGCTGTGGACAGAAAACTGCCTCGAGGGTGTGCGGACAGCTGTTCATTCTAAACTGTACATTCAAGGTTTACCCTCCATGAGAAAAAAACCACATCTGTTGATGACAAAGCCCATTTACTGCTCTTAAGGTGTATCGAGAACATTTTACGACTCATAGGAAACAAAGAGGCGTTGTGTACATCAGTCCCTGCTGAAGAGGGTAAAGCATAGTTCCTGTTTTCCTGTCGGTTTTACGCAGCTGCGTAGTATTCGTGTGACGTGAGAGGACAGTGTCTGAAATGAACTGCGTGTGCACCACGCGTATGTTTATCAGTAGCAGTTACTCCTGCTGGAGTAAACACAGGTGCACTTAACGTTTAGTGCTGCTGTAAGCGGCGCTTAGAGCTGTGAGTGGTCCAGGTTTGTTACTGAGCACTACAGCGTAGAAGCCAAGACTCTTCGTGTACGGTCCGTTATTGCTCCAACGTAGGTTTTGGCGTTTAGCGTATGCCCTGTGTGCAGTTCATAGTAAACAATGCGTTTCTGTTCTGAGGGAAAAACTTTTAACTTGAGACTCAGCCTGGGAATGGAAAAGTAATGGAAGGTAAGCAAGCTTGAAGAATGACGGCTAAACACTATCCGGCCTCATAAGAGGCGGGTCCGCTATAATAAAAGGAGACAGGGAGTATTGTCAGTGCAGAAGCAGTAACAGTAGAACTGGCCAGTCAATAGAGCTCAGTGACTTGGAACATCGACTGGTCATTGGACGTAACCTGAGTAACACATACATCAGGGATATTTCAGCCCTCTTTAAGCTGCCCAAGTCGACTTTTGGGTGGTGGTGTCGCGGAAACGCGAAGGGACAGTCATAGCTAAATAAGGCCAGGCAGACCTCAAGTGCTGACGAAAAGGGCCTTCGAGCATTGCGGAAGGTGGCTGTAAAAATTCGCACGAAATCAGCGGAAGAAAACACACGTGAGGTCCGAAGTGCTACCAGCAGTCCAGTTAGTGCAATGGCTCTGCATAGGGAATGAAAAAGAGTGGGAGTCAATGGCCGAGCAACTCCTCATATGCCTCACGTACATGTAGTCAGTGCTAAGCGACGCTTGAGGTTATGTAAACAACGCCACTGAGCAGTAGATGACTACACTACTGGCCATTAAAATTGTTACACCAAGAATAAATGCAGATGATAAACGGGTATTCATTGGACAAATATATTATACTAGACCTGACATGTGATTACATTTTCACGCAATTTGGGTGCATGAATCCTGAGAAATCATTACCCAGAACAACCACCTCTGGCCGTAATAACGGCCTTGATACGCCTGGGCATTGAGTCAAATAGAGCTTGGTTGGAGTGTACAGGTTCAGCTGCCCCTGCAGCTTCAACACCATACCACAGTTCATCAAGAGCAGTGACTGGCGCATTGTGACTAGCCAGTTGTTCGGCCACCGTTGACCAGACGTTTTCAATTGGTGAGAGATCTGGAGACTGTGCTGGTCAGGGAAGCAGTCGAACATTTTCTGTATCCAGAAAGGACTTTACAGGACCTGCAACATGCGGTCGTGCATTATCCTGCTGAAATGTAGGGTTTCGCAGAGATCGAATGAAGGGTAGAGCCACGGGTCGTAACTCATCTGAAATGTAACGTCCACAGTTGAAAGTGCCGTCAGTGCGAACAAGAAGTGAATGAGACGTGTAACCAATCGCACCCCATACCCTCACGTCGGGTGATACGCCAGTATGGCGATGACGAATACACGCTTCCAAAGTGCGTTCACTGCGATGCCGCCGAACACGGATGCGACCATCGTGATGCTGTAAACAGAACCTGGATTCATCCGAAAAAATGACGTTTTGCCATTCGTGCACTCAGGTTCGTCATTGAGTACACCATCGCAGGCGCTCCTGTCCGTGATGCAGCGTCAACGGTAACCGCAGCCATGGTCTCCGAGCTGACAGTCCCTCACGCTGAAAACGTCGTCGAACTGTTCATGCAGATGGTTGTTGTCTTTCAAACGTCCCCATCTGTTGACTCAGGGATCGATACGTGGCTGCACGATCCGTTACAGCCATGCGGATAAGATGCCTGTCGTCTCGACTGCTAGTGATACGAGGCCGTTGAGATCCAGCACAGCGTTCCGTATTACCCTCCTGAACCCACCGATTCCATATTCTGCTAACAATCATTGGATCTCGACAAACGTGAGCAGCAATGTCGCGTATGGCTGTGGTGCATCGTTTTGCATCTGCAGCAACAATTTGAGCAGCAGTTGGACATACAAACTGTTACAAATCGGTTACTTCAAGGCCAGCTCCGAGCCAGACACCCTGGAGCGTGCATTCCAAGGATCCCAAACCTCCACCGTTTGCGATTTCGGTGGTGTCAAGCAAGAACTCATTGGTGGGCAGGGTGGAGGTCTGTTGTGTTTTCTGATGAAAGCTGGTTGTGCCTTTGTGCCAGTGATGGCCGTGTTATGGTTAAGAGTAGGCCAGCTGAGGGCCTGGAATCAATCTGTCTGCTTGCTGACACCATGGACATACATATGAGATTAAGACCTAAGGCAAGGTTTAGTATGACAGCAGGAGCATTTTCGTGGTTATCCCATGCACCCTGAGTGCTATCTTGTACGTCTATCTGACGATACGACCTGTTATGCTGCCATTCAAGAACAGCATTTCAGGGGATGTTTTCCAACAGGCTAATGCTCACCCACGTGCCGCTGTTGTAACACAACATTCTCTACAGAGTATCGACATGTTGCCTTGACCTGCTGGATCTCCAGATCAGTGTCCAATCGAGCACGTATGGGACAACTCCAGCGTCATCCTCAACCAGCATTGACCGTCTCTATATTGACCGACCATGTGCAATTGGCATGAGACTCCATCACACAATCTGACATCCGGCACCTGTACAACATGTAAGGGGTTCACCACCCTGCTATAGCAAATGAAATTTCGATGTATTGCTCAGGCGCTGCCTGCGACAGAAAATATCTTTGCTGCAATAGAGTCACAGGTCAAGGCAATCTCGGCAGTTGTTGCAGTCGCTCGTTGCTACAGTGCCGTTTTAATCTGTCGCTGGTACAACGCACTTCATAGCCAGATATTGCTGCTGGATCTCCAGATCAGTGTCCAGTCGGGCACGTATGGGACAACTCCAGCGTCATCCTCAACCAGCATTGACCGTCTCTATATTGACCATGTGCAATTGGCATGAGACTCCATCACACAATCTGACATCCGGCACCTGTACAACATGTAAGGGGTTCACCACCCTGCTATAGCAAATGTAATTTCTATGTATTGCTCAGGCGCTGCCTGCGACAGAAAATATCTTTGCTGCAATAGAGTCACAGGTCAGGGCAATCTCGGCAGTTGTTGCAGTCGCTCGTTGCTACAGTGCCGTTTTAATCTGTCGCTGGTACAACGCACTTCATAGCCAGATATTGTAAGGTAAATACAGTTATTTTTATTGGCATGCCCGTAGTTAAGTAACTTGTCTCAGGTGTCAATATGAATTTGTTTCAACCATTTTGTGATTCGTGAGCACCGGTTGACCCAGATATGTAATATTCAATTTTTCATATAATGGTATGCAGAACTTTATCAATAATGTAAACGATTTTCAGAATATAATTTTTACCAGTCTACAAAAAAAGGAAGGAATAATTTTGCCTTGAGTCATTACCAGTCCCGTTCCAGTCATTCATATAAATTTAAATATTTCAGAAATTTTCGCAGATCATAGTCTTGTGTTTTTTAGTAATCCAGCTGTGCATCTGTGTCAATAAGCAAAGTCAGTTTTTCTAATAATTCAGATCTCAGACAAATGTCCAGTATTAGTAGATAGGCCAGCATTGCACTAAGCTGTGCCATTTACGAGCAGATATATATATATATATATAGAGTTATCCAGCGACACCATTATGAGCTAAGAACTTTTCAGATTGATTTTACAGGGCCATGGCGTAGCGCTGCTTACGTCAAAATTTATCAGTTTTCTTTAGTTAATATACTAACAAAAAAATTATCATTTTTTATTTTATACGGGAAGGTTACAAACACAATGCATGCACGTTTACATGCTTGCATTCATCATTTTTGTTGTTGCACAGGTTATTGATGTACCAGCATTTCACAATTGCAATGGCGTTTCTCACGCTTTCATTTACCTGTGATATTGCAACGTTAATTACTTAAATATGTTACCTAGACAAATGTCTTCCCTAAATTTCATTGTTCGAAATTAATTATTTCTTTTTGTTGGGATTTTTTTCGATCGTTGTATTTAAATGCCAAAATATATCGCGGCAGGTAGCATCCCTGTTTCGACTTTTTCGATAGAAAAGACTGTTTGGGAAACTTAACAACGTGCAGAGTGTGTAATGGGATTCTGTTCTAAGATGTCAGTAGCTAGTTTTACCACAAGTCTGATGGCGCAGGGAGGCCACGGAACGAATGGTTGCACTTGAGCAGTCGACGAGGTTTCAACGTACCTCGCAGTCTCGAGTAGCCCGGCTCGATGACGTCGAAGACGGAGAGGATGTCGGTGCAGATGTCGCGCTTGCGCTTGAGCTGCGCGTCGGACAGCACGTTGATGGTGTAGCCCTCGGCCTTGCCGTACAGCTGGCTGAGCGAGTGCTTGGCGCCCAGCCGGTGGTAGTGGTTGTCGTGCAGCACGTTGCGGTACCGCGACAGGAAGCCCTCCAGCCCCTCCACGTCGTTGCTGTCGATCGCCTCCACCTCCTCGCCGATCCTGCGGACACAGCGCCAGCGCCACTCTTATCCGCGTGTGCACACTCACACTCATCCTACGGCTTCTCACACAGGTGGTTGCTGGCAACCAAGGCGACAGTAACCAAGAGACATTAAAGAAAGTTTGGTGCCACAACTAACAAATCGCCGGAGACCAAGAAGACAGGAGTGATCACGTCCGACGGGCGAGGAGTGGGGCAGCGAATGGAGTGACCTGAAGCAAGCCACGTGTGTGCACTCCATTAAGCAACCAGTGTGTGTTATTTGTTTCCAGATCGCCGGCCGGGGTGGCCGAGCGGTTCTAGGCGCTTCAATCTGGAACCGCGCGACCGCTACCGTTGCAGGTTCGAATCCTGCCTCGGGCATGGATGTGTGTAATGTCCTTAGGTCAGTTAGGTTTAAGTAGTTCTAAGTTGTAGGGGACTGATGACCTCAGGTGTCAAGTCCCATAGCGCTCAGAGCCATTTGACCCATTTTTTTGTTTCCAGATCACAATCAAATCCAACAAATCAGCTGCCTCCATGTACCCGGTCTTCAGACTCTAAAGTCTCTGGCTATTATCTAGGTTTCTACTGATTTTGTGTACCATTCTATGTATCACACAATGTAGGCCTTCATGGCCAGTATTTACATTCTCAGTGAGTTTAGTTGCGTATCAGGTGTTTCTGTGCATAGCGTTTCATCCCTCAATTCTGAAGACATCCTGAGAAGCTATAAGGACTTTGTTAGTTACTTTCAGGAAACAAACAAACAAATAACGAAATCTTTATACTGTATGGAACGCAGCTGTCTAGACGTCCTTTACCATTACTATGGTTTCGGTTAACAATTACAGGGGCTGGGCGAAAATATGAAAAAACTCAAAAGCGCAACACCCTGCCTAAGAATGTGTAGGAAAGCCGCTGCCATTCAAAACAGCTTCCAGTTGTCTCGGAACGGATAAATACAGGTTCTGTACGGTTTTCAAGGGAACCAGATTCCGTTTTTCCTGCAAAATAGTGTCAAATTCAGTTAACGATGATGGAGGAGTGGGGAAGGAGGACGGGAGTAACGATTGAGCATTCTTCTCTCCAAATTTGATCACAAAGGCTCTACAATATTGAGATCTGGTGACTATCTTGACCAGAGACGATGCGACAATTGATTCTGATACAATACCAGTCGTGGACTGTAGCGTTTACTGATGCAAAATTCCATAAATAAATTGCGACGGAATATTAATACGACCATAAATGTAAAATACCTGCGCAAGAGACAAATACTCTGTGGAATTTAAGCATCTCCTTGCGAACTCGATAACAAAGATATACAGACTGTATTTAGCTACGGCAAAGAGATAATTATACCATGTTGGACATTGGAAGAGAGATGTCATACGTCGGATTGAGAGGAGATTGTTGGAAGTCGTCATTAAGGCAGTAATCTACGTTTTATGGTACTGAAGAAAATAAATATGTACAAAGCACAAAAGGAGTATCAGGTGTGTAGACTTCATAACTATTAATCATTTCAAAAGAAATATTCAGTGATTATAAAGACGCAAGTCGATCGAAAGTGTTGTGTGGTCTGATGATGCGAACCTGCAGTTTTACACGGTTTTGGGATTCGTCGAGAACATTTTTCCGAAGACCTAAATAATTTCTCGAACTAAAGTTGGACGCCAAATCCCATACACATGACACAGCACAGCACTTGGCTATTCCGATAGATTTCCGTAGAGCGATAAATTATCTTTAGCGATTTCAGGTGGAGAAGTTCCAGCAAGGAGACTGAACGAGATCTGCTGCTGCGAAACGCATATGGTATTAACGTATTCTTTAACTTACGGAGAACAGAAGCAATATAGACTTCATAACCACCGCAAACATAACTAAAAGGACTCAAATAAAAGGAGCAAACAGTAAAAAAAGGAATCGCTAAACCAAACCGTAAATAAAAATCAGTTAATAATAATACGCAATCACAATAATAAAACGCTCATTAAATAATAGAATAAAAATAAGAACTTTAAAGTACGATGCGATCTGTGTGAACGGAAGCCCTGTCGTCTTGGAACACAGCATAACTGTTGCGATACAAACATAGTGCCATGTGACGGACCTGATCAGCAAAATGGCGACATAATCCCTGTCAGTAAAGCGACCTTGTGGATTGCCCATGGAGCCCATGGAATACAACGATATGGTTGCCCAGTTCATCACCGAACCCCCTCCATGTTTCACTCTTGGGACGTAAACCCGGCCAGAAGTTGGAATCAGTGTGTAACAAGACTCATCCAACCAAATGATGTCCTTCCATTTCGCCATATTCCAGCTACTATGGGTTCAGCACCAAACTTAGGTGTACTGGTATTTGCATCACTTATGTGTGGTTTTGGAATTCCAACTCGTTCACCTTTAGGGCTCCCTCCGTTGTGAGTGCGACATTCATTTCTGCAGTGACATTCACAGCTATCCTCCTCTTACCTTTCGGTCAAAATCCTCGTCAATGAGCGCCCGTCATGATCACTCAACACACACTTTCGTCCACATTGTGACTTAGCAGATGATGTTTTCCCTCTTGGCCTTTATGCAGTACGCATCTTCGACACGGTGTCAAAAATGGTTCAAATGGCTTTGAGCACGATGGGACTTAACATCTGAGGTCATCAGTCCCCTAGAACTTAGAACTACTTAAACATAACTTACCTAAAGACCTCACACACATCCATACCCGAGGCAGGATTAGAACCTGCGACCGTATCGGTCGCGCAGTTCCAGACTGAAGCGCCTAGAACCGCTCGGCCACAGCGGCCGGCGACACGATGTCTTTTGAAACACCAAACACTTCGGCTATCTTGGTTGCAGAAGCATTCACCATACGAGTACCAACAATTTGATCACGTTCGAATCCACTTACCTCCGACATAGTACATTCAGAACTACACAAAACACTGTTCTGACCACGAGCTGCACTTGCAACATACTGACGACATGGCACCGGTGCTATTCTTCGTCAAATGCAACAGCGGAACTTGCAGTCTTAGCTTGGATCTGCATAATGTTCAAGCTGCATTTCCCATTGTGTTTCCATATTTTTGTTCAACTCGTGTATCTTCACAGTAAAAAATGTTCATGTGTTATTTATATATCACGCCATGTGATATCAATATGGTACTGTTGTTAATATAACCCCGTTAGAGATGCAGAAAATCAAAAGAACAAATAAAATTTTGGAAATTTGTGGTACGTTCTATGGGACCAAACTGCTGAGGTCATCGGTCCCTAAGCTTACACACTACTTAATCTATCTGAAACTAACTTACGCTAAGGATAACACACACACCCATGTCCGAGGAAGGACTCGAGCCTCCGATGGAGGAAGCCGCGCGAACCGTGACAATGCACCTAGACCATGTGGATACCCCACGAGGCAAAGAACAATCAGGTATCCGTGCATGACAAGTGGCGTGTCAGATGCGAAGACACAGATGCAACTGCTGATAAGCTGACCGTAAAAAGCCGGCCTGGGTGGCCGAGCGGTTCTAGGCGCTACAGTCTGGAAGCGCACGACCGTTACTGTCGCAGGTTCGAATCCTGCCTCGGGCATGGATGTGTGTCATGTCCTTAGGTTAGTTAGGTTTAAGTAGTGCTAAGTTCTAGGGGACTGATGACCTCAGAAGTTAAGTCCCATAGTGCTCAGAGTTATTTTGAACCATTTATACCCATCACACCGTGAATAAAATGTTGTCGAAATGTACGAGAAGTATTGTCAAACAGAAGTGCAGGATAGCATTTGATAGTTGTGCTAAGCAGAGCATTCGGGTGTAGGCTTGCAGTGTGTCACAGTGCTCCACTTGACAGAACACTGAGATGTGTGGTGTTACTATGTTTCCTTTGTACCTCGGGTGTAAACATGATGATGTTGCCACATGCTGGGCAGGTCTTCATCCCGCTTTGTCGAATAATAATTGCACTCGTGAATATACACTCCTGGAAATGGAAAAAAGAACACATTGATACCGGTGTGTCAGACCCACCATGCTTGCTCCGGACACTGCGAGAGGGGTGTACAAGCAATGATCACACGCACGGCACAGCGGACACACCAGGAACCGCGGTGTTGGCCGTCGAAAGGCGCTAGCTGCGCAGCATTTGTGCACCGCCGCCGTCAGTGTCAGCCAGTTTGCTGTGCCATACGGAGCTCCATCGCAGTCTTTAACACTGGTAGCATGCCGCGACAGCGTGGACGTGAACCGTATGTGCAGTTGACGGACTTTGAGCGAGGGCGTATAGTGGTCATGCGGGAGGCCGGGTGGACGTACCGCCGAATTGCTCAACACGTGGGGCGTGAGGTCTCCACAGTACATCGATGTTGTCGCCAGTGGTCGGTGGAAGGTGCACGTGCCCGTCGACCTGGGACCGGACCGCAGCGACGCACGGATGCACGCCAAGACCGTAGAATCCTACGCAGTGCCGTAGGGGACCGCACCGCCACTTCCCAGCAAATTAGAGACATTGTTGCTCCTGGGGTATCGGCGAGGACCATTCGCAACCGTCTCCATGAAGCTGGGCTACGGTCCCGCACAACGTTAGGCCGTCTTCCGCTCACGCCCCAACATCGTGCAGCCCGCCTCCAGTGGTGTCGCGACAGGCGTGAATGGAGGGACGAATGGAGACGTGTCGTCTTCAGCGATGAGAGTCGCTTCTGCCTTGGTGCCAATGATGGTCGTATGCGTGTTTGGCGCCGTGCAGGTGAGCGCCACAATCAGGACTGCATACAACCGAGGCACACAGGGCCAACACCCGGCATCATGGTGTGGGGAGCGATCTCCTACACTGGCCGTACACCTCTGGTGATCGTCGAGGGACACTGAATAGTGCACGGTACATCCAAACCGTCATCGAACCCATCGTTCTACCATTCCTAGACCGGCAAGGGAACTTGCTGTTCCAACAGGACAATGCACGTCCGCATGTATCCCGTGCCACCCAACGTGCTCTAGAAGGTGTAAGTCAACTACCCAGGCCAGCAAGATCTCCGGATCTGTCCCCCATTGAGCATGTTTGGGACTGGATGAAGCGTCGTCTTACGCGGTCCGCACGTCCAGCACGAACGCTGGTCCAACTGAGGCGCCAGGTGGAAATGGCATGGCAAGCCGTTCCACAGGACTACATCCAGCATCTCTACGATCGTCTCCATGGGAGAATATTAGCCTGCATTGCTGCGAAAGGTGGATATACACTGTACTAGTGCCGACATTGTGCATGCTCTGTTGCCTGTGTCTATATGCCTGTGGTTCTGTCAGTGTGATCATGTGATGTATCTGACCCCAGGAATGTGTCAATAAAGTTTCCCCTTCCTGGGACAATGAATTCACGGTGTTCTTATTTCAATTTCCAGGAGTGTATTTTCAAGAACAGAACCTATTTTTCTGCTCTAGAACACGCCACAGTGCACGTCTGGCTTGATGCCACATCCCTGTCGCTTGCATTCTTTTTAAACCTGCTTCATACAATAGCGAACATAAGCGGACGGCGATCAGAAAACGAGATTCTCTCTGTTCTAAACTGCAGTCGAGCAAGAGCCAGGAGCATTTGCTAGTGTTCCCTTAGCATTAGTTGATGCTCGCTGCCGCCTTCCGCTGGTTGTCGGTCTCTCAACGAACCATTGAAGGTAGTTCCTGTCATCACCGCTTCGGCGCTAACAGCAGACACATCATTCGTCTGGTGTTTGGCGTGGAAACTACTGTTGCAGTTGCGTGAGCGGTGGATTGGTCTCGACAGAAATACAGTGTTGGTGCGAGAACAATAGAGATCTCGTTGATGCTTGTGAGATACAGAAAATCAGAAGCACAAACACCGTTGAAAAAGCAACATTATTTGTAGTAAATTGCTGAAGCACGCAGAGTTCCGCCTGGGAACGTGTCGAGAAAGATAGATCTTTTAAATGCTTGTATCAGTCGGGATTTGCATATATTTTTTTAAAAATTGAAAACTAGCAGCACAATAAATTTCATTGGAAGTAACAAGTATGACTAGGTCTGTTATACAGATTAAAATTAAAAAAAAATGTACGAAGGACCTGATCATTCTTGTTCTACATCTACATCTGCGTACATGCTCCATAATCCACTGTGCGGTGCATGGCGGAGGGAACCTTGTACTACTAACACTCATTTTCTTCCCTGCTCCATTCGTTGTCGACGGGACGTTAAACGCTAATCTTACTTCATTTTTTTTCTGAATCCTTGGATGTCTTCCTTCAATCTGGCCTGGTGGAGATCCCAAACACTCGAGAAGTTACCAAGAGTGGATCGCACAAGTGTTCCATACGCGGTTTCCTTTATAGATGAGTTACACTTTCAGAGAATTCTCCAAATTACCCTACTATCTACCTCAAGTGCTCGTTCCATTGCACACAGCTTTGTAACTCTATGTTTAGATATTCAATCGAATTGACTGTCCTCAGCAGCACACCATTAATACTGTATTTACATAACTTTCATTTTTTCTACATTTACAGCAAGCTGCCATTCATCACACCAAATAGAAATTCTGTCTAAGTCATCCTGTATCCCTCTACAGGCTTTCAACGACAACACTTTCCCAATCACTAGAGCATCACCAGCAAGCAATCACAGACTGTTGCTCACTCTATACGTCAGATGGTTTACGTTCTAGGGATATTGGTTTATTAAGACACAAACAGTCCCGAAATGGAAATCGCAATGCAAATCCGATGAAGCTTTGCACAGATGTGTTGGGCAGTGTCTCTAGTGTGCCCGTCGATCGCACCACGTCGTTCTTTTCTGTTCTGAGCAAGAAGTGAGCACGCAAAGATGCCTGGAAAATAGTGTCTCCCGCCAAGTATGAGTGCTTGATGAGAGATTTCGCCTGATTTCAGGCAGCCCTCACAACTTAACTGTCACGTATTTCCTTCTTCATGACAATTCTCGGCCACATAGTGAAGGGGCAGTGAGGACGCTCCTTCGATAACCCACCATACAGCCTGGACTTGGTTCCCTCTGACTTTCATCTATGCTCGCATGAACTGGCGACTATGAGGACAACATTTTGTCACAGAAAACGAGCTGCCAACCAACGCAGAAAACTGGTGGAAGGCATAGGCGGCTGCCTTATATGACGAGGGTATTGGAAAGTTGATACAACGCCGCAACAAATACCGGAGTGACGACTATGTAGAGAAGTAGCTGGAAGGTGTAACTAACTATTGTGGATAGAACATTTTTGATTCTGACTGTGGTTTCCATTTGGCGACCGATAAGACCTTAATAAACGAGTAGAAATTTTATGTAGAGAAAAAGGGCGGCACTATTATACTTCCCAGGGGCACTCCTGACCACTCACTTCTCTCTAATGGACATTCGCAGTCCAAGAGAACGTCCATGGCAGCTGTAGTTACATGGCTGATATATCATTGTTATTTTAGAGGTTTTTGACAAAATAAACGAATAAGTAAATTTAGTTTTCCTGCGGTCACGCTATCTCACATCTATAACAGTAGGTATGGAGTATCGTATGTGGATGTTGTATACATATTTCAGATTCCATTATCATCATCATCATCATTTAAGACTGATTATGCCTTTCAGCGTTCAGTCTGGAGCATAACCCCCTTATAAAATTCCTCCATGATCCCCTATTCAGTGCTAACATTGGTGCCTCTTCTGATGTTGAATCTATTACTTCAAAATCACTCTTAACCGAATCCAGGTACCTTCTCCTTGGTCTGCCCCGACTCCTCCTACCATCTACTGCTTAACCTATGAGTCTCTTGGGTAACCTTGCTTCTCCCATGCGTGTAACATGACCCCACCATCTAAGCCTGTTCGCCCTGACTGCTACATCTATAGAGTTCATTCCCAGTTTTTCTTTGATTCCCTCATTGTGGACACCCTCCTGCCATTGTTCCCATCTGCTAGTACCTGCAATCATCCTAGCTATTTTCATATCCGTAACCTCAACCTTGTTGATAAGGTAACCTGAATCCAACCAGCTTTCACTCCCATACAACAAAGTTGGTCGAAAGATTGAACAGTGCACAGATAACTTAGTCTTGGTACTGATTTCCTTCTTGCAGAAGAGAGTAGATCGTAGCTGAGCGCTCACTGCATTAGCTTCGCTACACCTCGCTTCCAGTTCTTTCACTATGTTGCCATCCTGTGAGAATATGCATCCTAAGTACTTGAAACCCTCCATCTGTTCTAACTTTGTTCCTCCTATTTGGCACTCAATCCATTTATATTTCTTTCCCACTGACATTACTTTCGTTTTGGAAATGCTAATCTTCATACCATAGTCCTTACATTTCTGATCTAGCTCTGAAATATTACTTTGCAAACTTTCAATCGAATCTGCCATCACAACTAAGTCATCCGCATATGCAAGACTGCTTATTTTGTGTTCACATATCTTGATCTCACCCAGCCAGTCTATTGTTTTCAACATATGATCCATAAATATCATTTTTGTGCCAACACAGCTAGCTCTTTATTCTCATGAAGTAATGAGTGCTGTCGACAAGGGATCTCAGATCGATTCCATTCCTAGATTTCCAGAAGGCTTTTGATACCGTTCCTCACAAGCGACTGTTAATGAAATTATCTTCGTAATTTTCTCTCAGAGAGATCACAGTTCATAGTGAGAGAGGGTAAATCGTCGAGTAGAATAGAAGTGGTATCTGGCGTTCCGCAAGGTAGTGTCATAGGCCCCCTGCTGTTCCTGATTTACATAAATGATCTAAGTGATAATCTGAGCAGCCCCCTTAGATTGTTTGCAGATGACGCTGTAATTTACCGTCTAGTAGAATCATCAGACGAGCAATTCCAATTACAAAATGTTCTAGAGAGAATTTCTGTATGGTGCGAAAAGTGGCAAATGGCACTAAACAAAGAAAAGTGCGAGGTCATCCACATGGGTACTAAAAGAAATCCGATAAATTTTGGGTATACGATAAATCGCACAAATCTAAGGGCTGTCAATTCGACTAAATACCTAGGAATTACATTAACGAGCAACTTAAATTGGAAAGATCACATAGGTAATATTGTGGGAAAGGCGAAACAAAGACTGCACTTTGTTGGCAGAACACTAGAAGATTGCGACAAACCCACTAAAGAGACAGCCTAAATTACACTTGTCCGTCCTCTGCTGGATAATTGCTGCGCGGTATGGAATCCTTACCAGGTACGATTGACGGAGGACATCGAAAAAGAATCACCAACTTTCTCTTCCGAACGCGTAAATATTTTGTTGAGACCTACCTACGTAGGGAGAAATTATCATCATCATAAAATAGGAGAAATCAGACCTCGAACGGAAAGATTTAGGTGTTCCTTTTTCCCAAGCGCCATTCGAGAGTGGAATGGTAGAGAAGTAGTATGAAAATCGTTCGATGAACCCTCTACCCTCAGAAGTTCCATGCGGCTTTTCGCGTAGTATACAGAGAATTTGCAGCATTAGAAAATTGCCGCGAAATGCAGGAAGATCTGCAGCGGATAGGCACTTGCTGCAGGGAGTGGCAACTGACCCTTAACATAGAAAAATGTCATGTATTGCGAATACATAGAAAGAAGGACCCTTTATTATATGATAGCGGAACAAACAGTGGTAGCAGTTACTTTTGTAAAATATCTGGGAGTATGGGTACGGAACGATTTGAAGTGGAATGATCATATAAAATTAATTGTTGGTAAGGCGGGTGCCAGGTTGAGATTCATTGGGAGAGTCCTTAGAAAATGTAGTCCATCAACAAAGGAGGTGGCTTACAGAACACTCGTTGGACCTATACTTGAGTATTGCTCATCGGTGTGGGATCCGCACCAGGTCGGGTTGACAGAGGAGATAGAGAAGGTCCAAAGAAGAGCGGCGCGTTTCATCACAGGGTTATTTGGTAAGCGTGGCAGCGTTACGGAGATGTTTGGCAAACTCAAGTACCAGACTCTGCAAGAGAGGTGCTCTGCATCGCGGTGTAGCTTGCTGTCCATGTTTCGAGAGGGTTCGTTTCTGGATGAGGTGTTGAATATACCGGGTGATCAAGATGTCAGTATAAAGTTGAAAACTTAATAAACCAGGGAATAATGTAGATAGAGAGGTAAAAATTGACACACATGCTTGGAATGATATGGGGTTTTATTAGAACCGAAAAAAACAACAAAAGAGTATTGCTAGACGCGTGAAAGATCTCTTGCACGAGGGTGATGATCGTGTGCTCAGCCGCCACTTTCGTCATGCTTGGCCTCCCAGGTCCCCAGACCTCAGTCCGTGTGATTATTGGCTTTGGGATTACCTGAAGTCTCAAGCGTATCGTGATCGACCGACATGTCTAGGGATGCTGAAAGACAACGTCCGACGCCAATGTTTCACCATAACTCCGGACGTGCTTTACAGTGCTGTTCACAACATTATTCCTCGACTACAGCTATTGTTGAGGAATGATGGTGCACATATTGAGCATTTCCTTTAAAGAACATCAGGTTTGCTTTGTCTTACTTTGTTATGCTAATTATTGCTATTCTGATCAGATGAAGCGCCATCTATCGAACATTTTTTGACGTTTGTATTTTTTTGGTTCTAATAAAACCCCGTGTAACTCCAAGCATG
This sequence comes from Schistocerca gregaria, assembly GCF_023897955.1. Classification (NCBI taxonomy): domain Eukaryota; kingdom Metazoa; phylum Arthropoda; class Insecta; order Orthoptera; family Acrididae; genus Schistocerca; species Schistocerca gregaria. The sequence goes on along the minus strand of NC_064921.1, from coordinate 105,252,952 downwards.
TGTGTCAATTTGTACCTCTCTATCTACATATTTCCGTGATTTATTCAGTTTTCAAATTTATACTGACTTTTTGATCACCCGGTATTACTTCCCCCTACTTATACCTCCCGAGGAGATCACGAATGTAAAATTAGAGAGATTCGAGTGCGTAGGGAGGCTTTCCGGCAGTTGTTCTTCCCGCGAACCATACACGACTGGAACAGAGGTAATGAGAGAGGCACGTAAAGTGCTCTCCGCCACACACCGTTAGGTGGCTTGCGGAGTATAAATGTAGATGTAGATGCCAGGCACTTAAGTGTGAATTGCGGAGTAACCATGTAGATGTAGATGTAGGTGTAGACCGTCTGTGAATGGTCATTCGCTTATGTTCACTTGCATCCGTTCGAGCGCAGCCGACCTCTGTGGCCGAGCGCGAGCACGGGAGCTCAGAGTGTTCGGTCAGAGAGCTGGCGGGTCTCTGCAATAAACTGAGTGAAAAGATCAACAACGAACTTCACAACGGATGTCATATGACGTCCGCTACGAAAAAAAAAAAAAAAAAAGAGGAGCGGTTCTACGCACTTCAGTCCGGGACTGCACTGCTGCTACGGTCGTAGGTTCGAATCCTACCCCGGACATGGTTGTGTGTGATGTCCGTAGGTGTGTGATTGGATTGAAGAGTTCCTAGGTAACAGAACGCAGCATGTCATTCTCAATGGAGAGAAGTCTTCCGAAGTAAGAGTGATGTCAGGTGTGCCGCAGGGGAGTGTCGTAGGACCGTTGCTATTCACAATATACATAAATGGCCTTGTGAACGACATCGGAAGTTCACTGAGGCATTTTGCGCATGATGCTGTGGTATATCGAGAGGTTTTAACATTGGTAAATTGTACTGAAATGCAGGAGGATCTGCAGCGAATTGATGCACGGTGCAGGGAATGACAATTGAATCTCAATGTAGACATGTGTAATGTGCTGCGAATACATAAAAAGATAGATCGCTTATCATTTAGCTACAATATAGCAGGTCAGCAACTGGAAGCAGTTAATTCCATAAATTATCTGGGAGTACGCATTAGGAGTGATTTAAACTGGAATGATTATATGAAGTTGATCGTTGGTGACGCAGATGCCAGACTGAGATTCATTGGAAGAATCCTAAGGTAATGCAATACGAAAACAAAGGAAGTAGGTTACAGTACGCTTCTTCGCCCATTGCTTGAGTACGGCTCAGATAGGATTGATAGAAGAGATAGAGAAGATCCAAAAGAGAGCAGCTCGCTTCGTTACAGGATCATTTAGTAATCGCGAAAGCGTTACGGAGATGATAGATAAACTACAATGGAAGACTCTGCAGGAGAGACGCTCAGTAGCTCAGTAGCTCAGTATGGGCTTTTGTTGAAGTTACGAGAACATACAGGGTGTTTCAAAAATGACCAGTATATTTGAAACGGCAATACAAACTAAACGAGCAGCGATAGAAATACACCGTTTATTGCAATATGCTTGGGACAACAGTACATTTTCAGGCAGACAAACTTTCGAAATTAGAGTAGTTACAATTGTCAACAACACATGGCGCTGCGGTCTGGGAAACTCTATAGTACGATATTTTCCACATATCCACCATGCGTAGCAATAATATGGCGTAGTCTCTGAATGAAATTACCTGAAACCTTTGACAACGTGTCTGGCGGAATGGCTTCACATGCAGATGAGATGTACTGCTTCAGCTGTTCAATTGTTTCTGGATTCTGGCGGTACACCTGGTCTTTCAAGTGTCCCCACAGAAAGAAGTCACAGGGGTTCATGTCTGGCGAATAGGAAGGCAAATCCACGCCGCCTCCTGTATGTTTCGGATAGCCCAAAGCAATCACACGATCATCGAAATATTCATTCAGGAAATTAAAGACGTCGGCCGTGCGATGTGGCCGGGCACCATCTTGCATAAACCACGAGGTGTTCGCAGTGTCGTCTAAGGCAGTTTGTACCGCCACAAATTCACGAAGAATGTCCAGATAGCGTGATGCAGTAATCGTTTCGTATCTGAAAAATGGGCCAAAGATTCCTTTGGAAGAAATGGCGGCCCAGACCAGTACTTTTTGAGGATGCAGGGACGATGGGACTGCGACATGGGGCTTTTCGGTTCCCCATATGCGCCAGTTCTGTTTATTGACGAAGCCATCCAGGTAAAAATAAGCTTCGTCAGTAAACCAAATGCTGCGCACATGCATATCGCCGTCATCAACCCTGTGCACTATATCGTTAGCGAATGTCTCTCGTGCCTCAATGGTAGCGGCGCTGAGGGGTTGCCGCGTTTGAATTTTGTGTGGATAGAGGTGTAAACTCTGGCGCATGAGACGATACGTGGACGTTGGCGTCATTTGGACCGCAGCTGCAACACGGCGAACGGAAACCCGAGGCCGCTGTTGGATCACCTGCTGCACTAGCTGCGCGTTGCCCTCTGTGGTTGCCGTACGCGGTCGCCCTACCTTTCCAGCACGTTCATCCGTCACATTCCCAGTCCGTTGAAAATTTTCAAACAGATCCTTTATTGTATCGCTTTTCGGTCCTTTGGTTACATTAAACCTCTGTTGAAAACTTCGTCTTGTTGCAACAACACTGTGTTCTAGGTGGTGGAATTCCGACACCAGAAAAATCCTCTGTTCTAAGGAATGAACCATGTTGTCCACAGCGCACTTGCACGTTGTTAACACCACACGCTTACAGCAGAAAGACGACGTACAGAATGGCGCACCCACAGACTGCGTTGTCTTCTATATCTTTCACATAACTTGCAGCGCCATCTGTTGTTGAAAATTGTAACTACTGTAATTTCGAAAGTTTGTCCGCCTGAAAATGTACTGTTATCCCAAGCATATTGCAACAAACGGTGTATTTCTATCGCTGCTCATTTAGTTTGTATTGCCGTTTCAAATATACCGGTCATTTTTGAAACACCCTGTACCTTCACCGAAGAGTCAAGCAGTATATTGCTCCCTCCTACGTATATCTCGCGAAGAGACCATGAGGATAAAATCAGATAGATTAGAGCCCACACACAAGCATATCGACTATCCTTCTTTCCACGAACAATACGAGACTGGAATAGAAGGGAGAACCGATGGAGGTAGTCAAGGTACCCTCCGCCACACACCGTCAGGTGTCTTGCGCAGTATGGATGTATATGTAGATAGGTGTAAGTTAGGTTTAAGTAGCTCTAGGGGACTGACTCGAGATGTTGAGTCCCGTAGTGCTTAGAGCCATTTGAACCACTGTGTTACGTCCCGGTGTAAACGAGGCTTCAGGGTTGGGTAAGTACTAGAGGGAACAGCTGTGAAGTGCGTGACGTACCTGTCCATGAGCATGCGTACGTTGGCGGCGGCGATGGTGTATCCGGGGCACTTGGCGTTGGTGCAGCGCCAGGGCGCGTCCGGGTCCAGCGGCGCCGTGGAGAGCACGACGCCGGCGTCGCAGGCGCACCGCGGGCACTTGAGCGCGCCCACCATCGTGCCCAGCTCGGCGGGGTCGGCGCAGCGCGCGCAAGTGCACGCGAAGAACTTGGACTCCTGCAGGTGCTCGCGCCGCTTCAGCGTGCTCTGCGCACCGCAACAACACACAAGCCGTCACACACTTGCCATCTGCTCGGTCGGCTGCGTCGATCGGTCGATAATGGCACACAATAGTAAGCTGCCGCAATAGGAACGTATTCTAAAGCGGGTGCTCAACTACAACGTACAACCATCGTGCGAGGCGTGTGGTATCATCCAAAGATCGCGGCGCCACACCAGACTCGGCGAAGCACATCGATACCACAGAAATTAGCGGTGTCTCGCTGCAATCCGCAACGGTGAGCGGGAGAGATTGAAGAAGGCACGCTCTTTCTCTCACAAGGGAACCTCCCCATCGCAGCCACCCTCAGACTTAGTTATAAGTTGGCACAGTGAATAGGTCTTGAAAAACTGAACACAGATCGATCGAGAAAACAGGAAGAAGTTGTGTCGTACTATGAAAAAAAAAGCAAAATATACAAACTGAGTAGTCCATGCGCAAGATCGTCAACATCAAGGATAGCGTGAGCTCAGGAGCGTCGTGGTCCCGTGGTTAGCGTGAGCAGCTGCGGAACGAGAGCTCCTTGGTTCAAGTCTTCCCTGGAGTGAAAAGTTCATTTTTTTTATTTTCAGATAATTGTTATCTGTCCGTCCGATGCGAGGGAGGTAACTGTTGCATTCATTTGTTGCAGTTTATGTGACAAACTCTTATGTTTTCATCACTTTTTTGGAGTGATTATCACATCCAGAAGAAAACCTAAATCGGGCAAGGTAGAAGAATCTTTTTACCCATTCGCCAAGTGTACATGTTAGGTGAGTCGACAACATATTCCTGTCATGTGACGCACATGCCGTCACCGTTCTCGTATAGAATATATCAGACGTGTTTTCCTGTGGAGGAATCGGTTGACCTATGACTTTGCGATCAATTGTTTTCGGTTCCCATTGGAGAGGCACGTCCTTTCGTTTACTAATCGCACGGTTTTGCGGTGCGGTCGCAAAACACAGACACTAAACGTTACAGTGAACAGAGACGTCAGTGAACGAATGGACAGATCCTAAACTTTGCGAAAATAAACCTTTCACTCGAGGGAAGACTTGAACCAAGGACCTCTCGGGCCGCAGCTGCTCACGCTAACCACGGGACCACGGCGCTCCTAAGCTATCGCTATCCTTGATGTTGCCGGTCTTGCGCATGGACTACTCAGTTTGTATATTTTGCTTATTTTTTTCATAGTTCCACACAACTAATTCCTGTTTTCTCGATTGGTCTGTGTTCAGTTTTTCATGGCTTATCCACTGTGCCAGCTTATAACTAAATCTGAGGGGGGTGCGATGGGGAGGTTCCCTTGTCAGCACATCAGTGTCCTCGCTCGCCGAGATCAATAAAGATCCTAACATGGAAGCACTCTGCCTCAGTTCAAGACCTCAGCTGAAGCAGCCAGTATCATCGAGGAGGGCTAAAGTGTAGCTCAAGTAACAGATGCATTCTTGTAGTTGTTGAACATTGCGCTTCAGGAGAACAGTTTGTATGCGACAAGGGATGCTTTAATAGTCAGTGACAGTTGTAAATACCCGAGCACTTCTTCGACAAAGGATTGTATCAAGTTAAGTAAATCCTTTTATCATTCATGTAATAAAATGAACTCATATTTCATATGGTCTAGTTCCAAAGAGCCGTCTCACAGAGCAATCAAAGAACCCACAGCATAGTATCGTCTGGTCATAACAAGACGTACCTCACTTAGCATGAGTCGGACACTCACTGTGTCAAACACTCGCATATGCTTTAGTGATACAGAATTTGGGTTGTATTATTGTGGATTTTACTGAGTCAGTGATATGTGATAAAGTATTCTGTATAAATGATAATTAAATCGACACCCTAGCTGCAAACAGGCGTTGATATACATCATTGGCGAGATGTTGAAAATGAGTGCCCCGACAGGGACTAGAACCCGGGATCTCCTGCTTACAAGGCAGACGCTCTATCCATCCTCTTTTTTATTTTCTTATTTTCTTCGATATAGTTCGTTGCGTTTGGTCTGGGCGGACGTCACAAGACATTCATTCAAGTAGATAGTTGATGCCTTGACTCAGCTGCTTGTATTATAAGAAGCACAGAGCCCTCTGACCGAACACGCTGAGCTACCGTGCCTGCTCCATCTAAGCCACCGAGAGCACAGAGGATAGTGCGCCAGCACGGACTTATCCCTTGCACGCCTCCCGTGAGACCCACATTCCCAACATGTCCACACCACTACATTCTAGTGCGCCTAATAGGTGTTTGCCCATCACACTCATTAGTCGTGGCACATTAATCTATCAAGTCCCGTACGAGTTGGGGCATAACGTGTGCGTTCGCACAAGAAGGTCAATGGCCGGGTAGCCATATTTTAACTATATATGAAGGTAGTATCTGTTCCGAAGCTGCACGGTCATCAGTGGTATCTGTTCTTTCGGGAACAGACACTACCTTCATATACTCTGTGTAATATGATATGAATTAATATTAATGGTTTTTATCGTAATAACTTTTAATGTAAAAGTAAAGAGTGTTTTTTTATCAAATATACATATTGTCAATTGTCTGTATGCCACCTTTATAAATTGCGTTTTTGGTCAGCAGTCTTCTGACTGGTTTGATTCGGCCGGTCACGAATTCCTCTTCTGTGCTAACTTCTTTACCTCAGAGTAGCACTTGAAACTTACATCCTCAAGTATTTGCTGGATGTATTTCAAATCTCTGTCTTTCTCTACAGTTTTTGTCCTCTTTAGTTCCATCGAGTACCATGGAAGTCATTCCTTTATGTCTTAATCTCTTGAGACATGAAGGAATCATATTGCACATGTCCGTTCTCCTTATCAGTGTTTTCCACATATTCCTTTCCTCTCCGATTTTGCGCAGAACCTCCTCATTCCTTACCTTATCAGACCACCTAATTTTCAACATTCGTCTGTAGCACCACATCTCAAATGCTTCGATTCTCTTCCGTTCCGGTTTTCCCACAGCCCATGTTTCACTACCATACAATGATGTACTCTCAGAAATTTCTTCCTCAAATTAAGGCCGATATTTGATATTAGTAGATTTCTCTTGGCCAGGAATGCCCTTTTTGCCATTGCTAGTCCGCTTTTGATGTGCTCCTTGCTCCGTCCGTCATTGGTTATTTAACTGCCTAGGTAGCAGAATTCCTTAACTTCATTCACTTCGTGACCATCAATCCAGATTTTAAGTTTCTCGCTGTTCTCATTTCTACTACTTCTCATTACCTTCGTCTTTCTTTTATTTACTCTCAATCCATACTTTGCACTCATTAGACTGTTCATTCCATTAAGCAGATGACGTAGTTCCTCACTTTCCCTCAGGATAGCAATATTATCAGCGAATCGTATCGTTGATATTCTTTCACCTTGAATTTTAATTCCACTCCTGAATCTATCTTGCTTCCTCGACGGACAGATTGAACAGTAGGCACGAAAGGCTACATCCTTGTCTTACACCCTTTTTAATACGAGCACATCGTTCTTGGTCGTCCACTCTTATAATCCCCTCTTGGCTGATGTACATATTGTATATGACCATTCTCTCGCTATATCTTACTCCTACTTTTCTCAGAATTTCGAACAGCTTGCACCGTTTTACGTTGTCGAACGCTTTTTCCAGGTCGACAAATCCTATGAAAGTGTCTTGATTTTTCTTTAGCCTTGTTTCCTTTATTAACTGCAACGTCAGAATTGCCTCTCTCGTGCCTTTACTTTTCCTAAAGCCAAACTGATCGTCATCTAGCACATCCTCAAATTTCTTTTCCATTATTCTGTTTATTATTCTTGTCAGCAACTTGGATGCATGAGCTGTTCAGCTGAGTGTGCGGTAATTCGCGCACTTGTCAGCCCTTGGCGTCTTCGGAATTCTGTGGGTGATGCTTTTCCGAAAGTCAGATGGTATGTCGACAGACATTCTACACACCAACGTGAATAATACTTTTTTGCCACGTATCTCAATGATTTTAGAAATTCTGATGGAATGTTACCTATCCCTTCTGCCTTATTTGATCTTAAGTCCTTTGTAAATATTTGTATAAGAATTTATTTCGTTACAAATCGCTTAGGTATACAAAAAGTACTCACATTACATTTTACATATCTAAGCACTCGTGGCGTGATGAGCTATTGCACTACGAAATGTTTGTTTTGCGTTATCTTTGTTGCATGAGTGACTCAGGGATCGGGCGATACCTGGCGGCTGTTCTTTGCGCGCCATGGTAATTCCACTTCGCCAGTTTAAATGTTCACCTGGTCGACTGCCATCTACAGCGAGAAGCCCGAAGCCATCCCAAACCAACTGCAGATATTGTTAATAGCAATAAAACAAGACGAATTAAAAAAACATTAATGTTGATGTAAACGTTGCATTTTTCCCTAAGTTTATTAAACCAACAGATGCACATAACACAGACTTCAGTCATCAATAATACACTCCTGGAAATTGAAATAAGAACACCGTGAATTCATTGTCCCAGGAAGGGGAAACTTTATTGACACATTCCTGGGGTCAGATACATCACATGATCACACTGACAGAACCACAGGCACATAGACACAGGCAACAGAGCATGCACAATGTCGGCACTAGTTCACTGTATATCCACGTTTCGCAGCAATGCAGGCTGCTATTCTCCCATGGAGACGATCGTAGAGATGCTGGATGTAGTCCTGTGGAACGGCTTGCCATGCCATTTCCACCTGGCGCCTCAGTTGGACCAGCGTTCGTGCTGGACGTGCAGATCGCGTGAGACGACGCTTCATCCAGTCCCAAACAAGCTTAATGGGGGACAGATCCGGAGATCTTGCTGGCCAGGGTAGTTGATTTACACCTTCTAGAGCACGTTGGGTGGTACGGGATACATACTGACGTGCATTGTCCTGTTGGAACAGCAAGTTCCCTTGCCGGTCTAGGAATGGTAGAACGATGGGTTCGATGACGGTTTGGATGTACCGTGCACTATTCAGTGTCCCCTCGACGATCACCAGAGGTGTACGGCCAGTGTAGGAGATCGCTCCCCACACCATGATGCCGGGTGTTGGCCCTGTGTGCCTCGATCGTATGCAGTCCTGATTGTGGCGCTCACCTGCACGGCGCCAAACACGCATACGACCATCATTGGCACCAAGGCAGAAGCGACTCTCATCGCTGAAGACGACACGTCTCCATTCGTCCCTCCATTCACGCCTGTCGCGACACCACTGGAGGCGGGCTGCACGATGTTGGGGCGTGAGCAGAAGACGGCCTAACGGTGTGCAGGACCGTAGGCCAGCTTCATGGAGACGGTTGCGAATGGTCCTCGCCGATACCCCAGGAGCAACAGTGTCCCTAATTTGCTGGGAAGTGGCGGTGCGGTCACCTACGGCACTGCGTAGGATCCTCGGTCTTGGCGTGCGTACGTGCGTCGCTGTGGTCCGGTCCCAGGTCGACGGGCACGTGCACCTTCCGCCGACCACTGGCGACAACATCGATGTACTGTGGAGACCTCACGCCCCACGTGTTGAGCAATTCGGCCTCCCGCATGCCCACTATACGCCCTCGCTCAAAGTCCGTCAACTGCACATACGGTTCACGTCCACGCTGTCGCGGCATGCTACCAGTGTTAAAGACTGCGATGGAGCTCCGTATGCCACGGCAAACTGGCTGACACTGACGGCGGCGGTGCACAAATGCTGCGCAGCTAGCGCCATTCGACGGCCAACACCGCGGTTCCTGGTGTGTCCGCTGTGCCGTGCGTGTGATCATTGCTTGCACAGCCCTCTCGCAGTGTCCGGAGCAAGTATGGTGGGTCTGACACACCGGTGTCAATGTGTTCTTTTTTCCATTTCCAGGAGTGTATATTCTCCTTCACTATTTACAACATCCTGTCAATGCTGGGGAAACTTTTCGATTCCGCGACTGTGGAAATCACGTGGTTTTGAGGCAAAAAACTCGCCGAGTCACGTTCAGATCCCATTTTCATGGAAAGGAAGTACCTTGAAGGTTGTTTGGTAGAGACTGGATAAGATGAAAACCTGACCGCTCAACTGTTTGGCATCAGGCCAATACGTGCGCGTGGCTCTACACTCTGATCCACTTGCTGCCGTAAAAGTTCAAAGGTTCCCTCAGTTCCTTTTGGTTATTTAAATGACCGGATTTTCATCCAGACGGTTTTATATGTATGTGGCTGACGTACAGCTTTGGTATCCGGGGCAATGAACTTCATTTGATAGTTTAAAATAATCTGATAATGCCCAACCACAGCGAAACGCGTTATTTTTAAATAAAAATAACCTCGCAGCAGTAACTGTTTTATTTCTAACACAATTTTCATAATCCTGACTTCAAAAGAACTTCAAATATAGGTCACGTGGTGCGTCATCCGAGATATGAGTACACAATACGAAAAAATTGACAAATGACGTAGAAAGCGATCCAAAGTTCGATCCATTTTGCGGCACGAGGCTTTCATTTTTAAACTTAATTCGTGAGAAAGAAGAGCTTAATAATGAGCTGGAAAAGGAGACAAATACTGCCAAGAAGAAGAAGATGAATACATTTTACAAAGCATGAAACATAAAGATAGAGGAGAACGACGACACAAGGACAAGTTGGAAAACTTGAGTTGGAACGACAAGAAGAGATTGAAATATTGAAACAGGGCTAAAAACGATGGTTTGAAAATAAATCTGAAAGAAAACTACTTCAGTTACCAGACTAATGTGAAAAACTGAAAAAAATGCAAATTACAGACACACATGGAGAAATAGAGAAATAAATCACCACATATTATTCGTAAGAAACCTCCAGATCTCGATAACGCGTCACACTGAAATTCTTAAGCATTAACGGGTGTCAAATCATGAGTATTTGTTTTTTAAATAAACTGTGCCTTTAGTGTCGATTTTAAATGTCATTTTAAAAATATTTGCATTTGTCCTCTTAGTAGATTTGAAGCAGCAGAGTCATTATATGGGTATCATAGTAGTGTTATATTTTTGTTATCTGAAAGAGTGAATCAACAGCGCGAAAATAAAAAATGCAGTGATATTATTACAACGTAAGTCAAAACTGTCATAAACATTCCTCAGTGTGGCTGTACAATTTGTATAACCAAATATTTTTATTTTTTGAAAAATAATTCACAACAAGCATTCTCAAAGTATTGAATTCATGCCTTGTGGATAGTGTACCGGATGATCAAAAACACAGTATAAATTTGAAAACTGAATAAATCACGGAATAATGCAGGTAAGAGAGGTACAAATTGACACACATGCTTGGAATGACGCGAGGTTTTATTAGAACCAGTAAAATACAAAAGTTCAAAAAATGTCCGACAGATGGCGCTTCATCAGATCAGAATAGCAATAATTAGCACAAGAAAGTAAGACAAAGTAAAGCAAAGTTCTTTACAGGAAATGCTCAATATGTCCACCATCATTCCTCAACAGTAGCTGTAGTCTAGGAATAATGTTGTGAACAGCACTGTAAAGCACGTCCGGAGTTGTGGTGAGACATTGGCGTCGCATGTTGTCTTTCAGCATCCCTAGAGATGTCGGTCGATCACGATACACTTGCGACTTCAGGTAACCCCAAAGCCAATAATCGGACGGACTGAGGTCTGGGGACTTGGGAGGCCAAGCATGACGAAAGTGGCGGCTGAGCACACGATCATCACCAAATGACGCGCACAAGCGATCTTTCACGCGTCTAGTAATACTTTGTATGTCTTTTTGTTCTAATAAAATGCCATGTCATTCCAAGCATGTGTGTCAATTTTTTCTTCTCTATCTACATTATTCCGTGGTTTATTAAGTTTTCAAATTTATACTGACTTTTTGATCCCCCCGGTACATCAAGAAAGAATTTCGTACGTATAAATACAATGAATTGTTCAGAAATAGGACTGATCACATACATAATACAAGATAACGGAAAATATTCCTGCACACGTGTTACTTTGCATTTGTACCTGATTTGTATTGACAAAAATCATTTTTAAGTAAAAAAAGTGGGTACTTACTAGCCTATGAATACGAAGGGCATGTGTTCGATCCCCTGTCAGCCCTGTATCTTTTATACCACTGACGATGATTTGTTAATGTAAAAGATTGCAGTTTACATCGTGATTAGGATTAATGAAACGTTAATCGTACACATCCCGTGAATCCTCATGTGTTCTATCAAACGGTTTCTTCATTTAGTGAGGTTGTGCTACATATTTTCTTTTTCCCCAATTCGTTTGGCACCTCCTCATTAATTATTCTATATATTCGCCTACCTTCAACATTTTTCTGCACTTAGGGACTACAGAATGTAAGCTACACAAGTCGTACCACGCTAAGACCATTGCGCAACAAGAGTGGTGCACTGCCAGGAGACTGTAAACGTTCCGTGTTTCTCGCCACGCACACAGAGTGACTATTATTGACCTACGTGAAATAAAATCATCATAACTTCTGAACGGTTTGCGCTAGGACGTAAAAACTGAACGGTTGGCCACGGGGAATGATGGGAATTAGTATGCGCAGTATGGTTCGGTTTAGCAACGAAGCCCACTTTCATTTAGATGGGTTCGTCAGTAAGCAAAATTGGTGCATTTGGGCAACTGAGAATCCACATTTCGCGATCTAGAAGTCTCTTCGCCTTCAACGGGTGACTGTGTGGTGTGCAATGCCCAGTCACGGATTAATCGGTACGATATTCCTTGGTGGTACGGTGACTACCGAACGGTATCATGAAGGTTTTGGAAGATGATTTCGGCCCCATTTTCCAAAGTCACTCAGATTCCGACAAGATGTGGTTCATGCAAGACGGAGCTCGACCACATCGAAGCTGGAGAGCGTTTGATGTCCTGGAAGAGCACTTTGGGGACCGCATTGTGGTTCTGGGGTACCCAGGGTCCACTGGCATGAACCTCGACTGCTCACCATATTCTCTGGATCTGAACATAGGCGTCTTCTTTTTGTGGGGCTATATTAAAGACAAGATGTACACCAATAACCCCAAAAACATTGCTGAGCTGAAAACAGCCATTCAGCAGGTCATCGACAGCATCGATGTTCCGACACGTCAACGGGTCCAGCAGAATATCGTTATTCGTCTGCGCCACATTATCGCCAATGATGGCAGACCTATCGAACATGTCATAATCCAAATCCGAATATCTTTAGTGGCGTTTACATGTTGAATAAAGTGTGTGCACGTCGTAGTTTGTAACTAATTTACGTTTTTTCTCATATAGTTCAATAATTTTCACCTTGTGGTTCTACTGCGGTACGGATAACAGGAGCACCACAATATACAATTGAAATGGCGCTGCAATTTAAGTTCGCGGAACAGTATCATTCTTGTGGGCAAAACGTCTAAATTCCGTACAGATTCACCATGAAATTCTGTCAATGTATGCACTAAATTCAGTGTCGCGTCTAGTCTTACTGAAACGGTGCCAGAAATTTGACCAAGGTCGCACAGGCGTCGTTGATGCTGATCGGGAAGTCCAGATCTCGCACCATCCGACTTCCTTCTTATCGGCAAGCTAAAAGGACATGTGAGGCGGGAGGTTAAAAACATTTTCCAACAAACATGACGTTCACCTAGCGGTTCTCGAATGGTCCCGTGATTGAGGAGCGGATTTCTATCGTCGAGAAACTGAACGACTGGTAGAACTTTAACCTGTTATGTACAGAGACTTGTTCGCTATGTTGCAAGAATAGGTCTTGTATCTGTGTCACTTTGAAGTATAGTGCAGCACTCAATGAAGGTTACTTGACCTGCCATAATAATGTTAATTTTCTTAAAAAGTGCCCACGAAGAACCGAGTTTGAAATTGTCCTATTCTCTTCTTATCTGAACTGGTTATCGCCCATTTTACACTGCCGTAGAAGGCGACATTCCAGACAAATATCTTCAGAAAGACTTCCTAACACTTACATTTATATTTGTTATTAACAAATTTCTCTTTTTCAAAACTACCTTTTTGTTGTTGCAAGTCTGCATTTTATATCCTCTGTACTTCGGCCACCACAAGTTGTTTTGCTGCCAAATAGCAAAACTCATTTACTACATTTACCGTCACATCCTTTTGATTCTATCAGCATCGCCTGATCTAATTCGACTATATTAAATTTCTCTTCTTTCTTTTTGTTGATATTTGTCTTATAACTTGTCTTGTAACCCCTTTTTAAGACATTATCAATTACACACCCGCAGAGCTGCAAGTTACGTATCTATCTTTTACTGCGTTTTCTTAGTAATATATTTCTTAAATTCTGTGTGTGTTTTTCTATTTAAGAGATGTAATGTCGCGTTTTTGTAACTGTAAAGTGTAGAGTCAAGCAGTCAGTAGCGCAGCTGTCATCTCTTGTGAACAGCCAGCTATACAGCTCATAAGGCGACAGCCTCCATTGATGACATGCCAGGAAAGTAGCACGTTGCATATTTAGGTTTCTGGCTGTGATTTTATAGTCAATTCTTAAGTTAGTCTTGCTAGGTTGGGTAGACTGTGTGCATACTGTTTGGACGAAGGAGGAGCTGGCTGCAGTTTGCGGACAGTTGAAGACGCTTTTGGGTACGGTCGGTGGTCTTGAGGCTGCTGCCTGGGGGTGTAGCGGTGGTGGAGGATTTGGCGCTTCGCATGGGTCACCTCAGGTGTCGCTTGTTTTGACCATAGGCTCTGCTGCCGAGGCATTTTATAGTAACTGCGGGTACGCCGCGGTTGATCCGTTCTGAACGCAGGGTGAATGGCAGGTGCCAACGCGTCCGCGTCGTTCGTGGTGGAGGGACAATATGGAGACTGGCGGTGTGACCGCGCCTCTTCGGTCAGTGAGTAGACAGGCGGCCGCTCCTTCGGCAGTGTCCGAGCAGACACGCAGGGGGAGGAGTTTGCTAGTTACCTGGAGCTCCAACGTTACGCGCGTTATGGAGCCCCATGGGAAATAACGTTCAGGGCCGGAGAGAAAGCCAATGTAAACTTGACAGCAAAAAGCTTGAGCCACTCCTGAATGCAGCCATCATAAAGTAGCTGTGTCGCAGGTCCTCTAAACGCCGAAACACCGTGGGATACAGTCGTTTGACTATAGGCATTGTGTGTACCACAAGAGAGCACGGAAGAATACTGCCCATTATGGCAGTCAATGAAGATGTGAACTAATACCGCGATACAACAAATATCAGAAAACGCGTTATTAGAGATCAGACACTATTTAAAGCATGTAAGTTAAACTTCATAACAATAAATGACACTGCAGAAGTCTTATCACACCCATTAAGTGACACAACGAGTTGTTCGTGATCAGAATTTGAAACCACTGTTAATCAAACAAAGCTTGCGTGTTGATGGAGACTCGACTGGGCATAAAGAGACCTAAAATACCGAAGTTTTCACCTGTGTCAGTTTACAAGGCCGAATGTCCGAACCTGGAAATAAATGACGATACGTTTAGCACTGTACTGGGAACCCAGTGAAGCTTATATTGCCCTGAGAAGTAACCACGATAGATATGTAATAAAGTGCAACGTACAAGTGTGAAACGCCATGAAATAAAACTGTGGTGATGGACGGGGAGAAGATCCCTATACCTATATGAATTGTTAACAAAGCACAATCAGATGTCAGATTTTAACTATGTTCGCCAGTAGCGTGACATCGGAACCTGAAGCGATGATACCAATAATTTTTGCCTGCCAGGAATTCGAACCCAGCACCTTTCGCTATCGTCTTATAGCTACGAATAGACATATTTATTGTTTCTTTACCTGTTGTGCACATGTGCGGCTAGAGGTAACACAACGAATAGTTTTATGCTGCCTGAAACACCATCTCTGTGCATATCGTCGTTGTTGACTCTACACGAAGAGGTGTCAACTGTCAAATCCCCTTTCAATCGTAGTTTGGATCGCGGCGTTTGCATAGACCTGGAGGAGTTGGGCATCGTGAGGAAACAATGAAGTGGGACAGTATCATCTCGAAGAGTTCAAATCCAGAAAAAAATTAGAATCGGAGCTCGAGCCCCAGTGGAGTACTAATAATTTCAAAATCTCAAGGTCACTTAAAATAAGAAATTAAGGTCCTATGACCTTACATGACGATTGGTTCGTGAACTAAAATAACATTACTAGTATAAGAAAGCCTACTAGAGACAGAGTTTCTGAAAGAAGCGACTTACACCTCTGACTGCCAAAACTAAGCGAACTCTAATCCAGTCAGTAGTAAATGGACTTGTTTAATGTTGATCTGGAACCACGGCACAGTCCTGCGTTCTGTACATGGCGTTAATGAAGTTGATGAGGGTATGTTGTTGGCTGTTAAAAAATTTGAACCCCCAGCGGGAATCGAACCTACACCTTAGCCTCATTCCAACCAACCACCGGCTTTCACATGCGTTCTGTTTGAGTTTAATGAAAGGGTGAAAGCAGTGGAGGAAATTCGCAACACCTGCGCCCTGTACAGAGGGAATGCTACCGAAAAAAGTCAAGTTTTGTCGTTTTGAGATGAATTAATCACCACATACAGCAAGACAAACAAGCGTCGACGAAGGACGTTCCAACAATTTACTACCATGCTATCCGATAATTGGCAAGTGTGACGATCAGTTAACCTTCGTGCTACACTTGCCTTCAATAACCATGTTGAGGTTAAAACAGAAAAAAGAGGATTACGGTACAACGTCTAGTCGGAAACGAGATTGTGGGAAGTATGGGGAGGGATGTTGTCTGTCCCCTTTCAGTGGACTGATCCTGGCGTTTGCCATAATAGATTTAAAGAGATGACCTAAATCATTGCGGCCTGATGGCGATTTCAAGTACCGTATGGTAATTTCATAAGGAGAAAATAATGGGTAAGCCATAACAAGCATTATAGCGAACGATGGCCTGGTTACTTCAACAAAATGTATTGTAATTTTTCTGGTGGCACAAATAATGTGTTTTGTGTTACGAACTGCTTCTCAGAGATGTGTCCTTTGCAGTTGACACTTATTGGGCCGGGCGGTTCTAGGCGCTACAGTCTGGAACCGCGCGACTGCTACGGTCGCAGATTCGAATCCTGCCTCGGGCATGGATGTCTGTGATGTCCTTAGGTTAGTTAGCTTTAAGTAGTTCTAAGTTCTAGGGGACTGATGAGCTCAGAAGTTAAGTCGCATAGTGCTCAGAGCCATTTTTGACATTTGTTGCCAACAAATGAGATTACTTTCAACGGAGAGTAATAAATGCGATCTGGAAGGCAGCACCAAGGAACTTGGTAGGAAAACACGTCCATCGCATGTCTTCTGATCTACCCGGAAGTGTTTACCTTCCTCGCCCCTTTCAATCAACCACGAAGAACGTTAGTTTTTGTTTTCTTTTTGTTTTGTTTTGTTTTGTTTTGGTGTTGGGCTGTAAACATGGCTTAACTCAGAATCAACAAGTCGCTACATGCATGGGATTGAAAAGCTACCTGCGCATCATTAGACGGTTTTCGATAACTATGTGAATATATTGTTGACAGTATCCCTGATATTTGTGTCTATTTCGTTCAATATCATAACGGGAAACGTTATTAATATGCGCTATGCTAATATAACTGGTGTCTCATGATAATACATACAATGAATGACTATTATACGTGAAGTCTTTTGTCATACTCATGCAGCTTTACCGGACTACATCTAAATACGGCAATGTGGCTGTGGGAGTAGTTGCTGAATGAAACACAGTTAACGAAGTATTCAGTGATACGATTTAATTAAGAAATTTGTGCATTTTCAGTAGCAGTTCCGCAGTATTTTAAGTTTCTTACTCCTAGATCTACGCAGCGAGACGTCTTACAATGACAAAATTTCTAAAGATGTCGTTCTGAATATGACATAGCTGTTTATAGCTCTGTCTCAGAGGAGGTGAAATGTTACTCTTGCGCCAGTTTGGAACTGAGAGCTGCTGCCTCTTACTCTTCCGCCGACAGTTTTATGGAGCAAGCGACCAACTGCAGCGCTCATCGCCTCCTCGCTGCCATTGTGATAGCTGATACAGATAATTCGCAATGTAGACAACTAGATTAGTTGTAGTTGCTTCGTGAAAGTAATCTCCCTTGTCTGCAAACATATACTTGATATGTCGATGGCACACCAAAGCTGAATTCATTCAGAATCTTTTATTGGTAAACCACAAACATATGAAGTAAATCTTGCAAGATAATTATCTGTCGTTCCAGGAAGTAACAAAACTATTACAGCGTCACTAGACATGTTCCACTATGTTGTCATGAGCCTATCATAGTTGTAGCAGGACGATAATGTTTCTACAGGCAATATCTTTCTTCAGTGGGCTAACAATTTAGGAGTGCTTCTTGTGTATAAACGATGCAGCGGCTTAATTACTTTTCCTACGACGTCATGGCAGTATTCTAGAATTTCGGGTGAGGGAAAGAACGAAAATTAGCACAGATCATCGCAATACATACGACAGAAGATAAACGCAGTCCACTGAATTACAGACTACATCGACATGTAGCAGGAAATGTGAACAAACAGTTTGTTCCAGCGATATGAAATACCCCGAAATATATTACGTATTGACATCAAACCAACATGGACTGGAAAGCATCACTCTTGCGTGACGCAGCTGGCACGTAATTCTCACTATGTACTGCGAACAGCGACTCTCAAATTGATTTCGTATTCATAGAGTTCCAAAAACACTTTTGATTCCATTCCTCAGAAGCGACTCCCAACTATATCGCTTTCCTACGGACAATCGTCTCAGTTGTGCGACTGGATTCGTGATTTCCTGTCTCAAAGGTCGCAGTGCGCAGTAATACGGAACATCACCTAGTGAAACGGAAGTAATGAGTGTGGTTACACAAGTAAAGTGATGTAGACCTTACGCTATATATATATATATATATATATATATATATATATATATATATATATATATATATATATATATATAGCAGATAATCAGAATATTTCTCATGGATCTGTGGAAAGTAATGCTGCCATCTAGCAAACTCCTCAGAAGAGCAAAGCGAATTGCAAAATTATTTGGAAATATATCTTCACAGCGAAAAACGTGACAGTTGACCCTAAACAATAAAATGAGTGATGTTCCCCACATGAATAACAAAAGAATTTCGTTAAAGTTCACTTACACGGTAAACCAGTCACATTTAAAGGTTGTCGATTCAAATTAATATCCAGGAGCTACGGTCATGAAAAACTTAAATTGGATCCGTCACATGGAAAATATGGAAGGATACGCAAAGACCGCGTTTTGTTGGCAGAATACGTAGAAGATGCAACAAATCGATTAAAGTGACCGCCTACAACACACTTGTCCGTCCTATTCCTAAGCGGTATGGGATTCGTATGAGATAGGACTGACGCAAGACATCGTTTTGTATTATCACGAAGTAGGGGAGATTGTGTCACGGATATGATAAACAAGTTAGGATGGAAATCATTGAAATGTAGGCTTTTTACATTGGGGCTACGTGTTTATCCCGACATACATAGGAAACATGACCATTGTGTTAAGAGACGTCAGTGTTTGCACGGTAATGTTTAGTTGTTCATTATTTCCACGCACTTTTTGAGAAAGGAACGGTAGAGAAATAATAAGACTGGCTCAAAGAATCCCTTGCCAAGTACTTAATTGTCAATTGCAGAGTATTCATGTAGATGTGGATGCATATGTCAAGAGAGAGGTAGCAGGAAGGAGGGAGGGATGTAGTAATGGATAGTTCAGCCGGCCGCGGTGGTCTCGCGGTTCTAGGCGCGCAGTCCGGAGCCGTGCGACTGCTATGGTCGGAGGTTCGAATCCTGCCTCGGGCATGGATGTGTGTGATGTCCTTAGGTTAGTTAGGTTTAAGTACTTCTAAGCTCTAGGGGACTAATGACCACAGCAGTTGATTCCCATAGTGCTCAGAGCCATTTGAACCATTTGATAGTTCAGAAGTGCAAAATAAGAGTGAAAAACTTGCAAAGTATTCCTTACTTATATGTATCTTACAATTCGTTTTATCTTAGGAGAGGGAGAAAAGATAGAAATGTTTTCAGAGCGAAGAATAGATTATAGGTAAGGGGATATAAAAGAATACGTTTTCATAGGTTTTGAGAGGAACTATGGAGAACAGTAAAGAAAGTAGAAATTAAGGAGAACATATAGTATCAATGGAAACCAATAGATTTTTTTATAACGTTTTGGGAGAATTGAGTAGAAGAGCAATTGAGATGAAATTGTAAGAGAGATGAGAGAGAGAGAGAGAGAGAGAGAGAGAGAGAGAGAGAGAGAGAGAGAGAGAGAGAGGGAGGGAGAGAGAGAGAGAGAGAGAGAGAATGGAGGAGAAATTAACAATGAATAAATGTAAGATAAAATCGTTTGCATAATTTTTGGAGGACCGAGGGAGTATTAATGGATGGAAGGGAAGAGAGAGATGTATCTGAAATTGCACAAAATACCTTTAAACGTACATCTAAACTGATTACTTTGTATCTAGACGGGGTATAAATGAAATAAAAATAGAATATTTAACAAGCTGTATATTCAAAAGAAACTCACTTCAATTAAAAAGGAAACTCAAAGGAAAACTAACACAAATTTTATTTTATCTGTTCCCAAGTGATCTTCCACTGGCTCTCAATGAGGAAAAACGCGACATAACAAAACTTTTTAAGTACTCCAATATTTTATGCAGAATCCCACCTTATTTGTACTTCTATGAGTCTTGGCATAGAATCTATAAGCCGTCGGATGTAACAGCTTGAAGACGCAACTTCCTCCTAGGTTTAAAGAACGCAGTCCCAAGGGGCGTCAGCTGTAGTTGGGTCGTGTGGTTCGATTCTCGCTGGAGGCTTTTAACAGCCACAAATATGCCCTCATCACCAGCAGTAACGCCAAATAAAGAACGCAGGACTGTGCCGTGGTTCCAAATCAACATTAAACAAGTCCACGTACTACTGACTGGATCAGGGTTGGATTAGTTTTGGCCGGCCGGAGTGGCCGAGCGGTTCTAGGCGCTACAGTCTGGAACCACGCGACCGCTACGGTCGCAGGTTTGAATCCTGCCTCGGGCATGGATGTGTGTGATGTCCTTAGGTTAGTTAGGTTTAAGTAGTTCTAAGTTCTAGGGGACTGATGACCTCAGCAGTTAACTCCCATAGTGTTCAGAGTCATTTAAACAATTTTGGATTAGTTTTGGTAGTCAGAGGCGGAAGTCCTGCTTTCAGAAACTCTGTCTCTAGTAAGCTTTCTTATAGTAGTAATATTATTTTAATTCACGAATCAATCGCCAAGTAAGGTCATAGGAGCTTCATTTCCTACTTTAAGTGACCTTGAGATTTTGAAAATATTGGCACTGGACTGAGATTCGACTTCCGGTTCCAATTTTTCTTTGGATCTGAACCCTTAGAGATGCCACTGTTCCATCATTTCGTTCTGTCCTCGCGATGCCCAGCTCCTCCAAGTCTCTAAGAACGCCGCAATCCTAATTAAGGAATTCGGTAGTTGACCCTCTTCGTGTGGGGTCTACAACGACGATATTCACAGGGTTGGAGTCTCAGACAGCAGAGAACCAATCGTTGCGTTACGTCTAGTGGAACATGTGCCCATCTCACTACTGGTGAACAAACAAAAAATATTTCATGCCTATTCGTAGCTGTAACACAATAGCGAAAGGTGCCATGTTCGAACCCCAGCCAGGTAACAACTATTTGTATCTTCGTTTCAGGTACCAATCTCACGCTATGGTTGAACATACATAATATCTGACATCTGGTATCCTTGGTTAAGAATTCATATAGGTACTGGGTTCTACTCTCCGTGAATTACCACAAATTTTCTTCATGGCGTTTCAAACTAATGCGTTGCACTTTATCACATACCTTTCGTCGTTACTTCTGAGAGGCAATATAAGCTTCATGGGGTTCCCTGCGCAATGCTAAACGTATAATCAATTATTTCCAGGTTCGGACATTCGGCCATGTAAACTGACTCTGATGAAAACTACGATATTTTAGGTCTCTTTATGCCTTGTCGAGTCTCGATCAGACACACAAGCTTTGTGTGGTTAAAAATGGCTACAAATTCAGATCACGAACAGCAACTCATCATGTCATTTAATGGGTGTGATAAGGCTTCTGCAGTGTCATTTATTGTAATGAAGTTTAATTTACAAGCGTTAGGGACTGTCTCATCTCTAATAAGGTGTTTTTTAATATTTTTTAGGATGTTATTATTTTACGTCTGAACTGACAGCCATAAAGAGCAGTGTTTCCTAGTGGCCTCATGTTGTACCCATTGTGTATGGTCAAACGACTGTTCCGCGAAGGGCTAGAGAACCTGCGACACATCTGTGTTATTTTGGTTGCATACAGTTAGGTGCGGCCTACACATCGGAATTTGGGGGTGGCCTGCTTTTTGTGCAGCAGAGTGTTCATTCGGTACATCCGATTGGAGACCCCTTCAGAGACGTGGAGGAGGCATTGCCTTTGGCTATCTAGCGTGCTGAGTGCCGTCGTCTGCAAGTTGTGGCTCACATCGCCTCCAGCGACGACTGTCATATAGTTTCTGAGGCCATCCTCAGTTCATATAGGTGGATTGTGGAAGTGGTGAAGGCTGCTGGCCTCGCATATGGGGTGCAAGCACTGCTTGCAATTGGAAGCATTGTTCCCAAAGTTGATCGAAATCCTTTGGTTTGGAGCTGAGTGGAGGGCTTCAACTGAACACATCTGTGACGGTCTTCGTTTCAGATTCTTGGATCTGTGGTATCAGGTGGTGAATTGTAGTACTCCCCTTGATAGGTCTCGGTGAGACTACACAAAGGAAACAGCTACGCGGCTAGCAGAGTAAATGGGGAGTATACAGAGGGGTTTCATGGGCTAGGCGGTTGTTTGTGAAACTCTGATAAACACTCCCAAGACGACAAGCAGATAGCAAAACCATACCACGTTCAGAGTAATGATACTTTTGTAAGTAGGCTGTTTAGGTTTTCTTATTGGTAACGCCACGTAGAGCTCTGTATGAAAATCACTGGCTGTGCTGTGTGCAGTCAGTGGCTGGTTGGCATTGTTGTAATAGTCGCCATTGTAGTGTTGGGCAGCTGGATGATTGCCTTCGAGGAAATCTCTCGCGTTTAAATTATTCTCATGAACGAGAACTGGCTGAAGTCCGATGTAAAACGCTCTGAGGTATTTATCAATTCATGGAAAGTATACTGAAAAGGCAGATTAGACTTCATAGGAGTGTGAATTTTCACTGTAGTTGACAAAAATATTGCTTCTACTGAGATCGAATTTGAGTGTGGCAGTGAAGTTATCTGGCCGTATATAACAGGTCTAGGTGAAATCAAATTAATATTAGATTTCTCTGTGACAGTTTTAGAGTCATTCAAAGAAAATCTATGATCAGTAGCGCAGAAATTCCTAGATCATGCAGTATTAGATGGAGGTGACTTTAAACTATCGTGTATGTACAGGTACATCTATAGATACATTACAGGGGGTACCGACAGACAGGCTTACGAAGTATATTTACCACGTTTTCCGAAAACTGCCGTGAGAAGCTAGTTAGACAGACTATACCCAATGGAAATAATTTGTACTTTGTAGCTAGAAATATGTCTGACCTTATTGACGGCGTCAGTATAGACAGAAGGATTAGTGACCATGTAATCACAGCGAATATAGTTACTAAATAGGAGAGTATTTCACCTAGAAAGAGCAAATAAGCAGTTGTTAGGATCCCACTTTGACAATGATTAGATTAGATTAATACTAGTTCCATGTATCATGAATACGATATTTCGTAATGATGTGCAACGAGTCAAATTTTCCAATACATGACATAATTAAGTTAATTTAACGACATAATTAAGGGTAATATAACAAATTTTTGATTTTTTTTGTTTTCTTATTTTTTTAATATAATTTGTGCAATAAATACTTTATTCCTCAGTGATGAATTACCCCAAAATATGGTGTCATATGCAAGCAATCAGTGAAAATAGGCGTAGTAAGCTAATTTACTAAGATGTTTATCAACAAAATTTGCAATGACCCTTATTGCATAAGTAGCTGAACTCAAACGTTTCAGCAGATCATCAATGTGTTTCTTCCAATTTAATCTCTCATCAATGGACACACCTAAAAATTTTGAATATTCTACCTTAGCTATATGCTTCTGATTAAGGTCTATATTTATTAATAGCATCATACCATTTACTGTACGGAACTGTATGTACTGTGTCTTATCAAAATTCAGTGAGAGTCCGTTTACAAGGAACCACTTAGTAATTTTCTGAAAGATATTATTGACAATTTCATCAGTTAATTCTTGTTTGTCAGGTGTGATTACTATACTTGTTGCATCAGCAAAGAGAACTAACTTTGCCCCTTCATGAATATAGAATGGCAAGTCATTAATATATATTAAGAACATCAAAGGACCCAAGACCGACCCTTGTGGAACCCCATTATTGATAGTTCCCCAGTTTGAGGAATGTGCTGATCTTTGCATATTATGATAACTGCTTATTTCAACTTTCTGCACTCTTCCAGTTAGGTACGAATTAAACCATTTGTGCACTGTCCCACTCATGCCACAATACTTGAGCTTGTCTAGCAGAATTTCATGATTTACAGAATCAAAAGCTTTTGAGAAATCACAAAAAATCCCAATGGGTGGTGTTCAGTTATTCAGATCATTCAAAATTTGATTGGTGAAAGGATATATGGCATTTTCTGTTGAAAAACCTTTCTGGAAACCAAACTGACATATTGTTAGTACTTCATTTTTACAGATATGTGAAGCTACTCTTGAGTACATTACTTTCTCAAAATTTTTGGATAAAGCTGTTAGATGGGAGATTGGACGCTAATTGTTGACATCTGATCTATCCCCTTTTTATGCAAAGGTATAACAATAGCATATTTCAGTCTATCAGGGAAAATGCCCTGTTCCAGAGAGCTATTACACAGGTGGATGAGAATCTTACTTATCTGTTGAGAAGAAGCTTTTGTATTTTGCTGGAAATGCCATCAATTCCATGTGAGTTTTTGCTTTTAAGCAAGTTTATTATTTTCCTAATTTCAGAGGGAGACGTGGGTGAGATTTCAATTGTATCAAACTTCATATATATGGCCTCCTCCATTAACAGCCGATCATCTTCTAATGAACACCTGGATCCTACTATTTCCACAACATTTAGAAAATGATTATTAAAAATATTTTCAACTTCTGACTTTTTGTTCGTAAAGTTTTCATTCAATGTGATGGTAATACTGTCTTATTGTGCTCTTGGTTGACGTGTTTCTCTTTTAATAATATTACAAATTGTCTTAATTATTATCAGAGTTGCTGATATCAGACATGATACACATACTTCTGGATTTTTAATAAGTTTTCTTAATATAGCACAGTAGTTATTATAATGTTTGATAGTTTCTGGGTCACTACTCTTTCTTGCTGTCAGATACATTTCCCTTTTCCGAGTACAAGATATTTTTATACCCTTAGTAAGCCATGGTTTGTTACATGGTTTCTTACGAGTATATTTAACAATTTTCTTGGGGAAGCAGTTTTCAAATGCATTTACAAAAGTGTCATGAAAGAAATTATATTTTAAATTGGCATCAGGTTCACGGTACACCTCATCCCAGTCTAACTGCTGTAGGCTTTCCCTGAAATTTGCAATTGTTAAATCGTTAACTGAACTTCTTACTTTGGAGGACTGTTTAGTACTGCTGAATGGAGCTATGGCATATATTGTAACTAGCTGTGCACAATGATCAGAAAGACCATTCTCAACAGGCTGAGCATTTATCTGGTTAAACTTATCTTGGTCTATAAAGAAGTTATCTATCAGTGAGCTGCTATCCTTTACCACCCGAGCAGATGACAAAATTGAAAGAACCGAGTAATACTTCAAGGTCATTTTTCCTATTATCCTCTTTCAGAGAATCTACATTGAAGTCCCCAAAAATAATAATTTGCTTCCCTCTATCTGACAGATAGCACAACAAGGAGTCCAAATTTTTTAGAAATAGATGATAATTTCCCGATGGGGACCTATATACAGTTACAATTACAAATGTGCCTTTATTTAATTGAAGCTCACAAGCACATGCTTCTATATGTTTCTCTACACAAAACTTTTTTGTTTCTATACTTTTTGCACAATGATAGTTTTTGACATATATTGCAACTCCTCCTTTCTCCATATTTTCCAAATTACATGTGCAGAGAGCTTATATCCACTTACAATTACCTTATCCATATCAGTAACAATGTGATGCTCAGACAGGCTTAGTATATCTATTTCATCCTCAGCTTCTAAATCTTCTAAACAAACCAGAAGCTCATGTATTTTATTCTTTAAACTCCCAATATTTTGATGAAATATACTTACATTACTTTTAATTATACTTTTATGAGAACCTTTCCTTATTCTAACATTTGCAGTACTCTCCTGTCTGAGTTTCTCATTGTGCTGACTTCCTATACCAGTGGTCACATGGTGTTCAGAGAGGCAGATTATGTCAACTGGGTTGTGTGACATTAATTCATCAATGCAATTACCTAGGACTGAGATACAACTTGGTGGAGATAAAATTTGTGGTAATTGGTGAAAATTTATAATTGACAGCTGTGATTGGTGATCCAATGTGCTAGAATTGTGCTGTTTAATTTCTTTCCTAAGCTGAAGTTTTGTTTTAATACTGACCTCTCGTAGAACTTGACATCTTTCTGTCTTACCTATCCTAAAAAAGGTGCTGCTCCAACACCTGCAACCACTGGTATTTTACCATTCATGGCAGTGCCTCCCCCCTTAAATTTCTTGCTATTACCCCAGCCAGTTCCCCCTTCCCTTTCCTGTTGAGATGTAGGCCGTGCCTGGTATAGTCCCACCTACTGAGAGAATCAACAGGAACCACACCAATATGAACGCCCGCACGCGACTTAAGCAGCTGTTCCAACTTCAAATTAACTCTCCCAACAGAAGAGATAAAATGAGGCCGGTCATGGCGTCTCAGGACAGATACAAATTCAACATTGGTGTGACTCGATGACGACGCAATCTTTGCAGGACACACTCTATACTGTACCCAGGATCTCTGTCGATACTGTTCCCTGGCCCTCCCACAATAACCAAGGTGTCTTCCCTGGTAAACCCTTTACAGGGTGAACCTAAATCCTCTCTCACCTGATCCAGACTAGCACTTGGTTTGAAAAAAATTGTGACCTGGTATTCTGGTCCTAATTCCTCCTGCTGAAGTTGGCCTACACCTCTGGCATGAGAACTGCCTAACAACAAAACTTTCTTCCTTTTCGATGACTTTCTTACATTCTTTTTCAATTTCCTGTTGAAAGTTTGTTGTGTCCTGTTTACACCTACCTCTGCTTTAGGCTCATCAGTTTCTAACTGAAGCAACAGGTCAAACTTATTTTTGACATTCACCACAAAACTGTCAGACTTAGTTCTAGGCTTGTTCCTTCTGTTACCTGTTGCCACTTCCCACCTCTCTTTGCCCTTCTCCCTCCTTAACCTGTCCAGATCTTCCCTAGCCTGATCTAGCTCAGCCTGAAGGGCAGCAATTTTCCCCTCCTGTTCCACTATCTTCCTATCTCTGTTGCATATCCTACATAACCACTGATGAGCCTGATCCACTTTCCCGACACCCACGCCACTGCAGTCCCCCAATGAAAACCACTACTGCATCCATCACACCAAACCACGGAACTAACAATTCTACGGCAACATTTAGTTCCTGTAAGATGGAGATAGAGGAATTATAGGCAAAGTTTAAACGGGTTGTGAAACCTTCTCTGGATAAGTACGCTCCGAGAAAGTGGATTAAGCATGGGAAAGACCAACGAAAAAGACCCACTCTGGCTTAACAACGAAATTCGGAAAATGATAGGGAAGCAAAGGCTGTTGCACTCTCCATTCAAAAGAGAACGAGCAGATGACAACAGGCAAAATTTAATAGCAATTCGAAAAAATATCGATGCTCGAAGCATACAACAATTGTACTGTCATTACCTTAGCAAAAGATCTTGTCGAGAACCAAAGAAAATTCAGGTCCTGCGTAAAATCGCAAGACGACATAGTAATAAGCATCCTTGGCGTTGAGAAACAATTGAAAGAGTTGAAAGCAAGTAACTCGCCAGGTCCGGATGGAGCCCCAAATCAATTTTACGAAGAATAGTCTACGGCATTGATCCCATACTTAGATTGGATTTGTCATGAAGCTCTCGCCCTGTGCAAAGTATCAAACGACTCGAAAAAAGCGCAGGTTGCAAGCCGTCGTTTGCTTTAATCATAAATATATGTCCGAGTGATGCTAAATGATATCATCTTTACACAAAGAACAATCTTATATTCTCAGTAACCTTCAAATCATAAGCTGCACCCTTCATTTGTATACATGAAATTAGTGAATTTACTCATGGCATTTTTGTTGCCTGTGTCTGTGGTCACTTTCAGAACTCATATTAATTTAATAAGATTGAACCTTGAATTGCTGGTGTAACCACGTATCACCACAATAAAATAAGAACAGTAAGTAGTTGTGGGAGTGTGAATGAGATCAATGGTGTATATAAGTTTACAAAAATAGTGACAAGTTTTTATTATTCTTTTTATAACTACCAAGAGTTGAAAAATCTAACAGAAAAAATTAAAAATCGGTGGTACTTGATTGGCAAAGCATTCTCTGGGGTGGAAGTTCTACAGATTCTCTCCTGAATTAATCACTTTTACAGCGCAATCCGACTTTGTTTACATGAATCCACTGTGAGGCCCAATTATATTCAATTTTTTTACGACCAAGTATATCACAAACTATGGTTCATGGAAGAAAAGGTAGATGTAAATGGTTCAAATGGTTCTGAGCACTACGGGACTTAGCATCTATGGTCATCAGTCCCCGAGAACTTGAACTACGTAAACCTAACTAACCTAAGGACAGCACACAACACCCAGTCATCACGAAGCACAGAAAATCCCTGACCCCGCCGGGAATCGAGTAGCTGTAAATATCTAGAATGAGATTTTCACTCTGCAGCGGAGTGTGTGCTGTTATGAAACTTCCTGGCAGATTAAAACTGTGTGCCGGACCGAGACTCGAACTCGGGACCTTTGCCATTCGCGGGTAAGTGCTCTACCATCTGAGCTACCCAAGCACGACTGACGCCCCTTCCTGCAAGATTCGCAGGAGAGCTTCTGTAAGGTTTGGAAGGTAGGAGACGAGGTAGTGGCAGAAGTAAATCTGTGAGGACGGGCCGTGAGTCGTGCTTGGGTAATTCAGATGGTAGAGCACTTACCAGCGAAAGGCAAAGGTCCCGACTTCGAGCGTCGGTCCGGCGTACAGTTTTAATCTGCCAGGAAGTTTCGGCTATAAATATTACTCAACAACGCTACGCCAGTGCAGCAGTACTTTACCCTTTCTCTTTGATTCAAGCGGCATGCTGTGGGCGAGGAACGGCGCTTTGCGGCAGCTATAGTGTTCTGACGCGTAAGCGAAAATCTGCAAAATATTCTGACTGGCGTTCTGATAATTAGAACGCGGGGAACTTCCCTATTGGAGCTCTGACATCCCGACATATTTCAGTGTGAGCTTCACACGTTCGCTGTTCTGGCCAAACCAATTTGACTTACAAGCACGACGGTGTGTACTGGAATTGTCAAACGTCAGCCGGCCGACTCAGGACGAAAAGTTCACCGTCGTGACACACGATACGTCCGAGATGATGTGTAGTTTCACTGTTGCTACAGTTGGAAACTGCGACTGCCTCTTAGTCCATCACAAGTTACAGACCACAAGTCTCATCCAGTAGGGAAACACCTGAAGTTCTCCACCAGGGGAGGACCAGAAGATGAAGAAGGGACTCGAATGGAAAGTCCTAGGGGAAGGGCGACGTTGTTTTCGAGGAACACTACTGACAAAATGCATCGGCATCTGAAGCTGACTGCAGAACGATTCCACTGCCGCCAACGTACGTATTCGGTAAGGGCCACGAAGACAAGACAAGAGAAATTAGGGATCATATGGAGGCATACGTATAGACAGTCATTTTCCCCTCTCTTTCCCTGCGGGTAGAACAGGAAGGGAAATTATTAGTAGTGGTACAGAGTACTCTCCGCCAAGCACTGTTCGGTGGCTTGTGGAATATGTACGTAGATGTAGACGTTCACCTACTCTCCTTAGTTTTTGGCGTCTCTGACAGAACTACAATGTCACCTGCAAATCCCAGAGTTTTTATACTTATTTTATTTGAACTTTAATGCCCTTTTCAGATTTCTTCTCCGTTATCTTTACTGCTTGTTCAAAATGAAGATTGAATGACGTCGGGGCAAGGCTACAACCCTGGCTTACTCCGTGCTCAAGCACTGTTTCTCTTTCATGCGGAATCTTATAACTACAGTCTGATTTCAGCACAATTAGTGAATAATCTTTCGCTCACTGTTTTTTATCGCTGTTACTTTCAGACTTTCAAAGGGTGTTTTCCTGTCAACGATGTCAAAAGCTATCTCTGCATATTTCGAGATTTTAAACATGGCTGCAACAGCAACTGTTGAAATTTTAATAAAAAATTGTATCCTGCAACTGTTTAGGCTGTCGTCCTTTATCGTGAAGTATCACTGCATACCCAAATGCTATTAATTTAGCGTTGCCATTTTATCTCCTGAGATGAGTTTTAAGGTCGTCACTATCGCCTCGAGTGTTCTTTCATTTCTGCGAAACCCTAATTGATCTTCTCTGAAGCCGGCTTATTTTGCATTTTTCTGTAAAATAATTCGTGTCAGCGTTTTGCAACTGTAGCTTGTTAAACTGATGGTTCGCTACTATTCACATCTCTTAACACCTTCCGGAGTGGCCGTGCGATTCTAGGCGCTACAGTCTGAAACCGAGCGACCGCTACGGTCGCAGGTTCGAATCCTGCCTCGGGCATGGATGTGTGTGATGTCCTTGGGTTAGTTAGGTTTAAGTAGTTATAAGTTCTAGGTGACTGATGACCTCAGAAGTTAAGTCGCATAGTGCTCAGAGCCATTTGAACCTGCTTTCTTTGGAATTAGACCAGTTACATTCCTCTTGAAGTCTGCGGGTATTTCACCCATCTCAAATATCCTAGAAATAGTAAACTGAATTTCAAACATTAAAAATGTGCCGATTTTATAATTATTTATATGTCTTTCATTCGCTACACATGAGAGCAGAGTGGGTTGTAGGACAACTTCGTTTCTTTCACCGAAATATCCCAGCGGAATGGACGGAGAAAATCCGAATTGGAAAAATACTTGGAAGAGAATTTCTAGTTTTAGTATTCGTATGCAAATCGAGGAAAATCTCCCAAAAATTTTAGCCGGAACTAGGCGACTGGAACTACTTTAATTTTCTGCTGATACGAAGATGGCCATGGTCCCAGGCAAAATCAACTACATATGTGTGTGTGTGTGTGTGTGTGTGTTACATCAGGCAGATGGATTAAATGACCTGCGAGAAGACTTCTGTTTGATTACCACCTACGTACAGTACTGAGGTAGTGAAACAAAATCCGTTACTGAACAATGACCCCCCACAAAACCAGCTGCTGTCAATACCACAGCAGTGCTGAATCCTGATCCGGCAGATGAAATGGTACAGTATGTGTACAAGTGAGCTAAATTTGGCTCCGTTGCTTGTAGAAGCTACGAATGCGTCTCAGAATATACACGCATCGGATTGCACACCCGTCATACGTGATACCTACCCACGAGCTCGTCCCACGTTTGTTGCGTCTATCTGAGAACTGAATGCGCGCGTCTCCTCACTTTTACGTCAACATATAACGTAGTTGCTGGCTTCCTTCCGCAGCCGGCATGGACCACAGGCAGACTGCCGGAAATACCGCACGCCGCCTCTGCTGGCGCGCTATTATTACGTCAATTTACGGCTCTGCGGGGGGCAGTAAAGCTCACGATTTGCTGCTCTGTTCCTATCCCCAGAGTTCTGCGCTGTACTACCGGGTGCCCGACCTCTGGCTGCTGATGTACGCCTGCTGACAGCTCGTTTACCAGCGGCAAAGTGTTCCCTCAATGGGTTGCACAGAAAGCGCCATTTCCCTCAAGAAGAAACTTACAGTTAGTTACAGTAAAGGTAATTTCTCGTAGACTTCTGCGATAGCGCTGAACAGATTACTTGGAATCAGCTCGACCCGTTTCTTCTTTTTCTTTTTGCAATAATTTCTTTTGCGCTATTTTGTGTCATCGTTAACATCAACATCTACCGGTTTGTTATAATTAAACTTTCTCTGTTTAACACGTTATAACACGGAAACTAATTACTGTACGAGGATAAAACTTGATAGCATTAATGTCCAGAGTATGGGGTGCATAATTTCCATGAGTCCAGTTCGAACTATGGCCACCAGGTGCCATGATCAGTTATCGTGATTCCCAGTCTCCCATCCTGACCAATCGCTGTGCACTTGTTGACGCGTCGACATGAGCTTGGACAAAAGGAGAAGGATATTACTGGTAAAGCTCTATTATCAAAACAACAGTAATGCTGTGGCTGCATTTCGAGAGTATCGCCGGCTGAAACGATTAAGGAAGTGTCCTCTTTCTCCACTTGCTGTGCGGAGCATGATGAAGAAGTTCGAATCAGCTGGAGAACTGACCGTCGCTCAATCAAAGTGAGCGCCTCATCGTGAAATCGCTGCTGCTATGACAGACAACGCTGCTCGCAACTCCCGATCGCCAGGCAGTGCGCTTGCTGTGTCACGACAGTTCAACATCCTATGGTCCACTGTACGGAAGGTGCTTCGAATCATTCTCAAATGGTATCCGTACACGATCCATATCGTACAGCAGCTTGCACCACGGGACGCACAATGATGTGTTGACTTCGCTCTCCACTCTCTTATAAGGATTGAAGTTGATGAGGGCTTTCACTGGACCATCCTATGGACAGACAAAGCTCATTTCTCTCTGACGGGTAACACGAATACACAGATTTGCTGAGTGTGGGGATTTCACCTCCAATCACTGTGCATTAAGTTCCTCTGTACGGTGAACGTGTCACCGTATGGTGTGGCTTCACAGCTACGTTCATTATTGGCCCATTCTTTTTTGAACAGGTTGGCTGTAGGACCTAAGACATGCAGTGTGGCTGGCCGGAGTGGCGGAGCGGTTCTAGGCGCTACAGTCTGGAACCGCGCGATCGCTACGGTCGCAGGTTCGAATCCTGCCTGGGGCATGGATGTGTGTGATGTCCTTGGGTTAGTTAGGTTTAAGTAGTTCTAAGTTCTAGGGGACTAATGACCTCAGCAGTTAATTCCAATAGTGCTCAGAGCCATTTGAACGTGCAGTGTGACTGGCCAGTACTGCGATATGCTTCGCCAGCATGTCATACCCGTCCTAGAGGAGAGAGACGCATTGAACTCAACAGTACTCATGCAAGATCGCGCCCCACTGCACATCGCTCGTGCAATTCATAAGTTCACCAGCTTCTCCGAAAGACATTTGGAAACGATCGAATTATCAACCGATCGTTTCCAAACGCTTGGCTGGCAGGACCACATGATCTCATTCCTTGTGATTCCTGATTGTGGGGCTACCTGAAGGACACGGTTTACCAGCGGAGCATTCACACATGTGCTGATCTGAAGGGCAGCATGTCAAGAGAGGATTCCAGCATACCTATGGGCATGCTTCGTTCTGCTGTGTAGAATGCAAACCTGCGCTTTCAGACTCTTCTGGACACTGATAGGAGCCATATTGAGGCCCTTTTATAGCAGTAATAGCACCGGTATGAAATGGTGTTATGTATCGTAGCAGCACATTAAAAGTGTTTCAGTTGAATTGATTCTGCATTATTTCTCTTCCCCATGTCCTTGACATTAATGCTACTAAGTCTGGTACTCGTACGGTAATTAGTTTCCGTGTTCTAAAGTGCTAAATAGGGAAAGTTTAACTATAACCACCCAGTGCGTCTACATCTATACCCCGTAATCCACCCTGCGGTGTGTGGCGGATGGTACTTTTTGTTCGAGTTTCAGTTCCGCCTTTTCCTGTTCCAGTTGCGTATGATTCGCGTGAAGAACGATTGCTAGTAAGCCTCCGTGTGCCAAGAATCTCCCCAGCTTTATCTTCACGGTGTTTTCGCGAGATAATTGTGGCAGGAAGCAATATACTGGTTGACTGCTCTAGGAATGTTCGCTATCTGAAATTTAACAGCAGACCTTTACGTGATGCAGAATGCTTCTCTTGCAGCGTATGCCACTGTAGTTGGTTGAGCATCCCCGCGACGCTTTGGCGCTAACTAAATGAAGATGTAATTAAACATTGCCCTTGCTTCGATCTTCTCCGTTTCCTCTATCACTCCTGTTTGGTACGAGTCCCGTAATGATAAGGTATATTCAATTACTGGTCGAACGAGTGTTTTCTAAGCAACTTCCTTTATTGATGGACTATGTTTCCTTAGGATCTTAGTCTCGTATCTGCCCTATACGCAATTAATTTTACTTGGTTGCTCCACTTCAGATCGCTCCGTATGCATATACATACACATTTTATGGAAGGAACTTCCCAATGGTTGTTCTGCAGTCGTGTAGTCATACAATAAAGGGTCTTTCTGTCTATGTATTCGCAACACGCAACATTTATGTTGAGGGTCATTTGGCATTATCTACGCCAAACGCCGATCCTCATCAGGTCTTCCAGCATTTCGCTGCAGTATTCTAGTTTCGCAATTTCTCTCTATACAACAACATCATCCGCGAAGAGTACTATGGTAATTCCGACGTTATCTGCTAGGTCATTTATGTATACTGTGGAAAGTACTGATCCTGTAACACTCCCCTGGTACACATCCGAAGTTATTTTTACGTCTGAAGACTGCTCCCCGTTGAGAATGATATGACAATATTCGCCATAGTGAACGTAAATAACATTTAACAAAGAAATACATTAATTATTGCCACTCTAAACGTCGCATGGTTGGCGAGTGAGTGTGCCTAGGCTAATATCTGTTGCAGATATGTTTCAGAGGAGCTGACACAACCGGTGAAATGAAGTACACAGTATAAAAAATACCCTTCCGGAACAAAAGGCGAGAAAATTAGACTGAGTATAAAAATCTTCTTCATCACAATTATATTTTTACGAAGATACCGTCCACTGTGGCAACATACAACATAAACTTTTAGTAACCTCATCCTGATGAACATGAAATCTCAAAATCTAGTTATCAACATAGCTACTCCATGTAATCAAAAGCTGCGTCTGTAAAACTCAAACATACCCTGTAAGAAATTATGATGGCGGACAGAGTCACTGTGATCCAATATCGTCTACCACAGACTATGATTCTACAGACTGATCATGGAAATGACAATCCGCACCTCAAATACGAACTCACAGTATCTCCCAAACAGGGTTATAGGCGAAGAAATTCTACAACATATTACGATTTATATCTATAAAGCGATACTGCAACATCCAACACACCTAAAGGTACTCATGTATCCATATTATAACTGTACAGGGGTCTGGGATAACTCACAGTAAATTGCTCCTAACACTTGCGCTTTCCCTCTGGTACGATGTCGCTCTTACAGCCAACGTCCTCAGCTATTTGTTGGATATATTCAAATCTTTTTTCCCCCAACAGTTTTTGTCCTCTGCGGTTCTCTTCAGTACTATGGCAGTAAACCTCTCAGCGCCTTAACTCATACACTGTCGTTCCTTCCTCCTTC
Source organism: Schistocerca gregaria (assembly GCF_023897955.1). Taxonomy (NCBI): domain Eukaryota; kingdom Metazoa; phylum Arthropoda; class Insecta; order Orthoptera; family Acrididae; genus Schistocerca; species Schistocerca gregaria. The sequence continues at coordinate 105,217,681 of NC_064921.1, read as the reverse complement.
TATTCGGCATTTTTCACTTCTCCATTGTCCGCCCCCTTAGCTGAGTGGTCATTGCGCCTGATTTCCATGTAGTGTGCCCGGGCTCGTTTCCCGACCGGGACGGAGATTTGCTTCCCCCAGGGACTGGGTGTTGTGTTGACCTCATCATCGAGATGCAAGTCGCCCAACGTGGCGTCGACTGAAAAGACTTGCAACTCCGCAGCCGAACTTCCTCAGGTGGGGACTCTCGGCCGTAAATACATGCGATCATATTTCATTTCACATAATCATTTGCTTGCCGATTCTGCGGAGAGTCCCCTCATTCCTTTATCAGTCCACACAAGTTTCATCATGCCCAACACCACACCTCAAACTCTTTTAATCTCTTGTTTTGTCGTATGCTCTAGACGTACATTCTCAGAAATTTAATCAAATTAAGGCCTATGTTTATAACAGTAAACTTCTTTTAAAAAGAATTCCCTCTTTGCATATGGTAGTCTGATTCTTATATCATCTGTGCTTCGTACATCATGCTTCCAAGTTAGCAGAATTCCTTCACATCGTCTACTATGCGATCCTAAATTCTTCACTTTTGCTACTCCTCATTACTTTCGTCTTTATTTGGCTGACTCTCAATCCATATTCTGTACTCAGAAGGCCCTGTTCGTCTTTCTAACTTTCACCGAGGACAGCGAATGTTATCAGTGATGTCCTTTCACCCTCAATTTTAATAACGACTCCTGGACCTTTCTTTTATTCCCCTGACTACTTCTGCGATGTTTAGATTGAACAGCAGAGAAGAAATACCATATATCTATCTTACCCACTATTCAATTTGAGTATCTATCTCACGCTTGGTTGTCTTTTTCATTGCTTCTTCTACATATTACACACATATTCATCTTTTCCTACAGATTAAACATATTTTATGGGAATTTGTAGCATTTTGACCATTTTAATTTGTCAAACGTTTTTTCCAACTCGACATATCCTATGATATTGTTATGATTGTTCTTACGTCCTCCGCAACGTTGGCACTGACTCTAGTGCTTTACTTTTCATAAAGCCAGACTCATCGCCATCAAACAATTGCTCAGTTTCCTTTTCTATTATACTACATATTATTGTTTTCAGCAGTTCTGATCTTTAATGCATGAGTTGTGAAGCAGATTGAGCTACAGATCTCGCTTACACGTACCTTTGCCATTTGCAGGGTGGTGTGCATGACATCCTTCAGAAAGTTCGACGGTATGTCTCCAGTCTTATAGATACTACGCACTAATTTGAATAATCGTTTGATTGTCTCTTTCCCCAGTCAGTTTAGATATTCCGCAGGAATGTTGTTTATCCCCTCTGCCTTATTTGGTCGAAGGCATTCCACAACTCGGTTACATTTTGACTTTAATACTCCATCGTAAAGGCCCTTTCCACTGGCTGGATAACTCAATGCACATGTTGGAGGAAGGGAAGGGCGTACCATTACAATACCACATGAACAAAATGAACAACACATAGCTTCAAATAACTTCAGCTAATCATGTTACAAAATCCAGAATATTTTACGTTATATCTATTATACCGATATAAAAAGTTAACGATTAAACGTCCCATCGTCAGCTAGGTCATTAGCGATGAACACAGGCTCGAAATGGGGAACAAACTGGCCGTTGTCTTTGAAAGGAACTAATCTGGAATTCACCTTAAGCGATTTAAGGAAATCAAGGAAAACGAAGACGAAAACTATGTAAAAGGAACAAATCGAGTTACACATTTTTTTAACTATCCGTTTTAATTGCATTTATCAGTTAACAGGCGCCAGAGATTAGACCACATACTCAAAACATACGCGAACTTCGAGGTATGTGTTCGGAGCTTAATAGGTGGTAGGTCTGGCTCGTTCTGATATGCATGGCAGGTACTGTCGTTCCTTATTGGTGCTCAAATATACCCGAAAGATAAGGCATCTGCGCTAGAATTTAGTATTTTATGGCTGGCAGCTCTGGCTCATTCTGACCTGTGTAATACCAAAAAGATACCAGGGATGAGGCATACCTGTCAGAATACGATGATCAACGCTGACAGCTCTGGTTCGTCCTAACCTGTGTGGCACCAGAAAGGTACCAGCGATGAGATTCCAACACGAAGGTCGAGGCATGTGCGCAAGAATTTGGTACTTCATGGTTGGCAGCTCTGTTTATTCGTGAGCTGTATGGTATCGGAAAAGTACCAGCGGTGAGGGGTCCCTATTATAAACAAACTTCGAGGCATACACAACTGAAATTGGTGCTATATGGTTGGCAGCTCTCGTCGGTTTAGACCTACACAGTAAAAAAAAAGTTACCAAAGATGAGACAGCCGTACTCCAGTATATCCCACCGTCGAGACATGTGTGTCAGAACTCGGTGCTTCATGGTTGGCATCTACATCTATATTTACATCTACATCTATACTCAGCAAGCCACCTGACGGTGTGTGGCGGAGGGTACCTTGAGTACCTCTATCGGTTCTCCCTTCTATTCCAGTCTCGTATTGTTCGTGGAAAGATAGATTTTCGGTATGCCTCTGTGTCGGCTCTAATCTCTCTGATTTTATCCTCATGGTCTCTTTGCGAGATATACGTAGGAGGGAGGAATATACTGCTTGACTCCTCGGTGAAGGCATGGTCTCGAAACTTCAACAAAAGCCCGTACCGAGCTACTGAGCGTCTCTATTGCAGAGTCTTCCACTAGAGTTTATCTATCATCTCCGTAACGCTTTCGCAATTGCTAAGTGATCCTGTAACGAAGTGCGCTGCTCTCCGTTGGATCTTCTCTATCTCTTCTATCAACCCTACCTGGTACGGATCCCACACCGGTGAGCAGTATTCAAGCAGTGGGCGAACAAGAGTATTGTAACCTGCTTCCTTTGTTTTCGGACTGCATTTCCTTAGGATTCTTCCAATGAATCTGTCTGGCATCTGCCTTACCGACGATTAATTTTATATGGTCATTCCATTTTAAATCACTTCTAATGCCTACTCCCAGATAATTTATGGAAGTAACTGCTTCCAGTTGCTGACCTGCTATATTGTAGCTAAATGATAAATGATCTTTCTTTCTATGTATTCGCATCACATTACACTTGTCTACATTGAGATTCAATTGTCATTCCCTGCACAATGCCTCAATTCGTTGCAGATCCTCCTGCATTTCAGTACAATTTTCCATTGTTACAACCTTTCGATATACTACAGCATCATCCGCATAAAGCCTCAGTGAACTTCGGATGTGATCCGCAAAGTCATTTATGTATATTGTGAATAGCAACGGTCCTATGACACTCCCTTGCAGCACACCTGAAGTCAATCTTACTTCGGAAGACCTCTCTCCATTGAGAATGACATGCCGTGTTCTGTTATCTAGGAATTCTTCAATTCAATCACACAATTGGTCTGATAGTCCATATGCTCTTACTTTGTTCATTAAACGACTGTGGGGAACTGTATCAAACGCCTTGCGGAAGTCAAGAAACACGGCATCTACCTGTGAACCCGTGTCTGTGGCCCTCTGAGTCTCGTGGACGAATAGCGCGAGCTGGGTTTCATACGATCGTCTTTTTCCAAACCCATGCTGGCTCCTACAGAGCAGATTTACAGTCTCCAGAAAAGTCATTTTACTCGAACATAAAACGTGTTCCAAAATTCTACAACTGATCGACGTTAGAGTTATAGGTCTATATTTCTGCACATCTTTTCGACGTCCTTTCTTGAAAACGGAGATGACCTGTGCACTTTTCCAATCTTTTGGAACGCTACGCTCTTCTAGAAACCTACGGTATACCGCTGCAAGACAGGGGGGGGGGGGGGGGGGCAAGTTCCTTCGCGCACTCTGTGTAAAATCGAACTGGTATATCATCAGGTAGAGCGTCCTTCCCTCTCTTGAGCGATTTTAATTCTTTTCCTATCCCTCTGTCATCTATTTATTTATTGGCAGCTGTGGTTTGTACTGACCTGCATGGTGTAGGCGTAGCTGAGCGTGATGGGCCGTCCCTGGGGGATACGCGTGGACGCCCTGACGGTGAGGACGTATTGCTGGTCGTCCGTGTGGCTGGTGTTGGGTACACAGTCGTGGCACATGAGGAACGCCGCCGGGAACAGGCTGCGTGCGCTCTGCCCATGGGGCCCGATCTCGAAGGCGTTCACCTGCCAAGTAGACACCATAACACTTTAGGACACTCTCATCCAGAGAACGTCAACCTGCTCTCGAACTTCGAGTCTTTACTTGCTGGACCATCCGGTTTTTTCCTGAACAGACTTAGAGCCTTTAAGGGGGGTAGGACGTCAAATGGGCCGACTTGGAGCAGGAGAGGCACCACAGAAGATTTTAATTTTCAGTGCCTATACTTTTACAAATAAATTCATAAAACTTTCCCAGCATGAGCAGGAAGGATTCAGCATTCACAATCATAGCAGTGAAAATTCAAAAACATAACAAAATAATTTTTTTTACATGCGAAATTCCATCATTTTTTCATTTACTATTGGCTGCATTTGTTGCTATAGGTACATTTTTCTTCACAAGTAAGAGAGATTCTTTGATGAATTTTGCACAGCATAGAAACCATACTTACAGGTATATGAAACTCTAGAATTTTCCAAATCTATTAAAAACTATCCTAAAAATTGAGATAATTAACTACAAAATTTAATTTTTTTTCTAAACATAAAGCTTAAAACGTAAGAGCTCATTCATTTTTTCATAAAGAAAGTAGATTCTAAAGTTTCAGACACCTGTAAGTATGGTTTGTATGCTGTGCGAAATTCATCAAACAGTCTCTCTTACTTATGAAGAAAAGTGTACCTATAGCAACAAATGCAGCCAATAGTAAGTGAAGAAATGATGAACTTTCAGACGTAAAAAATTTATTTTGTTATGTTTTTGAACTTCCGTTGTTATGAGTGTGAATCCTGAATCCTTCCTTGTCATGCTGATAAAGTTTTATGAATTTACTTGTAAGACAGTGGAAATTAAAATGTCCTGTGGTGCCTCTCCTGCTCTAAGTCGGCCCGTTTGACGTCCTACCCCCTTAACTATTTCTCTTTCTCTCTCTCTCTCTCTCTGTCTCTCTCTCTCTCTGTCTCTCTCTGTCTCTATCTCTCTCTCTCGCTCTTTGCACTCTCTCTCTTTCGCCGAGAGCACATACCCTTCTGGACATGACTGGAAGACAGGTAGGGGGGAGCGATGTATAGGCTGTCAGAATGAATCTAAAACTCTAGATTCCGGGCGTAGTTCCATGTATGAAATTTTCAACGCCGTTGCATTCTGTCAGTAAGTTCCGTAACTGCCTACATTCTGCTCCAGAGAGTCTCGTTACAACCCTTTCAGTTCTTTCCAGATGCTCCCACTTATTCCCCTCTCTTCCAGCGGTACTAGTCTACACAAGTGCCTAAAAAGAATCTCTACAACTTTCGTATAGTACAGGAGCTATGTTTAATGAATTATTTGCTATGGAAAGCAGTAATCACAGGGCGTACGATAGTATCAGCAAAAACGTTTCACTAAACATGACTTCGAAACGAACCGTTTGTGAGATAATTGTGAGTGTGAGGTTGCGAGTCAGCAGAATGACATATTGTTCGACTTAGCACAAGTGGATTTTGAATTTAAGCTTCTCGATTGAGTTCCCGAGTCCTTCACTCCTGTAGCTCCGATACTGCGCTCGTCTCTGCATTGAGTTACGAATTCTTTCGGACACTCGCAGATCATCTGGTAAATCTTGACATGAGCGAAAAAAAAAAAAAAAAAAAAAAAAAGGTTCAAATGGCTCTGAGCACTATGCGACTTAACTTCTGAGGTCATCAGTCGCCTAAAACGTAGAACTAATTAAACCTAACTAACCTAAGGATATCACACACATCCATGCCCGAGGCAGGATTGGAACCTGCGACCGTAGCGGTCGCTCGTTTCCAGGCTGTAGCGCCTAGAACCGCACGGCCAGACACGAGTGCACAATTCGTTGCTGCAGTTCTGCATCCATATCATAGGGAGTGCTGTACACCTAACGTTTGAGGTGAACCCAGGCAACATTATCCAGAGAAATGACGACAGGTTACCTTGAAGATGCAGTTCCTGCTCAATGTACACATTTGTACCACACTGGCGTATTTGATGTCGTCTGACTTCAGCATCAAAAGGTGCCAGTGCCCAGTGTTGTGGGTATCACATTGCGGAACCACTGGACATGGGTGAATTTTCTGTTCTATTACTTGGGGGATTTATTCGAAAAATTTTCCTCATCTCGTGGGAAAGTATAGACGTATCTTTGACCAGATACTTCCGTCGGCGTCAGACGTAGGTGCGCCGAATCTGTTACGGTCGATATCCGACCAGTCGTGTAGATTTTGATTTTTGCGTGTCACCTCTCAATAGTTAGCACTGGCAGTGATTTTTGTGTGCAGTTCCTGTGCACCAGCTATCTGCTGCTTGCATACTTCCTCGTGCTCAAGCAAAGGAAACACTGCTGAATTTCAGGTTTGGGTTCCTTGAGGTTTCCCTTTTTCCGAAGACTTTCTCAGTTAGCTGACTCTATCAGAAGAGTCGCTGCCATATGACGTGTAGCCTCCTCAGTTTTCAGCGTTAACCTTGAGAGCGTAGTGTCTTCCCACCTTACGCAATATTTGCGCGCCGTAGCTTGTACGAGTGCTATGCGAAAAGTAAGGAACGATCGGTCCCGAAATGGAAACCACAGTGGAAATCAAAACTGTTTTATTTGCGACAGTTAACTACACCTTCCAGCTACATCTTTACATAGTCGGCGCACCAACGTAGGCGTCTATTGTAGCGTTGTATCAGCTTTCGAACACCCTCGTCATAGAAGGCAGCATCCTGTGCTTTTCGACTACTTTCTAAACTGGACTGTAGCTCGTTGCCTGTAACAAAATGTTTTCGTTGTACCCAGCGGTTCATTTGAGCAAAGATGAAAATCAGAGGGAGACACGTCCGGGCTGTACGGTGAGTGGACAAACACCTCCCATCGAAAAAGCTGCAGGCTCGTTCTCATTGTTCCTGCAGTGTGCGGTCGAGAACTGTCATGAAGAAGGAACTGCATGACAGTTGCGTTATGCGGAGGTGCATGGAATCGGGCGAAATCTCTCGGCAGGCTATCATACTTGGCGGGAGACACTGTTTTCTAGGCACCTTTATGCACTCACTGTGCGCTTCAGAACCGAGAAGAGTGACACGACGCTATCTACGGGGATACTAGAGACATTGCCCAACGCATCTGCGCAAAGCTTCTACGCATTTTCACTGTGGTTTTCATTACGCGACCGATCGTTCCTGATTTTCCGAATAGCGTTCGTAATTTGATTTGAGCCATTGTCGCCGAAGTTTGTCATTGACACCACCATGAAGGCACTCAGCGTATATCGGGACCAGCGTGAGCAAGTAGGCCATATTGTATCGTAAAGTAAATCATGTTGTGAGAAAATAATAACGTTTTATCGCAATTTTGTTTGCGTATTGCGAAGAATCTGAGGAAAGTATTTTTGTAAAAATGTATGAATATCGTATGACTAGGGCCTCCCGTCGGGTAGACCTTTCGCCTGCTGCAAGTCTTTCGATTTGACTCCGCTTCTGCGACTTGCGCGTCGATGGGGGTGAAATGATGATGATTAGGACAACACAACACCCAGTCCCTGAGGGGAGAAAATCTCGGACCCAGGAATCTCCCGGGCCCTTAGGATTGACATTCCGTCGCGCTGACCATTCAGGCACCAGGGGCGGACGGTATTTTTGTAGCAGTGTACCATATTCGTTAACGAATGGACAATTATTGAAGTGTACGAAAAAAACGTAAATTAGTTACAAACTACGGCATGAAAACAATGAGACGCGTCAAAAACTGCCGCATACATTTATTTTTATGCTACTAATTCCATTCGCAGTAGATTTCATAGTCAGTGTCCACATCTGACGCTAAATGCACTTACAAAATTGTATCACGGTACCACACATAACCGGCCGCGGTGGCCGAGCGGTTCTAGACTCTTCAGTCTGGAACCGCGCGACCTGTACTGTCGCAGGTTCGAGTCCTGCCTCGGGCATGGATGTGTGTGATGTCCTTGGGTTAGTTAGGTTTAGGTAGTTCTAAGTTCTAGGGGACTGATGACCTCAGATGTTAAGTACCATAGTGCTTAGAGCCATTTGAACCATACCACACATAGTTCAGGAGCTATAACGTCATAAACACTGAAATGTGTGAAAAAGTATGGCATTGGGTAAGACGTTCAAATTTATTATTGCTTTGTTACCGAGTCTATTAGCAACATATTTCGCATACAGTACCCACATATATACTACATGCCATCAACATTGCTACACCACGAAGATGACGTGCTACAGACGCAAAAGTTAACCGACAGGAAGAAGATGCTGTGATATGCAAATGATTAGCTTTTCAGGACATTCATACAAGGTTGGCGCTGGTGGCGACACCTACAACGTGCTGACATGAGGAAAGTTTACAATCAATTTTTCATACACAAACAGCAGTTAACCGGCGTTGTCTGGTGAAACGTTGTTGTGACGCCTCGTGTGAGGACTTTGATAAAGGACGGATTGTAGTCTATCGCGTTGGTCGAGATCCAATGACTGTTAGCATATTGTGGAATCGGTGGGTTCAGGAGGTAATACGGAACGCCGTGCTGGATCCCAACGGCCTCGTATCACAAGCAGTCGAGATGACAGGCATCTCATCACACGGCTGTAACGGATCGTGCAGCCACGTCTCGATCCCTGAGTCAACAGATGGGGACGTTTGCAAGACAACAACCATCTGCACGAACAGTTCGACGACGTTTGCAGCAGCATGGACTATCAGCTCGGAGACCCTTGACGCTGCATCACAGACAGGAGCGCCTACAATGGTGTACTCAACGACGAACCTGGGTGCACGAATGACAATACGTAATTTTTTCGGATGAATCCAGGTTCTGTTTACAACATCATTATGGTCGCATCCGTGTTTGGCTACATCGCGGTGAACGCACATAGGAAGCGTGTATTCGCCATCGCCACACTGGCGTATCACCCGGCTTGATAGTATGGGGTGCCATTGGTTACACGTCTCTGTCACCTCTTGTTCGCATTGACGGCACTTTGAACAGTGGACGTTACATTTCAGATGTGTTGCGACCGTGGCTCTACCCTTCATTCGATCCCTGCGAAACCCTACATTTCAGCAGGATAATGCACGACCGCATGATGCAGGTCCTGTACGGGCCTTTCTGGATACAGCAAATTTTCGACTGCTGCCCTGGGCATCACATTCTCCAGAAGTCTCACCAACTTAAAAGCGTCTAGTCAATGGTGGCCGAGCAAATGGCTCGTCACAACACGCCAGGGTGGTATCGTGTTGAAGGTGCATCGGCAGCTGTACCTGTACACACCATCCAAGCTGTGTCTGACTCAATGACCAGGAGTATGAAGGACGTTATTACGGCCAGAGGTGGTTGTTCTGGGTACTGATTGCTCAGGATCTATGCACCCAAACTGCGTGAAAATTTAATCACATGTCAGTTCTAGTGTAATATATTTGTCCAATGAATACCGGTTTATCATCTGAATTTCTTCTTGGTGTAGCAATTTTAATGGCCAGTAGTGTAGGTGGGTTGAGGTGTGTTGGAATACAAGATTCTTCTACACGTGTCTGGTTGTCTGCAACAAAGGGGCGAGACGACAGGCTGCAGTTACACCCCGTCTCAGTGTCGAATAACGGATTCTTCTCACACAATCCGACTTGAAGGTGCCTGGAGAGGCAGAGCTGAAGAAATAACTCTTGATAGTCGATATATCTGTAGTATAAAAATAGTGCGTTGTCGATCTACACAACATTAGTAACTTTGGTTCCTACTGGCATCAGCTATCCAGGGTTAAAATTTCGTGACACAGTTTTCTCTTCCTGTCCTTATTTCTGGTATCCTGTGACACAGTTCTTCTCCTCCTTTCCATATTTCTAGTATCCTCTGTGCAACTTTCAAACCATGCAGTTCGTGTCATTCTCGTCCTCTGCAAAAATGACATGCGCGCATGTCTGAGGAAGATTGCAAAGTACATTTGAACAACACAGGCACCGGGATTTTGACAACCTGTGACGTGGTCGCGAAACGAACGGTGATCCAGAAAGTGTAGAATAAATTTCTTTATTTCCGTCTATGATTACAAAAAGTTAGGCCCTCAGACTACCGGTTTCAGTCAGCAATGATCATCGTCAGATCTGTTTTAAACTCATGTGCTAATATAATGGAGCCTTAGTGGCATCGTCAGACAATAAACACAAAATCAAGCTGTGCTGAGCTGATTTTGTGTTTATCTTTTGACGACGCCATTATAGCTCCATTATATCAGGACGTGTTTTTAAAACAGATCTGAAGATGGTGATGGCTGATCGAAACCGGCAGTCTGAAGACCAAGCATTTTGTGACCATGGACGGAAAAAAAGAAATTTATTCTACTGCAGTTTTGTATCCCATGCCTAATAACTTTTTCAGGGGCAGTGGCTTTCACCAGGCATTATCTCTTTCAAGGGCGGCTGTTATTAATGTTAACCACCGATTTTATGACACCTGGTGACCGAATGGGGCAGCAGTTGTCACTGCGAACCACACAGTTAGTTGAGGGAGTTCTCCCTAGACGGCACGGCATTGTATATCACACATTTTGCTTTCCTGTTGTTGGTACAGCACAGTCTGTTTGTGCCGTTTAGTTGGTGTACGTTTTGAAGAACAAATTTGGCACATATATACTACTTTCGTTTCCAAGTAAGTATTTTCATAAGTAAATTTAGTTCATGGTAATGGCCTTCAGTGCAATAGTTACGTGAAACAAGTTTATTTATTTCATATTTTTGTTACTTTAATCTAGGTTAGCGCTGCTAACCATCGCACAATTGAAATACAGGTTTCATTCAGTATGGGTAGGAGGTGTCTTAGTGATGATGAAATACGAAAACTACTTTTCGAGCTGTGAATTTGATCTTTACTATGCATGATCCTAGTGACACCACAAGTGTAAATAGGAAGGAAAAAGATGGACCAGCTACTGTAATGGCATGTCCCCATGTACTGAATGACTATAACAGGAGCATGAATTTTGTGGACAATTTTGATCATGTAAGTGGAGACTCCGGTTGTGATCGCAAAGGTAAAAAATGGTGGTATAAGCGTTTCTTTCCACTTTATTAATATTGTGTAGTGAATGCGTTTATCATGCATAAAGAAATTGAAATGGAACCATTCACGAATAAAGACTTCCGATGGAAAACGTACGAAGGAATGCTTGCCAAGGCAATTGTCCTCACAGAGGCCTAAGTCAAAAAGGAAGATCGTAGCTCTCAGTAAACATAAATCACACGTGGACAGACAAATCAGATTGGAAGGTAGTGCACATCAGTCAAAACAGGCCACATCAAGAAGATATGCAGTATGCAGCACACATGCTGTTCCTGTTACAACAGTGTGGATGTGTTCTTCATGTAATGTGCCTCTTTGTCTATGAAAAGGCAAAACTTGCTTTCAAACATTTCATTCTCAATAATGATGTCCTTTTGAGTTGTTTGTGTAAATAATTTACTAAGAAAACTGTTCAAAATTGTACCTCTCAAAATTTCTCAACAAATAAGTAAGTAATATGTATTATGGGCAGTGGTTAACAGAGGTAACCACAATTTAATTGACTGTAATTAAAAAAATAAGCAAAATATTGTAAAATTGTATTAAAATAAATTGTTTTGTTTGGTAAGAAACTTTATAATTTTGACAAATCATGTGTTCTCATTTTTAAAAAAATTGCCTGCCCCTCAAAGAGTAAAAAAAAATGTGTGGTTAACACTGATAACCATTGCCCCTGAAAGAGATAATTGGCTTCGCCTTTAATCATGTCTCTTCCTGGAAGGTACAGTATCTGTGTGGGTACAGGACGTAAACGGAAGCGGTGACATACGGAAGTTTCGGTCGGAAAAATGCTCGGATGGCCGAGGCGCTCAAGGCGATTGCTCGCGTCATGCGGAATATCCGAGTTCGAGTCTCGGCTGGCACAGATTTCGATTGTCACCAATGCATAGTGGAACCAAGTTTAGGCATTTTTATTTACCTTACCCTACCAGGACATGCGTTACACCACTCGTATTGGTGTGATGTGCGTACTGTAAGACCTTCGGTACAGACTCTATTAGATTATTTGACTGGTCGCTCTAACGAAGTAGGCGAGTGTCAGCAATATGTCTCGTGGTCTTATCGTGGCGTGTTTACCTTCTGCCGTTAGGTTAGACGATTGAAAAGCCACTTGCACGCTAGAGTAGCAAATTGACGGTGTCGGTGTCCAACGTTAAACAGAACTTGATTAATTTTCACACACATTTATTAAAATAATAAAAATGATAGACATTACATAACTTGAATCTGGATGCTGTTTACAATTGACAATTAGAGGTTCCTTTGGTCTTGGTATGTTAATCTTATTCTCACATATCTATGATACTTGACAAAGTGTCTATACATTTATCTTCATGGCTATGTACAGGAATACGGTAATCTTATTAGGCGGAGACTGAAACTTTACTGCAGACTAATGCAGACTGATACCTGACTAATCGGAGGTCTGTACACTCGTTATAATACCTCCAGCGTTCAGGTATCACTGCGCGAGTGTGATCAGCGAGGAGAAAAGGTTCTACGTTAGCAGCAATCTCATTGGCCGCGTTACATACTAATGCGCGGATCGGCGGAAGCAGAATTGGGTCCGTCTCTAAGACAGCGCCATCTCGTAGTGCGGAGACGGACGAGCGCTGCGCCTGCGCTGTTGTGCTTAGCGGGGCGCGCTCTAGTGGGAAAGTTGTGTACGCGCTGACTACGCGGAATTATGTACATAACAGCTGGTAAGGGGGGGGGGGCGGGATGTGGGGGGGGGGGGGTTCGTGTCGCACCTCTAGTATGCCGCAGACGGTGTGTATCTCGTCCTCGGAGAAGTGGTCCATGCCCCAGAGCGAGCGGATGGTGTCGACGACGAGCTCCTGGTTGCGGCGCCACAGGCTGGGGATGCGCCTGCGCAGCTCGTTGTGCGCCTCCATGGTGAGCAGGGTGCGCCAGCGCGCCGGCGCCGCCGCCTTGAGCAGCAGGCAGCGCAGCGCGGCGACGGCGCCGTAGTAGAGGCGCGAGCCGGGCGACGCCAGCGGCGCGGGCAGCCGGCGCGCCGTGCCGTGGGCCGACATGGCGGCGCACTCCGCCGCGCTGTGGCCCAGCTCCTGGCCGCGGCCCCCGCACTGCGGCCCGCACAGCGGCCACGCGCACCCGGGGCACCTGCGCCGTCGCAGCCGAGAACGAAGGGAGGTTCAGGCTTAAAGCACCGTCGGCGGCGGGGGCACTAGAGCCGGAACACAAGTCACATGAAACATCGCCTGCTGGTATTTTTTGCTTTTGCACCATGTTACTCAGTCAGCAAAAATTAGGTCTTAGTGTTGGAAGCAGGGTAACTTTTAGTGACTGGATAGTAATCACAGAGTCCCACAGGGTTCAATTCTGGGTCCACTCCCACTCGTCTCGTAAAACACAAACCTTCAGAAGCTAGGATGTCAATTTCGTCTCGATTATGCAGGACCAGTTAGAACTGTAACCCAGCTTGCCTCAGAAGGGGACACTATGGATTTATGATATATCTGTTTATTTTTAAAATTATCGGGAATCTGATATATCGATATTTAAAAAGGTACCACCATCGGCTCTCGATATGTCTAGAAAATATATCGATACTCGACGGAAAAAATATCAATATACCGATCTATAAAAATATCGGCTGCACATTGTAAATACACCACCGATACCGGTTTAGAGCTTTATATTAATGTATGAAAGTATTTGTATGGAGTGTGGCCATGTATGGAAGTAAAACGTGGACGATAAATCGTTTGGACAAGAAGAGAATAGGAGTTTTCGAAATGTGGCGCTACAGAAGAATGCCGAAGATTAGATGGGTAGACCTCATAACTAATGGGGAGCTATTGAATAGAATTGGGGAGAAGAAGTTTATGGCACAACTTGACAAGAAGATGGGGCCGGTTGGTCGGACATGTTCTGAGACATCAAGGGATCACGAATTTAGTTTTGGAGGGCAGCGTGGAGGGTAAAAATCGTAGAGGAAGACCAAGAGATGAATAAACAGATTCAGAAGGATGTAGGTTGCAGTAGGTACTGGAAGATGAAGAAGCTTGCACAGGATAGAGTAGCATGGAGAGCTGCATCAAACCAGTCTCAGGACTGAAGACAACACTAACAACAACAACCATATTACTCTGTCAGCAAAACTTAAGTCTGACAAGGGAATGGTCAGACTTGTCATGCCCAAACGTGTGTTGCTTTTTTTACCACTGTGAGTTAAATTTGCAAGAAGTCTGTATGCAGAATTTTAGCTGTTGATATGGCCTGGAAGTCTGTAAACAATTTTATGAAGTAAGACATTATTGTCGCGCGGTTTCCGCGCTTATAACTGCCTCTTGTACAACACTGACCTCTCTCGCTACGTTATACCAACGCCATCTAGGGACAAGGTGGCGTTAGCTACGCGCCGCTCTCTTGCCATAGCAGTGAGAGAGCTTGTGGGGGCGGCGGGTGGAATAATTGTTAATGTTCCTATTATTTATTTAGTGCTGTTGTTTGCCGTTCTCAACACTGGCTCTCTAACTACAATATTGGCAACCAGAAAGTGATTACTAAAACGTGAAGCCTGTAATTAGAATTCCTAGTGCCCACTTCATCTGAGAAATACATTTATAGCTACAGCTTATAGCTCTAAGGAATTAGGAGATTGTCTAGGATTCATAATCAGAAAACCATTCTCTCTAAAATGTTCACTATATTCTGAAAGTCACAGACAAAAAAAATCCACACAATCCAACTACCAGAGCAGTTCAGAGTCTAATACGCTGATGCAACTATAACTGTTCAGATTAAATGTTTAAGTGAATGCTCGCCATAATTTGATGATAATGTTCATCAAACGCTACGCTAAATAATGGTAGAATGTCTGTCCTGCGGTGGCACGTGAAAATACGACATACGCAAACTGAAGATAGATCATTAAAGTCATCCCAGAATTAACATTTCACTCGAAAACGATTTCATGGTTACGCATATCCCGAGTAACCTATTACTGCATCCGAGACTGTTTATATCAACGATACTGACGCGACGCGACTCCCGGCACAGGTGGTGCGCTAATCAGCGTCTGGAGAGAACTGGGGCCTTCGTTTTCGCGCGCAGCGTTCTTACATAAAGTCGCGGTGCGGACGGCTAAGGGAACGCCTGATCAAATCTGCTCTCCCGACTAGCCGCTGGGCTAGTAATGCACCACTTTAAGTATCGAATAAATCATTACTTCCATTGCTGATGGCCGATGAAGCTCTCAATTTAAATGTGCAATCAGCACACAGGTAAGTAATCATAGTAAAAGTCTGACGTGGCTAAGTCAAATATTTTGGGTGATAGAATTAATTTAATTACACTACACGCAGTAGACAAGCTCTGAACTTGCCCTTTGGAGATACGCTATCGCTGTAGTTTTATAGTTATTCAGTTGAAACTTCTCACATCTTTATGATTATAGCGGATCTCCCTTCTACTTAAATTTAAACATCCTAGCTTTATTTATTCGTCTACTTAATCTATCTTGCTTCCTTCATTTCTAAGACAAAAACCAGAAAATCATGAATTTCAACTAAAATTTTAATTTGTGAGATCAAGAATACTGCTTCTACTAAATTATTATGCAAAAGAAATCTAAATATAAATTTTTAAGTTTCTAGCTCTTTTCTGTTGCGCCGATGATTTTTACAGAAAAACGTCCAAATTTCGAAAATTGTTAAAGTTATTGAACTGATATTCAACACTGATTGATATAATATTACTCGTGACATGCTATATACGTTTCAGGTTATTTACTTGATTTTTAAAGTATTGTACAACATTTATGACGTCAGAGCTAGTTACAGCGGACTGGCTGGCACACAATGGGAAGATTGATGTGAATTTTATAAGGCGTGAGTAGGCTGCTTCCCTACAAGCTGATTCCCCCAGTGAAAGCGATCGTATGATAATTAAATATTCGTTGACAAATATGGCTCATATGTTATCTACAACATTCTTTCCAAATAGCTATGAAATAGACACAAATAAATATACACGTCTAAATTTTATTTCTTGTAATTACCGCAAAAATGCGAAATATTGATACGATGTTCAAAACATAGGTTTTTTTTTTGCACCAAGAACATAGAAGCAAAGACGACGTATGACAGCCCTGCGAATCACAGATGTTGTTAGATGTCTGTAGACAGAACTGGGCTGGTGTTAGGAATTAATCAGGCCTAGTACCAGTATATTTCGAGGAGTGCCACGCATATTTAATCAAATTCTCAAACCGTGGGGAGGAAAATTGATAATGTACTACTGATTGCAGCTTGAGAATATTGTCACGGTGATAGACAGGAAACTACAGTGATCTGCTCACAATAATTTTCTCTGTTAGTTTTCTGTAAAATGCCTTCCACTGACGGAAAAATTCTCTGTCTAAAGGTTGAATTACGTTCGTCGTGCCGAGTGGAATCTGAAGTATCTCTACTTCTTTATCAGGGTGGGCTCGAAATACAGCTTTTAATGAATCAGCCTTTTATGACCTGACCACGAATCTAGAAGGAGAAGAGATTTGTTCCCGCAGAACGCAAGAACGCATGAAAAGTGTAACGTTTTCATTTCCCATTTTTCCAGACTTCGATGCGTCTACCACAGGATTGTTTGCGTAGAACCATCCAGACTAATTATGGGCATTATAGCGTATGGATGGATGAGTGCAGTCGTGGACTGCGCAATCGCCTCAATATGTTTTTCCCCTTTGAATGACAGTGTTCTTTTCGCACGCACTTCTTATTGAAAACTTGATTGATCTGCACTGTACACGTACGATTCACTAAAACTAGCGATATTATTCTTTGCATTTGTAAGAAAAGCTTCTATCATTTCGATTTGTGTCACTCCATTTTCCGACCTGTTTCTAGATACAAATTGCGTTATTTTTCTTGCCACAATTTTATGTGATCTTTTGAAGCGACTAATCCAACTTTGAGAAGCTGTAAATTCTTTAGCGCCTATCGCGTTGGCAATCTCTAACGCCCAATCACGCAAATTTGCATCGCAGACACTAAATGACTGTTGTCTGGTATCGGTAAATAGCTCAACAAGTCGTGCATTTATCTCCGTCGCAATTTCCAGTCGACTTCCTTTTTCCATCTATACAATTCAAGTTCAGAACGGACAAAACGATACTTATTTTGATCAGTTCTGACACGTGGGCGTTTCTAACTACTAACTTTCTTTCAACCAATACATCAGCGCTTTTTCTTTGTCTGATAAGGTAATTGCTGGTGTGACTTTCGGAGATAATTGATGATGGTATGTGGCACTATCACTCGAAGAGTCTTCAAGAGTGCAACTTTCGTCGGTGTCTTCGCCGTCTGTAGATTCACAGTCTGCAATATCGAGCGTTTCAGTTGTTTCTAGCCACATGTCTGCGCCATTTACATGCTCGTCTAGAAGTTTAACAACCATGTCGCACAACACATCGTCTTCAACGGTGTTTTCTGTTGATTGCTTCATTTGGCGTCTGTGGTATATCTCCATTGCAAGCAGCAAAACATTTACAGGGTTCGCCATCACCTGAGAGGGTAGACTGAATGTTCACCGTAAAGTGGCTTGCAGAGTATAGATGAACATCTACAGAACATCTTTCACATCTCTAACCAGTTTCAGGACGGTATGTTTCGATACACCTACCAGAAATTAAAAGGACGTGCATGCCACAGAAATGAATATTCGTTTCCCCTTTTCACCAAAACCGTGCAGCGATATTCCTCTTTAGTGAACGCCGCGATAAGACGACCGCACTTCCCGACCATGGGCACAACGCTCGCGACTCGCCATTTCCAGGGGTGGCCAGACGTCACTGCAAGCGCCAAGCAGGAAACACAGCCATGTTCGTGATTTTTTTAGGTGACTTCCAGTTCATGTCAGCAGCTACAATTTCGCATACAGACCTTTTGCACAGTTAAATAACAGTGCTAAAAAAAGCAATACATGTTTCGGCATGACAAGTCTGACCATTCCCTTGTTAGGCAATCGTTGGCTTTACAAACAACTAACCTGAATTATACTTAACATACTGAATGCAAAATATAGTGCTGAATAATTCAGCGTTGGAAGCAGGGGAAATTTTAGTGACTGGATAGTAATCACAGAGTCCCACAGGGTTCAATTCTGGGTCCACTCCTACACCTCTCGTAAAACACAAACCTTCAGAAGCTAGGATGTCAATTTCGTCTCGATTATGCAGGACCAGTTAGAACTGTAACCCAGCTTGCCTCAGAAGGGGACACTATGGATTTATGATAGAACTGTTTATTTTTAAAATTATCGGGAATCTGATATATCGATATTTAAAAAGGTACCACCATCGGCTCTCGATATGTCTAGAAAATATATCGATACTCCACGTAAAAAATATCAATGCACCGATCTGTAAAAATATCGGCTGCACATTGTAAGTACACTACTGAGACCGGTTTTAAAGCTTTAGATTAAAGTATTGATTTATTATTATATATTGTGTACATCAACTAGATAGCGGCTTACTTGTCACCCTTAGAGCAAGAATTGAAAGAAAACGAGGCATATTCAACGCTTGGTTATAACGACTTTGCTAACAATGGTAACTGCAGGTATGTGGCACAATAAAAAAAGTGCGATGGATCCGTTGTCCGGTTGCCCCAAATCACATTTATCTGGAACACCTCATGTCGACTCCCTTGTTTTTTCATTTCTGCAAACGTCAGCGAGCTAGCTGTTGTAGTGCCAAAACTGCGTGGAGAATTTGAACGTTGCAGTTTCTGTTGGTAGCGCCGAGCACCGATTACGTCAGCATTTACCCGTACACGTCTCCACCCACAGCAAAGGCCAATCTTGTCATTTAAGAGTTTTGTCCATCATTTTTAGCAAGTGTTTCTGAAGAAAATAATTTTTAACGTAACTAGTATGCTATTTCTTCATGTCGGAAAACTTGTTATTCCATTCACACTCCCCCCCCCCCCCTCCTCCCAGAGCAATCGGACTTCTTCTTTGTGCGAGCTACTGTATATATACTTCCTTACACAGTCCAAGTCCAAGTAGTATGACTGGTTCATATAGTGAAAGTAAAAAAATGCTCTACTACAATTTCAAAACAACAATATCAAATATTTACCGAAAGTTGCGAAAAAAATTTAAAATAAAAATATCAGCGCTCGGCATTGCCGTTTCGATATTGATAATTCGATTCAAATACATCGCCTGTTAAGACCGCCATAATCCGAAAAATATCGATATATCTGTATATCGATGCCTTACGAGGCGTATTCGGAAATGAAGGTCCGATTAGGCGCGAAATGGAAATCACTGCGATAGTCCGATGGAACTTTGCACAGATGTGTTGGGCAGGGTTTTTAGTGTGTCTGTCGATCGCCTCACATCGCTTTTTTCAGTTCAGAGCGCAAAGCGATCACGTAGAAGTGTCTTCTTCCAAGTATATGGATCTGCTGAGAAATTTCGCCTGAAGCTATGCAGCCCACGTAACATAAATGTCATGCGTGTTTTGCTTCAAGACAATTGTGAGCCACATTGTGCGCAGGCAGTGAAGACGCTCCTGCAGCGTTTCCCATGGGAAGTGTTTGGTCATCCACGATACACCCCTTAATTGGCTCCCACTGTTGTTCATCTCTGCTCACACGAACTGCTGGCTACGAAGACGACGTTTGGCACAAACAACGAAAGACAGACCAGAGTAGAGAATTGGCGGACGGCACAGACCCCTGCTTTCTGTTATGAGGGTACTGGGAAGTTCTACAACACCACGACAAATGTCTAAGTCGGACCTGCGACTATTCAGAGAGGTAGCTGGAAGGTGTGGCTAACTATTGCGAACAATGTGGTTTTCATTCCGCGACTGATCGGACCTTCCTTTCCGAACAGCCCCAGTTTATGAGACACTTCAGTCCTCAGTCCTAGTTTATGAGACACTTCCCAAGCGAATCAGTGCACGTATCCATGCCGGGGGATCGCAGAGTGACAATAGTAAGTGGACTCTGTCGAGTTCTTTGTGAAGTAATCACTGAAACAACATCACATAGTCTTGCAACCTGTAAAGTTTCATTTCGTTTCCTGCCTTGCTTCTGGGTGCTCTACTCTTTCTTTCAGCCAATACTCAGCCTGCACTGTCGCCGAGAGTGTAGAGCGTTGAGCTAGTGCAAACAAGGTGTTTTTTACCTGTAGTCTCCGCGGTTTTCGGCGTCGAACCTCTTGTAGCAGCCGAGGCAGAGCGGCGCCGAGTCGTGGCAGGGGCCGACCACGAGCGCCTTCTCCCGCATCACCAGGTCTCCGGGCTGGAGGTCGCGCGACGCCACCAGGTACCTGCAGCACCACACAGCAGTCTCTCAGTCACTTTCGACACAGCCATCTCTGACAGTGATGAAGGCTTTTATTACTCGAAGAAATACAGAAACCAGCCACTTTCTGCATACCAGAATCGTATTCGTATTTTCGAATATGCCTAAACTTTGGCTCCACTAAGCATCGGTGACAATGGAAATCTGTGCCGGCCGTGACTCGAACCCGGATATTCCGCTTGACGCGAGCAATCACCTTGAGCGCCTCGGCCATCCGTGCACGCTTGCGACCGAAACTTCCGTATGTTACCGCTTTCGTTTACGTCCTGTATTCGCACAGATACTGTACATATCAGGAAGAGGCATGATTAAAGGCGAAGCCAGTTCTTAGGCATGAGATACAAAATTGCAGTAGAATAAATTTATGTATTTCTGGTTATGATCACAAAATGCTTGGTCCTCAGACTACCCCGGTCAGCAATGACGATCTTCGGATCTGTTTTAAACACATGTGCTAAAACAGGGTGTAAATTTTACGTTGACAAACCAGAATAACTCGAAAAATATGCTTTACACGAAAAAAATGTGTAGATTCCAAAGTTGATTATTTTCGAGGGGGACGTCCGCTGGTGCTAAAATAAGCCCGCTATCCCAGCCCCCCGGAGGTGGGGCGGGAGGCAGCTTGAAAATTTCAAATGGGAACCCACATTCTTCATTGCAGAACCAGCTTCTACATAAAAAACGACGTACATTTGGTCTTAAACATTTGTTTTGATTCTTGGTAGTTGGCACTGTACTTAAAGAACATCCATGTTCTCCTTTTTCTATGGAAAATGGTTACGGATAAATAAAAATACTTATTTACTTCGTAAATTTTGGTTCGTTAAAATTAAAACTCTCCCTCTCTCTCCGTAGGGTAGGGTCTAAGAGGGAGGAATTAGAGTTTTCGAAATGTTGACCCAAATATTTTTTTCACAGATTCGGATTGGGAAACCATATGGGCGACCGTTGAGCGAAGCCAAATCTTCAACCTGCGTACTCATTCAGTACGAGTATGACTCGCTTTCCTATCTCGGTAACAAATGCTTGTCTGATTACACTAGTAAAATAAGACTGTGTGTGCCCGCATTTCGTACAAAACGGTTCATCAGGGTACACTGTGCCGTTACTCGTTTAGAAGGGGGACGCTATCTGAATTCTGGCCTATTTCTGGGAGTCCAGCATGGCACAGGTGCCAGCCGCTTCTTCGCGTATCGTGACTCATGAATGCGATTCAATTAGAGGTAAATTTAGGTGGTTAGTTTTCTGCCAGCTGCAATTACGCTGCGTGCCAGTTTAAATTTAATCCGCAGACTCGCAGACGGCGCTGTTTATCGTGTCCGGCATGTACGTCTCTCATACGCACATGTCAGAGTTAAGGCATCAGGAAATTCTAAAAGTTCTCTTCAGAATGAGATACAAGAGAAGTTAAGAAGAGAATTAAACTGTCACGTAAATTAACGAGTCTTGTCTTGTTTTGCTTTTCAAATATTAGCATTTAAATAACGATTCGGTACCCTACAATGAAGGGCCAAATAAACTGGAACACCTACCTAATATCGTGTAGGGTCCCCGCGAGCACGCAGAAGTGCCGCAACACGATGTAACATGTAGTAGACTAGTGTCTGAAGTAATGCTGGAGGGAACTGACACCATGAATCCTGCTGGGTTGTCAATAAATCCGTAAGAGTACGAGGGGTTGGGGATCTCTTCTGAACAGCACGTTCCAATGCATCCCAGATATGCTTAATAATGTACATGTCTGGGGAGTTCTGTGTCCAGCGGAATTGTTTAAACTCAGAAGAGTCTTCCTGGAGCCACTACATAGCAATGCTGCACGTGTGGGGGGTCGAATTCTCCTGCTAGAATCAACTAAGTGCGTCGAAACGCACAATGGATATGAATGGATGCAGGTGAACAGACTTTTACGTATGTGTCACCTGTCAGAGTGGTATCTAGACGTATCCAGCGGTATCAGGGAGTCCCATATCACTCCAGCTGCACACGTCCCACACCATTACGTCCACCACCTTCAACAGTCCCCTGCTGACATGCAGGGTCCATGGACTCATGAGGTTGTCTCCATACCCGTACACGTCCATCCGCTCGATACAATTTGAAACGTGACTCGTCCGACCAGGCAACGTGTTTCCAGTCGTCAACAGTCTAATATCAGTGTTAATGGGTCCAGGCGAGGCGCAAAGCTTTGTGTTGTGCAGTCATCAAGGGTACAAGAGTGGGCCTTCGGCTCGAAAGCCCATATCGTTGCGTTGAAGGGTGCGCACGCTGACACTTGTTGATTGCCCAACATTGAAAGCTGTAGTAATTTGCGGAAGGGCTGCACTCCTGTCACGTTGAACGGTTCTCTTCAGTCCTCGTTGCTCCCGTTCTTGCAATGATGCTGGAGAGCTTGATGTTTTTCCGGATTCCTGGTGTTCATGGTACACTCGTGAAACGGTCTTACGGGGAAAATCCCCACTTCATCGGTACCTCGGAGGCGCTGTGCCGACTACAACACCACGTTCGTACACAGTTAAATCATGGTAACCTGTCATTGTAGCAGCAGTAACCGATCGACCAATTGCGAAAGACACTTTTCTGCCGCAGTCGACATTATAGCGAAGACAACGATTGAAATACGTGAATGTAGACTTAATATTCGAACTTTTGGTTGTTTCTGTGCATGATACCCATCAAGCGCAACAAAAAAACACGAAACGATTTTTAAATAAGGTAAAAGTGGGAAGTAAGGTAACTGACACAGAACTAAATCTAGGGGGGAAAATAATTACGGTTTGGATCAGCATTAACATTATAATCGATATCAAACAAGATCGTATGAGGGGAAATTGACTCCTTATTACTTTTACTATTACACTAGAATAAAAACGTTCTAGTGCCGTGGTACTGTATGAGCCGGCGCGGTAGCTCAGCGTGTTCGCTCAAAGGTTAGTCGGCCTCTGTAATAAAAAACTGAGCAAATGAATCAACAACGAACTTGAACAGGTGTCATGGGACGTCCGCCCCGAATAAATACGCCGAACAATAAAAAATAAAATGAGATTTTTAAAAAAATGGGGTAACGTCTTCGATTAGTAATAAAAACGTCCTCGGTCGCGGGTTCGAATACCGCCACTGTTTAAATTTTGATTAATAATAAGCATTGGCGGCCGAAGACTTCCGGCATAAGAAGTCACCCTCGATCTGCCAACGACCTTGTCAAAAAGTGCGGATAAGCAGACAGAGGTCCAGGGCACTCTCTTGTCCTAGGGGTGGGAAACTGCTTCTAAAGGCGGAAGAATCAGCAGTGATCAACGGCATGAGGATGCAGAAGGCAATGGAAACCACTGCATTAAAGACACGTAACGTGTATTCACAGGACATGGGGCCTGTAATTGAAAAGTGTCATCATGAACTCCCTACTGGCAAAAGATTCCGGAATAGTCCCACATTCGGATCTCCGAGAGGAGACTGCCAAGGGAGAAGTGACAATGAGAAAAAGACTGAATAATCAAAGAAAGGATAACGTTCTACGAACCGGGGAGTAGAATGTCAAGAGCTTGAACTTGGTAGGGAAACTAAAAAACCTGAAAAGGAAAATGCAAAGGCTCAATCTAGATAAAGTAGGGGCCAGCGAAGTGAAATGGAAAGAAGGATTTGTGTTCAGATGAGTATAGGGTAAAATCAACAGCAGCAGAAAATGGTATAACGGGAGTACGATTCGTTATGAATAGGAAGGTAGGGCAGAGAGTGTGTTACTGTGAACACTTCAATGAAAGGGTTGTTCTTATCAGAATCGACAGCAAACCAACACTGACAACGATAGTTCACGTATATATGCCGACGTCGCAAGCTGAAGATGAAGGTATAGAGTATATGAGGATATTGAAAGGGTAATACAGTATGTAAAGGGAGACGAAAATCTAATAGTCATGGGAGATTGGAATGCAGTTGTAGGAGAAGGAGTAGAAGAAAAGGTTACAGGAGAATATGGGCTTGGAACAAGGAATGAGAGAGGAAAAGACTAATAGTAACATGTTTCAGCTAGTAACAGCGAGTACTCTGTTCAGTAATCACAAGAGGAGGAGGTATGCTTGGAAAAGGCCGGATGATAAGGGAAGATATCAATTAGATTACATCATGGTCAGACAGAGATTCTGAAATGAGATACGGGATTGTTAGGTGTACCCAGGCGCACATATAGACTCAGATAACAATATAGTGGTGATGAAGAGTAGGCTGAAGTTTAAGAAATTAGTCAGGAAGAATCAATTCACAAAGAAGTGGGATATAGAAGTATTAATAAATGACGAGATACGCTTGAAGTTCTCTAAGGCTATAGATACAGCAATAAGGAATAGCCCTGTAGGCTGTGAGTTAACGAGCATTGCGCTCTCATTTAAGTATATGGCTGAAAGAGTCAGCCTACAGGAATTGTGGAACGAACCCTGTCGTCCAGGACCGCGAACCACAAAGGGCGCAGATTTACCTCGAGATGGGGAAACTCACAGGCGTCTATTGTCTATTGAGGCCTAAGCGCTGTAGTGTGCGAGTGAGATAGACGAGAACCTATGTCATAGGGAGACCCAGTGGAAGCCGTTTGTGGCCAAGAGGATGTAGCAGTGTTAAATTGGCACACCTAAGATCCGCCATAAAGGGAAACATTTATGAAAACTATTTATTGCTGTAGTAATGCAGGGAATAAAGCCACAGCAAATTTAATCTGCTATCCTCCATAAATTTTCATGGTGATCCCAATAAAACTTGAATACTGATCATATCTATAACAGTTTAGGATTTACTGTTAAAGTGGAATTAACAAGTTTTGTAACGAAGACCTGAATGCTAAAATCTGAATGCTTTGGTGGAACTTAACGAGCGACATTTCATATAGAAGAACATCATTAAAATGACAAACATTGTATACATCAACTCAGTAATTTTGCTTGCTTAAAAGATATATTAAATTTAAATTATCAGTATTTACAGTTAAGCATCAGATCATAGTTTCTTCTACACAAAATACTTTGAACGATGACAGCATGACACCTTATTGAATCATTAGGTAATAGAATATTTGTTGTAAAGGTTAGTGCATAATAGTTACTTTTGTTCTTTGCTTATTTATCAGAGAGCACTTTGGTGCAAGGCTACTGCCGGGTATTCATAGCAAAGAAGGAAATTGTATTGGTTTTATGTAACAGAATTGAATGTTTATTATGTAATGGATATTATTGTTACTTTATTTAGAACGCGAAAGTGGCCAACCTTTGGTTATTTAAATACGTTAAAATGTAATATAATGTAGAATACGCTGTAGCTAGTCAAATGGACGACTTCAGGAAAGGGAACTGCCCTAGTCAGTTGAGCGAGGAGATTCGGGAAACGCGACCGGGTACTGCTGCTGGTGCTGGTTACTGTTTAACGTCCCGTCGACAACGAGGTCATTAGAGACGGAGCGCAAGCTCGGGTTAGGGAAGAATTGGGAAGGAAATCGGCCGTGCCCTTTCAAAGGAACCATCCCGGCATTTGCCTGAAACGATTTAGGGAAATCACGGAAAACCTAAGTCAGGATGGCCGGAGACGGGATTGAACCGCCGTCCTCCCGAATGCGAGTCCAGTGGCGACCGGGTACTGGCAGAGGGAGTGGGGGTGACGGTGCGAAAGCGGACAGTTGGGCTGGAGACACCAAAGGGAAATGCGGACAGTCGGTCTTTAGGCAGCTAGGAAGTGAAACTATCTACAAAATTTCGAGTTGTGTGGTATCGCCGCGAGACTTAGTATCTGACCGGTGAGCAGCCGCGCGCCGGGTTGAACTCTAATTTAAGAGAACTTGTATTTCGCGATGAGATTGTGAATGATCGAAGTGTGTCAAATTGATACGCGCTCGAGTGTAACAGTAACTCAAAATACGACCACTTTCGCTAGTAGTTTGCTTTCTGAATCAACATTATTCTAACAAAATCGCAACTGTGTGGCCTACATCATTTATGGGTCGTTAATTTAGTCCCCAGTGTTATTATTACTGTTATTATGTTATGTTGACTTTGTATTTCGCAAACTTTCCATCACCCAGACAATTTAACCAAAGGGCCCCAAGTGTCTAATTTAGAGCGTGTAATGCGACACGTGCAGTTTAGCCCCTAGACCAGGTACAGCCAAGACATTCGACGAAGAGAAACCGCATGTGAGCCGGGACATCTTCGGGATGTTAACTCGTGAGGCAATACAGTTGAAGAGGAATGTGGATCTCTAAAAACGGCCATCACAGAAGTTGGAAAGAAAAGCATAGGTACAAAGAAGGTAACTGCGAAGAAACCATGGGTAACAGAAGAAATATTTCGTTTGATCGATGAAAGGAGGACGTGCAAAAATGTTCCGGGAAACTCGGGAATACAGAAACACAAGTCGCTGAGGAATGAAATAAATCGGAAATTCAGGGAAGATAAGGTGAAATGGCTGCATGAAAAATGTGAAGAATTGGAAAAGAAATGATTATCGGAAGGACAGACTCAGCATACAGGAAAGTCAAAACAACTTTCGATGACATTAAAAGCAACATTAAGAGTACAACGCGAATTCCACTCCTAAATGCACAGGAGATAACGGATAGGTGAAAAGAATACATTGAAAGCCTCTATGAGGAGGAAGATTTATCTGATGTGATAGAAGAAAAAATAGGAGTCGATTTAGACGAGATAGGGGACCCAGTATTAGAGTCAGAATTTAAAAGAGCTTTGGAGGACTTAAGATCAAATAAGGCACAAGGGATAAATAACATTACATCAGCATTTCTAAAATCATTGCGGGAAGTGGCAACAAAACGACTATTCACGTTGGTGTG
Source organism: Schistocerca gregaria (assembly GCF_023897955.1). Classification (NCBI taxonomy): domain Eukaryota; kingdom Metazoa; phylum Arthropoda; class Insecta; order Orthoptera; family Acrididae; genus Schistocerca; species Schistocerca gregaria. Next base: position 105,190,326 of record NC_064921.1, on the reverse strand, counting down.
TCGAATGTATGAGTCTGGCGACGTACCATCTGACTTTCGGAAAAATATCATCCACATGATATCGAAGAATGCAAGAGCTGACAAGTCCGAGAATTATCGCACAATCAGCTTAACAGCTCATGCATCCAAGTTGCTGACAAGAATAATAAACAGGAGAATGGAAAAGAAATTTGAGAGTGTGCTGGATGACGATGAGTTTGGCTTTAGAAAATGTAAAGGCACGAGAGAGGCCATTCTGACGTTGCGGTTAATAATGGAAGAAAGATTAAAGAAAAACCAAGGAATTGTCGACCTGGAAAAAGTCTTCGACAATGTAAAGTGGTGCAAGCTTTTCGAAACAGGGGTAAGCTACAGGGAGAAACGGGTAAAATACAATATGTACTAATTAACGATGTGCTCAGATTGAAAAGGGTGTAAGACAGGTATGTAGTTTCCCCCCCTCCCCCCTACTGTCCAATCTATACATCGAAGGAGCTATGATGGAAATAAAAGAAAAGTTCAGGAGTGGAATTAAAATTCAAGGTGGAAGGATATTAATGATACGATTCGCGGATGACATTGCTATCCTGAAGTGAAGAAGAATAACATGATCTGCTGAACGGCGTGAACAATCTAATGAATAAAGTAAATGAATTGAGAGTAAATCGAAGAAAGACGAAAGTAATGACATGCAGCAGAAATGAGAGCATCGAGAAACTTAACATCAGTACTGATGGTCACGAAGTACTTTAAGTAAAGGAAATGTGCTACCTAGGCAGTAAAATAACCAATGATGGACAGAGCAAGAAGGACTTCAAAAGCAGACTAGCAATGGCAAAAAGGGCATTTTTGGCCAACAGAAGTCTACTAGTATCAAACATAGGCCTTAATTTGAGGAAAAAATTACTGAGAATGTGCAGCTGTAGTACAGCATGTACGGCAGTGAAACATGGACTGTGGGAAAACCGTAATAGAAGAGAATCGAAGCATTTGAGATGTGATGCTACAGACGAATGTTGAAAATTAGGTGGTCTGATAATTTAAAGAATGAGGAGGTTCTGCGCAAAATCGGAGAGGAAAGGAATATGTGCAAAACGCTGATAAGGAGAAGGGACAGGATGATAGGAACGACTTCCATGATACTATGGGGAACTGCAGAGGGCAAAACGGTAGAGGAAGACAGAGATTGGAATACATCCATAATTGAGGACGTAGGTTGCAAGTGGTACTCTGAGATGAAGAGGTTGGCACAGGGGAGGAATTCGTGGTGGGCCACATGAAACCAGTCAGAAGCCTAATGACAAAAAAAATTACAATTGCAATAACAGGATGAAAGGATGTAAGTGCAGATATTTTATGTATGGTACTTTTAATATGCACACACACCATTGTGTTGGTTGTATTTCTCTGCATTGAACAGTCTTCCCATAAACATATACCGGGTGATCAAAAACTCAGTATAAATTTGAAAACTGAATAAATCACGGAATAATGTAGAAAGAGAGGTACAAATTGACAAACATGCTTGGAATGACATGGGGTTCTATTGGAACCAAAAAAAATCAAAAGGTAAAAAATCGTCCGACAGATGGTGCTTCATCTGATAAGAATAGCAATAATTAGCATAACAAAGTGACAAAGCAAAAATGATGTTCTTTACGGGAAATGCTCAATATGTCCACCATCATTCCTCAACAATAGCTGTAGTCGAGGAATAATGTGAACAGCACTGTAAAGCATGCCCGGAGCTATGGCGAGGCATTGGCGTCGGATGTTGTCTTGCAGCATCCCTATAGATGTCGATAGATCACGATACAGTTGTGACTTCAGGTAACCCCAAAGCCGATAATCGCACGGACTGAGGTCTGGGGACCTGGGAGGCCAAGCACGACCAAAGTGGCGGCTGAGCACACGATCATCACCAAACGACGCGCGCAAGAGATGTTTCACGCGTCTAGCAATATGGGGTGGAGCGCCATCCTGCATCTAATAAAATCCCATGTCATTCCAAGCATGTGGGTCAATTGTACCTCTTTATCTACATTATTCCGTGGTTTATTTTCAAATTTATACTGATTTTTTGATCACCCAGTATAATTTACCATGTGTTGTTTTCTACATAGTTGTAAGGGGACCACTACGTGGGCTACCCCTGTCAGTATAGACTAACTATTTTGCGTCCACACATCAACACTTAAACCCCTGACCTGTTGTCCTGGGGGAAATTAACATTATTGGATAGCTCTTGTCACATGCACTTGGAGGTACTACCCTACCTAGAAACACATGTCTAGTAAAAACTATAAAATTTTTAGTCTGCAAATGAAGTAAATACTGATGTAATGTTGTTCAGTAGACCATTCTCAGTCACCGATAGCTATACCTGCACTTATACCCAAGCACACAGTATATATTCAATGGTCTATATAGAAAATGGCATATTTTTGTTTCTTTAGGGTTTTACTTAAAAAGTTTATAAATATTTAAAAGACCGACAGTTCACTGACTTTCTTCGAAAACTATGTGTATTTCACTGTCTCTTCCTGCTGTAAGTGAAGACAGATTAACAGTTCTCGTTATATGCAGTTCCATGGATAAAACAACTTTTACTTTTGTATTTTAAATTGGGTGTCATCACAGTAATGTTATCGAAATCTTTTGCCTTTACCAGATGGATCTCACCTGATCTGTAGGTAGATGGATTTTACAGATATTGCGATTTCGGTATCAGTCAGCGCGTTATAGTTTTGACTTTATTTGCATTTGCAGAACACCTTTTCGCTTTTTATTGAATTAATGATTTGAAGAAAAGATCGAGAATCTTACATTTTATCGTTAACATGTATTTCTTTTGATAGGATGGAGGGAGGGGGGGGGGGGGGGGGGAGCAATATTTGTTAGTGTATAACAACGAAATCGTTAATGCTCGCAATAAAGAGCAAGGATGGGGAGAATAACTGATATTATCTGTATCTTTAATTCACCTTTTTTCATACGATGCGGTCAAATAAACTTTCGATCAACTTATGGGTGGCACAATAAAGCTTTATTTGTGTCTTATATTATGAGAAGGAAAGTCGAAACTCACCATATAGCGAGACTCAGCATCTCTGCTATATGGCGAGTAGTAACTTTCCTTCTCGTAATATTGCACATTCATCCTGGATTTTCCATTGTTCGATGTTTGTGTCTTAATTAGATATTATTTAATTTAAAATTGGTGGACTGCTTTCCTTACACAAAACATTATCAAATAAAGATTTCTTATTTCGTGTGCTGTTGTTGTGATCTTCAGTCCAGAGACTGGTTTGATGCAGCTCTCCATGCTACTCTATCCTGTGCAAGCTTCTTCATCTCCCAGTACCTACTGCAACCTACATACTACTGAATCTGTTTAGTGTATTCACTTCTTGGTCTCCCTCTACGATTTTTACCCTCCACGCTACCCTCCAATACTAAATTGGTGATCCCTTGATGCCTCATAATATGCACTACCAACGGATCCCTTCTTCTAGTCCAGTTTGCCACAAATTTCTCGTCTATCCAGTTCTATTAAATACCTCCCCATTAGTTGTGTGATCTACCTATCTAATCTTCAGCATTCTTCTGTAGCGCCACAGTTCGAAAGCTTCTATTCTATTCTTGTCTAATCTATTTATCGTCCACGTTTCACTTCCATACAAGGCTAGACTCCATACAAATACACTCCTGGAAATTGAAATAAGAACACCGTGAATTCATTGTCCCAGGAAGGGGAAACTTTATTGACACATTCCTGGGGTCAGATACATCACATGATCACACTGACAGAACCACAGGCACATAGACACAGGCAACAGAGCATGCACAATGTCGGCACTAGTACAGTGTATATCCACCTTTAGCAGCAATGCAGGCTGCTATTCTCTCATGGAGACGATCGTAGAGATGCTGGATGTAGTCCTGTGGAACGGCTTGCCATGCCATTTCCACCTGGCGCCTCAGTTGGACCAGCGTTCGTGCTGGACGTGCAGACCGCGTGAGACGACGCTTCATCCAGTCCCAAACATGCTCAATGGGGGACAGATCCGGAGATCTTGCTGGCCAGGGTAGTTGACTTACAACTTCTAGAGCACGTTGAGTGGCACGGAATACATGCGGATGTGCATTGTCCTGTTGGAACAGCAAGTTCCCTTGCCGGTCTAGGAATGGTAGAACGATGGGTTCGATGACGGTTTGGATGTACCGTGCACTATTCAGTGTCCCCTCGACGATCACCAGAGGTGTACGGCCAGTGTAGGAGATCGCTCCCCACACCATGATGCCGGGTGTTGGCCCTGTGTGCCTCGGTCGTATGCAGTCCTGATTGTGGCGCTCACCTGCACGGCGCCAAACACGCATACGATCATCATTGGCACCAAGGCAGAAGCGACTCTCATCGCTGAAGACGACACGTCTCCATTCGTCCCTCCATTCACGCCTGTCGCGACACCACTGGAGGCGGGCTGCACGATGTTGGGGCGTGAGCGGAAGACGGCCTAACGGAGTGCGGGACCGTAGCCCAGCTTCATAGAGACGGTTGCGAATGGTCCTCGCCGATACCCCAGGAGCAACAGTGACCCTAATTTGCTGGGAAGTGGCGGTGCGGTCCCCTACGGCACTGCGTAGGATCCTACGGTCTTGGCGTGCATCCGTGCGTCGCTGCGGTCCGGTCCCAGGTCGACGGGCATGTGCACCTTCCGCCGACCACTGGCGACAACATCGATGTACTGTGGAGACCTCACGCCCCACGTGTTGAGCAATTCGGCGGTACGTCCACCCGGCCTCCCGCATGCCCACTATACGCCCTCGCTCAAAGTCCGTCAACTGCACATACGGTTCACGTCCACGCTGTCGCGGCATGCTACCAGTGTTAAAGACTGCGATGGAGCTCCGTATGGCACGGCAAACTGGCTGACACTGACGGCGGCGGTGCACAAATGCTGCGCAGCTAGCGCCATTCGACGGCCAACACCGCGGTTCCTGGTGTGTCCGCTCTGCCGTGCGTGTGATCATTGCTTGTACAGCCCTCTCGCAGTGTCCGGAGCAAGTATGGTGGGTCTGACACACCGGTGTCAATGTGTTCTTTTTTCCATTTCCAGGAGTGTACTTTCGGAAACGACTTCCTGACACTTAAATCTATACTCGATGTTAACAAATTTCTCTTCTTCAGAAACGCTTTCAGTGCCATTGCCAGTCTACATTTTATATCCTCTCTACTTCGACCATCATCAGTTATTTTTCTCCCCAAATAGCAAAACTCCTTTACTACTTTAAGTGTCTCATTTCCTAATCTAATTCTGGCAGCATCACCCGACTACACTCCATTATCCACGTTTTGCTTTTGTTGATGTTCATCTCATATCTACCTTTCAAGACACTGTCCATTCCGTTCAGCTGCTCTTCCAGGTCCTTTGCTGTCTCTGACAGAATTACAGTTTCATCGGCGAACCTCAAAGTTTTTATTTCTTCTCCATGGACTTTAATTCCTACTCCGAATTTTTCTTTGGTTTCCTTTACTGCTTGCTCAAGATAAGGTTGAATAACATTGGGGATAGGCTACAACCCTGTCTCATTCCCTTCCCAACCACTGCTTCCCTTTCATTCCTATCTACTCTTATAACTGTCATCTTGTTCTGTACGAATTGTAAATAGCTTTTCGCTTCCTGTATTTTACCCCTGCCACCTTCAGTATTTGAAAGAGAGTATTCCAGTCAACGCTGTCAAAAGCTTTCTCTAAGTCTACAAATGCTAGAAAAGTAGGTTTGCCTTTCCTTAATCTGTTTTCTAAGATAAGTCGTAGATGTATTTAGATTAAACGACATATCTTAAGGAAATACGTTTTTTTCACTGAAGGGTGTTTGATGTTGCAAATCACACATATGGAACGGTGTTCGAATGCAAAAGTCAGACAAATTTCAAATATCTTAAGAAGATCGAGTATCCATATGAAAGTCATACGTAATATCGTATTCATTTCGCACAAAACACTTTTAACGTTCGAAACATCTATGCTTGAAACGGCACCAATTTAATTCTGACCATTATTTTTTTTGCAACTTCCGGGTTTTGTTCTAGTTCGCAACTGCTGAAAGTGATACAAAGGAATACTCTTGAGGCGGGAAGTTTGCCAAAGGCAAGAGTCGATCTTTGGCAGAATGGACGCGTGGCAATTTGTCGCAACGACACGGAGATTGTCTTAATGAGAGCTGGGCGGCTGCAGCCAAGAATCCGCTCTGCCCTGGCGACAGTAGGCGTCGCTATACGGGCTCGAGACGTTTAACAATAGGAGACAATAGGAGGCTCTCAGTACGGAAGACTACTGATGCCAAGCACGTCCTGAGCAGCAAGCTAGATACTTAGAGGAATGGGTCACGCACAACTCATTTTGTTGGAGTATTTTCGACACTTGCTGTAGTGAGTCATCTAATGCATATTTACAAAATTTACAATGATTCGCACTTACAGCACGACCATTGGGCTGGCTGCGAAATTCGAAAAACCCGAAGTTGTTGGCTGAAGAAATACCATACAAAATCAGAAGATTGCAGATTCCTAACTGGCTTATAAATTTCGTCGGCCGCGGTGGCCGTGCGGTTCTAGGCGCTTCAGTCCGGAACCGCGTGACTGTTACGGTCGCAGGTTCGAATCCCGCCTCGGGCATGGATGTATGTAATGTGCTTAGGTTAGTTAGGTTTAAGTAGTTCTATGTTCTAGGGGACTGATGACCTCAGATGTTAAGACCCATAGTGCTGAGAGCCATTTTTGTAAATTTCGGATGTGTCAACGCTCATACAGAGGTGTGAGCCAATGACATAGTTTACAGTGTAGCTAAGAGAGCAGCCCCACCACGGAAATGTGAGTTACCTGTAAGTGCAACAAAGAAAAAAACTAAGAGAAGAGTTTAGAAACAAATCAGAGTATGAATGGCAATTCACTGAAAATGGGGGAAACACAAAACCGCATCTCCCTATTATCGGTTAACGTTTAACGATTATGCTGTCACCATCACCGAACTTTACAACCATCTTAACAGTGCATGGGAAATCGAAAGTCTCTTATAAAATTTTCAGAATAACTGGAGACACTCTCTGCACACGTAACAGAGCAGATCAAACCACTGACCACATTCTTTTAACCTGTAGTAATTTAACGAAAGAGAGGGACACTTTCAGAAAGCAAGTAACTGAAAAAGGAAGACAATGGTCCGTTAATAACAGAGTGTTCGTAAGTTTAGCAGAGTCTTACAAATTTTCTAATTCAATAAGGTTCTCCGATGTACGGTAATCCTTTGGTGTCAACTACAACTTCATTCAGTGAAAAACGTGGATGTATGCTAGAAGGCTAAGAGTTTATAATCACAAGACAAAGAACTCCGCATGGCAGCCGTTTAAGCTGATCATTTAGCTAAGGAGGCGGATTCATATATCAGTATATGTAGATATAAGTGTGATATTTCAGCAAATTTTTGGATAAGTAGCCCTATGAGTTGTACTATCTTTTTTAATCTTAAATTTTACAGATAACAATTCAAGTTCTTATTCACACATGCTATTTCACAATGTAATGGACTAAACATACATAAACTAACACACAAAGTTGCAAACATCGTAAAGAGACAGGGCTTCAAAATAGCATATATGCCTGGGAAAACCCTCCAATCACACCAAGAGGGACAAATTCCAACAATCAGAAGTATATATACTTGAATGTCAAAGTTGTAATGCAGTATACATAGGCATGACGTGCAGGAATTTTGAAACACGATACAAAGAACATACCAGATAATGGAAGTATGAAACAAACCATTCCACATTTGCAGAGCATTTAAAACACCATAACCATCATTCTACAAACATGGAACAAGAATCGAAAATAATGAGAATAAGCAACCATGACAAAGATCTTATACAAACGCAAGAAAACTTCCACATCCAGAAAGAAATAGCAGAAAACAAACATGTGATAAATGAACAAACACAGATCAGCACAGGCTCCCTACTACACTTATTAATGGAATTGATAACATAAAACAAAAAACTCTTTCCCCTTCACCATCTGGACACACACACACACACACACACACACACACACACACACACACACACAGCCGACAAAAAAATAATTATACCACACCAAAATACACACACACACACACACAAACACACAGCCGGCCGAAGTGGCCATGCGGTTCTAAGCGCTACAGTCTGGAACCGAGCGACCGCTACGGTCGCAGGTTCGAATCCTGCCTCGGGCATGGATGTGTGTGATGTCCTTAGGATAGTTAGGCTTAAGTAGTTCTAAGTTCTAGGGGACTGATGACTTCAGAAGTTAAGTCCCATAGTGCTCAGAGCCACACACACACACACACACACACACACACACACACACACACATATATATATATATATATATATATATATATATATATATATATATATATATATATGAGCACACATACACAGCACAAAAAACTATCACACCGAAACACACACACACACACACACACACACACACACACACACACACACACACACACATACACAAACGCACACATAAATGCATACACGAACAGATCACAGATACTTCAATAATTGCATTCGAAAGTTTGGCAATAACATTCGATCTTTGGCAAAAAAAGTCGGCAACAGAAAACCAAAACATTGCATTGAAACAAGCGTTCAGTTAATAGTGCTGTGGAATGTGGAAAAAAGCCGCAAATTGGCATTCATAAGAAGAAGAACAACACTAAAAATGTAACAGGAGCGTAATAGGTAAGAAATTGTCTACCCAACCTGTAAGTACAGTTCAAAAAGTTACTACTTAATAGGAAATACCAACCACCAGAACTGTTTATAACCTACAGGCACAGTGACAAATAGCAAACACATGTACATACTCCAGGCCACTGATGATGCTCTGCAGAAAATAAAAGGCGAAATGCGTATGGCACTAAAATTGTGTTTTATTCAGTTGCTGTCAGGCGGTCCATAAGTAAAAATTATCAATATACCGTAATATTACACTGAGGAAGACAGGACTACAAAAGTTGTCATTTATCAAAACCTGGTGGATGCTTCCCGTTGAGCTAGAATCACAAAATTTGGCAATAAGCAAGGTTTCACTGCATAACCAAACAAAAAAATCCGAAACCTGTATATTTGTAAGTATATCACACTTTTTTTTTTGAAATTTCTCATCAGACTGTCTGTCTGTCCGTCCGACTTTTAGATCCCTTTTTCTCAGGAACGGGTACACGTATCGAGCTGGAGGTTACGTCACATACTAAGGCCTATACTCCATTCCTGGTATAATAAACGTTAGTTTCTAAGTCAGTGCAATCAAAAGGCACGGCTATTTATGTTTTATATTTTCTGATTGCAAACTCACTCATCAAAACATATAGGCTGCTTCCTGTTGACCTAAAGTCATGTAATTTGACAATAAGCAAGGTTTCACAGCAGAAGTGAAGAGAAAGATACGGTATCCAGAATGAGATTTTCACTCTGCAGCGGAGTGTGCGCTGATATGAAACTTCCTGGCAGATTAAAACTGTGTGCCCGACCGAGACTCGAACTCGGGACCTTTGCCTTTCGCGGGGAAGTGCTCTACCAACTGAGTTACCGAAGCACGACTCACGTCCGGTACTCACAGCTTTACTTCTGCCAGTATCCGTCTCCTACCTTCCAAATTTTACAGAAGCTCTTCTGCGAACCTTGCAGAACTAGCACTCCTGAAAGAAAGGATACTGCGGAGACATGGCTTAGCCACAGCCTGGGGGATGTTTCCAGAATGAGATTTTCACTCTGCAGCGGAGTGTGCGCTGATATGAAACTTCCTTTGGAAGGTAGGAGACGGATACTGGCAGAAGTAAAGCTGTGAGTACCGGACGTGAGTCGTGCTTCGGTAGCTCAGTTGGTAGAGCACTTGCCCACGAAAGGCAAAGGTCCCGAGTTCGAGTCTCGGTCGGGCACATAGTTTTAATCTGCCAGGAAGTTTCAAGATACGGTATTGTTGATTTTTTATTATATCAAGCCAAAAAAGAGTTTTTGTCATTTGTTATCCAAGTAAAAGTATCTGCACTTATACCCGTTATGACCTCGCCTTTGCTGGGTGTTTTGCTGCCCTGGGCGCCAGCATCCAACGGCACAACAACGCATATCTCGTATTATACTTTTAATCATTAAATTATGGTGACCAGTGACCTTCTGGGGACAGTCCAAGATTTTCATATTGTGTCTTCAATTCTTTTAAAACTGACTGAGGACAGCAAATTTCTTATTTTTGTATCCTATTTTTGATATTTCCCAAAATAATTGAAGTAGGAAGATGGTGCTGAATATGTTGAACCAGAACTCAGCTGAATATACCAGTGCAGTCAAATTTGGCATCAGTTAATTATTTTATTTAACTGCAAGAGACTTGACTACCAAAGGTCTGGAACAGTTTTTTGGCGCCAATGAATTTTTTCTTGAATTTAGAAATTATGCCGTACTGAAGCCGAAGTATCAAACTAAGTCATCTGGACAGTCGTGGTGTCATTCCGTTTCTGTTTTAAGTGAAATATTTTTAGAATGAGGAATAAATCTCATCTTTTACAGCATCCACTTTCTTGCGTTTTTGCCGGCCGGTTCGGCCATGCGGTTCTAGGCGCTCGAGTCTGGAACCGCGTGACCGCTACGGTCGCAGGTTCGAATCCTGCTCCGGGCATGGATGTGTATGATGTCCTTAGGTTAGTTAGGTTTAAGTAGTTCTGAGTTCTAGGAGACTGATGACCACAGATGTTAAGTCCCATAGTGCTCAGAGCCATTTGAACCATTTTTTTTCTTGCGTTTAAATAAATAAATTAAGCCTTCTTTGTCTCTTCTGTTGAGAGTTCTACAACTTTTATTAGCCACTCCTGTGGCGGAGTGGTCCAAGCGATTGGCTTCTGATCATTCGTCCTAGATGGGTTTGTCTGAATTCACTGGCTTTCTCCTTCCCCGGAGTCAGTGACCCTAAACAGGGACGGGCGACTGCTTGAAGCTCAGCGAGTTGCTCACGGTAGTCGCTAAGCCTTGTTAAGTACATTATAACTTGGTTACCGACTAACTGTGAGAAGCCAGCAACATTAATGGAAGCGATCAGGGACGGACTGGGTACAAATGACCTGTCTGGCGTGGTAATGGGAGGGGGTCCGCGAAAAGTACGAATCGTGCAAAGGAGCGAGGAGCAGCTATTGCCACGCCTGGCAGAGCTGAAGGCGACAATTTTTTAAAATTGCAATAAGTATTTATTACATTTCTGTGCATTTTAAAATTCTAATTGTTTTTGAAAGGAAGATACACAATTAGGACACGGGCCGAACGAAGCAAAGAATTCTTACATAGTCTGATATCCATATTTTAACACAGGTAATAGTTCAATTAAAGTTGTAGTGCAAACTGCAATTTTACGAATAAATAATAAAATATACACAACTCGTTTCGACGATGTTATCGCACCTGAACAGAGTTTGCAGTATGCGTTGATGTGTAAACTATGCTGAGACAACGGCTTGCATGCGCAAGGCGCACAGATTCTAAAATCATGTCAAGTCGATAAACAAGCTATGACACTCTCTTCCTTGTTATTATTAGCAAATACGTAAAATTTTAAGGAACAGGCAGCTAATTTGTTTGGGAAAAGACAATGTAGATCCTTATTGCGTGTCTCAGACAGAGACAGTCTTGCAGACAGACACCAACTCATTTTTATGCAGGGGAATGATGAACTGCCATTACCTTTCACTCCTTTAAGATGTGTTGAAAGCGAAGTACAAAACCTTGGTTCCGAATACGTGATCGATTATCCACAGGAAATAACAGTAGATCTAGAAACATCAACAGAACCCCTCAGTATAACTAACGCTTGGCAATTAATCTGCAGAAACCAAAATAAAAAGAGGGACTGGGGAAGGTGTGGTATGAAATCGCAACGTGATCTCAAGCGAGCACAAGTGCGCTTCACAGCGCTCTACAGAGAGGAATCGAACTCATGTTTGTTTCCATTTCGTACTCAATGTGCTTTCTTTCGTCAAAGTAAATAAGGGATTATTAACTGTCCCGCTTGCTTTTTGGAACAATTCGGTTTTACGTTTACTCAGTTTTTTTCTCTGTTTCATTTGAAATAATTTTTTTCGCCCATTACCACCTACAAAATTCTGCTACCCTAGCTGGAAGCCTACTCTTCCCTAATGCTAGAAACGGCCCAGATTAAACCCTGTATGTTCTTTAGCAGACCACTATATGTTGAGTAAACGGCTCTTTTCTTGAGAGCGGCTACATATTTTGTTGAAACTGAGTCAGAATTTCTCTAAATATTTTAATCCCTTCTGACACACTGGTAATTCACACTCGTGGCTTTGTTCTACACCTTTGTTCAGGCCTTGCAAACGGTTCATTGAGCTATATTCACTACTAAATTTTAGAGTGTTCCTTTAGACGTAGGTTCAAGAAGATACATCCAGAGACGCCATACGTACATCGAAGAAGATATGACGGAAATTAAAGGGCGGTTCAAGAGTGGAATTAAAATTCAAGGTGAAAGGGTACCAACGATAAGATTCGCTGACGACATTGCTTCCCTGAGTGAAAGTGAAGAAGGATTGCATGATCTGCTGACTGGAATGAACAGTTCAATGAGTACAGAATATGGATTTAGAGTAAATCGAAGAAAGACGAAAGTAATGAGAATAGCAGAAAAGAGAACAGTTAGAAACTTAACATCAGGATTGATGGTCACGAAATAGATGAAGTTATGGTATTCTGCTACCTAGGCAGTAAAATAACCAATGACGGACGGAGCAAGGAGGACATCAGAAGCAGACTAGCTACGGCAAAAATGGCATCCCTGGCCAAGAGAAGCTTACTAATACCAAATATCGTCCTTAATTTGAGGAAGAAATTTCTGAGAATGTGCGTCTGAAGTACAGCATTGTATGGTAGTGAAACATGGACTGTGGGAAAACCGGAACAGAAGAGATTCGAAGCATTTGAGATGTGGTGCTACAGACGAATGTTGAAAATTAGGTGGTCTGATGAGGAATGAGAAGGTTCTGCTCCGAATCGGAGCCGAAAGGAATATGTGGAGAACACTGACAAGGAGAAGGGACAGGATGATAGGACGTACCTTAAGACATCATGGAAGAACTTCCATGTTACTAGAGGGAGCTGTAGAGGGTGAAAACTGTAGAGAATGACTGAGATTGAAATACGTCCGGTAAATAACTCAGGACGTAGGGTGCAAGGGTTACTCTAAGATGAAGAGTTTAGTACAGGAGAGGAAATTGTGGCGGGCCGCATCAAACCAGTCAAAAGAGTGAGGACTCAAAAAGAAAAAAAAGCCATTTTAACCTAAGCTTGAACCCGAAACTATCCGTTAGACTTCCATAAGACCATAAGAGGCTGGCTGATATCACGTGTTGGCAAAATACTTAGTGTTCCAAACGTGCTCAAGGATCAATGATACTTCAAGATCAGCAGGAAAAAAGGAAATAAACATTTCTAACTTCAAAAAGAAATTTTTTTTATTTATAACTGAGATAGATGTTCTTTATGTGCTACAGTCTGCTGTTCCCAACTTGGTTAATCAATCAATTATTATCGCTTTTCAATAGTGACAAGTCAGTTATTTTGCTGTTTCTTTCGCAGACAGCGAATGTATAGTATTACATCGCCTGCTGGGCGGAACACACCCGCGGGCAATTTGCACCATATGGTTGTCCGCAGCTGCGACGCGTCTTCGAGGTTGGCAGATCTAGTCCGCTCTCCATTCGGCAGCTGTAACAGAAAATAGGCTCGCTTTGCGTAATCGCTACTTGTGCCGCTTCTGCGCTCCAGTTCCTTAACCATTGTTTCCACATCTCTTTTAAAAAGTGGGTTACGAAATTTCAGAACTACCCACAGATATAAAAAAACAATCAAATGCTTCCGAAGACAGTGCATAGACAGCAAGTGAATTCATGGTATGTATTGTTACACTGTTTGCATCAAATCTTATTTTTCACATTCTCATTTGAGATGGGCGTTGAGTGCACGCTGCTAAGAGGTTTCTGTAATAGACTGAACCAAACTGTTTGAAAAGTTTTGTCAAATATATGTACTAAATCGCATTAACACAGTTTACGTAAATGAGATATGCAATATCTTATATTTACATATGCATTTCATGCTACAGGAAAAGCCAACTGTTTAAAACGCAATTTATAGAGAGAAATGCATTGTTACAAAGAAAACTTTAAAGAAAATTTGCCGGTTCCGTTACTTCGCCACTAACTTAGGAAGTAGCTTCAAAACTAGGACTGAGAAATGCTGTCAGGGGGAAAGAGCAGCAAATCTACATGTTCTGTTTCTCTCGGGTTCGATTCCCGGCGGGGTCAGGAATTTTCACCTGCCTCGAGATGACAGGGTGTTTGTGTTGTCCTCATCATTTCATCATCATTCTTGAAAGTGGCGAGATTGGACTGAGCAGAGATTGGGAATTTGTACGGGCGCTGTTAACCGCACCTAACGTCGTCCTATTGTTGAATTTTGGCACATGTTTCGTGCTTGGGTATTACGACGTTTCTGGAGCCGGAAAATCTTGTCCTTAGGACTCAACAAGGATTCCGGAAACAACGACAGACTGAAACCCAGCTGGCTCTGTTCGTACACGAGATCCAGTATGCTGTAGATACAGGGGCACGGGTTGATAACGTGTTCCTTGACTTCCGGAACGCGTTTGATACAGTTCTGCACTGCCGTCTAATGTTCAAAATAAGAGCATACGGAATATTATAGTAGCTGCGTGATTACTTCCAAGAGTTTCGAGCAAACACAGCACAGCACTCTCAACGGAGAGAATTCTGCAGACGTAAAATTAATTTCGTGGCGTAGCGCAAGGGCGTGTTATTCTACCATTAATTTTAACTACATGACCCAACGGATGACGTCGGAGGTTCCACGAGTGCTTTATTCGTACGATGCTGTTCAATACATAGAGTTCGCAATGCTAGAAAATTGTAGCGGAATGTACGAAGTGCTGAAGATCAACGCCTGCTGCAGGGATTGATCGACAGATGACCTTCAACATAAGCAAACGTGACGTTGCGCTTACCCAGGCAATAAGAGCCATTATAATTACGCGATTGCTGCACAATCACTGGAAATATTTACTTCCACAAAATATCCAGAAAAATGCATATGGAGAGAGTTATAACGAAACGACCAAATAAAATTAATCGCAGGTAAGTCAGATGCCAGAGTGAGATTCACTGGAAAAATTTCGTAGGAAGTGTAGTGCATCCACAAAGGAGCAAGCATACGAAACCGCAGTTCGACCAATAGCTTAATATTGCTTGTCGTTCTGGAACCTGTACCAAATATGATCGGTAAAGGACATGTAGTAGACGCAAAGAAGAGCAGCATGTTTCGTTACATCTTCATTTAGTAAGCGCGAAAGCATCACGGAGATGCTCAACAGTTCTAGTGGCAGAAGCCAGAAGATGGGCGTCTTGTATCAAGATGCGCTTTACTTTTACTATTCGTTCCTAGAAGAATCAACCAATATAGTGCTTCGTTCTACGTGTATCTACCAGAAAGGCCGTGGACGTAAAATTAGTGAGGATTCGAGCTCACACAAAGGCTTACCAGTAATAGTTCCTCGTGTGATCTGTTCGCATCTGCAATGGGAAAGCTCTGGCCGGTAGGAGACAAAGTGTAATAGACAAAGTACCTCACGCCACACAGTAGTAACGAAAGTACTTTATACATCTACATCTACATCTACATGACTACTCTGCAATTCACATTTAAGTGCTTGGCAGAGGGTTCATCGAACCACAATCATACTATCTCTCTACTATTCCACTCCCGAACAGCGAGCGGGAAAAACGAACACCTAAACCTTTCTGTTCGAGCTCTGATTTCTCTTATTTTATTTTGATGATCATTCCTACCTATGTAGGTTGGGCTCAACAAAATATTTTCGCATTCGGAAGAGAAAGTTGGTGACTGAAATTTCGTAAAAAGGTCTCGCCGCGACGAAAAACGTCTATGCTGTAATGACTTCCATCCCAACTCGTGTATCATATCTGCCACACTCTCTCCCCTATAACGCGATAATACAAAACGAGCTGCCCTTCTTTGCACCCTCTCGATGTCCTCCGTTAATCCCACCTGGTAAGGATCCCACACCGCGCAGCAATATTCTAACAGAGGACGAACGAGTGTAGTGTAAGCTGTCTCTTTAGTGGACTTGTTGCATCTTCTAAGTGTCCTGCCAATGAAACGCAACCTTTGGCTCGCCTTCCCGACAATATTATCTATGTGGTCCTTCCAACTGAAGTTGTTTGTAATTTTAACACCCAGGTACTTAGTTGAATTGACAGCCTTGAGAATTGTACTATTTATCGAGTAATCGAATTCCAACGGATTTCTTTTGGAACTCATGTGGATCATCTCACACTTTTCGTTATTTAGCGTCAACTGCCACCTGACACACCATACAGCAATCTTTTCTAAATCGCTTTGCAGCTGATACTGGTCTTCGGATGACCTTACTAGACGGTAAATTACAGCATCATCTGCGAACAACCTAAGAGAACTGCTCAGATTGTCACCCAGGTCATTTATATAGATCAGGAACAGTAGAGGTCCCAGGACGCTTCCCTGGGGAACACCTGATATCACTTCAGTTTTACTCGATGATTTGCCGTCTATTACTACGAACTGTGACCTTCCTGACAGGAAATCACGAATCCAGTCGCACAACTGAGACGATACCCCATAGCTCCGCAGCTTGATTAGAAGTCGCTTGTGAGGAACGGTGTCAAAAGCTTTCCGGAAATCTAGAAATACGGAATCAACTTGAGATCCCCTGTCGATAGCGGCCATTACTTCGTGCGAATAAAGAGCTAGCTGCGTTGCACAAGAGCGATGTTTTCTGAAGCCATGCTGATTACGTGTCAATAGATCGTTCCCTTCGAGGTGATTCATAATGTTTGAATACAGTATATGCTCCAAAACCCTACTGCAAACCGACGTCAATGATATAGGTCTGTAGTTAAATGGATTACTCCTACTACCCTTCTTGAACACTGGTGCGACCTGCGCAATTTTCCAATCTGTAGGTACAGATCTATCGGTGAGCGAGCGGTTGTATATGAGTGCTAAGTAGGGAGCTATAGTATCAGCGTAATCTGAAAGGAACCTAATCGGTATACAATCTGGACCTGAAGACTTGCCCGTATCAAGCGATTTGAGTTGCTTCGCAACTCCTAAGGTATCTACTTCTAAGAAACTCATGCTAGCAGATGTTCGTGTTTCAAATTCTGGAATATTCCATTCGTCTTCCCTGGTGAAGGAATTTCGGAAAACTGCGTTCAATAACTCCGCTTTAGCGGCGCAGTCGTCGATAACAGTACCATCGGCACTGCGCAGCGAAGGTATTGACTGCGTCTTGCCGCTTGTGTACTTTACATACGACCAGAATTTCTTCGGATTTTCTACCAAATTTCGAGACAATGTTTCGTTGTGGAACCTATTAAAGGCATCTCGCATCGAAGTACGTGCCAAATTTCGCGCGTCTGTAAATTTTAGCCCATCTTCAGGATTTCGCGTTCTTCTGAACTTCGCATGCTTTTTCCGTTGCCTCTGCAACAGCGTTCGGACCTTTTTTGTGTACCACGGGGGATCCGTTCCATCTCTTACCAATTTATGAGGTATGAATATCTCAATTGCTGTTGCTACTATATCTTTGAATTTGAGCCACATCTCGTCTACATTCGCATAGTCAGTTCGGAAGGAATGGAAATTGTCTTTTAGGAAGGCTTCTAGTGGTACTTTATCCGCTTTTTTAAATAAAATTATTTTGCGTTTGTTTCTGATGGATTTGGAAGAAATGGTATTGAGCCTAGCTACAATGACCTTGTGATCACTAATCCCTGTATCAGTCATGATGCTCTCTATCAGCTCTGGATTGTTTGTGGCCAAGACGTCAAGTGTGTTTTCGCAACCATTTACAATTCGCGTGGGTTCGTGGACTAACTGCTCTAAATAATTTTCGGAGAATGCATTTAGGACAATCTCGAAAGACGTTTTGTGCCTACCACCGGTTTTGAACAAGTATTTTTGCCAACATACCGAGGGTAGGTTGAAGTCCCCACCAACTATAACCGTATGAGTGGGGTATTTATTTGTTACGAGACTCAAACTTTCTCTGAACTGTTCCGCAACTGTATCTTCGGAGTCTGGGGGTCGGTAGAAGGAGCCAATTATTAACTTAATTCGGCTGTTAAGTATAACCTCCACCCACACCAATTCGCACAGAGTATCTACTTCGACTTCACTACAAGATAAACCACTACTGACAGACACCAACACTCCACCACCAATTCTGCCTAATCTATCTTTCCTGAACACCGTCTGAGACTTCGTAAAAATTTCTGCAGAACTTATTTCAGGCTTTAGCCAGCTTTCTGTACCTATAACGATATCAGCTTCTGTGCTTTCTATTAGCGCTTGAAGCTCAGGGACTTTTCCAGCGCAACTACAACAATTTACAACTATAATTCCGACTGTTCCTTGATCCAAGCACGTCCTGTAATTGCCAAGCACCCTTTGACATTGCAGCCCATCCCGCACTTTCCCGAGGCCTTCTAACCTAAAAAACCGCCCAGTCCACGCCACACAGCCTCCGCTACCCGTGTAGCCGCCAGCTGAGTGTAGTGAACTCCTGACCTATTCAGCGGAACCCGAAACCCCACCACCCTATGGCGCAAGTCAAGGAATCTGCAGCCAATACGGTCGCAAAACCGTCTGAGCCTCTGATTCAGACCCTCCACCCGGCTCTGCACCAAAGGTCCGCAGTCGGTTCTGTCAACGATGCTGCAGATGGTGAGCTCTGCCTTCATCTCGTAAGCAAGACCGGCAGCCTTCACCAAATCAGATAGCCGCTGGAATCCAGAGAGAATTTCCTCAGATCCAAAGCGACACACGTCATTAGTGCCGACATGTGCCACCACCTGCAGCTGGCTGCACCCTGTGCTCTTCATGGCATCCGGAAGGACCCTTTCGACATCAGGAATGACTCCTCCCGGAATGCACACGGAGTGCACACTGGATTTCTTCCCCTCCTTAGCCGCCATATCCCTAAGGGGCCCCATTACGCGCCTAACATTGGAGCTCCCAACTACCAGTAAGCCCAACCTCTGCGATTGCCCGGACCTTGAAGGCTGAGAATGATCCTCTGAAACAGGGCAGGCAGCTGCATCTGGCTCAGCCAGAGACAGTGCCTGAAACCGGTTTGTCAGACGCACCGGGGAGGCTTTCTGGTCAGCTTCCGGGGACGCCTTTCGCTGCCTGCCACGCCTTGGAACGACCTCCCAATCAACCACAGGCGAGGGCTCAGCCCCACTGCGGGCAGCAACCGGGGCAACCACAGCGGCAGACCGATCTGGGGACAGACGGGATGAGGTTGACATCCCCGTGATACCCGAGTCCGGCTCCCCACAGTGGTGCCCATTGGCAACAGCCTCAAGCTGCGCGACCGAAGTCAGCGCCGATTGCAGCTGTGAGCGAAGGGATGCCAAGTCAGCCCTCATCCGAACACAGCAATCACGCCCGACGGGTTAGCCGCGCGGTCTATGCGCTGCTTTCCGGGCAGGAAGGCGTGCCGGTCCCCGGCACGAATCCTCTCGGCGGATTAGTGTCGAGGTCTGGTGTGCCGGCCAGGTTGTGGACTGTTTTTAAGACGGTTTTCCATCTACCTCGGCGAATGTGAGCTGGTTCCCCTTATTCCGCCTCAGTTACACATGTTGGCGATTGCTGTGCAAACACTGTCTCCACGTAGGTGTACACCATAATTACCCTACCATGCAACCATGCAAGCATTTGGTATTACAGTTGTCTGGTATGAGACGTTCCACGGGGGGGGGGGGGGGGGGGAAGGGGGTTAATTGGGGGCCGAACCGCACAATAACCCTGGGTTCGGTGTGGGGCGGCGGTGGGGTGGGTGGACCGCTCTAGCCTGTTGTGGCGTTGTGAACCACTGAGGGCTATGGCGGGACGAAGCCTCTCCGTCGTTTGTAGGTCACCGTTTTAATACACAATACACACAGCTTACACCACACACAGTAACGTGGTGGGCGAAGTATAGATGTAGATGTAGACTCAGAAAGATCTACGGAAGACTTACGATCAAATAAAGCATAAGACGTTGATAACGTTCCTTCAAAATTTCAAAACCATTCAGAAAGTGGCAGCTACACGATTATTCAAAGTAAACTAATCCAAAAAAGTTAAGTATATTTCAAATTACCGAATGATAGTCACTATGGACGTTTCGCCGGCCGCTGTGGCCGAGCGGTTCTAGGCGCTTCAGTCCGGAACCACGCTGCTGCTACGGTCACAGCTGAAAGAGAATCTAGCAAGAAACCCTAAAATAAAATTATATGACGTAAATATTAGAAGCGCAGTAAAGAGATGTCTAGGGGTATTTCTGGTCGAACATCATGTACTGGAAGCAGGCAGTTAAGGTACAAATGTGTTGAATAAAATTATAACCACTGCAAATAGGCAATGTCGGCTTTACTTGAAAGGAATCAGAGAATACCACCAATCTCTATTAGCATCTGTCGTGCGATATGGTCCGAGCGTCTGGGCTCATACACTGCAGCTAGTGAAGCCAGCCTCATTAGTGAGAAGAGCTCAACGAGGAGTGCCACTGACATTAGCTAGGATTAGAAAACTACCCCGAATGACGATTTCTTAGTAATTGTAGGAATATGTCCACTGGATTTGGAAATTACAGAAATTACAATCCTGGAAATTGAAATAAGAACACCGTGAATTCATTGTCCCAGGAAGGGGAAACGTTATTGACACATTCCTGGGGTCAGATACATCACATGATCAAACTGACAGAACCACAGGCACATACACACAGGCAACAGAGCATGCACAATGTCGGCACTAGTACAGTGCATATCCACCTTTCGCAGCAATGCAGGCTGCTATTCTCCCATGGAGACGATCGTAGAGATGCTGGATGTAGTCCTGTGGAACAGCTTGCCATGCCATTTCCACCTGGCGCCTCAGTTGGACCAGCGTTCGTGCTGGACGTGCAGACCGCGTGAGACGACGCTTCATCCAGTCCCAAACATGCTCAATGGGGGACAGATCCGGAGATCTTGCTGGCCAGGGTAGTTGACTTACACCTTCTAGAGCACGTTGGGTGGCACAGGATACACGCGGACGTGCATTGTCCTGTTGGAACAGCAAAGTTCCCTTGCCGGTCTAGGAATTGTAGAACGATGGGTTCGATGACGGTTTGGATGTACCGTGCACTATTCAGTGTCCCCTCGACGATCACCAGAGGTGTACGGCCAGTGTAGGAGATCGCTCCCCACACCATGACGCCGGGTGTTGGCCCTGTGTGCCTCGGTCGTATGCAGTCCTGATTGTGGCGCTCACCTGCACGGCGCCAAACACGCATACGACCATCATTGGCACCAAGGCAGAAGCGACTCTCATCGCTGAAGACGACACGTCGCCATTCGTCCCTCCATTCACGCCTGTCGCGACACCACTGGAGGCGGGCTGCACGATGTTGGGGCGTGAGCGGAAGACGGCCTAACGGTGTGCGGGACCGTAGCCCAGCTTCATAGAGACGCTTGCGAATGTTGCTCGCCGATACCCCAGGAGCAACAGTGTCCCTAATTTGCCGGGAAGTGGCGGTGCGGTCCCCTACGGCACTGCGTAGGATCCTACGGTCTTGGCGTGCATCCGTGCGTCGCTGCGGTCCGGTCCCAGGTCGACGGGCACGTGCACCTTCCGCCGACCACTGGCGACAACATCGATGTACTGTGGAGACCTCACGCCCCACGTGTTGAGCAATTCGGCGGTACGTCCACCCGGCCTCCCGCATGCCCACTATACGCCCTCGCTCAAAGTCCGTCAACTGCACATACGGTTCACGTCCACGCTGTCGTGGCATGCTACCAGTGTTAAAGACTGCGATGGAGCTCCGTATGCCACGGCAAACTGGCTGACACTGACGACGGCGGTGCACAAATGCTGCGCAGATAGCGCCATTCGACGGCCAACACCGCGGTTCCTGGTGTGTCCGCTGTGCCGTGCGTGTGATCATTGCCTGTACAGCCCTCTCGCAGTGTCCGGAGCAAGTATGGTGGGTCTGACACACCGGTGTCAATGTGTTCTTTTTTCCATTTCCAGGAGGGTACTTTACTGGTGGGCCGGTCGTTGAGCCCGAGCGGTTCTAGGCGCTTCTGTGTGGAACCGCACGACCGCTACTGTCGCAGGTTCGAATCCTGCCTGGGGCATGGATGTGTGTGACGTCCTTAGGTTAGTTAGGTTTAAGTAGTTCTAAGTTCTAGGGGACTGATAACCTCAGATGTTAAGTCCCATAGTGCTCAGAGCCATTTGAACCATTTTTTACTGGTTAAAGAAAGGCGATCAAATAGAAGCACGAAGGATGCTTGGAACTGATGCCAATACAAATAAGTTAATAAAAGACCGCATAATGTAGTTGTCGCAAAATGAGTGGGACACTTCAGACAGACTGGAGAACATACGAATTCCCCTTCACATCGGGAGGGACTAGAAATGAGATTGCTTATGCCGTCAAGTGGTTTGATACATTACCCACGTGGTTTGATACATTACCTGGCTGGCCATGGCCCATACGTTACTAATCTATACAATATCAATAGACAGTTGACTGAGAGCTGCGTTTGCGGCAGTGTGGGCACACCTACGAAGAAGCGACGGAAAAATGACAGTCAGGCATTAAGGATACTGGATACCAAAGCAGTTCTGAAGATTTGGTCAGCATGGCGCATCCTGGACGATGCTGCAGCCGCAGTATCCAGTAAGGCGAAGCAAGACTTCTCGAGGCCTTCAGCCACACATCAGCATGCTGCCATCCCGGATTATTTTAGAAAAAATTTTCCGAATTTATAATATGTTTTAAAGTTATAATGTGTTATAACCTCTCCTCTATCTTCATAAATTCCAATCTTCCATTCATAAATCGCATATTTTAAGATTTTCTTTTCTTAATTACCCAAGTTTGTAAGTATTCAAAGCTGCAATATTATTAATCTTTATTAAAAATTAAATATAACAAATAAGTTTCACATTCTGTGCATGTACAATTTCGCATTGTGAAGGTACGACCTGTCTTAGTAGCAAGGTGACAGGACATTTGTAAATGGCAGCAAATAAAATAATAATAAATAAATAAATAAACATTCCGGCTAGACAACATGCTCTGCAGAAGTAGAGAAGGCAGCTAAGATAGGCGACCAGCGACATAAATGTTTCCTCAGGGATCTACATCGTGCTGTTACAAATGAGCATGAAAGTGTGGACTCTTAAGACGTAACAGTGGTTGGTGGAATTGTCTGTTCTAGTGGAAGCGCTGCTGACGCGTTGCCCGACGCTTAAGGTATCCAGCAGACTACGGCTGTTGACTGGGGTAATATGAGGGTGGATCCAATGGCGGAAATAACCATTTATAGGTTAAAATCACCAAAATAAATAAAAAACCCAGAAAGGTTCTTTAGTGTTAACAGCAGTATTAGTAGGTGGGTAACTGGTTAAGGCTTTTACTGTATTTTTGCAGTAGTAGAAGTAGTTGTCGTGTTAGAAAGTACCAGAAAGAAATAGATTGTGTATAAATTTATTATTATCATCCAAGAAAATGTGATATTATGGCCTGTTTTGGATTTTCACATAGTAGGGTGTAATTGTGAAGAATGAATAAATAAAAAAAAATCTGTCGCTGAAGAAATGATATGACTTATTATAATGTTGTACGCTCAGTTTAAGCTTGCATTGGGTAGGGTCAGGATAGGTGCATCACGCAAAAGATCATATAGAACTGACTGAAACTCAACTCAAAAACGTTAAGCAGATAGGGAATATCATATCGATTCCGAATATATCAAGATCTGTGAAATAATCGCGTTGCTCTGACTTGTAGTTGGTGATCACTGAAGCTTATTATTTGAAGTAATGGTCTGTTAGAGTTTGCTCCTGAAAAAGTGTTTTATTTGAGTGCGACAAATATTAACGTGGGAGTGAGTGACGGTTTGTTCGCTGCAAGGGCTAGAAATTGCGTGGGAAGTTGCAATTTCAGCAGTCATGCGCAGGTGCTATCTGTCTACTGTACTCCCATGCAGTCAGATACTAGGGCTTTTTAAGTTTCATTGGATTTTGGAAATAGTGATTATCAGAGGACTTATTTTAGACACCTTTCGTGTGATATTTGACCGGGCGAGGACCCAAGCCTCCCGTAATCTGGGTGGCCTGGCACGTATCAGGAATGAAGCCTACCGATCAAGCCTAAGCCCCGAGCCCTCGGTGCCATCTCAGAGTGCTAATTTGTGGGTTCATGTTTCCGTCTACAAAAGATAGCTTCACAATATACATGTCCTCCGACGTTGTTGCATTTACTATGAACAGAACGTGAAAGAAAATGCTACTCCATAAATGTTACACTTTCGGATCCCAAAAATTGTTAACCACTGGTGTAGCGCGATAAAAGTGCAACTTAGGAATTGTGAAAGTTTTCTTAAAACTGACTCCGTTGAAGACACCGACGCCATCGAAAGTCAAGACTCGGAAATAGCTGGTGATAAAATTCAGAGGCAGTAAATAGTTTGTGATCTGAAGAGCAAAACTACAGAATATATAAGTGAGAGACCATCACAACTTATATATAATCAACTGAAAGAAGAACACACAGAAGATACAACCGTTAAAGATATCGACAGTTTGTGTAAATCCATTTACAACGCTAGGCCGAAAATTCTACTGAAATTACCTACAAGTATTCAAGAGGTTCATGTCGGTCGGAACACATTAAGTGTGAAAACTATAGATTGCGCGGATTTGTTGTTGCGTTATGATCCTGACAACAACGTTATAATATTCTGTGAAGCTGAAAATCTAGAGATACTTAGAGTGACGCAGTATAGGCTGATGGAGCGTTCAAGTATTGCAAAAAGTTTTGACAGCTATTTACGTTCAATGGTCTCGTTAATGAACAATATATTGCACTAGTTTTTTCTTTGTTGAGCCATAACAAAATTTCAGCTTATCACCATGTCTTTTCAATAAAATAATTTGATAAATGTGATAATGTACGCTGAGATTATCTCCGTCAACGTTTACAGAGTTTGAAGACAGCATCATGAAAGCTGGAAGTGCAGCGTGGACTAATATAAGAATCCAAGGTTGTAAACTTTATCTAACGCAGAGCTGGTGGCGAAAGATTCAAACGCTGGGGCTTGCACATGACTACTATTCCAGAAATGACATTGGGAAGTTTCTGTCTTATATATATGGTTTAGCAATGCTTCATCCTGATGTGCTTGGTGACTATTTTCTTGAGGACTTAATGTGAGCGATGCCTGTGTGTGAAAAACTACAAACTTTCTGAGGCTACATGGTAGATGCTTACGTAAACATAAACGCACTCTTTCCTCCATCAACATGGCCAGAAGTAAGTTGCAATAACACCAGTTGTTGCGAAAGTTTCCACAGTAAATACGACACTCAGTTCTACTCCTGCAGCCCAAATAGATACAGATTTCTTGAGGTACTGAAGCAAATTCAACTCGACACCAAAAATGTAAAAAACAGCAACAAGGAGAAGCCATTTCCGGATTTAAAATACTTGAAGCAACAAGTGGCAAACTTCAAAGACGGAAAAACTGCAGGGTTGAAATAGGTGAAATTAGCTTCCTATGAAGTGAAACCTCTTGTGATGCACATGGGTAGCGCAAAACGAACTGGTACAAAATCCACTAATTAAGAGTCATTTTCCTTATTACTTACGACAGAAAATTTTTTTCACAGCTTCGACTAGAAGTTTTTTTGTTGCTAAATGCTTTCAAAGGGAGAAATGGGTTCTTATTCTGACCGCAAGAGGCTTGGGCTTTGCGCTCATTTGACCGGATGTAACTACTGTCTATGACAAGGTCTTAGTGCATCCATAATCGGATAAACAGGTCGGTGCGCTCTAGATCAATCACCAAGAATAATGAAAAGTCCTGCAGATATAAAATTCGAATGACACGCGATTTCACTGTCCGAAGAATATCATCCATACAGTTCTTAGACACCAGAGGAGTATGAATGCGAGAACTATTGCACAATGAGCTCAACAGTCCATACACCTTAATAGCTCACTTTCACGGAGGACTTCCTACAGTTTTCCAAAAAAAGCTTCAAAAAGGTCCCTTCTCCAGTACTTGAACTGGCGGTCCCTCTCTGACGATGTAGATGCATACATTGGACCCAAGTGCTGCTCCCTTCGACCCCGGTGTGGTGTGGGATCGAATCGCGATCGTACCGTGGAATGCTTCAGTACGTCTTTAGCCTAGCCTTCACCTCTGTAGGTTCCTATTTCCCGGTAGGATTACTGGGATAGGTTAGGGACATGCAAGTCGCCGGAGACCAATTGAAAGTCCTGCATCAGGCGATTGAATCACGCAGAGATATTATTATTACTGTCTGAGTAACGTGACCTTCAACATCTCGCAACATAATATACTATACAGCAGGGGTGTACAGAGTTGCTAGTACGCGGACCTCAAACCCCTTACTGTGACTATGCAACAGGTGCGACTTGAAAAACATCGTGCTGTGAAACAAGTTATTATTCCGAATTGGGATCCCCTTGCCCAGTGCGAGCAAGACTGGGCTCAAAAGAACCAAGTTCTGCAAGGGTCCCATCTCTCCATTTCGGGAGCTAGTGAAAGATGAGTAACAAACGAAAATATTACAAGAACGAACGGGGAAGTACGGGCCGCCATCTAATCAATGGTGGACGCGGGCGCAGCCCTGCGATACAGTAATTCACTGTTACTGGAATACACGTTAGGGGTGAGCGCATTAGCAGGCTGTGAATGTGACGTCACAGCCGACCCCGCTACGGTTCGGAAACTCTCCACTGACATTACCCATTTTCATTGCCTTTTTCCGTTGAAACAACATTTTTAATGTATGTGACGGCTTCCGATGACTGTTATGCAGTCGTGTAATCATTCAATAATGGGTCTTCCTCTCTATTTAAGCGCAATACTTTTCTTTATCATGAGGATTGCCAATCCCGAACCGAGAGTCAGTCCTCCTCAAGGGTCCTTGTGTTTAGCTGCAGTACGAGGTGCATTCAAGTTCTAAGGCCTCCGATTTTTTTTCTAATTAACTACTCACCCGAAATCGATGAAACTGGCGTTACTTCTCGACGTAATCGCCCTGCAGACGTACACATTTTTCACAACGCTGACGCCATGATTCTATGGCAGCGGCGAAGGCTTCGTTTGGAGTCTGTTTTGACCACTGGAAAATCGCTGAGGCAATAGCAGCGCGGCTGGTGAATGTGCGGCCATGGAGAGTGTCTTTCATTGTTGGAAAAAGCCAAAAGTCACTAGGAACCAGTTCAGGTGAGTAGGGAGCATGAGGAATTACTTCAAAGTTGTTATCACGAAGAAACTGTTGCGTAACGTTAGCTCGATGTGCAGTTGCGTTGTCTTGGTGAAACAGCACACGCGCAGCACTTCCCGGATGTTCTTGTTGCAGTGCAGGAAGAAATTTGTTCTTCAAAACATTTTCGTAGGATGCTTCTGTTACCGTAGTGCTCTTTGGAACGCAATGGGTAAGGATTGCGCCCTCACTGTCCCAGAACATGGACACCATAATTTTTTCAGCACTGGCGGTTACCCGAAATTTTTTTGGTGGCGGTGAATCTGTGTGCTTCCATTGAGCTGACTGGCGCTTTGTTTCTGGATTGAAAAATGGCATCCACGTCTCATCCATTGTCACAACCGACGGAAAGAAAGTCCCATGCATGGTGTCGTTGCGCGTCAACATTGCTTGGCAACATGCCACACGAGCAGCCATGTGGTCGTCCGTCAGCATTCGTGGCACCCACGTGGATGACACTTTTCGCATTTTCATGTAGTCATGCAGGATTGTGTGCACAGATCCCACAGAAATGCCAACTCTGGAGGCGATCTGTTCAACAGTCATTCGGCGATCCCCCAAAACAATTCTCTCCACTTTTTAGATCATGTCGTCAGACCGGTTGTGTGAGCCCGAGGTTGTTTCGGTTTGTTGTCACACGATGTTCTGCCTTCATTAAACTGTCGCACCCACGAACGCACTTTCGACACATCCATAACTCCATCACCACATGTCTCCTTCAACTGTCGATGAATTTCAATTCTTTTCACACCACGCAAATTCAGAAAACGAATGATTGAACGCTGTTCAAGTAAGGAAAACGTCGCCATTTTAAGTATTTAAAACAGTTCTCATTCTCGCCGCTGACGGTAAAATTCAATCTGCCATACGGTGCTACCATCTCTGGGACGTATTGACAATGAACGCGGCCTCATTTTAAAACAATGCGCATGTTTCTATCTCTTTCCAGTCCGGAGAAAAAAAGTCGGAGGCCTTAGAACCTGAACGCACCTCGTATTTTAGCGTTGCGACTTCTCTATATACGAGGGTGAGTCAAATGAAAACCTTAAATTTGTAATAGCAAATCGAAATTTCGCGCCATTATCCTGTAAGTTGGTAAGTGTGCTACAAACAGCGAGCAGAATGGCCTGTAGGTGGCAGCATAGTGTAGATGCACACATGCCGTCGCAGTATCAGTATAAAGATGGCCTCTCCACTTGCGACTTGCACCAGGGAAGAACAGCGTTCTGTTATTCAGTGAGGAGGTGAATAGTGAAGATGTGAAACCTATTGAAATATATCGACGAATGAAGGTTCAGTACGGTGATGCATGTTCGTCACAGCGGCAAGTCTACGAATGGAGTGTGAAGTTCGCAAACGATGTGACTTCAGTGGAAGATACTCCTCGTCCAGGTCACGCACAACGAGTTGTGACTCCACAGAACATTGCAGCAGTTGAAGCCATAGTGAAGGAAAACCTCCGAGTGACACTGAATGACACTGCAGCATGTTTACAGATTAGTCATGGGTCAGCACACCACAGATCGCATGATGTGTTCTAGTTTCACAAAGTGTCTGCAAGATGGGTGCCACAGCAGCTGACTCCTGAAATGAGAGAACGACGTATTGATTCTTGTGAAGAACTTCTTCGACGCCTTGAACGAGAAAGTGATGGCTTCCTTGTAAGAATCGTTACTAGAGATGAAACCTGGGTTCACTTCCACCAACTGGAAACGAAGAGAGCAAGCAATTACATGCATATAGGGACCACTGTCACCAGTGCATCATACACAGATCTCCTAAAAATCATCTGCGGCCTGCAATCAAATTAAAGCGACGTGGATTGCTGTCAGCAGGTGTCCTTTTGCAACATGACAGTGAAGGCCCCACACTGGCCGTACAACAGCTGCAACAATCACAGACCTGTATTTTGGGTGTTTTCCTCATCCACCATACCCACCAGACCTTGTCCCAAGTGATTTCCTTGTGTTTGGACCACTCAAAGAGACAATGGGAGGAAAGAAGTTGCGTTCTGATGAAAAGGTACGCCACGCGGTGCATGAGTGGTTGCGCGCGCTACCAAAAGAATTTTTTTCTAATGGAATTTATGCACTTTCTAAGCGCTGGAGAACTTGCATTGAGCGTGGGGTAGTTTATGTTGATAAGTAATACAGCTTTGTACCACTTCTGCACATTAAATAATATTTAAAAAAGTATTTAAGGTTTTCATTTGACTCACCCTCGTATAACAGCATTACCTGCGATTGACAATTAGGCGCAGAGCTACGCTGTAGTTATCAGAGTGTTGAGGGCTTCTGGAAGAATGTTTTCGATGTTTTTCAATGAAAAATAATAGCTTTTAGTGCGGTCGCGAGTTGTACTAACCACTACAGACAACGGAAAATAGATTCATATATTTCCTAAGAACAATGAGAGATAACAAAAGCGGATAAATGGTTGTAATCGCGCCGAGTGATTTTCATTTGCTAATGCTTGTGTGTGCTCAATAAGTTTCGCTGATGTGGGTTGCGTAAAATTAAAAATTATTGAAAAGGAAATAAAAGAACTTACGGAAAAGAATGCAGATTTACAGGAGTGTTACTCCCGGTCTAATGCTGAGTTACTTAAAATAAAAAAATTCCAAAAGTTGTAGACGGTTCTTTTCCTGTCAACAAGTAGTTATGAAAGAACGATGTACTAATTTCTTATCTGAAGATACCACAAGGGCAAAGTCTTTATGACGACTAGGCTACTGCGCATGGTTCCTAGACAATTGAATCAACGTTACAGACTTTCCTCGGATCATACTTTTCACAACTGAAGCGCAATTCACAAACGAAGGTCTGCTCAACCGTTGTAACACCCACATTTAGGATGAGGAAAACCCGCGTGCCATACATCCCCGAGGATTTAAAAAATGGTTCAAATTTCTCTGAGCACTATGGGACTTAACATCTAAGGCCATCAGTCCCTTAGACTTATAACTACTTAAAACTGACTAACCTAAGGACATCACACACGTCCGTGCCCGAGGCAGGATTCGAACTTGCGACCGTAGCAGCAGCGCGGCTCCGGACTAAAGCGCCTAGAACCGCTCGATTTGAGCATAGCTTCGGCATTAATGTATGGGCTGGTATTATCCATGGTCGTCCGATTGGTCCGTGTATTCTCCCGCCTCGCCTATCGGGTTACAGGTACTTGACCTTCCTTCAAAACGTATTGGTGCAGCATTCGGAGGACGTGCAATGAGATATCCGTCCGACGATGTGGTTCCAACATGATGGCGCGCCATCACACTTTTCAAGCAACGTCCGACAGCAACTTCACTAAACAGCTAGATAGATCGCGGCGGACCGATATATTGGCCACCACAGTCGCCTATCTTAAGGCCTCTGGAACTTTTTACTGTGGGTTTACGAGACTCCAGAGGTCTAAAACGGGTTCGTGTCATTTGAAATAAGAAAATGCTAAAATAAGTCGACAGAATAAATTAAAAAATCCCAGACAACATTCAGAATTCGAGTCGAGAACACCTACCAACTTGAGTAACATAGAAGTCAATATCCTCGGAGTAGTGAAGCAACTTAAATCACTTAATAAAAGTAAGTATTCGGGTCCAGACTGTATACCAATTAGGTTCCTTTCGGAGTATGCTGATGCATTAGCTGCATACTTAACAATCATATACAACCGTTCGCTCGACGAAAGATCCGTACCCAAAGACAGGTCACACAAGTATTCCAGAAAGTCACTAGGATGAATCCACTAAATTACAGGCCCAATTCGTTAACGTCGATATGCAGCAGGAATTCAGAACGTATATTGTGTTCGAACATTATGAATTACCTCGAGGAAAACGGTCTATTGGCACACAGTGAACATGGGTTTAGAAAACATCGTTCCTGTGAACACAACTAGCTCTTTATTCACATGAGGTGTTGAGTGCTGTTGACAATGGATTTCAGATTGATTACCGCCTACACTACGCCTGTCCGTTCTCATTTAGTTGTGGGATCCTTACAAGATAGGACTGACGGAGTACATCGAAAAAATTCAAGGAAAGGCAGCACATTTTGTATTATCGCGAAATATGGGAGAGAGTGTCACAGAAATGATACAGGATTTGGGCTGGACATCATTAAAAGAAAGGCGTTTTTCGTTGCGACGGAATCTTTTCACGAAATTCCAATCACCAGCTTTCTCCTCCGAATGCGAAAATATTTTGTTGATAACGACCTACATACGAAGGGACAATCACCACGATAAAATAAGGGAAATCAGAGCTCGTACCAAAAGATATAGGTGTTCATTCTTTCCGCGCGCTATACGAGACTGGAATAATAGAGAATTGTGAAGGTGGTTCCATGAACCCTCTGCCAGGCACTTAAATGTGTTTTGCAGAGTATCCATGTAGATGTAGATGTAACAGAAGGTGAAACTTCGATATAATCGTATGAGCTGGAAACTTAACAGAAATCAGGTTTCTTAGCCGCTCTATGAAGAACCCAAACCGACTGAATTGGTTCGTTCGTGAAACACTTGTTTCTTTGGTTGGACTCGACACGTCTTGACCTTTGCTTCAGATACTCGAAGAACAGTTAATGTTCAAAATGGCTCTGAGCACTATGGGACTTAACTACAATGGTCATAAGTACCCTAGAACTTAGAACTACTTAAACCTAACTAACCTAAGAACGTCACACACATCCATGCCCGAGGCAGGATTCGAACCTGCGACCGTAGCAGTCGCGCGGTTCCGGACTCAGTTAATGTTCAACGGTATACTATAGTTTGTTTATGGCAATTTGTCAGTGAAATAAGGAAACAAACCTGCAACGAAGCATCATTTTTAGGATTTCAGTAAAAATGAGACCCTTGTAGGTTTGCTTTACTATCCATTTGTCTGTCTGTCCGACTGTTTTCTCAGGAGTGGGTTGAGGTATCAAGTTGAAATTTATGTCAAATACTAAGGTCTACGGTCCCTTGACGGTGTAGAAAATTTAAGCTTCTAAGTCAGCGGAATGAAAAGATGCTACCATTTACGCCACATATTTCGATACTCGGAAGCTCATTACAGGGTACTTCTCGCTGACCTATAGTCATGAAATTTGACAAGAGGCAAGATTTCACACTACGAGTAAAAGTAAAATCCGAAAATTGCTAATTATATGAATAACATTTTTTTTCTATTTTTTGTCTGTCTGTCCCTCTGTTAAGATCCCTTCTTTAGGAAATTGAAATCTGTCAGTTACGATCGTCTACGATTCCTTGGCGGTGTAAAACATTTAAGCTACGAAGTCAGTGGACTTAAAAGATACGGCTACATATGTCACACATTTTGATACTAACTGATACTTACAAACTTTCATCAAAACCTATATAAGCGGTGTGTGTGTGTGTGTGTGTGTGTGTGTGTGTGTGTGTGTGTATGTGTGTGTGAGCTGAAACCGAAAGGTTGTGCGATCGAATCTCATTTGACCATGTATTTTTCAGTCTTATTTGAGGAGCGCCGGAACAAAAACCGATAAATCCGCATTTACCGTTAATACAGGAAGTAACAAATAGTGATCTCTAAATGGCTCCACAAGCTATAAAAAGAAGAAACACAGCATAAAACACTTGATGTCGCGTTGTGCTGAAAATTATTTTGTGGCAGCATGTTTTATTACTCCTGTATCCCCCTCCCCCCACAAAAGTTCAAACACGCGAATACAGCAAAAGTGGATACATCGGGTTTTGTTCCGGCGCTCCTCAGTTTTAATCAAGCTTTATATCCCAACGTGTGGCTAGTCGCCAGAAAAGAAACACGCGGTTTGTATTCCACGTTAAGCTGTAGGTCCCTTTCCCAGGTTGGATGACTGGGGTGGGTTAGGGATGCGAAAGTCACCTACGCAGCGTCCATTAGTAAGAGTTGCTCTAGCCCATTGAACCACACGAAACTATTATCTATAGACATATGTAATTAACTTTTTACGGAACCCTCACAGCGCGAATTCTACACGCGCTTGTCCGGTTTTTCATCATAACATTGCGAGCTCTCACACAACGTGTCAAATAACTGATGATTTGGCGGAGAAAAGCGTCGAATTAATACCTCCGTATTCAGCAATTTCTCATCTAACGATTTCTTTACGTTTCCTTGCGTCAAACAGATCTTCGTGGACGGCCATTTTCATTATCCTAAGAATCTGCAGAATTCTTCCAAAACCACGGTTCTGAGTTACCATGATCGAAGTGGAAAAAATGTTTCCCGAATTGGTTCCAAAGCTCGCAGAGCTGTACAAATTTTAAAGGAAATTTTTTGAGAAACTTTAAATGAAATTTTGCCTATAAGGTGTTTCTTTAATCTGTTGTTGAAAAAAAAAGAAAAAACAACGTAGAAGGCAGCACTCGTTGCAACCTGCACGACACTAAATAAACGTGGCAGTTTCTCATCATTTCAAATGCGACGCTAACAAAGGGTCCGATATTACCGATAAGAAAATAAGGTCTTTTCACACACACAGTTCGTTCCATAGTTGCCTCAGATCGTGATTGAGTGTTCTTCAGGAATGCAGAAGATATTTCTTGAAACTGACGACGGAATCTGTGGATGAATGGTTGCTTCTCTTCTTTCAGTGGAAGGAGTTTCAAAGACAGCTGGCCTCAGCTTGCAGCCTGGCAAGTCTCGAAACGACTCAACCGTTAAGATAGAGTGTTGGCCGTCAAGTAACGATTTAGATAAGTGAGGTCTCTTGAAAGATTTATTAGTGTTGTGGGAAACGCGGTGAGAAGCATACACACACGCACACGTTTAACTTGTCTCTGTGACTGTCCACACACACACACACACACACACACACACACACACACACACACACACACACACACACGCGCGTTCGCACGCGTGCACACACAAACACAAACACACACACACACACACACACAGACCTAGCTCAATCAAAGCACACACGTCCAGCTCAAACATCAACGAAAGATTTATAAAGCGTTTCCATACAGTAGCAGACGTAATGGAATGGAATCTGGAAACTTTAATTTTTTTTTTAAAGAAGCCGTACCGGTATTTAATAGTTGCTACTATTACACAACATAAGGTCACAACGTATATCTGCACAAATAACGGTTTTCCAATTGACATAGTAATTTAACATGTGTGTAAAGAAACAAACACCTCAGCAGGTCCTGAAGGCCAAACGGAAGCGACCGACCGCCGTCTCATCCTCAGTCTTAGGCGTCACCAGATGCGGATACGGAGGGGCATGTGGTCAGCACACCGCTCTCCGGGCGGTTGTCAGTTTTCGTGACTGGTGCTGCTTCTTCTCGATCACATTTGGATATTCTTTGACTTTTTTGTGTTTTGTTTAGAAATGTAAGACGAAAAGCATGTATAATATATATATATAAACAAAAAACGTCTGCTTATACTGTACTTAAAGCCACGTAACCACTTTCGGAAACAGTAATTTTCTGTTTTGTCTTAGTCTAGTAAAAATTGTAGTCACAATGTGCCATCTAGTAATAAACCTATGTACTCTTGACAGGACCAGTTGTAACCTAAATTCGAAAAATGATGTAGAGTGAGCAAGCACCTAAAGATTCCCCAGGGCTAGAAGTGCTCTGGGTACTTAAATAAAAATCTCGATTTGTCACTGTAGGTGATTTGTTTTCCATTTTATGAAAGCAATAAAGTCACGGAAGCAGTATTAACAGTATTATATTACTCTTAAAGTGTGAGGGTATTTCACCTGTCTGATACATCTTGCTCATCATACATCTCGCTCATCAGATGGAAAAGTTTTTTCATGGCTGGCTCTCCCAAAGCCATCAGTAGTTCTAATGCAATGTTGTCTACTCCCGGGGCCTTTTTTCGACGTAAGTTCTTCCGAGCTTTGTGAAATTCTTCTCGCAGTGTCATATCTCATTTCTCATCTTTATGTACGTCCTCTTCCATTCCATAATACTGCGTCAAGTAAATGTCCCTTGAATAGCCCCTCCATATACTCCTTCCAACTTTCTGCTTTCCTTTCTCTGATTAGTACTGGTTTTCCGTCTGATCTCTTAATTTCATACAGATGGTTGTCTTTTCTCCAAAGTTCTCCTTAATTTTCCTGTAGGGAACATCTATCTTAACCCTAGTGATATATACTTCTACATCCTTACATACGTCCGCTAGCCATTCCTGCTTAGCCATTGTGCTCTTTCTGTTGATCTAATTTGTTAGACTTTGTGTTCCCTTTCGTCTGTTTGCTTTATTGCATTTTTATGTTTTCTCCTTTCATCGATTAAATTCAATATCTCTTGTGTTGCCGAAGGATTTCTACTAGCCTTCGTCTTTTTACCTACTTGATCCTCTGTTGCCTTCACTGGTTCATCTCTCAAAGCTATCCATTCTTTTTCTACTGTATTCATTTTCCCTGTTCTTGTCAATTGTTCTAATTGGTAAACATAGATATTACGAGACAGCGATTACCTGCATGTAGGCCAAATTGTTGCGTAGATCAGCAGTCTTTTAAATATGAAAACAGTATAAGCCTGTCGATGGGGTATTGCTTTGACTTGACGCATTTACTCCTTGCACTCGAACAGTCACGAATGAATATTTATGTATTAAAAATCAAGCTATAGGACCCCGAAATCGGTTCCCTAAATTAATACATGCAGCAGCTGCATGGCTGACTTTCTTTCCCTTCACTGCACTGTTTCCAGGCCCGAAAAATTCCCCTACAGCCTGGAAAAAATATAAATATTTACATTCAGTTGACTAATCGCTAATATGAAACAGTTAAATGATGAACGGTAATAGGGTAGCATAGACGAATTGATTTTGTCGTGATAGGACGAGAACGTGTTTTGAATGGAAACTTTATTACTCACGTGCATTCGGTTGTTTACGTTGCTTTGGGTGGTTTGCGGTTGTTTACGTTGCTTTGGGTGGTTTGCTTATTTATTTGGAGCTGAGTAACGTGGTACTCACGGTGGTGCATTTCCGCGTTATGGCTATCCGAAAAGTTTTGTTTGATTGGACGTCCTCCAAACCCTATTCTGAGCTTATTATCAGGCCATTTCTCACCACCCTGTATGATACTTAGTAGTAATCTGGGCGTCCGTGAAAAGATCATCATACAAATATGCAAATCATACAACTGCCACCATCTTACCTTAGTCAAAGATCGTGCCGAGAACCCGAGAAAATTCTGGTCATACGTCACTAAGCGGGCCGAAGGGTCCTGTAACTCGTCGACCAGTCTGGGTGACAATAGAAGGCAGCAAAAGGGAAGCTGCAGTTTTAAAGTTCACGCATAAGAAATCTTTCACGCAGGATCTTACAAACATACGATAGTTTGATTATCGCATGGAGGACACAGAAATAGGCATCCCTGGCTTTGAGAAGCAACTGTAAGACTTGAAAACAAATAAGTCGTCAGGTACAGAAGGAATCCCGATTCGGTGTTACAGAGGGTACTTTATGGCACTGGCTTCTTACTTTGCTTGAATTTATCGCGAATCTCTCGTCCAGCGTGAAGACCGAAGTATTGGAAAGAAGAGCAAGTGACTCCTACATATACGAAAGATAAAAGAATGGATCCGCGTAGTCACACACTAACGTCCTTAACATAGGATTGGTGCAGAATTCTCGAACACATTCAGGGTTAGAATATAATAAATTTCCTTGAGACGGAAACGCTTCTGTCCACGAATCAGCACGGATTAGAAAGCATCGATAGTGCAAAATTCAGCTAGATCTTCCTCACATGATACTTTACAATCCACGACTGGAAGGCAACTAGCTCTTTATACTCATGAAGTAATGAGTGCTGTCGACAGGGGATGTCAAACTGATTCCATATTTTTAGATTTCCAGAAGGCTTCCGACACCGTTCCTGACAAGCGTCTTCTAACCAAACTGCCTGACTATGGAATATCGCCTCAGTTGCGCAACTGGATTCGTGATTTCCTGTCAGAAAAGTCACACTTTGTAGTAATAGACGGTCGGCCATGTCTGATTGCCAAAAGTGAGGAACACCATATTGTGCACCAATCATAGCTAACTCCTTCACATCTGCATCCATCCAAGAGCAACTAATTGCCTTCCTGCGACATTCTGTGTCATCCAGTATCACTGGTGGACTAGCAGCAGCCGGTCTAGGGGACTATCGTTCAAAGCCTAGGCTGCTGTTAACATTACAACACAAACGGCTGCGGAGTAGCACTGCGTTCAGCGGTGAACTACGATTCTGCAGTAGCCTGGATGACCATCGTCGGTGAGTATATTGTGACGTGGGAAAAGGTCCCACACCACAAGTACCTTAGAGGAGAAGAATGGCGGTGTTACTTCTTGCGTGTGGGGAACCATTGTGGATGACTTCACATCACGGCTGCTAGTGATTGAGGAAATCTGACGGCCTCGTGTGACAGTTTCTTAGTGGCACAGGACAACACTCGCGTCCACGTACGGTACGTGGCTCTGTGTGATGAGGTACTCTAATGGCCAGCAAGATTTTCAGATCCGTCTCCCAGCGAGGTGGCGCAGTGGTTAGCATACCGCCCGCGTCCGGCCATCCTGATTTACGTTTTTGGTGATTTACCTAAATCGCTTCAGTCAGATGCCGGGATGGTCCGTTTGAAAGGGTACGACCGATTTCGTTTCCCTCCTTCTCTAATCCGAGCTTGTGCTCCGTCTCTAATGACCTCGTTGTCGACTGGATGTTAAACAATAATCTCCTCCTCATCTCTCACATCTGTCCCCCATCGAATGTGTGTGGGATTTCGTCGGATGTCAAGTACGTACTAGTGCCTGTCGCCGAGATATCAATCATCGTTTACCTTAGGAAAGCATAAACCAGCTGTATGACTCTTTTCAACGGCCCCAGTGCATGCATCCTGAGCAGAGCGGGTGCAACGCTTAATTGGTAAATGTGATCATACTGCTAAGTTCACTGCTACTTTTACACGATTTTGTAATCACTGAAATAACATCACATACCTTTCAACTTGTGATGTTTCATTTCATTTCCTCCTCCCCTCCAAGGTTTTGTTGTAAGGCAATGTACCAGGTGATCAAGAAGTCAGTATAAATTTGAAAACTGAATAATCACGTAATAATGTAGATAGAGAGGTACAAATTGACACACATGCTTGGAATGACATGCGGTTTTATTAGAACCAAAAAAATATAAAAGTTCAAAAATGTCGGACAGATGGCGCTTCATCTGATCAGAATAGCAATAGTTAGCATAACAACGTAAGACAAAGCAAAGATGATGTTCTTTACAGGAAATTCTCAATATGTCCACCATCATTCCTCAACAATAGCTCTGGTCGAGGAATAATGTTGTGAGCAGCACTGTAAAGCATGTCCAGAGTTATGGTGAGGCATTAGCGTCGGATGTTGTCTTTCAGCATCACTAGAGATGTCGCTCGATCACGATACACTTGTGACTTCAGGTAACCCCAAAGCCGATAATCGCACGGACTGAGGTCTGGGGACCTGGGAGGCCAAGCACGACCAAAGTGGCGGCTGAGCACACGATCATCACCAAACGACGCGCGCAAGAGGTCTTTCACGCATCTAACAATATGGGGTGGAGCGCCATCCTGCATAAACATTGTAAGTTCCAGCAGGTGTTTATCACCCATACCGTGACTCGTAGTGCAATCGAGTTTCCATGACAGTCCTAGGATCTTCGGTAGCCCAAATTCTGCAGTTGTGGGCGTTGACAGACCCTCGGAGCGTGAAATGAGCTTCGTCGGTCCACAACACGTTACTCAACCAACCGTCATCTTTCGCCATCTTTTGAAACGCCCAATCTGCAAATGCCCTCCACTTCACTAAATCGCCAGGTAACAGTTCATGATGCTTATGGATTCTGTACGGATAGCATCGGAGGGTACGCCTAAGTGCCAACCAAACAGTAGTGTACGGAATGCCGGTGCGATGTGCGACTGCACGAGCGCTGACTTCCCCGTGCATAGACGAACCAGCCTTAGTCTCCATTTCTTCCTGAACTGCCTCAGCAGCATTACGCCTTGTGCTCGGTCGGCCTCTACGGGTTCTATCGTCTAAACAACCCGTGACTTCGAACTTCGAAATCATTCTCGCCACAGCTGCATTTGTCAACGGACCTTTACCCGTTCGAATCCCCTTTCTATGGCGATAGGGTCGTAACGCTGAACTAGCACGTTGCCCATCCTGAT
This sequence comes from Schistocerca gregaria, assembly GCF_023897955.1. Lineage (NCBI taxonomy): Eukaryota > Metazoa > Arthropoda > Insecta > Orthoptera > Acrididae > Schistocerca > Schistocerca gregaria. The sequence goes on along the minus strand of NC_064921.1, from coordinate 105,150,643 downwards.
AATACAGCTCCACTAAAAGCGCCTTTTCCGGTGATGTCAACATGCTGCGACTGCTGGCGCATCTCTAATTACAGCTACTTTTATACACGATTGTCATGCGCAGTCACTGACGTTTTGCTGTCCAGCGCCATCTGTCGGACATTTTGTGAACTTTTTTTGTTCTAATGAAACCCCATGTCAATTTTTACCTCTCTATCTACATTTTTCCGTGGTTTATTACGCTTTAAAATTTATACTGACGTTTTGATCACCTGGTATTTCACATGGAAGGGTACTTCATTCATTCATTCGTCTATTTGGCAATGAAACACTGATTTGAAGACTAACGTGTTTTTTTTTTTTTTTAAGAGGAGAGGTCAGCTGCAGTGTAAATGACTGTGACAGCCACTACACTGAGGCAAGGGCCCGTTGACAACGTCTACCACGAACAAAGTAGCCGGGTGCGGACTCGGCGGGCCCTGCTGTGTTGTGGCGTGGCGTCAGCTGGCGGCACCGCCTGCCTGAGGCGTCGCTATTTCAGGAGGCCACAGCCCGCTCTGGAGCCGCTGGTGGAGAGGGCGGACCGCCGTCTCAGGCCAGGCCCAACTCGCCGCTCCTGCTGTCGCAACTCGAGGGTGCCGCTGTCTTCCTGGGCTGGGCCATTTTTATTTTTAACTCTGGAGGGCTGCAGCCTTGCAGCGCGCTGTCTGTGTGGCAACGGCACAGGGTGGGAAGGCAGGCGGGGGATATAAGAGTGCTTATCAAGAAGCACAGCCCGGCGCAAGCGCGCCTCTCGAAATCGCATGGTCTGCTGCGGGAAACGCTTCGGAAACCCAACAACGCAGGCGGTACACGCAGGGGGCACAGCGACCGTTGTAAATAATGTACAGGAGGCAGCCACAGCTCGCACATTATTTTATTATTTTCATCGCTTTCTTTGCTGCCGATCTAAGATCATAAAAATTCTCAAACTCCGACAGTAAATACATCTCTACATCTACATCTACATACATACTCCGCAATCCACCATACGGTGCGTGGCGGAGGGCCCCTCATACCACAACTAACATCTTCTCTCCCTGTTCCATTCCCAAACAGAACGAGGGAAAAATGACCGCCTATATGCCTCTGTACGAGCCCTAATCTCTGTTATCTTTGTGGTCTGAGCCCTAATCTCTCTTATCTTTGTGGTCTAATGTAAGTTGGCGGCAGTAAAATTGTACTGCAGTCAGCCTCAAATGCTGGTTCTCTAAATTTACTGAGTAGCGATTCACGAAAAGAACGCCTTCCTTTCCTCTAGAGTCTCCCACCCGAGTTCCTGAAGCATTTCCGTAACACTCGCGTGATGATCAAACCACCAGTAACAAATCTAGCAGCCCGCCTCTGAATTGCTTCTATGTCCTCCCTCGATCCGACCTGATAGGGATCCCAAACGCTCGAGCAGTCCTCAAAAATAGTTCGTATTAGTGAATTATAGCGTCTCCTTTACAGATGAACCACATCTTCCCAAAATTCTACCAATGAACTCAAGACGACTATCCGCCTTCCCCACAACTGCAAGTATATTTTTGTCCCACTTCATATCGCTCTGCAATGTTACGCCCAAATATTTAATCGACGTGACTGTGTCAAGCGATACACTACTAATAGAGTATTCAAACATTACGGGATTATTTTTCCTATTCATCTGCATTAATTTACATTTATCTACATTTAGAGTTAGCTGCCTTTCTTTACACCAATCACAAATCCTGTTCAAGTCATCTTGTATCCTCCTACAGTCACTCAACGACGGGGTACACCACAGCAACATCAGCAAACAAACAGCCGCACATTGCTATCCACCTATCCAAAAGACCATTTATGTAGATAGAAAACAACAGCGGACCTACCACACTTCCCTGGGGCACTCCATATGATACTCTCACCTCCGATGAACACATTATTTATGTTCAAGGTTATTTATGTTCAAGGCTACTATAGTTATTCATTCATTTTCAGAACTCTGTATCTTCCAAAGACAAAAAGAACAGCATGTCTATCTTTTCAGAGATGGTTGCGGGACTTGGGTTTTCGACACAGGATACCAAATTAAACACCTCTCAGCCGTCTAGTTTCCAAACTTATTTTATTTGGCTAGCAGAAAAATTGGCTCTGAGCACTATGGGACATAACATCTGAAGTCATCAGCCCCCTAGACTTAGAACTACTTAAACCTAACTAACCCAAGGACAACAAACACATCCATGCCAGAGGCAGGATTCGAACCTACGACCGCCGCAGCAGCGCAGTTCCGGTCTGAAGCGCCTAGAAACGCTTGGCCACGGCGGTCGGCTACTTGACTAGCAGTTTCGGCGATTTACCACGCCATCTTCAGGCCCCTGACCGACATGTAGGAAGATTCCACCTCGGTTATGATCAAAACAGGGGCCAGCAATACTGGTATTAGTAGATTTCTACTTGCTATAGTCGTACCTTCATCCATCATCTCCCGACTGAACAGAACCGAGGTGAAATATTCCTACACGTTGGTCAGGGGCCTGAAGATGGTGTAGTAAATCGCCGAAACTGGTAGCCAAATGAAATAAGTTTGGAAACTAGACGGTTGAAAGGCGTTTAATTTGAAACCCTCCAAAAAGAAGAACGACGCATCCCGAAGGTTGGCATCACACCGTGACCCAGAGGTCTCCAAACACGTCTTCGGTCTCGAATCTTATTGACTGCAGTAGAATTGTCTTCAGTGATGAGTCCTACTTCGAACTCAACGCCGACGACCAGCGAAGACGTTTCTGGAGGCGTCCTAAACAACGGTGTGATACCAACCTGAATGTTGGCCGCCACACTGCATTTCTTTTCACACCAGGACCCCCTGCGTTGTCATAAGCGGTACCCTCACAGCAAGGCGGTACATCGACGATATTCTACGCCTCGTTTTGTTGCCCTTCATGGCAAGCCATCCTGGCTTACATTTCAGCAAGGTGACACCCGTCGCACACTGCGAGAGATTTTACTGTTTGTGTTCGTGCCTGCCAGCAAGGTCACTGTGTCTCTCCCAACTGAGAACGCTTGGAGCATTATGGGCACCCCCCTTCAACCAGCTAAGGATTTTGATGTTCGTAGGTGGCAATTGGACAGAGTTTGGCGCGGTATCCTTCAGGATGACACCAATCAGTGTCAAACTGAATAACTGCTTCCATAAGAGCTAGAGATGGACCAACGCTTAGTGACTTGCTCAGTTTGTGAAGCTCTTTCTCTTCACTAAATCATCAAATTTTTCTGAAATATTTTTCATTTCTTTGTATGTCAATGTATGTCACATCTACTGAGTTCCGTCCCATTCATAAATTTCTTCGTGATGTGTGTGTGTGTGTTTTTGCCTTAGAGTGTATGTATACGATTGACTCTTGAATAGAACCGTAAACGCACCAAGCTTGCATTTTGAACTCTACAAATGTGTTATGAGTGCCCCCCCCCCTAACCCCCTCCCCCTCCGGGTTACACAACAGACTTCCAAACGATAGCCAAGTTCGTTACATATCTTGTGTAGCAGCATTCTGTCAATAGTCAACACAGGAGCATCGATACGTTCCCCGAGCTGTACAGTGGTCTTGGCGGTAGGTTCACGTAAATAGGGTTGTTAACGTATCCGCATGGAAACAAGGCATAGTAACAAGGCGTTACGTCAGGCGATCTGGGAGCTAAGAGCCAAGTACTCTTCACCACTACGCCTAATGCAGCGATGTGGAAGCTCGTCGTTTAGGTAGCGACGAACATCGATGCTCCTATGAGAGAGTGCCTCTTTCTTGTTGAAGATCTCGGAATCAGCAGACAGCTATTCAAACAACCACAGTTGCAACATGTCAAGGTTAGAGGAACCAGTCGCTATCTTCTCACAGAAGAAAACAGGCCAGTGCAGCTTCGACTGCGACGCTGCGCAAAGAACCATTAACGTCTGGTGAACCTCATTCACGCCCCACAATTCGAAGAAGTTTTTCCCTGCCCCACACTTTCACATTGTGGAGATTAACCTTTCCAGATAAATGGAAGAGTACTTTGTCCCTGAGTAGCAGCTTGTAGGCGAAATATTCAATTGCTCTCTTCTTACTTTGTCGCCATTTTGTCAAGGTTCAAATGGTTCAAATGGCACTGACCACTATGGGACTTAACATCTGAGGTCATCATTCCCCTAGAAATTAGAACTACTTAAACCTAGCTAACCTAAAGACATCACACACATCCATGCCCGAGGCAGGATTCGAACATGCTACGTTAACAGTCGCGCGGTTCCGGACTGACGCGCCTAGAACCGCTCGGCTACAGCGGCCGGCTTTTTGTCAAGGCCTAGCAATCGTAGCTCCAACTGCTGGGCAAAATGCAAACTCTGTGAGCTTCATGTATCAGTCATATTTGTACACCTAATTCTTGGGAAGATAGAGAACTTTGGAATCGAATGAATCATTGACAGTAGCCCTGTGATATGTCTGTTTGCATAGCCACCATCCACTGCAACTGTTATGTATCAACTACTACTACTTTTTCCCTCTTATGCTTGCTGGAGTTTCAAGAATATTGATTCACCAGTCGTGTTTTGCTATTTATTTATACTGCAACATCAGTCGTCTTTCTGGGATACATAATACGTCTCCACATTTTGACATTTATATTTTGAAAATAGTATTTCTTTATAAAATTGGCATACAATGTACCTGCTGTGTGTTTACCTCTTATTGACATGTAATCCACTGCTGAAATCCACTGCTTTTTCCTTCGTTGCTAGCGGAGGTTGAAGTCGAAGAAAACTTCTCAGCACACTCATTTTTCACTGTTTTTGTGTTTTATGAATCCATCTTGTGTTGAGCTGTATTTGTAGTTCATCGACTTTACCTCACTTCTGTAAGCTTCGCAACAGAATTAGTACTGTAGTTTCACATGTTCCGCGCTTAGAACAGTGTTTATTCTTTTTGCAAAAAAAAATCTATTCACAAGGAAGGCAATACTCACAACATACAGAGAAAACAAATCATAAACACATTGATGAGCGAGGAATACGTGAAACTGCAGAATTCTTTCTGTTGTGAAGTTTACGAACGCCGGGTGAAGTGGAAAAAAATACAAAAGCAGCGTACGGAAAAGCAGGTTCATAAAAACCAAGAAATGGCGGAAAGTGAATATGTAAGCAGGTTTCCTTGGACTTCAACCTCCGCTAAGAAAAAAGCAGTTGGCTTGAAATGCGCAAATAAGAGGCAAAAACACCGTAAGTACATTGTACGTAAATTTTATAAAGGAATACTGTTGTTAATCTATAACTACCAAACGTAGGAATATATTACGTATAACTTTATTCCGGAATGACCACTGAAGATTTTATGTGAGGCGTTTCGCGTTCCAATACCTCGCGTCACGCTCCGGAAGTGGTTATCTTTGGCCAGAGGGAGAGAGCGCGAGTCATGCACGGTCCGTGGAGACAGCTGGAAGCGATTGGGACGCTGAGACGATTTCGGAGGACGGAAGAACGAGGACGGCTTAACGGCGACAGAGAGTAACTTAACGGTAGGGTCGGCCTGTGTTGTGTCACGTGGGATCGTTCTGTGGATCCCGAAGTTCGTGGTTGATGTGTTGCCCAAGCGCAAGGGGTGGGCTTCGGTGGCGATTAGGCCGGTAAGAAATATGATTAAATAGTAGTCAAATTTCTTTGAAAAAGACCTTTGATGAGGCGCTAAAAAGGGATATTATTCTGTCTTCATATTTATCGTCAAATTTCAAGACGATGGATAACAACAACTTTCTGTTATGCGCTGCTATTGCTTGTACAATTGCATTTTGTGCGCATTTGGAAGAAAAGCGGCGGAAACAAGGAAACACTTGTGTGAAGCCATGGGTATTACGTCAAAATAATAAAAGCATCCAGCAACATTTGTTACGAGAGCATCAAGTTTTATATTGATTACTTACGAATGGATGAGAGTGCATTTCAGTATTTGCTTAGTAAGGTGGCTTCTCATATTACAGAACAGAATACTCACTTGAGAAATGCTATATGTGCAGAAGACAGGGTCATCGGGACCCAGCGATTTCTTGATTCAGGAGAGAGCTACCCCAGTTTACATTACAGCAATCGAATACCGCAGCGCACATTAACCAAAACAATTCCAGAAACGTGTGAAGCGATTTATAAAACTATAAAGGGGGAATATCTGAAGGTAAATAAATGATTAGTACACTGTATGGGCAATATTTTGCTATTTTATTTTTGGATGATTTAATTAATAGAATTAGTGTTCCAACAACTCTAAAATTAATAAAAAGTACGAAACAGTTAAAACGCTGTATAACTTGCGGCATACAGAGTACAAAAACATACAAAGTAAAAAGGAAATCTAAGAAAATTTTTGTTTAATTTTAGATTGTGACCACCTCCTCTATCCCGGCTTGCTGAAAAGCCGCTTGGATGTTTCTAGATGTAGAGGTGGATGGCCGTAGCTGTGATTGTGGTTATAAAGTTGCCTGCGGCATATACCACCTGCCCATCAGCACACAATCACAGCATGCATTTAGCCCCTTGCTCACCCCTCATCCCAGTCACACCAACTTTGAAGTAATGTTTACAAACATACTACAGAGACATCAAATAGCTGTAGCGATGCCATCTCTCCAAGAGGTTACATTTCACATTGCAGTGGACAGAAGACGAACGACTTTTACGATCAAATCTACGGCGAGGCTCTACATTTGATCATATTTCTTTGACGAAAGGTGGGATTTGACAGTTCTCTATCACGCTGTCAAATATCTTTGACATCAATATGTGACATATCAACTTTGCCAAAGAAATATGACAGTGAAAGCACCGTAAACGGATCAACGTGGAACCGTCTGGCCTTCAGGAAGTTAGTCTTAGTGGGAATCTTCCGTCACACATCGCCTTGGCGAGCTGTTCCATCTCACACACGCTGGAGGACGCCGGGCGCTGCGGACTTCTTCATTCCCGTAGTGACCAATATGTGCATTTTCCCGGGTGAGCAACTCTGAGAGCTTTTCTCGACGTTAATGCTTCGTGCTCACCGGGTAAACGGTGGTGACAACATCGCTGCGTACGTGTGCCTGTTTTAGTTCTGAGACCGCTTGGACTGCGTTCATTCCGCCCCATTTCGATTTGTGCTCGGAACAGTTAATTTTGTCTCATCGAGGATTCAATAGTAAAAGTATTAACAGTCAGATCGCGATCACTGCTCAGCCTTCCCGTCTTGAAGCGTGTTTAATTTTAGTGTACCTTTTCTTTAAGACCGCTGCTGTGCGGATAGTGTGCTTTTCTGACTGTGTCTCTTAAGGCGTGTTTCGTTAATGCTTTACCTCCTGAAGAAATTTACCTTCATGAGTTACATTTAATCACGCCGGATTACCAAATTATTGTCAGCAGCTGTTTGTCCTGTTTGCCGCCTTTAGGCGGTTCTGTACGAAGTATTTACTGGGCTCTTTTAAGGTGTTCGGGTGAATCACTGCACTATATTGCCTTGTCGGTTAACCAGTGTTCATGACTGTAAGTTCCATTAATACTTAACAATCTTCTCTTTTCTCTAGAGTATTTCCCGGTGTGTTTAAGTTTATCAAGCATATTGAGCTTTCCCTTCGTATAAATTAATCATCATTCGCATGATCTTTGACCGATGACCTCGCTGTCTGGTCTCCTCTCCCACAACAACCCTCGTATGATCTTTTTATTTGGTCGCCTGTCCGAACTTCTATGGGAAGGGCAATCATCTGGCCCCGGTGGACGTACGGTTCTAGGCGCTGCAGTCCGGAACCGCGGGACTGCTACGGTCGCAGGTTCGAATCCTGCCTCGAGCATGGATGTGTGTGATGTCCTTAGGTTAGTTAGGTTTAAGTAGTTCTAAGTTCTAGGGGACTGATGTCCTAAGATGTTAAGTCCCATAGTGCTCAGAGCCATTTTTTTGTTAAGTTTTGAAAAGGTTGCTCTACCTTCCTGGTTTTACGATATCTATTACAGTGTGTTGTCTTGTTGTACGAAAGAGTACAGTGTTAACCCTGTGACTGTGGACCTCATTTATGATTTATTACAGTAGTTCCCTTCTCATAAAATTTTTTAGTGTACTTCATTTGGTCGGTTCCACCACTGGGCTTATGGTGTGACTCGGTTATACATTTGGATGTGTATCAGCTTAACCGTTCTGGCCTGAAATTTAAAGAAAGTTGTCGAGGTTCTAGAGTTGTCCGTTCTTTAGTCACTTAACGGTAACTGGAATTTGCGACGGGAGCCGCAGTGTTAGTAATTATTCATGTGTGTGAAGATATGTTTGTGTCTATGTTCTAGAGAGGCCGAAACTCTGCCCTTCTGTGACCGGTTTGCTAGGTTTCCCGAATTTTCTGGAGATGGCTTGTTCGTGTTTGTTGTGTGTGTGATGCTTACCCTCCTGTTAAGACGCCCCTTTACTAGTAATTTTCTCTAACCAAAGCACGTGTTTAATAATTTGTTTAGACAAGTACTGATGTCTCTGAACAGTTTGTTCTAAAACCAGAATCAATACTTTCCAGTAACTTACCTTGAAGCAAACACTGACATCTGATAATTTGCTCAGACAAAAATTAACCTCTTTAAATAATTTGTTTTAAATTAAGAATTAATGTTGTTCTAATTTACCGTAAAGCAGGCATTTGCGTGACTCCTTAATAACTGACCCCAAACAGAGTTGATGTCCTTTTAAGTGTTTCAAAGGACAAATCAGTGTTTTGCATTAACTTGCCTGAATAAAATGTTTAAGAAATTGAATTAAAAATTGGATGGGTGACGAATGGTGTTCAATACTTTGTTGTCCCAGTCCTTCCGATTCCAAGGCAACCAGGCGCGGAGGCCATATACCATTTTATAAATTCTAAGCGAAACATGTTTGGTGAAAAAAAACTTATAAACCGCGGCAATCTTAAGAAGGAAAGAAACCAGTAATAATTATTAATGTCTCACACAGTTCTTTTCATTAAAAGCCTGGAGAAGAATACAACAAATGCTAAGTCCGAAATAAGGAATATTTCCCCTTGCACTACAATTATAGCTCTATATACGGTTAATATCAGCACAGGTAAAACAAGATAATGGAATGTAGTCGACTTAAATTAGCCAATTCCGAGAAAATTAGATTATGAAATGAGTTAGTAGATTCATTTTACTATTAGGCCAGCAAAGTAACTGACGGTGGTCGAAGTTCAGAGGATATACAAAGAGGTGAGAGAAGTCATGGGATAGCGATATGAACAGACACAACGGCGGTAGTATTGCGTACACAAGGTACAAAAAGGCGGTGCATTGGGGGAGCTGTCATGTGTACTCTGGTGATTCACGTGAAAAGGTTTTTGACGTGATTATGGGCACACGGAGGGAATTAGCAGACTTGGAACGCGGAATGGTAGTTGGAGCTAGACGCATAAGACATTCCATTTCGGAAATCGCGAAGGAATTCATTATTCCGAGATCCACAGTACTAAGAGAGTGCTGAGAATACCAAATTTCAGGCATTATGTCTCACCACGGACAACGCAGTGGCCGACGGCCTTCACTTAACGACCGAGTGCAGCGGCATTTGCGTTGAGTTGTCAGTGCTAATAGACAAGCAACAATGCGTGAAATAACCGCATAAATAAATGTGGGACGTACGACGAAACGTATCCGTTAGGATAGTGCGGCTAAATTTGGCGTTAATGGACTGTGGCAGCAGACGACCTAAGAGGGCGCCTTTGCTAACAGTATGAAATCAGCTGGAACAACCTTCCTGTGCTCGTAACCATATCGGTTGGACCATTGACGACAGGAAAACCGTGACCTGATCACATGAGTCGCTCTTTCACTTGGAAAGAGCTGAAGATAGGGTCAAAAATGGTTCAAATGGCTCTGAGCATTATGGGACTCAACTGCTTAGGTCATCAGTCCCCTAGAACTTAGAAGTACTTAAACCTAACTAACCTAAGGACATCACACACATCCATGCCCGAGGCAGGATTCTAACCTGCGACCGTAGCAGCGGCATGGTTCCGGACTGCGCGCCTAGAACCGCGAGACCACCGCGGCCGGCAAGAGATAGGGTCATATGAGTCCCGATTTCAGTTGTTACGACCTGATGGTACGGTTCGAATGTGGCGCGGACTCCACGAAGTCACGGACCCAGTTTGTCAACAAGGCACTGTGCAGGCTGGTGGTGGTTCCATAATCCTGTGGGCGGTGCTTTCACGGAATGGACTGGGTCCTCTGGTCCAACGGAACCGATAATTGACTGGAAATGGTTACCTTCGGCTATCTGGAGACCATTTGCAACCATTCACGGACTTCATGTTCCCAAACAACTATGGCTGACAATGCGGCATGTGATACGGCCACAATTGTTCGCGATTTGTGTGAAGGACATTCTGGACAGCTCCAGCGAATTATGTGGCCACTCATACCTCCCGAAATGAATGCTATCGAATACTTAGGTACATAACAGAGAAGTGAGTTCGTGCATAAAGTCTTGCACCGGCAACACTTACGCAATTATGGACGGCTATAGAAGCAGTATGGCTCAATACTTGTTCAGGATGGCTTCCAGCGACTTGTTGAGTCCACGTCACGCCGCGATGTGGAGCCACGCCCGCTCCAGTGCAGTGGCCAGTTGTGATAAGTTTCTCGGTTGAGGCTCCATGGCGCTTACTGCCCGGTCGAAGTGGTCCCACATATTCCCGACAGAGTTTAAATCCAAGGAGTTTGGTAGACAGGGGAGTACGGTCAAGTCTTCCTGGTGTTCTTCGAGTCACGTACGTACACTGCGAGCGGTGGCACACGTTGCATTGTCCTGCTGGTGGATGCCACCGTGCTGTTGAAAAACGTACTGCTTGCAGGGGTGGACATGCTCCGCAAGGACAGTTGCACACCTGTGTTTCATATGAAAAGGCCACCTGTCTCACCTCAGTGGACTCCATTTGCGTTATTGGCGAGGAAATACCAGCCACGGTCGCCTATGAGCAGCGCTCAGCATGGCAGTGTGCACCAGGCACCTGCTGCGGAGGCCCACACGTTGAGGAGACACTGTTGGTAGCGCCTTGGTTCACCTGTTGCTCAACAGTTGCTCGTCTGTTCGCCCGTACACATCTCCACAGACGTCGTTCACCTCTACCTCTACCGTCTATGGCCAGCAGTGCACCACAGCAGCCTTGGCTCCGGTTTTGAATAGTGCGATTTTGCCAAGCAAGATGTACCTTAACCACGGCGGCACGCGAACAGTTTACAGCCGTTTCGGAAATGCTCCCACCTTGGCCCACAAGCGACCTTTTGGACGTGAGATAAATCGCCGCGGTTCCACATTACGACAACTACTATATTGTCTGCAGTGTGCCCCCGAAACGCTTTGTGTACCATGCACTGGCAGTGCTGCCATCTGACATCTGTGAGTGGTTATTGTTCAGAGAAGGGATCATTGTTTTTAATATCAATGACAAAACAAAAGATGGTAGATGAAGTGGAATACGCATTTAAATAGCCCTAATAGAAAGCACTGAAGCTCAAGTAGTTGTAGGTACAGAGAGCTGGCTAAAGCCGAAATTTTTTCAAACGATCTAACAGTGTCCAGAAACGATAGATTTAATACAGTTGGTGGTGGAGTATTTATTGCTGTCAGAGGTAGTTTGCCTTGTAACGAAATTAAGGTAGATAGTTCGTGTGAAATAATATGGGTAGAGGTTATACCTGACAATCGGACTAAACTATTAATTGGATCGTTTTACCGACCCCCCGACTCAGAAGATATAGTTGCTGAACACTTCAAAGAAAACTTGAGTTTCATTTCAAATAAGTACCCCGCTCTTACATTATTGTCGGTGGTGACTTCAATCTACCCCCGATATGCTGGGAACATTATACGTTTAAAGCCGAGGGCAGGCATAAAACGTCATCCGAAATTGTACTGAATTCTTCCTCAGAAAATTATTTTGAACAATTAGTTCATGAGCTCACTCGAAGAGTAAATGGTTGCGAAAGCATACTTGACCTTTTAGCAACAAATAATCCTGCGCAAATAGTGAGTGTTGTGACGAATACAGGGATTAGCGACCACAAGGCAGTTGCTGCTGGGATGAATACCGTAACACCTACAACCATCAAAAAGAAACACAAAGTATATTTATTTCAAAAAAACTGATAAAAACGCTCTTAACGTCTTTTTTAGAGACAGTCTTCGCTCCTTCCGATCTGATAATGTAAGTGTAGAAAAGTTGTGGAATGTTTTCAAAGAGATAGTATCGACAGCAATTGAGAGATATACATCACATAAATTAATAAGTGATGGTACTGATCCCCCATGGTACACCAAACGAGTCAGATCGCTGTTGCACAAACAACGAAAAAAGTATGCCAAATTTAAAAGAACGCAAAATCCACAAGATTGGCATTGTTTTACAGAAGTTCGAAATATGGCACGTACTTCAATGCGGATGCTTTTAATAATTTCCACAACGAAATTCTGTCTAGAAATCTGGCAGAAAATCCAAAGAGATTCTGGTCATACATAAAGCGCACCAGTGGCAAGACGCAATCAATACCTTCACTGCGCGATAACAACGGTGCAGTCACTGATGACAGTGCCACTAAAGCAGAGTTATTAAACACGGTTTTCCGAAACTCCTTCACCAAAAAAGACGAAGTAAATATTCCTGAATTCCAATCAAGAACAACTGTAAAGCTGAGAAACATAGAACTAGATATCCTCGGTGTAACGAAGCAGCTTAAATCACTTAAGAAGGCAAGGCCTCCGGTCCAGATTGTATACCAGTCAGGTTCCTCTCAGAGTATGCTGATAAAATAGCTCCATATTTAGCAATTATATGCTACCAATCGCTCACAGAAAAAAGCCGTACCTAAAGACTGGAAAATTGCTCAAGTCACACCAACACTCAAAAAGGGAAATAGGAGTAATCCGCTGAATTACAAGCCTATATCACTTTCGTCGATTTGCAGTAGGGTCTTGGAAAACATTTGTATTCGAACATTGTGAAGTACTTGGAAGAAAACGATTTATTGACACACAGTCAGCACGGTTTCAGAAAATATCGTTCTTGTGAAACACAACTACCTCTTTATACTCAGCTTTCGACAGGGGATGTGAAATTGATTCCATATTTTTAGATTTCGAGAAGGCTTTTCACACCATTCCTCACAAGCGTCTTCTAACCAAACTGCATGCCTACGGAGTATCGCCTCAGTTGTGCGACTGGATTCGTGATTCCTGTCGAACAGCTAACCTGTAGACCCTGGAAGTTGCAAAATAGTGAAGTGCGCCAGATTGCCTGTGACTGTAGTTCTTCCATTAATTCCAGTCATTTGACAGTGTGCAAAAGTCATATATGGTATGTCATGTGAAAAAAAGCGCGTCTTGGTTCCAACGTTATAGATATTTTCGGAATCCATGCTGGTTAGTATGGAAGAATATATTCTAATCAAGAGACCTCATTACATTTGAGCTCAGAATATGTTCTAAGACTCTAGAAAAAATGGACGTCAAAGTTATTGGACGTTAAATTCGTGGCTCATTTCTTGCAAAGCGCTGTAGCCCGTGCTTGACCAACATATGATCGCATAGTAGTCTGACCTCATCTCTCTGTCATACACTGTATAGAACGAGCTACTGGCTTTTGTTTACTGTCTGTAAGTGAACAAGTTGCGAAGTTTTAATGGCTGCACTCTTAAGGGGCTTCAACTGGGCGCCGCACGCAACACCCACGTGAGGCAAGTATTACCTAACGACTGCACGTAACCTTACAAGTCCACACAGCCGACTTATAAGAGTGAATACGCAACTGCGAACTTAAGGCTTGTGGTTACGGGCAGGTGAGTATTTTCTATGTTGGTTTTCGCTCGGAAACTTAACTAAGTGGATTACCGGGATTCGTGCGTCAGAAATACCCTACAAGCCTCATCTCCAATCCTATTGCAATAAATCCCTCATGAAACCTTCACGGTGGCCGTCTATTATTATGTGTGTTTCCTGCAAGTGGTGCATACGAGAAGATTTGCGCAATTCCAATAACTTGAAATACTGGCTCTGCAAACTAAACTTGTGAAAGAGGAATGAATACAGTGACTCTTCGGCACAATTTCAATACGAAAGGCAATAGAAAAGTTCTGCAGACTAAAATTCAAGGTTCTTTATGTTAACAGAATAGTCTGTGTACGTCTGTCCTGCCCGTGCATATACTATGATAATACGGCGCAGTGCTATAGTAGTTTCGACGTCACTATCTATAGGGTATCCGTGGTCTAGGGGTACCGTATTTGATTCATAATCAAAACACCTTCGGTCCCGGGTTCGATCCCCGCCACTGCCTAAATTTTGATAAATAATCAGCATTGGCGCCGAAGACTTCCGGCATGAGAAGTCAGCCTCATTCTGTCAACGGCCTTTTCAAAGAGGGCGGGGGAACGGATAGAGGTTCAGGGCACTCTCTTGTCCTAGGGGTGGGAAATTGCCCCTAAAGGCGGAAGAATCAGCAATGATCAACGACATGAGGATGCAGAAGGCAATGGAAACCAATGCATTAAAAACACGTAACATGTGGCCTGTAGTTGAAGAAGTGTCATGATGTTCTCTCCATTGGCAAAAGATTCCAGAATAGTCCCCCATTCGGATCTCCGGGAGGGGACTGCCAAGGGGGAGGTTACCATGAGAAAAAGATTGAATAATCAACGAAAGGATAACGTTCTACGACTCGGGGCGTGGAATGTCAGAAGCTTGAACGTGGTAGGGAAACTAGAAAATCTGAAAAGGGAAATGCAAAGGCTCAATCTAGATATAGTAGGGGTCAGTGAAGTGAAGTGGAAGGAAGACAAGGATTTCTGGTCAGATGAGTATCGGATAATATCAACAGCAGCAGAAAATGGTATAACAGGTGTAGGATTCGTTATGAATAGGAAGGTAGGGCAGAGGGTGTGTTACTGTGAACAGTTCAGTGACCGGGTTGTTCTAATCAGAATCGACAGTAGACCAACACTGACAACGATAGTTCAGGTATACATGCCGACGTCGCAAGTTGAAGATGAACAGATAGAGAAAGTGTATGAGGATATTGAAAGGGTAATGCAGTGTGTAAAGGGGGACGAAAATCTAATAGTCATGGGCGACTGGAATGCTGTTGTAGGGGAAGGAGTAGAAGAAAAGGTTACAGGAGAAAATGGGGCTTGGGACAAAGAATGAAAGAGGAGAAAGACTAATTGAGTTCTGTAACAAGTTTCAGCTAGTAATAGCGAATACCCTGTTCAAGAATCACAAGAGGAGGAGGTATACTTGGAAAAGGCCGGGAGATACGGGAAGATTTCAATTAGATTACATCATGATCAGACAGAGATTCCGAAATCAGATACTGGATTGTAAGGCGTGCCCAGGAGCAGATATAGACTCAGATCACAATATAGTAGTGATGAAAAGTAGGCTGAAGTTCAAGACATTAGTCAGGATGAATCAATACGCTAAGAAGTGGGATACGGAAGTTCTAAGGAATGACGAGATACGTTTGAAGTTCTCTAACGCTATAGATACAGCAATAAGGAATAGCGCAGTAGGCAACACAGTTGGAGAGGAATGGACGTCTCTTAAAAGGGCCATCACAGAAGGTGGGAAGGAAAACATAGGTACAAAGAAGGTAGCTGCGAAGAAACCATGGGTAACAGAAGAAATTCTTCAGTTTATTGCTGAAAGGAGAAGTACAAACATGTTCCTGGAAAATCAGGAATACAGAAATACAAGTCGCAGGGAAGCTAAGACGAAATGGCTGCAGGAAAAATGTGAAGACATCGAAAAAGATATGATTGTCGGAAGGACATACTCAGCATACAGGAAAGTCAAAACAACCTTTGGTGGCATTAAAAGCAACGATGGTAACATTAAGAGTGCAACGGAAATTCCACTGTTAAATGCAGAGGAGAGAGCAGATAGGTGGAAAGAATACTTTGAAAGCCTCTATGAGGGTGAAGATTTGTCTGATGTGATAGAAGAAGAAACAGGAGTCGATATAGAAGAGATAGGGGATCCAGTATTAGAATCGAAATTTAAAAGAGCTTTGGAGGACTTACGGTCAAATAAGGCAGAAGGGATAGATAACATTCCATCAGAATTTCTAAAATCATTAGGGGAAGTGGCAACAAAACGACTATTCACGTTGGTGTGTAGAATATATGAGTCTGGCGACATACCATCTGACTTTCGGAAAAGCATCATCCACACAATTCCGAAGACGGCAAGAGCTGACAAGCGCGAGAATTATCGCACAACCAGCTTAACAGCTCATCCATCGAAGCTGCTTACAAGAATAATATACAGAAGAATGGAAAAGAAAAAAATTGAGAATGCGATAGGTGACGATCAGTTTGGCTTTAGGAAAAGTAAAGGCTCGAGAGAGGCAATTCTGACGTTACGGCTAATAATGGAAGCAAGGCTGAAGAAAAATCAAGACACGTTCATAGGATTTGTCGACCTGGAAAAAGCGTTCGACAATATAAAATGGTGCAAGCTGTTCAAGAGTCTGAAAAAAGTAGGGGTAAGCTATAGGGAGAGACGGGTCATATACAATATGTACAACAATCAAGAGGGAATAATAAGAGTGGACGATCAAGAACGAAGTGCTCGCATTAAGAAGTGTGTAAGACAAGGCTGTAGCCTTTCGCCCCTACTCTTCAATCTGTACATCGAGGAAGCAATGATGGAAATAAAAGAAAGGTTCAGGAGTGGAATTAAAATACAAGGTGAAAGGATATCAATGATATGATTCGCTGATGACATTGCTATCCTGATCTGCTGAACGGAATGAACAGTCTAATGAGTACACAGTATGGTTTGAGAGTAAATCGGAGAAAGACAAAGGTAATGAGAAGTAGTAGAAATGAGAAGAGCGAGAAACTTAACATCAGGATTGAGGGTCACGAAGTCAATGAAGTATAGGAATTCTGCTACCTAGGCAGTAAAATAACCAATGACGGACGGAGCAAGGCGGACATCAAAAGCAGACTCGCTATGGCAAAAAAGGCATCTGGCCAAGAGAAGTCTACTAATATCAAATACCGGCCTTAATTTGAGGAAGAAATTTCTGAGGATGTACGTCTGGAGTACAGCATTGTGTGGTAGTGAAACATGGACTGTGGGAAAACCGGAACCGAAGAGAATCGAAGCATTTGAGATGTGGTGTTATAGACGAATGTTGAAAATTAGGTGGACAGATAAGGTAAGGAATGAGGAGGTTCTACGCAGAATCGGAGAGGAAAAGAATATGTGGGCCGGCCACGGTAGTCTAGAGATTCTAGGCGCTCAGTCCGGAACCGCGCGACTGCTACGGCCGCAGGTTCGAATCCTGCCTCGGGGATTGATGTGTGTGATGTCCTTAGGTTAGTTAGGTTTAAGTAGTTCTAAGTTCTAGGGGACTGATGACCACAAATGTTAAGTCCCATAGTGCTCCGAGCCATTTGAACCATTTTTGAAGGAATATGTGGAAAACACTGATAAGGAGAAGGGACAGGATGATAGGACATCTGCTAAGACATGAGGGAATGACTTCCATGGACTAGAGGGAGCTGTAGAGGGCAAAAACTGTAGAGGAAGACAGAGATTGCAATAAGTCAAGGAAATAATTGAGGACGTAGGTTGCAAGTGCTACTCTGAGATGAAGAAGTTAGCACAGGAAAGGAATTCGTGGCGGGCAGCATCAAACCAGTCAGTAGACTGTAGACAAAAAAATAAAATAAATAAATAAATAAAAATCTATAGGTTACTATCAAGGTAAATCGCAGTGGGACAAAGAAGAGTGGCGACCAATTTTAGTTTAAGTTCAAAGCAGATCCTTGTGTCGGAGAAATGTGTACAATGCTTGTAAACGCTTTCCATATCACTATCAAACTCACAGGGGAAGAACTCTGCATCTGAGTACAGCAGATGACTGAGTGTATCCCAACGACTATATACAGGATGGCGTAAACGCTTACGGTTGAAAGTACACGACCCTAGAAGAAAAAAAGTCTCATTAAACATAGGGGCGAAAATGCATACCTTAAGAGCTAAGAACAATTTTTCATCTTCGATTCCGTGAAACAAATCTCTTCTACTACAAGTTCTCTGCTTTCCATATTTTGGGAAGTGGTAGTATAAACAAAAATAAGAAAAAAATTTCCAGCAACCATGTGCTCTAAAACGCATACCTTAAAAGTTTCGAGCACTTGATCATTAATAGAGTTGTGTTTCAAAGTAGCAAAGATGAACAAGTGCTCATAGCTCTGAAGGTATGCAGTTTCGACCCTATGTTTACTGAGACTTTTTTGCTTTTATTATCGAGTATTCTCAACTGTATGCGTTTACGCCATCAACTGTGATACACCCTGTATGATATACTGCCACGCAGACAATGAAATACTACCAACCTATGGATGCATATTTTTTTGGGCATGACAAACTGCGTGAAACAAGTCTTGTTGATTTTGAACGACTGCAAAATAACAGACCGCGAGTCACATTACAAGAAGGATATTTCAGCCTCCGTTATCACTTTGCAATCTACGACATTTGTAAGAGAAGTCAAAGAGTTTCAATGGATTTGTCGACAGAGAAATGCATTAGATAGTTTAAAATGGTACAATGTGTTCGAAATTCTCAGTAAAGTAGGAGTAAGCAATACGGCAATGTGGCTAAACTATACTACTACATAAAGACAAGTCGTAGTTTAACGTTGTTACCAAAAATGTCTTTAAGTTCTGGACCGATTTACTTCTGATTTTTAGATGATATTCTAATAAGCGTTTGGACGGGCATAGGCTACGAATGTGTTCAGTGTGTATGGTGTATGAATATGAGTACTATTTAAAAGGGAAGGATTTTTATTAAAAATCTCGGAACATTCCTGATCAGTTTACTTCAAATTTTTACACAGTACTCTAGTAAACAGACAGACATAGGCTACAGAGTTTTTTAATATATATATATATATATATATATATATATATATATATATATATATATATATATGAAGGCAAGCTGTAGTTTAACGTCGTTACAAGAAATATCGAAAAGATCGTGACCAATTCAATTCAAATTTTTACACGATGCTCTACCAAACATTCAGGCGGACGTAGGCTACATATTTTTAAATATATATGTTAAATAAAATATGTATTTAATAGGCAAAGAGGAAAGCTTTAGCAAAAAATCGTGAAAAGTTCTTCATCATTTTAATTCAAATTTTTACACGATGCTATGATAAACTTTCGGACATACACTGGCTGTATATTTTTAAATACATGTAATATATAAATATATATTTAATTTACAAATCAGATGCATTGTCAGCGAAAAAGTCTTACATGATTCTCTCATATACATTTTGAAGGACACAGGCATATATATATATATATATATATATATATATATATATATATATATATATATATAGTGACTAAAGCTGTATCGCTTGATATTTAGTTTTATATGTGACATGGCAGTTTGAGTGTTTTACTTCTCATGAAGGTACTCATACCAGCGCCTAAACCTAGGTAAAAAAACACGTTTTTGCGATCGAGGGCTGCTATTGCTATAATTTTACCTTGTAAACTGTCGGTGAGCACGCAGCCATGTTCCAAACTTTGTACATGTGTTTCCTTAATTTATATAGTGAAGTCCATTCATTAACGTTGTTACCAAAAAAATTCGGCAATTATTTGGAGGATTTACTTCAAGTTATTCTCGGTATTCTAATACAGGGTCAGAAAGACGTAGGTTACATATTTTCAGTAAGTATATGGTATATAAACATATATATAATACATAAAGGGGGAGAATTTTTAGAAGGGCTACATATATCTTTAATATATCTGCTGTATACAAGTACATATAATGCATCAAGAGGAAACGCTGTTAGCTAAAATCCGAAAAAGTTCTTGAGCAATTCACTTCAAATTTTTATGTAATATTCTAATACACGTTCAGACAGACATGGGCTACATATTTTTAATATACCTGTTACATAAATATCTATGTAATACACAAAATGGAAACGTAGTTAATAAATACCTGAAAAAGATTTTTTCTTATTTTTACACTATACTCCAATAAACTTTCAGACAGACATAGGATACATATTTTTTAAAATGTGTATGTAGTATATATATACGTCTGCATTACATAAAGGGCGAACGCAGATAGCAAACATCTCGAAAGCTACTGACTAATTTATTTCTGTGGTCTGTGCCACATCATCGCAAATGATGGCACGAGTGTCGAACATGTCATAGTTCAATTGTTGTCACGCTGTATGTAAGTGAATCGAACTGTGGGAAAACTGCAAAAGTAAGAGAATCAAAGCTTTTGAGGTCTCATGCTATCGACTGATGTTGAAAATTAGACTGCTAAGGTAAGGAATGAATAAACTTTCGGACAGACATAGGATACATTTTTTTAAAATGTGTATGTAGTGTGTATATATACATCTGCAATACATAAAGGGGAAACACTGTTAGCAAACATCTCGAAAGCTACTGACCAATTTATTTCTGTGGTCTGTGCCACCTCATCGCCAATGATGGCAGGCGTATCGAACGTGTCATAGTTCAATTATTGTCACGCTGTATGTAAGTGAATCAGACGGTGGGAAAACTGCAAAGGTAAGAGAATCGAAGCTTTTGAGGTCTCATGCTATAGACTGATGTTGAAAATTAGACAGGTACGGTAAGGAATTAGGAGGTTCTCCTCAGAATCGACGAGGAAAGGAATAGATGTGCAGAACGTTGACAATAGGAAGGGATAACATGTCAGGACATGTGTTAAAATATTGCGAAGTAACCTCCACGGCAGCAGAGGGAATTTTAGAGGCCAAAATCTGTCAGAAACTGTAGGGAAAGAGATAGATTAGAGTACATCCAGCAAGTAGTTGAGGACGTAGGGAGCGAATGCTTCACAACATGAAGTGGTTGGCACAGGTGAGGAAGTCACCGCTGACCGCATCACATGTCAGAAGATTTGTTACATAAAAAAATAAAAATTCAAAAATTAAACATCCAGAGTCACCTTTCCACAACGAGATACAAAAATATGTTAATACGTGTGCGGCAAAGATCTGGTTACGAAGTTGAAATGCTGACAATGTGATCAAGGTCAAACTGCAAAACTGCATTTGTCACTGCCGTGAAGCTACATCGGAAATGATGGAGCGTGTCCATGTGCTACCACCGTCGACCGTGCATCCTGTTGCATTCCGCTGAATTTGAATTATATGTATGTAAATCTTTTGTTAATAGTCAACAGTAAATATGAAAGTCAGTTTGGTAGCGTAATTAAATCACGCGATACAAAATTAAATTACAGTAAATTTATCTTTGTTATAGTCTAGGGGCCCTGGTGAGATGCGGCTCTTTAGGGAAACAGAGAGGACCACATAATACGCAATCCCAAGTCTCACAAAAATTGTATTCAGAAGTATTACAGTGTAAAAATGGAAATTTTTACGGAAAGGTCGTCAACTCCCGATAATGGCGTGATGGATGAACTTTCTTTTGGACAGGATGCGCTATTACAAATGGCTCCTCAGAACAGAGAATAGTCAATTCGAGCACCATATCATGTGTTTGCCGATCTTTGACCCAAGATACAAACGGATTCACGTAACCGTAATTTTAATATGCGTATTTTCAAAGGATCCGCAGATTTCAGCTCCGTTATATTACTATATTCTATTTATCACAAATAGCCCTGTATAAGACGTCTACAACATTGTTCTTACATGATCTTTCATAAAACTGTTTACACACGGACTGGGGGCCTATAAAGGAAACTGCAAAGTAACACCTTACGAGCAAAGTAACACCGGCTAGCCGCGCGGTCTAACGCGGGAAGACCTTCCGGTCCCCGGCACGAATCCGCCCGGCGGATTTGTGTCTAGGTCCGATGTGCCAGACAGCCTCTGGATGGTTTTTAAGGCGGTTTGTCATCTACCTCGGCGAATGAAGGCTGGTTACCCTTATTCCACCTTAGTTACACTATGTCGGCGATTGCTGCGCAAACAGTCTCCACGTACGCATACACTATAATTACTGCACCACGCAAACATTTGGGGTTACACTCGTCTGGTATGAGACGGGGCCGAACAGCAAAATAACCCTGGGTTCGGTGTGGCAGGACGCCTTTGTTAGTCTTTTTCAGCGCCACCAGCCACTATTACACTAATGTGTTTTATCAGTCTGTACTTGCCACGGTGCGTAGAATAGCTTCTGTGAAGCTTGGGGCGTAGGGGAAAGATATTTGCAGAAGTACAGCTGTGAAGACGAGGCGTAAGTCGTGTCTCTATAGCTTAGCTGGTCGCAAAAGTCCAGTTCCTGTTTGTTAAGTCACTTTGAAAACGTTACAGCGCGTTGGAAAACGATCAAAAATGTCGACACCGAACTGCCATTTTAAAGAGACACAGCGCTGCACGCCAAACCCACAGAGTAATAAAATAAGCAACACGGAGTCATAATGGCTGCTGTATGTCAGCGTAGTAAGCATTCCATAGGTCCATCTTCTCTCAATAGATGCAGCCTTCATGTACAATTTCTTTACAATAAGTAATTCTTCTAAAGAAATTCTGCATAGTCTCTGTAGACTTACAAGACCAAACATTTCTTATGTGACGCTCCCTTTTGGCATAGTCCAAAATACAATAGCCCTTTCTGGTTGCTCATCTAATTTGAGAACTGTGTTAATATCCCAGCCGTAAACGTCAAATTTTACAACGGCATTGCGTCCGTTCCGAGCACACTTATTCAGAGGATGACAAGATTTAGCGCAGCAGTAAATGGGGGGCGAGTAAAGTTATTTCTGGGAACTCGAGTTTACGTTAGGCGGAAGAGCTATTTGTTATTCTTAGTGAAATCCATGTGTCTGTCAGGCCAGACTTGCAGTCAGTCGTTTCGCGAACAGTGGGCGATGGATTTCTGAAAGAACTAGGAGATAATATTCCTACAGCTATCAGATAGCAACAGCCATTTTCTCAAATCGTAGCTCTTTCTTCTATTCAGTTATTAGCAACTCTTTTCGTAATTTTGGTACGTCATAGAGGAATCTTCGTCTGTCTTATTTCTGAATCCTTTAAAAATGGAAAGATAGCGAAAAACACAACTATCAAAACAAAAATTCGCAGAATATCTTATGATCCTCCCTCTCCCGCATAAAAACCTAATTTCCATATACATCAGTTTTGGACAGAAAGACTTGCCGTTACTGGAGAATCATGTCTGCTCGGGTATTGTGTACTAAATCAGAAGTTTTTGTGACTCATGATTGACTAACGAAATTGAAGAGAATAATAGAAAATGCAAACTTTAAATCGTTGAAACAAGAGAGAATAACGGACCGAAACTCCGGCGCCCAGCTCTGGAGAAGAGCCAGACGAGGTAACACTTCATTAACACGTTTAACGTACTGTATCGGGCGCTGAAAATAGGCCACCTACTGGCCGATTTCTACACTGGAGTGTAAGTTCAAAAGTCGTTACGTGACTCCAGATGGATAGCTTAATAAAAACATTTTTACGACACCTGGGGGAACATTTAACTTCAAAATTAGAACTGTTGATTCAGTTTAGTGAGAACGGCAATGAAGCACAGACACCTTATGGTAACAAGAGGATAAAAATTATGTAACTTGGCATAATTTGACAGGGTAAATAGAAATGAGGAATTAGAAGTTAGCGGCACCGTCTTGAGCAGCGTAACGTGGTTGTTACAAGTGTGTGACTTTGGCACGTGTACAGTTCGTTCGATAATTAGCTCTGCGTCGAAGAAGTAATGGCGAAAATAAAAGAGAGGCTCAAAAGTAGGATTAAAAATGGGGGTGAACGGACATCAATGATTATATCCGCTGTTAACTTTAGTATTCTCAGTGGAAGTGAAGAACAATTACAGTATCCACTGGATGAAAAGAACAGTCTAATGAAAACAGAAGATGATTTGAGAGTAAATCGAAGAAAGATGAAAGTAATGAGGAAAAGCAGAAAAGAGAACAGCGAGAACCTTAATATCAGAACTGGGGAAGTAGGCGAAGTTAAGAAATTCTGCTGTCTAGGCAGCAAAATAAAGCATGTAGGACGGAGCCAGGACGCAAACAGCAGACTGGCACTATCAAGGGTATTCGTGGCCAAGAGTAGGCTACCAGTATCAAACACAGGCCTTAATTTGAAGAAAAAATGTGTGAGAATACACATTTGTAGCACAGTATTGAAGTGAAGTGGGAAAAGAGTAAAAGGAGAGAATCGAAACGTTTGAGATGTGGCGCTATACAAGGATGTTGATGGTCAGGTGAACTGATAAGGAACGAGGTGATTAGCCGCAGAATCGACGAGGGAAGGAACACATGGAAAACACTGGCCAGAAGAAGGAACAGGATGATAGGACGTGTGCCAAGATGTCACGGGATACCTTCGATGGTACTAGAGCAAGCTGTAGATGGTAAATACTGTTGAGGAAGTCGGAGCCTTGGATACATCCAGCAAATAATTGAAGATATAGGGTGCAACTGCTACCTTAGATGAAGAGATTGACACAAGAGAGGAAGAGGAATTCGTATTGGGACATATCGGACTACTCAGAAGACTCAAGGCCATAGAAAACCTGTTTTGGTTGAGTCCTACATCTACATCTATACTCTTCAAGCCGCCTTTTGGTGCGAAAGCCGTGAACTCTATTCACGGGCCATGGCAGGCCCATCGGTATCGACGAATGTCATGACATCACATGTCTATGGCGTCATTGGATACAGTACTGACGGGTGTGATCAGCACACCGCTTTCCGGGCCGTTTTCAGTTTTCGTGACCAGGAGCCGCTACTGCTCGGTCAAGTGGCTCCTGACCTGTCCTGGCAAAGCTGAGTGAATCCCGTTCCACCCCTCCCATTAAGAAAAAATCCCTGGCTGTACCGGGAATCGAACCCATGTTGCCTGTGTGGCAGTCAGTCGCGCTGGCCTCTCATTGTCAGCTACGAACAAATTATAGTATGTGGCGAAGGATAAATTGTGTATGGCTGGCACTTCTTCCTTTTGTGTTCCATGCGACCTCGAACCTCTCTGCTTTTGCCTTTGTGGTCTTTCTGTGAGATATACGTAAGAGCAAACATTATACAATGAGGTGACGAAAGCCATGAAGGATCTCCTGATATACACTACTGGCGATTAAAATAGCTACACCACGAAGATAACGTGCTACAGACGCGAAATTTAACCGACAGGAAGAAGATTCTGTGATATGCAAATGATTAGCTTTTCAGAGCATTCACACAAGGTTGGCGCCGGTGGCTACACCTACAAAGTGCTAACACGAGGAAAATTTCCAACCGATTTCTCATACACAAACAGCAGTTGACCAGCGTTGACTGGTGAAACGTTGTTGTGATGTCTCGTGTAAGGAGGAGAAATGTGTACCATCACGTTTCCGACTTTGGTAAAGGTCGGATTGTAGCCTATCGCGATTGCGGGTTATCGTATCGCGACATAGTTACTCGCGTTGTTCGAGATCCAAAGACTGTTAGCAGAAATTGAATCGGTGGGTTCAGCAGGGTAATACGGAACGCCGTGCTGGATCCCAACGGCCTCGTATCACTAGCAGTCGAGATGACAGGCATCTTATCCACATGGCTGTAACGGGTCGCGCAGCCACGTCTCGATCCCTGAGTCAACAGATGGGAACGTTTGCAAGACAAGAACCTTCTGCACGAACAGTTCGACGATGTTTGCAGCAGCATGGACTATCAGCTCGGAGACCATGGCTGCGGTTATCCTTGACGCTGCATCACAGACAGGAGCGCCTGCGATGGTGTACTCAACGACGAACCTGGGTGCACGAATGGCAAAACGTCATTTGTTCGGATGAATCGAGGTTCTGTTTACAGCATCATGATGGTCGCAACTGTGTTTGGCGACAGCGCGGTGAACGCACATTGGAAGCGTGTATCCGTCATCGCCATACTGGCGTATCACCTGGCGTGATGGTATGGGGTGCCATTGGTGACACGTCTCGGTCACCTCTTGTTCGCACTGACGGCAGTTTGAACAGTGGACGTTACATTTCAGATGTGTTACGACCTGCGGATCTACCCTTCATTCGATCCCTGCGAAACCCTACATTTCAGCTACATTTCAGCAGGATAATGCACGACCACATGTTGCAGGTCCTGTACGGGCCTTTCTGGATACAGAAAATGTTCGACTGCTGCCCTGGCCAGCGCATTCTCCAGATCTCTCACCAATTGAAAACGTCTGGTCAATGGTGGCCGAGCAACTGGCGCGTCAGAATACGCCAGTCACTACTCTTGATGGAGTGTGGTATCGTGTTGAAGCTGCATGGGTAGCTGTACCTGTACACGCCATCCAAGCTCTGTTTGACTCAATGTCCAGGCTGCTATTACGGCCAGAGGTGGTTGTTCTGGGTACTGATTTCTCAGAATCTATGCACTAAAATTGCGTGAAAATGTAATCACATGTCAGTTCTAGTATATTTCTCCAATGATTAATCGTTTATGATCTGCATTTCTTCTTGGTGTAGTAATTTTAATGGCCAGTAGTATATGTACCATTCCATGTTTAAAGTCTGTTAACCCTTGTCGTGCAGTCGTTATCATGTCGGACACCTTTTCACATGAATCATTTAAGTACAAATGAAAGCTTCGCCATTCACTGCCCATTTATACCTTGTATACGTGATACTGCCGTCAGCCGTATATGTGCGTATCGCTATCCCATGACTACTGTGACTTTATAGCGGATTGGCCGGCCGTTTGGCTTAGCGGTTCTAGGCGCTTCAGTCGGGAACCGCGCTGCTGCTACGGTCGCAGGTTCGAATCCTGCCTCGGTCATGGATGTGTGTGATGTCCTTAGGTTGGTTAGGTTTAAGTAGTTCTAAGTTCTAGGGGACTGATGATCTCAGATGTTAAGTCCCATAGTGCTCAGAGCCACTCGAACCATTTTGTTTAGCGGATTCCTCATGGAACGTACACTTTCTAAATTTTAACAGTAATCCACCTCTTGATATACAGTATCCCTCTTCTGATCCTCGTCGAAAGTAGACTGAGAAACGTGTTTTGTGTTTGAGTCAATGAGCCACATGGGATTTTGAAACCTTTCAATATGATTATCATATTTCTAATGAGAAGAGAACATGAAGGATGAAGTCTGTATAAGACAGAGTTCCAAAGACAACAACTACGCTGCACTGCTTGTGAAGAGTAACTGTACCAGTAGTACCTGGTGACTTAGGATGTAATCATCTGATAGTGACGTTGCTGTGTTTGCTTTTTATCCCGAAGCACGGTGCAATGACGACACAGTATCTTACAGTAATACTGAATTCCACGCTTTTATTCTTACTTTCTCTTGATTTTAGGAACCTCGTAATAGTCGCAAAACTGAATATTAATTTCTTTTTATTTAGTGGGGATTACTTAAGAAAAATTACGCCTTCACCTGTAGGAATGTTCTTTTGAAATGGAACACGTAAATCACAGTGACGAAAGGACTGAGATGTGAATTAGTATTGTGCTGTTCTGTGAAGCCTGTGTTAATGCAAGAGAAACCGAGACATGATATCACAAACGCCAGCTGATGCGGATGAATGGACAGCAGAAACGTAAACTCTTTTGCTGTGGGTCCATCCGACATTTCCATCCTGGGAACTGCACGGATAGGTTGTCTGCTGCTGAAGGCAGCTATTACCTTTAACGGTGGCCCTCCGTTTGAAATTTCCAATGATTCAGTTGCATCAGGCATGTCGTAAGTACTTGCGAACACATAAGCCAGCAGTCCTCTATGCTTGGCAATGCTGAGCGAAATCTTTCAAGCAGGTTTCTCCTCTCTAGCAAAGGATAGGTAGCAACATCGACCCTCCACTCTAACCAAACGCCGTATAGCGGACAACTGTTAATTTTGTTTATACCAAGAAAAGGCAAGGAACCAAGAAGGGAGACGAGCCCGCTTTCGGACAGTTCCATTATGGTCTCCTAAATCCGTCACGCATGATTAGCTATCTGTTTCGACCTCGGGAGAAGTTGGAGAAGAGAGATCCTAACCTATAAACCCTACCCCACTCTGTTTAGAGATGGTTACCTAGGCATCAGTCATACACTATTTGATCAAAAGTATCCGGACACCTGGCTGAAAATGACTTACAAGTTCGTGGCGCCCTCCATCGGTAATGCTGGAATTTAATATGGTGTTGGCCCACCATTAGCCTTGATGACAGCTTACATTCTCGCAGGCATACGTTCAACCAGGTACTGGAAGGTTTCTTCGGGAATGGCAGCCCATTCTTCACGGAGTGCTACACTGAGAAGAGATATCGATGTCGGACGGTGAGGCCGGGCACGAAGTCGACGTTCCAAAACATCCCAAATGTGTTCAGTAGGATTCAGGTCAGGACTATGTGCAGACCAGTCCATTACCGGTATGTTACTGTCGCGTAACCACTCCGCCACAGGCCATGCATTATGAACAGGTGCTCGATCGTGTTGAAAGATGCAATCGCCATCCCCGAATTGCTCTTCAACAGTGGGAAGTAAGAAGGTGCTTAAAACATTAATGTAGGCCTGTGCTGTGATAGTGCCACGCAAAACAACAAGGGGTGCAAACCCCCTCCATGAAAAACACGACCACACCATAACACCACTGCCTTCGGATTTTACTGTTGTCACTACACGTGCCGGCAGATGATGTACACTGGGCATTCGCCATACCAACACCATATCATTCTGTTGTCTCATTATGTACCGTGATTCGTCACTCCACACAACGTTTTTCCACTATTCAATCGTCCAATGTTTACGCTCTTTACACCAAGCCAGGTGTCGTTTGGCATTTACCGGCGCGATGTGTGGCTTATGAGCAGCCGCTCGACCATGAAATCCAAGTTTTCTCATCTCCCGCCTAACTGTCATAGTTCCTGCAGTGGATCCCGATGCAATTTGGAATTCCTGTGTGATGGTTTGGATAGATGTCTGCCTATGACACATTACGACCCTCTTCAGCTGTCGGCGGTCTCTGTCAGCCAACAGACGAGGTCGGCCTGTACGCTTTTGTGCTGTGCGAGTCCCTTTTCTTTTCCACTCCACTATCACATCGGGAACAGTGGACCTAGGAATGTTTAGGAGTGTGGAAATCTCGCTTATAGTGACACCCAATTATCTAACCACGTTCGAATTCCGTTGAGTTCCGCGGAACGCCCCATTCTTCTCTCTCACGATGTCTAATGACGACTGACGTCCCTGATGTGGAGTACCTGGCAGTAGGTGGAAGCTCAATGCACCTAATATGAAAAACGTATGTTTTTGGGCGTGTCCGGATAATTTTGATGTCGTAGTTAGGTGTGCGAACCTGTGACAGTCGTTTTCTGATCATTGATGTAGAACTCCGCATTTACGCGTCTCGCCTCTCTTCAGTTAACACTCGTTGCTCTTTACCTGTCATAGGAAATGAAATGTTTGTGCAGTCGTCCTGCATTACCTATATCCTTCTTGTATAATTGCTTATGCTCAAGATATAAAATTCGTAATTACTGAACTTCAGTGTTGGTTCCTTGAGATTTTCGTTTTGATTAAGATTTCCTCTATCATCCGAATCCATTTTAGAATTGTCTACTACAGGAAACACAACAACCTCAGTTTTCAGCAAAACTTCCAGCAGATAGCTGTTGACCGCTCGCAACGGCTAGAGGTGACACATAGACCTTCCGGTCACAACAGTACATCTTCACTCGATTCGTAGACCGCTTCAGACCGCTTGTAACACCATCGCACAGTAAGATCTTAACAGCCATTCTGCTCACCTATATATTGCTTCTTGGAGGAACTGACAGATGAGTCGAAAAGCAGCATAATGACCATACTGTTTTTGTTTTTTTTTAAATTATAGGCAGTCGAAATTAATGGTCATTTTGCAGAAAACGCATTTAAATTTTCAAAGTAACACAGAACCTTAATATTTTATAGTCAAGAAATTAATGTAACACTATAACACTGTTTTTAATGTCCCCTTTAAACAGCATAAAAATGTGTTTCACAACTCTTCAGTTTGACACCTTATACTGAGCGTTTTCGACGGTTCTATAAGGCTCCAGGAACTGCTTGTGGATCATTAACATTGATAGCTGCATTACTGTTGGGGTGAGCACCAGGTTCGAGTTCAACTTTTGTTTATAAAATGTCTTTGAATTCGTCCTTACAGTGTGATATGATATTCTTGGAGAAATGTTCTAAACGTTTCCTTGTAATTCTTCTGGAGTCGCTTCATCGGGAAATCTTCTAATGGGAATATATGTCACACGAGTACATTCCCTGTAATGTCGATTTTTCAATATACTTTGATTCTTAATATAGAACTCAATGTGGTTGTTGTGAAGAAAAATTAAACCAGTCATGTGTTTTTACAAGAAATTCAACCTTTTCAGTACCACCCATCACAGCGGAATTAAAATTAGTCGTTGGTGTTGATTTTCTAATGTAATCAACCATGTCTGACAAAGAGGAGGCATAAGTTACTCTGAACTATCTTTTTTAAAAGTCCGAAGGCACAATCACAATCAAATTTTGTGTGGCATGCTGACATGAATGACACAACGATTTTCTGGTCTATCTTTTGGCAAATCCTCCATGCCAAATACTCCATCAAGATTTTTGTTTTGTTTTGTCCAACAGAGTTGTTGCCATGGATACATGTTGTTTCTTCTCCTGAAGTTATTTTGTAAATGACGATGAAAATGACTAATAAGGTTAGAATCTTTAACTGAACTGACACCCTCAGATAGTTTATTTGTGATTTCGTGTTTAACACCCAAAACATCAAATTTAAGCGGCACTAAAAAGTAGACAGGGCCCGGCCACAAAGGGTTGATTGGCATGTGCACTTGTTGTGACGTATCGAAACTATAAGGCAATGATGTCTTGCCAACACTTGCAGAGCGTTCTCTAGTTTTATTTATAGTACCGTTATAATACAGTCTGTCTTCAGAAAAAAAACTATAGTTGGGTACTCACTTTCTCAGTAATGTCCAATTTTGTCTCCTCAAGAACGAACGCATTTCTGACTAGACGTAAAATGTTTGAACCTAAAGCACATAAATCTTTTCTGGTTTCATAACCATTATATCAGGGCAATGTTCCCCCAAAACGGTCGAAAATTTGTTTGGATGTACAGATTTTTGCAGCCTGTCATCTGTAAATGACGATTTGTAAGTTTCATGGATTTTGAGTCAATAGAAGGCAGTAGTTGTAAAGTGTTCTAAATACTATGTTGCTTCTGCTAGGCAATATAATAGCGTGCTGTTCTGCGTAATAACTTAGAAATTTTACTATAAACTCAGTGACTCAAAAAGTTGTTACAGTCTTTCTCAGTTTCCTTGTATTTCCATGCATTTTTGCGATCAATCCCGTAGTATTACACACTTTAGGTAGATGATTCAGCTCTTTAATTTTGAACTGTTGACTAAACGCATAGGTTGTTTAGCAGACCTACCTTTTAACATGTACTGTGTTCATGCGCTTTTCGTTTCTATGCTTTTTTTTCCCTTCGAACTAGATGTTAATGTAGAACCCGAGATGTGACAGCGAATTTGACCTAAAATCACTTGACCTAATGTATTAACAACTTCGTAGAAAATTCACCACACAGCTATGATCGTTTCAGACATCAAAACTGTCAACTACATCAACATAGTTTTCATATGCGACCAAGTTTTTCTCACATCATTCTCACATCTGCCTCCTGAACATCATGACTTTCTTCTATTTCAACGATAACTTTGTCAAGATTAACAAGATTGTCGGATTTACTTACTGAAAGTTCATCCACATTTGCATCGTTTCTTTAACAAAGAAGCTTCTGAAAGGTCAACTGATCCGTCTTGTTCAGTTAGGACTACATCTTCACTTGATTCGTCACTGCCTAAACATCTTTCCGAAAAATAATCTGCAGTACATTATAATCTTCATCACTAGCGTTATTGTAATTATCGAGACCTATCTTCTTTAATTATTTAATCACACACAAGTTTCCACACACAGTTTATTCTTCTCCTGGAACGCACTAAAATGTCCAGTGTCTTTCGGTAAACAGGAGAAAAATAAACTGCTGATGGAAACCAGTGGCCGAAACTGTCATCCACAAAGGAACAGGACATCACATTCATAGGATACAAGGCTTATCAACGCAGCAGCTATCTCAGTCGTCTACACTGGCGATAGGGGCAATCAGCAGCGATCACTGAAGAACAAACAACATGGCGATACATTCTGCTTTGGTCCGTCAATGTACAAAGTCACGTTTGCTGTTGACTGGATGGCCTAGTGGCAGTCGCAGGCACCCATAACTTCATCAGTAGTGTTGTTGGATGGCTTTAGCAGATGCGGGTTCCTATCCTTCATTTGTTCCGTTCCTGAAAACTTGCTCTACAATCCCTCAAAATTCGTCACAACATTTCTGCGACACCCTGTATTTTTTACTACACATTGTTAAGCAAAGGTGGACCACAGAATGGTCATAGGAAAGCTGGACAGGAGCAGAAATGATTAGCGAACCAGTTAACACAGTGAGCAGATTTACCTAACTTGTATTTCTTCAAGTATACGAAGTCGCACTACAGATAATGCACCAAGAAAGAAATCCAGCCACCAGTGTCAACAAGGATGAGGCTCCCTGAGCTAAAGTATGAATGATGGTGTCAGAGTTGTGACGTCACATAGCGAAGAGGCTCCAGCCACCCCATATCCCAGCAGCAGAGGGCGCTCGTGGTACAGAGCTGTCGAAGGCATTGCTCAGCAGGTGTGCACCAATGGGTCTGCCGGATCCCATACTACTGTTGTCGGAAACTTGCCAACACTGAGGTGGCACTGATAGGTGATACCATAATTAATAACTACCTTGGTGTACAACGAGCTGTATATGTACAAAACGGTTGGGCTGTGAATGGTGTTAAGCACAAGCATGTAATTGCTAGATAATAATGTGTGTCCTTCTGTCCTGGTGATAAGGCACAGTAAAGTCTGTCGTATTTGATATGTACTGACTTTGCGTAATGTTTGCCGTAATAACGATTTGAGTTCCACTCCTCTTCCTCACATACATTTTTTTGCAAAATATCACATCTGAAACTGCTGAAACTGATTATAAATAATTTTTGCGATCTTGCTGTAACACCCCTAGAAACCCGAAAACCCAAGTAAGAATGTCATGAATAATTTAAAGTAGGGGACAGCGTTATCCTGACAGGTACGACAACTTTGACAATAATATAACACCTTAAAGTTTTGATGAATACCAATTTCAATAATTACTGAGTATTTCATGATACAAAGGCAGAAAGAAAGAAAGGTTGTTTTTAATTAGCTATCAAACATCTCAGTAATAACTGCAAATCGGTACGACGATTAATATGTAATATATGAGTAATATGTCGGTCAGAGATAACATTTATTGTGAAAGAAAGTTGTAAACGCGTGAGAGAGCACCGTTTATTATATTTCTACAAACGGAACGCTACTAGATTGTTTCTATTCAAAGAAGTACTATTGCGTGATAGAGATATGCGGACTTTGTTCTCAGTTATTCTGACTTGAGAGCTTGAACTGAAGTGATATTCTGATAGTGTACGATGAGTTAATGAACTTTAATTATTGGAGATATCGTTGGACTCAACCTTCATCAAAGTGAACAGTT
Organism: Schistocerca gregaria; assembly: GCF_023897955.1. Classification (NCBI taxonomy): domain Eukaryota; kingdom Metazoa; phylum Arthropoda; class Insecta; order Orthoptera; family Acrididae; genus Schistocerca; species Schistocerca gregaria. The sequence goes on along the minus strand of NC_064921.1, from coordinate 105,116,947 downwards.
ACAACGAAGAATGGACATAGTATCGAAGACTGCAATACCTGATTAGCCTAGAGCGGGAAACATTAGTACGACCACACGAAGATAATACAAATACGCCGATTGTAAAAGTTGTCGTAATTGTCACGATCACCGAACTGAAAAGAATCGTAATTGATCTGATCCATCGGTGTGCGTGTGGTGTGATGATTATAAAATAACTGCTAAGAAGGAACAATAAAAATTGTTCGTCAGTAATGGAACTCTCACGTGTTGTCTCCATCATTAATTGAACTGTGGGATAGTTTATGATCAAAATTAATTAACTGTGAAGATATCAATTGAAAGAGTGACTTGATTAACATTGAGCATTAAAAGGAGTGTTTTTGCCGAAGTAATATTACGACGCACAAAAGCAAGATAGCGTTATAGAATATCTCTGGATTTGCGTCGTGCCGTAGTGACCAATTGTGCCTAGCAACGTAACAACAACTACTGATACTGAACCGCAAATGAATTTTTCCTTTCTTCAGTGGTGTGAAACGACGCCGGTGATGAATGATTCACTGAATACTGCAATAACTAACTAACCGCGCATAGCAAATCATCATAAAACCATAACAGACAATTAAAATCAGAAGTTCGCATCGCCGAGAAGACTGTGCGGACTCGCAAATGGACTTTCAACAATACGCGAGGAACAATTTTCTTTAGAGATTATCAAGTGCTGTTCCACGTTATCCGACGGGGACAACCATCACTGAGCGTCGCGTCTCCATTCCACCGACCGAGGTGTAGCAGCAGTGGCTCCACATCGACAGCGACAACAAAAGGGGAAAGGGGACGTCACATAGCCTAATAAAGGATTAGTTATAAAAACCCACAACTTTTAATTAGGATATTCATTTTACTAGCCCACTTCGGGTTTTCAGTAGGCTGCAATGACGTGCTTTGAGTGTGATGCCAAAAGCAGTTTCTGGAGCACTCTCGTATCTTCTACGCGTATTTCCTGCGAGGGCCTGTGGCAGAACTCGTCGTCATCTGGCAGGAAATCGGAACCTGTCCACGGTCACACTTGGTTCCGCTTTTGTCAAAGCGAGTGCGTTGCATACGATCTATTCTTGCGGGGAAACAGTAAACACGTCCTGCGGTCTCATCTTTCACTCGATAATTTAAAATTAGTCCCAGCGCCTGCTATTTATTTGAGCGCCGTGGAGAGTAGAGTGTGACCGCCGAAGAGAAACAAACTTTGCGCAAAGCACGCGACGTCTCGCAGCTGGTCGCGCGCGCTGCAACAAAGCCTACGCTCTGACGCACTCGTCTGCTCAAACAAATTACGCGCGGAAACAGCGCCTCCTCTCGCGGCTGTGCTCGGCTCGGCCCGTGTGGCGCCGGGCGCGCTGTTTCCTGTCTGCCGAGGAATCGTCGCGTCCCGCCTTGCAGCTCGGCTGTGATAGTTGGGGTGGCGGGCACAGGGGAACCAACCACTACGCGTCCCTATGATTTGTCTGGCGGCGCGGTGCTGCACCAGATGGCGGGCGGCAACCTGCCAGCTAGAGATGGGCAAACTCGTTCATCCTTAGGAAGTAGTTCACTGCTGATCGTTCTTTTTTGGGAAGCGTTCATTTGTACTCGTTCACCGCTCATTTGTGCATGGTATATGGTTCTTATGAAAAACTGGAAACTAGTAGCGCAGGTGACTGAAGAATGGAGGGCACCAAGAGGGGGCACTTGCCTCCCCCCCCCCCCCCCCTGGAGTATAGAGTTTTTATTCATTACAGAATTCCTACACACTTATAGAATTTCTGTGATTCTGCAGAGCCTCTCGTTTAGCCAACCGTAGCCTTGTGTGGCTGATCGGAGGGAAATAATATGGGGTGGCTTACAGAAAACCGGCCCCGAGTACAGACTGCTCGCCAATTACGGACGATGTGTTACCTGTTACGAGGAGATACAACAAACAGACATACATGTAATAATTAGGCAGTGAAGAAATAACAAGCTAATGCAAGCAACAACTGCGAAACAATGAATGACGATGTGTAGAGAGCTGGAGAAGAGAACATGAAAATCTAACGCGAAGCGCATGGGCTATATAGTTCATGTAGTCTTGTTAACCTGTTGGTGGCTCTTTCCCAACTTTATAGACCACAAATGTCTTGTATAAAATTCTTCGTTTCGACTTGCACTACATAGGTATGTAACGTTGTAAACAATAATCGTTTACACCCTATATATACTTCACGTTGAAGCAGGCAAAAAGGAATACAGACGTCTCAAAAATGAGATAGACAGGAAGTGCAAAATGGCTAAGCAGAGATGGCTAGAGGACAAATGTAAGGATGTAGAAGCTTATCTCACTAGGGGGAAGATAGATACTGCCTACAGGAAAATTAAAGAGACCTTTGGAGAGAAGAGAACCACGTGTATGAATATCAAGAGCTCAGATGGCAACCCAGTTCTAAGCAAAGGAGGGAAGGCAGAAAGGTGGAAGGAGTATATAGAAGGTCTATACAAGGGCGATGTACTTGAGGACAATATTATGGAAATGGAAGAGGATGTAGATGAAGATGAAATGGGAGATAAGATACTGCGTGAAGAGTTTGACAGAGCACTGAAAGACCTGAGTCGAAACAAGGACCCCGGAGTAGACAACATTCCATTAGAACTACTGACGGCCTTGGGAGAGGCAGTCATGACAAAACCCTACCATCTGGTGAGCAAGATGTATGAGACAGGCGAAATACCCTCAGACTTCAAGAAGAATATAATAATTCCAATCCCAAAGAAAGCAGGTGATGACAGATGTGAAAATTACCGAACTATCAGTTTAATAAGTCACAGCTGCAAAATACTAACGCGAATTCTTTACAGACGAATGGAAGAACTGGTAGATGCGGACCTCGGGGAGGATCAGTTTGGATTCCGTAGAAATGTTGGAACACGTGAGGCAATACTGACCCTACGACTTATCTTAAAAGAAAGATTAAGAAAAGGCAAACCTACGTTTCTAGCATTTGTAGACTCGGAGAAAGCTTTTGACAATGTTGACTGGAAGACTCTCTTTCAAATTCTGAAGGTGACAGGGGTAAAGTACAGGGAGCGAAAGGCTATTTACAATTTGTACAGAAACCAGATGGCAATTATTAGAGTAGAGGAGCATGAAAGGGAAGCAGTGGTTGGGAAAGGAGTGAGACAGGGTTGTAGCCTCTCCCCGATGTTATTCAATCTGTATATTGAGCAAGCAGTAAAGGAAACAAAAGAAACATTTGGAGTAGGTATTAAAATTCATGGAGAAGAAGTAAAAACTTTGAGGTTCGCCGATGACATTATAATTCTGTCAGAGACGGCAAAGGACTTGGAAGAGCAGTTGAACGGAATGGACAGTGTCTTGAAAGGAGGGTATAAGATGAACATCAACAAAAGCAAAACGAGGATAATGGAATGTAGTAAAATTAAATCTGGTGATGCTGCGGGAATTAGATTAGGAAATGAGACACTTAAAGTAGTAAAGGAGTTTTACTATTTAGGAAGTAAAGTAACTGATGATGGTCGAAGTAGAGAGGATATAAAATGTAGACTGGCAATGGCAAGGAAAGCGTTTCTGAAGAAGAGAAATTTGTTAACATCGAATTTAGATTTATGTATCAGGAAGTCGTTTCTGAAAGTATTTGTTTGGAGTGTAGCCATGTATGGAAGTGAAACATGGACGATAACTAGTTTGGACAAGAGGAGAATAGAAGCTTTCGAAATGTGGTGCTACAGAAGAATGCTGAAGATAAGGTGGATAGATCACGTAACTAATGAGGAGATATTGAATAGGATTGGGGAGAAGAGAAGTTTGTGGCACAACTTGACTAGAAGAAGGGATCGGTTGGTAGGACATGTTTTGAGGCATCAAGGGATCACAAATTTAGCAATGGAGGGCAGCGTGGAGGGTAAAAATCGTAGAGGGAGACCAAGAGATGAATACACTAAGCAGATTCAGAAGGATGTAGGTTGCAGTAGGTACTGGGAGATGAAGAACTTGCACAGGATAGAGTAGCATGGAGAGCTGCAACAAACCAATCTCAGGACTGAAGACAACAACAACAACAACAACGTTGTCTCTGAGTTCGTAGGCGTAGAGACTTCATAGAAGCATAAAATAAAATGTGGTTTTCTCATACTTGCGTCACACACGTAATGAAAATTAGGTTTTTATGTTGCATTATTAAAGTTAATGCAGAAATAATAATAATAATAATTAAGTTCCCAGTAATAAAGTTGTGAACAACCAAACTTAAAAAAATTAGAGCCTTCCTAAATGTAATGTTTTGTATATGAAAGATACACGAAAATCGTTTGATATGAATTTTCTTACACTAAAAATTAAGCAAACTATTGGAAGTCAGCTGCTAAATCAAGTCGATGAAACTAAAAAATATATGAATAACAAAAAATCTTGCCTTGTTATAAGTATGTCTTCTGCTGTTCATCGATAAAATGAAGTGAGCCGATATGCCCTTTTGTTACCTGAAAAGACGTACCTATTACATACAACGTAATTTATATGTAATTTACGTAACTATGCAATACGTTTTGATTACCGGACGTGGACGCTGAATAGTCAGAACCAAGTGCAAGAACAGTTTGGAACACATGTCAAAGACGCGAGCGCAGTGAATGGAACGAACAACTGGATACTGAACTAACTAGGAGCAGTAGGCAGTGGAACTGAGACAGGTGGTCATGCGAAGAACGAGTGCGGCCGAGGGAGACCGAGACTGAAACGACCACGGGACCGAGGCTGGAACGAGAACTGCCGAAGTGACCGCCGATACGGAGGTGAACTAGTGAACTATGAAACGATTGTTCCTCGTCCCCGGGAACTATAAGCAGACCGCCGCGATCGAAGTGAACTACGAACCGATCGTCCCTCGTTCCCGGGAACTATAAGCAGACCGCCGCGACCGAAGTGAACTATGAACCGATCGTTCCTTGGAATTCTTTCCTCGGTCCTTTCGTTCATCTTGCTGAACAGTTATTTTGCATTCGTTCGTTCGCAAACTACCCATCTCTACTGCCAGCCCGGCAGCATTCTCGCTCACAGTAAAGAGACTTCTACACGAGTGACTTTCTTGACTCACAAGTGGAGGCCAAGACATTCGGATTACGGATTTTCTACAAACTTTGTACCGTAGTTGTTGTTTCCGTGAATGTGGAACAACAAATAACAACAGCCGTGATTAAAAAACAAGTTCGTACCTCAAAAAGACAACAGCCGAAAACAGGATAATATGCTACTGGCCATTAAAATTGCTACACCAAGAAGAAATGCGGGTGATAAACGGGTATTCATTCGACAAATATATTATACTACAACTGACATGTGATTACATTTTCACGCAATTTGGGTGTATAGATCCTGAGAAATCAGTACCCTGAACAACAACCGCTGGCCGTTATAACGGCCTTGATACGCCTGGGCATTGAGTCAAACAGAGCTTGGATAGCGTGTACAGGTACAGCTGCCCATGCAGCTTCAACACGATACCACAGTTCATCAAGAGTAGTGACTGGCGTTTTGTGACGAGCCAGTTGCTCGGACACCACTGACCAGACGTTTTCAATTGGTGAGAAATTTGATCTGTACCCGTGGTCTAGGGGTAGCATCTTTGATTCATAATCAAAGCGTCTTCGGTCCTGGGTTCGATCCCCGCCACTGCCTAACTTTTTGATAAATAATCAGCATTGGCGGCCGAAGACTTCCGGCATAAGAAGTCAGCCTCATTCTGCCAACGGCCTTGTCAAAGAGGGCGGAGGAGCGGATAGACGTTCAGGGCACTCTCTTGTCCTAGGGGTGGGAAATTGCCAATAAAGGCGGAAGAATCAGCAATGATCAACGACATGAGGATGCAGAAGGCAATGGAAGCCATTGCATTAAAGGCACGTAACGTGTATTCACAGGACATGTGGCCTGTAGTTGAAGAAGTGTCATGATGATCTCTCCATTGGCAAAAGATTCCAGAATACTCCCCCATTCGGATCTCCGGGAGGGGACTGCCAAGCGGGAGGTTACCATGAGAAAAAGATTGAATAATCAACGAAAGGATAATGTTCTACGAGTCGGGGCGTGGAATGTCAGAAGCTTGAACGTGGTAGGGAAACTAGAAAATTTGAAAAGGGAAATGCAAAGGCTCAATCTAGATATAGTAGGGGTCAGTGAAGTGAAGTGGAAGGAAGACAAGGATTTCTGGTCAGATGAGTATCGGGTAATATCAACAGCAGCAGAAAATGGTATACCAGGTACAGGATCCGTTATCAGTAGGAAGGTAGAGCAGAGGGTCTGTTACTGTGAACAATTCAGTGACCGGGTTGTTCTAATCAGAATCGACAGCAGACCAACACCGACAATGATAGTTCAGGTATACATGCCGACGTCGCAAGCTGAAGATGAACAGATAGAGAAAGTGTATGAGGATATTGAGAGGGTAATGAAGTGTGTAAAGGGGGACGAAAATCTATTAGTCATGGGCGACTGGAATGCAGTTGCAGGGGAAGGAGTAGAAGAAAAGGTTACAGGAGAATATGTGGCTTGGGACAAGGAATGAAAGAGGAGAAAGACTAATTGAGTTCTGTAACAAGTTTCAGCTAGTAATAGCGAATACCCTGTTAAAGAATCACAAGAGGAGGAGGTATACTTGGAAAAGGCCGGGAGATACGGGAAGATTTCAATTAGATTACATCATGGTCAGACAGAGATTCCGAAATCAGATACTGGATTTTAAGGCTTACCCAGGAGCAGATATAGACTCAGATCACAATATAGTAATGATGAAGAGTAGGTTGAAGTTCAAGACATTAGTCAGGAAGAATCAATACGCTAAGAAGTGGGATACGGAAGTTCTAAGGAATGACGAGATACGTTTGAAGTTCTCTAACGCTATAGACACAGCAATAAAGAATAGCGCAGTAGGCAACACAGTTGAAGAGGAATGGACGTCTCTAAAAAGGGCCATCACAAAAGTTGGGAAGGAAAACATAGGTACAAAGAAGGTCGCTGCGAAGAAACCTTGGGTAACAGAAGAAATATTTCAGTTGATTCATGAAAGGAGGAAGTACAAACATGTTCCGGGAAAATCAGGAATACAGAAATACAAGTCGCTGAGGAATGAAATAAATAGGAAGTGCAGGGAAGCTAAGACGAAATGGCTGCGGGAAAAATGTGAAGACATCGAAAAAGATATGATTGTTGGAAGGACAGACTCAGCATACAGGAAAGTCAAAACAACCTTTGGTGACATTAAAAGCAACGGTGGTAACATTAAGAGTGCAACGGGAATTCCACTGTTAAATGCAGAGGAGAGAGCAGATAGGTGGAAAGAATACATTGAAAGCCTCTATGAGGGTGAAGATTTGTCTGATGTGATAGAAGAAGAAACAGGAGTCGATTTAGAAGAGATAGGGGATCCAGTATTAGAATCGGAATTTAAAAGAGCTTTGGAGTACTTACGGTCAAATAAGGCAGAAGGGGTAGATAACATTCCATCAGAATTTCTAAAATCATTAGGGGAAGTAGCAACAAAACGACTATTCACGTTGGTGTGTAGAATATATGAGTCTGGCGACATACCATCTGACTTTCGGGAAAGCATCATCCACACAATTCCGAAGACGGCAAGGGCTGATTCTGAAAAAAAGTAGGGGTAATCTATAGGGAGAGACGTGTCATATACAATATGTACAACAACCAAGAGGGAATAATAAGAGTGGACGATCAAGAACGAAGTGCTCGTATTAAGAAGGGAGTAAGACAAGGCTGTAGCCTTTCGCCCCTACTCTTCAATCTGTACATCGAGGAAGCAATGATGGAAATAAAAGAAAGATTCAGGAGTGGAATTAAAATAGAAGGTGAAAGGATATCAATGCTACGATTCGCTGATGACATTGCTATCCTGAGTGAAACTGAAGAAGAATTAAATGATCTGCTGAACGGAATGAACAATCTAATGAGTACACAGTATGGTTTGAGAGTAAATCGGACAAAGACGAAGGTAATGAGAAGTAGTAGAAATGAGAACAGCTAGAAACTTAACATCAGGATTGAGGGTCACGAAGTCAATGAAGTTAAGGAATTCTGCTACCTAGGCAGTAAAATAACCAATGACACACGGAGCAAGGAGGACATCAAAAGCAGACTCGCTATGGCAAAAAAGGTATTTCTGGCCAAGAGAAGTCTACTAATATCAAATACCGGCCTTAATCTGAGGAAGAAATTTCAGAGGATGTACGTCTGGAGTACAGCATTGTGTGGTAGTGAAACATGGACTGTGGGAAAACCGGAACAGAAGAGAATCGAAGCATTTGAGATGTGGTGCTATAGACTAATGTTGAAAATTAGGTGGACTGATAAAGTAAGCAATGAGGAGGTTATACGCAGAATCGGAGAGGAAATGAATATGTGGAAAACACTGATAAGGAGAAGGGACAGGATGATAGGACATCTGCTAAGACTTGAGGGAATGACTTCCATGGTACTAGAGGGAGCTGTAGAGGGCATAAACTGTAGAGTAAGACAGAGATTGGAATACGTCAAGCAAATAATTGAGGACGTATGTTGCAACTGCTACTCTGAGATGAAGAGATTAGCACAGGAAAGGAATTCGTGGCGGGCCGCATCAAACCAGTCAGTAGACTGATGACAAAAAAAAGAGGGATTTGGAGAATGCGCTGGCCAGGGCAGCAGTCGAACATTTTCTGTATCCATACAGGTCCGTACAGGACCTGCAACAAGCGGTCGTGCATTATCCTGCAGAAATGTAGGGTTTCGCAGGGATCGAATGAAGGGTAGAGCCACGGATCGTAACACATCTGAAATGTAACGTCCACTGTTCAAAGTGCCGTCAATGCGATCAAGAGGTGACCGAGACGTGTTACCAATCGCACCCTATACCATCACGCCGGGTGATACGCCAGTATGGCGATGACGAATACACGGTTCCAGTGTACGTTCACCGCGATGTCGCCAAACGCGGATGTGACCATCGTGATGCTGTAAACAGAACCTCGATTCATCCGAAAAAAATGACGTTTTGCCATTCGTGCACCCGGGTTCGTCGTCGAGTACATCATCGCAGGCGTTCTTGTCTATGAAGCAGCGTCAAGAGTAACCGCAGCAATGGTCTCCGAGCTTATAGTCCATGCTGCTGCAAACGTCGTCGAACTGTTCGTGCAGATGGTTGTTGTCTTGCAAACGTCCCCATCTGTTGACTCAGGGATCGAAACGTGGCTGCACGATCCGTAACAACCATGCCGATAAGATGCCTGTCATCTCGACTGTTAGTGATACGAGGCCGTTGGGATCCAGCACGGTGTTCGGTATTACCCTCCTGAACCCACCGATTCCATATTCAACAGTCATTGGATCTCGACCAACGCGAGCAGCAATGTCGCGATACGTTAAACCGCAATCGCGATAGGCTACAATCCGACCTTTACCAAAGTCGGAAACGTGATGATACGCATTTCTCCTCCTTACACGAGGCATCTCAACAACGTTTCACCAGGCAACGCCGGTCAACTGCTGTTTGTATATGAGAAATCGGGTGGAAACTTTCGTCTTGTCAGCACGTTGTAGGTGTCGACACCGGCGCCAACTTCGTGTGAATGCTTTGAAGAGCTATTCATTTGCAGGTCATGGCATCTTCTTCCTGTACGTTAAATTTCGCGTCTGTAGCACGTCATCTTCGTGGTGTAGCAATTTTAATGGTATGTAGTGTACAGTACTACACTGAAGCGCCAAAGAAACTGGTATAGGCATGCTTATTCAATTTCAGAGATATGTAAACAGTCAGAATACGGCGCTGCGGTCGGCAACGCCTATATAAAGCAACAAGTGTTTGGCGCACTTGTTAGCTCGGTTACTGCTGCTACAATGCCATGTTAGCAAGATTTAAGTGAGATCAAACGTGGTGCTACAATCGGTGGACGAGCGATGGGACACAGCATCTCCGAGGTAGCAATGAAGTAAGGATTTTCCCGCACGACCATTTCACGAGTGCACCGCGCACATCGGGAATCCGGTAAAAGAGCATATCTTCGACATCACTGCGATCGGAAAAAGATCCTGCAAAGCCGTGCGGGGCAGCTGCGAGGTCTCAAGCACCTTACCACGGCTCTGACCACTATGCGACTTAACTTCTGAGGTCATCAGTCCCCTATAGCTTAGAACCAATGAAACCTAACTAACCTAAGGACATCACACACAACCATGCCCGAGGCAGGATTCGTACCTACGACCGTAGCGGTCGCTCGGTTCCAGACTGTAGCGCCTAGAACCGCACGGCCACTCCTGCCGGCTACCTTGCCACGGTTCGGGCGGCTCCCCCCCCCCCCCCCCCCCTGCCCCATCGGACGTTCGCGTCATAACTCGGGCATAGATGTGTGTGCTGTCCTTAGCGTAACTTAGTTTAAGTTAGATTAAGCAGTGTGTAAGCCAAGGGGCCGTGACTTCAGCAGGTTGGTCCCATAGGAATTTACCAAAAATATCCGAATTCTGCAAGAACGGGATCAAGGGTGACTAAAGAGAATTGTTCAACGTGTGGGAAGTGCAACCCTTCCACATATTGCTGCAGATCTCAATGCTGGGCCATAAACAAGCTTCAGCGTACGAACCATTCAACGAAACATCATCGAATTGGGCTTTCCGAGCCGAAGGCCAACTCGTGTACCATTGATGACTGTACGAAACAAAGCTTTACGCCTCATCTGGGCCTGTCAACACCAGCTTTGGATTGCTGATGACTGGAAACATGTTGCCTGATCAGACGAGTCTCGTTTCATAAGACAACCTCATGAGTGCATGGACCCTGCATGTCACCAGGGGACTGTTCAAGCAGCTGGAGTCTCTGTTTTGGTATGGGGCGTTTGCAGTTGGTATGGGACCCCTGATATGTCTAGATACGACTGTCACAGGTGACATGTACAAGCAACGTGTCTGATCACCATCCATTCACGCCCACTGTGCACTCCGATGGGCAATTCCAGCAGGACAATTCAACACCCCACAAGTCCAGAACTGCTACAGAGTGGCTCCAGGAAAAACATTCTGAGTTAAAACACTTCCGCAGCCACCAAACTCCCCATATGAACATTATTGAGCATATCTGGGGTGCCTTGCAACTTGCTGTATCGAAGAGATCTCCATCACCTGGATTTATGGACAGTCCTGCAGGATTGAAGGTGTCATTTCCCTCCAGCACTACTTCCGACGTTAGTCCAGTCTATGCCACGTCGTGTTGCGGCACTTAAAGTGTGCTCGCGGGAGCCCTACACGATTTTAGGCAGGTGTACAGTTTCTTTGCCTTTTCAGTGTACAATGACGGCTCGGGCAGCCACTGGGATGGTTATCAGCAGAGTCCGTGGAAGATACCAAGGGCGGAGTGCCGTGAAGCATAATCTCTAAAGTAGCCTAGTTCCAGAGCAGTACTGAAATCCTGATGTCGGCGAACTGGCATCGTGGAGCCAGCTGTAGCGAGGTGCCAAATGAGACTGCTCGAGTGAGGTGCCGCTTGCGCTTACGAAACCCCGGGCGTCGTAGGAATATACCCGCCGTCGATGAATCTACTGTGGCTTGACAGGGCAGGGTTGGCGCTGCACAGTCAAGCAGCTGTTAGACGTGGGTACGCCAACCAGGCGTTGCTATGTTATTGCGGAGGCAGCTACTGTATTTTAGGAACTATAAGACGCACTTTTCTCTTCTACAAATTGCCTCCGAACTTGAGGTGCGTCTCATATAAAAACGTCCAGTGCTTCATTTAAAATTCCCGCCGGTCTTAAAAACAGCCTTATATTCGTCGCCGCAGGATTCAAGTGGCAGTAGCAGTGCACCGATGCGACGAACATCAGCTGCGGCGATTCACAAGCACTATTTCCAGAAACTGTCTAGCCTACGATGCGTCATTGTACCCTTGGTCCCAGTAACTTGAACAGAAAGTGATTTGTGTCATCGGTAACAGTACAATATTTTTGTTAGTAGCTAGTTTCGTAATGGAAAATAATAAAAGGTATTCATTTGATGTGGACTATCGTAGTAAGTAGAAAGTAATAGCATATGCAAAAGAACATGGAAACAGAGCAGCTGAGCTGTATTTTGGTCCTCCAACAACAGATTGGCGGGGTAGTAAAGAAGAATTGAAAAAAATAAGGAAGACTAAATGTGCAAATAGAGGACTGAATCCAATGTGGCCAAAACTAAAAGATGACGCATTGAAATGGATTCAAGCACACGGTCAAAAAGGCACTGGAATTAAAACAAGAACGATTGAAATACAGGCTCGTAAGCTAACGCTAAACAGACTTTAAGGGTGGAGTTGGTTGATGCTACAGGTTTATGAAGCGTCATGGACTTAGCATGCGAACCAAAACCAGATATCTCAGAAAATGCCATAAGAGTACGAAGAGAAGATATTATCTTTCCATCGCTTTATTAATCAACATCGAAAGAAAATCAGTGTGGAACTAAGCCAAATAGCGAATATGAACGAAATTCCTCTGATATTTGATGTGCTGAGTAACAGAACTGTCCCATGAAAGGCATTGAAACTGTTTCTGTAAAAACAAGCGGGCATGAAAAAATGCACATACACTGTTGTTCAAAAAATGTCTCTGAGCACTGTGGGACTTAACATCTGAGGTTATCAGTCCCCTAGACTTAGAACTACTTAAACCTGACTAACCTAGGGCATCACACACATCCATGCCCGAGGCAGGATTCGAACCTGCGACCATAGCAGCAGCGCGGTTCCGGATTGAAGCGCCTAGAACCGCTCGGCCACAAAGGCCGGCTTTCGTGTTGTGGTGACGGTACTATAATTAATCCAATGATCATTTTCAAGTGCAAAACAATATCAAAACCCTCTGAAATACCGCCAGGTGTTGTTGTTCAATACATGACAAGGGATGGATTGACTAGGCTGATATATTATGGATTAACAGAGTGTGCGAGAGAAGGAAAGATGCTTTATTAAAGAAGAGTTCACTTCTTGTGCTGCATCAGTTTAATAGTCATTTGAAAGATTCTATGAAAGAGCAATTTAGACAGGGAAATACAGAACTTGCTGTTATTCTTGGACGAGTTACCTCACAATTGCAACCTCTTAATGTCTCGATAAATAAACAATTTAAAGTGTATGTGAGAGAGGAACGGAACAAATGGATGATGGATGAAACCCAACATGAATTCACGTTGAAAGCAACTTTAAAACGACCTACAATCAAACAAGTGTGTCAGTGGATAAACCAATCGTGGTCTACCATAGAGTGAGAGAAGACATTATTGTTCAATGTTTCAAAATGTGCGGCGCAAGTAACGCTCTCGATGGCAGTGAAGATCATCACATATATTAAGAGGACAACGATATTGACGAAGAGGAAGAAGAAGTGGTAGAGGAAAAAAGTTCGGATGACGGTTTTCGGTGATTTCAAAGGTAACTTCGGTTTTATAAACTAAGAATTTTTTAAACCTGTTAAAATCTGATGCGCAGCATAGGGTCCGTAGCACCTTATAAAATGGCTCTCAGCACTGTGGGACTGACCCCGCCGGGAATCGAACCCGGGCGGCTTAAGCGAGAACGCTGCCGCACGACCACGAGCTGCGGACAGCACGTTACAGTCCGCAAAATACGGTATGTGCATGGACCACACCTGCCCTCTCCAATTCGCCATAATGTGCAAGTAGTAATACATGCTACTTGCGCGATTTTGAAAGAAATCGCTAGAGAAGTTTTACGTGTAGCACGAGCTGGCAATGGCGACATGTGGTTAGCGCTCGAAGTCAGTTCGCCTTCGGCGTCGAAGCAGTGCGGCGTGTACCTCCCGGTTGTTTACTTTCACAGCTGTATTGATCAACGATAGAATGGCCAGATCCAACCATAAAATGAATTTAAGTCTTCGAAAGAATATGCGCCACCAAAAGCACTCGCCGTCGAACAATCCCTACGTGATGAAATGCAGATCTCCCGTGAAGACATAGCTGAAAACACCTGTCCTTAGTTAGCAGCGTGGTTTACATCAAATTAACAAAGGACGCAGCTTGGAACAAGATCTTAGCATGGACGAAAGACAGCCACAACGGCCCAGTAATTGTTGAACATGTCGGCCTGGTATTATGCACGATCCGCAGTTCCGAATTTCTGTTCATAAGGCCGGTAGAAGACTTGATGGGGTCACTGCGCTCTTTTGGAACAGTATTCGGACATGTAGCAGAAAAATGAGCACACTTTACTATGCACCCAGTTTTGAACGGAGTGCGCCAGGTCCGCAATGAGCTAAAGAAACATGTTCTGCTACATTTGCGGTTGTCGGGCCATAGTCACTTTCGATGGGCAGCCAAAGAATTGATCTGGATGTAGTTAAAGGACATAAGCGAAATGAATATCCCCAACACAGAATTACGCAGTTGCGGACCGATTATGCTTCCCCTTTTCCTGCTACGACATCCATTGCACACACCTACCCGGCGGCACTGCCACCCAGTGCTCTCCAGATGACTGCACAGCAACCTCGACAAGATCTTTCACAATTTGCAGAGACTAGACGAGACGAGACCGACCGTCTACAACAGCGACCGCCCCCCCCCCCCCCCCGCCCCCCTCTGAAGGCCGTGTTTCCGGATGAAGATACTGACAGATGCGGAGGTGATATGGCTCACGATGCCATGGTTCTGACTACAGTCGCCTTCGTTCCTGAACGTCGCAACTCCATCCCTTCATTCGGCTCTGAACATCCCAGCAGGTCATCAAAACGATGCAAGACATCAACTGCAGATTCGGTCGTGCGTCTAGGATGAATCCGTCGCTCGGTCACCAAATGATTCACAGCTGGAGGTCACATGGGCAGCTGCCGGTACACACCCACATCATGTGCAGGACAATTTACTGAGTGGCTCCGCAGCGCAGCAACAGCTGATGATCCTAACGGTGATATTTCTCACGCTACCAGCATGGACGTCATGATGACAACGGCGTTCCTGCATCAGCGTTGATCGGAACCCCCACCAGATGAAGAAATACCACAGGCCGCCCCAATGAACCACACATTATCAGGAGATAGACAGTGCTTAAGACCCTACAACATTCGTTCTTGCCAATATGCCCTGCCGGAGTGGCCGTGCGGTTCTAGGCGCTACAGTCTGGATCCGCGTGACCGCTATGGTCGCAGTTTCGAATCCTGCCTCGGGCATGGATGTGTGTGATGTCCTTAGGTTAGGTTTAAGTAGCTCTAAGTTCTAGGGGACTGATGACCTCAGTAGTTAAGTCCCATAGTGCTCAGAGCCATTTGAACCATTTATTTTGCCAATATGAGCGCGCACAGCAACGTGCTGCCAGTGCAGGTCTACAGAATTGCCACCATCAGCTTAAATACGATCGGTTCCTATGCAAAATTTCAGTTGTTATGTGACACTTTGTGAGCAGCGGACGTTGACACTGTCCTGTTCAAAGAGCTGCGCACGGAGACTTGGCGCGATTTTTAACGTTATACTCCATACGTCGTCCCAGCCGCCGATGGATACAGTGGAGCACTAATTATCGTGCGTGACGGCATTCGGTAGAAGACGCCACTTACTTGCAACCAGCACGAGGGCTAGCACTAGTGAATGTCTGTGCACTGTCTGGCACAGACCAACGACGAGAACACTCACAGTTTTATTCCGAAACAATCAGCAATAATTATAGGCGGAGATTTCAACTGTGTTCTCGCAAGGAAGGGCCAATTTCCAAATTTTACCGCCAGTACCGAACTTAGTACGTCCACTCAGTATCATAGACACCTGGGAAGTGGTACATGGTGATTGCACGGGATATACATGTCGCATGGGATGTACATATGTCATGAGCCACTCAGCCAGTCGATTGGATCACGTCTGCCTGACTTCCCCGCTTGCTTCGGACGACCTGAACACGATCTTCTCAGACCATAGTATTTATGTGCGCACGATCAAGCTCCGACATCAAGCAACATGACGCAGTCGGGGCCAGTGGATGATGATGATGGTGGTGGTGATGATTTTTAGTTTGTGGGGCCCTCAACTGCGCGGACATCGACCGGAATGTCGAGGAATGGTCACAAACACATGGGAATTCTGCGTAAGATGCATGGCATATACTCGTCCATACTTCTGTGGTGGGTAAAAAGTATAAAGCCATCGCTACACCGCATACACGTCCAATATGGCAAGGAACGAGAGCAGTGGCGCCGAAACATGACACAATTTTATTAAATGATTCTCTAGTAGCGTATGGAGCAACCGCCATCGGCAGTAAGGTCGAGGTTCAACACCCAAAGACTAAGATTTTTGCACTTACTCGGGCCCAATAGGAAACCGTAGTTGTCTGAGCGCGATTCCAAGCGAGCATCAACGGAGAAATGCCCTCAGTGCATCACATCGTCGCAGATCTCAGACGCCATCACAACGAGAATTATGGAAGGTCAAATTATTCCGATAGCCAAACCTTCTGGAGGCACGCGACCTGACGACTATCGGCCAATCACATGACTCAAATCGGATTTTAAGATTCTTATGCGACACCTGGCAATGCATCTCAGACGAGTCCTACATCTGGTCCTGTCGCCAGCACACACGTCCTTCAGCGATGATACCAACATAAAATAAACGCTATGTGATTATAGAGACGGTATCGCTATTGCAACAGTCTGTGACCGCAGGAAGCCACGATTTCCGTCGATTTCGATCAGGCTTTCGATCGCGTGAACCACATCTTCCCCGCGAAGGTGCTGATATGGATGGTTTTCCCACCAGCCTTCGCCATCGTACTGACGCTCATACTTAGTGACGCTTCATCGAGGTCAATGCACAGATGAAGACGCGGACGAGGTTGTTCCCTTTTCAGAGATCATGTATCCTACCGCACCAGAACCGCTTCTCTGCAGCCAACAATGTCATTTGCCGCTGCGATAGGCTGCTACGTATAAGGTACTGATATCGATACTCAAGATATAATGTATTTTGGAAATCACGGCAGGCATACATTTTCGTAAAATTTTATGCATATGCATTTTGTCGCTTACTTGTCGATAACTATAATCATAATATTTTTTGTGAGGATAAAAATCGTCAAACAATCAAATAACATTGAAAATTCTGTAGAGGTTGATGCAGATACAGGTGTCTTTTCACAGTATTATCTTTCAAATATAATACCGGGTGATTATAATTAAACTTTCCTTATTAAACACGTTATAACACGGAAACTAACTACCGTACGAGTACCAAACTTGGAAGCATTAATGTCAAGGACTTGGGAAAGAGAAATAATGCGGAATCATTTCAACTGAAGCAGTTTCAATGTGCTGCTACGATACATCATGCTATTACATACCGGTACCATTACTGCTACAAAATGGGCTCAATACGGCGTCGTAAGTGTCCAGAAGAGCCTGAAAGTGCAGGGTTGTATTTTGGACAGCAGAACGTAGCATGTGTTTAGGTATGCTGGTTACTTTCCTTGATATGCTGCTCTTCAGATCAGCATATGTGTGAATTTTCTCCTGGTAAACCCTTTGCTTCAGGTACCCCAAAACCAGAAATCACAGGGAGCGAGATCAGGTGATCGTGCGGCCAAGCATTTCGACACGATCGGCCGATAATTCGATCGTTTCCAAATGTGTTTCGGAGAAGCAGGTGAACTTCACAAGCGATGTACGGTGGGGCCCCAACTTGCTCGAAAACTATTGAGTTCAATGCGTCTCTCTCTCCTGTAGGACGGATATGACATGCTGGCGAAGCATATCGCAGTAACGCTGGCCAGTTACACTGCACGTCTTCGACACTAGACCACCAACCTGTTCAAAAAAGAATGGGCTAATAGTGAACGTAGCATTGAAGCCACACCATGCGGTGACACCTTCACCATATAGAGTGATTGGAGGTGAAAATCCCCACACTCGGCAATTCTTTGTGTTCAATTCACCCATCAGAGAAAAATTAGCTTTGTCTGTCCATAGGAAGGTCCAGGACCAGCGCTCGTCAAATTGCGAGAAAGTAGAGGGCGAAGTCATCACGTCGTTGTGCGTCCTTTGGTGCAAGCTGCTATGCGATATGAATGTTGTACGGATATGATTTGAGAATGGTTCAAAGCACCTTCCGTACAGTGGACCACGGGATGCTCAACTGTCGTGACACAGCACACGCACTCCGTGACGATCGTGAATTGCACGCAGCATTGTCTCCATAGTAACAGCGATTTCGTCAACCACCAGTGGTGCAACGGGTCATTGGCCTCTTCCTGGAGCGACGCTCAGCTCTCCATCTGATTCGAACTACTTCATCACGCTCCTTCTGTAATCCTTTCAGCCGACAATATTCTCGAAATGCAGCTGCAGCATTACTGTCGCTTTGATAATAGAGCTTCGCCAATAACGCCCTGCTCCTTTTGTCCAAGTTCATGTTGACACGTCAAAAAGTGCACGGCGACTGCTCAGGTGTGAGGCTATGCATCACGATGACCGACCACGGCACGTGGTGGCCAAGGTTGGAACTCGACTGTGGCGCTGTGGCGCCTGGAAATCATGCACCACATACTCTGGACATTACTACTGCCGAGTTTGTTGCTAGTACTGTAATCACTTTCCGTGTTATACCGTGTTAAATAGAGAAAGTTTAATTACAACCACTCGGTATGTATGAAGTAATAACAGTAGCGTAGAAAAAGATAAAAGTTAAAAAAAGCATGAGAGGGACTCGATCCAGCGGTCCACGGATTACGGAGCTTGAACGCTACCCATATGACCGCCGCCATCTCGTGCTGAAGGTTGCAGCTCACCGAAACATCACTGACGCACAAAATATCTCTTGTGATTGTCTCGAAATTGCCCAAGTGGTATGCCTTACTACTTGCAAAAAATGGTTCAAATGGCTCTGAGCACTATGGGACTTAACTTCTGACGTCATTAGTCCCCTAGAACTTAGAACTACTTCAACCTAACTAACCTAAGGGAATCACACAACACCCAGTCATCACGAGGCAGAGAACAGCACTGACCCCGCCGGGAATCGAACCCGGGAACCAGGGCGCGGGAATACTACTTGCACATTATGTAATTCTTCCAAACCATCTGTGGCATGAATTAGCAAACCAGTGTTTCATTGTATTAGTAGAAAACAGTCTTGGTTGCAAGTTAAGTTTTTTTATTTATTAACTACGCGTTTCACCTTATTTAGCCATCTTCAGGCTGATCTTAATTTTGTATTTCTTAGGACGATCCCTTAGACAGTGTAGCTAAAGGGCGTCGTCGAGCACATCAGGCCAACATTCGCCTTTGTTAATCTCAGTAAATACTTTCTAGATGGACGTGAGTGAATCCAAGACTGCATAACGTATTCATGTCCACAGGGTCACGGTGCAAAAATCCGTATTCTTGCTTTACGAAATAAGGGTATTAGATGATATTATTTTCCATTTATACTTTATAAGTGGGCCTCGCAGTCTGGAAGTAAACCGTGTACTTGGAGAAGTTTCTGTGACCTTGCAAAGTACATCTACATCCACATCTACATGGATACTCTGCAAATCCCATTGAAGTGCCTGGAAGAGGGTTCATCGAACCACCTTCACAATTATCTGTTGTACTTGCCTCATTATCTCGGTCAATATAAACGTTGTGATTATTGTGCATGTACCAAAGTATGTGCCCCATAGTCCGCTATGATTCGCCGAAAACCGCATACCGATACGTGCAATCGCCCCCGGAATAAAGGGGGTGTTACGTCTGTAAGTAGGCTGTTTAGGTTCTTATATTGGTAACGCCGCCGCCACGTAGCGCTCTGTATGAAAATCACTGGATGTGATGTGTGCAGTCTGTGGCTGGTTGGCATTGTTGTAATACTCGTAATTGTAGCGTTGGGCAGTTGGCTGTTAGCGGCGCGTAGCGTTGCGCATTTGGAGGTGAGTCGCCAGCAGTGGTGGATGTGGGGAGAGAGATGGCGGAGTTTTGAAATTTGTAAGACTGGATGTCATGAACTGCTATATATGTTATGACTTTTGATGATATTAAGGTAAATATATTGTTTGTTCTCTATTAAAATCTTTCATTTGCTAACTATCCCTATCAGTAGTTTGAATCTTTTATTTAGCTGGCAGTAGTGGTGCTCGCTGTACTGCAGTAGTTCGAGTAACCAAGATTTTTGTGAGGTAAGCGATTTGTGAAACGTATAGGTTAATGCTAGTCAGGGCCATTTTTTTTGTAGGGATTTTTGAAAGTCAGAATGCGTTGCATTAAAAATATTGTGTGTCAGTTTAAGCACAGTCTTATATAATTTTTCTAAGGGGACGTTTCACGTCTTACGCGACTCACCCTGTAGAAAACAAGTATCTGGCGCAGTTGTTAGATCGGCTACTGCTGCTACAATGGCAGGTTATCAAGGTTTAAGTGAGTCTGAAGGCGTTGTTGCAGTCAGCTCACGAGCAATGGGACACACCATCTTCGAGGTAGCGATGAAACGCGGATTTTGCCGTACGACCATTTCATGAGTGTGCCGTGAATATCAGGAATGCGGTAAAACATCTCAACTCCGACGCCGCTGAGGCCGGAAAAAGATGCTGCGAGAACGGGACCAACGACGACTGAATAGAATCGTTCAACGTGACATGACTGCAACCCTTCCACAAATTGGTGCAGATTTCAATGCTGGGCCATCAACAAGCGTCAGCGTGCGATCGACTCAACGAAACATCATCGATATGGGCTTTCGGAGCTGAAGGCTCACTCGTGTACCCTTGATGACTACACGACGCAAAGCCTTACGCCTCACCTCGACCCGTCAACACCGACATTGGACTGCTGGTGACTGGCAACGTGTTGCCTGGTCGGACGAGCCTCGTTTCAAATCTTATAGAGTGGATGAACGTATACGGTTATGGAGAGAACCTCATGAATCCATGGACCCAGCATGTGAGCAGGGCACTGCTCAAGTTGGTGGAGGCTCCGTAATGGTGTGAGGCGTGTGCAGTAGGTAAGGGACCCCTGATATATCTAGATACGTCTCTGACAGGTGACACGTACGTAAGCATCCTGTCTGATCATGTGAATCCATTCACGACCAATGTGCACTCCGATGGACTTGGGTAATTCCAGGAGGACAACGCGACACCCTACACATCCAGAATTGCTACAGAGTGGCTTCAGGAACACTCTTCTGAGTTTAAACACTACCGGCGACCCCCAGACTCCACAGACTTGAACATTATTGAGCATATCTGGGATTCTTTGCAACGTACTGTGCAGAAGAGATCTCCACCCCCTCGTACTCTTATGGATTTATGGACAGCCCAGCAGGATTCATGGTGTCAGTTCCCTCCAGCACTACTTCTGACATCAGTCGAGTCGATGCGACATCATGTTGCGGCACTTCTGCGTGCTCGCGGCGGCCCTACACGATATTAGGCAGCTGTACAGTTTCTTTGGATCTTCATTGTAGAAGCCACTTTAAACCGGTACCCAACATTGTTTAGTAGTTACATAAATGAAAACATAACTGTAAATGTAATAATATAAATGTAATATAAATTTTAAACAAAACAAGGAAAAACAAACAGCGTAAATACACAACAGAAACAGATCCGACATATTAAGGAAGTAAACAAAATTTATGGGTCCACTACTCAAAAAACTCTAGTTTTATTCTACAAAAAATGTTTTACAAGATTAATAATTTGTTAGTGGTGGCTTGTTATTTCTCCTACACGTGCGTAGGGATAGTATATAACCTAATTAGCGTACATTGAGTCAGCATATTATTCCAGAGCCATGCAGAATTTGTTTTCTAACTGACCTAGTGGTAGTAAAACATCAACTCACACAGCACCCTAACAAACAATACCGACATAGATTTGACGCGCATATACTGAACAAATCGACTTTTCCCGAAGAGAGATGTGCATGTGGATAATACTGAAATGGACAGAATCACATATGGACGCTGGATTTGAAGATCAGTACCAAGACGCCTTCCCCAGGTTGTTTTGGTGAACGGATATCTTAAATTATTTCATAAATTTATAATTTCCCACTTCCTGATTCCTGAAGTTTTTCTTTAAAATGTAACTGCTGTAACTAAATAAAAGATATCACCGAAATGCAGGCAAAAGAACTACACACAGCTCCACCTCCACGTGGTGCTGCATGGGCAACAGCGCCGCTCGGGATTAGCTGCGCGGTCTGGGGCGCTGCAGTCATGGACTGGTTCGAGTCCTCCCTCGGGCATGGGTGTGTGTTTGTCCTTAGGATAATTTAGGTTAAGTAGTGTGTAAGCTTAGGGAATGATGACCTTGGCAGTTAAGTCCCAGGAGATTTCACACACATTCGAACATTTTTTAGTGTCCGTGGCCTCAACTGCGTAGCACAATTTTGCAACACGTTGGTGGCTTTGGGTACTGGCCAAGAGGTCTGTGTGGAGCAGTAAGGCCTGCATAAAATAATACGATGTCAGGCCCTAGTAGTCATTATGCGGAATGGAAAAAAATGCAGCTTGTCAGAGCTACTAATGTGGAGTTCTCCATTTATTGCGAGGATGTACGGAAAGTATGCGGAAACGCATGCAGACAAAAATAAAGTAGAGAAATAGAATAAAAGCAATACACTCACAACGCATGTAAATCGAGTGAGTTACGTATGGATTTGTAAGCAGTAACAAACATACATATGCTCACAGAACACCATGCTACAAAATCAGTTTCCATTTTACATGAAACAAAAACACATGCAGTGTCATTTACTCCGTCCAACGTTACGGACGCCGAGCAGAAATGACGCAGAATACGAACAACATATTTACAATGCAATTCAAAGAGTGTAATACACGAATGGAGACATTAAATCATCCAATAAGAAAAGAATATGACGGACTGATAAACTAATGGCCTAGCAGCGAACCAAGTCGTGTTAGCGAAGTTGCTACATAAGTTTCACCCATGTCTGAGTAAGTCTACTGCAGCCGTCCCTCCCCTTCTCTGTCTGGCGTTTGATTCCTGTACTCAGTCTCATCTTTCATGAGTGGTCTTATTTGTTTACACGGCACCACCAAGATTACGTGTTGTGACAACTGCCAGATATGCAGTTTGGCCCCTGAAGCACGAACGTGAAGTTATGAGAGAGCCGTCCTTTTTGCGAAAAAATCTTAAAATAGCAACTGTATGTAGGAACTCGTTAAAGTTCGGTTACGCGATAAATCAGTCTAATCTAAAAGCCGTAAATTCAACTAAATACCTAGGTATTACAATTATGAACAACTTAAATTGGAAAGAACACATAGAAAATGTTGTGGGGAAGGCTAACCAAAGACTGCATTTTGTTGGCAGGACACTTAGAAAATGTAGCAGGCCTACTAAGGAGACTGCCTACACTACGCTTGTCCGTCCTCTTTTAGAATACTGGTGCGCGGTGTGGGATCCTTACCAGATACGACTGACGGAGTACATCGAAAAAGTTCAAAGAAGGGCAGCACGTTTCTTATTATGTGTCACAGAATTGATACAGGATTTGGGCTGAACATCATTAAAAGAAAGGCGTTTTTCGTTGCGACGGAATCTTCTCACGAAATTCCAATCACCAACTTCCT
Source organism: Schistocerca gregaria (assembly GCF_023897955.1). NCBI lineage: Eukaryota > Metazoa > Arthropoda > Insecta > Orthoptera > Acrididae > Schistocerca > Schistocerca gregaria. The sequence continues at coordinate 105,093,354 of NC_064921.1, read as the reverse complement.
CCTCCGAATGCGAATGATCATCACTATAAAATAAGGGAAATCAGAGCTCGTACGGAAAGATATAGGTGTTCATTCTTTCCGCGCACTATACGAGACTGGAATAATAGAGAATTGTAAAGGTGGTTCGATGAACCCTCTGCCAGGCACTTGAATGGGATCTGCAGAGTATCCATGTAGATGTAGATGTAGAAGCAATAACAAAAGCAAAATTCATAGTGGATGTTCTTGACAGGGGTCGTATGGCAAATTCTCCACATTTCTGGAAGCTGAACGAATAGGAAAAATATTGTAAAGAATTGCGAAACATATATATTCAATTTGCCTGAGAAAATAACTACTTACAAACACATAAAAAAATGAAATTGCCTCACAGATTAAAACCGATTGAAGGGTTGGGGACTAGAACCTGGACTCTTTGCCTTTCGCGGCCAAGTGCTCCAATCGATCTACAGGAGCATGACTGGCGTCCGGTCTCCACAGCCTTACTTCCGCCCGTACCTCACCGCAAAGGTGACTGGTTTAAGTCTCAGTCTGGCACAAGCTTTAATCCACCAGGTAGCTTCTTATAAAGGCACACTCCACTGCAGAGTGAAAAATTTATTCTGGGATCAACAAACAATATATAGAAGTCAGAAAATATCACCTTTTCGACTTTGTTATTAGTAATTTGTTTTCATACTAAGTGTAAGTCGAAAAACATTTTCCTTGTAAATAGACTCGATTTTTTCACTGTTGAAACAACTGGCATTGAAAGGTTTATCCATATACGTTATTATTTATCCATAATGTAGGAGTTTTCTCTGTCCAGCTACTCAAAGACGTAAATATCTTTTTAGTTTCAGATATTTCGTCTCTCTTGTGAAAGAACACGTCCAACAATCTTCACAATGTGTAACGAAAAGAAAGAAGACAGCAGAATGCTAGTTTGTCGAGAAGAGGTAAACTTACTGTATTAGTAGGTTAAGCGTCAGTTTCCTGTTTCTCCACATGCACAGTATACAGCGTATTGAAGCTTTCACGACTCCACACTCAGTCAATTGACCACTGAAGCCACTGATTCACTCGTGACGTAGCTGGCGGTTGATTTACACGCAAGCACGTGACGCACACCCTAAAAGAGTAGTTGGATTTGGTCAGAAGGTTGCTCGTGTAAAACGGACTGAAGTTGTTTCGACATACGTGGAGCAGGTGTCTGACAGGTATATCGTGGTCAGGGCGCGTTCAAGAGCATTTTTCCCCACTTCAGTCGGTGCCTCTACCCTACACTTCATCTCTCACAGGCATAAATTGCCTTTTCTTGGGCTCTTAATAAGAGACTTCAAAATAAATCTAAATATAGTGGTCGTAGGAGTAAGCTGATTTTGAGTAAGTACTACATAGAACGGCCCCTATAACAGAAATATACATCCGTTGCTAAACATTAATAGAAGAAACAGTTCAAATCCTTTTGTACATCTACATCTTCACAGATACACTACAAGTCACCGTACGGTGCGTGACGGAGGTCACCCCCTATCACTACTAGCTATTTCCTCTCCTGTTCACTCGCAAAACAGAAAGAGGGAAAACGACTATCTGTATGCCTCTGCACGAGCTCTGATTTCTCATGTCTCATCTTCGTGGTCCTGACGCGCGATGTATATTGGCGACAGTAGAATCGTTTGGAAATCAGCTACAAATTCCGGATGTCTAACTTTTCTCAACAGTGTTTGTCGAAAAGAAAGTCGCCTTCCGTGCAGCGATTCCTATTTGAGATGACGAAGCATCCCCGTAACATTTACGTGTTGTTCGAACCTACCGGTAACAAATCTAGCAGCCCACCTCTGAACTGCCTCGACATCTTCCTTCAGTCCGACCTGGTAAGGATCCCAAACGCACTAACAGTACTCAAGAACAGGTCGGACCAGCATCCCATATGAAGTCTTCTTTTCAGCTGAACCACTCTCTCCTAAAATTCTCCCAATAAACCGAAGTCAACCATTCGCCGTCCCTACCACAGTTCTCACATGCTCGTTCCATTTCATACCGCTTTGCAACGTTACACCCAGAACTTGACTGTGTCAAGGACACTGGTAATACTATATCCGAACACTACAGGTTGACCTTCTAACTCATCCGCATTAACTTACATTTCTCTACCTTTAGAGCTAGCTGCCGAACATAACACCAACTGGAAATTTTGTCTAAGTCATCTTGCATCTTCCTACAGTCACTCAACTTCGACACCTTACCCTACACCACAGCATCACCAGCAAACGACGGCAGACTGCTGCCCACCCCGTCCGCCAAATCATTTGTGTATATAGAGAACAACAGCGGTCCTATCGCACTTCCCTGGGACTCTCCTAACGATACCCTTGTCTCTGATGAAGACTCGCCGTCCAAGACAACATACTGGGTTCTACAACTTAAGAAGTCTTCGAGCCATCACATGTCTGTGAACTTATTCCATATACTCGTACCTTCGTTAACAGCCTGAAACCTGGAAATATGGCATCTGCCTGTTTGCCACTCGTCCACTGTTCGCAGTATATCACGTGATAAAAGGCAAGCTGAATTTCGCACTAATGGTGCTTTCTAAAACCACGCTCATTTGTGGACATAAGCTTCTCAGTCTCAAGGAAGTTTATTATTTTCGAACTAAGAATAAGTTCAAGGATTCTATAGCAAACTGAAGTTGGGGATGTTGGTCTGTAATTTTGTGGGTCCGATCTTTTACTCTTCTTATATAATGGAGTTACCTTCGCTTGCTTCCAGTCGCTTGAAAGTTCGTGCTTGGCGAGAGATTCACGCTAAATGTACCCTAGGTAAAAGGCCATGCCGTAGAGCGCTCTTCGTAAAATGGAACAGGCATTCCATACGTACCTGGTGATTTGTTTGCTTTCGAATCCATCAGTTGTTTCTCTACTCCAGGTATGCTTATTACTATGTCGTCCATACGGGAGTCTGTCCAATGGTCAAACGACGGTATATTTGTACGATTCTCCAGTGTAAACGATTTCTTGAATGCGAAATTTAAAACTTCTGTTTTTGTTTTGCTGTCTTCAACTACCACACCAGACTGGTCATCAAGGGACCGAATGGAAGCCTTAAACCAACTAAGTGATTTTATATAAGACCAGAATTTTCTCGGGTTTTCTGCCAGATCTTTCGCTAAGGTGTGACGGTGGTAGCTGCTGTATGCTTCGCACGTGGATCTTTTCACAGACGCACGAATCTCCACTCGACGCCATTTGGAGGTTCCCTATTTAACGGAGAGTGCAACAGCCTCTGCTTCCTCAGCATCCTCCTAAGTTCATTATTAAACCATGGTGGGTTTTTTGCGCCCTTTATCCACCTGCTAGACACATAACTCTCCAGACCATGATTTACAGTCTGCTTAAACACTGGACACGACACCTAGCACGTGAACCTTAGACTTTTCCAAAGCATTACAGTTGGCTACAATATCGTAAACAGTTGATCTCGGATGCCCAAAGAATGGAACTATTTCAGCGGGCGAATGCTCAGCGCGAAAACTTTCTTCGGTTGTACTCCGGGCTTATCCATAACGTCTCGGCCATTTTGAGGTTCTGACCGTTTATTAGATGCCTATGGCTTTCAAGAACGCCATTTGCTATCTCTTAGGAACTACGATATGGCGTGAAATTCAAATTGAAATTTGTCCGGATTTAATTGCCGCATCGTGTAGTAAGGCGGCAACGGCCTTGCCACAGTGGAAACACCGGTTTCCGTCAGATCACCGAAGTTAAGCGCTGTCGGGCGTGGCCAGCACTTGGATGGGTGACCATCCGGCCGCCATGCACTGTTGCCATTTTTCAGGGTGCACTCAGCATCGTGATGCCAATTGAAGAGCTCCTCGACCAAATAGTAGCGGCTCCGGTCAAAGAAAACCATCGTCACGGCAGGAAGAGCGGTGTGCTGACCACACGCCCCTCCTATCCGCATCCTCAATGGCGATGACACGGCGGTCGGTTGGTCCCGATGGGCCACTTGTGGCCTGCAGACGGAGTGTGCTGTAGTAAGACACTGATCGCATAAGTAAACAAAGAAATCGTTATAGAATAAAACCTGACAGATATGCAACACACGTAATGTACAAGTAATGTGGATACGAGCTGAACTGACCAAAGCTACTAGGAAAATTACTATTTTCTATTTCCTTACGATACTCTACGGTAGCCAACATTAGTCTTACAACTATAGTCAGGATAGAAGCGGGAAGCAGCCGCACGAAGTCCACTTTAACTGTGACGGGTCTCCTTACTGCAGCAGTGAGAGTTAATGAATGTGACTCAGGTGTGGGTCCCTGTCATACGGTCTCAGAGGTGCTGGTACGTGGTAACATGCGACAGGTGGGCGTCCAGGCGGCGGCGTGGAGGCAGCGGCAGTTGTGACGTTTCCGGCTTGGCGCCGAGCCCACGAACCCACCGTCGCCCTGGCAACCGGCCACTTCATCACATGTATCAAGGGCCGCCCGGGACGCGAGCTCCGGGACTGCCGACGGCTGACCCACTGAGGCGAAAAAAAAATCTGCACCTGCTCTGCACTTCCAGCACAAGTCAGTTTGTTGCAGTTGTTTTTCAAGATAAGAGGGGCTCTCAGTAAACAACGCGACACATTTTTTCCCAGCCAAGTTCCCTTGAAAGAATGCGGAGTTGGTTGTAGGACATCGTGGAATAATCCCATTTCAGTCCTTATCGTTTTAGGAAGCTATGCGTAGCCTTCAAGATGGGGTCTGTAACGGAGGTGCGTTCCAAGCAAAGAGTTGTCACTGAGTTTCTCTCGGCAGAAAAGAAGAGCATCGTATACCGGCTAGTCCATTGATCGTGACCGGGCCAAATATCTCACGAAATAAGCGTCAAACCAAAAAACTACAAAGAACGGAACTTGTTTAGCTTGAAGGGGGAAACCAGATGGCGCTATGGTTGGCCCGCTAGATGGCGCTGTCACATGTCAAACAGATATCAACTTTATTTTTTTTTAATAGGAACCCCGATTTATATTACATATTCGTGTAGTACGTAAAGAACTATGAATATTTTAGTTGGACCACTTTTTTCGCTTTGTGATAGATGGCGCTCGAATAGTCAGAAACGTATGACTCACAACAGGTAGGTTTTTTAAATTAAAATACAGAACGTAGGTACGTTTGAACATTTTATTTCGGTTGTTCCAATGTGATACAAATACCTTTGTGAACTTATCATTTCTGTGGACGCATGTTGTTCAGCGCGATTACCTGTAAATACCACATTAAAGATATAAATGCTCAAAATGATGTACGTCAGCATCAATGCATTTGGCAACACGTGTAACGACATTCCTCTCAACAGCGAGTAGTTCGCCTTCCGTAATGTTCGCACATGCATTGACAATGCGCTGACGCATGTTCTCAGGCATTGTCGATGGATCACGATAGCAAATATCCAACGTTCCCCACAGAAAGAAATCCGGGGACGTCAGATCCGGTGAACGTGCAGGCCGTGGTATAGTGCTTCGATGACCAATCCACCTGTCATGAAATGTGCTATTCAGTACCGCTTCAACCGCACGCGAGCTATGTGCCATCATGTTGGAAGTACATCGCCATTCTGTCAAGCAGTGAAACATCTTGTAGTAACATCGGTGGAACATTACGTAGGAAATCAGCATACATTGCACCATTTAGATTGCTATCGATAAAATGGGGCCAGTTATCCTTCCTCCCACAATGCCGCACCATACATTAACCCGCCAAGGTCTCTGATGTTCCACTTGTCGCAGCCATCGTGGGTTTTCCGTTGCCCAATAGTGCATATTATGTCGGTTTACGTTACCGCTGTTGGTGAATGATCTTCGTCGCTTAATAGAACGCGTACAAAAAATCTGTCATCGTCCCTTAATTTCTCTTGTGCCAGGTGGCAGAACTGTACACGACGTTCAAAGTCGTCGCCATGCAATTCCTGGTGCATAGAAATATGGTACGCGTGCAGTCGATGTTGATGTAGCATTCTCAACACCGACGTTTTTGAGATTCCTGATTTTCGCGTAATTTGTCTGCTACTGATGTGCGGATTAGCCGCGACAGCAGCTAAAACACCAATTTGGGCATCATCATTTGTTGCAGGTCGTGGTGGACGTTTCACATGTGGCTGAACACTTCCTGTTTCCTTAAATGACGTAACAATTCGGCGAACGGTCTGTACACTTGGATGATGTCGTCCAGGATACCGAGCATCATACATAGCACACGCCCGTTGGACATTTTGCTCACAATAGCCATACATCAATACGATATCGACCTTTCCCGCAATTGGTAAACGGTCTATTTTAACACGGGTAATGTATCACGAAGCAAATACCGTCCGCACTGACCGAATGTTACGTGATGCCACGAACTTATACGTTTGTGACTATTACAGCACCATCTATCACAAAGCGAAAAAAGTGGTCCAACTAAAACATTCATGTTTATTTACGTACTACACGAATAAGTAATAAAAATGGGGTTCCAATTTAAAAAAAAAACGCAGTTTATATCCGTTTGACCTATGGCAGCGCCATCTAGCGGACCAACCATAGCACCATCTGGTTTCCCCCTTCAAGCTAGACGACTTTCGTTCTGCGTACTTTTTTCGTTTGACGCTTATTTCTTGAGATATTTGGCCCGCTCACTATCAATTGACCACCCTGTATATTCATAGGCGATTGCAGAATGTCGGTGGAGACCTGGCAGTGGACAAAAGCACGGTGAGTCGAATGGCGAGACGTTTGTCATCACTGCAACAAGGCCATGCGAGCCTGTCCCATATCCCAATTGCTGGTTGGCTTCAAACAGCTGTGACTCTTGCAATGTTGGAACGTGGTCTAGGGGTAGCGTCTTTGATTCATAATCAAAACGTCTTCGGTCCCGGGTTCGATCCCCGCCACTGCCTTAATTTCGATAAATAATCAGCATTGGCGGCCGAAGACTTCCGGCATAAGAAGTCGGCCTCATTCTGCCAACGGCCTTGTCAAAGAGGGCTGAGGAGCGGATAGAGGTTCATGGCACTCTCTTGTCCTAGGGGTGGGAAATTGCCCCTAAAGGCGGAAGAATCAGCAATGATCAACGACATGAGGATGCAGAAGGCAATGGAAACCACTGCATTAAAGACACGTAACATGTATCCACAGGACATGTGGCCTGTAGTTGAAGAAGTGTCATGATGATCTCTCCATTGGCAAAAGATTCCGGAATAGTCCCCCATTCGGATCTCCGGGAAGGGACTGCCAAGCAGGAGGTTACCATGAGAAAAAGATTGAATAATCAACGAAAGGATAACGTTCTACGACTCGGGGCGTGGAATGTCAGAAGCTTGAACGTGGTAGGGAAACTAGAAAATCTGAAAAGGGAAATGCAAAGGCTCAATCTACACTCCTGGAAATTGAAATAAGAACACCGTGAATTCATTGTCCCAGGAAGGGGAAACATTATTGACACATTCCTGGGGTCAGATACATCACATGATCACACTGACAGAACCACAGGCACATAGACACAGGCAACAGAGCATGCACAATGTCGGCACTAGTACAGTGTATATCCACCTTTCGCAGCAATGCAGGCCGCTATTTTCCCATCGAGACGATCGTTGAGATGCTGGATGTAGTCCTGTGGAACGGCTTGCCATGCCATTTCCACCTGGCGCCTCAGTTGGACCAGCGTTCGTGCTGCACGTGCAGACCGCTTGAGACGACGCTTCATCCAGTCCCAAACATGCTCAATGGGGGACAGATCCGGAGGTCTTGCTGGCCAGGGTAGTTGACTTACACCTTCTAGAGCACGTTGGGTGGCACGGGATACATGCGGACGTGCATTGTCCTGTTGGAACAGCAAGTTCCCTTGCCGGTCTAGGAATGGTAGAACGATAGGTTCGATGACGGTTTGGATGTAACGTGCACTATTCAGTGTCCCCTCGATGATCACCAGAGGTGTACGGCCAGTGTAGGAGATCGCTCCCCACACCATGATGCCGGGTGTTGGCCCTGTGTGCCCCGGTCGTATACAGTCCTGATTGTGGCGCTCACCTGCACGGCGCCAAACACGCATACGACCATCATTGGCACCAAGGCAGAAGCGACTCTCATCGCTGAAGACGACACGTCTCCATTCGTCCCTCCATTCACGCCTGTCGCGACACCACTGGAGGCGGGCTGCACGATGTTGGGGCGTGAGCGGAAGACGGCTTAACGGTGTGCGGGACCGTAGCCCAGCTTCATGGAGACGGTTGCGAATGGTCCTCGCCGATACCCCAGGAGCAACGGTGTCCCTAATTTGCTGGGAAGTGGGGGTCGGTCCCCTACGGCACTGCGTAGGATCCTACGATCGTGGCGTGCATCCGTGCGTCGCTGCGGTCCGGTCCCAGGTCGACGGGAACGTGCACCTTCCGCCGACCACTGGCGACAACATCGATGTACTGTGGAACCTCACGCCCCACGTGTTGAGCAATTCGGCGGTACGTCCACCCGGCCTCCCGCATGCCCACTATACGCCCTCGCTCAAAGTCCGTCAATTGCACATACGGTTCACGTCCACGCTGTCGCGGCATGCTACCAGTGTTAAAGACTGCGATGGAGCTCCGTATGCCACGGGAAACTGGCTGACACTGACGGTGGCGGTGCACAAATGCTGCGCAGCTAGCGCCATTCGACGGCCAACACCGCGGTTCCTGGTGTGTCCGCTGTGCCGTGCGTGTGATCATTGCTTGTACAGCCCTCTCGCAGTGTCCGGAGCAAGTATGGTGGGTCTGACACACCGGTGTCAATGTGTCCTTTTTTCCATTTACAGGAGTGTAGATATAGTAGTGGTCAGTGAAGTGAAGTGGAAGGAAGACAAGGATTTCTAGTCAGATGAGTATCGGGTAATATCAACAGCAGCAGAAAATGGTATACCAGGTGTAGGATTCGTTATGAATAGGAAGGTAGGGCAGAGGGTGTGTTACTGTGAACAGTTCAGTGACCGGGTTGTTCTAATCAGAATCGACAGCAGACCAACACCGACAACGATAGTTCAGGTATACATGCCGACGTCGCAAGCTGAAGATGAACAGGTAGAGAAAGTGTATGAGAATATTGAAAGGGTAATGCAGTATGTAAAGGGGGACGAAAATCTAATAGCCATGGGCGACTGGAATGCAGTTGTAGGGGAAGGAGTAGAAGAAAAGGTTACAGGAGAATATGGGCTTGGGACAAAGAATGAAAGAGGAGAAAGGCTAATTGAGTTCTGTAACAAGTTTCAGCTAGTAATAGCGAATACCCTGTTCAAGAATCACAAGAGGAGGAGGTATACTTGGAAAAGGCCGGGAGATACGGGAAGATTTCAATTAGATGACATCATGGTCAGACAGAGATTCCGAAATCAGATACTGGATTGTAAGGCGTACCCAGGAGCAGATATAGACTCAGATTACAATATAGCAGTGATGAAGAGTAATCTGAAGTTCAAGACATTAGTCAGGAAGAATCAATACGCTAAGAAGTGGGATACGGAAGTTCTAAGGAACGACGAGATACGTTTCAAGTTCTCTAACGCTATAGATACAGCAATAAGGAATAGCGCAGTAGGCAACACAGTTGAAGAGGAATGGACGTCTCTAAAAAGGGCCATCACAGAAGTTGGGAAGGAAAACATAGGTACAAAGAAGGTCGCTGCGAAGAAACCTTGGGTAACAGAAGAAATACTTAAGTTGATTGATGAAAGGAGGAAGTACAAACATGTTCCGGGAATATCAAGAATACAGAAATACAAGTCGCTGAGGAATGAAATAAATAGGAAGTGCAGGGGAGCTAAGACGAAATGACTGCAGGAAAACTGTGAAGACATCGGAAAAGATATGATTGTCGGAAGGACAGACTCAGCATACAGGAAAGTCAAAACAACCTTTGGTAACATTAAAAGCAACGGTGGTAACATTAAGAGTGCAACGGGAATTCCACTGTTAAATGCAGAGGAGAGAGCAGGTAGGTGGAAAGAATACATTGAAAGCCTCTATGAGGGTGAAGATTTGTCCGATGTGATAGAAGAAGAAACAGGAGTCGATTTAGAAGAGATAGGGTATCCAGTATTAGAATCGGAATTTAAAAGAGCTTTGGAATACTTACGGTCAAATAAGGCAGAAGGGATAGATAACATTCCATCAGAATTTTTAAAATCATTAGGGGAAGTGTCAACAAAACGACTATTCACGTTGGTGTGTAGAATATATGAGTCTGGCGACATACCATCTGACTTTCGGAAAAGCATCATCCACACAATTCCGAAGACGGCAAGAGCTGACATGTGCGAGAATTATCGCACAATCAGCTTAACAGCTGATGCATCGAAGCTGCTTACAAGAATAATATACAGAAGAATAGAAAAGAAAATTGAGAATGCGCTAGGTGACGATCAGTTTGGCTATAGGAAAAGCAAAGCCACGAGAGAGGCAATTCTGACGTTACGGCTAATAAAGGAAACAAGGCTGAAGAAAAATCATGACACGTTCATAGGATTTGTCGATCTGGAAAAAGCGTTCGACAATATAAAATGGTGCAAGCTGTTCGAGATTCTGAAAAAAGTAGGGGTAAGCTATAGGAAGAGACGTGTCATATACAATATGTACAACAACCAAGAGTGAGTAATAAGAGTGGACGATCAAGAACGAAGTGCTCGTATTAAGAAGTGTGTAAGACAAGGCTGTAGCCTTTCGCCCCTACTCTTCAATCTGTACATCGAGGAAGCAATGATGGAAATAAAATAAAGGTTCAGGAGTGGAATTAAAATACAAGGTGAAAGGATATCAATGATACGATTCGCTGATGACATTGCTATCCTGAGTGAAACTGAAGAAGAATTAAATGATTTGCTGAACGGAATGAACAGTCTAATGAGTACACAGTATGGTTTGAGAGTAAATCGGAGAAAGACGAAGGTAATGAGAAGTAGTAGAAATGAGAACAGCGAGAAACTTAACATCAGGATTGATGGTCACGAAGTCAATGAAGTTAAGGAATTCTGATACCTAGGCAGTAAAATAACCAATGACGGACGGAGTAAGGAGGACATCAAAGGCAGACTCGCTATGGCAAAATAGACATTTCTGTCCAAGAGAAGTCTACGAATATCAAATACCAGCCTTAATTTGAGGAAGAAATTTCTGAGGGTGTACGTCTGGAGTACAGCATTGTATGGTAGTGAAACATGGACTGTGGGAAAACCGGGACAGAAGAGAATCGAAGCATTTGAGATGTGGTGCTATAGACGAATGTTGAAAATTAGGTGGACTGATAAGGTAAGGAATGAGGAGGTTCTACGCAGAATCGGAGAGGAAAGGAATATGTGGAAAGCGCTGACAAGGAGAAGGGACAGGATGATAGGACATCTGCTAAGACATGAGGGAATGACTTCCATGGTACTAGAGGGAGCTGTAGAGGGCAAAAACTGCAGAGGAAGACAGAGATTGGAATACGTCAAGCAAATAATTGAGGACGTAGGTTGCAAGGGCTACTCTGAGATGAAGAGGTTAGCACAGGAAAGGAATTCGTGGCGGGCCGCATCAAACCAGTCAGTAAACTGACGAGAAAAAAAAAGTCGTGAATATCAGGAATCCGGCAAAACTTCAAATCTCCAACATATCTGCGACCGCGGAAAGACCCTGCAAGAACGGGGCCAACGTCGACTGAAGAGAATCGTTCAACGTGATAGAAGTGCAATCCCTTCCGCAAACTGCTGCGTATTTCAGTGCTGGGCCATCAACAAATGGTAGCATGCGAACCATTCAACGAAACATGTTTAATACTGGCTTTTGGAACCGAAGGTCCACTCGATGACTGCACGACACAAAGCTTTACGCCTCGCCTGGGCCGGTCAACACCGACAATGGACTGTCCATTACGGGAAACACGTTGCGTGGTTGGACAAGTACTGTTTCAAATTGTATCGAGCGGGTGGATTGCAGTTGGAATGATATGGGACACCTGATACGTCTAGATACGACACAGACAGGTGACTCGTACGTAAGCATCCCGTCTGGTCACCTGCATCCATTCACGTCCATTGTGCATTCCGATGGACTCGGTCAATTCCAGCAGGACTATGCGACACCCCACACGTCCAGAGTAGCTACAGAATGGCTTTAGAAACACTCTTCTGAGTTTAATCTCTTCCGCTGGGCACCAAACGACCCATATGTGAACAGTATTGAGCATATTTGTCATGCCTTGCAATGTGCTGTTCAGAAGAGATCCCCATCCCCTTCGTACTCTTCCAGATTTATGGACAGTCCTGAGGGATTCATGGTGTCAGTTCCCTCGAGCACTACTTCAGACATTAGTCGAGTCCCTGCCACGTCGTGTTGCGGCACTTCTGCGTGCTCGCGGGAGTCCTACACGATACTAGGCAGGTATAACAGTTTCTTTCCATCTTCAGTGTATAATGAAGTACTATCTGGAAACAGTTGCACAAATATTCAGGCAGATCTTAATAAGATTTCAAAGTAGTGCACAGATTCTAAACGTGCTTTGAATATTCAGAAAAGTGAAAATGGTGCTCTTCACACAACGAAAAAATAATCTGTAGTGTCTTATTACAATACTGGAATCAGTTAACCCATAGAGTCTCCCGGCTGCAGAGACATGAAATGGGATGATCACATTTGCTCCGTCATAGGTAAAACAGGAGGCAGACCTAGACTCGTTGCGAATATACTAGCAAGAGGCAGTCAATCGACAAAGATTACTGAACACCCGGGCAACGCATCCTCATATGATTTAGACCTGTACCAAAAAGTGCGGACAGGGGATACTGAGCGTTTACAACGAAGACATAGAGTTTCGTTTGAACCATGGCAGAACTTCACGCGTGTTCTGAAAAACCTGAACTGGCAGACGCTTGCAGGCAGACGCAAATTGTCCTGTGAAAGCCTGCTTACAAAGTATCAAGACCTTGTATTGAGCGATGAATCTAGGAATATAGCAAAATCCTTACGTACAGCAAATATCTCTCTGTTACCTTCCAAACTTCACACAAGGTATGCATACCTCGCGATATTAGTACTCACAGAAGAATGATACAGCGGTGAAATGGCTTAGCTGAAGACCAGGGGTTCGTTTCCGGAACAAATTTTCATTCTGCGGCGGAGTGTGCGCCGATCTGAAATTGCCTCACAGATTAAAACCGTGTACCAGATTGGGAATCGAAGATGGAACCTTTGCAAAGATCCAGTTTTTACTTAAGGCAGTGAGCTATGCACTTAAACCGTCAAAACGATTAAAAATATCAGAACGTTGGGCAGCCAGTAAAGGAAAGAGGTATGTTTGGATTTACTAGGGGAGGTAAAGAAAAGATTAGAGCGTGTAAGGTGCCTCTTACGAGAGGAAGACATTTTCACCAGTTGTAATAAATTATTGTCTCTTATTGAAAAATGGTTCAAATGGCACAGAGCACTATGGGACTCAACATCGGTGGTCATCAGTCGCCTAGAACTTAGAACTACTTAAACCTAACTAAGCTAAGGACATCACACACATCCATGCCCGAGGCAGGATTCGAACCTGTGACCGTAGCGGTCACGCGGTTCCAGACATACACGCCTAGAACCGCACGGCCACACAGGCCGGCTGTCTCTTATTGATGTATTGACGATAGTTAGGAAGTGCTGTAGTCCGTAGCTGACCATGCGTCGGAGAGCATTTCCCACGCTGGCTGGCTAGGTGACGAAGCGACCACATGTCGCGCGTAGTGGGGTGGGGCTCGGTGCTGGACCGTAGAAACAAGCGTCATTACTGGAAGTACCGCCATATCGGAGCATCAATTTTGTTTATTTATATTTAATAATTAAAGTCATTTTTGACAACATGAATACTAGGAGGAGCCTCTGGATGTTTACAACTATTTATCATAATTTTGCCTCGTTATAATTCACACCCGTTCATTAACAAATGCATATATTAGTAAGTACGAACTTGATCGGAAATCCACGAACTGTGACGAAACTAGTAAGACATACGGACTGAGCGCCAAAGTCGGCAGTAGGCGTTAAGAGCTCTTCCTGTTTTGTTCGATGGTAGCCATGCTCTCGGTTACGAGTAGTTTGTATTTCTTTATTTATCTAATAGGAAAAAGGTGATATCACGGAATTGTGAATGTTAATTTAGAGTAAATAGATACCCCAAAGTTGATCGACAGCAATTTCAGATAATTAGCTTCCACCGACAGAGACATCCAATGCGCCAATGAAGAATCTGCACGGGACAACATTTGCGAGAGCTGCACCGCGCACAGGTTGGAGGAAATCCGACGACACGACCCACCAAGGCGGATCAAGGAAGGTCCGACTTACACTCACAAATTCCGGGTGGAAATGCTGACCAGTTATACTGTATGTCACATATACCACCCTCTACGGACTCGCGGCTAACCTAATAGCAGTATCAGTTTAGAAGCGAAGTGATCTTGCAAGCGTAAGAGGTAATGTGTACGACTTTAATGGAAATTGTATGGAAGTGTTTTGGACATGTAACGAGACGAATGGACTGTAGATGGATCAATAAAATTCTTTCTTCGTATATAAAGAATACGAAAAGACCGAGACAACGATCTAATGGGAGCTCAGTACATGATGTTAGAAAACATGCAGGAACCACATGGATGTGAAGAGCTACGACCGTCATATATTGTAAAATCTAGAGATCTTTATGAAGCAGTGGATGGCGAGTCATTGATGATGATGATGATGGTGATGATGACATTTCATGTCACACAGAATTCGCATTGCACGCGTTCTGAATCGGAAACTTTTGCTTGATTTGAGTGATTCTCCCGAAATATAGGATTATTCAGAAACACATCCAAGGTTTCAGAAGATGATTGCGCTAAAACTACGGGACTTATAGAAAATAGACCTGTATCGGTAAATGAAGAACCTGTCCAAGTTTTTAACTCCCATTTCGGGTTCTCAATAAGGGCATCGTTCGTGACGCAGCAAACATCAATTAGTGTGTGCAGTTTCACTGCTACTGCGTCAGTGACAGAACCCACTGTGGCAACTGTTCACTGGGCTGCCTATCTGCAGGCGCGAACTAATTCGATGCGACGGTATGGAGTTCTGACATTCCTGCTCCCTAGCCGTGCGCCCCGCATCTCCACCACAGCACGAATCGAAACCTGGAGAAATGCTCGGGCCACCGACTGCGTGATTTTTCTGAGTGTATTATTCTTGAAGAATCAAGTTTGCGAAGATTCTTTTTATTAGTGTTACCGGCTTCGACAGATATACGCTACAATCATCGGAGCTTTTAATATTATTTCATGTACATGTTACAATGTTACAAGATCTGATGATTATAGCGTAAATCTGTCGAAACTGGTAATAGTAAGAAACGGAATTAATAGCAGTCTTGGCAAATTTGATTCTTCACGAATAATGGAACCTTCAGATTGTGCCCAACGACTGGCGCAATGTCAAACACATATTGTGACGTTATGACGTCACACAGAGCGCCGGTGTTCGAACTTCCCGTCGAGGCCAGCAGCTGAGAAGAGGACGCCGCCGCAGATCAGAGGTTGTACCCCAGCCGCGAAAGAGGACGCCGGGGTGGATGATGCGCGACAGTTCGGCGCTCGGCAATTAGGAGCTGACTGAGATTCCGCTCGTAGTCAGGAAGTGAGGCGAACGGATGACGTGTGCGGACATTGGCTGCGGTTGTAGGGGTCGTGGACATGTGATGGCAGATGGTCAGTACAGAGGATAGGGCATAATGACGTTAGTTGGAGTGAAAAGTATGATTTAGTGCAAGCATTGTTCTGCTCGCTTTGTATCAAATATTTTGTCTGCTGCAAGTACTCTACCTTGGGCACTAAATTTGTAACTGAACATCTTGTCAAAGGCGCTGAGGGTTTTGTGGACTTGGTGTATATTGACGAACTTGTCTCCTGCGGTAGTTCAAATATCCTGAACTTGTAACGCTTTCTTGCTGCTGGTGTTGCGGGGTACCTCTGTTTCAAGTGGAAATACGAACCTTGCATTGCAATGAAAATAAAATTGAAACCTATAAGATACCTGTCAGCTGTGCCGAAGCAGCGACTTGATGGACGGAAATTGAACATTGTTAAATGCCTAGGTTGTTATTGTGATTGAGCGTTCGAATTAAGTTATCGAGCTGTTACGGTCTGTGTCAGTTACTGACTACCTACAGTTGTTTATTCCTTTGTGTATGGTACATAACAAGACTTGCACATGTCTTTGTGCCCTTGTTGTTTTGGAGACGGTAAACACGTGGACCTGACTTACTAATACTATAGAAATTCCCCCTTGGAGAGGTCTGATCAAGGAAAATGTAATTTTGCGTACTACTAGCACATGACTTGGCTTGGGCGGTTAGGGACAATCAGCGCTTAGGATGTAAATAAAAACAGTGGAGTGGAAAGAAATTCGGACCACACCGCAATTCTCAGCTTGCCTTTTGGAACTTTTGCTAGCTAGTTTTGGTAACTGCGCAAGAGCTGGAAATCTGAACTCTCGATTGTGTTTTTGTAACGAACTGCCGGTCGGTGTGGCCGAGCGGTTCTAGGTGCTTCAGTCTGGAACCGCGCGACCGCTACGGTCGCAGGTTTGAATCCTGACTCGGGCATGGATGTGTGTGATGTCCTTAGGTTGGTTAGGTTTAAGTAGTTCTAAGTTCTAGGGGACTGATGACCTCAGATGTTAAGTCCCATAGTGCTCAGAGCCGTCAGAACCATTTGTGATGAACTTTTCGTTTTCGCATTAGCAGCCATTTGCAACAGACTTCGGAAAAATGTATAGAGCTGAATATCAAGATACGTTGAAACTATATTAGGAAAGCTGTTGGGTACCAAACAGTATGGTACAGGCGTTGAACTGTGACTGTTTGACATGTATTGTAATATTTTTTCAATTGATGCCTGATCTTGCTAATTCTAGTGCCTGTTGGTATCGAAGAAAGAAAACAAGTGACTAATATTTCCTTGGTTCTCTGGATATTCATCGATATCATATATTTTAATTCTTATTTTATTTTTTCTTTCCAACTTTTCAATTTTGATGTTCTAAGAAGGAAAACAAGTGACTGATATTTAATTGCTATCCTGGATGTTCATTGACATTATGTGTTCTATTTTGTTACTTTTAAATTATTGCAATTATTTCAAATTTGATGCTAGTACTAGCTTATTCTATCTGTGTGTCACGCCCTCCAAAAAGGCAAGGTTGTCAAAAGAAAGCAAATGAAAGTTGTTTGAGTATGTATTCTCCTCTCAGCCTAGCACCCCAACATCCACTGCAAACCTGTTCTTGCTACATACATAATCATTTTCTGTATATCGTGTATACTTCATGCTATCGTCTCCTGAAAACCTGAAGGTAGTCATTGCGCTGTCGTCCATAGACCGAAGCCTCATGCAAAAGTTGGAACCTCAGGACGGTGCCACAAGTAAAGACAGTTGCTGCCAGACGCAGGGACGAATTGGAGATGTCCGCGTGGACACTGCCCTAAGTGTTTACTTATGCCACATTAACCGGAAAGTTGTTTATGTCGCCCGCATCTCGCTTCTCGATTCCCGGCGGGGTCAGGGATTTTCTCTTCCTCGTGATGGCTGGGTGTTGTGTGTTGTCCTTAGGTTAGTTAGGATTAAGTAGTTCTAAGTTCTAGGGGACTGATGACCATAGATGTTAAGTACCATAGTGCTTAGAGCCATTTGAACCATTTTTGTTTATGTCCGAGCGCAGTGCCGTTCAGCCCATTCTGTATGTGATCAGCGATCAGTCATACCCATCGCTTACGACAGCAGCATTGTGGTAGCACAGATCTCGCTGCCTGCGACTATAAGAGTTATACTGAACGTTATGTCACGTTAAGGCAACTAGAGACTAATGTGAAACTACCATTCTGTAACGAACTGCTAAATGTTACAAGTGTCAGCATTAATTACATGTCCGGCAGGCCAGAGTGGCCAAGCGGTTCTAGGCGCTACAGTCTGGAACCGCGCGACCACTGCGGTCGCAGGTTCGAATCCTGCTTCGGGCATAGATGTGTGTGATGTCCTTAGGTTAGTTAGGTTTAAGTTGTTCTAAGTTCTAGGGGACTGATGACCTCAGAAGTTACGTCCCAAAGTGCTCAGAACCATTTGAACCATTTGAATTACATGTCCTCACTGTGTACACTAGTAATTTCCAAAGCTAAGTATTTACCATGTTCAAGTTTTAATAAATTACTAATAATTTGTATGCATGTTGTAGTACCTGCTCGACCACCTTCTGAACTACACTTGCTACGATACGCCACATTAACAAATAATCGTGGACAAAAACGTTTGAGTTTGGTCCCATGAGAACTTTTGACGTTGTGGTATGGAAGCAAGCAAATTGTGCAAGCATTTTCTGTCACCACTGCAGTCTGCCAAGTTTAGAACTTTTAAATAAATACACTCCTGGAAATGGAAAAAGAACACATTGACACCGGTGTGTCAGACCCACCATACTTGCTCCGGACACTGCGAGAGGGCTGTACAAGCAATGATCACACGCACGACACAGCGGACACACCAGGAACCGCGATGTTGGCCGTCGAATGGCGCTAGCTGCACAGCATTTGTGCACCGCCGCCGTCAGTGTCAGCCAGTTTGCCGTGGCATACGGAGCTCCAACGCAGTCTTTAACACTGGTAGCATGCCGCGACAGCGTGGACGTGAACCGTATGTGCAGTTGACGGACTTTGAGCGAGGGCGTATAGTGGCCATGCGGGAGGCCGGGTGGACGTACCGCCGAATTGCTCAACACGTGGGGCGTGAGGTCTCCACAGTACATCGATGTTGTCGCCAGTGGTCGGCGGAAGGTGCACGTGCCCGTCGACCTGGGACCGGACCGCAGCGACGCACGGATGCACGCCAATACCGTAGGATCCTACGCAGTGCCGTAGGGGACCGCACCGCCACTTCCCAGCAAATTAGGGACACTGTTGCTCCTGGAGTATCGGCGAGGACCATTCGCAACCGTCTCCATGAAGCTGGGCTACGGTCCCGCACAACGTTAGGCCGTCTTCCGCTTACGCCCCAACATCGTGCAGCCCGCCTCCAGTGGTGTCGCGACAGGCGTGAATGGAGGGACGAATGGAGACGTGTCGTCTTCAGCGATGAGAGTCGCTTCTGCCTTGGTGCCAATGATGGTCGTATGCGTGTTTGGCGCCGTGCAGGTGAGCGCCACAATCAGGACTGCATACGACCGAGGCACACAGGGCTAACACCCGGCATCATGGTGTGGGGAGCGATCTCCTACACTGGCCGTACACCTCTGGTGATCGTCGGGGGGACACTGAATAGTGCACGGTACATCCAAACCGTCATCGAACCCATCGTTCTACCATTCCTAGACCGGCAAGGGAACTTGCTGTTCCAACAGGACAATGCACGTCCGCATGTATCCCGTGCCACCCAACGTGCTCTAGAAGGTGTAAGTCAACTACCCTGTCCAACGAGATCTCCGGATCTGTCCCCCATTGAGCATGTTTGGGACTGGATGAAGCGTCGTCTCACGCGGTCTGCACGTCCAGCATGAACGCTGGTCCAACTGAGGCGCCAGGTGGAAATGGCATGGCAAGCCGTTCCACAGGACTACATCCAGCATCTCTACGATCGTCTCCATGGGAGAATAGCAGCCTGCATTGCTGCGAAAGGTGGATATACACTGTACTAGTGCCGAAATTGTGCATGCTCTGTTGCCTGTGTCTATGTGCCTGTGGTTCTGTCAATGTGATCATGTGATGTATCTGACCCCAGGAATGTGTCAATAAAGTTTCCCGTTCCTGGGACAATGAATTCACGGTGTTCTTGTTTCAATTTCCAGGAGTGTATTAGTTCAGCAGTTTCAGCTATTTTGCAAATTGGTGGCGAGCAGTATACTCAAGTGCTGTGGTATTTAGCACTGGAGCATTGCTACGGATGACTATTCGTCTGTCTCCACACTCCGCAATATCTTTGTGGCTGTATTACTTTCGGTCTGCTGTCGATGTCGCTAAATCAGAGACATTTCACTACGTTGTGTGTATGTGTAACGTTCGGATTTAGGAAATTAAGTACTGAGTGATTTTTATCGTTTATTAAATGGCACGCTACATATCACTTGGCATGAGGGGCAACAACAGCTGTGCTAATATACTACAACTGATGAAAGCCGCAAACGCTGCGTCAAAATGGTTTATTAATCACGACCAATTTCTTGCCGTTATATTAACTTACGATTTAACGGCATTGTGTAGAGAACTGTCATCAGTTTGTCACCTGAAGATGTGACAAATAAGGTGATGAAATAAGTCGTGATTAATAAATCATTTTCGCACAGCTGTCGCAGTTTTCTTCAGTTGAAATACACTACTGGCCATTAAAATTGATACACCATGAAGATGACGTCCTACAGACACGAGATTTAAGCGACAGGAAGAAGATGCTGGGATGTGCAAACGATTAGCTTTTCAGAGAATTCACACAAGGTTGGCGCCGGCGGCGACACCTACAACGTGCAGACACGAGGAAAAAAGAAATGGTTCAAATGGCTCTGAGCACTATGGGACTTAAAATCGTAGGTCATCAGTCCCCTAGAACTTAGAACAACTTAAATCTAACTAACCTAAGGACGTCACGCACATCCATGCCAGAGGCAGGATTCGAACCTGCGACCGTAGCGGTCGCACGGTTCCAGACTGAAGCGCCTAGAACCGCTCGGCCTCACCGGCCGGTGACACGAGGAAACTTTCCAAACGATTTCTCATACACAAACAGCAGTAGACCGGGGTTGCCTGGTGAAACGTTGTTGCGATTCCTCGTGTAAGGAGGAGAAATGCTTACCATCACGTTTCCGACTTTAATAAAGGTCGGATTGTAGCCTATCGCGATTGAGGTTTATCGTATCGCGACACTGCTGCTCGCGTTGGTCGAGATCCAATGACTGTTAGCAGAAATTGAATCGGTGGTTTCAGGAGGGTAATACGGAACGCCGTGCTGGATCCCAACGGCCTCGTATCACGAACAGTCGAGATGACAGGCATCTTATCCACGTGGCTTAACGGATCATGCAGCCACGTCTCGATCGCTGAGTCAACAGATGGGGACGTTTACAAGACAATAACTATCTGCACGAACAGTTCGACGACGTTTGCAGCAGCATGGACTATCAGCTGGGAGACCATGGCTGCGGTTCCCTTGACACTGCATCACAGACAGGAGCGCCTACAATGGTGTACTCAACGACGAACCCGGCTGCACGAATGGCAAAACGTCATTTTTTCGGCTGAATCAAGGTTCTGTTTACGGCATCATGATGGTCGCATCCGTGTTTGGCGACATCGCGATGAACGCACATTGGAAGCGTGTATTCGTCCTCGCCATACTGGTGTATCACCCGGCGTGATGGTATGGGGTGCCATTCGTCACACATCTGTGTCACCTCTTGTTCGTATTGACGGCTCTTTGAACACTTGGACGTTACATTTCAGATGTGTTACGACCCGTGGTTCTACCCTTCATTAGATCCCTGCGAAATCCTACATTTCAGCACGATAAGGCACGACTGCGTGTTGCAGGTCCTGTATTGGCCTTTCTGGATACAAAAAATGTTCGACTGCTGCCCTGGCTAGCACATTCTCCACATCACTCACCAATTGAAAACGTGTGGTGAATGGTGGCCGAGCAACTGGCCCGTCACAATACCCCAGTCTCTACTCTTGATGAACTGTGGTATCGTGTTGATGCTGCATGGGCAGCTGTACCTGTACACGGCATGCAAGCTCTGTTTGACTCAATGTCCAGGCGTATCAAGGCCGATATTACGGCCAGAGGTGGTTGTTCTGGGTACTGATTTCCCAGGATCTATGCACCCAAATTGCGTGAAAATGTAATCACATTTCAGTTCTAGTATATTTCTCCAATGAATAACCGTTTATCATCTCCATTTCTTCTTGGCGTAGCAGTTTTAATGGCCAGTAATGTAAATAGCACGTACTACTTTCGTTCTTAATTTCCGGCAGCCATTGTGTTCATGATGTTCCTTGTATTGACTGCTCCGAAACTGTGTCGTTGTTGCTTATGTACGACGCTCAACAGCTAAACGGGATTGATATTTGCATTTGATGGCTGTTTCAGTTTCCTACCCCGGACATCTGAACGCTGAATTACGACTTTGACGTGCGTACTCGCGGAGCAGGCGGAGCCAAAATATCCTCTGTTTTCTGAGGGCGACGCTATCGCCTCGCGACTCTTAAGGGGCTTCTCAGGCCCTCGCGAAACGCTCGATATAATCTCGTCTCGCCTAACTAAAGCATCTTTGACGTAAAACTCGCAGCGTGGCTAAATAATAATATTTTTATAGGCAGTTTAAAAGATCTCAAGTCACGCATCGTCATTCACAAGCAACTTGGAGCTGTAAACGCGCCGGTTATAAATAAACGCGGCGGCTCTCTCGTCAACAACGTTCTCATAAAAAGCGCTGTGGCACCGGGGAAGGGTAAATCAAATGATGAGTCACGATGAAGATCACAGGCCACGAATGGCGACGTAAAAATAATTTGGTTTCCAAGGTTACAAGAAAGACCAGTTCGGCAGGTCAGTAACCTGCAACTAAGAGCACCGCTACTGCAACACACCTCTATACAACCTTGTGAAAGAATTTCCATCGTAACAACACACGGCCTCTTACACTAGCCCTGCCGTTATTTACCCAAGCGCTCAGTCCAATGTAAGACTGTCCAGTTTTGAGACTGTGAGAAAGCTGATGTTTTACTCGTCACCTTCGTTTGAGTAGCTCGTGCCAGGAACTAGCGACGTAATGAGTAATGGAAAAGTAAGCAGATATCGAATTGCTACAGTTTACTAATTTCTGCAAGTTCATAGCTTTTCTCAGATAATCCCCTTCAGACTATTTTCATCCGAACAAAGGACCTGCTGACAAGACGAACAAGGATCAGGGTGCTGGAACACATATTAAAGAATAACTTTTATGGAACCAGAAAGGAGAGGGGGCGGGGGCTAAAAGGTAAAAACTGCAGGGAAAGACAAAAACTGGAATAGATTCAACAAACAACAAAGAAACTGGTCGTTCTTAAAGCGTCTACCATTTCCAGAGGCTATGTCTTTAAGAAATTCTGCTGTCTAGGAAGCAAAATAACACGTAACGGACGATGCAAGGATATAAAGAAGGCATTCGTAGCCAAGAGAAATCTGTTAGTATCAAACATCGGCCTTAATCTCAGAACGAAATTCTCGAGAATGTATGCTTGGAGCACAGCATCGTATGGTAGTGAATAATGGACTGTGCGAAAAGAGGAAAAGAAGAGAATTGAAGCGTTAGAGATGTGGTGCTATGACGAAAATTAGGTAGGCCGATAGGATAAGAAACAAAGAGGTTTTTCGCAGAAGAAAGGAACATGTGGAGAACACTGAGAAGAAGAAGGGAGAGGGCTGATAAGCCCTATGTTAAGACAACAGGAATTAACTTCCATGGTACTAGAGGGAGTTGTAGAAGGAAAATACTCCAGAGGAAGATGGAGATTGTAATATAAAGAATAAATAATTGAGGATGTGGTGTGCAAGTGCTTCTCTGAGATGAAGAGTTCGGCACAGGAAAAGAATTCATAGCAAGCCGCATCAAACCAGCTGTGAGACTGATGATTCCTCCCCCCCCCCCCCCCCCCCCTCACACACACACACAAAAAGTTTTTTCTCTTTCCTGGTTGTTAACACCTTATTGGAATTCATGGCAATTGGAAGCAGCAGACAATTTCCGTCCGTATCAACAACTTTTGAAACCACGCAGTAACTTCTTCCATAAGAAGTAGGGGAAATGTTCTTTCCAACCGAGAAATACTGCATTCATGACGTTACGATTAACGACTGAGTTTATCGACATAATAATGTGAAGTACTACAATCATCGGCCAACTAGAATTCGAAACCGAGTTCTGTTGCTTTGGCTGTAGGCTGAATGCGAACTATTGTAGGCTGACTGCGGCTTCTGCAACTTCTGTGGCTTCGGAGTGGTAAACTCGCCAGTGGAACACCAGCAGTTCCCAAGACAGCTGAATGGTTTAAAATTAAGTGAATTGAGCGCTACCGACACGTTCTACAGGTGACGGAAGGGGGGGGGGGGAGGGGGAGGCGTACGAGGATATTCTGGCGCTGTGGGAATTCCTTCTTAATTGTCTCTTTATACGAATGATTCTTCATGAAATAATTGGGAAGATTAATATCAGGAGAACATTTTTGGGAGCCAGGCCAACACATCTCTAATGAGAGTGTGGAAGATAGAAACCCACTTTCAGCAGAGATTCAGAAAATCCTCATTAAAACCATCTGGAAAGGACACTCCTTTATAATAATCATATTTTTACGTATTATTATGTGGTTCTTTTATTTGTGGCCGTTAAAACATTTTTATTTTTACGGTCATGTAGCCTCTCTTTCGCCGATTTGGGACAAAGAATAATATAAAGAAATTTACATAGTCAAGGATAGGAATCTGGGGGAAAATGTCTCATTATGTGCTAATAACGCATAGAAAATACTGTCTAGATTTTAAAGATTACCTCATAGGTATGCGACTGAATGTTAATAGTCTCGTCTAAATTTTAATATTATATCTACCGCCGTGTCCCTGAGCTTGCACGTATTATAGTTTCCAATTATCAGTTTACTGCTGATGGTATACGAGTAGGTGAATGCGTAGTGTCTGGTTGAATGGCATACTAAAACTATCTTTGTTGATTGTCTCCGTCTTCGGAAAGAAGGGAGCAAAAGAAAGGAAACCACGGATGAATTATTATTACTATAATTATTATTACTGTTATTATTACCAGTGACCTATATTAGCGTAGGTTATATATACTAATTTCCGATAGCTCCATTCATTTCAAAATTACTGATTTGATTCATAACAACGTCGGAGATGGAAAATAAATAGATGTTACACCATCTGTCACGACTTTCCTATATTCATAACAAGGTCATTCATGAAGATATGCAAACATTTTAATATGTTACTCTACAAGTACAACTAAAGAAAAAAGTTCATTTAAACATAGCTCCGAAAATGTTTAGTTACGGAGTTACGGCCAATAAAAATTTTTGCCTGAAATTCAGCAACTTCACTTATAGGAAGCCATCGCAAAACTGTACGAGTTTAAAGTAAAGCACGATTTCCATTTATTTTGTTGTTAATGGTCTGATGAATGTAATAAAACATGTGCAAGACGTGTATCTGCAGTAGTTTTCCAGAACACCCAGAGAAGCAAAGATTATTATACAAGTAAATTTGTTTAGTTAAGAAGAACCCTGTGTATCTGAAACATGCAACAAAATCTGTTCTAGAATGAAATATTCACTATACAGCGGAGTGTGAGCTGATATGAAACTTCCTGGCAGATTAAAACTGTGTGCCGGACCGAGACTCGAGATCGGGACCTTTGCCTTTCGCTGGCAAGTGCTCTACCAATTGAGCTACCCAGCACGACTCACGCTCCGTTCTCACAGCTTTAATTCCGCCAGTAGAGCACTTGCCCGCGAAAGGTAAAGGTCCCGAGATCGAGTCTCGGTCCGGCACAGAGTTTTAATCTGCCAGGAAGATTCAACAAAATCTGTTCATACACTATGCATGAATTCGGCGGAGACTTTTTTGAACGTTTATTGTGATTGTATTGTGAAATTGTATGTACACTGTACAACTTCCTTAACAATGAGCTCTGTTTTTTCCGTTTTAAAATGAATTCACGAGTGCTATGGTATTAATAAAAGCAGATTATCTGACACATTCACACAGTTTCAGTCAACGTTATTACCGTCATTTTTCCAAAATTAAATTCTCTACAACTTCTGTTGAAAACTTCGTGCAATTGGTTGGAATTTAAAACTTAAATTGGACCTAGTAGTGAATAAATTAAAAATTTTACGAAATTCTGTGCTTCTAAGGATGTCCTGGAAAACTACTGCAGATCACGTCTGGTACACGTTTTATTAGATTCGCCAGATCAGTGACAATAAAATAAATGGAAATCTCGCTTTTCTTTAACGTCATACGGTTTTGCGATGGCTTCGTATTAGCGAAGTTGCTAAATTTCAGGCAAAATCTCTTATTAGCTGTAACTCCGTCTAAGCATTTGAGGACCTATATTTATGTGAACGTTTTACTTTAGTTTTACTTGTAGAATAACAGATAAATATATTTGCATATCTTCGTGAATCACCCTGTATACAGTGAACTGTAACAGTTCTGTTAACATTGCGTTTTCTCATTCAGTTATCTTAACGTGTTACCATTTCGCCCGCTTTAAATTTTTTGCCACGCAATGTTGAGCTACAATCTGGCGTGGAAATGTTTAACAGAAGATATTGTCAGTCTGGGTAGAAGCCCGAAAGAATATAATCAGTTAATCACACTGAGAAAAAGTTTGAAATAAAGTGAGATAGTAATTGAATCGTCAAACTTGATCCTGATGATGCGCTCATTAGATTTATCGAGGAGAAGATAAAAACAGCGAGCACACTCCGGTGTTAGAAAGTAGTTAGTATAAAAACTTATTAGTCGTAGTGAATGAAAACAAAGATGGTCAGTTTACTAATGCATTCAACTGCAGATTCAAAAACACACCCTTATGAACATCACATAACATGAGGACGTAGGTTGCAAGTGCTACTCTGAGATGAAGAGGTTAGACATACATGGCAAAAGGTGCTTCCCATTATGTCACATATTAGAGGTTCGTCCCATCCCGTCCATGTGTAGAGCAAAGCGTAGTGTTAGCGCCAAAGGCTGTTGCGGTATACTAGCCGATCTGATTCGGATTTAGGCGAACTGACACGAATCAATGTGAGACTCCAGATGCCAAACAAGCAAGCATTTAAAATGCGTAACAGGAATGAAGCTACACGATTCACGAGTGATACATGTCCCTTTCATAGTTTAGATTAATGTGACATCATGAGTAGTGGATTTCCAGAATGAGGAAATTACCTGCGGAGCCTGTAAAAGCGAAGTCGACATCAGAAAAGTAAGAGACAAAGAGATAGGACTAAGTCGATCAGTGTAGCAGACCAACTAGCGTGTTTTTTATGTGGGAGCACTGTTCCGTTTTTTTTTTGTGAAATTTCCTGAAAACTGGTTACAATGTACTCGCGCGTCGTGGAAAACACGTGTTTCGACTATTCTGGGAGACGATGGCTTCGTGGTCGCTTATTCCCATTTTTCAGTGCTTTAAATTTATGCATTGTCACTATATCATCGTTATTATATTCTGTGAATTGTGATTGCGTGCTTCCTTTTCGCGTTAATGAACGTTGTAAGTATCCAAAGAACTCACAAGGGCTAAATAAATCATTTGCTGCCAAAGATCCTCGTACTTTTTAGATTTACAGAAGGCTTTCAACATCTACATCTACATCTACATTTATACTCCGCAAGCCACCCAACGGCGTGTGGCGGAGGGCACATTACGTGCCACTGTCATTACCTCCTGTGGTGTCACCGCCTGACACCACACTTGCTAGGTGGTAACCTTTAAATCGGCCGCGGTCCGGTAGTATACGTCGGACCCGCGTGTCGCCACTATCAGTGATTGCAGACCGAGCACTCGCCCAAGTTGTACAACCGACTTTGCTAGCGATGGTTCACTGACAAAATACGCTCTCAATTGCCGAGACGATAGTTAGCCTAGCCTTCAGCTACGTTATTTGCTACGACCTAGCATGGCGCCATTATCATTTGCTATTGATACTGTGAATCATGTAATGTCAAGAGCGACGTTCGTCATTAATGAATTAAAGTTAAGTATTCCACAAGCTACGTCCGTTTTTCTACATTCTAATTTCCTTGTCCTGTTCCAGACCTCACGCCAGCCTGCGTGAGCTAAAACGCGTGCCTTCTCTAGTTACACGGTGTTGGCTCTCCTGCCAACCACAACAGTACCCATTATTGAGAAAAAATAGAACAACTCTCAGGAATCATAGATGGATTAACGTGTTAGAAGGAAGTAGTTACACACTAGCGACTTGACATGCGCTAATGATTTTCTGTGGAAAGACGAGGAAGCGAAAACTGTAAGCAGCGAATGACAGTAGAGAATGCTTGACAGTGGAAGGTTTTACAAAAAAAATGGTTCCAATAGCTCTGATCACTATGGTACTTAACTGTGGAGGTAAGGACATCACACACATCCATACCCGAGGCAGGATTCGAACCTGCGACCGGAGCGGTCTCGCGGTTCCAGACTGTAGTGCCTAGAACCGCTCGTCCATCCCGGCCGGCAAGGTTGTACAAACTCGACACTTGTTCCGTGCTCTTTTCCACAAGATCCGTCATACATAGAATTGAACATTTCGGCTGCAGCACAGAATTTCATCATAGATATGTTACACAATCATAAATATCTGAGAGGAAATAAAATCGCGTAGCTAACCGTATTCCGAATGTTGAGATTACGCGTTTGGCTCAAAATTATGCTGACTGGCTCTTTCACTCGACATCGTCACCCACAAACTATTGACTTTTATGACAGTCTGCACCTTGAACCTCAAGCGTATGTTCGGCAAGAACGACAGCCTGCCTATAGAACTGCAATCTTTAATCACAGAGACGGGAGTCGTGTAGCGTCACAGCTTTTTAAAAGAAGTTTCCCTCATATCACGAGAAATATTGCCAAATGACAGCGCCTAGAACGCCAAAATTGAATAATATTTAATTTTATTCTGACAAGCATCTATGTAATGCAGCGAAGCTTTGTAACTAATACCAACATAAAAAATACACAAAAACAATAACGTTAAAGTTCTTTAAGTAGTTAATGTACGATTACTATTGTGAAAAGATCTCTTGCTCTCTTTGGTTCTGGTCTCTCTTGCACTCTTATTCTCTTTCTGTCTTTCTTGTACTTCTTATATTAAGATATCGTCTCTGTTATCATTGCCGATACGAGGTTGTCGCCTTGCTGTATTAAGTCATAAAGTGTCGTGAAAGCTGTTTCACATTTAGAAAACTTAAAAAATATTTTCTGCTTGTAGGCTACGTTATTTAATCATCCTTTCTGTGAAACGTATAGTAAACGCATGCCAGGGAAAGAAAGTGAAATATTGAAAGACGGAGACTTTACGTTTGGCAAGCGATCTTTTTATGTGCTATTTCGTGCGTGATTTAATTGTTATAGTCATTTTAACCTGTAAATCATATTTATTTTTTCGAAGGCCAATAATCTTTCTGGACAAAGCTTTCCCTTGTGCTCGTGGTCAAATACATACAGAAACTGCCAAACTAATCCTTCTTCAAACACGCTGTGGGCCGTAGCTAATTTGATAAGTCTAGCCAAGAAAGTGATAATAGTGGTAATTATTCTTGTGTCATGCAAATTAATTACAATTAATCAAAAAGTCAAAATTCCATTGTTTGGCCCCAGTCCTTCTTATAAAGTTGCACCCAAAGATAGAATTTTCATTAAATCATTTACGTAACGTCAAGTTTGTCTATTATTGAACGCAAGTTTTACTTCAAATTAGAGGCGGTAACGCTATAGTCGCTCTATACATGTGGCGCATAGAAGAAATAACAGGAACGCCCTTTACTCGCATACTTTTATTGGGCGCAGACAAAAGAGCTCAGGAAAGGGCCAATATCTCCGCTTTGTACTCGTACATAACGAGATCGAGTTCAGCCGTCAAGTCTAAATACTGTACCTAACTTCTGAGAGTGCGTGAAGTAGGAGCGTGAATTTCGTAATCTTAGTGCTGCTTCAAAGCTGGTAGGTAACATTTTTAGAGCATGAGTCTTTTTAAAAAAATAATAACGTTTTCTGAGTTTGAGAAGTTTCTACTGTTGAGATGACTTCTTCGTTTATAATAAATGGCAACAGACTGTGCATACATACTGACGAGCGAAACCATTATGAGCACATATTTAGCCGCGCAGGATTAGCCGTGCGGTCTTAGGCGCTGCAGTCATGGACTGTGCGGCTGGTCCCGGCGGAGGTTCGAGTCCTCCCTCGGGCATGGGTGTGTGTGTGTATGTTTGTCTTTAGGATAATTTAGGTTAAGTAGTGTGTGAGCTTAGGGACTGATGAACTTAGCAGTTAAGTCCCGTAAGATTTCACACACTTTTTTTTTCAGCACATATTTAACAGCGCGTTGGTCCTCTTTTGGAACTCAGTACTACAGCTATTGTGCGTGAGGTGGATACGACAGGTACATAGTATGTTTCCGGAGGTATGTGGTAACTGGTGTCTAGGCACAGGTCACGCAATTCCTGTAAAGTACAGGTCGGTGGTTCGTGGGCCGGAGAGTTGTCAATCAACAGCGTCCCAGATGTGTTGCAATGGGTTCAGATCAGAAGAATTTGGTGACCAAAACATCAAACCGATTACATTATCGTGCTCCTGAAACCACTGTAGCACGATGCGGGAATTGCGATCCAGGCAGTTATAGTGCTGAAGGTGATATGGCCGTCGGGGAAAACATCAAGCATGAAGGGATGTGGGTCGTCCGCAATTATGTTTACGTTGCCCACAGCTGTTACGGCGCCTTAGACTACTACCATGAGTCCTATGTAACCCATATGAACGTCGCCAATGGCGTAAAACACTGGCCGAGGTGTGGTGCATGTTTCGGACTGACGTTCGCCTGGATGACGGCGTATCTGGACATGACCATCGATTTGGCGTAACAAGAAAGATGATTTGTCCGGCAAGGTGGCACTTTTCCATGGTCAAATTTCGACGTAATCTCGATCCCTGCAGCCGCGATTGGCTATGTGATTCGGTTAACGTGGAAACACATATGGGATGTGTGTTGCCGAGCCCCACGTTCAACAAAGTCCGCTGAGTGGCGTATTATGTAGTACATATGCCTGCAGTAGTACACCACTCCGTCGTCAGGTGTTTCAGTGATTACCATGTGCGCCACTTTAGAGACCTGGCAAGTCTCCACGTCCACGTTCTGTGACGACGCGTGAACGTCCAACACCTTTCTCCCATGTGAAAAAAAGTACCAGCACAGCTGTAAGTTGAGAATGCCTTTATTCTATCACACGACTAGTTTCGGTGGCACATTACCGGCATCCTCAGGCCCCACCACCGCCAAAAGAGTCTTGATTTCCTCGGCGCATTTGCTGCAGGATCCTTGTTACTAGCACACGTGGGATATCTTTCATTAGGAGTCTGTTCTCGAAACCGTGTTGTCTACAATGGCATTGGAGACAACACGGTTTCAAATGTAGACTCCTGATGAAAGCTAGCCCACGTGTGCTAGTAACACGGATCCTGCAGTAAATGCGCCGAGGAAATCAAGACTCTTTTGGCGGTGGTGGAGCCTGAGGATGCCGGTAATGTGCCACCGAAACTAGTCGTGTGATAGAGTAAAAACATTCTCAACATACAGCTGTGCTGCTACTTTTTTTCACAAATATCGTCAACTGAAGTGTCTTGTCCATTCATTAAGGTAGACGTCCATATATTAATCATATCTTGTCTCCTACTCGTTCTTTCACCGTCTTTCAACCATTTTCCTTGGATGTTCACGACAGTGGTCTGCTGCCAGAGACCAGTGTCGCCGTGAATTTGACGATTTGCGGCCCTTATCGTTGCTAGAATATACTCAGCTCCTCTTGTATAGTTTCCATCACGTGCCTTAAGCACTAGAAGCAGAATGCAATCTCGAGGTGGGTAATGATCATAATGTTTCGTCTCATCAGTGTATTTAATTCGTCCATCCTATCCCCATCATGAAGTTCTCTAACGATGACAATCAACGTAAGGCTAGCGGTGCTACAATTTTTCATTACCACTATTCTGCCGGCAAGAGGTAGACGCTACCTGCTTCAAGTGTTTCTCTTTTGCATTCGGACATTATTGAAATCTACTAGATTAAATGATAAAGTTACACTTTCCAGTTACATTAAAGTGACCACATGTCAAAAACCTGAATAACCACACTATGCAAGCTCAGACCGCTGAAAGAGAATCAGTGAGGTTCTAGAAGATACCAACAGGGATGTGGAGCCACGCCGACTCCAGCGGCCAGCTGCGCTAAGTTGCTCGGTTTGTAGATCCGAGGCGCAAACTGCCCAATCGAGATGTTGCCACAGATTCTCGATTAGGTTTAAATACACGGAGCTTGGTAGCCAGGGGAGTAGGGTAAATTTATCCCGGAGTAATCCGAACCACACACTGAAACATCCACTTTGAAAAATTAATGAATTACTGTGCTGATAAACCTCTTACGTTATTTGATTTTCAAACAGCTGAGCAGAACAGCAGAACTGAACGTACTCAGACAGTTCTCTCTTTACTTATTCTGATCAACACTAAACTGACACACAATATTTTTAGCGCAACGCAATCTCACTTTCAGTACAAAAGAATGGCTCTGACTAACAATAACCTATACCTTTCATGAATCACTTACCTCACAAAAATCTTCGTTACTTGAACTACTGCAATACAGGGAGCACCACTACTGCCAGCTAAATAAAATATTCAAACTACTGAAGGCACTAACTCCTGATAGGCATAGTTAGCAAATGAAAGATTTTGATAGAGAACAAACAATGTATTTACCTTCATAATGTTCAAAAGTCATCATATATATAATACTGGATATCATCGCTCTCAAAATTCTGCCATCTCTCTCCCCACATCTACCACTGCTGACGGCTCACCTCCAACTGCGCAACGCTACGCGCTGTTTACATCCAACTGCCCAACACTACAATAGCGAATATTCCAACAATGAAACCCAGCCACAGACTGCACACAGCACACTCAGTGATTTTCATACAGAGCGCCACGTGGCGTTACCAACATAAAAACCTAAACAGCCTACTTACATCACGTACACTGCGAGCTGTGTGACACTTTGCAATGTCCTGCTGGCAGATGCCATCGTGCCGAGGAAAAATAAATTGCAAGTAGGGGTGGACATGGTCCCCAAGAATAGATGCGTACTTTGTTGAACCACTGTACCTTCCAGAATTACGAAGTTGCCCAAGGAAGGCCATGAAAACATTTTCCACATCACTGCGCATGCACGCTGTTTGTTTTCACTCCGTACACGCCAACGGCCATCTGTCGTAACTCAGTGGACTTACAGCCTTCGACGCAGAGGAACAGCAGTCAGCATGGTCCATGAACCAGGCGTCTGCTGCAGAGGCCCATACGGAGTAACATTGTCTGAACAGTCGCTGAGGACACACTGTTAGCAACCCCTTGGTTCAACAGAGCGGTTGTTTCTCAACAGTTGCAGATCTATTCGCTCGGCTTTGGAGCCGTCCTTCATCCATGTCATTTATCGCCCGTGGTGCGCCAGTTATCTCGGCGTCGCATTTAGATAGTGTAACTCTACTATGAGTGATATAATTTACCCACAGAGGCATGCGGACTGTTTACAGACCTAGACGTTTCGCAAATGCTTCCACCCTTGGCCCGAAAGCCAATGATAATACCGTTTTGGAAGTCAGATAAATCGCTCCGTTCGACGACTGCACTATCTTCAACGTGCCCCCCCCCCCCACCCCACTCCCCAACCACACACTCACCGGCACGCTTTATATATCCTCCACTGTTAGTGCTGCCATCTGCCGTCTGCGAATAGTCGAAAATAGGATGTGGTTATGTCCCTGGACCGTGTATCTGCAGTGACTCATAGAGGAAGACTATAGTTCAATTCTTTTATCCCGGCGGCTCGCGCATGCCCGCCCAGACCCGGGAGATTGCTGCGTTGCCAGTTGTAGGCGCTAAGAGAAGCTGCGCCACAGTATAGTATAGTTCGCAAACTTACGTTTAGGAGGGAGCGCGCAGGTTATGAAGTAAAGCCACCACGGCCGCATTAACCCTTTCGCTGCTACAGAGACGTGTTCCTCGCATTCCGCACTGTGCGCGATTTTGTCATCCCTGCACTGCTCGCCTGTGTGCAGACACATGGTGTTCCGACTGCTTTGACACACTTATCATTCAGTTTCACAAAAACTATTTGGCCCAAAAATTTGATTTTTACACATCTTCTTGACTGATATACCTCCGCCCCCCCCCCCCCCCCCATAAATGACTTAATTTTGTTTCGATGATCAATGCTGTTATTGTGCAGCATTAAATGTAGTAAACCATTGAACGAAATTTTGAAGAGTTTGCAGAGGTAAAAGTCACAGCGTATACGTTCCGTATGGTCGATTTTAGTTGCCACTAGAAATTTCAAAAAATACATTCAAACGAATAAAATTCATGAAATAAAACACTTCGATATGGTTTTCGAATAGAGAAAATATTAGGCACCAAAAAAGGCTTGAATTCGGAACCTTGTGCATAGCAGCCAAACACCTTAACCATTACACTAACACAGCTCGTCATTTAACGGCATTCCTGTAGGACTCTAAAACATCACATAAAATACCGACAAACACTGTTGGTATAACTATGAATTACTCACGTTTCGTCGAAGTACAATAGGAAATAAACAATTACCGCTGTTCTTTATTGCGAAAAAGCGATTAGTGACAATGAATTTCCCTGCTATCTCCTGAATTAGGAGACTTATTGCTTGTTTGGTTTAATTAATTAATAGAATATGAAGCAATTGGTATAAACAATGTTTTTTCCAAACTTCCTACAAAAGAAAGTCTGCTATCAAGACATTTCTTTTGTTCAGTTACTTTATTTATGACTGAACGTTTCTAAAACTGAAGACACTCATCCGTGCTCTACACTGCAGTCGAGTTCTGGCAACGTCGTCCTCTGTTCATTGGCTAGCTGTGTTTTGTGACGTCAGATGCGCAGAACGACCCTAAACTCGGCCGCCGTCGTAAATGACGCGCACTTTAATGACAGATTGTCCAGAGCTCATGGTCTCGAGGTAGTGTTCTCGCTTCCCGAGCACTTGGTCCCGGGTTCGATCCACGGCGGGGTCAAGGATTTTCACCTGCCTCGAGATGACTGAGCGTTGTTGTGTCGTCTACATCATCATCCCTCACCCACATTACGGTCGGAGGAAGGCAATGGCAAACCACCTCCACTAGGACACTGCCTAGTATGGCGGTGCGGGTCTCCCGCATCGTTCCCCTATCCTCTGTCAAGGAGTACGGGACATCATCATCAATCACAAACTGCTTCGTTTGCATCAGTAATTTTTCACTTTAAATAATATGTGTTTCGGTTTTGCAAATGTACATGTGCGCAACGGCAATGTTTGGGAACCTCCAAGCCAGTGATTTAAAAGAATATTTATAATTTTTTTGTAATTTTCCGGAATGACGTTGGAGAGTATTAAATAGCGTGTTACATTTTATTTATTTATTTATGCATTTATTTTACCTGGCAAGATTAGGGACTTCGGGCCCTCTCTTACAACTAACCAGGCATACTCAGATTGAACGAATTTCCGTCTGTACAGAACATTATGGACACACCACGTGTTATACAGTATTAATGTTAAAGAAAAAATAGAGATTACAACAGTAGTACAAGGATAATTACAACAATCAAAAAAATAATTATAACAATCAAGAATAATAATAATAATAATAATAGTAATGACTACGTATTTCGAAGTAAACATATTTTTCTTTTATGAATGTCGGTCCTATTGCTAGTTGGGACATAAGACGATAGAATGGGGTGAAAGAGATATAGAAGAGGTAGTTAGGTTAGAGGAAGAGAAATAGAAGGATAAAATTCGAAGCTATGGTGGAGAGGAGAAAGAAAGCAACTCTTCCCGTACTTTTCCAGTACCTGCACTTCTGCATGCCTGACAGCGACGCTGATATTTTTAATCACCACTTGTCATTAATAGTATGTCCATTTGCTTCGCAGTAGGTGTGCTATACTAAATGGTTTTTCTTCAACTCGAACGTCACATATGCGAAACAGCTATTTCATGAAATTGGACATTGTCAACAGAGCACATGATCTCATTTTCAGGACTGTCTTTACTCAAATTGTCTTTATTGCAAAAGTTGATTTTGTATTTTGTGACCATTACTGTGACAAGCTGTGTGGTCCTGACAGTGTAATTTAAATGCGACGTGGAGCGCCAGGATTTTGCAGAACGCACCTGCCCATGATGTCAGAGACTTCAACGTTGTACGGAAGGTTCTCCTTGTCTGGGTCCTCTGGAACGTCTTCATCTGTCTTCTCGCTTTCCACACTCTTTTCGCGACGCTGCCTGTTCCGTTTCTTTTTGTCGCTCTTCTGGAAAAGACAAAAAGACGCATATATTAACTTTGCAAAACAGCAATCAACACAAAATAAGACATACCGAAACAATGAAAGATCTGTGCAGCGAAAGAAGGAAGGATACGTGAATAATCCGATAAATTTTGGGTATACGATAAATCGCACAAATCTAAGGGCTGTCAATACGAGCAAATACCTAGGAATTACAATTACGAGCAACTTAAATTGGAAAGACCACACAGATAATACTGTGGGGAAGGCGAAACAGAGACTGCGTTTTGTTGGCAGAACACTTAGAAGATGCGACAAACCCACTAACTGACTAAAGAGACAGCCTACATAACACTTGTCCGTCCTCTGCTGGAATATGACTGCGCGGTGTGGGATGCTTACCAGGTAGGATTGACAGAGGACATCGAAAAAGTGCAAAGAAGGTCAGCTAGTTTCGTGTTATCGCGCAATAGGAGTGAGAGTGTTACTGGTATGATACGGGAGTTGGGGTGGCAGTTACTGAAACAAAGGCGATTTTCTTTGCGGCGAGATTTGTTTACGAAATTTCAATCACCAGCTTTCTCTTCCGAATGCGAAAATATTTTGTTGACACTCACCTACGTAGCTAGAAATGATCAACATATTAAAATAAGAGAAATCAGAGCTCTAACGGAAAGATTTAGATGTTCCTTTTTCCCATGCGCCATTCGAGAGTGGAATGGTAGAGAAGTAGTACGCAAATGGTTCGATGAACCCTCTGCCAGGCACGTAAGTGTGAATTGCAGAGAAACCATGTAGATGTAGGTGTAGATGTTCTACTGGCCTCACAATCAGTGAACTGATTATTACTGCTCTCAAGTATTAACGTCCAAATAAATCAGAACAATACGAGCTACTTAATTCTGTTCCATTAAGTTACCGAATTTGTCAGTTACTAGGTTTGTGTACTTCACAATCTATATTACTTAACAACTAAAACGCCGACCCATGACCAGTTCCAGGTTGCATGGCTAACGACTTCCAAGAGCAACAAAACTTTGATTTTCAATATTTTCTATAATCACAGATCGAATCTAAAAATTTAAAATGTTGTTACAGTCTACTCATTAAGAGGTATAATATGAAAGTTTCAATACACTAAGTCAAGTGCTAAAATTAGAAACTGCGTTTGTATCTTGAGGTAGATTAACTCTTGGCGCGAAAAATACTAAGACTATTTTCATCCAACGTACAAGAATGAGAGCAGTTAGCGACTTCCAACAAATTTTCTACATACACTGACGGAAAGGAAATGGCAGCACCAAGGAGGAGTTGCGCGACGTAAACGAAAGTTGGTAGGCGTTTTTCTACATCTGAAAGATGAGGTCTGTTCTGGGCCGTTGTGCGTCTTTTCTGGTACACAAGCTCTTTGGCGAGACACTATCGATTACCCTGCTGTACTAGGATCTATGCCCCTGTTGTGATCTCGCGGGTTTCGGCGCTCGGAGCAGTTGGTGTTGGACTCGCTACGAGGCGCAAGGACATGCTTGCGTGGACGAAAGAGGAGAACACGCGTGCTCGGCTAGCAGCAGCACGCCGGGCCTACCTCGTAAGGCGATCGCGAGTTTGTGGTGGACCTGCCTGATGTCAACCCCGGGCGCTCGTCGCATTGCCTTGGTGCCTGTTTACTCGGAGAGACCCATCCCTGGAGACCATCTCGAACAACGCTCTCCATCGAAGGTGTAAGTGATTTTGGTGCCTTCGTTTTGTTGAACGATTTGCGTTGCAGCGAGTGAAGTTGTTGCTTGCTTGCCCTAATGTACGTGTTGTTGAAGTAAGAGCAGCCGACAGAGTGTGTAACTGCATGAAGACCAGCAGTTACTACTTCCTTTTTTAAAATCCTCTGGTTGCATTACTATTACGAAGCTGATTAGCTCGAAGGTGTGTGTGTTATATTTTGGATTTTTGGGACAGTATGCAGAAGTTTATGTATTATCTGTATGAGATTTGCAGTGTATTTTGATTGCCATTCAAATCGAAGTCCCTTGTATATTGCTGTAAAATTTGGGTCACTTCTATTGCAAGCACTTACTCAGTTATTAGCAAAGACTCGTATTCTATAAAGCTAGTCATTTGTATGTAGTTCCTTTATATACTTGTATTTATTTGAAAGCACTCACTCAGTTATTGGTAAAGGCTCGTGTTCTGCAAAAGGCAATCATTTGGAAGTAGAAATTTATATGCAAGCATTTATTTGAATGCACTCACTCTGTATTAGTAAAAGAGCAATTGGTCCTTCAGTTTTTTGTTATTTATTGATCTCCTAACTCACATTAATTGATGTATGGTTGGTGTTTGCCGTGTCTTCTGCGGACTGTTTGTGTTCAAGTTTTCTGTGAGTTGGGGTGTATGGGAGCGTTGCTACGTTCCACTTCGGTGCACAGAAGCTGTGCCATGCCGTCTAATGGGAAATGACTCTCGGTTGAACCCCGGTGTTTGGGTGTTGTTTTGGACACCTGGTCTGCTGCTTCACCTTTTGCCCAGGGCAGCCTGGCATCACTGCCCGTTTGGTAAACATTTACCGTGTTTCATGTATGTTTAAAAATATGTAGGCTTTTTATTTGCGCCGGCTGGGGTGGCCGAGCGGTTCTAGGCGTTACAGTCTGGAACCGCTCGACCGCTACGGTCGCAGGTTCGAATCCTGCGTCGGGAATGGATGTGTGTGATGTCCTTAGGTTAGTTAGGTTTAACTGGTTCTAAGTTGTATGGGACTGATGACCTTTAAGTCCCATAGTGCTCAGAGCCATTTGAACCATTATTTTTTATTTGCTTGGAAATGAAGTGTACCAAATAGGAACTTGTTGTTCTGCTTGCGTTATTTGCGTTCTTAACGAACTGGTGTGCGTTTCATAAATCACTTTCATATTGCAAATTATTGCTCTTTTAAATAAATTATCTGTGCCACATTTCTTTAAATAACTTTCTGATTGTAATTTATTGTTCCTTTAAGTATTGAAATCTCTGTGGCTCACCTCTTTAAGTCAGTTTCCGTAATTGTAATTTGCTACCTTGCTTGAGAAGCAAGCTATCTGTGGTACTTTGGTATTGTCTTAAAGATGGCCACGTGTTGTTTGTCTCTTAGCTGTTTTATAAATATTGTCTTTGAATAAATTGTTAATTTATTGATTTGGTAGTTGTTGTGTTTAAGGAGTGACATTATAGAGTCCTTGACCTTCCATTGTAAGTGTACCCCTCATCCCGACTCCCCTTCCTCAGTTTCATGTTCAAATTTTGCGCCAGTCGCATAAGAATGGCGCTAATAGTGCCAGTATGAGTATGTATATCAGGTTTGCTTTAAGTACATCCTGTAACGGTCGTGAGCATTAGTAACCAGTTGAGACAGGACGTGGCTAGTTGATGTTACCCAAGAATTCCTTTGAGGCTATAAAGACGCCATAATCAATTGAAAGAGGTCGTGTACAGGTCCACGAGAAGCGATAATGCAGAAAGATTTGGCAAGAATGTAGCTGCTACACATGACTACCGGCAGCGATGGTCACGAGAATGTACCGTTACTAGAAGGCCAGGCTCTGGATGTTCACAAGGCACTACCGAGAGGGAAGACCATTGCGTCCGGTATGGCTCTGGCGCATCGTACTGCATCTACAGCACCAATTTGAGCAGTAGCTGACACCACAGTGTCACAACGAACAGTTACAAATCGTTTACTTCAAGGACAGCTCCGATCCAGACGCCCTGTAACGTGCATTCCACTGACCCCAAACCACCGTCATATCCAACTTCAGTGGTTCCAAGCGAAGTCTCACTGGACGGCAGAGGGGAGGTCTGTTCTGTTTTCTGATGAAAGCTGGTTCAGCCTCGGTGCCAGTGATGGCCGAGTGTTGGTTAGAAGCAGACGAGTTGAGGGCCTCCGCCAAACCTGTTTGCATGCTAGACTCATTGGACTTACACCTGGAGTTGTGGTCTGGAATGCTATTATGTATGACAGCACGAGCAGTCTCTTGGTTATCCCACGCATCCTGAGTGCAAGTCTGTTCGTCAGTCTGGTGATTCGGCCTGTTGTGCCTCCATTTATGAACAGCAGTCCAGGGGGTAATTTCCAAAGGGATATCTGTTTCCCACATACCGCTCTTGTAATCCCTCTACAGTGTCGACATACTGCCTTGGCCTGCTCGATTACCAGCTCAGTCTCCAATCGAGCACATGTGGGACATCAACACACCACATCTCCAGCATCACCCACAGGGAGCATTAACCGTTACTGTATTGACCGACCAAGCGCAACAGGCATGGAACTTCATCCCAAAAACTGACATTCATCACCTGTACAACAAAATGCATGCATGTTTTCAACAATTTGGCCATTACCCTGCACCAGCATTTCACATTTGCAATGTTTCGCCTAGCGCTAACATTTATCTATGATCTTGCAGTGTTCAATCACTTAAATGTGTTACATAGACGAATATGTTCCCGAACTTTCTCTACTCTACATTGGTGTTGCGATTAATTTTCCGTCAGTGTAATTTCAAACCTTTTAGAAACTTTTTCTCAATGACATTCCACAAAAATAAAGAAAGGAAAATGTTTATGGTTTACTACATTTTCTCTGTTCACGCAGTAAAACTTCAACATTGGGCATGACATTCTAATTTATTACTCATTTACCACAACGCAGTTCGCAGGCCATTCTGCAGACAGTATCCTCATATAGTGGACACCTGAGCCATGCCGGGCAAGGGTTGGCCATTGAGGTCCTTGGCGCTATAGGGTGCTGGCAGGTCACGGGAAATGTTTCAACTTATTCTCCACGGAGGACCTAGTCACCTTATACAGTGTAACCTATCTGGTGTGCCGCTCCTCAGAGTTATAATATTTTTTGTGAATTTTGGTTATCCTCAGGTGAAGAGCTTATTTCAATAGTGGTATAAGTCCATTACCTCCACTTTTCTGTCTGTAATGCGTCTGAAATTAATGGTCAAAACAAACAAAAAGAAAGGTTCATCTCTAGCAAGAAGGCGAGAAGCCATATTATTGAATATTTCTGGTATCTCAACTGCAGATTTTTCAGCGCTCATTTAACTTTAGGACTCTGTATCTTAGAATGAACAAAAATGGACTTGTACCACTATTGAAATAAGCCTTTCATGTAAGGTAAGTGTACTCATTGTAGAGACGGAATGTGACTAAGTAATCTTAACACAGTTGTACTTTAAGTCTCATATCTTGTCTCTATACTCCTTGTTATTGAAATTTCGGTTCTGCTACTAGACGGTATATAACATTTGTTTGTCGGCGTCAATGCGAGAAAAGTGGCCATCTCGGCGGTGGCTTATGGGCACCTTTCCCGCCAGGCACACTTTGCATTGGGGGGGAGGGGGGGGGGAGGGGAGAGGAGAGTACAGCGATGGCCGACAGAAGGCCTCCATGGTTGTACTTAGAAGAAGTCCTTATAAGAATGACCTAGAAGCGGCAAATAAAGCAAGAGAAGGAAAAGGGAATAAAACGAAGAAAAACAGAAAGCAGTCGAAGAGAAGAATGGCAATAAAAAGAAGAGAGCGGAGTGCAATAGAACAAACCCTGTAACAGCTCTTTCGGAAGAAAATGACGAAAACAGGGAATGTACGTACTGCGAAGAAAAACTGTCAAATTCCAAGCCAGAATAGCAGTGGGTTTAGTCCCACTGTTTCTCCCACTGGGCCCACGAACTCTGTACAGTAGCTGAAGAACACAGTTTGACTTTTATTTGTGAAAAGTGTACGTTATTCAATTCCTATCGTGTTTAGAGCAAAATACGTTTACTTCTTTGTTAAACCAGTTTTTTGTCCGTTATTTGTGAGTTTAAAACTAGGTGGCAACTTCCCCCGTTCACAGTGGGCAAAGTGGCTATTTTGCCACTTTAAAAAAATTAAACTGCTTGAAGTATTTAATTTAATCCTAAGGCACTTGAACTATTCGATATTTCAGGTGAATAGTTAAAGATCATAATCACTGATTCCTATGCATGTTCCTCTACAGCAGCTTAAGAAACAGGAATACCTTAGCCTGTCCACTTTACCCGATTCTCCACTAGCAGTGCATGTACTTGCAAAATTATACCGTTATAAGACACTAGTTCAGATGATATGATGTCATAAACATTTAGATTCGTGAAACGGATGTTTTATACTTAAGAGTTCGATTCTTTACACAGTCGAGGGTTACTGGTGCACTCTATTCTGCCTTCTCCAGTTGTCTTCGATTATGTGATTTTCATAAACCCTTTCAAAGAATTGTTGATGTGAAATTGTATGATTGATATGCTGCCGATAGAACTGAGCCACAATACTTTGTGACTAAAAACGTTGGACGGAGCGATCTGACGTCAACCAGATATCTTTGTCCCTTTTAAAGAGAATAGTCTCAACGTATGATAATTTCAAATTATTTACGACACGACCATTCAGTCGAAGAAAGTAAGTTCCCAGTTTGACAGCTGAACTATACCCATGAGTACTTCTCAGCTCACAATACTATGCTAACGTTTACATGTAGCACGACCGTTTCAGACAAATTAATGCGGAGAATGGATGTGAGCCAGAGACGGATTGAATTCGTGGGTAGGATTAAAGACTGTTTGGTTGCCGCATCATTCAGCTTGATGCAGTGTCTAATACTATCTCGACGTAAATCCGTGTAATTTGTAGTTATTTTGTAAGTGGGCTGCTTCTGTGTTGGCAGCGCTGTGTAGCGCTTTGCGTTGGATCTCTGACTGCGCTTTCTTTGTAAGAGACTCTGTGGCTGGTCGGACTCGTTGTTGGAAGTTAATCGCCAGTTAGTCGCCAGCAGTGATGCCAATGCTGTTGAGCAGCACCGGTGGAGGTTAGGAGTGAGAAGTTAGCATTGATGGATGGTAGAGGGCTGAAGTGTTAGCGTAGGCTAACCATCTGTACATGTTCGACTTGGAGATTGAATATTATTCACCTTGGTGCTAGATATCAATGACGATTTATATTCGTGTTTGAACTGGATGTCACATTATTAAGGTAAAAAAAATACTTTATTTGGTTTGCAACAAAATCTTTCTTTTGCTAACCACATGCCTATTAGTAGTTAGTGGCTTTAGTGGTTGGAATCTTTTATTTAGCTGGCCGTACTGACGCTCGCTTTATTGCAATAGTTCGCGAAAAGAAGATTTTAGTGAGCTAAGCGCTTAATGAAATGTATAGTTTATTGTTAAGATTTTTTTGTTAGGGCCATTCTTTTGTAATAATTATTTGAAGTCAGTTTGTATTTTTTTTTTTTTTTGTGCAATTAGATTCCGTTGCGCTGGACTGTGGGTCAGTGTTGACATGATAGTAAAAAGTAAAGAGAAAGTAGGCTCAGTACATTTAGCTTTACTCAGCTGTTTCAGAATCGAATAACGTAGAAGTTTCATCTTCTCAGTCATTCTGCAATCTAAGTACAGACACACTCATTTAAATGAAGAAGTTTAAATTTCAACTTCATTATAATTACTCTTTATCATCATTGTCGGCAAAAATGTTAAATCGCTGGGGAGAATGTCACTCAGCGCTTGTTTTATCCCTCGAACATATTAAGGAACGCTCCCTTGTCTGGACGTATTGGCGAGCAGTACGTACTTGTGACTGCTCAG
This sequence comes from Schistocerca gregaria, assembly GCF_023897955.1. Taxonomy (NCBI): domain Eukaryota; kingdom Metazoa; phylum Arthropoda; class Insecta; order Orthoptera; family Acrididae; genus Schistocerca; species Schistocerca gregaria. The sequence continues at coordinate 105,049,536 of NC_064921.1, read as the reverse complement.
ATGACTGCCCGCGTTATTCTGTATTATTGGCCTGAGATTTATAACCGCTGCATGACAAAAGGCAAATGAATAATTTCTCACTTATTTATAATGTATCCTATGGAACCCATTGTCGTTAATCCGCTTCCTGTTTATGTATTTTATAGCGGGCATTTTATTGTGGCATCTAATGTCACTGATGACCTAGGCTGATGCAAGAGAGGTGTAGTACGGCTATCCTCGCATGCTAGCGAAATTAAGTAAAACACCCGGAGCACAGTTTATTTAGTTAAAAGATAAAATATGAACAACTAAATATGTTTGAGAAGGTCACGTACAGAATCGGACTTATTGGGGGGGGGGGGGGGGGGGACCCTTGCGGTCGGATCCTATTTGAGGTGGGGTGAAAAGCTTTTGGTTTAGCTCGGACCACGGCCATTCATATAGCCATTCGAACATCTGTTTTAGTGTAGGTATTGTACAGTGTATTAAACAAGGGTTGAAGGACGGATCGCAGCCGGCGACCAGGCAAATCACGCGAATCTATTAATTCCTTTCGCAAAAGAGGTTGATTATACTGATATTAACCGTCATCTAATGTACCCATTTCCATCTCTAAAGCTCGGCTTTTACGTGCAAATGTTTGTTTTCGAAGCGTGCCACTTATATAAACTTCTACGAATCAGTTCAAACTTTGCACTAAGGCAGATAAACGTATAAAGTCCAAACGAATTTTTTTATCTAATAAAATTTTGTCGATACACTATAGTTAAAAGTCGAGCGAAATGTAACACATAAAATTCAAAGAAATGGTTAAAATGGCTCTGAGCACTACGGGACATAACTTCTGATGTCACCAGTCCCCTAGAACTTAGAACTACTTAAAACTAACGACATCAGACATATCCATGTCCGAGGCAGGAGCCGAACCTGCGACCGTTGCGGATCTCGCGGTTCCAGACTGTAGCGCCTAGAACCGCTCGGCCACACCGGCCGGCAACACATAAAATTCATTCTTACTTGAACTGAATGCACGGAAATGGTTTAAAGTGGTTCAGATAAGTGAAAAAAGCATTCTTGCCGTAAAATTGAAAACTCGCTCTCGGAAATTTGTTGCTTCCTCGGAGTTTACGTGCAAATAACATGTTTTCTGTGAGTTTTTTTATGAACTCCACTTCTATATTACAATCTTATGTGAATCGGTTCAAATTTTGTAAGAAGGCAGACAAATGCTACTCCTGTTGTTTTGTGAAAGCTTTATCCGTTGCCAAACATACAAGCAACATGGGTCGAAAGACAATACAAAAACATATACCGGATCAGTCGTCACCGGAGACAACAAAAATGTGCATTGGTTCCCAAGCTATGGCGATCTAATATCGAAATTTATGGTAGAGTAAAAGACAGGAAGCAGAATCAAAAATGTTCCCTGTTTTTTTTTAATTTTTACTAGTTTGATGCGGCGCGCTACGAATTCCTCTCCTGTGCCAACCTCTTCATCTCAGAGTAGCCCTTGCAACATACGCCCTCAGTTATTTGCTGGATGTATTCCAATCTCTATCTTCCTCTACAGTTTTTGTCCTATCTTAGCACAAAAAAGATGAATATGTCCTCGGCAGACTTTGGGATGTAATAGAAGGCAACCAGATTTTCGACTTACCTGGCAACTTCAAAGACGTTTAAATTAAAACATCTTGACGTATTCACGCTTTCTTACGTGTTAACTCTACTTCCACAGCACAGTGAGCTCTCTCAGCTGCAAGGTGTTGGCACACCTAAATCTTGCAATTTGTAGGCTGAAGTCCTTGATTCTGCGTCCGAAATCCAGAAGATTCTCCAGCCATAGTAAACAATATATAATATGATATGGCTGAAGAGAATACGTGTAATTGCTAAAAAAAAACTTCGGCGCTAAAATTTGTGGGGGTGAATTTGTTCCTGATGCGGATGACATTGTATATCATGTTATTTTACTTGACACGATGCATTATATTATATGACATGGGTACTAATAGTAACAAGTAAAAAGCGCGAATATGCTGTTATGTTTTGAAGCTCATGGATAAGTCGAAAAGCTTTTCTTTTGTATCGCTATCTCTGCCCAGGATATTTTCGCCTTTCTGCGCTATGATAAGAGCATTTTGAATTCTGATAAAATAATATGTAAACAAAATGGCACAGTGAGCGTGGTTTCTGAGGCGTTTTTCCACGCTCTCCTGCGTGATTAGACTGTTCCGTAACTTCACTTAAGACACAGGTTCTGCACACAGGTAGCATACGTAACTTTCTGTCGCGTCATATATTAAAATGCCATAGTGGTGAAGAGCATCAAGCCGCAAATATAAAATGTTGCAAACATTTAGGATGAAAGAGATAAACGTCTTTAATTTGATTACTTATCTACAGTTTTTGTGGGACATGTTGTGGCTCGTCTGTGATGCTGCCGTGACCAGTAATCGCAAGGTCCGTAGAAAAATAAGGCTAGTCAGTAACCGTTCTGTGCTGCTGTTTTCTGACGCTGTGACGTCACTAAGGAACAGTGTCTGACTCGGAAAGAGCGTAAAACGTGAAGGTCGTGTACGATGTATTTGTTTTATGGTGGGTTAGCTGGCTGATCCGACCAAACAGCGAGGTCATCGGTCCCATCGGATTAGGGGAGGAAATCGGCCATGCCATTTAAAAGGAACCATCCCAGCATTTACTTGAAGAGATTTAGGAAAATATTAGAAAACCTGAATCAGGATGACCACACGCGGTTTTGAAACTACGTCATCACTTTTGCGAGTCTAGTAACCACTGCGCCACTTCGCTCGGTTTTTTTGGTATGTTTTAGTTTACTGAAATTCAAGCTGCTATTTGCTATTGCTATAACGTTACTCCTACATTATGTAACTTTCCAGCTTTTAAACAAATGATTCAAGCATCAGTCGAATCGAAACGTGCAAAAAAAAAAAAAAAACCGCTAAGAGAAGTCTGTTTTTGTAGTTTCTATCAAAGTAAATATTCGAAATGAGCATGCACTTTCGTACGTCGGCTCCGAGAAACGTTTTCACGAGTAAACAAGCTCAGTATAATGCTCATTTTCATTTTGTATTCGTCACAAGTTTTTACTCAAGAAGCTGTTATTCATACAAGCAGTTGAATTAGCTAATTTAACTAAAACATTCCTCAAAATTATCGGGGTGCAAACTGAAACTGGGGCTGATCCAAGAACGCAAGCTTGACACGGCAGGTAGAGGACAGATAAGTTTCTGCCCGGGTAAACTGTAACTTTCTACTCAACGGCGCACAAAGTAATCAACTATCAAATGTCCTCTTTGACCTGCTGAACCCATTTTGACTCCAGTAATAAACTTATAGTTTTCTTCGGTCAAAATATTATGCTTATATTCGATGTATTTCACGAGATTCAGCTCCATTTTTATTACTTTCTCCACTGTGCAGACGTTTCGTTGATAACTGACAACTTTATTAAGTCCTCGCATTTCGATAACCGTGTTTTTCAGACGAGCATTTATTTCTTCTCTCTACTGCTGTTACCGAAGTCTGTAAACTTGCTTTGCCTGAGTAATTACAGATAATTTCATCTGTAAATGTTCATTTATCAGCACTCTTCTTTTCTGAAGTTTCTGTACTTCTCTTGTGGATCTAACGTTTGTTGAAACATTTCTTCCTTCCTTCTGTTGCGCATGGTGTGCTATCATTGGCGCTAGTATTACCAAGCAGGTAGCATGGTGGAAATGTGTCACTGTTAACGAACTCAAGGTTCTAACAATCAGTTTCTTTGAAATTCAGAGCATCTTTTCTAGAGCATTTCGACAGCCAAATCTCTTGCAGGTGTACATCGCGAGTGAAGCATAAAGTACTACGTCAGTCCTACAGTCAACAACACCACAACCTGACATTGCGTGCACACACTCAAAATACACTCCTGGAAATTGAAATAAGAACACCGTGAATTCATTGTCCCAGGAAGGGGAAACTTTATTGACACATTCCTGGGGTCAGATACATCCCATGATCACACTGACAGAACCACAGGCACATAGACACAGGCAACAGAGCATGCACAATGTCGGCACTAGTACAGTGTATATCCACCTTTCGCAGCAATGCAGGCTGCTATTCTCCCATGGAGACGATCGTAGAGATGCTGGATGTAGTCCTGTGGAACGGCTTGCCATGCCATTTCCACCTGGCGCCTCAGTTGGACCAGCGTTCGTGCTGGACGTGCAGACCGCGTGAGACGACGCTTCATCCAGTCCCAAACATGCTCAATGGGGGACAGATCCGGAGATCTTGCTGGCCAAGGTAGTTGACTTACACCTTCTAGAGCACGTTGGGTGGCACGGGATACATGCGGACGTGCATTGTCCTGTTGGAACAGCAGGTTCCCTTGCCGGTCTAGGAATGGTAGAACGATGGGTTCGATGACGGTTTATATGTACCGTGCACTATTCAGTGTCCCCTCGACGATCACCAGAGGTGTACGGCCGGTGTAGGAGATCGCTCCCCACACCATGATGCCGGGTGTTGGCCCTGTGTGCCTCGGTCGTATGCAGTTCTGATTGTGGCGCTCACCTGCACGGCGCCAAACACGCATACGACCATCATTGGCACCAAGGCAGAAGCGACTCTCATCGCTGAAGACGACACGTCTCCATTCGTCCCTCCATTCACGCCTGTCGCGACACCACTGGAGGTGGGCTGCACGATGTTGGGGCGTGAGCGGAAGACGGCCTAACGGTGTGCGGGACTGTAGCCCAGCTTCATGGAGACGGTTGCGAATGGTCCTCGCCGATACCCCAGGAGCAACAGTGTCCCTAATTTGCTGGGAAGTGGCGGTGCGGTCCCCTACGGCACTGCGTAGGATCCTACGGTCTTGGCGTGCATCCGTGCGTCGCTGCGGTCCGGTCACAGGTCGACGGGCACGTGCACCTTCCGCCGACCACTGGCGACAACATCGATGTACTGTGGAGACCTCACGCCCCACGTGTTGAGCAATTTGGCGGTACGTCCACCCTGCCTCCCGCATGCCCACTATACGCCCTCGCTCAAAGTCCGACAACTGCACATACGGTTCACGTCCACGCTGTCGCGGCATGTTACCAGTGTTAAAGACTGCGTTGGAGCTCCGTATGCCACGGCAAACTGGCTGACACTGACTTCGGCGGTGCACAAATGCTGCGCAGCTAGCGCCATTCGACGGCCAACACCGCGGTTCCTGGTGTGTCCGCTGTGCCGTGCGTGTGATCATTGCTTGTAGAGCCCTCTCGCAGTGTCCGGAGCAAGTATGGTCTGACACACCGGTGTCAATGTGTTCTTTTTTCCATTTTCAGGAGTGTATTTTCACTTGCAAATCACTCACTACATAAAAGTAACTAACCTAAAACGACAGCGAAATCACTTAACTTCCAACTAGGGTTGTCATATCTAGCTGGGATGTCGTCGGGACACTCTGAGACGGGGATGTTAAAATGAAGTAAAAAATTTATTTGGTGTAAAAACTTTTTATTTAGAAAAATATTTTATGGAACTTGTTGCGAAAATTGTAGTTGGTACACCACATTTTTCTGAAGGTGGCACCTTTTTCAGCGAGTCTTTTTCCCTTTTACGTATCTATAAAACACCATGCAAGTCAACTTGTGCGTTAAGATTGAGTTCACGCACTCTGGTAGCAAGCGACTTCTTTCATCAGTGCACTGGGCCGACATCAGCGAAAATGTTCTTCCCACAGTGGCGTTGCGTGTGGGAATAGAAAACAAATACTCGCATAATTTTGGCAGTTGGCATTTGCGTTCAGGATTTTCTTTCTCCTTAAGAAAGTAAATGACCTTTCTTCCACGGAGTCTTTAGACGTCCATTCTTCCGAGTTACTCTTAGTTTCTAAGACACTCTTCAGATATAGATATTCCCGAAAAAACTGTCGCCTGAAATCTTTTCACCATTTTTAGTCTGGTCATGATAGCACTTTCAATCATCGCCCAGTCTGGGTTTCAGATAGCGTCATCCAATCAAATACTTGATATTTATTAAAAGAAACAGCCCATTTCTCTAAGCCGGCCGGTGTGGCGCTTCAGTCTGGAACCGCGTGACCACTACGGTCGCAGGTTCGAATCCTGCCTCGGGCAGTTAGGTTAGTTAGGTTTAAGTAGTTCTAAGTTATAGAGGACTGATGATCTCCGATGCCAAGTCCCATAGTGCTCAGAGCCATCTGAACCATTTTTTGAACCCATTTCTCTAAATCATCAAATGCTATGGTATAGAATGCAATTGTTTTATGCATTCGAACAGGGAGTGTAGTGCGAGAATATTTCTGACGATAGCTGTAGCTTTGATCCTGGCTGTAGACTGCTTTGGGGCCACTTTGGAGTCAGGATACATCGCGGCGCTGTTTTACGGCACAGTCAAGAGAACTTGTCGAGACAACTAAGGGATTGATGATGCTTGACAGCTGTATAAACTCCTGTTAGTTCTGCAGCAGCAATAAGCAATCCTTCGTGAGTATCTTCTTTGGTCATGAATGATGAAGTAGGCTTTGATATTGATGCTACCGAGAATCTGTACGATTCTTCGTAGAAATGTGGTGCCTCATATTTATCTTACTTCCGTGAGTTACTGAGATGAAACAGTTACAAATCTCACACAACGCTTCCTGATCAGTTTATTCTTCTTTGACAAAAGACCATTTCTTTGATAGTCGTATGAAACGCGACACTTTGTCTTTCCATCTTTTAGGCATTATGATAAGTTTAACAGACGGTAAACGGTCGACAATAACACTTTAGTCATCGAAGTAAACGTCACTATACACTTCACGCCCTCGCAATAAACACTAATACATTACTACGAGGCGTGTTTTTAAAGTAAGGTCCGTTTGAACATAAGTACACAACGAGGTCATTTCAAAAAAGTAAATTTATTTTCAGAAAGTACATACTTCATTCTATTTTTCGACATAGTTGTCAAGTTTGTTCAAACACATATCATACCTCTCAACCAATTTTAAAATACCCTCTTGATAAAAACTTGCCGCCTACTCCGATAACCAGGAGTTCACTGCCGTTTTCACGTCGTCGTCGCCATTGTAACGGCTGCCACTGAGGTGTTGTTTGAGGTGGAGGAGCAGGTAATGGTAATCGCTCGGAGCAAGATCAGGACTGTACGGTGGGTGGTCTAAAACTTCCCAGCCAAAACTGTCCAATAAATCGCGGGTCTGACCTGCAGTGTGAGGTCTTGCATTGTCACGGAGAAGGACAATTCCCTTTGTCAGCATGCTGCGTCTTTTGTTTCGAATCGCTCTGCGTAGCTTTCTCAGGGTTGGGCAATATGCTTCTACATTGATAGTGGTTCCTCGTTGCATGAAGTTGACCAACAAAACAGTATCCCTATCCCAAAACATCGACGCCCTGATTTTGCGCTGGAACAAAGTATGTTTGACCTTCTAGGCGAGCGTGTGTGTCTCCATTCCATGCTCTGTTGCTTCGATTCGGGAGTCATGTTTTGTCTCCAGTTACGCTCTGACTCAGGAAGCCGTCACCTTCTTTGTGATAACGGGTCAAGAAATTCTTTGCACACTCAAATCTTTGGTTTCTCTGGTCCTCTGTTAGGAGTTTCAGGACCCAACGGGAGCACAGTTTCCCAAACTTTAGGTGTTCAGAAACAATGTTGTAAAGCACTGATCTCGACACGTCAGGAACTTCGTTTGAGAGCCCTGCTACTGTGAAGCGCCTGTTCTCACGAATCCTCGCTTCAACTGAAGCCACCAAATCGTCTGTAATCAAAGGGCGACCGGAGCGTTCCTTATCATGGACATTGTCACGGACATCTTTGAATGCTCGTACCCATTTACGCACTTTGCTTTCACTCATAATAGTATCACCTCACACTTCGCAAATCTGTCGGTGAATTTCTGCAGCAGACAGGTTCCTTGCTGGCAAAAACCGCATCACTGAGCGAACCTCACACGCGGCGGGCGAGTTGATAGTCTCACACATTTTGAAAGCACAGAACATAACCGTACAGGTTAGCTACAGAGCTGAAACTGAGAACAGTTGTTCCCGATGCACGCGCTCGTTGCGGGATGCGCGCGAACTGCTAGTGTCTAAATGGACCTTACTTAAAAAACACGCCTCGTAACTTGTACCCACTGTTCGTATTAAATTTAGAAACAATCGTCTTATCAAATCGCTATTCAAATGGGAACTTCCAGAGTCTTCCACGTGGCCCTGCTGAGATAGTTTCAGCCCCGTACAACTGGAGAAGTCTGGTATTTTTTCGAATAATGGTGGTAGATCTGGTAGGTGCTTACACCGTAGATACGCAACATGCTACGGCATCTGTGAGACGACGTCGTGAACATAAACTTGTCGACATAAATAAAACTAACTGAGGTTTCATTTACATGTTGCGCTAACAGATGGCGTTACCTCAGTACTTGAGCCAAGAACGCAACAGTATTTTGCAAACTAGGGACAAAATTGGGTCTTGGCGGAAGTCATCTCTCATGTCATGCACACGCGTTTGCTTCTACGTAGAGAGCCTGTATACAGAGAGAATAGCCATAGGTGAAGTTGCCCGTGATTGGTTGATTAGCTTTGGCAGAAAAATGGCGCCAAACGTCTCTCGCCCTTCCTATGTTCGCCGTGCTTTTGAGTTGAAGTTCAGAGGACTTTTGGAAACCATAAAAAGGTATTTGAATTATTGAGAGACTTGTTATGCGTTGTGCATGCATGTTCGATTTAGTTGTATATCGTTTTTAGTACGTAATTAGCGTTTGCGATCTTAAATACGAGTTGCAATAATGAATCGTTTTGTGATGAAGTCGGTAGGCCTACATGTTTGAAGTAAACACGTTAGTAATTGTACAGTATTGTTTCCGACATCGGTAATTCGTTTTGCAGACGTTCGTAAACGATGCCAGGTTGTGCTGCATTTGGTTGTTCCAATAGAGGCGAAGGTGGATTTCGCACGTTAGCATTTCCACGCAATGAAGAAAAACGAAAGCATTGAGCAGTCGCAGTCAACAGGGCTGACATAAATCAAACAGGAGCCTCGTGGAAACCAACCGAGTACTCTTATCTATGCGAAGGAAGTCGTTTTTGCTGTTTACTACATATAAAACAACTTGCAATATACATAGTTAAATTTGAAAATAGACCTGTAAATTGACTGTGTGAAAATTATTATAACGCATTATTCTTATAAACATAGAATTAGAATGGGATTGTGTATCTAATGTGTAAGAATTTTGCTACGGTGCAGACGTCATGATTACGTACTTCAGTGCCATAAGGTGTTTTTTTTTAACAGTACTGTATTGAAGATTTCCACGAGTGTCATTTGATTTCTAGGCTACTGTTGGTAATTCCAGGTAATTTGATTGTAGTTTTATAACTATTTCATTAATGCTGTTAGGGCAGGAAGTTTCCAAGTTTCCCAGATTTCTGTCTTCATTTTGTCGTGGTTGCTGAAACATTATTCGTAGTAAATAATTGTAGGTACTCTTGAATACAGTTTTTAATAGGCCTACTTCCTGTGGGGTAGAAGGGATACGATAGTTTTCTTGTTATATTTGGTCGTTATTACAGTAGCCTACATTTAACATTACGTGATTTTTGTAATCTTTTTCGTTTGTTATCTACGAGAGGTATTCAGAAAGTCGTAAGCAGTTGTTTTCTTGTGATATGCATAAAGTTTGAAGACGTGGCAAGAAGTACTAACACGTCTCACACTTTTTGCATGTCACAAGTAAATAACTGCTTACGACTTTCATTCATCTGACGTAAAACAGATACGTTAAATCTTTAGCGTTATGCACTTCCGATACAAAACAAATGCTATACACTATATTTTTTTATTTACGTTACTTTCATTGCAATATGTCTAGTAAACGAACTTTAAAGGAGATAAATACAAGTAACGAATAATTTTTACAGCCACTGTATCAAATTCTACCGTGCTGTACGTAGTAGGCTACTATGAGTGTCTTATAGCTGTAAAGAAAGGCATTTAACGAATGATTTCACCACGTTGCCTCGTGCTTTTGATTCGGTGAGTGTATACTTCACTACTCCACTACTGGCCATTCAATAGTCCTGCCCGCAGTTTGGCAGAAAAATTGCCGCCGTATCGTCTGGTTGGCCGCTCTCTCCCTATACAGGCTCTCAACTTCTGCGCAGCATTTACTGCACCCTCGTAGGAAAAATGGAGCTGTCAGAACAACTGACAGACACCATGTCGCATTTCTTTGTCACGTGGCTGCTCCAGCGGCTGGCGCGTGGCCGACGAGGGGGGCCCGGGCTGGCGCTGGTGACGTCGTCTACTGTCTGTCATCGGTCGCCGGCGGTGCATCGGCACGTGGATGCACGGTGCAGCTGCCAGCTGGTCTGGCTTGCCAGAGGGCGAACAATGGCTCGCTTGCTGGCGCCAGGACGAATGCCGGTAACCACATTCCGCTGCTCCCATTGTCTGTGTGTGTTCTAGGGCTTCGTCTTGCGTAACTGGTTACAATGTACTCGCGCGTCTTGGAAAACACGTGTTTCGACTATTCTGGGAGACGATGGCTTCGTGGTCGTTTCTTCCCATTCTTCAGTGCTTTAAATTTAAGCGTTGTCACTATATCATCGTTATTATATTCTGTGAATTGCGATTGCGTGCTTCCTTTTCGCGTTTAAGAACGTGGTAAGTATCCAAAGAACTCACAAGGGCTAAATAAATCAATTGCTGCCAAAGATCCTCGTACTTTTTAGATTTACAGAAGGCTTTCAGCATCTACATCAACATCTACATTTATACTCCGCAAGCCACCCAGCGGTGTGTGGCGGAGGGCACTTTACGTGCCACTGTCATTAACTCCTGTGGTGTCACCGCCAGACACCACACTTGCTAGGTGGTAGCCTTTAAATCGGCCGCGGTCCGGTAGTATACGTCGGACCCGCGTGTCGCCACTATCAGTGATGCAGACCGAGCGCCGCCACACGGCAGGTCTAGAGAGACTTCCTAGCATTCGCCCAGTTGTACAACCGACTTTGCTAGCGATGGTTCACTGCCTACTTACGTTCTCATTTGCCGAGAAGATAGTTTAGCATAGCCTTCAGCTACGTCATTTGCTACGACCTAGCAAGGCGCCATTATCAGTTACTATTGATATTGTGAACTATGTACCGTCAAGAGCGACGTTCATCATTAATGGATTAAAGTTAAGTATTCCACCAGCTACGTCCGTTTTTCTAAATTCTAATTTCCTTGTCCTGTTCCAGACCTCACGCCAGCCTGTGTGAGCTAAAACGCGTGCCTTTCGGCCTCCTCTAGTAAGACGGTGTTGGCTCTCCCGCCAACCACAACACCTCCCTTTCCTGTTCCAGTCGCGTATGGTTCACGGGAAGAAAGACTGCCGGAAAGCCTGCGTGTGCGCTCGAATCTCTCTAATTTTACATTCGTGATCTCCTCGAGAGGTATAAGTAGGGGGAAGTAATATATTCGATACGTCATCCAGAAACACCCCCTCTCGAAACCTGGGCAGCAAGCTACACCGCGATGCAGAGTGCCTGTCTTGCAGAGTCTGCCACCTGAGTTTGCTTAACATCTCCGTAACACTACCACGCTTACCAAATAACCCTGTGACGAAATGCGTCGCTCTTCTTTGGATCTTCTCTATCTCCTCCATCAACCCGATCTGGTACGGATCCCACACCGATGAGCAATACTCAAGCACACGTCGAACGAGTGTTTTGTAAACCACCTCCTTTGTTGATGGACTACATTTTCTAAGGACTCTACCAATGAATCTCAAGCTGGTACCCGCCTTACCAACAATTAATTCTATATGATCATTCCACTTCAAATCGTTCCGCACGCATACTCCCAGATATTTTACAGAAGTAACTGCTACCAGTGTTTGTTCCGCTATCACATAATCATACAATAAAGGATCCTTCTTTCTATGTATTCGCGATACATTACATTTGTTTATGTTAAGGATCAGTTGCCACTCCATGCACCACGTGCCTATCCGCTGCAGATCTTCTTGCTTTTCGCTGCAATTTTCTAATGCTGCAACTTCTCTGTTACTACAGCATCATCCGCGAAAAGCCGCATGGAGCTTCCGACACTATCTACTAGGTCATTTATATATATTGTGACAAGCAATGGTCCAAGAGGTTACTTTAGCGTCTGTAGACGTCTTTCCATTGAGTACAACATGCTGTGTTCTGTTTGCTAAAAACTCTTCAATCCAGCCACACAGCTGGTGTGATATTCCGTATGCTCTTAATTTGTTTATAAGGCGTTCCTTACAAGCGTCTTCTAACCAAACTGCGTGCCTACGGAGTATCGCCTCAGTTGCGCGACTGATTTCGTGATTTCCTGTCAGAAAGGTCACAGTTCGTAGTAATAGACGGAAAGTCATCCAGTAATATCCAGCAGTAATATCTGGCGTTCCCCAAGGGGGTGTTATGGGCCCTCTATTGTTCCTAATCTATATCAACGGCATAGGAGACAATCTGAGTAGCCGTCTCAGATTGTTTGCAGATGATGCTGTCATTTACCATCTTGTAAAGTCAACAGATAATCAAAACGACTTGCAAAATGATTTAGATAAGATATCTGTATGGTGCGTAAAGTGGCAATTGACCCTCAAAAATGGTTCAAATGGCTCTGAGCACAATGGGACTTAACATCTAAGGTCATCAGTCCCCTAGAACTTAGAACTACTTAAATCTAACTAACCTAAGGACGTCACACACATCCGTGCCCGAGGCAGGATTCGAACCTGCGACCGTAGCGGTCGCGCGGTTCCAGACTGAAGCGCTTAGAACCGCTCGGCCACACCGGCTGGCAGAATGTGGTTATAACTCGCTCCTAGTGATCCAAATGATGAAGTAGCCTACTTCCCTATATGACATGTCAACGATTTAGGTCTTAAAAACGCATTTTCGAGAGCTCTTGCAGTTCGTCGAAGTTTATAACATGCATCTCATGAATGGAAATGTTTTGTATATGGAGCTACAGTCTAAAAATATTACGGCAGAGATCTTTCATCTCTGTCTACTGTTGTTGAGGATTCGGTCGCAGATGAATACTTGTGACAAGCAAGATTATGAAGATGACTGCTGCTTGTTACAATCCCAGTAGTTTAAGTTGTGCTCTTGGATTCCTGTCTGACCGCATACTCGGACATCATTACATATTCGGAAAACTGGTCAATTATTTCTGACAAGAAAAAATACAAAGGTCACTGCCGGTTGTTTCACTCACAGCAACTTCATCTCCAGCAATTTCATATTTCGTTTTTTTAAACACACAGAAATCACGAAATCATTACTGACGAAATGTGCTCTTACATGTAAGTAATAACAAATATTGCAGAAAAATCTTAACTTACACGAATAACAATGTCTCATAACGTGTTTGCATATATGAACCAATACCTCTCGGTATAATTGTCGTAGCCGGCCAGTGTGACCGAGCGGTTCTAGGCGCTTCAGTTGTAAGTAGGCTGTTTAGGTTCTTTTTATTGGTAACGCCGCCGCCACGTAGCGCTCTGTATGAAAATCACTGGCTGCGCCTTGTGCAGTCTGTGGTTGGTTTGCATTGTTGTCTGCCATTGTAGTGTTGGGCAGCGGCAGCTGGATGCTAAGAGCGCGTAGCGTTGCGCAGTTGGAGGTGAGCCGCCAGCAGTGGTGGACGTGGGGAGAGAGATGGCGGAGTTTTGAAATTTGTAAGACTGGATGTCATGATCTGCTATATATATTATGACTATTAAGGTAAATACATTGTTTGCTTTCTATTAAAATCTTTCATTTGCTAACTGTGCCTATCAGTAGTTAGTAACTTCCGTAGTTTGAATCTTTTAGTTAGCTGGCAGTAGTGGCGCTCGCTGTATTGCAGTAGTTTGAGTAACGAAGATTTTTGGTGAGGTAAGTGATTTGTTAAAGGTATAAGTTAATGTTAGTCAGGGCCATTCTTTTGTAGGGATTATTGAAAGTCAGATTGCGTTGCGCTAAAAATATTGTGTGTCAGTTTAAGCACAGTCGTGTTTAATTGTTTTAAGGGGACATTTCATATGTCGACCCTTAGCCGAGGATACCTCACTGGAATCTTCTGATTTTTTTCTTGTAGTTTGTGTAGTTAGTGTAGCCTTTGTTTATTGCTAGCGCGTAATTGTAGAGAGAATTTCCTCTGTAGTTGTAGTTTTTCATTGTTGTACAGTAAAACAGTTGTGGCATGCATGTAGTTTTGCACGAAGTATTTTGCAGCTACACTTGCAATTAACTAGATATTATTTTCAGTGCTAGGTTAATGTGTTCTCTTATTTTGCTCTTCAAATTGTAGTTTTCTGTGTTGTCGTGTGAAATATTGTGACAATAATGGCGTGTGAAAAACGTAACACTAGGCTCCAAAGTAAACTGAGAAATGACAGTGAAGACGAAAGCAGTGTGTTAGCGCCACCATGTAATGAATTAACTAATGTTCAAAGTAGTAATTTGGTAATTGTGCATAGGGAAATGGAGCGGGTTGCAAATAATGGTGTAGGCTGTGAAACAATTAGTGAACAGGGAAGCATTATCGATCGATCGGTTGGCAACAGCTCGCTTCAGGATTCCGAAATGACAGGACACAATCTTGCAAATACTGTAGATTCAGGTTTTGCGTCCTCACCGTTTTCTCAAATAGGTCAAGACACATTTTCTGTTTTTCAAACTGCGAATATTGCCGGTTCAAATGCATTGCCGAATAGGACTAAGGAACATGTTTCAGACACCAGTGCATTGTTATTACAATTAATGCAACAAATGGGACAAAAGCTTCAAAAGTTAGACACAATGGAATAAAATCTTCAAAAGTTAGACGCAATGGAACAAAAGCTTCAAAAGTTAGACTCAGTGGAACATATACGCTTGAACAAACACGTGAAGATTTAACTACTGAATTACCTAAAATCGAATCGAAATGTCAAAAAGTCTGTAATGACGTAAAAACACAAATTTGTGAGCATTTCCAACCTATTTTTTCGCGGCATGAAAATGCATCACAGAATCACGAATCAGCCATAAAAGAACTGCAAACAATTGTTCATGAAAAGCATGAGACCTTGCAAGCTAAAATTGACTCAGTTGCATCTACCGATTCAGTTACACAACTTACGAAAACTCAAGAGAACTTAAAGGACACAGTAGATACTTTGAAAATTGGTTCAGAAAGACACATGGAGGAAATTTGTTCACTATCTGATAAAGTAGCCGAACTTTCAGATCAGTTCATGAACTAATCTACAAAGGTAGATGATGATCTGAATGACTCAAAACCTGTAGCCTTCAATGACACTGAAGAGTATGAACAAATTAGAAAATTCAAACAAATTCAAAATCAAATCAACACACAGTACAAAAGAGAAATGCAGGATGCACAAGATCAGTTGTCTCAAGTAATACAAGAACTACATATTTCAGAGGACACTTGCGCTCCAGTACGGGAAGAGGGATATAGAAATACAGAACTGCCACAAAATAATAACACAGGGCACTTCGGAGATTATGAAAGAAATTGGCAAGGTACACCGAATTTTGAGATGGAACCGCCGAAACGACGTAACAATGACCTACATGCGACTCGCCGACATGATGATTTTGACTATAAGCTGTTCATTACTACATGTAAATTCAAAACATTTAAGAATTCTGGCAACGACATTCATCCACAAGCGTGGCTCCATCAATTCTCTCATTGTTTTCCTCCCAACTGGTCATTGAAGCACAGGTTAGAATTTATGTGTGGCTACTTGGAGAATGAACCAACTGTAAGAATGCGATCGGTCATTCACGATTGTCACAGTGAAGGAGAATTTTATCATGCCTTCCTCTCAGCATATTGGTCTCAAGCCACACAAGACCGAGTAAAACATAGCGCCATGATGATGAAACACTTTGAACAATCTGAATTTTCCAGTCTTGTCAAATATTTTGAAGATATGTTGCATAAGAATCAATATCTTTCAAACCCATACAGCCCTTCAGAACTCATCCGCATTTGCTTAATCAAATTGCCTGAACATTTACGACATACTATTTTGGCAGGGCGTTGCAAAGACGACATTGAAGCTTTTCAGGGACTTTTACAAGAATTAGAAATTGACACAGACAGTCGCGGGATGCGAAAACAGGAAAACAATCACTACAGCTAACACCTGTCACAATTACCTGACGACAGAAACAATAACTGGACACGACAAGCCCATTCTCACAACACAAATCGTGACCGAAACAGACACCACCCATATGGCAACCACTGGCAGAGTAATAGTTACAGAGAAAGATCGCATTTCCGTAGTAATGAATATTACACAGACAATCATAGAAACAGACAATATGACAACCAGAACTATTATTATCACGGGAGACAATAATTTCAGACGCAAGGGTCCACCGCGCAGTGATAATTCAGGGAGAAATTCTCCACCACTTAACCGACAAGAAGGAAACTACAGGAACTACCGACATGACGACAGACGATATAATCATAACGACAAACCTGAATTTCATCAGAACTGGTGAGATTCAGAGCTGGGCCCTCTCGGCAAGGTGAATTTGTAGAAATTAGGTCTTCTAATCCCAGTATCGACGCGCGCCAACAAGGAGGTAACAGACAATGACTCGCACCGCAGGCAGCCACGTGCACCAGCTGGCTCCGAGAAAAATAACATAAGACGGTAGCCTTGAGAAACATTTTAGCTTTCCTTATCGACGTATACAACATGATAATTGCCTTCAAGCTGAAACTATGTACTATGTACTATGAAGAGTAAAAGATTGTGCCACATTTCAAACGTAAAACCGTTAATTGAAATATAATTGCTTTTTAACTTTGTCTTTGCCATAAAATTTTTCACTTCACGCTACTAGTACAATTTTTCAGACTTAGAATCTGTTAATATGCAACAATATTTGAAGTTAAATATCCAGTCAAGAACCAAGAGAACTTATTTAAACAGAAATTATGAATGCATTGTTATTGTGAACAGACGACACAGTGTTATTATGTGTGTACATTCTTGCTTGTTACTTGCACGATTACGTAACGACTATAAGGCTCACATACTTAGAACATTTACCAGTACTGCTAATGCGATTTTAATGCAACATTTTGGTTTACTTGAAAATACATTCTTTATTTGAAGTACATTCGGTGAGATTAAAGATGACTTAACATTTGGTTTCTCTGATAGCTACACGATTTTATCACGACGCTACTAATGAGTGACAATTTACAATGTTGCTTTTGCACTGTATCTGTTTTATATCTGCACAGTTTTTCTGTATTATTCTGGAAAGTAAAACATGTTTTAGTAGTAACTTTGTGGTATAGCTACAGTGAGACAGCCTTTTCTGTAGCACAACAATACGTTACAGTACAGTACTTACTTCATCACAGCAATAAGCGTAATAACTAAGATATTTATACGCAAAGCATTTCACTTTTGTTTATCATGAGGTAAGTACATTGACATCTGCAGAACTTAGCTTTCGGAGGACGATAACTACGACACTTCCACAGAATTATCTTACAGGAAGACGCACATTTAGCGCTACAAGACACACATTTGAGTGATTAATTTTGTACTTGAACCACTTATTTTTCAAGATTTTTGAATTACATAGAAAGTTTTCCTTGATACATTTCACTCCATTCCTGTAATCTGCAACACCTGAGGATATAATTACATTAATCCTCAGGGGTGTACACGCTTACTTTGTGTACTATGTGTATGGCAAGCACAAGGAGCCCTAGCTAATATGGTATTTGCTTATACAACTTGACACATCGGTACCATATTTCTCTAACACATAAATTACACAGCTATCTGATAATCTAACTGGGAGAGACAAACATTTATTTTACCTCATCAGTGACAGATTTTTATGTAATTACACAGTTGGATAACTTCACACTTACGAAATTGTATTTTGTCGGTACTTTGTGAACTGTTCATATTTTTTCGTAGCCATTGTGATACTATGAGAGCTTTGAATGATGTATTTGGTATGGGATCATGATTTTTAAAGTACGTTTGAGGTTGATGAAGCTTCTGACATGAGCAGAGAATTTTTTTTAGCTTTTGAAATTATTGGACGAAGCTACAACGATTTTGAGATTTGGCTGAGGTTTTATGATGTTATGATGACGATGTGTATTACGCTGTGGCGGTATGTTTATGATCAATAAGCTGATGCTATATGAGGAATTTGATTATGCTACGTATTTATTACGATGAAATATTGAAGAAGTGTCTAGGAATATGTATATGTGTAATAAGGTAAGGAATAATAAGTAGTGCTTACGGACTCTGGTTTGTGAAAAAGGTTGTTGAAAACCAAGAATCGTACTTTAAGAGTTATGAAATGTATGTAAATGAGTGAATGTATTACAATGTCGACGAAAATTTTTTGGACACTGTTATATTTGTAGGATTTCTAGCTGCACTGCAGCATTGGTTAAAATAAAATTTTATAGATGTATTTTCTGTCTACAGGTCCAGTATATAATAATAATGTGATATACTTCCAAAAAAATGAGGGAGCACAAGAAGACATTTCCCTTCACAGGAACTGCATACATGTGTTGTTGTTGTCTTCAGTCCTGAGACTGGTTTGATGCAGCTCTCCATGCTACTCTATCCTGTGCAAGCTGCTTCATCTCCCAGTACCTACCGCAACCTACATCCTTCTGAATCTGCTTAGTGTACTCATCTCTCGGTCTCCCTCTACGATTTTTACCCTCCACGCTGCCCTCCAATGCTAAATTTGTGATCCCTTGATGCCTCAAAACATGTCCTACCAACCGATCCCTTCTTCTAGTCAAGTTGTGCCACAAACTTCTCTTCTCCCCAATCCTATTCAATACCTCCTCATTAGTTACGTGATCTATCCACCTTATCTTCAGTATTCTTCTGTAGCACCACATTTCGAAAGCTTCTATTCTCTTCTTGTTCAAACTAGTTATCGTCCATGTTTCACTTCCATACATGGCTACACTCCAAACAAATACTTTCAGAAACAACTTCCTGATACATAAATCTATATTCGATGTTAACAAATTTCTCTTCTTCAGAAACGCTTTCCTTGCCATTGCCAGTCTACATTTTATATCCTCTCTACTTCGACCATCATCAGTTATTTTACTTCCTAAATAGCAAAACTCCTTTACTACTTTAAGTGTCTCATTTCCTAATCTAATTCCCTTAGCATCACCCGATTTAATTTGACTACATTCCATTATCCTCGTTTTGCTTTTGTTAATGTTCATCTTATATCCTCCTTTCAAGACACTGTCCATTCCGTTCAACTGCTCTTCCAAGTCCTTTGCCGTCTCTGACAGAATTACAATGTCATCGGCGAACCTCAAAGTTTTTACTTCGTCTCCATGAATTTTAATACCTACTCCGAATTTTTCTTTTGTTTCCTTTACTGCTTGCTCAATATACAGATTGAATAACATCGGGGAGAGGCTACAACCCTGTCTCACTCCTTTCCCAACCACTGCTTCCCTTTCATGCCCCTCGACTCTTATGACTGCCATCTGGTTTCTGTACAAATTATAAATAGCCTTTCGCTCCCTGTATTTTACCCCTGCCACATACATACACTCCTGGAAATTGAAATAAGAACACCGTGAATTCATTGTCCCAGGAAGGGGAAACTTTATTGACACATTCCTGGGGTCAGATACATCACATGATCACACTGACAGAACCACAGGCACATAGACACAGGCTACAGAGCATTCACAATGTCGGCGCTAGTACAGTGTATGTCCACCTTTCGCAGCAATGCAGGCTGCTATTCTCCCATGGAGACGATCGTAGAGATGCTGGATGTAGTCCTGTGGAACGGCTTGCCATGCCATTTCCACCTGGCGCCTCAGTTGGACCAGCGTTCGTGCTGGACGTGCAGACCGCGTGAGACGACACTTCATCCAGTCCCAAACATGCTCAATGGGGGACAGATCCGGAGATCTTGCCGACCAGGGTAGTTGACTTAGACCTTCTAGAGCACGTTGGGTGGCACGGGATTCATGCGGACGTGCACTGTCCTGTTGGAAAAGCAAGTTCCCTTGCCGGTCTAGGAATGGTAGAACGATGGGTTCGATGACGGTTTGGATGTACCGTGCACTATTCAGTGTCCCCTCGACGATCACCAGAGGTGTACGGCCAGTGTAGGAGATCGCT
This sequence comes from Schistocerca gregaria, assembly GCF_023897955.1. Classification (NCBI taxonomy): domain Eukaryota; kingdom Metazoa; phylum Arthropoda; class Insecta; order Orthoptera; family Acrididae; genus Schistocerca; species Schistocerca gregaria. The sequence goes on along the minus strand of NC_064921.1, from coordinate 105,029,333 downwards.
CCCCACACCATGATGCCGGGTGTTGGCCCTGTGTGCCTCGGTCGTATGCAGTCCTGATTGTGGCGCTCACCTGCACGGCGCCAAACACGCATACGACCATCATTGGCACCAAGGCAGAAGCGACTCTCATCGCTGAAGACGACACGTCTCCATTCGTCCCTCCATTCACGCCTGTCACGACACCACTGGAGGCGGGCTGCACGATGTTGGGGCGTGAGAGGAAGACGGCCTAACGTTGTGCGGGACCGTAGCCCAGCTTCATGGAGACGGTTGCGAATGGTCCCCGCCGATACCCCAGGAGCAACAGTGTCCCTAATTTGCTGGGAAGTGACGGTGCGGTCCCCTACGGCACTGCGTAGGATCCTACGGCCTTGGCGTGCATCGGTGCGTCGCTGCGGTCCGGTCCCAGGTCGACGGGCACGTGCACCTTCCGCCGACCACTGGCGTCAACATCGATGTACTGTGGAGACCTCACGCCCCACGTGTTGAGCAATTCGGCGGTACGTCCACCCGGCCTCCCGCATGCCCACTATATGCCCTCGCTCAAAGTCCGTCAACTGCACATACTGTTCACGTCCACGCTGTCGCGGCATGCTACCAGTGTTAAAGACTGCGATGGAGCTCCGTATTCCACGGAAAACTGGCTGACACTGACGGCGGCGGTGCACAAATGCTGCGCAGCTAGCGCCATTCGACGGCCAACACCGCGGTTCCTGGTGTGTCCGCTTTGCCGTGCGTGTGATCATTGCTTGTACAGCCCTCTCGCAATGTCCGGAGCAAGTATGGTGGGTCTGACACACCGGTGTCAATGTGTTCTTTTTTCCATTTCCAGGAGTGTAATTTTCTTTTCAAGTACTTGGTAATTTATTTCATAGAATAAGTTTTTGTGGTGCACCACTTCAATTATATAGACATTAAGATGTGAATATGCATTTCCCTTATCTGTGTTGTTGTCTTTAGCATACTATTTTTTCTGCTTGTGGGTTTCTCATGTTTAGGTATAAGTTATTACATTTATTGCTGCTTGCTTTGCTTACTTGCATTTTTTTGTCATTGCTGTTTGTAATAATTGTTTTGTGCTGCTGCATTGTCTCATCCCTTAGTTTAGCATCTGAGCTCAGTAAGTTTAAGTTAGCTTAAGAGGGGGGTAGACTATAAATGAGAACGAGTTGTGATGAATTGGATGAAATGCATTGAGAAGCTATAAAAAAATGGTTTGGTCAAAAAAGTATTTTGAAAGAGGATATGAACAAAACAAAGTAGGGTTTAGGGACAACAGGTTTAGGTAGGATTTTCTTGGAAATATATGATGAGGTAAGATACTGGAAAATAAATAATGAGGTACGAAATATGTTAACATATAAATACAGAAAGCATGCTTGGATAGGATTTATTTGGTGGAAATAAATGTTGAAATACGACGAAAGATCTACAGAATGAAGTTTTGGGTTGGACTGCAGTACCAAATGTTACACTGAAAACAAACCCTGTCCTTTCCTTTTGTGTTATCCCACTATGTGTTTGTGTACCCTTGTGTATTTATTTTCTTCCTGTCTCTGTGTACTGTTTCATAGAATTTTTTCTCTTCACATACTAAGCTACATCACTATGATGAGGAATACTGTTATCCTCAAATATAATTTGCATTAATATGTTATTTACTTCGTAAAAATGTTTTCACATTATTTATTCTGTTTTGTTCTAATGCTCATGTGTGAAGTTGATGTTTCAAAAGTTATTCTGATCTTTCGTGTATGTACTTATGTCATAATTTCTGTAACACTGATGTACATGTTTATTTCTATTCTTTTGTAAAGCCAGTTTTAATACAAATGTTATCTGTATTGTCATGTTCTTTAATGATGTATTTTGTACCTTTGTTATTGTATTCTTATGTTATAAAATTGTAATTGACACCAGTTCATCAAATTATTAACTTGTAAGTTACATTTCACCTAACACGATTCTGTTGGTCACAGTAAATGCATAATATGTGAGAAGTAGGAGGACTGTTAGTGTTTGCACGTGTGTTAATAATTCAGCAAGGGACTGGATAACAGCATTGCTGGTTCTAAGGACATATCAAAAAAATTTTTGTGAGTGCACAAGTGGTGGTTCATGGACTTGCTATATTGTCCGTAAGACTCTTCGATGGTGGTTGTGCACCTGCACAGTCGCAATAAATGGCTGCTGGCCGTCTCTACAAGGACTACAATGGGTCTGCATCTTTGATGGCCCACGAATACCATTATCTCTACAAGGACTGAAGTGGGTCTGCACCTCTGGTGGCCCACCAATAACATAATCTCTACCAGGACTACAGTGGGTCTGGTCTGTGATGACCAACCTACCAATATTCTACAAAACTTCGACTGACCCTGCTGTGGGTTTGCTCTGTTGTGGCCCATTACCTGTCAGCATGTCAAGAGTCAGCACTGTCTTTCCGTTGGAAGGACAACACTACTTCTTCAAGTCTGTATAGAAATCCACTACTTCCGTGTGCATTTTCTTTTACTGTTCAGACATTGACCAAAAACACTGCTATTTTACTGTGATGAACGATCAGGACTGTCTTTATGGACTGTGAGAAAATTTTAGCTTTTGACAAACATTGTATCAATAAGTGTGTGCATTTGATTTCTTTGTTATTGTAATTATGAAAAAATTTTTCAAATCTGTATTGGCCACTGCCCAAAACGATTAGTAAATTTTTTGTGGGGAGCATGGGGGCTATGTAAGTAGGCTATTTAGCTTCTTTTTATTGGTAACGCCGCCGCCACGTAGCGCTCTGTATGAAAATCACTGCCTGTGCCGTGTGCAGTCTGTGGCTGGTTTGCATTGTTGTCTGTCATTGTAGTGTTGGGCAGCGGCAGCTGGATGCTAAGAGCGCGTAGCGTTGCGCAGTTGGAGGTGAGCCGGCAGCAGTGGTGGACGTGGGGAGAGAGATGGCGGAGTTTTGAAATTTGTAAGACTGGATGTCATGAACTGCTATATATATTATGAGTAGTAAGGTAAATACATTGTTTGCTCTTTATTAAAATCTTTCATTTGCTAACTGTGCCTATCAGTAGTTAGTAACTTCCGTAGTTTGAATCTTTTAGTTAGCTGGCAGTAGTGGCGCTCGCTGTATTGCAGTAGTTCGAGTAACAAAGATTTTTGGTGAGGTAAGTGATTTGTGAAAGGTATAGGTTAATGTTAGTCAGGGCCATTCTTTTGTAGGGATTATTGAAAGTCAGATTGCGTTGCGCTAAAAATATTGTGTGTCAGTTTAAGCACAATCCTGTATAATTGTTTTAAGGGGACGTTTCACAGTCTGGAACCGCGCGACCGCTACGGTCTCAGGTTCGATTCCTGCCTCGGGCATGGATGTGTGTGATGTCCTTAGGTTAGTTAGGTTTAAGTAGTTCTAAGTTCTTGGGGACTGATGACCATAGAAGTTAAATCCCATAGTGCTCAGAGCCATTTGAACCATTTTTGAGGCAATGGTTTGTGGACAATAACATTTTTGAAAGGCACGTGCCTACCCGAGTCCCGTTCTGAACTCAGTGGAACACATTTGGAATGAATTAGAAGGCAACCTGCACACCAGACCCCAGCATCCAACATCACTACCTCCGCAGATTTCGGCTCTTGAGGATGAATAGGGCTGCCATTCCTCAAGAGTCATTCATTGAAATTATGCCCATTGGAGTTCAAGCTGTCGTGAAGGTGGAAGACGGATACATCCCATTAATTTCCACTAATAGGTTTCCATATACATTTGTTCAAACTGTGTACACGGGACATTTCGGATTTCTACCGAAGAACAAAACAAACTCTCCGAAAACTACAGTGGCACCTCGTTTATCCAGTTTAGGTAGGACCGTGGGCCATCTAGAAAATGCAGATAATCTGGAAATTCAGAAAGAAATTAGAATGACAAAAAACTGCACATCATATTTATTTTCACGTTAACCCAAAAACTGTACATTAAATTTTAACCAAATATAAAGAAACCGTCAATTTTATACACAGAAGTAATGAGAAAGTATCTCTTGAGCAGGATTCTTTTGTAGGTCGTGCAGCATAACCACACAGGTGTTCCATTAGGATTAGTTCGCCCGAAGTTGCTTCGACCTAGCGTTTCAAATAAACCATTATTTTTGTACAGTTCCGTTATTGCCTCTGTATCTGTCAAACTGTCTTCGGGTTGAGTGTCATCTTCGTTGGCTACTGCATTATCACTATCGTAATTGTCTACAGACGAATAAATAAAGATAATTTCGCAATCAAAAAGTCCTACTGTAGCTAGCGTCATCGTCATTTCTCAACTAGTTACTAACACGTTTCCGTGTGCTTCAACAAAATAATTTTTCAATAACTGTCCTCCATCCTAGTTTAGCGCATCTAACTTTTTGTCCTTGGACACTGCCGCTCAGTTTACACTTGTATAGTGGCTCTTGTTTTTCACGTTTGCATTTTTCTTTGTACTACCCCCTAGTTTGACCACGTTGCGCACGAAAATAGGTTTTGCCTAATGTGGGCTTTATAGAAAAAGGAACAGGTGTGTCCATAGGCCCCTGCTATAAAAAATAGGGAAAAGACACGTAAAAATTTGCTCTTGTTATCTCAAAACCTATTGTTGAGAAGTATATGATTACCAGCAATTTAATTACTTTCAACTAAATTGCTGAAAATGCTGTGTTAACTTGAACAATACAGTCCATAAAGCTACTATGTCAATTTTTGTGAGGCAGGTACGACGGGAAAATCAAATTTTCGTTTTAAAACTGTTGCTCTTTGACAAAACATCTTCGTGTGCCCTGGAAACTTATGGCAATACTCGGATACAACCTGAGGAACGTACTGCTTAAGTTGTTCATTTTTGGTAAATTATCTGTCATAGTGCTTCAAGAGCTCTCAAGCTTCTCTCGGCCGGATCATTTCCACCTTTCACTTTAATAATTAACATTGACAAAATTTTCATTTTCGTTGCACTGCCTAAGACCTGTCTTAAGAAAATGGTCACTCAAATTTGATTAAAAATGCCCTCATTTTATTAAAAACAGACTGTTCAATCCAATTATTGATTACTTTTGAGCTTTGATCGAGTCTTAATTGAATTATTTTTACATTTTTTTCGATTCAGTGCATTGCCCTCATTAATTTTTTTATTGAGCAGACAAATTAGGCCCAGTGGTTGCCATGGCAACGGAACTTGAGACGCGAGGTACAAATGATTTTTCCGTTTTTTGTAATGCAACCTAGGACATATAACGATGAACAACTTGGTATTACCAATGTTTTCAAATAACACTGATATCCAAACACGATGCCCCTTCTTCAGAAGGAGCATAGAATCGTGCTCTGACACACATAGGCATATGCAAGATACAAATACACACATTTCTTTGTCTTCTTGCGCTCGTAATGTAAATTGATCAGGAAACAGACATTTTCAAGCAATAAATAGGTTTTGCCATTAACCTTGCACGTTGGGTACCCATTATAGCACTGAAAGATGTTTCACGAGATGCTACTCCAAGAAGATTGATTACGGTTCATTCTAATAATTCTCTGTGCTGCTGTCCTTTCGAAGAATGTGAGATTCGCGACGTACAGACTTGTTCCTAGTGTTCCAAATTGGAGTTCGTTATCGGCGATTTCAATCAAGGCGTTTCACTTTTTTCAGCATTAATATAGTGAGACGCATATTCCTTCAGCTCATCATTTCCTCAAATACTATCCTGAAAATAATTTCACATACCTGAAGCCTACAATGTAAATACAAGTGAATTTTTCCCAAAAGGTTTTCAGTAAAATCACACACACCTCTAAAAGTGTTCGTATTTGATACTACGCTGCCCAGAAGTGATGCTTTAACTTCGGTCTGGAAATTATCCTCAGCAAAAGTTTCATAAACAGCTTTCTTTTACTTGATCTTTTCCTTGTAAGTTGTTGTTGTATTGGTCTAAATTCCGAACTCCGGTTCCACGCAGCTCTTCATGCTGCTTCATCCAGTGCAAACCTCTTCGAGTAACTACAGCAACCTACAGCCCTCTGAATCTGCTTACCATAATCCTCTCTTGGTCTCCCTCTACGACTTCTACCTTCCTCCCCTCCCACCTTTCCTCCAGTACTAATTTAGTGATCCTCTCGTGGCTCATAACGTGTCCTACCAGCCAATCCCTTTTCAAGTTATGTTGTGCCACAAATTTCTTGTCTTCCGAATTCCATTCAGTACCTCCTCATTAGTTAAGTAATATACCCATCCAATCTTCAGCATTCTTCTGTAAGACCACATTTCAAAAGCATCTATTCTCTTTTGTCTAAGCTGTTTATCATCCATGTTTCACTTAAATACATGGTTACACTCCGTACAAATACTTTTAAAAAAGGCTCCCTGTCACTTAAATCTGTACTCGATGCTAACAAATTCCCTTTCTCCATTGCCACTCTGCATTTCGTTTCCTCTGTATTTCGACCATCGTCAGTTATTTTGCTGCCCAAATAGCAAAAATCATCTATTAATTCCCTCAGCATCACTAGATGTAATTCGATTTCTGTTTGTAAGTTAAACGACCGAAAAATGCGTAGAAATTTCCAACTTTGAATGAGCTGTTCATTATTCTTTTTCTAATCTTCATATACATTAATGTATAAAATTTATGTCGTAGATACATAAATATAAGTTACTCAGTTTTTGAATTTCATATTTCTCTCACTCTCGCCTCTACACGGCTGCTTCTGCTCGGTCAGATGTTCCCTTTCTCAAATAACTCGTGATCACTTCTATGTATCAACGTTAGCCGTTATTTCAATGGATTAATCAAAATATTCCTTTCTTATTCAATAGCAATATCTTCAAATCATTAACATGTGCTGCGTTGTTGAATTTCTTCTCGCCTCTGTACCTCCGATGATCTTCGAGCATAATTTTGCAGCTGTCTGCATTGATGAGACAAAGCTTCTGATTCTGGTATGCAGTGTTTCAGCAGCTGTGTCGGAATGCGTATTTTTTCTCTAATAAATCATCACTTCACACACAGTTGTAGTGCCAGTTTGGTACACTGTGACGGTCCAATTTGACACAGACTTTGTTTGTAACTCTATATTTTTAAAAAATCATCATATTTATATTGTTTTCCTTACATTACATGTTTTTTGTGTTGTAATAATTTTATGTGACATATATCTGTGTGTTTTACTCGTAGATGTAATTTCATTGTAAATTCTAGACCTCGAACCGATAGGAGAATTAATAACAATGCTTAATGGTAATAACGCAGAGAGACAGCTGAAGGGCGGTGCAGAGCGTTCGTCAAGGACTAAGACGAAGTTGTGGAAAAAGCTCGTCAGTTTTATTGATAACTTTTTATAGCTTGATCATTGTGGTTTGTTGAAGATACGAGGACAGTGGTACTGAGAAATAAAACGACATTTGTATTCCCGATATATTTATTCTATGCCTAGGAAGGCGAATTCGCAAGAGGAGAAGATCACAAATGGAGAAAGAAGCAGCAGAGGGAAGATCTGATAGAGAGAAGAGATTGGGGAAGATTCATTGTAGAAAAGGCACAATACACTTTAAACATCCTAGCGGCTCAGAATGTGTCAGAGTCAGCCGGTGGTAAACTGGAATGATTCAGCTACGCCACTAATCATCCCGGAGTATTGGTTCAAATGGCTCTAAGCACTATGCGACTTAACATCTGAGTTCATCAATCCCCTAGACTTAGAACTACTTAAACCTAACTAACCTAAGGACATCACAAACATCCATGCCTGAGGCAGAATTCGAATCTGCGACCGTGGAAGCAGCGCGGTTCCGGACTGAAGCGCCTAGAAACCCTCCGTCCACAGCGGCATCCCGGAGTATATACAACCAGCTATATGAGTGTAATTTACGTTTTAAATAAGACTCTGAGCTATGTTATGCTTCCGAGACAAGTACAGTGATCTACTGTCATTGGTGTAGTAAACTGTATTGAATGATTAGATGCAGTCATAATTGGTACTGTATCTACGGACCGTGCGTCTAATACTATTTGGCTTTGAGAAGTACTAATGAATGGGCGAGCTGTTTGATAAAGTGTAAGCTAGTTTGCAGTCCAAAGTTAATACTGAGTGGTGTTTTTTATCACCAGCGGTCAGTTGCGTCTTCTCACGTTTTACGATGGTGCACTGAAAGTTAGTTTCTCTTTGTTAGTTTTTGATAGTGTGGCTCTTCGGACAAGACGTCGCAGTATTATTAGGCTCTAGAGTCGCTCCAGATGTTTTTTGGAATTTAGCGTTACTGTATTTGTTAGAGACCTACGATCAAAGCGACAACGAAGCGTCGGCACCAAAGACTTCGCTCAGTCATTCCAGGTAGGGAGGTTAGCTCTCGTTTCACACTGCTTCCTGCAAACGTGACTTCACTTCGACGTCATGCGCAATATCGACGACCGCATGATCGGCTATCGACTTTGTGACAACTAAGAATATGAATATTACTGCACCTCGACTCACTCACAGCAATTTAAGCTGCCAAAGATTTGTGAGAAGAAGGAATAAGAATTTATTGCAGCTCGTTTTAGTCGCAGTACTTAAAGTTGTACGCACTCTTAGGTTTCCGCCTAACCACACACTCGGAAATCGCCATATATTAGTAAACAAACAGCGAAATATTAGTGCCAAGGAACAGTATAAATGTTAATGCTCCTCGATTCACTCGCAGCAATTTGAACTGTCCTCTTACGTTCCTGCCTAACCACACACCTGAAAGGCGGCACATATTCGGAAATAAAGAGCCAAATATTTGTGAGAAGGTAGAATATTAATTTTGTCGTTGCTTGTTTCAGTGGCAGCAATTTAAGCTGTCCTCTTGGGTTCCTACCTAACCACACATTCGGAAATCGCTAAACATTTCATCCTTAGTTCTCAGATGATTCGAAGTCCAAAGAAAGCAGGTGTTGAGAAATTACCGAACTATCAGTTTAATAACTCACAGCTACAAATTACTAACGCGAATTCTTTACAGACGAATGGAAAAACTGGTAGAAGCCGACCTCGGGGAAGATCAGTTTGGATTCCGAAGAAATATTGGAACACGTGAGGCAATAATGACCCTACGACTTATCTTAGAAGAAAGATTAAGGAAAGGCAAACCCACGTTTCTAGCATTTGTAGACTTAGAGAAAGCCTTTGACAATGTTGACTCGAATACTCTCTTTCAAATTCTAAAGGTGGAAGGAGTAAAATACAGGGAGCGAAAGGCTATTTACAATTTGTACAGAAACCAGATGGCAGTTATGAGTCGAGGGACATGAAAGGGAAGCAGTGTTTGGGAAGGGAGTGAGACAGGGTTGTAGCCTCTCCCCGGTGTTATTCAATCTGTATATTGAGCAAACAGTAAAGGAAACAAAAGAAAAATTCGGAGCAGGTATTAAAATCCATGGAGAAGAAATAAAAACTTTGAGGTTCGCCGATGACATTGTAATTCTGTCAGAGACAGCAAAGGACTTGGAAGAGCAGCTGAACGGAATGGACAGTGCCTTGAAAGGAGGATATAAGATGAACATAAACAAAAGCAAATCGAGGATAATGGAATGTGGTCGAATTAAGTCGGGTGATGCTGAGGGAATTAGATTAGGAAATGAGACACTTCAAGTAGTAAAGGAGTTTTGTTATTTAGGAAGTAAAATAACTGATGATGGTCGAAGTAGAGAGGATATAAAATGTAGACTGGCAATGGCAAGGAAAGCGTTTCTGAAGAAGAGAAATTTGTTAACATCTCGTATAGATTTAAGTGTCAGGAAGTCGTTTCTCAAAGTATTTGTATGGAGTGTAGCCATGTATGGAAGTGAAACATGGACGATAAATAGTTTGGACAAGGAGAGAATAGAATCTTTCGAAATGTGATTCTACAGAAGAATGCTGAAGATTAGATGGGTAGATCACATAACTAATGAGGAAGTATTGAATAGAATTGGGGAGAAGAGGAGTTTGTGGCACAACTTCAACAGAAAAGGGGTTCGATTGGTAGGACATGTTTTGAGGCATCAAGGGATCACCAATTTAGTATTGGAGGACAGCGTGGAGGGTAAAAATTGTAGAGGGAGACCAAGAGATGAATACACTAATCAGATTCAGAAGAATGTAGGTTGCAGTAGGTACTGGGAGATGAAGTTTGCACAGGATAGGGTAGCGTGGAGAGCTGCATCAAACCAGTCTCAGGACTGAAGACAACAACAACAACAACAACAGTTCTCAAATCAGACAGAATGTAAATAACAACATATATTGCAGCACATACTTGTATTATATTCGGAAGAAAGTCCCAGAACGTGTTAACAACGCAAATATAAAAAGAAAATCGAATAGGACAGAACCATCGACTCCGAAAACCACGTCGTTATCCGTTACCCTAGCACTCCACGATGTGACTTTCTTCTCCTGTCTTGTTTATCATTCTCTCTTGAAGATTTATATCGTCGATGCGTTATTAAGTGACGTTTAATGATATTGTGACGTGTCTGCGATAAATTTTCAATGCTCCGTTACTTGAAACGGCACAGCGCAAGTTATCAAACAAGCATGTTTCATGCGTTATTTGTGTATCATTGACGAATATAGGTTACTCCTGAGAGAGCACTCTTATATAAAGGCATTAACTGTCACAAATCACTGCTTGACTTTTATTATGGAATTAATTATAATAAATCATTCGAAGAATGTGTTTTTGTGATCTCCGGTACGCGCGCATGAAGTCTCGTGAGAAGCCCCTATCGAACGCTAACTAAAGTCGATCATTCGGTCGTCGATATTGTGTGTGTCGTAAAATGACGTCACTTTAGCGGTTTATAGAAGTGTTATGAAAAGAGCGCTACCCAGGTAAGGAGCAGCTAAAAACACATCTGTGCAATCACACCGCCAGATGTTAACTGACATCTAACACAAAATTTCAGAGTATAAACATTTCACGTGTGTCACATGGGTTCATGTAAGCTTTTGATTATCTCGCAGTAACTCAGCAGATTAAAATTACATGTTTCCTGTGAACGACCAGTTTAATGCAAGGACTTTACACAATTTTTGAGGTTACGAAGTGTGTTGATATAGTGATTTACATGGAAGACACTAATTTTATTACTTTATTAAGCTGCAGATATTACGAAACTGAATTATAAAGAGAGGTTTTTTACCAAGTTATTGGAGGTAGACTGCTTCCTCGTTTTATTGATTCTGTGGAACACTGCCTACCCACAGTCCGAGGGACATTAATTGTCACATCAATATTTACTCTGAAATATTAGTATACAGTTACCAGTTACTTACAGAGGATCAAATGTGTACAGTTACTGTACTAAGGAAAAGCGATTCTGATCAGTGACCGTCCATGAACGAAGTTCCACTTTAGTGCAAGAAACGGCGAGAGTTCTGCTTATCATTTCAAAACTGTAGCATTATTCTTACATTAATCAGAAAACTTATTCTGCTCCATTTGTCGGTACTCACATATTCTGGTGTGCAAAACAACGCCGCGAGATGCAGCAGAAATCGATAAATTTTATATAAATAAAGAAACTCTGCAGTGAATATATGTAAGGACGCTATATGATTGTTGCAGCGAATGTGATTATCGGTTCCTTTCTCGACGTCTGTTTTTTTTTATCAAAATTCTCTGTGTTCCAGGGGAACAAATGATTCTGAAGCAAAACGCTGGCAAATCATCGCATTTTTAATTCACATTTAACGTCTAAGGTATATGTGATCAAATCTGGTAATGAAATTCCGAAGTGACTCTTGACTGGCTCTCTTGTCCGCTTACAGGTTTCTTTGTTGGTTGAAGAATTAGTGCTATTTCATACTGCAGTTACCTAAGACGAACGGACGCTTTAACGAGCGCACGAAATTCTTGTATTACATTGTCTGTGTGGCCCATTTTTTAATATTAATCATTGTCTGAGACGTAACAATGGTTCCCGCCATCAGTTAATTTGCCATATAAATATATCTGGCGCGACTGAAAACAGAACAAGAAAGTTTTGTAATGCGTCGCAGTCTATTTTAATTTATTTTTCTCTAAAGCAATATTTAGGTTATATTCTGTGTACTTCTAGATTCTTGGAAACCACGTACCCAATCTCTTAGTAGTTGATTATAGTCACTACTAGAGACCGGATTATACAGGATGTTACAAAAAGGTGTAGCCAAACTTTCAGGAAACATTCCTCACACACAAAGAAAGAAAATATGTGTACGAGTATGTGGACATGTGTCCCGAAACGCTTACTTTCCATGTTAGAGCTCATTTTATTACTTCTCTTCAAATCACATAAATCATGGAATGGAAACACACAGCAACAGAACGTACCAGCGTGACTTCAAACACTTTGTTACAGGAAATGTTCAAAATGTCCTCCGTTAGCGAGGATACATGCATCCACCCTCTGTCGCATGGAATCCCTGATGCGCTGATGCAGCCCTGAGAATGGCGTATTGTATCACAGACGTCCACAATACGAGCACAAAGAGTCTCTACTTTTGGTACCGGGGTTGCGTAGACAAGAGCTTTCAAATGCCCCCACAAATGAAAGTCAAGAGGGTTGAGGTCAGGAGAGCGTGGAGGCCATGAAATTGGTCCGCCTCTACCAATCCATCGGTCACCGAATCTGTTGTTGAGAAGCGTACGAACACTTCGACTGATATGTGCAGGAGCTCCATCGTGCATGAACCACATGTTGTGTCGTACTTGTAAAGGCACATGTTTAGCAGTACAGGTAGAGTATCCCGTATGAAATCATGATAACGTGCTCCATTGAGCGTAGGTGGAAGAACATGGGGCCCAATCAAGACATCACCAACAATGCCTGCCCAAACGTTCACAGAAAATCTGTGTTGATGACGTGATTGCACAATTGCGTGCGGATTCTCGTCAGCCCACATATGTTGATTGTGAAAATTTACAATTTGATCACGTTGGAATGAAGCCTCATGCGTAAAGAGAACATTTGCACTGAAATGAGGATTGACACATTGTTGGATGAACCATTCGCAGAAGTGTACCCGTGGAGGCCAGTCAGCTGCTAATAGTGCCTGCACACGCTGTACATGGTACGGAAACAACTGGTTCTCCTGTAGCACTCTCCATACAGTGACGTGGTCAACGTTACTTTAAACAGGAGCAACTTCTCTAACGCTGACATTAGGGTTATCGTCAACTGCACGAAGAATTACCTCGTCCATTGCAGGTGTCGTCCTCTTTCTAGGTCTTCCCCAGTCGCGAGTCATAGGCTGGAATGTTCCGTGCTCCCTAAGACGCCGACCCATTGCTTGGAACGTCTTCCTGTCAGGACACCTTCGTTCTGTAAATCTGTCTCGATACAAACGTACCGCGCCACGGCTATTGCTCCGTGCTAATCCATACATCAAATGGATATCTGCCAACTCCGCACTTGTAAACATTGCACTGACTGCAAAACCACGTTCGTGATGAACACTAACCTGTTGATGCTACGTACTGATGTGCTTGATGCTAGTACTGTAGAGCAATGAGTTGCATGTCAACACAAGCACCGAAGTCAACATTACCTTCCTTCAATTGGGCCAACTGGCGGTGAATCGAGGAAGTACAGTACATACAGATGAAACTGAAATGAGCTCTAACATGGAAAGTAATCGTTTCCGGACACATGTTCACATAACATCTTTTCTTTATTTGTGTGTGAGGATGTTTCCTGAAAGTTTGGCCGCACCTTTTTGTAACACCCTGTATACATCATAAAAACCTTACACTATGCATGAAAAAAGCTTAAATATGCATGAAAATGTCGAAGTATGCAAGATCAAATAACAAAAAAATATGATAGTTATATCTGAAAGTCAAACCTGTGCATATCAGTTACGAGGAAGAGCGCCGGCCACGCGAAAAATCAGCACATTTAGAACGCTGATATCATTTTTGAATACTTTCTGTAGAGGTTAGGAAGGGGCCTATCTGGAATTATTTTCTAAAATTTGGCAAAATGGGGACGCGTACCGCGTTTCAAGAAATGTTTATTCTTTGATATTGTTGCCGGTAACAAGCGGATGAGATGCGAGTGAGTCTATCAATTTAGCACAGGGATTCAAAGCCTGGTTTATTGTTTAAAATGTTTTCAAGCCTTTCTTTAAGTTTTCTTGGGAATACCTCTGGCAATGATTTCACTAGAATAATTTTATTCATTAACTGAATAGATTCATTTAACGACAAACCTTGAATTTCAAGCTTTTTAATACTTGCAGGTATGTGGGAAAAATGAGTGCTAATCACAGCAATATCGTTTTTAATACCGAAATCATTAAAAGCTTCCTTGCACTGGCAAACTGCCAAAGCCTCTGCGCTTTCGAAGTCGTTTACTACCCCTCTAAAGGCCTCGAAATGTTTATTGTAAAACAACACACTTCGACTCACGTACCCCAACGAGTTACCAATGATTCGGGAGGTAAAGGCACATTTGGTATTATTTTCCTTTTTAATTTTGCAGGTATTGATGCGATCAGGAGCCTTTCTTTGTGGATGAAATCAGTTTATTTACGTACTTCTCCATGAGCAAAGCATGTCACATGAATCAAATTGGGGTAAAGTACTCGGAGGGCTTTTCTTGCTTTGATCGTATAGGGAGCAGCATCTGAAATAAACACAAACACCCTTTCATCTGCAGATTATTCTGGAAATAGTTTTGTAATACCCTCATTCACAAATATGGCGATCGTAGAATGATTTACTTTTTCAAGTTCTTTGCACGCCGCTAAGTAGGAAGAAGAAGACTCTTCTTTTAAAGTACCAACGATTAAATTTTCAATGTAATATAGTTTCGTCAGCTGAAATCCAAATAATACTGTCCTTGAGTTCTTTGTGTATTTCTTCCAGAACATTTACGTTAATTGTAAGTATGTAATTTTTACGCAATGTTGATTCATCTGGCATATTTTGATTTAACCAGTATTTGCGTAGGAAGCCTTTGAGTATAGGGTTTGTACGTTTGTGAAGAGGAATATTGCTTGCAATGAATGCTTCACATAGATCCATGTTAAACCGACTTTTTTGGTTACTTTTGGACAAATCTCTGCTACTGCAGCTTGCTGTTTCATTCAGAAGTTGTAGACGTGGTCCTTTTCTTCTGCATTCCTGCGATTTGGAGACTTGTCTTGACATGCTGGTCTATTTGGAACTTTTTTTGTACGAAACGTTTTTCTGGCAAACTCGACAATATAAAACAATTTTGTCATATGTAAATGTCCCTCTCAAGACGCTTAGTATTGGGAGTCAAACTCATGTAACGCCTACTGTAAAATGAATAATATAAAAGGAACAATCATCGACAGATCTTTTCATGTCAGACAAAGGATTTTAGTTATTATGGGCTCTTTCTTCTTACCAAAGCCACGCCACATTACATAAAACAGGGCCACTCTCGGTTCGAAATGCTATAGCCTCTGGTTTATTTTCGAACGTTAATTTGCTCTGTTTGACACCTTGTGCTAGCTGCTTCTCTGTCAAAGAATGCGCAACCTTACAGAGTCTTACACTCTCACTTTAGTATGATCGTGGAAAATGAAGAATAAGCAGTTGCAGAGCGACGCTAAAGTTCTTCTAAGAATTCACAACCTTATTGCTCTAGTACTGTTGGGGCTCGAAATTTTTTCCAGAAACTGGTAAATCTGATTGATCCTAGCGTCGAAACCTTCGATGTTGGCTGGCATTGCCTACGACAAAGCCTTCGAACTATTCACACATGTTAGTGTATTGCACACAGTCTTCTCCAACCAGGAAAGATTTTTCACGAACCACAGATCCATTTCAGTCTTTGAGAAAGAACTGTACCCCCAAATGAGCTAGGCTCTCTCTTGTGCTCCTTGATATTAGATGATCAATATGTTAAAAACTAAAGGAGGATCTCGTGTTCACATGTAAGAAAATTTGTCAACGGGGACAGGAGAATGTTGAGACCTAGTAGCTTCTCCATTCGCAATGCCAGCTCAAACTATCCATTTTGTCTCTATTTCCAGAAGCAAAAATATTTATTAATCTCTTCTGAATTGACCTGAATTTTTAGATCGTTTATTTTTCACTAGCCGCAGAATACCTGCTAATATACTCGTGTTTGATGTGCTGCTGATAAGCGAGTTGTTGGGCAACGAAACGATGCTTAAAGTAGCCTTGTCGAGTTCTTCGTTTCGGAACCTAAGCTTCCACAGGGTTGTTGAAAGATCCGATAACAGGTTCTGATGTGTTACCGGAAGAATAGACTGCCGAAAGATCTCAGCTTCCTGAGTGCCGACAATGCTGGCACGTGACCTCGGAAAAGGTTGTTCAGTAGACGAGCCGGCTTTATTCTTAGGCTACTTGCTTCGCGGACACGAGTTGCCTTTTTCTTTTTAACCTAAGGGGGGATTTAAATTCCAAAACATATCTCGTTTCGAAGTATAAAAAGAAATTGATGCACTAGATTCGTTAAAACTTATATCGAGTCACAACTTTTGGGTCTTATACGGAACAGGAAAATATGTTGTTTTTTTGGAAACAGTCATACTTACACTTCATTGGTATTTTTACATGATGAGTCTGTATAATGTCTGTGAGTTACTCGTTTAAAATAACGTTTATAGAAAGAGAATTACATTGTGTTTTGTACACGACTAAAACTGGTAAATTAAGGTCATTGACACGAATGATTTCGCATGTTGCATCCGATAAGTTGCGGAAATCGATGATTGTTTAACTGCATAAATATTTAACCTGAAGCTAAGCTGCAAGATTTAGAAAAGCAGCGAATTTTTTGACTTCTGGAGAAAATCACAGAACAGAAAACATTCTTTTGTTACTTTTCTCATCCTCGGGTCACACAAATGGTATAATCGATATCGACTGTTTAGCAGTCCATCGCCACATGATTTGTTTAAAAAGAAAGAAAGAAGGGTGTAGTAAAATACTGGGAATTAAATTACAAAATGGAAATAACTTCCGTACACTACTACACGCACTATATGAGGCCTCATTCCTATGAATTATTATTTTGTATGTGTGTAAATATATTATGCATCGATTACGAGGCAGAGATTTTATGTGTAAATACTTGTGTAATAAAAGAAGGCGAGTCCTTCAATTTTTTTAGAGAACAGCTAGGAGACGCATGGCTGCTCGCATTTGTCTTTCTTCTTCCAGCAGACAGGATATTAGAATTGTGGGCTGTAGATATTAATGATTATTAATATAGGGAACTAATTGTTATTTACCGACGTGTTGAATCTTTATTCATTCACCAGATCACGTGTTTGTGTCAGTATTTTTCAGCTTTTCTCGCGGGCAGGACGCAACTCTTGGATGTGGTACGGATCGACCATTGGTGTGATTTTATTACTAATTTATAATATTCATTTTTGGTTGTCGTATGGCCATAGCGTGTAATCATTCACAGATATTTTCAAATCAATCATACAGCATAGAGTAATTACCAAATTACCATATGCGACTTGCATTTCTAAAATTACATCAGTCCACATTCTTTGCTGCACCGCTCCCGATAAAAATCTAGGACACTTACAGACTTTATTCGTTTTTTAAACATTTTAGCGAATGGAGGTGGAAACCAGCTCCAACTAGTATACGTTGCATAGGAACTCATCGAATTATAACTGAACAGGAAACGAGAGGCCTTCGCAGTATATTGGAGCCCTGGCTGTTGGATCCGAATGCTAGAATTATTCATTACATAATAGTATAAAGTTGGTAGTTTCTAAATCACAAATATAGGAAGAAAATTACCCACAACACAAAACTAAATGTGAGATATACGCCTCTTCAAGTGTTAACCAGCAAAGAATTAAGTAACTTTTGATGTTCACTTTATAGAAAATTCTAGCGACTGCGTTGTTGTGGTCTTCAGTCTGAAGACTCGTTTAATGCAGATCTGCCCACTACTCTATCCTTGGCAAGTCTCTTCATCTCTGGATAACTACTGCAACCGACATCCATTTGAACCCTTCTTATTGTATTCATCACTTGATCTCCTCTACAATTCCACCGCCTCCGCCCCATCCCCCCCCCCCCCCCCCCACACACACTACTCTCCATAACCAAACTGATGATGATTCAGCATATTTCCTATCAACCGATTCCTTCTTTTAGTCTAGTTGTACCTTAAACTTCGTTTTTCCCTAAGGCGACTCAGTACCTCCTCATTAGTTTTTCGATCTACGCATCTAATCTTCGACGTTACCTTGTATTCCCACATTTCAAAGGCTTATATTTTCTTCTTGTCTGAATTGTTTATCGTCAACGTTTCACTTCCGTAAAAGGCTACACTCCTGACAAATGCCTTTTGGAAATACATCCTAATACTTAAATTGATATTCGATATTTACAAATTTCTCTTTTTCAAAAATGTCTATATTGCTATTGCCGGGCTGCATTTTATATCTTCTCCACTTTTGCCATACTTATTTATTTTTGTGCCTAAATAACAAATCTCATCCACTACTTTTGGTGTCTCATTACTCAGTTAAATACTCTAATTTGGCCTAATTTAATTTGACCACCTTCCATCACACTAGTTTGCTTTTGTTGATGTTCAATTGTAACCTCTTTTCAAGCCACAATTCATTCCGTTCAAGTGCCGTTCCAGTCCTTTTTGCCAGAATTACAATGTTATCGATAAACCGTGAAGTTGTTATTTGTTCCCAATGACACCAGTTCGAAATTCCTCCTTGGTTTTCATTATTGCTTGCCGAATGTACAGACTGAATAACGCTCGGGATCGACTTCCTTGTCAACTACTCCTATTCGAGTCTTATAAATGCGGACTAGTTTTTGCACAAGCAGTAAATAACATTTCGCTCCATATATTTTACCCATCTATCTTCAACATTTCAGATAGTCCAATGAACGTTGAGAATAGCTATCTTTGTACCAACAAACACGTCTGTTATAAACATGGTTTTGCCTTTCTTTCACCTAGCTTCTAATATGAGATGTAGGTGCATGTATTGCCAAACGTGTTCCACTGAAACCACTCTGATCTGTCTCTATGTTGACTTGCATTAGTTTTTCCATTCTTCTGTAAATCATTCATGACGGTATCTTGGAACCATGCCTTATTAAACTGATGGTTCGGTAACATTGAGAATTGTCGGTAATATTCAGACTGGTCAAAACCTGCCTTTGTTAGAACTGAAACATTCTTCTTGGACTCTGATGGCATTTTGCCTTACTCACAAACCGCGCATACCAGGTGAAACAGTTTTGTCGTGACTACTTGTCACAAGGGCCTCAATAATTCAGAAAAAATCTCATCTGCTCTAGGGACCTTGTTTTCTCTGTTAAATTCGTTTCGCAATATCATATCTCTCATCTCATCTTCATTTACTTCTGGAAAAAACGACTATGGAGTGGGTGAATGATTCATTTGTAAATTTTTTTGTTTATTTATAGACACAATCACATATAGCAGACACAATACATATAGTTCATACCTAAAGGCGACCTACACTGAACACAGATTCATGCGTTGTCAAACTAGCTAGGAAATGTAAAACACCGGTCTTATATAGACATACAAATTTTCGAAATTTTGTTCACCCTCTTCGCACTAGATGAGCGTGTCCTCTATAAGATAGTCTTAACTTTTCGAAAGCCTAAAATATACAAATTTCACATATATTCAGTTAGATCACTAATACGCATGGTTAAACAGTGCACTTCTTTTTAGGTTTTAATATAAATTTTCTTTCTTTTGTATTGTTTTAGCATCTGAAGATCGTCGTTGTATGGCCGAAACCGGTTATGACTGTGTCATAAACATGTGATTGTGTCTATAAATAAACAAAAAAATTTCATTTACTTCCTCTTTCGTTTCCGTTATATTGCCTGCATTTACTTCTATGTAGTTCTGACACATACAAGGGCTGGACAAAAATATTGAAACACCAAAAACGCAACACCCTACTAGCCCTAATACGATGTAGGAAATCCAGTGGCATTCAAAACAGCTTTCAGTCGTCTTGGAATGAATAAATACACGTCCTGTATGGTTTTCAACCGAGTCTCATAACGTTTTTTCGTGTAAAATAGTGACAAGTTAAGATGGATAGCTATCACGCATCCTTATTCTGAAAGTAGCCCACGAAGGCTCAATGATACCGGGATATGGTGCCTGTGGCGACCAGGGAAGATGCGTCAATTCATCTTAGTGCTCACAAAACCAGTCCTGGATGATGCGAGATGTGCCGTCTTGGAACACTGCATTATCATTGGGAAACACACATTGTACCATAGGACGGACCTGATCAGTCAAAATGGTCATATGATCCAAGTCAGTAAAGCGGCCTTTGGTATACCAAGATATGGCTGCCGAAATCATCACCGAATCCCCGCTGTGTTTCACTGTCGGGACTTCAATTCGGCCAGAAGTTGAAACGTTGTGAAACAAGACTCATCTGACCAAATGGCTTGCTTTCATTCCTCCGTAGTCCACGTTTTATGGCTCCGGCACCAAGTTTACCTGTTAATGGCATTTGCATCGCATATGAATGACTTTTAAATACCAGCTCGCCCTGTATTCCCTGCTTATGGAGCTCCCTTCGTGTTGTTTTGGTGCTGACATGTTTCGCGAGAGCCACATTCGACAGTGCGCTGACTTTTGCAGCTGTTGTCCTCATGCATAGGCCGTCTCTCACGATCACTCAAAACATGTCCTCGTCTGCGATCTAGCTTAGCGGATGATGTTTTCCTGCGTTCCCTGTATGCGTTATAAATCTTCAGCGTGGTGCCTTTTGTAATACGGAACACTTCGGCTAACTTGGTGACGGGGTAATGTCAAGCGCTGGCACGCCAGTCGGGAATGACAGAGAAGAGATGGTGTAGTAGTTTTGTCTCGGTTGTGACGTCATTTTCGGTTCTGTACCGAAATATCCTATTCAGTAGGCTTCTGAGACCTGTTACCGAACGGTCCTCCCACCGATTTTACGACAATTGTACGGAGAGGTTTTGGATTTCGGTGTGGCCCTGTCGATCGGTGAGCTGTGGTTGATGTATACCTGTAATTTGTTATTTTAAACATATTTAACTGTTATAGCTTTCGATTTAGTGATTGTGTTACTAAAGAATCACCAGAGGACGCATCCAGATGGAAAGCGAGTTCATAATAGACTATTTTCCTTTGTTAGAAATGTGTTTCTCTCAAAATACGTGTTATTTTAATGCAAATAAGAGTTTAAAGATCATTTCTCAAGACATCGGCTCTGCTTACGTATATTACATGAGTGTGAACTGATGTTACTAGTGACTTTGTGTACTTTTTCCCACAAATAGTTTAGTTAGTAACTATCGAAACGTGTTCACAACTTTCAAGCAACAATGGAAAGCAACTATGTGAAGCCTGATATTGGAAACCTTCCAAATTACCACGCATTTATCACTTACGCAGCACTGTTTGGCAACGAAGTCAGCCTACGTTCCTCTCTGCAATAGTAAAAGAATTGAGCAATGACTGTACATTGATTAGCGTGGCCAAACGGTTAGCGCGCCGGAGTGTTATACGGAAGGATAAGGGTCCACGCGCGGATGGGTGCAAAAAAAAAAAAAAAAAAAAAAAAAAAAAGTTTTCTCTTCATATACGCAACACGTTCTGAGACAGTGTTATTCGTATAAGTTAAGATTTTTCTGCAATATTCGTTATTACTTACATGTAAGAGCGCGCTTCCTCAATAATGATTTCGTGATGCCTATGTGTTTAAAAAGCGAAATATGAAATTGCTGGAGATGAAGTTTCTGTGAGTGAAACAACCGGCAGTGACCTTTATATTTTTTCTTGTCAGAAATAATTCACCATTTTTCCGAATATATAGCGATTTTCGAGTATGCGGAATGTAACAAGTAGCAGTCATCTTCATAATCTTGCTTGTCACAAGTATTTATCTGCGATCGAATCCTCAACAGTAGACAGAGATGAAAGATCTCCGCCGTAATATTTTTTGACTGTAGCACCATATACGAAACGTTTTCCTTTATGAGACTCATGTTATAAACTGCGACGAACTGCAGGAGCTCTCGAAAACTCGTTTTTTTTTTTCAATTTTGATTTTAAGACCCAAATCGTTGACGTATCATATAGGGAAGTGAGCTACTTAATCATTTGGATCTCTAGGAGCGAGTTGTAACCAAATTCTGTTTATCTTCTTATTCTTTGAAACTGTCAGAGTCAATTTTTCGGGTGTTTTTATAGATGTATCGATGTATCTACATGACTACTCTGCAATTCACATTTAAGTGCTTGGCAGAGGGTTCATCGATCCACAATCATACTATCTCTCTACTATTCCACTCGCGAACAGCGAGTATTAGTATTAGTGCAATGTGGTATTACACACTATTCCTAACTCATTTTCCGAAAACACGATGTCAGTGTGAATGAGAATAAGATGACATAAAGCAACATTAACGACAATCTGCAGAATACCGTCAAATACGCTATCTTTTCGGTACTCCGAAGAATAGCGTGCCTGTGTCCTCCGCTAGCCGCTTTGTGTTCGTGGCGCTGTGCGCGCTGCAGAACGCATGCGCGGATATGCAGCCGCTTGCTTTTGATTGGCTTGCGCGACGCGAACCGAAAACAGCGCTTCGGTTCTCTAGACCCGAATGGTATCGCTTCCGAAATGCATACTGAATAACACAGGGGCTCTAATTCGAGTACTAGACCGTTCGGTGCTCTTGAGTACCGAAACGATCGGCACAATAGCGGAAAGATACAGAATAGGCACCCAGCCAATAGCACGCTGATAGACTCCTCTCCAGGACGACAACGCGACAGCAGCGGGCCCTATGTGAAGAAGACATAAGCGCCGTTACCGACTGGCGACGTCCCGGTTGAACAGCCGCTTCAAAACTAGCGTCCTGGTTAGAAGCGTCAACGCTCGGTACTTCGCTTGTACACTCTATGTACCATAGATTTGGGAATTGTTATACTGAATACTTATTTGTTACTTATTT
Organism: Schistocerca gregaria; assembly: GCF_023897955.1. Taxonomy (NCBI): domain Eukaryota; kingdom Metazoa; phylum Arthropoda; class Insecta; order Orthoptera; family Acrididae; genus Schistocerca; species Schistocerca gregaria. The sequence continues at coordinate 105,006,343 of NC_064921.1, read as the reverse complement.
GTTACATAGTTTAATTAATTTCTTTGCGTGTTTTTGGGTACTTGCATTGTTTAATTCGTATATTTCGGGCGTATTATAGTATTTGAGGGTTGTATCATCGCGCCTTAGTACCTGAATAGTGCAAATTTGCGTAGTCGTCTGTCTTCTGTTTTTGTTGTGAACAGCCAGTGTCGGTTGGCCAGTCAGTGTGCTCCCTGCTGCCGTTGGATAAGCAGCTGCAGCAGCAAGCCGTATAACCCTAGCTTACTTATTTGTTACATAGTTTAATTAATTTCTTTGCGTGTTTTTGGGTACTTGCATTGTTTAATTCGTATATTTCGGGCGTATTATAGTATTTGAGGGTTGTATCATCGCGCCTTAGTACCTGAATAGTGCAAATTTGCGTAGTCGTCTGTCTTCTGTTTTTGTTGTGAACAGCCAGTGTCGGTTGGCCAGTCAGTGTGCTCCCTGCTGCCGTTGGATAAGCAGCTGCAGCAGCAAGTCGTATAACCCTAGCTTACTTATTTGTTACATAGTTTAATTAATTTCTTTGCGTGTTTTTGGGTACTTGCATTGTTTAATTCATATATTTCGGGCGTATTACAGTATTTGACAGTTGTAGCATCGCGCTTTAGTGTTTACTTCGTAGATTCTTATTCAAATTGCGTGTGAGTTTCGTATAGGAGGTGCAATTTCGAGTTTTAGTTACTGTAATCGTAAATTCAGCAGATTGTAGCGCAGTCGTTAGGCATTTGTACAGGTTAGTTGATACATTCTTTGCGTGTTCCGCTTGCGTTATCTAGGCACCGACTCGTGTTTCAGTAACTGTTGTTAAACATCGATTAGAATGGACAGGGACTGCGATTGCTGTGTTCGGATGAGGGCTGACTTGGCATCCCTTCGCTCACAGCTGCAATCGGCGCTGACTTCGGTCGCGCAGCTTGAGGCTGTTGCCAATGGGCACCACTGTGGGGAGCCGGACTCGGGTATCACGGGGATGTCAACCTCGTCCCGTCTGTCCCCAGATCGGTCTGCCGCCGTGGTTGCCCCGGTTGCTGCCCGCAGTGGGGCTGAGCCCTCGCCTGTGGTTGATTGGGAGGTCGTTCCAAGGCGTGGCAGGCAGCGAAAGGCGTCCCCGGAAGCTGACCAGAAAGCCTCCCCGGTGCGTCTGACAAACCGGTTTCAGGCACTGTCTCTGGCTGAGCCAGATGCAGCTGCCTGCCCTGTTTCAGAGGATCATTCTCAGCCTTCAAGGTCCGGGCAATCGCAGAGGTTGGGCTTACTGGTAGTTGGGAGCTCCAATGTTAGGCGCGTAATGGGGCCCCTTAGGGATATGGCGGCTAAGGAGGGGAAGAAATCCAGTGTGCACTCCGTGTGCATTCCGGGAGGAGTCATTCCTGATGTGGAAAGGGTCCTTCCGGATGCCATGAAGAGCACAGGGTGCAGCCAGCTGCAGGTGGTGGCACATGTCGGCACTAATGACGTGTGTCGCTTTGGATCTGAGGAAATTCTCTCTGGATTCCAGCGGCTATCTGATTTGGTGAAGGCTGCCGGTCTTGCTTACGAGATGAAGGCAGAGCTCACCATCTGCAGCATCGTTGACAGAACCGACTGCGGACCTTTGGTGCAGAGCCGGGTGGAGGGTCTGAATCAGAGGCTCAGACGGTTTTGCGACCGTATTGGCTGCAGATTCCTTGACTTGCGCCATAGGGTGGTGGGGTTTCGGGTTCCGCTGAATAGGTCAGGAGTTCACTACACTCAGCTGGCGGCTACACGGGTAGCGGAGGCTGTGTGGCGTGGACTGGGCGGTTTTTTAGGTTAGAAGGCCTCGGGAAAGTGCGGGATGGGCTGCAATGTCAAAGGGTGCTTGGCAATTACAGGACGTGCTTGGATCAAGGAACAGTCGGAATTATAGTTGTAAATTGTTGTAGTTGCGCTGGAAAAGTCCCTGAGCTTCAAGCGCTAATAGAAAGCACAGAAGCTGATATCGTTATAGGTACAGAAAGCTGGCTAAAGCCTGAAATAAGTTCTGCAGAAATTTTTACGAAGTCTCAGACGGTGTTCAGGAAAGATAGATTAGGCAGAATTGGTGGTGGAGTGTTGGTGTCTGTCAGTAGTGGTTTATCTTGTAGTGAAGTCGAAGTAGATACTCTGTGCGAATTGGTGTGGGTGGAGGTTATACTTAACAGCCGAATTAAGTTAATAATTGGCTCCTTCTACCGACCCCCAGACTCCGATGATACAGTTGCGGAACAGTTCAGAGAAAGTTTGAGTCTCGTAACAAATAAATACCCCACTCATACGGTTATAGTTGGTGGGGACTTCAACCTACCCTCGGTATGTTGGCAAAAATACTTGTTCAAAACCGGTGGTAGGCACAAAACGTCTTCCGAGATTGTCCTAAATGCATTCTCCGAAAATTATTTAGAGCAGTTAGTCCACGAACCCACGCGAATTGTAAATGGTTGCGAAAACACACTTGACCTCTTGGCCACAAACAATCCAGAGCTGATAGAGAGCATCATGACTGATACAGGGATTAGTGATCACAAGGTCATTGTAGCTAGGCTCAATACCATTTCTTCCAAATCCATCAGAAACAAACGCAAAATAATTTTATTTAAAAAAGCGGATAAAGTACCACTAGAAGCCTTCCTAAAAGACAATTTCCATTCCTTCCGAACTGACTATGCGAATGTAGACGAGATGTGGCTCAAATTCAAAGATATAGTAGCAACAGCAATTGAGATATTCATACCTCATAAATTGGTAAGAGATGGAACGGATCCCCCGTGGTACACAAAAAAGGTCCGAACGCTGTTGCAGAGGCAACGGAAAAAGCATGCGAAGTTCAGAAGAACGCGAAATCCTGAAGATGGGCTAAAATTTACAGACGCGCGAAATTTGGCACGTACTTCGATGCGAGATGCCTTTAATAGGTTCCACAACGAAACATTGTCTCGAAATTTGGTAGAAAATCCGAAGAAATTCTGGTCGTATGTAAAGTACACAAGCGGCAAGACGCAGTCAATACCTTCGCTGCGCAGTGCCGATGGTACTGTTATCGACGACTGCGCCGCTAAAGCGGAGTTATTGAACGCAGTTTTCCGAAATTCCTTCACCAGGGAAGACGAATGGAATATTCCAGAATTTGAAACACGAACATCTGCTAGCATGAGTTTCTTAGAAGTAGATACCTTAGGGGTTGCGAAGCAACTCAAATCGCTTGATACGGGCAAGTCTTCAGGTCCAGATTGTATACCGATTAGGTTCCTTTCAGATTACGCTGATACTATAGCTCCCTACTTAGCACTCATATACAACCGCTCGCTCACCGATAGATCTGTACCTACAGATTGGAAAATTGCGCAGGTCGCACCAGTGTTCAAGAAGGGTAGTAGGAGTAATCCATTTAACTACAGACCTATATCATTGACGTCGGTTTGCAGTAGGGTTTTGGAGCATATACTGTATTCAAACATTATGAATCACCTCGAAGGGAACGATCTATTGACACGTAATCAGCATGGCTTCAGAAAACATCGCTCTTGTGCAACGCAGCTAGCTCTTTATTCGCACGAAGTAATGGCCGCTATCGACAGGGGATCTCAAGTTGATTCCGTATTTCTAGATTTCCGGAAAGCTTTTGACACCGTTCCTCACAAGCGACTTCTAATCAAGCTGCGGAGCTATGGGGTATCGTCTCAGTTGTGCGACTGGATTCGTGATTTCCTGTCAGGAAGGTCGCAGTTCGTAGTAATAGACGGCAAATCATCGAGTAAAACTGAAGTGATATCAGGTGTTCCCCAGGGAAGCGTCCTGGGACCTCTACTGTTCCTGATCTATATAAATGACCTGGGTGACAATCTGAGCAGTTCTCTTAGGTTGTTCGCAGATGATGCTGTAATTTACCGTCTAGTAAGGTCATCCGAAGACCAGTATCAGCTGCAAAGCGATTTAGAAAAGATTGCTGTATGGTGTGTCAGGTGGCAGTTGACGCTAAATAACGAAAAGTGTGAGATGATCCACATGAGTTCCAAAAGAAATCCGTTGGAATTCGATTACTCGATAAATAGTACAATTCTCAAGGCTGTCAATTCAACTAAGTACCTGGGTGTTAAAATTACAAACAACTTGAGTTGGAAGGACCACATAGATAATATTGTCGGGAAGGCGAGCCAAAGGTTGCGTTTCATTGGCAGGACACTTAGAAGATGCAACAAATCCACTAAAGAGACAGCTTACACTACACTCGTTCGTCCTCTGTTAGAATATTGCTGCGCGGTGTGGGATCCTTACCAGGTGGGATTGACGGAGGACATCGAGAGGGTGCAAAGAAGGGCAGCTCGTTTTGTATTTTCGCGTTATAGGGGAGAGAGTGTGGCAGATATGATACACGAGTTGGGATGGAAGTCATTACAGCATAGACGTTTTTCGTCGCGGCGAGACCTTTTTACGAAATTTCAGTCACCAACTTTCTCTTCCGAATGCGAAAATATTTTGTTGAGCCCAACCTACATAGGTAGGAATGATCATCAAAATAAAATAAGAGAAATCAGAGCTCGAACAGAAAGGTTTAGGTGTTCGTTTTTCCCGCTCGCTGTTCGGGAGTGGAATAGTAGAGAGATAGTATGATTGTGGTTCGATGAACCCTCTGCCAAGCACTTAAATGTGAATTGCAGAGTAGTCATGTAGATGTAGATGTAGATGTAGAAATAGATTGCTTATTTTCGAACCGAGTACGAAGGATTCCCAGACACCCCATATTTGACGACAAGGCTGGAAGTAATAGGAAGCACGCACAAAACAAGCGTTACCGGCCTGCCCACATTCGAATTGCCTTAATGCATTCACAACTACACAGAACAGTATTTCGACCACGTCTGACAATCGTTGCACAAATGCCATTCATGGTCGTATAGCACAACCTGCAGCCTTGGCTAGTGCCTGCATTCGTGTTTAAGCATGCATTTGTTCAGTGTCTTCATATTTTGAACGACCACTATAGGTAACATTGGCAGTAATGGAACAGCTTTTGTTCTCATTCAGGATGTCCGTTTTAACACTTGCGGTGACCAACTGTAGCCTTCTCTTCTACATATACAGGGTGGTCCCTTGATCGTGACCGGGCCAAATATCTCATGAAATAAACGCCAAACGAAAAAACTACTAAGAACGAAACTTGTCTAGCTTGAAGGGGGAAACCAGATGGCTCTATGGTTGGCCCACTAGATGGCGCTGCCATAGGTCAAGCGGATATCAACTGCGTTTTTTAAAATAGGAACCCCCATTTTTATTACATATTCGTGTAGTACGCAAAGAAATATGAATGATTCAGTTGCACCACTTTTATCGCTTTGTCATAGATGGCGCTGTAATAGTCACAAATATATGCTTCACAATTTTAGACGAACAGTTGGTTACAGATAGGTTTTTAAAAATTAAAATACAGAATGTAGGTACGTTTGAACATTTTATTTCGGTTGTTCCAATGTGATACATGTACCTTTGTGAACATATCATTTCTGAAAACACATGCTGTTACAGCATGATTACCTGTGAGTACCACATTAATGCAATAAATGCTCAAAATGATGTCCGTCAACCTCAGTGCATTTGCCAATACGTGTAACGACATTCCTCTCAACAGCGAGTAGTTCGCCTTCCGTAATGTTCGCACATGCATTGACAATGCGCTGTTGTCAGGCGTTGTCGGTGGATCACGATAGCAAATATCCTTCAACATCCCCCACACAAAGAAATCAGAGGACGTCAGATCCGGTGAACGTGCGGGCCAATCCACCTGTCATGAAATATGCTGTTCAGTACCGCTTCAACCGCACGCGAGCTATGTGCCGGACATCCACCATGTTGGAAGTACATCGCCATTCTGTCATGCGGTGAAACATCTTGTAGTAACATCGGTAGAACATTACGTAGGAAATCAGCATACATTGCACCATTTAGATTGCTATCGATAAAATGGGGGCCAATTATCCTTCCTCCCATTATGCCGCACCATACATTAATCCGCCAAGGTCGGTGATGTTCCACTTGTCGCAACCATCGTGGATTTTTCGTTGCCCAATAGTGCATATTATGCCGGTTTACGTTACCGCTGTTGGTAAATGACGCTTCGTCGCCAAATACACTCCTGGAAATTGAAATAAGAACACCGTGAATTCATTGTCCCAGGAAGGGGAAACTTTATTGACACATTCCTGGGGTCAGATACATCACATGATCACACTGACAGAACCACAGGCACATAGACACAGGCAACAGAGCATGCATAATGTCGGCACTAGTACAGTGTATATCAACCTTTCGCAGCAATGCAGGTTGCTATTCTCCCATGGAGACGATCGTAGAGATGCTGGATGTAGTCCTGTGGAACGGCTTGCCATGCCATTTCCACCTGGCGCCTCAGTTGGATCAGCGTTCGTGCTGGACGTGCAGACCGCGTGAAACGACGCTTCATCCAGTCCCAAACATGCTCAATGGGGGACAGATCCGGAGATCTTGCTGGCCAGGGTAGTTGACTTACACCTTCTAGAGCACGTTGGGTGGCACGGGATACATGCGGACGTGCATTGTCCTGTTGGAACAGCAAGTTCCCTTGCCGGTCTAGGAATGGTAGAACGATGGGTTCGATGACGGTTTGGATGTACCGTGCACTATTCAGTGTCCCCTCGACGATCACCAGAGGTGTACGGCCAGTGTAGGAAATCGCTCCCCACACCATGATGCCGGGTGTTGGCCCTGTGTGCCTCGGTCGTATGCAGTCCTGATTGTGGCGCTCACCTGCAAGGCGCCAAACACGCATACGACCATCATTGGCACCAAGGCAGAAGCGGCTCTCATCGCTGAAGACGACACGTCTCCATTCGTCCCTCCATTCACGCCTGTCGCGACACCACTGGAGGCGGGCTGCACGATGTTGGGGCGTGAGCGGAAGACGGCCTAACGGTGTGCGGGACCGTAGCCCAGCTTCATGGAGACGGTTGCGAATGGTCCTCGCCGATACCCCAGGAGCAACAGTGTCCCTAATTTGCTGGAAAGTGGCGGTGCAGTCCCCTACGGCACTGCGTAGGATCCTACGGTCTTGGCGTGCATCCGTGCGTCGCTGCGGTCCGGTCCCACGTCGACGGGCACGTGCACCTTCCGCCGATCACTGGCGACAACATCGATGTACTGTGGAGACCTCACGCCCCACGTGTTGAGCAATTCGGCGGTACGTCCACGCGGCTTCCCGCATGCCCACTATACGCCCTCGCTCAAAGTCCGTCAAATGCACATACGGTTCACGTCCACGCTGTCCCGGCATGCTACCAGTGTTAAAGACTGCGATGGAGCTCCGTATGCCACGGCAAACTGGCTGACACTGACGGCGGCGGTGCACAAATTCTGTGCAGGTAGCGCCATTCGACGGCCAACACCGCGGTTCCTGGTGTGTCCGCTGTGCCGTGCGTGTGATCATTGCTTATACAGCCCTCTCGCAGTGTCCGGAGCAAGTATGGTGGGTCTGACACACCGGTGTCAACGTGTTTTTTTTTCCATTTCCAGGAGTGTATATTAAAGACAAGGTGTATAGTAATAACCCCAAAAGCATTGCTGAGCTGGAAACAAACAGAAGGTCATCGACAGCATCGATGTTCCGACACTTCAGGGGGTCATGCAGAATTTAGTTATTCGTCCGTGACACATTATCGCCAAAGATGGCAAAAAATGGTTCAAATGGCTCTGAGCACTATGCAACTTAACTTCTGAGATCATCAGTCGCCTACAACTTAGAACTACTTAAACCTAACTAACCTAAGGACATCACACACATCCATGCCCGAGGCAGGATTCGAACCTGCGGCCGTAGCGGTCACACGGTTCCACACTGAAGCGCCTAGAACTGCACGGCCACACTGGCCGGCCAAATGATGGCAGGCATATCGACCGTGTTATGACCTATATCCGAATATCTGTAGTGTGGTTTACATGTTGAATAAAGTATGTGCATGACGTAGTTTGAAACTAATTTACGTTGTCTTTCATATAGTTCAATAACTGTCACGCTGTAATTATGAACAAATCAAACAGGTTCAAATGGATGTAAGTTGCAGCAGTTATTCTGAGATGAAGAGGCTTGCACAGGATAGCCTGCACAAACAAGTCTCCGGACTGAAGATCCCAAAAACAACAACAGAAACATTTTAAAGTCTGTGTAATTAGTCAAAGAAGACAGCTAACCCTAGTAGCGATGTTATAGCTAATAGGATATTATCATACACACCATGTACTATTTTTAGAATACATGTTTTTAGGAAATTTTAGGCCAATTAATAGTTTAGTAATTAAAATAGCTCTTAATTCAAATTCTATGAAAGTTACAAGAAAGCTGATTGCAGCAGCAGAAATGGAAGATAAATTCCTATTACAACGATGTGCCACTTTATCTGCTATTAAAAAGATTTGGCCACTATCAATATCTTAGTCAAATAGTGCCATATGCTAACTTCATTGTATTAATTGTGGGTGAAGTATCCATCGCACTACTTACTGAGATGAGTTAATCAGCATGAGTGCACATAGGGAAATAGAAATTACGATTTTATTGTGGAAAAACTCTAAGTCTGATTACGGGTTGGTCTTGAGTGCGATTCAGTGTTCACCAAGGCCAGAAGGAGGAGCTGCGTTACTCTGTGTGGCTGTTCAGCTGCACATGCCTCTTGTGGCTTGATACTGCCGCGCAGCTGAGTCGCACTTTTGACTCTTAGCTTTATTTAGTGGTTTTGTGGACGTTCCTGATTTTTCGACTGCATTTCTGAGTACTTTATAACACATATTTCCAGCTCTGGATGCTGGTCGAGTGTAGAGTCAGCCACAGTGGGGCCTGGCTTGATGAAAGTCGAGAATGTAGTTGTTTGCGGCTGCTGGTGCAGTCTGGATTTGTAACTTTTTGTGTCAGCCGTAGTTGTGACTTGTGCATATGGCGTACTACAACAAGCAGTCGAGATTCTTCGTTTGCTGAAGACTGATTTACTTGGAGCTTCTGCGTCCAGTACCTGAAAAATGTATACCGTGTGGTGCCCATTGATCTAGTCTATGGTCTTTAACACTTGTTTTAAGGAACTTCGAGTATGACCATTTCACAGTCACAATGTTTAGGAAATATGGCTCAGTAACTTTTCACTTTTACTACCAATAATTCGTCAAGGCTACAATGATTTACAGGAGCTTGCCATTAAACTATTATTTATTTGGCACTTGTAGGAAGTTGGATGCAGAAAATAGAGCAAAAGACAGTGGTATGGTGGAATTTTAGCTCAGCTGTACCCCAGGAGACGGCAGTTTATTAACAGGAACTAGATATGTAGAGCGGCAACTTTCATGGTTTGACGACCACTCAGGCACCCTCAACTAGTCTTCTAAATCACCCATTAGAAAATATCGACTATTTGGAACGCCTGGTGAAACGTAGCAATCAACTCGCCCTGAATCTGATAGCCTTACGGTATCTAATCGTCAATGATTGACTTCAGCTGGATAATGCATACTCGTGGCCTCTCTTCCTGCCCGAACGGTGGTCGTTATCAAGGGTAGATGGGGTTTCACATGGTGTTAGTGTGATGCCTCCTCAGGTTTGCTAATATTTTTCCTGACGGGATTGGTATTGAACAATTATAATAACAAATGCTGGTAGGAATAACAATTGCTCCCATTTTCGATGTTTAGGTAGTTCTGAAATGGTTTTCTCTAATTGCTTTTTTATTCTTTACAGTAATTTGTCCGCAGCTTTTGAGTACACCGCGCTTGAAGGCAGCACAATAAATACAGAATGTCCCAAGAGGAGTGGTCAGTATCCAGAGGTATGAAAGGAACGATGTATTGAGACGAATTATCCGGAGAGGGGGGACAGCAGCTCGATTTGGAAATCTGTTGACGGTGTTGACTATCCGTAGGTACGAATTAATTCGATCTCACAGTAAAGAGATGAGAGTTAACGGTGAAACTACACTGAAGCGCCAAAGAAACTGGTGCAGGCATGCGTCTTCAAATACAGAAATATGCAAACAGGCACAATACGGCGCTTGTAAGTCAACAAGGGTCTGGCGCAGTTGTTAGATCGGTTACTGCTACTACAACGGCAAGTTATCAAGATTTAAGTGAGTTTGAACGTGGTGCTATAGTAGGCGCACGAGCGATGGGACACAGCATCTCCGAAATAGCGATGAAGCGGGGATTTTACTGTACGACCATTTCACTAGTGTACTGTGAATATCAGGAATCTCGTAAAACATCAAATCTCCGACATCGCTGCGTCCGGAAAAAGATCCTGTAAGAACGGGACCAACGACGACTAAAGAGAATCGTTCAACGTGACAGAAGTGCAGCCCTTCCGCAAATTGCTGCAGATTTTAATGCTGGGCCTTGAGCAAGTGTCAGCATGTGAACCATTCAACGAAACATCATCGCTGTGGGCTTTCGCAGCCGAAGGCCCACTAGTGTACCCTAGATGACTACACGACACAAAGGTTTACGCCTCGCCTAGCCCAGTCAACACCGACATTGGACGAGTATCGTTTCATATTGATCGAGCGGATGGACGTGACGGGTATGGAGATAACCTCGTGAATCCATTGAACTTGCATGTCAGCAGAGGACTGTTCAAGGTGGTGGAGGCTCTGTGAAGGTGTGGGGCGTGTGCAGTTGGAGTGATATGGGACCCATGATACGTCTCTGACATGTGACACGTACGTAATCATCCTGTCTGATCACCTGCACCCATTCATGGCCATTGTGCATTCCGAAGGACTTGGGAAATTCCAGCAGGTCAATGCGACATCTCAAAATTGCTACAGAGTGGCTCCAGGAAAAATCTTCTGAGTTTAAACTGTTCTACTGGCTACCAAACTCCACAGACGTGAACATTATTGAGCATATCTGGGACGCCTTGCGACGTGCTGTTCAGAAGAGATCTCCACCCCCTCGTGCTCTTAAGGATTTATGGACAGCCCTGCAGGATACATGATGTCAATTCCCTCCACTATAACTTCAGACAATGGTCGAGTCCACGCAATGTCGCGTTGCGGCACTTCCGCGTTCTCACGGGGGCCCTACGCGATGTTAGGCAGATGTGTCAGTGTCTTTGGCTCTTCTTTGCATAATACAGCACAACATACAGTCTCAGTCTGTAATTATAAGTATTCTGCATACCATTCGTAAGCTTTCCTTTACCATTGGTGATTGGTAATAGCAATACACGCCGCCGATTCTGACTGTTAACCTACCAAGGAACACACATGTCACACTAGTAATCAAAGAGTTGGAAATGAGTTTTCCCATCTAAGCTGTCGACGCATGATAGGTGAAACGTCGTAATTTTCTGTAATTGCTGGTGTTTAATGATCAGAAGATACTTCCACTGTTGCTGCGGGGAGCGGTGCGTGGCTGGCTGCCACCGAGGTGTGGATATCAGGAGACGGGATTCGCCGTGTGTGAGTGCAGTAAGGTGGTGGTGGGCCAGCTGTAGCAAGTGGCCGGGGTCTGTTTTTAGCGCGGCGGCCGCGTCGGGCGCGTTAACAACCGAGCCCCAGGCGGCGTCTTTAATTGGCGAGATACAGCCGCCAGCCAGGCCGGCCGATCGCGAGCCATGTATCGGCTGACCTGCCCCCGCTCCACAGGTCCGCCGTCGCCGCGTCGTCTACAGTCTCAGCGTCGCACGCCAGGAGAAGATCGGGGTGGGGTGGGTGGTGGGGGGTAGGTTGGGACTCCTTTGTTGACAGTTGAGCGTTACCGCGTTACTGCGTTTCCAAATCACTCACAACGAGAAAGAACACGACGTGAGATGTTCGATCTTGGCAAATCGTCGGTGCTGATTTCGATTTCATCGCCGAACACAGAACTTCTTTGGTTGATAAAAATCTACCCCAAAACAGAGATGCTTTTAACATAAATTTCAAAAAATGAAATATCAACAACCTTTGATATCGCTCGTCGATGAACACGACGAATCATTTCATAAACATCCCTGATGTTAGCACAGACAGCGTGAAAATGAAAGAGAGTTGAAACTCCTATTCTGTGAAAGTAACAAAAGAAAAGACAAAAATTATTCGAGAACTCACAAAACACCAACATGTATATACATGGTGAAGAAAAATTCGCATTGTTACGCGATTCCTCACATACTAACAATACAAAGGTCCGCCCCCGGTAGCTGAGTGGTCAGCGCGACAGAATGTCAATCCTACGGGCCCGGGTTCGATTCCCGGCTGGGTCGGAGGTTTCCTCCGCTCATGGACTGGGTGTTGTGTTGTCCTATTCATCATCATTTCATCCCCATCGGCATACAAGTCGCCGGAGTGGCGTTAAATCGAAAGACTTGCACCCGGCGAACGGTCTACCCGACGGGAGGCCCTAGTCACTCGACATTATTATTTTAACAATATAAAAATGTCTCACAAAATTTCGTCCTGCACATATTTCCAGCAGTAAACGGACGTCGAGGATTGGCAATCTGGCAACACTGTAAGCTACAGGTACTTTAACTATCTCTGTCAGGACGTATATGTAGTGATGTGCAGCTGGCGCAGTGGAGAACATTTTGGATTAGCATGCAGGAGGTCGAGAGCTCGATTCTAGATCGAGACGAACTTGTTTTCATTTGTTAAATGTACCTTGCGTGGTACGGTATCTAGCGTCTTAATCGTCGTATAGCGATTACAGTAGGTCTTCTACCAAACATTTGCGCTTAGTATACGAACACAGAAATCTAAGTACTATTGATTTCATTGGTCAGCTTTTTAGGAATACTTTTGCGTGTCATGGACGCGAATTGTTTCGCACCATTGCACAGACTAAATTACAAACCCGTTTCCTGTGTACCCTCCCACAATGGGCCCATCGATTAGTGTCAACTATTATTCTTGCCTCGTTCAGGTACATTACATTTCATTAGGAATGTACTATGTGAATTTTGGATACGAGTGTCTTAAGAAAAGGTGTATACTAAGATATTATATGGCACAGTGAAACTGGCAAATAAATACAAATACGCCTCGACCCAGAATCGAACCCTCGACCTCCTGCATGCTGACCCAAAATGCTATCTTCGGCGCCACCCGCACAGCACTAGCAGATTTGCTGATAAGATAGTTATCGTACATGTTTCTCTGTTAGCAGAAGAGCCAACACCGTATTACGATTGGAGGCCGAAATGCACGCGTTTTAGCTCAAGCAGGTTGGCGTGAAGTGGGAAGAACTATACTGACGTGAGGTCTGGAACATGACAAGGAAAGAGAACTCAGAGAGCGGACGTAATTAGTTTGATACTTAACTTTAATCCACTAATGATGAACGTCGCCCTTGACGGTACATGATTCACAATATTATCTGTTCAGAATACGTTCTTGAAGTAATTGTAGTAACTGAATATGGCGCCTTGCTATGTCGTAGCATATGACGTAGCTGAAGGCTATGCTAAACTGTCGTCTCTGCAAATGAGAGCGTATGTAGACAGTGACCATCGCTAGCAAAGTCGGCTGTACAACTGGGCGAGTGCTAGGAAGTCTCTCTAGACCTGCCGTGTGGCGGCGCTCGGTCTGCAAACACTGATAGTGGCGACACGCGGGTCCGACGTATACTAACGGTCCGCGGCCGATTTAAAGGCTACCACCTAGCAAGTAAAACGAGAATAATGGAATGTAGTCGAATTAAGTCGGGTGATGCTGACGGAATTAGATTAGGAAATGAGACACTTAAAGTAGTAAAGGAGTTTTGCTATTTGGGGAGCAAAATAACTGATGATGGTCGAAGTAGAGAGGATATAAAATGTAGACTGGCAATGGCAAGGAAAGCGTTTCTGAAGAAGAAATTTGTTAACATCGAGTATAGATTTAAGTGTCAGGAAGTCATTTCTGAAAGTATTTGTATGGAAGTGAAAAATGGACGATAAATAAAAATGGCTCTGAGCACTATGGGACTTAACAGCTGTGGTCATCAGTCCCATGGAACTTAGAACTACTTAAACCTAACTAACCTAAGGACATCACACACGTCCATGCCCGAGGCAGGATTCGAACCTGCGACCGTAGCAGTCCCGCGGTTCCGGACAGAGCGCCTGAACCGCTAGACCACCGCGGCCGGCATGGACGATAAATAGTTTTGACAAGAAGAGAGTAGAAGCTTTCAAAATTTGGTGTTACAGAAGAATGCTGAAGATTAGATGGGTAGATCACATAACTAATAAGGAAGTATTGAATAGGATTGGGGAGAAGAGAAGTTTGTGGCACAACTTGACCAGAAGAAGGGATCGGTTGGTAGGACATGTTCTGAGGCATCAAGGGATCACCAATTTAGTATTGGAGGGCAGCGTGGAGGGTAAAAATCGTAGAGGGAGACCAAGAGATGAATACACTAAGCAGATTCAGAAGGATGCAGGTTGCAGTAGGTACTGGGAGATGAAGAAGCTTGCACAGGATAGAGTAGCATGGAGAGCTGCATCAAATCAGTCTCAGGACTGAAGACAACAACAACAACAAACCTAGCAAGTATGGTGTCTGGCGGTGACACCACACATGTGATTACAGTGTTGCCAGATTTCCGCTCTTTAATGTCCATTTACTACAGGAAATGTGCGCAGGACGAAATTTTGTGACAGACATTTCTGCACTGCTAGTATGTGAAGAATCGCGCTGCGAAGTCAGAGTGTGCGAATTTTCCTTCACCCTGTATCTTGGTTCCCTGTATACAGCGTGTCCCTCCTAAGAGTCAACAGGCACTTTTTTTGAGGTGCTTCAGTATGCATTTGGAACTTCGTTTCTGTCTTGTGTAACTGGAGTTTGCCCAAACAAATACTGCTCATTACATGTCACAGGCGAGGCATAGTGGTGACGGAAAGCATCTTTCTGTTTCCCTCAAGAAACAAAAATTTTTAAAGTGGAATTTTTATGTGCCCTTTCGATAGAACGGTCCCAAATTAGTCTAGTGCGATATCCTTCTAATAGATACGTACTAATAGTGACAGTAAAACATGGAGAATAACCACTATTCCATTAGCGACAGCATCACCCTAGCCTGTACTGTAAGCAGAAGCGCTGCTCAACCGCTGCTGGAATACTGGTTATTCTTCGCGTTTAACTGCCTCTATCAGTACATATCTACAAAAGAATACCGCAGTTGACTAATCTGGGGCCGTTCTATCGATTAGGCACGTAAAATTCCACTTTAAAACTCACTTTGTTTGTAACTGGAAACCAACCGTAGACAATGGTCGTTGCATGAAAGACGTGACGCGTACTATTCGTTTGGGCTGACTCGAGGCACACATTGCAGGGATGAAATTCCAGGTACCTGCCGGAACATAAGAGAAAATGTGTCTGTACTCTATTACGAGGCGCACCCGGTGTAAGTGCTTATATTTAAGTGAATAAAATGCAGCCTTTTACGTATTATAAATGGAAAATGTACTTACATATTGAGAAGTATCGTTTTTAACAATAAAAAAAATTCCGAACATTACGAGTACACGACACCCTCCAAGCATAAACTGAACGAATAATGAAACGCCCGCTACCATTGTCGCGTTTGACAAATAGCAGAACTGTTGTACTAGTGTTATTGTGAGCCATGTTCTCAGTTCACAAGAATAATCGTTAAAATGTCAAAACAATTATTGGCAGCGGTAATAAGTCCCCTGATTGTTTTGCAAACAAATAAGGATGATGTTTTATTTTATAATCGATGTTTCGATATTCCAAAGAATCCACTATCAATGTTGAATGATCGATTCTTAAATTCAACGTCGATGATTTTGATTATTGATAGTCATCGAACGTCCCTAATGGCGTGTGCTCTTGTTTACAGATCGATGAACATCAAATCATATAACGCATGACGCAAAAACCATAATTTCTTAGCGTGACATAGTATCGCAACCTACTGTGGAATGTCGTAAAGTAGTTTTCAAAAATATTTATTCACAGACGCTTCGAAAGCCTGTTCGTGACCAAATAAATATAATTTTACAAAATATTAGGCTTTGTTTTTCTTTGTAATATTATTATCATATTCTGCCAAACACTGATGGGACATTCAGTTAATGTTTCAACTCACTTATTTTCATTTATGAAGCACTGACAAAACAATTTCATCCCGAACGTAACGTTCACATGACGTTAAAATTATTTCTCTTTTATTCGTTGTGTAATATTTGGTGCCTGACATGTACGGTGTGGGTAATTAAACTATAAATCTAATTAAAGGTGGCCAAAAGTACATTTGAGATTTAGCTTATATTTACACCAATATAACTTAGAGATAACTGTTCTAGACACACTGCAACTGCTGAAGAGCGCAAGGTTTTTTCCTTAAAAAGCGTATCACAGATATTGCATCCATCATCGGCGATGCATTGCTGAAGACGTTCGCGGAAGATCCTCAGATTCTCAGTTATCTCTTGAGAAATGTCTATCTCGTCCCGGACTGCGGCTTTCAATTCATTTGTAGTGTGGAATCACTGTGAACAAAAATCGTTGTTGACATGGCCCCACAGGAAAAATGAGGGTCTGAAAGATCAAGCCATCGGATATCAGCGAGTGAGAGCAAACGATGTGGACCTTGGCGCCTCAGTGTAGCCATTGACCTACAAGAGTTGTCAGAAATACCTATACGAGGTCCGCAGCTCGTGGCCTTGCGGTAGTGTTCTTGCTTCCCGCGCATGAGGTCCGGGGTTCGATTCCCGGCAGGTCAGGGATTTTTCCTGCCACGAGATGACTGGGTGTTGTTGTGTCGTCTGCATCATCGTCATTCATCCCCATTATGGTCGGAGGAAGGCAATGTCAAACCACCTTTTCTAGGACCTTGCCTAGTACTGCGGTACGGGTCTCCCGCATCGTCCCCTACGCTCCACGGAGTATGGGACATCATCATCATCACGGAGTCTGTTCAAAAAATCCGGAACATTCTTAATTTCGTGCCAGTGTTGTAGCGAAATGCTGTTGGCTTTCCTGCACACGGCTGTGTTTAATGTGTAACTGCCGGAAATTTCATTGTTGTATGGTGTTAGTTATTGTCCAGTGCTGTACTGAATAGAATGTTGTGTTCCACCGTTTGCGAATTTAGAGACAGCAGAGTTAGAGGAGCAATGCGTCTGCATTAAATTTTGCTCGAAAGTCAAGAAAACCTTTACAGAGACACACCAGATGATGTAGGAAACCTACGGTGGTGAATGCTTAAGCCGCACTCGGTATTACGAATGGTTCAGACGGTTTAGAAATAGCCGGACGGAAGTTAAAGATGACCCTCGTTCAGGACGCTCTTCGACATCTACCAACGACGCTGTGTCAGCAAGGTCAACGAAATTGTGCGTGCCAATAGAAACTGAGTGTCTGGGAGGTTGCAAAACAATGTTATATTTTGCTGGATCTTGTTATGAAATCCTGACAGAGCATCTTCGAATGCATCTTGTTGCCACCAAGTCCATGACTTATGAGTCAATGCCAGAAAGACCTTCGGCTCGCAATCTGTGAAGAGCTTTTGGATCGGGCAAATGAGAACGAGATGTTCCTTAGAAGAACCATAACTCTTTATGAGTCTATGTGTAGCGTCTTACACCGCAAGGAAGTAAAGGAGAGGATGTTGTTGTGGGTGGCCAGTATTCTCTTTCTGCAACAAAAATGCACACGTGGATTAATACGGTTCTTTATTTACATGAACTTGAAGTATTTGTTTATCTTGAGCAGAGTCCATGTGTTGTGGTACAAGGTCATTAGTAATAGACCTCTTGCAGATAATATCGGTAATCTTGCTATTACAAACTTTAGTCTCGCTGTAGTAATTAATCTGCTTGCTATGTAGGCCTACTGTCATAGCCTCTGGCGAACGTCAAACTCAAGTGTTTCTTAGTGAGGCTCTCTGGTCAGCGGAGAGGGTGTTGCCGGCATGTTGCTTGCTGGTGTGTCTCTGGCCTTTCTCATGATAAATGGTTCAAATGGCTCTAAGCACTATGGGACTTAACATCTGAGGTCATCAGTCCCCAAGACTTAGAACTACTTAAACCTAACTAACCTAAGGACATCACACACAGCCATGCCCGAGGCAGTATTCGAACCTGAGATCGTAGCAGCATCGCGGATTCCGGACTGAAGCACCTAGAACCGCTCGGCCATAGCGGCCGGCTCTTTCGTGATAGGCGTGCTTGATCCAGCGCCAACTATCTATCTTCGAGCTACATCTTTGCCGACTGGTGTGCTGGAGACAGCTTACGTCAGCACACTATGATTATGACGTTGAGACCAAGGTTCAATGTTCACAATGCGTCGGTAAAGGTTCTCCAAGACCAAAGAGGTCAGGTAAAATGTAAAAACCATGCTAGTAGTTTTCTTTGCCTTTGAAGGGTTAGTTCATCATCAGTTCGTCCCACAGGGACAAACTGTTAAACGATGGTGCTATTGGGACGTATTGCGACGCTTGCGAGAAAATGTGAGAAGGAAACTGCCTCAAATGTGGGGAGACAATTCATGGTTCTTGCATAACGATAACGCACCGCCACATTAATACCTGTTGCATAAAAAATGAAATTACTGTGCTGCCTCATCCTCTGCAGTCTCCAGAAATGACCTTTGTGGGCTTTTATTATTTCCAGAGTAAAAAATTCCGTTGAAAGGACGAAGATTTCCAACGAGAGGCGATATAAAAGAAAATTCGCAGACGGCGCTTCGCGCGAGCCAGCAAGAGGCGTACCAAGACTGCTTGTGGAAGTGGAAATAGCGTTGGGAGAGGTATGTGGAGGAGAGTATTTCGAAGGAGAAACCCAACTCGAGATGGGAACGTATTACATATTTTGGAGACAAACAGACCTGACCTTTTTGAGGAGGTTAATCTGATGAATGTCTTAGCGACCATAATGTCGATGTGGCTTCTATGTCAGTGGAAGTTGCAAAAAAACAAAAGAAACAGCGTAGAGCTTACTTGTTTGGAAAAGCAAATAAAAGTGTCGTTAATGAATATCTTCATAGTCAGCTCCAAGCATTCGCCGCGGGACACAAAGATATTTGGTCGGAATTTAATGGTATTGTCCACCATGTGCTAGAGAAGTATGAGCCTAGCAAAAATATAAGGGAAGGAAAGGATCCACCTTGGTACAACGAACATATTAGGAAGTTGCTGAGAAAGCAGAGAATTTTGCACAGTCGTTTTAAACGTAGTCACTGCCCTGCTTACAAACATAAATTATGCAAAATGAAAGCAGCTATCAAAAGGTCAATGAGAGATTCTTTTAACGAATTTGAAAGCAATATTTTATCTGCAAATTCTAAAAATAACCCCCAAAAATTTTGGTCGTACGTAAAATCTATGAACGCTACAAATAATTCAATACCTTCTCTTGCTGACTCTACGGGTAATGTAACGGATGATGATAAACAGAAGGCCGAAATTGTAAACCTTGCTTTCAAGAACTCGTTTACGGTAGAGGACTGCAGCACCATTCCCCCTTTCAATTATCGAACAAATGCAACGATGGCTGACATAGTATTTAGTGTATCTAGGATTGTCAAACAGTTAAGATCCTTAGACGCCAGGAAGGCATCTGGCCCAGACGGAATCCCCGTAAGATTTTATGTTGACTATGTTAGAAATAGAGCACCATTCTTATCCATCATCTATCAGAGATCGCTGGAGCAGCGGAAAGTTCCACGGGACTGGAAGGAGGCCCAGGTCATAGCAATCTATAAAAATGGTAGAAAATCAGATGCACATAATTACCGGCCAATTTGACTGACATCGATGTGTTGTAGAATCATGGAACATTTTTGTGTTCAGACATAATGACGTATCTAGGCTCTGAGAAGCTCATCTGCAGAAACCAGCACGTTTTTAGGAAACAGCGGTCATGCGAGACACAGCTGGCCCTCTTTGTGCTTGATATACAACAGGCTCTAGATACCGGCTCCCAGGTTGATGCCATATTTCTCGACTGTCGAAAGGAGATCGACTCAGTTCCGCATTGCCGCTTGCTCCAAAAAGTGCGTGCTTACACCCTATACGATGACATATGCGGTTGGATAGATAGTTTTCTAACAGACAGGGAGCAGCATGTCGTCCTGAACGGGGTGACTTCAACAGAAACAAGCGTAACTTCAAGTGTGCCCAGGGCAGCGTAATAGGTCCGCTGCTTTTTACGATTTACATAAACGATCTGGTTGATGGTAATGACAGCGGCGTTAGACTGTTTGCCGTTCTGTAGTCTACAGGAAAACAGTATCACATGAAAGTTGTGAACAAATCAATGAGGAATTGCAGAAAATAAATGCGTGGTGTAATGACTGGCAGTTATCTCTCAATACTAGTAAGTGTAACCTACTGCGTATAACAAGGCGAAAATCACCATTAACGTGCGAGTACAAAATAAATGCCCAGTCTTTGGAAGCGGTAACATCCATCAAGTATCTGAGTGTGACGATTCGAAATGATCTCAAATGGAATGATCAGATTACGCAAGTAACGGCCAAGCCGAACTCTAGATTGCGGTTTATTGGTAGAATCCTGAAACGACGCAGTCCTTAAACAAAGGAAATAGCTTACATATTTGTTAGTTCGTCTAGTGTGAGTATTGTTTGTCTGTATGGGACCCTTACCAGTTGGGTCTGATTCAAGAGACTGAGAAGGTCCAAAGAAGAGCGGCAAGATTCATGACTGGTACATTTAGCCGTCGGGAGAGCGTTACAAATCTCATAGAAAGATCTCATAGAAAGATTCCAGAATGAGATTTCCACTCTGCAGCGGAGTGTGCGCTGATATAAAACTTCCTGGCAGATTAAAACTGTGTGCCGGACCGAGACTCGAACTCGGGACCTTTGTGTTTTGCGGGCAAGTGCTACTGGCAGAATTTAAGCTGTGAGGACGGGGCGTGAGTCGTGCTTGGGTAGCTCAGTTCGAAGAGCACTTGTCCGAGAAAGGCAAAGGTCCCGAGTTCGAGTGTCGGTCCGGCACACAGTTTTAATGTGCCAGGAAGTTTTATATCAGCGCACACTCCGCTGCAGAGTGGAAATCTCATTCTGGAATCTTATAGAAAGTTTGAAGTGGGACACACTTGCAGATAGAGGACGCGCTAAACGGAAGGGACTGCTCACTAAATTCAGAAATCCGATCTTCGCCGAGGATGTAGAGCATATATTATTACCACCAACTTTCAAATCGCGCAGTGATCAACATTCAAAGATAAGGGAAATTAGAGCTCGTACTGATGCGTTCAGGCAGTCGTTTTTCTCTCGCGCGATCCGCGAGTGGAACAGACGGGAGGAAATATGACTTTGGCGCGAACAGTGCCCTCCGCCACACACCACTTGGTGGATAGCGGAGTATATATGTAGATGTAGAAGGAGATTGTGCACAAAAAGAAAATGGTAAGCGTAGAAAAATTTTGTGAACAAAATTCCGGAATTTTTCGAACTGACCTCGAATAATGTCCTTCTGCCTGGAACACGGTGGTCTCTCCCAAATCGCACTGCGCGTTGGACGGACCCAAAGTCCAGCACACAATGAGTACCGTAGAGTTCTATGGCTATCGGTTCGCATCAGCGATAGTTACAGCGTGGTAGTTGAGGAGGCAGAACAGAGAGCAGAGGGCGAGTCAGTGCACAACACGTGACACGCCGCAGCTGAACCGTGTAGCGGACTTCTCGAGGGCGACAGTGAACTAGCGTGGAGGGCGGCGGGTCCTGGCGCGATGCCGCTTGGCGAGGGCCAAACAAGCCGCTGCAGCTGGCGTCCCGAAGGTCTGGCCGTGCGGAGCGCAGAACTGCTACGCCTCGATTCCCACTCCTAGATTCATCGTAACATCGCAAAGCGTCGTTCCAGGAGAATTTGTCAGCCTATGTATACACTGTTGCCCAAAATTAAAGCGACAAGTGGAAGTTTTTCAAGGTTGCGCTTATTTTACCACAAAACAGCGTAAAAAGATGATAGTAAAGAAGGGAAAATGTAAACAATACAAAGCGTACTCAACTACAACGTGCATAAAGCCAGAAAAAAATGCGCTTCGCTTTTTCCAACTTAACAGATTGGCAGACACATTCAGACAACTGCTTGAAACATCCCCTTTGAAAAAATTATGAACGACTGTGCTGGTAAACCTCTTACGTTATTTGATTTTCAAAACGGCTGAGAAAAAATGAACGTACTCAGACATTTCTCTCTTTACTTATTCTGATCATCACTAAACTGACATACAACATTATTAGTTCAACGCAATCTGTCTTTCAATAATCCCTACAAAAGAATGACCCTGACTAACAATAACCTATACCTTTCATGAATCACTTACCTCACAAAAATTTTCGTTACTCGACCTACTGCAATACAGCGAGGCCGGCCAGTGTGGCCGAGCGGTTCTAGGCGCTTCAGTCTGGAACCGCGTGACCACTACGGTCGCAGGTTCGAATCCTGCCTCGGGCATGGATATGTGTGATGTCCTTAGGATAGTTAGGTTTCAGTAGCTCTAAGTTGTAAAGGACTGATGACCTCAGATGTTAAGTCCCATAGTGCTCAGAGCCAATACAGCGAGCGCCAATACTGCCAGCTAAATAAAAGATTCTAACTACTGAAGGCACTAACTACTGATAGGCATAGTTAGCAAATGAAAGATTTTGATAGAGAACAAACAATGTATTTACCTTAACCGGGGTGGCCTAGCGGTTCTAGGCGCTGCAGTCTGGAACCATGCGACGGCTACGGTCGCAGGTTTGAATTCCTGCCTGGGGCATGGATGTGTGTGATGTCCTTAGGTTAGTTAGGTTTAAGTAGTTCTAATTTCTAGGGGACTGATGACCTCAGAAGTTACGTCCCATAGTGCTCAGAGCCATTTGAAAAATTTACCTTAATAATGTTCAAAAGTCATCATATATATCAATTCATGTCCTCCATCTTTAGAAATTTTCTTGTTCTGGCCGACACACGTCCAGATCGTTCGCTTATAGGAACCTCTCAAAACTCTGACATCTCTCTCTTCACATCCAACACTGCTGGCGGCTCACCTCCAACTGCCCAACGCGCTGTCCACATCCAACTGCCCAACCCTACACAAGCGAATATTCCAACTATGAGTCCAACCAGCCACAGACTGCACACAGCACAGTCAGTGATTTTCATACAGGGCGCTACGTGGTGTTACCAACATAAAAACGTAAACAGCCTACTTACATGGATAATGTGATCAGTATGGGGTGTCACCTCCTCTGGCACCAATATAGCCACGACAACGATGAGACATATTGTGAATTATGTCATCAATCTCATGTTGAGGCAAAAACGTCCATTCTTCCTGCAGAGCTGCTCACGAGGCTTGGAGAGTGGTTGGTGGGGGGAGACGCGACACCACTCGTCTCTCTTGTGCATCCCAGAAATGCTCTATGGCGTTCAAATCGGGAGAGCGATCAAGTCACGTCATGCGTGCAACACCTTCCGCTTCCAAATCATCCGTGATCTATAACTTCGAGCATTGTCGTCCACCAATATGAAGTCTGGGCCCACAGCACCACGCAACAACCGAGCATGAGATTCCAAGATCTCCTCACGGTACCTGCCTGCAGTTAATTCTTTCTGATTCACCTGTGCAATTTCATGAAGAGGTGTTCCAGTGATCTACATAATCCCTGCAAACGATGTTAGGGATCCTTCTCGATATTGGTCCCTTTTCATAACGTTTGGGTCCCGAAATCGAGTTCCACGGGCCCTCCAGATGCGAATTCGTCGGGAATCGCTCTCCAGACCAAATTGGGGCTCATCTGTGTAAAGAACACTGGCTCACTGTTCGATTGTCCAGGTAGCATGTTGACGATTTCATCCTACACGTTCGCTTCTCTGACGACACGCCAGAGGTAAACAGACAGCAGGTCTCCAACAACTGAGCCGTGGTAAAAATTGCTGTTTTGAAGAGCGCGCCGTGGCGCGTAGGTTGAAGCAGTCGCCCTCCGTTTCTGGCGGTGGCGCCGCTGTGGCAATCGCAGCTTCGGTGTCTCCCTCTGGTGGGAAAGGGGAATGGTTGCCTGTTCACGTGCATTTAAGGGGCACTATGAGCTCGCCAGTCGGTCAGTCTGGGTCAGTCTCTCGTCCCCAGCTTGCTAGTCTGTCTCTCGTCCGCATTTATCAGGCAGTGTGTCTGTCGTTCGGAGTGCTAGTATACCTGTCGCTCGGATCAACTTTTAAAGCCGGCAAAATGAGAGTTTCCACTCCCCCAGTAAGAGAACTCAGCGAGAGGTCGCCCGGTCGGGGCTTAGTTCCTGCATCTGAGTCTGCGCGTTAGGCCGCCAGTCTGCTCGAGTTTGCTCAGGCAATGGTTATTGGCGGTTGGATCGATCGGTTGGTCGGTCGCGCACTGAGATACAAGATGACTTGTCCGTCTTGAGCGTCGGCGCATGTGAGGCACCACGTGAGTCCAGTGGGCCGCGGCATATAGCGAGGGGTAGTGACTTAGCGGTCGACACGAGGGCAACAGGAGTCAACCCACGACATCAATCTGGCCGGTACGAGCTGCGACGCTGTGAGAGAGAGATCGCCGCGCCTTCCTGCGTCCGTTGAAGCGACTGGCAGCGGACGGTTCGGGAGAGCGATTTGGGGGTGCTGCGCCAGATCTTCTCGAGAAATCGCAGTTTATTAGAAGTTAAGTGATTGGTGACATGTTGTTTGATTTACTCTTGTTAAATTCTACTTGTTTTCTTGGTGAGGTCACCATCCGTTTTGGTTTGGGGTCGTGCCACCATTCTTCTCCGTTTGCCCACCCGCGGGAAGGTGGTTGTATATAAATTGGGTAGTTCGTTTTTCCTTTGTGGAGTAGAACCGGGTTAGAGAAACCTGCGGCTCGGGTTGTTCGGTAATCTCCCTATCAATCTGCCGTACGTTAGTAGCTGCCTCTGTCGGATTTGGTGTTTTAACGAATTTATTGCTTGCAGTGTAACGGCCTAATACCTGAAATATGTTTTGATCTTTGGAAACTTTGATATTATTGCCTATGATCTTGAGAGGCGGTATCTGTGTACTGTAGAGCATCTTAACTATTGTTTGGCCAACCTTGTAGAATTTTATATTATATTGCATTTCATGGGTTTTTATTTAAATGATAACTTTAGTATATAAAGTTGCTACCCTTTCACTGTAAGACTTTTCTTAGAAGTTAAATTAACATTGCTACCGAAGGTGCAACTTGAATATTTTAATTGTTAGTGTTTTGTACCATTTCCATCCCTCCTACGCTGGGGGGGGGGTGCATAGTTTGTGTGCTTGTGTAAATTGTTAAAACTCTTAGTTTAAGGTTATCTGGTGTGTTGCAGATTTGCACCAGTGTAGTCTTTGAGAGGCTGTTGTGAGCTGTCGTAACTACGGTCGTGTCAAGAGGGAGCGGCAAGGTTCTCTGCCCGAGAGCTCATACACTCAAAACTTGTTTCTTTCTGCCTCTGAATAAATTGTAACTTTGATATTTAGAGGATGCTTTCTGGTTATAATTGTAAATCTGTTTCTTTAAAAAATGCTTTTAGGCACTATTAAAGTGAATAAAATTCCCATTAGTTAAAAGGAATTTGGTTATGATTTCATGAGTTACTCCCTGGCAACTACTTCCATGCTTACCATAGTGTGATTAAACGTGTTAATGTTCTTGTTGAATCGCTAGCAAATAAAATAAATTCTTAAGAATATTCTATGAAAATAAATCACTCAGCTGAAGTCTTCCGTACCTCGTTTGCCTCGATACAAAACTTCCAGGGGATGCTGCTAGGTCAGATGCCAGTTTCAGTGCCGTAAGTAGTAAGGCGGTACCGTCGCGCCCTTACAGCCAAATAAAGGTCCACTCATTCTGATGTTACACGTGGTAGATCCTGTCCTGATCTCCGGGAATAAGTTTCGGTTTCTATAAACTGTCGCTTCATCCGAAAAACCACAGAACAATCCACATTAAGCCATCGGGCCACATCAGTTTGCGACTCTCCTGCTTCCATTCTTCCTATGATCCTACGCAGCAGAGAATCTGTAGGCGTATATCTATGCCATACTGCACCATCTGTGACCGTGTACACAGCGACTGTGGATGTGGGACTACCTTTCAAACACTATCTCGCTTGATAGGTGCCCTGCCGTCATTGCCGGCGTGGTTGTCTGTCGAGCGGAATGTGACCTTCCGTGCAGAACACGCTCATAACGACATCTGTTGATAGTTCGTGTGATTATATTGTGACTTAGACACAGGAGAGGGAAATAGCAGTTTGCTTTAATTTTCGACACCAGTGTATGTAAAACTCACGGTGTCGTGCGCTGAAAGGTTCAGGTTGTGTGGAATATTGCGCTGGTTCGGATAGATATGTGGCTGTCTTAGGGTATGCTCCTGAGCTATGTGTTAGTAGGCAAATATAAAGCAATGGTACTAAACTTAACAGACGTTGACGTTTGGACTAGTACTGTTTTGTACCGAGCAGCCATTTCCTATGTACTTAAACTTATTGTGTGCTTAAAAACGTCTATCACGCAGAGTGGTTAAAGATGGTTACAACTGCTTGTTGTGGTAGCCCTGTGATTGTTATTTCTGAGAGTTTTCAAGTCAAGCGTTTGGGAGCGACATAGACTGGTGAACTACTTTATCATAGAAAAATTTGCATACGAGCTGTTAGTTGAGATGTCAGTGGCTACTCTCGCGTAGTTGAAATATTCTCTGTTGCTATTATTCTTAGGGCCATCTTTAACATGTTCTGTCAGTACTACCGTATGCGTTGTTCTAGAGTAATTTGTGGCAGTAAGGTGGTTTATGTCTAGCCTTCAATCTATGTTTAAATTATTATCATTGAATACTTTTAAAGCCTTCCACCTGCTATTTTGCAGGATTCCAGGTGTTATTCATTGACAAATCGTAACCTTGATTTATTATCAAGCAGATAGTGCCCACATCATTTCATGTGACTGGTTGGACTTCCCTGTAACGGGATGTGTCGTCAGTGCCGAAGGCACCAGTCAGCGCAAGTACTGATTCCTTGTCCTGAGTCGATCGAGGACTATGTTTGAGGATCTCCTGTTAAACGATTAGTTTCATTCGTGCTCTAAATTGAAACTTCCAAGCTAGAGTCATTGCTCGGGAAAATCGTTATCCCGGTTAGTTTAGTGGCGGCTAGAGCTGTGATGTTATGTGTGGACACTGGCCGAATTAAAAAAAAGAAAAAGGTTGGCCTATTCCTGAAATTAAAACGGCTGGTGCTGGTACTGGTGCTGTTGCCGATTCGAATTGGTAAATTCATTGGAGTATTTAAAGACGGCCGAGTTAAACTTAAAAATGTAATATGCTTGAGTTAGCTGCTTGCGTAGTTTGAAAATTTAAACGGCTAGTGCCTATTCAAACTGATTCAAAGCCGGCTAAGCGCAGAGTAAAGCTTCGTGTTTTGTTTGCGCAATCTTCAGACCAGAGGTAAATTTATCTGTTTTATATTGTACGTATTTGGCAGTTCAAATGGCTACTGCCGTTTTAAGTAAGGAAGTTGGGTTGAATGTTTTAAGGCGGCTTCACACCGATCAAAATTTTAGTATTTCGAATGTTTTAGACGGCTTGTGTGGACATTCTGATAGAGCGTCTAGTGCCGATTGGAAACGAGAATCTTAAATGATTCTTTTAGGTTAGGCTGCTGAGAACTGTGTCTCGCAATTACTTAGTAACGAAAGACCAATTGAATGTGGATTGCTTGTTAACTTGTGTCATTTGTTTTAAAGGCGGCTTGGGCCAAAACTTAAGAACCCTAACTAGCAGGGTCTTGTTGAATTAAACCGAAAACTGGAGTGTGTCATTCTGTAATGTGGCTAATGCCAAATGTATCCTGTTTTCTTAATAACTGTGTGCATTCCTCAAGTTTAAAAGTAAGATTTTGTCAATAAAGTAAATTTCTTTTTTTGTGCTTAATACCTTTCACTCCAGGGCATTTGTCTTAGCTACCCCTACTATTAAGTGTATCACCATTCCTCGTTTCCTTGATGAGACAAAGGGGGGGGGGGGTTCAGACAGAACTCCTCCACTGCCTCAACATGTCAGTTGCACTGACTGACATTCCATTCACAAGTACACAACTTAATGGCAGGCTATTTGGTCCGACTGGATACGGTAAATGGCATAAGCACTTCTTCATCTTAGAGGGTGGTCAGTCGAAAATTACTGCTTTCCAAGGGTAACTCTGAACATTGCATGTGTGTGTTCATACAAATGTTTACAAACTGTTTTAAATATCATTCATTCCAAAAATAGAATCCTTTACTCACGTTTAGACAAATTAGAAGTCGTAATGCTGACGACGACCTAAGTGGAATAAGCCACTTAGTACAAATTTCAGTGAAAGGCGAATTGTTACGAAGTGAAGTTCATTTGTAGTCGTCTATAGTTCTAGCGCCTCTTTCCACTGTGATGGAGTCTGCTAACGAGCGAGCAGAATCTGTATAATAATCTGGACTACGTAGGATCATGTGCCTTACTCGTCGCGCCCCGAGCACACGGTACATTACATGGTATGTTGCATATGAACGAAATGCAACAAATTGCTAACGGAGAAGATTATCTAATTATTACCTACATCTACGTTGATACTCTGCAAATTACACTTAAGTGCCTGGTAGAGGGTTCATCGAATTACCTTCACAATAGTTCTCTATTATTCGAGCCTCGAACAGTGTGCGGAAAAAACGAACACCTATATCTTCCGCGCGAGTTCTGATTTCCCTTATTTTATTATGATGATTGTTTCTCCCTATGTAGGTCGGCATCAACAAAATATTTTTGCATTTGGAGAGGAAGATGGTAACTGAAATTTCATGAGAAGATCCCGCCGCAACGGGAAACGGCTTTGTTTTTGTGATGTACACCCCAAATCATGTATCATGACCGTGACACACTCTCTCTCTCCTATTTCTCGACAATACGGAACGTGCTGCCCTTCTTTGAACTTTCTCGACGCACTCCGTTAATCCTATCTCGTACGGTCCCACACCACGCATCAGTACTCCAAAAGAGAAAGGACCAGTGTAGTGTAGGCAGTCTCTTTAGGAGATCTGTTGCATCATCTAGGTGTTTTGCCAATAAATCAGTCTTTGGTTCGCCTTCCTCACAACATTTTATGTGTTCTTTCCGGTTGAAGTTGTTCGGAATTGTAATTCCTAGGTATGTATTTGAATTTACCGCCTTTAGATCTGACTGATTTACCGTGTAACAGAAGTTTAAGGATTTATCTTTGCGTTCAGGTTGATGACCCACACTTTTCATGATTGAGAATGAACTGCCAATTTTCGTAACACATAGATATCTTTTATAAATCTTTTTGCAATTTGTTTTGATCTTCTAATGACTTTACTAGACGATAAAGGACAGCATCAACTGAAAACAACCTAAGAGGGCTGCTCAGACTGTCTTCTAAATCGTTTGTAAGGGTAAATAACAGCAGTGGGACTATAATATTGCCTTGGAGAACGCCAGAAATGCTTCTCTGTAACACTTAGTTTGTTCATTTAGCTTTAAAAAAGAGCAACACACTTATTAGTGTGAGCAACAACAGCTGTAAGAATGCATTCCTATTAAACAAAACCACAGCAAGGGGACTTACTAAGTAACCCGGTCGTGAGAGGCAAGAAACTACTACATCCACGTACTCCTGGATCACGCTAAACGTAGTTTGTAGCTAGACACTGAAACAGCTAACCATATTGTACTGTACAATCAAATCTGCGACACTAAAGTAAATTTCTAACATAAATATCAAAAATTAGAATACGAAGATTTTCATTTACATCGTAAATGAAATGTAGAATGAAATGCATCGGTTCTTAATTTCAAATGCAGGAACACTTGATATTTCTCGATTACGAATGGAAAACAATGGTTTGAGTCAACACCGTGAAGTTTTTTGGCGTCGAATCCGAATCTGCAATAAAAACCAGGGTTCCCACTTGAAAATACAAATTTGACCCCATCCACACTAAGGGGTGGTTAGGAGGTGGCCAGTTGTATCACAGACAGATGTCCCTTTTACTTATAGTAATACTTAACCTAGGACATTTCTTTCGTACGACGCGTCATTTTCGAGAAGTTTAATTGCCGCAGAGTGAAAGAAGCACCCTGTATTTCTTCAGTTTGATGACAGTGGTAAGGGGCGTCCAATATTTTCTACGTTTCGCTGTAAATAATTAAAATGTATTCTGATTATTGCGTAACCGATTTTGATTCCACTGGACATCTTCTCAGACATTTTGTTTAATTTTTAATGTTGCATTCTTCTTCTGGAAAACATTTTATTTGCCAAGATTGCAAGGAAGGATACAACGATTATTAGTTTTGACCAACTGAATGACCATCTTGATATGTGAAAGTATACAGGCCAATCTTTTTAATATACAGAATAGATGAAATTAATAAGTCCACAATAGTTGTAAGGGCACATGAAGTGATTTAGGGAAATCACGGAAATCTAAATCAGGATGACCGGGCGCGGGACTGAAGCACCGTTCTCCTGAATAAGAGTCCAGTGTGCTAACCACTGCGCCGCCTCACTCGGTCGGTAATTAAAGCGAGACACCTCTGTCACAACCATTTTTACAACCAGACTGTAAGCTAAAATCTAGGAAAATATACAGAAATGGTTCATCCGTAAAAAGTTATGTACAAAGAGATTTTGAGAATACACGCACGTCAAAAACTGAAGTTACTATATACGCTACGCACAACTGCATTGTGCGCTGTAACAGGTATATCATATGTGAGGTAACTTGAGGAGCCATCTTGCCTGTTGACAATACCGGAAGAAATCTCCGGCTGGCAGCAGAGGACAGACTGACCGATACTGCTGGTACCGAATTTAGATTCATTGAAGCTGCCACCAGGTGCCAATTCAGTAAACATACAATACTTTTACAGAGTGAAACAATTAAAAAAATGCACTAGTTTTAAAAAAAATGTAGATTACATTACAATGTTTTGTACCTAAAAATATGAAAGCTGCACTGATAGTT
Organism: Schistocerca gregaria; assembly: GCF_023897955.1. Classification (NCBI taxonomy): domain Eukaryota; kingdom Metazoa; phylum Arthropoda; class Insecta; order Orthoptera; family Acrididae; genus Schistocerca; species Schistocerca gregaria. The sequence continues at coordinate 104,975,359 of NC_064921.1, read as the reverse complement.
AGGGCCAATTGGTGGAGTAGGTGATAAAAACTTGAAATCAAGCAGTACTGCACATCTGACTAATGTAAAATGCCAGACAGTAGTACGTTTAAAATTATAAAACTTATGTACAAATACATTTATACAAAAGTTTTTTAAAAACAATATAGTTTACAATTGATAGTCGCTACACAAGTAACAGGTCATCGACATAGGCGTGCTGGAAAATGTTTAAGAAAAAATAAGTTTAACCGACTTACAGCGTACCTGAAAGCATATTCAGCTATCTATCACACTTAAATGCCTGTCAGTGTTTTATTCTGAATGACAGAAAGATACACTATAATGAAGGTTCCGACCATAGTGCATGGTCCCCTCGCTTGTAAATTGATAATGTTATTGCCGGCCGCGGTGGTCTCGCGGTTCTAGGCGCGCAGTCCGGAACCGTGCGACTGCTACGGTCGCAGGTTCGAATCCTGCCTTGGGCATGGATATGTGTGATGTCATTAGGTTTAAGTAGTTCTAAGTTTTAGGGGACTGATAACCACAGCAGTTGAGTCCCATAGTGCTCAGAGCCATTTGAACAATTTTTTTTTATACTGTTATTACTCAGCTTAGCCGCGAGTCCGTAGAGGGTGGTATATGTGACTTACAGTATAACTGGTCAGCATTTCCACCCGGAATTTGCGAGTGTTAAGTCGGACCTTCCTTGATCCGCCTTGATGGGTCAAGTCGTCGGATTTCCTCCTACCTGTGCGCGGTGCAGCTCTCGTAAATGTCGTCCCGTGCAGATTCTTCATAGGCGCATTGGATGTCTCTGTCGGCGGAAGCTAATTATCTGAAATTGCTGTCGGTCAACTTTAGGGTATCTATTTACTCGAAATGAACATTCAGAATGCCGTAATATCACTTTTATTCCTGTTAGATCAATATGAAACACTCATGTCACAAACTACTCGTAACCGAGAGCATGGCTACCAGGAAGAGCTCTTAACGCCGACTGCCGACTTTGGCGCGCAGTCCGTATGTCTTACTAGTATCGTCACAGTTCGTGGATTTCCGATCACGTTCGTACTTACTAAGATATGCATTTGTTAATGAACGGGTGTGAATTTTAACGAGGCAAAATTATGATAAATAGTTTTAAACATCCAGAGGCGCCTCCTAGTATTCATGTTGTTATAAATGACTCAAATTATTAAATATACATAAACAAAATCGGTGACTTTGGCGCAAAGATGGCGGTACATCCTGCTATGTATATTTCCCAGGCTGACGCTTCTTGATACGGTCCAGCGCAGAGCCCCACCCCACTACGCGCGACGTATGGTCGCTTCGTCACCTAGCCAGCAAGCGTGGGAAATGCTCTCCGACTCATGGCCGGCTACGGACCACAGCACTTCCTATCGTCAATACATCGATAAGAGACAATAATTTATTAAAACTGGAAAAAATGTCTTCCTCGAGTAAGAGGCACCTTACAAATGAAATGTTACACAACAATTTCAAACAAATACATATTAAGACACTAGTTGCATGAGAGCATGTAATGGTGTGAAGAGAAATAGAATTAGCTTGAAAACAATCAATATAAAGGAAGTGTAGGGAGTGCAGCATTCTAACACGTTTTTTGAGTTCCACATGCACTGATATTACAAATATGGCAGTCGCAACTGCACAAGAAATATTTCATAAACATAACAATTACAGCATCTTCAGTTTATAAAATGATAGGATTATAACCTACACTGAAGGCCCAAAAAAAGTGGTACATCTGCCTAATATCGTGTAGGGCCCCCCGTGAGCATGCAGAAGTGCCGCAACAAGACGTGGCATGGACTCGACTAATGTCTGAAATAGTGCTGGAGGGAGCTGACACTATGAGTGCTGCAGGACTCTCCATAAATCCGTAAGTGTAGGAGGGGGGGTGGACATCTCTTCTGAACAGCACGTTGCAAGGCATCCCAGGTATGTTCAATATTCAGTGAGCTACTATATATGTTGCTGAGAATACTACTTATTTGTTTGGAACAAGCTTTTAGTACTCTGTTGAAAATGCCATCAGTTCCATGTGAGCTTTTACTTTTGACTGAATTTATTATTTTCCTAATTTCAGTAGGAGAGGTGGGTTGAATTTCAATTTTATCAAATTGCGTAGGTACTGCCTCTTCCAAATACTGCCTTGCATTTTCTAACAAATAACTGGAACCTATTTTCTCTACAACACTTAAAAATGATTATTAAAAATGTTTTCTTCTTCTGACTGCTTGTTAACAAACTTATCATTGTTTTTGATAGAAATACAGTCTTCCTGTGCTCTCGGTTGCCCTGTTTCCCTTTTCACAATATAATTTTATTATCAGATCTGCTAATCTCAGACATAATGCACATTTATTTTATTTATTTATTTAGCGTATGGCTCATAACATCACAGTAAAAATTACAGAAACAACACGATTTTTAAAAAAATCACATATGTATAAACAGAGCAATAAATAACAGTTTGTATACAAGGACACCGCCAATTGTAAATTTACACTCACAGAAGAGCAATCAGAAGCAGACGTCCAGCTTAGATAATAGATAGACGATTGCCTCTTGGGTCGCCATTAGGAAATCCTGTGGGTCACCCTCGTATGCCCTTAGTGGGCATTCCTGCATGATGTGTTTGACCGTCTGTCTCTCAGCGCCACAGTCGCAAGCGGCTGAAGTAAGTTTACCCCATCTGTGTAAGGAGTCGGCGCATCACCCACATATGGTTCTGATGCGACTGAGAGTAGACCAAACTTTGCGAGGGCAATCAAATCCTTTTGGTTTACTAGAGATGCATGGCATACTGTGGCAGTTCACTGCTGTTCTGCTCTCCCATTCCTCTTTCCATCGGTCATTTATTGTAAAGTTGGTTTGGTGCAGAGCCTGTGCGGTCTTTAGTGGAGGATGCCTACACCGGAGTCGGTTTCCTTGGATGTCGTGAGTATCTTCATGGGTTTGTAATTGAGGGTTGGTCATGATTTTTTGAAATTCTCTCACCAGAGCGTATAATGCACATACTTCTGGACTTCTAAATAATTTTTCTTAATACAGTGCATTAGTTTCTATAATGTTTCATTGTTTCGGAATCATTACTCCTCCTAGCTATAAGATACGTTTCCCTTTTCTGTTTACAAGATATTTTTACCCCTTTAGTAAGCCATGGCTTTTTACTTGGTTTCTTACAATTATATTTCACTGTTTTCTTAGGGAAACTGTTTTGAAATGTACTCACAAAGGTATCATGAAATAGGTTAAATTTTAAATTAGCGTCATGTTTCCTGTACATCTCACCCCAGTCTAGCTGTTGCAAGCTTCCCTAAAATTTTAAGTGTTAAATCGTTAATGGAACGCACTATTTTGGAGGACTGTTTTGCGTTACTGTATGGAGCTATATCATATACTGCAACTAGCTGTGCATCGTGATCAGACAGACCATTCTTAACAGGAAAAATTTTTTATTTGATTGAATTTATCTTGGTCTATGAAAACGTTATGTATCAGTGTGCTGCTTTCCTTTACCACCCGAGTAGGAAAATCAATAACTGGTGTCAAATTGAAAGAACCAAATAATACTTCAAGGTCAAGCTTTCTATAGAACTCTTTCAGAAAATCTACATTGAAATCCCCACAAACAATAATTAGCTTTCCTTTGTCTGACAGACAGCACAACAAAGAACCCATGTTTTTCAAAATTAGTTGAAAATTTCCCAATGGGGACATATACACAGCTACAATTATAAAAGTGCCTTTATTGAGTTTAAGCGTACATGCACATGCTTCTATGTGTTGCTCATGACTGATTTTAACATATATGGCAACCCCTCTCTCCATAGTGTCTCTACTTACATGTGCTGAAAGCTTATATCCACCTACATTTACCATTTCCATCGGTACCTGTGACTATATGATGTTCAGACTGGCATAGTACATCTATTCCACCCTCAGTTTCTAAATCTTCTATACAAACAAGAAGCTCATCTACTTTGTTTTTTAATCCCCTGATATTCGGATGCAATATATTAACATTATTTTTTACTGTTTTTATGTGAATTTTGTGACATACTAACATTATTTTTCACTGTAGTGTTATGAGAATCTTGTGATATTTTCGCATCACTAGTACCTACCTGTCTGAACTTTTCATTTAGCTTAATTTCAATCAGTGTAGGATGATTGGATACTGATCTTAGCCTAAAAAAGTACTCCCACGAGTTTCTGTCCCCCCCCCCCCCCCTTAAAGATTTTGCTATCATCCCAGCCAGTTTACCATTCTCTTTCCTATTAAGATGCAGGCCATGTCTTGTGAAATCTCACCTACCATCAACAGGAACCAAACCTATGCTTAACAAAGTAGCCGCCCGAAGCAGCTGGTCCAGCTCCATATTGACCCTCCTGACAGAGCTGTTCAGTTGGGGCTAGTCATACCGCATGAAAGCAGGAACCCAGCCACATTTGTATGGTTCGTTACAGATGCAATTTTTACTAGGTCACTCTCAATATTGTAGACCTGATCGCTATCAATACTGTTGCCCGCTCCACCCACTACCACAACATGATCCTGCTTTATACAATGATACTACATCCTGTGTCACTTGGCTAAGACATGCACTGGGCCTGAAAATAAATGCTTGTGACCTGGTACCTGTCACCTAATTTTTCCTGCAAAAGCTGGCCCACACCTCTTCCACGGCTACTACCTAACAACAGTACTTTCCTCCTACTGTCTACCTTTTTCTGCAACAGTTGGTTTCCTAGTAAAAGTCTGTTGAGTGCTGACTACACTTACATCTACTTGAGCCTCTTTCTTGGCTGATTGAGGTAGCAAGGCAAATCTGTTGTTTATGCCAATGATGAAACTGTCTGATACTGTTCTTTCTGTGGCCCCTGTTCCTTGCTACCACACCCCACCTGTCTTCACCCTCCCCCCTCCTTAACATCGTCAGTTCCTCCGTAGCACTATCCAGTTCAGCCTAAAGGGCTCTAATCTTCCCTTTCTGTTCTGCTGTTTTCCTATTCCTTGAACATAATCTGCAATACCATGGAAGAGACCAATTTACTTCCCAGATTCCCATGCCACTACATTCACCCCAATGTAACCATCTGTCACAACAGCTGCAAAGAACCCCAGAACAAACTTTCCTACGGCAGCTGAAACACTTCTCGCTCATGGTTGTTTACATTTTTTTACAGAATTTATCTAGGCAATAACAATAATATTCTATTAACTACAGATCACAAAAGCCACTAAAGTTATGTGGAACACTAATATATGTGTATACTATTAATGTAGTAGCGTAATGAAGTTAAACTAACGTTAAAAATCAAAACTCTTATACCCGAAAAATTAGGCCTAAGGTCGTGCATGCGCGATACGTACTTTACGCGTTTTGAAAGGAAAAAAATAGATAGAAATTAAAACCTTTATTTCCCCTGATTAGATATGGTACCACTAAATATATGTGTAATGAAAAGAACCTAAATTCTTCACTTAATACTTAAAGCAATTTCTTAAATTTGTATGTACACCTACGTTTAAAGTACGCGGAAACCGGCACTTATGTTGATTTTTTTATTTTTTTGGAAATACTTTGAAACGAGTGAAACCTTCAATAGATAATATAAAACACTCTAACTTAGTTACGGTGTAACATTAACTTAATTGACAGTTATTATAGAATTAATTACTTATCTTGACGAGCTTAATATTCAAGCGTATGCGATCTTTGCCATATGTAGTCGTGTACAGCGGCTACATTCCTGCCAAGTCTTTCTGCAGTATCGTAGAAGGAACTTGTGGCTTCTCATAGCCCTATTACACGACCCAGTTGATAATGGCATGTTTGTCGCCTTAAAGACCTTCTTGACGAACGTCAACTACCACCCGTCCAATCCCAAAGGTAACTAACGCTCACGACCGTTACAGTGTGTATTTAAAGCAAACCAGATTTGCGTCCTCATGTTGGTGCTACTAGAGCCACCCTTGTGCGACTGGCGCTAAATTTGATTAGATATCTTTCATATGTAGAAACACGCCTACCAACTTTCATTTATGTTACATGACTCCTTCGGGTTGTTGCGATTTTCTTACTTTGTTGTATGTTACAATGCACAGAGTAGACAATGTTACCTAGCAGCAGTCTGAACAGATGTCGAAAGATGCTCATTTTCGAAGAGACTGCCGTAAGTTTGATTATTGTTTGCTTTTACTTTGAAATAGTTATTTTCATAGTTCCGTAAAACATAATCTTTCATTCCATGCCCCCCGCCCCCGCCCTTCTCAGAATCTAATCCTACACATGTCCGCAAATACGAAAATTGTGCAAAAAGTTTTTTGAGCAGCTTTCGAAACAGTTTTATGCAGTCCACCATCATAACTTGTCAGTAATGGGCGCTCTAAGGCTCTTTCCACTGAGAAACTGAAGAATCAGTCTTGATGCAGTGTAAAAATATCCCGTGAACTCACATCTTGGCCCTATGCTGTCCGAAAATACAGACGACCTTTGATGTTTCTGTATGTGTGGAAAGTGCTGAAGTGCAGTGTCCCATTCCTTAAGAGAGATGTGGCAACAGTAGTTAAGGAACTGGAGCACAACTATAAACTACGAAAAACGAGCCTATTTTCTTTAACCGTTGCCCACCGAAGCTATCCTAGAGGAAGCGCCGCATCCTCTAGCGAACATACGTCGCAAATTTCCCACGGGTGTGTTTCTTGTCTGCCGTTGGATCCTTCATTACCACAGCCCAGCAGGTGATATGACACAAAGAACTGTTATTTGCAAAAGAAATGTGACGGAGATTTTTCGTCATCTAAATTAACATGTATCAATTCAACCTACACTCCTGGAAATTGAAATAAGAACATCGTGAATTCATTGTCACAGGAAGGGGAAACTTTATTGACACATTCCTGGGGTCAGATACATCACATGATCACACTGACAGAACCACAGGCACATAGACACAGGCAACAGAGCATGCACAATGTCGGCACTAGTACAGTGTATCTCCACCTTTCGCAGCAATGCAGGCTGCTATTCTCCCATGGAGACGATCGTAGAGATGCTGGATGTAGTCCTGTGGAACGGCTTGCCATGCCATTTCCACCTGGCGCCTCAGTTGGACCAGCGTTCGTGCTGGACGTGCAGACTGCGGGAGACGACGCTTCAACCGGTCCCAAACATGCTCCATGGGGGACAGATCCGGAGATCTTGCTGGCCAGGGTAGTTGAATTACACCTTCTAGAGCACGTTGGGTGGCACGGGATACATGCGCACGTGCATTGTCCTGTTGGAACAGCAAGTTCCCTTGCCACTCTAGGAATGGTAGGACGATGACGGTTTGGATGTACCGTGCACTATTCAGTGTCCCCTCGACGATCACCAGAGGTGTACGGCCAGTGTAGGAGATCGCTCCCCACACCTTGATGCCGGGTGTTGGCCCTGTGTGCCTCGGTCGTATGCAGTCCTGATTGTGGCGCTCACCTGCACGGCGCCAAACACGCATACGACCATCATTGGCACCAAGGCAGAAGCGACTCTCATCGCTGAAGACGACACGTGTCCATTCGTCCCTCCATTCACGCCTGTCGCGACACCACTGGATGCGGGCTGCACGATGTTGGGGCGTGAGCAGAAGACGGCCTAACGGTGTGCGGGACCGTAGCCCAGCTTCATGGAGACGGTTGCGAATGGTCCTCGCCGATACCCCAGGAGCAACAGTGTCCCTAATTTGCTGGGAAGTGGCGGTGCGGTCCCCTACGGCACTGCGTAGGATCCTACGGTCTTGGCGTGCATCCGTGCGTCGCTGCGGTCCGGTCCCAGGTCGACGGGCACGTGCACCTTCCGCCGACCACTGGCGACAACATCGATGTACTGTGGAGACCTCACGCCCCACGTGTTGAGCAATTCGGCGGTACGTCCACCCGGCCTCCCGCATGCCCACTATACGCCCTCGCTCAAAGTCCGTCACCTGCACATACGGTTCACGTCCACGCTGTCGCGGTATGCTACCAGTGTTAAAGACTGCGATGGAGCTCCGTATGCCTCGGCAAACTGGCTGACACTGACGGCGGCGGTGCACAAATGCTGCGCAGCTAGCGCCATTCGACGGCCAACACCGCGGTTCCTGGTATGTCCGCTGTGCCGTGCGTGTGATCATTGCTTGTAGAGCCCTCTCGCAGTGTCCGGAGCAAGTATGGTGGGTCTGACACACCGGTGTCAATGTGTTCTTTTTTCCATTTCCAGGAGTGTATTATAGACTTGACTAATTCCTATGCTTTCAGAGTTGAATTAATTCACGAGTTTACTCTTTTAATACAAATGTTAAAATTGAATATGGGTATTTGAATATTTGAAACTGTATTTGCAAATGCATATTTTGTTATTATGCTTTTGTGTAGTATTAATGTAACTGTTTATATGAAGGAGGTACTATGCCCCTTATGGCAAAATTTATTATCTATGTCCCTAAAAGAACAAGCAGGCAATAGAGGGCAGAAAGATGTGAGAGTACGGGAAGTACGTTAAGGTTCAGAAAAAATGGCTCTGAGCGCTATAGGACTTAAGATCTGAGGTCATCAGTCTCCTAGAACTTGGACTACTTCATCCTAACTAACCTAAGGACATCACACACATCCATGCCCGAGGCAGGATTCGAACCTGCGACCATAGTAGTCGCGCGATTCCGGTCTGAAGCGCCTAGAACCGCTCGGCCACCGCGGCCGTCGTACGTTAAGGGAGAATCGCCTTACGTGTTGAAGAAACAAGAAGTATTTTGAGGGAAGGCTTACACGGTCATATGAGAGAAAGAGGGAGATAGATGTGCTGTATTGAGAAGGACTTAAAGTGAATCCGTTCTGGAGAAATTGTAACGAAGAAGAGACTCTGGTGTAAATCACCAGTGATTTACCACCAGAAGGAGGATCTTACTCATTGGTCTGAAGATGATTACAGTAGTGGTCGAAACTGGCCACCGTAATAAATAAATTGTGATTAATGTTTTTGATAGTAAATATTTGTAACACATTGATCCCGGATCGCTTCCACGATGTATTCAAAAGTAATTAAAAAAAGAAAGCCCACAGCGAAATTCGAAGCAGTGCACCGCATAATACTTACCTACCAGGATCCAACGCTACCGACTGAGCCACGAATTTCATATGCATGAAAGCCTTATATCCAGTATATAAACGTCGAAGTTAATTTTCTCCGTAATCTTGCGGCAAACTTTAAGAATAACTTCTTTTTTGTCGTTTTTAACGGTGTTCCGCGGGCATGTTCCACTACGAAGCAGAAAGCAGTGTCAGTCATTTTCACCATATGTATTAGTGGCGCTACAATCAGAGCACAACTACCGTTTAGGGACACTGCGATTGAGAACGATGTTTGAAAGTAAAACTACAAAGGTAAAGTACGATTAAGAAAACACTTTTATCGGTGTTGATAAATTAGAATATCTTGATTTTTATACAGCGTGTAACACCATAGCTTACACACTACATACCTTTTGTTGATTCATTTAGCTTTCTGTTTTGTTCAACATCCTATCATTGAACTTCTGTAATTAGTGTGTGATTAATTTGATACTGTAGTGAAGTGTAATCTCTGTAATATGCAACACATGAGGAAATGATATGTTTTGTCTTTCTCACATAATCTCTTTGGTCGTCTTTAAAATTGAATAATTTTATTTAAATAATTCTGTCTAGAACTACCGATACGTGCTAATAATGTTTTGTTTGAAGTGATTGTTTGCTGTTATGTAAACTGCTGACCTTCACTTAGGGTCGTTAGTTATTTTGTTTGTAAAAGGTGGTGTGGTTCCCCTCCGGAACTGAACGTAGTGGTTGGCATGGATAGAAAGGTGGAACAAAGGGTCAGTCGGTGATGAGCTACTGAATCACAAACAGCTCGCGAAAAGGTTGTGAATTGAGCTGGTGCCGAGAGGGGCTCTCTGTGCCGTTTCCCAATGGGCCAAAGCCTCGGATGGATGTAGTAACTAGCTGGAATTATGATGGAATTGATGTCTATCATCGCCACCAAGAAATGACAGACTCCAGAAATTCTACCTGCAAATCCACCTAGCAACATGCTCTCGTCACCACATTGCGCCGTCACTGTAATGCAACAGAAGACCTATAGTAATGTACAGTGAAGGATCGGCTCATCGGATGTTATAGTGTACTCAAATATGAAGTAACATATCTACTTAGGGTCCCTCCCATGCTAAAGTGCTTACCGAGTGTCCTTTATCGAAAGCATATTAGTGTGCTAAAATTAATATTGTTTGTTAAAAGGATCTTACAAATATCTCAATTTTGTTTCACTGCAGTGAAAGTTCAGAACTGCAACTGTTGAGAGTTATATGGTCATGCATGCTAAGTGCTTGTTTCACTAATGTAATGAACGTGCGTTTATTTTGCTCTACTACAGTGGTAGAGATTAAGCCCCCTCCCCCCCCCCCCCCCCAATTGAAAGTTACTTAATCATAGAAAGTTTCAATTACTCTTGCTATTCCTGTCAAGTTCTGTACAATATTGGGTTCCTCTTGTGTATTAAAAGTGCATATTAATGGTGTAACAGGATTTACAGTTTGTCTATTGTGCTCATGCCTGATAACGATTAATAAAAAGACCACTCTCTATGAAAACAGTAACGTCTTTATTCAAAAGACAGTGGAAGTAATTTGTTAGTGAACTTACTTTAATTTTCATTCTAAGTAGAAAGGTGTTTAGTAGTGAGAGACTTAATCTATGTACAATAACTAATTTTGCTGCGAGCCAAATCTATATTTCATGTCAGATAGGAATATGTTTGAAAAGTAATATTGAACTTATGTCCAATTTTCGATTCTACAGTGAATATTAATAGTAACGTTATTGAGACCATTCAGTTTGACTAAGTCCTCGAGGTAATAGTGTGTTTCGTTATGTTATATTTATGCAAATAGTTTGTTCTGCTCTGTCAGCTCCAACCTTAACGTGAACATATGCAGGTGCCAGAGTTCATTGCACTCTCGTGTGACAAAGTATAGGCTGTGTTTGCCCATTGAAGTTACTTATTTTGAGTTTCTTGAACGAGAATGTTACTCATTCTTCTGCCTAATTAGACTGGCGACCGTTTTTTATTATCATTTGGACAGTGTGGATAGGTAAATTATTGTTTGTTACTGTTATTATTAAATATTTACTTCCGATAAGCCACCTCCGTTAGGTACATCTCGGTCAACATAACAAAATTCCTTTCAGAGGGTAACACTGCACTGTTGCTTTATAGCATAACTTCTTTAACAAGATAGTTACATTATACGATCTGTCTCCAACTTAAAGGTTATGGTATAGTAGTAGCAGACGGTAGTGTAATAAGTGACATAGTAATAAGATATCTAATCCGTAAGTTGGGCCTAATTACATGAGCGCAGCAACACCAGTGTCCCTGTGCTATGGCCGCTGGCCAGTCATCGCGTTTGTGATTGTTAACATCAGGTTTCGTCTTATGATAAACGACGTTAGTGATTTTATTTAATGATTGTTAGGTTATAACTGTCTATGTGAAAATGAGCCAATTCACGAATCGATCTATCATGCCACACTTTCTTGCGCGCATATCTTAGGCTAGAGGACGTCCACGGGCGGCTTCTGAGAGGTCTCTGGCGAGCTCGCTCTCTCTCTCGCAGATAGTCCACCGAAGAGGCAGGTGATGTCTAGCTGGGAAGCTCGTAGGTCGTGCGGAGCACCTGGTTGGCGGCTGTGTTCTCGACAAAGCGCACGACGACCGCGCTCCGCCTTAGCTGATGATACAATGGGAAGGGAGGCCTTTTCCAACGAGCACAAGGACTGCTGCTCTGTGCCAGAGTTCTACTCTGCGTGCTGGCATGGGACCACAGAGTGCACGTTGCGTCCCATTATCAATAGCCGGTGAGAAGCTTGGATGTGATTGCTTACATTTAGCGCTGCGGCAGCGCTGTTGTGGCTGAAATTACGACACGTTGTGGCAGCCAAGTGTCTTGCAAAGTGAGCAAACTTGGATAATGCTCGTTAACTGGGCGGACCTCTAGAATTCGACACCTGCTAATTATCATCTCGTTGTTTAAATAGCTTGATCTGTCCCTTCTCTAAATCCTCGCACGACCGAGAAAATGGCTGACATTGAAATAAGTATCCAAGGAATAGAAAAGCAACTGAAATCACTCAACAGAGGAAAGTCCACTGGACCTGACGGGTCACCAATTCGATTCTACACAGAGTACGCGAAAGAACTTGCCCCCCTTCTAACAGCCGTGTACCGCAAGACTCTAGAGGAACGGAAGGCTCCAAATGATTGGAAAAGAGCACAGGTAGTTCCAGTTTTCAAGAAGGGTCGTAGAGCAGATGCGCAAAACTATAGGCCTATATCTCTATCATCGATCTGTTGTAGGATTTTAGAACATGTTTTTTGCTCGCGTATCATGTCATTCCTGGAAACCCAGACTCTACTCTGTAGGAATCAACATGAATTGCGGAAACAGCGATCGTGTGAGACCCAACTCGCTTTATTTGTTCATGAGACCCAGAAAATATTACAGGCTCCCAGGGAGATGCCATTTTCCTTGGCTTCCGGTAGGCGTTCGATACAGTACCGCACTGTCGCCTGATGAACAAAGTAAGAGCCTACGGAATATCAGACCAGCTGTGGGGCAGGATTGAAGAGTTTTTAGCAAACAGAACACAGTATGTTTTTCTCAATGGAGAGACGTCTACAGACTTTAAAGTAACCTCTGGCGTGCCACAGGGGAGTGTTATAGGACAATTGCTTTTCACAATATATATAAACGACATAGTAGATAGTGTCCGAAGTTCCATGCGGCTTTTCGCGGATGATGCTGTAGTATACAGAGATGTAGCAGCATTAGAAAATTGCAGCGAAATGCAGGAATATCTGCAGCGGATAGGCGCGTGGTGCAGGGAGTGGCAACTGACCCTTAACATAGACAAATGTAACGTATTGCGAATTCATAGAAAGAAGGATCCTTTATTGTATGATTATATGAAAGCAGAACAAACACTGGTAGCAGTTACTTCTGTAAAATATCTGGGAGTATGCGTACGCAACGATTTGAAGTGGAATGATCATATAAAATTAATTGTTGGTAAGGCAGGTACCAGGTCGAGATTCATTGGGAGAGTTCTTAGAAAATGTAGTCCATCAACAAAGGAGGTGGCTTACAAAACACTCGTACGATCTATACTTGAGTATTGCTCATCAATGTGGGATACGTAACAGGTCGGGTTGACAGAGGAGATAGAGAAGATCCTAAGAAAAGCGGCGCGTTTCGTCACAGGTTTATTTGGTAAGCCTGATAGCGTGACGGAGATGTTTAGCAAACTCAAATGGCTGACTCTGCAAGAGAGGCGCTCTGCATCGTGGTGTACCTTGCTTCCCAGTTTTCGAGAGGGTGCGTTTCTGGATGAGGTATCGAATTATTGCTTCCACCTACTTATACTTCCCGAGAAGATCACGAATGTGTAAAATTAGAGATTCGAGCGCGCACGGGGGCTTTCCGGCAGTCGTTCTTCCCGCAAACCATACGCGACTGGAACAGGTAATGACAGTGGCACGTAAAGTGCCCTCCGCCACACACCGTTGGGTGGCTTGCGGGGTATAAATGTAGATGTAGATGTAGATGTATGATAATGTTCAGACTCCATTGGTAAAGCTTCTGAGCCGTGCTGCGGTTTGCGTTGGTTCTGATTGTAGGTTTCCGCCCTCTGTTGGAGGCCAGACGGTATCCTTTAGTTGGCATGCTTGCCGTTGTTTCTTTTTCTCGCGCTGACTGGCGCCACTCGGTTTCGCAAGCGATGCCTGTCCGCTAGTGGCAGTAGCGGCGGTTATCGATATCTAGTAACTGTTGCCCTATCTTTGGCGCGACGTTGTTTTTCCGGGTCGTGTGAGTGGGCAGTTCGGTTGGGGACTCAGAAGGAGCCGGGTCCGTGCAGTCTCCCAACACTCCGGGACCGCTGGCGGCACGCATGGACTGCCGGATGGAAGAGCTGTGGTCACGAGGGTGCACGACCTCGTCGTAAACCGGATTCACCAAGCTTTAAGATGGGTACATTTCAATACAAATAGAGAAACCTCCACCATTGTGATATCTCGCGATTCTCCAGTGACTTGGGTTCGTGTTGCTGCTCGTAGTTTCGCCGAGGCGAAGAGCGCCGAATGGAATGCTTTTTGCTCTGTGCGTAGTGGTTACTTTCTCGTTCCAGGCGCTCTAAACACAGTATTCTGGGGACTTACTGCAGACCGCGGGTTCTGGTTTTGGCGTATTGTTTCGTCGTTGCATTTGGTTTATCGGACGTCAGGTAGCTTCAGCAAGATTATCGTTAGTAATTCGTCAGACTGCCAATAGTCTGAGTTACCATCTTGTGAATGCAACTCTTGGCTGCCTATCCCATCGCTCCAGAAAGTGTTTGTTGCCGGACCTTCTCAGAGGTCGATTCCTGGAGTACCGTCTGTGGCCCCTTTGTGTTACAAAGTTTACCATCATCTTATTTCACTAGTTTGGTGATCAGTTGCTTGCTTTTTTTTTAATTAACCTTTGCTATTGTATTTGGAGCTTTACAGCAGGTTTCTAAATTTTTTAGATTATTGCCATTCTTAGCATGTAAGGCCTTCAGCCGCGATAGTGGTCACTTGGCTTAAAATTCTAGTTTGGTATTTTTATTTACTCTGTAAGCCTTTAAAATCTTAGTTACTGCCATTCTTGGCGTCTGATGCCTTCTGCTGGGTTTGTGGCGACTTACCTTCAATATTTCAGCACCTGTAATTTGTAAGTTGCAGTGAGTTTTAAACAATTCTTAATTTATTGCCTTTCCTGGCGTGTAAGGCCTTCTGCCCAGATCATAGTGGCTTGTTTTTAAAACATTATCTGTTGTATCTGTATTTAATGGTGATTTTCTAAATTGTAGCTCACTGAGAACACTATTATTTTCCCCGGTTTTTATTCCTTCATTAATAGCGTGTGGTATTTTATTTATTGTTGAGTCTGGAATTACTAGTTTAAAATTGTGCGTAACCGTGAAAGGCAACCAATAGTAACTGAATACGGCCGCGTCCACAGTCGTAACCGAATCCTGCCTTCACTTGACTATCAGGTTTCAGCTTCCTTCTAGTTACACGCTTGCTGTCTATTGTGTGGTTCTTTGGCGGGAATCTGCCATTGTGGACAGCATAAAGCTTTGGTGTAACTTTAAGCACTCCACCTGTGTTCTTTGCCTGTCTTCCTTATGGAATTGGCCCAGACTGGGCTCCCTAAGTTATTAATGGGACTTTTTATTTAAGACAGGTAGTGCTGATTTTGCAACCAGAAATTTTCTACCTCTTGCAAATGCAGCAAAATTATGTTAAGTTATTGTAGTTCTGTTACATCACCTGGTTTCAGGAATTTTTACATGTCCTTGGTTGTATTGTAAAACAGTTATACTGAAAGAAGGGGTGCAGCTAATCCCTAAGTTTAATCCTCAGAGAGTTCAGATATTTCTGCCACGCTATACTGCGTGTGTTAATTTTATTGTGTTTGTGATAACAGCCTGATGTATATTTTAGAACCATATAAATTTGGCCTACTTGGCCGCGTTGTTGCGGAGTCTCATAGGTTTCTACCGCCCAGTGATATTCACTTCCAGTAGTAGGAGGTTGCTCAGAATGTTTTGAAAAGTTTCACCCTCAAATTTCTTATTAAAGTTGTATACGTCTTTTCTTAAAACATTCTTTAAATGTCACTGGGTAAGTCCGGTTAAAATTCAGTTGGGTATTGTTGTGAGCTTGTGTACATTATTTCATGAACTGCTAAAAGCTTTTAAGGGTTGTTTGATTTTATTTAAAGTCGGTGCCGTTGAGATTATGTAATTTTATTCTGAAACGCTCATTGGTGTAAAGAATATTTGGTAAATTTCGCCATACCTATGTTTGGCCTTGCAGTGGCCTCGATTTGGAAATTGATAACTATACCCTTCGGTTTTGGGGGCCATCCTTTTAATTTCGCTGATTTGGTCAATTATGTGGAATCTCGTAATTTTAATAAATTGTGACAGAAGCTGCAGGATTTCAAACCTTGTCTCTGGTAGGCACAGGACGAGGACAGCCCCATATCTATTTGCGGACGTCGATGTTTGTGGCCAGTGGACCAGAAGAAAGCAAATTGACTATGGGTGTGTTTTAACAAGTGTGTTGAAACCGTAAGAAACCCGGATTGTTGGTCGTAATACGAGAGACTGTGTTTACGTCTCCATTTTACAACTGTGGCTTCACGGAACTATTGTTTGTGTACTTTCTGAAGAACAACAGTAGAACGAGAGCATAAATCAAGTAGCCATACGGTTGCAACTACGTTCAAAATCAGCATTGTCCTTGGTATACAAATTAAAGTACATTTGGCACAACAGGCTGTTAAACTGGTCATGTTTGATAACATCACAAGTTACAGACGTAAACGGCGATGTAGACTTTTTCATGTACTATTTTCAGTTCATCACTATTTTGGAGGATTATTCGAAACAGCCAAAGCCGGTAGTTCGACACTGTGAGAGTTGAGACTTATGAGTTACGTCTTAGGTGCGTCTGTTGTGTGTAGGTAATTGGAATGGATGTGCGCGTAGCATTGTCATATGTCTATTGCACGTTCGTGTGAAGGGTAGAGTGTAATGTGGTGTTCACACAGAGCCTACTCGTCTCGAATATTACTAAAGGGTTCACCGCGCTTTACGTCTCTGACTGACGGATCATAATCAACACCATCTGCGGAGAGGCTTGGGATTCAGTCCAGGACTCGGGAGCAAAATCTGGAGATTAACAACTCTATTCCCGCCTTTGCCTACCAAATTCTCATAGTTGCGCGTACTGCACTGGTGTGCGCTAGCATCCTATGGAGGTGGTTGCTGTACTTCAGTACGTATTTCATCCAAGTAGTGAGGTGCCATGGACGTGGGGCTTGCGCTCTTGCCATTCGGTTGACAGCCAGCTGTGATTGGGAAAATAATACCTAACATCGATTATTTGTGTGTTTAATGTGCATCTGAAGATGGCAATGGAATTCCAGAAATCGATGATGTAATTTAAATTCATTAAACGATACTGTAGCCAGAGGAGATTTAATTCACAACTGGCAGCTGAAGTACACCCCATTTTATTTTATTTGCCGGTTTCAGGAACGCAGGTGAGACTGGGAAGCATCTCAGGGTAAAATCGACAACTTATAATGCTGAGCCGGCCTGTGTGACCGAGCGGTTCTAGGCGCTTCAGTCTGGAACCGCGCGACCGCTACGGTCGCAGGTTCGAATCCTGCCTCGGGCATGGATGTATGTGATGTCCTTAGGTCAGTTAGGTTTCAGTAGTTATAAGTTCTAGGGGACTGATGACCTCAGATATTAAGTCCCATAGTGCTCAGAGCCATTTGAACCATTTTTATAATGCTGACTTAAAACTTGTAGTATCCGCTCTATCGTAGGAACCGTAAACAAGATTTAAAACTGCTAGACAGATGAAGGGAGGGGGAGGGAGGTTTCTTCTTGATGTTTCACAAACCGATGAGTAATTTTAGTATTTCCATTTCTAAGTAAAAGGCAACAGCTTTTCTTGAGCTTACTAGCAATGTCTCCAGACCCTGGTGGCATCATTTCCAGTTCTAGTGTTTACATTATCGTTACTTCTTCGTCCAGTTCGTTATCTGGGATGATGGCATGGCTCGCCGGCCCCTGTGCTGTGAACGGTTTGTAGCTGATCATTGAGGGCAGAGGCTAGTGGCTGTCTTTGATAACATTTCTTTATCGTCTCCAGTGCACTCAAAGGAGTCGCTGTGAACAAAGAAATTCCTTATTGATGGTCTTAAGGTATGGTTATTCAATCTACAGTGTGAAAATTGCATTCTTTGATAGTGCGCAGT
Organism: Schistocerca gregaria; assembly: GCF_023897955.1. NCBI lineage: Eukaryota > Metazoa > Arthropoda > Insecta > Orthoptera > Acrididae > Schistocerca > Schistocerca gregaria. Next base: position 104,957,431 of record NC_064921.1, on the reverse strand, counting down.
AGGTCCATCTATAACTACTGGTCGAGAGATTTGTGCATACCAATCGTTGCAGGAAGTTGACGTCCTCTTCAGAGGACGTGGCGTAGTATCGCCGGTAGTTACGTGGCGCAGATATCAGCATTGGGGGGGGGGGGGGGGGGCAGTAGTACCGAAACGGGCTAGAGGAGTCTAACTACATATTCTCATGTTGCAATTACTTGTCCACCACGTGGAACCCAAGGTCATATGCACCAGACGAAATGTGCACATGTTGTTGCAGGTTGATATACCTAGAGACAGCAACAACTACAGTTTGTTTGAATTTCGCCTTAACAAAATAACTTTACTGTTAACTGAGCAGGGTGACATTTCGTACAGTGTGGACCCAGTTTTAGGCGATTTGCCTCTTAGAATACACACGTTTCTTTTAATGAGGTTTCTTGTATCTGGTGTAAACAAATATGATGTTATGCTGAGTACATAGGAAAAGTGGTACTATTAGATTGAAGACTTTGTAAGTGATCTATATTACAACAATTCTTTTGATACTAATTGAAAGAAACCACGTAAAAAGACACATTGAGGAGCTGTAAGAAAGAGCAGCAAACCCCAAAGCAGCTGCAAATGGATTAACTGCGAAAGAAATTTCGTAGTGCATAATTTAAAATAAGGTTATTTAGTGGCTGAAAGTCGAGTATATATTCATATTATATGAATATAGTAACTGTTCAGAAAGAACACATACCAATGATGACCATGCAGTTTCTCTAGAAAGAAATGGTAATTAATCTAAGCCCTCAGCTGCCAACAAGTGTTGTTGATATACCTCCATGGGGACAGCTCAAAATGTGTGCCCCGACCGGGACTCGAACCCGGGATCTCCAGCTTACATGGCAGACGCTCTATCCATTTGAGACACCGAGGGCACAGAGGATAGCGCGACTGCTGGGACTTTTGCCCGAACTCTTACGGGAATCGTCGTCTTAGTTGGCGCGAGTAATAAGTGAATGGGCAAATATCCTTTAGGAACATTACGAATGTAGGTTGTGAACAGTTGGGAATGTGGGGCTCACGGGAATTGTGCAAGGGGTAAGTCCCTGCAGTCGCGCTATTCTCTGTTCCCTCGGTGGCTCAGATGGATAGATCGTCTGCCATGTAAGCAGGAGATCCCGGGTTCGAGTCCCGGTCGGGGCACCCATTTTCAGCTGGCCCCATTGAGGTATACCAACAACACCTGAAGCCAGCTGAGAATTTCGATTAATTATCATATCGGTATTAGTTTGTATTTCGTCACATCACAAACAGAAAATATACACTGCCTGACTAAAGAGTGCAGCACCCAGAAGATATGGCTGGTTGTCAATGGAATTGCGTACACTGACGGATGGTAAGTAATGGTAAAGCTACAATTTTAGTTGGTGTTTAGCGTTTTTACCGGACCTGGTAGGTGGAGCGAACAGTGTCGGATGTTGAGTGATCACTGTGAAGGACATGGATACGGCGCGTACTCGTTTGAGACAGCGTTATCAGTAGAGTTCTAAGGAGGCCACATTGCGGGTCTCCATTTGGTCGGGTAGTCGAATCTTGCAATATCCAGATTAATGGATCATTCGGATGAGATATCGTCCCGATGTTGGATTGCATGAGAACGTGAGGGCAGGCATAGGGTGCAGGGGTACTATTCCGCTCACGAGGCTAACCTGCCTGAAATAGGAAATATTGTAACAGTGCGGTAATTCCTCAGAGTCCAGGTCGTTTTGCCTTCAATGTGTGCCAGTACCTCTGTGTCACCGCATGCGGTTGCAGTGCGGGTGTTTTCTGTTGCATTATGGAGGGGACAAAAGAATAGACTTTAGAGGTAAGCGAATTGTGGTGGATTGCTGCCATATTTAAAGAATACAGCCCAACAAATTAAGACATACCATTCATAATAACGTGAAAAGTTAAACTCTTGTTGTTACTAGTACAAGAACACAGGTTGTGCAGTGTGTGTATCAACAAATACTGCTGGCTTTTACTACAAAGGCTTGATGTGTCGCGTCTTTTGAAATGTCTGCTCAGGGGGCTATTTCGCCCCATACACGTGGCGCTATTTCCACTCGGTCAAATTACTAGTTTAATTATTGTTTTACTGCGAAATTCTAGAGAAGATGTTTTCTTGGTTTCTTTTCAGATCGTCCGTACATACAAAAGGAAAAAGCCAAGTACTTCACGGTCCGAGCTGTAACAAGTGTTACAGGCAGCTCCTCTGGAGAAGCTGCCATCCACGAAGTGTGTGTGGATGCAAAAGTATGACAAATGTTACTCGTGGTAAATACTTGTGATTTAGATACTAAAATATACAGGGCAGGAAAGAGTCTCGATGCGAATAGCCCCATCATTTTTTTAATATTGTGATTTCTGCTTTCTTCGAATGTTTGTTTAATACTTCGATCGTGTAAATTTCGAGTTTTTATACACTGGAAAGTATAACAATTAAAATACCGTAATTGTATCACACTGAGATTATTTTAAACAGTTTGATTGAGCCGTGAAGCGGCTCGCGTTGGTGCTCTTTGTAGGTTTCCGTCCTCTGTTGGAGGCCAGACCGTATCGTTTAGTTGACATATTTGCTGTTGCTTGTCTTCTTCTCGTGTTGACTGGCGCCACTCGGTTCCGCAAGCGTGTCCTGCCCGCTAGTTGCAGCAGCGGCGGTTATCGATATGCAGTAACTGTTGCCCTATCTTTGGAGCGACGTCGTTGTTTTTCGGGGTCGCGGGAGAGTGCGAGTTTGGTTGGGGACTCAGGAGCCATGTCCGCGCATTGCCAGAACACGCTGGGACCGCTGGTGGCACGCATGGACTGCCGGATGGAAGGGCTGTGGTCACGAGGGTGCACGACCTCGCCGTAAACCGGATCCAGCTAGCTTTAAGATGAGTGTATTTCAATCTAAGAGGAGAAACCTCTACCATTTTGATGTCTCGCGATTCTCCAGTGACTTCGGTTCGTGTTGTTGCTCGTAGTGTCGCCGAGGCGAAGAGCAGCGAGTGGAGTGCTTGGAGAAGGCGGATCTGATTAGCTTTCCTCGACTTCTTATTACTATTTACTACATTCAACTTGTTACAATTTAACCAGTGGTAATTTTTTTTGTCTGGTGGCCGCTAACGACCCAGTTACCTGCCTTGGGGGTTAGTGTATGTAGCGGCAATGTACATGTCCTCGCATTGCCACTGCTGTCCGTATTCTGGACGTAATGCAGACCGCCGGGTCGGGCTTTGGCGTATTGTTCTATCGTTGCATTTGGTTTATCGGACTTCAGGTAGCTTCAGCAAGATTATCATTAGTCTTTCGTTAGACTGCCACTAGTCTGAGTTACCATCTTGAGAAGTGAATGGAACTCTTGGCTGCCCATCTCATCGCTCACGAAAGTGTTTGTTGCGGGCCTTCTCAGAGTTGATTCCTGGAGCACCGTCTGTGGCCCCTTGGTTCTTGTAAGACTGTGTATTCTAAAAGGAGGTATGATGGCCAGTAGCTTAGTGTAACGCTCTTTCAGCCCACGCTTTCTGCTGGTATAATCTGCCTCAGTACCATTTAAGGAACTTATGTACTGGTCCTTGCGTTTTATTATTTATTTCAATACTTTGTAATGCCTACATTAAAGGTTATATATCTGTAGTTAATAGTTCTGGTTGCCTTCTGGAATAAATCTAGCAGTGTAGTGTTGATTGGGTGTTAATAGTTGTTACAAAGTGTGCCATTATCTTATTTTGGTGATAAGTTGCTTGTTTTTTAATTAACCTTTGCTGTTGTATTTGCTGTTTTACAGCTGGTTTCTAATTTTTTTATATTATTGCTGTTCCTCGCGTGTAAGAGCTTCTACCGTGATTTTGCCATTTGCCTTAAAATTCTAATTTGGTATTTGTATTTACGTAGTAAGCCTTTAAAACCTTATTTACTGCCATTCCTGGCGTCTGATGCCTTCCGCTGTGTTTGTGGCGACTTGCCTTTAATATTTAAATGCCTGTAATTTGTAAGTTGCAGGGAGTTTTAAACTATTCTTAATTTATTGCCATTCCTGGCGTGTAAGGCCTTCTGCCCAGTTCATAGTGGCTTGTTTTTAAAACATTATCTGCTGTATCTGTATGTAATGGTGATGTGCTAAGTTGTAACTCACTGAAAACACTATTTACACAAGTGGTTTATTCCTTCATTAATAACGTGTGTTATTTCTATTTATTGTTGAGTCTAGAATCACTGGTATAAGACAAATTGTGTGTAACTGTAAAAGGCAACCAACAGTAACTGATTACGGCCCGTCCACAATCGCAGCCGAATCATGCCTTCCCTTGACTACCAGATTTCACTGATGTTATATTATATAGGGCTTACAGCTGAAACGAGCGGAATAGCGTCGCCGTATCCTACTCATCGTCAAAGTTCCGGTCGACCACATCTGATCGCCACGAAGGAGGTTCACCGTATTGTGCACCAAGCACATCGTAACCCTTTCACATCTACGGCTGCCACCAGAGAACAAGTACTACCTGCAAAATACTATGTCATTCCACACCATTGGTCAGAGGCTAGTAACAGCCGTACTGGGCATTACCGTCCTATACGTAGTCTGCCAATGCACCACAACGCGAACGACAACATTTCGATTGGTGCCACGATCAGGAAGCACTGATTGCTGATGAATGACCTCGCACTGTGTTCGGCCACGAATAGCTGTTCTGCACGACCCCGGATGATCGTCGTCAGCGAGTACCGCGCTGAATTGGTGATAGGTCCCATTCCAGAGTTTTGGAGAGGCACAGCGCTGTTACTCCCAGTGCCATGGTGTGAGGAGCCATTTGGTATGCTTCGGTTCAAGGCTGGTAGTGGCTGAGCAAACTGACATGGCGTAGCGGTGCTTCACGAACATCCTGCAGCCCCATGTGTTACCACTTACGTGACAAAATCATGGCCCCATTTTTGAACAGTACAACGCTCTTCCAAAGTGTCACACATCACTATAAACTGAGCGGTGTGGGGAGACTCCCGTAGCCAGCATGGCCAGCAAGATCCTCATATTTCTCCCTGAAATAAAAACTGTCGGAACAGCTTGCATGTCGAATCCGTCCCAGTGCCAGCATACAGGATAAAAAGTACCATTTACAACAGTTGTGGGCCGGCTCACCTCAGGTGAGGATATAAGGGCTTTATCAGACCATTCCGAACCGAATCAGTACATGCACCGAAGCCAGATGGAGTGTAATGTCGTACTGACTTATGGGATCATAACGCAAAGTTCTTTGTAAATCTGACTTGATTCTTTAATCACTGAAATAATATCAGATACCATCCCCGCCCGTGAAGTTTCATTCCATTTCCTCCTCCTCATATGGGTGCTTCACTTTTTTAATCAGAAAAGACTTGCTCCAGAAATCAAGCTGTTCCGCATGCAAATACAGCCAACGCCATGTCGGCATCTTTTTGGAATATTAGAATAGTTGTGACATATTGCAAGTGACACACGGATAAACGGAAGGTGTTAATCACTCTTCAGGCTAAATTCGAGACCCATCGCACAATTGGACACCAATGTGTAGCTAATATGGGCAAGACGACACATTAGCCGATTTAATTGGCGCCTTTGTGAGAGGGCAATGCCTGTGCCACATTGCTGAGCAAACATAGTCATCTAGAAGAGAACGAAACCCAGTCCAACAGGAGACGTGTGTCGTCCTAGAAGCCGCTGTCTCTAGCCTGGACAGATACCACGTCCCTCGCGTTTTTGAAGACGAGACAACAGTTCTACCGCTAGGTTGTAGTAGGTGGTCAACATAGGCCGTAATATCACTGAATGTTTCCTTCCTGCCGGACATTTCGCCTCTGTAGTGAAATGGTGCTACAGGTGGCATTCAGCTCCCTTCGCACATCACATTGATTGCTACCAACCTTTAGTCTATCGCTGTTGATGCAGCTTCAGGTAATGTACCGCCTAGTTAATACTTAACTATTGTGCGCCAGAGGCATACGATAACAGGCCCCAACTTTAGCGAAAGCCTCTGGCAATAAGGATTTTGCTATTCATACCAGACAGGTTCACTTTGAAGTTCTACGAATGCTACATATTTCTATTTTGTTCTGTCACAATCTTGTTCTCCCCCTCACCGTGACAAACATTCTTGACTCCTTCCCATGACCTTTTAACTTTCGGTTACCTTCATTACAATGAGATGACAAAACCACGGGATCCGTCCAAATATCGTGTCGGAACTCCTTTTTGCCTGGCTGCGTGCAGCATCTCGACGTGTCGTAGACTCAGCAAATCGTTGGATGTCCCCTGAAGAAACATTGAACCATGCTACCGTTACAGCCGTCCATAATTGCGAAAGTGTTGGCGGTGTAGGATATTATGTTCGAAATGACCTCTTGATTATGTCGCATGTCGGGCGACCTATGTGACCAAATCATTCGCTCGAATTGTCCGCAATGTTCTGACCCAGTGACTTGGCGCATTGTCATCCAAAAAAGCCGATAGTTGTTTGGGAACATGAAGTCCACGAATAGCTGCAAATGGAACCATTTCCGGTCAATGGTCGATTCAAATGGACCATAGCACCCAGTCCGTTCCATGTAAATACAGCCCACATCATTATGGATCTACCACCTGCTTGCAGAGCGCGTTGTTAAAAACTTGGGCCCTTGGCTTTGTAGGGTTTGCACCACACTCTACCCTTCCATCTGACAAGGCTACGCTTTTCCAGTCATCTATGGTCCAGCCGATATGGTCACTAGCCCAGGAGAGGGGCTGCAGACGGTGTGTGCTATAGCAAAGGTACTCGCGTCGGTTGTCTGATGCCATAGACAAGTAACGCCAAATTTCATAGCAATTTCCTAACGGATACGTTCGTCGCACGTTCCTCATCGGATTCTGCGGTCTGCTTGTCTGTTAACACTGAACTCTAAGCAAACGCCACTGCTCTGTGTCGTTAAGTGAAGGCCATCGGCCGCTGCGTTGTCCGTGGTGAGAGGCAATGCCTAAAATTTGGTATTCTCGGCACACTGGATCTCGGAATATTGAATTCCCTAATGATCTCCGAAATGGAATGTCCCATGCGTCTAGCTCCAGCCATCATTCCGCGTTCTGCGTCTGTCACTTCCCATCGTGCGGCCATAATCACGTCGGATATCTTTCCATAAAAATCACCTGAGTACAAATGACGGCTCAGCCAATTCACTGCCCTTTTATACCTTGTTAAGCGATACTACCGCCGTCTGTATACGTGCATATCGCTGTCCCATGACTTTTGGCACCTCAGTATATTTCATGATAGAATGCAAAAAATACCTACAGTTTAGCAGTTACGACGTTGTCGAGCTGTGAGGTAACTCCAGTTGTAACGTGAACGATAAAGCATTCCGGATACGATATCGATGTTAGCAGAACACTACACCACGTAAAAAATTGCTTACAGGATGCCGCTACGGCACTGGCTGACAAGAAATAGCAGTCGACTACTTGCTACGGTATTGTAATGTCGAGTACACAGCAATGCCCGCGGGCTATTGAAGCACGTAGTTGTTTGCTAACTTTGCTTACGCAAAACTCCCGAAGAACGTGCCACAAGCGGCAGCGAGCGAATTCAGATGAGAAAGTGAGCCGTGCCAGGCAACGCACGCTTTACAGCCTAGCATCTCGTCATGTCTCATAGGAACGCCACGAGTGTGCGATTCCAAGCAATAACACAAGTTTTCCGTGTCGAACGTCGCGATTTTACATAATTAAGATTGTTTAGAAAACAAACTCTTTGCGGCTGTACTGTAATTTTCTGAAAAATATCATGTTCCTCGTAATGATTCAAGTCACTTCTAAATAAACTGTTTTGGATGAAGAACCAAAAAAACTATTTATGACCTTGAGACACACAATTATCCTTCGATATACACCAGAGTCAGCAATATTGCAGTAGCGAAAAGTGCTCTTTGCTGTAGCGGAAATCTACGTGGTCAAGTGACTAGAGATAGCAACGTCCAGCTCAAATCACTGCAAGGAATTTGAAACCGAAAAATGACACTAGTGTTACTGACAATGTGGAGCGGAAAAACGGCGACGAAATCGAAGAATAATGTGTCCAAACGTACTTGCAAAATCTTAAAAGCTGAGTAAGTCGATGATGTGCAAATCATAGGAGGGAACTGATTAGTCTGCTCTAAAGAATAAGAAGTAAACACCAATTTGTTGATGTACATAGATGTGCAGTTAGTGGGAGTTTTCTGCGGTACTATATAAAGTAGAGATCGTAACACTTAAGCTAAAAAACTCAGAAAACGGTTGTCCAGCGAGATTCACTTTTCAAACGTAATATTTAAACGAAAGAACGTACGCTGAAGATGTTCTGTGTATTGTGGTAGGTTTATTAAAAAAATGAAGCAACACAATTCAGAACGCTATTAATGTATTTACAGGAGGTTTCGTTTCAGACACATTAAGCTGTGAATACATTTTAGGAAGCGTAACAGTGAAACGTAATGACGAAGAAAAATGTCGATCAACTTTTAACCACTTCTATCGTTCCGTACGTGATAGACATCCACTTGCGCGGTTGCTATATTCATCTCTCTCTTCACTGGGCGTAAAACGGCTGTAGTGCCGCAATTGCCTTGTCAGGTACACTGAAGAGCCGAAGACACTGGCAAACCTGCCTAATATCGTGTGGAGCCCCAGTGAGCACGCAAAAGTGCCGCAACACGACGTGACATGGACTCGACTAATGTCTGAAGTAGTGCTGGAGGGAACTGACACCATGAATCCTGCAGGGCTGTCCATAAATCCGTAAGAGTACGGGGAGGAGGATATCTCTAATGAGCAGAGCGTTGCAAGGCATGAGCACAGATATGCTCAATAATGTTCATGTCTGGGGAGTTTGGTGGGCAGCGGAAGTGTTTAAACTCACAAGAGTGTTCCTTGGGCCACTCTGTAGCAATTTTGGACGTGTGGGGTGTCGCATTGTCCTGCTGGAATTGCCCAAGTCCGTCGGAATGCACAATGGACACGAACGGATGCAGATGATCAGAAAGGATGCTTACGTGTCACCTGTGAGTCATATCTAGACGCATCAGGGGTCCAATATCACTCCAATTGCATACGCCTCACACTATTACAGTCTCCACCAGCTTGAACAGTCCGCTGTTGACATGCAGGGTCAGTGGATTCAAGAGGTGGCCTTCATACCTGTATACGTCCATCCCTCGATACAATTTGAAACGAGACTCGTCCGAGCAGGAAACGTGTTTCCAGTTATCAACAGTCCAAGTCGGTAACAGAGAAGCTTTGTGTCGTGTAGTCAGCAAGGGTACAGAGTGGGCCTTCGGCTCCGAAAGCCCATATCGATGATGTTTCGTTGAATGGTTCGCAGGCTGACACATTGAAATCTGCAATGTCGGAGATCTGATGTTTTACCGGATTCCTGACATTCATGATACTCTCGTGAAATGGGCATACGGGAAAATCCCTACTTCATCGCTACCTCGGAGATGCTGTGTCCCATAGCTCATGTGCCGACTATAACACCACGTTCAAACTCACTTAAGTCTTGATAACCTGCCATTGTAGCAGCAGTAACCGATCTAACAACTGCGCCAGACGCTTGTTGTCTTATATAGGCGTTGCCGTATTTTGCCTGTTTATGTATCTTTGTATTTGGATACCCATACCTTTGTTTTCTTTGGCGCTTCCGTGTAATGGGAAGTGCAGCTCCTAATGTACTCACGTACGTAAACGTCATCTAAGTAGTGCTGCGAGAACGGAGAAATATGTGCCCCGTGTACAGGCCAGTACGTTGTTTAGGCGTACTAATTAATCTGATATAGAAAATATTATACATTAAAAAACCAATAACGCTGTTAAGTGTTTCATCTTTTCAGGAACGAATCAAATGAAAGTGCCAAGAACCACAAGGAGTGGCCATATTACCAAAATGAAAGTCCAACATTGTGAACTAAAATAATCAGATACACTCGGAAAGAATTTGGCCTGAAATGTAGGAGAATTTGCAGACTGATATTCTGAAATGTATCATCTGTATCGTAGTAATTTAGATCACTTAACACTCGTAAAATTTACGATTGCAGTTGGGCATTAACAGGATATTTTGCACTATTAAGTACGAAACACACCATTGGAGGTCTAATAACGGTAATTGAGTAATGAATAATCTGTAAATTATGACTTCCTTCGAACAAAATGTGGAGTACTAAACTTTACGAAGTTTAGTGGAAATTTCACATTTACCCCCTCAGTGTTTTAGGGTTATCGGCGAAATATATTCAGTACTATTGCTATCACTGCATCCAGGCGATGGACAAAAATGTGGAAGCACCAAAAACACTACATATACACAATGCAGTGCAGGAAATCTGTTGGTATACAAAACAGCGTCGGGTCGTCTCGAAAAGGATGAATACAAGTGATGCGTAGTTTTCAAGCGAATCTTACACCATTCTTCCTATAAAATAGTGCCAATTTCAGGTAACGATGATGGCGCATGATGATCTCGCACACTTCTCTCCAAAGTAGATCATGTAGGCTCAATAACATTGAGACCCAATGACTGGGGTGGTCAGGAGAGAATGCGAAAATTCATCCCCGTGCTCACAAAGCCAGTCATGGACGATGCGAGCTACACTGTGATCAAAAGTATCCGGGCACTTTGCTGAAAATGACTTAAAAGTTCATGGCGTCCTCCGTCGGTAATGCTGGAATTCAGTATGGTGTTCGGCCACCTTCAGCTTCGATGACAGCTTCCACTCTCGCAGGCACACATCCAATCAGGTGCTGGAAGGTTTCTTGGGGAGTGGCAGTCCATTCTTCACTGAGTGCTGCTCTGAGGAGAGGTATCGATGTCGGACGGTAAGGCCTGACACGAAGTCGGCTTTAAAAAACATCCCAAAGGTGTTCTGTAGGATTCAGTCCATTACAGCGATGTAATAGTCGTGTAACCACCCCGTGCACAGGTTTTGCGTTATGAACAGGCGCTCGATCCTGTTGAAAGATGCAATCGCCGTCCCCAAATTGCTCATCAACAGTGAGAAACAAGAAGGTGCTTAAAACATCAGTGTAGACCTGTGCTGTGATATCGCCACGTAAAACAAGGGGTGCAAACCCCCTCCATGAAAACACGTCCACACCGTAGCACCACCGCCTCCGAATTTTACTGTTGGCATTACACACGCTGGGAGATGACGTTCACTGGGCATTCACCATACCCACTCTCTGCCATCGGATCGCCACATTGTGTACCGTGATTCGTCACTCAACACAACAGTTTTTCCACTGTTCATTAGTCCAATGTTTACACTTCTTACACTATGCAATGCGTCGTTTGGCATTTACAGGCGTGATGTGTAGCTTATGAGCAGCCGCTCAACCATGAAATCCACCTCCCGCCTAACTGTCATAGTACTGTCAGTCAACAGACGAGCTCGGCCTGTACGCTTTTGTGCTGTACCTGTCCCTTCACGTTTCCATTTCACTACCGCATCGTCAACAGTGGACGCAGGTATGTTTAGGAGTGTGGAAATCTCACGTGCAGACATGTGACACTAGCGACACCCAATCACCTGACCACGTTCGAACTCCGTGAGTTCCGTGGAGCGCCCCATTATGCTCTCTCACGATGTCTAATGGCTACGGAGGTCGCTGATATGGAGTACCTGGCAGCAGGTGGCAGCACAATGCACCTAATATGAAAAACGTGTGTTTTTGGGAGTGTCAGGATACTTCCGATCACATAGCGTATGACGCAGGGATTATATGGCCCGCACGCGTCAAGTCCGCTCAGACAAGTGTGAATGACTAAGAAGAAAGCGGCGGATCATCTCTCTGCGAAGGAACGGGAGTCGAAAGAGACGTTAACGCCATCCTGCTCGAAGAAGCGCACGGCTTAATTCCGTCTGGAACGCGCCGGAACGGCGTTGCGGCACCTCCCAGGGAGTTTTTTTGAACTTACTGGAACAAGTCGGCACTGGAGATTTAAAATAGCTCGCCTATATTAAATCGTAAACTAACTATAAAACGTAAACATAATTTTGCGCTGCTCCGGTACCATGGAATGTTGTGGTGAGCATCTATCTACTAAATATCCGTCTGCGTGTCTCATAGCACACCGTGTTTTGTTTTTCCTATTTCTTCTGGAAGTCGGGTTTGGACGTAACCCCGATGAGCCAGGAATATCTTCATCGTTATTCATAGTTAAATGCTTATTTAATTAATACTGGACATGCATTCACCCAGCAGCTCCACAGAAACTTTTTCAACGTTGCGGCTGGCAGCAATCGAAAGTATGACTATGTAGTTCGTGAGGACTACCGACTTGCCTCGATATGAATCTGTCGAGCACAAACAGGGAACTCAGTGACACTGCTACAGTGACAGACGGTAATAACACCTGTTGTTTGAATTCAATCTTGGAGTTTTATTGTTTTGATTATAAGACATTGTTTTAAAATCCTTAATTTCAGAACAGTACTTCACCAAAAAAAGTTTATCACTGTAAATTTTATTATAAGTTTAAAAAATCGAAACTTGTGATTTTTTTTGGCACCAGGGGGGGAGGGAGGGTGTCGTATGGTTGAAGAGGTGCGTTCTGGCACCTAAAAGTTTAGAAATTAAGCACTGGAACAGTGTATAGCAACCGACGCGATAGTATAATGAAGTCATGCATAGGTTTTCATCGTCTTACATGACATTATGACAAACGTCTCTGTGTGCTGGATTGCGCGCCTCCTTTCACCGATTCAAAAAGCGCGCCGAACATATGTTGCAAATATGACAGGCGATTCTAGATGGCTTCTTTTTATTCCTAATCACCGTGGACCAGTGCTGGGTGGATCACTGCCATCGCGAGACAAAGGACCAAAAACAACAACGGAATTATGTAGATTCACCATCGTCAAAAAGAAAAACGAATCCCCAACCACCATACCGCAAAGTGTTGCTGGAACTACCCAAGGTGTGGCGCTAATAATATTATGCTCCTAACAGGCAAACCGTCACAGAAGCCTACAATCGAAATGTCCTGATAATGTTACGAGGAACTGTCAAGACAAAGCTTCGCAGGACTCTGTGCAGGAGTGTTTTTGTCCACGACAGCCTCAAAGGACAGTGACAAATACTGACTGCTTCGTTAGGCTATTAAAATTTTGCCGCCAGCCGCGGTGGTCTCGCGGTTCAAGGCTCTCAGTCCGGAACTGCGCGAGTGCTACGGTCGCAGGTTCGAATCCTGCCTCGGGCATGGATGTGTGTGATGTCCTTAGGTTAGTTAGCTTTAATTAGTTCTAAGTTCTGGGCGACTGATGACCACAGATGTTAAGTCGCATAGTGCTCAGAGCCATTTGAACCATTTTTTGAAAATTTTGCCTCACTTTCCGTGTTCATGGTGCCCAATGACATCTTCCTCTTTCTTCGGATGAAGAAAACATTGCGCAGCAGGCACTTACAGAACGAGGGAGAAGTGATTCTCGAGGTGTTCCTTTTCCTGAACATCCAAAATGCAGACACCAACAGAGGTCTCCGCCAAGGCATCCAGCGTTGGCCAAAATGTGACGCATTGATGGGTGAATGTCTAAATAAGGACCCAGAAAATCATCGACTTTCAATATCACAGGTTATATTTTTCCGGATTATGATTAAAACTTCGTGACTAGCCTTGTACTCGTCGTAACTAAGGACGGCGCGGGATTAGCTGAGCAGTCTAAGGCCCTGCAGTCATGGACTGTGCTGCTGGTCCCGGCGGAGGTTAGAGTTCTCACTCGGGCTTGGATGTTTGTGTGTTTGTCGTTAGGATAATTTAGGTTAAGTAGTGTGTAAGCTTAGGGACTGATGATCTTTGCAGTTAAGTCCCATAAGACTTCACACACATCTGAACATTTTTCGTAACTAAGGAAGAATTTTTGAGGTAGAATAACTAGCGTTACATTATTTGTAGACAAACCAAAGGTACGCGTAATATCTTCGAAATTACCCCAAACATCGTTATAACTGAGTCGTTGAAGTACAGAAACGTAAGTTCTGAGAAAAACAGACGTTTGCAAAAATCAAATTCGTAGACAAACCACCAGTCTCATACGTCTACACTGTTTCTTAACAGTCTCAACATGCTACATTTCCTATGAAAAAATAACGTACCCACTTTATGCTACGAAATACTAATATTTGAGATTATATTTACTACTAATGTTAAACACAAAACACAAAAACTCCATGTGGGATAGTGGCAATAGTGTCTTTTGATAGTTGTAGTTTGTGATTAGCTTGAACTGGAATCAGAATACACACTAAATGCACCCCCCCCCCCCCCCCCCACACACACACACAATTATGACCTATTCCAACAGTTTGCGGAGTCGTTGTCATCCTTTCCATTATGGCCGAGACACCTACAATTGTGAAGTACTAGGGACATGATGAAGACAGAGTTACATTGTCAACCCTAGATAACAACTGAACAGTGCAGAGCAACAACACTAAACTTTGTGCTTATGGACGACGCAGATTTTCATGAATGTCCATATACCACAACGTTTCGGGAGTCAAGCACATGTCATCTAGCTGTCCGTGTCAATCCTAAACAAACATGCCCTTAAAAAGCACCCAGAGTCATACACGTTTAAGTAGGTTATGTAGGGTTGACTGATGACCTCACAGCTTAACCCATAACCTCTGTAAAAAAAAAAAAAAAAAAAAAAAAAAGGAAGTGAGCGTATGGCATCGTTGGCCGGGAGGCCCCTATTCGGGGAAGTTCGGCCGCCAAATAGACGTCTCATTTCATTCGACACCACATTGGGCGACTTGCGCTCCGGTGATGAGGATGAAATGATAACAACACAACACACAGTCCCAGAGCGATCTCCAACCCGACCGGGAATCGAACCCGGGCCACCTAGCTAAGCAGGCGGACAAACCCCCCAACAATCGATAAGTCAATATATGGTGAATGCAGACAACCAGATGATGGGAGCTTGACTCCCGAAATGAGTCGCTGACGATTATATTTCTAACATTAGTAGCTGTATGCTAGATTGATTATAACGTTTAGCTTCACAACTGCTAACTCCGGTCCTTAAGATGGATAACATTGGAATACGTACAGCAAATCGTAGGGAGAAAACAGAACTAACTTGAATTTAATGTAAACGCATGACTGGTAAGTACACGAAATCAATCGATCATCTCAAATAATTATGATCTTTGTAGAATCTGAGCAGAATAAAAAGAACTTTAACGCTTTCAGAGCTGAATTTTTCTGGAGGATGGAAAATTTTTCTTTGTGCTGATCACTTTAGGTGATTCTTTTTAACGATTACTCAATTTTTGTACAAAATAACAATAACAGCATTCAACTATACAGTGGAATATAGCGAACCAACTACATCCGTGTATTCTGGTGGTCACGAGCTGCTGCGCACTGCTGATATTTTCATAATGGTGCCCTAAAATTGACAGCACTTGCGCATGATGACCAGGTTGAACATTCATAAATGTGTACCTCAGGTTTCCATTGGGAAAAAAATGCTTCTGTTGCAGCTAAGACACAATAAACGTTAATGTACACAATTGTAGCCAGAGTGTCTGAAAGGGCTGACTTAACGAGTAAAGAAATTCACTCGCTTTACAGGGTAAGGAATAACAGATATTTCATCCACACCCCAACGTATAAAACTGAAAGTACGGTGATGTGGGTTGCGAGCATACAGAGGAAAAAATATGTTAAAAGATTCCAGTGCACGCGACTGACCTTGCCCTTCCTTGAGCGATGCATCTCGAACAGCGAAAGTGTTACGACGGCAGCACACGCACAGGCACACACGGCGCGCTGAAGCGTCTCAGGGGACGACCGCGTCGCGATGCGTCCAGACGCCTTCTGGGGGCTGACAGCTGCGCCAGGCGCCCACCAGCGTCCCAGGGCGCATGCGCCGTTCCGGCCCTCGTCGGTCAGCACGGCGTCGCGCACGTGCGACTGTGGACGCGAGTGCCTTCCTCCTCCCTCCCCCCCTCCCCCTATATACACCCGCGACTGACGGCGCTTCCCCGTAACGCCCGCTATGGAGCTCGGTGGATTAAGCGCATCGCAAAATACGGCGCGCAGAAATATCCCAAAAGCTCTCAGACGCGGGGCTGAGACGGTAGCGCAGCAGCCGTAAGAGATGTGAGAGCTGTGCTTACCTACGTGTCGACAGGATTCAGAGTGCTTTTTGATGGCCGGCCTGTTTGCTACTCATAGAGGCTTGCAGATTTCTGGCTTCCATAATTTACGCTTGGTGATGGAGGCACTTTTGAGTAAAACTATTAATGTCTTTACTATAAAATTGCTGGCGAAACCACGGTGGTACCGATTTCAGCGTTAAAAATTCGAGAAGCTTCGTACGGAAAAGACGGTTAGAAATAAGCGATGGAGATATCATAGAAAGGCATTTGTTTCTCGTCAGTTGATGTCTCTGTGATGTCTAAAGTGCAGCAGGCAGGTGAGCTACACCCTGTTCGAATCTCTAAGGCGGATTATGGAGGGTTAATTCAAGCCCTTGATATCAGTTCGTCAACTTACAAAAAAGTCATCTTTCAACCCAACTTGGCCGGAGTGGCCGAGCGGTTGTAGGCGCTGCAGTCTGGAACCGCGCGACAGTTACGGTCGCAAGTTCAAATCCTGCCTCAGGCATGGATGTGTGGGATGTCCTTAGGTGAGCTGGGTTTAAGTAAAGTTCTAGGGGAAGGAATGAAACTTCATTGGTTGAAAGAATATGAAATGTTATTTCGGTGTTTACAAAATCGAGTTGAATGGGTAAGGTGGGCATGTCATTTTGATTTTTGTGAGTTATCAGTGTGCAAGTCGGCGAGAGATTAAGTCATGTTACTGTCAATCTTTAATCTTGTTGTGGCACAGTCTTTTCTTCTGTGCAGTTTGATACAGACTTAGTAGAAGTGTGGTAAGTGACGGACATATTTAGTAGTGCAGTGTCCCCTTGCGATTGGACCTGTTGGATGAAGAAAGATTTATTGTAAAGGACAACAAGGATGAATATGTTGTATATATTGGAAAGCGAAAAGAATATAAATTTTGAATAACGTCCTTATTTTTAGAGAAAAGTAGTTTAACGTACGACTCCAGCAATGAGCAGGTAATTTATTATAATAATTATTGTCACCTAGTTAACTTGTTCAGAGCTGAGAGAAAGACCACCCCACTACCTTGAGTCATGCTTCAGCATATTACCTTATTAAGCTGTTTGGTTCGTATAGAAATTCTCTGTTAACTTTGCACCCTTTTTAAATCACTCTTCACTTTGTTAAGCATAGTGTTGTTCAGATCGGTGTTACGTATGAAGAACACGCGAAGTTTTACTCTGTCTTTTTCAATACATGCTTCATTCTAAAATTGGTGTCTTGGAATATCATTGAAATGCATGGGCTAGCAGGACAGAGCGGATTAGGTTGTGGAAAGGGGCCAAAATGAGTTCAGTCTGTTGCACTCAACATAAAAACCTTATTTATCAACACACAATATTACAACAAGGTTGCAAAATACTCAGAACTTTAATCGACCTCCTTCGATCAACTTTATGTCGACTGAAGGCCACATTAAAAATCTAAGACACAAGGCTTACTCAAAATTGAAATACAAGGTTCTTCTAGAGGTTTTACCCGAGAATATTTTCTAAATCTTCAATCTAATCGGCTGAAGGCCTTAGCAATTTAATTTTAATGGAACAAGGCTGGAAGTCGCATATTAAGCAATAAGAGGAATTTCAATCAAAAGGCAGAAGACCTTATCTTAAAACATTTCATGCAAATTGGGCTGAAGGCCTCATTCAAAAGCATAACAATGTTATGCCTTAAGAGCAAGAGAAGATAAATTTAAGAGATATTAAAACTCAGCTGAAGGCCGCTCACCAACAAATAATTTAATGGCTTAAGCCCTAGAAGAAGAGTTACAATTTTAAAGGACAGAAGGTCGTATCTTAAAACATTCCATATAAAATAAAGAACAATCTCGTGCATTAAGGGCAAGACTAGGACATTAATTTAAGAGATATTAATACTCAGCTGAAGGCGACATGTCAACAACATATGTTTAACGGCTTAAGGCCTAGAAAGAGTTTCAATCTAAAAGACAGAAGGCCTTATCTTAAAACCTCTCCAGTAAAATTCAGCCGAAGGCCCCATATAAAAATATAACAATCTCATACCTTGAGGGCAAGACAAGAACATCAATTTAAGAGGTATTGATACTTGGCTGAAAGCGACACATCAAACAAATAACTAAACTGCAAACAGGGAAATTACTACATAACACAAAGGGAACTGCGCTCAAAAGTTTCCAAGGGTCGGCCTGGGATTGTAGCTCTAATGCCCGTTTAGGTGAGACAGGCAGCCTGTCCAATGACTTCTTAATCTGGAGGCAACCCAACCAACAGACAGCCGACCGATCAATCAACCAAATCAGTTCCGGTCCACGCAACTAGCAAAACGACCACAAGATTTCAATACACGACAAATACAATATTGGCATCCACAACGACCAACAAGACCTCAGCTGTCGAACTACGCGGTGCTGCTGCCACTCACGGGCAAGTAAGGCACGAAGTTAGTGACGCCAGTAAATGGAATAAGAAAACGAGGCACAGCTCAGTCATTTCATATGAATAGTTACTTTCCCCATCTCACTGTTTAAAGAAAGTTTACCATTACGCATTACCGTATTGCATCATATGGTATGCAACAATTTGAATATTGTGTGGCAATTTTATTTAAAAACAGAAGTCTAGCACAGCCGCTGCCTGTTTGCTGTTGTGCTATCGAGAAATCTGCATCAGTGTTGTCAAGACGCGAAGAAAGTTGCACATTTAGTATAACGACAAGTTGTACTGAATACAAAAATGTTTCAAACGGCTCTGACCACTATGGGACTTAACTACTGAGGTCATCAGTCCCCTAGAACTACTTAAACCTAACTAACCTAAGGACATCACACACACCGATGCCCGAGGCAGGATTCGAACCTGCGACCATAGAGGTCGCGCGTTTCGAGACTGTAGCGCCTAGAACCGCTTCACCAATCCGGCCAGCTACTGTATACAATCACTTACAGTTCTTATTAGCTTCTGCTTAATCAAAGGTTAGCATACGAGTTTGAGTAAATAACAGTTTCTGGGAACATATTTTTGGTAATATCTAGACTTTTTATAGAGCGGGAGACTAAGTTGGGCTAAATTTCATATAAAAACATAGTGGGGAACTTGTAAATGTACAAAGATATTGGCAGTGTAAGTCCATTCATTGCTACGACATTGCACCACTCTCGCCTGGATGCCTGCCTTTCCCGAGGAGAGCTGTAACTGTTGTAACTGATTCTCGAGTCCTGGGTACTAACACTGGGACGGAGTTGACATCCCAACTGTCCCACATATGTTTGCCAGGGATAGATCTTGAGATCTTGCATCCCGCAGACAGTTCAGTAGAGACACGCCCCATGACCAGCAGCGTCTTGCTGAAAAACTGCACCAACATATCTCGCATAAGAGGTAAGACGTAAGGGCTCTAAGGGCTCAGAATGTCCGTGATGTACCACTGTGCTATCTGAGTTGTATCAGTCACTACAAGCCTGGCCTAAAGTCGTGCTTGATGGTTCCCCACACCATGACGCCACATAACACAGCTGCGGCTCTCCAAACCATTGAATGAGTGGACACTCTCGCCAAATGCGCTGCCAATGGCCATCAGGGGTAGTTCACCGCTGAACACAATGTGAACCCATTCATCAGCAGTCCAAGATTCCTAGTCACAGCACGACTCCGAACGCAGCCGGTTTCGTCGTGATGTTAACGGCAGCCTACACATGTGAGAGTAATTCTGTAGTCACACTGCTGCTACTATCCGACCAATGGGGTCCGCCTGCTTAGCTGAGTGGTAACGGGTTTGCTTACCATGCAGCGCGCCCAGGTTCGATTCCCAACCGGGTTGCAGATTTTCTCCGTTCGTGGACTGGTGTTGTGTTGTCTTCGTCATCATTTCTTCATCATCGACAAGCAAGTCGCCCAATGTGTCGTGGCCTCAAATAACTTTCCCGAATTGGGCCTCCCGACCATGAATTCCACACAATAATTTCATTTCCAACGTGACTGTGGCCGCACGATGAGAATTAACACACTTTGAACGCGGCATGGTAACTGGAGTTAGATGCATGGGACCTTCCATTTCGGAAATCGTTACGAAATGCAATATTCCGAGAACCACATTATCTGGAATATACCGCAAATGACAAATTTCTGGCATTATCTATCACAAAATGAGTTTTTCAGTCTTCAGCGGAATGTGCGCTGATACGAAACTTCCTGACAGATTAAAACTGTGTGCCGGACCGAGACTCGAACTCGGGAACTTTATCTTTCGCGGCCAAGTGCTAAACCATATGAGCTACCCAAGCACGACTCACGATACGTCCTCACAGCTTTACTTCCGCCAGTACCTCGTCTCCTACCTTCCAAACTTTACAGAAGCTCTCCTGCGAAACTTGCAGGACTAGCACTCCGGAAAGAAATTATATTGCGGAGACATGGCTTAGCCACAGCCTGGGGGATGTTTCCAGAATGAGATTTTCACTCTGAAGTGGACTGTGCGCTGATACGAACCTTTCCCGGCACATTAAAACTGTGTACCGGTTCGCAGGAGAGCTTCTATAAAGTTTGGAAGGTAGAAGACGAGGTATTGGCGGAAGTAAAGCTGTGAGGTCGGATCGTGAGTCATGCTTGGGTAGCTCTGACGATAGAGCACTCGCCCGCAAAGGCAAAGGTCCCGAGTTCGAGTCTCGGTCCGGCACGCAGTTTTAAACTGCCAGGAACGTTTCATTATCTCTCACCATGGACAACGCTGTGACCGACAGCCTTCACTTAACGACCGAGAGCAGCAGCGTTTGCTTAGAGTTGTCGGTGCTCACAGACAAGCAACGCTGCGTGAAATAACCGCAAAAATCAATGTGGGACGTCCGACAGGTTCATACGATACGAAAGTGCGGCGAAACGTGTCGTTAATGGGCTATGGTGCGAGTGCCTTTGCTATCAGCATGAGAACGCCTGCAGCGCCTCTCCTGCTCTCGTGACCATATCGGTTGCACCCTAGACGACCGGAAAACCATGGCGTGGTCAAATAAGTCCCGCGTTGAGTTGGCAAGTGCTGATGGCAGGGTTCGAGTGTGGCGAAGACCGCACTAATTCATGGACCCAAGTTGGTGGCTTCATATTGCTGTGGGCTGTGTTTACGTTGTTTGACCTGGATCCTCTGGTCCAACAGAACCGATCATTGACTGAAAATGATTCTGTTCGACTACCTGGAGACAATCTGAAGTCATTCACGGACTTCATGTTCCCAAACAATAATGAAATTTATATAGATGAAATTGCGCCATGTCAACGTGTCATAATTGTTTGCGATTGATTTGACGAACATTCTGAACAAGTCGAGCGAATGTTTTGGATACCCTAATCGCCAGACATGAATCTCATCAATCATTTATAGGACATAATCGACAGGTCAGTTGGTGCACAAATCATGCACTGGGAACACTTACGCACTTATGAGCGGCGTATAGGCAGCATGGCTCAGTACTTCCGCACGGGATTTCCAACAGCCTTTGAGTTCATGCCATGTCGAGTTACTTCACTACGCTGGGCAAAAGAAAGTCTGACACAATATTACCTTTGTGCATACCTTGTCGAACCTGGTAGCGACACTAAACACCAATGCAGTCTGGCGGGTGTTCTACCAGTCAGAGAAAAAAGTTGCAACTCCAGTCGTTTACAAACCAGCCGATGGTGTGTAAGAGTACAAGGTGAATCGACATCTAACCATGTCTTCTGGATGCTACACTTATTTTTCAGGCAGTGCGTAACACACACACACATCAGAAAAGTTTTGCATCTCCCCTGTTCCCAGAACTTCTGAAGATAGACATTGACTGTGGAAATTGTATCACAGACACAGTCCCTTTGACTATTCAGTGATGTCACTAAACACGCTCAAAGATATAAACAACCTTGCATGAACAGCGCCTATTAGACGGACTGGGCCCGACAGGCGATCAGTTCTAGTCATTCTACCAGGAAGGAGGTACACGGTTCTTGTTGTCTGTAGAACAATCTTGCCTACATGGTCAATACCGCAGTTCGATCGCGTCCGCATTGTTACTTTGTACCAGGAATGGCTCCCAACAAAGGAAGTGTCCAGGCGTCTCGGACTAAACAAAAGCGATGTTGTTCGGAAATGGAGGAGATACAGGGAGACAGGCACTGTCGATGACATGCCTCGCTCCGGCCTCCCAAGGTCTACTACTGCAGCGGATGATCGCTACCTACGGAGGTACCCTGACAGCAACGCCACCATGTTGAATAACGGTTTTCGTGCAGGCACAGGACGCCGTGTTACGACTCAAACTGTGCGCAACAGCCTTCATGACGCACAACTTCACTCCCAACGTCCATGGCGAGGTCCATCTTTGCAACCACGACACAATGCAGCGCAGTACAGATGGGCCCAACAACATGTCGAGTGGACCGCTCATGATTGGCATCACGTTCTCTTCACCGATGAGTGTCGCATATGCCTTCAACCAGAAAGTCGTCGGAGACATGTTTGGAGGCAACCCGATCAGGATGAACTGTCCAGGGAGTACAGCAAGGTGGAGGTTCCCTGCTGTTTTGGGGTGGCTTTATGTGGGGCCGACGTATGTCGCTGCTGGTCATGGAAGGCGCTGTAACTGCTGTATGGTACGTGAATGCCATCCTCCGGCCAATAGTACAACCATATCGACAGCATATCGGCGAGACGCTCGTCTTCTTGGACGACAATTCGCGCCCCCCATCGTGCACATCTTGTGAATGACTTCCTTCAGGATAACGACTTCGCTCGACTAGAGTGGCCAGCATCTTCTCCAGACATGAAACCTATTGAAAATGCCTGGGATAGATTGAAAAGGGCTGTTTGTGGACGACGTGATCGACCAACCACTCTGAGGGATCTACGCCGAATCGCCGTTGAGGAGTTTGACAATCTGGACCAACAGTGCCTTGGTGAACTTGTGGATAGTATGCCACGAAGAATACAGGCATGCATCAATGCAAGAGGTCGTGCTACTGTGTATTGGAGGTACCGGTGTTTGCATCAATCTGGAGCACCACTTCTGAAGGTTTCGCTGTATGGTGGTACAACATGCAATGTGTGGCTTTCATGAGCAATAAAAAGGACGGAAATGACGTTTATGTTTATCTCTGTCCCAATTTTCTGTACAGTTTCCGGAACTCTCGGAACCAAACTTGTTTAGATGTGTGTATTATTCGAAGCCAGAATGACAGTAGAAACGCATTATTAGATAAGTTTTCAGTCGCGCCATAACACAATTTGTGTAATAATTGTGAAAACGTAACGTGTTGAAAGTTACTCTGGCATTAATGCAGACACAAAGTACTCTGCTAAAATACGAACAAAAACATGATTTAAGTGCTGTTCACTGAAGTGCAAATGAGGCATTCAATTATTTGCAGCTTTGTTGCTAACAAATGTTGGCTCTGTTATACAGGAAACACCACGGACGGAGCTGCGTCGCCCCAGATCTGTCAGATGTGAGCCCCGAGGCGCGTTCTAGATAGTGAATCACCTTTGCAAACAGACACCTCTACTCTGCGAGATGGAAGCATGATCCTATGTTACGAGAGCGACTACCCACACATTGCCACCTAAAATTAATCTGAGTCCCGTTTCTATATAGAACAGAAACTCTGAGTCGACAGTGAGTCATCAGCTTATTCCTTACTTCCTATGTCACAGGAAGGAAGTAAGTCCATGTGAAAGGTATATACTCAGGGTAAAATAATTCAAGTTTTGTAAGAAGATATTATATTGAACCAGAGATGGTCAAATGTAGTAACGATTGCGAATTAGCGTCGCTGCTCAACAGCGATCGCTGATTCAGTGTGTTGTGGGTAATGTGTTAGAGTAACTTTAGATCGAGGACTCTCAAGTGTAAAGGCGTGTTGTATATGATGTGTGCTGGATACATATTTACAAGCTAGACAGTAATGATTTTTTTATTTGCAAGATACTATCATGTTTGTTAAACGTAAAAGGAATCTCAACAGAAGTTGGGAAATTATTTAGGTAAAGAAAGTTGTTTTGTTATTAACGCAGTGCGCGCATTCATAAGTGATAGCTGAGACAGTTGATAGCACTCGCATTCAGTGATTTTGTAAAGCTAATTGTTAATGTAGGATCAGTTTATTGAGTGTGTTAATTGTGAGCATTATCAATCTTCAAAGATTCAAAATACAAGTTTTAAAGTTAGTGCCATATTGTTACTCCAAGTCAATACCAGTTCCCAGATCCATATCATTTCTGATTAACTATTTTGCTCAAAAAGGTAATATCTCAGTCATATTCGATTTAATTAAAATGTATGCTAAGTAACAGCCTTTCATAATAGTTATTTGCTAACTATACAATTTAAAGTACTAACAGAGAGCAGTGCAAAGAGCGTTACCATTGCTCAGATAAAGGTATGAAATTTTATTATTTCAGGGATAGCATTCACTAAGCACGGGGACCATTATTTTCAAATCGATCAAGTTTTGTTTTATTACCTGGGCCAATTTCAAATCAATAGCATGAATCAGATTCAGTTTTTGTCTTACGTAAATTCATGCAGTTTTGGTGTGGTTTAAAGTTATGGACAGTTTCCATTCTCGCAGCTAAATTAAATTTACATTCTCGCAGTCAAAAAGGTTCAGTACAGGGAAAAGCGCATAAGCGACGACATGAAGTAAAAGTTCACATGTCATTCCCATCGTAACAGTTACGTTTCACACTACTGTCAGTTACGTAATTTCAATCGTATTTCAAATATACATGTTTCACTCATTTCAAACGTACATGTTTCACGTGGCAACACTGAAATGCTTCACTATAGGTTGGCGTATCCATGTCGGGACCGACTGTGGTTGACTAACTTAGTGCACTCTAGAGTAAGAGCTTTTCTACCCAGGGATAAAGAGTGAA
Source organism: Schistocerca gregaria (assembly GCF_023897955.1). Taxonomy (NCBI): domain Eukaryota; kingdom Metazoa; phylum Arthropoda; class Insecta; order Orthoptera; family Acrididae; genus Schistocerca; species Schistocerca gregaria. The sequence continues at coordinate 104,932,392 of NC_064921.1, read as the reverse complement.
ACAGGAGCGCAGTTTTTTGGTTAGGCCGCATTTTAGAAATAAATCTAACATATCATACGTTCCCTGTCTCCATTGTAGATGTCACCGACGCACTCTCATCCGGAGGCAGTTAGTTCGTCTTCTCAGACCTGAACAGATACATACACTCCTGGAAATGGAAAAAAGAACACATTGACACCGGTGTGTCAGACCCACCATACTTGCTCCGGACACTGCGAGAGGGCTGTACAAGCAATGATCACACGCACGGCACAGCGGACACACCAGGAAACGCGGTGTTGGCCGTCGAATGGCGCTAGCTGCGCAGCATTTGTGAACCGCCGCCGTCAGTGTCAGCCAGTTTGCCGTGGCATACGGAGCTCCATCGCAGTCCTTAACACTGGTAGCATGCCGCGACAGCATGGACGTGAACCGTATGTGCAGTTGACGGACTTTGAGCGAGGGCGTATAGTGGGCATGCGGGAGGCCGGGTGGACGTACCGCCGAATTGCTCAACACGTGGGGCGCGAGGTCTCCACAGTACATCGATGTTGTCGCCAGTGGTCGGCGGAAGGTGCACGTGCCCGTCGACCTGTGACCTGACCGCAGCGACGCACGGATGCACGCCAAGACCGTAGGATCCTACGCAGTGCCGTAGGGGACCGCACCGCCACTTCCCAGCAAATTAGGGACACTGTTGTTCCTGGGGTATCGGCGAGGAACATTCGCAACCGTCTCCATGAAGCTGGGCTACGGTCCCGCACACCGTTAGGCCGTCTTCCGCTCACGCCCCAACATCGTGCAGCTCGCCTCCAGTGGTGTCGCGACAGGCGTGAATGGAGGGACGAATGGAGACGTGTCGTCTTCAGCGATGAGAGTCGCTTCTGCCTTGGTGCCAATGATGGTCGTATGCGTGTTTGGCGCCGTGCAGGTGAGCGCCACAATCAGGACTGCATACGACCGAGGCACACAGGGCCAACACCTGGCACCATGGTGTGGGGAGCGATCTCCTACACTGGCCGTACGCCTCTGGTGACACTGAATAGTGCACGGTACATCCAAACCGTCATCGAACCCATCGTTCTACGATTCCTAGACCGGCAAGGGAACTTGTTGTTCCAACAGGACAATGCACGTCCGCATGTATCCCGTGCCACCCAACGTGCTCTAGAAGGTGTAAGTCAACTACCCTGGCCAGCAAGATCTCCGGATCTGTCCCCCATTGAGCATGTTTGGGACTGGATGAAGCGTCGTCTCACGCGGTCTGCACGTCCAGCACGAACGCTGGTCCAACTGAGGCGCCAGGTGGAAATGGCATGACAAGCCGTTCCACAGGAGTACATCCAGCATCTCTACGATCGTCTCCATGGGAGGATAGCAGCCTGCATTGCTGCGAAAGGTGGAGATACACTGTACTAGTGCCGACATTGTGCATGCTCTGTTGCCTGTGTCTATGTGCCTGTGGTTCTGTCAGTGTGATCATGTGATGTATCTGACCCCAGGAATGTGTCAATAAAGTTTCCCCTTCCTGGGACAATAAATTCACGGTGTTCTTATTTCAATTTCCAGGAGTGTATATGATAGCATGTAGATGATAGCGTACAGTTACGATAAGCATACTGTGTTTACTTAGATCTAAGAATGATCATTACCAACTGAAATTACTAACCTAATTTATAAATGTTTTTGTAATCCGTAATTGGAATAAAAGTGACACAGTGTGTTTCAAAATGAAGACGAGGGCTTTAAGGCTCTGTAGCACTTACTGCATTCAACATTTATTACAGTCAACTTACAATTATAAATGATAAATGAAAGAGAAATTCAAACAGTTTTTCTTTCTATTGTTCAACGTGAAGACCATTCGTCACACATCGAGTCGATAGGCGAGTTCTTCCCAAACCTTGACCAGGGTGTCTGGTGTAATTGTTGCAAAAAAAACTGTTTCGGAAATCTGGTAGATCATCTAGTAGCGGAGTCACGTACACACCGTCCTTTATGAACCCCAGAAAGGTAAAAATCGCATGGCGTCAAATCGTGCGTGAACGCCGAGATCATGCAAAACAAGCTCTGTCACCTCGCCTCTCCAGGCCAATCCAGAGGTCGCATACAATGTCGTGAGACCAAAAGCGTACTGATTTATACCAGTGTGGCGACGCACTAGCTTGCCACCAAATAAAGTTCTGTGGTTCAGCTTCTTCCAATTGAAGAAAGTTCAATAGATCCAGCGCATCAAGATAATAATCACCACCTACAGTTACTTCACGGAAAAAGAAATGCCGAAAAAACATTCAATTTGGGGTGTCTCGTTGCAATTGTACCATCTAGTGGAGATTTGCTGACCTCGAAAAGGGCACATTATGTGTGTTCACATTTCTACTTGGGTGAAATTTCGATTCATTGAAGACGTCACGATCCAAAAGGTCTTCATCGTCATGCAGCAACATTTCGTTTGCAAAGTTGGCACGTAAACCGTAGTCTGTAGAACTTGGAGCTTTCGCCTAGCCTTCCGAATTGATTTCTTGGAGCTACGCGTAGAAGACTCTCAGTCGTTTAATACTTTCAGTCACTCTTGACCGTTCCACACACTTCTCTCTGCATACAGATATACAACCAAAACTCTTTTAATAGTTCTTTCTTTTGATGTATTATTTATAGTTGTAAGTTGAGTGTAATAAATGCTACAAAGCGTTAAAACCCTCATATTCATTTCGAAGGACCTGTATACAATTTTCTGTATGTTCATCCTTTCGACTGGAGGTCTTGACGACCACGACCGTTCACTATTGTAAGAAAATGAAACGCTTACAGCCGTCCTTATGTTCTTATTTGTTGTGTAGCTATCAGTTTCGGTGCTTCAATGCGCCATCTTCAGGCCCAAGTTGATGATGAAGGGGTTATCACGTTCCATATATACGTCTCATTTTCTTACAATGTACACAATTCATTTCTTAAAAAATGGTAACTTGAGTGCGCTTTTATTCATTGGTGGTCTGACTTTTAATATCTTTTGAGTCAGAACGTTTGATTCTTGTACATACGAAACGCACCAGTTTTAATGTGGTCATTTGTAATGTGATTAACATTACAAGTTTGGTTGAACAGCGTTATACGCTTCAAATGTCAAACCGCAAAGTGGGTATTTTTCGTGCTTGCTCTTCTGTCTCACTGGAGAATTTCTACTCATGCCGTCAGGCGCTTTCGATCAATTTGCCTTCTTGTTCACACATTGAAACACTCCTTTGTTCATTCTAGTTTGTGGAGCAAGACTGAGAGGCATTAGGGCCGAATAGAATGTGGTAAAGAAGAGAAAAAAATATTTGTACGTAACTACAGGTCGCTTTTCGTGTGAATTATTTTAAAACGTGGTGCTGAACAGAGAGCAACTTCCGTTTCTGCACACCAGTATTACTGTCTTCTATGTAAACTGACGACGGAGTTGAGAAGAAAGGAAAGGAGGTCAGCTGCATCGGGGCATTACACGGAATCAGGGACTACGAATGAAAATGTGTACCGGACTGGGATTCGAACCCAGGATTTCCTGCTTAATTGTCAGGTACTTAACCACTGCACCATCCGGAACAGTGTAATCGCATATGTGCGGACTATCTCAGCATGCCTCACGGCCGATCCACATTACCATCGATCAGATCACCACCTATCCGCAGCCCATGTCTATTTCGTCCATGTCTGCTACTCTGAGATTCCGACAGGAGGTCGTGCAATCGCACTGAAGAAGTTGCATCCCTTGTCCATTGATGTGAATCAGTTATATAAAAAACGTGGTGTCTGTTCTTTCGGACATGCCCAAAGAAACAAACATCACGCATTCATATAAAAGACTTTTCTTCGTTGTGCTTGGCAAAAATTACGGAAGATGTCTGCCTACAAGATGAGTCGCTTTGACTTTCGAAATGGGCGTGCGATTGATGTCCATTTTTGCGCAGAAGATATGGGTAACTGTTCCTCGAGACTAACAATGACTTGCAATTTGCTTTTTATGTCACCATGTTTTTTTGCACAGAACATGTGCACTTATTTTTTTAAATTTTTAACTACGTTTCATTCCTTCTCCTACGGAGAGAAGGCGGGCTGTTTTAAGGCTTATCTCCGTGCCCTTCATGAGCCAGAGGTTTACATCTTTATTTTATTTATTGTACATAATGAAACGTCCCCTTAGGAAAATTATACAAGACTGTGCTTAAACTGACACACTTTTTTTTTGCGCAACACAATCTGACTTTCAGTAATCCCTACAAGAGAATGGCCTTGACTAACATTAACCTATGCGTTTCACAAATCACTTACCTCACAAAAATCTTGGTTACTCGAACTACTGCAATACAGCGAGCACCACTACTGCCAGCTAAATAAAAGATTCAAACTACGGAAGGCACTAACTACTGATAGGCATAGTTGGCAAATGAAAGATTTTGATAGAGAACGAACAATGTATTTACCCTAATAGTGTTCAAAAGTCATAATATATATAGCAGTTCTTGACATCCAGTCTTACAAATTTCACAACTCCGCCATTTCTCTCCCCACATCCACCACTGCTGGCGGCTCACCTCCAACTGCGCAACGCTACGGGTTGTTAACATCCAGTTGCCCAACACTACAATGGCAGACAACAATGCAAACAAGCCACAGACTGCACACAGCACAGTCAGTGATTTTCAGAGCGCTACGTGGCGTTACCAATAAAAAAACCTAAACAGCCTACTTACAATAATTTATATTTTTGAATACATGCTATACATAATACTGTTCTTTTTTTGGTTCATTAATATATAAATAAGTGATTGGTTACATTATAAATTAAAATAATTGAAATATAAATCAAAATAAATAAGTGATTTTTCATTGAGTAATGGTGTACATTGTTTTTTCCTGCTTGCTTGTGCAGGAGTGTTATGTGTTGTGGTGTTCGTACTTTTGTGTTTTCACTTACTTCTACGTTACAGGTTCACCTTTCCTGTTACTACAGTACTCGGAGTTGGGTATTATTTTCCTTAGTCTATGATTGTTCTTGTTCTCTTTTGTCGTGTTTTATGTGTATTGATGTTGTGTTTTTCGGTATGATACTTGTGTGTTTTGTGTGGTGTGGAGCCGTTGCGGTGTTTTGGATGTGGATTTTGGTGCGTTATACTTCATGTCGTGGGCTTTTGTTATGGTCTTTCGTTTTTTTTATGGTCTTTCGTATAGGTGAGGCAGGATTGTTTCAAGATGAGTCAGTTGTCATTGTTGGTGCTAGGTCGGGGAATATTCTGGAGGTGTTTTAAGCTACAGTACGCGCTGGATATATGTATTTAAATTTTGGTCTTCGTGTCGTTGGTGGTTTATTTGTCAGTATGTCTTCCATGTCTGGTATTTTGTGGAGAATATGGGATCCATATCTTGCTCTGAGTTTGGCGAGCCTTGTCTGTAGTTGTGTCATGTCGTGATGTGGTATACTTCGTCGCTTGGGTTGCGAGGTGGTAGTTTTGCGATGCTGCGCAATAGTCGTCGCTCTGTTGCGTATAGTTTTCTTGCTACAGTCTTCGGTGTAGCGCCTAGTGGCGCTGAGGCGTATTCGTACATAGGGCTGATGTACGTTTCATACGTGTGTATGGCTGTCCTGGTGGAACATCCATACAGTCGGCCTTGGTCTTGTCTGATGATGTTTTGTCTTCGTCTTGTTTCGTTTAGTAGGTGCTGAAGATGAGTCTTATAGTTTAGGTGGTTGTCAAGGAATACCCCGAGATATCTTGCGGAGTCTGTGAGTTGTAGGGGTTGGTTCCAGAGACTGAGGGTGATGTCGGTGCGTTTTTGCTGTCGTATTCGATTCAGGTTTCGGTGCTGGAGTAGCACTGTTTGTGTTTTTGTGGGGTTTGGTCTTATCCTCCATTTTGTCGGAAATAGGTAACAGATAATAAATGGAGAAAAATTTACGCTGTTATAATTTTGACAAGAGCCTCTACGTGTGAGCATTTACTAGTGAGTACTTATCCTGAAAAACACTAAATGTAATCTAGCTGCTATCTTAAGCCATGGCTTGGGATAATCCTTGCTTTCTTTCTGTTTTAAATATGACAAGCTAACCTAATGTACCATGATGTGATGTAACAAGGCCCACTTCTTCTGAAGAACTACTGAACTATTGAAACCTGGGACAAGGTCTAGTAATTCTTCGTTTTGTAACTGGTTGGCTGATATTTTTCAACCTCTTGCTATTATTAATTTCTGACGGATTCCGACGACTTTCAGACTGATAAAAGTAAATTCTTACAGTGTGAAAAGAAAAACGAAAATAAATATTTTTGACATATCGAACGTTTTTGTTTGTACTGAAAATTTTACATCTGCGAAAAGAGGTACCTTTTTGCTTTGCGTCTCACAAATACCGTAAAGTGACGGTTTTACCCAGCTTCCCTGAAAGCAGCACCACGAAACGCCATTTCCGTGAAGACAGAAATATCGTGTAATAATTCCACACTGTAACGGTAGCATTTGTTATTGCAGCTAAGAAACTGTATGTTGTCTCGCTGAAGATAAGCAGCAGAGCCCCTCGTCGGGAGGCTTAAGACTCTGAGGAAGTGAACACGAATATCCTGGACGTCGACTGCCCGGATCAGCGCGTGCGCGCGCTGCTCTGTGCTCAAATTAGCGTTGCTTCAGTCTGGTCAGTTAGAGAGAGATTTACTTTAGAACACAAACGCCGTATTCACGATGAATGACAGCGCGCGCGAGGGAAGTAAAAAGAGGAAAGTGCGGACTCGCCATTAATTGGGTCCGCCTGACTTCGCAGAGCCTACAGAGACGGGTGGATCCGCGGTGTCTGGTCGCGTCCCCGTACCAAGGATAGCAGGCAGATCCCCCACCATTAAACTGCTATTTTTGACACTTCCCTCGGTGTTTCCAAGACAATCCGTGTTTCGCGTAGTGGATGATACACGCCTGGTGCACTGAGCGGCGAGCCGCGTTTGTAACTGGTTAGGAACAAATCAGTTTAAAAACTCTGAGAGCAGACTCATAAAGGCACTGCCGGCAAAGCAAAGCGCCTTTCTCGTTGTTTCCCTAGCCCAGTGTGCGTCGGAAAAAAACACAAGTAGCCTGTACTGGATATTCACTCCCTTAATAGTTCCAAGTCTAAAAATGTGGTAGTGCAAATATAACTTAGGAACTACAGAGTTTGCTACGCTTAATTCAACCGTTAACACAAAGATCAGCCAATATGTGTTACAAAAGAGAACGGCTGTTTCGTAATTCCCACGTCAACAACAGTTTTGCATCACTCCGGTAATTTCCGCAATTGTGTTGCTCTACATCTAAGTCATACTCCGCAAGCCACCTATTAGTTTGTGGCGGAGGGTACTTTTTGAACTACTAACTGAGCCCTCCAACCCTGTTCCACCCGCGAATAGGGCTTAGAAAAAATGGTTGTCGATATTGGCTCTAATTTCTCGATTTTTTTCCTCATTGTCATTCCGGAAGACGTTTGTAATATGTTTTACGACTCTTGCCGGAAAGAGCTCTCTCGAAATTTCAATAGTAAATCTCTCAGTGATGCACAACGATTCTCTTGTAACGTCTGCCAATGGAGTTTTTTGAGCATCTCCGTAACGCTCTCGTGCCGACTACACTATCCCGTGACGAAACGCGCCGATCATCGTTGGATCTTCTCTCTCTCTTCTATCAGTCCCATCTGGTAGAATTCCATACAGATGAACAAGCGCTAATAAGCCACTTCCCCGTGCATGAGTTGCATTTGCTTAAGCTTCGTCTTATGAATCTGAATCTGGCATCTGCTTTTCCTACTACTTGTTTTATAAGGTCATTCCGCTTAAGGGCACTCCGTATAGTTTTTTCTAGATATTTTACAGCGAATACTGTTTTTAGCGGTTTGTCATCAGTATTGTAGCTATAAAGTAGTGGATTTATTTTCCTTTGTATGCGCAGTACTTTACATTGAGTTACGTTCATGATCAACTGCCAGAGCCTGCACTATTCATCAGGTCTCTGCAGGTCGTTCTGCAGATTCTTACTATCTTCTGGGGTTGCTGCTTTGGTGTAGACAATTGCATCATCTGCGAATAGCCTTAAAGAGTATCCCATGTTTTCTACTAGATAATTTATACATATTGTAAACCGCAACTGTCCTATCTCACTTCCCTGTGGTACTCTGGATATTACTTATACCTCTGTCGATTTTGTTCCGTTAAGAGGGACGTGTTCAGTTCTGTCTGTAAGGAAGTCTTGAATCCAGTCACAAATCTACTCCGATACCCGATTTTTTTTCACTAAATGGCAGTGCCTTCCTGAAGTCAAGGAACACGGCATCAACCTGAGCGCCATTGTCTACGGCACTATGGATCTCATGGAGGAACAGAGCGAGCTGTGTTTTGCAGGATCTCTGAGTGCGGAATCCATGTTGATTTTTATAGAGGCGGATTTTCCTCCAAGAACGTCATAATTCATGAGCATAAAACATGTTCCATAATCGAACAACAGATTGGCGTCAAACGATATAGACCTCTAATTGTGTGCATCTGTCCTACGGTCCTTCTTAAAAACGCGAATGACCTGCGCTTTCTTCCTGTCACTAGGCACCCTTCGTTGGTCAAACGATTACTGCTAGAAGGGGAGCAAGTTCTTTCGCATAGTCTTTGTAGAATCTTATAGGTATCTAACAGGTATCTCATCTGGTCCTGATGCCTTTACACTACTATGCGACTGTAGTTGTTTTTCTATTTCGCGATCGGTTATCTCAATATTTGCCATTTTCACGTTTGTACGAAGACTGAAAGGAGGAACCGTATTTTGATCTTCCGCGATGAAAGCTGAGAGCTGCCAAAGTGTTACAGATATTACCGTTCTGTTAGAGACTTACATCTGGGGGACTAACGACAAGCTGTACTGCTGGCAAGACAAAAACTAAAATAAAAGTTTGAATAGTGTCATTTGAGCCAAGTGACTCAAAGAAAAGGAAAGATACTTTTGGCTCTTGGAGAAGTTCGATATGGAATGTCTGAAGACTGAAGAAAGCAGGAATCTCAGAACTCCTTTATCACCATCCCAGAAGATGAAATGCTTGTCTAGAGACCAATGACAGATCAAGCAGCCCACAAGACGCTATCTGAAGAAGGAAACATTCGAGAAAAAGGCTAACTCGGTCTTGAAATTACAAGAAAAAGAAGAAGAAAAAGAAGAAGAAGAAGAAGAAGAAGAAGAAGAAGGTCTTACGGAGCAGGAAGGGAAAGCTTTAATGGGTTTGTATTAGAAGATATTTTTAATAAATTTTGAAATCCATTTTCCCATAACTTTGTTTTCCTAAGTTGAATGCTTACTTTCTTATCCTAAATATTATCCAGTTAATTTTTTGCAGGAAGTAATCTTGAGTCATTCGCATACTTTTATGCATTAACATTACCGAAAATGTAGTTTACGTACTTTATTATCACTTTTATGGATCGATAATTAAAGAAAAATTAAGTTTGAAAGTTGAAAAAATACTGAATGTAAATTCATAACATTTCTCATGAAATGAATGCATAGAATTTCTGAGCAATGTCTTCTGACTGAAACTAAAAATCTGGAATGTGAAAATTGAGGTGTAAGGATGAAAATTTGGTTTTTAATAATATCGTAAGAATCGTATTAAAACTGAAAATTCGAACACCAGTGAAATTTTGGACTTCAAATATCGGGTGTTGCTACATCCTTATGCAATAGACATGATTTTAAAATAATCCTGAAATCGGCAAAGTAAAAAGATAAGCTTTTGGATGGAGTGGCTCCTTAAGAGCATTACCTGCGAAAGACATTGTTTCGAGTTTTCGAGCCCTGATCCGTATACGATTTTGTCAGGAAATGTGACAAAGGCTGAGTATCTTCTACAGCTGTTGCGTGCAGTTTGTTAAGCATTCAAGTGCGGGAAGCATCAGTCATCTGACACCTGAAATTTACCACAGAAATAACGAGAGGAGTGTTGCAGTTAGTACCATGGTCAGTGGAGATGGAGCAACAGTTCTGATTGGGCAAGTATAGACTTTCTTGAAGGAACCAGACAGATTCATCTTAATGGTTTACAGTCACCACTCAGTACTTATTCTGATGAGCCAAAACAATGTGACCACGGTGTACAACGAGGCTGAATGCCGTCTGCGTGCACGTAACGTCCTACGAAAAATATATGACAGAATGAAGTTAATGGGAAATCTTTCTAGAACCGATACGGACCGCAACTGGTGAAACCCACTGCCTTAAGCGACTTTGATAAAGGATAGATTATTATGAGACGGCGCCTGGGAACGCGAATCTCGGTGACGACGAAGCTGGTCGGTTGTTCGCCTGCTACTGTCGTGAGCATCTACGGAAAGCAGCTGAAGGGCGGTGAAACGATCAGAATACGACGGAGTGATGGACGTCCGCGCATTATCACAGAAAGTGGCTGTGGGAGGCGTGTCGTATGTGTAAAGCAGGATAGACAGATCTCACGACAGAGGAAGTGCTGATCCAGGTACAAGTACTTCGGAGCACACAGCATATTGCTGCACACAGTGCTCAGTAGTAGAAGACCCCTAAGTGTTTCTACACCATGCGATCAAAAGTATCCGGATACCTGGCTGAAAATCACTTAAAAGTTCGTGGCGCCCTCCATCGGTAATGCTGGAATTCAGTAGGGGTTTGGCCTACCCTTAACCTGATGACAGCTTCCACTCTGGAGCACATACGTTCACTCAGGTGCTGGAAGGTGTCTTGGGGAATGGCAGCCTATTCTTCGCGGAGTGCTGCACTGAGGAGAGGTATTGATGTCAGTCGGTGAGGCCTGGCACAAAGTCGGCGTCCCAAAACATCCCAAAGGTGTACTATAGGATTCAAGTCAGGACTCTCTGTGGGCCAGTCCATTACAGGGATGTTAGTATCGTGTAACCACTCCGTCACAGGCCATGCATTATGAACAGGTGCTCGATCGTGTCGAAAGATGCAATCACCATTCCCGAATTGCTCTTCAACAGTGGGAAGCAAGAAGGTGCTTAAAAAATCAGTGTAGGCCTGTGCTGTGACAGTGCCACGCAAAACAACAAGGAGTGCAAGCCCCTTCCATGAAAAGCACGACCACACCATAACACCACAGCCTCCGAATTTTACTGTTGGCACTACACACACTGCCAGATGACGTACACCGGCCATACCCACACCATGCCATCGGATCGACATATTGTGTACCGTGATTCGTCACTCCACATAACGTTTTTCCACTGTTCAATCGTCCAATGTTTACGCTCCTTACACCAAGCGAGGCGTCGTTTGGCATTTACCGGCATGATGTGTGGCTTATGAGCAGTGCTAGACCACGAAATCCAAGTTTTCTCACCTCCCGCCTAAATGTCATAGTACTTGCAGTGCATACTGATGCAGTTTGAAATTCCTGTCTGATGGTCCTGATAGATATCTGTCTATTACACACTACGACCCTCTTCAACCATTGGCGGTCTTGTCATTCTACCGACGAGGTCGGCCTGTACGCATTGGGAGTTTACGTGTCCCTTCGCATTTCCACTTCACTGTCAAATCAGAAACAGTGGACCTAGGAATGTTTAGGAGTGTGGAAATCTCGCGTGCAACGTATGACACAAGTGACACCCAATCACCTGACCATGTTCGAAGTCCGCGATTTCTGCGGGGCGCCCCATTCTGCTCTCTCACAATGTCTAATGATGACTGAGGTCGCTGATATGGAGTACCTGGCAATAGGTGGCAGCAAAATGTACCTAATATGAAAAAAGTATGTTGTCAGGGGTGTCCGGATACTTTTGATCAGATAGAGTATGTTGATTCAACGACGAAATCAACTGCGACTGCAGTGGGCGTGCTATTTTCGAGGTGGACCGTCGACTGATGGCAACTTGCCACCTGGTTGGTTACGCAGCGTTGATACTCGTATCCAGATATGCCATCATCCAAGCGAATAACCGCTTGAAAAATTCACCGCGCCACAGAAACTGGCTGGTGGGGACAATGCACTCACCTGTCCTTCAGTGGTGCATGTGGTTGTATCGAAGAGACCATAGCAGTTATGGACTAGTGGACATTCTTGGGGAGCACCCGTGTCCCATCATGAGTGATGTCCTCCTTGACGCGGATAGCAACTTCTAGCACAAAGGTCATCAAACTGCGGCCCGCGAGCCGCATTTGTACTGAATCAAATGTTCGTGTGACCCACGGTTCTCAGGCATATATTATAACGACATGCATCTAGCATGGTGGTCCTCAATCTAGGGTAATTACTCCCTAAGGGGTAAAATGAAATTTTCCAAGGGCAAAAATCTAAACGATTCGGTTCTGTTTCAGTCACGAAACTAAATTATTTTCAAACGATCATCAATATCGTCATAACTTTGCAAGTCTCTTCTTCTTCTTCTTCTTCTTCTTCTTCTTCTGCTGCTAATCCTTTAATGGATGTTGCCGACCACATGTTGCATCATTCTTTTGTGAACCGCAGTATGCAATAGCTGGTCTGCACTTAGTCATCCTGTCCACTGCTTTATATTGTCCAACCAGGATGTTCTTCTTCACCCTTGTCTTCTTTTTCCTCCAGTCTTCCCTTCTATTATTAACTGCAGAAGCATATACTTGGTGTTCCGTACTATAGGTATGCAGTTTTTCTTCTTTATACCACTGTCAACATTTCTCGCTGCTTGTTCATTCATCCCAGTTCAAATGACTAAGCACTGTGGGACTTAACATATAACGTCATCAGTACCCTAGACTTAGAACTACTTAAACCTAACTAACCTAAGGAAATCACACACATCCATGCCCAAGGCAGGATTCGAACCTGCTACTGTAGCAGCAGCGCGGTTCCAGACTGAAGCGCCCACAACCGCTCGACCTCAGCGGCCGGCTTCGTTCCAGTACTTCGGTGTTGGTTATTCTTGCAGTCCATGGTATTTTAAGCATTCTCCCATAATTCCACATTTAAAGGCCTCTAACTACTTCGTTGTCGTAACATTTAGTGTTCATCCTTCAGAGCCTTATAGAAGCACGGACCAGATGCAGCATTTTACAAATCTGACTCTAAGGTTTAGGTCTAGGTCTGTGCTTGTAAGGATAAGCTTAAATTTTATGAACGCCTTTCAGTCGTTCTCTATGCGACATTTTATTTCCAAGTCTGTTCGCCAGTCTTCACAAAGCCAAGTTCCGGGGTTTTTCAACTTGTTGACTCTTTGTATTACAGACCCCTGAAATCCCAATACTCTAATACTGGTTAAATAAGTTATCAATAATTACTTTTTCTCAAATAGTAGCATTAATGCGGTGGGGGTTATAGGTTCCTCACATAGTTGGCTGGCTCTGAGCACTGTGCGACTTAACTTCTGAGGTCATCAGTTGCCTAGAACTTAGAACTAACTAAACCTAAGTAACCTAAGGAACCTAAGGACATACACACACATCCATGCCCGAGGCAGGATTCGAACCTGCGACCGTAGCGGTCGCTCGGCTCCAGACTGTAGCGCCTAGAACCGCTCGGCCACTCCGGCCGGCCCTCACATAGTTCACCCACTACACACACATGTCGTGCTTCGTCCCACACATCGCTGATGATAAAAGTGAGACATATATGTAACAAATACTAAATACCTCAAGGAAGTGTCTTGTCGAAGTCGCAGATAGTACCTACAGTAGTCCACAAATTCTTCGAAATAGAGAGATGAATTAGTTGACAGCGCAACACAGTACTAACTTCATAAGGGCTATTATAGTATTGTACACAGTTTTATTATTATTATTATTATTATTATTATTAGAGTGGTTAGACACAAAGCACTAACAGCCTGACGTCAAATTTTTGCTAGTTCAGAAGTAAGGAGTGCAGCAATGAAGTGATTTACGAACTGTAAGTATAGTACCCACACCTGAACATGTCTCATTGGAAATGGGGTTGCAGTGTGCAGGTCAAGCACGGAATAATGCAGGGGAGGAATGTTTTGTATGAAGTGTGTATCCTCGCCGTGGATAGTTAGCTTTCATTTATGAGAAACGCTTGTGGGTAGCACTTGCGATGCATCACGAATTCCTTCGTTATTCATTCTCACACATACTAAGTAAATATCATTCATCTTTCATTTTAAAAATAAAAATGTTCCAAGAAAAGTCTTTCACTCCATCGTTTAGTTAGGTGCTAAAGGTGGTGATGATGTGGGGGAGGGGACGGGCAGCAGATGTCAGGAGGTGGGGCGGGGGCGTAGGTACTAGATAATGTTGTCTGATCGCACTCAGAAGTAATCGTCTAAGAAAGGTTGGGAACCGCACTATCGACTAACAGCCAAATCCACAAAAAGAAGTTATCGTTAAGACCTCCCTAACAGTGTAGTTTTCTTGCTCAGTCACAAACAAAAATGCTTACAGAGACAGTAATATTTAGAGATGTGCTTCATTTTAACTGTCCGTGGTGAATTCGCGCGTGACCTAAGTGCAGTAGGCCGTTTGTCTCAGTGGCAGAGGAGTAATTAGCGCGGCCTATGCGGAACAAGGGGATGTTAGAAGGGATATGTTTTTATTGAAACTTCCTGGCAGATTAAAACTGTGTGCCGGACCGAGAGTGCAACTGGGGACCATTGCCTTTCGCGGGCAAGTGCTCTACTATCTGAGCTACCCAAGCAGGACTCACGCCCCGTCGTCTTAATCTGCCAGGAAGTTTCACACAAGCGCACACTCTGCTGCAGAGCGAAAATTTCATTCTGGAAACATCTCCCAGGCTGTGGCTAATCCCTGTCTCAGCAATATCCTTTCTTTCAGGAGTGCTAGTTGTGCAAGGTTTGCAGGAGAGCTTCTGTAAAGTTTGGAAGGTAGGAGACGGGGTACTGGCAGAACTAAAAGCTGTGAGGACGGGCCGTGAGTCGTGCTTGGGTAGCTCAGATGGTAGAGCAACCGGCATGGTATCTCAGCGTGTTCGGTCAGAGGGTTACCTGCCCTCTGTAATAAAAAAAAACTGAGTTAATGGATCAACAACGAACTAAAACGGGTATAGGCAAAGGTCCCCAGTTCGAGTCTCGGTCGGGCACAAAGTTTTAATCTGCCAGGAAGTTTCATATCAGCGCACACTCCGCTGCAGAGTGAAAATCTCATTCTGGAATGTTGTTATTGTTTTTATTGTTTGCCTTTGAGTGCTGACAACATAGGGGCATGCACAACTGGTACCGATCGGTTAACATGGGAGTAACATGAATTCGTGAAACGCATTATAGAGATGGTAATGAGGTACTTTATTTTAGCAAGGACCATTAAATTAATTAAGGCTCTTCTAATACAACCCAATGTATAAATGAAAAATAAACGTTCATAATTGTGTCTCGTATTCATAATGCTTTTAAATATAAGTACAATTACTGTAACTAATCAATTAATCATTCACTCACACATAAAACACAGTGTCACAGCTTTAGTGTCGCAGAAGGAGGCAGTATTCCGAAACAAAACACACAAGCTGATCCGAATGGTGCTGGCTTTTAACAATCAGTAACTGGGGTGCGGTGGCCAGTCTATCGTTCCCCCGCTGTAGCTAGCCTAATAGGGACTTATACTAATCTATGTAGGTTACCAATTAACAATAGCTTCGTTACACAAGCGGCCAGATGTGCCGCCCCACAATGTCACTATTGGCTCTTGAGCAAAAAAGTTTGACGATCACTGTTCTAGAAGGATAACTGCCATAACGGTGCTATAATGGTTTAGGAGCATGGTAGTGAACTCAGGTTCATGTCTTAGACATCAGATTCGCCATATCTGAACCCGATGGAACACATCTGGAGCGAAATCGGGCTCCAGCTCTCACCGCCATAAATCTCCAACGCTTAATTTACGGGAATTGCTTGACCAGTGCATAGAGATCTCATGCTACATACTTCCATAAACCTGTCAAAAACTTGTCAAATCTATTTCACACGGAATCACTGTTGTATTGAGTTTCAAAAGTAAACCAACATTTTATTAAACAGATGGCCACAATAATTTGGCTCGAAGGTGTACATCAGAATAGTGTGACTGGAATACATACCAGTGTCATATGCAAATGGTTCACATTTACGGTGGTAGAAAATAGGTGGAGAGTGCCGCGTACACAAACGATCGGGCAATTACGTTGCATTTTTCTCTGAAATGCAAACGGTGCGTCTCCTGTCACCAATAATTTCTTAAAATTTTCTTGATGATTGGGCCTGCAATCAAATATATGTCTTGGAGGGACATTGTAACTAAGGATCCAGTATCACGGCTTACAACATTTATTGATTATTATGACACCTCTTTCGGAAGACTTGCATTTGCAAGCACCTGCGTGTGCAAACTTTCAGAATTACGATTTGCTATAGTTCTGTAGGAACTCTGCGCTTAATTTTTTATAAGTGAAGAATTTCATGAGTTACTGAGTTACAACTGAAACCACAGTCATATTTTCATCATCACGAATTACACAATCAACAATGTAATCAAATTTTTAAATTTTATTACGTAAATATGAGGGAGACTTACGTCTAAGTTGTCCTGACGTATATATAACATATGGTAAAAGAGCAGTTTCACGTCGATTTTGTCCTGTTTTATACAGTGTGGCGTAATATTTTGGTATAGTATTGTAGATATTTCGTGTAATTTTTTGACAGTTTCTAAACATTCATGGTGGTGTCTGTTTGTTCTATACCGTTTCTCCCTACCACTTTCGCGCAACGACGCTCTGAGCGTGTTTTTTAGGGAATTGACTAGTTTGAACATGGGACCTGTTGCTGGTAAGGAGACGCCAGACCACATATGACATGTAGAATTCAGAAGAGTTCAGTGAGACTAGCGATGATATAACCAAATACTTAATGATTTCAGCTTCAGCTCCACTGCACTCCCTGTAAAAGAATCTTAATACTAACTAAATTTAGTGGCAAGGGTTCAAGGCTTTCCTATTTTTAGTTAGCTGGTAAAATAACGTCGAAAAAGCAGTTAAGTTTACCACTGGAAATTTTATTCTACTTACAAAACATCGTTTATAAATTGCAGTATTGATAAAAGGAAATGTTTTAATACAGGATGGTAAAAACCAACTTCGTTCAACAAAAATGTAAACGAATATTCCCTGAATGGGTTTCCAAGTTCTACAATCGATCGAAGGATGACCTATGCCATTTCACATCTATAATCTAGTTTTAATTTAAGTTTCACAAAAGAGAAAACTAACAAAAGGGTCTACAGTGATCCTCAATTATCTTTAATTACTTATCTAACTTGTCGTAAATTACAGTGGCTGATGTGGCTTCTCAATAACTATATAAAAGAAAAATCATCGTGTTTCAGATCTGTTCTTCAAGTGGCAAATGTGAACACCATGAGTTTTAATTAACGATCGACACTAGTATTACGCGAAAAGGGGGTGTAACAGATGAGACTTCTGCAGTTCTGAGTGAAGCCTTATGTGCTCAAAAATGCGGCATCACGTGCGTTCTTTACCTTGTCGGTGTTTAGGCAGCGTAAGGGCAGCGGCGGGCAGCACAGCTCCGCTCACCTCGCCATCTAGGAAGCAACTCTTTTCTAACTTCTCCTTACTACAATTTACCGAAGTTGGTTTAAAAAACCATCTTGCTGTGTTTTCATCTGACCAATCAGGGTCTCAATGTTAACCTTAAGCTCCGCCTACAAAAATTCTGTCTATCCAATGAGAAACGTTTCGTGGTGGGGCAATGTTTTTAAAGTTTGCAACGTAACAGAGACGCTAAAAAGTCTCACGCTAAAACCTGCAGCTGGTGTGGTCCTTTTAGCGTTATCGTAAGATCTATACTGTTCTTCTGGAGGGCTCTATCTTTTAACATGGGCTGGGAGTGATCCTTGACGTACCTGAGACGCGAAAAAGCCTCACGCTAAAACGTGCGGGTTGTATAGTCGTACAGGTAGGCTTGCGGCGTGGGTGCCCAGCCCCTCCCTTATCTAGCTTAACACGGTTCTGCTCTCGGCTTCTGTCCTCGTTTCTCCCCTCGGAACTGCGTCTGCCTCACGGTGGGAAGGTACGACATGCATTTAGCCATTCTTGTTAGTCTGTGGTATTCCATTTGCTCACTCATTACACATATTACTTTGGTTAATTTAATGTCACGATTTATTCAGAGCTACGTGACATACTACTGGATTTGCTTATCATGTCAGGGTTTTCATGGAAGGTGTTGGATTTGCCTGACACCTTACAAGTTCACACCATAGATGTGTTTTATTTACATAGTAACAGATTATAGTCAGAGATGATTATGTCTTTAGGTATCTCATGTATGTGTATCCTATCTTCGGTTCTTCACTTGTGTCAACGTTGCTCCGGCGTATAATGACCTATAATGAATTTCAAGAAATTTCGCAGTCACGTTGATTTTACACTGTAAGGTTTCATACAGCAGAGCGCAACATTTTAGTGTAAAATTGTAAAATATTGAGCGTAATTTATGACAGTTGACACCACAGATACTTTGAATCTGTGTAAGAACAGACTTTGGTCAGAAATGACGATGCCTTTAGGCGCCTCTGGCATATGTATCCATTTTTTCGCTCTCAACCTTTATCGATAATTTTTGTGTTTGAAATCGGTATTTTAGAATTCCACCTGAAATATAAGGTAATACTCACCAGATACAGTCCCACCAGATGTTATATATATGCCAGAACAACGTAGACGTAAGTCCCCGTCTTACTTACATAGTTTAGAAATAAAATTAAAAAACTTAATTACAACGTAGTTGTTTGTGTAATTCGTGATAAAGAACATTATGACTGCAGTTTCAATCATACCTCAATAACTCTCGAAATTCTTTACTTATGAAAAATAAAGTCTAAAATTCCGTAGAACTAAAGCACATTGTAATTGTCAAACTTTGTGTATGCAAGTACTTGAAAATTAAAATATCCCGAAACAGCAGTCGTAATAATCGATTAATGTTTTAAGCAGTGATACTGGAACCTTACTTCAGATTATTTAAAAATTTACTGAAACCTATTCATCCCTAGAATAAAGTTTTAGCTCAGTTTAGCGTTCAACATTTCCTGCAAAGCAGCGTCTTTCACTTTCTTTTCCTTGCCCGCACGTTGCTACGTTTTGCAACATAATCAACTCTATAGAGGGAGATGAAGACAACAGTACGTATCGGCACAGGACATGTAACATAGGTGGTGACCTGGACAACATAGCCTCCCTGACTAGTGGCGCTAGTGTATACAATGTCGAGCTTTCCAGCGTGATCCCTGTGAGGTGGATTAATGTGGGATTAGAAATGAGGAACCGGTGCGTGTTGCTATTGTACCAGTCTTGACTATCGACTGATGTGGTTTCATGACGCGAAATCTACACGGAAACATGACTGGAAAGGCAATAGTAGCACAGTTGATTAATGAAAATATAGGAAGTGGATCTATGGCCAAGTGTGATCAAATACTTGCTATCATAGGTAGAAGTAGTCTTTTTGCGATAAATTCAGATGATAGGTTCCCCTGCCAAAAACGTCTCTCTATCAATTAAAGAAATCGGGGTAAGCTCTCACAGGATAAGATCTGACAATGGAATACTTACTAGAAGTCAGATAGAAAAATAAACCACTGGACAAGAAACCTAGTACTTTATACAGACTTCATAAAAACAAGGTATCAATAAAAAGTCGAATACAGCAGCCTGAAATTGAGGTCGAGTCTTTGAAGTTCGGTTTGTGTCATTGAGTGCTAATGTAGGAAACAGAAGTCCAAAGTATTGTATTACCATCGCATAAAGGTACAGACGCTTACTGTAGGACTGCCTCAAGAGGCGAAGGAACATCCACTTTGATGTCTCAGCTACTGAGTGAAATGGACTTGACATTAAGCAGAAATTAATAATTCTTTGTGTGTATTTATCACCCAGTGGTAGCATGGATATTTTTTAATGAATTAAATTTTAGGTAAAGCCTCAGCTACAAAGCTTGACATAAAGTAAATAAACTTAAAAAAGACAAATAGAACTATCTGCATCTTCATAATCCTTTACCGTTTTATCACGTCCCTGTTGTTCAACAATGTAACAAGCGCAACTGCAGCAATAGCCTCAGTAGTGGACAATGTAGCAAAAATATGGACAGCGAAAAGTGTGATGCAGCTGTAAACACTCTTAGATTCTCAGTCCATTTCTGCAAAATAAAAACATTGAAATTATGTAAGGGAAAATCCTCGAAACTGTGGGCTACTAAAAACCTTTTCCATGAGTCAATACAAGATATTTCAAGAGAACTAAGGATTTTGGAAAGAAGTGCATAGAGAAATCAACAAAAATGTGAAATTCTCTAAGTTCAGAAAATTAAAGTGAACTTTGAAAACATATTTCCAAAAGTACTTATATCAGTGACAATGACTCACAAAAAAACTGGCTGTTCAACAGTAGATATTATAAGAACTTAAAGTAGCATTAGTTACAAAACCATTTGTAGAGTGGTTCTGACTTCTGCAGAACAGTCATTCAATGACCAGATAATCTACCATGCAGAAAATAAAAACGTACCAGTCTGGGATGTCGATAAACAGGAAACAGAGGGAGAGAAGGAAAAGCATAACAGCATACAGATAAGGAGGGGGAATTAATTCCTAAATGATACACTTCTACTGCATTGTGATGACTGAGTGTTGTGTGATGTCCTTAGGTTAGTTAGCTTTAAGTAGTTCTAAGTTCTAGGGTACTGATGACCATAGATGTTAAGTCCCATAGTGCTCAGAGCCATTTGAACCATCTACATCTACTCCCATACTATTAGAATCAGCATTTTTCTAGTAACACAGAGAAATTATAGTGGAACTTCCAAAAACACAATATAAAATCTGTAAATAATGTTGTTATTACGAACCATAGGGTATGATGCCAGTAAAACTGTACAGAACGTAAAGTACAAGAAGTTACCATTACTAGATGAAGTGCCAACCTGTGTACTGAAATAATGCATATGGAGCATACACCACCCTCCACAAACACATATGTCATTCGCAACAGAGAAATCTCCAAGATATTAAAACAGGCGTGAGTTGTGCCTCTGATAAAGGAAAATAAGGAAGGACGCATAAGTAATCCTCACGCCCACTCTAAATAAAAAAACACATAATCAATTGTGCAAGACAAATTAATGAGTTATTTGGATAAACATAACGGGTAACTAAAAATTTTCCTTTTGAGGGCGATGCTGCAGCATATGTGCAATGCAGTGCAACTCCGATGGAGCCATATAAGCATCAACATGTAGGCGAGGGATTAGTGTGGCATTTGTGTCTTTCCGACATGCATGCGGAAAGTGTGGAAATGTGAGCTATGCCGACATTATTTACAAATGCATCCACATGGGATGAACATGCTGTTATTCTTTTCTTGGCTGCTGATAGATAAGAACCGGAGACACAGAGAGGACAAGTTACCCTCTCACCTATTTTTCGTAGACAGAAAAGTTTTAAACATTTTGTTACAATCTTACGCACCTTAAGCGAGACTCGAGAAAGTTAACAGCGTGAGCAGACGTTGATGGAGCCTGGCAGGGCGCTAAAAGCATGAGGTACTTATTACAGTTCTTAGCTCGCAGGAAAGGCATGTTGGAAGTTTAAAGCAACTGACGGCGAGCCCATCGCTCAGTAAATCTTGCCGGATAGGCCCACAGTCATACAGGGCAGACAGAACAGCCCCTAGTGAAGACAGGTAACCAACAGAACAATGTCGAGCTACCTGCTGCGATGCCAGCGGAAGGCTGGGCTGGGGGCGACAGACAGGAGGAATGCGTCTACACAGTGGAGTCGTAAACCAGGCATTGTGTGCAGAGCCATGCTTAATAAACATTCACAAGTTTTTGTGTGCGCCAATACGAGGTGCATTCAAGTTCTAAGGCCTCCAATTATTTTTTTTCTAATTAACTACTCACCCAATGAAACTGGCTTTACTTCTCGACGTAATCGTCCTGAAGAGGTACACATTTATCACAACGCTGATGCCATGATTCCATGGCAGCGGCGAAGGCTTCTTTAGGAGTCTGTTTTGACCACTGGAAAATCGCTGAGGCAATAGCAGCACGGCTGGTGAATGTGCGGCCACGGAGAGTGTCTTTCATTGTTGGAAAAAGCCAAAAGTCACTAGGAGCCACGTCAGGTGAGTAGGGAGCATGAGGAATCACTTCAATGTTGTTATCACGAAGAAACTGTTGCATAACGTTAGCTCGATGTGCGGGTGCGTTGTCTTGGTGAAACAGCACACGCACAGCCCTTCCCAGACGTTTTTGTTGCAGTGCAGGAAGGAATTTGTTCTTCAAAACATTTTCGTAGGATGCACCTGTTACCGTAGTGCCCTTTGGAATGCAATGGGTAAGGATTACGCCCTCGCTGTCCCAGAACATGGACACCATTTTTTCAGCACTGGCGGTTACTCGAAATTTTTTTGGTGGCGGTGAATCTGTGTGCTTCCATTGAGCTGACTGGCGCTTTGTTTCTGGATTGAAAAATGGCATCCACCTCTCAACCATTGTCACAACCGACGAAAGGAAAGTCCCATTCATGGTGTCGTTGAGCGTCAACATTGCTTGGCAACATGCCACACGGGCAGCCATGTGATCGTCCGTCAGCATTCGTGGCACCCACCTAGATGACACTTTTCGCATTTTCAGGTCGTCATGCAGGATTGTGTGCAGAGAACCCACAGAACTGCCAACTCTAGAGGCGATCTGTTCAACAGTTATTCGGCGATCCCCCAAAACAATTCTCTCCACTTTCTCGATCGTGTCGTCAGACCGGCTTTTGCGAGCCCGAGGTTGTTTTGGTTTCTTGTCACACGATGTTCTGCCTTCATTAAACTGTCGCACCCACGAACGCACTTTCGACACATCCGTAACTCCATCACCGCATGTCTCTTTCAACTATCGACGAATTTCAATTGGTTTCACACCACGCAAATTCAGAAAACGAATGATTGCACGCTGTTCAAGTAAGGAAAACGTCGCCATTTTAAGTATTTAAAACAGTTCTCATTCTCGCCGCTGGCGGTAAAATTCCATCTGCCGTACGGTGCTACCATCTCTGGGACGTATTGACAATGAACGCGGCCTCATTTTAAAACAATGCGCATGTTTCTATCTCTTTCCAGTCCGGAGAAAAAAATTGGAGGCCTTAGAACTTGAATGCACCTCGTACTGCAAATAGGCCTGTGACCCAATTCCACTGGTCGCCTCGGCTGCGGTTGTATAAGAATCTACGGCGTCTGAGAAATTCTTAGTGATAAAAATCTTTATTATTCATCATAGCTAGGACTCAAGCTCCAAGGCACAGGCGATTGAGATAAAGATCTTTGTATCTGTTCATTTCTTACCACGGGAAGCAATGCGACTTTGGAGAAAAACTTTGTCTCCCTCCGCGAAAACTTAAAGAAGCCAGTAATTGGCGGTTTCTTTTTTTTTTCAGACACTGAGGTTTCTTAACCCTTGCGCTGGTTAGACATGAGTTTGTGCTGTCGTGTAGGAGGGTAGGTTTAGCGGCTCTAAAGCTCTGTGATTGGCTCAAGACGGGGTGAAGGCGGTGCCGCACGGGCACTTTGCGGGAAAACGGACTTTTTTTTATCAAGAGTGGTGCGAAGCACAAAGCACTTGGGTTCTGGGCTTCTGCCTGGAAGCATCTTCTGGTCGAAGCTCTCGCATGTGTGGTTGGTGTTTGGGACCTGTCCTAAGACTGACTTCACTTGCGAGTAGTTAGACTGGGGAGCCTGTGGTGAAGTTCTTACTGTGCCTACAGTGTGACTTCAAATGTCTCAACTACTCATTTGCCAGGGGCACACTTATTCGTTTTTGGTTTACCAGTCTCGACGTTTGGTATCCTTGTACGCACTGTCGTATAAGTGAGCCAAATTGGTTCAAATGGCTCTGAGCACTATGGGACTTAACACCTATGGTCATCAGTCCCCTAGAACTTGAAACTACTTAAACCTAACTAACCTAAGGACATCACACAACACCCAGTCATCACGAGGCAGAGAAAATCCCTGACCCCGCCGGGAATCGATCCCGGGAACCCGGGCGTGGGAAGCGAGAACGCTACCACACGACCACGAGATGCGGGCGCCAAATTGGTACGACTAGCGAATGGGTATGTCACACACTGAAATCTTCCGTGATTCCAGGGCTCTGGTAGAGAGTGAATTGCAATCCGTCTGCCCGATCAGACGGTGAGATTTTTGCATTTCTTTCGTCGCCGCGGTAGATCCACAGGTGCCGCCGCCATGTTTCACCACCAATGTGCACTTCTCGCCAGCTGACATTTACACTGCCGCACGAAGCAAACAGGTTAATGTACTGCTGCTCTGGCCTTGTCAGTGCGTACAGATCTCAATCGCCACTTGCTCTCAGCTCAACCTATATTGAGAAACTTCTGTACATTATCAATCAAAGTCTGCTAAGCGTCAGATCAATTCAGATTGCATTATCCACATTTTTAGGGACAGAGCACTTGACTCGCTTCCGCTACGCAGGATCCTTGTCCATTGTTCCCTTAACCTAACTGTTAGTTGTTTACAGTATTAAATCAATAATTATAATTAATGTCTGTTTTTTCTTTTGTAAAATAAATGTTGTTAGTAAATTTTACTACGTTCTAAATCATTTTATATAGTCAGCACCATGGGTAAACTTCCAACATCCTTCGAAGAATGAATGTGTATGGGGCTCATGTCTGTTATAAACCACCGTTGTGGAATGGTGCGAAAAGGGATTCTGCTGCTTCATGATAGTTCACGTCCTCATATTGCAAATGCCGTAACATAGAAGCTACGCTCTCTCATGTGAAAGGTAGCCGAGCACCTGCTCTATAGTGCTGATCTCTCCCCCATGCGATTATCACGCCTTCGGTCCCTTAAACAAAAAAGACTTGCGTCAACGATTCGTGTCAGACAAGGATGTGCTTCTTCACGCATCAAGACATGTAGACATCAGGTGACACACCTTGTTATGTGTAACCATTGCAGAGGGTCTCCGTGTGTGAGCTGTGGCTGTTGCAGCTGATGCAAGTAACTAATTTGGAAAGTTGAGCTGTTGCTCACTGTGGTTTGAAAGTGGCCTTGGTCCTTTAATATTTCGTGTAATAATTGTAACTTATTTGTTTCTTATGTTCCAAGAATCTGCTTACTCTACTGCTTGATGTTCCTGCATCTGGTCTGTTACTGTGTTGATCAATACTTTTAATGGCCTTTTCTTCCCTTAATTATATTCTTATTTCTCTAAGGCAGTATTATTCATATAATGTTAATTATTCTTCTAATTTTAATACAGTTATTTTTCTTAAATGGTGCATTGTTGTTTTTTTTCAAATTTTTGTGCTTAAGGGGCCGAATACCCGTTGTACATAAATGTAATTTGTTTTTTGTTAAAGAAAAAAATTAATGTACAGTTTTATTCTTTTATCTTTATTTCACTATCCCTTTAAGTACATTTCCCACAAGGTAAGCGCAACAACCGACTCCACGATTTCAAACAACTGCCGTTACACGAACGAAGATCAGTTAATTCAGCTATAATTCAGAAATTGTGTAAAGCTAGGACAGTTACACGTTTTAGTAAGCTACTTACTGAGGTTCACAGTTGCGATATATGTGGCACAAGCAGCTGGCAACATCAAAATGCTCACACCTTTATGACGTATAGCCATACAGCAATAACGACAGACGCAGGACGCGCCGTAACGCCGTACACTGCCACCTTCAGTCAGCCCAGCTACAGAAAACGAACCTCAAAGTCTTCCCGATATGTGGCGCCGATGCTGCGGGGGGCTCGGCCGTGTGCTTCTGGACTTGGGCGTCACTGCTGTTTACAGCTGTCTTCACCGGCTCCACGGCTTCTGTTTACTGAGCTGTCGCCGCACAATCGGCCTTCGCCGTCTGGTCGTGTTCACTTTCTTCTCACACTCCGGCTTTATACTCCTTGGTGCAACGAGGAGTCAAGGAAACGAGAGATAACACCTTGATGGAGTGTTCTGGCTGACCAGTCTGTGAGAAAACGAGAACACGTCGCAGAGGAAGCAAATGAAATCCTCAAAAAAGTTTACAATTGGTCAAAGTGCAATAAAGTTACAGTGAACATAAGAAAAACAAATGCCATGGGCATCAGTTTAAAGAGATAAAATGACACTGTCAAATTATATATTGTGAAACATGTATATACCTCCTAACAAATACAAAATTTCTGGGAGTGAACATTAATAAAACTGTCAAATTGCAGGAACAGATTCCTAATTGGAAATGGAGAAAGAGAGGAGCTTATGAGCATGTGTCCGGTAATAGACAGTGTGTGTGTAACAGCAATAAATCGTCCCCAAAGACAATGCAGAGCTGCATCCTATCAGCGCCACAACAGGTGTTCGAAGTGGCGTCCATGGGATTGCAGGTGACAGGGATAGTAGCAGGATATGTACGAGGTGCAATAATAAAGGAATGAGACTGATGTGAAAAAAAATTTGCTTACCGTTTTAGTCAAGTTTAGTATTGTCCCCTTCAAAGTAGTTCCCTTCTGATTGCACACACTTTTTCCAGCGCTTCTGCCATTGATAGTGTTGTGGTTGGCAGGAGAGCCAACCGTATGGTTAAAGGAGGCCGAAATGCACGCGTCTCAGCTCACGCAGGCTGGCGTGAGGTCTGGAACATGTCAAGGGAAATAGAATTGAGAAAAAACGGACGTAGCTGGTGGAATACTTAACTTTAATCAGTTCATGGAGAACGTCGCTCTTTATGGTACATGATTCACAATATCAGTAGTACGGATACTGGCGCCTTGTTAGGTCGTAGCAAATAACGTAGCTGAAGGCTGTGCTAACTATCGTCTCGGCAAATTAGAGCTTAGAAGTCAGTGAACCATCGCTAGCAAAGTCGGTTGTACAACTGGGGCTGAGTACCAGGGAGTCTCTCTAGGCCTGCCGTGTGGCGGCGCTCGGTCTGCAATCACTGATAGTGGCGACACGCGGGTCCGACGTATACTACCGGACCGAGGCCGATTTAACGGCTACCACCTAGCAAGTGTGGTGTCTGGCGGTGACACCACATTCTTCCCCCGCAAATCGGCGTACGGTTGTGGCATAAGGCTATAAGGCTTCCGCCCGCCGTGGGGAGGACCGCATGTTGACGTATGCGACGAGGTGGGGAGCCGAACAACAGGCGAGGCTGTGTCACCCGCACCCTGCCATTCGGACCCCGGGGGGCTAGGAAACACCTGAAAACCTGCTCCAGGGTGCACGCCAACATGCGATGTATGCGCCCGTAGAGAGACAAGAGGGACCGAAGGGTCGACCTCCATCAGGCCGGGGCACCCGACGGGCGAAGATGACAAATGGTCCGGAGCGGGCAAGAGTTGCATGTCGGAGGACAACTGGTCAAGGGAAGCGATCGGCTGCACGTGACCCAGGGAAGCGCCCGGCGGTTTCAGCGACGCGACCACTGCGGGCGTCGCGGGCGGGAGAACAGGCGGCGGCGGCGGCGGCGGCGGCGGCGGTACGTCGCCACGGGGCAAAATGGAAGGCAGCGTGGGTAACACCTGGGGCTGAGGGGAGCCAGTAGATGGGTCCCCGGGGCGCTGACCGGACGGCACCGTCGCTGAAAGGAGACGGCGAGCGGTAGATCCTGTGCGACGACAGAGGCGCAGCTGATAGAGATGCCGACGCACCTCACCAGAGGCCCCCAAAACCAGATACATAGCGCGTTCAAGGCAGCGAAGAATGCGCCCTTCGAACCAACACCGTGAACCTCGATAGTGCCGATAGTAGACAACGTCGCCTGGAGCAAAAGCAGGCGTCTGCGGCTGCACAGGAACCTGAAGCGGCGGATGTAGCAAAGACATCAAGGTTCGATGATGACGACCGTGGAGCAACTCAGCCGGCGAGCGACCATCTCGGGGCTGAGAGCGATACGAGGACAAAAAGAGCAATAAGGCGTCCTCCCGAGAATGCGCCTCTTTCAACTTCAACATCTGTGACTTGAAAGTCCTTACCAATCGTTCAGCGGCACGGTTTGACTGTGGCGAAAACGGCGCGGACGTCAGATGTTGAATACCATTGGCCTTGCAGAATGACTAAAATTCTGCGGACAAGAATTGTGGGCCATTGTCGGAAACAATAGTCTGTGGAAGACCTTCAATGCAAAAGATAGCGGATAACGCTTGGATGGTGACAGATGACGTCGTGGAAGACATCCGGACAACAAAAGGAAAATTACTGAATGAATCTACCACAACCAACCATCGAGCATTCCAGAATGGACCAGCAAAATCGATGTGTAAGCCTTGCCAAGGGGAAGTGGCTTTTGGCCATGGAAAGAATTTCCGCGGTGGTGCTGACTGTTGTTCGGCACACACTATGCAAGAAGAGCACATATTCGTAATCGCGGCATCGATTCCGAACCAAGTACAGTGCTGACGAGCAAGTTGTTTCGTTCTCACTATACCCCAATGTCCTTGGTGGAGAAGCTGTAAGACAGAGGACTGTAACGAACGTGGGACCACGACCCTGGACTGATCGTTATCAGAACGCAACAGCAAAACACCACGTCGTACAAAAAGTCTCTCCTTGTGAGCAAAAAATCAGCGAACCAACGGGTCCCCGATCCGTGACTTTGACAAGGGCCATTGCGTAGCAACAAAACGCAGAACGGGAGCAAGGACAGGGTCGGCAGCTGTGGCTGTAGCTACACGACGAAAATCAATCGGAAACGATTGGACCACGTCATCGGTTTCCGCATCAATGATCATAGAAGCAAGTTCGGAGGAATCGAATGCCCTATCCTCAGCAACAGGCAAGCGGGACAACGCATCGGCGTTTCCGTGATTAGCACTGGACCGATACAAGATATCGTAGCGGTACTGCGAGAGGAAAATAGACCAGCGAATGAATTTCTGCGCTGTACGTGGAGGTACAAGCTTGGTCGGATGAAAAAGCGATGTCAAAGGTTTGTGGTCTGTGATTATGGTAAAGTGACGACCATACAAGAAATCATGAAACTTTGTAACACCAAATACGAGAGCCAATGCTTCTTTCTCGATTTGTGAATAATTTCTTTGCGCAGACGAGAGCAATTTGGACGCAAAGGCAATAGGGCGATCGTGCGACCCATCTTTGTGCGAAAGCACAGCACCGATCCCGAAATCCGATGCATCCACCATCAACAAAAGGGGCTTCTGGGTATCGAATGGCGTAAGGCAAGTATTGGAAAGCAACGCCGCTTTCAACTGGCGAAAGGCGCGTTCGCATTCCGTCGTCCAGACGAACGGAACACCCTTACGGCGTAAGCGATGAAGCGGAGCTGAAATGGAACAGGTATGCGCAATATATTTATGATAATAGTTGATTTTTCCCAGCACACTCTGTAGCTGCTTCAAATTCTGCGGCGAAGGCAAGTCGTGTATGGCACTAAGGTGCTTGGGACTGGGATGTATGCCTTGGGAATTGATTACATGTCCCAGGTATGGCAAGTCCCGAGCAAAAAACACACATTTGTCCTTTCGCAAGCGAAGACCATTTTGTCGCAAGACCTGAAATAATGTTCTGAGATTGGCCAAATGTTCTTCTTCCGTCTTTCCTGAGATCACAATATCGTCCTGATAATTTGCTGCAGTAGGGACCGACGCACAAACAGTTTGTAGATATTGCTGAAACAATGCAGGGGCGGATGCACACCCGAATGGCAGTCGTTTGAATCTATACAAACCAAGATGCGTGTTAACCACCAAAACGCGCTGGGATTCTTCGTCCACCGGTATTTGCAAGTACGCATCTGCTAGGTCCAACTTCGAAAAATATTTACCCGGCCCCAGTTCGTCAAAAAGATCTTCCGGGCGGGGTAAATGAAAAGTTGCAATCACTAGTTGTGGATTCACTGTTGCCTTGAAGTCCACACAAAGTCTGAATTTTCCGGAAGGTTTTGGAAAAATTACTAAGGGTGATGCCCAGAGAGAAGCCTGCACACGTTCAATTACACCTTGTGAGTCCAAATAGTGTAATGTTTTTGCGACCTCATCACGCAATGCGTGGGGAACATTGCGCGCTCTGAAAAATTTCGGTTGCGCGTTTACTTTCAGTTCCAAATGTGCTTTATAGTTCTTAGCGCAACCGAGGCCCGGTGCAAAAATGTCTGAAAATTCTTCACATAGACGAGAAACACTGTCTGAAGGCACCGTCTGGTTCACTGATAGGACCTGATTTACTATAGACAAGTTAAACAACTGAAATAAATCGAAACCAAACAAGTTCACTGCAGAAGAAGGACGAAGGACGTAAAATGACACTAGTTTTGTTTGTCCTTTGTATGTTGCCAGAAGGCTGCACTGTCCTAACACAGGGATATCTTGACCGGAGTAGCTATTTAGCGTAAAATTTGCGGCACTCAACGGAGGTATGCCCAGCATTTTGTAAGTGTCTTGATTGATCAGTGAAACTGCAGCTCCGGTATCGAGCTGGAAAGGTATCACTTTGCCGTTAATGGCCAAGTCCACAAAAAGTTTATTGTCCTGCTGACGACAAGAGCGACTGCCTCGTGCAACGTGAACTGACACTGGTGTATAAGCACTTGCGACTTGACGGGAGTTCCGGCGATGTCGACGCACACTATTTTTGGGACGAACACAGTCACTGTTAGAGAGAGAGTGGCACTGGGCGGAGTGGAATGAACTACATGAATTTCCATGGGCGAAGTTTCGCGAGCCTGAGTATCCTTGGTTCGATTCCGATTCCGGCGCGAAGCAAAGGGCCTGGATCGGTTTTGAGCTTCCGATCTGATCTTTATCTGGCAAACACTCTGAACATGTCCTTTTTTTATTACAATAAAAGCAAATAGCTTGGCGTGACGGGCAATTCTCACGCGAATGTCTAGTAGCACATCGCGGGCATGATTTGATCACTGCATTCGTGGGCTGGCGCGGCACACATGGCTGAGAGCCTGGCGGCAGCGGCGCGGCCAGGCGCGAGGGCTGTTTACTGCTCCGTGCAGCTCGCCCGGAGGGCCGGTTAACCTAACACACTGCTGGCGAAGTTTCAAATGATTCCTGAGCAAAGTCAAGTGTGTCCTGCCGATCCAATATGTCCACCACTTGTTGAAGGGAGGGATTTACTAGTTTCAAATTCTGAAACGTTCTGTGCAATTGCATCACGTACCATAATATCTGAATGAGGTAGTCCACATTGACACTCAAAAGCACAATCCCTAGTAAGGCCTTGCAAGGTTGCAACCCACTCCCGATTAGTCTGACCTGCCGTACGTTTTGTACGAAAGAAGGTATACCGTTTGGCAACTACATTGACTGATTCTTTGAAATATGCATCTAAGGCTGACAAAATTTCTTCGTAGGACAGAGCTGCTACTTCGCGTCGGGGAAATAATTTGACTATCACACGGTATGTATTCAAACCGACGGAAGACAACAGAAATGGCTGCCGCTCGTTACCTTGAATTCTGTAGGCGGCGAGATGGAATCCAAATTGGCGTGACCACTCCGTCCAGCTTTCCAGTGCAGCATTAAAAGGTCGAAAAGTTGGTGCAACAGCGTGTTGTGGCTGCGTTAGCGGTGAAGCGGCTGCTGCCGCATCGTTTTGCATCGCACGTTGACCCTGGACGAGCTGTCCAAGGGCATCCAGTAAGGCCTGCGTCTGCTGATTCTGTAAGCGATAAAATTCGGACAGTATATCTGGAGATTGTGGCGAAATCATTACACAACTAAATCTGGGCAATTTAGAAAAGAACGCGGTATTACCTCGTCGCCAATGTTGTGGTTGGCAGGAGAGCCAACCGTATGGTTAAAGGAGGCCGAAATGCACGCGTCTCAGCTCACGCAGGCTGGCGTGAGGTCTGGAACATGGCAAGGGAATTAGAATTGAGAAAAAACGGACGTAGCTGGTGGAATACTTAACTTTAATCAATTCATGGAGAACGTCGCTCTTTATGGTACATGATTCACAATATCAATAGTACGGATACTGGCGCCTTGTTAGGTCGTAGCAAATAACGTAGCTGAAGGCTATGCTAACTATCGTCTCGGCAAATTAGAGCTTAGAAGTCAGTGAACCATCACTAGCAAAGTCGGCTGTACAGCTGGGGCTGAGTGCTAGGAAGTCTCTCTAGACCTGCCGTGTGGCGGCGCTCGGTCTGCAATCACTGATAGTGGCGACACGCTGGTCCGACGTATACTACCGGACCGCGGCCGATTTAAAGGCTACTGCCTAGCAAGTGTGGTGTCTGCCGGTGACACCACAGATGGTAACATTTCTGGAACTCATCTTCTTTATCATTTTCGAAGACCCTCGTCACAGCTTTTTGAACATCTTGTGTTGCTTGAAAATGGTGTCCTTTGACCGCCGTTTTGACTCTTGGAAATAGAAAAATGTCTCATGGAGCGATATCTGGTGAATAACGTGGCTGTGGTAGTACTGAAATTTGTTTTGAGGTTTAAAATGTCTGTACTGACAGAGCAGTATGGGATGGCGCATTATTGTGATGCAGAATCCAATGTTGGCACGGACACGAAGAACTCTTTTACGAAGTCTTTCTAAAATTTCCTTGTAGTAACATTGGTCAACTGTTTGCCCAGGAGGCACCCACTCTTTATGAACAATTCCCTTGGAATCAAAGAAGCACACAAGTATGCATTTCACTTTTGACTTTGACATGCGAGGTTTTTTTTTTTTTTTTTTGTCTGGGTGATCCCTTTGAGCACCATTACGAACTTTGGCGTTTTGTCTGTGGATTGTAATGAAAAAGCCAACTTTCATCACCAGTGATAACACGGCTCAACAATTCTGGATTGATTTCCGTTTGCTATAATAGATCGGCTGCCACATTTTTCCGTATTTCTCACTGTTGCAGTGTGAGATTTTTTGGGACAGTTTTTGAACCAATCTTTCTCATACCAAGATCTTCATTTATTATTAGACGAACTGTTTCTCGACTGATGTTCAGTTCTTGTGCAATCATTTTCAGGGATAATCTTCGATGAGATCGTAAGAGTTCATGCACCATGGACAAGTTGACATCCGTCCGTGAGGTTGATGGTCGTCCACTGCACCCAATGCGGTCTTCAACATTCGTTCTGCCTTTACTAAACATTTCATGCGAACGAGAAAATTGAGCTCTTGACATAACCTTCTCTCCAAAAGCCTTCTGAATCGTACCGTAAATTGTCGTCGCGTTTTCAGCCAATTTAACGCAAAAATAAATGGCATGCCGTTGCGCAATGTTATGCAGTTCCATTTCCGTGACGAGAGACACAAACACGTGTTAACTTGTTGCAGTACAACTCACGATTGAGCAGTTGCATCGATGTGCCGCTTGGACTAGAAGCAGCTTATAGACCAAGGTCAAAGATATTGTGCCTACGCAAGCCTGCAGGGTTGCAACATCTTGCAAACGAAAATCAGTCTCATCACTTTATTGTCGCACGTCGTATAATCGTACTTTGGCGTACACCATGCTGGCAGGCCACTTGCCCAGAGCTCGTACTACAGTTTGTCTCAATACCATATAGAAGCCGGTCCTCAAAACCTGTTGTATGCACAGTCCGGCGCCTTCTTGCATATTCCTCTGTGAGAAAGGACGCATATCACACAAACTGCCAAATAGTGCTTAAAAATGTTGTGGTTGGTGTCTGTGAGGGTAGTTGTTTTGATATAGCGACGCTGTCTCTCGACCGTTTTCACCTGCTTGATCGCACATAAACACAATCTCGGCTTGTTCCCGACATGAATAGCGGACCATTCTGCTGCTTACAGTAGGCTGCGTCAGTCACAGAGACTGCAGAAACACACAAGGAACACATGGGACGTGGTCAGAGGAACTGTCATTCGTCAGCGCCGTCTACCGTGGCAGTGATGCGTTTCCAGACACATGTTCATAGGACTCTTCTCCCTTCATTTCCACTCAGGAATATATAGGGTGGAACAAGCAAATAAAAGTGGCTCGGAGATCAGAGATCTAAGGAACAAGGAAACACATCAGAGGAAAGGAAATTCAGTACTAACCTGATTCTACCAGATGTTGAAAGTGACCACCATCCATGTCTTGGCACCCTTGGGCCCTTGTCAGCAAGTTGCTGAAGGTGGATCGAAGCTGGAGTACTGGAATTTCCGCAGTCTCATCCTAAATGTTCCACCACAGTTTTTTTTAAGACTGTGACGCTTGTTGCTGAGGGCTTGTTGCTGAGGGCTCCCCACACAAAGTAATCGCATACCGACAAATCATGTGACCTGAGTGGCCAGCTACGGCCGCGACCGGACTGTTCTCTGCTAACACACTCTGTCAGGCGTGAAGATTGTGTTAAATGTGCTCCAAGGTTGGAAGTATATGTAGACGTATATATGAGCCAAAAAACTATTACACCTTCCTAATACCGTTTAGGGCCCCCGCGTGCACGCGAAAGTGCCCAACACGAAGGGCATGGACTGGATTGATGTCTCAAGTAGTGCTGGAGAGAATTGTCACCACGAATCTTGCAGCGGTGTCCGTAAATCCGTAAGAGTACCAGTGGGTAGAGGTTTCTTCTGAACAGCACATTACAATTCCTCCCAGATATGCTCAATCATGTTCATATCTGAGGAGTTTGGCGGACAGCGGAAGTTTTTAAACTCAGAAGAGCGTTTCCGGAGTCACTCTGTAGCATTTCTGGACGTGTGGGGTGCCGCGTTGGCCTGCTGGAATTGCCCAAGTCCATTGGAATGCACAATGGATATGAATGAATGCAGGCGGTCATACAGCACCTGTCAGAGTCGTATCTAGACGTATCAGGGATTCCATATCACTCCAACTACACACGCCCCACACCATTACAGAGCTTCCACCAGCTTTAACATTCCCCTGCTGGCATGTAGCGTTCCATAGATTCATGAGGTTGTCTCCATACCCATTCACGTCCTTCCACTCGATAAAATTTGAAACGAGACTCTTCCGATCAGTTAACATGTTTCCAGATATGAACAGTCCAATGTCAGTGTTAACGGGCCCAGGCGAGGCGTAAAGCTTTGTGTAGTGCAGTCATCAAGGGTACACGAGTTGGCCTTCAGCTCCGAAAGCCCATATCGATGATGATTTGTTGAATGCTTCGCACACTGATGCTTGTTGATGGCCCAGTATTGATATCTGCAGCAATTTGCGGAAGGGTTGCACTTCTGTCAATTTGAACGATTCTCTTCAGTCGTCGTTTGTCCCGTTCTTGAAGGATCTTTTTACCGGTCGCAGTGATGTCGGAGATCTGATGTTTTACCGGATTCTGATATTCACGATACACCCCTGAAATGGTCGTACGGAAAATTCCCACTTCATTGCTACCTGGGAAATGTGTTCCACCGCTCGTGCACCCACTATAACACCACGTTCAAACCCATTAAAATCTTGATAACCTGCCATTGTAGCAGCAGTAACCGATCTAACAACCGCGCCGAGCACTTGTCTTATATAGGCGTTGCTGACCGCAGCGCCTTGTTCTGCCTGTTTACTTATCTGTGCGTTTGAATACGCATGCCTGTACCAGTTTCTTTGGCACTTTTGTTTAACTGGTGTGAACAAACAAAATGGTTCAAATGGCTCTAAGCACTATGGGACTTAACATCTGAGGTCATCAGTCCCCTAGACTTAGAACTACTTAAACCCAACTAACCTAAGGACATCACACACAGCCCTGCCCGAGGCAGGATTCGAACCTGCGACCACAGCAGCAGCGCGATTCCGAACTGAAGAGCCTAGAACTGCTCGGTCACAGCGGTGAACACACAAAAAATACAAAGAAACCAAATGTCATCAGCAGCTTATGCCCTTAGAGTCCTGTCAGCAGTATGTAACAATCAGTGACTTTTGGTTACAGGCCATTGAAATATCCATTCTATTCCTAGCTGTCGAATTCTTTTCTGCATAAAACATTTCCTTGTTAATGATTTAGTTCATCTACTCAGTTTTACCTGTTGTGTTTGGTGTTGTACATTGTAATGCTGAATAGCCTGCCATAAAATCCACCCGTTTAAACTCATCTTATAATGTGTTGCGAAGGTCACGTGAATATCCTCAACTGGCTTCTACTGGAATTGTCCGGTGAAGAGTTGAACAGTTTCAATCACGCAGCCGCATATGCAGTGCAGGTTCTTTGCGATGTCTGTTAGCTTCTGACACCATGTCCTCGCAGATGTTCTGTACCCGGTACATGAGATTAGAAATAACTTGATAAGAGAGTTGTTAAGTTACAGCCTCACCTATTATTCTGTGGTGATAGCCGATTTATTCTCAATGCTTGATTAATACACAGAACAAAATAATATCCCTATTACTTCACAATTAGATACTGATGTTACGTTACATGGGAAACATGGGTACAAAATATGAAGAAAGGGCCATAAGAAGTATAACCAAAAATAATAATCAGGCTAGTTGTAAAGACCGTCCAGAACGTTGAAGATTTTTCCTACGCCTATCGTTCAGTTACACGCATCAAAAATAACTTTAATGATTATGAACAAACATCCCGGTCCATGAGATTGGACAAGATAAACTTAAAAAGCATAAAACTGAAAGCAGCATATTCCACTAAGGAATAAAACTTTAGAATGAATTGCCCAATAAATATTAAAGTGACCTTAAAAAC
This sequence comes from Schistocerca gregaria, assembly GCF_023897955.1. NCBI lineage: Eukaryota > Metazoa > Arthropoda > Insecta > Orthoptera > Acrididae > Schistocerca > Schistocerca gregaria. The sequence continues at coordinate 104,895,793 of NC_064921.1, read as the reverse complement.
AAACTTATTTAAAGGGCAGTAAAAATTACACAGTGAATGAGTACTTAAATGACAGAGCATAGGCTTGGTAACAAAAACAAGTATTGTGCAAGTAAATAATGATTATAAAACTTCACTGTCCTACCCCACAATATTTATGAACTAGAAATTATTTCTTTTCTGGAGAACTTTAAAACAAACTTTTGCAATGGATAATACCGCGCGTTTATAATTGAAGTGCAGCTATTGACTGTGAATGCAAGAAAGACGTACAGAAATGTTCCATATCTAATTGATTAGGGGCCAGAAGAGATCAAACGAGTGAGAAAGGCATAATGTTGACTATATCATTAACCGCCGCTTACACAATTTAGTCGACGAGATGCTTACAGCGCCAGATTTGCACCTGGTGACCGAAACTGGAACAATTTTTTTCAGGGTGAATCGGTTCCGCATTGACGCATTAACATATCTACCAAATTTCGCTGCCATACGATAATTGCAACACAGTAAAACTCTGTGAGCAGCTGCACTTTAATTATAACCACCCAGTACTATCAACCTATCTTCTTTCTGAGATCAGCATCTCTCTCATTATGGAGGGACATTGACTCAATTTTTCAGGCAAGCAAATGGGAAGCTGTGGTACAGAAAATGGAAACTAAGCATCTGTAGCGTTGTATTATGAACTAATGTGCGTAGTGTGTGCTGTGATCGGTACTGACAAGTGAACGAACAGTGTAGAGCAACCTTGCTACTCCCATTATGAAATAACTTCCTTGTAAAACTATATTGTACACTAGGCATTAACTGAATGAGGTTGGGCTGTTCTAAACATATTGTTCTCGACAGTTCTTGTTTTCGGAAGGACGGACGCTCAAATCTCCATTCGGGTAACTTGATTTGGGTTTTATGTGGTTCCCCTGAAGTACTTCCGGTAAATGTCGAGCCGGTTCCTATTGTAAGGCAACGGATGACTACATGTTCAATCCTTGATAAACTAGACCTGTCGGTATATAATTGTGTGTATGTACATTGTATGGAAATGGGAGACATGATACTGCGTGAAGACCTAAGTTGAAACAAGGCCCCGGGAGTAGGCAACATTCCATTAGAACTAGTGATACCCTTTGGAGAGCCAGCCATGAAAAAACTCTACCATCTGGTGAGCAAGATGTATGAGACAGGAGAAATACACTCAGACTTCAAGAAGAATATAATTATTCCAATCCCAAAGAAAGCAGGCGTTGACAGATGTGAAAATTACCGAACTATCAGTTTAATAAGCCACGTCTGCGAAATACTAACACGAATTCTTTACAGACGAATGGAAAAACTGGAAGAAGCCGACCTCGGGGAAGATTAGTTTGGAATCCGTAGAAATTTTGGAACACGTGAGGCAATACTGATCATACGATCTTAGAAAATAGATTAAGGAAAGGCAAACCTACGTTTCTAGAATTTGTAGACTTAGAGAAAGCTTTTGAAAATGTTGACTGGAATTCTCTCTTTCAAATTCTGAAGGTGGCAGGGGTAAAATACAGGGAGCGAAAGGCTATTTACAATTTGTTCAGAAACCAGAAGGCAGTTATAAGAGTCGAGGGGAGGGAGTAAGACAGGGTTGTAGCCTCTCCCCGATGTTATTCAATCTGCATATTGAGCAAGCAGTAAAGGAAACAAAAGAAAAATTCGGAGTAGGAGTTAAAATCCATGGGGAAGAAATAAAAACTTTGAGGTTCGCCGATGACATTGTAATTCTGTCAGAGACAGCAAAGGATCTCGAAGAGCAGCTGAACGGAATGGACAGTGTCTTGAAAGGAGGATATAAGATAAACATCAAGAAAAGCAAAACGAAGATAATGGAATATAGTCGAATTAAATCAGGTGATGCTGAGGGTATTAGATTAGGAAATGAGACGCTTATAGTAGTAAATGAGTTTTGCTAGGAGCAAAATAACTGATGATGGTCGAAGTAGAGAGGATATAAAATGTAGACTGGCAATGGCGAGGAAAGCGTTTCTGAAGAAGTGAGGCCGGCCGGAGTGGCCGAGCGGTTCTAGGTGCTTCAATGTGGAACCGAGTGACCGCTACGGTCGCAGGTTTGAATCCTGCCTAGGGCATGGATGTGTGTGATGTCCTTAGGTTAGTTAGGTTTAATTAGTTCTAAGTTCAAGGAGATTGATTACCTCAGAAGTTAAGTCCCATCGTGCTCAGAGCCACTGAAGAAGTGAAATTTGTTAACATAGAGTATAGCTTTAAGTGTCAGGAAGTCTTTTCTGATAGTATTTGTATGAAGTATAACCATGTATGGAAGTGAAACATGGACGATAAATACTTTGTGCAAGAAGAGAATAGAAGCTTTTGAAATGTGATGCTACAGAAGAATGCTGTAGATTAGATGGGTAAATCACATCTCATGAGGAGGTATTGAATAGAATTGGGGAGAAGAGAAATTTGTGGAACAACTTGACTAGAAGAAGGGATCGGTTGGTAGGGCATGTTCTGAGACATCAAGGGATCACCAATTTAGTATTGTAGGCCAGCGTGGAGGGTAAAAATTGTAGCGGGAGACCAAGAAATGAATACACTAAGCAGATTCAGAAGGATGTAGGTTGCAGTAGGTACTGGGAGATGTAGAAGCTTGTACAGGATAGAGTAACATCGAGAGCTGTATCAAACCTGTCTCCAGACCGCAACAACAACGTCATTGTATCTGTCCTAAGAGTCGCGTGGCGCATTTCCTCTGGAGTTTCGACAGCTATTTGTAATTTATTTCTTGCAATCAGTCCAAACAAATGCTGCCCATAATCACTTTCCTGCGACGTCTAGTGTCAAAGGAAAACACTGTTCTTTTTCCCTTTACAAACAAAATGATTTTTAAAGTTCATTCGGGAAGCGGTCCCAAATTAGTCTAGTGCGATATTCAGTTTGTAGATAAGTAACAACAACAATAAAACACGAAGAATAGGCAGTACTCCAGCAGGAGCTGAGTAGCGCTGCTGCATGGGCGTTGTAGCAGACAGCGCGTGTCATGGTGGCACACGAGACGGGCAAGTCTGGCGAGGAAGACGTGGCGGTACTGGCAGTGGTCGCATGTTGCTCTCTTTCGGCCACGCTGCACCGCAGAATACTACACGTACATTTCTTCAGAAATAATAGAAATGATTCTGACAATAGGGAACTGCTACTAAGGTTTTCTTGTATAAGCATCCTCTATACTTGTTGTCATTGTAGTGGATCTTTCTGACAAGATTCCGTACTAAAAAATTTATTTATTTTAGCATGTGTAATGCTGTTACTGTCCAAAGCTCGTGGTGTTGCGGTAGCGTTCTCGTTTCCCGCACACGGGATCCCAGGTTCGATTCCCGGCAGGGGCACGGATTTTTCCTGCAGCGAGATTACTGGGTGTTGTGTCGTCTTCAGGATCATCACACATCCCCATTACGGTCGGAGGAAGGCAATGGCAAACCACCACCTCTAGGACCTTGCCTGGTACGGCGGTGTGGGTTTCCCGCATCGTCCCCTACGCTCCTCGGAGTATGTGACCTCATTATCATCAATGATGTTACTAGGGAGACACTTGGGGTGTACGCTGAAAGATATCCGGAACGAGAATGGAGGTATCCTTGCGCAGACACGTTTCGAGCTGCAGTACAGCCAGCACGAGAGACAGGGGATTTGCGCAGCAGGCCTCTGTGAAATCGAAACAATTTGATTGCACTAGATACGAGGTGTGATCAAAAAGTAACGCGAATTTTTGTTTTTATTAAGGAATATTTATTTCTTCCACAACATCAACCTTGTCCCCTTCAGACTAATTTCCCTCAGATACGAGGGTTGTCCAGAAAGTAAGTTCCGATCGGTCACGAAATGGAAACCACAGTGAAAACCAGAAACGTTTTATTTGCAGCAGTTAGGTACACCTTCTACCTACTTCTCTACACAGTCACCGCTCCAACTTCGAGTGTTGTAGTAGTGTTGTATCAACTTTCCAATATCCTCGTCGTAGAAAGCAGCCGCCTGTGCTATTTTTCAGTTATCTGCACTGGTCTGCAGCTCGTTGTCTGTGGAAAAATTTTGTGTTCATAGCCAGCGGTTCTTGTGAGCAGAGCTGAGACTTAGTGGGAGCCAATTACGGACTATATTGTGGGTGATCAAACACTTCTCTTTGGAAATGCTGGAGGAGCGTCTTCATTGCCCCTGCAGTGTGCGACCGAGAATTGGCATGAAGTAGGAACTGCTAGACATGTGTGTTTTGTGGGCTGCAGGACACAGGCGAAATCTCTAACCAGGCCCTCATACTTGGCGGGAGACGCTGGTCCCTACGCATCTTTACGTGCTCACTGTTCACTCAGAATTGAAAAGATCGTCGCGGCACGATCGACAGGCATACTAGAGACACTGCCCAACACATCTGTGTAAAGCTTTACCGGATTTTCTCAGTTGTTTCCATTTCGTGACCGATCGGAACTTACTTTCTGGACAACCCTCGTATAACACACTTTTGCGCCAGTGCTTTTTTCCTATCTCGGAAGCACTTATGGAGATATTTAGCCTCGGAAATAGAAAAAGACGTAGGGGGCCAATTCTGGCAAATACGGTAGCTAAGGCAACATAAGTTACGATTTTTGCCGAAAAAAATCACCAACAAGCATTGAGATGCGAGCGGGAGCATTACAGTGATGCAATTTCCGAGAGTTGTTGCGCCACAGTTCTGATCGTTTTCTTCGGATCGCTTCACGCAAATGGCGCATAACTTTCGGGCAGTATTCCCTACTGACCGTACAACCAGAAGACAGAAACTCCTGATGCACTATCCCTTTCTAACCGAAGAAAACAGTGAGAGGAACCTTCACATGTGATCGAACTTCTTGAATTTTGTTTTTGTCTTAGATCTTCAGGCAGTTTCCATTGGGACGACTGCCCCTTGGTTCCGACATCATACCCGAGTAGCCGTGTTTCGTCAGCAGTTAACCTACTGTAGAAGTTATGGATCGATGTCGACTTTGTTCAACAATTCGTGAGCGATGTCTAGGCGCCCCTTTTTGTCGAGATTGAACAATTTTGGACGAAACTTTGGTGCTACATGTCTAATGCCCAAAACATCCTAAAAAAAGGCTTGACATGAACCAAAGGATATCCTGACATGATAAGCAAACTCTCTGATGGTAATTCGGCGATTTTCCAGAACCATTTCCTTTACCTCTTCCACACTGTCATAAGTAATTGATGTGCTAGGGCGTCTAGGGCGGTCGTCGTCTTCAACGTCTTCTTGACACTCCCTGAAACGTTTATATCACTCGTAAACTTCGTCTTATTCATAGAAGATTCGGCAAAAGCCACAGTCAATGTTTTGAATGTGATGCTACACATTATTCAACCAAAATATAATACAAATTCCTTGAGCCATCTTTTTCGAAAGTAAAAATTTCCCGAGCACTCGGAAACAGGTATAACCTTCTCGACTGTCAACAATAAACTAAATACTCAAAACAGCTGAAAACGTAGACGTACATCACGAAGATAAACACCAACAAGTTAAAAAAAATTGAAATTCAAATATGTAAAGCCCGCAAAATTTAAAAAAATTCCGTTACTTTTCGATCACACCGCGTATGGTACATACAGTCCACACATCAGTACAAGCACCCTCGCTAAAAATCTGCACGGTGAATTGCACTTTGAGAGACTCAAACGTGCACCCATTCCGCCGGCACATGCACCGAAAGCTTTCAGTGGATGAAAGGCCAATCGACTGATCTTTTGTGAGTGGTAGTTAAGCCAACCTGTTGGGTTTCTTAAAGAGACTATTTACAGACGAGTCAACGTGTTTCAGCGCAAGTGTGCCAAAACGTACTGACAGACATTATTGGGCCTCCGTGAACTCCTGTCGGTTGCATGAGGCACGTGATCATTGCGGATTGGTAGTCAGTTTCTGGGGTAGTATTATCGGTAAGGGTGTTGCTGATCTCCTTTTTTTTTTTTTTAAGGCCGAGTTAGTGAGAGACACCGTACAACAGTTTTCTTGTGAGCGAACTCCCTGTTCTGCTCGGCGATACTGAATTAATAACGGAGGAAAGTGATGTGGGTGCAACAAGACGGTGAAACCACCCAGACCACTGCATCTGTGCTCCAAGCAGAATGGTATCTTTACCACCCCCCCCCCCCCCCCCCAACAAAAAAACAAAATAGCCAGACATATGACGCTAAACGGCCACGTAGTCGCCCGATCCGTCTGTCTTCCTATTTCTGGAGGACAATAAATGATGTGTACACTGAACCAGGTGGAAACAGTGACGAGATGAAAGATCGATGAGGCCGGCTATCTCCGCTCTCGATGGGTCATATGATATACTGCGTGCTACGGCTAGCATCCGTAATAGACTGGAATGGTGTCGAGAACAAAACTGTGACTTGTTTGGACACCTACATTTAGGAGCTGACCCAATAAAATAGTGACTAATTTTGGTTTCCTCTTTTTGACTGAGCGAGGTGGCACAGTGGTTAGAACACAGGACGCGCATTAGGGAGGACGACGGTTTAATCCCACGTCCGGCCATCCTGATTTAGGTTTTCAGTGATTTCCCTAAATCACTCGAGGCAAATGCCAGGAAGGTTCCTTTGATAGGGCACGGCCAACTTCCTTCCCCGTCTTTTCCTAATCCGATGAGACCGACCTCGCTGTTTGGTCTCTTCTCCCAAAGAACCCAACCAATCCCCCTTTTTGAGTTTCTATTTTTCTAAATTTTGTTTTACTCTAAACACTTTTAAGTTTCTTTATTTTGAGAAGACTTTATGGCTTTTTAAATACTATGTGGGCCGTTAATGGACCACGCGACTACAATGAAGAATCAGTAATAAAGTAATAAGTAACCTCATTGTTCATAACAGAATCCACATCAACTTTGTTTCCATAATGAAATATTGTGCACAGAGTCGTTAGACTATACGTAAGGATAGGCACACAGCAATCAGCCGCAATGCCATTAGTTTTTATTACTCTTGCGTACCTAGATTTCGCCTATAGATAGCCATCTTCAGTGCATTTGAGTTACAATTCAACAAACCCGCAACAGTACATGTTGCCAGAGACTCGTACGCATGTATATCAGTAAGACTGTGAGTTTGTTGGATCGTAAGTCAAATGCACTGAAGGTTATTGTTTACAGCCGAAATCTAATAATAAAAGCTAACCTGATTGCGATTCATTGCTGTGTGCTTCTCCTTCCTAAATGCAAATCAGTTAGAGAAAGTTGGTTTCTCGCAACTAAGTAATTTATTAGCTACACTACTGGGCATTAAAGTTGCTATACCACGAAGATGACAACAACCTACAGGAAGAAGATGCTGCGATATGCAAATGATTAGCTTTTCAGAGAATTCACACAAGGTTGGCGCCGGTGGCGACACCTACAACGTGCTGACATGAGGAAAGTTACCAACCGATTTCTCCTACACAAACAGCAATTGACCGGCGTTGCCTGGTAAAAGGTTGTTGTGATGCCTCGTGTAAGGAGGAGAAATGCGTACCATCACGTTTCCGGCTTTAATAAAGGTCAGATTGTAGCCTATTGCGATTGCGGTTTATCGTATCGCGACGTTGCTGCTTGCGTTGGTCGAGATGCAATGACTGTTAGCAGAATATGGAATAGGTGGGTTCAGGAGGGTAATACGGAACGCCGTGCTGGATCCCAACGGCCTCGTATCACTAGCAGTCGAGATGACAGGCATCTTATCCGCATGGCTGTAACGGATCGTACAGCCACGTCTAGATCCCTGAGTCAACAGATGGGGACGTTTGCAAGACAACAACCATCTACACGAACAGTTCGACAACGTTTGCAGCAGCATTGACTATCAGATCGTAGACCATGGCTGCGGTTACCCTTGACGCTGCATCACAGACAGGAGCGCCTGCGATAGTGTACTCAACGACGTACCTGGGTGCACGAGTGGCAAAGCGTCATTTTTTCGGATGAATCCAGGTTCTGTTTACAGCATCATGATGGTCGCACCCGTGTTTGGCGACATCGCGGTGAACGCACATTGGAAGCGTGTATTCGTCATCGCCATACTGGCGTATCACCTGGCGTGATGGTATGGGTGCCATTGGTTACACGTCTCGGTCACCTCTTGTTCTCAGTGACGGCACTTTGAACAGTGGACGTTACATTTCAGATGTGTTGCGGCCCGTGGCTCTACCCTTCATTCGATCCCAGCGAAACCCTGCAGTGCAGCAGGACAATGCACGACCGAATGTTGCAGGTCCTGTACGGGCCTTTCAGGATACAGAACATGTTCGACTGCTGCCCTTGTCAGCACATTCTCCAGATCTTTCACCAACTGAAAACGTCTGGTCAATGGTGGCCGAGCAACTGGCTCGTCACAATATGCTAGTCAGTACTCTTGATGCATGGGGAGCTGTACCTGTGCACGCCATCCAAGCTATGTTTGACACTATGCCCAGGCGTATCAAAGCCGTTATTACGTCCTGAGGTGGTTGTTCTGGGTACTGATTTCTCAGGATCTATGCACCCAAATTGCATGTAAATTTAATCACTTGTCAGTTCTAGTATAATATATTTGTCTAATGAATACCCGTATATCATCTGCATTTCTTCTTGGTGTAGCAATTTTAATGGCCAGTAGTGTAGTTAGTCAAGAAATGAGTTCTAAACGTATAGTCCGCCAGACATTAAGTGTAGTAATTAAGCTAATTAAAGGAGTTTCGTCTACTTTGTGCTGCTTTTTAAGAATCTCAAATCTTCGTAAAATTCAGTAGATGTTGTCATGCCATTCTGTGAAATTCTTATCTGACCGTTTTTGCCAAACTCTCTCCTAGCTGATGTAGGAGCAAAAAATAAAACGACAAATCAAATCGGAACAACTAATCTACATCAGTGAAATGAAACAATTTCAGAGACTTTACTGGTCTCATATAGATACAGTTTTTTCTATATAGACAAGCAGTGTATGAATATTTGAACGAAATTACCCTGGCACGGCTGCCTCCTCGACCCAAGTTCTCACTGCCGCCCCAGACTACTTTGAATTCCCCCTTACACGCGAACAGAATTGGCAAGGCTCTCCGTGCTCTGGAATAGCACCTCAGCATCGAACGTAAATGGTGGCTCCCGCCAAGGTAATCTCTGTAATTGTGTGAACAACTGTGTCAAGGTAGCTTCGTGGCTAATGCACATGCATTGTAAGCAGGAGACCCGTGTTCGATTTCTGGATCCGGTACAAATTTTCATTAGCCTCTTCAGTATACATGTAATCTCCCCCAATTCATGGTGTACTAATATCTGTGATTGCTAGCACCTAATTCCCGTAGATTACAATTTTTTTATATTGAACTGCAAGTACACCCAAATACACTCCTGGAAATGGAAAAAAGAACACATTGACACCGGTGTGTCAGACGCACCATACTTGCTCCGGACACTGCGAGAGGGCTGCACAAGCAATGATCACACGCACGGCACAGCGGACACACCAGGAACCGCGGTGTTGGCCGTCGAATGGCGCTAGGTGCGCAGCATTTGTGCACCTCCGCCGTCAGTGTCAGCCAGTTTGCTGTGGCATACGGAGCTCCATCGCAGTCTTTAACACTGGTAGCATGCCGCGACAGCGTGGACGTGAACCGTATGTGCAGTTGACGGACTTTGAGCGAGGACGTATAGTGGGCATGCGGGAGGCCGGGTGGACGTACCGCCGAATTGTTCAACATGTGGGGCGTGAGATCTCCACAATACATCGATGTTGTCGCCAGTGGTCGGCGGAAGGTGCACGTGCCCGTCGACCTGGGACCGGACCGCAGCGACGCACGGATGCACGCCAAGACCGTAGGATCCTACGCAGTGCCGTAGGGGACCGCACCGCCACTTCCCAGCAAATTAGGGACACTGTTGCTCCTGGGGTATCGGCGAGGACCATTCGCAACCGTCTCCATGAAGCTGGGCTACGGTCCCGCACACCGTTAGGCCGTCTTCCGCTCACGCCCCAACATCGTGCAGCCCACCTCCAGTGGTGTCGCGACAGGCGTGTATGGGGGGCGAATGGAGACGTGTCGTCTTCAGCGATGAGAGTCGCTTCTGCCTTTGTGCCAATGATGGTCGTATGCGTGTTTGGCGCCGTGCAGGTGAGCGCCACAATCAGGACTGCATACGACCGAGGCACACAGGGCCAACACCCGGCATCATGGTGTGGGGAGCGATCTCCTACACTGGCCGTACACCTCTGGTGATCGTCGAGAGGACACTGAATAGTGCACGGTACATCCAAACCGTCATCGAACCCATCGTTCTACAATTCCTAGACCGGCAAGGGAACTTGCTGTTCCAACAGGACAATGCACGTCCGCATGTATCCCGTACCACCCAACGTGCTCTAGAAGGTGTAAGTCAACTACCCTGGCCAGCAAGATCTCCGGATCTGTCCCCCATGGAGCATGTTTGGGACTGGATGAAGCGTCGTCTCACGCGGTCTGCACGTCCAGCACGAACGCTGGTCCAACTGAGGCGCCAGGTGGAAATGGCATGGCAAGCCGTTCCACAGGACTACATCCAGCATATCTACGATCGTCTCCATGGGAGGATAGCAGCCTGCATTGCTGCGAAAGGTGGATATACACTGTACTAGTGCCGACATTGTGCATGCTCTGTTGCCTGTGTCTATGTGCCTGTGGTTCTGTCAGTGTGATCATGTGCTGTATCTGACCCCAGGAATGTGTCAATAAAGTTTCCCCTTCCTGGGACAATGAATTCACGGTGTTCTTATTTCAATTTCCAGGAGTGTATGAAGCCTCAATGGAAGCAAGTTGACCTTGGCCGTAAGCAAGGAACACGCCATGGATTCTGCCCCGGCAGGCTTCTGGAAGGCAGTCGGACACCTGCAAGTGAGAAGGGCAGGCGATCAGGCTTGGTCATGGTTTGAATGAAGCCGTCTTCAGCGTCAGAATACAGATGGTATCTCAGGTTGTGTTGAGACAGCAGAGACTGTTTTTAACGTACTGCATGTGAAAAAGAGGGGAGAGGAGGTGCTTGCCGTTTTTACAGCGTCCCGGAAGAGTGCTATAGTGGACAGAAAGGTAGAAGGTCAGGAAGTTGACTATGAGAGTGGAATGGGAAACAGCAAAGTTTACGGCACGTGGAAGACTGTGGGACATCACCACCGAGCGCAGGGTATTGAAGGCAGAATGTGTAATGAAACATGAAAGCAACTACTACTGGGCAACCTAAATAATTAAGGAGTAGGCGTGAGAAGCAAAGCTGTGCTTAGAGAGGTCCAGCCTCACAGTCCAGCACGCGAACGTCTACAGAGGGAGGCAGACACTAGGACACAGTTTTGCAGTGCGAAGTTTTTCGAATTTTGTTATTGGTTAATCATCTGAAATGAAAGTACCGGAAGGAGACCAGCGTCTTTTAAGACAATTTCTGACTGGGCAGCGCTCGGAACATTTATCAGCGAGCCTCAGTTACGAGATGTCAGAGAAACACAGTCCTGAGTCTTCCTTTTGGGAAGCAGACAGCAGAAATTTAGACTTCATCCAGGCTCCACATCTCCAGACTCTTGAGCCAGACGTCTGTACGGACAGGAGACACCTTGGACATACTTGATGAGCAGGCCACTTCTCTGGCAGATTTCATGCAGGCGCTTCGCTGGCAGACTCAAACATAGATGCACATGGCAGTTGTTGATACAGAGCCAATGACTGATTTTGCAGCCCCTGTAGTCGCCTCCTCCTACAGATTCGCATGGTGAGCTCCAGCTGCAACAGCGAGGCGAACTGCAGGGGAAGTCGAGGAGGAGGAGATTAGCATTTAATGCCCCGTCGACAACGAGACATTAGAGGTGGAACACACGCTCGGATTAGGGAAGGATGTGGAAGAAAATCGGAGGTGCCCTTTCAAAGGAACCATCACGGCATTTGCCTGAAGCTATTTAGTGAAATCATGGAAAACCTAAATCAGGAGGCCGGACGCGAGTTTGAACCGCCGTCCTTTCGCATATGAGTTTAGTGTAGGAACATCGAGTCATTTTTACCAAGATTCAGATCTTCATCTGAAAGGTTTGTTTACAGTTAAAGGTTCAACATGCTTTCAACTCCAGCCATAGATGCAGGCGCATACTCTCCTGTAGCGCTTCCTGTCTTTAAGCACCAACCCTTGAGCAGTCATGGTGTGACTTGCACAAATATAATTGTTTACACTTTCATTGAACTACATTCCAGATCCCTTGTCCAGGCTTTCCAAGGCCTTGTCAATGATTGTTAAACCATTTATATTGCATTTTATGTTAAACTGAATTAACTGAGATTCTTTTTAATTTTGTGGATTACAAATTCCTTGGTCATTATTTTGGCGACCAACGATTTTAATTGAGATATATAGGGCCATTTTTACATATCCAGGTAACAATGAAGCAATTATCAAGCATTTATTACCACGACCGCTTACAAAATCGCCTTCTAAGGGTTGCGATGATTGCTCTGGACAGGTCTCTAATGCAATGATAATTAATTCGAGAACCTAAGCTGTCGACGGGTGTTGATGTACATCAACGGGGACAGCTGAAAATGTGTGCCCCGACTGGGACTTGAACCTAGGATCTCCGTCTTACATGGCAGACCCTCTATCCATCTGAACCACGGAGGGCACAGAGGATAGTGCGACTGCAGGGATTTGTCCCTTGCACGCCCCCCGTGAGACCCAGATTCCCAACTTAATGTCCACAAACCAATTCGTTTTGCCCCTATGCCCTCTAATGCAGCTGATAGCCACAACAGAAACCAAAGGACCGCTAAACGTTTGGTCGCCAGGTGTTCCTTGCCCGACTTGGCCCCGTTTCGTATGCCGCCATGCTGCAGCGCTACGCATCTACTGCTAATGTATTGTTTGTTCTTCGTGTTTTAGAGTCACTATTAATGCATATTTATTAACTGAATATAGATGTCGGACCGCTTTCGAATGGACTTGTTAAATTATGTGTTAAAAGTACTTTTGTTCGCAATAGGAAAAAGCGACATTTTCCGTTGACATTAATTGTTGAAGGAAATTGGTGATGGGCGGTATTTGTTTCGAGTGACACCAGCTACACATTGCAGAAAATGTGTGCTGAAACATACCTCTTGACAAAATTGTACAATTGTAATATTTCTGTTTTGGATAAAATTTCATTTTGTATTATGTTTGGCTCCTCAGTCATTATTTCACTATACCGTACATATATAATATTGCCTTAACACTTTCACTTGCTGCTGGAGTGGTTACTAACTGGTTTACTTACCATCACAGTCTAACAATCGTTCCCAGTATCCTCATTGCGTAGAACCTCCAGACCTATTAATGTATAATTTGTTTTTACTTTCTACAGCCGAATTTTTTAATGTATTTGTTCTCATTAGGTGATCATCTCAGAATGACTTTCTCCTGAAATAGTCACACACAATGGCTGATTGTTGCGTAACTAAAATGTGCCAAGCTACAAAAACGCAAATATTGAATTTACATGAAACTTTGAAAACGCAAATCACGCATACTTCCCAAATAGATGTGTTATGTGTTCAGGGAGCAGACGACACAGCCCATAATCAGCCATCGCCTCGAATATAGTCTTCAGGCACTCTTTTCAAATAGATGTGTTATGTATTAAGGGAGCAGAGGGCACAACACATCATCACGCCAACCCCTCGGATACATTCGTCATGCACACTCCCCAATTATATGTCTTATGTACTCAGGCGGTAGACAACACAAGCCATCATCAGCTCATCCCCACGAATATAGTTGAGGTGCATCCTCCCCAATTGATACGTATTCAGGGAGTGTATGATGTAAGCTACCATCGGGTCATCATCTGGTACACAGTTCTCATGCTTGCTTCCCAAATAGGTGACTCAATTACTTAGAATGTCTATGACACAAACCAGAATCAAGCCATATCCTGGAACACAGTCGTCATGCACAACCCCCAAATAGATGTGTTATGTATTCAGGGAATAGAGGACACAACCCATAGTCAGGTCATCTCCTCCAACACAGTCGTCATGCAGAGTACCCAAATATAAGTGTTATGTACTCAGGGAGTAGACGACACAACTCTCCATCAGGTGATCCTCTCGAACACAGTCGTCATGCACACTACCCAAATAAATATGTATTCAGGCAGTATAAGACATAATTCATCATCTGGCTGTCCCCTGGCACGCAGTCTTCATGCCCGCTTTCCAAATAGGTGCCTCATTTATTCATGGTGTTTGTGACAAGTCATCATCAGGCCATACTCTGGATTGCTGTCACCATGCTCTTTTTCCAAGTATCTGTGGCAATTAATCCAGGAGTAATCGTAGCATGCAAGTATGCCGATGACACCACCTTCCTTTCCCTCGCTCCTACCCTTCAACGGTCCAACCACCTTCTCCAGAATGACCTTGACCTTTTTGCCACATGGTGTAACCAATGGCTTCTGAAAATCAATCCTCCCAAGAACCAGGCAATCATTGTAAGTCATACCACTCGCTCCTTCCAGCTCCTTTATTTTTCTCTTATAATCTGTGCCCTTTCTGACCACCTCTCCCCCACCCTCACCCACCTTGGCCTTACCATTGACCTTCACCTCCTCAGGATCCCTCATCTCCACTCCATCCAATCCAAAGCCCACAACCACCTTCAACTCCTTAAGCTCCTCTCTGGGCAAACATGGGGTTGAACCCCTCTACCATCCTCCACACCTACAAATCCTTAACCCATCCCATCCTCTGTTATGCCAGTCCCACCAGGATATCCACCCCCCCCCCCCCCCCTCCGCCCAAATTCTGTAAGTCGCTCCCGATCCTCGAGGGCCATGCACTTCGCCTAGGCTTCCGAATGCGACTCCTGTCACCCACACAGATCCTGTATGACCTGATTCCCCGATCTGCTCCTTTTCCTATTTTGTTTCTGCGTGCTCTACACCGCCTGCCGCCTTGATACCCCTCATCCCATGGTTGCTCTTCTCCTCTCCAACCCCTGCCTGCCACTGTGCCATCATTGTTGTGTCCCCCCCCCCCCCTATCCTCTACACCCTTCTTTCCTGGGGTGGCTTCCACCAACTTCCCCTCCTGGATGATGCCCTCTCTCCCTCCTATCAGCTCTGATTCTCACCTGCCATTGACTCCCTCCCTCCCTCCCTCCCTCTATCCTTTCCCTGGGCTCCCTCTCCCCCCTTCCATTCTGTTGTTTCCTTCCTGTACTCTCTTTGACTCCCTTCTCTCCCCCGAGTCCTTTTGCTTTCCCCTCCACTGCCTTCCCCACTCCTCCCATCTGATCTGTCCCCCCTTTTTCTATGTCCTCTTCCTCTATCGGCTCCCACCTTTTCCTTTTCTACTCCTCCACCCCTTTTTCCCCCTCATCAGTCCGGGTCCTTGCCCTATCCCATCTGCCGCCATGTCACCTATAGTAATGTTTTCAGTTAATGTTCAGTGTTCTGCTTCCCCTGTCAGTTTTGCAAACAGCCACCATACTGTCGCTAGTTGTGTTTTTTTATCTCGTGCGAACAGACACCAGATTGAAACTTCCTGGCAGATTAAAACTGTGTGCCCGACCGAGACTCGAACTCGGGACCTTCGCCTTTCGCGGGCAAGTACTCTACCAACTGAGCTACCGCAGCACGACTCACACCCGGTACTCACAGCTTTACTTCTGCCAGTACCTCGTCTCCTACCTTCCAAACTTTACAGAAGCTCTCCTGCAGGAGAGCATGGTTCGCAGGCTGTCTACTTATTGTGTGTCTTCATCCGCATTGTCACCACCACGTTTTTATATTTTAAATTTCGCAACTTTCCGCCATTTTCTGTTATTGACGAAGTCATCGTTTTATCGCCTTTTTATATTGTTTATCCTACCATTGTGTTGTCTAACTCTTCTCTCGGCTGTAGAGCAGCGTATTGAGCTGCTGTCAGCCCACCCCCACCTCTGGGAGGAGGAATCGAAAATCAATAAAGGAAAAAAAAAAACATAGCCTGCAACTGGTTATGGCATTCACATAAGGTATTTTGAAAGTGTTTTGTTTAGTTGCATTCTCCATCAACAGTCCTTAAATGAATAACAGTCACATAGGTCAACAAAACCTAACATGAATAAAAATATAAATATTTAGGTTACATTAAATCAAAATGTAATTTAAGTTGCTGTAGATCTAATTTATGTATCCAGATATTGATGTGGAGTGGTTTCTTTTAAATACAATATTTGTTGAAGCTTCTTAGCCTACGAAATTGTTCAAGACAGAGTAGAAAGAATGAAAACTTTTGTTGTGAAGGAAACATTATTATGCAAGATTTCGATGACAGAACCTGATTGACTTTGCTGGAAAAAAAGTTCCATATCCGTGTAGCGGAGTTTTATGCGCAAGTAAAATGAAGATTGTAGGAAAACGACAGAAAAAATAGATAGCACTGATATTATGGTGCCAGCGATGGCTAATTCTTCTACGCTAAGTAGATGAGATAAGAAATGAAGTACAAGAAACAATAATCAATGCAAAATTTATAGGAATCCTTTCTCGGGAGTGTATTGTCTTTTGAATGCGATAGCAGGTTTACAGAAATGAAAATATTTTTAAGATAAAGGGATGGCATCAAATCAGTCGGAACACTTATAAAAACAATAAAAAATGAGTCCATCTAAAGAGAATACGAATATGATGTAGCGCTTGTACTTAAAGTAGGAACTTAAACAGTGTTGTTTCGACATTAAAGACGATAACTTTTTGCAACTAAATTTAACCTTAGGCAAAACACTACGATATTAATTTGGTTGTCCTTCACTCATACGGGTTGTGGTGCCTCATGCACTATGTTCCAATAGGTAGGTAATGTACTTTACAGCGTACAAATATTATCACAGAATTGAAAGTATTTAAAAAATTTAACCTAAATCTACTTCTACAAAAGTAACGACATAAAAAAGTCTCGAGTTAACATGGAACAAAGAAAAGAATTGTATCTTATTATCGTTCTAGATAAAGAACACTTAAATGTCAGTAGAAACATTTAAAATTGCTAACTGTAAGGAACATTTTCTGCCTTCAAGATGGACTTACATACGAGGGTGGTTGGTTATAAATAAATCGTTCATTCAGTTAAATCGTGGATGGCAGCTGTGATAGTTCATTGTTATATTCCTATATGTCCACAGAGTTCTCAAGCCATCATGTAAAGGATGAAAAGTAGCAGCTACGCACTGAGTTGACATGGGGCAGCGAGCGATAAACACACATACAGATAGCGGTAGTACCAGGTGCGAGAGGTAAAAGGGCAGTACACGGGCAGAGCCGTCATTTGTACTCGGGTGAATCATGTGTAAAGGTTTCCGACAGGAACTGACAGACATCGAACGCGGAAGGTAGTTGAAGCTAGACGCATGGGACAATCCATTTCGAAAATCATGCATTACCTCTTACCACGGACAAAGCAATGACCTACAGCCTTCATTCAGCGACTGAGAGCAGCGGTGTTTGCGTAGAGTTTCCAGTGCTAACAGACAAGCAACACTGCGTGAAATAACCGCAGAAATCAACGTGGGACGTACAACGAACGAATCCGTTAGCACAGAGCGGCTAAATCTGGCGTTAATGGGCAATGATAGCAGAAGATCAACGCGAGTACATTTTCCAACAGCACAACATAGCCTGAAACGCCTCACCTGGCGTCGTGCCCATATCGGTTGGACTCTAGGCGACTGGAAAAATCCTGCCTGGTCAGATGAGTCGGGATTTCACTTGGTAAGGGCCGATACTAGTGTTCGAATGTGGCGCAGACTCCACGAAGCCAAGTACCCAAGTTGTCAGCAAGACCCTGCGCAATCTGGTTACAATACCCTCATTGGCATTGTAACGAGAAGGAAGTGCTTCTCTGGGCGGTATTACTAACCTGCTTGCTGCTTCGGTAAATCTCTCGTAGCATAGAAGTAGCGCTCAGTCGCCAGGTTGCGCGTAGGTGGCGATCCTGCTGAATTGGAGTGTTTAGGGATTACAGTTGTTAATTGTCAACAACGTTTGTACTATACTTCTTTTAATACAGTGATTGCTTTGTCACACACGTCACAGAATCTGCATTTGCAATATGGCGGCTCTGGACTGCGCCGTTATTCGGCCCTTTACACACACTAACACAGTTTTCTGACTTTGCATAATGAGAGACACTACCCACGACACGTGGCGTTCTTATAACTAATAACTTCACTTTATACCTTGCTTAACATCTGAAATATGAACTCGTGACCGTTGTTTTAGAGCCTCCACGGTTACTCGAACGTGCGTTTTGAGTGGCTCCTCGCGACTAACTCGCCCTGTCTTCCCGAAGGACAAGAGAGACTCCCCCTCTCTCATTCAGCCAATAAGGACACTTCTCTCGCCTGTTGCTAGGCGGATCTGACGTCATGTTTGCGGACATTGTGACGGAAGTTTGTCTCGGAACACTGTCTTTGATTGTAAGATCCTACTCCCAAATAGTCGGATCTTGTCCCTACTAAGGTTGCACCACATTCCTCCTATGATTTCATCACTAATATTCCTTGCTGACGCTTAATTGTTAAATGTACATGTAGCCTGGCTGTTACTAAGCATTCCCGATTGCATAAATATGCGTAATACTTGGCTTAAAAACGTGAAGGGACTGCACATATGGATTACATGGTGGTGGCTCCACAATGGTGTTGACTGTGTTTACATGGAATAGACTGGATCCTCTAGTCCAACTGAACCGATAATTTAGTGGAAATGGTTATGTTCGGGTACTTGGAGACCATTTACAACCATTCATGGACATCATATTTCCAAAATTCTGATCAGGCCACAATTGTTCACGATTGGTTTGAAGAACTTCCCGGACAATTAGAGCTAATGATTTGCCCGCCCACATCGCCTGACATGAATCCCATGGAACATTTGTGGGACATAATCGAGAGGTCAGCTCGTGCACAAAATCCTGCACCGGCAACATATTCGCAATTATGGACGGCTATAGAGGCAGCATGGCTCAGTATATCTGTAGGGTATAACAGATGTAGTGGCGGAGGACATACGGTGCCATATGTAGTTTTACTTATGATCGAAACAGGCTTATATCTGTTGAAGTTATTTTATTGATCTTGACGCAATCACTGGGCTAAGATGTATTTCATTTTTATAGGCTTATGACTTCTGAAGAAGGCTATATTACTATAGTTGAAACCATGGTCAAGATTTAGAATTAATGTAATTAGTGCAACTGTGGGCTGTTTTTCATTCGAGACAATCTGTAGGGGACTTCCATCGACTGGAGTCCATGCGACGTTGAGTTTCTGCAGTACGGCGGGCAAAAGGAGGTCCGACAAGATATTAGGAGCTATCCCATGACTTTTGTCACCTCGGTGTGTATGTAATGATGATATTGAACGAACACGAGGTGTAGTGAACCTGATTCAGTCTCACTGTATTCACGTTTTAACAAGACTGTCACAGTCCCTTGATTATGCGATGTACGCTTGAAATGATATTAGAGATGGACCACCTATTATTGTGTTTGTGTAGAAAATGTCAGCTACGCCTGTTGTGCAACCTTCGTCGAAGGCTACATTTGCGTCACAGAATTACGACGCCCTCTTTACACTTCTTACCACTGCGGTATTTATTGTAGCTTCGATTTATTTTTGTTGTGCGAATTTTGTTTTGCGACTTCTTCGTAAACTCCTGCCACATCAGACTCTTTATTAAGGATAACTGTTCTTAGCAAGAAAATACATTCACAAATCCCGTTTGCGCTCTGTACGTGCCATAAAATTATCAAGAATGTCTATTTACAGTTGCCAAGAACGCCATGTGTGAACTATAAAACCGTGTAGATTTCGTCTGCTCACTGGCACCACAACTATGAATTACAGTCCTGACGCCAGAGACAGATTTGCATGCAGCTGTTAACACTCTCGTGTGTGCTTATCCCACGCGGAAATGAGAAAAAATACAGGGAGTATGCATGATGCAAGAAATGTTGATGGCACTCGCTCGAAGTGTTCCTTATATCTGTGATGCGTAGCTCATACAAGAGAAACACGAAGCCAGCTCCCAAGTACGAAATGCAAATGTTTACTACTTGCTTATTTCCGGAATTATTTGTAGAGACGTACCGAAAGCAACTTGGTCGCATGGGTTCTGTATTGGGAAACAGAGATAGGCACGGTAGTACATCGAGGGTTCTCTTGATTAAAATGAAGTGGAGAAATGAGAAATAGTTTGTATTTCCTTTTACTGCATTACAGCTTCAGAGCTATTATTCGTACATTACTGGGTAATAAAGCTGTAAGACCAGGATGGGTACTACATAAGGAAATTTTACTTATTTTGGGTGTACAAATGAACGGTCGAGTCACGTTAATGTGACCACCGCCTATGTTCGACATCAACGTGCAGTAACCATCTACAGACGGCAGGTGGTAGCATTGGCAGCGGAGGATATACAGGATATACAGGGTGGTCCATTGATCGTGACCGGGCAAAATATCTCGCGAAATAAGCGTCAAAGGATAAAACTACAAAAAACGAAACTTGTCTTTCTTGAAGGGGGAAACCAAATGGCGCTATTGTCGGCCAGATGGATGGCGCTGCCGTAGGTCAAACGGATATCACCTGCGGGTTTTTAAATAGGAACCCCCATTTTTTATTACATATTCGTGTAGTACGTAGAAAAATATAAATGTTTTAGTTGGGCCACTTTTTTTGCTTTGTGATAGATGGTGAACATTTTATTTCGAGTGTTCCAATGTGAACATGTACCTTTGTGAACTTAGCATTCCTGAGAACGCATGCTGTTACAGCGTGATTACCTGTAAATACTACATTAATGCAGTAAATGCTCAAAATGATGTCCATCAACCTCAATGCACTTGGCAATACGTGTAACGACATGCCTCTCAACAGCGAGTAGTTCGCCTTCCGTAATGTTCGTACATAGATTGACAATGCGCTGACGCATGTTGTCAGGCGTTGTCGGTGGATCACGATAGCAAATATCCTTCAACTTTCCCCACAGAAAAAAATCCTGGGACGTCAGATCCGGTGAACGTACGAACCATGGTATGGTGCTTCGACGACCAATCCACCTGTCATGAAATATGCTATTCAATACCGCTTCAACCGCACGCGAGCTATGTGCCGGACATCCATTATGTTGGAAGTAAATCGCCATTCTGTCATGCAGTGAAACATCTTGTAGTAACATCGGTAGAACATTACGTAGGAAATCAGCATACATTGCACCATTTAGATTGCCGTCGATAAGATGGGGGCCAATTATCCTTCCTGCCATAATGCCGCACAGTACATTAACCCGCCAAGGTCGCTGATGTTCCACTTGTCGGAGCCATCGTGGATTTTCTGTTGCCCAATAGTGCATATTATGCCGTTTTACGTTACCGCTGTTGGTGAATGACGGATCGTAGCTAAATAGAACGGGTGCAAAAAATCTGTGATCGTCCCGTAATTTTTCTTTTCCCCAGTGGAAGAACTGTACACGACGTTCAGAGTCGTTGCCATGCAATTCCTGATGCATAGAAATATGGACCGGGTACAATCGATGTTGATGTAGCATTCTCAACACCGACGTTTTTGAGATTCGCGATTCTCGGGCAATTTGTCTGCTACAGATGTGCGGATTAGCCGCGACAACAGCTAAAACACCTACTCGGGCATCATCATTTGTTGCAGGTCGTGGTTGGCGTTTCACATATGGCTGAACTGTTTCTGTTTCCTTAAATAACGTAACTATCCGGCGAGATGTCCGGACGCTTTGGTGATTTCGTCCAGGATTCAGAGCAGTATACGTAGCACACGCCCGTTGGGCATTTTGATCACAACAGCCATACGTCAACACGATATCCACCTTTCCCGCAATTGGTAAACGGTCCATTTTAAGACGGGTAATGTATCGCGAAGCAAATACCGTCCGCACTGGCGGAATGTTACGTGATACCACGTACTTATACGTTTGTGACTATTACAGCGCCATCTATCACAAAGCGAAAAAAGTGGTCCAACTAAAACATTCATAATTCTTTACGTACTACACGAATATGTAATAAAAATGGGGTTTCCTATTTAAAAGAACGCAGTTGATATCCCTGTCACCTATGGCAGCGCCAACCAGCGGGCCAACCATAGCGTCATCTGGTTTCCCCCTTCCCCCTTCAACCTAGATAAGCTGCGTTCTTTGTAGTTTTTTGGTTTGATGCTTATTTCGTGAGATATTTGGCCCGGTCACTATCAATGGACCACCCTGTATAAACCGTGTCGGGGGCGAGGAAAACAGTACAGTCGTTGTCGTAATGCGGAAAGGCAGCGATCTATCTGACGTACAAAAATAGGGTTCGGAACAAGAGTGGAAGCATTTCCGAAATGGCGAAGTGTGTAAACTTTTCAATTGGTTAAAGTATAGATTGGACGGTAAAATGACGGTATACAATACGGGCGCCGAGGCAAGTGGGGTGCACGAGGGCCCACTAGTGTAAACAAGAGCTGGGGAGTTGTGAACAGACGAACAGACGTACAACCGTTGAGCGGCTGACCGACCAGATAAACCAGAGGGCTCCCAACGGTGCCTCCTCAACGAACGCTGCTGCGTATGGGAGTCCGCAGCAGGTGCCTAGTTCAGGCACCCTTGCTGACAACACCTCAACCGTACGTTCACTGAGTGGCGACAGGTGTCATTTTTACATGAGTCACGTTTCGTGCTCCCGTCGGACAGATGGCCGTTGGCGTGTATAGAGTAAAACTTCTGAAAGCAAACACCCGACAATAACGATCGGAACGGTCCCAGTCGGATGAAGGAGCCTTTGTTCTCGGGAGTGTTTTCGTGGCATTCCCTGGGCTATCACGTCATTCTGGAAGGCACAGTGCATAAACACAAGTATACACGTGAGACTCCCTGCTAAACCCGCAGGACAGGACAGGTAGTTTGAGTTGTGGAAAGGGGCCAAAATAAGAGTCTGTCGTTACACTCAAACATACAACCTTTTATTTGATCAGAAATTACAAGAGCCATGAATTTTTTAAAGATAAAACACAGCTTTAGTTTTGGAATTTAATGAGCGGCTAAATGCCCCGTACAATCTCATGCCTTAAGGGCAAGACCATTTTAATTT
Organism: Schistocerca gregaria; assembly: GCF_023897955.1. NCBI lineage: Eukaryota > Metazoa > Arthropoda > Insecta > Orthoptera > Acrididae > Schistocerca > Schistocerca gregaria. The sequence goes on along the minus strand of NC_064921.1, from coordinate 104,872,661 downwards.
AAAAACGGCTGAAAGCCAATAACTTAAAGCTCAACCAAAATCAGAAAATTAAAAGGCAAATCCTTATCTTAAAACAGTTCCTTAATTAGGCTGAAGGCCCAAAGAATCTGACACTTTAAGAGCAAAACAACTTAAATTCAAAATCGGCTGAAGGCCCAACACTTAAGACTCAATAACATTAGTTTTAAAAATGCCAAAGGTCTTACGTAAAACAGTTCTTGAATTAGGCTTAAGGCCCAAACCATCTGACGCCTTAAGGGCAAAACAACCTTACTCTAAAAATCGGCTAGGAGCCATACTGGTAGAAACAACAAGAATAAACAAGAAAAGGCAGTACACCCAAGGGCGCTCAAAAGTTCCTAGGGTCGGCCTGGAATTCAAACGCTAACACTTGCTTAGGTGAGACAGGCAGTCGGCCTAACCATTCTCGATCAGACGACAACCCAACCGACAGACAGTCAACGGACCCACCCACAAGATAACTTCCGCTCCACCCAACCAGCACACAACAGGGTGTTCAATGGAACTACGCAGAAAGTATTGGCACCCACAATCAATTATACATTGAGCTGTCAAACTACACACTGTGCTGGATACCGGCAACATGACGAGGAAAATACACTGTCTGAATTTACGTCAACGGACGGGGCAGGTAACCGGAATGTTAACGGCCACAAGGCAGAAGATCCCTCTGTTGCAAATCAATTTAAAGAACCAATACAGCTGAACTCCACCCGAGGGTGGCTAAAATTTGCCAACTCGAAAACACACGTTGTTGTCCACGGGAATATCTCAATAGCTGACAACGAACTCCAAACGACACAATGTGAGAAGTAGTGACGTGCTGGTAGATTAAGTCAAAACTCATGTCCAGGATCGGTGAGCCACGAACCTCACAGCACCACACACTCCGACATCGCATACAGGCTGCATGCGGGCCCGGCCAAACGACGCGCCATGGATATTTCTTCGCTGCTCCACGCCAAACGACCAACTGCCCGCACACAGCCCAGCCGGAAATTACACTCCTGGAAATGGAAAAAAGAACACATTGACACCGGTGTGTCAGACCCACCATACTTGCTCCGGACACTGCGAGAGGGCTGTACAAGCAATGATCACACGCACGGCACAGCGGACACACCAGGAACCGCGGTGTTGGCCGTCGAATGGCGCTAGCTGCGCAGCATTTTTGCACCGCCGCCGTCTGTGACAGCCAGTTTGCCGTGGCATACGGAGCTCCATCGCAGTCTTTAACACTGGTAGCATGCCGCGACAGCGTGGACGTGAACCGTATGTGCAGTTGACGGACTTTGAGCGAGGGCGTATAGTGGGCATGCGGGAAGCCGGGTGGACGTACCGCCGAATTGCTCAACACGTGGGGCGTGAAGTCTCCACAGTACATCGATGCTGTCGCCAGTGGTCGGCGGAAGGTGCACATGCCCGTCGACCTGGGACCGGACCGCAGCGACGCACGGATGCACGCCAAGACCGTAGGGTCCTACGCAATGCCGTAGGGGACCGCACCGCCACTTCCCAGCAAATTAGGGACACTGTTGCTCCTGGGGTATCGGCGAGGACCATTCGCAACCGTCTCCATGAAGCTGGGCTACGGTCCCGCACATCGTCAGGCCATCTTCCGCTCACGCCCCAACATCGTGCAGCCCGCCTCCAGTGGTGTCGCGACAGGCGTGAATGGAGGGACGAATGGAGACGTGTCGTCTCAAGCGATGAGAGTCGCTTCTGCCTTGGTGCCAATGATGGTCGCATGCGTGTTTGGCGCCGTGCAGGTGAGCGCCACAATCAGGACTGCATACGACCGAGGCACACAGGGCCAACACCCGGCATCATTTGTGGGGAGCGATCTCCTACACTGGCCGTACACCTCTGGTGATCGTCGAGGGGACACTGAATAGTGCATGGTACATCCAAACCGTCATCGAACCCATCGTTCTACCATTCCTAGACCGGCAAGGGAACTTGCTGTTCCAACAGGACAATGCACGTCCGCATGTATCCCGTGCCACCCAACGTGCTCTAGAAGGTGTAAGTCAACTACCATGGCCAACAAGATCTCCGGATCTGTCCCCCATTGAGCATGTTTGGGACTGGATGAAGCGTCGTCTCACGCGGTCTGCACGTCCAGCACGAACGCTGGTCCAACTGAGGCGCCAGGTGGAAATGGCATGGCAAGCCGTTCCACAGGACTACATCCAGCATCTCTACGATCGTCTCCATGGGAGAATAGCAGCCTGCATTGCTGCGAAAGGTGGATATACACTGTACTAGTGCCGACATTGTGCATGCTCTGTTGCCTGTGTCTATGTGCCTGTGGATCTGTCAGTGTGATCATGTGATGTATCAGACCCCAGGAATGTGTCAATAAAGTTTCCCCTTCCTGGGACAATGAATTCACGGTGTTCTTATTTCAATTTCCAGGAGTGTGTAAGCGCCAGGCCAAAGATAGTCACAGGTGCTACTATCGATACAAACTGCTGCTGACACTCGCTGAAAGAGAGGATAACAGCATTATCGCGATAACCGCGGGAGACTAAACACAGTATAGCAACCAAGGTTTAATCCAATGCATAGCATGAGCCAGCCACGGCTCAACATCTATCCTTGGGAACCATGTTCACCTGTAGAAGCAGTTTGCAGTTCCTCAGCACAATGGCGTCTACGAGCAGGAGTATGCAACGTGAGAGACAACTGCCAGTGTGCGTGCATGGTTCAAAGAGCATCAAGGCGCGTTTACTGTACTCCCCTGGTCAGCAAACGGCCCAGACTCAATCGAGAACCTGTGGGACCACCTCGATCGACCTGTACGTGCCACGGATCCTCAACCGAGCAACCAATCGCAACTGGTCAGTGGACTGGAGTCGGCATGGCTCCATATCCCTGTTGGTAGCTTCCAGAACCCCGCTGAGTCTCTTCGTCTATGTCTCGCAAATGTCCGCTCTGCTTAAGATGGTTGTTCAGGATTTTGACAGGTCGTCACATTTAATGTGACTGGAAAATGTTGTAGGAAAAATACCTGATTCAATTTGTAGTGATTTTGGGTTGTACAGGGAGCAAAATGGCTGAAAACCGGCTGGACACATACTGGAAGTTCATTCTATGCTGTTTTAAATCTACGCTAATCAGTAGTACCGCAAGGTAACCCATGGCCAGAGTGAGTGAGATATCTGAACAGAGTGCTAGGTCAGGCAAACAGTCGATTGCTCTGTGTGTCGAGGTAGGTCGCTACCGGTTAGTGAAAAAAGTACGAGCTTACCCAGTATCGGACCAAATTTGCGACTGGATTCAAGACTTCATTGCAAATAAAAGTGATCACGTTGCTCTAAAAGGAACAAACCCGACAGATGTAAAGGAAATTTCCGGAGTACCCTAAGGAAGTAGTAGTAGTAGTAGAGGGGTTTTGGGCGCACGACAGCATGGTCTTCAGCGCCCGTTCAGTGACTTAGTGAGACGGGGGTGAAGAAAAATCCCAGAACAGGAATATAAAACGGAACAGAAAACATGGGTAACAATCGTTGAAAAACATGTGCTCACCCACACCAAAGCGTGGGATGAAGCAGAGCGTCAGCAGTAAAACATGGACAACACAGGAAGAAAATTATAGAGGAAGCTAAAACAATGTAGCAGATAGAAGTGGCTGGCTGACTGCAAGGAAAAAAGGGAAGGAGTCAGCCACTCTGCAATACACTAAAACCTCCAGCCTAAAATTTTAGGCCAGAGTCCAGACACATCACAAAACTTAAAAACCCTAGACACGTCTCATTATTAGCTAAAACAGAAGGCAGATCCCCAGCAACTTGTGCTTCTGCCCGTGCATCACGGTATAAAATGCAGTCTGTTAAAATGTGCCGGACAGAGATGTGCACACCACAAGCATCACAAAACGGTGGATCCTCCCGCCGTAATAAAAAGCTATGTGTGAGAGGACAGTGCCCGATCCGAAGACGTGTGAGGGCCACCTCCACCCGCCTGAGCAACCGGCAGGAGGAACGCCACGGCCGAGTGACTTTATCATCCGCAGTTTATTGGCCGTCACCGCCAGCCATTCGTCCTCCCACAACTCCATGCACTTCCTGTGGAGTGCAGCGATGACTGACTGCAAGGGAATAGGACACTGGACCACATCCTGCTCTCTGCACGCCTCCTTGGCAGCCCGATCGGCCTGTTCATTGCCCCAGATGCCAACATGACCAGGCACCCAGCAGAAGGATACTTCTGTACCCCGCCGTTGGAGCAAGTACAGTTGGTCATGTATCAGCTGGACCATCGCCTCAGTCGGGTACAGGTTCTGCAGTGATTGTAAGGCACTAAGAGAATCGGAGCAGAGAAGAAATCGATCGCCCCGAACACGATTCATCTGCTCCAGTGCCTTCAGGATCGCGTGGAGCTCCGCTGCGAAAACGGTATATTCAGCAGGGAGGCGAATCCGGGTAACTTGATCAGGGAACACTACAGAACAGCCAAGGAAATTCTCCTGTTTGGAGCCATCAGTGTACACGACAGTGAAACCGTGATGCACATCTAAAATGTTAAAAAACAGACATTGGAATGTAAAATCTGGTGTGCGATCTTTCTTAAAATTAGCCAAATCTAAAATAAGTTTGGAACTCCGGAGGAGCCAAGGTGGGAATCTGCTCCAACCGCGACGCAAAACACGAAGACCAGCCATAGACATCGCAGCGAGGCAATCCTGTGCGCGAATCACATAGGGCTGCGTCGCACGTTGCCGGTTATGAAATAACTGTGCCAGAGGAGGCTGAGCAATGGCACGCCTGGCGCACTGTAAGTAGCCGTCGCCGCTTAGGAAGTGGCGGTTCACCAGCCTCTGCACAGAGGCTCGGTATAGGGCTAGTTCGGAATGCCCCAGTGGCCAACCGAAGCCTTTCATGGTGCACAACGTCCAACATCTTTAAGTAAGAAGGCCTCGCAGACCCATACACCGTGCACCCATAATCGAGCCGAGATCGCACAAACGCCCTGTAAAACTGGAGCAGACAAGTCCTGTCAGCTCCCCATGTACTGTGGCTAAGACATTTTAAAATACTTAAAGCCTTAAGCGACCGCCGTTTCAGGTCTTTAAGATGAGGTAACCACGTGAGCTTCGAGTCAAAAATGAGCCCCAGAAACCTCACTGTGTCTTTAAAAGTGAGAATAGTGTCCCTCATCCGCAACTCAGGAAAGGTTAAAATCGAACGAGAACGGTTAAAAAGAACATTTACAGACTTCTCGGTGGAAAACTTAAAACCACTCTTCGGCGCCCAGTCACACAAACGTCTAATCGTAAGTTGCAACTGACGAGTTGTCGTTGCAAGGCTTGAAGAAGAGCAAAACAAAGAGAAATCATCCACAAAAAAAGAACACTGGACAGGACTGTTCACTATGCACGTAATGCTATTAATAGCGATGGCAAAGAGAGTCACACTTAAAACGCTACCCTGAGGGACACCGTTCTCCTGCTCAAAGCGAACAGACAGGACGTCACCAATTCGGTATCTAAAATATCGTGGCGAGAGGAAAGACTGAAGAAAAAGAGGAAGACAACCCCGAAAACCCCATTCGTGAAGTTGCTCCAGGATGAGACGCCTCCAAGTGGTATCGTAGGCCTTCTCAATGTCAAAAAATACACCTATAAGGTGATGACGGCGTAGGAAAGCTTGTTGTATAGCCGCCTCCAGTAGGGCCAGGTAATCGAAGGTGGAACGAAACCTCCTGAACCCACACTGAAAGCGACTAAGGAGTCGCCAGGAATCTAACATCCAGACAAGGCGGCGGTTGACCATCCGCTCCAAGGTCTTCCCTACGCAAATAGTGAGGGCAACACTACGGTAGCTACTCGGGCTCGTGCGGTCTTTCCCAGGTTTTAAAAAAGGGATTAAAACTGCCTCACGCCACGCGTCAGGAAAGTGACCCGACGCCCAAATTCCATTAAAAAGTGCGAGGAGGATCTCTTTGTTGTGCATTGTGAGGTGCCATAGCATACTGTAATGGACCCTGTCGTGACCAGGGGATGTGTCACGAGCTCCATACAATGCAGAATCCAGCTCCCACATATAAAACAGGCAGTTGTAAACTTCATGAGAGGTGGACTGGAAGTCCAGACTACATCTCTCAGCAACTGGCTATAAAGTGTCCAGTCAGCTCCACTGAGCACCCATCGTGGTGGTCTCCTTTCGGGGCCCACGCCATCTGGCAGGTGAATCCAGATTGGGAAATGATCACTGCCATGCAAGTCAGCGACCACTTCCCTGTGAGCACTGGCGGCAAGAGCTGGAGAGCAAAGCGAGAGATCAATGGCAGAGAACGACCCAGTCGCTGTGCAGAAATGAGTACTCTGTCCTCCATTGAGCAAGTAGGCACAGGATGACAGGAGAAGCCTCTCAATTGCTCTACCCCTGGGGCAGGTAATTGCAGAGCCCCAAAGCACATTGTGGGCATTAAAATCACCACAAATAATGAATGGTTGGGGGAGCTGTGTAAGAAGGTCGGTGAGGGCCACTTCATCAAGTGCCTCATGTGGGGGCAAGTAAAGTGAACAGACAGTCAATGATTGACGTACTTGCACAGACACAGCGACAGTCTGTAAAGTCGTCATAAGCGAGAGAGGCGAGGAGTGGTAGTCCGTCCTGACGAAAATACCTACACCTCCTCTAGCTCTCTCTCCACGCAGGTCGTCCTTTTTGTGGAGTGAATAGCCTCGCAGCTCAGGGGAGTATGAGGGATGGAAATAAGTCTCCTGGAGACAGAGACACAGTGGTCTACCCTGAGAGAGTAGACGAAGTTCCTCCACATGCGTCCTGAACCCTTGCAAGTTCCACTGAAGTATGGGAGCCATCTATGTTGGGGGTAGCACCTTCATCCTGTCTCTCCGACGGGGCGGGGAGACCGCAGCAGGTGGAGGGGCAGGTGTGGGATGAGCTGATTGCCCCACACATACGTTGTATTCCATCAACTCTGGGGAAGAGTCAGATGAAGCCTCACGTAAAACAAAAGCCGCATGGTCAGACGGTTTATCACGGGATTTGACCTGGTGTTGCTGCGGTACAGGAGCTTTCTGTGGTTTGGTGGGCTTTGGGGGAGCTGATGTGGGAGTGGTAATTGGCGCACTGGGCTTGGGAACGGCCTCAGGTGTTGGAGGCGACAGGGGCTGGCCCAAGTTCGCCACTATACCCTTGTCTGCCGTTCGAGTAGGGGCTACCGGCTCTGAAACACTGGCTGTGTTGCAAGTGCACTGACAGCTGCAGGTGTTAGTGCCAACACTCACCACCTCTGTCTGCGTTGAGGCATCGACTTTTGGAGTAGGCTTCTGAACCATGGATGCGAAAGATGTAGCAAATGTGGGAGGTTGCATCGACTTATAGATCTTCTTGGCCTCACCATAGGGTATTCGCTTGGTTGTTTTGATTTCCTGGACTTTGCGTTCCTCTAAAAATATTCGGCAGTCCCTACTCCAAACAGGGTGGTTCCCAGAGCAATTAATACATTTAGCCGGAGACGAGCAACCAACTCCTTCATGAGCAGCCTTACCACAGTTGCCACAAGTCGCTTCGCCTTTACATCCTAAGGTGGTATGCCCAAAACGCTGGCATTTAAAACAGCGCATTGGGGTCGGGAAATAAGGCCTCACACTAAAGCGAAGGAAGCCAGCTTTAACATGTTCAGGAAGTTTTGTGCTACTGAAGGTCAGAATAAAGGAGTCGGATTTGACAAGATTGCCATCAACCCTCTTCATGATGTGTTGGACATCAACGATACCTTCCGGAGCCCACTCACGTTGCAGTTCGTCCTTGGGAATGTCAACTAGATCCCGGCATGTCACAACACCTTTGCTGTAGTTCAAGGTGCTGTGCAATTCAGTGTCTATGGCATACTCTCCAAGACATTTAGCAGATTGGACGTTAGTTGCTTGCTGGGAAGTGGAAGTTTCCACTAGCAAGGTCCCATTACGTACGCGCTTCACCGATTTCAAGGAGCCACAGATGCCCTCCAATCCCTTTTGTATATAGAAGGGCGAAACCTTCTCGAAACTACCCTCCTTCCGTTTCACAATGAGAAACACATTCTGAGCACCAGAATGCATCCTGTTACTAAAGACTTCACTTGTCAAAGATATGCTGCAGTCAGGGGGATTGACTGCACGAGCCCGCTTCAGAGACTGGGTGTTAGAACCCACCAGCGGCCCACCCTTTCCGCTGGGAGGAGGAAAAGAGGATTTCGAAGGATCCATCTCGGTCCCACGAGCAGCTAGGGAACTGGAAGTCCACCTAGACAGAGCCCCGCGTGCCAAGGTAAGCCTTATACAACTGAGGTGCGGCAGGTTCCCCAGAGGTTGCCCGCTAACGATTGTTCCACCTCAACAGCCATGCATCTCATCGGCGCACAGCACACCTTGAGATTGAGGGGTTGTTTATAGAGGTTTATTCCATCCTCGCGATCCGGGCGGCCAAGCCAAGATCCCCACTCCCTGAGACTCACAACATTCCACCGCCGCGCCGCACGGTGGTCGTCGAAGCATGCCCAGAGCTTACGGTGACAGGGGACTGGCGGCGCTTACCAGTCCCCAGCTCAGGAACCCCGGGGTCGCCAAGCCCGTACCCAGCAAATGAATGCTGAGCCCCTGGGGGGGGGGGGGGGGCTAAGGAAGTGTGATACGAGCGTTACTGTTTACAATGTATGTAAGTGGTGTAGTAGAAAGAGGCTTAAGCTCTTTAAGACTATTCGCAGACGATGCGGTTTTCTGTAACAAAGTAGCAACTCCAGAAGTTAGTATCGATTTACTGAATGACCTGCAGAAGACTGATGAATGGTGGAGGTTCAAAATGGTTCAAATGGCTGTGTGCACTATGGGACTTAACTTCTATGGTGATCAGTTCCCGAGTACTTAGAACTATTTAAACCGAACTAACCTAAGGACATAACACACATCCATGCCCGAGGCAGGATTCGAACCTGCGACCGTAGCGGTCGCGCGGTTCCAGACTGTAGCGCCTAGAACCGCTCTGCCACCACGGCCGGCAATGGTGCAGGTTCCGGCAGATGATTCAGAACGTAAATTAATATGTTGCTTATACACAGGGAAAAAAATCCGCCATTGCTCTGCTACACTAGTGATGACAAACAGTTGGAGACAGCATACACCGTAAAAAATGTGGGAGTAGCTATCCAGAGCGAACTTAAGTGGAATGACCATGTAGAGCAATTATTAGGAAAAGCAGATGCCAGACTGAGAGTCATAGGTAGAATCTTAAGGAAATACAACGTATCCACTAAGAAAGTGGCGTTGAAGCTGCTTGTTCTACCGAGTATGCTTACGAGGTAAGTATAGAGAAAACCCAATGAAAAGCGGCGTGTTCCGTCCGGGGACCGTTTAGAGCGTTACAGAGACGCTCAACAAACGCTATTGGAAGAAATAAGAAGCGAGACGTTTTTAATCACATAGAAGTTTAAATTTCGAGAGAGCACTTTGCTGGAAGAGCGGGAAAATGTATTATTTCCTCCCACACATATTTTGCGTAATGGCTACGACGAGAAAATTCGAGAAATTAGAGACGATATAGAGGCTTACCGACAATTATTCTACTTTTGCGCCATTCGCGTGTGTAACAGATAGGACGCGTTAGTTATTCGTAAGAGAAATACTCTCTGCCATACACCGTTGGGTGTCTCTTCACCCTCAACGGATGAATGTGTGGTGTGCTATGTCCAGCCAGGGAATAATAGGTGCGATATTCCTTGATGGTACGATGACTACAGAACGGTACGTGAAGGTTTTGGAAGATGATTTAATCCCCATTATCCAAAGCGACCTGATTTCGACAGGATGTTGGTTCATACCTGACAGATCTTGACCCCATCGAAGTGGGAGAGTGTTTGATGTCCTGGAGGAGCACTTTGGGGTACCCAGAGGCCTCGATTGGCCGCTATAATCTCCGGATCTGAAAACATGCGACTCCTTTTTGTGTGCCTACAGTAAAGACAAGGTGTGCAGCAACAACCCCAATACAAATACTGAGCTGAAAACAACCATTCAAGAGGACATTGGCAGCATCAGTGTTCCAAGACTTCAGTGTGTCATGCAAAATTTCGTTATCCGTCTGCGCCACATCATCGCTGATGATGGCAGGGATATCGAATTTGTCATAACCTACATTCCAATATCTGTAGTGACGTTTAGTTGTTGAATAAAGTGTGTGCGCGCCTTAGTTTGTAAGTAATTTACTTTTTTTTTTTAATATAGTTCAATAATTTTCACCCTGTATGAGTCTCGCGTTGTACCTTCTGACTTTTCGAAAAGCATCATCCACATAATTCCGAAGATTGCAAGAGCTGACAAGGGCAAGAACCATCACACAATCACATTAACATCTCATGCATCCAAGTTGCTGACAATGATATACAGAAGAAAGGAAAGGAAAAATTGAGGATGTGGTAAATGGCGATTAGTTAGGCTTTAGGAAACGTGAAGGCTCCAGAGAGTAACTTCAGACGTTGCGGTTGACAATGGAAGCAAGACGGAAGAGAAATTAAGCCACGTTCATAGGACATGTCGACAAGGAAAAAGTGTTCGACAACGTAAAACAAAGCAAGACGCTCGAAATTTTGAGAAAAACGGGGGGTAAGCTATAAGGACAGACGGGTAATACACGGTATATACAAGAACGAAGAGGGACCAATAATACTGGAAGACCAAGAACGAAGTTCCCGGATAACAAAGGGTCTAAGACAGGTATGCACTCTTTCGCCCTTATTGTTCAATCTATACATCGAAGAAACAACTACGGCAATAAAAGAAAGTATAATTAAAATTCCAGATCAAAGATATCAAGATAAAATTCCAAGATGACATTGCCGTCCGCAGTGAAAGTGAAGAAGAATTACAGGATCTGCTGAATGGAATGAGTACAGAATATGGATTGAGAAAAAAAGAAGGAAAAAGTAAGTAATGAGAAGTAGGAGAAATGAGAACAACGAGAAACTTAACATCAAAATTGGTGAACAGGAAGTACACTACTGGCCATTAAAATTGCCACAACAAGAAGAACCTGCAGATGATAAACGGGTATTCATTGGACAAATACATTGTTCTAGAACTGACATGTGATTAAATTTTCACGCAATTTCGGTGCATAGATCCCGAGAAATCAGTACCCAGAATAACAACCTCTAGCCGTAATAACAGCGTTAATACGCCTGGGCATTGAGTCAAACAGAGCTTGGATGGCGTGTACAGGTACAGCTGCCCATGCAGCTTCAACACGATACCAAAGTTCATCAAGAGCAATGACTGGCGTATTGTGACGAGCCAGTTGCTCGGCCACCATTGACCAGACGTTTTCAATTCGTGAGCGATCTGGAGAATGTGCTGGCCAGGGCAGCAGTCGAACACTTCCTGAACCCAGAAAGGCCCGTACAGGCCCTGCAACATGCAGTCGTGCATTATCCTCCTGAAATGTAGGGTTTCGCAGAGTCCGAATGAAGGGTAGAGCCATGGGTCGTAACACATCTAAAAATGTAACGACCACTGTTCAAAGTGCCGTTAATGCGAACAAGAGGTGACCGAGACGTGTAAACAATGGCACCCCATACCATCACGCTGGGCGATACGCCAGTATGACGATGCCGAATACACGCTTCCAATGTGCGTTCACCGCGATGTCGCCAAACACGGATACTACCCTCATGATGCTGTAAACAGAACGTGGATTCATCAGAAAAAATGACGTTTTGCCATTCGCGCACCCAGGTTCGTCGTTGAGTACACCATCGGAGGCGCTCCTGTCTGTGATGCAGCGTCAAGGGTAACCGCAGCCATGGTCTCCGAGCTGATAGTCCATGCTGCTGCAAACGTCGTCGAACTGTTAGTATAGATGGTTGTCTTGCAAATGTCCCCATCCGTTGACTCAGGGATCGAGACGTGGCTGCACGATCCATTGCAGTCATGCGGATAACATGCCTGTCATATCGCCTGCTTGTGATACGAGGCCGTTGGGATCCAGCACGGCGTTCCGTATTACCCTCCTGAACCCACCGATTGCATATTCTGCTAAGTCTCGACCAACGCGAGCAGCAATGTCACGATACGATAAACCGCAATCGCGATAGGCTACAATCCGACCTTTATCAAAGTCGGAAACGTGATGGTACGCATTTCTCCTCTTTACACGAGGCATCTCAACAACGTTTTACCAGGCAACGCCGGTCAACTGCTATTAGTGTATGAGAAATCGGTTGTAAACTTTCCTCATGTCAGCAGGTTGCAGGTGTCGTCACCGGCGCCAACCTTGTGTTGAAGCTCTGAAAAGCTAATCGTTTGCATATCACAGCATCTTCTTCCTGTCGGCTAATTTCGCGATTGTAGCACGTCATCTTCGTGGTGTAGCAATTTTAATGGCCAGTAGTGTAGATGAAGTTAAGGAATTCTTCTACCCAGGCAACGAAATAATACTCTTTAACCAGAACAAGTAGAACAGAAAAAGCAGACTAGCACTGGCAAAAAGAGCATTCGTGGTTGAGCCGGTTTCGGTGGCCGTGCGGTTCTAGGCGCTTCAGTCCGGAACCGCGCGGCTGTTACGGTCACAGGTTCGAATCCTGCTTCGGGCATGGATGTGTGTGATGTCCTTAGGTTAGTTAGGTTTAAGTAGTTCTACGTTCTAGGGGACTGATGACGTTCTAGGGGACTGATGATCTCAGATGTTAAGTCCCATAGTGATCAGAGCCAGCCATTCGTGGCTGAGAGAAGTTAGCTATGAGTACTGTCAAACAAAGAGAAAGAAATTTCTGAGAACGTAGGTTTTGAGCATAGCATCCTGTAGTAGTGAAACACGGACTTTGGAAAAACCAGAAAAGAAGGGAATAGAAGCATTTGATGTGTGATGTCACAGAAGAACGTTGAAAATTAGGTGGACCGGTAAGGTAAGAAATGAGGAGGTTCTCCAGAAAATCGGCGAGGGCAGGAATATATGGACAAGAAGAAGGAACAGGATGGTAGGACATATTTTAAGACATCACGGAATAACTTCCTTGGTACTAGAGGGAGCTGCAGAGGGCAGAAACTGTAGAGGAAAACAGAGATTTAAGTACATCCAGCAAATAACCGAGGACATGGGTAGCAAGTGCTCCTGTGAGATGAAGGGGATGGCACAAGAGACGAAGTCGTGGCGGGCCGTATCAAAGCAGTAAAAATAAAAAATAAAAAAACAAAAAAACGTGGGATTGCGCTGATGTGCCAACCATTTGCATTTTCAAGGACGTAGCGAACTTTAGGCCAGTTTGACGTTTGATGCATGCTGCGTCATGTTGTTGTAATTTGAATGGTCGGGAGTGTATAGTAAGTTAGTCTGGCAAAGTATTTTTATCGCCTGGTGTGTTGAAGCTAATGCTGTTAGGTCAACAACTTTGCTTCCACCGATTTTTCTCAAAGTCCGAGGCTTTGCTGTGAAAAACATAAAAAATTTACGATTAAAAGTATTGGCCACCGCTGCCCCCCTACTTTCTCACATCTTTCGGACGGCATACGAATCTCACGGCGGAAGAACTGGGCGTCTTTTGAGGAGACCCATGAATCGATCCAATTTTTTCACCTGTTCATATGACCGTAAGTGCAGGTCAGCATGGCGGGTGGGTTAGAACTTCCCATTTCAGCGATTCCAAGTTTGGTTTTGCGTCATGAGGTCGAGAATTGTCATGCTGAAAAGTCACCTTTTGATGTCCCAAATTTTCAAATATGTTTGAATTCCTAAGGGACCAAACGGTTGAGGTCATCGCTCCCTAGACGTACACACTACGTAAACTAGCTTATGCCAAGAACAACACACACATCCGTGTTCGACGGAGGACTGGAACCTCCGGCAGGAGAGGCCGTGGAATCCGTGACATGGCGCTCCAACCGCGCGGTCACTCCGCTCGGCTTTTCATGACTATCGCTTTATTGTGACATTGTTTTCCAGTTCTCCGCTCAACCGCATCAGTTGCTTTCGATAACGATGTTCTGTGATTGTTTCTGTCGGTTTCAGTAACTTGGAAAACCTTTTTTCCACCGTTGTGCCAGTCTTCGACGTCAGAATCACCGTTCTCCAAGCGTTGAAACTATTCTCTGCACTTCTTTTATTAATATGTGCCTCAGCATTTTATGAGCCTTAGCCGCAGATTCCTTTACGTGAAGGAAGAAAATTAAAATTCCCGCCCGTGAGTTCACATTTTCAATCGAAAATAACTTTATGATACAATCACAAATCGACTAATATTTTAATGGTGTTATCCTTACGAATGCCTAAGCTTACTGTATGACATTTGCGACGTACCACGTGCACCACCACTTCCCGATACTGCCATCTATTGCAAAGCGGAGGGAAGCAAAGTTGTAGACATCGTATTTCCAGGCATCTGCAAGAGGCGTAGTAGGAGTAGGTGGAGCAACTACTTCGCTGATGTAAACCAATATTAGATTTGAGCATGGATGTAGTGCGTAGCATGCGGAGCAAAGCTGATGTGTCTAAATGGGATGATTGCCTTAGGGTGTTCCGTAGGTTTCTCTGTTACGGGGACTGACAAATGTCGCAAACGTATTGCAGTGCGCTGTCGACCAGGATTACTGGCTGTGGTAGACGCCTCTACCTACAAGAAATTCGTGTCAAAATTGCTGTCGAAAGACGATCATGGTGGGCCAGAAACGGAAACGACGATGCATATTCGGACAAACACTGGGGAATTCATCGAATGCATGTTTGCACTAGAGTTGCACTTGGGAAGTCCTCGTCCACATCTACTCACAAAGTTAACAACATGCAGTGACGAGTGTAATAAATCGAGGGTGATTGGGAAAGTGTTTTCTCGAAGCTGAAAAATGTTTCTGCTTTTTTTCTAAAATAAATATTTATTTAGTACAAAATAGGAATTAGCTGAAGACCCTTAAAACAATCTTATTCATCAACATGCAGTAAAAATTCATGTGAAACATTATAAAATCTGAGGTCATCGGTCCCCTAGAACTTAGAACTATTTAAACCTAACTTACCTAAAGACATCACACACATCCATGCCCGAGGCAGGATTCGAACCTGCGACCGTAGCGGTCACACGGTTCCAGACTGTAGCGCCTAGAACCGCTCGGCCACCCCTGCCGGCGAAACATTATAACATCAATATAAGGTACACCGTCAACTACAAAATATTGACAATCGAAACAACCAGATTTAAGCTTCCATTCTGCGAGGGGCATTAGGCATAAAAACATAAGAATAGTAACATTTATTATGCAATATTTTTGGGCGTCCTTTCAGCTGTATTTATGTTACTCAAGAGCCTGTGAAGCGCGCTTCTTTTGATTTTAAAGGCTTGCACGCTACATTTCTTACGTTCTGTGTGCTTGTGTAGTGACAGACAACACAATATTACTCTTAAGCTTTCCTTTATTAAGATAAAATATGCTACAGCTGCAGACTTGAGAGCAGAGAGTCAGTCAGAGATTTTGTCGGGAGTGGTAGCCATTACTCTCTGGAAATGATGAAGCGTGCCAGGTACCTAGGCCTACTTACGGTTCTCATTTATACAGGTGACAGCTGCAGGCAACCTGCGCTACTTGCCTCCACAGCGATGTAACGTGAAGAAATTCCACAGTTATAAATAGAAATAGCTATTGGACCACTTTTATTGCACGATACGTAATAAATGACATAGATATTTCGAAGAAGGAAGTTGTGACATTATTGTTTCTGTTTATGGGGATAAATTAGTTTGTTTTTTATCATATGCCTAACGTCTACAGCTTCCTCGGATCTTGCTTTCATTTGTTAAAATGTCTACACACCTCCAGACGGTGTGTACATGAGCTTAATTACATTGACATCTGACAACGTCTTCTAGGCATTTCATTTCTTTTTCTTTTTGTCAGACAGTGTGGTTGTATGCAAGGAAAAAAAGTATTTCTTCTTAGGTATTCTGGAATATAAAAGGTTTGTGAGCAACAACTGTTTACACAAAATATTTCCCAGTGAATGTTTTATTTTGTAAAATCTTTGTTAGACAACATTTTATTGCTACACATCAAGATGGTAAGGGAATGGGAGAAAATTTTTTTTCTAAGTCCCTACAGCCCAGCATTGCTCAAGCTCACGGAAGTGTCAGCATGAGCCAGCCGCTCATTTTGACACTGTTAGTTACTAAGAGTGCGACATCAACACGTCTGTGTGTGAGTACGAGAGAGCTGAGCGGAAAAGTGTAAGACAAGTGCAGATCAACCTGCCTCCATTACTCTCGTAACATTATGTAAGGAGTGCGACACCTATAAGGGATCTGACGGAGCAGTTATGATAATGAAACAAATTGATTAAGACAATGTAGCAAAACTGAAGACTAAGACTGCTGGCGACTCGTAATGAGTGAAACCAGTTCGGTCATTGCAAATGACATCGCACAGAAAAAACGCTTCTCGATGCCATAAATACTCCACTCCGATAGCCCAGAGGCAGGCGATCAGTTGGACCAATGTTTGCGCTCGATTATCTGATTGTTACATTGTTACGTGTTGTATGTGACTGTACCAGTAGCCACAAATGGTTATGAACCAGCATCCAGAACTGAAGATGCCTCTAATGATTAATCCATAAGTCCAAAAACACCATTCCAGTTCAGGGCACCAACTGCTCTGAAACTTCAATACCGTTCAAATGAGATGGCCTACCAAATTTGTAGGCCCCGACTGGCATTCAAGACGACATCACAGCATCCGAAATCGCTGTCCATCTGATGGGACAACACGAGGAGTGACCTGAGACGGAAAAAGTACTTTCAGGACAGCATGTGAGCAGACAGACATACGCCGATGGGAAGAGCCTTCTCAACCAATGGGCAGGCAACCCGTTACATTACGAATCACTCACCACCCTACGCTCGGAGCGGATGCAACGATCTTTGTCGGCCCTGAGTCTGCCTCTGGACTCAGAAAATTCCACACTTCAGCTTACGAAGGGACAGGATCTATTCTGAGGAATAAAAGAAGCGATATTTACTCTTGTTTTATTGCATCTGACGAAGTCACACAGCTTCCTCAGCCCCCATTCTGACGAAGCACATTGGGCGACCCCTACAATAAATAGGAAAGTAGGTAACAATTTTCGTCCATTTCTTGTCACCTTCAGATCAGAATGTACACTGAAGAGCCAAAGAAACTGGTACAACAGCACAATATCGTGTAGGACCCCCGCGAGGACGAAGAAGTGCAGCAACACGACGTGGCATGGGTTCGACTAATGTTTGAAGAAGTGCTACAGGGAACTGACACCATGATCCTGCAGGGATGTCCACAAATTCGTGAGAGTGCGATAGAGTGGAGGTCTCTTCTGAACAGCACGTTGCAAGGCATCCCAGATATGCTCAATAATGTTCATGTCTGGGTAGTTTGGTGGCCATCGGAAGTGTTTAAACTCAGAAGAGTGTTCCTGGAGCCACTTTTGAGCAATTATGGACGTGTGTGGCGTCGCATTGTCCTTCTGGAATTGCCCAAGTCCGTTGGAAGGCACAATGGACATGAAGGGATGCAGGTTATCAGACAGTATGCTTATTTACGTGTCACCTGTCAGAGTCGTTCCTAGACGCATCAGGGTCCCATATCACTCCAACTGCACACACCCCACACCATAACAGAGCTCCCACCAGCTTGAACAGTCCCCTGCTGACATACAGGGTTCATGGATATCTTCATACCCGTACACGTCCATCCGCTCGATATAATTTGAAACGAAACTCGTCCGACCAAGCAACATGTTTCCAGGCGAGCCGTAAAGCTTTGAGTCGTGCAGTCATCAAGGCTGGAGGACTGAGCCTTCGGCTCCGATGATGTTTCGTTGAATGGTTCACACACTGGAACTTGTTGGTGGCCCAGTATTGAAATCTGCAGCACTTTGCGCTTGTGTTAGGTTGAACGATTCTCTTCAGTCGTCGTTGGTCCCGTTCTTGCAGGATCTTTTCTGGCGGCAGCGATGTCGGAGATTTGATGTTTTATCGGATTCCTGATATTCATGGTACACTCGTGAAATGATCGTACAGTAAAATCTCCATCGCTACCTCGAAGATGCTGTGACCCATCGTTTGTGCGCCGCCTATAACACCACTTTCAAACTCACTTAAATCATGATAACCTGCCATTCGACCATCATCAGTTACTTTGCTCCCCAAATAGCAAAACTCCTTTACTACTTTAAGTGTCTCATTTCCTAATCTAATTCCCTCAGCATCACCCGACTTAATTCGACTACATTCCATTATCCTCGTTTTGTTTTTGTTGATGTTCATCTTATATCCTCCCTTCAAGACACTATCCATTCCGTTCAACTGCTCTTATGAGTCCTTTGCTGTCTCTGACAGAATTACAATGTCATCGGCAAACCTCAAAGTTTTTATTTCTTCTATATGGATTTTAATACCTAATCCGAATTTTTCTTTTGTTTCCTTTACTGGTTGCTCAATATACAGATTGAATAACATCGGGGAGAGGCTACAAACCTGTCTCACCGCCTTCCCAACCACTGCTTCCCTTTCATGTCCCTCGACTCTTATAACTGCCATCTGGTTTCTGTACAAATTGCAAATAGCCTTTCGCTCCCTGTATTTTACCCCTGGCACCTTCAGAATTTGAAAGTGAGAATTCCAGTCAATATTGTCAAAAGCTTTCTCTAAGTCTACAAATGCTAGAAACGTAGGTTTACCTTTCCTTAATCTAGCATCTAAGGTAAGTCGTAGGGTCAGTATTGCCTCACGTGTTCCAATATTTCTACGGAATCCAAACTGATCTTCCCCGAGGTCGGATTCTACTAGTTTTTCCATTCGTCTGTAAAGAATTCGCGTTAGTATTTTGCAGCTGTGACTTATTAAACTGATTGTTCGGTAATTTTCACATGTGTCAACACCTGCTTTCTTTGGGAATGGAATTATTATATTCTTCTTGGAGTCTGACGGTATTTCACCTTTCTCATACATCTTCCCCACCAGATGGTAGAGTTTTGTCAGGACTGGCTCTCCCAAGGCTGTCAGTAGTTCTAATGGAATGTTGTCTACTCCTGGGGCCTTGTTTCGATTCAGGTCTTTCAGTGCTCTGTCAAACTCTTCACGCAGTACCATATCTTCCATTTCATCTTCATCTACATCCTCTCCTATTTCCATAATATTGTCCTCGAGTACATCGCACTTGTATAGACCCTCTATATACTCCTTCCACCTTTCTGCTTTCCCTTATTTGTTTAGACTTGGGTTTCCATCTGAGCTCTTGATATTCATACAAGTGGTTCTCCTTTCTCCAAAGGTCTCTTTAATTTTCCTGTAGGCAGTTTCTATCTTACCCCTCGAGAGATAAGCCTCTACATCCTTACATTTGTCCTCTAGCCATCCCTGCTTAGCCATTTTGCACTTCCTGTCGATCTCATTTTTGAGACGTTTGTATTCCTTTTCGCCTGCTTCATTTACTGCATTTTTATGTTTTCTCCTTTCGTCAATTACATTCAATATTTCTTCTGTCAACCAAGTATTTCTACTATCCCTCGTCTTATCACCTACTTGTTCCTCTGCTGCCTTCACTACTTCATCCCTCAAAGTTACTCATTCTTCTTCTACTGTATTTCTTTCCCCCATTCTTGTCAATTGTTCCCTTATGCTCTCCATGAAACTCTGTACAACCTCTGGTTTAGTCAGTTTATCCAGGTCCCATCTCCTTAAATTCCTACCTTTTTGCAGTTTCTTCAGTTTTAGTCTACAGTTCATAACCATTAGATTGTAGCCAGGGTCCACATCTGCCCTTGTAAATGTCTTACAATTTAAAACCTGGTTCCTAAATCTCTGTCTTACCATTATATAATCTATCTGAAACCTGTCAGTATCTCCAGGCTTCTTCCGTGTATACAGCCTTCTTTTATGATTCTTGAACCAAGTGTTAGCTATGATTAAGTTGTGCTCTGTGCAAAATTCTACCAGGCGGCTTCCTCTTTCATTTCTTGCCCCCAATCCATATTCACCTACTGTGTTTCCTTCTCTTCCTTTTCCTACTACCGAATTCCAGTCACCCATGACTATTAAATTTTCGTCTCCCTTCACTATCTGAATAATTTGTTTGATTTCATCATACATTTCTTCACTTTCTTCGGCATCTGCAGAGCTAGTTGGCATATAAACTTGTGCTACTGTAGTAGGCGTGGGCTACGTATCTATCTTGGCCACAATAATGCGTTCACTGTGCTGTTCGCAGTAGCTTAGCCGCACTCCTATTTTTTTTATTCGTTATTAATCCTACTCCTGCATTACCCCTATTTGATTTTGTATTTATAATCCTGTATTCGCCTGACCAAAAGTCTTGTTCCTCTTGCCATCGAACTTCACTAATTCCCACTATATCTAACTTTAACCTATTCATTTCCCTTTTTAAATTTTCAAACCTACCTGCCCGATTAAGGGATCTGACATTCCACGCTCCGATCCGTAGAACGCCAGTTTTCTCTCTCCTGATGCCGACCGCGTCCTCTTGAGTATCCCTATGCATATTAGCTTATGCTAACTCGCCCCAACGAGTATGCCGTACCTGGGATTACCTACAGACGTATTTAACTACTGGTTCCAATATGATTTTGTAGCTAAAAAGCTAAGCTATCCGCTGCATTCACCACAAGACAATAGAAAAATCAAAGGCCAAAATGAAAGCCACTAGCCCCGTCTCTCATACAGATTCCGATTGAGAAATAATTTGGGCGAAGAAAAGTCTTAAAGGTGCTTTTATAGACCTCCTGCCTCAGAATCAACAGTGGTGGAATATTTGAGGAAAAATGTGGAAAAATTAGCGCGCGTAAATTTCCTGTCCATGTTACACTCCTGGAAATTGAAATAAGAACACCGTGAATTCATTGTCCCAGGAAGGGGAAACTTTATTGACACATTCCTGGGATCAGATACATCACATGGTCACACTGACAGAACCACAGGCACATAGACACAGGCAACAGAGCATGCACAATGTCGGCGCTAGTACAGTGTATATCCACCTTTCGCAGCAATGCAGGCTGCTATTCTCCCATGGAGACGATCGTAGAGATGCTGGATGTAGTCCTATGGAACGGCTTGCCATGCCATTTCCACCTGGCGCCTCAGTTGGACCAGCGTTCGTGCTGGACGTGCAGACCGCGTGAGACGACGCTTCATCCAGTCCCAAACATGCTCAATGGGGGACAGATCCGGAGATCCTTGCTGTCCAAGGTAGTTGACTTACACCTTCTAGAGCACGTTGGGTGGCAGGGGACACATGGGGACGTGCGTTGTCCTGTTGGAACAGCAAGTTTTCTTGCCGGTCTAGGAATGGTAGAACGATGGGTTCGATGACGGTTTGGATGTACCGTGCACTATTCAGTGTCCCCTCGACGATCACCAGAGGTGTACGGCCACTGTAGGAGATCGCTCCCCACACCATGATGCCGGGTGTTGGCCCTGTGTGCCTCGGTCGTATGCAGTCCTGATTGTGGCGCTCACCTGCACGGCGCCAAACACGCATACGACCATCATTGGCACCAAGGCAGAAGCGACTCTCATCGCAGAAGACGACACGTCTCCATTCGTCCCTCCATTCACGCCTGTCGCGACACCACTGGAGGCGGGCTGCACGATGTTGGGGCGTGAGCGGAAGACGGCCTAACGATGTGCGGGACCGTAGCCCAGCTTCATGGAGACGGTTGCGAATGGTCCTCGCCGATACCCCAGGAGGAACAGTGTCCCTAATTTGCTGGGAAGGGGCGGTGCGGTCCCCTACGGCACTGCGTAGGATGCTACGGTCTTGGGGTGCATCCGTGCGTCGCTGCGGTCCGGTCCCAGGTCGACGGGCACGTGCACCTTACGCCGACCACTGGCGACAACATCGATGTACTGTGGAGACCTCACGCCCCACGTGTTGAGCAATTAGGCGGTACGTCCACCCGGCCTCCCGCATGCCCACTATACGCCCTCGCTCAAAGTCCGTCAGCTGCACATACGGTTCACGTCCACGCTGTCGCGGCATGCTACCAGTGTTAAAGACTGCGATGGAGCTCCGTATGCCACGGCAAACTGGCTGACACTGACGGCGGCGGTGCACAAATGCTGCGCAGCTAGCGCCATTCGACGGCCAACACCGCGGTTCCTGGTGTGTCCGCTGTGCCGTGCGTGTGATCATTGCTTGTACAGCCCTCTCGCAGTGTCCGGAGCAAGTATGGTGGGTCTGACACACCATTGTCAATGTGTTCTTTTTTCCATTTCCAGGAGTGTATATAGCATTAGTGGGACACCTCAGTTTATCGTCTATAGACTGGGAGACTCAAGTAATTAGGCTGGATGGTAGGAACAAGAAATCGTGTTAAGTTCTGCTAAATGTCTCGTCAGGAAATTACCTTGCCTGGTTAATCAGAAAATCAGCTCGTGGATGTAACATCTTAAATTTCCTGGTCACAAACAGACTCGAACTTTTCGACTTAGCGCAAGACAAGGGATCAGTGCTCGCAGGGCCATTACAGTATCGCCGAATGCAGCTGTAGATAGGATTTTAAGGAAAGATATTTATGCGATACAAATGCGACGAGAAGCAGATTTCATGGTGCCTCAGCGGTCGTTCTGAAACATTCATCTCCACACAGAAAATGTTCGGTATAAGTGGATAAAGGCCAAGAATATTACACAAATTCTTTATTCTAACTCGATCACAGTTTGGTTTTATTAAGCTGGTGTCTAGTTTCGAACTACCTAGACAATTTTCAAGCTAGACCTATTCGAGCTGCACCAATAGTTCTTGGTTAGGTGACAAAGACTTAGTCTAGTTCAACTGCACTTTATTAATACATCTAAATTGCGGAATTGGTTGACATTCCATGGGAGTATGTATCACGTGTGAACTATCTATGTGTGAATTGATCGTGGCCTAACCAAGCACTATTAGTGAAGCTTGAATAAGCCTGGCTTGGAAATTAGCTCGACGATTTGAAACAAGTCACCAACTTAATAAAGCGCACTGTGGTGCAATTACAATAAAGAATTTGCTATCCAATTTGCTGCTTTTTCCCTGACTTCTTGTTGGAAATACGTAAATATTTACGATCTGCCTTAGATAGTTAAGGGAACTTTGAAAAGTAAGTTACACACTACGGGTATTTGGTAGCCCAGATAACATTTATTTAATGCTGCACTGTACTCCAAATTATGTGACATTACTTTTCGATATAGTCACGAAGTCCGCGTAAACAACGGTCGGAACTTTTCGCAAGATGTAATCGCTATTTGACTGTACAACAGGATTTAATCCACATTCTAGATATTGGCCTTGGGCCATTTTTAGGAGTTACAAGTATCATAAATCATTACACTTGAGAACACAAGTCATCGTCAAACTTTTATTTTTTTCCTTTATTGTTATTTTAAACCTGTTTACATGCAGGCCTGCAGCAGCATACTACGCCGCTCTTCGGCCGCAGAGAAACATACAAGACAGAAATGATGACAATGGGAGATGAATAGATGGTGGACATATAAACGGAGACAAACACTTGTGAAAATACATGGAGCCGTTCACTGGCGTAGAGTCCAAGATAAAATTTGTTCAGACACTTGGACACAGACATAGACGAAAAATAGTCACACGTGAACGTAGGTGCACAAAACGAATAACACTGAATCACTGAAGCACAAAACGACGGCACACACAGAAACAGGAGGCGTCGATCTCCGGCGCGAGAATGTTCACTAACCATGTACGATTCTGGGGACCTACCAAGAGAGGAGGAGGAGGAAGGGGAAGGGGAGAGGGAGGGGGGAGAGCAGAGATGCCGTGGGCAAAATAGATAGGGGGAGGGAGGAAGGGGGAGGGGAAGCCCAGGGGAAGAGGGGCGGAGGAAGGGGGATAGGAGAAAAGGAAAGAGAAGGGAGGGAGGTTGCTGAAAGGAAAAGATACAGGAAGTGGGGGTGGAAAGGATCAAAGTTGATAGGAGGGATAGATGGAGGGGAGGAGGACATCATCAGGGAGGGGGTGCTGGCAGAAGCCACCTTGGGAGAGGGTAAGGAGGGTGGAGAGATGGATGCCGGTGGGACATGGGAATACAGGCACGGCAGCAGGCGGGGGTGGGAGAGGATGGGCGAGACAAGCCGGTGAGGAGGGTCGAGTTTGCAGGAGGTGTACAGAATCCGTATCCTTTCAAGGAAATGGAGGAGGTGGGGGAAAGGAATCAGATCGTATAGGATCCGCGTGGAGGAGGGGAGACGGATGCGATAGGCGAGGCAGAGAGCATGGCATTCAAGGATTTGAAGGGATTTATAAAAGGTAGGGGGGCCGGAGATCCAGGCCGGATGGGCGTAGCAAAGGATAGGGCGGATGAGGGATTTATAGGTGTGGAGGATGGTGGAGGGGTCCAGACCCCACGTACGGCCCGAAAGGAGCTTGTGGAGTGTGCCTTGGCTTGGATTGTGCGGAGATGGGGGGTCAGGAGAGGCGATGGTCGAGGGTGACGCCAAGGTACTTGAGGGTGGGAGTGAGGGCGATAGGACGGCCATCGACGGTGAGATAGAAATCAAGGAGGTGGAGGGAAGGGGTTTTGGAGGGATTGACCTTGAGCAACCACTGGTTGCACCAAGTGGTGAACCGGTCAATATGGGATTGGAGAAGGTGTTGGGAGCGCTGCAGGGTGAGGCCAAGGGCGAGGAAGGCGGTGTCATCGGCAAACTGGAGAAGGTGGATGGGTGTGATGGCGGCGGCATGTCCACTGTACACAAAAGGTACAGAAGGGGGGAGAGGACGGAGCCTTGGGGCACACCAGCGGAGGGAAAAAAGGTGTAGGAGTCCTTGTTATGGATGGTGACATAGGAAGGACGGTGGGAGATAAAGGAGCCGATCAGACGGACGTAGTTTATGGGAAGGGCGAAGGTTTGGAGCCTGAAGAGGAGACCGGAATGCCACACGTGGTCATAAGCTCGTTCGAGGTCCAGGGAGAGGAAGATTGCGGAGCGACGGGAATTAAGCTGGTCGGAAAGGAGATGAGTGAGGTGAAGGAGTAGGTTCGGAAGAGAAGGACGGCCGAAAGCCACACTGGGTAACGGGAAGGAGGCGGTGCTGGCAGAGATGCTGGTAGATGCGTCGGGTGAGGATAGATTCCAACACCTTGCTGAAGACCGAGGTAAGGCTGATGGGATGGTAGGAAGAGACGGCGGACGGCGGTTTGCCAGGTTTAAGGAACATCAGGATACGGGAGGTTTTCCACAGGTCGGGGTAGTAACCGGTGGACAGGACGACATTGTAGATCCTGGCCAAGGTGGAGAGGAAAGAGACAGGAGCTTCATGAAGGTGATGGTAGGTGACACGATCGTGACCAGGAGCGGTGTTGCTTTTTGTGCAGAGTGTAGCAATGAGATCCTGTGTAGTGATTGGGGCATTGAGTTCTGTGTGTGCAATGTTGTCCAAGTACTGGAAACCAGGTGCGAGGGGATCGCGGTCGTCCGGGAAGAGGGAGTAATCGAACTGGGGATCATCGGGGATGGAAAAGACATCGGACAGGTAGGAGGCAAAGTGATTGGCCTTACTAAGGGAGTCAGGGAATGGGTGATCATCATGGAGAAGAGGATAGTAGGGGGAGGGTTTAGTCGCGGTAAGGCGATGGAAAGCTGACCAGAACTTGGACGAGTTTATAGCCAGGGTAACATTTAAACGGGTGCATGTCTGTCGCCAGTCCCAGCGTTTCTTAGCCGCGAGCAAAATTCGAATGTGTCGCTGGAGTTGCCAGTGGCGTCGGAGAGTGTCCGGGTCATGCATATGGAGGAAGGCACGGTAGAGATGGCGGGAGTCATGGAGGAGGAGGACAGCCTGTGGAGGTAAGGTAGGACAGTGGGGGTGGATGGCGACAGTAGGGATGTGGGCCTCCACGGCCTCAGACAAGGTCTGCTGGAGAAAGGAGGCGGCATGGGTTACATCATCAAGGTGGTGGTAGGTGAAGGGGTGGCTATCGACCTGGATAGAAAGGGTATCCTGGTAGGCATTCCAGTTGGCATGGGAATAGTCATGGACGTACATAGGGGGAGGGTCAATACGAGGGTCGGGGCGGGGGCGACGACCGTCTGAAACGGCGAGGAGGACAGGGAGATGGTCGCTACCAATAGGCTCCAGGACATCCACCGTTATGTGGCCAAGGAGGTTAGGGGAGGAAAGCATAACATCAGGAGTGGAGTTGGATTCAGGATGTGCTGGGGGATGGGTATGAGGTCGCCTCAAAGGGAGGAGAGGAACCGATGCCACCGCCGTAACTGGGCGGCGGAACGACTATGGATGTTGAGGTCGGTGGCGATCACGTAGGAGGAGAAGGTACGGTCAATGTGGGAGACGAAGTCGAAGGGAATATGGACGTTAGGGCGGATGTAGATGGTGGCGCAGCTGACGGTAAGGCCGGGGAAGAAGACACTAAGGATCAGGTGTTCGGTGGGGTCGGGGAAGAGAGGTTCGAGCCGAACTGGGATCTGGCGGTGGTGACCAATGGCAACTCCGCCACGCGCAATCGGGAGGTCTCGTTATAGCACAAGCTTAGCCTGTGAAGTCTGATACATTCTTAGTTGAAGTCTTATAGATTATGGATATGTTCAGTACTGCTCGTGATTGTATCCGTTAGATGAAGAAAGATTTACTGTCAAGGACCACAAGGTTGAATATGATGTATGTATTGGAAAGCGAAAAGAATAAATTATGAATAATGTTATTATTTTTGAGGAGAAGAAGTTTGAGGTAAGACTTTAGCACTGAGCAGCTAATTTGTTAGCTCAATTATTGTCCGCTAGTTAACGTGCCTAGAGCTGAAACAAAGACCAACCCATTTCCCTCAGCCATGCATTAAGATATCGACTGATTAAACTGTTTGGTTTTTTTATAGAAATCCTCTGTTAACAAGGTACCCTCTTCAAATCATTGTTCACTTTGCTAAGCACAGTATTGTTTACACCAACTTGATATGTGTATACCACGCGAAATTTTACTCTTTGTTTTTGGATAACTACTTCATCCTCAAATCGTTGACTTGAAATACCGTTTTATAGGAATTGATACTACTCCACTCCGCTGTTTAAATAGGGGTTTTCATTACGCTTTACCAAATTGCATCGTATTGTATGCAAGAGTTTGAATATTGTTTGGAAATTATATTTAAAAATAGAAATCTAGCTTACCAGCTGCGAGCTTGCTGTTTGCTGTTGTGCTTTCGAGTAATGTGCAACAACTGTGCCAAAACACGAGGTAAGTGGAAATTTTGATTAGTGCCTGATAATTCTTTTACTTCAGTTGAGCATTTAATATAAAAACGGCTTGTATTGCGACAAATTACAATTCAGTTAAAATTAAGTTCTGCTTAGTGAAAGGTTAGTATAAGAGTTTAAGTTGGATAACAGTTTGTAGGGACAAAGGTAATAAGTAGACTTTTTATAGGGTGAGAATTCATACAGAAACACATAGTGGGCAGCTTACAAAGAGTTACAGGATTTGTTGAGTGTAATTGACAATGTAATGAGCACTCATTATGGATTGAGAGTGAACAGAAGAGAGACGAAAGTGGTTAGTAGACGCAGAAATGAGATTAACGATAAATTTAACGTCAAACTTCGTGGATACGAAGTAGACGAAGTTAAGAAATTCTGCTAACGAGGCATCAAAACAACCCATGAAGGATGGAGCAAGGAGTGCATAAAAAGTAGACTAGTAGAAGCATTGAGGGCATTCCTGGCCTAGGAAAGTCTACATATGAAACATAGTCATTAATTTGAGGAAGACGTTTTGAGAATGTACGTCTGGAGGGCAAAATGGTATTATAGTGAATCATGGACTGGGGGAAATGAACAGAGGAGAATCGAAGCGTTTCAGATGTGGAACTACACAAGAATGTTGAACATTAGGTGGACAGATAAGGTAAGAAATGAGGAGCTTCTCCGCGGAATCGGCGAGAAAAGGAATATATGGAAAACACTGTCAAGAAGAAGGGCCAACGTGGTAAGACCTGTGGTAAGGCATCAGGAAACAAGTTCTGCAGTACTAGAGGGAGCTGTAGAGGGTAAAAAATGTAGAGGAAAACAGAGACTGGGGTACATACAGCAACTAACTGAGGACTTAGGCTGCAAATGCTACTCTGAGATGAAGAGGTTGGCGCACGATAGGATCTACTAAGGAGACTGCCTACACTACGCTTGTGCGTCCTCTTTTAGAATACTGCTGCGCGGTGTGGGGTCATTACCAGTTAGGGCTGACGGAGTACATTGAAAAACTTCAAAGAAGGGCAGCACGTTTTGTATTATCGCGAAATATGGGAGAGAGTGTCACAAAAATGATACAGGATTTGGGCTGGACATCATTAACAGAAAGGCGGTTTTCGTCGCGACCGAATCTTCTCACGAAATTCCAATCACCAACTTTCTCCTCCGAATACGAAAATATTTTGTTGACACCGACCTACAAAGGGAATGGCTCTAAGCACTATGGGACTTAACGTCTATGGTCATCAGTCCCCTAGAATTTAGAACTAATTAAACCTAAGTAACCTAAGGACAGCACACAACACCCAGCCATCACGAGGCAGAGAAAATCCCAGACCCCGCCGGGAATCGAACCCGGGAACCCGGGCGTGGGAAGCGAGAACGCTACCGCACGACCACGAGATGCGGGCCCTACAAAGGGAGAAATGATCACCACGATAAAATAAGGGAAATCAGATCTCGTACGGAAAGGTATAGGTGTTCGTTCTTTCCGCGCGCTATACGTGATTTGAGTAATAGAGAATTGTGAAGGTGGTTCGATGAACCTTCTGCCAGGCACTTAAATGTGATTTGCAGAGTATCCATGTAGGAGTAGATGTAGATTTCGTGGCGGGCCGTATCAAACCAGTCAGAAGACTGATGACTGATGCAAAAATAAAAAAATAAAAATAATAAAATGAAATAAATGAAAGTAAATAAAAAGATGAGCGCAGGTAAGTACGCAGAGATATGTTTAGGACCACATCTAAGTGTGACAACAGGAGAAGATGGATATCCTAAGTATAAAACACGATCTCCTTAAAATGGTAGTTTCATAGCCGAAATAAGAATGCAAGGTAACAAAGAGATAATCAATAGCTGGTACCATATAATTAGCTTCTTTCAAAACTATTTCAAACCAACTGAAATGTAGAGTACCGTAACACAGTAAGATCAATTAAATGTTTGTGCAAGTATGTTATCAACGGCAGTGATACGGCTGGATTCAAAATAACCAGAAAATAATAATCGAAAGAATTAGTTGACTGTCAGATGAGTGCATGTACAGATGAAGCGGCTAGCCGAATATTGGATTTCCCAATACGTGATCGACAACTAGCAGTGTTTTTCATCGTTATCAAATGTTCTTAAATCTGTTATAATGTATTGGAATGTTCCAGAAAGTTCCAGAGTGTTCTTTAACTTTCTAGAATATTTATGAAGATTTTGGATGTTCTCTGCGTTCTGTGAAGAAATGAGTGTGTGACTGAGTATTTATTTCAAATTAATGTGTTGTTGAATACTTAAGTGGATTTAAGAAAAAATGAAAAGGCTGTAACCACCCAACATAAAATTATGTATATAGCATTCACATTCAGTGTAACCTCCCAACAGTTTATTATTCCGAAACCTCGCAATAATGTGACAAACCTCCGGATAAAAAAAATGTGACTCATATATAACCTTTCAATAATTAACTGACTGTGAATCTAAACTGGTAAATTTGAACGTCAGCAATGCTGCGTCATGGCCCTGAAAGACCATTCTGAATAAATAGAAAATTCTTACCTCATTGAAGTCGCCGGATATTGCGTATGTATCTGCTCCTGTAAGAAATTTTTCTGGCACAGCCCAGTGCAATGTTGGCTGATAGATCTGTCATGTATAGAAAGAAACAACTGATTTTTCTTTACGATAATCGGGATGAACATGGATTGTAGAAATTAGTAAATTCTTTAAATTCAAATGAATGATTGTCAAAAAGTTAATTTTATAAAAGGATTATTATTAAAAGATTTTTTTTGAA
Organism: Schistocerca gregaria; assembly: GCF_023897955.1. Lineage (NCBI taxonomy): Eukaryota > Metazoa > Arthropoda > Insecta > Orthoptera > Acrididae > Schistocerca > Schistocerca gregaria. Next base: position 104,842,603 of record NC_064921.1, on the reverse strand, counting down.
ACATTTACATGGGACTTGGTATAACAATAGTACAAATTTTGTTGTAACAAGCTACATATGCGCGCGGCTGCTTTTACCTTATATTACATCGCTGAGGCACTGCCATCGCTCCCCACGACCAGCCCAGCCAACTCCATACACACGACTGCTCGCTACTACTTACTCCTACTGACACTGCTCTTACTGCAGCCAACACTGCTCTCTGGTCTGAGATTCTCTTATAACTTACATCTCGCAGGCAGCGCGTGAGCAATCCATCGAAATTACATCTGCTCTAGTGCGCTAGCAAAAAATTCCTTAGTCATGGACCTTTTACACGCGATGGTATGTAATTATTGCCCGAGAGGCCCCGTCTGGGGTTGTTAGACTACCTGATGCAAAACACTATACGAGGGGCGTTCAATAAGTAATGTAAAACATCTTTTTCTCGGTCAAGTTCGATTTTAAAAAAGCGGTATTTCTTGATGGACAGCTTGGACATTCCCGCTCCAGCGCCTACAGTTTAATGAAGTTCCGAGAGCTGGCTGCGCTATACGTAGTCTTCAAAGTGACGTATGCAACGAATGTGCGTTCCAAGCACAGTGCTGTCACCGAGTTTCTTTTTTGGTGGCAAACCAGAGCATCGCAGATATTCATAGGAGCTTACAGAATGTCTTCGGAGACCTGGCAGTTAACAAAAGCACGGTGAGTCTTTGGGAGAGGCGTCTGTCATTGTCGCAGATCGCGAAAACCTGTCCGATCTCCCGCGCTCCTGCCGGTCGCACACAGCTGTGATTCCAGCAATGTTCGAACGTGCGGACACTTTCATTCGAGGTGATACACGGATCACAATCAAACACTCCGCTTCGCAACTGGGCGTCTCTCTTGGCAGTGCTCACAAAACTTCATTGGACTGTACTTCCTCGTCCACACTCGGCCACCATTTGGGGTACTTAAAGGTGTGCGTCCGCTGGGTGTCTCGCCGCCTAACTGAAGACCGTAAAGAGAAACAAAGGACCATCTGTGCGGAATTGCCTACGCCTTACTAGGCTGATCGTGGCAATATTTTTGTCAATGATTGTCACAGGCGATGGAACATGGGCAGGCAACACCAACACTTTTCTCCGAAAAAAAGCCGGTAAAATCATGGTGGTGGTCTTCTGGGGACTTTACATGGTTCGTTCTGTTGGGTGTATGGTGCAACGATCAGTTAGGAAGTGCTATCCTCAGGAAATTGAAGAAACAACTTCGACGTGTTCATCGCCACATAATGCAAACGATCTTGTCCTTCTCCACAAGAACGCAAAGCCGCACACAAACCTGCGCACCCGAGAAGAGCTCACAAATCCTACAGCGTGGATCTCGCATCTTCCGAATTCCATCAGTGTGGCCCAATGAAAGCAGCACCAACATAGTGGTACCATGCGGGCATGCAGGCTCTCCCAGAAAGATGGCGTTAAGCCCGTCGCATTCAACGGAGATTACGTTGAAAAATAAGGTTTTGTAGCCGAAAGAGTGGGGAATAATATGTTGTTTTGGAATCCTGAATAAAGCCACCCTGCTTTCAGAAAGAAACGTCTTGCATTACTTTTAGTGTTGTTGTTGGCAGGAGAGCCAACCGTGTAGGAAAGGAGGCCGAAATGCACGCGTCTCAGCTCACGCAGGCTGGCGTGAGGTATGATTTACAATATGAATAGAAACAGATAATGGCGCCTTGCTATGTCGTAGCAAATGACGTAGCTGAAGGCTATGCTAACTATCGTCTCGACAAATGAGAGCGTAGAAGTCAGTGAACCATCGCTAGCAAAGTCGGCTGTACAACTGGACGAGTGCTAGGAAGTCTCTCTAGACCTGCCGTGTGACGGCGCTCGATCTGCAATCCCTGATAGTGGCGACACGCGGGTCCGACGTATACTAACGGACTGTGGTCGATTTAAAGGCAAGCGTGGTGTCTGGCGGTGACACCACATTTAGAACTCCACTTGGCCGATTTGTGCGTCTTTGTGATGAAACTGAGATGAAATGATCAGGAAAATACAACACAACACACCAAGTCCCTGAGCAAATAAGATCTCCGACCCGGCTGGAAATCTAACCCGGGACCCTAGGACTTAGAAGCAGGACGCAAACCACTCACCGAAAAGTGTAGACACATAACAACAAGTTTTAGAATTGGAGAGCATATTCGAACACGAAGCAGTAACATTTTTATGATTTTTTGAATGTTCATTTTTACTGCGTTCTCATAAGTTGGATGTGAAATGTTTTTTGAGGTCAATGAAAATAAAGACAAAGCGATTTGGATCTTTATAAAAGTACTAGTGTATGATGTAGGAAATACCATGACGGTCTTCGCCATATGAGGGTATTCCTCACACAGAAATCGTAACTGTATAAAACTATACCTAAATACAGGAAGACTTGCAGACGATCGACGTTTGTGCAGGTACTGGCAGTTGAGTGAGTATCAACATACACAAATGTAACGTACTGTGAATTAGCAGACATACCCGTCATTATGTGTTTACACGTTTGCGAGTCATTCGTTGACAACAGTCACATCCATTAAATACCTGTAGGTATGAATACCGAGCGATTAAAAGTGGAACGACGATGTGAAACTAAGTGCATTTGAGGTGTATGACACACTGAGATTCATTGAAAGAATCCTCAGGAAAAATAGTCCATCCACGAAGAAGGTAACTTAAGAAACCCTTGTTCGAAGGACACTTGTATATTGCTCGTCAGTATGGAATCAGCACCAGATGGGATTGATAGAGAAAATAGGTGTCGGCAGCGCATTTCGTCGCAGTTTGATTCAGTAAGCGTGTAGGCGTCAGGGACATTCGTGCTCAACTTCAGTGGCAGACGCTAAAAGCGAAGCCATTGCATCTTTGATTTACTGTTGAAATTACTTTCGTAGAAGATTCGACCGATATATTGCTTCTTCCCACGTGCCCTCTTGCGAAAAGAACTCGATGAAAATATCTAAGGAAGATAAACAAGATGCAGGATCTGAATTAGAGCTGCAGGTATTTTTAAAAATATCTGGAATGCGATATTTAAAAAATATCTTCAACAGCCAGCGATACAGCGGAAGAAGTATCGATTATCGACATGCCTACGAAAAAGATATCGACGTATCGGCCTATAAAAATATCGGCTGCCCGTTGTAAAAATACTGCCGGTTTTAGGACAGAGTATTAAAGTATTGATTTATTATGAGGTATTCTGTACATCAACACGCTAGCTGCCTGTTTATCCCCATTAGAGCAAGAATTGAAAGGAAAACGATGTATTTTCTGTTGTGGTTGGCAGGAGAGCCAACACCGTTTTATTAAAGGAGGCCGAAATGCACGCGTTTAGCTCACGCAGGCTGGCGTGAGGTCTGGAACATGACAAGGGAATTAGAATTGAGAAAAACGGACGTAGCTGGTGGAATACTTAACTTTAATCCATTAATAACGAACGTCGCTCTTGACGGTACATGATTTACAATATCAATAGAAACTGATCATGGCGCCTTGCTAGGTCGTAGCAAATAACGTAGCTGAAGGCTATGCTAACTATCGTCTCGGCAAATGAGAGCGTAGAAGTCAGTGAACCATCGCTAGGAAAGTCGGCTGTACAACTGGGCGAGTGCTAGGAAGTCTCTAGACCTGCCCCGTGGCGGCGCTCGGTCTGCAATCACTGATAGTGGCGACACGCGGGTCCGACGTATACTACCGGACCGAGGCCGATTTAAAGGCTACCACCTAGCAAGTATGGTGTCTGGCGGTGACACCACATTTTCACGCATGGCTATAACCACTTTGCTAACAATGCTGACTGCACGCAAGTGGCACAATAAAAGTTGCTCTATAGGTCCGTCGTTCGGTTTTGTCGGATACTGGACTTGTCTGAAACACTTCATGTGTACTTCACAGATTTTTCATTTCTGCAAACGCCAGCGACATAGCAGATGTAGAGTCAAAATTGTTTGGTGAAGTTAAACGTTGCAATTTCTGTTGGTAGCGCCGAACGCCGATTACGTCGGCATCTCCTCTCACACGTCCCCACCCACGGCAAAAACCAACTTTTACATTTAGATTATGTTCATCTTTTCCAGCAACTGTTTTTGAAGAACGCCGATGTGAAGAAATGTCACACTGGTTGCGTTACAAATTGTTTTTTAATGCAACTGGTGTGCTATTTCTCCACGTCGGAAATCTTGTTATTTCATTCACACCGCTATCCCCCACCTGTACTTGCTTCACACAGCCAAGAGAAACACTGAACGTGATGGGAGCTCAGAAAGTGGTAAGACACCTTCAGACAGTAAAAGTAAAATTATGTTGTAGTCCAAAAGAATAATTTCACGTGAAACTTCGTGGCACACTAAAACTGTGTGATGGACTGAGACTCGAACTCGGGACCTTTGCCTTTCGCAAGTTAGTGATTGCCCAGGAAAGGCAAAGGTCCGAGTTCGGGCCTTGGTCAGGAACACAGTTTTAATCTGCCAGCAAGTTTCATGTCAGCGCACACTCCGCTACAGAGTGAAAATTTCATTCTGGGATTATTTCATATATTTACCGAAAAATGCGGCAAAATATAATATAAAATAAAATACCAGTATTCGGTACTCCAGTTTCGATATCGATATACAGCTGATATGGGTCGCCATTATATATCGATATTATTTCTAAAATTTATCGATATATCGATATTTTGTCAGCATCCCTAATCTGGACATCTACACTTGAATATGTGGTCACTGGAATGAACTGCAATAGTTATAATCAAACGGCATCATGCGAGATATAGAAGATGATTTACGAATGAACAAGGCATTACCTTCATAGAACAATCATTATGAACCTGTTTGACAGAGAATTGGTGGCAGAGAGCGCGGCTCGGGTCTCAGACAGCCGCAGAGCCTCGTTCCGCATCGGCCGCCCCGACATTCCAGACGTTCGGCGCAGAACAAAACGTCCGCCTCCACGTCAAGTGCGTGACGCGCTGCGCGTCAAACAAGCGTCCGGGTAACAAAAGGAGCGCGCCCCGTGTTTGCTTCTGGAGGTCCCGGAACGAATGTCGCACCAGCGTAGCCCCTCGTACGTCACGGGTAAATATAAAGCTCTCCTGCTATTTTAAGTCCCCGCTTAGCTACACTGTCGATCAAGAGCGAAGAATGTTGATCTTGGGCTATTTTCGTTTTATTTGACGTTCGAGGGACAAACAATCTCGCCGACGGATACCAACAAATTACGAGTAACCATTGTTTTGGGCGTACTGGCTCTCAAACAATGTCGTTTCATGGCAGTGTTATATGAACTGGAACCTGATTGCAACGTAGTTGTTACCGAGGAAGGTTCTTACCTGGTTTGCCTATGCCTTCACAAGACTAATCTGAAAACGACATCTGAGCAGCCATCTTCGATTGTCATCAGATAACGCTGTCATTTATCGACTAATAAAGTCATCACAAGATCAAAAGAAACTGCAAAACGATTTAGAAAAGATTTCTGAATGGTACGAAAAGTGGCAGTTGACCCTAAGTAACGAAAAGTGTGAGGTCATCCTCATGAGTGCTAAAAAGAACTCGATAAACTTCGGTTACGCGATAAATCAGTATAATCTAAAGGCCGTAAATTCAACTAAATACCTAGATATTACAATTAAGAGCAACTTAAATTGGAAAGAACACAGAGAAAATGTTGTGGAGAAGGCTAACCAAAGACTGCGTTTTATTGGCAGGACACGTAGAAAATGTAACAGACCTACTAAGGAGACTGCCTACACTACGTTTGTCCGTCCTCTTTTAGAATACTGCTGCGCGGTGTGGGATCCGGGGACTTACGGAGTACATCGAAACAGTTCAAAGAAAGGCAGCACGTTTTGTATTATCGCGAAATATGGATGAGTGTGTCACAGAAATGATACAGGATTTGGACTGGACATCATTAAAAGAAAGGCGTTTTTCGTTGCGACCGAATCTTCTCACGAAATTCCGATCACCAACTTTCTCCTCGGAATGCGAAAATATTTTGTTGAAACCAACCAACAAAGGGAGGAACGACCACCACGATAAAATAAGGGAAATTAGATCTCGTAAGGAAAGATGGTTTTCATTCTTTCCGCGCGCTATACGAGATTGGAATACTCGAGAATTGTGAAGGTGGTTCGATGAACCCTCTGCCAGACACTTAAATGTGATTTGCAGAGTATCCATGTAGATGTAGACATTTATATTTCGCTGACATGAGGTTATTATTTGTGTTGTTTTGAGACGGCCTTACGAGAGAGCGGCTCGACAAGCTAGCTTCGTATATTACATAGAGCCGTTTTAATATTCAATAAGTGGTTTTCGTATGTTCCAGAGTGGAGAGTTCAGTTACATTTAGTCCACTGATCAGCGACAACATGTATCCATTTTAGTCCTTTCAGTCCCATTTTGGGTTTCTTTCCAGGAATATTTCGTTCCTTTTACAACACTTTTCAACAACGGTGTTCATAATTTTAACACATATCCCGAAGGAAGTTATTTTTCTGCTTGAGCTGTTTTTATTTTTGATATAATCGCTTTATTTAATGCTTTAGCTATTAGATAATTTCGCCTCGTTTCAAATTTCCTCGCTATCTGTGATACTTACATCACAGTAAGAAAACCGTAATCATACTGCATCTTACACTGAAGTGCCAAAGAAACTGGTATAGGCATGCGCATTCAAATTTGTGAACAGGCAGAGTATGGTGCTGCAATCAGCAACGCCTATGAAAGAGAACAAGTGTCTGGCGCAGTTGTTAGATCGATTACTGTTGCTACAATGGCTGGTTATCAACTGAGTTTGAACGTGCTGTATCAGTCAGAGCACGAGCGATGGGACACAGCATCCCCAAAGTATCGATGCAGTGTGGATTTTCCCGTACGACCATTTCACGAGTGTATCGTGAATATGAATGTCAGGAAATCGGTAAAACATCAAATCTCCAACATCGCTGCGACCAGAAAAAGATCCTGCAAGAACAGGACCAACGGCAACTGAAAAGAATCGTTCAACGTGACCCAAGTGCAACCCTTCCGCAAATTGCTGCAGATTTAAATGGTGGGCCATCAACAAGTGCCAGGGTGCGAACCATTCAACCATGGACTTTCGGAGCCGAAGGCCCACTCATGTACCCTTGGTGACTACACGACACAAAGCTCTACACGCCCGTCAACAGTGACTTTGGACTGTTGATGACTGGAAACATGTTGCCTGGTCGAACGAGTTTCGTTTCAAATTGTACAGAGCGGATGGACGTGTACGGGTATGGAGTTATCCTCGGACCCTGTATGTCAGCTGGGGACTGTTCAAGCTCGTGGAGACTCTGCAATGATGTGGGGCGTGTGGAGTTGGAGTGATATGGGACCCTGTTGCGTCTAGGTACGGCTCTGGCAGTACGTAAGCATCCTACCTGATCACCTGCATCCATTCATGTGCACTGTGCATTCCGATAGAGTTGGGCAATTCCAGCAGGACAGTGCGACACCCCACAAGTCCAGAATTACTACACAGTGGCTCCGGGAACTCTCTTCTGAGTTTAAGCACTCCTGCTGGCCACCAAACTCTGCAGATATGAACATTATTGAGCATATACGGGATGCTTTGCAACGTGCTGTTCAGAAGAGATCTCCACCACCTCGTACTCTTATGGATTTAAGGACAGCTCTGCAGGATTCATGGTGTCAAGTTCCTCCAGCACTACTTCTGACATTAGTCGAGTCCATGCCATGTCGTACTGCGGCACTTCTGATTGCTCGCGGGGCCCTACACGATATTAGGTAGGTGTACCATTTTCTTTGGCTCTTCATTGTATTTTCTACAATCTGTTTAAAGGTAGCAACAATTGGTTGAGTCCTTAACAACGGTTTAGGACGATCGTGATCTCGGGCTGAATTCCGTATGCAGAAACAGAAAAATGGTACTGTGACACGGGTTTGTCACTGTACTAGTGCACACTACATTAGAACACATTAGTTTCACATTTCAAATAAAACTGCACATGACGTGTTAGATTTCTTAGAAAGAGGCTCGTCTATTTTCGTCTGTTGCCATCTGCGCACAGAACTCCGAGATAGCACGTTCTGAGTGGGTGGATAAGTGTACATTATCGTCAGCGTAATGGTAAGATAGAATCGTATGGCATTGTCGACGTAAACACCGTTAGGTATATCACTAACTTCACTTGACCAAGTGTAGGACTAGGGTGTGGCCATCTTAGGTTTATCACTAACTTCACTTGACCAAGGGTAGGACAAGGGAGTGGCCATTCACTGTTAAGGAACCATTCTGGCTTTCGCTAGAGTGCTTTAGGGAAACTCGTGTATCTTGTTTTAGGGACGAGGTGGATAGCCCAATGCAAAGTGGGGAAACATAATTTGTGTAGGTGGTGCCACTTGCTTGGACATATTCAAGGAAGACGGTAACATTCGCCGACCCTATGAGCTTGGGTTAGGTCTACATGGTGAATCATAACAGAGGTTCAATTACTTCTTCTTTTACTTTGATTGCCGAACATTGTACAGCCTCTGTCACAGGCTCACGCGTATGCTACCAGATTCTGGATGGACTTCAAAGCTGTTTACGACTGGTTTGATTTTGATTCCTGTATTCGATTTGGACAGTGCTTCGGAAGTGCTTCCTTCCTGCCTTCCTTCGTTATGACGATCTGGCATCAATGAATCTTCTATGTTCTTTACTGTGTCTGTACATTGTATCTAAACAGCGACGGCTTAAATTCGTATCTAGTGCAGACACAAAAGAAATGAAAACTGGTGTGAATCTATGTGGCCAGATGGGATTCGAGTACTCCTCGTGCCGAATGCTAGTTTAGTGCATTTGTTCCTTCGTACAAACAACAGCAAATATGAGTCATTAGTGCTCATGCTAGCAGTTTGCGAAACGTCTCAATACCTAACCTTGGTTGGACATTGTTATCAAGACAGAAAGCCCTAGACTCTCCCCTCCATTGCTTTGATTTTGAATTACTTTCAGTCTGGCAGAGGCTGTTGTTTCCTGCTATTGTTGTTCTTCATCTCCATTCGTGCAGAGCAAAATGGCTCTGAGCACGATGCGACTTAACTTCTGAGGTCATCAGTCGCCTAGAACGTAAAACTAATTAAACCTAACTAACCTAAGGACATCACACACATCCATGCCCGAGGCAGGATTCGAACCTGCGACCATAGCGGTCGCTCAGCTCCAGACTGTAGCGCCTAGGACCGCACGGCCACTCCGGCCGGCTGAGTGCAGAGCATCCAGGCACCTTTCCATGTTCTTCCGGTCTGTAGAGAATTTATTTAGGCAATGTGTTTTCGTGCATTCTATTTACAAGTGTCGACCATCTGCTTCTGTTTCGCTCTTCATTTGCATCCTTTTTTTTTATAGCAGTTTTTCTAATTTTTCCACATACTGCGTTACATTTTCGGGTCTTTTTATCAGTTCCGTTTCGAAAGTTTTTCCTGTCGCAGCCGACATACTGAAAGTGAGTTAACTGTTCTAGTATCAGATAATTTACCATAATTTTAGATCTTGTATATAATTTTCCTTTAATGCTGCAGCCTTTGCCTTTAGTAGAGATGTTCATGTTATACTCAGAAGCCAACGAATTAAGATAATAAACCGCACTATGGATGATACCTTCATTCGTCTGAATTAGTATTTGACTTTCTGCCTATATTATGGTATTAAAATATTTGTTCCTGATGATCTTTATGCCGTAGGTGATATTTTGTTTCCAAGCCCTGACTACGTCATCTGTGTAGATACTGAACCGAGTTGGAGACGGGCGACGTCCTTGTCTAGCTCCTTGTGTTGTTAATTGTTTAGACAAGTTACCTCCATCTACGATTTTAACTTTTGTCTCTTTGTTAAGAGCTTTCACAGAGATAATTTGACACTTTGGTAACCCACTTCTTCGTAATCTGCCACAATCACTGCTCTTCAAGAAAAATGATTAATTAATTTCCAAAAGTTAAGTATCATAGCGGTCAACAAAATCAATTGCAGTCCTACTCTCAAATCACTAGTGATCTGGTATCCACAGACGACAATAGTGGATTATTGTTCCACTAACTTCAGTGAGTCTTTTTCATGCATCACTTCTGTGATGATAGTAAATTATATTTACGTGACAATTGAGGAATTTATTAAAAAACGGCAATTGTTTAAAAGAAAAATTTATTTAGACCAGCGAAGAAACCTAGATTGTTCTCAATCACATATTTTATGTTGCCCCTTGAAACGCTCGGGTGACTTCCTATGATGTAAACTGACGAGATGGCCGCGCCTACTCGTCATCACAGATTTGTTCCAAATTTATGTTAAACGAGGGCTGTTCAAAAAATTCCGGAACACTCGTGATTTCGCGCCAATGGTATGTTGGACCGAAATTCGGCTGGCATCCCTGCACACGCCTGTATTTAGTGCTATATTGGGTAGAACGTTGTGTAGTGGCAACTTCTGCCACAGAATGTAACAGGAACACCAATGTAGTGGGAAGAGGCAGAAGTCACTGTATTAAGACTCGTCCGAGCTTTCCAAGTGATTTATTGTTTCCAACTACAGTGCCCCTGTTCGTCTTGCTTGCGACCGCTACTGTCGCAGGTTCGAATCCTGCCTCGGGCACGGATGTGTGTGGTGTCCTTAAGTTGGTTAGGTTTAAGTAGTTCTAAGTTCTAGGGGACTGATGACCTCACAAGTTAAGTTCCATAGTGCTCAAAACCATTTGTTCCTCTCGATCTGTGTTACTGGGTCCCGCAATGCTGAGGAGACCACTATGCTGTCTGCGAAACGGCTTGGCACGTAATGGCTGTCTCAGCGACCTCTTCACGCACTGCTGTGTGTTGGCCTTGTACAGCAGCGGAGTTTCGGCGCCGTCAGGATGCCGTCAGTTGACTCAGCGGTCTGCGACCCTGCCGACTCAGCGCCACTCGTGTGAGCCGCAGGAGGCCAGCTTCTCGCAGTGTGGCTAAGATCGTGGTGACAACAAGTGCCCACGAGCCGGAGTCTGAATCTGCAGTCGTCGCCTTGGGATGCTTCTGGCGTGTGTTGGAAGCCAGGACGACTGCCCGCGGTAGCGAGGCGTGGAGTGGCCCGCCGCTGGCTGGCTAAGGACCCCGAATTCGCCTCAGTGGGTCGAACCAGCGACCTGCCGTGGACTGGGACGCTGGTGCTTCCATCTGCTGCTGCGTGTAGCTTGTAGTGTGATACGCCCCGCCGTCCAGGGGAGCTGCCACATTTGAATGAATATCGTTAGAAACCCGGACCTATTTGTACGCGGCTGTACGCCTCTGCTTTGCCATGCACGTTGCTTAGCATCACATGCTCATAACACGCTAGGTTGCCCAGTGGGCCCCTTCTGCCTGTGATTTGCGACATGCAAACCACTATGTGTACTCTTTCAGCAATTTGATAGCCCTGTGGCCTCTATTCTACTTCGCAACTGTTGGTATGTGCAACTCACTGCAATCCGGCCCTCACCTGGCTGTAACTTGTGCTCAGAAAATTGCACAAAACTAATTTTCCATATCCTAAACGGTGGTGACGCTACAGTTGTGTCGCTTAGTTTGCGAATTTCGAGATGGTTGAGTTAGAGGAGCAACATGTCTGCATTAAATCTCGAGTGAAACTCAAGAAAACGTTTACAGAGACAAACTAAATGATACAGGAAGCCTACAGTGATGACTTCTTAAGCTGTAATCGGTGTTACGAATGGTTCACACGGTTTAAAAATGGCTGGATGGAAGTTAAAGATGACCCTCCTTCAAGATGGCCTTCCACGTCTACCGACGACGCTCACGGCAGAGACTTCAACGAAACTGTGTGTGCTAATCGAAGGCTGACTGTGCGAGAGATTGCAGAAGAATTTAAAATTTCAGTTGGTTCATATAATGAAATCCTGAAATGCATTGAGTTGCGGCCAAGTTCGTCCCACGACTCATGAGTCAAGAGCGGAAAGATCTTCACCTCGCAATCTGTGAAGAGCTTATGGATCGCGCAAATGAGAACGATATTTTCCTTAAGAGAATCTTGACTGGTGATGGGACGAGGGTCTACGGGTATGATGTTGAGACGAAGGTTCAGTCTTCATAGTGGGTCAGGAAAGGTTCTCCAAGACCAACAAAAAGTTCCTCGTCAGGTCGGGTCAAATGTCGAAGCCATGCTTATTAGTTTTCTTTGACTTTGAAGGATTAGTTCATCATGAATTCGTGCCACACGGATGAACTGTTAATCGACACCTGTTGCGACGCCTGCGTGAAAACATGAGAAGGAAACGGCCTGGATGGGGCGACACAATTTATGGCTCTTCCATCGCGATAACACACCTGCGTATTGTTCCCTTCTGCTGCGTGACTATTTCACAAAAAACGAAATAACTGTGTTGTCTCATCCTCTGTACTCTCCACACCTGGCACTGCGGGCTTTTTGTTATTTCCATAGTTGAAAACCCCTTTGAAAGGACGAAGATTTGCAAGGGTAGAGGAGATAAAAAAAATCGCAGGCAGCGCTTCGCACGACCCGCAAGAGGCGTGCCAAGACTGTTTTCGGAAGTGGAAACGGCATAGGGAGCGGTGTGCGGAATAGAGTTTTTCGAGAGATACCATGTACAGTAATTGAAAGATCAGCGTAGAAAAATTTTGTGAACAAATTTCCTGAATTTTCTAGCAGACCTTGAATGCAGGGCTTGGCCAGAAATGAAAGTGAGAGAAGTAGGAGATCCAGATGACCAAGCGTTTAAAAAAATATTTTTGTCACGGATCGACAGAGTCATGAACCATATATATAAAACACCTAGTCTCCAGTCAGTGTCTGGTGCAGGGGAAGGAATATACAGAACGGTAATTCGAAGATCGTGGGGTCGGCTTCTATGTGGACTTTTTATATCTGTTTTTACATTACCCTGCAAATAAACGAGAATAACGCTCAATATATTGTATTTATTTATATTTCATAAAAGACAAGAAAAGGAAGGGCAAAGAAAAATTCGGGATTGCAACTAAATTTCTAGGGAGGGATTGTAAGTCATAATCCGTTAAATTTCGGTCACGAAGCAGCACAAATACAGGGTGTATCGAAAAGAATCATCCGATAAAAAAAAGACATAACTATAATGATATTGATACGTGCGTGAATAACGTATTGTTGGAAAGAGGTTTACCTGGCTCCCGCTAGGTAGCAGCAGTATGCGCCCACTTCAATTCTAGTAAAAATGATGTCGGGGCAACAGGAAGCGATTTGTGTTCTACGTTTAGCGCAGTGCTGGTCAGTAATAAGTGTTCAGCGTGACTTTCGTGCTGGGTATGGTCTGGATCCTCCTACAGCACAGAGCATTACACGATGGCACGAACAATTCCGTGAAACAGGTTGTCTGTGTAAAGGCAAATCGCTGGGCTGTCCATGGTCACCGCACCTGACTGTATGTGATTATTTCTCGTGGGGGTTGATAAAAGACTCTGTTTATGTGCCTCCGTTACAAACAACTGTGAATGAACTGGGACATCGCATAACAGCAGCTGTGGAAGCTATAACTCAAGACTTGCTCGGTGAAGTGTGGGAACAATCTGAATACCGCATTGACATATGCCGTGCATCTTAAAGGGAGGCAGATTGAAAACCTATGAAAATGTGCGAGAAAAAAATTTCTGAGTGTTCCGGTCATCAAAAAACAAAATTCATTGTATATGTTTATTAGTTTCAGAAATACAGATGTGCCAAATCGGATGTTTTTTTTTTATACACCCTGTATATCTATCCTTGGGAACCATGATCAACTGTAGAAGCAGTTCAGTAAAAAACAAAATTCGGTATATATGTTTATTACTTTCAGAAATATAGGCATGCCAAATCGGTGATTATATTTTAAGTTAATATAGAAAGACATTGAAAAGGAACTAAAAAAATGTTGTAATTTAATCTCAAAGATACAAGAAGAAAATTTGTTCGACACTCATACCAGAGGAAAACTAAGAACAAAGGACTAATTTCGAGATTCTTTTATTACTTCTAGTATTAACTACCCTTTTGTTCTCATGTGCTGGCGTAAAGACGTACTGTATAGTTTAATGTCTATGTGTATGTGTTAAGTGAAGGTGTTAAATGATGAAAAATGTGTTTTATAATTTCTGTCAAGATCAAGCGTAAATCTCATACCGATGGAGTACAAATTATTGTGTTAATTCGAGAAGGCGAATTTTAGATGGAGGCAATGATCTTTACGACGGCGCTGCTCAACAATAGAGGTACGTGATTGTGCTCACTACTTTCCTTTGGTGGCCGTTAAGATTAATTTCGATGTGTTTTTGCCGAGACATTCAGAACCTGCAATCTTCCTTTTCGTATAAAAATAGGAGTCCGATTGAGAAAGAAATATTCTTAAATTTAAATAATTGCAATTCTTTTACCCAGGGCACGGGGAATGATAGAAAGTACGTGCCTCTACCCAGATTGTGCGTTATCAATCTCCGAGTGTGTTACGACGTAATTGTTTTACACAAAAAAATTAAGATAGATCTTTCTCATCAGATCGCAACCACTCGTACGCAAATGTACGTACCCTCTGAATGTGTCTAGTCAGTAGTGCGCATTGTTCTAAGGCTTTTCTGTTAATATTCTGTAGATTGCATCTCCGCAATTAATTTTTGTTTGTGTCGCAAATCGCACTTGACGCGAAGTATTTATTACGCAAGTTTCAGGCTCCTTCTAATGTCAAAAAAATCCCAAGGTACGGCTGACTAAGGAAACCGCTACAATAATTTCATATCGCTACAACTACAAAAACAAAAAACAATAACAAAAAAATAACAGAGAGGGGACGTTACAACATGTATGGTTTACATTCATAAAGGGCTCGCTCTCATTACGCAATTAGACAACAATTATTGACGAGGGTAGATGGCAATCTATAGTGGAATGTATTTTGATGTAGTCTTCCCAAGATGTGATTTCTTTTTCTCCCTCTATGACTTAAGGACACTTTTGAAGCCTTATGGTCAAATTCTTTTCCTGACGATAAAAACAGATAACGTAAATGTTGCACTAGCGAACGGCATTTGGAGGATAATCGCTTTAATACTGCACGATGGCAATCCTTCATCCTGAAATATCTTGTCTCTTAATAATTGTGTATTTCTTTCATCTCAGTTAACAGAATAAATTTGTTCTGCTGCGCACAAGGCTTCGTCACATCAGTCAAAATTTTTTTTGTGTAAGACTGTATTAAGGTTCTCAGATTTTGTTGCAGTAATGACACATTCTTGTATTTTGCCGCGTACTAACCTATCGTTATTTGAATTCTCGGAGCAAAATTTTTCTTCACCTTTACTTCTCATGCATATCGTGAAAATATTAATAAATATAATTTTTTTATCAGTCATCACTCTTCTGACTGGTTTGATGCGGCCCGCCACGAATTCCTCTCCTGTGTAACCTCTTAATGCCTGTCTGCCTCCACAGTTTTTGCCCTATACAGCTCCCTCTAGTACCATGGAAGTCATTCCCCGATGGCTTAACACATGTCCTATCATCCAGTCCCTTCCCCTTGTCAATGTTTTCTACATATTCCTTTCCTCTCCGATTCTGCGCAGAAACTCATTTCTTACCTTGCCAGTGCACCTAATTTTCAACATTCGTCTGCAGCATCATATCTCAAATGCTTCGATTCTCTTTTGTTTCGATTTTCCCACACTCCATGTTTCACTACCATACAATGCTCTGCTCCAAACTAACATCTCAGAAATTTCTTCCTCGAATTATGTTTGATACTTCCATTGGCCGGGGATGCCATTTTTGCAAGTGCTGGTCCGCGTTTGGTGTCCTCCTTGATCCTTCCACCATTTTTTATTTTCCTGCCTAAGTAGTAGAATTCCATCAATCCTGTTGTAAAGTTTCTCACTGTTCTCATTTCTCCTACTTCTCGTTACTTTCGTCTTTCTTCGATTGACTCTCAATCCACATTCTGTACTTATTAGAATGTTCATTCCATTCAGCAGATCATGTAATTCGTATTCACTTTCACCTAAGATAAGAATGTCATCAGCGAATCGTATCATTGATATTCTTACACCTTGAATTTTAATTCTACTCTTGAACCTTTCTCGTATTTCCATCGTTGTTTCTTCGATGTACAAATGAACACTCAGGGCGAAAGACTATATCCCTGTCTTACGTCCTTTTTAATCCAAGCACTTCGTTCTTGGTCGTACGCTCTTACTATTCTGTCTTGGCTCTTATACATATTTTATATTAGCGGTCTCTCCCTATAGCTTACCCCTATTTTTCTCAGATCTTCGAACGTCTTGCAGCATTTTAAATTGTCGAACGCTTACTCCAGGTCGACAAATCCTTTGAACGTGTCTTCATTTTTCTTTAGTCTTGCTTCCATTATCAACCGCGACGTCAGAAATGTCTCTCTGAAGCCTTCACCTTCCATATAGCCAAACTGATCGTCATCTAAGACATCCTCAATTTTCTTTTCCATCCTTTTGTTTATTATTCTTGTAAGTAAACTTTGATTCATGAGGCGTTAAGCTGACTGTGCGATAATTGTCGCTCTGGTCAGCTCTTGCAGTTTTCGGAATCGTGTGGATGATACTTTTCCGAAAGTCAGATGGTATGTCGCCAGACTATACATTCTGCACACTAACATGAATAGTCTTTTTGTTGCCACTTTTACCAATGATTTTAGAAATTCTGATGGAGTATTATCTATCCCCCTTGCTCTAATTTGATCTTAAATCTTCCAAAGCTTTCTTAAATTCTGATTCTAATACTGAATCCTCTATCTCTTCTGACAATATATTGAACATTATTTCTGTTTATTTGCTGTGCAATTAACGGAAAAAGTGAAAATTTAAAAGAAACGTTGCACTTAGGGACTCGGCCTTATTACCCTCGATTTACCGTTCTCTACTCTTTCTGCCGTGCCAACCGCTGCCTGGGATTTATGTTAACGTAAATAAAAAATGTTCTTTTCTAAGCGCTTACACTTCTATCACTTTATTTCTAGTCACGTCCTGCATATACCATTGACTGGAAAGAATCCGGCGATGACGGGTAGGCGCGGTTCCCTTGTGAGTGATCAGAAGTCACGAGAAGACCTGTATTAATTGAAGATGTGCCGTGTGTGATGATATCTGATCAGTCTGATACAGATAGGTGTGTGTGTGTGTGTGTGTGTGTGTGTGTGTGTGTGTGTTGTGAACACGGTATGAAGACGCGAGTTAACCGTAGATAATCGGTGCGAGAAGTGTGAAGATAATTATTGGAGATCACACATGAATTCCGAGATGAAAAAAATGAAATGTCGTGTGGCTAGAGCCTCCCGTCGGGTAGACCGTTCGCCTGGTGCAGGTTTTTCGATTTGACGCAACTTCGGCGACCTGCGCGTCGATGGGGATGAAATGATGATGATTAGGACAACACTACACCCAGTTCCCGAGCGGAGAAAATCTCGGACCCAACCGGGAATCGAACCCGGGCCTATAGGATTGACAGTCTGTCACGCTGACCACTCAGCTACCGGGGGCGGACAATTCCGACATAAAACAGTAATTAGAGCGGATATTCAGTGCCACTAGAGAATGCTGCCAAATGCATTAACCGCCTTACGGCACACAGAGTTTTGATGAGTGCCTTTGCCTTCCCGTAACTCTTGGCCACTCACTTTATCTTGTAGCTCAATAATAGGACGTATTTCTCATAAATTAGGTTCCTGATCGACATAAGCAATTTATATTAGAAAATCGGCCTGGAAACACGCTATAAATACATGGTACTTTGTCTAATTTCAGTTTATTAACCTTAATTTGCCAGATATAGGATGAAATTACGTTAGGAATGTAGATAACTCTACAAATCAACTTGCATATGCCCTCTTTCCTCTTCTGAAGCAGGAGGAATAAGTTATCTTTTAAAATAGTAAAGCTGAATGAAATTCAATCGTTGCGAAATCACATTCGTTCGGAGTGCAACCTTACGCCAAGGGCATGTGTAACGTTATCCCACGGAAATGTAGCAGCTGGAAGCCCAAATTTACACGTTTTCGTCCTTTCAGTTTAACGGTTGTGTCCACTGAAGGTCTAAACTATAGATCAACAGCTTTCCTACACGTTGAATATCGTTGATCTACTTTGTAGATCTTAAAGATGCAGGATGCTGCCAGGAAAAGGTAATAACTCCATCCCAGTTTTCCATTCTGTACATCGATGACTCGATTCTTTGTCGTTAATTAAAATTAAGGAGAGATCCGTATCAGTGAGTGAAAACGAAGATTGTTCATGAGAGAGCAATTTGTCCGAATAGTTTCAGGCTTTGAACCAGTATGTGTAGAAAGTACATCATGACAAGGTTTTTGTTGTGATGAGCGCTTCCAGTTGCAATTAAAATTAAACGTCTTTTTAAATATGGATTCTCTTGCGGTAAAATAGTAAAGAGGTTAACATCTGAGGTCATCAGTCCCCAAGACTTAGGGCTACTTAAACCTGACTAACCTGAGGACATCACACACAGCCATGCCCGAGGCAGGATTCGAACCTACGACCGTAGCAGCACCGCGGTTCCAGACTGCAACGCCTAGAACCGCTCGGCCGCCGGCTCCTCGTAATAAATGACAGTTAAAGGTAGCTAACATTCTCGGTGAAATAAACTCTTTCAAATGACAGAGATGCGGAAGATTATGGAAATGGTTAATTTTTTTTAGTACAGCCCTATAATGGAGCAGTAGTAACACAACAGAATTCTTGTTTCAGCTACATTTCATCAGTGAAAACAAAGGGTTTCGGCCACGGCTTCCAGATCAATTCCAAACCATGAAAAACTAGTGACATTTTAAACAAACTCGTTGGCTTTTATTCGTTGTTTTTGTATTTTTCCCTTTCTTATGGAAGTAAGGTTATTTGTTTCGTTTTGTTTATTTATTATTTACTTATTATTGTCCTCTTTCTTGATAACGACAACGGATAGTTACATACATAAAATCTTTATATTTCTTTTTTTTTAAATTTTATGTTCTGGACATTGAACTAAGTTTACGGTGGCTATCATACTACTTTTTCTTGTCTTTGTTTCTGTTTCTATCACTCAAACATTCACATTGAAAATGGCTATCTAAACACTACGCAACATGTAATTAGTCGATGGCATCGTTTTGCACTCCTAGTCGAGTGTTCCTTTCAAATGGTTCAAATGGCTCTGAGCACTATGGGACTTAACATCTATGGTCCTCAGTCCCCTAGAACTTAGAACTACTTAAACCTAACTAACCTGAGGACATCACACAACACCCTGCCATCACGAGGCAGAGAAAATCCCTGACCCCGCCGGGAATCGAACCCGGGAACCCGGGCGTGGGAAGCGAGAACGCTACCGCACGACCATATCAAGCAAAAGGAAGATAGGTTTTCGCCATTTAAAACGATTTTTCCTAATTTTAGAGTTAACTTTATCATCTATTGCTATCAGTGCAGTTACACAGAATATACTACTGCTACAGTAAGAAACAAACAATAGAATGCAAACTGTATATCAGACAATACAACTATTAGAAATATAGAGAGGCCGTATTACTATCATCGCCAATTTGACTTTTCCACAGCAATTACTGCTGCTGAAACTCGCTTACACTGATACTTTCTACAACGATTAGTTATGATAATATCAGTCAGTAGACCCAGACGGACAACAGTTTAGCAGCATATTGCGTGTTGCTTTGTGTTGCTTCACTGTTTCTCTTCCGTGTAGTCTGAGCTGCACTGGACACACACACGCACGCACGCTCGCACTCACATACACACACACACACACACACACACACACACAAAGAGAGAAAGAGAATTTTCTGCTGTCGGAATGTATCTAGTTTCTGTGTACATTCCGTACTAGATCGTCCACGATGTCGGGTCCGGCATTATCTTGCTGTCGCCAAATAGCATGACGACGGACGAGAGCGCATCACTTTCCTCTCACTGATTCTTCTCCTTCGTCTCAGCCAACTCTATGCTGGCACCCTTTCACTGTTAAGTTACTACACCAATCGACCATAGAGCCATCGGGCTTCATTTTCGTTCCGTGCCGTCGTCTACAGGTCTTACTCGCCTTGCTTTTTCTGAGAAAACATCAGCTACAAGGTTTAGGGTATCAAAGTTCTCTTTCACTGAAATTTTGTTGTGGACAGTTTTAGCTCTTAAAAGCACAGCTGGCGGTCCTTGCTATCTCCAACTAGAAAGGAGTTCTTTGTCATACTAGCTGAGTACTCGGCATTGCCCTGGTATGGATTCATTCCAATTTTCTACTAGTACATCTCCTCCTTCCTCCTCTCCCTGTCCATCTCTAACTTCACTCCCTCTCTACCCAAATCCTCCACCAACTCTCTCTGTCCACTTCCTTCAAGCTTCCCCTCTTTGTCCCCCTCCTCCTCTCGCCTCTTACCATCCATTCGCTCCTCCGCCCTCTGTCTATCTTCTACTTCCTCCTCTGTCCATTCCCTCCTCCTTCCTTCAATTCCATACCCCTATACCCCTTTCCTAATTCGTCTCCTCTTCCCCCTTCTTTCTGTCCATCTCCTCCTGCCGCTTCTCTCTGTCCATCTTCTCCTCCTCTCCTTCTCTTTTTCTTTTCACTGTCCATCTCCAGCTCTCCCCTCTCTTTGCCCATCTCCTCATCCTCGTCTTTCTTTTCTTCTCTTCATCCAGTGGCTATGCCTGCCTCCCCCTGTCTCTGGCCATCTTCACATATTTCCTTTGTGTGCCGATCTTCACCTATGCCCTCTCTCTGTCCAGTTCCCCAAACCCTACTCTTTGTCCATCTCGTCCTCCAGTCCATCTATCTTCTCCTTCCTCCTCGCTGTCTTTCCAACTCTTCCCAGCCTCTTCCCTCTCTCCACGCTGTCACGCTCGCCCCAATAGGACGCTGGTGATTCTTAGCTCCAGAGAGTTTCTTTCCAGATCGTAACTAATGTGCGCACCAAACTTGGCAGAAATCGTTCCAGGAGGTTAGGATGAGCATTTTACTCATGACTCTGCCTGCGTACGCACATGTCTAATATATTCCACACATATTTAACATATTACACACGTATTTGTATACATATTTCACCTTTGTCTCTACCGAATTTCGCCCTATAGTTTTATTTTCACGCAGCTCAATGTTCATGAGATCGTATCCGCCGAACAGTGTGCTGTTCAGTGATATAATTTGCAGGTACATCCAGTGAAATATGTGGCTACTGTTTGCGAAAGTTGTCATGAAAATAATTAATGGCAAAGAAGTAATAAATTAAAATGCCATGCTTCTTGTGACACTTTTACTACCACAACGGCGAAAATGTAGTAAGCGATAAACTTTTCTCCTTTCGTTATGTTGTTGGTGCTGTCAGCGAGGAATATTTTCGTAAAGATTTGAAAATTTGTGTAAAGGTTATTGCAAGTGCCTAAGTGCTCTCATTCTGAAGTACTGGATGAATAAAAGATGGCCTCGTGAACTTAACTATTTCTTCACCTTCACTCCGACCCATTTGATAGGTATGTGGTTCTGACCGCCACAGCGGTTCTTTCCAGACAGGAAGTGTCATGTATACCAAGTTTTGTTGAAATCGGTCCAACGGTTTAGGAACTAAGTGGTGAGCATAGACACTCGTATGTCCTGTTTTATATGTGTAGATGATGGATTCTTCTGACCGGCAATCTTTCATCTACATCTACATCTACTTGATTACTCTGCTATTCACAATAAAGTGCCTGGCAGAGGGTTCAATGAACCACCTTCAAACTGTCTCTCTACCGTTCCACTCTCGAACGGCGTGCGGGAAAAAAAGAGCACTTAAATTATTCTGCGCGAGTCCTGATTTCTCTTATTTTATCGTGATGATCATTTCTCCCTTTGTAGGTGGGTGCCAACAGAATGTTTTCGCAATCAGAGGAGAAAACTGGTGATTGAAATTTCATGAAGATCCCGTCGCAAAGAAAAAGCCTTTGTTTTAATGATAGCCACTGCAGTTCACGTATCGTGTCTGTGCCACTATCTCCACTACTACGCAATAATACAACACGAGCTGCCCTTCTTTGTACTTTTTCGGTTCACGTTAAGAAACTCGAGTGTCGACTGCCAGTAGACGCAAGAGTTTAAAGACTGTACTTTGAACGACTATCCTCGGGTTATAGCAGACGTTAGTAATGGAATTACGAATTCCCGCCAGAAATGCGTGCTGTGTGGGGGTACTGAGGGCAGGCCATCGTCGCCAGGAGCGCGTCGTGTCGGCGCTATTCTGGCTGGCCGTGAATCAGCGAGGCCGAGCCTTTATTGCGGGTGTAAAGCCGCGGAGGTGTCGCTTACGGCGCCATTAGAAATAGCCGGTGTTTAGCGGCCCGTGGCAGGTGAATATCGGGCTGGCGCGTCGCCCGTTTACTGCGCCGCACCGCTGACGTCAACGGTCGGGTCCGGCCCCCCGCGTGTCTGCCTGCCTGATGGGTTACGCTAATTGGCCAGCTAACTGGTACTGGACTGGAAGGCATCTCTAAGCGAAAGTGCCCAAATAAAAACAGTATAGGACCGCACGTACGTACTGAAAATTTAAAATTTTTTTAATCAGGTCACCAGTTTCGATAGTGGTACGATCGTCTTCAGACAATAAAAACTCCATGACGACGGCTACATAGCTGTTCCTCGTCACACTCTCTCCAGCCGTTATCATGCAGTTTTCTTTGTCTGAAGATGATCGTACCACGATCGAAACCACTGAGGTGACAAGTCGTGGGGTAGCGATATCCGCATACGAGGTTCAAAAATTTCCGGAACTTTGTCCACAATTTTTTTTGTATGCTTACATTTTACATTTTACTCATTGTGCATGTCTCCTTCGAAATACTCTCCTCCACAATTGATACACCGCCCCCTAAGCCGTTTCCACTTCCGGAGCAGTCTTGCTACGCTACTAGCTGCATAACACGAAGCGCCGTCTGCGAATTTCTTTTATCTCGTCTGTCGTTGCAAGTCTCCGTCCTTTCAACGGGGTTTTCAACTTTGGAAAGAAAAAAAAAGTCCGCTGGAGTCACGTCTGGAGAGTACGGAGGATGAGGCAACACCGTAATCTTTTTTTTTTTTTTTTTTTTTTTGTGTAACAGGCACGCATTAACAGGGAAGAATGTGAGGATGCGTTATCGTGATGCAAGAACCATGAATTGTATCGCCACATTTCAGGCCGGTTTTTTTCTCACATTTTCTCAAAACATGGCTCTAATCACTATGGGACTTAACATCTGAGGTCATCAGTCCCCTAGACCAAGAACTACTTAAACCTAACTAACCTAAGGACATCACACACATCCATGCCCGAGGCAGGATTCGAACATGCGACCGTAGCTGCTGCATGATTCCGGACTGAAGCACTTAGAACTGCTCGGTCATTGCGGCCGGCTCACATTTTCTCGCAAGGGTCGCAAAACGTCCCGACAGTACACTCAATTAACAGTTTGTCCCTGTGGCACAAATTCATGATGAACTAATCCATAGCCAACAAGAGCTATCAGGATGGGTTTGACATTTGACCTGACCTGACGAGCTTCTTTTGGGTCTTTCCCGAGCCATTGTGAAGATTGAACCTTGGGCTCGACATCACAACACACGTCTCACCACCAGTTACGATTCTCTTAAGGGACATCTCACTTGCGCGATCCAAAATCTCTTCACAGATTGCGTGGCGAAGGTCTTTCTGGTTTTGATTCATTTCCCGCGGGATGAACTTGGCGGCAACACGATGCATCCCAACATGCTGTGTCAGGATTTCATGATATGGTTCAACTCAAATGTTACATTCTTCTGCAATCTCTCCAACAGTCAGTATTCGATAGGCACGCTCAATTTCGTTGAGGTTCCTGACATGAGCGTCGTTGGCAGATATCGAAGGAAGTGCTGAACGAGGGTGATCTTTAACTTCCGGTCATTTTTAAACCGTCTGAGCCTTTCGTAACACCAAGTACGGCTTAAGCACTCATTACCGTAAACTTCTTGCATCAATTGGTGTGTCTATGTAATTGTTTTATTGAGACTCAAGCAAAATTTATTGCAGATGCTTCGCACCTCTAACTCGCCGTCTCGAAATTCTACTCAAAATGGCACTGAACAATAGCTAACAGACATACAACAATGAAACTTCCGGCAGTTGTACATTAAACAGAGGCGTGTGCAGAGATGCCAACCGCTTCTTGTTCCATCCAAAACATCACTGGCGCGAAATTATTAATGTTCCGGAATTCTTTGAACAGACCTCGTATACAGATGACGGCAGTATCGTGTACATGAAGTATAAACGGCAGGGCACTGACGGACCTGTCATTTCTTCTCGCGTGCTTCATTCGAAAAGGTTTCCGACGTTATTATGGCCCCACGACGGGAATTAGCAGACCTTGAACGCTGAATGGTAGTTGAAGCTAAACACCTGGAATATTCCATTTAGGAAATCGATAGCGAATTCAGTATGTAAAGATCTCAATGTCATGGCTTTGTCGAGAACACCAAATTTTAGCCATTATCACTCACCAATGACAACGCACTGGCCGACGGCCTTCAGATAACGACTTGTGTAGACTTGTCAGTGCTAAGACAACCAATACTACGTGAAATAACTGCAGAAATTAATATGGGCGCATGACCAAATCGGTTGGACGCTAGACGACTGAAAAACCGTGGCTTGGTCAGATCAGTCCGGACTTCATTTGGCAAGACCTCACGGTAGGGTTCGAGTGTGGCGCAGTCCCCAAGATGTCATGCACTCAAGTTTTCGACAAGGCGCTATGCAAGCTGGTGGCGGCTCCATAATATTGTGGCCTGTGTTTACATGGAATGGACTGGATCCTCTGGTCCAACTGAACGGATCATTGATTAGAAATGGCTATGTTTGGCTACTTGGAGATCATTTGCACCCATTCATGGACTTCGCAAACGACGATGGAATTTTTACGGATGTCGATACGTCATGTCGTCTGGCCACAATTGTTCGCGATAGGGTTGAAGAAAATTTGGACAGTTCGTGCGAATGATCTG
Source organism: Schistocerca gregaria (assembly GCF_023897955.1). NCBI lineage: Eukaryota > Metazoa > Arthropoda > Insecta > Orthoptera > Acrididae > Schistocerca > Schistocerca gregaria. The sequence continues at coordinate 104,817,569 of NC_064921.1, read as the reverse complement.
GCCACCTAAATCGCCCGACATGGATCCCATTGATCATTTATTGGGCATAATAGAGAGATTATTTCGTGCACAAAATCCTGCACCGGCAACATTTTCGTAATTATGGACGGCTATATAGGCAGCATGGCTCAGTAATCCTGCAGGGGACTTCTAACGAGTTGCTGAGTCCATACCACTTTGGTTTGCCTCACTACACCGGGCAAATGGTTCAAATGGCTCTAAGCACTATGGGATTTAACATCTGAGGTCATCAATCCCCTATACCTTAGAACTACATAAATCTAGCTAACCTAAGGATATCACACACATCCGTACCCGAGGGAGGATTTGAACCTGTGACCGTAGCAGTCCCGTGGTTAAAAACTGAAGCGCCTAGAACCGCTCGGTCACAGCGGCCGGCCTACAGTGGGCAAAACGAAGTCCGACGCGAGATTAGGAGGTATCGCAAGACATTTGTCACCTGTTTAATGGTGAGGATGGTAGTACCACCTTTGGTGCTAGCCACCTCATTAATAAATTTTAAAGTTTAAAAACTTACATGGGTGGACTGCCAGCGGTACAAAATCCCGCTCTTCTCTGCCGTATGTTTTAAATTATACATGGAGACGAAACAAATATCATTTAAAGGTCCTACAAACGTTTTTCAGATTTATAAAGGACTTTTTGATGACACGGATATAACATTAAACTGTTGAGTTCTTTATTTTTAAAACGAAAATCGAAAGACTGAAAGATAAAGTTGAAGACAAAGATATATATTTAAAACAGAGACAAACGGTAAGATTCTTTAAAAAGGAGCACTGAATTTTCATTTTCTGCACTGCGGAAAATAATTTTAGGTTAGGGAAAGTGTAATTTTTCTGCAGTTTTGAAGGATGTGGGTATAAATATAGTGGTCCATTGGATGGTTTCTGTGAAGATGAATTTAAGTTGTTGGAGTGGACGGAACACAGAATGGGAGGAGGAGTTTGGTGTGGAGGCAGGCTCATACACTACTGGCCATTGAAATTGCTACACCACGAAGATGACGTCCTATACACGCGAAACTTAACCGACAGGAAGAAGATGCTGTGATATGCAAATGATTAGCTTTTCAGAGCATTCACACAAGGTTGGCGCCGGTGACGACACCTGCAACGTGCTGACACGAGGAAAGTTTACAACCGATTTCTCATACACTAATAGCAGTTGACCGGCGTTGCCTGGTAAAACGTTGTTGTGATGCCTCGTGTGAGGAGGAGAAATTCGTACCATAACGTTTCCGACTTGGATAAAGGTAGGATTGTAGCCCATCGCGATTGCCGTTTATCGTATCGCGACATTGCTGCTCGCGTTGGTCGAGATCCAATGACTATTAGCAAAATGTGGAATCGGTGTTTTCAGGGGGGTAACACGGAACGCCGTGCTGGATGCCAACGGCCTCGTATCTCTAGCAGTCGAGATGACAGTCATCTCATCCACATGGATGTAACGGATCGTGCAGCCACGTCTCGATCCCTGAGTCAACAGATGGGGACATTTGCAAGACAACAACCATGTGCACGAACAGATCGACGACGTTTGCAGCAGTATGGACTAACAGCTCAGAGAGCATGACTGCGGTTACCCTTGACGTTGAATCACAGACAGGAGCGCCTGCTATGGTGTACTCAACGACGAACCTGGGTGCACGAATGGCAAAACGTTATTTTTTCGGATGAATGCAGGGTCTGTTTACAGCATCATGATCGTCGCATCCGTGTTTGACGACATCGCGGTGAACGAACGTTGGAAGCGTTTATTCGTCATCGCCATATTGGCGTATAATCCGGCGTGATGGTATGGGGTGCCACTAGTTAACGTCTCGGTCACCTCTTGTTCGCATTGACGGCACGTTGAACAATGGACGTTACATTTCACATGTGTTACGACCCGTGGCTCTACCCTTCATTCGATCACCGCGAAACCTTACATTTCAGCAGTATAATGCACGACCGCATGTTATAGGTCCCTTACGGGCCTTTCTGGATGCAGAAAATGTTCGACTGCTGCCCTGGCCAGCACATTCTCTAGATATCTCTCCAATTGAAAACGTCTGGTCTATGGTGGCCAAACAACGGCTCGTCACAATACGCCAGTCACTACCCTTGATGAACTATGATATTATGTTGAAGCTGCATGGACAGCTGTGCCTGTACACGCCATCCAAGCTCTATTTGACTCAATGCCCAGGCGTATCAAGGCCGTTATTACTGCCAGAGGTGGTTGTTCTGGGTACTGATTTCTCAGGATCTATGCACCCAAATAGCATGAAAATGTAATCACATGTCAGTTCTAAAATAATATATTTGTCCAATGAATACCCGTTTATCATCTGCATTTTTTCCTGGTGTAGCAATTTTAATGGGCAATAGAGAAGAGAAGGAATGAGTGCAGATAGAATGGGAGCTCCGAGACAAGGTTATCATCAGGAGTGCCCCAGGGAAGTGTAATAGGACTGCTGTTGCTCTCTATAAATATAAATGATTAGGCGGACAGGGTAGGCAGCAATTTGCGGTTGTTTGCTGATGATGCCTTGGTGTGCTGTAAGGTGTCACAGTTGAGTGACTGTAGGAAGATACAAGAGGACTTAGACAAAGTTTCCAGTTAGAGTGATGAATGACAGATAGCCGTAATGTGGAAAAATGTAAGTTTATGTGATTGAGTAGGAAGATCAAACCTGTTATGTTCGGATACAGTACTACTAGTGCCCTGCTGGACACAGTCACGTTGTTCAAGTATCTGGCAGTAACGTTGCAAAGTGGTATGAGATGGAACGAGCATGTGAAAACTGAAGTAGGGAAGGTGGATGGTCGACTTCGCTTTATTGGGAGAATTGTAGGAAAGACTGGTTCACCTGTAAAGGAGATTGCATACAGTACGCTGGTGCGACCTCTTCTTGACTGAGTGTTTGGTGTCCATACCTGGTCGGATTGAAGGGAGACATCTAAGCAATCAAGATTTGTTAACGGTAGATTCGAAAAACACGTAACTGTTACGGGGATACTGAAATGGGAATCCCTGAAGAGAAGGCGACGTCCCGTTCGAGAAACGGTATTGAGAAAATGTAGAGAACCGACATCTGAAGCTGGTTGCCGAACAATTCTACTGCCGGCATCATACATTGCGCTTAAGGACCACGAAGATACCATACGAAACATTAGGGCTGATATGGAGGCGTATAGATAGCCGTTTTACCGTCGCTCTATTTAAGAGTCTTACAGGAAAGGAAATGACTAGTTGAGATACAGGGTACCCTCCGCTACGCACGGTACGGTGCCTTGTAGAGTATCTATGTAGATGTAGATTTAGATGTGGAGTGGGATAGGTTAATGGATGGACGAATATCGGAAAGGGTATCGATGTCAGGTGAGCCATCCGCTGTGGTCGAGCGGTTCTATGTGCTTCAGTCTGGAACGACGCGGCTGCTACAGTCGCAAGTTCGAATCCTGCCACGGGCATGGGTGTGTGTGATGTCCTTAGGTTAGTTCAGTTTACGTAGTTCTAAGTCTAGGGACTGATGATCTCAGATATTAAGTCTCACAGTGCGTAGAGCCATTTGAACCATTTGAATGTCTGGTGAGTCCATCTGATTGACACAATAATGCAGCTGCTTCCTCGTCCCAGGCGCGGAATGCATCAGGACTAGCTCCAGGAATTTTCTGGTGGGGAAATCAACACCTAACCTATGGTTCCATCTGTGAATCACGGGGAGGCACTGTTGCAACCCATCCCTGACGACATTTCATTTTCTCCCAGTATTTCGAAATGCCTTTCTGAAGATACGGTACAGACTCAGAGGAGACCCAGACGACTAGTGAATTTTGTACATTCTGTGCGAGAGCGTTACCGAAATTCTAGTGCAGAAGCTCCAAGAGGCGCCCACAGAAGTATTCGTGCGATGAACAATGTGGCGTCCTCAATACAACTGTGAAAGTCCGAACGCCTAGATGTATTACAAATAAACAGTTACATGACACTAATTTTTAGTTTAGAATTATATATTAATACCTTTAGCTGCTGACGGGCGTTGATATACAGGGTGTTATAGAAAGGTACGGCAAAACTTTCAGGAAACATTCCTCACACACAAAGAAAGAAAATATGTTATGTGGACAAGTGTCCGGAAACGCTTACTTTCCATGTTAGAGCTCATTTTATTACTTCTCTTCAAATCATATTAATCATGGAATGGAAACACACAGCAACAGAACGCACCAGCGTGACTTCAAACACTTTGTTACAGGAAATGTTCAAAATGCATCCACCCTCCGTCGCTTGGAATCCCTGATGCGCTGATGTAGCCCTGGAGAATGGAGTATTGTATCACAGCCGTCCACAATACGAGCACGAAGAGTCTCTACATTTGGTACCGGGGTTGCGTAGACAAGAGCTTTCAAATGCCCCCACAAATGAAAGTCAAGAGGGTTGAGGTCAGGAGAGCGTGGAGGCCATGGAATTGGTCCGCCTCTACCAATCCATCGGTCACCGAATCTGTTGTTGAGAAGCGTACGAACACTTCGACTGAAATGTGCAGGAGCTCCATCGTGCATGAACCACATGTTGTGTCGTACTTGTAAAGGCACATGTTCTAGCAGCACAGGTAGAGTATCCCGTATGAAATCATGATAACGTGCTCCATTGAGCGTACATACTGACGAAACTAAAATGAGCTCTAACATGGAAATTCAGCTTTTCCGCACACATGACATCTTATCTTTATTTGTGTGTGAGGAATGTTTCCTGAAACTTTGGCCGCACCTTTTTGTAACACCCTGTACATCAACGGGAACAGGTGAAAATGTGTGCCCCGACCGGGACTCGAACCCGGGATCTCCTGCTTACAAGGCAGACACTCTATCCATCTGAGCCAGCGAGTGCACAGAGGATAGCTCGACTGCAGGGACTATCTCGTACACGCCTCCAGCGAGACCCACATTCTTACCTTATATGTCCACACAGTACATTCGTAGTATCCCTACCCAACACACTCATTACTCGTGGAAGATCTTCTTACCAGCTCCTGTAAGAGTTTCGCACAGAAGAAGAAGGTCATGGTAGGTATTGCCAGAAAAATGGTTCAAATGGCTCTGAGCACTATGGAACTTAACATCTGTGGTCATCAGTCCCCTAGAACTTAGAACTACTTAAACCTAACTAACCTAAGGACATCACACACATCCATGCCCGAGGCAGGATTCGAACCTGCGACCGTAGCGGTCACGCGGTTCCAGACTGAAGCGCCTAGAACCGCACGGCCACACCGGCTGGTATTCCCAGAGCTATATACTTATATGGATACGGTGTCTGTTCTTTTGGAGATGTCCGAAAGAACAGACACCATATCCATATAAGTATATAATTGTTAGTTCAGTTTTAACGGCTGGATGTATTACAGATAAGCAGTTGCATGACCAAATTGTTAGTCTATTTTTAAACGAACATATGCAGTTTTCCTTTACTTCTCGGCTTCATTATCATTTGCACATGTATGAGAAACACGACAGTCAATTTAGGTTCATTACTTTAGACGTCACAGTTTACCTTTGAATCAAATCTTCGTTGAAGATCGACTCACAGTTTTACAAGTTGTAACTTCTGCATCATCTGATATCTGTGCCCGTGTCATGATTGTTTTATCTGCTGTCGCGACACATAATGATGGCCTTAAAATTGGATAAATTGCTAGTGCATCAACTTAAAAAATTGCATATTTTCAGGAAATTATTTTTTCCTAGTAATGTTGTGTAGATGATTTTGATCCACGTCGTATAGTTCTAACAGATTACTTTTTTGTATTTTAGCTCACCACGTCGATGTTTTCGCTGAACTGAATAGTAAACCTTTCATGTTTGGTTGATTCCAGTCGCCGTGTTTGTGGTCTAGGCCACCAGTAGGTTCAGCGAATGCCAAATGGCGGAATTAGCACTCATTTGTACGAGACAGTATCTGGAAGTACATGAACTTTTTTATCGTCCTGGTACCGACCAATCTCATTTATATCTTTTACTGCATGTTCTAACAATACCACCACTTGCAAAGTAGGTTAGAAATCAGATTAATAATGTTGCTCACGCAGCATATGTTCGCTTTATCGGGCAACAACAAAGTTATTGACTGTGGATAGTATCGTCAGAATGGATTCCCACGTACGTTTCGTCGAAGTTGTTACGGCTCATCTTCTGGATTCTAGGGTGATTCCACTTTGACTGCTAGAAGGTCCAGATCTGTATTTTAGCAATATTTGAAGACCTAAGAAATGCTGTTTTCAGGAAATTCTTAATGATCAAACAATCCCAGATCAGAACAATGGTATGGCAAAAATTTTTACTTGGTGTTCACGATCCACCTTTTTATTAAACTTCTTGTAAATTCACATATACTTCTTCTTAATTGTCACATCATCAAGAAAACAGTTTTGTGTCAATCTTCCTATATTTAATTTCCACTTTAACCAAACACAAGACTTGACTGTTCTTTTACAAAGCGAAATAACAACTTAACTTCTACAAAGAGAAACAAAGACTGCTCTGTGCGCATTCGCGCCAAAACGGTTACAAGTAAGTCAAAGATTATGTCAGTCTCACAGAAATCAATACACACAAGAACCATATCACTGTAATATATCGATACATCGAAGTACCTATACATTAATTAAACCAAATGTCAATATTGTCACAAAAATATGTCTGTTACTTCGCTGAAAAGTAGTACGATATTACTGGTATCGAGAAGTGGGGTTGGAGTGCCGTAATGGTCACTTAAATAAAGAACCATTACAATGTCCGATTTAAATTTGATGGTTAGTATTATTTTTGATCTACGACTGTTTGGAATGCACACGCGCAAACAGTAATCGATGAAAGGTCTAAAATAAATAGCGGCTTTTATATTGGTTCAGACACCAAGAAGATCAAAGCGGAGGGCTATTCCGAGCAGCCCTAATTGCCGCGACGGCGAGTTGTTTGTTCCTGAACCTCGCTGCAGCTTTTATGAGGGACTGCGGTGATGGCAGGCCGGCATGTCGCCAGGGCTCGCACGTGGCACCCACGCTGCCGTGTGGCACACATCGCCATCTGCCCGGAGTACCCCTCTGCGTCAAGGGCAGTGGGCGTCCGGTCGGTGCCTGTGTGCAGCGGACTCCGCTCGCCTTGAAATACGAGCGCTCTCTGCTGCAGTGTTTACACGCAGTGCGGATCACATCCTGCCGCCGATTCTTCTCTGTTCACTAGAGATGGGCAAACTCGTTCATCCTTGGGAACTAGTTCACTGCTCATCGTTCTTTTTTGGGAACCGTTCATTTTTACTCGTTCACCGTTCATTTGTGCTTGGTATATGGTTCTTATGAAAAACTGAAAACTAGTAGTCTAGGTGACTGAAGGATGGAGGGCACCAAGAGGGGGCACTTGCCTCCCCCCTGGAGTATAGAGTTTTTATTCATTAAAGAACTCTTACACACTTTTTGAAGCAATTTCTGTGATTCTGCAGAACCTCTCGTTTAGCCAACTGTAGTGTTGTGTGACTGATCGCAGGGAAGTAATATAGGGTGGCGCACGGAAAACCGGCCCCGAGTACAGACTGCTCGCCAATTACGGACGATGTGTTGCCCGTTACGAGCAGATACAACAAACAGACAAACATGTAATAATTAGGCAGTGAAAAAATAACAAGCTAATGCAAGCAACAATGGCAAAACAATCGATGACGACGTGTAGAGAGCTGGAGCAGAGAACATGAAAATCTCACGCGACGCGCATAGGCTACAGCACATGTAGTCTTGTAAACCTGTCGGTGGCTGTTACCCCACTTAATAGACCACAAGTGTTTTGTATAAAATTCTTCGTTTCGACTTCCACTACATAGCTATGCTACGCTGTAAACAATAATCGTTTACACCCTACATATACTTCACGTTGTCTCGGAGTTCGTAAGCGAATTAGACTTTATGGAAGCATAAAGTAAAATGTGGTTTTCTCATCATACTTGCGTCACACACTTAGTAAATATTAGGTTTTTATGTTGCATTATTAAAGTTAATGCAGCAATAACAATAATAATAATTAAGTTAACAGTAATAAAGTTTTTGTTTGAAAGCTCCTTCTGAACAAATGTTTTTGAGATAATAAGTAAATACGATTTTATGGCAATCTATATCTTTTCAAATGGAGAGGCACCGCTTTTGCTAATGAGCCAAAATGACCCACAACCCACTTTTTGTTTTTTGTTTTTCATAGAAACCAAACTAGCAGATAATGCAAATTGGAAACAACCAAACTTATAAATAATTAGAGCCTTCCTAAATGTAATGTTATGTATATGAAAGATACACGAAAATCGTTTTATATGAATTTTCTTACACTAAAAACTAAGCAAATTATTGAAAGTTAGTTGCTAAATCAAGTCGATGAAACCAAGAAATATATGACTAACAGAAGAAACTTGCCTTGTTTTAAGTATGTCTTCTGCTGTTCATCGATATAATGAAGTGAGCTGATATGCCCTTTTATTACCTGAAAAGACGTACCTATTACATACAACGTGATTTTTATGTTATTTACGTAACTATAAAATACTTTTTGATTACCGGTCGTGGATGCTGAATAGCCAGACCCAAGTGGAAGAACACTTTTTGGAACACATGTAAAATGGGCGAGGGCAGTGAACGAAACGAACAACTGGATACTGAACTAACTAGGAGCAGTCGGCAGTGGAACTGAGACGGGTGGTCATGCGAAGAAAGACGAGTGCGGCCGAGGGAGACCGAGACCGAGACCGAGACGAGCACGCGACCGATGCTGGAACGAGAACTCCCGAAGTGACCACCGTGACCGAAGTGAACTAGTGAACTATGAACTGATCGTTCCTCATTCCTGGGAACTGTAAGTAGACCGCCGCGACGGAAGTGAACTATGAACCAATCGTTCCTCATTCCCGGGAACTATAAGTAGACCACCGCGACCAAAGTGAACTTTGAACCGATCGTTCCTCGTTCCCAGGAACTATAAGTAGACTACTGCGACCGAAGTGAACTATGAACCGATCGTTCCTCATTCCCAGGAGCTATAAGTAGACTACTGCGACCGAAATGAACTATGAACCGATCGTTCCTCGTTCCCGGGAACTATAAGTAGACTGCCATGACCGAAGTGAACTATGGACCGATCGTTCCTCATTCCTGGGAACTATAAGTAGACCACCGCGACTGAAGTGAACTATGAACCGATCGTTCCTCGTTCCCAGGAACTATAAGTAGACTACTGTGACCGAAGTGAACTATGAATGGATCGTTCCTCATTCCCAGGAACTATAAGTAGACTGCCACGACCGAAGAGAAGTATGAACCGATCGTTCCTCGTTCCTAGGAACTATAAGTAGACTACCGCGACCGAAGTGAACTATGGACCGATCGTTCTTCATTCCTGGGAACTATAAGTAGACCACCGCGACCAAAGTGAACTATGAACCGATCGTTCCTCGTTCCCAGGAACTATAAGTAGACTACTGTGACCGAAGTGAACTATGAATGGATCGTTCCTCATTCCCGGGAACTAAAAGTAGACTGCCACGACCAAAGTGAACTATGAACCGATCGTTCCTCGTTCCCAGAAACTATAAGTAGACTACTGCGACCGAAATGAACTATGAACCGATCGTTCCTCATTCCCGGGAACTATAAGTAGACTGCCATGACCGAAGTGAACTATGGACCGATCGTTCCTCATTCCTGGGAACTATAAGTAGACCACTGCGACTGAAGTGAACTATGAACCGATCGTTCCTCGTTCCCAGGAACTATAAGTAGACTACTGTGACCGAAGTGAACTATGGACCGATCGTTCTTCATTCCTGGGAACTATAAGTAGACCACCGTGACCAAAGTGAACTGTGAACCGATCGTTCCTCGTTCCCAGGAACTATAAGTAGACTACTGTGACCGAAGTGAACTATGAATGGATCGTTCCTCATTCCCGGGAACTATAAGTAGACTGCCACGACCGAAGTGAAGTATGAACCGATCGTTCCTCGTTCCTAGGAACTATAAGTAGACTACCGCGACTGAAGTGAACTATGGACCGATCGTTCCTCATTCCTGGGAACTATAAGTAGACCACCGTGACCGAAGTGAACTATGAACCAATCATTCCTCATTCCCGGGAACTATAAGTAGACTTCCACGACCGTAGTGAACTATGAACCAATGGTTCCTTGGAATTCGTTTCTCGGTCCTTTCGTTCATCTTGGTGACCCGTTCCTTTGGACCCGTTTTTTCGCAAACTACCCATCTCTACTGTTCACCTTTGATAACTCCACACGTGCAGCTAACTCCAGCACCTGCAGATCGCGTTAATGTCTCATCCACAGAACGGACGGCTCCTGTGGCAGCAATATGCTGGTAAAGAAAGGCCTTACCTCATATTGTGTGTCTGAGATCTTTGTGTTCCATCGAAACAGATCCTATTTCTCTTGAAGGCGAAGCCATTGCCAGGACCAATCCGATAAACGGATGTGCGGTGGGATACTTACATTGCTTCCTCCTATTAAATTTTATTAGTGTGGAAAGTTGGAGACGTGAATCTTCTCCTTTTTTAGCTAATCTTTTATAGATGCCGCTGTATGTATGTACTACAGTTGTAAGGAGGCTGTTTAGGTTTTCTTATTGGTAACGCCACGTAGCGCTCTCTGTGAAAATCACTGGCTGTGCAGTGTGCAGTCTGTGGCTGGTTGGCATTGTTGTAATACTCGCCATTGTAGCGTTGGGCAGATGGATGTGAACAGCGCGTTGCGATGCGCAGTTGGAGGTGAGGCGCCAGCAGTGGTGGATGTGGGGAGAGAAATGGCGGAGTTTTGAAATTTGTAAGACTGGATGTCATGAAGTGCTATATATATTATGACTTTTGAACACTAGTAAGGTAAATAAATTGTTTGTTCTCTATCAAAATCTTTCATTTGCTAACTTTGCCTATCAGTAGTTAGTGCCTTCCGTAGTTTGAATCTTTTATTTAGCTGGCAGTAGTGGCACTCGCTGTATTGTAGTAGTTTGAGTAACGAAGATTTTTGTGAGGTAAGTGATTTGTGAAAGGTATAGGTTAATGTTAGTCAGGGCCATTCTTTTGTAGGGATTATTGAAAGTCAGATTGCGTTGCGCTAAAAAAAATATTGTGCGTCAGTTTAAGCACAGTCATGTATAATATTTCTAAGGGGACGTTTCACAGTGAGGGAAAAAATCACAGCACCAAACAAATACTTAATGTAGAACAATGAAACTTCGGGAATACATTTGTCTGCGTAACGTATTTAAGTGATTAACACTGCAAAATCACGGGTGAGACCTGGTGGTAGTCAAGGGAAGGCACGATTCGGTTACGATTGTAGACGGGGCCGTAATCAGTTACTATTGGTTGCCTTTTACAATTACACACAATTTATTTTTAACCAGTAATTCCAGACTCAACAATAAATAAAAAATGCCACACGTTATTAATGAAGGAATAAACAACAGTGTAAATAATAGTGTTTACAACAAATAATGTTTCAAAAGCAAGCCAGAGTGATGTGGGCAGAGGCCTTACACGCCAGGATTGGTAATAAATTAAGAATTGTTTAAAAATCGCTGCAATTTACAAATTACAGGTATTGAAATGTTAAAGGCAATAAATTAAGATTTGTTTAAAAGTCGCTGCAACTTACAAATTACAGGTATTGAAATGTTAAAGGCAAGTCGCCACAAACACAGCAGACGGCACCAGACGCCAGGAATGGCAGTAAATACGGTTCTAAACTCTTACTGCGTAAATACAAATACTAAGTTAGAATTTTAAGACAAGCGACCACAATCCCTGCTGAAGGCCTTATTTGCCAAGAATTCCCATAAATTAAGAATTGTTTAAGATCTCGCTGCAATTTACAATTTAAAGTTATTGAAATATTAAGGTAAGTCATCATAAACACAGCAGAAGGCATCAGACGCCAGGAATGGCAGTAAATAATGTTTTAAGGCTTACTGCTAAAATACAAATACCAAATTAAAATTTTAAGGCAAATGACCACAATCACGGCTGAAGGCCATACACGCCAGGAACGGCGGAAATAATACAATAAATTTTGTAACCTGCTGCGAAACAGCAAATACAATAGGGAAGTTAGTTAAAAAAACATGCAACTGATCCAGACGGTGCTTCGGAATCGACCTCTGAGAATGTCTGGCAACAAACACTTCCACGAGCGATGAGATAGTCAGCCATGAGTTACATTCACTCCACAAGATGGTAACTCAGACTGGTGGTAGTCTCACGAATGACTAATGAAAATCTTGCTGAAGCTACCTGACAACCGACATGCCAAATGCAACGATAGAACAATACGCCAGAGCCGGAACCGGCGGAACCGGCGGCCTGCACTACGTCCAGGAAACGGACAGCGGCGGCAAGGCGAGGAAATGTACACTGCCGTTACAGGCACTAATCCCCCCCCAGGATAGGTAACTGGGGCGTTAGCGGCCACCAGGCAAAAAAAAAAATTACCTCTGGTTGAACTTAACAAATTGTAACAAGTTGAACGCAGTAAATAGCAATAAGAAGTAGAGGAAAGCTAACCGGATCCGCCTTCCTCAAGCATTCCACTCACTGCTCTTTGCCTCGACAACACTACGAGCAGCAACACGAACTCAAGCCACTGGAGAATCGCGACATATCACAATGGTGGAGATTTCTATACTTGGATTGAAATACACTCGTCTAAAGCTTGATGGATCCGGTTTACGACGACGAGGTCGTGCACCCTCGTGACCACAGCCCTTCCATCCGGCAGTCCATGCGTGCCGCCAGCGGTCCCGACGTGTTCGCGCACTGTGCTGGCTGTCTCCCCCTGAGTCCCCCAACCGAACTGGCACACTCACACGACCCGGAAAAACAACGACGTCGCCCCAAAGATAGGGCAACAGTTACCACATATCGATAACCGACCCTGCTGCCACTAGCGGACAGGCAGCGCTTGCGAAACGAGTGGCGCCAGTCAACAGCAGAAGAAGACAAACTACCGCAACCATTCCAACTTAACGAGACCGATTGGCCTGCAACAGAGGGCGGAAACGTACAAACAGCACCAATGCGAGCCGCAGCATGACTCAGCAGATGTGAAATTTTGGTACATTAATAACCGCTGTAATCTCCAGAATGATGAATGCAAGCATTCAAAAGTGCATGCATTATGTTGTACAGGTGCCGGATGTCAGTTTGTGGGACAGAGTTCCGTGAATGTTGAACATGGTCGGTCAATACAGGGACGCTCAATGCTACTTGTGGGTGACACTGGAGTTATTCTCCGATGATGTCACGCATGGGATCGATTTGAGACAGATCTCGTGATCGAGCAGGCCAAGGAAACATGTCAGTACTCTGTAGAGGCTGTTGGGTTACAACAGCGGTATGAGGGCGAGCGTCATCCTGTTGAAAAACTCCCCCTGGGATGCTGTTCATGAACGCCACAACAGGCCTCCACCCGGGGTCCCAAGAGATATACGGGCCCCTGCAACGAAGTAGTGACGTCACACTAGTCAGCTTGTCCGCCACAGTTTGCGAACGCTCTGTTCCGTGCAGGACCCACGGGAAATCAACTTGTAATTGAAAAAGTACTCACTTAAGGCCTTAACTATGTCGTTTGCTATCGGAAGCTTGCTTGCATTTAAACCTCCAGTCAAGAATTATTAAACTCATCTGAAAGTGTTACTCGCTCCTCACCGAAGACGGCTGCATTGTCTCGTCCGACGTTTTTCTCAGGAACCTCGTGTCACGTGCTGTGACGAGTGTGGCAGGGCCCGTCTTTCTCGTGGGCCTCGCCTCCACCGGACCCACGACAGATACCCGGACAATTAAGTCTCCCGCGCATCTACCACCACGCAGATGCCACGTGCTTGCACTCGCTCGTGCATTGGCTGATTGATAAAGGAGGGTAGGCACGCGCCATGCGCTAAGCTTACAGCTTTGGGTACGTTCATGCTGCAGCCACGCTGCTGGCAGGTGGCATAACGCATGGTACACACACACACACACACACACACACACACACACACACAGGCACACGCCTCATCTCGCGCATGTAAAAAGCCTCTCACTAGCCAGCACGCGCACATCACACTTGTTTTTGGCGTGTTGAAAATTTATCATAAACACGCCACCTTTGATAAAAATCAAACAATGGAAAATCCACAATGTAATGTAACAATATTATAAAAAGGAAAGTTGCTACTCACCATGTAGTGGAGATGCTGAGACGCAGCTAGGCACAACAAAAAGACTGTCACAAAGAAACCTTCGTCGATAATAGACGACACAGACACACACACACAAACACAAACACACACACACGCAAACGCAACTCACACACGTAATTGGTTCACGTACTGTGGACCGCGTGAGCCATTACTGGTTGTGTTTAGAGGACTGTTGAGCCTCATAGGCCTCACAGATAATGCGTTTCAACTATGGGTTTAAAAGTGATGGTTCCACTGAACACTCCCATATTCGTAGCACTCAATATTTTTGCAGTTGGTAGCCACTGTGATTCCTAACTGCAACCGTCAGAGATGTTCTTAACAACGACACAACTATAGTAGTCTTTTGTTAATATTGTTGATTGGTTGTGTATGCTTGTTGAGGTTATGTTTTTGTATTTGATTGGTTTCCTAGTTTGTTATTATGGCCAAAAGAAGACAAACTTTTGAATAACTTGAACAGCTACTGAATGAGGCTCTGCAAGATAGCTTAACACGTTGTGAAAGTGACCTTTTTGATAACACAGACAGCGACCCTAATTACGTGCCTGATAACGAACGTTGTGTTATCGACCGTACAAAGCAAAGAAGTTTATTGAAATTGATGACGAAGAGAGTAACCTTGAGGAATTGAATATCTGTGACACACCTAATCCAGGTAATACTTTTCTTATGTTCGGAAGATACATTAGGCTCACAGGACCCTTCCTGCTCTACAGACTATCATTACTTAAAACATCCACTGCTGCAAAATGATGTGGATGTATTATACATGATGGCTATCCACAGCTTGCTCTCGGCTTTTCTTGTCATTGTAAGATTTTTCTTCAGTAACGCCTCGTTGAAGCTAATCTCAATTAACTTTTTATAAGGAATTTGCAAACGGCGATACGAACAGGGCAGCGATGCAGTCGCTGAGAGAAGTTGGTCTGGAGGTGTGCAGACTACACGTAAACTGATCGGGTGAATAATTGGTCGGTTGGTTGGTACTTGCGTAATGCGCTCATAGTCTCTCGTGCTGCTCGCCCTGGTGCCTTGTCGCATTTGCGCTGTGCACTCGCCACTCGCCGGCCGGGACGGCGAAAACGGCTAAATCCACTTCTCCGATTTTCAGGTTTTTAAAACTCTTGGCGGTATACACGATTCTTTTTTCCTTAAGAGTTTTACTTTCCTTGTATAAAAAAGCTTCTTAATGAACCATTTACCTATTCACAATTCGTAACAGTCACTGTGAAATGATGCTGTTTGTCAGGCACGTGCACTAGATTTACAAATACTGTAGTAAAAACGTTTGGCAGCTCGTAGCTTACTGTCAGATGCGTTTTGGGCATGCATTATTGCAAGTTAAATATAGGTAAAAGTACAAAAAAAAATTGAAATTGTAGTGGCACTCATATCTGTTTCTTTCAACAAGAAAATGCGAGTTATTGAGTGGCGTCAATGCCACGATAGGAAGCCTACGGAGATCACGCTGGATTTAGCGCTGTGCCAAACTCTACAGGATGGAAAAAATCGAATTACTGGCGATCGATGCAGATCTAGTGTCGGTCCCCCGTGTAACTTTAATAATCCATGTCTAGAAAAACTAAATATATATGAATGTTTACATCGGTGACATCTGATTATATTTGACAACAGTCTGCTATGGTTTTACAATGGCCCACAATTTACATTGTACAAATAAAAACAAACAATTATTTGTTGTCCAATCCTACAATTAATTGGGTGTGCATTTCGTATTTGAACTAGTAGCATAAATTAATCAACGATGGGATTTTGTTGAGGATGAACTGTATTAAAAGCTTGCAAAGTCATACTTGAGTCCCTTGTAGTTGCAGATGCTAAAAAGCTTAACTAAATTTATAGACGTTTCTATGTCTAAGTTTGACTAATAAGCTTTGTACTCCTGGAAAAGTGGAGTACCAAAAGGCGAAAAAAAAATTGCTTGCTTTAGATCGATCCTATTACTGTGCATATTTCTTACATCTTCATCTACAGCTAAATCACATTTAAGTGGCTCTCAAAGGGTTCATCGAACCACCTTCACAATTCTCGAGTATTCCAATCACGTATAGCGAGCTGAAAGAATGAACACCATCTTTCCGTATGAGCTCTGATTTCCCTTATTTTATCGTGGTGGTTGTTCCTCCCTATGTTGGCTGGTTTCAACAAAATATTTTCGGATTCGGTGGATAAAGTTGGTGATCGGAATTTCGCGAAAAGATTGCGTCGCAACGAAAAACGCCTTTCTTTTAATGATGTCCAGTCCAAATCCTGTATCATTTCTGTGACACTCTCTACCATATTTCACGATAATACAAAACGTGCTGCCTTTCTTTGAACTTTTTCGGTGTACTCCGTCAGTTCTATCTGGTAAGGATCCCATACCTCGTAACAGTATTCTAGAAGAGGACGGACAAGCGTAGTATAGGCAGTCTCCTTAGTAGGTCTGTTACATTTCCTAAGTCCTGCCAGTAAAACGCAGTCTTTGGTTAGCCTTCCCCACAACGTTTCCTATGCGTTCTTTCCACTTTAAGTTGCTCTTAATTGTAATACATAGGTATATAGCTGAATTTACGGTTTTTAGATTAGACTGATTCATCGTGTAACTTGAGTCCCTTAACGAACTCCTTTTAGCACTCATGTGGGTGACCTCACACGTTTCGTTATTTAGGGTCAACTGCTAATTTTCGCACCATTCAGACATCTTTTCTAAATCGTTTAGCAATTTGTTTTGATCTTCTGATGACTTTATTAGTCGATAAACGACAGCGTCATCTGCAAACAACGTAAGACGGCCGCTCAGATAGTCTCCCAAATTGTTTATATAGATGAGGAACAGCAAGGGGCCTCTAACACTACCTTGGGGAATGCCAGAATTCACTTCTGTTTTACTCGATGACTTTCCGTCAGTTACTACGAACTGTGACCTCTCTGAAAGGAAATCACAAATCCAGTCACGTAACTGAGACGATATTCCATAATCACGCAATTTCACTACAAGCCGCTTGCGTCGTACAGCGTCAAAAGCCTTCCGGAAAACCAGAAATACGGAATCGATCTGAAATACCTTGTCAATAGCGCTCTACACTTCATGTGAATAAAGAGCTAGTTGTGTTTCACAGGAACGATGTTTTCTAAACACATGTTGACAGTGTGTCAAGAAACAGTTTTCTTCGAGGTAATTCATAATTTTTGAACACAATATATGTTCGAAAATGCTGCTGCATATCGACGTTAACGGTATGGGGCGGTGATTTAATGTATTAGTCCTACTAACTTTCTTGAATATAGTATTTATATAAGAAATTAATACAATGAAACCAAGGCTAAGTGGAACTGCGTTCATTGCCCTGTTAGTAGGAACAGCTGAAACAAATATCTGTTTTAAATCGTCACTCACAGGTGTCGTTACTGAATTGTCTCCAAAACTCGCAACAAATAAAACTGACTGCGTATAGGCCCCGAGAAACCATGTGCGACGAACAGCAGCCAAATACGGCACTGCTGGAGATACCTTGAAGCAGCCAGTCACAGTTCAAGTGTGATGACATTCGCAATGGTTGCAGCGCAAAACACAAGCTAGCGAGATATCATGTTTTTTGTTTCTTCAGCTATTTTTTTAATGTTCTGCCTAAAGTGCCGTATCCAGACTGATATCTCTGTAATTTAACATCTACATGTTTACCTTCGCTTATAGTGATACAGCCCCCTAGGTAGAGGAAGTTTTGAACTTGTTCCAAAATATCATCCTCAATTATAATTCTGTTTCGTACTGGGTATTCCCCGTCGGACGGTGTTGCTTTAATTTTATGTAGTGCCGCCTTAAAATTAAAATCCTTTGTAATAAAATTAAGAAGATGGATTGATTTTTGTAATTATTTAGAATTTGCTATGAATTCAATGAACTTAGCGTATAACAGTATATTAATATATTTATTCTTGTTTATATGGATCCCTTCTGGCACTGTTTCTTTCTATTTTCCGATGGCGTCGTCTATATAAATATTAAAAAGAGTAGGCAGTACAGTACATCCTTGTCTGCCACGTTGGTTTATTAAAATCTTTTCCTCTTTATAACTCGTTATACAATTATATTTTAGAAAGCTGTCATTTTACGGACGAAGCTGAAGTCAAAAAGTAATCCTTCTTCATATTATTTGCTAAAATTTCATGACATATCTTTCCAGCTGCTTGCACTTGTTCAATCCCAGTTACCGATAATGTATCTTCAGTTTCACATGTCTCTCTGAAGCATAAAGTTATGCAAAACAGCACAGGCCTTTACATAATATACAGAAAATGGTTGAATCCGCTTCTTCTCCTCGTCTCTCTAACGATGTTAAGTTAAACGTTATGCAAGCGTTTGTACGCATTTCATTTCACTGGAACTACGCTGAGAGGAAGGTAGGAATGAAATGAATGGAGCTACGGTAACGCTCACAATAGCACCTGCTTAAAACGTGCGATGCCGCCGTGGCGGCGTGCCTTGTACGCGATGCCGCTCTGCGTTCTCTGTGGCACAGATAACGGACACAGTCGCCAGACAACTTGGTTACAATGCGTCAGATCTGCCCCGGTAGTTTTGGGCGGCGTCAAGAAGGTTACGTTAGGCTAGAAACTGTACAAAATACGTTTGGTTTTAATCTCCAAAGGTGATTACCACACCGCCTCTGTGCTTGGAGGCGAGTGCTACGACGCTGCTTTAGCTATTAAAAAGATGCCGAATGCATGTAAATGAGCTACGTCCGTCTCGAAAAGAACGTGGCCAGTACTGTACTGTATATTCTACCCTCAGTTATTCGAACTACCAGATACGTTTTACGAATATGTGAGATGAGGGAACGTTCTATTGCATAGGCCTACTCGAGATGATTCGTAGCGATTGTTTTGTTGAATTTATTTGCAGTTGTGCAGGCAGACGTAAATTAACCTTCATTCAGCATACTTGTGAAAGACAAACGTAAGCTTAGAATAAAATACTTTGAACACCTATAGCACACAGAAGTGGAAAAACTTACATCACTGGCATAAAAACGCCCGTAAGCAGCAATAATAATCTGTAGAGAGCTAATTTCCACCTACCACCACCCAAAAAAGATACACTACAGTCGCATTGAGCGTAAGATACACCAGCCATTTCGCCGGAACAAATTGTTTGATGTTACAATTTACGCCTAAAGTTTCCGATACAGATTTACCGACTTGTGGTTCACAATAAATCTGCATTTTCATTCCATATATTCCGAACTATAACCCTATTATGTTTTTCGTTCTCAGGGTGCCACCAGCTCCTTCTATTAAACTTAATAGTTTCTCACAGTCCATGCTTAGTTTTGCGTCGGCCAATATGGCCGAAGAAAACAAACTGACTTGAATTTCAGCGATTGTCTTCCGAAGACCGGCTACATTGTGACCGCGCACGCTGCAGATAAATGTGGCGTGCTGCACTTTAGCACGCTACATGTCTGCGCTATACAGCGAGTATTTTCAAAATTTTCTCCTTTTGTTTCGCGGTTGTCTATGCCCAGAAGAGAAAGAAATGATCGGTAGTTCAATATCCATTCTGCTGGTCTTGTGGAACACATATCTACGAAAGCAATGCTGAATAGAGCAACGGAAACGCAGAACATGAAGAGAGAGGAATGATAGCAAGTGAAATGTCAGAGACATGTGAGGTAATCGACATAAATTTAAGGAAAATTGTGGAAAAGAAAGAAGATACAGAACTAAACACAACCTCAACTTTGACACTAACATAGTGAAAGAATATATATATATATATATATATATATATATATATATATATATATATAATCCCCTTCCCTTTACTAATATGCAAATTTCAACAATTAATTCAATTAATTTTCTATGAGGCTCAAAGCTCATTATGTATTTTGTGAGAGCCAAATCTTTTTCCGTAGTAGAACAACAAGGAACTTGGCAGTCTTTTTGTAACAAAGTTGTGAGATCTGCAAACGGGTTCTCGTCTCTAAACAACACCAAAAGAACTTTATCAGAACGGGGAATATGGCGCAGCAGTTGTCCAGATGTGTGCTGTATTAATTTAAAACACAACATGTTTCGGAAAGACATGATTCAGTTATGATTATAGAATGGCATAATATTTGTAAGAACTGAATAATTGGGTCAAATTATTTGACCTTAAACTAAATAAATCGTGTATCTGGACAATGGGTGCATCATATTTTCTGAACTGGTACCGTAATACAGATGGATCATGGCTTCATAAGAGATTTTTTTTAGTACTCTCCCATCGCTGCTGCAGCCATACTACGTAACGTGGATGTAGACAACAAGGTAGTTTAGACATCTGTTAATTAATGTTAATTAAGTTGACTAAAACCAGGAAAGCTTTATCTTCCGGAGAAGAGGGCAATGCCACGTATCTGACACACCGAATCTCATATCACTCGCTTGTCATGCCACGTGTGTTACTAGACTCAACGCAGAGCGGGCATAAAACTAGCAAGCGACCCCCACTGTGGAGAAACATACACTGTGTGATCAAAAGTATCCGGACACCAGGCTGAAAATGACGTACAACTTCGAGGAGCTCTCGATCGGTAATGCTGGAATTCAGTTTGGTATTGGCCAACCTTTAGCCTTGACGACAGCTTCCACTCTCGCGAGCTTACGTTCAATCAGATGCTGGATGGTTTCTTGGGGAATGGCAGCCCATCTCTTCACGGAGTGCTGCACTGAGGAGAGGTATCGATGTCGGTCGGAGAGGCCTGGCACGAAGTCGGCGTTCAAAAACATCCCAAAGGTGCTCTATAGGATTCAGGTCAGGATTCTGTCCACGCCAGTCCATTACAGGGATGTTACTGTCGTGTAACCACTCCGCCACAGCCAATGTGTTATGAACAGGCGCTCAATCTTGTTGAAAGATACAATCGCAATCCCCGAATTGCTCTTCAACAGTGGGAAGCAAGAAGGTGCTTAAGACATCAGTGTAGGCTTGTGCTGTGATAGTGCCACGCAAAACAACGAGGGGTGCAAGCCCCCTCCATGAAAAACACGACCACACCATAACACCGCCGCCTCCGAATTTTACTGTTGGCGCTACACACGCTGGCAGACGACGATCACCGGGCAATCGCCAGTACCCACACCCTGCCATCGGAACGCGATATTGTGTACCGAGATTTGTCACTCGACACAACGTTTCTCCACAGTTCAATCGTCCAGTGTTTACACTCCTTACACCAAGCGAGGTGTCGTTTGGCATTTACCGGCGTGATGTGTGGTTTTATGAACAGCCGCTAGACCATGGAATCCAAGTTTACTCACCTCTCGCCTAACTGTCCTAGTACTTGCAGTGGATGCTGATGGAGTTTGGAAATCCTGAGTGATAGTCGGGATGTACCCCCCTTAGAAAAATTTATACAAGACTGTGCTTAAACTGACACACAATATTTTTAGCGCAACGCAATCTGACTTCTAAAAATCCCTACAAACGAATGGCTCTAACTAACATTAATCTATACCTTTCACAAATCACTTACCTCAGAAAAATCTTCGTTACTCGAACTACTGCAATACAGCGAGCGCCACTACTGCCAGCTAACTAAAAGAATCAAACTACGGAAGGCACTAACTACTGATAGGTATAGTTAGCAAATGAAAGATTTTAATACAGAACAAACAATGTATTTACCTCACTAGTCATAATATATATATCAGTTCGTGACACCAATTCTTACAAATTTCAAAACTCCGCCATCTCTCTCCCCACATCCACCACTGCTGGCGGCTCACCTCCAACTGCGTAACGCTACGCGCTCTTAGCATCCAGCTGCCGCTGCCCAACACTACAATGGCAGACAACAATGCAAACCAGCCACAGACTGCACACGGCACAGCCAGTGATTTTTATACAGAGCGCTACGTGGCGGCGGCGTTACCAATAAAAAAACCTAAACAGCCTACTTACACTAGGGATGTTTAGTAGAGTGGAGACTTATGACACAAGTGACACCCAATCAATTCGAAGTCCGTGAGTTCCGTGGCACACCCAATTCTGCTCTCTCACGATGTCTAATGACTACTGAGGTAGCTGATGTGGAGTACCTGACCGTAGGTGGCAGCACAATGCACCTAATATGAAAAACGTTTGTTGTTGGGGGTGTCCAGATACTTTTGATCACATAATGTACCAGCAAGCACATGAACCAGGAACTTACGAGTGGCACGAAGCTTAACTCTACATTCTGATGCATAGGTTAAAATTCACACAACTTCCTATCTTCATGTGAATTCGTATGATTTTTTAAAGACTACTTATAGGTATACGTCATCTACCTACAGACATTTCCACAGCGATTCACGTTTATAACAAAGAAATAGTGTGTTATGAACCAGCACAACAAAATTCCGATCATGGATTCTGACAGCTGATGAAATTACGAATCGAATGACTTCAATGACGGGTCGATTAATGTAAATTAAGCGAGTACATAGGAAAATGTAAACATTTCTTTAAAACATCTTTACAGCCACTGTTAGTAAGGTAGAGATCTGAACTTTTGCATTGAAAAAGCAAAAGAGCTGTATTTTAGTGGATAAATGTAGTAAAAGACTCAGGATTCATATTTCGGCACAAATATTAAGTGTTTCAAATATTTTTACTGTCTTCTTTTAAAAACCGATAACTGTATAATGATGGAATCAGTCTGGAAATTTTATTGTAAGCTTCTAAGAGGGTTATAAGACCACTGCCCTACGGTCATTAATTTGCGTTAAAAGTGTTATTATTTACAAAGTTTAGAATCGTGTACAATCAAGAGTAATTTTATATTTTTTATCGTACAAGAATTCAACTGGAAGTATTATGTTTCCTTAGTTTCAGTGCGATAGTAACATGTCGTGGACAGCTCCTGGAAATTTCATAGCATTAGTTCATCTATTTTTGGCGACAAGGCTTCTATTAATATGACAAATGTAGAACCGATAAAAGAAGTTTATAGATTTAGTTCGTTTATTTGAACGTATAATAGGCGTAACTCCATTTTAAAATCCTCCGTACTGACAGTCTCTGTCGTCCAGATTCCTCTTCTTTCTGTTTCTAATCTTTCTGGCCTATGTTTGTAGATTAGAAAGGGCTCTGTCAGATTCTGTGATCCTCCTCTTCTCGATGGCGTAAAATGCTTTTGCAGCAAACACGCCTGGGTTTACATCAACTCGCATCAGCTTTTCCGTTTTTTTCAGTATTTCCCTCTCAGACACCTATTTTCAGCACATGTAGTCCACGGGATGTCGTTTCAGAGCATCTAATACAATTTAAATTATTTAGGCTATCATTCGCATTTTGTGTTTTCTCATGAAGAGACTCATCAACAAATCAGGGTTTGCAATAAACCTGAATGGGGACGTAATTGCTTTCAGGGTCTTGGTAGTGAGTGCTTACAGGGTGTTTCAAAAATGACCGGTATATTTGAAACGGCAATAAAAACTAAACGAGCAGCGATAGAAATACACCGTTTGTTGCAATATGCTTGGGACAACAGTACGTCTTCAGGCGGACAAACTTTCGAAATTACAGTAGTTACAATTTTCAACAACAGATGGCGCTGCAAGTGATGTGAAAGATATAGAAGACAACGCAGTCTGTGGGTGCGCCATTCTGTACGTCGTCTTTCTGCTGTAAGCGTGTGCTGTTCACAACGTGCAAGTGTGCTGTGGACAACATGGTTTATTCCTTAGAACAGAGGATTTTTCTGGTGCTGGAATTCCACCGCCTAGAACACAGTGTTGTAGCAACAAGACGAAGTTTTCAACGGAGGTTTAATGTAACCAAAGGACTGAAAAGCGGTACAATAAAGGATCTGTTTGAAAAATTTCAACGGACTGTGAGCGTGACGGATGAACGTTCTGGAAAGGTAGGGCGACCGCGTACGGCAATCACAGAGGGAAACGCGCAGCTAGTGCAGCAGGTGATCCAACAGCGGCCTCGTGTTTCCATTCGCCGTGTTGCAGCTGCGGTCCAAATGACGCCAACGTCCACGTATCGCCTCATGCGGCAGAGTTTACACCTCTATCCATACAAAATTCAAACGCGGCAACCCCTCAGCGCCGCTACCATTGCTGCACGAGAGACATTCGCTAACGATATAGTGCACAGGATTGATGACGGCGATATGCATGTGGGCAGCATTTGGTTTACTGACGAAACTTATTTTTACCTGGACGGCTTCGTCAATAAACAGAACTGGCGCATATGGGGAACCAAAAAGCCCCATGTTGTAGTCCCATCGACCCTGCATCCTCAAAAAGTACTGGTCTGGGCCGCCATTTCTTCCAAAGGAATCATTGGCCCATTTTTCAGATCCGAAACGATTACTGCATCACGCTATCTGGACATTCTTCGTGAATTTGTGGCGGTACAAACTGCCTTAGACGACACTGCGAACACCTCGTGGTTTATGCAAGATGGTGCCCGGCCACATCGCACGGCCGACGTCTTTAATTTCCTGAATGAATATTTTGATGATCGTGTGATTGCTTTGGGCTATCCGAAACATACAGGAGGCTGCGTGGATTGGCCTCCCTATTCGCCAGACATGTACCCCAGTGACGTCTTTCTGTGGGGGACACTTGAAAGACCCGGTGTACCGCCAGAATCCAGAAACAATTGAACAGCTGAAGCAGTACATCTCATCTGCATGTGAAGCCATTCCGCCAGAAAATATCGTACTATAGAGTTTCCCAGACCGCAGCGCCATCTGTTGTTGACAATTATAACTACTGTAATTTCAAAAGTTTGTCTGCCTGAAAATGTACTGTTGTCCCAAGCATATTGCAACAAACGGTGTTTTTCTATAGCTGCTCGTTTAGTTTGTATTGCCGTTTGAAATATACCGGTCATTTTTGAAACACCCTGTATGTTAAGCTGGCCGCGTGGGCGAGCGGTTCTAGGCGCTTCAGTCTGGAACCACGCTGCTGCTACGGTCCCAGGTTCGAATCCTGCCTCAGGTATGGAAGTTTTTCATGTCCTTAGTTAGGTTTAAGTAGTTCTAAGACTAGGTGATTGATGACCTCAGATGTTAAGTTTCATAGTGCTTAGAGCCGTTTGAACCATTTTACTTATGTGAATAGGTTTCATTTATTATGTTGTACTTCCACTAGTCGTGTTTCGGGCACAGATTACGCGTTGATCTTTGGTTGGTGGATAGTGTGTGAAATTAAAATACCGACACAGTAAGCCCCATTGACTCTATATGGTAATTTTCCTAATAGCTCTCTCTCACTATAACTGAAAAGAATCAGTTCATGTAAGAGTAAGCCTGCCTTTTCCTGTTCTTTGTTTCCCACCCTCAAGCGTTTCACATTTCTTCTCCTTTAGCAAGTGAGGAAGCCTACCACAAAACACCTTTTGGATGTGGCCAACAAACTCTATTTTTCTGTTGGAGTGCTGTGTGATTAATTATCTATTAGCTGTCCCGGAATACGTTACAGTTTCACATAAAGTAAACAAAGGGTGTCGTTTTGTAATCTGTTTATTGAGGGGCATTTGGATACACAGTATTTTTAGTTTTTCCGTCTGGTGCGTACACGAATAAGTGACACAGGTTCCCGAAGCGTGAGCAAGCCGCATATAGTTGCCCATGTGCGAAGCATGGATTTTCCAAATTTAGTTCACACACGTATGGTGTTTGCCCCTGCGCCTTGATGGTGGGTCATTGCAAATTCAGTGTCGCACTAGCTACTGCAAGAGTTTGAACTCGAGTGGCATGTCTATTGGAATTACTGGGTGGTGTGGTACACCTTCTCATTTAAAATTTCCTTTTAATATTGTAGCTTCGATGATATTGCTCATCATATTTTTCACTGAAAGTCTGACACCGTTACAAAGCTATGGTGGGCTGACACTTCTGAGCAGAATACGAGAAACGCCAATTTTAATATGCCTATCGAAAGTTCCTAATCGTAAACTTCGGAAAGTTCTTTACCAATTGATTTGAAATGTTGACACAACGTTGCATTGGAGGACGCTCCTGGGTTTCCATACTTTTTTTAACACGTTTGTGAAATGCGTTGCGAACAGCTTCAGTAGAAAACAAGTAATAAGACAAAACGCCATGCCTGATGTGGCAGTTTCTCATGTATCTCAATCTTTGTGACGTCATATCTCTTGACCTCCGTGTCGTGCACTGACATAAATTTTCCGGCACATTTTGTGACAGTGTGGATACTGTGTGCAAAATATATTGTAGTAACGAACGAAAACATTAAAACGCCATGCCTGGTGCAAAGTTTTACGGCATTTCGTTTCGTTATTTTGTGCGGGGTGTCAGCGAGAAAAATTTTCGTAAAGGTTTAAAATTTTAAATTATGTAAAATTTGTTGCCAGTCGCTAAGTGCTCTCTTTCTCAAATAACGGATGCATAAGTCTGGGTTTTTTCGCGCGGTCGCAGGTCGTTCTTTATGACGTCATATCTACTGAACTATACTTAGTACTTTTTTTTCGAGGATCCTGCTCAGGCGCACGAAGAATAACTCACCGAAGTTTCATTGCAATCGGATGAATGGTTTAGGAACGCATAGACAACAAACAAACAAAGAAACATTCACTTTTATTTACATGGATTACATCACAATTTTTCGATATGTCTGAAGAGGCGTGAGTGGCTGCGACTGCAGATTTTTTAACATTTTAATATTTTAAAGGCATTTCTAAAGCTTGTATCAAAATAAAATTTATACACAACGTAGATTAAATTCTGTAGATCATGAAAAAAATATTTTTGAAGAATCGGTTTCTTAACCCAGATTCTTAGCATGGCCCCTTAATACGCAAATCTCTGCCAATAAATTAGTTATGCACGAAATTCTGAAACTACCAATGTGCTGAGGAAGGATGGGACTGTCAGTGATGTCACAATAATTATGTATTTTCTTTTCTTCACCTTTATTAAATATTTCAGTATGATGCTGGACTGTAAGAAAAACTGTTCCCATTCAAATTTTGTTCACGGCTCACGCGTTCGCTCAGGAAGACGCTTACCAACGTGCTCTCGCGCTGGCGCGTGTGAAGAGGGCAGCCTTACAGCTAGAAAAAAGCCCACGTCAACGCCATAAAGACACAACAGTGGTAGGTCAGGGCATCTACCGTACACGGCTGGCAATGCAGAGTGTTTTCAGCCGCAGAGACACACTAACCAGTCCATAAAACGACCAGAGAGAACGCAGTCAGACTCATTCGTCTCACTCATCTCATTCGTGCCGTGTATCAATCGTTTCTCGATCGTTTCCCAATCGTAGCTTATTCGTTTTTTGCCAACATGAACATTGGCGCAGCAATCTGATCAAAATGGTTCAAATGGCTCTGAGCACTATGGGACTTATCATCTGAGGTCATCAGTCCCCTAGAACTTAGAACTACTTAAACCTAACTAACCTAAGGACATCACACACATCGATGCCCGAGGCAGGATTCGAATCTGCGACCGTAGCGGTCGCACGGTTCCAGACCGTGGCGCCTAGAACCGCTCGGCCACACGCGCGGCGCAGCAGTCTGTTGGCATGCTTGGTAACATCATGCTGTGATCTTCGTTACCTTGGAATCAGACTTGCAGAGTCCAGCCTCGTTATTCATTCAGTCGCCTCACAGAGAATATGACACTGACGGACGCCAGAGTTAAAAGAATACGCACTCCAGGAGTCGACGCTACGACCGGCCACCTACGTGCAGTCGCTAAACTGGTAAGCACTACGGGGTATGCTGACCATTTCAACGAATATAAAGAACTCACATTACTCAACAACTTTGTTCTCTCTCTTTGCAGTACTCACCCCGAATGCATTTAAAATTCGAATTACTCGTGTTTCCTTTGTTTCCCACACAAGCACGGTTTTTACTGCCATCTTGTAGCCTCGTTCTTACGTGCTACAGGCTGAAGTAAGGGTACTTCTCTATCTCTCTAATACGAGGTTGAGTCAACTGAAAACCTTACAAATAGCGTGCAGAATGGCCTGTAGGTGGCAACATAGTGCAGATGCACACATAGGGTCGCAGTATCAGTATAAAAATGGCCGCTCCACTTGCGACTTGCACCAGGGAAGAACAGCGTTCTGTTATTCTGTTTTTGCGTAGTGAAGGTGTGAAATCTATTGAAATTAATCGACGAATGAAGGTTCAGTACGGCGGTGCATGTTTGTCACAGCAGCAAGTCTACAAATGAAGTAGGAAGTCCGCAAAAGGTGTGACTTCAGTAGAAGATGCTCCTCGTCCAGGTCAGGCACAACGAGTTGTGACTCCACAGAACGTTGCAGCAGTTGAAGCCATAGTGAAGGAAAACCGCCGAGTGACACTGAATGACATTGCAGCATGTTTAAAGATTACTCATGGGTCAGCACACCACATTGTGCATGATGTGCTGCACTTTCACTAAGTGTCTGCAAGATGGATGCCACGGCAGCTGACTCCTGAAATGAGAGAACGGCGTGTTGATGCCTGTGAAGAACTTATTCGGCGCTTTGAAAGAGAAAGTAATGGCTTCCTTGCAAGAATCGTTACTGTGGACGAAACCTGGGTTCACTTCCACCAACCAGAAACGAAGTGAGTGAGCAAGGAATGGTGCCATTCCTCATCACCAAAACCTTGCCCCAAGTGATTTCCATATGTTTGGACCATTCAAAGACACAATAGGATGAAAGAAGTACCGTTCTGATGAAGAGATACGCCACGCGGTGCATGAGTAGTTGCGCGGGCTACCAAAAGGATTTTTTCTAAAGGAATTTATGCACTTTGTAAGCGCTGGAGGACTTGCAGTGAGCGTGGGGGAGATTATGTTGAAAAGTGATACAGCATTGTACGACTTCTGCACAATAAGTAATATTTTAAAAAATATTTAAGGTTTTCATTTAACTTACCCTCGTACTTTTTAAATTCATATTTTTCCCGCTGTAGCAGGACAATTTACACTGACGATCTGACACTGTGGATTACCGGCCTGACATAACGGAAAGGTTGCCGCAGATTTCACTTGTGCTGAAGAATACATTTAAATTACATTAAAATTCTCATATCTGTTTCTTGTCTGTATCCAACCCAACTGTCTCAGTATATTCATCATGCAGCAAGCCGAAAGGGGTAGTCGCCTTGTCACCGTCCGGTGAGGTTCCCCCGTGGGAGGTTCGAGTCCTCTCTCGGGCATGGATGTGTGTGTTGTCCACAGCGTAAGGTAATTTAAGTTAGCTTAAATAGTGTGTAGGCTCAGGGAGCGATGACCTAAGTAGTTTGGTCCCATAAGACCTTATCACAAATTTCCAATTTCATGCAGCAAGTTCTGCCAAAAACAGCTGCAGTACGCCGGGAATACAGACGCGGGCGTGATGATGATAGGAAATTGCTGACCTGAGAGTACAGAAGAACACCACAGTTAGGGAAAAACTTGCATCAAACATCAAGTTTACTGTTGCCAGTCGCTGTTTATTTGTCTCCACGATGCATTTGTATGTTTAAACTTCTGTCATCAGGTAGATTTACATTTGTTAGTATGACGTATGTGTGTGTGTTGTATTACGAATTTTTTGGGATAACTTGTGGTGGCATTGTCTACTGGAGAAGCAAAACACTGTTTCAGAAAGTGGTTTTAGGGTTATTTTACTAAAACCTAAACATACACAATGTGATCAAAAGTATCTGGACCCCACAAACATACTTTTTTTCATATTAGGTGTATTGTGCTACCACCTCCTGCCAGGTACTCCATATCAGCGACCTCAGTAGTCATTAGACATAGCGAGAGAGCAGAATTTGGCGCGCCGCGGAACTCACGGATTTCGAACGTGGTCAGATGATTGGGTGTCACTTGTGCCATGCGTCTATACGCGAGAGTTCCACACTCCTAAACATAACTAGGTTCACTGTTTCCGATGTGATAGTGAAATGGAACCGTGAAGGGACACGTACAGCACAAAGGAGTACAGGCCGACCTCGTCTGTTGACTGACAGAGACCGCCGATAATTGAAGAGGGTCGTAATGTGTGATAGGCAGACATCCATCCCGACTATCACTCAGGATTTCCAAATTCCATCAGCATCCACTGCAAGTACTACGACAGCTAGGCGGGAGGTGAGTAAACTTGGATTTCATGGTCTAGCGGCTGCTCATAAAACCACACACCACGCCGGTAAATGCCAAACGACACCTCGCTTGGTGTAAGGAGTGTAAACACTGGACGATTGAACTGTGGAGAAACGTTGTGTCGAGTGACAAATCTCGGTACACAATATCGCGTTCCGATGGCAGGGTGTGGGTACTGGCGATTGCCCGGTGATCGTCGTCTGCCAGCGTGTGTAGCGCCAACAGTAAAATTCGGAGGCGGCGGTGTTATGGTGTGGTCGTGTTTTTCATGGAGGGGGCTTGCACCCCTCGTTGTTTTGCGTGGCACTATCACAGCACAAGCCTACACTGATGTCTTAAGCACCTTCTTGCTTACCACTGTTGAAGAGCAATTCGGGGATTGCGATTGCATTTTCAACACGATTGAGCATCTGTCCATTAAGCACGGCATGTAGCGAAGTGGTTACACGACAATAATACCACTGTAATGGGTTGGTCTGCACAGAGTCCTGACATGAATCCTAAAGAACACCTTTGGGATGTTTTTGAACACCGACTTTGTACCAGGCCTCACCGACCGACATCGATACCGCTCCTCAGCGCACTACTCCGTGAAGAATGGGCTGCCATTCCCCAAGAAATCTTCCAGCATCTGTACGTATGCGTGTGAGAGTGGAAGCTTATTATCAAGGTTGAAAGTGGGCCAATACCATAGTGAATTGCAGCATTACCGATGGAGGGCGCCACGAACTTGTAAGTAATTTTCTGCCTGGTGTCGGGATACTGTTGATGACATTATATAATCAGGTGACATGTTGCATACCTTAAGTACAATAATTAAGCTGCCAATTTTTGTTGGGGTTCAGAGACAGGGATGAAAAGCTGGAGGTGGAGGGAGAGAAAGAGGAAAAGAGAGAGAGAGAGAGAGAGAGTGGAAGAAGTGATTGAATGAAACCAAACTTTCGAAGCAGGCCGTTCTCAAGATTATATCTTTGCATGTAATAACTAACTAAAAGTTGGTGAAATACACTGGTTAACGCTTTAAAATATGGAGGTAGATGTACAATTTGTGATGTTAGTTAATAGGGAAAGACTAATGTCAAAAGTTACATAAATACACCACTAATTAAAGGATTCAATAACATACTTATTATTAACGTAGATATTATAATATTTCATAGCCCATGCACAATATATTACGTCACTTGTTTTATGAATTGAGAACTATATTTGCCGTAATACCACCGCTTAAACGCCGCTGGCGATAATGATACACGTTTCTGCCTACACAAATACCGACCGTTAAGAAGATGATATAGTCTTTGTTTTAAGCAACAGTGTCGTCTCATAAAGAAGGACGGGGAAGATTTCTTTCATCGGAAAACTATTAAATTTTACCTCAAAAAGATAATACGCTATGTAATATGGGAAATTTCTAGAACCTACATAGAAAATAAAACCGTAAACGTTATTAAGAAATGACGAAAGAGACAACTTTCTTCCTGTGTATTCTTCCCCTACTTTCTTTTGAGTTGTGCGAACAAGGACAGTCCTATCGTTTATCTGTTCTACGGGAACCTCGTGAACTATTTTAAGGGACACCTATGATGAAGTCCTACAGTTTCCTTTCAGTTCCGGGATGTCTCGACTATGACAAGAGTTCATAGAAGCTGATAGTAAAGAGATCCGAGAGGTTTTGCTTACTGTAAACAGTTTTTACAAGATTCACGTTAAAGTGGAATCTGCGGCAAACTGTTTTTGGTTTCGAAGAATAGGAGTCACGCTGATGTAAACACGAGACTTTAATGATTAAAGCTATTTCTGGGAAGGGTTTATGGTTTCCCAGAAGCATGTCGATGTTATTAACGACTAGGGTGGAAGAGTGGTTACACATATTTATAAATGAGGTTCAGATCTTCATCTAGCATTTATGAAGGCTATTCGCAAAGTACAGTAACTTCCGATCGGTCGCGAAATGGAACCACTGTGAAAATCCGATGAAGCTTTGCGCAGATGTGTTAGGCAGTGTCTCTAGTAGTCTAGTATGACCATCGGTCGTAACACGTCGCTCTTTTCAGCTGTGAGCGCACACAGTGAACACGTTAAGACGCCTAGAAAATAGAGTCTCCCGCCAAGTGTGAGGGCCTGGTGAGAGATTTCGGCTGATGTCGTGCAGCCCACATACGAGAGCTGCACACAAATGCACCGCATTTTTTCTCGGCCGATAACTGTACTACGAGTGCAAAACGTTACGTGTGTATTATTTGAAGTCTCCTGAGTGAGCGCGCCGTGTTTCCGTTACTTCCGACAAACAGCGCAGCTGCAGGACGGTTTCAAAATCGCGTTTGTAGGAGATGGACGTTACAAGCAACGTGCAATCATTGAATTTCTCACTGCAGAGAAAAAAACTGTCGGAAATATTGACAAACGCTTGTGCAAAGTTTATGGAACATCAGCTGTTGACAAGTAAAATAACTAGTCACTGGCCACGGAGGGTGAGTTCATCAGAGAGCGGTTCGGCGGAACTACACGATTTGCGGTGGCCGGGCAGACCATTCACAGCTGTCACACCTGACAGCCCTGACTTAGCCCCCTCGGACTTCCACTTTTTTGGTCCATTAAAGGATGTAATTCGTGGAAGACATTCTGAGGAGGTGTTTCACACAGTGAAGCACTGTCTCCGCCACCAGGACAGGGATTGGTACCGACAGGGCATGCACGCCCTTGTTTCGCGCTAGAGGAAGGCCATAGAACGGGTTGGAGATTACGTGGAAAACTAGAGTGTGTAGGTGAAACTCCATTATTTCGTGTATATAATTCTCATTATGTTCAATAAAGAATTGTTGAAGGAAATAATTTGTGGTGCATTACTTTCTGGGCAACCTCGTGGAATACCTGATATGCTTTTCGTTCGTCATGCCAATTCTCGGTCGAACTCTGCAGGGGCAATGAAGATGCTCCTGCACCTTTTACGATCACCCCGAACACAGCCTGTGGTTGGCTCGTCCTGGGTTCCGTCTCTCCTCACATGAACCGCTGGTTATGAAGACAACAATTTGATACAGACAACGTTCTGTAGACGAGCGTGGAGCATTGGCGAAAAGCAGAGGCATCTGCCTCCTACGACAAAGGTGTTGGAAAGCTGGTACAACGCTACGACAAATTCCTAAGTCGGAGCGGCGACTATGTAGAGCAGTAACTGTAATGTGTAGCATATTACTGCAAGTAGAACATTTTTGATTTTCGCAGTGGTTTCCGTTGCGTGACCAATCTGAACTTACTTTCCGAATAGCCCTCGTATGCTGACTGCCCAAAATTTATTCGGGTCAATGCTTGTGGGACTCTTTTTAAACATTCCACAACAGATTTCTTCCTCCAGCCAGTCAAACCGTCGTGGCGCTCTCTAACAACTGTATTGTGGTCAGTAAATCAGCCGTTGTGTCTGGTCCTGTCATGAACACCACTCTATCGCTCTCCAGTTTTAAAATTGGTTTACGAGAAACGGCAGATCCGAATGGGGCGATGATTTGCACCTTCCAGACCACCATAGGGGTCATTATCACTCCAGGATTCGACCGGTTCTTTGAAACTTTCCCCGATTCCGAAAATTTCAAACGAGCAGAAAACTAATAGCTACCCTCGGAAGAATGCGGAGGACTCTTTAACTGGTTCCCACTAACACCAGATGCGAATCAACAGATAAACCTTTCTGCCAATATCAGAAGAAAGGAGACATTAAAGACTTTCTGTTTTCCTGCAATTCCTTCGAATCACAACAAAAATGATTACTCCTGAACCTTGTGATTTTCAAGGTTCTCTCACAACATGTGCGCCCTTTCTTTGATTTTTTATGGGACTGTAAGGAGTGCTCATAAAATTGGCTTATTATTTGAGGTTAAGTTATAACGTTAAGCTCCTCGTCTATGACTCCAAACAGAATGGTAATTTTGTATTGTCTTCCACCTACAATACGTGTCAGCTACATATAAGATTATATTACTCCGTATATTCTGTAAAATAATCTTAAATTGTTGTGCAGATTCTTTATAGTGGGATGTTTCTTTCTGTGTGTTTTTATATTTGCAACAAGTTGGTGATGGTCTAAGCAAATAATACATTACGAGAACCCTTCTGTTAAGGTCCCGGGGGCTGCGCGGGGTAGCTGCACGGTCTGGGCTCCTTGCCACCGTTCGCGCGGCTCCCGCGTCGGAGGTTCGAGTCATCCCTCGGGCGTGGGTGTGCGTGTGGTCTTTTGCGTAAGTTAAAGTTAGGTTAAGTTGTGTGTAAGCCTAGGGACCCAAGACCTCAGCAGTTTGCTCCCATAGGGACTTACCACAAATTTCCAATTTCTGTTCAGTTGGGTTACTATGTAAAACAAGGAACCCCTCATCGACCATGATTGGTACCTTGTCATATCACAGTATCAAGTACCTAAAAAAGCCCAATTAAGAGTCTTTTTATACGTTTTCTATTTTTGCTACTTACAAAAAAACATTGACATATTCATTATTTAACAAATATTGATCTTAAAACTTTTCCAACTTAACCATCATTGTTATTGTTAAATTTTTGATTATTGCTCAAAATCTTTGTCTTCATATCTGGATGTTTGGTATAACAAACTCCTGAAAAAATAAAAATTGAGTATTAACTGAAAATGACAGAAAACAGTTAAAACTGAGTGTATTGGTCTTGCAAGTGTATTACACTTGAGATTGCATTGAGCAGACATGTGTGAAAAAGAAGAAAACACTAATTTCATACAAGGTATTATTTATTTGAAAAAATACAGTTACAACAGATTACTCCATCAGTTAGTTTTAATTTTCAGTTCTTAATGAGATGAGTTCAATCTGACCTTTGAGTCCATTATTTCTGAAATATTAGGTTCCAAACTTGAAATTTTCACTCTGAAATCCGACGGCATGTCGAGCCGATTCCTATATTTGTTTTTCATGAAACACATGGAAGAAAATTCTTGCAAATAGATCTTTTTTATTGCCTAGTTTCTTGTAGTCCTTGAGTGCTGATGCCCAGAAGTCTTTAATTTTTGCCTCTATCTAACTCTAGATTTGCGCTAGAGTGTGCTAGTGTCAGTTGGCTCTAGGAAGACGCTAGACGCGGAAGTTGGCGTTCGCTAAAGCTCTGCTCACGCAGGAAGCGGCCAAGACAAATAATCTGTTATCATACGAAATATATTTAATATATTTTTTATTCTAATAGCAGCTTGTGGACCCGTCTGGCATAGCTCGTGGACCCCTGGGGGTCCGCGGACCACCTGTTGGGAACCACTGATGTAAAGTATTCGAAACATCTGATGATGATTTCCAGAATGAATTTTCACTCTTCAGCGGAGTGTGCACTTATTGAAGCTTTTTGGGAAACTAAAAATGTGTGCGGGACGGGAGAAAGTTGGAGTCCCAGTTCGGCAAATAGTTTTAGTCTACCAGGAAGTTTTAAATCCAGTGATGACTTGATAATAAGTCGAAACTGGCAGTGATAACTTTTAAAAATCTTGTATGCTTGGTGATGCGCAGCTTGTAAGTGTTTATTTTTAAATGCATATTGTTAACATCATGAGCTGCAAGCTAGCACGACGAGCTGTGTACTGTGGGACAGGACAGACATTATACCCTATAGTTACCACATGGTTACGGTTATAATTAAATTTTAAACATCCGCAAGGCCCTATCTTTTCTAGATGAAGATCGATTTTGACATCAAAGAGAATTTTTAATTAAGACACACATTATTTTGTACACAGGTACGTTGTACATTAACAAACTTATGATTCTACTGTTAAGTGTACTAATTTTTTATATTGTAGATATCAATATGCATACAATTGTTTGTTTGTCCTCTGTGTCAGATGGCACTGACGGTGGGTTTTATGCCCGAAGACTGGCATTTTACATGAAAATCATAGTGTTAACAACGTGTACGAGAGGCGTTCAGTAAGTAATGCAACACTTTTTTTTCTACGCTAGCTTCGATTGAAATGCGGAATTTCTTATGGGACATCGTGGAATATTACCGCTTCAGCTCCTGTAGGTGCATGAAGTTCCGATATGTGGCGACGCTATACGTTGCCTTCAGAAGGTCTGTAATGGAGCCACGTTCCAAGCAGAGAACTGTCACTGAGTTTCTTTTGGCAGAAATTCAAAGCATCGGAGATATTCATAGGCACTTACAGAATCTCTACGGAGACCTGGCAGGGAACACAACCACGGTGAGTCATTGGCTGAAGCATCTGATATCATCAGCAGTTTGTTTACGGTAGAGAGGGCAGAAAGAAAAGATGTGCAGAGACAGGCTGAAAATGACATTCAAAACAGGCAGCCAGAAAGCAAATTTTACTATACACAATTCGTGTAGACAGCCTCTGATTGGAACTAGAGATACACAAAAATTGGCAGGAAAATTAAGTTGATCCAGTTGTAATTCAGCCAGTGCACAAAATTTGTTATCTTTATTGGATTAGGATATCCGTGAACTAAGGGGTAAGCTTAATGAGTTGCTTATTTGTGTTGAAGAATTAGCGCTAAGGAACCCAGTTGTTATAACCTGCCTCTCTAAACATAATGTGACCACTGGTATAGATATGTTAAATGTTGCAGAATTCAAGTTATCTTCTCACTTATGTAGAGAAAATATGGAGAAAGGAGGCGTTGCAACATTTGTCAGAAACTGTTTTTATTTGAAGAATGTTGATATTAATTTTGCTCAGAGCAGCACTTAGAAGCTTGTGCAACAGAAGCAGTGTTTCGTAATAAGTCCTTTGTAATAGTAGGTATATGCAGGTCACCTTCGGGAAATTTTAACCTCTTCATAAGAAATCTGGAAGCTCTGCTGTCCCATCTCATGGTAAAAAGCAAGGAAATAGTGTTTGCTGGTGATTTTAATGTAGATTTATTGAAATGCTCTCTCAGTGAGCAATTATTGCAGTCAGTAACACATTCATTCAATTTAGTTAATTCTGTGAACTTTGCTACTATCTTATGTAAGTGCTCTGCGACTGCTGTTGATATTATCTTTGTAGACCAATCTAGGGCAAAAAGTCATGTCACAAAACCAATAGTAAATGGGCTATCTGATCATGACATGTGGCATCATGTGTTCAACGTTGAAACTATTCAGGATAAGAAATCTATTAAATCTGAGTACAAGAGGGTAATAAATAAGTCAAAAATTGGGAAATTCAGGAAATTTCTCAAAGACGTGAACTCAATAGATGATTACAATACTTCTGATTGAAATGGAAAATACAAAGCAGTCATTAATAAAGTTACCTCCACTTTTGGAAATTGTTTTCATCTAAAGGTAACTCAAATCACACAGAAGTAAAAAAAAAAGAAGATCTGTGGATTACACAAGGAATAAAGATATCATATGGGACAAAAAGGAGAGTATATCTGTTATCTAGGAACAGCTTTGATATTGAAATGTAATGCATTACAAAGAATACAGCAAACTATTTAAGTAAGTAACCCAGAAACCGAAGCAGCTTTATTTCAAGGAAAAGATAACTACATCAGGCAAGAAAATAAAAGCAGTATGGGATATAGTAAACACAGAGACAGGTGGGGCCGTAAAGGAAGAGGAACAGATAGCTCTAAACATAAATAAGACTTCTGTAAGAAGTGCATGTAGTGTTGCAAACCTCTTAAACAAGTACTTCATTGCTGTTACAGGCAGCTTGGCTTATCAGGTTCAGTGAACAGTGCAATGAAGTATCTGAGACCAGTCTTTAAAAAAAAATCCAGTAAAATAGAAATGACACGTCTCCCAAAAAAGTTGCTTCGATCATACAATCCTTAAAATCTAAGTACTCCAATGTGTATGACAACATATCAATGAAGTTAATCAAAGAGTGCTCATGCGTGTTGAGTTCTATCTTAAATTATTTGTGTAATCAATCTCTTATCAGCAGAACATTTCGAGACTGGCTAAAACATGCTGAAGTTAAGCCTCTTTACAATTTGTTGCAAGTAATACATTTCTTTTTCCAACCAATTGCTCAATACATAATCTATTTGAAGACATAAAATCACTTACCTTTGTCCAAAAAGGGGTATAATATCCAACGACACACATTTTCAATAAATTACCAGCAACCATTAAAAATTTGGTTTCGTGTAAGGCACGATTTAAACAGAGTTTGAACGACTTTTTGATAGGTAATTCCTTCTACTCTACAGATGGATATCTTAGCAGAGACTGTTAAGCCAGCTTAATTAAAAATGTCTGTTAGATTCCAGTTTTGATAGCACTTGGTTACAACAGTCAAGATTAGGTATTTTGTGTATGATAAATTTATTAATAGTGCATAACAATGTTTCCTTCTGACAGCGTGTTGATTCTGTTAATATTAGTTGTTCCAGTTTACTGCATTGTATTCACCTGTTTCGACAATCTCCTGACAAATGATCAGGGCAGTAAGTTTTATATTCCAATGTTTTATGTTTTTATGTTATCCTTTCTGACGTGTTCCACACCCACGAGAATCATCTCTTTTGTTTTGGGTCACTGAAACGAAAACTGAATCTAATATAATCTAATCTAATCAAGGCTGCACGAAGCTGTCCGGTCTCGCGTGTGCCAGCCGTCCGTACACAGCTGTGACTACTGCAGTGTTGGAACATGCGGATACTTTCATCCAAGGAGATATACGGATCACAATGAAACGCCTCGCTGCACAACTGCACGTCTCTGGTGGTACTGCTCACAAAATTTCATTGGACTGTTCTTCCATGTCCATCCTACAGCCTGGATCTCGCACCTTCCATCTGTTTGGCCCAATGAAGGAGGCACTCCGCGGGAAGCAGTGCTTGGATGATGGGGAGGTTACTGATGCAGGGAGACGTTGGCTGCGACGTAGAGCAATAGAGTGCTACCATGCGGGCATAGAGGCCCTCTGAGTAAGGTGGTGTCGCATTGACCGGATATTACGCTGAAAAATAGCGTTTCATAGCTAAAAGAGGGGGGAATAATATGGTGTGTTGGATTTCTGTATAAAACCAACCTACTTTCAGAAAAAAATGTGTTTCATTAATTATTACTTCACAACTTTCTAGTCGCCTTAGTGTGAAATACATAATTAAAAAGGTAGAACCGATTAGTCAGAGTCATAAGTTATTTTCATCATGGCAGCGACAACAGCAACCATTACGAAATTGTCTAAAATGAAAAACACCCCACAGTTGCACTAAATTATGTGTATTTTAAACCGTGACCATGGTTTCTGCTATAATAATATAGCCTTCTTCAGAAGTCATATACACTAATAAATGAAAAGTGTCTTAGCCCAGCGGCTGCGTAAAGACCAATAAAATAACTTCAACAGACATAAGCCTGTTCCGCACATAAGTAAAATTACATATGACACCTATGTCCTCCGCCACTACCACTTAGAACAGTGGCTTATGTCTGTTGAAGTTATTTTATTGGTCTTGACGCAGCCTCTGGGCTAAGACATTTTTCATTTACTAATGTGTATGATTTCTGAAGAAGGCTATATTATTATAGCAGAAACCAACGTAAAGGTTTAAAATAAACTTAATTTAGTGCAACTGTGGGCTGCTTTTCATTTGAGACAGAGTCATAAATACCAAATTGTACATGTGAAAACGGCAAAGAACGCTTTCAGGTTTTCCTGTATGCTATGCAAGAGACCAGTACTCATCTCTGCCTGTTCGAAAAAAGCATATTGTTTCTCTCTCTCGTCCTCGAAAGTGCTTGATTATATTTTCCCGGCTGTTTTTCTCTTACGTCATCAAATAAGTAGGGCGCAGTAGCAGTTTTACTCTGCATCTCCCCGTAGTAGATGAAGTAAGGTTACAACACATCCAAATGATGACTTTCTCTAAAAAAAAAAATCGAACAATGCGAAACAATTTCATTGGGCAGAAGCTACGGATTTACTATCGACGAGGCTCACAGTCATCCACATATATCCAAACTTGATCGTTGT
The DNA here is from genome assembly GCF_023897955.1 of Schistocerca gregaria. Taxonomy (NCBI): domain Eukaryota; kingdom Metazoa; phylum Arthropoda; class Insecta; order Orthoptera; family Acrididae; genus Schistocerca; species Schistocerca gregaria. The sequence goes on along the minus strand of NC_064921.1, from coordinate 104,777,221 downwards.
AAGAGGTCCATGACTAAGGAATTTATTGCTAGCGGACTCGAGCAGATTAACTTGGATGGATTGCTCACGCGCTGCCTGCGATATGTAAGCTACAATAGAATCGCAGACCAGAGAGCGGTGTCGGCAGCAGTAGTAGTAGTAGCTCGCAGTCGGGCAGTTGGTTCACATAACTCTTATAGAGCTCACAGAGAGCATTTATGTCCTCTATGGAATTACCAAGGCCGGTCGTGGAGAACGTTGGCGGTACCTGAGCGATGTAGTATAAGGTAAAAGCAAAAAATATTGTTCTTTACTGCCGCTCGCATATGTAAATTGCTACAACTGATTTTTGTACTGTTGTTATTTCAAAGTACCATGTAAATCTGTTTCAAAAATCTTTCAATAATAATCTTTCTTATAAAGATAACTTTTGACAGTCATTCATCTGAATTCAAACTTTTTACTAATTTCTCGTATCCATAGTCATGCCAGTTATCGTACATAAAATCAGTTTTTTTTCATACATAACAAAATCTAGTGTCAAGCATTACACTGAACTGCGCCTGAAAAATTTCTTGTAGGAGCAGATATATACGCTTTATCCGGCGACTTCATTTTCAGTTTATTCAGAATGACTTTTTAAAGCCATGACACAACATTACTGACGTCCAGATTTACCAGTTTAGATTCACAGTCAGTGAATTATTGAAAGGTTATATATGAGTCACATTTTTATTGAGAGGTTAGTCACATTTTTATTGCGAGGTTACTGAAATAAACTGTTGGGAGGTTACACCGTTACCGGTTGTCAGGAGAGCAAGACTTTTCTCTTGGCACAGTGGCGCATTCTCCATCTCAGCAGACACAGAGTTAGAAGGCGCCGTAAATCGTGCAGTAGTCACCAAGTACCGCGAGCTACAGACAATGCAGCCACGGTCGATGTCCACTTATGCCAACAACGACAAGACCTCGGTGAGCCGGGTGCGCAGTCGCTTATACCTCGTTGAAATGAGCTCGGCCCAAATACCAGCAGCAGCAGCCAAACAACAGAAACAGGACTGCACTTACTGGCAAACCTGACGGAGCGGGTCAAGGAATTTGCAGGAGGCTGATTTGGAATCTAGGCTATGGAGTTGTAGAATTTTGGAACACGTATTATGTTCGAGTATAATGTCTTTTCTGGAGACTAGAAATCTACTCTGTAGGAATCAGCATGGGTTTCGAAAAAGACGATCGTGTGAAACCCAGCTCGCGCTATTGGTCCACGAGACTCAGAGGGCCTTAGACACGGGTTCACAGGTAGATGCCGTGTTTCTTGACTTCCGCAAGGCGTTTGACACAGTTCCCCACAGTCGTTTAATGAACAAAGTAAGAGCATACGGACTATCAGATCAATTGTGTGATTGGATTGAGGAGTTCCTAGATAACAGAACGCAGCACGTCATTCTCAATGGAGAGAAGTCTTCCGAAGTAAGAGTGATTTCAGGTGTGCCGCAGGGGAGTGTCATAGGACCGTTGCTATTCACAATATACATAAATGACCTGGTGGATGACATCGGAAGTTCACTGAGGCTTTTTGCAGATGATGCTGTGGTGTATCGAGAGGTTGCAACAATGGAAAATTGTACTGAAATGCAGGAGAATCTGCAGCGAATTGACGCATGGTGCACGGAATGGCAATTGAATCTCAATGTAGCGAAGTGTAATGTGATGCGAATACATAGAAAGATAGGTCCCTTATCATTTAGCTACAAAATAGCAGGTCAGCAACTGGAAGCAGTTAATTCCATAAATTATCTGGGAGTACGCATTAGGAGTGATTTAAAATGGAATGATCATATAAAGTTGCTCGTCGGTAAAGCAGATGCCAGACTGAGATTCATTGGAAGAATCCGACAACAAAGGAAGTAGGTTACAGTACGCTTGTTCGCCCAATGCTTGAATACTGCTCAGCAGTGTGGGATCCGTACCAGGTAGGGTTGATAGAAGAGATAGAGAAGATCCAACGGAGAGCAGCGCGCTTCGTTACAGGATCATTTAGTAATTGCGAAAGCGTTACAGAGATGATAGATAAACTCCAGTGGAAGACTCTGCAGGAGAGACGCTCAGTAGCTCGGTACGGGCTTTTGTTAAAGTTTCGAGAACATACCTTCACCGAAGAGTCAAGCAGTATATTGCTCCCTCCTACGTATATCTCGCGAAGAGACCATGAGGATAAAATCAGAGAGATTAGAGCCCACAAAGAAGCATACCGACAATCCTTCTTTCCACGTACAATACGAGACTGGAATAGAAGGGAGAACCGATAGAGGTACTCAGGGTACCCTCCGCCACACACCGTCAGGTGGCTTGCGGAGTACGGATGTAGATGTAGATGTAGATGTAGATGTAGATGTAGATGTAGAGGTATATCTATACAGGGTGAACTACAAGCGCTTTGCTTTCCGTATTTTGGCGGGAGGTAGTATGGAAAAAAAAACAAGCCAATTGCCAAATGAACATGGGCCCTAAGCTACACACCTTAAGAACTATAAGCACTTGTTCAAGTTGAAGAGATGTTTCATGGTTGAGAGGATCCAGAAGTAAACTTGGAAATTTGTGGTAGGGTCTTATGGGACCAAACTGCTGAGGTCATCGGTCCCTAAGCCTATACACTTTTCACTCTAATTTAAACTAACTTACGCTATGGGCAACACACACACCCATGCCCGAGGGAGGACTCGCACCTCTGACGGGGGGAGCATCACGGACCGTGACAAGGCGCCTGAGACCGCGCTGCTACCTCGCTCGTCTGATGTCGAAATGCTCATAGCTCCTCAGGTATGAATTTGGAGCCCATGTTTACTAGCTAGTTCTTTTTTCAGCAAAATAAGTCCGCTGTCAGAGGTATCAGAACGATTTTGGTTTATAACTTTCAACTCGGTGCTCTACGACCAGGGTCCCTTGCCTCAAATCGACACATTTACCCTTCAAAGTTTGGAACATTATCGTGGAAACACCCTGTTCATTATCCTGCGATTCACTCTTAAGTATTCGACATAGGGTTCACGGCACCATTTTCAGACTCTTACTCGACCGTTCCACTCTCGAAAAGCATCGCAAAAATGAACACCGGAGTCTTCCTGCACGATCTCTGTTTTATTTTATTACAATGATCATTTCTCCCTGTAGCGTTGAAGTCAAAAAAGTAATTTCTCGTTCGAAAGAGAAAGTTGCTGACTCAAAATTGCAACCGAAAATGCCTTAGTTTAATGACTGCCGTCCCAAATCGCGTACCACTTTCGGGATGCCCCCGCCTCCCTTATTCCGCAATAGTACAAAGCAAACTGCCTTTTTTCTGACCTTTCTCAATGTCCTCTATCAGTGACGGCTGGTGCGGATCCCATATCGCTCTGCATTATTCCTGAAGAGGATGGACGAGCTTAGTGCAATCAGTCTCTTCAATAGTTTTGCGAAATATATTCGCATACTGCGACTGTACACACGGGTCAGCTGTTTGCGACACATGAATATTTGTGCTGGAACGGGACTCAAAACCGGATTTGCAGCTCCTATGTCACTGAATCTACAACATTTACGCTCGCACATTTCATTATTCCCGCGCAGTGAAGATAAAAATTTTATCTTACTCCGATGATACAGTTGCGGAACAGTTCAGAGAAAGTTTGAGTCTCGTAACAAATAAATACCCCACTCAGACGGTTGTAGTTGGTGGGGACTTCAACCTACCCTCGGTATGTTGGCAAAAATACTTGTTCAAAACCGGTGGTAGGCAGAAAACGTCTTCCGAGATTGTCCTAAATGCTTTCTCCGAAAATTATTTCGAGCAGTTAGTCCACGAACCCACGCGAATTGTAAATGGTTGCGAAAACACACTTGACCTTTTAGCCACAAACAATCCAGAGCTGATAGAGAGCATCATGACTGATACAGAGATTAGTGATCACAAGGTCATTGTAGCTAGGCTCAATACCATTTCTTCCAAATCCATCAGAAACAAACGCAAAATAATTTTATTTAAAAAAGCGGATAAAGTGCCACTAGAAGCCTTCCTAAAAGACAATTTCCATTCCTTCCGAACTGACTATGCGAATGTAGACGAGATGTGGCTCAAATTCAAAGATATAGTAGCAGCAGCAATTGAGATACTCATACCTCATAAATTGGTAAGATATGGAACGGATCCCCCGTGGTACACAAAAAAGGTCCGAACGATGTTGCAGAGGCAACGGAAAAAGCATGCGAAGTTCAGAAAAACGCGAAATCCCGAAGATGGGCTAAAATTTAAAGACGCGCGAAATTTGGCACGTACTTCGATGCGAGATGCCTTCAATAGGTTCCACAACGAAACATTGTCTCGAACTTTGGTAGAAAATCCGAAGAAATTCTGGTCGTATGTAAAGTACACAAGCGGCAAGACGCAGTCAATACCTTCGCTGCGCAGTGCCGATGGTACTGTTACCGACGACTGTGCCGCTAAAGCGGAGTTATTGAACGCAGTTTTCCGAAATTCCTTCACCAGGGAAGACGAATGGAATATTCCAGAATTTGAAACACGAACAGCTGCTAGCATGAGTTTCTTAGAAGTAGATACCTTAGGGGTTGCGAAGCAACTCAAATCGCTTGATACGGGCAAGTCTTCAGGTCCAGATTGTATACCGATTAGGTTCCTTTCAGATTACGCTGATACTATAGCTCCCTACTTAGCACTCATATACAACCGCCCGCTCACCGATAGATCTGTACCTACAGATTGGAAAATTGCGCAGGTCGCACCAGTGTTCAAGAAGGGTAGTAGGAGTAATCCATTTAACTACAGACCTATATCATTGACGTCGGTTTGCAGTAGAGTTTTGGAGCATATACTGTATTCAAACATTATGAATCACCTCGAAGGGAACGATCTATTGACACGTAATCAGCATGGCTTCAGAAAACATCGCTCTTTATTCGCACGAAGTAATGGCCGCTATCGACAGGGGATCTCAAGTTGATTCCGTATTTCTGGATTTCCGGAAAGCTTTTGACACAGTTCCTCATAAGCGACTTCTAATCAAGCTGCGGAGCTATGGGGTATCATCTCAGTTGTGCGACTGGATTCGTGATTTCCTGTCAGGAAGGTCGCAGTTCGTAGTAATAGACGGCAAATCATCGAGTAAAACTGAAGTGATATCAGGTGTTCCCCAGGGAAGCGTCCTGGGACCTCTACTGTTCCTGATCTATATAAATGACCTGGGTGACAATCTGAGCAGTTCTCTTAGACTGTTCGCAGATGATGCTGTAATTTACCGTCTAGTAAGGTCATCCGAAGACCAGTATCAGTTGCAAAGCGATTTAGAAAAGATTGCTGTATGGTGTGTCAGGTGGCAGTTGACGCTAAATAACGAAAAGTGTGAGATGATCCACATGAGTTCCAAAAGAAATCCGTTGGAATTCGATTACTCGATAAATAGTACAATTCTCAAGGCTGTCAATTCAACTAAGTACCTGGGTGTTAAAATTACGAACAACTTCAGTTGGAAGGACCACATAGATAATATTGTGGGGAAGGCGAGCCAAAGGTTGCGTTTCATTGGCAGGACACTTAGAAGATGCAACAGGTCCACTAAAGAGACAGCTTACACTACACTCGTTCGTCCTCTGTTAGAATATTGCTGCGCGGTGTGGGATCCTTACCAGGTGGGATTGACGGAGGACATCGAAAGGGCGCAAAAAAAGGGCAGCTCGTTTTGTATTATCACGTTATAGGGGAGAGAGTGTGGCAGATATAATACACGAGTTGGGACGGAAGTCATTACAGCATAGACGTTTTTCGTCGCGGCGAGACCTTTTTACGAAATTTCAGTCACCAACTTTCTCTTCCGAATGCGAAAATATTTTATTGAGCCCAACCTACATAGGTAGGAATGATCATCAAAATAAAATAAGAGAAATCAGAGCTCGAACAGAAAGGTTTAGGTGTTCGTTTTTCCCGCTCGCTGTTCGGGAGTGGAATAGTAGAGAGATAGTATGATTGTGGTTCGATGAACCCTCTGCCAAGCACTTAAATGTGAATTGCAGAGTAGTCATGTAGATGTAGATGTAGCCTGTCAAGGCATGGCTACATAATTGATGGTTACACTGTCTCTGTTTATACAGTGTCTGTATCTTCAAATTAAAATGTCCTTCAGATACGAAGTACGAGTAGATTTGTCAGTGACAGAGTATGTTCCTTCAGACAAGCTAGCATGTCTGAAGGACATTGTAATGTGAAGATACAGTTTCTGTACAAACACAGACATTGTAACCATAAATGATTTAGTAGCTTTATTGCATATTCTACGTATTCAGTAAATGAAACGCGGTCTTTGCTTCGCCTTCCCCACAACAATTTCTTTCTGGCGGATCCAATTTAAGCTGTTTATAACTGCAATCCTCAGGAATTTAGTTGAATCGACAACCTTTAAAATCGTCTGATTCGTCTTGTAACCGAAATGTAATGGATTTTTTTTAGTACTCATATGGACGACCTCACACTTTTCATTGTTTAGGGTCAACTGCCACTTTTCACACACTGCAGCTTTCTTGTCTAATTTATTTTGCAGTTGGTATTGATTTTCTGATGATTTTACTAGACGGTAAATGACACGATCATCTGGAAGCAATCTAAGTGTGGCGCTTGGATTGTCTCTTAAATCGTTTACAGGTGTAAGGAATAGCAGAAAGTCTGTAACACTTCCTTTCGGAATCTCAGCTACCTTTCTCGTTTCACTGGATGAGGTCCCATCAGTTAATACGAAGTGTGACCTTACTGACAGTAAACCACGAATCCAGGCATATAACTGCGACTACACTCCATAGGCCCCGAATTTTATTAGAAGTTGCTTCTGAGGAGCGACATCAAAAGCCTTCTGGAAATCTAGGAATGTGGAATCAATCTGAGATCTCCTGCCTATAGCATTCATTACGTCTTCACTATAAAAAGCTGATTGTATTCCGCAAGAACGGTAGATTTTGCTTCTGTGCTAGTTATCTGTCTGTAAATCGTTTTCTTCGAGGTATTTCATAATGTGTGAACACAGTATATGTTACAGAATCCTAATGCAAATCCTTCCTTGTGTACTGGTGTGACCTGTGGAACTTCCCAGTCTTTAGGTACGGATCTTCCGTTTAGCTAGTCGGTTTGAAAGAAATGATACTGGTACACAATCTGGCCGAAGACTTGCCTTTATTAAATACCTAAGTTGCTTCGTTACACCGCGGCTATGTGCTTCTAAATCACTTATGTTGGCACCTTTTTTTTATTCTAATTCTGATGCAGAAATGTCGTTGAAATTGATTAAAAACTTCACGTTAGGGACTCACTGTGTAAGAAACTTCAGGATGAACATAATTTTGCGAGGAAAGACGTGCCAACCAACACGCGGTGCAAAAAAGTAAAGGAAAGTTGTACTTTACCGCTTATTTGACTTGGAGACCGTTCAAAGATGATTGTTGTAGCGTGAATGAAATAACTTCTTCTTTGATGGATGACACTCGTGCAATCATTGGTTAAGCGCGAGCACTGGAAATGGAGCAGAACATTTTCTTACAGATTATTGTTGTCTCCTTCTTCTTTAATAGTGGAGAGGGTATTAATGATGGTGAGAGTACTCACGACTCATCCTCACATAGCGTATCTCACCAAGTAACAACATTCCTAATCGTCTAGGAATTTTTTTTTCATTCAGTCCACAACTGTATTTCGATACAACAGGCTATACTACCCTGAAGAGCCAAAGAAACTGGTACTGCCTAATATCGTGTAGGGACCCTACGAGCACGAAGAAGTGCCGGGACACGAAGTGGTATGAACTCGACTAATGCCTGAAGTAGTGCCGACACCATGAATCGTGCTGGGCTGTCCATAAATACGACGGAATAGAGATCTCTTCTGAACAGCACATTACAAGGCATCCCAGAAATGCGCAATAATGTTCATGTCTGAAGAGTTTGGTAGCCAGCGGAATCGTTTAAACTCATAAGAATGTGCCTAGAGCCACCCTGTAGCAATTCTGGACGTGTGGGTTGTCGAATTATCCTGTTGGAATTGTCCAAGTCCGTTGGAATGCACAGTGGACATGAATGGATGACGATGATCAGACAGGATGCTTACGAACGTGTCACCTGTCAGAGAGCCGTATCTAGACTATCAGCGGCCCCATATCACTTCTACTGCATACGTCCCACACCATTACAGAGCCTCCACCAGCTTGAACAGTCCCCCGCAGACATACAGGGTCCATGGATTCATTAGGTTGTCTCCAGATCCGTACAGGTCCATCCGCTCGATAGAATTTGAAACGAGACTCATCCATCAAGGCAACATGTTTCAAGTCATCAACACTCCAATGTCGATGTTGACGGACCCAGGCAAGGCGTAAAGCTTTGTGTCGTGAGTACACAAGTGGGCCTTTGGCTGCGAAAGCCAGGTTTGAAAACAGCAGCAATTTACGGAAAAGTTGCAATTCTGTCACGTTGAACGACTCTCTTCAGTCGTCGTTGATCCCGTTCTTGCAGAATCTTTTTCTGGTCGCAGATATGTCGGTGATTTGATGTTTTACCTGATTCCTGATATTCACGGTACACTCGTCAAATGAACGTACAGGATGATCCCATCTTCATCGTTGCCTCGGAGATGTTGTGTCCCATCGGTCGTGCGCCGACTGTAGCAAACTAACTTAAACCTTAATAACCTGCATCAGACACATTTTGTCTTATATGGCGTTGCCGACCGCAGCGCCGTATTCTACCTGTTTATATATCTTTCCATTTGAATACGCATGCCTGTACCAGTTCCTTTGACACTTCAGTGTGCTAAGAGATGTACTTCACTTTACAAAGTGAATCACTTTGACTGTCGTCTGTCAGGTTTCAAAAATTATCTTCAGAATTTAACGAAACAAACAGTGCTCAATGTCGAGGGTGTTTAAAAAAGAATGATCTGATTTCAAAACTCCATATTTATTGACGAAAAATACTACACATATGGGTTGACTTGCAGAATACTCACAGAATCTTGGTTTTATCTGTGTTATTTATTACAAATGCTCTATGTGTCCACAATCAGCAACACGAACAACTTCTAGACCAGTGTTTCCCAACCTAGGTGTAATTGTATCCTGAGGATTAAAATGTTTTTTGAGAGGTTAACCTAAAGATTTGGCGTATTGTAGGCTGTATTGTGCTTTATTAAACTTGTGCTACTACCTAATTCTGGCAGTGAGCAATTAACAAGCACACTTGCTGTGTCATGTGTCACATATTGTGCTCATCATACAATGAGCACGATATGTAATGCATGATATAGCAGATGTGCTTGATAATGGCTCACGGCCGAAATTTGTTAATAGCACGTTTTTAATAAGGTCCAATACAACCTACAACGGACAATATAGTGTTTTATTAAACACTTAGGGACTGTAGATCCTCACGGACGCAAAAAGGTTCTGTTTCAGTCACGAAACTAAATTATTTTCGAAATATCATTACTATTACCATAATTTAAGACTCTAGTATTAGTTGTATAAGTTATCAATAATAACATTTCATCAATTAGTAGCCTTAATGCGGTGGAGGTTACAGGTTCCTCACATAATCCAAGAACTACACACACACACACACACACACACACACACACACACACACACACACACTCACATGTTGTGTTTTGTCCCGTACGTCGCTGATGATGGTTCAAATGGCTCTGAGCACTATGCGACTTAACTTCTGAGGTCACCAGTCGCCTAGAACTTAGAACTAATTAAACCTAACTAACCTAAGGACACCACACACATCCATGCCCGAGGCACACCGGCCGGCGTCGCTGATGATAAAAGTGAGACATAGGTATAACAAATGCTAAATATCTCAAGAAAATGTCTTCTCCAAATTGTAGGTAGTAACTGCAGTAGGTCAGGAAGTGCTTTATTACTCGTTTCGAGACAGATAAATGAATTAATGGCAAGCACGCCACAGCAGTAACTACCTAAGGGCTACTATAGTGCTGTACGCAGTATTATGTTTACTACTACTTCTAGTACTACTACTACTACTACTACCATTAGTGGCTGTGGTCAGACACGAAGCATTAACAGCCTAAAGTCGTCCAGTTTCTATCAGTTCAGAAGTACGGAGTGCAGCAATCAAGTGATTTGCGAACAGTAAGTGCAGTGCAAGTATTTCAACTTTGATTTTAAATGGGACTGCAGTGCGCAATGGAGAGGATCAATGCAGGGAAAGTATGTTTTGTAACAAGTGTCTACCCTCACTTTGAATAGTTAGCTGTGGGTAGCACTTGCAATGCACCATGAATTCCTTTGAGATTCATTCTAACACACACACACACACACACACACACACACACACACACACAAGCACGAACGCACGCCTCTCCCCCTTCCCCCCACCCCACCCCACCATCACACACACACAAAATAATATCATTCATCTTTCATCATTTTAAAAATAAAAGTGTTCCAAGAAAAGTCTTTCATTGTACAGTTATGTGTTAAAGTTGGTGATTATGTGCGAGAGGGGCCAACAGATGGCAGGGGGGAGGGGAACCCCAACTAATGTCTAATGGCGCTCAGGGATAATGGTCTAAGAAAGGTTGGGAACCACTGATCTAGACGGTAGCTAAATTCGTCATGAACTTTTCACAAAGTATCTACTTTCACAGAAATTATGGCAGTTGCTATCCTCTTTTTCACTTCTTCTATGTCACGAGCTAAATAGGAGATGAACACACTTTCCTTTGCATATGCCCACGAGAAAAAATTGCATGGCGATCTTGGAGATGAAGAATGCAGGGCAGTGTCTCGGGTGTTCCGCGCTGCTGAGGTAGAGTGTCATTGATTAACTGACGTACATTGTCGTGCCAGTGTGGTGGAGATCCACCCTGTTGTAAAATGATGTCATCGGAGTCCTCCTGAAGTTGAGGAAAAAGCCATTTCCGCAGCGCACGTGACCCCGAGACACTGCCCTGCATACCTTGGCCTCCAAGGTCGACAGATATGACCCCATCCGACTTTATCTTGTGTAGATATATGAAGATGCGTGTTCATCTACCCATTACCTCGTGACGTAGAAGAAGTGAAGAACAGAATAACAGAGCTATAACTTCTTTAAAAGCAGACTACAACGCGAGACTGTACTGTAATAAGCGAAATATCAGTTTTTCGAATGGGTTTCTTTAAATTCACTTGACAACGACATTATAGGTGAAAAATATGACACTCCAAAACTAGTGATATTTTTTGATTTGGTAACATAAAATGTTTCTACGACAGGTGCAAGGACCTGCACAGTGAGCCAGCTGAGGAAAACTGCCCCGCCTGAGGAAAAAAAATATTTCCATGAAGTAAACTTGCATTTCGCTTCGCAGCTCAAACACACGCATCAGTTGGGAGAAAGTCACAACATGTAACGCACATTTTTGGTCAACATGGTTGTGTAGATGAAGCAACGATTAGAATGATTGATCAATTATTCAAACACAGTCTTAATCGCATTTATTATTATACCACCAACCGGTTTCAACCCGACGTAGGGGCCATCTTCTGTGCGTTTACACCATTGGTCGACTGTTGTTATGTAGGCAGAAGTGACACAACCAGCAGTCGACCAATGGTTTAAACGCCCAGAAGATGACCCCTATGACGGGTTGAAACCGGTTGGCGGTATAACAATAATAATAAATGCGATTAAGACTGTTTTTGAACAATTGTTATAGATATTGGCTATAGTAGCAAGTGCCTCCAGATCGAGCTGACTGCCTTGTTCCCAACAGAAAGTTTTGATACACTGGAATATAAACATCTTCAGACTTTTACGAGTGTTTCAAAGAGATCAGAAACCTTAGGAAAAATACTATTTCTCTGTCGTTCCACTCTAGAATACCACGTAGAAAAATTATACCTCTAACTCTGTCAATGCGAGCTCAGATTTATCTTATTGTGTTACGGTGGCCATTTCTCTCCCTAGGTCGGAGTGTGTTAGGAAAATATTTTCATATATTCGGAGAAGAAACCTGGTGACTCAAATTTCGTGAAAAGATCTCCCCGAAACGAAAAACTTCTTAGTTTTAATTATTATCAGCCCAGCTCCGTGGCACTCTCTCCCCCATTTCCCGATAATGCAAAACTAGCTGGCCTAAACTGAACCTTTTCGATCTCCTTCGTCAATCGTGTCTGGTAAGAATCCCATACCGCACAGCAGTACTGCCCAAGAAAACGGACAAGAGTCTTTTTACACTACTGGCCGTTAAAATTGCTACACCAAGAAGAAACGCAGATGATAAACGGGTATTCACTGTACAAATATACTATACTAGAACTGACATGTGACTACATTTTCACGCAATATGGATGCATAGATCCTGAGAAATCAGTACCCAGAACAACCACCTCTGGCCGTAGAAACGGCCTTGATACGCCTGGGCATTGAGTCAAACAGAGCATGGATGACGTGTACAGGTACAGCTGCCCATGCAGCTTCAGCATGATACCACAGTTCATCAAGAGTAGTGACTGGCGTATTGTGACGAGCCAGTTGCTGGGCCATCATTGACCAGACGTTTTCAGTTGGTGAGAGATCTGGAGAACGTGCTGGCCAGGGCAGCAGTCGAACATTTTCTGTATCGAGAAAGGCCCGTACATGAACTGCAACATGCGGTAGTGCATTATCCTGCTGAAATTTAGGGTTTCGCAGGGATCGAATGAAGGGTGGAGCCACGGGTCGTAACACATCTGAAATGTAACGTCCACTGTTCAAAGTGCCGTCAGTGCGAACAAGAGGTGACCGAGACGTGTAACCAATGGCACCCCATACCATCACGCCGGGTGATACTTCAATATGGCGATGACGAATACATGCTTCCAATGTCTGTTCACCGCGATGTCGCCAAACACGGACTACCATCATGATGTTGTAAACAGAAACTGGATTCATCCGAAAAAATAAGTTGTTCCATTCGTGCGCTCAGTTTCGTCATTGAGTAAACCATCGCAGGCGCTCCTGTCTGTGATGCAGCGTCAAGGGTAACCGCAGCCGTGGTCTCCGAGCTGATAGTCGATGCTGCTGCAAACGTCGTCGAACTGTTCGTGCAAATGGTTGTTGTCTTGCAAACGTACTCATCTGTTGACTCAGGGATCGAGACGTAGCTACACGATCCGTTACAGCCATGCGGACAAGATGCCTGTCATCTCGACTGCTAGTAATACGAGGCCGTTGTCATCCAGTACGGCGCTCCGTATTACCCTCCTGAACCCACCAATTGCATACAATGCTAACAGTCATTGGATCTCGACGAACGCCAGCAACAATGTCGCGATACGATAAACCGCAATCGCGATAGGGTACAATCCGACCTTTATCAAAGTCGGAAAAGAGATAGTACGCATTTCTCCTCCTTATACGAGGCAATACAACAACGTTTCAACAGGCAACGCCGGACAACTGCTATCCGCGTATGAGAAATTGGTTGGAAACTTTCCTCATGTCAGCACGTTGTAGGTGTCGCCACCGGCGCCAACCTGGTGTGAATGCTTTAAAAAGGTAATGATTTGCATATCACAGTATCTTCTTCCTGTTTGTTAAATTTCGCTTCTGTAGCACGTCATCTTCGTGGTGTAGCGATGTTAATGACCAGTAGTGTAGCAAATTTGTTGCATCTTCTAAGTGGTGCACCAATAAAACACCGTTTCTGGTTCGCCTTCCCCACGACATTTTCTCTAGTATGGTTCCAACGTAAGTAGTTCGTATCTGTAATTCCTTGGTAATTAGTTCTCTTGACAACCTTTGTGTGATTCGTCGTATAACCTAAATTAAAGGGAATGTTTTAGTACTTATGTGTTGGACCACACACTTTTTATTTGCTTAGGGTCAGTTTCCAATTTTTGCAACAAACAGATGTGATCTACATCATTTTACAATTCGTCATGTTCTTCTCGGTTGACAGCTAATGTGAGAAACTACTAATGTGTGATTTTAGAAAGCTTTTTTCATGTATCTGAACCTTATGATCTGACAGCGAGATAATATGTACAAATCTCATACGAACTATGGTCTGTCAGTTAACATTGCAGGTACTACGCAGTTATTATAAACCGATAGCATTAATATGATTGGCAAATAATAAACCCATTTTTAGTAGTGCTGAGTATCATATTCTAAGAAACTATAAATATTTTCCTCCATTGCTCCCTTTCATAAATTTAATGGCGTCCTTCATTGAGCGCAACTAGTGCAAATATTATCAAACAGTGAGAGGTATTCATAAAACAACTAATTACTTGGACAACGAAGTGATATTTAATGTCTCGCGGTTCTAGACGCACAGTCCGGAACCGCGTGACTGCTACGGTCGTAGGTTCGAATCCTGCCTCGGGCATGGACGTGTGTGATGTCCGTAGGTTAGTTAGGTTTAAGTAGTTCTAAGTTCTAGGGGACTGATGACCACAGATGTTAAGTCCCATAGTGCTCAGAGCCATTTTTTTATATTTAATGAAGCATTTTTAAGGACAATTTAATTCAAGCTGACAGGCAAACCACAGTAAGTTACGAATTGAAACAGAAAACATGGAAAGGTTATGTATTAAAATATTTTGGAATATCGAAAGACATTGTTTGACAGACTAGAAAGGGTTTATGAATGCAATGAGAATACTTCATTTCACGGAAATAGTCACAAAAGATAGTAGGGGAAAAAGCCCTTGGGAATATTTGTGATTAACGTTGGATTTAGGGCAACTGGAAACCGATCTGTCTTAAGCTTATTGCATATTTAATTAAAGAGAATTTTTATATCAGACGCAATTGCTTTTATTTATAAAGCGTCTTCTGGGACCATTCTGCAAATTGGATACATACGTTTGTACATTTTTTGTTGTTTTAGATTAAAAACAGCATTTTGTTTTTATGAAGTAAGCGTGCGATTTGCTTACTGTGTATGCTGCCTCTTGTTTACATATTCTCTAAACCACTGCTTCGTCCTTATATGTTACCAGAGGTTGATGTCGAAAGACTTCGTTTCAGATATACACTTAGCAATTTTTGCCTTTCTGCACTTTTATTTACACGTCACCTCACTTTTCGAATTCGTACTGAAGTTAGGTGTGTTCTAACTCAGCACAGTATTACGGTGTTTGTGCCTGTTCGTCTGTTTTCGTGCAGGTTATGAGGATAGCCAGACTGTGAAACTACATTTTTATACAATATAATAGGTGTGTGTGTGTGTGTGTGTGTGTGTGTGTGTGTGTGTGTGTGCGGGAATGGGGAGGAAGGGGGGAGGGAGCGAGAACTACAAACTGAACTCCGTCCAAACAGGCCTCGCGGATATGGAGGGACGTGTGGTCAGCACACTGCTCCCACGGCCGTTGTCAGTTTTCGTGAGCGGAGCCGCTACTTATCTGTCAAGTAGCTCCTCAATTTGTCTCATAAGGTCTGAGGTGTGTGTGTGTTTTACTGTAAATAAGTGAAAATGTCTTATGTATTCGGCAGAGATGTGAGAAATTGGGGAGGGGTGGGGGGGGGGGGGGGCAGAGGGGATTGTGGTTATAAGAAGGAAACTGCGAGGAGATGGTAGTGTAAATGGATCCTGTGGTTACAGATGTATATTTAATGTTATACAAAGTATTCAGTAGTTTAAAGAGTGAATGATCTGCCAGGTTGGCCTGATCATTTACGAGTTGCTTCTTTCTGTTATGGTTTTTTGAGTGTGGTAGATTTCTTGTAAGGTGAGGAGGTATTCTTGGTGTTATTTATCCTTATGATTTCCATGTCTGTATCTCTGGTGGTAAGTTTATATTTGATGGTTTAAGTGTTTCTCAAAAGTTAAATGATCTATCCTATACTTCCATCGTCTGACATGTTTCCAGAGTGAGATTTTCACTCTGCAGCGGAGTGTGCGCTGATATGAAACTTCCTGGCAGATTAAAACATCGCCTTTCGCGGGCAAATCTCATTTTCTTCGTTTTTCTTTGTTCGTTGCATCTGCTCGGGACGGACGTCGTAAGACATCCGTTTAAGTTCGTTGTTGATCGATTAACTCAGATTTTTAAATACAGAGAGCAGCTAACCCTCTGACCGAACACGCTGAGCTACCGTGCCGGCAAGCCAACTGAGCCACCCAAGCACGACTCACGCCCCGTCCTCACAGCTTAACTTCTTCCAGTACCTCGTCTCCTACCTTCCAAACTTTACACAAGCTCTCCTGCGAACCGTGCAGAACTAGCACTCCTGAAAGAAAGGATATAGCGGAGACATGGCTTAGCCACAGCCTGGGGGATGTTTCCAGAATGAGATTTTCACTCTGCAGCGGATGGTAGGAGACGAGATACTGCCAGAAGTAAAGCTGTGAAGAGGAGGCGTCAGTTGTGCTTGGGTAGCTCAGTTGGTAGAGTACTTGCCCGCGGAAGGCGAAGATCCCGAGTTCGAGTCTCGGTCCGCCACACAGTTTTAATTTGCCAGGAAGTTTCTCTGACATATTATTTCTATCTGATATCAAATGTCTTCCTTGTTTGACCTACGAATCTTCCATTACGTGAACTGCATTTCAGTTGGTATATTCCTAATTTCTGATATTGATCCTTTATCCTACTGTTTTTGGGAAGTATTTTTAAACTGAATTGTGGTTTGGTACTCTATTTTTAACGCTTGTGTTTTGAAAAAACTGGGTATTATGTGTGTATATTTGTGGTTTTGTGCCGTTTTGTACTGTCTTTTGTTTTCTGTTTCGTTCTCTTTGTGTTGCTCCTGGTCTTGTATTTTGTGTGTTTGTTTATATGGGTTCTGTTCTGGTGTTGATGATAGATGTTTGCTCTTTTCTGTTTCTTGATTTTATTGTTCAGCCTTGTTAATAAGTTTTCATCGCATCCATTGTTTGTGGCTATTTAAGGTAGTTGTCTGTGTCTAATGGTACTGTGTTTAGCTTACCTAGACACGCAGCTATGACCTTCATCGGACGGTCTGTGGTGATTCGTAACTTGCTCGCCTATTTCCAGACACATAAGGCGGCTATTTGTGATCTACTAATTGTAAGCCTCTCGCACATGAGTGACTGCGGCACGCCTTAAATTCAGCCTACGGACTATTTACCTTCTGGGAAATAACAAGAAGCAAACATCTTACGGGCTGACGTATTGCCGGTATTAACACGATGCTCAGAATGTTGGAAGCACTCAAACCTCTGCTTCAGGAAAACGCAGAAAAATGTGACGAGTGATATGCTGGTACCAGACGGTGCGGCGTAAACAACTAAAACAAACAAACAAGTTGAAGCTGTGCGTCCTGTTTCACGGGTTGGCAATGCAGCTTTCCATGTCTACAGCTTGCAGCGCCCGAAATAAATGAAGTACAACTAGGGATTGAGTAAAAAACACATAAGCTTATTTTAGAGTTCAGTTATATTGCGATATTACTACAAATGGTACACGACTCGTAAAAAAAATTATACAGTTCCAATTTAAAAAAATCATAGTAGCTTTTATATATCCGGAACTAAAATATTACAAGTGTCAACGGTAGAGAAAAATACTTGCCCTTAGTGCATCCATCTTTTTCGTGGGAACAGCTTTTCGATATCTATAACCGTTACGGAAATTTTAGGGTATGTACACTATTGGCCATTATGTACACTACTGGCCTTTAAAATTGCTACATCACGAAGATGACGTGCTTCCGACAGGAAGAAGATGCTGTGATATGCAAATGATAAGCTTTTCAGAGCATTAACACAAAGTTAGCGCCGGTGGCAACACCTACAACGTTGTAACATGAGAAAAGTTTCCAACCGATTTCTCATACACAAAGATCAGTTGACCGACGTTGCCTGGTGAAACTTTGTAGTGATGCCTCGTGCCAGGAGGAGAAATGCTCACCATCACATTTCCGGCTTTGATAAAAGTCGGATTGTAGCCTATCGCGATTGCGGTTTATCATATGTTAGCAGAATATGGAATCGGTGGGTTCAGGAGGGTAATATGGAACGCCGTGCTGGATCCCAAATGCCTCGTATGGCTAGCAGTCGAGATGACAAGCATCTTATCCGCATGGCTGTAACGGATCGTGCAGTCACGTCTCGATCCCTGAGTCAACAGATGGGGACGTTTGCAAGACAACAACCATTTGCACGAACAGTTCGACGACGTTTTCAGCAGCATGGACTATCAGCTCGGAGACCATGGCTGCGGTTACCCTTGACGCTGCATTACGAGAGGAGCGCATGCAATGGTGTACTCAACGACGAACCTGGGTGCACGAATGGCAAACCGTCGTTTTTTCGGATGAATCCTGGTTCTGTTTACAGCATCACGATGGTCGCATCTGTGTTTGGCGACACCGCGGTGAACGCACATTGGAAGCGTGTATTCGTCATCGCCATACTGGCGTATCACCCGGCGTGATGGTATGGGGTGCCATTGGTTACACGTCTCGGTCACCTCTTGTTCGCATTGATGGCACTTTGAACAGTGGACGTTACATTTCAGATGTGTTACGACCGGTGACTCTCACCTTCATTCGATCCCTCCGAAACCCTACATTTCAAGTGGACGATGCACGACCGCATGTTGCAGGTCGTGTACGGGCCATTCTCGGTACAGAAAATGTTCGACTGCTGCCCTGGCCAGCACATTCTCCAGATCTCTCACCAATTGAAAACGTCTGGTCAATGGTGGCCCAGCAACTGGCTCGTCACAATACGCCGGTTACTACTCTTGATGAACTGTGGTATCGTGTTGAAAGTACATGGGTAGCTGTACCTATAAACGCCATCCAAGCTCTGAGTCAATGCCCAGGCGTATCAAGGCCGTTATTACGGCCAGAGGTGGTTGTTCTGGGTACTGATTTCTCAGGATCTATGCATCCAAATTGCATGAAAATGTTATCACATGTCAGTTCTAGTATAATATATTTGTCCAATGAATACCCGTTTACCATCTGCATTTCTTCTTGGTGTAGCAATTTTAATGGCCAGTAGTGTACATTAGGTTGACCACCTTACACAAGGAAAATTGTTCTCAGTAAACGTTTGGAGAATTACAAAAGTCTGTGTAACTTACGTATGACCTGGCAATGAAAGATTTCCTTAAGAGTGGCCTTTGTATTTGGCATAGTCTCCTTGTAGGTAATTTGGTCCAACGAGCGCTGAACCGCAGTTCCGGGAATCTGCACTCTCTCTCGTCACAGGTGGCATAATCCACTTCAGATCCTTCAGTTTCCTCATTGTCAAAAACACATCTGACAGCAGGTGCAGAAACGTGTTTTTAAATCCATACCACGTCGCACGTATTTTTCCATCTAGTTGTTATTGAAGGCTTGCGTAATATTCGATAGTTATTTCTGTGAATTCTGGGAGACTCGTAGTAAGAACAACCAACCAATTTTGCCATCCACAGAAAACTGGACATGACCCTCTTGCGTCTTGAAATCGACTTTGCCATTTTTCGTACAGCTTACCACCTACTGTATTAACTGCTGTTTCGTTTCTAACAGTAGTTAGTGGCCTCATGTGTCTTCACTGCACAAAATCAATGGATTCTTCTTGGAAAGGTATCAGCATTGCTGGAAATTTTGTTTTGCCATTTGCTTCTAGTCATACTTCAACAAATTGACACCCAGCTTGCCTAAAGCTTTCTCATGCTTCAAGGAAAGGGTATCGTTCCCTAACTGTTGACCCGCCTAAGGCACCAACTATTTAAAAACCTTTCAATCGTCAACTGACCAATATCATATTGTGCACTTCCACCATATTTTATTATGCGATCGCATTTTTAAGATTTTTTCCTGTGGATTATATTTTAGGGAAGTATGGTCAAATTTTAATTCAGTCACGTACACCTCTCCTTAAATGATTCAGACACTTTGTATGAAAATCCGCTGGCAGCAAACTGTTAAAAAACGCAGGACTTTCTGACGGCAAGGTATGGACGCATTAGAAACAAATACATAGAAAACATATTATATCTTGAAAAGCTATATGAACAGAACAATCATGCAGAGCAAAATAACTTTTGACTTCCTTTATCGAATGTATTTAACAGTGTGTGACAAACAGTGACCACCACATGACCTAGCTTCTTCTACATCTCTGTTCACGTTGTCTGGTTGCTGGTAACGTCTTTCGTACTTCAATTTTCTACATATATCTCATTCCAAACATTAATTACATAGACACCAGTACACAACAATCACACAGTCCTATAGTTTTCATCAAGAACAAGCAGAAGTCTAAACCAAAAAATTTATACTTCATAAGAATAATCAGTTTTTCCGCTTCACCAATACTGCATAGTTACCTGATTAAACCCACCAATTGTAATTCACCAACGCCGCCTAGTCGAATATTGCACAGTTGTTATGCAACCACGTCGCAGGTCAAAAATTTACCTTTCTTGTAAAGTGAAAAGTGACCGAAAAGCCAGACATTTGTGACCGAACGGTTGTAGGCGGTTCAGTCCGGGACCGAGCTGCTACTACGGTCGCAGGTTCGAATCCTGCCTCGGGCATGGATGTGTGTGATGTCCTTAGGTTAGTTAGGTTTAAGTAGTTCTAAGTCTAGGGAACTGATGACCTCAGAAGTTAAGTCCCATATTGCTTTCAGCCATTTTTTCTACCGAAAAGCTTGAGAACATACCTACACCATTAAGGGCAGGCTCTCATTCAAATGATAAAAAAAAGTGATGTTTGGAATTTTTTTGAGACAATGAAAGGATATAGAAAGGATCTGTTTTGGAATTATGGCGATTGATCATACTTTGAACTTTACTTTAGATTTTCAATACAAAAAAATGGTGCCTGTAGTTAGGGGTTTGATCAAGGGCCTGCGAGTTTGTAGTATGCAGACTGCGTGCAGTGTAGAAACTCAGCAGTTATCTGAAATAAAAAATGGGCAAAATCAGTCGATACTACATTAAATTGATGGAGCGTATACCTAATCACAATAAAATAACCTTAAATTTAGTGATTTGGTGCTAACTCGAACTTTGAGTTCGATTTTTGGGGGTTTGTTTCACTCTTTATGGCTTTACAAAAAAATGAACTATTCTTGTATTAACAAATTTCGAGTATTACTGGTGTAAGCTCCCAACAAAAGCGTTTAGTTTTCGAGTGTGAGGGATGAAAGTTAATAGGTTGAATCGTTTTTATTTTATGCTGCACATAGTTTTAAAATCGAGACAAAAATGTTTAAAGTGTAGGGAAAACTTTTACTTGTATTATTAGTTCAATTTGCTTAAAAACGACGCGTTATTATACAGTTTGGATGTCGCTGAACACAAATCTGAAGATAGATTGTGGCCGAGCGGTTCTAGGCGCTACAGTCTGGAACCGCGTGACCGCTACGGTCGAAGGTTCGAATCCTGCCTCGGGCATGGATGTGTGTGATGTCCTTAGGTTAGGTAGGTTTAAGTAGTTCTAAGTACTAGGGTACTGATGACCTCAGAAGTTAAGTCCCATAGTGCTCAGACCCATTTGAACCGTTTTGAAGATAGATTTTCAAAATTTCTGATCCAGTTTGGTGGACGAAAAATTATGTTCTGACCAATTTTGACCAAAAAATATGTTTTCGTTTCTTCCGTTTAGATGCAATTCCAGGGCCGCGAATCAACCCTTCCACTATATCGAACTGTTCCTGGAGTGCAATTCCCTCGTTCTTCTTGGCGAGAAAAGCCGATCTGCCTGAGCTCGATATGCTGCTTTCGGTAGCCCGCACGCTTTGTCCGTCAGCTCTTTCGGCGAATATGTTTGCATGTATACTGCAAGGTACACTACTGGCCATTCAAACTGCTACACCACTAAGATGACGTGCTACAGAGGCGAAATTTAACCGACAGGAAGAAGATGCTGTGATGTGCAAATGATTAGCTTTTCACAGCATTCACACAAGGTTGGCGCTGGAGACGACACCTAGAACGTGCTGACAAGAGGGAAGTTTCCAACCGATTTCTCATACACAAGTAGGAGTTGAGCGGCGTTGCCTGGTGAAAAGTTGTTTTGAAGCCTCGTGTAAGGAGGAGAAATGAGCATCATCACGTTTCCGATTTTGATAAAGGTCGAATTGTAGCCTATCGCGATTGCTGTTTATCGTATCGCGACATTGTTGCTCGCGTTGGTTGAGATGCAATGACTGTTAGCAGAATATGGAGTCGGTGGGTTCAAGAGGGTAATACGGAACGTCGTACTGCATCCAAACGGCCTCGTATCACTAGCAGTCGAGGTGACAGGCATCTTATCTGCATGGCTGGAACGGATCGTGCAGACACGTCTCGATCGCTGCGTCAACAGGTGTGGACGTTCGCAAGACAACAACCATCTGCTCGAACAGTTGGACGACGTTTGCAGCGGCATGGACTATCAGCTCGGAGGCCGTGGCTGCGGTTACCCTTGACGCTGCATCACAGACAGGAGCGCCTACGATGGAGTACTCAGCGACGAACCTGGGTGCACGAATGGCAAAACATCATTTTTTCGGATGAATCCAGTTTCTGTTTACAACATCATGATGGTCGCATCCGTGTTTGGCAACATCGCGGTGAACGCACATTGGAAACATCACCCGGCGTGATGGTATGTGGTGCCATTGATTACATGTCTCGATCACCTGTTACTCGCATTGGGGGCACTTTGAACAGTGGACGTTACATTTCAGATGTGTTACGACCCGTGGCTCTACCCTTCATTAGATCCCTGCGAAACCCTACATTTCAGCAGGATAATGCACTACCGCATGTTGCAGGTCCTGTACGGACCTTTCTGGATACAGAAAATGTTCGTCTGCTGCCCTGGCCAGCAAATTCTCCCGATCTGTCAGCAATTAAAAACTTTTGATCAATGGTGGGCCGATCAACTGGCTTGTCACAATACGCCAGTCACTACTCTTGATGAACTGTGGTAAGGTATTAAAGCTGCCTGGGCAGCTTTACCTGTACACGCCATCCAAGCTCTGTTTGAGTTAATGCCCAGGCGTATCAAGGCCGTTTTTACGGCCAGAGGTGGTTGTTCTGGGTGCTGATTTCTCAGGGTCTATGCACCCAAACTGCGTGAAAATGTAATCACATGTCAGTTCTAGTATAATATATATGTCCAACGAATACCCGTTTATCATCTGCATTTCTTCTTTGTGTAGCAATGTTAATGGCCAGTAGTGTGAATAATTTTCTGAACGTGTGTCACGGCTGGACAACTTTTGTATCCTTAGCATGGCGTCTCCGGCTCAGAGCTTCATACGGCGGCCTTGACACTGCTGTAGGAAATTTTTTAGTGGATGGGAAACCTTTTCGTCCAAAGATCCCACACACATACAAATTTCAAAAAATACATTAAAAAGAAAATTGAATTTTCGATCATTTTAAATGTAAACTTGGCCTTTAATGAAACGATTCTTTTTCTGACTTAACTAACACATGTGCACGATTATTAAATACAAAAGAAAGCCTCTGTCTGAAGATGTGTTCACGACAGTGATAAGCTTGTGATGTATATTGCCCCCATCAAATTTATTTTAGACCATTTATCTTTAGTGTGCAGAAAAATGGAAATTAATCATTTGCCTAAATCAAGGCGTCCTGTCAGATTGTCTACTGAACGTCAAGGTGGAAACAGGTAATAGTGTATCACGGTATAAGTATATATGTATGTGTTTGTTGGGTGCACTTATCACGGAATTATGATATATTTTTATTTTCATAATTACATTTTTTATGATTTTGGTTGCGGTGTCTTTAAA
This sequence comes from Schistocerca gregaria, assembly GCF_023897955.1. Lineage (NCBI taxonomy): Eukaryota > Metazoa > Arthropoda > Insecta > Orthoptera > Acrididae > Schistocerca > Schistocerca gregaria. Next base: position 104,753,499 of record NC_064921.1, on the reverse strand, counting down.
TATTGTCGGCTAGCATGAGACTTATAATTAACTCATACCGCGATAACACTCGTACGGACATCGGCTGCCCCGAAGTACGTACGATATACTATTTTTTAAATACAAGTATCGACCCACTGCCTTCTAATAAATAGTTTGCGTGAGCACTGCTATTTAGAAAAGAAAATATGCGTGTTCATACGCAAACTGTAGTTATTAATATGAGTCTCAGGGGATACTGTTTATTTATGCACCGAGTGTCACAAAGATTAACTGAGATACTGCGGAGCTTATTGAATGGAATGATTTTCAATATTTCTTGTTCATTATTTGCAAGGGAAAACTGGAGAGAATCTCATCTGCTGTTATGCGGCCAAAATGAAACATACTGAACTCATTCAGTGCTGTGAATTTTGGCTCAGAATGGTTCAAATGGCTCTGAGCACTATGGGACTTAACTTCTGAGGTCATCAGTCCCCTAGAACTTAGAACTACTTAAAACTAACTAACATAAGGATATCACACACATCCATAATCGAGACAGGATTCGAACCTGCGACCGTAGCGGTCGCGCGGTTCCAGACTGTAGCGCCTAGAACCGCTCGGCCACATAGGTCGGCTGAATTTTGGTAAATGAAATCTATCACTACTCTTTTTAACTTTGAAATTAATGAAAGATCAAAATCGAGAAGTCTCTCGCATTTACATTTAATATTATAACAGGAAATTTTAATTAAATAATACAGTCAGCGTAATGGCCGACTAAATACTGCTATGGGACATGAGCTCCCTGCACTACGAGGTTCTGTAAAATTTTTGTTAATTATAATTAATGGTTGCGATCATCAGAGGTGACAACTGAGTCAATGATACACACTTTCCAATAACAATTATAAGTATATTTTACTAAATTACAACCAAACTTACATGAAATATTATCCAGCGCTACAATGGCGGCCTACCTGTAGACGAAACAAAAGCAGGAGAGGTGGTTCAATCAAAGCATTGTCTCTGATCTTCATGGTCTATGTTACACAGAGATTATACCAAAAACTGTGTTGTATTAATTACATCGATATTTGTGATTTGATAATAGTAACTTAAGTTCTTTAATATTTGTTATACATCGCGCAGACGTACTTAGTCTTTAGATAATTTATGTTTCACACGTCTCGTAGCGAAAACTTCTTTTTCCTTTCTCCAAATGTCCATTTATGTGACGTACCGTCACAAGTGCCGATTTGTGTACATAAATTTCAGAGAAGTAAGGAAAACTTACAACCAGCGCATATTGCCCGTTTTGGCTTGTGGCAGTACGAGACGAACCTTGAATGTTGTTCAGCAAACAATGGAGAGATCTTGGAGTGCAGGATTTCTCAGTGAACTTCGTTGATAAAAATCTTCTCTGGTTATCAACAGATTCGTGGCGTCATGTTGCAGCGACAATACACCACGACTCGGCTGATAGCCACAGAAGATTCAATGGAGAGATGTACTCCGTCAGTCCAGACTGGATTGATAAAAAAGAAGAAGAAAAACTGTGATAGTTAATGTAATGCTTCAGGTGTTCTACATAGCCGGACTCGAGTACACCTCACAGATCATACATACGAGTTACATCCAGAAAGTAAGAAATTAAGAGCTGTGTAAGACAGGGATTTTTTACCGGCCTTGGCACCTGTGGCGTGTAGAGGGATCCGTAACGGTCAAATGGAGCCATCGAGTGAAATGTGGTTGCAGCAGAATAACACGTTATCCAGTGCGCCTTCTGTTTACTCCACCAATAGCAGCTGTGAAATTCGTTCAGTCATTCTGTTCCTCACTTAGTGTAACGGATGAGCTCCCAGTATCCATCATAATCTTGTGGAAACCTACTTGTCCGAGGTAGTGAATCGACAGAATGTTACCAAGGGGATAGCCTGTAAGCAAGACCGTACCGACATCTATGACGAAGAAAGAAATTCCCAGACATGCTGTGATTTCAGAGTGACAACGTATGAGAAGCTGTAAAATGAAAACCAAACACTCGCCACAACGGGGCCATGTAATGCTTCCATTCAAAAGTAATCACCACGCGGAATGAGACATTTAATCCAACTTGTGGGACGTTATAAGACGACCGTCCGCTAATGCTATACCATAACCTTAAAGTTGGAGACAGGTCGTGAAACAAAACTATCAGTTATGGTATAGCTAAAGAGAGCAGTGTTATCCTCTGAGAGGAATTTTGTTATGTTGACCGTGTTGTACCTAACGGAGGTGGCTTATCGGAAGTGAAAGTTAGAATTACTTAAATGTTAAGTAGTAACAAACAATAATTTACGTATCTACACTGTTAAAAGAGTAAGGAAAACGGTCGCCAACCTAATTAGGCAAGAGAATTATTGACATTCTTGTTTATGAAAATAAGCATGAGAAACTTTAACGGACAAACACAACCTATAGTTTGCCATACGCGAGTGCAATGAACTCTGTCACTTGCATATGTTCACGTTAAAGAAAATGCTAATAGTTATAAGATAACATGGCTATTTGCATAATGGCATCAGAAAACGACATATATTTTTGCCTTCAAGGTTTGTTCAAACTGAATGGTCTCAATAATATTACTATCAATATTCACTGTAGAATCATAAAATTGGCATAGGTTGAATAGTACTTTCCAAACATTTTCCTATCTTATAAAAAAAATTGTAAATTTAGTTCACTGCAAAATTATGAATTGGTCATAAGTTAAGTCTCTCTCTCTCTCTCTCTCACCTACATACTTTTCTAATTAAAATGAAAGTTAAATGTACATCACTAAGAAAAATTTTCTCACTCAATTTTGAATAAAAGAAGTTACTGTTTTCATAGATAGTGGTCTTTCTATTCATTATTACTTAGCATGAGCACAATAGACAAACTACAGATCCTCTTTCAACATCAATATGCACTTTTAATACACAAGGGGAGTCCAATATTGTACAGAAGTTCACTTGAATAGGAAGAGTAATTGAAACTTGCTGTAAATAAGTATCTTTATGCATTTGATCTACTATCAGTGGAGGGGGGCCCTAATCTTGACCACTGTAACAGAACATACTAAAAACACCTTCAACACACTAAAGAAACAAGGTATTAGTTCTCAACTCTTACTACAGTAAAACACAACTTGATATATCTGTAAGAAACTGACTCACCTTTTGCGATTTGCAACAAGCAGCAATGTAATCATTTGCTAGGCAAAACTTTATCATCCTCAGTTTTAAGAACATTTAATTTTGAAATTGGCAACAACACGTCAATAAGCAGTTTTAATAATAAAATTATTTTCTGCAGGCATCATGTACTTTCGCTCACTCTCTTGCCACATTAACTTTCTTTCAGTAAAGGACACTCGGTAAGCACTTTAGAGTGGGAGGGACCCTAAGTGGATCTGTAACTGAGGATAAATCACGGTAGGTACAAGATTTCAGTTAAATTTTACCTTGTATTTGAGTACACTAAACATCCAATGCGCTGATCCTTCACTGTACATTATTATAGTGTTCCGTTACAGTGACTGCGCAATGTGGTGGCGATTGCATGTTGGTAGGTGGATTTACAGGTAGAATTACTGGACTCTGTCACTTCCAGTAATTCTTGGTGGCGATCAATTCCAGTATAGCTCCGGCTTGTTATTCATCCATCCGAGGCATTGGAAAGCGCTAGGAAAAGCCTGCCTCAGAACCAACACAATATACAACTTTTACATGGGCAGTTCACAGTTTGGTAGCTCGTCCCCGACTGACTCTTGATTCCACCTTTTGTACCTAGGCCAACCACAATTTGTGCGCGCTACAAAGTTCCGTTCCTGAGGGGAACCACAACGCCTTTTCCAAAATAATTAAGAACCCTAAGTGAGGATCAGCAATTATATAACAACAGCCAAACATATTAATTAAAACAGAACATTTACACATATTGACATTTCTACAAAAAATTATTGAAATAGAATTATTTAATTTTAAAGATACCCAAAGAGATTGTGTAAGAAAGACAGAACATATCATCACAGAGATTATACTTCATTACAGTATTGAATTACCCGTACACTAATTACAGAAGTTCAACGATGGGGTGTTGAACAAAATAGAAAGATAAATGAATCAACAAAAGGTATGTAGTGTCTAAGCTATGGTGTTACAACGTAAGCGATCAATTCCTGTTTCGCAGAATGTGGTGGGCCGCTGACAGATCCACAACGTCACCCACTCTTGCGCTTCCTCGTCCGACTGACACCAGCGTCCACGCATGTCTTTCTCCAGGCCGCCAAAGATGTGAAAACCAAACCGAGAAAGTACCAGACTGTAACGAGGATATTGCAGTATTTCCCAGCAACAACGCTGAAGGGTAGCTTCGTCCGATTGGTAGTATGGGAGCGGGCGTTATCGTGCAACAGGATGATTCCGTCCTATTGAATTCCTGGGTGTTACGGTTTTATGGCTCGCCGCACTTTCTAAAAATGGTTTCATAGCGCTGCGCATTGATTGTGGTTTCACGCTCAAGGAGCTAGACGAGCTGATGGCCTGCAGTCGAAGCCCATCATGAACGTACGCGATGCTACCACATCGATCCCGAGGGCAAACGGCTAGCAGTGGAAACATGCCGCATCTCCCTCTACAAAGAAATCCAAAGCTGTTCACACAGATTCTGGTAGGGTCATGACGATCTGCTTCTTCGGCTGAGCACCCATCGTTTCGGCCATCTTTGACTGGAACGAAATTAGAATTATATTAATATTTTCAGTTTCTGACGGGCGTTGATGTATATCAACGGGGACAGGTGAAAATGTGTACCCCGACCTGGACTGAGCCACCGAGGGCACAGAGGATAGTGCGAGACCCACATTCTCACCTTGTATATCCACACACTACATTCATAGTGTCGCACCCCAACACACTCATTACTCGTGGAAGATATTCTTGCCAGGTCCCGTAAGAGTTCGGAGAATATGTGTGCAACCGCACCGAAGAAGAAGGTCATGGCCGGTATTTCCAGAAATATATACTTATATGGATATGGTGTCTGTTCTTTCGGACATGTCTGAAAGAACAGACACCACATACATATATCTTTGACCGGTGTCAGAGGCTGCAATCGGTCTGATTACAAGCGTAAAACTGTGCTAGTCCGGCAGTCAGTGGTTTTTATTCCTGATGACGATGGCGGAAATAACCATCGAAAGGCCGAGAATTTTATTCGAATTGAGAACAGGGAAGATTTTATCCAGATATGCCGCCTCGAAAGACTCCGAGGACACATTTTAGAAGAGCTTGTGCAGTAGGTTGAATAAAAGGTTGGCGATCGTCGTCTCTTGACTGCCCATTAATGTAAAGAAAGTTTTCTACATGTTTCCCGAAATCTCCTGGGTCAAGTCGCGTCAGAAAAACTTGGTTTTAAGAATTTGTGTGCACGGTGGGTGCCAAAAATGTCGACTCTGCAACATCGCGGAAATCGCGTGTCGGCTGCACAAGAATTTCTGCAACGTCTGGAAAGCAAGGGTGAATCCATTCTCGACTTAACTGTGACTGGAGTCGAAATGTGGGAATGTCAATGTACGCTTGAGTCAAAAATACAATATCTGCAGTGGCGCCATACCCATTTTCCACCCTCCAAAAAATTCAACGTTCAATCTTCAGAGACGAAAATCATGGCGATCATGTTTTGGGACCGGAAAGGGCTCTTGTTGGTCGATTTCATACCCAAAGGGATCATCAATACTGCTGCATATTGTGACACCCTAGAGAAGGCGAGGAAACAAAAATCAAGGACAAAAAAAAAAAATGGTTCAAATGGCTCTGAGCACTATGCCACTTCTTCGGTCATCAGTAACGTAGGACTTAGAACTACTTAAACCTAACTAAACCAAGGACATCACACACATCCATGTCCGAGGCAGGTTTCGAAACTGCGACCGTAGCGGTCGCTCGGTTCAGACTGAATCAAGGACAATAGGAGCGGAATGTTAATTAGTTGTTGGTCACTCCATGACAACTCCAGACTCCATACCGGCTGGCTCATTCACGATATTACTGTGTCGTTTGGATAGGATATTGTGACTCGCCCATCCTGCTCCCTTGAAATGGCATCTTCGGATTACGATCTTTTCGCTAAAAAGAAAAGAAAAAAAGTACGATGAGAGGTAATAGACACAGCGACAAAGTGGCTTCAGGGGGTGGAGCGGACAGTATAACATGAGGATATACAAGAGGTGGTATCCAGTTTTCGAAAGTGCATAGATCTTCACGGCCATTATGTTGGGAAATAACAACATACTGTGGCGCATACCATGAAAATTTTATTACAATATATTAAGTTTTAGATTTTTAACGATTACTGTATACCTACTTTCAGGTTGCCCCTCCTAATACCAGGTCAAACTGCCAGAAAAGTCGTTCTTAGCGATGTTGTTCAGATAGTGCATCATATTCCCACCGTCTTCGGTCTTGACGAACCATCAGAGATCCATTCTGCACTTTGTCGTATTGTGGTAAGTTCTTTCTTTATAAAAAAAATTCTTTATTTCAACAACAATAATTATTATACAGTATGACCCACTTCCTTATATGATTAGTGGGTCTTAGTTTAGTTACATATCAGTTGCAGCTAATTGCAATTTAATTGATTGTGAGCTACAGCTATAACTAATTAGAATGGGCAGCCAAATTCTTACAGGTATAAGTATTTACACTCCTGGAAATGGAAAAAAGAACACATTGACACCGGTGTGTCAGACCCACCATACTTGCTCCGGACACTGCGAGAGGGCTGTACAAGCAATGATCACACGCACGTCACAGCGGACACACCAGGAACCGCGGTGTTGGCCGTCGAATGGCGCTAGCTGCGCAGCATTTGTGCACCGCCGCCGTCAGTGTCAGCCAGTTTGCCGTGGCATACGGAGCTCCATCGCAGTCTTTAACACTGGTAGCATGCCGCGACAGCGTGGACGTGAACCGTATGTGCAGTTGACGGACTTTGAGCGAAGGCGTAAAGTGGGCATGCGGGAGGCCGGGAGGACGTACCGCCGAATTGCTCAACACGTGGGGCGTGAGGTCTCCACAGTACATCGATGTTGTCGCCAGTGGTCGGCGGAAGGTGCACGTGCCCGTCGACCTGGCACCGGACCGCAGCGACGCACGGATGCACGCCAAGACCGTAGAATCCTACGCAGTGCCGTAGGGGACCGCACCGTCACTTCCCAGCAAATTAGGGACACTGTTGCTCCTGGGGTATCGGCAAGGACCATTCGCAACCGTCTCCATGAAGCTGGGCTACGGTCCCACACACCGTTAGGCCGTCTTCCGCTGACGCCTCAACATCGTGCAGCCCGCCTCCAGTGGTGTCGCGACAGGCTAGAATGGAGGGACCAATGGAGACGTGTCGTCTTCAGCGATGAGAGTCGCTTCTGCCTTGGTGCCAATGTTGGTCGTATGCGTGTTTGGCGCCGTGCAGGTGAGCGCCACAATCAGGACTGCATACGACCGAGGCACACAGGGACAACACCCGGCATCATGGTGTGGGGAGCGATCTCCTACACTGGCCGTACACCTCTGTTGATCGTCGAGGGGACACTGAATAGTGCACGGTACATCCAAACCGTCATCGAACCCATCGTTCTACCATTCCTAGACCGGCAAGGGAACTTGCTGTTCCAACAGGACAATGCACGTCCGCATGTATCCCGTGCCACCCAACGTGCTCTAGAAGGTGTAAGTCAACTACCCTGGCCAGCAAGATCTCCGGATCTGTCCCCCATTGAGCATGTTTGGGACTGGATGAAGCGTCGTCTCAAGCGGTCTGCACGTCCAGCACGAACGCTGGTCCAACTGAGGCGCCAGGTGGAAATGGCATGGCAAGCCGTTCCACAGGACTACATCCAGCATCTCTACGATCGTCTCCATGGGAGAAAAGCAGCCTGGATTGCTGTGAAAGGTGGATATACACTGTACTAGTGCCGACATTGTGCATGCTCTGTTGCCTGTGTCTATGTGCCTGTGGTTCTGTCAGTGTGATCGTGTGATGTATCTGACCCCAGGAATGTGTCAATAAAGTTTCCCCTTCCTGGGACAATGAATTCACGGTGTTCTTGTTTCAATTTCCACGAGTGTAGTATATGAGACCTTAACTATCTCTACTGCCTGCAGCGTCACAGTTGTGTCAGATATATATATATATATAAACCTACTTTATTGCCTTGCCCATCGAGCTAGTCCATGAGCGTTTCCCTGACACTGGGCAGGCCAAGATGTTACACGCTGCAGGTTCCTAATACTAATTTCCTAATCTAAGTCCTACTAACTAGTTCTCACCTAAGTCAATTCCGGTGCTTTGTCTTTTTGGTGATATTGTTCCCCACTCCCCCTAGTTCTTATTGATAACACAGTCTCGTCAACCTTGATGATTTTTTTCCAGATAACAATTGTCCACATTTTTCATACCAATCAAGACGTGGTAGGCGGCCACACGTCATCGCTTATGTTCGGGGTTCAAGGTCTGCATAACAAACGTTGCATACAATTTTGTCTTATTGAAAACATTGTGGAGATTGTCTTGAACACTTGTTTGAGAGATATTAGTTCGTTGCTCCATTGCGATTTGTGCCATAACTACGTTAACTTACTACGGCTGTACGTCCACTACTTAACAATGCCTGTTCACAATTCGCTGGTTAAATGTGTATCTACTGTTTACACTTGTAAGTTCAAACTACGACGGTATTTACTGTGGTGGTGTCGTTTGTGCGCCAGAATAAAAAGTGTCTTGGAAATTTTTGGCCAGCGCTCATTTGGCTACTACTGCGAGAGGTAGCAAAACAAGCTAATGTTTAATGGAATACACTGCGGCAATGAACACGAAATAGCAGTGAATTTATGTGAAATGAACCAGAGAAGTTCTTTGCTGGATTCCAAGAGATAACAAAAGACAGAAGTAGTTACAGCTGTGAAATATATAAAGTGGGTTGACGATATAAAAGTGACGGCAGGGAAAGTAGATGCTTGTCTGAGATTTGTTGGTATTGTAATTAATCGACAAAAGAAGCGGATTACGAAGCGTTTATTCCAGCGACCTTCGGTATCGCTCGTTAGTCTAGAACGCTGACAAGAGAGGATAAATATGGGAGAAAGAGAAGAAGCAACTGACAAGGGAGCATAAACGAGGACCTAAACGTTCTGAACGTGGACCTAAAGTTATCTTTTGAGATATAACAAGAAAACAGTATTGTATGACATAGGAAATAAGCAGGCACGTTTTTTATAGGATTAAACATTTATTATCATCCAGGAAATACCAACTATACAGCAAGGTGAGACACGTTGACGAACCATACTTAAATATAAATATACTGAGACATGAAAACGATACGAAACAGAAAAACAACAGCTTGCAATATCATTCAACAAATCAGTAAAAAACTGCCGATGATGAAGGTACCGTAGCAAGCCAAGTCCTTTTTTTCAGTAGACAATCGTGAAATATTTTGCGTTACTGAAAGTTGTGTATAAAACTAATAGCCGATAGTTTTGCCTTTCTTTGCGATGTCTACGCTTTCCTACTGTTCAGTGTCACTGAATGTCGTTTTGAAGTGCACTGTTCCAGGTGAGGCGATTTTAATTTGTGCAGAAAAACTGATATGTAGCTTTATGTGTTGATGACCTTATCAAAAGCAGTTTCGAATTGAATAAATCACCTTTACTCAATTCTTGTAAATCATCAGGTACATAACACTTAAGTACATTCATGCGCTTTTCTACTAAGACAAGATATGTATCATAAGCTAGGAAACTGTGATCTGAAACCAGATACTTACGTACGTTATATGCAGTCAAATAGCTCACAAAAAACTACAAACATATACACTACTGGCCATTAAAATTGCTACACCAAGAAGAAATGCAGATGATAAAAGGGTATTCATTGGACAAATATATTATGCTAGAACTGACATGTGATTACATTTTCAAGCAATTTGGGAGCATAGATACTGAGAAATCAGTACCCAGAACAACCACCTCTGGCCCTAAAAACGGCCTTGATACGCCTGGGCATTGAGTCAAACACAGCTTGGATGCGTCGTCTACAGGTACAGCTGCCCATGCAGCTTCAACACGATACCACAGTTCATCAAGAGTAGTGACCGGCGTATTGTGACAAGGCAGTTGCTCGGCCACCATTGACCTGACGTTTTCAGTTGCTGAGAGATCTGGAGAATGTGCTGGCCAGGGCAGCAGTCGAACATTTTTAGTATCCAGAAAGGCCCGTACAGGACCTGCAACATGCGGTCGTGTATTATCCTACTGAAATTTTCGCAAGGATCGAATGAAGGGTAGTGCCACGGGTCGCAACTCATATGAAATGTAACTTCCACTGTTGAAAGTGCCGTCAGTGCGAACAAGAGGTGACCAAAACGTGTAACCAATGGCATCCCATACCATCACGCCGTGTGATGACGAATACGCGCTTCCAATGTGCGTTCACCGTGATGTAGCCAAACACGGATGCGACCATCATTATACCGTAAACAGAACCTGGATTCATCCGAAAAAATGAGTTGTTGCCATTCGTGCGCCCAGGTTCGTCGTTGAGTACGCCACTGCAGGCGCTGCTGTCTGTGATGTAGCGTCAAGTGTAACCTCAGCCATGGTCTGATTTCTCAGGATCTATGCACCCGCATTGCGTGAAAATGTAATCACATGTCAGTTCTAGTATAATATATTTGGCCAATGAATACCCGTTTATCATCTGCATTTCTTCTTGGTGTAACAATTTTAATGGCCAGTAGTGTATTTCATGAAACAGCAAAATAATCTTTCACATTTCTTCTTCTTCTGTCAGCATAAAAACCTAATGCTGCGTGATTTTACAGGTGAGTTGCAATGAGATAAAAATAATAAACGTTTTTAAACGTACGGAAATGTTGTACAGGCTAGGTTGTATTTCAAAACTCGTGTTAAAGCGCAACACGCGAGATTACCTCCTGGCATATTTCTTATTTCTCTAATCTGGCAGTTAATAGTGTTCACTTTATAACACACACTCTCACACACTGAAGTTCTCCTTCTAGTTACTTGGTTCTGCAGCAAGAAACGCTGCTTCACAGAGCGTCCTCAACGTGTGTAAAGTTTCATACAGACAGTGCAAACAATTCAGTTTTAACGATATTGGACCTGATGGATATTATTATTCAAACATGGTCGAGACATAGAAAGTGTATGTGCCGCAGTATCAATAGAAAAAATATACTGTACACTTTAAGGATTTACGTTGTTGCAAAATTGACTACTGAAACACAGTAAATTTGTGTGAATCCTACTCTGTGCTGAAATACGTAAGTAAAAAATATTCCGGATGTTCATTTTACGCAAGTAGTAATGTAGCACAAGTCTTACAACATACGCTCGATTTTACACAATTACTTTCAAGCGTTTCGAAGTATTAATTTCTGTTTGTCTTAGATTAACAAATCTGTAAAAAGTCACCTCTTCACTGCGGAGTTAAAAAAGACGTATTTAATCTAAAGAGAAGTTTGATAAAATGCCATTATGATGATTTTTCTATTACATTATTTAAACCTCGACGTTATTATTTTCTGCTTTCCATTAAATTATACTCATCCCGTCTGTTGTTTGCTGTGGACCGAAAACGGTTTATTTCCATAGCTTCGGTGCTGACAATGTAAGACATTAAGCACCGGTCCGAAACCCTTTAACATATAATATATTCACAAATCAGAAATCGAATACGGATTCAGATAACTGACACAATTCGTAGCTGCGTTATATTCTAAATTAGGTCTCTTGCAAACTGACATTTGCAGTCGGATATCTTCCCCGATCAACACTTACCCATGGTAAGGGCCTTTTGATTATTTTTGATGATTTGGCTTCACTGTAATAGTTACACTTTACAGTCATTCCATCCGCAGAGAAACTATTATTTACAAATTTTCGTGCAATGAATGGATTTATTTTCTTTCTCATTGTTGCCGATATTTTATACTTTACTCGCCAATTTTCACGTTCTCCTTCGTGTATCTTTGCAAGTTTACTCCTAATTATTGCAACAGCCTGGAGGTTCTAGTAGCATAACTAATATGATGACGTCTCATTCTACTTTTCTTGACATTTTATGCTGAGGCCACTGTTGCTATAATTATTACATCACAGTTATTTTGCCCGCCTGCTTAGAAGTGGTGCCGGCACGGTAACTCAACGTGTTCGGTCAGAGGGTTAGCTGCCCCCTGTAATAAAAAAACAGAGTTAATTGGTCAACGACGAACTAAAACGTGTTTCTTGCGATGTCCGTCCAGAGCAAATACAACGAACGAAAAAGAAACAAAATGAGATTAATAAAAAAAAGTGGTAATATTCTTCGATTCCCGGTCGGGTTGGAGATTTTCTCCGCTAGTGGACTGGGCGTTGTGTTGTCCTCATCATCATCATTCCATCCTCCTCACCGCCGCGCAAGTCGCCCAGTGTGGCGTCGACAGGAATAAGACTTGCACTCGGTGGCAGAACTTCCCCTGATATGGCCTCTCGGGCAACAAAGCCATACGATCATTTCACTTCATTTTTTTACAGTTATTTTTAAGAAGATTTTTCTTGTATATGGGAGACAATACAGATACAAGTTTCCCAGGATTTCAATAAAATACTTCACACGGATGTCGGCATCGAACTGGTCTCAGCCGTTATATTTTTGCAACGTAATACAAACCAATTCCATCTCTGATGATCTCGAAGTTGATACGCAGCTAAACTCCAGTCTCCTTTTCTACCCGTGAAGACGGGGGCAAAGTATGTCATCAAGTCAACGAGCCCTTTAAATTTGATAGTGTTTTGTCAACATTTCTTTAATACTGGTTTATACTGACAAACTTTTTGCACAGTCTTATTCAATTGGGAGATCTTCTGTGTAGACATGATTCCTTCAGGCTCTGTTCGGAGATTGTATCTTTTGATGTCTTCATTTTGACAGAGATATTTCAGATAATTGTACAAGGAATTACGCGAAGAGAGAGAGAGAGAGGAACAGGGTTACTCAAAATTAAGTCAAATGGTAGAAAAAGATTTCCCAACTTTAGATACATCTACAGGGTGTTTCAAAAATGACCGGTATATTTGAATCGGCAATAAAAACTAAACGATCAGCGATAGAAATACACCGTTTGTTGCAATATGCTTGGGACAACAGTACATTTTCAGGCGGACAAACTTTCGAAATTACAGTAGTTACTATTTTCAACAACAGATGGCGCTGCAAGTGATGTGAAAGATATAGAAGACAACGCAGTCGGTGGGTGCGCCATTCTGTACGTCGTCTTTCTGCTGTAAGCGTGTGCTGTTCACAACGTACAAGTGTGCTGTGGACAACATGGTTTATTCCTTAGAACACAGGATTTTTCTGGTGTCGGAATTCCACCGCCTGGAACACAGTGTTGTTGCAACAAGACGAAGTTTTCAGCGGAGGTTTAATGTAACTAAAGGACCGAAAAGCGATACAATAAAGAATCTGTTTGAAAAATTTCAACGGACTGGGAACGTGACGGATGAACGTGCTGGAAAGGTAGGGCGACCGCATACGGCAACCACAGAGGGCAACGCGCAGCTAGTGCAGCAGGTGATCCAACAGCGGCCTCGGGTTTCCGTTCGCCTTGTTGCAACTGCGGTCCAAATGACGCCAACGTCCACGTATCGTCTCATGCGCCAGGGTTAACACCTCTATCCATACAAAATTCAAACGCGGCAACCCCTCAGCGCCGCTACCATTGCTGCACGAGAGACATTCGCTAACGATATAGTGCACAGGGTTGATGACGGCGATATACATGTGGGCAGCATTTGGTTTACTGACGAAGCTTATTTTTACCTGGACGGCTTCGTCATTAAACAGAACTGGCTCATATGGGGAACCGAAAAGCCCCATGTTGCAGTCCCGTCGTCCCTGCATCCTCAAAAAGTACTGGTCTGGGCCGCCATTTCTTCCAAAGGAATCATTGGCCCATTTTTCAGATCCGAAACGATTACTGCATCACGCTGTCTGGACATTCTTCGTGAATTTGTGGCGGTACAAACTGCCTTAGACGACACTGCGAACACCTCGTGGTTTATGCAAGATGGTGCCCGGCCACATCGCACGGCCGACGTCTTTAATTTTCTGAATGAATATTTCGATGTTGTGTGATTGCTTTGGGCTATCCGAAACATACAGGAGGCGGCGTGGATTGGCCTCCCTATTCGCCAGACATGAACCCCTGTGACTTCTTTCTGTGGGGACACTTGAAAGACCAGGTGTACCGCCAGAATCCAGAAACAATTGAACAGCTGAAGCAGTACATCTCATCTGCATGTGAAGCCATTCCGCCAGACACGTTGTCAAAGGTTTCGGGTAATTTGATTCAGAGACTACGCCATATTATTGCTACGCATGGTGGATATGTGGAAAATATCGTACAATAGAGTTTCCCAAACCGCAGCGCCATCTGTTGTTGACAATTGTAATTACTGTAATTTCGAAAGTTTGTCTGCCTGAAAATGTACTGTTGTCCCAAGCATATTGCAACAAACGGTGTATTTCTATCGCTGCTCGTTTAGTTTGTATTGCCGTTTCAAATATACCTGTCATTTTTGAAACACCCTGCATAAGCGAAATACATCGAATGTGTTAAATGATATGCAGCAAGTGCTAAATACCTGCGAACTCAAGCTGTTCACCATCACTTTCAACATATAAAAAACAACGATTAACAGCTGCACTTAAAGCCTGTTCACTGGGAATGGATGATATCACTTACCGTATACGGCCCTTTAGGTCACTGATGCAGCGAACTTTCCTACTGTAAACGCAATCATTTACTATCCCCCAAAACCAGAAAATCACATGGTTCTGAGTCAGGACATTGTGGAGGCAGGCACAATGGTCCACCACGACCAATCCATCGACATGGAAACGTTGCATCGAGATAGTCTCTAACAGTACGGGCCCATAGCGGTGGAGCGTCATCTTGGAAATACCCCACACAGCGGATTTCTATTGGTAGTTCATCAGTGCTATCGTTCAGTCCTTGTGTCAACTAACAACAGAAGAAATTGAAGACGTTGCAATGATCAGCAGTGCAACAACTAAAAATACAATATAATAAATGTTACAATAAATTTCAATGAATTATTTCCGTCCTCTATGTATTATATCCACTTCAGTGTTTACATAATTTTCACTAATCCTGTACTATCTGCAAATCGAAAAGTCCTTCGTTTGATTTGTTGAGGAGTTGGCGAAGAAAACAGGTGCTTACTGCTAGTTACTTTCTAGTCTTTACATGATGAAAAATTAACAAACGCTTTTGTTTTTTTGTGATGTTCTTTGCATCTTGACGTCAACTCATAACAACGGAAAAACAGTTGGGCTCTCCTCATGGACAAACTACCAAGAAGGTCACGGTAAGCTGAATATAGCCTAGTAAGCAGTCTATATTTAAAAACGTCTCCCAATTCCATGCACAAGACACGTTGACAACATGCTTAAGAACTGGGAAACATGTTTCGACAAGGTGAGCCCTTAAATCCTTAGTGTTTATTTGACATCTGACAAACACAAGAGACTAATCTCGCACCAGCGGCAGGGAACTTCTCCTGCCATTTTATGAGTCTTGTTATGACAGGCTGTGTGTTTATCTTCATTCGAATGCATCATTTCCGCTTCATACCTCTTGACGGACAAATGTCTGTCTGTTGGAGAACGCGACCTATATATCTGTCCATTAGCTGATATTTCTCCGCTAACATATAGTGAGACAAGAAGTGAGTAAAGTTTAACTGAAACAAATGACGCCAGATGTTGTTTATCCGTTAAGACACTAACACAAGGCTATTGATGCAAGTTACTGGCGTACCGTGCTACCTGGAAGTAGGCGCTTCGAGTTCTTCTGCTTCAAGCTTTTTTTCTTTTTTTTTTCTTTTTTTAAATCACAGGACCATGCACCATTGTTATGGGCTAAACCCCAAACCTCACGGCAGTATCTCTTAGATATCAGTTATCTTTTCAGCCATTACAGAGACTATTTAAAACTTTCGTCTCCTAAACTGTGACCAGCGTGGTGGTGTTGTTATTAAGACCGTGGAATCGGATCATTGAATCGTATTCCAGAAGAATGGATTCCAAATTCCTTTCTGCTTATACTGATCTTGAGTTTAATAACTCCAGGTGAACGCAGGAACAGTTAATTCAACGAGGCTGTAGAACTATGATCAGCTGCTGTGTTAGCTACGATTGCTAATGACTTTGATGTTGACGAGAAGTTAAAAGTCCTTCTGTGAGTTATCGAGCATAGCACTCTCATTCAAGTGTAGCAATTCAGGGAATGAAGCCACAGTAATTTTAATCTACCATCGTCTATAAATTTTTACGGTGATACCAATAAAATTTTTGTATTGATCATATCTATAATAGTTTAGGATTTACTGTTAAAGTGAAATTCAAAGTAACAAATATCTTGAAACCTTTCCGTCTCCTCTATATCTCTTTTTTTACGCAACCTTCCCTTTTACAATAACCTATGAAACCTTCCCTCAGGATTTCTACCTCTTGCTTAATAATGACAAATGAAATCTTCCCTTTGAAATTAATTCTCTTTCTCAATTTTTGCATATAAATTTAAATGGTGCTTATTAAAAGTGATTTTCTGATTATTTCGACGAAACATAGAATGTGTCGTCGTCGTGGCCCTCAGTCCTTACCTGCAATAACCCAAAACTGTTCCTTATCTTTTTTACTATTCCTGGATCGCCACCTGACTGCTACGTCGTACTGCGACATGAATACACTTACTCTGTTTTATTATACTCTATTAGCTGCTGGCGGGCTGTCATAATAAGTGGCTGTATTTATTACCAAAGCTGACGCTATTCTTTAGTAGCAAAGCTGATGTTATTCTTTAATTAATTTGACTGAAGTTACGTATTTCATAGTTAAACTTTTCCTTGACAACAATAAAATTTTGCAAAGTTTTACGAAGATGGTTTTTGGGATGGATTATAATCAGAAATTAATTATATTATGAATGAAATGATTTTACAAACGTTCAAATGAGACTTACTTTTTACAATAATCTTACAACTAGCAATGCGCAAACATACCTTCTGTAGTCTTGAGTTTCTGAAAAAATGAATTCAATAGTATTAGTTCCTCTTATGATAATAGTTAGCTTATGTCTCTGTACATCCGTATATAATGTCTTGTAAATCAAAGCTGGTGGCTGGCAGGCACACCGCTCCTCTGAACCTCTCGCTTCAGACCTGCTACCGACTCGCTTCGCTTCTCGCTTGCTTACTACGAACGCTAAAGTGCGGTCTCTCCCGCCAACAATCCCTGCTACCATTACAGAATGTATCAATGCGCGGTCTTTACCGCTCTTTTCTTAAAGTGTACCCATACGCTGTCTCTCCCACCCTTTTTAAAATTATGTCAATGTGCGGTCTCTCTTGCCAACAATACTTTGGTGCAGACATTCCTTGCTACCACAATTATTTCCATCATGACAAATATTAATTATTCCTACTTAATCCTATTAATAAAATATAAACGTCTTTCATAAATTGTGGTTTGATAATAGACAGTAGAAATATACACGTCTTACAATCTGAATGCTAAAATCTGAAGGCTTCAGTCGATCTTAACGATCGACATTTCATATAGAAGCGCGTGATTAAAATGACAAACGTTGTAAATATCAACTCCGTAACTTTATTTGTTTAAGAGATGTAGTAAATTTAAAATATCAGTATTTTCAATTAAACATCAGCATTTCCTCCACACAAAACACATTGAACGATGACAACATGACACCTTATTGAATCATTAGGTAATAAAATATTTGTTGTAAAGTTTAGTGCATAATATTTACTTTTGTTCTTTATTTATTTACCAGAAAGCACATTGGTGCTAGGCTACTGTTCGTTGACATTCAAAGCTAAGAAGGAAATTGCATTGGTTTTATGTAAAATACTTTAACTTTTATTATGTAATGGATATTATTGTTCCTGGCCGTAGTGGCCGAGCGGTTCTAGGCGCTACAGTCTGGAGCCGCGCGAGCATTACGGTCGCAGGTTAGAATCCTGCCACGGGCATAGATGTGTGTGATATCCTTAGGTTAGTTAGGTTTAAGTAGTTCTAAGTTATAGGGGACTGATGACCACAGCAGTTAAGTCTCATAGTGTTCAGGGCCATTTGAACCATTTTGATATTATTGTTACTTTATTTAGAACGTGAAACTAGTCAAGTTTTAACTATTTAAATATGTTAAAATGTAAAATAACGTAGAATAAGCCGTAGCCAATCACATGGACGGCTTCCCGAAAGGGAACTGCCCTAGTCAGTTGAGCGAAGATATCCGGCGCGCGGGAAACGCTGCTGGAGACGGGCAGAGGGAGTGCGGGTGCAGACGAGAAAGCGGACAGTTAAGCTGGAGACACCAAAGGGAACAGTTCGGATTGAGACGCGAAAGCGGACAGTCGGTCTTTCGGCAGCTAGGAAGTGAAACGACTTAGATAATTTCGCGTTGTGTGGTATCGCGGGACTTAGTCTCTGAGGGGTGAGCAGGCGCGCTCCTGGTGTGAATAACTTTTCGCGTAGATAACTTGTATTTCGCGATTTGTATTCTCTCAATCCATATTCTGTACTTGTTAAATTGGTCATGCCATTCAACAGGTCTTGTAATCTCTCTGTTTCACTGGTGATAGTAATATATTCAGCGCATTATCGAATCTTATCATTGATATCTTTTCACATTAAACCTATCCTTGATCAGTTATTTCCGTCATTTTTGCAGCGATATATAGTTTGAGCAGTCGAGGAGAAAGACTCTCCCAATCTTTTATTACCTCTTGTTTTTTATACGTATCCCTACTGCGAATAACTTGTCTTTCCTTATAGCCTGTATCTATTTTCCTGTGAATTTCAAACATCTTTCACGTTTTTATGTTCACGAACGCTTTTCGTAGATCCACACA
This sequence comes from Schistocerca gregaria, assembly GCF_023897955.1. Classification (NCBI taxonomy): domain Eukaryota; kingdom Metazoa; phylum Arthropoda; class Insecta; order Orthoptera; family Acrididae; genus Schistocerca; species Schistocerca gregaria. The sequence goes on along the minus strand of NC_064921.1, from coordinate 104,734,489 downwards.
TCTCATGAAAGAGTCTTTATTTTTCTTAACCCATGCCTGCGATATCGAGTGCAACGTCAGTACTACCTCTCTGGTGCCTTTACCTTTCCTCAACCCAAACTGATCGTAATTCAACAAATCCTTAAAAGTATTTTCCGTTCTTTCTGCACATTATTCTTGTAAGTGACTTCAGTGCTTGAGCTATTAAGCTCCACCCTTTGAAAATCGAAGACAACCTCGTAATGTTACACAAAATAGGAAAAAGTGAAGCCGACCGCGGTGGTCTTGCGATTCTAGGCGTTGCAGTCCGGAACCGTGGGACTGCTACGGTCGCAGGTTCGAATCCTGCCTCAGGCATGGACGTGTGTGATTTCCTTAGGTTAGTTGGGTTTAAGTAGTTCTAAGTTCTAGGGGACTGATGACCTAAGATGTTAAGTCCCTTAGTGCTCAGAGCCATTTGAACCATTTTTGAAAAAGTGAAAGAATGGAGATCATGGAAGAAATGGAAATTTTCATATAGAACACAAGACATGGAGATAACATTCTTAATGAAATAACCGAATTCAAAAACTCAAAATTCTTCAACAGTCTTAAGCCAGTTATAACTCAACAGATTCAAGATATGTCAGTCAATGTAAATAATTGACCACAAATCTGTCAGTACCATGAATATCGATACAATACCTCGATAATCGATACAGACTCACATGCTACATTCCGCCATCTTATGTTGTGTGTGTAACATCGAAGCAATTTGTGCAGTGAATTACATTGGCCATCAGTGACAAAGTATAATGTGCAATAGTGCAGTGTCAATCAACAGCTTCGCCATTACACCAGTGATGCAAGTGAAGCAGCATGATGATGAAATTGCTGTGATATACATAGTCAACCACAAAGAAGAACACAAGAAGAAGACATCAATGATTTCGATTTCTAACCATACACTGCCCCTCTTCTTCCCCCAAATGCCACACCAGTAGCTACAGTAAAAAACAATGGCCAAAGTGTTCTAGATTACTCTAGTTTAAGACTGTTTATTTTTAAGTAACATTTCTCTATGTATGTATGTATGTATGTATAAACGCCTGAAGATAAATAGAACGTGTTCCAAACGCGTTGCATTATGTTATATTAAACACAAAATAAAAAGTGACTGGTAGCAGAAACTTGAAATAAGTAATTGTCCCACACAGTCAGGGTTCACAAATATAGCCATTATGGCTGAAATTAATTCCTTAGTCTTGCTTCCAGTATCATCTGCAACGTCAGAACTGCCTCTCTGATGCCTTCACCTCTCCTAAAGCCAAACTTACCATCATCTAACTGATCCTTAATTTTCTTTTCCATTCTTCTGTACATTACTCTTGTCAGCGACTTGGATGCATGAGCTGTTAAGTTGATTGTGCGATAATTCTCGAACTTGTCGGCTCTTGCAGTTTTGGGAAGTGTGTGGGTGGTGCTGGTGTTGGTATACTGTCGATTTTGATGAGAACAGCCGTTATCACTGAACAGTTCACAGTAAATCACTCTCGAACATCTAGACTGAACGTTAGAATTTCTCTTTTCGTATTTTCTAGCTTCCCTACCACGTTCAAACTTCTGACATTGCGCCCCCCGACTCGTAGAACATTATCCTTTCGTTTGTTATTCAATTTTCTTCTCGTGGTCAACGGTCTCCTCGCGCTTGGCAGTCCTCTCCCGGAGATCCGAATAGAGGACTCGTCCGGGATCTTTTGGCAATGGAAACATTATCGTGAGACTTCTTCGATTACAGGCCCCATATCCTGTGGATACATGTTATGTGTTTTAATGCAGTGATTTCCATTGTCATATACATCCCCAGGTCGTTGATCATTGTTGATCGTTTCGCCTTTAGTGGCTGTTTCCCATCCCAAGGACAAACGAGTGTTCTGAACCTGTGTCCGCTCCTCCGCCCTCTTTGACAAGAACATTAGCAGAATGAGGGTGACTTCTTACCTGGAAGTCTTCGGCGGCCGATACTGATGATCTTCATTCCAAATTCAAGCAGTGGCAAGGCTCAAACCCAGGACAGAGGACGTTTTTGTTCCCTATTCAACCACGGGTGCATAACTGCCAAAATGACAGAACATGAAAAACATAAATGTTTCACTGCATTTTGATGAGAGATTACCATAGAACTGCAACATTTCCTCATTCGACACTCGTCATATCATTAGTATGCAACACTGGTTCGTTACTGCAGATGAGACATAAAACAGCCAAACCAAGCATTGACTCTTCACCAAGTGCAAGCACATTCACTCATCACTATTTAATATTACTGAGCATAAATGTCTACAGCTAATACTTTTTCAGAAGAAATCTTATAGTTACAGAAACTGTAACGTGGTTAAATAGTGGAGCTCGCGATCTCGGTTGTCCATTAAACATTGTATATACGAGGGTCGGTCAAAAAGTAATGCCTCCCATTTTTTTCTACTTAAAAAAATTAAGTTAAGTGAAAAATTTGAATTTGGCGCCATTCCTCAAACCTTCTTCTGCAGTCCACTGCAGTAGTAACTTTCTGTGTCAACAGGTGGCAGCACAGCAGAAGTTTGTAAGATGGCCGACATCGATGTTCGTTTGAGACAGCGTTGTGTGATTGAATTCTTGAATGCAGAAGGTGAAACGCCCATACGCATTCATGAAAGACTGAAGAAGGTGTATGGTGTTGTGACAGTGGATGTCAGCACTGTTAGACGATGGGTTCGTCGTTGTAAGGAAGCTGAAGGGCAAACACCGTTGACTGACGAAAAGCGGAGCGGCAGGCTGGTGAGTGCAGTAACTCCACACAACATTCAGCAAGTTGATGACATCATTCGTGGTGACCGTCGGGTGACTGCAGATGAAGTGTGTCGTATTATTTCTCTTAGTAAAGGCAGTGTGATCACGATTATTAAACAATTGGGGTACTCAAAAGTTTATGCATGGTGGGTTCCAAGAATGTTAACCGATCAGAATAAAGAGGCAAGGAAAACATTAGCCTCCCAACACTTGCAGCGCTTCCGTTTGGAGGGAGATAAGTTTCTGAAAAAAATTGTGACCGGGGACGAAACATGGGTGCATTTTTTTGAACCCGAATCAAAGAGGCAGTCAATGGAGTGGCGTCACACAAGCTCACCGAGGAAGAAAAAATTCAAAACTGTGCGATCGGCAGGGAAAGTTATGGCAACAGTTTTCTGGGATACAGAGGGTGTGATTCTGGTTGATTTTTTGGAGCAGGGATGCACAATAAATTCTGTTCAATACGTCACAACCCTCAAAAAACTTAAAGCACGTCTTCAGCGAGTTCGCCCAACAAAATCAATGGCAGATGTTCTTCTTTTGCATGACAATGCAAGACCACACACCAGTCGTCACACCTCTGACGACATTGTCAAAATTGGATGGGAAGTTTTGCCTCATCCCCCATACAGCCCTGACCTGGCACCATCAGACTTCCATCTGTTCGGGCAACTAAAAGAAGCTCATCGTGAGATTCATTTTGAAGATGAAGAGGCCGTCAAAACATCCGTGCGTCAATGGCTTAGGAAGCAGAGCTGTGATTTTTACCGTGCTGGGATACATGCCCTTGTTCAAAGATGGACCAAAACTGTAGAGATGGGCGGAGATTACATTGAAAAATGACAAAATGATCCTCAATGTTGTGGTTTTCAACCTATGTAATTGCATTTAAATTTCCTGACAATTAAACGTAGAAAAAAAAATAGGAGGCATTACTTTTTGACTGACCCTCGTACTTTTCTTAGATCGCTCTATTTCCTTTATATAAAGCGACCGTGTCAACCGTACTTCGCAGCCATCGTCATTGAATATAATAGTTACCGCAGTAACTCTTTAGTTCACTAAATCATGAGCACGACAAGTTGTGATTACTGCGGTAACTACTTTATGGCCTGACAACTGCCGCGAAGTACGGTTGACACCGTTCGCATTATACAATGGCAGTAGAGCGATAAAACAAGGTAATAAAATGTCTTATAGCTTGTAATTATTACGCAGCACAGCAAATAAATAGGCCCAATGGGGAAGTGTAACGTTGCTGAACAAGAAACATTAAAACATCACTGTCTGTGTCCAGCACAGAACTATAACCTTCGCATAGAACTTCAATACATTTACGTAGTGCTTTGCCGTTGTTGCTGAGAGTCTGTATTACGAAATAACTAAAACGGTCACAAAATCCCAGTTGCAGGTTGCTTATCTAACAGCTTCCATTGGTGGCAAAAATACGTTTTCGGTATTTCGTATAAATGAGGACTGTTTTTTTACATTACTTCGATTTCTGCAAAATTGTAATTTTTCAGGAGGCGCAAAAGACTGTTAGGGGACATGTATAACTGTGGATAAAAATTTTGCGAACTTCAGATGTAATCTATTAATTTTCAGACAGCAGCTGATACAACCATAAATCATAAGTTCCATCTGCATACATATACACTCCTGGAAATGGAAAAAAGAACACATTGACACCCGTGTGTCAGACCCACCATACTTGCTCGGGACACTGCGAGAGGGCTGTACAAGCAATGATCACACGCACGGCGCAGCGGACACACCAGGAACCGCGGTGTTGGCCGTCGAATGGCGCTAGCTGCGCAGCATTTGTGCACCGCCACCGTCAGTGTCAGCCAGTTTGCCGTGGCATACGGAGCTCCATCGCAGTCTTTAACACTGGTAGCATGCCGCGACAGCGTGGACGTGAACCGTATGTGCAGTTGACGGACTTTGAGCCAGGGCGTATAGTGGACATGCGGGAGGCCGGGTGGACGTACCGCCCAATTGCTCAACACGTGGGGCGTGAGGTCTCCACAGTACATCGATGTTGTCGCCAGTGGTCGGCGGAAGGTGCACGTGCCCGTCGACCTGGGACCGGACCGCAGCGACGCACGGATGCACGCCAAGACCGTAGGATCCTACGCAGTGCCGTAGGGGACCGCACCGCCACTTCCCAGCAAATTAGGGACACTGTTGCTCCTGGGGTATCGGCGAGGACCATTCGCAACCGTCTCCATGAAGCTGGGCTACGGTCCCGCACACCGGTAGGCCGTCTTCCGCTCACGTCCCAACATCGTGCAGCCCGCCTCCTGTGGTGTCGCGACAGGCGTGAATGGAGGGACGAATGGAGACGTGTCGTCTTCAGCGATGAGAGTCGCTTCTGCCTTGGTGCCAATGATGGTCGTATGCGTGTTTGGCGCCGTGCAGGTGAGCGCCACAATCAGGACTGCATACGACCGAGGCACACAGGGCCAACACCCGGCATCATGGTGTGGGGAGCGATCTCCTACACTGGCCGTACACCTCTGATGATCGTCGAGGGGACACTGAATAGTGCACGGTACATCCAAACCGTCATCGAACCCCTCGTTCTACCATTCCTAGACCGGCAAAGGAACTTGCTGTTCCAACAGGACAATGCACGTCCGCATGTATCCCGTGCCACCCAACGTGCTCTAGAAGGTGTAAGTCAACTACCCTGGCCAGCAAGATCTCCGGATCTGTCCCCCATTGAGCATGTTTGGGATTGGATGAAGCGTCGTCTCACGCGGTCTGCACGTCCAGCACGAACGCTGGTCCAACTGAGGCGACAGGTGGAAATGGCATGGCAAGCCATTCCACAGGACTACATCCAGCATCTCTACGATCGTCTCCATGGGAGAATAGCAGCCTGCATTGCTGCGAAAGGTGGATATACACTGTACTAGTGCCGACATTGTGCATGCTCTGTTGCCTGTGTCTATGTGCCTGTGGTTCTGTCAGTGTGATCATGTGATGTATCTGACCCCAGGAATGTGTCAATAAAGTTTCCGCTTCCTGGGACAATGAATTCACGGTGTTCTTATTTCAATTTCCAGGAGTGTATTTTGTTGTTTTGGCTACTGTGGTAGTTAGCACCGACACAAACAAGGAAGGAGACACTTTACGATGGCCGGTAGCAGGAATCCAAAACCATCTTTACGTACACTTGCAGTTTAATAGGATTGTTTATTTGTAACTTCTCATTACGAAATGTCTTGATGTGTTTGCTGTGCCGTCTACATGCAGCTATATTTACTCTCTATTACTAGTCACAGAATGCACGCTAATGACTCAGTACTGAAGCTCTCGAAGTCTGCGACCGAACTGGGCCCGACCAGCGATAGCCGCCTGATTAAGTCAGCGTTGAGAGGGGACAAAACTCTTGTCTTCCTCTGCCTGCTCCCTCCATTGGCGCGAGGTTCAGCGCCTTCTTGAAGCCGTTTCGCCGTTCTGCACTGGTCGGTGTACAGTCGATGCTTTAGGACTCTTTGTGTTTAAATAACACCATGAAAATATGAAATTATTTTAAAACTTGCTTTCCAGATAACACACTGATGTTCAACTTTTTTTCTTACCATATATTTACCAAGGAAACACAATAAACTAGTATATTACATGCAACATTCTGAAGTATTCCTGATGTACAATGCAGTAATTACATAAACACAAACATATAAATATTTTAAGTCATACCAACTAATACGTTTATAGTCCAATGCGTCACTGTTTCCTGAACATATACTTCTTCCAACACATGACTTGTATTTGCGCTGTCCACAGATCAGTTCCATTTCAGTATATTTCAACAGAACTCCCTGGCATCGTCGAGTATTTGAGTGAATTTCATCAGCTTTACCATATCTCGACTTCTTTCTTTACTGACATGATTCATCGTTTTCATTTCTTGGGCTGCGCTCATGACGCTGAAGGACGTCTACTAGGGTTGACTCTTCACTAATATATTTACATACAGCGTGAGTGTAACAGAAATCTGCACCCTGAATTTGCAATGCTTTTTGTACTAAATAACTCGGCCTTTGACGCTGAAAGGCAACTTGGACTTTAAAATACTGCTAGACTGTCCGAGATTACACACATTCCAGTCATCTTGCAATACTCTGACGTCACCATGATGTCTGAGGATGTTATGATACTGCTTACGTGATACAGTTTCTTCTTTCTCTCTGTACTTTTTTTCCCACACTACTGAACATCTGACGAGGAGGCATACTGTATACCTGAGTCTCCTGACTGGAAAGTAATGGTCAGTACTGGTGTAAACGTTGCACTTTTCCAGGAATCTTGATAAAATGGTTCTTTTTTAATGACACTCCTCTTTCTTCCCCTTGCAACCTCTATTACACATACAGATTATTACTCAGTAATTTTACTCAAAAATAAAACTTTTTACACATGCTAAGAATACATATAGCAGCATTGTCGTCTCAGACAGGCGGTTTATAACTGACAATGCCCTGAAATTAATGCAATCGGATGGAAAGCAAAATACCACGAGATCTTATTGTTACTTCCCCAACTGAAAATGGTGTTATTACAATCAAAAGCCTATTCACCCTACAAAAATTAGCTGCACAATGCGAGTTTTTTTTACGTCACTTTTATGGCAGAAAGTGAGTTTTGCAATAATGAAGTACATTTGATAGCTTCTAACCATGGAAGTAATAGGGATTCGAAAAAGCTGTTTTCTGAATAAGAAAGGTGGCTACCTAACATAGTAAATGTCGTAAAAAACTCATTGTGTCCATTTTTGCAGAAAACGACTTTTGAAAACAGTCTTCCGTTATTGAGCGAATTTAAAAATTTAAAATGGTGTCATAATCTACTCATCAAGAGGAATAATCTTACATAATAAGCGAAGGATAAAAGTTACGAAGTTTGTATGTGTCTTGAGGCAGTGTAACTCACAGCTACCAAGTTACCAAGTTATTCAAGGGGAATAATCTTACACAATAAGCGAAGGATAAAAGTTACAAAGTTTGTATGTGTCTTGAGGCAGTGTAACTCACAGCTACCAAGTTACCCACACTATTTTCATCCACTATATGAGAATGAAAGTACTTAGAGACTTCCAACAAACTTGACACATAATTTCAAACCTTATCGAAACAGTTTCTCACTGATATTCTCCACAAAATAATGAAAAGAAAAAAGTTTATCGAGTACTACAATTTTCCCATACAGCACTGAATGTACCTACAAAATTATATCATTCTACGACACTGTACAGCAAACACTGTAACGATTAATGTTGAATGTTACTTAAGTTTCTTCTGCCTGAGCCATTGAGGAATGAATGGGAAATTTTCATGCTTCACAAATTTTATTCACATTAAATGACATCCGAACTGCACACTCGTCATGTAAACAAAACACGGACAGACTTCAATGATCTCTTTGACTTCCAAAGTAACTTTAAAACTGGCTGACAAAACAACAACTCAACAACTAACTCGCAGCCTCGCTGCATTGCATTATATAGAATCTTAGCAATGACTTCCAAAATAAAGTATTTTTAATTTTGTACAATTTTGATGTTACAATTAAAATATATAAAACGTAAAGAAACTGATGTTACAGCCGAATAAGGTACAAAATAAAATATTCAATGACAATCTTTTATAATAATATCTTTAGTTTTCCATAAGAAAATCATTCTGAACATTAATTAGAATAATGTCTCTGGTATTATTTTAGTTACGTAATTAATTACAGTTTGGATTTGGTTACTAACATGTAATGGTAGTACAGAGCTCGTGCTTTAGGTGACTGAATACATAGAACGTATAAATAAGACCTTAAATTCGGGAATTTGGAAAACTGTGAGATGTAAACAATTGGAGTGTTAATTAGAAATGTGATTACAAAGAATGTTAGTTACAGAGGAAGACATAAAAATAAATAACAAATGAAAATACATCGCTTGGTAGTAACTTTTAAGCTGTTTCTCAAGATAGTGTCTTCTTTTGTTACTGGATTTTTAGATTACCATTTTTTATTTAGAAGCATTGATTTTTCGTGCTAACACCTCTGCAGTCTCTAGGTTTTTATTTCTAAGGACTTATTACTTCAATTTCTTGATTAGTTACTTAATTTAGTATATGTACATAATTTTATCAATGACAACAAACTACCGATAATTACGGCAACGCACACCCTTCTAGAACATACCACATTCCTTTGCAATGAATATCAACTTTTTTATCATATAGGACAGAATTATATATATATACAAGGCTTTAGGATGCACTGAATTCTCTGATAAATATCCGGAAACATATGAAAATAGGTGGTATCGGACATTTCATATGAGTCCTGGGAGAGGCTGTACCATTATAATACGACGCAGTAAACACTGAGATGCGGGAAAAATTAACTTTTCTGAAAATGGAGCGCAAATTACCCTGACCATATTCATTCAGTGTTTGATAATGAGAGCACTTAGAAAACTTTTCATGGTTTTGCCTCTTCAGCTATGAAGGTTTTATATTCTTCATGTCAAATGCCTGACACGTTACCTCATTTGTAAAGTAAGCAGACGTTTGAATCTGTTTACACGAGGGAGTTCCATTCCTTAAGAGAATATGATGGTAATGATGATGATGATATTTGGATATATATGAAGACAGTAACTGTTCTCGAAAGAACAGATACTGTATATGACCGTGCAGCTTTTCCCTGGATGACTAACTGAAACCCTCAGGTTGCCCTAACTCTTACGGGAATCGCCAAAGCGTGCGCGAGTAATGAGTGAATGGGCAAATGTCTATAAGGTACATTACATACGTAGAATTGTGGACATTTGGGAATGTGAGTCTCACGGGAAGCGTGCAAGGGATAAGTCCCTGCAGTCGCGCTGTTCATCTGTGTCCTCGGTGGCTCAGATGGATAGAGCGTCTGCCATGTAAGCTTGAGATCCCGGGTTCGAGTCCCGGTCGAGGCACACATTTTCAGCTGTCCACACCGAGGATGATATTTGGTTTGTGGGGCGCTCAACTGCGCGGTCATCAGCGCCCGTACACATTTTCAATCTGTACACAGCACAATCTATCTTCTTACGTGAATGATGCTGGAATGACGAGGACAACACAAAAACTCAGTCCCCGGACTTACAAGAATAGGGTGTGGGATAGAGTTACTGGTTAAATCTAACTGAGCTAGTTGTATATGGGAAAAATATTGAGGATGTGAGTATCGACATGGAAATTCACAATAGAATATCTTCCAGAACTTTGTTTTGAGCGAGCACTTCACACAAAAATGAAAGTAGCAGAAAGGCTTTAAAAATTCTAGCAGCCTGTCAGTTTGTTGTAATTTCACATGTGCCTGAAGGTTTGAAGGCTGTGTCGCTGTGATCCTTATTGTAACTCCGGGGTCCAGGCTCACCCCCAAGCGGACAATCTCGGTCGTGATGGTGCATGGCGGAGGGTACCCCATACCACTAGTAGTTATTTCTTCTTCCGTTCCACTGGAAAATATAAGGAGGCAAAAAATGATCGTGTATGCTCCTCCGCATGAGCCTTAATTTCTTGTACCTTACCTTCATCGGCTTTGCACGAAACGTATGTGGATGGCAGTAGAACCGTTCTGCAGTCAGCTTCAAATACTGGTTATCCGAATTTTCTAAATAGTGTTCCTCGAAAAGAACGTCGCATTCCCTCCGGGGATTCCCATTTTAGTTCCCGACGAACCTCTGTGACTCTTACACTTTGTTCGAACCTACCGATAACAAATCTAGTAGCCTGAGTCTGAATTACTTCTACGTCTTTCTTCGATGCGACGTGTTGCAGATCACCAACACTGGAACAGTATTCAAGAGCAGGTGCCACTAGTGTCCTATATGCGGTCTCATTTATAGACAACCCTTCCTTTTCTAAAATTCCTCTGCTATACCGATGTCGACCATTTGCCTTTTCTACCACTGTTCTCACATGTTCGTTCTATTTCATTTCGCTTTGCAACACTATACCTAGATATCGACGTGCTGTGTCAAGAAGGACACAGATAATGCTGTATCTGAATATTACGGTTTTGTTTTTCCTACTCATCCACATTAACTTACATTTTTCTACATTTACAGCTAGTTGCCATTCATCACAGCAATTAGAAATTTTGTCTAAGTCATCTAGTATGCTCCGATATTCGCTCAACGACGACACCTTTCCGTACACCACAGCATTATCTGGAAACAGCGGCAGACAGCTGCTCACCCTGTCTGCCCGATTATCTATGTGTGTAGCCGGCTGCGGTGGTCTCGCGGTTCTAGGCACGCAGTCCGGTACCGTGCAACTCCTACAGTCGCAGGTTCGAATCCTGCCTCGGGCATGGATGTGTGTGATGTCTTTATGTTAGTTAGGTTTAAGTAGTTCTAAGTTCTAGGGGACTAATGACTACAGCAGTTGAGTCCCGTAGTGCTCAGAGCCATTTGAATCTATGTGTGTAGAAAATAACTGCGGTCCTTTCATAATTCCGTGAGGCACCCCTGACGATGCCCTTCGCTCTGACGAACACTCGGTCTCGAGTACGACGCACTGGATTTTGTTATTTAAGTCTTCTAGCCATTTACATGTGTGAGAACCTATTCCATACGCTCGTACCTCGTTAAGTCTATGGTTGCATGACAGATGTAGCACCTCCGTTCACTTTGGTTAAATCTCTTCTTTTGTGGAACCACAAACAAGCCAACACGTCTGCAACCAATATAGTGTATTTATTTTTAATTTGGTTTTTGGAGCAGAACATTGTTCGTCATCCATCCTCTGAAGTGGAAGTCTAAGAGACTCCGCTGGTCTTCAGAAGAAATAAATTGGTTCGAAATACCCCCTAAAATGAACGCACAGTAGGTATTATGCTTTGTTTTTTGAAAAACCATAAATTAAGGAATTTTTTAGCAACACTATCAAGTTGTTGCCTACAGTCGTGAGTCCTTGCGACTGAAATTTCCTTGTAATCTGAAGCTGACTCCATACCATCGTATATTCAGATTTTGTAATGAATATTATTACTATTATCTTTTTTACTACCAAGTCGCATGTACACTGGTCAGCCAGAACATTATGACCACCTTTGGCACGGATAACAGTGGCGACGCGTCGGGGCATAGAAGCAACGAGAGGCCTTGATACGTCGCTGGAGGCAGTTGCCACCACAACCGCACACACAAGTCACCTACTTCCCATAAATTCCGGGGAGGTGAGCGACGACCTCTGACACCACGTTCAGTCCACATCCCACATATACTCGATCGGGTTCAGACTTTGCAAATTGGGGGCCCAGCACATTAATTGGAACACGCCGCATTGTTCCTGAAACTCTCCATCACGCTCCTGGCGTTGTGACATGACGCATTATCTTGTTGGAAAATGCCACTACCGTCGGAAAACAAATACACGATACTCCTTGGCTATCACCGGTGCCGTACACGATCCCCCACTCGAACCATGGATGTCCACTTGAATGTTCCCCAGAGCAAAGCATAATGGACCCGTAACAGCCTGTCTCCACCTCGCAGGAGTGTTGTCAAGGAGCTGTTCTCCTGAAAGACGATGGATTCGCGCTCTCCCATCTGCATGATGAAGAAGATATTGGGATTCATCAGACCATGCAACGCTCTGCCACTGTACCAAAGTCCAGTGCTGATGGTTACGTGCTTACAGTCGTAGCTGCCGATGTCGTGGTGTTAATATCAGCAACTGGTTCAACTAGCTCTGGGCACTATGGGATTTAACTTCTAAGTTCATCAGTCCCCTAGAACTTAGAACTACGTAAACCTAACTAACCTAAGGACATCCCACACATCCATGCCAGAAGCAGGATTCGAACCTGCGACCGTAGCGGTCGCACGGTTCCAGACTGTAGCGCCGTAAAGCGCTCTGCCACCCCGGCCAGCTAATATCAGCACACGCATGGGTCGTCGGCTGCTTGTACTCAGCCCAGCATTAAAGTCTGATGTTAGTTTCGCCACAGTTCGCCGCCTGTCCTATTTTACCATTCTATCAAGCGTACGATGTCCGACATCTGTAACGAGGGCTGGCCGCCGAACCCCACGACGTCTGGGCGTGGATTCACCCTGGGTTCGCCATGTGTTAGAAGACACTCACCACCGCACTCCTCGAACACGCGAGGAGCGTGCAGTTTCCGAAATGCTCGTGCCGAGCCTCCGAGCCATCACATTTGCCCTCGGTCAGACAGATAGATCGCGTGCGTTCCCCATCCTACACACGGACAGCACCATCACTGATACTACATGCACCGTGCGTGTGTCTGACTAGCAGTCATTCCGCGCAAGGTGATGCTGCCATCGGCTTATATCGGTAGTATGTCGGTGGTCATAATGTTCTGGCTGATCAGTGCATACGTCATATGCGCGATTAGAGAAAGAGCTTTCCATTACTCGTAACAGTATTTCGATTTTCTTGCGTATTTTGGCATTTGTGTTGGGTAAAGATGCGACAGGAAATGTGGGTCAGTTAGGCGAGTGCAGTCGTACTGAACAGAGTCTTTGACCACTGGGCAAATGGTTTATGTTGGGTGCTCAGGTAGACGAAATAGCAGAAACAGTGAACAAAGGAGCCGGTGATCCACAGACACTTATGTAGAGGATGCCACGTTAAATGGGCCATGTCAGCACCGCCTTAGAGTGCGTGGTTTTTATTTGCTGTGCCTCACTAAGCTTGAGAGAGAGAAAGAGAGAGAGAGAGAGAGTTAACTTTACGACACTTTTGCCATTACAAATCGTCTCCTAAACTATTGGAGTAACATTATGGAATTTAATTTATTAAATTAATAAACAGAATCAGTTCATAAGGGGTGCTCATATGGGCCTTATTCGGGAAGTTATTTTGTTATCTAGTTTATTCATCATACAAATGCTTCATTTTGCAGTATTTTACTACAGTTTATTTCTGTACGTGAAAACCCTCGTGATTTAGCGTGTCAAGCAGTTGGTTGGAGTTGCATAAATTCAAATGCACTTACTGAGGCCGCTTCTTGGCCATATATTTCACAGGGATTTGTTACGCTGAAATGTATGGTATGCCCGCTAAGATTCTGAAGAGTAATTTGTCTTTGTAAATTGGATCTTTCGCAAAACCATGTAGCGTCTAGCTGTCATTGAGCCCATTTTTTCACCAGGTCGTGAGTAATGAGCCCTGAATCCGTGTGGTTTTTACGTACCAGGGACGGTCTCACGCGTTTTATAGGAATTTATAGTTTCATGATTCGACTTAGAGGGGTTCTTACCTGATTAAATGTGAGACTGTGAAACTTTTGGATGACGCGTTTGTGTAGAGTGTGACGGAGGATATGTAGGGCTCTTTCATAGAATTACTGCCTATTATGTACTACGTAACGTCTTCTATAGTTTATCCCATTTTTGAAAAATACAGTGTAAATGAGCGTAGACTTTGTGATTTCGGTTTTAGATTGAGATTTTCTTTCTTCCGGAATGCTTTTGTCTTGGAGCACACTATATGCGAGGTCTGATAAACATGCGTGCACATGGCTAAATGTAATTCAAGTCTAAATTCGAACCGTGAGAACAGTGCACTCAAACTTTCCTTTTATTGTATGTCATTAACCAGTATCGACAAACGATGTGCTTTCTACTTGTTCATCACATGCCGTCTATGGCCTCAGATTCAATTGTTTCCGTTAAAATGGATCTCCTATCTTAAGATTAATAAAATATCTTGGCTGTAGGATTAGTAAGATAACATTTAAATAAAATGATGCAGGTTTAGTAACCACATGGTCAGGACCAAGCTAGTTTAGTTTGTTACAAAACATAGCACTGCATCAGTTTCCTTTCAGCTTTCTATTGCTATTTGCAATGGGCTACGAACCAGATTGTCCTCCGCAGGGCTGTCGGGACGTTTCAGATGAGGTAAGGTACAGAATAGTAGAACGGGTAGTAAGGATTGTCTTGATACAGGATCAACGTTATCTGGCGTGCACTTTTTCTTTAAAGAATAGTAAGTCAGGCGTAATTCAGTTCTGAGATATAATTTTATACTGTTAACTACCTACAGCTCGGTTCTGATACTGTTAAAGGGTGTCATAATTTTAAGTACTTGGGAGTGACACTGTCGTCCAATGGTAGAAGTATGGATGATGTAAACAATAAAATAGGCCAGACAAGCGAGCCATAAAACAACTAAATGGTATTCTCTGGATCAAAAACATAACGCGCAGAACGAAACATACCATCTACCACACATTTATTGAAAGTATCACAACATATGGTGCAGAGTTGTGGGAACTAACTCAGAGGCAGAACGATAGCCTGCTGGCTGTCAAGATGGATTTCTGGAGACGGAGTTGTGGATAATCCATGCTTGATCATATTAGAAATGATAGGATCAGAGAGGTTATGAATGTCAAAAGCACAATCCTAGACTACATAGAAAGGAAGCGCCTACTCTGGTATGGTCACTTACAGCGTATGGCAGACACAAGATGGCAAAAACGGTATGGCAATGGACTCCACATCGAAGAAGAAAGCGCGGTAGACCTGCGAGATGCTGGAAAGACGACGTCAACGAAGCAATGGCGGTGACAGGTGTTAATGAAGGAGAATGGAATGACCGTGAACGATGGAGATTGGGATGCGAGAGGCGGCGGCAGCTGTAGAAACCTCGCTATATATTATATATTATAATTTTATATTTTACAGACATTTAGTGTGCCAGATAACTAATCCTTTGATGGATAGATTTTATTGCCGTTACGCGTAAATAATAAATCATAGTCAGATATTGTAACAAGTAGTAGTCATGTTGTTGTTGTTGTGGTCTTCAGTCCTGAGACTGGTTTGATGCAGCTCTCCGTGCTACTCTATCCTGTGCAAGCTTCTTCATCTCCCAGTACTTACTGCAACCTACATCCTTCTGAATCTGCTTAGTGTATTCATCTCTTGGTCTCCCTCTACAATTTTTACCCCGCACACTGCCCTCCAATGCTAAATTTGTGATCCCCTGATGCCTCAGAACATGTCCTACCAACCGATCCCTTCTTCCTGTCAAGTTGTGCCAAAAACTCCTCTTCTCCCCAATTCAATACCTCCTCATTAGTTATGTGATCTACCCATCTAATCTTCAGCATTCTTCTGTAGCACCACATTTCGAAAGCTTATATTCTCTTCTTGTCCAAACTATTTACGTCCATGTTTCACTTCCATACATGGCTACACTCCATACAATTACTTTAAGAAACGACTTTCTGACACTTAAATCAATACTCGATGTTAACAAATTTCTCTTCTTCAGAAACGCTTTCCTTGCCATAGCCAGTCTACATTTTATATGCTCTCTACTTCGACCATCATCAGTTATTTTGCTTCCCAAATAGAAAACTCCATTTCTATTTTAAGCGTCTCATTTTCTAATGTAGTTCCTTCAGCATCACCCGACTTAATTCGACTACATTCCATTATCCTCGTTTAGCTTTTGTTAATGTTCATCTTATATCCTCCTTTCAAGACATTGTCCATTCTGTTCAACTGCTCTTCCAAGTCCTTTGCTGTCTCTGACAGAATTACAATGTCATCGACGAACCTCAAAGTTTTTATTTCTTCTCCATGGATTTTAATGCCTACTCCGAACTTTTCTTTTGATTCCTTTACTGCTCGCTCAATATACAGTAGTCATATGCCATATAAATTATTAATCAGAAGTGCTTGAATGTTAATTTTTATAAATTACACTTCAATAATCAATATCAACCAGATGTGCTTGTGTATTTAGCTTCAGTCACATGTGATTGTGCAGTCCATATTATTCAGATGTACTTAAATGTTACACATGCGTCATCGCAACATTGACTTTCAATCAACATAAAACACCACACCAATTTTGCCTGTACTGTACTTAAAAAGACATTTACGTAAGTTTAAGTACAACAAAAATTAAATGCAACTGAATATAAACAAAACTCATCTTCTTAATAAGTCAGTCGCAATATTACGTAAATCTAAATCATATAAAGCATTAATATTATAAAAGGTTTGTTCTGTGGTTGACAGAAATTTGTTTACGAATACGTTCAGTGCAATGTAGTGTGGCTTCTCTGAACTACTTGTAATTCAGCCACAGGAGGAAAAATTACAATTGACAGATGTGCGGCTGGTGCCAGCGGAGGTTAGAGTCCTCCCTCGGGCATGGATGTGTGTGTTTGTCCTTAGGATAATTTAGGGTAAGTAGTGTGTAAGTTTAGGGACTGATGATCTTAGCAGTTAAGTCCCATAAGATTTCACACACATTTGAGCATTTGACAGGTGTGGGACAATATCGCTACAACACAACCCCAAAAGCACCTGCTTCCAAAGAAAGGTCAGCGTGACACTTCCTTCCAGTTCTGACAAACGTGCTCGTGACTAGTGTTAATTTTTAAGCCATCCCAAATTACAATAGAGGACGACTGAACTAAAATATCTTTCCTGTTATTTTGGTGGTCTGTTGTGTTTGAGTCTTGCGTCAAAATAAGCTGCCCGTGACCCCTTTGAAATCGAGATCGATGGTTGCTCCTCCCGCAGCGACTGTGGAGTTGTCCAGCAGACTGAAGGGCGGTCCATCTATTTGCGTGTGTCCGCGAGTGCGTGCTGTGAGAGCGACTGCGCCACGTCACCGTTACGCTAGCGTAAGTTCCGCCTCGGTTGTGTCGTGTTGGGCAACGGCAGCCAGCTCCGCTCAGCGGCGCCAACCGCCCGGGGATTTCCCGGCCCCGATGAAAATATCCAGGCATCTGGACCTTGGCACGGACGCGCACGCCCACAAATCGCCGTCGCGGCCGCTGTTAATCATATGTTTTGTAGTTGTCTGCGGCGACTTCTCTCGACCCACATCCAGATGAAGCTGCCGGCCTTTCCTCGCGCTGAGCCACGACGAAGCGCTCGCAAAGGGAACTCCCCATCGCTTCCCCCACCCCCCTTCCCGCCCACCTATCCACTGTAGTGGGACGCGAAATTGAAGCGTCAGCCATCCACCAGTGTCAGCCCAGTTTGCAGGTGAATATAAATTTAATTTAGTGTTTTGTTTATGTATTTTGTAATATTTGTAATGTTTGTGAATTAAAGTTTTATATTTAATTTTATGTTCATGCACGGAGAGGGCGGCGCTACGAACGGAGACAGCATCTTCACTGCCGGCACCAGAGAGAAAATTGCTGGCCACTATACGTCGCGGATGACAGCCAAAGAGCAACAGAAGATCATGAAAAGGAGTCGTTGCGTCGTGCTTCTAAAAACTGAAAAAACAAGAATTTGTAATTTTTCTACAACAATGACGTCATAGAAAGATTAATCATGTAAATGTTCAGTCCTATCTTGTCAAGGCTCAGGTTCACGTCTATATGTAGTATATATGAAGATAATAAACTAGTGTATACTACAAAAGTTTATATACGTGTTCCGAGAATTTATTTACGAAGAATCATATTAAGGAAGAAGGATTACTGATTTATTTGGCAAGATTATTAATTTTTGACAACATTCATCGCGAGTTTAAGTCTTAAAAGTTTATTCCATGTGGCTTTAATATTTATTAAAGCAGATAACTTGCATTAATATAATTTCTGAGAAGAAACAAACGACATCTAAATTGAAAAAAGTTTGCGCAAACCAACTGGACTGAGTGACGTAATTCGGCTCATACGACTCAAATGATGATGTTTTCATTGCAGGTTCGTTCAAGAACCATTCAGAGACAACTTTAAAAATAGTTTAAATAATTTTGAAGTGTGTTGTAACTGACGTTGGTCATATGTCAAACGAAAATCATTTATACAAAACTTACGTCGTTACACTACACCACCCAGATTTAGTGGTAAGATGGCCCAGTGAATAGCGAACCAAAAACTAAACGTAGATGAATCATGGAAACAGAAAAAAGGAACAAAACAGAAACATTGAACGGTCCAAGCTCAAGATGCGAATTACCGAACGAATCTGGATAGCCAATGCGTCGACGTTGTTTGATCACGGTGTTGAACTGTGAAAGGGGGAGATCTACCGGGTGATCAAAAAGTCAGTACAAATTTGAAAACTTAATAAACCACGGAATAATGTACATAGAGAGGTAAAAATTGACACACATGCTTGGAATGACATTAGGTTTTATTAGAACCAAAAAAATACAAAGTTCAAAATTATGTCCGACCGATGGCGCTTCATCTGATCAGAATAGCAATTGTTAGCATAACAAAGTAAGACAAAGCAAAGATGGTGTTCTTCACAGGAAACGCTCAATATGTCCACCATCATTTCTCAACAATAGCTGTAGTCGAGTGAAACGTCCCCTTAGAAAAATTTATGAATGACTGTGATGATAAACCGCTTACATTATTTGATTTTCAAACAGCTGAGCGGAACTGAACTTACTCAGACATTTCGCTCTTTACCTATTCTGATCAACACTAAACTGACACACAATATTTTTAGCGCAACGCAATCTGGCTTACAATAATCCCTACAAAAGAATGGCCCTGACTGACAATACCTATACCTTTCATGAATCAATTACCTCACAAAAATCTTCGTTATTAGAACTACTGCAATACAGCGAGCGCCAATACTGCCAGCTAAATAAAAGATTCTAACTATTGAAGGCACTAACTACTGATAGGCATGGTTAGCAAATGAAAGATTTTGTCAGAGAACAAACAATATATTTACCTTAATAGTGTTCAAAAGTCATAATATATATATAAGTTCATGACATCCAGTCTTACAACTTTTCTCTCTCTGATGGACATACGTCCAGATCATCCGCTCTCAAAACTCCTCCATCTCACTCCCCACATCCACCACTGCTGACGGCTCACCTCCAACTGCGCAACGCTACGCTCTGTTCATATCCAACTGCCCAACACTACAACGGCGAATATTCCAACAATGCCAACCAGCCACAGACTGCACACAGCATAGCCAGTGACGTTACCAACATAAAAACCTAAACAGTCTACTTACACGAGGAATAATGTTGCGAACAGCACTGTAAAGCATGTCCGGAGTTATGGAGAGGCATTGGCGTCGGATGTTGTCATTAAGCATCCCTAGAGATGTAGGTCGATCACGATACAGCTGTGACTTCAGGTAACCCGATAGCCAATAATCACACGGACTGAGGTCTGGGGACCTGGGAGGCCAAGCATGACGAAAGTGGTGGCTGAGCACACGATCATCACCAAACGGCGCGCAAAAGAGATCTTTCACGCGTCTAGCAATACTTTCTTTTGTTCTAATAAAACCCCATGTCGTTCCAAGCATGTGTGACAATTTGTACCTCTCTGTCTACATTATTCCGTGATTTATTCAGTTTTCAAATTTATACTGACTTTTTGATCACCCGGTACATCGTGCTTCATTTTTTTTCCATAAAATTATGAGCTGTCCGTCCGGTCCAAGACGTGTCTGTTCGCTGTATTCGTGTCTGTGCCGTGACGTAACGTCCGTTTGCAACAGCGAGATGTAAGGAAAGGACCTCCAGGCGTACATACCTCATATTTCTTCTATACAAGTACTTCTTACGACTCTTCCGTTCCATTTTGGAAGTGTTGTCTCTTGGATTTATTGCTGTAATATAACTCACACAAGTTCATTTGTTGTTTTTTACTTCTGTGAGAGGTCTATGCGGCATCTCGCCTGCTCTCACAGTCTACCACATTTACGTCCGACAGTAATACACTGAAGCGCCAAAGAAACTGCAATAGTCATACGTATTCAAATACACAGACATGTAAACAAGCAGAATACGTCGCTGCGGTCGGCAACGCCTGTAAAAGACAGTGTCAGGCGCAGTTGTTGGATCGGTTACTGCCGCTACAATGGCAGGTTAACAAGATTTATGTGAGTTTGATCGTGGTGTTATAGACGGCGCACGAGCGATGGGACACAGCCTTTCCGAGGTAGCGTTGAAGTGGGGAATTTCCCGTGCGACCATTCCAGTAGGATAATGCGACACCACACACGTCCAGAATTGCTACAGAGTGGCTCCAGGAATACTCTTCTGAGTTTAAACACTTCTGCGGGCTACCAAACTCTCCAGACATGATCATTACTGAGCATATCTGGGATGTCTTGCAACGTGCTGCTCACCCCTTCGTACTATTATGGATTTATGGACTACACTGCAGGATTCATGGTGTCAGTTCCTTCCAGTCCTACTTCAGACGTTAGTCGAGTCCATGCCACGTCGGGCTGCGACACTTCTATGGGCTCGCCGGCGCCCTACATAATATTAGGCAGATGTACCAGATTCTTTGGCTCTTCAGTGTGTGTTCTTACCACATTACCCACATTCTGTAACCAATGCGCACTATAACAGCTGCCAGGGCTACAGAAGGAGAACAGCCACATCAATAACTGGACAGAAGGTTCATAATTTTGCGAAAAAAGGGGCACGAGGGAGATTTGAATACTGATCTCTCACTGTGACCACAAAACTTGCAATTCGCTCAATATTGTGTATCTTAAGCTAGGATCATTCACTGTTTTCGTGCATAATCTTACTACTAAGACTGGAGTGGAGGGGGGGAGGGGGGGTATGGCGAGTTTCCTTGCCAGAACCTACAGCTGTTAATCGTTCACTCTAAAGGCGCGTACACACTAGGCCAACGGAGGACAGGGACTAGATTCGGCTGAACGTTGGCTGCTAATGCATTGGAGTTTGGCTTCTCATCCACACCAAACGATGGGCTTGGGGCCAAGGGATTCCTGCGATGGTGTACTCAACGACGAACCTGGGTGCGCGAATGGCAAAACGTCATTTTTTTTCGGATGAATCCAGGTTCTGTTTACAGCATCATGATGGTCGCTCCGTGTTTGGCGAAATCGCTATGAACGCACATTGGAAGCGTGTATTCGTCATCGCCGTACTGGCGTACCACCCGGCGTGATGGTATGGGGTGGGTGCCATTGGTTACACGTCTCGGTCACCTCTTGTTCGCATTGACGGCACTTTGAACAGTGGACACTACATTTCAGATGTGTTACGACCTGTGGCTCTACCCTTCATTCGATCGCTGCGAAACCCAACATTTCAGCATGTTACAGGCCCTGTACGGGCCTTCCTGGATACAGAACATGTTCGACTGCTGCTCTGGCCAGCACATTCTGCAGATCTCTCACCAATTGAAAATATCTGGTCAATGGCGGCCGAGCTACTTGCTCGTCACAATACGCCAGTCACTACTTGATGAACTGTGGTATAGTGTTGAAGCTGCATGGGCAGCTGTACCTGTACACGCCATCCAAGCTCTGTTTGACTCAATGCCCAGGCGTATCAAGGCCCTTATTACGGCAGAGGTGGTTGTTCTGGGTACTGATATCTCAGGATCTATGCACCCAATTTGCGTGAAAATGTAATCACATGTTAGTTGTAGTATAATATATTTGTCCAATGAATACCCATTTATCACCTGCATATCTTCTTGGTGTAGTAATTTTAATGGCCAGTAGTGTAATACTACTCGACAAAATCAGGTGAGATTCCAGCGGACATTTACGTGAATCCGTGAGTAGATACGGATGAGCTACAGCTCAAAGTGGACTTTTGACATGTTTCAATGCCGGGAAAATGTCTTCGTGAAGGAACACGAGTTTTCTGGATGAGAGGCAGTATGGAGTGACTATGCCGATTCAGAACGCGGCGGACCACGTGTAGAAAATACACTGCTGGCAATGGAAAAAAGAACACATTGACACCGGTGTGTCAGACCCACCATACTTGCTCCGGACACTGCGAGAGGGCTGTATAAGCAATGATCACACGCACGGCACAGCGAACATACCAGGAACCGCGGTGTTGGCCGTCGAATGGCGCTAGCTGCGCAGCATTTGTGCACCGCCGCCGTCAGTGTCAGCCAGTTTGCCGTGGCATACGGAGCTCCATCGCAGTCTTTAACGCTGGTAGCATGCCGCGACAGCGTGGACGTGAACCGTATGTGCAGTTGACGGACTTTGAGCGAGGGCGTATAGTGGGCATGTGGGAGGCCGGGTGGACGTACCGCCCAATTGCTCAACACGTGGGGCGTAAGGTCTCCACAGTACATCGATGTTGTCACCAGTGGTCGGCGGAAGGTGCACGTGCCCGTCGACCTGGGACCGGACCGCAGCGACGCACGGATGCACGCCAACACCGTAGGATCCTACGCAGTGCCGTAGGGGACCACACCGCCACTTCCCAGCAAATTAGGGACACTGTTGCACCTGGGGTATCGGCGAGGACCATTCGCAACCGTCTCCATGAAGCTGGGCTACGGTCCCGCACACCGTTAGGCCGTCTTCCGCTCACGCCCCAACATCGTGTAGCCCGCCTCCAGTGGTGTCGCGACAGGCTAGAATGGAGGGACCAATGGAGACGTGTAGTCTTCAGCGATGAGAGTCGCTTCTGCCTTGGTGCCAATGATGGTCGTATGCGTGTTTGGCGCCGTGCAGGTGAGCGCCACAATCAGGACTGCATACAACCGAGGCACACAGGGCCAACACCCGGCATCATGGTGTGGGGAGCGATCTCCTACACTGGCCGTACACCTCTGGTGATCGTCGAGGGGACACTGAATAGTGCATGGTACATCCAAACCGTCATCGAACCCATCGTTCTACCATTCCTAGACCGGCAAGGGAACTTGCTGTTCCAACAGGACAATGCACGTCCGCATGTATCCCGTGCCACCCAACGTGCTCTAGAAGGTGTAAGTCAACTACCCTGGCCAGCAAGATCTCAGGATCTGTCCCCCATTGAGCATGTTTGGGACTGGATGAAGCGTCGTCTCATGCGATCTGCACGTCCAGCACGAACGCTGGTCCAACTGAGGCGCCAGGTGGAAATGGCATGGCAAGCCGTTCCACAGGACTACATCCAGCATCTCTACGATCGTCTCCATGGGAGAATAGCAGCCTGCATTGCTGGGAAAGGTGGATATACACTGTACGAATGCCGACATTGTGCATGCTCTGTTGCCTGTGTCTATGTGCCTGTGTTTCTGTCAGTGTGATCATGTGATGTATCTGACCCCAGGAATGTGTCAATAAAGTTTCCCCTTCCTTGGACAATGAATTCATGGTGTTCTTATTTCAATTTCCAGGAGTGTATTTGAAGCGCTGAGAACCATAAGGGCCTAAAGCACTTCATCGATTTTGAGATTTCAGCATGTATGTATGCTCCTGACATTCGTTGCTCTTATCGCGAAGCAGCTTTATCTGTATCTGTTGCCCCACACTGTATATATGATATGAATGTTCACGGAAAGACATCTTACTAATTTCTCGGAGATTTATGTCCACATGTGCCCAAAGCACAATGTATAATTTTGTTGCTCTGCGCTGCTCAATTGTTATCTAGGGTACACAACACAATGTATTATAGTATTTACATTTACGTAGCACTAATACTTCATAATGCGAGGAGTATCGGCAGTTTTTTCTGGACCCCAAGCCACAGAAAGTGCTAAATGAAAATGATGATAACGCGGACTGAAATGTGTTGGAATAGGTCAGAGTTCTGTGTATGTGTGGGAGGGTGGGGGGGGGGATGCCTTTAGTATATTCTGATTTAGTTTCATATTATTACAAATTCTACAGTAGTAAAAAGATACCATTGTGACCAACCTATACATGGAAATGTTGTGAATTAACATTAATAATAAATATAATCTTTAATGTTAATTAATATTTCATAAAATAAAGTGGGTAAATTATTTTTCACATGAAGTTTAGGTTGTTGAGTCTTGGTTTAAAAAATCGCACTTATGAGAATGGTACTTTATAAATTTGATTTTCATAAACTTTTATTCCTCTTAAAACTTTGTTTCTGTGCTTTGGGCCCTTATGGTTCTCAATAAGTTGTTTATTTATGCATTTATTTAACGTGGTGATATTAGAGCCTCCAGATCCACTCTTACATCATACCAGAAATGCTTAGTGAGTCAACATGACAAATACGTGTAGACACGAGCAGTATGTAGTGGTAATAATCAGTGCTTTTTTTCTAATTTTTTAAGGGTATGAATTCTCGTGGTGCACAAAACATCTCGATTTTACCGTTTTTGCCTGTTATAGTGTGCGGCTATGCTTCAGACGGGACTAAACAAGAACCGTGACTTGACCGAAGAGGCGATAATCCGGCGGTATGGGGTTCATCTTTAGCACAGGTCAGTAACACAGAAACTGTTAGGGTGTAATTGAGGGTCCTGAAATTTAGTTGTATTGTATTGGATTAATGTATTTATGGTCAACATTTCAAGGCGGTAATTGCACTCAGTATTTCCAATCATTTTAAAAATAAGTGAAGACATAAATATTAACCCTGTGGTAGTGTTTCATTTTGCTGACGTGCTTCAGTAAATTCAACACTGCTGAAAGAGGCTGACAACTGCCCGTCTTCATGCTTCCTCTCCTTGCTTTTCGTGTTGTTCACCAGAAATTTTCCTTTCCGAGCCCAGGAACTTACGTAATCTACTTCTCCGAAAATTGTTAGTGAAGGGCCTACCAAGTTGATGAACATCTGATTAGCTACTGTATCCAGACGAAATGCTGCACTTGTTAGAGTCATGGTCAAGTACATTTGTGAGAAGCCTCTTTCACATTCACTTTTAGAAACTGGGATGCTGCTCATAGTGTTAATAAAGGGGACTTCTCCTCAGCAAGATATTCGCGGAAGTCTCTTACAATTTGACTGGACCTTGAAACGTTTACACAAGTTTTTTATTGTTATTTCTGCTTCTCTGTAAGTTATATCAGGATTTTTTGGCCAAGTGATCGTTTCTTACCGCCAACCATTAATTCTCACTGCAAAATGCCTACTTCTTCTTCAAACACCAGCATGGACGAATGTCTTCTATTCCAAATTCTACACAAGACTGAAAGCTCTTTGTTGTGATCTTCTTTTGCATCACCAACCCGTTGTTGTTCACTTTCGAATCAAACATTCAGTTTGTTAAATGCGTGGGTGCACCTAAACAGTCCGTTATTTTCTTCATCCTTCAGAACTAACCAGACACAAAAATGACCTAAATCGCCACCAAACACTAGCCTACGTTCTTATTAGAGCGGGACACCCTTTTCACGATTGTCAGGGTACGTATCGTCAAATCGTTTCTGTTCAGATGTCCAGATTATCCACACCGTGTAATACTTTCTTTGTCTTCTTTAAACCGTTAGAAATACAAAACCTCATCATAAAAGATACAGTGCCTTTCAACGCAAATCACACACGCAAGAAAATTGAGAGGCACCGGTATTAAATCAGATAAAAGCCACGATCGTAAATAATTGCATTAACTGCGCAGCCAACATAAGGCACTAAAATACTTATTTTGACAATTGCAAAGCTTCACAAAAGAAACTGAATCGACAGATCGATTTAAATCGAAGACAACTCAGAATCTCCTGCAGCTGTTATGAACAGCGCGTTGACGCCAGCTGTTAGATGAACTAACTAATCGGAGGTTATATTTGGCGAACTAGGTAGAAATGAAGCAATATTTTTTCTTAAACGGTCCTCAAATGTTTAATGGGTACGGCTACACCCGTGTTCCCCCCAAAAGAAAGCCCAGGTAATTCCAGTTAACATTTTCAAAAGCTTTCTCTAAATCTACAAATGCTAGAAATATAGGTTTGCCTTTCCTTAATCTATTTTCTAAGATAAGTCGTAGGGTCAGTATTGCCTCACGTGTTCTAACATTTCTGCGGAATCCAAACTTGGATAACATCTGGGAGAGGCTACAACCCTAACTCACTTCCTTCTCAACCGCTGCTTCCCTTTCATGCCCCTCGACTCTTAAACTACCATCTGGTTTCTGTACAAATTGTAAATAGCCTTTCGGTTCCTGTATTTTACCCCTGTCACCTTTAGAATTTGAAAGAGAGTATTCCAGTCAACATTGTCAAAACTTTCTCTAAGTCTACAAATGCTGGAAACGCAGTTTTGTCTTTCCTTAATCTTTCTTCTAAGATAAGCCGCAAGGTCAGTATTGCCTCACGTGTTCCAACATTTCTACGGAATCCAAACTGGTCTTCTCCGAGGTCGGCTTCTACCAGTTTTTCCATTCGTCTGCAAAGAATTCGTGTTAGTATTTTGCAGCTGTGACTTATTAAACTGATAGTTTGGTAATTTTCACATCTGTCAATACCTGCTTTCTTTGGGATTGGAAGTCTTATATTCTTCTTGAAGTCTGAGGGTACTTCGCCTGTCTCATACATCTTACTCATTTATATTGTCCTCAAGTACGTCGCCCTTGTATAGACCCTCTATATACTCCGTCCACCTTTCTGCTTTCCCTTCTTTGCTTAGAACTGGGTTTCCATCTGAGCTATTGATATTCATACAAGTGGCTCTCTTTTCTCCAAAGGACTCTTTAATTTTCCTGTAGGCAGTATCTATCTTACCCCTAGTGAGATAAGCCTATACATCCTTACATTTATCCTCTCGCCATCCCTGCTTAGCCATTTTCCACTTCCTGTCGAACTCATTTTTAGACGTTTGTAGTCCTTTTTGCCTGCTTCATTTTCTGCATTTTTATATTTTCTCCTTTCATCAATTAAATTCAATATTTCTTCTGTTACCCAAGGATTTCTACTAGTCCTCGTCTTTTTAGCTACTTGATCCTCTGCTACCTTCACTACTTCATCCCTCAGAGCTACCCATTCTTCTTCTCCTATATTTCTTTCCCCTATTCCTGTCAATTGTTCCCTTATGCTCTCCCTGAAATTCTGTACAACCTCTGGTTCATTCAGTTTATCCATGTCCCATCTCCTTAAATTCCCACATTTTTGCAGTTTCTTCAATTTTAAGCTATAGGTTGTCGTCAGAGTCCACATCTGCCCCTGGAAACGTCTTACAATTTAAAACCTGGTTTCTAAATCTCTGTCTTACCATTATATAATCTATTTGTTACCTTCTAGTATCTCCAGGATTCTTCTATATATACAACCTTCTTTCATGATTCTTTAACCAAGTGTTAGCTATGATATGCTCTGTGCTAAATTCTACTAGGCAGCTTTCCCTATAGTATGGGGTATAGTATGGACGTATTGGAATAATTAATTTCGGGTAATGGTTTTAAAGTAATTAGCATGTCGTGAAAACTTTGTGGAAATGTGTCAATTTACTGAAGGCTAGTTTATCCCAGGGAAGCGACAATTGGCAGGTTAGGGAGGCTCAAACTATTAATAAAACAGTAACGCGGCGCGCCCTCCAGCTGCCTTAAGATAAGTGGCCGTGGGGGGGGGGGGGGGGGGGGGGGCTGGTTGACCCCATGCTGGTGTACCGAGAAGCAGACGGAGAACTTGTACGCCTGTTGATAAATGTCCGTCATGTCGTTTTCAGTGAAACATGCGAGAAAGCTGAGCAAAGCTATGGTGGAGCGGTCAACAGAGGCCAAAATATGTGTGTTTGTGACTATAACAATTTCACACTGAATTCATGGTCCGCAGAGTCTGAAGTAAATAAGGTGAAGAGCGACAGAATGAAATACGCTCGCCTCCGATGGGAACATAGGACCAAGGAATCCAAAGTACTCTCCTGGGAGTCAGAATGCCAGAAAAATTGGTGTTTTGTGCAGACGCTAACCTTGATGAATGGCCTGGAATGACCTAAATAGCAGAAGTTGAGAGGAAGGGAAATTTTGTGGGAATTTGTTCACTTCCCAGAGCAGGAATTGGTCGGGACTGGGAAGCGACGCATAATTAATGCGACTTGCGCTGCAATTGGCGTAAGTGATTTTGCTGGAGGGGAAACCGAGGCGCAGAGCGGACTGGGAGAAGACCCCGTAGTGGTCTTCCGTTCCCAGCTTGCCTAGTGTGAGCTTGGAGATAGAAAGTTTTCGTCCAGCTATGTACTGAGCAAGACAGCTAGAAGCGAATAGATGAGCCGCCGACCACATAACGACGCCACGCTGAATTCGGTGATAATGCGCCCGCTTTGGCCACTGATTAATTTGTTGGATCACGTCGGCAAAGTTTCCACGAGGGTTTCATGGGCCGTGTATTGTAGAATTTTTCTCGCACTTCGCATTATGTCTGGTTCAGTTGATAGGAATTACTTTTGATTTATCGCACTTTACTCTACGCAAACGTAATTTATTACCACTGCCTGTTAGGAGAGTCATGTAATGTGATGATTGAAGGTCGTGAGTTAAAATAAATTTCTGCTAATCGACTGAATCTATTTTCAATCAAGTAGTTTAAATCCCAAGTTACTTTCTTAATTTTATGCTCAACATTTGCATCTGTTGTTCAATAGCTGAATATAACATCAATGTGCACCCCTTTTAATTAAAAGGGATCAATTCTGAATCAATTAATGTCAACACTGCCACCGCAGTTCAATCAGGAGTCACAGTCCATTATTACTTTCTTTGCGTTGTCCGACATTGCGGCAGCTTTGTACTCTCTGTTGATCTGTTAGTCAATTACCTGGGGTGAACACACACCAAAATCAGATAATTGATGGGTGGGGTGTTACATTATCTAGAGGGTCTGTACAAGGGCGATGTACTCTGAGGCAATATTTTGGAAATGGAAGATGGCATAGATGAAGATGAAGTGGGAGATATGATACTGCGTGATGAATTTGGCAGAGCACTGAAAGACCTAACTCGAAACAAGGCCCCGGGAGTAGATAACATTCCATTGGAACTACTGATAGCATCGGGGGAGCCAGCCATGACAAAACTCTTCCATCTGGTGAGCAAGATGTATGAGACAGACGTAATACCCTCAGACTTCAAGAAGAATATAATAATTCCAATCCCACAGAAAGCAGGTGTTGACAGGTGTGAAAAGTACCGAACTATGAGTTTAATAAGTCACAGTTGCAACATACTAACACGAATTCTTTACAGACGAATGGGAATGGTGGTAGAAGCCGACCTCAGGAAAGAACAGTTTGGATTCCGTAGAAACATTGGAACACGCGAGGCTATACTGACCCCACATCTTAGAAGAGAGGTTAAGGAAAGGCAAACCTACGCTTATAGCATTTGTACAGGTAGAGAGAGATTTCGACAATCTTCAATACTCTCTTTCAAATTCTGAAGGTGGCATGGGTAAAATACAGTGAACGACAGACTATTTACAAATAGAACAGAAACTAGATGGCAGTTATAAGGGTCGAGGGGCGCGAAAGGGAAGCAGTGGTTGAGAAGGGAGTGAGACAGGGTTGTAGCCTATCCCCGATGTTATTCAATCTTAATATTGAGCAAGCAGTAAAGATAACAAAAAAAAAATTGGAGAAGAAATTAAAATCCATGGAGGAGAAATGAAAACTTTGAGGTTTGCCGACTACATGACCTGCAAGAGCAGCTGACCGGAATTGAAAGAAGGATTTAAGATGAATATCAACAAGAGCAAAATGAGGATAATGGAATGTAGTTGAATTAAATCAGGTGCTGCTGAGGGTATTAGATTAGGAAATGAGACACTTAAAGTAGTAAATGAGTTTTGCTATTTGGGGAGCAAAATAACTGATGATGGTTGGAGTAGAGAGGATATAAAATGTAGACTGGCTATGGCAAGGAAAGAATTTCTGAAGAACAAAATATGTTAACATCAAGTATAGATTTAAATTTCAGGAAGTCTTTTCTGAAAGTATTTGTGTGAAGTGTAGCCGTGTATGGAAGCGAAACATGGACAATAAATAGTTTAGACAAGAAGAGAACAGAACCTTTCGAAATGTGGTGCTACAGAAGAAAGCAAACGTTTAGATGGGTGTATCATGTGATTAATGAGGAGGTACTGAATAGAATTGGGGAGAAGAGGAATATATGTCACAACTTGACTAGAAGAAGGGATCGATTGGTAGGACACTTTCTGAGGCATCAAGGGATCACCAATTTAGTACTGGAAGGAAGTGTGGAGGATTAAAATCGTAGAGGGAGACCAAAAGATGGATACGCTAAGCTGATTCAGAAGGATGTAGGTAGTAGCAGTTATTCGGAGATGAACAGACTTGCACATGATAGAGTGGCATGGAGAGCTGCATTAAACCAGTCTCTGGACTAAATACCACCACCACAACAACAATAACAACAACAACAAAACTATACAGGGCGGGGCAGAACAGTGACAACATTTCGGATCTTTTTTAGAGATTTTTTCTGAGTATTTTGATATAAGGAACCCTCGATTTCTGGTGACTCCTTACAGAATAATAGTATAATTATCATTTTTTCGTTTTCTTACCACAGTTACATTTGTTTCTGTGATAATACTTTAAGAACATCGAAGATGTCTGTAATATAAAATAACCAAAACGTACAATACGAAATACAGACTAACACAACAACCTTCAGTGTTGTAATGTGTTTGCCTTCGTTGCGGCAACAGCTCAGTATATCGTCTACTTGTCTTTCTTCCACAGCATTCACTGAAGTCACACACGAGGAGCATGTCTGCCAACTCTTCGCCAGTAAACTTATCCTTACTGCTGTGTGTCACCGTTAACGTTCAACTAACACTGCTGGAAAAACAAACTGAAGACGCAACCGAGCAATACTGAATGCAGGTTTGAGGACGAAGAGTAAAGTAAGCAAATACTGTGAATGAATGGAACAAATTTGCTTCCAGGTAAGAGAGACAACACGTACAGTCGAATTTTGCGCTGTTATGCAGGTATTTTTCAGTGCAGTATAGTTGCAAAGATGACTGGGGTAAGAAATCGCACGGCATGCAATTACTCTGTAAAATATTGAGAAAATACCTGTGAACAATCTCCGAAATTTTGTCGGTGAAATTCTGGTTCACTCTGTATATAGGCTATAGAAAAAGATGGGTTACATCAATAGTGCAAAAATGAAGTGGAAACAAACTGAAAGACCAAGAGACTCCTTCATTGTTTTGCAAGTACACCTAGAAGATGCTACGCAAATAAAATAATAGGATTTGTTAAAGACCTTGCCATCCTCAGTGAAAATAAAGCAACAAATTATGGGGCCTGTTAGATGGGATGAGCACTGTAATGAGCAAGGAATATAGATTGAATACAAACCGAAAGAAGACGAAATTAATGAGGAGTAGTAGAAGTGAGATTAGTGATAAACAAGAAGCAGAAGAAGTTAACGTATTACTCTGCCTTGGAAGCAAAACGACACATCACAGATGAAGCAAAACTATAATTTGAGAAATAATTTTTTTTCGAATGCATGTACGGCTCGCAGCATTGTGTCATAGAGAATAATGGACTGTGGGAAAACCGAAATGAATGAGAATCTAAGTGTTATAGATGCGTCGGTATAGACTATGTTGTAAATTAGGTAGACTGTATTCATAAAGAGACAAGGTTTTCCTCCACAGATTCGTATAGGACTCAGGGGCAGGAAGACAAGACATGTGTTAGCATATCGGGGTATGACATGCATGGTACTAGAGAGAGCAGTTGTGAGTAAAAAATGCCAGAGAAGACAGGATTTAAATATACAGAACAAATAATTGAGGAGGTTCGGTGTAAGCTGTGCCCTTAGTAGAAGAGATGGCACAGGAAAGTAAGTCGTGGCGACCACGTCACACCAGTCAGATAAAAATAGTGAGAACACCAGCCAGAAAAAAAGACTGGGAACACAATCATATCCATAAATGAAGAGATGTGATAGTACTACCAAACAAAAATAAAACACTGTGAGGATTTGTGTAATAAGATATGCTTTGGGAATACTTTGACACGTGACTCTGTATAAGCACCTACGTGGCGCTATAGGTAATGTTCGTTAGAACATTCAACCGTGTTGCTTATGCAATATTTACGAACTGAAAGTTGTGCTGAATGGCATTGCGCTCCTTAGTGCCTAACTGTTTACACTGCAACAGTTCGCAGCTGACTGCATACTGTATGTGCAATATAACTTCCAGCTTCGTGCGGTAGGACTGAATGCGTCTGTAATAGGCTCAACACATGAAGGCGTAACAAGCGCTCGCACTCGCAGCCTAAAGGCACTGGACAAGAATAGGGAAACACTGAAAACACAACACATTACCACGACTAATTTGGTGTAGGACACTCGCTGGCATTCAAAAGAGCTTCCAGACGCCTCGGCTTCGATAATTACAGGTCTGAACCGTTATTTATTTTCGAAGAATATTCTTAAGAATTTATTTTATTTACTAGCGATTCATCAAGAACATTAATACATTTAATCATACTATGTAAGCATGGAACTAGTTGCCAGGGAGTAACTTACGAAATCTTAACCAAATTCCTTTTAACAAATGGGAATTTTATTCATTTGAATAGTGCCTAAAAGCATTTTTAAAAGAAACAGATTTAAAATTATAATCAGAAAGCACCCTCTAAATATCAAAGTTACAATTTATTCAGAGGCAGAAAGAAATAAGTTTTGACTGTATGAGCTTTTGGGCAGAGAACCTTGCCGCTCCCTTTTGACACGGCCGTAGTTACGACCGCTCGCAACAGCCTCTGAAAGACCACACTGGTGCAAATCTGCAACACACCAGATAACTTCAAACCAAGAGTTTTAACAATTTACACAAGCGCACAAACTATGCACCACCCGTAGGAGGGATGGAAATGGTACAAAACAATAACAATTAAAATATAAACCTTGCCACCGAAGGTGCAACTTGATTTTTAACTTCTAAGGAAAGTCTTACGGTGAAAGGGTGGCAACTTTATATACTAAAACGATCATTTAAATAAAAGCCCATGAAATGCAATCTTATATAAAATTCTACAAGGTTGGCCAAACAATAGTTAAGATGCTCCACAGTACACAGATACCGCCTCTCAAGATCATAGGCATTATATCAAAGTTTATCGAAACATATTTCAGGTACTAGGCTGTTACATTCCAAGGAATAAATTCGTTAACACACCAAATCCGACAAACATGACAGAGGTAGCTACTAACGTACGGTAGATTGATAGGGAGATTACCGAACAGCCCGCCCATACTCTATAAGGGATAACGGACCATCCAATTTATAAATGGTTCAAATGGCTCTGAGCACTATGGGACTTAACTTCTAAGGTCATCAGTCCCCTAGAACTTAGAACTACTTGACTAACCTAAGGACATAACACCCATCCATGCCCGAGGCAGGATTCGAATCTGCGACCGTAGCGGTCGCGCTGTTCCTGACTGTAGCGCCTAGAACCGCTCGGCCATCCAATTGATAAACAACCACCTTCCCGCGGGTGGGCAAACGGAGGTGAATGGTGGGACGATCCAAAAGCAAAACGGATGGTGACCTCACCAAGAAAACAAGCAGAATTTGAGAAGAGTAAATCAAACAACATATCACCAATCACTTCTAATAAACTGCGATTTCTCGAGCAGACCTGCCGCAGCACCCCCAAAATCGCTCTCCCGAACCGTCCGCTGCCAGCCGCTTCAACGGACGCAGGAAGGCGCTCCGATCTCCCGTCCCACGGCGTCGCAGCTCGCATCGGCCAGACTGATGTCGTGGGTTGACTCCTGTTGCTCTCGTGTCGACCGCGATGTCACTAACCGTCGCTACACGCCGCAGCCCACTGGACTCACGTGGCGACCTCACATGCGTCGACGCTCAAGACAGACAAGTCATGTTGTGTCTCAGTGCGCGACCAACCAACCGATCTATCCAACCGCCAATGACCATTGCCTGAGCAAACTCGAGCAGACTGGCGGGCTAACGCACAGACTCAGATGAAGGAACTAAGCCCCGACCGGGCGACCACTCCCTCAGTTCTCTTCCTGGCGGAGTGAAAAGACTCTCATTTTGTCGGATTTAAAGGTTGATACGAACGACAAACATACTAGCACTCCGAACGACGGACAGACACTAACTGTCTAACAAATGCGGGGGAGAGACAGACTAGCAAACTGGGGACGAGAGACTGACCCAGACTGACCGACTGGCGAGCTCATAGCGCCCCTTAAATGCACGTGAACAGGCAACCTTACCCCTTTCCCACCAGAGGGAGACACCAAAGCTGCGTTCGCCACAGCGGCGCCACCGCCAGAAACGGAAGGCGACTGCTTCACACCACGCGCTGCGGCGCGCTCTTCGAAACAGCAATGTTTACCCCGGCTCAAGGTCCTATGTGCTTTTCAAGGGAATCTTATACCATCCTTTCTGCAAAATTGGAACCATTTCAGATGTCGATGACGGAGGCGGATAGCGATCACGGACTCTTTTCACCAAAGTGGACCACAAATGCTCAATAATATTAGGATATGATCACTGTAGTGGCCAGGGAAGGTGCGACAATT
Source organism: Schistocerca gregaria (assembly GCF_023897955.1). Lineage (NCBI taxonomy): Eukaryota > Metazoa > Arthropoda > Insecta > Orthoptera > Acrididae > Schistocerca > Schistocerca gregaria. The sequence goes on along the minus strand of NC_064921.1, from coordinate 104,699,473 downwards.
CACCATCGTGCCCATCCTAGACGATACGAGTTTTGTGAAAGGGGCCATGTCGTCTTGGAACATAGCATAAAGACCGGGGAACAAAGATTATATCACTGGATGGACCTGATGCCCAAAATGGTCACGTAATCCTTGACGGTAAGCGACCTTGCAGAATAGCAATGTATCCTGTGAAATACCACCGAAATCATCACAGAACTCCCGGTTTGTTTCACTCGTGGGACGTAAACGTGGCCATAAGTTGGAAAGAGTGTGTAACAATGTAAGTAGGCTGATTAGGTTTTTATGTTGGTAACGTTACGTAGCGCTCTGTATGAAAATCACTGGCTGTGCTGTGTGCAGTCTGTGGCTGGTTGGCATTGATGGAATATTCACTATTGTAGTGTTGGGCAGTTGGATGTGAACAGCGCGTAGCGTTGCGCAGTTCGAGGTGAGCGGCCAGCAGTGGTGGATGTGGGAACAGAGATGGCAGAGTTTTGAGAGCGGACGATCTGGACGTGTGTCCGTCAGAAAAACGAAATTTGTAAGACTGGATGTCATGAACTGACTTTTGAACACTATTAAGGTAAATACATTGTTTGTTCTCCATCAAACTCTTTCATTTGCTAACTATGCCTATCAGTAGCTAGTGCCTTCAGTAGTTAGAATCTTTTATTTAGCTGGCAGTATTGGCGCTCGCTGTATTGCAGTAGTTCGAGTAACGAAGATTTTTGTGAGGTAAGTGAGTCATGAAAGGTATAGGATATTGTTGTTCACTGCAATTTTTTGTAGGGATTATTGAAAGTCAGATTGCGATGTGCTAAAAATATTGTGTGTCAGTTTAGTGTTGATCAGAATAAGTAATGTCTGAGTACGTTCAGTTCTGCTCAGCTGTTTGAAAATTAAATAACGTAAGAGGTTTGTCAGCACAGTAATTCGTTAATTTTTCTAAGGGGATGTTTCAACAACAATCAACCTACCGAAATACCGACATCCATTGCTCCATAGTTCAGGTGTTATGGCACCGGCAACGCGTTTTCCTCTAACGACCATTTGCATCACTGATGAGTGGTTTTGGAAGTCCAGTTCGCTGTTCAGTTCCCTGCTTATGTAGCTCCCTTCGTGTTTTTTGGTGCTGACTGAGTTCGTGAGTATGGCATTCAGTTATGGAGGGACTTTTGCAGCTGTCGTCCTCTTATTTTTCGTCACAGTGTCTTCACTGGCCGTGGTATAAATGCTCCATTCGGTGCCTCTTGAAACACCAAACAATGCGGGTGCCTTGGATATTGAAGCAGCCATCGTGCGAGCACCTACAATTTGGTCACGTTCGGATGCATTCAGCTCCGACACATGGCATTCACAACCACGCAGAATTCTGTTGTGACCACGCGTGACACTTGCAACGTATTGACGACGCTGCACAGGTGCCGCCTGTGATCAAATACAACAGCGTAAACTGCAGGTTTGGCTATAATCTGCATTTATGTTCAAGTATTCATCACTCACAGTGTTTCCCAATTTTTATCTAATTCCTGTAGCTCTAGTCAGAAATCGCTTCAGTACACACACACACACACACAGCGACGTCGCAGTGACAATCACGCAGCAGAACTAGATTGCAGGAGAACCAGTATGGACGTAGGCAGAAGGGAACAGGCAGTGGGGCTGTTATACGAGGGTGAGTCATATGAAAATCTTAAATTAGTAATAACAAATCGAAATTTCACGCCGTTATCCTGTAATTTGGTAAGAGTGCTACAAATAGCGTGCAGAATGGCCTGTAGGTGGCAGCATAGTGCAGATGCACACATACCGTCGCAGTATCAGTATAAAGATGGCCGCCCCACTTGCGATTTGAACCAGGGAAGAACAGCGTTCTCTTAGTCGGTTTTTGCGTAGTGAAGGTGTGAAACCTATTGAAATTCATCGAGGAATGAAGGTTCAGTACGGCGGTGCATATTTGTCACAGCAGCAAGTCTACGAATGGAGTAGGAAGTTCGCAAATGGTGTGACTTCAGTGGAAGATGCTCCTTCGTCCAGGTCAGGGTCAACGAGTTGTGACTCCACAGAACACTGCAGCAGTTGAAGCCATAGTGAAGGAAAACCTCCGAGGGACACTGAATGACATTGCACCATGTTTACAGATTAGTCATGGGTCAGCACACCACATTGTGAATGATATGCTTTAGTTTGACAAAGTGTCTGCAAGATGAGTGCCACGGCAGCTGACTCCTGAAATGCGAAAACGACGTGTTGATGCTTGTGAAGAACTTCTTCGGCGCTTTGAACGAGAAGGTGATGGCTTCCTGGCAAGAATCGTTACTGGGGACGAAACCTGGGTTCACTTCCATCAACCGGAAACGAAGAGAGCGAGCAAGGAATGGCGCCATTCCTCATCACCAAAACCAAAGAAGTTTCTTTGCAAAAACAGACATAATGTCTTTTGGGACAACAGCAATCAGTGAAATTATAATGTTAGTTACTGAAATATCAGATCTTAAGATGGTTCTGAATGAACCGAAACCGGTCATATGAATAAAAATATTTGCAATCAAGACGGTTTTTAAGTAACATTACAAAGAAGTTTCGATCAGAACCATCAGCAGGGAAGGTTATGTTGACTTTCTTTTGGGACGAAATAGGCGTCATTTTGGAGCATTACATACCTATAGGGACCACTGTCACCAGTGTGCATTATACACAGATCTCCTAAAAAATCATCTGCGGCCTCCAATCAAATCAAAGCGACGTGGGTTGCTGTCAGCAGGTGTCCTTTTGCAACATGACAATGCAAGGCCCGACACTGCCCGTAGAACAGTTGCAACAATCACAGACCTGCATTTTGAGTGTCTTCCTCGGCCACCACACTCACCAGGCCTTGCCCCAAGAGATTTCCATATGTTGGGACCACTCAAAGTATCAATGGGAGGAAAGAAGTTCCTTTCTGATGAAGAGGTACGCCACGCGGTGCATGGTTGGTTGCACAGACAACCAAAATAATTTTTTTCTATAGGAATTTATGCACTTTGTAAGCGCTGGAGTACATTGAGCGTGAGGGAGATTACGTTGAAATGTGATACAGCTTTGTACCACTTCTGCACAAGAAATATTATTTAAAAAAATATTCAGGCTTTTCCTTTGACTCACCCTCGCACAATAAACAGTGACTACAAGGAGGCTACTGGAGATTTTTACTTTCTGATGAAAGTTTTATGACCAGATAGCATAACGTTTTCTGGTTAGAGCCATTTCAAGCGTTGAATACTCTCATTTGAGCTTAAACGCCGCCACTAGAACACAAATAGGAGTAATTTAACAGTGATGCTTGTCTATATATTTTCTTTCGTGATCTGTTTCACAGCGGAACCATCAAATACTTTTCGCACACTTAAAACCATGCGGATTTTTTTCTTAATCTTATCATAAAATTACAAACAGACGACCAGTTGCAATGGATAAAGAAATTCTTTACCTAATTTTCGACAAATATAGATTTGTCTTTTTCAGAAGGTAAAAATTTTACTTTAGTAAGGACTAATGTACCATCGCCGTTTTTAGGGCTATATTTTATTTCGAGACATGGATCTATGCCGACAATTCTAAAAACGGTGATGCTGCGTTAGTCCTTACTAATGTAAAACTGTTACCTTCTGAAGAAGACAAATTTATATTTGTCGAAACCTTGGTAAAGAACTTCTTTACCCATTGCAACCTGTAGGTTGTTTAGAATTTTATTACGTGAAACCGTTGCTGTTGCGCAGCTATGTTTAAAATATTAATCTTATCATGCAACTTCTAGCGAGACATGTCTCAAGTTTCTTCAACTTTCAAATAAAGAATTCCACATCCAAACTAGCAGCATCCAAGGCGGTCAGACGGCAGCTGTTTCTTGGGTTGTGAACACGTGTGCATTGCCCAACTGACCCACGACAGTTGTTTACGAGCACAATTCTCTTGCTCCGTCCTCGCGGCGATTTTGCAGCTTCAGTGCCTTAGCTTGCGATGTGCGTGGCACGGTTGTCTCACGTATTGATAGAAGGCGCAACTCAGGGAGCTCGTGATAGTAAATCGCCCTTGTACATCGAGCGCAAAGCCGTCGTTGCCCGCGACGAGTCAGATAACTAACGTTGACGTGGACGTCGACGAGAAATCCAGCGTCACGAGACAGCGCTATCGGTACAGCGGGATAGCTGGTTAACATGATAGTCCGCTATCAGTGCTGTACGGCGGCAGTTGTCAGTTGTATCTGACTCGCAAACCACACAAATTCCTTACGAAAATGAGCGCGAACGAAATTTCTACGTCAGCTGTATTAAAACGCACGTTTCATCCCTTGCACATACTCTAATCATGTTGCTCTATCTGTAGTATACTTAAAAACTTCAATATCCATGAACTAGTAATAATATCAAAAGGAAAGGTACACGTCCAGTCCCTAAGGACATTCAGCTTATAAAAGTTCACAAAACAGAACAAAATTACTCCTGCCAGAGACGCACTTATATTTACATATCGTAAAAATTACAGAAATTATTTCTGTTAATTTAATAAGAAAGTCCGACAATCGTTTAAAAAACGCGAAGGCGAAAAGGAAAAAATCTTGGTACTTCAGGACACGAACCCACTATCACATTTCCCTAACGTGGCACGCCTAAGAAGTACGCTACACTGAATTTATGCATAAGTGGCCTTGTGTTTTGTGTAACAGTTTTCTGAAGGCTGTAAGGACTGGAATATTATTAAACGACAGTTCATTATAACAAATCCTACCAAGAAAGACATGTTTTTGATGAGACTTAAAACGGCTTACTTTCATAATACACGAGAACATGAAAATAACTTGAAATGAAAATTCTTTAACCACAAATATGACGTTTCCCGTCATTTAATTACAACAAATCATACCAATTACGACGCGTTCTCCAGGGACTCAGTGTGCTGGTGCTTACTTGACAGAAACAACATTTATTCGTAAGATATAAGATTTAACATAATCCCAGGTTCGATTCCCGGCGGGGTCAGGAGTTTCTCTGCCTCGTGATGACTGGGTATTGTGTGATGTCCTTGGGTTAGTTAGGTTTAAGTAGTTCTACGTTCTAGGGGACTGATGACCTGAGATGTTGAGTCCCATAGTGCTCAGAGCCATTTTTTTAACATAAAACCCACAAAATATGGGCTTCACCTGAATACAATAAATACAATATGGCGTTTTGGAAGATCTGCTTGTGATGTTCTTCCTGTTGGTTCTGCTTTATATAACACGTGTAAGTAGGCTGTTTAGGTTTTTTTATTGGTAACGCCGCCGCCACGTAGCGCTCTGTATAAAAATCACTGGCTGTGCCGTGTGCAGTCTGTGGCTGGTTTGCATTGTTGTCTGCCATTGTAGTGTTGGGCAGCGGCAGCTGGATGCTAACAGCGCGTAGCGTTGCGTAGTTGGAGGCGAGCCGCCAGCAGTGGTGGATGTGAGGAGAGAAATGGCGGAGTTTTGTAATTTGTAAGACTGGATGTCATGAACTACCATATATGTTTTGACTATTACGGTAAATACACTGTTTGTTCTCTATTAAAATCTTTCATTTGCTAACTACACCTATCAGTAGTTAGTGCCTTCCGTAGTTTTATTCTTTTAGTTAGCTGGCAGTAGTGGCGCTCGCTGTATTGCAGTAGTTCGAGTAACGAAGATTTTTCTGAGGTAAGTGATTTGTGAAAGGTATAGATTAATGTTAGTCTGGGCCATTCGTTTGTAGGGATTTTTGGAAGTCAGATTGCGTTGCGCTAAAAATATTGTGTGTCAGTTTAAGCACAGTCGTGTATAATTTTTGTAAGGGGACGTTTCATATGTCGACCCTTAGCCGAGGGTACCTCACTGGAATCTTCTGATTTTTTTCTTGTAGTTTGCGTAGTTAGTGTAGCCTTTGTTTATTGCTAGCGCGTAATTGTAGAGAGAATTTCCTCTGTAGTTGTAGTTTTTCATTGCTGTACACTAAAGCAGTTGTGGCATGCATGTAGTTTTGCACGAAGTATTTCGCAGCTGCGCTTGCAATTAACTAGATATTATTTTCAGTGCATTGTTAATGTGTTCGCTTTTTTTTGCTCTTCAAATTGTGCTTTTATGTGTTATCGTGTGAAATATTGTGACAATAATGGCGTGTGAAAAACGTAACACTAGGCTCCAAAGTAAACTAAGAAATAATAGTGACGACGAGCGTAGCTTATCAGCACCACTGTGTAGTGAATTAACAGACATTCGAAGTAGTAATTTGGTAATTGTGCACAGGGAAATGGAGCGGGCGGCAAATAATGGTGTAGACAATGAAACAAGTAGTGAACAGGGAACAATTATCGATCGATCAGTCGGCAACAGCTCGCCTCAGGAATCCGAAATGACAGAACACAATATTGCAAATACTGTAGACTTAGGTTATGGGTCCTCACCGTTTTCTCAAATGAGTCAAGACACATTTTCTGCCTGTCAAAATGTAAATGTTGCCGGTGAAAATGCGCTGCCAAAAAGCATAGAAAAACAGATTCCAGACACTAATACATTATTATTGCAATTAATGCAACAAATGTAACAAAATCAGAGACAAACACAGCAAAAGCTTCAAAAGTTAGACACAATGGAACAAAATCAGAGAGAAACACAGCAAAAGCTTCAAATGTTAGACACAATGGAACAAAATCAGAGACAAACACAGCAAAAGCTTCAAAAGTTAGACTCAGTGGAACATACACTTGAACAAACACGTGAAGATTTAACTACTGAATTACATAAAATCGAATCGAAATGTCAAAAAGTCTGTAATGACGTAAAAACACAAATTTGTGAGCATTTCCAACCTATTTTTTCGCGGCATGAAAATGCATTACAGAATCACGAAGCAGCCATAAAAGAACTGCAAACTATTGTTCATGAAAATCATGAGACCTTGCAAGCTAAAATTGACTCAGCTGCATCTACCGATTCGGTTACGCAAATTGGAAAAACTCAAGCGAACTTAAAGGACACAGTAGATTCGATTTCAACACAAATGGACACTCTGAAACTTGGTTCAGAAAAACACACTGAGGAAATGTGTTCACTATCGGAGAAAGTAGCCGAACTTTCAGATCAGTTCATTAACTTTTCTACAAAGAAGAGTGCGAACAAATTACGAAATTCAAACAAAATCAGAATCTAATTAATACACAACACCAAAGAGAAACCCGGGAAGTGCAAGATCAGCTCACACAGGTAATACAAGAATTACGTATTTCAGAGGACACTCGCACTCCAATACGGGAAGAAGGACATAAAAATACGGAACTGCCACAAAATAATAACACAGGGCACTTTGGAGATTATGAAAGAAATTGGCAAGGTGCACCGAATTTTGAGATGGAACCGCCGACACGACGTAACAATGACCGATATGCTACCCGCGGACACGATGATTTTGACTATAAGCTGTTCATTACTACACGTAATTTCAAAACATTTAAGAATTCTGGCAATGACATTCATCCACAAGCGTGGCTCCATCAATTCTCTCATTGTTTTCCTCCCAACTGGTCACTAGAGCACAGATTAGAATTTATGTGTGGCTACTTGGAGAATGAACCAGCTGTAAGAATGCGATCGGTCATTCACGATTGCCACAGTGAAGGAGAATTTTACCATGCCTTCCTCTCAGCATATTGGTCCCAAGCCACACAAGACCGAGTAAAACATGACATCATGATGATGAAACATTTCGAACAATCTGAATTTTCCAGTCTTGTGAAATATTTTGAAGACATGTTGCACAAGAATCAGTACCTGTCAAACCCATACAGCCCGTCAGAACTCATCCGCATTTGCTTAATCAAATTGCCTGAACATTTACGGCATATTATTTTGGCAGGCCGTTGCAAAGACGACATTGAAGCTTTTCAGGGACTCTTACAAGAACTGGAAATTGAAACTGACAATAGCGGAACGCGAAAACAGGAGCACAACAATTACAGGTCACACCTGTCACAATTCCGCGATGACAGAAATAATACACAACAAGGCTATTCGTACAACGTAAATCGTGACCAAAACAGACACCACCCGTACGACAACCGTTGGCAGAGTAGTAATTATTGCAGGGAAAGATCACCTCTCCGCGGTAATGACTATCACAGAGACAATCAGAGAAACACACAATATGGAAACCAAAATAATTATTATCAAGGGAGACGGAATAACTTAAGACGCAACGGTCCAGCGCGCAGTTACGATTCAGGGAGAAATTCTCCACCACGTGACCGACAAGAAAGAAACTATAGAAATTACCGACATGACGACAGACGATATGATCGTAACGACAGACCTGAATTGCATCAGAACTGGCGGGATTCAAACAGAGCAGGGCCCTCTCGCCAAGGTGAATTTGTAGAAGTTAGGTCTCCTAATCCCAATAACGACGCGCGACAACAAAGAAACAGACAATGAGCCGCACCGCAGGCAGCCGCGTGTGCCGGCTGGCTCAGAGAAAAATAACATAAGCTAACCTTGAGCAAAATTCCAGTGTTCCTTACCGACGTAATCACATGATAATTGCTTTTCAGTTGAAAGTCTGCGTACTAGGAAGAGTAAAGGTTTACACCACATTTCACATGTAAAACCGTTTATTGAAATATAATCAGCTTTTTAACTTTGTCTTTGCCATAAAACATTTCACTTCACATTTCTAGTATGCTTTGTCACACTGAGAAACTGTTAACATGCAACAATGTTTTGAAGTTAACTATCCAGTCTAGGACTTAGAGAACTTATTTAGACAGTATTTACGAATGCATTGTTATAGTGAACAGACGTCACAGTGTTATTGTGTGTGTACATTCTTGCTTGTTAGTTGCACGATTACGTAACGACTATAAGGCTTACATACTTAGAACATTTACCAGTACTGACAATGAGATTTTAATGCAACATTTTGTTTACTTGAAAATACATTCTTTATTTGAAGTACATTCGGTGAGATTAAAGATGACTTAGCATTTGGTTTCTCTGACAGCTACACGATTATATCACGACGCTACTAATATGTGACACGATTTACAATGTTGCTTTTGCAGTTTATCTGTTTTATATCTGCACAGTTTATCTGAATTTTTCTGGAAAGTAAAACATGTTTTAGTAGTAACTTTTGTGGTATAGCTACAAGGAGACAGTCTTTTCCGTAGCACAACAATACGTTACAGCACAGTACTTTCTTCATCACGGCAATAAGCGTAATAACTAAGATATCTATACCCAAAGTATTTCACTTTTGTTTATCATGAGGTCAGTACATTGACTTCTGCAGAACTTAGCTATCGGAGGACGATGACTACGACACTTCCACAGAGATTATCTTACAACATGACGTACAGTTTAGCGCTACAGTACACGTGTTTGAATGATTAATTTTGTACTTAAAACATTTATTTTTAAAGATATTTGAAATACAATGATACAAAGGTTTTCCGTGATAAATTTCATTCCATTGCTGTAATCTGTAACACCTGAGGATATAATTACATTAATCCTCAGGGGGGTACACGCTTACTTTGTTTACCATGTGTGTGGCAAGCACAAGGAGCCCTAGGTAAGATGGTATTTGCTTATACAACTTTACACATCGGTACCGTATTTCTCTAACACATTAATTACACAGCTATCTGATCGTTTAACTGGGAGAGACAAACATTCATTTTACTACATCTGTGACAGATGTTTACGTAACTACACAGTTGGATAACTTCACACTTATGAAACTGTATTTTGTCTGTACTTTGTGAACTCTTTATATTTTTTCGGAACCATTGTGATACTATCAGAGCTTTGAATGATGTGTTTGGTATGGGATCATGATTGTTAAAGTACGTTTGAGGTAGATGACACTTTTGAAATGAGCAGAGAATTTTTTTAGGTTTTGAAATTACTGCAGAAAGCTATGACGTTTTTGAGATTTGACTGAGGTGTTATGATGTTATTATTACGACGACGATGTGAATTATGCTGCTGAGGTATGTTTAAGCTGATGCTATATGAGTTATTTGATTATGCTACGTATCTGTTATGATGAAATATTGAAGAAGTGTGGACGAATAAGGTAAGGAATAATGAGTAGTGGTTAGGGACTCTGGTTTGTGAAAAAGGTTGTTGGAAACCAGGAATCGTACTTTAGGAGTTATGAAGTGTGTGTACATGCGTGAATGTATTGCAATGCTGTCGAAAAATTTTTGGATGCTGTTAAATGTATAGGATTTTATTTTCTACACGTTTGTAACGCAAATTCTCAACCTGTGAAAATATTTTTATATGAGACTGCCACTGTAGTGCAAACTGCTTTCGTAAATATTTCGGTAAGAAAGTTGAGTGACCTGCATGTAATGCGTCGTGGGCACCCAGCTGCGCGATAGACGCCTTGAAAAAAGCCATTAGTGTGTGCCTGTCAGAGGCACAGGTGGAGAGAAAAAAAAAGAGGCCATTATCCTCGCTATTGACATTCCTTTGTAGAAAGCATCGTAAATACGACACCCTCATACTTGAAAACATGATTACACTGTAGAATTCTTAATTTATGATATTTACTGAAATGAAATTATGAGAAACGTTTCATGTCTATTGTTTTGCTAGTTGGAGGATTGTTTACTGCATTATGAAATGCCTTATGGCTAGCGAATGACGTTTCAGCTTTTGCTTTGATCCCTTCAATTTAAGTTCCTTTCTCATTCATTATGGACTGAACACTAATTGTGGTGCCACTAACAGCCTTTACATATGACCAGAATTTGTGTTCTTTGAAAGATCACTTGCCAGTATTCTGAATGACGTTTCACGCTTGCTTTGCCTATTTTGTTGAATATCTAGTTTCTAGCTGCCCTGCAGCATTGGTTAAAGTAAAATTTTATAGATGTACTAATATAAATATTTTATGCCTACAGACCCAGTAAAGAATAACTTCGTGATATACTTCCAAAAAAATGAAGGAGCACAAAAAGACATTGCCCTTCACAGGAACTGCATACATAATTTTCTTTTCAAGTACTTGGTAATTTATTTCATTGAATAAGTAGTGGTGCACCATTTTAATTACATAGACATTAAGATGTGAATATACATTTCCCTTATCTGCGTTGTTGTCTTCAGTGTACTATTTTTTCTGCTTGTGGGTTTGTCATGTTTAGATATAAGTTATTACATTTATTGCTGCATGCTTTGCTTACCTGCACCTTTTTTTTCATTGCTGTTTGTATTAATTGTTTTGTGCTGTTGCATTGCCTCATCCCTTAGTTAAGCATCTGAGCTCAGTAGATTTAAGTTAGCTTAAGAGGGGGTAGCCTATATAAGAGAATGAGTTGCGACGGATTTGAAGAAATGCACTGAGAGGTTATATGAGAAAAGAACAGAAAGCAGGTATAGATAGGACTTTTTGGAAATAATGAAGAATGAAGGGAGATCTCCGAGAAGTAAAGAAAGTTTTGTTTGCAAAATAATGCAGTAAAACAAACCCTGCCCTTTCCTTGTGTTATCCCACTATGTGTTTGTGTACCCTTGTGTATTTATGTTCTTCCTGTCTTTATATGTTCATCTGACAAGACTTATGTCGCAGAATTTTTGTAATACTAAGCTACATTCACTATGATGAGGAATACTGTTATCCTCAAATATAATTTGCATTAATAACATGTTATTTACTTTATAAAGATGTTTACACATTATTTATTCTGTTCTGTTTTAATGCTCATGTGTGAAGTTGATGTTTCTAAATTTATTCTGATTTTTTATGTATGCTCCTGTCACAATTCCTGTAACACTGATGTATTTGTTATTTCGATTCTTTTGTAAAGCCTGTATTACTGCAAATGTTATCTGTGCTATTATGTTCTTTAATGATATATTTTGTGCCTTTGTTATCGTATTCTCATGTTATAAAATTGTAATTGACACCTGTTCATCAAATTAAGTAACTTGTAAGTTACATTTCACTGCACACATTTCTGTTGGTCATAGTATATGGACAATATGTGAGAAGTAGGGACTGATAGTGTTTGCACGTGTGTTAATAATTCAGTAAAAGACTGGATAACAGCATTGCTGGTTCTAAGGACATTTCAAAAACAATTTTTGTGAGTGCACAAGTGGTGGTTATGGACTTGCTGTATTATCCGCAAGACTCTGCAATGGGGATTGTGCGCCTGCACAGTCAAAAAGATGTCTGCTGTCCATCTCTACAAGCACTACAGTGGGTCTACACCTTTGATGACCAACCAATACCATTATTTCTACAAGGACTGCAGTTGGTCTGCACCTCTGGTGACCCACCAATAGTAATCTCTACCAGGACTACAGTGGGTCTGCTCTGTGATGACCTACCTACCAATATTCTGTAAAACTTCGACTGACTCTGCTGTGGGTTTGCTCTGTTGTGGCCCATTACCTGTCTGCATGTCAAGAGTCAGCACTGTCTTTCCATTGGAAGGACAACACTACTTCTTCAAGACTGCATAGAAATCCACTACTTCCGTGTTCATTTTCTTTTACTACTCAGACTTTGAGAAAAACACTGCAATTTTACTTTGATGAATGATCAGGACTGTCTTTATGGAGTATGAGAAAATTTTAGCTTTTAACCAACATTGTATCGATATGTGTGTGCATTTCATTTCTTTGTTATTGTAAATATGAAAAAAAATTTCAAAACTGTATTGGCCACTGCCCAAAACAAATTGGAAAATTTTAGGTGGGGAGCATGAGGGCTATGTAAGTAGGCTGTTTAGGTTTTTTTATTGGTAACGCCGCCGCCACGTAGCGCTCTGTATAAAAATCACTGGCTGTGCCGTGTGCAGTCTGTGGCTGGTTTGCATTGTTGTCTGCCATTGTAGTGTTGGGCAGGGCAGCTGGATGCTAACAGCGCGTAGCGTTGCGCAGTTGAAGGCGAGCCGCCAGCAGTGGTGGATGTGAGGAGAGAAATGGCGGAGTTTTGTAATTTGTAAGACTGGGTGTCATGAACTACCATATATATTTTGACTATTAAGGTAAATACACTGTTTGTTCTCTATTAAAATCTTTCATTTGCTGACTACACCTATCAGTAGTTAGTGCCTTCCGTAGTTTGATTCTATTAGTTAGCTGGCAGTAGTGGCGCTCGCTGTATTGCAGTAGTTCGAGTAACGAAGATTTTTCTGAGGTAAGTGATTTGTGAAAGGTATAGATTAATGTTAGTCTGGGCCATTCGTTTGTAGGGATTGTTGGAAGTCAGATTGCGTTGCGCTAAAAATATTGTGTGTCAGTTTAAGCACAGTCGTGTATAATTTTTCTAAGGGGACGTTTCACACGTTAACGAAATATTGTAGAACTTCAAGTGACGAAATGGATCCTCGAAGTGAAATTGCACGAAATGATGTGACAGAACTCGTAGAGAGCCACGTCAACGTTAGCAAGTTCGTCTCGTGTGACGACGGCTGAAGCGATCCATGTTAGACACCACCTTCGCAGGGTAGGAAACATTATAAAAAAGCACTCATCTCTCTCTCTTATGAAGTTGAGGTGATACATGCATATAACAATAGTTGGAAGCTTGCTATAGAATTGAAACTGAAAAAAAAATAAAGAGAGGGGTACTTATAATGTTCACCTCGAAACTTGGCGACAGCGGTAGTCCTTCTCTACATATTAACCCGTATTTTACCAGGTAATGGATGACTTGCTGGAGACCTCGTTAGCACGAGCCTACATTTTGGCTGGTCAGGAAACAACCCACCTCGAAAATCACCTCGTCGTCATTTTGGAAATGCCTGCCACGCAATAATTTCTGCCTCCGAAGAGAAAACGAGGGTGAGTCAAAGTTTGGTTGTGCAAACACGTAGCATGCGAGAGCCCCATGGAAAATGCGATGGGGCATTGTTGTGGATCAAACAGATTCTCGTGGACAGCTTCCCGCTAAGATTCATCACGGCAGCCTTCTGTAAATTCGTAGGGAGAGTCTGGTAGTATGCTCCTGTGTCGCTTTGCCCCTTCAGAGTACCATCTGTTAGCACTACATCGCGGCAGGCCCAAAAATTTCTCAGCATAGCCTTGTCCGATGACTGTTGAGTCTTTACCTTTTTCGGCGCTGTTGAATCCACATTTTTTCACTGCTTGCTTTACTGTTTTATCACATGGTCATAGTGATACATATAGCACTCGACCATGGTGGCTAGGTGACTAGAGCAGCACTCTGGATTGGCCTCACACAGCTAAAGCATTTCCGATTCTGCCTCGTTTAGCGCGGACTTTTATTTTATTTTATTTTTAATAGGTGTGAGCAGTCGGAGAATCCAGCAGAGGACGATCTCTGTCAAGTTCAATATGCTGAAAACTAATCCATGCTGGATTTTCACTTTTTCTCGAATAGCAGCATACCACAATCGAGTATCGAAGCTTCCACTTCTATTCCCCATTCTTCACAGACACATGCTCTGCCATTTGATTCTTCGTCATTCACGCTTGTTTCACAAGATGGTGCCGTCTGTGGCACCTACATCTGCATACAGAATGTGCAGTCCATCGTACAGTGCATGACGAACGGTACCCATTCCCTTCCCTCAAAAGTGGTTCAAATGGCTCTGAGCACTATTGGACTTAACATCTGAGATCGTCAGTCCATAGACTTAGAACTACTTAAACCTAGTCAATAAATTTCTTCTGGGTTTGAGGCCGCATTGTCATCTGTAAAATTCCGACGTTTCAGGGACTGTTGCAAGGCGCCTACCTCTGGGTGTGTTGCTAACTGCTCAATTAGCACTAGTTCGGACACTTATATACAGTGGAGGAGTGCCGTCATTGGATGTGAGGGTGAGGAGGAAGGGTATTAGGAGTTCATTTTATTGGCCTTTGCATTGCGTGTTGTCATTGACGGAAATTGGAATTTTCCATTGTACACTCCTGGAAATGGAAAAAAGAACACATTGACACCGGTGTGTCAGACCCACCATACTTGCTCCGGACACTGCGAGAGAGCTGTACAAGCAATGATCACACGCATGGCACAGCGGACACACCAGATAACTAACGTTGACGTGGACACCGACGAGAAATCCAACGTCACGAGACAGCGCTATCGGTACAGCGGGATAGCTGGTTAACATGATAGCCCGCTATCAGTGCTGTACGGCGGCAGTAGTCAGTTGTATCTGACTCGCAAACCACACAAATTCCTTACGAAAATGAGCCAGTTTGCCGTGGCATTCCTAGACCGGCAAGGGAACTTGCTGTTACAACAGGACAATGCACGTCCGCATGTATCCCGTGTCACCCAACGTGCTCTACAAGGTGTAAGTCAACTACCCTGGCCAGCAAGGTCTCCGGATCTGTCCCCCATTGAGCATGTTTGGGACTGGATGAAGCGTCGTCTCACGCGGTCTGCACGTCCAGCACGAACGCTGGTCCAACTGAGGCGCCAGGTGGAAATGGCATGGCAAGCCGTTCCACAGGACTACATCCAGCATCTCTACGATCGTCTCCATGGGAGAATAGCAGCCTGCATTGCTGCGAAAGGTGGATATACACTGTACTAGTGCCGACATTGTGCATGCTCTGTTGCCTGTGTCTATGTGCCTGTGGTTGTGTCAGTGTGATCATGTGATGTATCTGACCCCAGGAATGTGTCAATAAAGTTTCCCCTTCCTGGGACAATGAATTCACGGTGTTCTTATTTCAATTTCCAGGAGTGTAGTTTCCTTTACTGCTTGCCATTGGTGAAATCAGCGAATGGGAGACTGATCGGTGACTGCAGCGTAGCTTTTTTTACTAGCTGCCTAGTATCGACTAGGCCGCGTCAGCACTCTCTCTACCATCCACCGCTGTGGCCTACCGCGCGTCTGTTGCTTTGCGAGAGCTGTCCCTCCGCAAAGCTGTCCCTGCTGGCAGCCAAGACGGTGAAGTCGATACCCGTCTTCTCTATTCATATTGTCGGGTCACTTGGCTATTTCTATAGCCTCTCTGATCTTCCTCCTCAAGCTAAACGGCTGTTTCGCCAGTACGCGGACCTCTCGAAATTCGATCTTCATCCTGCACCGTTTCTGGTGTTCTGCCAACGCTGATTTGTTGTATTGTTTGAGCCGGATATATCTCTTGTGTTCAGTTAACCTTGTGCTTATTGGACGCCCAGTCTCACCTACATACACCAGTCCACATTCGCACTCGATTGAATAAACTCCGGCGGCATGACACTTGTCAATTGTATATTTCGTCCAGCTCAAAATGTTTTTTTTATTTTGTTGTTGCTACGAAAAATCGGCTTAATGCCTGCCCTACGGAGAATTTTGCCCAGACGTTCAGGAAGCCCTTGTACATATGGTAACACGACGGTGTTTTGTGCTTCGTACTGCACTTCCCTGTTGCCCTCCTCCTTCGGCGCCGTGGTTTTGTGTATCATCCTCATATCGTAGCCTTTAGCTCCAAAAATGGACCTGAGGTTCTGTAGTTCAGCTTGCAGGTTGTTTTCATTGATCCTTAGGCTCTCTTAGTTATACTAACCTAGGGACATCACACACATTCATGCCTGCAGCAGGATTCGAACCTGCGACCGTAGCAGTCACGCGGTTCCGGACTGAAGGGCCTAGAACTGCTCGGCCACAGCGGCCGCCATTCCCTTCCCTGTTCCAATCGAAAATAGAGCGAAGGGAAAACGATTGTCTATAAGCCCCTGAACGAGCTCTAATTTCTCGCATTTCCGTCGTTCTTACGCGACATCTACGTTAGCGGCAGCAGAATCTTTCTGCAATCAGCCTCAATAGTGCCTCGCGAAAAGAACGTCTTCCTCTCTCCTGGGATTCCCATTTAATTTCTCGAAGCATCGCCGTAATACTTGCGTGCTGGCCGAATCTACCGGTAATAAATCTAGCAGCGCGCCTTTGAACAGCTTCAATGTCTTCTCTTAAGCCGACCTGTTGGGGATCCAAAACACTCGAGCAATACTCAAGAACAGGTCGCACTACTGTTCGATTTGTCGTCTCCTTGAACTGCATTTTCCCAATATTCCGCCAATAAAACGAAGTCGACTATTCGCCTTTCCTAATACCAATCAGTTGTGTTTGTTCCAATTCATATTCCTTCGCAACTTTATGCCTAGACATACAATGAAGGCTTCCAGGACCGGATGGTACTGTTGTTGATAATTCTTTCGGGTTATATGGCCGTGGTCCATGGAATACTTACATTCCTAACGTTCCGTCCAATTCTACGTTGGACATCCTCAGAGGTATGGCTGGTCCTGTTGAGTCCTGCCTAGATATCTGACCGACGTAACAGTGTCAAGCAGCAAACTACTATCGCTGTATTCAAACGTTACTTGACTTTTTTCCCTACTCATCTGCATTAATTTACATTTTTCTACATTTAGAGCTAGCTGCCACTGTGACACAAACTAGAATGTCTAAATCGTCCTGCATCCTCCTACAGTCACTCAACGACGACATCTCCCCGTACACCACACAGCGTCATCAGCAAACAGCAGCAAATTGCTGCTCGCCCTCTCTGCCAGGTATCTATTTATATAGAGAAAATGAATGGTTCTAGCACACTCCTGACGAAAGCTTGTTACTGATGAACATGCGGCGCCTTAGACATCGTACTAGGCTATATCACTTAAAATGTCTTCGAGCTATTCACGTATCTGGGAACCTGCTGCCATACTCCGACATTCAACAATCTGCAGTGGACGCTTTCTGCAAATCTAGTAAAATGGAATCTTGATCATCTTGAGCACGACAGCTGACAACTAAAGCAAATGATGAATAAAAACAGTCTCAGCCTGCCGCTGTGGCCGCGCACTTCTAGGCGCTTCAATCCGGAAGCGCACCCCCATTACAGTCACAGGTTCGAATCCTGCCTCGGGCATGGATGTGTGTGCTGTCCTTAGGTTAGTTAGGTTTAAGAGTTTCTAAGTCTAGGGGACTGATGACCTCAGATTTTAAGTCCCATACTGCTTAGAGCCATTTGAACCATTTTTTGAAAAACAGTCTCAGCTTATTCTTACACATTCATTATGTTGCGACCGGCTTCGTTCATAGAACATCTTCAGGTTGCCGAGTTGGGCTGAAGTAGTGACACAAATGGTCTGGTTGTCGTATCTTATTCTTACACATTCATTGTGTTGCGACCGGCTTCGTTCGTAGAACATCTTTAGGTTGCCGAGTTGTGCTGAAGTAGTGACACAAATGGTCTGGTTGTCGTATGTAATGTTAAATACCAAATCCAAAAACAATGATTATAAACAGTCTGCCGTGCCTGTTCCCCATGGTTACACCACGCGGTCGGCGGAATGTTTATGATCAAGAATTCTACAGTAAATCGACCTTAAGGGTATTGGTCTGTAATTATACGGGTCCGTTCTTTTGCGCTTCTTACATACTGGAGTCACAAGCCCATTTTTTTCTATTCTTTAAGACTTTGCACCGGGCGGGTGGTTCGCAATAAATGAAAGCTAAGTAAGGGGTCGATGCAGTAACTGTATTGTCTGTAAATCTTTAACATAATGCAGTGCATACAGCAACCGTGAAATGTACAGAGAATAAACAATTTTTTTCAGCCTTTAGTTGCAAGGTAATTTTTACTCGTTTACCTACATCTACATCTACATGACTACTCTGCAATTCACATTGAAGTGCTTGGCAGAGGGTTCATCGAACCACAATCATACTATCTCTCTACTATTCCACTCCCGAACAGCGAGCGGGAAAAACGAACACCTAAACCTTTCTGTTCGAGCTCTGATTTCTCTTATTTTATTTTGATGATCATTCCTACCTATGTAGGTTGGGCTCAACAAAGTATTTTCGCATTCGGAAGAGAAAGTTGGTGACTGAAATTTCGTAAAAAGGTCTCGCCGCGACGAAAAACGTGTCTGCTGTAATGACTTCCATCCCAACTCGTGTATCATATCTGCCACACTCTCTCCCCTATAACGTGATAATACAAAACGAGCTGCCCTTTTTTGCACCCTTTCGATGTCCTCCGTCAATCCCACCCGGTAAGGATCCCACACCGCGCAGCAATATTCTAACAGAGGACGAACGAGTGTAGTGTAAGCTGTCTCTTTAGTGGACTTGTTGCATCTTCTAAGTGTCCTGCCAATGAAACGCAACCTTTGGCTCGCCTTCCCCACAATATTATCTATGTGGTCCTTCCAACTGAAGTTGTTCGTAATTTTAACATCCAGGTACTTAGTTGAATTGACAGCCTTGATAATTGTACTATTTATCGAGTAATCGAATTCCAACGGATTTCTTTTGGAACTCATGTGGATCATCTCACACTTTTCGTTATTTAGCGTCAACTGCCACCTGCCACACTATACAGCAATCTGTTCTAAATCGCTTTGCAACTGATACTGGTCTTCGGATGACCTTACTAGACGGTAAATTACAGCATCATCTGCGAACAATCTAAGAGAACTGCTCAGATTGTCACCCAGGTCATTTATATAGATCAGGAACAGCAGAGGTTCCAGGACGCTTCCCTGGGGAACACCTGATATCACTTCAGTTTTACTCGATGATTTTCCGTCTATTACTACGAACTGCGACCTTCCTGACAGGAAATCACGAATCCAGTCGCGCAACTGAGACGATACTCCATAGCTCCGCAGCTTGATTAGAAGTCGGTTGTGAGGAACGGTGTCAAAAGCTTTCCGGAAATCTAGAAATACGGAATCAACTTGAGATCCCCTGCCGATAGCGGCCATTACTTCGTGCGAATAAAGAGCTAGCTGCGTTACACAAGAGCGATGTTTTCTGAAGCCATGCTGATTACGTGTCAATAGATCGTTCCCTTCGAGGTGATTCATAATGTTTGAATACAGTATATGCTCCAAAACCCTACTGCAAACCGACGTCAATGATATAGGTCTGTAGTTAAATGGATTACTCCTACTACCCTTCTTGAACACTGGTGCGACCTGCGCAATTTTCCAATCTGTAGGTACAGATCTATCGGTGAGCGAGCGGTTGTATATGAGTGCTAAGTAGGGAGCTATAGTATCAGCAATATCTGAAAGGAACCTAATCGGTATACAATCTGGACCTGAAGGCTTGCCCGTATCAAGCGACTTGAGTTGATTCGCAACCCCTAAGGTATCTACTTCTAAGAAACTCATGCTAGCAGATGTTCGTGTTTCAAATTCTGGAATATTCCATTCGTCTTCCCTGGTGAAGGAATTTCGGAAAACTGCGTTCAATAACTCCGCTTTAGCGGTACAGTCGTCGGTAACAGTACCATCGGCACTGCGCAGCGAAGGTATTGACTGCGTCTTGCCGCTTGTGTACTTTACATACGACCAGAATTTCTTCGGATTTTCTACCAAATTTCGAGACAATGTTTCGTTGTGGAACCTATTAAAGGCATCTCGCATCGAAGTACGTGCCAAATTTCGCGCGTCTGTAAATTTTAGCCCATCTTCGGGATTTCACGTTCTTCTGAACTTCGCATGCTTTTTCCGTTGCGTTCAGACCTTTTTTGTGTACCACGGGGGATCCGTTCCATCTCTTACCAATTTATGAGGTATGAATATTTCAATTGCTGTTGCTACTATATCTTTGAATTTGAGCCACATCTCGTCTACATTCGCATAGTCAGTTCGGAAGGAATGGAAATTGTCTTTTAGGAAGGCTTCGAGTGACACTTTATCCGCTTTTTTAAATAAAATTATTTTGCGTTTGTTTCTGATGGATTTGGAAGAAATGGTATTGAACCTAGCTACAACGACCTTGTGATCACTAATCCCTGTATCAGTCATGATGCTCTCTATCAGCTCTGGATTGTTTGTGACTAAGAGGTCAAGTGTGTTTTCGCAACCATTTACAATTCGCGTGGGTTCGTGGACTAACTGCTCGAAATAATTTTCGGAGAAAGCATTTAGGACAATCTCGGAAGACGTTTTCAGCCTACCACCGGTTTTGAACAAGTATTTTTGTTGTCTTCTTTTCGACCTCTTTGTCATATGATGGTGCAGTGTTCCGTAAACTTCCATAGGCCAAGCACTGATAGTTGCAGCGTAGCCGTCCTTCAAATGCAGCAAACGAATTGTCGTTTGCTACGCGACTTCATCAACAACAAACACCGCACAAACTGGCCTTGAAGGGCCAACGGCTCCGACCCGCCGCCGTGATATCCTCAGCCCTTAGGCGTCACCGGATACGAATACGGAGCAGCATGTGGCCATCGCACCGCTCTCCCAGATGTTGTCAATTTTCGTGGTCGGTGCCGCTACTCTTCAACCAAGTAGCTCCTCAATTGGACTCACACCCTGCTTGCCAAAAGCACTGTGCAGACCCGGATGGTGACCAATCCATGTTTGAGCCAAGCCCGACAGTGCTTAACTTCGGTGATCTGACGGGACCCGATGTTACCACTGCGGCAAGGCTGTTGGCCAACTTCATCAATAGGCTGTACCAATTTGTTTCGGCTCCTCTAGCGGCGTGCAACGGTATTGTTGGGTTGGAATTTCAATGAAACAAAACAATAATTGCATAACTTTTTTGTAGTGACAAGAACTTCATAACGACCCCTCGCATGCACAAAAATAAACGCTTTAATTAATATGTTTCCTCTCTGCATCGGCACCTGAGGATTCGTATTGATGGATGACAAGGGAGAAGACCTTATGGAGTCCGACCTGTCCCTCGTAATGGCAAAAAATGGCTCTGAGAACTATGGGACTCAACTTCTGAGGTCATCAGTCCCCTAGAACTACTTAAACCTAACTAACGTAAGGACATCACACACACCCATGCCCGAGGCAGGATTCGAACCTGCGACCGTAGCGGTCGCGCGGTTCCATATTGTAGCGCCTAGAACCGCTCGGCCACTCCCGCCGGCTCGTAATGGCACACAGTGCCACAACGAACGGTATTGTTAGCTGATTATGGTTAAGACCTAGAGGAAGCTAGTCAGCAGAGGGCAACTTCTACCGAACCTTCCACTACCAGTATTCCCTGCGCGAAGTGCAACAATGTGTTGTACATATAGCTGACAGCAGGGAGAGTATGTATGCTGATACTGCTTCAAAGGGACCAGTTTCATTGTGAATGTGAAAACAATTACGGTTCTATTACGCGCATGTCTGGCCAGTGAGGACTGATGATCGTTCATTATTTGACACGTAATCTCGAAATATTTTTTGTCCGCAGCTCGTGGTCTCGAGGTCGCGTTCTCGCTTCCAGATCACGGCGTCCCGGGTTCGATTTCCGGCGAGGTCAGGAACTTCCACCTGCCTCAAAATGACTGGGTGTTTGTGTTGTCCTCATCAATTCATCATCGTTCATGAAAGTGGCGAGTTTGGACTTAGCAAAGGTTGGGAATTTGTACGGGCGCTGATAACCCCGCAGTTGAGCGCCCCACAAACTAAATATCATCATCGGAATATTTTGCGACATAGTATCGCCTTAGAATTTGTAAATACAGAGGATGTGCTGTCAGTTTGCCCGTTTCTATTCCAGATTCACATTTCAGTCTCATAATATTGAAACTTAACTTTTGGAACTTAGCTCGTTAAGCGAAAGTTAACTGTTCCTTGTTTAACTATAACTTAGGACTTCTAAATTAATTCTGAAAGAGGATCAGTTTGGGAAACGCATTTTACTTTTTTTGTTAATAAACTGAGACACACATGTGATATAGGTTGGGCTAGGAGAGGCTCCATTGGAATTGGATAAATTAAAAAAACAAAAATACACGAAAAAGCGTATTACACTGCTGTCCATTAAAATTGCTACACCACGAAGATGACGTGATACAGCCGCGAAATTTAACCCACAGGAAGAAGAGGTTGTGATATACAAATGATTAGCTTTTCAGAGCATTCGCGCAAGGTTGGTACCGGTGGCGACACCTACAACGTGCTGATATGAGGAAAGTTTCCAACCGATTTCTCATACACAAACAGCAGTTGACCGGCGTTGTCTGGTGAAAGGTTGTTGTGTGCCTCGTGTAAGGAGGAAAAATGTGTACCATGACGTTTCCGACTTTGATAAGGTCGGATTGTAGAATATCGCGATTGCGGTTTATCGTATAGCGACGTTGCTGCTTGCGTTGGTCGGGATGCAATGACTGTTAGCAGAATATGGAATCTGTCGGTTCAGGAGGGTAATACGGAAAGCCGTGCTGGATCCAAAAGGCCTCGTATCACTAGCAGTCGAGATGACAGGCATCTTATCCGCATGGCTATAACGGATCGTGCAGCCACGTCTCGATTCCAGAGTCAACAGATGGGGACATTTGAAAGAAACAACTATCTGCACGAACAGTCCGACGACGTTTGCAGCAGCATGGACTATCAGCTCGGAGACCATGGCTGCCGTTACCCTTGAGGCTGCATCACAGACAGGAGCGCCTACGATGGTGTACTAACGACGAACTTGGGTGCACGAATGGCAACAACTCATTTTTTCGTATGAATCCAGGTTCTGTTTACAGCATCGTGATGGTCGCATCCGTGTTTGGCGACATCGCGGTGAACGCACATTGGAAGGGTGTATTCGTCATCGCTATACTGACATATCACTCGGCGTGATGGTATGGGTGCCATTGGTTACACATCTTGGTCACCTCTTGTTCGCACTGACGGCACTTTGAACAGTGGACGTTACATTTCAGATGTGTTACGACCCGTGGCTCTATCCTTCATTCGATCCCTGCGAAACCCTAAATTTCAGCAGGATAATGCACTACCGCATTTTGCAGGTCATGTACGGGCCTTTCTCGATACAGAAAATGTTCGACTGCTGTCCTGGCCAGCACGTTCTCCAGATCTCTCACCAACTGAAAACGTCTGGTCAATGGTGGCCCAGCAACTGGCTCGTCACAATACGCCAGTCACTACTCTTGATGAACTGTGGTATCGTGTTGAAGCTGCATGGGCAGCTGTATCTGTACACGCCATCCAAGCTCTGTTTGACTCAATGCTCAGGCGTATCATGGCCGTTATTACGGCCTGAGATGGTTGGACTGGGTACTGATTTCTCAGGATCTATGCACCCAAATTGCGTGAAAATGTAATCACACGTCAGATCTAGTATAATACATTTGTCCAATGAATACCCGTTTATCATCTGCATTTATTCTTGGTGCAGCAATTTTAACGGCCAGTAGTGTATTAAGAACCTAACCAACAAGGGAGTGTTGGTACTGAACACTACTGGAACAATGCACGGAATAACTTCACGAGTGACACGATCATTTGAAAATTGGAGGAGTACAGTGGAAGACACAGAGAAAGATCGGCCAACGCTTACCTTCCTTTTAATTACAGAGAAGGAAGTTATTCATAAAGTCAAGAAGAAACCAAAGTCTGAAGTTGGTTGAGAGAAGCTAAGGACAATGGTTGGGTATTCAGACACAAGATTGCACCGAAATTGACAGTAAAAATGATGCGGAATTACAAATACGGGAACAGTGAACAGAAACTGCGTACCATGAAAAATTCTTCCAAAGGCGAGAGCTACTGTTAAGTCATTAGTAGCCACGTGGCTATCTACTACAAAGAAACGTCGATTAACTATGATAATCACGACAAAGAAAGACATCGAAGCAATTCAGAGGCGGCCTGCTACCTTTAGCTTGGAACAACACTAAAAGTATTTCGGAGATGCTTCGGCAACTCAAATGGGAATGGAAACGTTCTTTAGTGGAGAACTCTTCAGAAAATATAGAGAATCGTCATCTGAAGCTGACTATAGAAGTATTCTATTGCCACCAATCCATATTTCGCGTAAGACACGAAGATATGAGCAGTTATGAGTTATACGGAGCCATATAGTAAGTCATTTTTCCCTCGCTCTATTTACCAGTGGACCAGGAAAGAAAATGGATAGTAGTGGTACGAGTACCCTCCACGACGCACCATATGGTGGCTTACGGAGTACATATGTAGATGTTGATGTATGAGAAGGAATGTTTTTAGTGGTAAGCTTTGAGCCAAGCAAAAACATGTGATTGGTTTAAGCGATTTGAACATTGACGGGAATCTTTGGAGGATGACAAATAGCCGGTCGACCGTTCATCATGCTCAACTCCGAAAACGATATTTCTGAAATAGGTGAAGTATCGATGATTCTAGTTGACGAATTGAATATAAGACGAATTGCAACTAAATTCGTTCCTCGCCTTTTGAATAGTGAGCAAAGAGACCATCGGGTTTATGTGTGTACTGAAGTGCAAGCAACAGTTGTATATCACAAAAATTATCTACCCAAGATCATAACTGTTGATGAATCATGGTGTACGGTTATGGTCCTGAAACAAAACGGCAATCTTCGCAGTGAAAAGGACCTTTCCCACCAAAATGCAGCAACAACAAGTCAATGCCATTGACATTCTTGGAATTTCTTCCATGTGGTCAGACAATTACAAAGAAATTGAACTTATATATATTTTGAGGAGATTAACCCAAAATATTAGACGCATGCGGCCTGAGAGGTGAGAGAACAAATAGTGGATGCCGCATTACGACATTGCACCTGCACAGAGCTCGCTCATTGCGAGGAAAAGCCTGGCAGTCGCGCGGGATAGTCGCGCGGTCTGGGGCGTCAAACACGGTCTATGGCGTTTTGCCACCGTCCGCGCGGCTCCCTCCGACGGAGGTTCGGGTCCTCCCTCAGGTACGGTTGCGTAGGCGTGTTGCCTTAGAGTAAGTTAGTTTAAGTTAGATTAAGTAGTGCGTAAGCTTAGGGACCGATGACATCAGCAGTTTGGTCCCATAAGACCTTACCACAAATTTCCAAATTTTCAAAAGCCTAACAAAAAACAAGATGACTGAATTAAATGTTCTCGGGTTTCCAACCGGGTCAATTGCTCAAAGCTACACAAGCTTTCGGTCAAGCACCCCTTCGCCATTGTCAACTGTTGTTACTGCCAGTGGGCTGTTGGTGCGCCCTTATATACGCTAGCTGCCGGCTGTGACGTCACTGGTGCCCGTGACATTGCCATATATGGACATGCTTTGAGTCGGCGTTCGATGTGCCCTCTTCAACTGCGTGATCGCTGGAGCCCACGCATCGCTGAGCTGCAAGCCACCGTCTCCATTCAGGGCGTTTGAGGTAATTTTTATTTCAACATCTTCCTTTATTAAACTGTCCGAGAAGCCGTTAGTGCAAGAAACGAAAGAGGTATTGTCAAATTTTATGTGATGACCGTTTTCTAACTCATGCTCAGCTAACGTCAGATGTCTCTGGATAGCGTAGGCAATAATACCTCTCATGTTCTTTCCTGCGTTATTCCGCAGCGCGCACTGTTTGTCCGATGTACCTCTGGCCACACTCACAAGGTATTTCGTACACTCCAGGTGTTCTGAGACCTACTGCGTCTTTAACTGGTCTCATTAATTGACGGATTTTCGTTGGAGGCCTGAAGATTGATTTGATCTTGCGTCTTCTCAACAGGCTGCTTATCTTGCCCGACACGGAGCCACTGAATGGCAGCAAAGCAAGATTCTTTTCCTGCTCTTCGTCCGTGCTCTTATTGTGATATTTACCAGAAATCACTTCTTTCACTTGATGGAAACTGTAGCCGTTATTCCTGAAAACCTTGCGTAGATGGCTCAGTTCGTGGGGCAGGTTATCGTCGTATGATATTACTCCTGCACGATGCACCAATGTTTGTAATACTGTGCGCTTCTGTGCTGGATGGTGATGGCTGGTGGCGTGCAGGTACAGCTCTGTGTGGGCGGGTTTTCTGTAGACGCTGTGGCCAAGGCACCCATTTCACTTACGGTGGACAAAGACATCGAGGAAGTGCAATGCATTATCTTTTCCCACCTCCATGGTGAACTGGATGTTACTGTTGATACCATTGAGGTGTTCCAAAAACTCGTCTAGTTTCTCGCGTCCGTGTGGCCAAATGACGAACGTGTCGTCAACGTATCGAAAGGAACACTTCGGCTTCAATGGCGCAGTATCTACAGCAATATCCTCAAAATTCTCCATGAAGAGGTTTGCAAGAGCTGGAACCAACGGACTACCCATTGCTACGCCGTCCGTCCGATCGTAATACTGGCCGTTGTACACGAAATAGGAGGACGCAAGAGTGTGCCTAAATAGCTCGGCCATGTCACAAAGTATTGGGAAATGAAGGCGCACCAACAGCCCACTGGCAGTCATAACCTTTTACAATGGCCAAGGAATGGCTTGGCCGAAAGCACGTGTAGTTTTAAGCAATTGACGCGGTTGGAAACCCGTTGTTGTTGTGGTCTTCAGTCCTGAGACTGGTTTGATGCAGCTCTCCATGCTACTCTATCCTGTGCAAGCTTCTTCATCTCCCAGTACCTACTGCAACCTACATCCTTCTGAATCTGCTTAGTGTATTCATCTCTTGGTCTCCCTCTACGATTTTTACCCTCCACGCTGCCCTCCAATACTAAATTGGTGATCTCTCGATGTCTCAGAACATGTCCTACCAACCGATCCCTTCTTCTAGTCAAGTTGTGCCACAAGCTCCTCTTCTCCCCAATTCTACTCAATACCTCCCCATCAGTTATGTGATCAACCCATCTAATCTTCAGCATTCCTCTGTAGCACCACATTTCGAAAACTTCTATTCTCTTCTTATCTAAGATATTTATCGTCCACGTTTCACTTCCATACATGGCTACACTCCATACAAATACTTTGAGAAACGACTTCCTGACACCTAAATCAATACTCGATAATAACAAATTTCTCTACTTAAGAAACGCTTTCCTTGCCATTGCCAGTCTATATTTTATATCCTCTTTACTTCGAACGTCATCAGTTATTTTGCTCCCCAAATAGAAAAACTCTTTTACTACTTTAAGTGTCTCATTTCCTAATCTAATTCCCTCAGCATCACCCGACTTAATTAGACTACATTCCATTATCCTCGTTTTGCTTTTGTTGATGTTCATCTTATACCCTCCTTTCAAGACACTGTCCATTCTGTTCAACTGCTCTTTCAAGTCCTTTGCTGTCTCTGACAGATTTACAATGTCATCGGCGAACCTCAAAGTTTTTATTTCTTCTCCTTGGATTTTAATACCTACTCCGAACTATCCTTTTCTTTCCTTTATTGCTTGCTCAATATACAGATTGAATAACATCGGGGAGAGGCTACAACCCTATCTCACTCCCTTCCCAACCACTGCATCCCTTTCATACCCCTCGACCCTTATAACTACCATCTGGTTTCTGTACAAATTGTAAGTAGCCTTTCGCTCTCTGTATTTTACCCCTGCCACCTTCAGAACTTGAAAGAGAGTATTCCAGTCACCATTGTCAAAAGCTTTCTCTAAGTCTACAAATGCTAGAACCGTAGGTTTGCCTTTCCTTAATCTTTCTTCTAAGGTAAGTCGTAGGGTCAGTATTGCCTCACGTGTTCCAACATTTCTACGGAATCCAAACTGAGCTTACTCGAGGTCGGCTTTTCCATTCGACTGTAAAGAATTCGCGTTAGTATTTTGCAGCTGGGACTTATTAAACTGATAGTTCGGTAATTTTCACATCTGTCAACACCTGCTTTCTTTGGGATTTGAATTATCATATTCTTCTTGAAGTCTGAAGGTATTTCCCCTGTCTCATACATCTTGCTCACCAGATGGTAGAGTTTTGTCAGGACTGGCTCTCCCAAGGTTGTCAGTAGTTCTAATGGAATGTTGTCTACACCGGGGGCTTGTTTCTACTCAGGTTTTTCAGTGCTCTGTCAAACTCTTCATGCAATATCATATCTCCCATTTCATCTCCATCTACATCCTATTCCATTTCCATAAGATTGTCCTCAAGTGCATCGCCCTTGTATAGGCCCTCTATATACTGCTTTCCCTTCTTTGCTTAGAACTGGGTTTCCATCTGAGCTCTTGATATTCATGCAAGTGGTTCTCTTTTCTCCAAAGGTCTCTTTAATTTTCCTGTAGGCATTATCTATATTACCCCTAGTGAGATAAACCTCTACAGCCTTACATTTGTCCTCTAGCTATCCCTGCTTAGCCATTTTGCACTTGCTGTCGATATCATTTTTGAGACGTTTGTATTCCTTTTTGCCTGCTTCATTTACTGCATTTTTATATTTTCTCCTTTCATCAAATAAATTCAATATTTCTTCTGTTACCCAAAGGTTTCTACTAGCACTCGTCTTTTTACCTATTTGATCGTCTGCTGCCTTCACTATTTCATCCCTCAAAGCTACCCATTCTTCTTCTACTGTATTTCTTTCCCCCATTCCTCTCAATTGTTCCCTTATGCTATCTCTGAAACTCTGTACAATCTCAGGTTCTTTCAGTTTATCCAGGTCCCATCTCCTTAAATTTCCACCTTTTTGCAGTTTCTTCAGTTTTAATCTACAGTTCATAACCAATAGATTGTGGTCAGAGTCCACATCTGCCCCTGGAAATGTCTTACAATTTAAAACCTGGTTCTTAAATCTCTGTCTTACCATTATATAATCTATCTGATACCTTTTAGAGTCTCCAGGGTTCTTCCATGCATACAGCCTTCTTTTATGATTCTTAAACCAAGTATTAGCTACAATTAAGTTATGCTCTGCGCAAAATTCTACCAGGCGGCTTCCTCTTTCATTTCTTACCCCAGTCCATATTCACCTACTATGTTTCCTTCTCTCCCTTTTCCTACTCATGAATTCCAGTCACCCATGAGTATTAAATTTTCATCTCCCTTCACTACCTGAATAATTTCTTTTATCTCATCATACATTTCATCAATTTCTTCGTCATCTGCAGAGCTAGTTGGCATATAAACTTGTACTGATGTAGTAGGTGTGGGCTTCGTCTTTATCTTGGTCACAATAATGCGTTCACTATGCTGTTTGTAGTAGCTTACCCGTACATCTATTTTTTCATTCGTTATTAAACCCACTCCTGCATTACCCCTATTTGATTTTGTATTTATGACCCTCTATTCACCAGACCAAAAGTCTTGTTCCTCCTGGCACCGAACTTCACTAATTCCCACTATATCTAACTTTAACCTATCCATTTCCCTTTTTAAATTTTCTAACCCACCTGCCCGATTAAGGAATCTGACATTCCACGCTCCGATCCGTAGAATGCCAGTTTTCTTTCTCCTGGAAACCCGAGAACATTTTATTCAATGTTATCGCCGCGAGACTCTGCATTCATACAACAAGATGACTGTCCTCCACCAACCCTACTCGCCTGATCTGGCTCCTTGCGGTTTCTTCCTCCTGAAAATGAAACTGAGGTTGAAAAGGTGGCGTTTTGACTACGTAGAAGGAAGTCAAGCGGAATTGCAATTAATTTTGAATACGATTCAGACAGCAGATTTCCCGCACCTCTTCCATCAATGGAAAGTCGCTGGTAGCTTTGCACATAAGGAAGATGGGACTGCTTTGAAAGTGAAGGTGGAAATTTAGATGCAAGTTTTCTATTGTTTACCGAGATATTCTAGAGAATTTTTGCTAACGCCTCTCTTAGTTCTGTCGCTATGCCACCACGCTGTCATTACGAGAAGGTTTTTTTTATATATATACTACTGTAAATTGGAGCCGGCTGTGGTGGCCGAGCGGTTCTAGGCGCTACAGTCTGGAACCGCGCGACCGCTACGGTCGCAGGTTCGAATCCTGCCTCGGGCATGGATGTGTGTGATGTCCTTAGGTTAGTTAGGTTTAAGTAGTTCTAAGTTCTAGGGAACTGATGACCTCAGAAGTTAAGTCCCATAGTGCTCAGAGCCATTTGAGCCATTTTGTAAATTTGAAGTTAGTATCAGCTGCCGATGTCTGTGATCGCTAACATATTCAGTAGCCATAAAAATGAGTGTAACCGGAGACATTTGGGATAAAATGGCTTCACAGCTCGCTCAGCTCTGCGCACTTACGTCGCTATTGGTCAATTAGCGAGCACCACGGTGCCACTTCCGGTTCCGTAACTAAAGTATTACGTTTCGACGAGATGACCTTATTGTTACTAAACCGTAGATTGCCTTTACGCTATGCCTTATCAGAACCCTTTATTTCCGATCAGTGCCCGATCCGTATCGTGTGCAAAACAAACGTTAAGCTGAACTCATTTTGTGCGACCGTTAAGACTGCAGACGGATGCATGTTCGCAGTGAAATGATACTCGTAGTCATAAAACGCTCGGTGAACGTTAGGCGAATGTGTTTTACGGTCTGATAATGAGAACTGCGCTAACTGCGGCCACTTGAGCGCCAAGGTCTCGGTTACCGTATCCTCGACTGCGCGAGAGGTGAACACCCGCCTTGCGGTACCCAAGGCTACTTTACTGCCTACTTTCTGATCCAGTCCCCCGTCACTATCTGCGAGTTGCCTCAGGCTGTCGCTACCAACAAAGCGACGGGCAGCTGCTACCGGAAAACTAATTCTCGCGCAACAAAAGCTGATTCACGGTTTAAGGGTAGACGTTGCTAACCGTATCTGCCGACGACAGTAACTGCTATTTTCTAACATATGATGTGTTACATAATACATAAGGCATAATGTCTTATTGATGCAGAAGTGAGTACACGGTATGAAAGAATTTGCTACGCTACTGTTTACAGTATTGAATCAAAGAACTTAGCACTGTGGGTCCACATATCAGTACGACATTGCATCCTCTTTGGCCCCGGATACACGCGCTGCTTCTGTTGGGATGCATCTCATAAAGCATTTGCCGCCTATTCCGAAGCAAGCTACCTGACAAATGTTCTATGTGCTGCTTGATATCCTCTGTTCCGGCACTGACAACGGGAAGCCCCAGCGGCGGGATCGATTCGTTCAAACCCTCAGTATCAGGATTAGCAAAATGATTCCACCTATGTATCATTAATTTATTTATGATTGGATTCGGGATTACCTTAATAACTATAATTCAATGATGACGGTTACGTACGCTGTTGTTGTATCGTATAAAAAACTGAAGTAAATAGGTCAAGAACTTGTTTCGAATTTTACATACAGTGCTTTCCATTTACATAGCCAATGTACACTATGTGGTCAAAAGTATCAGGACACCTGTCTGAC
The DNA here is from genome assembly GCF_023897955.1 of Schistocerca gregaria. Taxonomy (NCBI): domain Eukaryota; kingdom Metazoa; phylum Arthropoda; class Insecta; order Orthoptera; family Acrididae; genus Schistocerca; species Schistocerca gregaria. Next base: position 104,667,516 of record NC_064921.1, on the reverse strand, counting down.
AATGATTTACAAGTTCGTGGCGCCCTCCATAGGTACTGCTGGAATTCGATATGGTGTTGGCCCACCCTTAGCCTTGATGACAGATTCCACTCTCGCAGGCATACGTTCAATCGGGTGCTGGATGGTTTCTTGGGGAATGGCCGCCCCTTTCTTTACGAAGTGCTGCTCTGAGGAGATGTATCGATTTCGGTCGGTGAGGCCTGGCACGAAGTCGGCTTTCCAAAACATTCTAAAAGTGTTCTGTAGGATTCAGGTCAGGACTCTGTGCAAGACAGTCCATTACAGGGATGTTATTGTCGTGTAACCACTTCGCCACAGGCCGTACATTATGAACAGATGATCGATTGTGTTGAAAGATGCAATAGCCATCCCCGAATTGCTCTTCAACAGTGGGAAGCAATAAGGTGCTTAAAACATCAATGTACACCTATGCTGTAATACTGCCATGCAAAACAACAAGGGGTGCAAGCCCCCTCCATGAAAAACGCGACCACACCGTAACACCATCGCCTCCAAATTTTACTGTTGGCCCTACAAACGCTGGCAGATGACGTTCACTGGGGACCCGCCATACCCACACCTTGCCATCGGATCGCGACATTTTATACCGTAATTCGTCACTCCACACGTTTTTCCACTGTTCAATCGTCGAATCTTTACGCTCCTTATACCAAGCGAGGCGTCGTTTGGCATTTACCGGCGTGATGTGTGTGGCTCATGACCGCTGGACCATGAAATCCAAGTTTTTTCACCTCCCATCTAACTGTAAAAATACTTGCAGTGCATCCTGATGCAATTTGGAACACCTGTGTGATGATCTGGATAGATGTCTGCCCGTTACACATTACAATCCTCTTCAACTGACGGCGGGAGCGGTCTAAGGCGCTGCAGTCATGGACTGTGCGGCTGGACCCGGCGGAGGTTCGAGTCTTCCCTCGGGCGTGGGTGTGTGTGTTTGTCCTTAGGATAATTTAGGTTAAGTAGTGTATAAGCTTAGGGACTGATGACCTTAGCAGTTAAGTCCCATAAGATTTCACACACATTTGAACATTTTTTTGAGCTGTCGGCGGTCTCTGACAGTCAACCGACGTGGTCGGCCTGTACGCTTTTGTACTGTGCTTGTCCCTTCACGGTTCCATTTCACTATCACAGCGGAAACAGTGAACCTAGGGATGTTTATGAGTGTGGGAATCTCTCGTATAGACGCATGGGACAAGTGACACCTAATCACCTGACCACGTTCGAAGTCCGTGAGTTCCGCGGAGCGCCCCATTCTGCTCTCTCACGATGTCTAATGACTACTGAGGTCGCTGACATGGACCTGGCAGTAGGTGGCAGCACAATGCACCTGATATGAAAAACGTATGTTTTTGAAAGTGTCCGGATACTTTTGATCACATAGTGTAGGTTAAGATCCCAGGTGTCACACAGTCCAACCATTCGCCCTCGTGGGCCTAGTTTGAGAGTAAAAAGTAGTAATGTTATGTGACATTCAATAGCATAAAAAAAAGTTGCATGACAGAGTCTGGTTTCATATAATAATGGATAGGATGACAGCTTCACATGCAGGAGGTTGGAGGATCGATTTTTTTCTTTTAATCTTTATCAAAATGGCTTCGATCATAATATTTATTTAGTTAATTGATTTAAATGTAATTTTTATATTCATTCCTTGACACATAATTATAAACGTGTGATACTGGGAGAATAGGATGTCCCCACTTCCCCCTCCCCACAGGTCACTGCCATACGCGCCAGTGGTAACCATCTAGAGAAGCGCAAAACCGTGATTTATAACTGAACACAATGAGGCACCATCCATCAGCGGTTTATACTTTTCGGTCCTGACACCAGAGCAAACAGAGCCATCTGTGTTGTTGTTTTAACGGCAGATTATGCATGCCACTGTAATGCTCTAATCTGAATGCTGCTGGTCTCCACCAGTGGTAGCGAGATGAATGTTGCAGGGACTCTATTACTTGTAAATAATTTTCACGTTTTTGCCGCCGGATGACGTTGTGCAAGTTCCACAATAAATCCTCGGGGCAATTGTCCGACATCTTCAGGCGGTTGAGCCTGCTGGTGGCTAGGTATAACTGAAGGTATGCACAAGTCGACGCTCCTGTATAAAGAACACGCTCGCGAAGAATACGCAGCCGCGGAAATCAGACATCCGCGAAGTTTTGCAGATAGATGGCGCCACACTCAAAGGCCCTCTCCCGAAAATCGCAGAGCGTCCCTCCAGTGCGTGCGCTGTACGCTATGTTTACTAACAATGCGGCCAGACGTCACCCACTACAAAACGACAATAGACTAAAGTCATGACATCTGCTATCGATAATAGATCTAATAGCAGCCAATGCAGAGTTACAGGCTGTGCTGAGTTGAAATCCCACATCCCTGTTAAGGAGATTATCAGCTGTACGGATGTGTATTGTTTCCTTGACGCCGCAATACCAGAAAGACCATGCTAGGGATAAAACTTGCGTCTTCTCACAAATCATGCCAAGTCCTTTATTCAGACAGTATTCTGCAATTGCAGACCTGTCCGGTTGGCGTAGGCGTGTATGACGCGTTCTTGTACTGTGCGACATGTCTGGCCTATATAAGCCGCCCCACACTGTCAAGGAATCTTGTACACACCACGTTTCCTCAGGCCAAGACCGTCCTTAACCGAACCCAGCCGGCCGAAGTGGTCGTGCGGTTCTAGGCGCTGCAGTCTGGAACCGCGAGGCAGCTACGGTCGCAGGTCCGAATCCTGCCTCGGGCATGGATGCGTGTGATGTCCTTGGGTTAGTTAGGTTTAACTAGTTCTAAGTTCTAGGGGACTAATGACCTCATAAATTGAGCCCCATAGTGCCTAGAGTCATTTGAACCATTTTGAACCGAACCCAACGGGTTCCTCAGTTTTTCCAATGGTCGAAAGATACACCTAATGTCATATCTCCCGAAGACTCTTCCGATGCTTGACGATATGGCACCAAAATACGGAAAAATGGCAAAGTGGTGGGTGTTTTCGTATCATCATTCTCCTCCATAGATTGAACTCGCTTAGGCCTGAACGCATTACGTAGCTGTCTCTCAAAATAACCGTTTTGTCAGAACACTGTCTTCAAATGTTGTATTTCACTCGATAGGCTTTCAGGATCAGATACGACAGGCGCCCTAAGAACTGGTATTCTGTTAACCTTGACAGCTGTTCGCAAACGTCGCTGTTCTCGGTCGTTAAGGGGACCACACCGTCGTTCAGCTCGAAAAATATCGATTTTTGGTTTTCATCATTTATCGATAGATTAAGGTTTTATTTAAGTACTCTGAAAAGGATTTTACTGGAAAATTTTTTTCGAGCATTTAAAGAGCATTTTCCTACCACGTATGTTTATGTGCCACGCCCACTTTACTGTCACCCACTTTCTCGCATATATTTTAGATCTTTATATTCCCTACTTGCACGTTTGGGATTATTTTTTTTTACTCCGGTATGTGTTGGCTATCCTTGGAATGCAAAGGTCGGTATTCTTCTGTTTCTGCTGCTGTGTGTCCGGAAACGCTTACTTTCCATGTTAGAGCTCATTTTATTACTTCTCTTCAAATCACATTAATCGTGGAATGGAAACACATAGGAACAGAACGTACCAGCGTGACAGGTAATGTTCAAAATGTCCTCCGTTAGCGAGGATACATGCATCCACCCTCCGTCGCATGGAATCCCTGATGCACTGATGCAGCTCTGGAGAATGGCGTATTGTATCACAGCCGTCCACAATACGAGCACGAAGAGTCTCTACATTTGGTACCGGGGTTGCGTAGACAAGAGCTTTCAAATGCCCCCATAAATGAAAGTCAAGAGGGTTGAGGTCAGGAGAGAGTAGAGGCTACGGAATTGGTCCTCCTCTACCAATCCATCGCTCACCGAATCTGTTGTTGAGAAGCGTACGAACACTTCGACTGAAATTTGCAGGAGCTCCATCGTGCATGAACCACATGTTGTGTCGTACTTGTAAAGGCACATGTTCTGGCAGCACAGGTAGAGTATCCCGTATGAAATCATGATAACGTGCTCCATTGAGCGTAGGTGGAAGAACATGGGGCCCAATCAAGACATCACCAACAATGTCTGCCCAAACGTTCACAGAAAATCTGTGTGGACGACGTGATTGCACAATTGCGTGCGGATTCTCGTCAGCCCACACATGTTGATTGTGAAAATTTACAATTTGATCACGTTAGAATGAAGCCTCATCCGTATAAAGAGAACATTTGCACTGAAATGAGGATTGACACATTGTCGGATGAACCATTCGCAGAAGTGTACCCGTGGAGGCCAATCAGCTGCTGATAGTGCCTGCACACGCTGTACATGGTACGGAAACAACTGGTTCTCCCGTAGCACTGTCCATACAGTGACGTGGTCAACGTTATCTTGTACAGCAGCAACTTCTCTGCCGCTGACATTAGGGTTATCGTCAACTGCACGAAGAATTGCCTCTTCCATTGCAGGTGTCCTCGTCGTTCTAGGTCTTCCCCAGTCACGAGTCATAGGCTGGAATGTTCCGTGCTCCCTAAGACGCCGATCAATTGCTTCGAACGTCTTCCTGTCTGGACACCTTCGTTCTGGAAATCTGTCTCGATACAAACGTACCGCGCCACGGCTATTGCCCCGTGCTAATCCATACATCAAATGGGGATCTGCCAACTCGGCATTTGTAAACATTGCACTGACTGCAAAACCACGTTCGTGATGAACACTAACCTGTTGATGCTACGTACTGATGAGCTTGATGCTAGTACTGTAGAGCAATGAGTCGCATGTCAACACAAGCACCGAAGTCAACATTACCTTTCTTCAATTGGGCCAACTGGCGATGAATCGAAGAATTACAGTACTGACGAAACTAAAATGAGCTCTAATATGGAAAGTAAGCGTTTCCGGACACATGTCCACATAACATCTTTTCTTCATTTGTGTGTGAGGAATGCTTCCTGTAAGTTTGGCCGTTCCTTTTTGTAACACCCTGTATGTAAACTACCACTATCCCATGACATTTTGTCACATCTGCATACTGTGGCCGCGGTGATCGTCGAGTCGTGGTAAACAGGCGTCTGGGCGGGGACAGACAGCCTGGGCAGCCTGGAGTTGGGCTGCGGGCGTTGGCAGCAGCCACCCACGAGCAGCCATGTATTTCTAGCGGCCACCTCGTGTTTATACCGCGCGGTATGCGAGAATAAAGCCACGGTCGTGGGAGCGGCGCGCCGGCGACAGCAGAGTCGCGTCGCTGGCGACGCGCCGCTGGCACCGTGGCGCTGCTTTCCACATCTCTCCCTCTACCTGGCTGCAGCACTTCCACGTGCCTCAGCTTGCGTAAATGCGAGTGAAAGTCAGTACGGAAAGCTACGTTCTTTGCTTCTCCACAGACCGAGAAAGAACAAGAATGACAGACATTATAACCTTAACTAGTACGTCCACTAGAATGAAATTTTCACTCTGCAGCGGAGTGTGCGCTGATATGAATCTTCCTGGTAGATTAAAACTGTGTGCCCGACCGGGACCCGAACTCCGGACCTTTGCCTTTCGCGGGCAAGTGCTCTACCGACGGAGCTACCCAAGAACGACTCACGCCCCGTCCTCACAGCTTTAATTCCGCCAGTACCTCGTATCCTACCTTCCAAACTTCACAGAAGCTCTCCTGGAAGAAAGGATATTGCGGGGACATGGCTTAGCCACAGCCTGGGGGATGTTTCTAGAATGAAATTTTCACTCTACTTGCCCTCGAAAGGCAAAGGTCACGAGTTCGAGTCTCGGTAAGGCACACAGTTTTAATCTGCCAGGAAGTTTCATATCAGCGCACACTCCGCTGTAGAGTGAAAATATCCTTTCTTCCACGAGTGCTAGTTCTGCAAGGTTCGCAGGAGAACTTCTGTGAAGTTTGGAAGGTAGGAGACGAGGTACTGGCGGAGGTAAAGCCGTGAGGACGGGGCGTGAGTCGGGCTTGGGTAGCTGAGTCGGTAGAGCACTTGCCCGCGAAAGGCAAAGGTCCCGAGTTCGAGTCTCGGTCTGGCACACAGTTTTAATCTGGCAAGAAGTTTCATACTACGTCCACTTTTGGCGTGGAAAACTGCGGCGACCTGTCATGGCATGGAACCAATGAGGCCTCGGTAGGTCGTTGGAGGGAGATGGCACCACATCTGCAAAGTCAGCTAATTACTTTTAATTCCGGTTGAGGGGGCTTTGAGCTCTGACGCCACGTTCGAGTACCGGGTGATCAAAAAGTCAGTATAAATTTGAAAACTGAATAAATCACGGAATGATGTAGATAGAGAGGTAAAAATTTACACGCATGCTTGGATTGACTGGGGGTTTTATTAGAACAAAAAAAAAAAAATACAAATGTTCAAAAAATGTACGACAGATAGCGCTTCATCTGATCAGAATAGCAGTAATTAGCATAACAAAGTAAGACAAAGCAACGATGATGTTCTTTGCAGGAAATGCTCAATATGTCCACCATCATTCCTCAACAATAGCTTTAATCGAGGAATAATGTTGTGAACAACACAGTAAAGCATGTCAGGAGATATGGTGAGGCATTAGCATCGGATGTTGTCTTTCAGCATCCCTAGAGATGTCGGTCGATCCCGATACAATTGCGACTTCAGGTAATCCCAAAGCCAATAATCGCACGGACTGAGGTCTGGGGACCTGGGAGGCCAAGCATGACGAAAGTGACGGCTGAGCACACGATCATCACCAAACAATGCGCGCAAGAGATCTTTCAGGCGTCTAGCAATATGGGGTGGAGCGCCATCCTGCATAAATATCGTACGTTCCAGCAGGTGTTTATCAGCCAGGCTGGGGATGATGCGATTCTGTAACATATTGGCGTACCTCTCACGCGTCACGCTAGCAGTTTTGCTGTCGGAAATCTTGTGAACTTTTTTTGTTTTAATAAAACCCCATGTCATGTGTCAATTTTTACCTTTCTATCTACATTATTCCGTGGTTTATTAAGTTTTCAAATCTATACTGACTTTTTGATCACCCGGTATACGCCAGATATGAGAACTTTTAACATTGCAGCGCGTCAGCAATCGTGAATAATTTAATGGTTATAAAGATTCCGCTTCGACTGCAAATAGAAACCGGATGTTGACCTAGGTTTCGGCGCGGATATGATTCAAATTGCTCTGAGCACTATGGGACTTAACTTCTGAGGTCATCAGTCCCCTAGCACTTAGAACTATTTAAACCAACCTAACTTAAGGACAGCACACTTTCAAGCCCGAGGCAGGATTCGAACCTGCCGACAGTAGCGGTCGCGCGGTTTCAGACTGTAGCGCCTAGAACCGCTCGGCCACCCCGCCCGGCCCTCGGCGCGGATAACCATGCCTTATTCGGAACACACTAAAACTACAAACAGCCTAAAGAGGCATCGTCCAACATTAATACAGAACGCCCAAAAGGGCAAAAGACTCGGTATAAAATGTAAAATAAACGGTACGTGTGTACCATGTCAATAGCTGTACTTAGCTCAAACGTCAGAAGCGTGCTTCCTCACCCCAACCAACATTCGGTGGGCCGCGGGCTCTCAGGTAAACTGAGCTGGTGCCGGCAGCTAGGCTGTGAGAAAGTACTTTCGTAACGCACATGCCCAAATTGAGAAATCGTCTTCCATGCGATTGGCACAAAATGTGTTACGAAAGTGATCCGATGACTGGGTCAATGGCGCAGGAAGTTAATGCGTGTGTATGTATAATGTGCTATCTCGAGGACGATTTTATAGAACAATAGAACGTGCAAAGCAAATACCATGGTCAAAACGCATGCACGCAGGACAGACAAAGTACAATCAGCTAGAAACAGGCTAAAAAATATGGGCGATGAATGACCCATTTTTCACTTACTTGTGGTCGGTGATAGTATTTGATGACTACGCTTGGATAAGCGTGCAATGTTACTATATTAAATTCTTTGCACTATTGACCAGAAAAATGGTCAAATTAGTATGACAGACTTAATGTAATTGCGTGAAAGGACGTACAACGTCACCTTCATCGCCCTTAATATCTGATGGCCGACAGAGGTCATTTTGAATAGTCCTATCGGGCATGTACCAAAATAGTGTAAAAAGAACTTAAAACTAAACTAGTTTCTTAAAATCAGGTACTTGAGGTACTGAATCATGAAGCTTAATCAAGTGATGTCTGTGAACGCATATGACGTGGAACAGACAAACTGCGCTTCTGACGTTTGAGCTAAGTACCGTTTATTTTACATTTTATACGAGTCTTTTGCCCTTTTGGGCGTTCTGTATTGATGTTGGATCATGTCTCTTTAGGTAGTTTGTAGTTTTAGTGTGTTCCGAAGAAGGCGTGGTTATCCGTGACGAAACCTATGTCAGCATCCGGTTTCTGTTTGCAATGGAGGCGGATTCTTTATAATCATTTGCCAGATGTGTTCTATGGGGTTCAGATCTGGCGAGTGGGGGGGGGGGGGGCAGCACGTGAACTAGAACTCACCACTGCGTTCCTCAAACCACTCCATCACATTCCTGGCCTTGTAAAATGGCGCATTATCTTGTTGAAAAATGCTACTGTCGTCGGAAAACATGGAGGGTGTACAATCTTTGCAACCAGTGTACGATAAGCCTTGGTCGTCACGGTGCCTTGTACGAGGTCCATTGGACCTACGGATGCCCATGCGAAAGTTCCCCGGAGCATACTGGAGCGGCCGTCAGCTTGTTTCCGTCCCGACGTACAGGTGTCAAGGACCTATTCCATGGAAAGCGAAGGATTTGCGCGCCCCCAACGGCACGATAAAGCAGGTATCCCGATTCATCAGACCATGCAATGCTCTGCCACTGCACCAAATCGTCCTGTGCCGATGGTAACTTGCCCATTTCAGTCCCAGTTGCCAATGTCGTGGTCTTATTATTGGCACATGCCTGGGTAGTCGGCTGCGGACGCTCATCTTTAAACGTGTTTGGTGCATCGTGTGTTAAGACGCACTTGTACCCAGCGTTAGAGTCTGATGCTAGTTTCGCCACGGTTCGCTGTCCGTCCTGTTTCACCAGTCTGCCCAGCATACTTCGCCCGACATCTGTAATGAGGCGTGGCCGTCCAACCCTACGACATCACAACGTCGTTCCACCTTGGTTTCACCGTGTGTTAGAAGACACTCAACACAGCACTCCTCGAACACCCAGATTCCTAAATGCTCGTTCCGAGCCTCTGGGCCATCACAATCTGCCGTCAGTCCAACTCAGATATATCGCGTGCCTTCCCCATTCTACTACACGGACAGCAAGCTCACTGATACTAAATGCACAGTGCGCGTGTCTGACAATCAGTCAGTCCTCGGCAGGTGACGCTGCTTTGCCCTGGACAAGTTTATACCGATAGCAGGTCGGTGGTCATAATGTTCTGGATGATGGGCGTACTTCCTTCCGACCAAGAGAGATATACGTTATTTTCAGGGGGATGGTCCGTATCCTAGCTGCTTGCTAAAAATATGACAGCTCACCTCAGACACTTATGAATGTGAAGCAGTCAGTGTCCTGGATTACATCTTTTGGGAGTGTTCCGGTAGACAAGGTGTTACAGACCAGGACAGCAACGCATTTGGATATGCAACAGCCTATAATAAAATAAGGAATGAGTAGCTGTGGTAGAACATTGCAGCTATCATCTTATGAACTACAAGCCTAAATAGCTGAGAGATAGCAAACAAGAAGCCATACATTATGATAGTGAGACGCGACACGGCAGAACTCCTACCTGCTTCTGGAAGCAGTGAGGAGCGAGTCTCGCGCAGGACCACGAAGACTTCCTGAGACTCTGGCAGCCATCTCCCAATCTCTGCACCTTGGGTGACACAGCAGCAGAGCCCCTGTGAATCCTCAGTTGCACCTCAACGCGCCGGAAGCCAACGATCCTGACAAATAAGAGATCCGGTTTGGTTCTAATACGACGTACAGTGGTGTAGTGTAGTGCTGTGAAGCTCCCAATCTCTGCACCTTGGGTGAGACAGCAGCAGAGCCCCTGTGAATTCTCAGTTGCACCTCAACGCGCCGGAAGCCAACGATCCTGACAAATAAGAGATCCGGTTTGGTTCTAATACGACGTACAGTGGTGTAGTGTAGTGCTGTGAAGCTCCCAATCTCTGCACCTTGGGTGAGACAGCAGCAGAGCCCCTGTGAATCCTCAGTTGCACCTCAACGCGCCGGAAGCCAACGATCCTGACAAATAAGAGATCCAGTTTGGTTCTAATACGACGTACAGTGGTGTAGTGTAGTGCTGTGAAGTGGAGTGTTATGTAGTGTAGTGTTGTAGCCGTGTAATGCAGAATTATAAATTACAAAATCTGTGATCTACCAATGCTGCGTAGAGTAATACACAAGTAGCGTGTCCTTCAGGATTCCGGATGAACAGATAGCAGTGCTCCAGATGGCCAAATGAAAGCATACAGACTAATTTTTTTCTTTATCTTTATAACTTTTGGCTTTAATGCGGTCATTCTATCTAGATTTTCTCCTCTTAAATAGCATAATTCTTAGTTACAACTATCTGAAATAACGTTAAAATATTATGCCCTTCATTGATGGCAGTTCATGTGCAACATTCAGTCTGTACGTTTATATAGATAACAAACTAAAAGAAAATAGCAAATAAATAAACAGATAAATAAATCTCCATAGACTGACAGCTTTGATTGAAAAATGTCATGACTCACTGTGGCAGTTGTTCTACATTTGCACCCAAACTGCAATGATGTGCTTTGCAAAGGGGAGTTCCCATTGTACCAGGTACAAGGGTTGCATGTGTGGAGCGCAGGAAATATGACTCTGTGTGCGTTGTAATTTGTCTACTCTTGTCCTCCATATCGCTACGGAAGCGATACGCAGGTGGTTGTAGTATGTTCCTAGATTCATTTCTTAAACTCCGTTCTTGACACCAAGTAGACTTTCGCGAGATAATTGGTGTCTCTCTCCAGACGTTACCTAGCTCAATCGTTCCAGTGTATCTGTGACACTCTCCCGCGGGTCAAATAAGCCTGGGACCACTCGTATTGCCTTTCTTTGTACACATTCGGTATCCCTAGTTAGCCCTGTCTGAAGCATATCCCACCCACTTCAGCAATACTGTTAGATGAATCCCACAAGTGTTTTGTAAGCAATTTCTTTTTTTAGACTCTCTACATTTTCCCAGTATCCTACCAATGAACTGCAGTCTACCAGCTTTACCTACGCCTGAGCCTATGCACATCTGACAAAGCACTTATACAGATGGGAGGGCAGTGTCGTGCAAGGTATAAAAGGGCATTGTATTGGCGGAGTAGTTATTTGTACTCAGGTGATTCATGTGACAAGTTTTCCGATGTGATAATGGCCGCTCGTCGGGAATTAACAGACTTTGAACTGAGAATGGAAGTTAGAGCTAGACGCATGGGACATTTCATTTTGGAAATAGTTAGGGAATTCAAGATTCCGAGAACCACAGTGTCAAGGGTGTGCTGAGATTACGACATATCAGGCATTACCCTCACCATGGACAATGCAATGCGCAACGTCTTCACTAAACGACCGAGAGCAGCGTCGTTTTTGTAAAGTCGCCGGTACTACCAGACAAGCAACCTGCATGAAATAAACGCATAAATTAATGTGGGACGTACGAAGAACGCATCCGTTACGGCAGAGCGGCAGGGTTGGCGTTTATGGGCTTCGGCATCAGACCACCGACGCGAGTGCCTTTGCTAACAGCACGACATCGCTTGCAGCACCTATCGTGGGCTCGTGACCATATCGTTTGGACTCAATACGATTGGAAAACCGTAGCGTCGTCAGATGAGTGCCGATTTCAGTTGATAAGAGCTGATGGTAGGGTTCGAGTGTGGCCAAGACCCCATGAAACCATGGACCCAAGTTGTCAACAAAGCAGTGTGCATGCTAGTTGCGACTTCATAATTGATTGGGCTGTGTTTGCGCGGAATGGACTGACTCCTCCGATCCAGTTCAACCGATCACTGATTGGTAATGATTATGTTGGGCTACTTGGAGAGCATTTGCAGCCATTCATGGATATAATGTTCCCGAACAACAATGGAATTTTTATGGATGGTAGTGTGCCATCTCATCGGGCCACAGTTGTTCGCGGTTGGTGTTAAAAACATTCTAGACAATTCGAGCGAATGATTTGGCAGCCCAGATCGCCTGACATGAATCCCACCGAACATTTACGGCACATAATCCAGAGGTCAGTTCGTGCACAAAATCCGGCACCGGTAACACTTTCGCAATTACTGTCCACTGTAGAGGCAATCTCGCGAATTGTGCGTGGGAAGAACGATTGTCGGTAAGCCTCTGTATTTGTTCGAATTTTCGAGTTTTTCGTCACGGTGATTTCGCGAGAGGTATGTGGGAGGAAATAATATGTCACACATCAGATGAACTCGCAATTGCGTCATTCCATTCTACAACTGATTCATTATTCGCAATTGCGAATTTAATTGATGTGTTTCGTAACGGCTGGGGTCGCCGCAGCGCATCGTTCTCAGTATAACACAGGCACTGCAATATCGGAAGTAATATGCTGTCCGGCTCTTCCCAGAATATGCACTCTCGGAATTTCGATAGTAAACCACTCCGCGATGCACAGCGCCTTTCTCATAGGGTCTGCACTACCGTTTGTTGAGGATCCCTGTAACTCTCTCGCTCCGAATAAATGATCCTGTCACGAAACGCACTGTTCTTCGTTGGATCTTCTCTATCTGTTCTGTTAGTCCCATCTCGTAAATATCCCTGATTGATGAGTAAGAATCGATCGGAAAGGCGTTTCACAAGCCACTTCTTTCGTGGATGAGTTACATGTCCGCGAAATTGTTCCAATGAAAATCTAGCATTTGATTTTTCTGCTATATGTTTACTGTTGTCATTCCACTTAAGGTCGCTCCGGATGGTTACCCCCAGATATTTTACGGTAGATACGGTTCCCATCAGTTTGTCATCAGTGGTGTTATTATACAACAGTGGATTTCTTCTCCTATGTATGCGCAGCATGCTACATTTTTTGCGTTCGTGGTCAACCGACAGAGTCTGCAAGTCATTGTATAAAACGATGCTGTGGCATTGCTATCTTCTTGTAGACAGCCGCGTCATCTGTGAATAGCCTCATGGAGCCTCCGACGTATTCTGCTACGCCATTGACATATATCGGAAAGACTAACGGTCCTAAATTTACCTTTGCGTCTGTGGACTTCATTCCGTTAAGAATTTCATGTCGAGTTCTTTCTGCAACGAAGTCCGTTTCATATCTCTACGAATTCTTACACTCAGGAGTGTATATGAATTCACTGATTCCAGTTTTGACTTATAGATACTGTAGTCATAGAGCTGCTTTGCAATTTGTGTGCCGGCAGTTGTGGCCGAGCGGTTCTAGGCGCTTCAGTCTGGAACCGCGCGACCGCTACGGTCGCAGGTTCGAATCCTGCCTCGGGCATGGGTGTATGTGATGTCCTTAGGTTGGTTAGGTTTAAGTAGTTCTAAGTTCTAGGGCACTGATGACCTCAGATGTTAAGTCCCATAGTGCTCAGCGCCATTTGAACCACTTTTTTGCAAATTTGTGCTTAATTTTACTTTCCTAGACATTTTGAGTGAGTTCTTAAATTTGCTTCACTTATGCGCCCGAATATTTGATCAGGTATTTTTTCGGACAGTATTTCATTGCAGATAACTTCATCATCCTTGAAATGTGTCAGGCTACTATTGATATCGTCCGTCAGCTCATTAAGATACATCATGAGACCAGTGACCCCAACAGACCTCCATGGAGTACGCTTGAAGACACTTTTGCAATGACTCTCCACTAAAAGTAACAAATAAATCCTCAGTCCAGTCACAGATTTAAGTTGGTACCCAGTATAGGCGTACTTTCATTAACAGTCGTTGATGTGGTACTGAGGAAAATACTTTCAGGAACTAAATGTTACAAAGTCCGGTAAAATTCTAAAGTGAGCCTCTCTGTGCCCAGAGAGTTGTTTGGCACCCTTTCACTTCCTCTTCCTCTTCTGATAGTTCTTCCAGAATAGCCGCCGTATGTTGTTTGACAAACATCTGTTAATGCCTTTGGCTCAGGAGTCTGAACTGATGAAGCTGGGAATAACAGCTGTGGAATGCGGTGCTATGTTATGTTGTGAGAAGAGGCGACGACAATCCTCTGTTTTGATTGAGTATATCAGCGCTCTTCGTCGTTTACGTTGAAGAAGTGTCTCGAGGAACACAGGCGGGCGCTCACTTGCTATTCTGCCCTGGATCCTAGACAGGACTATCGCCCCCTTCCGGTGGTGTCCCGTGTGGGCGATGATCTGAGCCTTAGCACGGTGAGCGTTCCAGGGATGGCACCATAGTATCACAGTCCTACAGTATCTTGTAGTAGAAATGAAGCATATATTTGCACCAAGCTGCATGGTCTCGACCACAGTTTATCAACGTTCGTCTTCAGGCCGGTTTGGCGCAATCCAACTACCAGCGGATCTTCGTAGGATATGCACTGAGGCGGAATTTACAGGAACGCCAGCTATTCTCAATGGATTGGTGGCAGTCCGGGTAAGCCAGGAGAGCGACGTTTAACCTACAAGCACAGCGGCTTCTCCACACTCGTTGTCGACAGTGGTACGTGTAAAGCCGAGTAGTCCGAGAAGGCGAAAGGTATCCCGTGTCTCATTAGAGAGAATGCGTGAAACGTAATTCCAGTAAGTGTGACTAGAACAATGATTCGTGGCGTGTGTGAACGCTGGTCGACGGCCGTGAATATCTTCCCAAGTGTTCACCACCAGCATGTCCCCTATTAGCGTCCCGAGTTCCCGGCATGGATCATGTCGACGTAGTTGGGGTGACAGGGTAAAACTGAAATCACCCCTGAACATTAAATGGTCGTGGCGGCCTTGGTAGAGATGCGCGACTTCTTCCGCTGAAAAACGTGAACGCTGGCGACGTCTGTCCTTGCCAAGTCGTGGGTAGGTATTGATAAATATTATACTTAGCGCTGTGAGTGCCATTCCTCGAGCTCCAGGGAGATAGTGAATGTCGTCAGCCGCTATTCCTTCCCATAGAAGTATAAAGACACTGTACGTTTGAACGAGACCTGGGACGCACATGGGTCATAGCCGTACATGCTTGGGAAGTCGTCGACGTATACGTCTGGGAGAAAAGCTAATCGACGACAGCAGAGTTCAGCATCTCCTGAAGCAAGGATAACATAGTGCACGTAGTAAAGTGTCGACGTTAACAGTCACAACACGGTAAGTTTGCAATCTGGCCATTAGCACCATCGTAAGTGGTGTTGGTGCATTACGTCAGTATGTCTCACCGTGGTGACTTGACACTGGCGACGGACCAACACTGATGGAGTCACATCTGTCGCGTGGTGACGACTGACGAGTCTCCTTCGATATCGTCCGCACAGTCAGCATCAGATACCGTCGACTGCTGACGGGATGTCTTTGACGGGATATATGAGCTGCGGATCTTGGAGCTAATCGCCGCAGAGCACCAATCTATAGTGACGGCGCAGACTCTGCTGTCACTACAGGCTGTTAATCTGTAGCGGTTATCCCTGTGCGATTCTGCCTCACAGATGGGTCGGAAGGACTGAAACCGCCGTCAATGCGATCTACAGGGTATGCTGCTACTGCAGCCTCTGTATCGCCGTCATCACCATCAGAATTTCCACAGTCTTCTTCAGGCGTTCTCGGCAGGCAGCCTTCTGAGGGAGCGCGACGTTGTTGGCAACACTGTTCGTGGACGTGTGTTTCACCATCCGAACGGGGACGTATCTCTTCGACTGCTCTGTTCTCAGAAAGAAAGGCTGCAGTCGGCACCACCGGTGAGTCAATTCCATCTTCTCGTAGATACCTTCCTGCAAGGTCGGCCGTTCAGTGTCTTCCGAGGGGGGCGCCGTCGTAGTGGATGCGTCCAGTACTTTTGACTCCACCATTTTCGGCCTGTTGGGAGCTCCGTCTGATGAGTGTGGTTGACTTCGCATGGGATGGCCATCTGTGCTACCTCTGCTTAATTGAAGGGGAGAGTAGTGGGAGTCACAATTTCACCTGCTGGGGTTTGAGAAAGTCGCCGTTGTAGTAGACACGTCGACTTGACATATCCTTCTCGGCTACAACCGCAGCAAATACTTGGTCGTCCGTCGTATGTAAGAATCGCGCTACAGCAGCTGATGACAAGTGTAACACCTACAGCGCCTCTCGGTGTTGAAAAAACAAAAATAGCTTCCAAATTAGCTCTCATGTCATTAAAATATCACCGAGCGAGGTGGCGCAGTGGTTAGCCACACGACTCGCATTCGGGAGGACGACGGTTCAATCCCGCGTCCGGCCATCCTGATTTAGGTTTTCCGTGATTTCCCTAAATCGCTCCAGGCAAATGCCGGGATGGTTCCTTTCAAAGGACACGGCCGTCTTCCTTCCCCGTCCTTCCCTAATCCGATAAGACCCATGACCACTCTGTCTGGTCTCCTTCCCCAAACCAACCAACCTTAAAAATGTCAATTCACAAAATGAGCCAAGTCCCTCCACAGGTAGTAATCACGAAAAATAAACAAAAAACAAATAGAGGGAAATATCTAGTATAGAACGTAAAATAAAAGGAAAATTTAATTATAAATTTTAGAAACATGGTAAGGGAGAAAAACAGTAGAAAATAATAAAATATTAGTTATTCCAATACGTGAGAAAATCAATATTATTGTCACAGAACGTAGGTCTGGGACACCAAAGATAGTGTTTATTAAAGTATAAATAACCATACGTTGTAAATACGATACTCCAGTCTCTAGTCTGTTCTAGTTCGGAAGTTATTTAGGATGTACAGCTTTAGAGAACAACAATTGGGACTTTATTAAACGTGGATCAAGAATAGATTTTTAAAGAGATTGTTTTTGGGGATTGTCAATTCAAGACTTTAATTTGGACATTTATCAGATTAGATAAACGGGAAGGTGAATAGTAATCTCTTTGGCATTAATGTCAATTCATGTGAATATTTAAACGTTTTACTGAATTGAGAATTTTAGCCAGATTCGGACTTTGAATTGTGATAGTGGGAAACTTTAACTTGACGCGACTAGTGATCATAGCTAATGACAGTTTGCGGATATTAAATAGAAATAACTTATTTACCGAAAGTGACAGGCTATTATCTAACATCTCTTATGCTAGCGGGAATCCTACTTAGACATCTAATTAAAGAACTTCTTTGAATGAGATCGTATGAGTGAACCTATTTATTAATAATTCTTGTCAATAAAATGACGTTGTTAATTTAAAACATAATACAAGTCTCGAACATTAATTTAACTTAGATTAATAAACGTTAAGGTAACGTGATCTATGCCAAGAACAAACTAGCAATTCGTAACTAAAACAATTGAACGAAAGGTTAAAGTATCGTCATCTGTAAACATTGGTAGTAAAGCTACTAAAAATTTTGTTCTTTCGGAGTTGGGAAGACTAAACGTGTAGCGACCCACGTTTAACATTGGGTTTTAAAAGTAATCAAACTGATACTTAGCTGGGACAATATTAAATAAAAGTAAAACCTTTCAACGACAGTCAATGTATAAAAAATAAAATCAAACTTTCAACTACTATTAGACGAAAAAGCGAAAACAGAAAAAGGGCTACTACACGAGGTAGGATGGCACATATTTCGTCAACTAAATTTAATCTGTCGTACCCCGTTGACATCCGGGTATACTGTAAAAGTGGCCCATCTTTCGGCCACATTGCTAACCACTATGCCATAAGGCTGGAAAGTCGCAATGATGACGTTCAGTGGTACTTCGACCCGAGATCGAAAAGTTGCAGTGTACGGAAGCCGAGCCCCGCGTTATCGATAGATAATGCTCCAATATGGCCATTGGAGTGTTTTGAATTTAAGTTTGTTAGCTTTTTTTCGCACGATTCTGTTGCACATTTCTTCACTGACTATGTGTAGACGCCAAATACTCGTAGTAGAGTGGTGGGTACCGATTATCCCCTGTGGATTAATTTTAACATCGTCACATATAAAACTTTCAACTTCGAAAGCTCATGGCCGTCCATAGCAGGGTTGAAAATTGATCTTTACAGCGGTGTCTGTGCATGAGTGCGCCATGTTGTATCGGATGTGATGAACTCTGAACTAGCAGCGACGAAGTAGTAAACAACTACGCGTACACACGGCACTGCTGACGGGACGTTAAACAGCACGTCAGCACCGCTTCCCTACCGAAGGCTGTCTGACCTCGGCTACGGAAGTGAGTATCCCCTGTGTTGAAATTTCCATGCGTGAACAAAGCGGCTACGGTAAGACAGAAACATTCTCTCCTTTCATCCTTTTTTGGAGGAGGGAGGCTGGTGTCAGCGAGAAGAAGTTTCCATAAAGTTTTGACATGTGTGTAAAGTTTGTTGAAATACATTAAATGCTATCATTCTCAAATACTTGTTGAATTGTTTTTGTTGTGGTCTTCAGTCCAGAGACTGGTTTGATGCAGCTCTCCATGCTACCATATCCTGTGCAAGCTTCTTCATCTCCAGGTACCTACTGCAACCCACATCCTTCTGAATACGCTTATCGTATTCATCTCTTGGTCTCCTTCTACGATTTTTACCCTCCACACAGCCCTCCAATACTAAATTGGTGATCCCTTGATTCCTCAGAACATGTTCTACCAAACGATTCCTTCTTCTAGTTGTGCCACAGATTTCTGTTCTCCCCAATTCTTTGCAATACCTCCTCATTAGTTATGTGATCTACCCATTTAATCTTCAGCATTCTTCTGTAGCACCACATTTCTAAAGCTTCTATTCTCTTCTTCTAACAAACTATTTACTGTCCATGTTTCACTTCCATACATGGCTACACTCCACACAAATACTTTCAGAAACGACTTCCTGATACTTAAATCTATACTCGTTGTTAACAAATTTCTCTTCTTCAGAAACGCTTTCCTTCCCATTGCCTGTCTACATTTTATATCCTCTCTACTTCGACCCTCATCAGTTATTTTGCTCCCAAAATTGCAAAACTCCTTTACTACTTTAAGTGTCTCATTTCCTAATCTAATTCCCTCAGCATCACCTGACTTAATTCGACTACATTCCATTATCCTCGATTTGCTTTTGTTGATGTTCATCTTATAGCCTCCTTTCAAGACACTGTCCAGTCCGTTCAACTGCTCTTCCAGGTCCTTTGCTGTCTCTGACAGAATTACAATGTCATTGGCGAACCTCAAAGTTTTTATTTCTTCTCCGTGGATTTTAATTGCTACTCCGAATTTTTCTTTTGTTTCCTTTACTGCTTGCTCAATATACAGAATGAATAATATCGGAGATAGGCTACAACCCTGTCTCACACCCTTCCCAACCATTGTTTCTCTTTCGTGCCCCTCGACTCTAATAACTGCCATCTGGTTTCTGTACAAATTGTAAATAGCTTTTCGATCCCTGTATTTTACCCCTGCCACCTTTCTGAATATAGAATGGATAATTTGCGTGCCGTGAGTTGCGCTGCTCCACAACATATTTACAGTTTCTAACTATAATATTCGTCTTACTATGTTAAACATTTAACATAAGATTGTACCTCTTAATGAGCAGATTACGCCAGCATTTTAAATGTTTAATTTCGGTTAGTGATTACATGATATACTGAAAATAAAATTTTAGTTGCCCCTGGAAGCCCTTAGATGGCAACCCACAACTTTAATTGGGTAATATGAACCGGTTAGTATATATCTTTGTCACATTTTACTACTGCACAGTTTTAGTTGCCTAGCCTCTCCCCCTACCACTTATCCCGATACTTACCACACTTGACATTTGTATCTGTATGGCACAGAGTGTGATCAGTAAAATCCTAGGTGGCACTGAACAATTTTCCAGTTCTGCTATAACATTTAACATTTCACAACTCGTGCTAAATCTGGTACAATTTTAAGAATTTACTTACTTAAATAGATACTTATTAACGTTTTATTTTTCTCCAGCGATCTGAAAATGATCAAAACTATTTATCGTTTGTGAGAATTTGCACCTGGAGCTATCGCGATAGACAGGTTTTAAAAAATAAGTATATCTTCATTAATAAAATAAATATGTTCTTCATTAAAGTTAACTACATTCGCAGAAGAGCTTCTGTGAAGTTTGGAAGGTAGGAGACGAGGTATTAGCAGAACTGAAGCTGTGGGGACGGGTCGTGAGTCATGCTTGGATAGCTCAGATGGTAGAGCACTTGCCCGTGAAAGGCAAAGTCCCGAGTTCGAATCTCGGTCCGGCACACAGTTTTAATCTGCCAAGACGTTTCGTATCATTGCACGCTCTGCTGCAGAGTGAAAATATAATTCTGGAAGCAATATTACTCCCTAAAATAATCGGCTCTCTTCCAGTTCCAGAGGTTTCCCATTCACAAAGGTGAGGTTAATGGCCACCCCTGGTACATAGATAGGATCAGCTTCCAGTTTAAAGTACTGTCACTGAGATACATATAAGATGTTCAGACGACTCGTGGGAATGTAGCCGAATGACGTTTTCGGCAATCGCCGGTATCTTCTATACAACAAGAACTGCACTAGAACCCGATTTTCGGGTTAATAACCCATCACCAGTAGCATCTTACACAGAGGGAGAAACAACTGTATGTACATTGATTTCTACAAAATGACGACTTTACATATATTAGCAGTAATATAAGCCTACTTACATTATGTATTTCTTTAGCAATGACAAGCGTGTCAGTACGACAGGATTTGAAATATGTCCTACAACAGTATATGGGTTGTCATGTATGTTACTGCTGTCCGATCTTAGTCAGTGACAATTCTTGAATTCGTTTGACATAACTTGCGTACAGGGAGTACACATGAAATTGACAGCTGGAAGATTCTACATCACGTCTCTCTTGTTACTTCTTAGGTCATATTTATACATATCTGTGACATGCATTCGTATATGTAAATTACAGTTTTTCGGCGTTTGGTATATGAAGGTAGAATATACAAAAGGTATAAAATTCCAAAATAATCCAAAATGTCACGTCAAATTGGATAATTTTACATGCAGGCTCCAAACCAAAATTATCTGGCTAAAACACTGTTTAAATTTTATTACCGTATCAAGAATTGTCACTGTCTAAGGTTTGGCAGCAGTAACATACATGACTACCTGTGTGCTATGTTGTATGGCAGATTTTAGATCCTATCGTATTAACTAACACGCATGTAACTGCTTTAGAGAGACATAATGTAAGTAGACTTATATCACTGCTACTGTATGCATAGTTGTCATTTTGTAGAAATCAATGGACATACAGTTGTTTGTTTCTCTATATCAGATGAACGATGATGGGTCATTAACCTGAAAACCGGTTTCGGAGCACCAAGCATTCAAGAATTTTATTCAAAAGTATATTATGAACTTTATTCCTTAAGGATTATATCCACGCTTATAAACATTACATATTAAAAAATATGACCTTGCCATGAAATTACCTAATGAAATGGTAAATCGAGTGCTGAATCTGAGTCCTAGCTATGTTTAATCACGTCTCGACAGTCAAACTAACTGACCCGAACCAATAAAGAAAACATCGTACTAGGGTTGCCAACTATCCCGTATTTCCCGGGAAATCCCGTATATAGGCTACCTTTTTGACAAATCCCATGTCCCGTATTATTTCGAATTTATCCCGTATCATTCTATCTTTTGGAATAGCAGTTCAAGTAATGTATTTCGCCTGACATCTCACAATTGATACTAATTGTGTGCAGTATAAGTTGCCGCAGCTTACACTGAAGCAGTACTAAAACAAATAGTGATCTATAAAGGCGGCATAACTTGCAGTACAAACGCGGGTGAAAAAACGCTCATGAGCCCGATACGTAGCACGTGGTCAAGTGGCTAGCGTTGCTGCCTCTGGAGCACAGTATCCTGGGTTCAGTTTCCGGTCGGGTTGGGGATTTTCTCCGCCCGGAGACCGGGTGTTTGTGCTGTCCTCCTCATTTCATCATCATAATAATGAAATAAACTTAACGCGGAACTATTAACTTGGCACGCGGACTCCTTAGTTTCTGATCGGTAGCTGTCGGGAGATTTCATGTCGTAACGGTTTACGGGTGTTCATTGCCAACTATACAGCGTACTATTGGTCGGTGTTGACTGTATTGTTGTCTGCATTGTCGTCAACTTTGCCACTTATATCCACTTCTAATTTCGCTTTTATTTTGATAACCGATACGTACTTTTCGAAAGCTTTCTTCCTTATTTAACTCGTCATACTAATAGTGATATAAATTTCAATACCACCAAGGCACTAAGCATTTAACTGGTTACTTCAGTTGTGCACATAGCTGCTTTCGTGGAAGCTCAAAACACATTAGTAGACGACGTGACGTTGTTGTGGTGAGATCCGGAATTTGTGATTTCTTTACTTGAGATGAGTAGTGATGAAGGCAGGGTGAAATCACCCACAAGGAAGAGAATTAAAACCGTGTGTGTTTACTGTTCATGTTGGGAAGAAATGTATTCCTGGATTCATTCTGTGAAAGCTAAATGTTTCAAAGGCTTCTGCTGCAACTGCAAACGGGAACTTAGTGTGGCACATGGAGGCAATACCAGCTGTTCTCAGCATGCAAAAACTGCAGGTAAGCAATAAGTCAATATTGTAGTACAATTGTATTACTTTGTTTAGTGCAACTTAAAATGACGCAAATATGAGTTTAATGTAATAGTAAATATCTTTAATGTCATTAGCCCTTGCGAAAAAGGACAAAGACATAAAGGAGTCTTCCAAGATTTCCAGCTTCTTTTCTGCTAGTGATAGCTCCACCGCAAGTGGATTAACAGAGCTGTTGCAGCAGAACTGACATTTGTGTATTACACAGTGAAACATAACCTCAGTTATAATAACTAGAATCGAAATGTCAAAATCGCGAAGAATGTATTCAGTGATTCTAGTGTTACAAAAAAATGTATTGTGGGTGCATTAAAGCTGAAGAAATAGTGAAATTGAAAGAAGTTTTAGCTCCAAAACATGTTTCAGATTTTTTTACAATTTTAAACGATCCCAATAAGACGAGTAAATTTTTCTCTGTAGGAACTGATTCTTCTAACCATAAAAATAGGGATATGTTTCCGACTGTTTTGAAATATTTTGATCCCGAAATTGAAATTCACAATAAACTTCTGGATTCTATAGAAGAGAGCAATGAAACAGCAAAAGTCTATTCACAATTTGTTAAAATGTTCGTTGGAGTCCCAGGAACTTGATATGAGCAACTGTAGTGCTTTTTCTGCTGATAATACCAACGTTAATTTTTGAAGGCACAATTCAATTTTACACTGTTAAATGATGATAAACAAATATTAAAGGCAAACAGTTCGAACCATACATTGCAAAATGCGATGACACATGCTTGTGATACCATAGATATTAATCTTGAAAATTTGGTCCTAAAATTATATGGTCACTTCTCCATTTCTGCAAAGAGGAGGGAAGTTCTAAAATTCGTTTTTGGATTTATAGATGTAGAATGGAGTGAAATTCTCCGGCATGTTTCTACTAGATGGCTTTCTTTCACACAAGGAGTTGATAGAATCATTACGAATTTGGAACCCATTAAAAGTTATATGAAAAGTACTGATGATTGTCCCAAAGCACTAAAGACATTTTTAAATGTTTTAAATGATTCTGACGACACTGAAAAAAGTTACTTCAGAGGTTTTTAAATGATTCTGAAGACACTGAAACAAGTTAATTTCAGAGACTGATTTAACTTTTTTCCCATGTTGATCTAAGTTTCCAGGACGCTCTGATGTTACTGTAATGGAAACTTGTGAGGCAGTCAAGACTCTGATTAGTAAAACTGAGCAAAGAATGAGTGTCAGGTATTTTGGTAGTGGCACATATAAAGTTTTAATAAGTCAACTTGTTAAATAACCAGAAACGCATACAAGCTAATCTTATGGGATTTTATGTGTCATTGAAAACATATTTGATCAAGAATTTCAAATTTGAAGGTCAACTACCAATGTCATTTGAGTCTTGGATACCCCTCTGTCTAACTTCTGAGCTAAAATTTAAGCATCTTCAAGGAATAATGGAGTCAGTGCAGACAGATGATGTAGAAGAAGATTGTTTGTATGAGGAATTTTGTAATGTAAAGAATATTTTGAAATGAAGCATATCTGTGGGAGGCAATGCAAACAGGTGGGTTAATGTCTTCTATACTTTGAGAGATAAAAATATTCAGATTCCCAATCTGCTGGTTCAGATGCTGGTCAGAAAGAATCTTTTCTGTAATGAAACATAAATGGACAGAGGTGAGCAACAAATGTACCACCAAGCTTGTAAAAGCAGAACTCCAAGTAGCAGTGAATTTTAATTTTAATTGTAGAGAATTCTTTATGTATGAAAAATCGAATGAATCTTTGCAAAATGAAGCGAAGGCTGTAAATAAATACAAGCAATATTGTAAAATAAAACATGTATGCACTTTTTAAATATATTTCTTTGTAGAAAACACTATTTGAATTTTTTATTTGTAGGGTTCCTCCTTGATACCTTCTTTTCCTGTAAAAAGTTGGTAACCCTACATCATACTAAATATTTGCATTTCTCAAACTCATTATAAATTACGTGTGAGTAAGCAATACAGCAACACTGTTACCAGAATATCTACACATGTCTTAATTCATTCTTTAGAAAACCATATTTCAAAAAGGCATCCCTGGCAACGACAATCATGCTGACAACCAGAAGATCATATTGCTTGTAGTCAGAAACTCTGTCGCATACCATGTCAGCTATAACACCCCACCCGTCACTTATCTGGTTTTGGCGTGTGTTCACCCCAGGTAATTGTCTATCAGATAAACAGAGAGTGCAAAACTGCCGCAATGTCAGATAACGCAAAGAAAGTAATAAGGCCATGTGACTCCTGATTGAACTGCAGTGGCAGTGTTGACATTAAATGATTCAGAATTGATAACTTTTATTTAAAAAGGAGTGCAAATTGATGTAATATTCAGCTTTTGAACACCAGATGCAAATGTTGAACATAAAATTAATTAAGAAAGTGACTTGGGGTTTCAACTACTTGATAGAAAACAGATACAGTCGATTAGCACAAATTTATTTTAACTCACGACCTTCAATCATCATATTACATGACTCTCCCATCAGGCAGTGGTAATAAATTGCGTTTACGTGGAGATAAATCAAAATTAATTCCTATAGACTGAACCAGGCGTTATGCAAAGTGCGAGAAGAATTCCGCAATACATGGCTCATGAAACCCTCATGGAAACTTTGCCTACGTGATCCAACAAATTAATCAGTGGCCTAATTCTACCCAGAGTGGGTGAAATATCACCGAATTCAGCATGGCGGGGCGTCGTCGTTGTGAGGACATCGGCTGGCCTCATGGTGCTGCAAGGCTGTGCTCATCTGTTCACCCCTAGCTATCTTGCTCAGTACATAGCTGAACCAAAACTTTCTATCTCCAAGCTCAATCGTTCCATTTGCTAAGTCCTAAACTGCAGAGATGCTCACTCTTTCTCAGGCAAGCCGAGTAAAGAATGCCACGTCTGAACTCTAGGCAAGCTGCGAATGGAAGACCTCTATGAAGACTTCCCCCAGTCCGCTCTCCGCCTCGGTTTCCCCTCCAGCAAAATCACTTACACCAATTGCAACGCAAGTCGCCCCAACGCATGCTCTGCGAAGCGAACAAATTCCCACAAAATTTCCCTTCCTCTCAACTTCTGCTATTTAGCTCCTCCCAGGCCACCCATCAAGGTTAGCGTCTGCACAAAACGCCAATTTTTCCGGAATTCTGACTCCCAGGAGAGTACTTCAAATTCCTTGGTCCTACGTTCCCATTGAAGGCCGGCATATTTCATTCTATCGCTCTTCACCTGATTTACTTCAGACTCTGTGGACCGTGAATTCGGTGTGAAGTTTGCTATAGTCACGAACATGCATATTTTGGCTTCTGTTGATCGCTCCACCATAGCTTTGCACAGCTTTATCGCATGTTTCACTGAAAATGGAACAACGGACATTTATGAACAGGAGTACAAGTGCTCCGTCTGCTTCCCGGTACACCAGCATGGGGTCAACCTCCCTCTCACTGTCACTCATCTCAAGGCAGCTGGAGGCCGCACCCAGTTACCGCTTTCTCAGAGCTTGAGCCGCCCTAACCTGCCTATTGTCGCTTTCCTTCGCTACTCCGCAGCCGGCCACTGTCAACTCTGAATACTTCCCTGGGATAAACTAGCCTCCAGTAAATCGATACATTTCCACCAAGTTTTCATGTCGTGTGATTTACTTTAAAACCATCACCCGATATTAATTATTCCAATACGTCCATACTATACCCTATACAGGATGCATTGTGCCTTGTCAGTTATTTTTGTTCAGCCCTACTGTTCGCCCAACGTGAGTTAGGTGATCTTTAATGACTTCATGTAATGGGCATAGTTCTTGCCATCTTACACAGATACTGAATATTTATGTTTGAAAAAATATCCAGTATACTGATATGAAATATAAAACATCGAATACAAAGACAGCTCGCATCACTTTCATTGAATACCATAAATAAGCTGGAAACCTTAAATCTCACTGCTCAAACAACAGAGGGATAGAGTTAATATGCTACCTCACCATTGGTAATTAATAGCCACTATCAATAACTTCTGGCGTTTGTTGTATTTGGTTCTGTGATGGCATTAGTGTTTATGGTGTGTGTGTTGTCTTCCACCAACCGCCCTGCGTACCTTGATCTAAAATTTCCTTTCCAGCTATTGTTACATTTTTACCTTGAAAACGACAGGGTGTGCTCTTGTCGAAATATTGTCTGTTGCATGCATATTGTCATGAATCACAAAAGGAAAGCATCCCCACATTAAGCACGCCAATTGAGACTTATGGCATGCAAACAAAAACAAAATTATCACAATTTAGAATCAAATTCGTAATAAAAGATAAATTTAGCAAAAATACCTACTGAAGAACGAAAAAGCGTCTAGAGGTATATCGTAACATCTCGTTATGATTTGACATTTTGTCTCGAAATTCTGTTTATTTCTTTTTTACGAAATGGCTGCTACAGCAGATGATAAATTCACTGTTAGTTCTCGAATACACGCGGACTGTGTAGTTCTTCTGTCCAAAGAGTGCGTTTTCACGCCCTTGTTCAACAAACTACGGAATGTCTGCAACAACAAGCAGGCGCGGGGCTCTTTGGGCGCCGTGGCTGGCGGTGGCTCCATCAAAGCGTGCCGGCGCTACGCTCTTGTTTTGACACATGTTGCCTCCTGGATGGCCGTAAATATTGAGCTTGCTATCGCCGCTCCACTACCAGCGTAAACGGTCAGACGGTGACCTTCTCACTCGCCACCCTTCTGTAATTTTTAGACGCCGGCGCTTCTGCTTTGTCTAATAACCGTATCGCTATACACAAGCAGATTTTTTTGGAAGCTCTTTTCTCCCTGTAGTCATTGTGGTCTGATGAAAGCACAGCCCACAGAAACTGCACTAGGCTTTTGATCTCCACAAGGATATTCGATAGCGTGTGCGGGAACAAATTTCACTCTTCCACGAACAGGAGACTGAAAATAACATACTCGGTAATCATACAACACCGGCTTTGGCTAAGAAGGAGAGGCGGGATCCCATGACCTAACGTTCCTGGCGGATTTCGGAGCATTAGTCGCGACCACAGGAATGTATTTACAGTGAAAGAATTTCAGTCACTACGCTTCCGTTTTCGAAAAAAATCGTGGCCAAATGTCGCGAGGCGGGCTGTATCCTTTTCGGTAGAAAGTTTTAAATTCCTTTCCATATTAAAAAAAATTTAATACACACAGAAGGAGAGGAGAAAACGAATTGACACTTGACGGATTCAGAGGGTATGTGATGTTCGAGCAGTGACTACAAAGAACTAGGCAGTACGACCCAAAACACTACCGCAATCAAAAATAGTTCAAATGGCTCTGGGACTTAACATCTGAGATCATCAGTCCCCTAGAACTTAGAACTACCTAAACATAACTAACCTAAGGATATCACACACATCCATGCCCGAGGCAGGATTCGAACCTGCGACCATAGCCGTCGCGTGGTTCCAGACTGAAGCGCCTAGAACCGCTCGGCCACACCGGACGGCACTACCGCAATCCCATCTGTAAACACTGGTATATGGAAGTTCACGTTTTCATATTTGTTTACAACAGTTACAGTTGCAGCTGACAAGATGTATGCCAAGAAACACGGCAACAGAAAGAAGTAAAAAATATGGCCGAAACAGCGGCAACAATCATAAAACCATGCCGTGACGTATAGTACACAATGTCTTACGAAGATATTCAGAAAAAACAATATTTTAAACCAGACAGCACATATCTGTAATAATGTTTTACAATGTTTTATAGCTACACTATTTATGCATGTTTTACAAGCAGAGAACCCACTGGTGAATCGATATTTATCGCTGAAACTAGTTTGGGAATAATTAAGTAAGAAACAAAAGTGTTTTGCATCAACACGGACCCGCAGTTCCCATGTTGTTGTTTTGTATGCAAACATGGAGCAATGGAAGAGAGACAAGATAAAATTATAGTACGACCTCTTTTATCAGTACGACATTGCACCCACTATGGTCTGGAAGCATGCACTGTTTTCAGAATGAGATTTTCACTCTGCAGCGGAGTGTGCGCCGATATGAAACTTCCTGGCAGGTTAAAACTGTGTGCCCGACCGAGACTCGAACTCGGGACCGAGTTCGAGTATCGGTCCGGCACATACTTTTAATCTTCCAGGAAGTTTCGTGCACTGTTTTGATTGGGAATAGTTCATAAAGCCCCACAACCGTTATAAGTGGTCCTTGATATCCTCAATACTCGCACTATAACGAAGTTGACGTCCGAGCTGGTTTCACACACATTCTATTGGGGATAGACGTATAGATTTTGCCAGCCATGGGGGTACCTCAACACCGTGCAGGGAGTTCATAGAGATACCGCCATGGGTAGACGAGCATTGTCCTATTGAAAAATGATACCATGATAGAGACACATGACAATTCAGATGCTTCCTTTGCCAGGATACAGATTAGCTAGATGTTTTTCAAGGGGTTCCGTGCAGGGTACTCCATTTGAGTCCATTGAGTCCATAGTCCATTGAGTCCATAGTGCATTTGAGTCCGTAGACATATCGCGGCACTGCACTGAACAGAATTTGAATGTTGTGCTGGGGCAGCTGAATTTAGTGAAACTAAACTTCTAATTGTTAGTGTTTATAGGTCCCCTAACTCTGAATTCGGAGCATTTCTGCTCAAGCTAGAGAGGGTTTTGGATTCCCTTTATAGGAAGTACCAGACATTAGTTATATGTGGTGACTTCAATATAAATTTTGTATATGATTGTGCAAGGAAAAGGATGTCGGTAGATCTCCTAAATGCATATGATTTGACGCAGACGGTATGTTTTTCCATCTAGAGTGCAGGGGGAACAGTAGCACAGCCATAGACAATATTTTTATACATTCTTCATTACTAGATGGGCATTCTGTTAGTAAAAGGGTGAATGGCCTTTAAGACCATGATGCACACATTTTAACACTAAAAGTCTTTTGT
Organism: Schistocerca gregaria; assembly: GCF_023897955.1. Classification (NCBI taxonomy): domain Eukaryota; kingdom Metazoa; phylum Arthropoda; class Insecta; order Orthoptera; family Acrididae; genus Schistocerca; species Schistocerca gregaria. The sequence continues at coordinate 104,637,840 of NC_064921.1, read as the reverse complement.
ACTCAAACAAATGCCACATACAAGTACAAACCATGTAAGAAAGTTAATCCAACAGCAATAAAGAGTTTTTTAAACCTTGTCAAGGAATAAGAGTAGTAGGATGTTTATAGTGCCGATAACATAGATGCCAAACATAATATTTTCCTTAACACATTTCTCATGCTCTTTGAGAGTTGATTTTAATTAGAACGTTCTAAACTGGGTACTAGCAGTAAAAGGGAACCTGGGTCGCTGATGGTAGAACAAAGTGGGAATTGTGTCAAAATGTTAGAAGTAGTCACAATCAAGCTACAGTAGCCCTTTACAAACAGTATTGTAAGGTGTTTAAAAATGTTATTAGGAAGGCAAAGAGTATGTGGTATGCAAATGGAATAGCGAATTCATAGGATAAAGTTAAAACCGTATGGTCAGATGTGAAGGAAGTGTCTGATCAGCAGCGCAAGGTTGACAATATGAAGTCAGTCCGTAGTGATAAATCAGAGATATGTACAGTATTTAACAATGATTTACTGAGCATTGCTGGTGAATTAAATAAAAAATTAGTTCTACAGGGAATCATATAACTTTCTTGGCAAATGCCTTTCTGGGATTGATGTCTGAAATACTCCTCTGTGAGGAGAGATTGAGTTAATAATTAAATCACTGAAGACTAAGTAAGGACTCTCATGGATATGATGGAGTACCAAGCAGAATATTAAACTAATGTGTTCCACATGTTAGCCCTGTATTTAGCCATATTTGTAATTTTCCCCTTAGGAATGGGCAGTTTCCTGAACGATTAAAGTACTCAGTAGTAAAACCGCTTTATGGAATGGGTAAGGGCATAATGTAGACAATTTTAAACCTATTTCTATGCCATTAGTGTTTGCTGAAGTTTTTGGAATGGCTGTGTATGTGAGGATAGGTGATCATTTCATATCACATGGTTTTCTATCAAATGTTTCGTTCGGCCTTAGAAGTCGTTTAACAACTGAAAGTGCTATATTCTCTTTTCTCTGTCGGGTACTGGATGGGTTAAACAAAAGGTTTTGAATGCTAGGCATTTTTTTAAGTTTAACTATGGCGTTTGATTGTGTTGATCACAAAATATTGCTCCAGAAGTTGGATCATTACAGAATATGGGGAGTAGCTCACAATTGGTTCACTTCTTACTTTAGCAAGAGACAGCAAAAGGACATCATTCAAAGTGTTGAGAATGGCTGTGAAGTGGGGTCTGAGTGGGTTACATTCAAATGAGGGATGCCCCAGGGATCAGTGTTGGGGCCACTCCTGTTCCTTATTTATATAAATGATATGCCCTCTAGTATTATAGGTAACTCTAAAATATTTCTGTTTGCTGATGACATTAGCTTCGAAGTAAAGGATGTTGTGTGCAACATTGGCTCTGCTTCAAATAGTGCAACAAAACCTGACGTTTTAACTTCACAGAATGGACATATGATTAGTAAAACCGAACAGTTCAAATTTCTAGGTATTCAGATAGACAGTAAACTGTCCTGGAAAGACCATGTTCAAGATGTTCATCAAAAACTTAATGCTGTCATTTTTACTATTAGAACGATATCTGAAGTGAGTGATCGTTCGACACGAAATTTAATCTACTTTGCTTATTTTCATTCGTTTAGGTCGTATGGTATTAATTTCTGGGGTAACTCTTCCCATTCTAAAAGGATTTTTTTGGCTCACTACGGGCGGTTCGGCCAATAAGTAGTGTAAGTTCTTGATTCTCTTGTCGACCCCTGTCTGGGTATTTTGACATTGGCCTCTCAGTACACAGAGTGGTCCATTGATCGTGACCGGGCCAAATATCTCACGTAATAAGCGTCAAACGAAAAAGCTACAAAGAACGAAACTTGTCTAGCTTGAAGGGGAAAACAAGATGACGCTATGGTTGGCTAGCTAGATGGCGCTGCCATAGGTCAAACGGATATCAACTGCGTTTTTTTTTTAACAGCAACCCTCATTTATATAACATATTCGTGTAGTACGTAAAGAAATGTAAATGTTTCAGACGGACCACTTTTTTCGCTTTGTGGTAGATGGCGCTGTAATAGTCACAAACATACCGCTCACAATTTTAGACGAACAATTGGTAACAGGTAAATTTTTAAAATTAAAATACATAACGTAGGTACGTTCGAACGTTTTATTTCGATTTTTCCAATGTGATACATGTACCTTTGTGAACTTATAATTTCTGAGAACGCATGCTGTTATAGCGTGATTATGTGTAAATATCACATTAATGCAATAAATGCTCAAAGTTATGTCCGTTAATCTCAGTGCATTTGGCAATACGTGTAACTACATTCCTCTCAGCAGCGCGTAGTTCGTTTTCCGTAATGTTCGCACATGCATTGACAATGCGCTGACGCATGTTGTCAGGCGTTTTCGGTGGATCACGATAGCAAAAATCCTTCAATTTTCCCCACAGAAAGGAAATCGGGGGACGTCAGATCTGGTGAACGTGCGGGTCATGGTATGGTGCTTCGACAACCAATCCACCTGTCATGAAATATGCTATTCAGTACCGCTTCAACCACACATGCGCCAGACATCCATCACGTTGGAAGTACATAGCCATTCTGTCATGCAGTCAAACATCGGTAGAGCGTTACGTAGGAAATCAGCATACAATGCACCATTTAGATTGCCATCGATAAAATGCGGGCCAATTATCCTTCCTCCCATAATGCCGCACCATACATTAACCCGCAAAGGTCGCTGATGTTCCACTTGTCGCAGCCATCGTGGATATCCGTTGCCCAATAGTGCATATTATGCCGGTTTACTATACCGCTGTTGGTGAATGACGCTTCGTCGCTAAATAGAACGCGTGCAAAAAATCAGTCATCGTCGCGTAATTTCTCTTGTGCCCAGTGGCAGAAATGTACGCGACGTTCGAAGTCGTCTCCATGCAATTCCTGGTGCATAGAAATATGGTACGGGTGCAATCGATGTTGATGTAGCATTCTCAACACCGACGTTTTTGAGATTCTCGATTCCCGCGCAATTTGTCTACTACTGATGTGCGGATTAGCCGTGACAGCAGCTAAAACACCTACTTGGGCATCATCATTTGTTGTTGTTGACGTTGACGTTGACGTTTCACATGTGGCTGAACACTTTCTGCTTCCTTAAATAACGTAACTATCCGGCGAACTGTCCGAACACTTGGATAATGTCGTCCAGGATACCGAGCAGCGTACATAGTACACGCCCGTCGGGCATTTTGATCACAATAGCCACACATCAACACGATATCGACCTTTTCCGCAATTGCTAAACGGTCCATTTTAACATGGGTAATGTATCACGAAGCAAATACCGTCCGCACTGGCGGAATGTTACGCTATACCACGTACTTATTCGTTTGTGACTATTACAGCGCCATCTATCACAAAGCGAAAAACATTCTGATTTCTTTATGTACTACACGAATATGTAATAAAAATGAGAGCTCCTTCTTAAAAAAACGCAGTTGATACCCGTTTGATCTATATCAGCGGCATCTAGCGGGCCAACCATAGCGCCATCTGATTTCCCCCTTCAAGCTAGACGAGTTTCGTTCTTTGTAGTTTTTTCGTTGGTGCTTATTTCGTGAGATATTCGGCCCAGTCACTATCAATGGACCACCCTGTATATATTCCTTACTGTCATTTCTTGATAACAATATTAGTTTATTCCCAAGAATAAGCAGCTTTCACTCAATTAATATCCGGCAGGAATCAAATCTGCATTTGGATCGGATTTCCTTAGCTATTGTGCAGAAGGGTGTGCAGTATACTGCTGCATACATTTTCAATAAGTTTCCTCATGGGTCACGCCTTCTATTCTGTCGAGGAGTTCCTTGAAAAATTAAGTTGATTCTTGTTATATTGTTGATTGCGTTTACTTAAACTTATGGCTTGACCTTTTTCGGGTTCATAGACATTTTATTTTTATCTGTTATTATTTTTATGTTGTAATTTCATGTACTGACACGTTCCTTGACCCGTATCTCTTCAATTGCGTCCTACGGAATCTGACACGTAAATAAAATAAAAATGAAAAGGAAGGTAACACATGAGGACACAGTATGCCTCTGATGTACTGTGGCAGAGAGCCCTCTACCGCACCCAGCCGCGATTTGAAGTCATTGTCGATGGCCCGGTAAACCACCTTTGTGCCTCTCCAAACCCCCTAGATTGTTGCCATAATACCCAACGATGTTCATCGGGGGTAATTCTGAACCGCATTTCATAACTGAGCACAATTTGATGCCATTCATCACGGTCTTCAAGCAATAGTGCAGGATGCAGGGAGCCCATTATTCGTCCTTCTATGGCAGGCGCATATGTGAATGGATTACGAAGTACTCGGTACACAGTATGGTGGTCCTCCCTTCCGGTGGTCATACGTGATCGACCCAAACCTTGACGACGAGTACGCCTACCCTGAAGTCTAATACAGACCACTCTCACCTCCGAATGACCCAAAAATCTAGATTTTGCACGATTGCCTGCCTAATTGAGGCTAAAAACGAGGCCCCGTTCTGAGTGCGTCAGATGCTGATAACACTGTATCACAAGAGCAGGTTGGGTCTCCGTATCCTTCGCAGTGAACAGCTGATGCTGTTCTCGTCCGTTATATATTCTAAAACTCCTGGTAAAAACAATAAACAAGAACAACACCAAAGCACTCCGATGGCCGTTCTACCTGTCTCAGAGAACTGTGACCATAATCATTTAAATACTCACCAATGTTGTACATGTACGACGTTACACTGACATCTGACCATTTGTTCTGGGTGTTTCACTTTATTTGTCAGGCACTGTAGATAGTTTTGCTAAAGTGCACTAACAATATTTGTGTACTCCTGATCATAATACGTTATCGTTCATTGTAGCTATCGTATGACAGTATGAGGTAGCCAATGACAATTGCTCAATGTTCAATATATGTCACGGTTTCTGATAAAATGGGCCAATCTAAATTTATGGTCATATATGACCGTTATTTCGCAATATGCCTCCACTCCGGAAGTGGTGGTTTAGGTGGAACCTGAGAGCACAGCTTAAATTGTTGCGAGTGGAACAAAATATCAGTTAACTTTATTTATGAAACGTAGGAAATTACGCATGATCAGTATGACTAACTACCTACATTCAAGCCATGATTCGCTGTGTTCATTTCCTGTCATTTCTCACGCGAACTGCTGCAACAGCGACACACAGTGCAAAAGCCGTGGACACCATAAGTAGAGTTTTACTGGTGTATTTTAATGTTTCCAAGAAACTGAATGAAATAATGATTTTGATCCGTTCGATATTTGGGTTGTAGAAGATGTCTTGAAGAACAAATCGAGGATACGCGAACCAGTGTCCGCAAATGTCATCCAACGACGCCACAGATCGTCGAAGTTCTAGACGCTAGCGCCTGCAACTAGGCTACCCTTCAGGCAGCAAAAATGACTTTTGTACACTGACGGATGGTAGGCGGAAAGTCTCTCTCTGCCCTCATAGAATGATTTCAAGCAACAAAAGTGTGATGATAACCTTCCAACAACAAGCTTGCTCTTCTACCAAATCCTGTCGAATTTTGTCTCATGTCTAGCAATAAGAAACGATGTTTTCTTTTCTTAAAGGACGGATGTTCGGCTAATCTTTCGTACATGCTGTGGTAGTAAGATACCTTGAAATGAAACGCCCTGACTTCTAATTTAATTATCAACAGCAGCACAACGCCAACGCGAAATCCACGACGACTGTATGAAAACAAAACGTTATTTTTATAAATTTATTTGTTTCCCTCACGGCAGCCATGATAGGTTCTTTGCGGTTTCACGCGTTTCTCCTGTGGTTTTGCAGAGTTTGTACGTCATTAAAAGAAGGTGTAAGTACGGTCTTTAGGTTTTTATTTTGCTAATGCCACGTAGTGCTCTGTATGAAAATCGCTGACTGCGCTGTGTGCAATCTGTGGCTGGTTGGACTTATTGTTGGAATATTCTCTTGTGTAGTAGTGGGCTGTTGGAGGTGAACAGCGCGTAGCGTTGCGCAGTTGGAGGTGAGCCGCCAGCAGTAGTGGGAGAGAGATGGCAGAGTTTTGAGCGAACGATCTGGACGTGTGTCCGTCAGAAAAAAGAAATTTTGTTTAATTGGATAACTTTTGAACGCTATTGAGGTAAATACATTGTTTGTTTTCTGACAAAATCTTTCTTGATAACTATGCTTATCAGTAGTTAGTGCCTTCAGTAGTTTGAATCTTTTATTTAGCTGGCAGTATTGGCGCTCGCTGTATTGCAGTAGTTAGAGTAACGAAGATTTTTGTGAGGTAAGTGATTCATGAAGAGTATAGGTTATTGTTAGTCAATGCCATTCTTTTGTAGTGATTATTGAAAGACAGATAGCGTTGCGCTAAAAATATTGTGTGTCAGTTTAGTGATGATCAGAATAAGTAAAGAGAGAAATATCTGAGTACGTTAAGTTTTGCTCAGTTGTTTGAAAATCAAATAATATGAGTTTCCCAACACTGTCATTCTTAATTTTTCAAAGCGGACGTTACAAAGGAGTTTCCTACATTAGTTTATTACAGCAAATGTTAATATTGATTACAAGTGGGACACGATTAGCCTGCCGAATTTTAACAGTATATATTCACAAACACTTATTTCAGTAGTCAAGTCTCTCAATAAGAAGTCCAGTCGGAAAAAGGAAAGAATGACGGAGCTTTACCACCACTACGAGAAAATTACGTTAGTGGTTGCAAAGAAATGGGAGGGTTAATGTGCAGCCACTACTGAAGATAGATACAGCGGGAAATAATTCGCTACAGTGAAGGAAAAATAGCAAATGAAGATCTCTTCCGTGTGTTAGGTATATCACAGGAGCATTCATCACACTATCTATAGCTTACTACAGAGCACATGATGGTCCATCAGCTACGTATAATTACTGTTCTATTAGGCAATACTACAGCTAAGCACTCTCCACTTGGTTGTAGGGTCAGGATCAAAGCAGCAAGATTAGGTCTCATAAAAATTTGCGGTTCTAAAAATATTCACTTCAGTCGCGAAATACTGATCGCATATAAGACTCGCTGAATGCGAAATAAATGCACGAAAAGTGGATGAACATACTTAACAAGGTTATCGGGTGTCTCTACCAGCATGAGACCTAACTAACGCACAAAAACTCTCGTGCTGATTCTAACACAACTCAACATTCAAGGCATTTCAAGCGCATATCGATAAAAAATTGAGGAAAGAATAGACAGACGAACAAAAAACACTGGTGCTTTCAAGTTTAATGAATTTCTGACTTAATAAACGGAATGCGATGGTTACCCGTGAAGGGCAGGAACACCACTCCACTATCGAAGTCTTCCTCTCTCGCTTGTTCGAAGTGGAGAAGCCACTTTGTGGGAGAAGAAAGTTGCGCTCGCCATTCTGGCCAATGAGACTGCGTGAACTACATGCTGTCGTGACGGGTAGCCCGAATGCAGCAGGATGGCTTGTGAATCGGCAAAATTTAGGCAAGGAGGCTCTTTGGGTCACCAAACATGCAGAAGAGGCACGGTTTCAAAGGTTGGTATTGCTATGTGTGAGAACAAGTAAGAAGGGCTTCTTTGACCTCCACAAGGCATTCAGATGAATCAGTCATGCTTTCAAGCTAAACTGTCTTGGCGCTAGAAGGACTCCATTATGGCTACTTGAAAAAGACTGCAGTTTCTTAAGAAAATAAAATAGAAATACCATACTTGTATCCTCTTTCACGTATCATCGTGGTTTTAGGTTTTGAAAAGTAGCGACTAATACGGAATGACATTACCCTATCAAAAAATGATAAAGATACAATCGCTAGATTAAATATAATGAAAATATGAAAGGAGTGCGAAATAGCACACGTCTTTCAACCTTCCACAAACTATCGAAGTTTGTAGCAATATTTCTGTGCTGCCCTGTACATTTTGGTATGTTCTTTTCGTCCGTCCTCGCGCAAAGTCTCAGTAGCGGCCGCAGCCAGAACCATGCGAATTTTCCGATGCGCGATACAAATTACGAGACGTATTGCTCCTCACATTACCTTATAAATGTTTATTGACGGATTCCGATTAATCCACCGCACTGCTACAGTATCAAATCAGTCTAAACAATGGTCGCTATCTTCGCTTTCATCCGAGAGACAGGGGTAAACTGCTCAATATTCCAAAAGCCCTCCAGAAAACTACACCGAAAGCCAACCTCTGAAGTGTAATATGTACGCTTCTAACAGTTTATGTACCACCTCCAGGTGACTCCTGGCAACTCCAGCCGAAAATATCCACAAAAAAAGGAATACAATCTCAGGTCAGTAGAAAAAGTCGCAAAAAACTCAACGTTAAAATTTCCATGGAATCAATCAGTTTTCTTGTAAATAATTCGTCTCATTAAGTTGTAATCATGGATTATGAAACTTAAGTACTTCTAGCATTCATGACTGTCAGCACCTGTCTTCTTTATAATTGTAATCATTATATTCTTCCTTGAGTTTGAGAGTATTTTGTCTGTCACATATATCTTGCGCAGCAGGTAGAATAATTTTGTTATTGACTGCTGTCTCAACCATCTCAATAACGTGATGGTGAACACTATACGTCACTGATGTGATGGTAAAGAGTAGTCTTGGATGTTGGTGGATCAACAGAATTTATGATTCGATAAGAGAGATATCGGCAGTATGTCTTAAAATAAAAACTGGACTCTCTGTAGTATCTAATAAAATGGCAGAAGTGGTTGTAAAACACAGCAGGTGCACCTTTGTCTGCAGATAAATCGTAACTTATTATATAATTTGAGATTGCAAAAATTCTACTTCTTTGTTTCATCGATAGCTTCTCGAGACCTTCTCGGTTGTTTGTTGTCATTGTCGAAGCTATCCCTAGTCCGGTGTATGACATAGCATGTGTGGTAAAATAACAAACACTGTGAAATGGAGCACATGGTTCGTGGTTGGGACACAAGTGGGGAATAAACCAGCTGTCATGTAGTCAAATTATTTCCACTGCCAGTATGATTCCGTGCGATGTTTACCGCCCTTCCTCTTTCTTTCTCCCGCAAGCACTGGAGTTGCCATCTTTATCTCCCTTACTCTCCCCCTCTCCTATTAGCTCCGTCGGAACAGACCTCTTAAGACCCAACGATTCCGACCTACCGCCATGTCAACCTCAGCCAAAGGGCTCTTCCGATGAATAATGAAGAGGCGTGGGGACAGCACACCGCTCTCCCGGCCGTTGCAAGTTTCGTGACCAGGAACGCTATTTCTCAATCAAATAGATCCTCCGTTGGCCTCACAAGGGCTGAGTGCAACCCGCCTGCCAACAGCGCAGTACAGACTCGAACGCTTACCCGTTCAAGCGCTAGTCGTGACTTAACTTCCCGCCGGACGAGGTGGCCGAGCGGTTCTAGGCGTTGCAGTCTGGAACCGCGGGACCGCTACGGTCGCAGGTTCGAATCCTGCCTCGGGCGTGGATGTGTATTATGTCCTTAGGTTAGTTAGGTTTAAGTAGTTATAAGTTCTAGGGGGCTGATGACCTCAGAAGTTAAGTCCCATAGTGCTCAGAGCCATTTGAAGCATTTTGAACTTAACTTCCGTGTTCTGAGGGCACCGGAGTATCCACTGCAGCAAGGCCGTTGGCGACTCGTCTACGCGTGTATTAAAATAATACTTCTCCGGCTAACGTCTTACTTTCCTAAGGATGTCTTGAACTATAATATGCAAAACATAAATTAAACGAAAGCTGTATATAATAACGTTGACGGAAAAGGGAACATATATAAAGTAGAATGTAATAATTCCAATTACAAGAAAGACAAGATGGTGACAGGTGTTTCCATGAGGCAGAATAGCGACAGGAATTATTTTTCAGAATCCAACCTCCGTTAATATCAGTTTGGGTTCTGGAGAAATGTAGGAACATTCAAAGCAAGACTCAGGCTATGCCTTGTCTTAGTGGTTAGACTGAAAGTAGGCAAGCCTACAATGACTGGAATACAATGTTCGAAGGTGGCAGACGGTTGTGAATGGTCCTCGCCGATACCCCAGGAGCAACAGTGTCCCTAATTTGCTGGGAAGTGGCGTGCATCCGCGCGTCGCTGCGGTCCGGTCCCAGGTCGACGGGCACGTGCACCTTCCGCCGACCACTGGCGACAACATCGATGTACTGTGGAGACCTCACGCCCCACGTGTTGAGCAATTCGGCGGTACGTCCACCCGGCCTCCCGCATGCCCACTATACGCCCTCGCTCAAAGTCCGTCAACTGCACATACGGTTCACGTCCACGCTGTCGCGGCATGCTACCAGTGTTAAAGACCGATGGAGCTCCGTATGCCACGGCAAACTGGCTGACACTGACGGCGGCGGTGCACAAATGCTGCGCAGCTAGCGCCATTCGACAACCAACATCGCGGTTCCTGGTGTGTCCGCTGTGCGTGTGATCATTGCTTGTACAGCCCTCTCGCAGTCTCCGGAGCAAATATGGTGGGTCTGACACACCGGTGTCAATGTGTTCTTTTTTCCATTTCCAGGAGTGTATATTCCAATGTCCCAGTTGACATCACACTCTATATCACAGAACGAAATCTACGGTATCACAGGAAAATAACAGCGCAGGAAACCACTGAGATAGTGAGGCTTCTACATATAACGGTCAAGTTGAATTATTTTGAATTTAATGGGAAGATCTATCAACAACCGTACGGCCTGGCCATGGGCTGCCCTCTCGCTGTGCGTATGACGGACATTTTTATCAATTCAAAAGAAACAAGTTTTTTCAACAGCGTTATGGACCTTAAAGATAACATTAGATTCTACGCACGATATGTTGATAATTTGTTGTTTGTGGTAGATGGGTCCCATAAGGAGCTGGAGCAGTTACATACTCATTTCAATTCGATGCATGAAAAAATGAAATTCACAATAGAACTAGAGAATAATACTAGAGAGATTAATTACTTGGATTTGACTTTATCGGTTTTCATCGATAGGGTGGAGTTTAATATTTATCGAAAGCCTCCGTTCACGGATTGCGTCATTACCACCGGTTCGTCGCATCCGTGAGCGCAGAAAATGGCTTTTGCCAATTCGAGTGCACACAGGTCAGTAAATTTACCTCTTACCCAGGCTAACTTTCAAAAAGAAGTGTGTACGGTAAAAGAGATTGCCGGTAATAATGGTTAAAGCCCCAACATAGTTGATGATATAATTGAGCGCAAAACGAGAAATACAGTTTCCACGTTGACGCAGTCCATGAGCAACAGGGATGAACGTAAGAGATTTATAGCTATTCCTTTTCTAGGTAATATATCGTATAATACGCAAAGTGTGCTACAAAAACACAACTGTAGAGTAGCATTTTCTACCAACAATAGCTTAAAACGGAATTTTGTATGTTTTAGCAATAACAATTATAGTAAGCTATTGCAATCGGGAGTTTGTAAATTGAAATGTAGTGATTACCCAGCGTATTACGTAGGGCAGACAGGTAGATCTATAGCCATAAATATAAAGAACATCTGCTGTCGTGGATGGGTACGAATAAGAATGGGTCTACGTTTGCCGAATACATCATTGAAGAAGCACACACGCCCCAACCTGTTAAAGACATCGAGCTATTGGGTAATGAAGCCAAGAGTATGAAATTAGATTTACTGGAGGACGTGCATTTATGTAAGCACAAAATGTGTGACAATAGGAATTTACTGAATGATCAGTGTTATTTGAAAAGTTCCAGCTTCCTTGAAGGTTTTCAGCCCGTATTGGGCAAAGCAGATAGGCATTAGTGCTGACTCGATTGTGCCATATTATTATATGATTATTTGAGATAAACTGCTGTTTTAGGACAATGCTCCAGTAGGAAATTGTCGTAAAGAGCTATGATCTGTTGTTATGTTAACAGTAGTTTGTGTTGAGACAGTTATGTTAATGCGCCTTTCATTGTCTTGTGCCATGTTACCGCACTTATGAACTAGACTGCTATTTGTAGAACTATCGTCATTCATTAGTAGTATGCCAGTGTACAACGACTAAGGTCGGCTTGTAGAATTAGCACTATGAGCTGTTAGGGCGTATAATGTAAGTTGGAGATTTATTTGCAAATAATAGCCCCGTTTTTGAATGATGCTTAAAATAGTGATGCAAACTTTGTTATATGAATTTGTTAATGTTCGACCACTTTAACGATCGTATGCAACAGCATTTTATGTGCTGGACAGTCGTATTAGTAAGTATATGGTCCTTAAGTTGCACTTGTTGGCTTCTTATTAATATTTTGTCGTAGATGTCAACCAGTTTCCTGATAAACGGTGCGTTGTAGCTCAATGTGGGGAGCGCCAAGTATGGCGCGCAGGATGTAGCACATTTGACGACCGTGCATCTAGTATAACAGTGGTAGTGGCGGAGGACATATGTAGTTTTGCCATGTGTAGCTTTACTTATGATCGAAACAGGCTTATGTCTGTTGAAGTTATTATATTGATCTAGCCGCTGGGCTAAGACGTTTTTTATTTTTGAAAGCTTATGTAAGTAATATGTTATCACGTACGTAATTTTAGAAGTTTCTGTATAGATTGTGTTACTGGTCTAGATGTTATCTTAATCATTTTTAGGACTTCTGAAGAAGCCTATATTATTATAGCAGAAACCATGGTCAAGGTTTAGAATAAACATAATTAGGACAACTGTGGGCTGTTTTTCATTCGAGACAGAGTAGATTCTGTCTGTAAGCGAGTGACGGAGTTATACAACGACACGTAGAAAAAGACACACACACACACACACACACACACACACACACACACACACATATATATATATATATATATATATATATATATATATATATATATATATATATATATATATATGTGTGTGTGTGTGTGTGCTTATCACTGATCTCATTTTACTAAGACTGCTGTGCACGTGAGGTGCCTATTTGCTTCCAACGTCCTGACGTCCTGAGTGGAATGTATAATTTCTAATTAATGTTCGTCAACCTACAGCCTTCTGTAATGGCTGTGCCCTGCGCAGAAAACAGTACGTAGGTCGTGAATCCGTTACCTTGAGGCTGACAGCTCTTAGCGAGTAACTGATATTCTATGAATAATAAAATTTTCCATTACTTTGTTTACACGGGACGCCACGCGCTTTTTATGAACAGAAAACGGGAAACTGTACAATTATGTTCCACTCTGCGAATCACAAATAATTTCCAGTATTGACTTTTTCATGATAACAAAACAATGAACTACATACTTCCGTAATTACTATCCAATTGTTCTCACTTACACATCAAAATAACCAGAGGTTGCTAATCAAGTCCTTAAACGATCTCCAAGTTAAGCGTGACTCAAAGATCTCCGAAGTGCTTCGTCTGCCTTTACGTTTAGCAATTGTTTACTATTGTGCTGGTAATAAGGACTTTTGAAATAATGGAATGATAGCTTGCTGTTGAGAAATGCAAGTACATACACTGTCTTAATATTAATAACATAAGATTATCATTTTGGCGCGGAACTTCCGACGCAGCAGCCAATCGCGCAGAAGGACCACAATTTAGGCGGTCTTTCTCACCATACTCGTACTGAACAAATCATCTGTCACGGGTGCCTAACACAATATTAAGTTATCGTCCAACTGGAGCGTTCTCAGCTGAACCAAGAAAAGCGTCTTGTAGCTGAATATGATGACTGTAAGGCCAGCAATATTTGCAAAACGTGTACGGCGTAAAGTAACCTGTGCTCGGGACACTGCACAGGCGACCGCTATTTTCTTGACAGGAAGGTGATGTGCTTGTTCAGCAGGACAGTGGTCTTCCACATACAGCTTCTGCGACTAAACATATTCCTCATGGTGTACAAGAACTGCTTTGGTCGGCAAGATCAACAGATGTCTCGCGAATTGATCACACAAGGGACATGGTGGGGATTTACTCATTGTCCAGAGCCTGGAAGAAACAATGCCCATTTGCAATGAGTGGTGTAAGGTGCTTGGAGAAATCTATCTCAGGATGCCGTTCGGCATATTTACGATCGTTTGGATGAGAGAATAGACGCTTGCGCTACCGCCAGGAGGGGATGTCCTACGCCTACGGATCGACCTCGTATCAGACCCACTGAAGATGGCGGCTTGCAACTGACGTTCAGTGCTGCACAAAGTTAGAACCAGCGTCCAAGGGCACTCAGTGCGTAGTCTAAACACTCTCCAAACTGGTAAACGACTGGATATTATCTAAGGTTTTCTATGTCGCAACCATACTGCCGTCCAGTTAACAATAGTTGAGCATATCATGTCAGCCCTAGGATACTTCGTGTGCCGAGGAAATGTATTCAACGTCAAATACAAGATTTTGACCTTACTTTGCGGGGAAGATGGAACTGGTACGACTGATGTAGAGGCAAAGTGCAGGACCTTGCTGATACACAATGTTATTGAAAGGACCAGAGTAAACTCTCAAAATCTGATGGACATCTTCACAAACTCTGTTATCCTTGAAAAGCATCTGTTATCATTGCAAAATACATTGAAAACTTAGCTTCTTGAAAACAGTAATAATTGAGAGTAGCTACATAAGTCGAAGTGATAAACTGGACACTGAAAGGAAACGGTACGACTATTTTACAAAAACAACATCTCCAAACAGAATCAAGAACAAATACTTTCTTTTAGACTGGACTGAGGTCTGGAAAAACCATCCACTAACAATACATATCAGGCCGATGTGGTAAAAGGTTGTCAACGAAACCGTTGCAGTACGTTGTAAGCTACATGCTATTCACTTAATCGACTCTCGCAACTATGCAAAATGTAACAAAGAAGGAACGTTAACACACAGATTTAACTGCTGCACCGTCAACCAAGTATGGAAGACTTGCTATCGTACCAAGAACGATGATTTTTGTTGCAAGTACCTATGGGCCCAAACTGCTGAGGTCGTCGGTCCCTAGGCTTACACACTACTTAATCTAACTGAAACTAACTTACGCTAAGGACAACACACACACACCCATGCCCAAGGGAGAAAACGAACCTCCGACGGGGGGTGCCGTTCGAACCGTGGCAAGGCGACCAAGACCGCTCGGCTACCAGGCGCGGCCAAGAACGACAATATAACACGTTCATATAGAACAGGTACTATGGCCATATGTAAACGGGTTTCCAATCTGGAAACACAACATGGTTATCTGGTCAATTTATCATCTGTGTAAAGAGCATGGAGAACCCAGAGCTCTTGGAATTCAAATGTTGACTCCCAATGCTGCATAACGAATAGCGGAAGAATCGGAAATTTAAAGAGATATTTGTTAACTACGCATTGCATTGCAACTATTCATTTGCTTGTTGTTTCGATATCTTTAAAAAATTTAATGTTGATCCATAAAGTAACTGTGAGAATACATACGTAATTTTATATAACGACTATGATAATAGAGAATGTAAAAGAAAAGACTATATTTTTTATATTCAACAGTAGAGAATGAAATTCTGTGAATTTATCGCCGTTCTTGTAAATCAGAGAGTCTATTTCTACCTTGAACGTCTGAATTTTATGACTGATTTCATGACTGAAAGTAAAGTATTGACTAAAGAAAAAAAAGGGGGGGAGTGACATTGTGTTTTGAAGTGACTGTTTGGGCAGCTTTTACATCTACATCTGCTTGGATACTCTGTAAATCACACTTATGTGTCTGGTAGACGGTTCATCGAACCACCTCGACGATAATTCTTTTTATTCCAATCTCGAACAGCACGCACAAAAAACGAACATCTTGTTTTTCTGTGCGATCTCTGATTTCCGTTATTTCATTATGGTGATCGTATCTTCCTCTGCAGGCTGACGTCAACCAAGTATTTTCGCATTCGGAGGAGAAAGCTGGTGATTAAAATATCGTGAGAATATTCTGCCGCAACGAAAAACTGTTTTAACGATGTCCATCCCAAACCCTGTATCATGTCAGTGACACAAAGTAATAATTGGATCCTTTTATCGACTTCCCAACTCAGATGATACAATTGCTGAAATGTTCAAAGAAAACTTGAGTTTAATTTTAAACACGTACACGACTCATACAGATATAGTTGGTGGTGGCTTTAATTTACCCTCTACATGTTGGCGAAAATACATGTTTAAATCCGGAGGTACGCACGAAACATCATCCGAAATCGTGCTAAATGTATTCTCTGCAAATTATTGCGAGCAGTTAGTTCATGAGCCCACGTGAATAGTAAACTGTTGTGAAAACACACTTGATCTCTTAGCAACAAATAATCCTAACCTAATAAAGAGCATCAAAACGGATACAGGGATTAGTGAACACTAGGCTGCCGCAGCGAGATTGAATATTTACTGTGACATGTATGTTTCATTTGGTGTGGATCTGTGGTGGTATACTCATACAATGATACATTACCTCTCACATCACATGTCAACAAAATGGTCTTGCCCTTGAGGATGTTGAATTTTTTTCGGGAGTGTACTTGTAAAATCGCCACCACACAGTGATCCTCCCCGGAAAGAAACTATGGTTCCGCTCTTGTGGAGTAGCGTGGAAAGCTCCACTGGGTCAGTTTTTGGACTCCCACTTTTGCAATTACAACTAGCGATGCTTTACACAAAACATTAAAGGTGGATTCACACCTGACGGAACTTCACCGTCACGTCCGTCACGTCAAAAAATTCTCCTCTGTAGTTCATTGGTGGCATTCACACACGCCCTCAAGAAAAAGAACATCATCCACACGTCGCGTCACGTCAGCGTCACGTCAAGATTTCTCAGGAAGAATGTTTTGTGGGGCTAGAGTGTAGCCTAATTGACGAGCATTTAATACATTAAGAACACAGTGTGAATACGAAATTAATCCCAAATGACTGCTATTGCAGAAGATCTTAATACGTACTAGAAGACAATACTAAGTTATAGTAATTTATTTTATACGCTGCAGGAATGCAATGCAAAATAAACAATACATCTCTTCAGTAGAACGCAAAACCAATGCAAGTTGCGCCGGCCGCGGTGGTCTCGCGGTTCTAGGCACGCAGTCCGGAACCGTGCGACTGCTACGGTCGCAGGTTCGAATCCTGCCTCGGGCATGGATGTGTGTGATGTCCTTAGGTTAGTTAGGTTTAATTAGTTCTAAGTTCTAGGGGACTAATGACCACAGCAGCTGAGTCCCATAGTGCTCAGATTCATTTGAACCAGCCAGTCCAAGTTGCAAACTTTTACTTTTTGTTCACTCGATGACTAGTTTCGTGCCAAGATCCATTTTCAGATTATGAGATAACAGTCCAATGTTCACTGCAAATTTTTGACATCTTCGAAAATGCCGTTTTCCACTACGTTATGGTGATTTGAAATTGGATCTCGTCCCGAAACTAGTCATCGAATGAATAAAAAATAAAAATTTGCAACTTGGATTGGTTTTTCGTTCTACTGATTAGTGAAAGTTGCTGACCCAAGCCACTCCATGCTGGAAGTTCGATACATACCTTGTTCAGCGTGCTTTACTCACGATTTTTCCAGTGGTATAGTGAAAAGAAAAATCGGGAGTAAAGCTGATAAGATTTGTAATAAATTAACGACGAACAACAGGTAGCAGAAATATACGCAAATATAGTTCAAGTGCACTAAAACGGCCCATCTAGACATACCGTATGCAAACCATCAATTTCTATCGAAGGTGATATTCGACGCCTAACTCTTGAATTTCTCGTCGTAATTTTTATTTGTATCTTGCTTAACAGGTAAGAAAACTGTTGTTTAGACATTCTGAAATATTTCAGAACAACGAATGCTCCAGCTCCTTGTAAATAATGTGGATTTTTTTTAAACATTTTTCTACCCAGACTCTTTTTTCTGTCCGTACCTCATCATCAGGTGCAACGGCAATCATTGCAAACTGCTTTAAACCATTGATAAATTTCTAAACTTCTAGGTGCCGAAACGCGCCCCCTTCTACATTAATGAGGTTCAACGCCAATGGCAAAATGAGTATCAAACAGAGCCACCGACACGTTTAACGGTTCGTCGCATTCGAGACAAATTTGAAGCCGAAGGCTGTGTTAAAGATGTACGCAAACAACGATCTGGAAGACCTGTAACAGTAACAAGTCCAGCTAACTCCCGTCGTGTGTTACAATTCACTCGCTCACCACAGAAGTCTGTGAGACAGTGTTCCTGTGAAACTGTAGTGAGTCTCTCAAGTGTTAGGCGAATTCTGAAGACAGCAAAGTGGAAATGCTACATCCCACGATTGCTACACGCAATGAACGAGGGCGACCCAGATCGTAGAATGGAGTACTGTGAGTGGTTTACTAACATGGCGCGCAACGATGAAGAGTGTGCAGAGATGATTGTGTGGTCTGATGAGGCACAGTTCAAACTCAATGGTACAGTAAATTGCCGTAATTGCATCTACTGAGCCGCCGCAAACCCGAACGTCCATGTAGACAAAGCCGTCAATTTGCCAGGTTTAAATGTGTGGTGTGTGTTGTCTTACCGGGGCTTGATTGGGCCATTCTTCTTTGACGGCACAGTTACTGGTGAGGTGTACCTTCTAACAGTCAACTGCCCAACGCTACAATAGCGACTGTTGCTACAATGCCGACCAGCCTCAGACTACACACAGCACAGTCAGAGATTTTCATACAGAGCGCTACGTGGCGTTACCAACATAAAAACCTAAACAGCCTACTTAACAACCTTCAGGAGCTCCAGACATCCATTTTACTTGCCATCCGAGACTTGTATGGAGACGGATGGTGCCCCAGCCCACAACCAAAATCGTGTTAAGGCGGGTCTCGACGAAAATCTACAAGGAAGATGTACAGGCCGTAGAGGTGCTGTGGAGTATCCACCACGTTCCTCAGACCGGACTCCTCTGGACTTTTAACTCTGGGGAACACTAAAGGACGTCGTTTATCGACAAAAGCCACGCACATTGGATGAACTTCGAGAATTCGTCGTTCATTCATGTGAAAATATCCGACTGAACACGTTGCAGTCAATAGTTCTTGATGCAGTTCGGCGGCATCGTTTGTGTGTGGATGATAATGGTGACCATTTCGAACATCTACAGTGATATTTTTAAGTTGGACGTGAAGCTACACTTTCACTAAAAACTCCGTCAATTAATTTGCAAGTTATGGACTTTTTAACAGTGGATACATTTTTTGGACCCCTCTGAATTTCAAAACTCCGGTGCTGAACTGTTCAAAAAAAATTAAAAAAGGAAAAAATGGTCTCTGGGAAGTCCCGGAACGCGTTCCGGCCGAAATTAAGCCCTCTTTAATCTAAATTTTGGCATATTATGACGCTCTCCCATGAACTAGAGAGCCTGTATACAGAGAGAGTGGCCATAGGTGAAGTTGTCCGTAATTGGTTGATTAGCTTTGGCGCCATTTTTCTGCCAAACGTCTCTCGCGCTTCCTATGTTCGCCGTAGTTTTGAGTTGAATTGAAGTTCAGAGGAGTTTTGGAAACGATCAAAAGGTATGTGAATTATTGAGAGACTTGTTATGCGTTGTGCATGCATGTTCGATATAGTTGTATATCGTTTTTAGTAAGTAATTAGCGTTTGCGTGCATACTGGTAGCATCACAAGCTTTTCTGAAGCTAATGTCTGACAGTCCTTGCTGGAGGCGGAAAGTTCCTGTAATCGTTGTGCCATGCTCATTCCACTTCATACCGTCAAAGTTTATTTCGTTCTGAATCAGAACACAGGCATTATTTTGGTTACAGTATTATTGCCTGACTGTTGACGCAGGCAAGTTGTAAGCACGTTTTCCGCAGTTGTCGTGGTTGTTGAAACATTATTCGCAGTCAATAATTGTAGGTACTCTTGAAGACAGTTTTTAATAGGCCTACTTACTGTGGGGTAGAAGGGATACGGTAGTTTTTCTTGTTATATTTGGTCGTTATTACAGTAGCCTACATTTAACGTTGCCTGATTTTTGTAATATTTTTCGTTTGTTATCTACGAGAAAGAAAGTCGAAAGCAGTTGTTTACTTGTGACATGCAAAAAGTTTTAAGACGCGACAAGAAGTACTAATACGTCTCACACTTTTTGCGTGTAACAAGTAAAGAACTGCTTACGAGTTTCATTCATTTGACTTAATACAGGTACGTTAAATCTTTAGCGTTATGCACTTCCTGTACAAAACATATGCTATACACTAAATTTTTATATTTACGTTACTTTCATTGCAATATGCCTAGTAAACAAACATTAAAGGAGATAAATGCGAGTAACGAATAATTTTTACAGCCACTGTATCAAATTTTCCTGTGCTGTACGTAGTCGGCTACTATGAGCATATTATAGCTGTAAAGGAAGGCATTTAACGAATGATTTCCCCATATTGTCTTGTGCTTTTGATTCGGTGAGTGTGTACTCCACTACTGCACTACTGGCCATTCAGAAGTCCCGCCCGCAGTTTGGCAGAAAAATGGCCACCGTATCGTCCGGTTGGCCACTCTCTCCCTATACAGGTTCTCTACCATGAACTACGAAATAGCGCCTCTGGTGTGTATTTTATGAACCAGCTGTAACATACGACGTTCTTTCGACGTTGAAGTTCCGTGTAGTGTGTATGCTCGGGTATTCCTTTGACTGTCGACGCCCAAAAACGTGACGGTGACGTTCCGGCTAATGTGCGTCCACCTTCAGTCTGTAATGGCTGTGTTCTGCGCTGCGCCGCTGAGCGCAGCCCGTCGAGCGCTGCGTGTCCCCGCGCCGCGTGGGCCCAGCAAGACCGCTGGCATCTGTTTACCTCCTGCGGCCGGCTGTTGGCCTGGTAGGTGGCGCGCCTCGCGACCGCCTCTCTGCCGCCGTCCGCCGGCCCCAGCCGCTATCGACCTATCGACCTCCCGGGGGCGGGACACGGGCCGCCCGTGCACCGACGGATGCGTGATGTGACGTGGCCCGCGGCTCGCGTCCTCCTCCAGTCACTTCTGTGGAAGCGGCAGCAGGCGCACCACCACCTTCGTTCTCTCACCTGCCTCTTCCCCAACTGCAAGGCAAGGCAACACCGGCTCAAAGGAAGGCCTCGGCGCTTGTCACGTCAGCTAGGCACGGCGAACGCCAGGTCTGTTGCAGGCAGAAACGCCTGGGCGTGTTTATCACTCACTATAAAGCCCTTATCTTTGGACAAAATGTTTGGTGTTGTTTTGAATTCTGCAGTTTTATTTAGACGAAACATTGTGTTACTCTCGTAAAGTTACAAATGAAGATCATGGTTCTGTATTACTGAATCTTGTCGAAACAAATGTAGATCAATATGAGAAGATGCTGTGCCCCATTGCAAGCTTCGGAATTTTACATTCAAGTAACTATATTTACGTGATCCATTTTGCTATCGAAACTTACCCCAACCCCCTTACACTGAACTCTTCTTTTATATATTTATTTATTTTCGTTTGACATCGTCACTGAATATGTGAACTAATTTACATGTGTAGATGTCCAACTGTTGCCAGTCATTAGATTACAGTTGTTTTGAACGAAAGGAATTCTAAACAGGAAACAAAATAGCTTCATACATCGAAAATAGTGCTGAGCTTTAACTTTTTTAAACATGCACATTAGAAAAGATAAATATTCCCCTCTTGCAACTGAAAGGAGAAACTTTATAAGATAAAAAAGTTTTACTTGATAAAACAAGTATCTCTCTTTTGCCTCTTCTTCTGTCCCCCACCCCCTCCCTCAACGTGTACAATCGCAAGATATTTCATTAGCATTCAGTGCTCCTCACCCCATAGTCAACCAAGGTACCTAAAGAATAACACCAATATGTTCACAGTTTCTTGTAAAAGCAACCCAGCACAAACTAGCTTCCTCAGATTTACAAATAAGGTAAAGAAGCACCGCAACATGTCTACTTAAAAACAACAATGTGGGAATTGTGAGTCCGCCATGATGCAAAACACTTTGTTATTTGTTTATTTGTTTATTCCAAAAATTAGTTTCAGCGACAATTGTCGCCACGATCAGTGGGTTCTTTAAAACTCTGTAACACATTATTACATTTCACTGTTCGTTTTTTGGTATATAGTTTTCTGTTGATACTTTGGTATTTCCTAAGTAACAGCCCAGTACACACCAAAACTTATCCACAAAACTCCCGCAACCAAAAGTGCATAATGCTGTCATACGCAAGTTCACATTTTAGTATTTGTTTACTAACAGCCGCTCACACAGTTGCAGATGACATGATGTATGGTGAGAAAAACAGCAACAGAAAATATGTCCCAAATAGCGACAATAATTCTAAAAAGCATACCATAACGTATAATAAATAAGGTATAACGAAAGTATCAATAGAAAACTATATTTTAAAAAAAGAACAGTAAAAATGTAATAATGTGTTGCAGGTTTAAAGAACCCACTGATGATGGTGAAATTTATAGCTGAAACTAGTTTGGGGAATAAATACGTAAGTAAACAAGTAACAAAGTTGAGGGTTGAATGACACTTAGGCGGTTTCTTGTTCTACTCATTTTTATTTGTATGAACTAGTTTTCGGCTTGTTAGGATATCTTCAGATAACTACTGGCTATTACAAAGAGGTTGTGTTCTTACGAACCAAACATAATTCTAATTGTTGTCATACATAGTACTGACAAACCATAAAATGTGATTTTTTATGTTAAAGAACAGTTCTACAGAACTAAAAGTCAAAAGACCCGCTTGACAATTCCAAAGGTAATACCACAACTAAATATCGTATGTAATTGCGCTGTGTCTTAGTCCAGAATGTCTGGTTCGTAAGAACACAAGCTCCTTGTAAACAATAGCCAGTAGTTATTTGAAGAGCGCCTAACAAGCCGAAAACTAGTTCATACAAATAAAAATCACTAGAACAAAAAACCGCCCAAGTGTTATTCAACCCTCAATATGGAATTGTTCTATCAAGAAGCGACAGAAGAATCAATGAATAAAAAAAGTAGCGAAGTGTTTTGCATCAAGGCGGACTCACAACTCCCATATTGTTGTTTTTCTATGCAAACTTGGACCAATTGGAAGAGTTCCAAGATAAAATTATTATGTCTACTAAATCTGGATCATTCCGTTATTCGACCATCGAATTTTGACCTGCGTTTCTTTTTATGTCCGAATAAATGCAATATATATTTTGCAGCCTTCCGATGAAATGTAAAGCATATTGTTACCAGCGCATTCTCTGAACTCTGCTATTGTCAAAGAATAATAAAAGAGGCATGACGTAATAAAAAATCAATGTGTCTTCTGTGCTTTGTTAACGCAGAAGTATTATATGTTCCCAGAACTCTATCCTCAGAGCATCGACGAATTAATATCATAAGTATAGTATTCCTACTCCTAGGTAGCAGTCTTCACGGTGCGTGGTCATTAGACTTTCTACTGGACAAATAAGGTAGTAAATGGCTCTGAGTACTATGGAACTTAACATCTGAGGTCATCAGTCACCTAAAACTTAGAACTACGTAAACCTAACTAACCTAAGGATATCACACATCCATGCCCGAGGCAGGATTCGAGCCTGCGACCGTAGCGGTCGCGCGGTTCCAGACTGATGCGCCTAGAACCGCTCGACCACAACCGCCGGCTCATAAGGTAGAGACAGTATGTATAACAAGAGGTAACGAATGATAATAATACTTATGATAATGACAATACAATGATAATAATACTTATGATAACAATATTAATGATACTTATTTTATTGCTCAAGATACGATGGTCTCATTGTTGTAGAAAACAGAACATTTCAAAACTTTCTTGAACCGCACAATAACAACTGATAATGACTTAACAGTGATCGATAAAGTTGTGGAAGCCACCTTCCTCAAATATATCGCTGTACCCAGCACCAGTAATTTGCAAGTCACTTGCAGTGAAAAGATGTCGAAATACAGGGACCTGATAGATGTGGTAAAAGCCACCTGGTAATTTCGGACACGTGCGTTCTTCACGAAACGGACAAGTAGGGCTAGAGCATATATCCTTCGCTCTGCTACAACTAAAGATTGTATTGATCACCTGCTCAATACTTTGTCCGATGCTTGGAGAACACATAATTCAGTGAATAGATCTTATGTAAACCGTTGTCACTATATCAACACCATGCAAAATGTATCAGCCATAATGATAATAGTAAACAGAATTTAAGACATTTTTGTCTTATTAACATTGTGTTAAGCAGCTTCATCTTCACGTTTTAGCTAAATTTAAGACATTAACAGAAATTTTTAGCAGCAGTGCAGAAGGAATATCAGGTAGAGAGGAAATTGACTGGTCATCGCATGAGATGGAAGGAACAAAACGCAAATAAGGGTATGTTTCAGGTAACTGATAGGTGAAAAACGGTAGGTGTAGTAACTCGCGACGGATTTTAATTATTGAAGTATGTATAATCAGAAGAGGCATTGCATGAAATGGGACTCTGTGAGATAGGCAGTGAGCTGCTTACTAATCGCGATTGCAGATGGGAGGAGGTACAGATGCTCTATGCAGTGAGGCAAATGCGGCCCAGTCTAAAGAACTGAGCAAGTAACAGAAAAAAATAGTCTGGCAATAATGCTTTGAGGCTCATTTCAGCAGCAATTACTGTTAGCTTAAAAACTTTTAATATTATCCTGCTTAGTCTCCATCCATGATAATTACACTCCCATTTCAGTTGCGCCATTGTTCCTTCGTGCTCCGTATAAAATTAGGAAAGTGAAAGAGACTCAGAAGTATACAACACTACCTAGATACGTAAACAACGTTCTCAATCAGACGCAACTAATGTCTGGAGGCACAACGGGTAGTGAAACATACTGTACATGCATCTAGAAAACGTGAGTAACGCTACAATCGTTTTACAGCTACATACCTACCTACTGGCTCGAGGGATCAGTGCCTGTGTGTTAGATTGCAGGTACAAGATTACGTGGAGGTTCCAAGAATTTTCTCCATTACGCCCTAAATTTAAGTTTGGGAAGGATAAAAGTGAAAGCATACCGAAGAGAAAATGAGAAAGTTGTAGAAGAAATTAATAAAATGTTATTAAAAGCTTTATGGATGTATATGGAAATGTAGGTACCGTTTTAGGAAGTGACACTGTAGTCAATGACTCATAATATTTATAGAGGTTATCTGTGGAAAGAATTGTAGAACTACAAACTAGTGTAAAGATTGATGGTAGCAAACTTAATTTTTTTTACGCATTTCAGCAGAAAATAAGTCAAATGCACCTAAATACTAATAATTTCATAATTCTCACATATCTGATTCTAATCAAAACCTCGTGGTTTCCCTGATGTATAAACTGTGGTGTTTAAATAAATTAAAGTTAAATTTGAGTGGATAAGGCACGCGAACCCTTATCTCAGCACTAAACTTTTTTAAGCAGTTACCTAAAGGGAAGTTGTGTTCACATCGTTTGTATCTTCCTGCTTTCCCTAATCTTTTAGATTTCCTTTTGAGGAAGTGGTTCCGTATATACAGACATCAGGAATGAATCTATAAAAATAGCTCATAAGGACCACCTTGTTCATCGAACATGACATCCCACTATGTATTACTTTTTGCACAGAGGAAACATACTGAAATTCCTATGAATTAAACGACTGTGCAATATTAACATTACAAACCATTTGGTGCATGTGACATTTTAAAACCTAACAACAAGTTGCCATTGTATTTTACATTTGTTGGAGTGAAAAATTTGTTTTTTGACGAGCTATTTTATATGTGCAAACAGTGCAACAGTAACATTACAAACCATTTGGTGCATGTGACATTTTAAAACCTAACAACAAGTTGCCATTATATTTTACATTTGTTGGAGTGAAAAATTTGTTTTTTGGCGAGCTATTTTATATGTGCATACTGTGCAACAGTAACATTACAAACCATTTGGTCCATGTGACATTTTAAAACCTAACAACAAGTTGCCATTATATTTTACATTTGTTGGAGTGAAAAATTTGTTTTTTGGCGAGCTATTTTATATGTGCATACTGTGCAACAGTAACATTACAAACCATTTGGTGCATGTGACATTTTAAAACCTAACAACAAGTTACCATTATATTTTACATTTGTTGGAGTGAAAAATTTGTTTTTTAACGAGCTATTTTGTATGTGCGTACTGTACATTCTATCCTACACTTGGCAGCTGCACAACGCTTTATTTTCGTGTAACGTATTTTCATCGTTTCTTATAACTGCGTACTTGGCCGTTTAAATGGGAATAGTATTACTGATCCGTTCTTGTACACAAGCGTTAATTATAGCATTGCACTCATCTGTGTCCATACAACACGTCCTATCATGAACTGGACTTCTGTGCTATGTTCGTTATCATGTTTCATAATTTTATATACTTTCGTGTTTTTCTTGCCTTGTGTTGTGCATAACCGAGGGTGGGCTTGTTCCGTTAAAAGAACACCTCAGAACGGACCAGGGAGGCATTAGCTGGCTGTAGACGGTGTTGTACTAAGGTGACGCACATGGCTGGGTTTAATTTCATTTGTTTCCGTATAAATTTGAAATTGATGTTTTATGTGACTCTTTTCCTCACTTCGAGTGCATACCTGCTTTGACGTTACGCTGAATGTCGGCGAGAGCTGCTAGCTGCCGAGTATTAACACCTCAGTTTCATTTTAACGTCTCCAGCGTAGAAAGAAGATTTTTCCTTATGATATGTTTTTAAGTACTTTGTCTTCTGCGGTTTTTAGCAAGGAAGCGATCTGCATTTTTACAGTCTGGATTTTCAGTTGTATTCCTCTCTGCGGAGATGCACATAATATAGAGATTAGTTGTGGTTCATTAGTCAATGAAGGTTGAAGCTTTCTCGGAAAACTCCGATTTATGCATTTAGGCACTATTTTATGAAAGGATAGTTTAATGAAATATCTCCGCTACTTTTCAGCTGTGCACCCGAGTACGTCATGAGGGAATGGTACAAGGAAAAATCCTAAACACATAAGAATTATCACCAAGAAACATCAAATAAACTTAAATTGTTTGGGATTCGCAGATGAGTTAACATTCACTAAGCCAGAAGTCAAATAACAAGCCTACAAAATACAGCATAAATATTAGGACTCAACATATCATTCGAAAAGACAGGTTGTCGTAGCAGTTCCACTATTACGCAACCACATAATAGTAAATAACGGGAAAGTAAATACAGTGAAACAATTTAAATACCTAGGAGAAATTTTAAGATACTACTAAGGCGAGAAACCTGCCTGGGAAGTAAAAACTAACAAAGTAATAAAATTGCCTTGATTGTTCCGTCGGTCCTTGATAGAATATTTTGTAAATTATGAATGAAACACAAACAACACTTGTGTACTATTATACAACATTTATTATTTGTTACACGAACCGGTTTTCGGCTGTACCTTATAATGGCGCAATATCCGAAAATCGGTTTGGGTAACATATAATAAATGCTGTAGAATATTACATACAGTGTTGTGTATATCATTCATAAAATGATAAAAGCTCAAAAATTAACATGGACTACTTACAATAAAGAAGTCTGTCAGTTACAATTACATTAAAATATTACAAAACGGTGCTTCAACCAGAAGTGACACACGGAAGTGAAAATCTTTTCAAAGTCACCCAGAAAAATAGAATCGACAAAAACCTAAAAGTGGAGAGAAGAATAGCTACAACAGGCATAAATAGGAAATACCAAAAACATGGCCAACGGTGGATAGTGTCAGATAAAGAGCTGTACAGCGAACTGGATGATGATGCCGAAGGGCGCTAAACAGCTAGATCTGGAGCCCAGTGCAGATACCATCCGGAAAAGAGGATCTTTCTTTTTTGGTCACGTTATGAAGGCACCAGAAACCAGATTATCAACCAGATTTATAGAGAAACTTTGGAATATGAAACAACAAGGAGGATTGGTAAAGAAAATCATGGAGGATATGAAAGATCTAGAATTAACCCTGGGCAATTTGCAACTCAAAACAGGAAATGTAAAGAAACTGAAAAACACAAAACCAAAAATTTGAACCAAAAATAGATAAACGACAAAAAATAAAAAAGGTGTTTATGGGTGAGGAACGACAAAAAAGATCAGAACGAATGAAAAGGTACTGAGTGATTCGGAAAGAAAACTTACTGAAGAAGATAATCAGAAGTTGAATGACTGAAGTGGTCCAAAGAAGCCGTAAAAGCAGGAGAAATGTTACTACGTCGTATGAAGCATTAATCAAAATTATATTAAAATGTAGCATACTAAATGTATGTGGGAAGTTAACATCTGCAGCGCTAAAAAATAATGAAGCAAGGTACAAAATTCTCTCTATCGTCATTTAACTATAACTACCAATCCTTCAGAAATTTATGTTCGCAGAGCTACCTGCAGAATAGTGACGGAAAATCGGCGAAATAATTGATCTCGCATCTCGTGCGTGGTGTCGAAAAAGACAAAATATTATTTATTACCCATGTACGACTTTTGGATTTTATAAAAACCTTTTTCTTGGTAAGATTTGTTAGCGGTGAACATAGTCAGGTGGTCGCATCTCGGAGTCTTTTCTGTAAATAGCTAGGTTTCTGCAAGCCTTTTCAATTATTTCTCGGCTATGGAGTTGTGAAGACTCTCGCGGCTCAAAGCGAGGCTAGCGACCCTGAGTAGTGTACGACTGCGGTGACTGACTCCCATATCGGTGTATTCCACACACGACCAACATCCGCCAAAGACGGCCAATGTTTTCAAATCAGTACGCGACTGCGTGCCCGGTCACACATAGCCAATCTTATCTCCCGAACGTACGTGAAATTCAAATCAGTTTGTTTTCTTCTGTCAGACCGACCGACGTTCTCGCACGCGCGTGGAGAAACTTAGTTTAGCCCAAGAAAGAGTGAGTTTGTGACAACCTGGGGATGGAAATATAATCGGATTATTGTTCGGAATCTACAGGCGGAAATTGCAGGTTTATTCGAAACCTCAAATAAGCAAAATCTTTATTGTAAATTTTACGCATAGACAATAAGCTCAAATATAATTTGATCAAGTGAAAATGGTGGCTTATCTTATATGCTTACAGCTACTGTACTGGTTCTTTTTGGTGGTGCTTCTCAGTAATTGTCTACGAATTATTATCACTGCTTACTGACGTTTTACGCCTGTAGGGTAGTGATTCTGTTAACATGAAGTGGTATGTAAATGTGGCGCACAGTATGTATTTCCACTTCCAAGTGCTTTAGGTTTTCAGGGCACCTAATGCTACACTTTATGCCTGTGTTTCACTCGTGTGCTAAATGACAGTCACTAAAGGTTAATTGACTTATGTCAGTACAACAGTAAATAAATACAGAGAAACAGAGCCTTTATAGATTGTTTTTTTAAGGTGATGTAATATATGTTATATATGAGGATTCTATTAAGATCGTGAAGTTAAATTTCGTAAAGCTATCTTTCATAAAACCTCGAAAGAAACAATTACAAATAAGCAATATTATATTAGCAGGTTGCCAAATTAAACTTTAAATTCTGATTGAAAACGGGTGCCAGGCTCCCCTCAAATATCTGATGCGTTAGCGTAATAAAATTTATGCAAAGAGGCACCTGACCTATAATAAATTGTATCACTGAAAATAGTCATTTTATGATAAAATAAATCTTGTTATTTGTTGCTAATTAATTTTGATATTATTTTTAAATAAGTTCTTCTGCTCCGGCTTCGTCGTATTTCGTGTGGAAATAAAAAGTTTAAATGTGCCGCGTAATGGCGGCCAACTTTCTTAATCAAAGATGATTGCAGCTAGCTCCGCAGCATCTGCAAAAATCGCTACACAAACTCCTACGTTACAGCAAATGTGGCGTGAGTTCCTTAAATGAATACTCTGCAGTCCAGATTACCTTATTATATTTTCGTAACTTTTAAACATCAGTTATGTTATAGTAATTAAACGAGAGCAAGCCAAAAGCTATCGCAATACAATCGTATCTTCTGCTCTCAAACAATAGCTAAGTCACAAGAAAACATGGGAAGACGACTAAGTTCATTGTCTTCCGGTCCTTTTAGAATATAACAAAGATTATAATGTTCAGTTCTTCAGTTTACACAAGTAATTTTATATCACGGAGAATAGTGACTTTCTTCTATTATCAGAATCGATAAATTAATGGTCTTTAAAGTTATTTCGTCACTTTGTCCGTATCACAATTAGGCATTAAAGTTGACACATTACCCATGTAATTTGTCGTTAATATTATTGTTCATGTCAAATGTATGGAAAGGGATACTATAGTCAACACGAATTATCTCGAGTATGTAACAGAAAGTTTCTCGCGTCATCTCATATATTCGTAAAACTTGTCTGGTTAAGCCGATAATTGAGGGCAGAATGCATAGTACTTGCCACGTTCTTTACGAGACGGGACAGCTCATTCAGATGCATCTGGCGTCCTTTTACAACAGAAGCTGCTATGCAACACTCGTATCCATGCACAGAGGTGTCGTGTTACCCTAACGGCCTAACCTAAGAGGTTAAAACACGCGGAGCGGTACGTTTTGTGTCGCGCGCCGCAAGTTGTTAAAGAGTGCATAACTACTGGCCGCAGCCTTGAGTGTGATTTTGCTGGATGCTATGTATCTCGGACGAAGGACGAAAGAAAGGAGAGTTTCAGCATGAAAAAAGAGAGTCGATAAGCCTTGTTCGTCAACGTGCAACGAAAATTCATCCATTCTGAACTTGGGCGGCCCGGCCCATTTGACAGCTGCGCAATGTCATATATATATATATATATAAAGCAGATTGTTGCTTGTGTATGCGGGGCCCCTCAAGGCGCGCGTGGCCCCCTTCATGGCTGTTCCAGAGTTTTCAGCAGGTTGCTGTTCCTCCTATGCTTTATCGTCTCTGTTCATGCGTGTTACATCACGCTTCCTGCTGGACGTGCTGGGTGGCGTCTGTGCTACGCCTATCAGCTAGCGCGTGCGACTCGCGCGCTCCACGCCAGCTTCCTGCCACCACCAGGGTGGCAGCCGCCGCTAGGAGGTAATTCGCCGTGGCGGGCGCGCGCGCGCACAGCCGGCAGCCGCGCCACCTCCTAGCGGCGGCTGCCCCCCTGGCCGCCGAAGGCTGCCGGCGGCGGCGCCACGCGCCCGGCCCCAAGGACGTCGCCCCGCCCCCGGACGGCGGCCTCCGCGCCGCCACGCCGCTGCCATTGGCCGCCCCAGATAACCGACACGCCGCACCGGCCGCCAGGCCAACCGCCGCTCCACGCCGCAGGCCCGCTGCCTCCGCGCGCGGCAACCGTTGGCGCCGACGGACCGCCGCCGCCACACAGCGCCGCGCCTGTCTCTCTGCACGTTCTCCCTCCCCCCTCGTCCTCCATTAACAGAAATGATCGGGAAATGGATCCCTGCAGTTTATGGAACTCCGACAAAGTATCTATAATTACTGCAGTACAGTGGTCGTTAAACTGCGGCCCGCGGGCGGTCCGAATAAAGCACGTGTGCTGCCCTTGGTTATAACCAAACGAACACTATTTATTTATTTCAAAATTTCATTTTTTGAAACAGATCGTACATCTTACAGCTTTCGTTTGCCATCTGCTTTGTACTTTATTGTCTAGCTTTTATCGTCTCAGTTGTGCGACTGGATTTGTGATTTCCTGTCAGGAAGGTCGCAGTTCGTAATAATAGACGGCAAATCATCGAGTAAAACTGAAGTGATATCAGGTGTTCCCCAGGGAAGCGTCCTGGGACCTCTGCTGTTCCTGATGCATATAAAAGACCTGGGTGACAATCTGAGCAGTTCTCTTAGGTTGTTCGCAGATGTTGCTGTAATTTACCGTCTAGTAAGGTCATCCGAAGATCAGTATCAGTTGCAAAGCGATTTAGAAAAGATTGCTGTATGGTGTGGCAGGTGGCAGTTGACGCTAAATAACGAAAAATCTGAGGTGATCCACATGAGTTCCAAAAGAAATCCGTTGGAATTTGATTACTCGATAAATAGTACAATTCTCAAGGTTGTAAATTCAACTAAGTACCTGGGTGTTAAAATTACGAACAACTGCAGTTGGAAAGACCACATAGATAATATTGTGGGGAAGGCGAGCCAAAGGTTGCGTTTCATTGGCAGGCCACTTAGAAGATGCAACAAGTTCACTAAAGAGACAGCTTACACTACACTCGTTCGTACTCTGTTACAATATTTCTGCGCGGTGTGGGATCCTTACCAGGTGGGATTGACGGAGAACATCGAAAGGGTGCAAAAAAGGGCAGCGCGTTTTGTATTGTCACGTAATAGGGGAGAGAGTGTGGCAGATATAATACGCAAAGACGTTTTTCGTCGCGGCGAGATCTATTTACGAAATTTCAGTCACCAACTTTCTCCTCCGAATGCTAAAATATTTTATTGAGCCCAACCTACATAGGGAGGAATGATCATCAATATAAAATAAGAGAAATTAGAGCTCGAACAGAAAGGTTTACGTGTTCGTTTCTCCCGCGCGTTGTTCGGGAGTGAAATGGTAGAGAGGAAGTATGATTGTGGTTCGATGAACCTTCTGCCAAGCACTTAAATGTGAATTGCAGAGTAATCATGTAGATGTACAACATTTTACAAAGAATAACACTTTTTAAAACAGCAAGTTGAAGTACAAATAAAAATTTGTTGTTTTTAGAAGCATATAAAAGTATGGTAGGATAAAGGAGAAATTTGTTAGTGCCTTCACCGATTGTGACTGGCGGTGAATACCTCTGAATGGTTTCTTCGAGCTGTTGAGCGCCAGTCACAACAAAAAACAAATGTGGTTAGTAGTGAAGAAAAAAAGAAATAGTACTGCTAATTCTGTGCGTTAAAATTAGGTGCTGATCCGTGTAGAACGTTAGGTGCTTCCTTGGCTAGATCGCCAGTGCCTTACGCCTATTTACAGATACACCTCGTCTTCCTCCTGTTCCTCTTCAGTGTCACTGTTTTCCTTGCGAGATTCGCTGTCCACTTTAGAGATTGTTGCGTATTCGCATGTCTGATATGTCGTGTCCCCAGGTACACTTCATGTGTTGTTTTTGAAAATACTGTTTGTCAATGTATTTAGTTGTGCCCATTGTTCTTCGTCTCTTACTGCTGTGGACATTTGTGTGTATGTACGTGTAGTACGTATGTAGTCAAAATGTAGTGTATGTCCATTGTTGGCGTATTGTCCGCATTAATAAGTCGTACTGCCTCATCCACTTGCCATAGGATTTGTCGACCTGGAAAAAGTGTTCGACAATGTAAAGTGGTGCAAAATGTTCGAAATTCTGAAAAAAGTAGGTTAAGCTATAGTGAAAGACGCGTCATATACAATATGTACAACACCCAAGGGGGAATAATGAGAGTGGATGACCAAAAACGAAGTGCTCGTATTAAAAAGGGTTATGAGGAGGATGTAACCTTTCGCCCCTAATCTTCGATCTGTACATCGAGGAAGCAATTATGGAAATAAAAGAAAGATTCAGGAGTGGAATTACAATCAAGGTGAAAGGATATCAATGATGAAATTGCTACCCCGAGTGAAAGTGAAGAAGAATTACATGATCTGCTGGACGGAATGAACAGTCTAATGAGTTCACAGTACGGTCTTAGAGTAAATCGAAGAAAGACGAAGGTAATGAGAAGTAGTAGAAATGAGAACAGCGAGAAACTTAACATCAGGATTGATGGTCACGAAGTAGTTGAAGTTAAGGCAATCTGCCACCTAGGCAGTAAAATAATCAATGACGGATGGAGCAAGGAGGACATCAAAAGCAGATTAGTACTGGCAAAAAGGGTATTCCTGGCCAAGAGACGTCTACTAATATCAAATATCGGCCTTAATTTGAGGAAGAAATTTCTGAGAATGTACGTCTGGTGTACTACAGCATTGTACGGTAGTGAAACATGGACTGTGGGAAAACCGGAACAGAAGAGAATCGAAGCATTTGAGATATGCTGCAGACGAATGTTGTAAGTTAGGTGGACTGAAAGGTAAGGAATGAAGTAGTTCTGCGCAGAATCGGAGAGGAAAGGAATATGTGGAAAACACTGATAAGGCGGAGGGACAATGTGATAGGACACCTTTTAAGACATGAGGGAATGACTTCCATGGTACTAGAGGGAGCTGTAGAGGGCAAAAACTGTAAAGGAAGAGAGAGATTGGAATACATCCAGCACATAATTGAGGACGTAGGTTGTAAGTGGTACTCTGAAATGAAGAGGTTGGCACAGGAGAGGAATTAGTGGCAGGCCGCATCAGACCTGTCAAAAGACTGATAACAAAAAATAAATAAATATAGATTCCAATCTGCACCTTTCCTCTCTTGGCGAAGATAGGGATCTGGGTTACTGTAACACTTCCTGACGGTGGCCTAAGCATCAGCTTCCTCTCGTTTTTGCAGGCACAATAAACCTTGACCATTCGCTTGATTAGTCTGATTGTGGTCAAGCTACTGGCAGATATTTGTTCCTTTTATTGTATATAATGACAACAGGTTAGAAAATAAATGCTTTCTGCAAGCCGGCCGCTGTGGTTCTAGGCGGTTCAGTCCAGAACCGCGCTGCTGCTACGGTTGCAGGTTCGAATCCTGCCTCGGGCATGGATGTGTGTGATGTCCTTAGGTTAGTTTGGTTTAACTAGTTCTAAGTCTAGGGGACTGATGACCTCAGATGATAAGTACCATAGTGCTTAGTGCCATTTGAGCCATTTTTTGAGCTTTCTGCAAGCTTCCAATCTGTGCACGAAAACCGTATTCTAAAATGACTCACCCATGAAGTAATGGGTCTAGATGAAGTGCTTGATTTTTTAGACGTAAAACTTCAGCTCCCCAATAGAGAAATATATTTCGACATATTTTGCAATTTAACTACCAACGATTCAATAAGCCATACGTCGTCATGCCATCCTTATCAACATAAAATGAACAACGATAAACTGCCTATGCGATTTTCCTTTAACCGCAAACGCTGTCGACAGTTCGTTGCTACTACCAATGGAGATAATCCGAGCGCTGTTGATAAGCTGTTCAAACAGTAAGAGGAGAAAGTTAATATGTCTGAAGCAACGTTTGTTGTCCTACCGTTCTTCGGTAGCATTTCCTACAGTTTGCAATGCTGATTAAGAGGTGTAATGTTAAAGTAGGTTTAACCATTCATGACAAAATCCAGTATCACTTTATGCATAATGAGCAGCCAAATTCTCTCATTCTGGCATTTATAAGCTAAGATGCAATCAGTGTCCTCTGTCTTACATTGGGCAGACTGACCGTAAGTTTAGTACAGGATTTGAGGAGCATATGATCGAGGATGTAGATGAAGATGAAATGGGAGATATGATACTGCGTGAAGAGTCTGACAGAGCACTGAAAGACCTGAGTGGAAACAAGGCCCCGGAGTAGACAGCATTCCATTGGAACTGACGTCCTTCGGAGAGCCAGTCCTGACAAAACTCTACCATCTGGTGAGCAAGATGTATGAAACAGGCGAAATACCCTCAGACTTCAAGAAGAATATAATAATTCCAATCCCAAAGAAAGCAGGTGTTGACAGATGTGAAAATTACCGAACAATCAATTTGATAAGCCACAGCTGCAAAATACTAACACGAGTTCTTTACAGACGAATGGAAAAAGTAGTAGAAGCCGACCTCGGGGAAGATCAGTTTGGATTCCGTAGAAACACTGGAACACGTGAGGCATTACTGACCCTACGACTTATCTTAGAAGAAAGATTCAGGAAAGGTAAACCTACGTTTCTAGCATTTGTAGACTTAGAGAAAGCTTTTGACAATGTTGACTGGAATACTCTCTTTCAAATTCTAAAGGTGGCTGGGGTAAAATACATCGAGCGAAAGGCTATTTACAATTTGTACAGAAACCAGATGGCAGTTATAAGAGTCGAGGGACATGAAAGGGAAGCAGTGGTCGGGAAGGGAGTGAGACAGGGTTGTAGCCTGTCCCAGATGTTATTCAATCTGTATATTGAGCAAGCAGTAAAGGAAACAAAAGAAAAATTCGGAGTAGGTATTAAAGTCCACGGAGAAGAAATAAAAACTCTGAGGTTTGCCGATGACATTGTAATTCTGTCAGAGACAGCAAAGGACTTGGTAGAGCAGTGGAATGGAATGGACAGTGTCTTGAAAGGAGGATATAAGATGAACATCAACAAAAGCTAAACGAGGATAATGGAATGTAGTCGAATTAAGTCGGGTGATGCTGAGGGAATTAGATTAGGAAATGAGACACTTAAAGTAGTAAAGGAGTTTTGCTATTTTGAGAGCAAAATAACTGATGATGGTCGAAGTAGAGAGGATATAAAATGTAGACTGGCAATGGCAAGGAAAGCGTTTCGCAAGAAGAGAAATTTGTTAACATCGAGTATAGATTTAAGTGTCAGGAAGTCATTTCTGAAAGTATTTGTATGGAGTGTAGCCACGTATGGAACTGAAACGTGGACGATAAATAGTTTGGACAAGAAGAGAATAGAAGGTTTCGAAATGTGGTGCTACAGAAGAATGCTGAAGATTAGATGGGTAGATCACATAACTAATGAGGAAGTATTGAATAGGATTGGGGAGAAGAGAAGTTTGTGACATAACTTGACCAGAAGAAGGGATCGGCTGGTAGGACATGTTCTGAGGCATCAAGGGGTCACCAATTTGGTATTGGAGGGCAGCGTGGAGGGTAAAAATCGTAGAGGGAGACCAAGAGATGAATACACTAAACAGATTCAGAAGGATGTAGGTTGCAGTAGGTACTGGGAGATGAAGAAGCTTGCACAGGATAGAGTAGCATGGAGAGCTGCATCAAACCAGTCTCAGGACTGAAGACCGCAACAACAACAATGATCCCTCAAAAAGGTGCAACTAAAAATAATTCCTCGTTCGCCGATCATTTTAAAGCTGGCGGATACGTAGAACGTCTACTAGAGTCGTTGCAAATTTTGCATCGTGCACCCAAGAGCAAAAAAACAATTGACACATTTGACCTTGCTAAAGGAATTGTAGATCGTGAACCACTCTCATGTAGCTAAAGATGTAAGTCTTAATGACCAACTGATTGCCGAGAACCAAACGTTTTATTATTAAATGACGCCAGTTTTTCAAAGACTATAGCTAAGCACTGGCATACCTGTAACTCTTCTTTCAACACGTCCGTTTATTTCTGTGTCTTACATTTCACATTTGACTTTTGTAAAAAATTATACACTCATGTTCAGAAAAAAACAGGACAACTTAAAGGACTATGAATAGGACTTCATATTCACCGAATATGTATATTAGATTGTTTAGCACAAATGATTAGCATTTCAGTCAGCTCTAAGGGAGATAAACAGGCTGCTAGCTTGTTGATGTACCGAATATCTAATAATAAATCAACACTTGAATATATAGCTCTAAAACCGAAAAAATTTTTGCAATGTGCAAACCGATATCTTTGTTGTTGTTGTGGTCTTCAGTCCTGAGACTGGTTTGATGCAGCTCTCCATGCTACTCTATCCTGTGCAAGCTTCTTCATCTCCCAGTACCTACTGCAGCCTACATCCTTCTGAATCTGGTTAGTGTATTCATCTCCAGTACTAAATTGGTGATCCCTTGATGCCTCAGAACATGTCCTACCAACCGATCCCTTCTTCTGGTCAAGTTGTGCCACAGACTCCTCTTCTCCCCAATTCTATTCAATACATCCACATTAGTTATGTGATCTACCCATCTAATCTTGAGCATTCTTCTGTAGCACCACATTTCAAAACCTTCTGTTCTCTTCTTGTCTAAACTTTGTAGGCCGATATTTTATCCGTCGATACATTAATATTTTTCCCCCTATATCGAGGGCCGATAACGCTATTTTTCTTAAAATATAGATATATTTTTAAAAATATCAACAGCCCTACTCGGAAATACCTACACCCTTATGGTATGCAGTCGCATTACAGGAGGTGCATACACCTACCTAGTATTGCTACGCTTTGAGAACAGGCCCGAGACTGGCTACATGAGCAATTACTGCTGAGGTTGGTGTTCACCGTAGTTTGGTAATAATTAGGTGATTATCCGACCCGGCTCGTGGTGGTGCTTCGGTTTCTGCAACAGCCTACCAAAGACCCTCCGAGTCCTGAAGTCGCTCTGTTTATGGATGACGCTAAACGTATTTTGGAAGGCATGTACAATGTCATATTTCACATGTGTGATTGTAAACCCAACAGTTATGGGAGGTCGTCGGACATATTACACAGTAAACATGTGGGCCAGTATAGCGAGCGACTCATTGGTTGGATCCTACATGTTGCCTCTTCGAATCAGTCGTCCAATGTAAAGATTCTTCTTATAAGAGCACTTGCAGACGTAATTGGAAGACGTATCCCTAGGTATCACAGTGAGGACGTAATTCCAGCACGGTGGGGTTCCGGCGCATTTTGCAGGACCAGTACGTGCAGTATTAACCCGTACAGGTGGCTCGGCTGGGGATCACCTGTACATTGTCCTGCATGATACTTGGACTTCACCCCATCTTCATCTGTGGCCGTATGGAAACCATAGTGTATTGTACCGCTGTGGGTTCTTTGCAGGAACTATTGTAGCGGCCACTCACATACAGAACACGCCACACACACTCATGTTCTACAAAAACCAGATAACCTTGAGCGACAAGAGACAGGACGTTCATATACACCTGACATGTACATTAGTGCGTTGTGCAGAAATGATTAGCATTTCAGTCACATATGTTCAGTGTGGGTCCTGTTGTCTGGTAGGCACAGGGTCCACCATGGACCCTGATAATGTGTTCAACACGTGATGGCATCGACGAGGAAAAGGTGCGAGTGTAGTCCTGTGGTATAGCCATCCATGCTGCATTCAGCTGGTTGCAAAGTTCATCTGTGGTAGTTGTCACTGGATCACAGTGTTTCGCCATACCCCACACATTTTCGATTGGAGACAAGTCTGGTGACCTGGAGAGCCAGGCCAAAAGGCTGGCATCCTGTGACACCAAGAAGGCACATGCTCGTGCAGCAACGTGTGGTCGTGCATTGTCTTGCTGAAAAATGGCATCTGGGGTGTTGTGCAGGAAGGGTATGGGTACGGGTTGCAGGATGTCATTCACGTAGCAAGAAAGCCAATGTGCACTACGTCTGCATGGCTGGGGGGAGTCATCCAAGGTGTGGAAAGGGTTCTTCGGGTTGCCACGAAGGGTACAGGGTGCAGCCAACTGCAGGCGGTGGCTCGTGTCAGCACTAATGACGTGTGTCGCTATAGGTCAGAAGAGATTCTCTCTGGTTTCCGGCGGCTATGTGAGATGGTGAAGACTGCCAGTCTTGCTAGTGAGATGAAGGCAGAGCTCACCATCTGCAGTTTCGTCGACAGGACCGATTTCGGACCTTTGGTATAGAGCCGAGTGGAGGGTCTCAAACAGAGGCTCAGACGGTTCTGCGGCCTTATACGAATCACTTACCTCACAAAAATCTTCGTTACTCGAACTACTGCAATACAGCGAGCGCCACTACTGCCAGCTAAATAAAAGATTCAAACTACTGAAGGCACTAACTAATGATAGGCACAGTTAGCAAATGAAAGATTTTAATAGAGAAGAAACAATGTATTTACCTCAATAATGGTCAAAAGTCATAATGTATATAGCAGTTCATGACATCCAGTCTCACAAATTTCAAAACTCCGCCATCTCTCACCCTACATCCAGCACTGCTGGCGGCTCACCCCCAACTGCGCAACGCTACGCGCTGTTAACATCCAGCTGCCCAACACTACAATGGCGAGTATTACAACAATGCCAACCAGCCACTGACTGCACACAGCACAGCCAGTGATTTTCATACAGAGCGCTACGTGGCGTTACCAATAAGAAAACCTAAACAGCCTACTTACAC
Organism: Schistocerca gregaria; assembly: GCF_023897955.1. NCBI lineage: Eukaryota > Metazoa > Arthropoda > Insecta > Orthoptera > Acrididae > Schistocerca > Schistocerca gregaria. The sequence goes on along the minus strand of NC_064921.1, from coordinate 104,597,982 downwards.
GGGTAGCAGGGCCTGTGTGGCATGGACTGGGCGGTTTTTTTAGGTTAGACAGTCTCGGGAAATATTAAAAAGGGCTCCAGTCTGAAAGAGTACAAGGCAATGAAACGGCGAGAATAGACCAAGCAACAGTCGGTATTGTAGTTGTAAATTTTCGTAGCTGTGTTGGAAAAGTACCAGAGCTTCAAGCGCTTATAGAAAGCACTGAAGTTCAAATCGTCATAAGAACAGAAAGCTCGCTAAAGCCGGAGATAAATTCTGCCGAAATTTTACAGAGGTGCAAACCGTGTTCAGAAAGGATAGATTAAATAAAGTAGGTGGTCGTGTGTTTGTGTCTGTTGGTACTAGTTTATCTTGTAGTGAAGTTGAAATAGATAGTTCCTGCTAATTACTATTGGTAGAGGCTATACTCAACAGCCGTACAGAATAATAATTGGCTCCTTCTACCGACTCCCCGATTCCGATGATATAATAGTTGAAGCGGTCAAAGAAAACTTGAATCTCATTACAAATAAGTATCCCACTCACACAGTTATAATTGGTGGGGACTTCAATCTATCCTCGATTTGTTGGCAAAAATACATGTTCAAAGCCGGTGGTAGACAGAAGACATCTTCTGAAGTTGTGCTAAATGCCCACACGAATTGTAAATGGTTGCGAAAACACACTTGACCTCTTAGCTACAAATAATCCTGATCTAATAGAGAGCATCATGACGGATATAGGGATTAGTGAACACAAGGCCATTGTAGCGAGGCTCAAAACCATATCAACTAAAACCACTAAAAATAATCGCAAAATATATCTGTTTAAGACAGCTTATAAAAATTCGCTTGATGCCTTCCTAAGAGAGAGTCTCCATTCCTTCCAAGCTACTTATGTAAGTGTAGACCAGATATGGCTTAAATTCAAAGATTCAGTATCGACAGCAATAGATAGATTCATACCGCATAAGTTAATAAGAGATGGGATTGATCCACCATGGTACACAAAACACGTCAGAACACTGTTGCAGAAGCAACGAAAAAAGCATGCCAAATTCAGAAGAACGCAAAATCCCAAAGGCCGGCTAAGTTTCACAGAAGCTCGAAATTTAGTGCGGACGTCAATGCGAGATGCTTTTAATAGTTTCCACAATGAAACATTGTTACAAAATATGGTAGAAAATCCAAAGAGATTCTGGTCGTATGTAAAGTACACCTGAGGCAAAAACAGTCAATACCGTCATTTCGCAATATTGATGGAAATGTCAGCTGTTGTGTACATAGTTCCGCGTAGTCAGCGCGTACACAACTTTCCCATTAGAGCGCGTCCCGCGAAGCACAACAGCGCAGGCGCAGCGCTCATCCGTCTCCACTCTACGAGATGGCGCTGCCATAAGGACGGACCAAATTCTGCTTCCGCCGATCCGCGTATTAATATGTAACGGAGCCAATGAGATTGCTGCTAACGTAGAACCTTTTCTCCTCGCGGATCACACTCGCGCAGTGATACCTGAACGCGCGAGGTATTAGAACGAGTCTACAGACCTCCGATTAGTTAGTCTGCATTTGTCTGCACCAGTCTGCATTAGTCTGTACCAGTGTATAGTCAAGTTTCAGTGTTCGCTTAATAAGATTACCATATTCCTGTACATACTTTGTCAAGTATCAGAGATATGTGAGAATAAGATTAACGTACCAAGACCAAAAGAACTTCAGATTGTCAATTGTAAACAGCATCCAGAATCAAGTTACATAATGTCTATGCTTTTTATTATTTTAATAAATGTGTGTGAAAATTAATCAAGTTCTGTTTAAAGTTGACCACCGTCAATCTGCTACTCTAAGCGTGCAAATGGCATTTCTATCGTCTGACCTAACGGCAGAAGGTAAACACGCCACGATAAGACCACGAGACATATTGCTGACACTCGCCCACTTCGTTAGAGCGACAAGTAAAACAATCTGATGGTGTGTGTACCGAAGGTCTTAGAGTGCGCACACCACATCAGCACACGCTCTCCCGGTCGTTGTCGGGTTTATTCACCTTGGAACCTCTACTGACTTGGCCCCATTAGCTCACGAGGCAGAGTGCACACAGTATCACTTCTCCCACGGAGGAAAAATCCTTGTTAGTACCGTGAGTTGAGTCCATGTCCCCTGCTTGGGAGTCAGCCGACCTAACTTTCATTTTTATTTCGGTACTAGCTTAGCAGCTGCAGCTTCGCTCGCACAGACTGTACTGCAGAGACTTTTATGTTCTTACTTAAACGAATTTTTATGTTGTTCACAAATCGCACACCTTCTAACCTTATCACGCTAATTGAAGCCATAAAAGCATGATCTTTTCCGAATGTAGTTCTGAGAAAAAAGCGATTCTGGTTACTGGAGTCCAAATTTTTTGTTAACCATGCCTTTTGCGTTCTTGTGGAGATATTTCCATAACAACTTTCATCTCCTAACAAATATTTATTTATGTCTAAACGACACGTGAAGTACCAATTTTCATAAATTTAGCTATAAAATTTTTTAATGTACCGAAATATTTTCTTAAAAATTTTCATCGCTTGTTGCCCACAGCTTTGACGTTTTCCGTCAGATCACAGAAGTTAAGCGCCGTCGGGCTTGGCTAGGAGCTGGATGGGTCAGCGTCTGGGTCTGCCGATTCCTGTTGGCAAGCCGGGTGCACTCGGGCCTTGTGAACTGAGGGCCTGTTCGGATGGCTTTACTGTTTTTTCACTACCTTAGGAGCTGATTTTCCAGAAAGACGTATTTTTTTTATTTCTAACCGAGAAGTCAAATGCCAGTTATCATGGATGTAGCCTCAAATTTCTTTAGTAATCATTTTGTTTTCAAAAAACTTTCATTCACTATTTTACCCGGTTAGTGGTCGAATTTCCAAAAATGCTGGAACAAGTATTTCTTATTTTCTGACTGGAAAACCAAATACCAGTTTTCGTAGTTCTAGCTTCAAAATTCCCTTAATAGCGACATACATTCAGAAAATCTTTCATCCCCTATTTCACCCCCTTAAGAGTGGAATCCCTTCTTAAGCGATGCTTACAATATAAGATCTACACCCCCTCAAAACTTCACGTCTCTTAGTGGTTTTCACTGGGCAATGATAGTCAGTGAATCAATCTGACCCTATTTGACCCCCTTAGGGGCTGAACTTCCAAACAACTGTGAAACATGTACTTTTTTATCTCTAACCCAGAAGCTAAACACCAGTTTACAAAGATTTAGCTTCAAACTAGCTTTCGTAAACCCTTAGGGGCTGAATTTCCAAAAACAGTGATATATATTATATATATGAACTGAGAAGCCAAATTTAAATTTGCATAGATTCAGCTTTAAAAATGCCTTCATAATAAAATATTTTCCTGAAAAATCTTATCCCCTCTTTCACGCCCTTAGAGATGGAATTTCGAAAAATCCCTTCTTAAACGCCAGCTTCTGTGGCCTAGCGGTTCTAGGCGCTTCAGTCCGGAACCACGCGGCTGCTACGGTAGCAGGTTCGAGTCCTGCCTCGGGCTTGGATGTGTGTGATGTCCTTAGGTTAGTTAGGTTTAAGTACTTCTAAGTCAAGGGGACTGATAACCTCAGATGTTTAGTCCCATAGTGCTCAGAGCCATTTAAAGCATTTGAGCTTTCTTAAACGACGCCTACAGTTTAAGATCCATACTTTCTCCATATTTCAAGTAAGTTTTGAATGGGTGACGATGAGACAATGAACCAGGACATTGCCTATTATGTGTAGAGATTTTACTTTTTTTCGTCTTATCTTTCTGATTGTTCGTCATTATTTGTCAGTGTTTTTGCGTTGGTGTCGCACATCTTTCAAACTGCATCGGTAAGAACTTCACTCAGTTTTTTCATTGCGACATTCTTCTCTAGGTTCGTTTTCATTTGATGGAAAAGAAGATTTCAGTTTAACATCCCGTCGACAACGAAGTCGTTCGACACGCAGCAAAGCCGCGGATTGGGGAAGGACACGGAAGGGAATCGGTCATGTGTTTTTCTACATGGTCAGCATTTTCGTTACACGATTAAGCAAAAAAACAAGGAAAACCAGAATTAGAATGTCTGGGCGGCAACTAGTTAATTTTGAGGAGGCGCTGGACTTGAATTTAGGTATCAAGTTAGTTCTTCGTGGATTTACGAAATAATGTAAATTTAAGAATTTTTAGCAGATGGAAGCAATGACATTCATTAACATTAAGGGATCTGCTACACATTTCAGAGAAACGAACTGCCACTCTTCCGTTCTATTAACATTCATGCAGCTTCCAGCTACGACTCAGCATGAATGCTGCGTAAAGCGCGACGGCTGTTACGCCGTGTCGCCTAATCTGGGGTCAGCGGGCCGGAACATATGGCATGTTATGCAGGCCCTCCGTTGAGTAATAGGCCGTCCCCGCCCTCGGTTGCCGTAACAGGATTCCTTCGGAAAGCGCTCAGCGGGTACCGTATCTGATGTGGGCACCTTTTTCATTTAATTGAGAATGTGCCGAAGGTGGATATCGTGATGTCACGGCCGACTTCCCACCGAATGCACAGGACCAAACCGCTTTCTCCCTGTGCGACACTGCACTGCCCGCCAAGTAGCCTCGCCGTCGAGAATTTCACGTATTGAAAGCCGATCCAAAAGTAGCACGCATTCCGATCTGGTATTTTTCCGTTTACTGAAGCAGGAAACATTAAAAAAAAGTCTGATTGCTCGCTCCGATGCTTGGAAAGAGCAACAGGCAGCAAGTGATAGCTTCCACACCTCTTGGCTGTTTCCCTTGGAGTGGTTGCCAATCTAGCTGTCGGAGGAAAATTAAGGATGAAGAATGTATGAGATTCGTAAGCAAACGAGACACAAACTCCTGGTAAGACGGTGCAGACGTCCGTTCTTATCGTATCCTGAGATTCTCCTCGTGAAATCAAGAGAAAGTAGAATAATTGTAGGTAGAAGAAGATAACAACCCCAATAATTCGACACAGAACTTGGTAACTACTGGTAATGACACTTCTTTTTTTAAATTTTAGTTTTTGGATAGTGAAACTCGTTAACTATAGGTCTGTTATTACGGAAGATATACATTCAAGCGCGAAAGGAACTGGTACAGGTATGCGTATTCAAGTACAGAGATTTGTAAACAGGCAGAATACGACGCTGCGGTCGGCAACGCCCATATAAAAAAAGTGTCTGGCGCAGTTGTTAAATCCACTATTGCTGCTACAATGGCACATAATCAAGATTTAAGTGAGTTTGACTGTGATGTTATAGTCGGCGCACGAGCGATGGGACACAGCATTCCTAGGCAGCGATGAAGCGGGGACTTTCCCGTACATCCATTTCACGAGTGTACCGTGAATATCCCGAATCCGGTAAAACATCAAATCTCCGACATCGCTGCGACCGGAAAAGAGATACTGCAAGAACGGGACAAACGACGACTGAAGAGAATCGTTCATCGTGACAGGAGTGCAGCCCTTCCGCAACTTGCTGCAGATTTCAATGCTGGGTTATCAACAAGTGTCAGCGTGCGAACCATTCAATGAAACATCATCGATATGGGCTTTCGGAGCTGAAGGCCCATTTGTGTACCTTTCATGACTTCACGACACAGAGCTTTACACCTCACCTGGGCCCGTCAAAACCGACAATGGACTGTTGATGACTGAGAACATGTTGCCTGGTCGGACGAGTCTCGTTTGAAATTGTATTGAGCGGATGGACGTGTACGGATATGGAGACAATCTCATTAATCCACGGACCGTGCATGTCAGGAGACTGTTCAAGCTGGTGGAGGCTCTGTGAAGGTGTGGGGCGTGTGCTGTTGGAGTGATATGGGACCCGTGATCGTCTAGATACGAAGAGGTGAGACGTATGTAACCATCCTGTCTGATCACATACATCCATTCATGTCCACTGTGCATTCCGACGGACTTAGGCAATTCCAGCAGGACAATGATGCGACACCTCGTCCAAAATTGCTACAGAGTGGCTCCAGCAACACTCCTGTGAGTTTAAACACTTCCGCTGGGCACTTAACTCCCCAGGCATGAACATTACTGATCATATCTGGTATGTCTTGCAACGTGCTGTTCAGAAGAGATCTCCACCCGCTCGTACTCTCACGGATTTATGGACAGCCCTGCAGAATTCATGATGTCAATTCCCTCCAGTCGAATCCAAGTCGCATCGTGTTGTGCTCTTCTACATGCTCGCGGAGGCACTACACGATATTAGACAGATGTACCAGTTCCTTTGGCTTTTCAGTGTACCTAACCCAGGGTGGCCCAGAAATGTTGCGACAAAATTCGAGGGTTTGTAGAGGCCGTCTTGAGGAACAAATCGAGGATAGGAACCCGCCTCTGGACAACGACACTACAGAGCCCTTGCCGCGGGGCCACCCATCAGAGACAGAAGTGACTCCGTACGCTGACGTACCGTGGACGCAACTCTCACAATGTTATTTGTTATTCAGTGATAGCGACTGATTGCGTCGATCGCCGGTGGAGGAAAAGGAACTCGCTGCTGCGTAGAAATGACTTATCGCCTATGAATGCGATGCTGTGTTGCCTCGGTGGATGGCGGTTCCGGACATGGGTTCCATCTGCAGTTTGTTTTCCTACCGGATGCCTCTAAACCTCCAATGTAAATAGGAGAAAAATAAACAACGGAAGGAAATCCGTATCCGAAACAATCGTCCACTGAGGCAACAGAGCTACGCATTCGTAAGAGACTAGGCCTGTCTACGTCGCACCGAGCTCCATCTTCTCCACTGATGACTGCATCAACCAGTCGCGATCAAGGCGTTGATAACAAACAACTTTTGAGACGTTACGCCTATGGTCCGTCACCGTACAAAGTCACGTATACTGCCGAGGTGACAAGAGTCGGCACGGGTAATTTCGACGCTCTGTGGCGCCGTTGGATGACGTTTCTACACACGGGTTCCTATCCTCGACTTGTTCCTCAACACACTGTCTACTGCTCCTCGAAGTTTGTCGCAGTATTTCTGGGACACCTTTTGTAATATAGCACCGTTACCTCTGCTGTTCACGAACAAGTCGTGCCACGTTATTCTCATTTGCGAACGTCTTCAAAGTATATTCTTAAAGAAAGTAATAAATGTTGCAAAGTGTCTGCAAGACTTCGAAGAATTTGTTCTAGTTTTTCCTCTGAAGAATTTTTTATGTAAATAAAAAGAACTTGCAATCAAAAACTAATACAAATTCTAGAAATTCAAACAGTGTACTGTTGTTCCCTTCTTTGTGTACCATGTCTCATTTCATGTCTGCGAGGTGTCTTACATTCAGTTTCAAATTTTCCATTGAATTTTTAAACCTTATTCTTACAATTCTGGGGCGATCAAAAAGTTTGCTTTCGAAGGTCTTGTCGGTGCTTAAGTACCCACATCGGAGTCGATCTACGTTGCATATACGCTGCAACAACGCCCTAAAACAGAAGCTTTTTCATTGCCCCTTATAATTGCATGCGCTGGCAAACCAGTAAGGATTTTAATTTCGCACAACACATGTTACAAACATGGAACCCCTCCAGGAAGCAAGTACGAAGATAAGTCGAATAGTAACCCCCTCTGATTTTAACTTAGTGAAATACACCAACACATTTAGGGGAAATGGGGCCGGTAATATATGTAGCGTACACCAAAACTGAATCATTGTTTAAAAATTAGTCCAGAGTCATATTAAATGAAAACACAGAAACTATCGTTTTCAATATGCAAATTGGAGGTAGCGTATTTATGCCTTGATTTGGGCTTGGAAATGTTAAAAGTTATTCAGAGTGTTCATCGTAGGTGAAATCATAAATGATAAATAGATGATCATTTGTATATTGGATTGACTTATGGTGAATACTGGACTATTAGGATGGACGCACATAATGGGATGTTATCTAAACTTGAAATAAAATTACAACAAACAAAGAATTTAAATAGCGTGTTGTAAGGTACCCATTAATTGCAGGTAAGAGAGCATTTAACTTTATTTCCAGTTTTGCCATTTCATATACATGAAATGAATGTATCGGCGCTGCAGTACGTAGGGAGTAAGCAGCGAGTGACAGGTTCCCTTGCTGGCTGGCACAGGCGGTTGGCCACGTGGCACTTTCAGAGCGAGTGAGACGAGGTGCCGATGTAGAAATCGCTCGCGCCGTCAACAAAGAGATACGTAGGGAAAGCACAGTTATTCTGATGTCAATCACGTGACTGTTATTAATAAATATTTGCTTACAGATGTTGCCTTTTTGCCACTCAGACGTTACGGGGAGTCTACAGTTCATAGATACTATCTTCCAGTAATTTTAGAATGCCAAGAAACATTGATTTTAATAATTAAATGAATAACTTGGGCATAAACGAAGATGTACGATCTAATCCGATCTACATCGACCGTACACTCTAGTACACTCTATTGGGCGCCGTAGTCGGCAGTCGTTGACAGGATGCCTTCCGATCTAGTCATGCTCTCGTGCCGTTAATAGTTGCCTTATAACCAGCATGAAGAATTTCATTTTACGGTGTTTCTTGAATAAACGCACTATAATGGCATCCAGTGCAAAAATTATTTGCACAAAAAAAAGCTTCTTTCCACTTCATTATGTAAAACACACGCAGTAGTACTACACTTTCATGATCCGAGGCGCTACTACGGCTCTGCAACGGACATAAAACTACGAGAGCATCTCCACATAACAGGTTAGAAGAGTTCCTATGTGGGCCGGTGGAGTGGCCGAGCGGTTCTAGCCGCTACAGTCTGGAACCGCGCGACCGCTACGGTCGTAGGTTCGAATCCTGCCTCGGGCATGGATGTGTGTTGTGTCCTTAGGTTAGTTAGGTTTAAGTAGTGCTCAGAGTCATTTGAACCAGTTCCTACGTGGCGGCTCACTAAGTCAGTTCAAGGACGGACTGGCTTACAAAACTCGAATGGGAAAACATGGCCACTTATGCTGTACACCCGTTATACCACTATCTATGGACTCACCGGCTAAACGGAGACATTTCTGGCGGTTTAGAACAAGTGGAGAGTTCTTGCAGTATTCTGTTAGGACGGTTATGGGCCTGTGAAATCAAACCCATCCGCTACACAAAATACAGACTGCAAATGAAGACCAGTAACATACCTGTGGCGAAGCGCCCACTTCTTGGGGAAAGAGAGATTAGTGTTTAACATCCCATTGATATAAAGATAGAGAAACAATTAAAATCGCTCAAAAGAGGAAAGGCCGCTGGTCCTGATGGGATACCAGTTCGATTTTACACAGAGTACGCGAAGGAACTTGCCCCCCTTCTTGCAGCGGTGTACCGTAGGTCTCTAGAAGAGCGAAGCGTTCCAAAGGATTGGAAAAGGGCACAGGTCATCCCCGTTCTCAAGAAGGGACGTCGAACAGATGTGCAGAACTATAGACCTATATCTCTAACGTCGATCAGTTGTAGAATTTTGGAACACGTATTATGTTCGAGTATAATGTCTTTTCTGGAGACTAGAAATCTACTCTGTAGGAATCAGCATGGGTTTCGAAAAAGACGATCGTGTGAAACCCAGCTCGCGCTATTCGTCCACGAGACTCAGAGGGCCTTAGACACGGGTTCACAGGTAGATGCCGTGTTTCTTGACTTCCGCAAGGCGTTTGACACAGTTCCCCACAGTCGTTTAATGAACAAAGTAAGAGCATACGGACTATCAGATCAATTGTGTGATTGGATTGAGGAGTTCCTAGATAACAGAACGCAGCACGTCATTCTCAATGGAGAGAAGTCTTCCGAAGTAAGAGTGATTTCAGGTGTGCCGCAGGGGAGTGTCATAGGACCGTTGCTATTCACAATATACATAAATGACCTGGTGGATGACATCGGAAGTTCACTGAGGCTTTTTGCAGATGATGCTGTGGTGTATCGAGAGGTTGTAACAATGGAAAATTGTACTGAAATGCAGGAGGATCTGCAGCGAATTGACGCATGGTGCACGGAATGGCAATTGAATCTCAATGTAGCGAAATGTAATGTGATGCGAATACATAGAAAGATAGGTCCCTTATCATTTAGCTACAAAATAGCAGGTCAGCAACTGGAAGCAGTTAATTCCATAAATTATCTGGGAGTACGCATTAGGAGTGATTTAAAATGGAATGATCATATAAAGTTGATCGTCGGTAAAGCAGATGCCAGACTGAGATTCATTGGAAGACTCCTAAGGAAATGCAATCCAAAAACAAAGGAAATAGGTTACAGTACGCTTGTTCCCCCAATGCTTGAATACTGCTCAGCAGTGTGGGATCCGCACCAGGTTGGGTTGATAGAAGAGATAGAGAAGATCCAACGGAGAGCAGCGCGCTTCGTTACAGGATCATTTAGTAATTGCGAAAGCGTTACGGAGATGATAGATAAACTCCAGTGGAAGACTCTGCAGAAGAGACGCTCAGTAGCTCGGTACGGGCTTTTGTTAAAGTTTCGAGAACATACCTTCACCGAAGAGTCAAGCAGTATATTGCTCCCTCCTACGTATATCTCGCGAAGAGACCATGAGGATAAAATCAGAGAGATTAGAGCCCACACAGAAGCATACCGACAATCCTTCTTTCCACGTACAATACGAGACTGGAATAGAAGGGAGAACCGATAGAGGTACTCAGGGTACCCTCCGCCACACACCGTCAGGTGGCTTGCGGAGTACGGATGTAGATGTAGATGTAGATTACACGCGGAGCACAAGATCAGACTGTGTCAAGGATAGGAAAGGGAATAGGCAGTGCCCAGCCAAAGAAACTGTCACGGAAACGTCCTGGAGCGATTTGGAAAAATCACAGAAAACTTTAGGCGGTCGGACATGGACTTGAACTGCCGTCCTACCGAATGCAAGTCCAGTGTGGTAGCCACTCCACCGTCACGCTCAGTCCAACCCCTTCAGCTTGCTTGTAGGAAGAGTTGGCAGCTATCAAGAAGCTTTGGGTCCAGCCGATATTCAGGCCATCCTACTACAAGAATTAAGCACAAATTACGCACAATTAAAAACGAGCTAGGTCTTAGACAGACTATTAATTATGTACGCTTTTTGGTGCTTTCCGGCTGTCTTCTTTTTACTCTTCTTGCGCCTTTGTCCCACTACGGCGCAAGGTCGGAATGGTTATTAATGGATTTGGCACGTTTAACGTAAGGGACGGCGAGGTAGTCTTCCTGTAGCCACCCTGTTACCCACTGGAACGGGTAGTGCGTGTAGTGTTAGTCATTTGAAAACGAGCGAAAGATTTGTCAATAGGTGCGAATAGTGTGACTGATGTGTGAATTTGGTACCAGCCAGTTATTTACCTAGTGGCATGGCTAAAACCCGAACCGTGGTTGGCTGGCACCCAGACCCTCGTCGTTCAGCCGCCGTTCAGTCTAGGGGTCGACGCACCTTCCCGTACGGAAGCATTAACACATACCGCTATCTGGTACTCTCCCAGTATACATAATTAATGCAGCTTGAGAAGTCTGCTATCATGAGACAGCCTTGCCATTGAGCACAAAAAAGAACCTGGCAAATGACTAACACTGTCTGAATTCAGCAATCAAGAGCCAATGACGAACCGTCTCTAGTGTGGAAAAATTGAACTGAGTCACCAAAAAGCATATAAAATTAATAATGTTGCTAGCAGTACCAAAATTAACATTTAATTCTTAAATTGATATTGGGAGATTCTATGTGTGTGTGTGTGTGTGTGTGTGTGTGTGTGTGTGTGTGTGTGTGTGTGTGTGCATGTTATTTCTCAGGGTTACTTTCCAGTCCAATTGTAAGATGGCAAGAACTATGCCCCTTACATGAAGTCATTAAAGATCACCTAACTCACGTTGAGCGAATAGTGGGGCCAAACAAAAATGACTGACAAGGCACAATGCATCGTGTAGAGGTATTGTATGGACGTATTGGAATAATTATTCCAATAATTAATTATAATTAATGTTGGGTGATGGTTTTAAAGTAATTCACACAACATGAAAAACTTGGTGGAAACGTATCGATTTACTGGAGGCTGGTTTATCCCAGGGAAGTATACAGAGCGACTGTGGCCGGCCGGCGGGGGAGTGGTGAAGGGAAGCGACAATAGGCAGCTTAGGGCGGCTCAAGCTCTGAGAACGTGGTAACGCGGCCTCCAGCTGCCTTAAGATGAGTGACAGTGACTTGGTGGTTGACCCCATGCTGGTGTACCGGGAAGCAGACGGAGAACTTGTACGCCTGTTGATAAATGTCAGTCATCCTGTTTTCAATGAAACATGCAAGAAAGCCGCCGAAAGTTATGGTGGAGTGGTCAACAGAGGTCAAAATATGTGTGTTCGTGACTATAGCAACTTCACGCTGAATTCACGGTCCGCAGAGCCTGAAGTAAATCATGTGAAGAGAATGAAATACGCCGGCCTCCGATGGGAACGTAGGACCAAGGAATTTGAAGTGCTCTCCTGGGAGTCAGAATTCCGCAAAAATTGGTGTTTGTGCAGACGCTAACCTTGATAGGTGGCCTGGGAGGAGCTAAATAGCACAAGTTGAGAGGAAGGGAAATTTTGTGGGAATTTGTTCACTTCCCATAGCAGGCATTGGTTGGCGCTGGGAAGCGATGCATAATTAACGCGACTTGTGCTGCAATTGGCGTAAGTGATTTTGCTGGAGGGGAAACTGAGGTGAAGAGCAGACTGTGAGAAGTCTCCGTAGAGGTCTTTCATTCTCAGCTTGCCTAGAGTGCGGATGTGGCGTTCTTTACTCAGCTTGCCTGAAAAAGAGTGAGCATCTCTGCAGTTTAGGACTTAGCAACTGGAACGATTGAGCTTGGAGATAGAAAGTTTTGGTTCAGCTATGTAGTGAGCAAGATAGCTAGGAGTGAATAGACGAGTGCAGCCTTGCAGTACCACGAGGTCGACCGACGTCCATACAACGACGACGCTCCGCCACGCTGTATTCGGTGATATTGTGCTCGCTCCGGCCACTGATTAATTTGTTGGATCACGTCGGCAGAGTTTCCACGAGGGTTTCATGGGCTGTGTATTGTAAAATTCTTCTCGCACTTCGCATTACGCCTGGGTCAGTCAATAGGAATTACTTTTGAGTTATCGCACCTTACTTCACGCAAACGCAATTTATTACCACTGCCTGATAGGAGAGTCTTGTAATGTGATGATTGAAGGTCGTGAGTTAAAATAAATTTGTGCTAATCGACTGCATCTGTTTTCAATCTAGTAGTTGAAATCCCAAGTTACTTTCTTAATTAATTTTCTGTTCGAAATTTGCATCTGGTGTTCAATAGCTGAATATAATATCAATGTGCACCGCTCTTTAATTAAAAGTGATCAATTCTGAATAAATTAATGTCAACACTGCCACCGCAATTCAATCAGGAGTCACAGGGCCATATTACTTTTTTGCGTTATACGATATTGCCGCAGTTTTGCACTCTCTGTTGATCTGTTAGTCAATTAGTTGGGGTGAACACACGCCAAAACCAGGTAAGTGACAGGTGCGGTGTTGCACAGTGTTCCATTCCAGCCCCTACTTACATTCTGAATAAAAAGCATCGACAATGGTCGCCGTAGATGTCCAATATAGGGAGCCACCTTCATTCTGCCAATGGCTTGTCAAACAGGGAGGAGGATCAGTCAAAGTTTCAGAGCAAGCTCTTGCCGTTGGGTTGGGAAACTACTGGTACAGGGCGGAAGGAGCTGCAATGATGACGGGCTTGAGTTGCAGAAATCAATGGGAACCACTGCAAGGTGCCTGTAATTGAAAGTGTCATTATGATTTCCAATGGCAAAAGATTCCGTATTAATCCTTGATTTGGATCTCTGGAGGTGGACTACCAAGGGGAAGGTAACCAAAGGAGGAAAACAAAATATCCAACGAAGGGGTAACATTCTATGGTTCGGAGTGTGGAATGTCAAACTTGAACGTGGTAGGAAAACTAGAAAGCCTGAAAAAGGAACTGGTGTGGCTAAATTTAAATAAAGTACATGTCGGTGAAGTGAAACGGAAAAAAACGATTAGGACCTCTGGCCAGATGAATGTAGGGGCAACATCAACAGCGGCAGAAAATTGAATAACGGGAGTAGGATTCATTATGTGCAACAAGGTAGGGCAGACAGTGAGTTATTATGAACACTTCAGTGACCAGGTTGTTCTTATCATAATCTAATAGCGAAGCAACGCCAACAACAATAACTCAGCTATACATGGCAACATCACAAGCTGCATATGAATAGGTAGAGAAAGTACATGAGAATATTGAATAGGTAATTCAGTGTCTAATGGGAGATGACGCTCTTATAACCGTTGGTGCTTGGAACGCGATAGCAGGTGAAGAAAAAGTTATGGACTTGATAGTAGAATGATGATAGAGGACAAAGGGTAAGTGAGTTCTGTAATAAATTTCAGTTTTTGACAGCGAATATACTTAAAACGCGTATACTTGGAAAAGGCTTGGAGACACGCCAAAATTCCAACTGGATTACGTTATAGTTAGACAGAGATTGCGAAATCAATTATTGGATTGTAAGACATACCAAGAAACAGATGTACGGTCGGATCATAATTTACTAATGATAAAGAGTAGGGTGGAGTTTAAGAGTAACGTCAGCGTGAAAGGAAAGAGGGATAATGAAGTACTGAGAGATGGTGACACTCAAACCTAAAGATGTCAGACACTCAGATCGGTACCAAACGTTGTGTGTTGATAGAGTATCAACCAAAACTCCGATTGGGTTCATCAATAAGTTTACCCATTATGCACCAGTGAAGGTGAGAATTACAGAAACTTGGATAACACAATTGATTGCATGTGAGGGACTGCAGCTTAAGAAGATTAATGTATTGTTGCAGACTAATCTCTGCCGAAGAATGTGGAACAGTATCGGATAATTTAGCGATCATATACTTATACAGTGTGAAGAAATGAAAAGGGGTTGACAAATGGAGGCTGTGTTTGCTGGAATCATGTGAATTGTGATTTTGTCTTATGATAGGCTATTTTGTACGTGCAGATCACGAAGAGCTCTAGAGTCTCTGTAGGGACCGTACGAACCCAGTATTACCAGACGTTCTCTCCACTGATTTGTTGCACTGCCCCTCTTACAGAAATGTCCTGAACAGTTCTTTGGTCATTTTTCCAGGGGAGTGAGAGTGGACGATTAAATTTGGTGCTGCAAACATGGACTGACGTGTATGGGTACTCAAAGAACGAGGTTCTTGATGGACAACAAACAACTTTGGAGCAAGTTTGCCCATCTGTGAAAGCAATGGAACAATTGTGTACGTGTGGGTTGTGGCGTGAACGGACTGTATAACCGACACAGTAACTTTAGAACTTCTAGTTCCAAGATTGCGGTTCACAGTCATCTCCTTGTAGAATCGGTGTTGTAGATACTTACGTCTGCGGAGGCTGTCATGAATGCCCAGTTTGCTTGCTGCTAGTGCTCTACCGGATTATGGATATATATTTACTACTGCACATTTCCACTGTAACAAAAGATTATACTTTACGGCTTACAATATTGTTTTTACGGTTCCATCTCAAGACCCAACTGTCACTGGCGTCAAATCTATTTGGTGTCTACATCGTGTACACATCGAGCTTTCTGGTGGCGGTGTTTGTAGATCTTCATCACAAGCATTGTAATATGCTTGTACTTCTCCTTGGTAGACATTAACTATCCACTTTCCCACTGCCGTTTCCATCCATACAACATACATCAGACATGACATCTAGTGCGAAATCAGTTTTACATTGGAGTGCAAATGTTTGGGTCGGATTCGGTTGCTAAACAGATAATTGAGCATTTTGATTTACTCATTTCTTGAGTAAAACACTTATCTTTTCTCTTTCTGTGGTATTTCGTCGTTTCCATCGCTTGAGGACCCTTCTGGCGACGATATCGAAGACGCCTACTCTAATCCATTTACTTGGTCACAAACAAAAAGATTCCGCTCCATCTGGTGTGCGCTAGTCGATATCTAATGTTTCCTGTGCTGTGACGTTCTACGCATTCCACTGATCAATTATGTCCAGTGGGAATGCTGCAAACTTTCCCTCACCTTCAGTTATTTCCGCTGTTGTACGTTCACAACAGCCGCTCTGCAACATCACGAGTGGTGTCTGTTCTGTTGCACATGTCCGACAGAACACCA
The DNA here is from genome assembly GCF_023897955.1 of Schistocerca gregaria. Classification (NCBI taxonomy): domain Eukaryota; kingdom Metazoa; phylum Arthropoda; class Insecta; order Orthoptera; family Acrididae; genus Schistocerca; species Schistocerca gregaria. The sequence goes on along the minus strand of NC_064921.1, from coordinate 104,581,843 downwards.
CACCTGTCTATACAAATGTGCGCTATATCTTTGCTACTTTCAGCTAACAAAGCGAAAGCAGACGGCCAAAAGCACACTTCTATAAATTCTGAAAAGTCTTTTTCGTGTTTGCGTGACTGGAAAATGTGTTCCATTACAACAGTTTCACACGTAAACAGTTAAAAAAGGGAAGTCGTTAGTGAGGTTTTTAATCCGGGACTCTGCTTACGACCGTCTAACGCTCTACTAACTCAACCACGTAGGCCTTAGGAGACATTCAGTCACAGATATGCTTTTCATGTGCTCTGGTAGTCCTGGTGGTACTTTTAAACAATGTTTACGCCCGTTCTGCTGGATGACAGCACATAGTGCGAACTCACAGTTTTGTTTGTTCTATCTACATACAACATGTGGTAACGATCTGAGCGTCTGACATCTGTAGGTTTGGGTGTCAGCATCTCTCAATACTTCATTATCCCACTTTCTTTTCACACTGACGTTTCCCTTAAACACGACCCGACTCTTTATCATTATTAAATTATGATGCAACCTAAGATATGTTTTCGAATGGCATCCGCATTGAGCAAACACAATTTTTCTTCTTTTATGCAGCCGTGTAGTGCTGAAGTTATAGCATCATCAGTGGATTTTTTATATTCTTTCTGTTAAATACCAGAAAAATTGCTCTTTACTTTCTGTACATTCATAAATTTGAATTTTTAAGAAGCTAGAGAACTTACTTTTTGGTTGATGAGTTATGTATCAGTAAGGTCGACCAGACGTTTACAGAATGTATTCTTTGATTCCCCTCTAATTTTATATGAAGGGTTTGTTTTCTTTCAAAGCTGTGTTCAGTTTTTGCTGTTGTTTTTCCAAATTTGTATTGGTATTTCTGTATTTTGGCTGACTACATTCATGATGTTATTAAATACTTCAGAACGTTTGGTGTTATTTCCTGCCCCAGATAAATTTTGAGTTGTTTGACATCGAGTTTCTGCTTCTTTGTATGTAGGCATCTATATTCCTATTGTTTCTGGATTTGTCTAGACGTTCTAGCTACTTTAAACGATGTAACAAGAGCAGAGTAGACATTGACATACTTAGCTGCATGTATGGGATTATGATTGCAGGCTACTGGTATCATTACATCATATGTGTACTTACATTATTTTAAATTTTTATGAGTACAGATGTTCAGCATGAATCAATACTTTGATGCTCGTATTACCTGACAGTGATATGGAAGTTCATGCACAATTTGTTTTTAATTTAAAAATGTGGCAATATATTAACGTATATTCTAAACGAACTTCAGTAGACAGTGTAGTTAAATTACTTTGAAATGATATGGGATTTTATTTTGTTCAATACAAGTACACTTACGTTATATTAACTCTTTTAGGACGACTTATACAGTACGACTAAAAATTTTAATACATTTGGTTGGTGCACAAGTTCGTAGCGTTTTCGTTTAGCATGTTGGTATTCTGATTGCTTTAGGTTTATTTATCAATTGTCATATTTTATTTGTATTTTGCTGTCACTATTTGAGTTTGCGTGTTGTCGTTTTGTCATCTGGAGATAGTGAGTGGAGCTGTGGACGCTAGAAAGTGGAGTGCCAAGTGCAGAAATCGGTAACGTCTCCGAAATATCCTTGTGTTTGATCTCAATAGAGGAGTGACAGCAGCAGAGGCAGCCAAAGCATGTGTTCCATGAGTGAGGATAATGACATTGGACAGAACACTATAAGAAAATGGTTTTCTCGTCTTAAGGAGAGTCTTCTTGACGTTAGTGTAGACAGAACTGGCTAATGTGATGAAATGTGATCATTCCACCATCGTGCGACATTTTCATGCAGTGGTGAAAGGTTCAGAGTCGGGTGTATAGGTACCACACGCTCTAAGCCAAAAACACACAAATCAGCTTGTGCTCATATGTGCGTCTCTGCTCGCTCGTCATCAATTGGCTCGTGAACAACACCGAACATTCCTATCCCGTATCGTAGCTGCCGCCTGAACTGATGCTACGTTACGATAACGACCACCCGTACTCTGCTAAACTGATAAGAGACACTATACATATGTTTGGTTGGGAAGTTATTTTGCACCCTACTTACTTACTTGATCTTACGCCCTATGATTTTCACCTGTTCCGCTCTCTTTCGAAAAAGCTGCAAGGTACTTCCTTTCCGGATGAAAATGCTATCTGAACTGGCTCGATGAGTTCTGCGCCTCAAAACCACGTCATTACAGTCGCGGAATCGAAAACGTTACTCCAGCTTTGGGAGGCTGTTGTATTATTATTGATGACTCTATTGTGTGTGTCTGACGTGTATATTAAACTTATGGGAAAAACTCCGCGAAGTTATGCACCAACCTAATACTTGTTGCCTTTAAATTTGTTCATACTGTATTATTGGTATGAATTAATGTTTCATATTGTTTTACATAATGTTCTACAACAATCTTATATCATCAGGTGGTGAACGGGCAATCAAGATTCATGCAGTCATTAGTCTAATTGTGGAACTTTATGGTACTTTTGATTTGTTGACGGCCTGAGTGAATTGACAGTCATTAAATCTGCGGAATGTCTTAGGCTTCCATCGTAAGTCATTTTTTTCTATTCAAAGTGGGAGAGTGGTGTATACAAAAACTGCCTCTGATGCTACCGGGATTAACCGTTACTCACAGCTAGCGGATAAATAATAAAGGAACATTCTATAACTGCATTTGGCATTACAACTACACAGTGCTTCGCCGTATTCCTTTCTGTAACAATGTGTCTAGCTCTACATGTAATGTCTATACCTATGATGGCTAAAGTTTATGTTCGAGGTTGGAACTTTAAACGTGCAACTATTTATTTATAGCTCGTACGAAACAGATACGTGTTTCAAAGTTTTACTGATCTTCAAAGTAGTCACCAGCATTGTGTATAACTCGTTGCCAGCGATGTGGAAGTCGTAGGATACTCTTACCAGTGTCAGTTGTGTTGGCAGTTCAATCGGCGCGGTCTACTGCTTGACGAATTTGTAGTAGCGGAGTCCTGAAGCGAACGCCGTGGAGTGTTTCCTTCAGTTTAGAAATGGAGTTGAACTCACGAGGGCCAACAAATCAGTAACAGCTTGCCCTGTTCGTGCTTGAGCATTGTTCTGCAAAATGGCGGTCAGGTCCTGCAGAAGGGAAATACAGAGCTTGTTTTTATTCCGGTATAACTTGCTTCACAATTGCGACCGACTGATATTTCGAGAAATAAGCCATTTAAATGGCGTATGACAGAGAAATGGAACAAATGGATGATGGGTGAATCCAACATGAATTCACGCCGGAGGGAGCTGTAAAACGACCTACAATCAAATAAGTGTGTCAGTAGATAAAACAGTCGGGCCTAGAGTGAGAGGAGACATTATTGTTAAATCTTTCAAGAAGTGAGGCGTAAGTAACTTTCTCGATGGCAGTGAAACCATATTATATATGTAAAGAAAACAATGATTACGACGAAGAGGGAGAAGAAGAAAGTTCAGAAGTCGATTTCAGGGATTTTGAAGGTCTATTCGGTTTTATAAACTATGAATTTGTTTTAGTTTGGCTTTGCAATCTAAGAATAAAAATTCTACAAATATTTTGAAAAAATTGCTTGAAAATTAAGGTACGACTTATAGTCGGTAGAGTCTTTTATTCTGTAAAATATGGTAATCTAGCATTTTCATGCGCGTGATATATGTTGATGAGAATTTCATCCTTACACGAGATTATATTCAGCAATTTCTGTACAGAAAAAAGCCTTTCCATGTGAGTAGATTACGGCTGTTGGGTGTGTCTAACATTAGTGGAACTTTACAGGTGGAGAGCGCAACACCGTACCCCCCGAGGACGCCAGCTTTCCGACTTTAAGGCGGCTACAGACGTTTTGATCTGTCGGACCGACAGCAGACCATGACGAGGTCTGGTGGGGCTTCCAAACACAGTGACGTAGCGCCCGATTGTTTTTAGTTGGCTCTTGGCTTCTGTCGAGAATACATACGACCTACCTAGTGAAGTGGTGAGGGCGACAAAGTGGTGTCGCCCACGACGTATACCATCATATCTGTAAGTAGGCTGTTTAGGTTTTCTTATTGGTAACGCCACATAGCGCTCGGTATGAAAAAATCACTGGCTGTGCCGTGTGCAGTCTGTGTTTAGTCTGCATTGTTGTCTGCCATTGTAGTGTTGGGCAGCGGCAGCTGGATGCTAACAGCGCGTAGCGTTGCGCAGTTGGAGGTGAGCCGCCAGCAGTGGTGGACGTGGGGAGAGAGATGGCGGAGTTTTGAAATTTGTAAGAATTGGTGTCATGAACTGCTATATATATTATGACTAGTGAGGTAAATACATTGTTATGTTCTTTAAAGATGCATTTTGTACCTTTGTTATTGCATTCTTATGTTATAAAATTGTAATTGACACCAGTTCATCAAATTAACTAACTTGTAAATTACATTTCACTGCACACGTTTCTGTTGGTCATAGTATATGGACAATATGTGAGAAGTAGGGATTGATAGTGTTTGCAAGTGTATTGATAATTCAGCAAGGGACTGGATAACAGCATTGCTGGTTCTAAGGACATTTCAAAAACAATTTTTGTGAGTGCACAAGTGGTGGTTATGGACTTGCTATATTATCCGCAAGACTCTTCAATAGTGATTGTGCGCCTGCACAGTCAAACAGATGGCTGCTGGCCATCTCTACAAGGACTACAGTGGGTCTACACCTTTGATGACCCACCAATACCGTTATTTCTACAAGGACTGCAGTGGGTCTGCACCTCTGGTGGCCCACCAATAGTAATCTCTACAAGGACTACAGTGGGTCTGCTCTGTGATGACCTACCTACCGATAGTCTTCAACGTCGACTGACTCTGCTGTGGCCCATTACCTGTCTGCATCTCAAGAGTCAGCACTGTCTTTCGTTGGAAGGACAACACTACTTCTTCAAGACTGCTTAGAAATCCACTACTTCCAAGTGCAATTTCTTTTACTGCTCAGACTTTGAAAAAAACACTGCAATTTTACTGTGATGAACGATCAGGACTGTCTTTATGGACTGTGAGAAAATTTTAGCTTCTGACCAACATTGTATCAATAAGTGTGCGTATTTGATATCTTTGTTATAGTAATTGTGAAAAATTTTATCAAATCATTATTGGCCACTGCCCAAAACAATTTGTAAAAATTTTTTGTGGGGAGCATGGGGGCTATGTAAGTAGGCCGTTTAGGTTTTCTTATTGGTAACGCCACATAGCGCTCGGTATGAAAAAATCACTGGCTGTGCCGTGTGCAGTCTGTGTTTAGTCTGCATTGTTGTCTGCCATTGTAGTGTTGGGCAGCGGCAGCTGGATGCTAACAGCTCGTAGCGTTGCGCAGTTGGAGGTGAGCCGCCAGCAGTGGTGGACGTGGGGAGAGAGATGGCGGAGTTTTGAAATTTGTAAGAATTGGTGTCATTAACTGCTATATATATTATGACTAGTGAGGTAAATACATTGTTTGTTCTCTATTAAAATCTTTCATTTGCTAACTATGCCTATCAGTAGTTAGTGCCTTCAGTAGTTTGAATCTTTTATTTAGCTGGCAGTAGTGGCGCTCGCTGTATTGCAGTAGTTCGAGTAATGAAGATTTTTGTGAGGTAAGTGATTTGTGAAACGTATAGCTTAATGCTAGTCAGGGCCATTCTTTCGTAGGTACTTTTGGAAGTCAGATTGCGTTGCGCTAAAAACTATTGTGTGTCAGTTTAAGCACAGTCGTGTATAATTTTTTCTAAGGGGACGTTTCATAAAGCAGTGTCGCCCACGAAGTATACCATCATATCATCCTCCAGCCAGCAGCCTTCATGAACTGACACAGAATCTCACAGGCCATCTTCTGCATGGTCTGACCATCTTATCTTCAGTCTTCCCACTCTTCACTTGCCCCATGTTCTTTTTTTTTGTTTATTGTTTACAGCATGCTCCATTAAAATATTTGCAGTACTACATGGATGTATTGTGTGTGTATCTGTGTGTTTAGTGTAATGTTTGTGTCGTATGACGATGATGGCGGCGATGAGAGAAGGGAGAGGGTGGAACCTGGTGCCGCCACATAGCGTACTCCTCGCGAATAGCACCAAGCTTAACGCCCCTGTCTGACCGCCGGATCGCCGTCAACAGCGTCACATGCCCTCTCTTCGTGAGACAATGCAGAGAATTTTGGTATTTAAACCAGGACACTGTCGCGAAGTCTGTTGATCGGGAACTTAACGCCACCACTTCTCCTCCCCTTGCTGGCCAAATACTGGAGAGAAATTTTTTTCGCCATCTGCGTTGGAACCGGCCTACCTCCGGTCGAGCGCCGCCGCAACAGAGAGCATTAGCAACTCGAGGCCTGACATTAGCGTCCCAACCCCTCGAAGGGAATTAGGTCAAAGTAAAGGCAACAAAACATTTTTTTATGTGCTGGCTAGTTTTATTTTGTTGATTTTTTGTATTTTTTAAATACACTCCTGGAAATTGAAATAAGAACACCATGAATTCATTGTCCCAGGAAGGGGAAACTTTGACACATTCCTGGGGTCAGATACATCACATGATCAAACTGACAGAACCACAGGCACATAGACACAGGCAACAGAGCATGCACAATGTCGGCACTAGTACAGTGTATATCCACCTTTCGCAGCAATGCAGGCTGCTATTCTCCCATGGAGACGATCGTAGAGATGCTGGATATAGTCCTGTGGAACGGCTTGCCATGCCATTTCCACCTGGCGCCTCAGTTGGACCAGCGTTCGTGCTGGACGTGCAGACCGCGTGAGACGACGCTTCATCCAGTCCCAAACATGCTCAATGGGGGACAGATCCGGAGATCTTGCTGGCCAGGGTAGTTGACTTACACCTTCTAGAGCACGTTGGGTGGCACGGGATACATGCGGACGTACTTTGTCCTGTTGGAACAGCAAGTTCCCTTGCCGGTCTAGGAATAGTAGAACGATGGGTTCGATGACGGTTTGGATGTACCGTGCACTATTCAGTGTCCCCTCGACGATCACCAGAGGTGTACGGCCAGTGTAGGAGATCGCTCCCCACACCATGATGCCGGGTGTTGGCCCTGTGTGCCTCGGTCGTATGCAGTCCTGATTGTGGCGCTCACCTGCACGGCGCCAAACACGCATACGACCATCATTGGCACCAAGGCATAAGCGACTCTCATCGCTGAAGACCACATGTGTCCATTCGTCCCTCCATTCACGCCTGTCGCGACACCACTGGAGGCGGGCTGCACCATGTTGGGGCGTGAGCGGAAGACGGCCTAACGGTGTGCTGGACCGTAGCCCAGCTTCATGGAGACGGTTGCGAATGGTCCTCGCCGATACCCCAGGAGCAACAGTGTCCCTAATTTGCTGGGAAGTGGCGGTGCGGTCCCCCACGGCACTGCGTAGGATCCTACGGTGTTGGCGTGCATCCGTGCGTCGCTGCGGTCCGGTCCCAGGTCGACGGGCATGTGCACCTTCCGCAGACCACTGGCGACAACATCGATGTACTGTGGAGACCTCAAGTCCCACGTGTTGAGCAATTCGGTGGTACGTACACCCGGCCTCCCGCATGCCCACTATACGCCCTCGCTCAAAGTCCGTCAACTGCACATACAGTGCAGTGTTAAAGACTGCGATGGAGCTCCGTATGCCACGGCAAACTGGCTGACACTGACGGCGGCTGTGCACAAATGCTGCGCAGCTAGCACCATTCGGCGGCCAACACCGCGGTTCCTGGTGTGTCCGCTGTGCCGTGCGTGTGATCATTGCTTGTACAGCCCTCTCGCAGTGTCCGGAGCAAGTATGGTGGGTCTGACACACCGGTGTCAATGTGTTCTTTTTTCCATTTCCAGGAGTGTATGTATCGACGAGGCAAGAGTGGGTTAGCCTATCACGCCGTTCATGGGCGGGGGGGGGGGGGGGGGCAAGCTGTGCGGTGGTCCGCGATATCACGGGCACACAAACGCAGGTACAAAAATTTTAATTCAGGGAAAAAACAAAAATAATAATATGCATTCAGCCATGCAGTTCCCCCTACACACAATTGGGGTTGTGTTCCTGGACATGTGGGCACGCCACACTGTTGCAGAATGATCGTACACATGTCAAGAAAGTAGGTACTCCCCAGTTATGAGATGCGGGGAGGTTGATGATTTATATAACGGATGTAGGATGTACGAGACAATTTGAGCAGCCGTCTTAGGTTGTTTGCAAATGTTGCTTTCGTTTATCGTCTAACAAAGTCATTAGAAAATCAAAACAAATTGTAAAACTATTTAGTAAGCTTGTCTGTATGGTGCGAAAATTGGCCCTAAATCAGGAAAAGTTTGAGGTCATCCATGTGAGTGGTAAAAATAATCTGTAAAACTTCGGTTACACAATAAATCAGTCAATTGTGAAGGGCGAAAGTTCAATTAATAGCACGTAATTACAATTGCGAACAACTCGAAATGGAAAGAACACACAGAAAATGTTGCGGGGAAGGCGGACCAAGTACTGCGATTTATTGGCAGAGCACTTAGAAGATGCAACAGATCTTCTAAAGGGAGACTGTCTACATGCCTCCACTACGCCTGTCCGTTCTCTTTTGGAGTATTGCTGCGCGGTGTGGGACCCTTACCGGACAGGATTAACAAAGTACATCGAAAAAGTTCAAAGAAGTGCAGCACTTTTGTATTATTGAGAAATAGGGGAGAAAGTGTTACGGATATGATACAGGACTTGGGGTGGACACCATTAACAGAAAGGCATTTCTCGTTGCGGCGGGATCTTCTCACGAAATTTCAATCACCAACTTTCTCTTCGGAATGCGAAAATGTTTTGTTGGCGCCGTTCTACATAGGAAGAGACGCTGATCATAATAAAATAAGGTAAATCATAGCTGGGGGGGGGGGGGGGGAAGTGAGATATTAGGGTGGACCGTTGCTGGCGGGACGCGGAGGTAGCAGACCACATTGTGTTAGGAACCGGACGTTGCATTTCGTAATGCACGCATGGCGCTGCTCGTCGGTGTCCTTGCATAGACAATTTGTGAAAAGATGTGATGCATGCAGACCGATACGATGTAGTCTTTGGTTGTTGGGAAACCAGCCTATGACAATGAGGTATCAAAACGCCCCATATCAGATAGAAGGAACGGTGCACTGACTGTCTTCCACAATGATGACAATTGGACTTCCAAGAGTTGTGCTTCCAAAGCGTTGCTGGGAATGTGCATCAACAACAACTTACAAAAATTCTTGGCCCATAATTGGAGCGGTGTTGGAGGAGTATTGAGTACAAACTAAGTTCGACGAAATAGGTGGAAATGTAGGATAGTTCGAGAACAATGTGCGCCAAGGTGATTGGCGTGGCAGGTGAGTCCAGCATGTGAATTTCCAAGATGAATTGCGTAAGGGATGGTGGAGGTTCCCGTCGACATCTCAATATGGTGGGGGGCCCTGGCCCGAATATGGACAAGACCGAGGCCACATTTTGTAGGAGGGACGGTGGCGGCCTCGTATCGGATTTTCAAGATGGTGTCAGCCGAAGCGGCGTATCCAAGGGCTTGCTGGAGTTGATATCCCAGCATCAGTTGTAGAGGGAGTACTTGGGCGGCATAGTCCAATTTAGGCGCCATGTACGTGTTGACATAAGTCACTCCCGTAGTGGGTTCGTGCAGTGCAGGAGGTTGTGACGAACGTGGTAACGGATGGGCTGCAGCAATGGACGATATGTTTTCACTATAGTACGCTGGTGGAGCCGGAAATGCCAGTACTCAGATAATGGAACATTGTTGCAGTGGGCAACGGTAGTGGTCCCTCGTAGTGGAGTCTACGTCCAATGTTCATGACCATCGACTTGGTACCATTGAGATGACTACCTGACTATTGCCCACTTTTTATTGGTCGTGATGTTGGATCCATGCTGTGACATATGCATTTCTGTGGGCGAGCGTGTGAGGTGAATGAGGTCGTCCGCATATGCATGACAGTAGAATGTTTGGCTGTGCACTGTAAGTCCTGTAAGACGGGGTAGGAGGCATTTGCTGAGAGGCTGAGTGATACTATATATACAAAAATAGTGGACAGAGGGCCCTCCTAACTGATCGAACGCCAGACAGGGATCGGTCCAATCATTCGTCGTGTCATCTAGACCATGGACGTGGCATTTCAAAGCAAGCGGGAAATAATGTCTATGAATGGTGGGGCGAGCCCCATGCATTTCGCCACTGAGAGGAGAATTTGGTGGACCTGGACGCAGCCACTGCTGAAATCTATCGACACCAGTGTCGCACAGAGCTGGCTGAGCATGGCCAGACGAGTAATGTCCCAATATTCACCTTGTGCTGTCTGGCGGGTGACCCTGCTACATCCTGATGTTTGTTCTGGAGAAAGTACTGCAGGTATCACTGCACGCATATATGCCACCAAGAGACGTGTGTAGGTTTCATAATCCATGTTGAGTAATGTGGAAAGGCGAAAGTTGGTGATGTGCATTCCCTTGCCGGCTTGGACACGTCTAGGTCCAACGTGGAACCATCAATGCGCTAATGCCCGATAAATTTCAACTGGAAGGTGGCCTAGGGATTTGTTCGGCGTGTCTTTGGCAATCGTGTCCGCTACCTCGTCTGCTGTGATCGCTGTCACGCAGGATGTGTTGTTAAGGGTGTGGGTGAGAAGTTAGAGAACATCGTCGGAAATTGCCGCCGCCACAGCCAGTTTTTCATCCTAAAAACGTTGGTAACGATGAAGGCTAAGACAACCACCGCTTGATGGTGGTGGTGGTAAGAGTGAGACGAGGGAAGTCATCGACGATGGAGATCGGATGTGGCATAAAGCCTGGATAGAGGATTTCCGTCAGTAGTGTCTTGACAGAGAGAACGCACCACCACGTCTCGTAGTTTGTTGAGTTGAAGGGACATAAGTTTGGCTTTGATATGTTGGAGTTCATGATGGACATTCGATGATAGTTGGGGACAACAAGTTCGCATAAGATGGTATAATAATAATAATGCGTAGAATTCCGGTTTCACACTGCCGCATCTCTGTTGCACTGGATAAGCTCCCTCTTGATCCCTGACTTCGAAAAAGTCATCCACCACAGAGGCGTCGATGGGCACCGAGCACGGCATTGCTCGCAGGATGTCCATGTAGCAGCGACGCGTTGTCGACATATCAGGTCGTGAAGAAGAGAGGTATTGAGCTGCCATGTACGTCGACCGTGCACAACTTGTCGTGGCGATAGGAGTAAAGCGCAGATGAACGCGCAATGGTCGGAAAAACCCAGAGGCCACAGGAGGAGGAGGAGATTAGTGTTTAACGTCCCGTCGACAACGAGGTCATTAGAGACGGAGCGCAAGCTCGGGTGAGAGAAGGATGGCTGAGGAAATCGGCCGTGCCCTTGTAAGTAGGCTGTTTAGGTTTCTTTATTGGTAACGCAGCCGCCACGTAGTGCTCTGTATGAAAATCACTGGCTGTGCCGTGTGCAGTCTGTGGCTGGTTTGCATTGTTGTCTGCCATTGTAGTGTTGGGCAGTGGCAGCTGGATGCTAACAGTGCGTGGCGTTGCGCAGTTGGAGGTGAGCCGCCAGCAGTGGTGGACGTGGGGAGAGATATGGCGGAGTTTTGAAATTTGTAAGAACTGATGTCTTGAACTGATATACATATTATGACTATTAAGGTAAATACATTGTTTGATCTCTATTAAAATCTTTCATTCGCTAACTATACCTATCAGTAGTTAGTGCCTTCCGTAGTTTGAATCTTTTATTTATCTGGCAGTAGTGGTGCTCACTGTATTGCAGTAGTTTGAGTAACGAAGATTTTTGTGAGGTAAGTGATTTGTGAAACATATAGGTTAATGTTAGTCAGGGCCATTCTTTTGTAGGGATATTTGAAAGTCAGATTGTATTGCGCTAAAAATTGTTGTGTGTCAGTGTAAGCACGGTCATGTATAATTTTTCTAAGGGGACGTTTCATATGGCGACACTGCCAGGATATAATTTTTCTAAGGGGACGTTTCACCCTTTCAAAGGAACCATCCCGGCATTTGCCTGAAGCGATTTAGGGAAATCACGGAAAACCTAATTCAGGATGGCTGGAGACAGGATTGAACCGTCGTCCTCCCGAATGCGAGTCCAGTGTGCTAACCACTGCGCCACCTCGCTCGGTCAGAGGCCACATTTCTGTGGAAGACACACCTGCCCGAAGGGTTGCAGAGACATAAGTGTGATCGAGTCGGTTGCTGAATGACTTGTGTGGTGGGTGTAAGTAAGGGTGTCACCGTGTGTGGTCTCCCATGTGCCAATAAGATGAAAATCGACTGGCAACGTACGTAAGACTGGATATGTTGAGTAGCCAGGAATCTGGTCCTTCGGACAGAGGAGAGAGTTGAAATTCCCTGCTACGACGTAACGGTCGTATTGGCCTGCAAATAATGGCACCATTTCTTCTGTGTAGGACGCAGTTCATTGGCGTCTATGTATTGAGCCTGATGGGGCGAATAAATTGATGACCTGGGAATCAAATAATGTGAGGGCGAGACCCCATCTGTACCCGGGATAGTTTCACAGATGTAGAGGGCCACACTGCACGCTGTGTGACTGCCGACTGAGGAGATAAACACGAAACCGTGTGAGCCGTGCGCGGCTCGTGTTCATGCCATTTATTGTTTGTCATCTTCTATTACGATACTGCTTCCTCGTTTTCTTATTCCATTTACTGGAATCACTACAAGTGAGTGGCAGCAGCAGCGCGTATCGATAAGTGCACTGTCGCACCATCTCTGGAGCGACCGATGGTATTTTCAGGTCGTCGTCTGTCTGGAGTTCAGTTGGGAGCTCAGTCGGGCAAGGAGCAGGAGTCGGGGAAGGACCAGCAGGGCTGCCGCGACGCACCACCAGTGCAGTCGGGCACGGAGCCCCAGTGAGGTCCGGACAGCCATTACCAGTGGAGACGACCGTTGGTTGGTCATTCGGTCGGTCGTCTCATCGACGGCGTGTATTAGGGTCGGTTCCTTCCTGTGCAGAGACGTCGGCTGTGTTACCTCTGTATGGTTGGGAAGTCAGTGTCTCCGGCACGTCGTCTGTCCGAAGGAAGAAAGTCAGTGAGTGGGAGACACACCAGATGGGCTGAGGAGATGTTGTTGGTCGTTGTGGGTGCCAATATTGTGTGTGTCGTTGTATTGAAATCATGTAGTCGTTTTGCTGGTTGCGTCGAGCGAAATTGATTTGGTTGATTGGTCGGTCGGCTCTTTGTCGGATGGTTGCCTTCCAATTAAGAGATTGCTGGTCAGGCTGCCTGTCTTGTCCAAACGGTCGTTAGTGTTACAATTCTAGGCCGACCCTTGGAACTGCTGAGCGCCGTTCCGTGTCAGTTACAAAGTAACTTCCCGGTTTGAGTTTTAGTTATTTGGTTGATGTGTGGCCTTCAGCCGAATTTTATATATCCTGAATTAATGTTCTTGTCTTGCTCTTAAGGCATGAGATTGTCGTTCAGCCGAATTTTACATCAAATCTTTTAAGGCCTTAAGCCGTTAAGTTATTGTGTTGACGTGTGGCCTTCAGCCGAGTTTTAATATCTCTTAAATTAATGTTCTTGTCTTTCCCTTAAGGCATACGATTGTGATGTTTTTGAATGGGGCCTTCAGCCGCATTTGGTTCAATTGTTTTAAGGCTAGGCCTTCTGCCGTTGGAATGAAACCTTATTGCTTAATATGCGGCCTCCAGCCGAGTTCCATTAAAATTAAAGTGCTAACGACTTTAGCCTGTTTAGATTGTAGATTTAGAAAATATATTTGGGTAACATCTCCAGCAGAACTTTCTATGTCAATTTCGTACTTAGGCCTTGCGTCTTGGATTTTGAGTGTGGCCTTCGGACGATCTAACGTTAATCAAAGGAGATCCATTACGACTTTGTGTTTGCATTCTTGTGTAATATTGTGTGTGGACAAATAAAGTTTGTATGTTGAGTGCACTGACAGCAACCTCATTTTGGCCCCTTTCCGCAACCTAACCCGCTCTGGCCTGCTAACCGAGGCATTTCACCGTAAAGAGTCAAATGGTAGAAAGTCACACCTCTTGTAAGCGGACAACGTCAACATCTGACGCCCTGAGCATATCGCGAAGGAGTTACAACTTCGCTCTGTTGCTAACCATATTGGTACTGCGCGTTGCGAACTTGTGTATGTGTGGCGTGTTGGTGCTGGGAGTGGGTCTACCATCGTCAGAAGCGGTGGAGGGCGGTCTCAACGGACGTCATCATCCTTTGTTCCACAGCGTGAATGGAAGCTTTATTGGGTATCGGTACTGGATGGTGGCTGTACCTCTGGTTGAGGTGGCGGTTCGTCCTCAATGTCGTCGTCCCAAGCCCCAACGTGGGGGGATCGCGCTGTATCCATATCCTCTCCTCTGAAGGCAGGGGGTCATCTGACGAATGCGAGAAGACTGCGGCTTCAACCTCCGCGTCTGCCGGCGTAACATCCACAGTAATCGATGGCACCAAGGTAACAGTCGCACAAAGCTTTCCGTCGCTGTCGTCTTCTGCTGGCTTCGTCGTGTGAATGTCTTCCAGCCAGGCAAGTTCAGCGAAGTCGCGGAGGGAAGGTCGCCGGACCCCGTGAGCTACCATCGGCGGTGTTTCCGTCGGCTTGGTGATCGTTGTTTACACACGTGTTGCGAGTTGCGACGTTCCGACTCAAAGGCCGCCGTAGACACGATAAATGCGGGGAGGGCCTTGAGGTGGAGTCACTCCTTCTGTTGTGCGACGGGGAAGACGGCCTTAAGGCGACCTCGTTGTTAGTGACCGCAATGACGTCCGAGTGATGTGGGGACACGTATGACGCCGGTCGACGTGGCCATGCGACGGAAATGTAGATATCGTAGTCGCGATAACTGGCGCCGCGTATGTCAACGGCAGGACTATCGTGGTGGTCGGAGGTGGCATGTCTGTAAGAGGAAGTTGCTTAACACGTCGTTGATCGCATTCGGACCGTAGATGGCCCTCTTTCCCGCAACTATAGCGTGTACGTGGCTGACCATCGTACAACATTCGGTCGGGAGGTAGGAGGGAACATGGCTCCAGAGTTCGATGCAAACTTGCCGAGCACCGTTCAAAACAATATATGTCCTAAAGCGTGCCCACTTTTCGGCAACCTGGTGACAGTACCGTAGTGAGACGTGCGTGGCTCGTTTTCGTGCCACCTTTTATTTAACACACTGTTTTTACCGTACTGTCGCCTCGTTATTTTAATTTTCAATTACTGGTGTCACTGTGTTGCTGCCTTGCCTGCCCGTGAGCGGCAGCAGCAGCACTTATCGATATAGGCCCTGCCGTATTATCTTTGCTGGACTGCTATTACTTCCTGGTGGTCGTGTGTCGTCCAAGATGGTGTAACGCGCCAGCAGTGCAGTTCGGACCAGGCAATGAAGTCAGTCGCAACGCGCGAGCAGTCGACTTGGGACCTGGCAGTCGGACGGTCGGGACGCGGCAGAAGTTCGGTCGGGTTGAAGCGGCAGTGAGGTTCGGATAGCCATGGCTCGCCCGACTGTTGCCGGCACACATGGCTGGCGACGGTCTTGGTTGATCGTCGGTTGGTCGTCTTACCGGACGACGTGTATTTGCTCGCCGATCGGTTATGGCTTGGCGGTGTGTGTCTCAACTCGTGGTTGCACAGTCACTGCTTTTAGCATTGGTCGCGTTCTTCGTCCAAGTGTTTGTGAAATTCTGTGTAGCCTGTGACGTTCACTGCCCAGTTATTTTAGTGCTGTCTCCGTGCTGATGTGTAGCAGTTGGTCGGTTGGCGCAGTCGCGTTGTAGCACCAGTGGGACATGTAGCGCCAGGGAGGCGCGGATAGCCATCACTCACCGATGACTGCCGACACACATGATTTGAGTGGGGACGACTTTGGTTGATCGTCGGTCGGTCGTCTTGTCGGACGACGTGTATGTGGCCGGCGATCGCTTATGGATTGGCTGTGTGTGCCAACTCGTGATTCGTCCTTGTTTTGATCAGTCACTGCCGTTAGCATTGTCTAATTCTTCGTGCAAGTGTTCGTGAAACTGTGTGTAGTTTATGTGCTTTCACTGACTATTTAAAGTTTGTCGGCATACTGGCTCTGAATTGGTCGGTTGGCGTGGAGTAGAGAGGAGGGACAGGATAACCATCACTCGCCCGACGATTGCCGACCCACACGTTTGACTGGCAACGACCTTCCTTGGCCCTTTTGTTCGGTAGTCTTATTAGACGACATGTATTTGGATCGTCCACCGCTTAAGGGTTGTCTGTGATCCGTTCTGGTTGTTGTTCCAGTCTCTGCTGTTAGCATCGTTTGAGTTTTGGTGCAAGTGTGGAGCGGAACTGATCTTGATCATTGGTCTGTTGGCTGTCTGTCGGTTGGGTTCCCAGCGGATTGAAAATTGTTGGACCGACTGCCTGTCTCACCTAAGCGAGCGTTAGTGTTTGAATTCCAGGCCGACCCTGGAACATCTGAGCGCCCTTGGGTGTACTGCCCTTTTTTCTCATTTGTTCTTCTTCTTTGTACTTGTATGTCTTCTAGCCGATTTTTTTGATTAGAGTTGTTTTGCTCTTAAGGCCTTCAGCCTAATTTAAATAACTGTTTCACGTAAGGCCTTTGGTATTTAAAAAAATTAATGTTATGGAGTTTTAAGTGTTAGGCCTTCATCCGATTTGAATTGTTTACTTCAGCCTAACTAAACAACAATTTTAAAAAAAGGCTTGTCTTTTAAATTTCTGATTATGCTTGCGTATTAAGTTATTGGCCTTCAGCCGCTTTTAAATTAAAGTGGCTTTCAGCCGGTAATTAAGTCCCAAGGATTAAAGCTGTATCTTTTTTAAAAAAATTTGGGCTCTTTTAACGATTGATCAAATAATAAAGTTGTATGTTCGAGTGTAATTGACAGCCCCATATTTTGGCCCCTTTCCACAATTTATACTATCTGTCCTGTCCTGCGGGATTAGCGGGACGTCTCACGTAGGGTCAGAGGGCCTCGATCACAACGTCCGCAGGGAGTTTGGACGATAGTTCCAACACTGATCGTCCCGACACCAAGACCAGCATGGTCAACAGGACGGGTCCTATGCTGCTGTCAGAGAAGCAGAAGGGTGTTCCAAGGTTGGCCTCTCATATAATTTTGTCACATATCGCGTCGTCAATCATTTTCACATAGACATTACTACTGACTATGGAAAGATGGATCCTTATGACATCGTTCGGCTGTATCTTCGCTTCGTCGCGCAGGAATCGTACGACATCGAGCGCCTTGGAACCTCCGAAATCGGTTTAAAAGGTGAATCACAATTTCGCTTTGCGGTAGTTGTATTCCATGGCGTATCGTTAGGTAAACGACAGCACGCGGTTACGCCAGCGGTAAACACAAACACCGGCTAGCTGCACCTCGATGCCGTAGCACCACCGAAGGCAGACTGACCTAGGCGACGGAGGCGGGTTGCCCCATCCATCGCTAGATTAGGACGTCTTTATACTGACGTAAGAAGTATATGTTCTCTCCATTTTTCTTTGTGTTGGATTGTCTTTTGGTTTATTGGTTCGATCTCTTATTCTTCCCTAATTACTTCGTTTCTAATTTTGTCTTCACTTGTGCAGCCTTTCACGGACCTTAGAAACTTCATTCCTGATGCTTCTAGTTGCCTTAGATCTCTCTCAGGCTTCAACTTTCTACCCCACATAGCAAAGTAGAATCTGCATGAGTTTATAAGATTTCAGTTATGTCTCTTTCCTCGTTTTACCCGTAAGTGTCCTCCTTACTGTGCCACACACACGCTTGTAAGCATTAGGTTTTTTCTGAATATCATAATCATCCTATGGCATGTCACATATTAAATACTTGAGATACTTCTGTCGATTTATTGTTGTGGTCTATTTTCGTTCGTACTGGACGAATACCTAAAAAGGACATCGTTTTAGTTTTATTTATAGATATAGTAAGATTGTCTCATTTAGTTTATACACTACCGGCCATTAAAATTGCTACACCAAGAAGAAACGCAGATGATAAACGGGTATTCATTGGACAAATATACACTCCTGAAAATGGAAAAAAGAACACATTGACACCGGTGTGTCAGACCCACCATACTTGCTCCGGACACTGCGGGAGGGCTGTACAAGCAATGATCACACGCACGGCACAACGGACACACCAGGAACCGCGGTGTTGGCCGTCGAATGGCGCTAGCTGCACAGCATTTGTGCACCGCCGCCGTCAGTGTCAGCCAGTTTGCCGTGCCATACGGAGCTCCATCGCAGTCTTTAACACTGGTAGCATGCCGCGACAGCGTGGACGTGAACCGCATGTGCAGTTGACGGACTTTGAGCGAGGGCGTATAGTGGGCATGCGGGAGGCCGGGTGGACGTACCGCCGAATTGCTCAACACGTGGGGCGTGAGGTCTCCACAGTACATCGATGTTGTCGCCAGTGGTCGGCGGAAGGTGCACGTGCCCATCGACCTGGGACCAGACCGCAGCGACGCACGGATGCACGCCAAGACCGTAGGATCCTACGCAGTGCCGTAGGGGACCGCACCGCCACTTCCCAGCAAATTAGGGACACTGTAGCTCCTGGGGTATCGGCGAGGACCATTCGCAACCGTCTCCATGAAGCTGGGCTACGGTCCCGCACACCGTTAGGCCGTCTTCCGCTCACGCCCCAACATCGTGCAGCCCGCCTCCAGTGGTGTCGCGACAGGCGTGAATGGAGGGACGAATGGAGACGTGTCGTCTGCAGCGATGAGAGTCGCTTCTGCCTTGGTGCCAATGATGGTCGTATGCGTGTTTGGCGCCGTGCAGGTGAGCGCCACAATCAGGACTGCATACGACCGAGGCACACAGGGCCAACACCCGGCATCATGGTGTGGGGAGCGATCTCCTACACTGGCCGTACACCTCTGGTGATCGTCGAGGGGACACTGAATAGTGCACGGTACATCCAAATCGTCATCGAACCCATCGTTCTACCATTCCTAGACCGGCAAGGTAACTTGCTGTTCCAACAGGACAATGCACGTCCGCATGTATCGCGTGCCACCCAACGTGCTCTAGAAGGTGTAAGTCAACTACCCTGGCCAGCCAGATCTCCGGATCTGTCCCCCATTGAGCATGTTTGGGACTGGATGAAGCGTCGTCTCACGCGTTCTGCACGTCCAGCACGAACGCTGGTCCAACTGAGGCGCCAGGTGGAAATGGGATGGCAAGCCGTTCCACAGGACTACATCCAGCATCTCTACGATCGTCTCCATGGGAGAATAGCAGCCTGCATTGCTGCGAAAGGTGGATATACACTGTACTAGTGCCGACATTGTGCATGCTCTGTTGCCTGTGTCTATGTGCCTGTGGTTCTGTCAGTGTGATCATGTGATGTATCTGACCCCAGGAATGTGTCAATGAAGTTTCCCCTTCCTGGGACAATGAATTCACGGTGTTCTTATTTCAATTTCCAGGAGTGTATTATACTATAACTGACATCTGATTACATTTTCACGCAATTTGGGCGCACAGTTCCTGAGAAATCAGTACCCAGAACAACCACCTCTCGCCACAATAACAGCCTTGATACTCCTGGGCATTGAGTCAAACAGAGCTTGGATGGCGTGTACAGGTACAGCTGTCCATGCAGCTTCAACACGATACCATAGTTCATCAAGAGTAGTGACTGGTGTATTGTGACGAGCCAGTTGCTCGGCCACCATTGACGTTTCCAATTGGTGAGATATCTCGAGATTGTGCTGGCCAGGGCAGCAGTCAACCATTTTCTGTATCCAGAACGGCCCGTGCAAGACCTGCAACATGCGGTCCTGCTTTATCCTGCTGAAATGTAGGGTTTCGCAGGGATCGAATGAAGGGTAGAGCCACGGGTCGTAACACATCTGAAATGTAACTTCCACTGTTCAAAGTGCTGTCAATGCGAACAAGAGGTGGCCGAGACGTGTAACCAATGGCACCCCATACAATCACGCCAGGTGATACGCCATTATGGCGATGACGAATACACGCTTCCAATGTGCGTTCACAGCGATGTCGCCAAACACGGATGCGACCATCTTGGTGCTGTAAACAAAACCTGGATTCATCCGAAAAAATGACGTTTTGCCATTCGTGCACCCAGGTTCGCCGTTGAGTAAACCAACGCAGACGCTCCTGTCTGTGATGCAGCGTCAAGGATAACCGTAGCCATGGTCTCCGAGCTGATAGTCCATTCTGCTGCAAACGTCGTCGAACTGTTCGTGCAGTTGGTTGTTGTCTTGCAAACGTCGCCATCTGCTGACTCAGGGATCGAGACGTGGCTGCACGATCCGTTACAGCCATGTGGATAAGATGCCTGTCATCTCGACTGCTAGTGATACGAGGACGTTGGGATCCAGCAAGGCGTTCCGTATTACCCTCCTGAACCCACCGATACCATATTCTGTTAACAGTCATTGGATCTCGACCAATGCAAGCAGCAATGTCGCGATACGATAAACCGCAATCGCAAAAAGCCACAATCCGACCCTTATCAAAGTCGGATACGTGATGGTACGCATTTCTCCTCCTTACACGTTTCACCAGGCAACGCTGATCAACTGCTGTTTGTGTATGAGAAATCGGTTGGAAACTTTCCTCATGTCAGCACGTTGTAGGTGTCGCCACCGGCGCCAACCTTGTGTGAACGCTCTGCAAAGCTAATCATTTGCATATCACAGCATCTTCTTTCTGTAGGTTAAATTTCGCGTCTGTAGCACGTCATCTTCGTGGTGTAGCAATTTTAATGGGCAGTAGTGTATAATGGCATTTGCAATATATCTTTGCTGTCTTGCACGATAAATCGATCTAGGTGGCCCAGTGGTAAGCATACTAGACTCACATTCGGGAGGACGACGGTTGAATCCCGCGTCCAGACATCCTGATTTAGGTTTTCCCTGGTTTCCCTAAATCACTCCAGGTCAATGCCGGGATGGTTCCTTCGAAAGGGCACGGCCGACTTCCTTCCCCGTCCTTTCCTAATCCGATGAGACCGATGATCTCGCTGTCTGGTGTCCTCCCCCAAAACACCCCCCCCCCCTCCTCCTTCACGATAACGTAATCTTCCGCGTATAACAACGTGTTAATATATTTATTCCTCCAAAGATTTACGCCTGATGGTACTCCATCTCTTTTCCATTCTCTGGCCATATCATCTATATAGATACTGTTAGTGACCAGCTACATCCTTGTTTATACGTGATGGTGTTCTATCTCTTTTCCATTCCCTGATCATGTCGTCTATACAGATAGTGAATAATATTGGTGACAAGATACACCTTTCTTTTACTCCTTGATTTGTTTGTATTTCAAGTCTTATATCTTTACCCGTGTCTGTTCTAATTTTGGTGTTCACATAAAGGCTTTTTGCAACTTGGACCAGATGTTAAAGGATTCCGCTTTTTTCCATTATTGACGATAACTTGTTTCTGTGAATTCTGTCAAATGCTTTTCCATAATTCATAAATCCTAGATGAGCTTCCACATTAAATTCTCGTCTCTCTTCAATTATCTGTTTCTGTACAAAAACGGCGTCTATGCATGACCTTCCCTACATCCAAGATATTTTGAAATCTTTCATTTATTACTTTGCAATTATTTTGCAAGCTATATCCAAGATACTTACACCTCTATAGTTACTTCTTTCGCCTGCCTTGTATACTGTAATGACCTTTGTTATTTTCCATTCCTCCCGTATCTTAAATTTTACGCAGCACATGTTAAAAAGATGTAGCATTCTTAATTCTAAGAGAATTCCTCCTTGTTCCATCAGTTCGGTATTTATTCCATTTAGTCTGGTGATTATCCGTTTTCCGTTTTTTTTTTTAGCTGTCTTTATCTCCGTCGGTTCAGTACAGTGTATTCCTTCAGTTGTACTTTTGTATATCTGCTTCTCTGATTTCTGGATTGTACCATAACTCTTTGTTATGCGTAATCCAGTCAGATGTTTGTATTACATTTAGATTTATGGTACCACTTTCTTCTTTGTTGATATTTTTCATCAATTTGTATGCTGTGTCTTCCCTCCCATGGATATTGTGTTATACTCTACTTATAAACGCGTCTTATGGTGTCCTATGTGCTGACCATACTATCGCTTTTGCTTTATTTCCTTCCCGATCGTATTACTCTTTAGCTTCGATTTCTTGCGTAAGTAGTCATGATTTCTGTTTATCGTTCGTGGCTCTTTGTATCTCTTCGTTCAATACTTTTAAACCTCTTTGTTTATAGATCCTATGTTTTTTACCTAGCACTTCACCTGCTATGTCTTTTAAACGTTTTTAATATTAGATCATTCTTCGTGTGTGTCTTCACTGGTCGTTGTTTCACTGAAAATTGTGTGAGTCTGTTATGATGCAGATTCCTTAAGCCCTTGTGGTTGCCAACCACGTACTCCCAAGACAGGAGCATACTGCGGGGTGTATGTCAGGTATAGCACGAAATTTTTCAAGATAACATTCAGAGGCTATTTGCTTTCTTGTCATAGCGAATATAAAAATCTGTTCGAGCCCATGGAGACAATTTTTACTGATGATGTTAATGGATATCATTTCCGAATGGAGTGGAAGGCAAAGAATTTATACGCGTTATGTGAGGAACATCTCCACAAATTTTCATAAATATCAGACTGATGATTCATAGTATAACACTTTACACTTCCCTCAGTATAGCAGTTGCTGGACAAAAGTCTCTAAGGGAATCGTTTAACGTCTCTGCTAATGGAGCTACAATGAGTAATATGGAAGTCGTACAGATGTTTTGAGTTGCCCGGTAAGTTCTACTAGACGACTTTCACCCACGGTGTAACTATTATTAGTCTGAAAATGTCGGTCTTTTTTATTCAGCGATTTGCGACTTTCGATACGTCATATTTTTTAATACGAGGCGTGTTTTTTTAAGTAAGTACCGTTTTGAAATTAAACAAAGACATGCTAATATATCTCAATAAATTAATTTTTACATGAAATCCTGTACCGTAATCTACTTTTCTACATGATTTCCGTCAATACCGAGGCACTTGTCATAACGTTGGACCAGTTTTTGAATACCCTCCTCATAGAAGTCTGCCGCCTGACTTGTTAACCATTGCATCACCACTGTTTGGTTCGTCATCGTCTTGAAGACGCCGACCGCCCAAATGCTTCTTCGAGTGCAGGAACATATGGTAGTCACTGGGCGCAAGATCGGGGCTGTACGGAGGATGATCTGGAGTTTCCCATCGAAAAGATGTGATGAGATCTTTGGTCTGATTCGCCATATGCGGACGGGCATTGTCTTGCAGCAAAATGATGCTCTTGCTCAACTTCCATGGACTGTTGCTTTGATTCTCGTGTGACGTAGGCCATCCACGTTTCATCGCCCGTAACAACTTGGCTTAAGAAATCATCACCGTCGTTGTGGTACCGCTCAAGGAAAGTCACTGAACTGTCTAAACATTTGGTTTTGTGCACATCCGTCAACATTTTCGGTACCCAACGTGCGCACAATTTTCGGTAATTCAAGTGCTCGGTCACAATGCCATACAAAACACTACGAGAAACATTAGGAAAGTCATCCCGCGAGGAGGAAATCGTAAAGCGTCTGTTTTCTCTCACCTTATTGTCCACTTCCTGCACCAAACTTTCATTAACGACCGAAGGACGCCCACTCCGTTGTTCATCATGCACATTTGTGCGGCCATCTTTAAATGCTCTCACCCACTTTCTTACCATTCCTTCACTCATAATGTTTTCTCCGTAAGCTTCACAGATGAATATCAATTGCTTTTAGGCCTTTAGCACTAAGAAATCTTATAATAGCCCGCACTTCACAGTCGGCGGGACTCACGATTATCGGAGGCATCTTAAACACTCAGTACACAACGTAAACAAAAAAGGATCACTCTGTAATGCCGTCACTGCGTAGATTAAGGCACAGGCTTTCATGTGAAAATTAAATTGGTGAGATATCTTAGCACGTTTTTTTAGTTTCAAAACGGTACTTACTTAAAGAAACACGCCTCGTATTACACGATAAATGCAAAGACACGCAGTAACAACTACGTTTTATTTTTGCTGCGCCCGCCGCGGGCAGTGGTTGGCCTGTAGCACTTGCGTCACACCGCGTCCAGCTAAATAATGGACGGCAAAGAGTTAGCTGCCAAGCGACGGTTCCAACGAAGCACCCGAGAGGAGGGAAACCTGTGCTACAGACTGCGCTGGATGCCAACTTGGACGCCGCCCACGGGCGAACTAAACCACGGAAAACTTCTCAGAAGCAGGATGCTGAGTATAGAAAAACTGTCTGGCAAAAGCTTCGGGAGAACTGTTTGTAGCGATTTAAAGCGAACGCTGTTGGTATGAACAAGCAAGGAAACTTAACAGGCCGGTCGGAATGGCCGAGCGGTTCTAGGCGCTACAGTCTGGAACCGCGCGACCGCTACGGTCGCACGTTCGGATCCTGCCTCGGGCATGGATGTGTGTGATGTCCTTAGGTTAGTTAGGTTTAAGTAGTTCTTAGTTCTAGGGCACTGATGACCACAGCAGTTAAGTCCCATAGCGCTCAGAGCCATTTGAACCATTTTTGAAACTTAACAGTTTAATGTCTTGCGCTGAGTACCTAGAGACGAAGCGCAAGCTTATTTACGGGATGGGGACGAATCTACCGTGGTTGCAATTGATGCGGTCGGTCTAGACATTATCCTGAAGTGATACAGATAAACCACGTAAGGTTAATGTAGGAGTGTCGCGTGTACATGCGAACTGTGCTCTTCCAAAGTTACTAACTGTTTAGAGCTGCACGTATCCTAGGTACTGCAATATCACGCTCCCAGTCGTGAGGAACGAATCTGCAGAGTCTACAAAATAACCATCTACGGCTGACGTTAGCTTTCCCTTAGACATAAAGGGTACCAAATCTCTTGAATGGGGTGATAATCCATCACTTACTTCACGTCCCTCAATTTTCGCATTGGCAAAGCAGCTTTGTCAACAAATCCACTGTCCTGATAAAAGGGATTTTTATATATTTTACAGTGCAGGTTTTTTCTGGTCTATTTTTCATCTAATTGGCCCAGATGACTTATGTAATTCACATTTTACAGCTATTGTTCCATCTCTTAAAGATTCTTGCAATGTGCGACTGACTCAGTAACAATGTACAATTAGATCAGGTTATATCTCAGTGTTCGTATCTGTTTAAATATCACGTCGCACGGCCTTTAAGCATTTGCGAGCATGGAGAGAGAGAGTGTTTTCCTCGTATGGTCTACAGTTTTTCGTTTGTCGCGGATACTCTGGCTTTCATGGGAATCAAAGGTGTGATTTGAGCTGTGGTTCAGTGCGGCAATAGACTGTCGAACTGATATTTCCTGCAACCAAATGGAACTAACTAGAGCCGGCTCTGTGGCCGAACGGTTCTAGGCACTTTAATCCGGAACCACGCCGCCGCTACGGTTGCAGGTTCGAATCCTGCCTCGGGCATGGCTGTGTGTGATGTCCTTAGGTTATTTGGGTTTAAGCAGTTCTAAGTCTACGCGACTGATGACCTCAGATGTTAAAGTCCCATAGTGCTTACAGCCACTTGAACCATTTGAACTAACGGGTCTCCGGGAACTATGAACGAATTTGAATTTTGAATGACCGTTGGCAGCTGTGGTTTTTTCATGTTATCTGCGATCGTTCCCATTAGTTGTTTGATAGCTTTTCTGTCTTGAGTATTGTTCTTTAGCGTTTATTTTCGTCATCGAGCAGAGGACAACTGAGCAACGTATCTAAGTGATAAAAAGTTGTTACATAAACAGTAAAAGTACCACAGCAATCTTTAGTGAATTGCGTGTGACATTAGGATGTAATGCTGCTCCAGCCGAATCATCAGTTCGGAAGCTGATCCGGTACGGATTCTGTTCGAACACAAGAAAGTATTGCCGTCGTACGTGACAATGTGACTGTAAATTCCTGAAAATCGGTTCGGCGACGAGTTCAACAATTGAATTTAACACCAGATTCACTGCATGAAATCCTTTCAAGAGATTTGAACATCCAGGGGTACAACATTCAACTTACAAAAGGGTTGAAGCCCGCAGATCAAGGAAAGAGACATCGATTTGTTCAATCGGCCTCGTCTCGACTAGCGCGAGAGCTTCACAAAAAGAGTAATTTTCTCAAATGAGGCGCGCTTCTACCTCAGTGGGTACGTCGGTAAGCAGAACTGTAGAATGTGACGTATGAAAATACGCGAGTGACTGTGGAAGATGAGATGTATCCACAACGCACTATTCTGGGCAGGAGGAGTGATCGGCCGGTACTTTTTGAAAATGATGAGGGACCTGCCGTCACTGTGAACGGCGACCGTTACCGAAACATGCTTTCGAATTGGGTTTCCTCTCTTGTTGGTGAAAATGATTTTTGGTTTCAACAAGATGGAGCGACACGTCACACATCCCTCGACACGATTGCTCTGCTGAACGAAAAGTTCCTCAAAACATTATCTCTCTGCACGGCAACCAGGAATGGCCTGCCAGATCAGAATATCATACGCCCTGTGACTCTTTTGCGGGGATTTGTGAAGATGCAGGATTCGAATCTGCGACCGTAGCAGCCGCGTGGTTCCGGACTGAAGCGCCTACAACCGCTCGGCCACAGCGGCCGGCGTGAACCAAAAGTATACGCGAACAAACCACAAACTATACACCAACTGAAGGATGAAAGTAAAAGGGTTATTAAGGGCATCCCACCAGATGTTTGTGAACGCTTCATCGTTGCCGCGCTGCCCTATGTAGTCGTATAGAGCATATAATTTTTTGCTTAATGTGCTTGTAAGAGGAAAATTACGTTTTCAATAAATTTGGTATGTTCTGTAGCATTTTAATATTAGTCCCTATTTCCCGGACACCCTCTAGTTTATCTCAGGCGCTCAGGTAAATCATTTAAGAGAAGAGGAGACACCTGAACAAAGCTTCTATGCTTGAGAGGGACCTGTCGCTGTCGCTGGAGTACCCGGGTAATGTGTGCTTTCGCCATACTGAGCTAGAGACCGCGAGAGAGAATTACTTTATATTACCTGGGTCACATCAGATCTCCTCCCAGATTACCCATATGAATCACATTTCGAAAACTGTTTCACAAAATTTATAATTAAAATCTTTTCTTGACTTAAGCCCATGTGATCTTCGGCCAGCTACAGTCTAAGTTCTTGAATTAACTTGAGCAATCTTTACATAAATACAGCACCTTGCTATATTTTATCAAAATGTGTTTCTGCACATACACAGGATGGCCAAATATTTCACGAAATAAGCGTCACACGAAAAAAAATTCAAAGAACGAAACTTGTGTAGCTTGAAGGGGGAAACCAGATGGCGCTATGGTTTGCCCGCTAGATGGCGCTGCCATAGGTCAAACGGATATCAACTGCGTTTTATTTAAAATAGGAATCCCATTTTTTATTGCATATTCGTGTAGTATGTAAAGAAATATGAATGTTTTACCTGGACCACTTCCTTCGCTTTGTGATAGATGGCGCTGTAATATTCTCAAATATATGGCTCACAATTCAAGACGAACAGTTGGTAACAGGTAGGTTTTTTTAAAATTAAAATACATAACGTATGTACATTCGCCCATTTTATTCCGGTTGTTCCAATGTGATACTGCACCTTTGTGACCTTATCACTTCTGAGGACGCATACTGTTACAGCGTGATTACCTGTAAATACCACATTAATGCTCAGAATGAAGTCGGTCAACCTCAGTGCATTTGGCAATACGTGTAACGACATTCCCCTCAACAGCGTACGTGTAACGACATTCCCCTCAACAGCGAGTAATTCGCCTTCCGCAATATTCGCACATGCACTGGCAATGCGCTGACGCATGTTTCAGATGTTGTCGGTGGATCACGATAGCAAATATCCTTCAACTTTCCCCACAGAAAGAAATCCGGGGACGTCAGATCCGGTGAACGTGCGGGTCATGGTATGGTGCTTCGACGACCAATCCACCTGTTATGAAATATGCTATTCAATACCGCTTCAACCGCACGAGAGCTATGTGCCGGACATCCATCATGTTGGAAGTACATCGCCATTCCGTCATGCAGTGAAACCTCTTGCAGTAACATCGGTAGAACATTACGTAGGGAATCAGCATACATTGCACCATTTAGATTACCATCCATAAAACGGGGACCAGTTATCCTTCCTGCCATAATGCCGCACCATACATTAACCCGCCAATGTCGCTGATGATCCACTTGTCGCAGTCTTGGTGGATTTTCCGTTGCCCAATAGTGCATGCTATGCCGGTTTACGTTACCGCTGTTGGTGAAGGACGCTTCGTCGCTAAAAAGAACGCGTGCAAAAAATCTGTCATCGTCCCGTAATTTCGCTTGTGCCCAGTGGCAGAACTGTACACGACGTTCAAAGTCGTCGCCATGTAATTCCTGGTGCATAGAAATATGGTACAGGTGCAATCGATGTTGATGTAGCATTCTCAACACCGACATTTTTGAGATTCCCGATTCTCGCGCAATTTTTCTGCTACTGATGTGAGGATTAGCCGCGGCAGCAGCTAAAACAAGTACTTGGGCATCATCATTTGTTGCAGGTTGTGGTTGACGTTTCACATGTGGCTGAACACTTCCTGTTTCCTTAAGTAACGTAACTATCCGGCGAACGGTCAGGACACTTGGATGATGTCGTCCAGGATACAGAGCAGCATACATAGCACACGCCCGTTGGGCATTTTGATCACAATAGCCATACGTCAACACGATATCGACCTTTTCCGCAATTGGTAAACGGTCCATTTTAACACGGGTAACGTATCACGAAGCAAATACCGTCCGCACTGGCGGAATGTTACGTGATAGCACGAACTTATACGTTTGTGACTGTTACAGCGCTATCTACACAAAGCGAAAAAAGTGGTCCAACTAAAACATTCATATTTCTTTACGTACGATACGAATATTTAATAAAAATGGGGGTTCCTATTTTTAAAAAAACGCAGTTGATATCCTTTTGACCCATGGCAGCGCCATCTAGCGGGCCGACCATAGCGCCACCTGGTTTCCCCCTTCAAGCTAGACAAGTTTCGTTCTTTGTAGTTTTTTCGTTTGATGCTTATTTCGTGAGATATTTGGCCCGGTCATTATCAATGGACCACCCTGTATGTTGAATAAGTGTGCCAAGACGTTGACTGGAGTTGTCTGACATGTTCCTTTGTGTGAATTTACGTGCGACAGGGATGGACCAAAATATGGAAAGACCAAAAACACAACACACTGTCATGCCTAATACGTACAGGGGGCTAGATGACATTCAAAACAGCTTCTAGTCATCTCGGTATGAATAAATACAGGTCATGTATGGTTTTCCTGCAAAATAGTGGCAAGTTCAGTTAACTATGATGGACATGGATAGATTCATCCCCGTGCTCACAAAACTAGCCCTGGACGATGCGAGCTCTGTGAACGGAGGCCTTGTCTTGGAACAGAGCATCACCACTGGGGAACATATATTGTACCATGTGATGGACTTAGTTACACAAGATGCTCACATAATCTTTGACTCTCGCCACCGGTCACGCCGAGCGCTGGCGGGACATCGACTCCAACAGCGGGCTTCACGGGACGCCATTTACCGACACTGATGACTGGCAAGCAGTGGGTAACGCCTTACGTTAACAGTCGGCTCGTCACGTATTGGGATTGTCACTCATAGTTATTTCGTTAGTACGGCAGTGTTCGTCGTAACGTTGGTTAGAGATGGAAGTCAATACAGAAGGTTTCATCTATGATGCTAAAAAAAGTCTATCTATATTCAGCATAGAATGTGAGGATTATTCAGGTAAACTACAGAAAGTTAAGATTTTCGCTGACATTGGTGGTAAATGTTCTTCAGAGAAGACAACAACTGGTGAGCGCCAGTTACATTCCTTCCCGCTTGTGTTTGGCTTGCTGACATATCACGTAACACGCAGGTACTCAAAATGTCTTCAAATCTGTACTTTTATCGATCACGAAAAACTGTGCCAAACAGCAAGTTTTTACAATGTGAAACGTCTCCTTAGAAAAATTATTACACGACTGTGCTTAAACTGACACACAATATTTTTAGCGCAACGCAATCTGACTTCCAAAAATCCCTACGAAAGAATGGCCCTGACTAACATTAACCTATATGTTTCACAAATCACTTACCTCACAAAAATCTTCGTTACTCGAACTACTGCAACACAGCGAGCGCCACTACCGCCAGCTAACTAAAAGATTCAAACTACTGTGATGTCCGGAATTAAAAAAAATAGGGGGGTGGTAATTTTTTTTGTTTTTTTTTTTGTTTTGTTGTAAGGAAAGAAAGAAAAAAGGGTGAATAAAGGTGAAGGGAAGTGGTTCTATTTTTACTGGAATGAACTTATTGATGGACATCACAAAATTTTATTTTACCTATATTTTTTTTTTTTTTTTACTCATCGAAGAAGACAACACGACACATATAAAAGAAATCATCACAATATTATTATCCACAGAATGATCGTTTCACAAGACACTTTCTAGCTCGACTGACTCTTAAGACTGAACAAGACTCGACTGACTCTACTCTCTCTCTGGACCACAGCCTCTTCACGTCCCTGTGGACCAGAGATTTCAACTGTGGTGAGCACGCCGATTATTTAATTAATCGTACAGCCGCTGGGCGCGCGCTTGGCGCGTCATTTAAATGGGGTTAAACGCACACCGCGAGAGGCGTGGGCTAGCGGTGTCTTACAGGTATCGCCACACGGCCCCCTCTACTGGTGCGTAAGTTTTTCAAACTTCGCGGCAGTACCAGATTTGAGTTGACGAACAAGGTTGTGCAGTGTTTGCACCAGCATTATACAACATTTTCAAACATATGACAAGTACATACATATATAAAGAATTATAGCCTAAAGTACAAAGTTTAAGTAAATATACACAAATTGTTGCACCTTACAAAATAGCCACTTTGAAATTGATCAATGGATGATTCATTTTTTTTTTTTTTTTAGAGAGATGCCTGTACCGTTGGCAGTCCTGTTATTAAAACAATAGCTGCTACCCTGTATTCACAGTTCTTATTGTGTTGACCAGTGAGCACTATGCTTTGCCTCAGTTGAGTGTGGTGCGTCGTGCGAAGCACAGTAAAAGTCACAGCACCACAACTTTGTTTACTTTACAGTTTGCACATCAGGACAATAGGTAATGAATCTGCTTACGACAAAAGAACACAAAGGGTCATACAATTTGGTTTTAAGTTGTCGATGACAACAAAGTTCATGTCAGTATTGTTGGTGTTTAAGAGTGGCTGTGCGTGCACGAGTGCAGTAATTTTGATAAAGTGGTCCATCCACCACGCACCGCGGCACTGCGTACAGCCTCGCGCTCGGGTCCGCTGTTGAGGTATAATAGGCGGTGACACGTCTGGCGGCGCCACCCCTTACGACGGACGCGACAGTACTGGTAGCCGCATCCGAAGACCGTACAACGCAGACTTCCAAGCACTTTCCAAGGTAGGGATCACTGTGATACGCATCATTGCACTTTATCGTAGAATTTGAGATTAAACTTATCACTTTGTACGGAAAACACTTTTCTATCATATTTTTACTCTTGACTGGTTGATTTCTCTTTATCAACACTATTTGATTTTTTTTTACACTGTTCAGAAGGGAGGTTCGACGTCCTGTTCCTTCTTAGTACACATTTTCACAGACACTTCACTTTTGAGCAAAATTACACTTTGCATCTTTTCTCCTTTTATATTAGGTGCACATAGTAAGACTGTTTTGTGTGTAGCCTTCACAAGAGGACATTTAAGTTTTGAATAAGCAAGTTCAAAATTACATAGAAAAAATGGACATGTACATATACATGAAATGATTACCTACTATAGACATGAAATTCAATATACATAATACAAATGAACTTCTTCGTAGCTAAGTTGCTACATAGCCATTGAAATACTTTGCTAGTCGTGACCTGTGAAACTCTCCCAAAATTCATATTTATATAGAGAATACTAGTTGTTTACATCTTCAAAAACTTACAATTAGACATGTTTTGCTAGTCGTGTCCTGTGAAACTTTACAAAATTCAGATTTATATTGAGATTGCTAGTTGTTTACATTTACAAAATTTTACAATTAGACATGACATGACATATTTATGTACACGAAATTCAGATTGTGCCATCTATTTCTTGCTGTGCATGTGCACTAACGGAGTACTATCTCCTTCTTTACAGAATATTGAAATCTATGGCATCTGCCATCAAGAATTCTGCAAAACTCGACGAGAGACCCTAAGTGCTGCAAATTATGAATGGACAAAATATACAAAAGAATAGTGCAAAAACCTCACTACCCCACTATCCATCGTCCAGCAGTGGGCAAGGAGGTGGGAGTAGGATCAAGATAGAAGGATAGGGTTATATTCATATTTACAAAATCTTCATCAATACAGTAGTGTTGTCACACATGTGTGCGACGAATAGTGTATCTGTTTGCGTAACGTATGCATCATAAACTTTGCCATTGCGCAAGTGTCACTGACTTTAAGCCAATTCATGTTGTATTCAGTTTCATCCTTAAAGTTGATCCGAATTGTTGTTTAAGCAAAAAGAAATTCAATGATCATTGTCAATCACTTCCTGTAAATCAGTCAAAGATTTTTGCAAGAATCAATGTGAGTACCGTATATGGTTTAATTCACTCGTTGAATCAGTCATGTTTAGGTAAATACGCGCTTAATGACACGGTAGTTTATATTCCTGAAAAAAATTCGGTCAGTAAACGTACTAATAAATGACTATAGGATCCTTCCATAAGAGGTGTACTTTAGTGAGTATCACGTAGTAAAATAAATATATGAATTTCCTGTAGGTAAAGGAAAATGAACGCGCTTTAGTTTCCATAAAGACAAGAAAATCGCTGTGTCCACGAAGACAGCTGCGTCGTACTGCTTCACACACAAATCTTCAAAAACTTATCCACCTTGCTGAAAGAGAAAGAAAAATCTCATACACTAAAGTATGTTTTCTTGTAATCGTGAATTGTACGTCGTACCGGTAGTCGTGTAGTTTTTGTTTCCTGGTCGAGAACATGAGCAGAGAGCGGGAGACTTCGTATCCTAGCAATTGTTTTATGAGAGTCGCATTTTCTTAACTCTGGTCCAGACAGAACGACATAAAATTGCATAACTTATATACTATCCCACTTACACAAATACATATGTCCATGTCCTCACAGTATCAAGTAATGAGTGCTAGATTTCACCTAAATTACTTCACAGGATAAAAACATTTTTTAAATAGTGTTAATGTTAGTGAGTTCATAAGTTCGTAACCATTAAACACGACCTTCGTAAATGTAGAATACGAATCTTACGAAGGCAGCCTGCATGCATGGTACTACACAATTAGCCTGTGTAAAGAATGAGATTCTATAACGACAGCAATTTTTATTCGCTACGTAAGCAGATTATTTATTTCGCTGTGGCTGATAAACATTTTTCCTCCACAATGACCTATGTACAAAATTTACGTTTTTTACGATGGAGAGCACACAAACTCTTTATGCCAAGCGTGAGATAATGGTTTTTTTAAATAGGGCACATACCAAATAAGTTTTTCTTTCTCCTTTTTTATTGCCTACACGGCGAATCATTTCTCATTAACATCTATCAGTATTCATACACACGTATCGTTTTCATTCATACAGCTTCATATAATTAATATTCACCTTTCTTCTCATAGAACAGCTTCAATATAAATCGCAAATCATCAAATAATACTACGTGGTGGCATCATTGGCTCACACACAACGAAATCCTCATCATCATCATAAAAACTACCTTATAAACTAAAATTCACATTCATTCTTTCACACTCATTTCAGCACAATCATTCACTCATGCTGGCGTATAGTATAGCATTCTGGTGGCTCTCAAATTCATCACAGTTATTAACATAATAAAATCTTTTTTCTTGTACATAGTTGCCTGTTCTAGAGATTGCCTGCTTAAGGAGTAAGTTTGGTCGCTAACTTCGTTGTCCTTGGCTAGTAGTCAAATTATTCGTAGCATAGTAAATATAACGTAGATTAAATAGTTCTTGGATTGCCTGTAATGTTTAACGTAGATTTGCTATAGTTTAATGCGTTATGATTCTTTGCATTGACTAACAATTAACACTAACATTTTAGCTGTAACTAGCACATCCTTTCTCTTTCTCTTACTTTACATACTGCTTTAAGTGGTGGTGGGCGTAAAGTCCTTTAACTTTCTGTGTTGTAGGGTATGCTAATAAATAACATCCAGGGTGAGGAATATCGACGATCCGGTATGGACCTGAGTAAACTAATTGCCATTTCTTAAGCAAACGTTTCAGCCTCGTAGATTTGGGATGGGTTGTGAGCAATACCAAATCATCAATTTCGAACACACGTGTCGGTCTGACCCGTTTATCAAATTTTTTTCTCCCGGAGCTCCGCAGTGTGTGCCAGGGTAATGGCAGCTTGCCTTACCTTTTCCTGCAAAGAAATAACGTTCGAAGACAACTTAGGCAGGGGACTTGACCATGAGTTTTTTTCTGGTTCGTCTGATAATAACTCGGCAGGTGAGAATCCGGTTGAACTATGTGGCAAATTGTTCACAATGTACTCGAACGGAGCGAGGTATTCTATCCATTTGGAATGTTTGGAGAAGAATGGATGCGCATAAATTGATTAAATTCTTTAAAAATTCGCTCAACGGGGTTACCCTGTGGGTGAAATCGGGAAGTAAGAACATGTTTAATATCGGAATCTTGCAGAAATGATTTCCACTTTGCACTCGTAAAGTACGATGCATTGTCCGTTAGGACAGCGACAGGTTTTCCGACGCGGGCTAGGTAGTCGGCCGAAAAGCGTCGAATGATAGCCGCAACAGTGGCTGTGCGCAAGGCGTACAATTTCACATATTTAGTAAAAACGTCCAATATAGCCAAAATGTATTTAGCACCACCGCGGGATTGCGGATAGGGTCCGCCAATGTCTACGGAAATCAAATCAAGCGGTTGCTTTGGAAGAATGGGATGCAATTCAATTGATGCATGTTTGTTCAAATATTTTGCCTTCTGGCAAATGATACATTTGCGAATGACCTGCAGGACTCTACGTCGCATGTTAGGAAAATAGCAGAAGCGTAGGATCTTGGCGGCACATTTATTAATGCCATAATGTCCCCAGGTTTTGTGGGTGAACAAAATGAAGTCGTCAACATAAGCTTCCGGTAAACATACCAACCAACGCTCTGACACGAGATGGGAACGATGAAACAGTACACCATTGTTGATCTTGTAGTAATTTTGAAGATTAGAATTTGAATTCTGACATAATTTTGTTTTTACTGTAGACCACCTAGGATCGGCATTTTGTAACTGTGCAAAATCCCTGCAGATTCGGTGATAGTAGCGGTTGTAGGATTCGTCATACATTAACATGACCTGAAAGTCGGAAGTTTGCTCATGCAAATCTGAAAGATTTTTCGCATCGTGCGGAAGACGAGAAAGAGCGTCCGCAACAATATTGGTTTCGCCGGAGATGTAAATAATTTCGAAATCGTATTCTTGTAACGACAAACACCAACGAGTGAGGCGGGAATGAAGTAATTTGCAAGACAGTAAAAATGATAAAGCTTGGTGGTCTGTATAGATGCGTGTATGTTTTCCCCAGAGAAAATATTGAAATTTTCGCATAGACCAAATAATTGCAAGGGTCTCGCGTTCCGTAACTGAATACGATCTCTCGCATTCAGTTAAGGTGCGACTGGCAAAACTGATAGGTTTTACTATTGTTCGATCATGTTCAACAGACAGTTGAAACAAAAAGGCCCCAAGTCCATAAGATGACGCATCGGTCGATAGGCAGAAGTCTTTTGACATGTCCGGATGACAGAGGAGTGGTGCGTGGATTAATGATTGTTTAATTTTTTCAAAATCGGCTTGTCATTCTGTAGTCCATCGCCAAAGGGAATTTTTCTTTAGAAGATTTAGAAGATGTGGGCTGTTAAGAGCTTGCTGTGTCACGAACTTTCTGAAAAATGACGAAAGACCCAAAAATGCTTTAAGTTGTTTTTTGGTTCGGGGTGCAGGAAAGTTGCGAATTGCTTCAGTCTTTTTAGAGTCCGGCCTGATGCCTTCCGGCGTGATGATGTGGCCAAGGAACTTAATCTGTTGTCGGGCGAACCTTGATTTTTCCAAATTGATTGTCACGCCTGCATCGGCGAATTTAATCAAAATTTGTCTTAGAAGATCGACATGTTCTTCCCAGGTGGCAGTCGCCACAACTAAATCATCCACATAGGGAGTGATTTGTGAAAGTAAATCTGGCCCGAGGACGTCGTCAAGCGCCTCGATAAAGATTCCTGCACTTATTCGTAACCCGAATGGCAAAACACGGAATTGGTATGATCGTCCTTCGCACAAAAATGCGGTATATTTACGTGATTCAGGATGTAGTAGAACCTGGTAGTAGGACGATCGTAGGTCGATATTAGTCAGAAATTTGGCGTTGTGAAATTTCAGGAGTTGTTC
This sequence comes from Schistocerca gregaria, assembly GCF_023897955.1. Lineage (NCBI taxonomy): Eukaryota > Metazoa > Arthropoda > Insecta > Orthoptera > Acrididae > Schistocerca > Schistocerca gregaria. The sequence continues at coordinate 104,545,230 of NC_064921.1, read as the reverse complement.
GTCCAGATTTACAGGGCGAGTATTTACCGGTATAATAATTTAGTTGATTTCGCGTGCATCGAGAACAAGACGCACGCTTCCATCGGGTTTCGAAACTGACAACAAAGGGTTGCAATACGGCGAGTGCGAATTTTCTATGATTTTCCAACGTAGCATTCTGTTAATTTAATGCATAACCGCTGGTTTTTTAGACCACGGTATATTGTAGTGTGTACGACAAAATGTTAGGTGGGGTTTGACATCCATCTTGTACACATACCCACGTATGATACCAGGTTTATCTTGAAAGACTACTGAAAATTGTTGAAGAAGGTGAAACAGATTCTGTTTTTGCAAATCAGTTAGATGGTAGGCTTCGGCACACTTTTCCCACAGAGTTTTACTATCAGCATTGTAAGAAGAATTGCAATTGTTTGTCATAGAAAAATTAGTGATGGGCACAGATTGTACTTTCAAGTGACGTACGTCCCGATAAGAATTGTTGTTATTAATTGTTTTAGATAAAGGTATCAAAATTCTTTGCTTTTCAGCCGTCAATTGACAGATACCATTCCCTAAGTCAATCACTGCTCGATACTGATTTAAGAAATCGATGCCGAAAAGACATGGAACTGTTAAATTATCCACAACAAGGAAATGATAACGAACATGCACGTTGGAAACAACAAAAGTTAGAAGAGCTTGTAATTTGACATTTTTTGATTTGTTTCCAGTGGCACCGATGATTCGGCAGTTCTGCACTGGAAACGTCGGAAGTTTAGAACCTTTATCTAGATCCAAGTACAGGGAACTAGAAATCACGCTTACTGACGCTCCAGTGTCGAATAACACTTCTACAATGGATTTCTCTAACGATAAAACAGCAGTTGTCTGAACCGTTACCTTTACTTTGTCGTTATTACTAGACTTATTATTCTCGGAAAGAAGGTCATGCTCCATAGTGTGTCCGTCTTGGAATCTCAAAAAACAATTTGCAAGATTATTTGCGCCCGTGCTCACGTTCTCGACCGGGGGTTGGGCGCTTACGCCGGTCTGCTCATGTTTTCCGCCGCGTTATTAGGCGACGCATTTTGGTCATCACTTACCTCAATAATATTTATCCTTTGTTCATGGACATGTTTGGTATTCGGTGGAGTTTGATTACCGCAGTCCTGATTATTAGCATTGTTTGTTGGTACAAAGTGTCGTGCATTCGGAAACATATAATTGTAGTTGTGTGGTGTATAGTTCGGGTTTCCCCACTGCGGGGGTGGATAACTGACTCTAGAATTTTGACAATTTGAATTATTCTGCTGATATGGCGAATTTCTCTCAAAATAACCAGGGTTGTATCTTCCATCCTGACGTCTGTTTTGATTGTTGTTGTTTCGGTTACGGTTGTTGTTGCCTCTGGAGTACTGATTGTTGTTGAAACGACCATTGCGTCTGTTGCCATTACTATTACTTTTTCGGTAAAATTGACCATTACCAAAACTGTTGTAATTGTTGGAATTTTGGAATCGGGGATCGCAAGATTGCTGCGAATATTGTGTGAAGTTGGGCTGTTGTGATTGTTGCCCCTGATTTTGAGGAAGCGGGTTTGCATTCCACATGTTACCGCTGTTGTTATTTTGATTGAAATTATGGCAATTGTTTTGGCGAGAGTTGGAATTAGCATTATAAATCTGTGGAGTGTTCCCTGAATCTCCTCTAAACACAAGGTCTACTTCATTCAAATAATCTAGAAATTTCTTGATGTTTGTTTCCGGAACACCAATTAATTGTGTCCGGTAATGCAGGGGTAAATGACTTTTTAAGGTGTTAATCAGATCGGCAAGATCGGCCGGTTTTGACCAATAAAGTGTTTTGTCCAGGTATCTTTCAAAATATTGACGCAAAGTTTCTTTACGAGGGTTGTATGGTTCGGGATTGTGAACTTCACGTCGAAGTTGTTTTTGCTCATGTTCTGACCAGAATTCCTGCAGAAAAGCCTCTTCAAATTGCTTGAAAGTTAAATTTTGCCTTTTTATTTCAGCTCCCCATCTGGATGCTCGCCCCCTCAACAGATTACTTACAAAAAAAATCTTTTCCGCATCTGACCAGTTGTGCGGAAACATTCCGTCAAAAGACCTAATAAAAACAATCGGGTGCACCGCTTGGGTATCATCGGAACTGAACGTTGGAAAATAGGCATGTTTAATCATGTTACCGTCAACAATACCGGCAGGCACTATAGGCACTATTTTGTTTTGTTGTAAGGAAAGAAAGAAAAAAGGGTGAATAAAGGTGAAGGGAAGTGGTTCTATTTTTACTGGAATGAAGTTATTGATGGACATCACAAAATTTTATTTTACCTATATTTTTTTTTACTCATCGAAGAAGACAACACGACACATATAAAAGAAATCATCACAATATTATTATCCACAGAATGATCGTTTCAAAAGACACTTTCTAGCTCGACTGACTCTTAAGACTGAACAAGACTCGACTGACTCTACTCTCTCTCTGGACCACAGCCTCTTCACGTCCCTGTGGACCAGAGATTTCAACTGTGGTGAGCACGCCGATTATTTAATTAATCGTACAGCCGCTGGGCGCGCGCTTGGCGCGTCATTTAAATGGGGTTAAACGCACACCGCGAGACGTGTGGGCTAGCGGTGTCTTACAGGTATCGCCACACTACGGAAGTCACTAACTACTGAGGCACAGTAAACTACAGCATCATCGGTACACAGACTAATGCCGCTGTCAATACCAACAACCAGATCGTTCATTTAAATCGTAAAAAGCAGCGGACCTATCACGCTGCCCTAGGGCACACCTAAAGTTACGCTTGACTGTTGTTTACTAAAACCGTGTGGTTTCAGGACCATGAGGTCGTCGAGAAACAGTGGGGCCTATATATGCATATTTGTTGGATCACCAGTATCAATACAAATACACAAACATCTCACCTAAAACCAGGGAATTTTTTTTAAAAAATGGTTCACATAGCTCTGAGCACTATGGGAGTTAACATCTAAGGTCATCAGTTCCCTAGACCTAGAACTACTTAAACCTAACTAACCTAAGGACATCACACAAATCCATGCCCGAGGCAGGATTCGAACCTGCGACCGTAACAGTCGCGAGGTTCCAGACTGTAGCGCCTAGAACCGCTCACAACTCCGGCTGACGGGTATTTTTCAGACATTTAAATTCATGCGTACCAAAATATAGTCTCACTCGAATTCAGTTAATTGTTTAGGTTCATCGACAATGTACATTGTTGATGTTGTTGTTGTTGCCTTCTGTCCAAAGACTGGTTTGATGCAGCTCTCCATGCTACTCTATCCTGTGCCAGCCATTTCATCTTCGAGTAACTACTGCAACCAACATCCTTGTGAATTTGCTTAGTGTATTTATCTCTTCGTCTCCCTCTACGATTTTTACCCTCCACGCTTATCTCCAGTACTAAATTGGTGATCCCTTGATGCCGCAGAATGTGTCCTATCAACTGATACCTTCTTCTAGTCAAGTTGTGCGCAAATCCCTCTTCTTCCCAATTCTGTTCACTACCTCATTAGTTACGTGATCTACCCATGTAATCTTCAGCATTCTTCAGTAGCTCCACATATCAAAAGCTTCTATTCTCTTCTTGTCTAAACTGTTTATCGTTCGTATTTCACATCCATACATGGCTTCACTCCATACAAATACTTTCAGAAAAGACTTCCTGACGCTTAAATCTATACTTGACGTTAACACATTTCTATTCTTCAGAAACGCTTTCCTTGCCATTGCCAGTGTACATTTTATATCTTCACTACTTCGACCATCCTTAATTATTTTGCTGCCAAAATACTAAACCAGTTCCTAACCATTTCCTAATCCAAATTCCTCAGCATCACCTGATTTAATTCGACTACATTCCACTATCCTAGTTTTCTTTTTGTTGATGTTCTTCCTTTACCTTCCTTTCAAGACAGTGTACATTCCGTTCAACTGCTCTTCCAATCCCTTTGCTATCTCTGACAGAATTACAGTGTCATAGGAAAAAGTTTTTATTTCTTTTCCCTGGATTTTAACTCCTACTCCCAAGTTTTCTTTGGTTTCCTTTACAGCTAGTTCAATGTACAGATTGAATAACATCGAGGATAGACTAAATTCCTGTCTCGCTCCCTTCTCAACCATTGCTCCCCTTTCATGCCTCTCGACTCTTAGAACTGACTTCTGGTGTCTTTACAAGTTATAAATAGCCTTCCTTTCCTTGTATTTTACCCCTGCCACCTTCAGCATTTGAAAGAGAGTATACCAGTCAACACTGTCAAAAGCTTTATGAAAATCTACAAATGCTATAAACATAGATTTGCCTTTCCTTAGCCTAGCTTCTAAGATAAATCGTAGGGTCAGATCTGCCTCGCGTGTTCCTACATTTCTGCGGAATCCAGACTGATGTTCCCAGAGGTCGGCTTCTACCAGTTTTTCCATTCGCCTGTATATAATTCGTGTTAGTATTTTGCAAACGGTGACTTATTAAACTGATAGTTCGGTAATTTTCACATCCGTCAGCACCTGCTTTCTTTGGTTATGGAATCGCACTCCCAACCAGGGAATTGTGCAGACATTTAACTTCATGCAGGTCAAAATATAGTCTCACTTAAATTCAATTAACTGTTTAGGTTCATCAGCAACGTACATACAAGTTATAAATGTTTACCATCTGTGTGCGAAGTACAGAGTAACAGGCCACTCCTTAGACACATGCTGTACAGTTATTACGAGCCCAGCATTTTCATGGCCGCTCTGGTCCATTACCCACCTCCCGCTGAGCGGTCCGCAACTTTCGCTCTGTCGCAGCACCAGGTGTGTCCCGTATATAAGGCTGTGCGCTACCGGTAGCCGACACCACTCATCGCCCAGCTCCACCCCCGCCGTCATGAAATCCGCAGTGGCCGTCGTCCTCGTAGTGTGCGCAGCGGCCGCCGCCCACGCCGGGCTGCTGCACCACGCGCCGCCCCCGCCGCCGCCGCCGCCGCCCCCGCAGCACGAGATCATCTACGACTACGTGGCGCCGCCCCAGTACCGCTTCGACTACGCGGTGCGCGACGGCCACACGGGCGACGCCAAGACGCAGTGGGAGCACCGCGACGGCGACCGCGTCACCGGCGCCTACTCGCTCGTCGACGCCGACGGCACGACGCGCATCGTCGAGTACACGGCCGACGACCATAACGGCTTCCAGGCGGTCGTGAAGCGCGTCGGTCACCCCGCGCCGCCGCCCCCGCAGCCTCCGCGTCTTCCCGCCCACCCCGCCCCCGCTCCACACCCCTACCCTTTGCCTTACCACGGTTGATCAACCAGGCCAGTGGTGAGCCCTACATTCCCATCCTCACTCCACTTTATCAGACGATAACTACTCCACGAACTCTCTCCCTAACCGTCTTTCTTTGATTCAACTTACTTGTACAAAACTGCCTTGTTGATATCACACTGTTTGTTGATAAATATATTAAAATAAAATTGTTCGATTAAAATTCGCTCGGTATTTTTTTCTTTTCTGTCCAAACCAAATGAAATTTCTCTGTTTTACCTTAAATGATATTAGCTTGAATAATAAGTGGTCTGAGGCGTGAATGGGAATTTGGATTGAGAAGAGGCACATGCAGTTGTGGAAAGCCACTGTGCCAGGGTAGCATAGTGGTTAGCGCATCTGCCTAGTGAGCTGAAGACTTGGGTTCGAATTCCGGCCATGGTACAAATTTTCACTCGTCGCTTCAGTCTGGATGCATGCACGATGAAACTATTCCTTCAGATAGCACCGACGTCCATAGCGTGCATAAACAATGTGCTGTGGCGCTCGACCCATATGTAAGCTGGTTCAAATCCTGCCCGCGGATGAAATCTTTACTGCCAGTATTTGGCTGACACGAGGAGGTGACGTGACGGCATAAAGTCCCTGATCACCAGTCCTTGTTCCAATGTCCTGCGTTAAATTGCAAACCTCTCTGCAGTGTCTCATAAAGTGAGGGCATTTGGCACTGTTCATGATGATATGACCATCAGATGGGGACACTGAGCTCCAAGGACCCCTTGGTTTTATTTGGGGGGAATAGGCTATCTGTCAGCTCTAGATTTCATTCTATCCTTTCTCTCATTATTATGATAGAACACAAACGTAGCAAAATATTATGCACTCATCCAATACTGCCAACTACACTTCACAAATACACATCGAGCGCTACTCTCACATACCCGCAAGGAAAGAAGCCATTGTGCTCAGAGGAAGAACACCTAAGAGATCGCTCAAAACTTAAATTATGAAACAGTATACAAATGTGTAAGTCCAGCTGCTTCGCGTGTCTGCAACGTGACCAACGCCCATTCATAGCTCTATAGGCGGCTATTGTTTTTGCCTACAACCATTTGCGTTTTGCAGTTGAAAGCAGTCAAAAGCGCTTCCAGGTGTCGCGGGCTTCCTTAAGTTGACTCGATTGTAGAACTGCCTTAGTAGTAAAGACTAAATGTATTAAAACTTCATGCTCGATGAGGCATTTTTTCACGCATCTAAATATTTATGAACTATGAATCGTACATGATTTATTTCTGTAGGTACATTTATTGGAATATGTTGATAATATCTGCAAAATATGTTGCGAATAGAGTTAGTAGCACAGAACTAATAAACTTAAACGTCATGCATGATGCGGCAGTTATTCACGCACCTTATTGTTTCTGACTTCGTATCTCTTGAACTATGAAAGGTACGTGGTTCTTACTCCGTCAGTGATTGTGGCGTGGCAGTAAGGGATATGTGTACTCCGTCTCGTTGAAATCGATCCTGTTTTTAAGGAGGAGATATGGAAAACAAACACACACACATCCTCTCTCTCTCTCTCTCTCTCTCTCTCTCTCTCACACACACACACACACACACACACACACACACAGACATTTTTGTAATGTGTGTAGATTAAGTGGTTTTCCCCTTTACAATATAATACTTCTTGCTTCCAGTCACAATTTTTTACCTCTTCTCTTCGCGGCGCCTCGCAGGAAATGCATCTTATCATCAAGTGTCTTTTTATGTAAGTTCCTTTATTTAACGTGCACTATGGAGTGTGTAATGGTGTATAACTTGAGTTAGTTTCTGCATAAGCGGATAACAAGAAATTTGTAAATAATACTTATAAATTCAACAGCATCTGTGGGGATACAGACGTAATTAATTACAAAATCACGCATGTGCGCTGTATAGAAAAATGACCAGAGTAATGCAGTAGCTTACACATCGAAAACATAATGTCTAAAAATGCCATCGTACACAATAAACACACCTTTTAACGGGAATTACTTCCCGAAATGTGTCGTGCAGAACAGTAATAAAAAAAATCGTCACTATCATCAAAAATTGTTATTTTACAGAAAACAAAACTTGTGATAATTGCTGACCACAATAGGATTTCTCTGATTATTTCAAATCTTTCTATATTTTTTGCACCTCGTAATTTTTTATGGTGATGGGTGACTCAGTGTTAAACAGCTGTGATTATTTGTGTAAAATTTAAAGAAACTCACCTATAAAGTAAAAAATTGGATTTTCTGGTGCAGTAAATTTCGGGAATGCAACTGCACAAACACTATTTCTTCTTCTTCCAATACTTCGGCCATCTTATTCCGTTGTTTAAACATGCTGGAACATCGGTGTATTGTTATTAGTTGCGCTAAAGAGGCGTCTTTGTAAGTTTATGAAAGAAAGTGCTGTATTCCATGGTTTATACAGACTGAAACCGTCATCTCTGCTAGCAAATCATGGAATCAGACATTGTCTTTAAAAAGTTCGTAAACACGTCGCTACAATACAACTAATAATGATACAAAAATGGTTCAAATGGCTCTGAGCACTATGGGACTCAACTGCTGTGGTTGCCCTAGTAGCCCCCTAGAACTAAGAACTACTTAAACCTAACTAACCTAAGGACATCACACACATCCATGCCCGAGGCAGGATTCGAACCTGCGACCGTAGCAGTCGCACTGTTCCGGACTGCCCGCCTAGAACCGCGAGACCACCGCGGCCGGCAATAATGATACATCGATATACAGTTCGAGCATGGTCGACCGCATACCCACAGATTCATTTTATGTGTGATCTTTGCTTCCGATCAAGTCTCTGGCCCTTGTGTATGTGCGGTTTACAACCACGGAGAGAGTAACGGAAGGAGCACTGTAGCTTGAATCTGTCGGCTCACCATGAAAACGGCCGAAAAGTATGCGGCGGAAATATTGGAAAAAGAAGAAATTTGAGCGGCTCCATTTCAGAAATTTAATGGATCAGTTATTGCGCTGAAAAAACACAAAGGCGCATATTGTATTTATTAATTTCAGTGTCTACCGACAGACCGACCTATTTGTGCCCAGTTTCCCTGGAAGCCTTATCTCTTAATTTTCATGTTCTAAATGGCTCGTCATGTTCATGGCGACAGTTCCAAAATTGCCACGGGAGGAAAACGCGACAATATATGAAGTTGACTTTTTTTGTCATCAGTCTCCTGACTGGTTCGATGCGGCTCACCACGATTTCCTCTCCTGTGCTAACCCCTCCTTCTCAGAGTAGCACTTGCAACCTACGTCCTCAATTATTTGCTGGATATATTCCAGTCTCTGTCTCTACAGTTTTTGCTCCCTACAGCTCCCTCTAGTACCATGGGAGTCATTCCCTCATGTACTAACAGATGTCCTGTCATCCTGTCCCTTCTCCTTATCAGTATTTTCCACATATTCCTATCCTCTCCAATTCTGCCTAGAACCTCCCCATTTCTTACCGTATCAGTCCACCTAATTTTCAACATGCCTCAGTAGCACCACATCTCAAATGCTTCGATTCTCTTCTGTTCCGGTTTTCGGACAGTCCATGTTTCACTATCATACAATGCTGTACTCCAGACGTACATTCTCAGAAACTTCTTCCTCAAATTAATGCCGATTGCTGATATTAGTAGATTTCTCTTGGCCAGGAATGCCTTTTTAGTCGTAGCTAGTCTGCTTTTGATGTCCTCCTTGCTCCGTCCGTCGTTGGTTATTTTACAGCCTAGGTATCAGAATTCCCTAACTTCATCTACTTCGTGACCATCAATCCTGATGTTAATTTTCTCACCGTTCTCATTTCTACTACTTCCCATTACCTTCGTCTTTCTTCGATTTACTCTCAGTCCATACTGTGTACTCATTAGACTGTCATTCCGTTCAGCAGGTCATTTAATGCTTCTTCACCTTCACTCAGGATAGAAATGTCATCAGCGAATCGTATCGTTGATATCCTTTCACCTAGAATTTTAATTCCACTCCTGAACCTTTCTTTTATTTCCATCATTGCTTCCTCGATGTACATATTGATCAGTAGGGGCGAAAGGCTACATCCTAATCTTACATCTTTTTTAATACGAGCACTTCGTTCTTGGTCGTCTTATTATTCCCTCTTGGCTGTTGTACATATTGTATATGACTCGTCTTTCCCTATAACTTACCACTACTTTTTTCAGAATTTCGCACATCTTGCACCATTTTACACTGTCGAACGCTTTTTCGAGGTCTACAAATCCTATGAGAGTGTCTTGATTTTTCTTTAGCCTTGCTTCCATTATTAGCCGTAACGTCAGAATTGCCCCTCTCGTGCCTTTACTGTTCCTAAAGCCAAACTCATCGTCATCTAGCGCATCCTCAATTTTCTTTTCCATTCTTCTGTATATTATTCTTGAAAACAACTTGGATGCATGAGCTGTTAAGCTGATTGTACGATAATTCTCGCACTAGTCAGCTCTTGCTGTCTTCGGAATTGTATGGATGATGCTTTTCCGAAAGTCAGATGGTATGTTGCCAGACTCATGCATTCTACACACCAACGTGAATAGTCGTTTTAGTTGCCACTTCCCCCAATTATTTTAGAAATTCTGATGGAATGTTATCCAACCCTTCTGCCTTATTTGACCTTAAGTCCTCCAAAGCTCTTTTAAATTCTAATTTTAATACTGGATCCCCTAAATCGACTCCTGTTTCTTCTTCTATCCCATCAGTCAAATCTTCCCACTCATAGAGGCTCTCTCTTCTGCATTTCACAGTGGAATTCCCGCTGCGCTCTTAATGTCACTACCCTTGCTTTTAATGTCACGGAAGACTGTTTAGACTTTACTGTATGCTGATTCTGTCATTGTATGTCTTTCTCTATGTCTTCACATTTTTGCTGCAACCATTTCGTCTTAGCTTCACTGCACTTCCAATTTATTTCATTCCTCAGCGACTTGTATTTCTGTATTCCTGAGTTTCCCGGAACATTTTTGTAGCTCCTCCTGTCATCAATCAACTCAAATATCTCTTCTGTTACCCACGGTTTCTTCGCAGATACTTTCTTTGTACTTGTGTATTTCTTTCTAACTTCTGTAACTACCCTTTTGAGAGATATCCATTTCTCTTCAGACTGTACCGCTTGCTGAGGTACTTTTTAATGCTGTATCTATAGCGTTAGAGAACTTCAAGTGCGTGTCGTCGTTCCTTAGTACTTCCTTATCCCACTTCTTTCCGTATTGATTCTTCCTGAATAATGTCTTAACCTTCGGACTACTCTTCACGACTACTTTATTGTGATCCGTGTCTATGTCTGCCCCTGGGTACGCCAATCCAGTACCTGATTTCGGAATCTCTGTCTGACCATGATCTAACTGAAATCTCCCCGTATCACCGGGCCTTTTCCAAGTACACCTTCTCCTCTTGTGATTCTTGAACAGGATATTCGCTATTACCAGCTGAAACGTGTTACAGATCTCAATTAGTCTTTCTCCTCTCTCATTCCTTGTCCCGAGTACATGTTCTCCTGTAACCTTTTCTTCTACTCCCTCCTCTAGAACTGCATTCCAGTCCCCTTAGATTTTCATCCCCCTTTACGTACTGTATTGTCCTTTCAATATCCTCAGACGCTTTCTCTATCTCTTCATCTTCAGCTTTCGACGTCGGCATGTATATCTGAACTATCGTTGTCTGTGTTGGTTTGCTGTCGATTCTGATAAGAACGACCCTAAACTGTGCCCTATCTTCCTATTCATAACGATTCTTACTTCGGTTACACCATCGAAAATATTAAAAAAATATATTACATCCCGAATCCCTAGCCGCATTTAAAAGATTGCACTCGGAGTTTTTGTAACCTTTTGCATTATTGGAACCTACGTTTTTCCTCCAGCACGGATTTCCATATGCGACGGATAGTAATGAAATACTTGGAGCCAACTTTAAATAAGCTAGCCTACAAGTGGGCAGCAGTACTTCTAGTGTTTACTATAATGGATACAATATCGGTATAGATATAACCCAGTGTTCAGAGCTCCCTATCAATCGATAGATTAATAGTGTAGATTCTTGAAAGCATCAGATAATGTTATTTCATTTTATTTCAGTTCTTGTAATATATCAGTTACCTTCTCTGAGATCCTATAGAGGTGCCAGCTGTGACCTGTGGCCTTACATTAAAATTTTTTTGTGTAAATAAAAATCCACTTTTTTGTACGTTTGGTAAAATTTTGAAGAATTCGCTCTTGTTATGTAGTGATTGTAAACATATGACTATAAATTTACTACTTATGAAATTTATGAAACCAGGTTGTAGCCTTAGAGAAGACGTAATATTTTTATCACAGATAACCGGTTAGTCTTCGATGTATTTCAAATTATTTAGAAATAGTTTGAGACTATATTAGATTTTTCCATATTTTTGCGTCCCCATCGTGGCGAAGGATACTTTCAGACTCAATCTGGTATATTTAAGTGTAGGTCCAGTCCCGTACTCTAATAAATCCTTTCATATTTTTGTGTAAGCAACGGGCACAGATAAAAACTTATTCCTATTGTGATCAAGTACAGTTTTAATGCTCAATTTGGTTGTGCCATGAGCGAAAGCCAGACTTTTAGGTACTCATGCCCGAGTGGTTTTACAACAGCGTTGAGGCCATTGATCTCACAAGACAATATTCGTGAAGGAAGAACGTGTGAAAACCAATGGGTCTGTCCTGGTATACGCATGCTTTGGTATCTCGAGGGAGAGCGTTCCATCCTTTTAACGCGTAACGCAGTGGTTCGGCCAGAAATTTTTTGAAGTCCTGGAGGAAAGCATTTAGGTTTCCATGAGGGAATAGATGTGTACGTAATGTCTAATGGTAACGTAGAAATGGATCATCACAAACAAACATAAATAAAAGCAAAAAGAGTAACCTAAAATTAATAGAGCTTCATGTTCTATTATTTTTTCTTTAAAATGATAACTTCCTCCTCCGTCTTCTAAGATACAGTGGAAGGTATTGAGATACGTATAAAGCATCTAATCAAAATTTTTCCGACACTTGTTAGTGAACATTGATATGGGCTGAGTCCACTCTTTGCTTTTATGAGGTCTTGAATTCTGCTGTGGACACTGTCAGTGAGGTATCTCAATGAATGTGGAGGAACGCCAGTTCAATTTTCCTCAATAGCCGAAACCGGAGAAGGTAGTAATGTTGGACGCTGGGTCCGGAGCGAAACCGACGTTCTGATTTATCCCAAAGGTGTTCCTCTGCGTTGAGGTCGGGACTCTGGGCAGACCAGTCCATTTCAGGAAAGTTCTTGCCCACGGACCACTGCCTGACAGGTGCCGCTTTACGACACGGTGCACTGACATTCTATACAGTCATCGTATCGGAGATGTTCCTCTACTATAAGCAGTATACAGTGGCATACAATGTGTTCCTGTCGATCCGTATTTACCGTTCTTTAAACGCAGTTAGGGGGTCCACGGACTATCCAAGAAAAACACCCCCCCCCCCTTTCGTAACACTATCACCTGCGTGTTTCACTGTTCATACGACGCATGCTGGCGAGTAACATTCTCAAGGCATTCGACAAACCCAGACACTTCCATTGGATTTTCTCAAGGTAAAGTGTGGATCACACTACAAATCACTCGTTTGCAGACATCCACCGCCCAGTGACGTCACTCTTTACAGCATCCCAAGTTCCGTATAGCAATGACCACAGAATTGTGAGGCTGTGACCACTGGCTCGATCACTGTATCCGATTCTCTCTCCCTACGCACAGCCGTTGTGCAGGTTGGACTTTAGCTAGCACTCCGAAATTCTGGAGAGACTCCTTCCGCCGATTTGATTCCATTTTTTAGTCTCTGTCTGCAACGCGCGTCGGTGCCTATCCACCAAACCATCAGATTTTCCTGATTTATGTTTAGCTGTGGTCGTTGCTTCGCGTTTCGACTCCACAGTCACGTCACTAGAAATCGCCTTGGGCAAGAGCGGTTGAAATGTCCCTGATATGTTTGTTACTCGGGTGGCATCTGATGACGGTCACCTGTTCACGTTCGAAAACGCTGAACTTCTTAAACGATCCGTTCTGATTTTACTTCTTTTGTACTGTCAACAGAATATTCCTCACCTCCTTTTATAATATGGGTCCGCCTCTCGTGACATCTAGAAGCCAATTCCGCATAATATATGGGTGTCCGGATACTTTTGATGAGATAGTGTAATACATTACGTAATCTGGCTTTCTTTTTAGAATTATTTTTATTCTTATGCTGTATCCCGCGGAGAGATCCCCAGGGGTGGGACTGACTTTTTGAAACAATAGACATGGTTACGTAGCTTAGGGTCGCAGGTGGGGGGCCATTGACCAGGGTGGGGGACCGTTTGAGAGTAATCGACGAAAAATATATTTTCGTAACTTTGTGTGATGTTCTAGAGCTCTAAAATGACAGAAATAAGTTTAGTGGTGTTGTTGCATAGTGGTTAGTATAGGGAACTGAATTGTAGGACGTGGAAGGTTCAACTCTTGTAAAATGTTTCAATTATTTTCATTTTTAAACAGTTATCGAAATTTATTTGATCACTATTTTAATCAATTAAATTTTCAAAAGCTTGAATCCTTTGTCACGTCATTTTTATCATTGTATTAACTTTTTCATTTACTGTTGTTTCTCTCCCTATCATTCTGTTTTCATCTGGAATCTTTCTGTATGTGATTTTAATTATTTTTCTGTATTAATTTTCGTTTAATTTCTTCCGAATGCTATCTTGTATTTTCGTCCGTGTTACTGCCTTCATTATTTCTGTTGCCCATTTTGCGCATTTATTCATAAGCTCTTCTTTCGTTTTAAGCCTTAATCTGTCTTATCCTAGTGCAACAGAAATCTTTGTTTTAAATTTTTGCATGATCATAACGAACCAAAAATTTTTACTTCTTATACATAATGAAAAATAAATTTTTGACATCACTGCACAGCCAATACAAATATTTTCTTCCGTCTTTTGTTTCTTAACCGACAGATCGACATTTTCAAACGTCTTAATATTGTGACAGATAAATAAAACTAATTAAAATCACGTGCATAAAGATTCCAAATGAAAATGAAATAGGAAGAAACAATGAGAACAAAATAAAACGGAAACACAATGGTTAAAATGACGAGCAAAAAGATACGAAATTTTAAAAGAATACATTAAAATCAACTATCTGAAAAAAATAATGATCTAAGTCGTTCCGATAAGTATTCAAAAATAAAAGAATTGAAACTCCTGGCGGGATTTGAACCTTCAGCCTTCTGCATGTCAGTCTCCTATCCTATCAACTACGTAACAACGCCACTAAATGTATTACTGTCAATCTTAGGGCTCTAGAACACCATGCAAAGTTACGGAATATTTATTCGTCGATTACTCGCGAACGAGGGCCTTTCAGAATTAATGACTGCAGGGTGAGATACCTGGGATCATAACTTACATCATCGAAAAGATGGTTTCAAAAAGACGATGCAGCCCCTGGCTATCTCTCCTTGTTAGTTAGTAATCTTAGATAACGTTTGTCAGAGTTCCATTATTTAGTCGCTCTTGTTCAACAGGACAGTTAAAAATCCCCAGCCGAATTGCATTATTTCCATAAATCCCTTGTAGCCAATGTGGGAGTTACTCGTTTAAAAAGGGCTATTGTTATTAGTTTGAATTATCCTATATCGATACTAGGAAGACGTTACAGACCAACTTTTCATCCTTCTAATTGATTCCAAATCTCATACCTATAGCATGTCTAAGTTACCATACAAGGATATGGATGTGACAAACGTTTTCGATTCGCTTTGAGCTATTAGTATTTAGTTTCTTAGAAATTTTATACATGATAAACAGTGCAGTTACAGTTTTGTGTTTAATATTTGTTTAAAATTTTTACCGTTTGCTTTCTGGAAATTAGATTTGAAGAGAGCTCCAGGTAAACAACTTCACATTATTACTTGCCACAATAAACTGAAACGTCAGAGTATATCTTTCTGTACTAGACTGATTTTTGACTTTAATTGACACACAGACTGACTTGAACTCCACTACTTACTTGATACTATTGAGAACTTGGAAAATCGGTGAGTGCTGAGTTTCGCTGATCAAAATTTTCAGGCGAGAACGAATATGGATAACAGTAATGGTTTAATTTTTCTGTTCAAAAATGGTTCAAGTGGCTCTGAGCGTTATGGGACTTAACTGCTGAGTTCATCAGTCCCCTAGGACTTAGAACTACTTAAACCTAAATAACCTAAGGACATCACTCATATCTATGCCCGAGGCAGGATTCGAACCTGCGACCGTAGCGGTCGCGCTGCTCCAGACTGTAACGCCTAGAACCGCTCGGCCACTCCGGCCGGCTTTTCTGTAAATTCCGTTGTACATGTGTGCATGGAAATCTCCTGAGCTGATCAAATCAATAACTTTGGATTAGGTGAAAGCAACAAACATTGATTCAGTGTAGTTTTTAATCACATTTTTTTTATTTCAACACAGTTAACAACAACAACATGAGATTAACATAAGAGTTTTGTACAAGTAAGCTGCAACAGAGAAAGACGGTTAACAAGTGTGAGGAGGGAGATAGAAGGTGAAATTCTTATAGTGGGAGTGGGTGATGCAGATGTTACCAATGCAGCGGCAGACTAACCGTGGTAAGGCAGAGGGTGGGGGGCGGGGGCGGGGTGGGCGGGAAGACGCGGAGGCTGCGGGGGCGGCGGCGCGGGGTGACCGACGCGCTTCACGACCGCCTGGAAGCCGTTGTGGTCGTCGGCCGTGTACTCCACGATGCGCGTCGTGCCGTCGGCGTCGACGAGCGAGTAGGCGCCGGTGACGCGGTCGCCGTCTCGCGACTCCCACTGCGTCTTGGCGTCGCCCGTGTGGCCGTCGCGCACCGCGTAGTCGAAGCGGTACTGGGGCGGCGCCACGTAGTCGTAGATGATCTCGTGCTGCGGGGGCGGCGGCGGCGGCGGGGGCGGCGCGTGGTGCAGCAGCCCGGCGCGGGCGGCGGCCACTGCGCACACCACGAGGACGACGACCGCGGCGGATTTCATGTCGGGGGAGGCGGAGGTGGCCGGTGAATGGTGTCGGCTACCGGTAGCGCACCGCCTTATATACGGAGGCCCGCACCTGACGCTGGGACCGCGGCGAAAGTGGGTAGCCGCTTAATGGGTGGCAGGCAATGGACCAGAGCGCCCAGCTGTGATCTGGCCATGAAAACGCTGGGTTCGTAATAACTGTATGGCACTTGCCTAAGTCGTGTCCTTTTCTTCTGAACTTCGTACTCAGTGGGAGAATGTGATATCTTGTAGGTAGGTTGCCGACTAACGTAATTTAAACAATCAATTGATTTTAAGCATGTAATTTTCTGACCTACAAGAAGTGTGTAGCTTGTCTGAACAGCTGCTCCGTTGGAAATGAGATGTCTGTCAACTGTGTGTCAGCGACCGCAACGTAATTAAGAATTTATAAGAGGCAGTCAAATGAAAATGACACATTTGGAAAAGGTTAGTAAACTGTTTATTATTTCATAAGTAATCTCCATAACTGTTAATACAGTTAGCCCACTGTGACACAAGAGAGTCAATGCCACCATGGAAGAAGCTTGCAGTTTCCTACAACCTCTGATTGTTCCCAGGCATGCACTTCTTCGGTTGAAGAAAATCTTCGTCCATGAATGTCAAATACCAGTCAAAAGGTAAGATCTCACAAAATATTTTTTATTCGAGACAACCGGTTTCAACAGTCTTAGTTATCATCTTCAGAGCTTAAGCATTTTTTTTTCTTGTAGTAAAACAAGTTCATTTTAAGGTGACCTCATCCACGAGATGTCAAATGCATAAAACTCAGCACTTTATACACGTTTGTCATCACTAAAATATTTAAAAACACACAGCAGCTTTTCCAAAAGGCCACGTAGATATACATACTGCTCACAGACACTTGTTACATGATACAAATACGGTACACAATAGAACATATGAGTATGTGCCCAGCATATGTAACCAGATGCGCTGTTGTGTATCGTATTTGTATCATGTAACAAGTATCTCTGAACAACATGCATACGGACATGGCCTTTTGGACAAGATACTGTGTATTTTAAAATATTTTAGTGATAACAAACGTTTATAAAGTGCTGAGTTTGATCCATTTGACATCTTGTACATGAGGTCAGCGTAAAATAAACATGTTTTACTACAAAAAAAAGTTGAAGCTCTTAAGACGATAAGTAAACTGTTGAAATCGGTTGTCTTGAATAAAAAATAATTTGTGTGATCTTGGATTTTGGATGGTATTTAACAATTAAAACAGATTGCTCTTCAGTATTCTCATAATAAGAAAATGCGATCAGTCCACTAATGTTTTTTTTCAGGGCTCAAAATATATCGAAATGACATAAGGAGAGATCGAGACTGTACGAAGGTTGTGTAAGGGCTTCCCAGCGGAACTTGTGCAGTGTATTCGGAACAAATGGACTGGACTGTTTGGGAGAAGAGACCAAACAGCGAGGTCATCGGTCTCATCGGATTACGGAAGGAGGGGGAAGGAAGTCGGCCGTGTCCTTTCAAAGAAACCATCGCATCATTTGCCTGGAGTGATTTAGGGAAATTACGGTAAACCTAAATCAGGATGGCCGGACGCGGGATTGAACCGACGTCCTCCCGAATTATTCGGAACAACCTTGGCGACATCTGGGCGAGCATTATCTTGCAACAGAATGTTGCTGTCCCTCAGCAATCCTGGGTGTTTGGACTTGATGGTGCACTTCAATTTTTGGAATGTGCCGGTGACCCACTGTGCGTTAATTGTGGGGCCGTGTTCTAGAAAGTCAATGAACAGTGGACCAACGTAATCAAAGGAAAAGGTCATCATGACTTTCATGGAGCTTGCGTGTCTGATATTTCGACTACGGTGCAGAAGTTTCGCTGGGAAGCCCCTTTCACTTCCTCCATGCAGTTCCGATATCTCCCGACGCGATTTCCATGTTTTTGGAACCCTGAAGACAGACATTCATAGCTGTCGATATGCCTCGGTCGGAGAGGTCATCACCGGGGTACAATCATGGCTGCATAGGGAACCGCTAACATTTTTCTATGTTAAGTCTTGATCGTCTTGTCTCGTAGATCGACAGCAGTGTATTAACAGATATGACCACTACTTTAGAAATAATAAACTGTTTATTTACATTTTTTCCCTTCTGTCTACCTTTCATCTGATTGCCCCTTATAGAACAGAATGATGCCCTGACATCGTAGTTTTTCGCAGCAGTATCCATGTACAAATTTTTTTCGGTGTCCGGACCATGTCAGATCGGAGTTAAAACTCGATCCTTCGAAGATTAATACCATTTTATTTATTAGCAATGTCGTCTCCTGAAGAGAAAGACAGTGTTAATCTTCGAAAGTTCGAAATTTAGCACCGATTTGACGCAAAATGTTCTTCTCCACGCCAGTCTGCTTGGATTCCGAAAACATCGATCACATGAATTCCACCGGTCTCCATTCACATGACATCGTGAAAGCCATGGACCAATGCCTTGACCTCTAAAATGAAGTTGACTCAGTACGACACCAAAGCTCATTGATGATAACACTGGGTGAGAAATGAGACTTGTGACTGGATTGAGAATTTCTTGACTCACTGAAACACACCCAAAGTTATCTGAAGATTGGAAACTCTCTTTAAATGTTCAGTAAAGTAATATTGACCACAAGACAAGCTGCGTAAAAGTAGGATAATATCAGTGAGTCACGACTGGAATCACTTAAATCACATAAATACCAGCATGGAACATTTTGTAATGATATTAAATACAATGATTACATAGACTCAGCTGGAGGTAAAAGGGGTTCTGAGCACATGTTTTTCACCACTTCTGGACAGTGAAAACAACAGTTCACTTGTTGTTCAAGCTATATTTATTTACTCGTTTTAGTTACAGCCCATCATCTGAATATCAGTTTAAGAGCATAAAGTGCAGCATTGTGCCACATGATTTATATCTTAACACAGATGCTCAATGTTAAAATTGAAATCATGTAACACCATGCTGTGTATCGTTTTATGTTTTACTAGCTGAGTACCCGGCGTTGCCTCTGTTCGTATTCCAAACTTCTGTTTATCAATTTCCTGCTTCCCCCTGTCCATCTCCCGCCCGCCCCCCACTCTCTGTACATCTCCTCCTGCCCTTCTCTCTGTCCTTCCGCTCTTACCATCTCTGTCCATCTCCTCCAACGTCCTCTGTCCACACATCTCATCCGTTTTCCTTTTTCTGCCAATTCCCTTCCCCCACTCCTTTTCTACGTCGTCTTTCTTCTATGTCCATCTCCTCCTTCCCCCTCTCTGCCCATCCTCACTTCCAACTTTTTCTCTCCACGTTATCGGCCCTATCCTAATAGCGGGCTGCTAGTACTTACCTCCACAATATTCCTTCCCAAATAGTATTAATAAGTGTACCGAATTTGGCAGGAACCGATCCAGGGCTTCAGGTGAACCCTTTTACTTTGGCAGAATATACGCATGTGAGATATATTTCACATAATTTATCATATTTCACACATATTTGTACACATGTTTCACCTGTTCCCGTAGCGAATTTCGCCCTGCTGTTTGGTTTTCATGCAACTGAATCTTTACTACATCATATCTTCTGAACAATGTGTCGTACAAAGACATAATTTTTCAGGTATATTCCGTGGCACACTTGGATACCATCTGCGAAACGTGTTGCGCATAGAGCTTGGAGTAAATACATGATAAATTAAAGCATCACATATAATGCTCCAGTTCTCCAAGCGTTTTAGAGTTCATTACGTCTTATATTCTGAACTACGTGCCTTACAATGATGTAATTTTGTAGGTAAGTTCAGAGGTTTATGTGAGTACTGTCTGCGAATTTTGTTGTTAGCAGAGTTATTAGCAAATAAATAACAAATTTATATTTTATGGATGAAGCGGCAGTTTTTCACTCATCTCCCGAACTATGTGTAGCACAGTGATGTTGTTTTTCACATACATTCATTGGTATACGTGAACACTGTCTACAAAATCAGTCACACAAATACAGATCGCAGTAAAGACGTATTAAATTAAAACACAAGCTAGGCAGTGTTCTGCATGAACAGCGAAAATATACACTCCTGGAAATTGAAATAAGAACACCGTGAATTCATTGTCCCAGGAAGGGGAAACTTTATTGACACATTCCTGGGGTCAGATACATCACATGATCACACTGACAGAACCACAGGCACATAGACACATGCAACAGAGCATGCACAATGTCGGCACTAGTACAGTGTATATCCACCTTTCGCAGCAATGCAGGCTGCTATTCTCCCATGGAGACGATCGTAGCGATGCTGGATGTAGTCCTGTGGAAAGGCTCGCCATGCCATTTCCACCTGGCGCCTCAGTTGGACCAGCGTTCATGCTGGACGTGCAGACCGCGTGAGACGACGCTTCATCCAGTCCCAAACATGCTCAATGGGGGACAGATCCGGAGATCTTGCTGGCCAGGGTAGTTGACTTACACCTTCCAGAGCATGTTGGGTGGCACGGGATACATGCGGACGTGCACTGTCCTGTTGGAACAGCAAGTTCCCTTGCCGGTCTAGGAATGGTAGGACGATGACGGTTTGGATGTACCGTGCACTATTCAGTGTCCCCTCGACGATCACCAGAGGTGTACGGCCAGTGTAGGAGATCGCTCCCCACACCATGATGCCAGGTGTTGGCCCTGTGTGCCTCGGTCGTATGCAGTCCTGATTGTGGCGCTCACCTGCACGGCGCCAAACACGCATACTACCATCATTGGCACCAAGGCAGAAGCGACTCTCATCGCTGAAGACGACACGTCTCCATTCGTCCCTCCATTCACGCCTGTCGCGACACCACTGGAGGCGGGCTGCACGATGTTGGGGCGTGAGCGGAAGACGGCCTAACGGTGTGCGGGACCGTAGCCCAGCTTCATGGAGACGATTGCGAATGGTCCTCGCCGATACCCCAGGAGCAATAGTGTCCCTAATTTGCTGGGAAGTGGCGGTGCGGTCCCCTACGGCACTGCGTAGGATCCTACGGTCTTGGCGTGCATCCGTGCATCGCTGCGGTCCGGTCCCAGGTCGACGGGCACGTGCACCTTCCGCCGACCACTGGCGACAACATCGATGTACTGTGGAGACCTCACGCCCCACGTGTTGAGCAATTCGGCGGTACGTCCACCCGGCCTGCCGCATGCTCACTATACGCCCTCGCTCAAAGTCCGTCAACTGCACATACGGTTCACGTCCACGCTGTCGCGGCATGCTACCAGTGTTAAAGACTACGATGGAGCTCCATATGCCACGGCAAACTGGCTGACACTGACGGCGGCGGTGCACAAATGCTGCGCAGCTAGCGCCATTCGACGGCCAACACCGCGGTTCCTGGTGTGTCCGCTGTGCCGTGCGTGTGATCATTGCTTGTACAGCCCTCTCGCAGTGTCCGGAGCAAGTATGGTGGATCTGACACACCGGTGTCAATGTGTTCTTTTTTCCATTTCCAGGAGTGTATTAAACGCAAAGTTTTTTCCTTTCATCGTTTTGCGGGGGTTCTCAGCGAGAAAAAGTTTCGTAAATGTTTGAAATCATGCGTTAAGTTTTTTGCAATTCACAAAGTTCGCAAATACTGGACGATAAAGTCTGGATATTTGCGTGTCCTGGCTACACTACTTTCTCATTCCCACCCCCAACACTTTGATATGTTGGTGGTTCTTACCTCCACAGCGATCCTTTCGAGACAGTAAATGATATGTGTATTATGTTTGATTGAAACTGGTGCCCTGGTTTAGGAGGAGACGTGGAAGATACATGCATACATTCACACATACAAATACACTGAGATGACATGTCGTGGGACAGCGATGCGTACACATAAAGACGGCGGTAGTATCGCGTACACGAGGTATAGGAGGGCAGTACACTGCCGGAGCTACATTTGTGTTTACGTCATTCATGAGAAAACATTTCCTACGAGATTATGACCGAACGATGGGAATTAACAGCCTTTGATTGCGGGGTGGTAGTTGGAGCTATACGTATAGGACATTCCATTTCGTAAATCGTTAGGTAATTTAATATTCTGAGATCCGAAGTGTGAAGAGTGTACCGAGAAAACCAAATTTTAGGCATAACCACTCACCACGGACAACGCAGTGGCCGACGGCCGTCACTTAACGACCGAGAGCAGCGGCGTTTGGATAGGATTATCTGTGCTAACAAACAAGCAGGAACTGCGTGAAATAATCACAGAATTCAATGTGGGACGTACGACAAACGTATCCGTTAAAACAATGCGGCGAAATATGTTATTAACGGACTATGGTAGCAGACGACCGACGTAAATGACGTAGCTAACAGTAAGACATCGCCAGCAGCCCAATATCGTTTGGACCCTAGACGACTGGAAAGCCGGGGGGTCTTCAGGTGAGTCCCGATTTCAATTGGTAAGAGCTGATGGTAGGGTTCGAATGTGGTGCACAACCCACAAAGCCATGAATCCAAGCTGCCATCAAGGCACTGTGCAAGATGGTGGTGGCTCCATAATGATGTGGGCTGAGTTTACATAGAATGGACTGGGTCATCTTGTCCAACTGAACCGATCATTGAATGGAAATTATTATGTGCGACTACTTGGAGACCATTTGCAGCCATTCATGGACTTCATGTCCTCAAACAACTATGGAATTTTTATGGATGACAATGTGCCATGTCACCGGGCCACAGTTGTTTGTGATTTGTTTGAAGAACATTCTGGACAGTTACAGCGAATGATTTGCCCCCCCCCCCCCTAGTCGCCCGATATGTATCCCATCCAACATTTACGGGGCGTAATTGAGAGGTCAGGCAGCACTTTCGCAATTATGGATAAATGTAGAGGCAGCATTGCTCAATATTTCATCAGGGGACGTCCACCGACTTGTTGAGGCCATGCCACTTTGAGATGCTGAACTACGCCAGGGAAGATGTCACTCACGATATAAGGATATATCCAGTGACTTTTGGCACCACACATTATGGATACTGACGATGGCCTGTGCACGAAAACAGAAAATAAATATTAGCTGTCAAAAATTGGTGGAAAATTTGTGCACGACCTTATGTAGGAACATAGACGTCAGGTAAAGCAGGTAGCGTTGATAGGACACTGGAAAAATGCATTCAGTGTGCATAGTAGATCGCTTACGAAACTCTTGTGTGGCCCCTCCTCGAAAATGTTCAAAGTATGTGGAGTCCATACCTGTCTTGACTAACAAGGGATATTGGGTGTTCACAAAGGAGAGCAACACGTACGCTGACATGTTTGTTAAATACATGGGAGAGTGTCACGAAGGTGCTGAAAAACCTCAAGTGTTAGCCACTCGAAGATATACGCCAATTATTCTGCGAAAGCCTACTTACAAGGTTTCAAGAGGCAGCATTGAGTAAGTGAAATACTACAAATATCACTCCCTCAGGAAGCGCAAAGACATGCCTAGACTAATTATAGCAACAAAGAGACATTTAAGTAGTAATTCTTCCTGCACTAGCCATTAGAATGGAAGAGGAAAGAGCCACAATAAGTCGTACAGTGGGCTGTATACCCTGCTATACATTTCACCATGGTTTGCAGTGTACAGCTGTAGAGGTGGACATTAGAAGAGGACCACTGTTAATGCTGGTGATACAAGAAAAATGTTAATGTTTATCGTACTGAGTCGGGCCATGATAACCATACGGATTTACATCTTGACAGCCGAAACACACCACCAGCCTTTGCTGTTTGCACACTCTTCGCAGCATTTATTAAGAAGAATGTTGCACCCAGAATGTTACCCTGGAGTGACAGTGACTGGTTGATGGAATCTGAGATAAAAACGAGAGCATCATTCGCTAAGCATACTCGCATGCGATGGGCATTCAGTATTAATTAAGCAGACAAACTGATGCACAAATGAAACAGCTTGTAGGACGGATTTTGTACTTTCATGAGTGTAGGTTGGCATCACTGGGATGAGCTGACAACAACTGACGGATAAAAATTGTTTGCTTATAACCTCAACGCCTTGCATTTAACGATGGCATGTCCGCCTGAAATTTCCACATTAGTTCAACAACGTTCAGCGATCTGTTTCTTACTTTCTCAAGGATAGAACCAGCTAAAATCTTTTCTCGAACGATTTTACAGCATGGTAAATGTTGTACGAAACGCGGAAATTTTTATAAGAAGGTAGAACATTTCAAAAAACGAGCGAACCTCAGTGACTTACGAACAACGTCCTGGGCGACCAGTTGAAGAGTCAACTAGTTTGCTTCAAACACGCACTGACCATATTATTCGTGAAAACTGTGGTATTACAGTAGAACGTGTAAGAAAAACATTTGCAGTAAGTGTTGGCACAATTCAAAACGTTGTTAGTGACAAGCTCAAGTACTACAAAGCAAATCAAGATGGGTCCCGAAAAAGTTATCACAACAACCCAAGGAAACAAGACTCAAAGTATAGACAGCTTGAAAGAATGCTATGTAAGGGAAGGTGACACTTTCGTAAACAAGGTTTTAACACGTGATGAAACTTGGGGGTCACCATTATAAACCGAAGCTCAGAAACAACGAGGAAGTCAAATAATTTGTGGGAAAGTGCCTCCAAAAAAAAAAAAAAAAGACTTATTTGCGTCAGGTATGAAAAAGCCCTAGTTCATCGTTAGAACGAGTATATTAATATTGATGGGGATTATCTCGAGAAGTAATAAAAATATCATTTTGTAAAAATACACATTTTTTTTTCAGCGTCAGTTTCCCTCTTCAGTTATTGAATGTCCCTTGTACATCAGCTATACTGCACAAACTACATTTAGATGAATGTTGAGACGTCCTTTTGTCATCAGTACGATTTGACCTCATTTTGTTTCCACTTGTGGGTGGAGTGCAAGTAGACCGAATGTCAGTAAGACTCTAAATTTCTATAATTTTTGCGTCATAATCGTTCCGTGGCAGTTTTGTGGAAGAAATGCTGTTACGGTCTTCTGGGAAAATTTTTTAACGGTAAATCTGTTCTTGATGTACAAAGCCTATCCTGTACCTTACACCGTTATAATTCAACTAGCATCTCGGTCATGCTATCGCGCTTAGCAAAAGGACATGAGACGAAATGAGGCTCTCTTCTTTGGATCTTGTTTAAGTCTTCTATAACTCATATTTCATGAGGGTAGAATGATGCTTTTGTAAGTTCTCTCTTGTTGTGTAATTTATATTTCCGCGAGATTTGTTCAATGAATATCAACCTAATATCTGCTTTCCCTTCAAATAATTTTATTATTTTAAGGAGGCGAAGATTTCCAGCGTCTAATAAAAGATCAAGAATCTTGATTTGCATAATGGCTGTGTGTCACTTTGTTGCAAACGGCCACTTTTAGCCAGACAATAATCATGAGGTATCTACTAGGGGAGGTCAATAAGTATCACCAATTTTTCTCTAATTGTCTTTAAGTTGACTATCCGCTAGATGGCAGCGTTGACTTCGCCTGTGGAGTGGTGCAACGTTTAGTCTGCTTTGCGCCGTTGCGACG
Organism: Schistocerca gregaria; assembly: GCF_023897955.1. NCBI lineage: Eukaryota > Metazoa > Arthropoda > Insecta > Orthoptera > Acrididae > Schistocerca > Schistocerca gregaria. The sequence continues at coordinate 104,519,324 of NC_064921.1, read as the reverse complement.
TAAACATGGCCGCAGCACTCCGTTTGCACCATTGAAGAATAGCGTTCCGTAATTCGTTTTTTATGGTGTGAAGGTGTACCGGGGGCATAATAGATTCACAGACGACTTTCAGCACAATACAGAGACAATGTTTCGCCACAGCAAAGTGTTTACCAGTGCACTGAGGGTTGGGTTGTTTGGGGACAAGAGACCAAACAGCGAGGTCATCGGTCTCATCGGATTAGGGAAGGACGGGAAAGCAAGTCAGCCGTGCCCTTTCAAAGGAACCATCCTGGCATTTGCCTGTAGCGATTTAGGGAAATCACGGAAAACCTAAATCAGGATGGCCGGACGAGGGACTGAACCGCCGTCCTCCCGATTGCGAGTCCAGTGTGCTAACCACTGCGCCACCTCGCTCGGTACCAGTGGACTGAACAGTTCAGAAGTGGTGGAACGAGCGTGAAGAATGAGGAAAGAGTGGGAAGTTCAGCTACATTCACAACTGGTGCCAGTACGGAGCAAGTCCGTGGCTTGATTCTGAATAACAGACGAGTGATTGTGATCGATGTGGTAAGCCATACAGAAAGTAGTCATGGTTCTGGGCATGAAATCAAGCATAACGAGCTCAACTTTCACAAAGTCTGTGTGAGATGGGTTCCAAAGCAACTCAATGAAGAGCACAAGCGCCTACTGAACCGTCGTGCTAACGAGGGTGAAACGTTTCTGAAACAAATCGTCAATGGAGATGATACATGGATTCAGCACTTCGAACCAGAGAGCAAACGCCAGATCATAGAATCGAACTACCCTGGATCCACAGTCAAAAAGAAATTCAGTATCAACTTTGTGCTGCAAAGTCACGTTTTCAGTTTTTTGGGACTCAAAAGGACCGGTTGTGGAATATTACTTGGAAAAAGCGTCAACAGTAAACGTTACAGTGGCAAGCTGTTCGACGAAACTAAGCCTGCAATTTGCAGTAATTGGAGGGCACAGAAGCCGTTAGTCGCAATGCATTCTTTTGTTAGGTGACAATGTGCGTCCACATATCGCAACCCACACCGCTCTGAACTCTTCAGACGCCGCGTTTCGGGAAGCTGGAGCATCCTAAATCCATCCCGACCGTGGCCCGTTGGTTTAACATCTGTCTGGTCCACTTAAAGACGCTTTAAGAGGTCATTGGTTCAGCTCCGATCAACAGGTGAAGGAAGCGGGGCATACAAGACTTGGTGCGCAACGAACCCCTTTTTTGCAGAGGATATCGGAAAGCTTGTGCATCGGTGAAACAAGTGCGTTGAAAACCAGGGTGACTAAGCTGAAAGATAATGTCAGTCAAAATTGTGTATTCTTGTTACAATAAATTATAAAAGTTGATTGCAAATACACTCCTGGAAATTGAAATAAGAACACCGTGAATTCATTGTCCCATGAAGGGGAAACTTTATTGACACATTCCTGGGGTCAGATACATCACATGATCACACTGACAGAACCACAGGCACATAGACACAGGCAACAGAACATGCACAATGTAGGCACTAGTACAGTGTATATCCACCTTTCGCAGCAATGCAGGCTGCTATTCTCCCATGGAGACGATCGTAGAGATGCTGGATGTAGTCCTGTGGAACGGCTTGCCATGCCATTTCCACCTGGCGCCTCAGTTGGACCAGCGTTCGTGCTGGACGTGCAGACCGCGTGAGACGACGCTTCATCCAGTCCCAAACATGCTCAATGGGGGACAGATCCGGAGATCTTGCAGGCCAGGGTAGTTGACTTACACATTCTAGAGCACGTTGGGTGGCACGGGATACATGCGGACGTGCACTGTCCTGTTGGAACAGCAAGTTCCCTTGCCGGTCTAGGAATGGTAGAACGATGGGTTCGATGACGGTTTGGATGTACCGTGCACTATTCAGTGTCCCCTCGACGATCACCGGAGGTGTAGGAGATCGCTCCCCACACCATGATGCCGGGTGTTGGCCCTGTGTGCCTCGGTCGTATGCAGTCCTGATTGTGGCGCTCACCTGCACGGCGCCAAACACGCATACTACCATCATTGGCACCAAGGCAGAAGCGACTCTCATCGCTGAAGACGACACGTCTCCATTCGTCCCTCCATTCACGCCTGTCGCGACACCACTGGAGGCGGGCTGCACGATGTTGGGGCGTGAGCGGAAGACGGCCTAACGATGTGCGGGACCGTAGCCCAGCTTCATGGAGACGGTTGCGAATGGTCCTCGCCGATACCCCAGGAGCAACAGTGTCCCTAATTTGCTGGGAAGTGGCGGTGTGGTCCCCTACGGCACTGCGTGGGATCCTACGGTCTTGGCGTGCATCCGTGTGTCGCTGCGGTCCGGTCCCAGGTCGACGGGCACGTGCACCTTCCGCCGACCACTGGCGACAACATCGATGTACTGTGGAGACCTCACGCCCCACGTGTTGAGCAATTCGGCGGTACGTCCACCCGGCCTGCCGCAAGCCCACTATACGCCCTCGCTCAAAGTCCGTCAACTGCACATACGGTTCACGTCCACGCTGTCGCGGCATGCTACCAGTGTTAAAGACTGCGATGGAGCTCCGTATGCCACGGCAAACTGGCTGACACTGACGGCGGCGGTGCACAAATGCTGCGCAGCTAGCGCCATTCGACGGCCAACACCGCGGTCCCTGGTGTGTCCGCTGTGCCGTGCGTGTGATCATTGCTTGTACAGCCCTCTCGCAGTGTCCGGAGCAAGTATGGTGGGTCTGACACACCGGTGTCAATGTGTTCTTTTTTCCATTTCCAGGAGTGTACTTATTGACCTACCCTCCTACATACAAAGAAAAATTCCGTTCCTAGTCGAAGTGATAACAAACAAAAACAAACGTCATATATTCTTACAATATTCGTCACATAATGATACAAAACGACATCAGTTACAGGATACGTGACAGATCAGGCAAAGCTGTGTCTAGATCAATCCTGAAAACTAATAGCATCAAAACTACAGGTTGCAGGAAAGTATGAAACTCACACATGCGATAACGAGTTAACGGAGCTCACATAACCAACTGGAGGTAGCATATGTTCCCTTATCACAAAAATTGTGTCCAAGATTATACTGTGCCCACGTTTTGGAGTTTGTTCGAATATTTAAACTTTCAGGATGATATTGTTCACCATGTGCTTGTTGTCAACTTTGACACAGTAATATTTTATCTGTTAGAATGATGGAATGAGTATCACGCTTCTTAATTTATAAGTGATTCTGACTTCGTCATTGGTATCTTGAGATCAGACATTTGCCACTTAATTGTTGGTTCAAGATACTGCATTTGTTTAATACACTGCCTGACAAAGAAAGTAAAGCATCCAGAAGGCATGGGGGATGTCAGTGTAACTTTGCACACGTACTCACCCTCGGTGGGTATCAGAATTATTAGAGCTGTAGTTCTTTGTGACAGGTTGTAATGACATATCAGTATTTTTTCTTGTCCTAGTAAAATTACTTTTACCAACTATAATGGATTAATTATACAGTGAAACATTAATGACAAAGAAAGGAGGCTTACTTATAAAATATGAATCCATAGTGTTTGAAAATCTGGAGGAAAGGGTTTATTCTTTACACTTCAAGTTCCATACGACCAAATTGAAAGGGAAATCTCCAAGGTCATAGAACGCGTCAGTACATGAAATTGCAGCATAAAAGTAAGATAAAAACAAAATGTTTATGAACCCAAAAAAGTCAATCCATAAGTAAGTAAACGCTATCAAAATGGTTGAAATGGCTCTGAGCACTATGAGACTCAACTTCTGAGGTTATTAGTCCCCTAGAACTTAGAACTAGTTAAACCTAACTAACCTAATGGCATCACACACATCCATGCCCGAGGCAGGATTCGAACCTGCGACCGTAGCGGTCTCGTGGTTCCAGACTGCAGCGCCTAGAACCGCACGGCCACTACGGCCGGCTTAAACGCAATCAGCAAAACAAGAAGAATCAGCTTAATTTTTCAAGGAAGTCCTTGCCAGAATAGAAGAAGTGACCCATGAGGAGACTCTTCAGTTTCCATTTGAAATCGTGTGGATTACTGCTAATATTTTTGAATTCGAGAGGTAGCTTATTGAAAATGGATGCAGCAGTATACTGCACACCTTTCTACACAAGAGCCAAGGAAGTCCGATCCAAATGCAGGTTTGATTTCTGCCGAGTATTAACTGAGTGAAAGCTGCTTATTCTTGGGAATAAGCTGATACTGTTAACAAGAAATACAGTAAGGACGATATATATTGAGAGACCAATGCCAAAATACCCAGACTCGTGAACAGGGGCGACAAGAGATTGGTGAACTTACACCACTTATTGCCCGAACCGTCCATTTCTGATCCAAAAATATCCTTTTAGAATAAATTACAACTGATTTGTGATGTTACCTCTGTCTTTTGCTTGTCTTTTGTCTTCTCTCGTTTCCTCCTCCTGGCCTTGTACTGTTCAGACGCACATAAAAATGTAACTTTCTTTAAGTGAAACTGATCAATCATTTTTTGTTCAAACCTTATGTTATGGTCTTTCTTTATGCCAATGTCGCCCTTTATATGTTACTAACAGGTTTTGTAACGAAATCGGATGAATGTTGCTGTATGAAGCATAGCCGCCATTATGGCCATCTTACCGAGATAGCTACGAACTGTAGTAACTGCTTAGAACCTTCATATCATTTGATTTTAAAAAGTACGACTGCCTAGTGCTAATCAAATTAGCGCACTTGAGCTATTCCGAATCTTCACGGTCGCGTAAATATGGAGCCAAGCCAGTTGTTCCGAGAGAATAACGTTCCGTGCCTTGCAAATTTCAAATCTATAGATCTTTCGTCAATTTAACTTGCCCAGCCATTTTTACACTGAGTTAGAAGATAGAATGACCACCAGCATACACTAATGATAGTCCTGATCAATGTTGTTAACTATGAAGAACCCAAATATGCCACGTACTCGTCTTAGATAGCGTAATCAGCACTGATAAAATTTGAAAGGGGCTTCACCGTGGGTCTCCATTAGGTCCTGCAACTGGAATCGTGCGTTATCCAGACCTGTGTGGCATTTCGATGTGGCCATGACTGAGCACGACGAGGGAGGACCGCCGTATTGTAAACGAAGCACCTTGTAACCCCTTACCATCTGTGCGTGCGTGCTGTTCTCCTTGCAACATTCTGTCGTCCTGGGCCATTGGTAGGTGACTAGTAGCAGGTGGGCTGCGGAATTACCATCCCACGCACAGGCCAAAGTAAATACAACAACTCAAAGGGCTGTGTTGGGAGTTGTCCCATTACGGGGAAACATGGACTGCTGGTGAATGGCTTCGGATTACTATTTTTGTGAATCACGATTTCGCACTAACCCGCATGACGTTGGCTGAGTTTTCATTCTTTCAACGTTTTGGAAAGGCACAGTGGTGTTACTCCTGCGTCATAGTGTGGGAACTAGGACTGCAGATAATTTTGAACATGTCGGGTTTCCGAAATATCGATATTTAAAAGGATGTCACGGACAGCTCTCTATAAATCGGAAAAAGTATCGATATATCGATACACTGAAGCGTCAGAGAAACTGGTATAGGCATGCGTATTCAAATACAGAGATATGTAACCTGTCAGAATGCGGCGCTGCGGTCGGCAACGCCTATACAGGGTGAAAAGTATTTAGACCGACAAACTCTGGGATGTTGTAGGGCACATCAAAACAAATATATTTCTCTAATGTCATTTCTTCCTATGAGGAGTATTTAAACCGGTAGGGGAAGATTTCTCTGGCGGCAAATTAATTAAACCAACTAATACTTTTCCATTTCTTTATCACCAAGAGACAACACATTAACACGACCCAATTTCAATTACAGTAGAAATTTTCAAAAATGCCTCCATTGATACGTAAACAAAGGTTACACCGTCGGATCATTTTCTGTCTGACATGGGCAAAAACCCCAGGAGTATCCCCAATTGTTCCTGCTGCTGCTACTATCCAGGCAACCAGATCCTCTTCTGATGCAACAGGAGTTGCGTGAACAAGGTTGCGCATCTCTCCGCACACAAAAAAGTGCAGAGGGGACATATCTGGGCATCGAGCAGGCCATGGTACAGGACCACCTCTGTCAATCCACATTTCTGGGGACCGTCGATCCAGGAATCGACGGACACGATGATTGAAATGTGCCGGCGCCCCCTCATGTTGGAACCACATGCGTTTTCTTGTAGGGAGCGGTACATCTTCCAGCAATTCTGGCAATGCTCTGGCGAGAAAATTGTAATAGTGCCTGCCATTTAATGGCGTAGGTAGGAGTTGAAGACTCCATCACGCCGGAACGTTGCTTCATCGGTAAACAACACAGAGGATGGAAATGTAGGATGCATTTCACAGTGTTCCAGGTACCACTGCGAAAACTGTGCTCTGGGTGGATAGTCAACTGTTTCCAGTTTATGGACATGTTCTTACATTCGTCTGATTCGTCCCCATTGTAAGTAGGCTGTTTAGGTTTTTATACTGGTAACGCCACGTAGCGCTCTGTATGAAAATCACTGGCTGTGCTGTGTGCAGTCTGTGGCTGGTTTGCATTGTTGTTGGCTACTGTAGTGTTGGGCAGTTGGCTGTTAACAGCGCGTAGCGTTGCGCAGTTGGAGGTGAGCCGCCAGCAGTGGTGGATGTGGGGAGAGAAATGATGGAGTTTTGAAATTTGTATGACTGGATGTCATGAACTACTATATATATTATGACTTTTGATGATATTAAGGTAAATACATTGATTGTTCTCTATTAAAATCTTTCATTTGCTAACTATCCCTATCAGTAGTTAGTGCCTTCCGTAGTTTGAATCTATTATTTAGCTGGCAGTAGTGGCGCTCGCTGTATTGCAGTAGTTCGAGTAACCAAGATTTTTGTGAGGTAAGTGATTTGTGAAACGTATAGGTTAACGTTAGTCAGGGCCATTCTTTTGTAGGGATTTTTGAAAGTCAGATTGCGTTGCGCCCAAAATATTGTGTGTCAGTTTAAGCCCAGTAATTCATTAATTTTTCGATGGGGACGTTTCATATGTCGACCCTTAGCCGAGGGTACCTCACTGGAATCTTCTGATTTTTTTCTTGTAGTTCGTGCAATCAGTGTAGCTATTGTTTATTGCTAGCGCGTAATTGTAGAGAGAATTTCCTATGAAGTTGCAGTCTTTCATTGTTATACAGTAAAACAGTTGTGGCATGCATGTAGATTTGCACCAAGTATTTCGCAGCTGCGCTTGCAATTAACTAGATATTATTTTCAGTGCTATGTTAATGTGTTCTCTTATTTTTGCTCTTCAAATTGTGCATTTCTGTGTTATCGTGTGAAATATTGTGACAATAATGGCGTGTGAAAAACGTAACACTTGGCTCCAAAGTAAACTAAGAAAAAATAGTGACGACGAGCGTAGCTTATCAGCACCACTGTGTAGTGAATTAACAGACAGTCGAAGTAGTAATTTGGTAACTGTGCATAGGGAAATGGAGCTGGCGGCAAATAATGGTGTAGACAATGAAACAAGTAGTGAACAGGGAACCATTATCGATCGATCGGTCGGCAACAGCTCGCCTCAGGATTCCGAAATGACAGAACACAATATTGCAAATACTGTCGACTTAGGTTTTGGGTCCTCACCGTTTTCTCAAATGAGTGAAGACACATTTCCTGCTTGTCAAAATGTGAATGTTGCCGGTGAAAATGCACCGCTAAAAAGCATAGAGAAACAGATCCAGACACTAATACATTATTATTGCAATTAATGCAACAAATGGAATAAAATCAAAGACAAACACAGCAAAAGCTTCAAAAGTTAGACACCACACTTGAACAAACACGTGAAGATTTAACTACTGAGTTCCATAACATTGAATCGAAATGTCAAAAAGTCTGTAATGACGTAAAAACACAGATTTGGGAGCATTTTCAACCTATTTTTCCCGGCATGAAAATGCATTACAGAATCACGAAGCAGCCGTAAAAGAACTGCAAACTATTGTTCATGAAAATCATGAGACCTTGCAAGCTAAAATTGACTCAGTTGCATCTACCGATTCGGTTACGCAACTTGCAAAAACTCAAGAAAACTTAAAGGACACAGTAGATACTCTGAAAATTGGTTCAGAAAGACACATGGAGGAAATTAGTTCATTATCGGAGAAAGTAGCCGAACTTTCGGATCAGTTCACTAACTTATCTGCAAAGGTAGATGATGATCTGAATGACACAAGACCTGTAGCCATCACTGACACAGAAGAGTATGAACAAATTAAGACATTCAAACATAATCAGAATCAAATTAATACGCAATACAAAATAGAAATCCGGAAAGTACAGGATCAGTTGGCACAAGTAATACAAAAATTACATATTTCAGAGGACACATGGGAAGAGGAACTTAGAAATACGGAAAAGACACAAAATAATAACACAGGGCATTTCGGAAATTATGAAAGAAATTGGCAAGGTGCACCGAATTTTGAGATGGACCGCTGCCACGACGTAACAATGACCGATATGCTACTCGCCGACACGATGATTTTGACTATAAGCTGTTCATTGTTGTTGTTGTTGTGGTCTTCAGTCCTGAGACTGGTTTGATGCAGCTCTCCATGCTACTCTATCCTGTGCAAGCTTCTTCATCTCCCAGTACCTACTGCAACCTACATCCTTCTGAATCTGCTTAGTGTACTCATCTCTCGGTCTCCCTCTACGATTTTTACCCTCCACACTGCCCTCCAATGCTAAATTTGTGATCCCTTGATGCCTCAAAACATGTCCTACCAACCGATCCCTTCTTCTAGTCAAGTTGTGCCACAAACTTCTCTTCTCCCCAATCCTATTCAATACCTCCTCATTAGTTACGTGATCTATCCACCTTATCTTCAGTATTCTTCTGTAGCACCACATTTCGAAAGCTTCTATTCTCTTCTTGTCCAAACTAGTTATCGTCCATGTTTCACTTCCATACATGGCTACACTCCAAACAAATATTTTCAGAAATGACTTCCTGACACTTAAATCTATATTCGATGTTAACAAATTTCTCTTCTTCAGAAACGCTTTCCTTGCCATTGCCAGTCTACATTTTATATCCTCTCTACTTCGGCCATCATCAGTTATTTTGCTCCCCAAATAGCAAAACTCCTTTACTACTTTAAGTGTCTCATTTTCTAATCTAATTCCCTCAGCATCACCCGATTTAATTTGACTACATTCCATTATCCTCGTTTTGCTTTTGTTAATGTTCATCTTATATCCTCCTTTCAAGACACTGTCCATTCCGTTCAACTGCTCTTCCAAGTCCTTTGCCGTCTCTGACAGAATTACAATGTCATCGGCGAACCTCAAAGTTTTTACTTCGTCTCCATGAATTTTAATACCTACTCCAAATTTTTCTTTTGTTTCCTTTACTGCTTGCTCAATATACAGATTGAATAACATCGGGGAGAGGCTACAACCCTGTCTCACTCCTTTCCCAACCACTGCTTCCCTTTCATGCCCCTCGACTCTTATGACTGCCATCTGGTTTCTGTACAAATTGTAAATAGCCTTTCGCTCCCTGTATTTTACCCCTGCCACCTTTAGAATTTGAAAAAGAGTATTCCAGTCAACATTGTCAAAAGCTTTCTCTAAGTCTACAAATGCTAGAAACGTAGGTTTGCCTTTTCTTAATCTTTCTTCTAAGATAAGTCGTAAGGTCAGTATTGCCTCACGTGTTCCAACATTTCGACGGAATCCAAACTGATCCTCCCCGAGGTCCGCATCTATCAGTTTTTCCATTCGTCTGTAAAGAATTCGCGTTAGTATTTTGCAGCTGTGACTTATTAAACTGATAGTTCGGTAATTTTCACATCTGTCAGCACCTGCTTTCTTTGGGATTGGAATTATTATATTCTTCTTGAAGTCTGAGGGTATTTGGCCTGTCTCATACATCTTGCTCACCAGCTGGTAGAGTTTTGTCATGACTGGCTCTCCCAAGGCCATCAGTAGTTCTAATGGAATGTTGTCTACTCCGGGGGCCTTGTTCCGACTCAGGTCTTTCAGTGCTCTGTCAAACTCTTCACGCAATATCGTATCACCCATTTCGTCTTCATCTACATCCTCTTCCATTTCCATAATATTGTCCTCAAGTACATCACCCTTGTATAAACCTTCTATATACTCCTTCCACCTTTCTGCCTTCCCTTCTTTGCTTAGAACTGGGTTGCCATCTGAGCTCTTGATATTCATACACGTGGTTCTCTTCTCTCCAAAGGTCTCTTTAATTTTCCTGTAGGCAGTATCTATCTTACCCCTAGTGAGATAAGCCTCTACATCCTTACATTTATCCTCTAGCCATCCCTGTTTAGCCATTTTGCACTTCCTCTCGATCTCATTTTTGAGACGTTTGTATTCCTTTTTGCCTGCTTCATTTACTGCATTTTTATATTTTCTCCTTTCATCAATTAAATTCAATATTTCTTCTGTTACCCAAGGATTTCTAGCAGCCCTCGTCTTTTTACCTACTTTATCCTCTGCTGCCTTCACTACTTCATCCCTCAGAGCTACCCATTCTTCTTCTACTGTATTTCTTTCCCCTATTCCTGTCAATTGTTCCCTTATGCTCTCCCTGAAACTCTGTACAACCTCTGGTTCTTTCAGTTTATCCAGGTCCCATCTCCTTAATTTCCCACATTTTTGCAGTTTCTTCAGTTTTAATCTACAGGTCATAACCAATAGATTGTGGTCAGAGTCCACATCTGCCCCTGGAAATGTCTTACAATTTAAAACCTGGTTTCTAAATCTCTGTCTTACCATTATATAATCTATCTGATACCTTTTAGTATCTCCAGGGTTCTTCCACGTATACAACCTTCTTTCATGATTCTTAAACCAAGTGTTACCTATGACTAAGTTGTGCTCTGTACAAAATTCTACTAGGCGGCTTCCTCTTTCATTTCTTAGCCCCAATCCATATTCACCTACTATGTTTCCTTCTCTCCCTTTTCCTACACTCGAATTCCAGTCACCCATTACTATTAAATTTTCGTCTCCCTTCACTACCTGAATAATTTCTTTTATTTCATCGTACATTTCTTCAATTTCTTCGTCATCTGCAGAGCTAGTTGGCATATAAACTTGTACTACTGTAGTAGGTGTGGGCTTCGTATCTATCTTGGCCACAATAATGCGTTCACTATGCTGTTTGTAGTAGCTTACCCGCATTCCTATTTTCCTATTCATTATTAAACCTACTCCTGCATTACCCCTATTTGATTTTGTGTTTATAACCCTGTAATCACCTGACCAGAAGTCTTGTTCCTCCTGCCACCGAACTTCACTAATTCCCACTATATCTAACTTTAACCTATCCATTTCCCTTTTTAAATTTTCTAACCTACCTGCCCGATTAAGGGATCTGACATTCCACGCTCCGATCCGTAGAACGCCAGTTTTCTTTCTCCTGATAACGACATCCTCCTGAGTAGTCCCCGCCCGGAGATCCGAATGGGGGACTATTTTACCTCCGGAATATTTTACCCAAGAGGATGCCATCATCATTTAATCATACAGTAAAGCTGCATGTCCTCGGGAAAAATTACGGCTGTAGTTTCCCCTTGCTTTCAGCCGTTCGCAGTACCAGCACAGCAACGCCGTTTTGGTTAATGTTGCAAGGCCAGATCAGTCAATCATCCAGACTGTTGCCCCTGCAACTACTGAAAAGGCTGCTGCCCCTCTTCAGGAACCACACGTTTGTCTGGCCTCTCAACAGATACCCCTCCGTTGTGGTTGCACCTACGGTACGGCCATCTGTATCGCTGAGGCACGCAAGCCTCCCCACCAACGGCAAGGTCCATGGTTCATGGGGGGGGAAGCTGTTCATTATTACACGTAAATTCAAAACATTTAAGAATTCCGGCAACGACATTCATCCACAAGCTTGGCTTCATCAATTCTCTCATTGTTTCCCCCCCAACTGGTCATTAGAGCACAGATTAGAATTTGTGTGTGGATATTTAGAGAATGAACCAACTGTAAGAATGCGATCGGTCATTCATGATTGCCACAGTGAAGGAGAATTTTATCATGCCTTCCTCTCAGCATATTGGTATCAAGCTACACAAGACCGAGTAAAACATACCATCATAATGATGAAACATTTCGAACAATCTGAATTTTCCAGTCATGTGAAATATTTTGAAGACATGTTGCACAAGAATCAGTACCTGTCAAACCCATACAACCCCTCAGAACTCATCCGCATTTGCTTAATCAAATTACCTGAACATTTGCGACATAGTATTTTGGCAGGACGTTGCAAAGACAACATTGAAGCTTTTCAGGGACTCTTACAAGAATTAGAAATTGACACTGACAATCGCGGAACGCGAAAACAGGAGCACAAAAATTACAGATCACATCCGTCGCAATTCCGCGATGAAAGAAATAATAACTGGACACGACTAGGCTATTCTCACAACACAAATCGTGACCAAAACAGACACCATCCATATGTCAATCGCTGGCAGAATAATAGTTGCAGAGAAAGATCGCACTTCAGTAGTAATGAATATGACAGAGATAACCATAGAAACAAACAATATGGGAACCAAAATAATTATTATCAAGGGAGACAGAAAAACTTCAGATGCAACGGTCTACCACGCAGTTACGATTCTGGGAGAAATTCTCCACCACATGACCGACAAACAAGAAACTATGTAAACTACCGACAAAGCGACAGACCTGAATTCCATCAGAACTGGCGAGCTGCAAACATGGCAAGGCCTTGTCGGCAAGGTGAATTTGTAGAAGTTAGGTCTCCTAACCCCAATAACGACGCGCGCCAACAAAGAGACAGACAATGACTCGCACCGCAGGCAGCCGCGTGCGCCGGCTGGCTCAGACGCTAACCTTGAGAAAAATTTTACCATTCCTTTCTCACGTATACAACATGAAATTGCTTTGAAGTTTAAACTCTGTCCACTAGGAAGAGTAAAGGATTGCAGCACATTTCACATGTAAAGCCGTTTATTGAGATATAATCTGCTTTTTAACTTAGTCTTTGCCATAAAATATTTCACTTCACGCTACTAGTACACGTCGTCACACTTAGAAACTGTTACCATGCAACAATGTTTTGGAGTTAACTATTCAGTATAGAACTTAGGGAACATATTTAGACAGTAATTACCACTGCATTGTGATAGTGAACACAGGTCACAGTGTTATTGTGTGTGTACATTCTTGCTTGTTAGTTGCACGATTACGTAACGAATATAAGGCTTACATACTTAGAAATATACCAGTACCGCTAATTAGATATTACTGCAACATTTTGGTTTACTTGAAAATACATTATGGATTTAAAGTTCTTTCTGAGAGATACTAGTTGACACAGTGGTTAGTTTTTTTGACAGTTACACTACTATATTACGACGCTACTAATGTGTGACACAATTTACATTGTTGCTTTTGTGCTGTATCTGCTTTATATCTGACCAGTTTTTCTGAATTATTCTGGAAATGCATACATGTTTTAGTAGTAACTTTTGTGGTATAGCTACAATGAGAGAGCCTTTTTTGTAGCACAACAATACGTTACAGTGTAGTACTTTCTTGATCACGGTACTGTACATAATAACTACGATATCTATACGCATAGCATTTCGCTTTTGTTTATTACGAGGTAAGTACATTAACGTCCACAGAACTTTGCTTACGGACGACGATAATTACGGCACTTGGCACATTTTCTACCCTTAAGTAATGACAGAGATTATGTTATAACAAGATGCACAATTTAGCGCTACAGGACACGCATTTGAGTGATTAATTTTGTACTTAAAACAGTTATTTTTAAAGATATTTGAAGTACAATGATACAAAAGTTTTCCCTGATACATTTCATTCCATTGCTGTAATCTGTAACACCTGAGGTTATAATTACATTAATCCTCAAGGAGGTACATGCCTACTTTGTGTACCATGTGTTTGGCAAGCACAAGGAGCCCTAGCTAATATGGTATTGGCTTATACAACTTCACACATCGGTACTATATTTCTCTAACACATAAATTACACAGCTATCTGATCATTTAACTGGAAGAGACAAACATTTATTTTACTACATCAGTGGCAGATGTTTTACGTAATAACACAGTTGAATAACTTCACACTTACGAACCTGTATTTTGTCTGTACCTTGTGAACTGTTCATATTTTTTTTTTTTTTTTGGAACCATTGTGATACTACGAGAGCTTTGAATGATGTATTTGGTACGGGATCATGATTTTTAAAGTACATTTGAGGTAGATGACACTTTTGACATGACCAGAGAATTTTTTTTTTAGGTTTTGAAATTATTGGAGGAAGCTACGACGATTTTGAGAAATGACTGAGATGTTATCATATTATACGACGACGATGTGTATTATGCTGTTGAGATATGTTTATGATCAGTAAGATGATGCTACCATATATGAGAAATTTGGTTATGCTATGCATTTCTTATGATGAAATATTGAAGAAGTGTCGACGAATATATATATGTATAATAAGGTAAGGAATAATGAGTAGTGGTTAGGGACTCTGATTTGTGGAAAAGGATGTTGGAAACCGAGAATGGTACTTTAAGAGATATGAAATGTGTGTATATGCGTGAATGTATCACTATGCTGGCTAAAAATTTTTGGACACTGTTATATTTACATAATTTTGTTTCTACAGATTTGAAACACAAATTCTCGACCTGTGAAATTTTTATATGATACTGTCACTGTAGTGCAAACTGGTGTCGTAAATATTTCGGTGAGAAAGTTAGGTGACCACCTTCACGTAATGCATCGTGGGCACCCAGCTGCGCGACAGTCGCCTGAAAAAAAGCATTAGTTTGTGCCTTTCAGAGGCACAGGTGAAAAAAAAAGAGGCCATTATCCTCGCTATTGACATTCCTGTGTAGAAAGCATCGCAAATACGACATGCTCAAACTTGAAAACATATGATTATACTGTGGAGCTTTTAATTTATGATATTTACTAAAATGCCTAACGAAACGATGAGACACATTTCACGGCTATTGTCTTGCTAGTTGAGAGAAATGCCATATGGCTTGCTTTATGTATGTATTTACTCATTTTGTTTACTACCTAGTTTCTAGCTGCACTGCAGCAGTGGTTAAAATGGAATTTAATAGATGTACTAATATAGTTATTTTATGCCTACAGATCCAGTCATTAATAAATTTATAATCTACTTCCAAGAAAACGAGGGCACATAAATAGACATTTCCCTTCACAGGATTTGCATAAATAATTTTTTTACGATTTGGTAAGTTCTCGTGATGCCTCACCCTAGTGTTAAGATGTGACATAGGTATTAAACATGGCCATTTTTACTGTAATATTTTTTCTGCTTGAGCGCTGTCATGTTTCGATTTAAGTTGTTGCCTTTGCTGCTGCTTGCTTTGACAATTTCCATTTTTTTCATTGATGTTTGTATTAATTGTTTTGTGCTGCTGCATTGCCTCGTCCCTTAGTTTAGCATCTGAGCTGAGTAAATTTAAATTAGCTTAAGAGTGGGTAGACTATATAAGAGAATGAGTTGCAATGAATTGGAAGAAATGCATTGAGAAGTTATACGAAATAAGTACAGAAAGCAGGTATAGGTAGGATTTTCTTGGAATTAAATGATGAGGTAAGATACCGGAAAATAAATAATGAGGTAAGAAATATGTGAACATATAAATACAGAAAGCATGCTTGGATAGGATTTTTTTTGGTGGAAACAAATGTTGAAATAAGACAAAAGATCTGTGGAATGAAGTTTTGGGTTGGACTGCAGTACCAAATGTTACACTGAAAACAAACCATGTCCTGTATTTTTGTGTTATTACACTATGTGAATTTGTGTTTTCCCTGTCTGTATGTGTTTAGCTAATAAGATTTATCTTGTGGAAATTTTCTAATAATATGTTGTTTTCTTTGTGAAGATGCTTAGACATTATTTATTCTGTTTTGTTTTAATGCTCATGTGTAAAGTTGATGTTTCAAAAGTTATTCTGATCTTTTATATACTTACTTATGTCATAATTCTTGTAACACTGATGTATATGTTAGTTCAATTATTTTGGAAAGCCCATATTACCACAAATTTATCTGTATTGTTATGTTCTTTAATGATGTATTTTGTACATTTGTTATTGTATTCTTATGTTATAAAATTGTAATTGACACCAGTTCATCAAATTAAGTTACTTGTAAGTTACATTTCACTGCACACGTTTCTGTTGGTCATAGTATATGGACAATATGTGAGAAGTAGGGACTGATAGTGCTTGCACGTGTGTTAATAATTCAGCAAGGGACTGGTTAACAGCACTGCTGGTTCTAAGGACAGTTCCAAAAACATTGTGAGTGCACAAGTGGTGGTTTATGGGCTTGCTATATTGTCCGCAAGACTCTTCGATGTTGATTGTGCACCTGCACAGTCGCAACAGATGGCTGCTGGCCGTCTCTACAAGGACTATAGTGGGTCTGCATCTCTGGTGGCCCACCAGTACCATTATTTCTACAAGGACTGCAGTGGGTCTGCACCTCTGGCCGCCCACCAATACGGTAATCTCTACCAGGACTGCAGTGGGTCTGCTCTGTGATGACCTACCCACCAGTATTCTTCAAAACTTCGAATCACTCTGCTGTAGGTTTGCTCCGTTGTGGCCCATTACCTGTCTGTATGTCAAGAGTCAGCACTGTCTTTCCGTTGAAAGAGCAACATTACTTCTTCAAGACTACATGTAAATCCACTACTTCTGTGTGCATTGTCTTTTACTGCTCAGACTTTGAGATAAACATTACAATTTTACTGTGATGAATAATCAGGACTGTCTTTATGGACTGTGAGAAAATTTTAGGTTCCGACCAACATTGTATCAATAAGTGTGTGCATTGGTTTTCTTTGTTATTGTAATTATGAAAAAAATTTTAAATCTGCTTTGGCCACTGCCCAAAACAATTTGGAAATTTTTTTGTGGGGAGCATGGGGGCTATGTAAGTAGGCTGTTTAGGTTTTTATACTGGTAACGCCATGTAGCGCTCTGTATGAAAATCACTGGTTGTGCTGTGCGCAGTCTGTGGCTGGTTTGCATTGTTGTTGGCTACTGTAGTGTTGGGCGGTTGGCTGTTAACAGCGCTTAGCGTTGCGCAGTTGGAGGTGAGCCGGCAGCAGTGGTGGATGTGGGGAGAGAAATGGCGGAGTTTTGAAATTTGTATGACTGGATGTCATGAACTGCTATATATATTATGACTTATGATGATATTAAGGTAAATACATTGTTTGTTCTCTATTAAAATCTTTTATTTGCTAACTATCCCTATCAGTAGTTAGTGCCTTCTGTAGTTTGAATCTTTTATTTAGCTGGCAGTAGTGGCGCTCGCTGTATTGCAGTAGTTCGAGTAACCAAAATTTTTGTGAGGTAAGTGATTTGTGAAACGTATAGGTTAATGTTAGTCAGGGCCATTCTTTTGTAGGGATTTTTGAAAGTCAGATTGCGTTGCCCCCACAATATTGTGTGTCAGTTTAAGCATAGTAATTCATTAATTTTTCGATGGGGACGTTTCACCATGTTATGTGCAATTGCACGAGTTCTGATTGAAGGATCCCGCTCCACATGCTGCGAGACAGCTTCCTCAAATTGCAGCGTTCTTACCGTGCGACGGTGTCCTTGTCCAGGTAACCTGCTAAATGACCCGGTCTCACGCAGACGTTGGTACACAGGAGCAAAGGTCGTATGATGCGGAATACGGCGATTAGGATATTTTGTTGATAAACCCGCTGTGCAGCTCGTCCGTTTTGGTGCGCTACGTAGTACGCACCAACCATGTCAGTGTACTCACTCCATGTGTATCGCTCCATTAATAAACAGAGGCAATGCACTACTACACTGGTGGACAGCAGTTGCTTACAACTGAAGAGCGGAATACGCCCTCTAACAACTGAAGATCGTAATACGGCCTATAACAACTGAAGAGCGTAATACAGCCTCCACCGGTTTAAATGATCCTCATAGGAAAAAATGGCATTAGGGAAAAATATTTGTTTTGATGTCCCCTATAACCTCCCAGAGCTTGTCGGTTTAAATACTTTTCACCCTGTATAAGACAACGAGTGTCTGGCGCAGTTGTTAGATCGCTTACTGCTGCTACAATAGGATGTTATCAAGATTTAAGTGAGTTTGAACGTGATGTTAGAGTCAGCGCACGAGCGATGGGACACAGCATCTCCGAGGCAACGATGAAGTGGAGGTTTTCCCGTACGGTCATTTCACGAGTGTACCGTGAATTTCAGAAATCCGGTAAAACATCAAATCTCCGACATCGGCGCGGCCGGAAAAAGATTCTGCAAGAACGGGACCAACGACGAATGAGGAGAATCGTGCATCGTGACAGAAGTGTAACCATTCGGCAAATTGCTGCAGATTTTAATTCTGGGGCATCAACTTGTGTCAACGTGCGAATCATTCAACGAAACATCATCGATACGGGCTTTCGGAGCCGAAGGCCCACTCGTGTACCCTTGATGACTACATGACACACAGCTTTACGCTTCGCTTGGTCCCGCCAACACCTACACTGGACTGTTGATGACTGGAAACATGTTGCCTCGTCGGACTAGTCTCCTTTCAAACTGTATTGAGCGGATGGACGTGAACGGGTGCGGGACAACTTCATAAATCTATGGACTCTGCTTGTCATCAGGGGATTGTTCAGGCTGGTGGATGCTCTGTAATGATGTAGAGCGTGTGCAGTTGGAGTGATATGGGACGCCTGATACGTGTAGACACGACTCTTGACAGGTGACACGCACCTAAGCATCCTGTATGATCACCTGCATCCATTCATGTCCATTTTGCATTCCGACGGACTTGGGCAATTCCAGCAGGACAATGCCACACCATACACGTTCAGAATTGCTACACAGTGGCTCCCGGAACACACTCCTGGGTTTAAACATTATCGCTGCCCACCAAACTCGCCAGGCATGAACATTATTGAGCACATCTGGGCTGCCTTGCAACGTTCTGTTCAGAAGATACCTCCACCTCCTTGCACTCTTACGGATTTGTAGACAGCCCTGCAGGATACATGGTGTCCGTTCCCTCCAACACTGCTTCATACATTAGTCGAGTCCATGCCATGTCGTGCTGCGGCATTTGTGCGTGCTCGCGGGGCCCTACACGATGCTAGGTAGGTGTACAAGTTTCTTCAGTGTGTGTCGACGTACTTGCCTAAAAAATGTCGGCTGCACATTGTAAATATACTGCCGGTTTTAGAGATGTATATTTAAGTATTGATTTATTATTAGATATTCCGTAAATGAACAAGCTAGCAGCCTACCTATACCCTTTAGAGTAAGAATTGAAAGGAAAACAATGCACGTTCAAATTTGGCAATAGCCACTTTGCTAACAATGATTACTGCATGTTAAGTGGCACAATAAAAAGTGTCCGATGAGTCCATCGTTAGGTTTCGAATTTGTCCAGAACACTTCATGCCGGCTTTTCTGTTTCTTTATTTCTGCAAACGCCAGCGACCTAGTTGTAGAGTCAAAATTGCGTGGTGAAGCGAAACGTTGCAGCTTCTGTTGGTAGCGCCGAGCGGCGACTGCGGCAGGATATTCCGTCACACGTCTTCGCCCACCGCAACAACCAATCTTGTCATTTAGATTTTTGTTCGCCATTTACAGTAACTGTCTTTAAAGGTAGCCGACATGAAAAAATAGCACGCTAGTTGCGTTAAAAGCTGTTTTTTTTAACGCAGCTGCTGTGTTGCTTCTTCTCATAGGAAATCTTGTTATTCCATTCACACCGCCACCTCACAGTGCAATCGGCGTTCTTCTTTGATGCCACTGTAAGACGTCTTGGTCTCCTGACCTTCATTGCTTACACATTCCGCTCTCACAATCATATTCCGCACATCAAGACGCTTCATTCGAACCGGAACTCGATAAGATAAAGTCAACGTTGTGTGTGTTGTGGTTGGCAGGGGAGCCAACACCGTGTTAATAAAGGAGGCCGAAATGCACGCGTTTTAGCTCACGCAGGCAGGCGTGAGGTCTGGAACATGACAAGGGAATTAGAATTGAGAAAAACGGACGTAGCTGCTGGAATACTTAACTTTAATCCATTAATGATGAACGTCGCTCTTGACATTACATGATTTACAATATCAATAGAAACTGATAATGGCGCCTTGCTAGGTCGTAGCAAATAACGTAGCTGAAGGCTATGCTAACTATCGTCTCGGCAAATAAGAGCGTAGAAGTAAGTGAAACATCGCTAGCAAAGTCGGCTGTACAACTGGGGCGAGTGCTAGGAAGTTTCTCTAGACCTGCCATGTGGCGGCGCTCGGTCTGCAATCACTGATAGTGGCGACACGCGGGTCCGACGTATACTACCGGACCGCGGCCGATTTAAAGGGTACCACCTAGCAAGTGTGGTGTCTGGCGGTGACACCACATTCCTCCCCCGCAAATTGGCGTACGGTTGTGGCATAAGGCTTCCGCCCGCCGTCGGGAGGACACCATGTTGACGTATGCGACGAGGTGGGGAGCCTAACAACAGGCAAGGCTGTGCCACCCGCACCCTGCCATTCGGACCGCGGGGAGCTAGGAAACGCCTGAAAACCTGCTCCAGGGTGCACGCCAACATGCGGTGTATGCGCCCGTAGGGAGACAGGAGGGGCCGAAGGGTCGACCTCCATCGGGCCGGGGCACCCGACGGGCGAAGACGACATACGGTCCGGAGGACCACGTCGGAGGACAACTGGTCACGGAAAGCGATCGGCGGCGCGTGACCCAGGGAGGCGCCCGTCGGTTGCAGCGACGCGTCCACTGCGGCCGACGCCGGCGGGAGAACAGGCGGCGGCGGCGGTGGCGTCGGCGCGTCGGCATGGGGCAAAATGGAAGGCAGCGTCGGTAACACCTGGGGCTGAGGCGAGCCAGTAGATGGGTCCCCAGGGCGCTGACCGGACGGCACCGTCGCTGAAAGCAGACGGCGAGCGGAATATCCCATGCGACGACAGAGGCGCAGCTGATTGAGATGTCGGCGTACCTCACCAGAGGCCCCCAAAACCAGATACATAGCGCGTCCGAGGCAGCGAAGAATGCGCCCTTGGAGCCAACGCCGTGAACCTCGATAGTGGCGATAGCAGACAACGTCGCCTGGAGCAAAAGCAGGTGTCTGCCGCTGCACAGGAACCTGATGCGGCGGATGTAGCAAAGACATCAAGGTTCGATGATGACGACCGTGGAGCAACTCAGCTCGCGAGCGACCATCTCGGGGCTGAGAGCGATACGAGGACAAAAAGAGCAATAACGCGTCCTCCCGAGAATGCGCCTCTTTCAACTTCAACATCTGGGACTTGAAAGTCCTGACCAACCGTTCAGCGGCACGGGTTGACTGTGGCGAAAACGGCGCGGACGTCAGATGTTGAATACCATTGGCCTCGCAGAATGACTGTAATTCTGCGGACATGAATTGTGGGCCATTGTTGGAAAGAATAGTCTGTGGAAGACCTTCAATGCAAAAGATAGCGGATAACGCTTGGATGGTGGCAGATGATGTCGTGTAAGACATCCGGATAACAAAAGGAAAATTACTGAATGAATCAACCACAACCAACCATCGAGCATTCCAGAATGGACCAGCAAAATCGATGCGTAAGCGTTGCCAAGGGGAAGTGGCTTTTGGCCATGCAAAGAATTTCCGCGGTGGTGCTGATTGTTGTTCGGCACACACCATGCAAGAAGAACACATACTCGTAATCGCGGCATCGATTCCGAACCAAGTACAGTGCTGACGAGCAAGTTGTTTCGTTCTCACTATACCCCAATGTCCTTCGTGGAGAAGCTGTAAGACAGAGGACTGTAACGAACGTGGGACCCTGGACTGATCATTATCAGAACGCAACAGCAAAACACCACGTCGTACAAAAAGTCTCTCCTTGTGAGCAAAAAATCGGCGAACCAACGGGTCCCCGATCCGTGACTTTGACAAGGGCCATTGCGTAGCAACAAAACGCAGAACGGGAGCAAGGACAGGGTCGGCAGCTGTGGCTGTAGCTACACGACGAAAATCAATCGGAAACGATTCGACCACGTCATCACTTTCCGCATCAATGAACATGCAAGCAAGTTCGGAGGAATCGAATGCCCTATCGTCAGCATCAGGCAAGCGGGACAACGCATCGGCGTTTCCGTGCTTAGCAGTGGAGCGATACAAGATATCGTAGCGGTACTGATAGAGGAAAATAGACCAGCGAATGAATTTCTGCGCTGTACGTGGAGGTACAGGGTTGGTCGGATGAAAAAGCGATGTCAAAGGTTTGTGGTCTGTGATTATGGTAAAGTGACGACCATACAAGAAATCATGAAACTTTGTAACATCAAATACGAGACCAATGCTTCTTTCTCGATCTGTGAATAATTTCTTTGAGCAGACGAGAGTAATTTGTACGCAAAAGCAATAGGGCGATCGTTCGATCCATCTTTGTGCGCAAGCACAGCTCCGATTCCGAAATCCGATGCATCCACCATCAACAAGAGGGGCTTCTGGGGATCGTATGGCGTTAGACAAGTATTGGAAGGCAACGCCGATTTCAACTGGCGAAAGGCGCGTTGCAGTCCGTCGTTCAATCGAACGGAACACCCTTACGGCGTAAGCGATTAAACGGAGCTGAAATGGAAGAGGCGTGTGGTATATAACGGCGATAATAATTAATTTTTCCCAGCACACTCTGTAGCTGCTTCAAATTCTGCGGCGAAGGCAAGTCTTGTATGGCACGAAGGTGCGTGGGACTGGGATGTATGCCTTGGGCATTGATTACATGTCCCAAGTATGGCAAGTCCCGAGCAAAATACACACATTCATCCTTTCGCAAGCGAAGACCATTTTGTCGCAAGACCTGAAATAATGTTCGGAGATTGGCCAAATGTTCTTCTTCCGTCTTTCCGGAGATCACAATATCGTCCAGATAATTTGCTGCAGTAGGGGCCGACGCACAAACAGTTTGTAGATATTGCTGTAACAATTCAGGGGCGGATACACACCCGAATGGCAGTCGTTTGAATTGATACAACCCAAGATGCATGTTAACCACCAAAACGCGCTGGGATTCTTCGTCCACCGGTATCTGCAAGTACGCATCTGCGAGGTCCAACTTCGAAAAATATTTACCCGGGCACAGTTTGTCAAAAAGATCTTCTGGGCGGGGTAAAGGAAAAGTTGCAATCACTAGTTGTGGATTCATTGTTGCCTTGAAGTCCACACAAAGTCTCAATTTTCAGGAAGGTTTTGGCAAAATTACTAAGGGTGATGCCCAGAGACAAGCCTGCACACGTTCAATTACACCTTGTGATTGCAAATCGTGTAATGTCTTTGCGACCTCATCACGCAATGCGTGGGGAACATTGCGCGCTCTGAAAAATTTCGGGTGCGCGTTTACTTTCAGTTCCAAATGTGCTTTATAATTCTTAGCGCAACCGAGGCCCGGTGCAAAAATGTCTGCAAATTCTTCACATAGACGAGAAACACTGTCTGACGGCACCGTCTGGTTCACTGATAGGACCTGATTTACTATAGACAAGTTAAACAACTGAAATAAGTCGAAACCAAACAAGTTCACTGCAGAAGAAGAAAGAAGGATGTAAAATGACACAAGTTTTGTTTGTCCCTTGTATGAGAAGATTACACTGTCCTAACACAGGGATATATTGCCCGGAATAGCTAGCTAACTTAACATTTGCGGCACGCAACGGAGGTGTGCGCAGCAGTTTGTAAATGTCTTGATAAATCAGTGAGCCGGCCGCGGTGGTCTAGCGGTTCTAGGTGCTCAGTAGGGAACCGCGCGACTGCTACGGTCGCAGGTTCGAATCCTGCCTCGGGCATGGATGTGTGTTAAGTCCTTAGGTTAGTTAGGTTTAAGTAGTTCTAAGTTCTAGGGAACTCATGACTACAGGTCTTAAGTCCCATAGTGCTCACAGCCATTGATTGATCAGTGAAACTGCAGCTCCAGTATCGAGCTGGAAAGGTATCACTTTGCCGTTAATTTCCAAGTCTACAAAAAGTTTATTGTCCTGCTGACGACAAGAGCGACTGTCTCGTGCAACGTTAACTGACACTGGTATATAAGCACTTGCGACTTGACGGGAGTTCCGGCGATGTCGACGCACACTATTTTTGGGACGAACACAGTCACTGTTAGAGAGAGTGGCACTGGGCGGAATGGAACAAACTACGTGAATTTCCATGGGCGAAGTTTCGCGAGCCAGAGTATCCTCGGGTCGATTCCGATTCCTTCGCGAAGCAAAGGGCCTGGAACGGTTTTGAGCTTCCGATCTGAGCTTTTTCTGGCAAGCACTCTGAACATTTCCTTTTTTATTACAATAAAAGCATAGCATGGCGTGACGGGCAATTCTCACGCGAATGTTTAGTAGCAGACCGCGGGCATGATTTGATCACTGCATTTGCGTGCCGGCGCGGCACACATGGCTGAGAGCCTGGCGGCAGCGGCGCGGCCGGGCGCGTGGGCTGTTTACTGCTCCGTGCAGCTCGCCCGGCGGGCCGGTTAAGGTGACACACTGCTGGCGAAGTTTCAAATGATTCCTGAGCAAAGTCAAGTGTGTCCTGCCCATTCAATATGTCCATCACTTGTTGAAGGGAGGGATTTAGAAGTTTCAAAATCTGTTCTCTTATACGAACATCAGAAACGTTCTGTGCAATTGCATCACGTATCATAGTATCTGAATAAGGGAGTCCACATTGACACTCAAAAGCACAATCCCTAGTAAGGCCTTGCAAGGTTGCAACCCACTCCCGATTAGTCTGACCTGCCGTACGTTTTGTACGAAAGAAGGTATACCGTTTGGCAATTACATTGACTGATTCTTTGAAATATGCATCTAATGCAGACAAAATTTCTTCGTAGGACAGAGTTGCTACGACGCGGCGGGGAAATAATTTGACTATCACACGGTACGTTTGTACCCCGACGGAGGAAAGGAGAAAACGCTGCCGCTCGTTACCTTAAATTCTGTATGCGGCGTGATGGAATCCAAATTGGCTGGACCACTACGTCCAACTTTCCAGTGCAGCATCAAAAGGTCGAAACGTTGGTGCAACTGCGTGTTGGGGCTGCGTTAGCGGTGAAGCGGCTGCTGCCGCATCGTTTTGCATCGCACGTTGACCCTGAACGAGCTGTCCAAGGCCATCCAGTAAGGCCTGCGTCTGCTGATTCTGTAAGCGATAAAATTCGGACAGTACATCTGGAGATTGTGGCGAAGCCATTACACAAGTATATCAGGGCAATATCGATAAGAACGCGGTTTTGCCTCGTCGCCAATGTTGTGGTTGGCAGGAGAGCCAACACAGTGTTAATAAAGGAGACCGAAATGCACGCGTTTTAGCTCACGCAGGCGGGCGTGAGGTCTGGAACATGACAAGGGAATTAGAATTGAGAAAAACGGACGTAGCTGGTGGCGTACTTAACTTTAATCCATTAATGATGAACGTCGCTCTTGACATTACATGATTTACAATATCAGTAGAAACTGATAATGGCGCCTTGCTAGGTCGTAGCAAATAACGTAGCTGAAGTCTATGCTAACTATCGTCTCGGCAAATAAGAGCGTAGAAGTCAGTGAACCATCGCTAGCAAAGTCGGCTGCACAACTGGGGCGCGTGCTAGCAAGTTTCTCTAGACCTGCCGTGTGGCGGCGCTCGGTCTGCAATCACTGATAGTGGCGACATGCGGGTCCGACGTATACTACTGGACCGCGGCCGATTTAAAGGGTACCACCTAGCAAGTGTGGTGTCTGGCGGTGACACCACAGTATGAATTCATGTAACCGATATGCAAATAACAAGTCCATTCTTTACACATAGCACGCAGTTTCAGAGATTTTCACAGGGAGGCAGCAAACGCCAAACGCCGATACTACAGATTTCCGGATTGGTCGCCTTAAACGAAACGTCATTCTCCGGTTTTAGAAGAGCAATGCTGATTGGCAGACGATATTTCTGACACCTTGAGCTGAAGGAGTAATGGAAGAGACCGAAAGATATACCCCTTCATGTCTGGAGTGGAGAGGCGCCGTTCCGTTGTCGCTCTTGGAGCCAGGAACAAGTCTCTCCTCAGTACTTCACTGGGAGAGCACCTCTGACGAGAGCTAAGCGAAGTGCGACTCTATATTGAGTCCTTGCGACTAAGCGTTGTTCACTGTGTTGGCCGACACACGGTGTGAACGGTGTGAATGGACAGAGTTATAGTTAAACGCCTGCAAGCGAATTTTTGAGTGGCATCGTGGTGGACTGGTTATCTGACCGGTGTACCACGCCAATAGTTAGACTAGGGGCGAATAGGAATCCTTCACTTCATCAAGGCGTAGGGAGAGTTTGATTGGCGAAGGTCAATCCAGATACAACGAGAGTTATGTTATTTGTCAGCAGCGAGCGGCGCAGACAGCAGTTACCGCAGCTTACGGTATTGTGCGCTACAGCTATTGCGAGCCCCATATTTTCTCCACAATAGAGCACTTCACTGCATTTTACACGCGTCAGCCTCGACCGTACCTAGCAACATTCTAAAGGATAATTATTCAAGTTGAGTAGGTGCGCCTCTCAGCCATTCTGCCAAGTCAATAACAATCTTAAACTTTGTATCAAAATTTCATTAGCGAATCCTAACCTTGAGAGGTAACTTCACGTTCCAAAAAGAACTTGTTCAATTTCTAAACATTCATGGTGGTGTCTGATTGTTCTATATCGTGTCTCCCTACCACTTTCGCGCAACGACGCTCTGAGCGTGTTTTTTTAGGGAATTGACTAGTTTGAACCTGGGACCTGTTGCTGGTAAGGAGACGCCAGACCACACATGACATGTAGGCCATTCTGCCAGGTCAATAACAATCAAACTTTGTATCAAAATTTCATTAGCGAATCCTAACCTTGAGAGGTAACTTCACATTCCAAAAAGAACTTGTTCAATTCATAACTAAAAGTACCATTGTGAATTCTCACAATTTTTGCAAAATAAATAATATTTTTCGTTAGTTTCATGTGTGGTGTCACCGCCAGACACCACACTTGCTAGGTGGTAGCCTTTAAATCGGCCGCAGTCCTTTAGTACACGTCGGACCCGCGTGTAGCCACTATCATTGATTGCAGACCGAGCGCCGCCACACGGCAGGTCTAGTCTAGAGAGACTCCCTAGCACTCGCCCCAGTTGTACAGCCGAGTTTGCTAGCGATGGTTCACAGTCTACATACGATCTCATTTGCAGAGACGACAGTTTAGCATACCCTTCAGCTAGGTCATTTGCTACGACCTAGCAAGGCGCCATTTTCAGTTACTTCAAGAATCTGCGCAAATAATATTGTGACTCATGTACCATTAAGAGCGACGTTCATCATTAATGGATTAAAGTTAAGTATCAAACTAATTATGTCCGCTTTCTGAATTCTCATTCCTTGTCATGTTGCAGACCTAACGCAAGTATAGTTCTTCCCTCCTCACGCCAGACTGCGTGAGCTAAAACGCGCGCATTTCGGCCTCCATTCGTAACACGGTGTTGACTCTTCTGCCAACACATCATGTTTTTCTTACACTAACTAGCACTATTCCAGTACCCAAGTATCCCACTAGTTACGTAAGAAATTTTGTGAATTTTTGTGTCATTTCCTTACAGCGGACGACTCCAGAAGATATTTATTGTTGAAAGTTTTTCAGGTATTTGTCTTTAGAACGTTACAGCGTCTGTCTGACTTCTGTAGTACTGTAGGGGTGGAAATTGCATCTTGCAGGAACCACAGGGTAAAGGGTACATCTCAGATTAATCCGTTGCGCAGAATAACAGAATAGCAGATCAACCCCACGCTCGCACCACATATACTTGCTTCGCATAGTCAAATTAGAAGATTGGACGTGTTGAAAGCTCAAAAAGTATTAAGACTCCTTCACACAGTGGAAGTAAAATTATGTCTTATGTCAAAAGAATTATTTCAGATATTGTCGTTTTGGTATAGATATATCAGTGGATAAATATCGCCGGTATATTTAATCAAAAGTGCCTGGACACCTAGCTGAAAATGACTTACAAGTTCGTGGCGCCCTGCATCAGTAATGCTGGAATTCAATATGGTGTTGGCCCACCCTTAGTCCTGATGACAGCTTCCACTCTCGGAGGCATGGGTTCAACTAGGTGCTGGAAGGTTTCTTGAGGAATGGCAGTCCATTCTTCACGGAGTGCTGCACTGAGGAGAGGTATTGATATCGGTTGGTGAGGCCTGGCACGAAGCCGGTGTTCCCAAACATCCCAAAGGCGTTCTACAGGATTCAGGTCAGGACCCTGTGCAGGACAGTCCATTACAGGGATGTTATTGTCGTGTAACCACTCCGCCACAGCCCGTGCATTATGAACAGGTACTCGATCGTGTTGAAAGATGCAATCGCCGTCCCCGAATCGCTCTTCAATAGTGGGAAGCAAGAAGGTACTTAAAACATCAGTTTAGGCTTGTGCTGTGATAGTTGCACGGAAAACAACAAAGGATGCAAGCCCCCTCCATTAAAAACAAGACCACACTATAACACCACCGCCTCCGAATTTTACTGTTGGCATTACTCACACTGGCAGATGACCCACACCTTGACATCGGATCGCCACATTGTGTACCGTGATTCGTCACTCCACACAACGTTTTTCCACTGTTCTTCAATGGTCCAATGTTTACGCTGCTTGCAGCAAGCGAGGCGTCGTTTGGCATTTACCGGCGTGATATGTGGCTTATGAGCAGCCGCTCGACCATGAAATCCAAGTTTTCTCACCTCCTGCCTAACTGTCATATTACCTGCAATGGATCCTGATGCAGTTTGGAATTCCTGTGTGATGATGTGGATAGATATCTGCTTATTAAACATTCCAACCCTCTTCAACTGTCGGCGGTCTCTCTCAGTCAACAGACGAGGTTGGCCTGTACATTGTTGTGCTCCACGTGTCCCTCCACTTTTCCACTTCATTATCACATAGGAAACAGTGGACCTAGGGATGTTTAGGAGTCTGGAAATCTCGCGTACAGACGTATGACGCAAGTGATACCCAATCACCAGACCACGTTCGAAGTCCGTGAGTTCCACGAAGCTATCCATTCTGCTCTCTCACGATGTCTAATGACTACTGAGGTCGCTGATATGGAGTACCTCGCAGTGGGTTGCAGCACAATACACCTAATATTATTGACTGAAATCTAGTGTCTCAACGTTATGTCATAGAGATCATGCACTCTCATGTGTTACCTCCCACGTGATAGTACCGTAGTGCTATTTTTTAACAGGACAATGCTCACATGGAATCTGGCACTATGATTTTGCCGCGTGATGTCGACTTTCTTCCAACGTCAACAAGAGCGCCAGACCTGTCCCCAGTAGAATATGTCTGGAACCAGCCCATATGGCAAGCGTGTTCCACTGTCAGTATCCGGGATTTCAAGGACCAATTACGGCAGTTGTTGGCCAACTTGCTTCAGGAGAAGATCCAGACTCCTTATGACACCCTTCTCAACTTAATCAACTAATGCATCCAGGTGAGAGGTTGTGTGGGGTCCTGCTGATAAGTGAACCCATGCTGCCACGTTCTTTGTAAATTTGATTCTATAGCATAATCATGGAAATAACATCACATACGCTTTCAACCCATAAAGTTTTATTCCGTTTCCTTCACCATTTCTGGGTGCTTCGCTTTGTTTGTAAGGCAGCGTAGAATGTATGATAAAACAGGAAGGTATAGACTGATGTACTTAAGGCAGAAGTATCATGGATACGCTGCCTGAAAATTTTTGATGAGGCTAAAACAACCCCCCACAAATTTCGATGTGTCCATTCATTTTCTTTGTGCATTTGTATGGTTCAAATGGTTCTAAGCACTGTGGCACTTAACATCTGAAGTCATTAGTCCCCTAGACTTAGAGCTACTTAAACCTAGCTAACATAAGGACATCATACACATCCATGCCCGAGGCTGGATTCGAACCTGAGACCGTAGCAGCAGCACGGTACAGGACTGAAGCACCTAGAACCGCTCGGCCACAGTGGCCGGCCCAAGGCTTTATATGATGCGCTTTAATAAGTATTGCGCTGTAAGTTCTCCCTACAGTAGAAAATATGTATTTTACGATATTTAATGTTTAATGTATTCATACGATGTATGTGAGTGTTTGGTAGATTCTAGCAGATTTCTATACTCAGTCTTTCTACTTGTGCAATAATGTACCCATTTTTATAAGTGGTTTATAAACATAAACTTTGTAACTGGCAAGATGATAATATACAGCACGTTTAGTGGACATTGCTATTCCTAACCTGTCACTGGCGCCACAGATGCACTTTGTATTACTACTCACTCCTGCGTTTTATGTTGTTGATGCATTTACTCTGTAGCATTGATGTAGATACAAGCTATAACCATCTGTTACATATCCTGTAAGTGACGCTATTTTGTAACTGTAGATTACGTTCTACAGATATATGAAACTCTTTTGGTTTGTGAGCACTGTGCCTAATTATTTTGATTTAATCAAGCAATAATGTGGATTCGGGCTACTTGTGCACAATATACAAAATTTTCTGGCATTCCGACTTTCCTATATCCAAGAGCTTCCACTGTGAAGAGCCTCATGGAGTTTCAGATGTTATTTAATTTTTATATGATATTTATGATTTGAGTTTAGGATACGCTCAATCTTACTTTACCATTCGATGATTTCACTTGCATCATGCAAAGCATCTCTAATAGTGTAGGGAGTTACTTTTAATGATGCAAACAATTCTGAAGTGGTGATAATTTTATGACTGTTTGAATGTGTGGTGCCAGCTATAGGAACGTGATCTGAAGTTGAGTGTGAAGCAAAGGTATGCAAGCAGAAGTATTCATCTAGGAGAACAATGGTACAAATTGAAACGTCCCCTTAGAAAAATCATACAAGACTGTACTTAAACTGACACACAATATTTTTAGCACAGCGCAATCAGACTTTCAAAAATCCCTACAAAAGAATGGCCCTGACTAATTAACCTATACGTTTCACAAATCACTTACCGCACAAAAATCTTCGTTACTCGAACTACTGCAATACAGCGAGCGCCACTACTGCCAGCTAAATAAAAGATTCAAACTACGGAAGGCACTAACTACTGATAGGTATAGTTGTCAAATGAAAGATTTTGTCAGAAAACAAACAATGTATTTACCTTGATAGTCATAATACATATAGCAGTTTATGACATCCATTCTCACAAATGTACTGTTTCTGATGGACGCATCTCCAGATTATCCATTCTCAAAAATCCGCCATCTCACTTACCCACACCCACCACTGCTGGCGGCTCGCCTCCAACTGCGCAAAGCTACGCGCTGTTCACATCCAGCTGCCGCTGCCCAACACTACAATGGCAGACAACAATGCAAACCAGCCACAGACTGCACACAGCACAGCCAGTGATTTTCATACAGAGCGCTACGTGGCGTTACCAATATAAAAACCTAAACAGCCTACTTACAAAATCACTACAACGTTGTCTCCAATTATTTGACTGGCCAGGTGCAAAGGATCACCAAACCTGGTTAGCATGTGTGAGACATGATGGGGTGACGTCTGTGATACATGGAATTTAGTCTGTCGGTATAGAGATTGCGATGCATACCATTTATATACAGTGAACAAAAGCTCATTCATATATGAAAATTTCTTAATGGTGATGGGTTTTCATTTTCCAGAAGTAACTTTTCCATCTGAAGACAAGTATGAAACTTTTTGCAGGATGATCACTGGCACAAATTTCGACAGTCCAAATTAACGTCTGGGAGAGTGGTAACTAGTTGAGGACTTGGGAAGTCACTAGATATTCTGTTGACTAGATTTTTGTCCGAGCAGATGTATAGACAACACTAAAATTTCCATTTTCCTATCACTTCGGTATTACACTAGATTCTTGCTAATCCGCCCATTTGTTGCACATATGAGTGCCGTATTGGCGGAACTGCGGTATTAGATAGTGTCTTAAGTTTAGTGTCAAGTCTCTGGCATTATACTTTATTAAATCCAAACATATGTTTATTTTCATAGAAGACTTTGAGTTGATACATGTACAGTAGTATCACTCGGTACGGAAAAGGCCCATAATTTTTTGCTGGAACAATGATGATACGCAGTGGCAGTATTGTTTAACAGACAACGGTCTTATGAGCATTACGTCGGTATTGCACGCTTCTGATTGTTGCATAACGTACACTAGGCTTATGTCTGCACCTTCAGCACCCCGGCAGTGGAAGAATTCTTCATGTTCTCTCGTGCTGTAATCTCATCACTGTCGTCACGAGTTCCCTGTGTGCTTTTGAATATTTCGTCGTATGTTAATGTTTGGTCATAAATAGTTGCTCGACCAACATTGTACTCAGCAGAAACGGATTTGTGCGAAAAACCCCAGTCGAACTTTTCTCAAATTTCGAGCTTTCCCTAGAGGTCTGGTATACAGCGTTTGCTGTTAGAAGCCATGACGATGAACCGTAAAGAAAAATGGTTCAAATGGCTCTGAGCACTAAGGGACTTAACATCTATGATCATCAGTCCCCTAGAACTTAGAACTACTAAACCTAATTAACCTGAGGACATCACACAACACCCAGCCATCAAGAGGCAGAGAAAATCCCTGAACTCGCCGGGAATCGAACACGGGAACCCGAGCGTGGGAAGCGAGAACGCTACCGCACGATCACGAGATGCGGGCACCAAAAAGGAGGTCACAATATCAAATACTAGTAGCATTGTTTCACATGGCAGTTACCTGACAACATTGTTGCACAGGAGAATTTATTTTGTATGCGCCATTTCTGCTTGAACGGCTAGATTACTGAGAGGCCGAAATCGTGCGGACCGGATTGGAAATTATTCTAGAGCAGGGGCTCCCAACAAAATTTTCTCGAAGATCCCCTCATCGAGAATGATTGGTACCTTGTCATATCACAGTATCAAGTACCTAAAAAAACCAAATTAAGAGTCTTTTTATACGTTTTCTATTTTTGGTACTTAGAAAAAACATTGACGTATTCATCATTGAAAAAATATTGAGCAGCCATAACAAAAAATCTGTTATCATACGAAATATATTTAATATACTTTTAATTCTAATAGCATCTGCCGGACCCCTCCAGCATAGCTCGCGGACCACCTGTTGGGAAGCAATGCTCTAGAAAATTAAATAATTAATGTTTGGATAAGGCCTAGGAAGAGAATGTTATTTAAGTTTGAACAGAAATGACAATAGTACGTAGATTTTAATCAAACTTGTTTATTTCAACACATTTAACAACAAACAACATGATATTAACATGATAATTTTGTACCAGAAAGTTGAAACACAGAAAGACATTTAACAAGCGTGAGGAGGAAGATAGAAGATGAAATTTTTGTAGTGCGAGTGGATGACGTAGATGTTACCAATGTAATGGCAGACTAACCGTGGTAAGGCAGGGGGTGGGGGGCGGGGGCGGGGTGGGCGGGAAGACGCGGAGGCTGCGGGGGCGGCGGCGCGGGGTGACCGACGCGCTTCACGACCGCCTGGAAGCCGTTGTGGTCGTCGGCCGTGTACTCGACGATGCGGGTCGTGCCGTCGGCGTCGACGAGCGAGTAGGCGCCGGTGACGCGGTCGCCGTCGCGGTGCTCCCACTGCGTCTTGGCGTCGCCCGTGTGGCCGTCGCGCACCGCGTAGTCGAAGCGGTACTGGGGCGGCGCCACGTAGTCGTAGATGATCTCGTGCTGCGGGGGCGGCGGCGGCGGCGGGGGCGGCGCGTGGTGCAGCAGCCCGGCGCGGGCGGCGGCAGCTGCGCACACCACGAGGACGACGACCACGGCGGATTTCATGTCGGGGGAGGCGGAGGTGGCCAGCGAGTGGTGCCGGCTACCGGTAACGCACCGGCTTATATATGGGGGCCACACTTGGTGCTAAAACCCGGGGAAAGTGGCGTGCCGCGTAACGGGCGACCCGGGCACCAACCGGCGACAGCGCAGCGAGAGAAGGGCGCGCGGCCTCCGCGCCTTATCTCGGCACAGCCAGCCTCGCTCAATTCCATTCCCGTCTCGAGCAGGGCTGTCCGTGTCCACTACAACTGTATCTGTACAAGCATTCCTGACAGCATTTCCTGACAGGCGAAGGTAGGCTATCAGCTGTAAGTTGCCGCTCTCCATCTGAGATCTTAATATGACATGCAGGATGAACATCAACTGCAGAAGATTTTTACCAAACACTCAAACTTCCTATTTCGGCACCTTATTAACGTCATCTCCAAGCCCCTATGCGTTCCATGAATAGAGAATCAGATACATCGATGCATGCGTAATCAGAGACCACAACAACTCAACATTTGTTGTCATCAAGTCTTCGAAGTACTCACTCCATAAAAAAAAGTCACAGAATCCTGGTATTGATGGCTGAGGTTCTACCTGCATCGATTTATCTGATTCTCTATACATGGAGTGCAAAGAGCACTGAAAATGGCATTAAAGAAGTGACGATACTCGTCGTGTAAATAAAGTAACTTTTGAAAACATGGTGTTGCAGAAGAATGCTGAAGATTAGATGGGTAGATCACATAACTAACGAGGAGGTACTGAATAGAATCGGAGAGGAGTTTGTGGCACAACTTTAACAGAAGAAGGGATCGGTTGGTAGGACATATTCTGAGATATTAAGCGATCACCAATTTAGTATTGGAGGGAAGCGTGGAGGGTAAAAACCGTAGAGGGAGACCAAGAGATGAATGCACTAAACAGATTCAGAAGGATGTAGGTTGCAGTAGGTACTGGGAGATGAAGAAGCTTGAACAGGATAGAGTAGCATGGAGGGCTGAATCAAACCAGTCTCTGGACTGAAGACCACAACAACAACAACAAAGCTGTTTGATGACTGTATCTTTTTTTCGTATATATCTTACCGTCCGCTGTCCCGTATCGAAGATGGATCAACAGAGAACTCAACAAGATGTTGATTCATTTTATTAACTGTGGATGATAAACTGTAGTTGTCATTTCAATTGGTGAATCATTTGGGTATGGAGCTGGTCTCCAGAGCATATTGGTAGCACCAGGCCTCAGGTCCCGTAATGATGCAGATATCCAAGAACGTCTGACCACAGTGCTTCAAGCGATTCCACAAGGAGCGTTGATCAATTTCCAACATACAACTGATGTCAGAAGTTTGATGTAAGTAATAATGACTGCTTCGAAGAGCAGTGAGGATGTTTGGTTTGTAGCTCTTGTTTTCTTTATCTTTGGAGACCATTTACCTAATTTTTCAGACGCACTTTGTACATTCACAAACCAAAATCACCTCTAACGATCCTCGGCAAACAAACTGAATAAACTCTGAGATTTTTCTTCAAGAATTTCCAACACATACTTCCACCAAAACACCTTCAAAACCGACACTAATAAGATGTATTCCTTCTGTTGCATAAGCTATTGTTCTCTTAGTCATGTTACACTGCGGCACTCAGTTAATCAGTAAGTATTTTCGCCTTATTGCCATGACCGTAAGAAGAAAATCTTCATGGCACACACTAGTAACCCATTAACTTTTTAATTATGAAGTAAATGTTCCACTCTGTTTTAAAAAAATGGCTCTGAGCACTATAGGACATCAGACGTCATCAGCTCCCTAGAACGTAGAACTGCTTAAACCTAACTAACCTAAGGACATCACACACATCCATGCCCGAGGCAGGATTCGAACCTGCGACCGTAGCGGACGCGCCGTTCCTGACTGAAGCGCCTAGAACCACTCGGCCACGTCAGCCGGCTCCACTCTGTTTGTGTAGCTTTTGTGGAACTTAAGATAAACGTAAATACCACTCACGGATTAGGCCTCAGACCAGTGCCAACTGCTGCCTACAAGGCAGGACGAGAAACGATCTTTGATCATGGGAAATGTGATCTGCATGTTCCCAATTCCTCCAGCCTTTATTGCCAGTAGATGAATCCTGATGACCCCCCCCCCCCCCCCGGTTGTTTATTCAGGTAACTTCCCATTTGACCTCACGAGTCTGAGTGGACCCCTTTCCAGACCTCGGAAAAAGCGAAGTAGGTACCGCTGATCGAACCCGGGTTCTTCTGCTCCAGCGACGCTAATTATCCGGTTGCGGAGGCGGTTTTTGAGTAAATTTTGATCCATATTACAAGTGTATTTTCGACGTACGAACACATCTCCAACTTTAATGTTGCCTTACGTCCATTGAGCATGATTTTTAATATTTATTCTGTAATGTGATGTATCTCAAGTCAAAGTTAGTGACTTAACAGAGTGTCTAGAATATTCAAGTTATGTGTGACTGGGGACACGGAAGGAGCCTCCTACAAGATCGAATAAAGATCGGTAGTCGCTGGAAGCTGTATGCAGCCGCCTAATAGTTCTAAAACCTATACACCAACGAGAAACATAAATGTAAACAAAAGGTCCTTTTCAGAACCAGTCTTACAAATTTCAATTAACATTGAAGGTTTATCTCCAATAATCTACATCTAAATCTACATCCATACTCCGCAAGCCACCTGACGGTGTGTGGAGGAGGGTACCTTGAGTACCTCATCGGTTCTCCCTTCTATTCCAGTCTCATATTGTTCGTGGAAAGGATTGTCGGTATACTTCTGTGTGGGCTCTAATCTCCCTGATTTTATCCTCATGGTCTCTTCGCGAGATATACGTAGGAGGGAGCAATATACTGCTTGTCTCCTCGGTGAAGGTATGTTTTCGAAACTTCAACAAAAGCCCGTACCGAGCTACTGAGCGTCTCTCCTGCAGACTCTTCCACTGGAGTTTATCTATCGTCTCCGTAACGCTTTCGCGATTACTAAATGATACTGTAACGAAGCGCCCTGCTCTCCGTTGGATCTCCTCTATCTTTTCTATGAACCCTATCCGGTACGGATCCCACACTGCTGAGCAGTATTCAAGCAGTGGGCGAACAAGCGTACTGTAACCTACTTCCTTTGTTTTCGGGTTGCATTTCCTTTGATTCTTCCAATGAATCTCAGTCTGGCATCTGCTTTACCGACGATCAACTTTATATGATCATACCATTTTAAATCACTCCTAATGCGTACTCCCAGATAATTTATGGAATTAACTGCTTCCAGTTGCTGACCTGCTATTTTGTAGCTAAATGATAAGGGATCTATCTTCCTGTGTATTCGCAGCACATTACACTTGTCTACATTGAGATTCAATTGCCATTCCCTGCACCATGCGTCAATTCGCTGCAGATCTTCCTGCATTTCATTACAATTTTCCATTGTTACAGCCTCTCGATACACCACAGCATCATCTGCAAAAAGCCTCAGTGAACTTCCGATGTCATCCACAAGGTCATTTATGTATATTGTGAATAGCAACGGTCCTATGACACTCTCCTGCGGCACACCTGAAGTCACTCTTACTTCGGAAGACTTCTCTCCATTGAGAATGACATGCTGCGTTCTGTTATCTAGGAATTCTTCAATTCAAACACACAATTGGTCTGAAGTCCATATGCTCTTACTTTGTTCATTAAACGACTGTGGGGAAGTGTATCGAACGCCTTGCGGAAGTCAAGAAACACGGCATCTACCTGTGAACCCGTGTCTATGGCCCTCTGAGTCTCGTGGACGAATAGCGCGAGCTGGGTTTCACACGATCGTCTTTTTCGAAACCCATGCTGATTCCTACAGAGTAGATTTCTAGTGTCTAGAAAAGTCATTATACTCGAACATAATACGTGTTCCAAAATTCTACAACTTATCGACGTTAGAGATATAGGTCTATAGTTCTGCACATCTGTTCGACGTCCCTTCTTGAAAACGGGGATGATATGTGCCCTTTTCCAATCCTTTGGAATGCTACGCTCTTCTAGAGACCTACGGTATACCGCTGCAAGAAGGGGGCAAGTTCCTTCGCGTACTCTGTGTAAAATCGAACTGGTATCCCATCAGGTCCAGCGGCCTTTCCTCTTTTGAAGGATTTTAATTGTTTCTCTATCCCTCTGTCGTCTATTTCGATATCTACCATTTTGTCATCTGTGCGACAATCTAGAGAAGGAACTAGAGTGCAGCCTTCCTCTGTGAAACAGCTTAAAAAGACATTTAGTAATTTGGCCTTTAGTCTGTCATCCTCTGTTTCAGTACCATTTTGGTCACAGAGTGTCTGGACATTTTGTTTTGATCCTACCGCTTTGACATAAGACCAAAATTTCTTAGGATTTTCTGCCGAATTCACTGAACACCTCTCGCATAGCCCTCCTCACACTACATTTCGCTTCTCGTAATTTTTGTTTGTCTGCAAGGCTTT
The DNA here is from genome assembly GCF_023897955.1 of Schistocerca gregaria. NCBI lineage: Eukaryota > Metazoa > Arthropoda > Insecta > Orthoptera > Acrididae > Schistocerca > Schistocerca gregaria. Next base: position 104,480,921 of record NC_064921.1, on the reverse strand, counting down.
GGCTATGTTTATGTTTGCTGTGAAGTTCCCTTTGCTTCCGCAACAGTTTTCTAACTCGGTTGTTGTACCAAGGTGGCTCTTTCCCATCTCTTATCATCTTGCTTGGCACATACTCATCTTACGCATATTGTACCATGGTTTTGAACTTTGTCCACTGATCCTCAACACTATCTGTAGTTGAGACAATACTTTTGTGTTGAGCTGTCAGGTGCTCTGTAATCTTCTTTTTGTCACTTTTGCTAAACAGAAAAATCTTCCTACCTTTTTTAATATTTATATTTACTGCTCAAATCATCGATGCAGTAACCGCTTTGTGATCGCTGATTCCCTGTTCTGCGTTAACTGTTTCAAATAGTTCGGGTCTGTTTGTCACCAGAAGGTTTAATGTGTTATCGCCACGAGTCGGTTCTCTGTTTAACTGCTGAATGTAATTTTCAGATAAAGCACTTAAAAAATTTCACTGGATTCTTTGTCCCTGCCACCCGTTATGAACGTTTGAGTCTCGCAGTGTATATCCGGCAAATTAAAATCTCCACCCAGAACTATAACATGGTGGGGAAATCTGCTCGAAATATTTTCCAAATTATCCTTCAGGTGCTCAGCCACAACAGCTGCTGAGCCAGGGGGTCAATAGAGACATCCAATTACCATGTCTGCGCCTGCTTTAACCGTGACCTTCACCCAAATTATTTCACATTTCGGATCTCCATCAATTTCCTTCGATACTATTGCACTTCTTATCGCTATAAACACGCCACCCCCTTCACTGTCCAGCCTGTCTCTGCGGTATACATTCCAATCTGAGTTTAAGATTTCATTACTGTTTACGTCTGTTTTCAGCCAACTTTCTGTCCCTAGTACTACATGGGCATTGTGACTGATTATTAATGAGAGCAGTTCTGGGACCTTTCTATAGACGCTCCTGCAGTTTACTATTAGCACATTAATATTGTTATTCCCTGTTGCATTTTGCCTACTCCTACCTTGCTGCGTCTCGGGAGGCGTCTTGTCGGGCCTTGGGAGGGAATTCTCTAACCTAAAAAACCCACATGTGCACTCTAAACGTACTCCGCTACCCTTGTAGCCGCTTCCGGCGTGTAGCGCACTCTGACCTATTCAGGGGGACCCTACATTTCTCCACCCGATACCGGAGGTTGAGAAATTTGCACCCCAGATCTCCGCAGAATCGTCTGAGCCTCTGGTTTAAGCCTTCTACTCGGCTCCAAACCAGAGGACCGCGATCGGTTCTGGGAACGATACTACAAATAGTTAGCTCAGGCTCCACCCCGTGAACGAGGCCTTTACGAACTGAGGATGACCTCTTAACCCAGACGGCAAAAATCATTGGTGCCGACATGAGCAACAATTTGCAGTCGGGTGCACCCAGTGCGCTCTATCGCCGCCGGCAGGGCCTCCTCCACATCTCGGATGAGACCCCCCGGCAAGCAGACAGAGTGAACAGTGGCCTTCTTCTCCGACCTTTCCGCTATTTCCCTAAGGGGCTCCATCACCCGCCTAACGTTGAAGCTCCCAATAACTATTAAACCCCCCCTCCGGTGTGCCTGCTCGGACCTTGCTGAAGGAGCGGCCACATGTCCACTCACAGGCAGAGCGGGCGACGCAACACGGCCAGCTTCCACATTGACCCTCCGCCTCGTGCGCCGCGAACGCCGCTGAACCCGCCACCTCACCTTGGGGAGAGGGTGGCCCAACCGCGCCTGGTACCCGAGAAGATGTCTCGACAGCAGGGACAGTGGGTGAAACATGTAATACCTGGGGTGTACCATGCGACGCACCAGACTCCCCACTGCCGCTACACTCCGAGGCAGCAGCCTGAAGACGGCTGACCAGGGCCATCAACACGTTCAGCTGTTAGCGAACAGTGGCCAGCTCCTCCTGCGTCCGTACACAGCAGTCACACATCCTATCCATCCTAAGAAATCAATTTACTGTAGACATTAAATCAACTTTTAAGTAGACTGCTAATTCACTAAAGGCGACTGATAGTTGACTAAACTGTGGTTGCTAGACACTTATTGTAGAAAACAATGAAAATAGCACTACCTGTCTCTGGACTGTATTGAAAACAAACACTAGCACTACTGTCGCTATGGCTGACTAAAGGGACTCTCTCTGACTGTATTCAAAACAAACGCGAAATCTATGGAACACTATTAGTAGCACTCGACAATTAAAGCTTCCTAAAAGAGCATTCACTCTGTGACATGTGCAGCAAATGCACATGTGATGTTTTAATCTTGCAGGAGACCCATAGAGGACCCTCTAGACATAGACCAAAGATTAAAGGCATGATATTAGCTTCAGAAAGATCCCATGAACAATAGGGAAGTGCAATATTCACAAAGCCCGCCTTATAGTTCAGAGAACCAAGTAACGTCCAAAAACGGTATCTCAAATTCATAATAGGAGATTTTAATAGCCACAGCACAACATGGGGCTACCATGAGACGGGTTCTAATGGCGAAAAAGCCGCAAGATCTGCAGAGAGGCCTGGACTCAAGCATATACACTGTCCCAAATTGTCAGCCTCTTTTAACAATGCACCATAGGGACTTGGATACAACCCCGAGAACATATTTGTAAGAGATCTGATAGCTCAGAAATCAGTTAAGACTCGGTAGAAGACGCGCTACCAAGGACTCAACATAGACTCATTACACTGACCATAAAAGCTGTAGTTTGCCCAGATACCGTTCTATTTAAAAGGCAGTCCAGTTTAGAAAGGGCGCGTTGGAGATTTTCACAGAAGAACTGGATGCCGAGATCGATGAGATACCTCCAGTCTCTGGCTCCTATGACATATTTAGACAGCTCACGAGACATACTCCTTGAGGCTGCCGGAAGAAATACCTAGCTGGGCCTACTGGCAGTATACAAATAACCCTAGAAAAGCGTAAGCAGCTTTTCAATGCAGATCCATTCTCTGAAGACACCTTAGAGATTGGAGAGGAGCTGTTCCGAACCTTAGACAGTATTAGAAGGGAGAGATGGTGTGACTTAGTCACATCACTGGATAGGAAACAAGAAGAGCTAACAGGCCTGGAGTCACTCACAGATCTTTAGCGTCTACTCAGTGTAAAAGCCACCCACAGATTTCCCTGCTCTGTCACAACAGACCTGGAAAATGAATACCATTCACTTGAGGCACCTTTCACAGCTGCGGACAGTAATAGAAGAAATGAAAAATAATAAGGCAGCTGGGCATGACGATTCAAGGATAGATCAAATGAAACGCTTGGGGTCAAAAACTTTTAGGTGACCAAACGGACCTAATGAACAACTACATCAGCACCAGACTGATCACCAGGTCTGGAGAAAAACAAGAGTGGTAGCCCTATGAAAACGGGCAAGGGTCCTTAGATGTTAAGAACTTCCGTCTCTGTTGTGCCATCTGTTAAAGGCCCTCGAGAGAAGGCTTGTAGTTGAGGTCCTAAGGCCTGAACAAGACGTATTTATACCAAGACGCTCATTGTACTGGGCAAATTTTGAATCTAACCCAGCACAATGAAGACGGACATGAAACAAGGCAGGTGACCGGTATGGCTTTCACTGATGTGAGCACAGCCTGTGATACTATTAACCACAGCAGACTGATATACAACAGTAGGCTAATACACAATGTTTTTCAAGGTTTGTGTAGTGTGTATCACAGAATAGGCGCCTCTGTGTTACCATGCAATGAAAAAATAGTAGGTGGAGAAACCAAAAAATTGGTCTCATTCAGAGTAATATATTAGCTCCGTTGCTGTTCAGTATACCCCAAGGACCAGCCACCGCGTCCCCATGGCAGGTAGTTTATACATACTTATGACATGGCTGTGGCTGACCAAGGGAACACCTTTAACGAAGTGCAGGAGAAATTAACTAGCACCCTTGAAATACTGGGGAATTATTATCTCCAAAACTACTTGAAATAAAACCCAGCACAGACGCAAGTTCCTGAGGAATACGGAACCCGAAAGAAAATTACATTTGAGTTGTAAAGAGTAAGACCTAGAGCAGTACTTCACTCCCAAATATTTAGGAGTGAAGTTGGACAGAACTCTGTCATTTAACCAGTACTGTTTGGACACAAAGCAAAACTTCAGTGCTTGGATTAATGTTATTCGCAAACTGATAAACGCAGACTGGGGTGCTGACCTACAAGTGCTTCGAACAACAGCCTTTGCACCTCGTCGGCAGCTGAATAAGCCGCGCCTGTGTAGAAAAATTCGGTCCACGTGAAACGCATTGATGTGGCCGTAAATGAGTCATCCCGTATCATACCAGGATGTTTGAGGCCCACACCTTCTCATAGCGATAGCCCCTCCCCCCCCTCCCCCTCTCCAGTAAACGACAGCAAGTAGCTGTCGAGGTGGAAAGGAAGAAACAAATAATCGTCACCCTCTACACGGGCACCATCAACAGCCTCGCTCAAGCAACAGCTTCCTTTGGACGTCAGAGCGATTTAACGTCATCGCGGAAGAAGCAACACCAAAACCTATCCTGTAGCTGAAGGAAGAACTTGCGGCTGAAAGTAGCTAATCCCTCACAATCTGGAAGGTCTCAACAGGACGAGGACTAGGGTCTCAAATTGCAAGTATAACCTTGCCCCATGGGGCTTCTTCGATGAGGAACCATTATTTGACTGTGTAAATGTCGAAACGGACGACCAACTAGTGACGTGCTCAAACCTTTCAAATGTGGTAGTGCAAGCTGCGATAGCTTTTGCAACGAAGTTTTGGTTTGCATGTCAATACAAGCTGTACCCCGCCAGATTTACGGCTAGCTAACTATAAGGCCATCAGTGTAGCTGATTATTGGGTAAAACATAATTCAACTTTAAATTTTATTACAGTTGACGTATTCTATATTTTAATGTACTGTGTTTTCGAAGCGAAAAATAAATTCTTTGTATTTATGTTCAGAATTTGTTTTCTGTGAAACCAAATAAGTATTACGAATTTTTCATGAATACCACAGACAGCACAACGTAAGTAATCGAAAATGCACTGATCTTTTGGTTTTATAAATATTTCTTTAACTAAATTTATGTTATTTCCATCATCACCAAGACACTATTGTCTAGCTGCACGAGATCGATATACCGTTCCTGCAACATTGTCGTATGATGAAGATCTTCCGGTGTCTTCAAAACTACTTAATAGTATCATACGTGGTATCAAAGTATAAATAAGCGACTGGTTGGTTATTATAGCATATGAACAACCAGAGGTTGTTTACAATAGTGCTAGAGCTAAATATGCCTTATTCTCAGGCAGACTACTAACCTGAAGCGGATAACGACGAAGAAGGAAATGGGCTATGGTCTCGTTTAAGGAACCGTCGAGTATTCACTTGAGCTGATTTATGAAAACTAAATAAAATCTTAATAAAGACGGTTCGAAGGAGATTTTAATCCTATTCCTAGCACGAACGATTCAGGATTTAACCGTCTATCTAGGGTGAGTCGCGTAAGACGTAACACCCCCATTATTCCGGGGGCGATTGCACGTATCGACAAGCGTTGTTCGGCGAATCATAGCCGACTATGGGGCATATACTTTGGTACATGCACAATAGTCACAACGTTTATATTGATCGAGATAATGAGGCAAGTACATGTTTTTCAAAATGAGACGCTATACTTTTTTTACCATCATTCGAACGCTCTGGAAAAGAACGTATAGTGATGTAATTGCTATTGTGATTCAAACTTTGCTTAAAAGACGCTTGAAAATATTGTACGATTGAAGGTCGAGGCGGTCGGAAGCGAGTGCAGACTGTAAACACGCCTCCCGCGACCCGCGGGCCGAGTTGCCGTGCTCTGTGCAGCATGCACGGCCTATAAGCTACGAAGGTAAATCCTCATCCGCCCTCTTCACGATACACCATAGGTACAAATGTGGCAAGACGCGTATCGTATTTAACTGTGGCACATGCTAGCTATTTGCATATCAAATGAGTATTACGAGAACTATGCCAAATGCATGGACATTCCGAGGCTGAAACATAGCAACCGCTTTGTCACGCAGTTTCTCATTTAAGCTTTGCCCCCTTCCTGCTTACATGTCACGCCTGAAGCACAGTAACCCGCTGATAATGGTATTGATGGATGGATCATGGGAAACTCTTCACCAGGTGACGCCTGAGTGTGTCTGTGGGGTAACAAAGTGTCTGCTGTGAAACTACTGTTTCCACAGATAGTATTGCACATTATAATTAGAGAGAATACACATCTGATAAGACAATCGTTTTATTCACATTCATATTCTGACCACCTCCCACCAAACAATACGACAGAAGGACAATCTACTTGGTATACACATTGTCCACACACGTTACATTTATACTTCAAGGGTGTTACTGGTCATTGATACATATCGTTTAATAATACGTTGGTAACTACTGATAACCTTCACAATTCATAGTGTGCTTAACAAAACATGGCGTTATACTTTACTTAAGCATGTACTCAAACGGTTTACAAAATGGTTCAAATGGCTCTGAGCACTATGGGACTTAACATCTGAGGTCATCAGTCCCCTACAACTTAGAACTACTTAAACCTAACTAAACTAAGGACATCACACACATCCCTGTCCGAGGCAAGATTCGAACCTGCGATCTAGCGGTCACACGGTTCCACACTGAAGGGCATAGAACCGCTCGGCCACTCTGGCCGGCGACGCTGGGAAATATTGTAAGATTGAAGGTCGAGGCGGTCGGAAGCGGCTGCAGACTGTAAACACGCCTCGCGCGACCCGGAAGTAGGTAGGTTGACGTTGAACCAGTGGGACGTGCGTCTCCTATCCAGACGTAGTTGCTGCTGGAACATTACGTCCAGATATGTACACAAATCAGGAGAAGTTAGACACGTGCGCCGAGATAGGAACGAAGGCTGGAACGTTTTGTTTTATTTTTACTTGAGCATAGCTGCTCTATTTTCTGATTATTGCTTTCTCGCAATGTAATTTTATGGTTTATCGAAAGGTCCATTCTTATGAAGACACCCTTAGTAGGTGTCGCAACCTAGGTAAATGCACCTAACAGTTATTTGGAACCCGTTGGCTGTATAATCCTATACTGAAACTAGTATACTGTTGCTGAGTAACAGCCATGTTTAAAACTGTAATATACACCAAAACGTTTCCTTTCGAATCGCACCACTCCACAACGGTGGTTTTCGACAGACATGCTGCCCTATATATATGTTCCACTCTTCGATAGGCGTCTACTGGTGTTTACCCTTCGGTAGCCTCGAAAAGACTAATAGCACTTTGGTCCTGTTTCGACGTATTTGCTAATAACGTCGTCGTTGTTAACATTACAGCATTCAGCGCGGGAGCGTCGGAAAGATGTGAGCACCACACTAATCCATTGCCTACATGTTGGTGCTTATATACCTGCTTCAGAGTCGCTCTACGTTGCATATACGCTGATGCAACGCCCTCAAATGAAAAAAAATTCATCACCGCTTCTAGAAGGAAATCGCAAGTGTTGAAAGGTATTCTTACATTAAATATGAAAATATATTTCCAAACAACGAAAGAATTTGGTCTTGGCCGTCGGGAAGAGTATCTGGCCAGTCACTATCCTAAAAGTGACAAATCCGAAATAACACACTGACAATTCGAAGACACGGGTTGAGGCCAGCAAGAAGTTGAAGATGAAGATCTACATGGTAGACCCGATCTCGACCGACAAAAGATCGAAGATTGTTCAGAGTGAAACGTCCCCTTGTAACAATTAATGAATTACTGTGCTTAAACTGACACACAATATTTTTAGCGACTCGAACTACTGCAATACAGCGAGCGCCACTACTGCCAGCTAAATAAAAGATTCAAACTACGGAAGGCACTAACTACTTAGCAAATGAAAGATTTTAATAGAGAACAAACAATGTATTTACCTTAATATCATCAAAATTCATAATGTATACAGCAGTTCATGACATTCAGTCTTACAGATTTCAGAACTCCGCCATGTCTCTCCCCACATCCACCACTGCTGGCGGCTCACCTCCAACTGCGCAACGCTACGCGCTGTTCACATCCAGCTGCCGCTGCCCAACACTACAATGGCAGACAACAATGCAAACCAGCCACATACTGCACACAGCACACCCAGAGATTTTCCTACAGATCGCTAAGTGGCGTTACCAATAAAAAAAACCTAAACAGCCTACTTACAAGAGATATTTTTTGAGTATTCTGATGTGAGGGATGTTACCGAAAGTGTTGGTGGTGCGTTATTAACTGTACGCAGCAGCTTTACTGATGAAGAGCTGGTCCATGCGTACCTCGTCCGCAGGTTCGCTTGGTGCAGTGGAACAGCAGTGCACCGACTCCAAGCTCAGCTGTTCCCCCGACGACAGCAACCAATATCACTTACACTACTGGCCATTACAATTGCTACACCACGAAAATGACGTGTTACAGACGCCAAATTTAACCGCCAGGAAGAAGATGCTGTGATATACATATGGTTAGCTTTTCAGAACATTCACACAAGGTTGGCACCGGTGCCGACACCTACAACGTGCTGACATGAGGAAGGTTTCCAACCGATTACTCATACAGAAACAGCAGTTGAGCGGCTTTGCCTGGTGAAACGTTGTTGTGATGCCTCGTGTAAGGACGAGAAATGCGTACCATCACGTTTCCGACTTTTATAGAGGTCGGATTGTAGCCTATCGCGATTGCGGTTTATCGTATCACAACATTACTGCTCGCATTGGTCGAGATCCAATGACTGTTAGCAGAATATGGAATCGGTGCGTTCAGGAGAGTAATACGAAACGCCGTGCGGGATCCCAACGGCCTCGTATCACTAGCATTCGAGATAAAATGCATCTTATCCTTATGGCTGTAACGGATCGTGCAGCCACGTCTCGATCCCTGAGACAACAGATGGGGACGTTTGCAAGACAACAACCAACTGCAGGAACAGTTCGACGACGTTGGCAGCAGCATGGACTATAAGCTCCACGACCATGGCTGCGGTTAACCTTGACGCTGCATCACAGACAGGAGCGCCTGCAATGGTGTACTCGACGACGAACCTGGGTTCACGAATGACAAAACGTCATGTTTTCGGATGAAACCAGGTTCTGTTTACAGCATCATGACGGTCACTTCCGTGTTTGGCGACATCGCGGTGAACGCACCTTGGAAGCGTGTATTCGTCATCGTCATACTGGCGTATCACCCTGCGTGATGGTATGGGGTGCCATTGGTTTCACGTCTCTGTCACCTCTTGTTAGCATGACGATACTTTGAACAGTGGACGTTATATTTCAGATGTGTTACGACCCGCGGCTCTACCCTTTCATTCTATCCCTGCGAAACCCTACATTTCAGCAGGATAATGAACGACCGCATGTTGCAGGTCCTGTACGTGCCTTTCTGGATACGGAAAATGTTCGACTGGTGCCCTGGCCAGCACATTCTCCAGATCTCTCACCGATTGAAAACGTCTGGTCAATGGTGGCCGAGCAACAATACGCCAGTCACTATTCTTGATGAACTGTGGTATCATGTTGAAGCTGCATGGGCAGCTCTACCTGTACACGCCATCCAAGTTCTGTTTGACTCAAAGCCCAGGCGTATCAAGGCCGTTATTACGCCCAGAGGTGGTTGTTCTGGGTACTTATTTCTCAGGATTTATGCACCCAAATTGCGTGAAAATGTAATCACATGTCAGTTCTAGTATATTTGTCCAATGATTTACCAGTTTATCATCTGCATTTCTTCTTGGTGTAGCAATTTTAATGGTTAGTAGTTTATTTTGCATCTGAAAGGTTGAAGATTTACTCCGCGTTTTTGGCGTACATTTTAATGCCGGTGTATTAAAGGCTTTTTCACGTTTGTGTAGGTAGTTTCAAGTAAAAAAGGTAAAAGAAAAAACAACACTGTTCCTCACAAGCGTCTTCTATCCAAACTGCCTACGGAGTGTCGCCTCAGTTGTGCTACTGGATTCGTGATTTCCTGTTAGAAAGGTCACAGTTCGTAGGAATTAAGTAAAACAGAAGTAATATCCGGCGTTCCCCAAGGAAGTGTTATAGGCCCTCTATTGTTCCTGATCTATATTAACGCCACTGGAGACAATCTTAAGAGCCGTCTTGGATCGTTTGCAGATGATGCTGTCATTTACCGTCTTGTAAAGTCATCAGATGATCAAAACGACTTGCAAAATGATTTAGATAAGATATCTGTATGGTGCAAAAAGTGGCAATTGACCCTGAATTAGGAAAAGTGTGAAGTTGTTCACATGAGTGCCAGAAGAAATCCGCTAAATTTCGATTACGCATTAAGTCACGCAAATCTGAAGGCTGTAAATTCAACTAAATACTTAGGGATTAAAATTACAAAGACCCTAAATTGGAACAGTCACATACAGAATGTTGTGGGTAGAGCCAAGCAAAGACCGCGATTCATAGGCAGAACACTTAAAAGGTGAAACAGGTCTACTAAAGAGACAGCTTACACCGCGCTTGTCCGCCCTATTCTGGAGTATTGCTGTGCGGTGTGGGATCCGCATCAGGTGGGACTGACGGCTGACATAAAAATACAAAGAAGAGCAGCTTGTTTTTTACTATCGCAAAGTAGGGGAAATAGTGCCACAGACATGATACGTGAGTTGGAGTGGCAATCATTAAAACAAAGGCGTATTTCTTTGCGACGAGATCTTCTCATGAAATTTCAATCACCAGTTTTCTCCTCCGATTGCGAAAACATTCTATTGGCGCCCCCCTACAAAGGGAGAAATGATCAACACAATAAAATAAGATAAATCAGGACTCTCACAGAAAAATTTAATTGCTCGTTTTTCCCGCGTGCCGTTCGAGAGTGGAACGGTAGAGAGACAGCTTGAAGTGAATAGCAGAGTAATCACGTAGATGTAGAAGTAGAACAATCCAAATCTGAACTACTATATAAAGACAAGTCGTAAATTTCAAAAAGTACGTGGCCGATTTACTGCAGATTTTTTCACGATCCCCTAATAACATTTCTGTCTGACACAAGCTACATTTTTTACTATGTAAATGGGAAGCATTGTTAGCGAAATTCGACACAAGTACTTGACCAATTTACTTCAGGTTTTTGCACGATACAGCAATAAGCCTTCGGATTGACAAAGGCAACAGTTTCTTTGTAACCTCTCAACAAAAATATTCCGTAACCTCCTTACAGAAAAAATATAATTATTTATATCATTCACATTCTGCTTAACCTACTAACAGATAAATGAATTCCGTAACTTACCAATAATACAATGTGACTAATCTCTCAATAAAAAATTGTGGCTCACTTATAACCTTTCAATAACTGACTGTGAATTTAAACTGGTTAATTTCCGACGTCATCAGTGTTGCGTCATGGCCCTGAAAGATCATTCTGAATATATTGAAAATTCTCACCTCAATAAGGTCGCCGGATAACGCTTACATATATCTGCTCCTACAAGATATTTTTTTTCTTTTTTTTCTTTTTTTGGCGCAGCACAGAGCAATGCTGGCCGATAGATTTCTCATCTATAAAAAGGAACAACTGATTTTTCTTTACAATAATCGGGATGACCATGGATGGAGAAATTAGTAAATTCTTTAAATTGAGATGAGTAATTATCAAAAGTTTATTATTTTGTGAGAAAGATTATTATTAAGAGATTTTTAAACATTTACAAGGGACTTGATATAAGAATACTACATATGCGCGATGCTGCTTTTACCTTATACTACAACGCTCAGGTTCCACCATCGCTCCCCACGACCGGCCCAGCCAACTCGGTACACACGACTGCTATCTACTACTTACTGCTACTAACACACAGTTCCTACTGCAGTCAACACTGTTCTTTGGTCTCAGATTCTCTTATAGCTTACATATCCCAGGCAGCGCAAGAGCAATCCATCGAAATTACATCTGCTCGAGTGCACTAGCAACAAATTCCTTAATCATGGACCTCTTACATCTTAAATTTATTTTGTATTTAAAATCTGTGTTACTAGACGAAGACAAATCGAGGTTTTCCGTTGTTACCAATTTACCGTTGTTACCAGGTATCTCGAAAAGTTCTTGACCAGTTTACTTCACATTTTTACGCGATACTCTAATAAACGTTCGGACGGACATAGGCTATACTTTTTTTTTAAAAAAAAATTTGTTTGTACACGCAACAGAAAAAGCATATTTCCAAATTACAAAACCATTAGTCACCATGGATGTTCCTTTTGTGTTATGTAGGAACGTGGTTGTGTACATAAAGCGAATTCGTTCGTCGTTGCCACGTTGCCTCGTTAGCAGCCGCGCGTTCACGGCTTATGAGCAAACGCAATACACCAGAACTGAGTTCTTGTGAAAGCGCGTTTGTCCGTGTGCCTTGTAGTGCAGCACAATGTCTCGGAACAGGTTCAAATGGTTCAAATGGCTCTGAGCACTATGGGGCTTAACACCTGAGGTCATCAGTCCCCTAGAACTTATAACTACTTAAACCTAACTAACCTAAGGACATCACACTCATCCATGCCCGAGGCAGGATTCGAACCTGCGATCGTAGCGCTCTCGCAGTTCCAGACTGAAGCGCCTAGAACCGCTCGGTCACAGCGGCCGGCCTCGGAACAGGCTCTCTATGTCAGACATTATGGAAGTCATCACACTGCTGGGATTAAACATGAGACGAGTTAACGTTGCGAATATTCAGGTTACCTTCCATTCGGAAAGAGGATGCACTACTGACTGTATGTGACAAATTATAAAGTGCAGCAATCAGTCGTCCTTTTTAGATTTTATTATGCAATTCCAGATTTCGGCTAGTAGCTAGCCATTCTCAAAGCATGTAAGTCCCTGTTGTTCGGGCGTCAGTCACAGTTCTTTGACAGTTCTTTGACGTTCAACTGGTTGACTGTATGATTCGCATGGTGTGCAAAGTCTGAAAACGTCTTTTACTGTGAAAATTTCAGACCTAGATCATCAAAGTAATCGACAACTGAAAGTTTTCTTGTTGTTAAATAAAGAAAAAAGTCGTTGGGTTGTACTGTCCACTAACTAGCCCGAGTATCGCAAAAAGTTGAAAAAAGCTTTATGCAACACTGGAATGTTACGTCATTATATATTGTGCCATACTGAGTATTTTAAGGTTTTCAGATTCACAAAATATTACAACTTTTTTCTCGGTATTATTTTCTAGTAATGAATTTGCCCCGGCTGTAGATTCCACATTTAACGTGTTGATAACATAATGAACCGTCGGAAATTTCGGCAGAAATTTGCCCCTAGCTTTGTATATAGATTTACGAAAGGAGTTGACATATCTGATTTTTATCTCTTGCATATCTCCTCCTTTTAAACGACTGCAAAATAGCTTTTATGGTCTCCACAAATATCTTCCGTGACTTTTCTCTTCAGATTGAAAATTATTTTTTGCCTCTGAATTTTGTCACAAGGTACTTCCACATGATTGTGCTCTTCTTGAATTTCCACAATATCCAGCCCCTCAACAATTTTAATAAAGCTTCTGGAACCCTTAATGTTGCACGTCCGCTTTACCACGTGGCAAGTCTTTGAAACCCGAAGGTGTTATCTTCCACAAGTATATTTTCCTTCCCATCTCCTTAATGAAACTGCAAGCGTGTCGGAGGACATTTTCACTCTAAAATGATTCCGATTTAGGGAGGAAAGGGTTCTGCGCCCGTCAGTCATCCTCCAGCATGATAATGCGTCCACACACTGGAGCTTGAACATACTGAATGTCTTGAATTGCACATTTGCTGAGGGGTGGACGGGTCGCGATGATCTCATCGCATAGCCCACGCGCTCTCCCCATTTCCCATTAGGCTTCTTTGTGTAGGGTGACATCAAGGATCGAGCGTATGCAACACCAGTCAGTGACACTGCTACATTTCATGCAAGTATCAATTAAGTAATCAGAACTGTTGAGACTGAAATGATGGCCCCTACGTGGGCAGGAGTCGAATATCGCCTTGATGTTCAACGGGCGACGAATGGGTCACAGAATGAAATTCTGACATAACCGTGAACAACTTGGAGATTTGCTAACCGTTTTACAACAAACCACGATTCCCCATCTCTAATAGTTTCCAAGTTATGATTTTCTGAAATTGCAGCGGGGCTTTGTAAGACCACTGTCGATGTATCTAACTTGGAACACAAGATGCAGTAACTTAGAATCCTCGTTAAATATGCAATGATTCACAGATATGAACATTTGGAAACGTCATAAATACGTACTCACCACAAATAATGTATAATTGTTATCACACGTACTTCATTCATGTGCAAATTAACCGGCTCACTTTACAGTGGTGCTACATAAATATGACTGGACTATCTGTAAAATTAGTCTGAGTGAACTGTACGTGTGATACTTGACACCTGCGTGCACAATAGAAAGCTATTATAAAAGTTTATTAAGTTTTATATCTAATGATCTAAGAATTATTTCAGTACACGTGACACACCTCTGATCTATCCACTAGCAATTAATGCCATAAATTTTATCTTCATCCGAACTGTGAAAAAATAAAGGGATCATGGTGGATAACGAAAATACTAAATAAAAATTCACTCCCGAGAAACATAGATCGTGGTCTTGTTTGAATAACAGCAAAAAAAAAAAAAAAAAAAATGAGTCTTACAGTTGCACCTTTTCCCTTAATGATGTAAGGGGTTCACCACCATGCTGGAGCAAATGTAATTTCGATATATTGCTCATGCGCTGCCTGCGACAGAAAACATCTTTGCTGCAATAGAGTCGCAGGTCAGAGCCATAGAGTAAATATCTCTGGAGTGAGCATTGCGTTCTGCTCATGTTGTCAACATTAAACCAGGATTGCCACGTGTTTTTGGAACTTCGCTGTGCGTGTGTGCTTTCCGCAGCGTTTGAAGTTTATAATATCAAGAGTTTTTGTTGTGTTTCGCCGTTTGTTGATAGTGTAACAGCAATGGTGAATTACTGTTGTTGCTACAGATGCAAAGAAAAATATGTGAAAGGAGGGATAGTAACTTTTCATGGGGTACATACGATGTAACTCTAGTTATAGTTATCATATTAGTAAGAGACACTGTATATGTTTAAACATTTCGAGACGCATTATAATGAACTTGATTCTGTGACCTATTTTTCTACGATTTTATGATTATACAGGGTGTTACAAAAAGGTACAGCCAAACTTTCAGGAAACATTCCTCACACACAAATAAAGAAAAGATGTTATGTGGACATGTGTCCGGAAATGCTTAATTTCCATGTTACGGCTCATTTTCGTTTCGTCAGTATGTACTGTATTTCCTCGATTCACCGCCAGTTGGCCCAATTGAAGGAAGGTAATGATGACTTCGGTGCTTGTGTTGACATGCGACTCATTGCTCTACAGTACTAGCATCAAGCACATCAGTACGTAGGATCAACAGGTTAGTGTGCATCAAGAACGTGATTTTGCAGTCAGTGCAATGTTTACAAATGCGGAGTTGGCAGATGCCCATTTGATGTATGGATTAGCACGCTGCAATAGCCGTGGCGCGGTACGTTTGTATCAAGACAGATTTCCAGAACGAAGGTGTCCCGACAGGAAGACGTTCCAAGCAATTGATCGGTTTCTTAGGGAGCACGGAACATTCCAGCCTATGACTCGCGACTGGGGAAGACCTAGAACGACGTGGGCACCTGCAAATGGACGAGGCAATTCTTCGTGCAGTTGACGATAACCTTAATTTCAACATCAGAAAAGTTGCTGCTGTACAAGGTAACGTTGACTACGTCACTGTATGGAGAGTGCCACGGGAGAACCAGTTGTTTCCGTACCATGTACAGCGTGTGCAGGCACTATCAGCGGCTGATTGGCCTCCACGGGTACACTTCTGCGAATAGTTCATCCAACAATGTGTCAATCCTCATTTCAGTGCAAATGTTCTCTTTACGGATCAGGCTTAATTCCAACGTGATCAAATTGTAAATTTTCACAATCAACATGTGTGAGCTGACGAGAATCCGCACGCAATTGTGCAACCACGTCATCAACACAGTTTTTCTGTGAACGTTTGGGCAGGCATTGTTGGAGATGTCTTGATTGGGCCCCATGTTCTTCCACCTACGCTCAGTGGAGCACGTTATCATGATTGCATACGGGATACTCTACCTGTGCTGCTAGAACATGTGCCTTTACAAGTACGACACAACCTGTGGGTCATGCACGACGGAGCTCCTGCACATCCAGTCGAAGTGTTCGTACGCTTCTCAACAACAGATTCGGTGACCGATGGATTGGTAGAGGTGGTCCAATCCCGTGGCCTCCACGCTCTCCTGACCTCAACCCTCTTGACTTTCATTTATGGGGGCATTTGAAAGCTCTTGTCTACGCAACCTCGGTACCAAATGTAGAGACTCTTCGACCTCGTATTGTGGACGGCTGTGATACAATACGCCATTCTCCAGGGCTGCATCAGCGCATCAGGGATTCCGTGCGACGGAGGGTGGATGCATGTATCCTCGCTAACGGAGGACGTTTTGGACATTTCCTGTAACAAAGTGTTTGAACGTTCTGTTGCTGTGTGTTTCCATTCCATGATTAATGTGATTTGAAGAGAAAGAATAAAATGAGCTCTAACATGGAAAGTAAGCGTTTCCGGACACATGTCCACATAACATATTTTCTTTCATTGTGTGTGAGGAATGTTTCCTGACAGTTGGGCCTTACCTTTTTGTAACACGCTGTATAATAGATATTACGACTCGTACAAAAGCTTACAAACAATTGCTAGTGGAACAGGTTAGTTGTTAGTTGTTTCAGCAAATACTATCCTCCATGCATTTATCAGTGACTTGTCGATTATGTATATAGATTACTCAGTCCACTATTTACTAAATAAACTGGGAGCAAGTACGTAAAATGCGTTAAATAAATACTTCAAAGTGCCACCAGTAAGAAAAATTGTGCTTTAGGACGCAAAAACGAGAAAATAAATACACAGAAATAGCAGAAAAAAGGACGAATTAGCAGGGATATAATCGCTAATGTGTGGCAAATTCGCTGTTTGTCGGACACTTGCAAAAGTACTAGCGTACTGTCAAGTCGTTTTGCAAGACTATCACTGCAAAATGTACGTCAGGCTTTGTAATACTATAAAGTGCCGTATCATGCCGAAAACTACCAAAAATCGAGTGCATCTGAACTGTGGCACCTGCCGCAAAGAAGCAGAGTGCAATATCACTTGCCCTTAAAAGTTAATTAGCTGGTTTATTACCGGTAGCAAACTGATACTGTTAAAATGTCTGCGCAACATGTATAAATAATCCACAACACGCACGAAAAGAATCCGTCTGTACTAGGGATGTAGTGACATTCTAATTATACAGGGTGCTATACGGACAAACACACGACGTCCCGAGAACACGTGACCACGCCGGCAATGTATGTTGACACCACAAAATCTGTTCTGCGCATGTGAATGTTCATTCCAGAGATATTCACTCTATGGTCAGAGCAATCTCGGCAGTTTTTGCAATCGCTCGCTGCTACAGAGCAGTTGCGGTCTGTCGCTGGTACAGCGCAGTTCATAGTCATGTGTTGTAAGGTAAATTTTATTATTTTTACAGGCATGCGCGTAGTTAAGTCACTTGTCTGAGATGTTAGTATGAATTTGTTTCAATCTTTTTGTAATTCGTTAGCACCAGTTGACCCAGATTTGTAATATTCAATTTTTCATATAATGGAGTGCAGATCTTTATCGATAACGTAAAGGATTTTCAGAATATAATTTTTACCAGTCAACAAAAAAAAAGGATGGAGTAATTTTGCCTTAAGTCATTACCAGTCCCGATCCAGTCGTTTATTTAAATTTAAATACTTCAGATCATAGTTATGTGTTCTTCAGTAATAAGTAGACCAGCTGTGCAGATATGTGAATAAGCAATGTCAGTTTTTATAATAATTCAGATGTCAGACAAATGTTGTTCAGTATTAGTAGACAGGCCAGCATTGCACTAAGCTCCGCTATTTACGAGCAGACATATAGACAGCGACACCATCTTGACATAAGAATTTTTCAGTTTAGATTCATTTCCCAGGACCATGGCGTAGCGCTGCTTACGTCAAAATTTATCAGTTTTCATGAGTTAAGAAATTCAAATGGGTCTGTGCACTATGGGACTTAGCATCTGATGTCGTCAATGCCCTAGAACGTAGAACTACTTAAACCTAACTAACCTAAGGACATCAGACACATCCATCCCCGAGGCAGGATTCGAACTTGCGACCGTAGCGGTCGCGTGGTTCCAGACTAAAGCGCCTAGAACTGCTCGGTCACAACGGCCGGTAGTTAAGATACTAATAAAATTTATCATTTTAATTTATATACGGAAATGTTACACACTGTAGCAGCGAGCGATTGTAACTAATGCCGAGACTGCTCTTACCTGCGACTCTATTGCAGCGAAGTTATTTTCTGTCGCAGGCAGCGCGTGAGCAATACATCCAAATTACATTTGCTCCAGCAGGTTGGTGAACCCCTTACAATGAATTATAGCAAAATACATTACAGAAATTGCTTAAGGACAAATACGCACTGCTGTTGAAAATGTAAACTAGATAGTAGTATCCCACTTAGACATAACAGATCTCCAGGAATTGCTTGTGTGCAGAAAAGAAAATAAGTTTATATTACGTAATTAAAGTAGTACAACCTGGCGGAAAAAAATCTAAACACCGAGAAGGAGTTGTCCGACGCAAACGACAGTTGCTAGGCGTGTTTCTACATCGAAAAGACTATGTCTGCTCAAATTTCGCACCAGTCGTGTATGAGTGACACTAGTAGCGCCTCTGTGAGGATGCAAATCAGGTTCGCTTTAAAACACGCTGCAACGGTCGTGAGCGTTAGTTACCTCTGAGATTGGACGTCGTGAGTTGTTAGGCAAGAATGACTTCAAGGCGACAAACTCGTCATTATCAACACCTCACTAAGTTCGAACGAGGTCGTTCAATAGGGCGACACAGATTGGTAGTCTGTGTCGCCTGGCCACTAAGAGCTGTTGCATAACGATTTGATTCACGAATCCAGTTATCTGACTCCTTCCGTGTATAGCGATTTTACGACTATGACGTGTGGGGCCTGAAGATGGCATCAATGTAATGCCGAAACTGGTAGCACATAAGAAGTTCATAAACTAAATTTCTACAATGCATAAGGCTGTTGTAAATTATTGCATCAAGAAATACATGCCAGCCGTTGTCCCATGGTCCGTAATGGATCAACGTAGATCGAAACAACAGAGTCCATCGCATATCTAGCGTAGGTATCGCGAGAAAAGTATCACAGAAATTCGAGCGCTTACGTAGGCGTACAATCATTTCCCCTTCGCTGCATTAGTGAATGGAGTAAGAGAGCAGGCGGCACACTCGTACAAAAGAAAACCACATTACGCCGTACATCGGCTTGCAGAGAATATACAGTATGTGGATACAGATCAAGCTGAAATAACGCAGGGCAATCGGAACAGAAGTCAGCGAGAAACGCGATTGACACATCCCACATTACGATACAGAACTTGCCGTACAGCGACATGCAAAATCCGTTTATTTGAGGCCTGTTCATAAAATACCATAGTAACTCTCATTTACTTATTTGTCCATAGAAACACCACAACTTTGGTCTTTCATGTATTCACGTGTCAGATAATAACTCTTCTACAGCTACATATACATGTACATGAAAAAAGATCACACTTAAGTGCCAGGGCGACGGTTCACTGAAACAGCTTTACAATAATTCTCTATTATTCCACTCTAGAACAGCGCTGTAAACAACGAACACCTACATCTTTCAGTGCGAGCTCTGATTACTCTTATTTTATTGTGACGGTCGTTTCTCCCTGTGTAGGTGTGATGATTCATACCCACTAACTACAAATATGTGTATACATACTTACAAAACTTCATGGAAATAAAAGAAAGTTCAAATTTCACATGCTATTTAAAATTCTGCACTTCCTTCAAAATTTCAATCAGAGGCGTTTTCGTAGCATATCAGGCATCATATCATTGTGTACTAACTAACCCTAAGAGATAAGTTACTTAACACCTTATACACATGCTGTTTCTGTAAGAGCGTGCAAAAATGTAACAGCACGTACAGAATGCTCCACTGAGCAATTTGAGCTAGGGAATCTGCGGTCGGAGAAACCAGCTTAAGGAGATCTGGAAGTAAACATGTGTACCGCTTTGTCTAAAATTACTGTTTGCCAGCTCATTTACAACTAACAAGCATACAAGTTTACACAAATGTGCTGTTTATTTACATGTACATCCTTTATTTCCCGCAAGAAAACAAAGAGGACGAGTCATATCTTCTACGTGGCCGTCTGAATGGCCACCTGGACTTGAGGATTGTGCAAAGAGTTCCACCTGAGTTGTCGGAAACTTCCCATTGGCTCTTCTTGAGAGGATGTGTGTACAAATAGACGATGCACCTCCTCTCTTCAGTGTTGATGTCTGTAACCATTTTAATGCTGTACTTCCTGGTCGCTGGTTTGGTAGCCGAGGTCCTATTCCGTGGCCTGCGAAGTCACCTGACCTGGATCCCCTTGATTATTTCCTATGGATCTAAAGTCACTTGCGCATGAGACCCCAGTGAATATGGAGATGGAATTAGTTTCCAGAATTGTAGGTGCCTGTGGTATGGTTCCTAACATACCAGGGGTATTTGTTAAGGTGAGTCAATCTTGTTCGCCGATGTCATGCTTGCACCGAGGTTGATGGCCGTCAGTTTCAGCACATTCTTTAAGATACAGCTCAAATGGTACGTTCATTGTGTCAATGATGGTATTTGCAGTTTACTGTGATTAATGTTAATTAAAAAGTGCACAGTAATGTGATTTTTGTATTCCTATTATCTCCTCAAGCTGGCTTCTTCTACTCTAGGTTCACTACCTCAAATTCTTCAGTGGACATCCTCTATATCCTGTTAAATTTTTGAACGCTCTCACGGAAAACACGCTGTATACATGACTGAATGCCAGATATCCAATCAATGTACCTCTTTCACTTCATCAGACCATCATTCGACCAAGACATTTTTATTAGTAGCATACGATCGTTTCAAGTACGTGCCATATAGTTTTTATGCCAACGGCCTTACTGCAATTTTAAAACCGGTTCCCGTCAGATCGCCAAAGTTAAGCGTTGTCTACAACTTCATCTACATTTAAGTGATTACTCTGTCATTCACAATAAAGTGCTTGGCAGAGGGCTCAATGAACCACCTTCAAGCTGTCTCTCTGCCGTTCCACTCTCGCACGGCACGTGGGAAAAACAAGCACTTAAATATTTCTGTGTGAGCCCTGATTTCTCTTATTTTATCGTGATGATCATTTCTCCCTATATAGGTGGGTGCCAACAGAATGTTTTCACAATCGGAGGAGAAAACTGGTGATTGAAATTTCATGAGAAGAATCCGTCGTAACGAAAAACTCCTTTGTTTTAATGATTGCCACTCCAATTCACCTATCATGTCTGTAGCACTATCTCCCCTATTTCGCGATAATACAAAACGAGCTGCACTTCTTTGTACTTTTTCGACGTCATCCGTCAGCCCAACCTGATGCGGATCCCACACCACACAGCAATACTCCAGAATACAGCGGACAAGAGTGGTGTAAGCAGTGTCTTTAGTAGACCTATTGCACCTTCTTAGTTTACTGCCAATGAGTCGCAGTCTTTCGTTTGCTCTACCCCCAATATTATCTATGTGATCCTTCCAATTTAGGTTATTTGTAATTGTAAACCCTAAGTATTTAGTTTAATTTACAGCCTTTTCTTTATTCAGGGTCAATTGCCACTCTTCGCACCATACAGATATCTCACCTAAATCATTTTGCAAGTTGTTTTGATGATCTGATGACTTTACAAGACGGTAAATGACAGCATCATCTGCAAACAATCTAAGACGGCTACTGAGATTGTCTCCTATGTCGTTAATATAGATCAGGAACAATAGAGGGCCTATAACACTTCCTTGGGGAACGCCGGATATTACTTCTGTTTCACTCGATGACTTTCCGTCTATTACTACGAACTGCGACCTTTCTGACAGGAACTCACGAATCCAGTCACACAACTAAGGCGATACTCCGTAGGCACGGAGTTTGGTTGGAAGGCGCTTGTGAGGATCGGTGCCTTCTGGAAATCTAAAAATATGGAGTCAATTTGACATCCCCTGTCGATAGCACTTATTACTTCATGAATATAAAAAGCTAGTTGTGTTTCACAAGAATGATATTTTCTGAATCCGTGCTGACTATGTGTCGGGCCTGGCTAGCGCTTGGATGGATCACTGTCCAGGTCTGGATCCACTCAGCTCTTGTGTGGCCTACTACGAAGCTACTTGACTGAGGAGTAGCGGTTCCTGTCACAAAACTGATCATAGCCGGGATAGTGGGGTGCTGACCACATGCCCCTCCATATCTGCACTCAGTGACGTCTAAAGGCTGATGATGACACGGCGCTCGGTCGGTACTCTCAGGCCTCCCATCGCCTGTTCAAACTGAGTTCATACAGTTCTATTTTTCTAGGAAGATTCCCCGTGGTTTTGATAACTCAAATCTCTTTACATTTTAATTATATTACAATACAAATACTTTATCATCAAAGTTTCTTACAAGTGTTGCCACAGCTTTCATCTGTTAACATGTAGTTAATTATATGGTAAAGAAAGAAATCCCCAAGTAATTTACTAAATTGCATTTTCTTAGTTAAATTGCTTTCACCTTATTCACTCTCCACTTCAATCATTATTAGGTGAATAGCTCATTTTATAGAACACCAATGAAATATTTTTACACAAAGGCTGTGAATAAACAGTGCTTAAATGTTTACCAACCAGGCTTCAGGCTAGAGTACACGTTGTTATTCTGCCACTTAAATTTCTACTTTTATGGACGTTTGCCACAGCATCACTTATTCATGCAGATCTCTGAGAAGACTAATATTTATTGTTTAGTTAATGTAGATGATATTACTCTTTCCCTTTCTTCTCATATGCGATAGCAGCTGGTTTATCGCGTACATACTTCACAAAATTTCTTACACAACTATTTACTTGTCCATCAGTCAAATTCCATTCCTTATTGAGCGGATTTGAGACACGAAATATTACCATTCGAATGAATCGGATAGTCTCCCAACACAGAGGAGGAAAAAAAGTTGTAAATAAAAAAAATTGTAACATAATTTAAAATCAACACACGAATAATTAGTTAAATAATAATTATTCTTTCGTGAGTGAGGCATAAACGCGATGAAATTGTTACCTAAAAAATCCGGTTACCTTGCTACGACACTGGCGTTAACGAAGTCAGTGTATATACTCAGATTGGTGACTATGTATGCAGTTGTAGAACGCGCAGAAACAGAAATAGTTTTCAATTCTAACATCGCAAGGACAAATTAAACGCGCCACACGAAAGTAAAACTATGCTCCAGGTGAGGCTCGAACTCACAACCCCGGCATTGCTCACGGCGACTGCCTTATAAGTACCGTGCGCTAACCGATTGCGCCACTGGAGCTACAGCTCGTGTAGCAGTCCTACTGTTATCACACTGCGCCTCCCACCGCGTGACGCATCCAACAGGAAACTCGTGGCGGCCGACAAACATGACGTCACCAGAATGTATCAGTACGGTTACTCGCCCGTTTAGAACCTACTCCGTTGGCTGGACGAATCAGTGCTTAGCGTTACTGCGAAGCGTCGTGTGTTCCAAGCTTGATTTAAGATCGACAATGAAATTGCTACGTGACTAGTTATCTTGCCATACAAAACGCAATTGCACATGGAACATGGAAGTAGAATTATACGGATATAATCCTGTATCAACTTGTTCTCGCTTGAAAGCTCCCATATTAACAACTCTTATCGTGAATTTTAGCAGATTTTGCACCTCCTGTACAGGGAATCTTGCAAACAATACCTTATTTTTCCTAATCTTGCTGAAAAGCGTTGAGATCGATATACTCTGCTGCCGCCATGATAAAACTCGTGCAACGATCAGCATGGCAGAGTAAGGAATTACATCGTGCAAAGAGTCATTTTACAAGTCGTACACCTAAGGAAGCGACAAATAACGGTTCGAGGTACTTACAGCCATGTAATCAATACAAACTATTGACGTCGTTGCAGACGTAGCTGTATTGATTAAGCATCTCGTCTACTGTAACTCTAGAATAACACCATTCAAATGCTGTTGAGACATGTTCTTTCTCATCCCTACTTTGTATCTCGATCGAGATGTCTGTAGCTACGTTATCCCATGCAGCAGAAGGAAGACGATTATCTGCAGAAGTGGAAATAACTGAAGCTTTGAATGAACGACCTGTATTCCCAAAAAATTAACCTTTGCCAACATCTGTAGTTCGCTTGTAATTATATTCTCTTCCAAGTGTTCTTTTTTATTCTTTATTCCTACTTTTTAATTTTGTGACAAGTAGTAACGTAATTTTTTTCTCAGCGCCCTATAAAAAGATGCAAACTTTTAAATTTGAAACGTGGAATACTAGCGACTCATTTGAAACAGACTGCTTTTAGGATGTCAAATGCATTTTACAGACCTAAATAACAAGTACAGTTTTATGAATTGCATTAATATCACTTCCAAGCAGTATCAGGCACATTTCGTCGAATGAGAAGTGGAATATCATAAACCTCAAATAAAGAAATAAAGTGGAAGTTGCAGTGTAACAAAAGGTGAACATGCGCCTATTACGTCATAAAACGTTTGCAAGATGTTTGTAAAGATAACGAAAGAGTGGTACAGTAATGAAGACAATTAACGTCAAACAAAAGAGCTCGAGAAGTGCTGAGAACAGTCATCCATGTCGAGGAAGTGTTAAAGAATACAGAAGAAACCATTAGCACTAGAGCTACAAGGTCATCGGCATATTTAATTAAAAACTGCTCTCCATTGAATACTGGCAGATTTTAAATCTTGTTTCGTGATTTTATTACGAAGTAACTACATTATTTAACAATTTAAAGGCAAAATAACAATAAAAGTTGACATCTTGACCAAAGATTACTTTTACTGACAGGCGCAGGGAAACTCGCAGGTTATCATCTGTGTACTAATCAGTCTGGACCTGTGTGGCAAATTCATAGGTGCGATGCATCACGCAGAGGATGTTTTGCTCTTTATTTGCAGACAGTCAGTAACCTTCAACGAAGTTCTTTGGAGCTGCACAGTTATTTAAAGTGCACCATGTGGAGTTGTTTAGGTTTGGCTAGTTACTCAAAATTAGTAAACTACGTGATGGTTTATTTACAAGTGTATTTCTTAAATTTATAATACCGTTGTTTTGTTAAATAACAAATAGCCACCGAAAAAGAAGTAGAACCTTCCACGCCCGTACTTTTGTGATGACCACCACAAAAACTTTTAGGGTCACGTTTGTAAATAGGTCTTCATTTCTTTAGAGGGGTAACAGGAAGCGGAACTGTGATGACGTCCATACGTATTGGCACGATCACTCACTAATACGGTCCCAACTAGGAGACAGCTGGTAGAGAGCGGTTGAAAAACAGCGGTTTTTAGGGCAGAGAGGAAAAAGCACCACAGCAAGCGCTGTGGGGGAGAAACCTCTGGGACTTTCTTGACGGTTAACAGGGATATAAGCGAATTTATGCTCTAGCACCGCTAGTTAATGCGTGAGTGCAAGGATGTATTAGTTACCGTTGTTGCTACACACCGACGATGTCTCCTGGGCTAGCGTCAGTGACTGCGTTTCTGTAATATGTCAATTTCGTCACTTGAGAGGTCAATCCGATCAGGTCTTTCGCTTATTGTAGAATATCGTGTGGGTTTTGTGTGTGTGTGTGTGTGTGTGTGTGTGTGTGTTCGGCTTCACTGTCGTCGTTTGTGGGGTGTTTGAGCACAGTTGGTGGTGGCAGTAAGATCTGCAGTGACAGAAGGGACAGCCGATAGTGTGTTGTCTGTAAGGTTAGCTTAAGTCTGCCACAGGAGTTTAAGATATCTAAGCAAATGTATTTTTGCGCGGTTATGCTTTCCCCCGAGGCTATGACCGAAGTTCCAAGCATTCAGAACGAAAGGCTTCTTCGAAAGTGTAGTACTCCTGTCGAGTCGTTTGGCGTGTGTGATGGATGAGTTGCAGTGATGTTGATCTTCTCATTAATTAAATATCAAGAGAACAGGAAAATTTCGGTTCGGAGGAGAAGTCAACCAAACTAATGGATGGGAAAAAGAAGACGCCAGAGCAAAATTACGAAATACTGCTTACCATTTCACTTGACAAAGGATGTTTATAATTAAAAAATGATTCTGTATGAATGTAAAGATTCATCATTACAAGACAGTAATTCGACCACCTGGAACTTAGGAAAAAGGAAAAAATATTGCGACGAAGAGATTCGGAAACATTACTAAATAGAAACATTTAAACTGAGAAGTGACATCGAAGTACGCTATCAGGCAGGACAAAAAATACACACGCAGTTAGGGAACATAGACTAATGTTCTAGAGACACATCAAAAGAATGAGTAGCAGCATACTGACGAAACCGCTAACTGGGAACACCAAATGATTGTGGAGAAGATCCAAACAAAGGAGTCGAAACGCCGATTGTGCAAGAAGAAACCGAAGAGGAACATAATGTGGCTTAACAGCGTAGAAGATTTTACCTTCAAAATTAAACAGAATTTTGAAAAGTTGAAAGGCAAAATCACTTGCATTGGGAAGCTACACGAAGACCTAGAAAAAACTGGCTTAAATGAGCAAAATATTAAAGATAGAACGGAATAGATAAACAAAATTGAGAGCTACAAAGAGAAAATAGTTCCGAAAATTAGCGAAGGAATTTATCAGCAGAAGAGAGGAAACCATAAACTGACAGATGAAGGATTGGAGAAAGCGTAAAAGTAATTTAGTGGCTACTCTGTAACTAGAGAAGAAGAAGTGAAAAAGATTTATTTTAGAAAGTTATGATGTGCTTGTGTTTCTAAACGAGGTTTCAGTATGTACTTCTTTACGTACTACACGAATATGTAATGAAAATGGGGGTTCCTATTTAAAAAAAACGCAGTTGATATCCGTTTGACCTATGGCAGCGCCATCTAGCGGGCCAACCATAGCGCCATCTAGTTTCCCCCTTCAACCTAGTCGAGTTTCGTTCTTTGTAGTTCTTTCGTTTGATGCTTATTTCGTGAGATATTTGGCCCGGTTACTATCAATGGACCACCCTATCTACAGATTATGTCCCATAGTTTACTGTCTTCTCAGTCCCTTTCTTGGAGATTCCTGTCTGCAGCTCCTTAACATCTGTATTTCACAGACCTTTTCTCTTTTCCTATGGGATAAATTTGTTTACCTGCTTTGGCCGTCTGTTATCAAACATTGGCTTTAAATAGCTATACCCAGATATAGCACCCTCCTTGAAATAGACTGCATTACGCTACAGTTCCATCTTCTTCTGATTTTTGTACTTCGTCTTCAGTAACCCATTTCTGTCAGTATCTGTCGAACTTTTCCTTTTTATATTACTACACAAGCATATATTTTCTGTTATTGTTTTTTATTTCTTTTTCATTTTGTTTGCGCTATTATTGCTCCAAATGAAACATTCCCATCTCCTCTATATTTCTTTTGTTACGCAACCTTCTCTTTTACAATAACCTATGAAACCTTCCCTTAGGATGTCTACCTCTTGCTTAATAATAACAAATGAAATCTTCCCTTTGAAATTAATTCTCTTTCTCAATCTTCGCATACAAATTTAAATGCTGCTTATTAAAAGTGTTTTTCTGATTATTCGACGAAACATAGAATGTGTCGTCGTCGTGGCCCTCAGTCGTTACCTGCAATAACCCAAAACTGTTCCTTACCTTTTTCACTATTAAAGAGACCTTTGGAGAAAGGAGAACCACTTGCATGAATATCAAAAGCTCAGATGGAAACCCAGTTGTAAGCAAAGAAAGGAAAGCAGAAAGGTGGAAGGAGTATATAGAGGGGCTATACAGGGGCGATGTTCTTAAGGACAATATTATGGAAATGAAAGAGGATGTAGATGAAGATGAAATGGGAGATACGATATTGCGTAAAGAGTTCCACAGAGTACTGAAAGACCTAAGTCGAAACAAGGCCCCGGGAGTAGACAATATTCCATTAGAACTACTGAGAGCCTTGGGAGAGCCAGGCCTAACGAAAGTCTTCCATCTTGTGAGCAAGATGTATGAGACAGGCGAAATTCCCTCAGACTTCAAGAAGAATATAGTAATTCCAATCCCAAAGAAAGCAGGTGTTGACAGATGTGAAAATTACCGAACTATCAGTTTAATAAGTCACAGCTGCAAAATACTAACGCGAATTCTTTACAGACGAACGGAAAAACTGGTAGAAGCTGACCTCGGGGAAGATGAGTTTGGATTCCGTAGAAATGCTGGAACACGTGGGGCAATACTGACCCTACGACTTACCTTAGAAGAAAGACTAAGGAAAGGCAAACCTACGTTCCTAGCATTTGTAGACTTAGAGAAAGCTTTTGACAATGTTGACTGGAATACTCTCTTTCAAATTCTGAAGGTGGCAGGGGTGAAATACAGTGAGCGAAAGGCTATTTACAATTTGTACAGAAACGAGTTGGCAGTTATAAGAGTCGAGGGACATGAAAGGAAAGCAGTGGTTGGGAAGGAAGTGAGACAGGAGTTGTAGCCTCACCCCGATGCTATTGAATCTGTCTATTGAGCAAGCAGTAAAGGAAACAAAAGAAAAGTTCGGAGTAGGTATTAAAATCCATGGAGAAGAAATAAAAACTTTGAGGTTTGCCGATGACATTGTAAATCTGTCGGAGACAGCAAAGGACTTGGAAGAGCAGTTGAATGGAATGGACAGTGTCTTGAAAGGAGGGTATAAGATGAACATCAACAAAAGCAAAACGGGGATAATGGAATGTAGTCGAATTAAATCAGGTACTGCTGACGGAATTAGATTAGGAAATGAGACACTTAAAGTAGTAAAGGAATTTTGCTATTTGGGGAGCAAAATAACTGATGATGGTCGAAGTAGAGAGGATATAAAATGTAGACTGGCAATGGCAAGGAAAGCGTTTGTGAAGAAGAGAAATTTGTTAACATCGAGTATAGATTTAAGTGTCAGGAAGTAGTTTCAGAAAGTATTTGTGTGGAGTGTAGCCATGTATGGAAGTGAAACATGGACGATAAATAGTTTAGACCAGAAGAGAATAGAAGCTTTCGAAATGTGGTGCTACAGAAGAATGAAGATGGGTAGATCACATAACTAATGAGGAGGTATTGAATAGAATTGGGGAGAAGAGGAGTTTGTGGCATAAATTGACTAGAAGAAGTGATCGATTGGTAGGACATGCTCTGAGGCATCAAGGGATCACCAATTTAGTACTGGAGGGCAGCGTGGAGGGTAAAAATCGTAGAGGGACACCAAGAGATGAATACACTAAGCAGATTTAGAAGGATGTAGGCTGCAGTAGGTACTGGGAGATGAAAAAGCTTGCACAGGACAGAGTACCATGGAGAGCTGCATCAAATCATTTTCAGGAGTGAAGACCACAACAACAACAACTTTTAAACCTCGTGCAATCCTCTAGTATTGACTGTACACCGACAGCGTAACGCCGCTAAACAGTATCAGAGGCGCTGGCCTGCGCGCCAATGGAAAGAGCAGGTATGGCCACACCTCTAGAAAGACAGTTCAGAGCCCCTTGTGAATACTGATATAAGCAGCGCCGTATGAGGTGCCTTGCCAAGGTTCGCGCTGCTCCCCCTGTCGGAGGTCCGAGTCTGCCCTCGGACATGGATGTGTGTGTTGCCCTTAGCGTAAGTTAGGTTATTAGGTTAAGTTAGATTAAGTAGCGTGTGAGCGTAGGGACCGATGACCTAAGCAGTTTGTTCCCATAGGAACTTACCACAAATTTCCAGTTTCCGACCACACTGGCATAACCAGCCGCTCATCGCTGGTGGAGCACTGTTTACTCGCAGACTTCGAGATCATCAGCAGAGAGTAGAAGACAATGCTTCGCCTATGTTTTGCAAGTAGCCATAGAGTGTACATGTAATTGCATGTAGAAGGCACAGGAAGCACATCAAGCCAGCTTGTAACGAGAAATTATGTTTCTTTCCTTTTTAGAAACAAAGAGTTCTATTAATGTGCAAGTGTATGTCTGCACATACACATCATTTTGCATTCCCGCCACCGGCCATCGCAACTTCTCTCTTTCCTCGTTTGTGTCGGTGCTGACTCCCGCAGTAGTTGACACAACACACCACACTTGTCATATTCTTGCTACAGTTTTCTCAGCATATAACCAGAATCATCACTATCTTTGGCAGTTATCACAAGATCATCGGCGGACTGGAGAAAGTATAGATTATTATTTCCTACTGTCTTAAACTGCGAGTATCTGTCTTTTTAATGGATGAAGGCAATTGTACTCCCTGTGTTTAATATACTGTAGGAAGCAGAAGGGTGTGTTCGGTGCCTAGGCTTACGAACTACCGTTAAAAAAACTGATTTGAGAAACAGGAGTGACAGATGTTATTTTCATACTTGCACAAATAATAGTAAAATGTATTGGATGAGGGCGGACAGTTTATTTCGTTTCGTTACAGCATATGATACAGTACTATTACATACGTTGTGGCTGACGAGGCATATGATACAGTACTATTACATACGTTGTGGCTGACCATGGGAATAATAGAGCTTTATATTGTGGATGCACCAGCTCAAGAAACAAGGTGAAGTGTTGTGAGAAGAACTCCAAATTAGCAAGACGTATGACACTGTGGTACACTTACTCCTTCTACTGTTAGAAATTTATCTTTTCACAGTATATGGTATACAGCGAGGCGACTGAAGTACCAATTCTTCTCCACATGATAACACTCGTCAGACGTATGAGCTGAGAGTGACAAAGGAAACTCAGCATGATAAGTTCCGTGTATTTATTTGTCGGCGATTTCATCGTACCTTTGTTCGCGTGCAAACGGATCTTGGTCTGCTCAGATTGACACACCTGCCTTTTGTGGTAGCTATTGCGTCAACTTAAAGGCATTTATTTTTGATGGGAATATTTTAGAGTATTGGATAATATTTAGGCTCGAATGGCCACGAGTCAGCCGGCGTGAGCCGTGATACGATCTCTGACACGACCAGCTCCTCAAAGTCAGCAACAGCAGCGACTGGCTGCGGCGAAACTGTTCCGATCCACTTACCGCGTTGTATAACGACACCTCAACTGCGAAAGGAATTCGATTTGAAGACATCGGATTTTAGAAGCTGCTACGGCATCTTGCAAATCTTTAAATGCGTTTACTACGCCCCTAATAGTGTCTTCTCGTTCTTCTTGTTTCATTTACAGTATGTGTCAACAGGTAGGGTCAGTCTTTGAGGAGATGATAGAGAACCGTGTTTATA
Source organism: Schistocerca gregaria (assembly GCF_023897955.1). Classification (NCBI taxonomy): domain Eukaryota; kingdom Metazoa; phylum Arthropoda; class Insecta; order Orthoptera; family Acrididae; genus Schistocerca; species Schistocerca gregaria. The sequence goes on along the minus strand of NC_064921.1, from coordinate 104,449,452 downwards.
ACAAAAATTGTTAATACCAGTTCTCCGTATTCGTCCGCGTATACCAAGGGTTCCCAAACGGTGATACGGGTACCACTGCCGGCCGTTGTGACCGAGCGGTTCTAGGGGCTTCAGTCTGGAACCGCGTGACTGCTACGGTCGCAGGTTCGAATCCTGCCTCGGGCATGGATGTGTGTGAGGTCCTTAGGTTAGTTAGGATTAAGTAGTTCTAAGTTCTAGGGTACTGATGACCTCAGATGTTAAGTCCCATAGCGCTCGGAGCCACTTGAACCAGCGTACCACTAGTGGTTCGCGAGGGTATTTCTGGCGGCACTCGTGCAAGTAAACAAATCATGTACTGCTATAAGTAAAAAAATTCTTACGTTACTTTATTTTTAAAGTGACTTGATGATTGAAGAAAGTAGCGTCTGTATAATGTTAAAGAAAAATGGATTTACCACAAATTTTTTTTCTGGACGGCACGTGGGACACCCTTGCCACCCCTCGCTTCATTAGTCGTCGCTGCATTGGCCGGGAATGATCCATCCCCCGGCCGGGGTGGCCGAGTGCTTATAGGCGCTACGCTCTGGAACCGCGCGATCGCTACGGTCGCAGGTTCGAATCCTGCCTCGGGCATGGATGTGTGTGATGTCCTTAGGTTAGTTAGGTTTAAGTGGTTCTAAGTTCTAGGGTACTGATGACCTCAGAAGTTAAGTCGCATAGTGCTCAGAGCCATTTGCACCATTTGAATGATCCATCTTGTTTTGACGTTGGCGACCTTTCGATGCGGTCTTGTCGTTGGTTATTTGAAATCTTTTGTGGCCCTTTGGAATTGGCGCCAACTTATGCGATGTACCAAAGTGTGGCACTGCTGTCATCATCATACAGTAAATCATTTTTTGTTGTTATTGTCATTCTTCTTATCGCGATACCAATATCGTGATAAGAAGAATGATTATTGTCATTTATTTATTTATTTACACGTCAAGTTCTGTAAGACCAAATTGAGAAGCAAATCTCCAAGATCATGGAACTTGTCAGTACATGAAATTACAACATAAAAATAGTAACAGATAAAAATAAAATGTGTACGAACACAAGAAAAGGTCAAGCTATAAGTTGAACTAAACGCAGTCAACAGTACATCAAGAATCAGCTTAATTTTTCAAGGAACTCCTCGACAGAATAGAAGGATTGACCCATGAGAAAACCTTTCAGTTTCGATCTGAAAGCTCGTAGATTACTGCTAAGATTTTTGAATTCTTGTGGTTGTTGTTGTTGTTGTGGTCTTCAGTCCTGAGACTGCTTTGATGCACCTCTCCATGCTACTCAATCCTGTGCAAGCTTCTTCATCTCCCATCACCTACTGCAGCCTACATCCTTCTGGTGGCATTTTATTGAAAGTGGATGCAGTAGTATACTGAACTCTTTTCTGCACAAGAGTTAAGGAAGTCCGATCCAAATACAGGTTTGATTTCTGCCGAGTATTAACTGAGTGAAAGTTGCTTATCTTTGGGAATAAGCTGATATTGTTAACAAGAAATGACAGTAAAGAATATACATATATTGAGAGACCAATGCCAAAATACCCAGACTAGTGAACAGGAGTCGACAAGAGGTTCGCGAACTTACACCACTTATTGCCCGAACCGCTCGTTTCTGAGCCAATAAATATCCTTTTAGAATGGGAAGAGTTACCCCAAAATATAATACCATAAGACATAAGCGAAGAAAAATAAGCAAGTAGACTAATTTTCGTGTCGAACGATCACTTACTTCAGATACCGTTTGAACAGTAAAAATGGCAGCATTAAGTCTTTGAACAAGGTCCTTTCCACAACAGTTTACTATCTACCTGAACACCTAGAAATTTGAACTGTTCAGTTTCACTAATCATTTACATCCAAAAATGTACTCCACTAGCCATCAAGCAGTGTGTGGCGGAAGGCACAATTCGCGCCAGAGTCATATTTTCCCCTCTCTGATCCACTCGCGGATCGTGCAAGGGAAAAACGACTGTCTGAACGCCTCAGTAAGAGCTCTAATTTCTCATATAATTGAATGGTGATCATTGCGCGATATGAAAGTTGGTTGTAATAATATATACTCTACATCCTCGGGGAAGATCGGATTTTGAAATTTAGCGCGTAGTCTATCGGCAAGTGTGTCCCACATCAAACTTTCTATGAGATTTGTAACGCTCTCGCGATGACTAATGTACCAGTCATGAATCTTGCCACTCTTCTTTGGAACTTCTCAATCCCTTGAATCAGACCCAACTGGTAAGGGTCCCACACAGACGAACAATACTCTAAGATTTCAACTACTAAAGCATTGTAAGCAATTTCCTTTGTTGAAGGACTGCATCGCTTCAGCATTCTATCAATAAACCGCAGTCTAGAGTTCGCCTTACCCGTTACTTGTGTAATTTGATCGTTCCATTTGAGATCATGTCGAATAGTCACAACCAGATACGTGACTGATGTTACCGCTTCCAAGGATTGGGTATTTATTTTGTACTCTTACATTAATGGGGATTTACGCTTTGTTACACGCAATAAGCTACACTTCCTAATATTGAGAGATATTTTCCGCAAATCCTCATTGATTTGTTCACAACTTTCGTGTGATACTACTTTGCTGCAGAGTACAGCATCATGCCGCTGTCAATAGCATCAACCAGATCGTTTATGTAAATCGTAAAAAGCAGTTGCCGTGGGACCCACCTGATGTTACCCTTGTTTCTGTTGAAGCTACCCGAATGAGGACGACATACTGCTCTCTGTCTGTCAGAAAACTTTCTATCCAACCGCATATGTCATCGGATAGACAGTAAGCGCGCACTTTTTGGAGCAAGCGACAGTGCGGAACTGAGTCGAACGCCTTTCGAAAGTCGAGGAATATGGCATCAACCTGGGAGTCGGTATCTAGAGCCTGTTGTATATCATGCACAAACAGCGCCAGCTGTGACTCGCATGACCGCTGTTTCCTAAAACCGCACTGGTTTCTGCAGATGAGCTTCTCAGAGTCTAAAAAGGTCATTGTGTCTAAAAACAAAATATGTTCCATGATTCTACAACAAATCAATGTCAGTGAAATTGGCCTGTAATTATGTGCATCCGATTTTCTCCCCTTTTTATAGATTGCTCTGACCTGGGCCTTCTTCCAGTCCCGTGGAACTTTCCGCTGTTCCAATGATCTCTGATAGATGATGGATAAGAATGGTGCTATATTTGTAGCAAAGTCAACATAAAATCCTACGGGGATACCGTCTGGGCCAGATCCCTTCCTGGCGTATAAGGATCTTAACTGTTTTACAATCCCAGATACACTAAACTCCATGTCAGCCGCCCCTGTGATTGATAGTTGAAATGGGGAATGGACCTGCAGTCGTCTACAGTAAGCGAGGTTTTGAAAGCTAGGTGTAGAATTTCGGCCTTCTGTTTATCATCATCCATTATATTACCCGTATTGTCAGCAAGAGAAGGTATTCAATTATTTGTAGCGTTCATAGCTTTACGTACGACCAAACGTTTTGCTTTCAAATTCCTTAAAAGAATCTCTCATTGACCTTTTGACAGTTGCTTTCATATCGCATAATTTCTGTTTGTCAGCGGGGCAGTGACTAGTTTAAACCGACTATGCAAAATTCTCTGCTTTCTCAGCAACTTCCTAATATCATTGTTGAGCCAAGGTGGATCCTTTTCCTCCCCTATATATTTGCTAGGCCCATTCCGTGTAATTAAAACGTCGGGTTTTGTTGAATTGTGTGGTAGAAACTGTAAAAACTGAGTCTTGCTGTGATTTAGCGATATGTCGTGAACTGCACAATTTGAAACAGAGCCAATGTTGCACACAACATCCTTTATTACCAAGCTAGTGTCATCAGCAAACAGAAATATTTTAGAGTTACCTTTAATTCTAGACGGCACATCATTTATATACTGTGGAACCGGAATGTGCGTTTCACGGCGAGCTAGTCCTTGACTAATGTAACTGTGATGTGAAGTTTAACTTGTGTGGTTGACCTATATGTGATTGTGTTTAAAGTTAACTGTGAGCCGGCCGCTGTGGCCGAGCGGTTCTAGGTGCTTCAGTCTGGAACCGCGCTGCTGCTACGGTCGCAGGTTCGAATCCTGCCTCGGGCATGCATATGTGTGATGTCCTTAGGTTAGTTACGTCTAAGTAATCCTAAGTCTAGGGGAGGGATGATCTCAGATGTTAAGTCTCATAGTGCCTAGAGCCATTTTTGTTAACTGTAAAGCGATTTTTAATCCAGGAAGCTCCTTCTACTTCCAAGGCTGAGGTTAAAAAATCCAATTAAACACATAACCGCAAGTATGATGAGAGTTTTTTTAGTTCTCAAGTACTGAACAATAACTTTTTCGCATTCCCTGCTCTTATTTCATTTTTGGAAGATAGTGAACGAGCTCCCATGGAAGATTTAGTTCGAGGTATCATTACACATTTAGAGGCCCTCCAAAAAAGTTTTGAAAAGTTCTTTCCTGAAGTGAACACAAAATATGACTACATAAGAAATTTATTTTCATGAATGATACCGGGAGAAGTAACCGTGAAAGAAACTTTCATTGACATGACTATCGACAGTTCGATGGAAGATGCTTTCACAAAGAAAATTTTGCTTTCATTTCGGATGGGAGCAAATACAGAATACCTTTCTCTTTTCAAACAAGCAGTCCGATTTTTGTGCCGTTTTTTACGACTTACATGGGTTAAAGCAGGATTTTCTAATTTGCTGTACGTTAAAAATCAGTAGAGAAACAGACTTAGTGTTGAAGAAGACTTGAGAGTGAAGTTCAGCTCTATGGAACTCTGATTTAAGATAAAAAGCAAAATGCTTCCAACTGAAACTCGTAGATGTTCTTTCATCAGAATCTAAATTCGAAAACCGAATAATTACTGATTTTTAAATATGATCTACCTTAAAAGTTTGATTTGATTCAGAATTTCTTTCATTTTTGGACTGTTAATTTACCTTATTCCGCGTGCAGTTTACTACTCTCCTGCACAACTGGTTTTTATTATTTGTAATTCAATAGTAACGCAGCAACAGGGATGAATGTGCGGTTGCGTTATCCTGATGTAAGTCATGAATTGTCTCGCCACGTTTCAGGATTTCATGACATGGCGCACACAATTTTGTTGAAGTTCCTGACTTTAACGTCCATCCGGCCATTTTTAAATCTTGTGAACCATTCATAACGCCGAGTACGGCTTAAGCACCCTTCACCGTAGGTTTCCTGCATCATTTGGTGTGTCTCTATGAAGGTTTCGCGCAAAATTTAATGCAGACACGTTGCTCCTCTAACTCTGCTATCTCGACATTCGCAAATTGTGCGACACAACGTTATACCCAATGTAGCACTGAACAAAAACTAACAGACATACAATAATGAAACTTCCGGCAGTTACACATTACGCACAGGCGTGTGCATGCATGTCAGCCGCATTTCGCCAGTGGTGACTGGCACGGAATTACGAACATGCCGGAATTTTTTGAACAGACCTCGTAATCAATGAATGCAACTGAAGAGCGGCACAGAGATTTTCGCTAACTTGTCCGTGCAGCAACGGCAACCATATCATAGTACTCTTGCATCTATACAGAACTCTCTCTTTTGTGTTGTAGGATTTGCTGAATGCATATTACAGTTTTTTTTTCACTGTTGTGAACGTGTTTTCTCAGAAATTAAGACAACTGGGCTAATAAAGCAAGTACATCGCAATTACATTATTACTCTGTAGCGAAGCACCGAATACATCGGACACCAAGAAAATATCATTAGAGACACTCCGAAATTTCACGATGCAGTTTAGAGTCAACTCTAGCTATATCTTTGAGAAAGTCATTGCACATTTACTTATCAAAAACGCTTTCTTTCGTCAAACGTTATGTTGCTGCACGAAAAATAATGTGCAGTTGTGGAAATCGAAATATAAACAGCGCCAAAGACATAACGCAGAAACATTATTTCGCGTGTGAGTATCTACATCAGACTGGTAGCTCGAATATGCAATTAATAGGAAGTGAATCGATTACGTATGGGAGCTTTATGGCGTATTTTGACTGAAAGAAGGGATAGATTGATAAAATATTAAGTTATAAAAATGACGGAGGGAGGTCAAGATTTTGATATAGTAAGAAGTTTCAAAAGGATTTATTTGGCCTACAACTTTGCTTCTTCCGTTTTGCAATAGATGGCAGTAGCGGCAAGGGGTGGTGCATGTAAGTGACATATAATAACCTTTGGCATTTGTAACGTTGGGAATTTGTAAACATAACGCCATCAAAATATTAGTCGATTTGTGATTGCATGATGAAGTTACTCTTTGTTGTAACTGACAACTCGAACGTTTTTACAACACAACTTTTATTTACATGAGTCTACATGGAAATGACTGAATAACAACAAAAAGTCACAATCACAAAGCCAGTAAGAATTTCCTGCTAGAGGCAACAAAAGATAACTTCTAAGTTTCCTACAAGAACCCGTTGTAACACGCATACACTTAATTCCAAGTCCTATTCCGATGGTGAAGACATAGTCTTCGTGGAGACATCTTTGAGGTCGGTATTCGACGTCAACTGATGTCCGGTGGAAGCAAAGTTGTAGACCGAATACACTCGAGGACTTATGCCGAACGATGTACAAGCAGACGATACTACGGTTTTTAAGAAACCACAAAGTATCCCATTTTCTCAGTTGTGCATCGGACCATATTCCATCGTAGAAGCTGTAGCATCCAGCACACATCTGTTTGTACAAGTCAAGAAATAAGGTGCAATCTGAAAATATATTACGGTGAAAGTATGATCTTGATATTCCTCATAACATAAAAAATCCTCTTGCATTGTTTAGTGTATTGTTTGTCATTGCCTCAGATCATAGGCGTCATGTGAGATGCAGCGCTAAATCCACAGAATGAACACTCAAATCAGAGTAGACGCAATTCCGTTAAAGCATGCGACTGAGAAGCGTATGATATCTGCTGATATACCGTTATCTCCGGACGTTACCAGGCTAATGGCTTGTCCAACTGCACGTAGTGCAATCTCATGAACAAGTTCCTCGCGACTTTACATCTACGCTTTTACAGAATTAATTGTGAGCTTTTGCAACAGACATAAAGGAGACTGCAGATACCTTACAGTTTCTAGGAGAACCAATTACTATTGCTTACTTTATGGCATCCTGAAAATGTTTCCCTATCCGTCTTTCCCCTCTTAGCATCGGTGTAATCTACTCATTTAAGAAACGTGAATAATGGGGAATGACATTCATTAATTTAGGACATCATTTTTCCAAAGGACTATGTTCGCTTACAGTGAAGGAATTTTTAGGACTCACATCAGGCAGCATTGGTGTAGTGATAATTTGGTCAAGTTTGAGCCAGCACATTGTGCAGATTAAATAATGAAGTTTGGTCACGATTATTTGAAGAACTTATTTTAATAGTGATACAAGTCCATTTCTGTTCATTCTGAGATACATGGTCCTAAAGTTAAATGAGCGCTGGAAATTTGCAGTTGAGATACCAGAAATATTCAAGCATTTAGCTTCTTGCTAGAGATGAACCTTTCTTTGTGTTTGTTTGAACTATTAATTTCAGAAGCATTATGGACAGAAAAGTGGAGGTAATGGACTTGCACCACTATTGAAATAAGCCCTTCATTTACAACTTGCTGAGTACCCGGCGCTGCCTACTGTATTCCAAGGTAGTCCATTTCCTCCTTGCCTCTCTGTCCTCCTTCCCCCCCCCCCCCTCCCCCTCTATGTCCATCTCCTCCCGCCCCGATATGTGCTCCTGACCCCTGCCAATCTGTCCCCCCAACTCTCTCTGTCCATCACCATGGCCCCCCTCTAAGTTCCTCTCCTCTCCCTCACTTTGTGTTCATCTCCTCAACATTTGCTAAATCAATCTCCTCCTCTTCCTCCTCCTTCTCTCTCTATACCCATCTCCTCCACCCCTTTTTCTGTCAATCTCCTCCTCCCTCTCTCCCTGTCGATCGTCGATCTCCTTCCCCCCCACCAATTCAGTCTGTCTTTTCCTCCCCGTCTATCTGTCCATCTGTTTCTCCGACTTCTCTCTGTCCATCTCAGCACATGATTCTTACCCCCCATCAGATTTCTTTCCAGGTAGTAAGTAATGTGTGCAACGTGTTTGGTTGAAATAGACCCATTGGTTTAGGAAGAGTTTTTTACCTGAACTTAGTAAGGTGCCCCGCTACTCTCTCACTTTAACAACATCGTCAGTCAGATTTTATGAGTAGGTCATGATCTTGGTGTTCTCCAGAACTACATTTGCTACGCGTGGTTAATGACTTTTCTGTATGAAAATTGTGGGCAGAATGTTCTTGTAACTGCATGTGTAAGCTGTAGAGAGCTCTTATCCAGGGGACCTTAGCAGAAGTGACTAGCAACAAGAAGCAAGATGATTGGGGGGGGGGGGGGGCATAAATGCCGAGCGCAGTGACCTGGCCGTGCAAGTGGTTCTGGGAAACAGTGTTCAGTGATTCTTACCTGCAGGGGGACCTCTGGCCGATGCTCTCTACTGTTCCACTTAGAGTCCTACAGGAGGGCGCCAGTCGACAAAACATTTTATCTGGGCCAGACGCCAATTCATCGCGGAAGATAGCCCGATGGTTGAAAGTGAGTCGACGAAGCCGTTTAAGAAAGACTGCTGTAAACTGAGTTTTGTGGGGACGTCATAAAACTCCACACTTTCTCATGCTAGTAACTGGGACGATACGGACAGAGAGGCTGGCATACGTGTCTGGTAGACGTACAGCTGTAATTCCTCTCCCCCTTGACGTTAGAAAGTCGCCAGGTTCTTTCAGTGAGTGGCAGAAACATATATTTTATGGGCACGAATGTACTGCAAGCTTAACAGTCTTCTTTCAGGAATTGGAAGTGGTTGGTCCAAAAAGATTAGATCACTCCATAAGTGAGGGATGGTTGTGCCATCTAGGTTTCTTGCCAAAATATGTTGGTGCTTACCTTGAGAACGACGCTTCCCTAGTCTAAAAGTCTTCTTTTTCTCATACAAGAGACATTTGGAGGCGCTGATAGGCTCCTCTCAGTGCAGGCAAGGTAGAGGCCTGCTCCCCATAGTGGAAACTGTAATGCTGTGTCTGGATTGGCTCCAGAATAGTAAAGAAGGGAGGCTCAATAACTAGAGGATATCCCCTGAACTACGTGTCGTACAACGATATAATTTTGTATGTACATTCAGCAGCGTATGTGGATACTCTCTGCGAAATTTGTTGGGAATAGTATTCCTAACAATGAAGAATAAACTTGAATGTATTGCTTGATACTTTTACTGAATGAACATCGAAAATGTAGCAAGTGATAAATTTTTTCCTTCATTATTTTGTGGGGATTGTTAGCGAAAAAAAGTTTTATAGGGGGTTCAAATTATGTATAAAGTTCGTTGCCAGTCATTAAGTTCTCTTCTTCACAAGTACTGGACGAATAAAAACAGTGCTATATTTCTTTTTCACCCTCACTCCCTCCACTTTGATAGATAGACGATTCTTAACCCCACAGCGATTCTTTCCAAAAAAAAAAAAAAAAAAAAATGCTCATATGGCTCTGAGCACTGTGGGACTTAACTTCTGAAGTCATCAGTCCCCAAGAACTTAGAACTACTTAAATCTAACTAACCTAAGAACATCACACACATCCATGCCCGAGGCAGGATTCGAACCTGCGACCGTAGCGGTCGCGCGGCTCCAGACTGTAGCGCCTAGAACCGCTCGGCCACCCCGGACGGCCTGTTTCCAAACAGTAAGCGGTATATGAGTGCATATAGATGCAAAAAAATTAGTTGCTTGATAATCGTTGAAATTCATGGTGAAAACCCTCAGCTGTCCTTTATTTTTCACAGTGCAACTAGTTTCGGTCATAGACCAATTTCAAATCTTGTAGACGTAAATGACAGGAACGTCGTATACATCATGGTATAACATTCCTCCCATTTACGTCGGCTTAGCTTGAAAGTGGCCTATGAGCATGTAAGGTGTCAGGCAAATCCAACACCTTACATGAAAACCCTGACATGATAAGCAAATCCAGTAGTATGTCACATAGCTCCGAATAAATCGTGACGTTAAATTAACCAAAGTAATACGAGTAACGAGTGGGCAAATGGAATACCACAGACTAACACAAGAATGCCTAAATGCATGTCGTACCTTTCCACCGTGAGGCAGACGCAGTTCCGAGGGGAGAAACGAGGACAGAAGCCGAGAGCAGAACCGTGTTAAGCTAGAAGGCCCTACGATAAGGGAGGGGCTGGACACCCACGCCGCCAGGCTACCTGTACGACTACACAACCCGCACGTTTTAGCGTGAGGCTTTTTCGCGTCTCAGGTACGTCAAGGACAACCCCCAGCCCATGTTAAAAGCTAGAGCCCTCCAGAAAAGCAGTATAGATCTTTTGATAACACAAAAAGGGCCACTACCACCCGTTAGTTTTAGCGTGAGACTTTTTCGCGTGTCTGTTACATTAGGACAATCCTCCAACCCATGTTAAATATAGAGCCCTCCAGAAGAACAGTATAGATCTCACGATAACGCTAAAAGGACCACACCAGCTGCAGGTTTTAGCGTCAGGCTTTTTAGCGTCTCTGTTACGTTCCAAACTTTAAAAAACATTGCCCCACCACGAAAAGTATAACTTTTCTCATTGGATAGACAGAATTTTAGTAGGCGGAGCTTAAGGTTAACATTGAGACCCTGATTGGTCAGATGAAAACACAGCCTGATAGTTTTTTTAAAACCAACTTCGGTAAATTGTAGTAAGGAGAAGTTAGTGGAGAGTTGGTTCCGAGACGGCGAGCTGGACGGCTGGTGCGCCGGCCGCTGTCGCCCTGACGCTGCTTAAACACCGACAAGGTAATGAACGCACGCGATGCCGCATTTTTGAGCGCATAAGGCTTCACTCACAACTGCAGAAGACTCATCTGTTACACCCCTTTTTTGGGTAATACTAGTGTCAATCGTTAATTAAAGCTCATGGTGTTCACATTTGCCACTTGAAGAAAAGATCTGAAACGCGATGATTTTTCTTTTATATAGTTATTGAGAAGCCACATGAGCCACTGTAATTTACGACAAGTTAGATAAGTTATTAAAGATAATTGAGCGTCACTGTAGACCATTTTGATAGTTTTCTCTTTTGTGAAACTTAAATCAAACCTAGATTATAGATGTGATATGGCATAGGTCATCCTTCGATCGATTGTAGAACTTGGAAACCCATTCAGGGAATATTCGTTCACATTTTTGTTGAACGCAGTTGGTTTTTACCATCCTGTATTAAAACATTTCCTTTTATCAATAGTGCAATTTTTAAACGATGTTTTGTGAGTAGAATTAAATTTCCAATGGTAAACTTAACTGCTTTTTCGACGTTATTTTACCAGCTAACTAAAAATAGGAAAGCCTAGAACCCTTTCCACTAAATTTAGTTAGTATTAAGATTCTTTTACAGGGAGTGCAGTGGAGCTGACGCTGAGATCATTTAGTATTTGGTTATATCATCGCTAGTCTCACTGAACTCTTCTGAATTCTACATGTCATGTTTGGTCTGGCGTCTCCTTACCAGCAACAGGTCCCAGGTTCAAACTAGTTAATTCCCTAAAAAACACGCTCAGAGCGTCATTGCGCGAAAGTGGTAGGGAGACACGATATAGTACAAACAGACACCACCATGAATGTTTAGAAGCAAAACTAGTTTCTCTGTGCAAAATAAAAGACAACTGATGGTTTTCGTTACGAATTTCAAACGCAATTATATACATACCGAGTTTTGTTGCAATCGATCCTTTGGTTTGTGAGGAGATACGGAAGATACACAGACACATACAGGAGACGTAAAGCCATTTATATAAAATTGGTGAATAATACAGTTGCATCTAAGAATGGCATCAACGAAGTTATATTATCTGGAGGAATTGCATGCGCCAGCTGCAGGAATGTAAATAGAGTATGTTACACTTTAAAATTGCGACACTATGAAGGCGGCATGCACAAAGCGCAATAGTATTAGCGACAACGCATTAGATGGAAGTAGTATTTCTGATTTAGTGTCTAGAAACTCTATTCAGCCAACACTGAGTTCAGGTTTTCGAAATATCTCAGTATATGTTTAAGACACAGGGAATGAAATGTGTACGCTTGTCTAAAGTAATTTTGTACGTTACTAATTTGAAAGATTAATTCCGCCATACATTTTTCTACTTTTTAATATTGGAACCACCCACTGTCTACGATTTTTCAAATAGTGGTACACCGCAGTAAACACTGCACTTGCAATTTTGGCTCGCTCCCTCTTCGACAGCACGCACGTGCCAATTGGAACCAGCTCTACGCCTGCAAACAACGCGCCCACTGTGTGCGATTCTGCGCTACGTAATGCAGATCGCTTTGTTATTTGTGGCAAAAACTTTATCATTTCATTCAAACCTTTTGTGTTCAAGTTTTGAGAATCAGTCACTGGAAACCAACAACGTCTGAAGCCTTACTGAGCAGTTTACATTTGTTGGCCATTAAATTTACAGCAGTTGTAAGTGGCATCCAACAAACATAAAATTGACAGAGGTGTACAACAAGCTTCGACATACAATGACTGCCACTTCAGCGTATAACACACCCGCACACACTAGATGACCAACTAATTATCAAAAATAATCACAATGTGAATTTTAACGAGGTTCTAGCCGCTTCAGTCTGAAACCGCGCGACCGCTACGTCGCAGGTTCGAATCCTGCCTAGAGCATGGATATGTGTGATGTCCTTAGGTTAGTTAGGTTGAAGTAGTTCTTAGTCTAGCGGATTGATGACCTCAGATGTTAAGTCTCATAGTGCTCAGAGCCATTTGAACCATTTGAACACAAAACAAAACAAAATTAAAAATCTCAGGGCCGATTTGACTGTGCGTGGACACACCTCAGTTGCGGAGGGGAGGGAAGGGGGAATGAATCATCTCAACATTATCGGCGATTGTCGTCACGCATTACAGTTGGCGTGTGTGGCAGGCGCGGTGGCACGGCGCGTCGCCTCCGAGCTGTGCGGCGCGAGTCGGCTGCCCTCATCAGCAATCTCTGTGTTTTCTGCCCGTTGTGGGTTGCGTGGCGGAAACTGCGATATCACGGTGTCGGAAGGCGGATGTTAGTCTTGGATGGAAGAGCAGACCCCATGTCTTGCTTCCGCGCTGTCTAACCGGCTCCCAAATGATTCAAATGGGTCTGAGCACTTTAGGGACTTAACTTCTGAGATCATCAGTCCCCTAGAACTTAGAACTGCTTAAACCTAACTAACCTAAGGACAGCACACACATCCATGCCCGAGGCAGGATTCGAACCTGCGACCGTAGTGGTCGCGTGGCTCCAGACTGTAGCTCCTAGAACCGCTCGGCCACCCAGGCAGGCTCACCGACTCCCCTCTTCACTCCCCTTCCGTCTCTCAGTTCAACGGTTTCTAGAAATTTTCTCCTCCCGCAGCGTTGTCACTGGTGAACTCAATTTTCAATGCGGCCTCTCCATACAGGGCGGGAATTTCCTGTCTTGCGTGGGCTAGTGTGTCACTCGGAAATTGGTGTCTTTCTCACGATTTCGCCTGCGTCGCTGGCACATACTTCCTATGTTTTCCTGCCCTCCGAAGCTGTTGTGAGAGCAGCCACACCACTTCTACACTTCTTTGTAGCCGCTATTTCTTTGTGAGGCCTGGAGAGACTCACATTTGGGATCTGTTCAGAGCCTGCTGGCGTCCGTCATTTATAAGGAACGTTGTTACTATCCACAAAAAATATTTTTAAGAAGGCTGACTTCTATCACACTTTTCCCTGTCCGAACTCTTCTCGCTTTGTGTACGCTCCTCCCAGTGCCTGTGGGGTGCTCGAACTGTCTCTACGTTCTTGCTTTCTGAGGCAGTTAAAACGACTGCTGCCAGACCAGAAGAATTCACTTGCTTTCGTGCATACTTTCTTGATTTTCCACCTAACGGCTGCTGCTGTCCATCAGATTTGGGCACGCTTCTCATTCGCCGCCAGGTCCCTTCGCAATTCTTGAGCGAGGCGAGGATGTCCGCCGGGCTACCCGCTGTGTGGTTGCACAATGGCTCCAGTGTTCTCTTCTCTGGCGCTCGCCGCACGGGATCTGGCTCTCTCCTCCTCAGTCGTTGGTGCTGCGACTTGGCGAAAGTGGTAAAGGGAGGAGGTACTGCAATATCATGATTATTACCTTCTTAGGGTCAAACTATTTTCTATGCAAATCACACTGAAACGTTTGCATAATTTATGAACTGTGTACTGAGCAAACCGGGATGAAAGTAATTAAAAAAGGGAGTTTCTAAGCACAAACTGAAGATAGCGAATGTTCAGCCAAAAGTGGTATCGCATGAGTCATATACTAAGCATCCAGTATTCGACGACTTAATTTATAAGACTGAGACAGCCTTGGGTGGAGCGGCGAGCCGAAATCCGTGCTGGCTTGGAGCCTGTCGGAGGTGGTGCAGGGAGTGGCAGAAAGTCTGCAGATGTCGATGGGGCGACAGTGACAGGGGAGGGAGAGTTGGGGGTAGTTACAGCCGAAAATTGCGCAGGAGTGGGGTGGACAGGGAGAGAAGGAAGGACGGGAAGGGGGTGGAGGATGAGCTCCATGTGATGGTGGTTGGAGAAGCGGAGGGAGAGGTGAAAATGATAGTGGTGGTGGGGTGGGACATGGCGGCGACGTACAAACCAGGTAGGCATAACGCCATCAACATTGTATATGAAAGGAAAGATTATGCAGCGGTTTATTTAGAAATCGTACTTGAATGTTGTTTCTTCGGGAGAAGATCGTGTTATGTCTTGTCTGGCGCCTAAAAACGTCTACCAGCTTCCATCGGAATTCCACAGCGGCTGGTTTGTGGCGGGGCGGAACTACAGTTTATTGTTTCGCAATACTGCCGCTCGCATTGGCCAGGATCGTACGACAGCCATGTTGTTGTTGTTGTTGTGGACTTCAGTCCTGAGACTGGTTTGATGCAGCTCTCCATGCTACTCTATCCTGTGCAAGATTCTTCATCTCCCAGTACTTGCCGCAACCTACATCCTTCTGAATCTGCTTAGTGTATTCATCTCGTGGTCTCCCTCTACGATTTTTACCCTCCACGCTGCCCTCCAATGCTAAATTTGTGATCCCTTGATGCCTCAAAACATGCCCTACCAACCGGTCCCTTCTTTTTGTCAAGTTGTGCCACAAACTCCTCTTCTCCCCAATTCTATTCAATACCTCCTCATTAGTTATGTGATCTACCCATCTAATCTTCAGTATTCTTCTGTAGCACCACATTTCGAAAGCTTCTATTCTCTTCTTTTCCAAACTAGTTATTGTCCATGTTTCACTTCCATACATGGCTACACTCCATACAAATACTTACAGAAACGACTTCCTGACCATTAAATCTATACTCGATGTTAACAAATTTCTCTTCTTCACAAACGCTTTCCTTGCCATTGCCAGTCTACATTTTATATCCTCTCTACTTCGACCATCATCAGTTATTTTACTCCCTAAATAGCAAAACTCCTTTACTACTTTAAGTGTCTCATTTCCTAATCTAATTCGCTCAGCACCACCCGATTTAATTTAACTACATTCCATTATCCTCGTTTTGCTTTTGTTAATGTTCATCTTATATCCTCCTTTCAAGACACTGTCCATTCCGTTCAACTGCTCTTCCAAGTCCTTTGCCGTCTCTGACAGAATTACAATGTCATCGGCGAACCTCAAAGTTTTTACTTCGTCTCCATGAATTTTAATACCTAATCCAAATTTTTCTTTTGTTTCCTTTACTGCTGGCTCAATATACAGATTGAATAACATCGGGGAGAGGCTACAACCCTGTCTCACTCCTTTCCCAACCACTGCTTCCCTTTCATGTCCCTCGACTCTTATAACTGTCATCTGGTTTCTGTACAATTGTAAATAGCCTTACGCTCCCTGTATTTTACCCCTGCCACCTTTAGAATTTGAAAGAGAGTATTCCAGTCAACATTGTCAAAAGCTTTCTCTAAGTCTACAAATGCTAGAAACGTAGGTTTGCCTTTTCTTAATCTTTCTTCTAAGATAAGTCGTAAGGTTAGTATTGAATCACGTGTTCCAACATTTCAGCGGAATCCAAACTGATCTTCCGCAAGGTCCGCTTCTACCAGTTTTTCCATTCGTCTGTAAAGAATTCGTGTTAGTATTTTACAGCTGTGACTTATTAAACTGATAGTTCGGTAATTTTCACATCTGTCAACACCTGCTTTCTTTGGGATTGGAATTACTATATTCTTCTTGAAGTCTGAGGGTATTTCACCTGTCTCATAAATCTTGCTCTCCAGATGGTAGAGTTTTGTCATGACTGGCTCTCCCAAGGCCGTCAGTAGTTCTAATGGAATGTTGTCTACTCCCGGGGCCTTGTTTCGACTCAGGTCTTTCAGTGCTCTGTCAAACTCTTCCCGCAGTATTGTATCTCCCATTTCATCTTCATCTGCATCCTCTTCCATTTCCAGTACATCGCCCTTGTATAAACCTTCTATATACTCCTTCCACCTTTCCGCCTTCCCTTCTTTGCTTAGAACTGGGTTTCCATCTGAGCTCTTGATATTCATATAAGTGGCTCTCTTTTCTCCAAAGGTCTCTTTAATTTTCCTGTAGGCAGTATCTATCTTACCCCTAGTGAGATAAGCCTCTACATCCTTACATTTGTCCTCTAGCCATCCCTGCTTAGCCATTTTGCACTTCCTGTCGATCTCATTTTTGAGACGTTTATATTCCTTTTTGTCTGCTTCATTTACTGCATTTTTATATTTTCTCCTTTCATCAATTAAATCAATATTTCTCCTGTTACCCACGGATTTCTATTAGCCCTCGTCTTTTTACCTACTTTATCTTCTGCTGCCTTCACTACTTCGTCCCTCAGAGCTACCCATTCTTCTTCTACTGTATTTCTTTCCTCCATTCCTGTCAATTGTTCCCTTATGCTCTCCCTGAAACTCTCTACAACCTCTGGTTCTTTCAGTTTATCCAGGTCCCATCTCCTTAAATTAGCACCTTTTTGTAGTTTCTTCAGTTTTAATCTACAGTTCATAACCAATAGATTGTGGTCAGAGTCCACATCTGCCCCTGGAAATGTCTTACAATTTAAAACCTGCTACCTAAATCTCTGTCTTACCATTATATAATCTATCTGATACCTTTTAGTATCTCCAGGATTCTTCCATGTATACAACCATCTTTTATGATTCTTGAACCAAGTATTAGCTATGATTAAGTTATGCTCTGTGCAAAATTCTACCAGACGGCTTCCTCTTCATTTCTTCCCCCCAATCCATATTCACCTACTATGTTTCCTTCTCTCCCTTATCATACTCTTGAAATCCAGTCACCCATGACTATTAAATTTTCGTCTCCCTTCACTATCTGAATAATTTCTTTTATCTCATCATACATTTCATCAATTTCTTCATCATCTGCAGAGCTAGTTGGCATATAAACTTGTACTACTGTAGCAGGCATGGGCTTTGTGTCTATCTTGGCCACAATAATGCGTTCACTATGCTGTTTGTAGTAGCTTACCCACATTCCTATTTTCCTATTCATTATTAAACATACTCCTGCATTACCCCTATTTAATTTTGTGTTTATAATCCTGTACTCACCTGACCAGAAGTCTTGTTCCTCCAGCCACCGAACTTCACTAATTCCCACTATATCTAACTTTAGCCTATCCATTTCCCTTTTTAATTTTCTAACCCTACTTGCCCGATTAAGGGATCTGACATTCCATGCTCCGATCCATAGAACGCCAGTTTTCTTTCTCCTGATAACGACGTCCTCTTGGGTAGTCCCCGCCCGGAGATCCGAATGGGGGATTATTTTACCTCCGGAATGTTTCACCTAAGAGGACGACATCATCATTTAATCATACAGTAAAGCTGCATGCCCTCGGGAAAGATTACGGCTGTAGTTTCCCCTTGCTTTCAGCCGTTCGCAGTACCAGCACAGCAAGGCCGTTTTGGTTAATGTTACAAGGCCAGATCAGTCAATCATCCAGACTGTTGCCCCTGCAACTATTGAAAAGGCTGCTGCCCCTCTTCAGGAACCACACGTTTGTCTGGCGTCTCAACAGGTACCCCTCAGTTGTGGTTGCACCTACGGTACGGCCATCTGTATCGCTGAGGCACGCAAGCCTCCCCACCAACGGCAAGGTCCATGGTTCATGGGGGGAGGACGACAGCCATATGAATATGGAATCGATAGATTCAAGATGGCCAAATGCAGAATCTCAATGGCCCCACGCAACTAGCGCTCGAAAGGATAGAGAGATGGTTCACTTCGGCCGCATAGGATCGTGTAGTCACGTCACGAATGTTCAGTCAGGAAATGGGCCTGTTTCCGACAGCCACACGGTCAGCCTGGAGCACCACTGAGTGTGACTATAGCAGCCGTACTTGCAGTTTCTCTCGATGCAGTATCATAGAGAGGTCCACTGGCGCGCTTAACATTGCCACCGGACACTGGAGTGGCAAACGTGTCTTTTTTTTTTTTTTCTTCAAACCAAGCCTGGTCCTACAGCATCATAATGGACGCGTCTCTGTAGGGCCTCCGAGGAGGACGAAGTTTGCCGGAGTGGATCCGTCACCGCCATACTGGCCTAGCATCTGGGGGAATGTTAAGGTGTGCCACTGTGTACACAATATCGTCACCTTTAGATCGCATAGCCGGTAATTTGGACATGAGGCTTTACTTTTCTTAGGCATCAAGGCTGTGCCCCATCTGTGAAGCCTCTGAGATGTTGAAATCACCGGAAGAAAAATTGTGCACCCCTAGAGAAATCATTACAAGCACCATTTTCTAACATTCATGGTGGTGTCTGTTTGTTCTATATCGTGTCTCCCTACCACTTTCGCGCAACGAAGCTCTCAGCGTGTTTTTTTAGGGAATTGACTAGTTTGAACTTGGGACCTGTTGCTGGTAAGGAGACGCCAGACCACACATGACATGTAGAATTCAGAAGAGTTCAGTGAGACTAGCGATGATATAACCAAATACTTAAAGATTTCAGCGTCAGCTCCACTGCACTCCCTGTAAAAGAATTTTAATACTAACTAAATTTAGTGGAAGGGGTTCAAGGCTTTCCTATTTTTAGTTAGCTGGCAAAATAAAGTCGAAAAAGCAGTTAAGTTTACCATTGGAAATTTTATCTACTCACAAAACATTGTTTATAAATTGCACTATTGATAAAACGAACTGTTTTCATACAAGATGGTAAAAACCAACAGCGTTCAACAAAAATGTGAACGAATTTTCCCTGAATGGGTTTCCAAGTTCTACAATGTATCGAAGGATGACCTATACCATACCACATCTATAATCTAGGTTTAAATTAAGTGTCACAAAAGAGAAAACTATCAAAATGGTCTACAGTGACGCTCAATTATCTTTAATTACTTATCTAACTTGTCGTAAATTACAGTGGCTGATGTGGCTTCTCAATAACTATATAACAGATTAATGGTTCAAATGGCTCTGAGCACTATGGGACTTAACATCGATGGTCATCAGTCCCCTAGAACTTAGAACTACTTAAACCTAACTAACCTAAGGACATTACGTAACACCCAGCCATCACGAGGTAGAGAAAATCCCTAGCCCCGCCGGGAATCGCACCCGGGAACCCGAGTGTGGGAAGCGAGAACGCTACCGCACGACCACGAGATGCGGGCAACAGAAAAATCATCGCAATTCAGATTTTTACTTCAAGTGGGAAATGTGAACACCATGAGCTTTAATTGACGATTGACACTAGTATTACGCAAAAAGGGGGTGTAACAGATGAGACTTCTGCAGCTCTGAGTGAAGCCTTATGCGCTCAAAAATGCGGCATCGCGTGCGTTCATTACCTTGTCGGTGTTTAGGCAGCGTCAGGGCGACAGCGGGCAGCACAGCTCCGGTCCCCTCGCCATCTCGGAAGTAACTCTTTCTAACTTCTCCTTACTACAATTTCCGAAGTTGGTTTTAAAAAAACTATCTGGCTGTGTTTTCATCTGACCAATCAGGGTCTCCATGTTAACCTTAAGCTCCGCCTACAAAAATTCTGTCTATCCAATGAGAAATGTTATACTTTTCGTGGTGGGGCAATGTTTTTAAAGTTTGCAACGTAACAGAGACGCGAAAAAGTCTCACGCTAAAACTTGCAGCTAGTGTGGTCCTTTAAGCGTTATCGTAAGATCTATACTGTTCTGGAGGCCTCTATCTTTTAACATGGGCTGGGAGGTGGTCCTAATGTAACAGACACGCGAAAAGTCTCACGCTAAAACTTGTGGGTGGTAGTGGCGCTTTTTGTGTTATCGTAAGATTTATACTGTTTTTCTGGAGGGCTCTAGCTTTTAACTTGGGCTGGGGAGTGGTACTTGACGTAACAGAGACGCGAAAAAGTCTCACGCTAAAACTTGCAGCTGGCGTTTTCCTAGTGGTTACCTGGCGACGTGGGTGTCAAGTCCGTCCCTTATCGTAGGGCCTTCTAGATTAACACGGTTCTGCTCTCGGCTTCTGTTCTCGTTTCTCCCCTCGGAACTGCGTCTGTCTCACGGTGGGAAGGTATGACATGCATTTAGGCAGTCTTGTGTTAGTCTGTGGTATTCCATTTGCTCACTCGTTACTCGTATTACTTTGGTTAATTTAATGTCACGATTTATTCGAAGTTATGTGACATACTACAGGATTTGCTTATCATGTCAGGGTTTTCATGGAAGGTGTTGGATTTGCCTGACACCTTACAATTTCATACCGCGTAATTCCGTCCTTGGACTTTGTAACCTCCAGGTATTGGTTAGGAAGAGAGTCCAAAAGGTTGTGCAGGTATGCCGTATCCAGGTTAAGCCTCTCGCTGACGATTTGATCGTTCTGTTCCACCAAACTGCGTCGATGCTGACGGCGTTTTACCCGCTACTGCAACACGTGTCACAGATTTTGTGTGCTGATCAAGCCAGGTGATTTTGCATTTCAATCGAGATGTAATAGAGCGGGCGAGTGTTCAGAAACCAGTCACTTATTCTTCCAGCCCGACGAACTTTGCTTTTGTCGTCTTTATGTGCCCGTGTGAGAAGTGTCTTCTTGCGAGGTGATGGACTCCAAATGTGCACTGCATGCAGACCCGTCGCAATGTTGTCTCGCTAACAGGTTGAGATGGACCTTCATTCACTGCCTGCAGCAGTTGCTCTCGGGTTTGGAAACGATTTGCATTCACAAGCCACGAAACGCTCAAAAATGGCTCTGAGCACTATGGGACTTAATATCTGAGGCCATCAGTCCCCTAGAATTTAGAACTACTTAAACTTAATTAACCTAAGGACAGCACACACATCCATGCTCGAGGCAGACTGAAGCGCCTAGAACCGCTCGGTCACAGCGGCCGGCGCCACGAAAAACGTCTCCGGTCTCTCTCAATCAGGATCTTTTTCTGACCATATTTCTGAGGTCGTGTTTCGTGGACACTTGTGTTGTACCATTGCTTGAAGACAGGTTGAACAGTCTGCCGCGAAACACCGAAAACACCCGCAACTTTACACATTTTATGGCCACGGGCATGACCGAACACGATCCCACTTTTTTGCCACTCTAGTCACGTACTTAGGCTTACTCATATTTTACTAACTTCTGAGGTCATCAGTCCCCTAGAACTTAGAACTACTTAAACCTAAGGACATCACACACATCCATGCCCGAGGAAGGATTCGAACCTGCGACCGTAGCGGTCGTGCGGTTCCAGACTGAAGCGCCTAGAACCGCTCGGCCAGTAGGGCCGGTAACAAACAGCATGATGTGTAATGCTGCTGGCGTACCTCCATACAGAGGGCATTCGACTGTTGCGATGGGCAGCGAGTTCTCCAAACATCACTTTGACTGAAAACGTGTGGTCACTGATTTCCGCGAGAATGGCGAGTCACTAGTCACCGGCCGCTGCGACTGACGATCTCTGGTGTAGGGTTGAAGCAGCAGGTAATACGTTCTTGCAGCTGTCATCCAAGCTCTGCTGGTGTTGGTGCACAGCCGGGTTACAGCCGTTGTTGCATTCTACTAACTTTCGCCACCTGCAAGGCGCCAAATCACATACTTATTTAATCACATACTACACTGTATGCGCATAATAACTAAATTTTCATCAGTGGTATCTTTTTGCTGTTGCAATATTAATGGCCAGCAATGTTGTTGACTGTTCTCGATCCATAGCCACTTTCACTCTTGCCAATGTTAAGTATTTAACTGTGAAAAGTCTGACATACAACCTGTCCATTTAACAAATGTTTTAAAGGAGAAGAGAATTTCTTCTTCACTCACTTGCCCGTTGCTGTATAAACACCATGAAAGAGAATACTAGAGTTACCTGACTGAGAAGAATCCGATTTTATGTTATTACCTGACATATGAATTACTACAACTGTTTAAAGAGAAGCATAATTCATTATTTTTCTGCGAAATCGAATAAAACGCGTTCTTGAGCTATTCAGTATTTCAAGGTTAGCTACAAAGAAAAAGTGTGTCACTGGTCTGAAATCTAAGTAGGTCAAGAACTGTAATAACCCGCTCTCACTTACTTACTCGAGGTTGACTATGTGCTGCACCAGCGAACTGACGCTTTATTCCCGGAGAATTTTGGATACTTTGGGTGGGAACACGTACGCTTTTGCATTTGAAATTGTGTAATACGGGTTCCTACAGCGAGCTTATATAATGAACATTTTTTTCGTCTGCAGGAACCTCCGTACACCTTACGTAAAATGTTCATGTTTGACACGTCATCGATATCTAAATAACTGCAGACCGAATGGGCAAGTATGGGGGACGGAATCAGTGATGGCTTTTTTCTAAGAAGTTCTTAACTGATTTCAGGAAATAGCAGGAAACCTAAACAAGTAACGTCAGACTGATATTTGAAATCCCTCTCTCCTCTCCCTGTCCTTAGGAAGTGGCTTAACACATGAGTCAGCTTACTTGTTTTTTTTTTCACATTACCAAGTGTTTGGTATGAATAAAATGTAGGAAATGACCAGTATGACGAATAAGGATACGAAGGGATTAAAGACATCATGTGCTAGTAGCTGCTGGTTTATATCAATGGGAAAAGTTGAAAATTTGTGCCGTTCCGGGTCTCCTGCTTACTAAGCAAATGAGCTGACCACTACGCCACCCGGACACAGTGGTCAGCACAACCACACAGACTACCTCAGCACGCCTCACGTCAGACCGAAATTCTCTACTTACACCACACACTACCGATGTAGTGCCCCCGCTCCTTAGCATCATTACTCGCTGACTTCCGTTACAGTTCGAGCTTGTTGCGCGTCAACAATGAATGGATCATTGACCGTTATCGCCCTAACTATGTAAGTGGTGTCTCTTTTTTCGCACATGTCCGGATGAAAAGACACCATCTATACTCATGAGCCAAAACATTATCACCATCTGGTTAATACGGGGGCTGTCCAGAAAGTAAGTTACGATTGATCGCGAAATGAAAATCACAGTGAAAATCAGAAATGTTTCATTTGTAACAGTTAGCTACACCTTTCAGCTACTTCTCTACGTAGTCGCCGTTCTGACTCAGACATTCGTCGTAGCGTTGTACCAACTTTCCAATACCCTCATCATAGAAGGCAGCCGCCAGGCTTTCCGCCAATTCTCTACGCTGGCCTAAAGCTCGTTATCTGTGCCAAAATGTTGTCTTCATAGCCAGCGGTTCGTTTGAGCAGAGATGACAGTGGGAGACAATTACGGGCTGTATTGTGGGTAACCAAACATTTCCAATTGAAACGATGCAGGAACATCTTCATTGCCCCTGCAGAATGAGGTTGAGAATTGTCTTGAAGAAGAAACCGCACGACAGTTGTGTAATGTTGGTTGCATAGCTTCAGGGAAAAATTCTCACCAGGCCCTCGTACTTGGCGGGAGACACTATTTTCTATAACATTTTTACGCGCTCACTAAGAGCTCAGGAACGAAAAGAGCGACATAATTCTACCTAGAGTCATACTAGAGACACTGCCCAACACATCTTTGCAAAGCTTTATCGGATTTTCATAGTCGTTTCCATTTCGAGACCGATCGTAACTTACTTTCTGGACAGCCCTCGTAGTTCGTTTATCCGTCTTTGGAACTAAATACACCACTGATTCTGAGTATCACTGATCCGACATTATGTTGGTAGTTTTTGGAGGTATGTTGCATTAGATGACTACGTACAGGTCATGTAATTCGCGCAAATAGCGGACCGCTGATTTGCGTACGCAGTTGTGGCGCTCGACAGCGATCTAGAATTTACTTCAGGCGAACTTGCTCGCCGAGAGACCAACTGAGTTCATTATGATGCTTCTCAGACCACTGTATCACGATTGTGGCTCCGACACACAGACAGCTATACTACTGAAAGATGACATCGCCGGCTGGGTGGACATCAAGCATCAAGGGATGCCGGTGGTTGGCAGCTGTCAGCATGTCTTAGATTACTACCGCAAGCCCCATGCAAGCTCACAAGCATAATACTGTCCCACTAGGCGCCGCACGTTTCTAACCGCCATTCACCGTGATGACAGCGTTTGCAGAGAGAACTATCGACCTAGTGTAGCAAAAATGTGGTTCACCCGAAGAGCTGACACATTTCCATTGATCGACGGACGAATCCGGATGGTCTCGCGCCCACTGCACTCGTAATTAACGCTGTCGTTGGGTCAACGTGTGAAAACATAGGGGTTGTTGCTGTGGAGCTCCGTGTTCGACAGTGTACGACTTACGATGTGCTCCGAAACACTTGTACGTGCACTAGTATTGTTCTCTTTCGGCAGAGATGCCACAGACGACCGTCTGTATACTTTACAGAGCAGATAAGCCTCCGAACCCTACGTTCTCTAAAGAGTCTTTGACATCCAACCGTTTAGCACCTGATGGTGGTTTCACTGTCCTCCTACCTCTTTCCGTAGGTGCTCACGACCAGCTTCGTCGTTTTCAATATACTCGTTCACAGGATCTGCGTAATAATAACTGCCCTTTGTCAGAGTCATTCACCTCAGTGGATTTTCCCATTTGCAGCCAATATTTTACAGGTTCTGAGTAATAATAATCTGCAATTTCTCAGAGTTGTCTTTGCTAGGGTGATCCCCGTCCTTGTCTGCTCCGCTTGCATTCTTTTGTTACCGCGTCACGTGCTCGCAGCGCCGTCAGACCATATCCAATATCGCGGTGGGCAGTGGTCATAATGTTTTGGCTCATTATAATAACGTATAAGCTTATTGTGGAGTCTGCCATACATAATTTCGATTTGATGCTGGTAACAAAGTTAAGGGCTACAGCACTGGGCATACTACGTCCATTCGTCGTTCATCTGTGATATACAGCACCGGATACATCTTTATGTTAACAACTTCGTAGTCATGAAAGTTTTGCTAATTTCCGTCTAATCGGCGGTGTTTGGTTTTTGCCCCTTGTGCTGATTGGTGCTGATTGGTGATTCCATTACATGCGTTGCTTTAATACTGTTCCATGGATCCCAAAAGAATTCGAGGACGTCCATTTTAATTTAAGCTTAGTACAATCCTTACTATGATATTTTGTTCTATTCTTTCTTTCTTTCACTTACGCCATAGTCCCGCAGCGATCGCAGGGTCGGCGTGGTTACAACGTATTTGGCAGTGTTAGTGCTAGGGATGGCCGGATACCCTTCCTGCCGCTACCCCATACCCCCCAGGACGGAAGCAGTGTACCCCAACTGTCTGCGTCTAGTGTAAATTGTGAAAGAGTGCGGATGTGTTTCAAACGTCTGCGACGCGTGGAAGTGAGGTGGAACGTGGGGACCAGCCCGGTATTCACCTAGCGGGATGTGGAAACCGCCTGAAAACCACATCCAAGCTGGCCAGCACACCGGCCCTCGTCGTTAATCCTCCGGGCGGATTCCATCCGGGGCCGGTGTGCCTACCCGAATCCAGGAAGCAGTGCGGTAACGCGGTCGGCTGCCCTGGCGGGTGATATTTTATTCTATTACAGTGCTAATATTAAGTGTAACCTAAAACATAAATCTCAGGTGTATCTCCGAAGGTATCCTTCATTTGGGGTAGAACGAATTACCAAACACAATTCTTTAATTCAGTCCTGACTACAGTGTCCACAATACATTTAATATGTTCTGACAGGTTGTTGAATACTCGTGCTGTCACACATTTGACTCCTTTCTGTACTAATGTTAACTCATTGAAGACACTGAAGTTGTTTTCGGATTTAGTGGTATCTGTTATCTCTCTCTCGAGGAAAATGAGACATTGGTAAAGACAAAGGGCATTAACGAAAAATTTATTATGGAACATTTGCCAAAATAACAAGGTTCTTGAAGACATCTCTTCCAGGATGTTCTGAAAGAAACCCCACGTTGTGGCTGCGACCGTTGAGCATGAAGAGCACTCCTGAACTGCCTGTTTGTTTGTCTGCCGATTCTCGGTGTGATTCACAGACGATGGGGGCCGAGTGGGTACTGGGAAGCAACAGGCATCGGGAACAGGTCGTCGGCCTGTCGTTATCTCCAAGTCGTCTACCGAAAACCGCGCCCATGTACGCGCTGTATAATCACCAGCAACGGTTGTGAGCTGTCGGCTTTCCATTTTCTCACTGAGGTTGCTGCAGATCGATTTTGTGCGTGAGCGACATTGTTGTGTTGCTCAGCCGCGCGGGGTAGCCGTGCGGTATGAGGCGCCTTGACTCGGTTCGCGCGCCTTCCCCCCCCCCCCCCCCCCCCCCCCCCCCCGTCGGGAGGTTCGAGTCCTCCCTCTGTGTGTTGTCCTTGGTGTAACTTAGTTTAAGTTAGATTAAGTAGTAAGCCTAGGAACCGATGACCTTAGTAGTTTGGTCTTATAGAAACTTACCACAAATTTCCAAATTTCTTTTGGTGATTATGCTTCGTACGACTATGTGTCTTCTGTGTCATGTTTTGTTGTTGTTAATGGGGTTGTGTTGGTGTTGCCTACCGCAAGTGATCCAGTGTCTTGTTAAACTATGTCATTTCTTTGGTCCCTCGTCTAAGTCAGGACGTCTGTTATGCGTGTCGAGTTTCCTTGTCATTCCATATTTATTGTTGAAATTGAAGTTAAGTGAGGTCTGCCGTGAATCGTCTGTAACCATGGGTTTAAGTGCTGCAATGAACTATCATGCTTCATTGAGACGTAAAGATTTCCCTGTGTATGATTTTACTAGTTTTAAATGACCTCTGCGTTCTTGTGTAAAGTTTTCTGTGAATATGTATGATTTGCTACGGCAATTGTTTCATAGTAGACAAGCACTTAGACGCGTCCGAAGTGAAGTGATGTGCACGACATATATGTTTTGGGTGAAGCTCACTTTAAAGAATTTGACGAAAGATTTTTCTTTGAATTTTGAGTCTTAATATTGGGCATTAGCACTCAGTTTTCGTCTTTCCTCTATCACTGTGCTTTGATGATATTTGTGTTTTACTTGTTGTAGAATGTAATGTGCGTGGGAGATTACAACCGTAAGTTTCTATATCAATTATAATGTTAAAGATACGTTGTCTTTGAGCCAAATGTAATAAATATATTTCAAAATCTTCCAACGTTAATCGCTCTTAGTATGATGTGTAAATTTCAGATTTTGATTTGTAATAAATGTTAAGTTATATGTGTCCAGTAGAGTCCCCAGCACCTTCTAACCCCTGTTCCAGTTCTTCCCGTCGTTCCACTATTAAATGGTATACTTTTTAGTGAAAAAATTATAACCACTGCCCATTGCCAAGCTGAATTAATCCTGCTGGCTTTGCGGGGACTTGACGCAGTAAGGAAAAGCATAAATAAAAGCAAAACACGTATATAAAGACACTGTACCTCTGCTGCCTGGTGCGAAATGTTTACAGCGCAGTGTTTGTAAAGAAACGCACGTAACGGCAGACGGTAGCTACAGCACTTTTTATGTTTTTTTCGCATTTTATAGTAATTTTTAGATTTTATGTGTTGTCATTTTATGTTCAGCATTAATTATTTGGAATATTGCAACGCGAATTTACGACAAATCATTTAAAAATAATCATGTTAAGAAATGTAGTACACACGGTAGCAAAGTCAGTATTTTGCTGTGTGTAACAAAGATAATCTCGGCATGGCACTAGCATCGCTGGTACGCGAGCACCCGCACACAAATTTTGCAAGTGGACAGTTGCTATGAATAATTGCGTCTCCCAAAATCTGATTTCGTAAACCGATTTCACAATACAGTTTCTGGTTGGTCACGTAAACGCCCCAAAACCGATTCTGGAAATTCGTTTCTAACTAGCGGTTGTCCGCTTCGACAGTCGATTTTCGCTTGCATATAAGCGCACACATGTTTCTGAACCATGTTTGGACTGTTAGGTTCCGTCTCATTTTCAAAATATTTGACTAATACGAACGGGGTGACTCATTGTGCGGTGAAGGGAGAGCAGAAATATTATACTCAGCTCGATTGTGCTCACTAAATCAGAAATTGGAACAGCTGCTTTCCAGATCCTCTTCAGACCTTAACATGTAAACACGGCAGCGAAAAACGGTTTCCGAATTTCGGTTTTCGTCTTCCGCAAGATGCTTCGCATATAAACGTAGTGCATGAGAGACACCGGATGTGGGTAATGGCGAAAGCGCGAGCAAAACTAGGTGTGGGAACTTCGTGGTAGTAAGATCTCACATTGCAAGACAGTGAACAATAGTATGAGCCACAGTAGGACAATTATTGAGGAAGAGTTTCAAGGGTATTTACAGAAGAAGAGTAATGTGTCCGCTAGTAAATGTAAGGAAGAAGCCTCTTGCGTAACAATTGTCATCAAACATGCACATCACGCCAACAGCAATTCGACTTCAAAGTAAGACTGCGCCATTTCATAAATCTAGAAGTATAAACGACTTGCTATCATATTAGAATCAGAAACTGAACATAGGTACACTCCTGGAAATTGAAATAAGAACACCGTGAATTCATTGTCCCCGGAAGGGGAAACTTTATTGACATATTCCTGGGGTCAGATACATCACATGATCACACTGACAGAACCACAGGCACATAGATACAGGCAACAGAGCATGCACAATGTCGGCACTAGTACAGTGTATATCCACCTTTCGCAGCAATGCAGGCTGCTATTCTCCCATGGAGACGATCGTAGAGATGCTGGATGTAGTCCTGTGGAACGACTTGCCATGCCATTTCCACCTGGCGCCTCAGTTGGACCAGCGTTCGTGCTGGACGTGCAGACCGCGTGAGACGACGCTTCATCCAGTCCTAAACATGCTCAATGGGGGACAGATCCGGAGATCTTGCTGGCCAGGGTAGTTGACTTACACCTTCTAGAGCACGTTGGGTGGCACGGGATACATGCGGACGTGCATTGTCCTGTTGGAACAGCAAGTTCCCTTGCCGGTGTAGGAATGGTAGAACGATGGGTTCGATGACGGTTTGTATGTACCGTGCACTATTCAGTGTCCCCTCGACGATCACCAGAGGTGTACGGCCAGTGTAGGAGATCGCTCCCCAAACCATGATGCCGGGTGTTGGCCCTGTGTGCCTCGGTCGTATGCAGTCCTGATTGTGGCGCTCACCTGCACGGCGCCAAACACGCATACGACAATCATTGGCACCAAGGCAGAAGCGACTCTCATCGCTGAAGACGACACGTCTCCATTCGTCCCTCCATTCACGCCTGTCGCGACACCACTGGAGGCGGGCTGCACGTTGTTGGGGCGTGAGCGGAAGACGGCCTAACGGTGTGCGGGACCGAAGCCCAGCTTCATGGAGACGGTTGCGAATGGTCCTCGCCGATACCCCAGGAGCAACAGTGTCCCTAATTTGCTGGGAAGTGGCGGTGCGGTCCCCTACGGCACTGCGTAGGATCCTACGGTCTTGGCGTGCATCCGTGCGTCGCTGCGGTCCGATCCCAGGTCGACGGGCACGTGCACCTTCCGCCGACCACTGGCGACAACATCGATGTACTGTGGAGACCTCACGCCCCACGTGTTGAGCAATTCGGCGGTACGTCCACCCGGCCTCCCGCATGCCCACTATACGCCCTCGCTCAAAGTCCGTCAACTGCACATACGGTTCACGTCCACGCTGTCGCGGCATGCTACCAGTGTTAAAGACTGCGATGGAGCTCCGTATGCCACGGCAAACTGGCTGACACTGACGGCGGCGGTGCACAAATGCTGAGCAGCTAGCGCCATTCGACGGCCAACACCCGGTACCTGGTGTGTCCGCTGTGCCGTGCGTGTGATCATTGCTTGTAGAGCCCTCTCGCAGTGTCCGGAGCAAGTATGGTGGGTCTTACACACCGGTGTCAAAGTGTTCTTTTTTCCATTTCCAGGAGTGTATTTTTTAACTTCAAACTTTGTTACTGTCAATAATCATCTCAAGTAATCGCTGCCCATAGTAGGATCCTCATCCCTTCTTTGAAGTAACCAAGTGCCTCTTAAATGAGCAGACGTGCTTATTAAATGTTTAAATGGGGCAGACTGTAAACCTTAAACGTTCTTAGTTCAGTGAAAAGTGAAACTTTACAATTTAACTTCAGTGCTGATTAATTTTCGGCGATTTAACTACTTTCATAACCTTTCTGAGAAAGAAACTTATTAATTATTTAAATCAGTTTGTCTGGCAAAATAATAGCAATATTTTATTTCAAAATTGTTATATAATTTTTTTATCTGTATTTTGTGTGATTCTTGGCTTTCGTACTTCCAGCATTGCTTGTTTCTGTAGCTGCCGATTGTGAATGAGTTCAGTGTTGATTCCAACAACGAGTTTTTGTTTATTGAAAAGAAATGAATAGTGAAATCCAGAGATACAAGATTACAATGAAGTAAATTTTTTCTAATATTATTCATTTACGTGTGACAGTTAGTAAATGACTTCTGATTTCGAATTATTATAAAGTCTTGAGGGTATTTTTGTTCAGTCATTGCAACTACAAAAATGCGTGATTTTTTTCATCAGACGCATTTCGCGTTATTAAGGTAAAACATCATCAGTGGTCTGTAATTAAGCTATTTACATTTTGATTTGTTTTTAGGTGGAAAAACAGTTCGTTAAAAATAAATTGATTTGTACTTACGGAGACTTTCGGTTGATTTCTCTCTTACATCGGGATATGCCGCGTGCTAGAACATCGTTGTTTTTCTGCGTTAGACACTGATAATTTTGGTCTAACTTTTAGATGTTGTGAAAAACATTAGAAATGCATAGTGCTGCAGAAAATCTAAAAATTATACCAAAATTATTAGTATCTAACGCAGAAAAACAACGATGTGCTAGCAAACGGCATTTCCCGATGTAAGCTAGAAATCAACCGAAAATCACAGTAAGTACCAATCAGTTTATTGTTATGATGAATTCTTCACGAGATTTCAACCGAGTCGTGGCGTCGTCTTGTCGCAACGTTTCGATGAGTTTCGTACCCATCATCTTCTCGCGTGGGACCGCGTCTGCAGCGGCATCTGATTCCTGTAACGGCTGATGACGAAAGTCAACACACACTAACCCAAGTTGCGTACATCGCGCTCTGTTTCAAACCCTTAAAGATGTCGCTTTTTGTGCGGACAGCATTGGTTTTCCGTTATCATTTAGAGAAAACTGCTGCAGACTTGCATCGAATGCTTGTCAAAGCTTAAGGCGAACATGCACTCCGGAAAACGCAGTGTTTCGAGTGGTTCAAAAAATTCAAAAATTGAGATTTTGACTTGGGAAACGGGGAACTCGGGAAGCCATCGAAAAAGTTCGCATTGCAAGCCTTGTTGGATGAAGATGATACTCAAACTCAATAGGAACTCGCGGAACAACTGAATGTGATGCAGAAAGCCGTTTCTCTTCGGTTGAAAGCGATGGGAAAGGTGCATAAAGTGTGAAAATGGGTTCCGCTTGAACTGAATGAAAGACAGCAGCCAGTCGCAAGACCACTTGTGAAAAGCTGCTCTCTAGATGCAAAAGAAAGTCGTTTCTTCATCGAATAGTGACAGGTGATGAAAAATGGATATAGTTTGAGAATCTTAAGCGTCGTAAACCATGGATGAATCCAGGCAAACCATCCACATCCACGGCAAGACCAAATCGCTTTGGAAAGAAGACAATGTTCTGTGTTTGGTGGGATCAGAAGGGTGTCATCTATTATGAGCTGCTAAAACTTGGTGAACCCGTTAACACTGATCGATAGCAACAGCAAATCATCGATTTAAATCGGGCATAACGTGAAACACGGCCGGACTATGGAAAAAGGCAACAAAAAGTCATATTGCTTCATGATAACGCCATCACACACAGCAAAAGGGATCAGGGAAACGATCGAGGCGTTCACTTGGGAAATACTAGGGCATGCGACTTAGTCTTCAGACTTGGCTCCATCCAATTATCATCTATTTGCATCACTGGGAAGCGCTCTCGCTGAACAACGCTTCATTTCGTATGAAAATGTACGAAAACGGTTCACTGACTGGTTCCCTACAAAAGAAGAAGAACTGTCTTTTTTTGCGTGGCATTCATAGCCTGCCGAAGAGGTGGGAGAAATGTACAAATAGCAATGGAGATTATTTTGAATAATATATTGTTTATCAGACGTGTAATTATTGCAACGAAATTCCGGTCTCATATTTCTACAGCGGGTATAACCAATTATACGCGGCTTCCCCCCGTCGGCTCGAATCCTCCCTCGGGCTGTTCTTAGTGTAAGTTAGTTTAAGTTACATTAAGTAGTGTGTAAGTCTAGGGACCGATGGCTTCAACAGTTTGTCCCATCACCACCACCACCACCACCACCACCAATAATTGTAGGTAAGCGTTATCGCAAGCGACTAACAAAAAGAAAAAAGAAATTGATCTGAGCGCTATGGGACTTAACTTGTGAGGTCATCAGTCCCCTAGAACTTAAAACTACTTAAACCTAACTAACCTATGGACATCAGACACACCCATGCCTGAGGCAGGATTCGAACCTGTGACCGTAGCGGTTGCGCGGTTCCAGACTGTAACGCCTAGAACCGCTCGGTCACCCCGGCCGGTGCGACTAATCCAGTCCGCCTTAAATTTTGGCCAGGAATTCCCGATTCTACACAGCCAACTCTCGCGTTTTGGAGATGTAAGACCTCGTTGCGAAACGAAAGTTACTCTCTGCGTTGGCATCACCTTCTGAAAGCAACCAGGGCCCTCATATCGCGTTGGCCTACCTCACTATTTACGCTCTGTTTCCACCGTGGACCGTTACGCGGCTGAGAATGCGATAAAAGCGAAATGGAACCGCCGCCTTGTCTCCCCAGAGCGAGTCGCCATTACGACACTAGCCTGTCCGCCCTCGAGCCGCTGGATCTGGATGCCACCCACTAGCGTGCTTAACTGCTGCGGGCAATTTCCTTGTCGCGCCATTATCTGCCTAGTGGCTTCTGTTACGCCTTAACTTATGCTCTTACCTTTTGTAGATACTCCATCTAAACGACGTGATGTTTCAAAGGTTTTTTTCTCGACAGGCGTTTAGTTTCGCGAACTGCAAGCGACAGAGATGGTAAATATTTTCATTGCTGCTAACTATTTGTAGTGCTGAAGACTGAACGCCTTATCGTTATCGTCCTTATTGGATACTGGTCTCGATCTCATTGCTGCTCTCCGCATTGAACGAATATATGCTCTTACGGTGGTTGTTGTTGTTGGATTTCGAGAAACTTTCCATTCCTTCTACAATTAATTAGTTTCTCAACTCTGTTGCCAGTATGTCGCTCTTATGCTCTCCTGGATTACATTTTCTTTGTGTAATTCCCATTTATTCTTGAGTATCCCCACTGCTATTCTCATATCGACGAGTGCAGACCGTTGTGGTTCCGGTGTGAAGAAGAGATAAAAACTGGATTCTCCATCTGGAACCCGAACAGAATCATCAATCATCCACGCAAGCGTATTTTGTGAAATTCTTTGGAAGCTTCCTACATATGAAGGCTCATACATAGATAAACAGAAACAGGAGAACAGCCAAATACTTGTAGTGATAATTTGGCCACTTAAAAACGCAACCTGCTATTTCGCGTCTTGTAGAACAGGTAGTGGTGTAATTTGCTACATCGTGCCAATGTAAAGCCTATAACTAACGAACCCTCCAAGAACGAAGGATATTGCCACGGATGGGTTGCTTGTGTTGCCTCAGCGATACAGATGTCCCTGACGTTGGTGCAACCACAACGCAGGGGTATCTGTGAAGAGGGCAGGGAAACCAGTGGTTTACTCGACGGGGACAGCGGTCTTTTCAGTAGTTGCAGGGCAACAGTTTAGATAATTGACTGACCTGGTCTTGTATCATTGGCCAACATGGCCTTACTATGTCGGTAGTGTGAATGACTGAATGCAACGGAAACTACAGCCGTTGTATTTCCAGAGAACTTTGATAAGTTTTGTAATGATGTCAGAGATTAGTTTAATTGCTGCCAGGATTTTTGGATGAGCAAAAGTTCCAGTGTAAAAACAATTCTCGGAAGTTGTGACATATAGGGATTTTTCAGTCAGTACCAATATGTATTGTATTTTACATCGTTGGTGTATTGTTACGAACGAAATAATAAACGCGAAGTATGTTACCTGTGACTGACTAATGTAACACACAGCCTTCATTGTCCAGATCATAGATCGTAACTAACATTTTGAAAATCTTATTGATGTTAATATACACACATCAAAAGAAGTTTTACATCACCCCGGTTCCCAGAACTCACGAAGATAGAGGTTGACTGTGGATATTGTATCACAGACACAGTCCCTTTGGCTGTTCAGAGATGTCATTAAACCCACCCAAAGATGTAAACAACAATGCATGAGCAGCGCCTATTAGACGGAGGGGTCCGACCGCCGAACGATTTCAATCATTCCACTAGGGATGAGGTACACGGCTCGTGTTGCCTGTAGTTCAACCATGCCTAGACGGTCAATAGCGCTGTTCGATCGTGTCCGCATTGTTACTTTGTGCCAGGAAGGGCTCTCAACAGGGGAAGTGTCCATGCGTCTCGGAGTGAACCAAAGCAATGTTGTTCGGACGTGGAGGAGATACAGAGCGACAGGAACTGTAATTGACATGCCTCACTCAGGCCGCCCAAGGACTACAACTGCAGTGGATGACCGCTTTCTAAGGATTATGGCTCGGAGGAACTCTGACAGCACGCCACCATGTTGCATAATGCTTTTCGTGCAGCCACAGGACGTCGTGTTACGATTCAAACAGTGCGCAACAGTCTGCATGATGCGCAACTTCACTCGTGATGTCCATGGCGAGGTCCATCTTTGCAACCACGACACAATGCAACGATGCAGAGATGGGCTCAACAACATGCCGAATGGACCGCTCAGGCTTGGTATCACGTTCTCTTCACCAATGAGTGTCTCATATGCCTTCAATAGACAATCGCCGGAGACGTGTTTGGAGGCAACCCAGTTAGGCTGAAAGACTTAGACACACTATCGAGTGCAGTAAGCTGGAAGTTTCCTGCTGTTTTGGTGTGGCATTATGTGGGACTGAAGTACGCCGCTGGTTGTCATGGAAGGCGCCGTAACGGTTGTACGATACGTGAATGCCATCCTCCGACGTATGGTGCTACTATATCGGCAGCATATTGGCGAGGCAATCGTCTTCATGGACGACAATTCGCGCCATCGTGCACATCTTGTGAAGGACTTCCTTCAGGATAACGACATCGCTCGACTAGAGTAGCCAGCATGTTCTCCAGACATAAACCCTACCGAACATGCCTGAGATGGATTGAAAAGGACTGTTTATGGACGACGCCGAATCGCTGTTGAGGAGTGGGGCATTCTGGACCAACAGTGCCTTGATGAACTTGTGGATAGTATGACATGACGAATACAGGCATGCATCAATGCAAGAGGGCGTGCTGCTGGGTATTACAGGTACCTGCGTGTAAAGGCAATCTCGACCACCTTCTCTGAAGGTCTCACTGTATGGTGGTGCAACATGCAATATATATTATTCACGAGCAATAAAAAGGGTGGAAATGATGTTTATGTTGATCTCTACCCCAATTTTCTGTAGAGGTTCCGGAACTCTCGGAACCGAGGTGATGCAAAACTTTTTTTGATGAGTGTACTTATATTATTATGACAAACATTTTGGGTTGGGAAAGAAAAGGATTAATATGTAAGCGTAGGCTTCCGCGGCCGTTGTCACTGTCAATAAAATTCTTCTGGGCTGTTAACCGCAATGTAAGTATATAAAACGGTCCAACGTTTCGTCCACTATTGCCAGTGGCCTTCCTCAAGGCTTCGTGTTCAGCTGTTGAGCCCACCGCATTGGGCTCAACCGCCCATTGTTGGTGACATATGGTGGTAGTTTTTCTGTCTTCTATCCCATAAATAGCGCCTCTTACTAACTTCTGATATCAAAATTTCGGTGAAATTTTTCGGCATATTGTCTGCTGCCTCACAAAACTGTACAATCTCGCCTGTGGCTGCCGCTGTCGCACGTGCTACAAGCGACAAGATCCAAACACGTTTGAATTCAAACGTCGCCAGTTGCAGCGGAAGACAGGCAGCAACACAAATGATGCTCACGTAGGACACTTCCGTAATTACATCTGTGGTTGCGTTTTGTTGCCTAAAGGTGGCGAGCTCCGTCGTTGCCTTCTAGAGAGCCTGTATACAGAGAGAGTGGCCATAGGTGATGTTATCCGTGATTGGTTGATTAGCTTTGGCGCCACTTTTTTGCCAAACGTCTCGTATGTTCGCCGCGCTTTTGAGTTGAATTGAAGTTCAGAGGACTTTTTTTTTTTTTTTTTGGTCATCAGTCTACTGACTGGTTTGATGCGGCCCGCCACGAATTCCTTTCCTGTGCCAGCCTCTTCATCTCAGAGTAGCACTTGCAACCTACGTCCTTAATTATTTGCTTGACGTATTCCAATCTCTATCTTCCTCTACAGTTTTTGCCCTCTACAGCTCCCTGTAGTACCATGGAAGTCATTCCCTCATGTTTTAGCAGATGTCCTATCATCCTGTCCCTTCTCCTTATCAGTGTTTGCCACATATTCCTTTCCTCTCCGATTCTGCGTAGAACCTCCTCATTCCTTACCTTATCAGTCCACCTAATTTTCAACATTCGTCTATAGCACCACATCTCAAATGCTTCGATTCTCTTCTGTTCCGGTTTTCCCACAGTCCATGTTTCACTACCATACAATGCTGTACTCCAGACGTACATCCTCAGAAATTTCTTCCTCAAATTAAGGCCGGTATTTGATATTAGTAGATTTCTCTTGGCCAGAAATGCCTTTTTTGCCATAGCGAGTCCGCTTTTGATGTCTTCCTTGCTCCGTCCGTCATTGGTTATTTTACTGCCTAGGTAGCATAATTCCTTAACTTCATTGACTTCGTGACCATCAATCCTGATGTTAAGTTTCTCGCTGTTCTCATTTCTACTACTTCTCATTACCTTCGTCTTTCTCCGATTTACTCTCAAACCATACTGTGTACTCATTAGACTGTTCATTCCGTTCAGCAGATCATTTAATTCTTCTTCACTTTCACTCAGGATAGCAATGTCATCAGCAAATCGTATCATTGATATCCTTTCACCTTGTATTTTAATTCCACTCCTGAACCTTTCTTTTATTTCCATCATTGCTTCCTCGATGTACAGATTGAAGAGTAGGGGCGAAAGGCTACAGCCTTGTCTTACACCCTTCTTAATACGAGCACTTCGTTCTTGATCGTCCACTCTTATTATTCCCTCTTGGTTGTTGTACATATTGTATATGACCCGTCTCTCCCTATAGCTTACCCCTACTTTTTTCAGAATCTCGAACAGCTTGCACCATTTTATATTGTCGAACGCTTTTCCAGGTCGACAAATCCTATGAACGTGTCTTGAATTTTCTTTAGCCTTGCATCCATTATTAGCCGTAACGGCAGAATTGCCTCTCTGGTGCCTTTACTTTTCCTAAAGCCAAACTGATCGTCACCTAGCGCATTCTCAATTTTCTTTTCCATTCTTCTGTATATTATTCTTGAGCCATTCTGTATTCTTGTAAACAACTTGGATGCATGAGCTGTTAAGCTGATTGTGCGATAATTCTCGCACTTGTCAGCTCTTGCCGTCTTCGGAATTGTGTGGATGATGCTTTTCCGAAAGTCAGATGGTATGTCGCCAGACCCATATATTCTACACACCAACGTGAATAGTCGTTTTGTTGCCACTTCCCCTAATGATTTTAGAAATTCTGATGGAATGTTATCTATCCCTTCTGCCTTATTTGACCAAGTCCTCCAAAGCTCTTTTAAATTCCGATTCTAATACTGGATCCCCTATCTCTTCTAAATCGACTCCTGTTTCTTCTTCTATCACATCAGACAAATATTCACCCTCGTAGAGGCTTTCAATGTATTCTTTCCACCTGTCTGCTGTTTCCTCTGCACTTAACAGTGGAATTCCCGTTGCACCCTTAATGTTACCACCGTTGCTTTTAGTGTCACCAAAGGTTGTTTTGACTTTCCTGTATGCTGAGTCTGTGCTTCTAACACTCATATCTTTTTCGATGTCTTCACATTTTTCCTGCAGCCATTTCGTCTTAGCTTCCCTGCACTTCCTATTTATTTCATTCCTCAGCGACTTGTATTTCTGTATTTCTGATTTTCCCGGAACATGTTTGTACTTCCTCCTTTCATCAATCAACTGAAGTATTTCTTCTGTTACCCATGGTTTCTTCGCAGCTACCTTCTTTGTACCTATAATTCCCTTCCAAACTTCTGTGATGGCCCTTTTTAGAGATGTCCATTCCTCTTCAACTGTGTTGCCTACTGCGCTATTCCTTATTGCTGTATCTATAGCGTTAGAGAACTTGAAACGTATCTCGTCGTTCCTTAGAACTTCCGTATCCCACTTCTTAGCGTATTGATTCTTCCTGACTAATGTCTTGAACTTCAGCCTACTCTTCATCACTACTATATTGTGATCTGAGTCTATATCTGCTCCTGGGTACGCTTTACAATCTAGTATCTGATTTCGGAATCTCTGTCTGACCATGATGTAATCTAATTGAAGTCTTCCCGTATCTCCCGGCCTTTTCCAAGTATACCTACTCCTCTTGTGATTCTTGAACAGGGTATTCTTTATTACTAGCTGAAACTTGTTACAGAACTCAGTTAGTCTTTCTCCTTTTCATTCCTTGTCCCAAGCCCATATTCTCCGGTTACCTTTTCTTCTACTCCTTCCCCTACAACTGCATTCCAGTCGCCCATGACTATTAGATTTTCGTCCCCCTTTACATACTGCATTACCCTTTCAATATCCGCATACACTTTCTCTATCTGTTCATCTTGAGCTTGCGACGTCGGCATGTATACCTGAACTATCGTTGTCGGTGTTGGTCTGCTGTCGATTCTGATTAGAACAACCCGGTCACTGAACTGTTCACAGTAACACACCATCTGCCCTGCCTTCCTATTCATAACGAATCCTACACCTGTTGTACCATTTTCTGCTGCTGTTGATATTACCCGATACTCAACTGACCAGAAATCCTTGTCTTCCTTCCACTTCACTTCACTGACCCCTACTATATCTAGATTGAGCTTTTGCATTTCCCTTTTCAGATTTTCTAGTTACCCTACCACGTTCAAGCTTCTGACATTCCACGTACCGAGTCGTAGAACGTTATCCTTTCGTTGATTATTCAATCTTTTTCTCATGGTAACCTCCCGCTTGGCAGCCCCTCGGGCGGAGATCCGAATGGGGGACTATTCCGGAATCTTTTGCCAATGGAGAGATCATCATGACAATTCTTCAACTACAGGCCACATGTCCTGTGGATACACGTTACGTGTCTTTAATGCAGTGGTTTCCATTGCCTTCTGCATCCTAATGTCGTTGATCTTTGCTGATTCTTCCGCCTTTAGGTGCAATTTCCCACCCCTAGGACAAGAGAGTGCCCAGAACCAACCTCTATCCGCTCCTCCGCCCTCTTTGACAAGGCCGTTGGCAGAATGAGGCTGACTTCTTATGCCGGAAGTCTTCGGCCGCCAATGCTGATGGAAACGATTAAAAGGTATCTGAATTATTGAGAGACTTATAATGCGTTGTGCATGCGTGTTCG
Source organism: Schistocerca gregaria (assembly GCF_023897955.1). NCBI lineage: Eukaryota > Metazoa > Arthropoda > Insecta > Orthoptera > Acrididae > Schistocerca > Schistocerca gregaria. The sequence goes on along the minus strand of NC_064921.1, from coordinate 104,409,282 downwards.
ATTTAGTTGTATATCGTTTTTAGTACATAATTAGCGTTTGCGATCTTAAATACGAGTTGAAATAAGGAAGCGTTTTGTGATGAAGTCGGGAGGCCTACATGTTTGAAGTAAACACGTTAGTAATTGTCGAGTATTGTTTTTGCCATCTGTAATTTGTTCTGCAGACGTTCGTAAACGATGCCAGGTTGTGCTGCATTTGGTTGTTCCAATAGAGGCGAAGGTGGATTTCGCATGTTAGGCATTATTTTGGTTTCAGTGATATTGCCTGACTGTTGACACAGGCAAGTTGTAAGCAAGTTTTCCACAGTTGTCGTGACTGTTGAAACGTTATTCGTAGTAAATAATTTTAGGTACTCTTGAAGACAGTTTTTAATAGCCCTACGTACTGTGGGGAAGAAGGGATACGATAGTTTTCTTGTTATATTTATTACAGTAGCCTACATTTAACATTACTTGATTTTTGTAATCTTTTTCGTTTGTTATCTACGAGAGGTATTCAGTATATATATGAAAGAAAGTCGTAAGCAGTTGTTTACTTGTGACATGCAAAAAGTTTGAAGACGTGGCAAGAAGTACTAATACGTCTCACACTTTTTGCAAGTAACAAGTAAACAACTGCTCACGCCTTTCACTCATCTGACGTAATACAGGTACGTTCAATCTTTAGCGTTATGCACTTCCTATACAAAACATATGCTATACACTATATTTTTATATTTACGTTACTTTCATTGCAGTATGCCTAGTAAACCAACTTTAAAGGAGATAAATGCAAGTAACGAATAATTTTTACAGCCATTGTATCAAATTTTCCTGTGCTGAACGTAGTAGGCTACTAGGAGTAAATTATAGCTGTAGAGAAAGGCATTTAACGAATGATTTCGCCATATTGTCTTGTGCTTTTGATCCGGTGAGTGTGTACTCCACTACTGCACTACTTGCCACTCGAAAGTCCCACCCGCAGTTTGGCAGAAAAATGGCCGCCAGGGTTGGCCACTCTCTCCCTATACAGGCTCTCTAGTGCCTTCTCTGGGTCATGTAGGACGCGACCTTAGACCAGGGCGGGCCGTGGAGTGCCAGACTTTACGCGGGCAGGGCGTACGGCCCGCGTGTGGGACACGGCTTGGCCTGGATCGGATTTGGTCTTTTCTTCTCTGGAGTACCCGGCACAGCGAGACATTTAATTTAGTATTGCGTGGTGGCATTTTTCGGCCGGCACTACTTTATTCAATTTGGCACGATTGTGGTGTCAACCCTATTTGTTCGTGGTGCGGACATTTGCAGGTACATTGGGTTTTTACACAAAAAGAGACACTCTAGCGATCTATAGTGACAAGCCTTTGAAAATGAATGGGAATGACAGAAAAAAGGGATGAGAATTCTCAATATTTATTATGCAGCCGCATAAACAATGAGTACTGCAAATGAGCTATGAAACTAAATTACAGTACCATGCAGAAACAATTTAAAGATTTAGTTGTCAATTAATGAACAAAAGATTGCAAAGAACGACGGACAGCATTTACTGTTCAATTTATTAAGAGGCACTTGGTTCTAAATTTTCAGGCACGCAGAACGTGAAGAAACTGGCGGTATGAATAGCAAAATTTATGAAGTCGCGTTCATTATTCCACTGTCATTTGCAACGTTTTCTGGTAGAAATGAACGAAGAGTATGGAGCCTTTACATATTACTGCAGAGTGCGTTGGTTAAGTCGAGGCACATGTCCACAACGATTTTTCGATTTGAAACTCACTATTGTTGAATGTATGAAGGAAAGAGGAGGGAGGGAACGAAAATTGTAACATCCGGAATGGATCGCAGACCTCACGTTTTAAATGGATTTGACTGCCCACTGCCCACAATAAGACACTGCAAGCTGAGAAAAAACTTACTGATTTGAAGGGGATGCATTTAAGAACAAAATAGCATTATAGGAGGGTCACATTCTTACAAATGCAGTCCAGTTCTCTGAGCTCACTGCCATTGAAGGAAAAGCGAGATTTGAAGGCTTTGTTGTCGTCTTAAGAGAATTACAAGGATAGTTTTTCAAAGGTTTCGAGGACGTGTCAATCTTACACCTGTTTCCGAGACCGTGTGATGTTTCACTTGAAAGTGCCCCTGTGCATGTGCGCAGCTTTAATGACCATTTTTTTTTTTTTACATTAAACCTGTCCAGGCTGTCCACATTGCTTTCCTCAGGTAGAATATCCACACGTCCATATCAGATTGCAAAAGTGTTTCAAGATTTCGTTCTATATGTGTGAAAGACCTTTTTTTGATTATGAAACTAAAGAAATCACTGTCAAGTAGCAAACTAAGTGAAAAAGTCTGTGCAATTGTCTGCGTCTGTCCACATACTGAATGTTTGTACCAGATCTCATCTCATTAGTGGTTTTACTCATTGATCAGTGTCGTGACCTCGCTTCCTGTACCAGATAAAAATTATATTATGTCTTGAGCGCGCCAAAATTAATTAAATGATACTGAAAATGTTTTGTTTGTGATGTACGTTGTTGCGAAATGTGAAATATAAAACCACCTGTTATACAATGCGACTGCACTGCCATTTAAATGCGGTGCATTCGCAGTATTCCCCACTTCCCCCTACTCAGCGTGCCGAGGCGGTGAAGGGAATGTGCAGCGAGGCTGAGCGCTTTGGCAGGTGGGCACCGGCAAGGCCTGCAAGCCGAAGTCTTGGCAGCCTCTGCATTAGGCAGTGGCTCTACAGCTATCAGGGGGTGGTGGAACTATGTGCATGTTGACTGAGACACAAGGATATTCAAAGGTGTGCTCAAGATGCAAATTTGGAAAGGCTGTTGATCTTGTACTGTAGACATTTTTTATGGAGGGATTTTTCGGAGTTCCACTCCTAATGGAGTAAAATAGGGGATGAAAAGATTTTTGAATGTATAACACTATTAAGGCAATTTTGAAACTGTTGTTGTTGTAGTCTTCTGTTCAGAGACTGGTTTGTTGCAGCTCTCCATGCTACTCTATCTTGTGCAAGCTTCATCTCCCAGTACCTACTGCAACCTACATCCTTCTGAATCTGTTTAGTGTATTCATCTCTCGGTGATCCCTTGATTGCTCAGAATATGCCCTACTAACTGTCCCTTCTTCTAGTCAAGTTGTGCCACAAATTTCTCTTCTCTCCAATTCTAGTCAGTACCTCCTCATTAGTTATGTGATCTACCCATCTAATCTTCAGCATTCTTCTGTAGCACCACATTTCGAAAGCTTCTATTCTCTTCTTGTCTAAACTATTTATCGTACACGTTTCACTTTCATACATGGCTACACTCCATACAAATACTTTCAGAAACGACTTCCTGACACTTAAATCTATAATTTCTCTTCTTCAGAAACGCTTTCCTTGCCATTGCCAGTCTACATTTTATATCCTCTCTACTTCAACCATCATCAGTTATTTTGCTCCCCAAGTAGCAAAACTCCTTTGCTACTTTAAGCGTCTCATTTCCTAATCCAATTCCCGCAGCATCACCCGATTTAATTCGACCACATTCCATTATCCTCGTTTCGCTTTTGTTGATGTTCGTCTTATATCCTCCTTTGAAGACACTGTCCATTCCGTTCAGCTGCTCTTCCAGGTCCTTTGCTGTAACTGACAGAATTACGATGTCGTCGGCGAACCTCAAATATTTTATTTCTTCTCCATGGATTTTGATTTCTACTCCGAATTTTCTGCTTGCTCAATATACAGATTGAATAACATCGGGGAGGGACTACAACCCTGTCTTACTCCCTTCCCAACCACTGTTTCCCTTTCATGTCCCTCGACTCTTATAACTGCCATCTGGTTTCTGTACAAATTATAAATAGCCTTTCGCTCCCTGTATTTTACCCCTGCCACCTTCAGAAATTGAAAGAGAGTATTCCAGTCAACATTATCAAAAGCTTTGCCTAAGTCTACAAATGCTAGAAACGTAGGTTTGCCTTTTCTTAATCTATTTTCTAAGATAAGTCGTAAGGTCAGTATTGCCTCACATGTTCCAACATTTCTACGGAATCCAAACTGATCTTCCCCGAGGTCGGATTCTACCAGTGTTTCCATTCATCTGTAAAGAATTCGCGTTAGTATCTTGCAGCTGTGACTTATTAAACTGACACTTCGGTAATTTTCACATCTGTCAACACTTGCTTTCTTTGCGATTGGAATTATTATATTCTTCTTGAAGTCTGAGGGTATTTCGCCTGTCTCATACATCTTGCTCAGCAGATGGTAGAGTTTTGTTAGGCCTGGCTCTCCCAAGTCTGTTAGTAGTTCTAATGGAATGTTGTCTACTCCCGGGGCCTAGTTTTGTGTCAGGTCTTTCAGTGCTCTGTGAAACTCTTCACGCAGTATCATATCTCCTATTTCATCTTCATCTACATTCTCTTCCATTTCTGTAATATTGTCCGCAAGAACATCGCCCTTGTATAGACCCTGTATATACTCCTTCCACCTTTCTGCTTTCCCTTCTTTGCTTAGAACTGGGTTTTCATCTGAGCTCTTGACATTCATGCAAGTGGTTTTCTTTTCTCCACAGGTCTAATTTTCGTGTAGGCAGTATCTATCATACCCCTAGTGATATACGCCTCTACATCCTTACATTTGTCCTCTAGCCATCCCTTCTTAGCCACTTTGCACTTCCTGTCGATCTCATTTTTGAGACGTTTGTATTCCTTTTTGCCTGCTTCATCTACTGCATTTTTATATTTTCTCCTTTCATCAAATAAATTCAATATCTCTTCTGTTACCCAAGGATTTCTGTTATCCCTCGTCTTTTTACCTACTTGATTCTCTGCTACCTTCACTATTTCATCTCTCAAAGCTACCTGTTCTTCTTCTACTGTATTTCTTTCGCCCATTCTTGTCAATTTTTCCCTAATGCTGTCCCTGAATCTCTCTACAACCTCTGGTTCTTTTAGTTTTTCCAGGTCTCATCTCCTCAAATTCCCACCTTTTTGCAGTTTCTTCAGTTTTAATTTACAGTTCATAACCAATAGATTGTGGCCAGAGTCCACATCTGCCCCTGGAAATGTCTTACAATTTAAAACCTGGTTCCTGAATCTCTGTCTTACTATTATATAATCTATCTGAGACCTTACAATATCTCCAGGCTTCTTCCATACATACTTCTTTTATGATTCTTGAACCAGGTATTAGCTATTATTAAGTTATGCTCTGTACAAAATTCTACCTGGCGGCTTCCTCTTTCATTCCCTACTCCCATTCTATATTCACCTAGTATGTTTCCTTCTCTTCCTTTTCCTACTATCGAGTTCTTTGGTTTCTCAGTCACAAATAAAAAATGTTTTTGGAAATTCAACTCCTAAGTGGATGAAATAATGGGGGAAAGGCAGCCAATGTATGTCTTTCTATTTTAATTTTAGATGCTGTGTAATAAAAAGCTTATTCATCATGCCAACCCATGGATTGGCCGCTCACCCCTGACGCTCACTCATTGCCTTCTCTCCCCTGCAAAATAAAATTTTAATTTGTATTTAATAAAGTTGTTATATTGTGGATGAAATTTGTATGGAAAGACCATCAAAAGACCCCAAAGTGCAGTATTAATAAAAGCCTCCAACTCCAGTTACGAAAATCGCATTTTGGTGAAAAGCACATGCTTCTATGGCTTTAACTAGAGTAAATGGTTTAGAAGATGTTGTATTTTGTGTAGTAAATCCACTAGTCATTTTCTTTCACTGGTCCAATTTTTTCCCAGTACCTTTTTTTCAAAACTGGTGAGTTATTTCTCCGTTTTCTTTTCCGGGTCGCTATCTCCCATGCGTTGTACACTATTGGTTTAATGACGGCCTGATATATTCTTATTTTTCACTGTCTGGAAAGTAACTTAGTTCTTATGACGTTATATATAGCTCGTGGACATCTTCCCCCTGCTTGAATTCTCGTTACAATCTATTGCTCTATAATGGTTTGTTGGATGATGTTGACACCGAGGTAATTGAATGTGTTTCTCTTCTGTATTGTTAGGATCGTGATTGTTAGATGATTTGGTCCTAACTGAGTTCTTCTTCGTATTGCCATGAACTTTGTTTTATTTTCGTTTATCCTTAGACCTACTTTTTTAACTTCTTCAATGAGTACTATTCACATTTTCTCCAGGTCTTCCATGTTCTTTCCTATCACCAGAATATCATTCGCGAAAGCCAGACTATTTATTTTTTTCCATATGGTAACTCCTGCGTATTCTTGTATTACTCTCCTCAGGATGTCGTTGAGTGCTAAATTGATCAGGATTGGTGGTATAGTATCTCCCTGTCTCACTCCTCTTTTCACCTTTTCTGAGAACACCCAGTGTACTTTCACTCTACATTTTGATTTCATCATACACAATTTACTTAGCTTTATCAACTTGTCCGGTATCCTTATCTCCTCCCTCACTACACTGACAAATGTTTTATTGAAGACTATAAACTTACAGAAGGTATCCTGTTTCTTCTTCGAGTTCTTATCTAGTATTTGTCTTAGTGTGAATATTTGGTAGGTTGTTGATTTACCCTTTCAGAATCCCACTCGTGCTAAGTCTAATATATCTTCATTGTATGTCCTGTATAATCTGATGTTATTTTATGGCACATGCGTAGGAGAAATGACCTTCTATAGTTCTGTATCAACATTTTGTCTCCCGTCTTGCATATGGGACAACGGAGTTTTTTAAATGTTAAAAAAAGACACTCCTTCCCCCACGTGAAAGAACAGAACCGTGAAAAATCAATAACAAGGCGTAAGTACTAACAAAAACAAGAGTTTTATTGCAACATTTCGCTATCATACATATCCGTTAAACCATGGTAATGTCCGTGAGAAATCCCTTGGTACGTGTCCAGTCGCACACACACACTTGCCGCCGGAGGCGCTGCCGCAGATGATTGGAGAGAGAAAGAGAGAAGTAGACAGATGAAGGCTCAGCCGTGGTAGGGGTAGGGGTGCGGGGCGGGCGCCGGCGGGGGCGGCAGCGTGGGCGGCTGCGGGGGCGGCGGCGCGGGGTGTCCCAGGCGCTTGACCTCGGCGCGGAAGCCGTTGTGCGGGTCGGCGGTGTACTCGACGATGCGCGTCGTGCCGTCGGCGTCGACGAGCGAGTAGGCGCCTCGGACGGTGTCGCCGTCGCGGTGCTCCCACTGCGTCTTGGCGTCGCCCGTGTGGCCGTCGCGCACCGCGTAGTCGAAGCGGTAGCTGGCCGGCGCCACGTAGTCGTAGATGATCTCGTGCTGCGGGGGCGGCGGCGGCGGCGGGGGCGGCGCGTGGGGCAGCAGCCCGGCGTGGGCGGCGGCCAGCAGGCACGCCAGGGCGACTACGGTGGCTCTCATGGTGGTGGCGCTGCCGTATGTGGTGGCTACTGGCCGGGCGCCCGCACCTTATATACGCGGCGCGAGCAGAGAAAGTAATGGCCGCCGCCGCACGCTATGGTTATGACCGCTGCGGCAGTCACGACAATCGGCAGCGAATTTCTTAGGGAGGTCGCGACTGCGCACCAGTACACTTCCTCATATCTACTGCCACCTACTCCATTTTTCTTAATGACCTCCGAGGTGCGTACGGACGAGCAAAGCTGGATCGTTGTGCGAATCTGCAGAAGGGTTGTGATCAATTGCTGAGTCTCCATGTTCGCCTAGAAACAGCGTTTGTGCCGGGGCTAAGAAATTACGCGCGTATTCTGAAAAGTTTCCGACCTAACAAAGAAACAACACATTTTTCTTCGAATTTAATTTTACACTACTGGCCACTAAAACTGGTACACCAAGAAGAAATGCAGTTGATAAACGGATATTCATTGGACAAATATATTATACTAGAACTGACATGTGATTACATTTTCGCGCAATTTGGGTCCATAGATTCTGAGAAATCAGTACCCAGAACAAAGATCTCTGGCCGTAATAACGACCTTGATACGCCTGGGCATTCAGTCAAACAGAGCTTGGATGGCGTGTACGGGTACAGCTGTCCATGCAGCTCCAATGCGATACCACAGTTCATCAAGAGCAGCGACTGGCGTATTGTGACGAGCCAGTTGCTCGGACACCGTTGACTAGACGTTTTCAGTTGGTGGGAGATCTGAAGAATGTGCTGGCCAGGGCAGCAGTCGAACATTTTCTGTATCCAGAAAGGCCCATACAGGACCTGCAGCATGCCTCGTGCATTATCCTACTGAAATGTATGGTTCTTCAGGGATAAATGAAGGTTAGAGCCACGGGTCGTAACTCATCTGTATTGTAACGTCCACTATTCAGAGTGCCGTCAATGCGAACAAGAGGTGACCGAGACGTGTAACCAATGGCACCCCATACCATCACGTCGGGTGATACGCCAGTATGGCGATGACGAATACACGCTTCCAATGTGCGTTCATCGCGATGTAGCCAAACACGGATGCGACCATCATGATGCTGTAAACAGAACCTGGATTCATACGAAAAAATGACGTTTTGCCATTCGTGCACCCAGGTTCGTCGTTGAGTACACCATCGCAGGCGCTCCTGTCTGTGATGCAACGTCAAGGGTAACCGCAGTCATGGTCTCCGAGCTGATAGTCCATGCTACTGCAAACTTCGTCGAACTGTTCGTGCAGATGGTTCAGATGGCTGTTGTCTTGCAAACGTCCCCGTCTGTTGTCTCAGGGATCGAGACGTGGCTGCACGATCCGTTACAGCCATGCGGAAAAGATGCCTGACATTTCGACTGGCAGTGATACGACGCCTTTGGGACCAGCACGGCGTTCCGTAATACCATCCTGATCCCACCGAATCCGTATTCTGCTAACAGTCATTGGATGTCGACCAACGCGAGCAGCAATGTTGCGATACGATAAACCGCAATCGCGATATACTGCAATCCGACCTTTATCAAAGTCGGAAACGTGATGGTACGCATTTCTCCTCCTTACACGAGGTATCACTATAACGTTTCACCAGGCAACGCCGGTCAACAGCTGTTTGCGTATGAGAAATCGGTTAGAAACTTTCCTCATCTCAGCACGTTGTAGGTGTCGCCACAGGCACCAAACTTGTGTGAATGCTCTGAAAAGCTAATCATTTACATATCACAGCATCTTCTTCCTATAGGTTAAATTTCGCTTTGTAGCACGTCATCTTCGTGGTGAAGCAATTTTAATGGCCAGTAGTATATTTTACAGCATAATCTCCTTGTAAGCCTGTACACTTCAGCCAGCGATGCTCCCATTTGTTTAACCCATTCGAATAATAGTGTCTTTCTCTGCAAAATACAGTCGCAACATCAAAAAACTGTTTATTGTAGACTAATCAAATTTGGGGAATATAATTGTCTAGGTAACATATTTAACTGATTGACGTTGCAAGATCACAGGTTAACGCAAGCGCGAGGTAAGCCATTACAAATGTGAAATGCTAGTGTATTAATAACCGGTGTGACCTCCAGAATGTTGAATGTAAAAGCATGCAATCGCTCAGTCATCGTGTTGTAGAGGTGGCGGGTGTCACTTGGTGGGTGGAGTTCAATAACAGTGTAAGTAGGCTGTTTAGGTTTTTCTGTTGGTAACGCCACGTGGCACTCTGAATGAAAGTCATTGACTGTTCTGTGTGCAGTCTGTGGCTGTTTTACATTGTTGGAATATTTGCTATTGTAGTGTTGGGTAGTTGGATGTGAACAGCGCGTAGCGTTGCGCAGTTGGAGGTGAGCCGCCATCAGTGGTGGATGTGGGGAGAGTGACAGCAGGGGTGGATGAGGGGAGAGAGATGGCAGAATTTTGAGAGCGGTCGACCTGGACGTGTGTCCGTCAGAAAAAGGAAATTTGTAAGACTAGATCTCATGAACTGATGTATATATTATGACTTTTGAACACTATTGAGTTAAATACATTGTTTGTTCTCTACCAAAACCTTTCATTTGTTAACTATGCCTGTCAGTAGTTAGTGCCTTCAGTAGTTTGAATCTTTTATTTAGCTGGCAGTATTGGCTCTCGCTGTATTGCAGTAGTTCGAGTGACGAAGATTTTTGTGAGGTAAGTGTTTCATGACAGGTATATATTATCGTTAGTCAGGGCCTTTCTTTTGTGGGGATTACTGAAATTCAGACTCCGTTGCGCTAATAATATTGTTTAGTGCTGATCAGAATAACTAAAGAGAGAAATATCTGAGTACGTTCAGTTTTGCTCAGCTGTTTAAAAATCTAATAACGTAAGAGGTTTTATCAGCACAGTCATTCTTAATTTTTCAAAGGGGACGTTTCATCTGCTGCGCTTGGTCGGTCAACAGGGGGACGGTTAATGCCTGTTTGTGGATGAAGCAGGAGCTGTCGTGCAACGATGACCCATATACGCTCGACTGGAGACCAATGTGCTGATCGAGATGGCCAAGCGTTACCCTGCTGGTAAACAAACCGTGGTATGCTCTTCATGAATACCGTCTCAGTAGGTCTAATCGCCAGACTGAAGTATACATTTGCAGACAGGGTGAGTCGGATAACCACTAGTGTGGTACTGCTGTCACACGAAATCGCTCCCCACACCATTACTCCAAGTGTGGGTCCAGTGTGTCTAGACGCAGACTGGTTGGTTGGAGGCCCTCAACTGGCCTCCTGATAACCGTGGCCATCACTGGTGAGCTGGTGCGTTTCTGGCGCCAGTTTCCTTCGATCGTCATTTTGATCTTTGAGTCGACTTCGATGCTTATTTGTCTTCTGCTCATCTTTGGCGGCGCGGATTTAACGGCAGCGCGTGCGCTGTGCTGAGGAGGTGTGTCGGGATCGGCGGTGAGCGGGAGTCACGTGGGACTGTGTACGTAGGCAGGACGGCAAGAGGACGAGTCGGACAAGGAAGGAGCGGGGCAGCGGCTACGGCGTGTTGAGTAGTGAGTGCAGATCCACAGCCCATGGTGATTTCGTTTTCCTAGAGGTCGGAAGGACAAGCTCCTTCGAGTCTGTTACAGGCTACGCCAGCCGATTGAATTGAGTCGCCGAGTTGCTTCGGTGGGTTGCGTGCCGGTTATTGAATATTCCAGTGTACTGGAAATCCTTTGGAATTGTTATAGTTGTTTATCACTTACCTCGGTGTCGTGACTAACTATCTGGACGGCAGTTGAGGAAGTGTGGCTACGCCCAACCAACCGACATGAAGCGTGGTTAAAGACGTAGCTAGAAGTCCAGTGAGTAGTGAGTAAGTCCGGCTCTGGCGTTTCAAGGCACGCCAAGACACGTCCTCTAAAAATGTTCAAATGTGTGTGAAATCTTATGGGACTTAACTGCTAAGGTCATCAGTCCCTAAGCTTACACATTACTTAATCTGAATTATCCGAAGGACAAACACACACACCCATGCCCGAGGGAGGACTCGAACCTCCGCCGGGACCAGCCGCACAGTCCATGATTCCAGCTCCTGAGACCGCTCGACTACTCCCGCGCGCAGATACGTCCTCTATTCTACATTGTAATTCATTTGGTAGTTTGGTGTGTAAATGTGCGTCGAGATAATTGTTGTCATCTTAACTTTAGGGCATGATTTTTAGAGAACTTATTCATCAAAGTAAGGGCTGACACTGGCCAAGTAACTCACGGAAGCTAATTTGTTTCTATTCCGTTGTATTGATGACCTGTACTCTAGATAAGATTGTGTGGTTTATGTCTCAGAATATTGTCTGCCGTTGATGTGTGTTGTGTTACAGAGAAACGGCGGCGATCGATGCGAGCATACTGGCAGCAGAGCACCACGAGGGCAGAGAGATATTTGAGGCCCTGTTCTATCCTTTACATCTTGGATTATGTGGTCACTGTTGCGTGATTTCATCTTTCCGGTGGAGAATTATAGCATCTGAAGTTCAATTGCAGTGCAAAGCTGAGTACATTTCTATGTCTTTTCCTGTCTCGTGGATCTCTCGTATTGATTTGAATCCTTGGTCTGCTCGCGTCTATCGCTAACTCACACGCAATATTGAAGCAACCTCATTTTAGGGGTATTGTCATATGGTCATTCTAAGAATATTGTTGATTAGTCAACTGAGTAGGTAAATTTGAAGATTGGTTTGGTTAAAATTAAAGCACCTCCTTAATTGTTTTAGCCATTTGTATATAGTTTTGTTTAGGAAAGGTGGCTAGCCAAACCTTAAGAGATCTATGTTCTTACCCTTAATCTGTTTCTCAGCCGACTGGAAGTAATGAGAATTCTAATAGGAATTGTATGGACATTCGTAATATTTAAGTAAAACTTCACCTTAGTATATTTACCTAGTCATATTCAAATTTCATGGGTCTTGTTCCGGTTAAAGAAATTTGTTACTTGTCCAAGTGATCTAGCCTAGTTAGGCAGTCTCCTGAATAATTTATTATTGTGATTGTGATTTTATAATGCTTTTGATTGTAATAAAATATGTAGCAACTACAACGGCTTGCTATTGTGATTTTGGTGTGTCACAACCATTAAACATTTCAACCGGCACCAAGGCAGAACGAGCTTTCATCAGCATACACAACGGAACTCCGCCCTACCCTCCAATGAGCTCTCGCTTGACACCACTGGAGTCCCAAATGGCGCTGGTGGGGTCAGTGGAAAGCACGTCACAGGGCGTTTGGCTCGGAGCTATCCTTCTAGTAACCGATTTCTAACAGTTCTTTGTGTCGCTGAGATGTCGACTGCTGCACAAATTGCTGCTGCAGATGCAGTGCGATGAGCCAGAGCCATACACCGAACACGGTGGTCTTCCCTCTTGGTAATGCTACGTGGCCGCGCGGAGCCCGGTCTTCTTTCGAACGTACATTCTCGTGACCACCGCTGCCAGCAATCATGTACAGTGGCTACATTCCTGCCAAGTCTTTCTTTTTAATACTGCATAAGGAACATGCAGCTTCTCATAGCCCTGTTGCACGATCTCGTTCAAACTCAGTGAAATGTTGATAATGGCTTCCTTGTCCCCTTAAAGGCATTCTGAGTAACATCAGCCCACCACGACGAATATCAAAGGTAGCCAACGCTCACTACCATTATAGTGTGTATTCAAAGTCAACCTGATCTGCGCCCTCATAGTGGCACCACTAGCGCCAATCTTATGCGACTGGCGCGAAATCTGGATAGACGTCATCTTCCAGATGCGCAAACACTCCTACCAACTATCATTTATGTCGCACAACTCTTTCTTGGTGCTGCGGTTTTTTCCCCGTCAGTGTAGCCGTTAACGAAGGTGACAGCCTCTTAATTTGACGAAATTTCTGTCCTTTTGAGCTCACCTTTTAGCCGAGGAACAAAAAAGATTAGCTTAGTGCTAGATATGGTAAGGACGGTGGTCGAACTGTTGAAACCGCAATTCGCGGATTTTCGCCATGGCAACCGCTGAGGTGTGACATGGCACGTTGTCTTACTGAAACAGTTACTTTTCCTATTGCAAATGTAAGCGTTTTTCCTCAATTTCCGCTTTCAGCGTTTCAAGCAGTTTCGTGTAATGTGGTCCTGTAATTTCTTTTTCCTTTTTCTCTAGCACTATTTTGTGAATCTGAGCAATGTTGTCGTCAGTGGTTGCTTGTTTGACCGTCCCGAACGTTCAACATCACCCAAACTGGTACGGCCATACTTAAAATCAGATGCCCAGAATTTCACCGTAATAAATAATGGTGAGAGTCGCCCTCCACAGCGTCCAATTCATGTTTGATTTGTACAGGCGTACTGTCTTTCAAAAACAAAAATCTAATGGCAGCTCGATAGTACATTTTGTCCGTTTTCCAAAAACACTCGCATCGACTCACCAAAACGACTGTTAACCAACAGCTGTGCGTCCAAAATGGCTGAAATTTTGGTGAGTGCCTTACAAAGTATTCGCATACAAATTCCACAACTTTTGTCGACAAGCGCTGGTATCTTTATGCTGAGTTACAGGCAGGAATTCGCTATTTTCAGCATGGACTACTGAGTCCAATTATGGCAAAGACGGGATTTATGAGCAAAGTCATGAAACGTTTTAGGCAGGTTTATATTGATCTGAAGAAGAATGATGACGCATTGGAGGAATTTTAGTAGTGGATATGACATGATGTTCTGGAGATTTCATTATGATACAGATAAGTGGCTTTAAGTGATATTTTTTAAAACTATATGTTCATGATGTATAAGAAGATGCGAATATGGTTGGGGAACTTGTGATTTGCTTATTATGCACACTTCGTAATTTTGCAGGTTTAGTAATTTTTTGTTTGTCTGAGAAAGGGATTTCGTATGCATTGAGAAAGGAAGTTGTTGATAAGATTCTGGAGAGGATGCTGGATTTGATTTGTCATGATGTTTCAAACGATTTTTTTGCCTGTCGACAACTGTTCGTCCATTCTGATTATGAGAGATTCCTAATTTTAAAGGTGTTTTTCTCAGTAGGTCAACACCACTTTGCTTCACATGATTTCTATTTATTGCATGTTGTTTGGCAGTAACCATTGTACACCAACTGTTTATTGTTTCAAATGGCTCTGAGCACTATGGGACTTACCATCTGTGGTCATCAGTCCCCTAGAACTTAGACCTACTTAAACCTAACTAACCTAAGGACATCACATACATCCATGCCCGTGGCAGGATTCGAACCTGCGACCGTAGCAGTCGCGCGGTTCCGGACTGAGCGACTAGAACCGCTCGACCACCGCAGCCGGCCCTTTATTGTTTACCCTCTACATGCCATATACAGGGTGTTACAAGAAAGGCACGGCCAAACTTTTAGGAAACATTCCTCACACACAAAGAAAGAAAATACGTTATGTGGACATGTGTCCGGAAACGCTTACTTTCCCAGTTAGAGCCCATTTTATTACTTCTCTTCAAATCACATTAATCATGGAATGGAAACACACAGCAGCAGAACGTACCAGCGTAACTTCAAACACTTTGTTACAGGAAATGTTCAAAATGTCCTCCGTTAGCGAGTATACATGCATCCACCCTCCGTCGCATGGAATCCCTGATGAGCTGGTGCAGCCCTGGAGAATGGCGTATTGTAGCACAGCCGTCCACAATACGAGCACGAAGAGTCTCTACATTTGGTACCGGGGTTGCATAGAAAAGAGCTTTCAAATGCCCCCATAAATGAAAGTCAAGAGGGTTGAGGTCAGGAGAGCGTGGAGGCTATGGAATTGGTCCGCCTCTACCAATCCATCGGTCACCGAATCTGTTGTTGAGTAGCGCACGAACACTTCGACTGAAATGTGCAGGACCTCCATTGTGCATGAACCACATGTTGTGTCATACTTGTAAAGGCACATGTTCTAGCAGCACAGGTAGAGTATTCCGTATGAAATCAAGATAACGTGCTCCGTTGAGCGTAAGTGGAAGAACATGGGGCCCAATCAACACATCACCAACAATGCCTGCCCAAACGTTCACAGAAAATCTGTGTTGATGACGTGATTGCACAATTGCGTGCGGATTCTAGTCAGCCCACACATGTTGATTGTGAAAATTTACATTTTGATCACGCTTTAATGAAGCCTCATCCGTAAAGAGAACATTTGCACTGAAATGAGGATTGACACATTGTTGGCTGAACCAGTCGTAGAAGTGTACCCGTGGAGGCCAATCAGCTGCTGATAGTGCCTGCACACGCTGTACATGGTACGGAAACAACTGTTTCTCCCGTAGCACTCTCCATACAGTGACGTGGTTAACGTTACCTTGTACAGTTGCAACTTCTGTGATGCTGACATTAGGGTTATCCTCAACTGCACGAAGAATTGCCTCGTCCATTGCAGGTGTACTCGTCGTTCTAGGTCTTCCCCAGTCGCAAGTCATAAGCTGGAATGTCCCGTGCTCCCTAAGACGTCGATCAATTGCTTCGAACGTCTTCCTGTCGGGACACCTTCGTTCTGGAAATCTGTCTCGATACAAACGTACCGCGCCACGGCTATTGCCCCGTGCTAATCTATACGTCAAATGGGCATCTGCCAACTCCGCATTTGTAAACATTGCACTGACTGCAAAACCACGTTCGTGATGAACAATAACCTGTTGATGCTACGTACTGATGTGCTTGATGCTAGTACTGTAGAGCAATGAGTTGCATGTCAACACAAGCACCGAAGTCAATATTACCTTCCTTCAATTGGGCCAACTGGCGGTGAAACGAGGAAATACAGTACATACTGACGAAACTAAAATGAGCTCTAACATGGAAATTAAGCGTTTCCGGACACATGTCCACATAACATCTTTTCTTTATTTGTGTGTGAGGAATGTTTCCTGAAAGTTTGGCCGTACCTTTTTGTAACACCCTGTATTGGAGTACATTAAACAGATACTACTTTAGATAAGATTTCTTCGTCAGTACATACGTAGATTAGATACCGTAGTGGCCACAAATTTTACTTACGTTAAGTTTGACAGGCTGACGATTCACTCTGTAATAACATATTTCTTTCGACAGGGACAAATAGCATGCTGTGCTCAACAAAATGAGTCCTTTTCCTCATTTTTCAACCACTTTCCTTCCCAGCAGTTGGACGAGCTCGTACTGGAGAAAGTAGCAGTTCTTAGATCAATTATTACAGATGTGTTTCACGCTTTTTTTCACTGATGATGTCTATTTTGTTTTACTGATTGAAACCTGGATAGCCAAGGGAAGACAGGATTCGGTTACGATTGTAGACGGGGCCGTAATCAGTCACTATTGGTTTCCTTTTGCAGTTACACACAATTTATTTTAAACCATTAATTAAAAACCCAACAATAAATACAAGTACCACATGTTATTAATGAAGGAATAAACAACTGTGTAAATAATAGTGTTTTCAGTGAGTTACAATTTAGCAAATCACCATTAAATACAGATACAGCAGATAATGTTTTGAAAGCAAGCCACTGTGATCTGGGCAGAAGGCCTTACACGCCAGGAATGTCAATAAATTAAAACTCGCTGCAATTCACAACTTACAGGTACTGAAATACTAAAGGTAAGACGCCACAAACACAGAAGAAGGCATCAGACGCCAGGAATGGCAGTAAATAAGGTTTCAAGGCTAAAATACAAATACCAGATTAGAATATTAAGGCCACAATCACGGCTGAAGACCTTACACTCCAGGAACGGCAATAATATAAAAAAATTAGCAACCTGCCGTAAAACAGCAAATACAATAGCAAAGCTTAATTAAAAAAACAAGCAACTGAGCACCAAACGGGTGAAATAAGATGATGGTAAACTTTTTAACACAACCCTTAACATACACTGAACACTATATTGCGACCAGCACTATTAACTAGACATATATAACCCTTAATGTAGGCATTACAAGGCATTGTAATAAATAATACGATAATAAAACGGAAGGACCAGTACCCTAAGTTCCTTAAAGGGTACTGAGGCAGATTACACCCACAGAAGGCATGGACTGAAGGAGCGTTACACTGAACTTTTGGCCATCAGACCTCCTTCTAGAACACACATGTCTTACAAGAACCAAGTGGCCACAGACGGTGCTCCAGGAATCGACCTCTGAGAAGGTCCGGTAGCAAACACTTTCGCGAGCTATGAGATAGGCAGCCAAGAGTTGCATTCCCTCCACAAGATGATAACTACGACTAGTGTCAGTCTAATGAATGACTAATGATAATCTTGCTGAAGCTACCTGAGTCCGATAAACCAAAGGCAACGATGGAACAATACGCCAAAGCCGGAATCAGCGGTTTGCACTACGTCCCCAGAATACTATGCTTAGAGCGACCAGAACGAGAAAGGAATCACTACCGCCAGAGTAGAAGAATCACCAACCGGCATACTATCAAGAAAGCTGTCAAAACTACACGCCTTACCAGACAGCAGTGGCAATGCGAGGAAACGTACACTGCCGTTACATACACTTACCCCCAGGGCAGGTAACTGGGGCGTTAGCGGCCACCAGGCAAGAAAAATTACCGCTGGTTGAACTTGATAAATCGTAAAAAGTTGAACACAGTAAATAGTAATAAGAAGTTGAGGTAAGCTAATCAGACCCGCCTTCCCCAAGCACTCCACTCGCTGCTCTTCGCCTCGGCGACACCACGAACAGCAATGCTAACCCAAGTCACTGGATAATCGCGAGACATCAAAATGGTGGAGGTTTCTCCACTTAGATTGAAACGCACTCATCTTAAAGCTTGGTGGGTCCGGTTTACGGCGAGGTCGTGCACCCTCGTGACCACAGCCCTTCCATCCGGCAGTCCATGCGTGCCGCCAGCGGTCCCAGCGTGTTCTGGCACTGCGCCGACCTGGCTTCTCCTGTGTCGCCAACCGAACTCGCACACTCTCTCGACCTGAGAAAAGACTGGGCAACAGTTAATACATAGTGATAACCGCCGCTGATACCACTAGCGGACAGGCGACGCTTGCGAAACCTAGTGGCGCCAGTCAACACTAGAAGACAAACAACAGCAACCATGCCAAGTAAACGATACCGTCTGGCCTCCAAGAAAGGGCGGAAACCTACAAACAGCAGAGAGGCGAGCCGCAGCACGGCTCACTGATATGGAATGGACTTACATTTTTTTACTGTGTAATACATGTGTGATTATACCATTTGTTTGGCATAAGGATTTGAAAACTCTAAGCACTGTGGACTGTTCCTGTAACTTTTATGTTTGCCCACATATGTAATATATTACAACATTTACCTCTACGTAATTCTTTGATTGCAGATATGATTAAGGTTTATGCTTGGATACCTGCACTGTGGTAGGACTAAGCAAAAATTTTACGATTTCACAAACTTTTGTCTCAATCATGGAACTTTACGCTCAGCGGCCCATTTGAGAGATATATTTTGCTTTGAGTTATCAGCGGGGAATTTAATAGACTGGTACAATTTCCTCTGAGTTTGCTTCTAGCCTACTCACACATGAACTAATCTGCCTGTGCTACGCTTGCCGATGTCAATGGAATGAAAACAATTTGTATCTGACACTGAGTCTTCGACAATGGTCAATTCAAGAAACGATTCTACAAGACTTTGGTGCAGTAAAATCATGTTATTGCCGAATTCTACTGAACATCTTTTACTGATGACAGTACTCTTTACTCAAGACACTACAAAAACAAGTGCAGTGCAAATCTAAATATATGTGAGGAAACTAGTTGTTAGCAAGAAATTTCACCGACTATATGCAGTGTATTTTTCTTGATGCAACTAATGTTATGAAAGCAAACTAGAAAGAACTCATAACAAGAAAAGATAAAAGACTAACTCTGGCATTTCTATGTCGTAAGGACTTTCACATTTGTTAAATTGTACTTCATGGACACAAGTTTACGACATGTTGATGCGTCTGTGAACAACAATTTATTCCTTTTGTAATCACTATTGTTATTGTATTATTTGGACTTACGTACTTTTTCCATCATAATTGTCGTACTTAGAACATTTTAACTCGTTAACGAATTTTCCAGATTAACCTTTGTCAATTACAAATATCACTCTGCAAAATTCTGGCCGGAGAGGCCGAGTGTTGTGATACGGGTGTGTGTTCAAATGGGTGTGAAATCTTGTGACTTAAATGCTAAGGTCATCAGTCCCTAAGCTTACACACTACTTAACCTAAATTATCCTAAGGACAAACACACACCCATGCCCGAGGGAGGACTCGAACTTCCGCCGGAACCAGCCGCACAGTCCATGACTGCAGCGCCTCTGACCGCTCGGCTAATCCCGCGCGGCTTTGTGATACGGGTCTGTAGATAATATCATGGGCATTTCTCTAGTGTTTGGATGTCATGAACACCGTATGTGCCCTTTTACTGTTTGATATTACAAGCGCGCAGTGGCACCAGAGATGCTGTGTTGCCCAGAGGCTTACTTGGACCATCTGTGCTTCAGATGATGCGCACTGTTAATCATCAGGGGAGGAAAGACAGTTGTCAGCAGTGGTGTGTCATATGTAGTAGTACAGCATAGGCCGAGTTTTACTGTTGCAGTTATACTGTGAGGAAGTGCATTATTTGAAACGAGTAAAGAGACTCAAACATTTTGAGAAGAATATTTCATTATTTTGATGAGTATAGAAGAGGATTTAATTCCAGGTAATTGATTTCAGATTTTGTACTTCATTGCAGCAGCTTCTAATTATGCATTCTTGGTTCAGACATCCAGAGACTTGAATGTAGGCAAAGATAAAGAGGCATGAGCCGTGTGGCTCGATCAGCGATATTCTCGCCGCCGCTATGGATCATCTTTCCAGCGGTGTGCACAGAGCGCGCGCTGGCGCCACCTACCGGGCCGACCGGGAGCGAGCGGAAAAGCTGAGGAAGAGGCAGTGATTTTGCTTTGGGAAGCCGAGCAGTAACGGCGTTTTGGGAACTGTGGGGGACAGCTGAAGTCCGGTGTTAGCCAGCAAGCAGGGCACGTCCAGAAGGGGCTGTTTGCCCGGGTGACGGCGCCGTGGCAAATATCGCCGGCGTGGAAAGAGACGTTACTGGGAAGCCATTGGTGTTGTTTTTCCGCTTGCTTCATGTCTCCTGGCATCGGGATCTGCGGCGGCTGGCTTCGTCGAACAAGCAAGAGGGCAAGGGCCTTGCTTGCCCTGTAAATTGTGGTCGGAATCCACTACCGGGCTCTGTGCGGTTGACTGTATTTTCTCGGGCGGCCGACGCTACTCCTACTGAGTCTGGCCTACAATGTGTTGATTTTAATTGGTTTAATACGTAATGTTTTAAGGTGTATGTGGTGTGATTATCAACATTTACGAGGGCCTGGAGTGCTGAGACATTCCGTTGTAGATCCCTACTGTCAAGGTTTAACCGCCATTGAAAACAGTTTGCTGGCCCTTGTTTAAGTACTGCCTGGTTATTGTATTAATCTCACACCACGGGGCTAAGATGGCCAGTCGCTATTATATATTTATCTCTGAATTGTAATAACATTACTGTTACGTTACTGTTTGAACCAATAGCGTGTCTGAGAGACACGTGTATGATTTTGAAATCAGTAGTTTTCTAAATTCTTACCAGTTATTGAGGGCCCAGTTGTTATTGTGTGTTTAGTGGCCTGAAACGGATTCTATTGATGGTGGTGCTAGAATTCCTTCAAAGACAGTAGATCGATATTGTAATTAATTTCATGTATTTTATTGAGGTGTTGTAATGAGTTATTGTGTTTCTAGTTATTTAATGCACATGTCAGTCTGTTGTAGATACCCACTAATTCAGGGATTTTCTCGTGCCCATTCGTGACCACTGCTGCTCCCGTCTTGGGGTCTATGTCGAGCCTGTACTGGAAACAGCTGAACGGGCAGGCGTCCGTTTTCTGAGTGTGGTTGTTGAATCTCACGAGCCTGTTTGCTCACATGAAATTTTATATGTTATATGCTAAATTAACGGGATTATTTTGGTAATAACAATCACTGTCGTAATGAAAGAGTACATTAGTTATAAAATTTACTTCATTTCAGTAAATGTGTAATAGGCCATAAGTGCCCCGCGTTTTTATAAATGTTTAAAATTGAACTAATTTATTTTTAACTGAATGGTAAATTATAAAGATGTGTGGTGGTTTTAAACAAGTGATGGCTTTATTTGTCAAGTTCGCTTGTTTAAAGGTACCAAATAAAATGTTAGGTGCAACTGTCGATGGTGACTGCGTGATGTGTTACTTTGGTCCAATCCTACCAGCCTACAGCCTATTGTACTGAGTTTGTGTCTTTGGGTAAAATGTGTAATTACATGTTGTCTCGACACTTCAGGCCTTGCATAATTTTAAATTTGATATTTGGGGTAGGGATAACTGTTGAATGTATAACATCATTTCTAAGAGTTGCATTTTTGAAAAGATTTCATTTGATGTTAAAGAATACCTATGTTTGTCCTCTGAAGAACTGACATTTATGTCTATTAGTATTTGTGAAGCAAAGAAATAGATAATGTTTCAATATAGAACTTTTCTGATCAGAAAACTAAAGCATTTGATATTATAATTTATCCCAAGTCATTGTTCGCATCCAAAGTTCATACCAAAATATTGTTATAACCTTGTATGCTTTGCCTTTTTTTAAAAAGAGAGCGCATCTCATTACTGAGTTGTAGCGCAGCAAATGCGATACACTTCCAGGACAAGAACAGTGTCATAGTGTTTCCATCGTGCTACAGATAAGCCAAAATTTTAACAAAAGGAACACTGAGGTTTTACAAGAGCAATTTATCAGTTTAAAAAGCTTAATGATTCACAGTGTTGAATTCAGACAGTATTCTTGCCATTATGAATGTTTAAACAGACAGAGAACCAGAGAGACTTTCAAATCACGTTATGGCAGTCAGATTTTGGAACACATTCTCGCAGTCGATGGCTATGTTTAAATTAATTTCTATGTTGAAAGTTTACACAAGATTACGGATAGCTTGCACTGCCAGGAAGCAAATCTTAAATGAATAACAACTGTCAAATTATTTTAATGAGATAACTTTGGATTCTAGGGTAGGCAACTTTCGTAAGTGGTAGTGTGGGGCAAAAAAAGAAAAAAAATGTCTAGTGAACATGTGCTTTAAAATGCATACCTTAAGAACTATGAGCAGTTGTTCGTCTTAGATACTTTAAAACACATCTCTTCTACTGCAAGCTCTTTCGTTTCCATATTTTTCGAGGATGTAATATGGGCCACGGAGCGTTATCTATGCCTAGCAGCTGACGTCAGTTGAAGTCCATCTGCCATCTCGGGGAGTCTTAGAAGACTATATTAAACCTTCTCTCTTAGCGCTGATCTGACGGTCAGTTGTGAGTATATGTTTTGAAACAATATATGTGGAATTTTCAGTAAGTAACTCAACTCATTTTTCTCTCGGTCAATTTCGGTTTTAAAAAATGCGGCATTTGTTGTGGAACGTCTTGGAATATTCCCGCCTCAGACCCTAGAGCTTCATGAAGTTTCAAATGCTGGCGGCGCTATACGTGGCTTTCAACATGGCGTCTGTAACGGAGAGAACTGTCAATGAGCTTCTTTAGGTGGAAAACCAGAGCATCGCAGATATTCATAGGCTTTCGCAAGATGTCTACAGAGCAGTGAACAAAAGCACCGTGAATCGTTGGATGAGGCGTCTGTCATCATCGCAACAAGATCGCGCAAACCTCTCTGATCTCCGCATGCAGGCCGACTGCACACAGCTGTGACCCCACAATATTGGTGCAATGAAAGATGCACCTCGCGGGGAGAATACGTGGAGATGGGGAGGTTATTGCTGTGGACCAGCAGAGTGCCACCACGCGGACTTCCGTGTATGAATACTCACCATCTACGTTAGTCATATAGCCCTGAATTCTCATTCCAATACCGTAACACAGTAACGGCCATTCTGGGATGACTGTAGACGTCATCGTGATACATTTGAAGGTGCTGTGGTGATATAACAGAGGATTAAGAAGAAAAAGAAAGGCATGGTTTGTGCATTGCCTGATGAAAGGAGTTTGAAACATTTTACTCGCGCTCTCAATCCTGGAGTATGGTTCTGCTGTTTGGAGTCCACACCAAGAAGGTACTGGAAAGAAGAGAAGTGACTGTAGACGTCAGCGCACACTCCTGAGGAAACACGATTCTGCACTTAAACATTTTATAATGTTAAAACAGTGTGGTTACCGATACATTAGACATTAAATGCAACGTTGTTAGTACCGGGTGATCAAAAAGTCAGCATAAATTTGAAAACTTAATAAACCACGGAATAATGTAGATAGATAGGTAAAAATTGACGCAGATGCTTGGAATGACATGGGGTTTTATTATAACCAAAAAAAAACAAAGTTCACAAAATGTACCGACGGATGGCGCTGGACAGCAAAACATCAGTGACTCCGCATGACAATCGTGTATAAAAGGAGCCGTAATGAGAGAGAGAATCAGATGCGCCAGCAGTCGCAGCATGTTGACGTTACCTGAAAACGCGCTTTTAGTGAAGCTGTATTATCAGAATGGGGAATGCGCTAGTTCAGCGTTACGATCCTATCATCATAGGAAGGGGATTCGAACGGGTAACGGTCCGTTGACAAATGCAGCTGTGGCGAGAATGAAAGTTCGAAGCCTCGGGTTGTTTAGACGATAGACCCCGTAGTGGCCGATCGAGCACAAGGTGTAATGCTGCTGAGACAGTTCAGGAAGAAATGGAGACTGTAGCGGGTTCGTCTATGCAGCGCTCGTGCGGTCGCACGCCGCACCGGCATTCCATACACTACTGTTTGGTTGGCACTGAGACGTACTCCCCGATGCTATCCGCACAAAATCCATCGGCATCATGAACTGTTACCTGGCGATTTAGTTAAGCGGAGGGCACTTGCGGTGTGGGCCTTTCAAAAGATGGCGGAAGATGACGATAGGTTGAGTAATGTGTTGTGGACCGACGAAGCTCATTTCACACTCCGAGGGTCTGTCAACGCCCGCAACTGCAGAATATGGGCTGCAAAAATCCTAGGACTGTCGTGGAAACTCCATTGCACGACCAGAAAGTCACGGTAAGGGGTGGATTTACCCCTTCTACCGTTATCGGGCCTTTTTTCTTCGAGGAAATGCGTGATTCTGGTTTTGTAACTGCTACCGTGACGGGTGAGAGGTACGCCGATATGTTACAGAATCGCATCATCCCCAGCCTGGCTGATAAACGCCTGCTGGAACGTACGATGTCTGTGCAGGATGGCGCTCCACCCCATATTGCTAAACGCGTGAAAGAACTCTAGCGCGCGTCGTTTGGTGATGCTCGTGTGCCCAGCTGCCACATTCGTCATGCTTGGCCTCCCAGGTCCCCAGACATCAGTCCGTGCGATTATTAGCTTTGGGGTTACATGAAGCCGCAACTGTATAGTGATCGACCGATATCTCTAGGAATGCTGAAAGACAATGTCTCGCCATAACTCTGGACATGCTTTACACTGCTGTTCACAATATTATTCCTCTACTACAGCTATTGTTGAGGAAAGATGGTGGACATATTGAGCATTTCCTGTAAAGAACATCATCTTTGCTTTGTCTTACTTTGTTATGCTAATTATTGCTATTCTGATGAGATGAAGCGCCATCTGTCGGCCATTTTTTGAACTTTAGTTTTTTTTTTTTTTTTTGTTCTTACAAAACCATTCCAAGCATGTGTGTCAATTTTTACCTCTCTATCTTCATTATTCCGTGATTTACTCAGTTTTCAAATTTATACTGTCTTTTTGATCACCCGGTGCTTAAAAAAGAAATAGTACTTCGGAAAGAAATATATTTTGAACACCTGACAAACATTCGCACCGCAAGTTTTCTACCATGCTTACTATGGCGACAGACTTTAAAGTGCTAAATCTACTACCTTCTACACAAAAAAACATAGTTTCTAATGTAGCGGGAAAATGGCGTACATCGCATGCATCTTCGTTCGTCTAGAGGAGGTTTCCCATCGGTTTGGTGGACATGATTCATCACACATGATCAGAATTCCCTGTGGTACTGGGGAGGTTTGCTTTTAACGATCGCAGGTAGATTACGCTATAAGTCAGAGACAGAACAAATGAATTGTATACGAGTCGAACGTAGGCTATAACACACAACTGATATGACACGAGAGAACATGGAAAAAATGGTTAAATGTGCGATAAATGACCGCCCACAATGTCACCCTATCTCTAGAAGGCATCATCAGTCCTACCTCGTTACACCCCTCTCAACAGGTTCCTCCATCTACTTCCTGTCATCCTTTAACGCAGTTTCATGTCAGTTTAGAGGCAAATGGTTCTCTTTTCTGGGAAAGCAACCATGACAGCAGTCAGTTTGCATGTATTCCCATTACCTCTCTTAACATAGTTCAGAACGTTGTTAAAAACCACACAGCAACTGTTCTGTAAGGTATTTGTTAACTGACACTGTATGGTTGTGATTGGTAGAGCGTGTAGACAGGTACTTTACAAATAATGTTTGTTAGAGTTTAAACCACTTAAACAGTCTCACATGGGGTCAAACACGTGATACATTCTTTAGTTGTATATTACAGTTCCCAAGCTGATAATGCAAGCTCTTTAGCTAAGGATAATGTAGAATTTACCGTATTGTATTGTATGTAACCGGGGACCTAGAAACGACGGAGGGGCTCCGTCCCCGCTGCAGCCGCAGTGGTCCAAAACCCCACGACGACTACCGCAGTCCACTTCGCCCCTCCGCCGCCCCACACCGAACCCAGGGTTATTGTGCGGTTCGGTCCCCAGTGGACCCCCCAGGGAACGTCTGACAGCAGACGAGTGTAACCCCTATGTTTGCTTGGTAGAGTGATAGTGGTGTACTCGTACGTGGAGACCTTGTTACCGCAGCAATCGCCGACATACCATAGTGTAACTAAGGCGGAATAAGGGGAATCAGCCCGCGTTCGCCGAGGCAGATAGGAAACCGTCTGAAAACTATCCACAGACTGGCTGGTTCACCGGACCTCTACACAAATCCGCCGAGCGGATTCGTGCCGGGGACCAGGAGCTCCTTGCCGTGCGGAAAGCCAACCGGGCGGGCTGAGAATTTACCGTAGTCACATGTCTGGACACGTTATGAAAATTTGGGAGGTGATTGCCAATGACTCTGGAGTCACACCTGAGCTTGTGATCCGACATACATAAATAATTTATTACTCTACATTTGGTGGTCATCCATGTTAAATAGCCTATTCGAGGAGTCTTATCGCTGCCCACGATCAGTTACTGTTTCCCTTGCTCCCAGTGCTTCCATGTCGATTTTTTCTAGTATATACCTCTTTCTGTCACACACTCGTTCCCATGTACGAGTATCTTCCTGGACCAAGCAGACGTGTAAGTACTCTTTCATTCTCCCCCAATTTTCCCGCATCTTGTTGTATTTTCCCTCAATTTATACGTATTTCCCTCAGTTTCCGTAATTTTACAGATTTTACGTCTTTTTCCGTATGTTTTTCGATATGTATATGGTCATATTGCAAACATAACCAGGTTTGGTTTTATTTTATACGGGTAATATTCGTCAACCCACTTAAGAAACCTGAGAATTTTCCTATTTTAGATTATCTACATGCATTCATTTCGGATGGGACAAGCATGAAAACACTCGAGATAGATGGTTGAAAGTTGTCTCGTAGCTATATGAGACTCGACGAGTGCTGCCTGCGAATGATATAGTGGAAACTCGAAATAATTCAGTGTCCTACGCCGAAGCATCAAGGAGCGTGTCTGCATACTCATTTAGTTGGGCAGCTGATGGAAACCCAGTCTGGAACCAGTTCTGCATGTTGACTTGATTCCCAGTCCAACTTGTAGGGAGCTGCAACAGGAAGTTGACCTGTGTACAGAGCTGATTTGTCCAGTTGCTTCTGCCTCGGTTTTCCATAAGCATGCCCTCTTATTGCTTATCAGGTGGGGTCTGTTGTTCCTGTTTATATCATCCCACTCTGATACATGTCCGCATCACAACCAGTGCATCTGCAACCCGTCGATAAACTGCAGGTACATGAATCGGTGTTTGGCTTAGAGGGCTGGCTGAAACTGATACGTGGTGGGGGGGCGGGGGGGGGGGGGGCGCTGGCGGCTGTCGCTTTCTCCGTTCGATTCACCCGGATCGATTGTTTCCCTCTGAAGTTGCTTATCTTTGGCTCGTTGACCGGTTGTGGTGCTGGTGGGCTGGCGGGCAGACTGGGTTTTGGCCTCGGAACGGCCGGTACGTGTCGCTGCTCAGAGAGTGGAACTTGTGCCTGCGTGGAGTTAGCTGTATTTGTCCGGTGTATGTGGCTCGATGTGAGGAAGCGGGCCTGTTATTGCAAGTTCTTGAGGCGCGACTGGGCCATGATCTTCTACACAGGACGCTGAGTAATGCGTTATTCATTTTGGCTAGTGGAGTTGAACTATGTACCGCGCAGCTGTCTATTGTAGAAATAGACATTCAAGCTTTCTAGTTTGCTCTCGGGCCTACCCGTGTTATCACAAGCTTCTACCTTTTGTTATGAGTGCCAATATTGTATTGGAACTGCGACGTGCTGGTGTAATAATATTATGCTTTGTCTTATCGTTGCCCTTTTAAAACTAGTCTGTGCTGGAGCAGTTTTATACATTTTGAAATTTGAGGTCTACAGTTAATTCTTTTAACCATTTTTAATTTGCCTTTGTCTTGATGTCATCTATCTTTGCAGAATTTTATCTTACTATATTCTGGGGATGTTAACATTGTTTCTTTTGGCTGTGGCTAAGGAAGGAGACTAATGTTCTGAATTATACCTTACGTGCAGCGGGAGTTGAAATTATGTGCAAGTTAAAGAGAAAAACGTGATGGGTAGCGAAATTGTGAATTATATGAATTGTCCTATTTCTCTTGCCCAGGTGACCTATTTAAAAGAAACTTATTTCACCTTTATTATTCAAGTGCCCCTTGTTAAATGAAAGTGATTTTACCTTTTATTATTGAAGTGCTTACAGTTAGTATAGAAGTTATAAGAAGTTCTTGTTTGCACTTAATTCAATTAGAAAGGTACGGTGTAATGTATTTTTCTGACTTGTGAATAAGAGATACTGGTAGAAAATTTTTGGTAAATACTGTGCCCTTTGGGTTAAACTGTTGGTCAGTAATGAATTTGTTGTATCCTGCAAGTCCTCTGTACTTGTTATTATTCCATTTGTCACCGGTTTGCACGCAAACTCCACGTAGCAGAAACTAGTCATTAGGAAACAAACAAAAGTGGCAGTAAATGGTTAATCAATTTTCATATTTTTACGACACTCGGTGATTGCATGGATAGGAAAGGGGATCCAGCTCAGTAATGATGTCACAGGACAATGACAACACAGGTGGCCTAAAAGTTTTATATATTGTAGGTTATTATACGATTCAGTCATACTTTGTGAAAAAAATGTCACTAGTTTATAATTTTTCACTTAACAGTCTTTACGAAGGTGCAGGTGTGCGGACGACGAAGAATGTAGCCGACGACAATGATGAGCTACCGCTGTCACTGCTGCTGGTGGAGAACCACCTGTCGTCTCCAGAGGCACGGATAATTACGGGGCAGGCAATAGTTGCAATAGTTCCTCCGCCTGTCCACTCCTACCGAGCTCTCAGCACAGTAAGGTTAAGAAAGTAGATGCGCCTACACTGGCGCGATCATAACTGCACACCGCGTCCCTGGAAGCATCCAACAAACGCTTCCGCACTTTTTCTTCACTCAAGCTTCTCTCCTTCGCAGCGCGACAGAGAATCTCCGTACGCAAGGATAAACATCGGCACAGCTACTGCCATTCCGTCCTTGCCATCGATACATTAAATTGAAGTTCCGTTAACGATTACCCAGGAGTTTGTAATTCTGTCAGAGACGGCAAAGGACTTGGAAGAGCAGTTGAAAGGAATGGACAGTGTCTTGAAAGGATGATATAAGATGAACATCAACAAAAGCAAAACGAGGATAATGGAATGTAGTCAAATTAAATCGGGTGATGCTGAGGGAATTAGGTTAGGAAATGAGACACTTAAAGTAGTAAAGGAGTTTTGCTATTTAGGAAGTAAAATAACTGATGATGGTCAAAGTAGAGAGGATACAAAATGTAGACTGGCAATGGCAAGGAAAGCGTTTCGGAAAATAGAAATGTAATACCTCGAGCATAGAGTTAAGTGTCAGGAAGTCGTTTCTGAAAGTATTTATAGGAGTGTATGGATGTGAAACATGGACGATAAAAAGTTTAGACAAGAAGAGAATAGAGGCTTTCTAAATGTGGTGCTACAGAAGAATGCTGAAGATTAGATGGGTAGATCACGTAACTAATGAGGAGGTATTGAATAGGATTGGGGAGAAGAGAAGTTTGTGGCACAACTTGACTAGAAGAAGGGATCGGTTGGTAGGACATGTTTTGAGGCATCAAGGGATCACAAATTTAGCATTGGAGGGCAGCGTGGAGGGTAAAAATCGTAGAGGGAGACCAAGAGATGAATACACTAAGCAGATTCAGAAGGATGCAGGTTGCAGTAGGTACTGGGAGATGAAGCAGATTGCACAGGATAGAGTATCATGGAGAGCTGCATCAAACCAGTCTCAGGACTGAAGACAACAACAACAACAACAAGATTTCGCACACATTTGAACATTTTTTTTTAAAAGCATCCCGCAGCGTTCTAGGACGAGCAGCGGCTCAGTCCAGACATAACATTGTTGCGTGTGCTATAACACTAACGTGCCGTGAGACACGGTAATGTTGTTCTCTCAAAGGATTTCAAAGTTCGATTGTGCGTGTGTCCAGTAGAAAAGGGTATTGGACTATAATCTCGAATTCTGTGAAGTCGACAGTAAATCCAAACGGGCCTTAACCTTGGGAAGTGGTAAAATTATAAGTGAATGAAAAAAAAATGAACGGTCGCCATCCTAATTAGGTACATTAATTTGGAAATATATATTTGAGAAAATTTGATATTAGTTATTGAAGTTACTTTTGTTGAGTTTTCCCTTTGAATAGCAAAACAGGACACAAACTGACAGTAAACTCTGTACTGTGTGTACCAGCAGTTACCCAGAACACACACACCAGTAAATTGTGGGGAGCAATATTGCACCGAGCTCATACTAATGACGGCCACAATCATTAGCATTACTTAATAAAATTACTGAAACATCACTGCATGAAGTGCAAAACTAATTTTGGACATGAGGGGCTTCTATCTTGACTGAGATGAGTAACACAAATAATGATGAATAACATCTGAAATACACTAAGTTCCTCTACACAGGAAGGTCATATTTCAATAGTGGTACAAGTCCATTCCCTCCACTTTTATGCCTATAATTCTTCTGAAATTAATGGTCCAAACAACCAGAAAGAAAGGTTCATCTCTAGCAAGAAGACATATGCTTGAATATTTCTGTTGTCTCAACTGCAGATTTTTCAGCACTCATTTAACTTTAGGACTCTGTACGTCAAAATGAACAAAAATGGACTTGTACCACTATTGAAATAAGCCCTTCATAAAGCAGTTTCCCTTAGTAGCAGTGATAGTTCATTTTTTCTTAATAGGAGGAAAATATGATGGGGACCCATAAGCTGGTATAGTTTCAATAGCCAAGGTTCTTTGATTATTGCGAAAGTATAAACTACATCTACAAGCTAATCATTCACTAAATTACTTAAGGTAATAAAATGCAACACTAGGCTTAATTAGCTTCGAAAGGGACCATTCACAATGGGTACCAAAACTACACTATCTTTGAAAATGTGCACAACTTCACTTCTAATAGTACTACCGCAAGTCGGTTCATTAAAGATTTACATGTACTTGTACTTTAATCTCCCGTGAAGCAGGTATTCTTGGCAATAATATTTACACAATCTTGCACTGTAATCCGACAAAAAATACACTCCTGGAAATGGAAAAAAGAACACATTGACACCGGTGTGTCAGACCCACCATACTTGCTCCGTACACTGCGAGAGGGCTGTACAAGCAATGATCACACGCACGGCGCAGCGGACACACCAGGAACCGCGGTGTTGGCCGTCGAATGGCGCTAGCTGCGCAGCATTTGTGCACCGCCGCCGTCAGTGTCAGCCAGTTTGCCGTGGCATACGGAGCTCCATCGCAGTCTTTAACACTGGTAGCATGCCGCGACAGCGGGGACGTGAACCGTATGTGCAGTTGACGGACTTTGAGCGAGGGCGTATAGTGGGCATGCGGGAGGCCGGGTGGACGTACCGCCGAATTGCTCAACACGTGGGGCGTGAGGTCTCCACAGTACATCGATGTTGTCGCCAGTGGTCGGCGGAAGGTGCACGTGCCCGTCTACCTGGGACCGGACCGCAGCGACGCACGGATGCACGCCAAGACCGTACGATCCTACGCAGAGCTGTAGGGGACCGCACCGTCACTTCCCAGCAAATTAGGAACACTGTTGCTCCTGGG
The DNA here is from genome assembly GCF_023897955.1 of Schistocerca gregaria. Classification (NCBI taxonomy): domain Eukaryota; kingdom Metazoa; phylum Arthropoda; class Insecta; order Orthoptera; family Acrididae; genus Schistocerca; species Schistocerca gregaria. The sequence continues at coordinate 104,377,462 of NC_064921.1, read as the reverse complement.
GTATCGGCGAGGACCATTCGCAACCGTCTCCATGAAGCTGGGCTACGGTCCCGCACACCGTTAGGCCGTCTTCCGCTCACGCCCCAACATCGTGCAGCCCGCCTCCAGTCGTGTCGCGACAGGCGTGAATGGAGGGACGAATGGACACGTGTCGTCTTCAGCGATGAGAGTCGCTTCTGCCTTGGTGCCAATGATGGTCGTATGCGTGTTTGGCGCCGTGCAGGTGAGCGCCACAATCAGGACTGCATACGACCGAGGCACACGGGGCCAACACCCGGCATCTTGGTGTGGGGAGCGATCACCTACACTGGCCGTACACCTCTGGTGATCGTCGAGGGGACACTGAATAGTGCACGGTACATCCAAACCGTCATAGAACCCATCGTTCTACCATTCCTAGACCGGCAAGGGAACTTGCTGTTCCAACAGGACAATGCACGTCCGCATGTATCCCGTGCCACCCAACGTGCTCTAGAAGGTGTAAGTCAACTACCCTGGCCAGCAAGATCTCCGGATCTGTCCCCTATTGAGCATGTTTGGGACTGGATGAAGCGCATGTTTGGGACTGGATGAAGCGTCGTCTCACGCGGTCTGCATGGCCAGCACGAACGCTGGTCCAACTGAGGCGCCAGGTGGAAATGGCATGGCAAGCCGTTCCACAGGACTACATCCAGCATCTCTACGATCGTCTCCATGGGAGAATAGCAGCCTGCATTGCTGCGAAAGGTGGATATACACTGTACTAGTGCCGACATTGTGCATGTTCTGTTGCCTGTGTCTATGTGCCTGTGGTTCTGTCAGTGTGATCATGTGATGTATCTGACCCCAGGAATGTGTCAATAAAGTTTCCCCTTCCTGGGACAATGAATTCACGGTGTTCTTATTTCAATTTCCAGGAGTGTATATTTTATAATAAATTGAGGATACTTTAGCAAAAGCCTATCCAACTTCACTTTTATGGTTTAAGCTTTTAAGTAATTAAGGTTTTCACTTTCCTCTTGACTAATCTTTAAATTTTTGTACATAAACTTCCTGTCTTACGAATTCCACTTGAAGTAGTCCATAAACAAAGCATACAAATTATACTCTTACTTTAACTTTTGCTACTCCTTTTACTTTAGCCAAAAATATCACTTTTAAACACATGAATGCCAAAATTGTTCATTTAAATCAGGATACTCGGTTTTAGCAGCACTTGGGTGAGGACCCCGCATAGGTTCGTGATCAGGATTGAAGTTATAGTTCAAACACGAACTGACGTTTTATGTTATTTTATATTGAAACAACACACAAATTAACTGGTCTATGCCAATATACATTAAATAACTGAATGTATGAAGTCTGTGAAGCAGTGGCGAAGATTGGTGGCAGGCGAAATGGCGATTAACTGTACTCACAGCTCTTGATGTGGGAATACTCTATAAAATCTCTTCGTGGTGTCGGATTTTCAACATATTACCGCCATTCCATTATTCAATGAATACCATATAATAGCCAGATCGATATCCGAGGCAAAGCCCTCCTGGTGCAGCTTCCAATTGCCTCTCTTAGCACCGTCGAGGTGTTCCGTGCTAAGGCTAGCCACACACTGCGTGCCGTTCACGCAAAGGAGCCGCTCAATTCGATCGCCAAACTCACCTTTCACATCACGCCATGCCACTTTTGTTGCGGAGGGACTCCCCTACAGCGTTTACATGTTACAAATACAAGTGCCCTAAACATGAACCAGCTTTTGACAAACATACTTCTTTCATAAACATATTCGTTTTATAATAATTTCAAATGTTCTTTTGCTTTTTTCATATATACATTACAAAATTCTAATTTTCTTGCCATACATCAAGGAGTTCAAACAACACAGAATGCACGCTTCATAAATTGCAGATACACAGTTACTTAAAATAAACCTACTCCTAATCAATGGTAGTGTTACACATGCTCCATGTTTCATTGAGGTTTCACGACAGGGATACATCAATGAAACATCGATAACACTTCAAAACAGTGTTGGGAGACCAGGAAAAAAAATGCAAACACATTACACAACAAACACTTCACATAAATGTTTACATAAAACACTGTTTCATCACGTACCAAACATAAACTTTGGTCATATTAAGTAAATACATAATATTGTATTCATCTGTCCATGTTCAAAAAAACATATAGAGGAATTTACATATTGCTTTAATACACAGCCTACATTACACTACATTTTCTCCTGATTAGTTCATACCTATTTTTACTGTATAATCATTAAGAAACTACACTACTGGCCATTAAAATTGCTACACCATGAAGAAATGCAGATGATAAACGGGTATTCATTGGACAAATATATTATACTAGAACTGACATCTGATTACATTTTCAGGCAATTTGGATGCATAGATCCTGAGAAATCAGTACCCAGAACAACCACCTCTGGCCGTTCAAATGGTTCAAATGGCTCTGAGCACTATGGGACTAACAGCTGAGGTCATCAGTCCCCTAGAACTTAGAACTACTTAAACCTAACTAACCTAAGAACATAACACACATCCATGCCCGAGGCAGGATTCGAACCTGCGACCGTAGGGGTCGCGCGGTTCCAGACTGAAGCGATAAATAAATATTTTCAGAAGAGTCACTCACGGTCAAACTTACAATAAACGGATCTTACATAAAAAGCCGTTGTCAAGTGCCCAGAGTTTGTATTAAGCACCATTCGAACTTTATACTCTGATCACATACTATTATCATTACGTATTATTATTTGTCTGTTGGCTGATATTCACAAACCAGACCGGGAAAGCCGATAAATTAAAAACTGCTGCTCCTTCTGCAATCTTTTGGAACGACGGTTTTCCCCAGTACATTTGTGTATTATGACTCGTTGATAATGAGTTTTTTTACGACAATTTCGATGTGTAATTAGAACAGTGAACTATTTTCCATTACTTATGGTAGTGCGTATTGGCTTCAATTACTTGGGTTGCAGAGTGATTGTCAAGCAGGCATCTGTAGCGAACTCTGACGCCAAACAACGATAGATACTCAGCGGTATGGTTACAGGTAATTAAATTCCTCTCTGTCCAGTATGTCGTCAGTTGAATGCAATTACCACCTAACAAAAATAAAGATATTACCTCCCACTCCATCCATTGTTCGCGCCAGCTTGTAGGTAGGTGAAGAGTGGAGACTGAGTACATCTGCCACTAGTTAGGAGTCGTGTTGTGAAATCTTTCCCCAGCAGGTTAACACCAGATGCATGGTATCGTCAATTTTTGAGCTCTACTGCGATTTTAGACCCTCCTTGCGTAGCGCTAGCATATAGTTATATAATTGGGATCTATCTTTACTTCTGTTTACCAACCAAAATAGATAAAGTACCCTAACGTAACGTAACCTTCCTCTCCTGCATCGAGGTAGTTTCCGTGTTGGAAGGTGCACTTTAGCTCTCCATCCAGAAGGACCAGGGTTCGAGTTCCGGAAAGGGCACCACCATTTTTAATTTCCCGCCATTTCCCGGGTGGCGGGTAGGATGGGATACCATCATAGCTCTGCGACAAAGAAATTCCCGCCAAAATTCGAAATTCCGACCAAAATTCGCAATTCCCGCCAATAGGGTAGGAGGAGAGGGGGAAAGGGTAGGGGGGGGGGGGGAGGAGGTCGGGACTTACGTGAAGGTTGAGGAAAACACATGACATCATCTGGGCGTGGGGGTGACGCTTGGGGTGGAGGTAATTAATTGATCAATTTAGTTAATTTGCATATCAATTTAATATCAATTTCATACCAAAATTGCGCTGATACCCCCCTTTTGTTGTTGTTGTTGAAGGTAGGCGAAATGCTACACAGGCAGCGGAACTGTACAGAGAGCGATATCCTGACAAGAACCCACCTTCCCGACGGATGTTTTCTCGTCTTGTTGCGACGCTTCAGGAAACGGGAAGTTTCAAGACACGACAACGCAACTGTCGTAGCTCTCGCACAGACGCCGCTGCCGAAGTTACTGTTCTCACTTCCGTTGCTATGAATCCACATGTGAGCACACGACAACTTGAACACGAGACTGACATTCCTAAAACCAGTGGACATCGTATTCTCACACGTCAGCGGTTCCATCCTTACCATGTACACCTACATCAGGAATTGCATCGGAGTGATTTCCAGAAACGTGTACAGATTCTTATGTGGTATCAACACGATGGATATCGAGCACATAATGCCTTGCCTGGACGTCTTGTTCTGAACCGAAGGTATCCTGCCAGATGGATTGGTCGAGGAGGAACAGTTACTTGGCCTGCTAGGTCTCCTGATTTAAATCCTCTGGACTTTTTTATGTAGGGATGCTTTAAAGACGTTGTCTATCTCGATATTCCAACAACTCCAGAGGACATGCAGGAACGTATCGTGCTTGCTTGTAATTCTCTTCAGCAGGCAACACTCTTTCATTCTTTCATTCAACGAGCGCTCCAGTTTATCGGTGTCCGGGATCACCACTTTGAGCACCTTCGAATGTTCTACTCCTGGGCAATGGTACAGGAGAGTCAAAGTCAATTTTGTGTTACGTTTTTACCTGGTTTTCATTTGTTTTCTGACAACTCCAGCAAGTGGTCGAGTTTGTGATTCCGGGCTCAAAGTCAACGTTGTGTTCTGTAATTAATAACGTTGTATTTCAGTGAATGGTACACTTTGATACATTTTTGAACAGATCTTTCGGAGAGGAAATGAATTATCGAATAAAAAATACAGGGTGCCATTTAAAGCAGTTATACCCCTGTTAATATCTTTGTAAAAAACAAAGCTACAACTAAGGCAATTATGCTGATTGATGCCCCTCTGACGGCTAAAGATCATTAGCTTGAAACATGTAATGTGCATCTGGACAAACAGTTATTTAGGGAGGTGAAGATAAATGGGACACCCTGTATATTCAATGTTAAATTGTTTTGACACAAGAGGCATACTTTCTGATGCACCCTAGTAGATGCACCAAATCGTATCTGAACAACCAAGTAAATTAATTTAGAAGCTGTAATCAATTAAAAGGAAACAGCTATTAAAAGAGTAGTCGACGGCTATTACTTTTCAATACCAAAGTTATTCTTCTGTTTATAGAGTTCTTTGGAAGAGTAAATCTACAGTGTATCATAGAGTACGTGAAAAAAACAACTGCAGTATTTAATACGAACAGTTTTATCCTCGTTGACGCAAGAAAGAACTGAATGACTAACATTTTTTTAACGAATTACACGCCCCAGTACAATAAAGGGTGTTTATAGCTTAGTCACACAAAAGTGACACTTATTATGAAAAACGATAAATAACTTGCGGAAATGTTTGATACAACACTGAATGCAGTATATTCTTACAAATGTTCAATGTGGCTACCTTCTGTAACACAACAAATTTCGCATCTGCAGTCAGTTTCCTGCTAAATCCTCTTGCTGAATGGTGGCAACTTCTTACGTTATCCATTGTCACAACTCGACAACGTTTCCCGTAATTTGAGGAACAAACACTCTGTCTTTAGTGTAACCCTACACACAGACCATTGGGGTTATTTCATGAGATCGTGGTAGGGAGGATATTGTTCCACCACGTCCAACCCAAGCTGGCACTTTCCTATGTAGATGCGCGACAACGTTACGATGAGAATATGGTGGCGAGCCATCTTGGTGGAAAATAAATTCTGTGTCCATATCCTGTCGTAACTGAGATATTATAAAATATTCAGGCATCTCCAGGTACGATATGACAGAGTTGACTCGGCAAAAAAGAAAGGATCATAAATCTTGTTACAGTTTACAGCGCAAAAAACATTTGCGTTAGGCGATTCTCGTACATATTAGATTATGTGACGTGGTTTCTGATCACCCCATGTCCGAACATTATGCCGATTCACTTTAACGCAGGTTCGGAAGTTGGCTTCATCAATGAGCACAATCTTCAGTCTGCATTTTGTTAAACATCTCTACACAAAACCCAGCTCGTTTTTAGTTGTCACTTTCTCTTAAGGCTTGCAAAAATTCCAATTTGTAGTGTCTGAAAGACGGCCATTTCCGTAATTCGTTCCACACTGTAACATCAGACATATTCAGTTCTACGTTCGCACGTCTCGTCAATTTACACAGACTACGAATGTAAGACTACCGAACTTGTAAACCGCTGCGTCATAGAGTGCTGGCCAATCCTGACACAGCGTCATGCATATTACACAGCCAGTTTCGGTGAAACGACTACAACAGTTAATAACACTTTGAGATGGTGGCTTGTGATATTCAGCTTTTAATTGTCTCTGAACTGCAGCAGCGAATATGGATTAATGTAACGATTAACAGTAGTTTGCTCGCTCTGCAACGTTATACGACTTCGTGATGGCTGTTGGAATAACTCATTAGCGCGTGTCACCTAGCAGGAAGTTACGGAACTGACAACGTTAGGCAGGAATAAGACTTAAAGATATACTGCATTCAGTGTTGTGTCATACAATTTTTGTAAGTTATTTATCTTTTCCACAATTAAAGGTTACCTTTTGAAACGTTCCCTTAGAAAAATTATAAATGACTGTCCTTAAACTGACACACAATGTTTTTAGCGCAACGCAATCTGACTTTCAAAACTCGCTACAAAAGAATGGCTCTGACTAACAATAACCTATACCTTTCATGAATCACTTACCTCACAAAAATCTTCGTTACTCGAACTACTGAAATACAGCGAGCGCCACTACTGCCAGCTAAATAAAAGATTCAAACTACTGAAGGCACTAACTACTGATAGGCATAGTTAGCAAATGAAAGATTTTGATAAAGAACAGACAAAGTATTTACCTTAATAGTGTTCAAAAGTCATAATATATACATATGTTCATGACATCCAACCTTACAAATTTACTGTCTCTGATGGACACAGGTCTAGATCATCCGCTCTCAAAACTCCGCCATCTCTCTCCCCACATCCACCACTGCTGGCGGCTCACCTCCAACTGCGCAACGCTACGCGCTGTTCACATCCAACTGCCCAACACTACAATAGCGAATATTCCAACAATGCAAACCAGACACAGACAGTACACAGCACAGTCAGTGGTTTGCATACAGAGCGCTACGTGACGTTACCAACATAAAAACCTAAACAGCCTACTTACACTTTTTATAAATAATGGTTTAGTATTATAATCCCTAAACAAGGACTCCCCACTTTCACTGTACGTCGTTTGTTGAGCAACTAGTGGTGTTACGACGTTGAACAAGGGTGGCCAATACTTTGACGGATTGTTGAAAAAATGGCTCTGAGCCCTATGGGACTTAACTGCTGTGGTCATCAGTCCCCTAGAACTTATAATTAAACCTAACTAACCTAAGGACAACACACACATCCATGCCCGAGGCAGTATTTGAACCTGTGACCGTGGCGGTCAAGCGGTTCCAGACTGTGGCGCCTAGAACCGCACGGTCACTCCGGCCGGCGCATTGTTGAAACTGATACATTTCAGCTAGACAGTACGTAAAAGAGAGAGTGTGTAAGACTGCAAATAATGTGAGAAAATATTTCTGTTGTTATTTCCTCGATATCGTTTTACATGTACATCAGTTTCATTGAGGAGTGAAAGTAATCTATATAATAAGACATTGCAAGCTGTGCGAAATTTAAGTAATGGATGTAATTGAGATATCTCCTCTTCTTTGAGTTGATAAAGTCTACATTAACGCGAAGCATGTAGAAACAGAACAAGTAGATAAAAGAGGACATTTTTTTATAGTAGATACTTTATTTTACGATGCAGATCGTTTGAGCAACAAATGGATGAACGGTTGATGGTAATGTATCGGCAACTGTAATGGCAGAGGAGGGAGACTGCAGCTGTCGTTGATGGGAGTGTACGTGTACTTGCGATTTCAGGATTCATTGCCAAGCCTGTGTCGAATCTTCAGGTCTGTCTACCCGTGGTGAGACAGGTGGGCGGCATGGGGTGCAAGACCCTGTGCTGGTGCCGGGTAAGCATATGCGTGGGAGGCGGGAACGGGGGCGGCCAGGATAGCTGCGTGGGCGGCGGGGGCAGGCGCTGGGGCGGCGTGCACCGGCGCGTGGGCGACAGGGCCGGCGTATACCGCGGCTTGGGCGACGGGAGCGGCGGCGTACACCGGCGCGTGGGCGGCGGGCACCGGAGCAGGGGCGGCCACGACTACGGCCCTGGGCGGCGCCGGCGTCGGGTGTCCGACGCGCTTCACGACCGCCTGGAAGCCGTTGTGGTCGTCGGCCGTGTACTCGACGATGCGGGTCGTGCCGTCGGCGTCGATGAGGCTGTAGGCGCCGGTGACGCGGTCGCCGTCGCGGTGCTCGAACTGCGTCTTGGCGTCGCCCGTGTGCGAGTCGGCCACGGCGTAGTCGAACCTGTAGCTGGGCGGCGCGTAGTGATCGTAGACGACGCCGTGGGCCGGCGCCGTAGGGAGGTGGGCCGGCGCTACGATCCCGGCGTGGGCGGTGGCCAGCAGGCAGGCGAGGACGGCGACACTCTGCATTTCGGGCGACTGCTGCAGCTGTCCTGGCAACGGGGGAGGTGGGTGTGGTGTGGCTGTGTGGTCGCTGCTCCCGCTTAAGTACGTCTCAAGTGCCCGGCACAGAAAGGGGAAAGCATTCTACGTAGCTTCACCTTCATCGCTGACGCCAGCGTCCCAGGAGAATGTAAAGCCTGTCAAGGTGAACCTGCCGAAGGTACCAGGAAGGCCATTTGACAGGGATTTGGATACTCATCTAAATCTTAAACAGATTCTCGATATATCCGACTATGAAATACAGCCTTGTTGCCGAGAAGGCTATAACTGTTGCTCGGTGTATCTGTGAATTAAACTTCTGTGATAACTGCGCTAGTCAGATTTGCTTTAGCAGCATTCGATATGTTTAAAGTCGCTCACAAAAGCCTTAATAAGCTCTGCTTCTGTTGCAAAGAGCTTGGGGATAATTCTGGACAGAGTACACACCTACTCTCTATTACAAGGTGTCAGCGTCACTTTATTCAGCTACAGAAATGAAAAAAAACCTACCCCTTACTTGATTATGAGGAGTTTTTTCTTTTTTCTTTTTTTTAAACTCCCCATACTTGATTATGAAAACTAGTAGAAGCCGACCTCGGGGAAGATCAGTTTGGATTCCGTGGAAATACTGGAACCCGTGAGGCACTGACCTTACGACTTATCTTAGAAGAAAGATTAAGGAAAGGCAAACCTACGTTTCTAGCATTTGTAGATAGCATTTGCAGACTTAGAGAAAGCTTTTGACAATGTTGACTGGAATACTCTCTTTCAAATTCTAAAGGTGGCAGGGGTAAAAAACAGGGAGCGAAAGGCTATTTACAATTTGTACAGAAACCAGATGGGTTTTATGAGTTGAGGGACATGAAAGGGAAGCAGTGATTGAGGAGGGAGTAAGACAGGGTTGTAGCCTCTCGCCGATGTTATTCAATCTGTCTATTGAGCAAGCAGTAAAGGAAACAAAAGAAAAATTCGGAGTAGGTATTAAAATCCATGGAGAAGAAATAAAAACTTTGAGGTTCGCCGATGACATTGTAGAGGGAGCAAAGGACTTGGAAGAGCAGTTGAACGGAATGGACAGTGTCTTGAAAGGATGATAACTATTAATATCAACAAAAGCAAAACGAGGGTAATGGAATGTAGTCGAATTAAATCGGGTGATGCAGAGGGAATTAGATTAGGAAATGCGGCACTTAAAGTAGTAAAGGAGTTTTGCTATTTGGGGAGCAAAATAACTGATGATGGTCGAAGTAGAGAGGATATAAAATGTAGACTGGCAATGGCAAGGAAAGCGTTTCTGAAGAAGAGAAATTTGTTAACATCGAGTATAGATTTAAGTGTTAGGAAGTCTTTTCTGAAAGTATTCGTATGGAGTGTAGCCATGTATGGAAGTGAAACGTGAACGATAACTAGTTTGGACAAGAAGACAATAGAAGCTTTCGAAACGTGGTGATACAGAAGAATGCTGAAGATTAGATGGGTAGATCACATAACTAATGAGGAAGTATTGAATAGGATTGGGGAGAAGAAAGGTTTGTGGCACAACTTGACCAGAAGAAGGGATCGGTTGTTAGGACATGTTCTGAGGCATCAAGGGATCACCAATTTAGTATTGGAGGGCAGCGTGGAGGGTAAAAATCGTAGAGGGAGACCAAGAGATGAATACACTAAGCAGATTCAGAAGGATGTAGGTTGCAGTAGATACTGGGAGATGAAGAAGCTTGCACAGGATAGAGTAGCATTGAGAGCTGCATCAAACCAGTCTCAGGACTGAAGACAACAACAACAACTTGATTATGGCGATCCTATTCCCCAAGGACTGTCGTAAGAGAACCGGCTGGAACTGGTGATGAATGCTCATATACGTTCATTTGTGATGTACCCTATTTCCGCCACTGCCACGCCATGTTGTTTAAACCATTTACTGTCTTGGGAAATGTCTGGACAACGCAAAAAGAAGCCTATAATCTTGATTGCTTGATTCCAACGGTTAGGCATGGAAGTGGAAGTGTCATGTTGTGGGCAGCCACATCGTGGTGTTCTGCTGGTCCCATCATTACTCTCAAAGGCAGTGTTACAGTCAACGATTATGTGAACATTTCAAGTGATCAGGTGCACAACATGATTTACACGTTGTTCCCCGACAATGATGACATATTTCGGGACGATAATGCACCCTTCACACAGCCAGGACAGTACAATCGTGGTATGAGAAGCATGCAGCTGAAATACAGCGTCTTCGCTGGCCAATACAGGCCCCAGACTTATACATTATCGAACCCTTGTGGACGGTATTGGAGCGCAGACTGCGGAGCAGATTTCCGCCTCCCTCGGCACTGCATGAGTTAGAAAATGTTCTGATCGAAGAGTGGCATTACATTCCACTGGAGACTATACAATTATTACATGCCAGTATTCCAAGAAAAATCGCAAATGGGGGTCTAACCCCTCATTAATAAACCATTCCCAAGTAAGTACAGGTGTTCACATTATTTTGCCTATCCCCTGTAAGTTTGTACAGAACTCCGATTGCGTCGGTCCTCCTCGCACCCCGCAAATATATTTTTCAACAGCTATTCTCGCTGTCATCAACGTCTTTTCCTCCTTCGTTAAACCTTCCACTTCTAAACACTGCTTGAAGTGTGCTAAACTAATCAATATTATTCTTAACGTCATTTGTTATTATTATTATCATTATTACTAGTTCTAATTACTTATTATTATTATTGTTGTTGTTATTTTTTATTACTATTGTGAATGTTTTGTAGCATATTTGGCACGTGTTGTTCCTAAGCAATATGTAGGAGAGGGCTGTAAGGCTCTAATCTGATCAAGATAAACAAGATCAGTAATCCTGTCACACATTTCTATTAAAATATGATTTTGTTTCGGATGAAGACAAAATCATTCCTGGAAAATTTTCGTACCATCACTACGTTTGGGCCATGAAACGTGAAACAAATAATGAGCCTGGAAATAAAACCGCTGTGTTAGTTTCCTAAACAAAAATAATAAAAAAATTCCAGATTCTGTTAGTATATTACTATTCAGAAATAATGTAATTTCGACCCTTTGACTTGAAACTAGCGGTATTAATTGTGGCAGCAATTCTTAATGCTTTACTTTTGTGGGCAATACTTCACCTTTTGTGGGACACTTCATTCTAGATCGTGTTATCAGCAATTAATTCAACCTGTCTGTTACTGCCTCCTTGATAGCAACTAATAACTCGTACTTAACGCTCAAAACACTAGGTTATTTTGCTGAATTTATTGTATTCTTTAAATTAATGTCAGACAAAGGGAATATTAGGGAAAGATAAGTACAGCCATTGTGTGATGAACAGTTCAAAAGCATTTTTTTTAATTGATTGCGAGATGGGTATTGAACATCGCATTTGAGGTTATGTGTTAAATTACCAATGTTTAATAATGAACACTAGCGTCAGAGAAAATGATCAGTAATTACATATGTGGAAGGAAGTGGGACTCTGAACTCCTTAGAGATGATGAGACACGTTTGAAGTTCTCTAAGGATACGAATACTGTGGTAAAGAATACCGTTCTAGGCAGTTCAATTGAAGAGCAGTCGAGATATATAGAATAATCACAAATGTTGCATACATAAACACAGGCACGAGGAAGTTAATAGCGAAGAAATATTGGAAAACAGAAGAAATACTTCAACTATGAGCCGTGCAGACTCCGAACTATGCATTTCCTTGAACTTGGCTGTCTATCTGTGTATGGTTTCCCGCTGTTGTTGCGGTTATGTCGTGGTTCTTCCTCCTTCTACGTGTGGAAGCAGCGATGTGTATCGATATTTGCACCGTGTACCATCTTTGGTCTTATGCATATAGTTTCCGGCTAGGGGGTCTGACGGCAGTCGGTCGGTTGGTGCGGACCAGGGAGGATATCTCCGTGCGGTGAAGTCGGCTGGGTCCGCTGGCGGTCCCTGCGCAGTGTCAGAGCGTGTGTGGAGCTGTTCGATAGCTACGATGTTAAATGTGTGTGAAATCTTATGGCACTTAACTGCTTAGGTCATCAGTCCCTAAGCTTACACACTACTTACCCTAAACTATCCTAAGGACAAACACACAAACCCATGCCTGAGGGAGGACTCGAACCTCCGCTGGGACCAGCCGCACAGTCCACGACTGCAGCGCCATAGACCGCTCGGCTAATCCCACGCGGTGATAGCTACGAGCTTCGTGGTTCACTGACCCAGGACGCCAAAGTTGGTGTGTTAAGTACCGAAGCCACCCCCGTTCATGTTGTGTTGTTCGTTTCGGTCGTTTGCTGTTGGAGAACTTTTCATGTGAGCAACACCGAGTGTTTGTAGTGGTGAAATCGAGCCACCGTGCGGTGGATCAACTATATTGGTTCACTACAATTCAAGTGCACCAGCGGAATTTTCTGCCTTGTGGCCGCTAGTGTTCTGGTTACCTGCCCTGGCCACTGACGTAAATTCAGGCAGTGTTCCTTTTTGGTGAAGTTACCTATATTACCTTATTTCGAATTCAAGTGTACCAACGGAATTTTGTGCCTTGTGGCCGCTGGTGTTCCGGTTACCAAACCTGGCCACTAACGTTATTTCAGTCAGTGTCCTTTCCTCACCTGTTGTCGCTGTCCAACATGGTGTATAGTTTTGACAGCTTAATATACATTTCATTGTGGATAATCATGTCCATAACAGTTCGTTCTTTGAGTTTTTATGTACCGGTTGGTGGCAAGCAAGTCGTTTGGTCGGTCGGTCTGTGACTGTCTCTTGGTTGGGTTACCGACGGATCAAGTGCATTTGGGCCCACCTCCTGTCTCACCTGAGTGAACGTTAATGTTTCGAGGGCAGGACCCCCATCCCCCCCCCCTCCCACCTCCTACCCTCTCGAGGCGTGTGAGGACCGTTGTCTATACTGTCCTTTTTATGTGTATTTAGTGGTCTGTTGGTATTCTATTATAGGCAATGCTTTAAAAGAATTTTTTTATTGTGTTTAATGTAGAACCTTATTCTTAAATTTAGTTACTGTCGTTGCGTTGCTTTTTCAATTAGTGTGTGTTTGGCCATTGAAAACTTAAAGGTTAAGGTATTTTTGAATTTTTGGAAAATCAACTGTGGGCCTGTAATCCCTGACACAGTACTCGTTAAAGCCTGTGCTATGGTAAGTGAGCGGGATTCACCTTATGAGAAAGGAATTTCGTATAGATATCGACCGCGTGAACCTGAATGGTGGCAAATGAGACTTACATCCACTCTGTAATTACAACGATCCGTCAAGTAAGTACGAAATGCAATTACACGTCAGGATGGATCAAAAGCAACCCAGAAGATGCTACCAATTAGATAATAAAACGGTCGCCAGCCTAATTAGGCATTAACTGAGTTTCTTTCCTATACAAGATGGTATATATTCATGCGAAACAACAAGTTGTAACACTGCATAATATAGTCGAATTTTAGGACCAGAAAATCTATTGAACTGATAGTTTCACGTTCTGTACTGATATGGATGAATACATAACACTACACTATAATGTATACTACAAAACTTTATACTGTCTATTAATCTGATTAAAATCGGGTGTAGTTTACCCTAGAAATTGCACTATCGTGTCACACACGAACTGTCAATTTTGGTAAAGATAAAACACTGATAAATTTTACTTTTATATTGACTTTAACTTTTGCTGGTCAAACCAATTTAGAACACTTCAGAATTCAAATGAATGAGGGGGGGGGGGGGGGGCTGAAACTGTTATGATCGCTGTATTTAAAAAATTGATTACTGAGTTTATTATGCGTTCAAGATTTCCAGTATATAAGTTACTACTCTTTTCATCTTATTTACTGCTCATTTAAATGCCTTTAAATCTGTCTCGAAATAATAAACTTCAGTATTATGTCAATACTAAAGTTATCTTTCAACTTCGTTAGACCTCCGTTATTCATTTACTGGTTCATTAACAAAACATTTCTTTAAACACCATACTAACAAAGCTAGATCTGCAAATAATTATTATTAACACAAATTTTAATTTTCATTTCGGGACACAACATTTGGAAAGGACCCTGTCTAGGTTATTTGTGAGGATAATTAAATGATGGGAAAGTTCTGGTGAAATTTAGGTTATTATTGCACCAAACAAACACAGTTCACTCTCTGATCCACACGAATACAGTACTAAAAGTTTCAACCTGCTAGTATCGATGCAGCGGTTGGCGGGCGGTGAGATGGCGGGGCACAGAGCACACATACAACCACAGCTATGGCTTTTGATGTGTCGGCACTTTAATTCTTCTTAGTGTCGGAATACTTTTCCATTCAGTGCCTATGGACTTCTGCCATGCAGTGTGGGCGTTGGAACAGCATACCCCAGGCTCAGTGAAACTATGTCTTCCAGGAGAGCCTCCTCGCTCCAGAAGGTGTTACTCAAACCAGTGCCAAACTCCAACAACAACTAAGCCCGTTGTGCCGTGCAGTGCCCGCATGCATTTTCCCGCGCTCGCCTGCCATCCACCTTTACCGCTCCCTGACAGACCGGGTATTCACCCGAGGTTTTGCATTCTACATATCCTTACACATTGCCTACGCATGGACCAGACGCACAGTTACAATTTTAAACATCTTACAACAGTTTCAACATTTGTTACATTTCAATTATATTACAATATTAGTTGACATTTAACATAAACATTAATATTCACATTGAAACTTATTTACAGTTTTCTTAACACAATGCCATGAAACAAAAATTTGAAATCAGAACATCAATTCCACAAGTTTATCAAAAAATCAGTTGGGAAGAATTACTTATATGTACAAGATTACAGAGTCGTTGTTGTTACAGGCCTTCAGCCGCTCAAAGCCTTATTCTCAAAATTTCCCCTTAAGCGAAAACATTGCGGCCTTCTGCGTTAAAAGATTGTGGTAATACGTTTTAAAATTTTGAAATTTAATTGTGGCCGTCAGCCGTTTGTATTGCACTTGTATATGTTTGTCCTATCCACTTTGGCGTTGTGGCTTTCCGCCTAACTGTGATATATACATATTTTAATTATATATATATATATATATTTTTTTTTGCAATTTTAACTGTATGTCATCAGTCACTTGAAATTTATCTTGTTGCTTTTAAGATTTCTTGTTTGGAGGCCTTCAGCTGTGACAGAATTGGATTTTGAAACTCGTAGTTGTAAAGGTTCGCCTATTTGCCTTTTTGGTTTAAAGGTGTTATTAAATTACAATTCTGAAGTGAAACTGACCGACACCTTATTTGATCCCTTCCACAATCTAATCACCTGTTCTGCCCAGCGGGTTTAGCGGACGTCTCCAACTGATCGACGAAAGAAGGAAGCACAGAAATGATCAGGAACAGGCATACCGAAATACAAGTCACTAAGGAATAAAAGAGGTATCAAGTGTAGGGCAGCCAAGAAAGGGGACTGATGACCTCAGATATTAAGTCCCATAGTGTTCAGAGCCATTTGAGCAGCCAAGGCAAATAGGCTGCATGAAACATGTAAAGTAGTCGAAAAAGTGATGGTCATCGGAAAAACTGACTTAACATACAGAAAAGTCAAAATAGTCTTCGGTACAATTAAAAGCAAAGG
Organism: Schistocerca gregaria; assembly: GCF_023897955.1. Taxonomy (NCBI): domain Eukaryota; kingdom Metazoa; phylum Arthropoda; class Insecta; order Orthoptera; family Acrididae; genus Schistocerca; species Schistocerca gregaria. Next base: position 104,361,335 of record NC_064921.1, on the reverse strand, counting down.
CGGCAACATTAAGAGTGCAGAGGAAATTCCACTGTTAAACGCAGAGGAGAGAGCGGATAGATGCTAAGAGTATATTGAAAGCCTCTATGAGAGGATGCTACGAGAGGTTGGACATGGCGGAGGTCGAGATAGAAGAAGAAATTGAACTAGGTATGGAAGACATAGGGGGTCCAAATAATAGAATTTTTTTTTCGAAGACGTGACATGAAATAAAACTACAGTCATTGGCGCCATCATCAACAAAACGACTATTCAGGTTGGTGTGCACAATGTATGAGACCGGAGACATACAATCACAATTTCGGAAAAGTATCGTCCGAACAATTCCAACGCCAGTAAGATTTGTCGGCCTAGAAAAACCGTTCAACAGTGGAGAATAGTGCAAGATGTTTGGAATTCTGAGGAAAATAGGAGTAAGCTATAGGGGGAGAAGGGTAACATACAATATGTATTAAGAACAAAGAGGGATCTGTAAGACTAGAAGGCCAAGAACGAAAGTGTTCGGACTGAGAAGGTTGTAAGACAGGGCTGCAGTGTTTCGCCCCTTCTGGGAGGGGAATGTTTCCTGGGGGATAGGCTGTCGAAAGCACTGGCCGTCGTCCATTACAGCCCGTGCTGGCGTTTCGTTGGCACTCGTGGTAACATAGTCGGCGGTTCGTCCACAGAGTGACAGGTCTGCTAAACTGCTCCTTGATTTAGACCCAGGGTCGTGGGACGGGCCGTTTTTATTGTTCAGCCCGGCCGCCGCGGTCAGCCGCTGCATTGTTCTCTGGTTTACGCTGGCCGTCATTGTCTCGGCACGTGGCGGAACCGGCTCCTATAAACGTTTCGTGCCTCTCGCCTCTTTGACGGAGTTCGGGAGCTCGGACGTTCACCCGGTATGGGACGTGAGGAACAAAACTCAAATAAACAGTTTTCTAAGGAGTATTCTGCTTCGCATTTGGGAAATTGAACACACAAGCGGATGCAGAGTTGTAAAAATATTCTTATGGTAAAAGTCTATTACGAGGTCTCTCGAAACCCTGAAGGCGGTCCTTTGGGGAACATGCATTTAATATACTCAGTCGCTCCGTATGTGGACTCTCCAACGCACTCATTCTTTCAGATTAATAAATCCAGTATTTGTGGAACTGGATTGCTCGAACCCAGTTGGCAACAGAGCACAACATTTATTGATAAAGCACAAGGGCCAAAACGTTGCACAAGACCCTGAGAAACCATTTCGACAGCTGTCAATGTCTAGATTAATACACTGCCCCAGAAATCCGAATTATCACCAATGTTCCGGCGAGACTAGCGCAAAGAGCCAGAATCCATAATTCGAAAATTCGGTGTGGAGTCGATGCAACGGGTCAGTGATGCTTCTGGTTCGGCACCGATTTGTCTGCTCCAGCAGTGCCGTTAAGCTTGCGTTTTGTACATGATAAGTGCCAGGATTCAAAGAAAAATAGATTTTATTCCCAAGAACTACCACTAAGTGACACAATGTTCATGAAAACTGGCCACGGCAGCGGAGTGCCCCCGGTCCTCCCATTGCCGTGTTGGTGGTAGAAAGCAGGCGTCTCTAACTGAGCAGTACCGTGGTGGCGTTCCTAGCCCAGTGTAATAGCCAGCCACAAGTACTGCGGAGTAGTTTACAGAACTGCTCACGCCACTATTTAAAATGACAAAAGAAGAATACAATAAAAATTTGTACCATTGTTACCAGCTATTATGCACATTTTTAAAATCTGTTCGGTCCACACTGATGAGAGAACTGTTGCAGAACTTTTCTCTTTTCATCCAGGCTCCCAGTGAGCTGAGAATGAAGAAGATGGGTGCTAATTGGAAATACGCTCCAAAGGATAAAAAACCACCCACCATGAAGGAATTAACCGAAAGGGACGGAAATTTGTAGACGTGACTTACATGTACAGACAAGCAAATGATTACAGTTTCACAAAAATTGAATGATTTTTTCAAGAAAAAGAACTTCACAAATTGAGTAAATCAAAAACGCTTTGGTGCACCTTTGGCTCTTATGCACGAATTTATTCTGCTTGCTATCGATTGACAGAGCTGTTGGACGTCCTCCTGAGGGATATGACACTAAATTCTGTCCAACTGGCGTGTTAGATCTTCAAAATCCCTAATGCTCCAAACGTTCTCAATTGGGAAGAGGTTCGGAGACCTTGGTGGCCGAGGTTGAGTTTTACAAGCATGAGAACAAGCAGTAGAAACTCTCGACACATGCGGGCACGCATTATCTTGCTGAAATGTAAGTCCCTGATGGATTGCAATGAAGAGCAACAAATCGGGGCGTAGAACATACTGCTGCACTGTAACGATGGCACGGAAGAGAACCGAATGGGTATACTGCTTGAAAAGAAACGGCACCCTGACTATCGAAGCTGGTTGTCGCACCCTACGGTGCGCGACAGTCAGACTAGTATACCACCGCTGCCTGGGGCATCTCTAGATAAGTTTTTACTGGTCCTCGGGGGTCAGTTCGAAGTGAGACGCTGCACACAAGACAATGTGATACGTCCCCTTAGAAAAATTATGAATTACTGTGCTGGTAAACCTCTTACGTTATCTGATTTTCAAACAACTGAGCAAAACTCAACGTACTCAGACATATCTCTCTTTACTTATTCTGATCATCACTAAACTGACACACAATATTTTTAGTGCAACGCCGTCTGACTTTCAAGAACCCCCACAAAAGAATGGCCCTGACTAACAATAACCTATACCTTTCATGAATCACTTACCTCACAAAAATCTTCGTTACTCGAACTACTGCAATACAGCGAGCGCCAATACTGCTAGCTAAATAAAAGATTCTAACTACTGAAGGCACTAACTACTGACAGGCACAGTTAGCAAATGAAAGATTTTGATAGAGAACAAACAATTTATTTACCTTAAGAGTGTTCAAAAGTTATTATATGTATACATCTATCAATTCATGACCTCCATCTTTACAAAATTCCTTTTTCTGGCGGACAGATCGTCCGCTTCTAGCAAACCTCTCAAAACTCTGGCATCTCTCTCTCCACATCCACCACTGCTGGCGGCTCACCTCCAACTGCACAACGCTACGCGCTGTTCACAACCAACTGCCCAACACTACAATAGCGAATATTCCAACAATGCCAACCTGCCACAGACTGAACACAGCACAGTCAGTGATTTTCTTACAGAGTGCTACGTGGCGTTACCAACATAAAAACCAAAACAGCCTACTTACATATTCTACTCGAGTCAATAAGATTCCGGGCCGAAGACATGTCTGGAGAGGCCCTAGTCGGCGGTGGGATACCAACCTCATTGTCGTCCGCCACACGGCCCAATAACCAGGGATGATGGTCTCAGGTGCCATTTCTTTTCACAGCAGGATCTATCTAGTTGTCACCGTTACAGCACAGCGGTAAGTCGACAGTATTGTACGACCAGTTTTGTTGCCCTTCATGTCAAGTATACTAGGCTTACATTTCAGCAAGGTAATGTCCGCCCGTACACAAGCTGCATCGCCAGATCGCAATTGAGAACGTTTGGAGCGTTATGGGCAGCGCCCACTAACCAGCTCGATTTTGACAATCCAACTCGTCACTTGGACAGAATTCGGCACGATATCCCTCATGAGGACATCTAACAACTCAGTCAATGGCAAGTCGATTAATTGCTTATACAGGATGGTCCATTGATGGTGACTGGGCCAAATATCTCAAGGAATAAGCGTCAAACGAAAAAACTACAAAGATTGAAACTTGTCTAGCTTGAAGGGCGAAACTAGGTGACGCTACGGTTGGCCCGCTAGATGGCGCTGCCACAGGTCAAACGGATATCAACAGTATTTTTTAAAATAGGAACCCCCATTTTTTATTACGTATTCGTGTAGTACGTAAAGAAATATGAATGTTTTAGTTGGACCACTTTTTTCGCTTTATGATACATGGCGCTGTTATAGTCACAAACGTATACTTACGTCGTATCACGTAACATTCCGCCAATGCGGACTGTATTTGCTTCGTGATACCCGTGTTGAGATGGATCGTTTACCAGTTGCGGAAAAGGTCGATATCGTCTTGATGTACGGCTATTGAGATCAAAATGCCAAACGGACGTGTGCTATGTATGCTGCTCGGTATCCTGGACGACATCATCCAAGTGTTCGCACGGTTCGCCGGATGGTTACGTTATTTAAGGAAACAGGAAGCGTTCAGCCACATGTGAAACGTGAACCACGACCTGCAACAAATGATGATGCCCAAGTAGGTGTTTTAGCTGCTGTCGCGGCTAATCCGCACATCAGTAGCAGACAAATTGCGCGAGAATCGGAAATCTCAAAAACGCCGGTGTTGAGAATGCTACATCAACATCGATTGCACCCGTACCATATTTCTATGCACCAGGAATTGCATGGCGACGACTTTGAACGTCGTGTACAGTTCTGCCACTGGGCGCAAGAGAAATTACGGAACGATGACAGATTTTTTGCACGCGTTCTATTTAGCGACGAAGCGCCTTTCACCAACAGCGGTAACGTAAACCGGCATAGTATGCATTATTGGGCAACGGAAAATCCACGATGGCTGCAACAAGTGCAACATCAGCGACCTTGGCGGGTTAATGTATGGTGCGGCATTATGGGAGGAAGGATAATTGGCCCCCATTTTATCGACAGCATTCTAAATGGTGCAGTGTACGCTGATTTCCTACGTAATTTTACTTCAAGATGTTTCACTGCATGACAGAATGGCGATGTACTTCCAATATGATGGATGTCCGACAAATAGCTCGCGTGCTGTTGAAGCGGTATTGAAAAGCATATTTCATGACGGGTGGATTGGTCGTCGAAGCACGTTCACCGGATCTGACGTCCCCGGTTTTCTTTCTGTGGGGAAAGTTGAAGGATATTTGCTATCGTGATCCACCGACAACGCCTGACAACATGCGTCAGCGCATTATCAATGCACGTGCGAACATTACGGAAGGCGAACTACTCGCTGTTGAGAGGAATGTCGTTACACGTATTGCCAAATGCATTGAGATTGACGCACATCATTTTGAGCATTTATTGCCTTAATGTGGTATTTACAGGTAATCGCGCTGTAACAGCATGCGTTCTCAGAAATGATAAGTACTAAAGATACAGGTATCACATTATAACAACTGAAATAAAATGTTCAAACGTACCTCTGTTCTGTATTTTAATTTAAAAAACTTACCTGTTACCAACTGTTCGTCTAAAATTGTGAGCCATATGTTTGCGACTATTACAGCGCCATCTATCACAAAGCGAAAAAGGTGGTCCAACTAAAACATTCATATTTCTTTACTTACTACACGAATATGTAATAAAAAATTGGGATTCCTATTTTAAAAAAGCGCAGTTGATATGCGTTTGACCTATGGCAGCGCCATCTAACGGGTCAAACATTGCGCCATCTGGTTTCCCCCTTCAACCTAGACAATTTTCGTTCTCTGTAGTTTTTCCGTTTAACGCTTATTTCGTGAGATCTTTGGTCCGGTCACGATCAATGGACTACCCTGTGTGAGGGCCAAAGGTGGACCAACAAGTTTTTGACTTCGTCAATTTTGGCAGCTCTTTCTCTTGCGTAAATCACACAGTTTTCTGAAATTGTAATCATTTGTTTCTCTGTGCATGTACAGCATATCTACCGATTTCCGTCCCATTCTAAAAGTTCTTTCGTGGCACGTTGTTTTATTTGTCTTAGAGTCTATTTAGGACGAGACTTCCAGTTCCGCTATTCCGCTGATATCCAAATAAGACCTCTGACAGAACCTGAGGACTGAGTCTACTTTTAACTTGTAATCCCGGGTTTATATTATGCTTATCTTACAATGGTCTTTTCATGACTTTTTTTCAACGTCTCTTTCGATAATCACATTTATTACATTTGAGACGCGACTTACCGTCATTTTACTGATAGTTCTTTGTATTAAGTTTATTGTCGCGCTCACACTTGAGAGTGTTCAAAAAATGTTCAAATATGTGCGAAATCGTATGGGACTTAACTGCTAAGGTCATCAGTCCCTGAGCGTACACACTGCTTAACCTACATTATCCTAATGACAAACACACACACCCATGCCCGAGGGAGGATTCGAACCTCCGCCGGGACCAGCCGCACAGTCCATGACCGTAGCGCCCAGACTGCTCGGCTAATCCCGCGCGGCTGAGAAAGTGTTGGACCGGGCTTTAGCCTCTATTCTGACTGCAGCGGAGCTCGCGAGGTCGCCACAGAGGTGAATGTGTCTGGGGCAGTCCAAATGGAAGGAAGGTCGTCTGTGGGGTACAACGTGTGCATAAAACCCGCACGTGCTCCCAGACAATGACACTCCGGTACACGACACTGCTGAAGCAAGCTGTAGCAGCACCGAAGGAAATACTCAGTGATTGCCCCACAGCAATTACTAATGGCTGAATCTGCTCATGTTGAGAAATCAGAAGGAGTGATCTCTTTTACTTGGTAAAAACTTTCTAAAGCCAAGATCGCATAAATAATTCTATATATACAAACAACCGGTTTCGACCGACTTTGCTGTCCTCTTCAGGTCTTCGAAAATTTTTGTTATAAAATAAGTTCATTTTGAGTTGGACCTCACTCCAAGCTGTCTTGTATTCTGCGTATTTTTTATGATGTAACAATGATCTGTGAACGGTACGCATATGACATGGCCATGTGCATAAGGTACCTTTCATTTTAAATGCGTTATTTATGAGAAAATTTTCTATAAAGTGCTACATTTACATGACATCATGGTGTGAGGTCCAACTCGGAATGAACACATTTTATAACAAAAATTTTCGAAGACCTTAAGACGACAGCAAAGTCTGTCGTAACCAGTTATTTGTAAATAAAGAAATGTTTGAGCGATCTTGCCCTTAGATAGCTTTACCAATCGTAAATGGGACTTACGTGCATTACAGCTCTTTTTTTTAACGAATAGTGTTACTATTTCACAACGCATCGTACGCATTTCTTTTTCTATAGCTGAAGTCATTCGGATGTAGAGTTGCGACGGTATACCGGGAGACTAAAAGGTCCGCAAAATTGCAAACCAGTATCCTTAAAAGCATTTCCCTGCTTAATCCTTGAGCATATTTTAAGTTCGAGTGTAATAAATTTTCTTAAGATAGAAAAGTTCCTGTCCATCACCCGGTCGAAGGTCAGCTTGCCCTTTTCTCTCAAGATAATTTGCGAAGCATTGAAAAAGAGTAGCAGACTGTTACTATCTTCCTCCATTTACGGAATGTGTTTGACACAGTGTCCCACTGCAGACTGTTAACGAAGGACCGAGCGAACGGAGTAAGTTCTCAGATACGTGAGTGCCTCGAAGACTTAGCAAGTAGTACAACCCAATACTCTGTCCTGAAGAAGTTCATAAAACCGCTCTTGTTGTCTGTGTACATGAGCGGTCTGCCGGAGACTGAGCAACAATCTGCGACTGATTGCTGGCGGCGATACACTGTCCGGGAATGGGTCACCTTTAAGGGACTGTAGGAGAAACAAGAAGACTTGGATGAAAAAAGTTTTTGTCTGCTTAATGGCAACTTACTCTAAATGTGGGTAAACATAACTTTATGAAGATGAGTAGAAGAGGAATCCTATAGGGCTCGAATACAATATTAGTGATGTGCTGTTTGACACACTCATGTTGGTTAAATATCTCGGCGTAACGGTACAAAGCGATATGAAATGGAACGAGCATGGAAGGTCAGTAGTAGGAAATTGTCGACTTCCATGTATTGGAGAATTTTAGGGAAGTGTAGCTCTTCTATAAAGGAGACCGCGTATAGAACACTAATGCGACGCAGTCTTGAGTGCTCCTCGAGTGTTTGGGATTTCTGCCAGGTTTTTGGTCCACCGGCGTATCGGACTTTAAACGAAGATAAATTTTAACCATTTTTAAAAATATGGCTTCGTTTGGAATTTACGTTCAAAAACTCGTTTTTCTTGGAGGTATTTGAAGTGTGCCCTTCTATACTTTAAATCCGTCCGATTCTGTTCAAACTCTGCTCGAAGGTAGATATATAGATAAAGTCAAAATGAAATTTTTTATCCAATATTCTTTATGCATTGTCGGCTAAATTCGTTCTTACGTGAACTGAATAGACGGAAATTGTATAAAGTGAACCAAAGAAATAAAAAATGCATTCTTACGAATAAACTGAAAAATCAATGTAAAAAATATAGGTTCATGCGTATTTTACGTACAAAACACGTTTTTGTTATTCTTTTTTACGTGTGCCAGTTCTACGTTTCAAACTTATATGAATCAGTTCAGATTTTATAAGAAGTTAATTAACAGTTGTCCTGTTACTTTGTAAAAGCTTTATCTGTTCCCACGATAAACAACATGGTTAGAATGAAAGAAACCTACAACGGATCAGTCGTCGTCCGAGTCAACAAAAATGACCATCTGTTGCAAAGCTACGGTCGTTTAATGTCGAAGTTACGAACCATAGTGCAAAATGCTGCTATCATAGTACATTGGGCATACGTAGGGATTTAAAAGAAAAAAACTAACTTTTTGACTTATCTGGCAGCTTCAGACACGTTTAAATCGAAACATCTTGGCATATTCGCAATTCTTTACGCGTTAACCCTATTTTCCCAGTGCAGTGAGCTCTTTTGTTACTCACAACCTGTTACATGTATAGTTAAGTGTGTAAGAACAGATTTATATGCTTCTAGAAAGTCCCCCATTGGGATCTCCAGGAGGAGACAGCCAAGGGGGAGATGACCACAAGAAAAAGGCTGAAAAAGAACAAAAGCATAACGTTCTACAACTCGGGGGGTGGAATGTCAGAAATCTGAAGGTGTTAGGGAAGCTAGAAAATTTTAAAAGTGAAATACAAAGCGTCAATCGAGATATAGTGGTGGTCAGAAGTGAAATGGAAAGAAGACAAAGGTTTGTGGTCAGATTAGTATAGGGTAATTTCAACAGAAGCAGATAATGATATAACGGGACTAGGATTCGGTGTGAATAGGTAGGTATGGCAGAGAGTGTTTTACTGTGAACAGTTCAGTGATAGGATTGTTCTCATTAGAATCGACAGCAAACCAGTTCAGATAAACATCACGACGTTGCAGCCTGAAGACGGAAGACAGATAAAGCACATGACCATATTGAACGGGTAAAGTACGTAAAGAGAGACGAAAATCTAATAGTCGTGGTGGACTGGAAACTAAGGGTTACGGAAGAATACGGACTTGGTACTAGAAATGATAGAGGAGAAAGATTAATTGAGTTCTGCAACAAATTTCAGATAGTAATAGCCCATACTCTTCAGGAATCACAAGAGGGAGAGGTATACTACGAAAAGGCCGGGAGATAGGGGAAAATTCCAGTTAGATTACTTCATGGTCAGACAGAGGTTCCGAAATCAGATACAATATTTTAAGGTGAACCCAGGAGCAGATATAGGCTCAGATCACGATGTAGTGGTGATGAAGAGTAGGCTGAAGTTTAAGATTAGTGAAGAAGAATGAATATGCAAAGAAGTGGGATATGGAAGTATTAAGGAATGACGAGACAAGCCTGAAGTTCTCTAAGGCTATAGATACAGCAATAAGGAATACCTCAGTAGGCAGTGCAGTTGAAGAGGAATGGACATCTCTTAAAAGGGCAGTTACAGAAGTTGGAAAGAAATGCACAGGTACAAAGTTGATAACCGCGAAGAAACCATGCGTAACAGATGAAATACTTCAGTTGATCGATGAAAGAAGGAAGAATAAAAATATTGAGGGAAGTTCAGGAACACGAAATACAAGTCGCTGGAGAATAAAATAAATAGGAAGTTCAGGGAAGCTAAGACGAAATGGCTGCATGAAAAATGTGAAGAAATGAATGTCGGAAGGAGTGTCTTAGCATGTAGAAAGGTCAAAACAACCTTCGGTCAAATTAAAAGCAGAAGTGTTAACATTAGAAGAACACAGTGCTCGGATTAAAATGGATATAAGGCAGGAATGTCAACTTTCGTCCTTACTGATCATTTTGTACTACGAAGAAGCAATGATGAATATTAAAAGGAAGATTCGAGAGTGGAGTTAACACTCAAGGTGAAAGGATATCAATGATACGATTCATTGGTGACATTACTATACTGAATGAAAGTGAGAAAGATTTACATGATCTGCTGAATGGAACAGTCTAATGAGAACGGAATATGGATTGAGAGTAAATCGAAGAAACACTAAAGTAATGAGAATTAGCAGGAATGATAACAGCGAGAAAGTTAACATTAGGACTAGTCACGAAGTAGATTAAGTTAAGGAATTCTGCTACCTAGGCGGCAAAATAATCAGTGACCGATAGAGCAGAGAGGACATCAAAAGCAGGCTAGCATTGGCAAAAATTGCATTCCTGGCCGACTGAAGTCTGCTAATATCAAACACAGGCCTTAATTTCCGGAAGAAATTTCTGAGAACGTAGTTTTGGAGCACAGTATTGTATGGTAGTGAAACAAAAACTGTGGGAAAACCGGAACTCAAGAGAATCGAAGAATATATGCTTTAGACGAGTGCTAAAAATTAGGTGGACTGGTAAGGTAAAGGTAGAGGAGGTTTTGCGCAGAATCGGAAAGGGAATATGCGGAAAACATTGATACGAATAAGGGACTGGATGATATGACATCTATTGACATAGGGAATAATTTCCATGGTACTAGAAGGAGCTGTAGAAGGTAAAAAGTGTAGAGGAAGACAGGGATTGTAGTAAATTCAGCACTTAATTGGGGACATAGTTTGCAGCTGCTACTCTGAGATGAAGAGAATGACATACGGGAGGAATTCTTGGAGGCTAGCATCAAACAAGTCAGAAGTCTGGTGACGAAAAAGGAGGAAAAAAACATGGCCTGACAATTGCCTTGTCGAATGACGTGATGGCAAGTCTCATGTAATACCATACGACATCATGTATCATGTTACTTTACTTGAAACCATCCATTATATTACACGACATGGGCACTATACTAACAAGGAAAAAAAGCGCGAATATTTGTTTCCATATACACTCCTGGAAATTGAAATAAGAACACCGTGAATTCATTGTCCCAGGAAGGGGAAACTTTATTGACACATTCCTGGGGTCAGATACATCACATGATCACACTGACAGAACCACAGGCACATAGACACAGGCAACAGAGCATGCACAATGTCGGCACTAGTACAGTGTATATCCACCTTTCGCAGCAATGCAGGCTGCTATTCTCCCATGGAGACGATCGTAGAAATGCTGGATGTAGTCCTGTGGAACGGCTTGCCATGCCATTTCCACCTGGCGCCTCAGTTGGACCAGCGTTCGTGCTGGACGTGCAGACCGCGTGAGACGACGCTTCATCCAGTCCCAAACATGCTCAATGGGGGACAGATCCGGAGATCTTGCTGGCCAGGGTAGTTGACTTACACCTTCTAGAGCACGTTGGGTGGCACGGGATACATGCGGACGTGCATTGTCCTGTTGGAACAGCAAGTTCCCTTGCCGGTCTAGGAATGGTAGAACGATGGGTTCGATGACGGTTTGGATGTACCATGCACTATTCAGTGTCCCCTCGACGATCACCAGAGGTGTACGGCCAGTGTAGGAGATCGCTCCCCACACCATGATGCCGGGTGTTGGCCCTGTGTGCCTCGGTAGTATGCAGTCCTGATTGTGGCGCTCACCTGCACGGCGCCAAACACGCATACGACCATCATTGGCACCAAGGCAGAAGCGACTCTCATCGCTGAAGACGACACGTCTCCATTCGTCCCTCCATTCACGCCTGTCGCGACACCACTAGAGGCGGGCTGCACTATGTTGGGGCGTGAGCGGAAGACGGCCTAACGGTGTGCGGGACTGTAGCCCAGCTTCATGGAGACGGTTGCGAATGGTCCTCGCCGATACCCCAGAAGCAACAGTGTCCCTAATTTGCTGGGAAGTGGCGGTGCGGTCCCCTACGGCACTGCGTAGGATCCTACGGTCTTAGTGTGCATCCGTGCGTCGCTACGGTCCGGTCCCAGGTCGACGGGCACGTGCACCTTCCGCCGACCACTGGCGACAACATCGATGTACTGTGGAGACCTCACGCCCCACGTGTTGAGCAATTCGGCGGTACGTCCACCCGGCCTCCCGCATGCCCACTATAAACCCTCGCTCAAAGTCCGTCAACTGCACATGCGCTTCACGTCCACGCTGTCGCGGCATGCTCATCGGAAGTTCACTGAGGCTTTTTGCGGACGATGCTGTAGTATATCGAGAGGTTGTAACAATGGAAAACTGTACTGCAATGCAGGAGGATCTGCAACGTGGTGACGCATGGCGTAGGGAACGACAATTGAATCTCAATGTAGACAAGTGTAATGTGCTGCGAATACATAGAAAGAAAGATCCTTTATCATTTAGCTACAATATAGCAGGTCAGCAGCTGGAAGCAGTTAATTCCAAAAATTATCAGGGAGTAGGCATTAGGAGTGATTTAAAATGGAATGACCATATAAAATTAATCGTCGGTAAAGCAGATGCCAGAGTGAGATTCATTGGAAGGATCCTAAGGAAATGCAATCTGAAAACAAAGGAAGTAGGTTACAGTACACTTGTTCGCCCACTGCTTGAATACTGCTCACCGTTGTGGGATCCTTACAAGATAGGGTTGACAGAAGAGATAGAGAATATCCAACGGAGAGCAGCGCGCTTCGTTAAAGAATCATTTAGTAATCGCGAAAGCGTTACGGACATGATAGATAAACTCCAGTGGAAGACTCTGTAAGAGAGACGCTCAGTAACTCTGTACGGGCTTTTGTTGAAGTTTCGAGAACATACCGTCACCGAGGAGTCAAGCAGTATATTGCTCCCTCGTACGTATATAAATCAGAGATATTAGAGCCCACACAGAGGCGTACCGACAATCTTTTTTCCCACGAACAATACGAGACTGGAATAGAAGAGAGAACCGATAGAGGTACTCAAAGTATCCTCCGCCACAGGCTTGCGGAGTATGGATGTAGATGTAGGTGTAGAAATCTGTCTGTTTATCGTTATATAACACACTCGATTTCTTTTTATATTTTGCGAGTTACACGCTATCAGTTTGTTTTCATAGGCTTATAACTTCCAGTCTCATCAAGAAACATCCTTCAGAAACTGTGTAGTATGGAGAGCAAGGAAGAAGAGAAGTGATACACGGTATGAGTGTGAGAAATGTCTAATGGTGGTGCAGTAGCCTGTAATTTTCCGGGTGTACCACAACAACAAAACTTCTAAAACAGTATTATCTTAATTCCTCATCACTGCAAAAAAAGGATCGATTTACAAAGGATTCCTACAAAAAATGATATAATTCTCAGATAAGTGTGTATGACAAAATATGAAGATTTTCGTAAAGATAAATAATACAGATAAGGTTACTATGGGGAAAATTTTTAGAAAGTCAATGGTTAAAACAGGTTATACATGGTCATTAATTCAAATGGTTTTCACGTCGCTAAGGTGCATGGTTCACAGGAAGACGTAAGGTATAATATAATATGAAGCAACAATTTGCATCCTTAAAATTAGGATAAAATTAGCATAAGTGCTGTACAATCTACTTATAGAAAATCTTTTAGCATGACAAGCTAAATGAAACAAGATATTGTTATAGTGTGAAGACTGGACGAAGCAGTAAATATCTCAAAAAAAGTTTTGATGGTCGATAGTGTATTCAGAGGACAGTACAGCTGGCGCCGCACTCTGCCGTTTTCTTGTGGAAGTGCCTGCAAGAAGAAACCCTCTTTCCACGCCGAGGGCCTTACGGCGAGCGTCAGAACTCTTGTGACGTACAAGTCGACTAGAGTGACGTCACAAAGTCGTTGCTGGAGACCGTATATCTCGTTGGCCCGCTGCTATTTCACGTTGAGCAGCGATTTCGTCACTTGAGCCACAAGATAAGTTCAGCAGTATTTCGGCTACTGGTCATGTCACGTAAACTAGAACCAGTAGGAAGCAAGAATGCTCCCTGCACCACAAGCAATAAGCTTGAGGCTCGCAGAAGGCAAAACGCCATAATGTATTTGTCGTCCTCAGTGGAAGTCCGTATTCGGTGGGTTATGGTAAACCGTATATGCCATGAATATATGCTGTTACCTAAGCACCAGCACATTGAATGACTTGAGAACGAATCGTTTTTTGTACGATTTGTTGTACTTATAGTAGAATGGCGGGAAATCTCATATTGTCGATCAAGGAATTTTCGTATTTAGCTAATATCGCATTATAACTGGCGTGTTATGAGAGTAAGCCGTTTTAAGGCAACGGCATATAGAAGATTCATGAAAAACCTCTTGCTGTTGTTGGGATGTGTTGCAATCAAATGTGAACTGGTAACATTTCGGCAATCAAAGCCTATAATGCTATAATATTAAATACAAAGTCGCTCATCATGAAGATGCAGCCTAGCTTAGTGGGTGAGAACCAAGGTACAGGATAGACGTGTGGTCCGCGAAGTGTTCGAGTCCCGCTACATCTAATTTTTTTTCACATGCGCGTTTTCTGAAGGGTTGTGGAAGTTTCTTACCTAATTAACAGATATAATATATATAATGCTTTAGTGCAGTCGGCCTTTGGCTGTGGAGCGGTGCGGTACGTCCCGGCCGCTCCGTGTCGCGTTTCCGGGTGTGTTGTTGTTTACCGCGCCGGCGCGCTAGTGTTACGTATTGCCGTCACGTTCCTGACACACGATGGCTCTTTCGTATCGGAAAGCCACGATCAAGCTGCAGTTCGACACTACGTACTCTAGACCCAAGGCCCACGAAGTAGAGCGTTTTTTACGCGATGTGGCACATGTTGATCCTAACGAGCTGATCGGTATCCACTTATCTATTGTCTCCAGCGTCGTATATCTTAAGTTCACTGACGACGAAGCATGTGACAAACTTCTCAGACGCTCGACGGCAGGTTATCGGTTCTGCCACTCAGACGGAAACGTGGGTGTGGTGACGCTTGAACGTGCTGGATTGGGAATCCAAAATGTGCGCGTGTTTGAGCTCCCTTTTGAAGTTCCAGCGGATTTGGTCACCCTTGCTCTTCGACCCTATGGAACAGTTCTCGGCCACACGGCCGAAAAATGGAAGACCTTCGACACCTACCCTGTCCTTAACGGGGTGCGACAAGTCCGTATTGACTTGCATCGCCATATTCCTTCGTATCTCACGATCGCTGGTTGCAGGGCAATAATTATTTACGACGGTCAGCCGAGAACCTGCTCCGGTTGTGGCCAGACAGGACACATGCGTACCGAATGCCTGCAACGCCGTCTCGTGCAGACACCCTCGACCGACCAGATTCGTCCGTCGACACCGACCTCTCTGCCGATTACGTATGTTGCGGCGGCGAGACGGGAGACGCCAGCTGTATATGACGACCCCACTGTATCGGTGCGAGCTTTGGAGGACCCTGCAGTAGCTTCCACGGAGCCCCAAGCGTCTTTCAGTGCTGATGCTACTGATGTCCTTTCGTCGGACCCCGGCGCACCGTCACAACGGCTCGCCGACGGTGCGATGGAAGTTGAAGCACAGGATGCAGCGTCCTCCCCTTGCCCTACGTCGGAAACAGAGGCGCGGCAGCGTAAGCAGAAATCACCCAAGCGTCATAAGAAGCGGCGCAAGACAACCGACGACGTAGAACAGCCCGAGGCGACACCGCTGGATGACGAGGTGCCTCAACCGCTCCACCGCGCCGACACAGGCGACCCTACCGTCTCACACGGTTCGACGTCTTCTCCCACTACCGCTGGGTCTGGACCACATGGGGATGCGGGAGATCACCGCAGCTCCGACACCGGGGATGCACCCTTGCCTCCGTCTGCCTCTCGAGATCCAGTGGTGTCAACGTCCCTGGGCGACTGGGCGCAGGAGATGGAGTTGCAGGATGCGTTTCAGAACGATACACCGATGCCGATGGCAGCGTCTACGCGGCCGGCGACAGACGCCTAGGACGGCATGAGCACCTCTCGTCGCTGCCTAGCACTTCGCAAGACCGGCGTTCCACGTCACGACTACTGCCCTCCTGTCATACCATGGTCACCTCCCGAGACTTGATGGACCAGGCATACCGCCTCGCCACGATCAACGTCAATGGCATTACATCTGATGTCAAGACCCGTATGCTGAAGGATACGTTACGCGCTGCGGATCTGGACGTTGTTTTCCTTCAAGAAGTCCGATCAGGACTCTGTCTCGATGCCTACGGATATGACGCCTACACTATGCCTGCAGATGTGGGCGGCGGAGGTACGGCGATTCTACTGCGGGAAGGGATAATGGCCACTGATGTCTCCTATTTACCGTCGGCCCGGGGGGTCGCACTCACGATTGGTACAGTACGTCTGGTGAACTTATATGCTCCTTCAGGCACCGGCAAAAGGAGAGAACGGCGCACCTTTTTTGCCGAAGATATAGCCCCGCTCTTCCAGGGCAATACCGACCACTTGGTAGTAGGCGGCGATTTTAATTGTGTGCTCCGCCCATCCGACCAGGAGCCACACTATACCACCTGCCCGGCACTCCGGGCACTTGTACAGGACTTGGCCTTGTTGGACACCTGGATCATCCAACACGGCGACCGTCGAGCACACACCTACTTTACTAGTCACTCCGCGAGCCGTTTGGATCGAGTCTACGTCACCCGCGGCCTACGATCGGCCGTTGTCGACGCTGAGATGTGGCCGGCAGCGTTCACGGATCACCTCGCATATGTGTGTACTCTCACCCTTCCCCGCCAGCGCGTCCGCCGAAGTAGGGGTCCGTGGCGCCTCAATGTGGCCCTTCTTGATGAGATAAATTGCAGACGCGCAGTCGAGTCCACATGGAGCAATTGCCACCGGCGTTTACCCGCCTACCGTTCTGTACTTCAATGGTGGTTACGGTGTGCAAAACCCGCACTGTGCCGAACATTAGTCAGCTATGGACGCGACCGAGCGCGCTGGTATACTACGACTACTGATTTTTACTATACTGCGCTCCGCGAACTGGCTGTACAACCGCCGTCGCCAGAGCGACAATCAGCAGTACAACGCGTCAAGGCACAATTGCTTCGTATCAACGCCGTACGTCTTGCGGGTGTGCGGGTGCGAGCGAGGACGACTGATGATGTTCGTGGTGAACGACCTTCCCTCCACCATATCATTCAAGAACGCCGAAGACGCAAGAGGCAGCTCATTACCGAGGTTGAGACGGAGGACGGGCGACGCGTTGACGCACAAATGGATATCGTCCGAGCGTTCACACAGTCATATAAACTTCTTTACGAGAGGGAGTCCCACATGAATGTAGGGGTCAGGGAAGTCCTATCTGACCTACCAGTCTCTCGGAACCTACAAGATGATGCTACGCTCTTGTCGGCGGTGACTTTGGAAGAACTGCAAGAGGCTCTGTTGCGTGGCTCTCCCAACAAAACGCCTGGCCCTGACGGCCTCCCTCTTGAATTTTACAAGCGGTTCTTTGATCTCATGGGCCCAATGTGGGTCAGGATGTACAGTGAACTCCTGGACGCCGATTTTCAGGTACCATCTGACTTTACTGAGGGTCTCTTGATCCCTGTGCCCAAACCCGGCGGAGGCCGTCGCCCTCTTGATTTTCGCCCGTTGACAATGCTAAACACTGACTATAAGCTGTTGACACGCATGCTCCGTGAGAGGCTCAAACCTACGGTAATGGCGGCCATTCACACTGATCAAACCTGCCTCGGGGGAGACACTAATGTGTTTACGACTTTAAGCACCTATAGAGACGTGGTGGCGCTCATGCAAACTTGCCGCCTCCAAGGCGCTCTTGTTGCGCTGGACTTCGACCATGCTTTCGACCGCGTTAACCATGGTTTCCTGCGTACTGTTATGGAACACATCGGTGTCCCGCGTCTGACGACATCTGTTGTGCTTCGATTGATCCATGGGGCTGTCACGAGGATTATGATCAACGGCTGTCGGTCCGCCCCCGTCCGTGTCAACAGGTCCGTCCGGCAGGGTTGTCCTCTTTCTGCCATGCTCTTCACCGTTGCCCTCGAACCAGCTCTTCACGGACTACGGCGACGCTTAGAAGGACTTACCCTCCGTTCCGTAACCTTTCGATGTGGTGCATACGCCGACGATGTGATGTTCTTAGCACGGTCTGGTGACGAAATACACACGGCGTTTTCCTGGCTCCACCAGTATGGGGCAGTGGCAGGCAGTGTGCTCAACCTTCGGAAATCACGCTACATGGAGGTAGGACGAGGAATGCCTGCAGGTCTGGCCGTACCTCTGACAAAGGTCCCGATGCTCAAGTGTTTAGGGATATCACTCCATCGACAAATACAACGCACGGCGGCCTTTACGTATCGTATGGTCTTACGACGACTCCGTTTAGAGGCTCGTCTCAATAAATTCAGATCATTGAACATTTTGCAACGCGCCCAATACGTTAATGTGTACATGGCTTCTCACCTTAACCATTACGCCCATGTACTGCCGATAACGGACACGATGGCTTCCAGGATACAGGCAGTGTTTGGACACGTGGTGAACGATGGTGCTGTTTTCAAGATCCGTTTTGTTACGCTTACTTTACCCTTCGACAAAGGCGGTGTTGGACTCACTCACGTCAAGCACAGAGCGCTGGCACTGTATCTCCGTTCCATGAGGCGACTCTGGCTTTCACCAACAGCCAGTCTCCCCGGCCTACTGATTGAAGAAGTGGCCCCACGTACGCTGTACCCACCGGTACCAGTTGGACATTTATCGCCCTCGCTGTCACACATTAGAACGTTTTTCGTAGAGCATAGCTATGTGTTGCGGGTTATATCGGAGACACGGAATCCGACAGCGAAGACTTATTATAGTGCTCTCCAGCACTGGACTCCGGATAACGACATTGTACGGCGCCACCCTACGGTCGACTGGCCACGAGTATGGCGAGCCATCCACGCGCCGTTCCTGTCTACTTTCGTGCGATCGACGTGGTATATGGTCGTTAACGAGAAACTTCCAACCCGACAACGGCTGCATGCCATTCACCTAATTGACGACCCTGTGTGCCCCCGTTGCACGACGTTAGACACGGACGAACATAGACTGAACTGTGGCCCCGCGCGTGAGTGCTGGAAACTGATCCGCCAGATCCTGGCTTTCCTGCTCCGCCGCCCCTACGTTTCGATTTTACCCCAAGAACTCTTTCATCCCGACGCTGTCTATTTCCCTATGACCCGGATGAATGCGGTTAATTGGGTACGAGGAATGGCGATACACTACATATACCGCGATGGAGACAAAGACGTCCTCGATTTATGGTACTATATGATCGACGAGTTTCTGGTCTTAACGAACAGACAGGATTACCGGAACCTTTTTGCGAACTATTTGGGTTCGTCATTCATGGACCCACCACCCAGCTGGGGTGTGCCGGGTGTGAGAAGACATTAACTTGTAGATGTGATCTTTCTACGATTCCCCTATGGTAACAGAAACAGTCTCTGACTGTGTGCAGCGGCCCCGGGCGCTCCAACGATTGGTGGCTGGTGATGTCCAATGCAATGACGACCGCCCGTTCCTGGCCGCCCGCCTAGCAATGTGACCGCGGCGAGCAAGATGGCCCTTTTTAGTTCACTTTATTGGCAACTTTTTGCGCATGGCTGCCTTGTTTTTTTTTTTTTTTATGCATTCTCAAAAAAAAAATGTAGTTAGTAGTTTGTGAAATAAGCATTGTAGGCTGTGATTATATTTTTGTTGAGCTTAATAATTAGTGTGTGTAGAAACACCATTTTCTTTAAGTATTCATTGACATATTTCTGTACATGTTATTGCATAAGTGCCTTAGTACAACTTCAGTTTTGTGGCTTTGTCATCGCATTTCCATGAAAGTAACCAAAAAGATGGGAGGTTATTTTATGCACAGACTGATTTTTTTCTTTTCTTTTTTTGTAATATTTTTATTCTCCATTTGAAGTGTAAAATTTGAGCTTAATTGTTATGTTCTGCACCACGAAGGTGAAGCTTTGTAAGACTTTTCCCAATAAGTTGTTTTCTTGTGTACTATTTTGTAATTGAATCTCATTTGTATTGAAAAATAAATTTTGTACAAAAAAAAAAAAAAAAAAAAAAAAAAAAAAAAAAAAAAAAAAGATGGTAGAACACTTGCCCGCGAAAGGCAAAGGTCCCGAGTTCGAGTCTCGGTCGGGCACACAATTTTAATCTGCCAGGGAGAAAAAAAAAAAAAAAAAAAAAAAAAAAAAAAAAAAAAAGTGGGTGAGAACCAAGGTACAGGATAGACGTGTGGTCCGCGAAGTGTTCGAGTCCCGCTACATCTAATTTTTTTTCACATGCGCGTTTTCTGAAGGGTTGTGGAAGTTTCTTACCTAATTAACAGATATAATATATATAATGCTTTATGTTATGTAAATATAAGTACTTTCTCTATCAGTAGTGAATTTGTTCCATTTGGTGAACTTTTACCCTCACTTACCACACAGCTATCCTTTATTTTTGTCTTACTGCATGTTCACAGACGCTCAAGCTTTTATTTATATATGCCACAGACAGAACAATATGACTGGCATATGGACAAGGAAGGAAACTTACGTTTCAGTCGGCTAAAGTGCGAATTTTAAGTGCGTCTATTTTCGTGAACAGGCTGTATTGTTTGCGAGCCAAATAAAGCTGACGACTGCCGATGGAGAGCGCTGAGAGCGCAAAATCACGTTATCCAGATCGTCCTGTGTGCCGACAGCACTGTGTCTCGTGAAGCTGGATATCCCGTCTGCAGGCACACCAATGTTAGTTCCCTGGTTCCTTGTGCTCACGGCCTTCCGAGGGCCAGTAGGTGTCTCCAGTGAGAAGCATGTGACTATTTCAGACAAATTTAATAATTCTTAGCTGCACATCTAAAAATTTTCAAACTCGCGATAACACACGAACAGTTAATATCTTTGGCCGGTAGCTTTTCACCTGTAGAATGGTTTCACAAGGTCCCTGCGTGGAGCCGAGCATTCGCAATGCATGTCTCGCAAGGCAACTAGTGTGATGTCACATGTTCGTTGCGGATCCCGTATTTCTCATTGGCTCCGTCATCCCCGAGTGACCAGAGCATCCTATGTGAAACTGCAAAATGTAGAAAAATCCTGAGTATATCGACACAGTCATTCAAGTTATATCGCTCACGTTATACGTAGTCATCATCATCATCATTTGAGACTGATTATGCCTTTCAGCGTTAAGTCTGGAGCATAGCCCCCTTATAAAATTCCTCCACGATCCCCTATTCAGTGCTAACATTGGTGCCTCTTCTGGTGTTAAACCTATTACTTCAAAATCATTCTTAACCGAATCCAAGAACCTTCTCCTTGGTCTGCCCCGACTCCTCCTACCCTCTACTGCTGAACCCATGAGTCTCTTGGGTAACCTTGCTTCTCCCATGCGTGTAACATGACCCCACCATCTAAGCCTGTTCGCTCTGACTGCTACATTTATAGAGTTCATTCCCAGTTTTTCTCTGATTTCCTCGTTGTGGACACCCTCCTGCCATTGTTCCCCTCTACTAGTACCTGCAATCATCCTAGCTACTTTCATATCCGTAACCTCAACCTTGTTGATAAGGTAACCTGAATCCACCCAGCTTTCGCTCCCATACAACAAAGTTGGTCGAAAGATTGAACGTTGCACGGTTAACTTAGTCTTGGTACTGACTTCCTTCTTGCAGAAGAGAGTAGATGGTAGCTGAGCGCTCACTGCATTAGCTTTGCTATACCTAGCTTCCAGTTCTTTCACTATGTTGCCATCCTGTGAGAATATGCATCCTAAGTACTTGAAATCGTCCACCTGTTCTAACTTTGTTCCTCCTATTTGGCACTCAATCCGTATATATTTCTTTCCCACTGACATTGCTTTCGCTTTGGAGATGCTAATCTTCATACCATGGCTCTTACATTTCTGATCTAGCTCTGAAATATTACTTTGCAAACTTTCAATCGAATCTGCCATCACAACTAAGTCATCCTCATATGCGAGATTGCTTATTTTGTGTTCACATATCTTAATCTCACCCAGACAGTCTATTGTTTTCAACATATGATCCATAAATAATATGAACAACAGTGGAGACAGGTTGCAGCCTTGTATTACCCCCGAAACTACTCTGAACCATGAACTCAATTTACCGTCAACTCTAACTGCTGCCTGACTACCCATGTAAAGACCTTTAATTGCTTGAAGTTTGCCTCCTATTCCATAATCTCGTAGAACAGATAATAACTTCCTCCTAGGAACCCGGTCATATGCTTTTTTTAGATCTATAAAGCATAGATACAATTCCCTGTTCCACTCATAACACTTCTCCATTATTTGCCGTAAGCTAAAGATCTGGTCCTGACAACCTCTAAGAGGCCTAAACCCACACTGATTTTCATCCAATTGGTCCTCAACTAATACTCGCACTTTCCTTTCAACAATACTTGAGAAGATTTTACCCTCAACGCTGATTAAAGAGATACCTCTGTAGTTGTTACAATCTTTTCTGTTTCCATGTTTAAAGATTGGTGTGATTACTGCTTTTGTTCAGTCTGATGGAACCTGTCCCGACTCCCAGGCCATTTCAATTATCCTCTGTAGCCATTTAAGTTCTGATATTCCACTGTATTTAATGAGTTCCGACTTAATTTCATCCACCCCAGCTGCTTTATTGCACTGCAATCTATTGACCATTTTCTCCACTTCCTCAAATGAAATCCTATTTCCATCATCATTCCTATCCTATTCCTTCTCGAAATCAGAAACATTACTGATAGTATTTTCACCTACATTGAGCAACTCTTCAAAATATCTCCTCCATCTGCCCAAGGCATCCACAGGATTCACCATCAGTTTTCCTGATCTGTCCAAAATAGTTGTCATATCCTTCTTACCTCCCTTTCGAAGACTGCTAATTACACTCCGGAATGTTTTTCCAGCAGCTTGACCCATAGTCTCCAACCTGTTTCCAAAGTCTTCCCAAGATTTCTTCTTGGATGCTGCAAAAATCTGTTTGGCTTTGTTTCTTTCTTCAACATTACTTTCTTTGTCTACCTGAGTTCTAGTATGCAGTCATTTTTGATACGCCTTCTTTTTCCTTTTACAGGCTGCCTTGACTGTGTCATTCCACCAATCTGTTTGCTTCATCCTACTTTTACACACTACTGTTCCAAGACATTCTTTAGCCACTTCTAGTGCTGTGTCCCTGTACCTTGTCCATCCCTTTTCCAATGACTGTAACTGACTACATTCAACTAACTGGTACCTTTCTGAGATCTCTGTTATGTACTTGTGCCTGATCTCCTTATCCTGAAGTTTCTCCACTCTTATCTTCCTACATATGGACCTGACCTCCTGCACTTTCGGCCTCACAATCCTAATTTCACTGCAGATTAAATAATGATCAGTGTCATCACCCTGAATACACGTCTGTCCCTCACAGCCTTCCTGAATTCCTGATCTGTTATTATGTAGTCAATGACAGATGTGGTTCCACTGCCTTCCCAAGTATACCGGTGAACGTTTTTATGTTTAAAAAAGGAGTTTGTGATTACTTAGCCCATACTGGCACAGAAATCCAAGAGTTGTTTCCAGTTCCTGTTGGCCTCCATATCCTCTGCAAATTTACCCATAACCTTTTCATACCCTTCTGTTCGATTTCCAATCCTGGCATTAAAATCACCCATGAGCAGAACACTGTCCTTGTCCTTTACTCTAACAACTACATCACTGAGTGCCCCATAAAAACTATTCATCTTATCTTGATCTGTCCCTTCACAATGCGAATATACTGACACAATCCTAATTTTCTTGCTAGACACTGTCAAATCTATCAACATCAGTCGTTCGTTTACATACCTTATCGCAACTACGCTGGGTTCCATTTCTTTCCTGATGTAAATCCCTACACCCCATTGTGCTATTCCTGCTTTAACTCCAGACAGGTAGACCTTGTATTCTCCCACTTCCTCTTCTTTCTCACCCCTTACCCGAATGTCACTAACAGCTAAAACGTCCAGCCCCATCTTACTTGCAGCCTCTGCCAGCTCTACCTTCTTCCCAGAATAGCCCCCATTGATATTAATAGCTCCCCATTTCATTACCATTTGTTTGCCAAGTCGTATCTTAGGAGTCCCTGGTTTGTCAGTTAGAGGTGGGACTCCGTCACCTCCAAAGGTCCGAGGAATTTTGCTCTGATTGTTGCCAGCATCATATTTAAAGCACCAGTGAAGCAGGTTGCTAGCCTTACTTGCCCCGAGTCCCATTGGGCTTTACCCCTAACGGTTGAGGGACTAACCGGTGGATTTGGTAGTCTTTGCCGTATGAGCACAAAGGTGACCACGACTCAGAATATGTCCGAGATGCCCAGCCTTATTCCAAAGTAACTGGTATCCCGACTGTCGGGACCACTTACTTGGCCACTCATATGTTACCCGTGGTTCATGAACTAGGACATGACTACAGGAACCCACACCATGAACCACATAGACCAATGTTTGATACTACAGGAATTCTCTTGGCCAGGACTGCCCTTTTTCCCAACGCTAGTCTGCGTTTTATGTCGTCCTTGTTCCAACCATCATAGGTTATTTTACTGCATAGACAGCAGAATTCCTTAACTTCGTCTACTTTATGATCTCCAATTCTAATGTCAAGTTTATTCTGCTACTTTTACTTTGTGTCTCTCGCCGTACTCATTTCTGCTACTTCTCATCATTTTCGTCTTTCTTCGATTTACTCTCAGTCCACTATTCTGTGCTCCACTTTCCTCCAGTGGATTATTAATAATTGTGCTTTTACAGCTCTATGCAATACTTCCAAATTATACCTTACAAAGGGCAAAATATGATCACTGACTCGTAGATAGACTTTATGTTTGAAAATTGATGCATTCAGTATATGATGAATAATTATTAGTCAGTTCCCAAATTGATGCTGATGTTTGGTTCATGGGGTGCTCAACCACTTCCATGAACGATGATGACAACACAAACACCCGGTCCCCAACCGTGCCGGGAATCGAACCCAGGACCCTACGATCCAGAGGTAGCAACGTTAGCCACTTTTTCTTCTTTATTTTGTTCGGTGTTGTTCGTTGCGTTTGGTCAGGGCGGAATACAGATGACGTCCGTTCAAGTTGATCGCTGTTGATTCCTTCACTCTTTTTTTATGTAGAGGGCCACCACCTCATTGACCGAACACGATGAGCTAGGATGCCGGCATCTAGACCACGAGCTGGGGATACCCCAAATGACTAACAGAATTTGAAGGAAAATACTGCAAGTAATAAATACATTGAACGTTACTTTGTAATTTATGATTTACTTTACACCACTTGCTTGTACAGTACAAGATATGAATTATTAGTAGGTAATGACGAGTGAACAATGACAAAAATTACAAACTCCTGTCATTTTTACGTAGTGGTTTGATACAGGGTGCTGACTTGTCGCTGTACACGATGTTATTGTTCTACCCATGGTAGGGAAGGTGGCTGCCATGGGCGGCAGCAAGGTGCGCTGGTGCCGGGTGCGTGTACGCATGGGCGGCAGGAGCAGGGGCGGCCAGGACAGCTGCGTGGGGGGCTGGGGCGGGAGCGGGAGCTGCGTACACCGGCGCGTGGGCGGCAGGGGCGGCGTAAACAGCGGCATGGGGGACGGGGGCGGGAGCAGGGGCGGCGTACACGGGACCGTGGGCTGCGGGGGCGGCGTGAACCGCAGCATGGGCGACAGGGGCGGCGGCGGGGGCGGCGTGCACTGGACCGTGGGCGGCTGGCGCCGGAGCAGGGGCGGCCACGACCACGGCCCTGGGCGGCGCCGGCGTCGGGTGTCCGACGCGCTTCACGACCGCCTGGAAGCCGTTGTGGTCGTCGGCCGTGTACTCGACGATGCGGGTCGTGCCGTCGGCGTCGATGAGGCTGTAGGCGCCGGTGACGCGGTCGCCGTCGCGGTGCTCGAACTGCGTCTTGGCGTCGCCCGTGTGCGAGTCGGCCACGGCGTAGTCGAACCTGTAGCTGGGCGGCGCGTAGTGGTCGTAGACGACGCCGTGGGCCGGCGCCGGCGCTGGAGCCGTGGGGAGGTGGGCCGGCGCAACGATCCCGGCGTGGGCGGCGGCCAGCAGGCAGGCGAGGGCGGCGACACTCTGCATCTCGGGCGACTGCTGCAGCTGTCCTGGCAACGGGGGAGGTGGGTGTGGTGTGGCTGTGTGGTCGCTGCTCCCGCTTAAGTACGTGTCTAACGTCCGGCAGAGACGGGAGAAAGTATCCTGTGTCAAGTTACCTTCGTCATTGGGGACTGCATTGTGAAAGAGTGTAGAGGTCGCCAAAGAGAATGTACGAGACATACTACAAATTCTCCAGAAAGGCCAACAGCTAAGGATTCATATATCCGTTTGCGCTCGGGGTGATCAATACTGATGGAATTTTGCACAGCAACAGTAGCTGCAATATCGTTTTCACCTGCTGCCTTCGAAGTTCTATCAATCAAATCAGTAATTTTGAAATAAGTAAAGCTTTTAAGAAAGATCTGACACAGCCTCCTATAACGTAATCCACTGCTCATAAAAATAATTCACCGTGGATTCATTTTTTTTTTATTGTCTCCGTCTTCAGGAAGATATAATCAAAGTACAAACAATCCTTTTGTAAGAACATCCGCAACCGAGCATACCGCTTCAGTTGCACATTTATTTATTTATTTTTACACGACCGGTTTCGTACTGCTATAAGGCCATCTTCAGGTGTCGTAGCTGTGCTGTGGTCCCCGAACGCCGCGGGTACCAGCCGCGGTGTGCTGTTTACGAGCGCAGAACAACTGAAGCGGTATTTTCAACCTCTGATAAGCAAGTTAGTTAGATAAGAATCATTTACCAACTCGTTCGCAGTGGCAGCAGTTTAATGAATGGAAACTATAATTCGCCGTTAGGTGCAACCTTATCGATAAAGCACGATGTTGGAGTACTAACATTTAGAAGAATTTGTTAATATCCATTCGCTTACCTGCGCAGAAAGATAAATAAGAAACAAAAGGTAATAACTAATATCTTTTCACCGACTTCAGTACATTTTTAGTTCGTGTTGTGATTTTTGTCGTCTGACACCAATGTTTCTATCATTGGTCTGCCGAAACCAGAGGACTATATGGTACTAAAAAAGAATATAAATGCTTTAAGCAACAGAATCAAAATAATACTATAAAAAGAATTTGAAAAGAAAGAAAGAATGTAGTACACGAAAATGAAGTACTTCATACAATGGACTTCTTTGTCTCCCCCTAAATTATATAATGCTTTAATTATTTAAAGTAGACTGCATAAAGGATTTATTCTCCATCCATTCCAGTATGTTAAATATACAACAAATATACTAACGATCATTATTAGTTGAAAAATACAACAGATCATATTTTTTAATCATGAGAATACCCTCTATCCATGACACTACAGCTCTAAGATATAATCAGGATCTGTAAGAATATTATGATGTAAAAAAGAAGGGTGTAAAAGGGTTGGCGTGAGATCCTGCAGAATACTAAATACGTCAACTGGAATATTTCTGTTTTCTGTATCTAGATCTCGCATCCCAGAACGGTTCACAGATTACGCATTTTTAATTATTTTAAGCCGCAAAATAGAAGATGTTATTCATAATGTCAGGTTTCTATTGTAGAGTTGTACATGGAGCCCGGAAGTCATGGGATATGATATAGCTCATCAGCTGCTCAACTCATGTTGTGCACAGGAAAATGCCTGAAGCTCCACATCGCCAAACATTTGCAGTAGTCCTGTGGAGAAGTTTACATATGTGGCAATATTGTTTCTGTAAAGACGCTGCTGATGTAGTAGTTCCAACATCCTGTGAAGCGCGCGTCTTGCACTGACTATCGTTTCACATTCAGAGATGGTTAGCAATGTTCTCTACATAGAGATTGCTCAGATATCATGACAACACTCGTATCACACTCCGTATGTAGACGCATCTTTTGCTGTCATACACTGCACTTCTCCAAACTGGATAAACCTTCACACTAAGTGATAACCCAATATATAGATTCCCGCCACCTGTCCTACCTGTTATATGATCTAACATTCTGCGTAGTGTCTGTTTGAAGTCGTGTCTCCCTACCACTTTCGCGCAACGACGCTCTGAGCGTGTTTTTTAGGGAATTGACTAGTTTGAACATGGGACCGGTTGCTGGTAAGGAGACGCCAGACCACATATGGCATGTAGAATTGAGAAGAGTTCAGTGAGACTAGCGATGATATAATCAAATACTTAATGATTTCAGCGTCAGCTCCACTGCACTACCTGTAAAAGAATCTTAATACTAACTAAATTTAGTGGAAGGGGTTCAAGGCTTTCCTATTTTTAGTTAGCTGGTAAAATAACGTCGAAAAAACAGTTAAGTTTACCATTGGAAATTTTATTCTACTCAACATTGTTTATAAATTGCACTGTTGATAAAAGGAAATATTTTAATACAGGATGATAAAAACCAACTACGTTCAACAAAAATGTGAACGAATATTCCCTGAATGGGTTTCCAAGTTCTACCATGGATCGAAGGATGACCTATGCCATATCACATCTATAATCTAGGTTTAAATTAAATTTCATAAAAAAGAAAACTATCAATTATCTTTAGTTACTTATTTAACTTGTCGTAAATTACAATGGCTGATGTGACTTCTCAATAATTATATAACAGAAAAATCATCGCGTTTCAGATTTTTACTTCACGTAGTAAATGTGAACACCATGAGATTTAATTGACGATCGACACTAGAATTACGTAAAAAGGGGATGTAGCAGATGAGACTTCTGCAGTTGTGAGTGAAGCGTTATGCGCTGTTATGCAGCATCGCGTGCGTTCATTACCTTGACGGTGTTTAGGCAACGTCCGGGGGCAGCGGGCGGCAGAGCTCCACGCACCTCGCCGTCTCGGAAGCAACTCTCTCTTAACTTCTCCTTACTACAATTTACCGAAGTTGGTTTTAAAAAAAGCTATCTGGCTGTTTTCAACTGAGCAATCGGGGTCTCAATGTTAACCTTAAGCTCCGCCTACAGAAATTCTGTCTCTCCAATGAGAAACGTTATACTTTTCGTGGTGGGGCAATGTTTTTAACATTTGCAACGTAACAGAGACGCGAAAAGGTCTCACGCTAAAACTTGCAGCTGGTGTGGCCCTTTTAGTGTTATCGTAAGATCTATACTGTTCTTCTAGAGGGCTCTATCTTTTAACATGGGCTGGGGGGTGGTTTTGGCGGTCAGCTGGCGACGTGGGTGTCAGTCCCTTATCGTAGACCCTCTAGCCTACACGATTCTGCTCTCGCCTTCTGTTCTCGTTTCTCCCCTTAGAACTGTTTCACGGTGGGGAGGTATGACATGCATTTAGGCGTTCTTGTGTTAGTCTGTGGTATTCTATTTGCTCACTTGTTGATCGTATTACTTTGGTTAATTTAATATCATGATTTATTTGGAGCTATGTGACATACTATCGGATTTGCTATCATGTCAGGGTTTTCATGGAAGGTGTCGTATT
The DNA here is from genome assembly GCF_023897955.1 of Schistocerca gregaria. Lineage (NCBI taxonomy): Eukaryota > Metazoa > Arthropoda > Insecta > Orthoptera > Acrididae > Schistocerca > Schistocerca gregaria. The sequence goes on along the minus strand of NC_064921.1, from coordinate 104,331,788 downwards.
TGCCTGACACATTACAGTGAGAGATGTGAAAAGATATCGGGTCTGCTCAGTGGCTCTTTTTTCTCTGTTTTTGTCACCTTTTACCACCATAATACGGCATTTTCGACGAGGTACATCGAACCACAGGTGATGTTTATCAGACATTGCAAACAAAATGTCGAGTGAGCCTAGCCAAAGACTAAGCTATTTTGTACGCCCCATTTTATATCATTTCTGGTGATTGTCATGCTTATTACGAATGTCAGCTTAGCCTACAGCTGTTGTATGGGGCGACCTGCATTGTTTGTGCGTTCTCCAGCACTGCTTGAGAATTACTTCTTGTGTGAATTGATCAGTAGCCACGTCACTTTCATTCATTGCCAGCAGCAGATATACAGTTTTCCCATTACTGTATCCCGTGTAAAAATGTTACTAAAAAAAAGTAAAACTAAATCAGCCCGAATAGGCCATGAAGGCCCCATGGTACCGACCTGCCGCCATGTCATCCTCAGTCCACAGCCATCACTGGATGAGGATATTGGGGGCCATGTGGTGAGCACACCACTCTCTTGGCCGTATGACAGTTCCGAGACTAGAGCCGCTACTCCTCAATCAAGTAGCTCCTCAGTTAGGTGAAAAGGCTCCTATCCAATGAAATGCAACCATCTCGTGAGTCTACAATCCAACACAGCCTATGCAGCTCGTCTCTCCAAAATCTGTTTCTCACACACGGACACATCCAGCAGGCACATTCGCATACTCTTCGCTTACATACGTTTCACTACAATAGTATTACTGCGTGCAAAAATGTTTCCGATTGCTACGAAGTTATTGAGAAGAAGAAGGGAAGCTTTAATCAGATTATGCATATTTCCTAGTGCATTCCAGTTAATAAGATAACGAAGTTCTCCAGTAGCTTGTCTTACGTACTTCAGCACCTAATAAGAAACAATCAGTGAAGAACATGGATAACGCAGAATATTTCGTTCCCGGTAAAGAGACTGATCAATCCCTGTTCTTACAGTTTCAAGCATTCCATGGTATCATACGATAGGAAATGCAGCAAATGCTTTTAATTTTGACTACAAAGATTGATATTACGCTAGCGGTTAATTGGACCTGTAGATACATTAGTTTTCCATTAGGAACTGCCAGTTACAGCCTTCAGCGAAAATAATGTATATTTTGCAAACAACTTTGCGACACAGCCTCCAGATCTGTCCATTTATGCCAAGATTACTAGCAGATACTGAGATGCGAAACTCGTTTCTTGAAACCAGCGTTGCGTAAATGACTGGCTACACAGCGATATCAGTGTACACTTCAGTTACGACATTTTGTGAGTGCCGAAGCTCTATTTTCGTCGCCGAAAGGAATTTCGTTGCATGGACGTTGGTGATGTCGGAGTTCAAGCTTGTATGTTTGAAATCAGTGAAAACACAAAAAGAACAAATGTGTTTGATTTGTGACAGGAGAAAGAGAGGGTGTCGCCTCGCACCCTCAGCGACGAATTTTATGATTCTAAAAGCCTATTCAGTCGCCGGCCGGAGTGGCCGAGCGGCTTTGGCGCAAACAGTCTGGAACCGCGCGACGGCTACGGTCGCAGGTTCGAATCCTGTCTTTGGCATGGATGTGAGTGATGTCCTTAGGTTAGTTAGGTTTAAGTAGTTCTAAGTTATAGGGGACTGATGACCACAGCAGTTAAGTCCCATAGTGCTCAGAACCATTTGAAACTATTCAGTCACCTAAGAATGACGTCGGAATTATTCACGGATCTTAAAAATTTGGGGACACTGTAAGGAAAGAAAATACGCTAATGTGTGAGGCATTATCGTACAGTTATTTTTTATTTTTTATTTATTTGTATATTTTTTGAGCTTTTATTTTATTTATTTATTGCTCTTTGAGATTTTTCATTCCTCGTCCCCCCTTTACTCTCCACATCGGATTCCAACGTCCACAGTTGCCAAATTTTTTCAGTATGTTTACGATTACACCTATTCTGCAAGTTTCTTCTTCCAATTTTCGGACATCAAGCTTCTCACCTCCTACAAGTTAAATTCTATATTGCCACCGTTGTCTCAACATTGCATTGTTTAGGTAACTTCAGGGTATGCGCAGATGTGCTATTGCTGAAGACAGTATCTTCAGGGTGCCTTTAAATTGAGCTAACAGCGTCAACAGAAGTTTCAAAATGAGGGACAGTGTTCCTGAGTGTATTAGGTGTTGCCACGTCTTACGATATGAGGGTACATACAGCATTGTCGAATATGATCGTTTTCATGGTCCAGGTGTCATGGCTTGGGAAGGCATAATACTGCATTGGCGTATTGAGCTCGAAATCTTTAAACATGTTATACTCATCGGCCAACGCTATTTTGGCACAGTACTCTTTCCCCATCTTCTCAGGGGTACATTGGGCCCTGACTTCATTTTCATGGATGACAATGCGCGATCGCATCGAACAGCTCAGATGGAGGAGCTCATGGAACGGGAGGCTTTTCGTTGAATGTGTAAGCTTATTGTCATATCGCTGGCTTAGTCGCGGAGTATCTTTGCGGGCAGCGCTTTTGCAGACGCGAGCGCGGGACACGGAACCGTTATGTTGTATTGTGGTAGCTCTGCATGTGAGAGGCATTGTTATTATGGAAGTTCAAGTGTTACTCACTACACGTGCTATTACAGTAAGGTGATGAAATATGGAAGTGATTCAGAGGAAAGTGCGTAATGATGTAATTAAAAATGAGCGGTGCCGCCGATAACGTATTTGTGTATCCTCTCGTTGCGCGTCGCACAGCATCAATTATCCGCGCCGTGTTCGGTCCCTCAAAATGAACTAAGGTGAATTAGTAAAAATTAGTTACCATAAAAGAGTGCAATCAAGTGCCAGTGTCCTGTAGCGAGTGTGAGAACGTGCGTTCGGTCATCGCGTTCCGCATCATCAGCAATCAGCCGCGCCGCGACGGTTACGCGCACGCTCGTACAATTGTGAACTGTGAACCGTAATTTAACTTAATGATCAGTGTTATATCATTACTAGTGTCAAGGAGGACTGGTACGAAAAGAAATCTGTGAATGCGTGGCGAGCGTAAGAACTTTCGTTCGATCATTCGGCTTCCCCAGCATTAATAATCATCCGCGCCGTGTTCGGTTACACGTACTCTCCTCCAAGTGATATTGTGGACAGTTAATTATCTAGAAGTTGGCATAAACGCTTGTGACTTAGAGTGTAACCAGTGCAACCTGTGATATTCATATCGTCTCAGAATATAGATGTTCATCCCAGACGAAGGACAGTGTTGTGTTTGACGCTGAGTGGCAATCCTAACCTGCTGGCATATTTAGATACATAATTTCAGGCAGGTCGTGGAGCAGAGCACCATTGTCGTACCACTTTTGTATCAGGCTGTTCGGGACTAGGTCGGGATGTAGTAATCCTTTCGTAAAAAAGGCATAATGTACTGTAACATTTCTCTCTGCTTTGCAGCTGCTGATGCTGTAGTGGATCTACGTGTCGAATCTAGTGATTTTCTTTCTACAATAGGGTAGGCATTTAATAGAACGTCACCACGGGAAACTATTTACTCAATGCAGCTCATGCCAATTGTAAAGCCAACATTTCACGTTATGCTTCTTGATAACACACCGAAGCGTTCATTCCCGTCTGTCAACACACTGACTGCCGGATTCACCCACTCTCGGTGAAATTCGGCGCGCGAGTCAAGTTACAGGATGCACCGTTACTGCTGCTTAGGTTTGGTCGCAAACATGTGTTGGCGTACCTGGTAATGAGGAGGTGGCTGTGTACAGTGCTAAGGGCTGTTACTCCTGCCTCATTACTAGTCTAATGTCCGGCTGAAAGAGGAGAAAGTCGCCTTACCTTAGACCTTGGTGGCCGCACATTGAGACAGTGTAGAGGTCGCCAGGTGAATGTACCCGAGAACTCAAGGAAGGACACCTACGGCGCGGTACTGGATTCTGATTGCGCGCACGTTAGTGACACACTTGCGGGTAAAGAAAGGGCCAACGTAGTAACTTAATTTCTTTGCAGTATGGTTGCGCTCCTTGTAAGGTCGCTAAGACACCGATCGAATTCGCAGATGGAGGTTTGAAATCGCAACTGATAGGTACTACCCTCAAGAAAGTGTAATGGAGAAGCTATTGTAACTTGAATGGGAATTGTTCAAATAAAGGGGACGTTGTTACGGTGAAACCCTATCGCGAAATCTTTGAGAAACGGTACCCTGAGTGGACTGTGGAAAAATCCTGTTGTCCCTGTTCAAAAAATTCCGGAACTTTGTCCACAGAACTTTTCTACACTTAGCTTTTACTTGTTGTGCGTGGTCTTCTTAAATACTCTCCTCCTCAATTGATGCACCACTCCCAACGCCGTTTACACTTTCGAAAACAGTCTCGATACGTCTTTAGCTGAATCGCCCAAAGCGCCGTCTGTGAATTTTCTTTTACATCGGCTGTCGTTTCAAATCTTCTTAACGGGGTTGGCATCCCTGCACACGCCTGTGTTTAACGTGTAACTGCCGGAAGTTTCATCGTCTCTACACAAAACTCAGATCATTTTTCGTTGTCACTTTCTCTTACGGCTTGCAACAATTCCAATTTGTAGTGTCTGAATGACGGCCGTTTCCGTAATTCCTTCCACACTGTAACACCAGGCACACATTTCCGTACATTACAGCATCATCAGCACACTCCTGTAAATTGCTGCTCACCTTGTCCACCAGGCCATCTACAGAAAATAAAAGCGGTTGTGAGCGAGTGGGTGTTAATCTGTCATTCTGCCCAACGGATTAATCTGAGATTTACCCTTAGCCGTGTGGCTCCTGCAAGATGCAATTTCCACCCCCACACTACTACAGAAGTCAGACAGACGCTCCTAACGTTGTAAAGAGAAGTGCCTGAAAAACTTTCAGCAATAAATATCTTCTAGAGTCGTCCGCTGTAAGGAAATGACACAAAAATTCACTAAATTTCTTACGTAACTAGTGGGATACTGGGGTACTGGAGTAGTGCTAGTTAGTGTAATAAAAACATGAAACTAACGAAAATTATTATTATTATTATTATTATTATTTTGCAAAAATTCTGAGAAATCATAATGAATGATAGGATTCGCTAATGGAATTCTTATACAAAGTTTAAGATGGTTGTTGACTTGGCAGAATGGCTGAGATCCGCGCCTACTCAACTTGAATAATTATACTTTAGAATGTTGCTAGGTACGGTCGAGGCTGTCGCGTGTGAAATGCAGTGAGGTGTACTGTTGTGGAGGAAATATGGGGCTCGCAATAGCTGTAGCGCACAATACTGTAAGGTGCGATGACTGCTGTCTGTGCCGCTGGCTCCTGACAAATAAGATAACTCTCGTTCTATCTGGATTGACCTTCGCCAATCAAACTCTCCTTATGCCTTTATGAAGTCAAGGACTCCTATTCGCCCCTAGTCTAACTATTGGCGTGGTACACTGGTCAGATAACCAGTCCACCGCGATGCCACTCAAAAATTAGCTCGCAGGCGTTTAACTATAACTCTGTCCATTCACACCGCACAGTAAGTGTGGCGGCCAACACAGTGAACAACACTTAATCGCAAGGACTTAATATAGAGTCGCACTCCGATTCGCTCTCGACAGAGGTGCTCTCCTGGTGAAGTACTGAAGAGAGACTTGTTCCTCACACTTTGAGTACACGTACGGGCGCACACCCTCTCGTTACGTGTTCTCGCTCCAAGAGCGACAACGGAACAGCCCCTCTCCACGTTAGACGTGAAGGGATATATCTTTCGGTCCCTTCCATTACTCCTCCAGCTCAAGGCGTCAGGAATATCGTCTGCCAATCAGCATTGCTCTTCTAAAACGGGAGAATGACGTTTCGTTAAAGGCGACCAATCTTGAAATTTGTAGCATCGGCGTTTGCCGTTTGCTGTCTCCCTGTGAAAACCTCTGAAACTGCGTGTTATGTTTGTAAAGAATGTGTAGGCTGGGTGCTCCCACATAATGTAGCGGAATTTACTTTTTAGCCGACCACAAGGCCGTTCTCCCTTTCACTCGGGCAAACGCTGTCTACTCTTTGCGCAGTCGCCAGCCGACGTAGATAGGTTGACTCGTCCTCTGAAGAGGCCGGCCTCCTGGTGTACGGCTTGCCTCTCCCGAACAAAAAGCTTTGTGACCGTCGTGTCTTGAATGTGAGTGTGTACACCAGCCTCGAGTATTTCAATCTCGGTGCGCACTTGCGATTTATTTGTTATTTGCATTTCGTTTACATGAATTCATACAACGTTGACTTTATCTTATCGAGTTTGGGTTCGAATGAAGCGTCTTGATGTGTGTAATATGATTGTGAGAGCGGAATATGTAAGCAATGAAGGTCAGGAGACCACAACGTCTGACACGGTCACATCATGCTTCCCTGCGGCACTCCAGACGATACCCTCATCTCCAATGAACACTCGCCGCCAAGGTGCATGCACTGGGTTCTGTTGCTTAAAAAAATCTTCGAGTCAGCCACATATCTATGAATCTAAATCATATGCTCGGACCTTCGTCAGCAGTCTGCAGCGGGGAACTGTGTCAAAGGCTTTCTGGAAATTTAGGATGTGGAATTCCTCGCCATGGACGTTGGGAGTGAAGTTGTTCATCATGCACCCTATAGCGCACAGTTTGAATCGTAACACGACGTCTTGTGGCTGTACTAAAAGAATTATTCAACATAGTAGCGTTGCTGTCTGAGTTCCTGCGAGCCCTAATCCATAGGTAGCGGTCATCCACTGCATAGTAGCCTTTAGGCGGCCTGAGCGAGGCGTGTTGTCGACAGTTCCTGTCTCTCTGTGTCTCCTACATGTGCGAACAACATCGCTTTGGTTCACTCTGAGACACCTGGACAGTTGCCTTGTTGAGAGCCCTTCCTGGCACAAAGTAGCAATGCGGACGCGATCGAACCGCGGTATTGACCGTCTAGGAATTGTTGAACTACAGACAACACGAGCTGTATACCTAGTTCCTGGTGGAATGACTAGAATTGGTCTAATAGGCGCTGCTCATGTATGGTTGTGTTTAGTGACATCTCTGAACAGGCAAAGGGACTGTGTCTGTGATACAGTACCCACAATCAGTGTCTATCTTCAGGAGGTCTGGGAATTGGGGTGAGGGAAAACTTTTTTGATGTGTGTATTAGTCCACTCTGGAAAAAATATACACTCTAAGACAAAAAAAGACGGAGAATGAAGGAATTATTCAAATGAGATGGAAATCGATAGATGTGATGTACAGACAAACAAATAATTACAATTTCAGAGAAACTGGATGATTTATTGAAGAGAGAGAGAGCTTCACAAATTGAGCAGGTCAATAACCTGTTGGCCTACCTCTGGTCCTCAACAAGTAGTTATTCGACTTAGCATTGATTGACATAGTTGTTAAATGTTCTCCTGAGGGATATCGTGCTAAATTCTGCACAGTGGGCGCATTAGATGCTCAAGATGGTTCCAGGGCCCTGCCCATAATGCTCCAAGCGTTATTAACTGGGGAGAGACCCGGCGACCTTGCTGGCTAATGTAGGGTTTGGGAAGCACAAAGACAAGCAGTAGAAACTCTCTCCATGTGCGGCTGAGCAATATCTTGCTGAAATGGAAGCTCAGGATGGGTTGCCATGAAGGGCAACAAATCGGGACGTAGAATATTGTCGACGTACGTCTGGGCTGTAAGATTGCGGTGGTTGACAACCAAATATGTCTTGCAACGAAAAGAAATGATACTCCAGACCATCCTCTTAGTTGTCGGACTGCATGGCTGACGAGTCAGGTTAGTATCTCATCGATGCCCGGGGCATCTCCAGACACGTCTTCGGCCTAGAATCTCTTTGGATCATTGTCTTCAGTGATGAGTCCGGTTTCGAACTGAGCCCCTGCGACCAGTGAACAGGTGTGTGGAATCAGTTATACAAAAACAGGCAAGTTTTGAAGCTTGCCTCTTCCTGGAAAAGCTTCTACGAATGACTGTCACCTATAATTTTTGTGGAAATAATGCAAAACAGTCCCTGGTTTGTTCAAGACCAGAGTCTTAACCATTGTGTCTCTCATCTCATCCGAAGTTAGCGGCCTGTGTAACACAAATAAGTATTACGTGCAGACCAATTTTGTAATTGAGTAGTTTTATTAGTATAAAGTGGGAAACTGAAAGAAGCCATGTGTCGTGGAAGCAGTGAGACCACAGTAATTACTTAAAATACTCCAAAATGAATAGAACGAGAGTGACAAGACAGAAAAGACTGTGACAGAAAAGAAACAATAAGTTGAAACTTCCTATCGGATAGAAACTGTGTGCCAGTCCGCGACTCGAACTCTGGACCTTTGCCTTACGCTAGCAAGCTCAGTCGGTGAAGCACGGCCCGATACACAGTTTTAATCTACCACGAAGTTTCATATCAGGACACACTCCACTGCAGAGTGAAAATTTCGTCCTGGAAACAATTAACCATATGGCATTGTTGGCTGAGACAGCGTACGGGTGAGTCTAGCCGCCTAATCGGGAAGAGTTTCCCTCCTTCGGTTACTTAGGCCACTTTCGTCGTGGTGTGTGTACTCCTCTGAAATAGCACCAAGATCCCGCCGACTTATCATTCGACGAACTGATCGCCATCAGCAGTATCACATGTCCTCAGTCCAGGAGGGGACTGGAATTTAACCCAGATCATTGGAGTGACGTTTGGTAATCGGGAGTTAATGCTATCACAACTCCTTTCCTTGCCGGCCGAATACACGCAGTGAAAATGTCTTTGGCCACAAAGGATTCGAACCAGCTTACCTCCTAGTCCAGCGCGATCAGCCAGGCGTGGGCTAGCCATCCCAGCTACGCAAGCGGGTATTGTTGTGAATACGGTGCACGTAAGACAGACAATGAAGGAACGACAGCTCACATACTGAAAACTGCAACAGAAAGTAGCGTTCGAAGTAATATGCTCTGTTCTTATTAAAGTCAGCTCTCAAGCTCAAAATGGTTAAAAATAGGTCTAATAAACGTAGTACAAGCTTTTGTTACGGTAAACAAATTGAAGCAATACGTTTTATGCATAACTGGAGCATTATACGGAATGTATGAAAAATTCATTACAAAACGTTCTTTCTATTAAGACTGATAACTGGTTAATCACGCTATCTCTACACTGCTTGCGACTCCCTTCAGCTCGCATCTTCGTAAAGAGCTTGTTTTTTTTTTCTGACACAAATATGCTGGGTCATTGCGACAGGATTTACGTCCGTTTTGGCCTTCTAAGTTCGAAATAGGTACATATAATGAAAATTGTAAATTTTAACGTATTATCCAAGTGCATAAGCGATATCTCGATTACAAAGATATACGTGTGATAGAAAGCTGCGAGGCAGCTATCGCTGAGGCAGAGTACGTGTAACAAAGAGCTTACGTTAGGTCGCGCAGTATTAGGCAGTTGTTGCTCAGGAGGAGGTGGAGTAACGCGTTAGGGGCTGGCAGTGTCTGTTGTGAGGCTCCACAGTGGGCAGTCGCTTGGTATTGAATATTCAGTGTCATAATTTCAGTGTTGTGTTTTAATGATTTAGGGAAGAAATAAGATCTGAAGTAAAATTAATTAAGAAAATGCTGCAAAGATTATTATGAAATTTGATGAGAATCTTCCTAGGTATGGCTACATTGATCCACAATAAGGTAATCAAAATTAATTTATTTATGCGCTTTTGTCGCAGAACGAATTTTAATGAGACCAGCATTGCATGTAACCCCAATTTTTTTTATTATTATCTGCGTAAATATAATTTTGAGGATATGGCTTACCAGTTTCAAGTCAGTTTCACAATATACACTCCTGTAAATGGAAAAAAGAACACATTGACACCGGTGTGTCAGACCCACCATACTTGCTCCGGACACTGCGAGAGGGCTCTACAAGCAATGATCACACGCACGGCACAGCGGACACACCAGGAACCGCGGTGTTGGCCGTCGAATGGCGCTAGCTGCGCAGCATTTGTGCACCGCCGCCGTCAGTGTCAGCCAGTTTGCCGTGGCATACGGAGCTCCATCGCAGTCTCTAACACTGGTAGCATGCCGCGACAGCGTGGACGTGAACCGTATGTGCAGTTGACGGACTTTGAGCCAGGGCGTATAGTGGGCATGCGGGAGGCCGGGTGGACGTACCGCCGAATTGCTCAACACGTGGGGCGTGAGGTCTCCACAGTACATCGATGTTGTCGCCAGTGGTCGGCGGAAGGTGCACGTGCCCGTCGACCTGGGACCGGACCGCAGCGACGCACGGATGCACGCCAAGACCGTAGGATCCTACGCAGTGCCGTAGGGGACCGCACCGCCACTTCCCAGCAAATTTGGGACACTGTTGCTGCTGGGGTATCGGCGAGGACCATTCGCAAACGTCTCCATGAAGCTGGGCTACGGTCCCGCACACCGTTAGGCCGTCTTCCGCTCACGCCCCAACATCGTGCAGCCCGCCTCCAGTGGTGTCGCGACAGGCGTGAATGGAGGGACGAATGGAGTCTTGTCGTCTTCAGCGATGAGAGTCGCTTCTGCCTTGGTACCAATGATGGTCGTATGCGTGTTTGGCGCCGTGCAGGTGAGCGCCACAATCAGGACTGCATACGACCGAGGCACACAGGGCCAACACCCGGCATCATGGTGTGGGGAGCGGTCTCCTACACTGGCCGTACACCTCTGGTGATCGTCGAGGGGACACTGAATACTACACGGTACATCCAAACCGTCATCGAAACCATCGTTCTACCATTCCTAGACAGGCAAGGGAACTTGCTGTTCCAACAGGACAATGCACGTCCGCATGTATCATGTGCCACCCAACGTGCTCTAGAAGGTGTAAGTCAACTACCCTGGCCAGCAAGATCTCCGGATCTGTCCCCCATTGAGCATGTTTGGAACTGGATGAAGCGTCGTCTCACGCGGTCTGCACGTCCAGCACGAACGCTGGTCCAACTGAGGCGCCAGGTGGAAATGGCATGGCAAGCCGTTCCACAGGACTACATCCAGCATCTCTACGATCGTCTCCATGGGAGAATAGCAACCTGCATTGCTGCGAAAGGCGGATATACACTGTACTAGTGCCGACATTGTGCATGCTCTGTTGCCTGTGTCTATGTGCCTGTGGTTCTTTCAGTGTGATCATGTGATGTATCTGACCCCAGGAATGTGTCAATAAAGTTCCCCCTTCCTGGGACAATGAATTCACGGTGTTCTTATTTCAATTTCCAGGAGTGTAGTAAGATTTTCAAGTAAGAGATTACAGTCATTATGCTTAGTCATATTCCGCCTCCCAACTCCTAGTCGTTTTTATTTAAACAAATTCTAAAAGTGTCGCAGTCAAATATTTTGCATTTTGGCTTTTGCAACTGTAGTTAGTTTAGTAGTGCTGAGAGCAGAACAACGCGTTGTCGAAGGCGACACCAATATGAGGGAAGAAATTTATTTCACACAGTTTATGAATTTTCGCTTAGGAACGACTTTTGTACTTATTCAAATTTACAGGGCCGTAGTAAGATCGAGTAGATCTAAATGTACTTACCTCTAATATGTCATTATCGTGCACAGGTTTTAATTATTTTTGGTTTACTGGTACTGCTGTCTTCCTAGTAGACAGACTATTTAAAACAGGGTCAGCTAAATATACAGACACACGCATTCAGATACGCAGTCAGCACACCACTTGATGTAACGGTTCTTTGTTAGACATAAACACCACACCTTACTTTAGACATAAACGTTACAAGTTACGTAATCCCATTTACTCAGACTTCGTTTGTCACATGGTAATGTGAACTTCCAAGTAACTCGTTTACCCTACTGAGAATGAAGATTCATCTTTCGTTCTTTGCTCGTATTGAGCTGATTGGCTTCTGGAAGCAGTGATCTACTTAAATCCATTTGAGAAATACCAGTAACGCTGTCCCCCTTTTTATGAACACCACAGAAACAGTATCAAAATCTTTTCGACATGGTTATTTTTCCAAGTTCTTGAATTCTGTGTTGTAAATTCTATGTTGTTCATTACAAAGCATTAACATGGCTTGTACTTCAATGTAAAGAAAAAATTACGCTGTGGGCTAGTCTACACGCCATTGTTACTAAATCTGTAGCCCATTGATACCACTGTGTTGTTTAACTTTTATATTAAGTTACACTTAGCAGTAACTAAAAAAACTCCTTACCTTTACTTAGATAAAGCGGAATAAAGTAGTAAAAAATGGTTCAGATGGCTCTGAGCACTATGGGACTTAATATCTGAGGTCATCAATCCCCTAGAACTTAGAACTACTTAAACCTAACTAACCTAAGGATATCACACACATCCATGCCCGAGGGACTGAAGCGCCTAGAACCGCTCGGCCACACCGGCCGGCAAGCAAACGTAATATCATAACTAACAGTTACGCAGGTTGCATAGCACAAACACGTGTCGGCCTGGAAACTTTTCAAAACACAATATCTTGTAAACGACTCGCACTAGAATTCTACAACATACACCACTGAAATTCTAATTTAACCTACTTTTAGTTTGTTAATGTCAAAAGGTATTGTTCCATTTGAAAAAGTGTCTGTTTGCACAAAAAATACACTTTCGAAGTATCATTACAATCTGCTTATCGGCTAAAAATACGAGCCTCTAACTATCAATCCTTTCTGTGAAAACCGCACATCAATATAGCTACCGTAGCGACCGTAGCAGTCGCGCGGTTCCGGACTGCGTAAAAGAAATGATACGTTAAAAATCAAACAGAAAACAGCAAAAATTAGTAAATAAATTTTAACAACAGAATTTAGAAAATATGGTTTATTTTACAGTGCACGCTCGTTTTAGAAAATACATGGTAATGGACAATAAAAGAGTGATGAGTCAACAGTGCTGAAGTGGGTATGAGAGATGGTGACGTGTCGTTTATGTAAACATACAACTCTCTTATGGACAACTATGCGGAGAAAAACGATGAATTCTGATGGGTGTAGCGTCTATCCGTGGTAAGGCGCGGGACCGTGCGCTGGTGCCGGGTACGCGTATGCATGGGCGGCGGGGGCGGGGGCGGGGGCGACCAGAACAGCTGCGTGGCCGGCGGGGGCGGGAGCGGCGTGCACCGGAGCGTGGGCGGCGGGGGCAGCATAAACAGCGGCGTGGGCGACGGGGGCTGGAGCCGGGGCAGGAGCGGTGTACACCGGCGCGTGGGCGGCGGGTGCCGGAGCGGGGGCGGCCACGACCACGGTCCTGGGCGGCGCCGGCGTCGGGTGTCCGATGCGCTTCACGACCGCCTGGAAGCCGTTGTGGTCGTCGGCCGTGTACTCGACGATGCGGGTCGTGCCGTCGGCGTCGATGAGGCTGTAGGCGCCGGTGACGCGGTCGCCGTCGCGGTGCTCGAACTGCGTCTTGGCGTCGCCCGTGTGCGAGTCGGCCACGGCGTAGTCGAACCTGTAGCTGGGCGGCGCGTAGTGGTCGTAGACGACGCCGTGGGCCGGCGCAGCCGCTGGGAGGTGGGCCGGCGCTACGATCCCGGCGTGGGCGGCGGCCAGCAGGCAGGCGAGGGCGGCGACAATCTGCATCTCGGGCGACTGCTGCAGCTGTCCTGGCAACGGGGGAGGTGGGTGTGGTGTGACTGTGTGGCCGCTGCTCCCGCTTAAGTACGTGTCTAACGTCCGGCAGAGACGGGAGAAAGTATTTCGGCGTCGCGTAACCTTCGTCCTTGGCGGCATTGCTGTAGGAGAGTGTAGAGGTCGCAAGGTGATTGTACCGGAGATCTCAAGGAAGGCCACGAACGTGCGATGCAGGAGCAGTTTCCTAATCGTCATCTGACTTGAGAATGACAAAGGAACCACATCAAATCAAATTACAGCAAAGTACTAACTTACACGGACGTTAACAACCGCCATTTCAGGTAACCCTTATGAATGTGACACTCTTGTGAGCCAGCTCAACTATTGTCTCCTACAGAACCTTTTTGAGAAGTGCTGGTCAGCACAATAATAGACGTTGTAACCCTGTAAATTTATGGTGCGATATGAGAAGATACTTACGAGTATTTAAGCTTATCCTATATGGATATTCTAGAACATGTCAGTGTGCAGTAATTGAATGTAAATAAGGATAACCGCAACGGGGGACTTGTGAACTCTTTGTTAATTTCCACAAACAAAATTTTGATCCGTTTCAGCCACGTCTTCGGACGAGGCATTCATAATTTACATATTTATTTTCGTAACGTGATCCTGGGTACACACTTACGGTAGGATGGGCGATACTGCTTGTAATTTTTCCTCCTATCTATGTAATTATGTATTTCTCAATTCGTTCGAGCAATCAATCATTCATAACAGGAAACGCAGTCATAGCTCAGTCGCTCAAAATGATTCAGAAATTTTACTTATTAGAATGAAATCAGGCGATGATTCTTCTTCTCTGCAGGCTCGTGCTTTGCGGCAAATAAAATGCCTCGTATTTTTGGGAGCGTTGTATAATCAGTCGGGAAACCTCAGATCAAGCGGATAGTTAGCTTTGATGAAGTTTAACCTTCCGAAAACGTAATGGAGCTCTTCGATTATTAAATGCAGGTTCGTATCCAGTCTTTCGGAAGTTTCCTTCTGATTAACAACTACGCAATATATCGATGAATATCATTAATTCTCAATTGTCAAATACACACCTTTTGTATGAAGGAGCAATATATATATATATATATATATATATATATATATATATATATATATATATATATATCCCTTTTAATCGTACAATTTCGTATCAGTTATCTTTTGTTATAAATCTCAATATTCAGATTACAATTCTTCAGACAATTCTCAGGCTAATCGGCACGAAGACAATCTCGGAAGCTTTTTTGCTAACAACCACCACAGAGAGTACTACAAAGAATAATTATGCGCTCATGGCATAGCTATTGTATGAAACTACTTTGCGTATGGATTCTGCGAGTATGAAGAGAGAAAATTAGTAAACTTCATTCAAGGTTAGAATTGTATCAGAATAATTCATCGAATATAAAGAGATATTACATGCTGTTACAACTACTTTCAGATAAAATAGTTTCGCCCTCCTTGGTATTGTGTAACATCGGAAACGAAATCTTTTAAATAGGGCAGAAACTCAAAGATTCAATAGTTAGACAGTTGATGTAGTATTGAAGCTGTTCGTTTAATTTTGAGATTCGGAATGCTGTAAATTGCAGTCTGTGTTCCATAATTGTGTACGACAGTGCTCAAACTGTAATCGACAAAGAAACCGTAAGCAGAAATTTTAATTGTGAGAAATAATCATCTATATCATGGTGATTTTTGTTTTACGGCCATCAGGTCTTGGTCCAAGACGTAAATTCTCTGCCTAACGTTTCGTCTTCCAACGCTGGGGACATCTTCAGAGGATTTAACTACTTAAAAATCATTGAAAGTCTCAGTCTCAAATAAGCACAGCATACCGAAACTATTTACAAGTATCCAAGCAGCAGTGGGTTCGTGACGTCGTCAGATCGCTACCTAACATCGCAGAATTGCGTCGGCGTATATCGTGGAGCTTGCAGTGGGGAAAATTTGGGGCTGTTAGTTTTATTTAGCACTAAGGTCCACAATTTGTCTTATTTCAGTCCTTCTCCTCTTCTGCTAAAGTTGATTTTGTGCTTTTGAATTTCTATGGCTCTCTGTACATCCTACCATACTAATAATTAGTTCTTGAAAAAACCACAGTATGTATTTGTATTGCCTGTGTACACCGGCAAGTACAAGGCATTTTGTATATTGGTGCTGTAGCATGTCTTCAAATATACACCCACCTTTCTTCTTGGTTTAAAGTATTCACAGTAATTACAAAATGGAGCGTTAACACCCTCCTTAAGGAGCACAAAAGCAATTGTCTTCTGCGGAATACGGATAAATCAATAGTAGCAGATCATCCAGTGGAAAGTTCTACCAAGCTTTCAGTTTCTCGACTATAGTAATTTGCTCTTTGGTCACTCAGCCATTGCAGAACCGCTGTGTGCGCATCCTCGTCGGTGGAAAACCTCTGTACTCCGTGGCTGCTACGATCAATTCCTCGATTGTCTGGGTATTGTCGTCTGTGGTCGATGTTTTGAGCTACAGCGTGATTTTTTCTACAGCGTACAAACTCTAGAAATCGACCGATGAGAGGATACGGAACAAAAAACATCTAATGAACTTACGTCCGGATATGTACGTTTTTCATGCTAGTTTCCTCATGCCCTAGTGTCTTCTCCTGCTATAGTAATTGGTAATGTTGTGCCCTATTCACCTCTCTTGCTGACTTACCATGTAGTTAAAGTGATACATCGACGTACATAATGGTTTCATATTTGAATCGAGAGCTTGCCGACATAGTATTTACTTACTGAGAGGCAAATGGTAACGAACGGCGGGCAGCAAGGCTGTACCACGAGACCTACTCCCACCGACAACAACCCGTGCATTTAATGTTTGCAACAGCGTTTCTCCGTTTGTCTGAGACAGGGTCGCTTCAGGAAACAGGAAATCGTGAAGGACGTACCCAAAAAGTTCGGACACCAGACTTGAAGAAAAATATGGTTAACACTATGAAAGGTGACCTCTGCGTCACTACCAGGTAGCTGGCCCGCCAATACAGGCTCAGCCAGACGACAGTGCGGAACATTCTCTGTGATAGTTGTTACTGCCCTTATCAAATGCGTGTGCAGGGCTTACTAGCGAGACTTTCCAAATCGGGAGCAGTTTTGTCGCTGCTTTCTTCACCAGGCAACTACTATTCCGATATTTATGTCATCCATCTTATTCACAGATGAGACCGCCTTTACGCGGAGTGGTATCTTCAACTTTCATAAGTCATCCATAGAATAGTATGCAGAACCCCCACGGCACGATGACAGTGAATTATTATCATCGGTGCAGCAGGAATGTGTGGACCAGGATAATTGGCGATCGATTTTTGGACCAGTATTCATTCCACGTCGCCTAACAGACTGGAACTATCGGCATTTCTCGCGGGTGACTGTGCCTTTACTCCTGGAAAAAGTGCTATTGATGATTCGAAGGGTTATGTGGCTGCTACATGATGGTGCTCCAGCCCAGTTCGCCTTTAATGTCCGGACGCTTCTCAATCGTGTCTTTCCTGGTCGATGGATCAGACGAGGGGGCTAGTTGCGTGGGCTGCTCTATCATTGGATATCAATCCGCGCGATTTCTGGTTATGCCGCCATCTCAAAAGTATCGTGTGTACAGAGCCCATTCGAGATGGGAAGACACTGGAGCAGCGTATTCATGCTGCCTTTGACACTATGCGGATGCAACCTGGGTGGTGTGCACGTGTGAGACGGAACATGTTACGGCGCGTACACGCATGCGTTGAGGTACATGGAAACCATTTTCAACTCATTTTGTAACTGTAGGTGCATGGTGAGCTGTGATCAAATTTGCTGTTGTGAAGAGCGCGTCGCAGCGTGTAGTGTGGAGCGGTCTTCCTCCGTTTCTGGCGGTGGCACCGCTGTGGCAGTCGCAGCTTTGGTGTCTCCCTCTGGTGGAAAAGAGGAAAGGTCGCCTGTTCACGTGCATTTAAGGGGTGCTATAAGCGTATAGCGAGGCGTAGTGGCTTCGCGGCCGACACGATAGCAACAGGAGTCAACCCACGACATCGGTCTGGCCGGGGCGAGCTGCGACGCCGTGAGACGGGAAATCGGTGCGCCTTCCTGCGTCCGTTGAAGCGGCTGGCAGCGGACGGTTCGGGAGAGCGTTTTGGGGGTGCTGCGCCAGGTCTTCGCCAGAAATCGTAGTTTATTAGAAGTTAAGTGATTGGAGATATGTTGTTTCATTTGCTTGCTAAATTCTACTTGTTTTCTTGGTCAGTCTCTCGTCCCCAGCTTGCTTGTCTGTCTCACGTCTGCATTTGTTAGGCAGCTAGTGTCTGTCTGTCTGTCGGTCTGCCGTACGTTAATAGCTGCCTCTGTCATGTTTGTCGGATTCGGTATTAACGAATTTATAGAATTAAGGTGTAAAGACAGAATTCCTGAAATATGTTTTTATCTTTCCCATCATCTTGCGAGGCGGTATATGTGTAATGTAGAGCATGTTGTACATTTAATGTAAGATTCAACTTCATGGGTTTTATTTAAATAGTCATTTTTATAAAGTTGCCACCCTTCCACCGTAAGAGTCCTTTTAAAAACAAATTGCACTTGCGGTGGCAAATAATTTCTTAGTGTGAGTGTTTGTACCATTTCCATCCCTCTTACGGGGTGCATAGTTAATGTGTTTGTGTGAGTTGTTAAAATTTTTTTGTTTAAAGTAATGTGGTGTGTTGCAGATTTGCACCAGTGTAGTCTTTCAGAGGTTGTTGTGAGCAGTCGTGACTACGGCCGTGTTAAAAGGGAGCGGCAAGGTTCTCAGCCCGAAGGCTCATACTGTCAATATTGTTCTTTCTGCCTCTAAAGAACATTGTAACTTGATATTTCGAGGGTGCTTTTCTGCTTATAAATTTAAAATCTGTTTTTGAAAAGGCTTTTATGAATAAAATTCCCATTTGTTAAAGGTAATTTCATTTTCATCAGTTACTCCGTGGCAACTACTTCCACGGTCACCAAGTGTGATTAAATCTGTTAATGTTCTTGATGAATCGCTAGTAAATAAAGTAAATTCTTTAGGAAAAGATTTTGAAAGTAAATTCACGGTTACATTTTATAACTGTAGGTGGATGGTACAGCGAGTATTAGACCGTAGTCTCTGTAACAATGTATGATTGAATGAATGATCTCTAGCATGGAAACATGCATTTCCGAACTTAAGTTCATCAGACCTTTTTCGTTCCGTATCCTCTCATCGGTCAATTTCTAGAGTTTGTAAACGGTGGAAAAAATCACCCTCTGTATAGAGTGGTCACAAAATCTGATAAGCTTGTAAGGGCGTCTGAGGGGAGATTTTGCTGGGAAATAATTGTTAACACAACAATTCGATAGACCGCCGATTCCGAGTTATTTAGCATTGACGTTAACGAAACAGGTCGTTGCGCACGCACATTAAAGCAGCCTGCCATAGGCGCTGTAACCAAATGTGTTGTTTGCTTGATTTCCTCAAACTTAAATAAAGTAGATTATTCTCATCTAGCTTAAATTCATCATATTCAAAAAGGCGCATTTGAACTGGCAATAAGCATTTCAACATGTAGCAACTCAAATGTTCAACTGTGTGTGAATTTCTAAGGGACCAAACTGCTGAAGTCATCTGCCCCTAGACTTACACACTACCTAAACTAACTTAAACTAACTTATGCTGATAACAAAACACACACCCATGCCCGAGGGAGGACGCAGGTGCTTGAATTTTCGCGCGCCAAGACCTCACTGGCTAACTGCAATGCTAAATAATTCGGAAACGGAGTAGCGTATCGAATTTATTTCTTGACAGTTATTTCTCAGTACAGATTCGCCTGCAACACCCTTACAACCTTTTCAGACTATTTCTGACCACGCTGTATACAGCCACAATTTCACGGTTAATCTGCATGAAATATGGAAGTTTTGCATGGAATAATCGTAGTGTCTCGCCTACTTCAACTTCGAAGCACGCGCCATCTCTCTCGCATACCGAGGCGCAACTGTTATCAGAGATAGCGGTTATCGCTAACTGAAACATCCAGTTTTTTAGTTGTACCGATTTTCTTCGACGCCAGTTTAACCGGACTATTAAAACCCCCTCAGAGTAACCGGTTTCTAAAATAACCGTTTTTCGGTTTTTTATTCCTGTTACTTCCTGTAATAAACGTAGAAATCAAACGAAGATTGAAAAAATTTGACTCCTTCAGTTTCAAGATAGAAAACAATCAAAATGTTAAATTAAATGGGGAATCAGAAGAAAACTTTGTCTGTCCACCTTTCGCTGCTTTTTTCGAAAAGTGACAAATGGTTGACTACTGCAAATTCTCCTACCGATACTAATTATTTGAAAATCTTCTCAAAAACCATGTTTTAACAGGGGATCACACCACAATTTGCACATTAAAAATAGTCAGTGCTAAAGGGCGAAAACTGAGGTTGAAGAACTCTGTTTTTCGTGTTGCTTTGTCCGTTTTCAAGAGCTACATTCGAACTAAGGGATATTATGTAGACACATGCAGCAGATGAGTTGCTTTCTATTTTTATTGGAAACTGTAAATGGACTGTTAAGTTTTAAGTTTTCTCTTCATATGTTGTTGCAAGTTTGTAGTCGATCCTCCCATTTTTATTCTTTTAAAGCATGTGGAGGATTGTATGTGACTGATGCCGCACTTCGTAAAAACTTTCAGACTAGGTAGGAATGGTACGACTATGTAATGCAACTGATGTTCAACGAGGACAGTGAGAAACTACCAGATAGACCGCATGGCGCAGACCTCGCACACTGCATGTACACGCATACCACGTAACAGGCCACGCCACTTGGTAACAGGTGCATTATTGTCTCGGCAATACTATATCAAGTCTTATGCTATATGTTTGTTTCTCTTTTCTGTTGGTATTGCTATTAACGTAGCAATGAATCGCTTTCCCCGTTTTCTATAATACCGCAAAATTTCAAAGCAATGCAAATTTTACAAATGAAAGTTACTTGTTCTTTTTTTTTAAAAAAAAAGAAAAAGCTTAATTTAGGAACGAAAAATTTTAGCACTGCTGCTATGGCTAACTGATATTTCGGTTTTTAACCCAGTTATCAGCAAAAAAAATAAGAACACCTGGTATAACCGAGACTATACAAACACTGAAAATAACGATTATTCACAATTAAAATACCGGTATCGGCTTTAACTGGTCGGTTTTTCTCATCCCTAGCGGTTATCCGTACCGTAGCAGAACAGTGTCTGCAGTAAACACGGAACACGTACTCTCTTCTCACAATGCGCCACTCTTGTTAAGATTTTACCGTGGGATGACATGTGTAACTGACATTCTGAAGTACTTACGTATCATATGTACCATCTACACGTCTACCATTGCAGACTGGTGAGCAAGTCACGTCCACTAAACGACCCTGTACCAAATGTGCCAGTCGTCTGTGGGTATTTTATGTCATCCCTAACAATCCCTACAGGTTAGCGTTCCAGACTGACGATTAGTGATGAAGAGTCGGTCAAACGTAGGATTTGTAAGATACCTGTTTTGTGGAGGACTTCTTTACGATTCTTCCTGCGGATCAGCATTTGTTTGAGGGTAGCTGCCATTTGCGGCAAGGGTCGATTATCGACAGGTCATCGTGCATTCTGAGTCAATCAGCTGGCGTTGCTGCTTCCATAAACACAACAGCAGCGTCCCCAGATCATTTGTATAACCTTGAACGGTGAATGACTTCAACATTCTCTTGATGTTCCCGTGAAGTTACTTTCACTGCTTACATTTTCTCCCTGAGATGAATGACGTGCGAAGTTCTAACCGGTAAGGAGCCTGCAAGAAAACCACAAAAGTGATTCAATATTCTGTAATCTCGTAATTTATTCATTAGGTTAATGTGTAGAAATGTATCAAACGACTTCCGGAAGACGAATCAACAATCTGAGAGGAACGGATCGAATTGAGTTCCACAAAATCGTTGTTTTCGAAATGTATTTTGATTCGTACAGAGGAGATATTCTGTTTTCGAAAAGGTCACAGTATACGCGAATAAAATGACTTACATAATCCTACAGCAGATTTACATTTGCGATACACGCACCTACCCACGACCCTTCTTGAAAACTGTTACAACCCGCGCCTTTTCCCATTAGCTCTAAACGCTTCGTTGCTCCGGCGATTTACGATAAACTGTTTCTAGAAGGGAACAAATTTCTTCGCATAATCTGTATAGAATCTTACAGGTATAACATCTGGTCGAGTCGCCTGCTTTTCGTTGAGAGACTGTAGTTAATTTCTTATTCCATGATAACTCTGTCGTTTACGCTTTCACGTGACTGTTGAAAACAGGAGTCATATTACGTTTTTCTTCGGCGACACGATTTCAGAATACAGAATTGAGTATTTTGCCTTTATCTGTGAAATGTTTATAAATGTGTAACGAAAGTAGCCCCAATTATAATTAACGCCTGAAACTATATAAATAATTTTACGCATATAAATAAATCTGTGTATTAATTGAAAGAAACGATATACTAATTAGATTATGTATTTTTAATTATTCATGAATAATTTTGTAAAGAAGTATCTATGAGTTAAAATATTTAAAGAAAATTCTGTGAAACAAAATGTAGTATGTACATTCGTTTGTCTGACGCCCCCCCCCCCCCCTCTTTTGTTCTCCGCTATCGAGATAAGTTGCGTAAGTTGTATGCTTTTGCTGAATAATTATGTTAATTTCATATTAATTAGCTGTGTTTCATTTGGAGATCCGTTACTTTGCTATTAATGTTATATGTCATTTTATTATGCATTTTTTTAGTCCACATTCAGGCTGCATCGAAGAGAAGTCGCTGGCTCATTGTTTGGTGGTTACGATCACCTACTGCTTGCGTAGATAACTTTGATCCGTTAAAAAAAAAGGCGAACGGTCTACCCGACGGGAGGTCCTAGCAACACGGCTAACTAACTAATTGTTCTCATTTCGCTTCTTCCATTTTTTTTTTGAGAACTATATCTGGTTTCATTTAAATATATAATGAGCGTTCTTTGATTTCGAAGGAACTTACTAACAAGACTCTTGAAACGTTTCCGTACTTTCCCAACCTCAAAAACATTTGTTAGGCACATACTCGTGGAAGCTTTATTATACCGTATTTATTTTCTACTGATGCTCTACATTTTCAAACCTGTAAGGTGTCAGGCAAATCCAACACCTTCCATGAAAACCCTGACATGATAAGCAAATCCAGTAGTATGTCACATAGCTCCGAATAAATCGTGACATTAAATTAACCAAAGTAATACGAGTAACGAGTGAGCAAATGGAATACCACAGACTAACACAAGAATGGCTAAATGCATGTCATAACTTCCCACCGTGAGACAGACGCAGTTCCGAGGGGAGAAACGAGAACAGAAGCCGAGAGCAGAACCCTGTTAAGCTAGAAGGCCCTACGATACGGGACGGCTGGACACCCACGTCGCCAGCTAACCACTAGGGCCACACAACCCGCACGTTTTAGCGTAAGACTTTTTCGCGTCTCTGTTACGTTAGGAGCACCCCCCAGCCCATGTTAAAAGCTAGAGCCCTCCAGAAAAACAGTATAGATCTTACGACAACACAAAAAGGACCACACCACCCGCAAGTTTTAGCGTGAGACTTTTTCGCGTCTCTGTTACGTTGCAAACTTTAAAAACATTGCCCCACCACGAAAAGTATAACGTTTCTCATTGGATAGACAGAATTTTTGTAGGCGGAGCTTAAGGTTAACATGGAGACCCTGATTGGTCAGATGAATACACAGCCAGATAGTTTTTTTAAACCAATTTCGGTAAATGGTAGTAAGGAGAAGTTAGGAGAAGTTAGTTCCGAGACGGCAAGCTGGATGGCTGGTGCGCCGGCCGCCGCTCCCTGACGAACACCGACAAGGTAATGAACGCACGCGATGACGCATAACAGCGCATAAAGCTTCACTCAGAACTGCAGAAGTCTCATCTGTTACACCCCCTTTTTGCGTAATACTAGTGTCGATCGTCAATTAAAGCTCATGGTGTTCACATTTCCCACTTGAAGTAAAAATCTGAATTGCGATGATTTTTCTGTTACCCGCATCTAGTGGTCGTGCGGTAGCGTTCTCGCTTCCCACGCTGGGGTTCCCGGGTTCGATTCCCGGTGGGGTCACGGATTTTCTCTGCCTCGTGATGGCTGGGTGTTGTGTGATGTCCTTAGGTTAGTTAGGTTTAAGTAGTTCTAAGTTCTAGGGGACTTAAGCTTAACATTGAGACCCTGTTTGGTCAGATGAAAACACAGCCAGATAGTTTTTTTTAACCAACTTCAGTAAACGGTAGTAAGGAGAAGTTAGGAGAGGATTTACTTCGGAGACGGCGAGGTGAGCGGAGCTGTGCTGCGCGCCGTCCCCTGACGAACACCAACAAGGTAATGAACGCACGCGATGCCGCATAACAGCGCATAAAGCTTCACTTAGAACTGCAGAAGTCTCATCTGTTACGCCTCCTTTTTGCGTAATACTAGTGGCGATCGTCAATTAAAGCTCATGGTGTTCACATTTGCCACTTGAAGTAAAAATTTGAAACGCGATGATTTCTCTGTTATATAATTATTGAGAAGCCACATCAGCCACTGTAATTTACGACAAGTTAGATAACTAATAAAAGATAATTGAGGGTCACTGTAGACCATTTTGATAGTTTTTCTCTCTTGTGAAACTTAATTTAAACCTAGATTATAGACGTAATATGGCATAGGTCATCATTCGATCCATTGTAGAACTTGGAAACCCATTCAGGGAATATTCGTTCACATTTTGGTTGAACGCAGTTGGTTTTTTACCATCCTGTATTGAAACATTTCCTTTTATCAATAGTGCAATTTATAAACGATGTTTTGTGAGTAGAATAAAATTTCCAATGGAAAACTTAACTGCTTTTTCGACGTTATTTTACCAGCTAACTAAAAATAGGAAAGCCTTGGACCCCTTCCACTAAATTTAGTTAGTATTAAGATTCTTTTACAGGGAGTGCAGTGGAGCTGACGCTGAAATCATTAAGTATTTGGTTATATCATCGCTAGTCTCACTGCACTCTTCTGAATTCTACATGTCGTGTGTGGTCTGGCGTCTCCTTACCAGCAACAGGTCCCAGGTTCAAACTAGTCAATTCCCTAAGAAACACGCTCAGAGCGTCGTTGCGCGAAAGTGGTAGGGAGACACGATATAGAACAAACAGACACTACCATGAATGTTAGAAACCCACAGACGAAATTTGGTGTTGACCATTCAGGTGTCCTTGAATATGTTGATTGTGCCATTTGCTAAGCAGAAGTACACTGATGAACCGGAACGTTAAGACCACTGTCCACGCAAGCGTGGCCGCGTTGTGGGTACGTGACGCGGGATGGAAAATATATCAGCGGAGCAGAGACGAGTAAGTAATCATTCTAGCGACGATACGGACCGAAAAGTATGAAATCAGCTGAGCACTATGGGACTTAACCAAAAAAAAAAGGTTCAAATGTATCTGAGCACTATGGGACTCTACATTTTTGTGAGGTAAGTAATTCATGAAATGTATAGGTTATTGTTAATCACTGCCATTCTTTTGGAGGGATTATTGAAAGTGAGATTGCGTTGTGCTAAAAATATTGTGTGTCAGTTTATTGATGGTTCAAAATGGTTCAAATGGCTCTGAGCACTATGGGACTCAACTGCTGTGATCATTAGCCCCCTAGAACTTAGAACTACTTAAACATAACTAATCTAAGGACATCACACACATCCATGCCCGAGGCAGGATTCGAACCTGCGACCGTAGCGGTCACGCGGTTCCAAACTGAAGCGCCTACAACCGAACGGCCACACCGGCCGGCCCACAAAAAATTCTAAAAACTTCTCCGTGATGACTCAAGGCCTTATACGAGTCTGCACATCCGACAGAAGTTCACAAAATTTCATTGGACTGTTCTTCGTCATCCACCCTACAACCCGTATCTCGCACGTTACCACTTCCATCTGTCTGGTGGATGCACTCCGCGTGAAGCAGTACGTGGGTGATGAAGAGGTTATTAATGCCCACCGTGCGGGCATACGGGCACTCCTAGTAAGATGGCGTAAGGCCGTTGTATTGAACGGAGATTATATTGAAAAGTAAGGTTTTGTAGCCAAAAGAGGGAGGAATAATATAGTACCCTCTGCCGTGCGGATAATCATTGACTCAATGGTTTGCAGAGTATGAACTGAGATGTAGCTGTAGAAGACGTACTTATCGGAAAAAGGATATAGAATTTGGAATGACCCAGAAAATAAACAGAAGAGAATGTTATGCCGTGAGAGCGCTAACGAATAAAGAGGAGATTAACAGAGAAATAGTATTAAAGTAACGGTGACATAAAAGAAAAAGAAACTGAAAGGAACCTAGGAATTTGAATATTATGAAACGAGATGTAACGTGGAACAAAAGGATACCGACGAATTTCTAGCAGTGTTAGAGGGGGAAACAAATTGTAAGTGGGAACTGACGTCCGGAAAAGTGATGCAGCGACACTATAGAGCATCGCAATTACAGGCGCCCACGCCTGCTTCTGGGTCACCTCTCCAACACAGAATGTGCCTGCGTACGCTGACGGACTGTAAGCAGCGACGTTGCGACAAACATTAGTGCCCGTCTTTCAGACGCGGTAAGCACGCGCAACAAACTTGCTCGTTCCTCGTGACCTTGGCAGTGCTGAGGAGTGGGGCAGTAGAAGCTCGTGGCTCGAGCACACGCGCTCTCTTAGCGAGGCGATTCTGTCATACCCGCAGCGAAAGGGAAACCGGCGAAGTGTGATATTGAATGGGCTCCAGTGAAAACTACATGACGACAAGCACACGTTTAAAGAAATCATTATTTCATAATCACAATATTTTTGCATTTTCTCGATAACGTGTTTACTACGTTTACAGCTATATACATACCTCCCGAGCCTCCGCAGTGCATGGCGGAGTGTACATTCTACTGCCACTAGTCATTTTCTTTTCTGTCCTACTCGCAAACAGAGCGAGGGGAAAACGACTGCCTATATATCGCCATAAAACTAAGCTCATCCCGAACAGGCCATGAAGGCCTAGCGGCACCGACTGGCCGCCGCGTCTTTCTCACCCACAGGCGTCACTGTATGCGGATATGGAGGGTCATGTGGTCAGCACACCGCACTCCGGCCATATGTCAGTTTACGAGACCGGAACTGCTAGTTCTGTCAAGTAGCTGCTCAGTCTGCCTCACAACGGTTGAGAGCACCCCTTTCGCCAACAGCGCTTGGCAGACCGGATGGTCACCCATCTAAGTGCTAGCCCGGCCCGACAGCCCTTAAATTCGGTGATGCGACGGGAACCGGTGTTACCACTGCAGCAAGGCCGTTTGCTATATACCTACATACGAGTCCTAATTTCTCTTAGCTTCGTTGTCCTTACACAAGACGTTCGTTGGTGGCAGCAGACTAGTTCTGCAGTCAGCTTCCAATGCTGGTTCTCTAAATTTACTAGTAGTGTTCCGCGGAAAGAATGTCGTCTTTCCTACTGAGGCTCCCACTTGAGGTAACGAAGTATCGAAGTCTTCCTTTAATCTGACTTGGTGGGGATCTCAAACACTCAAGCAGTACTCAAAAATGTGTCCCACTATCCTTCTACAAGCCATCTCCTTTACAGATGGACTACTCTTTTGTAAAATTCTTCCTTTAAACAGAAGTTGAACAGTCGCCTTCCCTACCACCGTCCTTACGTGCTCGTTACATTTCATATCTATTTGCAATGTTACGGTTAGATGTTTAATCGACGTGGCTGCGTCAAGCAGTATACAGCTAATGCTGTATTCGAATATTTTTCCTACTCATCTGCATTAACTTACATTTTCTGTTTTTCTTTTATACTGATACGGTATTAGCACAAAACATCCGTATTTTCTTCCGGTTAGCGTGTGCTTGGAAGGAACGTTTTTGGCTGCTGTAATCATATTGAGTTTATAAACTTATGATTACTGTGAGTACTGCTTAAGGTTTGAGATACGAGTAACGATTTGCATCTTTCCTTTGGCGCAGAAAGTAATCGTCAGGTCAACAAGCACTCCTTTCAGCAACTGTCGGAAATTCGAAACAGCATTAATGAACATTTCTTCTGTCGATTTCAGGTGCTACCCCTGTCTCCTTCCTCTTTAAAATAAAGAAGTTTTTTTTCGAATAGACTCTGTTTATAGCTTTATTAAATGCGGAGATACCGGAACTAAGTTCGCTTTTTCAAATGGAGCTATGATAATTTCTGTTGTTTGTATCGGAGGTTAGTTGATTGAGTTGGAGGAAGTGAACAAACAGCGCGGTGCCAGCGAGGATTTGGGGGGGGGGGGGGGGGGGTGCGGTAGAGGAAGTCGGCTTTGCCCTTTCTAAGGAACCATCCTGGCATTTGCCTGAAGCGATTTCGGGAAATCACGGGAAACCTAAATCAGGATGGCCAGACTCGTGTTTGAAGCGTCATTCTCCCGAATGCGAGTCCAGTGTGATAACCACTGCGCCACCTCGCTCGGTCGGAGGTCTGAAGATATGAATTCAACGGCGTTGCATTCTTCGTGAATCAATGACTAATTTCGGAGTAATTAATAATATTTCAAACTTAACGACTTAAATGTTTCGAAAACGGAACTGCAGTGTTACGCGAAAGTTCGTGATTTCATATCCATATAAGGAAATACGTCACTCAAGATAAGGAGGAAACCGACTTTTGTACCATCGCGAAAAAGTAGAAAAGGAGTATAGAGACAAAGTAGCTTTCATTCTGTCTGTTTCGTTCATGATGTCGACTGCTTGTTATTTTGTAAAAAACAGAATGCCTTTCACAGCCAATACAAACCAAGTGAAGCTCAACACACTATTCCATTAAGAAGAATGTAGAAGGAATGTGAACAGAACAGTTGGGTCGTACAAACAAAGCTATACCGACAGACAGTGACGGTGTTCACCAAGAATGACAATAATTGTTATCGGAAGGGTACGTAGCAAGCCTGCAGTAACCAGAGCGATCGAAATACATTGGCAGCTCGTGATCCACATGATAGCTCAATCTACGACCAGATTAACTAGAGAGAATGCAGAAGACACCTAGCATTCTGTCGCTCTGTTTTGATGCGATATCATGACAATTGTTCCTTCGAAGGAAAAATTCTCTTTGGCTATAATCCTGTCTTTACAGATAATGGAAAACTGAATGTGAGAAATAAGCATTACAGATGATGATTCGCCATGGTTGACGCAGGTTGGCTCAAATGGTTCAAATGGCTCTGAGCGCTATGGGACTTAACATCTGACGTCATCAGTCCCCTAGAACTTAGAACTACTTAAACTTAACTTATCTAAGGACATCACACATCCATGCCCGAGGCAGGATTCGAACCTGCGACCTTAGCGGTAGCGCGGTTCCAGACTGAGGCGCCTAGAACCGCTCGGCCACAGCGGCCGGCTAACGCAGGTTGGATATTGAGTCAGTCAATCATGCACGTTTGGCGCTGGACTTTTGGGGTACGTGATTGGCCCTTACTTCATTTAAGAAACCTTAAAGAGTGAAAGATACGCATTTTTTTTAGTAATTAGTCTTCGGACTGGTGCGATATGGCTTGCCACCGATTCCTCTCCTTTGTCAACGTTTTCATCTCAGAGTAGCACTTGCAAGCTATGTGCTCAATTTTTTGCTGCATTTATTTCAATCTGTCTCTTTCTCTACAGTTTTGCCCTCTACACCTCCCTCTAGTACGAGGGTAAGTCAATTATTATCCGGAAAGTACTTATAAAATTTTATTGTAATAAAATAGGAAACTTACAAGAACATCATTTTTCGACATAGTCTCCTTGTGATTCAACACACTTGGTCCATCGTTGTACAAGCTTCCTAATGCCCTCATAAAAGAAGGTTCTCGGTTGAGCTGCGAAACAGGGATGCACCGCTTCTTTCACTGCTTCGTCCGAGGCAAACCTAAAGCCCTTAATGCCTGTTTGAGTGAACCAAACAAGTGGTAGTCAGAAGGGCCAAGATCGGAACTATACGGAGGATGATGAGTACTTCAAATTTGAGTTTCTGGAGCGTTTCAGCAGTGTGGGCAGCAGTATGCGGACGGGCATTGTCGTACAATAACACAACACTTTTTGACAGCAATCTTCGTCGTTTGCTTCGAATTGCAGGCTTTAGCCTGGCAGTAAGCATCTCACTGTAACGCACACTGTTTATTGTTGTGCCACTTTCCTCATAATTTTCCAGTACTGGACCTTGTGCGTCCCAAAAAACCCTAAGCATCAGTTTTCCTGCGGACGATTGGGTCTTGAACTTATTGTTGCACGGTGAATTTGGATGTTTCCATTCCATACATTGCCGTTTACTGCCCGGCTCGTAACGATGGATCCATGTTTCGTCACCAGTAATGATCCTGTCTAGGAAGTAGTCCCCTTCGTTTCCATAGCGATCCAAATGTATTTTGCAGAGGTCCAAGCGCGTTTGTATATGCAACTGTGTGAGTTGTTTTGGGAGCCATCTTGCACAAACTTTATGAAACCCAAGTCGGTTTTGGATGATTTCGTAGGCAGAACCGTGACTAATTTGCAGACCATGTGCTACTTCAATAGTTAATCGTCTGTCTAAGAGAATCATTTCACGTGAACGCTCAATGGTTTCTTTATCTGTGGCGGTAAACGGTTGTCCGGCTCCTTCGCCGTACATAACACTTGTGCGACCATTTAAGAATTTTTCAATCCATTCGTAGACATTCCGTTGTGTCAAAACACTGTTCCTGTACTGTACCGAAAGTCTTCGATGAATTTGAGCACCTGATACGCCTTCCGACCACAAAAAACTTTGGTTCAAATAGACAGCAGAGCAGCCATGATTAACAGCACGGAAGCGATAACAAAACTAACCTAGCAGCTTGAAAATTGCAAAGATATAGCAACAAATAAACGAATCATGCGTCGTCAACGTAAAACGACAGTACTACCAAAATAATGAAAAATATAACTAAATTGCGGATAATCATTGACTTACCTCGTACCATGGAAGTCATTTCCTCACGTCGAAATATATGTCCTACCATCGCGTCCCTTCTTCTTATCAGTGATTTCGATAAAATCATTTCCTCGCCGATTCTGCTGAGAACCTCCTCACTGCATACCTTATCAGTCCACCTAATTTTCAACATTCGTCTGTAGCACCACATGTCAAACGCTTCGATTCTCTTCTGTTCCGGTTTTCCCACAGTCCACGTTTCACTATCAACATCCTAACGACTCTCCTAGATGAAGTAGCACTTGAAATACCTAGATATGTGTGGTACCAGCGCGTTGGGTGTGCAGCTGGCTACTCGCTTCTGGCTACAAAAACTTTCAACCATCTCTTTCCTTGATGCTAGATAGGACGCGAAGACGTTATCATTTGGCCTGCATGTTAGCCTGATTTGACGTCACCGAACTTTATTCCCCGGGGTTTGTCTCTAATATGATGTCTGTTCACAACTTCCGACGACCCAAAAGGATTTAAAACATCGCACTGCAGAATCATGTGTAACGATAAACAAGGAATCTCTTGAGTCTGTCAAGAAGCCCTTACACCACCGACTGAAAACTTGTATTGCAAAAGAGGGTGGGCATTTCGAACACTTGAAGACATAAATGGAATTTTAAGGAAGTGTTTGTGACCACTTCCTTTTGTGATTCCCTTTTTGTTGCCGTTGCTAGTGTAATTTTGCAAAGTAAGTGTGTGTTTTGACACTAAACCAGTGACACAAAGTCATTAAATGAAATACCTACAGACACCCACATCAGAATATCACGAAAATTACAACAAAGGAGAAATAAAGGAAAAAATGTTACAAGGACACTGCATCAATAATCATGGCACTTATATGTAAGTAACACTGAACACAATTTACTTGCACATCGATGCTTCGGAGAAGGATAGGCCTACACTGAAATTAATTTTTAAACAAGATGAAAAATGGGAAGATTACTATGGGAGTTTACGAAGCAGTAACGGTACGAATGAAAAATATGAAGAAATGGTAAAGAACTGTAAGCTATAAGACACAATAACCCTAACATAGTTGGAAGAAGCACTTATGCAGTTTAAAAACAAGAAGGCTAGTGGACCAGGTTACTTGAGCACAGTGTTACTACAATATGGAAGCCATTTTTGGATCTGAGACTTATTTTTTAATAAATGAATGTCGGAGGAAACGTGATGATTTGTTGTCGTGGCAGATGCCTTCACTGCGATGTTTTAAATCCTGCTGGGTCGTCAGAATTTGTGAACAGGCATCATGTTTGAGATTAACCCCTCGTGGTGTCAAATCAGGTGAACTTGCAGGCCAAATGATGTCTTCGCCTCCTATCCAGCATCAAGGAAAGAGCTGGATGAAGGGATTTTGTAGCCACAAGCAAGTAGTCAGCTGGGCACTCAACACGCTATGAAAGTATGTTCTCGAAACTTCAACAAAAGCCCGTAGTGAGCTACTGAGCGTCGTTCTTGCAGAGTCTTCCACTGGAGTCTATCTATCATCTCCGTAACGCTTTCGCGATTACTAAATGATCCTGTAACGAAGCGCGCTGTTCTCCGTTGGATCTTCTCTATCTCTTCTATGAACCCTATCTGGTACGGATCCCACACTGCTGAGCAGTATTCAGGCAGTGGGCGAACAAGTGTGCTGTACCCTACTTCCTTTGTTTTCGGACTGCATTTCCTTAGGATTCTTCCAATGAATCTCAGTCTGGCATTTGCTTTACCGACGATTAATTTTATATGGTCATTCCATTTTAAATCGCTCCTAATGCCTACTCCCAGATAATTTATGGAATTAACTGCTTCCAGTTGCTGACGTGCTATATTGTAGCTAAATGATAAAGGATATTTCTTTCTATGTATTCGCAGCACATAACACTTGTCTATATTGACATTCTATTGTCATTCCCTGTCTTAGTAGTAAAGAAAAAAATATGTTAAAACTTCATGCAGAATGAGGCATTTTTTTCACGCATCTCAGTGTTCGTGACTTCGAAGCTCTTGGACTATGTGTCGTACAATGATATATATGTGTAGGTACAATTACCAGCATAAGTGAATTCCGGCTGTGAAATTTGTTGCGAAGAGAGTTAGTAACAAAGCAGTAATTAATTTAAACAACATACGTGATGCCGCAGTTACCCGCATTTCAGTGTTTATGACATATCTCCTTTGTCGTGATATAATTTTGTTGGTACATTTAGTGGAATATTCAGATACTGTCAGCAAAATGCGTTGCGAGTAGAGTTAATAACAAAGAAGTAATAAGTTCGAATGTCTCGCGCAATGCGGCAGTTTTTCAGGCATTGTAGTCTTTATGGCTTCATATCTCCTGATCTATATGTGGTAACATGACATAACTTTGCACTTGCACTTAACGCCATATTTTGATACTGCCTGCGAAATCCATTGCGAATACAGTTAGTTACACAGCAGTAATAAATTTAAACGTCGTGCACGATGCGTCAGTTTTCCCTGCATCTCAGTGTTTATGACGTCATATCCCATAAACTATGCTTGGTATCATGATATAATTTTGTAGGTTCACTTAGGAGCATATGTCTGTCTGCGAAATTTGAGCATATGTCTGTCTGCGAAATTTATTGCGTATAGACTTAGTATTACAGAAGTAATAAATTTAAACGTCATGCATGATACAGCAGTTCTTCACGCATATCATTGTTTATAATGTCATATCTCCTAAACTATGTTTGGTGTTTCTTATCCCCATAGCGATTGTTGCCTGACACTACAAAGCGTGAAAACCTGCCGCATTGTAGAAGACATTAAAATTTATTACTTATTTTCTGCTTACTCTGTTCGCAACACTTCTTGCGGACAGTAGCCTAATATTCCGCTAAATGTACCAACAAAATTATATCACGGTACCACATATATGTGATGAATCTTGTGTAGTCGTCGAGGTGACTAGGTAACCTGCTTTCCCGGATTGCTAGACAACAATCAAACAAATCGTATTAATGAGCTTTATTACAAAAGGAAAAATTACAATACTTAATTTTGTGTTAAACAGATGTGTCGCAAGCAAAGGGCGACAGACAAATTAAGCAAGTTTCTTCAGTATAGACAATAATACATAGGGCAAGCGTAATGACTAGCCTTGAAGCTATTGTTGAACTGGGCAGGCGGCCAGACGAGCATTGCGCTTTCGTCCTCTTACCACAGATGCCACTGCTGTCGCGTTGTCCTCCTGGAGAGGGGTCGGTCAGCGTGCAGTTGGCTGACGCCTTTTTCACAGCCCTCCCTGCTGTCTCGTTCCCGATTGGCGTACCGGCGCTTGATTTAACGCCATAACGATATGTACACCAATTTTAATTGAGATCGGTCCTGTGGTTTAGGAGGAAAAGTAGAACACACGTATACACATACGCGCGCAATCGCGCGAGCACACACACACACACACACACACACACACACACACACACACACACACCTAAGTTTTTTTTTTTAATATGCATCGGAACCATTTAAGTATATTTGCCAATGTTTTATGAATGTACCAGTGCCAGCTGCTATCGTCTGTGTAAAGTTATAGCTTTTTTTATTACTTTTCCGTGATATATTCTGTGGTGTGCGTACTCTAAGACCTTCAGTTCACACACCATCAGATTATTTGACTTGTCGCTCTAACGAAGTAGGCGGGTGTCAGCAATATGTATCGTGGTCTTATCGTGGCGTGTTTATCTTCTGCCGTTAGGTCAGGCAATAGAAATGCCACTTGCACACTTAGAGTAGCAGATTGACGGTGACCAACTTTAAACAGAACTTGATTAATTTTCACACACATTTATTAAAATAATAACAAGCATAAAAATTACTTAACTTGGTTCTGGATACTATTTACAATCCGAAGTTCCTTTGGTATTGGTACGTTAATCTTATTCTCACATATATCTCTGATACTTGACGAAAGTGTCTATACATTTATCTTCATGGCTATGTACAGGAATATGGTAATCTTATTAGCCGCAGACTGAAACTTGACTATAGACTGGTGCAGACAAATGCAGAGTGACTAATCGGAGGTCTGTACACTTGTTATAATACCTCGCGCGTTCATGTATCACTGCACGAGTGTGATCCGCGAGGAGAAAAGGTTCTACGTTAGCAGCAATCTCATTGGCTGCGTTACATATTAATGCGCGGATCGGCGGAAGCAGAATTTGGTCCATGGCAGCGCCATCTCGTAGTGCGAAGGCGGACGAGCGCTGCGCCTGCGCTGTTGTGCTTAGCGGGGCGCGCTGTAGTGGGAAAGTTGCGTACGCGCTGACTACGCGGAACTATGTACACAACATATTCTCGATTATTTTACCAAGGATGTAATGAAAATAGTAATTATTATGATGGTTACAACTATCGATCTCAGATACATCTTGTAGTTAGTGCTGGGATCGACAGGTAATCTCTTTGACCAACGGCTAAGTAAAGCAGCCGCACCGAGCTGGAAGACAGTGTGGGAAGACCCAACAAGGAAGCAAAACGGCGGAAGAGGAACACTGTTACGCTGAGCATGTGATAACGGCGCTGGCTCCTTCCCCCCCCCCCCTTCTCCCTCTCGTCTCTCTTTACCGCTAGGCTGTGTATCAAGCACTGAAGCACGACGCACAGCCGTGGGCTACGTTGGTAACCTCGGATAAGGTTCCACGTGGGAGTGGAAGAGCTGCAGTTACAAATGGTTCAGGAATACGTAGCCGCCAACAGAGCCAGACATTATCCTTCTTGCGAGTGAACCGCTCTGTGGACTCCAAATCTCGGCCATTCAAGGTGTTTTCTTTTTGACTGCGATGACGCAGTATATGAATGCCGTTTTTCTGAAGAAATTTTCTTGTGGTTCAACGCTGAATTTCTTGTGGCGGTTCTGATCCACGTTATTTGTAAGCAGAAGGTTATGTCCTAGAACAGAATATCGCGTTGTATCTCTTCTTTTTATGGTTACTGAATATGTATTTAGTATAAGTTCAAAGATTCTCTAGTTGTCAAGCAATAAGCCGGTCGAAGTGGCCGAGCGGTTCTAGGCGCTACTGTCTGGAGCTTCGCGACCGCTACGGTCGCAGGTTCGAATCTTCCCTCGGGCACTGATGTGTGTCATGTCCTTAGGTTAGTTAGGTTTAAGTAGTTCTAAGTTCTAGGGGACTGTCGATCTTAGAAGTTAAGTCGCGTAGTGCTCAGAGCCATTTGAACCATTTTGTCAGACAATAACAAGTTCTGACTTCTTGGCAGATTAAAACTGTTTGCCGGACCGAGACTCGAACTCGGGACCTTTGCCTTTCGCGAGCAAGTGCTCTACCAACTGAGCTACCCAAGCACGACTCACGCCCCGTCCTCGCAGCTTCACTTCTGCGAGTACCTCGTCTCCTACCTTCCAAAAAAAAAAAAAAGGCTCTGAGCACTATGGGACTCGACATCTGTGGTATAAGTCCCCTAGAACTTAGAACTAAAACCTAACTAACCTAAGGACATCACACACATCCATGCCCGAGGCAGGATTCGAACCTGCAACCGCAGAAGTCGCGCGGTTCCTGACTGAGCGCCTAGAACCGCTAGACCACCGCGGTCGGCTCCTACCTTCCAAACTTTACAGTTCACAGGAGAGCTTCTGTAAAGTTTGGAAGGTAGGAGACGAAGTACTGGCAGAAGTGAAGCTGCGAGGACGGGGCGTGAGTCGTGCATGGGTAGAGCACTTGCCCGCGAAAGGCAAAGGTCCGAAGTTCGAGTCTCGGTCCGGCACACTGTTTTAATCTTTCAGGAAGTTTCATATCAGCGCGCACTCCGCTGCAGAGTGAAAATCTCATTCTGAATAACAAGTTCTGCACCGTTTGGAATAATGCCAAGTGACATTGTTGTTGTTGTTGTTGTTGTCTTCAGTACTGAGACGGGTTTCATGCAGCTCTTCATGCTACTCTGTCCTGTGCTAGCTTCTTCATCTCCCAGTACCTACTGCAACCTACATCCTTCTGAATCTGCTTAGTGTATTCATCTCTTGATCTCCCTCTACGATTTTTACCCTCCAAGCTGCCCTCCAGTGCTAAATTTGTGATCCCTTGATGCCTCAGGAAATGTCCTACCAACCGATCCCTTCTTCTAGTCAAGTTGTGCCACAAACTTCTCTCCTCCCCAATCCTATTCAATACCTCCACATTAGTTACGTGATCTATCCACCTTATCTTCAGCATTCTTCTGTAGCACCACATTTCGAAAGCTTCTATTCTTTTCTTGTCCAAACTAGTTATAGTCCATGTTTCACTTCCATACATGGCTACACTCCATACAAATACTTTCAGAAACGACTTCCTGACACTTAAATCTATATTCGATGTTAACAAATTTCTCTTCTTCAGAATCGCTTTCCTTGCCATTGCCAGTCTACATTTTATATACTCTCTACTTCGACCATCATCAGTTATTTGACTTCCTACATCTCAAAACTCCTTTACTACTTTAAGTGTCTCATTTCCTAATCTAATTACCTCAGCATCACCCGATTTAATTTGACTACATTCCATTATCCTCGTTTTGCTTTTGTTGATGTTCATCTTATATCCTCCTTTCAAGACACTGTCCATTCCGTTCAACTGCTCTTCCAGGTCCTTTGCTGTCTCTGACAGAATTAAAATGTCATCGGTGAACCTCAAAGTTTTTACTTCTTCTCCATGAATTTTAATACCTACTCCGAATTTTTCTTTTGTTTCCTTTACTGCTTGCTCAATATACAGATTGAATAACATCTGGGAGAGGCTACAGCCCTGTCTCACTCCTTTCCCAACCATTGCTTCCCTTTCATGCCTCTCTACTCTTATAACTGCCATCTGGTTTCTGTACAAATTGTAAATAGCCTTTCGCTCCCTGTATTTTACCCCTGCCACCTTCAAAATTTGAAAGAGAGTATTCCAGTCAACACTGTCAAAAGCTTTTCCAAGTCTACAAATGCTAGAAACGTAGGTTTGCCTTTTCTTAATCTTTCTTCTAAGATAAGTCGTAAGGCCTGTATTGCCTCACGGGTTCTAACATTTCTACGGAATCCAAACTGATGCTCCCCGAGGTCTGCTTCTACCAGTTTTTCCATTCGTCTGTAAATAATTCGCGTTAGTATTTTGCAGCTGTGACTTATTAAACTGATAGTTCGGTAATTTTCATATCTGTCAGCACCTGCTTTCTTTGGGATTGGAATTATTATATTCTTCTTGAAATCTGAGGGTATTTCGCCTGTCTCATACATCTTGCTCACCAGATGGTAGAGTTTTGTCATGCCTGGATCTCCTAAGGCCGTCAGTAGTTCTAATGGAATTTTGTCTACTCCCGGGGCCTTGTTTCGACTCAGGTGTTTCAGTGCTCTGTCAAACTCTTCACGCAGTATCGTATCTCCCATTTCATCTTCATCCACATCCTCTTCCATTTCCATAATTTTGTCCTCAAGTACATTGCCCTTGTATAAACCCTCTATATACTCCTTCCACCTTTCTGCCTTCCGTTCTTTGCTTAGAACTGGGTTGCCATCTGAGTTCTTGATATTCATACAAGTGGTTCTCTTCTCTCCAAAGGTCTCTTTAATTTTCCTGTAGGCAGTATCTATCTTACCCCTAGTGAGATAAGCTTCTACATCCTTACATTTGTTCTCTAGCCATCCCTGCTTAGCCATTTTGCACTTCCTGTCGATCTCATTTTTGAGACGTCTGTATTCCTTTTTGACTGCTTCATTTACTGCATTTTTATATTTTCTCCTTTCATCAATTAAATTCAATATTTCTTCTGTTACCCAAGAATTTCTACTAGCCCTCGTCTTTTTACCTACTTGATCCTCTGCTGCCTTCACCACTTCATCCCTCAAATCTACCCAGTCTTCTTCTACTGCATTTCCTTCCCCCATTCTTGTCAATTGTTCCCTTGCGCTCTCCCTGAAACTCTGTACAACCTCTGGTTTAGTCAGTTTATCCAGGTCCCATCTCCTTAATTTCCCACCTTTTTGCAGTTTTCTCAGTTTTAATCTACAAGTCATAACCAATAGATTGTGGTCAGAGTCCACATCTGCCCCTGGAAATGTCTTACAATTTAAAACCTGGTTCCTAAATCTCTGTCTTACCATTATATAATCTATCTGATACCTTTTAGTATCCCCAGGATTCTTCCATGCATACAGCCTTCTTTTATGATTCTTGAACCAAGTGTTACCTGTGATTAAGTTGTGCTCTGTGCAAAATTCTACCAGACGGCTTCCTCTTTCATTTCTTAGCCCCAATCCATAATCACCTACTATGTTTCCTTCTCTCCCTTTTCCTAGTGAACAATTCCAGTCACCCATGACTATTAAATTTTCGTCTCCCTTCACTACCTGAATAATTTCTTTTACGTCATCATACATTTCTTCAATTTCTTCATCATCTGCAGAGCTAGTTGGCATATAAACTTGTACTACTGTAGTAGGTGTGGGCTTCGTATGTATCTTGCCTCAATAATGCGTTCACTATGCTGTTTGTAGTAGCT
This sequence comes from Schistocerca gregaria, assembly GCF_023897955.1. Classification (NCBI taxonomy): domain Eukaryota; kingdom Metazoa; phylum Arthropoda; class Insecta; order Orthoptera; family Acrididae; genus Schistocerca; species Schistocerca gregaria. Next base: position 104,292,618 of record NC_064921.1, on the reverse strand, counting down.
TACCCGCACTCCTTTTTTTATTCATTATTAAACATACTCCTGCATTACCCCTATTTGATTTTGTGTTTATAACCCTGTATTCACCTGACCAGAAGTCTTGTTCCTCCTGCCACCGAACTTCACTAATTCCCACTATATCTAACTTTAACCTATCCATTTCCCTTTTTAAATTTTCTAACCTACCTGCCCGATTAAGGGATCTGACATTCCACGCTCCGATCCGTAGAACGCCAGTTTCCATTCTCCTGATAACGACGTCCTCCTGAGTAGTCCCCGCCCGGAGATCCGAATGGGGGACTATTTTACCTCCGGAATATTTTACCCAGGAGGACGCCATTATCATTTAATCATACAGTAAAGCTGCACGTCCTCGGTAAAAATTACGGCTGTAGTTTCCCCTTGCTTTCAGCCGTTCGCAGTACCAGCACAGCAAGGCCGTTTTGGTTAATGTTACAAGGCCAGATCAGTCAATCATCTAGCCTGTTGCCCTTGCAACTACTGAAAAGGCTGCTGCCCCTCTTCAGGAACCACACGTTTGTCTGGCCTCTCAACAGATACCCCTCCGTTGTGGTTGCACTTACGGTACGGCCATCTGTATCGCTGAGGCACGCAAGCCTCCTCACCAACGGCAAGGTCCATGGTTCATGGGGGCCAAGTGACATTAAGATTTTATTATTGATTACAATGTGTACTTTAGTGTTACTTTTAATCTGTTACATGATTTATGAGAATTGCTGTGGACTAGGGCGTCCACCTGGATGAAAATCTCACTGCTGCTGAAAAAAAAACTAAATAAGGTGTCCTGTTCGGACGTAACACAGAATAGTGAACAGTAAAACACATTACTCAGTTTTGGTAACGATGGTCACAGCAATTGTAGAATGCAGGTTTACCCTATCTTTCCTACGTTGACTACTGTTTCATGAACACAAAGTAAATAATGTTCCCTGAACTAGAGTTGGAAGAAAACTGATTTTCTGTGATAATGTACTGTTCCAAGGATCGTGGGATTTCAGTCTGCCTACGAATGAACAGATTACTAGATTACAACTATCGATCATAAATTCATTTTAAAGAATTGCTGTTTCCACGTTTCGTAATAAATACACCATCTACAATCTGAAGTCGACAATGAAGGTTCTTTAGCGCTACATTGGTTATAAAATATTTATTATATTTCTTAATTTTTTTCTGTTTTGAGGCTTCTGTGCCTCAGTCTGTGAAATCGGAACCCTCTTACGATAGCTTTGTCTGCCTGTTTGTCCAACGATGAAAAGCTATTCTCCTCATTAAAGGGTTTACGCATCGATCTGAAATGTGTGTCATTTGCTTAGGCCTGTGGTCCTTTGTCGGTATAAAAACTGGAAGCTTCTAAAACAATGCAGTGAAAAGATATGGCCATTTAGTCACATATTTTGATTTTTGCAAACTCGCTCGTCAAAACCTACAGTGTACTTACCGTAGAATCATGAAATTTAGCAAGAAACAAGGTTTCACACTACAGCGAAAGGAAAACATCAGAAAATTGTTAATTTTTAATTATATCAGTTCTGTTCGTGAGGCACATTATCGAACTTGTCTCATTCGGAATTTCGTTCTGTGTACGTGTTCGAATCTCTGTCCTGAATAAGCATTCCTCAGCCAGACGGAAAAATGGCCAGATCGCTTCACCGATGTGTATCGGATATCATGCGTTGTTACGATAGCGGTTTAGATCCACTTGATTAACTATGTATTCCAGTTTAACACTACGAATGGCATAAAAGTAATCGTGTCTTGTGAGATACCTGTTGGTCTGTGTACGGTTTAGAGTGATGTTACTATTTAACCAATAAATGAACAAATAATTTGCGTGTCTTCTACTCTCACAGACCGAGTCCTCGACTGTTTCGAGATACTTAAAATAAATCGCTAAAAGCCATGTTGTCAACTGTTGTTGGCCGTAGATGAAGTCTGTTATTACTTCCTGTTGCTGCCTTATGAACATTGCTATAAAGTAGCCCGCATCTTAAAAGAAACAAAGAAACACCAACCGGAGATGTCAAGGCCCAACAGTACCGACCGGCCGCTGTGTCGTCCTCAGCCCTTAGACGTCACCGGATGTGGATATGAAGGAGCATGTGGTCAGCACACCACTTTCCCGCCCGTTGTCAGTTTTCGCGACCGGTTGTGCCGTGACTCCTTAGTCAAGCAGCTCCCCAGTTGGCGTCGCAAGGGCTGAGTGCACCCTTCTTGCCAACAGCACTCGGCAGACCCGTAGGGTGACTCTTCCAAGTGTCAGGCGTGCCCGGCAGCATTTAACTTCGGTGATCTGACGGCAACCGGGGTTACCGCTGCGGCAAGGCTGTTTGCTGGATCTTAAAATGTAGCTCAAAAATTGCCGATTATGTTGCAAAGAAAGTGGCAAACAAAATACTACATTTATATTGGTAAAAGCCTTTCGAAAATGGTAATTTTTAAGAATGTAATGTCGCAGCCTTAGGCCCAAAATTATCCATCGGCTATTGCGAATGATTGTTCAGTGGTGACCAGTTTAGCCAGAAACGTTTGATACCAATATTTGATTGCAATAAACTTTATTGCTAATACTGTAAATCTGTTTTCTTCGCTGACTGATTACGTCTGTGGTACTCGGCAAAGACCAAGATTTACTGGTGTCAGTCAGAACATATGACACTCTGTACAGTTTTCCTGCTCAGTATTATCATACCTCGTGTTTGTTCTGTCAACTTCTTAGTCACCGCACTCCCTCTTATTTATCTCAACTCTTACACTATTGTTTCAAGAGCACAGCGAAAATACTCGTTCACAACAACGTAAAATTCCTCTGTATCACTACATAACACTGACATGTTCTCTAAATCATTTTCTGTCTCAGTAATCCGACTGTGGAACAATCTTCGTCTGACTATCAGGGAAATTAAATATCTTACAAACTTCAAAAGACCTTCTATCACAATAGAAATCTCATTCATATGCTTGTCTGCAGCTCACCCTCTCTTGTCTACAGAATTCTCGATTGAAATTCTATTCTTTAGAAACAGCCCTTGTCATTGTGTGTTGAATCTTCTCCTCTTTCATTGTCCCTTCCGCTTCTGATAACACTAAACAGGGTTTTAAAGGTGCTACATCAATGGATATCCATCTCAGTGCCCTTTTTACTGTTATTATTTTTGTGAATATTTTGGTAATATGTTTTGATATATTGTTGTTTTTGGTCAGATGTAACAGAGGGTACTAACGCCCTGTCTGCTCAGCCTACATAAGAAACTAATGCCACATGGGGCACAACTCACCAATCATCATAAACTAATTGAATAAGGAACTCTGAAATAACTGAACACTTTGTTGAAGGTACAGAATTGTATATAACATTCTCTCTCGAAATGTTTTCTATCATTGTTGATACATTTATTCAGACAATCTGGGATACTTAAGCACTCTAGTTTACAAAGTCGTTTATTAGAATGATTGTCTTCAAAAGCGTTGTAAGTAGCTTCTTTCAAATCATCAATTGTTTGCTGTTTTCTACCAAATACTTTATCTTCAACATAACGCCAAAAGAAGAAATTCACCGGTGCAAGGTTAGGAGATCTGGATGGCATTTGTATTGTCCATCACTGTCCACAAACGTTCCCACCAAATACCTCATCAACATAGTTTCACACAGTTGTTACGTAATACAGTGGGCCGCATCACGTAGAAAGTAACGTGAGCTGAAGTCATGGTAAGTTATTTATAGCCCGGAATGGTACAGGTTGTCAATATTTCCACGTAGTGCTCTCTAGTTACTGTTCCATCAAACCACCATGGCCCAGTATATTACTCTACGACCAGGTTGATTTCACTGCCTCTCAAAAACAATTCTGTGGTTCTTATATATTCATAGATAGAGTTAAGTATGTTGATATTATCACCTTCTAGTAAGTCATTTAACATTTTCTCGGAAAATTGAAGCCTACGGTCAAGATCGTCTTCTAACAACTCATGTATGAAACGAGGTATATAATGTTGCAATTTGGCTGTAGGCCTACATAAAATTCTCCGCATGTACGTTCTAGAAATATCCTGTTCCAGAACCAGCCTAAGAGTAGACATTATACGGCTCCGGATAACCGCTTGTAGACCTTTAAGCTTAGTATCACCACTTTTTAGCGGCCTACCTGACCTTTGGCAATCCGTTGCAGATCCACTTTTCTCAAAACGTTTCCGTAAATTGTAGACAGCCTTCGTTGTAAATGTAACAGTGTTTAAATGATTATTCCACTCGTTCATTATTAAATTATAACTACCTCTGTATCATCCTTTAAAGCAAAAGCACTTCTTTCATTATCTTCACAACAGGATAGAGTCAACAAAGAACAATGTCAGATATTTTTCTTGTTTAGGGCCAGCGGCATAATACATGTCAGATAATGACATGATTATTAGGAAGATGTTTATAATAATTAATGTTTTTTTACGACATATGCTTCCATATTTTCTACGAATAGAATTTTGGTTCAAATGGTTCTGAGCACTATGGGACTTAACATCTATGGTCATCAGTCCCCTAGAACTTAGAACTACTTAAACCTAACTAACCTAAGGACAACACACAACACCCAGCCATCACGAGGCAGAGAAAATCCCTGACCCCGCCGGGAATCGAACCCGGGACCCGGGCGCGGGAAGCGAGAACGCTACCGCACGACCACGAGATGCGGGCAGAATTTTGGTGAGTCAGTGTATAAATGTCATTTGCATTAAAGTGACCATGTTATTCTCACGTCTAGAACGATGTGACGTCCATATTACGTCGTTGGTGAACTTTCAAAGTTTGGTGAATATATATAAATAATATGTTAATTATGGTTTGACAGTACTCTGACTGTTCCACTTTTACGACTTTATATGTTTACAAAGATTACACAGATGAACATATATATTATTTTAGTACTTAAATATAGTTAATTAGTAGTTTAGTTAGTAACATCATTCGAGACGTGAGTGCAATATAGTCACTATAATACAAGTGACATTCAAATTTATACACGGCCTCGTCAGAATTGTGTTCGCAGGTACTTGAGAACAGGGATAAATGCCGAAACAGTCTGTCGTTCATAAGGGTTGGGTTATTTGGGGAAGGAGACCAGGCAGCGAGGTCATCGGTCTCATCGGATTAGGGAAGGATGTTGGCTGTGCCCATTCAAAGGAACCATCCCGGCATTTGCCTCGAGCGATTTAGGGAAATCACGGAAAACCTAAATGAGGATGGCCGGACGAGGGATTGAACCGTCGTCCTCCCGAATGCGAGTCCAGTGTGCTACCACTGCGCCACCTCCCTCGGTAACGTTCATAAGGATTAATTATTATAAGCAGCTAATCTGCTGCATCTTTCTAGTAATGTCAGATGTTTGACTTAATGGCAGTGCACTCGGAAGTTTATGTATATAATTACCACAAACGAACAGGATTACCTTAACGATTTCAGTGAGTTATAATCGGTAGTGACTTTTGTCCCATACCGTCCAGTAACATTCGAAAATGAAAATCATAGGGTGCCATTTTAAAGTTATTTTTCAGTGGCTTCACAAGCACAGTAGGAATGAACAGACATCAGTAATGAGAGGTTAAATAAAGATACTAAGAGCACTTAATTTCAGAAAATAAATTTTATTTTACAGTGTTCATATGTTTTACAATGTACATGCAAATGGACGATGAACGTGCGATGATGGATCAACAGTGGCGAAGTTAGTTAAGCGATGCGGCGTCGGGTCATTCATGTAAACCGCTCCCGTGCCGAGAGCTATGCGGTGGACAACGATGCAGTCTGTTGGGCGGCAGGTCCTCTAACCGTGGTAAGGCGCAGGACCGTGGCCGGAAGCCGGGTAAGCGTATGCGTGGGCGGCGGGAGCGGGGGCGGCCAGGACAGCTGCGTGGGCGGCGGGGGCGGGGGCGGCGGCGTACACCGGAGCGGGGGCAGCGTAAACAGCGGCGTGGGCGACAGGAGCGGGAGCAGGGGCGGGGGCGGCGTACACCGGCGCGTGGGCGGCGGGTGCCGGAGCAGGTGCGGCCACGACCACGGCCCTGGGCGGCGCCGGCGTAGGGTGTCCGACACGCTTCACGACCGCCTGGAAGCCGTTGTGGTCGTCGGCCTTGTACTCCACGATGCGGGTCGTGCCGTCGGCGTCGATGAGGCTGTAGGCGCCGGTGACGCGGTCGCCGTCGCGGTGCTCGAACTGCGTCTTGGCGTCGCCCGTGTGCGAGTCGGCCACGGCGTAGTCGAACCTGTAGCTGGGCGGCGCGTAGTGGTCGTAGACGACGCCGTGGGCCGGCGCAGCCGCTGGGAGGTGGGCCGGCGCTACGATCCCGGCGTGGGCGGCGGCCAGCAGGCAGGCGAGGACGGCGACACTCTGCATTTCGGGCGACTGCTGCAGCTGTCCTGGGAGTGGAGGAGGTCCGCTGTTGTGTGACTGTTCGAGGTGTCTGCGCTGGTTTATATAGCTCGTTAATCTCCGGCACAGTGGAGGGAAAGTACTTATCGGAGGATATTTTTTTTCTCCCTGAGGTCCCCCACCCTGGCCATACTAGGCAGGCATCTTAAGGCCGCGCCGGAGAACGTATCCGAGGCGGTGCCTCGGCGGCGAAAGCAAGAGCCGACCGCTCGGAGCGATACCTTGAGTGCTGACCTTTGAGACCGATCGTGCAGAAGAAAACTCCTTTCAGTGGTAGTAACTCGCCAAAGTCAACGCATACTACTACTAACTTGTTTCTTTTTTAGAATCCCTAATCCATGTGCTCAAATTCTCTAACAAACTACTAAAGTACCAAAACGTCTTTATTCTTAAATACGCACCTTCAGATCCATATGTCCATTTCTCTCTCTCTCTTTCTCTCTCATCTATCTCTCAATCTATCTGTCCCTTCGTCTGTGTCTGTCTCTCTCTCTCATTTTTCTATCTGTCTGTCTATTTATCTGTCTGTCTCCCTCTTTCTTTATTTGTCTATCGCTCTTTCCTTTTCCCTCCTAAGCTGATACTGTGCTTCTTATGCATCTATGTACACAGCTTGCACGGTGTCATTATAATTAATCTTTTTCACTTGAGAGAGTCTCCACGAAAAACGAGTGATCGTGTAGGACAATGAAAGTTTGTGCATACATTTGTAAGGACATGCGGAAGAGAAATAACGGAGGTAGCATTGAAAGAAACGTATTTTAATTTCCACATGAGTGGGTAACATTTTTGAGTTGGGTACCATGTATATGTTTCAGGTTACAAATATCACGATACAAAAGTTGGTGAGCGATGTGAAGTTTGTACGGAAACCTGTGACGTTTGTAGGGAAACCATTACACAATTCGCAGCGCTTTCCGAAAGGTTGACCATAGAATGTGTAACCTCCCCTTAGAAAAAATTATGAATGATTGTGCTGATAAACCACTTACGTTATTTCCAAACAGCTGACCTAAGGTGAACGTGCACAGACATTTCTCTCTTTACTTATTCAGATCATCAAAAACTGTGCGACTGCTACGGTCGCAGGTTCGAATCCTGCCTCGGGCATGGATGTGTGTGATGTCCTTAGGTTAGTTAGGTTTAAGTAGTTCTAAGTTCTAGGGGGCTAATGACCACAGCAGGTGAGTCCCATAGTGCTCAGAGCCATTTGAACCATTTTGAACCATCAATAAACTGACACACAATATTTTTAGAACAACGCAATCTCACCTTCAATAATCCCTCCAAAAGAATGGCAGTGATTAACAATAACCTATACATTTCATGAATTACTTACCTCACAAAAATCTCCATTACTCGAACTACTGCAATACAACGAGCGCCAGTACTGCCAGCTAAATAAAAGATTCTAACTACTGAAGGCACTAACTACTGATACGCATAGTTAGAAAATGGAAGATTTTGATAGAGAAAAAACAATGTATTTACCTTAATAGTGTTCAAGAGTCATATATATATATATATATATATATATATATATATATATATATATATATATATATACTCCTGGAAATGGAGAAAAGAGCACATTGACACCTGTGTCAGGCCCACCATACTTGCTCCGGACACTGCGAGAGGGCTCTACAAGCAATGATCACACGCACGGCACAGCGGACACACCAGGAACCGCGGTGTTGGCCGTCGAATGGCGCTAGCTGCGCAGCATTTGTGCACCGCCGCCGTCATTGTCAGCCAGTTTGCCGTGGCGTACGGAGCTCCATCGCAGTCTTCAACACCGGTAGCATGCCGCGACAGCGTGGACGTGAACCGTATGTGCAGTTGACGGACTTTGAGCGAGGGCGTATAGTGGGTATGCGGGAGGCTGGGTGGACGTACCTCCGAATTGCTCAACACGTGGGGCGTGAGGTCTCCACAGTACATCGATGTTGTCGCCAGTGGTCGGCGGAAGGTGCACGTGCCCGTCGACCTGGGACCGGACCGCAGCGACGCACGGATGCACGCCAAGACCGTAGGATCCTACGCAGTGCCGTAGGGGACCGCACCGCCACTTCCCAGCAAATTAGGGACACTGTTGCTCCTGGGGTATCGGCGAGGACCATTCGCAACCGTCTCCATGAAGCTGGGCTACGGTCCCGCACACCGTTAGGCCGTCTTCCGCTCACGCCCCAACATCGTGCAGCCCGCCTCTAGTGGTGTCGCGACAGGCGAATGGAGACGTGTCGTCTTCAGCGATGAGAGTCGCTTCTGCCTTGGTGCCAATGATGGTCGTATGCGTGTTTGGCGCCGTGCAGGTGAGCGCCACAATCAGGACTGCATACGACCGAGGCACACAGGGCCAACACCCGGCATCATGGTGTGGGGAGCGATCTCCTACACTGGCCGTACACCTCTGGTGATCGTCGAGGGGACACTGAATAGTGCACGGTACATCCAAACCGTCATCGAACCCATCGTTCTACCATTCCTAGACCGGCAAGGGAACTTGCTGTTCCAACAGGACAATGCACGTCCGCATGTATCCCGTGCCACCCAACGTGCTCTAGAAGGTGTAAGTCAACTACCCTCGCCAGCCAGATCTCCGGATCTGTCCCCCATTGAGCATGTTTGGGACTGGATGAAGCGTCGTCTCACGCGGTCTGCACGTCCAGCACGAACGCTGGTCCAACTGAGGCGCCAGGTGGAAATGGCATGGCAAGCCGTTCCACAGGACTACATCCAGCATCTCTACGATCGTCTCCATGGGAGAATAGCAGCCTGCATTGCTGCGAAAGGTGGATATACACTGTACTAGTGGCGACATTGTGCATGCTCTGTTGCCTGTGTCTATGTGCCTGTGGTTCTGTCAGTGTGATCATGTGATGTATCTGACCCCAGGAATGTGTCAATAAAGTTTCCCCTTCCTGGGACAATGAATTCACGGTGTTCTTATTTCAATTTCTAGGAGTAATATATATACTCAGTTCATGACATCCAGTCTTACAAATTTACTGCCTCTGACGAACACACGTCCAGATCACCCGCTCTCAAAACTCCGCCTCTCTCTCCCCACATCCACTGCTGGCGGCTCACTTCCAACTGCGAAACGCTACGCGCTGTTCACATCCAACTGCCCAACGCTACAAGAGCGAATATTGCAACAATGCCAACCAGCCACAGACTGCACACGGCGCAGCCAGTGATTTTCATACAGAGCGCTATGTGGCGTTACCAGTATAAAAACCTAAACAGCCTACTAACAAATGTTCAGCTCTCGTGAGACAGCTCGTGCTCTGCTTGAAGATCGTGCACCGCGTCTAACATTCTCGGCCATGGCAAAAGTAACTTTTTCAAAAATTTGTGGCGGATGAGCAGTTCCCAAGTCGCAACTTATTTCGTATTTCCGAATCATTATCGTCAACCCCGACGCGGAAAGAGGACCTCTCCGGATTTCTTTTTTAAATTTATTTTATTTAACGTATGGCATTCCAGCAGCATATACACAAAAATTGCCATTACAATGCAAAAGAATATATATACACTATATATTTAATATAATAAAATACATGCAAGTGGCCAATGTGATACGATTTACAGAAATATGACATGTATCTTGCGAGACTGGAAGCTGTTGGTTACACATCGATGACCAGGTTTTTAGGTCCTTCTTCATAACTCGAGGTGTGGCTTCTACTTCTGATCAACTGAATTTCCCAGTAGGACACACTTTTGTGATGTGGTCCAGAGTTTGCTCACGTGCCCCACAGTCGCAGCTGTGGTTATCTACGAATCCCATTGATGGAGCGTGGCCTTTCATCTAGAGTAGCCACTTCGGGATACGGGTGAGCTTAACCCAGTCTTTCCTAGCAAAGTCGAACCCTTTTAATGCTTTTGAGGAGTCAATTATAAGGTGATAATTACTGACTGAGTTCTCCCATTCCTTTTTTCCAAGTGTCTGTAAGGATGAAGCTATCCTCTCCTTTTATATAGCTGCTATATCATATCAAGTTCCGTGACTTCAGTCAGTGACTTGGTATATTTCTAATGACATTTCGAATAGGTTGACATTTTCATCGTCTCTTTGTGCTATTTTTTCCCATTCTTTAATAGATGTTGTTTGCCGTCTCTGGCCGGCCGGAGTGGCCGAGCGGTTCTAGGCACTACAGTCTGGAAGCGCGCGACCACTACGGTCGCAGGTTCGAATCCTGCCTCGGGCATGGATGTATGTGATGTCCTTAGGTTAGTTAGGTTTAAGTAGTTCTGAGTTCTAGGCGACTGATGACCTCAGAAGTTAAGTTCCATAGTGCTCAGAGCCATTTGAACCATTTTTTGCCGTCTCTGTTTTGGCGATGCTACGTTGGCGATGACGGAGATCCATGGTATTGGGGTAGATTTTAATGTCCAGTGACAATACGCATGGTATCGTGGAGCTACACGTCTACCATGTTGGTTTGGTGACTTCTCTGCCAGTCGGGAGCATGGTATTCTGCAGTGGTGCAGACTGTTGACGTTGCTGCTGTTCGTAGAGTTGATGCATCTGCACCGCAGGAACTACCCGCCAATTTCCTAATATTATTCCGTGTTTTGAGCTTCTGACCAACCTTTTTAAGGTGTTCTTCGTAGGTTACGGTCCTGTCCAGCGTAAAGCCCAAATATTTAGGGTGGATATTGTGTTTCACCCTCTGTTGGTCAAACAACACGGTCAGCCTCTCATTTGCGGCTTTATTGTTGAGGTGAAAAGTGCAGACTTCTGTCTTATAAGGGTCTGGGTGCAGACGCCATCTTCTGTAGTATTTGTTAAGAATGCAAGGTTATCCGCTGAAGTCTTTGCCCCTTGTTCGAGAGACTTGCTTTGCACTGCTATGGCCAGATCGTCAGCGTATCGTAATTTCTTGTTAACTGTGGTATATCGCATTCTCTTAATGTGTCGATACTAGCGAAGAGTAGCAATATTGAAACTTCCTGGCAGATTAAAACTGTGTGTTGGGCCGAGACTCGAACTCGGGACCTTTGCCTTTCGCGGGCAAGTGCTCTACCAACTGAGCTACCCAAGCACGACTCACGTCCCGTTCTCACAGCTTTACTTCTGCCAGTAGCTCGTCTCCTACCTTCCAAACTTTACAGAAGCTCTCCTGCGAATCTTGCTGAAGAAAGAAAGGATATTGCGGAGACATGGCTTAGCCACAGCCTGGGGGATGTTTCTAGAATGAGATTTTCACTCTACAGCGGAGTGTGCGCTGATGTGAAACTTCCTGGCAGATTAAAGCTGTGTGCCGGACGGAGTTAGTAGAGCACTTGCCCGCGAAAGGCAAAGGTCCCGAGTTCGAGTCTCGGTCCGGCACACAGTTTTAATCTGCTAGGAAGCTTCGTATCAGCGCACACTCCGCTGCAGAGTGAAAATCTCATTCTGGAGGAGCAATATTATTGCCGTTCTTTTGATACAAGAGCCTTACGAGTATAGTCCCGCTCAGCTTGTCCAGACCCATATTGACTGTCTGCAACTGGAATGCACACTCATACTTGTATTTCAACCCTTCGTCGCCATATCAGTACCGGCGCCTAACGACAAGCCATGACATTAAAACTATTAACAATGCAAATCCTGCAACGCACGTTCTGAATGTCATTCCTTTAAAGTATGCTACTCCTTAACATAACTAGTTCACGGTCTACACTGGCTCAAATAGCGAAAGCTTAATTAAAATCACTCCTCATTTCGCCTCGTCGATGTCGTGAAATGAATTAAAACCATAAGAACTATGTTCTGAGGAATGAGAAACTGATTTTCTGTCTTTTATAACCGTCATAGTATGCGTAAGCAACCTAGCATGTCTGGTTCCCTACATCATCAGTCATTGACTAGTCAAGTAAACTTATGCTATTATATAGCTTTACATAATGAGATGATTAACATTCTCTCGGCTCTAAGCCGTGACCGCCGAGTAACATTCGACATTGACACAAATGAACAGTAATATAGTATTTCTTCTAAAACTGTTATACATGTCATCTCCAGTTACGTAAATGCAAACTAAAGATCTATCTGCAAAACCTTTTGCACTCAGTTGCAGAAACTACAAGATATATTGTTTTGGCAACCCTAGTGCAACCGTTTGCGGTGCATTTCGATAAGGATATCTTACTCAGCTATTTTTTAAATATTTTTTTAATTATATTTCGCTTGGATGTGCTGAACTACACTGCTAACACTGAGTACGAATATAAAAATATCTACGTAGATAAATTACAACAGAAAGAATTTGAACAATTATTTAAGATTATTTTACAATATCTAGTAAGGTGCAGTACTTCCAGCTAAAGAATCTTGAAATTATACCAATTGTAGACAAAATAGGGTATTAAAAAAAAGAACTCAACAGAGATTGGCGACCATACACCTGAAATTAGAGTATTAATGTAACCAACGATAACACACCAAAATTCACAAACATAAGCTATTGTCACGATAAAAATCTAAATTTTTTCGTATATTTCCGTATTCATACCCCTTCGACTCAATGTAACTACTGCAACTTACATCTACGTGTATGTATTTATTCTACTGAAGTCTTTGGTCTCTCTCTGTAGCGTTTAGTTTGGATAAAGTTAAAAATATGTTTTCTTACTAGAATGCATACTTGTTCAGTTTACATTTAACTGATAGAAAGCGAAGTCCCATAAGATTTCACACACATTTGAACATTTGTCTGGTCAATGGTGGCCGAGCAACTGGCTTTTCACAATACGCCGTCACTACTCTTGATGAACTGTGGTATCGTGTTGAAGCTACATGGGCAGCTGTGCCTGTACACGCCATCCAAGCTCTGTTTGACACAATGCCCAGGCATATCAAGGCCAGAGGTGGTTGTTCTGGGTACTGATTTCTCAGGATCTATGCACCCAAATTGCGTGAAAATGTAATCAGATGTCAGTTCTAGTATAATATATTTGTCCAATGAATACCTGTTTATCATCTGCATTTCTTCTTGGTGTAGCAATTTTAATGGCCAGTAGTGTATTTTATACGACGTAGGTATCTCAGATACCAGACTAATACAGTGCAGCCGACCGTAATTGTTTTATATTCGACGACGATTTATACAAATCCAAGTTCTGAAATATTACCATTCTTTCCAGGAAGTGTTACACCGGTACAAAGTGGCTGCGTACCACATGCCGTCGTGGTGGTAGGTATGTGTAACTCGCTACGAAATAGGTGCCCATCCACTCTATTCTCCACACATGTCCACTGCTGACTTTTACAGTTACTCAGTCTTCTCATAAATGCTTAGCAAGGAAGAACTTTTCTGTTGGTGACGAGATCCTCATGGCTGTGTACGAATATTACGTAGAAATGGGAAGAAAGGTTCTTGGGAAATAGAATAAAATATATAGATTGAACACAACAGAGGGTAGAAGTAACTTTCTATTTTCGGACTAGTATGCAATTTTTCGAAACTTATCTAACGGTTTCTCAGTTGGTCTCACGAAGAGTCTCAGGCCGACAAACTGCAGAAGAATCGGAGACGGTCGCTGTAAATCGAACCTGTGACCTCCACGAGACAATGTTAAGCACGGTTCATAGAAAATGAAGATATCTACGAACTGTCGGAGATATCTCGTTCGCCATAACTGTGAAACTTTCTGGGCACTATCAAACCCAAAAAATATTCGTAGAATGCTGTACAACCAGAGTGCATTGATGCCAGAAACACAGTGATAATCTAATGTAAAACAGAATTCCGATGTGTCTCAGAAGAAATCACATTCGCAGCATACAAAAACGTCTCTGCAAAATCCCAGATAACCGTCAAGCGCGTAACAGTAAATTTCACTTCATGACGTAAAGGCGAAATACGCATATTTGTCTATTTTCATGTCTCTCGAGAGGTGTGAATCCGTCTCCGATCTACATCCTGCTCCAGTCTCTCAACCAAAGTATTTTTGCTACATGTAGCGCCCTTAGTAACTTGTGTCACACGCTCAAATCATTCTCTTCCGCCGTAGTTTTTACTACCTGGCGTCACCTCCAGTTTCAAGGTAGCTAGCTAGCCTTCTAAACCTTCACGTAACGACAACCAACCTGACCTCCACCTAGTAAGAAATTTTTCAGTGTTATCTGCTGATGCCTTTTCATTTTTTCTTTTCTTTTAATAATTCTTTATAGCGCCTAGTTGTCATTGTACACGTTTTGTTGTTACACAGTCTTTTCATAAGCTTCTGCCTCAGTTCTTGCCTTTTCATAAGCTTCTTTCTCAATGCTTGGCTTCAACAGATGTCTTTTGGCGAACAAAGCTTTTTTTTTGTCTCGTCCTTAATGTTAGATCATAGATTCTACGAAAAAATCTGTTTGATTAATTATAGTATTCCCAGTTTTCTGCTTATTTTAACTCTATTTCCTTTTTTCCGTTCTTAATGCTTCCTTTATCCATATGGAGAATACCTGGCCTTGCGAGTTATCTTTGCTGGCAGTTAGTAAAGCGGTGTTAAACATGAAACTTATCTGTGACAGAAGTTGTACTATTACTCTTATTCCGATTTTTCTTTCGTTGATTTCTCTCCTACACTTATAGTGCACCATAGTCTCTCTTGAGTATCCACTTTCATAGCTTCACACAGTCCGCGTTGTAGTTACTGTGTGTGTTAAACACACTTATCCGCTTTGCGGTTTCCGCGACATTCTCTGTATCATTAAATGCCTTGAAAGTCCCTCTATTCTCTTTACCAGAATTAAGCTTTGGATGAGCACCACTCCCTCACTATTTAAACTTAACTTTTCTGAGGATAAACTCATCATAGGTCTGTACGCCCTGAACTTTCTTGCCCACTCCTTCTCTAAATTAATTGCAGTCAACAGTTTAGAGACGTGTGATGGCGAAGAACCCGTGCAGTAGTTTCTACTTTTGTCGTAGTTTGCTTTCATTGACCATGTGGTCTCTCAATTATTTCATAAACATCACACTGAATAGTTTTCTATTTTCTACTCACAGATTATTAATAACTCCAAAGGTATATGGTACCTCATGTACAGCTTCTGGCTTAACTGAACTGATTTCACGCAAGGCTATTTCAAACGGCAAAGCGGCATGACGTTCTACTATCAACGTGAATCTTACGTTCTTCTTCACCATGTTACTGGACAGAGCCTTCTCCTCGTCCTTCTTCTATATATCCTTTATAACTGTCTGTGCCTTCATTACGGTTATTGTTACTTTTCCCGTCCGCGTTGTGTTTCATCGTTTCTTTCTCTGGAATCCCAAACACACTTTACCGCTTTGGTGGCCACCGTGTTTGACTGTCAAACGAAGTAGCTGAGTTTGATCTTCAGAGATAAATTTTTCAAGAAAAACGTGTTGAGTCTGTAGCCGCATATAGCCGAATTTCGGATAGAGCCCTTTCGAAATTACATACCTCATTTTCAAATGCGAGTCGCTATGTGTTCGAAAGTATCAAAACTGAAATGCAGGATCATCATCTCAAATTAATTGCAGCTTATAATACCATCTAGTAAGCTCCCTACATACGTATTACAAAGAAAGTTGACCCTTTGTCACGGCACTATTCTCTTAGAAAAGTCAATAAATCTGAAGAGGCTACTCAAAACTACAAAAAAGTAATAATTACAGATTGAAAGCTGCCTGTTAATGCAGCACTTACATTTTTAACATTCGTGACACTTTACCAGGGTCTGCCATGATGAGTTTGGATTAATATACATGAGAGCTGCAGCAATCTCTTTGCATGGTCAGTTTTCGACCAGTGGGAATCATTCGCGGATTGCAGGCCATGAGGTCGTTCTTGTTTGGAAGAGCATTCGCAACATCATTTTACGTTCCGAGTTCGGCTTGATGCTAGATTCTGTTGCTGTGTTTTGAGGACGTCTGTGATGTGGAAAGGAAGACTACCACTCTCTGGTCCACGCTGTTCTTTAGATCCTACAGTGACCACAGGTTGGGAGGGACCATTATAGTTCACTTGCTGTGGCGAAGCTTAGTTAAGGTGGTGAGGGTATAGTGCCTTTGCTTGGTCACTACTGCTCCGTTAGCCGAGGTGCGGCCCTGTGCTTGCAAGCAGTAAAATGTAAGCTGAAAGATTGCTCACATTTGGTTCAGTGGAAGCTGGTTATAGCGCCGTACATTTCCTTTTCACTTTGTCGTGCTATAAATTCAAAGTTGTTAGTCCTGACAAAACTCTACCATCTGGTGAGCAAGATGTATGAGACAGGTGAAATACCCTCAGACTTCTAGAAGAATATAATAATTCCAATCCCAAAGAAAGCAGGTGTTGACAGATGTGAAAATTACCGAACTATCAGTTTAATAAGTCACAGCTGCAAAATACTAACGCGAATTGTTTACAGACGAATGGAAAAACTAGTAGAATCCGACCTCGGGGAAGATCAGTTTGGATTCCGTAGAAATATTGGAACACGTGAGGCAATACTGACCCTACGACTTATCTTAGAAGTTAGATTAAGGAAGGGCAAACCTACGTTTCTAGCATTTGTAGACTTGGAAAAAGCTTTTGACAGTATTGACTGGAATACTCTCTTTCAAATTCTGAAGGTGACAGGGGTAAAATACAGGGAGCGAAAGGCAATTTACAATTTGTACAGAAACCAGATGGCAGTTATAAGAGTAGAGAGGCATGAAAGGGAAGCAATGGTTGGGAAAGGAGTGAGACAGAGCTGTAGCCTCTCCCCGATGTTATTCAATCTGTATATTGAGCAAGCACTAAAGGAAACAAAAGAAAAATTCGGAGTAGGTATTAAAATCCATGGAGAAGAAATAAAAACTTTGAGGTTCGCCGATGACATTTTAATTCTGTCAGAGCCAGCAAAGGACTTGGAAGAGCAGTTGAACGAAATGGATAGTGTCTTGAAAGGAGGATATAAGATGAACAACAACAAAAGCAAAACGATGATAATGGAATGTAGTCGAATTAAGTCGGGTGATGTTGAGGGTATTAGATTAGGAAATGTCACACTTAAAGTAGTAAAGGAGTTTTGCTATTTTGGGAGCAAAATAACTAATGATGGTCGAAGTAGAGAGGATATAAAATGTAGACTGGCAATGGCAAGGAAAGCGTTTCTGAAGAAGAGAAATTTGTTAACATCGAGTATAGATTTAAGTGTCAGGAAGTCATTTATGAAAGTATTTGTATGGAGTGTAGCCATGTATGGAAGTGAAACAAGGACGATAACTAGTTTGGATAAGAAGAGAATAGAAGCTTTTGAAATGTTGTGCTGCAGAAGAATGCTGAAGATTAGATGGGTAGATCACATAACTAAAGAGGAAGTGTTGAATGGGATTGGGGAGTAGAGAAGTTTGTGGCACAACTTGACCAGAAGAAGGGATCGGTTGGTAGGACATGTTCTGAGGCATCAAGGGATCATCAATTTAGTATTGGAGGGCAGCGTGGAGGGTAAAAATCGTAGAGGGAGACCAAGAGATGACTACACTACGCAGATTCAGAAGGATGTAGGTTGTAGTGGGTACTGGGAGATGAAGAGGCTTGCACAGGATAGAGTAGCATGGAGAGCTGCATCAAACCAGTCTCAGGACTGAAGACCACAACAACAACAACAACCCTCTGCTGAAAAATAAAATAGTTTGTGTTTTGTCGAAAACCGTAGGATGAGAACATGTTGTTGCGACCGCTTGTTGTGAATCTGAATCTTGTACTTGTAGGTTTGCGTTCTCATGTGCGCTCGTAAAATCATGTAAGAATATAAACGTTGATGAATCTACGTCTTTCCGCTTTATTTGAATATATATCTTATGATACTTTGTTATTAAGACTGAAGGTCGTGCCACGTTGTGCGGCATCTATCTTGCTATATTCTATATGTGGGGGGGGGGGGGGGGTCCCTCTCACGACCAATGAATATTCCGATGCATGGAAAATCACATACTGAGGTGGAGTCACGAGACATCAGTGACAAGTAGTTCTTTTCTTCATGCCATCGGGTTACAGAGGCTCACAATATACATCGACATGTGCTGTTTCACTTTTTGCCAGATATTTTACAAGAAAATCGCGCACGTAAAACGCTATTCATGTATTATACACTCCTGGAAATTGAAATAAGAACACCATGAATTCATTGTCCCAGGAAGGGGAAACTTTATTGACACATTCCTGGGGTCAGATACATCTCATGTTCACACTGACAGAACCACAGGCACATAGACACAGGCAACAGAGCAAGCACAATGTCGGCACTAGTACAGTGTATATCCACCTTTCGCAGCAGTGCAGGCTGCTATTCTCCCATGGAGACGATCGTAGAGATGCTGGATGTAGTCCTGTGGAACGGCTTGCCATGCCATTTCCACCTGGCGCCTCAGTTGGACCAGCGTTCGTGCTGGACGTGCAGACCTCGTGAGACTACGCTTCATCCAGTCCCAAACATGCTCAATGGGGGACAGATCCGGAGATCTGGCTGGCCAGGGTAGTTGACTTACACCTTCTAGAGCACGTTGGGTGGCACGGGATACATGCGGACGTGCATTGTCCTGTTGGAACAGCAAGTTCCCTTGCCGGTCTAGGAATGGTAGAACGATGGGTTCGATGACGGTTTGGATGTACCGTGCACTATTCAGTGTCCCCTCGACGATCACCAGAGGTGTACGGCCAGTGTAGGAGATCGCTCCCCACACCATGATGCCGGGTGTTGGCCCTGTGTGCCTCGGTCGTATGCAGTCCTGATTGTGGCGCTCACCTGCACGGCGCCAAACACGCATACGACCATCATTGGCACCAAGGCAGAAGCGACTCTCATCGCTGAAGACGACACGTCTCCATTCGTCCCTCTATTCACGCCTGTCGCGACACCACTGGAGGCGGGCTGCACGTTGTTGGGGCGTGAGCGGAAGACGGCCTAACGGTGTGCGGGACCGTAGCCCAGCTTCATGGAGACGGTTGCGAATGGTCCTCGCCGACACCCCAGACGCAAGTGTCCCTAATTTGCTGGGAAGTGGCGGTGCGGTCCCCTACGGCACTGCGTAGGATCCTACGGTCTTGGCGTGCATCTGTGCGTCGCTGCGGTCCGGTCCCAGGTCGACGGGCACGTGCACCTTCCGCCGACCACTGGCGACAACATCGATGTACTGTGGAGACCTCACGCCCCACGTGTTGAGTAATTCGGCGGTACGTCCACCCGGCCTCCCGCATGCCCACTACACGCCCTCGCTCAAAGTCCGTCAACTGCACATACGGTTCACGTCCACGCTGTCGCGGCATGCTACCAGTGTTAAAGACTGCGATGGAGCTCCGTATGCCACGGCAAACTGGCTGACACTGACGGCGGCGGTGCACAAATGCTGCGCAGCTAGCGCAATTCGGCGGTCAACACCGCTGTTCCTGGTGTGTCCGCTGTGCCGTGCGTGTGATCATTGCTTGTACAGCCCTCTCGCAGTGTCCGGAGCAAGTATGGTGGGTCTGACACACCGGTGTCAATGTGTTCTTTTTTCCATTTCCAGGAGTGTATTTTGGTTCAAAAAATGGTTCAAATGGCTCTGAGCCCTATGCGACTTAACGTCTGAGGTCATCAGTCGCCTAGATCTTAGAACTAATTAAACCTAACTAACCTAAGGACATCACACACATCCATGACCGAGGCAGGATTCTAACCTGCGACCGTAGCGGTCGCTCGGTTCCAGACTGCAGCGTCTAGAACCGCACGGCCACTTCGGCCGGCTGAGACGAAGAACAACGAGCGGAGTGTTTGGACTTGGCGAAATTATTTAGACGTCCTCCACTTCTTATTATTAAACATTGAATTCCTTGTGTTATTAATGGTGAAGTTCAAAATTGGCTCTGAGCACTATGGGACTTAACATTTAAGGTCATCAGTCCTCTAGAACTTAGTACTACTTAAACCTAACTAACCTAAGGACATCACACACAAGAACCGCTCGGCCACAGCGGCCGGTGGTGAAGTTCAACCAGCGGTATTTTTCTGCCTAGTGGCCGCCTAACGCCCCAGATACCTGCCCTGGAGGTTAGCGTATTTTCTCGGCAGTGTACCCTTCCTCGCCTTGCCATTGCTGTCCAGTAAGGCATGTAGTTCAACAGCCTCCTTCTTTGTGGTTCGAATATTTTGTTTCTTTTGGACTACTTTGGTCGTAGTGGTTTCTTCTGCTTCTGGATGTTCTAAACACCGGATTCTGAAGATGCAGTGCTGTCCACCGGTTCCACCTTGCCTGGGTTTATCCATCATTGTATTGTTTATCAGACGTTAGGTAGGTTTCTCAAGAGTGTTGGTCTGCGTTTAAACTAGACTGCGTTGCCAGCCGGTTAAGCGAATACAGCTCTTGGCTGCCTATCTAATCGTTTATGAAGTTGAGTGATTTTCCCAGGTTGATCCTTGGAGCACTGCCTGAGGGCCCACTTCTCTCTTGATTTGGTCAGATTGTGATGATTCTTTTTTTAAAATATTTTATTTTTGAGTTACTACTGCTTGGGCCTTCAGCCGACAAAGAGTTTGAATTTCTTGTTAATAAGGCCTTCAGCCGCGAGTGTAACTTGTTTTAAGAAATTTTAATTAGACAAAATATCTTAAAACTGAAATTTTGATGATTGTTCTTTAAATATCTCTCAAAGAAGTTGAATTGCTTCTCAAAAATTTGCGATCCAGGCCTTCAGCTGTCGAATTGTTTTTGAGTTATTACTATTGGGACCTTCAGCCGACTAATAATTTGAATTTCATGTGAATAAGGCCTTCAGCCGTGAATGCAATTGGTCTTAAGAATTCTTAATTAGATATTGTCTCTTAATAGTGAAATTTTGATGATTGTCTTTTTTAAAAATATTTTAGTATCTCTTGGAGTGCTTTTTTAACTGGTTCTTAAGAATTTGCTATCCAGGCGTTCAGCCTCATATTGTTTTTTGAGTTATTACTATTGGGGCCTTTGGCCGACAAATAATTTGAAATTCTGGTCAATACGGCCTTCAGCTGTGAGTGCAACTTGGTTAAGAATTTTTTTTTGATTAGACATTGTGTCTTAACAGTCAGATTTGATAATTGTTCCTTATTGTCAACTTTATTAGCAATTGTTTCGAAATAACGTGTACGTGATTTTTTTAAAAAAACTGTGCAACCAACGGAAACTGATTACGGCGCCGTCCACACCGAATCCCGCCTTTCCCTAAACATCAGGTTTCACTTACAGATCACCGTCTAATTCATTACTTTAAAGCCAAACAGCTTCCTCTCATGTGGCAAACTGGTTCAAAGTTTACAGTGGCCAAAAGAATAAGCAAACCTTGAACCAGTTTGCCACATTGCTCTTTTGCTTAAAAATAATGAATTAGATGCTGATCTGTTATTAGTTTTCCATTTTCTTATAAATACCTCAATGACCTGTTTAAATCGATAACCTATGTGTGCAAACAATAACCTGTACGTGAAAATGAAAAAAATTGCTTAATTTTTCAGGAATCCCTGTCAAGATGCTTTGTCACTAATAAGGAACCCCATGATTGCGAGGTCGCAATTTCAGTTTTTAATAAGGCTCATTTGAAAGTGTTGTGATAACAATTATGAGAGGAAAAATATTAGCTGCTTGTGGTTCGCCATGTCCATCAGGGGGGCGACAGAAAATGAGTGTCCGGAAGGTGCAGAGGTCAACCTTCTGTGGGGTGTATGGATCACACTTCACAAAATGGGCATTGTCGACATTCAAGAAATGTTCAAAACAAACCGTTAATTGCACCATGAACAACGAATGAAAAATGGCGTGCTAGAATGGTCACAAAGTTTCGCACCATAAAGATCGAAGGCGAACTCCTTGGGAGTTACAAACCGTGGAGGGAGTTCAGCTAGGTATCCACTCTTAAAGAATGCGTATAGAATCGTACTGGTGTAACAGGATGATGAGAACTGATGGAAAGTGGTGGTATGCAACAGAATGCGAAACAGTCCATCGTGTAGCTTATCGTGAAACTGGCTATCCTTTAAGGCGTAGTTGACCACAGTGCGATAATATGCTTTATAGGCACGGAAAAAAACAAACATAAAGAGGCTGAATTTGTCCAGTGGTCCCAAGTAGCATAAAATGAAGCGTCACACACTTTCCAGGGGTGATAGTCCGATCTAAGGGAGTATGTTTTATATAGGCAGACCAGTCAGACACAGAATCAGTCGAAAGCTAATTAGTGTGGCCGGCCAGTGACCAAAAGCACTGAATGTTCCTTCAAAATTGCATCATTGTACCTTACATAGTCCAGGAGATAAGACGTCATACACATTGATGTGCGTTAAAAACTAGTATAGGGCAAATTATCAACTTTATATTCGTCCAGTGTTTCGTAATGAGACCACTGAGCTACTTCCAATAAACTTCAAGCATAATTTCAAACTTTCCTAAACTTTTTTTCAGCTCAGTCCTTAAAGGTTAATATTTAACACATTAAATCATTTGTGAAGTAATCAGACGTCTGAACCTGTTTTATACATGGTTCTGTAACCTCTTCAGTGATAAAGTAAGGAAAGAAAAATGTTTCCGTCATATGTTTTATTGTTGATACACACAGTTATATTCTAAATTATAGGGTGTTCATTTTTATTTTTTATAGTTTTTAATATATTTAAGGTTCACATAAATGTACTTCGTATTTAGTAATACATATTAAGACTTTTGTTCACGAAATTTTAAAACGCTTTCCCAAGCACTTAATTGTGACCTGCAGAGCAATCACGTAGATGAGATGTATATGTTTTTAAAGACTTGAAAATAGATATTAAATATCTTGTACACTGTTCTGCACGCTTCATAGCACGTTTAGAGGCATTCGTCGTCTCTGTGTGTTGGGGAAGGTAATGAGTTTCGTCATATGGACTTAGCCAAATTCAGTTTAAAACCTAGGAGATACGAACTGCTGCATTTTGTTACTCCTTCCTTTCTATGAGGTCTTTTGTACATGATACAACAACTAGCAATACCTTAATCAGTAAAATACTTAAACAATCAAACTTGCCATTTTTTATCTTCTGGTATATTTTTTGAGCACTTGACCATCTCTTACAAGTGCCTTATGGCTCACTTCCAACAGCATGACAGAATAACACATTGAAATCGCTACCCTCATAATCAATCGCTTTCCTAATAGTCAATTTACAAATAGCAAAAGTATTACGTATTTCAGGTTTTCGTAATTCAAGATAAGATAGCTACTGTTTTCACTATACAGGAAGTATAGAGAAACGTTCTGAGAATGTAACCTGAGGTATACTTATGTGTACTCGAATTTCGACCTCTACTGTAGTCAATATAAGAAATAATTCTCGTGAAGACATATATCAAACAAATATACGACACTTTTCAGGTATTAAAAGCAACAAATAGAGTAAATCTAAGGTATACATAGAATACTGTTTTATTTCAAAATACCTCCAGAGAGTGCGCTGTGGGCTGCTATTCTCCTGAGTCACGTCTTCAAAAGCGGGGGCAACGAGGTATGCAGGCCCTGCAACGAACTTGTGACGTCACACTAGTCGGCTTGTCCGCCACACTTCGCGAACTCTCGGCTTCGTTCAGGACCCACGGGAAATCAATATTTAATTGAAAATGTACCCAATAAAGGTCTTAATTTTGTCGTGTGCTATCGAGAACTTGCATCAATTTAAGCACGCGGCCAAGAATTATTAAACTCGTCTGAAATAGTTAGTCGCTCCCCGCTAGAGACAGCTGCTAGCACTCGTAAGACGAGCAATGTCACGTGCTGTGACGTATGCACCACGGCCTGCCCACGCGTTGAAGCTGCACAACCTGCACGAACATACACAGATCTTGAGTCGGTAAAAGCTTAACGAAGCGAAAACTCGGATTACACATATGCGCACCCAAGCAGTGAAGAGGTTAAAAAAGCAGGTATTTACTGGTTGCTCTAGAAATGAAGTACATAGCGATGGTCATCAGAAAACTCCTAATATTGATGTCACTGTTGATGAAGTTTCAGGCGATGCTATGAATACTAAACTGACTTGCTGTGGACAGAGCGATGAAACTTGCGCCAGTAAGCCCGACATTTCACTCGCCAGCTTGCATCAATAAATGAGTCGTCTAGCTGACGCTTGACGTGATTCTCTCTGCCCCGCGGTCGAATTACGTCCGTCAGCAGCCTGTTGCTCTTCCTACGAGCAAACAGGGCAGCTGGAGTTTTGCCATTCGCCACAAGGGGAGCGCGGGAGGGGGGGGGGGGGGGGGGGGCGGAGGTGGTGGTGCTATTGTACGAGCGGCTAGCTGCCAAAACTGCCGGCCACTGGAAGCACGTTTTACGGCCCTGCGGTACAATCTTGCTGGCGTTGTAGTGTGGCGGCGAATTGCAGGCGCCGTTTTCCGTTTTCTTTGCCAGAGATCGCCTGCTCTCCAGCTGTGGAACAAGAAGATATAACAAGCAGCCTACTTACGTAACTACTAATCTTAAGATCTTCAATCAGAAACTGAATTCCGTTACTCTTATTTTTTTCTATTCATTTGTCTGTAAAATGTCGCTTTGTTCTCGCTATAAAACGAATGTAGAGTATGGAGAAAACTTAAATCGCGCTCCATTAAGACATAAAAGCGCCGCAGAGCAAAAAGTTACTTGCCGTTAGCAATGACCTTTCTGATTCCTTTTTCATTTGGTGATCGCCATACAGCTATCCATCATAGTTACTTACTATCGCTCTTAATGGTTATTCCACTACACAGTTCTTTAACTGCAAGGTGTGCAACGTTACTTTCACCGTTTGCCGATAGGTGGTGACAACGGTAAGTAGCGGTCGAAAGAAACAGATCGCAGACGGCAGGCAGTTAGCTAGGACTTCGGTCAACATAATGTTGTGTTGGCAGAAGAGCCAACACCGTGTTACTAGTGGGGGCCGAAATTTTAGCTCACGCACGCTGGCGTGAGGAGTGAAGGACTATACTGACGTGAAGTCTGCAACATGACAAGGAATTAGAATTCAGAAAGCGGACGGAATTAGTTTGATACTTAACTTTAATCCATTAATGACGAACGTCGCTCTTGACGGTACATGATTCACAATATTATCTGTTCGGGATACATAGTAACTGAATATGGCGCCTTGCCAGGTCGTAGCAAATGACATAGCTGAAGGCTATGCTAAACTGTCGTCTCTGCAAATCAGAGCGGATGCAGACAGTGAACTATCGCTAGCAAAGTCGGCTGTACAACTGGGGCGAGTGTTAAGGAATCTTTCTAGACTAGACCTGCCCTGTGGCGGCGCTCGGTCTGCAGTCACTGATAGCGGCGACACGCGGGTCCGACGTATACTAACGGACCGCGGCCGATTTAGAGGCTACCACCTAGCAAGTGTGGTGTCTGGCGGTGACACCACACATAACCTCATTCAAACGTTAGTCGATTTATGTCTGCATCATAAAGTTGTTCTTGATTGAAAATGTCAGTTTACGAGCCTAATTCTCGTTATTTTATGTGTGGTGTTACTGTTTTGTTTCAATATAAAGAAAACAGCGGCTGAGTCTCATCGAATGCTCCCAAGTACGTATAGTAAGAACGCTATTAGTGAAAGAACGTGTCGTGAGTGGTTTCAACGATTCAAGAACTGTGATTTTAACGTCGTAGAGCGGCATAGTGGTGGAGGAGAGAATGTTTTAAAAGATACAAAATTGGAGACATTGCTAAGTGAAGACTCGCGTCAAGCTCAAGGAGGACTGGCACGATTAGTGTGAGTGACACAGCAAGTCATTTCAAAATGTCTCAAAGCTGTGGGCATGATTCATAAAGAAGGAACTTGGGTCCACTTATACCTGAAACCAAGAGGCGTTGAACGGCTTTTGTTTGTTTGTGAACAGTGGCTCCAGAGCCAAAAACGGAAGGGAATTCTGCATCGCATTGTGACCGGGGACGAAAAATGGGTTCATTACGACAACCCTAAAGGCAGAAAATCATGGCGATATCCCGGCCATGCTTCCACGTCGACGGCCAAACCGAATATTCACGGCTCCAAGATCATGCTGTGCATTTGGTGGGACCAACTCGACGTCGTGCACTATGAGGTGTTAAAACCAAGTGAAACATTCACAGGTGCTCGTTATCGAACGCAATTAATGCGTTTTAGCAGATAATTAAAAGACAAACAGCCGCAATACAGCCAGAGGCAAGATAAAGCGATTTTGCAGCACGCAACACTCGACCCCACGTTACAAAAGAGGTCAAAACGTACTTGGAAACATTAAAATGGGAAGTCCTACCCCACCCGCCGTATTTTCAAGACATTTCTCCCTCTGAGTATCACCTGTTTAGATCAATGGCGCATGGTCTGGCTGACCAAAACTTCCGATCTCATGAAGAAGTCATAAAATGGATCGATTCGTGGATCGCTTCAAAAGATGAACAATTTTTTCGGCGCGGGATTTGTACACTGCCCGAAAGATGAAAGAAAGTAGTGGCCAGCGATGGAAAATACTTTCAATGATACATGTGTAACCAATTCGATTCATTAAAGCCTAAAATCTTGGGGTAAAAACGGCGGAAGCAAAGTTGTACACCTTGTAGTATTTACAGAAAAATAGGATACGAATAAATGATTGAAACTATACGATTAGGAACTACTCATCAACTACTTATATCGCAATAAAGTAAGACATAGCATCGTACAAAATACCCACACATCATGTCCACAGTATACGTAAATAGTTGCATCTCACAGATATTGTATATAGATTAAACATCACATTTAGCACTGATTTACTCTTTCACGGTTGACAGTAAAGCTGCAGCCGATGTTGGAAGGCAAACCTTCGCGTTAATCAGTGCTCGGATAAAAGATTTTTGTTACCTCTTGTATCTGCTACTCGAAAATGATTCACATCTCCGTTTTGTCGTGGTGGTCCTACAGCTATCGGCGCTTCCCGCATCTCTGTCACCAAACACCTCGATCTCGCCAGTTTTCCTCATTCTCTTTCATTTGTCCGTCCATCGCCGCTAAGATACCTCTTAGCTACTCTTTGTGTGAGCTTCCTCTTCTTCTCCTTCCAGGAGGCTGCCATGAAAGTACCATTCTTCGACATGTCCTAACCACCCGAACTGTATTTCTTCTATTCTATAATGGATCAGCATTATTTCTTATATCCTCATTTCTTACGCTGTCAAGTCGGGAAATTCTACATGCTATTCTCGGGTGGTTCATTTTTAGAGATCTAATTCTCTTATTATTTATTTCTATGAGTTCCTAACACACTCCCATAACTTGTTATTGGTTCCACGATGAATTTGTGTAATCGTATTTCAACCTTCAAACTCATTTTTAGAACCAAAATGCAGTACCTTCTTCATTGCATAAATGATGTATTGAATAATCTGTCTCTATTCCAATCAGTAAGCCAAGGAGATAATTCAGTTTCGGTTGTCATCCGACTATAATGCACTGTTTAGTCGAATCTCGTTAAGTCTGACAGATGTTTCTCATTTTTTCACTGACAAAGCTCATCATTTCTTGGTAAGAGGGTCCATAAACAAGGATTTAGATTCAGTTCATCGCTCTCTTCGCTAAGCTGTCTACCGTTTCACTATCAAAGAAGCCACTGTGCACCGGAATCCACAAAAATTGATCGTTTTCCTGCCTGTTAATTTGTAGCGACATCTACAATAATGTCTATTATTATAGGTGACGCGCTTTTGTTCCGTTTTGGTTTTTTGAGGCTATTCACAACATTTACAAAATTGATTACCAAACTGTTTGGTGTGCAATGTCTGCCGTATTTTACTGCTTTTCTGATTCCGATTCCTTCCGCATAGTGGATCATTTCCTCCTTAAGCAGAGAACGTAAGACTTGATAATTTTCTGCGGGGTTGAATACTGAGCATCTTATTTTGCCAGCATTGACGGTCTTTGATCCATCCCTATAAATCATACTCGGATTCAGGAAGATGGTACGGAGCAGAACACTGATTTTAATATTCAGTTATCTGTACATGGTGAAGGGCAGTGCGTTAGCTTGCGGGAGAGGAAGGTGGGACAGAAGCGGATGGAATCTGCTCGGCAGATTAATGAACGTGGCTGGTGCACCATCCAGCTTGTGGTTTTCAGGCGGTTTCTCACGCTCGTTTCCACAAATGCTGGGCTGATTCCGATTATCCACCTTAGACACCGTATTACACAAACAGTTAAAATACGATCACACACAACAAACTTTACACAATTCGCAATGACTTCCTTCCATTAGGAAACTGATGACTGTGGCTGTAGTTAAGTAAACTAAAATTGCCAAAACTAAAAATAAGCGGAGGATATATCTGAGATGGAGTAAAATCTGACGAAGGAGAAGCAGAATTGATTTTAATCTTGAAATTTACAGAATCGTTATACACTCCTGGAAATGGAAAAAAGAACACATTGACACCGGTGTGTCAGACCCACCATACTTGCTCCGGACACTGCGAGAGGGTTGTACAAGCAATGATCACACGCACGGCACAGCGGACACACCAGGAACTGCGGTGTTGGCCGTCGAATGGCGCTAGCTGCGCAGCATTAGTGGACCGCCGCCGTCAGTGTCAGCCAGTTTGCCGTGGCATACGGAGCTCCAACGCAGTCTTTAACACTGGTAGCATGCCGCGACAGCGGGGACGTGAACCGCATGTGCAGTTGACGGACTTTGAGCGAGGGCGTATAGTGGGCATGCGGGAGGCCAGGTGGACGTACCACTGAATTGCTCAACACATGGGGCGTGAGGTCTCCACAGTACATCGATGTTGTCGCCAGTGGTCGGCGGAAGGTGCACGTGCCCGTCGACCTGGGACCGGACCGCAGCGACGGACGGATGCACGCCAAGACCGTAGGATCCTACGCAGTGCCGTAGGGGACCGCACCGCCACTTCCCAGCAAATCGGCGAGGACCATTCGCAACCGTCTCCATGAAGCTGGGCTACAGTCCCGCACACCGTTAGGCCGTCTTCCGCTCAAGCCCCAACATCGTGCAGCCCGCCTCCAGTGGTGTCGCGACAGGCGTGAATGGAGGGACGAATGGAGACGTGTCGTCTTCAGCTATGAGAGCCGCTTCTGCCTTGGTGCCAATGATGGTCGCAGGCGTGTTTGGCGCCGTGCAGGTAAGCGCCACAATCAGGACTGCATACGACCGAGGCATACAGGGCCAACACCCGGCATCATGGTGTGGGGAGCGATCTCCTACACTGGCCGTACACCTCTGGTGATCGTCGAGGGGACACTGAATAGTGCACGGTACATCCAAACCGTCATCGAACCCATCGTTCTACCATTCCTAGACCGGCAAGGGAACTTGCTGTTCCAACAGGACAATGCACGTCCGCATGTATCCAGTGCCACCCAACGTGCTCTAGAAGGTGTAAGTCAACTACCCTGGCCAGCAAGATCTCCGGATCTGTCCCCCATTGAGCATGTTTGGGACTGGATGAAGCGTCGTCTCACGAGGTCTGCACGTCCAGCACGAACGCTGGTCCAACTGAGGCGCCAGGTGGAAATGGCATGGCAAGCCGTTCCACAGGACTACATCCAGCATTTCTACGATCGTCTCCATGGGAGAATAGCAGCCTGCATTGCTGCGAAAGGTGGATATACACTGTACTAGTGGCGACATTGTGCATGCTCTGTTGCCTGTGTCTATGTGCCTGTGGTTCTGTCAGTGTGATCATGTGATGTATCTGACCCCAGGAATGTGTCAATAAAGTTTCCCCTTCCTGGGACAATGAATTCATGGTGTTCTTATTTCAATTTCCAGGAGTGTGTTTATGACTGACTGTTAGCCATGGCTGCATTTCCCTATCAGTAGTTTTGTTATGCCGAGTGATGGTGAGTAAGTAAACTACTGTACGTGCAATAACATCAGCTGCCCTCACATGTGTGCCAGTTCGTGTAAGCATAGCTCACGACATGAACCCCGTTCTCCCCCATTCAAAGATGCCCCACGCATGTTGCGTTCCAACGTGCAGTGTTGCAACTGAACAGTGCGTGCAGAGGGATGTAGGCAACAGCATGCATCTGTGCATCATGCTGTTGACGTACTTGTACATTATATCACTGACGTGCCAAAGAAACTGGTATAGGCATGCGTATTCAAATACAGAAGCAGCCCGCTGTGTCCGAGCGGTTCTAGGCGCTTCAGTCCGGAACCGCGTGACCGCTACGGTCGCAGGTTCGAATCCTGCCTCGGGCATGGATGTGTATGAACTCCTTAGGTTGGTTAGGTTTAAGTAGTTCTAAGTTCTAGGGGACTGATGACCTCAGATGTTAGCCCCATAGTGTTCATTGCCATTTGAGCCATTCAAATACAGATACGTATACAGCCAGAATACGGCTCCGCGGTCGGCAACGTTATGTAAGACAATAGGTGTCTGGTGCAGTTGTTAGGTTGGTTACTGCTGATACAGTGGCAGGTTCAAAATTGACTCTGAGCACTGTGGGACTTAACATCTGAGGTCATCAGTCCCCTAGAACTTAGAACTACTTAAACCTAACTAACCTATGGACTTCATACACATCCATGCCCGAGGCAGGATTCGAACCTACGACCGTAGCGGTCGCGCGGTTCCAGATTGAAGCGCCTAGAACCGCTCGGCCACAGTGGCAGGGGTTCATGATTTAAGTGAGTTTCAACGTGGTGTTAGAGTCGACGCACGAACAGTGGGGCACAGCATCTGAGGTTTTTCCCGTACGACCATTTCACGAGTGTACTGTGAATGTCATGAATTTGAAAATTTGTGGTAAGGTCTTATGGGACCAAGCTGGTGACGTCATCGGTCCCTAATCTTACGCACTATTTAATCTAACTTAAACTAACTTACGCTAAGAGCAACACACACACCCATGCCCGGACCGTGATTAGACGCCTGAGATCGCGCGGCTATTCCGCTGCGGCGAGTGCTAGGAATCCGGTAAAATATCAAATCTCCGACATCACTGCGGTCAGAAAGAGATCCTGCAAGAACGGGAGCAACGACCACTGAAGAGAATCGTTCAACGTGACAGAAGTGTAACTCTTCCACAAATTGCTGCAAATTTCAGTGCGGGGCCATCAGCGAATGTCAGCGTGCGAACCATTCAACAAAACATCATCGATATGGGCTTTCCGAGCAGAAGACCCACTCGTGTTCCCTTGATGACAGCACGATGCAAATCTTTACGCCTCGCCAGGGCCCGTCAACATCGACATTGGACTACTGGTGTCTGGAAACTTGTTGTCTGGTCGGACGAGTATCGTTTCAAAGTGTATCGAGATGATGACGTGTACAGGTGTAGAGACAACCTCATGAATCCATGGACTCTGCATGTCAGCAGGGGACTGTTCAAGCTGGTGGAGGCTCTGTAATGGTGCGGTGCGTGTGCAGTTTGAGTGATATGGGAGCCATGATACGTCTAGATACGACTCGGACAGGTCACACGTACGTAAGCATACTGGCTGGTCACCTGCATCCATTCATGTCCATTGTGGTTCCGACGGACTTGGGCAATTCCAGTAAGACAATACGATATCCCACACGTCCGTAATTGCTCCAGAGTGGCTCCAGGAACATTCTTCTGAGTTTAAACACTTCCACTGGCCACCAAATTCCCCAGATATGAACATTATTGAGCATATTTGGGATGCCTTGCATCGTGCTGTTCAGAAGAGATCTCTACCCCCTCCTACTCTTACGGATTTATGGACAGCCCTGCAGGATTCATGACGTCAGTTCCCTCCAGCACTACTTCAGACATTAGTGGAGTCCATACCACATCGTGTTACGGCACTTATGCGTGCTCGCGAGGCCCCCACACGATACTAGACAGGTGTACCAGTTTCTTTGGCTCTTCAGTGTATAAAGTGTACATTATGCAACAAATAGTGTGGACGTATGGACTAACCACACTGAAGATTGTATAAGCATTGTATGCCTTACTTTGGATAGCATCACGTTGCACACGTCAACCAATACAAGCTTTTGCACAGGTATGATAAAGAAGAAAAGTGAAAGAGTAAAGAGATTTATCAAAAAGTAAATATTTGCCCTAATTTGCATAATATTTTTCACATCAGTAAGTATCTTATACTACATACACCGTAAAGTGGCCTGTGCCCTTCCTCAGGGTTCAACCTATCTCCATACCAAATTTCATCGAAATCGGTTCAGTGAGTTAGTCGTGAAAACGTAAGAGACGGAGTTACTTTCTCACATACAGTGTTAGTTTGGACAAAACTTTAATTTACGACATACTTTTTCCGTGATCCGATTTTCATCAAATAAAGCCTATACTGTGCCCCACTCTATGGTCAAGTTACCTTCGAAAACTGCATGTAAATTCGTTTGGTAAGATTGGAGAAACGTGTTCAAACAGACCACGATAGTTTTACAGATTTATTGATGAGATATTATCGAAGATCAGTAAGTTTTCGTTTTGAATGTTAAACGGGGCTGCGAGTTCTGATGATATTTCGCATTTCTGTATTTTATTTTCATGCGATGTCCACTATCTCACATTTCATAATCGGTGGCTTTCTCCTACTTCCAGCGAAACACTTAATTTTGCAATATCTGCCCATTACTTCAGTCATATGTTGCTTAAAGGGTGTCCCGTTCGTGTGATTCGTTAGTTTTTCCCTTCTCAGACTCAGTGCTGATTGCCCTGTCTCAAAAGAGCGAGCATTTGTATTGCAGATAACATGGCTAGAGTCATTTTTAATTCAATAATTGTGGAGTCTGTTCAGTCTGAAAATCGAATTTCTTGCTCCATCCTGCACGGAGGCGAGTAGAGTTTTCAGTTTTTCCCCACATCTTGCCGGCCACACATCTCGGTGCGTTCATCATTAGCCTGCTGTTTTCTGCGAATAGCAAATCTAAGGAAACAGAATCAGCATAGCGAGGTAACGCTGTCCCGTGATACATTTCAAAACAAAAATCAGGAATTTGAGTTCGAAGTTGAATACAATGTTTGATACAAAAGATTTCTTCCTATGCGGGGACTAGTACATATTTCAATGTAAACTTGTTCCGTAAGATAAATTTCTGAGAGTTGGGTTTGTAATTTAGAACATTTGATCCACATCCGTTCTCTTGTGCCACCGGACGATGTGTGGCGGAGGGTAACTGTAGCGGCAGAATCATTGCCCCCCTTTCCTTCCAGTCTCAGATGATATGCGAAATCATAAATAGCATATGTCCGAACAGTTCTAATTGTGTCCCGTAGTCGTTAAACGAGAGCTGTGTTAAAAGCTATACCAAGTTTTTAAATCCTACCACAAAGTATAAAATAATTTTCCACACAGATCCCTAGCACCATATGCACAGTGGTGAAAATTTGTGATGGTGAATTTTGAATAGCTATAATTCCAATCCCAAAGAAAGCAGGTGCTGACAGATGTGAAAATTACCGAACTATCAGTTTAATAAGCCACGGCTGCAAAATACTAACACGAATTATTTACAGACGAATGGAAAAACTAGTAGATGCAGACCTCGGGGAGGATCAGTTTGGATTCCGTCGAAATGTTGGAACACGTGAGGCAATACTGACCTTACGACTTATCTTAGAAGAAAGATTAAGAAAAGGCAAACCTACGTTTCTAGCATTTGTAGACTTAGAGAAAGCTTTTGACAATGTTGACTGGAATACTCTTTTTCAAATTCTAAAGGTGGCAGGGGTAAAATACAGGGAGCGAAAGGCTATTTATAATTTGTACAGAAACCAGATGGCAGTAATAAGAGTCGAGGGGCATGAAAGGGAAGCAGTGGTTGGGAAAGGAGTGAGACAGGGTTGTAGCCTCTCCCCGATGTTATTCAATCTGTATATTGAGCAAGCAGTAAAGGAAACAAAAGAAAAATTTGGAGTAGGTATTAAAATTCTTGGAGACGAAGTAAAAACTTTGAGGTTCGCCGATGACATTGTAATTCTGTCAGAGACGGCAAAGGACTTGGAAGAGCAGTTGAACGGAATGGACAGTGTCTTGAAAGGAGGATATAAGATGAACATTAACAAAAGCAAAACGAGGATAATGGAATGTAGTCAAATTAAATCGGGTGATGCTGAGGGAATTAGATTAGGAAATGAGACAATTAAAGTAGTAAAGGAGTTTTGCTATTTAGAAAGTAAAATAACTGATGATGGTCGAAGTAGAGAGGATATAAAATGTAGACTGGCAATGGCAAGGAAAGCGTTTCTGAAGAAGAGAAATTTGTTAACATGGAATATAGATTTATGTATCAGGAAGTCGTTTCTGAAAGTATTTGTTTGGAGTGTAGCCATGTATGGAAGTGAAACATGGACGATAACTAGTTTGGACAAGAAGAGAATAGAAGCTTTCGAAATGTGGTGCTACAGAAGAATACTGAAGATAAGGTGGATAGATCACGTAACTAATGAGGAGGTATTGAATAGGATTGGGGAGGAGAGAAGTTTGTGGCACAACTTGACTAGAAGAAGGGATCGGTTGGTAGGACATGTTTTGAGGCATCAAGGGATCACAAATTTAGCATTGGAGGGCAGCGTGGAGGGTAAAACTCGTAGAGGGAGACCGAGAGATGAGTACACTAAGCAGATTCAGAAGGATGTAGGTTGCAGTAGGTACTGGGAGATGAAGCAGCTTGCACAGGATAGAGTAGCATGGAGAGCTGCATCAAACCAGTCTCAGGACTGAAGACAACAACAACAACAACAACATGAAAATACTTGACAGATTTCACACAAAAATGTGAAGCGCATGCTATAGGTAATGGTAAGGATGTGAACTATTCACGCATCAGTTGGTAAGCACTGAAGTAGTAAGGAGATGAACTACTCATGCACCAGTAATTATATGTTGCTTGCATCGCATGCTTTTCTTTTTAGATATCACAAGTATTTTCGTACTAATAAAAATTCAAAATCACAAATTTTCAGGACAGTCTGTATGGGGCTAAGTCTGTGTGGGACCTTGGAGAAACCAATTTATACTTTTCATTCTGATTTAAAAACCTGATATTTTAAAAGGTGATTTTTATTTAAATAATTATTTTTTGCGTTTTAGAGACAAGTAGTAAATTTAAGTATTATTTAAGTTTCTTTTTATCTCTCTCAAATAATATAGTGTGTCAATATAAAGAAAGCTTATGATATGAAGCTTTTTATTGCCTTGATCGGGTGTATGTACACTGGATTACTAGTTCCGTCAGGACTAAGTAGCCATCTTCTGATCCATAGGTTAAAGGTTATGAAATCATGCTGGGCTATAAATTGCACGTTTGTTTTCGTA
This sequence comes from Schistocerca gregaria, assembly GCF_023897955.1. Classification (NCBI taxonomy): domain Eukaryota; kingdom Metazoa; phylum Arthropoda; class Insecta; order Orthoptera; family Acrididae; genus Schistocerca; species Schistocerca gregaria. Next base: position 104,256,962 of record NC_064921.1, on the reverse strand, counting down.
CCATTTGAACGGTCTCACAATAAAAAGAGAGAAGAACACTGAAAAATACAACTGTGTCTTCAGGATGACACGACAGAGTCATACAAGTGTAGCAGCTCAAGAAGTGCCGCATGTGTCTGGGTTGGCTGCCAGCACTTTCGATGTGCCACTCATGTATGACTCCGTTCTGCCGTGAAGACACAACTATATTTTTTAATGTTCTACTCTGTTGTTACGATGATTCCATTTCACAATGGTACGAAAACAAACGTGCAGTTTATCATACAGCATGATTCATAATCTTTACCCTATGAATCTGAAGATGGCTGCTTAGTCCTCTCGAAACTATTAATCCAGTGTACACACACCCAATCGAGGCAATAAAAAACTTCCTATCAGAAGCTTTGTTTACATTGGATTAATTCATTGCTCTCCAGCCAACAATATTAGGTCTTTACAATAGATTGTTTCTACTGTGTATATCTCACGAAACGAACGTGGAGGTAAAAGTTAGAGAGATTGGAACAGGAAAATGGGGAAATGGCAGTGGCTCCCAGAGTACCTTCCACCACATACCAGAAAACCGAGTCCAGTTAATATTACATTGTCATTCAGTCCTGAGATATGTTGAAAGTTTCAAGTCTTTAGCTCATTAGGAAGGACAGGAAAGCGAGTCCACCCTGCAGTACCAATGCACTTTTCGTAAGTCACATTACCACGAAGGAGAGGTGCTCGAAGACTAAGCCCACCCTCAACAATTAAAAAATCGTTAATAGTCAACTTTATTAACAAAATACTTTTTGAAGAGATACTGATATGTATGAGTAGGGCCCAGAACTTAAAAATGCCTTTTAGTAAACTCTTAACAATATCAAGGGGGTTTCAATAACATGTACTACTAAGGGTGGGGGGCAAAGTGGTTACTTTGTGACAACCACAAAAAATTTAAAACGCAAATGGTTCAAATGGCTCTGAGCACTATGGGACTTAACATCTGAGGTCATCAGTCCCCTAGAACTTAGAACTACATAAACCTAACTAACCTAAGGACACCACACACATCCATGCCCGAGGCAGGATTCGAACCTGCGACCGCAGCATTCACGGCGGTTCTGGACTGAAGCGCCTAGAACCGCTCGGCCACAGCGGCCGGCATTAAAACGCAAATTTGATTCAATTTTGTTGACTTTTACTTACAATATACGTTTTAAAGAAATCTTTGTGTGTAAGTAAGTTCCATATCCTAAAAATATTCAGTATAATATTCGATAGGAAAAGTGACATCCACTACTATAACTTAAATATTTGTTTTCAGTTTAACTGAAAAATTAAAAATATTTCTGGAGTCTGGTCGACGAATTCATTAAAAGAAGAAAACCTTTTTTTAAGTTTTTCTTAAAATGTGAAGCAAAGGACTAGACTACAATATTTTCAAAAGATGGGCATAAAGTACCCCTCTCCCCACCCCCAACCCCTCCTCCCTTGGTACTGCGAGGGTTAATACTGCACTGTCATCCTCTTCTGAAGCATGTTTAATGTGTCAAGTCTTTAGGTCATTGAGAAGTTAGTCGAAAGCCAGTTGGAAAATCATACTGGACTGCCAGACTAGAGAGTTATATCCATCTCTTCTTCCCCTCTTTGCTCAGCTGTGCCCATCTGCTCACATACCGTCTGAAACGCATTGCAGTACTACTGGCGAAACATGTACGTCCTTCAGGGCAGTCGAGACGTTGGTTTTCATTATCAGGCTTAAGTTAGATGTTGAGCGTATATTTTATATGATTCATAATTGGATATATACGCTTGCTAATGACAAGAAAAGCTTTCTGTCTTGGTGAGTGGTTGTTCAGAGCTCACGGTGATATTAAAACAGTTAACAGCCTAAGAAGTTCTTATTTTATGAAGTTGTAATTTTTATCAACAGGTGTTCTACGTTAAATTGAAATGAGAATTTACCTGTATAGGCAATATTTTTTAGAATTAATATTTTTGCTAAGAACTGAGTAATAGGATACAATTACAATGCAGTACGACGCTGTAGCAATATTTGATTCTTGTTGGGGCTACTGACGTCAAACAAGCGCTTTAAAAAATTTCTCTTGACGTTCAGTAAGCCTCCAGTAGGCCCAGCAGGTGGGCCGTGCGGTCTAACGCACAGCTTTCTGGGCGAGAAGGAGCTCCTGGTTCCCGGCACGATTTCGCCCGGCGGATTTCTGTCGAGGTCCTGTGAACCGACCAGTCTGTGGATGGTTTTTAGGCGGTTTTCCATCTGCCTCGGCGAATGCTGGCTGGTTCCCCTTCTTCCGCCTCTGTTACACTATGTCGGCGATTGCTGCGCAAATGAGTTCTCCACGTACGCATGCACCACCATTACTTTACCACGCAAACATAGGGGTTACACTCGTCTGGTGTGAGACGTTCCCTGGGGGAGGGGGGGGGGGGGGAGGTCCAGTCCACAGGGGGCCGAACCACACAATAACCCTGGCTTCGGTGTGGGGCGGCGGAGGGGTGAAGTGGACTGCGGTAGTCGTCGGGGGGGGGGGGGGGGGGGGTTGCGGACTAGAGTGCTGCAACGCTCAAATGTTTGACCGGTCACGGCTCGCCTGTTGACGGGGGGACCGAGCCGCTCGTGTCTGGCCCCACACGACTCGGCTCGGTCACGTACTCGCCCCATGTCTGTTGTCCGGATTCCGGACACGCGGATAACCGAGCATGACCGGTCACCGCTGACGTCTCACCTCGCCTCGTCTCGGCTCGCTGCACTGCACTGTACAAATCCAACGCTTCTCTCTCTCTCTCTCTCTCTCTCTCTCTCTCTCTCGCGCGCGCGCGCGCACACACACACACACACACACACACACACACACACACACACACAATGTATTTATCTCTCTCTTTTAATATAAAAGTAACGTTTCCAAGAACGGGTACGTTACACACCTAAATTCATAAAGCACTTGGAAAGTAAAATGACATTTCAATACAATCGCGGATAGAAGATGACTCTCATTTCCTAACAGAAGATATATTTTCCCTTTCATTAATAGGAAACATTAAGTAAGTGCTGTCCCTGTAATCTAGAAGACAACCGTCTTCATAAAGAAAGCATACAAAGAGCATTAAACATTTACAGACGTAACTTGTCATACTTTTCACTTGTTTGCAACAGAAACTAAATTATAGCTATTGCTGATCAGCAGTAAATCACTAACGCGTTCCGGATTTTATTGGCTGCGGCGATTTTTAGTAACATGCCGGCTTTACTACAGCATCTTTCCCTAGGTGCGCTTGTTGCTGGGATACATAAAATACGTCTTGCTACTGCAGCCAGGCCTGGCAGATCTGTTTAATGTCTGCTCCACCACTTTAATATGTCATCATCATCCCCGGGGTGCATTAAAATGTAGAGATCTACTTTCATCTGCTGCGTATGATCTGTTGTTCCTCGATTCCTTGAAATGATCTCTCTTTCTGGTTGGTGATGACACAGAACTTGAAGGATCTATGACAATAAACAAAAGAGACAAGTAATACAGAACTGATGTGGAAATCATCGAAACGTTCCCGTAAAAACGAGATGTTTTACGTTAATGAAATATTATACGAATTGTTACATTCCCGTTTCTCTATAATACACTATCCACTAACTATGTAAAAACTATTATGTTAATGATTGTATGTTGCACCTGCGTAAGTAGCACACATCTGTCGCACATTGCTAAGAATTTCCCGCTTTTCATTTATTTCAAGCATATTAAGATCACGGAAAGACGGCCAAAGAAACGTAGCAATTTTATGTCTGGAAGTGATCACAATCTTCTCACAAACGAAAGTCAAGGCTCGATTTTTAATCCTTTGTACTTCCTTTTGAAAAATGCATATCTGTTAGTACACATCGATTACGCTAGTTAATTATAAATCTATTGCGTATTATATTGAAAAAGTGCTTTTAACTGCAGTAATTACTCACCTGACAGTCAATGTCATCGAAACTGCAAATTTGTAGCAGTTTGTGAAACCAAAGAAGAAATAACTGGATTGTCGGTTCTTTTTCGCCTTCTAATTTATCTGTGGCCTCTTTAAATGGTCTCAGAAAATGGGCAGCTTTTCAGTCTGTAAGCTCCGTCAGCAAAGCAGCAACTTCGATATAGTGAGTGTGTAAGGATTCCAGCATAATGAACAAGCTGTTCCAGTGTGTGCAGACCTCTTGTTTCAACGATGATTTCAAAGACGAGCAGAAGCCACTTTTCTTAATGTACCTTACAATGCATTTTGCAGTATTTATTGTTGATGCGATGTTCGGGGCATGTTTTAACAAGAAATTATCTTCATCGAAAGTATGGCTAAGTGCTGTGTTTACACAATGAGCAGCACAGGGAATCCTTTAGTGATTTTCCAATGCCTTTATTACATTGGCACCGGCCGGCTGGTGTGGCCGTGCAGTTCAGGGCGCTTCAGTCTGGAACCGCGTGACCGCTACGGTCGCAGGTTCGAATCCTGCCTCGGGCATGGATGTATGTGGTGTCCTTAGGTTAGTTAGGTGTAAGTAGTTCTAAGTTCTAGGGGACTGATGACCACACATGTTAAGTCCCATAGTGCTCTGAGCCATTTGAACCTTTTTTGAACATTGGAACCCTGGTCGGAGACAAAAACAAAACTGTCCAACATGTCCGTCGAAATGTCCCAATCAGCCATCCTCTCTTCAATTTCTATCATAATATTTACTCCCATCTTCTTAGAGTCCGGGAATTTTGTTGTGAATAAAACATTGTTCACAAGAGACCAATCTGTGGTAATGTAATCTACTGTAAGCGTCAAATAGTCCACCTGGTTATGCGAATCAGTCCACATATCAACTGTCGCAGCACATGTTTTATTAATAACTTCCGCAATAACAGAAGGCATTATGCTTCTTCGTATTGCATCAGCTTGTTCTTTGACATGTTTGCTCATAGTAGAGGGATGTGGCATGACATCTGCCTCGTCAACTTTTCCATAATGCGCACTTCGATGTATTAATTCTTGGCCTCGTTCTCTGAAACCTTTACCGTAAACAGCATTAAAAGGTCTCATATCTTTAGCACACATTGCAACACACTTTGCTGTAATACTATTTTTTATTACTGCCGGGCCGGCCGGTGTGGCCGTGCGGTTCTAAGCGCTTCAGTTTGGAACCGCGTGACCGCTACGGTCGCAGGTTCGAATCCTGCCTCGGGCATGGATGTGTGTGATCTCCTTAGGTTAGTTAGGTTTAAGTAGTTCTAAGTTCTAGGGGAGTGATGACCTTAGATGTTAAGTCCCATAGTGCTCAGAGCCATTATTACTGCCGGTACCCCTTACGGTTTCTTGCAACTGTGTTTCTTTAAATGAGTAGTTCCCGACTAGAAACACAATAATGTGGAGCAGTTTATGTACGATACGAACCCAGTAGACGCACTGTTTTCATCTACAACCAACAGAAATGTTCTCCATACTTGGCTTCTTAGACCTTCCCGTTTCTTCAGTGTGTAAATATTGGTTTTAATCTTACGTTTCACTGCACTGGCTTCCTCGACTTGCATGATTATATATAGAGAGAGAGACACCACAAATGAGAAGCCCGTACTGGCTGCAGTCTCACACGGATAATGACACGAGTAATGTGTTTGAAATTACGTGCTATGTATTCGGTCGCGGCGTCTATGCTCAGTCCCGAGAACTAGTGCGGGCAGCCTATCCAGTTAGGGTGTACTCGCCCCACCTCGTATTCAGTGCTCGCTTACCCGGCCATGCAGGACTCTATTGCGGACCACTGCGTCTGCGGCGGGAACAGAGCCTCTCCGTCGTTTCTAGGTCCCCGGTTAACATACAGTACAGTAAAATACAAAGCTTCCAGTACGTTCCATTTCCGTAAATATGAGTCTTGACGTTGTTCAAATAAACTGGAAAATAAGAACTGCGACTGTATTTGCTTGCACTAGACTAGAACTGACAAGCCACATCGCCCTTGCATTGCAAGATATGTGCAGGGCCACTTTTTTCCTGATTATAAAGGAACCCATAAAAAGGAGGAATCTATTTGTCACCGCCACTTTGACCCTAAAACAGAAAATATCTCCACCACCTCACGCTTTAGCCCCGAAGTACGTCTATCCCAACAGTTCTACCTAAACTACGAAAGGATGTAAGGAATGGAGGGAGAGGGTAAGAAATGCATGTACAAGAGATTTTTTTTCCTCGGACCCGTGGAATGCAGTCCATGAAAGCCACCCATAGCCATTGAGAAACCCTTGCACGTTTTCTATAAATAAAGCGGAATACCGCTGGGGACAGAAGTATAAAAACAATCAGCAATAGTTCATCAAATCAGTTGCTCATTGCAGGGACATTCCAACTGCATGGAAGGCCGTATAAAGCACTCCAAAGTAAATTTGAATAGTATTGTCTGTATTTCGGATTACAGACAGTGGCGCAATGTCGTTCGTTCGTATAAATTTAAAAAATCGAGAATACTCTTCTCGCCAGTGGCAAAGAAATGTAGAATTGCGAAACCGCGGTACCAATTCACGGGGTGATTCTTCATGTGCGGGTAGTACACAGTCTGGGAACAACGTCGTTCGCGTTGTTATTCGCTCAGCGCTAGCACGTGTGAGGAACGCCAGAATTCGCTGGGCCAAACGCCAGACATCTGCTGCCGGGGCATAAACGAAGCGATGATCGGCCGTGTCCGGCACCCCACGCGTGACGCATAACGGGAGTTAGCGAGGTGAACTTGGTGTAGACAAGAACGATTCACTTACTTCCAGTTGGCGGTGATATACCACACGGAGCGTGCAACACTGTCAAGAAAAGGGACGTTCAACGCACGCCATTGCACCACCTGTAGTGCGGGTACTTCTGTCACATTGGGGCGCGGGCCAGTTGCACCTCGGTGTAGACGGGGTTCATCGACAACAAGCGCTCAGGACGCAAAGAGGCAAAATGGTAACTATGGTCTAGAAAAAAATAGTCCAATATGATTCGAAGGTCACTTCAAAAGAAATGCACACTATTGTTTTAAAAATAAAATTTCATTCTGCATGTGTGAAAGTTTTACAGTGTGTAGATACACCTTTCCCGCTTGTTTTCAAACTTACTTAAATCTGTTCCCGTGATTGGCGCCGTCACAGCGTGCCTTCAAGATGGCTGCTACACTTGACGTTCGTCAAAAGCAACGTGCTGTCTTAGAATTCCTGTGCTATGAAAACGAGGCAGTGGGAAACATTCATAAGAGATTGATGAAAGGTGTACGGAGATGCTGCTGTCTATTGCAGTACAGTTAGTCGGTGGGCAAGCAGGTTACATGATGAAAACGGGCACGGCAATATTGAGGATTGTCCTCACAGCGACAGGCCTTGTACTGCACACACTCCAGTCAGTGCGCAGAGAGTTAACGAATTTGTGACTGCTGACAGACGCATCACAGTGAACGAACTGTCACGCTACGTTGGGATATGGGAAGGAAGTGTTTGCAGAATACTGAAAGTGTTGGCGTTAAAAAAGGTTTGTGCCAGGTGGGTTCCCAGGATGTTGACAGTGGCCCACAAAGATACAAGAAAAACGGTATGTAGCGAACTTTTGGAACAGTACGAGAATGGTGGAGATGAATTTCTTGGAAGTATTGTGACAGGTGATGAAACATGGCTCCATCATTGTTTACCAGGAACGAAGAGGCAATCAGTGGAGTGGCATCATGCAAATTTACCCAAGAAAAAAAAAATTCAAAACCACATGTTCTGCTGGAAAAGTTATGGCTGCGGTGTTTTTCGATTCCTAAGGACTTGTTGCTTGTGCACATCATGCCAAGTGGAACTACCATAAATTCTGATGCATATGTGACGACACTGAAGGAACCTCAAGCTCGACTGAGTCGTGTTCGACCACATCAGCAAAAGCAGGATGTTCTGCTGTTGCACGAAAATACAAGGCCGCATGTCAGTCAAAAAACCATGGAAGCGATCTCAAAACTCGGATGGACAACACTGAAACACCCGCCTTACAGTCCTGACCTGGCTCCATGTGACTATCATGTCTTTGAGAAACTGAAAGACTATTTTCGTGGAACAAAGTTTGAAGATGATGACCCCCCTTGTGCACGCTGCCAAACAGTGGCTCCGACAGGTTGGTCCAGAATTTTCCGTGCGGGTTCCAAGATGGGTTAAGGCAGTTGAGAGGGATGGAAATTATGTGGAGAAATGAAAATATTGTTCGTAAAGGATGTATCTACACACTAACTTTCAAACACGTAGAATAAAAGATGGATTTAAAAGAAGTAGTGTGCATTTCTTTTGTGGAACTGCGCTGGGATGTCGAACTGTGCCACCGGGGCATATGCAACAAGCAGTAAGCTGCTAACGCGCGTTGGGCAATGCAACCACATCGTCCACTCTGAATTGACGAAAAGGGTTCGAGTTCTGTTTGGAACATGGTAAAGACCCACACCCCTCGAGCCTGGGAAGGTGGGAGGGTCATAGTGGACTATGAAGATCATCTCCTAGCTAAAAAAAGGAACACATCGGAGCTAACAAATGCAAGCCAGAGTGTGCGAGATCAGAAGAATTTGCGCCAAGTGGGGATCGGTGTTGCTATGTAGGTGTTGACGTAGAGCATACATTTCAGGAGGTCAATGGAGGAGGGGGGGGGGAGAGGGTGATGTTCAACGAGTCCAAACCAGAAACGTAGCAGCAGCTGTCTGCAGTTGAGAGCCACAGAGCGCAGCAAATCAGCCGTGAAATAGATACCCAGGCAGCTGATGGTATCGATCACACTGAGCGGATCAACGTTCCCCTCAGACTGGCCTGTACCGATATACATAGCTCGCGATTTATGTACACTGAGGAAGCTGCCCGAAGCCTCGCCGTAGGTTGCCACCCACGCAAGCGCCGCCGAGGTATCGTATGCACTTCGAAGGCAGAGGATCAAATCATTCCTACACACGGTGCAGAAAAATCAGGGTCCATCTAGCGACGTACCTGACAGCCCTTGTCTTATTCCACATAACAATGGTTCTCGGGAGGTTGTATAAGCCAACCAATATACAGCATCTGACATGTGCGCCATGCAGGATCCAACAATACCACCACTTGCAAAGTAGGTTAGAAATCAGATTAATAATGTTGCTCACGCAGCATATGTTCGCTTTATCGGGCAACAACAAAGTTATTGACTGTGGATGGTATCGTCAGAATGGCAATAATGAAGTCACTGTAAAAAAAAGTCATTAATTTTGGCACTTATCTAGAATGGATTCCCACGCAGATTTCGTCGAAGTTGTTGTGGCTCATTTCTTTGATTCTAGGGTGATTCCACTTTGACTGCTAGAAGGTCCAGATCTGTATTTTAGCAATATTTGAATACCTAACAAATGCGTTTTTCAGGAAATTCTTAATGATCAAACAATCCCACATCAGAACAATGGTATGGTAGAAATAATTTTTGACTTGGTGCTCGCGCTCCACATTTTTATTAAACTTCTTGTAAATTCACATATACTTCTTAATTGTCACATTATCAAGGAAACAGTTTTGTATCAATTTTCATATATTTAATTTCCACTTTAACCAAACACAAAACTTAACTGTTCTTCTACAAAGCGAAATAACAACTTAACTTCTGCAAAGTGAAGCAAAGACTGCTCTGTGCGCATTCGCGCCAAAACAGTTACAAGTAAGTCAAAGATTATGACAGTCTCACAGAAATGAATAGACACAAGAACCACATCACTGTAATATATCGATATATCGGAGTATCTATAAATTAATAAAACCAAAAGTGAATATTGTCACAAAAATATGTCTGTTACTTCGAAGAAAAGTAGTACGATTTTCTGGTATCGAGAACTGGGGTTGGAGTGTCGTAATGGTCACGTAAATAAAGAACCATTACAAGGAGACTATTACCACCTCAACAACCGTTTCTGGGTATCCCATATGATGGAGGACAGCCGTAAGAGCAGAATGATTGATCCACTTAAACGCCTGATGAAGTCTAAGGATGCCAAAGCCACGTGAAAATGTTGAGCTCAGGTGAGGGCAATCAGATCCCAGTAGTGACAAGAGTTTGTCGGAATGATTGTCAGCTAGTTAACGCCGTTCACTTGCTCAGAGATGAGAGAAAGACCACCCCGCTAGGGGTCATGCACTAACATGTTAACTGATTAAGCTCTTTCGTTTTTATACAGTTTCTCCATGAACATTTTACCGTTTTTAAATCATTGTTCACTTTGTTAAGCATAGTATTGTTTGGACCGATGTTATTTATGAAGCTTACGCGAAGATTTACTCTGTCTTTCTGAATACATACTTCATTCTAAAATCGTTGTCTTGGAACATAGTTTCGTAGGAATAGCTACTCTCTCCACCCCACTGTTCAAATAAGGTTTATCATTACGCATTACCACATTGTACCATATGGTATACAACAGTTGGATATTACATGGAAATTTCGTTACAAAAAAATAGAAATCTACCTTAGCCGCTACTACCTGCTTGCTGTTTGCTGTTTGCTGTTGTGCTTCCGAGAAATCTGCAACAATGTTGTCAAGTCGCGAGCTAAGTGAATATTTTGGTTAGGGCCAGATAATTGTTTTACTTTAGTTGCGTGTTTAACATAAAGACAAGTTGTATTCAGAGCAGTTACAGTTCAGTTCAATTTAGGTTCTATTCAGTCAAAGATCAGCATAAAAGTAGGCGCATAGATTTGGTAATACGTAGACTTTTTATAGAGGGTGTGGTAAATCTGGGCCAAATTTCATAGACAAACACATAGTGGAGAGCGTCACAGGGTTTTCAAATATTTGCAACGATATTGCCAATTCTCAGTTGTGCTAGAGGCAGCTGTGCAACGAAATTCTTGTCGTGCTCGTGTTATACGAGCAATCTAAGGGACGGCGCGAGAGCGTTTGGTTTTATGCAGCGTTCTCTCTTGATACTTTCTAAAATCGCGTTTCAAGCTATGTATATTTAAGGCTTCAATTAGATTTAATCTAGACTTAGCCATTTTTGACGCTTTACGCAATGGAAGTGGGCTATTAACTCCAGTGTTATATAATTTAATCGCAGCGATAGCATCTCCAGTGATATTTGTTTTCGCTCCAGCAGCGTATGGCACGTGAAGTATTAGGTACATAATTTTCCATCACGATAATAATTTTCCCAAGATTCAGGCGAATAAAAAATTTACGTAGACAGTTCGCAGCGAAAGTTTACATCAGTGGAATGAAAAGTAATTGGAAATGAGCCTTGCGTGACACATCACGGAACAGTGAGATAGCAAAAGGCAAAGGTCCCGAGTTCGAGTCTCGGTCGGGCACACAGTTTTAATCTGCCAGGAAGTTTCTACGTTTCTGGCATTTGTAGACTTAGAGAAAGCTTTTGACACTCTCTTTCAAATTCTGAAGGTGGCAGCGGGAAAATATAGGGAGCGAAAGGCTATTTACAATTTGTATAGAAACCAAATGGCAGTTATAAGAGTTGAGGGGAATAAAAGGGAAGCAGTGTTTGGGAAGGGAGTGAGACAGGGTTGTAGCCTCTCTCTCAATCTGTATATTGAGCAAACAGTGAAGGAAACAAAAGAAAAATTCGGAGTAGGTATTACAATCCATGGAGATGAAATAAAAACTTTGAGGTTAGCCAATGACATTGTAATTCTGTCAGAGACAGAGCAGTTGAATGGAATGGATAGTGTCTTGAAAGGAGGATATAAGATGAACATCAACAAAAGCAAAACGAGGATAATGGAATGTAGTCGAATCAAGTCGGGTGGTGCTGAGGGTATTAGATTAGGAAATGAGACACTTAAAGTAGTAAAGGAGTTTTGCAATTTGGGGACCAAAATAACTGATGATGGTCGAAGTAGAGAGGATATTAAATGTAGACTGGCAATGGCAAGGAAAGCGTTTCTGAAGAAGAGAAATTTGTTAACATCGAGTATAGATTTAAGTGTCAGGATGTCGTTTCTGAAACTATTTGTATGCAGTGTAGCCATGTATGGAAGTGAAACATGGACAATAAATAGTTTAGACATGAAGAGAACAGAAGCTTTCGAAACGTGATGCTACAGAAGAATGCTGAAGATTAGATGGGTAGATCACATAACTAATGAGGAGGTATTGAATAGAATTGGAGAGAATAGGACCTTGTGGCACAACTTGACTAGAAGAAGGGATCGGTTGGTAGGACATGTTCTGAGGCATCAAGGGATCACCAATCTAGTATTGTAGGGCAGCGTTGAGGGTAAAAATGGTAAAGGGAGACCAAGAGATGAATACACCAAGCAGATTCAGAAGTATGTAGGTTGCATTAGGTACTCAGAGATGAAGAATCCTGAACAGGATAAAGTAGCATGGAGCGCTGCATCAAACCAGTGTCAGGACTGAAGACCACAACAACCACAACATACACTATTGGCCAGTGAAACAGCTACACCACGAAGATGACATGCTACGGACGCGAAATTTCACCGACAGGAAGAAAGTGCTGTGATATGCGAATGATTAGCTTTTCAGAGCATTCACACAAGGTTGGCGCCGGTGGCGACACCTACAACGTGCTGAAATGAGGGAAGTTTCCAACCGATTTCTCATACACAAACAACAGTTGGCCGGCGTTGCTTGGTGAATTGTTGTTGTGATGCCTCGTGTAAGGAGGAGAAATGCGTACCATCACGTTTCCGACTTTCATAAAGGTCGGATTGCAGCCTATCGCGATTGCGGTTTATCGTATCGCGAGATTGCTGCTCGCGTTAGTCGAGATCCAATGACTGTTAGCAGAATGTGGAATCAGTGGGTTCAGAAGGGTATTACGGAACGCCGTGCTGGACCCCAACGGCCTCGTATCACTAGCAGTCGAGATGACAGGCATCTTATCTGCATGGCTGTAACGGATCGTGCAGCCACGTCTCGATCACTGAGTCAACAGATGGGGACGTTTACAAGACAGCAACCATCTGCACGAACAGTTCGACGACGTTTGCAGCATCATGGAATATCAGCTCGGAGACCATGGCTGCGGTTACCCTTGACGCTGCATCGCAGACATTAACGCCTGCGATGGTGTACTGAACGACGAACCTGGGTGCACGAATGGCAAAACGTCATTTTTTTCTGATGAATCCAGGTGCTGTTTACAGCATCGTGATGGTCGCATCCGTGTTTGGCGACATCGCGGTGAACGAACATTGTTAACGTGTATTCGTCATGGCCATATTGGCGTATCACCCGGCTTGATGGTATGGGGTGCCATTGGTTAAGTGTCACGGTCACCTCTTATTCGCATTGACGGCACTTTGAACAGTGGAAGTTACATTTCATATGTGTTACGACCCGTGGCTCTACCCTTCATTCGATCCCTGCGAAACCCTACATTTCAGCAGGATAATGCACGACGTCATGTTGCAGGTCCTGTACGGCGTTTCTAGATACAGAAAATGTTCGACTGCTGCCCAGGCAGATCTCTCACCGAATGAAAACGTATGGTCAATATTGGCCGAGTAACTGGCTCGTCACAATACGCCAGTCACTACTCTTAATGAACTGTGGTTTTGTGTTGAAGCTGCATGGGCAGCTGTATCTGTACACGCCATCCAAGCTCTGTTTGACTCAATGCTCAGACGTATCAAGGCCGTTATTACGGTCAGAGGTGGTTGTTCTGGGTACTGCTTTCTCAGGATCTATGCACCCAAACTGCGTGAAAAGTTGATCATATGTCACTTCTAGTATAATATATTTGTCCAATGAAAACCAGTTTATCATCTGCATTTCTTCTTGGTGTAGTAATTTTAATAGCCGGTAATTTACTTCAACGCGAATTTATCTGTTGTCACGTTGTTAAATCAACAGAAATTGTTGCAGAGTTCTACCTGCGCTACTGACCTCCCGTTGTCGTTTCCTATAGGGCATTTCCTATTGCCCTGCAAACGATACGCTGAGGTAAATGTGCATATTCTGCGTGGAGAAACATCCAACATTCCATTCCATTCATGTGTAACAATAACAAATTGGAAACCCTTTGCGAGTGTACGAATAACGATAATAGCAGTAACAATAACAAACTAATAATGAATCATCTTTACTTGCGTTACGAAAGACGGTTCACGATTAAAAATAAAAATCGACTGATAGCTCATATGAGGACAAGGGAAAAGTTTTCTTAGCATTTTGTTACACAATTCCGTTCTTGCTATTTGCAAATAAATAAAAAAATAATAGTATAGATCTGTAGTCCAACGAGATCTGAGCCAGCAACTATCCTTGCCATAGATTATGAGAAGAGGAATGCACCATGGAGCAAACATGACACTGCTTCATTTAGCTCTCTGCCATTGCTCTGGTGGTAGTTAATGCAGACAGTTCACAACATGAAATACAAAACTAGTTGAAATTTAAGCGAGGAAATACCTTCCTATGATCGAAAAATTAAATTTACTGTCTCGATCTCATATAAACCTGATGACTGCTCAGATTACTTCAAGAATGTGAAAAGAGAATATTACGAGAATTTAATGGGATCACTCAACTCCGATACCGAAATTGACCATTTTCTCCAGAAATGTCCTCTTTCTTGCTTTCTTGAATCTTATTTTTATTCTTAAAGTAGCATACTTCTTCTCTGCACATAAAGCGGTCTTCTTTCTTCTTAGGCTTCTTGGATTTTCTTGTTAAATGTCCATGTGCAGCACCATTGGTGAAGATAACATCCTCTCTGTTATTGTGAACATGAACATGAAATGCGAGACTCTGTTGTTGGTTATCACCTTTCAGTCGTTCCTCTTCTCTTATGAGCCTCGCCATTAAATTCTCCATAATCTTCACACCACTATGTGTTGAATCCCATGCTAGATAGAAATGTTTCTATTGAAGTGGAAAAATAGACAGTATCTTGGTTATGAGCATATTGTTTGACATATTTTCTGACTGGAGACAATCCACTTCAAATGCTATGCTGTTATATTGATAGCCATGAATCTAGTTTTATCGTATTTGAAATTATGAAATTCTTGAAGGAACTTCTGAAATCTTTGAGAGGCGTGTCTGTTGTATATTGCTTTAAGTTTATCGTACAAAGCCTTGGAAGTTTCACAATACAACACATGTTGCTTTATCTTTTTTTGTCAGTTGTCATTACATAGAGTTTCGTCTTGCAATTCCGTTGCTAGCATTTCTTTTTTCCTTCTCTGTCGCATTTTTCAAGTGTTTCCGTACTATCCACAATATGATAGAATTCTGATGGTTCAAAATGGTTCAAATGGCTCGGAGCACTATGGGACTCAACTGCTGTGGTCATCAGTCCCCTAGAACTTAAAACTATTTAAACCTAACTAACCTAAGGACATCACACACATCCATGCCCGAGGCAGGATTCGAACCTGCGACCGTAGCAGTCCCGCGGTTCCGGACTGCGCGCCTAGAACCGCTAGACCACCGCGGCGGGCATAGAATTCTGATTTCGACGTCTCGCGCGGTGAAAGTATTACTGTGCTCGAGTAGTTGTATATCACGAAATTCTTCGTTCTCTTGATATATTTTGTGTATTTTTTTGTTTTCAACATACCCCTATTGTTCTTATGTTTCTTTGTAGTTCGAGATCTTTTTACGCTGGTAACAAAATGTGTGCGTGAAATGTTATGGGACTTAACTGCTATGGTTATCAGTCCCTAAGCTTACGCACTATTTAACCTAAATTATCCTAAGGACAAACACACACACCCAAGCCCGAGGGAGGACTCGAACCTCCGCCGGGACCAGCCGCACAGTCCATGACTCCAGCGCTCCCGACCGCTCGGCTAATCCCGCACGGCTTACGCTGGTAACATCACTGTCACCTTTTCTTATTTATGGTACTGTTCTGTGTTTATTTTTTTGTGTTCACATTACTTCGAATATTATAAGATACACACTGATTAAACATCTTAATTTATTTTACAGAGGTCTTCATACAACAAGATCACAGACACGGACAGCATATACTCTCTCAGATAACTCACATTGTGTTTTACCAACTCATGAACAAAAGTTTTCCTCTAGTGGGCCTGCAGCTCATACTAGGTCTAATAACGACATATTATATAAATGATATTCTTCCAAGTTTTTTCTGCAATTGAAACTTTATTAGCTCGTTATATATACTACGTTGCAGAACACACAACTTCTAACACAGACGCAAGAAATTTATTTTTATCGTATACTATTATAGAAAATTGTAGCCTCATTACAGGATCACTTGAAAATGTCAAAACCACCAAAACGAGCTCGTCGTGATGTAGACATAACGAACTAATGCAATGTGAATTACAGCAAAAAACTTAGAATAATATATAACAAATATAACTCTTTAACACTTTGAACAAGACACAGCCTATAGCTACGCTCCGTTTGAGTTATTACTAATGGGCGCTTTACTCAGTGGAGCGTACAGACATGTGGCGTGTGGCAATGCTCCACTGTTGAGAGCACTGGAGTGTCCGCTGTCACTGCCTCCCCTCCCTCTTTCTCGGTCGTAGACCTGTCTCTGCTGCCACAGGAATTACCTTGTAAAATTGAAGTTTTTTGACCCCTCTGTTGTTCCCAAAACTAAAATGTTTGAAGTTTTTTACTCATTTCTTCACTAAAAGTGCAGGGAACGTTACAATCCAGGTACAAGTTTTGCTGATCTGTTCTAACGTCTGATTCTTAATTGCTCCTTAGTCTGTCTGGTTGTGCCGGCCGAAGTGGCCGTGCGGTTCTAATAGTTCAAATGGCTCTGAGCACTATGCGACTTAACTTCTGAGGTCGTCAGTCGCCTAGAACTTAGAACTGATTAAACCTAACTAACCTAAGGACATCACACACATCCATGCCCGAGGCAGGATTCGAACCTGCGACCGTAGTGGTCGCTCGGCTCCAGACTGTAGCGCCCAGAAGCGCACGGCCACTCCGCGCGGCGTGTGGTTCTAGGCGCTGCAGTCTGGAACCGCACAGACCGCTACTGTCGCAGGTTGAATCAATGCTCAGGCGTATCAAGGCCGTTATTACGGCCAGAGGTGGTTGTTCTGGGTACTGACTTCTCAGGATCTACGCACCCAAATTGCGTGAAAATGTAATCACATGTCAGTTCTAGTATAATATATTTGTCCAATGAATACCCGTTTATCATCTGCATTTCTTCTTGGTGTAGCAATTTTAGTGACCAGTAGTGTACATATTTTGAATGGAATCGAATACTTTTTTATAACTGTTTACTTTAGCTCTGGAGAAGACAGTGATATAGCGTTTATTAATGTTCATGTTGAAATCTGTCGTAAAACAATGTCGTGAAGTCTCCTAGCAGCTGAGAGCACGGTGGCCGGAAACGGCCTTAGCGGTGCAAACACCACCAAGCAGAGTTCATCTGCTGCGCTGTGTCTGGATAACAACACAGTTGCCTGGCTACTGGACTCCATTGCTGGTCGCTCATTTCTGCTTCATTATTCGTAGCGTACAGACGTGTACACCAATGAGAAGTTGTAGGTACCTAGTACTTTTATATTGTGAATGTAAAGGAATGCCGTAAAAACAGTAGAACGGTATAGG
Organism: Schistocerca gregaria; assembly: GCF_023897955.1. Lineage (NCBI taxonomy): Eukaryota > Metazoa > Arthropoda > Insecta > Orthoptera > Acrididae > Schistocerca > Schistocerca gregaria. The sequence goes on along the minus strand of NC_064921.1, from coordinate 104,239,420 downwards.
GCTGTCTATCCGGATCGCCAATGTCCGGTGCTCCAGGCAATTGCACGAATTATTAAGATGCTAACGCGCACAGGTTCCTTGAACATCAAGAAGAGGACAAGGAAGAAAACTCTAACTGACAAAGAACACGAAGAAGCTGTAGAGGCTGTTACCTTCCCTTTACTAATCGGCTTACTGAATTGTGATATAACTGACCGTGATCGCATATGCCCCATGAAATTTTACAGTGAGTAAGGCTATTGTCACCGAAGGTATATAACTCCGGTTAGTTGGAGGAAATTGTACAATAGACTCTTCTGAGGGAAGAATCTATTCTAAACTTAAGCTAAATAATGATAATAATTTTGAAATTTAACTGTCTGCTCAAGAGCTATGGAATGCAGTTATGAACAGTATACGGCTCCATTTCAAAGAAAACCACTTACTTCAGTATCCCAGCTGATATCAGCGCTAAAAAAATTAACCAAACGCTGTCTCTCACGAACCACACAGGGAGGAAAATAGTATGTTAAAAAAATACCGATAAGACAAAAAATACTGATTAGCTAGAAAGGGGAAAATTAAACGGTCGCCAGCCCACTAGGGCAATGAGTCTCCATAATTTTAAGAAAGGTAATGGCAGCGAAATTTAAGCAAATAACCACTGGCGTGGCAACAGAAAGTTGTCATCCTTTTCCACAGCACAACAATTCACGACAAAATAGATCAATCAGAAAGCACTGAGTTTACAGTTACTTATTCTGAAATACTAAATTTAGAAAGTAAAGTTACCTGGAGTTAGTATTTAAACAAATGTAACTACTTTACTTTCCAGTAACCTCAGGGTAACGCAATTCAAAATTTTTGAAAATGGCAAGCAATTTAATTTTGATTATTGAAAGACTGAATTGAAATTTCTCTAAGCAAATGAGCAACTGGTTTTACTTTGAATATAACAACGATAAAATACATAACACGCCAGCAGAAGTCACTCTTTAGCCTAATACTGAATAAATAAAATTGTGCACTCTTAAATTGTGTTCTATCTTTAGTTATTAGTTTTTCCAGTGAAATTTAGTTATGCCAGTGAAATTTTACGTTACTTTCAGTGAGTGAAGTTAATATTCGGAACTGTAATTTAGCTAAGCCTCTGTTATAAAACACAAGAATGAACAGTTACTGAGGCAGAAAATTTAGACTGACTCTGGTCATAGCAAAGATGCAAAACTGGCAATAAATAGTTAATCAATTTTCATGTTCTTACGACACTTGCTGATTGCATGGAAAAGAAGGGGGCCCTTCTTGGTAATAGTTTTTGTGGACAATGACAACACAGAAGCCCTACAAGTCTTAACTATTGCAGGTTATTATTAAAGTTAGTCATACTTCGTGAAAGAAATGTTACTGGGTAATGCCTACGTAAGTTTATGTTTTTTACCTTAACAGTCTACCCCGGTGCGATCATAGCTACACCCCGTGTCTGCGGGAGTGCCCAACGAACAGTTCCGTATTCTTTCATGACTCAGGCTGCTATGCTTTCTCTTTGCTCGCAACGCGACACAGACTTAACATATGCAAAGATAAACAAAGGCACAGCTACAGCCAAGAAATAAATACACTATTACATCGATTAGGTATTAAATATAGTTTCTGTAATAAAGCTTACAGATTCAGAATCATAAGTACAGTAAAAGTTATCAGCGGATGTTAAACGGCTAATAATTTTGAATGGTGCAGAATGATTTAATTTGCTTTTTCGGTGTTACAAGTGGATCACAGCAGACACCGTAATCTGAAGCATTGAGCGGTGCTGTAAAGAAACGAAACAGCATTTTCCTAAGCACTCAGAATCCGTCTTAGCGCTTCCGTGATCACAGATGAGCATCTACATGACTTCACCACAGATCACACTTAAGTGCCTGGCAGAGGGTTCATCGAACCACCTTCAGACTCCAGAATGAAATTTTTCACTCTACAGCGGGAAGTACGAATACTTAAATGTCCCCGTGCGAGCTCTAATTTTCTTTTTGTATTATCATGTTCATCGCTCCCTTTGTACTTTCACATTCTGAGGAGAAAGCTGGTGACTAAAAATTCGTGCGTGGAAAGCTCTCGCCGCCAAGAAAAACGCCAGTATATTAATTACTATCATTCCAACTCGCGCACCATCACGTGTTACTTTGTTGCCTATTTTGCTGTAATGAAAAACAAACTATCCTTGTTTGAACTTTTTCGATGCCCTTTGTCAATTCTGTCTGCTAAGGATCCCATACCGCACAGCGATACTCTAAGAGAGGACAGACAAGCATAGTGTACGCATTGTCTGCAGTAGATTTGTTGCATCTACCAGCTAAATGCAATCTTCGGTTCGCTTTCTCCACAATTTTTTTTAATTTGATCGTTTCAGTTTACATCGTTCGTAATTGTGCTCCCTAGGTATTTAGTTGAATTGACAGCCTTCGGATTTATACGATTTATCGACCAACCAAAAAATTTAACGTATACCGTTTACTGTTCATGTAGATGACTTCACATTTCTCGTTTCTAATTTAGAATCCATTGCCACTTTTGCAGCATATAGGTGTGTTGCCTAAATTACTCTGCCATTCGATTTCATCATCTCAGGACATTACTTAAAGGTAAACGACAACATTGTTCGCAAGCAAACAACGAGGGCTGCTCATATTATGTCCTAATAGAGTAGGAACAGTAGAGGGCCTATAATACTTTCCTTGGCCGCGACGGATATTACTTCTTTGTAATCTACATCTACATTTATACTCCGCAAGCTACCCAACGGTGTATGGCGGAGGGCACTTTATGATGCGCTCCTGACAGTTACTACAAACTGTGAATTTTCTGACAGGAAGTCACGAATCTAGTCTCACAACTGAGACCATGACCCATATAGGCAAACAGTTTGATTAGAAGCCGATTGTGCGGAATGGTGTCAAATTCCTTCTAGAAAACTAGAATCATGGAGTCAACCTCAGATACGCTATCAATAGCACTCATTACTTCGTGTGAATAAAGAGCTAGTTGTGTTTCACAAGAGTGGTGTTTTATGAACCAGTGCTGCCTAACTATCAGTAGATCGTTTTCTTCGAGGTAATTCATAACCTTCCAACGCAGTGTATGTTCTAAAATAGATGTCACTGATATGTGTCTGTAATTCAACGGATTACTCCTACTTCTTCTGTGAGTATTGTTATGGCCTGCGCAACTTTCCAGTCTTTAGGTTCGGATCTTCCGTCGAGGAAGCGGTTTGTATTTGACTAAGCATACAGCCATTATAGCAGCATACTTTGAAAGGATCCTAATTGGTATACAATCTTTAACAATACACATATTTTGGTCCCATCATATATTATCTACATATTCGACCATTTTAGTGGTCTTTACCTTTGTCACTGCAACTACCGAGATACAGAATTGAATCCGAAATAGGGCTGAGGTATCAATGAGCAAACTATCCAACCAACTACGTGAAGAGAAGCTTGGGTGGAAAGAGACCGGCGAATTAGTGCCCCATCTGCTGGAGGCCCCTGTCATGCAGGCAGCCTCGCGACACAGGCTGGCGAAACCTTTAATGAACACTTGTTGAGGAAGGCATGGGGAGGGGGGAAGGGGGGAGGAGGAGGGCAGGCAATTGCACCCAATACGTCAGCACTCGTCAGTTATCGATCCTGCCCAAATGCCGTATCGTACCGACAGCTGACAGCGTTTAGCTCTGCCCTGTTCCTCCCTGTTTATTGTCCTAAGCTACTAACGTTCTCCACATTTAGCAAAGTAAAATATTGCAACATAGTAGTGTATTTTGATTAACAATCAGCATTGGCGGCCGAAGCCTTCCTGCATAAGAAGTGGAGCGGACAGAGGTTCAGAACACTCTCTTGTCCTTGGGGTGGGAAACTGCCCCTAAAGGTGGAAGAATCAATAAAGATGCAGAAAGCAGTGGAAACCACTGCATTAAATACACGTAACGTGTATCCATAAGACATGTCGCCTGTAATTAAAGAAGTGTCACGATGATCTCTCCACTGGAAAAAGATTCCGGAATAGTCCCCCTGGAGGGGACTGCCGAGGGGGAGGTTTCCATGAGAAAAAGACTGAATAATCAACGTAAGGATGACGTTCTACGAGTCGGGGCGTGGAATGTCAGAAGCTTGAACGTGGTAGGGAAACTAGAAAATCTGAAAAGGAAATATAGATATCGTAGGGGCGAGTGAAGTGAAGTGGAAAGAAGACAAGGATTTCTGGTCGATGAGTATAGGGTAATATCAACAGCAGAGGAAAATGGTATAACAGGAATAGGATTCGTTGTGAATAAGAAGATAGGGTAGAGACTGTGTTACTATGAACAGTTCGGTGACAGGGTTATTCTTATCAGAACTGATAGCAAACCAACACTGACAACGATATCAGGTATAAAAGTGTGTCAGGTTCGAATCCTGCCTCGGGCATGGGTGTGTGTGATGTCCTTAGCTTAGTTAGGTTTGAGTAGTTCTACGTTCTAGGGGACTGATGACCTCAGATAGTGCTCCTCCCATGGTGCTCAGAACCATTTTTTTCGACACCTCTAAAAAGGGCCACCACAGAAGTCGGAAAGAAAACATAGGCGCAAAGAAGGTAACTGAGAAGAATCCATGGACAACAGAAGATATACTTCAGTTTATTGATGAAAGGAGGAAGTACAAAAATGTTCCGGAAAACTCAGGAATACAGAAATACAAGTCGCTGATAAATGAAATAAATAAGTGCAGGGAAGCTGAGACGAAATAGCTGCAGGAAAAATGTGAAGAAGTTGAAAAAGAAATGACTATCGGAAGGACAGCCTCACCATACAGGAAAGTCAAAATAGCCTTCGGTAACGTTAAAAGCAAGGGTGATAACATTAAGAGTGCAACGGGAACTGCACTGCTAAATGAAGAGGAGAGGGAAGATAGGTGGAAAGAACACACTGAAAGTCTCTATGAGGGGGAAGATTTGTTTGATGAGATAGAAGCGGAAACATGAGTCGATTTGGAAGAGATAAGCGATTCAATATTAGAATCAGAATTTAAAAGGGCTTTGGAGAACTTAAGATCATATAAGGCAGAAGGGATAGATAGCATTCCACCAGAATTTCTAAAATCATTAGTGGAAGTATCAACAAAACGACTATTCACGTTGGTGTGTAGAATGTATGACTCTGGCGACATACCATCTGACTTTCGTAAAAACATGATCCACACAATTCCAAAGACAGCAAGAGCAGACAAGTGTGACAATTATCGCACAATCAGCTTAACAGCTCATGCATCCAAGCTGCTGACGAGAATAATATACAGAAGCATGGAGAAGAAAATTGAGGATGCGCTATATGACGATCACATTGGCTTTAGGAAAGGTAAAGCCATGAGAGAGGCAATTCTGACGTTGTCGTTGATAATGGAAGCAAGACTAAAGAAAAATCAAGACATGTTCATAGGATTTGTCGACCTGGAAAATACGATCGACAGTGTAAAATGGTGCAAGATGTTCGAAATTCTGAGAAAAGTAGGGATAAGCTATAGGAAGAGATGGGTCATATACAATATGTTCAAGAGCCAAGAGGGTATAATAAGAGTGGACGACCAGGAACGAAGTGCTCATCCTAAAAGGGTGTAAGATAAGGATGTAGCCTTTCGCCTCTACTGTTCAATCTGTGCATCGAGGACGCAATGATGCAAGTAAAAGAAACGTTCACGAGTGGAATTAAAATTTAAGGTCAAAGGATATCAATGAGTCGATTCGCTGATGTCATTGCTATCCTGAGCGAAAGTGAAAAAGAATCAGATGATCTGCTGAACGCAATGAACAGTCTAATGAGTGCAGAGTATGGACTGAAAGTAAATCGAAGAAAGACGAAGGTAATGAGAAGTAGTGGAAATCACAAATAACCGCAACTTCAAATAGGTTATTTTATTAATTTATATAAGCACAGAAAGTATAGGCGTAGGATGAAATGCGGGACTACAAACATTTGAAAAGGTATTGTAGTTAACGCTTACACGGGAATGTCGTGCATGTTAATTGTGATGTCAGTAGTGTACGAATTGCCAAGGAACACAAAAATATTTGCCTCCTGGCGACGTCGAACCTGCGACCTTTTTAAAGAAAATTCTACCTCTTAGACGCATCCAAACACCACTTTCTAAATACCCACTCACAGGGACAATTGGTACGGTACACACGTTGATAGATCCGTATCGAAATTCCTTTTGTCTCCTAAACACTTGGCCATCTGGTGTTTCCACTTGGGGCACTTTCTTGTCTCACCACGCCCTACATGTACCATGAATTTGGAAGAATTCGGCGATGACGAGTAGGCGACCTCTGCTGGACCGTTGCAGTCGGGCGGATCGCGTCATGTTAGGCTAATGCCACACTAGGCGATTTTCTTTCCTAAACCACAATCGCGGCTGAAATAATCGCCTAGGTGCCACGCTTCGAACAATTATAATTGCGGCGGATGAATGAGCGCGGCCAAAAGTGGCTGTCGCACTAGCGACAAATATCGGTGGCTGCTTCAGTTGTGTTGCAACAACCCAGGAGGAGACACAGTGCATGATGACCTGTCATTCAGAACTGAAATATTTAGCTGCAGTAGCATTATGTGTAGTTCAACGTCACAGAAGGCGTAACCGCCAACAAAATGGTGGATTCATCCAATTATTATGAATCGTCCAAATGAAGGAAAGTTTGTATTGTTACCAGAAGTTAGGAGTTATCCGGAGAAATTCTTTGGTTATTACGGCATGTCCGTATCATCTTTCGGTTTACTGCCCTCGAATATAGAAACTGACTAGCATTAAGCTATACGTTTCACAAATCACTTACCTCACAAAAATCTTCGTTACTCAAGCTACTGCAATACAGCGAGCGCCACTACTGCCAGCTAAATAAAAGATTCAAACTACTGAAGGCACTAACTACTGATAGGCATAGTTAGCAAATGAAAGATTTTAATAGAGAACAAACAATGTATTTACCTCACTAGTCATAATATATATAGCAGTTCATGACACCAATTCTTACAAATTTCAAAACTCCGCCATCTCTCTCCCCACGTCCACCACTGCTGGCGGCTCACCTCCAACTGCGCAACGCTACGCGCTGTTAGCATCCAGCTGCCGCTGCCCAACACTACAATGGCAGACAACAATGCAGACTAAACACAGACTGCACACGGCACAGCCAGTGATTTTTTCATACCGAGCGCTAGCAATAAGAAAACCTAAACAGCCTACTTACAAAACTAACTTACAAAAGAAAGGTACCAAGTTACGTGACTGTGTTGGTGAGGAAGAAAAACTTGCAGTAACATTGAGGTACGTTTTTTAATTAAATACAGTAAGTAGTTTATGAACATGAACACACACTAAAGTTAACGTTAACATAAACTGGGTTACATCGAAAGAGTTTATATTACAAGTTCATGTCAGCTGCTTCATCAGTTGTAATATTCGTCTACTGACAAGATCGAGAATTATTCTGGCAGTCCAGTAACCGTTGAAAAACATGTGATTGAACTCCCAGGTGTGGGGCTTTGTGTGCTTGTCGATGTCGACGTAAATGGTTCAAATGGCTCTGAGCACCACGGGACTTAACATCTGAGGTCATCACTCCCCAAGAACTTAGAACTACTTAAACCTAACTAACCTAAGGACATGACACACATCCATGCCCGAGGCAGGATTCGAACCGCGGTTGCGCGGATGTCGACGTTCCTGACGGTGCAGTATTTATGAGGGATTGAGTAGTAGTGCTGCTCTCTACAGTCTTTCGGCTGTAAGCTTTTATTAATTGTAATGTTTTTATTTCAATTTCTAGTTTATCGTCGGTACTCATTTATTTTCAGTAAGGCAAAAGTGATATCAAAAACAACTCATGAGGTTCCTTTTGTGGTGCAAGTTGAACTATTTGTCAAAACGCTCATCAACTCTCTTTCAGGTGGGTCCTGAAGTTTCCTTTTATTGTTTGCTTTAGCAGTGGAAGGCTTAGCAGCAGTGTTAGGTGACGGTGCACTGTCTTCATTGTGCTTTTCCGCTTCATCATCCTCAAGAAAAGAGGCATCACTAATTTCTCCTGAGGTCCTGAAATAAAAAGAAACGTTTCTGGAAAAACCCACATGCCACTTAGTACTGTGCAAATTAAGTATATAGTAAGTCGGTACTGAGTAGGTGATTAACTACCATATCCATTGGAAATACATTTAAATATTTCAAACTTGCACAAGAAGGTTTTTACTTAATGCCTCAATTCCAAGACTTCTTGCAGGGAAGAAATCTGTCTATAGTACACAAACGGTTTTTCGTAATCGTTGCGCTGCCACTTTTTTTGTATTTAACTCTTTCAGGCTGCGACCGTATGTATCACTCATATTTTCCCACCGTTTTTGTACTTCTTTTGCTGTAGGAGCGTTAAAAATAATTATTCTTACACCTGCTAACTGAAATTAATTAATTTCCATCAACCTGGTATTGTGTTTTACGCTCTACTTATTTATAACAGGTGTGTTGGAACGGGATGCTCCATGAAGTTTCTGCACTGTGAGTTTTTCCTAGGACGCTCAATTATTGCATCTGTAATCAAAGATACTAGCAGAGCAGCTTGGAGCTGCTTACAAGCAAAGTACATGCCAATGCCAACGAAAGAGGACTTACAAGAAATAGCTCTGAATTTTGAGAAAACTACAAATTTTCATTTCTGCATAGGTGCCATTGACGGTAAGCATGTGCGGTTGGTGAAGCCCTGTAATAGTGAAACTGATTTTTTTTGTCATAAACAGCTTCATTCCGTAGTACTTATGGCAGTTGCGGATAGTGACTATTGCTTCCGATACAATGATAAGGAGGATGTAGACACGATGGAGGTTCAAATATTTTAAAAGGAACTAACTTCAGAAGAGCACTTTATAATGGAAGGTTACCTTTTCCAGACGCCAAATCTTTGACTAATGAATCAAACAATGAAAATGTGCCTTTCGTATTTATAGGTGACGAAGGTTTTGCTCTTGATAAACACTATGCAAGAAAATCACTCACTTTCTCGAGTAGAGTGTTTACTTGTATGCTGAATAAAGCAAGGCGTGTAGTAGAATGTTCGTTTGGCATCCTTGCTAACAAGTGGCGAATTTTCCACTGGGCCATAGATGTTATTATTAACTTGACTGAAAGTATTATAAAAACTTGCTGCGTGCTGTATAGCTTTGTGCGGAAACAGGAGGCTATCGGTCTGAAGATACTTTAACCTGTTCTCTGAAATCTATGAAAAACGTGGGACTAAGAGGTAGCAACCGTGATTGTGACATTAGAGATATGTTTTTCAACTACTTGTGCTCTGTGGAAGGATCAGTTCCATGGTAAAATGCATACATTGTCGGCAGAGGTAACTAGAAACTGCAGATGAGGATGTCAATGTTGTCATAAGCTGTACTTAGCTGCATTGATAGTTCATGTTCACATTCTCGTATTACACTATTTGGTGTATGACTGAAATACATTATGCTACGAATACGTTCACAAGAATACGTTCTTTCATACAAACCTCTGCAGTTTCCCTTTTAACTTTAGGAAAAGCTTATTCCACAAAACCTTAAGTTGTCAATTTTTTTCAACTTTATCCTCTTAACTGTTATTTTTATCTTAGATAACATTGGATGAAGATATTACTAAGAAAAATTTGTTCAAATTCAGAGTATTTATTTTTCTGACTTTTTGGAAGTATTGAAAGTAGTCTGAAAATACCTCTAAAAACATTATATTAAAACATGCAAAGTCTCAATATAATCAATGGAATTGTTTTGGCCAACAGGTTTGTATGCATGTCAAACTATTAGAGGAAGAAGGAAAAATAAAAACTAAATTACTTTTTTGGTAGTTGTCTAGGTGAAAGTTACGCCAATTGTCATGAAACTTTGCATGCACCTATTTACAAGTATGTATGTATAATATCTTACCTATTGCATTTTGTGCATCCAGTGATAACGAGTTCCACTTCTCAGCCCCAACAACATCTGTACACACCTTCCATGCTTCTGTCTCCAACAGACTATCTTTATAAACTCGCGATTTTATGTTGCAGAGACAGGGATATTTCTCCACCGCAGTTATTATCAGTTCACTGTCCAAATAATCTATTGAAACAACATTTACAGAGCTTTCGGACATTGCCACACAGGCGAAACAGAACTGAGTGCAGTATCCTTGTGGCTGCTGCGCAACTGGCGATAATAACAGTCTAGTTTGACAGGGGTATCGACGATTATTGCTGCGCCAAAAATAGGCCCGGGTCCATTCGGCAGCGAGTCCTGCGCAGAACAGAGCGTCAAATACAGCCCAGTGTGGCACCCTCCGTTTTAAACATAGAGTTCCATTTTCAGAGCGACAAAAATCGCTAACCTTAAGCGGAGAAAATCGCCTAGTGTGGCATTAGTCTAACATTCAGTGACCTAACGTTATTCTCCCACTTTTAATCATAATGGTAAGCAATTGCCAGTAAACAAAAATACCACTAGGTCAGACAAGTACAGCACCAGATATGCTACACAGTACTATTCTTATTCCTGTATACAAAAGGAAATGTCCTGACTGACTGACTCATCATCATTTGGACCAAACTGCTAAGGATATAAACTTAAAAATTTGGAGAGGGTGTTAATGTTATACCGTAGCCATCATTTAATAAGTGATTTTTCGAAACTGTGTTCCTAAGGAGATGAAAGAGAGGACGAAATGTATTTAGAAAATATGTCACTATTAAGGCAATTTTAAAGCTACAAGTACGGAAACCGATGTTTGGTTCCCCTTTCAGCATTTTTGTTTTTTAATTAATCCCTAAACAGAGTGAAATAGTGGGTGAAACGTATTTCGAACCAAATCTTTATTACAGAATTACTAGAGAATTTTTAATCGTATATCTATGAAACCTTATATTCGACTTTTCAATTGTTGTTGTTGTTGTTGTCTTCAGTCCTGAGACTGGTTTGATGCAGCTCTCCGTGCTAATCTACCCTGTGCAAGCTCCTTCATCTGCCAGTACCTACTGCAACCTACATCCTTCTGAATGTGCTTAGTGTATTCATCTCTTGGTCTCCCTCTACGATTTTTACCCTCCACACTGCCCTTCAATGCTAAATTTGCAATCCCTTGATGCCTCAGGACATGTCCTACCAACCGATTCCTTCTTCTAGTCAAGTTGTGCCACAAACTGCTCTTCTCCCCAATCCTACTCAATAAATCCTCATTAGTTACGTGATCTACCCACCTAATCTTCAACATTCTTCTGTAGCACCACTTTTTGATTAGAAATACAAAAATGCGCGAGTTTGTGTTTTACGCAATTCAATCTCCAAGGGGGTGAAATAGAATACGTAAATTTTTATGAAAATATTTGATTATGAAAGCATACTTTCTTTTTCGACAGAAGTACAATCACAAAATACCATGCTTGTAGGACCTTAATTAGGGTGCAAAGTTTAGGAACATGATGTAATTCGTGAACTAAATCAAAGAAAGCTGTTTGTCACCACGAATATCGCCTTTGTCAAAATCGCATAGAAAAAGAAAAGGATCTTTAATACATTAATTTTTTATTAAGTCTAATATATGTTTGTACAATTATTTTTCTTTGTAATTACTGCGCGAACTAATCCTTACTGATGACAAAATACACTCCTGGAAATGGAAAAAAGAACACATTGACACCGGTGTGTCAGACCCACCATACTTGCTCCGGACACTACGAGAGGGCTGTACAAGCAATGATCACACGCACGGCACAGCAGACACACCAGGAACAGCGGTGTTGGCCGTCGAATGGCGCTAGCTGAGCAGCATTTGTGCACCGTCGCCGTCAGTGTCAGTCAGTTTGCCGTGGCGTACGGAGCTCCATCGCAGTCTTTAACACTGGTAGCATGCCGCGACAGCGTGGACGTGAACCGTATGTGTAGTTGACGGACTTTGAGCGAGGGCGTATAGTGGGCATGCGGGAGGCCGGGTGGACGTACTGCCGAATTGCTCAACACGTGGGGCGTGAGGTCTCCACAGTACATCGATGTTGTCGCCAGTGGTCGGCGGAAGGTGCACGTGCCCGACGACCTGGGACCGGACCGCAGCGACGCACGGATGCACGCCAAGACCGTAGGATCCTATGCAGTGCCGTAGGGGACCGCACCGCCACTTCCCAGCAAATTAGGGACACTGTTGCTCCTGGGGTATCGGCGAGGACCATTCGCAACCGTCTCCATGAAGCTGGGCTACGGTCCCGCACACCGTTAGGCCGTCTTCCGCTCACGCCCCAACATCGTGCATCGTGCAGCCCGCCTCCAGTGGTGTCGCGACAGGCGTGAATGGAGGGACGAATGGAGACTGTCGTCTTCAGCGATGAGAGTCGCTTCTGCCTTGGTGCCAATGATGGTCGTATGCGTGTTTGGCGCCGTGCAGGTCAGCGCCACAATCAGGACTGCATACGACCGAGGCGCACAGGGCCAACACCCGGCATCATGGTGTGGGGAGCGATCACCTACACTGGCCGTACACCTCTGGTGATCGTCGAGGGGACACTGAATAGTGCACGGTACATCCAAACCGTCATCGAACCCATCGTTCTACCATTCCTAGACCGGCAAGGGAACTTTCTGTTCCAACAGGACAATGCACGTCCGCATGTATCCCGTGTCACCCAACGTGCTCTAGAAGGTGTGTCAACTACCCTGGCCAGCAAGATCTCCGGATCTGTCTCCCATTGAGCATGTTTGGGACTGGATGAAGCGTCGTCTCACGCGGTCTGCACGTCCAGCACGAACGCTGGTCCAACTGAGGCGCCAGGTGGAAATGGCATGGCAAGCCGTTCCACAGGACTACATCCAGCATCTCTACGATCGTCTCCATGGGAGAATAGCAGCCTGCATTGCTGCGAAAGGTGGATATACACTGTACTAGTGGCGACATTGTGCATGCTCTGTTGCCTGTGTCTATGTGCCTGTGGTTCTGTCAGTGTGATCATGTGATGTATCTGACCCCAGGAATGTGTCAATAAAGTTTCCCCTTCCTGGGACAATGAATTCACGGTGTTCTTATTTCAATTTCCAGGAGTGTATGTATATTGAATTTTGTGCTGTTTGCAGTTAACGACTCTTCCCGGCGATTTGTTTCGTGTTGACCACTGGAGCACAACTTATTAAACGGTGGTTACCTGTGTGAACGAGGTTTGCCTGTCATGGGCACACTTCAGATACGGGAAAGGAGTGTATATCTAAGTGCGTGTCTGTGCACTTTTAAATAATCACAGGTTTGGTTTTCTGGCTGTCTGCTGATATTTAGACAATGTGTTCGGAGGTAAACAAATAGGGGCTTAATGATGAAAAATTTATTGTGTGCTAAAGTCCTGTTGTATTGTAATTATTGAGTGTGTGTTTATGGGATATACAATGTTGTCAGAAAATGTCTGAAACGCTTTTAGGGATATTGCAGGGCAGGTTGTACTGAGATATGAATGTTACAACAACAACAAAAAATCAATACGTTGCGCCGTTTCCGAGTTATTTAGCATTGAAGTTAGCCAATCAGATCGTCGCGCGCGTAAATTCAAGTTCCAGCTAACGAGACATAGCACTCGTTGCGCAACACCGCCGCTGGCAGGCAACTTGAATGCGAGAGCGTGACGCCCCGATTGGCTCAATTCTATGCTAAATAACTCGGAAACGGAGCAACGTGTCGAATTTCTTTCTTAACATTTATGTCTCAGTACAACCGGCCCTGTAACATCTCTACAAGCATCTCACACATTTTCTGACCACCCTCTGAGCACTATGGGACTTAATTGCTGTGGCCATCAGTCCCCCAGAACTTAGAACTACTTAAACCTAACTAACCTAAGGACATCTCACACATCTGAGGTCATCAGTCCCCTAGAACTTAGCTCTACTTAAACCTAACTAACCTAAGGACATCATAGACATTCATTCCCGAGGCAGGATTCGAACCTGCGACGTAGCGGTCGCGCGGTTCTAGACTCCAGAGTCTAGAACCGTTCGGCCACTCCGGCCGGCTAATATAATTAATCTGCTCTGCGGTTATGTTATGAGTTAAATTACGATAGTAAGTAATAAGTCTGGCTGCATATATTATTAATGACAAAGTAGTGCAGATATTTAAAGTGGTTAATTCTGAATGTGAATGGCTTGTGGGCCCCTGGTGGCCGTATTCATCTTTTGAAATTTTTCTAATGTTTTAAGGTTTCTGTTACTGTGGATACTGCCCAGTTACTGTGTGGTTTGATGTTTCAGTGGTATGATCAGCGGTGCGCGTCGTACGTTGTAGCTGTTCGTCTAACTGGGAGACGCCTTGGCGGCGGCCAGTTTGAAATGTAACCGATAGCGCGGCCGCGGTGTTTATCAGTTCACTCCAGTTCTTCGGTGAATTTAAGCTGAGAATTTAATTATTTGTTCCTGGTGACACCGAGGCGTCCGTCTTTCCTTCTCCACCGTTAATTTCAGCTTTCATTCAGGCTCGATATGAGTTGTAGATTTCGCTCACCTCTGATGTGCCATTACTTGTCACTGAAAGTTTGTAATAGGCCGACCTGAAAGGTGCCTTTCGTTGTACTGGGAAAGAGAAATTGTGAGTTGTTTCTGCTGTTATATCTTAAAAGGTTTCCTGCTTCTGTGGAAGTTTTTCTCAGTAAACCATTTATTGTTTGTATGGTTCTTAAGATTTATGGAAAGAGGGTTTTAAAATCATTTATTGTTTGGGGTGGTCTTTCACGCCCGTAAGCATTTTGTCTGTTTTGTAATGTTTCAACCTCGGCAACTCCCCGTGTCGTCCGTTAACGATCACCAATGTCCTTGCACTGCGGCCCATCAGGTCGCAGTCGACTGCCTTCCAGCTCTCTGAGTTACCTCAAGTTGTCCGTCTTCACACGTCTACCCCAGCTGCGCTGACGTCGAAGCCCGTAAAGACAGTATCCCTCTCGTGTCACGCAGCACGGAAAAGTTGCCAAAACTGTATTTTAATGACGGTCAAGTGCCGAATCACAGGGCACAATCTTCCCCACTCTCCCCCCCCCCCCCCCCGTTATTCTTGCCTACCTCGCCTGCCAGCTAGCACCAGGAAGATACAGCGCATATTATAAAACAATGGAAACAGTACAAATAATTTTTGACCAGCCTTGTAAAATCATACATATTACAACAATTGTTTCTGAACACAAGCTGCGATACGATCAGCAAGGACGTATACCAAGGTATAGGACACCAACAGGCAGGTCCTAGAGGAACGGCTAGGAAACTTACCGAACATCTATTGTGACTTAGCCCTCCTTATAACGAATGTATTGAACATTAAAACCCTTCACTAACACGCTCCAAGGCCCAAGCATAAATGTCTCTTTCCTTTAGAACAATACAACCTTTTAAACAATAACACCAAAAACATGAATGTCCCTATTCTTTAGAACAATACTAACCTTAAAAAGCTCCACGCATAATTTTTATTCTTTATAACCAACGAACTTTAAGGAATACAATTTTACTCGAGCCTATCTTTAATCTTTAACCATGTTTCAAGACTTTTCTGTCACAACAAGAAATTGTATCAAACATCAATAAATTACAATTTCGCAGGCTGATTTCGGAACGTGGCGCAAGCCCGCAGGGAGCACAATAGACTAAAAGGTAGACATTAGGCATCAATCCCCAGCGCCGGCCGCGGTGGTCTAGCGGTTCTAGGCACTCAGTCCGTAACCGCGGGACTGCTATGGTCGCAGGTTCGAATCCTGCCTCGGCCATGGATGTGTGTGATGTCCTTAGGTTAGTTAGGTTTAAGTAGTTCTAAGTTCTAGGGGACTGATGACCACAGATGTTAAGTCCCATAGTGCTCAGAGCCATTTGAACCATCAGTCCTCAGCCCCAACGAGACAAGCAAACTAGTGATTTAACTATGAAGCACATAGTAAAGCTCTCCTACACAATGCTAGGGCACAACAATAAGCCTTTGGATCACCTCAAGGCAATTACAAATGCGGGTACTGCAAAAATAAAAAATTATCAAGGCATTAAAAATACAAAGTAGCCTTCAGAAAAAACCTACATAAGCCACCAAGCACCTTAACCGTCTCTATATAAACGGTTCTAGGCTAATCAGATAGTCTAGACAACTTTTAGGCACTTCAGTTATCTTTAGAAAACAGCTGCGAGAAGAATTCAACCATAAACTTAGCAGATGTTAAAAACTTAGGAGTATTAAACAGAATCTTCTACTGGCCGTTCTGCAAGGTGACCTTTCCCCTTTAAAACACAACCAGTCAACGAATACTTTAGGCAACTGGTTTTAAAAAAATTATCTCAAAGGCCCAGTGGAATCCTTACATGTTTTCTCACAGAGTTATTCACGCTGTGTCTACGTGACACAAGTCGCTTGCCTTTCAAAATCGAGGCGCTTCTGTCCAGTTAAAGCTGCTGACAGGAGACGCCCTGAGCCCTCTGGTGAAACTGCTAGCGAATTCAAGCCATTGGTTTCAGCCAGTAGTGAGCGCAGGAAACGGATCACGTGTGGACGCCGGAGCGTCCGGCGGTGGAGAACACACTTGCGTCGCTCTCTTGTAATCCAGACCTCGTGCAGGACAGACGTCTTCTTGGAAGGCAGAGCCTCTGGCTCTGCTTTCACGACCGGCCACCAACGTAAGTTAACATGAACTGCTTCCCATTCCATTCGCCATTTTATATTATATTTAATAACCCTCTTCCCCCTTCCCTGCCTTTTGTGCGTTAACGTTGGTATCAGAAGTTTCTTTCCTCATCCCCAAACCACATACTGTCTTACACAGATTATGCTGCTAAGTACCAATAGGATGGGTGCCACAAGGCAGAGCAGACCTTTCTTCTTAACCCAATACAGTTGTAACATAGTATCCTACTTACAACAGAGCCGAGCCCAGCCCAGTAAGTCTTCAAACCAAAACATAAGTCACAGTCATTAGATCTTATTTTAAAGAAGGCGACCACAGTTTTTTTAAGACGAAAAAACTCTGATAGGCACACCAAATGCTCTACTGGAGAGAATCGAACACGTGTTGGCGGTTTCCTTAGCAAAGAACCAATCAATCACCATGCTGTCGTACGACTACTGACTTCAAACCATCCAGGGAGGCAGGCACCAGGTCGCTCCAACACAACAAGTATCCCACGACAGAAGCGAGTTTTTCGAGAATTCTCACAAATGATGCTCACAGTAGATTAAGTGGCGGCAGTCTCGAGGCTCTGTTCCCGAGCAAGGATCCCAATGGAGGCGCAGGTCTGGCGCTGCCCGGGACAGCACCAGCACCAGTCAGTATTCCATTAGAAAAATGCCTGCCGAAGAAACAACTACGTTGGCGACTTGCACGTCTGCTCACAGCGACCACTCGTCTTCTACTTCCCGTCGAACTTGTCACCCCTGCTCAACCCTCCAACCAAGGAGCCTCTCATGACCAGCCGGCCCCCGTGGCCGAGCGGTTCTTGGCACTTAAGTCTGGAACCGCGCGGCCGCTACGGTCGCAGGTTCTAATCCTGCCTCGGCCATGGATGTGTGAAATGTCCTTAGGTTAGTCAGGTTTAAGTAGTTCTAAGTTCTAGGGGACTGATGACCTCAACTGTTAAGTCCCATAGTCCTCAGAGCTCTTTTTGAAACTCTAATGGGCAAAGACAGCGTACTTCGTAATGGATGTGAGGTATGGACCACACCACACCGCACTGCTCAGGCTGGTTAAAGTTGCGTGATATGTGATATGTGCCATGCTTTCCCTTGCCGTTTGCCACATCCTTCTGAAATTATTCCGTTTGCTAGCCATGTCAGGGTGTTGCTGACATGGGTCGCAAACTGAATTAATTTCAGAAGGCCACTCAAAGTATGGCAACACATTTCCCATCAGCTTAGCCTCCGCTCTATTCGTCTTACCGAAACAGCCGTGCCGATGTAGACTCTAAATCAGGGGCATCCAACCTTTAACCTTACCTTGGCCGCATTGCAATAAAACCGTTGTGTGACAGATGCTCACATCTAGGACAGCATTGACACCTGCATTGGTCACCTGCAGCCCATGGGACGCAGGTTCACACTCCTTTTCTACCTGTTCTATATTTTTAAAGCAATATTTTGAGACAGTATCTTCCCCGTCCCCTTCCCTCCAACCTGGATAGAAGCACTACAAAATTTACACATTTAAATTCTGCTTTCCGAAACGTATAAACCTTAACTTGCAAGCTATTTAGCACTGCTGTGCATTTGTCTTTGTTACTACCCTTGCACCATAATCTGACATTTGGAGAGCGATGGTTGCAGGGAGCGGATAGGGTTTGCTGCGAGGGAGATGGGATGCGCGTGAAACCAACTCCGCCTCCATGTACTGCAAGTATGTAGTGCAGACAACAGCTCCTGATAATCGGCTTCCTTTCTGAACTAGACTACAAGGTAACCCTGCAATGCGCCAACAACCGCATCATAACCCATTTTCGGAAAAAGTCGCACTGAAAATAGAGCAACATAGATGACAATGCAGTTAAAAAAGGTTCATGGTATGCTGCACAGTTGGAAACGAACATCTACAAGTCACCATGGCACGAAGTTTCCCGCCTACTGGCGACTACTGTCGATCAAAACTATGGAGACCACGTGTCGAGTTATAGTTCCCACATAGTTCTGATTCTGGTCATTTGATTTATTTTACCAGAACCACGATGCTGAAATATAATAATCCTTAGTGCCGTCAGCTGTGCAGCCAGTAGATGTAATTAGGGATTATTGCGTCAGCTACTGTAGGAGTCGACACCGACACAAACGAGGAAGGATAGAAGTTGCGATGGCCAGTGGCAGGAATACAAAATGCTTGTACACAATACTTTCAAATAATTAGAACACTTGTACGTAGGCTGTTTAGGTTTTTTTATTGGTAACGCCACATAGCGCTCTGTATGAAAAATCACTGGCTGTGCTGTGTGCAGTCAGTGGCTGGTTGGCATTGTTGTAATACTCGCCATTGTAGTGTTGGGCAGCTGGATGTTAACAGCGCATAGCGTTGCGCAGTTGGAGGTGAGCCGCCAGCAGTGGTGGACGTGGGGAGAGAGATGGCAGAGTTTTGAAATTTGTAAGACTTGATGTCATGAACTGCTATATACATTTTGACTTTTGAACTCTAGTAAGGTAAATACATTGCTTATTCTCTATTAAAATAGGGATAGTTAGCAAAAGAAAGATTTTAATAGAGAACAAACAATGTATTTACCTTAATAGTCATAATATATGTAGCAGTTCATGACATCAAGTCTTAACAAATTGCAAAACTCTGCCATCTCTCTCCCCACATCCACTGCTGGCGGCTCACCTCCAACTGCGCAGCGCTACGCGCCGCTAACATCCAGCTGCCCAACACTACAATGGCGAGTATTACAACAATGCCAACCAGCCACTGACTGCACACAGCACAGCCAGTGATTTTTCATACAGAGCGCTATGTGGCGTTACCAATAAAAAATCCTAAACAGCCTACTTACACACTTTATTTCTAAAAAGGAAAGAAACATAACTTAACTTCTTGCTATGAGGTCGCTTGATGTTCTTCTTGCGCCTTTTTCGTGCAAGTATTTTTATACACTATTCCTACACGTGGAGCGCATGACAAGTACCGCCTTCCTATTACTCAATACCGATGCTCTCAGAGTCTGCGACCGACCTGGGCCCGACCAGTGACGTGCGGCTGAGGGAGAGGGGGGGGGGGGGGGGGGCGGGCTTGACTGTCTTCTTGGAGGTGTGACATTGCCCACTCTTTCCAGTGGCACACGAGTCAATGGTTCCTGATGCCATTTCGTAGCGGTGCGCTGGTCCCGTAGTATTAGTACTGTAGCATGAGGGGTCAGGCTGATGTGGCATTCCCAGCCACGCTGAGAACAACTTTCCAAGGATTCCCGTTTCGCAAGAAACACTTAAGTTAAAGTCGGCAATAATCGTGCCGAATTACTTAGAAAAAACTTGGCCTTCCCTACAGCCTTTCATTCTTTCGCATCATTCCTTAAGAAGATTTTGCGGAATATTAAATATCAGGTTTTTCTGTCTTGTTGATGAATCTTTGCTCTCCCTTCTCTTTCTCTCCATAAATATAATCTTATAACAAAATTTCTATCGCATTATCCTCTACGAATTTCACTGTAATTACGCTATTATCGTGAAATAATAAAAATTTAGCTTTCAAGTGACCTTATATCTTTAATTGACAGTGATAATATCGTTATTTTCTTAACCAGAAACATATGATTCGTAAAAATAGAGTAAAATCGCTTCAGTTGTAAGGCATTTGGATTTTACGGGCCTTACATGAGCTTGATCCATGACGACAGTACGATACAGTATGAGATCCTCAGAAAATAATATCTACACTCCTGGAAGTTCACCGTGAATTCATTGTCCCAGGAAGGGGAAACTTTATTGACACATTCCTGGGGTCAGATACATCACATGATCACACTGACAGAACCACAGGCACATAGACACAGGCAACAGAGCATGCACAATGTCGGCACTAGTACAGTGTATATCCACCTTTCGCAGTAATGCAGGCTGCTATTCTCCCATGGAGACGATCGTAGAGATGCTGGATGTAGTCCTGTAGAACGGCTTGCCATGCCATTTCCACCTGGCGCCTCAGTTGGACCAGCGTTCGTGCTGGACGTGCAGACCGCGTGAGACGACGCTTCATCCAGTCCCAAACATGCTCAATGGGGGACAGATCCGGAGATCTTGCTGGCCAGGTTAGTTGACTTACACCTTCTAGAGCACATTGGGTGGCACGGGATACATGCGGACGTGCATTGTCCTGTTGGAACAGCAAGTTCCCTTGCCGATCTAGGAATGGTAGAACGATGGGTTCGATGACGGTTTGGATGTACCGTGCACTATTCAGTGTCCCCTCGACGATCACCAGAGGTGTACGGCCAGTGTAGGAGATCGCTCCCCACACCATGATGCCGGGTGTTGGCCCTGTGTGTCTCGGTCGTATGCAGTCCTGATTGTGGCGCTCACCTGCACGGCGCCAAACATGCATACGACCATCATTGGCACCAAGGCAGAAGCGACTCTCATCGCTGAAGACGACACGTCTCCATTCGTCCCTCCATTCACGCCTGTCGCGACACCACTGGAGGCGGGCTGCACGATGTTGGGGCGTGAGCGGAAGACGGCCTAACGGTGTGCGGGACCGTAGCCCAGCTTCATGGAGACGGTTGCGAATGGTCCTCGCCGATACCCCAGGAGCAACAGTGTCCCTAATTTGCTGGGAAGTGGCGGTGCGGTCCCCTACGGCACTGCGTAGGATCCTACGGTCTTGGCGTGCATCCGTGCGTCGCTGCGGTCCGGTCCCAGGTCGACGGGCACGTGCACCTTCCGCCGACCACTGGCGACAACATCGATGTACTGTGGAGACCTCACGCCCCACGTGTTGAGCAATTCGGCGGTGCATCCACCCGGCGTCCCGCATGCCCACTATACGCCCTCGCTCAAAGTCCGTCAACTGCACATACGGTTCACGTCCACGCTGTCGCGGCATGCTACCAGTGTTAAAGACTGCGATGGAGCTCCGTATGCCACGGCAAACTGGCTGACACTGACGGCGGCGGTGCACAAATGCTGCGCAGTTAGCGCCATTCGTCGGCCAACACCGCGGTTCCTGGTGTGTCCGCTGTGCCATGCGTGTGATCATTGCTTGTAGAGCCCTCTCGCAGTGTCTGGAGCAAGTATGGTGGGTCTAACACACCGGTGTCAATGTGTTCTTTTTTCCATTTCCAGGAGTGTATATTACATCAACAAAAGGCAATTGTAGTAATCTCATGTATTGAAAACTAACAAAACAACATCTGCCAATATATGGATAGGGGCATGAATAAATAAGTTAAATAGAAACGCATTTTGGAGATGAACCAAACAAATGGTTAATGGCATCGGAAAACCCCACTTAATAAGAAAACTCCGAGCTTCAGTGCAGAAAGGGATAAGGCCAGAACAATACATTATTCCTTTTAAAGTAAATACGATACGGCCAGGACCGAGGATAAGTGGCTGAATGGCTTTAACAGGGCTGGGCTACGACCCAGCAACAAAAACAAAATTCACCTCTAACGAGATGGCGAATGGCTGAAGCCATAATGGGCGAAGCACATGCGTCACAATGGAGAGATCCTCACTATATAAAATCATTTTGAGAACTAAAATTTCTAGATATCTCTCTTGTCTCACGGAGGACCACGCAAGTGCGTGGAAAATAGTGAGGGTGTTGAGAGGTTTGCTTTCTGTGGACGATACATTTCACGTATCGTGGCGACAGATAACAGAGAGTTAGTTAATTATTCCTGTGGGAATTTTTGCGGGCAAAGAAATTGTGCACATCGCTCCAACCCTTAGCGAGTGTGCAATAGCCATTATTTAGACTAGGGAAAAATTAACGTTCTACGGAACGCACGAAAGTTGAGACTGAGTGAATTCAGTCAAGGCCAGAGTAAGGGATTGGCATAGACACAAAACACCACTTCAGATGCCACTTGGTAAAGTACCATCGCGCATTAGGCCACAGTAAATGTTGAGTCGAGATTTTGCTCACTCCAACTTGCATACGCTTTGACCATTGAATATCAAAAGCTAGAATACTAACCTACCCCACATAGAGTACATGAGAGTTTTCTCATTGGTTCAAAAAGTAAATTTATTCTCCACCAACTCAGTGCATTGAGCAGCTACGACATCGTAGGTGTAAATGAGCTAACGCAGCTTTTAATCATTCTTTCCTGTGATAAAAAATCTTTCATATGTAGAGATAACGATTTTAATACTCGTCCATTCAATATGTCAAGGGTTAAATATTTTGTTTTTGAATGTCAAAATTAATTGAAAATGGTTGTTGTGTATCTCTTGAACCCTGAAAGTACAGTTGATAAATTATATACAGAATAGACCCAAAACTTTCACTTGTATTAATTCATGCATTCTAATTTAGTGACAGCAGCATTTCGAATTATTTTTGTTACAATACACACATGATATTAGCTGACTTACAGGGCCAGATCCATATTTATATAGAATGTCTGTTTAACACCCTGGGCTTGAGATGACAATTCAGATGTTTTGTCCATGTGCGCACTAAGTGGTAAGCTAAGTTTGCACACATTAGTCCACTTGCTGTATAGATACAAAGTTCGGACAATCCCACACACGTCATATTTTCTGTCCTGTTTATCGCCAATGCAGAAACATCATGCCTCGGTAAACATATAATATCTAATATCCTAAGGATTTCAACAAAATTGCTCCTGATGAAGCAAGACGGAACATTAACTTTGTCCGAGCATAAAAATTGATAGCAAAAGCGTGTGGAGTCTCACAAAAAAGAGTATGATGTGTTAGTATTATTGTAATTTCAGAAGCGGCAGGTGTGGATGCCATCTTCGATTCGCCACGAAAGGGGTATAAAGGGGAAAGCACATTTACTCAAATTTTAATAAAGAAGTGATCTGTAGAACTGTGGTAGAATACTACAGCACAGGAGAGTATTCTACTGCCATCAACATTCGTGCCGAACTACGACGCAAAACTCAGTATGAGAGCTCGGAAACTTCCGCTATTCCCCTTCTAAACGACATCAGTTGTAAGTTAATGTCACACTGGACAAATTGCATATGGAACGAAGGGATATTGCCTCCCCGAGAGGTACAGTTTTGCACATTATGTATTTATAGCATACGGAGGACAAAAGAACTGTGGTTTATCTGGGCTAAACTTCCTTTTCGCAAAACTATACAAGCAAAAATATTTGGGAACACTCCAAGGGAAATGGTAGTCTGGAAGGTCTTAGAGGTTGGCTCTACATCTGTTTATATTGGTGTCTTTAGTAATGGGTGCAGTACGAAGATTCTGTTACAGCTGCATATACACTGAGGTGACTAAATTCATGGGATACCTATTAACATAGTGTCGGAATTCCTTTTTATCCGGTGTAGCGCAGCACCTCGATGTGGCACGAACTCGATTCGGAAGTCCACTGCAGAAATATTGAGCCGTGCTACCCCTATAGCTGTCCTAATTGCGGAAGTGTTGCCGGTGCAGCAATTTGTGCAGGAACTGATGTCACGATTATTTCCCGTAAATGTTCGATCGGATCGACGTTGGGCGATCTGGGCGGCCAACTCATTCCCTTGAATTGTCCAGAATGTTCTTCAAACTAGCTGTGTCCCAGTGACATGGCGTACTGTCATCCAAAAAAATTCCTTACTTGTTCGTGAACTTGAAGTTCGTAAATGGTTGCAAATGGTCTCCAAGTAGCCGAACATAACCATTTCCATTCAATGCTTGGTTCAGTTGGACCAGACGACCCAGTTCATTCCACGTAAACACAGCCTACACCATTATGGAGCCACAGAAACCTTACAAAAAAAAAAAAAGGTTCAAATGGCTCTGAGCACTATGGGGCTTAACTTCTGAGGGCATCACTCCCCTAGAACTTAGAACTACTTAAACCTAACTAACCTAAGGACATCACACACATCCATGCCCGAGGCATGATTCGAACCTGCGACAGTAGCGGTCGCGCGGTTCCAGATTGAAGGTCCTAGAACCGGGCGGCCACACAGGCCGGCCTGGGACTTAACAGCGGAGGTCATCAGTCCCCTAGTACTAAGAAAAAGCTTACACATTGGCTTATTAATAACTTGGGTCCTTGGCTCTGTGGGGTCAGCGCCAAACTAGAACCCTACCATCAGATCCTACTAACTAGGATAGGGACTCATCCGAATAAGCCATGGCTTTCCAGTCGTCTACGATGCGACCGATATGGTCACGAGTCCAGGAGAGACGCTGCAGGGGATGTTTTTCTGTTAGCAAAAGGCACCCTTGTCGGTAGTCTGCTGCCTTAACTATTAACAACAAATTTCGCGCCGGGCGAAGTGGCCGTGCGGTTCTAGGCGCTGCAGTCTGGAACCGCGAGACCACGACGGTCGCAGGTTCGAATCCTGCCTCGGGCATGGATGCGTGTGATGTCCTTAGGTTCGTTAGGTTTAACTAGTTCTAAGTTATAGGGAACTAATGACCTCAGAAGTAGAGTCCCATAGTGCTCAGAGCCATTTGAACCAAATTTCGCCACACTGTCCTAACGGATACATCCGTCGTTTGTTCAACGTTGATTTCTGCGGTTATTTCAAGCAGTGTGCTTGTCTTTTAGCACTGAAAAATCTATACACGAACGCAGCTGCTCTCGGTCGTTAAGTGAAGGCCGTTGGACACTGCGTTGCCCTTCATGAGAAGTAATGAATAATATTTGGTATTCGTGACACACTCAAGACACTATGGATCTCGGAATACTGAATTCCCTAACGATTTCCGAAGTGGGTTGTCCCGTGCGTCTCGCTCCAAGTACCATTTCGCCTTCAGAGTCTGTTTATTCCAATTGTGCGACCATAATCACACCGGAAACCTTTTCACATGAATAACCTGAGTACAAATGACAGCTTCGCCGATGCCCTACCATTTTATATCTTATGCATGCGATACTACCGCCATCTGCATATGTGCATATCGGTATCCCATAACTTTTGTCACCACATTGTATAATCTTCTGTGTAAAAAACTCAACTGAACTCCTCCCAAACAGGCCATGAAGGCCCAACGGTACCGACCAGCCGCCGTGTCATCCTCGGCCTACAGGCGTTCCCGGATGGGGATGTGGAGGGTCATGTGGTCAGCGCACCGCTCTCCTGGCCGTATGTCAGTTTCCGAGACCGGAGCCGCTACTTCTCAATCAAGTAGCTCCTCAGTTTGCCTCAAAAGGGCTGAGTGGGCCCTGCTGGCCAACAGCGCTCGGCAGACCGGATGGTCACCCATCCAAGTGCTAGCCCAGACCGACAGCGCTTAATTTCAGTGATCTGACGGGAACCGGTGTTACCACTGCGACAAGGCCGTTGTCAATGTCTTCTTTAGTTAGGGAAAATTCTGGGTGCTATGAAGGCCAGCCATCGGAACGATAATCCTGTAGGCGGCCAGCAAGTCGTCGGACGAAATCGCGTATGGAGTGTCTTGTAAATAAATCGCGTTCGTAAGTGACACGATACAGTAATTATGTCTCGGATGTTCCCAGAATTAATTTTATACTTCTCTTAACAACTTTCTCGCTGGAAGTTTCTACAAGGTGAAACAGAAGGCAGATTCACAGCGACAACGATTTACTTTACGTACGCGAAACGGTTTCACACCTCTCAAGTTATTTCGTGTTTTATCTGTGAATAGTTTTCGTTTCACGGTAAATTATGTATCAAATGCATCTAAAAAGTTTTAGAATGTTCCTACATTTTCTGAGTGGAAATGTGTTAGTGTTCATGGCTTGTATATTTCTTGAAAATCTCTCGTAAGGATAGTTTTTACTTTTTTCGTAATGACTGGTACTAATTTTATTTTGGAAAAGAATCCAACACATTCTTGACTGAAAATAAAGATCTCTGATATTTTTGTGAAAATTTTTGCTACTATTTGTAATTATCGCTAACTGGAAATATTGTAAGTAGCAGAGATGGTCTATCTACTTCCGTGACGACTCCTGTAGCATTTTTGACCCAGTAGCACTGGGTGATCTCTGTGACCCACCCAGACTGAGAGCTTAGAAAAAAATGCTGCAGCGTTAAGATTCTCCATTGCACGCCCCTCAGGTATACTGGTTAGTTGACCCTTTGGATAGCCCGCCAAAAACTGAACACCCAGATGAAACATGAAAAAAGGAAGAACTATCGAAAAAAGAAGCAAAATAGAAATAGATCATGCAAATTTAATACGTCCAATATAGAGCGATATTATCTGCAGTCGCCGGCCGCTGTGCTCGAGCGGTTCTAGTCGCTTCAATCTGGAACCGCGCGACCGCTACGGTCGCACGTTCGAATCCTGCCTCGGATGTGTGTGAAGTCCTTATGTTAGTTAGGTTTAAGTAGTTTTAACTTCTAGAGGACTGATCTCAGATGTTAAGTCCTATAGTGTTCAGAGCCATTTGAACCATTATCTTTTTTCACAAAATTACGAACTGTCCGTCCGGTCATTGACCTGTGTGTTCATTGTGGCGTGTAACGAAGGGGCCTCCAGGCGTACATACCTCTTATTACCTTATACAGTACCACATTTTATGCCTCTTGCGTTCCGATTTGGAAGTTTTGACTCTTGAATTCCTTCGTTGTGACGTAGTCCACACCCGTTTATTTCTTGTCTTCATTTCTGTGAGGGGTCTATACGGCATCTCGCCCTCTCGACCTCTCACAGAAATGACCTGTTGCTGGTAAGGAGACCCCAGACCACACATGACATGTAGAGTTCAGAACAGTTCAGTGAGACTAGCGATGATATAATCAAATACTTAATGATTTCTGCGTCAGCTCCACTGCACTACCTGTAAAAGAATACTAACTAAATTTAGTGGAAGGGGTTCAAGGCTTTCCTATTTACAGTTAGCTGGTAAAATAATGTCGAAAAAGCAGTTAAGTTTACCATTGGAAATTTTATTCTACTCACAAAACATTGTTTATAAATTGCACTATTGATAAAAGGAAATATTTTTATACAGGATGATAAAAATCAACTGCGTTCAACAAAATTGTGAACGAATATTCCCTGAATGGGTTTCCAGGTTCTACAATGGATCGAAGGATGACCTATGCCATATCACATCTATAATCTAGATTTAAGTTTCATAAACGCGAAAACTATCAAAATGATCTACAAAAATGGTTCAAATGGCTCTGAGCACTATGGGACCTTACATCTGTGGTCATTAGTCCCCTAGAACTTAGAACTGCTTAAACCTAACTAACCTAAGGACATCACAGCGCCTAGAACCGCTAGACCACCGCGGCCGGCAATGGTCTACAGTGATTATCTTTAATTACTTATTTACAGTGGCTGATGTGGCTTCTCAATAATTATATAACAGAAAAATCATTGCGTTTCAGATTTTAACTTAAGTAGCAAATGTGAATTCCATGAGCTTTAATGGACGATCGACATTAGTATTACGCAAAAAGTGGGTGTAACAGATGAGACCTCTGCAGTTCTGAGTGAAGACTTATGCGCTCAAAAATGCGGCATCGCGTGCGTTCATTACCTTGACGGTGTTCAGGCAGCGTCAGGGGGCGGCTGGCGGCGCAGCTCCACCCAGCCCGCCGTCTCGGAACTAACTCTCTCCTGACTTCTTCTTACTACAATTTACCGAAGTTGGTTTAAAAAAAAGCTATCTGGCTGTGTTTTCAACTGACCAATCGGGGTCTCAATGTTAACCTTAAGCTCCGTCTACAAGAATTCCGTCTATCCAATGAGAAACGTTATACTTTTCGTGGTGGGGCAATGTTTTTTAACGTTTGCAACATAACAGAGACGCAAAAAAGTCTCGTTAAGTGCGAAGCATAGGGAATGTTGTGTATTTTCGAAGTTTTAAGTAGAATAATGCCTCAGTGCAATGCTTTTGGTTGTTCGTTTCGAGCCGAAAAGGGATGAAAACTGTACAGAATTCCTTTCGAAGGGAAAGATGCAACAAGAAGAAGAATATTTCAAAAATGTTCAAATTGCTCTAAGCGGTATGGGACTTAACATCTGAGCTCATCAGTCCCCTAGACTTAAAACTACTTAAACCGCACTAACCCAAGGACATCACACACATCCGTGCCCGAGGCGGGATTCGAACCTGCGATCGTAACAGCAGCCGGTTCCGAACTGAAGCGCCTGGAACCGCTCGGTCACAGCGGCCGGCATAGAATTATTTTCGCAAAGGGAAAGGTTGCAGGAACTCGTCTTAACCATTCAGTTAATTTTATTCATGTGATTCTTGAGTTTCTCCCGGCGTATTTGATAATCAAAATATCCACGGGTGTACTGCCGGTCTATAGTGTCCAACGGGCACAATATTTCGGCGATCAAACATGTCGCCATCATCGGGTGAACTGACGGACTGAGCTCCAGTGAACGTGCCGTCACGGAGATCCGTACGCTATGGCTGCTCAGGGGGAACTGGGTTCGGTCTCGTCTCGTCTCGCTTAATTCACGGACATCCTCTGTCCGGAGATGATGGAGGCTAAGCAGCGGTGCTGCTGTTCCTCCTTTCTCCTCTGTGTTGTGGTGTGGATGGCCTCACGATTTGAAAGGGCCTCTGGCTACCCCGCTGAGTTTAAAGCAGCGAAGTAGTTGGTGGCTGGCATGTCCTCTGGGGCAGGTTTACGCCTGCCGGAGCGCCACTCCTCTTTCACCCACTTCTCTGCGACCTGGTAGATGTGTTCCCAGTCGGAGGGGGTGAAGATGGGGCGGCTGTTGAGCAGTATTAGCTCCTTCCTTGTTACCACCTCACGCAACATGCCTCGCGTGTGGCGAAGATCGCACGGTTGGTGAGGCAGTGATGGTTTTGCGTGTGCCGGCGTGAAGGGGTACGGGTTGTCCCCATGAGGATACGACTCGTCCTTCAGCGACGCCACGATCTTTTTCAGGAAGGGCTGCACGCTCCGCTCGTCCGGAAGCGGAAGGGGCAGTTCTTCGACGGTTTCCTCTTCTTCGACTTGCGAAGAAGGCGGCGGCATCTCTTCCTCGGATTGTGCTGCTTCTTCCACGTCTGTCTCCAAGGGAGTGGACAGCGCAGGCGTCCAGACGTCGACTTCCATGCTCGAAGCCGCCTGCATCGTTGCAGGAGGCGAGTCAGTGGACGTCTGTGTGGCGGCGTCTACCCCCACTGGCCGCCTCACGGGGGCGGCGGGCGCAGGGACAGGCGGCGCCTTCTTGAAAAGTCGCAGCTCCTCTCGCAACTCTTGCAGCTGCCGGTGGAGACCGACGATCTCCTTCTGCATGGCCGCTCTCTCTGCCGCCATCGCGGTTTTGAGGGCTGCCACGGCGTCGTCGGTAGCGGCGCTGGGCGAGATTGCGGCCGCCCCGTTGTCCCCTTTGGGCGGGGGTGGCGGAACGGCCGCCTCTTCTTCGTGTACCGCTTTCTTGGCGGTTGTTGTTGGTGGTCTCCGCTGCTTCAGATATGCGCACCTGCGTGCGTTTGCGGCGTGCGAGCCGCCGCAGTTTACGCACGTCGGCGCGACGTCTGAAGGCTTGTCGCAGTCACGTGTATCGTGTGCCTTTGCACATTTCAAACACGCAACTGCTTCCCTGCACGACCTGGCGACGTGTCCCATCTTCTGGCAGCGGTAGCACTGCCTCTTGTGCTGCGGTCGGCTGCGCTTCTTCTTCTTGTTGCTGCCGCGGCCGTCTCCTGCCAGCGTGAGCAGAAGCTTTGCCACAGCAGCAAGTTTGCCTCCCTTTCCGCGTCCGGACATGGCGATGGGCTAGTTTCGAAAGAAGCGAGAAAAGCACAACGCAAACGGTGCGAGCCGCAGCGAGTCGAGCAGCGGTGGGTTCGGTCGCGGCGGCGGCCGATTTAAATACCCTCCGCCCGCGGCGCGCTCCCTCCGCCGTCCGCGCCCCGCGCCACGGTAGCGCGGTGGAACAGATTGCGACGGCGTCTGAGATGACGTCGGTGTGATGGCTCTGTCCACCGTGGTCGTCACAACTATGCGTTTGCTCGATTTACTCTTGATTAACTCAATCGCTGGTTCCCAAGCCTTGCTAAGATTATAGCCACAGTCACGGTTTATGAGGTCGTCATTGGTGCGAATTTCGATGGCCTCTCTAACAACGCTGTCCCAGTATCTCGACGTCTGTACCAGAATCCTCGTGCGGTCATACTCCATAGCGTGATTTTCCGACAATGTTCAGCGACCGCCGACTTGCTCGGATACATCAGTCGAGTGTGCCTCTGGTGTTCACGGCATCGATCCTCGACGGTACGCATCGTCTGAACAATATACGACTTGCCACATTGACACGGAATCTGGTACACGCCGGCCTTCCTCAAACCGAGGTCATCTTTGGCGCTCCCCACCAGTGCACGAGTTTTATTTGGAGGACAAAACACAGTTCCGACCCGGTGTTTCTTCAGAATGCGGGCGATTTTCCCCGAGAGTGCGCCTGTGTATGGAATAAATGCAGTGCCTACCTCCTCCCTCGTGACTTCATCCATCTCAACAGGTTGTGATGCAGTGGTTGGGCGGAGGGCACGTTGGATCTGCCACTCTGAGTACCCATTTTTTCGAAATACAGTTCTCAGATGTTCCAATTCCTGGGGTAGTCTCTCTGTGTCAGAGGTAGTGCGCGCCCTATGTACTAGAGTTTTAAGTACCCCATTCCTCTGTGAAGGGTGGTGGCAGCTGTATTTGCACGCAGACATGATGGCGACATGTTTGATCGCCGAAATATTGTGCCCGTTGGACACTATAGACCGGCAGTACACCCGTGGATACACTCCTGGAAATTGAAATAACAACACCGTGAATTCATTGTCCCAGGAAGGGGAAACTTTATTGACACATTCCTGGGGTCAGATACATCACATGATCACACTGACAGAACCACAGGCACATAGACCCACGCAACAGAGCATGCACAATGTCGGCACTAGTACAGTGTATATCCACCTTTCCCAGTAATGCAGGCTGCTATTCTCCCATGGAGACGATCGTAGAGATGCTGGATGTAGTCCTGTAGAACGGCTTGCCATGCCATTTCCACCTGGCGCCTCAGTTGGACCAGCGTTCGTGCTGGACGTGCAGACCGCGTGAGACGACGCTTCATCCAGTCCCAAACATGCTCAATGGGGGACAGATCCGGAGATCTTGCTGGCCAGGGTAGTTGACTTACACCTTCTAGAGCACATTGGGTGGCACGGGATACATGCGGACGTGCATTGTCCTGTTGGAACAGCAAGTTCCCTTGCCGGTCTAGGAATGGTAGAACGATGGGTTCGATGACGGTTTGGATGTACCGTGCACTATTCAGTGTCCCCTCGACGATCACCAGAGGTGTACGGCCAGTGTAGGAAATCGCTCCCCACACCATGATGCCGGGTGTTGGCCCTGTGTGCCTCGGTCGTATGCAGTCCTGATTGTGGCGCTCACCTGCACGGCGCCAAACACGCATACGACCATCATTGGCACCAAGGCAGAAGCGACTCTCATCGCTGAAGACGACACGTCTCCATTCGTCCCTCCATTCACGCCTGTCGCGACACCACTGAAGGCGGGCTGCACGATGTTGGGGCGTGAGCGGAAGACGGCCTAACGGTGTGCGAGACGGTAGCCCAGCTTCATGGAGACGGTTGCGAATGGTCCTCGCCGATACCCCAGGAGCAACAGTGTCCCTAATTTGCTGGGAAGTGGCGGTGCGGTCCCCTACGGCACTGCGTAGGATCCTACGGTCTTGGCGTGCATCCGTGCGTCCCTGCGGTCCGGTCCCAGGTCGACGGGCACGTGCACCTTCCGCCGACCACTGGCGACAACATCGATGTACTGTGGAGACCTCACGCCCCACGTGTTGAGCAATTCGGCGGTACGTCCACCCGGTCTCCCGCATGCCCACTATACGCCCTCGCTCAAAGTCCGTCAACTGCACATACGGTTCACGTCCACGCTGTCGCGGTATGCTACCAGTGTTAAAGACTGCGATGGAGCTCCGTATGCCACGGCAAACTGGCTGACACTGGCGTCGGCGGTGCACAAATGCTGCGCAGCTAGCGCCATTCGACGGCCAACACCGCGGTTCCTGGTGTGTCCGCTGTGCCGTGCGTGTGATCATTGCTTGTACAGCCCTCTCGCAGTGTCCGGAGCAAGTATGGTGGGTCTGACACACCGGTGTCAATGTGTTCTTTTTTCCATTTCCAGGAGTGTATTTTGATTAACTTTATTCATGTCTGCCCTTCTGTCTTTGTCTCGTTTTTACATTTTTCTTACATGGTTCCAAATCCATTCGAAAAGCAAAAAAAGTCAGAAGAGCTAATAAGATGGTTTAATGGTAATTTAATTAAAAAATAGAAATCTTAGAGATGAAACTTCCACCGTTATCACATAAAACGAAAAATGGTGAGTGGTGCCGTACAAAGTTATCATGACTGGTAAAATATTTGACCTGATGAGTGTACAGTATGGTTTAAACTTATATTTACGATGCTCACGATAGCAAATTGTACTTCGTTCCACACAATATAATGTACAAAAAGAGAAAAAATATTGCACGCTGCAAGTACCGAACCTACGGCCTTTCTTCCAGTAACCGTTAATGTTATCAAGAGACTATTATTACTGTTGAAATGGGCGGGGGGGGGGGGAGGGGGGGGGGGGCTGGTAACCTACATTACATTAATGAGAATACAGCTGTTATTGTTTGCCGCAGTCTACTTTTGATCGTAGGCCTAGTTTTATTCGATCACATTTTGAAAATATTGTATTCTCTTGTACTTTCGTAATTATTCTCCTAATGTCATAGAACAATTTGCAGATAAAATTTTATGGGATAGATCTGACACGAATATAAAGCAACCGTAATCATATAGGCACTATTATCTGTTCTGTGTACTTAGGTACCGCGCACATATATTTGAGTCCAAACCTTTATTTCGTATAAGAAAAGAAATACTGGGCGAATTTTCGTAGTACCGAGTAGTAAGAACAAGAAATAAATCGATACAGCAATGGAATTAGCTATGGATTTTTCCTTGCACATGCAAACTGATAGTGGTTCCCTTCCGACCTGCTGACTATTGTATAGGACCAGTTTAAAACTGATTACGAAAACAGGTGTTCAAACTCGATATCGCAACAAGAACTGCGAAATCTGCTTTCGCTATTAATTAAGGATAACAGAGAAAGAACTGTTTCAAGCTCACCACAACAAATGCTTTTCGACTCATTTAGCTTAAATTGTTGAGAATTTAAATATCCGACATATTCCGTTTGAAGCCACCGATCAGTGTTAGCAGTGCATTAGACGGTTGAGTGCACTTCTTTAGTGTACACGGCTAAATATGCTGCAGAAGTCAATGTATCACTAGCGGCACTTTGGACCCAAAATGGCGTCCACTGGCAAGTTGGCCGTACTTTCCATAGTGTGAGCTCTTCATGCCGCTGCAACGCAGTAGTTGGGAAAGGCGAAGGAGACAGGGAGGGGAGACATGGACGGAAGTGCAGCCCAGTAATAGGCAATCGACTGTGACACCTCAGAAGTGACTGCTAGGCCAATTGTTTCGCTGCGGCGTAATGCACGCTGATACGCTACATAGCTTAAGTTTCCCCTTAATAAAAAGTCACCTCTGACTCGACAGATGGTTCACTGGAGGAAACATAAGAAATTAAATGGATCATTTACAGTTGTATTCCGTCTATCGTAAAACTGAAGTTCTGTTAATGTTTATGAAAGTAATTACAAAGAATAAGGATAAAAAAAATTCCTCCTCACATGCGTCGAGATAAGAGGTTAGGAGCTGTTCAGTGACTTCGTTTGGTGCTCTGTAACCAAACTTTACTCGACCAAAAACAAAATCCACAGAAAACATGTGTTTTGCGCGGTTACTCGCATTTATCCTTCGCCAATTCAATACCTACATTCTTATACGGTTTCCATCTCTAACAATACCGTCATATTTGGAAGAACAGAATTGCTTACAAAACCAACAGAACCGATGGACTGCCAACTAGATATAACAAGAGACTAGATTTTGGTGTGCGCAGGAACATTTGATTTTTTTTCCACTTACCGCGCACGTATTGTTCGCAGAATGTGTAGTGGGCTACCTATGAGTCATTCGTGTGAAGACTGCATGTCGACTTTCATAGCTTAGGCGCTAGCTACGCACCGACTGGCACGTTTCCCAAGGACCTATAGCGGAGTCTGCCCCCATGCTGCGACATTTACAGGCCACTTACAGTATAGACTATAATCACTCTCCGACCAGCGACAGTGGACATTTCTGTAATAGGTTTGTATTCTGTGGTACACAGCATGTATTAGTCGTATGTAAATTACTTATGTCCTGTGGTTATCCTGATATAAGATGCTACATTTGAAAATAAGCTGACATTACTTCCTCTGAGCAATTGTTGCTGTTCCACAGGAGACTGCTTAGTACAAAAATGATACCTGTGTTAGCCGGCCGGGGTGGCTGAGCGGTTGTAGGCGTTACAGTCTGGAACCGCGCGACCCCCGCTACAGTCGCAGGTTCGAACCCTGCCTCGGGCATGGCTGTGTGTGATGTCCTTAGGTTAGTTAGGTTTAAGTAGTTCTAAGTTCTAGGGGACTGATGACCTCAGATGTTAAGTCCCATAGTGCTCAGAACCTTAAGATACTTGTGTTATTAGACTGAACATTGTTTTCTCTTATGAGACGAACCTGTAAATGTAAAATTCCGTAAAACGACTCGTTCCGTATCATTACGATATGTTGTGGAAAGTGACCCATGGAACACAACTAATTCTTGACTAGAGAGCCACGTAACAATAAGCGCTTTTTGTCGCTCTCTATCAGTGGTTCTACATTCCGTTACAACGTTGAGCGCCAAGCCAAAGGCGCCCGGTGTAATGTTTCGCTTTGGGGAGGACACACGGAGCTGACAGTTTGCTGGCCCCCCCTCCTCCACTCCCTTCCCCCACCCCTCCCCGTCACGAATTTCAGCGAAGACGATTGGACAGTGATTTGTTCCTGCCTCTCGATCAGCAATGCGCCACACCAGTCACCACTACCCACCGTATGTATTACAAACCATTACGTGTCAGAAAATCTGCATTTCTAGTTTGTCTTACGCTTCAGTTTACTCTTACAAAATATTTTTTCCCGTAGGTAACAGTGTGTGCGAAATAAAGCACTTATCTTCTGATGACATAATGAATTTCGTTATATACCTAACACTCATTGAAACAAAATAATTCAGGAAGTATCATGGCGAAAAGGACATAGCACATGATCATAAAACCATCCATTACTTTCTTGTAATTTAACTGTAATCCAAACAAGTCTAAATTGGGAAATGATACAACCGTTATGGGGAATAAAAGTAAGGTATTAATTTTAAACGCTTTTACATTTAAAAAATGCTAAGTATCGCTCTGCTCTGTCCAGACTAGTAGAACGTAATTAATGTCTGGTGGGACAGCCTTGCATACAAACGCAGGATGCAGGTGCCGTTTCAGGAAATCCTCCAACGTCTGCTCCCTCCTTCCTGCCACAGTGCCGCTGGAGCGATGGAAATTGCCGCGTGCCAGGACGGCGTCCGCGGCGGAGACGAATGTGCGCGACAGGAATGTGGCTGCAAGTACAGTGATGTGGCCTACAAAGCATAGTATGTGCTGTTCTGAAAATATTTTCATGAATTCCACTACATGAAAATTGTAGCGGTGACTTAATCACCTCACGTCTTTCTTGCAATTATATTTCTGAAATAACGTCGGTCAAATGGTGCATGCAACTACTGGAATGTGTATTTCCACATTTCCGTTATGATACACGTTTCGTTTTATTAATTTAATACATACCCAATGGTACTTTTTTAATGCGATGCTTGCATGCATGGTTCAGTTGAGTTTTCCCCTTTGTCAGAGGTGCTGGGGATAAAAAACAAAAAAAGAAAGAAGTCTCACACCACAACCGGTGAACAATGACACAATGCTTACATTCAGACCTACGAGCTAGTAGAACTTTTTACTGGTAGCCAATGACACACGGGCTTTAATGTCGCTGCAGCGAGCGGTGGTTTTTGTGTGGTGGTGGTTGGGGGGGGGGGGGAGGGGCAGGGCCTGTTCCCACCCTGCTCTCCACTCCCCCTCCTCACCTCGTCTGTAGCAGGCTTTTGAAATAAATAAAACACTGCGCCTGCAGTATGCAGTAGGCGCGTACAGCGTGCGGTAACAGATGCCCTTCCACTATGATGTTTGATACTATAGCTAATACGAAAGCGTCAGAACTTAGTAACAATTTACACGAACTTTTTACTATAAAAATACAACGACCAGCCACTTTTTTAATGCGTTTTATTTATGCCAATATGCATTTCCGGTTTGCACTCATCTTCAGATGGCAAGTTACAGCATCCAAACTG
The DNA here is from genome assembly GCF_023897955.1 of Schistocerca gregaria. NCBI lineage: Eukaryota > Metazoa > Arthropoda > Insecta > Orthoptera > Acrididae > Schistocerca > Schistocerca gregaria. Next base: position 104,202,439 of record NC_064921.1, on the reverse strand, counting down.
CTGTCGATATTGTACCACTGTAGAAACTGAACATACATGTAATTTGCCAGCTGAAGATGGGTGCAAACGCGAAATGCATATTGGCATAAATAAAACGCATTAAAAACAGTAGCTGGTGCTGTATTTTTATAGTAAAATATCATTATCCACGGCCACGGAGCTCAACAGTCCAAATAAAATGGACAAATTGTTATTTACACGATTTTCTTTAAAAAATGCGAACAGCGAACCAGATAAACGTAGAGTGGGAATTTAGACAAGTATGTGCGCGGATTAGATGACTATTTCTCTTTTTCCTAGTTGACTGGCCCACAGCTTCTACTTCTTTTCCAGACCGTAGCTAGTTACACAATAAAACGTCCACGTACTGCGAGGAGCTTCATCTGTTTAGAAAACGACAGTCCCTATACCATCTTAGGGACAACGATTGGTCCACGAAAAAATAAGAGTTCTCGGCAAGGAGGAAGAAGAAATAATGAGTGATAGCTCATTTTGAAAGCTGACCGTCCACACTACAGAAACTGTCATACGCTCGGTCAACAGCTAATTAATTACTCAAAGCCCATTTGCAAACATGAGAATGTCACAACAAACTTTGCAGTATATTTTAAAAGTCAGTGAATATAGAAATAGTTAGATTCGACCCAAAACTGGTTACAGATTTTCTATGGAAGGGCATTTCGTACTCAGACATTGTGTCGATTTTTGTCCCAATACGAAGCGAATAAAATTCCTGGTGAAACAATGGTCCCAGTTTCCAAGAACCATTACAACCAGTGTTTTAGAATGGGAAGCAGTTATGATGGTCTGTATGAGTCTGGTCCCTGGCAACTATATCTCAAAACAAAAGGCTGCAGTAAGTTCATATCCAGAATCGTGACCCATTGCTCCCTGCCCCGAGACAACAGTATCTCCAGTGCTCACCACATAGGCTACTGTAAGCGTACCGATGCCGAGAAACCGTACAACGAGTAGCAGACAGCCAGCCCGCTTCACTGCTCCCGCGGCACGCTCCGGTGACCTTGAGGCTAGCCAGTGACGTCAGAGTTCTCAGGGAGGCTTGCCGTGATGGCTGCTCGGCTGGGCGGATCGCCGCGAGCACGGACGCTGCAGGTTTAATGCGCCCTGGAACATTAAGTAGCCTATCGTATGAAGCAGATTAGCACAAGGAACAAACTCAGTGATGTATGTTGTATAAATATTAATCGTTAATTTTGACCGTCGACAGGAATATGATACAGTGTTCACACGAATTGTTTATAGTATGTGAACAAGCTACTTCTACACTACTGAGGCTGGAATTTTTCTTCGATCTGTATGGTTAAAAGGAAACAAAAAAAAATCCTCCTTCCAAGTTCAGATCATGAAGTAGTTTATCACGTCATAGTACTAATCGAGACGATCATCTAGTAGCCGCGGTGGAACCACGATGTCTGCGGCCCCTGCCACGGTTCGCTCCGTCAGAGGTTCGAGTCCTCCCTCGGGCATGGAGCCGGCCGCTGTGGCGGAGCGGTTCTAGGTGCTTCAGTCTCGAACAGCGCGACCGCTACGGTTGCAGGTTCGAATCCTGCTCGGGCATGGATGTGTGTGATGTCGTTAGGTTTAAGTAATTCTAAGTTCCACGGGACTGATGACCTCAGATGTTAAGTCCCATAGTGCTCAGAGCCATTTGAACCAATTTTTCAGGCATGGATGTGTGTGTTGCCCTTCGAGTAAGTTAGTTTAAGTTAGATTAAGTAGTGTGTAACCGTAGGGACCGATGAACTCAGCAGTTTGGCTCCATAGGAACGTATCACAACCAACTAAAAGTTATCATCTATCCACTGTTGCTGGAAAGCACAGGCGTAGCTTGTTTGACCATATTTATTATAAGACGTACTGTATTTGACCTTGGCGCGGTTGCATCGCCTGGCTATCACTACCAAAAGAGTAACGCGATAGTGGTTTCTATTGCAAATTACAACGCTGCCGCCGATATAAGCACCCATGGCTTCCACTAAGTGTCGCGGGAGCATTGTGAATCTCACGATTGAAAGATGGATACAGTGCAACCAGCTGTCACAGACAATAATTCTGTCGCCAGGTGGATCCTTTCTTCTTTTTGAAGGCAACTTTTTGGTTCTTTTCGGTAGAAAAAAATGTGTGTGAAATCTTATGGGACTTCACTGCTAAGGTCATCAGTTCCTAAGCTTACACACTACTTAACCTAAATTATCCTAAGAACAAACACACACACCCATGCCCGAGGAAGGACTCGAACATCCGCCGGGACCAGCCGCACAGTTTATGACTGCAGCGCCTGAGACCGCTCGGCTAATCCCGCGCGGCTTTTCGGTAGAGCCGTTTCTGATTAGAACGATATTGCGGGAGAAGCCAGTAACATTTTGACTAGAGGACATCGCTCATATACAATAGTTTGATCGCTTTTTATTAAATATTTGATGGTGAAAGGCAACGTTATACACAAAATGCTTTCATTTGTATGAGAAATTCGTATATTAAAGGTGAACATCAGAGTAAAAAAAAGAATGGGAAGGTATCAAGAAAAAAAAATCGTTCGAGATTAATATCGATAAAATGTTGTACAGGAAGTATACACCGCAAGGGAATTTCAGAACGTCTTCTTCGTTTTAAATGAACATTTCTTTATCATTAATGGAAGAACTCTTTCCACGGGCAACCTTAAATGTAGTCCTTGGCAAAGCTTTTAAAATGTAGTTAGTTATGAAACCCATAAGATGTTTTACGTTAAAAACCATTTTTATTTACAACATTAGGTTTTATTTTACCACTATGCGCCTGTAATGAATTTGCCTCCGTCTCCTCTTCCTTTTAGAAACGCATAACTATGTTGGATTATTAATTGATATATAACTATGTATTCGCTAGTTGGCCCAAAATAACGCGGCTAATTAGGGTTACCACAATCCAAGGACGAAAATCAAGAACAATATTCGGTGATTGTAAAGATGTGGTTGAAATACGGGCCGATATGTTGTGCAAGTGACTATTGGTTTGCATTTCAGTTGAATCTTCATCATTACTTTACAGTGGTAATTATGAAAATATGGTTGAAACTTGGAATCACACAATGTCCTTTCACCTTTCTGCACGTCAGCCAAATCTTCATAATTATCATAATGTAAACAGTAAGTCTGTCAGCAAAGAGGTTGTAATTAACAAGGATAATTAACCCAAGCATTATTGGTGTCTATAAAGGAGTAGTCAATGATGAAGAAAATTAATTGCAATTCACATTAAATAACTTTTTAATTAAAGCACTGAACACAAATTATTAACATATACAAAATCATGCTGCTACAATTGATATATATATCTTTCACTTTATGCTTTAAACCAGTCATAGTTCTCTGAGCCCTAGACAAAAGAAAGAAACTCGCTCCTATTCTGAATCAGTCTATGAAAATCTGTGTAATTCGGGTTTTTCATGTTGTATTGGATTTAGAGTATTGCATTGACTGATGTTAAAGCTAGCCTGTTTCTTTCTTCTGTCCATTGTGCATTCACTAGGGAAAAAACGCTCTCCACATTGGCATCATGGCCTGGAATGGAGAAATTGTATTGCACAATAGCAAGCAGTTCTGAATACTGCTCTTTAGAAACACAATCCACAAAATATTTAAACCAATTTTTATGAGGCATCGTTTCCAAATTCTGGTTATCTAACTGTATAAGAAAAAAATTCAGTTTCAGTACCTAAAAATTGGTTCAAATTGCTCTGAGCACTATGGGACTTAACATCTATGGTCATCAGTCTCCTAGAACTTAGAACTACTTAAACATAGCTAACCTAAGGACATCACACAACATCCAATCATCACAAGGCAGAGAAAATCCCTGACCCCGCCGGGAATCGAACCCCAGAACCCGCACGCGGGAAGCGAGAACGCTACCGCACGACCACGAGCTGCAGACAGTTTCATTATCTGGTCAAATAGCAAACTCTCATCCACTTTGCAAGTTGTGTTTTCTTGCATCCACTTCAGTGTACATTCAACATTCCCAACATTCGACATTCCCAACATTCCCAATCAGATAAAGCCTTCAACAGTATCCAGTCCAATTTTTCAAGTTTGTATAAAGGCTTCCTCCATTTCATCAGATAATCTGTAACTGTCTGATAAAATGTCATGACATCCTCTTGAAATTTTGACTGCTGATACTGGGAGAGGTCAGACATTAACTCTTTTACTTTCGTAGTCACTTTTTTCGCGGATATTTTCCTCTTCGTCCAGGACACCCGTCTTCGAGCATAAAATCACGGACTGTCCGCGAAATCCGCGACGTATGCCAACCCTACTGCTAAATCAAGTGCTTCAACTTTCCTTCCCCTCTGTTTCAGTTCCATTACGCTGTATTTACGTGCCATTAGGTAACACACTACGTCGTCTTCATTTTCATCACATTTTCCTGCTGTTATCGCCTCGTAGGAAGGGCTCCTCATGGCCGTTTTCTATGTAGCAGGGGTGTACAACAATACAGTATCGTGCCCCCAGACGCCTCACTGTGACTATGTAAACGGCCGCAAAAGAAGGGAGAAAAAGTTATCTGATAATCAAATATTTTAATAAACATATATAGGTCTGCAAGGCCCGTCCTTTCCTTCTCGGGAAGGAACGATAGCTGAGTAAAAAAAACATTACGAGAATGAACTTGAGGGGTCGGCCGCCATTGGACCAGTAGTGGGTCGCAGTGTCTGTGTGTGTGTGTGGGGGGGGCGGGGGGGGGGGGGGCAGAGGTGTGTGTGTGTGTGTGTGTGTGTGTGTGTGTGTGTGTGTGTGCGCGCATCCCTACCGTACAACGTCGAGAGCTACCACACCTGCAACCGCGTTCTTGTACAACTAGTAAACCCATGATCGCTTAAAGAATCTAACTCATGTACGAGAAGTAAAAAAAGTAAAGGGATCTCTTCAATTTCTCGCCGTACGGCTTGGTAACACTGTTAGCATCCAGGGCTGAAGTATTGTCGTCAGCAACAATTCTATACAACGCGTCAGTTTTATTCCCGCGTTAGTCGTTGTACTGTAGCAGACCGTGAAACATAGCAGCTTCATTGTCGATTGGCGCCAAGGAGGAAAAGAGGGCAGCGATTCGTTTCTTGTGTGCGGAAATTATTCGTCAGAAGCAAGCACGGCGTTTTGCAGGGACGAACTTCTCTTTCTGACGAGGAAACATAGGGCAGGCCACGGCGTAAAAAACTGAGGACAATTTCTATGGTGATGGAAAACAGACGAATCATAGTGGGTGAATCGCTAATACTTTACATATCAGTCATGGTTTAGCGCACTCCATCTTACACGACAGGCTACATATTCGGAAAGTGTGTGCGAGGTGGGTACCGAAAGAATTGTCAGCACAGCACAAGGCGCAAAGGATAGACATCTCTCGTAAATGGGTTTTTACAGCGGATCGTTACTGTAGACGAAACTTGGGTACATCACGAACCGTAAAGTAAGGCTGCGGGCCTGATTTGGAAACACCAGTAACAAGTTAAGAAATTTAAACGTCAACTATTAGCTGGTAAAATTATGCTGACAGTGTTCTGGGACATAGAAGGTGCAGTAGCCGTTCATTTTACCGCAATTGGCGTAACTGTGAACTGTGAAACTAATGTGATGTGCTACAAACGAAACTAAAACCTCCAATCAGATCCAGACGTCGCGGAAAACTGCGAAAAGGTGCCATCCTGCAGCAAAGTAACGCCTGCCACATTCTGCCAATCTGAGATCCGGAACAATAGAGTTGGGATTCTAATTGCTGGAACAGCCCCCCCCCCCCCCCTCTCCTCCCATGCAGTCTGTACTTGGCTCCAAGCGATTTCTAAATGTTTGGACGATCGAAGGAAGCGTTCAGGGAAGAAGATTAGCACCCGGTGCAGATGTCATTCATGTGGTGCAAAATTGGTTACAGGTGCAACCAAAAAACTTTTTTACCGACGGAATCAAAAAACTTTTTTACCGACGGAATCAAAAAACTTGTGAAACGTTGACGAATCAAAAAACATGTGAAACGTTGAACAAAGTGCGCTGAAGGGCAGGTTATCAGAAGTACGTAAAAACTAATATATGTTTCAGTTTTTCATCATTAGAATTAATATTCCTTTTCTCAAAAGTCCCTTTACTTTTTGTTTTCCTCTCGTGTAAAACAGCTCTAAACGTCTACTTATTTTAGAAATGAGTTACTATGTTACATATTTGACTTTGAGCATGTAAGTGAGATGAAGTGTAGAGAAGGTCTGAAATTATGCTAAATGTTTACTGGAAGTCACTACGTACTTAAAATCTTGAAATACGTGCGAATTTATAATGCAAAGAACTTTATGGCGCACATGAATGAGTAAACGTGTAGAGCTATGACGTTAGTCTTGTATTGTTTCATGTCATATGATGTTATTCTGGAAACTTATGTTTCACTTAAGTTTTGTAGACATTTGCGCTCTTTGGTTTCGTGGACCTTCTGTTTGAGATATTCGTTTGGGCTACGGGCGGCGTTGGGATGCAGCAGCCGATGTCGTGACGTCAGAGAAAGAGCATAGCAGTCTCATCCCCAACCGCAGCTCCACATAATGCGCCTTGATCCCTAATGAACAATACTGTTGAAGAGAATATCGAGCTTGGATGTATTTTTTCAATCAGTCTCTTGTCTGAAGTCTCTAGATCAGATATGCCCAGACTTGAAGCTAATCTGCTCCCCTTTGTAAGAAGAAGAGTATATTTCGGCCACACATAATATACTTAACACTACTAGCAATAATTGCGCAGGACAAAAAAAAGGAAGGAATGAATAAGAACGGGTTGGTCCTATGGGAGAAGAGCATCGGTTCTCGGGAGTTATCATTATTTTACATACACGGAGTTTTATGGAGTTTTCCCCGATCGTGTGATGGACGCTCACTTCTTGGGCCTCACTGATACTTGCTTTGGGCCAAATGTGGCCCACGGACCACCTCTGAAGGTGGACAAAAAAAAGGAAGGAATGAATAAGAACGGGTTGGTCCTATGGGAGAAGAGCATCGGTTCTCGGGAGTTATCATTATTTTACATACACGGAGTTTTATGGAGTTTTCCCCGATCGTGTGATGGACGCTCACTTCTTGGGCCTCACTGATACTTGCTTTGGGCCAAATGTGGCCCACGGACCACCTCTGAAGGTCTCGCTGTATGATGGTATAACATGCAATGTGTGGTTTCATGAGCGATAAAAACGGCGGAAATGATGTTTAAGTAGATATCTATTCCAATTTTCTGTACAGGTTCCGGAACTCTCGGAACCGAGTTAAAGCAAAACCTTTTTTGATGACTGTTGTAAGTAGGCTGTTTAGGTTTTTATGTTAGTAACGACACGTAGAGCTCTGTATGAAAATCACTGGCTGTGCTGTGTGCAGTTTTTAGCTGGTTGCCATTGTTGGAATATTCGCTATTGTAGTGTTAGGCAGTTAGATGTGAACAGCAGCGTAGCGCTGCGCAGTTGGACGTGAGCCGCCAGCAGTGGTGGATGTGGGGAGAGAGATGGCGGAGTTTTGAGAGCGGATGATCTGGACGTGTGTTCATCAGAAAGAATAAATTTGTAAGACTGGATGTCATGAACTGATATGGACTTTTGAACACTATTAAGGTAAATACATTGTTTCTTCTCTATCATAATCTTTCATTTACTAACTATGCCTATCAGTAGTTAGTGCCTTCAGTACTTAGAATCCTTTATTTAGCTGGCAGTATTGGCGCTCGCTGTATTGCAGTAGTTCGAGTAACGAAGATTTTTGAGAGGTAAGTGATTCATGAAAGGTATAGGTTATTGTTAGTCAGGGCCATTCTTTTGTAGGGATTACTGGTGCTTTGACAAAAGAATTCTAATTTGGTTTGTTTGCGTACATCTACACTTTTTCCAACGATTGCACCTTGTAATTTAATCTTACGTAACGGAAGTGTGGGGCAATCGTTCGATTTGTTGCATTTGCTAAAGGCTGTTTCACTAATTACTGAAATGTGACTGCCAGAGTCAAGTAGTGCCGTAAATTTTACGTCTTTTACTGTAATGTGAATTACAGGATGTGCAATGTTGTTATGTTCTACGTCGTGTTCCTGGAGTAAGATGTCCCTAATGTCTTCCATTTTTACGTAATTACTATCCACGGCGCCTACGTCGTTAGCTTCATAAGTACGTTTTGTGGCTGCCAGCGGTGTTAGTCATTGCCTACTGTCTCTTTGTTGGCGCACGTCGTTATTGGGATTTGGAGATCTAACTTCTACAAATTCACCTTGTCGATAGAGTCCTGCCCTGTTTGAATCCCGCCAGTTCTGATGACATTCAGGACTGTCGTTATGTCGGTAGTTTCCATAGTTTCTTTTTTGTCGGTCATGTGGTGGAGAATTTCTCCCGAAATCGTAACTGCGCGGTGGACCGTTGCGTCTAAAGTTATTCTGTCTCCCTTGATAATAATTATTTTGGTTCCCATATTGTCTGTTTCTCCGATTGTCTCTGTGGTAGTCGTTACTGCGAAATGGTGATCTTTTCCTGTAATTATTACTACTCTGTCAACGGTTGTCATACCGGTGGTGTCTGGTTTGGTCACGATTTGCGTTGTAAGAATAGCCTTGTCTCGTCCAGTTATTATTTCTTTCATCGTGGAATTGTGACGGATGTGACCTGTAATTGTTGTGTTCCTGTTTTCGCTTCCAGCGATTGTCAGTGTCAATTTCCAATTCTTGTAAGACTCCCTGAAAAGCTCCAATGTCGTCTTTGCGTCTTCATGCCAAAATGTGTCGTAAGTGTTCAGGCAATTTGATTAAGCAAATGCGGATAAGTTCTGAGGGGCTGTATCGGTTTGACAGACATGTCTTCAAAATATTTCAGAAGACTGGAAAATTCAGATTGTTCAAAAAGTGTTTCATCATCATGATGCTATGTTTTACGCGATCTTGAGTAGCTTGAGACCAGTATGCTGAGAGGAAGGCATGATAAAATTCTCCTTCACTGTGAAAATCGTGAATGACCGATCGCATTCTTACAGCTGGTTCATTCTCTAAATAGCCACACACAAATTCTAATCTGTGCTCTAATGACCAGTTGGGAGGAAAACAATGAGAGAATTGATGAAGCCACGCTTATGGCTGAATGTCGTTTCCAGGATTCTTAAATGTTTTGAATTTACGTGTAGTAATGAACAGCTTATAGTCAAAGTCATCGTGTCGGCGAGTCGCATATCGGACATTGTTACGTCGTGTCGGCGGTTCCATCTGAAAATTCGGTGCATCTTGCCAATTTCTTTCATAATTTCCGAAATGCCCTGTGTTATTATTTTGTGGCTTTTCCGTATTTCTAAGTCCTTCATCCCCTGTTGGAGCGCGGGTGTCCTCTGAATTATGTAATTGTTGTATTACTTGTGCCAACTGATCTTGCACTTCCAGGATTTCTCTTTTGTGTTGCGTACTACTTTGCTTTTGATTTTGTTTAAATTTCTTAATTTGTTCATACTCTTCCGTGTCAGTGAAGGCTACGGGTCTTGTGTCATTCAGATCATCATCTACCTTTGTAGATAACTGATCCGAAAGTTCGGCTACTTTCCCCAATAATGAAGTGATTTCCTCAGTGTGTTTTTCTGAACCAAGTTTCAGAGTGTCCATTTGTGTTGAAATCGTATCTACTGTGTCCTTTAAGTTTTCCTGAGTTTTTGCAAGTTGCGTAACCGAATCGGTAGATGTAACTAAGTCAATTTTAGCTTGCAAAGTGTCGTGATTTTCATGAACAATAGTTTGCAGTTCCTTTATGGCTGCTTCATGATTCTGTGATGCATTTCCATGACGCGAAAAAATAGGTTGGAAATGCTCACAAACTTGTGTTTTTACGTCATTACAGACTTTTTGACATTTCGATTCGATTTTATGTAACTCAGTTAAACCTTCAAGTGTGGTGTCTAACTTTTGAAGCTGTTGCTGTGTTTGTCTCTGCTGTTATTCCATTGTGTCTAACTTTTGAAGATTTTGTTCCATTGTGTCTAACTTTTGAAGCTTTTGTCCCATTTGTTGCATTAATTGTAATAACAATGCACTGGTGTCTGAAACATGTTCCTCCGTGACATTCGGCAGTACATTTGAACCGACAATATTCGCATTTTGAAACGCAGAAAATGTGTCTTGACTTATTTGAGAAAACAGTGAGGTCGCAAAACCTGAATCTACAGTATTTGGAAGTTTGTGTCCTGTCATTTCGGAATCCTGAGGCGAGCTGTTGCCGACCGAACGATCGATAATGCTTTCCTGTTCACTAATTGTTTCACTGACTACACCATTATTTGGCGCCAGCTCCATTTCCCTACGCACAATTACCAAATTACTACTTTGAATGTATGTTAATTCATTACACGGTGGTGCTGATAAGCTACGCTCGCCGTCACTATCATTTCTCAATTTACTTTGGAGCCTAGTGTTACGTTTTTCACACGCCATAATTATCACGTATTTCATACGATAACAAGAAAAGCACAATTTGAAGAGCAAAAATAAGAAAACATATTAACATAGCAATGAAAATAATATCTAGTTAATTGCATGCGCAGCTGCGAAATACTTGGTGCAAATCCACATTCATGCCACAACTGTTTTACAGTACAACAATGAAAAACTACAACTACAAAGGAAATTCTCCCTACAATTACGCTCTAGCAATAAGCAATAGCTACACTAATTACACAAACTATAAGAAAAACTCAGAAGATTCCAGTGAGGTACCCTCGGCTAAGGGTCGACATATGAAACGTCCCCTTTGGAAAATTTATGAATTACTATGCTGGTAAACGCCTTACGTTATTTGATTTTCAAACTGCTGAGCAAAACTGAACGTACTCAGACATTTCTCTCTTTACTTACTCTGATCATCACCAAACTGACACACAATATTCTTAGCGCAACGAAATCTGACTTTCAATAATCCCTACAAAAGAATCGCCCTGACTAAAAATACTGCTAGCTAAATAAAAGATTCTAACTACTGAAGGCACTAACTACTGATAGGCATAGCTGGCAAATGAAAGATTTTGATAGGGAACAAACAATGTATTTACCTCTATAGTGTTCAAAAGTCATTATATATATATATATATATATATATATATATATATATATATAAGTTCATGACATCCAGTCTTACAAATTTACTCTTTCTGGAGGAGACACGTCCAGATCATCCGCTCTCAAAACTCCGTCATCTCTCTCCCCACATCCACCACTGCTGGCGGCTCACCTCCAACTGCGCAACGCTACGCGCTGTTCACATCCAAGTGCCCAACACTACAATAGCGAATATTCCAACAATGGCAACCAGCCACAGACTGCACACAGCACAGCCAGTGATTTTCATACAGAGCGCTACGTGTCGTTACCAACGTAAAAACCCAAACAGCCTACTTACAGTGAATTAACAGTCCATCCAATATTCTACATCTACATCTACATTATTACTCTGCAATTCACAATTGAATGCCTGGCAGAGAATTCATCGAATCACCTTTAAACTTCTTCTCTATCGTTCCACTCTTGAAAAGCGCGAGGGAAAAACGAACACTTAAATCTTTCCGTGCAAACTCTGATTTCTCTTATGTTATTATGATGATCATCTCTCCCTATGTAGATGAGAGCCAACAGAATATCTTCACATTCTGAGGAGAATGATGGCGACTGAAATTTCATGAGAAGATCCTGCCTTTGTTTTAATGACTGCCACTCCAATTCGTGTACCATACCCACAGCACTCTGTCCCCTATTTCACGATAATACAAAACGAGCTGTCCTCCTCTGAACTTTTTTCGATATTCTCTGTCAATCCTAACTGATGCGGATCCCACATCACAAAGCAATACTCCAGAAGGTGGCGGAAAATCGTAGTGTAAACAGTCTCTTTAGCAGATCTATTAAATTTTGTTCGTGTTCTGCAACTAAATCAAAGCTTTTGGTTTGCTTTCCTCACAACATTGTCTATGTGATCGTTCCAGTTTAAGTTATTTGTAATAGTACTCCCTGAGTATTTAGTTAAGTTTATCGCCATTAATTTGTGTGATTTGCCGTGTAATTGAAATTCAGCGCATTCTTTCTAGTTCTCATGTGGATGACTTCACACTTTTCATGAGGTAGAGTCATTTGCCACTTTTTGCTCGCTACAAATATCTTGTCTAAATCATTTTACAATTGGTTTTAATCATCTGATGACTTTACATGGCGCTTAATGACAGCAGCATCTGCAAACTATCTATGAGAACTGGTCAGATTGACTCCTAAATCCTTTATGTACATCAGGAACAACAAAGGACCTATAACACATTCTTGGGCAACGCCAAATATTATTTCCGTTGGTTCTCCTCTTTTCCGGTTTTCCGGAAAGTTCAAAAAATGGATCAAATGGGTCTGAGCACTATGGGACTTAACATCTGTGGTCATCAGTCCCCTAGAACTTAGAACTACTTAAACCTAACTAACCTAAGGACATCACACACATCCATGCCCGAGGCAGGATTCGAACCTGCGACTGTAGCAGTTGAGCAGTTCCGAACTGAGCGCCTAGAACCGCTAGACCACCGCGGCCGGCTTTCCCGAAAGTCTATGATTCACTTCACGTAATGCCCTGCTACAAACTTACATGTATAATAATCATGTGGGTTTCGAATGCTGTGCGGCTGGTGTCGGCGGAGGTTCGAGTCCTCCCCCGGGCATGGGTGTGTGTGTGTGTGTGTGTATGTGTGTGTGTGTGTGTGTTTGTCCTTAGGATAATTTAGGTTAAGTAGTGTGTAAGCTTAGGGACTGATGACCTTAGATGTTAAGTCCCATAAGATTTCACACACACTTGAACATTTCGAATGCTGTAGTAGGGGAAGAATAGAAGAGTTGAGGGGGAGTATGGGCTCGGTAGTAAAAATGAGAGAATAGAAAGAGTGATTGATTCTACTGTAGCGAACACACTGTTCAAATATCACTTGGAAAAGGCGTGGAGGCAGGAGAAGATTTCAGATAAATTATATCATGGTGAGACAGAGGTTCCGAAATATCAGGTTGTTAGGCGTACTCGAGAGGAGACAAAACTGAGATGTTTCTTTCTTTTTTTGTGGGGGAGGGGGGATGATGGGAGTAGGGAGGGGAAGAGGGTGATTCTCAATGGTTTGATGCGGCCCCCCACGAATTCCTTTCGCGTGACAAAATGTTCATCTCAGAGTAGGGCTTACACCACACGTCGTAATTATTTGTTGGGTATAGTCCAATGACCGTTTTCACCTGTAGTTTTTATCCTCTACAACTGCTTCAAGTACCGTGGAAGTTGTTCTCCACATTCGTCTGACTAGAAACCCGTATCTTCTTACCATTTCACTTAACTGACCCCTCTATGTCATGACTGAGCCTTCGCATTTCCCTTTCAAGATATTCTAAGTTCTCTACCGCGTTCAGAACTCTGACATTTCACGCTCCGACTCGTAGAATGTTGTCCTTTCGTTGGTTGTTCATTCTCTTTCTGATGATCACCTCCCTCGTGACAGTGCCCTCCCGGAAATGAGATGTTTAGAGTCAGTTTGCCACTCCGAGGGAAGGAGGATACCCCGTACCTTTTCCCCGCTCCTCCGCCCTCTTTGACAAAGCCATTTACAGAACGAGGGCGATACTCTGTATCAGAAGACTTCGGCTGACGTTGCTAATTATTTTCATACAAAATTTAAGCAACGGTAGGGATCAACCCCGAGACCTAGGACTTTTTGATTATTAGTCACAGACGCTGCTCCTAGACCATATACCGTAGTCTTAAAATGGAAACTTCGTACCTCAGAAAACAAAAATTTTGCAGAAGATGAAATAAACTGATTTTGGATAACGAGTTTTTCATTCTATCTGACCTAATGTTTATATTTGGTTGACAAGTCTAATTGTAGCATTTTAGAGGTAAAATTATCGAGAATACTGAGAAATATCTTATGTTAAAGGTAAATATAAGTGTACGTACTTACCGGTGTTAAACATATGCTTTGGCTGTTGAAAACTGCTGAAAATCGTTAAAACACGAATAACAAACATCACAAGTTATACCTAATTTCCTCACTTAACAAGATTGCCTAGCAGTTAGGCACCAGAGCGCAACACAATCTCTCATGGGCTTACTAATAGTTGAGTTACGAGATATTTTTTTCTAATAATCCAAAAAAAACCTACGAGATAATATATTTTTGTAATGCTGTGTTCTCCGAAGGTATGGCACACAGCCAATCGTAAAATAGCGTCGAGTTGCGTAGTAGTAAGGTGCACAACTCCAGCCAATGTACCACTCGAGAAGGTCTATTCCGAGCTTCCGCTATACGTCACTCAAATACTCCTCAAACAGTCATGCATCCGCCAAAGCCGACTCACGGCTCGACTAAATATCATCGCACAGTATGAACAGTAACTCGCCATAGCATCACGGCTATAACTAGTCGCCACTAAGAAGGCCCTACCCCTCTCGCCGGAGGTTTCAATCATCCCTCGGGCATTGGTGTGTGTGTTGTTCTTAGCATAAGTTAGTATAAGTTAATTGATAATTAAATGAAACCCTCAGCTGCCGACAGGTGTTGTTGATATATCTCGATGGGGACAGCTGAAAATGTGCGCCCCAACCGCTACTCGAACCCGGGATCTCCTGTGTACATGGCAGACGCTCTATCCATCTGAGCAACCGAGGACACAGATGAATAGAGCGACTGCAGGGACTTATCCCTTGTACGCTTCCCGCGAGACCCACATTCCCAACTGTCCACAATCTACATACGTAATGTTCCTGATAGATATTTGCCCATCCTCTCATTACTCGCGATATAAGGTGACGATTCTCGTAAGACTTTGGGCAACCTGTGCGCTTTCGCACAGGCGAAGGTCAATGGGATGGTAGTCTTTAACTATCAGACTTCAAGAAGAATATAATAATTCCAATCCCAAAGAAAGCAGGTGCTGACAGATGTGAAAATTACCGAAGTATCAGTTTAATAAGTCACAGCTGCAAAATACTAACGCGAATTCTTTACAGACGAATGGAAAAACTGGTAGATGAGGACCTCGGGGAGGATCAGTTTGGATTCCGTCAAAATGTTGGAACACGTGAGGCAATACTGACCTTACGACTTATCTTAGAAGAAAGATTAAGAAAAGGCAAACCTACGTTTCTAGCATTTGTAGACTTAGAGAAAGCTTTTGACAATGTTGACTGGAATACTCTTTTTCAAATTCTAAAGGTGGCATGGGTAAAATACAGGGAGCGAAAGGCTATTTACAATTTGTACAGAAAGCAGATGGCAGTCATAAAAGTCGAGGGGCAGGAAAGGGAAGCAGTGGTTGGGAAAGGAGTGAGACAGGGTTGTAGCCTCTCCACGATGTTATTCAATCTGTATATTGAGCAAGCAGTAAAGGAAACAAAAGAAAAATTTGGAGTAGGTATTAAAATTCATGGAGACGAAGTAAAAACTTTGAGGTTCGCCGATGACATTGTAATTCTGTCAGGGACGGCAAAGGACTTGGAAGAGCAGTTGAACGGAATGGACAGTGTCTTGAAAGGAGGATATAAGATGAACATCAACAAAAGCAAAACGAGGATAATGGACTGTAGTCAAATTAAATCGGGTGATGCTGAGGGAATTAGATTAGGAAATGAGACACTTCAAGTAGTAAAGGAGTTTTGCTATTTAGGAAGTAAAATAACTGATGATGGTCGAAGTAGAGAGGATATAAAATGTAGACTGGCAATGGCAAGGAAAGCGTTTCTGAAGAAGAGAAATTTGTTAACATCGAATATAGATTTATGTATCAGGAAGTCGTTTCTGAAAGTATTTGTTTGGAGTGTAGCCATGTATGGAAGTGAAACATGGACAATAACTAGTTTGGACAAGAAGAGAATAGAAGCTTTCGAAATGTGGTGCTACAGAAGAATACTGAAGATAAGGTGGATAGATCACGTAACTAATGAGGAGATATTGAATAGGATTGGGGAGAAGAGAAGTTTGTGGCACAACTTGACTAGAAGAAGGGATCGGTTGGTAGGACATGTTTTGAGGCATCAAGGGATCACAAATTTAGCGTTGGAGGGCAGCGTGGAGGGTAAAAATCGTAGAGGGAGACCGAGAGATAAGTACACTAAGCAGATTCAGAAGGATGTAGGTTGCAGTAGGTACTGGGAGATGAAGCAGCTTGCGCAGGATAGAGTAGCATGGAGAGCTGCATCAAACCAGTCTCAGGACTGAAGACAACAACAACACAATGAAGATATTAAATGTTCTCGAAAGAACAGATGCCTTTGATGACCGTGGAGCTTCTCTACAATAGATGATAATTAATTGTAACCCTCAGCTGCATACAGGTGTTGTTGATATATCTCGATGGGGACAGCTGAAAATGTGTGCCCCGAGCGGGACTCGAACCCGGGATCTCCTGTGTACATGGCAGAAGATCTATCAATCTGAGCCACCGGTGACACAGATGAATAGCGCGACTTCAACTGTCCCCATCGATGTATATCAACAATACCTGTCGGCGGCTGAGGGTTTCAATTAATTATCATTTATTCTAGAGAAGCTGCATGGTCATCAATGGTATCTGTTCTTTCGAGAACAGCTACAATCTTCATAGATATAGTTTAAATTAGTTTAATTAGTGTGTAAGTCTAGCGACCGATGATCTCAGCAGTTTCGTCCCTTAGGAATTCATACACATTTGAAGGGCCTACATGGACATTCTATAAGTGATCGCAGTTATCGTTCACTGGATTTAGAGGCAGAAAAAAGTTGAAAACAGGTCATTGCGAGTGAGCACCGTACTATTGCCACAGACTGTAATTATACTGCTGATAATTATTATAAATTTTCTATTGATAAATCATTGTAAATTGTTTCTAACCTTGTTACCTTTGCCGTTGTGTGATCTAACTATATTGGGCTCTGTGAGGAGGATGTATAGTTCCTGAGTGCAAGCAAGGCACTTCATAATAGCAACTATCTACTCTGTGAAGGGGTTCTCTTCCTGCCACATTTATGTATTTGAAGTCAAGTACATTTGGTGAGCAGAACACACAGTACATTCTGAAGCACATGTGGAGTCACCGAGGAGAGCTCATTAGAAATGCGCGTTTTGAGTTCGGATATTATTTTCGGCAAATGAATCACATACACAAGGTCGTTCATATGACCTCACAAAAAGGAATCCGTAGGTGTCAGGTTCGGAGACTGGTGGCTAAGGGCAGAGTTGTCATCTCCAGTTTTTTCCGATCCACCGGTTTGGAAATTGTTGATTTAAGTATGTGAGGTAGTTTAGATTTACTGTGATCGCGAAACGATCGAAATTCTGTATTTTCATTTAATTCTCTGTGATGTATCACCACTCATTAAATGGCTAAAGCCTTTTGTGATCGCTGTAATCTTCTTGAATTGCCCTGTCTTTGCAGCTTCACTCTGTATACCTGTTTAATATTTAAAATTTGTTAAGTGTGCTGTAGGACAAAATGTGAATAATGTGTCGTCTCATGACAGATCTGCACATGTAACCGAAGTGATCTTGTTTTGTATGTACGCTTTATTTTCGTAGTGTCGCTGTGTTACACTTGAAAACGGTTAAAGACCGAAATTGCGATGGTCGATTTTATAAACAAATAATTACAAGAGAAAAGGTCAATGTCTTCTAATCAGATTTATATGTCTGTGCACTTCATCCAAGAAAATATTCAGTTGAGACTAGTATTATTGAACGAATGGTTTTACATCAGATATTTGCATCCTTGGATTTTTTTTACACTCCTGGAAATTGAAATAAGAACACCGTGAATTCATTGTCCCAGGAAGGGGAAACTTTATTGACACATTCCTGGGGTCAGATACATCACATGATCACACTGACAGAACCACAGGCACATAGACACAGGCAACAGAGCATGCACAATGTCGGCACTAGTACAGTGTATATCCACCTTTCGCAGCAATGCAGGCTGCTATTCTCCCATGGAGACGATCGTAGAGATGCTGGATGTAGTCCTGTGGAACCGCTTGCCATGCCATTTCCACCTGGCGCCTCAGTTGGACCAGCGTTCGTGCTGGACGTGCAGACCGCGTGAGATGACGCTTCATCCAGTCCCAAACATTCTCAATGGGGGACAGATCCGGAGATCTTGCTGGCCAGGGTAGTTGACTTACACCTTCTAGAGCACGTTGGGTGGCACGGGATACATGCGGACGTGCATTGTCCTGTTGGAACAGCAAGTTCCCTTGCCGGTCTAGGAATGGTAGAACGATGGGTTCGATGACGGTTTGTATGTACCGTGCACTATTCAGTGTCCCCTCGACGATCACCAGAGGTGTACGGCCAGTGTAGGAGATCGCTCCCCACACCATGATGCCGGGTGTTGGCCCTGTGTGCCTCGGTCATATGCAGTCCTGATTGTGGCGCTCACCTGCACGGCGCCAGACACGCCTACGACCATCATTGGCACCAAGGCAGAAGCGACTCTCATCGCTGAAGACGACACGTCTCCATTCGTCCCTCCATTCACGCCTGTCGCGACACCACTGGAGGCGGGCTCCACGATGTTGGGGCTTGAGCGGAAGACGGCCTAACGGTGTGCGGGACCGTAGCCCAGCTTCATGGAGACGGTTGCGAATGGTCCTCGCCGATACCTCAGGAGCAACAGTTTCCCTAATTTGCTGGGAAGTGGCTGTGCGGTCCCCCACGGCACTGCGTAGGATCCTACGGTCTTGGCGTGCATCCGTGCGTCGCTGCGGTCCGGTCCCAGGTCGACGGGCACGTGCACCTTCCGCCGACCACTGGCGACAACATCGATGTACTGTGGAGACCTCACGCCCCACGTGTTGAGCAATTCGGCGGTACGTCCACCCGGCCTCCCGCATGCCCACTATACGCCCTCGCTCAAAGTCCGTCAACTGCACATAGGTTCACGTCCACGCTGTCGCGGCATGCTACCAGTGTGAAAGACTGCGATGGAGCTCCGTATGCCACGGCAAACTGGCTGACACTGACGGCGGCGGTGCACAAATGCTGCGCAGCTAGCGCCATTCGACGGCCAACACCGCGGTTCCTGGTGTGTCCGCTGTGCCGTGCGTGTGATCATTGCTTGTACAGCCCTCTCGCAGTGTCCAGAGCAAGTATGGTGGGTCTGACACACCGGTGTCAATGTGTTCTTTTTTCCATTTCCAGGAGTGTATATATGGGCATAGGCCCGTGGTGCCAGGCACGCTTCTGTGCCTAAAATTTTGTTTCATAATGCGATAGATATTATAGGCTGCTAAATAAAACAAACAGCACCAACTCTTTGGCACAAAAAGCTCCATAACAGCCGTGGGTGGGACACCGTGATCTTAGAAAGCGGTCTGGTCGTGCCACGATTGTCTTGTTTTTTTTTCTGCATGTTTTCAGTAGACGACAGGGTCCATTTAAAGAAAGCTGTTAATCGCCATCCTCAGCATGTCTCTGAGATATAAACGTGATGTCTGTTTCTTCTTAGTAATTTTGGACTATATTATGCTCGGAACACGCTGCGATATGCTAAAATAACCTACTGCATCGAATAAGCGATTGTTCATTTCATCACAACAATACAAAACTCTTTTTACGGTGTACATCTGGGACTACATTGGGGAACGACCAAAACTTTCAATTTCCAATGACGTTGTTTTCATAATTTTTAGGTATTTAATAATGAGTTTTCTGAGTACTACACATATTTAAGTTATTTTCTGACATAATAATTAGAGTAATTTATAAAATTTTGATGAATCACACCAACTTATTAAATTTAGCATTTTAATCATATTTTGTCCTAGAACAATGCACTGACCACCAATATAAACTTATCATTTTTATACCCGGCCGTCCTGGCCGAACGGTTCTAGGCGCTTCAGTCTGGAACCGAGCGACCGCTACGGTCGCAGGTTCGAATTCTGCCTCGGGCATGGATGTGTGTGATGTCCTTAGGTTAGTTAGGTTTAAGTAGTTCTAAGTTCTAGGGAACTGATGACCATAGATGTTCAGTCCTATAGTGCTCAGAGCCATTTGAACCATTTATAGGGGACTGATGACCTCAGATGTTAAGTCCCATAGTGTTCAGAGCCATTTGAACCATTTTTATAATCTAAGCTCAGGACGGAGGTGAATAAGCAGTTTGGTTTCCTGAGCTTGTTTAAGTTTCATACTACCGTTTGAGTCTTTATAGGTGCTGGTGATGTATCCAGTATTAGGAGACTATACGTTTGGCAGGAAAACTTGTCTTGGAACACGGCGTAACACCGACATAACAAAAGTCATTAGTTATGCTACTATCTTTGTAATAGGTTCAGTGAGTGGGTATTTAGATCAAACAAAAAAGACGGTAGTAAACAAAGTAATATTTATTTAAAAAATATTGCACATATTTGTTGACCAGAACAATATCGATGTGTAACAACCGTCCGTCGTCATTTCGACGACAAACGCTAAGAGCGTGCGTGAACACGCCAATAACAAGCAACGGTCGTCTTCCGAGAATCGTCGATATCCCCTGATTCGGTCACCCGGGCGCACAGCACACACAGCAAGAAACATTTTAAGTTATGGCGGGGGGAAAGCAGTACATTAGCGAGATGGGGCACGGAGCGGGAAACACGTTGCGGCAGCGAGGGTCGTCGTACAAGCGGCGGGCTCTGCGCCGCCTAGCCGGGGTACGGCAGGGGGGCGTGGGGGGCAGGCGGGGGCGGCAGCGTGGGCGGCTGCGGGGGCGGCGGCGCGGGGTGTCCCAGGCGCTTGACCTCGGCGCGGAAGCCGTTGTGCGGGTCGGCGGTGTACTCGACGATGCGCGTCGTGCCGTCGGCGTCGACGAGCGAATAGGCGCCTCGGACGGTGTCGCCGTCGCGGTGCTCCCACTGCGTCTTGGCGTCGCCCGTGTGGCCGTCGCGCACCGCGTAGTCGAAGCGGTAGCTGGCCGGCGCCACGTAGTCGTAGATGATCTCGTGCTGCGGGGGCGGCGGCGGCGGCGGGGGCGGCGCGTGGGGCAGCAGCCCGGCGTGGGCGGCGGCCAGCAGGCAGCCTAGGACCAGTGCTATCTTCATCGTGTTGCTGCCGCTGCTGCTGCTGGAGAAGGTGGTGGTGTTTTGACACGGATGGTCGGTGTGTGGCTACCTCAGCTCGCGCGGCGCCTTATATACACGAAAAGCTTCCGCGTGGACTCGGGCGCGAAAGTGGACGCTGGTTCGCCGGCTGGGACACGACGCAGGCCACCATTATGGCACATTCGCACGCTCGGCTAAGAACGGCACGACTTAATGACCACTAGCAGCTACCGCACTGCCGAATAACGCCTTTAAACAGTCTATCTGATAAAAGTTATTGTCACCGCTCGCTGTTGCGCTGTTTCATATGGACCCCCTTACTGTGTGGCCCTGATTCTATTGTCCGCTACGGCAGTAACAGAGTGTGCCTACGACAAAGGGTACCTTATCGACATTTGATACTACAACGGCACATTGCTACTGAAACCTCCGTAACAATAAAAATAACACTAAAGTCGGAATGCTAGGAAGACGGAAATCAATCACAAAATATTCCTGGAAATCTGAAAAAATAGAACCAATAAAATCAGACAAATGAAGTATGAAAACAAAAAAGGTGAACCAGTAATTACTATAAAACCTTTAAAACGAAACGAATAAGCCACAATCATTTAAAATATAAATTAGGCAGTTGGCATTGCATTCGGGAGGACGACGGTTCAATCCTGCGGTCGGCCATCCTGATTTAGGTTTTCCGTGATTTCCCCTAATCGCTCCAGGCAAATGTCGGGATGGTTCCTTTGAAAGGGCACGGCCGACTTCCTTCCCCGTCCTGCCCTAGTCTGATGAGACTGATGACCTCGCTGTTTGGTCTCTTCCCCCAAACAACCCAACCCAGTTGGCATTAAGCGACGAAGTCGAGTGCTGCAGTTGATTACACTAATTTGAAAACGTTCTAATTGTACATAACCAGTACGTAGAATTACGCCTCGGCCTACGAAGAAACAGAACCTCTAGCCCTGCCAAGAGCTAAGCATAAAAAATAAACACAATCAAGAGGTTTAAAACGAACCAAGCGCGCGGAAAAAGTTATATTAGCACAGGAAGATTCAGAAAAAATGAAACCTTGAAAGAAAGACGTGGATTTCGTAAGACGAATGCTGCAAAATTACAGTTACCACATACCTTACACCAAAATCAATCAGAATTTATGCCAGTTATCATAGAGGAATGCCATTAACGTAACATATCCAATTTTATCTGTCTCTTGTCGACGGAGCATCATAACAACTCTAATCGTAAATTAGAAAATGTGAAGTATGTGGTTCACAAATCACGTCATGGCCAGAGCACATTATGGACCAAAAGGAATTTGAGTTAGAAAAAGCATGTGATTCAATTGGTAACGAATAATTATTCAATTAAATTACCAAATAAGCAGCAACCAGTCGCAAGATCATGTTTTCTTTATTTAATTTTGGATATCGCTTTCACCTGGTTAACAGCCATCATCGATGCTTTGAACGTGTATGTTCCCTGAGTAATAACACTGTCTTAAACAGACGTCAAACGTGGAGTCAATGTTCTTCCGAAAGTTTGATAGGTTCCAACCTCATAGATTCTGCACACTAGATTGAACAATCCTTTGTTTGTCACTTCCTCCTAATTGTCTTCCAAATCGACTCGCACTTTTCAGTCATCAGTCTTCTGACTGATTTGATGCGACCTGCCGCGAATTCATCTCCTTCATCTCAGAATGGCACTTGCACCCTACGTCGTCAAATATTTGCTGGATATTCGAGTCCCTGTCTTCCTCAATAGATTTTACCCTCTACAGCTCTCTCTAGCATCATGGAAGTTATTTCCCGATGTCCTATCATCCTGTCCCTTCTTCTTGTCACTGTTTTCCATAAACTCCTCTCCTCGTCGATTCTCCGGCGAACCTCCTCATTCCTTACCTTATCACTCCACCCAGTTCTCAACATTCTTCTGTAGCAGCACATCTCAAATGCTTCTATTCCCTTCTGTTCTGATTTTCCCACAGTCTGTGTTTCATATAATGCAATGCTGTGCTCCAAACATCCATTCCCAGAAATTGCTTCCTCAGATTAAGGGCTATGTTTCCTACTAGTAGACTTCACATGGCCAGCGATGCCTTCCTTGTCAGTGCTAGTCTGCTTTTTATGTCCCCCTTGTTCTATACGTCATGGGTTACTTTGCTGCCTAGATAGCAGAAGTCCTTCATTTATTTCAAGATCACCAGTCATGATGTTAAGTTTCTTGCTGTTCTCATAATTGTTACTTCTCATTACCTTCGTCTTTCTTCGATTTATTCTCAGTCTGTATTCTGTATTCATTAGACTGTTCGTTCCATTCAGCATACCATGTAATTCTTCTTCACTTTCAATAGGAATATCATCAGCGAATCTTAGCATTGATATCCTTCCACCTTTAACTCGACTCTTGAACCTTTCTTGTATTTGCGTTATGCTTCTTAAATTTATAGATTGAACAGTTGGGGCGAAAGATTACATCCGCGTGTTACGCCCTTTTTAATCTGAGCACTTCCTTCTTGGTCTTCCTCTCTTATTGTTCCCCCTTGGTTCTTGTACATGTTATATATTACCCACTTTTCCTATAGCTTATCCCTAATTTTCTCACACTTTCGAACATCTTGCACCATTTGACACTGTCGTCCGGTTTTCCAGATCGACAAATCCTATGACCGTACTTGATTTTTCTTTAGTCTTGCTTCCATTACCAAGCGTAACGTTAGAACAGCCACTCTGGTCCCTTCACCTAGAAAAGCCCGAACTGCTCGTCACCTAACAGATCTCATTTTCCTTTTCTATTAACATGTTTACTATTCTAGTCAGCAGCTTGGAAGCATGAACTGTTAAGCTGATTGTACGATAATTCCTGCACTTGCTATCTTCGCAATTGTCTGGATGGTATTTTTACCAAAATCACATGGTGTATCGCTAGACTCGACATTCTACACACCAACGTGAACAGTCGTTTCGTTGCGACTTCTCCCCCCCCCCCCCCCCCTCCCCAATGATTTTAGAAATTCTGTTGGAGTTATCTTCCAAATCTTGTAAGTAGGCTGTTTAGGTTTTCTTATTGGTAACGCCGCCGCCACGTAGCGCTCTGTATAAAAACCACTGGCTGTTCTGTGTGCAGTCTGTGGCTGGTTGGCATTGTTGTAATACTCGCCATTGTAGCGTTGGGCAGTTGGCTGTTAGCGGCGCGTAGCGTTGCGCAGTTGGAGGTGAGCCGCCAGCAGTGGTGGATGTGGGGAGAGAGATGGCGGAGTTTTGAAATTTGTAAGACTTGATGTCATGAACTGCTATATACATTATGACTTTTGAACACTAGTAAGGTAAATACATTGCTTGTTCTCTATTAAAATCTTTCATTTGCTAACTATGCCTATCAGTAGTTAGTGCCTTCCATAGTTTGAATCTTTTATTTAGCTGGCAGTAGTGGCGCTCGCTCTATTCCAGTAGTGCGAGTAACGAAGATTTTTGTGAGGTAAGTGATTTGTGATTTCTGAAATGTATAGGTTAATGTTAGTCAGGGCCATTCTTTTGTAGGGATTTTTTGAAAGTCAGATTGCGTTGCGCTAAAAATATTGTGTGTCAGTTTAAGCACAGTCATGTATAAATTTTTCCAATGGGACGTTTCAATCTCTCCTAAATTCTCATTCTCAAACTGGATTTCCTATCTCTTCTATATCGACATCCGTATCTTCTTCTATCACGTCAAGTCTTCCTCCACCTATCCGCCCTCTCCCCTGCATTTAACATTTGAATTCCCATTGCACTCTTAATGTTACCACCCATGCTTTTAACTCCACCGAATGTTGTTTTGACATTCCTGTAAGCTGAGTCAGTTCTTCCAACAGCCATTTCTTTTTCGATTTCCTCACATTTTCCTTGTAGCCATTTCGTCTTAGCTTCCGTGCACTTCCTATTTATTTCATTCCTAAGTGACTTGTATTTCTGCATTGCCGAATTTCCCTGAACATTTTTTGTCATTCTTTCATTCATCGATCAGCTGAAATATTTTTTCTGTTACCCATGGTTTCTTTGCAGTTACTTTTTTTATACCTATCTCTCTCTTCCCAATTTTCGATATTACGCTTTTTAGAGATGTCGATTCCTCTATAGCTGAACTGCCCGCTGAGCTATTTCTTATTGCAGTATCTGTAGCCCCAAAGAACTTCAAGTGTATCTCATCATTCCTTAGTACTTGTGTATTCAACTTCTTTGCCAACTGTTTCTTCCTGACTAGCATCTTAAGCTTCAGTCTACTCTTCATCACTACTAAATTGTGATATGAGTCGAAATTCTGTCCTGGGTACGCCTTACAATCCAGTATATGATATCGGAATCTCTGCCTGACCATGAAGAAAGCTAACTGAAATCTTCTCGTATCTCCTGGTCTTTTCCAAGCATACCTCCCAGTCTCGTGATTCTTGAACAAAGTATTCGCTATTACTAGCTGAAATTTATTGCAGATCGCAATTAGTTTTCTCCTCTCTCATTCCTAGTACCGTAGTCTCCTGTAACCGTTTCCCCTACAATTACAATCCAAGACCCCATGATTATTAGATTTTCATCTCCCTGTACACAGTGGATTTACGAGTTCAATATCATAATATACTTTCTTTATCTTTTCATCTTCTAGTTGCGACGTCCGTGTGAATGCCTGAACTATCGTTGTTATTGTTAGTTTGCTGCGATTCACTGAAGTGTTCACAGTAACTCACTTTATGCCTTTATCTTCCTATTTATAATGAATCCTACTCCCGTTATACCATTTTTTGCTGCTGTTGATGTGTCCCTACACTCATCTGACCAGAAATACGTATCATTTTTCCATTTCACTTCACTGATACCCACTGTACCTAGATGAGCCTTAGCGCTTCCCTTTCCAGATATTCTAGCTTCGTACCACTCCCCAACTAATAGGACATTATCCTTTCTTTGGTTGTTCAAACTTTTTCTCATACCATAGAACATATCCTGTAACTCTTCTTCACCTTCACTCAGGACATCAATATTATTAGTTAATTTTATCATTAATATACTTTCACCCCGATTTTTAATGCCACTCTTGAATCATACTTTTATTTCCGTCATTGCTTCTTCGATATATGTTAGGGCCATCACAGAAGTTGGAAAGAAAAATATAGGTGCAAAGAAGGTAACAGCGAAGAAACCATGAGTAACAGAAGAAATACTTTAGTTGATCGATGAAAGGAGGAAGTACAAAAATGTTCCAGGAAACTCAGGAATACAGAAATGCAAGTCGCTGAGGAATGAAATAAATAGGAAGTTCAGGGAAGCTAAGACGAAATGGCTGCTTGAAAATTGTGAGTAAACCAAGAAAGAAATGATTGTCGGAAGGACTGATTCAGCATACAGGAAAGTCAAAACAACCTTCGGTGACATTAAAAGCAAGGGTGGTAACATTAAGAGTGCAACGGGAATTCAAATGTTAAATGCAGAGGAGAGAGCGGATAGGTGGAAAGAAGAATACATTGAAAGCCCCTATGAGGGCGAACATTTGCCTGATGTGATAGAAATAGAAACAGGAGTAGATTTAGAAGAGATATGTGATCCAGTATTAGAATCAGAATATAAAATAGCTTTGGAGAACTTACGATCAAAGAGGGCAGAATGGATAGATAACATCCCAATCCGTATTTCTAAAATCATTGGGGGAAGAGGCAACAAAACAACTACGCGGGTTGGTGTGTAGCATGTGTGACTCTGTCGATATGCCATCTGACTTTCGGAAAAAACTCATCCACTCAGTTCCGCAGATTGCAAGAGCAACCAAGGGCTACGATTATCGCAGAATCGGCTTAACAGCTCATACATTCAAGTTGCTGACAAGGATAATATACAGAATAATGGAAAAGTAAACTGAGGATGTGCTAGATGACGATCAGTTCGGCTGTAGGGAAAGTAAAGACACGAGAGAGACAATTCTGACGTTGCCAGTTGATAATGGAAGCGAGACTAAAGAAAAATCAAGACACAATCATACGATTTGTGGACCTGGAAAAAGCGTTAGACAATGTAAAATGGTGCAAGATGTTCGAAATTCTGAAAAAAAGGTGTAAGCTATAGTGAGAGATGGATAATATACAGCATGTACAACATCCAAGAGGGAATAATAAGAGTGGACGCTCAAGAATGAAGTGCTCGGATTAAGGATGTAAGACAGGGAGGTAATCTTTCGCCCCTACTATTCAGTCTTTACATCGAAGAAGCAATGACGGAAATAAAAGAAAGGTTCAGGATTGGAATTTAAATTCGAGGTGAGAGGATATCAATGATGCGTTTGCTATGTTGAGTGAAAGTGAAGAAGAATTACAAGATCTGCTGAATAGAATGAACAATCTAATGAGTGCAGAATATGGATTGAGAGTAACTCGAATAAATTAGAAAGTAATGAGAACTAACAGAAATAAGAACAGCCAAAACCTTAATATCAGGATTATTCGTCATAAAGTAGATAAAGTTGAGGAATTTTGCTACCTACGCAGTAAAAAAACCACTGACGCAGGGAGTAAGGAGAATATCAAAACCAGGCTATCACTGGCAAAAAGGGGAATTCCTGATCAAGAGAAGTCTACTAGTATCAAACACAGGCCTTGATTTGAGGATGAAATTTACGACAATGTACGTCTGGAGTATAGCATTGTACGGCAGTGAAACATGGACTGTGAGAAAACCGGAACAGAAGAGAATAGAAGCATTTGAGATGTTGTGCTACAGACGAATGTTGAAAATTAGGTGTACAGATAAGGTAAGGAATGAGAAGGTTCCGCGCAGAATCGGAGACGAAGGGAATATATGGAAAACACTGATAAGGAGAAGGGACAGGATGATAGGTCATCTGTTAAGACATCAGGGACTGACTTCCATGGTAC
The DNA here is from genome assembly GCF_023897955.1 of Schistocerca gregaria. Classification (NCBI taxonomy): domain Eukaryota; kingdom Metazoa; phylum Arthropoda; class Insecta; order Orthoptera; family Acrididae; genus Schistocerca; species Schistocerca gregaria. Next base: position 104,174,453 of record NC_064921.1, on the reverse strand, counting down.
TAGAGGGAGCTGTAGAGGGCAAAAACTGTAGAGGAAGACAGAGATTGGAATACATCCAGCAAATAATTGAGGACGTAAATTCCAAGTGCTACGCTGAGATGAAGAGGCAAACAGGAGAGGAGTTCGAGGGGGGCAGCATCAAACCAGTCAGAAGAAGACTGATGATAAAAAAAAGAGAAAAAATAGTACTTAATAGAGGTGCATTTCTCTTTCGCTGAACATTTTTGTAGTTTCTTCTTTCATCGATCAATTGACGGGTTTGTTCTGTTCATCTGCAGGGTGTCCGAAAAGTCTTTCCCTGATTACATAAATTGATAACTGAGGCTAGAAGTAAGATAGAAATATGAACTGGTGTCTAATTGCTTACAAACTATCAAAGTTTTTTTCACACACCAGTAAACTTCCACAGAAGCACCCTTGGTAGCATGTAGCACATCTAGACGATATTCAATTTCCGTCCACACATTAGCCAACATCACTGGAGGGATCGATTCAACGACTGTGGCTATCAGATGCCGCAGGGTCTCAAGATCTAGTACACGTGTTCGGTAGGCATCGTCCTCGACATAATCTCATAAAAAGAAGTATAATGGGATTATGTCAGGAGAGCGTGGAGGCCAAGCCGTTGGCCCATCACGACCAATCCATCGCCCAGGAAAGGTCATATCGAGATAGGCACGGACGTCCAAACCCCAATGAGGCGGTGCACCGTCTTGCTGAAACAAGATATCGGGGTGATACTAAAGCAGCTGAGGAACAGCATACAGTTGCAACATTTCCATATAGACTGCAGATGTGATGGTAGCCTCATCGAAAAAGAATGGCCCGATAATTCGATCATGCAACAGCTCGCACCTTTGACTGCCTCTGGTGCACTCCATGACCTCGGCAGGGAGTTGTGAACCCCAAATGCGCACATTATGGCGATTCACTACTCCACTGACAAAAAATGACACTTCGTCGGAAAAGGCAATTCGGTTGAGATAACCATCATCGGCCTCAATACGTGATAGTATTTAGACCGCAAAGTCATATCGACGTGTTGTTGGGCAACAAGGCCTGAACGATTTGCACTTTGTATGCACGAAACAATAAACGTTTGTGCAAAATGCCATGGAGAGAGATTTTTGGCATCTGTAATTCACGTGAGGCCCTGCACCCCGATTTCTTCGGACTTCGCAGAAAAGACTGCCTTACAGCTTCCACACTGTCTACTGAGGTTCTCGGTCGACCAGACCTCGGAAGGTCAGCAACCGATCCTGTGTTCTTGAACCTCTCATACCAGGCATTAATGTTCTTGACATCAGGTGGATTCCTTCCAAATGTTGTCTGGAAGTGCCTCTGCACTGTGGTTGGTGATCGTGTCTCATGGTACCACAGGACACACTGTGCCTTCTCCTGATTGGTTAACATGGCTTCTTGGGCACTGCACCTCATCCACTACTTACGTACTGCGAACCTAAAACAGAAAAAAAAACTTTGATAGTTTGTAACCAATTGGACACAAGTTTCATATTTGTATCTTACTTCTAGCCTGAGTTATCAATTTATGTAATAAGGGAAAGACTTTTCGGACACCCTGTATATTTACAACTACAGTATTACCCTGCAGTTCACAGTTAAGTGCCTGGCAGAGGGTTCATCAAACACCTTCAAGGAATATCTCTACTGTCCCACTCTCCAACGGGAAAAACGAGCACTTCTTTTTGTGCGAGCTCTGTTTCTCTGATTTTATAATGATTAATATTTCTCCAGATGTAGGTGGGTACCAAAGGAATATTTTCGTATTTCGAGGGGAAAGCTGGTGACTGAAATTTCACGAGAAGATCCTGCCGCAATGAGGAAGGCCTTTGTTTTAACGACTTCCGTCCCAGTTCACATGTAATGTCCGTGGCACTGTCTCCCCTATATTTGAACTTTTTTGATGTTCTTCCTCAGTCCCACCTGATGCGAATCCCACACCGCACAGCAACACGAAGGCGGACAAACGTGGTGTAAGCAGTCTCTTGAGTAAACCCGTTACATTTTCTAAGTGTTATGCTAATAAATGACAGTCTTTAGTCTGCTTTCCCCACAAAGTTACGTATGTGATCTTTCCCATTTAAGTTATTCGTTACCGTAATTCTTAAGTATTTACCTGAATTTACAGCCTTTAGATTTGTGTGATTTATCGAGTAACAGAAATTTAGCAGATATTGTACTCATGTACACACTTTTCATTCTTTAGAGTCAGTTGTCACTTTTCGCATTATACATTTTGCAATTGCTTTTGATCGTCTGCTGACTTTACAAGATAGTAAAGGACAGTATCACCTGCAAACATTCTACGAGAGCTGCTCAAATAGTTTCCTAAGTCTTTTATGTAGATTGGAAACAGCCAAGGGAACGCCACGTATCACTTCTCTTTCACTCGATGATTTTCCGTCAACTATCATAAACTGTGACCTTCCTGAAAGGAGCTCACGAATCCTGTCGCACACCTGTGACGGTACTCCATAGTCACGCTGTTTTATTAGAGGTCGCTTATGAGAAACGGTGTCGAAAGCGTTCTGAAAATCAAAAAATACAGAATCAATTCTACATCACCTGTCGATAGCACTCATTTCATCGTGAGGAGAAAGAGTTAATTGTGTTTCACAAGAACACTATTTTCTGAATCCGTGTTAGCTGTTTGTCAGTAAACCGCTTTCTTCCAGGTAATTAATAATATTAGAACACCGTATATGCTCAAAAATCCTACTGCAAATCGGAGTTAGTGATGTCGGACTAAAATTCAGCAAAGTACTCCTATTCCTCCTCTTGATTATTGGTGTGACTTGAGCAACTTTCCAGTCTTATGTTACGGGTCTTTCGACGGGCGAGCGGTTGTACATGATTGTTAGATGTGGTGCTATTGTATCAGCATAATCTGAAAGTAACGTGATTGGTATACAAGGTGGACCGGAGGCCTTGCCTTTATGAAGTGATTTAAAACTGCTTTTCTACACCGAGGATATATACAAATAAGTTACTCTGTTTGCAGTCGTTGTAGATCCGAATTGTAGAATATTTACTTCCTTCGTCTTCTTTAGTGAAAGAGTTTCAGAAACCCGTGATTAGTTACTCTTCTTTATTGGCCGTGCCATCAGTGTCATCAATGTTGTTATTGCATACTGCCTCGGGCATGGATGTGTGTTTTGTCCTTAGGTTAATTAGTTTTAATTAGTTCTAAGTTCTAGGCAACTGATGACCTCAGAAGTTAAGTCGAATAGTGCTCAAAGCCATTTTTGTTATTGCACAGTGAAGGTATTGGTGCACTTTACATACGACCAGAATCTTTTTGGATTTTCTGACAGATTACGAGACAGGATTTGATTGTGAAAACTATTAAAAGCATCCCGCATTGAAGTTGGCGGTAAATTTCGAGCTTCCACAAAACATCGCCAATCTTGGGGATTTTGCGTTCTTTTAAATTTGACGTGCTTTTTTCGTTGCTTCTTCGACAGTGTTATGACCTGTTTTGTGTACCGTGGGGGCTCAGTACCATCGTTTATTAAATTTTGGTATATCTCTCTCAATTGCAGTCAATTCTATTACTTCGAATTCAAACCACATCTGACTTATACTTACATAGTCAAATCGGATGGAGTGTAGACTGTCTCTTAGAAAGACTTCAAACGAATTTTTGTATAAAATGCATATTTGAACCATAAGCTGTTTTTATTTCGAACCCAAATTCTACCGGTTTCGGTCTTGGACCATCTTCAAGGATGCTGTCAAAAGATATTAATAATTACATGTAGTATACATGAAATGTTAATAGTTTTTTATGAGGAAGTGCAAAATAACATGAATACTCACAAGGCTTAAAATGGTATAAGGCAGCATATAGCACTAGTCATTACTTAAAATATGTAATGCATGCCATGAATGTAAATATATGAGACAGCATTATAAAAGCAAACATCCGAGTTCTAAATGTATACAGAGCAGTACTAAAAATAAGATCAGGGCTGTAAGTACTACTTATACAAAATATCGAGAAGCAGGTCAAAGATCTTTAAAAGTATATTTTGGTTATGTAGTATAAAAATACCTTGGTGACATGTTACTTGGTAATGTAGAGGACTAGAATATCTTTGGTGAACATCTTTGGTACAGTGCCATACGTAAATAGAAAACGAAGTTGCTATCTCCATGCTATAAAATAACATTTAGCTTTTCGCCCTTTTCCCACAAAGACAGATTGAAGACAGCGACTTAGCCTGCGTGGATGTGTGATCAGAAAGGGATAATCTAACTTTTCGTGATAAGTGTTGGTTTACTCTCTCCCTTATATAATCAGTGCTGTGTTCGGTTGGAGAGAGGAGAGTGATTTCTACGTGCAAAATTTCTGGGCGTAACTTGGCTTTTTTTCTAATTGCTGTGTGTTCTGCAGATTATATTACATTGCCTCTGCGGAAGATATATTGGCCAGTCAGTGCAGTAATGGAGTAGTATTTAGAGCACTACACACGATTTGTACTTGTTGTATCGGCATGCGTGAACATCTAGTGGCAACATGCCCATAGTACCAAGGTTGCCCTGGAAAGTAATGCACTGCATTTTTTCTTCAACTATTCTTTATTGAACATAATGGGAGTTACACACAGGAAAGAATGGTGTTTTATCTACACACCCTATTTTTCCACGTAATCTCTGTCCCGTTCTATGGCCTTCTTCCAGCGCGAAACAGGGGCGTGCATGCCCTATCGGACCACTGCTTGTCCTAGCGTGTGCTTCACTGTGTGAATCACCCCGTCATCGTCCTTTAATGGTCCAAACAAGTGGAAGTCCGAGGGGACTAGGTCAGGGCTATAGGGTGGATGGGTGAACGCTGTCCAACGCTGTTTTGAGACTTGTTCAACAGTCCTCAGACTTCTGTGGGGCCGAGCGTTATCGTGTTGCAGAAAAACATCTTCTGGGTTGCTGTGGCGCCGAAGTCGCCGGAAGCGCGTCTTGAGTTTTCTTAATGTGTTGACATATGTTTCTGAACTAATGGTATCTCCTCTTGGCATCACATCAATGAGAATCACTTCACAGTCCCAGAACATGGTGATCATGATCTTACCGGCGGAAGCAGTTGCTTTGAATTTTTTCTTCTGTGGGAGTCGGAATGGCGCCATTCCATCGACTGTCGTTTTGTTTCGGGCTCAAAATGATGAATCCAGGTTTCATCATCTGTCTCAATCGGGGACAAGAAGTCCTTCCCCTCAGCTTCAAATAGTTGCAACAAATCAAGAAAAATGTATTTTTTTCTGTTCGATTCAGGATTCACCATTAGACACCGCGGGACCCATTCTGCACACACTTTTGAACAACCAAGAGTGCTGATAATTGCATCCACAATTCCTTTGCTGACTGACACACTTAGCGCCAACTGCCGAGTCGTAAAGCGTCTGCCCCGCGAATGACAACATCAGGTCGCTGCAACAAGTCAGGTGTAACAGCTGTGGATGGTCTCCCCGACCGCTGCAAGTGGTGGAGCTCAGCCGAACCGCCTTCTAATGACCTCACCCTCCGTGCCCAGCGACTAACTGTACTTCTGTCGCCGGCCAGAGTGGCCGTGCGGTTCTAGGCGCTACAGTCTGGAGCCGAGCGACCGCTACGGTCGCAGGTTCGAATCCTGCCTCGGGCGTGGATGTGTGTGATGTCCTTAGGTTAGTTAGGTTTAATTAGTTCTAAGTTCTAGGCGACTGATGACCTCAGAAGTTAAGTTGCATAGTGCTTAGAGCCATTTGAACCATTTTTTTTATACTTCTGTTAACAGCAGATGCTCCATAGACTTTGCACAACCGTTTGTGAATATTCCCCATAGTGAGTGAGAAATTCAGTGACGGCACGTTGCTTGTAACGTACATCACCTACAGACGCCATTTTGAAACTGTCCTGCAGCTACGCTCTCTGTCGGGAGTGACGGAAACTTGGCGCGGTCACTCTGGAGACTTCAGATAACACAATCATAACGTTTCGCATTTGTAGCACCGTTTCCGGCTGAGAAAGAAAGGTTGTGCATTACTTTCTGGACAACCCTCGTATATTTGTTTCATTCGTCTGCTTGTCTTGATCGGGTTTCTTCTCACTTAACTGTGTTCGTTAGATTTTTACTCTTCTGTATTGTGCTCCAATGAATCCACTCCGAATATAAATTTTATATTACATAAGCTTTTTTAAAAAAAATTCCCGGCCATTTGTGGTGCCTGGGAGTGTTTTGGTATCTGGTGCATTTGGTCAGATGACCCGTTGGTTGAAGTTCCTGGAGTGTTTTGGTATTTGGATCTGGTACATTTGGTCAGATGGCCCGTTGGTTGAAGTTGGAGTAGCGGCCGGATCATGTGTACTATTTTTCAGGTAAGTTCCGTGTAAGAGTAATTAGCGTTATTATCAAATCCTGTTGTGTTCAGAGCTACGATCCTTCCATAACTGGATCTTTGTTGTATTTCAAAGGTTTTTTTCTACCTGTGTTTTTGCTGACTGCTGTTGCGTAATTCTAATAATTCGAGAACTTGTAGAAAGTATTCATGGAATTTGTTGCTTTTCTTTTTTTTTACATTATTCAGCTATACCAGGGATGTATTAATTGTTTTTTAAGTTGTGAGTTTTGATTTTTTTAATTGTGAAGTTTGATTGTTTTTCTCATCAGTGTTCAAGTATTAAAGACATTAAGTGGTACAATATGACTTTAAGCTGTGGCATACAAATTTGCTTAATACTACTCATAAAATTAATTTGAAAAATTTGTTGAATAAAATTTTGTGAGAGTAACAGACCACTCACAGCTCTGTGCAGTCCTACCACACCCACTTTTCCTGCAGATTTTTGTATTTCCTTCTTTCGTCGATCAGTGAAAGTACTTGTAAGTACAACCGAAAAACAGCAAAAGCTACAAATTTCACTTTTATTTACTCGATGACTAGCTTCGGGTCGGGATCCATTTTCAAACCATCCAGATGGTCAAAATGGCGCCGGCCGCTGTGGCCTAGCGGTTCTAGGAACAGCGCGACCGCTACGGTCGCAAGTTCGAATCCTGCCTCGGGGATGGATGTGTGTGACGTCCTTAGGTTAGTTTGGTTTAAGTAGTTCAAAGTTCCAGGTGACTGATGACCTCAGATGTTACCGTAAGGCCCATAGTGCTCAGAGCCATTTGAACCATTTGTCAAAATGGTGTTTTCCAAAATATAAGAACCATGTCGAGATAACAATCATATATGTGTAACAAAATACAAATGAACGATTACAGAGCACACAAATACAATTATCTCCGTAACTTCCGATTCAATGCCCTCAATATCTCTTTTGTCCATTTCTGTAGAAATTTTAACTCTCAACCTAGTTTAAGTCATTGAAAAGGCAATCAAAGTATAATAATTATTGCCTCTCTAGTAGTATGTTGGTAGTAGAAGCACTAGTAGTCGAAACATGGATGGAAGATACATTGTATCTCAAGTTCTTTGTGGGTACACACCACTCTATGGCCTCTGCAACTCCATCCTCAAAAACAAAAAAGTGCACAAATAGAAATTTGCATAGACACTGTGTTGCCTCAGTGATAACACAAAATAGATCCAATACACAGTTTCCAACAAAAATCTTCAGGGCCGGTTTTCGTTGAAAGGATCTCCGCTCAACATTTAACTTCATTTCTCTGTAGCCCTCTGGACAGTCCTGATATTATTCTACAGTTATGTTGTACAGCAGTGATTGGACCCTACATCCATCCTCACATGCTTCCATCATAATATTTCCCCAGCATCACGATAATATTGCTTCATCAGTTGAAGAACACATTGTGGTACAGAACATACACTCCTGGAAATTGAAATAAGAACACCGTGAATTCATTGTCCCAGGAAGGGGAAACTTTATTGACACATTCCTGGGGTCAGATACATCACATGATCACACTGACAGAACCACAGGCACATAGACACATTCAACAGAGCATGCACAATGTCGGCACTAGTACAGTGTATATCCACCTTTCGCAGCAATGCAGGCTGCTATTCTCCCATGGAGACGATCGTAGAGATGCTGGATGTAGTCCTGTGGAACGGCTTGCCATGCCATTTCCACCTGGCGCCTCAGTTGGACCAGCGTTCGTGCTGGACGTGCAGACCGCGTGAGACGACGCTTCATCCAGTACCAAACATGCTCAATGGGGGACAGATCCGGAGATCTTGCTGGCCAGGGTAGTTGACTTACACCTTCTAGAGCACGTTGGGTGACACGGGATACATGCGGACGTGCATTGTCCTGTTGGAACAGCAAGTTCCCTTGCCGGTCTAGGAATGGTAGAACGATGCGTTCGATGACGGTTTGGATGTACCGTGCACTATTCAGTGTCCCCTCGACGATCACTAGAGGTGTACGGCCAGTGTAGGAGATCGCTCCCCACACCATGATGCCGGGTGTTGGCCCTGTATGCCTCGGTCGTATGCAGTCCTGATTGTGGCGCTCACCTGCACGGCGCCAAACACGCATACCGACCATCATTGGCACCAAGGCAGAAGCGACTCTCATCGCTGAAGACGACACGTCTCCATTCGTCCCTCCATTCACGCCTGTCGCGACACCACTGGAGGCGGGCTGCACGATGTTGGGGCGTGAGTGGAAGACGGCCTAACGGTGTGCAGGACCGTAGCCCAGCTTCATGGATACGGTTGCGAATGGTCCTCGCCGATACCCCAAGAGCAACAGTGTCCCTAATTTGCTGGGAAGTGGCGGTGCGGTCCCCTACGGCACTGCGTAGGATCCTACGGTCTTGGCGTGCATCCGTGCGTCGCTGCGGACCGATCCCAGGTCGACGGGCACGTGCACCTTCCGCCGACCACTGGCGACAACATCGATGTACTGTGGAGACCTCACGCCCCACGTGTTGAGCAATTCGGCGGTACGTTCACCTGGCCTCCCGCATGCCCACTATACGCCCTCGCTCAAAGTCCGTCAACTGCACATACGGTTCACGTCCACGTTGTCGCGGCATGCTACCAGTGTTAAAGACTGCGATGGAGCTCCGTATGCCACGGCAAACTGGCTGACACTGACGGCGGCGGTGCACAAACGCTGCGCAGCTAGCGCCATTCGACGGCCAACACCGCGGTTCCTGGTGTGTCCGCTGTGCCGTGCGTGTGATCATTGCTTGTACAGCCCTCTCGCAGTATCCGGAGCAAGTATGGTGGGTCTGACACACCGGTGTCAATGTGTTCTTTTTTCCATTTCCAGGAGTGTATTAACTCACTCAATTCCGTAACATAAATTTACCTCAGTAGACTAACTTCAATAGGCCAACATACTGAAGGGGTCATCAACGACCTGATATATTCTGGAGGTGACGCAACATTCTGTAACTCACAAATAAAGAAATAAGTAAAAATGCAGCTATTCGCTTAGATATCATCTGAACGCAGTATTCTAAATCCTAAACTCCAGATTTATCTTATTACTCGAATTCCACCATATAATATAATATGTCTGCACCACTCTAATTTTGCTGGTGTCATTTTACTGTACTGATAAACTTCCATAATTAATCAAATAAGTTAATAGTGGCAGTAAAAAAGTAGGCCTGAAAATCAATTATAAGGCTAACGTAAATCAATATATTCAAAGATAGTAACAGGCCTACCATTTAATCTGTAATGTGGTGTAGTTTAATTATCTATTGTACGTAACACAGTCCATTGCGTAAATTATAATTTCAACGTCAAGAAATAACTTTGAAGCACAAAACTCTGTGCAAGTGGAGTGTATCTTTTCCTATAACATTTGTTTACCTGAGAGCTAGTGTCCCTTTCAGATGCTAATCAGTTATTTCCTGAAGATGGCCTAATATGCCGAAAACTAATTTGAAATAAACAAAAATCAGTAGAGCAAAAACAATGTATTTGTTATTCCATCTTAAATAACAGTTAAGTCATAGAAACAGTTGTTGAGTTTTGGTATTTTGGGCAGTTGAAGACAACGGCTGAATGGATAGTAGCATTACGGTTCGTTGGAGGAGCGAAGCCTTCCTAAAAACTGGAAAAAAATGCTGGTCACTTTCGTTTCCAGGAAGCAGCGTCGAACAGACACACAGAACTGTAGACCTATTTTTCTGACCTCGGTCTGTTGCAGAACTTCGGTACCAGTTTTATGCTCGTTATTATGACATTTCCGGTGACGGAAAATCTCCTCTGTAATAATCACCACGGGTTCTAATAACAATCATGTGAAACCCAGCTCGCTCTGTTCATCCACGAGACCCAGAAAACAGTAGATACAGACATCCAGGCTAATGCCATGTTTCTTGTCTTCCGGCAGGCATTTCATACAGTTCTGCATTGCCACATGTCGAACAAAATACGACCAACTGTGTGATTAAAGGGTTTCTAACAGAACAGAACTTGTCACTCAAAACAGATAGATATATTCAGAAGTAAAAGTAACTACGGAGCATAGATATATTACCTAGCTGATAAGCTGGAAGCTCCATGAGGCAGAGATGGTGGTATATAATATAGAGATGTTACAATGTTTGAAAACTGTAGCGAAATGGAGGAAGACATGCAGAAGATCAACGTTTGGTGTAGGAACTGACAATTGACCCTTAACATAATGAATTGTGACATATGGAACATAAACAGGTAAAAGATCCATTATTATATGAGTACACTGTTGCAGAAAAATCTTTGGAAGCAGTCACATCCCACAACTATAGAGGGTGATTCTTTCCCACCGTGTACAATCTCTAGGGATTGATCGATGAGAGGATACGGAACAAAGAAGGTCTAATGGAGTTATGTCCGGAAATGCACGGTTTCCATGCTAGAGACCATTTATTCAATCATAATTTGTTACAGAGACTAAGGTCTAATACGCACTGTACCGAACAGCCGCAGTTACAGTATGCATGGTTTCCTCCTACAGGATGGTACTGCTCCTCATACGTCTGCCCCAGCGCCCTCACCAGCCACAGTCATTGGTAACGTTGTGTCCGATTCACTTCTCTTGGTGACTCACGTTGTAGTAGATGTGGTACGGCGTTGTACACAGTCGTTCCGTATTCCAACCGAGAGCTTGCCGACGTGGTGTTTTGTAGGTAGGATGTTTAGGTTTTTTATGTTGGTAACGCCACGTAGCGCTCTATATGAAAATCACTGGCTGTGCTGTGTGCAGTCTGTGGCTGGTTGGCATTGTTGTAATACTCGCCATTGTAGCGTTGGGCAGTTGGCTGTTTGAAATTTGTAAGAATGTATGTCATGAACTGCTCTCTCTCTCTCTCTCTCTCTCTCTCTCTCTCTCTCTCTCTCTCTCTCTATATATATATATATATATATATATATATATATATATATATATATATATATATAATGGCTTTTGACCACTATTAAGGTAAATACATTGCTTGTTCTCTATCAAAGTCTTTCATTTGCTAACTATGCCTATCAGTAGTTAGTGCGTTCCGCAGTTTGAATCTTTTATTTAGCTGGCAGTAGTGGCGCTCGCTGTATTGCACTAGTTCGAGTAACGAAGATTTTTGGTGAGGTAAGTGATTTGTGAAAGGTATAGGTTAATGTTAGTCAGGGTCATTCTTTCGTACGGATTTTTGAAAGTCAGATTGCGTTGCGCTAAAAATAATATGTGTCAGTTTAAGCACAGACTTGTATAATTGTTCAAAGGGGACGTTTCAGTTTACTTTCGGAAAGGCAAATGGCAACGCGCGGCAAGGTTGTATCAGACACCTATCCCCGCCGACAACAACCACGGCATTCAATGTTTACCGCAGTCTTTTTCCGTTTGTCTGAAACTGGGTCGTTTTAGGAAGCAGGAAATCATGATGGACTTAGCCAGAATGATTGGACACCAATCTTTTGGAGTAAAATATGATTAACAACTTGGCGACCGCCGTGTCAGTACGAGGAAGTTGGCACGCCAGTACAGGGTAAGCCAGACAACTGTGTGGAACATTCTCCACGACAACTGCTAATATCCTTATCACTTACAGCTTGTGCAGGGCTTACTAGCGACAGACTTTCCACATCGTAGCAGTTTATTCACTCGTTTCTTCACCAGGTAACCACGATTCCTGGATTTCTGTTATCCATCCTATTCACAGATGTAGCCATCTTTAGGCGGAATGGTGTCTTCTACTTTCATAACAGTCATCTATGGGATAGTATGCTGAACCCCTAACGTATGCGTGGACCGGGATAATTGGTGACCGTATTTCAGGACCAGTCTTCCCTCAACGTCTCCTAACAGGCGGGAACTATCAGCGTTCCTTGCGGATGATTTGCCTCCCCTGCTGGAAGAAGTGTGGTGTCACCGCCAGACACCACACTTGCTAGGTGGTAGCCTTTAAATCGGCCGCGGTCCGGTAGTATACGTCGGACCCGCGTGTCGCCACTATCAGTGATTGCAGACCGAGCGCCGCCACACGGCAGGTCTAGAGAGACTTCCTAGCACTCGCCCCAGTTGTACAGCCGACTTTGCTAGCGATGGTTCACTGCCTACTTACGTTCTCATTTGCCGAGAAGATCGTTTAGCATAGCTACGTCATTTGCTACGACTTAGCAAGGCGCCATTATCAGTTACTATTGATATTGTCAACTATGTACCGTCAAGAGCGACGTTCATCATTAATGGATTGAAGTTAAGTATTCCACCAGCTACGTCCGTTGTTTCTAAATTCTAATTTCCTTATCCTGTTCCAGACCTCACGCCAGCCTGCGTGAGCTAAATCGCATGCCTTTCGGCCTCCTCTAGTAACACGGTGTTGGCTCTCCTGCCAACCACAACAAGAAGTGCCATTGATGATTCGAAGAGTTGTCTGGCTGCTACATGATGGTACTCCACCCCCTTCGCCGTTAACGTCCAGACCCACCTCAGTCTTCTCTTCCCTGTTCGATGGGTCGGACGAGAGGGTCAAGTTGCATGGCCCGCTCGTTCACCGGTTCTCAACCCGTGAGATTTCTGGTTATGGGGCCATCTCAAAAGTATCGTGTATACAGAGACCATTGCAGATGTGGAGACACTGGAGCAGCGTATTCATGCCGTTCGTATGCAACCTGGCCGACGTAAACGTGCTACGACGCATACACGCATTCGATGAGGTAGATGGAAACCATTTTCACCACATACTGTAACTGTGGCTGCATGGTACAACGCGTATTAGATCTCAGTCCCTGTAACAATGTATGATTGAATAAATGATCTCTAGCATGGAAACCATGCATTTCCGGACTTAAGTTCATTAGACATTTTTTGTACCGTATCCTCTCATCGATCAATCCTCAGAGCTTGTACACGGTGAAAAAATCACACTGTATGGGAGTGTGAGTATGTAGCGATTTAAAGTGGAACGATTACATAAAACTAATTGCAGGCTGAGATTCAATGGAAGAATGATCAGAGAATATAGTCCATCCACAAAGAAGGTAAATTGCAGGCTGAGATTCAATGGAAGAATGATCAGAGAATATAGTTCATCCACAAAGAAGGTAACTTACAAAACACTCATTCGACCAATATTGGCATTGTTTGCTCGTCAAACTGGGATTCATATAAGATAGAATTGATAGAGTAAATATAGAAGATCCAAAGAAGAGCAGCGCATTTCGTTTCAAGTTCATTTGTTGTTGTTCTTGTGGTCTTCAGTCCTGAGACTGGTTTGATGCAGCTCTCCATGCTTCTCTATCCTGTGTAAGCTTCTTCATCTCCCAATACGTACTGCAGCCTACATCCTTCTGAATCTGTTTAGTGTATTCATCTCTTGGACTCCCTCTACGATCTTTACCCTCTACGCTGCCCTCCAATACTAAATTGGTGATCCCTTGATGCCTAGAACACGTCCTACCAACCGATCCCTTCTTCTTGTCAAGTTGTGCCACAAACTCCTCTTTTCCCCAATCCTATTCAGTACTTCCTCATTAGTTACGCGATCTACCCATCTAATCTTCAGCATTCTTCTGTAGCACCACATTTCAAAGGCTTCTATTCTCTTCTTGTCCAAACTATTTATCGTTCATGTTTCACGTCCATACATGGCTACACTCCATACAAATACTTTCAGAAACGACTTAGTGACATTTAAATCTATACTCGATATTAACAAATTTCTCTTCTTCAGGAACGCTTTCCTTGCCATTGCCAGTCTACATTTAATATCCTCTCTACTTCGACCATCATCAGTTACTTTGCTCCCCAAATAGCAAAACTACTTTAACTCTCTCATTTCCTAATCTAATTCCCTCAGCATCACCCGACTTAATTCGACTACATTCCATTGTTCTCGTTTAGCTTTTGTTGATGTTCATCTTGTATCCTCCTTTCAAGACACTCTCCATTCCGTTCAACTGCTCTTCCAAGTCCTTTGCTGTCTCTGACAGAATTACAATGTCATCGGCGAACCTTAAAGTTTTTATTTCTTCTCCGTGGATTTTAATACCTATTTCGAATTTTTCTTTTGTTTCCTTTACTGCTTGCTCAATATACAGATTGAATAACATCGGGGAGAGGCTACAACCCTGTCTCACTCCCTTTCCAACCACTGCTTCCCTTTCATGTTCCTCGACTCTTATAACTGCCATCTGATTTTTGTACAAATTGTATATAGCCTTTCGCTCCCTGTATTTTACCCCTGCCACCTTCAGAAATTGAAAGAGATTATTCCAGTCAACATTGTCAAAAGCTTTCTCCAAGTCTACAAATGCTAGAAACGTAGGTTTGCTTTTTCTTAATCTAGCTTCTAAGATAAGTCGTAGGGTCAGTATTGCCTCACGTGTTCCCATATTTCTATGGAATCCAAACTGATCTTCCCCGAGGTCGGCTTCTACCAGTTTTTCCATTCGTCTGTACAGAATTCGCGTTAGTATTTTGCAGCCGTGACTTATTAAACTGACAGTTCGGTAATTTTCACGTCTGTCAACGCCTGCTTTCTTTGGGATTCGAATTATTATATTCTTCTTGCGGTCTAAGGGTATTTCGCCTGTCTTATACATTTTGCTCAACAGATGGTAGAGTTTTGTCAGGACTAGCTCTCCCAAGGCTGTCAGTAGTTCTAATGGAATGTTGTCTACTCCCAGGGCCTTGTTTAGACTTAGGTCTTTCAGTGCTCTATCAAATTCTTCATGCAGTATTATATCTCCTATTTCATCTTCATCTACATCTTCTTCCATTTCCATAATATTGTCCTCAAGTACATCGCCCTTGTATAGTCGCTCTATATACTCCTTCCACCTTTCTGCTTTCTCTTCTTTGCTTAGAACTGGCTTTCCATCTGAGCTCTTGATATTCATACAAGTGGTTCTCTTTTCTCCAAAGGTCTCTTTAATTTTCCTGTAGACAGTATCTATCTTACCCCTAGTGAGATAAGCCTCTACATCCTTACATTTGTCCTCTAGCCATGCCTGTTTAGCCATTTTGCACTTCCTGTCCATCTCATTTTTGAGATGTCTGTATTCCTCTTTGCCTGCTTCATTAACTGCATTTTTATATTTTCTCCTTTCATCAATTAAATTCAATATTTCTTCTGTTACCCAAGGATTTCTACCAGCCCTCGTCTTTTTACCTACGTGATCCTCTGCTGCCTTCACCACTTCATCCCTCAAAGCTATCCATTCTTCTTCTACTGTATTTCTTTCCCCCATTCTTGTCAATTGTTCCTTTATGCTCTTCCTGAAACTCTCTACAACCTCTGGTTCCTTCAGTTTATCCAGGTCCTATCTCCTCAAATTCCCACCTTTTTGCAGTTTCTTCAGTTTTAATGTACAGTTCATAACCAATAGATTGTGGTCAGAGTCCACATCTGCCCCTGGAAATGTCTTACAATTTAAAACCTAGTTCCTAAATCTCTGTCTTACCATTAAATAATCTATCTGTTACCTTCTAGTATCTCCAGGGGCCTTCCATGTATACAACCTTTGGTCATTATTCTTGAACCAAGTGTTAGCTATGATTAAGTTATGCTCTGCGCAAAATTCTACCAGACGGCTTCCTCTTTCATTTCTTAGCCCCAATCCATATTCACCTACTATGTTTCCTTCTCTCCCTTTTCCTACTCTCGAATTCCAATCACCGATGACAATTAAATTTTCGTCTCCCTTCACTACCTGAATAATTTCTTTTATCTCATCATACATTTCATTAATTTCTTCGTGTTCTGCAGAGCTAGTTGGCATATAAACTTGTACTACTGTTGTAGGCGTGGGCTTCGTATCTATCTTGGCCACAATAATGCGTTCACTATGCTGTTTGTAGTAGCTTACCCACATTCCTGTTTTCCTAATCATTATTACAACTACTCCTGCATTACCCCTATTTGATTTTGTGTTTATAACCCTGTAGTCACCTGACCAGAAGTCTTGTTCTTCCTGCCACCGAACTTTACTAATTCCCACTATATCTAACTTTAACCTATCCATTTCCCTTTTTAAATTTTCTAACCTACCTACCCGATTAAGGGATCTGACATTCCACGCTCCGATCCGTAGAACACCAGTTTTCTTTCGTCTGATAATGACGTCCTCCTGAGTAGTCCCCGCCCGGAGATCCGAATGGGGGACTATTTTACCTCCGGAATATTTTACCCAAGAGGACAACAGCAAGGCCGTTTTGGTTAATGTTACAAGGCCAGATCAGTCAGTCATCCAGACCGTTGCCCCTGCAACTACTGAAAAGGCTGCTGCCCCTCTTCAGGAACCACACGTTTGTCTGGCCTCTCAACAGATACCCCTCCGTTGTGGTTGCAACTACGGTACGGCTATCTGTGTCGCTGAGTCACGCAAGCCTCCCCACCAACGGCAATTTCTATGGTTCGTGGGGGGCAATTTCATTTAATAAGCTGGAAAGTGTCTCGAAGATGCTGCAGCAAATCCAGTGGTAGACACTGCAAGAGAGGCGTTCTGCATCACGGCATGGCTTACAGTAAAAATTCCGATAGTGTACGTTCCTAGAAGATTCAGTCGCTATATTGCTTCTTCCCATGTCAGTCTTGCGTAAAGGTCATGGAGGTAAATTTAGAGGCATTCGAGTTCACACGGAAGCTCACCACCAACCGTGTTTTCATCGAAACATTTGCAACGGGAACAAAAGTGGAAAGTGGTTGACAAAGTACCCTCCGCCACACACTGTAATGTGGTTGCGGATTGTAGATGTATAAGATGTATAAGATTAAAATTGACTTGGAATGCTTTTGATAAACTACACCGGGTTTTGGAAACAAAGGTCTCTGTGTGTCTTACACGATAGCTTGTCATTGCGCATTCCCGCTTTTTGACGTGTGGCCGAGACCATTATACTTTCATTGCGGAAAACATTCAGAAACAGAGGCTGGTTCAGCGAACATTCGAGGGATGCGTGCTACGACTGACTTGGAGAGACAAGTACCAAATGTCGATGGCGGAACAGACTGGAGTAAAAGATGTAACTCTAATGGTGGTAAAGAGACCAAATAAATACTTTACTGAAAACCAAGAGACGAGAAGAGACGAGTCGACGACCTAACGTCACGTGATGTTCGAAAATATTGAGGAGCAGCATGGACACACATCACTCAAGACTGCATCTGGATTAAGCCTTTCACTACCAGTTTTTTGTTTTTCAGAATGGAAGACATTAATAACTGGTTATTTTCATTACAGTCGCAGTCAGTATCAATGGCAAAATATTTACCCCCATTTCGTTTCCCTACATGGAGAGGGGGCGGAACATACAGAGTTATTCGTAAGTACCTCTGGGGTTTCAGAAGATTGTGCCACAAAAACCACTAGGCCTACGGAGAGCAGACACATCAGTGGATAGAGCATTTTCCCACTTTTAACTCACATTACAGGTGCTGAATAAGAGCGGTTTGTGACGGGTCAAACGTCTGTACGTGCTGGCAGTTCGTTGACCTGCATTGTCGAGGAAGGTGCGACAGCTGCCCGCTTAGCATGTTTGTTCATTGGGTTACCTATTTGCAGACGCGAACAAGTTCGATGCGATAATACAGAGCGGAACGGAGCAGAGGGATAACGATGAAACGTGAAGACGACACAACCTGCAGGTGCCAGCTGTAATTATAAGGATGCTGCAAAACATAAGCAAGCTTCCCTTTACCAAAGTGACGCTGATAGACAGTAATGACATACAGCACATTCCCACTGGTCCTCTGATAACCTATCAGGGAACACAAACGTCCTAATGGTAGTAAAAAGGTTTAAGAATAGAGTAGTTCCTTGGGAATCACATAGTCGAAATATTCGGCAATGTCGTAAATGGAATTAGGATTCTGCGAAGCGTATCATACATCACGACATACTATACAGATCAACCACGCACCGTACATTCGTTTCCTTCGACACCTCAATTAAATTTGCACATTACATCTCACACAGATTTCATTCTACACGACAGGTAAGTCCCATAACATGTACTTTTCTTGGCTTTAACTCCAAAACGAAACATGAAACAAAATTAACGAAACAAAAGCAGTTGCAAAAACATAAACATAACTCTCTTTCTTTGGCACATACTTCACGATGCTAATAATACTTGAAAAGCAATTACCAATCCTGCACAAAGATTAACAAGTTAGTTTCTGTATAATCTAACGAGATTACGATCGACACATGTGGTGTCACCGTCAGACACCACACTTGCTAGGTGGTAGCCTTTAAATCGGCCGCGGTCAGGTAGTATATGTCAGATCCGCGTGTCTCCACTATCAGTGATTGTAGACCGAGCGCCGCCACACGGTAGGTCTAGAGAGACTTCCTAGCACTCGCCCCAGTTGTAAAGCCGACTTTGCTAGCGATGGTTCACTGACAAATTACGCTCTCATTTGCCAAGACGATATTTATTTGCTACGACCTAGCAAGGCGCCAGTATCCGTACTATTGATATTGTGAATCATGTACCATAAAGAGCGGCGTTCTCCGTGAATGAATTAAAGTGAAGTATTCCACCAGCTACGCCCGTTTTTCTCAATTCTAATTCCCTTGGCATGTTCCCGACCTCACACCAGCCTGCGTGAGCTAAAACGCGTGAATTTCGGCCTCCTTTAACCATACGGTTGGCTCTCCTGCCAAGCACAACAATACAATGTAAGGCTACGCAGGAATTCGCACCAAAACGTGACGTCACAGCAGCCTTTTGTCACTGGTCACACCCGACGGTTATATAGAAATTCCTCTAGACCCAGTTTTACCAGGTAGCTGTAACTTGTGAAAATGTAAAAATTGAAATATTTTCTGTCGTTCAACGTCTTCCTACTATCACGCGGCGTTCCGTTGTCAATGCAGCAAGCAATATTTGTCTTTCCCGCTTCGAGAGTCGAGCATTTGATATGTATCGCTCGCAGTGACACCGCGACTTCGATGTGCACCGATTGTTGAAAGAAGCGTATGTTCCCGCCATTGCCGTAAATCATTCAGTTTAGTAACTACAGTATGTTATCTGTGCGAGAAGCTACATTATTAAGTCCATGAATAATACTTTAATGTGCATGCGTAATGGTGAGAATGATTTCTGCAGTTGTTACGTTACTAGAATGCTATGTGATTCAGTGTAACACGTCGTTAGCTTAGTCCATGTCGACCTTCCATTTGTCATAGCTATTTTGTTTCATACTACTTACCAACTATTAGTAGGTGAACATAAAAAGCCGGCCGCTGTGGCCGAGCGGTTCTAGGCGCTGCAGTCCAGTATCGCGCTGCTGCTACGTTAGCAGGTTCGAATCGTGCCTCGGGCATGAATGTGTGTGACGTCCTTAAAAAACGACTCTGAGCACTATGGGACTTAATATCTGAGGTCATCAGTCCCCTAGAACTTAGAACTACTTAAACCTAATTAACCTACGGACATCACACACATCCATGCCTGAGGCAGGATTCGAACCTGCGACCGTAGCGGTCTCGCGGTTCCAGACTGCAGCGCCCAGAACCGCACGGCCACTTCGGCCGACTTTCCCAGAAAGCGCTCTCCCAAAACTTCAGTAGTTAACCTCTCCGTGATGCATAACGCCTCTCTTGTAGAGTTCGCCACTGGAGTTCTGTGTATTTCCGAACGCTCTCGCTCCAACTAAACGCTGCCCTGACGAAGTACGCCGCTCTTCTACCAGTCCTTCCTGGTAAGGATCCCAGATTGATGAAAACTACTCAAGAATCAGTCAATCGACCGCCTTGCAAGCCACTTCTTCCGTGGATGTGTTACATTTCCTTAAGATTCTTCCTGTGAAATTTAGTCTGGCATCTGCTTTTCCTCCTACAGTATTACTTTTCATGCTCATTTCACATAAGGTCGCTCTTTATAGTTACTCCTAGATATTTTACGGCGGATACTGATTCCAGCAGTTTGTGAGCAATAGCGTAGTTGAATAGTAGTGGATTTCTTTTCCTATGTATGTGCAATATAATACACTTACTTACGTTCAGGGTCAACAGGCAGAGCCTGCACCATCCATCAATCTTCCGTGGGTCGTTCTGCAAATCGATGCTGTCTTCTGGCGTTGCTACTTTGTTATAGACGACAGTATCAACTGCGAACAGTCTTAAGTAGCTTCCGGCGCTTTCTACCAGATCATTTATGTACATTGTAAACAGTAACGGTCCTATCACGTCTCCTTGGCGTACTCCGGAAATGATCTTTCCATCTGTATATTTGTTGCGGCAAGAGCAACGTGCTGAAATCTATCGGTTTTGGATCCAGTCGCAATAAAACACCGAGATCGGAAAAATGTATTAAAAATAGACCGACAGAGATCGGAAATGCAATCAGCAAACAGTAAGTTAGCACCTTTTAAAATAAGAACTAGAGAATATAGTCGAAGGCGAGATGAAAGCCACAGATTTGTGACAAAAAATAGCGGAAATCGAAGTTCGATCGCGAGATGAAAGCTACAGATACGTGACAAAAAAACAGAGAAAATCTAACTTCGTACAGTGCTTGTTCAATCATTAAATCAGTTTCAGAAGCAGATTGAAATGATGGAAAGAAGCACTAATGAAAATATGCAGAATTTAGAAGTACGAGTTAACGAAAAGATTGGTAGTAAGGTATCTGAAGTTAGAAAAGATGTTGATGGAAGAAATAAATAATTGGAGTTTTCAATCAACAAGCAAATTTCCGATCTGAAGGTACAAGGAGTGAAGAAATTAAAAACCACTGCGTCAAATGTTAGAAAACTGTCGTCAAGTGAATATTATTCTTCTGTTTAAAAGGGCATGTGCCGGGAATATAGGAATCAATACGGAAAAGTTTGATCCTAAGTGAACAATGCACCCGGTTATTTTCGTGGATTCAGATGGGGCAATAGTTCCTCAGTCTTATTGCGGAATTGAAAAGATTGAAATTGCGGAACAGAGGCTTCTGGGAATGCATGAAGTTGGGGGAATACCGATGTTATGGGACGTAACACTTTCAAAGAATTTAAGAAAAGCATTGGTTACAGAGTAGGCAGATGGAATTGTGCAATGAATGTTTAGATTCACCTCCTCATAGATGTGTGATAATATAAAAAGAAAATGTATTGCGAAGATCTGTCTAAAAAAGTCGAGCCTGTTAATGAGCCAGACTCCGAAGAACATTTGTTAATAACTATGGGATGTGAGATGGCATTATAAGTGTGGGACATGGTAACTTGGAAACATTTTTGAAGGAAGTGAGGGAAGCAGGTAGTTGGAACCGAAATGGTGAAGAAATTTTCATGGTAAACCTGGGTGGCATAATTTGGGATACCAAACTTGGAATGTGGTGCACAAATGACAGGAGCAGAACGAATAGAAGAATATGAAGAGGTTCGAGGCCCTAGAGGGGCATAAGCACACCATTTTATGGCAGAAGTAATGAGGAAAACACCAGTCCACAACGGTGAGATGCCTAGCTGGTGCGGTAGCACATTCCAGTGGTTACAGATACAAGCAGTTCACTGGTGACAGTTAAACCTTTCACATAAATAATAGGTATGTGGGAAACGCTGGGAATAGAGACAGAGGTTGTCAATCTTGGAATGATGATAAATAAAAGTGGACGGAATAAGGAAAAAAGAGTTGTAGCTTGCAAAGGGTTCAATCTCCAATAACGGAAAACGAAAATAAGAAAACTAACAGATTCTGTATTATCGATAAAGGCTGCCAAGTTGATGAAAGAATTAATCTGCAGGAAAATAATGGTATAGAATATACTTCGCTATGTTGCACTAGAGAAAGTGAATATAAGGTATAATCAGATGTAATTTCAATGAAATAAATAGTGATTGTGATGTAAATATTTGTGATACCGGTGTAGATATTACCTCTTATGAGCCGATGTATAATGACTGTGTGAAAGAGATGAATAGGTTAAATGATGGTCTTAAACAATATTCAGAAGAGCAGGAGAAGCAGAAAAAAGGATGTTTGAAAGATGTGTGCTGGACAGTAGTGAATGTAATGAGAGGATAAAGTAGAATACAGTAGTAAACACAGTGAATTAAGTGATGATGGGGAAGCATAAGAAGATGATGTTGAAGAGGATTGTAGGAAGGACAGTGAAGTAGGAGATAATTTTTCATTGGTGAATGTAATGAACAACAGAAAACAGTCAATTCAGGTTACAAGTAAGAAGATGAGATCAGCATATTCTGGCTCAAGAAGAGAACAGGTCAGTTGATCACAAAGAATTACCAGTACAAAGTATCTGTGGAGAAGGAGGAAAAGGTGAATGAACCAAGGCAAAAGGACAATGAAGATAGATAATAGGCAAATAAAATGGCATTCTGGGAATTAATAGCTTAATGAAATCTGATTGGATAGCAGAGGCAACTGATCAAGATTTGTTGATGGAGGAAAACGAAATTAAGCTGTATAAAAGGGGGCAACCCATGATAAAGATTTAAAGCTTAAAGGAAAGAGTTCTGCTGGAGACTGTGAAATCAGATCTTTGTCAAAAGCATTATTGGAACATATGAGGAAAAATAATAAGATTGGAGAGGAACATACATCTGGAGTGAGAATGGCTGGCGCTACAAGAAAGTTGAGTAAGGCAATAAGAAGACAAGTTTATCTGACATTAGAGATTGGGAGATATGAAGTACAACATGAATTTTAATGATACCTGATTTACAAATAAATGTAATTTTGAGAATGGACTTTATGACAAGAAGTAATGTCAAAATTAATTGTGGAGAGGGAATGGCTAATTTTGTGTGTAATGATATTGAAATATCAGTAGGATTTAATGAACAACTGATACATAAGGACGATCAAGTAGGGTGTATGAGGATGACTATGATAACATTAGGCACTTGTTATGAACATTATATATTAGAAGATTATGAAGATTGTACTGAATCAAATGTTGATAAGATGGGATTGTTGAAACGGATGGTAGAGGAAATTTAAGATACTAGTGAAGACCAGTGGATTGAATTATACATTATATTAACTGGCAATGAAAAAGTATTTTAAGGTGAACTGGGTCGGAGTGGAGATTTTAAATGTCAGCTGAATATAAAACCATGTATTCCTTCTTTTCCAAGAAAGGTAATGGATTTTAAGTGGAATGGATGGAAGGTTTACAGAAATAGTTGACCTCAAGGGAATTCACTCTCTTTGTGCACCATGTGCTTGATGGACACATGGCCCTGAACCATGCAGTACTGTTTTCCAGTTTAATTTTTTTAGCTACAGTATTCTTCTACTGCCCTATCAGCATGTTAAAACACTCTTGCACTATCATTGCTATCTCTCTTGCAAATAAATTTTGATCGTGGTACAATATATGATTAATTAAGCATATGATGTCTTCAGTCTGTTATCAGTATATAACAGAAATTTTATGTCACTGAGCCCACATGTAATGGAAATTTGTCTGTGGGAAGTAGTATTTAATTTTAATTTTGTTCTTCTGTATAGTTGAAGATGGTGCATGTGAATAATTTGTAAACACACAGTCAAGTATGCACATTAATTATGCAGGGAAATATTTATTCACTTGGTCAATAAAATATTTATCAATAGAGTTAAAGCATTATGTAAAAACGAGGTGAAGAGGATTGAAGGAAGGTTAATGATTGCACACAAATTACTTGTGCTATAAATACGATTAGATACTTCACCAGTGAATTCTAGAAGAGACTTTGATTATGAGTATGAAGGAGGAGAAAATGTGGAAGAACTGCATCAGTAATGATATATTGTACTTTATGAATCTAATTATGCAAAAGAGCATTAACAAAATAATTTTCTTGTAAAACCTTTGTAATAAGTAAAGCATGAACGTTGATGCGAGTGATAAATAGTAAAAGTTGAATCATTTATCATATTGCAAAACTATGTATGAAACTAATGTGATATACTGTTTCTAACTGCAACAGCTATTCAAAGTAGGAAGAACAACTGAAGTGCCAAATACATTAATAATAAAATAATTATAGGAAATTATAATAACACTATTTGTGTCAGCAAAGAATGATAGAAGTTTGCTTCAGATGTGATGATGTATTAATTGAAAGTGCTATCATACAAAGAGCATTTTACAGCATAGGACAAAGTGGCAGATGACAGGAAAAATGGAAGGGATCATAGAAGCGATGGATATGAGGCACACTCCTCTATAAAAGACACCAAGAAGCAGTGTTGAGCTTGTTTTCCATATCATACAGTTATCAAATGAACCAAATGTGATGTTAAGATATGACAGATAATTTCAGTTAGCTCTAAGAATGCTGATGAATTACCTATTAAGTTTCAAGTTTCTCATACTGAGAAAATGGAGGAAGCAATCTATAATTAGCTTGGAAGAACCTTTTTATAGCCCAGATTGCATTAATTAATATTTATTACCGACGACCAGTTTTGACAGCTGAAACTGCCATATTCCGATCTTTAAAAAAATTTTTGGTTATAAATCATATTCCATTACGAGTTCAACATTGTCACCATTGTACTGTATATTTTCCACCATAATGAGCCCTGAGATGAGTGACAAACTCAATGAAATGCGATTTGCAACCAAAAATTTTTTGAAGGTCAAAACATCACAGTTTCAAGCGTGTCAAAGCCAGTCACATAATAGGTTGTACTAACAAGAAAGGGAAAACCATGAGTCTGAGGGTGAGCACTAACAGGGAAAACTGAATAATAAGTGCTCTCCAATATCAGGAATCAAAAACCATAATTTTGAGTATACTACTCATAGACAGTGTTGGATATGAGACAATGTAAAATTGCTGCCTACATTTATTTAAAATGTAAACTTTGTTTTTTTATTAAATCTGTTTAAAACAGTTTATTCACTTCAAATTTGAATAAAAATCCAAACTTTTTAAATGTAAAGATCATAATTTTAAGGAAATACTTTGGGGAAAAAATTAGCAAACAACATTTTATTTCAGATGTTAAGATTAACTGATGTTTATATCAGTTTCTTTCATGTGATTAATAAGTATAAGATTGTCTTACGTAAACTTGGATCTGTTGACATAAGTATGAAGTATGCTTAAATGTCTTCTTGTTTATTGTGGATTTGCAATTATTAAGTATCGATTATTTGTGTAATTTGACAATTTCCAGTTTTTCTGCCTGTGGTCTAGGGGTAGCGTCTTTGATTCATAATCAAAACGTCTTCGGTCCCGGGTTCGATCCCCGCCACTGCCTACATTTTGATAAATAATCAGTATTGGCGGCAGAAGAATTCCGGCATAAGAAGTCAGCCTCATTCTGCCAACGGCCTTGTCAAAGAGGGCGGAGGAGTGGATAGAGGTTCAGGGCACTCTCTTGTCCTAGGGGTGGGAAATTGCCCCTAAAGGCGGAAGAATCAGCAATGATCAACGACATGAGGATGCAGAAGGCAATGGAAACCACTGCATTAAAGACACATAACGTGTATCCACAGGACATGTGGCCTGTAGTTGAAGAAGTGTCATGATGATCTCTCCATTGGCAAAAGATTCCGGAATAGTCCCCCATTTGGATCTCCGGGAGGGGACTTCCAAGGGGGAGGTTACCATGAGAAAAAGATTGAATAATCAACGAAAGGATAACGTTCTATGAGTCGGGTCGTGGAATGTCAGAAGCTTGAACGTGGTAGGGAAACTAGAAAATCTGAAAAGGGAAATGCAAAGGCTCAATCTAGATATAGTAGGGGCCAGTGAAGCGAAGTGGAAGGAAAACAAGGATTTCTGGTCAGATGAGTATCGGGTAATATCAACAGCAGCAGAAAATGGTATAACAGGTGTAGGATTCGTTATGAATAGGAAGGTAGAGCAGAGGGTGTGTTACTGTGAACAGTTCAGTGACTGGGTTGTTCTAATCAGAATCTACAGCAGACCAACACCGACAACCATAGTTCAGGTATACACGACGACGTCGCAAGCTGAAGATGAACATATAGAGTAAGTGTATGACGATATTGAAAGGGTAATGCAGTATGTAAAGGGGGACGAAAATCTAATAGTCATGGGCGACTGGAATGCAGTTGTAGGGGAAGGAGTAGAAGAAAAGGTTACAGGAGAATATGGGCTTTGGACAAGGAATGAAAGAGGAGAAAGACTAATTGAGTTCTGTAACAAGTTTCAGCTAGTAATAGCGAATGCCCTGTTCAAGAATCACAAGAGGAGGAGGTATACTTGGAAAAGGCCGGGAAATACGGGAAGATTTCAATTAGATTACATCATGGTCAGACAGAGATTCCGAAATCAGATACTGGATTGTAAGGCGTACCCAGGAGCAGATATAGACTCAGATCACAATATAGTAGTGATGAAGAGTAGGCTGAAGTTCAAGACATTTGCCAGGAAGAATCAATACGCAAAGAAGAGGGAAACGGAAGTTCTCAGGAATGGCGAGATACGTTTGAAGTTCTCTAATGCTATAGATACAGCAATAAGGAATAGTGCAGTAGGCAGCACAGTTGAAGAGGAATGGACATCTCTAAAAAGGGCCATCACAGAAGTTGAGAAGGAAAACATAGGTACAAAGAAGATAGCGGCAAAGAAACCATGGGTAACAGAAGAAATACACTCCTGGTAATTGAAACAAGAACACCGTGAATTCATTGTCCCAGGAAGGGGAAACTTTATTGACACATTCCTGGGGTCAGATACATCACATGATCACACTGACAGAACCACAGGCACATAGACACAGGCAACAGAGCATGCACAATGTCCGCACTAGTACAGTGTATATCCACCTTTCGCAGCAATGCAGGCTGCTATTCTCCTATGGAGACGATCGTAGAGATGCTGGATGTAGTCCTGTGGAACGGCTTGCCATGCCATTTCCACCTGGCGCCTCAGTTGGACCAGCGTTCGTGCTGGACGTGCACACCGCGTGAGACGACGCTTCATCCAGTCCCAAACATGCTCAATGGGGGACAGATCCGGAGATCTTGCTGGCCAGGGTAGTTGACTTACACCTTGTAGAGCACGTTGGGTGGCACGGGATACATGCGGACGTGCATTGTCCTGTTGGAACAGCAAGTTCCCTTGCCGGTCTAGGAATGGTAGAACGATGGGTTCGATGACGGTTTGGATGTACCGTGCACTATTCAGTGTCCCCTCGACGATCACCAGAGGTGTACGGCCAGTGTAGGAGATCGCTCCCCACACCATGATGCCGGGTGTTGGCCCTGTGTGCCTCGGTCGTATGCAGTCCTGATTGTGGCGCTCACCTGCACGGCGCCAAACACGCATATGACCACCGTTGGCACCAAGGCAGAAGCGACTCTCATCGCTGAAGACGACACGTCTCCATTCGTCCCTCCATTCACGCCTGTCGCGACACCACTGGAGGCGGGCTGCGCGATGTTGGGGCGTGAGCGGAAGACGGCCTAACGGTGTGCGGGACCGTAGCCCAGCTTCATGGAGACGGTTGCGAATGGTCCTCGCCGATACCCCAGGAGCAACAGTGTCCCTAATTTGCTGGGAAGTGGCGGTGCGGTCCCCTACGGCACTGCGTATGATCCTACGGTCTTGGCGTGCATCCGTGCGTCGCTGCGGTCCGGTCCCAGGTCGACGGGTACGTGCACTTTCCGCCGACCACTGGCGACAACATCGATGTACTGTGGAGACCTCACGCCCCACGTGTTGAGCAATTCGGCGGTACGTCCACCCGGCCTCCCGCATGCCCACTATACGCCCTCGCTCAAAGTCCGTCAACTGCACATACGGTTCACGTCCACGCTGTCGCGGCATGCTACCAGTGTTAAAGACTGCGATGCAGCTCCGTATGCCACGGCAAACTGACTGATACTGACGGCTGCGGTGCACAAATGATGCGCAGCTAGCGCCATTCGACGGCCAACACCGCGGTTCCTGGTGTGTCCGCTGTGCCGTGCGTGTGATCATTGCTTGTACAGCCCTCTCGCAGTGTCCGGAACAAGTATGGTGGGTCTGACACACCGGTGTCAATGTGTTCTTTTTTCTATTTCCAGGAGTGTACTTCAGTTGATTGATGAAAGGAGGAAGTACAAACATGTTCCGGGAAAATCAGGAATACAGAAATACAAGTCGCTGAGGAATGAAACAAATAGGAAGTGCAGGAAAGCTAAGACGAAATGGCTGCAGGCAAAATGTGAAGACATCGAAAAAGATATCATTGTCGGAAGGACAGACTCAGCATACAAGGAAAGTCAAGTGACATTAAAAGCAACGTTGGTAACATTAAGAGTGCTAAATGCAGAGGAGAGAGGAGATAGGTGGAAAGAATACATTGAAAGCCTCTATGAGGGTGAAGATTTGTCTGATGTGATAGAAGAAGAAACAGGAGTCGATTTAGAAGAGATAGGGGATCCAGTATAAGAATCGGAATTTAAAAGAGCTTTGGAGGACTTACGGTCAAATAAGGCAGAAGGGATAGATAACATTCTATCAGAATTTCTCAAATCATTAGGGGAAGTGGCAACAAAACGACTATTCACGTTGGTGTGTAGAATATATGAGTCTGGCGACATACCATCTGACTTTCGGAAAAGCATCATCCACACAATTCCGAAGACGGCAAGAGCTAACAAGTGCGAGAATTATCGCACAATCAGCTTAACAGCTCATGCATCGAAGCTACTTACAAGAATAATATACAGAAGAATGGAAAAGAAGATTGAGAATGCGCTAGGTGACGATCAGTTTGGCTTTAGGAAAAGTAAAGGCACGAGAGAGGCAATTCTGACATTACGGCTAATAATGGAAGCAAGGCTGAAGAATAATCAAGACACGTTCACAGTATTTGTCGATCTGGAAAAAGCGTTCGACAATATAAAATTGTGCAAGCTGTTCGAGATTCTGAAAAAAGTAGGG
This sequence comes from Schistocerca gregaria, assembly GCF_023897955.1. NCBI lineage: Eukaryota > Metazoa > Arthropoda > Insecta > Orthoptera > Acrididae > Schistocerca > Schistocerca gregaria. The sequence goes on along the minus strand of NC_064921.1, from coordinate 104,145,202 downwards.
GTAAGCTATAGGGAGAGACGGGTCATATACAATATGTACAACAAGTAAGAGGGAATAATAAGAGTGGACGATCAAGAACGAAGTGCTCGTATTAAGAAGGGTGTAAGACAAGGCTGTAGCCTTTCGCCCCTACTCTTCAATCTGTACATCGAGGAAGCAATGATGGAAATAAAAGAAAGGTTCAGGAGTGGAATTAAAATACAAGGTGAAAGGATATCAATGATACGATTCGCTGATGACATTGCTATCCTGAGTGAAAGTAAAGAAGAATTAAATGATCTGCTGAACGGAATGAACAGTCTAATGAGTACACAGTATGGTTTGAGAGTAAATCGGAGAAAGACGAAGGTAATGAGAAGTAGTAGAAATGAGAGCAGCGAGAAACGTAACATCAGGATTGATGGTCACGAAGTCAATGAAGTTAAGGAATTCTGCTACCTAGGCAGTAAAATAACCAATGACGGACGGAGCAAGGAGGACATCAAAAGCAGACTCGCTATGGCAAAAAAGGCATTTCTGGCCAAGAGAAGTCTACGAATATCAAATATCGGCCTTAATTTGAGGAAGAAATTTCTGAGGATGTACGTCTGGAGTACAGCATTGTATGGTAGTGAAACATGGACTGTGGGAAAACCGGAACAGAAGAGAATCGAAGCATTTGAAATGTGGTGCTATAGACGAATGTTGAAAATTAGGTGGACAGATAAGTTAAGGAATGAGGAAGTTCTATGCAGAATCGAAGAGGAAAGGAATATGTGGAAAACACTGATAAGGAGAAGGGACAGGATGATACGTCATGTGTTAAGACATGAGGTTATGACTTCCATGGTACTAGAGGGAGCTGTGGAGGGCAAAAACTGTAGAGGAAGACAGAGATTGGAATACGTCAAGCAAATAATTGAGGACGTAGGTTGCAAGTGCTGCTGTGAGATGAAGAGGTTAGCACAGGAAAGGAACTCGTGGCGGGCCGCATCAAACCAGTCAGTAGACTGATGACCAAAAAAAAAAAAAAAAAAAAAAAAAAAACGATTTCCATTCCATGTCAGAACTAATAATCGTTTTACTGTGTTGATGTAAAATGTATCATATATTTAGTACTTTCTGTAATTATTTCACCATGCAATAACGAGATCATAGGATGCTTTACGACACACACACACACACACACACACACACACACACACACACACACACACACACACACGGATGCTTCCTTTTCTAGGGTCACCTGTGATATGAGTACCTAGAAAGGTCAGTGTTGATTCGATTTAGCCAGTATGCACTCTTTATCACACGGAGTTTAGCATTGTAAAATCAAATTATTAATAAAAATTTTCAATTGAATGGAATTTACCAAGTATACTTAACATGCATTTTTCAACATTTATGAATAAATTCTATACTTTTTCTAAAAGTCAACATAGACAGTTACAGGGTTCCATCTGTAACATCTTTAAAACTCACTATCTGAGCCAGTGTGTTGTTGCAAATCTTTGCTGAACTGTTGGGCCACATGTAACGAGACAGTTATGTCAAGACAGGAACATACAATTAAAATCACTCACTTGCGAAACATAGAAGCACAGAATAATTTTTATTAGTGAGTATACTGATATTAGTTCATAATCTCATCTGGGATATTTCAAAGTATGCGCCAATATTTTGTAACTGTAAGAAATAATGCCATCTGTTAGTACCTTAATAAACTAATTGAATAAAGCTGTCACTTCTGTCTCAGTGCTTTAGTATTTTAGACAATATTACTTGAGAAATCAGCTGTGCTGAAAAGAAGAAGCTGAGTGGGAAAAGAAAGTATGTAAAACAGTTATTGTCGTTGTATAAGAAACACACTAATTAGGCAGAGATTATCTCATAACAACTATGAGAGTAGTAGTCTGTGGCAGTCGGATCATTGTGACAGTGTCGTGTGCTCTGTGTACAGTTGTGTGCACTATGTGATGATCGATGATATAAGTATGGCAGTAAAAGGGACGAGGAAGGATATGGAAACAGCGACGTCACAGTAACAGTCCTCATAAGCGATATTTACTTGTAAAGTGCAGTTTCTCACTAATGTTTTGCATTAATATCTCGAAGTTAAAAATTTAAAGGCAGTGTAGACAACTGATATCTTTTTAGTTAACTATTTTCGCAACCCTACATTTAAAATTATTTTGGCAGCCAAGTTTTCTCGTGAATGTACTGTTTCCGCCAATGGCGTAAATTCATTAGTTTAGTAACTACGCTATATTATCTGTATGAGTAATTTTATTATTTAGTCCATGAAAAGTCTTTCAGTGTGCGTGTATGATGGTGTGAATGATTGCTGTAGTTATTATGTTACTTCGTTAGTATGCGGTTCAGTGTAACACGTAGTAAGCTTAGTCCATGTCAACATTCCATTTATCGTAGCTGTTTTGTTTCACGCTAATTACCAATTATCAGTAAAGGCATATAAAATGGAACAGTATTACTGAGTGTACTGAAATTTACTTATAACTCGGCGTCGGGTTGTTCGATGTTTTCACTGTCATATTTTTCAATAAATAAATATCTTTCACAGCACGTTTCTGTTATCTGTCGGTTAGGGTCTTATTACGAACACTTTTCAAACACCGTTTACAAGTCAGTGTGAGATGCACCATACCTTTTAGAGACGTGGGGTTGTCCGCTTTGATGCACAACAAACATGCAACTTCATTCACGGTGTTGTCAAGGACATATTCTATTACCCTTACAAGTCGGCTTATCTTACTGCCGGGATTTCATGCATCTAGCTGGAACATACATAACACTTCACTGCATAAAACGACGATATTTAAAATCGAAAGCATCTGGTTACTCACATACAGTTATGTACAAGCGATTGTACCTTTTATTTCCTCTCATAGTTGCTTATACGGTTCCCCTTATTTCAATTTGTTTAAGTATGTGTATCACGAATAACTCTGTACCAAATAATGTTTTCTCATTAGGCCTTACGCTACCTGCAGTCTATAACCTAATCGAACCACAAAGAGACATCTCAGTTATTAACTTACAGTCTTCATAGGTCATACTTTCTCCAATATTAACAAATGGAGTTTGTCATTCTATAATTATTGCATACATCTATTGCTAATTACTTATAGTTAAGTGGCCGACATTCACAGATTGTCTGGGGGGGGGGGGGGGGGGGGGAAATCAAGGAGAAACACTAAGAACAACGCAACTAATAATTACAGATGGCACCACATGTAATGAATGAAGAGAAATAAATTGTTGCTCGATTGTCAGAGCTACGCCATACAGACAACGAGCTAAACTACGAGTGTGTTGAATACATCGTTTCATGCATGCTCTAAACTAAATGTGAGAATCGTTCGCAGATTCCACTGTAAGTATCTTCGCCGCGTAATTATTTCACCACACGTAGCCAACTTTTAGCACTCTTATTTTTTCGATATTTCGTCCCCGTCTTTTCCTTTATTAGAAGACGACACACCCAAACACCTGACTCTTCTATTGGACTTGTTTCAACGTTTTTCACTTCAACATGCTGTTAATCTAGAGTAACCTGCTTACAGATTAAATCTTTGTCATTAAATCACTTCGTGTCCATGAAAACCCCCTTTCAGGTTTTTCTGATCACTACTTCCACGAGCTCCCATTTAGCATAATGTGCTCAGCTTGCTCCCGCCCTCTGGTGTATTAATCACATATTGTCCAGTTGTGACGATGATATGAAGATTAAGAGTTAACAGTTCGGTGTAGGAGGCTGCTTAATATAGCCTCTCTAATTTTTTAATTAAAAAAGCTCATCTAAATAAAAATCTGTAGAATGGAAAAAACACCTAGTCGTGCAGATAACACGGTGACTGAGGTGTGTTCACAAATAAATTCAAGGTAAACTACGCGCATTGTAATTTGGACTTCGCGCAGGGTCCTCTGGAAGCGATCCCAAGGATTTCTAGTTATTCACTCGCCCCCTGCATTCTTTATTCGAAGTGCTAATTTATGGCGAACGTACAGTAAAAGCTATACTGAGAACAATTACTGTGAGGGATTGGTGACTAGTAGCAGGATATTGATCGGTGCTTTGGTCTTCTAGAATAAAAGTTCATCGGACAAAAAGCAGCACCTGCCAGTCGCTGTGACCTAGATCTTCGAGGTAGATGATGTCATTATTATTTTCTCCTGCTAGAACTCACATAGACCAATCTGATTACATGTATAGGTCATCAACAAATTACATATACGAAATTTTATAGTGTTTAGAGTAATTAAAGGAAAACAAATATTTGATTAAAAGTTACTCGTGCACCGCTTCCCGCTAGGGGTCAATGAAAGTTTTGATGATAGTAAAAGCTTATTTCATAGTACACCTGACACACCCCTAGCAACATGGCAGGAATGGTATCCAAAAATAGCAGGTGTCAACTTCCTTACACACCTCTTCCCCGTGGCTGCAAAATCCTAATGAAATCGCTGGTCATGTTCGTCAGAAGGTGTTCCTTAATTTTCCGGGTTCGAGTCGTGGTATGCATGAAGGTAGAGTATTTTCAGAGACATGTTACAGCTAAGCTTTCCATAACATGACAACAGTTCACCTACAATTTACAAATAATTTTGCCCTCTTATTTCCTAAGAAACTGAAACAAACCTTTTTAAAACTTTGCTAGGCATCCTTCTCGTCATTAAGTTGCTTGTTTCTTAAAAGGTCTCGAATCTGCGGGCCAACGAAGGTACCCTCTTTGACTTTTGATCCACTCAGTCACCAGAAGTTTGCCCTCAAATGCCCGTAGTCTTGGTATTCATGATTAATTTATGTATAACATCTTTGTGGGATCAACTAGTGGTCCAGTAAGGATATTCTTCTCACCAAGCTGTAGTGAATTTCTTCTGGGCCAATCAGGTTTGGTACGGTGATGTGCACGAGCCTGACTGTCCCATTCACAAACGAAACAATAAAGAGGAACAACCTTAAAGTCAGCACAAGTCTGCACCACTGACTTCAAGTATGCGTTTCATATTTACATAACCCTCATCCACTGAACAACGTATCAATTTGGAACAGACGGAAGTTCATTGTCAATACGGAGAAAAACGATGGCAATAAATATGTTCTAATCTTTCCGTAGCTTGGGGCCACAGTCGTATAATACTACTCAAATGAAAGTTCCTCCATTTGACTGTACAGATCGTTTATTCTATTTCACAAACATGATTTCAGCCTTTATCCATTATCAAGTACTACAATGTCAAGCGAGATTAGAGTTCGTTAAACGAAGATCATGCTTAACATTGTGGTGTTTGAAAATAGCCAATGGCCGAAAGAGTGATTGTAAAATAGAATAAACAGAATAAACAGTCAAATGGCGGAACTTTCGTTTAAATAAATATCTTCTAGGTTGCTTTATGGTTGAAAACCTTTGTAAAACAAAAAACAGAACGAACTTTCAATTTTTTTGTGATAATCGTGGTCAGCAATAAGAATTCATAATAGTTTCATGCAGTTTACATATTCCGTGATTCACAGTGTTATTAAAGGACGTCTAGACACCATCGGTGCGAGCTGTGTCTCGCAACCAGTGTGGTACTCCTGTTGCCGAACCCTTTTCAGCACGAACTTGTCCCAAGCATGGAGTACGCAATCCCGGAGTCTCTGGTGTCCGTGGGAAATCACGTGACCAGTCGAGTCTCACGACCTGTTGCACCTCGGCCGCTCGTTATATATGGGGTTTACATCAGCTGTCTTTGTAGGCCGGTCGAGGAGTTCAGAGCACCAGGCCATTACACTGTTTACTGTGTGAGTGCAACCTTAGTGGAACTGGAGTATGTTGCCAGGGATATAGTACTCTACAACTTGGTAACATTAGATGTTCCATGTGATTCAATACAATGAATAATGACAGCTCCCTAGGTGATTTCCACTTTCAGCACGAAACAGCTGCCGTCAGTCGGTGCCACGAGATCCAGGGAAACGGGCTTCGCAGCAGTCAACTACCAATCTTCCCGCCAGCGTTGCATTCGCAAAGAATCTTTCACCTCCGTTCAAAAACGCCAAAAAACATTACCTACAGCCCTCTCCAGTTATCAGGTAACCAGTTTCAGCCAGATCTGTACTGTGCAAGTGGATGTATTGCAGTTACCTTGCAGCTCCAGGCATCGAATAAACCACTCTTACACGTTCCGCAGTCCCGTGGTCATGTTTAGTGTGGATTTGTTATCTTCACACACAGCAACTGAAGTCTTACCGATGTAATTCACAAGTGGTGTCATCGATTAAAATTGAGGTATGTGACTTTTCCAAACATGAGACTTGGCGCAGTTACTAAGAGACCAAGACGGCCTGCAGTCGTTGGTGTGATTATAGATTATGTGAGAATCGTTTAACACTGACGGCCGTAGAATCCGTGTAAAACGTAACCATATCACACAGCTACAAGATGTCATCGTGTCAACGAAACTTGCAAGCGAAAACTTCCAAAGGATAGTGTTTCACGTTACAATCACAAGGCTCAGTCTTTAAAGCCTCTTTATCATCAACATAAACAACAATGTCGCTTCCAGCCATAATATTTTACCACCAAATATTTTACCACAACTGTCGCCAAACATTTCACCACCATCAACGCTCTTACCAAATAATGTTAACGTTTTACAGCCAGCCGGTGTGGGCGAGCGGTTCTAGGCGCTTCAGTCTGGAACCGCGCGACCGCTGCAATCGCAGGTTCGAATCCTGCCTCAGGCATGGATGTGTGTCCTTAGGTTAGTTAGGTTTAAGTAGTTCTAAGTTCTAGGGGACGGATGACCTCAGTTGTTAAGTCCCATAGTGCTCAGAGACATTTGAACCATTTTTAACGTTTTACGTAGACTGTTTATGCTACCACAATCGCTCGGGTAGTTGAGATTTGCGTTTCACGCTTATAAAAATATTCTCCAAATCTTTTATTCTTCATGGCTCTCATCGCGTTGACTAGTGTGTTGGATAGACTACTTTTAGAAAATGATGACAACTGACAACCAAGACAATGTCAGTTTGACACGAATAGATGCAGGACGTTACCGTACAGCAATTGCGACCATTGACAGTAACAGTAGCCGTTCAACTGAACTCCACAATGAATAAAAGTGCTACTTGTTTCTGGTTTCCGTCCGTTTTTTTTTTTCAAATTACAGTGGAACTACCGATTATCTGAGTATAGATTATCTGGCTTGCCGGTTATGTGTGCGGAGCTGCGCGATTTTCCGAAAATAAAAAATGAAACCTGAAGTATTCTGTTCTAACTAGAAAGCCCACAACACAAATTTCTGGCTGTGAAGGGGTCTGTGACGAAAATATCCGCAAGTGGTTCACTGGAGCTGCCTGTGAACATCTGCCCAGCTAAATACGCAAACACGACTTTAGTTGTGGAAGAGGCGAAGGCACGGCAATTGAAGAATCCTCTCCAATGTGCGCCGTGTCACTGAACTGCGTAGAGGCATGGTCTTAGTATATATAGGACAAAACGAGTGTATTTAAATCGCTGTTTTGATTCTCCGGAAAACGCCAGTCGCCGTCGCGAAAAAAGTAAACGAAAACTAAACAGAAAAGTTGTACGATGATTTCCCGAAAGTGAAATGAAAGCAAATCATATGAAATACAGTTTGTTTAAAACTCAATTTTGTAAATAAGTGTCCTTTTACGACGAGTAACGCTTATGTAAGGCAGTGAGCTTTCAAATGTGACACATAGCATGTCTTGTAAATGCAGTAAATAGCAGACTCCGCTACATACATGTGTATTTTAGATTATTTTACAGTTATTCATGCAGTTTCAGGAGCACACAAACCTTAGTAAACGGTAGTTGGGTTGCAAACTTTAACAACGCCCTAATACAGAATACATACCATAATTACAATTTTTACGCTGATCAGCTGTTATTTTATCATGGGATGGGGAAGCCCAGTGTAGTACCCTAAAAATTACTTTAATCAGTGCAGTGTAAAATAACCTTGAATACAAACATTACAGACTTAGCCTAAGCAGTTACAAAATATTCTAAGTGTTAAAGTTTGAACATTAACACACATCATACCATCATGAGGCTAACTTCTCACAATGTCGTATTTACATATTTCTTAAGCTTTAGTCGACAGATTCTTGTCATTCTAACAATTAAAAAAAAATTCTGACAGCTGTTATAGTAAATTACATCTTACACATTTCGCCTTGAACGCATTGTTGTTGATGCGTGCAAGCCATGGAAATTTCTTTCTCCTTTTTTCTAGATAAACACATAAACGTTTAATTTGCTTAGGAGGTGAATTAGTGATTATCAATTTTCCCGCAACCCACTAATCTTTACAGAATGACAAGGAGAGCAGTTGTTTCTTAATGTACCAAATAGTTTTATCTTATAACTTCGGTTTTACATATCTCATGGAAAAGAATGACCAGGAGAGCAGTTGTTTCTTAATTTTTGTGACAATGATTTTATATTAGCTGGTCTGCCTCATGTATCGTTATATCCAAGTGGTTTAAAAATGGTAATCTACATTCAGGTATGTGATGCTGCACTAATAGTAATGTATATAGCGTAACTCACGTAAGCCCTCCCTCAAACCTGTCTTGTTATATCTTCACAGATCCGATAATGGCACCTTTAGTGTGTTGAAACCGGTTATCCAGTAAACAGTATTTAAGCGATCTTGGCTTTTGAAACAGTTCTACAACAGAGTGATCGCCTCATTGCACACTATGTGTTCACTGTTAAATATTTGACGTTAATCACGTAAAACGTTTGTGGTTTGAGATGCAAAACCCTAATTATGTCGGTTTTATCAGTTTCAGAGGATTCAACCATAGCCCATACACTAGTGAAAAAGTTTAGAAAACATGAAATTATGTTTAAAGATTGTTAAGAGTCGTTAAGTTTTCTTATTACCAAACCATTAATGAGTATAGTCTGGTCGTTCCCTCTGACTTTTAAGAAAAGCTACTTTTTCATGCACCTCAGTCTTTATGAAGTCATACTCTCTGAACTATGTGTCGAACAGTATACAATTTTTCAGGCAGATTCACTGTGTGTATAGATAACGTCTACAAAAATGTGTTACAAATACAGTTAATAGTAACGAAGTAATACAGGGTTCGTGCATAAGTTTGTAGCGTTTTTCCATAAGTTTAAAAAATACAACTGATAGACACAACTGAGACTTTAGTGATCAATAATACGTTCGCCCTCAATATTCACAACAGTCTGCCGACGCTAGGGTAACTTTTCGATTCTGCGACTGTAGAAACCACATGGTTTTGAGGCGAAGAACTCGTCGAGTCATCTTCGGAGCGCATTTTCATCGGAAAAAGAAGTTCCGTGAAGATAGGTCGACAGAGAGCGGAAAAGGTGAAAATTTTAGGGCGCAAGATCAGGTGAATAAGGTGGGTGCGGAATGGGTACCTGACTTAACTCCTGTACAGTGTATTTTGTGTCAAACAGAAGGCGGGCTGGCGTTATTGTGGAGTAGCTTGACTTCTCGCAGTTTCCTGGTCGTTGTTCGCGGAATGCGTCTGCAAGACGTCAGAGATGTTTCCAGTAAATGTCAGAAGTGATGGTTAAACCTTGGGGAAGCAGTTCGTAGTACACCACACCGTCGCCGTTCCACGAGATGCATAACATTATCTTTTGTGGATGCGCGCAGGTCCTTGTACTGTGAGTTGCTGCTTTGTTTGGGTCGAAGCATCCGTTTCTTTTCCTTGTTTTCCTTACGTTAGCGTGAAGATATCATTTCTCATCACGTGTAACAGTACAGGACAGGAATTGTCGGTGTTGTTGACGAGCCAGTTAATGACGAGCCAGCAGAGATGCATATATGGCCACCTGCTAATTTTTGTGATTTTGGCATAGAGGGTGCAGTACCCATGTGGTATCGATAGTTCCGATGCCACAGCGTAGTTAGCACTACGAGAGCGGACGAACTACGCCGACCACAGCGCCCTCTAGCCGACGCTGTGGAGCTCAAAGAGCGTCGCTCCACTTTCTGTCCTGTTGATCAAGAGCAACTTGGCTTCTACTTGTAGGGGGGTGGGGGGGGGGGGGAGTGGGGGGGCTAGCCATTGTAGACTTTGCCTTTGCAATTTCTGGTAACTGTTAGCTTTGATACATGAACGGCTTCGCACCTACGTGCTCATCTGTACCAGACACACTCGCGGCCTTCCAGGAGGGATACAAATATCCTCACACCCGAATTCTGGACATTCCTCATTGCATGCAAATGTCGCACAACGGTGGAATGATCACATTTCCCAGTTCTCGAGTACACTTACGTGGATCATTGTGAATTAATGTGTTTAAACCAACTTCATCAAACCCCAAACGTCTTCTTGATCGTGGGGAGTCGCTAATGTGAAAACGAACCTCCTTAAGATGAGAAAACCATTTTCTTGCCTTGCTCTGTCCAGTGGCATTATCCTCACACACGACACAAATGTTCCTGGCTGCCTCCGCTGTTGTCACTTCTCTATTGAACTTAAAGAGAAGGATACGTTCATGGACTGTACGGCTGATCCCGGCGAAGGGTCGAGTCCTCCCTCGGGCATGGGTGTGTGTGTTTGTCCTTAGGATAATTTAGGTTAGGTAGTGTGTAACCTTAGGGACTGATGGCCTTAGCAGTTAAGTCCCGTAAGATTTCACAGACATTTGAACATTTTTTTTTCAAGAACACGTCAAAAATGATCAGATTTCTCCATTTGGCACACTATTTTCTAGCCTCCACAGCTCCAAGCACCATCTCCAAATGATACCATGACTGTGTAAACTCCAAAAGCAACAGTGAACTACAAATAAAAATTACAGTCTATAAATAAACTCACAGCGATCGGAATACCAACATGTAGAACAAAATCGCTACGAACTTATGCAGCAATCTAATGAGTTAAACGTCATGCAGACTGCTGGAGTCTTACTGCATGAACAGTGAAATCTTTTTTCCTTTCATTTTGGTGGTTGGGGTGGGAGGCGGGCAGGAGGGGGGGAGGGGGGAGGGGGGAGGGGGAGGGGGGAGGGGGAGGGGTGAGCGTAAAGGTTTGGAGTTATGTGTAAAGTTTGTTGGAAGTCGCTAAATGCTCTTTTTCTCAAATACAGAATGAACATAGTCTGGGTAATTGACATGCCTAAGGCTACCCTGCTTCAAGACGTAAACACATTTTCTAACTTTAACACCTGATGTACTGCGTTGAACCTTTAATGTACGGTTATACCTCATAAGGGGTAAAATATGACAGCGTTTTAAATTCGGTCGGTACCATAATTTATGAAGTACTGAAAATTAAATTTTTGTCGCCCCTTGAAGCCATTAGACAGTCAACGTGCAACTGCGGTTGTACCCACTGTCAGCCTTTTAGTAATGCAGATTACCTGCGGGTTAATCGTATTCGTACAAGAAAAGTCACTGTAGAATGTCGTCCGTTGTCTATTGCTTACACGTAATTGCCGTTGATTCGGAGTTACAGTTGGTTCAAATGGCTCTGAGCACTATGCGACTTAACTTCTGAGGTCACCAGTCGCCTAGAACTTAGAACTAATTACACCTAACTAACCTAAGGACATCACACACATCCATGCCCGAGGCAGGATTCGAACCTGCGACCGTAGGGAGTTACAGTTGGTTCTGGCTCGTTTAAACAGAGCATTATTCATTTTGTGCCTTTTCAAAATACTGTTTAGTTAAACACAGACTATATTAATTCCGTTATTTTGACGGTACAGTTTAAATAAGTGAAATTGAAACTTAAATGCTTTGTCTAATAATAAACAAGTAATGCGGTGTACAGTAACCTAATTTCGACCAAACAGTTTCATGACAAATTCATACATCACTATATTGAGCAGAGAAATACAAGCTTAACATTGATGTACATGCAGAGCTTTACTTCGAATAACACACACCCATTGGTCAGAAATAGTCTCAAAAGCCTGTTAGGGTTGCAGGGGACGTTGTACTGAGAATTAATTGTTAAGACAAAAATTCGATATTTAATTAGCATTGAAGTCAGCTAATCAGGCCATTGCGAGGACAAATTCAAGCGACCTGCCACATACACTGAAGCGTCAAAGAAACTGGTATAGGCGTGCGTATTCAAATACAGAGATATGTAAATAGGCAGAATATGGCGCTGCGGTCGACAACGCCTACATAAGACACAAGTATCTGGCGCAGTTGTTAGATCGGTTATTATGCTACAGTGGAAAGATATCAAGTTTGTACGTGGTGTTATAGACGGCGCACGAGCGATGAGACGCAGCATCTCCGACGTAGTGATGAAGTGCAGATTTTCCAGCACGACCATTTCACGAATGTACCGTGACTATCAGGAATCAGGTAAAACATCAAATCTCCGACATCGTCACGGCCGGTAAGAAATCCTACAAGAACGGGATCAACGACAACTGAAGAGAATCGTTCAACTTGACAGAAGTACAACCTTTCTGCAAATTGCTGCAGATTTGAATGCTGGGCCATCAAGAAGTGTCTGTCTGCGTACCATTCAACGAAACATCATCGATATGGGCTTTCGGAGCCGAAGGCCCACTCGTGTACACGTGAAAACTGCTCGACACAAAGCTTTATATACACTCCTGGAAATGGAAAAAGAACACATTGACACCGGTGTGTCAGACCCACCATACTTGCTCCGGACACTGCGAGAGGGCTGTACAAGCAATGATCACACGCACGGCACAGCGGACACACCAGAAACCGCGGTGTTGGCCGTCGAATGGCGCTAGCTGCGCATCATTTGTGCACCGCCGCCGTCAGTGTCAGCCAGTTTGCCGTGGCATACGGAGCTCCATCGCAGTCTTTAACACTGGTAGCATGCCGCGACAGCGTGGACGTGAACCGTATGTGCAGTTGACGGACTTTGAGCGAGGGCGTATAGTGGGCATGCGGGAGGCCAGGTGGACGTACCGCCGAATTGCTCAACACGTGGGGCGTGAGGTCTCCACAGTACATCGATGTTGTCGCCAGTGGTCGGCGGAAGGTGCACGTGCCCGTCGACCTGGGACCGGACCGCAGCGACGCACGGATGTACGCCAAGACCGTAGGATCCTACGCAGTGCCGTAGGGGACCGCACCGCCACTTCCCAGCAAATTAGGGACACTGTTGCTCCTGGGGTATCGGCGAGGACCATTCGCAACCGTCTCCATGAAGCTGGGCTACGGTCCCACACACCGTTAGGCCGTCTTCCGCTCACGCCCCAACATCGCGCAGCCCGCCTCCAGTGGTGTCGCGACAGGCGTGAATGGAGGGACGAATGGAGACGTGTCGTCTTCAGCGATGAGAGTCGCTTCTGCCTTGGTGCCAACGGTGGTCATATGCGTGTTTGGCGCCGTGCAGGTGAGCGCCACAATCAGGACTGCATACGACCGAGGCACACAGGGCCAACACCCGGCATCATGGTGTGGGGAGCGATCTCCTACACTGGCCGTACACCTCTGGTGATCGTCGAGGGGACACTGAATAGTGCACGGTACATCCAAACCGTTATCGGACCCATCGTTCTACCATTCCTAGACCGGCAAGGGAACTTGCTGTTCCAACAGGACAATGCACGTCCGCATGTATCCCGTGCCACCCAACGTGCTCTACAAGGTGTAAGTCAACTACCCTGACCAGCAAGGTCTCCGGATCTGTCCACCATTGAGCATGTTTGGGACTGGATGAAGCGTCGTCTCACGCGGTGTGCACGTCCAGCACGAACGCTGGTCCAACTGAGGCGCCAGGTGGAAATGGCATGGCAAGCCGTTCCACAGGACTACATCCAGCATCTCTACGATCGTCTCCATGGGAGAATAGCAGCCTGCATTGCTGCGAAAGGTGGATATACACTGTACTAGTGCCGACATTGTGCATGCTCTGTTGCCTGTGTTTACGTGCCTGTGTTTCTGTCAGTGTGATCATGTGATGTATCTGACCCCAGGAATGTGTCAATAAAGTTTCCCCTTCCTTGGACAATGAATTCACGGTGTTCTTATTTCAATTTCCAGGAGTGTATATGAAGATGGTATCTGTTCTTTCGTTAGAAAGAAATTACAATGAAATGAATACCCTTAGCTGCATACAGGCGTTCATTTAAGTCAACGGGGACAGTTGAAAATGTTTCCAGAATGAGATTTTCACTCTGCAGCGGAGTGTGCGCTGATATGAAACTTCCTGGCAGATTAAAACCGTATGCCCGACCGAGACTCGAACTTGGGGCCTTTGCACGACTCACGCCCGGTGCTCACAGCTTTACTTCTGCCAGTATTCCTACCTTCCAAACTTTACAGAAGCTCTCCTGCGAACCTTGCAGAACTAGCACTCCTGAAAGAAAGGATGGTAGAGCACTTGCCCGCGAAAGGCAAAGGTCCCGAATTTGAGTCTCGGTCGGGCACACAGTTTTAATCTGCCAGGAAGTTTCAGTTGAAAATGTGTGCCCCGACCGGGACTCGAACCCGGGATCTGCTGCTTTCATGGCTGATGCTCTATCCATCTGAGCCACCGAGGACACAGAGGATAGTGCGTCTGCAGGGACTTATATCTGGCACGCCTCCCGTGGGACCCATATTCGCAACTTATTGTCCCGCTCTATATTCATAGTGCCCCTGTCCATCATACTCATTACTAACGGCTTCACCGCCGATTTCCGTAAGAGTTCGGACACTGTATGTGCATCCGGTATCTGTTCTTTCGGACGTGTCCAAGGGTATTCGTTTCATTGTAATGACAAAGCTATATGCCCCACTTGGTCCCGTCAACATCGACATTGGACTGTTGATGGCAGGAAACATGTTGCCTTGTGGACGGGTTGGACTCCTGACACCTCTACATACGACTCTGGCAGGTGACACGTACGTAAGCATCCTGTCTGATTACCTGTATCCATTCATGTCCGTTGCGCATTCCGACGGGTTTGGGCAATTCGTGCAGGACAAGGCGACACCCGACACGTCCAGAGTTGCTACAGAGTGGCTCCAAGAACACTCTTCTGAGTTTAAACACTTCCGCTGGCCACCAAACTCCCCAGACATGAACATTATTGGCATATTAGGGATGCCTTGCAACGTGCTGTTCAGAAGAGATCTCCACCCCCTCGTACCCTTACGGATTTATGTACAGCCGTGCATGGTTTCAGTTCCCTCCAGCACCACTTTCGACATTACTCGAGTCCATGCCACGTCGTACTGGTGGCACTTCTGTGTTCTCCCGCGGGCCCTTCACGACGTTAGGCGGGTGTACCAGTTTCTTTGCCTCTTCAGTGTAGAATCAGTGTCAATTATTCTCATAGCGTAGATAACAGCGCTCGTAACTGCTCAGCCTTTGGCTTGGGTTCGATCCTTACTACTGTCTTACGTCCAATTTTTCTGTCACTCACTTTTTCGATTTTAAGGAATCAGACGAAGCACACGTTTGGTGACACCGTCTCGTGCGTTCTGCTTGAATTTGCGCTCGCATCGGCCTGATTAGCTGCTAACTTCAATGCTAATTACCTCAGAAAGGTCGCAACGTATCGATCTTTCTTTCTTAACAGTTACCTCCCAGCACACACTACCCTGCAGCACCCATACAAGTTTTTCGAACTTTTTCTGACAACCCTATCCGCAGGGTGATTCAGTTGCCCCTGCTGCTGTCGTTTTATGCAACCCGCACTGTTATTGCTGGCATTCATAAACCGCTAGCGAGCCTTTCATATTCTCTCTCCACTACGCGCAAACATCACTGACGGAAAATACCGCAACATCAAGGAAGAGTTGTGCCACATAAACGAAAGTCCGTAGGAGTGTTTCTACTTCTGAAAGATGATGTCCATTCAAATTTCGCGCCAGTCGCGTAAGAGTGGCGCTGGTAGCGCCACTATGAATATGCAAATCAGGTTTGCTTTAAATACACGCTGTAACGATCGTGAGCGTTACCTACCTTGGAGATTGGAAGTGGTGAGTTGATGTTAGTCAGAATGCCTCTAAGGCGATAAACACGCCATTATCAGCACCTCACTGAGCTTCAACGAGCCGCTCGGGGTAACCGCTCGCTCTTACGGCGCCTTGCCACGGTACGCTCGGCTCCCCCTCGTCAGAGGTTCGACTCCTCCCTCGGGCATGGGTGCGTGTGTTGTCCTTAGCGTAAGTTAGTTTAAGCTTGATTAAGTAGTGTGTAAGCTTAGGGACCGATGAGCTCAGCAGTCAGGTCACATAATACCTCACCACAAAAGAAAAAGAAAAGTTTGAACGAGATCGTGCAATAGGGCTACGAGAAGCTGCATGTTCCTTCCACGATACTGTGGAAAGGCTTGGCATGAATATAGCGACTGTATGTGATTGTTGCCAGCGGTGATCACGAGAATGTACTGTCTCAAGAACAATGAGCTCCTAACTGGCACGTGTCACTACCGAGAGGGAATACCATCGTGTTCGGTGTATGACTCTGGCACGTCGTACTGCATCTGCAGCAGCGATTGGAGCAGCAGTTGGCACCACAATAAAGCAAAGAACTTTTACACATCGGTAGCGTTCATCCCAATGATCCCAAACTACCGCCATTTGCGGCTTCAGTGGTGAAGATGCGTTCCAAGGTCACTTTTGTACGTTTTTATTGAATAACTCGAGAACTGTGGCGGCCAGCGAAAACGTATCGCAGTGCAAAATGTAAGTAAATACCGAGTGCACTGTTTTCGCGACAAACACGGTGTCCTAGAAATTTGTTTTTCATTTGAAGCCATGAATTTTCAGAAGTGAAATATTTGTACTACTCTTCTTTCCAACTATCAGGTAAATCTCAAGTTTCACAAGTCAACACATCTGCATCACTTTCATCGCCATAGTCACACGGACTGAACACTGATTTTCAATAACACGTGCGTTCTTTAAGTTCTCATCTGAGTTTTACTTACAGTTTCACCTGAGTCTTCTGTGGCTGCACTTTACTTCAGCCAATTCATCAAACTCATGATGGAAAAGTAAGAACATGGCTTATTCCTTAAGCAGCACATGGGCCACTTCGCAAATACGGGTATCCTTTTCCGTGCTCCAACGAAACTTGAGTTAACACTTTGGCCGCTAGCGACGCTGAAGTGCAGCTGTAACTGCAGTCAATGGTAAAACAGACCTTTCCTTGCACTCAATGAATTTCATGATTGTTGATTGGAATAAAATTTATGTAGACCAAACTAGGGCACGGCGTATTTTCAACAAATGAGTTACACAAATAAGACAAATTAGCCCGACAATATTAAATACGTGATTTTAACATCCCGTACGAGGTCCATACGGGATAATTTATACAACCCTCAACGACAGAAAATCCATTTATACATGAGAGAGTTGGGAACCCTAATAAGAATCTTCCTGTTATAACGAATCTGTACCACAGGGACTTCTATTCAGTAGCAGATGACGACACAGTTTCTCTTTAAAGAAGCCTTCAGTTCCGTTGATTTATTGACTTGGTTCCTTCGAAAACTACATTTGTTATGTTGTTGAAGGGATCGATAACTTGTTTGAGATTTGATTTCTCTTTTTATATTTTTCTATAATATTTTGGAAAACCATTTCTTTGATTTTTTCTTTACTTTTGCGAACGTGTTTCTTTCGTCAATAAGTGACAGATATTTATGATTTACCATCACTGAGTAACCAAAAGTTCATTATAAATTTATGTTTATGAACATAAATTTGTTTTATCTCTATAAACTTTGTTTATGTTCTTAATATCGTTTTCTCGGTAAATTTTAACTCAGACATACTGTAAAAACACTTCGCTGACTCTTTGCATCAACGAGTTGTTATATCTTTGTTTAGTTTAACAAAGAGAGTCTTTGTGGAACAGTAATTATGAACGGACATGGGAAGTAAGGTCTGGATCATGCCTTTACGTGAGACGAAGTGACACTTTGTCTTGTTAACTGAATGTGGCCAAAACCTTACATAAGGTAAATGTAAACTTTTGTGAATTATCAAGTATGTGCAGAAATACAAATTTATCGATCTCGACACCACTGTCTATTTGAAAACGACCTCATGCATCTAGTCTCTATGCGTTATTGATGAGAACAGAACTGTTGTTTACATTAAACCTGAGGATATACTACGGCGGCTTATTTTGAAGAAATTAACACATTTTCAAGAAGATGAGAAGCCTGGGCCTATTCAAGAAGCATATCCCTAGATGTACGGGAAAACGATCTGATCCACGAAGTTCATCGAACATTCCAGATGAGTATTTTCATTGTTTTCTGAGTTATGCAGCTGCTAACTTTGGAACAACTTATACGCTTGACATTGCCAAGTTGGGGGGGGGGGGGGGGGGGTGCGATCTAGATTAGTGTAGAAAAAGAAGTACAACTTCACACAGCCAAGATCGCTGTTGTACAGCATTTATTGTGATGACCGGTTTCAGCAAACTACGTTGCCATCATCAGATATTCTGCAATACGTTTCACTGAATCTTGACCAATTCCATCTTATATCGTATCATATCATGGAACTATGTTCACGAACACGAGAGCGGTAGTACATCAGCAAGACAAGCATAAAATAACTATTAAATAAAACAACAGAACAAATACACTCCTGGAAATTGAAATAAGAACACCGTGAATTCATTGTCCCAGGAAGGGGAAACTTTATTGACACATTCCTGGGGTCAGATACATCACATGATCACACTGACAGAACCACAGGCACATAGACACAGGCAACAGAGCATGCACAATGTCGGCACTAGTACATTGTATATCCACCTTTCGCAGCAATGCAGGCTGCTATTCTCCCATGGAGACGATCGTAGAGATGCTGGATGTAGTCCTGTGGAACGGCTTGCCATGCCATTTCCACCTGGCGCCTCAGTTGGACCAGCGTTCGTGCTAGACGTGCACACCGCGTGAGACGACGCTTCATCCAGTCCCAAACATGCTCAATGGGGGACAGATCCGGAGATCTTGCTGGCCAGGGTAGTTGACTTACACCTTCTAGAGCACGTTGGGTGGCACGGGATACATGCGGACGTGCATTGTCCTGTTGGAACAGCAAGTTCCCTTGCCGGTCTAGGAATGGTAGAACGATGGGTTCGATGACGGTTTGGATGTACCGTGCACTATTCAGTGTGCCCTCGACGATCACCAGAGGTGTACGGCCAGTGTAGGAGATCGCTCCCCACACCATGATGCCGGGTGTTGGCCCTGTGTGCCTCGGTCGTATGCAGTCCTGATTGTGGCGCTCACCTGCACGGCGCCAAACACGCATACGACCATTATTGGCACCAAGGTAAAAGCGACTCTCATCACTGAAGACGACACGTCTCCATTCGTCCCTCCATTCACACCTGTCGCGACACCACTGGAGGCGGGCTGCACGATGTTGGGGCGTGAGCGGAAGACGGCCTAACGGTGTGCGGGACCGTAGCCCAGCTTCATGGAGACGGTTGCGAATGGTCCTCGGCGATACCCCAGGAGCAACAGTGTCCCTAATTTGCTGGGAAGTGTCGGTGCGGTCCCCTACGGCACTGCGTAAGATCCTACGGTCTTGGCGTGCATCCGTGCGTCGCTGCGGTCCGGTGCCAGGTCGACGGGCACGTGCACCTTCCGCCGACCACTGGCGACAACATCGATGTACTGTGGAGACCTCACGCCCCACGTGTTGAGCAATTCGGCGGTACGTCCACCCGGCCTCCCGCATGCCCACTATACGCCCTCGCTCAAAGTCCGTCAACTGCACATACGGTTCACGTCCACGCTGTCGCGGCATGCTACCAGTGTTAAAGACTGCGATGGAGCTCCGTATGCCACGGCAAACTGGCTGACACTGACGGCGGCGGTGCACAAATGCTGCGCAGCTAGCGCCATTCGACAGCCAACACCGCGTTTCCTGGTGTGTCCGCTGTGCCGTGCATGTGATCATTGCTTGTACAGTCCTCTCACAGTGTCCGGAGCAAGTATGGTGGGTCTGACACACCGGTGTCAATGTGTTCTTTTTTCAATTTCCAGGAGTGTATTTAATCCCAACTCTGTAATTCGCCACAGATTACATAATTTAAAAGATATTGTAGTATGTTTGTGGGTTTCAAATGACCTTTGATTCTGTTGACACAGAAACTCTACATAAAATTATTCGAGAATTTGGCGTTAAGTCTAAACTGGCAAACATAATCCGTGAAACATTTACAGATACTGTATGTAAAGTGAAATTGATGGGAGAAATTTCACAGGCTTTCAAAATAAAAACAGGTTTACGACAAGGTGACGGCCTATCCCCAATTGTTTTTAATAGTGTATGAGAGGAAACTATGAGAATGTGGGACAAAAAACTTATTGAACTCATCTCGCCCATAAGGTTAGCAGGAGGAAGCAAATAGATTGAAAACAACTGCCTTGCATTGGGAGATGATTTTGCTATATTTTCCGAAAACGTGGCATCTGCTATAACACAAATAAATCTGCTGGAAGAAATAGCCAACAGAACTGGCTTAAGGATTTCTGCAAAAAAAAACAAAGTTTGAACTAACGTTAAGGATGCTCCCAAAGTTCTGAAGACAAATAATGGCCAAAAAGAGAGAGTAAAATTTAAATATCTAGAGGGGATAATACAAGAACATGCATTGGAAAAATCCGGAATAGAGGAAAGTTTGCTTAAAATGGGGAGAGCATATGGTATCACCAAAGATCTCTACAACAAAAAGAGCCTATCCAAAAATGCAAAAATAAGGCTTACAACACAGTAGTGAATTCAGAATGCCTATATGCAAGCGAAAGCCTGACATTAGAATATAATTTAGGTAAGAAAGACAAATTGTAAGGAAAATGTTAGGACCACAAAAAACAGCAGAAGGCTGGAAATCACGAAGTAATGTTGAAATATACCAAAATATAGAAAATATTTAAAACATATTGAGCAAACGAAGACTCATGTTTCTTGGACTTTATTTCGAATACAAGACAGTACATTTACTATAAGATTTTCAAGAATATATTTATGGTGTAAGAAGTCCACAACAAGCTGGGTCAACGAAGAACAAAAGGATTTAACTAGAAACAATATAAAAACAGAAGATTTAACCAACAGAAAGGTCTTTCGGGAAGAAGTATTGAAAATGGAAGGATTTCAAGGCAGGGTAGCTGAAAAGACTGGTTCAAAATGGTCTGAAGACCATTTTGCTCATGATCGTGGTTTAGCGCAAAGAAGACTCTTGAGTCTAATGCATGAACATGAGATTGTATAATCAGTGCAATATGTACGTTGTTTTATGTAATAGTTATTTTACGGTTGACTTGGTGATATACTATTGTTCTTATGTTCATGAAATATGGTTCTACGACATGATACGATGTACACTGAAACGCCAAAGGAACTGGTATAGGCATGCGTGTTCAATACGGCGCTGCGGCCGGCAACGCCTGTATAAGACAACAAGTCTCGGGCGCAGTAGTTGGATCAGTTACTGCTGCTACAATGGCAGGTTATCAAGAGTTAATTGAGTCTGGACGTGGTGTTGTACTCCGCACACGAGCGATGGGACACAGCATCTCCGAGGTAGCGGTGAAGTGTAGCGTGAAAATCAAGAATCCGGTAAAACATCAAATCTCCGACATCGCTGCGCCAAAAAGAAGCTATAAGAATGAGACCAACGACGACTGAAGAGAATCCTTCGGTGTGACAGAAGTGCAACCCTTCCATGAATTGCTGCATATTTCAATGTTGGGCCATCAAGTGTCAGCGTGCGAACCATTCAACGAACTATCATCGATAAGGGCTTTCAGAGCAGAAGGTCCACTCGTGTACCCTTGATGACTGCACGACACAAAGCTTTACGCCTCACCTGGACCCATCAACAGCGACGTTGGATTGTTGATGACTGGAAACAAGTTGCCTGGACGGAGGGGTCTCGTTTCTAATTGTATCGAGCGGATGGATGTTTACCGGTATAAAGACTACCTTATGAATCCTTGAACCCTGCATGTCAGCAGGGGACTGTTCAAGCTGGTGGACGCTCTGTAATGGTGTGGGGTGTGTGCAGCTGGAGTGATATGGGACCCCTGATACGTCTTGATACGATTCTGACAGGTGACACGTACGTAAGCATCCTGACTGATTACCTGTATCCATTCATGTCCATTGTGTATTCCGAGGGACTTGGGCAATTCCAGCAGGACAATGCGACACCCCACACGTCCAGAGTTGCTACGGAGTGGCTCCAGGAACACTCTTCTGAGTCCAAACTCTTCCGATCGCCACGAAACTCCCCAGACATGAACTTTATCGAGCATATCTGGGATGCCTTGCTACGTGCCGATCATAAGAGATTTCCACCCTCTAGTATCCTTACATATGTATGGACAGCCGTGCAGGATTCACGGTATCACTTCCATCCGGCACTACTTTGGACGTTAGTCGAGTGCTACCAATTCGTGTTGCGGCACTTCTGCGTGCTCGCGGTGGCCCTACACAATATTAGGCAGGTGTACCAGTGTGTATGGCTCTTTAATGTAACATGCATTTGGTCAAAATTCAGTGAAATTCAGTGCAGGAGATCTAAAATGGGAACGTGGTTTGCTGAAATTGTTCATCAAAATAAATACTGCACAACAGTGATCTTGGCTGTTTGAAGCTGTACTTCTTTTCTAACTGTGAAACAGATTCTACAATGACGCCGCCAATATACTCGTATAATGATTTCATCTACAGGTGTGGCAGTTCAGACGAAGAAATGTAACTTTAAAACTTAAATTTCATTTTATTACCTTCGCATTGTTTGAACTGAGGGGACGACTTGGTTAGGCTGAAGATGATTCTTTTTATCATTAAGCCTACGGAGAGAAAGACAAATAACCTCCTGAAGAAAAGTTCTTTGTCACAGGAGACTATCAAGAGCCTTAATTCTTACTGTGCTGTACCACCTAGATTGTATGGCCTCCCTAAGGTCCACAAAGAGGCTGTCCCGTTGAGGCCTATTGTTTCCAATATTGGTGCTCCGACATATCGTGTAGCTAAACATCTTGCTAGTTTGTTGAGCCCACTAGTAGGTAGGTGTGAACACCACATTAAGAATTCTGCAGATTTCTTACGTCAATTGCAGGGTTGCGTGTGAATGACTCTGATATTTTAGTCGGTTTTGATGTGGTTTCTCTTTTCACTCGCGTTCCTCTCTCTGATTCATTGCAGCTAATTGAGGTTAAGTTTGGTGTGGAGTTAACAAATTTGTTTCTACGTGTGCTGACTTCCAATTACTTTTTATTCAGTGGTCAGTACTACGAACAGACTGGCGGAGTTGCAATGGGATGCCCATTGTCACCTATTGTGGCCGATTTGTTTATGGAGGACTTTGAGGAACGTGCATTGGAGTTCAGCGACCTTGAAACCAGCGTGTTTTTTCAGATATGTAGACGATACTTTTGTTGTGTGGCCTCATGGTAGTGAGAATTTAAACCGTTTTTTGGAACATCTGAATTCAATCCACCCGAATATTCAGTTTACTATGGAGGTGGAAAAGAATGGATTCCTTCCCTTCCTAGATATGTTGGTCAAATGGAAGACTGATGGTACGCTGGGACATTCTGTTTATAGGAAGCCCACCCACACTGACTTGTATCTGTGAGCTGATAGTTCTCACCGTCCAGTTCAGCGTAAAGGGATACTTCGCAACTTGGTTCACAGGGCCCACGTTATCTCAGACCCTGAAAGTTTGGCAGCTGAGCTAGCACATCTCGAAGTCACCTTTCGTCAGAATGGTTATAATGAGAGGCAGTTCAAACGTGCGTTGCGCCATCAGCCTTCTGTGCAACGGGTGAGTGACGATAGCAACGAAGTGGCACCTAAGTCTACGGCCTTTTTGCCTTATGCAGGAAGCATTTCCAACAGGATTGGCCGTATTTTGCGGAAATATGATGTGAAATGTGTTTTTCGACCACCTTCTAAGATTAAGGTCCTGTTGGCGGCCGTAAAAGATGATCTTGATTTGCGTAAGGGTCAAATGGCTCTGAGCACTATGGGACTCAACATCTGTGGTCATCAGTCCCCTAGAAAGTAGAACTACTTAAACCTAACTAACCTAAGGACATCACACACATCCATGCCCGAGGCAGGATTCGAACCTGCGACCGTAGCGGTCACGCGGTTCCAGACTGACGCGCCTAGAACCGCTCGGCCACTCCGGCCGGCGGTTTGCGTAAGGCTGGTGTCTATCGTATTCCCTGCAGCTCTGGCATGTCATATATTGGTCAGACAATCAGGAGTGTGGAATACCGGTGTATTGAACATAAGCGTCACATTCGCTTACAACAGCCGAGCAAATCCGCTATTGCAGAACTTTGCCTTTACACCGGTCATCCTATGGAATACAACAACACGGAGGTTCTGGCTTGCACGTCCAGCTATTGGGATAGTGTTATTTAGGAAGCCGTTGAAATCAGACTATGAAGCAACCTTATTAGCAGAGATGGTGGATTTTGTTTAAATGCTTGTTGGAATCCGGCTCTGTCTCTCATCAAAAAACAGAGAGAATTAGTGCTACCTCATCTGTTGATTAATAGTAACTATCGATATTTCTGATGTTGGTTATCTTTGGTTGTGTTGACACTTGTTCTGTGTGTGGTGTCTTCCTTGTTTCTCCTCTGTGGACCGAGGTATCAAATTTGCTTGCACATTTTTTCTTCCTTCCATTTGTGCCTAGAGAAAGGCAGGCTGTGCTCCTGTCGAAATATCGGAGGTGTTCGACGACGTCTCCCGGCAGCAAACCCGTAAGTTATTTGAACATTCGATTCGCCGGGAAAAGTTAAGGTCTCACAAGCCTACGGATGTCAGAAGCACGAACAGGAGCACCTCTCCCCTTTCCTCTCGGCGCTCTAGGACCGAGTCTACCAGGCTTAGGCCTCAAGCGCAGTCCTTTGAGAAGCATCCACCGTGTCCCTGCCGTGCAATGTAGCGGACGACGGGCTAAGCCCAGTGCCGGCCGCGGTCGCGGTCAGCGCCTGTTACGAGAGTCGTGCCCGACCCGAATGCTCCCCGGCCGTGAAACTGCGTGACTGCGAGCGAGTGCGGAGAAGGTGGAAGTCCCCGGGGCGTGTGCCCGCGCGGTCGTAAACCCGGCTCGTGCCGTGTTCCGGCCCAGCGAGCGGCTCTAACCGAGCGGACAGGCGCGCCGGAGAAAGGCGAGGCGACAGGAGCGCGCTTGCGCAACGCCGCGGGGACACTCGCCGGCGGAGAGCGGCGCGTTCAATGTCAGGCCCGCGTCCCGCTTTTATATAAACAACTCGCGCCGGCCCCGGGACTCCGTCGCGAGGCGACCGGCTCAGTGTACGCTGAGGTGACACAAGGCGTGGGTTAGCTTCTACACTACTGGCCATTGAAATTGCTACACGGAGAAGAAATTTTTCTACTAAAACTGATATGTGATTACATTTTATCCCAATTTGGATCCATAGATTCTGAGAAATCAGTACCCAGAACAATCACCTCTGGCCTTGATACGCCTGGGCATTGAGTCAAACAGAGCTTGAATGGCGTGTACAGGTACAGCTGCCCATGCAGCTTCAACACGATACCACACTTCATCAAGAGTAGTGACTGGCGTATTGTGACGAGCCAGTTGCTCGGCCACCATTGACCAGACGTTTTCAATTGGTGAGAGATCTGGAGAATGTGTTGGCCAGGGCAGCAGTCGAACATTTCCTGTATCTAGGAAGGCCCGTACAGGACCTGCAACATGCGGTCGTGCATTATCCTGCTGAAATGTAGGGTTTCGCAGGGATCGAATGAAGGGTAAAGCCACGGGTCGTAACAGATCTGAAATGTAATGTCCATTGTTCGAAGTGCAGTCAACGCGAACAAGAGGAGACCGAGACGTGTAACCAATGGCACACCATACCATCACGCCAGTACGGCGATTACGATTACACGCTTCCGATGTGCGTTCACCGCGATAACGCCAAATACGGATGCGATCATCATGATGCTGTAAACAGAGCCTGGATTCATCCGAAAAAGTGACGTTTTGCCATTTGTGCACCCAGGTTCGTCGTTGAGTACACCATCGCAGGCGCTCCTGTGTCTGATGCAGCGTCAAGAGTAACCGCAGCCACCGTCTGTGAGCTGATGCTCCATGCTGCTGCAAACGTCGTCGAACTGTTCGTGCAGATGATTGTTGTCTTGCAAACGTCCCCATTTGTTGACTCAGGGATCGAGACGTGGCTGCACGATCCGTTACAGCCATGCAGATAAGATGCCTGTCATCTCGACTGCTAGTGATACGAGGCCGTTGGGATCCAGCACGGTGTTCCGTTTTACCCTCCTGAACCCACCGAATCCATATTCTGCTAACAGTCATTGGATCTCGACCAACGCGAGCAGCAATGTCGCGATACGATAAACCGCAATCGCGATAGGCTACAATCCGATCTTTATCAAAGTCGGAAACGTGATGGTACGCATTTCTCCTTCTTACACGAGGCATCACAACAACGTTTCACCAGGCAGCGCCGGTCAACTGCTGTTTGTGTATGAGAAATCGGAAACTTTCCTCATGTCAGCAAGTTGTAGGTGTCGCCACCAGCGCCAACCTTGTGTGAATGCTCTGAAATCATTTGCATATCACAGCATCTTCTTCCTGTCGGTTAAATTTCGCGTCTGTTGCACGTCATCTTCGTGGTGGAGCAGTTTTAATGGCCAGTAGTGTAACATCGTGTCGCACCTCCTTTTGTCCGCCGTACTGCAGCAGCTCGTCGCGGCATGGGCTGAGCAGGTCGTTGTAAGCCCGTGCAGAAATACCGAGCCATGCTGCCTCTATAGCCGTCCGTAATCGCATGAGGAAGTGTTGCACGTGCAAGATTTTGTACACGAATCGGCCACTCGATTACGTTCCATAAATGTTGGCTGGAATTCGTGTCGGGCGATCTGGGTGGCCAAATCATTCACTCGAACTATCCAGAACGTTCTTCCAACGAGTCACGGACGACTATGGGCCCATGACATGGCGCACAGTCGTTCGTAAAGATTCCATCGTTGTTTGGTAACATGAAATCCACATTGACTGCAAATGGTCTCCAACTTCAGTTGGAAGGACCACATAGATAATATTGTCGGGAAGGCGAGCCAAAGGTTGCGTTTCATTGGTAGGACACTTAGAAGATGCAACAAGTCCACTAAAGAGACAGCTTACACTACACTCGTTCATCCTCTGTTAGAATATTGCTGCGCGGTGTGGGATCCTTACCAGGTGGGATTGACGGAGGACATCGAAAGGGTGCAAAAAAGGGCAGCTCGTTTTGTATCATCGCGTTATAGGGGAGAGAGTGTGGCAGATATGATACACGAGTTGGGAAGGAAGCCATTACAGCATAGACGTTTTTCGTCGCGGCGAGACCCTTTTACGAAATTTCAGTCACCATCTTTCTCTTCCGAATGCGGAAATATTTTGTTGAGCCCAACCTACATAGGAAGGAATGATCATCAAAATAAAATAAGAGAAATCAGAGCTCGAACAGAAAGGTTTAGGTGTTCGTTTTTCCCGCTCGCTGTTCGGGAGTGGAATAGTAGAGAGATAGTATTATTGTGGTTCGATGAACCCTTTGCCAAGCACTTAAATGTGAATTGCAGAGTAGTCATGTAGATGTAGATGTAGATGTAGATGTAGATGTAGATGTAGATGTAGATGTAGAAGTAGCTGAACATAACCATTTCCAGTCAATGATCGGTTCAAATGGTTCAAATGGCTCTGAGCACTATGGGACTCAATATCTGAGGTCATCACTCCCGAAGAACTTAGAACTACTTAAACCGAACTAACCTGAGTGTTGTGGTTGGCAGGAGAGCCAACCCCGTATTCCTAAGGGACGCCGAAATGCACGCGTTTTAGCTCACGGAGGATGGCGTGAGGTCTGGAACATGACAAGGGAATTAGAATTGAGAAAAACGGACGTAGCTGGTGGAATACTTAACTTTAATCCATTAATGGAGAACGTCGCTCTTAATTGTACATGATTCACAATATCAATAGTACGGATACTGGCGCCTTGCTAGGTCGTTGCAAATAACTTAGCTGGAGGCTATGCAAACTATCGTCTCGGCAAATGAGAGCGTAGAAGTCAGTGAACCATCGCTAGCAAAGTCGGCTGTACAGCTGGGTCGAGTGCTAGGAAGTCTCTCTAAACCTGCCGTGTGACGGCGTTCGGTCTGTAATCACTGATAGTGGCGACACGCGGGTGCGACGTATACTAACGGACCGCGGCCGATTTAAAGGCTACCACCTAGCAAGTGTGGTGTCTGGCGGTGACACCACACTGAGGACATCACACACATCCATGCCCGAGACAAGATTCGGACATGCGACCGTAGCAGTCGCGCGGCTCCAGACTGAAGCGCCTAGAACCGCTCGACCACACCGGCCGGCAAATGATCGGTTCAGTTGGACCAGAGGACCTAGTTTATCCCATGCAAGCGGAGCCCTTACCATTGTTCTGCCACCACCAGCTTGCACCATGCTTTATTGGCCACTTGGGTCAGTGGCTTCGTGGGATTTGCGCCACACTCGAACAGTACTATCAGCTCTTACCAACTATCGGGACTCATCTGACTAGGCCACGGATTTCCAGTTGTGGAGACCCCGAGCCCAGGAGAAGCACTGCAGACGAGGTCGTGCTGTTGGCAAGGCACTCGTGACGGTCGTCTGCTGCCGTAGCCCATTGTCGCTAGATTACGCCGCACTGTCCTAAAGGATACGTTCATCGCACGTGCCACATTCATCGCTGCGATTATTTCACGCAGTGTTGCTTGTCTGTCACCAATGACAACTCTACGCAAATGCAGCTGCTCTCAGTCGTTAAGTGAAGGCCACCGGCCACTGTTGTCTGAGATGAGAGGTAATGCCTGAAGTTTGATATAGCTGACACACTTTTGACCCTAAAGATTTCTGAAATGCAATATCCCTAGCGTATAGCTCCAACTACCATATCGCTTCAAATCCTGTTAATTCCCGTTGGAGCGTCCATAAACACGTCGGATATCATTTCAGATGAGTGGCCTGAGTGTAAATGACAATTCCGCCACCGGTCTGTGTACCCGAGCGGTTCTAGGCGCTATAGTCTGGAACCGCACGACCGCGTACGATCGTAAGTTCGAATCCTGCCTCCGGCATGGATGTGTGTGATGTCCTCAGGTTATTTAGGTGTAAGTAGTTTCGGGACTGATAACCTCAGCAGTTAAGTCCCATAGTACTCAGAGTCATTTGAACCATTTGAACAGTTCCGCCAATCAGTGCCCTTTTATACCTCGGGCAAACGACAATACTGCCATCTGTATATGTGCAAATCACAATCGCATGACTTTTTGTCACCTCAGTAGTCTGGCGATTGCTGTGCGTCGTACAAGAGGCGCGCCTGTCATGTGTAGTATCGACACGCTGAGTGGATTATACTCTTCGTCACGCCTCCGTAGCTAACTGACGGACCATACGAGCTTCTCACCGGTTTGAATCATACTGATAGGGTGTGCAGGGCGCTACTGGGACTTCAGTGTATGCAAACAGGACGATAAATATCTCGACCGTTGTCGAGAGAGTCGAATTTGAATATTTTAGGACTGCTTATATGCTTTGTATGGTCAGTGCTCCTCGAGGGGTGCGCAGTGGAGCGGGTAGCGCTCAATTTCATAAGGGCGAGGTCTCGGGATCCCGCCTAGACTTCTTTATTGTTCCTTCCTATGTAATTCTATGAACAGATTTATTATGACTATGGAAATAAGAAATAGTTAATGATTCACTTATTACTTTCGCGATCTTTACCCAGAAAAAAGGAGTTTAATTCCGAAAAAAAAATTCGAAATAGGGCAAGGATACATAAGAACTTTGACTCGAATCTGTATAGTAATTTTATTTACCTACATCTCTACATCTACATTCATACTCCGCAAGCCACCTGACGGTGTGTGGCGGAGGGTATCTTGAGTACCTCTATCGGTTCTCCCTTCTATTCCAGTCTCGTATTGTACGTGGAAAGAAGGATTGTCGGTATGCTTCTGTGTGGGCTCTAATCTCTCTGATTTTATCCTCATGGTCTCTTCACGAGATATACGTAGGAGGGAGCAATATACTGTTTGACCCATCGGTAAAGGTATGTTCTCGAAACTTTAACAAAAGCCCGTACCGAGCTACTGAGCGTCTCTCCTGTAGAGTCTTCCACTGGAGGTTATCTATCATCTCCGTAACGCTTTCGCGATTACTAAATGATCCTGTAACGAAGCGCGCTACTCTCCGTTGGATCTTCTCTATCTCTTCTATCAACCCTATCTGGTGCGGATCCCACACTGCTGAGCAGTATTCAAGCAGTGGGCGAACAAGCGTACTGTAACCTACTTCCTTTGTTGTCGGATTGCATTTCCTTAGGATTCTTCCAATGAATCTCAGTCTGGCATCTGCTTTACCGACGATCAACTTTATATGATCATTCCATTTTAAATCACTCTTAATGCGTACTTCCAGATAATTTATGGAATTAACTGCTTCCAGTTGCTGACCTGCTATTTTGTAGCTAAATGATAAGGGAGCTATCTTTCTATGTATTCGCATCACATTACACTTGTCTACATTGAGATTCAATTGCCATTCCGTGCACCATGCGTCAATTCGCTGCAGATCCTCCTGCATTTCAGTACAATTTTCCATTTTATATTATTCCAATTTATATTATTGCATCTACGTTTGTGACATGTATTCTGTGTAATACATGGAGCAATGCAGAAGTCAGGATGATGCTGCCGTGTCACACATTGCGCGGACCCTCCCGTCGGAGGTTCGAGTCCTCCCTCGGGCATGGGTGAGTGTGTTGTTCTTAGCATAAGTTAGTTTAAGTAGTGTGTAAGTTTAGGAACCGAAGATCTCAGCCGTTAGGTCCCTTAGGAATTCACACGCATTTGAACATTTTCAGCATGATGCTAGTAACAGAAACGTGAAAATAATAATTATTACGACATATGACACAATTACTGAACGCCTAATTGTTGGATGTGCATGGTGTTTTAATGCGTCCGTTGCAAAACAAACTTGGTTTTCATTCATAAATGATTCTCAATCATCAGTTTCGCTTCGTATGAAGCATATCTGTTGTTAGCATTGCGTGAAAGTGAAAAGAAAGCACCTGCATTGAGATTCGATTCAGAAACCTCACCCATATGAAACTAAGCTCTTATCCGCTCTGCTGCGGAATGTTTGAATACCAGTGGACCTTACAAAGTATATAAGCTGGCATAAAATTTTCAATCTCGGTTTCCCGAAAACGGTTGAGCTTACCGTCTTCCTTGAACTCTCAGCAATGCCCTACTCACCCCGTCAATATGAATGATACAGGTAAGGAAAAGTCCGCACGGCCCCATAGTCAGCATCCAGCGCGTGTGATTCGCAGCGAAGGAACCGGGTTCCATTCCCGGCACGGCCAAAGATTTTTGACTTTTGGGGGAGAACTGGTACGGGCTGCACAAAACGTACTGACGCCAGCTGAGCTACTTGACCGAGTAGTAACGGCTCCACGATGTAGAAAGTCTGTAAAACGGGTGGGAGATGTGGTGTGCTGACAACATTCCCCTCCGTACCACATCCACGAGACACTGCAAGGCAGAGGATGACACGGCGGCCGGTCGACATCTCTTGAGCCTTCACGGCTTGGACGCGCAGCTCGGTATATGGCCTACATGGATGAAAACAGAAACTTGGACTAAATTTTAGTTTACGTATAGATATATAGAGTTCTTATTCGCAGAAGAACCTACCGATTTTATAGCTCTTAAATGCGCCGACATACAAGTACTTTTCATAATTACGTTTACGATCAAACGTTTCATTTCCGTTTCACAGATGTTCAGTGTGGCCTCCTCTGGACGCACGACAAGCTTCCAGTCGATAACCAACCCCCGTCCCATACTTTTGCAAGTGTCTCTCGAGTTCCTGCATTCACAGCTCTTGCTCTGCAGCTTCACAGTTCACCCTTCTCGACGAACAAAGGCGGTGGAGCGAATTACTATTCATCTCTGTGTATGTAGCATCCAGTTTTACGTTGCATTCCACTTATTATCCTTACTGATTTACGACAAATAACAAGGATTTTACAAGTAAATGATGATTTGTACCCTTCTGTTTCATATTATAAGTCCAGTATCTTAACCCCTTCATCGGGCCAACCTCACTCAATTTTCGTTTGAGAGCCTGAGGCAAAATGATCATATGTAGCAGAAAACAAGAGTAGTAATTATACAATCTCTCATGATTATGCAATAATTTTGCTTTTCTGAAGGAACTAGAATGAAAGGCGCTTTTTTTTTCCTTCATCAGTCTTCTGGTTGGCTTGATGCGTCTCGCCATGACTTTTTTATTGCCAACCTCTTCATCTCAGAGTAGCATCCACAAGTCATGGGTCTAATCTTGTACACAAGGAGAATATTTTCATGTCACTCGAACAAGAGCCACACTGGTATCAGATATATACTAAAATTAATTTAAAAAAGTGTAGGAGGCTTTCGCACGGGAAACATAACTAGGGTGGCCGTTAGAGATCTGAACCCCGCTCCTCTCCAACACGATTCCAGCAACACAACCATTGTGTCAAATGAATCTGTACCTCGTTAGACTCAGCGGTTACTCACATGGACGAAAAGAGGTCCTGTTGAAGGAAGAAGTGCCTCGGTACTTACATCACTCGAGATAAGCTGGGAAGGAGTGAGCAACCCACACTTAAATTTTCAATAATTTTTCGTTGGTGACTTAAGCAAAATGTTGTATTAAGTACTTAAAAACTGCACATCCTTGACCAATGAAATTGAGCTTCTTCTCCAGTGATCTTTCAATCGACAACACTTTAAACCGTAAAATTACTTCCTAACACCATTTCCACAGTAAGTGGTTCAAATGTGCCGGGTAAATGGCCTAAGATTTATAGATCCTATTTCCCTAGGTCCAATGCCAACACCACATAACCGTCTCCCGTTTTTACTCGACAGGGTCGGTTTATAATAGAAACATAGGCTTTTTTAAAAATTTTGTTTCCCCCGATATAGACCCTAGCATAATGATTTTCGCCATTTTCTTTTTAAGCCACTACTATGTTGCAGTGTGTGGGAATGCACTGGTTCTCGTCACCGAAGATAATTTTTGTTTTCCACCTCATCATTAAGCGTTTCTAGATAACCCTTTCAAAAGATCTACTAAAAGTCATATACAGTACCCTGTAGCTTCCTGCTGTGTATCATTTTGGATGCTGATGATCTCTCAGAACGTTGCAGGAAAGGAGAGGATTCTAAGTAACAGATTTGATGATAGTGTTCTCCCGGAAATGAGATGATACATAAAAATTCTGTCCTAAGACTAGTATATTTGCAGGTCTTCTAAGAAACTTCTTGTCTAAAATGATAAAATATTGTACGGTGTCTTGGCGTTATGGAGCGGTAGAGGAGTGGTAGGATTGGACTACTTACGTATACTAAGAGATGTTAGCTTCTGACTCGGGATCTTTGGCCGACGTTTGTGATATTACTTGCCTGACTGTCAATAAAATTCTTTAGGGTATGTGACAGAATTATCAATATGTAAAGCAATATGTAAAATTCTCCGACGTTTCGGCCACTGGCCCTCCTCTAGGAGTTTTACTGACCGCTGAATGAGAAATACTTTACTTCTTATGTGCTGGTGGAAGAGGCTGTTATCGTAATGTGCTAGGCTATTTATGATGAGGGGGTGCGGTTGTTAGACGTCACCCTCAGTACCTTGTGATATCACGATAACAGTCTGTTCCACCAGTATACAAGAACTAAAGTATTTCTCATTCAGCGGTCAGCAAAACACCCTGAGGAAGAAGAATTGCATTAGTGGCCAATGCGGTCACATAGCCTTAAGAATTTTTTTGATAGCGACAACTGCCGGCGGAAGCCTAAGGTTACGACTTACCTGACGTTTCGCCAGCATGAGTAGCTGACATTGTCAGAAGTTCACCCTCCATTGCTAATGGCGGACTGGAGGGTGAACCTCTGAGATAATATCGGTCACTTATGCTGTCGAAACATCAGAAAAATCATCAAATTACCTTCCATTAGGAAAATGGATTGCACTCCACGACTATGATACAACTTTCAAAATATTAAAGAGCATCATTCAGTCTTCGTTTCTGTTCTAACTTTATTATAGTAGATCCAAATTTCGGCTTGTAACTAGCCATTATCAGTGCTAAAAATACAAGTACATAGAGCATAGTGTCCAAAAATTACAACTCACGACACAGTCTATATCGCTTGTATATGAAATTACGTACCAGTATTTCGGAATTGTTATAAATACTCTAGTTCGTTTACATCTGTTGTTCAGGGTCTTGTCACAGTTCATTAAAAACAACTGCGTAATGGAGGTAGGCTTTGCAGAGAACGCATCGGAGGCTGTGTAGTGTCCTCTATATGAACTACGTAATACATGACCATTATAATAAAGCAATTATGGTCTCTAATAAAATTTAAAATTGCGTAGGAATGAAATAAAATACAAGTAGTTTACTGACGTCGCTGTATTGATTTACTGCCACAGTTCAAAAATGGCTCTGAGCACTATGGGACTTAACTTCTGAGCTCATCAGTCCCCTAGAACTTAGAACTACTTAAATCTAACTAACCTAAGGACATCACACACATCCATGCCCGAGGCAGGATTCGAACCTGCGACCGTAGCAGTCGCACGGTTCCGGACTGCGCGCCTAGAACCGCGAGACCACCGCGGCCGGCCATAAAATTTACAAACAGCTACGAGACACACGTATGCTGTAACTACTGGAACTGATTCGAATATTTTTCCTTTTATTTATTTTTTTAATTGTCATGGCGTGGTATGTGGCTCATATTACTTACTGAATAATTGATAAATGGCGCAAATATCACCTAGGTAGATCGTTGGTGTGATTTACCAATCCGTCACGGATCTAGAGAGTACTGATCTCTGTGCCACTTCATACATATTTTAAATTATAAGTACAATAAAATGAGACACTGAATTGCTGCTATTAACAGAGTACTTGCATCTAAACCGATATAACATGAAGAACGTTACGTAGGGTCAGTAGTAACAAACAAATTGGAAATTTGTGGTAAGTTCCTATGGGACCAAACTGCTGAGGTCATCGGTCCCTAGGCTTACACACTAATTAATCTAACTTATACTAACTTAGGCTAGGGGCAACACATACACCCATACCAGAGGGAGCACTCGAAGCTCTGACGGGGGAAGCCGCGCGAACCGTGGTAAGTCGACCTAAACCGCACGGCTACACCACGAGGCGTCAGTATTAATACCATCATACTCGTACGGTAGTACGTCAACCAGGAAATCGTTAAACAAACGCCGGCCAGAGATACCGAGAGAGAAGCCAACAGCCGATGAGTCAACAAGTGGCTACAAATACCTCAAGAATTTTGTACGTATACTAATGTTTAACAAATATTCGTTAAACACAATGTTTCTCAAACAAACAATAAATATCAGGCGCCAGAGCCAATTAAAGTATTTGTTCAAATTCTAACATACAACTTCAGGGATAGATTTGACAAACTTACGTTTTACATTCAACAAAAGTTATTCTGATAAGTGAACTACGTCGAAAAGTCTTCGAAAGGAGTTTTGCTTGTAGTAACCCTGTGACTGGTGACGTTGGCACTCGGCGCTGAACGTACGAGGGTAATCCCAAAAGTAAGGTCTCCTATTTTTTATAAGTACATAGACCTGTTTATTTCTACAATGGTTTACATCAGTTTACAGGTTGCACATTTAGCTATTTGTCGAGATAATCACCGTTTCTGTCGATGCATCTTTGTAGACGCTGTCGCAGTTTTTGTAGCCCATGTCATACCAGCTCGCCGCCAGTTCCGCGGCTTTGGCGCGTCCATTTTCTTTTATCAACTCATTTATAATATTAGATTCACAGAAGTCATCAGTAGGTCCCGATCTCTCACATTGTATCGTCATTCCTATATCTATCTACACCCCACTTCAAAATATTAAACTGAACGAACATTTACTACACTGAATCATTTCAGACAGGTTATTGAAGTTATAAAGACAACTTCGTATGATGAAACATTAAAGTTACCTATAAATTTTCAAATTTGGGAAATTTTCTAAATTTTGAAGAGCTGTTTCTCATAAACTATTAGGTCTTCCGAGCCCATTTTAGAATCGTAGAAAATTAATTCTAATTTAAAAATATATAGAACGCTCTTTGTCGAAAACGTGCTCGTTCATGGTCAAGATGGATAAGACCTAAAAAAGTGCAAAAATTTTGCAGCTTTTGGTATATTCAAAAGTGATACAGGGGGCTGTCGTCGAAAACCTGGATTTTGCATCTGTCACATCTCACACAAGCAAACCAAACCTATTATCAGCACTTGATACAACTTCGTCCCCCCCCCCCCCCCCCTCCGTTTTTAATGACACTGGACTAGCGTCCCACGCTTGGAATTTTCATGTGAATCGAGGTAAATCACTAGGTCACTCAGACGAAGAACGAAATCGTAAGTGGCCATACTGAAGCAACTATTAACATTTTGAACATGGCTGCACTTCGGCAACTCTGCAAGCAAGAGCTTCAATGGATTGGAAATAACAACCAACCAGATGCAAAACATATGTTTATTAAATATTTACCATGGTTTCCTCAGTTTTAAAACTTATCTTCTTCAGAAGGTATTGTAAGTACAATCACACATTATCTATATCCGACGTAGGAGTCGATGACTCTCTAGTACATTGGCGTGTCATCCACTTAATCTCTAGCCTGGCATTCACCTTGAAAGACAAGGAAAATACTGCAAACCGGAAACTATAATGCAGAAATGGGGAAGTTTTCAAAACATCGACCGATTCTTGAGTATTGACTGTCTTCCCAAGATCCCTAGCAGGCAAGACTAATAGAGAAGTTTGAGGCAATCCAAAGAAGAGCAGCACGTTTCGTCGTGGGTTATTTCAGTGAGTGCGTCACAATGGGTTCGTCCTTCATCTTCGTGAGTGATGAAAAGCAAACACAACCAATATTTTCAAAACTCTAATATGCTATAGTAGTACCCTTGACACTGTTGTGCTCGTTTCCTCCTTGATCCTTGACTTATTCTTCTGGCGTTTCCGGGTTACAATTGATATGTTCTGGTAAACTTGGACTTCTACATCTCTTGTATCAGCCTCCTCCAATATTGGTGGGGCTTGTAGCTGAATGTAAGAAAAAAAAACCTACTCATTGTTTCAGTGCAGATTTTAGTACATTAATTAGGTAAGGTTCTAGTGAGATTAAGTTAACATAACTGCTGCTAGGTTAGTTAGTTTTAAACATATACACACACTAAACCATGGAAAGGTTACAACCGTAACTGAATCATTTGAGGCATGCTTGTGACTGCAAGGTCCAGGTAAGAGGTAAGTGTGTGGTAATGATAATATTATGCTAAAGTGCGTATTTATAACCAAATAACAAATTTTAATTTTAGAAATCGGTACAGCAGTCGGACTTAAAAGCCCTCAATAGTTTTAGTTTATTACTAAAGCAAGCCTTTTGGGAATAATTTAAATTGAAAAAAAAGCTAAGCCATTCCGACTATGGTTAAATACTGTTTTTCCTTATTATTGCAACTTTATACAAAAATATGCTGACCTGATGAGTAGTCGTTATCGTGCTGAGGATTGCTGTCCTTATCTGCGTCACAGTCATCACTATTACAAAGTATATCGCCCGTTTCGTGGCTGTTGCTATGCACCGTGCTAATGTGTAGTTTGTCTGTGATAGAAGCTTAGGAACGTAGTGATGTAAGTCAGTCTCACTTCACTATGATGTTTTGTTGAGTGCCCCACGGAGGTGTTGCTACCTAGCACCTAAAAGTCTAAGATGTCGGACAGCTGAATATCGGAAACCTGCAAGAAATCTCTCTTTCTTCTCCCTCCCTCCCTCCCTCCCTCTCCCTCTCTCTCTCTCTCCCTCTCTCTCTCTCTCTTTCTCTCTCTCTCTCTCTCTCTCTCTCTCTCTCTCTCTCTCTCCCTCCCCCTCCCTCCACCTCAGTCGTACTAGTTCAAGAAAAATATTTTTAGCATTTGTATCCGTGCACGAGTGACAAAGATATTCAATATCGTAACTGAACACATTTGAAGAGGGGGGCTGATACTTCACTAAATGGCTACTAGAATATTTTTATGGTATTTACCCCCTGCGATTTTTTCTTATGGGGGTATGTTAAGGATATGGTGTTTCGGCCACCATGTGTATATGTGAGTAAGGTGGTGCAGCAATGGAGATCCCTCAGTAGTATTCTGGAGAAGCGTGGTTCGAATCCCTGCCCGTGCATAATATTTAGCTTTTCCTTTAGTTGAATGAAAAGATCGAAACATATTTTTCGTCCCATATTTATCGAAAAACTAAGTTTGTGATCCATCTCTAATGATCTCTTGATCGATCTGACAGCAAATATATTGAGTTACTACATATTGGCTGTTTACATTGAACAATATTAATGTGAAAGACAGGGCACATATATTTCAGAGTAAGCCTGGGAAATCAAAAGTCTAAGATGTCGGACAGCTGAATATCGGAAACCTGCAAGAAATCTCTCTTTCTTGTCCCTCCCTCCCTCCCTCCCTCCCTCCCTCTCCCTCTCCCTCTCTCTCTCTCTCTCTCTCTCTCTCTTTCTCTCTCTCTCTCTCTCTACTGGTATTATCCGTCAGGCGCCCATATTGTTTAGACATCCACGGTCTGGAGCAAAAGGCGAAAAGAAAAGTACAAATTTGCTGTAAGCAATGGTAGAGCGTGCAGAGCTATTAATAAATCAAAAGATGGACGTGTTACATTGGACGACCTAAGGAGCAAACATATCGTTGCACCGAGCGAGGTGGCGCAGTGGTTAGCACACTGGACTCGCATTCGGGAGGACGACGGTTCAATCCCGTCTCCGGCCATCCTGATTTAGGTTTTCCGTGATTTCCCTACATCGCTTCAGGCAAATGCCGGGATGGTTCCTTTGAAAGGGCACGGCCGATGTCCTTCCCCATCCTTCCCTCGACCGAACTTGCGCTCCGTCTCTAATGACCTAGTTGTCGACGGGACGTTAAACACTAATCTCCTCCATATCGTTGCACGAAAAATAACACCGTTGCAAGTACGATCCGTGATAGACCACGTTAAGCGTTTCTCATTCTATCAAAATCATTAATCTACGAACCATAATCCCAATACAAAACACTTGAGCCCAGACCTTAATATTTCAAAGATGTACAATCTTTATACGCAGTGGTCTGTGGAAAATGAAATTGCTCTTCTCAAAGAGCTTTATTACAGATCTACTTCCAATTTTAAATTTACCTTACAGATACACTTCCCTAGAAAAGATATACACTACTGCCCATTAAAATTGCTACACCAAGAAGAAATGCAGGTGATAAACGGGTATTCATTGGACAAATATTTTATACTAGAACTGAAATGTGATTACATTTTCAAGCAATTTCGGTGCATAGATCCTGAGAAATCAGTACCCAGAACAACCACCTCTGGCCGTAATAACGGCCTTGATACGCCTGGACATTGAGTCAAACAGAGCTTGGATGGTGTGTACAGGTACAGCTGCCCATGCAGCTTCAACACGATACCACAGTTCATCAAGAGTAGTGACTGGCGTATTGTGACGAGCCAGTTTCTCGGCCACTATTGAACAGACGTTTTCAGTTGGTGAGAGATCTGGAGAATGTGCTGGCCAGGGCAGCAGTCGAACATTTTCAGTATCCAGAAAGGCCCGTACAGGACCTGCAACATGCGGTCGTGCATTATCCTACTGAAATGTAGGGTTCCTCAGGGATAAATGAAGGTTAGAGCCACGGGTCGTAACACATCTGTATTGTAACGCCCACTATTCAGAGTGCCGTCAATGCGAACAAGAGGCGACCGAGACGTGTAACCAATGGCACCTCATAGCATCACGCCAGGTGATACGCCAGTGTGGCGATGACGAATACACGCTTCCAATGTGCGTTCACTACGATGTCGCGAAACACGGATACGACCATCATGATGCTAT
Source organism: Schistocerca gregaria (assembly GCF_023897955.1). Classification (NCBI taxonomy): domain Eukaryota; kingdom Metazoa; phylum Arthropoda; class Insecta; order Orthoptera; family Acrididae; genus Schistocerca; species Schistocerca gregaria. The sequence continues at coordinate 104,105,158 of NC_064921.1, read as the reverse complement.
AAACAGAACCTGGATTCATCAGGTTTATTCAGGTTCGTCGCTGAGTACACTATCGCAGGCGCTCCTGTCTGTGATGCACGTGAAGGGTAACCGCAGCCATGGTCTCCGAGCTGATAGGCCATGTTGCTGCAGACGTCGTCGAACTGTTCATGCAGATGGTTGTTGTCTTGCAAACGTCCCCATTTGTTGACTCAGGGATCGAGACGTGGCTGCACGATCCTTTTCAGCCATGCGGATAAGATGCCTGTTATCTCGACTGCTATTGATACGAGGCCGTTGGAATCCATCGCGGCGTTCCGTATTACCCTCCTGAACCCACCGATTCCATATTCTGCTAACAGTCATTGGATCTCAACCAACGCGAGCAGCAATGTCGCGATACGATAAACCGCAATCGCTATAGGCTACAATCCGACCTTTAACAAAGTCGGAAACGTGATGATACGCATTTCTCCTCCTTATACGAGGCACCACAACAACGTTTCACCAGAGAACGCCGGTCAGCTGCTCTTTGTGTATGAGAAATCGGTTGGAAACATTCCTCATGTCAGCACGTTGTAGGTGATACCTGCGGCGCCAGCCTTGTGTGAATGCTCTGAAAAGCTAAGCATTTGCATATCACAGCATCTTCTTCCTGTCGGTTAAATTGCACATCTGTAGCACGTCATCTTCGTGGTGTAGCCATTTTAATGGCCAATAGAGTATGTAAAAGCTGAGACAGGTACAGTGGAACAAACTCCAGAAAGAAGAGTAGAGCTAGAAAGGGATCTTAATCTCCATTTAGTAAGAGCTGAGAAAGCACGGGCTGCTTTGAAAGCTGGTAGCTCACTGACCTTAACTACTGATTTACAGAAAGCCCTCCTGTTTCCAAAACTGGGGCATACTACCGTATAAACATGTTGTGTTATAATCTGGGGTACATCATATGTGTCACAAGAAATCTCTGTTCACCTTACCAAGTTCATAAAATGCAGTCCCCCAAACACCGTTGGCCACGCGGGGTAGCCGTGCGGTCTTGGGCGTCTTGCCTCGGTTCGCGCAGCTCCCCCCGTCGGATGTTTTGAGTCCTCCCTCGGGCACGGGTGTGTGTGTTGTCCTTAGCGTAAGTTAGTTAGATTAAGTAGTGCGTAAACCTAGGTAACGATGACCTTAGCTTTTTGGTCCCTTATTCCTTACCAAAAATTTCAATTTTTTCCAAACACCGTAATATTAATCTAGCTATAACCCTACTTAAATTGTTACGAGAACGAGTATAGACATTATCGATCTAAATGTTATGTTTTCAGGGCACTTGTATCTACTCAGTGATGTTGAGTGTTGTCACATAGAAAAAGCAGCACGAAATCAAACTGTCTTCACCCCGAATTGCTGGAACATAATAATACTACTTGCAAGGAAAACAAAGAAATTCTTGTAAGAATGGAAGCTGACGAGTATCTGAGTCTTGGACACTTCACAAAACCCAAAAAATTTAATTAAGACAAAGTGAACTAATTGAAAATACAGTGGCTTTGTTTTGATAAAGAAAAAGAATATTCAACTCTGTACAAGTACCCGCTGGAATTTGAATCCACATCTACGTCTACATCTACATCGGTTCTCTGCAAATCAGGGCGTTTATCGAACCAGCTTCTCAATAATTCTCTATTATTCCACTCTCGAACAACGCCCGAAAAAAAAAAACGACCTTCTGCATCTTTCCGTGCGAACTCGGATTTCCCTTGTTTTATGATCATCGCCGACCGGGGTGGCCACGCGGTTCTAGGCACTGCAGTCTGGAACCGTGTGACTGCTACGGTCGCAGGTTCGAATCCTGCCTCGGGCATGGATGTGTGTGATGTCCTTAGGTTAGTTGGGCTTAAGTAGTTCTAAGTTCTAGGGGACTGATGACCTCAGATGTTAAATCCCATAGTGCTCAGAGCCATTTGAACCATTTTTTTAATTATGATCATCATTTTCCCCTCCGTAGGTCTGCGATAGCGAAATATTTTCGAATTCGGAGGAGAGAATTGGTGACTGAAATTTCATGAGAAGATAGCGCCGCGACGAAAAACGCCTTTGTTTTAATAGTGTCCACCCCTGATCATATGACTTTCTCTCCCTATTTTCTTGATAATATAGAACATGCTGCTCTTCTTCGAAATTCCTCGATGTACTCCGTCAATCCCATCTGGTAAGGACCCCAAACCACGCAGCTGTATTCCAAAAGAGGACGGTCAAGCTCGCTGTAGGCAGTCTCTTTAGTACAACTGTTGCATCTTCTAAGTGTTCTACCAATAAATCACAGTCTTTGATCCGCCTTCCCCGCAACATTTTCTATTTATTCTTCTCAATTGGAGTTGCCCGTAATTGTGATTCCCAGTGTTTAGTTGCATTTATGGCCTTTAGATTTGATTGATTTTCGTGTAACCGAAGTTTTACGGATTCCTTTTAGCACACTTTTCATTATTTAGGGACAACTGCCAATTTTCAACCCATACAAGTATCTTTTCTAAATCGCTTTACAATTTTGTTTGATCTTTACTAGGCGACGTACGGTAGCATCATCTGTATACAACCTAACACGGCTCCCAAATCGTTTACACAGATAAGAAACAACAGAGAGTCTATAACACTGCCTTGAGGAACACCAGAAATCACTTCCGTTTTACTCGATGACTTCCGCCAATTGCTACGACCAGTGACCTCTCTGACAGGAAATAACGAATCCAGTCGCATAACTGAAGCGATATTCCATAATCATGCAATTTGATTACAGGCCGTTTGTGAGCTACAGTGCCAAAAAAGTTGAGTTTCACAAGTACGATGTTTTCTAAATCCATGTTGACTATGTGTCAACAGAGCGTTCTTTTCAAGGTAATTCGTAGTGTTCGAACACAATATAATGATTTGGGCCTGTAATGTAGTGGATTACTCCTATTGTCTTTCTAGAATATTGGTATGACCTGTTCAGCTTTCCAGTCTTCGGGAATGAATCTTTCGTCGAGCGAGAGGTTGTATACGATTGTACGGAGCTATTGCATCGACATGCTCTGAAAGGAACCTAAGTAGTATACATTTTGGAACTGAGGGCTTGCTTTTATTGTGTTTTAAGTTGCTTCACTACCCCGAGTATATATTCTTCTAAGATGAAGATGGTGCTTCTGTGACAAATAGGACTTCTGGTATTACAACTGTATTGTAATGCCTTAATTTATTATCTTTACGAAACCTTTTCTATTGTACGGATTTCTGATTTTCATTTATGCTTTTTCATTTGTTCCATTCTGATTTTAGTTGTTTCTTTTTTACCTTTTATTTTTTTATTTATTCTCAATGCATTTTCGAGTTTTTTTTCACTTTTACTTTTTATTCATTGCGATTGTAATATCGATTGTTTTAATTTTGTTTTTATTTTAACACTATTTATTCTTCTATTTATTGCGATTGCAATTTCGAGTGTTACTAGTCTTCAATAGGAAATCTCATATGACAATATGGAGACAGGCACACACAGAGTCGCTAGTTCATACACGAAGCGATTACGAATGGTATGTAAGTCATAAGGTACACGAATAATCAAAAAAGCAGCTAAAATCAACGGCAGTAACGTGATCTTTCTTACCGTCATACATTTCCGCCTGACAGTTGGATAACGAACAAAAGGTGATTCAATTGGCTCCAAGCACTATGGGACTTATCTTCTAAAGTCATCAGTCCCCTAGAACTTAGAACTAATTAAACCTAACTAACCTAAGGACATCGCACACATCCATGCCCGAGGCAGGATTCGAACCTGCGACCGCAGCGGTCGCGCGGTTCCCGACTGTAGCGCCTAGAACCGCTCGGGCACCCCGGCCGGCACTAATGGTGAAAACATCCGGATTTTTGTATATAAAAGTGTACATTTCGTTTGATCACTTCATGACATTTTACTGGAGGGTTAGGTCCTTTCGGATGAATCTACTCCGAGCAAGAAAGCACGACAATCTACCCCTTGTAAATGTCTACAGATATGAAATCTGAGCCATTTCGCAGGGTCATCTCTCTGTGTCTTTGTTTTTACTCCCCTCCATTCAGTGATTAATTAAAAAAGAAATAGTTTCAGTATTCGCCTTCAGCTATTTAGGGAAACCGTGGAGAATTTAAACCTGGATATTTGAACTTTTCTCGTCTCGATTGGGAATCCAGTGCTTTATCAACGGCTCTACCTCGCCCGATTGTTCTAATTTATTCGCAGAAAATTCCAAGCCCGTGCACTTAGCGGCGAGCTCAAACTGTCATTGCAGCAGACATTGGAGACGAGTCTCATTTTCTTGAATTCTTGAAACTCCACACGAATTCGCACGCTATTTTGTTTCTTCATTTGTTTCCGTTTTTTAAGCTCGTTGGGTAATACAGTGCACACAGTTCACGCCGTGCCTCTACTTGCACGAAGATCACATTGAATTGGAGCCATCGAGACGGACATGGCTCCCCCGTAACAAGGAGGCTATTTCGGTCTCAGCCGGAATTTTCGTGCTGGACAGCGCAGTATCGGCTGACTCAGGTGGAGGCAGTTGGCCGGTCTTCCGCTATCTGCGGATGTTATGTTCTGCAGCAGCGCGGGCTCGCGATTCAGCAGCTGGACTGGCCAGTGACGGCAGGCTGTTCCTCGGAACACCGCAACCTCCTTACCTGGTCAGTGTCGGCGGCTCCGTAAACACGCAGCGTCCTGGCTCCTTCCAGAAGATTCCAGGAGATGCCGGAACACCCTACACATCTCGTAAACAGCGAGCGCCTCTTTTATTGGAAGGTGGACTCTGATTCGTATCGGTATTAGCAGTGTTTCGTCCTACTTCATTTGCGTAACGTACGAGCGAAAAATGATTGTATACATGTATCTGCACTCGCCCTAGTATATTTTATATTATTCTCATAATCCCTTCGCGAGATGCTTGATGGTACCAGCAGAATGATCACGAGGTCCGCTTCGAATGCAAGATCTCTAAATTTATCCGTCACGCTTCTTCGAGAACGTCATCTTTCTTCCACAGACTCCTATTTAAGCTCCCGAACATCTCTGTTACGATCCTAGGAACACGACTTCACATTAAATGTATTCGCAACCGCGAATATGATGAACCATCAGCTGTAGAATGGAATGATGACAGTGAAAATTTGTGCTGGACCGGCACTCGAAACCGAATTTCCCGATTATTGCGAGCGGTCACCTTGCCATTTGGTTATCCGTGTACGACTCTCATCTCGATCCAAACTTCCGTATATTGTCAACCATGCATCTACAACCTTTACTTGTAAATCCATTATGTATATTCCCGTACAGGTGAGGCATTTTTCTTCCAAGTATCTTGCCCGGTGTCAGCAGATAAATACGGTATTGCAGTGCCTGTGAAATTTTAAATTACGCTACAAAGTTCCTTTGGACATGCATGCATGCGTGTCCAAAGGAACATTGCAACGTAATTCGGTATAACACAAGCACTGCAGTATCGCACCGTATCGACACTACATTGGTTCGACTGCCTATCATGACTACTTCAAATGTTCAAATGTGTGTGAAATCGTATGGGACTGAACTGCTAAGGTCATCAGTCCCTAAGCTTACACACTACTTAACTTAAATTATCCTAAGGACATCTTAGCGTTGGCGGTGAGCTGGACTTGGGACCCACCTCGTAATATGGACGCACACAGGGTCGAATGTTCGTTGATTTTAGTAGCGATTTCCTGCGTCGTCTGAACGGGTACATTTCTACTGACGCTCATAGTTTTATAGTAAACAGGAATGTTTATGGGACCCTACGAACTGCGATTGTAAAAACAAATTGAAAAGACTAGGCGCTTGGAGGTAAATAAGTAAGACGTTAGAAAATAATGTGCACGACGTTAAAAAGAAAATATAATCTTTATTTCTATCTTTTTACTTCAAGTACAGTTCACGTAAAAGAGGTCTCATCTTTGCAAATTTTGCAGCATATATAAGGTAACAACAATTCGAAATCTGTAGCGCTCCTTCTCCAAAAAATTGTGAAAGAGCCCATATTCGGATTCGGCTTTAAGGTCAGACATCAGTTCCGGCCCATGATACTACTCCCTAATTTTTTTTAAAATAAGGCCGTCTACCACCATCGTCGTTCCTTCTTCCACTTCTTTTTCTGATGATCAGCTTCTTGATGTAAAATAAATTCTGAGCGTGAGACGACTGCTAAATCCTCTTGTTCCCTCAGAATGGAACTTATTATAACGCTACTTTATAATAAACCTCCATAAGTTGTTAGAGACAGATTCCACATGGCCGAATCCCTTGGTCCCAAACCATTGGTTTGTCGAGTATGACAAGCAGAACCCTATCGAAATGGCGAGCAACGTTCTATCGAATACAAGGCTCTCGTTCGCTTGCCTCGTTGGGGTAGTGTGTTACTAATTATAAAACGCTTTCCCGAAACACGGCACCCGTTGCAGCGTAGGGACAACAAAAATTTCATTTTTAATATTTTACGTAATTATTAACCAAATTTAAATATTTAAAATGCTGTCATAATAGTAATATCAGAAATTGAGTTCCGCCTTGATGCAAAACACTTTGTTATTCGTGTATTTCTTTACTCTCCCAAACTAGCTTCGGCGACAAATATCACTATCATCAGTGTTTTTTTTATCTTATTTATTGTATGTTACAGCATGTTTTAAGCAATGGTTGTCGCTGTTTGCGACATATTTTCTGTGTGCTTTTTTTCTGTTGCCGTTTTTTACTCAGCAAACATCATGCCATCTGCAACCGTGTGAGCTGGTTCTTTGGATGGTATGTAGCTGCTTCTATACACAGAAAACAAAACTTTCGCACTTTGTTTCTGATCCTGAATAATACGCCCTCTGATGATGGTGATATTTGTCGGCGATACTAGTTTGGGAGAATTAAGAAATAAACGAATAACAAGGTGTTTTATATCAAGGCGGACTCAATTTCTGATATTATTGTTTTTCTATGCAAAACGAACCAAATGGAAGAGATCCAAGATAAAATTATTGCTGTCATAATCTTATTATTAAGAAGTACAATCTTATATTGAAAATTGTAACACGCCAAGACAAGTGTTACAGTTATAAATTGTGTGTTTGTCTTGAGTAGCCGGCCGCTGTGACCGAGCGGTTCTCGGAGCTTCAGTCTGGAACAGCGCGGCCGCTACGGTCGCAGGTTCGAATCCTGCCTCGGGAATGGATGTATGTGATGTCCTTAGGTTAGTTAGGTTTAAGTAGTTCCAAGTTCTAGGGGCCTGATGACCTTAGAAGTTAAGTCCCATAGTGCTCAGAGCCATCTGAACCATCCAACTGTCTCGAGTAAGCGTAACTGACAGCGTGCAAATATGTAGACTTCATTCATCCAGTATTTGATAATAAAACCAGTTAGCGACTTCCAACAAACTTTACAAATAATTTTACCCTTTAAGATCTCAGGTATCACACACCCTGCAGCCGTTTAGCCTGGTGGACCCTCGTTTGCGAGTAATTCGCGAAAAAAAAATCGGCAATAAAGTTGAAGACGTTGCGATACGTGGTTTGGTTCTGTGGTGTAATGGATAGAATAATAACATCGTATGCAAAAGGTTTCTATGTTAGAATCTCGACAGGTGCAGTAAGTTTATTTTCTTATTTTTAAATCTTTATCGAAATTACTTTGATCAACATTTTTACTCACTTTATCGATTTATATCTAATTTTTATTTCTATTTGTTCTTCACATTATTTTAATCATCGTATGAACTTGTTTCATTTTTTCTTTATATCATTCTTTTACCAATCGAAACTTTGTGAACATGTATTTATTACGTTATTCAGTTTTTTTTTTTTTTTTTGTATTCCGATCTGTCATTTAAAAAACAAAGACGAAATAGTCTACTTGTATCGACCGTACTTCGTTAGCAGATGTGCAGTTTTTTTACACTGTAATCGTCATACAGGCATTTAAAATATAAACTAAATATCTATTGCCTCATGCGCAAAATAACGCATATGAAGATGTAGATGAAAGAAGGAGTTACAAATATAGCGAACGCAAAATATAATGAATGCAATAATGTAGACGAAAAAACAGGATGATAGAGCAAAGAAAATTAAATCGAAATTAGTACAAAAAATTAATTAAAAACATATGAACAAAGATATCAGGTGGAAAAAGAGTGATAGGGAGCAAAATAAGAGCAAATCAAGAATTTGTTATTATGATTAAAATGATGTGACGAAGGAGCTGAAATAAAAAAAATTAGATCCAAATCAGCTATCTGAATAAAAATTGTTATCAAAGTCATAAGACATACATTGAAAAAATAAATTACTGTATCAGGCGAGAATAGAACCGGCAACCTCCTGCGTGCAAAGCTACTATCCTATTTTTTCTTATTTTTTGGTCGTTATTGTTCATTGTATTTGTTCGGGGTGGACGTTCCATGACACCCGTTCAAGTTCATCGTTGATCCAATCACTCAGCTTTTATTTATTTATTTTTTAATACATAGGGCAGCTAATAGTGTGATCGAACACGATGATCCTATCGCTTACACCACGCAACCAGACTACGTGATGTGACTTTTTTAATGCTATTGGATGTCATAAAACATTCTAAAATTTTTTTGGTCAGTTGCTCATAAATGAGGTCCCACCGAAGTGAACGACTGCGTTGTGTGGTACTTGGTATCACTTAACCCTACAGATGGTTTCTAAAAGTCGATCCCATCTGTGGACACTTCTCCTTGTTAATATGTTTTCGCTGTTCATGCAATAGAACTTCAGCATCAGGCATAACGTTTTAATTTACTTACTTACTCACTTACTTACCACTAATTCTATTCACAATAGCTTGCATATAGCATCCACATATGCCACTGAATGTATCTACAAAACTGTACCATAGTTTCGGAATTATGACGTTTTATAGATCGGAGTTCGATTCTTTCAAGAATTGGGTTTGGAATGTTCCTGATGCTCTAGAAATGGTATCACTGCCGTGTTGCACTGCTATCTCTCAGGACATTTCCGACAACTCTACTTCCTCCGTTTCCCTTCCCTAATTCTAATTTGACGTGTAGGAGCCTTATCGCTCCGTAGTATTACGCCTAGATTTTAATCATGTTGCAGGCTGTCGAGGTATTCTACTGATCTTGTAATCCATCACTATTGGGTTTTACACTCGGTTGTGCGCATTATTTTGCATTTATTCTCATCTAAATAAATCTGTCATTCGGGACATGAAGTGGAAGTACTAAGTCGTGCATTTGCTTACGATCATTCAGTAACTGTACTTTCCGGCAGACAACAGCAGCTTCAGCGAAAGATGGGAGAACACTGTTGACACTCTCCGATAAATCGTACGTACAATGAGAAAATCAACGTTCCTCTTACGCATACTTGGGGTACTCCCTATCTTATATTTGTTTTGTTCAGCATTCGCCGCCCAGTATTATGTCTGGTTCTGTAAGTAAAGAAATCTATGAGTGCATCACATTTCTGTGAAGATAACATATGATCGTAAGTATTATCAGCCGACGGTGGTAGGGCAATGTCAAACACCTTTAGGAAATCTGTGAAGACTGAGTTTATCTGCTTGTCTGCTATCTGTAAGACGAAGTGTGTAAATAAAGTGACACGTGTGTCGGACGAAGGCTGATACGCACGCAAACTAGCAAACTAATAGGTGTATAGTTCGTATTTGTATGTCTCTCATAATTATTTAATTGAGGTCCTGAGAACCATAAGTGCCTAAAGCACAATGTCATCGATTTTGAGGTTATAGCATTTGTATGCTTCTGACATCTGCTGATGTTATGGTGAACGAGTTTTATCTATACGTGTAGGCCCGCATTGCTTATATGAACATTCACAAAAAGTTGCCTCACACATTTCTCGGATATTCGTTTCCATATGGGTCTAAAGCACAAAGCATACTATTGTTGCTGTGTGCTGCTCATTTGTCATCTAGGGTTGCCTACATAATTTAGTCTCTACATCATGTACGTGGCAGTTTCTCGTAATCAAAGGTGTATCGGCACTTTTATCTGAACTTCAGGTTATAGAACGTGCTTAATGAAAGTGGTGGTAACGAGGACCATGAAGTGCTGGAAAAGATGGTTATTGCGTATTCGGTGCATTTAGTATCTGTTCCTTATTTTATGATTCCAATTTAAGATAAATTAAAAACTTTTAAAATGTCAAAAGACACTATTGCCAGTAGGCTTTATATCAAAATTTTGTGAATTAGTAGTAAATATAATCCTAAATATTAATTAATATTTCATAACACAAAATGGGTACATAATTTTTCCATAGGAGATATTATATATTTGAGAGTTAGTTAAAAACAGTTCCGAGCAATGAGGCCGGTGGCCTGTCTACAAATTTGACCTTCAGAAACCTTAAGATTTCTATAAACATTGTGTCTGTTCTTTGGGCCCTTATGGTTCTCAGTGCCTCAGTTGTATCTGTCTAGGATGGGTGGCTTGATCGAGCAAAGTAATGTTACTACAATATAACAGTAACATAGGTTCCTAAGTAATCCTATCATCTCTGGCAGCTCTTTTCATTTTCGTCATGGCGTACAATGTGTCATCGTTAAAGATACGTGTCATTTATTCTGTTCACCTATTCCTGACTTCGCGAAAGTGAGTTCTTGTCCTCATACGATCTATTGTGAATTATATAAGCATCGCTGGTAATAGACGTGTTCCAAGGCTTGTATAGTTTCTCCGTTTCTTGCTGTTGGCCTCGTTTTCCCAAGTTTTGGTTACTGATTTTTTATTTCAGACTTTTGCTTTCTTCGACGGTTTCTTTGATTATCTCGTTTATACAGGGTGGTCCAGGAGGTATATGATAGGAACCATCATTAGAAGCAAGAAAAGTCTAGTAAATATAGACTCCAAGACGCATGTCTTAAGAGCTGTGAAGACTTGAGATTTGTTTCACATTATCGAAGATGTAGAAGTACTCATAGCGCTTACGGTATGCATTTTAGAGCCCATATTTACTAGACTTTGTTCGCGTCTCATGACAGTTCCTCTCATATACTGGAATATTTACCATTCCTCAGGGGACAACCCATATGTTTCCAGCTATCTTTTGTTACTGCCTAACTGCTAACGGTGTGTAGTCTCTGTATTTGTATACCTCTCTAGCTGTTGCGAATCCTTCTATTTATCTATCTAGTTTTTGTTTCCTTGTTGTGTTTTTTAACCTTTCTGTTTCTTTGTCATTGTTTCCTTTAAGCATCAACAACTACTACGACGTTAAATTGCTTGTATGAATGCATATATGTTGCTTTCACTAAAATATTTATCAAAATACAGTTCGTTCTTTCAGTGATTCCATATTAATGTTTACATTTGTTATTTTACTATTCTCTGCCTCTAATTTCTTAAGCTCCCCTTTGTTGCCCACGTAATCGAGCAACCACTTCGCATATTTTTTTTATCTTTGTAACATATTTGTAGGCTCATCTTTTATCGACAACAGTGTAGCTGGTATAATTCTTTAAAAAAAGTGCTATTCCATCTCAGTACTAGCATATCAGTCTCCGCTGCGTCTTTTTGACATAATGCTATGTAAACTGATCTCCAACAGACCATTTCCTTTCTCATTTATGAATTCTTTCGTAAAATTTCTCTGTGTAATTTCCTATGGATTGCATTTTGTGTTGAACTGCCCACGTAAAATAGTGTAATGAAATTGATTCCATAGTTATATCTCAATTATTGAACTGTAGTTACCCACTTCCTCATCTAGATGGTTTGTAAACGCAATGTTATTCCACCATTCAGACACGGAGGCAAAACTGCAATCAAAAAATGTGAAAGAGCGCCAAAACAACAAAAACTCTTTTGTCAGCTAGTAGTTTCTCTACTTGAGAAAGAAATTCTTACCATGAAACATTTTAGGACTATGTGGATACTGAGTTGAAGCAGAGGCGATCAAAATTAGGAAGGAGACAGTAAAACTGCTCTAGCCGCAGGAGAATACCCTTTCTTCGCTGTTGCGATGCAAAGTACGTGTGCTGACCTTCGAAATAATCCCCTACACAGCTCACTCCTTTCTATTTCACGTTGTTGTTCTGGTCTTCAGTCCGACGACTGGTCTAGTGCAGCTCTCGACACCGATCTATCCGCCGCAAGCATCATCTCTGCATAACTACTGTGACCTGTATCCATTTGAACCTGCTTTCAGTAATGTGATATTTGCCTCCCCCTACAATTTTTACGCCTCACACCCCAGCCCACTCACCTGCACGCAAACATGCTCCCCTTAAATTACCAACCGAAGATTCCTTGAATCCTGAGAATGTAACCTACCAACCCATCCTTCTTTTGGTCAAATCGTGCCATAAATTTCTTATCTCTCCAATTCCTCTTCATTGAGCACCGACAGACCTGTGACGAAAGAAAGTCCGGGAGTGGACGATATTCCATCAGAACTACTGAACAAGAGAATAATTCCAGTTCCAAAGAAATCAGGTGCTGACAGGTGTAAATATCACTGGACTATCAGCTTAATAAGTCATGGTTGCAAAATAATAACACGAGTTATCTACAGAAGAAAGGAAATCCTGGTAGAAGCCAACCTCGGGGAAGGTCAGTTTGGATTCCGAACAATTGTAGGAACACGCGGGGCGATAGGTCAGGGAAACGCAAACCTACGTTTATAGCATTTTTAGACTTAGAAAAACCTTTTGACAATGTTGACTGCAATAGTATCTTTGAAATCATGAGGTTGCAGCGGCAAAATGCAGGGAGGCTATTTACAGCTTGCACAGAGGCCAGACTCCAGTTCCAGTCGAGGACAACAAAATGCAATCAGTGATTGAGAAGGGATTGAGACAGTGTTGTAGCCTACCCCCAGTCTTATTCAGTCTGTACACTGAGTAAAAAGTAAAGCAAACCAAAGGAGAATTTGGAGTAGGAACTGATGTTCACACAGAAGGAACAAAAACTTTAAGGTTTGACGACGACATTATGATTGTGCCAGAAACAGCAAAGGAGCAGATGAACGGAATGGACAGTGTCTTGAAAGGGGGATATAAGCTGAACATCAACAGAAGCAAAACAAAGATAATGGGAAGAAGCAGAATTAAATCAGGTGATGGTGAGGCAATTAGATTAGGAAACAAGACACTGAAAGTAGGTGAGTTTTGTTATTTGGACAGAAAAATAACTGAAGATGGCCAAAGTAGAGAGGATATAAAATGTAGACTGGCAGTGGCAAGGAAAGCGTTTCTGAAGAAGAGATATTTGTTAACACTGCAAATTGATTTAACTGTTAGAAGGTCCTTTCTGAAAGTATTTGTATGGAATGTAGCCATGTATGGAACTGAATTATGGACGGTAACAAGTTTAGACAAGAAGGGAATAGAAGCTTTTGAGATGTGCTGCTACAGAAGAAATATGATGATTATATGGGTAGATCATGTAACTAATGAGGAAATAGCGAATAGAATTGGGGAGGTAAGTAATTTGTGGTACAACTTGACAAAAGAAAGGATTGGTTAATAGGATACATTTGAGACATCAAGGGATCATCAATTATTGTTGGAGGGAGGGGTGGGGTGGGGGGAGGGGATAAAAATTGTAGAGGGAGACCAAGAGATGAATACTGTAAGCAGTTTCATAAGGCTGCAGGTTGCAGTAGTTGTTTCAGAGATAAAGAGGCTTACATGGGATACAGCAGCATGGATCCCTGCATCAAACCAGTCTTCCGCCGGCCGGGTTGGCCGAGCGGTTCTAGGCGCTACAATCTGGAACCGCGCGATCGCTACGGTCGCAGGTTCGAATCCTGCCTCGGGCATGGATGTGTGTGATGTCCTTAGGTAAGTGAGGTTTAAGTAGTTCTAAGTTCTATGGGACTGATGACCTCAGAAGTTAAGTCCCATAGTGCTCAGAGCCATTTTTTTGAAACCAGTCTTCCGACTAACAACGACAGACCTTTTCATTAGTAATCCAATCTACCCACCAAATCTGCAGCATTCTTCTGTAGCACCAAATTCTAGTTTATTTTAGTCTGAACTGCTTATCCTGCGTGAAGGGCTACACTCCGAATATCTTCATAGGAGACACTGTAACAGGTAAATCTGTATTATACTAGTGGCAGCCCCAGCTTCGCACGGGTAGCACGAAGCATCTACGACCGAAGAAATTGTCTGGCGTAGCGGTAATATATTAGTGAAAACCGTGTCGAAATCCCTAAAGTAATTCATGAGAGTAGTCTTCTAATAAATGTGTGTGAAATCTTATATGATTTAACTGCTAAGGTCATCAGTCCCTCAGCTCACACACTACTTAACCTAAATTATCCTAAGGACTAACCCACACACACCCATGCCCGAGGGAGGAATCGAACCTCCACCTGGACCAGCCGTACGGTCCGTGACTACAGCGCCTTATACCGCTCGGAAATTAGTCTTAACACACAGACAAAAAAACGCGAAAAGGGACTTTAATTTAGTAATATGTATAGATTTTTACAAACTTCCCATTTACAGATACCCTTCTTTTACTGTTGCCAATTAGCATTTTATATCTTTCCCACCTCATTCATCGTCAGCTATTTTAAACCCCTCAGCGTCGACCTTTTTTTTTACTTGTTTAACTTGTTGTTATTCACCTTATTATTTCTTTTCAAGACACTATCCACTTTCCTGAACTGGTTTTGCAAGTCTTTTGCCATCTCTGGCTGAATTACGACGTCTTCGGCAAACCTCAAAGTCTATATCTCTCCTCCCTGAACTTTAAATGGGTTTCCAAATTTCTCCTTTGTTTCCTTCATTTCACATCCTCAAAAAATTACTTGTACAGAAGAGAGTTCATTGAAATGGAGATTCATCCATTCTGTAACCCTGTTTTATGCAGAATTTAAAAGAATGTCTTTTCTAAGACAATGTAAAAAAAATAGTGGTGACTCACCAAACAAACCGTGTTGAAGCCAAGACGATTATGTAGAGAAATAACTTGTGTTATTTATTGTGTCTTTTTTGCCACATTAATCAGCACACTCTCGCATGTTAACATCAGAGTCGCCACGCACGGGCAGACAAGCAGTCGCTTCCGCTCGGCTGGACGCTCCGTCCGTTCAATGAAACCACGGTATTTGTTTTCTTGGCTGACTTTGTTTTCTCTACGTCAACGAGAGCAGGAAGCTTGCCGCGTGCGGACAAGGCGAGGTACTGAGGGCTGCGTCACTGTGAATTAGGCATCGTGGACGACAGTAACAGCAACATGGCTGCTACCTGGAATTTCACTTCACCAACACCGACATTACAGCTAAGAGGATACAGTTAAATACTGCCCTGTTGTTGAGGTCAATTTAGAAGAAGTGCTGGGTCACTTGGCAGCAAATTGGTTGCCATTCTGTTCGTGGAATCATCGCATCTGCACAACCAACGATGAGACATAGGGGACACACTTATCATTTTTTGCTGACTAATCCGAATCTTTAGAGAAACAGTACATGATTTTTCTGTTCGACTTGTTGAGATATTTTATTTGTTCTCTCCAATCTAATCTGCCTTTATTCCTTACAGCACGTGAGTCTCTCTCATTCTGGGTTCTGAGTGACGAACCCCTAATTTTTAACATTCCGCAACCTATTTCTATCTTCCTTGTCCGAGGAAGGAACTAATAGACCCGAAAGCGTTGAACTTGAAATCATCCAGGGACGCACAACAAATCTGATTGAAATTGGCAAAATAAGAGACGCCCTTTCTGCTGGCAGTTTCACGTAAACATTACATCAATTATATTACAAATATTTGCATAAAAAGAAACACTATACACAAAGACTAAACAGGTAAATAATAAGTAATATGTTGAACACCATAAGTAACCAGTTGCATGTCTTACCAGTAAACAACACGCAGTCTGGCAAATCCATCTGCATTATGTAAGGGTAATGTATTTGTGTAAAAGGAGAAAAAAATTATTTTTCAGTATCAGCAAAATGCTCACAAGATCTAAAATATTTATTTTGCTTGTGTTCAAGTGGCTCCGAGCACTATGGGACTTAACATCTGAGGTCATCAGTCCCCTAGACTTAGAACTACTTAAACCTAACTAACCTAAGGACATCACACACATCCGTGCTCGAGGCAGGATTCGAACCTGCGACCACAGCAGCAGCGCGGTTCCGACTGAAGCGCCTAGAACAGCTCGGCTTTTTTTCGTGTGGATTGCCATACTAGCCTCAGAGGCAATTGTTAGACAACGTTTTCAGTATTACTTCTCAATAATGTTTTCATTTCAATTCATATTGAACTTAATTGATGAAAGGAGAAAATATAAAAATGCAGTAAATGAAGCAAGGAAAAAGGAATACAAACGTCTCAAAAATGAGATCGACAGGAAGTGCAAAATGGCTAAGCAGGAATGGCTAGAGGACAAATGTAAGGATGTAGAGGCTTATCTTACTAGGTGTAAGTTAGATACAGTCTACAGGAAAATTAAAGAGACCCTTGCCGAAAAGAGAACCACTTGTATGAATACCAAGAGCTCAGATGGAAACGCAGTTCTAAGCAAAGAAGGGAAAGCAGAAAGGTGGAATGAATATATAGAGGGTCTATACAAGGGCGATGTACTTGAGGACAATATTATGGAAATGGAAGAGGATGTAGATGAAGATGAAATGGGAGATAGGAAACTGCGTGAAGAGTTTGACAGAGCACTGAAAGACGTAACAAAGCCCCGGGAGTAGACAACATACCATTAGAAGTACTGACAGCCTTGGGAGAGCCAGTCCTGACAAAACTCTATCATCTGGTGAGCAAAATGTATGAGACAGGCGAAATACCCTCAGACTTCAAGAAGAATATAATACTTCCAATCCCAAAGAAAGCTGGTGTTGACAGATGTTAAAATTACCGAACTATCAGTTTGATAAGTCACGGCTGTAAAATACTAACGTGAATTATTTACAGACGAATGGAACAACTGGTAGAAGTCGACCTCGGGGAAGATCAGTTTGTATTCTGTAGAAATATTGGAACATGTGAGCCAAACCTGCCTTTCTAGTATTTGTATACTTAGAGATGTTGACTGGAACACCCTGTTTCAAATTCTGAAGGTGGCACGGGTAAAATATAGGGAGCGAAAGGCTATTTACAATTTGTACAGAAACCAGATAGCAGTTATTAGAGTCAAAGGACATGAAAGGGAAGCAGTGGTTGGGAAGGGAGTGAGACAGGGTTGTAGCCTATCCGCGATTCCCAATGTTATTCAATCTGTATATTGAGCAAGCAGTAAAGGAAACAAAAGAAAAATTCCGAGTAGGTATTAAAATCAACGGAAAAAAATTAAAACTTTAAGGTTCGCCGATGACATTGTAATTCTGTCAGAGACAGTGGTGCTGAGGGAATTAGATTAGAAAATGAGTAAAGGAGAGAGAAAAGTAGTAAAGGAGTTTTGCTATTTTTGGAGCAAAATAACTGATGAAGGTCGAAGTACAGAGGATATAGAACGTAGACTGGTAATGGCAAGGAAAGCGTTTTGGAAGAAGAGAAATTTGTTAACATCTAGTATAGATTTAAGTGTCAGGAAGTCGTTTCTGAAAGTATTTGTATGGAGTGTAGCCATGTATGGAAGTGAAACATGGATGATAAGTAGTTTGGACAAGAAGAGAATAGAAGCTTTCGAAATGTGGTGCTACAGAAGAATGCTGAAGATTAGATGGGTAGATCACATAACTAATGAGGAAGTATTGAATAGAATTTGGGAGGAGTTTGTGGCATAACTTGACTAGAAGAAGGGATCGGTTGGTAGGACATGTTCCGAGGCATCAAGGGATCACCAATTTAGTATTGGAGGGCAGCGTGGAGGGTAAAAATAGTAGAGGGAGACCAAGAGATGAATACACTAAGCAGATTCAGAAGGATGTAGGCTGCAGTAGGTACTGGGAGATGAAGCAGCTTGCACAGGATAGAGTAGCATGGAGAGCTGCATCAAACCAGTCTCAGGACTGAAGACCACAACAACAACAATGTTTTCACGTCCTGGAGAGAGAGCTAAGACGAACGATTGTTAATTGACAGCAAACCTCAGTGAGCAAGTGGTCGCGGAGTCCGTCCAGCACATCTTCGAAGTTCTCTGATGGGTCTCGGCGCTGAAGATTCGAAAGCTATTGCACGCTATGGAGCTCAGTGGAAAATCAGATGTGTAGGAAGGTTAAAAAAGACTCCGATGCCCGGGTATGCTTAGAGTCAGAGAAAGTGCTACTGGGGCCCGTCTGAGAAGAACATAACCTTCTGCAATTGTCGTATCAGGTAGACCTAGCCTGGATTCTAAGTCGCGGCCCTGCAATTGAGTATCAAGGAAACCGGTCACTGAAGAAGAGCTTCTGTAGCGCTCTGTCGCTCGTATTTATAGCCTTTTATGGCGTATTGGCTGCCGCTCTCATCTCCTCTACACCTCTGGGCGCCGTAGCACATGACGCCACCCACGCCATCTTTGGTTAATGTGACGGAACTTCGTAGTGATGGTACAACTCACACGGCAACTCCTATCTTTCGTTAATGCGATGTAACGTAGTAGCAACAGTACTGTACCTTTTTTTACTACATGCGCAACACTGTTTGTCCATCCTGCCGACAACGTAATTGTATTCTTCCCACTCGATACTGTTAGTTTAGAGTTATCATCTACTTCCACTATACGCTCGGGGTATTTCCATGCTCTCGAGTTTAGGCTCTTTGAATAACTCTACGTTTCAAGTGTCTGAATATTATCGGCGGTAGAAAGATCTGGTTTTTAGTCTGACAAGGAAACATCAGGAACTTGACCTCATATTTAAGGAAAGAACAGCGCACTTGCAATATACGAATCCCAGTAACCGACACTGCGCGAAAATTTGGGCAATAATTTTGATAGTACGCAGTTATGAATGAAAGGACCCGCCAGGTTAGCCGAGAGCGCTAATGCGCTGCTTCCTGGACTCGGGTAGGCGCGCCGGCCCCGGATCGAATCCGCCGAGCGCCTTAACGACGGAGGCCTGTGTGCCGAACAGTCTTAGGCTGTTTTCCACATCCCACTAGGTGAAGACTGGGCTGGCCTCCACGTCCCTCCTCAGTTACACAGCTCGCAGACATCTGACCACATTTGCACTGTTCCATGGATTACACCTTGCCAAATCCCATTAATTATGCCGACCCTGTGTCATTGTGGGAAAAAGGCACAAGCAAAAGAAAGAAAGAAGAAAGCAGTTATGAATTAAAAGACAGGTTTAAAACCATCGTTCGCCAAAGCCGGTTTGGAATTTGTTCGAGAACTCATTACTCTACGCTAAAACCAGTAGATAATATGATTATGTAATACATCAGTCTCAAATAAAAACAGGCCGTCCATTTTAACTGACGACATTTAAATATTTCGGAAACTACACATCGGATCAAAAAATGTTATGATTTCAATTTGTTTTTCTCGGAGGGGAGCATGCAATGATACCACACTCGATGCGCCACCCCACCATGGGCGTTGGTGGCTGGTGGCAACTGTGAAATCTTCAATGGGAACGACCACTTTTTATTGCAGATTACGATTCTACCGTAAAATCTACGCACGTTTTGTCTGAAGCATTTTTTTTCGTTTCGCCACAAATGGCGCTGTAATCGGAGAAATAGAAATGGATACACAATCGTAATTGACAACAAGTTACTTGGCTCAAATGGCTCTGAGCACTATGGGACTTAACATCTGAGGTCATCAGTCCCCTAGAACTTAGAGCTACTTAAACCTAACTAACCTAAGGACATCTCACACATCTGAGGTCATCAGTCCCCTAGAACTTATAACTACTTAAACCTAACCAACCTAAGGACATCACACACATCCATGCCTGAGGCAGGATTCGAACCTGCGACCGTAGCGGTCGCGCGGTTCCAGACTGAAGCGCCTAGAACCGCTCGGTCACACAGGCCGGCCGACAAGTTACTCAATAGCCGTTGGCCCTTGAATAACCAAAGTCACACGGGACCCCACCTCCGCGTTACGAGGGCAGAAGAGGCCAGTACTTCATAATTTTTTATTGGAAATCCCATTCGCAACGTTGAAATATCGAACAGCGCGCCGCGGTGGCCGTGTAGCGAACTACGACGTTCACATGGTTCTGAACACTATGGGACTTAACATCTGAGGTCATCACTCCCCAAGAACTTAGAACTACTTAAATCTAACTAACCTAAGGACATCACACACATCTATGCCCGAGGCAGGATTCGAACCTGCGACTGTAGCGGTTGCGCGGTTCCAGACTGCTCGGCCTCGAACTACGACGTAGGCCCTACACTGATACCGGAGCTTATGTATCGTGCTGACGTAGAACAGACAGCGGCTCTAAACTTCACAATACTTGCGCAATACTTATTGCCTGCGTACTTATCTAGCATTCCGAGGGAAGACGTGGAAGTGGACTATGAATGTTGCAACGACAGAAGGAAAAAATTGAAATGATCCTGATTAACGGAGAACGTAGGGAAATATTGAGGCTGCTGTTGCCTTTTATGCCAAGAGTTTTCTCCGAGTTTCCCGATGATTCTTCCTCATCTCAATTCATCCACCTATCATCTCCGGGCCATGTTGTAATAAAGAACACCATTGCCGTTACCGCTCGCTGGTTCATTGATACACATTTCCCATTTCTTCAACTGCCTCGTGTGGCGGGCACCCCCTTTGACGTTCTGATCTCACGCCATGAGACGTCCAGCTTTTGCGCATGCCTGGGAGACCTCTCGCAACATGCTCCCCGCTCTTTCATTCCTTTCCACCGAGATGTTGATATGTTACTTTATTTGTTCCGTCCGACTGTTTTGCAGGACCAATGTATTTTCAGTCTGGATTGAGGAAGCCTCCACACGGAACGACAGCGCCAAACGCGCTACCGGCAACGCCAAAATCGTCGCCTTGTTTTCCTATGCTGATTGAGCCTTGGCGGGCTCCCTCTTTGAATTCCCGGCCCGCGCGCCTGCCATATGTCTCTCCTCGCGGCTCCGAGCTTGTGACGCCGCGCTAGGCGGCGCGGAGCGGCAGCGGACCGCACGGGCAGTCGGTCTTATGAAGCCGGACCGCAGGCTGTGGACCGTGGGCAGTACATGTTGTTCGGCCAAACTTGACATGCCTTGGAGTGATTGGTAGCCCCTTAAATATTTTGTCTGTTTAATAGTAGTGGGCACCGATGTTATCGAAATATGGAACGTTGGTATGGTCTTGGCTATTTGAATTTGTTGTTGGTTACCGGTGGAAGTCTCGTAATGCAAGGTACTGTCTGATCCGATAAACTGCCTGATTTGAGTTGTGTGCGCCACTTAATACACTACTGACCATTACACCTACTACACCAAGCAGAAATGCAGATGATGAACGGGTATTCATTGGAGAAATATATTATACCAGTACTGACATGTGATTACATTTTCACGCAGTTTGGGTGCATAGATAGTGAGAAATCAGTACCCAGAACAACCACCTCTGGCCGTAATAACGGCCTTGATACGCCTGGGCATTGAGTCAAATAGAGCTTGGATGGCGTGTACATGTACAGCTGCCCATGCAGCTTCAACACGATACCACATTTCATCAAGAGTAGTGACTGGCGTATTGTGACGAGCCAGTTGCTCGGCCACCATTGACCAGACGTTTTCAGTTGGTGAGAGATCTGGAGAATGTGCTGGCCAGGACAGCAGTCGAACATTTTCTGTATCCAGTAAGGCCCGTACAGGACCTGCAACATCCGGTCGCGCATTATCCTACTGATATGTAGGGTTTCACACGGATCGAATGAAGGGTAGAGCCACGGGTCGTGACACATCTGAAATGTAACGTCCACAGTTAGAAGAGCCGTCAATGCGAACAAGATGTGACCCAGACGTGTAAGCAATGGCACCCCATAACATCACGCCGAGTGATCCGCCAGTATGGCGATGACGAATACACGCTTCGAATGTGCGTTCACCGCGATGTCGCCAAACACGGATGCGAGCGTCATGATGCTGCAAACAGATCCTGGATTCATCCGAAAAAATGACGTTTTGTCATTCGTGCACCCAGGTTCGTCGTTGAGTGTGCCATCGCAGGCGCTCCCGTCTGTGATGCAGCGTCAAGGGTAACCGTAGCCATGGTCTCTGAGCTGATAGGTCATGCTGCTGCAAATGTCGTCGAACTGTTCGTGCAGATGGTTGTTGTCTTGCAAACGTCCTCATTTGTTGACTCAGGGATCGAGACGTGGCTGCACGACCCGTTACAGCCATGCGCATAAGATGCCTGTCATCTCGACTGCTAGTGATACGAGGCCGTTGGGATCCAGCACGGCGTTCCGTATTACCCTCCTGAATCCACCGATTCCATATTCTGCTAACAGTCACTGGATCTCGACCAACGCGAGCAGCAACGTCGCGATACGATAAACCGCAACCGCGATAGGCTACAATCCTACCTTTATCAAAGTCGGAAACGTGACGGTACGCATTTCTCCTCCTTACACGAGGCATCACAACAACATTTCAACAGGCAACGCCGGTCAACTACTGTTTGTGTATCAGAAATCGGTTGGAAACTTTCCTCATGTCAGCACGTTGTAGGTGTCGCCACCGGCGCCAACCGTGCGTGAATGCTCTGAAAAGCTAATCATTTGCATATCACAGCATCTTCTTCCTGTCGGTTAAATTTCGCGTCTGCAGCACGTTATCTTCGTGGTGTAGCAATTGTAATGGCCAGTAGTGTATCTTCTGGGGTTGCCTTGGAAGAGGTTAGGATAACGTGTAGCAAGTGGAGACACTTGTTATTGGAGTTCAATTTCCCATGTTCAGCAGTGGATTCGATGCTTTGGCAATCCTGTACAGTGTTTTAAGTGCGACAAGTTTAGCCTTAGACTAGGTTTTCGAAGAGGATCATCTGAAGTGTCTGTTGATGTGCAGAAGTACTGTGCTCAGCTGTTGTGACCCGCTTTGACTGTCTTGGACCTGTACGCAGTGCGTGCTCACCGTACTGTGGCTGTTAACGTCGCCTCTGTACATCGACTCCATGAAATGCACCACTGCCCTTGCGTTGCTTTCACTAAAGTTAAATAAATGACTGTTTGAAATTTGTATTATAATCGTGTACATTTTAATGTTTGGGGCTCTGTTGAGTCAAGTGCTTTTGCTGGGCTTCCCGTTGGGATGTTGGTCGGTTGCATCCGAATCACACGTGTGATATTGAGATGTCGGCCACACATGTAAAAATATAGCTTGCTAATACACTGAAGAGGCAAATAACAGGTACACCTGCTTAATAACGCGAGCACGAAGATGTGCCGCAACAGGACATGGCATGGACTCGAATAATGTCGTAGTGCTGGAGCGAACTGACACCATGAATACTGCAGGGCAGTCCATAAATGCGTAAGAATAAGGGGGCAGGGAGATTTCTTCTGAACATCACGTTGCAAGGCATCCCAGATACGCTCAATGATGTTCACGTCTGGGGAGTTTGGTGGACATCGGAAGTGTTTAAACTCAGAAGAGAGTTTCCGGAGCCACTCAGTGGCAGTTGTGACTTGTCGGATATCACATTGCCCTGCTGGAATTGCCCAAGTCCGTCGGAATGCACAACGGACATGAATGGATGCAGGTGATCAGGCAGGATGCTTACGGGGTCCTATATCAATCCGACTGCCCACGCCCCACACAATTACAGAGCCTCTACCAGCTTGAACAGTACCCTGCTGACATGCAGGGCCCATGGATTCACGAGGTTGTCTCCACACCCGTACACGTCCATCCACTGGATATAATTTGAAACGAGACTCGTCCGGCCAGGCAGCATGTCTCCAGTCCAACAGTCGGACGCAAGTGCTGACGGGCTCGGGCAAGGCGTAAAGCTTTGTGTCGTTAGTCATCGAGGGTACAAGAATGGTCCTTCGTCTCCCAAAGCCCATATCGATGTTGTTTCGTTGAATGGTTTGCAGGCTGAAACTTTTTAATGGCCCAGCACTGAAATTTGCAGAAATTTGCGGAAGGGTTGCAATTCTGTCAGGTTGAATAATTCTCTTCAGTCGTTGTTGCTCCGTTTCTTGCAGGATCTTTTTCCGGTCGCTGCGATGTCGGAGATTTGATGCTTTACCGGATTCCTGATATTCACGGTACACTCGTGAAATGGTCGCTAGGAAAATCCCCTATTCATCGCTGTCTCGGACATGCTGTGTCCCATTGCTCTTGCGCCGACTATAACACCAAGTTCAGACACACTTAAATCTTGATAACCTGCCATTTTAGCAGCAGTCATGGATTTAAAAACTATGCCAGACACTTGTTAGGTTATATAGGTTTTGCCGACCGCATCGCCGTATTCTGCCTGCTTACGTATCTCTATATTTGAATACGGATGCCTATACCAATTTTTTGGCCCTTCACTGTAATAACTAACCGGCAAATTTGAGGTTCATGGGGTGTAAAAAGCAAAAGGATGTAAAACTATTAAGTTATACTATGCTCCGAAGGTTTCTTATGTATTAGTACGCTAACCATTTAGAAGCTGAAAAAAAAAAGAAATTTACTCCTTGTCTTAGGACTAGTTACAGCTAACTAGACTTAATTGCTCAACGATTTGTTATGTAAATGTTTTCATAAGGTGACCTTTTCTCCCTTTTTATTTATTTATTTACCTTTTGCTACAAGTTGGTTCTGAGTGCTAATTGTTGTTGTTGTGGTCTTGAGTCCTGAGACTGGTTTGATGCAGATGTCCATGCTACTCTATCCTGTGCAAGCTTCTTCATCTCCCAGTACCTACTGCAACCTACATCCTTCTGAATCTGCTTAGTGTATTCATCTCTTGGTCTCCCTCTACGATTTTTACCATCCACGCTGCCCTACAATACTAAATTGGTTAGCCGTTGATGCCTCAGAACATGTCCTACCAACCGATCCGTTCTTCTAGTCAAGTTGTGCCACAAACTCCTCTTCTCCCCAATTCTTTTCAATACCTCCTCATTAGTTATTTGATCAACCCATTTAATCTTCAGCATTCTTCTGTAGCAGCACATTTCGAAAGCTTCTATTCTCTTCTTGTCCAAACTATTTATCGTCCACGTTTCACTTCCATACATGGCTACACTCCATACACATACTTTCAGAAACGACTTCCTGACACTTAAACCTATACTCTATGTTAACAAAGTTCTCTTCTTCAGAAATGCTTCCATTGCCATTGCCAGTCTGCATTTTATATCCTCTCTACTTCGACCGTCATCAGTTATTTTGCTCCCCAAATAGCACAACTCCTTTACTACTATAAGTGTCTCATTTCCTAATGTAATTCCCTCACCATCACCCGACTTAATTCGACTACATTCCATTATCATTGATTTGCTTTTGTTGATGTTCGTCTTATATCCTCTTTTCAAGACACTATCCATTCCGTTCAACTGCTCTTCCAAGTCCTTTGCTGTCTCTGAGAGAATTCCAATGTCATCGGCGAACCTTAAATTTTTTATTTCTTCTCCATGTATTTTAATACCTACTCCGAATTTTTCTTTTATTTCCTTTACTGCTTGCTCAATATACAGATTGAACAACATCGGGGAGAGGCTACAACCCTGTCTCACTCCCTTCCCAACCACTGCTTCTCTTTCATGTCCCTCAACTCTTATAACTGCCATCTGGTTTCTGTACAAATTGTAAATAGCTTTTCGCTCCCTGTATTTTACCCCTGCCACCTTCAGAATTTGAAAGAGAGTATTCCAGTCAACATTGTCAAAAGCTTTCTCTATGTCTACAAATGCTAGGAACGTAGGTTTTCCTTTCCTTAATTTAGCTTCTAAGATAAGTCGTAGGGTCAGTATTGCCTCACGTGTTCCAGTATTTCTACGGAATCCAAACTGATATTCCCCGAGGTCGGTTTCTACCAGTTGTTCCATTCGTCTGTAAATAATTCGCGTTAGTATTTTACAGCCGTGATTTATTAAACTGATAGTTCGGTAATTTTCACATCTGTCAACACCTGCTTTCTTTGAGATTGGAATTACTATATTCTTCTTGAAGTCTGAGGGTATTTCGCCTGTCTCATACATCTTGCTCACCAGATGGTGGAGTTTTGTCGGACTAGCTCTCCCAAGGCTGTCAGTAGTTCTAATGAATGTTGTCTAGTCCCGGAGCTTTGTTGCGACTCAGGTCTTTCAGTGCTCTGTCGAACTCTTCACGCAGTATCATATCTCCCATGTCATCTACATCTACATCCTCTTCCATTTTCATAATATTGTCCTCAAGTACATCGCCCTTGTATAGATCCTCTATATAATCCTTCCACCATTCTGCTTCCCCTTCTTTGCTTACAACTGGGTTTCCATCTGAGCTCTTAATATTCATACAAGTGGCTCTCTTTTCTCCAAAAGTCTCTTTAATTTTCCTGTAGGCTGTATCTATCTTACCACTAGTGAGATAAGCCTCTACATCCTTACATTTGTCCTCTAGCCATCCCTGCTTAGCCATTTTGCACTTCCTGTCGACCTCATTTTTGAGGCGTTTGTATTCTTTTTTGCCTGCTTCATTTACTGCATTTTTATATTTCCTCCTTGCATCAATTAAATTCAATATTTCTTCTGTTACCCAAGGATTTCTACTAGCCCTCGTCTTTTTACCTACTTGATCCTCTGCTGCCTTCATTATTTCATCCCTCAGAGCTACCAATTCTTCTTCTACTGTATTTATTTCCCCCATTCTTGTCAATTGTTCCCTTGTGCTCTCCCTGAAACTCTGTACAACCTCTGGTTTAGTCAGTTTATCCAGGTCCCATCTCCTTAAATTCACACCTTTTTGCAGTTTCTTCAGTTTTAATCTAGAGTTCATGACCAATAGATTGCGGTCAGAGTCCACATCTGCCCCTGGAAATGTCTTACAATTTAAAACCTGGTTCCTAAATCTCTGTCTTACCATTATATAATCTATCTGATACCCTGTAGTAGCTCCAGGATTCTTCCATGTATACAACCTTCTTTTATGATTCTTGAACCGAGTGTTAGCTATGATTAGGTTGTGCTCTGTGCAAAATTCTACCAGGCGACTTCCGCTTTCGTTTCTTACCCCCAATCCATATTCACCTACTACGTTTCCTTCTCTCCCTTTTCCTACACTCGAATTCCAGTCACCCATGAATATTAAATTTTTATCTCCCTTCGCTATCTGAATAATTTCTTTTGTTTCAGCATACATTTCTTCAATTTCTTCGTCATCTGCAGAACTAGTTGGCATATAAACTTGTACTACTGGGATTGGTGTGGGCTTCGTATCTATCTTGGCCACAATAATGCGTTCACTATGCTGTTTGTAGTAGCTTACCCACATTCCTATTTTCCTATTCATTATTAAACATACTCCTGCATTACCCCTATTTAATTTTGTGTTTATAACCCTGTAGTCACCTGACCAGAAGTCTTGTTCCTCCTGCCACCGAACTTCACTAATTCCCACTATATCTAACTTTAACCTATCCATTTCCCTTTTTAAATTTTCTAACCTACCTGCCCCATTAAGGGATACCCCTCCGTTGTGGTTGCACCTACGGTACGGCTATCTGTATCGCTGAGGCACGCAAGCCTCCCCACCAACGGCAAGGTCCATGGTTCATGGGGG
This sequence comes from Schistocerca gregaria, assembly GCF_023897955.1. Lineage (NCBI taxonomy): Eukaryota > Metazoa > Arthropoda > Insecta > Orthoptera > Acrididae > Schistocerca > Schistocerca gregaria. Next base: position 104,077,563 of record NC_064921.1, on the reverse strand, counting down.
TAGGAGTGCTAATTATTGGTTCTAACTATTGGTATGCCTTACGAGAATTTTCACGGTCTGTCTGAAGGCAGCTATATGATCTGTGCACTCTTGTTCTCTTTTTTAATACTTTACTGCTCATTAGGGCGAGATTTGAGGAGACTTGCTGAAGGCAGCCCTATAAATTTGTGCACCTGTTTACTTTGTTAAATTATCTAGATGCCCTTGGAGGTGTATTTTAAAAATTTCCTTTGATGGTTGCCTCGAAGCAGCTGCAAGTTACTCAGTCTCCCGGCATAGCTATTTCATTTGAGATGCCTGAAGCTTCTACATTATCTTATGAAGCCGTCTGTTTCCATTTGTTGAAGTATTTTCTGAGTTATGGTTCGTAAAAATGGAATCTAAGAAGTGAAATCTAAGAAGTGCTGTCAGACACAGCTACTGACTTCAACTATTACCTTGTTTAAATTATCATTGAACTCAGGTGCGTAATTTCTTAAATTTGATGAGTTCATAATGTTGACTGTAATCCTGCTGATCTATCTGATTTCAGTTATTTTTCTGAAATAAATATGTTTTAGTGAACAAAGATGAGTTTTGGGAACCCCAATCTGTCTAGTCCTTCCACTTAATTTCATGTTTGCCTGCCCGAGATTTGACTTATCTCGTGGCCATAAGCGAGTAGGACACAATAATATCCTTCAGCCGCTCAGCCGGTATTTAGGAGCCCACACGGCTCCAATCCAGCAGTTCCAGTTGCGGAGCTAGTTCTTGTCGCACTCCACTGGAGACCGTCCAGCGAGTATTGCAATGTCGTTATCAGGATGACATTATCGACAGTCCTGCCCTCACGAACGGCTAGTTTTTGTCTAGGACTTAGCTCCTAACTGATCATTTGAATCTATTGCGTGACTCACGCTCACAAGGGACACCTTGAGTGCGACGCCGCAAAAGGCTGATGATGTTTACGACATTCGACGCCCCACATATTGTCTGCCATGCAACCACAGTTTTGGCTCCTAGTGGCAGCACGGAGCGGGACCGGAGGTGTCCAGCGGCGAGGGTAGCATTAGGCTACCGAGTGTAGCTGAACCGCCTAGTCGACGAGTAACTCACAACATTGTTACAGTGTAGCGCTGTTGATATAAAGTAACGCTACGGCAACGATAGATAAAGCAAACATTGCATTATATTTAAAGCTACAGTTACCGAAGTTGACATTTCGTCAGAACGGAACCCATGGAAGTTCGCAGAGTGAGAAAGAAGTGACAGATGAAATATTAGCGGTTACGCATGCTGAGTCACTGGAATGTGTGGTATCGTATACGATCGACTATACGGACTATGTACATGAGGGGTATAATGATGACGATAAGTACCGAACAAAATGGCTCTGAGCACTATGGGACTTAACATCTGTGGTCATCAGTCCCCTAGAACTTAGAACTACTTAAACCTAACTAACCTAAGGACATCACAAACATCCATGCCCGAGGCAGTATTCGAACCTGCGACCGTAGCAGTCGCCCGGTTCCGGACTGAGCGCCTAGAACCGCTCGGCCACAGCGGCCGGCTAAGTACCGAACAAGTGAAAATGATATTGAAACCGGTGTCGAGCCACGTAGTTCATCTTTCTTGTCAGATAGGGAGCCACAAATACCGTCTCGAGTGAAACGTAGTAAAGGACATCCATGGAGCGGGTATTAAACATAATTACGTACACGGAATATCATCTGCAGCATAGTAAAAAAATTACGAATAGATTTCAAATAATTCGGCAGCAAAATGACCTTGTCGTACGTACGAAAAACTACAGATATTCAAGGGAGGACAAGGTACTACCATGCACACCCTGTAAATTGTATCGAGAATCCTCGAAAATTGTAGGCATCAAAAACTGGTGTTTGCGCCTTTCAGTGATGCTCTATAAATTTACAAGCTGTCCATGCTAGTAACCTACTACGTTATGCACATCAAATTGCCCGAGACATAGATTACAGTGATTTCAAGAGAAGCAGTGAATTGTTGCATAACTTAAAACAGAACTACAGAATTGGAAGATGTAAGATAATGAAATTTCAAACAAAGCACAAAATTCACGATGCACAACAAAATGCGAAATGGGAAGGAAAATTTATAGATGAAAATAAACTAACTTGTCCCATCGGTCATTAAGGAATTTGCTTTCAACTCCGACCAATCAGGGTATTGAAAGAAATACTGGAAACTAGAGCTACCAAGAGAGTTGTGTCAAGATCAACGAACATCAATGCCTTAACGCAGTGATATCGAGTTATGTCGACTGTTAACCTGAACGATAAATTGGGTGAAAAGTTAGTTACTGTGCTGCGAGAAGTTGGAGGTGCTCTGTTCCCTACGATTCTTTCTCTTGTGCGTCTACTTGTAAGAGCAGTAGGCCTGAAGATGACAGCAAAGTCAGTCGAAATCCGTGTCCTAATTAAAGAAATACTTTACGCTATCTAGACTGTTGAAAGTTCTTTAGCAAAGAAATCAGATTGCTCCTTCAGTATTCTCAAAATGAGAATGCACGACCCGTCTCATTGCCGACAATGTAATAATGGACTTTGAACTAGCGGCCGGCTTTGAGCCGGCTGTGTAAGCCAGTGGTTTAGGGTACAGGCTGAACAGTGCGCAGATGCGAAACTGTCACGTGACAGATTGGTGCAGAAAGTTTTAAAGAGGCCGTGAATGTTTCTTAAGTTGATACCTCATCTAAAGCGAGGATAGTGGGATGCTATTGAGGGTACTGGTGTTCCAATGTGCTTAGTCTCTTGCACAAAGTGACTTGATAATCGCGATACCGCTTACACGAAAAGAATGTTGCTTGTTGTTGTTATGGTTGTCAGTTTGACAACACATGAATATTTATTCACCAGATGCAGCTCTTAGCATCTGAAGATGGCCATTGTGGCCGAATCCGGTTACGACTGTGTCATAAACAACGATTGAGTTGAAAGCTAAGCAGAATTTGAAAGGTCAGTCACCATTTCCCTAAATAAAATGTCGTTTTTTTCAAAAAATGTCTCCTTGTGCTGTCAGATTTTCTTCATCAGTACCAGCTATGGCCTAAACTAACACACCGTGACGCGAGAAGTAACAGGGTTGTGCTTCTCGAAAATATGGGAAGAATGATGCAACTCTCGAGGTCGCCGTCATACCCCCAGACGATGACCATCTGGGGTGGAGCAGAACCGTGATTCATCGCTGAACACAGTTCGATTCGTCAGTAGTCCATACTTTCTGTTCACAACACCATTTCAGAGGTAGCCGTTTGTGACATGGTGTCAATGGCAGCAAGCGGTTGGTATGGTCATGCCGGCCACTATTGGTCTCCGACCAATGGTGTGTGATGACACAGACTGCCCAGGGAGGCTATCGCATGTTCTCGGACGGGAAACGCAGAACTGAAGGACTTATGACATGCTTGTGCACAATACTGATGTGTCCCTCTCGATTTGTAATATGCGATACCGCTGATATCGGACTCGGGGACGTAGGCTCTCTGTGGGACGCGAAACCTATGAAATAGCAGAGAAGTCGGTCGGTTTGTTGTCGAGGAGACCGCGAGGAGGCGCAGGACGCTCTGTTGTTGGAATTTACTCTGATCGGCGGCGTGCAAAAGTAGCAAGATGCGGCAGCGAAGTGGGAACTGCGTTCAGTCTCGGTATACTTGTATTTCGGTCGGGACGAAGGTTTGTGCCTCCTTGTCATCCAGTAGGGCGTCATTGCAGATAGGGACCGACAACATAGTGAGCTGCACTCAGGAACTGGGTGGACTTATGGTGACACGCTAACTTTGCTAAACATATTCACGGTGTCGACTGCAGCAGTTGAAATTTTTACCGGTAACTTCAAATAGTAACAATGGTGTGCTGACGAGTCAGGGGATCTTTTGCTTAACTACCAGGTATCTGAGCTCAACAGGGGAGAAGCTGTTATTACAATACTGTGGCCTCAATACTTGTCTCAAAAGTACTTCTCCTGAATTATCCAGTTGCACGACAGGAAGCATGTGTGTGTGTTAAAGTAATGTCGCTTCTCTGTGTTTTCTAGAAGCCTGCTTACTTTCGCTTCTCTGTGATCGCGTGTTTGTTTGTGACGGCGGTTGACTTGGAGCAGGCTTGACCATTCTGTGTCTGGCGTAAGGGAAAAGGACGCACTCAAAACATGCCTGCACTGGCTGTAGAAAAAGGAAAACTATTACTGTTTGTAAACTGGATATGTTGGTTTCTGCAACCTTTTCTATAATTTTTTGCCTCTTCTAGGATAGTTAATATCAGTAACGTGAGTGTTGGTTAAGGTTGAATGCAATGTTTGTGGTCTAAAGGTGTCAAGCTCGAATTCTGTAGTAACTGATGGGTTTTGTTTTGCTATGACTTGTGATTTATTATTAGCCATTTTGAGAATTTCCTGATACGTTCTAGTCAACGAGTTTCTATAGGCAACCCGTGTTGGTTAAGCAATCTTTGTTTAGGACTAACTTGTTTGAACATCTTTTTTACGATGACAGTTGTTCCCTTCAAATTTAGCCCAGTGCCGTATTTTATTGAAAGTTTTGTAATTGTTAAAATGGATGCCTGTTTTTTTTTTATATACAGGGTGTAAATTTTAAGTTTACAAACCAGAATAACTCGAAAAATCAGCTTCACACAAAAAATATGTAGATTCCAAAGACCCACTTATCCGAACCTGCAGAAGAAATTAATATTTGGGTCAACATTTGTAAAAGTCTAATTCCTCTCCCTCAAACCCCACCCTATGGGGAGAGAGGGCGAATTTTAGTTTTAGGGAATCAAAATTTACGAAGTAAATAAGTATTTTTTATTTATCCATAACCATTTCCCACGCAAAAATGAGAACATAGATTATCTTAAATTACAGCACGAACTACCAAGAATCAAAACAAATGTTTGAGACAAAATCTACGTAGTTTTTTATGTAAAATCTAATTCTGCAATAAAAAATGGGGGTTCCCATTTGAAATTTTAAAGTTGCCTCCCACCCTACCCCCCAGGGGGCTGGGGTGACGGGCTAATTTTAGCACGAGCAGATGCCCCCTCGAAAATAATCAACTTTGGATTCTACACATTTTTCCGTGTGAAGTTTATTTTTCAAATTATTCTGGTTTGTCAACTTAAAATTTACACCCTGTATATTTGCTTAAAGCAATTTCTGTTTCTTTTTTTTTTACTTCAGACTGAATCTTTGTTAATTACTGGAATGATGAATACCTTTAGAATGTGTGCCTTTGTATTTGTAGCGAGTAAGTACCAAGGAATGAAAACCACCGGTCATGAAGGGATTTTATAACAACATTTAAATTTTGGTCGAGCGCCTTTCCTGAATGGAAACATGTTTCCTGACCTTTATGAACGGAATAGCCGTTTCAAATACGACGTTCCTTCCTTCTCATGGTGGACATGGTCGACCAGAACCTTGATAAGGATACCTGCCCTCACGTTCCCATGCAGTCTAGCACTGGGCCGCAGCCACATCTGAATGCCCCACAAATCTGGATCTTCCACGATTCCACCAGCTGCCAAACAGGGGCCCACAATGAGACTCTTTCAAACTCTGCCAGCTGTTGATAATACATATTCGGCGTCCCCGTCCTTCGATCGCTCAACATCTGACGCTGTCCACTCCCCTTGTACACCGCACCAGACCTAGTAAGAACACTGAACACGAACACCGCTAGTTTACTCTTGTGGCTTTCTACCTGTCGTAGAGAATTGCACCTCTAATCGTTCGCATACCGCCGTTGGTTGTGTACGTGCACGAAATTACATTGACATCTGACCGTGTCTTCTGGTTGCTTCACTTTTTTTTTTATCAGCCAAAGTAACGTGGCGCCTGCATAGAAACGCATTCTCAGTCACAATGCTGCATTAGAAATGGTGACTGAGACCAAATGTTTGTAAAACCGAGGTAATTCCACCTCACTAATCGCCTTTCATCAGCAAATATCAGTCCACAGTTCGGGCCCTCTTAGCACAGTCAGATACAGCGAAAGCCCAAAATACCTGGGAGTCACTCTGGATAGAACATACAAAAAACACTATTCCAACTTGGCCAAGAAGATACAAACACGAGTGAACCTTGTGAGAAAGCTGGCAGGCAGTACATTGGGGGGGGGGGGGGGGGGGGAGCAGCCACATCAGTCCTCCGAGGAGCATCCCTGGTATACTCTGCAGCAGAATACTGTGCACCAGACTGGCTCTGAAGCGCTCACATAGTGAAAGTAGGCGTCCAACTGAACTCAGTTATGAGAGTAATCAGTGGTACAGTCCAGTCTACACATACTTACTGGCTACCAATGCTTTCAAACATCTATCCACCAGAACGCCGTCGAAAGGCTGCTCTTTAGAACCGCTGTCAGCAAGTTTCTGAAAACAACTCGATCCCTCTTCATGACGATTTGCTCTCACTGCCCAGGAAACGCCTCAAATCTAGAAGACCGGCATATGGAATGGGAGTCCAAATGCTATCCACAGGATTCGACCGGGACGCAGAGTGGAAACGTGAGTGGCAAGCTACAAAAACACGAAACCACGAGCTTGTAGACAATCCAACAGTACCAGTTCCAGGCTTCCACCGACCAAGAGAGGTGTGGGTGCAGTTACATATCGGACTGAAGAGGGTGGGTGCAAATACAACATGTACAAGTTGGGCTTTTCAAGTGACAGTGTGTGTGACTGTGGTGACACCCAAATAACGAGCCACATTGTGAATGAATGTCCAATCAGACGCTTCCCTGGTGGCACTGAGAAGCTCCGTCAAGCATCCCACGAGGCACTCCGCTGGATCGAGTCCATCAACATCCGAGTGTAGTCTGAGCCGTTTTAAAACTTGTGTACTCTATATAATTTCACATGTTCATTTTTATATATATTTCTTTGTTTTGCTAAATGTGTATTCCTGCATACGAAAATAATATTGAACTAGTCCTTAGATCAAAGGGTTTGCTGTCACATGCTGACTTGTGAGCTTCAGGCGTTTGCAGCGGCAGTCTCAGTTATTTGTACATTGATTTTCTTATTAGTCGCTCCATAGTGCGTTTAAAATAAGTTGCGAGTTTTGACAGTTCAGTGCAGAGCGAGTGGAGGGAAGCGTAGTTGCCAGTGTGTGCTGAGTGCATCAGAGATGACCATAGTACAGTGTATTTGAAAACGAACTCCCTAGTTTTAATGTGTCCTAGAATCTGTGCAAAGTGACACACTATACTAGTTTGTGGTGTTTGATTCATCGACTCTCCAAGTTTGTGTCCCCTGAAGTTGGCAGGTCTGATTGACCTTGAGACGGCACTGGTGCTGTTATTTCGTCTGTCCCCTCAGTTCAGTCCAGGCGTGCTTGCAGTGCAGTGCAGAGCAACTCAGCAACAGTGAGTACTCCGCAACAGAAAGCGCAGTTTGTTATTTGACTTGTAATAACTGAGTCAGTTATAACAGTGCAACATAATTTGAGGTCAGTATGGTGATGAGCCACCTACAGCAAAAACTATCCGTCATTGGCTAAAGTCTTTCAAGGAAACCGGTAGTGTTTTAAAAGCAAAATCACCACGTGCACCGAGAACTGCTGCAAATTTTGTTGAACAGATACATGTTTCGTATGTTCGGAGCCCAAAGAAGTCAATGGCCAGACGTCTACAATTAGCAGTGCCTAAAGTACTGTGTGTGATGTGCGTAAAAGACTTATATTGCTCGCCTACAAATTTCAACTGTTAATGAGAAAATCGAAAGGTATGAGTTTGCTGTTGACTTTCTACACAGAATTGATGATGATGTCAATTTTTTAAAAAACATTCTCTTTTCTGATGAGACTACATTTCATGTCAGTGGAACAGTTAATCGTCATAAGTGCAGAATTTGGGGGCCGAGCATCCACATTCAGTGTCAACGTGACTCTCCCAAAGTTCATGCCTGTTGCGGTTTGAAGGAAGATCCTTTCATTTTTGTAGAAAAAACAATAAACCGGGACGTCTACTGTGACGTGTTGACAGAGTACGTCTTTCCCCAAATGGACGATACTGAGGCGGAAAATGGGCTTGTGTTTTCCGCCAAGATGGCGCCTCACCTCATCACAGTAACCATTTGTGCGGTGCTCTTGACACTCGCTTTCTAGGAAGGTGGATAGACAAGGCTGACCCAATACCTTCGACACCACGAAGCCCCGGACTTTTTCTTTTGGGCCACATAAAAAATGTTATGTACAGTGAAAAGATCAGAGACATCAATCATTAAAGGAAAAGAATCGTCACGGCAGTTGGGACAGTTACACCTGAAATGTTGGTGAATACGTGGCGAGAAGTGGAATATCGTCTCGACGTGTCCAGGGCAACAAATGGATCCCACGTTGACGTCTACTAACATTAAACAAAGCTTAAAGGAATTCTCTTTCATGATATGTAGTCATTGATGTAATTTCTCATCAATTTACCCATTAAATTTATGCTTAAAACTAGGGAGTTCTTTTTCAAACACCCTGTATAAATGCCAGGCCTTCTCGACACGGAACCTGGCAGGCTCGCTTGACTGCATGGACAGCAAGCTGGCTGGTCTGCGATCTTTCTCAAACGATTTGAAAAAAAAAAAAAAAAAGTTGGGTAATTAATTCTCATTCTCGCACGTCTTATAGTTTGATTCGTCATCTTCATCGTAAACCGCCTATCGTTTCGTTAATCGTCATAGTTATTGTGATACTTCGATAGTAGGTAAACTAGTGCAAGAAATTCTTAGTTTGCAATGAAAGAAAAGGTCACTATGAATTTGTCTGGTGCGTCTTAGGTTACATGTTGCTGCGTGTTAAATGTATATAACTTACTGAATTAGTCTTTAAACGTGGACGATATCGTTGTCTGTTTTCAACCTCGATAAAATGGAATGAATTTAAAGCGCCCCGTCACAAACTCGCGCGTCAGTGAAAAAAAAACTGGAATGAAAAATTAATAAATTCCTCTGATCTCATAAGTGGTTTGCGGTACCGAATCAAGATTTTGGCAAAAGATAACGCTCAAAGACGAGAGTGTTTTGCCATACTATTAATGTGCGAAACTTCCATATCCATCGTAGTATTCAGCTACTATAGATTTTTCGGTGAAATACTGTAACTATTGAGGGTCATCGATAGCTGGTGAAACAAGAAATGCTGTGGCTTTTTTAACAATATAAGTGAAGAAATTACATGTTTTTTATATTAAGAATGGGCTATTTCATAAACTATTGATTTGTACTCAGTTGTTAGTTCAATAATACACTATTCCATTATCCTGTCACAGATTCAACTGCATTAGAATGTTACTGAAATGAATACTTTTAGACTCTGCTGTGTTTTAGCAAAAGAAGCACATTTTAATATGGCAACAAGAGAAGTTACGTATTCTTCAAAACTCGTCACAGTCTTTCATGAATCAATGTCTCCTCAACTACCTTCTTGGTGTGACTGACAATTGAAGACCAGTACCGTGACATTTGCAGTGACTTCTCTTGTCAGCATTTCAACCTCAAATTACCTAAACTTGCTGGTTTTTGCCACATTACTTTTCATCTAGGCCCATATACTCTTAACTCGATTTAAATGAACATGATACGGACGAAGCCTCATTAAACTATTCCCTTTTACCGTTAGCCAGTTTCTCGGCCTGGTAGCATGGCTGGCTCGTACAGCACCACAAGTTCCATTAACTCCTTACAAATGCTAGATTCGACTTTACACCATGGGACATTTCTTTGTACCCAGAACAAAATATCCGCTTTCCTCCACTACATTGTTGGAGCTTTATGCATCACAACAGAGTGGTATGGCGCTTCGTCCCTTACTATTGTCGAATTCCAAGGAATGTTTTGCAGCAGAACGGTATTTTCCCAGCCGGTGAACGTGTTCTTGGACGATACTTTTATTGCAAGTCTCGTATTCAGAAGTATTGCACTCTTGTTGTTAATGGAACGCCAATACGTAACACTTGTTCACAACACCTGACGTCTTACAAACACTTCGGCGCCAGAAAACACGACTTTACAACGAGAAGTGACGAAAGTTGATGCATCTAATGCGTGACACTGCGTGGTACTGTTTATACATGGTATAGCAATAGGGGCGCTTTACCACCAGAACTGCTGGAGGCGTGGTAGGGTAAGCCGGCCCGCCATCGGCGTTACCTGGGCAACGCAATCACCTCCCCCTACAGTCAAACGTCAGAAGTCACAACTACACCCATGCTAATAAATGAAGGGTAATGCTTATACATTATGAAACAACGCTCTGGTGGGCGGTTTGCGGGCTTAAATCACCTCAGGGGATGACCATGCTGTGCATTTGACCTGCGGTCGTCGCACGGTGGCGCTGGCAGCAGTCCACGTACGCAGAGGTTTGTTGGTGCATGTCAAAGTACGGTGCAGCGGGTAGGTGTGCAGACGTTTTCAGACGTGGTAATGGGGACTGTGTGTTGAAAATGGCTCAAAGAACAGATATTGATGACGTTATGAGGGGTAGAATACTAGGGAAACTGGAGGCTGGTCAAACACAGCAGGTTGTAGCACAGGCCCTCTGTGTGCCACAAAATGTGACCTCAAGATTATGCAAACGATTCCAGCAGACAGGAAACATGTCCAAACGCTACAGTACGGGACGTCCACAGTCTGCAACGCCACAAGAAGACCGATATCTCACTATCAGTGCCCGCAGACGCCATGGAATACTGCAGGTAGCCTTGCTCAGGACCTTACCGCAGCCACTGGAACAGTTGTCTCGACACACAGTCTACAGACGACTGAGCAGACATGGTCTACAGACGACTGAGCAGACATGGTTTATTCGCCCAGAGACCTGCAAGGTGCATTCCACTGACCCCTGGTCACAGGAGAGCCAGTAAAGCCTGGTGTCAAGAACACAGTACATGGTCATTGGAACAGTGGTCCCAGGTTATGTTCACCGACGAGTCCAAGTATAGTCCGAACAGTGATTCTCGCCGGGTTTTAATCTGGTGTGAACCAGGAACCAGATACCAACCCCTTAATGTCATTGAAAGGGACCTGTATGGAGGTCGTGGTTTGATGTTGTGGAGTGAGATTATAATTGGTGCATGGACACCCCTGCATGTCTTTGACAGAGGAACTGTAACTCGTCAGATGTATCGGGACGCCATTTTGCACCAGTATGTCCGTCTTTTTAGGGGTGCAGTGGATTCCACCGAGCTGTCATCTTGGAGGAGTACCTTGAAACAGAAGAGATCAGGTGAATGGAGTAGCCTGCCTGTTCTCCAGACCTAAAACCCATCGAGCACGTCTGGGATGCTCTCGGTCGACGTATCGCTGCACGTCTTCAACCCATAGGACACTTCAGGAGCTCCGACAGGCACTGGTGCAAGAATGGGAGGCTATACCCCAGCTGCTGCTCGTCCACCTGATCCAGACTATGCCAACCCGTTGTGCGGTCTGTGTACGTGTGCATGGTGATCATATCTCATAATGATGTCTGGGTACATGCGCAGAAAATGTGGCGTTTTGTAGAGCATGTGTTTCGGGACGCTTTTGTCAACTTATCACCAGCACCGTGGACTTACAGATCTGTGTCGTGTGTGTTTCCTCTGTGCCTGTGCTATTAGCGCCAGTTTTGTGTAGTGCCACGTTGTGTGGAACAACATTCTGTAATTACCCTTAATTTATGAGCAGGAGTGCAGTTTCAAACGCACTCTAGTCAGAGACTATAGACTAGTCTTGGTCATATTGGCCTTACTTACTAATAAGATCGTTTACAGACTCTATACCTGTAGAGTAGGTGCCCCACTTGTGTGAAGGCTTAATGTGTTGAACAACACCTCGTCGCTGAGAGCACTGCCTGCAAAAGGCAATGTTCTGCCTTCGAGTCCCAGATTGGAAAAACGTTTTGTTCTGACGGGGGAGTTACATGCAGGATATTTAAGCCTTTGAAGGACCATAGTGCACTCAATTTTATTAAGGAACACGAGCATTTAACATGACATTTAAGAGGTATCCATATGAATGAGCTGAGCTTGCCATGACAAGCAACACAATATAACGTAGTGAACTCAAGGTCGGTTGTGATCTGCTTTTAAACCATGAGATTGCATAAAAGATGTTCCACTGTCTGGCCATCCAGATTTAGGTTTTCCGTGATTTCCATAAATTCTCGACTCCAGTTTTCATTCTGTTGCCTCATTTCCTTTTCCATAGTCCATAGTGCAAACGCACAGCAGTTTAAAAACAATGGTGAAAAACGAACGATGTTCATTTTGTGTAACGGGAATCGCTTTTATGTGGAGTGAAGGAAAAGAATGAGACTTACACTGAGCAGGAAGTTACTTATTTCCTTTAATTAATTGAAGACAATCGCATTTTACCTTCATTGAATGGTAAGTGTTACATTAATTGTGCTGTCTCTTTGGTGTACTAGAAAATTCAGATTGATTGGCGACAACCTTACATCCTGCCCCCTAGTTGTCTAATTTTTAAACTGTTTCCCTTTCAAGGAAACATCACCAAGTTGCTCTCATATTTTAAAGAGAGAAGAAGCATACATGAACGATATCAGTTTCAGTAACCGATACCGAGAGAAAATTTGGCTCATAATTGTGATATTGCGCACTTCCGACCTTCTGAAAGCTTTCAGGCGTTCTGGTTATTTCTCACTCGTTTCTGCAGCCGCCAAATGCGCGAGAGCCAAGTGCTATACTGCAGAATGACAAATAGAGCCCTACTATTCGCGGAATCTTGACGACGAGGAAAGAGGAAGGGGGTGGAGGAGGCCTTATGTCTGCCAAACGGGTTTTGAAATCTCGATCGATAACACATATTATTTTACGCGAAAAACAGTTAAGTATGCAATATGTCAACATCACACGTTTGACATTATTTTAACAATATTCTGGTACTGATGTTTCAGGAAAGCCTGCAACTGTGTCATTCATGATTTAAATAGTGAAAACTGCTCCAGTTACTTATTTTTTATGCTTAGCACAAAGCGTTACGGATGTTGTAATATCTTTGTCGGGTATTTTGTAACCAAATAGTATGAGTGATGATTTGCGTGTGTGTGATATAATAGAGGAGGCACAATACCTTCTAACCTCAAAAAGACGCAAGAGAGGCACAAAATCACACAAATAAACATCACTTAACACAGTCATGTAAAGAATTGCACAAATGCACTTGAAAATGATAATAAATTCTCGAAAACCTTTGTGCTGAGCATCAAAAAAAAAGTAACAGATGCTGTTTTCATTATTTATATCAAAAATGTAAAATTCTAGGCAACTGTCGTATTATTATGAAATGAAGTTAACGGTTTTCGTTTTACAATTTATTCATGTCAGTCACGTTAAAAAACAGCACAGCGTTCCGCAAGGTAGTGTCATAGGCCCTCTGTTGTTCCTGATTTATATAAATGACCTAGATGATAATCTGAGCAGCCCCCTTAGATTATTTGCAGATGACGCTGTAATTTACTGTCTAGTAAAATCATCAGACGATCAATATCCAATTACAAAGTGATCTAGAGAGAATTTCTGTATGGTGCGAAAAGTGGCAATTAGCACTAAACAAGGAAAAGTGCGAGGTGATCAACATGGGTACTAAAAATCCGATAAATTTTGAGTATAAGATAAATCGCACAAATCTAAGGGCTGTCAATTCCACTAAATACCTAGCTATTACAATTATGAGCAACTTAAATTGGAAAGACCACATAGATAATATTGTGTGGAAGGCGAAACAAAGACTGCGCTTTGTTGGCAAAACACTTGACAAACCCACTAAAGAGGCAGCCAACATTACACTTGTCCGTCCTCTGCTGGAATATTGCTGCGCGGTGGGTGATCCTTACCAGGTAGGATTGACGGAGGACATCGAAAAAGTGCAAAGAAGGGCAGCTCGTTTCGTGTTATCGCGCAATGGGGGTGAGAGTGTCACTGATATGATACGCGAGTTGGGGTGGCAGTCACTGAAACAAAGGCGGTTTTCTTTGCGGCGAGATCTATTTACGAAATTTCAATCACCAACTTTCTCTTTTACGAATACGAAAATATTTTTTTGACACCCATCTACGTAGGGAGAAATGATCATCATAATAAAATAAGAGAAATCAGGGCTCGAACGGAAAGATTTACATGTTAATTTTTCCCACTCGCCATTCGACAGTGGAATGGTAGAGAAGTAGTATGAAAATGGTTCGATGAACCCTCTGCCAGGCACTGAAGTGTGAATTGCAGAGTAACCATGTAGATGTAGATGTAGATGAACTCTTGCAAATGTGCTTCGCATTAACAGAATCTGCTTTAAAGTCCAAAGAAAATAATGCACAGCAGCGACGAGAATAATTCAAAAGCGCTACGCCGCTTCTTTCATGACAGCCTAATTCATTTCATTAAGTTCCACTGTATTTGTGAATCGTGACATAAAAGTGTTCCAAGTAAAGTGATCCCCGACACCATCTACATGCTACAAACCGCGCACTTTGACGCAATGAACAGAGCACTATCGTTTGTTGGTTCATAGACTTTATGAACACAGACCTCTTACAGTAGTACTGCGTGCTTTGGCACTAGTAAGCTGCAGTGGGGCGCTACGAGTGACAAACACGCGGTGCGCGCGAATATTTCAGTGCTGTTTTCAGAACGTCGTAACTACGTATTGTTAGTATTTTCGCCCAAATTTTCGCGCGATATCAATCGCTGTGACTGATATCTCACAGGAATGTTCACTTCCCCTTAAAACATGAGGTCAAGTTGGAGATCTTTTCTTGTTAGTGGCAAACGTTTCCGTACATCACCCACAACTGGTTACAAAAATCCGCTAATTCTGCACGGAGGAATAGGAACATGTGTTAAATCGAATGTTTTCTAGTCACCACAGGTTACCAAAACGTTGGAGCAGAATTATCTTCCACCTGTGAAGCCTTCGCATTTTTTTTCCCACAATGTGCGCAATTTAAATGAGTTAATGGCACTGTTTCAGATGCATCGAGGGGCGTGCTTAAGATTTTTTTAAACGCATTTTCTGTACGATCTTCTGCTTCTCGTCTCCCGTACAAGTTCACTGACATGAATGAGGAAAGTATATTCTTTATTAAAAAAAACGCCATAGAGACAAAACCGAACAGTTGATTTATAGGCCCATCCGTATAAAACAACTTACGCTCGGAAAACCGATATTTGATTGAGCTAGCAAGATCAGTTCTGTCCTAACATACAAACACAGCACTGGGAAGCGGCTTCTGAAATTCGTTTTTCGTCTTGAGCCAGATGTTTCGCAACCTAACGTAGTGAATATGACTGGGAATTACGCACACGAACACATTTCACCCGGTGTGCAAGGTTAAACGTTCACCAAGGAATTGCTTCCAACGAACCAGTCACGCACAAGACTTTCATCGCAGTATCCTTGCTATGGCTTCAGTTCAACAGCTCCCAGTTGCCACAGACGTGTGACATGTCACATACGTGAAAAGAAGAAATCATACAATCCATAACTGCTAAACTGTGGACTTACTGCACATCCAGCATTAGTCAAATACCGTTAATTTCCTCTTCTGTGGGTTCACTGTCTCGACGTAAGTTGTAAACGAAGAAATCATTTTAAAAACCAGCGTATGATCATATTTACGTATAAGGAAGCAAAAGGATAAGTTGTGGTGTTAAATGAATTTGCAAGAATCAGTAAGCAAGTTGTTAGTAGTGTTTTTACTTACACGACGTGTTGGAAGCAACGTGTGATGTAAAAGACCATATATGCAAACCTTCGGCTTTTGTATGTGCGTGTGGACGGGAAGGGGGGGGGGGGAGGAGGGGAGGGGAACAAGTGCCAGTACCGACACAGATTTCTTTAACAACGTTATGTATTTTAAATGGCCAATGGCGAAAACCAGCAAGTAATGTGAAATATATACGTGGGGAAATAAAATCACTTTGCATAATGGAATTGACAGCCTTCGGTGATTTTTGAAATGGTTTCATCATTTATTAGTTAAATACATCGCCTTCTGTTTCATCAGAAAAATGTGCTTCAACAGGTAACCTTGTCAGCTGAAAACATAATTTTCCAGACGATTTCCACATACAGTATCTTCGTCTTCAGACTCGTCATCATAACCTAGTGGGAGACAATTGCTGCTATTATAGTGGACGTTCTCCAGCCAAATTAGCGGCTCTTTTCACTAATCAGATGTAACAAGTTACGTTTCCGAGCTGGGCATCTAATATACACAGTCTGATCAAAAGTATGGGAACTTTTTTTTCAGCGCAAATCGGTTCCGCATTAATGCATTAGCATATCTTACCATTTCACCCCACACTGGACTCCTGTGAATAGTTGCACTTCAATTATAACTACCGGGTAGCTCCAGCTTGAGTTACACCGTCCGCACACTACCGTTCAGAAACCTTACTGACCCATCGGTTTGCTTTATGCCTTGCAATTCGAAAAGAGGGAAAATCGCGACGTGTCAGACCACACAACACACCTCCAGCCAGTTGCGGAATTGTGTTGTTTGGACAATTTAATGTGCCGAACAATCGTTTTTTGTGAGGTACATGGCTCCGTACATCCGTTGCATACAGCTACCTATGCAGCGTTCGTGCGGAATTATTTCATAAATGTTCTAAATTTTGTAGGCGAGAGAGGAGTTCAACTCATGCAAGGCTAGAATACATAATTTGCCAAAAGCGAGAAACAGATGCTGTGTGTGCTTCAAGTTGTGCCCAAGGATTTCTATCTTTCCCCGGTTTTATGAAAAACTGTCAACGAAAAGAATTTTAAAAATAAAATGTGATATTCTCGTCATCTTTGTCTCAAAAATGCGGTTTATAGAGCTGTTATAGATATCATTCTTAAAATTTAGACAGCTCTATAAAGTTATAAAAGAAGTTATTGGCTTGTCAGCTCCTCCTGCGAAATATGTTTTGAAATGAAAAATATCAACTACATTTTTGTGATTATTTTTCCCACTCCACATTTTTCTGTTGAGGCCAAATCAAATTTCGTAAAACTCATTTCTTTTGCTATGGAATGGAACTGACAGCTACACAAAGAAAAAAAAAAGAAAACTTGGAAATAAGAGCGCTCTATGGAGCGCTGTGGAAGCTATTTCTTGATGCTTACTTTACTTTCTGTCCCCGGGCGAAATACATCGCACTTCTCCTCTCCAGAATTCCGCAACTACACTCCTGGAAATTGAAATAAGAACACCGTGAATTCATTGTCCCAGGAAGGGGAAACTTTATTGACACATTCCTGGGGTCAGATACATCACATGATCACACTGACAGAACCACAGGCACATAGACACAGGCAACACAGCATGCACAATGTCGGCACTAGTACAGTACCTTTCGCAGCAATGCAGGCTGCTATTCTCCCATGGAGACGATCGTAGAGATGCTGGATGTAGTCCTGTGGAACGGCTTGCCATGCCATTTCCACCTGGCGCCTCAGTTGGACCAGCGTTCGTGCTGGATGTGCAGACCGCGTGAGACGACGCTTCATCCAGTCCCAAACATGCTCAATGGGGGACAGATCCGGAGATCTTGCTGGCCAGGGTAGTTGACTTACACCTTCTAGAGCACGTTGGGTGGCACGGGATACATGCGGACGTGCATTGTCCTGTTGGAACAGCAAGTTCCCTTGCCGGTCTAGGAATGGTAGAACGATGGGTTCGATGACGGTTTGGATGTACCGTGCACTATTCAGTGTCCCCCTCGACGATCACCAGAGGTGTACGGCCAGTGTAGGAGATCGCTCCCCACACCATGATGCCGGGTGTTGGCCCTGTGTGCCTCGGTCGTATGCAGTCCTGATTGTGGCGCTCACCTGCACGGCGCCAAACACGCATACGACCATCATTGGCACCAAGGCACAAGCGACACTCATCGCTGAAGACGACACGTCTCCATTCGTCCCTCCATTCACGCCTGTCGCGACACCACTGGAGGCGGGCTGCACGATGTTGGGGCGTGAGCGGAAGACGGTGTGCGGGACCGTAGCCCAGCTTCATGGAGACGGTTGCGAATGGTCCTCGCCGATACCCCAGGAGCAACAGTGTCCCTAATTTGCTGGGAAGTGGGGGTGCGATCCCCTACGGCACTGCGTAGGATCCTACGGTCTTGGCGTGCATCCGTGCGTCGCTGCGGTCCGGTCTCAGGTCGACGGGCACGTGCACCTTCCGCCGACCACTGGCGACAACATCGATGTACTGTGGAGACCTCACGCCCCACGTGTTGAGCAATTCGGCGGTACGTCCACCCGGCCTCCCGCATGCCCACTATACGCCCTCGCTCAAAGTCCGTCAACTGCACATACGGTTCACGTCCACGCTGTCGCGGCATGCTACCAGTATTAAAGACTGCGATGGAGCTCCGTATGCCACGGCAAACTGGCTGACACTGACGGCGGCGGTGCACAAATGCTGCGCAGCTAGCGCCATTCGACGGCCAACACCGCGGTTCCTGGTGTGTCCGCTGTGCCGTGCGTGTGATCATTGCTTGTACAGCCCTCTCGCAGTGTCCGGAGCAAGTATGGTGGGTCTGACACACCGGTGTCAATGTGTTCTTTTTTCCATTTCCAGGAGTGTATTATGCCCTTCCTGGTGGTATTTAAAACACTTCCCCCGAGTACATGATTCGTCCATGGTGTGGCTTACTAGTTGTTGACTAAGTGTCTGGGCTTCTCGGTAGCTGCACATAACATCCTCCTCAGACGCTCATGTGACCAAATTTGTACTGCACCTTGAGATTGGCCGACTGGCACGCTTTGGGGAAGGGACCAAACAGCTGGGTGATCGATCCCATCGGCTTAGGAAAGGATGGTGAAGGAAGTTGCCCGTGCCCTTTTAGAGGAACCATCCCGGCATTTGCCTGAAACGATATAGGGAAATCACGGAAAACCTAAATCAGGATCGTCGGACGCGGGTTAGAACCGTCGTCCTCCCGAATGCGAGTCCAGTGTGCAACCCATGCACTACATCGCTCGGGCTCTGCACCTTGAGACTCCTGTGTTTTTTTTTAATCTAAAAGGGTTCTCGAAATAACGTAGGGTAGGTGGTAACCGCAGCAGCTTTTTCCCCTTCTTGCTTAGAAGCGCTTTCTTCCCACAGGAAAACACGTTTAACTTTTGGATTGACGTCTAATGGTAAACTTCACTTCAAAAAACTTCTCCTGGGCATAAGGCAACGTGCTGAAGGTGTTCGACTTAAAGTGTTTCGGGTTTTCAATCTGCTTCTTCTGTTCTGTTTATCCTGCCACTCTGCTTCCCATGGCTGCTGGTGCTATATCGGCCTAGGGGTAGATCTTTCGGGCTGGAACTGATGTGTGGCACACTGTAAGCAAGTGGACTGGTCATTTAAGGCCTCGTACACGTTCCTGGTGTGAACCGACGCTCTCCAAACTGATGTTCCATATTTCCCCATAGAAAAACAGAGCTCTAGCGCACTTGACCGGGAAATTTGGGAATTTGCTCCCTACGCAGAACTTATCAGCTCCTGCAAGATGGTCTTTCTGCTGCAGGTTTTTCTTTTCAAACCTAATACACAGTGGCGATCCAGAGTAATTCCTAGGCATTCAGGGGTGCTATAGTGCTGAATTTCCGATCGTCTCCGCTTAAAATTAAACTTTCTTTCAGCTCTTTTTTATTATGTTAAGTGTGCAGCACTTTCTTGAGTGTTTCCTGGATTGGGCTTCAGGCAGTTCAGACCATAATACTCTCCTAACTTTTCAGGTGCATTGTTTATTTTTGTTTCAGCTTCCTCGAAGGTGCTCCTTGGGTCGTCACAGCTGTCTCATTTTCACAGATACATCGCCTTGCATCTGGATGATCATTCGTATAGGTTTTGTAGAGATTCGGGGACATCTCAGTGCCTCGAAGTAATCCGTTATTCTGGTTTCCCCAGTGGCACGTCTTACACTGCTTTTACTCTGGAGCATATCTCCGTTTACGTTTGTCAGCCTGTAGTTTCCTGTTCTCTCGTGTAACTTTTGGATAAGCCGTTTGTAATTCAGCGTGCAATTCGCAGCACTGATGTCTGCAATAGCCGCATCAGTGACTAGCCATCTCCGAGGTGTTGGTAATGGTTAAGGACCTGGCCAGCGCATGAGAACCCTAGTCTAAAGCCCGGTTGCTCTGAAGTGATCTTTTCGTCCACAGTATCATTCTCTCGAAGATTTTGCACAACTGATACAAAAGTGATATCAGGCGAAAATTATTTAGATCTTTTTGTTATTTCCCCGGCTTGAGATTAGCTATGATATGTGCTTCTCTCCACAGCTTGAGGAAATAGGCAGATTCAACACATTCATTTATTATTTTAACCAACAACTTTGTACCTGTAGTTTTAAATCTGAAATTCTACAGCTGCTGTGGTCTTATATCATCTGGCCCTGCAGCTCTGTAGCTTTTCATTTGCTTTATGGCATTTACTAATTCCGTTTTTATAAAAGTAAGGCTCAGAAACTTGTTTCCCTCAGTGTTTCGTGATACTTTTTCTTAGTCTGTGATTGCTTCTCTGTTTTATCGTTCGTAAGTAGTTGAAGAGCTATTTGATTTGACTTTGCTAAGGTGGGTTCCTTTGATGTTTTTTTATAATCATTGGTTAATTATTTTATTAATTTCCATGCCCTTCTATTGTTTTGCGGCTTATCTAGATCAGCTACAAGATTTAATCTTTTTTACTTCTGCCTTCTACGATAGATGTCATCAGCTTGAATAATATCTTCAGCAAGAGGGCCTCTTTCATATTTATCTTGATAGAGCTTAAGAAAGTTAACTGAGTCTTTAATGAGGCTGGATATATTCGTATATTGTACACTGCACCCAAGTGGTATGATTCCGAGAGATCTTTTTTACTAGAGCTAACAAAATCCTCGTACGGTTTTGGAGTCGCTTTAAGTTTTGCAACTTATTTGTCCAATTCTTCTGAGAAACTTTCCCTGCGCGCCTTTTTGAAGTTGAATCGTTTAAAGTAAACTTCTTTTCGACTGATAATTCCAACTACCTCACACATTATGAGATTAAGCTATGTTTTTCGCATCAGGTGGTCAAATGCTTTTACAATATCGTGGGCTGCTTGCGAACTGATGAAAATATTATCCGGATTATAGCTCTTACGCCATCTTCCACTTTCAAAAGGTGGTCTCAACTTAGAGATGTGTACGAGCTTCAAGCCTTCCCTTTCCACCTAGCTTTCTAGCTCATCGCCATTCTTCTCTGCAGATCGAGAGCCCCAGGTTTTGCTTCTGCAGTTGAAATCTGCCAATACAATATTGATACTCTTAGAGCTGGAATTCCTGTACTTACCGGAATTGAAGTCAGCGTTAGGTGGTTTGTTGGTGATGTTATTGCGCTGGCCTCTAGTTCCATTGTTAGCAACTTTATGTAGCTTTTGCGTTTCAGACTTGCAGACGTGATATTTATCCCTGGCCCTACAAATGCTGCACTTCGATAATGTTCACGTAGCCATTCTAGGGCCATTAACATTCCTTCAGTTTTTTTCTGTTATTTTTCATTCCACTATGTGTCTATTGCACAACAAGAACGTCAACTTTAACTTTTTTACCCATGTTAGCTAGTAAAATTTCTTTATTACTGGATAAACTTTCAGTGTTGATTGAAGTTGTCGCAACCTTGAGGAAAGCGTTTTCTTTCCTCTGTGATGTCTCCTGGTGCTTAAAGAATTTGCCGTTGGCATGATACCAAAGTTGTCCGCGGTAAGGGTGATTCATTTACGGACAATATGTGGGGAGGCTTCTCCAACGTACTCTTATATCCCTTCATGTCTAACCTCACATCCTCTCATCTCGTTCCTTCCTATAGTCATTGTTTTCTAGCGTGGCTTTCTCAGCTATTCTGCGAAGAATCAGTGCACCTAATTTCCAACATCATTCAATAGCACCACAACCCAAACGCTTCATATCTCTTATTATCTGGTTTTCCCACAGCACATGATTCTCGGAAATACGATGCTGTTCTACATATGTTAATTCTGAGAATTTTCTTCTTCAAATTAAGATATATATTTGATACAAGCAGAGTTGTTCATGAACCATTGCGCGACCGATACCATGCGCCACGTCTTCCGAAACACGATCTTTGCTGTGAAGGGGCCGCGGCACGTTTGCCACGAGTGCCTTTGCAAGCTAGCCTATGGAGGCAGGAGTCCTTCGTCTTGCATACGACTAAAAAGTCGTAGTCACCACACCCAAGACGTGCCACAGTTATCAATATCGCAAGGAAATCTGACTAGTGGCCCCAGTCTGATTCACTCCTCAGTTGGGTTCAAAAATGTTTCAAATGGCTCTGAGCACTATGGGACTTAACATATAAGGTCATCAGTCCCCAAGAACCTAGAACTACTTAAACCTAACTAACCTAAGGACAGCACTCACATCCATGCCCGAGGCAGGATTCGAACCTGCGACCGTAGCGGTCGCGCTGCTCCACACTGGAGCGGCTCGAACCGCTCGGTCACAGCGGCCGGCCTGAGTTGGGTAACTTGACATAAAATTAATTTAATTCCTTCAAATCCACAACAAAATAAATGACATTGTACGGAATGAGAACGGGAGTATTGGAACAAGGGGGATTTTGGAACAAAGTACTGTTGTCCAAGATGGGGCGAGATGACGTCGTCAAAGATGGCGGCCGTGACGTCATTCAAGATGGCGGATTTTCGCGGGAAGTTTGAATTTTGGCGGGAAAGTGCCTCGCCGCCCTCGCCCAGAAAAATGGCACAAATTTCAAATTCCAACATGATAATGTCTCACACCAAGAAAAATGGCTGGAAAAATAGACATGTCTTTATTATGTTTATCAATTTCAAGCATGTGTATTCGGCACTGGGTCTGGGCTCCAGTTGACTTAGTTCAGATCGTCGCCACCAGAGTGTGCCACCATAATGGCATCCAAGATGGTGGATTTTGGCGGGAAGATACGACACTTGGGCTACCTCCACTAACATAACCCCCCTAGATATGGCGGGAAGTTCAAATTCCAGCATGATAATGTGTCACACCTAAGAAAATCGCCGGAAGGTAGGTCACTTGAACTTTCGCTACTAACCTTAGAAAATTGTGGGAAAGAAAGCACACTTGTACTAACCTCAGCCACCTGACCGCCACTTCCTCCTAGGAACCGACGCCAAGTTTGAATTCTGCCAGTAAACAAAGCTCATTTGCGTTTTTGCTACCAGCATAAGAAAACTGCTTCAAACGAAGCTCGCCATCACCACTAACCTAAGTCGCCAGACCGCCACTTCTTCCTAGGGGTGGGTGGTAAAAGGACTCAGCCCACACTAGGCTGATGGAGATAGGAAGGAGTGTATTTATTTGGGTGCAATTTATTTAGTGATAGGGTAGATGTATCACAGAACACATACTCTGACATACCCTATAGCATACAGACCTCCAAACTACTCCTACATAACTCATGTACAAAGCTCTTCACACACTCCTGCCAATTGTAAACCGTCAAAAATAACATATTACACAACCTACAGACATGTGAACCATTCATAAACAATGCCCAGCATTTATGTCCAGATAGTCAAACAACTCCTAAATTGTCAAAATAATAATCCATCTAAAACTCTGCTTGCTAATCGTCAACTGACGAAATCATACACCAGCCTTTATATAAATAATTAGAGGCAGCACAACCACCAAGCGTATTCGCCACTGAGTCCATAGCCTAACTGACTTAGTTCTTATCGATGCCACTAGAGGACGCAAGTACCGTAATCTAAGATGGCGCCACCTAGTGGGTTCAGCACGAGCTCCAGACCCCAATTGGCTAAGCACATTTCGTCGCCGCCAGAGAACGCCACCGTGATGGCGCAAGTACAGTTATCCACGAAGGCGGCAAACAGTATGTTCTCCACGAGGTCTAGTACTCAGTACCGCCAGCAGAGGACGCTGTC
Source organism: Schistocerca gregaria (assembly GCF_023897955.1). Classification (NCBI taxonomy): domain Eukaryota; kingdom Metazoa; phylum Arthropoda; class Insecta; order Orthoptera; family Acrididae; genus Schistocerca; species Schistocerca gregaria. The sequence continues at coordinate 104,053,653 of NC_064921.1, read as the reverse complement.
GTCCGTTTCCTGACGTAAAGATGTTTAGGGAAAATTGTGGCAAAACGACTCAGCCTGCTCTGGGCTGCTGGGGAGAGTAAGGACTGTCAGCACCCTATTTATTTTGAAACAACTTCTTTAACGATAGAGTATATCTACCACACTATCACAAAACACCCACCCAGATGTGCCTGGGACCATGTCGCACGGCCCACAGACACGCAACCAACTCGTAATTTCATTACACAATAGCAAATTGCTCCTAAATAATGCAGTACACATATCTGCAAGCACGCTCAGTGCTCGTAAACTGTCTAAATAACGCATAGCACAGACTACAGGGCCGCTCGCAAAATAATGCAATCAACACTCGCAAGCACCCTCCGCCACATCCTGTCCACAGGATCGCGAAGTGATGCGTTCGTTAGCTGTCGAACCGCGCGCAGGTTCACGCTCAGGTCCCGAGGGCATACATCATTTCTGAGAAATTCCCGTCCAAATACGTGCTCACCTAGACACAGCTCCTGGCGCGACCGGCCAAGGACGCGCGCTTCGTCGCACCCGCCAGCTGCCGCCACCGAACATTGGTGAAAGTTGCATGCCTCTGTACAGTTACTGTTATACTGTCATAGCACTCCAAAGTGCGTTCACGCCAGTCTCATACTACAAGAGGTGCTCTAAAAGAAACCATCCATCTCAATGCCTTGTAAACCCATTGGAGGGTGTGTTGTGTTGCACATCAAATATCAATTCGATGGGTTTTAATGCAAGGAACAGCATTGGTGATGTGAGTGACAAGCTCTTCACTTGTTTCAGCCTTCATAGTGTACACATCCCCTTTTTTTTTTTGGGTCATCAGTCTACTGACTGGTTTGATGTGGCCTGCCACGAATTCCTACCCTGTGCTAGCCTCTTCATCACAGAGTAGCACTTGCAACCTACTTCCTCAATTATTTGCTTGACGTATTCCAATCTCTGTCTTCCTCTACAGTTTTTGCCCTCTACAGATCCCTCTAGTACCATGGAAGTCATTCCCTCATGTCTTAGCAGATGTCCTATCATCCTGTCCCTTCTCCTTATCAGTGTTTTACACATATTCCTTTCCTCTCCGATTCTGTGTAGAACCTCCTCATTCCTTACCTTATCAGTCCACCTACTTTTCAACATTAGTCTATAACACCACATCTCAAATGCTTCGATTCTCTTCTGTTCCGGTTTTCCCACAGTCCATGTTTCACTACCATACAATGCTGTACTCCAGACGTACATCCTCAGAAATTTCTTCCTCAGATTAAGGCCGGTATTTGATATTAGTAGACTTCTCTTGGCCAGAAATGCCTTTTTTGCCATAGCGAGTCTGCTTTTGATGTCCTCCTTGCTCCGTCCGTCATTGGTTATTTTACTGCCTAGGTAGCAGAATTCCTTAACTTCATTGACTTCGTGACCATCAATCCTGATGTTACGTTTCTCGCTGTTCTCATTTCTACTACTTCTCATTACCTTCGTCTTTCTCCAATTTACTCTCAAACCATACTGTGTACTCATTAGACTGTTCATTCCACTCAGCAGATCATTTAATTCTTCTTCACTTTCACTCAGGATAGCAATGTCATCAGCGAATCGTATCATTGATATCCTTTCACTTTGTATTTTAATTCCACTCCTGAACCTTTCTTTTATTTCCATCATTGCTTCCTCGATGTACAGATTAAAGAGTAGGGGTGAAAGGCTACAGCCTTGTCTTACACCCTGCTTAATACGAGCACCTCGTTCTTGATCGTCTACTCTCATTATTCCCTCTTGGTTGTTGTACATATTGTATATGACTCGACTCTCCCTATAGCTTACCAATACTTTTTTCAGAATCTCAAACAGCTTGCACCATTTTATATTGTCGAACGCTTTTTCCAGATCGACAAATCCTATGAACGTGTCTTGTTTATTTTTCTGCCTTGCTACCATTATTAGCCGTAACGTCAGAATTGCCTCTCTCGTGCCTTTACTTTTCCTAAAGCCAAACTGATCGTCACCTAGCGCATTCTCAATTTTCTTTTCCATTCTTCTATATATTATTCTTATAAGCAGCTTCGATGCATGAGCTGTTAAGCTGATTGTGCGATAATTCTCGCACTTGTCAGCTCTTGCCATCTTCGGAATTGTGTGGATGATGCTTTTCCGAAAGTCAGATGGTATGTCGCCAGACTCATATATTCTACACACCAACGTGAATAGTGGTTTTGTTGCCACTTCCCCTAATGATTTTTTTAGAAATTCTGATGGAATGTTATCTATCCCTTCTGCCTTATTTGACCGTAAGTCCTCCAAAGCTCTTTTAAATTCCGATTCTAATACTGGATCCCCTATCTCTTCTAAATCGACTCCTGTTTCTTCTTCTATCACATCAGACAAATCTTCACCCACATAGAGGCTTTCAATTTATTCTTTCCACCTATCTGCTCTATCCTCTGCATTTAACAGTGGAATTCCCGTTGCACTCTTATTGTTACCACCGTTGCTTTTAATGTCACCAAAGGTTGTTTTGACTTTCCTGTATGCTGTGTCTGTCCTTCCGACAATCATATTTTTTTCGATGTCTTCACATTTTTCCTATAGCCATTTCGTCTTAGCTTCCCTGCACTTCCTGTTTATTTCATTCCTCAGCGACTTGTATTTCTGTATTCCTGATTTTCCCGGAACGTGTTTGTACTTCCTCCTTTCATCAATCAACTGAAGTATTTCTTCTGTTACCCATGGTTTCTTCGCAGTTACCTTCTTTGTACGTATGTTTTCCTTCTCAACTTCTGTGATGGCCCTTTTTAGAGATGTCCATTCCTCTTCAACTGTGCTGCCTACTGCGCTATTCCTTATTGCTGTATCTATAGCGTTAGAGAACTTCAAACGTATCTCGTCATTCCTTAGAACTTCCGTATCCCACTTCTTAGCGTATTGATTCTTCCTCACTAATGTCTTGAACTTCAGCCTACTCTTCATCACTACTATATTGTGATCTGAGTCTATATCTGCTCCTGGGTACACCTTACAATCCAGTATCTGATTTCGGAATCTCTGTCTGACCATGATGTAATCTAATTGAAATCTTCCCGTATCTCCCGGCCTTTTCCAAATATACCTCCTTCTCTTGTGATTCTTGAACAGGCTATTCGCTATTACTAGCTGAAACTTGTTACAGAACTCAATTAGTCTTTCTCCTCTTTCATTCCTTGTCCCAAGCCCATACTCTCCTGTAACCTTTTCTTGTAGTCCTTCCCCTACAACTGCATTCCAGTCGCCCATGACTATTAGATTTTCGTCCCCCTTTACATACTGCATTACCCTTTCAATATCCTCATACACTTTCTCTATCTGTTCATCTTCAGCTTGCGACGTCGGCATGTATACGTGAAGTATCGTTGTCGATGTTGGTCTGATTAGAACAACCCGGTCACTGAACTGTTCACAGTAACACACCCTCTGCCCCACCTTCCTATTCATAACAAATCCTACACCTGTTATACCATTTTCTGCTGCTGTTGATATTACCCGATACTCATCTGACCAGAAATCCTTGCCTTCCTTCCACTTTACTTCACTGACCCCTACTATATCTAGATTGAGCCTTTGCATTTCCCTTTTCAGATTTTCTAGTTTCCCTACCACGTTCAAGCTTCTGAGATTCCAAGCCCCAATTAGTAGAACATCATCCTTTCGTTGATTATTCAATCTTTTTCTCATCGTAACCTCCCCCTTGGTAATCCCCTCCCGGAGATCCGAATGGGGGACTATTCCGGAATCTTTTGCCAATGGAGAGATCATCATGACACTTCTTCAACTACAGGCCACATGTCCTGTGGATACACGTTACGTGTCTTTAATGCAGTGGTTTCCATTGCCTTCTGCATCCTCCTGTCGTTGATCATTGCTGATTCTTCCGCGTTTAGGGGCAGTTTCCCACCCCTAGGACAAGAGTGCCCTGAACCTCTATCCGCTCCTCCACCCTCTTTGACAAGGCCGTTGGCAGAATGAGGCTGACTTCTTATGCCGGAAGTCTTTGGCCGCCAATTATGATTATTTATCAAAATTTAGGCAGTGGCAGGGATCGAACCCGGGACTGAAGACGTTTTGATCTTGAATCAGAGACGCTACCCCTGGACCACGGGTACACAGCCCTCATTAACCAGCCTCATAAACTGGTCCTGGGGGCATGAGGCGACCTCATAAAACAGAGCTAGGATTGGATTATTTGGTGAAAGAGACCAAACAGCTAGGTCATCGGTCTCATCAGATTAGGGAAGGACGGTGAAGGAAGTCGGCCGTGCCCTTTCACAGGAACCATCCCAGCATTTTCCTGGAGCGATTTAGGGAAATCACGGAAAACCTAAATCAGGATGGCTGGACGCGGGATTGAACCGTCGTCCTCCCGAATGCGAGTCCAGTGTGCTAACCACTGCGCCACCTCGCTCGGTGCAGAGCTAGGTCCGGTGATCTGAAAAGCCAGATAATGGGTCTGCCAGGCCAATCCACCATTGACGAAGTGTGATATTGAGATACAAGGGTACTTATCTGGTACAGTGAATCAGTGATCGATGATTTTGCAGGTACATTTGACGATATTTTAACGTCACATCTTCCAAAAGTGCAGGTAATTCTTCTATCAGAAAATGTGCATACGTTATGGCTGTCATGAGATTTGTCACGAGCACAGGCCCTGTCACAAGGTCATCAATCATACCACAACAGACGTTCACTGAGAACCTAACCTGGAATCTTGTTTACCTAGTGTAATGTGGGTTATCCGTCACCCATGCATGAGAACTGAAGGTGTACATGATACCACTGAGGTTAAATGTATCCTCATCTGTAAATAAAGTGTATTTTATGAAGTCTCTGTGTATAGCCAACCTTTCACAAAGTTGTTGTCAGTCTACTGAGTCACATGGATGCATTTGTTGCATGTGCTGCACATGGAATGGGTCAAAAGCCCACAGAATGTAACATACACAACGCTCATATTTGGAGAATACTGAGCTGATGGCTAATGCGCCATGGACTGGTGGTGAGACTATCTTGTACAACTGAAATAATGTGCTCTCTTTCCTCAGCTGACTGGATGGCCTCACGTTCTGATGTTATGTTGCACTCGACAGTGCTCCGAGGTTCACATAATGTCTGAAAACCCCTTAAATACCCTGGCAGAGAGGGTTTGTCAATCAGGGAAACGACTCTGGCAATCTGTCAAGCCACATGGGCACTATCATTGCAGTATCTGTACACAAATAACATGTCTGCATACTTCTGAGTGGGTGAACGTATACAGCATGTTGGAATTCACAGACACAGTGGACTTTCTCAATTAAACAACACTCCTGCATGACATGCACACAACCTCACGACTGCTGACAGATCCAACCAACGATTGCACACTGGGTATGATTACAGCTGTTGCCTCGATGAGATGACACACTGCTGACACCTGCTGAAGAACCCCCTACACCTCTTTTAAAATGGATCAGTCATCTGTCCCACCATTATTTCGTCCTCCACAGTGCCTACACAGCATTTCAGTAAGTAGAGAGTATTTACTAGATCAAGTTTTATGTAGGAAGTCATGTCTGGAAACGCCACCGAATGATGCTATAGAGCATTACATTTACAGGCGCCGGCGCCTGTCCATCGAATGATGCTATAGAGCATTACATTTACAGGCGCCGGCGCCTGTAAATGTATGTATGAGGGTGACTCCAAAAGAAATGCACACTATTTTTTGTATAAATACAGTTTTCATTCTGCATGTGTTAAAGTTTTACAGTGTGTAGATACATCCTTCACACTTGTTTTCAAACTTGGTTCACCTGTTCCCGTGAGTGGCGCCGTCACAGCATGTCTTCAAGATGGCTGCTACACTTGACGTTCGTCATAAAATTCCTGTGCTGTGAAAACGAGACAGTGGGAAACATACACAAGACCTTGAAAAAGGTGTATGTAGATGCTGCTGTCGATCGCAGTACAATTAGTCCGTGGGCAAGCAGGTTATGTGATGAAAGTGGGTACGGCAATATTGAGGATTGTCCTCGCAGCGGTAGGCCTTGTACTGCACACACTCGAGACAATGTGCAGAGAGTTAACGAATTGGTGATTGCTGACAGACGCATCACAGTGAACGAATTGTCACGCTATGTTGGGATAGGGGAAGGACGTGTTTGCAGAATACTGAAAGTGTTGGCGTTAAAAAAGGTTTGTGCCAGGTGGGTTCCCAGGATGTTGACAATGGCTCACAAAGATACAAGAAAAACGGTATGCAGCGAACTTTTGGAACAGTACGAGAATGGTGGAGATGAATTTCTTGGAAGAATTGTGACAGGTGATGAAACATGGCTCCATCATTTTTCACCAGAGACGAAGAGGCAATCAATGGAGTGGCATCATGCAAATTCACCCAAGAAAAAAAATTCAAAAGCACACCTTCTGCTGGAAAAGTTATGCTACGGTGTTTTTCGATTCCGAAGGACTCTTGCTTGTGGACATCATGCCAAGTGGAACCACCATAAATTCTGATGCATATGTGACGACACTGAAGGAACTTCAAGCTCGAGTGAGTCGTGTTCAACCACATCAGCAAAAGCAGGATGTTCTGCTGTTGCACGACAATGCACGGCCACATGTCAGTCAAAAAACCATGGAAGCGACCACAAAACTCGGATGGACAACCTGGCTCCATGAGACTATCATCTCTTTGGGAGATTGAAAGACTCTCTTCGTGGAACAAAGTTTCAAGATGATGACTCCCTTGTGCACGCTGCCAAACAGTGGTTCCAACAGGTTGGTTCAGAATTTTACCGTGCCGGTATACAGGCGCTTGTTCCAAGATGGCGTAAGGCAATTGAGAGGGATGGAAATTATGTGGAGAAATGAAAATATTGTTACTAGAGGATGTATCTACACACAGTAAAACTTTCAAACATGTAGAATTAAAGATGGGTTTAAGAAAAAATAGTGAGCATTTCTTTTGGAGTAACCCTCCTACACACATCAAAAACGTTTTGCGGTTCGATCGCTTCCACAATGTTACTTTGTGCCAGGAAGGGCTCTCAACAAGGGAAGTGTCCAGGAGTCTCGGAGTGAACCAAAGCGATGTTTTTCAGACATGAACGAGATGCAGAGAGACAGGAACTGTCGATAACACCCTCTCTCAGGCCTCCCAAGCGCTACTACCGCAGTGAATGACCACTACCTATGGATTATGGCTCGGAGAAACCCTGACAGCTAGCCCACCATGTTGAATAATGCTTTTCGTGCAGCCATGAGACGAACTGTACGCTATAGGCTGCATGATGCGAAACTTCACTCCAGATGTCCACGACGATGCCCATCTCTGCAAACACAACACCATGCAGCTCGGTACAGATGGTCCCAGCAACATGTCAAATGGACCGCTCAAGATTGGCATTACGTTCTGTTCACCAATGAGTGTCGCATATCCCTTCAACTGGTCAGGCTGAACGCCTTAGACTCACTGTGCAGAGAGTGCAGCAAGATGGAAGTTCGCTGTGTTTTAGGGTGGCATTATATGGGGTCGACGTACGCCGCTGGTGGTCATAGAAGGCGCTGCAATGGCTGTACGATACAGGAATGCCATCCTGCGACCGATAGAGCAACCATATCAGCAGCATATTGGCGAGGCATTCGTCTTCATGGACGACAATTCGCTCACCATCGTGCCGATCTTGTAAGTGACTTCCTTCAGGATAACGACATCGCTCGACTAAGTGGTCAGCATGTTCTCCAAACATGAACCCTGTCGAACATGCCTGGCATAGATTGATAAGGGCTGTTCATGGACGACGTGACCAACCAGCCACTCTGAGAGATCTACGCGGAATCACCGTTGAGAAGTGGGACAATCTGGACCAACAGTGCCTTGATAAACTTGTGGATAGTATGCCACGACGAATACAGGCATACTTTAGTGCTAGAGGACGTGTTACTGGGTATTAGAGCTACTGGTGTGTACAGCAGTCTGGACCACCACCTCTAAAGGTCTCGCTGTATGGTGGTACAACATGCAATGTGTGGTTTTCATGAGCAATAAGAAGGGCAGGAATGATGTTTACATTGATCTCTATTCCAATTTTCTGTTCAGGTTCCAGAACTCTCGGAACGGAGGTGATGCAAAACTTTTGATGTGTGAATATACAGGACGATTCCGTAGTGATGTTAGAAACTTTTTAGGACGATGGAGAAGGATAAATATATCAATTTGAGGTAATTGTCCTGTTCTGGAAACGAACGGTTCAAAAGTTATTAGTGAAAACCGTTCTGATATCTGCAACAGTGGAGGACATATACTGGTACTGTTGTTACGAAGACTGTAGGCTAATCAACTTACAGAGGTGGTAGTATGGAGCAAGACAAGAAAGTCTAGTAAACAGGCGCTCTAAAATGCATGCCTTAAGAGTTGTGAGCTCTTGTTCAATAGAGGAGATCTGTTTCACAGTAATGAAGATGAACAGTTGGTCATAACTGCTCAGGTATACATTTTAGAGCCCATGCTCGCTGGATATTTTTTCATTGTTTTGGTATATATTACTACCTTTCGAACTTGTCTACTCTACAGTCTTCACAAAACTACTAGTACCTTTATTCCACTGTCAGTGATATCAGAATGGTTTTTACTTATAAATTTCGGCTCATTTGTTTCCACTACAGGGACCTTTAACCCAAATTTATATATTTATCCTTCCTCATCATCCTAGAAAGTCTGTAACATAATCACAGAATCACCCTTTACAGGCGACAGCGCCAATGACTTTAACACCCTGTAGCAACGTTGAGTGGCGTTTTTAGACGTGAGTTCTTATGTAAAATTTGATCTATTAAGTTCCCTCAACAAGCCCTAGAAGTGAATTTTGAAGCCCCTGTATCAATGAGGTGTGATACAAAAATATGGTGAATGAATTTTTTTAGCAACAGCTGCTGATGTTACAACCATGTGATATAATTTGTCCAATAGTCTGATCCATAAAGACAGACAGCGTCAATTTAGAACACGTTTTGACTAGTAAGTCAGCCTCATGAGCGCTAGAGTGAGGTTGTGTTTACCATGACTGTCGCTCATCATGGATTTCGAACAATGTGTCAACATTAAGTTCTGTTTCAGTACTCAAAAAAGTGCCAAAGAAACTCATGAAATGATGAAAATTGTGTATGGTGATAATGCTGTAACTCTGAAGAATGTTCACAGGAGATATGACCAATTGAAAAGCGGAAATGAGCAGGTTGAAGACGAGTAACGTTCAGACCCTTAAACTAAAATACAGAAGAATACGTGCAAATGCTGGCAAAAATTGTTCGTTCAGACAGGCGAATAACAATTAGAGAGCTTACCATAGAATTCAGCATCTCGTACGGAATGGTGCAAAGCATTTTATTTGATAATTTGCAAATTAGACGCATCAGTCCTACATCTGTTCGCAGACTTTTGAGTGTTGAACAGAAGGAAAATTGTGTGTCAGTTTGCATGGAGCTGAAGGATCGTCTTCCGTCAAACAAGGACCTAACGTTCAAAACTGTAGTTGGAGATGAAACTTGCGTCTGTGGGTATGACTCTGAAATGAAAACTCAATTCCCAATGGAAAATCAGTGAATCTCCTCATCCTTAAAGGGCATGTCATTCAAAATCGAATATCAAAATCATGCTTACTTTTTTTTCATTTTGAGGGAATAGTGCGATCAGATTGCGTTCCAAGCTCTACAAGTGCGTACTGCAAAGTTTATGAATCGATGCAGAAAGGAAAAGACCAGAAAAATGGGCCAGTGGCTTCCTCCCTCATCACGACTGACAATGGGCCACGCCACACCTCATTTTTGAATTACAGGTGTTTGGCAAGAAAAAGTGTACCTATCTCTCCACATCCGTCTTACTCACGAGATTTAGCATCATGCAACTTCTGGCTCTTCCTAAAAATTAAAACTCTGCTTAAAGGAAAACTTTTTGCCACCGCTCCTGACAGTTAGATGGCTCAACATAGCAGCTGAATGCTCTTCCTACTGGGATAAGTGTATTGCTTGACGAGAGCAGTACTTTGAAGGAGATTAAATCAAATTCGATATAAGCTTATTACATTGTTCGAATAAAATTATTCGCCATTTTTTTGATCACATCATCAATGAAAATAATAAATTTTTGGAAATATAATATAAAAAGTTATTCGCCAAGCAGCAATAGGAAGAAGCACACCTGACAGTTAAAGAAATGTTCAAGATTTCAGAGCCAGTGGCTCATTCTTCTCACAAAGCGATTGATGGAGAAGGAAGAGGGCTGAAGGAAAAGGACTGCAAGGATCAGGAAATGGCGAGAGTTGCAGCAAATTCGCAGAGAAACCAGGATCAGGGGAGATTACCAGACAAGATGTGAAGGAAATACTTATACAGAAACAGTGTTGCAGGTACAAGTACATTCATTGTCACGATTGGTTCAAAAATGTCTCTGAGCACTATGGGATTTAACATCTGAGGTCATCAGTCCCCTAGAACTTAGAACTACTTAAACCAAACTAACCTAAGGACATCACACACATCCATGCCCGAGGCAGGATTCGAACCTGCGCCCGTAGTCATCGCGCGGTTCCAGGCTGAAGCGCCTAGAACTGCTCAGCCACACTGGCCAGCTGTCACGATTGGTACCTTAATGTGACTTACCTGAGTACGCTGTTTTTTTTCCTCTTCTGCATCCTACAGTGTTCCCACAAACACATCACACAATTTAGAACCTGATGTTTTCTGCACCATCACAACTATACTGTTAAGTGGTCGACAGCTGACAGTATAGATTATCCATTCAGTGTCTATCCATACGCACTTCAACACCTGGCCTGCTGCCTGGGCTTGTCATGTGTACTTTGAGATACTAACCAACTAAATAAGTGCTACTTATAAGAGCTCTAATTATTAGTCTGAAAATGAAGCACATTCTTATGTAATATCATTAATACTAGAAATATTTGCGCTTAAATCTCTAGCACCCTACATATAGGTTTCTCTCCTATGGGTCATCAGATGCAGTTTCTCTCTTGTTTCAGCAGATATATCCAATTTTGTACTTGTGATGTGTAGGAGGAGTCAACTCAAACAAATACTGCTCATCACATCTCTCATGCAACATCCAGTTTCAACAAAGAACATTTGTTTGTTTCAATAATGATTTAAATAATGAAATACTAACAAGGAATGCTTTGTTATCCATATCCATATCCATTTCATGAATTTATAGCCATTTTCAAATGGCGTGGAGGTTTACATGACTCATGGTACCATGGTGGAGTACTATGATTTTATGTGAAGTAAATAATGCAAGTGATGGTCTGTCTGTGCATGTGTTTTGTGTGTGTGTGTGTGTGTGTGTGTGTGTGTGTGTGTGTGTGTGTGTGTGTGTGTGTGTGTGTGTGTGTGTGTGTGTGTGCGTGAATTCTGCAAAGTGAAGGAGACACAATACCCTAAGACCATAAAAAGATGACTGTGGAGCAATAGACTCAGTCCAAAGATCGAAGTACACAGAGAAATCAGGATCTTGTTCTTCTACAAGTGGGTTTTGAGTGTATAATACAAGAGGACTCACTACCTTCCCCATATTTTAACTCTAATTGTATTCTAGTTCATAATGTATTTAACACAAATTCTTTATTATAACAAACCAGGGGAACCATACGAAACTTCCACACCTTTATAGTTTTAAATAATGACAGTGTTTCGAATTCGTGTAACTGTTGGAATAAGGGTAGTTGTGGGACTGAAGAGAAAACACCTTTAAAAGTGAGCCAAATGATGTGAAACAATGGTCATGAATGTATGATACATCCTTGTTATTGTTCATGCTTCTAAAAAGGTGTTTTGCATTTGGAAAGTTTATGGCTGCTTGTATGATGGGGAGATATCAGGGATACATATATGTAGGGCCACATAACCTACAAATTTAACTCAACAAACATTTTCAGTTACAGTAAGCATGTTAGGTCATAGAAGCAATAGACAAAGTACAATTCAAAGTGACAATGACAAATATATTTCACACTTCAGAAAAATGAGCAGAGATACTCGACTACTGCAGTGGTTATGTTTATTACCTACAACAATGCTGTAAACAAATTACCCAGTTAATAAGCACTTTAAAACAAATAAGATGGTATTTGTAGTAAGATAATATGAAGAGGGGGCTTCTTATTTATGATTAACAAGTTAGCTTCGTAAAACATAGGTGTGGAGTTATGTATACATGATACCCTTTTGCCTAAGGTAGTTAAAAGTCTCTGCTATGTTAAAATTTTCCACAAATAGTAGGTTTCAGCGCAAAATCTGTATGCAGTGTCAAAAGTCACTTAAAAGCCTTTCTGATGATACCTTATTCATCCCTGTACGATTAGTGTGTGCTGAGAAAAAGGGATGTCGACTTGAGAAATAATATGTATGATGGGAAGGTATAATGCATCCTGCTCACCGCAGAGCTTGCTTGGTTAGGACATATGGCCACTCACTTTGGTGTCTTGGCAACTTCCTGGTTGCCCAGACAAAAGGATCAGCTACTGCAGGTAGGTGCACACAACACAGATCAGTTACGGATTACTCAGCAAAGAACATACTGAACTAGACAGGTTGAGCTCTCCCATTGCCCAATGCAGCACTAAATGTCGGTATAAGTGTCAAAAGTGAGAGCAAATTAACATAACATATTCCTACTGTAAAATGAGTCATCTCATTTTACGAACTAACGCAACAACAAACTGGAATATAAATTGAAAATCATATAAAACAATTGAAATAAATATTTAAGATAAGTTCCTGAGCGCCATGTCACATACCAAATAGTATTACCCCAGGTGAAGTATCTGGAAAGGTTTTTATGGCTCTTTCACATTCATAAATTATGAATAAGGCACAGTATGGCTGCTTTGTGTTTCCTGTGGTGTAGGCCTAATCATTAAACAAACTTGACACACAAAGTGAAATATTTTATCTGTGCAGTCTTCCAGCCATAGGTGTTTGATATCTGGCAGTATTCCTCCATATACATTTTCTAATGCTTTGATTTTTGTCCAACCATCAGCAATTTGAGTATTTTTATTCATACCTCTGCAATATGTGATCCAGGCTTCCTTCTTGCACAGCTTAAGGTACCTTTTCTTGGTGATGTTGCCGTTTTTTTATTTGAGATGTTGTCTTTGAGGGCTATTTTATTTGGTTCGTGATCAGGCTGTATAGAGTGTCTTTACACTTCCCACTTAGGTTTCCCACAGGAATCTACAGATGTCAAAGGTAAGTCTGTTACTGAGGGTAGTTATGTGGAGATGAAATCATATTTGGGGAACCATCATTTAAGATCAATATATTCAGATGGTCTTTTACATTCATCAAGTAGTTATCATCTGTATCATTCATCATGTTTCCCTCTGAAATATTATGATCTTTGAAGTCACTATTAATTAAAATGTAGGGGGCTAAATTTGTGTGAGCTTTTCTAACAAGTGGCTGCAATCGGTTTGTGTAATCCATTATTGTGAAGTGTGAAGCAGCTTCTTAGGATCATTGCATGTCAATATGTCAGCCACTGCACTGATGAATGTGATATATTTTTCTCTCTTTCACACACACACACACACACACACACACACACACACACACACAGATATATATATATATATATATATATATATATATATATATATATATATATATATATATATATATATGAGAGTGTGTGAGTGAGTGAGAGAGAGAGGTGGACTGGACCAGTAATTAATTCGTGTCACTGTCAAATTGTGGTCTGCTCACACTAGCTGGAGCATTCACAAAACGTCACTTCACTTAGCCTAACGGCAAAAGAGTGAAGGTGAGGTTACGAGATACCATCTGTGAGAGAAAAAGATGGAATATAATGTCATAATTGAAGAATTAGCCACGATAAGTTTTATTAGTGGCCACAGCTAAATGTATATTGAATGCTCTTGATCAAGTTTGGACAGTAAACTATGTAGAACTGTAACAGCAGGGGAAATATCATCGAAACATTTCAAAATAGTAACATTTATTTTCTAAAGAAAGATACTGACATTTATTTGCTAGAGTAAACATACAAAGGTATGAAACAATGTTTATAAGAAAATGGGAGAAGTTTATTTTTCATTGCATATTATGTGCTTTTACAAGGAACTATGTAGAGTCTTTTTTCATTGCATATTATGTTCTCTCTGCGCTTTCTGATTCCAAAATAACATTAAAAACTATTGAAATTTGCTTCTTTGATGGAGCTGACTTTGCACTGATAAAAAAGTATTAAATGGTTTTCTCCCTCGATAGAGCTGACTTTTCATTATTAAAACAGATATTTAATGAGAATTGCTTCATCAACTTATACCCTTATTTAGATACACTGTAGCCTTTTTCTTTGTGTAGATATTACATAAGACAAACCAGTTTTATCCTTCAAATAGGTATCTGGCCACTTTTGTGGAAGAACACCCACAGGAAAAATATTTTAGTCATTACAAAATCTTTGCAATATGTCACAAAACAAAACAAGTAGTAAAATTAAGAAGACAAGAGAATACAAAATCCATGGTGAGAATGTATTAACGTCTGATGTTAACAAATAAGCCCCTTCCCTGTCAATATCTGCAATACCTACGTCACAACTAGAAACGTTGACATTAATGTCCCATTTTGCTTCTTTCTGTAGTGTGAATCCATCCAGGTGAAATGTATTGTGGAATATTTTGACAATCAATTCCGTACCATTCAGCCAGCTCACACACACAGCAAAACCATTACTGCTCCCTGGTGGCAATATTTCGAAACATGAGCATTCTGTTGCTGTTATTGTGCTCTTATTGCTGCTGTACTCCATTAGCTTTTAGTGTGTTATAGTTTATTACTGGAAAAAGTGAAAACTGTGAGCGACAGGTAAACTTTGGCAGCTTGGGAAACTGCAAGAGCAGCAACCTATGTTTGATTTTTCTGCATTTGTGTGTGTGTGTGTGTGTGTGTGTGTGTGTGTGTGTGTGTGTTTGCAAGCAATATTTGCAAATCAATAATGTATTCCGCAATCTTAAAATATTTTTCGATGAATAAATAAATAAACTTAATACATGTAACGAAAAATGCGACTCATGTAAATGACGTTATTAGTGAGAGCAAGCATTGTATAAATTGTGGATTAATGCAGGAAATCGATCTCAGATATGACATGGCACCTGTTAAACTAAATGTTCGATATTTTTAATGCTTGTACCAATGAATATAATAAGTTCTAAAATCTTTGAAGAGTGGCATGTCTGCAGATGATATTTACTGTATATGCAAGTTGTTGGGGATGTTGCCACTGCAGACAGAAATTTCGTCCCGGAGTGTTATTTCTTTTACAAACGTGTTTGTGACCCCTGGTTTATCCTGGAGCAAAATCTATTTTCAGATCCAACATTTGGGTTTCGTCTTCCTGTATTTAAGTCTTGTCACAACTCTAATGCCATTACCTGCACTATAATATTCATAACCACCCATATGATTTCAAGTGACACCATACTGACAGCTATGTAACTATGCAGAATTTGTGGTGTCCTGTGTGTACAATAGCTCATGATGCCACTACAGAAAGCCACAAGCTGTGGCACCACATTAGTTGTATGTATAGAAAGCAACAAGAAATAGAAATAGGAACAGAAAATTAATTACTTCTCCTACGAATTATAAAGAAGTCAGTTCTCAACTATCTGACTGAGAGTTTTAAAATATTCTCTAACATCCCCTAACAACTGTTGTGCAATGCTCCTGTATGCAACACAGAACTTACCTCCTCTTCCTGCTGCAACTGCATGTTCAGTAAGATACTAAAATGTTTCAAAAGTAATACTGCTATTCATGCAGTGTGCAATGCATGGTTATCCTAATTGCAAGAACTACTGCCGTATTTCTTACATACATAGAAATGGAATGATCTAGAGGGGTTTGGTCAACTAGCCTTAAATGGTATAAAAAATGAAAGAAACCAATAAAGTCTATAATCTATTATATTTGGAATATATATATATATATATATATATATATATATATATATATATATATATATATTACTTATACATTGAAAAACTTTACAGTGACTTTTAATTATTCCACAATCTCTGGCCCCAACACTGATACAAATATTGCTCTCAGTGTCTGCATACACAAATCTGACAGAATCCCTCCAGTGCACAAGCAACCAACAACTATGTGCAGCAAAAAGGCAAATTACCAAAAAATTCTCAATTAATACCAAAGTCTCCTTTGGTGCTACTAGCATAATCACAGCAGGTTACAACCTCTCATTTTGCATGACTTCCATATATTGCATGTTTGCATTCGACCACTTCTGACTCCTCTCAACAACTGTTCACTTGCTACTACAAGCACTAATATTATCTCAGGCTCAGAGTTTGTGTATGATCGCAGCAGAATCATAGACGTCCAACTTCCGACATACCAACTGGAAATTCCATTACTTATAACATGTGAGCTATCTGTCTCTTCATGATTTTTGAGTATTTGTACAGGGCGACACAGAAAAGCGGGAATATTTCCGCTATACAGTAAAACTAGAAGTACGGAAAGAAATTACATTCATAGTACCTGAAACCTTACAACATTCCCATTTTTGAAACATTTATGTCATTTGTCAGTTTTTAAAAAATTGCATCCTTTAGATGGCATCCTCCTGTACGAATATATTCTTGAAATATGATGTTGAGATTCCTCATTGACCGCTGCAACATCTCACCTGGAATACTGTGAATTGCTTCCCGCATTCTCTTTTTTAACTCATCCAAGGTTCTTGGTCGAGTCGTGTAGACTTTGCTCTTGAGGTAGCCCCACAAGAATAATTCACAAACGGATAAATCTGGCGATCTAGGGGGCCAGTGAATGTTACCGAATCGTGAGATCACACAGTTGCCAAACAATTCTAGCCCATATGCCATTGGTTGCCGTGCAGTGTGTGATATCGCCCCATCCTGTTGAAACCAGGCTTCTTGAGTGTTTGCAAAGCTGTTCAATACAAGTGTAATGAAAGTTCACATCTCCACTTAACGATCAGAGATGCATTCTTCAATTATGTACAAAGGTAGCACTGTAAGAATATGCAAAATTTTAGTTTTAAATTGTTTGATTGGTAATAACTTTAGGGAACCTGTTCAGTGTCTCACTTAATCAATATCTTTCCCTGTCTGTAATGTCCATATAGTGAGTGCTATGTTGATTAACTTCATTTCCCTTCCTGTAGGTCTAATGATTTTTCTTTGTATGAACAAGGCAACTGAAAAAATATTGGCTGAAACAGTCAGAATTCCTAATATGGGAAAAACTGTTGTGCAATGATCATTTTTTTTTTTTGCGGGAGGCAACGAGATTCAGTGCTTTCTTTTCCAATAAAAGCACATTCTTACAGACTGCAGAATGGCTCCACTGCAACAGCCCATAGCTGACATGGCCATGGAACATTGCATAGCATACTGTTAATAGGTACCACTGTGATATTATAGCCTGCAGAATGGCTCCAAGGTAACAGCCCCTAGCTGATGAGGCTATGGGACATTGCATACTATGTTATGATATTACACTTTTTATTTCCTTGAGAAGTGTAGAACCTGTCAGAGTTTGGAAAATACATGTTGAGTACATTGTTGCCAAGTTAGCTTGGTATCAATGAAAAAACTTAGATGCTTAACAGCTGCTGTGTAACCCAGGGCTCCAGCATCACTAAGGCTGCATATAATCCTCTTTGTTCAGTCTTTATTAATTTTCATCTTGTTCATGATGAAACGGGTATTGGCCTCACTAGATGGTACCCCTACTTGTTGAACAATCTGAACTACATCCACCCCTTTTGAGAGTAAAGGTGTATCATCTGCAAACTGCAAAGTGTGCCATGTTGGAGTCTATGTCATTAACTAAACTAATGAGCAGCAGAGATCCTATTACAGATCCCTGAGGCACACCTTGTTTTATCTTCATTTGACCTAAATCTGCTCCTTGCACTGAGACAACAATTCCCCCAATACTACTCGATTTTAACCAGCTGAGGAGGGCCCCATGTGGCATACAATCAAATGCCTCACTAAGGTCGCAGAATACCATTGCTATAAACTCGTTGTCTTCAAAACCCTGACTTATATTTGTAACTAAGTTGTAGTTGAACTGATCTTTCGAAAGCCATCTGCATTCATAAAAGGGGTTCGTTCTTTCAAAACAACTTAATAGCTGATATTCCGTTATAGGCTCCACCACCCTGTCTAGTATTGGTAGTTTTGATATAATCCTGTAGCGTTATGTGGATCACCTTGTTTCGCCTATGGTCATTAACCAGATCCCATGCTGCGTTGCATGGATTCTGAGTTTCATCGATAAATCTGGCATTGCTTTCCTTCTTTGCTTTCTCTACTTCTTTCTGTACACCCTTTTGGCATGTAAATAACTGCAGTATAGTCAACTCTTAATGCCAATATCTTCTGTGACTTTGTAGTTGTGCACTGGATTTTATTTTATCTAATGTAGAGGTATACCACCTTTTTACTTAGACACTGTTACATGTGGATTTTGATTTGGCAGTTTGCTACCTCTTGGATTTTAGTTTTCTTTGTAATAACTCTATTTCTGAAGACATAATTTCAGTGCCAGGTGGCAGTTTGTTGTGTACTTACTGAGTTTGTTGTAGCTTCACGATTACCACACTGTGATCCACAAGCATAGGGTCAACGACACTTACTTTGTAGTCCCAACTATTTAGGTTTGTGGCAGATGTATGAAGACAAATATCTCCTCTTGTTGCTAAGATAACTTGCACAAACAGTCCATAACTGCTTCCAAAGTTCATAAAAGGGCTCTCTTTGTCACTATCTTTCCCAGTATAGATGTTAAAGTCTCCACAAAGACAATTTTTGCTGCTATGTATACTAGATGACACAGAAGCTTTCCAGTCTGCTGATGAAGTTTTCAAAATTGCCATTTGGAGACGGTACACAGAAATAAGAATTAAGTTAGCATCTGATGTCTTCAGAGCAGAAAGTTCACACAGAAGTTACTTACTTTACATGCTCTTAGGTTCCTGCCTAATTACGCACTAGGAAATTGTCACATATTCGCAAACAAACAGCGAAACATTTGTAACAAGGAGGACTATGAATTTTATTGCTCTTCATTTCACTCGCAGAAATTTAAGCTGTTTTCTTACGTTTCTCCCTAACCACACAATGTGACATTGCCACATATTCGGAAATACAGAGCCAAAAATTTGTGGTAAGGAAGAATTTAAAATTTATTTCTTCTCATTTCCGTCGCAGCAATTAAATCTGTGCTTTTACGTTCCTGCCTAACCACACACTCGGAACGCGTCAAATGTTTGCTAACAAACAGCCAAATTTATTTCATTCTTCGCTCTCTAATCTGACAGAAATGTAAGTAACTCAAGACGTTGCAGAACATTACACTCAAAAGAAAATCGCATAATGCTTTAACAACCCTAAGATAGGCTACTTGTAGGCACTAGTGTGATGCGATTCTCCATCCTTCCACTCTGCTATACATAACATTATCCACTACGCTAGGTTCTTGAGACGTAGAATTTTCTCTTCCTCTTTTGGTTGTCAGAGCTTCTCTTTATGGCTTCAACATAAGGGTGACGTGATGTGTCAGATATTCAGTGGGCCGTTACATTAAATAGAATACTGCGTCATAAAACATATCAGCTAAATATACATTTAAATATGCAAGATGAGTATGGCGGCTGTTGCAACGAGCAAGAGACAGTATCAGGACTGTGTAACAGTTTCTGGAAATGGAAGCTTCCGCCACTCGTTTCGTTTTGTCTAGTGTGAATCGATCGTTTGACAGCGATCATTGACTCGACTTTGCTAAAATATCGTTGGTGGCGTACCATATCTTTCTTTGGAAATTCTTTGCGTCTGAGTGCACGTGGGTTTGTAAATATGGAAAACTGAAGTAGCAAAGTGCGTTTATTGTTCCAGGAGAGATCAAAATGCCAGAAATAGAAGGTTGGTTGCTATTAATCTATTTATTGTCGTGTTTTTTTGGTAAAGATGTTAAAATGTTGTCAGGCTTTTATATTTTTCTGTTTACTGTGTGTAAGGCAAAATTTTTGGGTGGGTGTGTACTAGTAGCGTAATTGTTTACATATGTCTGAAGTTTTTCTTCCAAATATTTTTATCGGATCATGCCATGTGCGAGTGTTCTTATCAATCTGTTGCCGTTGTAGTAAATTGAGAAACTCCTCTTCCGATACCAGCAATTTTAATTTATAATTTTTTGTCTGAGGAGGGGTTTACCACATCTATATTTATTGCCGCAAGATCTTTTAAGTTGTGCACAGAAGCCCTAGTTGTAGTCTTTGACTAGTCCTATGATTCAAGTTTGACAATACGTAATTTATATTTCAGAAATTAAACAAGCTGTCAAACGTCGAGCCCAGAATGACAGTCCTATGGAAATTGACCATGGCATTGAAGGGAAAGCAAAGCCTAATTCTCTTCCAGCTAAAAGACAGAAGAATACTTCTGCGGAAAAAGTGGAAGTAAGAAAAGTTCCCGTGCCAGCTCATCGTTATACACCACTCAAAGAAAACTGGATGAAAATATTTACTCCTGTCGTTGAGCATTTGCATTTGCAAATAAGATTCAATTTGAAGACTAGACATGTTGAAATACGTACGTGCAAGGAGACAGAAGACATAGCAAATCTACAGAAAGCTGCTGACTTTGTAAGAGCATTTGTGTACGGTTTTGAAGTGGAAGATGCCTTAGCGCTTTTACGTTTAGATGATTTATTCATTGAATCATTCGAGATCAATGACGTTAAACCCTTAAAAGGTGATCACTTGTCTCGTGCAATTGGAAGGCTTGCCGGAAAAGGTGGAAGAACTAAGTTTGCAATAGAAAATGCCACGAAAACTCGAATTGTTTTAGCAGATTCGAAAATACATATTTTGGGATCGTTTCAAAACATCCAAGTTGCCCGAAGAGCGTTATGCAACCTGATTCTTGGTAGTCCACCTTCCAAAGTGTATGGGCAACTACGAACAGTTGCAAGTAGGATATCAGAACGTGTGTAAAAGTATTATATATTGTAAAGTTTACCAAATGATATTGGTTTGATTTGTGAATATAAAAACCATAATAAAACTTATCTTCCACAAGTTTATTTTCTTTTTTTGTTGTCAATTTTTTCTTTTGAAATTACATGACATTACCTGAAATTCCAAACCCTCAGCTTTATGTTGGAAATGGAAAGTGATGTTTAACCACATGTGCTATCTGCACAGCTTCCATAATTTCTCCATTAATTTCCAGTTTAACAACTAATGCTACTTGCTGTGTGGCTAACAAATTTCAATTATTGAGTCTAGATAACTATGGAAGGTGTCATTGACCCTGCTTGCTCCTCGTTTGTGACAATATTTGCTGGTTACTTTTTCCACTCATGTTGTATTGTTCAGTTTGTTATGAAAGTTTATTTTAAGTAATTTAAGACATAACTTTAATGGTTGGTTTTGAATGTCCTTTTCCAAACTGGTGGAATTACTCACAGAATGACTTCAGTTGTGGCCCAATAAAAGTGTATCTTTGGAATTTAGCATAATGGGTGTACTTAAAACCAAGGAAAATCTGTGTGTAATATAGAAAGGGAATTACAGCACAGATAGCCATACCAATATGTACTTATGGTGCTGTGGATTCTGATCCTCATAAATAAGTTGAAATATTACACTTTTGGCATCACTCTGTGCACACTTTACTTTTCCATGAACATGACCACTTATCTCTGATAATGCTTGTACTTTAAATCTTGAGAATGCAGATATAGAGGAAAAACAATATTGCAAGAATTATGCTTTCATCTGCTAAAGTCTGGATGCTAGTCTGTTATAGGATTCCTCTCTCCTAAAACCAGTTCATCTTAACTGTGGAGGGGTAAAGTTACCCCCTTCTTCTCTCTATCAGTAATGTTTTAACTCGAAAGCTACTTTCGTTTCTGTAAATTTCTTCTTCTTACCTGTTTGCCTCTTTATAATTTATTACCATCCGTATGTACAGTTTTCTCTGACTTTTAATAGCCCAATTTTTTTTAATTGATATTATGGAATTTCATTGTGACAGTTGTGAAACAATCTCACCTCAAACTTCTTACCAGGGTTTAGAATAATTTCTTTTCGCATCTTATCATCCTGCACCCAATTATGCTATATGTATTTACTGTCTGCATTTACATCTTGAGAAAGTTTTTTTTTCCCCAAACTGCTATGAGCTGAGATTTTATGTATTTCTTTGAATTAAGTATTTGTCAGCTATTATCTAGCTGTTCCATGTATGACAGCTGTTAAACAGGTGATTGTGACTCATTGCACAAAATGAATAAATGCATTCCTGTTGGACAGGCAGAAACAAGTGTTTTCTCAGCTAAACAGTTGAACCAGGAATCGTTGAAGACATGTGTTCTCAGTAGGGTGATTTTCCTAAGTTAAGGCAAAGCCAATATCGTTCTTTTGAAAAACTATTTAGTTGATTTCCATATCAAATTCTAGCTTTACTGTCGCTGAAAACCTCATGTATGAGAAAACGTTGCTATCTTCCTTCTCCCCCCCCCCCCCCCCCCCCCCCACAAAAAAACAGCTGTCAGCAGGAACTTCATTCATAAATTAGTAGTTTTGTGTATGATACTAGAAAGGAGCTATTTGGTAAGCCCATACCAAGCTTTCTGATGTTGACAGTCAGTGGGTAAATTATATTTAATGAACTCCAAGCAAGCTGTCCTTTACCTCATATGAGTTAGTCATCCTATGGCTACTTAATCAACCAATAAATTGCAGAAGAAAAAATACTCAGGATTTTAGTAAATATAATATGTTGGATGAAGCTTTGTTAGAGACAGACCTCAATGTCATAAGCTGCTACAAAATTCTCATTTACAGATTGTTACAAAATTGATTGCATAGAATCTGTGCAGAATGTAATGATTTTGCAGTGAAGGGAGGTAATTAAAATAGTGAGATATTATGGTGCCTTTATTTAGTACTGAAGATGAATTCCAAAATATGGCAGCATCAATGAAATCAGTAATCTTCCTCTGTGGTATTGTTGGCACATGCAATATTGTTGTGCAGAACTAGCTCCATAACCAAAATTCCACCTTATACTCAGGAGTAATTCATACAAGACTAAAAGTGATTGTAAGTCTGTTGCAAATTATGTTGGCACATGAAAAGTTGGATATCTGCCTATCATGGGTAATTCCCAGCGATGCAACTTTCCTGATAAATCTGAAGGCCCAGGTTGATGGTACAGCATAGTTTAGCCTCAAACATTGTCTGGTGAAAACTGTGCTTGGTTCAGTACCTTCATAAATAAAAGTTAACTTTATTTCAATGTGCTGAAGTATTCATGAAATGTGGGACAGAGGAGAACTGGTGGATACATGATCTGGTACTGAAGGTCAGTATTCCAGGCCTGGCAGAGTGGTACCGTGGTTAGGCACAGGATTCACATGTGGCAGAAGTAGGTTTCAAATCACCATCTTGACATACGGAAATTGATTTTGCTTGTAGAATTCGTGAGTGTCTAGCTAAGTCACATCGTAATAACTTCTTGAGGGACCACCTGTAGATGGCAAATCTCTTTGCCGAAATACAGTGTGGCATGACTGGATATGTGAGAATTCTACAAGCCAGAAATATGCTGGGAAAACATCAGATTGCATACCTGAATTAGATTTCTAAATTGGTAAGCTAACACCTGTTCCTCTGAAAAGAGCATAACCAATTTCTGTCCCTATTGTCATTCACTCCGAGCTTTAGTTCCATCTCTGATGGTGTCATCATCAGTGTGACATTAAAACCTGATTTTCTCTCCTACCAATAGGTGTCAGATATGGTAATTTAAAGTGAAAAAGTTTGTACGTGTACATCAGTAATCCACAAACCACCTGACAGTGTGTACCGGAGGGTTTTTCTGCTAACACTAACTGATCCCTCTTCCCTGTGAATGGCATATGGAAAGCCTCCGCATGGACTCCAATTTCTTGAATTTTCTCATTGTGGTCAATATTTGTATGATCTGTTTTGGATGATTTGTGAATTACATGTCATGTTCAGAAAGTAAATGTACCAGATTTTTGTGTGTTTTAGAGAAAGTGTATTTGGAAACAAATTACAGGATGTTGTTGATACTGTTGACTATTTTCCACGTAATTGCCACTGCATTTAATGCATGAGGTGAGCTGTGACACAAGTTTCTTTATACTTTGCTTGAAGATATCCCCTGCCACCACCACCTTCCTCCCCCTTCAGAACCTGTTTCTGCAGCTGCTAATCAGTTGAAAATTTATTTCCACTCGTCTATGCCAGAGTAGTGTAAACACAATAATTTGAAGGTGCCAAGTCTGGGGAGGTGATTTGAAACATCCCAACCAAATAATTCCAAGGGCACCTTGCCTAAGGCTGTGAGAGAACGGGTGTAGATGTGCAACAAGCACAATCCTCTCATCAGCAATCCCCTCCTTTCCTGAATATTGCTTTTGAGGTTTTTTTTTTGGGGGGGGGGGGGGGGGGCAGAGGGGGGCTCAATGTCAAATGCATTGATAGCTCGAGGCATAAAGTTGATCAAAATAATGCCTTTTCAGTCTCAAGACACCAAGAACATGATTTTATCCCCCTAAATTGTGGTTTTGATTTCTTTTTGGCAGACAGGAAATTAGTGAGATGCCACTGTGATGCAAGTCTTTTTTTGCCTCAGGCATATAATGAGCCACCCATGTTTTATCTCCAGTCACAACAGAGCTTAGGAAACCCTAACCTACCTATTCAAGTCTATCAAGAAACTCCTGGGCACTACTGACCCAATTTTTGTTGTGTATCTCTGTCGACTGTTTTAAGATCCTATTGTGCATGGTTTCCAGAATCCCAGAGCTTCTGTGAGTATCTTGTGTAAGAGAGTTGTGGAAATATTGCAGGAATTAAATCAACTGTCAATTGGCAGTCTTCATGAAGTTTCCTCAATTTTTTGCACTCCTCTGTTCATCATGAACATTTGTTCTGCTTCAACTAAACTCCCTACACCACTTAAACACATTCTGATTAAAAAAAAAAAAACTGTAGGTGTTATTGCTTCCGTGAGTAGGAAGCAGATCACTGCATGTGGCTTGCACTTAGTGAGATTTCTTACCAACATCTTTCATGGAACAGAACACTACAACATGAGTTTATGTATTATCATGTCCGCGTGATGCTCACTCTGGTTAGCAGTCCACCCTCTACCACTCAATGTTGCCAATCCTCAAAAGACAACAAAAACAGCCTATTACCATCACAGCACACATGCTTTCTGTACATGCACTGGTAAATGTTTACTATAAATATTTACTGTGAATCTGAAAAAGATTTATTTTGTGTATTGTTGTGAGTTATTTGCCAGGCAATATAATAACCAACAGCTTATAACACAGTGTTGGCAGTTCACAAAAAATTTGCGACTGCTCAAAATACATTTGCAGTAGTTCACATAAAATTTACCATATCTCAAACTCAGTTTTAAATTTTCACAGAGTCCACCAATAGTTTGAATGCTTTTTTTCCAGAACCTTTTTGTGAAACCCCACAGATAATTGTATTTAACACAAAAGTTCGGAGTTATTGGTGGGAAATTTATGGTACCCACCAGAACCAAGTCATAGACTGCAGTTCAGAAGTTTCATCAAACATGTAGAAACTAGATTACATTGGAATTATATAGATTGAATTATTTGTGGCCGGTAGAACCATCTCTTAACTGTTAAATTAATGAATGGATTATGTTAGAAGAGTAATGAGACTCAATTTTTGTAACACTTTTGCAAGTCAAGGTTGTCTTCTTCAAAATATTTCCCTTTATTAGTTTCACGATGGCAGAGGTGTTTTTCCAGGCTTCATTGCAATACCAGGAGGTCATTTCCATTGCTGGAACTCCTATCAGTTCGTCAGTTGCACTTGTGGATATTATTCACAGCACCAGAATGATTCCCTTTCAAGTAGTTTTAGGATGAGGGCTATAAAATAAAGTCACTGGAACAGAGAACTATTAAATGAAAGGGCTGAGGAGTCACAAGAATGTGGTTTATTGCCAAAAATTTATTTATGACAGCTGCTGTGTGGCAGGTTACTGTGTGTAGTGCAGCATCTCGATAAAAAGTTTTGTTCGCAGTTTGTCCTGGGGGCACAATATTTCTGTTAACAATAGTGTGCTAATTCCAAAAAGAAAAAAAATTATTTTATTTCATATTTGCTAATTTTTGCCTTCCTGGAACTGTGTAATTTGCAGAACACCACCACTCGAACTTCTTCATTTTGTTTTGGGATCATGTTCAAAAGTTTATTGTCATCTGTTATAATGCTTGTGATGAATTCTGACACTTCCTAAATACAGTCCAGAGTAACAAAATGTGCTTCCTTCACACTGTTCTTCTGGTCAGTTTTGAAGTTATTTGGAACTATCTTTGCTGGTGCACACTTTTTCCATGTGCAAACACTGGGCTAAATTTTGATGAATGCTAAATAAATTCCGTTTAACTCACTAGTGGTCACACACTCCATTGACGAGCTGACCACACAAACTACTGCAGACTTAGTTCACTGTTATCCATTCTTGAGATTGTAAGGTTTTCTGTGCAAGCTTCCACTTCTCCTATTAAAAGAGATCTATGTATAACTGTTCATGGATTTCAGTAGTGGCCTCTCCAAGCTCTACCCAAAATTTAAGGGCTCCTTTGCCCATAATGCACCTAACGAACAGATTTCCTTCAGAAGTCTCACCACTTATGTAACAACGTCAGGGAGTTCAAACTGGTACTGTGATTAGGCCACGATTCAACCTAACTGCTGTGGGGAAGGGGAGGGAACAGTGTCATCAGTTCAAAATCTGTGTTGCCAGTCTTATTCTGTAAGACATCTCTTATGTCCCAAGAACAAATGATGCAAGTAGTGATACACTGCCACTCATTTCTTAAAAACAATGTGCCTGAAATCAGTTACCATAAATCACTATTTCTGCCAGCTTCTTAAGATCAGAAGGGGAGTGAGCACAAGTCTTATGTTGTGTTGCTAGAAACCAAGTGACCACTTTTGCAGAAGTATTATACAGTCTTCCTTCCCACTCAGTTCTATGAACATGACAAGTCTAAGAATGGAGGCACTGTGGTTGGCTGCTTCTTACTTGTCAACTCGTTCTCTCTTACTGATGTGTGCAGGATGGAAGGCTAGTTACGACTTAGTAAGGAAGTTGTATGCACGTTCTTGCTGTTAAAAAGTAGCACTACTGTTCAACATGCATTAGGCTGTAGTAGCACTGACAGGGTGGAAATGACCAGTTCTCTGGGTCAGACAGCCTGAACAAAGTATGTTTTGTGAAGCTGCGAAGGATGCAAGATGACAATTAAGTGACACAGTGTACACAATTGCAAGTGTGCCTCAAAAGAGGAAGATTAATGTTTCATAAAAGTGCATCATGCTACAGACAAAAATACCACACAAAGCCTGTCCACAGAAAAAACAAAATGATAGTTTATGTGTTTATTCCACGTACACTGTGAGAAAACATATGTGCTCCATTGAACAGAAACAGGGTACAGCAATGTCCCCATGACCAAGAAGTGCACTATTTGTGTATTCTTTTGTGCATGGCAGCTTGCATTTATGGCCTAATAACAAGTTGTGGAGCTTATCGTTAATTTCTGTAACTTGTGCAAAGATAGCTGCAAATTTATTTTAATAATTTGGGGGGGGGGGGGGGGGGGTAAATAAGGAGCTTTCAGCCTACCGACATGCACCAGCAAACATTTGTCAGATAATTATAGTGCCCCCTGGAAAGATTGCATGAAAAGGCAGTGGCCAATCCTTCTAACACAGTAAAAGTAAGAAGAAAAGGCACTTCACAGAGCCAATACTGATGATTGCAAGCCTAAACACAGAGGGTAACAAATATCAACAATGGATCTTCAGAATGTTGCCGCACACATAAATGGGACCTACTTCATATGCAAGTAATGCACAAAAAGGATGGAATGAAATTAGCTACAGAAAACCCACAGTATAAATATGGCAGTAATATCTTCACAAAATCTGAGATAGCCATCACATCGACCAACAGAACTGCCAGTAACAATATAGAACTAATGACTGTTGAATGTAGCATCTTTAGAGACTGCTGGTATGCAAGATCTCCAGAAAGCAGCTCAGTCTCACCTTATCACCAAAATTCAACAACCAGAAAACAGAGTTCATTTTAGGAGATTAACTGCAGCAGCACATCATGGGGCTGCAGAAGTGCAGATGAAAATGGGCATATACTAGAACATTGGAAGGAAATAAATAATTTGTCCCTTTTTCATGACCCCAAGCTATCATGCACATACACAGTAAGATCTGCAATTGGGAATCCTATCTTGATAAATGTTGTTTTTACTCAAACGTAGAAAATCAATACTTAAAAACTATATATGCACCTCTCCATCCAGCCTGTCAGAATCCATATATATGCTGTTGTGAGAATAACAAAACAATTCCACTGAAGGTTAAACTTTAAAAAAGCTGAATGGGCAGAATGCACTAAGGAACTGGATGCAGAAACAAAAAAATCTCTTGCCAATCCTGGAAAATTATTAAATCTTTGCAGCATTGTCCAAAAGATTTCTAGGGGATATACCATGAGGCTGCAGACAGCATTTTATCTCAGCGTTCGCCAATGAATCAAAGAACAACCTGCTGAAATATGGAACATTTTTCAAACTGGATCCTTTCAGTGAAGAAATGTTGAGGAACGTTAATGGAAGAGATTAGTAGTGACTTAAGACAAAGGAAATGGTCAAGATCTTGGAAAGAATGGATATGACCCACAGCAGCAATGTGGCCTGGAACCTAGTCGAAAAACTTGACTGTGGCTGTGGCCTTAGGATAGTCAAGCAACTCCCAACTAAATTCCTCACTAACTCCCATTAAATGGAAAATCCAACAAGAAATAGAAAATATAAATTATCAGAAGCCAGAGCCAAGAATGAAACTTGTTCAAAATGTCACTTACTTAAAAAGAAGTTAATCACAGACTGAATTCAAATAAAAATAGAAAGCAGCTGGAGTCAATAACATGTGTGCGGAACAAATGAAACACCCTAGCCTTGGTGGCAAACAATGATTTTTATGACTCTTTAAACACTGTCTAAAAATGTGCAAGATCCCAATGATGCGGGAAGGATGCAAACCAACCAAAGAATGGCTCCCCAATAGTCCTCCAGTGCCATATGTATAAGCTGTACAATTGATTGATTTTAAATCAAACACTCATTATCACAGACCAAAAGCTCATACATTACCAGGTTGGATTCAGACACGCAGAATCATGCTCCAG
Organism: Schistocerca gregaria; assembly: GCF_023897955.1. Lineage (NCBI taxonomy): Eukaryota > Metazoa > Arthropoda > Insecta > Orthoptera > Acrididae > Schistocerca > Schistocerca gregaria. Next base: position 104,024,224 of record NC_064921.1, on the reverse strand, counting down.
TGAAATCCAGTCCCATAAAGACTACATAGAAGAGGGATTTGAAAACGAACAAATAACAGGTGTAGCTGTGTTATGCATATGGCATTGTCAACCATAGACTCATGAAGAAACTCAAAGCACATTTTGAGACCATCATTTCAGAAAAATATTGAATCTCTGTTACAATACAGTCATTTTCATATAACACTGGAGGACGGGAAAAGCTGGTGGCATAGATAAGAGAATGGTCCCATACAGGACAGTGTCCCTTTTATTTAATCTGTACAGAGATGATCATCTGACACCAGATCTTATTACACATTTCTTTTGCCACTGCGCAAGGTGGCGCAGTGGTTAGCACACTGGACTTGCATTCAGGAGGACAACGGTTCAAACCCACATCCGGCCATACTGATTCAGGTTTTCGATGATTTTCCTGTATTGCTTCATGCAAATGCCTTGATGTTTGAAAGGGCCTGGCTGCCTTCCATTCCCATCCTTCCCTAAACTGATGAGACTGATGACTTCACTGTTTGCTCCCCTCCCCCAAATCAATCAACCAATCTTGTATGCAAATGGCCTGGTTATTACGACACAATGAACGAGCTGTGAAAAATTAGAAGGAAAACTGGAAAACTCGTTAAACATCATGCCTGAATGTTATAAAGAGATCTCCCTGAAGCAAAATACACTCCTGGAAATTGAAATAAGAACACCGTGAATTCATTGTCCCAGGAAGGGGAAACTTTATTGACACATTCCTGGGGTCAGATACATCACATGATCACACTGACAGAACCTCTTGCACATAGACACAGGCAACAGAGCATGCACAATGTCGGCACTAGTACAGTGTATATCCACCTTTCGCAGCAATGCAGGCTGCTATTCTCCCATGGAGACGATCGTAGAGATGCTGGATGTAGTCCTGTGGAACGGCTTGCCATGCCATTTCCACCTGGCGCCTCAGTTGGACTAGCGTTTATGCTGGACGTGCAGACCGCATGAGACGACGCTTCATCAAGTCCCAAACATGCTCAATGGGGGACAGATCCGGAGATCTTGCTGCCCAGGGTAGTTGACTTACGCCTTCTAGAGCACGTTGGGTGGCACGGGATACATGTGGACGTGCATTGTCCTGTTGGAACAGCAAGTTCCCTTGCCGGTCTAGGAATGGTAGAACGATGGGTTCGATGACGGTTTGGATGTACCGTGCACTATTCAGTGTGCCCTCGACGATCACCAGAGGTGTACGGCCAGTGTAGGAGATCGCTCCCCACACCATGATGCCGGGTGTTGGCCCTGTGTGCCTCAGTCGTATGCAGTCCTGATTGTGGCGCTCACCTGCACGGCGCCAAACACGCATACGACCATTATTGGCACCAAGGTAGAAGCGACTCTCATCACTGAAGACGACACGTCTCCATTCGTCCCTCCATTCACGCCTGTCGTGACACCACTGGAGGCGGGCTGCACGATGTTAGGGCGTGAGCAGAAGACGGCCTAACGGTGTGCGGGACCGTAGCCCAGCTTCATGGAGACGGTTGCGAATGGTCCTCGCCGATACCCCAGGAGCAACAGTGTCCCTAATTTGCTGGGAAGTGGCGGTGCGGTCCCCTACGGCACTGCGTAGGATCCTACGGTCTTGGCGTTCATGCGTGCGTCGCTGCGGTCCGGTCCCAGGTCGACGGGCACGTGCACCTTCCGCTGACCACTGGCGACAACATCGATGTACTGTGGAGACCTCACGCCCCCACGTGTTGAGCAATTCGGCGGTACGTCCACCCGGCCTCCCACATGCCCACTATACGCCCTCGCTCAAAGTCCGTCAACTGCACATACGGTTCACGTCCAAGCTGTCGCGGCATGCTACCAGTGTTAAAGACTGCGATGGAGCTCCGTATGCCACGGCAAACTGGCTGACACTGACGGCGGCGGTGCACAAATGCTGCGCAGCTAGCGCCATTCGACAGCCAACACCGCGGTTCCGGGTGTGTCCGCTGTGCCGTGCGTGTGATCATTGCTTGTACAGCCCTCTCGCAGTGTCCGGAGCAAGTATGGTGGGTCTGACACACCGGTGTCAATGTGTTCTTTTTTCCATTTCCAGGAGTGTGCATAGAATACACAAGTTAGTGCTTTCCACCTTTGCTTACAGGGAAATAGAAAGCTGAATGTCACCTGCAATGGCAGTCAACTGGAATATACAGAAAAAGCAACATACCTGGATGTCATACTTGCCAGATCACAGACATACAAATATCAGTTGAGAAGACCTGCCAAAGGGTTGCCGCCAACATCATCATATTGTGAAAACTAGTGAAGAGCAAATAGGGAGCCAAAACAACTTTCCAAGCATGCTACTTTTTCATGGCAGAATATGCATGAACCCTAAGGTCCAGACATGGATGATCTCAAAGAGTCATTGCATGCCTAAATGTCGTATGCGGACTAACAATAGGACGCTTATACCCATACCACTTGTGAAACTATATAAAGCAGCCAGATTCTCAGATCTTGAATCCCGAAGAATTACACTTGAGTGTACAGAAAAATTTAAACAGACTTTTTTGGTAAGCACTAACACCTACACGGTACTTCATGTGGACCTGGCAGACATAAAACCTGCAAGAGATTTCATTAGCACCAAGCTGAAAGAGCCCCCAGAGCACAACTGTGTCTCATAAGAGATACCCAGCAGCAATAAATCAAGCTGGAAGCTTTGAAGAACGTTGAATCGTATCAGAACATATGTAGTGTCAATTGAAATGAATTTGATTAATGGGGCCTTAAAGGTGAAGCAGGCAACAAATGCAACTGTGGTGAAGTCTAGGACATCGATCACCTACAGTGTCCCAACTCTCCACAAGAAGCATCCTTGATGACTTGTGGCCAGACAAAAAAGAAGCACTAGACATGGCTCAATATTGGGCTGAAAAACTTTAAAAGAAAACTTTATGGACATGAAAAAGTAAAAGTAAGCTAATAATTAATCACCATTTAGAAAATACACTTCATCCTTTGTCTTGTTTTCTTGTATATTGTCATCAGTCCTGAAAGTCAATACCCCCCCCCTCCCCCTCTCCCCCCAAATTACTCTTTTTGGTGAATTTGTGCTTGGCTACAAGGGTCCCAGCCTTTGCAGCACCTCTCCCCTTTCCATGCTGCATGTCTATTTCCTGCTATTTTCTTTTCCCCCTCCCTTGGGGAAAATGCCATGGGTATTTTTGGGAATGCATTCTGAAGCTTCAGTGGTCCAACATCAAAACAGTTCCTGTACGTTTTTTCTTTCCTTCTTCGTTCTCCAACTCCTATCTTCTCACCTTCCTCCACTTTGGTGTTTAGGATTTCTCCCTGCCTCTTCTTCCTTCCTGCTCCGGAAGGCTGGCCCATACGTTGGACCAGTAATAGGTGGCTAATTTCCAGTCTTGGGTTGACAGGTAGGATTTGCACATACCCACGGGTATGGACCAGACCCACAGAGAAGTAACTGCCTGAACTGGTAGCTTCCCAATTCCCAATTGGTCCCTCTGTCTGGAGTTTGGGGATGGAGACCTGATGTGTGAACAATCACCTATGGCGGGTTGGGTGAGCCCCCTCTCTGAGGGGGTCCGCAGTTGGAAGGAGCAAGCAATCAGAGATGCTAGCAGTCATGGGGAATTTTTTTCACAATGAACCAATCATTTCCATCAGTCTATGTCTACTAAACGTAAACAGAATGAGACTAGAGATTTGATGACTCTCCCTGCTGCACCTCGGTTCTTCATTGTGTCACGTACTGTAGGAGGTCAATCTTCCACCACAATTAATCCATTCATTCTTCAGAAATGAATTGATGTGATTGCAGGCACTGTGAAATACTGCTCTCACTTACTTAACTGTAGTTTGCTTCTGGAGACCAATTGTGATTTTGAAGCCCAACAACTACTTACAGCTTCAGTCCTCCAAGGCTATCCTGCTTGAGTTGAGACCCATTGTATGCTGTATTCTTCATGTGATGTTATTTACACTTGGTTGCTTGATGGTCTGACCAAGGGGAGAATTCAAACTTATCTGATCAAGGCATCACTAAGGTCCACTGGGTAATGAAGAAGGTTGATGCAGATTTAGTGCCTACATGCACTCCTTTTCTCGCATTTGATTGAGTAGTGCTTCCATTGAAGATTAAGGCAGGCTATGATGTCATCATGATCCAACTGTACATTCCAAACCCAATGCATTGCTACCAGTGTCAACATTATAACCACACTTTGTGTCCTACCAAAATAAGGCCAAATATGTTACCAGTGGTAGAGGTACTCATGAATGTCATTGTCCACCTCCTCCTCTCTGTCATTTCAATTGTAATGACAACCCTGCCATCTCATCCCACGAGTGTCCCCTTTATCTCAATGAGTGGCCTGTCCAGGAGATTAGGTTGAGGGAACAAGTACCCTACCCTATCACTCGCAAGTTGTTGGCTAGTCAAAAGCTAAGTACTGTCCTTGCTACACCTTATTCTGAGGCCGTCTGCCCCATGTCCTTCAGGAATTTTTAATAGACCAAGTTTCCAAGGTAAATGTGGTTTGGCCTTGTCAGATGATACCTTTCTCCAGGAGAATGGAGTCCCTCAAGGTTACGTCCTTAGCACCGAACTCTTTGCTATAGCAATGAACCCTGTTATGAACTGCATCCTGCCAGGCATCTCCGGCTTCCTTTTCATCGATGGTTTTGCCCATACCCTATACACACGGGGCTTCCACAAAGGACATGGACACGCAGTCTTGTGACCTCCATAGTACTACAGTTGTGAAATCACCCAGTGTCACAGTAGCATCCATATCTCTTTCTCCAAAAGCCATGCAACGAGCCACCAAATCTTTGCACCTGGTGGCGAAATTACCTGCTACTCAACTGGCAGGCCAGAAAGGACAAAAGGAACACTCCTGCAAAGACTTTGTACATCCCTCCAGCCAACTAATGTCTTGAGTCTTTGTCTGCCAACCTTAAAGGCTCTAAGACCTACAATGGCACGGCTGAGAGTGTCTATGCAGAAATTGTCACACCAGGGTGATGTCATCGCCCTCAGATATGCATACCGTTTTTTCACCACCAATCCCACCCACTTATCCTACACCTCTTTTTTGGACAACTCCCATGACTGCCGGTATGGTGGTGTGCCCTTTTTCTGTGTTACCTCCCGGAGTTCACTTATGTCTACTGCTCCAGCAGTTTAATGTAACGGTATCTGCCACATTCCCAATGGGTGTGAATCCTTCACCACCTTGCCTTTGTGTGCCAGCCAGTGTTCATCATGGACTTCATTCACTTCCCAAGGACACTACTCCAGATTCACTCTATCACTGTAAGTTTCTCGACTTTTGCACATAACTTAATGATAGCACCTTCATGTACACTGATGGCTCTAAGACTGACCCTGGTATCGAGTGTGCATTCATTATTGGCCCTGACCATTTAACGATATTGGCTTCCAGAACACTGCTCAATTTCCACATCATGGCTCTTCATCTTCTATCAGGCCACCCAATACCTCAGGCAACATAGGCTTTTTAAACATTTCATAAGCTCCAGTTCTCTCCGTGCCCTTCAGAGCCTTTGTATGCTGTACACAGTGTACCCCTTAGTGTGACTGGCCCAAGAAAGCTCCAACTACCTCACTGTTGAGAGAGCCACCATAATGTTCATGTGGGTTCCTGGTAATGTTGGCCTGACAGGAAATGAGGCTGCTGCCAAGGCTGCAGTCCTCCTGCCTTGCTCTGGTAGCTCTTCCATTTCTTCAGATGATCTCTGTGTTGCCATTTGTTGGCAGATAGGGTCACTTTGGTATCACCACTGGTCTTCTCTTCACAGGAACAAGCTCTGGTGGAATAAACCTCTCCCAATGGCTTGGCTGATACCCTCTTGTCATGGGGAGATCACTTTAGCTAGGTTCCGTACTGGGCACTTTCTTTTTAGCAAATCATCGTTTGTTACTTGATGACCCCCACCACTTTGTGCTCATTGTCTTTGATGGATCACCATATCCTGACCCAATGCTCTTTTTTTTTAACTGCTTACTTCCAGTTTTTGTTTGCCGTCTGGTTATCAGCCATCTTAGTAAACAAAGCATGGGCTGACAACCATATTTTACTTTTTTTGTATCATAGATGTCTGTTGAAAGACATTTAATCTTTGGTTTGGAACCTCCACTCCTTCTATGGCATATTTTGTGGATCTTTCTTCAAGGAGAAGGCCTTGTTTTTAGCTGTCTTTACTTCCATCAGATGGGTTTAACATATAGTCTTTTTTAATTTATTTTACTTATTGGTGTCCTAAGGCTATGACATGGGTATGACCTCAGCTGTGTGTGCGGGAAGAAAGGACAACTCAAAAGTTTGAGTATGTCAACACAATTGTTGGACATTCTCTGAATAAACATTCAGCATTAAAATAAATTTGCAGCACACACCTCTGTAAACAGAACAATGTTCTCTGCTAAGTGATAATCATTGTGCTTAATAATTACACATATAATGGCAGTGCTGCCAGTCAGCAGTTATGCTTGTGAACTTGTGTAATCCTCCTCCTTTCTAAGTGGGTGGAGTCTACTTGTAACTAACAGTGACAAGGTTTCAGTTAAAGGGGCAATGAGTAGAATGAGTTGGTGAGTTCAGAGAAGTCATAGGACTTACTGGTGAGCTGAAAGTGAGTATACAGAATGTGTTTCTGATCTCTAGTATTAACCTCTTCTCCCTATGTACCCTGTATGTTTGGTAATGGATTTTGTATGACTGTACTGTTTGTATAAGAACAGTTAAAAGAAATTCAAGGGAGTTTAATATCTCCACAAACTTTTGAACCAGTGCTGACAGCCCCAAGAAAATTTCTGTTTATGTACCTCGAAAAATAAAACATTTTTTGTTCCTTTTCCAACAAATGATTTAGCATCACAGTTGTTTGGAAAAGAAATTGAGTACAGCATATTCAGGTTTCCACTGTTTGAAATGCTACATTGTACAAATGTGTTAACTTTATATAAATTCCCATAGAAGATTTAAATTACATGATCAGTATAAAAGCTTACTTAGCAGTATTAATTAATCAACAAAGTAAAAACTTCAGAATTGAATTCATTAAGTACACCACCATTCATATTTGTTTTTGGGCATACAAATAAAAACAAAATCCTGTGATTCTCAATGTATAAATCCTTGATCTTAGCCACAACCCATTGTGCAAGTCTATAAACACCCTACCTCTCCAGCTGATGAAAAGATTGAAAAAATGTGCTATAAAATGAAAGAAATTCAGTCTATTGAGGGAGAAAAAAAATTGTAGTAATGGGGATTGGGATTTGATAATAGGTGAAAGGAGATGAGGAGGATGTGGGGGCAGATGGAAGGAATGGGAAACTGCCTGTTAGAATTTTGTACAAAACTTAATTAAGTTATTCTTGATGCTTGGTTCAAAAACCATGAAAGAAGTATGTATAAATGGAAGAAAGCTGGAGACACTGAAAGGTCACATTAAATGGAAAGTGTTTTTATTCCAAAGGTTTATGCAAGTGGTTTCAGAATTACATTTTAAAAATTTGGAGACATGTTCCTTACACCAAACAAGAAAAAAATATCCAACATACATTGACTCTAAGATGTGTACCTTAAGAGTTACAAGCACTACTGAACAAGTGCTCAGAGCTCTTAAGATATGCATTTTAGAACACAAGCTTACTGGACTTTTTTCCCCCCTTGAGTTGTTCCATACTACCTCATCCCAATATATGGAAAGCAAAGAGCTTGCAATAGAAGAGAGATGGCTCACATTATCAAAGATGAAAAAGTGGTCATAGCTCTTAAGGTATGAATTTTAGAGTCCATGTTTACTGGACTTTTTTTTGTGTGTGTGTGTTGGTGTAACAACCCGCCCCAGATTTTAAAAAAAATTTGGAACACCCTGGATAATAGTAAGACAGATTTTATACGGAAGAATATTTCTAGGTGCAGTTTTGGATTCTGACCAGCTTTTATTAGTTAGGAAATGTGAATAAATGTTGAAGAAATAGCAGAAAACTAGAAAATTAAAGAAATGGTATCTGGATAAGTTTAAACAAGCAGGCATTGTTGAGAGTTTCAAAAGGGGCATTGGACAACAAACGACTGAAATAGGTGAAAGAAATACAATAAAAGATGAATAGGTGGCACTGGAAATGAAATAATGAAGGCTGTAGATTAAAAACTGGGACTTGCTTGTACAACATGACACACAGGTGATAGCTTTTGAGACAGGAAGGTGAATCAGACCTGGATTGAATCTGTGTGGCAGATTAACAACCAGGTGCACCAGCCAGTCAGAGTGGACTTTTTAGGCAGTTTCCTACACTTGTTCTAGCAAATGCTGAGCTATTCCCCTTGTGCCTCATAAAATACAGGGCGTCAACAGTTAAAATATGATCACACACAGAAAAAAAGGTTTACATGGTTCACAGATAGGTGGCACACATGACCTCCTTCCTTCCAGTTGCAAGTCAAATAAAATAAATCTGTCAAATCGTGAGTGCAGCAAACTCTGTATTAAATAATATTATGACTAAGAAGAAGAAGTGGTTGAGAAACAATTAGGCAAAAAATCAAGGCACAGTGGAGGGAGGGAAAATGAGTGTTTAATGTCCGGTCAACAAAGAGGTCATTAGAGATGGAGTGTAAGCCTGGATTAGGGAAGGATGGAGAAGGAAAGTGGCCATGCCCTTTTTAAAGGAATCATTGGCTTGAGTGATTTAGGGAAAAAAAACACACACACACACACACACACACACACACACACACACACACACACACACACCCCTGTCTCCGTACATTGTGCTCAGTCAGCTTCCAGATCTTTCCTGGCCCGTGGGCACACAAATTAGGTGGGGGTACTGGGACAGGGCATTGTATGTGCACATATCTCATGCCCTAGTCTATGAAATCGTGTGTCCAGCCATCTGCCACCTGTCCCCTCTACCTGCACTCCTAGCTAGCCCATAGACGGCTGTCCACTCTCCCATGAGCTGCTAGACACTTCCCCCCAACCCCCTCCTTGCCTTCCACCTCTGTCCATCCCTCATGTCAGCCCACACTACACCCCCACCTCATCCCAATACAGCCACCATGGGACAGGAAGGAGCTGGGAGTCAATGGAACACAATGTCAGGAGACAGGCACGTGTGTGTGAGTGAGTGTTTGTGTGTTTGTCTGCATGTTTTTCCTACACCTAAAGGAAGGAAGTGCATTCCATAAGCTAACCAAGCTCTTTATCTTTTGTTTTTGTACCTATCAATGATGCAGTACTTCTGCCTTTTGGTGAGTCATCTCCTTCATTCCTAAATAATTTGTAGTTCTTGGCCAGAATTTTCCACACATTATTTATGTAGGAACGCAATATAAAACTGCAATGTATGAAGGAGGTGAAAGGGAATACAGATATCTAAGAAAAGAGCTTGACAGGATGTGTTAAATGGCAAAGCAGTTATGGCTACAGCAAAAATGCAAAGCTGTAGAAGCATATGTGAATATGGGAAAGATATATGCCACATATAGCTACATTTCAGAAACTTTTGGAGAAAGAAGAGGCAACTGCTCTAACATTGAGACTTCTGATGTTAAGACAGTACTAAGACTGAAAGATGGTGACATATCTACATTTATATTCCGCAAGCCACCCAACGGTGTGTGGCAGAGGGCACTTTACGTGCCACTGTCATTACCTCCCTTTCCTGTTCCAGTCGCATATGGTTCGTGGGAAGAACGACTGCTGGAAAGCCTCCATGCATACTGGAATCTCTCTAATTTTACACACAAGCAATATATTTGATACCTTATCCAGAAACGCACCCTCTCGAAACCTCGACAGCAAGCTACACCGTGATGCAGGGCGCCTCTCTTGCAGAGTTTCCGACTTGAGTTTGTAAAACATCTCTGTAACGCTATCATGCTTACCAAATAGCCCTTTAATGAAATGCGCCACTCTTCTTTGGATCTTGTCTCCTCTGTCAACCCGACCTGGTACGGATTCCACACTGATGAGCAATACTCAAGTATAGGTCAAACGAGTGTTTTGTAAGCCACCTCCTTTGTTCATGGACTACATTTTCTAAGGGCTCTCCCTGTGAATCTCAGTCTGGCACCCACCTTACCAACAATTAATTTTATATGATCAATCCACTTCAAATTGTTCCGTATGCATACTCCCAGATATTTTACAGAAGTAACTGCTACCAGTGTTTGTTCTGCTATCGTACAATCATACAATAAAGGATACAGTGTGTCCCAGGAGTAACGCTCATATTTAAGGATATGGCAGGAAAGATAATTTGAAACAAAAAAAAATCATAGTAAACCTGGGCTCTAAAATGCATAGGCCTATCTTGAGAGTTATAAGCATGTCTTCATCTTCAATATGTGAACAAAATCTCTGCTACTGCAAGCTTTACATATTTTGGGATGAGAAAGTATGGGCCAAAGCATGAAAAAAAAAAAAATGGTCTGGTAAACTTGGGCTCTAAATTGCATACCCTTAAGAACTACGAGCACTTGCTCAGTAGAAGAGATGTGTTTCACAGTAGCTAAGATAACAAGTGGTCATAGCTCTCAAGGTATGCACTTTAGAGCCTATATTTCCTAGCAATTTGTTCTTGTTTATGTCCACACTACCACCTATCGAGAGATGGAAAACAAAGAGCTTGCAGTAGAAACATTGAAGAAAAGAAGTGCTCACAGTTCTTAAGGTATGAATTTAGAGTCCATGTTTTCTAGACTTTTTTGCTCAGAATGATCACTCTTATCACATCCCTTCATATTGATCATTCCTCTCAGGAGACCCTGTATAAAGGAAAGAAATTTGGTGACTGTGTTGCAGAAAGGGAAGAGGAATTTATGTGCATGCAATATTTATCTCCTTTCCTTTACAGAATAAATTTATCCCTGTCTAAAATATAGCACTCGTGTGTGGTTGAATGTTACAGACTAGGTTCAGTAAATTCCCTTTGCTCATCTGGTCACTCCTATCCTTACTGCCAATCCCTTGCATCCCTTGGTGGATATTTGTTTGTTATATGTATGTCTACAGGCTTTTGTAGCTGTTGTCATTGGAGGTAATACTTTCTAGGTTGTTAGATTGTGTCACATTCAATTTCTTCTACAGGATCAGTGTTTCAACCTTTCTGCTGGGATCTTCATCAGGATCTTCTGGTGTTCATGGATAGCTGAACACCAGAAAATCCAGTGGTGACAGCTCAAAACATTGATGATGTAGAAGTAATTGAACATGATGAAACCTAACATTTTAGAAGATTTTACATTTCTCACAACATTTGGTTTTATGTGACCAAAAAATACTGCACTATTTGTAAATTCATTTATTCACAAAACTAATTTTACTGACTGTTATTATCATCTGCGAACAGATATCAAACCTGTTCACAAATTTTTTCAGCAGTAAATAAGTGGAGATCTGTACTCTGGTGACTACATGGAAGAATAGATCACATCCAGAGGTAATATGGCATTTTAAACCCAAAAATCTCTAGAAGTACTGTTCTTGTTTTAGACAGACCATCTTGTCTGTTGTAAATTTACAGCACCTGCTTCGAAATCTAGCTCTATGGCCTTTGTGGAATTTCTGTATTCAAATAGTGTTACCTATATGATGTATATATGTAGACTGAAGCAATGAATGAAAATTTGTTCCAAGGCCAGGATTCAAACCCCAGCACAGTTAACAGAAGACCTGAGGTTGAATCCCAGCCTTGTTACAAATTTTCATTCATTGCTTCAGCCTGCATATATACATCATAGACATTTGAGACTGGGAAAGGTCCCTCGAACCGTATAGTTTGATTTGATTAAGGTGTTACCTTTGACTGTTGATGGAGACAATACTAGACTCTTACAAAAAACAGCTGAGGTGGTACTTGCATTGTTAGTATCTTGTAGGAAACTTAAAACATCATACTTGCAGTGGAAAATATGAAAACTACACACAGTGGAGCTCTAAATATTCCATGGAAAAAAAGTTGATAAAATGTGCTGAGGCTTCTTCACTGTCAAAGTCGTGCTCTCCATTTGCTACACAGTTTATTGTGAGAGATAAGGTATGGAAATTGGAATGTCCCTGCATGGAGGAGATTTCACAGACATGGACGTGTAAGATGTATGTTTGTGTAAAACACATAATGCTGAGCTGTAAAGTAACAACTGAGAACATAAGAAAATTTCAATGATAACTGTAATGGAACTAGAGGGGCTCAAGGTTGGTTATAAAAACAGATTCCCAATAATCTATAGTGTGTTAATTTCTGAGTAATTTCAGATAAAAGCTCCATCACATGTTTACAATGGCAGACTGATAGGAAATAGTTAAGGTTGGCCTGTGAATGTGTAACACACATTTATACTGTAATTTAGTCAAAAGCATACCTATAGATGGTAACTGCATTGTTTCATGAAATAAGTAATTACTGTATATAATACTATCCAGTACACATTGCTTTGTATTTTATCTAGCCTGGCACAGTACCAGTTTTGCACATGTAATGCTTCTTTGTGCACCTCCTTTCATAAATAATATTTTTACATGTTATATGGTATGCATATGAATAATATTGGAAAGCAATATGTCTGTACACAAATAAAAAAGTTCATCTGTAAATTTATTGACAAGAAAGATGATGATCCTATTACATTACAAATGGAAGCAGAAGACCCAACACAGTTCTTTAATATGTGTGTAGATACAAAGGTAACAACCATGGCACCTTCTCTAACTATGAAAGGTGTGCCTAAAGGACTGATCCAAAACAAATTATGTACTCCAACAGTTTCAAGAACCAATGTAATAACAAATGCAGTGCAGCTCACTCCTTCTGGAACAAGCACACAGAAGTCTGAAAGCAAGATCAATAATTCAGGAAAACACTCCACTATTCCAAGTAGTTGCAAGAGTAACGGATAAACAAGATCAATGCAGCCTATAGTGACAACCGACGCACCGAAGAATGGAAATATGAACTTAAGACCAAAACAACCTTCAAGAATGGACCAGGATTTTATCTACCCCTGAACAGGAAAAGTTGCAGTATAGAACTTTCAACAAATGTGCAGACAACCAACTTCTCTACGACCAGTTTGATAAAACAAACTGTAAGTGTAACTAAATCTAGGCTCCCATCAAATTCTTTTCAAGTTATGAATCTAAATATTCAGTCTCTAAGAAATAAATACCTTGAACTAGAAGTTGCTTTAGATGAGTTTAACATTGAGTGCTCGTGTCTTTCAGAGCACTGGTGTAGGGAATATAAATTAAACAACATCATTATACACCCTTTTAGACTAGCTAGCTCTTACTGTAGGGAGAATTCCAGAAGTGGTGGTGTCTGTATTTATACAAAAACAGGAGATGTGATATTGAAAATTTAAGTGTAGAAAAGCATTTTGCAGCAGCTGCTATTGAGTTGTATGGTTAGCAAAGGAAAATAATAGTAATTATTGTGTACAGATCACCATATGGAGATGTAGATAAATTTGTTTCAAAACTAGATATTATGTTAAACATTGGGTACAGTGAAAAAGCTACTGTGCTTCTTTGTGGGGATTTTAATATAAATCTTATGTGCAATAATACAATTAAAGATAATTTCTTAATATTTTACAAAGTTTTAACATGTTACCCCATGTAATAGGTCCTACCCGAATAACACACACATCACAGACCCTCATAGATAATATATTCTCAAACACAGATTCCAATGAAATGGAGGTAAATAACACTGACCTTGGTTTATCTGATCACAATGCTCTTGTGCTTACTGTTCCCCCAATGCCTGTGAAATAAACACCTTGCCACACTTATAAAAGAATTTTTTCTAAAGAAAACTGCACACATTTTGTTAACTGTCTAACCAATTAAAGCTGGACCGATGTGATATCAGAATCAAGTGCAAATAATGCATATAATACCTTTTATTCTATGTTCATGTCACAATTTGAAATGTGTTTCCCTAAGAAGTTAGTGAGATCCAAGTCTTCAGAACAAAAAGCACACAAACCTTGGATAACTACAGGCATTAGGATTTCCAGTGTAACCATGAAAAGACTGAACCAAGAAATTAAAACTTTCTCAGATCCACAGTTTGAATACAGAAAAATATACCAAAAGGCAATAGCAAAGGCAAAGTTGCTATATAATGACAATTTAATCAATTATTCAGACAAGAAATCACAAACTATATGGGGCATTGTGAGGAATGAAACTACTACATTGGGAGAAGAGGAAGAAATAATACTCAAAAGCAGTGAAAATTGAAATATAGAAAAGAAGGAAATGGCAAACTATATTAATAACTACTTTTTAAATGTACCACATTCACTAAACTTAAACTTCACAAAACAAAAAATAATACATGCTCCAAGGGTTGCCTGCAGCATGAATATTCCTTCAGCAAACGAACAGGAAGTAATTAGAGTGATTAGAAGCTTAAAACCAAAAATGGCAGCAGGTGTTGATGAAGTACCAGTTTCAACCATAACTGCAGTGCAGATTGCAAAACCTTGAGCACATATTGCAAATTTATCATTTAGTTAAGGTGTGTTTCCTCAGCAACTGAAGGTGTCAAAAGTGAGGCCACTATTTAAAAATGGAGACAGACATAAAATAGAAAACTACCATCCCATATCACTTCTTCCTGCTTTCTCCAAGATATTAGAGAAACTGATGAAATTGAGAGTCACTAGTTACCTAGACAATAATAAATTTTGGAGTAGTAATCAACATGGTTTTTGTGTAAAACAAAGCACAGAAACTGCAGTCATAGACTACACCGAAGAAATAATTAAAAATTTGGAGAAAAGCAAAAGTGTAGTAGGAATCAATTTAGATCTATCTAAAGCTTCGATGTGGTCCGCCATGAAACCCTCCTTGATAAACCGGAAGCAGTAGGTATTAGAGGAAGAGTTAAAATGTGGTTTGAGTCATATCTCAAAAAACAGATCTCAGATTGTAGAGCTCAACACTGTAAATTCAAATCAAGAAAATAAGGTTAGTTTCAGAAGCATCCTTTAGGAGTACTCCAGGGCAGCATCTTAGGGCCACTACTCTTTCTCATATATGTCAATGATTTACAGTTGCAATATGATTCACCCAAAATTGTACTATATGCAGATGACACAAGTCTGATGGTGAGCAACTTTAAAAACTTGTTATAGTCAACTATTGACAAAATCCTAAAAAGTATTGATACTTGGTTCAGAGCAAATAAACTTACACTCAATGCAAAGAAAACAAATTACATACAGTTTGGTAAAATGATTCAGGATGAAGACATTAATCTAGAACTGGATGACAGACAAATAGAGAGAGTGCATTTTGCAAAACTGTTTGGAATGCATATAGATGAAGCTATGAATTGGAAACACCATGTAAAATTTCTTACACACAGACTTAGCTCAGCCTGCTTTGTACTGAGAGTTATAGCAAGTGTTTGCACTCTAGAAGGCATCAGAATGGCATACTTTGGATACTTTCACTCTGTTGCCTCATTTGGAATAGTGTTCTGGACCACCTCAAAATCTAATTTGAAAGACATTTTTATTTTACAAGAATGGACTGTTCAAATAATTACCCACAGTCTGACACAAGCTCGCTGCAGACCTCTTTTCAAAAAGTTAGGAATACTTACTCTGCCATCAGTCTGTATACTTATATGTGTACTCTTAACCGAAGCTAATCTAAGCAATCTCCACACAAATGCAGACTGTCACAATTATAACACAAGAAACAAGAATTACCTACTTACTCGTTCGGAATCACAGAGGTATAATTTACAATATTCTTATCACTATATACTAAAAAAGAAAACAATATAATTCTACACTATATTAGATATGTTTTTGAGCCACTCTATGGCTGAGTCACTGAGTCTATGCATGTCCATGAGTTCACCACCATAGCCATACACTTTGCACACGAGTAGATGGTCCATTGTCTGTATTTCACCGCACTCACATACAGCGCTGTCTGCCAGCCCCCACTTGTTCATCAGGTGTTTACATCTGCCAACACTCGTTCTGACCCAGTTTAGAGCTGTCCACACTCTTCTTGGTAGGTTGAAGCCATCAATCTTCTTGTTCGGATCGTGTACTAAATTTTTGTTCTTAAATTCACTTGCCGGCCATACTTCGTTCCAGGCCGTTCTCGGATCAAAGGCTTGTAGTTCTTCACCAATTTTCCAAAAAGGTGATCTGGATTTAAGCCTGTTTGTCGGTGTCAGATCTTGGTGGCTGGGGAGGTCCGGGTTGTCTATAATTTTCCTGTAGGTTTTTAGGGCTAGCTGTGATCGCCTGATTTCTGGGGGCTCTATGTTCACTAGTACAGGAAGCCATGCACAGGGGGTGGCCCTGAGTGTTCCCGAGATTATTCGCATTGTCTCCCTCAGCTGGACATCCACTTTAGATACGTGTGCACTTCTACTCCAGACTGGTGAATGGTATTCAGCTACACTGTAGACAAGGGCTAGTGCTGAAGTTCTCAAAGTGCTCGCTCCACATCCCCATGTTGCTCCAGCCAATTTCAAAAGGATAGCATTGCGGGATTTTAGTTTTTGCTTTGTGTCTTCGAGGTGTGAGCTGTACGTTAGGGTCCAATCTAGTTTCACTCCCAAATATTTAGGCTTATCCTCATGTCTTATGCTTTGGCCATTCGAAAAGATCTGTAATTTCCTGTGTGTCTCTGTGTTGTTGAGGTGCATTATGGTGCTGGTTATTTTGTTGGGGTTGGGAAATAGGTGCCACTTGGAGTAATTGGTGTTCAGGACTTCAAGGTCTGCATTTAGTGTTTTGTCGAGATCGTTGTAGTTTTTACTCTGATATGCGATGGCCAGGTCATCTGCATATGCAAATTTGCGTGATTCAGTTTCTGGCAAGTCAGCTATATATAGATTGAAGAGAGCAGATGCTAGTGCCGAACCCTGTGGCAGACCATTATTCGGAACCATGCTCTTACTGTTCGTACCATGGAGTGAGACCTTGATTTTCCTGTGTGTTAGTATGTTCTTGAGTAGTTTGTAAGTCTGCTTGTAATTTATGATTCTAGTTAGCTTAAGCAGTAACCCTTCATTCCATACTGTGTCGTAAGCTGATGTGAGGTCTATGAGGACTAGGCCAGTTTTCATCTTGTTCTGGAAGCCTTTCTCAATATAAGTTGTGAGGGACAGCACTTGATTGCAGCAGTTTCTACCTGCTCGGAAACCCACTTGGCATGTTGGGAGGTTGGCTTCGATGTATGGAGTTAATCTAGTCAGCAATATTCTCTCAAATAATTTATAGGAGGTACATAGCAGGGATATTGGTCTGTAATTCCTAGGATTATCTCCAGTCTTTCTGGGTTTCAGCACTGCGATAACTTTTGCTTCTTTCCATTCCTTAGGCACAACCCCCGTGCTTATGCATTCCGTACAAAGTTTGGCTAGCCACCTTCTTCCTAAAGTTCCCAATTCCTTTAAGAATTCTGGTAGGATGTTGTCAGGTCCGGCTGCTTTCCCTGTCTTCATTAGCTTCAAGGCCTGGGATATCTCTTCTGTCTCCACTTCTTTTACAATGCCCATGTTGGTTGGCTTATTAAGCATTAAACTGCTTAGCTCTTGGGAAATTTCTCTCTTTTTGGCTGTTTTAGCTGGATTTTGGAGGTCTGTTTCAGGACAGCTGCAATCTCAGATGCGCTGGTTCCAAGAGTCGGCCTGTTAGGCACTGTGGTACCGCCTAATTTCCGCAGCAGACCCCAGCTCTTCCTGCTGGAGTGGGTAAAATCTAGATTTTCCATCACCTCCTTCCATCTACTCCTAAGTTCCTTATTCATGGCATTGATCAGTTGGTCTGCAGTCTCCTCGTCCCCAGTCTTCTCATATTCCTCCAGTTGTGTTTCACACTCTTTCGTCCAGCAGGGGGTGTATTCCTTTCTTGATCCTTGTGGAATTGCATTTAGGGCCGCTTTTTGTACTAAGTTTACTAATCTTTTGTAGTTCTCAGGTTTTGGTGGTGTCCGATTTATCGTTTTCTCAACATAGGATCGATATTTATTCCAATCAGCTTTCCTCAGGTTCCACTGGGGGATTGGGGGGCTTTTTATGACTGGGATTGATAGTCTGATCTCCACTATTACTGGATTGTGCTGGCTCCGGGGGAACGCCTCGAGGACCCTTCTTATAGCTTGCACGGGTGTACATGTTGCTCCAGGTGTGACGAAGGTCAGGTCAGGTGTTGACGTTGTGCCCCAAGCCTTTGATTTGAAGGTCACTGTGTCCTTGGGGTCGAAAAGGAGGTGTAGGTCCCGGTTGTCTGCCCAGTCACTTAGTCCAATCCCTTCAGCTGTGGATCTTGGGTATCCCCATCTGGTGTGCTGAGAGTTAAAATCGCCAGCGCAAACTGCTGGGTGGTTAGCCTCGGGTAGGATACCTGTGGGCTATTTCTGTGATGGAGGTTTGTAGACATTATACAGTGTCATCTCTCCCAGTTTTATGCCTATTGCATGCTCTGCTGGTACCACTTTGGTATCCAAATTCCTTAGGAGTTCGTTCTTCACTACGGTGGCTATGCCATGTTTGTCATGTCCAGTGTAGCTCACAGCTGTAAATCCTGGTATTTCATCTGTGAGGTGGGTCTCTTGTAGGAGTACGACACTTACTCGTTCTCTCGTTAAGATCTTTTCGAGGATTTCTCCCTTGGTCCTCGTGTAGCCTTCTATGTTGAACTGGCATACATTCAGCTTCTTCATGCTAAGACTGAACTATTTGCCTCTGTGTGGGCCGGGAGGCATTGTCGCGTCCGGCCGCTGTGGATGTGTAGACTTTTCGCCGCTGTACCATGTTACAGTGTTGCCCGGGGTACACCATCTAGGAGGTTGTCTACACTTCATACCCCAGAAACAAGAATGATCTCCACATAGAGCAAGTAAGAAGAACATTAACTCAGAAGCATGTAAGTCACATGGGCATTAAGTTCTATAATGCACTGCCTCAGTATATTAAAGATTTAAAGGACAATACAAATTTTAAATTGGAACTTAAAAAATTTTTAATTGATAAATGTCATTACTCAGTAAATGAATATCTTGAAGACCAATAAAATGACTTTACAAACAAACCTCCAAAATTTTCTATCATTGTTGGTTTCAGCTTTTATTATACTTTACCATCTATAGTACTAGTTATATATTGTTACTGAGAAACAAATTACTATAAACCAGTTATGTGGAAAGAAACTGTAAGTTTGCTGTCATTTATTATAGACAATTTCATTTTGTACATTCTATATTTTAATTTCTGTGTATGACAAATCCAATTGTAGACAATTTCATTTTGTATATTCTATATTGTTTATTTCTATGTATGACAATTCCAATATCATTTCTATGATGACACGGATGCTAAATAAATAAATAAAGGATAGGTTAAATAGTGCTCACTTAAATCATGAACCACTGTTTGATATTCAAGCCAACTTGAAAGCAACACCTCTTGTATTTGGCATCAGTTTGAATAATCTGACTTAATGAATGCAGTCCTGTGTTCACAGGCTGCTAATGATACAAAAATGACAACAGACTTCATTGTTGTAATTACACTAATTCTGCAGATAATTGCATAACAAATATTACTGTCCATTATGTAAAAGAAATGACAGTTCCTTCGTGGATTTTATATGCTACAGCAAGGCAAATAACCAGATTGCTGCATTCCTGCTTCCACTATTCTGAAATAGACTGGACACTAGTTACGTGATGAAATAGCTCCTGCACTCTGATTCACATATATTTGACATGGCTTGGTGTCATCACAAAACAATGACCAAGGAAAGAATGCAGTTGAAATCCTGTCACACAAGTAGTAAGATAAATGTTCATAAATCATCTCTAGAAAAGTGACATATGGAAAATGTTTGGCAGCTCAGTGATAGTTGACTGACTTGCAGGACTCAAGCTGAATTATCCTACCAAATTCACTAAATATGTATTTGTTATTTTGATGAAATATTTTCAACAATTCTTGCACAGTAAGTCATAGTGTGTTACAAATTTTAATTCTGCAACTGCCAGAAGGTTATTTTACAAGTAAATTATAATTTCTCTCATCTTTTATTTTGTGAGAAATCTACCTCTTTGTGCCTTAGACACTATTACAGCAATGAGAGAATTTTCATATTATCAATGCCTCACTAGTGGTGTGCTACTGCAACTGTAGCCATAGATTCAATTCTCTCTGGTAAAGTATGTTTAAAGTTAGATGTTTTTCCTTCTGTACAGTAATATAAATTTGAAGTTGTGGTTTATTCATCTCATGATGTACATTTGCAATCCATTTGGTTTGCATTCAGGAAACATTCAAAACTTTATAATACAGTTACAATGGTTTTTACACTAATAAATAATAGCACTATTGATAATGGAGTGGGAACTGGAGGGGAGAAGAAGAAGTGGATGACATATGACCACCTGGCTCCAAAATGTACAGCACACAATGAGTAGAATGGGCGTAGAGGGAGAGGACACACAAGATCAAAACACCTGGAGGAATATTTTGAAAATATAGTTTAAGAACATTTATTCTTTGTATTATATTTTCCGAGTTAATTATTGTGTTGGTGAAAAGCCTCCATAATGAGGAAAAGCTCAACAAAATAGCACGAAAATAAATAATAACACTACAATGATATTTCTTGAGCTATGTAAGACATTTATCCACTTCAAATTTCCAGATTGTCCTGCATGAATTCATTCACTAAGTAATAAAATTTCAGTGTTAGTGCCTGATACAGCTTTCTTTTAAGTGGACCTAAATTTATCTGCACTGACTTGTTCCCCTTTAATTTATTATACATTTTCAATCCAATGTACCTAGGTGCCTGGGCATACAGTTTGAGGCAGTGGGTGGGTAGCATAAAATTTTCTTTGTTTTGTCTGTCATGTGAACAAACAAAATGATTTCCCACAAATAATTCATGTCTGGTGTACAAAAAGATAATAGCCTTCATTTAGCTGAAACCAGGTTTCTAAAGTACTGAGGGTACTGATCATAGATTTGGGATTTTTTTTTCCAAATTCTGATTTTCAACTAAGACAGATGTATAATCTGTGGATAGAAGTGACAGGGAGCTGATCTTTAATGATAATTCATTAACATAGAAGAAAAGTAAGACTGGGCCTAGCATGGAGCCTTGTGAACACACTAATCTTAAGGCTGTAAATTCACCTAAATACTTAGGGATTACAATTACAAATAACCTAAATTGGAATGATCACATAAATAATATTGTGGGTAGAGCAAACCAAAGACTGTGGTTCATTGGCAGAACACTCAGAAAGAGCAACAGGTCTACTAAAGAGACTGCTTACACCATGTCTGTCTGCCCTATTCTGGAGTATTGCTGTGCAGTGTGGGATCCGCATCAGTTGGGACTGATGGATGACATTGAACAAGTACAAAGAAGGGCAGCTCATTTTGTATTATCATGAAATAGGGTAGATAGTGTCACAGACATGATACGTGAATTGGAGCGGCAATCATGAAAACAAAGGTGTTTTTCGTTGCAACGGGATCTTCTCATGAAATTTCAATCACCAGTTTTCTCCTCCAATTGCAAAAACATTCTGTTGCTACCCACCTACATAGGGAGAAATGATCGTCATGATGAAATAAGATAAATCGGGGCTTGATCAGAAAAAATTTAAGTGCTTGTCTTTCCCGCGTGCCGTTCGAGAGTGGAACGGTAAAGAGACAACTTGAAGGAGGTTCATTGAACCCTCTGTGAGGCACTTCATTCTGAATAGCAGAGTAATCACATAGATTTAGATGTAGATATATTTTTTTCCACTCAGAATAATAATTTGTCTCATTTAAAGAGATGCTAACTCTTTGCTTTCTGTTTAATATGTAGGATTTATGCCATTGTTGGGCACTGACCCTAATGCCATACTTTTCAAGTTTGTAAATAAGCAATGCATGGTTTACAGAAACAAATGCCTTTGTTAGGTCGCAGAAAATTGCTCCCATCTTATTGCTCTTGTTTAATGATGTATTTATTTTCTCAATGAAACTGTTCACTGCACTTTCCATGTTTTTCCCTTGTTGAAAATCAAATTGATGATTTAGAATAATAGAATGTTTTGCAATGAAGTTTTGGATTTGGGCAACATCAACTTTTTCAGATATTTTAGATATGACTGGGAGAATTGAGATAGGGTGGTAATTTCCCATGATCCCACTTGATCCCTTTTTGAAGAGTGGTTTGACTCAAGTACATTTTGGTACCTCTGGGAAACAGCCCTCTTCAAAACATTGATTTATTATTTGAGCTAGTGGGTTTGCAATTTTGTTGTGTACCATACTGCTTTAATAACTTTGGTGGGTATTTCACCCCAAACTGCAGATTTTTTTTATGCTAGGATTGAATTTTTTTTTAATGCTAGGATTAAATTTTCTACTTCCTTAGTGTTTCCTTCAATGTTACATGAAATTTCTTGGTTACATTCTTCAACACCTAACTCAGATTTAAAAAGTGACCACAATTAAATTAAACAAGTAGTAGTGAGAAATCCACGAGACTGTACTGCAAGTATTGTGTAGGTAAAAAAAGCAAGCTGTTCATATTTGTCAGATGACAGATGTATTTTGCCAAACTTCATTAATTATTACTATAATCACAGGCACTGTTATGTTGCTTGTTTTCACTATTTTTGGCATGGCGGATCTGGAAGAATGAAAACACTGTATGTTTGCCACACAGAATGTTCATATTTATCTTAAGTATTCATTGTAAGAGCAATAGCAGAATACATAGTCAGGAAAGCTGATGAGAAGAAGCTGGTAAAGTAGTTATAAATCTGCATCAGAGGGTGACCAGGTTTTATGTCTAAGAGTGTATACAGGATTTCTGATGAATAGCAGACCATAATCTTTAAGGATAAGTATTGATTTAGCTTGCAAGGTAATAGCAGGTGTCATTCAGCATACCAAGATGCCAAAACCTTTTATCAACCATTCTGTGTACATAGTAACCAGTTCCAATCCACTGGAAAACAAATATTGAGAAAAGGCAATAATTTTTGTATTTTATCAAAAGTGGCATGAAATAAACCAATTTTTAACGTGGCAATAGAAGTAAAATTAAAAGTAGAGTTTGAATGAAAGTAAACAGTTTGTATTGTGAAATCTCTCTGCAAAAAATAAACTTAAATTATTGTCCTTTCATTTCTGTTAACCCATCTATTGAGGCAGCTTAGTGAATGAGTTATATTATTCTTACTCCATAAAGTGCTGTATCACTAAGTGTTGAATCACCAGCATTATGACCTGTTGTTTGACACTGCAATTTGCCATACAACAGACTGTACAAGAGCACTGCCATTAAGATTCTCCACAATTTTTCTCAGTCAGAGGAAGTGCACAAATGACAATGTTGAACATGTCATTTTAAAGTGCATTCCAGGATGATTCATTTGTAAATGGCATAGCCAGTTTCCTGCCCCGCCCTTATCTTATCAGAGCTTGTGCTCTGTCTCTAAAGGCATAATTATTTGTTGTACAACAGAATTCACAGAAGCATTTCCATTAATATTCTCCATCATTTTTCTCTGTCAGAGGGTGTGTACAGATGACAATGTTGCACATGTGGTTGTTTAGGCACATGCCAGGATGAATCATTTGCAAAAGGCCTAGCCAATTTCCTCTCCATACCTATCTTATCTTAGCTTTTGCTCTGTCTGTAATGGCATTGTTATTAGTGAGATGTTGGATCATAATCTCACTTTCTGCTTGTCTATTTGAAATGTTCATTGCATCTGCTACTGGTAAGAAGAATACATTTTGTCTCACAGCCAAGGCTTTTCATATTTATCAGTGTGGTAATGTAGTTAATATCAGTGTGCAAGTGGATGACTTGCAAATGGATTCACCAATCCATATTCCTAGACTACTCTATTTAATAAATAATCAGATAAAATTATTTATTACACAGACTACTCTATGTAATAAATACGCAAATAGAAATAAATAAATCTGCCTTCACTCTGGGCTCCTATGACCACATCAAAAATGTGTTGGTGATTTTTACTTAAGTGCAAGGTGTGTTTCAAACAGGCAAAATGTTTTTTCTAATCATTAAACATTATAAAATGTGAGGATATGATGAGGCTGAGCCAGCTGACAACTACCTTAAGTTACAGTAAAAATTGTCACAATGGTGACTGCAATTGTGCCTGTGAATTTGCTGTTTCTAGACAAGTTCTGTAATTTCACTATGTTAGAAGAATTATGGAATCAGAATATGAAAAGTTAAAGTTTGATAGATCTATTCTGATGTGAAAGTCAACCAGTTGTAGCTACTGTACTGCCCTAAAAACATAATGATGTGCCGTCAGTTAGCAGCTCACACTGTAGTGAAAGATCCACATTTGGTATCAGTGCTGGTTTTGTATTCTCACCATGGCAGAGAGGGCACGAAACTTCAAAGCAGTGGAGTGCAGCACCATCACGAGGTCACAAGCAGCTGTGAGTGACACCCGAAAGAAGTCTAGTGTGTGGCAGGAAAGAGGCAACGACAACTTGACCTTGTCAGTGAGAAAAAGGTCTTTCATGGTTTGAAATTATATGTAAAGTTTGTTGCTAATGACTAACTGCTCTCATTCTCAAATACTGAATAAAGTCTGCATATTTGTGAACCATGAGCTACACTCATTTGTCACCCCCACCCCTTTGATAGGTAGGTGGCTCTTACCCCCACAGAGCTTCTTTACAGACAGTTAGTGGTTCAAATTGATCTAGTAGTTTAGAAGGAGATGTTGTACATACAAACATTCATTTCTATAATAGAGAGTGTATCAAAAAGAATCATCTGATTTTTAAAAACATTGTAACTATTAAGTTATTTGAGATATGTGCATGAACAATGTACTGTTGGAAAGCGAAAACTTTCAAGTTTTACATGGTTCCCACTAGGTAGCAGCAGTATCCACCCTCTTCAGTTGTAGTAAAAATTGTTTCGGGACAACAGAAAGCGATTTGTGTTCTACGGTTTGCACAGTATGAGTCAGTAATAACTGTTTAGCGCAACTTTCATGCTAAGTATTGTTTGGATCCTCCTACAGCACAGAGCATTAGACAATGGCATGAAAAATTCAAAGAAACAGGTTGTTTGTGTAAAGGCAAATCACCAGGCCACCCCTGAGTGTCTGACACATATGTTGAATGCATCTGCCATAGTTTCACATGGTGTCTGCAGAAATCAATTCACCGTGCACTTCAACAGCTCAACATGCCCCCAGTGTCCATCTGGTGTTAGTTGTGCCAACGTTTATACATAAAACCATACAAAATTCAGCTAGTGCAAGCTCTTTGTGAAGGTGACAAACAACAATGTGTGGAGTTCTGTAATTTTGTTCTTGGCAAGATAGAGGACAACAATTTTCTTCCACACTTAGAGCTTAGTGACGAGGCAACATTCCATTTAAATGGAAAGATGAACCATCGTAATGTGAGAATCTGGGGTACGGAATAAGTACATGAAGTTGTACAGCATGTGAGGAACTCTCCAAATTTAACATGTTTTATGCAGTTTCACAGGAAAAGGTGTGGAGTCCATTTTTCTTTGCCAAGAAAACTGCTACAGGAAGCATGTGCTTGAGAACTTTATTTACCCACAGCTGGAGATCGATTTTAATGACTTCATTTACAACAGGATGGGGCACCACCACACTGGCATCTGGAAGTGTTAAATTGAAGGATTACTGAATGATGGATCAGTCACACTGCATCATATGATTCAGCCTTACATTACTGGCCTCCAGGGTTACTGCACTTGACTATGTGTGATTATTTCTTGTAGGAGTTTATAAAAGGCCATGTTTATGTGCCTCTGTTACCAACAACAATGAATGCACTAAGACATCCCATAACAGCAGCAGTAGAAGCTGTAACTCAAGACATGCTCACTGCAGTGTGGGAACAATATGAATACTGCATGACATATGCCATGCATCTCAAAAGGAGGGGGGGGGGGGGGGGGGAGAGAGAGTATTGAACACCTATGAAAAGGTATGAAAAAAAAACTTCTTGAGTTTCTCATTCATCAAAAAACAAAATTAATTTTATATGTTTATTAGTTTCAGCATATATAGTTAACTGCTTGTGAACTTGCTGATTTACACTGTGATCTCATTTTTATTGTTAAAGTAGCATTTACTTAAAGTATCAATATTTTTGCTGGATTGACATTTGATGTAAGATACACTGCTCATTTTTGTTTTTTGATATTGAGTGTGAGTAATGTTCCCATATTTTGTTATTTCAGCAGAGATTTTCTGGTTAGTTGTCCGGAATTCTGAATAAATAACATTGAAGTTAGTAAGTATTTATGCCCACACAACCCCCAGCCATATACCACTTCCAATATTTCCTACGCCACAATAAAAAACTCCAGAAGTAGTCCTACATATACATAAAATCAAATAAAATGTATCAGGAACATGTGAACTTAACATTAATCTATTTTTAATATTTTCCATTTTAATGTGTTCTGATAACGTTAAAATTGTTGATTAGTAAATAATTGACCACTGGTTTTATTTGAAGTTCAATTTGTATTTTATATGTTGTTCCTACAACATTCCAAGTACAGTGTGCTGTCAACAAGTAATAATGAGTGCTTGAAAGCTAATGAACTTCATAAACAATATTATGAGAAGGAAAGTTACCACTCACCTTATAACAGAAATACTGAGTTGCAGATAGGCACAACAAAAAGATTTTCACACTTAAAGCTTTCAGCTAATGGCCTTTGTCAACAATAGACACACATACGCACACACACACTCAGGCAAATGCAACTCACACACATGACTGCAGTCTCAGGCAACTGAAACCACACTGCCATCCTGGATTTTCCATTGTTTGAACTTCATAAACAGAAACCTCAATAGAAAAGCAAATCAGTTTATAAAAAATATACTATGATGAATGATTTACAGTGAAAAACTGTAGTGAACTTACAGAATGAAAGAGAAAATGTAGATTAATAATGGTAATAAACTTTCTTAAAAACATGGACAAAATGGCCACTGAACTCAAAAATCCAAGTGCAACATGCTTTTGCTTCCTGGCTGTGATGGAAAAAAGCTGGCTGATACTCTATAAAACATAAACAATGATATATCAGTTAGCAATGTGGTGACATCAGAGGCAAAAACAAAGGGTATCTTAGAAGTTGCAGATTTATAAAGCAAAGTGTTGCTTGACAGTGATTTTGTCTTCTATGTCTCTGGTACAGTGGATGTGGTATATAATGAGGTGGATATTTGTGCTGGAGGTTTTACAAATTTTGTAGACAAAACAACTGAAAAATGCTATAGTTACTACTGCTCCACATTGGACACATGTGTTAACAGAGAAATAAGAAAAACAAATGGAAGCTTTACAATATTACTCTTAGGTTATGAAAAATGCCTAACTCTAGACTAAAGATATTTAGATAACAGTCTGCTCATCATGCATGGATTTCATTTTAACTATGAAGATTAGCATATTTAGGGTGAAAAATTAAGCAAAATAATTAAGCAATGGGTCAAACTGAATATCCTTGTACAGGATGTGTCCTGACACTTTATTTTCAGTGTCTGAGCATTCAGTCATTTGGACTTTAATGTTATCAATTTTGGGGGACGTTTATGTGGATTTATATCTCCATAAATACTGCATAAGCCACCTGACAGTGTGTGGCAGAGGGTACATCTGGTACTGCTTACTGATCACCCCTTCCCTGTTCCACTCGCAGATGGTGCATGGGAAGAATGATTGTTGGTAAGCCTCTGTATTAGACCTAATTTCTCAAATTTTGTCATTTTGGTGATTTTGCGAGTTATATGTGGCAAGTAATATGTTGTCCGACTTTTGCGAGAAATTACTCTTTCGAAATTTTGATAGGAATCCTATCTACAATGAACAATGCCTCTCTTGTACAATCTGCCACTGGAGTTTGTTGAGTAGTTCTATAACTCTCATACTATCCCATCTGCTTTTCCTACTATTTGTTTTATGTGGTCATTCCGCTTAAGAGTGCTCTCAATAGTTACTCCTAGATATTTTATGACAGATACTGTGTCAGAAATTTTTCATCAATATTGTAGTTGTACAGTAGTGGTTTTCTTTTCCTATATATGCACAATACGTTACATTTATTGACATTCAGGGTCAACTGCCAGACTCTTCACCAACTATTAGTCCTCTGAAGGACATGCTGCACATTGATACTGTCTTCTGGCATTGCTATTTTCTTATTCACAATCACATTATCTGTTAACACTCTTAAAGAGCTTCTGAGACTTCCTATTAGATCATTCACATGCATCGTAACACAATTCTATCGCATTCTCTTGTGGTATTCTGGAAATTACTCTTACATCTGTAGGTTTTGTTCCATTGAGAGTGACATGATGAGTTCTGTCTGCAAGGGAGTTTTTACACCTGTCACAAATATGGTCCAGTACTCGGTAAGCTTGTATTTATTTATTTATTTATTTATTTATTTCACTAAACAGCAGTGCAGTATCATGCAAAATGGCTTACTGAAGTCCAGGAATATGGCATAAACTTGAGTACCATTGTCTACAACACTATGGATCTTGTGGAGGAACAGAGTGAACTGATTTTCATATGGTCTCTGTTTGCAGAGTCTGTGTTGATTTTTACAGAGAAGATTTTCTTTTGAAAATGTCATAATTTTTAAGAATAAAACAGGTTCTGTAATTCTACAGCACTAATACTTCAGGGTTTTGTAAAGCTGTACCTACCTGGAGTGAGTTTACATTATAAATAATGTTGAGTTTAAAAAAAAAGTAAACTTACTGTGAAGATGGTCTTTGAATCAACAACCATAAAAATGAAGCTAGGCAAGAACAACCTAACAATAGTTGAACTAGAAGGAGAATTTGTGTGGTAGTTGGCCTGTATAGATCACCAAAAAGGAAAGTTGATAAATTCTTCTGTCATTTAGAAGAATTTCTTCATAAACTCTCAACAAGTGAAATAAGCTTATAATAATAAGAGATGTGAACATAACTCTTAAACTATAATGGAAATTATTCTGACCATATGACTGTTACAGCTCATTATACCTGTCAGTGAACGATTATTGCAATCAGCATATTGTGTTAAATGTGGAACCACACCAGGATAAAAAATATATTAAATCTGAGTACAAGAGGGTAATAAATCAGTCAAAAATTGAGAATTGTAGGAGACTGCTGAAAGACATGAGCTGGATAGATGTTTACAATACTTCTGACTCAATTGGAAAATACAAATCATTTATTAATAAAGTTACTTCTGCTTTTGAAACTTGTTGTCCCTTAAAGTGAACTCAAATCAAATAGAAATCTGGAAAAAAAGACCTTGCACTACACAAGAAATAAAGATATCATGTGGTACAAAAAGGAGACTGTATCTACTATCTAGGAACAGCTCTGATGTTAGCACTGGAATGCATTACAAAGAATACTGCAAAATACTGAAGCAAGTAATCCAGGAATCTAAGCAGCTTTATTATGAGAAAACATTTTTTACATCAAGCAACAAAATAACAATTGTATGGGAGATAGTGAAGTCACAGACAGATGGGACCAAAAAAGAAGAGGAACAGATAGCTCTAAAAATAAATGATACATTGGGAACAAGTGCACCTAGTGCTGCAAACCTCTTAAACAAGTACTTTGTTGCTGTTACTGGCAGCTTAGGGTTATCAGGTTCAGTAAATAGTGCAATGGAGTATCTGAGACCAGTGTTTCCAAATAATTTCAGTAAAACAGAAATGACACTCACGTCTCCCAAAAAAGGAGCATCCATCACAAAATCTTTAAAATCTAAATATTCTAGTGGCTATGATAACACATTGACAAATTCAATCAAAGAATGCTCGTGTGAGTTGAGTTCTATCTTAAGTTATTTGTATAACCAATCTATTTATCAGTGAAACATTTCCATACTGGCTAAAATATGCTCAAGTTAAGCCTCTTTACAAGAAGAGCGATAAAGAGATACCATCAAACTATGACCCATTTCACTTTTTCTGGCTTTTCAAAAACATTTGGAAAGGCTGTATTCAAGTGTCTCCTTAAGCATCTGACTGCAAATAATATATTGTCCAAGTCACAGTTTGGCTTCCTTAGGGGATCCAATGAAGAGGAAGCTATTTACACATCCAGTGAGAATGTACTTAATTTGTTAGATAACAAATTAGAGTCTACTGGCATTCTCTTTGACCTGTCAAAAGCCTTTGACTGTGTGAGTCACAGCAATCTCTTATGTAAATTAGAATATTATGGTGTCACCAGTAGTGCTGTGAAATGGTTCAAGTCTTACCTAAATAACAGGAAACAAAGAGTGTCACTGGGAAATACCTGTGGAGTAAGCAATTGCTCTTTATCTCACTGGCAATTAAATACATGTGGTGTTCCTCAAGGTTACACCTTGGCTCCGTTGTGTTTTACTGTGTACATTAATGACCTCGCATCTGTTACATTGCCAGATGCCATTTTTTTTTTTTTAGATGATAGAAACATAGCAAGTCAAGTACAGATTTAGAATTTTCATTGACATTAATAAATGCTTTGAAGCTAATTCACTGTCATTAAACTTTGAAAAGACCCAATACATGCAGTTGAGAACCTGTAAGTCGTTTCCTTCCAGCATGTGTATAACATATGAAGACATGCAGATCAAAGAAGCTTACAGTATTAAATTTCTGGGATTACAACTCAGTAATAACTTCAGTTGGGATGGGTATACAACAGAACTACTGAAGTGCCTAAACAATTCTGTATTTGCAGTGAAAATGATGTTAGATGTAGGAGGTATAAATATAAAAAAACTTACATCCTTTCTTACTTTCATTCAGTTATGCCATAAGGGATCATATTTTGGGGTAGTTCATCAAACAGAGCACAAGTTTTTAGTGTGGAAAAGCATGCAATAAAACTTGTTTGTGGTGTACACACATTTTTGATAAGCTGCCAACAACCATTAAAAACTTGGTTTCACATAGAGCACAGTATGAACAGAGCTTGAAAGACTCCTTGACAGGCAGCTCCTTCTACTCTGTAGATGAATATCTTAACAGGGACTGTTGGACCAGCTTAAGATTTCAGTTTTGATAGCACTTGGTCACAACAGTCAAGATGAGGTATTTTGTGTATGATAAATTTATTTAAAGTGCATAACTATGTTTCATTCTGACAGTATATTAAATCTGTGAAAATTAGCACTTCCAGTTTACTATAATGTATTCACCTATTTTGACAATCTCCTGGCAAATGATCAGGGTAGTGAGCATATATTCAAATGTTTTATGCTTTTTATATTATAGTTTCTGACTTGTTCCACACCCAGAAGAGTCATCTCATTTTTGGGTATATGGAACAAAAACTGAATCTAATCTAATCTAGTCAGGAGGGTTAGTGCAAGCAGTGAGCAGACAGCATCTTTATCTGGCAGGTCACATAGGCCTGTCAGCCAGGCAACAGCCCAAGCGGCAGTAGGCACCCTTTACTTCCTTTCAAAAGCCGACATGTTCCTTTCCACAACCGACTGAAATATTGATGATGACTCTGCATTAAACCAAATTTTTGGTACTGTTGGTGTTACTACTGGGCCTGCCTGGAATCCTATTATAGTAATGTTTGACTTAGCAGTACTAAGTTCTCACTTCAGAGGACTGTGGTACCATTCAGCCACATGATTTATTTCAGCCTTGTCTACACATGAAGTCCACCACCATAATTCAAGTGTGTCCTTGACAAAGTGTTAATAAATGGTTTGTGTCATCTAAATTGGGAAATACAGAATTGACACTGAAGAAGGTGGCAGTTTTGTCAGAAAGCATGGCTATTAGAGGTGTGAAACTTTTTGAATTGTGGCAGCAGTAGCTTAATCTGTGGTGTCACCGCCAGACACCACACTTGCTAGGTGGTAGCCTTTAAATCAGCCGCGGTCCGGTAGTATACGTCGGACCCGCGTGTCGCCACTATCAGTGATTGCAGACCGAGCGCCGCCACACGGCAGGTATAGAGAGACTTCCTAGCACTCGCCCCAGTTGTACAGCCGACTTTGCTAGCGATGGTTCACTGACAAAATACTCTCTCATTTGCCGAGACGATAGTTAGCATAGCCTTCAGCTACGTTATTTGCTACGACCTAGCAAGGCGCCATTATCAGTTTCTATTGATATGGTAAATCATGTAATGTCAAGAGCGACGTTCATCATTAATGGATTAAAGTTAAGTATTCCATCAGCTACGTCCGTTTTTCTCAATTCTAATTCCCTTGTCTTGTTCCAGACCTCACGCCAGCCTGCGTGAGCTAAAACGCGTGCATTTCGACCTCCTTTAGTAACCCGGTTGGCTCTCCTGCCAACCACAACATTGGTGACGAGAGTAAAAGTGTTCTTACCGATATTGCCCTGATTTACTTGTGTAATGGTTTCGTCACAATCTCTAGATATACTGCCCGAATTTTATCGCTTACAGAATCAGCAGACGCAGGCCTTACTGAATGCCCTTGGACAGCTCGTCCAGGGTCAACGTGCGATGCAAAACGATGCGGCAGCAGCCGCTACACCGCTAACGCAGCCACAACACGCTGTTGCACCCACTTTTCGACCTTTTGATGCTGCACTGGAAAGCTGGACGGAGTGGTCACGCCAATTTGGATTCCATCTCGCCGCCTACAGAATTCAAGGTAACGAGTGGCAGCCTTTTCTCCTTTCCTCCGTCGGAGTGACCACGTACCGTGTGATAGTCACATTATTTCCCCGACGCGACGTAGCCACTCTGTCCTACGAAGAAATTTTGTCTGCATTAGATGCATATTTCAAGGAATCAGTCAATGTAGTTGCGAAAAGGTATACCTTCTTTCGTACAAAACGTACGGCAGGTCAGACTAATCGGGAGTGGGTTGCAACCTTGCAAGGCCTTACTAGGGATTGTGCTTTTGAGTGTCAATGTGGACTACCTCATTCAGATATTATGGTACGTGATGCAATTGCACAGAACGTTTCTGATGTTCGTATAAGGGAACAGATTTTGAAACTAGTAAATCCCTCCCTTCAACAAGTGATGGACATATTGGATCGGCAGGACACACTTGACTTTGCTCAGGAATCATTTGAAACTTCGCCAACAGTGTGTCGGGTTAACCGGCCTGCTGGGCGAGCCGCACGGAACGGAAAACAGTCCTCGCGCCCGGCCGCGCCGCTGCCGCCAGGCTCTAAGCCACGTGTGCCGCGCCGGCACGCAATTGCAGTGATCAAATCATGCCCGCGGTGTGCTACTAAACATTCGCGTGAGAATTGCCCGTCACGCCAAGCTATTTATTTTATTGTAATAAAAAAGGACATGTTCAGAGTGTTTGCCAGAAAAAGCTCAGATCGGAAGCTCAAAACCGTTCCAGGCCCTTTGCTTCGCGCCGGAATCGGAATCGAACCAAGGATACTCAGGCTCGCGAATCTTCGCCCATGGAAATTCATGTAGTTCATTCCACTCCGCTCAGTGCCCCTCTCTCTAACAGTGACTGTATTCGTCCCAAAAATAGTGTGTGTCGACGTCGCCGGAAATCCCGTCAAGTCGCAACTGATTATGTGCCAGTGTCAGTTCACGTTGCACGAGACAGTCGCTCTTGTCATCAGCAGGACAATAAACTTTTTGTAGACTTGGACATTAACGGCAAAGTGATACCATTCCAGCTCGATACCGGAGCTGCAGTTTCACTGATCAATCAAGACACTTACAAACTGCTGTCCACACCTCCGTTGCGTGCCGCAAATGTTAAATTACGTAGCTATTCAGGACAAAAGATCCCTGTGTTCGGACAGTGCAGCCTTCTTGCCACAAACAAAACTTGTCATTTTAAATCCTTCGTTCTTCTTCTGCAGTGAACTTGTTTGGTTTCGATTTATTTCAGTTGTTAACTTGTCTATAGTAAATCAGGTCCTATCAGTGAACCAGACTGTGCCTTCAGACAATGTTTCTCGTCTACGTGAAAAATTTGCAGACATTTTTGCACCGGGCCTCGGTTGCGCTAAGAACTATAAAGCACATTTGGAACTGAAAGTAAACGCGCAACCGAAACTTTTCAGAGCGCGCAATGTTCCCCACACATTGCGTGATGAGGTCGCAAAAACATTACACAATTTGGAATCACAATGTGTAATTGAACGTGTGCAGGCTTCTCTCTGGGCATCACCCTTAGTAATTTTGCCAAAACCTTCCGGAAAGTTGAGACTCTGTGTGGACTTCAAGGCAACAGTGAATCCACAACTAGTGATTGCAACTTTTCCTTTACCCCGCCCGGAAGATCTTTTTGACAAACTGTGCCTGGGTAAATATTTTTCGAAGTTGGACCTGGCAGATGCATACTTGCAAATACCGGTGGACGAAGAATCCCATCTCTTTTGGTGGTTAACATGCATCGTGGGTTGTATCAATTCAAACGACTGCCATTCGTGTGTGCATCCGCCCCTACATTGTTTCAGCAATATCTACAAACTGTTTGTGCGTCGGTCCCTAATGCAGCAAATTATCTGGACGATCTTGTGATCTCTGGAAAGATGGAAGACGAACATTTGACCAATCTCAGAACATTATTTCAGGTCTTGCGACAAAATTGTCTTCGCTTGCGGAAGGACAAATGTGTTTTTTGCTCGGGACTTGCCATACTTGGGACATGTAGTTAACGCCCAAGGCATACATCCCAGTCCCAAGCACCTTCATGCCATACAAGACTTGCCTTCACCGCAGAATTTGAAGCAGCTACAGAGTGTGCTGGGAAAAAGAAATTACTATAACAAATATGTTACATACGCCTCTTCCATTTCAGCTCCGCTTCATGGCTTACGCCGTAAGGGTGTTCCGTTCGTCTGGACGACGGAATGCGAATGCGCCTTTCGCCCGCTCCGGACCATATGTCGTCTTCACCCGTCGGGTGCCCCGGCCCGATGGAGGTCGACAGTTTGGCCGCTCCTGTCTCTCTACGGGTGCAAACGCCACATGTTGTCTTGCACCTTGGAGCAGGTTTTCAGGCGTTTCCTAGCTCCCCGCGGTCCGAATGGCAGTGTGCGGGTGGCACAGCCTCGCCTGTTGTTACGCTCCCCACCTCGTCGCATACGTCAACATTGGGTCCTCCCCACAGCGGGCAGAAGCCTTATTCCATAACCGTACGCTGATTTGCGGGGGAGGAATGTGGTGTCACCGCCAGACACCACACTTGCTAGGTGGTAGCCTTTAAATCAGCCGCGGTCTGGACCCGCATGTCGCCACTATCAGTGATTGCAGACCGAGCGCCGCCACACGGCAGGTATAGAGAGACTTCCTAGCACTCGCCCCAGTTGTACAGCTGACTTTGCTAGCGATGGTTCACTGACAAAATACTCTCTCATTTGCCGAGACGATAGTTAGCATAGCCTTCAGCTACGTTATTTGCTACTACCTAGCAAGGCCCCATGATCAGTTTCTATTAGTGTTGTAAATCATGTACTGTCAAGAGCGACGTTCTCCATTAATGGATTAAAGTTAAGTATTTCATCAGCTACGTCCATTTTTCTCAATTCTAATTCCCTTGTCTTGTTCCAGACCTCACGCCAGCCTGCGTGAGCTAAAACGCGTGCATTTCGGCCTCCTTTAGCAATTCGGTTGGCTCTCCTGCCAACCACAACATAATCATCAGGAGTTGCTGGAACAGTTGATGAGCTCAGCTCATCAGCAGCCAAAATTCTTGCCAGCCATTTATCAAAGCATAAGAAGGCTGGGATGCTTACCAGTAAGGAAATACCTGCTCCTACAGTTTATCAAGATATCTCAAGTTACGAATGTAAATTACTTGCTACTGTAGTATTTGTGTCAAATGTATCTTCACTTTGGCAGTATATAGCCAACTGGTAGCAGTTTGTATAATGTTACACAGATGCTTTTTTTGGAGTATGACAGAAAAAACAGGTGATTAGTATAGCAGAATTAAAGGCTTATTTCAATGCACTATAGACTTCCCACTCTACAGCTTATGACTATCTGCCTTCCATACCATCTGGCCTACTTAACTAATATCATAATAATACTTCTCCATGATAAATCAGAATTAGTTATTGTATGTACTACACTTTTCCAAAGCTTAAGTGGCTTTTCAGAATGTTTTATCCATTTTTTGTGCTTCTAACACATCTCGAATCACAATTATATGAACATACTGTATTGTTAATACTGAATTAATTACCAGAACCACTCTTTACTGAAGAATCCTTAGAAACCCACTTCAAGCATTCACAAACAACAATGAACACACGTAGAGAGCAGCTCTGTTGGCAACCCTTTGTTTCTTCAGTTGCATATCACATGTCCAGTGTGCATATGTTGTTAGATTGTTCTTTTGTGTAGTCCTTTGTGATTTAATTAGAGTCTGAGTCTGATAAATGATAAAAACACGCAATAACTTTGGATCAGGCACTTCGCACTGTATTGCAATTGGATTCTGGGGTAATGGCCAAAACTATTGCTTTGGGGTTAGGAGTAGGAAAAAGTGCTGTTGGAGACTTGAAGAAAAATCAAGGAGAAATTGAAAAGTGTTGTGCTTTCCAAGCAAGTGGAAGTGGCATAAAAGAAAGAAAGACAATGTTGAAAGGGAAGCATAAAGATGTCAAGGAAGCTTTATTTTTGTGGCATGAACACTTAAGAAGAAAAGGTTTGTTCATTAATGGGTTAATATTGCAGGGGAAAGCATTGCAATTTCAGTTGCAAATAAAAGGAGAAGGTACAGAATTTACTGCCATTGATGGATGGTTGGATCAGTGGAAGAAACCATTCAGTATTTGTCAAATTACCATTAGTGGATAGGATTTATCCACTAACAAACAGGTTGTGCCATTGTTTAGTCATCTTTCACAGATGATTACTGAGGAAATGTATGGTGAACTGTTGTACAACAGGGATGAAAATGGTTTAAATTAAAAGATGCTTCCTTTGAAGATGCTTACTTCAAAAAGGAAGCTGTGGAACCCAGATGCAAGAAATGTATGGAATGAGTTACCATTTTGACTTGCAGTAATGCATCTCACAGCCACAAGCTTAGGCTTACATCAACATGGAAACCATGGAAACCTCAAGCTTTCAAAGCCTGAAAAATCAGAAATTACTACCCATACATTACACTCACCAAAAGAAAGCAGGAATGAATTCATATATCTTTAAAACCTTGGTCCAAAATGAATTCATACCACTGTTAGAGAAATATCTGAAACACAATAATTTACCAAGGAAAGCTCTGCTGCTGTTTGATAGTGCACCATTACATCCTGCCAGTGATGAACTCACAGATGGAGATATCAAAGTATTATTTTTGCCACCAAATATGATTTCTCACTATCACCCAATGGGCCAGGGCATACTTGAAGTGTTGAAAAGAAGTATTTCAACCATTTTCTTATTGTGTTAATATCAACAAGTGATAATAATGAGACTGTATAACGATTCTGAAGAGGACTGGCGTGCCTGACATCATAAAGTGGTTGGCTGAAGTGTGGGAAGAGAGTCTAAACTTATCACCTGTAAGGTCTTGGGAAACTATTTTAGGCCATGTAGGTGGACATTTTAACTTGGAGTCATATGTGAAACCAGATGCATATGATGAAATTGTTTCATTGCCCAAAAATGTCCTGGGCTTTGAGGACATCAATGCAGAGGACATCACAGAATGGATGGCAAATGAAGAAGTTGATTAAATAACGGAAAATTATGTTGTGGAAATGGTGATGCAAGGGGAGGAGAGGAGGAGGTGAGGGGGTAACACAAGAGGACAAGGGCAAACTTAGTTGACAGGAGAAATCTCATCCCACATTTGGAAGGGTTCTAGATGATTAACACTTTGGGTCCTGAGCCACTGCGCGCGGGTGTCTACCATAAAGACTGGCTGATTTTAACGTATTTTAAACTACTACAACTCACGAAAGGTTTCAGTTATAGCAATAAAATTACTCTTATTGAAAAACCTAGACTTTCTTGTTTAAAACCACATATAATACTTTTCTCTTGAATTAATACATACTTTTGACAAGCGTTATTATAACATTGTTTTTGAAAAAAGGAAAAATTGGTCAAAGGTATATTCACTGTATTTTCTAGAAGGAATTTTTTTATTTTACACAAAAATTGTAATTATGATGGATACAGTATATCTTATCTACAGTAACTTCCTGTACCTATTTTAGGATGCTTTTGCTCTTTGTGTGGTAAATTTTGCACAATGCTACTTTACATTCACTACACTGGAAGCTTGTGTCTTTTCGCCACACTTTGCCAAAAACTTCCTTATTTCCATAAGTGTAACTCCTTTCCACTTCGATAATGAGCATGTGGGCAAAAGGGAATTTGTGCTTCATAATTTACTGATGCGTTATTGAGCATACAGATTAGTTTGTTCCTTTATATGTTTCATCATACTGTCTGTCAGGAAATACAAAAAAAATTCTAGAGGTGCACTGTTCTGGTCTAAACTGACAACATTGCATATTCCAAATTGTCCTGAGAATAGATCAATATATGGCACATGATCAGTAGTCATCCAACCTTCCTAAGAATCAGTGCAGTGCGCACGTCTTGGCTTCCCCTCGCCGTTAGTCTCACTAGTTCTTCAGGCACAATATCGACAGGATTACTCACTGCTGAAGTGCTTGAACACCTGCTCTCCTCTTCTATCAGAAGAGTAGTATTTGCAAATAAAATCATAATTATGTACCGAGAGTTTTTTCGGTGAAAATCTGAACAAAAATGATATAGATGTTTTGTTGTCAGAATTCTTTACCTGAACTGTCAGAAACTTCTTCTTGAACATAGTCCACATCATCATTAGAGTCATCTACAATATCTTCCTCTGACAAATCAACGTCAGTTTCTTCAAAATCACGATATAACTCGCGAGCAATTTCTTTGTCCGTCAAGCCATGCTTCACCATGTTGACGTTACTGAGACCGCGTGGGAAAAAATCGCTGCTCATAAAACCCGACAAAAAAAAGGGAAGCACACCGTTGCACAGCATGCCTGCATTATCTAGTGACCAATACTTGAACTACAGTCCATGCAGCGCCTCCCAGTCAAGCGGGAGCCGTAAGAACACACAAAGGAAAGAAGGGGAAGAATGAGAACATGCGCCCGTAAAATTACGGGCACTGGACTTTTGGCCAAGTCGCGCACACCCGTATTGTTACGGGCGTCGGCGCCTAAGTGTTAAGGCAGTGATGCAGTACATTAGTAAACAGGAGGAAGCAATGCTAGCTGATATCATCTGTTTGCATAAGTAGTAGGTTATTGCACCAGGCGAGAGTGCTAAAGGAGGGAAACAATCTATCAGACTTTTTTAACACTTCAACCTGTAAGTTTCATCTTTTTTGCTAGCCATGTCTTTCCATATATGTGTAAACATACATTCATACTTTACAATGTGGATTATTTTATGTCTCCATAATTTTTAGGGGTGCAGTATATACCTAACAAGTACTTATAACAAGCTTGTATCACATAATAAGTCAGAAAATGTCAATAAAACTGCTTTTGGTATAAAGAAAGATGGTTTGAGTGGTATGGCTGGAGTCAGATGAGAGAATTTTTGAAGCTCTGGCCTATCCTCCTTTTTTTTTCTTTTTATCTCGCTCAACATTCTGCCACATTACTGTAGCAATTTTTCTCCTAATATAAAATCTGTGGCACAGGCATGGGCACCCACATAATACTCTCCTATGTCAACCTGTTTATGGGCCATCTAGACGAGACCATGCTAGCCTCTCAAAACGCCAAGCCCCTAGTCTGGTTCAGGTTTATTGATGGCATCTTCATGATCTGGACTCAGGCCAGGACATCCTATTTTTACCTTTCAGCCTCAAACCTTCTCTTCCATCCCCTTCAGCTGGTCCTCCTCAAACCAGCATGCCACCTTTCTGGATATGGACCTTCTCCTACCTGATGACTCCATCCACACCTCTGTCCACTTTAAGCCCTCCCAACGGCCTTTTCAATGTCTGTCATCCCTTTCACACCAAAAAAGAAATCCCTTCCATACAGCCTGCCCCCCTGGGGATGGCATATCTACAGTGTGTCTCCTTTACCCTTTATCCTGAGGGTCACATTAAGGCCTTCAGTGACAGGCACTATCCCCCAGACCTATTCCACAAACAGGTTGTCCATACCATTTCTCCTCACACCTTGAATCCTCCCACCTCCAAAAACTAGCCACAAAGGAGTGCCCTATAACTAGCCACAAAGGAGTGCTCCCTTCTTCACCCCTGACTTTAACAACTGAACCATGTCCTTCATCAGGGCTTCTATTATCTGTCATCATGTCCTGAAATGAGGCACATCTTACTCAACATACTTCCCCTCCCCCAGGTGATGTTCCATTAACCACTCAACCTCCATAGCACCCTAGTCCATCCCTATGCCTATTTCAACCCCTTGCCACAAGATCACACCTCTGTGGAAGACAAAGGTGCAAGACCTGCACAATCCATCTACCCAGCACTTCTTATTTCTGTCCTGTTACAGGGTTATCATATCATATCAGGGGCCAGGCCACCTGTGAAAGTAGCTATGTCATAGACCAGCTCTTCCCAGCTTTTTATATCGATATGACACCAAAAAAAAGTCCACTAGGATGAACATCCACTAATGAACTGTGGTCAAGAGCAAAGTAGACAACCCTGTGGGACAACCTGCTTCACTACCCGAGCCATCTGGATCCTTCCCTCCACCACCAGCTTTTCTGAACTGCACAGATTGGATTTCTCCATTCCTCAACCTACAGTAACATACTGTTCCCACACTCACCACCCAAGTTTCCATCCATTCTGTCCTAAAACTTCCTCCCTATTCTCGTCTCCCACATTCTTTGTGTGCTGTCCTCTGCCAACACACCAACCCATCTCTCCCAACTCCTGTCCTTTATCGCTCCATTTTCCCCACCTCCCTGTCTCAAAGCCTCCCGATGCCATGCCTGTTGGCAGTCTAGTAATTGCACAGTCTGCCAGACAGTGTTCCTCTCTCCCCCCACCCATACACTGCTATCCCTTCCCCTTCCCAGCCCCCTCCAGAGTGCTGCTTCCATTCTATGTGACAGTTGCATTCTGGTGTAAACTGCTGGAGTTGGCAGTCATGTGAGTGATGTGTGCATGTTTATGTGAATGAATGGTATGTTCCTCCTTCTTTTTCTGAAGAAGGCTGTGGCCAAAAACTTATATGTAGGGGTCTTTTAATGGTGCTTGTCTGCAATTTCTTAATGTGTCATCTTTATGATAAGTTGCAATCTATCTTTTCCTTACATTGTTGACTATACATACATAAAGAACTCTAGAAGTAATAACTATGATTGCCTGTGTGAGTAGATTAGCACTAGACATAATTTGTTGTTAGTGTATTTTACAGTCACCAGCATTGGCTGCTTCTGCATGTCAGTGTATAACTAGACTCATTCCATATCCCTGAAGGCTCTCCTTCATGATGGGGTTTACAAGTCATAATATGTGAATGAATGACTGTGAATCATTCAGTACATTTATTAGGAATTTATGGTATAAGAGGAGTAGCACTAGATTTTTTAAACTATTATGTTTGTGATAAGTATATTATGCCAGGCTATATTTCAAAAGGGAAGGGAACATCCTAAAGTGAAATCATCATACAAGGTCCTTATTTTTTAAGGTCTCTTAAAGAAGCATTCATTAATCACATTTGTCCCTTGTCCATCACACAGCCAGAAAAAGTTAAATACGGTGATAATACATCCCTTATTAGCTGGAGCTGTACTGATTAGATCACAGTGCAAAACAATAAAGCTGAACTTAAACTCACATTGAATAAGGATAAGAAAGTAATGATGAAGTTTCTGTAAAATTATAAGCAACCTTAAGTTGATATAAATGTCAAATCATTGTCTTAAGGTGAAGAGTTTCATAACATAAATTTTTAAGCATTGTGTGGATGAGCATCTTACATGGAATGACCACATCAGCTACCTCTGTAAAAAGATTAGTTGTAATATTTAGTTATCACACATGTTGGAACCATGATAACTCATCCTGTCT
Organism: Schistocerca gregaria; assembly: GCF_023897955.1. NCBI lineage: Eukaryota > Metazoa > Arthropoda > Insecta > Orthoptera > Acrididae > Schistocerca > Schistocerca gregaria. The sequence continues at coordinate 103,982,095 of NC_064921.1, read as the reverse complement.
TAAAACAAATCTGCTATGGATTAATCCTCTCACATCTGCAACATGGGTTTCAAATGTGTTAAATGTGAATCCTTTGGAGACTAGTTCATTAAAGATAATTTACTAACTGCATTTCCTGTGTCTGTTCTTAAGACAAATATGGTTGTACAAGAGAATGTAGAAAATAGTAAATCAACAGAAACATTAATCACTAAAATAGTCCAACCAGTGATGCTTATTGTACAATACTAAGTAATAAAAGATCTACATATTATGCATAATTTCTGTTGGAAGACATTTCTTTAACACAAAGCTCATGAAAATCTTGTTTAAGGACAAATTAAAACAGTTATCAACTGAAAGAAGTTCACACTCACTTAAATATTTTAGAACTCCATTATCTATGTTTCTAAATTTTTGTTAATATTCAGTTCCAGTATTTTATGGTAATAATATTTATTTAAAGATAGTTGAACTCTAGTATCTAATGTGCTATTTTTTGTTATATAGCCATTATATTTGTGGTATGTTTTGTTTAGACTTCAAAGTTCTTATAGACAAATAAAGATTGTTATTAAATTGTGAGGTAGTAATATAGGCAAATTTGTATATCAAGATGTTATACATCAGCCTGTAGATCTGATGCAGTTCTCAGTTCTATTGTGGCATGCACATAAGAAGACAGCAGTACAATGCATTATGCATAGAGAGACAAAGAATATATTGTGGCACCACCAGTGTGATCTTTGTCTTGATCCCATTGCCTATCGTGGTAACCGCCAATGCGGGTATGAGCGCTATGCCAGGCCACTGTTTCTTCTTCTGACTCTCTTTAGCAGAATTTGTATACTTTGAAAACTATCACTGCCACTTCTAAATGTACTACATGTCATTTTTTGCCTTATGCTGCCCCTAATGAACATCATAGTGGCTAAATAACCTCTACATACCTAAAATACCATGAAAATCAACACTAAATGTTCTACATGCACCCCGATGCACATGCTACTGGCAGATGTGGCAGAATGACACTATTGGCTAGAGTGTCACTTGATACACACTGCTCCTTACCACTGCACATCACCCTACCACCTACCTTCTCAAGTGCACACTGCTAGAGTCTATTCTGTGCAATCCTCTTCATCCCTGCATTCCTATTGCAGCTAAACTAGTCAAAACACAAATGTTTAATTCCTAAAAAGTGTCCAGATTGTGAAACAGTACATAGCTACAGCAGATGATATACACTGAGGTGACAAAAGTCATGGGGTACCTCCTAATATCATGTAGGACCTCCTTTATCCCTCTGTAGTGCAGCAACTATTAATCATGGGATGGACTCGACAAGTTATTGGATGTCCCCTGCAGAAATATTGAGCCATACTGCCTTTATAGCTGTCCATAATTGTGAAAGTGTTGCCAGTGCAGGATTTTGTGCACAAATTGACCTCCCGATTATGCCTTATAAATTTTTGATGGGACTCATGTTGGGTGATCTGGGTCACCAAATCATTCACTTGAAATGTTCAGAATGTTCTTCAAACCAATGAAGGACAGTTGTGGCCCAGTGACTTGGAGCATTGTCATTCCATCATTGTTTGGAAATGTGAAGGCCATGAAAGGCTGCAAATGGTCTCCAACATCAGCTCTTACCAACTGAAATTCAGGCTCATTTGATCAGTCATCTTGGGTGCAGCCAATATGGTCATGAGCCCAGGAGAGGTGCTGCAGGTGATTTCATGGTGTTAGCATGTTGGTCGTCTTCTGCCAGGGCCCATTAATGTCAAATTTTAATCAAATAATGGAAAATCCAGGATGAAATGAACCAATATTAGAGAAGGAAAGTTGTTACTCACCATATAGTGGAGATCCTGAGTTGTGATAGGCACAATAAAAAGATACAAAAAGATTCACACTATTATACCTTTCAGCAGTACACACACACACACACACACACACACACACACACACACACACACACACACACACACACACGCGCATGCACGCAACTTTCACACACGTCTGCAGTCTCTGAGACTCAGCGTCTCCACTATATGGTGAGTAGCAACTTTCCTTCTCTAACATTGTTAATCTCAAATTTTTCAACACTATCCTAATTGATTTCTGCAGTTATTTCATGCAGTACTGCTTGTCTATTAGCACTGACATCTCTTCACAAACGCTGCTGCCCTCAGTGGTTAAGTGAAGGCCATCGGCCACTGCATTATCAATCCCAAATGAAATGTCCCATGAGCCTAGCTCCAGCTATCATTCCACATTCTGTTATTTCCCATTGTGCAGCCATAATTATGTCAAACATCTTTCCATTATGAATCAACTGAATACAAATGACAGCTCTGACAATGCATGGCCCTTTTATACCTTGTGTGTCTGATACTACCACAATCTGTAAATGTACATATCGCCATCCCATTACTTTTGACAGCTCAGTGTATATGTGGCAGCATTTGACAAAAATGGATCATAAGTGCCTACAATGAATAATAATAATAATTATTATTATTACTGTTGTTGTTGTTGTTGTTGTTGTTGTTGTTGTTGTACTAGACTATTTTGTATGTACAGCATTAATTCGTAGAAATGGAACTGAATTCCAAGAGCTACATATTTATGAAGTTCACTTCCTTGTTCAGAGACACTCATTCTACCTAGTAAATATCCTTATGGTTGCATTTAGGAAATGTTACTAAACTCAAGAAACAAACAACTCTGAATGGTAACAGTTAATAATTTCATAGATGACTGCTGTAACTTTTCTTCTAAATATTTGATTTGACTGCAAGTGGAGGAATAATGGATTACACATGTAGTTCTGTTGTTTGTGTGATACAGGACATTTTTACACCCTCAACATTGTACTTGCATGGGATTGCACTATTGTGTACAGAAAGCATTGCATCTTGTCATTCAGCACAGTGCAAGGATTAATATTTTCAACAAACTTATTATGTCTGATGGTTGGAATGAGCTGAGAAACTTTTCATAAATCTGAAAATGTTTTACTGATTTCATTAGTGGAAGGTGAGAGCATTAAAATAAAAATGCACAAATCAACAAAAAATAAAATTATCTTTATAAATTAATATGGCAGTCTTTTGGGAATTTTATGCAATATGTACATATAAATTAACTGTACATCTATATACATCATATGTACAATTATTTTTACAAAAATAGTTTCAGTGTAACAAATTTTTGGTATTCAGCTCTTGATTTTTTTTGGTCCCTTTTTGGGAAAAGTATAACATGCTGGGCTAAAGTTCTTGTTGCAAGCCAAGTTTCTTGAAAGATGCATGTATCCAATCAACATAATGTGAAATCCTGGTGTAAACACCAGGTTTTGATGGTTTAGCACAACCATCACCCCACGATACAAGTCCTGTTAGCACGAACCGCCCTGTAACCATAATGAAACAGTAAGTAATGATCTCATGTGAACAAAGATAAAACTTATTTAAAAACAATGTAGTTTATGCATACCATCTATGCCTGCTTCATATTCCATCATTATGCATATTTCTAACATGAAGGGACACAATTAAGTATACTTTCAACTATGAGAAGAGTGAGTATAATTCAGTCAATAACAAGTTTTTTATAATGAACACATTTGCCTGAAATGCTTTCTCACACATCTTTCTTATCTGATTAGGACAACTGATGTAGTGAATTATAGCTGAAAACTAGGTTGACATTCATTAGTGATCTGATTTGCATAGTGATTTTTAAAACCTATGACTCAGTTCACCATGCCATGCTATTTAAGGTATTGCATGAACATGATATAGATAGCAAAACAACTAACTCAATCCAATGGGCTTTACCAAATGGCCTTAAAAGTAAAATTAATGTATGAAATATATCACTTGTCTCTTTATTTCTAAATAAATTGTTATGCTCAACCAGAACTTTCCATGCATTACGGTATTGCATCAAATAATGAGTCTTTTAAAATACAAAACAAAAAGATAAATATAAGGCAAGGTGATGGGTTATCTCTATCCCGTTTCAGTCTGGTAGGGTCATAAAAACATGGCAGAGAGAAATATCTACAATAAATGTGGGAACATAATATATAAAGCAATATCAAGTGCCTCATCTATGTTGATGACCTAACAGTGATTAACAGGACTATCATGGAATCCATACATTTCCTAGGGAAGCCTCATGTGATCACTATCAAGACTGGCCTCCAAGAGAATACAGAACACAGATTTGAAGTGTAGTAGTCTGATGTCCCTTATGATGACATATGGAAACATCACACAGGTTAAACTTGGGAGAAGTTATGAGGAATACTGATAATAGCAGAGTGACCAGTAAAACCCAAACAGAAAATATCCATAGAGCCTATAAAACCACCTACAATATCCTTAACAAGAAATCCCTTTCCACCTAAGCCAAACTGTTCCACTAACAGATAGTTGTTCTCCCAGAATCACTCCATGAAGTTGAAATATTATCATTACCCATCAAACAGCAATGTCACTGAGAAAATTATTCAGGCCAAAGGTTCAAGATAGTATCTGGATACATAGAAACTGAAAACAAATATATGATCTGATCGAATTACTTATTTTCATTCCAAGGAAATGATATTGCTGAAGCAAAAGATGCACTGCTTATTTAGTGTATGGTTTGTTTTTTTGAATGTGTTCTTTTGGTTTCTGCATCAGTACAGTTCACTCACCAAAGGTTTAAACTGCCATGCACAGTTATCTCTCATTACATTTATGCCTTTCAAATGACAATATTTTCACTTGACAAAATATCTGAGAAAGTTGAGTATGTTATCTGACTTCATTCCCATAAGTTTTTTAAACATTAGATATACCTGCAGAAACTAAAGGATCTCAGTTGTAAACTGGTTTTTCTTGAATAACTGAGTCTGAATTTGTTGTGGTATTTCACTCATTGTGCAGTCAACACGGCCATGACTATCCAGTCTTTTTTCTCTTTGAAAGTAAACTATGTTTCATTTCTTTTTTGAAGAATGTTTTAAGTGACAATTAAATTATAATACTGAGTGTAATAGCTTAGGATGTGTACTGCTGTTTCTTCCTGGCTGCCAAACTGCATTTTAAAAGCCAAAATTCTTTAATTCAGTTAAGCTTTTCTCAGCTTTTTTCTGAACTTCATCTCTTAATGAATTACTCATACAACTTTAAAATGGTGTGTTTCAGTTTATTCTTTATGCTAAAACAGTATTTCACAGTAATTTTAATCTGTTCAAAATATTTATAGACTTCAAAACTATGTTGTTTATCTTTAATTTCTCCACTTTGTGCATGTATTGTAATTCCAACATTTGAAAGACATCTCTTGTAATATATGATTAACTACTCATATAAAATGTGTTTTATTTACTTGGCTGTTAAAATATAGGTATATGACTAATCCTTACCATCAACTTCACAAGCCAGGGGTCCACCTGAATCACCTCCACAAGCATCGACACCACCTTCAAGGAGACCAGCACAAAGCATGCCATCTAGAATCGCTTGATCTCGGTCCCCATAAACTTCCTTCGTGCGGCATGTCTCTTGTTCCAGTAATGGAACATATGCTGCTAGCAGTACATCAGAAAGGCTCTCCATGTCCTGAGCTATGAAAAAAAGGCAGTAGCAAGTGAGAAAAGAGGATATTGTCCATACTGAAGATTGAAAACTAGGCTGGAATGATTATTCTGTACTATTCTCCCTTTCCTCCCCCCCCCCCCCCCTTCCCTCACAAGAGTCCATAAAGAGTAGAAATATTATCTAATATTCATATATAAAATTATATCTTATCATCAAATCTTAATAATAGGGGATATCACAACCTGTTTAATCAATTATAACAAGCTATCACTGCCACAGCAACATAAAATGTCATCTTTTTTTATATTTCAGAAATGTTTGGAAGGAGAGGATACAGGGCTTTTCTTATCCTCTCCACAAGGTATATGGATATGCATGACTTTATTAATCACTAGTTTCTGATGTAGAATACATAATTCCACAAGCAAGCACATGCTACACTGATCATAGCACATTTCATGTCAAGAATCACACTGCATCTCAGGACTTCAAAAATAAGGATCAAATACTTTTTGATTACCATCACCACAACTATGCTTCATGGAGTGTCCATGAAGAATGGCTATAATACTTGTATTTAAAAAAGGGGGCAACAGTGTTAATGTAGGTACAACATTTCTGGTTTTACTGCTGATCCTACCAAGAAAAGGCAGTGTGGTTGTTAATGACCCAGACTAGCACTTTGGAGGAACGAGGCTAAAATCTCTGCATATTTAGATTTTCTTTGGCCCTTAAATTGATTAAAGCAAGTGCTGGGATGGTTCCTCAAATTGTATATGGCCAATTACCTTCCACTTTTTTTCATATCCAAGATTGTGCTTCATCTGTAATGTCCTCATCATGGTGTGTTAAGCCCTAACTGTTAGTTCTGTGTCTAATGAGATAAGATATGGAAGTGGTAGAGATGTAATAAGATGTATTGGTTGGATGCATGATAGCGATATTGAAACTATATTTTTTTCACATATATATCACCCATGTGACAAGGGACTGGCAGCACAAATAATCACTTCTCATTGTTGTTGCCATTCTATGTAATGGTTGCATTCTGACCTGAGCTGCTGGAGTTGATGATCATGGGTGCGTGAGGTGTGCTTTCTTGTGTATAAGAATGCTGATGAAGGCTGTGGCAGAAAGCTTTGTGTAAGTGTCTTTTAATTGTGCCTGTCTGCAACTTAATGTGTCTTCTTTATGGTAAATAGAAGTCTTATCTTTTCCTACATTGTTGATACCCCTACACCAATTTTCCATTTTATGAAAGATGGCATTCATATTTATTAATAATAAAAAAGTTGAATTTAGCATATAATGAAATATTATTTTCCTTCAGGTAATCTACCTTGTAAACATAGGATAGGGGCCCAAATTGAGAAAATCTCTGCTCTTGTGGACCGACACCTTCACCCAGTTATGACTCTGTGCCCACAGCCCACCTGTCTGGCCCGTTTGTGTGGCCTATCGGCAAAACATTGGTAGAAGTGACGCTGTCTTATGACTATGTACTGTAGTACTAACATTTTAAGTTTGAGAAGGCCAATATATGGCATGTTTTAATTTTAATTTTATATTGCAACATTTCTAAAGAAGGCTACATTACTATAGCTGAAACCTAGTTAAAGTTACTTTGCTTATGCAACTGAAGACTGACTTTTAATATTAAACTATTAAGCAGTATTTATCCACATGGCGACAAATTTCCTTTGAAGCCACAGTCAAGAATATATCCTCATTGGAATGAGAAATGCGATCAAAACAGCAAAAATGTATTTGCAATGTGAATATTAGTAGTACAGGGTGTGGTAGATAAGTAACGAGACTGGCCGCTGCACGGTGCCGTCACTCACAGGGCAGTCTCCACCTGTACGTCACGTGGTGGGGGATCTGAGCTAACAATAGAACCGGTTCGCAGTCGCGTCAGAGCTCTGGTGCAGTGAGGGTCAAGCTTCGCGTATTACGTTGTTTGTGTGCCCGTGACACTTGTGAAAACGCTGAAGATGGATCGCTCGATAGAACAGCGGTATGCAATCAAATTTTGCTTTCGCTTGGGCAAAACTGCTTCAAAAACTTTTGCTATGATTACGGAGGCCTACAAAGAAGACTCCTTATCAAGAGCTCAAGTGTTCCGGTGGTTTAATGAATTTAAAAACGGGAGGGAATCCGTTGAAGACATGGAACGATCTGGACGCCCTTCGAGTCGTGTGGATGAAACGGTGGCCAAAGTGAAAGAACTCCTGGACTCCGACCATCGTTTAAGTCTCAAAATGATCGCCGATGAGGTCTCCGTGAATAAATTTACGGTTCACCAAATTGTTACGCAAGATTTGATGATGAGGAAAGTTTGCGCAAAATTGGTTCCCCGAGTGCTCACAGCCGAACAAAAGCAACAACGAGTGGACGTTTACCGTGAGATGTTGAATGATTTGGAAGATAATCCAGACTTTTTAGACAACGTAGTAACAGGCGATGAATCGTGGACATTCCAGTACGACCCGGAGACAAAAGCCCAGAGCTCGGAGTGCACACACCGGCATCCCCGAGGCCAAAGAAAGCAAGAATGTCGAAGTCCCGCATCAAGACAATGCTGATTGTGTTTTTCGACAAGCGCGGGGTTAATTCACAAAGAGTTTGTCCCTCAGGGGAAGACTGTCAATGCCGAATTCTACAAAGAAGTCCTTCAGCGATTGCACGGAAGTGATAGGACCTCGCTCAACGCTGGCGTCTCCACCACGACAACGCTCCGGCACACACAGCGTTCCTCGTGACCTCCTACTTGACCCGAATTGGAGTTGAAGTTCTGCCACAGCCACCATACAGCCCTGACTTGAGTCGTCCTGATTTCTTCCTATTTCTGAAGGTCAAAAGATGCCTGAAGGGTCATCGTTTCGACGATATTCCGAACATCCAACGTGCTGTCATGAAGGCACTAACTGGGATAACTCAAACAGACTACAGTGGGGCCTATGAAACTTGGAAAACGTGCTGGCAACGTTGCGTCGATGCCCAAGGCGAGTACTTTGAAGAATAATAACGTTTTGTACAAATTGGATCAATAAATTTGTTTTTCTAGACTGAGTCTCATTACTTATCTACCACACCCTGTATGTGGCATTATCAAAAGAAGAGCAGTGAAAGATAAATATATGAATGAAGTAAACTGGGGTCTCAGGGAACAGTGTAAAAGGCTAGAAACAATATTTATGGGTCCTAAGGTGATTAAAACCACGGGCTGGGTAATAACTGAAATTTGTGACTGGACTGAGAATTTTTTGGTCGGGAGGAAGCAACATGGTATCTTCAATGGAAAGTCATCAACAGATTTAGAAGTACCAGCAGGGGTTTTCCTGGGAAGTGCGTTGTGACCTTTGCTGCTCATGTTGTACGTTAACGGTCTTGCAGTTAATGTTGACAGTAATTTCAGACATTTGACAGATGATGCAGTTATTTATAATGAAACACTGTCTGAAAGAAACTGCAGAAATATTTAATCAGATCTTCATAAGATTTCAAAGCAGTGCAGAGACTGGCAACTTGCTTAAAATGTTCAGAAATATAAGACTGAGCACTTCAGGAAATGAAAAAAAAGAAAAGAAAAGCATAGTATCCTTTGACTATAATATTAGTGAATCACAGGTGGAATTGGTCGACTCATACAAATACCTGAGTGTACAATTTACATGTATATGAAATGGAGTGATCACACAGTGTTAGCTGCAAGTAAAGCAGGTGGCAGCTTGCAGCCCATGGATAGAATGCTAGGGAAGTGTAATCAGTCTACAAAGGAGACTGCATACAAAATACTCATGCAACCCATCCTTGAAAATCGCTCAAGTGTGTGGAAACCATACCAGAAAGGATTGACAACAAATATTGAATGGACATAAATGAGGGAAGTACAAATGGTCACAGGTTCAAACAATCCATGGGAGAGTATCATGAAGATGCCAAAAGAATTGAACTGGCAGACAGTTGAAGATAAATGCTAACTGTCCCTTGAAAGCCTACAAAGAAACTTTCTAGAGACAGCTTCAAGTGATAAGTGTCAGAAGATATCACACCTCCCCCCCCCTCCAAAAGCTACATATTACTCCCATTGGGATTAAAAGACAAGATTAGACTAATGCAGGATGCTCAGAGACATTTCAGCAATCATTCTTTCCATGCTCCATATGTGAATGCAATGAAAAAATAACTCGCACAATGGGATGTAACCTCTACCACGCACTTCAGTGCTTTGCAGAATACTGATGTAGATGCAGATTTCTTACTGCTGGATGGCATGCGTGTGATCTGGTTAAGGTCTACAAAATTCAGCAAGTTATTTATTGACATGTAGAAAATTAAAAAGAATAAAAATGAGTGATTTGGGGAGGGGATGACACTCTCCCAGAAAATTCTGAATACCATAATAAAATTAAGACATTTCTGATGCATTTAAGCATCAATGTCTAAGATATAAAATATAAATCCCATAGATGCAAAAACTGAGTCTACAAATTTCTATAGTAGGGAAGAAATATATCAGTCTTTTGCCTAAATGAACAATGGCTAACAAAAACTGCATCAAAATCATTAATGAATGAGAGAACTATGCTGTAGCCAATAGCTTTTGAAGAAGTAAAATACTTTAGCATTTAAGGTAAGAGATTATTTTAATATTCTAAATGATAAGGACATATTTGAAAGTTGCTGCATAAAATTAAGAAGACAAACTATTCTAATATTTCAATACATAGAATCCTTGGAAAAGAAATAACAAAAGTATTTCCATTTAACCCTTAAGTAGCCAAGTCAGGTCAAAATAACTTAAGAGATTTTTCTTTTGCTTGATTTCTTTGGCACTTGACTTTCTGAAACTTGCCAGGGGCACGTATTTCCTTTTATTGCTGGTCTGTTTCAGGTAATACGTTCAGAGTAATTTTAGTCTTCATTGTTTTGCATTAAAATGCCACTATTCAGTGTCTGACCCAACATGATTTCTGGTGTTTTGGCATTGTTACCCATCTGACCTAACATGTTTGCACTCAGCTGTTTTTGCAGTTGTATTCTGACGTGAGTCTGAGTTATTAGCCATAAAATACAGACGTTACAAGTGTTTGAATAAGTTTATTTTTTTCTTTTCTGTATAAGTAAATCAATTATTAACCAATTTTATTTTTTCTATCACATTTTCTTCTTTTAGTTGAAAGGAAAGTGACATGGCTGTTCTTTTGCCCTGAAACAGAATGCCTAAAATCATGACTGATGAAGAAATCATTGTGCATTTATTTCATGAAGATAATGATGAATCTGTGGGAGAAATCTATTGATTTTGATGACATTGTTGTAGAAAGTGAATTTGGCAGTGATTCAGATGTTTCTGCTGCTTCTGATGATGAAATGGTGACTATGAAAAATGACTAACTTTTTTCTGGGCAGAGATAGTAAAACCAAATGGAACAAACAACTATTTAGTCAAAGAGGCTTTGCTAAAAAGCACAAAATTAGTACCATGCATTTACATGTAGCTCAAGGCACAGCAGTCTTCTCCATTCATTTCAGTAAGAATGTAATTGACAGATTGAATGTACACTAACATGTATATTAAGAAAGTTGCCACAATTTTTGTTGTTGCTTCATTCTGTTTACACTTGTTCATTAATTTCTAGTACTAATAGGGAAAAACTTCATGAAAGCCAATACTCAAGCAGAATATTTGATGATGGATTAGCAACTCATTCCATTTCAGTATTGCTGTTCATTTAGGTAGTATTTGCCTAAGAAATATGGAATAAAAGTGTTGGTCATACTAGATTCTAGAACATTCTCCTTCATTTGAGGTGTATGCAGGAATGCAGCCTGATGGTCCATTCAGGCAGTCTAACAGTCATTTAAATGTTGTTCAACAACTTGTTGCTCATATTAGAAATTCAGGAAGGAACACAACCATTGATAACTAGTATAATAGTGTTGCAATTGCCAAAACAGTTCTGGACATTAAGCTGACTTTGTTGGGAACAGTGTGCAAAAATAAATCTGAAATTCCTGCCGAGTTCTTCTCGTTCAACACATGAAAGTGAGTTCAAGTTAGTTTGTCTCTTATGTTCCCAGGAAATATTACTCACTTCCACTAATATCATCAATGCACAGTGATGCCAAGGTAGATGCAGAGACAGGTGCTGATAAAAATTAGAAATTGTAGGTTTCTACAATTGCACTATTGACATACACAACTACTATAGAGTTGGCTGAAGAACAAGGAAGTAGCCCTTCACTGTGCTTTTCCACTTTATGAATGTGTCTGCATCTAATTTTGAACACTGGCCAAAAGGTATTAAGAAGAATCTTTCTGAAGGAGCTTGCAAACAAACTTATCATGGAGAGTATTGCCAGGAGAACACAGCATATACCCCACAATTTTAGGGAGAGAATAAAGTTATCTCTGATAGTCAGAGGCACAGAAGTACCAAAACAGCAGCAGCAAGACTGTTGACATCAAATACACAAGGAAATAGCAACTAGACTAAAATCATACAAATGGGAAGAGATGCCCCATCTGGCCAAGTACAGATGACAACAAGCATTCAACAGTGTGTGCTTCTTGTATGGAGCACGTAGCCAAAGTGCCTTTCAAAATTATCTGGACAAAATCCTTAGCTCACTGAAATATTTTGATGGTCTTTATTAGTGTATAACATTTTTTTTAGAGTTAGGGTAAGTTTTCTTTGCCCCTCACATAATAACTCAGTGTCAATAAATGATGTGAAGTACGCGGTGTTTTTATTCATTTGTGTTCAAAATCTGTCATAAGTCATACCACTTCATTTTTTCTAAGACTAGGCATATGTTGCCAGCTTTATTTTTGCCAGGGTTGAATTGACCTGATGCAAGTATGTAAGTTTCTTCTCATCATGTGAATACTTAAGTGTTAAACCAAAAAGTCTCTTACAGAAATTAAAAAAGAAAAGGATTATGATAGCTGTCAGTTTTAACATCAACATAATAAACGAGTCCAGTGAATCCGCACAAGTTATTGATCTGGTTCAAGCATTTTGTTTCAAGCTAAAATTCACAAAATTCACAAGAGGGAATAGACTTCAGCCTTATAAATAACATTTTGACAAATTACACATTTGTTGATACAAGAAAATTCCCCTTTATTTCTGTATGTTTCATATTGTTCATTATTTTTGGAGTTACCAAAAGTAAATGAACTAGGCATTTGAGAAATGTTCATCAAATGATACTCCAACAATGAAAATATAAACTTCTTTTATTGTAGTCTTGAAGAAGTAAAATGGCCAGTGGATCATCGTAATTAAAGTTCAAAAATTATGACACATCTTGAAAGTTTTTTGGATGTTTTAGTAAAACATTCACCCTACCATATGCCATTAAAAAAGAGAAGCAAACTGAAGTAGATAACTGCTTGTTTAAAAGTGTCAAGAGCTAGAAAATGACAGTTACACAACAAAGTGAAAAGTAATACAAATTTATACTTTATAAACTATGTAAAAAGATATAAAACTGTATTCTGAAGAATTAGAAAGGCAGCAAACAAATGCCACATAAAAAATTCATTCTGAACCGTACAAATAGATCAAAGGCGGTATGGGCAGTCATAAAATGTGAACTTAGTGTCATTGCCAGCAGCCCAAAATCTCCAAAATTGAGTTGGTGACAAATCGATTGTAAATTCTCCAGAAATATCACAATATTTCATTGAGTTTTTTTGTAAATGTAGCAAAATCAAATGTTGATGTCAGTTGTTACCTAGATAATATCCAACCCATTAGTCCCGATCATGATAACATAGTTCTCACTAAATTTGATAGAATTACATCTGAAGATATAGAAAAATAGTATTATCCCTCAAAAATATAAATTCAACTGTGTGGGATGAAACATCCACTAGAGTAAATGCAACAGTTTATACTATATCATTAGCCCTAGTTGAAATAATTAGTCAGTCATTTGAAGAAGGATGCTTCCTAGATGTTCTGTTTACACTTTAGTAAAGCCTCTACTCATGTAAGTCTCACAGGAAGATGTAGGAAACTACTGGCCAGCAAGTCTTATCCCTGTCTTCTCAGAACTATTTGAAAAAGTTGTTGTAACCCAGATTCAAAATTTAATAGAAAAATGTAGTATCATCACATTACATCAGTTTGGCTTCCAGAAAGATGTGAATACAGTATGTGCAGTCAACAAATTTGTTACTGTTTAACAAGTTTGAAAAAGTCTCAGAAATTTTCTGTGGCCTTATCTAGGCTTTTGATTGTATAAACCAACCTCTACTGCAACATAAATTAGAAAGATACCGAATAAACAGTAGGACTTTGAAGTGGTTCAAATGGTTTTTAATAAACGGATAGCAAATGGTAGTTACATCAGGAACAGTAAATTGTTTCTCAGTCTGGAAAATTATTTCACAAGGAGTTCAACTTTATAGTCCCTACCCTGTTTTTAATTTATATAAGTCATTTACCTCCAAATGTAACATCCCAGTCAGTTTTATTTGCAGATGATACACCTGTACTTATTGAAAATGATTCCACAGAATAAGTTCCCCAAAGGCTCATTGATGCTCTAAACAACTTAGAACATTGATTTGAAGTTAATTAATGAAATTAATTAATGAAAATAATGACCCAACTAATACTGTTTAACTAAACAACCAAATTCAAATAAGTTACAAATTACCCATAAAAATCAGAAACTTAGGGAAGCAGATACTGTCAAATTCATGGTGATATTTCTAGACAAAATGTATCATGGTCTTCTCACACAAGCTACTTGGCAAACAAGTTAAACAGTCTTGCATTCTCACTGACAATATTGTTCTACACAAGTGCTATCGACACTGGAAAAGTTGTTTACGTGGGTACCTCGAAACTGTTGTAAGATATAGAATAATATTTTGAGGAAATGCAAATAATGTAAATAGGACATTATTAACACAAAAAACTATTATTAGAAATGTATATAATGTTAAGCCTACTCACAACATAGCAGAGACACTGAGTCTCAGATAGGCACAACAAGAAAGACTACCAAAAAAGCTTTCGGCCAAACAGGTCTTCATCAGAATTAGACAATATACTCACTCACACTCACACAAATGCAACACACACATGTGACCACTGTTTCTTACTCTTGTCTGGCCTTGGAAACCAGAGACTGTGAGTTGCATTTGCATTTGCATGCGTGTGAGTGCCTATGTTGTCTAGTTCTGATGAAGGTACGTTTGGCTGAAAGCTTCGTTTGACAGTCTTCTTGTTGTGCCTATCTGTGACTCAGCATCTCTATTTGTGGTGAGTAGCAACTATCCTTTTCATAACATTGTTATTATTCCATATGGCATTTTCCATGGTTTAATACTAAACCTATGAATTAATGTTAACAATGTTCAGGGATCTAAATATTTTATCTATTCTGTGTATTTATATTTATGAAATGTTTATCTTTGTATGTAAGAAGCCAGAATTATTTATAGAAAACCATTTTGAATCATTTCATGACAACGTCTCTTAGATTAAAACTATACTCCCAGACTCAGCAATTATGAGATATTAAAGTTGAAAAACTTTCATAGTATGCACCTAGGTTTACTGAAAAGTCAGTCAGAAATTTTTGAGTGATGATAAAGATTTTTTTGAAGAGTAATGTTATAAACTTTCACTGATGATTGTAAATGAAGATTAATCTTGGCTCTTGTCTTGACAAATTATATGTGCCTTAATTATATTACTTCCATCGGTGAGTTTTCTGTACATTGTATCAATGATTTACGAGTTTATATAATGAGATAACAAAATTCTGATTCTGACATTTGGCATGAGCTGGTACACAATACAATAAGGGTTAAATTGGGATTATTATTATTATTATTATTATTATTATTATTATTATTATTATTATTATTATTATTATTATTATTATTATTAAGGCAAAATGTGTCATTCAAAAATAAAAAACTAAAATTGCTACCAAGACTGTTTTTAACCAATACTATTATTATTTTAATTTTTTTTATAATAATTCATAGTATGTGTTATTGTGTTAGGCACAGGGAAAATGACACACCGTGCTATCTTGAAATTAGGTACTGTACCAGTACTGTGATGATGTGCTTGCTGTTGTCCAGTCTCTAATGCAGTGAATAACTGCACTAGACAGTGAAAGATCAGTAAATATTGTTTGCCATGTCATCCTTGTCAAACTTGCCCCATCTTATGTGACGGCCCACACCAAGCTGTCTGTCCATTACGACCATAGAGCACTGTTTCTCAACAGCTGCTGAAGTCCAGGTTATTCTTCACTCTCCAGTCTTTGTTAACATAAACCATTAACCTGTACATTCCTCTACGTCACTTTTGGAGCAATCCAGCACACTGACACAAAAAAATAATTTAAAAAATGTTGTAAGAAGAAACAAACCTATGTTTTCCTCTGGCAATGGGAGGTGCATGAAACATATGATATGCAGTATTTGTTCGGTCTGACTCCATCTACACAATGCAAAAATTAAATTGCTTACATTTGCCAAAAGACTGGACAAATGACAACTGAGGATTCCTAAAGAGAGGCACAGGGTATACAATTAAACCAATCAGAGACTTACGTTTCTGTGCTCCCCATCCTGTAACAGTGCACCAAGTCCCTGCAGCATTTCTGGTATGTGCAGCCGGGAGACATATGGGTCTTACATGTGAGTTATAACTGATCCCTTTATCACCTGTGGCTTTCAGTTTCAACAACCCAATATCATGACTGTAGTAACCATCTGTAACAAAAGCGCTGTGTGCTCATCCTTGACTTTTACCAATAAAATAATTACATAGTCAAATTTATATAGAGAACAATGTTTTGCAAGTAACGTAGCCCTGTGTTTCATACAAATCCTCTCTTCTTGAATTTTATCCATTTTCTGTATTGTACTGTAAAATTTTGTACCACTTGTGTATTTCAGTATGGTCAACTATGATCGTACCATGCACATAACACAATCTAATTTATCCCTTTAACTGCTCTTTACGTGTTAACACGTGCGCCTTTGTACCTGTCCCTGTGTGCTCTGAATGTGTTTACGCGCGCCACCAGTTCTTCTACCTGGTACTCTGAACATATCTAGAGTACCAGGTAGAAGGACTGGTGGCATGCAGAGCACACAGGAACAGGTACAAAAGGGCACGCTTTAACACATCCAGAGCAGTTAAAGGGTTAAAGCACTGTTTTTCTTTTTGTAGCATTTGATATTTTTAACTTATGTTCATTTTCAAAGGCAATCATTCAATAGTGCATTACTAATCAACTAATAACTTAATTTTCTATTGCATTAAATATCTGTTTTAACTGCAGTTTGGTGCAGACAACATGCTTCAGAAACTTGTGGAAGTTTCTCTTTAAATTCTGCTGTCACGACATGATTGAAATTAAATTTTGCTGTCACAACATGATTGAATATTGAAATTATTATCTTTCTTTCTTTTTTATTATAGATATTGCTATTGTAATACATTTGTTTTTTAGGTATAATTTCAAGCAAAGTTGTAAGTTTCCTAAAATTGAAATAACATGCAAGTCAATTCTCACTCTGCACCTTGTAATGTAACGAACTACTGAAGAGTGCAATACCACCCTTATAGTCGCATCTGCCCTTGCAGGGTCAGTGCTCCAATTTCATTTCTATGATTTTTTTATTTAATATTATTGTATGTAGTATTTAATTATGCCCAAACCTTTTTTATTATATTATTCTATAATGTGAACTTTATTTGTTTATTTCTGGAGAATATGTTGGCACCAGTGTGAGCCAAAGACATTCGTGTGTGAAAGGTAGAGTGTCGAACATTGTTAAGGTGACTGTGGGAGTGAGTTAGTTGGACTGTTGTGGGGAGAGCATGGTTTTGTGAGGTGGACTGTTGATGGGAGTACGGAAGGAAGTCTGTCGTCTTATATAGAGAGTATCTATAAATAGTATGTGATATGAAGATGGAAATTATTGTGAAAAAGTTAAATTAATAAAAATGAAGAATCAATAGTAAAACAATAAGCGAGTACCAGTTTTCATTAGCACACAAAGACCTAGATGGATGGAATGCACCATGGCGAGAATCAAGACAATGAGACCAAATTCAGCATCTAAAGGTAAGGTATTTTAATTAGTTTTAGTATTCTGTGACGTATCATTCTTTTGTCTAAATATTAAGCTTAACATTGTCTGTTGTAGATACAGACCACCCAAGCTGGCGTGGTGTCGTCAATTGATCATCATAATCTCAGGGTTTGAAATAGCATTTAAATGAATTGAAAATTTGTCGCTTGATATTTGATTTCCACCCCGGACGAAAGAGGGTACATTACAACCTCATCTGAAGGCGGCTCATTTTAGAACTGTTTTTGCATGTATCTCCGTTGACTGATGGCACCTGACAAATTTTAATCTTTCTTTGATTGCCTTGTGATGAACAGTGCTAGGCAACAATAACTGCTTAACTCTAGACTGCAATATGGCTATACTTCAGTTCAGTCCAGTTATATCCTCTTCACCGTCTGTGTTCAACTTGATGCTGAATGGTTTTTGCCATTAAGTAAAAAAGAAATAATGAAGGCACTGTTATGAGCCCAGCATAGTGTGTGTAGAATATAAACGAGGCCATGAGCAACTTGGACACAATCATAGATGTGTGAAGTACTGTCTATTAACGGGTAAGAATAGTGCAGTTGAATGGTAAAATTTGCTTAACAGCTACTTAAAAGTATATTTACATGAAAGTAATTAAAACAAAACATAGTTCGGAGTTTTCTTTTGGAATTTCTGTGAATATGTTTTAAAATGCAGCCATTTAAATTTTTAGCAGACTACATATACCTAAAATCATAACAGATTTTTACTGTTATCCTTTCACAACAATACAGAGATTCAAGATTGTGTTCCTACACATCTGTCTCAGATTCTGGACAGTTGTGATTTGTGTATTATAGAAATTTAGTTTTGGCTAATTGATTGAGCTACAACATTGTGGGCTTCTTCAGGAACATTACAATATTTTTCTTGCCTCCAAGTCAGTTCAGAGTTCTAGTGATAAACATGCTTCTTTCTGAACTGACTGTATGGCACTGTTGGCCAGGAGGTCTCATCTGAAGTTGTTCAACTGCCTGATGCAATTCTTTCAGTTAACTGCCACTTTGGTGATTTGCCTGTCAATGATGATGATGATGATGTGATCAAATGGTTACAGCAACACAAACACCCTGTCCATGAGTGAAGAACATCCCTCACCAGGCTGGGAATAAAATCAGGGACCCATCAATCTAGAGATAATGGTACTAGCCAGTAGACCACGAGCTACAGATTTGCTTCTCTCTGATTACTAGGCACATATCACCATGATTACAGCTGTCTGCAAATGTTCTAAAACATATGATTTTTATCTTGTTTTAATGTCTGTGTGGTAAGATTGCTTGGAATCAGAGTCAATCCAGTTCTGACAATTAAAAGTGACTGTATTGGTGATGACAGCTGTTTTGAAGGAATGTATTTCTGGATGAACAAACCAGCAATTAAATCCAGATTCCCCTCTTTTCCACTTTTTTAAATAAAAAACAGGCAACCATTCTTTGCTTCTATTCCAGATTGCTTAATACAACAATAAAAAGATATTTATATGATAGTGACAGAGAGAGTCAAAGTCTTTTGACTCTCTAAAATGGTTGCACTACAATTAACATGAAGTTAATCATGTGCAAGGAATAAAAAGAAAAACTTACACTTGACTAACTGCATCTTGGAAGAAAATATAAATTATGTCCATCATGTATCTTTTTGTGTCATTATAATCACATTTTCAACATTCATATGTTTAAGTTTTTGCCTCCCTCTTTGGTCTAGCCATATGCAAGGACGTAGTGGCATCATGTGGTAAGCCCCTTGACAACCTGTTTCTACGACACTCTGTCTTGGGCATGATGACTTGCTTGCTGTAAGCCAATCCCAGTCAGGCTGATAACCTGGTTTATCCACCAAAATGGTGGCCATTCTCCATGTCTTTTCCCTCTGTGATTGTTCCTTCTGTTGCTGCTTGCCTTCTGGCAATGTGACCAAAATATTTGTACTCTGCCATTATTTAATAAAGTTATATTTAGACCTACAAGCAAGGAAGCAGTTTCTTGCTTCTGTAGAAAAAAATTGCATACTTTTGCTACAAATTTTTATTATTATAAAATTTACCTCTTCTAAATTTTGGATGGAGAAGGATCTTGTCAATTCTGAAGACTTGCTCATATTTATTGTGCTGGCTGCGGCGATGTTTTCCCACTGTGACACGCAAACGTTCTGGATCATAACTCTGAAGACAGTGGGCAGCAGTCACAATGAGTCTTTCTGATATTATAGCTCCACCACAGTGGTGTTCATATGATTTTGCACCATATTTTAGTATTTCTATTTCAACCTGCCAATGCAAAATCATTACCAGAGATCAGCAAAGCAACTGACAATCTCAATGTTCTTTTAAATAAAATATAAAGAAACTTCCACATGGGAAAAATATATTAAAAACAAAGATTCCAAGACTTACCAAGCGGGAAAGCGCCGGTAGATAGGCACAATAAATAAAACACACAAAAACACGCACAGAATTTCTAGCTTTCGCAACCGAAGGTTGCTTCTTAAGGAAAGAGGGAAGGAGAGGGAGAGGGAAAGACAAAAGGATGTGCGTTTTAAGGGAGAGGGTAAGGCATCATTCCAATCCCAGGAGAGAGAGAGAGAGAGAGAGAGAGAGAGAGAGAGAGAGAGAGAGAGAGAGAGAGAGAGAGAGAGAGAGAGAGAGAGAGAGAGTGTGAGTGTGGGGGGGGGGGGGGGGGGTACACACACACACACACACACACACACACACACCTGTCCTTTTTTCCCCCTAAGGGAAGTCTTTCCGCTCCAGGGATTGGAATGACTCCTTACCCTCTCCCTTAAAACCCACATCCTTTCGTCTTCCCCTCTCCTTCCCTCTTTCCTGAAGAAGCAACCGTCGGTTGCGAAAGCTAGAAATTCTGTGTGTTGTATTTGTGTGTTTTATTTATTGTGCCTATCTACCGGCGCTTTCCCACTTGGTAAGTCTTGGAATCTTTGTTTTTAATATATCTCAATGTTCTTTCGTAGACTATACAGTCAATAAATTAGTTTAACATCAGAAATACATAATAGTAAGCAGAATTCCTTCACCAAGAGCTCAATTAAATTACTTGTACCTACAGACAGCTAAAATTATAGTGTTATTACTTTATTGAATAATTGGTGACCACAGGTCTTTTCTCTAATTTCATTATAGAAGTTTATTTAAGTTTCTGACAGCGTTACATACAAATTGTGACTTCTGTACTAAGAATAACTTATTTGAATAACTTATAAGTATGGTAGGAAAATGTCACTCCTGTAGAGCATAAATTGAATGCAGAGTTATGTATAAAAATTTATTATCTGTAATTGATTTTTCTGAAAAATCATGAAATTACTATTTGCAATGTCCAAGCACATACATGTTTTCTTTCATAAAAAGAAAAGGTGAAACAAAAAGAATCACAGACTCTATGAATTCCATAGTTGTTACTAACATTCGTGTACAGATTGTATTGGGAATTGCAGTTTGCCATTTCTGATCTCAGTCCTGCAATCTGTTTCTGAGGATAAGCTGAAAAAGGTATGGTCTAGAGCTGTAGATGACACAGTTTAAGTGCCACAACTAATAATAAGAGAATGCAATAAGAATTCAAGTGCAGAAAAAGTAATTTTGGGCTGATAAGTTGAGGAGCAAGGGGTAGAAGGAGAATGTTACTTATTTGTGGACAAGACAAGAGGGAAAACAGTTGAAAATGACGATAATGTTACTTATGTTTGGCAATAAAATAACAGTACATCATATTTGTTTTCAAGTTGGACTAACTGTGTGTATTTATGACATATTTAATATTATTACCAATGAAATTATTGTAGACATTGTGGTTTGTGTAATAAACCATGTGTGAAAGTTATTTCATAGCAAATGCCGATGTGGGACCAACGTCAACTATGTTTATACCCACTGATAAAGATTTAAATTCCTCAGAGTCCTCACTCAGACCAGATCTCAATTAACCAGTCAGCTTGAGGAACATATAAATTATGATATTCAGTTAATTGGTGATTGGTTTGAGAAAAACAAGCTCATAGTTAACACAAAGAAAACCACTTACCTAAACTTCCAACTAAGAACAAATAAAATTATGTCTGATATGAAATTACACAGTTCCCAAATATTCCCAAACACAGCAACAAGATTTCTAGGCCTATGGATCCAGGACAATCTAAGATGGCAAACACACGTTAATAAAACTAATAGTAAGCTAAACAAAGTGTGCTATGCCCTACAAATCCTCGCATACTGCACAAGCCCAGAAACTGTTCACACAGCCTACTATGCACAATTCCACAGTGTAATGCAGTATGGTTTATATTCTGGGGGAGACTCTACACATAGCCCAAAAATTCTCCTCACCCAAAAGAGAGCTATAAGAATAATGAACAAGGCAAAGTCGGCCGATAGCTGCAGACCTCTCCTCCAAAAGTTGCTCATCCTACCCCTTGGCAGTCTGTGTATACTAGAACTATGCAAATTTGTAAAAAGTAATATTACAAATTTTAATAAAAATGTAAATGTCCAGAAAATGAAACTCCATGTTAAAGAAATGCACACCTCTGCCTTTAAAAACTCACCCTTCAACAAAGGCATTAAAATATACAACAGCCTGCCATCATAAATAAAAACAGTAAGTCCCTGACTGTATTTAATAAAAAATTAAAATCATTCCTACTTGATCATTGTTTCTACAGTGCAAGTGAATTTCTGCTCCACATGGATGGAAAGAAACGTGAAACAAATTGCAGCAAAGAATTTTGTAAAAAGTAAAACATTAATGCAAGTATGTGCAAAAATCTTGCATCTATATCATCTGTTACTAAGCAAATTAAGTGCAGAAAGAATATCCAACCAGGTACTGCTGTGTATATGTGTGAGAGGAATACAGCACTGAAATACAAATGTGTAACTAAGTAATTTGTGTTTTCATAACTTCTCAGAAAATATATATGTAAACTAATGTTTGTGTAAACTTTTGGCATATTACTTCATGCCAGCAAATTATCATAATGTCCAACATCAAATATACATTTGTGCATCACCCTGTGCATGTCATGTACAGTATTGATTCAGAGGACAATAAATAAATAAATAAATAATATTTTTGATTTCTTGTACTTCACATTGTGCCATATGCTATCATGGAATGCCATAAATTCACTTAGCACAATGGAGGACACTTGATATCCACAAAAAGGATCAAGGCAAAAATTTTCATGTTAAAGAAGATACTGTAACGATGGTAGTTTATTTGACTTTGGAGAATGTGGATCATGGGAAGATGGAGGGTATTCAATTCTGTGAATGTATTCACCAAGTAAATATTACTAAATAAATACCTTACATCATGTGGGACTGCTTCACTAATATTATTTGAGATCTAGATCTTTACACAAAGTTATTCATCAGTTAACTTCAGGGGAGATCTAGAGTGACAAGGAAATGGAGAATCTGTCAAAATTGTATTTCCTTTGATTTATACAGCCACTGACAAGCTGACAAGAAAAATTTTAATTTATTTTGCTCATTCAGAAAAGAGATAAACAGATACTCATAATTCCATATTCTTAAAGGCTCCTGGCAGAGATTTTCAAACTGGCCCATCACACTGGTCTATAGTGCATAATGCTCAACATTCCTGGCTTCCTCTCTCTCTCTCTCTCTCTCTCTCTCTCTCTCTCTCTCCAGTATCTACATTAAAATTTATACACTCCTTCAGTACCAGTAAGAAAAACCCTGTACTGCATTAGTTTGTCACTGGGACTTCTTCTTTCACAGATATTTATTATTTTTTTGGCAGTTCAATTTTATCATCTCCTTTGCAATATGCAGCATATCTTCAGTCTCAGCTCACTGTGACACTGACAGCAGCAAAACAACATCATGTGATTTTTTGCTGACTTCAAGTTCTGTAGCTACGCTTCCCAAATAAGCCCAGTCTCACATGTTGAGTTCACTAATATATACAAGACAAGTTCAATAATTAAGAAGACAAATGCTTGTGGGGAAAAAAGTATTCAGTGACAAATTAAGCTTACATAAGTCTTCAGTGAAGTCTCCAGCAAGATCTATTCCGTATGTCTTTTAAATTTCTAAATGATATTATGAAGATTTCCCATGCCTAGCATTTGGTCCATTTTGCACACTTCGTTTAGCTGTACTTTTGTATTTAAATCTTATGAAGCTTAAAAATGCTTTGAACAGATAAAAAGTGGATGGCACAAGATTGGCTCGGAAAAGTAAATATGGCGACACACTCCCATTCAATATTTTCAATCACATCTCATATTTTCTAGTCAGAATGAATGCAGAATACTTTTTGTACTGGACAAATAGGGGTAATGCAGGAGTAGGTTTAATAATGAATAAAGCAGTAGGAATGCTGGTAAGCTACTACAAACAGCACAGCGAATCCATTGTTGTGGCCAAGATAGACATGAAGCCCATGCCTACGACAGTAGTACAAGTCTATACGCCTACTAGCTCTCAGATGACAAAGAAATAGAAGAAATGCATGATGAGATAAAAGAAATTATTCAGATAGTGAAGGGAGACGAAAATTTAATAGTCATGGGTGACTGGAATTCATGAAGATGTATGAAACAGGCAAAATACCCTCAGACTTCAAGAAGTATATAACAGTTCCAATCCCTAAGAAAGCAGGTGCTGACAGATGTGGAAATTACTGAACTATCAGTTTAATAAGTCACAGCTGCAAAATACTAACGCGAATTCTTTACAGAAGAATGGAAAAACTAGTAGAAGCCGACCTCGGGGAAGATTAGTTTGGATTCCATAGAAATCCTGGAACACGTGAGGCAATACTGACCCTAAGACTCATCTTAGAAGCTAGATTAAGGAAGGGCAAACCTACGTTTCTAGCATTTGTAGACTTAGAGAAAGCTTTTGACAATGTTGACTGGAATACTCTCTTTCAAATTCTAAAGGTGGCAGGTGTAAAATACAGGGAGCGAAAGGCTATTTACAATTTGTACAGAAACCAGATGGCAGTTATAAGAGTTGAGGGGAATGAATGGGAGGCAGTGGTTGGGAAGGGAGTGAGACAGGGTTATAGCCTATCCCTGATGCTATTCAATCTGTATATTGAGCAAGCAGTGAAGGAAACAAAAGAAAAAGTCAGAGTAGGTGTTAAAATCAATGGAGAAGAAGTAAAAACTTTGCGGTTTGCTGATGACATTTTAATTCTGTCAGAGACAGCAAAGGACTTGGAAGAGCAGTTGAACGGAATTGACAGTGTCATGAAAGTAGGGTACAAAATGAACATCACCAAAAGCAAAACGAGGATAATGGAATGTAGTCGAATTAAGTCGGGTGATGCTGAGAATATTAGATTAGGAAATGAGACACTTAAAGTAGTAAAGGAGTTTTGCTGTTTGGGGAGCAAAATAACTGACGATGGTCAAAGTAGAGAGGATCTAAAATGTAGACTGGCAATGGCGAGGAAAGCATTTCTGAAGAAGAGAAATTTGTTAACATCGAGTATAGGTTTAAGTGTCAGGAAGTCGTTTCTGAAAGTATTTGTATGGTGTGTAGCCATGTGTGGAAGTGAAACATGGAAGATAAATAGTTTGGACAAGAAGAGAATAGAAGCTTTTGAAATGTGGTGCTACAGAAGAATGCTGAAGATTAGATGGGTAGATCACATAACTAATGAGGAAGTATTGAATAGGATTGGGGAGAAGAGAAGTTTGTGGCACAACTTGAATAAAAGAAGGGATCGGTTGGTAGGACATATTCTGAGGCATCAAGGGATCACCAGTTTAGTATTGGAGGGCAGTGTGAAGGGTAAAAATCATAGAGGGAGACCAAGAGATGAAACAACTAAGCAGATTCAGAAGGATGTAGGTTGCGGTAGGTACTGGGAGATGAAGAGGCTTGCATAGGATAGAGTAGCATGGAGAGCTGCAACAAACCAGTCTCAGGACTGAAGACCACAACAACAACAACAATTGTGGGATGCTGGCCAACCTGAGCAGCAATGTCACAGAATGATAAACTGCAATCTCAATACACCAAATTCCTGCCTCTGTCAAATTCATGGATGGTTGTCATGATTTCAGGGGAAAAAAATGGAAAGTTATACTCAGTTTGTCATATTTGTGTTTGGATACATATTGTCATTTACGTTCTAGAATGCATCATTGTTTTGCAAATGTTATTTCCACATTTCAACTAGAAAGTGTGGTAAGTCACAATATGTAATCTTTATTCTGGATAATCTTTCCAAACTGCAGGGTCACTGACATTAGTTTGTTACAGAATCTTAGAATGTATTCTGTGCTCAGTCATAATGATGTATCTTGAACAGAATGAACTCCTCCTTGCCACCCAGCAAGGATTCTGAAAACATCAATCATGTGAAACCCAACTCACAGTTTTCTCACATGATATACTGAAAGCTTTGGACCACCAAGGCAGT
Organism: Schistocerca gregaria; assembly: GCF_023897955.1. Taxonomy (NCBI): domain Eukaryota; kingdom Metazoa; phylum Arthropoda; class Insecta; order Orthoptera; family Acrididae; genus Schistocerca; species Schistocerca gregaria. Next base: position 103,955,927 of record NC_064921.1, on the reverse strand, counting down.
CGGCTACAGGCAGTATTTCTTCATCTCCAAAAAGCATTTGGGTCAGTATCACATCTATGCTTATTATCCAAAGAACAATCATGTGGGGTAGGATTGATGATTTTTTGGTATGGAGGATGCAGCATGTTATCTTGGTTGAAGAGTCGTCATCAGATGTAGAAGTAACTTTTGGTGTGTCACAGGAAAATGTATTGGTACCCTTCATGTTGTATATTGATGACCTTGCAGACAATATTAATGGTAACCACAGACTTTTTGTAGGTGATACAGTTATCTATAATGAAGTGTTGTCTGAAAGTAAGACTACAGTATCAATGAGTCACAGTTGGAATCAGCAACTCATACAAATACCTGGCTGTACCGCTTTGTTGGGATATGACATGTAATGGTCACATAGCCTCATTCATGGATAAAGCAGATGGCACACTTTCATTTATTGGAAGAATACCACAGAAGGGCAATCACTCGTGTGACCACTCCTAGAATATTGCTCAGTGTGTGGGACCCATGCAGGAGAGGACTGCCAAGGGATACTGAACACATGCAGAGAAGGGGAGTATGAATGGTCACAAATTTGTTTGAACCATATGAGAATGTCACAGAGATGATAATGAAACTAAACTGACACTCTTGAAAACAGATGTAAACTATACTGAGAACACCTACTTACATAGTTTCATGAACCAGCTTTAAATGATGATTCTAGGAATATACTATGACCCTCTACATACTTATATAGGGATTGTGAGGACGAGATTAGACTAATTACAGCATGCACAGAGGCATTTAAATAATCATTCTGTCCCTGATCCATACGTGAATGGGATGGGAAGAAACCCTAATAACTGGTACAATGAGATGTACCCTCAGTCATGCATCTCACAGAGGACTTTGGCGCATAGATACAGGTGTGGATGTAGATGAAAGTGGGTCAAAAGTCACTACCCATCATAACCTAACTGAATATGAAATAAAATGATCAGAATTTTGAAGTAACTGAACACTTTATTGAAGTTATAGAGCTCTTTATAACATTCCTTGTTGAATTGTTTTCCATCTTTGTTGATACAAATCATTATCGCATCTCTTAATCAATTTGATATTGTCTTGCAAAACTGAAGCCTATGGTCACAACTGTCTTCCAATAGCACATGTATGAGATGAGGTATGTAATGTTTAAATTTGGCCTTATGTAAAACTCTTTGCACAGAAGTCCTGTCTGAGAGATAATCTGCAAGGAGGCTCTTTAGGGCACTAGATAACGTCTTGTAAAACTTTAAGCTTAGTTTCTTCACTTAATCATGGCCTACCTGATCTCTTACAACCTGCTGCAGATCCATGTTTCTATAAATATTTCCATAAATTGTAGACAGCATAGTTTGTAGGTGAAATGGTGTTGAAATTATTAGTCCTCTCATTTATTATTACATTATAATCACCTTCGTATGACATTTTTAGAGCAGAGCCCCTCTCTTCATTAAAAAACATCTTCACAACAAGTCAGAATTAGTAAAGAATGATGTCAGAGATGTTTGATTTAATAGCAGAACACTCTGGTATTTGTATCTATAATTATCACAACCAGGCTACAATTGGTAATGACTTTTTGCCCACCCCATACATAAGTTTCCTATGAGAAGTATTAGTTCACTGGTCTCATAATTGTACCATTTTTAGTACTTTGTTATTAACTCACCTGCCAGGGGTATGCTCCATAATAGGTCTCGGTGCCACCAACAATCTTAGGATAAGGGGCTCCATTCCTGTGTGGATGGTGCTCAACCTCTCTTGTTCCACAACTGATGACTGGCACAGGACTTGTAAAGGGAAATTTAGGATAGCCACCACTTCTTCGTAATCTGGCTGTTCCAAAAAAAAGAAAAAAAAGGGAATTAAGTTCAAACTTTTAATTAATTTATATGCCTTACTCAGTACTCATTTAAAATTTACTTCTTACAGTGATCAAACAGTCCACAGGTGTACTGTTGGTCCAAATGTCAATGGGCACAATATTTCAGCAATCAACATGTCACCCTCATCAGGTGCACTGATGAACCGAGTTCCTGAGGGCGTGCACTTATATACCCTCCCACCACAAGCCATTCCCTCCATGGTCCGCATCTGAGGGCATGTATCGGCAGTCGAGCTTGTGGTGAGACTTGCACCAGCATCAGTTTTGATGTAGTTTCCCTGTCTACACTGCTTGCCAGATCACTGAGTTTGCTGCACATCTTCTTAATTAGGTCCAATGTTGATTCCCAAGCCTTGCTGAGATTATATAGCTGCAGTCCTGATTGATAAGATTATCCCTGCGCGAATTTCAGTGACTCCTTTAATGACTCTGTCCCACTGGAGGTCTGCACAAAAATCCTGGTATGTTCATATTCCATAGAGTAATTCTCTAACAAACAGTGCTCTGTGACTGCCGACTTCTTGAGTGTACATTAATCAAGTGTGCCACTGGTCTTCTCAGCATCGACCACTGATGGTTCACACTGTTTGTCCAATATATGTCTTGCCACAACGGCACTGAGTCTGACGTACTCTAGCCTTCTACAAACTGAGGCAATCTTTGACACTCCCAAGTAATGCCAGTGTTTTATTTGGTGGGCAAACGATGGTTCTTGCGTGGTGCACTTTCAGTATGCATCCAACTTTTTCCAATAGCATGGTGGTGTATAGTATAAATGCGGTGGCTTATAAATGCGGTGGCTACCTTTTCCTGCATATTTTCTTCTGTCTCCACAGGCTGCAGTGTGGTGGTGGAGCAAGAGCGTGTTTAATCTACCATTCTAATATCCATTTTTTTTTTTTTTTTTTTTTTTTTTTTTTTGAACGCTGTTATGGGGTGCTCAAGTTCCTGTGGCAGACACTCTGCATCTGAGATGGCATGTGCCTGTAGCATGTACCAGGATTTTAGCATAGACTTCCAAAGACAGGGGCAGCGCCGTTAGAGAATCCAACAAAATTTGCACCAGGGAAAATCTTATCAGTTGGTAGTGTGGCTATAATCTCAGCAAGGCTTGGGAACCAGCACTGGGTCTAATTAAGAAGATGCTCAGAAAACACAACGATCTGGCGACCAGTGTGGGCAGAGAAACTACTTCGAAGTCACCACAAACGCCAATGTGACTGGTAACACTTACCCTCAGGCATGGACCACAGAAGGTATGGCTTGCAGTGGGAGGGGATGTAAGTCAGCCATGCACCCTCAGAAGCTCAGTTTGTCAGTGCACCTGATGATGGTGATAGTCTGATTGCTAAAATATTGGGACTGTTGGAAACTATGGACTGGCAGCACACCTAACAACTTTTTGATCAACAAATACACCATGAGAAACAGAAGAATTACTTCTTACAGTGTCTGTCAACTTACGTGGAGCCTGTGTGTATTTCATATCTTCGTGTGGCGCAGCCAATAACAAGTGTGCCACAAACAAAATTCCAGTTGTTTTACCAATAAGCAGCATTTTCAAAAAAGTTATGTGGTGTCCTTTTTTGTAGATCCTTATTTGGAAGAGCACCAATACCCTCCTTCTGAAAGGTATAAAAGAAATGATTGTGATATAGTGAAGACACACACAAACGTATTAAAGTTATTATTTAAATATCTCTGTAAAATGTTATCATTACAAACCAAAATAAAGAAATATGTGGAGCACACTTGGTAGCTCCAGAAACTGACATTGTGGTCCTTCATAAAATAAATTTATACCACAGGAGTGGGAAAACACTTAACTCAAGTTATGTTTAAATGGGTAGTAATATGTGTTAGACTTTAGCTCTTATATAGAGTATTCTCAACTACTAACATTAGATGGAAGCTCCATTTGAATGACAATTATTTGCAGTCTGCTTTTGTGCTGCAGAAGGTTTTCTGTGTACACTTGAAAATCCATTTCAGAAATATGTCAGATTAACAAAGAGACAGATGAGTTCAATAGTTATTACCTTCAGGAGTTACATCCCCTAATAGACGTAACAGATAAGTAATAAAGAGAACTCCTGATTTCTGGAATCACAGGCTGCTCCTTCAGCAAAAAAAAAAAAAAAAAAGAGGAAAAAGTCTGGAGATGGTGGGAACATAGGACACGGAAAGGAAATGCTAGGAGGTGGGATAGAGTAGAGGGGGTAGGTTCAATCAGGTGCTCGGAGATTTATTGGGGAAAGGTAGCCCATTCTTCACAGAGTGCTGCACGGAGGAGAGGTATCAATGTTGGTTGGTGAGGCCTGACAGTAAGTTGGCATTCCAAAACATCCCAAAGGTGTCCTATAGTATTCAGGTTAGGACTCTGTGCAGGCTAGTCCATTACAGGGATGTTACTGTTGTGTAACCACTCTGCCACAGGCCATTCATTGTGAACAGGTACTCAATCATGTTGGAAGATGCAATCAGCATCCCCGAATTGCTCTTAAACAGTGGGAAGAAAGAAAGTGCTTAAAACATCAATGTAGGCCTGTGCTGTGGTAGTGCCATGCAAAGCAACAAGGGGTGCAAGCCCCCTCCATGAAAAACATGACCACACCATAACACCACCGCCTCCAAATTTTACTGTTGGCACTGCACACACTGGCAGATGATGTTCACTGGGCATTCGCCATACCTACACATTGGATCACCACATAGTGTACCATGATTTGTCACTCCATACAACATTTTATCACTGTTCAATCATCCAATGTTTACACTCCTTACACCAAGCAACGCACTGTTTGGCATTTACTGGCGTGATGTGTGGCTCATGAGCAGTCGCTTGTCCATTAAATCCAAGTTTTCTCACCTCCTGCCTAATTGTCATAGTACTTGCACTGTATACTCATGCAGTTTGGAATTTCTGTGTGGTGGTCTGGATAGATGTCTGCTTATTACACATTACGACCCTCTTCAACTGTCAGCAGTCTCCGTCAGTCAACAGATGAGGCTGGTCTGTACACTTTTGTGCTGTACATGTCCCTTCACATTTCCATTTCATTATCACATCTGGAACAGTAGACCTAGAGACGTTTATGAGTGTGGAAATCTTGTGTACAGACGTATGACAGAAATGACACCCAATCACCTGACCACATTTGAAGTCCATGAGTTCCATGGATTGCCCCATTCTGCTGTCTCACGATGTTTAATGACTACTGAGGTCACTGATATGGCTTTCCTGGCAGTAGGTGGCAGCACAATGCACCTAATATGAAAAATGTATGTTTTTGGGGTGACTAGATACTTTTGATCACATAATGTGTATATTGCAACAGAGTACTACTCATTGACAACATCCTTTTGTACTTATTTGTTCGTGTATTAGTTATGCAACTTCATGGCACTGATTGGTAGCTGTATGCAATACTGTATGAAAACACAATTTTTAAAAATTGTTCTCATATCAATGTCAATGGAACAAAAATGTCTTGCTCCTACTGTATAGTAGTGCATAAAAATGCCATACAACTGTGGACAGTACTGTGTTAGAGGAACATGAGAGATGTACATGTCTATATTACCCCAAATAATGAGCTGTAACTGAGGACAGCCTAGAAATTAAATAAAATCACCATCAGATGGACAAGTGGCTTCTAGAACTAGGCATATCTTATACAAGAAGCTATATTAATTAAAATAACAAATAATGCTCCTAAATGCAGTATGCAACCCTGTCATCATGAGGTTGCTCCAACCACACAGAATATTGAGTGAAAAACAAAGTTTTTCATGACCATGACTAAGACACCAGTTCTGCTGTGATGGCTGACATTGCTATATTAACTTGGTATTTTCATGCCGACTTGAGTTGTGAATGAAAGCTGAAAAAAATAAGTGAGTAGCACTAGACAGTGAGGGGAACACTGGACTAAAAACCCGTGAGAGAGTAAACTGCTTGACACAACTGAAAGCTCAATATTTGAAATCATTGAAGTAAATTTCATACTATAGTGATATATTTTGGTGTGATGGATTTGTTCAAGCATCAAATTCAAGATATTCCTTGACAGTGAGTCTTTTGCAAATGCTTGCTATGAAACAGTTTTTGAACCAACTGAAATTTTTGCACTGCTAAAATACTGTCTCACAATATGTGGAGCAAGTGAATCATTTGAATTCTTCATTCACTCTTCTTGTGATGAAGCACTTGTTTGGTATTTATGGATAACATATAATAAATCATAAAAGAATCAGTAATTTTTTTAATTCATTGTATGCAAGAAGTAGGGTACTCAAATTTCAGATATTTATCGCTACTAGTACCTTAAAACTTCTGTTTTCCCTTCTAAGTGTTCACAGTGTTACTTTAGTGATGTTAGTGTAATGATTCTTTATTTTTCAGTGTCTCCAAACCTGTAATGCCACCAATGCGTTAACATGTTTTGTGATGCTAGAGTACAGAGCCATATGAGGTGCCACTGGGTCTAAGTTAAAACTACAAAAGCTGCTCCTGTTTCCCAGGAACACAGTCTCTAAACCTACCACAATGCAAATCTCTATGTAGAATTAGCAAATTTTATAATTTTGTAAGAATGCTTAGTAAACCCATGGAGACCACACCATTGGTAATGTAAGTGTGGGATAATAAGACTCTATGGTCAGTGGTTGAGGGCCCATGACGACACTTTCAGTTCACTATGAACAGTTGTTAGTGTACATGCATTTTTGTCGTGTCTCCATGTTCTCAATAAACTTGCTATCTTCATTTCACTAGAGGTTTTCTGACCAAGAATTCCCACATTCTTGGCCCCACAGTGAATGATAACAGTACTACGAATTAAACAGTGCAGTTTGCCTGATTGCCTTCCCTATGACAATGGAGCCATCAAACAATTACTGCTCACGTGGACAACAGGTACAAAAAAGTGACTATCATGATACTTTGTATAACAATTTTTATTTGCCTCGATCAGTGTACAATACATTGGAAACATGAAAATGACATTTTTATGTGCCATTCTATTTACTACAACAATATCTATATATTCATGGACAATGTGTAATGACTTTTTATCTTCTTGGTGATGAGGTCATTCTGTCTTCCCACCACCAAGACACTGTTACACAGGCTATTTTGGACATAAACAGCACACATTGTTTGATTTTACAGCTCCATCCACGTCGGGCACTAGTCCAGCTGAATCAACTTGTAGCCTCATGCAGGGGCCGGCCAGTTGAGCCATGAAAGAAGGTTTTCAGTTTACCATCCACATTGTGCATAGCCCATCCACTATTACCTGCAGATGACACATTGCACCACATTCATGACAAAATTTCTGTGGAGCTTATGCACAACCAGCTTTTCACCCTAAACTGCCACAATGCCAACCATAACAGCTGGTAACATGGTTCATGATCATCGAGTTCATTTTACATATCCTTGGTATCTTTGGTGACACTTCCAAGTTTGTTGGCCTGTTGAGCAACACAGCAAAGCACACCCAGAACATAAGTAATGCCATATAACACCTCCAGCTAAAGGCAAATTCAATGTCAGCAGGACACCAGAGCAGTAGTTATGACAAGTAATTTACAGTGAAAGATTAGACAACAGGGCACCATCTTGGCTTTAGAGGTGTCCCTATTCATATCAAGTCATCAGACAATGCATTGTGGACGCTAAGGCTCATCATGCTATCACTACAAACACAGTTAGCAGTTATTTTACATGAGAATAAAATTATACAACGCAAATTACTTCTGGCTGACAGACATTTCGCTATTCTCTAGCACCCACAATTCACAGATGCACCAGACAACAATGGCTGCCACCAGCATATGCAGTGAGCGCAATGCCATTGGCAGCAAAGGGCTGCTGAGGTGCCCCAAGTGAGTCTATACACTCATGAGAGTGATGTCACAAGCCCCCTGCCATGAGTGACCTTCAGTCACCCATGATGGCCACACCTCCTGCTGACAACAACTTTCTACTATCAGGTGAGATAATGTGCTGGTTCCACACTCACTTTAGCACTAAGGCACACAAACGTTCCATGCTGTGCAGTCATCTAAACAGAAAACATCGTCCTCAATAGATGCTCTGGATTGCTTCACTTGTTTAAGTCACCTACTGCTAAAACATACGGGCCATATTGGTTTCGCCCCAGTTCTAAGTAACTGTAGTAGACTCTACATGTTAGTTCACTCAGCAAATCAATACTTTCTGATTGACACTGGCTCATAAGCAAGCACCAATTTCAAGGAGAACTCATCAATGGAGCTTACTATATCAGCCATCCAGCTATGTGCCACAAGCGATTCAACTTTCAAACTTTACAGAACTGTTAGACGCACTGTACATCTCGGCCTATGTGAAAATTTACCAAGGTAATTTTTGGTATCCTTTTGCATACCAGCAGAGAAGAACCTGTACCTGGCATCACTGCTACCGACTCCATGGGACCTTAGAGGGCCTGAGCCCCCTCAAAAACTCGTTGGGTGGGTGTGTCGGGGGGGGGGGGGGGGGGGGGGGGGGGGTGCGGAGCTCCCCTAGTAATTTAGGAAAATTATTTGCTATATTATTCTTTGTAAAATCACAAAATTATGCTGAAATTTTTTATTTTCATTTTAAAGTACCGTACATTCAGTAATGAGTTAAAACAAATAATTATTCTACATCTACATTTATTCTCCGCAAGCCACCCAACGGTGTGTGCGGAGGGTACTTTACATGCCACTGTCATTACGTCCCTTTCCGGTTCCAGTCGCGTATGGTTTGCGGGAAGAACGACTACCGGAAAGCCTCCGTGCACTCTCGAATCTCTCTAATTTTACAATCGTGATCTTCTCGGGAGGCATAAGTAGGGGAAAGCAATATATTCGATACCTCATTCAGAAACGCACCCTCTCGAAACCTGGACAGCAAGGTACACCGCGATGCAGAGCGCCTCTCTTGCAGAGTCAGCCACTTTGCTAAACATCTCCGTAACGCTATCACGCTTACCAAATAATCCTGTGACGAAACGCGCCGCTCTTCTTTGGATCTTCTCTATCTCCTCCGTCAGCCCGATCTGGTACGGATCCCACACTGATGAGCAATACTCAAGTATAGGTCGAATGAGTGTTTTGTTAGCCACCTCCTTTGTTGATGGACTTCATTTTCTATTATGGTAGCAGGTTAACTGAAAACGAGTGGTGTGAATCATGGTAGTATTAAGTGCAGCGGGCACACTTAGAATTTGTCCAGGTGCGCGAACCTTCGGGTAAAGTATGGTGCCGGAGGGCCAGCGCTACGGCCGTGGCGACATCAAAAGGACTGGAACAGAAGCGCCTAGAACCCTCTGCCTCGCATCGCCTTGACGTTACGAGACATTACGACGCCGCGGCTGTACAAAGCCCACCCTGCTGTCGCAGTCATTCAGTGTGGATAGTTTCATTCAGTACATGCTGCAGACGTGTTTAGTGTTCCAACTTTAGTGTCTAGTGAACTATTTCATATGATTATATTTTATTCATTTACTTTAGTCTCTTAGTGTACTGTTAATTAAGTTTGCAATGGATAAATTTGTTACCAAAAAGGCGTGCTTGGAAGTTGATGATACTGCAAGTCAACCTCCAACAATTGTTGTGTCGTCAATTGCTTCGTCGTCTTCAGCCGAGAACCGTTCACAGCTGAAAACTGGACGATCCGGTACCGGAAGATCATTTCAGAAATCTTGGTTGATCAAATATACAGGTCTAGAAGATGAAGCAACTACCGACAAAGTTTTTTGCAAAAACTGCAAAGAGGTAGATGCTAAAAATCTATTACAATTCAAAAAAAAGAAGATGCATTTACTTCCATAGGGTTTTCTAACTGGATAAAGGGTTTGGAACAATTCCGTCTTCATGAAAATACATTTACGCATAAAGAAAATGTTCTGAAACTAAATTCTATCACAAACTGAAGTGTGGCCTCCAACTGAATGAACAGTTAGATAGCGATATGAAGAAAGGCCGTTTAGCTCTTGAGACAGTTTTTACTACCGTGCAGTTTCTATGCCGACAAGGAATATCAATTAGAGGGAACAAAGATGTAAACACTTTTTTTTTGAATTGTTGGAACTCTGAAAGAATGACATACCTGAGTTTAAAGATTGACTAGGGCGTTCGGGGTGTAAGTGGACGTCCCACGGTATACAAAACGTGACCATTGATCGACTAGGAAAGTCTGTGTAGAGAAAGGTATTGGCTTCAATCAAGAAGGCTGAACATTTTTCTATTATGGTAAACGAAACAAGTGATTCTTTGATTCACGAACAATTGTCTTTTGTATGCGTACTGTTGATGGTTCCTTAATCATCAACGAAGACTTTGTTGGCTTATATGAGACCCCAAACACTGAATCACAAACTCTGTGTAGTATTTCAAAAGACGTTTTTGCTCATCTTGATTTGTCAATGGATAACTTAAGAGGATAGTGTTATGATGGTGCCTCGAATATGAGAGGTAAGTTCAAAGGACTAAAAAAGTTAGTTTTGGATATGCAACCAAAAGCACGTTAGGGTGTAAGACCCCTTTTTTTGAGATGTTGTTTTTATGTAGTGAACCCTGAGCCTTATTCAAAGTAAGCTTAAATTAGCTATTTCACTTATTAATCAAAGTGATTTTACTGTGCAAAAGCAATATTTTGTTTTATTCTTTTAATGATAGTTTAGGATTTATTTAAATGTAATTTCAGTCTTTTCAGGGCTATATATTCACTACTCTGTAATAGTCTATAAGCATGATTATTACTGTAAATTAAATTAGCTTTTTACGAAAATTCCGTGCGTGTTTATGTTTTGTTTCTTTTTTCAAAGCCAAAAAATGTGTCAAGCTTGTCGAGTTTCCCGAAGTGTCGAGTTATCGAAAGTTTAGGTTTCTTGGTTCTAATGTTGATCGTATGACTCTAAAATGCTTTTAAAAAAACTTTAAAACTCACTATTTTTCATCTAAAATTTACAAAATTTCCCAAATTTCCTGGGGCAAGACCCCCAGTATCCCCCCCCCCCCCCCCTCCCCGCAATACTTTTTGTAAGTCGGCGCCGTTGCCTGGCATCACTGGTAGTCTGCCACTTTATGGACAGTCACCTGAGGACACTAGTCTTTGAGCTACAGCTACTCAACTTCTGTCAGACATTAGAATCGGAGATATTAAAGGCCACAACGAGTCTCGAAAAAGTGAGAAAGGAGAAACTCAGACTATACAGGGAGAATCGCATGCCACAATTCTTTTGTTAAAAAGTGAGCTAAATGTAATGCATCCGTATCTGCAACACCTCAGATGGCGCCAGCACCACAAATCAAGCAGACTGGCAGCAGATGGCTACAAGCAGCCAGTTGCTTGTTGGGTCGTAGCGTCGATAACGCAAGTGAGAGATAAGAAGACTCTTTGGTCACTGGTTGAGAGCCCATGAGGAGAGTATCTTCGACACTGTCAGTTTGCGATGAAGAACTGTCTAGTGTGCATGGATTCTTGCTGGATCTCCATGTTGTCAATAAAGCGTATCTTAACAGCATTAATCTGCTGCCTGCATTTCATTACAAGCATTCCAGCTAGGAATACATACAAACTTATGCGGTCATTAATACCAGGCTCAGAAAAACTGCCTGTCCTGTGAGATTTGATACATGAACTACACTTTTTGGCAGTGATTACCAGAGAAGCTTACAACTTTCGCTGCTTGAACGTTTGTCAAAGTTTCATTCACGCTAGAACAACACTGTAATGGTAAGGTCCACTTCCTGTGAATTGATGACACCAGATATTTCAGTAATGTATCCAATGACCAACGACACAGCATATGTTTGTTTACGTGAGGATCCAATGTTTCGAATGGCTCTGAGGCCTATAGGACTTAACATCTGAGGTCATCAGTCACCTAGAACTTAGAACTACTTAAACCTAACTAACCTAAGGACATCACACACATCCATGCCCGAGGCATGATTCGAACCTGCTACCGTAGCGGTCGCGCGGTTCCAGAGTGTAGCGCCTAGAACCGCTCGGACACTCCGGCCGGCATGAGGAGCCAGTTTAGATGAAAACAGTATAGCTGTATTTAAGCACCATGACTAACAACTCACGTAACAATATTATTAATAAGCCATGGAAGGCATAGTCTTGAATTCTTTTTTATTTGCGCAGCAGACTGTACCGACAGAAACTTCAGAGCAGGAGAAGTACTTGCTGGAACGGCAATTACATATCCCTTCCACCTTTGTTTGCCTGCTTCCTCCACTGTTGTTTCTTTTGCTACACTTCTGTCGATAGAAAACGGCAAAAATAGGAAGCTTTCGACGAAATAGCATATTTGCTTCAGCATCCACTCGCCGACTTAGAAAATACTGCTTCTCAAAGGCAGAAACAGGAATACTCACATACCTTTTCCGGTTAGTTGTTAAAAAGTGTTTCTTTCTTTTTCTAGGTTAGTTTTTGTGCCCCTCCATACCCGTTGGGCCTCTCTCACCAACCCTTTGGTATGACTCTGTCGGCTTACAAACGTATGACTTTCTTAAAACTTGTTTAAGGGAGCACAGAAATGAGAGTCGTGTGTACCATGTCCCGTACTGAGAGGCTGTGATGTGTTCCCCGCTACAGAAAGGAAAAGGTCTTCCTATGGCCATGCGTTTCCTCTGGAAACCAGTTCCGTCAATAACCTTGCAAGGCAGGGAAGCGTACGTGGCGGACGGCGCATTAACGTCACCAGCGATTACCTCTCTCCGCTGCAGGGACAGCGGCAGCCAGAGATAAACAAGAGGTGAGGGCTGGCGAACCGGTTACAGCCGGTTACCCACTCAGCCCTTATCTCTGCAAATTGGGGTTACGCTCCCTTTCCCCTGGAGAGGAATCTCTCGTCCGCACATAACGGCTACACACCGAGCCACCGCGACACCACATCTGGTGGCTAACCTCGAATCCTTGGAAAGCATCTAGCGAAAGGCGGCAGTGTGGTTGGGTTGAAATCTAGAACCCACAGGGGACACCGTTCCCGAATCCGCTTCTTCATACACTTACTGTTTCATTTATCTTCTCCTCGTTTCATTTACAGATGTCGTCCTGGATTACATTATAATATCGTAAATTTTCGAACTGACTTGCATTGGTAAACGTTATTACTCGCCGCATACAGTCGTTATCGTTTAAAATTTGTGCCTATTGTCCGTTTGTTTTCTGACTTGATCCGCGCTTTCAATTAATTTCCTCTGGAAACATCGGAATGCTCAGGAACCCACAAGGCAAAAGTAGCAGTAGCAGTAGCAGCCCAGATCATGCTTGGTGTTAGTTGTAGTTTTATTGAACTGCAAACCACTTGTACAAGGACGTTAGACATGTTGTGGTATTAACATATTAGAAGAACAAAAATGGAGTAACTCAATTTACAGCCATTTACATACATATAGGTCTAGTCTGGCAAGAATGTGACAGGCAGTTGGCCGTAGCCTTAAAGTAAGAACCATCGCTGCATTGGCCTGAACTAATATAGGGAAACCACGGAAAATCTAAATGTGACAGCCGAATGAAGATTGGAGCCTCCACCCTCCCGAATACAAGGCCAGTCCGTTTAAACTGGTATATTCCCACCGTCTCATGGTACAATAATGTTTTGTAACGAAGTTATTTAACTCTACAAAAGGCTACTGCAACACTGTTCATTCGTATCTCACTACCAACCACGGCAAGCATTACACATGCAACACACATATTACTTCATAAGTTCACCGGAAAAAATTAATCACGCCTAGACAAATCATTATAAGTACCATATGGCTCAAATGGCTCTGAGCACTATGGGACTTAACATCTTAGGTCATCAGTCCCCTAGAACTTAGAGAACTACTTCAACCTAACTAACCAAAGGACATCACACACATCCATGCCCGAGGCAGGATTCGAACCTGCGACCGTAGCAGTCTTGCGGTTCCGGACTGCAGCGCCTAGAACCGCACGGCCATCGCGGCCGGCTTACAAGTATCATTTAATATCGTGTAATTCCGCCCTTGGAGTTGATAAGCGCCTATATTGGGTTAGAAAGTGAAGCCACAAGGTTGCGTAGGTACGTCGCACCCAATTTAAGCCACTCGCTGAGGACTTGCAGTAATTCCACCAAAGTGTGGAGATGCCGATGTGGGCGTTTTACATGCACCACAGATTTTCTATGGCGTTCTAGTCAGGTGATAATGCATGCCAGTCGAGATATAGCAGTGTGGTGGGAGTCTTCAGAAAATCAGTCACAATTCTTAACCCGATGAACTTTGCAGTTATCGTCTGCGTGTGCGTGTGTGAGCAATAGCCTCTTGCGAGGTGACCTACTCCAAACGTTCACTCCTTGCAGTTCCCGTCGCAAAGTTCTCTCCCTAACAGGTAGGAGTTGACCTCCATTCACTGCTTGCACCAATGCCTGTCGTGTTTGGAGACGATTTTGATTCACAAGCTGCGAAACGCGTTTCTGGTCTCTTTCAGTCAGAATCTTTTCCCGACCACAATTTTAACCACGTGTTTCGCGTGGCCACGTGTGTTACACATTTCTTGTAGACGCGCTCACCAGTCCGCCGCGAAACACCAGATGACGCCGGGTATGTCCAAACATGATTGCCCCTTTCTGCCACTCTGCAACATCCTAACATTTACACTACTGGCCATTAAAATTGCTACACCACGAAGATGACGTGCTACACACGCGAAATTTAACCGACAGGAAGAAGATGCTGTGATATGCAAATCATTAGCTTTTCAGAGCATTCACACAACGTTGGCGCCGGTGGCGACACCTACAACGTGCTGACATGAGGAAAGTTTCCAACCCATTTCTCATACACAAACAGCAGTTGACCGGCGTTGCCTGGTGAAACGTTGTTGTGATGTCTCGTGTAAGGAGGAGAATTGCGTACCATCACGTTTCCGACTTTGATGAAGTTTGGATTTTGGCCTATCGCGATTGCGGTTTATCGTATCGTGAAATTGCTGCTCGCGTTGGTCGAGATCCAATGACTGTTAGCAGAATATGGAATCGGCGGGTTCAGGAGGGTAATACGGAACGCCGTGCTGGATCCCAACGGCCTCGTATCACTAGCAGTCGAGATGACAGGCATCTTATCCGCATGGGTGTAACGGATCGCGCAGCCACGCCTCGATCCCTGAATCAACAGATGGGGACGTTTGCAAGACAACAACCATCTACACGAACAGTTCAACGACGTTTGCAGCAGCATGGACTATCAGTTCGGAGACCGTGACTGCGGATACCCATGACGCTGCATCACAGAAAGGAGCGCCTGCGAAAGTAAAGTTCTATGTACTGACTTGGCAGAAAATCCTAAGAAATTTTGGTCCTATGTCAAAGCGGTAGGTGGATCAAAACAAAATGTCCAGACACTCTGTGACCAAAATGGTACTGAAACAGAGGATGACAGACTAAAGGCCGAATTACTAAATGTCTTCTTCCAAAGCTGTTTCACAGAGGAAGACTGCACTGTGCTTCCTTCTCTAGATTGTCGCACAGTTGACAAAATGGTAGATATCGAAGTAGACGACAGAGGGATAGAGAAACAATTAAAATCGCTCAAAAGAGGAAAGGCCGCTGGTCCTGATGGGATACCAGTTCGATTTTACACAGAGTACGCGAAGGAACTTGCCCCCCTTCTTGCAGCGGTGTACCGTAGGTCTCTAGAAGAGCGAAGCGTTCCAAAGGATTGGAAAAGGGCACAGGTCATCCCCGTTCTCAAGAAGGGACGTCGAACAGATGTGCAGAACTATAGACCTATATCTCTAACGTCGATCAGTTGTAGAATTTTGGAACACGTATTATGTTCGAGTATAATGTCTTTTCTGGAGACTAGAAATCTACTCTGTAGGAATCAGCATGGGTTTCGAAAAAGACGATCGTGTGAAACCCAGCTCGCGCTATTCGTCCACGAGACTCAGAGGGCCTTAGACACGGGTTCACAGGTAGATGCCGTGTTTCTTGACTTCCGCAAGGCGTTTGACACAGTTCCCCATAGTCGTTTAATGAACAAAGTAAGAGCATACGGACTATCAGATCAATTGTGTGATTGGATTGAGGAGTTCCTAGATAACAGAACGCAGCACGTCATTCTCAATGGAGAGAAGTCTTCCGAAGTAAGAGTGATTTCAGGTGTGCCGCAGGGGAGTGTCATAGGACCGTTGCTATTCACAATATACATAAATGACCTGGTGGATGACATCGGAAGTTCACTGAGGCTTTTTGCAGATGATGCTGTGGTGTATCGAGAGGTTGCAACAATGGAAAATTGTACTGAAATGCAGGAGGATCTGCAGCGAATTGACGCATGGTGCACGGAATGGCAATTGAATCTCAATGTAGCGAAGTGTAATGTGATGCGAATACATAGAAAGATAGGTCCCTTATCATTTAGCTACAAAATAGCAGGTCAGCAACTGGAAGCAGTTAATTCCATAAATTATCTGGGAGTATGCATTAGGAGTGATTTAAAATGGAATGATCATATAAAGTTGATCGTCGGTAAAGCAGATGCCAGACTGAGATTCATTGGAAGAATCCTAAGGAAATGCAATCCGACAACAAAGGAAGTAGGTTACAGTACGCTTGTTCGCCCAATGCTTGAATACTGCTCAGCAGTGTGGGATCCGCACCAGGTAGGGTTGATAGAAGAGATAGAGAAGATCCAACGGAGAGCAGCGCGCTTCGTTACAGGATCATTTAGTAATTGCGAAAGCGTTACGGAGATGATAGATAAACTCCAGTGGAAGACTCTGCAGGAGAGACGCTCAGTAGCTCGGTACGGGCTTTTGTTGAAGTTTCGAGAACATACCTTCACCGAAGAGTCAAGCAGTATATTGCTCCCTCCTACGTATATCTCGCGAAGAGACCATGAGGATAAAATCAGAGAGATTAGAGCCCACACAGAAGCATACCGACAATCCTTCTTTCCACGTACAATACGAGACTGGAATAGAAGGGAGAACCGATAGAGGTACTCAGGGTACCCTCCGCCACACACCGTCAGGTGGCTTGCGGAGTACGGATGTAGATGTAGATGTAGATGTAGATGATGAACCTAGGGGCAAGAATGGCAAAACGTAATTTTTTCGGATGAATCCAGGTTCTGTTTACAGCATCATGATGGACGCATCCGTGTTTGGCGACATCGCGGTGAACGCACATCGGAAGCGTGTATTCGTCACCACCATAGTGGCGCATCACCCGGTTGATGTTACGGGGTACCATTGATTACACGTCTCGGCCACCTCGTGTTCGCATTGACGGCATTTTCAACCGTGGACGTTACATTTCAGATGTGTTACGACCCGTGACTCCACCCTTCATTCGATCCCTGCGAAACACTACATTTCAGCAGGATAATGCACGACCGCATGTTGCAGGTCCTGTACCGGCCTTTCTGGATATAGAAAATGTTCGACTGCTGCCCTGGCCATCACGTTCTCCAGATTTATCACCAATTGAAAACATCTGGTCAATGGTGGCCGAGCAACTGGCTCGTCACAATACGCCAGTCACTATTCTTGATGAACTGTGCTTTCGTGTTGAAGCTACATGGGCAGCTGTACCTGTACACGCCATTCAAGCTCTGTTTGACCCAATGCCCAGGCGTATCAAGGTCGTTATTACGGGCAGAGGTGGTTGTTCTGGGTACCGATTTCTCAGGAGCTATGCACCCAAATTGAGTTAAAATGTAATCACATGTCAGTTCTAGTATAATATATTTGTCCAATATATACCCGTTTATCATCTGCATTTCTTCTTGGTGTAGCAATTTTAATGGCCAATAGTGTACCACGCAATTTGTATTGGCACCACCGAGTCTTAATTACATAAGCATTACAATTTTTTCCACTCACAACCACTCACTTCCACCCGCCGCAACCAAAACACCATAGTGCATAATGGGAGGCTTAAAGCTACTCCAATGCATAAGCGGCATTGGTTTGGAGTTAATAGTTGTGGCTACGAAGTGCAATATAGAGACACACGTCCCAAACCTTTACTCTGGCTCTGTGTCATCTAAGAAATCCTTCTCTTACGGTATGGTGGCTTGCGGAGTATCTGTGTAGATGTGGAACGTCATTGTAGATGGATGCATGGTGTCTGTGCTTCGGACATGTCCGAAAGAACAGACACCACTCATTCACATAATGGATTTCGCCTCGATGGGCACATATCGTTCGACCTCCGGTGGGAATCTAAAATTTGCAAGCATCGAGGACATGAACGGGGACTACGATAGGATGTGTCCGGCTGGTGTAGTGGTTAAAGCAACTGCCTAGAAAACAGAAGACCCTGGGTTCGAGTCCCAATAAGGCATATATTTTCATTCGTTGCCGGTGATTCCGTATAAGGTCCTGATAAAGCTGATATCAATAGCTAAAGGAATTATTGATATAAGCTGTATCGGGACTTGAGTTTCCTTTCTCCCCCCCCCCCCCCCCTCCACTTTCAATTTACATAAAATCCTTCACTACATAGCATGCATTACTGAACAGATACTTTTTAACTGCCTTTTTAAAGAAGTTCGTTTCAGTATTTCTCGTATCACTTACCGCTACTTTTACGTCTAAGATTTATTTAATAGCGAGAAAAGTGCTAAGTTGTTTAGTAATTCGGAGTCCACGATAAACTGGAGGTCTTCGATAACAGGCTGCGTAATTACTCGTGTTCAGGTAAAAGCCACCGTCCAGTCACGCAGGTTCACGTTTCGTACGGCTTTCCTAAGTTACTTCAGACCAATGCCAAGATGTTTCGTTTGGTACGGCCATAGATGATTGCTGTCCTCTTCCGTGACCCGCGACCAAATGAAAGGGAAACGCATCTTTGCCTATCTCACTACTAATGAGAGGACGTACACTAAGGTCCGGTTATTTTTGATGACTTACTGAAACAACCTCCAAAGGCGAGAGAGCTGAAGCCTGCTAGTGTGATGAAGGAAGAAATTTTTATCATCATTATTTCGTAAGTAACGGGACAAAAGATGTTGGCGCAAATATTCTGAGCGCTCAACATTGTGTCGGTGACCCCTAAGCCCCTCAGACCTCTCATTTAATGAGCCAGTGAGACACAGTTACTGGCAGTATACATCGACACTTTTCTTTTTACCTTTTGACAGAGATATCGGTAATCTGTTCTACCCTGTACAAATAGTACAAAGGTAATCGTAAACGATGACCAATTTGTTTTCTTAACCTTACTCACCATCTACGTGAATCCAAAGTTTCGGGATTCAAGCTTCAGTCGGTCTCAGAATTTATTCTGCCCCTTTAGGAAGGAAGGAAGGAAAGAAGATCAGTGCCTAAAGTCCCGTCGACATCGAGGTCAATAGAGACGGAGCACAAGCTCGAACATTTCATAGGAACTAACTGGGCATTTGCCTGGAATGATTTAGGGAAATCATGGAAAGCATTCGCCTGGATGGCCAGAGGCGGTTTTTAACCGTCTGCCTCCGAACGCGAGTCCAGTATGCTAACCACTGCGACACCTCGCTCTGTTTCTGTAACTTAATGAATCGCTTCTTTCATAACTTGAAGCGATTTGTATATTATATATTCAAAACAAGGATAAATCAGTAAAATTTCATGGTTACGATAAAAAATCTCACTACAAGCTTTTACGTTTGTCGTAGGTTGAATGGTGTACCTTCCGGATTTTTATGCCACTCTGTTCATAAACGTGCTTCACCGATGTAGTGCACAATCGATCAGTTGTGTTTTGCCCTCTAAAGACTTTGAATGAACTACTGTACTGTTCAGGGGGATCAAATTTTCTGTGAAACGTATCGTCTATAAGACGTTTACAATGTCCAACCTTCATTAATTTCCAAATATTTCGGCGTGTACAAGAAGAGATTTTACAAATGTAGGGTGTCGTAAAAATGCACCGAGAGAAGCGGAACATCTACCAACGTAGCAATTGATGTGAGTCTCGTCAGTGCACTGCACCACGCGTTTTTCCTTTTACAAATGTAGGGTGTCGTAAAAATGCACCGAGAGAAGCGGAACATCTACCAACGTAGTAGCAGTTGATGTGAGTCTCGTCAATGCACTGTACCACGCGTTTTTCCTACGAGTGAACGATACGTGTTGCTTACCATGCGCGTCATAAACGTAAGTACAAGTATGGGGTAGGGCACTCCACTGATAACTGTACATCAATTATCATCATTGTGATGTTACCGGAGTGCAATCTTCCAGGAGTTGACGTAAACGACCGAATATTAACGCAAGCGATGCGTAATCCGTTGTCAAAGGGCGGAAAAACGAGCCACTACTAATTGTGACGACCTCGCTTCGGCAATAGAGGTAACTTCTTTTGATAACTGACATTTAATACCGTCTTGTGGGTGGTTGTGATGAAAATTACTGCACTGAACGGTTTATGTAAAATATATTCAGTAATCTGTTATTTGATCAATAAAGAAGTGACTGATAACATGAATTCTTTATCAGTAAAATAATTCCTTGAAAATCATTTATTGAAGAGCTACAGCAGCTAGTGACGAGCCAGTTCCCTTTTTCTCGTTAGTAAATTTCCTTTGCCGGATATGTTTCCGATGCGTTAAAGATCCAGTTGTTCTCAATTTGTTATACACATATTTAAATGTACGACGTGTAGGGTGAGTACGTTGAGGATATCTTTCAGCCCATAAGTCTCTAGCTCTCACTGAATTTCGTTGGCATTCTCCGTAGATGAGAAGCATATTTACTTGTTCTTCGAAGGAATACGTAATTCACATTCGCTTGATTCGACTACACAAGACTTACCGTTCCTATTAGTGTTGTACTGCGAAACAGTCGAATGGTGTTTACATGTCAATGATATTTTAAATATTTACTATTTCCACGCTTTTTTGCTGTACGTGTCCCTTCACGTTTCCACTTCGCTGTCCCATAGGAAACAGTGAACCTGGGGATGTTTAAGAGTGTAGAAATCTCGCATACAGACGTATGACGCAAGTGACATGCAATCACCTGACCACGTTCGAAGTCCGTGAGTTCCGCGGAGAGCCCCATTCTGCTCTCTCACTATGTCTAATGACTACTGAGGTCGCTGATATGGAGTACATGGCAGTAGGTGGCTGCACAGTGCACCTAATATGAAAAACGTGTGTTTCTGGGGATGTCCGGATACTTTTGATCACGCAGTGTAGTACTATAAAAGGAATTCCATAATATTTGCGCCAGGGAAAGAGGATATAACAAGAGATTAGGTGATATACGCGGTGACATAGCGGCACTGAAGAAGACCAAGAAACAGCGAATATAAGAGTTGACTAAGTGCATAATACGGACAGATTCAGTGCAGTATAAATCTGTAATGAGAAGACAGTGCTTTGACACACATAATAGATGCTTCCGGCATCTGGTAGTATAAAGAAATAACTATCAGGCAGCCAAATAGCACCTAGTGAGTGAAGAAAGAGATACAAGATCCTGGTTCCGAAAATAACGCGATAAAACAGCGTTTGAGAAGAATAACAACAACTTAACTACTAACGATGCGCTATAAGAACAGTAAGATAGTATATCTGACCTACATTTTTGTATGCTACTGAAAGTACGATTAGAAAAGGAAGGTTAGAGAATACCCAGAAATAGAAAGAGAAAAATGCTCCGAAAAAGGGTGGGCCAAAAATGAAAGCTGCTCGGAGAAGACTGCTCCTCGACAAATAGTTGGTACATAAGATTGGTAGAATTGATGGAGAGGAGAAGAACATACTTTTATGGAAGTATATGCTGTGGACGTATGATGTAATAACGTAGGCTATGCGAAACTGAAGATCTGTGAACTATTTGTTGTTCAAAATGGTTCAAATGGCTCTGAGCACTATGAGACTTAACATCTATGGTCATCAGTCCCCTAGAACTTAGAACTACTTAAACCTAACTAACCTAAGGACATCACACAGCACCCAGTCATCACGAGGCAGAGAAAATCCCATATTTGTTGTTTTCACTGTTGTAGTGGCATATACATTTTTCATTATGACATGACTAATTTTGTGAAATCGTCATCTTGAAGGCATTGGAGACTAACCGTCATTAGACCGGAAGGAGTCGCGGAGTAAGTTGCGACACAAAATGTAGAGAATCTGTGAAGAAAAGCGAGAGAGAACATGTAGATCTCTGGTGTTGTTATTACAGTGTTGATATTACAGTGTTGTTGCCGTTTTGAATAACAAACAACTTTGAAGAGGGAAGCTATTAACCATATATAATATTAAAATGTAGCACAAAACACAAAACAACACACACGAATGTTGTGAAGGCTTAGCATTGATGTGCAAGAAAATTACGCCACGCTATGGAAGTGTACCAATATTCCGATATCTCTAAATTACCTCTATAAGTTCGCAGATTAGTACCTTTATGTTACAAACATATAAAAAGTGCCAGTTGTAAAAGATTTCGCTCAAAATATTTCACTTTTTATAAAAAAATAAATTGAAAAATGTTGTTATAATATTTGTAGGGAAGCATTACGCCACCACAGAGACATTAATTAAATCTAATCCTATGCATAGGACTTTGCTCTATCGTTATCAAGTTATCATTATAAACATGCAGCACAGGATACCCTAGAACTACCATTGATGGATACTGATTACAATTAATGTGGTTTTCTGTTGTACGTATAAAATGCTCACAGAGAACTGCTGATGTCATCAAGGCGTAAGTAAATAAAGATTTTAAATAGTGAGCAGAGCTAACTCTGTAGCATTTCTTCGATTGCATTAATACTGAAAGTATTTCTAAAGCGATACAGGCATAAACTTAGTAATTTGATCGTTGCGAACGAAACAATGACTTACCGAAAATTCAGTTTCGGCTACATAAGTAGTCTGAAATATAGTTGGTCAAATATTTTCTGTAAGGATAGTATGTTTAACACGTTCGCTGCCATCGGCTCACCAGCGCGCCCGGCCGATACTGGTGCACATGCCGTGGACGCGTCTGCGCGGCGACTCAGCTGTTGCGAGGCACGACGGTTTAGTCAGGTACAGCCATTTGGTGTGGTTTATTTCACTCAGGCGCTTTAAGAACGTATTGTTTTCAATTTTTACGGGTGCGGTTCACGTTTTTTCCCTACAGTTTTTCTCTGTTGTGGAACTGAAAATTGAAAACAATCGTGACACGGCGGGCCCTTCAGAACCTAAGAAACACAAAAAACGAGACACAATAAACGTACAAAAACCAACGGATGCGGAATTATTACGAATATTAGAAGAAAGTGATTTAGAAACGGAATTGGCCATTGGGGAGGACGGGTGGGGAATCCAGTGAAGAGACTAACGCAGCCGAGTATGCCTTAGAAGAGACTGTAGACATGGCTGTGAATCCAAGCGGCAGGGAACGGGAGAAGGAGTAGTAACAAATATTGTGCATGGGAAAGCGAGCCAGTTGGAATGGTAAATTGCCAGTTTATAAAAAATGAGGCACTGCTAATTCAACCAACAGGAAACACTCCCTTAGATTATTTTCGTCTTTTGTTGACGGACGAATTTCTATTGAAAGTTGTAGAAGGAACAAATCGAAAACCCAATTGAATTATTCCTTTCTGTGGAAACCGAAGAAGAATCACGAATAAATTGTTGGAAAGATGTGACAGGTGGCGAATTGTTAGTGTTCTTTGGAGTTTTCCTGTACATGGGAAATGTGAAGATGAGGAACTTGCAGGAAAAAGGACCCTTTATTTCACGTGAAAGGAACTGCCTATAGTATTTCACGTTTTCTTCTAATACTACGTGCATTGCATTTTTCTGAAAATCCAAAGCAGGGTGAACCAAAACCATCCGACAGGTTGTATAAAATACGCCTAGTTATCAGTTTTTCAATGAAAGGATGTGCCAAGTGCACTACCCTGGACGGGAACTGTCACTGGACGAATCAATGATCCTTTGGCGTGGAAGATTACTTTTCCGCCAATACATCAAAAATAAAAAGCACAAATATGGCTTAAAGCTACATATTTTGGCAATTCCCACTGGAATGGTCCTAAAATTCGCGGTATACACTGGCATGCTGGACGATTTAGGAGGAAGAGGCCCTGCGCAAAAAATTGTTCTTTATTTACTGGATGAAAAGTTGAATGCTGGTCACCATGTGTACATGGAAATTACTATAATAGCTTCGCATTGGCTTAGTTGCTCCTGGATTAGAAGACTCACTGCACGGGAACTCCGAGGGCGAATAGGAAGGATACACCCAAGGAAATACAGAAGGCAAAATTACGAAAAGGTGAAGCCGTTGCCAGATTTGCGGACGGAGTTATGATAGGTAAGTGGCGTGATACGAGGGAGGTTTGCTATATTTCTAATGCATTTACAAATGAAATAGTTGAGGTTGAAAACAAAAGAAAGGAGAAAAAATCTAAGCCCTTGGCCATTGTAAACTACAATAAACTTATGTCGGGAGTTGATCGGCACGACCAGATGTTATCATATTACCTCTCGGAACGAAAAACCATACGCTGGTACAAGAAACTTTGTATCCACGTTATGGAAATGATACTGACAAACGCACATGCCCTACACAATAAATATTCTGGCACAAAAATGCCCCTCCAAGAATTCAGACTCAGTATTATAAGAGCACTGTTGCCACAAAAGCAGGTACAACGCCCAGTCAGAAATCCCCAACATGTTGTGTAAAACGAGAATCAACCGGAAAATCAAAAACACCGAGAAAAAAGTGCAGATCATGCGCCAGCCGAGGACAACGAACGGACACGATTCATGAGTGCCCAGATTTGAAGCAGGGTATTGTTTGAATCGTTGTGTTATTCATCACCTCTAAAGGCAGATAGCACTTTCGTTGTTCTTCCATTTTTCGACAGTTATGTGTATGTACTGTTCTTTAACTTTGTATTTATTGGAGTGTCATCGGTAAAGTTCTTGATTATATTTTTTCTGAGATTTGACATACATTGTATTTCAGAAGTTTCTTCAAGATCTTGTGTTTGTTTTTGAATGCTGTTTTACTATATTTTTTGTTCAGTAAATATGTCGTTTGTCAGTAGGATATTTCGTTTTATTTTTGAATATAAAATAAAAATGTAGTTCTCTAAACTGTCACAATTTTCAGGAAAAATAAACGAAACGCACTAGCGCGTCCATGGCCACCCGCTACAGAATGTGGCTTGATATGCTACTGACGCCTTAGTGCGTCCCCCTCCTCCCTCCTCTCACCCCCCAAAAAAATTGATTCACGAGAGTAAATTTTATCTTTTACTTATAAAATAAATACATTTCATATTACTTTTAGCAATACAGTTTGAGATTCTATTAAAAAAAATTGGTTACGTGGCAACGAAAGGCCAATTACAGTGGCAGCGAACGTGTTAATAAGGTTCTGACTGCACATGTTATCTGTTGTGTTTTCGAATGCGCCACATACTGGTAACAAGTAGAACCATATTAGCCGCTAGAGTATCCTGTCTACTCTTGGAACTGCTTGATAGTATTAGATTTACGTTCTTGTCCCTGAAGTTAACCAAACATACTGCACGCATAACAATAACATAAAATGCTCTCTTATGGATTAGCACTTTCTCCCGCCGACTACTTCATTTTATTAGACAGATTTGAATGATTCTTCGTTATAGCAGCACAGAGATTTTCGACGTTGTTTAAAATCCTGACAAATCTGTGATCGAGATTGTTTTGCTACACGTCCAGTCGGTGGATTTACGTTTCGTTATCGCGCAGGTGGTGAAATCCTTGAGAAAGAGAACACTGTGTCAATTCTTCAAATATCACATTCAACAATAGAACAGCGTGAACGGTCTTATCGTCACGGCAGATTGACAGTATTTTGGCAACATGACTATTTGTCAAAATATGGGGCAGCTTTTCTACGACGATCTTCTTGTTCACCCGAGATCGGTTCGTGCAAAATAATTGCAAGGAAAAACTTTGACATGAGCTATTGATTGTTTCGTGCAGGAGTGTGAATGGTAATTCTCACTTACCTTGTTTTTTTCTTGACTAGCTTGGACGAAAAGAAAAATATAGTCAATTATCTGACTACAAGATGAAAATCGTAATGCCGACCTTCACCTGGATAAGTCGCAGTACGCGTTGATTTGTTCATTTTATTCACAAAGACAGAATTTTAAGCCTGCTGCCACGACCAACAACAGTTAATTCAATCAGTCTGATCATTAAATTTGAGCTCTGCTGGCGAGGGCGTGCATACAACCTCACTTCGTTTACATGCTACAAACCTTCCGGAAGACGGAAACCGAATTTGGAAAACCGTTTCTCGCTGCAGTGTTTACATGTTAAAAGGTCTGAAGCTGATTCGATAGCCCAGTTAAATATGGAGTCTGGAAAACAGCTCTTCCAGTTTCCGATTTAGCACTATCGCTTTTTCTCTTCACTTAATTGTTAGAGGTAGACAGCTTCATCCTCATTCAAATATTTCTGCCCCTCCTTCACAGCACTGTAAGTCACTCCGTCCATTTTACCTCTACATCTACATATATACTCCGCTAGCTACCAAGTGGTGTGTGGCGGAGGGCACTATTCGCGCCAAAGTCGTATTTCCCCTCTCTGTTCCACTCGCGGATCGCACGAGGGAAAACGACTGTCTGAACGCCTCAGTACGAGCCCTGATTTCCCTTGTGTTTGAATGGTGATCATTGCCCGGTATGAAAGTTGGTGGTAATATGTTCTACATCCTCTGCGAAGGTCGGATTTTGGAATTTAGTGAGCAGCCCCTTCCGTTTACCGCGCCGTCTGTCTGCAAGTGTGTCGCACTTCAAACTTTCCGTAAGATTTGTAACGCTCTCGCGATGGCTAAAGGTACAAGTCACGAATCTTACCGCTCTCCTTTGGACCTTCTCAATCTCTGGAATCAGACACAACTGGTAAGGGTCCTATACAGACGAACAATAAGACTGGGCAAACTAAATCATTGTAAGTAATTTCCTTTGTTGAAGGACTGCATCGCTTTCAGGATTCTACCAATAAACCCCAATCTAGAGTGCGCCTTACCCGTTACTTGTGTATTAGCTAAATATTTTGAGAACAAGGCACAACCTGACAACCCAAGCTCGTTTTTCAAAAATGAGTGAAAATCGTTTGCGGAAGTGGAAAACCGGCAGCTAGAAACTGATTTCCAGAATTGATTTTGAGAAGTTCAAATGAAAAACCAGAAACGATATTGTAAAATCGGATACGGTTTTGGGAGGCTCATGCAAACATATTGACTGTTACGCACGGACTTGCGCGCCTTGGATAGAGCGCTTTGTCTCATCTTTGGTGGTGTAATAGTTTGTAGTTCCGGCAATCGCCACACAAGCGTTGTATTGCGTTGTTTTGTTTTGTCATATGACAGTCGCCAGAGAGTCAGTGTTTTGTTCTTAGTTGCACCGAGTTACTCGAGTAAACATGGCTGGCGCAAGGCTTACATTCGATGAAAGGAAGTCAGTTTTGAAGTGGCATTTTAAGTACGAAAACATTAATGAGGTTTAACGGCAGTGGCGAAATAAGTATCAAACAGAGCCACCGACACGTTTAACGATTCGTCGCATTCGAGGCAAATTTGAAGCTGAAGGCTGTGTTAAAGATGTACACAAACAACGATCTGGACGACCTGTAACAGTAACAAGTACAGCTAACTCCCGTCGTGTGTTACAATTCACTCGCTTACCACAGAAGTCTGTGAGACAGTGTGCCTGTGAAACTGGAGTGAATCGCTCAAGTGTTCGGCGAATTTTGAAGATAGCAAAGTGGAAGTGCTACGTCCCACGATCGCTACACGCAATGAGCGAGGACGACTCAGATCGTAGAATGGAGTACTGCGAGTGGTTTACTAACACGGCGCGTAACATTGAAGAGTTTGCAAAGATGATTGTGTGGTCTGATGAGGCACAGTTCAAACTCAATGGTACAGTAAATCGCCACAATTGCAACTGCTGGGCCGCCGAAAATACGAACGTCCATGTCGACAAACCCGTGAATTTGCCAGGAGTGAATGTGTGGTGTGGGTTCTCTTACCGGGGCTTGATTGGCCCATTCTTCTTTGACGGCACAGTTACCGGTGAGGTGTAGCTTCAGAAGCTTCAGACATCCATTTTAACTGCCATCCGAGATTTGTATGGAGACGGAAGAGTTTACTTTCAACAAGATGGTGCCCCAGCCCACTACCAAAATAGTGTTAGGGAGTATCTCGACGAAAATCTGCTAGGAAGATGGATAGGCCGTAGAGGTACTGTGGAGTATCGACCACGTTCCTCAGACCTACCTCCTCTGGACTTTTCCCTGTCGGGAACACTAAAGGACGTCGTTTATCGACAAAAGCCACGCACATTGGATGAACTTCGAGAATCCATCGTATATGCATGTGCAAATATCCAACTGAACACGCTGCAGTCAGTAGTTCGTGCTGCAGTTCGGTGGCATCGTTAGTGTGTGGATGTTAATGGTGACCATTTCGAACACCTACAGTGATATCTTTAAGTTGGACTTTAAGCTACACTTTCACCAAAAATGAGACAACTCCGCCAATTAGTTTGCAAGCTATGGACTTTTAAACAGTGGATACATTTTTTTAGACCCCTCTGTATAAACGTAGCGGCATGCAATAGGCTAGGCTATGTCCGTTAACTGGTGTGCTGTTCCGTTTCCTCTAGTGCAAACGCTGATTCGCAGATAAGAGCGATTGATAGCGAACACTGGCGAATTGCGTGCGAATGCTCTCTCGCCTGTGTTCGATTGCATTCGCTCCGGAGTAAACCGGGCGTCAGAGGTGACCCGATGCTCCCGAAGTTGTCCGCTTTCGCACGAACGGCCGCCAGCGGAGGACATCGAGAGGAATGGAGGAAAGCGAGTGCAGAAGAAGCGAGCGGTACTCACGGCGAGAGTGCGGGGCGCGCGCCGGGCTGCGAACTGCGGCCGGCGCTCTCGCGGACTTTCTGCGGCTGCTCCTCCCCGCCTCTGTGTTTACATTCCCGCCGCGACCGGTTCGCCGGCCACTCCCGCGTAAGGCGCCGATCTCTCCATCAAAGAGTCCGTAGCTCGTGCTCATTAGGAGCGACGGGAGCAGAGGAGGGGCAGGGGGCACTTTGACAAAAACAGGAGAGGCGGATTTCCAGAAAGAAAATTAGCAGGGTTGGAGGGGGGAGGGGTATTAGGGAAGGGAGAGGACGGGGCAACTCGTAGCAGTTTCGCAGTGAATGGCGAAATAGTTTTGATACTTCGCGACAAATTTTTCCGACAAAAAACATTTTCAACTTGATCTTATGTTTTAAGGAGGAAAAAGCACGCTTACAAGATATCAGTTTCAGCAATCGATCACGCGCGAAAATTTGGGCCATAATTGGGAGAGTACGCATTTATGGCCTTCTGAATATAAAGCTGTCACTCGATCCGCCCAACTGCAGCGCAGTGAGTAAGAAGATCGTGTTCATAATGTCCGTCAACCAACAGGCGATTGTTGTTTGTTAATTATGTCAAGCCGGCCGCTGTGGCCGAGCGGTTCTAGGCGCTTCAGTTTGGAACCGCGCGACGGCTACGGTCGCAGGTTCGAATCCTGCCTCGGCCATGGATGTGTGTGATGTTATTGGGTTAGTTAGTTTTAAGTAGTTCTAAGTACTAGGGGACTGATGCCCTCAGATGTTAAGTCCCACAGTGCTCAGAGCCATTTGAACCATTTTTTGCAATGTCCTCATGCCGAAATGCTCTCGAAAATTCATATAGCTACAATTTATTGCGCTACATACACTCCCTTTCGTGCAAACTGTATTACAGATCTATGCAAACAATACTGTTCGCAATCATCGGATATCGTATTCAACAGTGCAGCTTACTCTCCGCTTGGCGACCTGCTGATGCAGTGGTATAACAAACATGGAATAGCTGTATGTGTTTAAATTGTACTACCGCCGAGTTATGCGCGGGAGCCAGATGCTGTAGCGCAGCAGCTGGGTCGTTGGTGGGGATTGTTCGGAGTGGGAGAGGGGAAGAGGAGTGGGGGGGGGGGGGGAGGGGGGATTAGCGGATCTTGGCGCCAAGCTGTCTGGCGGCTGTGCTGTTGCCGATCCCTACAGCGCACACAGCGCCATTCCAGCAGCAATGCTCTCTGTCCACATGTTTTGGACGAAGAGAAACGACTGACAATGAGATCATGCGGCATCGGATTTCTATAATTTCTTTATATTTATAGTACGTAAAGTTCAGAACTCAACTAGCAAACAGCCAAAGCAGTTCGATCCAACTCTCAAAAATTCTCGAGAGCATCGACTTTCTAATTCATCAAAGTTAAGGCACATTATACAACGCACCGTGTGGATCACTTGGTAGCGGCGTAAAATGGCAATCAGTGGTTTGCTAGTTCAATTCTCTCTATGTTTTAATTTTTTTCGTTCAAATCGAATACCTACTCCATTTAAATAGAAAACTTGTCAAATATATGCTAATTAACACATATCTAATCAACACTTTTTTTAAAAAAAATGCCCGTCTCCTAGTTTCCAATCACAAATTATACATATTGCAAATGTAAATTTGCAATTTTTTAAATGAAAAAACATTGCAATATAAATGATTAATTATTAATTTTTTATAGAAGATCGTTGATAAAGATAGTTTAAATGAAAAAACTTAAAAATGTATTAACACTCCTTTCGATAATTAAGAATTTATGTTTGCAATGCGCGAGATATGTAATTAAAAGCAAGAAGACGAGTATTTTTCGCAAAAATGATTATCACGTACATGTTAATTAGCATATAATTGATGAATTTTATATTTAAATGATGTAGGTATTCGAACTGAACGAAGAAAATAAAACAAAGAACACCCTAGCAATATTCGAACAGCTAGCCACTGATTATCTGATTACCGTTGTCCAACGCTACCGAATGAGCCACGGAACCCATCTTGAACACCCCCCGTAAACTTAGTAAATTAAATTTCGTCGGAAACTTGAAAGCCGACTTCCTCGAACATTTTTGCAAGTTGCATCGACGTGCTTTGGGAGATTAGTATTTGAGTGCTGAACTTCACGTACCACAGATACAAAAAAATTACAAAATCTGAGTGCCGGGTGGTCTGCTCGTGAGCTTTACATGTCTGGTTTATAGCACTCTCGTCTGCTGCCACCAAACCATCTTTGGAAGCATACCGACCGTATAAAATGTGAGAGACTTCATACGTTCATTACCGGTATCCCGAGTGCTTATTACGTCACGATCGACATCGGCGTGGCGCTACTCAAATTACAGCTGAATGCTAACATAGTGAAGTTTGCGATAGTGCTGCAGTCTGTTGGTTACGTTAGTGGTACTGTTACAGATGCTCCGGGTGATACTGGAGGAGAACACTACTGTGAACGAACTGCTTTTGACCGCTTGTGTAGGTGAAACAGGGTGAAAGATAATGATGGTACTGAAGTGTAAGAGGAGAAATCTAATGTGAACGCTGCACTGCTGATATCCGGGATATCTTTAAAAGAAACTAGGGGAACAGGATCTTTCATCCGTCTTTACGACTGTATAAGGATGAAAATTATTCCTCTGGCTCTACTAGGCTGTGAATATCCACATAACACCAGTGTTTCCGTTCTATAAAAGCCTAATCTGTTTTAATCTAAATCGGTCTTAAATTAAAGTGATCATCAAAATAATACACACAGATTTTTTTCTGTTCAACAATCAGTTTTATTTTCCAAAATTGTTGCGTGCCTTTGCCTGCAGCAGCGTTACCGATTAAACCAGTGGATAAATACAGTGTTGTGTTCTGTTTGAATATCATGCCAAAGAGTACAAGAAAGTTACACTCAAAGTTACAGGTTACGATGTTGTCTACCAAGGTGCACCGGGATCTCCACTGCAAAGTGCGATCATCAGCATAGTGTAAGAGGCACAGGACGGTGAAAGAACCTTTTTCCAGTTCAGAACACTCCCACAATCAGTTACAACACAAACCCACTTGCCGTGTTCAAGCTGTCAGTATTAGCGTCTTCAGAGGAATTATTGATTATACAGTGGCTGGATGAAAGTTATAGCAGGAGACAGATAACAGTCTCTAGCTGGCGGCTGAAGCCTTTGCTGTGCTATGTCTCCGTGCAGTAATGGGTACGTGATGCCTCAGATTCATATGTGACTCACGGTAGACGGTCAATATCCCCATGTGGCTGTTTGGCATAGATTCACAGTACTGTGTCCAGTGGCGACCGCGACAGAACCTGCTTCTGGTATTCGGAATACCAGTGCCATTCACAGGACTGGGAAGACGATGCACTGAGTGGCTAAAGCCACGGCGAAGAGTCGTGGAAGTCATTGCATGTGGTGGCAATTGGCGGCTGCTGAAGTCTATGCAGTAAATTCCGTACATCCCTAATAGAAATGGGTTCCTGGCGTTCCATATTCCAATGGGCAGCTACCTGACAACCTTCTACTGTACTGTATGGCTGGGACAAAGTGACGTCTGTGTGCTTTGATATATATATTGTGCTGGTGTACGTTGAAGCCATCACACCATCCGGCATAGAAGTCACAAGAAGTATCGACAGAGGCCAATGGCAAGACTCGCATGGAAACACGCCGCCAACGCCCTCTCAGCCGCCAGTATTTAGGATCGCCACCGCGGACCGGAGGGCCAGTTTAACCAGTTAGCTCTAGCCTATTACGCCAGTTAGTTCGAGTCTGTACGCCATGGAGTTCCTGCGTGTCACCGAGATGGAGCCGCAGACTTCGTCTCTAGCATAGAGACAGGCAGCACGTAGTAACTTCAACAGCATTCAGGCTACGTGGACTATACAGAAGAGAGCTTGTACCACAGCACAGGGAAACCTAAGTTAAGTAGCTCTTTCTTTATGAATAAAGAACCCAGTTATTAATTGCGTGCACTTTGCTTCCCATGGTACAGCTCTACAGAGACAACGAGATGAACACGTACAACATAATATAAAAATAACGGCACTCGATTTGCCATTACGACATCGATGTCTCAATATATCGCTGGAAAAGTATGACTGATTTATAGCGATATTTTTTAGAAGTAATATCGATAAGACGATATTTCATGAACAGTCCTAGTGCAGAACAGAGCGCGGTCTGCTCCCGTGCTCCGGAAATGCCGCTCTGGGTGGGGGTCGCTTTCTCGGCAGCCGCTCTGCCCTGCCCTGCAAAGCACAATCTCGACCTCTTGCAGAACCGGTACTCGCGCGCTCATCCGTACTGCACACTGCAGCTGGAGCTTCCTCGAGCTCGTTTCACATGGCACGGTAACGAGAGAAGGAGCAACAAGACGAAGTACGAAGCTAGGTAGCAATTTCTTGCTCTCCTAAAGAAATATCGTTGAGATCAATGAAAATTATTAAGTCTTATGCACTCTCGCACCTCCGCAGGTGAGTGGTAAGCACAGATGGCTTCCATGCGGAGGACGCGGGTTCGATTCCCAATACTGCCAAGGATTTTTCCTTGGTGGGAGGACTTGTACAGGGTGATGTCAGCTGGGAAGTTACTTGGCCGAATGGTAGCGGCTCCAAAGTGGGGTGCCCTGACCACATGCTCCTTCTTACGTCTGCGAACCTTTTTCTGCTTAGGTCGCTTCACAGACACAAGGAAAGTTGGAGTACTCCGCCGGCTTTATAAGGCCAGCGCAGCAGCAGTACAGCCAGTTCCTCGCCGAGCTAGGACCAGCTCCGACGGACCTCACTGACGCTCTTGATGAATAGTCGTCTACAAGTTATTTGTTTTCTTTGTGGGTATATAGTGATTGTTCGGGAAGTGTAGTTCAGTTTCAATAAACGACATTATACTGAGTGTTCTACAATACTGAGTATTCTTCACCCCTCTACACAGAATCTGCGTAACGCCGGAAGGCAGCGAATGGCACGGCAGCTGGCAGACATTCATTGGGCCTTCACGGCCTGTAGAACAGCTCGTTTATGCACTGTGGTACCAGTCACTAATTAAGCTTTATTTTAAGCTACGTGAATTAATACGCACAGGGCGTTTCAAAATGAATGACCTGATTTCAAAATTCCATATTTGTTGATAAAAACGTACTACAAACAGGAGATACATTGCTAAACACTCACAAAGTCTTAAATTTTTAGCTGTGCTATTACAAATGTTGTATATGTCCACCGCCAGCAGCATAAACAACATCTAGACGGTAGCTAAATTCGTCATCTGCTTTGAAGCGTCCCCTTAGAACAATTTTACACGACTGGTCTATGTGAAACGTCCTCTTTGAACAATTATACACGAATGTGCTAAAACTGACACACAATATTTTTTAGCGCAACGCAGTCTGACTTTCAAAAAATCCCTACAAACGAATGGCCCAGACTAACATTAACCTATACGTTCCACAAATCACTTACCTCACAAAAATCTTCGTTACTCAAGCTACTGCAATACAGGGAGCGCCACTACTGCCAGCTAAATAAAAGATTCAAACTACTGAAGGCACTAACTACTGATAGGTATAGTTAGCAAATGAAAGATTTTAATACAGAACAGACAATGTATTTACCTTAATAGTCATAATATATATGATAGTTCATGACATCCCGTCTTACAAATTTCAAAACTCCGCCATCTCTCTCCCCACGTCCACCACTGCTGGCGGCTCACCTCCAACTGCGCAATGCTACGCGCTGTTCACATCCAGCTGCCGCTGCCCAACACTACAATGGCAGACAACAATGCAAACCAGCCACTGACTGCACACAGCACAGTCAGTGATTTTTCATACAGAGCGCTACGTGGCGGCGGCGTTACCAATAAAAAAACTTAATCAGCCTACTTACAGCTTTTGCAGAAGTTATGGCAGTTATTCTGTTCTTGACTTCTTCGTCACAAGATAAAGGGGAGATGAACACATTTTCCTTCACATATCCCCAGACATGACGCAATACAATTACTAGGTAAAACAGATCGAAACGAAACAAAAAGTAACATCCATTCATCACTTTAGCAGATCTGTTTGTATAAATCCTACCATTACCTGTTTACGTTATTCCGAAACAAAAAGAACCAGGATATTGTACGTACGGAACAGCACTGATGCATTACAATAGGGGCTCGATGTAGCGATCACCAACGCTGTTAACGACACTGTACCTGTGAAAAATGTTCTCCATCACACCTGCTGTCTCTTCAATGTTCAGTGCAGCGGCAAGAACTCGTGCCAGCAGATCTTCCTCTGTCTCTATAGGAGTCTCGTATATTAAACTTTGCTTACAGCTCCACAAGAAGTAATCAATAAAAGTTAAATCCGGCGACCGCGCGGCCACGCAATCGGACCACCTCGGCCTGTCCAACTCTCACCATATTGTCTATTGAGATGTCTCCGAACGACACTTGAGAAGAGAGGTGGTGCGCCTTCATGCAGAAACCACATTTCCTGACGGACATTCACTGGCACAGCTTCCAAGAATGGGTACAATACGTTTTGCAGGAAGATCAAATAAGTAGGACCAGTGATCTTGAGTGTAAGCAGAGGTGGACACAATACACATCTGAAATGCAACCGTAATATCGGAAACAGTATGTTTCCGGACGTGGGTTTCTATTCAAAATATTATGTACTCACTCCACTCAACAAGTCTTGTAATGTGGATTTCCGAACTCCCTGTGTTCAGTATGGAGTGAATCGTATAAAAATGCGTTCCCGAGCACTAGGTCAATAAAATTTTTCGGTTTCTTCCGACATTTGTAACGCTCGCCCATCGCGATCTATGTAGGAAACCACAAGCTGACAGCTTCCTGCCGTGGGCAAGAGCGGACTAGCGAGGGAGCACGCTCACAGTCTGATCGAACATTTAGGGCATCATCAGTTTATAGCTAAATGTCGCAGCCACAGATGAAATGGGGTGCGACTTACAGAGACGTTACTCATACAGATAAGAGACACAGAGAGATTAAAATCACGCCACTCCATGGCTACCACAGTGGCGCTAGTGCAGGAATCGTGACAGAACTTTAGAACAGAAAAAAAACAGTTTTGGTTGCACAAGACAGGTTTATTTAATCTTTACATATGACGCGTTTCTCCTGTTGTGGGTATTATCAGACAGTAGCTTTCTTTTTCATATATACATATTGGTTCACGCTCACCGGCCATTTGACCTTCTTCTGTGCGGATGCACAAAGAGTGCCCGAAAACTCTTACGGGAATCGGTAGTAAAGCCGCGAGTAATGAGTGTAATGGGCAAAGGCGGGATGAATATAGTGCGGGACAATAAGTTGCGAATGTGGGTCTCACGGGAGGCGTGCCAGATATAAGTCCCTGCAGCCGCATTATCCTCTGTGTTCACGGTGGCTCAGATGGATGCCGGCACGGTAGCTCAGCTTGTTCGGTCAGAGGGTTAGCTGCCTCTGTAATAAAAAAAAAACTGAGTTAATGGATCAATGACGAACTGAAACGGGTGTCTTGCGACGTCCGCCCCCGAGCAGATGGAACGAACTAAAATGAACAAAACGAGATTAAAAAAGAAAAAAGATGGATAGAGCGTCTGCCATGTAAGCAGGAGATCCTGGGTTCGAGTGCCGTCGGGGCACACATTTTCAACTGTCCCCGTTGACTTATATCAACGCCTGTATGCAGCTAGGGGTATTCATTTCATTGTAATTACCTTTTTTCGTGTTGATTCTAGGTGGTGTAATGAAGCATTGACAATGGCTGTCTGATTACCTCCTCGTTCTATGGGATTCTTAATTACGTTCGACATTTCGATTACGATTACAAGGAATTTTTATCTGTAAGCTCAGTTATGCTGCAATATTTTATTCGTTGAAATTTATACTCCTCGCCACCCCCTGAAAGACAAATGTGGACCTGTGATACTTAGCCCAATCGGCGTCCAATTTTTAATTTATTCTTTTTTTATTGCCCTTAATAGCAATTTATTATTATACCAGTTTGTAATTTGCCGTTATTGTCTGATGATAAACCTATCTTGCGCACACAAGATTGTTTTTTTCTGTTCTAAAGACACAAAGTTTTAACAAACAAAAGCGTTACTATCTTATGTAACACAGATATCGTAAGGTTCAACAAAAGAATTAGTAAATAATGTTTTTTATATGGTGTGGAAAAATAAAATTGGATTTACTGATGTAATCTATCGTTTTCATAACTGAAACTTAATTTAATAGAGGGGAGAAAAGGAACTCGTATTTAAATCATACTAAGTTTTATGGCGTATATTTATTGACTTCAAGTATTTTCAGTAGGGATATCTTTCTACTTTCCGTAACAGTCACGTTCGACATCATATAGGTCGTATTCTGTTAAAAATGCTATGCTCCACAAAGGTCAAATATACCTTGCCTACGCTCCAGTTTCTCTCATTTTCCGATAACGTAATTGCCACAGCTCTGTCTGAACGACCAACACAGTCTTTTCCAAAGCGCTTGCAGGTAATTCAACACTCGTCACTCTATACCGGATGTTTCTTTTTGCCTTTACTATTACAAAAGGAATTTTTTATTTGTTTTTATTATTTTGGTACATACTGTGCAGTAGCAACAGTCAGTGGCTGAATGACATACGAAATAGGTTTCTTCACAAGTGTTTTTACGGTTTTCTTACTGAGTTCCCTTAGTTTATGCGCATGTACTGGAACACCGTGCTATTGCAAAGTACTTTCTTTTGTTGGATTATCGAAAAAAGGAATTTACCAGTATGACTTAAATAATAAAACACTTCACCATTTACTTTCTTTCGTGCACAGCACTAAGTCTTTCGAGAATTTTTTCTCATTATCAAGTGCAAATAATTACGTAGCTATATTATGTGATGTTTTGCGTGTGAGTTTTCAAGGTACTTCATCTCCCAGAAATCCAGAAACAATGTGCGAGATGATTTGCGTGTTGTGGATTTCTGCATAACGAAGGAGGCTGCTACCCTAAAAACTACAAAAAGACTAATTCAGGGCAAGAGAGGCAGAATAACACGCACGCAGACATCACATAAAATATTATTGTAAATATCTGCACTCGCTAATGAGAATAAATTCTCGAAAAGCGTTGTGCTATGCATAAAAAAAAGTAACTGGTGCAGTATTTTGACTTTCCTTCGCAGTGAATGGTCGAAATGCAGGTATGACACGATATGAAATAGTAAATAAAGCAGCCTCTGGCTGTATGAAGGATTTTTAATTTTTTTAGTGGATTCAGGAACTTAAAAATCAGTCTTGCAGCCAGAGGCTAATTTATTTACAATTTCAAATAACTGGGGGTAGTGTTTTCTTATTGAATTCCATAAAAATTGATAATGACGAATGAGACTAATTTATCAGTAGCTGGTAGTCGTTTATAAGGAGTCTGGTCCTTAATTTTCAATAGTTAGAAAAGGATGACGGGATTCAAACGCGGCCACATATCTCTTCAAGACATTTGTCGCGAAAGACATCACAAAACTTTAACTGTGTGAAAAAAATACCGAGAAAGTCCACAAGACGTTATTCGTAAAGCAGTGATAGAAGGTATATAAAATACCTGACGTCACTGGCAAATCTAAAATAGAGTACGTTACATTTTACATAAAGAATTAACTGTGAGAGTTCTTGGTAGAAGCTGCGTGCCGCCATAATTGTTGATACTGACAAAAGAAAATGTAAAAAAGGTTTTCTCCGTAACGTTTGAAAAGATTTACAAAAAAACTCTTACTGATATGCAGGGCTGATATTTGTTCCTGCGACACGGGATCACCATTTTACCCTGGTAACAAATCGACAATGAAAAAAAAGAATAATGGTCGTTCCACCTGCTGGAATGGCTAAAATAATTGTTTCTGGGATGCAAAAGTAATTTTTCTCATTGATTACCTTGCAAACGGTAAACCAATAACTGGCGAATAGTTCACAAGTCGTCTGGAAAATACATAAGAAGAGACCAGGATTGCAAACAAAAATTTAATCTACGTAAAGAATGCACCTTCCCAGAAAGATGATTTGACAGTGGATGGATATAAAGAATGGTAATTCGGAACATCCATGTTTCTCAGCAGATTTGCACCGTCTGGCTTTCACCTGTTGCGACATCTCAAGAAAGTTGTGGCTGGAAAACGTTTTGAATCCAATGGAGTGGTCAAAACAGACATAAAGGGGTATTTTGCGGATTTTCTAGAATCGTTTTTCAGGGATGGAATCTACTTTCTACAGAAAAAAGGAAGGGGATTTCTACTCCAACATGGGGATTATGCCGAAATACAAGTTTATTTTTGGTGTAATAGACACCACGACACCACATTCATTTGCCAGAGTTTCGTCTTGCTCTCGCGGTTGCGCACTATCCTTTATGTACAGAATGCTCGGTATGCACACAGACTGTTCTGTGGCGTGGTGTTGGCTGGCTAGTTTATGCATCAAGTACAGGACGCAGCTACACGCTTTGCTCTTCGGCCTGGTCGTTTCTGCGCCTCGGAAAACCTGTGAATTATTACAGGGCGTCAAAGAAGCCCCTGCGAGAATGTTGATTATGCTTCCCGCATTACCTCCAACACACAAGCACTGTGAGGCAGCTCAGAAATTCGTATCTTCGTAGCGTGAGAACGCTTTATTACACTCAAAAGTAGTTTAGATGCTCAAGGACAGGGATGGAATTGGAGGTGAACTGTTCAAAAGAATGGTTTCTGCATCCGTTGAAGAATTTCGGAACATGTCTTGTGATGTAATTAAGCGGATCAGCTACCCCCTCAAGGATGTAGAGACAAAGAGAATCGTATAGATACTAAAGAACGACTTTTCCGATAAAGAGTTGGCCGATATGTACCTTATGTACGAGTTCACTGAATGCAAGAGATGAACAGCACAAGGATGCTATGCTGGGCTGTTCCTGCAGTGACAGCAACCACGTCACAGTAGTTTTCACCTATCTGACAAGGATAGTATTTTTAACTGAGACATGCTGCAAGAATTTTTTTTTTAAATGTACGAATTTGTCAAATTCCTTGCGCGCCGATTGGTTGGAGAAGTGTACACCCCCTGCTATATCTGTCTTCTTACTATTTACAGAGACTAATTCATTGCCTTTCTTCCACTCTTGGCCGGGACATAACACCCTGAAGAGAAAAAAAATGCTAATATAATTCGAACTCCACCTGGAACTAATAGTGTGATTCAGCCTCTCGATAAAAGAAAATTTTCAACAGTGCACTTTTGAGATAATTGTCAGAAAATATAATTTACGATACTTCTTTGTCGTTTGAGATTTATCAGCGCAACAGTATTGTTAAACTTCAGTCATTTCTTCAATTAGCAGTTTGTTGGCATCACAACATTTTGCTAATTTGATCAAGCATGCCTGGTACGAAGCACAATATGCAGAATTATAAGTGCATTCCAGTTCTGTCTGTATATAAATAAAAGTAGTAATTACTGTGAAGTTCCTGAATTTATTAATTTTATATTATCAAGTGTGTCTGATGTAAGGATAATGATTGATTTGGTCATCCAATAGACACTTATCATTTTTGTGACGATTACAGGGAATAAACAAGGAACGGTTTCATTGATAGGAAACTAATGTATATATTATTAAAAATTATCATAAGAACTGTCAAACAGTAACTGTCATAACATTTAATATCAACAATATTATTTGTATAATATAGCAAACCGATTGCAACAAGATTTAATTTGACTTGGTTTCTACACCGACTAAAACCTAAAACAATTACGGTTAATCATATTTAAAACCACATAAAAATTACAGGTATTGGAACTGACATAACATTGCTACATGTCAGTAAAAATTATAGCTACATGACGTAACGCACAGTACGCTGCTGTTCTGAACTGCCCCCTTCAGTGCCCGTGTTCCTCCTACAGCCCTCACCGGCGTACAGTGTGTTACGTCATGCAGCTATGTTGTTGTTGTTGTCATCAGTCCTGAGATTGGTTTAATGCAGCTCTCCATGCTACTCTATCTTGTGCAAGCTTCTTCATCTCCCAGTAATTACTGCAACCGACATCCTTCTGAATCTGCTTAGTGTATTCATCTCTTGGTCTCCCTCTACGGTTTTTACCCTCCACGCTGCCCTCCAGTGCTAAACTTGTGATCCCTTCATACCTCAGAACATGTCATACCAACCGATCCCTTCTTCTTGTCAAGTTGTGCCACAAACTCCTCTTCTCCCCAATTGTATTCAATACCTCCTCATTAGTTACGTGATCTACCCATCTAATCTTCAGCATTCTTCTGTAGCACCACATTTCAAAAGCTTCTATTCTCTTCTTGTCCAAACTATTTATCGTCCATGTTTCACTTCCATACGTGGCTACACTCCATACAAATACTTTCAGAAACGACTTCCAATCAGTATGTATTATGAAAGTAAATGTGCAACGTGCGTGCCGTTAAAACTCAGAAACGAGTCTTGGTACGATCAAGGGAGTTATGTGGTGTGGTAGCCTTCTATTCCCCATCCATGAAGAAGATTTCCCGTTTCAACCTGAAGGGCGTGCTTTTGAAGACATAAGGGCTGAGACCTTTCACCATCTAGAAATTTCTAGAACATTCCAGAGTATTCCAGAACATTCGAGAGCATTCCACAGCATTCCAAAATGATCCAAAATGATTCGGGATATTTTGGAATGAT
The DNA here is from genome assembly GCF_023897955.1 of Schistocerca gregaria. NCBI lineage: Eukaryota > Metazoa > Arthropoda > Insecta > Orthoptera > Acrididae > Schistocerca > Schistocerca gregaria. The sequence goes on along the minus strand of NC_064921.1, from coordinate 103,914,415 downwards.
CGGGAATAGTATGAAACATTCGGGAAGATTTCAGAATGTTCGAAAACATCCCAGAATGCTCCAGTTCATTGTGGAACATTCTAGAACACTTTAGAATGTTGTGGAATGTTCTGGAACATTGTGGAACATTCATAGCCTTTTTGTTATGTTCCGGCGTTTGCCTCTGGTGGGGCTACCCATTGTTAGGGGTATATGAAGCAAGACACGTAGTGGATTCGAACGTCAGTTTCTTATCAGTGACGAAGGAAGGAACCGAAAAAGCAGTGCAGTGAGTGAATAAAAACTAAACAGCGAAGTGGGAGTAGTCAAAATGACACGTTGACTGAATATAAATCGAAAATGAAGTGTGAATAGTGTTCTAAGTGTATTTGTTAATGAAAAACTGATTTCATTTATAGTTTAGACAATGCTCAAACGTAAAAGAGGAGGAGATCTTAACAGTTCTGGAGAAAACGGCGAAAACAAGAAGAGCAGCGAAAAAACGAAACAGACGAAGAGCGTGAAACATGTTTAAGTTCCCAACGAACGAGAATGAACATATGAGAAGCAGAGAAACCGAAGAACAACAAAATGAACGGACTGTAGAATCAACAAACTTATAATAAAAGACAACGAACTCAAGCCAATCACGAAAATATCACCCTACGAGAACCGCGGAGGAGCACAAGTAAACAGTACAACCTAACAAATGAAGCATTTCTTTCCGAGCAACGCTATAACTATGGACAACGGATAGTCGAAACGAAATTTAAATGAGGAAGCACTTACCAGAACTTCCCACGGCTACCCATTATCTGCGAAGCACTTCCTCGTCGGCCGGCGACGTAACTCGACCGCGAATGCTGCGCAAAGCCGCGTCGCTATCGCGATGGCAGATCTCCGGAAGTCAACTGCGAGCAAACGAGGACACGGGTGCGGATGGTAGGCTGCGGGCTCTTCAAGGACGCCGGGCGGAGAGCGAAAGAGGAGAAGAGAAAGCAAAGAAAAGGGAAAGTGCGTGGGCCGGCGGTGCTGCCCTCAGGCGATCAGCCGACGCAGCTCCCAGCTGTCCCACTGACATGGCCTCTCTCTCCTCCTAGCCTAGCCTAGGAGCCGAGCACTTGCCGCAGCCTACTCTGCAATCTCCTACAGGCTCCGTCGTGTTCTTCTTCGTGGAAGTAACTACTATTACGAAAATGTGATTTTCTGTTGTGCTACAACGTCGAGTCACAAGCCAAGCAAGATCGTAAGAGATGGAAAAGAGCCACCGTGGTACAACAACCGTGTTAGAAAACTGCTTCGGAAGCAAAGGGAACTTCACAGAAAACATACACATAGCCAAAGCCTTGCAGGCAAACAAAAATTACGCGAAGCGAAATGTAGTGCAAGGAGGGCTATGCGAGAGGAGTTCAATGTATTCGAAAGTAAAGTTCTATGTACTGACTTGGCAGAAAATCCTAAGAAATTTTGGTCCTATGTCAAAGCGGTAGGTGGATCAAAACAAATTGTCCAGACACTCTGTGACCAAAATGGAACTGAAACAGAGGATGACAGACTAAAGTCCAAAATACTCAATGTCTTTTTCCAAAGCTGTTGCACAGAGGAAGACTGCATTGTAGTTCCTTCTCTACATTATCGCACAGATGACAAAATGGTAGATATCGAAATAGATGACAGAGGTATAGAAAAACAGTTAAAATCGCTCAATAGAGGAAAGGCCGCTGGACCTGATGGGATACCAGTTCGGTTTTACACAGAGTACGCGAAGGAACTTGCCCCCCTTCTTGCAACGGTGTACAGTAGGTCTCTAGAACAGCGTAGCGTTCCAAAGGATTGTAAAAGGGCACAGGTCATCCTCGTTTTCAAGAAGGGACGTCGAACAGATGTACAGCACTGTAGACCTATATCTCTAACTTCGATCAGTTGTAGAATTTTGGAACACGTATTATGTTCGAGTATAATGACTTTTCTGGGGACTAGAAATCTACTCTGTAGGAATCAGCATGGGTTTCGAAAAAGACGGTCGTGTGAAACCCAGCTCGCACTATTCGTCCACGAGACTCAGAGGGCCATAGACACGGGTTCCCAGGTAGATGCCGTGTTTCTTGACTTCCGCAAGGCGTTCGATATAGTTCCCCACAGTCGTTTAATGAACAAAGTAAGAGCATATGGACTATCAGACCAATTGTGTGATTGGATTGAAGAGTTCCTAGATAACAGAACGCAGCATGCTATTCTCAATCGAGAGAGGTCTTCCGAAGTAAGATTGATTTCAGGTGTGCCACAGGGGAGTGTCGTAGGACCGTTGCTATTCACAATATACATAAATGACTTTGCGGATAACATCGGAAGTTCACTGAGGCTTTATGCGGATGATGCTGTAGTATATCGAGAGGTTGTAACAATGGAAAATTGTACTGAAATGCAGGAGGATCTGCAACGAATTGCAGGGAATGGCAATTGAATCTGAATGTAGACAACTGTAATGTGCTGCGAATACATAGAGAGAAAGATCATTTATTATTTAGCTACAAAATAGCAGGTCAGCAACTGGAAGCAGTTAATTCCATAAATTATCTCTGAGTAGGCATTAGGAGTGATTTAAAATGGAGTGATCATATAAAGTTGATCGTCGGTAAAGCAGATTCCAGACTACATCTACATCTACAGTTATACTCCGCAAGCCACCCAACGGTGTGTGGCGGAGGGCACTTTACGTGCCACTGTCATTACCTCCCTTTCCTGTTCCAATCGCGTATGGTTCGTGGGAAGAACGACTGTCTGAAAGCCTCCGTGCGCGCTCTAATCTCTCTAATTTTACATTCGTGATCTCCTCGGGAGGTATAAGTAGGGGGAAGCAATATAATCGATACCCTATCAAGAAACGCACCCTCTCGAAACCTGAGCAGTACTCAAGTATAGGTCGAACCAGTGTTTTGTAAGCCACCTCCTTTGTTGATGGACTACATTTTCTAAGGACTCTCCCAATGAATCTCAACCTGGTACCCGCCTTACCAACAATTAATTTTATATGATTATTTCACTTCAAATCGTTCCGCACGCATTCTCTCACATATTTTACAGAAGTAACTGCTACCAGTGTTTGTTCCGCTATCATATAATCATAAAATAAAGGATCCTTCTATGTATTCGCAATACATTATATTTGTCTATGTTAAGGGTCAGTTGCCACTCCCTGCACCAAGTGCCTATCCGCTGCAGATTTTCCTGCGTTTCGCTACAATTTTCTAATGCTGCAACTTCTCTGTATACTACAGCATCATCCGCGAAAAGCCGCATGGAACTTCCGACACTATCTACTAGGTCATTTATATATATATTTTGAAAAGCAATGGTCCCATAACACTCCCCTGTGGCACGCCAGAGTTTACTTTAACGTCTGTCGATGTTGATAACAACATGCTGTGTTGTGTTTGCTAAAAACTCTTCAATCCAGCCACACAGCTGGTTTTATATTCCGTAGGCTCTTACTTCGTTTATCAGGCGACAGCGCGGATCTGTATCGAACGCCTTTCGGAAGTCAAGGAAAATGGCATCTACCTGGGAGCCTGTATCTAATATTTTCTGGGTCTCATGAACAAATAAAGCGAGTTGGGTCTCACACGATCGCTGTTTCCTGAATCCATGCTGATTCCTACAGAGTAGATTCTGGGTTTCCAAAAACGACATGATACTCGAGCAAAAAACATGTTCCAAAATTCTACAACAGATCGACGTGAGAGATATATGTCTATAGTTTTGCGCATCTGCTCGACGACCCTTCTTGAAGACTGGGACTACCTGTGCTCTTTTCCAATCATTTGGAACCTTCCGTTCATCTAGAGTCTTGCGGTACACTGCTGTTAGTAGGGGGTAGACTGAGATTCATTTGAAGAATCCTAAGGAAATGCAATCCGAAAACAAAGGAAGTAGGTTGCACTACACTTGTTCGCCCACTGCTTGAATACTGCTCAGCAGTGTGGGATCCGTACCAGACAGGGTTGATAGAAGATATAGAGAAGATCCAACGGAGAGCAGCCCGCTACTTTACAGGATCATTTAGTAATCGCGAAAGCGTTACGGAGATGATACATAAACTCCAGTGGAAGACTCTGCAGGAGAGAGGCTCAGTAGCTCGGTACGGGCTTTTGTTGAAGTTTCGAGAACATACTTTCACCGAGGAGTCAAGCAGTATATTGCTGCCTCCTACGGTTATCTCGCGAAGAGATCATGAGGATAAAATCATAGATTAAAGACCACACAAAGGCATATCGACAATCTTTCTTTCCACGAACAATACGAGACTGGGATAGAAGGGAGAACAGAAAGAGGTGCTCAAAGTAGATGTAGAATGTCACCACTGCCTACGTTCGACGCAAAAGTGGAAAAACCAAACACTGAAGCGTATGGCAGCCCTAGCAGTGGAGGGTAGATAAAGCGTTTCGCGGGGACGCGGAAAACAGTGCTGTCGTCGTCGTAATGTTGAAACAGAGCCCAAGTGGGTATGATCATTGGCTTTCGGGTCAAAGGTGGAAGCATTTCTAAAACGGCTACGTTTCTGAACTGTTCGCCTGGTGCCGTGGTTAAAGTATACCGTACATGGCAAAATGGCGCTATCCAAAAGTGGCGTCGAGGCAAGTGTGGTGGACACGGGCCATAGATGACAAGGGTCAACAACGGCAGCCGGATATGTCTAAGAGCGAATAAACGTGCAACTGGCGAGCAACTCACAGTCCACATGAACCGAAGAGCTATCATCAGTGATTTCGAAAGTAAAATTCTATGTACCGACTTGACAGAAAATCCTAGGAAGTTCTGGTCTTACGTTAAATCAGTACGTGGCTCGAAACAGCATATCCAGACACTCCGGGATGATCATGACATTGAAACATAGGATGACACACGTAAAGCTGAAATACTAAATACCTTTTTCTAAAGCTGTTTCACAGAGGAAGACCGCACTGCAGTTCCTTCTCTAAATCCTCGCACAAACGAAAAAATGGCTGACATCGAAATAAGTGTCCAAGGAATAGAAAAGCAACTGGAATCACTCAACAGAGGAAAGTCCACTGGACCTGACGGGATACAAATTCGATTCTACACAGAGTACGCGAAAGAACTTGCCCCCCTACTAACAGCGGTGTACCGCAAGTCTCTAGAGGAACGAAAGGTTCCAAATGATTGGAACAGAGCACAGGTAGTCCCAGTCTTCAAGAAGGGTCGTCGAGCAGATGCGCAAAACTATAGACCTATATCTCTGATGTCGATCTGTTGTAGAATTTTAGAACATGTTTTCTGCTCACGTATCATGTCGTTTCTGAAAACCCAGAATGTAATCTGTAGGAATCAACATGGATTCCGGAAACAGCGACCGTGTGAGATCCAACTCGCTTTATTTGTCCATGAGACCCAGAAAATATTAGATACAGGCTCCCAGGTACATGCTATTTTCCTTGTCTTCCGGAAGGCGTTCGATACAGTTCCGCACTGTCGCCTGATAAACGAAGTAAGAGCCAACGGAATATAAAACCAGCTGTGTGGCTGGATTGAAGAGTTTTTAGCAAACAGAACACAGCATGTTGTTCTCAATGGAGAGACGTCTACAGACGTTAAAGTAACCTCTGGCGTGCCACAGGGGAGTGTTATGGGACCATTGCTTTTCACAATATATATAAATGACCTAGTAGATAGTGTCGGAAGTTCCATGCGGCTTTTCGCGGATGATGCTATAGTATACAGAGAAGTTGCAGCATTAGAAAATTGTAGCGAAACGCAGGAAGATCTGCAGCGGATAGGCACCTGGTGCAGGGAGTGGCAACTGACCCTTAACATAGACAAATGTAATGTATTGCGAATACATAGAAAGAAGGATCCTTTATTTTATGATTATATGATAGCGGAACAAACACTGGTAGCAGTTACTTCTGTAAAATATGTGAGAGAATGCGTGCGGAACGATTTGAAGTGAAATAATCATATAAATTTAATTGTTGGTAAGGCGGGTACCAGGTTGTGATTCATTGGGAGAGTCCTTAGAAAATGTAGTCCATCAACAAAGGAGGTGGCTTACAAAACACTCGTTCGACCTATACTTGAGTATTGCTCATCAGTGTGGGATCTGTACGAGGTCGGGTTGTCGGAGGAGATAGAGAAGATCCAAAGAAGAGCGGCGCGTTTCTTCACAGGGTTATTTGGTAAGCGTGATAGCATTACGGAGATGTAGCTTGCTGTCCAGGTTTCAAGAGGGTGCGTTTCTTGATAGGATATCGAATATATTGCTTCCCCCTACTTATACCTCCCGAGGAGATCACGAATGTAAAATTAGAGAGATTAGAGCGCGCACGGAGGCTTTCAGACAGTTGTTCTTCCCGCGAACCATACGCGATTGGAACAGGAAAGGGAGGTAATGACAGTGGCACGTAAAGTGCCCTCCGCCACATACCGTTGGGTGGCTTGCGGAGTATAAATGTAGATGTAGATGTAGATGTAGATCAGTGTTTCATCAACGACTGTTGCTGTGAACGTCGCTACCTAGGGGCCTCTGCGATCGGCGTCTGGTTCATGCACCCACGCTGAACTGTCGTTCGTAGGCGACGAATACCGAACTTTCCGCGCCATTACCGCAACTAGATGTCAATTGAGTGGCGAGAATTGGCTTTATCGGATGATTCACATTTTGCGTTCCATCGGACAGATGGCCGTTGGCTTGTACGGCCCTGCAACAACCGTCGGGACAGTCCAGGCTGGAGGAGAGAGCATTATGGTCTGGGGAACGATTTCGTGATCTTTTCATTCTGGAAGGCACAATGGATAAACACAAGTATGTTCCGTCCTTGGGAACCATCTCCAACCCTACACGCAGTTTGGATTTCCTCGGCACGATGACATTACCAGCAGGACAAGGCAACGTGGCACACAGCTCGAAGTGTAGGTGCGGGGTACCAAGAGAATCGGGTTGATTTTACTGCACTCCCCTGGTCACCAACCACACAGGATATAAATCCAGCCGAGTCTGTGGGACCACCTCGTTCGGGCTTTCGCCCCATGGATTGGCAACCCAGGAGGAAGCTAGTGTTTAATGTCCCGTCGATAAACAAAACGCCGGCCTCGGTGGCAGAACGGTTCTAGGCGCTGCAGTCCGGAACCGCACGATTGCTACGGTTGCAGGTTCGAATCCTGCCTCGGGCATCGGTGTGTGTGATGTCCTTAAGTTAGTGAGGTTTAAGTAGTTCTAAGTTCTAGGGGACTGATGGCCTCAGATGTTTAGTCCCATAGTGCACGGAGCCATTTGAACCATTTTTGAGAAACAAAACGATTTAATTAATAATTTTACGCTGTTAAAATTAGTAAAATTTTAAGTTAAAATTAATACAAAAGGCACGGAGCACAAGCTCGGATTGAAGAAAGATGGAGAAGGAAAGCGACCGTGCCCTTTCGAAAAAGTAACCTTCTGGGTTATTAGGCCGCGTCATGTTTCTTCTAAAATGTTCGACGTTTCGACCCCACTGCTGGGATCCTCCTCAGGATATTTGGTGTCCACTACTCCTAGAACGCTGTCAGAGACGAGTGTCGCTTCCACTTATAAAGGGGGAATTTTCTGGCGTTCGTGCTGGAGAAGAGATAGTATTGGTTAAAATTCATGTGGCTACCATTGGTGGGTCATAGTCATAGGCTAATACAGAAGAAGGGTCGTTGGTACCTCATCTCCTATGGATACCATTGGTGGTCATCGTCATTGGATAGGGAGGCACTGTTCCACACTTATGCTGGAGAAGGGTTATTGGTTGAAATGCCTGCTACCGCAAGTGGTTGGTCGTCATCAGTGGCTAGATTCGAAACGGACAGAGCAAGAGAGGGGGAATGTTTACCCAAAATGTTACTGATCGCCTAGGTAACTTGCAGCGCGTTGTTTATGCCGCTCACACACCGCGGCCGCGTATTTACTTCATTGATGGCGGGGAGCGACGATGCCGGAAGCCTATATCCGTCCGCTCTATTGAAATTAGATGAATTCTTAGAAATTTCAACCGCTTCTCGGAACTTTCTTCTATAAATGTTTGTTTCTTTAGCCAGTACACGTACGTTATTAAAATCGATGTCAGAGTCACAGTTCTCGTTATGTTCCACTACTGCCGATTTTGCACTTTGATTTACCCGCATGTGCCGTTGGTGTTCCTCATTGCGTTCTTTAACAGTTCTTCCCGTTTCGCCTATACACCCTTTGCCGCAGCCACGTGAAACTTGGTAGACGCCTGCATTGTGGAGGTAATCGGGTGCATCCGTTTTCCGCGGGAAAAAGTCTTTTATTTTGTTTTGACTAAAGAAAGATGTCTGAATACCATTTTTCTTTAAAATCCTGCTTATGCGGTCAGTGACCCCAGAAACGAATGGTAACCTGACGGAGTGAGAAGGCGGTTCCACGTCATTCTTATTAGTGATATAAATATTCCGCTTAAAAGTCCTGTCGATTAAATAACTATCATACCCATTTGCCTTCAGTGTCCTCTTTAAAAAATTCAACTCCGGTCCTAAGTTGTCGTCATCGCTGATACAGAAGGTACGTGAAGACAGAGTGTTGAGTACTTCTTGCTTCTGGGCTGGGTGGTTGTGTGCAATGGCACCTAAATACCTGTTTGTGTTACTCGGCTTTCTGTATACTCTGTGACCTAGAGTGAGATCAGATCTTCTGTGTACCAACACATCTAGGAACGGGAGACCGACCTCACTCTCAACCTACAAGGTGAATTTTATTTTGGGGTGAATTCCATTTAAGAAATTGTGGAACGCATGAAGCTCTTCTTCGCCTTGTGGCCATGTAACAAATGTATTGTCCACGTAGCGGAGCCAGCAAGAAGGCTTCAAAGAAGCACTACTTAACGCCTGTTGCTCAAAATGTTCCATAAAAACGTCAGCTGCAACTGGCGAAATGGGTGAACCCATAGCAAGGCCGTCAGACTGTTCATAGAATTCACCATTGTAGTTAAAATAGCTCGAGCGAAGACGTAGTTCAATTAAGTCGCAAACATCTGGAACAACATTCTTTCTTATGATCTCCATTGCATCTGATACTGGGACGTTAGTAAAAACGATGTCACATCGAAGCTAACAAGAATGTCAGCTGCAGATATCTTCAGTGTGCGTACAATTTCTAAAAAATGTTTCGAATCTTTTATAAAAGTATTTGTTTTACCAACAAGAAGTCTCAGTTTGCCAAACAACTTCAGTGAGAATGGGCACCAAAGCCTGCAGACTTACATAAAATGCTTGTATGGGCAAGAGGTTTATACCACAATCAGCAGACTTACATAAATGAGAGTTGTAGCTTATCACACGGCAGATCGTATAGCAGTCGGCACACGGAACGTGCATCCGAACGTTGAGCGTTGAGGGTGCCGAGCTGACGTCGTAGCGTGGAATTGCACGCTCGATAGTCTTTCCCAAGGTGCAGAGCAATATCTGGCATGTCAGGTATTCTGAGCGTGCGTCTGAGCGTTGACCAATGAGATGGCACAACGCCACCTACGTCACACGCACGCCGTCTCCCTTCAGTACAGAGTTGTGAGGCGCCGTATTGGCATTCATTTCAACCCTATATGTAGATATGCCGTTTCTGAGCACCATCAAATTGAGAATCACTGGAAAACTCGATGTTACTTATGTGATTCGTTCCAATAAAATAATGAGAAACATCATATTCGTGGCAAAAGAATTATTCTAAATTGCTTATTATGAGAGTAGGCTATTTGAAGGCAGCGAGACACTGAAGATCCACCCAAAACGCATTGTTCTTGGTACAATTTGTTATAATTAAATTTCAATTAGTAACATAATTATCTACGATTAACGTTTTTAGCAGAGAATAACACAATATGTTTACGGCCGAGGAGCCTAATGTTGGTTTAGCGTGATGAGTAGCGTCCCTATTGCTGGGGTGTTTTCATTTGGGCGGTGGTTCGCGTCATAACACTTCCAATGATTTTTTTCCCCTAACATTTGCGTATTTATTAGGTTCTGATACTTTATAATTAGTTTAATATAAGTATATGCTACAATATTTGATGTTATGGAAATATAAGTTCACCTTTTTTTGACTTTGTTCGATTGGCTTAATCTACAGGACAGCTTGCGCTACTGGTATTAAGATATTTTGCTCCTTTTTCTTTTACGCTTCCTAATTCACATGTTACAAAGATTCTGTTACTGGGTAGGAACAGTGGTCAAGTAAGACTGACCTTGAAGTTTTACTAAAATGTGGGAGTGATGAAATAATGCTTATCTTATGCGGAGAAGTATTCCAAATTTGTACCGCACTGTTTGTAATGGAACTTTTTTAAGCCTGTGTCTTTATTGATTGGACATGGTACTTTCCTTTTCGTAGACGATGGAGGAAATGTGCGTTTTAACAGAGCAAACGTGGGAATTTTACGCGCGCCCGTTGAGTAAACTGTGATTTACGAACTAGAAACATCCCTCAACTGTCGCTGGACTGCGTTGCGATCTCATATACCACGTTCGGACCCACGTACCGTATGCACAAGTCGCATCGTTCCTGAGCGTTCAGCAGCACGTCGAACTTGGCACGCTCAACGTTAACGTTCGACAGCACGGTCCGTGTGCCGACGGCTTAAGGCACTGGGTGGGACCAGTCTTTCTTGGAGGAATACTCTCTACAAGACAGCGCTCACCAGGTCTACACTGTACAGGCACGTGACCATCACTTGTGTGCAGGCAGAATCTGCTTTCATCGCTGAAGACCACGATGCGTCATTCCATATTTCACGAAGTCTTCTGACGGCATTAGTATTGCCGTGCACGTCGATGCTCTGACGCCAGTGGAAGACAGGCTACAGTTACGCTTGCCCGTAGTCGCACAGCTAACAACCAGTTCGCAAAAGTCTGTGTTGACACGTCTGTGCTTATAAGCCCTCTTATATGTTCTCAGCTGTATGAATTGCCATTGCTGCCCTTACAATAAGACCATCCTGGCGGGTGTCTGTGCTGCGTGGACGTCCGGAACCTCGTCTGCAGGTGTCAGAATGATCACCTCACCACTGATACGAGCACCGTCGCGCAACCGACACAACTCGTCCAACTTGTGCGACAGAGTTCTCCAATAGGGCCATCCCGCCACTCAGGAGGCCGCAATTTGGTCCCTATCAAACTCGTTCACTTGGCTGTAGGAAGCACGAGTGCGCTTCAGTGGAATGGTTCCGTGCTTGGTTCACACGTTTGCACCACACTGAGCCTTCTGGCTGTGATCATTTGCTTTTGAAGGGTAGACACAGATGGCGCTCTAGTAGCTATGCCACTACGCTACGCAGACGACGGTGAAACCTTTATTAGTACATTTGCCGGCAGGGGTGGCCGAGCGGTTCTAGGCGCTACAGTCAGGAACCGCGCGACCGCTACGGTCGCAGGTTCGAATCCTGCCTCGGGCATTGATGCGTGTGATGCCTTTAGGTTAGTTAGGTTTAAGTAGGTCTAAGTTCTAGGGGACTGAAGACCTCAGAAGTTAAGTCCCATAGTGCTCAGAACCATTATTAGTACATCTGTTACCCCCCACATGGCATATGCCGTCATCGGATCAAATTCGACGGTGTCTTTGCAGGTGTACTAATTTTTTCCGCAGTTTATTTGAACCCAAGGCAACGGTCTTGTCGCAGTGGATACACCGGTTCCCGTGAGATCACCGAAGTTAAGCACCGTCGAGCGTGGTCGGCACTTGGATGGGTGACCATCCAGCCGCCATGCGCTGTTGCCATTTTTCGGGGTGCACTCAGGCTCGCGATGCCATCTGAGGAGCTACCCGACCGAACAGTAGCGGCTTCGGTCAAGAATACCAGCATAACGACCGGGAGAGCGGTGTGCTGACCCCACGCCCGTCCTATCCGTATCCTCCACTGAGGATGACACGGCGGTCGGATGGTCCCGGTAGGCCAGTCGTGGCCTGACGACGGAGTGGTTTTTTTATTTGAACCTAGGTGTGGTAGTGCCAGAAAGCAAAAATAGAACAAACAAAAAAAGCACTCCGCATCCCCTTGGCCAATGAAGATGGAGTCTTCGCCTTTTGCAGTAGTGGTGGTTCCACGTGTTTCTCCTGCTTGGGTTGCTCCCTTTTCTCGTGGCCACATCGATACATCCAGCATTTGTCCATAGTGATTAGGTGGCTAAGGAAGTCACCTGGACTGGCTTAACACAGTTGCAACACTTCCATTTATGCCTCTGTGCTGTGGGCTGTTTGAATGGGTGTGAGCAGTTGCAGAAACCAGCGAGCGGCGAATCATCACGTTTGAGTCTTCTGATCCATCAGCGATTTTCACTTTTTTCCACAGTCGCCTCGGTTGTGATAGCCAGTCTTCGAGCACCAGTCTTTCTTGCGATTCCTGGTACTTCGCGGACAGATGGTCTTTCATTTCGCTCTTCGTCAAGTATATTTGTTTGACCACCTTGGAAGCGTCTGCCCCATCTAACCAGTGCCATGTGGTGGTTCGTTGTCGCCATACACTTCCACTAGATCACAACTCAGCATGGCTCGATGCAACATTGTTCCCCTTGAAATGCAGAACATGGACCACCAGTTTGTGATTGGAGTCTGCCATTTTGTTTTGGGTCTTGTAGCAGCGTGATACGGTACTGTGATGTTGGACTTTCTGTGTGTTCCAGGACTTCTGACATGGAATAGCAAACAAACTAAAAATTAATTACGTAACCCTATTTTTTTTTTTCGAGGCCATAATCAAAACTTTTTGACCAACCCCCCTACAGTGGACCTGTTTCACTTCAACCAAATTTGCTCAATATTGTTTGACAGGGCTCGACTCCTTACCACTGTGATAATTAATTGATTGACCGTGAGACAAATTAAATATAGTTTAACGATAGCTTTTACAAACTAAAATTTTTAAAGAAGTCATCGGACTTTGTAGCTTGATTTTTGTTTTAACAGAAGTCGTCTTACTGTTACTTAACCCGATATTAACGTAAGCGGTACTCTTTGACGACAGATAGCCTACCCCAGATATATGTAAAAAGTGAACCTCTGGTAAAGTGGTATGTAACGTGAAAGAATAGAAACTAAATTCTATTCACCAGTGAAGTTTGACGAACTATTTTCGAACAGCGATCTTATCTAAACTACCTTTTCAAAAATAACTCCAGGTAAATGCTTTTCTCACGTGACCGTTCGAGTAAACATTAAATATTCATTACCGTAATGTAGTGTCTTACCGACAAGTAAAAATTCATGGTGCTTTCTGATTCACGGACAGTAGGCCGTGGTCCAGGGCAAGTTTCTCTGCACAACGTTTCGTCCTTAGTGCTGGGGACATTCTCAGATGCTATAAAGGAGAGCTAGTTAATTTTCAAACTTAAAACAACATGCCGAACTGCCTAAAAGCAATTGGGGAACCGTTGATCCATGACGTCGTAATTTCACTTCCAAAGATCGCAGAGTCGCACCGACGTATGGTAAGCAGCTTGTGCAGTAGAAGATTTGACGGTGTTTATTTTGTTTGGCACTAAGGTCTACTGCTGGTTTATTTCAGTACTTCTTCTCTTCTGTTACAGTTGTTTATTTGGTTTTGAATTACTGTGTTCAGGAAAACAATAGTATCAGAGAATCATTGTTGGCTTCGACATATCGGCATATCCGTCCACATTACCACATCCATACTCTATCAGATAACAATCTTGAACACATTGGAATTACATATCGGAATGATATACCATTGTGTCCACGGTCAGAGCAAGCCAGAGTCCGTACTTAAACAGGAATCAAGGACTTGTGATACGCTCAAGTGATTACGTGCCACCATTGCATCAGGCTTCTGATTGAAATTTTTGCCTTCCTTCATATAATCAAGTATTAAGTTGCCCGTAGGGAAGCAATAAGAGCAGAATGGGTCGGTCAGGATGTGGACTAGTCACTGGATGTCAGGGACCCTTCAACATACCTAAGGCTGCCCAAATCGACTGTTGGTAATGTGACAGTGAAGTGCAAACGCAAAAGAACAAAGCTAAATCATGTCCAGCCAGACCTTATGTATTGATAGACAGGGGTCGTCGAGCATTGCGTACGGTGCTTATACAATATCGCATGAAGCCAACGTAAGGATTGAGTCGTGAATTCCAAAGTGTTACCAGCAGTCCAGCGACCGCAATGTGCATAGGTAGGGCTGGATGGTCGAGCAGCCCCTCACGAGCCACATGTTTCTGCAATCAGTGGTAAGCGACGCTACATCTACCATAAAGAGCGACGCCACTATACAGTTCATAACTGGAAATGAGTGATTTAGAACGATGAATCTGATAGAAGGGATTGAGTTTGGCGAATTCCAGGAGAAGGTTACCTGCCATCACATGTAGCGCCTACAGTGAAGTGCGCAGGAAGTGTTGTAAAGGTGCAGAGGTGTTTTCGTGGTTAGGGCGCCGTCCGTTTATTGCGCTTAAGAAAAGGACAAATGAGAGATGATATGAACACATTTAACAGCTTTGTGTATTGCGTGCAGTAGAGGAGCAGTTCAGAAACTTTGATTCTATGTCTAAGTGTGGCAGTGGACCCTGCCATAAGGGAACATCTATGAAGGAATGGACAACAACATTCCTGAAATGGACGTGCCCACCCATAGTCCCGACGTGACCCCAAAGGAACATCTTTGGAATGTGCACATCTGCAACATGGCAGTGAGCGCTAAACAAAGAAAAGTGCGAGGTCATCCACATGGGTACTAAAGAAATCCGATAAACTTTGGATATACGATAAATCGCACAAATCTAAGGGCTCTCAATTCGATTAAATACCTAGGAATTACAATTACGAGCAACTTAAATTGGAAGGACCACATAGATAGTATTGTGGGGAAGGCGAAACAAAGACTACGTTTTGCTGGCAGAACACTTAGAAGATGCAACAAACCCACTAAAGAGACGACCTACATTACACTTGTCCGCCGTCTGCTGGAATATTGCTGCGCGGTATAGGATCCTTACCAGATAGGGCTGACGAAGGACACCGAAAAAGTGCAAAGAAGGTCAGCTCGTTTCGTGTTATCGCGCAATAGGAGTGAGAGTGTGGCTGATATGATACGCGAGTTGGGGTGGCAGTCACTAAAACAAAGGCGGTTTTCTTTGCGGCGAGATCTATTTACGAAATTTCAATCACCAACTTTCTCTTCCTAATGAGTAAATATTTTGTTGACACCCACCTACGTAGGGATAAATGATCATCATACTAAAATAAAAGTAATCAGAGCTCGAACGGAAAGATTTAGGTGTTCCTTTTTCTCACGCGCCATTCGAGAGTGGAATGGTAGAGAAGTAGAATAAAAATTGTTCGATGAACCCTCTGCCAGGCACTTAAGTGTGAACTGCAGAGTAACCATTTAGACGTAGACTATCTTTTCTAGTTTCTACTTTTGGGGAAGAAAGGGCAGCCACCGCCCCATAGACATTCTAAGACCTGATTGAAAGTGCCTCCAGCAGAAGCCATGCTGGAGGTGAAGGGTGGACACACCCCATATTAATCTCCGCTAACAGATGTCCGGATACTGCTGACGAGGTGGTGTACGTGCTTCACTTTCAGCCCCGCACGTCGCCGGCGCTCACACTCGCCGTGTGCCCTCAGCCGCCTCCGCCAGTGCCCTACCCGGTTCCGGCAGATGTTGAGGCAGAGGTCACTCTGCGTGGGCGCGAGCCGCTCTTGAGCCGCTTTCCTGGTCCGCCGGCCACGTATTGTACAAACAGAAAGCCTCTCTGCAGCAGCTAGCTAGTTAGGCCGAGAAATTGCCCGATAGCCGCTGGGGGCGGCCGCGGCGAGAGAGGTTAGACAGATGGCGAAGCGCTCTCCCTCGCAAACACGACTCACTCTCGCGAGCGTGACTCGTGGAAACGGAAACAGACCGCCCGCCTCCGGCCGGCGCACACGAGAACGATCACACCCAATTAGCACCTCGCCGGGGCTATTCGCGCAGATACAAATCTCTGTCGGCGAGAACTGCATGAAACAATCTCAACGATGCCGTCATTGCAAGCTCTAAAGGCCACCTGCTTATTCCTCAGTTTTTACAAAGGTGCACTGCCGGCCATTTAAACTGCGACACCAACAAGGATAGCAACTACGATGAAGATTGCAGTCAGGCAAAGTTTCTTAATTCCCAGTGCCTCCACACACGTACTGGAGCAACGTGATATTGCACGCAGACCCGGACTCTTCTGGAAAGTCGATGTGGCGACAATTCTGTGCCCATTATTGTCGTTGGGCGTACGATCGTCGCCACTCTTCTCCTTGCTCCTCCATCGAGGGAAGCCGCAACAGTGGTCGCCTTGCTGATATTCGAGACGTCGTCCGGGGATTCTTGCAAAAATACCCATTTCCTGATTAAAGGCATGTGACGTGGCTGTACGATCCTGCACAGTCGAATGAACTGTGGTCCGTCCTCTCGGGCGCTAGGTGCGTGGGGCCGTTGAGATCCTGTATGACGTTGAGTGCGGTCCTCCTGAAGCCAGTGATTCCATATTCGCACGACATTTGTGGGAAAACGACCAACGCTAACAGCAATATCCCGGACGATGAACCGCAGTTTTCATACGCTACAATCATGTCGCTGTCGAGTGAACCATGGTCCATCCACTCGGGCGCTAGTTGCGTGGGACCTTTGAGATCCTGTATGGTGTTGAGTGTGGTTCTCCTGAAGCCAGTGATTCCATATTCGCACGACATTCGTGGGAAAACGACCAACGCGAACAGCAATATCCCGGACGGTAAACGACAGTTTTCATAAGCTACAATCATGTCGCTGTGGAATAGACGTTTGCCCTTCTTACACGACGTATAAAGTGAGCTTCTCACGCTCACAAACAAAGAACAATCAGTTTCGATTTCTGAATGACAAAATCGCTGCTTAAAATTGCGAATACACTTCATAACTTAATATGGCTATAAAACGTCAGCGGTGTCTGTTCAAAAATGGTTCAAATGGCTCTGAGAACTATGGGACTTAACATCTGAGGTCATCAGTCCCCTAGAACTTAGAACTACTTAAACCTAACTAACCTACGGACATCACACTCATCCATGCCCGAAGGAGGATTCGAACCTGCGACCGTAGCAGTCGCGCGGCTCCGGATTGAAGCGCCTAGAACCGCTTGGCCACCGCGGTCGGCGGTGTCAGTTCCTTCGGACATGCATGCAAATGCGAATGTCCTCTCAAATACAGGCACTGGACTAATAGACACGGAAAAATAAAGACACTGCACTAATATAGCCAAGACAACACGACGAGAAAATTAAATAAGACTCTTCCTGTACAGGAATCACATAATTGCGCGAGCGCTATGGAAAGCAGACACTGGGACAGTTGGTACTTTCGGTCAGTGCAGAGACCGTGCTCGGATAGCCTAAGCGATTAACGCCACTGCTCACATGAAGCGGAAAATCTGGGTTCGAGTCCAGGTCCGCCAAGAATTTTCATTTGTTTTCAGTAAATTGTATAGCTTCGGTGGTGCAGTTTGCGAATACACTTCGTGATTTTATACGCCTATAAAACGCCAGCCGTGTCTGCCCCTTAGGACATGCATGCATGCTTGAAGTAACATTGCATAGAACTTTATAGAGACTGTCAAATAGAGACACTGCGCTGATGAGAATTCTAATCGTTTGCATATCCAAGCATGTAGTACATTTCATGCCAATTTTACATTTCATGTTTTCCGCTTTCATGATGTTACAGTTTTAATGGCCGAGACTGCATTAATACGTCGTCTTAGAATTTTCAGGACCATTATACGTCATGAGCCTCCATCCCCCTTAACACCACCCCTACATTTAAAGCTTTCCCTACGTCGTAAATTTTGTTGAGTCAGTCCACCACTGCCTCGCTGATGTCACAGAAAAAAATGCAGTGATTCAGCTCCTACTTTTTTCAGGCGATGACGTTTGGTGAAAGACCCCCTGAGCGTTCCACTTGTACGTGGATGGCTGGTGGCTTTGCTTTATTGGTGGTACATTCACTGTAAAACAAATAGTTTCATCTCTGTTTGGGTGTTTAAGCATCAATTGACGACGTCACCTGAGGACAGCGACGAGACGCAACAAAGATTGTGTATTTACAGCGGAGTCGGCCGGTGTAACGCCAAAGTGTGTTGACCTTTTCGAGAATTTTTACCTGGAATAGTATTGAACGTTAGTCTTATTTCAAAGCTTCCTTTCATAATTACTGTGTACGTGAAGTGATTCTTTTCGAATGCTCAGGTACTCCGCCTAAATAGTGCTATTATAGTCACACATTTTATAATAGTTTCATACCCCACAGAATTAGATTCCTCTCTTAATTTAGCCAAAAGGCCTCTATTTTATGCAACAGAAATTCCAAAAAAACTTACAAGAAAGGGTATTACTGTCAAGTTGGACAACGCCAGAATGAGTAGGTAAACGGCTATTTAGATTGAAAAAATGTGTTATTGCTTGTGTGAAGGTATTTCACCATCAGCACCGAATTGCCATTTCTGCAGTCAACACTATATGCATCTATAGGTGTTCCGTTACTTGCGTCTTTGCGTAATTACTCATGTTGCTTGAAGAAACTGTTTTACCACTTCCCTTAAGGCTATTTCCATCAGCTGATGTCGGACGGGGAGTGTAGAAGAGAATATGAGTTTAACATCCCGTCGACAGTGAGGTTATTAGTGACGGAGAACAAATGAAGATTGTGGAAGGATGGGGACGGAATTACGCAACGCCCTTTTCAAAGCAAACTTCCAGGCATTTGTCTTAAGTTCTAATGGGAAACAACTATGTTCAGTCTCATTTAGTAACAATTGACAGTAGTAGTACTAACAGTACAGTACTGGTAGAATAAGAGAAGTGTACGCTTCAGGACGTCGTCTTATTTACAGCCAGGAAACTGGTAGTACAACTAACTGCCATACCTTTCGAACAAAGAATAGAGATAAAATTCTGTGAATACGCCAATCAAGAACTGGAACGTCTACCCAGTAATTTACAATTGAGAAGGTAATTTTTAGAGAAGGTTAACTTCTCTCCCATTTGTAAATCTTCAGATGATCTCAGATATTAAATATATAAATATCATGGCTTTTAACCATAATATACCGCAGAAACTTCCAACAAAAAATCGTGTCCAGTAGGTCCCAATCGCCTACAAGAAGGGAATCAGAAGTGATCCACTAAAGTACGGAGGGTGTTCAATAAGTAATGCAACACTTTTTTTTCTCGGCCAGTTTCAGTTGAAACAACGCGGGATTTGTTGTGTGGCATCGTGAAAGATTCCCACTTCAGCCCCTTTAGTTTCACAAGTTACGATAGATGGCGGCGCCGCACGTAGCCCTCAGAATTGTGTCTGTAATGGAAGTGCGTTCCAAGCAGAGATATGTCACTGAGTTTCTTTGGGCGGAAAACCAGAACATCGCAGATATTCGTAGGCGCTTGCAGAATGTCTACGAAGACCTAGCAATGAACAAAAGCACGGTGAGTCATTAGGCGAGGCATCTGTCATCATCGCAACAAGGTCGCGCGAAACTGCCCGATCCCCCCGTGCCGTCCGGTCGCACAGAGCTCACAACAACGCAAACGAACTTCTCTTCATCCATGACAACGGAAGGCCTCACACAATTTGCCCGCTCGAGAGGAGATCGGAAAACTTCACTGGAATGTTCTTCCACATCCACTCTACAGCCTGGATCTCTCACCTTCCGACTTCCATCTATTAGGCCAAATGAAGGATGCACTCCACGTGAAGCAGCACGAGGATGATGGGGAGGTCAGTGATACAGTAAGACGTTGCCTCCGACGTCGACCATTAGAGTGGTACCATACAGGCGTGTGGGCCTCCTAGAACGTAAGGCCGTCGCGTTGAACCGAGAATATATAGAAAAATATGGTTTTGTCGCCAAAAGAGTTGAGAATAATGTGGTGTGTTGGAGTCCAGAATAAAGCCAATCTGTTATCAGAAAAAATGTGTTGCGTTACTTATAGAACGTCCCTCGTATCGTCCAGTATCCTTGACACCCATTATTTGTAGAACCTTAGAGCGTATTCTGAACACTAACGTAATGGGGTGTCTCGAACAGAATGACCTCTTCCATGTCAACCAACAACGATTCCAAAAACGTTGATCGTATGAAATCTAGTTTGCACTTTTCTCGCAGAACATCTTGAAGGTCTTGGATTAAGGCACTATTTACTTTCTTCCGAGAAGGATTTAACTTAGTACCATAAGTTGTTATTGAAAGTATGATTGTATGTGGTATCAAGAGAAATTTATGACTGTTTTTAGGTTTCCTTAGTAGGGAGGTCACAGCATATTATCATCTATGGAGCGTCATCGGCAGATGTAGGTGTACCTTCAGGGACCGAGCGAGGTGGCGCAGTGGTTAGCAGACTGCACTCGCATTCCGGAGGACGACTTCTCAATCCCGCGTCCGGCCATCCTGATTTAGGTTTTTCGTGGTTTCCCTACATCGCTTCAGGCAAACGTTAGGATGGTTTCTTTGACACGGCACGGCCGACTTCCTTCCCAATCCTTCCCTAATCCAATGAGACCGATGACCTCTCTTCCCCCACATCAGTCCAGTCCAGTACCTTCAGGTATGCACCAGAGAACTGTTTTGGAACGCTTGTTGTTAATGCGGAATATAAATGATGTTGTTGACAACATTAATAGCAACCCCACGCATTTAGTAGATGATTCATTTATCTATAATGGAGTACCGTCTGAAAAACGTTACACAAACGTTAGTATGATTTTTATAAGATTTCAAAGTGGTGTAAAGACTGGAAACATGCTATAAACGTTCAGAAATGTAAAATCATGCACTATGGAAAACGCAAAAATGTGATATCCTACAACTTAGATATCAACGAATTGTAATCGTTCGACTCACACAAACACCTGTGTGTAATACTTCGTAGGGATATGAAATGGAACAGTAACAGAGACTCAGTCGTAGGTATATCGGATATCAGACTTCAGTTCACTGACAGAATTCTAGGAAAATGCAATCAGTTTCCAAAGTAGATTGCTTACAAAACACTCGTACGATGCATCATAGAGTATCGCTCATGTGCGTGGTATCTGTACCAAAAGGGCTAACATGGTATAATGAATATATACAAATCCGGGTGGCACGAAGGTTCACAGAGTTGCCTGATCCTAGGACAGATTATCATGGAAATACTGAAGAAATTGAACTGCCAGACACTTGAAGATAGATGCAAACTATCACGAGGAAGCCTACTTAGAAAATTTCAGGATACAGCTTTAAGTGATGCATCTAGGAATACAATCCCGACGTATCGCACCCGCATTGATCGCGAGAGCAGTGTTAAGTTAATTACAGGTCACGCAATTTTTTAATCAATCCTCCGTGCTCGATGCGTGAATTGAGAGGGAAAGAAGCACTAATAATTGGTACAGTGTGAAGTACCCTCTGCCGTGCTCTTCGCAGTTTTTTGCAGAATGTCGAAGTAAATGTGGAGGAAAAGTTCTGGAAGAAACAATTTACTACCAGTGTTCCGGTAGATCTTGACATTTTCCCCCCGCGTCATGTAGCTAACTAGCTACTCACTTTTTTTTCGTCAAAACCGAACTCTCGACACCCGTCTTGAGGTTCAGTTGTTGTTATAAGGGCTATGGAAAATCATATTTGTCACATATACAATATGTCAATTATTTCTCTTCTGATTACTTTCCTGCAAATTCGCTTTCACAAGTCGATTCGAAAACTCGAGTAATTGTCATCGATCGCCTAATGCCAGGTTATCAAGAAACTACGGGAAGTAACATTGTCAAGACTTTGAAATATATCGTTACATCCCAGGACGATTACATGACTAGCAGATCGGATGCTGCAGCCCTCCGTGGCTAGTGAGCATGCCCGAGCCACTGGAGAAAGCCTCGGTCATCAGAGGCGCGCATGCGCATCTGTGTCCTGGCCGTCACTTTCACCTGCGACTGCCACTGTGACACCGGCTAGGGTCAGATAGCTTGTCTGTCACACGGTGATGCAGCACGCCGATCAACCACCAGCGAAAGCGCTGCTCTCGGCGCTGCAAGAGGAACTATAAGTCGTCCAGCCAGTATATGCAAATCTCTGTTGGAGTGATACTGTGATACAGCCGCGTCACCACGCGGGCTGCTCCATGGTGAAACTGTGGCTCTTGTGTGCAGGAGCAGCTGGAATGAAATCCCGTTCTGGCACCTTTACAGCACTGCAACAGCGTTACTGTAATAGGTCATAAAAATATCTTTGTTGAAGAATCTCTCTTTTACGATGTTTCCCAAGAAAAACAGAGGCAGAAGGTGTTTTAGTTTATTCCAAAATTATCAGTTGTCTGTTTGCCGTTCCGAACAGGTGTCAAGACTTTCGCCACAAAACACACGCTACACACTACATATTAAACATGCAAACTGACTACTGATTATTCTAAGAAATGAATTTAAACTCGTTTAGTCTAAGCAAGGACCTACTGCATTTGCAAAATACTTCGTCAACAAAATCAAAACCATAAAAACAAAAATTCCTTGGTCGTTCAAGCGTCATACACCCTCAAAGTTTCTTTCTTCAATGGCAACAAACGGAGACTCGGGTTTATTGCCCAGTCGACGAAGCAGACGTTAGATACAGATCGCAATCTCTGTTCGGACAAGGTTGGCACTCAGGAAGAATGATTGTCAGAGAACTCTGTGTGAGTTCTAATTCCTCTGATCTTGCCGTAGACAATTCACAAGACGTATGTCGGAGGAAGTGATATGTTGTTCGACTCTTCCCAGAACGTACTCTCTCAAAATTTCAACAGTAAACACCTTCTTGGTGCACAACTCCTCTCTTGCAGTGTATGTCGCCGAAGTTTGTTGTGCATCTCTGTAAAGGCCTCCGTAATCGATCAAGCATTTTGTCAAACTTAAGTAAGTTTGCCAAATATTTGATAGTGCACAGTGCAATTTGACGTGTTTGTCAAGCATAAATAGCGTTTTACGTCTTTGAGAGAAATTTTGACTCACAAGTTTGGCAAGGTGGCGAACGTTGTTTGTGTTGACGTTCCGCCGCATATGTTTAGTGAAAAAATGTTTTCTTACTATTTATCTCACACTATAGCGAGATTCCACTACTATGGGAACTAACAAGTAAAAAAAAAAAAAAAAACCGGTTGCTGTGGCCGAGCGGTTCTAAGCACTTCAGTCCGGAACCGCGGTGCTGCTACGGTCGCAGGTTCGAATCCTGCCTTGGGCATGGGTATGTGTGATGTCCTTAGGTTAGTTAGGTTTAAGTAGTTCTAAAAATCTAGGGGACTGATGACTTCAGATGGTAAGTCCCATAACGTTAAGCAAGTTATTAAACATTTCACTGTCCTTCCGCAGAAAGTTGATGTAATCATCGGGTTGTTTCACTCATCCGTGGCTAGACAAGAGCGAACTTGAGAGGCAAGTCTGCTCTTTTAGGAGGGACTTAATAAGCTTTAAAAAGTTCCATTCCTTGTTCGAAGGAAGTTGATGCAATCATCGGGTTCTTAGAGTAATATTTCCTTTAGCATATTTTCATGGGCAAATCTCTTTTAAGCCACTCCCTAGACCAGAGTCTTGTTTCCTTCTTATTTAAACACAGTACCAAAGTCAATGCCAGGACTGCCTTGTCTGCATTTGTGGCCGCACTCACTACGCTCGCAATACACACGAGGACGAACAGCGCCTGCTTCGAAGTGGGGTTAAACCGACAAACACTGTTTGAACGTGTACGGGCTTGCTTGGCAAATCCGTGGCTAGATAAGGGAGATTTCGTGAAACACATTTGATGGTTTACGGGGGCCTTAATGCACTCGTGCCACCTAAACGACACCATGGCGAAACGCGCCGTTCTTCGTTGGATCTTCTCTCCGTCTGTATCTCTCTCTCTCTCTCTCTCTCTCTCTCTCTCTCTCTCTCTCTCTCTCTCTTTAATTAATCTAGTTTGCTAAGGACTACAGACTGACGAGCGATATTCAAGAATCGATCAAAACTGTGTTTTCTAGGCCACTTCTTTCGTGGATGAGTTACATGTCCTTGCGATTCTCCCAATGAACCTCATCCTTGCATCTCCTTTCCCTACAGTTTGTTCTATGTGGCCATTCCACTTTTGGTCGTTCCGGACTGAATGTTAAACTCTTTCTTGTATTTTAAAGATTAAAAACTGTCTTGATCGCAATTTTTTTAATTTTATTGGAGTGACCGGTTTCGATTCTATTTAAGAGCCATCTTCGGACTCCAGAACGGTGGGTGGACTCCGTGGAGCAAATTGCGCCGACCCTCGACGCGTTTCTAAGTCCTCAGTTCCTTTTTTTATTCATTGGTCTTGTAGTTTCAATACAAGTGTATACACAATTGATCCGATGTGTCTATAGAGATGCTGTCAATAGCAGCACTACTTATTATTGTAACTCTTGTAATAAATTGTATGAAGGAGAATTAGATTATATGAAATGACAAGGGGCTTGTGTATAACCATGTAATGGATTTGTCCTGAACGTCTAAATTAAAATGTCCTGTTAGCATTACAGTAGAAACTTACGCCATTGTGTTTAGAAAAATGGTTCAAATGGTTCTGAGCACTATGGGACTTAACATCTGTGGTCATCAGTCGCCTAGAACTTAGAACTACATAAACCTAACTAACCTAAGGACATCACACACATCCATGCCCGAGGCAGGATTCGAACCCGCGACCGTAGTGGTCACGCGGTTCCAGACTGAAGCGCCTAGAACCACACGGCCACACCGGCCGGCATTGTGTTTAGAAGTTAAAAGCTTTAATAATGCGTATACATATTTCTTAAGTAACTCAGAATCACAAGGTGAAGCCCATTGTATCGCGACTATTACTGTGAACTTTCCATCAATTCTACTTCTGTAGCACAAGCTTCAAACTGATAATTACAGCAAAATCGGAGGGCATACTTTGCGTTATTTCTTAACATGAATGGCAGCTCATAATTTCATTTAATTTCTGGCAGTAGCTCGTGGCCCCTGTGTAACTATAAATTCCAGCGTAAATCTCTCACTTGTGGGCAAAGCGGAACGAAACAAAACTGCACAACCACTCTCGATAAACAGAGAAAAAGAGTCGCAGCCACATTGCCACAAAGCTCTGCTAACCAACCTGGGAGCGTGCACGACTCGCATGCGATCCGTCAATTGTCCGATATTTCCATGTGGTCAGCAATCAGCGACCGATCGCTGGGATTTGCCCACATACGTGCGATGTACGCAGATATCGATCGCCCGTGCGATGGATCGCTGCCATCCGTCGCTCGCGTGTGGCGCCCTTAATGGCACTGGCGCGAAATTTGAATAGACAGCTTCTTTCACACGCCTACCAACTTTCGTTTACGTTGCACAACTCCTTTCTGTTGTGATTTTTCCCCCGTCTATTTGCATCAAAGGCGCGTCGCGCCAGCACGTGGATTCGGCGTTGCGCAGCTTGCAGCTCGCAGCTGCCTCCCCTTCCCCCTCCCTCCCAGCAACCTGCCGACTACGACGCTTCCTGCCCGGCCTGTGGGCTCGCAGCTTTCACCGGCAGATGGCGGTGCGCCGCGGTCGTTACGTCACGGCTGCCCAAGGCCGCGCGGTGTCGCGCACGTGCAAGTCGCGCTCCACGTGGGCCAGTGTTTACCTTTCCTCATACTGCCACGGCCAATCACATAACGATATTTTGTTTATGTTTCTATAGCAACGTGCTGTCGTTGCTCTAGGCGACTGTTGTTGCCAGCCGGTACTAGGACGTCGTTCTTAGGCTGGCATCACCTCTGATACCTGTCGGGTATCCGCTCTTGTCGGTTGTGGTATAACTCCTTCATCGCGACAATGTGTGACACCTACAGCAATACTCCAGCCGTGGGTCACGGTTTCCTCCTAACGTTTCTGTTACGTAATAATTTAGACGATATAAAATAGTGTCATTGCCGGATTGGGGCGATCTGTAGTATAATGATCTCCGGGAGAACCTCCAGACAGCCAATATAGCTAGTAAAGTAATTATGTCGATGAAGGAATTTTACAAGACTATATGCAACCATCTTCCGATCTTCAACTTTACAGTTCATACAATCTCCGCAATCTTCGTTTTGTGTTGTGCAATATCACAAATGTATGTGTAACGATCATGGCACACACTGTACATACAAAAAATAAGATTAATGCGCCGACTGCGTGTGTTCATGCTTACACAACAGGTGTGGTAACATAGTCCTACCGCGGTAATCTAAATAAGCACTTTGCTAAGCGATCTTGGCTGTTTTGCCGGAGTTAACGATATGAAATCGATGTGTGCTTTCAACATTAGCAGTATCTCATTGCGCACGACAATTATGATAACAACTACAGGGGCTGGGCACAAACATGGAAACACAAAAACACAACAGTTTGCTATGCGTGATACAGTGCAAGAAACCTGTTGGCATTCAAAACAACTTCGAGTCTTCCCAGAATGGATAAATACCGGGTGATCAAAAAGTCAGTATAAATTTGAAAACTTAATAAACCACGGAATAGTGTAGATAGAGAGGTAAAAATTGACACACATGCTTGGAATGACATGGGGTTTTATTAAAAGGAAAAAAAAATATTGCTAGACGCGTGAAAGATCTCTTGCGCGCGTCGTTTGGTGATGATCGTGTGCTCAGCCGCCACTTCCGTCATGCTTGGCCTCCCAGGTCCCCAGACTTCAGTCGCAAGTCTGTCGTGATCGACCGACGTCTCTGGGGATGCTGAAAGACAGCGCCCGACGCCAATGCCTCACCATAACTCCGGACATGCTTCACAGTGATATATATATCTTTCGTTTGCTAACTATGGCTATCAGTAGTTAGTGCCTTCATTAGTTAGAATCTTTTATTTAGCTTTAACGCCACTTTGATCTTGTATCACGCTGTTTACGTCTGTTATCTTTACAACATGTAACTATGCCTTCTCCGTCTACTGGCTGCTTACAGTTCCAGGGTACGTGTCTTCTTATGATTGCAACGCTTTTATCGTATGTCTATGTTGATTTTGTAACCCATTTTTATTGCATTTGTAGTTAAGTGATTTGTTTTATTTCAATAGGTATGTGACCATGGCAAATGTCGAAACACGTAATACTGGATTAATAAAGTCATTTCGCATTCAATCAGTGACTTTTCCCTCAGCGAGCGGTGCACTACATACATTTTTCAGCATGGTCGCATGCAATCTTCGTGACTTTATGTCACGGTTACTTTAATTCTTAACTAATGAATCTCACAAGGTAGGCTAGTACTAGCGTTACTACAACAACTGTCGCAGTCTGCCGCGAGGAACGGTGTCTACATAATGACCTGATCTTAACTGACGGCACTGTCATAGAATCATTGAATTAATGATAACAGTTAACAACAACACGAGCGTTGAAGACAGTGAAGCGGTGCTGGGCCCTTATCCGAGGAAAATCTCCTTTCCACTTGCAGACCCAACCCAAAGGACGTCATTGCGCTTTCCGTAGACGACTAAAAACTCTTCGCCAGCTTTCTTTGCTCTTTTGGGATGAAGGAATACGGTGATCTTGTTGGTAAGAGGATAGGGCCTACTTAGCAAGGAATTACGTACGACCGCCGATATCTTTGCAGGAAGAAACTTCAAACTTCTTTTATTCTGCCGCTTATCGTTCATTTAAGATGATACCACTTTCAAGACTATAAACTCCAGAAACAAAAGTACGTATGTGAAACTCGACGTGAGCTGTAAAAACAGCACAAATTGCTAAGGGTGCATCATGCACAGTGAGTCTAAGGTCATCTGAAATGGAAAATTTTCTCAGTTAACAGACGCTGAGAAGAAAGGACCCGTGGATATCTTTATGCAGTTATACCGTCATTCATCTGGAGCCACTTAGAGTAACTACATACAGATCGAAACGAAGGTAAACGGACCAAACTGAGGACTTGTGATCTCCCCAGTACGAGTCCGCCAATTTACCACACTAGCAGCTCGATGTTTGCCTAATTTCCTAATAGTTTTGATTTTTTCTGTGTGGTTGTAGTTTCAACCAAAATAAATTAGCAGCTACCGTCAATTACTAACGCACAGTACGGCAACCGCAAGAATAATACATATCGTACTATAACCTAGTCATTGGAGGTGATTTAGCAGCGAGATTAAAGGTTGTTATGTCACTTTTTTGTCACGACAGAAACGAATTTACTTCTTAATGCATGCAGCGATGATGGAAACCACTAATGTATAATCAATGAAGTTCATAATTACGACGGGAGCGTGTTGAGAATGTTAATGAATTCCTACTAACGCTACTGGAACAGGGATGTCCCCATTACTGCAAGCCCTGCATTGTAATGCAGATGTTGGTGACACCAATGCTGTGAGAATAGGCTACTGGCGTTGTTCGTCCAGAACTTTTTTATTTTAATTTTTTTATCATCAGTCTCCTGAGTAGTTGTCTGCGGCCTGCCACGAATTATTGTCCCGATTCTCGTCATCTCAGAGTATTACTTGCAACCTACGCCCTCAAATATTTGCTGAACGTGTTCCAATCTCTGTCTTCCTCTACAGCGCTCTAGAACCATGGTGGTTATTTCCTGATTCCTGAAGACATGGTCTACCATCCTGTACCTTGTTCTTGTCAGCGTTTTCCGTATCTTCACTGATCCTACGGAAAAACTCCTCATTCCTTGTCTTTTCTATCCACTTTTGTTGCTAGCGAGGATAAACTATATCACTCTAAGCGCTATGACACAAGTCCTTGATCATCGTCATCATCATGTTTCAAACTTCAGAAGTATATTGACCTTATCATTTATGGAATTTAAAGGTTTACAGAATATCCTTGACAATGATGATTGGACTACACTCCTTGAATTTTTAAGGAAGTAGGGATAATATAGGAACCAGTAACTTAGAAAGGAGTGAGACAGGGTTGTTGCCTGGCATCTATCCTATTCAATCTGTATTTTGACCAAGCAGTAAAGGAAATCCGGAAAGGGGTTTAAAGTTGAGGCAGTAGAAATAAAAACTTTAAGGTTTGTAGATAACATGCTAATTCTATGAGGGATGATAAAAGGACTTCGAAGATCAGTTGAACTGTACGCCTAATGTCTTTAGAAAAGGTTATAAACATCAAGAAAAGTAATGGTAATGGGACGTTGTCAATCAAAACGAGCGACGTTGGCAGGAATTAGATTAGGAACTGAGTCACTATAAGTAATAACTAAGTTCTGCCACACAGATGGCAAAAGTAGTGAAGATGGCAGAAGCAGAGAGGGTATAAAATGGAGACTTGCAATAGCAAGAATTGTTCTTATGAGAAAGGCAAGTACGATAACAACTAAATATAAATTTACGTGTTAGGAAATATTTGGATCATAGTCTCATACAGGAATGAATCGCTGGCGATAAACAACACGGTCTTGGCGAAATAGAAGCTGTTGAAATGTGCTGCTACAAAAAGTGCTGAAGATTGAATGGATACATCGTATAAGTAAAGAGGTGTGTTGAATCAAATCGGGGGTAAAGAAATTTATGGCACAATTTCTCTAAAAAAAAGAGAGGGATCGTTTGGTAAGCATAGTTAATTTTGCACTGAAGGAAAGTGTGGTGGAGAGGGGACGAGAATTGTTATGCCCGGAGGGGGAAGAGAGGTCAAGGCTTGAGCGCAGCCAGCAGCTTCATTCAAGTGCATATACGCAGAGGTGAAGAGACTTTTCCCTTATAAACTAGCTTGGAGAGTGCATCCAAACAAAAAATGAATTACATAACTTTATTTTCTCGAGGTGATAGTTAAAACCTTATGACTACGCCTCTCGTGTCTTATTTTGACGGCCTCCCAGAGACCTGTGACATCACTGCTTCGATTGATTCCAAAGAAAATGTTCAGCGAAAATTTGCCAATTGCTTTACAAAAGCTGCAAAAATTGAATTGTGGTCACTGGAGAGTACTTTGAAAGTGAATAAAGGGCATATGTTTCTAACTTCTATTTTGTTGTATGTACCAGTTTTTTTTTAACTCGTTTCGTTGAGTTTAACCCGCATGCTTTGCACAGAGCGAAATATTTATTTCTGGCTTACTTTCTTAATTTCATTATGGACCTCATCAGAACTGTTAAACGCACCTTAAGCTGGACAAAATTTACAGTCCACTGGACAAAATTTACTGTTCATGGCCACAGAAGAACGCTGGTGAAGTGTAATTCTTAGGCTGCAAAAATGTTCAGTACTTCTCAAATTCATTATGCCAACTGGTATTCAGGTGGTACTAAGAAGAATGATGCAAACCGAGATTACCTCTTTCGCAAGGGGTACGTGCAGAAATGCAACTGGATGTGTGTGTGTGAATTCCTAAGGGACCAAACTGCTGAGGTCATCGGTCTCTAGACTTACACACTACTTAAACTAATTTACGCTGAGAACAACGCACCTACCCATACCCGAGGGAGGACTCGAACCTCCGGCGGGAAGGGCCGCGCAGTCCGTGACATGGCGCCTCAAACCGCACGGCCACTCCGCGCGATAATGAAACTAGACAGCGCTTCTGAATGGCTCGCATGAGAATGGAATGCGTCTGTGTTATAGGTGGTACGGTCTTTTCGTTGTTGTTGATAATAATGACGACAGATGACGAATACTGTGCTGGCAACGAGCTTTGAAACGAATCGAGGATGCTGCCGACCTCAACGTTCTTAACAGACGGACGAATCACCAGTCAGTGTCGAAACAGGAACCTGGTACAAAATCTGGTGACGAGGAACTTCACCGAGCGAGGTGGCACACTGAACACGCATTCGGGAGGACGACGGTTCAATCCCGTCTCCGGCCATCCTGATTTAGGTTTTCCGTGATTTCCCTAAATCGTTTCAGGAGAATGCCGGGATGGTTCCTTTGAAAGGGCATGGCCGATTTCCTTCCCAATCCTTCCCTAACCCGAGCTTGCGCTCCGTCTCTAATGACCTCGTTGTCGACGGGACGTTAAACACTAACCACCACCACCACCACGAGGAACTTCATGCCCTCATCTTGGCTTCCTTACCGGCCAAATACTCGCGCGATTTAAATGTCTTCCACCAGATTTCGAAGCGTCTACCGCAGACCCAAGCGCCATCACACAACAGCACGTTACCGAACTTGACCATGGACGCAAACGTCTCACTGAGGGACAGTATTCCGTGCGGGTATTCCCGCCTACTGTAAAGCGGTGAATAGAGCCTTTTTGCTTTGTCTTTTCTAGCTTGCTATCTTAATGTTCTACGAGTTGGGGCATGGAATGTAAGAAGTTTGGAACGTTATAGGGAAGTTAGAAAATCTGAATAGCGAAATGCTAGAGCTCAATCTAGATTTAGTGTGGGTCAGTGAAGTGAAGTGGAGAGGAGACAAGGATTTATGGTCAGATGAGAGCAGGGTAATATCAACAGCAGCAGAAAATGGTACAATGGGAATAGGATTCGTTACGAATAGGAAAGTAGGGCAGAAGCTGAGTTACTGTGGAGTGATAGGACTGTTCTCATCACAATCGACAGCAAATCAACACCGACAACAATAGTTCAGGTACACACGTCGACATCGCAAGCAGAAGATGAAGAGATAGAGAAAGTATACGAGGATACTGAATGGGTAATTCAGTACGGAAAAGGAGATGAAAATCTAGTAAAAAATTGGAAATTGGTAGTAAGCGCTTGTGGGACCAAACTGCTGAGGTCATCGGTCACTAAGCTTACGCACTACTTAATCTAGCTTCAACTAACGCTATGGACAACACACACACCCATGCCCGAGGGAGGATTCGAACCTCCGACAGGGGGAGCCGCGTGGACCGCGACAGGACGCCCCAGACAACGCGGCTACCCCGCGCGCCAAAATCTAGTAGTCATAGTGGATTGGAATGCGATTGTAGAGGACTGAGTTGAAGACAGGGTAAGGGCAGAATATGGGCTTAGTAGTAGCAGCGAGAGAGGAGAAAGGATAATTGAGTTCTGCAATAAATTTCAGCTACGTTTCTAGCATTTGTAGACTTAGAGAAAGCTTTTGAAAATGTTGACTGGAATATTCTCTTTCAAATTCTGAAGGTGGTAGGGGTAACATACAGGGAGCGGAAGGCTATTTACAACTTGTTTAGAAACCAAATGGCACTTATAAGAGTTGAGGGGCATGAAAGGGAAGCAGTGGTTGGGAAGGGGGTGAGACAGGGTCGTAGCCTCTCCTCGATGTTATTCAATCTGTATATCGTGCAAGCAGTGAAGGAAACAGAAGAAAAATTCGGGGTAGGTATTAAAATCCATGGAGAAGAAATAAAAACTTCGAGGTTCGCCAATGACATTGTAATTCTGTCAGAGACAGCAAAGGACCTGGAAGAGCAGCTGAACGGAATGGACAGAGTCTTGAATGGAGGATATAAGATGAACATCAACAAAAGCAAAACGAGGATAATAGAATGTAGTAGAATTAAATCGGGTGATGCTGCGGGAATTAGATTAGGAAATGAGACGCTTAAAGTAGTAAAGAAGTTTTGCTATTGGGGGAGAAAATAACTGCTGATGGTCGAAGTAGAGAGGATATAAAATGTAGACTGACAATGGCAAGGAAAGTGTTTCTGGAGAAGAGAAATTTGTTAACATCGAGTATAGATTTAAGTGTCAGGAAGTCGTTTCTGAAAGTATTTGTATGGAGTGTAGCCATGTATGGAAGTGAAACATGGACGACAAATAGTTTAGACAAGAAGAGAATAGAAGCTTTCGAAATGTGGTGCTACAGAAGAATGCCGAAGGTTAGATGGGTAGATCACATAACTAATGAGGAGGTGTTGAATTGGGGAGAAGAGAAGTTTGTGGCACAACTTGACTAGAAGAAGGGATCGGTTGGCAGGACATGTTCTGAGGCATCAAGGGGTCACCAATTTACTATTGGAGGGCAGCGTGGAGGGTAAAAATCCTAGAGGGAGACCAAGAGATGAATACACCAAGCAGATTCAGAAAGATGTAGGTTGCAGTAGGTACTGGGAAATGAAGAAGCTTGCGCAGGATAGAATAGCATGGCGAGCTGCATCAAACCAGTCTCTGGACTCAAGACCACAACAACAACAGTAGTATCGAATACTCTTTTGAAGACTCACAAGAGGAGGAAAAGGCCGGGAGATACGAGAAGATTCCAGTTAGATTACATGATGATCAGGCAGAGATTCTGAAATCTGGATTGAAAGGCGGAACAAGGAGGACATAAAAAGCAGACTAAGACTGGCTAAAAGATTCCCTGCCAACAGAAGTCTGCTGGTATCACACATAGGCCTTAATTTGAGGAAGAATGTAAATTTGGATTGTATTGTGTGGTAGTGGAACGTGGACTGTGAGAAAACCGGAAGAATAAAGAATCGAAGCATTTGAGATGTGGTGCTACAGAAGAATGTTGAATATTAGGTGGAGTTATAAGGTAAGGAATGAGGAGGTTCTCTGTAGAGTCGGTGAGGTAAGGAATATCTGGAAAACACTGAGGAAGGGACAGGATGACAGGACATCTGTTAAGACATGAGTGAATAACTCTCATGGTACTAGAGGAAGATGTAGAGGGTAAAAACTTGTAGGAGAACACAGAGACTGGGATACATCCAGCAAATAACTGAGGACGTAGGTTGCTACTCTTAGATGGAAATATTGGCACAGGAGAGGAATTCGTGGCGGGCCGCATCAAACCAGTCAGAAGACTGATGTGTCAAAGAAATCTTAAGTATCAAATAAAATCCAAAACTATATTCCTCCTTTTATATATCTGACTTTTTAACCACAGAAAATCGTTTTGATGTATTTACGCTCTTATTTATATACAGTGCAGACTTCTTCTTTGTCCATGTATCGAAAAATTTAAATAACGTTTTGATTTCAAATATTTGTTACACGTTGTGGAAGTAGGAAAAACTTCAGCTCTTTATACGCACGTTTACATTGTGTCACGAAAACAAAGCATACGACAAGGTAAACATTTAAGAAGACACGAATGCGCAAGATCCTTTAATATTAGCTTGGTGCCTAAGATCGTAGCGTATTTCCATAAGTTTAATAAACATATCAGGCACACTTAACAAAGAGTTTAGTCATCAATTGTATAGTCTCCTTGACTATTAGCTACTGTCTGCCAACATTGGTGTAACTCTTCGATCTTGCGACTGCAGAAATGACGTGGTTTTGACGCGGACAATTCGTCGAGCCATGTTCGGAGTGCATTTTTATCCCAAATGGACGACCCTTGAAGGTTGTTCGATAGAGAGCGGAATACCATTTTCTTGCCGTGCACTGTTCAACAGCATTATCCCCACACATGTGCGAATGTTTCTGACTGCCTCTGCTGCTGTCACCTCTGTACTGAGCTCAAAGAGAGGAATACGTCGTAAATTTACTATTTCTCCACTTGGCACTCCATTTCCTAGGGTCCACAGCTCCACTCATTAATTCCAAGTGGCCAAAACGGCAATATGTAAACTCAAAAAGCAACAGAGAACTACAAATAAAAAATGGCAATCGGAAAGCAAACTCGTAGCAACCGGAGTACCAGCATGCAAAACAGAAACGCTACGAATTTATGTACCAATCTAACATAACGTGATAGCATGGAGAGAATCGATACTTTTTGATGTTAGCCTACGACGCCAACATCCCCAGTTCCTGCGCATGCGCAGTCTTTAGCGTGCTCAGGAATTCAGAACTGTACATGCGGCACAGTCAGCTGATCAGTGACGTCAGTAATCCATTCGTGATGTGCTTGGCGGCTGATTTACTCGCAGGCACGTGGTGCGCAACCACCACGAGTAGTAGATTTTATGTGTGAAGTAGGTAGTGCAAAAGAAGCTTACATGTGGCCTGTTACACATTGCGCCACGCGGGATTAGCCGAGCGGTCTTAGGCGCTACAGTCATGGACTGTGAGGCTGGTCCCGGCGGAGGTTCGAGTCTTCCCTCGGGCATGGGTGTGTGTTTGTCCTTAGGATAATTTAGGTTAAGTAGTGTGTAAGCTTAGGGACTGATGACCATAGCAGTTAAGTCCCATTAGATTTCACACACATTTTTGTTACACATGGCAGGCACGGATTGAATGCTACGTGCTACGGCTTACAACAGCAGCAAACAGGCTACAAAATGCTGGCGCCAACGCTTCTATTCTGTACAGTTTCGTTTACATGGAAGAAGTAAAAATCTCTTAATGTCGTAATCCTCACTTACCTCTCAAAAAATTGTTCCCCTCATCATCAAATTTATTTTAATATAAAAATTCACTGACAAAAACAATCAGTGATTCTGAATGCATGAGGAAATATGTGAGGCTGTATTATCAGCAATTGTACAGATAAGCGGAGCAGAACCAGCGAAGACCAATAATTGGAAGCTACTAATTTTTCATGTGTTTCGTTATGTTAACTAGCGCTCCGCTCCATAGTCGTACACGTAAAAAAAGTTGGACCTGATTGCTAAAAATATACGCTGTGGTAGGGATTCTATTCCTAAATGAACTAAAATTTTTGTGACAGTTCACGTGACTGTTATCTTCAGCAAAGTTTTGTATTTGTGAAAAGATTGCACTGTACCATCATTTAGATTCCGCTTTAAATTTCCTCTCCGCCTGGTAAGATGACAACTAGGGCACTCTTAGCGCAGGAAACAAGCAATAACACGTGCAAAAGCTCCGTTCTTTGTATATGTAGATGAGATCGTGGTAGCCACATTGCTCTGCTGGCCGTTAACGTCGGCCTCCAAACTGGTTCCACCCAATTGAGGATTTAGATCCTCGTTTGTTCTTATAAGAGTGGATGCACACTAATCACTCTGATCGCACGGCGGCGGAGGGCAATTGAAGACATGCGTGGATGAACGGGCTAACCTTCATATGTAAAAGCTTAGAGATAAGTGTTGCCATCTGTTGCTGGCTTCGGGAACTGTCAAAATTGACATTGGTCTCACCCCTAAGTAATATGTACGGTCGACGCCAACGTCCAATTTGATAGGGCCCGTACACTGAAACACATGACAACGCTTATCTCTAAGTTTCTACATCTGAGAGTTAGCCCGCTTTTCCCTGCACGACTTCAAAAATGGTTCAAATGGCTCTGAGCACTATGGGACTTAACATCTGAGGTCATCAGCCCCCTAGAACGTAGAACTACTTAAACCTAACTAACCTAAGGACATCACACACATTCATGCCCGAGGCAGGAGTCGAACCTGCGTCCGTAGCAGAAGCGCGGTTCCGGACTGAAGCGCCTAGAACCGCTCGACCGCTCCGGCCGGCACACGACTTCAATTAATGTGCACTGATATTGTCTGGATAACTGTCACGAATGTTTGTGTCGTCAGGGATGAATAGCCTGCTGTTTGATAGAAGGAAAAGGATGGAAACCGAGCTTAGCGCACCACGCCGCCTTCCCCCTCACCCGATATGATTGGACAACAGTATCCTATGACCGCACTTAAATGACGCTGTGAAGAGGTTTGGAATTTAAGACGGGGTACTGGCACGCAATCTTGTAATCAGAGGCTGTAGACCAGTTCGTCTCCTCCTTTTGCCGTGAATGTTCTGGCCGTGTCGATGTCTTTCGCGACAAATATTCGAACCAGTTACTCCCGTGTAAAGAGCAACAACGTATTAGTGGGTAGGTATCAGTAGAGTGTATAACATTTCAGCTCCTCAACACCAAATTAAAACGTTCCACTTCAATTTGTTTGCACTTATAGCGGTCCCAGCTTCCTCAACCAAATTAAAACGTTGCATTAGGAGGTGTCTGCTTCGTGCAACAAGGTCTTAAGTTCATATTGACGACAACAATTAATTCTTCATTACAGAAGTTTATTTACAAATAGAACTGACTCTCTGAGCTAACCGCACTGCATATCCGAACTGGCAACTGACAACTCCTAGGTGAATTAATATCTTTTCAAACAATGAGAGTCTTTGACAATGTTTTGTTTACAATACGATAGCAATTCACGACTTAAAACTAAATTAGACATTACAGAATTTTAGTACAGATTAAAGTAAGTAAAAGGATCAGTACATATAAATTCTTACAAGCATAATTTCCAAATAGATTTTATAACATTTTTTCTACCAGCTTCTGGATAACCTTCACCAGATTTGTACCGATGTTTCCAGAAATATCTTGACATTTGATTCTGGATATTTCTTGAGTGATTTAGAACAACTATTTATATGTAAAATGATTTAAATCGTGTTTCAAAACGTAAATAAATCTTTTTAGCAATATTTCTTGATACAAATCGTCTTTCGAAATTAGGTTATGAAACAGTTTTCACAAGTTTTCGTATTTTTGCGATCATAATATAGAATTTCTCCATAGAAAGTTCCAGAAGTGTGCATTAAACGTTCATTTACAGACTTTCTCTTTAGCTGGTGAGTTTTTAAAAGTATCTTGTCCATATTATACGAAATAATTTAGCTCAAAACTGATAATTTATACAATTAATCAGAGCTACAGCAAACAGTGAGTCTTTCTTTTACAAAATGAAATATAATTACAAAATTGAATGAAAATAGGTTACTAAGACTAATATATATTTACATTAATTCTATTTTTGTTCTTTCTGTGCAAAATGTCCTAATATTGACACAGTACAATATTTAACCATCACCAAAGTTTCCCTTTACATTTTGCATATCTGTATCGACATCCCCTAAAAGTCTACAGTATCGAATACTTCAATATGGCCCAATATGTCCTGTAATGTTACAAGTGGTTGCGTCATGTTCAGCCTCTTTGTTTCATTATGGTCCTTTGCACCGACGCTTTACCTCTTATTCCCTGTTAAATATGTATGAGACGAAACGAACTGTGCCGCGCGGAGTGGCCGTGCGGTTTGAGGCGCTGTGTCACGGACTGCGCGGCCCCTCCCGCCGGAGGTTCGTGTCCTGCCTCGGGCATGGGTGCGTGAGTGTGTTGTTCTTAGCGTAAGTTAGTTTAAGTAGTGTGTAAGTCTAGGGACCGATGACCTCAGCAGCGTGGTCCCTTAGAAATTCACACACAGTTGAACATTTGAAACGAACTGTACGGCTCCTTATGAGGTCACCAGCGCAGGGCGAGTACGTAAACGAACGAGAGAGATTTCATTTAGCAATTATTGGTAAACATATTTATGACATAATCTCTAAGCCTGTTCCCAAAACAGTACGGAAACGAATACCTAATCAAAGGTACGGAACTGTCTCCACTCAATGGTATTTACATTGTGTATGCGCACACATTACCCACAATACAATTACTTAGAACGTTTTAAGTATATATTCAAGGTCGACAACTATCAGACGAACCAGTTGAATAACCAATCCCCGCTATCAGAAATTAAAACAAAAGTAACGTAATTATACACTAAAGAAAAGAAAAATGAACACGCAACTAAATTATTTGGCAGAAACTCGTCACTGTATGCTCGAATTATTTTCGGTAACTACTACTGTCATAAATAAAACAGTATATAAAATTATTACGTGGCTGATTTTGAAATTGTTCTTGCTCATAACTCTAAAATGCAGTACAGTATGTACACAGTAAGCTACAAATGTTTGCTACAGGTCTGTCTTCTAATGTGTTAAATTCTGGCAGACGTAGGATATAATTCAGAAACATAGTCATTTATTAAATTACAACCTCTATCATCTCGTAGAGAAATATAAAAAGCGTACTAATTATCCAGAACTAAATTTTTGCTCTTAAGCAGTGTGTGCACTGAAATGAAACATACTGGCAGATTAATACTGTGTGCAGCGCCGAGACATGAACTCGGGACCTTAGCCTTTCGTGGGCAAGTGCTCTATCAAGTGAACTACCCAAGCGCGACTCACGCCGCGCGAAAGGCAAAAGTCTCGAGTTCGAGTCTCGGTCCTGCACACTGTTCTAATCTAACAGGAAGTTATACTATTCATGTTTGAAACTGTAGAATTTGAAACAATTAATGTGAACTCTTACACATCGTACGGCTCATAATTCAGTCTGAAGAACTGCTTTGTTTTATGTGGGATAAATCAAAGATGCTAGGGAAAGTTATCCCACCACGTTAGCTCTTGACAGACATTAACTGCAGTTTTATTCTCATTAGATTTCGTAGATTTGCCAAAATGAAAACGAAAGTTTTACGTAAACACATATTTTATGCACGTAGTTCATGACTTTTCAATTAGGTATAATTTCATCTTGACGACCAGTATCTTTGATTGTACACATAGAGTACGTACATCTATGGAGTCAGCATAGTCTACTGCATATGTTCTCAACAACGAAGCGCGTTCGTCACATGTCTTTGGGACGGCGCTGCATGTCTGCATTTTGCTGTAATAGCGCAACTTGAATATTAGGCATATTCGCCTTCTTTTATATACGTTTCTGCACGTCTGAGTTTTCTTGATAGCTATGGTGCAGTATTGTCGTTGCTTAGAACATAAAGAGAAACATGCGAAATGAGAACCATTTACTTTTCAGAGGTATGTACAACATGTATATTTGAAAATGTTATGTTGATATGAGGCTCTTTATTTGTTGAAAAATATCGAGTCACGGTATTGTGCTGTATTTTAGAGATAATTTCTGCGGTTTTGTGGCGATATGTTCACGAGACAGGCGCTAGATAAATTTGCAAGTGTGTCTGAATAAACTCCCAGTCAGTGAATACGCATTGGTCCCATGTTCACATGGAGATAAAATTTATACCTGACAGCCTGGTTAATTTCCTCCAGTTTATGCACGTTCCCAAACTCTTATGTGTATCTAAGTATTTCTGCATCTGTGAATTTCCTATTCAGCGTCATTGTAACGTAACTGATTAGAACAGATTCTACAAGATGAGTCAGTACAATAGAAAACAAAAAAAATATTGTTGGCTGTCTCTTCTTTTATTACTCCAAAATTCGAGCATTAATCTTCTATTTTTTCGTGTGTAGTATATGGTTTTACTATTGTGATGGGATGGCAAAAAAATTTATAGATCTTTTACTTTTCTATAAGAAGCGGAAGGATAACTAATGAATACTTGGAAATAAAAATGGATAAGCAGGTGGTGCAAATCGCTTACCATATTTACTATAAAAATTTCAAGTTCAAAATGCGTTGTTTTTTCGTGACACT
This sequence comes from Schistocerca gregaria, assembly GCF_023897955.1. Taxonomy (NCBI): domain Eukaryota; kingdom Metazoa; phylum Arthropoda; class Insecta; order Orthoptera; family Acrididae; genus Schistocerca; species Schistocerca gregaria. Next base: position 103,874,324 of record NC_064921.1, on the reverse strand, counting down.
TCGGCGTCTTCCACAGTGTCATTGTAACATAATTACTCATAACTATAACAGACTTTATGAATAAGTACAATAGAAAACGTAAAGAAAAAGATTGTTGGCTGTCCTTCTTATCCTGTTGCCGAAAAAAATATAAATTTAGTGGAATCTGAGCTATAATACTTGGCGAAAAAGCACAATACCATTGCTCTTCACATCTTTACACCAACTTCAGTTCCTGGTATAAAATTGTTGAGATGTCTGTAAAAAAACATATACAAAATGTCACTGTATTTCTGAAGGTGATCTATCTCTAGTAGCGAAGTAATAACACTCAAAATACATTTAGCGCTATACGGGCTACAAAGCGCTTTCCCAAAATCACGTGACTTCGGCTGCAGCAGAAGCTGCGGACAGAATTCTCGTTCTGCGCATCCATATGCTCACTCCGTATATATTTACGGCTGTACCCAGAGATCACTGACTATATCACACCAATAGCAGCGAGCGAGGACGCAAAGAAGTTCGATAAAAGAACACTACTCACAGCGTGTGCGATCGACGAAGGCTGGAGGTCGACGCGAAACCTTGTGGCTCGTCCCAGCGGCGACCTCCCGATTAACAGTAGTAATGCGTGTGTGTGGCGCGCGGTGTAATATTTTATACCGGCGCGGCGGGGGATGGCGTGGCCTCGATCGCAGCTATTGGCGGACGCGCAGCTACTATCCGCACGGCAGATGTCGCCCCCCTTCCCCCCTCCTCCTACCCCCAGCACTCTCGCCTTCGATGTGCTAATCGGCGCCGTCCCCACCTGACTATTCGGTTGTCGCAACGGGGGACGTCACAAACTGCGCGCTCCTCAAATCTGGTTTCAGCAGCCGCTTTCAGGTGCGTCATTCATTACTCATTAGTTTCGAACAACCGGGTTACTGGGTGGGCTCTTCATTTACCTAAGTGATGCAGTTAAGTTCCTCGCCTATTGCGTGTCAACACGAGTGGGTGTATACGATTGCATGTCACGAGCCAAGCTTCAGGTCAATATAACCTGCTAGTGCTAATGTACCTGACCCAGAGTTCCTTCTTTCATCCTTCCAATCGTAAAATGAATAGTCAAAACTTTATTTCTAGAATAGACCGGACAGCTTCCATAGCTTAGTAGTAACATAGCTGTCCGGGGATGTATTTCTCTCATAACCACACCATACTTTATGGGAACCGAATACACCCTTCTCCAATGTTCGCAGCTGTTGTCTCTAGTGCAAATGCTTCTCTCAGTCTCATAAACTGATTCACAATTTGTGCCTTAAAGCTTCACTTAGCTCTTGCATAGCTTATTGGTACAAATGGCTCTGAGCACTATGGGACTTAACTTCTTTAGTCTCAGTCCCCTAGAACTCAGAACTACTTAAACCTAACTAACCTAAGGATGGCGAATATCGTCACGAGCATCAAGTTAATCTCTTTGAAAGCTGTCTTTCAATACTACCTTTGATCGAGGGAGGTGGCGCAGTGGTTAGCACACTGGACTCGCATTCGGGAGGACGACGGTTCAATCCCGCGTTCGGCCATCCTGATTTAGGTTTTCGGTGATTTCCCTAAATCGCTCCAGGCAAATGCCGGGATGGTTCCTTTGAAAGGGCACGGCCGGCTTCCTTCCCCGTCCTTCTTTAATCCAATGAGACCGATGACCTCGCTGTCTGGTCTTCTCCCCCAAAAACAACAACAACAATACTACCTTTGCTCTCAGTAATTAACGACGTTACCAATTATAATTCTGTCCTAGATGATGTCTTGACTCTTATATCTTTGATTCCTTACCATCTCTGTAACTGTATCACTTGTAACCAATGCCAGACGACTCTACACTTTCCCAGAGAAACTGGGAAATCAGCTACGGAACGTGAGTACCTCGTTTCTTGAAGAAAACAGAGAAGTAATAAGCAGTAGCAGTCAGGGAGACAACTTATGTAATAATAATTTCCTCTAAAAAACTCAGAAAATTGGTTAGGCCAGTTCAAGAGAGAAAGCAACAGAGACCACAGCTGCTCCATGCTTTGCCAAAGAAGTTAAGAATGTAGTTAATTCAGTCAAAGGCAAAATCTCCCATCGAGTTAATAAAATCTCATGTTAATTACTAAAACCCTAATATATTTTGTGAAGATAGTGTCCCAATCGTAGATATTTTTCTAAAAAACGTCATTTTATTGTTGACAGTTTAACATATTTTGCTACATGATAACAGTGACCTACGGTCGATTTTACGTTTGACGCCATAGGTTTTATACTGCCGAGAAACTGTTTTAAATGTTTTATGTTACCTGATGACTGTTTGAGGACAAACTGGTTGTAATCATCACCATCAGTCATCTGCTATATTAGCAGGTCCTTTGTCTCTCCATTTTCTGCGATCCATTGCTTCCTTCTTAAGGCTGCTGTAGGTTGTACCGTCCATCATGTCTTCCAGTATCTAGAATCTCTTCCTTCCTCGCTTCATTTTCCCTTCTACATAACCTTCTAAAACTGTTGTTATCAGTTCGTCATTCTTTCTTAGCATATGCCCAATCCAATTTCTTTTTCTTCTCTTTATTACGTCTAGTAACTCTCTTTTCTCTCCCACTCTTCTCAGTAACTCTTCATTTTTTACTATGTCCATCCAACTTATTCTTTCCATCCTCTGCCATGTCCAGTCAAAATCCTCCAGCCTTTCTCTGTCTATCTTCCTCATAGTCCATGTTTCAGCGCCATTTAGAAGAACACTCCATACAAGACAGTTTATGAGTCTCTTCCTGAGTTCTCTGTCGAGACCGCTGCAGAAAATTCTCCTTTTCTTATAAAACGCCTCTTGCCATTGCTATCCTTGTTTTAATTTCTGTGGTACACTTCCAGTCTGTGTGTATCCTGCATCCAAGATACTTAAAATTTTGCACCTGTTCTAGTATTTCTCCATTCAGCATAACTTTCTTCCTAGTGCCAATACTTTTGTTTTATTTGTGTTAATTTTCATTCCATATTTTTTCCGTTAGTTTCAATGGTGTCCACCAAATCCTGTAATTCTTTTTCCCCTGTGGCTAGAAGGACCATGTCATCAGCAAACCTCAAACATCCTACTCTTCTTCCTCCAATTTCTACGCCTTTGTTTTCTAATGAGCATTGGTCAATCTTTTTTTCCAAGTAGAGGTTGAAAAGAGTAGCTGATAGACAGCATCGTAGTCTTACTCCTTTTCCTAGTCCGATCCAATTTGTATTTTCTCCTCTCACTTTAATTGAAACTTCTTGATTGAGATGTAATGAGTTTACAAGTCTTCTGGTGTTCCAGTCTATTCTCTTTTCCCTCATTATAGTCGCCAGCTTGTCCCAAACCACAATGTCAAATGCCTTTTCTAGATCGATGAAGCACATATATAGGTCTCTTCCTTTTTCAATAAACCGTTCTCCCAAGATTCGTAGGAGTCCTACTGCATCTCCGGTGCCCGTATTCAGTCTAATACCAAACTGCTACTCACCAAGATCCTCCTCCATTACTTTTTCAAATCTTTTATTATTTATTCTTAACACCACTTTGGCTGCACGTGAAATGAGGCTGATTGTCCTGTGCTCGCTGCATTTCTTGATTCCTTGTTTTTTTCGGTAATGGAATCATTACTGCTGTCAGAAAGTCGTCAGGCCATTCACCACTGTCATATATTTTATTACATAATCTCAATATTTCTCTTATTCCATCTTGGTTCAAGCATTTTAATATTTCTCTTGGTATCGTATCTTTATCTACCGCTTTGCCATTTTTCATTGCAGCTATGGCAGACTTTACTTCTTCTATTATGATGGTTGGTCCTTTCTCGTCATCACTTATACTGTTGTGTGATTCAAGTTCCAAAGTTTCTGGTTTGCTGCTTGTGTCATATAGCTCTTTTAGATATTCTTCACGTCTCTGGAGGACATCGTCACGATCTTTGTACACCACCTCTTCATCTTTACTTAAAATTTCCATAATAGTACATCCTACTCTATTTTGTTACAATGTCATAGTCTTTACTCTGTTGTACAGTAAGTCGTATCTTCCCTTCCTGTTGAGTTCTTCAATTTCATCCCATTCCTTTTTTAGCCATTTTTTCCTAGCCTGCTCTGTTTCTCATCGCTGTTCATTATTTAACCTTCGGTACATCTTTCTTGCATCTTCAGAGCTCTTGTTTTTCAATTTTCTTCTCTCCTTCATCTTGGAAATAATAATAAAGAATAATAAAGAAACATTTTTAGTAGCTCTTGACGTTGAACTACGCCATTATTTTTCTAGGTTTAATTCCGTTCTTCACATAAATTTCAGGCATTCATTAACATGTACAGAACATCCCGATCACAGGGTATATTCGCAGAGAGAATGAAATATGCTGTTGTGAGATTCCTTTACAAGGAAGGTAATGACAGATGTTGTTGATTACCGACCAGTCTCATTACTTACATTCGGGTCGAAGTTAATAGAAATGATTACGTACACAAGAACAGTAATACGCCTCTCTTAAACTAAGGCACCAGTCAGTTTCAATTTAAATTTCAAATGAGCCTCTCAATAGAAGATGCTATTTCTCAGTTCCCGACTCAATTTTTTAGGCCAATCGAGATGACCTCTTTAGGGGCCTAATCACGAAAAAGGTGAAGACGCAGTTATCATCGGGCAAGTTGATGTTGAGCATTTTGTAGGACTGTTATGGGGTGCTGCTAAAAGATTATGCTCGTAAGGGGCAACTGTCATTGGAGGTTACTACCAAAATCTCCTGACGAGACTGTCAAGAAGAAGCATCATGGGAAATGGTCTAAAGGGGTATTTTTGCTCTACGACAGTGCCCCAGCTCTTTCTATACAGGACTCAGACTCACGAGCTGCTTCTTTGGGTTATCAAGTTTTCTCTCTCTCTTTTTTATTTCCCTGCCATGGCACCCAGTGACTTCTTTTACCTTCCTCGAATCCAAAAACCATTGCATGGTAGGCATTTCCAGAATGACGTCATGGAGATTTTTGAAGTGGAACATCAAAATGCGAACTTTTACAAAGACTCTGCCAAGTTTTCAGTCTTTGGGTCGCATTCAAGGGTGAATCTGTAGAGAAGGATTAATACCATCTCCAAGCATCGCGATTGCGGTTTGAATTTTTCGAGGTGGTAATCAACACTTTATGACTACCCCTCGTAGAGATTGTCACAGTTCGCGGTTTCTTAATAAGGAAATTTGTCTATTTGGCATTGTGCCCTTTTCTGTGCTCACTGACCCTTGGAGACTTAAATACGAGCATGTGTTGGGCTTGGTTAGCTTCACTTTACAGTGAAAGTCATGAGCTAAGACTGGCTGTGGTAATACATAATGTGTTTACCCGTCTGGTAGGACGATATCCATAAGGGTTTCGCTTCGAGTTGCACTGGGCAATTTCAAACGTTTGCTCATCCTCAGAGAATTGGTGGCCACTATTGTCGGACACGGTTCACTTTAGGTTTTCCATTCGCGTTTCCCTTTGGACGTAGGAACGGGCGAACGTTATGAGGCACGAAATCACCTGAATTTCGAAGACGTTCCAACAATTCATACTTCCCCAGTGCCCAGATCAATGATGTGTTTTTTCTTGTCTTCTATACCGTAGCTCTTGTCACAGATTATTCATCCAGCCTGTAACTTTTCCTGTTACGGTATACTGAGCGTAGGCTAATCGGACGCTTATTCTCATGTTAACAAGAAAAATTTTCAAACACCCTTAGTACGAGTACTGCACATTCACGAGCGTATTTCTTATATGAAGTAATTCCATGAAATCATAAATAGCCACGCGGGGTAGCCCCGCGGTCTCGGGCGTCTTGTCACGGTCCGAGCGGCTCCCCCCGTCGGAGGTTTGATCCTCCCTCGGGCATGGGTGTGTGTGTTGTCCATAGCGTAAGTGACAGTGGGTGCAGCAGGGAACAGTCTCGATAGGGACGGGGAATATGATGTCAGTGGTGACTTGGGTAAGATAGCTACTCAAACTGGTGGTACTAATGTGCATTTCGTGCAACTGTTTCAGCGTCATGATCGGCCTCACCTTAATGCGGCTGTTAGGCGCGTTAATGTGGGGCCGGGGAGGGCACTGATGGCGGAGGGCATGGATCACATCTCAGTGGTGCCAGTTGGGTCTATCAGTAGATGGGGTTTCACTAGGCATGACCTGCACCTCAATAGGTATGGGAAGGGAAGGCTGGCTAAGCTTATAGGTGACAGTGTAGTGGGTGGTAGTGGTAGTGGTATCACTCATGGAAAAATTCCTATAGTAGTTGTTGTTAGAGCTGTACCTTTTCTAGACTGAAGTCAGCTGATATGTATACCTGCTTAAAGTGCCTCTAAGGGCTCACCTACAGTTTACAAGTAGAGAAGGAATTATCATATTTCATCAAAATATAAGAGGTATTAGAGATAAAGTTAGTGAACTGCTAATAGATGTTAACTCAGAATTTTTGGTATATCAGAGCACCACTTAATTTGATAATTCAGAGGCTTCCTTTACCAGGCTAAGGATTAGCTGGCTGTTTTTCAAGGAGTTCCTTGCGGGGTGGGGGAGTGGCTCTGTACGTAAAAAACAGTATTTCATTTGAGTCCATAGACGTATCACGATACTGCACTGGACAGATATTTGAAAGTTGTGCAGCATTAGTTGAATTTAGTGAAACTAAACTTCTAATTGCTGTTGTTTATAGGTCCCCTAACTCCGACTTCAGAGCATTTTTGCTTAAGCTAGAAAGAGTTCTTGATTCACTTTGTAGGAAGTACCAGAAAGTAGTTCTATGTGGTGACTTCAATATTAATTTTGTACATGATCGTGCAAGAAAAAGGATGTTGGCAGATCTCCTAAATTCATATGATCCGACGCAAATTGTGTTTTTTCCAACTAGGGTGCAGGGGAACAGTAGCACAGTCATAGACAATATTTTTATTCATTCTTCATTACTAGATGGGCATTCTGTTAGTAAAAGGGTGAATGAGCTTTCAGACCATGATTAACAAATGTTAACACTAAAAGGTTTTTTGTACTCTAACCAATGTCGTATTTAATTACAAACTACGTAGGAAAGTTAATCCAACAGCAATAGAGAGTTTTTCAAAACTTGTCAAGGAACAAGAGTGGCAAGATGTTTATAGTGTCGATAATATAGATGATAAATATAATGCTTTCCATAACACATTTCTCATGCTCTTTGAGAGCTGCTTTCCATTAGAACATTCTAAACGGGGTACTAGCAGTAAAGGACAGCCCGGTTGGCTGACTAGTGGGATAAGGATATCATGTAGAACAAAGCGGGAATTATATCAAAATATTAGAAGTAGTCACAATCAAGCTGCAGCACCCCATTACAAACAGTATTGTAAGGTGCTTAAAATGTTATTAGCAAGGCAAAAAGTATGTGGTATGCAAATAGAATAGCTAATTCACAGGATAAAATTAAAGCCATATGGTCAGTTCTGAAGGAAGTGTCTGGTCAGCAGCACAAGGTTGACGATATAAAGTCAGTTTGCAGTGATAATATTCCTGTTACTGATAAATCAGATATATGTACAGTATTTAACAACCATTTTCTGAACATTGCTGGTGAATTAAACAAAAATTTAGTATCTACAGGAAATCATATACATTTCTTAGCAAATGCTTTTCCGAGATTGACGTCTGAAATACTCCTCTGTGATACAGACAAGAGGGAGATTGAGACAATAATCAAATCACTGAAGACTAAGGACTCTCATGGTTATGATGAAGTGCCTACCAGAATATTAAAGTACTGTGCTGCACATGTTAGCCCTGTATTTAGCCATATTTGTAATTTTTACTTTAGGAATGGTCAGTTTCCTGAGCGATTAAATTACTAAGTAGTAAAGCCGCTTTATAAAAAGGGGGAAATGGATAAGGTAGATAATTTTAGACCTGTTTCTATGCCATCAGTGTTTGCAAAAGTTATCGAAAAGGCTGTGTGTGTAAGGATAATTGATCATTTTATATCACACGATTTGCTATCAAATGTACAGTTCGGCTTTAGAAGTCGTTTGACAACTGAAAATGCTATATTCTCTTTTCTCTGTGAGGTACTGGATGGGCTAAACAAAAAGTTTCGAACGCTTGGCGTATTTTTTGATTTAACAAAGGCATTTGACTGTGTTGATCACACAATATTGCTCCAGAAGTTGGACCATTACCGAATATGGGGAGTAGCTCACCTCTTACTTTAGCAACAGGCAGCAAGAGGTCATTATTCACAATGTTGATAACGGCTGTGATGTGGGATCTGAGTGGGGTACTGTCAAGTGGGGGATGCCCCAGGGATCAGTGTTGGGGCCGCTCCTGTTCCGTATTTATATAAATGATATGCCCTCTAGTATTATGGGTAACTCTAAAATATTTCCGTTTGCTGATGACACTAGCTTGTAGTAAAGGATGTTGTGTGCAACATTGACTTGGTTTCAAGTAGAGCAGTACATGACCTCAGTTCATGGCTTGTAGAAAATAAACTAACGTTAAATCACAGTAAGACTCAGTTTTGACAGTTCCTAACACACAATTCAACAAAACCTGACGTTTTAATCTCACAGAACGGGCATATGATTAGTGAAACTGAACAGTTCAAATTCCTAGGTGTTCAGATAGATAGTAAATTGTCATGGAAAGCCCACGTTCAGGATCTTGTTCAAAGACTTAATATTGCCATTTTCACCATTCGAACGGTATCGAAAGTGAGTGATATTTCGGCACGTAACTTAGTCTACTTTGCTTATTTTCATTTACTTATGTCGTATGGTGTTATGTTTTGGGGTAACTGTTCCCATTCTAGAGGAATATTTTTGGCTCAGAAACGGGCGATTCGGGCAATAAGTAGTGTGAGTTCACGAACCACTTGTCGACTTCTTCTCACTAGTCTGGGTATTTTGTCATTGGCCTCGCAATGTGTATATTCCTTATTGTCGTTTCTTGTTACCAATATTTGTTTATTTCCAACAATAAGCAGCTTTCATTCGGTTAATACTCAGCAGAAATCAAACCTCCATTTGGATCGGACTTCCTTAACTCTTGTGCAAAAGGGTGTGCAGTATACTGCTGCATTCATTTTCAATAAGCTGCCACTCGAATTCAAAAATCTTAGCAGTAATCCAAGCGCTTTCCAATCGAAACTGAAGAGTTTCCTCATGGGTCACTCCTTCTATTCTGTCGAGGAGTTCCTTGAAAAATTAAGATGATTCTCATTGTATTGCTGATAGTGTTTGCTTAAACTTGTGGACTGATTTTCTTTGAGGTTCATGAACATTTATTTTTATCTGTTATTACTTTTTATGTTGTAAGTTCATGTACTGACACGTTCCATGACCTTGAAGATTTGCTGCTCAATTTGGTCCTACGGAACTTGACATTTAAATAAATAAAAAAAAAAGTTACATTCAATAGTGAGTAAACTTAAATCCCGGGTTCGATTCCCGGCGGGGTCAGGGATTTTCTCTGCCTCGTGATGGCTGGGTGTTGTGTGTTGTCCTTAGGTTAGTTAGGTTTAAGTAGTTCTAAGTTCTAGCGGACTAATGACCATAGATGTTAAGTCCCATAGTGCTCAGAGCCATTTGAACCATTTTTTTTTAGTAAACTTAATGACCGATGACCTCAGTAGTTTGGTCCATAAGACCTTACCACAATTTCCAAAATCATAAATACAACCAAAGGTGACGAATGGCTAGTTAACAGTTTATAATGATAACAATCAGCACTTCGTTTACGCAATGAATAACTTAGCATACATTCAGAAAATCATTCACACACACACACACACACACACACACACACACACACAGAGAGAGAGAGAGAGAGAGAGAGAGAGAGAGAGAGAGAGAGAGAGAGATCCTCACTAAGTAATTGTTAAGCAAGCACAAAAATTAACTGCAAGTTTTGAAAAACAGCATCGAAAATTCTAAGCAGCTCGTAGAATCTGAGAAATGACTGACGACTTTTCAAAATGTTATGCTATCTGACTACACTGAGGTGACAAAAGTCACGGGTACGTCCTAATATCAAGTCGGACTTTCTTTTACCCAGCGCAGTGTAGCCACTCGACGTGGCATGGATTCAAAAATGATTCTGAGCACTATGAGACGTAACATCTGAGGTCATCAGTCCCCTAGGACTTAGAACTACTAAAACCTAACTAACCTAAGGACATCGCACACATCCATGCACGACGCAGGATTCGAACCTGGGACCGTAGCGAGCGCTGGGTTCCAGACTGAAGCGCCTAGAACCGCTCGGTCACAACGGCCGGCCCTGGAGTCAAAAAGTCGTTTGACGTATACTGCAGAAATACTGAGCCATGCTGCCTCTACAGCCCTCCTTTATTGTGAACGTGTTGCCGGTGCATGATATTGTGCACGATCTGACCTCTCGAATGTCTCCCATAAATGCTCGATGGGATTTATGTCGGGCAATCTGGGTGACCAAATCATTCGCTCAGACTTCCAGAATGTTCTTCAAACCAATCGCAAACAACTGTAGCCAGTGACACAGCGAACTGTCATCTATAAAACTTCTATCGTTGTTTGAAAACATGAAGTGCATGAATGACTGCAAATGGTCTCCGAGCAAACCAACATAACCATTTCCAGCCAATGATCCGTGTAAACACGCGTTGTCCGAGGTGAGAGGTAAAGCCTGAGATTTGGTATTGGCGGCATACTCTTGACTCTGTGGATCTCGAAATATTGAATTCCCTATCATTTTCGAAATAGAATATCCCATGAGTCTAGCTCCAGCGACTATTCCGCTTTCAAAGTCTGTTAATTCCCGACGTGCGGCCGTAATCCGATCGGAAACATTTCACATTAATCACCTGCGTACAAATGACAGATCCTACCCTTTTATACGTTGTGTACACGATACTACCGCGTTCTGTATATGTGTATATCGCCATCCCATTACTTTTGCCACCTCAGTGTATTTCGTAGAGGGACATTATAGTCTTTTCAAATGACTTTATGGCACTATTGAATGTTAACTTTTCGTATCAATGCAAAAGTTAATTCTATCAATCGCATCTTCAGTGTTTCAGCACAATTGTGATGGGTAAAATTCTCATTAAAACTTAGGAATCACTTACAAAAGTTTAATTTGGATATTCATGAAATGCTGAAAGCTTCACTTTACAGCTTGTACCACTAATATGCCTTGCAAGACGTAGGCATTGTGCAGACAGGCGTCGTACTTTTAGTGGCGGACTGGCATTTTCGTTTCTTTCTCTCTCGCAGTGCCTCCAGTAAAATTTTATGACTAATATTCCACGGCATGAAACGGCTTCCTCCATCCTTAACATCTGACAGTTTACCCACATCGAGCCAAATCTCTTCCGCTAAGTACCACTATTACATACATAGACACTGCTAGCCACTGACTGTTCGCCTCCTTGCGCTATAACAAACAATATCTTTCATCTACGTAGTGCAGCTCTCTCTCAAATGTTACCAAAATGTTTACCAGCGAATACGGTACATTCTGCTACTTGTATATTAGTTAAAAAACTGTAATGAAACAATTCAAAATGTGTCCATGAAAATTAATAAAAAACTAAAATTAGATATTTCCGGCATATCGTAAGACGGTCCTTCCTTTCAGCCATCGTACGAACGTCGAAATGGCTGATATTGAGATTAACGATTGCTTAATAGTGGAAAGGCATCGGGACCAGAAGTGATGCCTATGTGGTTCTATAAGGATTATGAGAAACAACTCGCTCCCCTTCTAGCAGCAATTTATCGTAGACTGCTGGAGCAACGAAGGGTACGTAGCGGCTGGAAAAAAGCCAAGTCTTCGAGAGGGGCCGTAGGACAGATGCGTACAACTAAAGACCTACATCACTTTCAATCGGTTGTGCAACTATGGGGTATGTTCTAAACTCAAGTATTATGACGATATTGGAGAACGCAAATCCCCTGCATAAAAGTCGACTTGGATTGTGCAAGCAGAGATCTTGAGAAGCTCAACTGACTCTGTTTCTCCATGAGATACACAGAGCCGTAGAGAAAGGCGCTCAGATTGATGCCGTGTTCCTTGACTTGAGGAAGGCATTTCAGACCGTCCTACACTGCCGTTTACTGAAAAAAATACGAGCTTATCAAGCATCGGGCCAGACTTGCCACTGGATTCAAGACTTCTTTGCAGGTAGATCTTAACACGACTCTCTTAACGGAACAATACACAAAGGAAGTGTGACTGGACAATTACTGTTAACAGTTTATATACATGAACTAGTAGAAAGCGTTGGATGCTCTTTTAAGGCTCTTTTCAGATGATTTGGTTCTCTGCACGAAAGTAGGAGCGCCAGAAGGCAACATCGATTTGCAAGACGACCTGCAGAGGAGCGATGAATTGTGCATATTACTCATACATACCTTGTAGGAAAAGAAATCCACTACTGTACAATTACACTACTGATGACAAACTGCTGGAAACAGCATCTACCGTAAGATATCTAGGCGTAACCAGCCAGAGTGACCTTACATGGAGCGACTACATAAAACAAATATTAGGAAAAGCCGATGCCAGACTGAGGGTCACAGAAAGAATCTTAAGGAAATGCAACTTATCCACGAAGGAAATAGCTTATAAGGCACTTATTCGATCGACTCGTTTGTTCGACTGACTCTTGACTGTTGTTCATCAGTATGGAATCGTTATCAGGTAGCATTGATAGAAGAGACAGGAAAGATCGAAAGATGAGCGCCGCGTTTAGTCACAGGATCGTTTAGTCGGCATGAGATCGTTACACAGATGCTCAACAAACACCAGTGGAGAGAGGCATTGCCCTTCACGGAGAGGTTTCCTATTGAAATTTCGGGAGAGCACTTTCCTGTAAGAATCGGACAACATACACTCCTGGAAATGGAAAAAAGAACACATTGACACCGGTGTGTCAGACCCACCATACTTGCTCCGGACAGTGCGAGAGGGCTGTACAAGCAATGATCACACGCACGGCACAGCGGACACACCAGGAACCGCCGTGTTGGCCGTCGAATGGCGCTAGCTGCGCAGCATTTGTGCACCGCCGCCGTCAGTGTCAGCCAGTTTGCCGTGGCATACGGAGCTCCATCGCAGTCTTTAACACTGGTAGCATGCCGCGACAGCGGGGACGTGAACCGTATGTGCAGTTGACGGACTTTGAGCGAGGGCGTATAGTGGGCATGCGGGAGGCCAGGTGGACGTACCGCTGAATTGCTCAACACGTGGGGCGTGAGGTCTCCACAGTACATCGATGTTGTCGCCAGTGGTCGGCGGAAAGTGCACGTGCCCGTCGACCTGGGACCGGACCGCAGCGACGCACGGATGCACGCCAAGACCGTAGGATCCTACACAGTGCCGTAGGGGACCGCACCGCCACTTCCCAGCAAATTAGGGACACTGTTGCTCCTGGGGTATCGGCGAGGACCATTCGCAACCGTCTCCATGAAGCTGGGCTACGGTCCCGCACACCGTTAGGCCGTCTTCCGCTCACGCCCCAACATCGTGCAGCCCGCCTCCAGTGGTGTCGCGACAGGCGTGAATGGAGGGACGAATGGAGACGTGTCGTCTTCAGCGATGAGAGTCGCTTCTGCCTTGGTGCCAATGATGGTCGTATGCGTGTTTGGCGCCGTGCAGGTGAGTGCCACAATCAGGACTGCATACGACCGAGGCACACAGGGCCAACACCCGGCATCATGGTGTGGGGAGCGATCTCCTACACTGGCCGTACACCTCTGTTGATCGTCGAGGGGACACTGAATAGTGCACGGTACATCCAAACCGTCATCGAACCCATCGTTCTACCATTCCTAGACCGGCAAGGGAACTTGCTGTTCCAACAGGACAATGCACGTACGCATGTATCCCGTGCCACCCAACGTGTTCTAGAAGGTGTAAGTCAACTACCCTGGCCAGCAAGATCTCCGGATCTGTCCCCCATTGAGCATGTTTGGGACTGGATGAAGCGTCGTCTCACGCGGTCTGCACGTCCAGCACGAACGCTGGTCCAACTGAGACGCCAGGTGGAAATGGCATGGCAAGCCGTTCCACAGGACTACATCCAGCATCTCTACGATCGTCTCCATGGGAGAATAGCAGCGTGCATTGCTGCGAAAGGTGGATATACACTGTACTAGAGCCGACATTGTGCATGCTCTGTTGCCTGTGTCTATGTGCCTGTGGTTCTGTCAGTGTGATCATGTGATGTATCTGACCCCAGTAATGTGTCAATAAAGTTTCCCCTTCCTGGGACAATGAATTCACGGTGTTCTTATTTCAATTTCCGGGAGTGTATTACTTCCTGCTACACACATCTCGCGAAATGACCATGGCAAGAAAAGTCGCGAAATGACCATGGCAAGAAAATTCGAGAAATTAGAGCCAATCCAGAGGCATACCAAAAAGGCTTCTTCCCACGCGTTGTTCGCGAGTGGAACAGGGTAAGGGGGAGGGGGATTACCCTCCGCCACGCACCATTAGGTGGCTTGTGCAGTATGATGTACATGTAGATGTAGTCAATACAAAAATTGAAATATTTCCATTCGCCACTAACAGGTAATACTGGTTGCTACTTTTACAACGCATTGGTATTTATACCAAGACATTTCAAAGTAACTTATACATTAACTGAGAAAGAACAGAAAGAAAAATTAATTATTGAGCCGTGGCTGGCTCATGTTATGTGTTGATCCCCTCTCTCCGCGAGTGGCAGCAGCGGTGTGTATCGATATTCGCACCTTGTAGCATCTTTGGCCTGGCGATTACAGTTTCCGGCTGTGCTGTGTGCGAGCAGTTGGTCGGTAGGCGTGGAGCAGCGAGGAAACCTCCGCGGTGCGTAGTTTGGCTGAGGCCGCTGGCGGCGATTGATAATGGTTCGGCCGACTGCCTGTCTCACCTAAGACGTTAGTGTTTGAATTCCAGGCCGACCCTCGGAAACTTCTGAGCGCCGTTGGGGGTACTGCCTTTTCTTATTTGTTCTTGTTGTTTGTATTCGTATGGCTTCTAGCCGATTTTAAATTAAGGTTGTTTTGCCCTTAAGGCGTAAGATTGTTTGGGTCTTCAGCCTAAAACAACTGTTTTATGTAAGGCCTTTGGCCTTTTTAAAAATTTAATTTTGTTGAATTTTAAGTGATGGGCCTTCAGCCGATTTTTAAATTAAAGTTGTTTTACTCTTAAGGTGTCAGATTGTTTGGGCCTTCAGCCTAATTAAAGAACTGTTTTTAAGGTAAGACATTGGTTTTCTAAAAAATTATTTTCGTTTGAGTCTTAAGAGTTGGGCCTTCAGCCGATTTTTTTAAAAAAATAAAGTTGTTTTGATCTTAAGGTGTAAGATAGTTTGGGTCTTAAGCCTAATTGAAAGAACTGATTTAAGATAGGGCCTTCTGCTTTTTAAATTTCTCATTTTGGTTTGAGTTTTAAGTTATTGGCTTTCAGCTGATTTTAAATTAAAGTGGTGTTGCCCTTAAGGCATGAGATTGTATGGCGTATTCCGAAAATTAATGCTGTGGGTTTTTTTTAATTTTCTTGGCTGTTGTAATGTTTGGTCAAATAAATAAAGTTGTATGTTCGAGTGTAACTAACAGCCGCTTGTTTTGGCCCCTATCCACAATTAAAACTACCTGTCCTGTCCTGTCCTGAGGGTTTATCACGACGTCTGAATTGTGTCACAATGATTCGAATTTACTGTGTCATTAAATTCTGGACTAGAGGATTAGGACAGCAACTGCTAGCTATTATTTTACTTTTTCTAAGATGATCGATAAGAAGAATTCCACTTGAATACCAGAAAAAAATATAAGTACTTTGGAATATGGAACTGACGTTATTTTTGATGCAGAGCTTCGGACTTCCACCTGCTTCTTTGATTGACATTTCAATCCTGGTGAGAAATGGTGGGCTCGCGTCTCGTCCACAATGATAATCTGGCGTACAACATCAACTGAATAGTAGTTTAAACTTCCTGTAATTGCTTTTATTCATATGACTAAATTGAAGGGGAGGGGAGAGAAAGGAAAGGAAAGGGACATCAGGACATTACTCAGAATCAGCGGCGACGGGTCTGTTGCACCTGCGCGGACTACCTCGCCACGCCTCACGGTCGGCCCACACCCCCACCGAGCTCCACAGTCTCTGTCCATTTCCTCCATGAACGCTACTCTGACATTCCCACAGCACGCCACACGTACTTCTGCATCCGCGCGGAAGAAGCTTGATCCTTTGCCCGTCTAACGTATCAATTATATGAACGTATGGTGTCTCTTCTTTCGGACACGTTTCCTCAGTGTGGAGGTACAAATACAGGGTGAAAAGTATTTAAACCAACGAACTCTGGGAGGTTGTGGGGGGCATAAAAACAAATATTATACCCTAATGTCATTTTTTCCTATGAGGAGTATTTAAACCGATAGAGGAAGATTTCTCTGGCGGCAAATTAATTAAACCAACAAATACTTTTCCATTTTTTATGACCAAGAGACGACAAATTAACACAACAAAATTTCAATTACAGTAGATTTTCAAAAATGCCTCCATTGACACGTAAACGAAGGTTACACCGTCGGATCATATTCTGTCTGACATGGGCAAAAACCCCAGGAGTATCCTGAATTGTTCCTGCTGCTGCTACTATCCGGGCAACCAGATCCTCTTCTGATGCAACAGGAGTTGTGTAAACAAGGTTGCGCATCTCTCCCCACACAAAAAAAAATCCAGAGGGGACATATCTGGGGATCGAGCCGGCCATGGTACAGGACCACCTCTGCCAACCACGTTTCTGGGAATCGTCGGTCCAGGAATCGACGCACACGACGCCTCAAATGTGCCGGCGCCCCGTCATGTTTGAACCACATGCGTTGTCTTGCAGGGAGCTGGACTTCTTCCAGCTATTCTGGCAATGTGCTGGTGATAAAATTGTAATAGTGCTTGCGATTTAATGGCCTAGGTAGCAGATACGTCCCAATTAACAGTCCCCAACATCACCGACCCACACATTAACGAAGAACCGCACTTGATAAGCGCTAGTAACTGTGGCATGAGCGTTATCCTCACTCCAAACATGTGAATTGTGCATGTTGAAGACTACATTACAACGTTGATTCATCGGTAAACAACACAGAGGATGGAAATGTAGGATGAATTCCACACTGTTCCAGGTACCACTGCGAAAACTGTGCTCTGGGTGGATAATCAACTACACTCCTGGAAATGGAAAAAAGAACACATTGACACCGGTGTGTCAGACCCACCATACTTGCTCCGGACAGTGCGAGAGGGCTGTACAAGCAATGATCACACGCACGGCACAGCGGACACACCAGGAACCGCCGTGTTGGCCGTCGAATGGAGCTAGCTGCGCAGCATTTGTGCACCGCCGCCGTCAGTGTCAGCCAGTTTGCCGTGGCATACGGAGCTCCATCGCAGTCTTTAACACTGGTAGCATGCCGCGACAGCGTGGACGTGTACCGTATGTGCAGTTGACGGACTTTGAGCGAGGGCGTATAGTGGGCATGCGGGAGGCCGGGTGGACGTACCGCCGAATTGCTCAACACGTGGGGCGTGAGGTCTCCACAGTACATCGATGTTGTCGCCAGTGGTCGGCGGAAGGTGCACGTGCCCGTCGACCTGGGACCGGACCGCAGCGACGAACGGATGCACGCCAAGACCGTAGGATCCTACGCAGTGCCGTAGGGGACCGCACCGCCACTTCCCAGCAAGTTAGGGACACTGTTGCTCCTGGGGTATCGGCGAGGACCATTCGCAACCGTCTCCATGAAGCTGGGCTACGGTCCCGCACACCGTTAGGCCGTCTTCCGCTCACGCCCCAACATCGTGCAGCCCGCCTCCAGTGGTGTCGCGACAGGCGTGAATGGAGGGACGAATGGAGACGTGTCGTCTTCAGCGATGAGAGTCGCTTCTGCCTTGGTGCCAATGATGGTCGTATGCGTGTTTGGCGCCGTGCAGGTGAGTGCCACAATCAGGACTGCATACGACCGAGGCACACAGGGCCAACACCCGGCATCATGGTGTGGGGAGCGATCTCCTACACTGGCCGTACACCTCTGTTGATCGTCGAGGGGACACTGAATAGTGCACGGTACATCCAAACCGTCATCGAACCCATCGTTCTACCATTCCTAGACCGGCAAGGGAACTTGCTGTTCCAACAGGACAATGCACGTACGCATGTATCCCGTGCCACCCAACGTGTTCTAGAAGGTGTAAGTCAACTACCCTGGCCAGCAAGATCTCCGGATCTGTCCCCCATTGAGCATGTTTGGGACTGGATGAAGCGTCGTCTCACGCGGTCTGCACGTCCAGCACGAACGCTGGTCCAACTGAGACGCCAGGTGGAAATGGCATGGCAAGCCGTTCCACAGGACTACATCCAGCATCTCTACGATCGTCTCCATGGGAGAATAGCAGTCTGCATTGCTGCGAAAGGTGGATATACACTGTACTAGTGCCGACATTGTGCATGCTCTGTTGCCTGTGTCTACGTGCCTGTGGTTCTGTCAGTGTGATCATGTGATGTATCTGACCCCAGTAATGTGTCAATAAAGTTTCCCCTTCCTGGTACAATGAATTCACGGTGTTCTTATTTCAATTTCCAGGAGTGTAGATTGTATTGGTCACCACTCGACGAATTCGGCATAAATCTTGCTGAAGCTTTCTCATATTTAGTTATTTATGTAAAATGTAGCACAGCCATTCCTTGATAGGCTATGGCTAAAGTGTCAACTGCTTGACACCCCTGTAATCGCCATTCCCCCAGCGCCACACTTTGTAGTCACGATCAGAAAATAGATGTGTGGTGCACAGTTAGTGGTAACATAATAAAAGGGTCCCACTTTTTAAAGACACAGTTAACAGTGAAAACGATTTTTAATCAAATTGCGTGCATATGGAGTATCGTCTCAGTTGTGTGACTGGTTTCGTGATTTCCTCTCAGAGAGGTCACAATTCGTAGTGATAGACGGTAAATCATCGAGTAGAACAGAAGTGATTTTGGGGGAGCACTGAAGGATAAAGCGTTCGCAACAAATCTGCACACGTTACGAGAACTCAAATTCAATATCTCAAAGAGAATGATATCTTATGATAGACAATTTCTTGTCCAGATGCCAGAAATGCGTGGAAAAGAATGGCAGGCAGTTCAAGCGTCTCCTTACATCGAATGGGTACACGACATGGGCGAGTACAAAATTTGTTTGCATATATTTTTAATTTAGCATAGTGACGATACACAGGCGACACCGCAACTAATCTGCCGGGAAACGGAGCGCGCTCTGCCTGCTATCTACAGCGACGTGCATGCTCTCACCAGATAAATGGAACACCCTGTCTAATAACAATCCCAGTGGAAGTATGTTGCACAGCAAAATAATAGCTTCCACGAAAGCGAGTATGGAATACTAGGACCTGTGGCGCCGTGAGTAAACACCGAAGTCAACCCAACTGGCAGATCAGTGAGTCCGAAACCACGGTCAGGGACAAAACGGAACTACAAGAGCAGGACAGCGCGAAGGATTCACAAACACGAATACAGGCGAGAGTAAGCCGAGTAAACAAGAATCTGGGCTAATGTCAGCTTGAGAATGACACGTCGCATGCCCGAACGAGGAAAGCTACTACTCCAGAGCTACTGCTCAATGTATGCGACACTCACACCAGTTGCGGTGGAGTCGTAGATCACTCCAAGCCTCGTCTGACGTGTGTGAGTCTGGAGGGGATACCAGACGGATCAAATTGGTACTAACAAAATTCCATGTCCTAGCTCAATGGTTAACGCGTCCGACTGCCATGCGCAGGCTCGGATTCGATTCCAGACCGAGTCGTAGGTTTTCTCCGCTCGGAAAGTGGGCGTTGTGTTGTCTTCATCGTGATTGACACCCTAGTCGCTCAATGTGGCGTCAAAGACGTGCAAATCGCCGACCGAACCTCCTCAGTTGGGGACTGCCGGCCATCAATACCATACGATCATTTCAAGGCCGTAACTACAACATTCTAAAACTGCTGGAATTTCAACATAGGAAAATGGGACAAATGCTAGTAGCTCTGCACATAAACTCCAAAAAAACTAAATAAAAGCAATAGCACTTGTCGAAATCACCGTTATAAACAGATCAATTAATGCGAAACATCAAAAAGTGGGGAAGGATTGGGTTGATGAGGGAGAGAAGACCAGACAGCTAGGTCATCGGTCTAGTGCGGAAGGAAGGGAACAGGGACATTTATTACTATTGCAAAGAAACACTGACATTTATGGCTTAGTAACAGCTACCAGTTCTAATGTCGAGATCGTCAGTTACTACAGTTACGTTACAAAACATCAGTGATTACAATTACAGATTTATACAAATAAGTCCGTAACTGCAGCGCTTCGTGCTGCTAGGATTTGAACACAGGAATACGGCAATATTCATTATGTAAATTTCAACCGTTCAAAACCACAGCGCATGAAACTAAAAGTCATAAGAAGACCAAAAACACTTTTAAAAATATGGAAAATAACGTACCAAGGACATCTATTACATTTAAAAGGAACCACTAGTATTTATGGTCTAACAGCAGTTACACTTATAACATCGAGCTCATCGGGTATTGCATTATGACACAAAAACATGGAGACCATGATAGATCTTTCGTTACAAGACACCTGTAGAATGCTGTACCCTACCACAAACGAAACAAATCTGTGACACCACAACAACTGCAAATCACAGCGCACAACAGCGAACGTAAAATGAAATGTACAAACTCTTTAACAGTCTTAAATAAAATTACATCTTCTTACGATTTGAATAGAGACATTTAAAGAATGAAACTCTATGAAACTATCTGCATCCGTAACTTGAATGAAAATGTTTAAAGTACAAGTATTGCTTATCACATGAAAAAGATTTAAAAAGGCGGAGTAAAATGATTAATTGGTGGCATAGTTTTTCACAAGCAAGTAATCCAATTTAGTGCTGCTAAATTAAACTACAGAGGATCGGAGCCAGTCCAAATAATCGTCAAACAGAGAGAAAAACCAACTCCTGCTGAATCCACTTTTCTCATTTGTAATTCGATCTGTTCTTTTTTGTGATGTGAAAAAATCTCATTTTCCTCGAGGTCATCATTAACAGACTGCAATGCGCGGCTGTTGTCTCGTAAGATGGCAGCCTAATGCACCCAGGTTGCTGTCGTCAACTGTCCTCTCTCAAACTCGTCTTGAAATCATGCCCCGTCTGCCCATTTAAGTAGTTTCGGCAAGACCTGTATTTCATTGTAGTAACAGAATGCTGATATAGTTGGTGTTGTTTTATTCGTATAGATTCTACAATATCAATAGGACTACTTCAACTCTACGTCCATCTTAAGGCTATATGCAGGCAAATACGCTTTGTTAACAGTTGTAAAATCTCGAATAATAACAATTCTATATAACAGTATATACTATCACTAAAGACCTAAGCTGACGTTTCTCAACAACAGGAGTCATAAGTGAAAATTAAATTATTGATTAACAAATAAAATTAGGCTGAACTGAAAATACCTATGCAGCAAGGTTATAAGACAGCGGCGGACTCACGATGCAGTAAGGATGTAAGCACCAACACAAAATAAAAAAAATTGTTATTATTTATAACGAACAACTGTTAAAAAACATATTTGCCTGCAGATATCCTGAAGATGTCAACAGAGCTGAAATAGGTCTATAATCTAAAGCAATATAGCAACATCAATTATGGCGGCTTTATGGTTCAATACTACTATTACAATGACATTACAGGACATCTTCTATGCTGTCGTCCTGAGAGCAAACAAATTGTTGATCTATATTTCAACCTGTAAATACCAGCTCTATTATATCTATGATTTTTTTTTTGCCAGACTGTAGGTGAGACAAAAATCCATTTTTTTTATTGTGGAAACCTACCATGACGTTGAGCCTTCGAAATGCATGAGCACTCTTATCATGGAAAGAAGAGCAGTACGTCAGCAACACATTTTTTTTCTTTTTGTGTGGTTCTTGTTGAAAGAATAGAATGGTCAACCTACGTATATTTTTTGCTTTATTTCCATTGACATGACCAACTTGAGTTCAAGTTCACGGGATCCCTAATCAGGGTTTAATTTTGCTAGCATACGTAGCACTACTGTGCAGCTGACAAGATGACTCTTGCATATGCAGCCATAACGGCATCTTATATGACGATGCTGGTGCTGATTTTTGTGTTAAACATTTGAAGATGCCGCTATGGCTGCAGTACATTAGGATATGTTTTTATAAAACAGATCTGAAGATGGTCATTATAGACCGAAACCGATAGTCTGATGACAAAAAATTTGTGACACTAGACGTAAAGTAAAGGAAATTTATTATTAAATTTGTAAACAACGAATATAGAGCTAGATATTAGGAAGCCTTTTATGGGAGTATTTGTGTCAACTATAGCCATATATGGAAGTGAAACATGGACGATAACAATTTAGACAAGAAGAGAATAGAAGGTTTTGAAATGTGGTGCTACAGAAGAATGCCGAAGATTAGGTTGGCAGATCACGTAACTAATGAGGAGATACTGATTAGCTCTGGTGAGAAAAGAAATTTGTGGCATAACCTGACTAAAGGAAGGGATAGGTTGGTAGGACACATTCTGAGGCATCAAAGGATCACTAATTTAGAATTGGAGGGAAGTGTGGGTGGTAAAAATCGTAGGGAGAGACCAAGAGATGAATACAGTATACAGATTCAAAAGGATGTAAGTTGCAATAGTTATTTGGATATTAAGAGGCTTGCACAGGACAGAGTGGCATGGGGAGCTCCTTAAAATCAGTCTTCGGACTGAACCTCATAACAACAACAACAACAACAACAACAACAACAACATGCATCAATGGACGGCAGGGATCTTCAAAAATGATTCAAATGGCTCTGAGCACTATGGGACTTAATTTCTGAGGTAATCAGTCCCCTAGAACTTAGAACTACTTAAACCTAACTAACCTAAGGACGTCACATACATCCATGCCCGAGGCAGGATTCGAACCTGCGACGTAGCGGTCGCGCGTTTCCAGACTGTAGCGCCTAGAACCGCTCGGCCACTCCGGCCGGCCAGGAATCTTCGCTAATGGTAAGATCAGCGGAGGTCGGTTTGCGGTAAATTTCCACCATATCTAATTTGTTTTACATTATTTTATTTGGTGTGCACTACACTGGTGTCCAAAAATGAAAGCAACAAATCGCTTTTTCCCCATCTGTCTAATTTACGATATAATTATACGAACTGTCAACAGATGTCTCTACTATCGTGGTCTGCACGGAAGGTGGCATTCCGGTCCATAGACAACCACACCAAAGCTGACATCAGTGCACCTATCAAACGGGGTGGTGTGCCCCCTTAGTCTCACAGCCAAAATCGCTATGTACACAGTCACAGACGGTGCAATATGGTACAAAGACGCCTGCCAGACTCTGCGGTGGAGGGCCATAGGAAGAATGGAAGCAGGACGGTCAGTAACTGATGTGGCCCGATGACTTAATGTAAATCGTTCTGTTGCTCCTCGGATGTGGCGACAGTTTATAGTGAACGAAACTGTATCCCCAAGATCTGGATAGGGACGACCGCGTGTGACATCAGAAAGAGAAGACCGTTAATTGACTGTAAGGGCACGACGGTACGGCCTTAGTACTGCACGGCTTCTGGCATCTGACCTCGCAGCATCCACTCGACGTGTTACATCGAGGCAAAGTTTGTAGAGAAGGCTTCGGCAGAGTGGCCGTTATTGTTGGGTCCTTATTTGGTCTGAAGAGTGATGCTCGACGGATTCGCATCTGGAGGGAACATGGAACACGATTTAGAGACCAAACATTGTGGAAAGAGAGCGGTATCGAGGAATATTCCTAAGAGTGCGGGCAGGGATTATGTTGACCACTCGAACACCTCTTCATGAAACTGTACGGGTGAATCGGCGAGGTTTAACGGCTGTCAGGTATCGTGACGAGATCTTGAGACCTCATGCGCTGTTGTTGCGAGGTGCTGTGGACCCAGACTTCCTACTGATGGATGATAATGCTCGCCCTCATGGAACGCCGCTGGTCGATGTTTTCTGAAACGGAATGTGTTGCACACGTGGCGTAGCCTACACGCTCTCCCGATTTGAATCCCATAGAGCATGTCTGGGATGCACTGAGGAGACGGGTTGCATCACGTCAGCATCCACCAACTAATCTCCAAGAATTGCGAGCAGTTCTGCAGTAAGAACGGGCGTTATTGCCTCAACAAGACTGATGACATCTTGTCGCGTGCCCCGTCGTTGTCAGACGTGTCATACCCCATACTGAGCACATTAACCCCTTGTCGGAATGTGTGTGCAAAAGAAAAATTTTTTTGGAAACGCCTGGTTAAACCTGCAGGACAGGTAGTTGGAATTGTGGAAAGGGGCCAAAATTGAGCGGCTTTCAGTTACACTCGCACACATATAACTTTATTTAGTTGCCCAAACATTACAGCGCAAATTTCCAAGCTTAATTATCGACTGTATATGTCACACAATCGTATGGCATAAGGGCACAACCACTTTAATTTATAAAAAGGCTGAAGGATCGTGATTTAAAACACAACTACAATAAATTTTCAAAAAGCAGAAATCGCAACGTTTTATCCTTAAATAATATTTTCTATGAGGCTAAAGGCCCAAACAATCTAAGACTTGACAAGTAATGAATTTTGATTTTCAATTGACTGAAGGCCCACGATTTAAAAACACAACTACAATAAATTTTCAAAGGCAGAAGGCCTAAAGCTTCATCCTTAAATAATTTTAGAAAGGAGGCTAAAGGCATAAACAATGTAAGACTTAACAATAAGGAATTTTACTTTTAAAACGGCCGAAGGCCCATGATTCAAAACACAACTACAATAAATTTGTACAAGGCAGAAAGCTCAAGGCTTTAGCCTTAAATAATTTTTTTAAATGACACTGAAAGACCAAACTATCTAAGTTTTTACAAGGAAGGAATTTAAATTTTAATATGGTTGACGGCCCATTATTTAAAAACAAAAAATGGTTCAAATGGCTCTGAGCACTATGGGACTTAACTTCTGTGGTCATCAGTCCCCTAGAACTTAGAACTAATTAAACCTTACTAACCTAAGGACGTCACACACATTCATGCCCGAGGCAGGATTCGGACCTGCGACCGTAGCAGTCGCGCGGTTCCTGACTGAGCGCCTAGAACCGCGAGACCACCGCGGCCGGCATTTAAAAACACAACTACAATACATTTTCAAAAGGCAGAAGGCCCAAAGCTTTATCCAAAAATATTTTAAATGTGGCTGAAGGCTGGCCGGAGTGGCCGAGCGGTTCTAGGCGCTACAGTCTGGAACCGACCGACCGCTTCGGTCGCAGTTTGAATCCTGCCTCGGGCATGGATGTGTGTGATGTCCTAGTTTAGTTAGGTTTAAGTATTTCTAAGTTGTAGGGGACTGATGACCTCAGACGTTAAGTCCCATAGTGCTCAGAGCCATTTGAACCATTTTTTTGTGGCCGAAGGCCCAAACAATCTAAGAGTTAACAAGTAATGAATTTTAATTTTAAGACGACTGAAAGCCCATGATAGAAAAACACAACTGCAATGAATTTTCAAAACACGGAAGGCCGAAAGCTTTATAAAAGAAATGGTGCAGAAGGCCCAAACAATGCAAAACTTGACAAGTAAGGAACTTTCAATTTTAAAACGGCTGAAGTTCCATTATTTAAAACCCAACTAAAAGCATACAAATTCAAACCATCGGCTATGAGCAATTAAAATACACAATTAAACACCAGTAAGAAAAGGCAATAAAAGCAGTACATCCAGCGGCGCTCAGAAGTTTCCGGGGGTCGGTCTGCATTTGAAATATTAACGTTCGCTTAGGGGAGACAGGTAGTCGGCCCAACTATGTCCGATCCGCCGGCAACCCAACCAAGAGACAGTCAGCGGACCCACCGACAAGACGACTTGCTTTCCACCCACCAGTACACAAGGAGCTCCAAAGCCAAAACGTAAGAGGCAAGTATGCATAAGCTGTCAAGACAACACACACGTGTAGGACAGCGACAACACGGTGAGGAAATGGCACTGTCTGAATTTTACGTCAGCAGCCAGGGCAGATAACTGGAACGCCAACGGCCACAAGGCAGAAAATTCCGCTGGTGCACATGGACTTCAAATAACCAAATCACAGTTAAACTCCACTGGATGGTGGCCAAACACCCGCCAACTCGAACATTCGTTATTGCTCACGGGAATACCCCCAACATCCAACCATGAAAACCAACGTCAGAATGTGAACAGGCTGGCTCCGGTATTTAAATCACCACACAACTTTGATGTCCGGGGTCGGTGAGGCACGAACCTCGTAGCAATTGGAGCAGCTCCCACACACTCCGACACTGCGCAGAGACCGCCAGCTGGCCTGGCCCACTGTGCCACGCGGAATTTTCCTGGCTGATCCACACCAACCGACCGACTGCCGCACACCAGCTAGCCAGAACCTATAAGCACCAGACCAAAGATAGTACAAGGTGTGGAAATCTGTACACACCGCTGCTGCCACACGTAGGAAAAGGAAGAACCACGACATAACCGCAATAACCATGGGAAACCAAACACAGAGTAACAGTGAAGGTTGAAACCAACGCATAAGCCAGGGCCAGCACGGCTCATTTTTTCCTACCGTTATGTATGTTACAGTTATTTACGTTTTGTACTCTTTACATTGTTTCTACTTTAATGTCACCCTCTTATCCTGTTTTGCGGAAAAATAAATGCAACTTTGCAAAATTTCCGTTTGTTGCTTTAAGTTGTGGACACCTGTGTATTTTAGAAGGAGCGACAGCGTCAAGACAATGCGTGCCTAATCTGGAGAAACAGATATCTAATCAGCGTCCAAAAATGATGATTTATCTTCAGTAACTGAGAATATCTACAGGAAAATTTAATTCCATCATTCCGACGTTGATTTAATTTTTCCAGGATTTCATTAAGTCACTTTGTACCAGCTCCAAAGTCACAGTCAGCTTCCTCTAAAATAAATGCTAAAAGAATAATCTACACATCTTGTTTACTTTCCATAGATTCACTCTACTATATTCTATGCCAGCATATTTTGCGACAACTCTGTGCATTTGCAGAGAACATTTATATTACAGGAAAGAAAACAATCTGCAGTGGCATTACGCAAACTTCGTGCTAAACGTTGTTCAAGTGTCTCCGAGTTCTGTATATACTATATACCCCCCCCCCCCCTCGCCCGTGGGTTTGTGGTTAATAATCTCGATTTATTCATTGGGAACTCAATGAAGGAAAGACAGAAAAAAAATTGCACATGGATAACATTCCTTTATCATTTTGTGAGGAAGCGTGTCCACTATTATGCAGGTCTCATTGTCAGTGCGGTTCCAGCAGAACTTAATAATAATGAACACAATATTTTCAAATATAAGCTGATATGGCCCCTTGTGGCAAACTTCTTTTAGACTGAGGCGACAAAAGTCACAGGGTAGCAAAAAAAAAATGGTTCAAATGGCTCTGAGCACTATGGGACGTAACAGCTGTGGTCATCAGTCCCCTAGAACTTAGAACTACTTAAACCTAACTAACCCAAGGACATCACACACATCCATGCCCGAGGCAGGATTCGAACCTGCGACCGTAGCAGTCGCACGGTTCCGGACTGCGCGCACAGGGTAGCGATACATATATATACAGATGACGGCACTATCGCATACGCAGCATAGAAATAGGCAGTTCATTGGCGGATCTGTCATTTTTACTCAGATAATTCGTGTGAAAAGGTGTCCGACAGGAATTAAAAGACTTTGAACACTTAATGGTAGTTGGAGCTAGACTCATGGAACATTCCATTTCGGAACTCTTTAGGGAACTCAATATTCCGAGATGCACAGTGTGACGACTGTGCCGAGAATACCGAATTTCAGGCATTACCTCTCATTACGGACAACACAGTGGCCGAAGGCCTTCACTTGACGACCGAGAGCAGCGGCGTTTGCGTAGAGTTGTCAGTGCTTGCACGCCGGCCGGAGTGGCCGTGCGGTTCTAGGCGCTACAGTCAGAACCGAGCGACCGCTACAGTCGCAGGTTCGAATCCTGCCTCGGGAATGGATGTGTGTGATGTCCTTAGGTTAGTTAGGTTTAATTAGTTCTAAGTTCTAGGCGACTGATGACCTCAGAAGTTAAGTCGTTTAGTGCTCAGAGCCATTTGAACCATTTTTTGTCAGTGCTAACAAACAAGCAACACTGCGTCATATAAAAGCAGAAATCAATGTGCAATATACAACGAACATATCAGTTTGGACAGTGCTACGAGATTTGGCATTAATGGGCTCTGGCAGCAGACAACAGATGCCAGTGCCTTTGCTGACAGCACGAGATCGGCTGCAGCGCCTCTCCTGCACTCGTTACCATATCAGCTAGACCCTAGAAGACTGGAAAACCGTGACCTGGCCAGATGAGTCCCGATTTCAGTTGGATAGAGTTCGAATGTGGCGCTGACCCCACAAAGCCATGAACCCAAGTTGTCAACAAGGGGGCAGGTTGGTGGTGGCTCCCTAATGCTATGGAATGGACACGGAATGGACTGGCTCCTGCTCATATTCGACTACTTAGTCCATTTGACGCCATTCATGGACCTCATGTTTCCAAAAAACAATGGAATTTTTATGAATGACAAGGCGCCATGTCACTGGGCCACAGTTGTTCGCGATTGGTTTGAAGAACATTCTGGACATTTCGAGTGAATTATTTGGCCTCCCACATCGCCCGACATGAATCCCATCGAACATTTATTGGAAATGATCGAGAGGTCAGTTGGTGCACAAAATCCTGCACCGGCAACACTTTTACAATCATGAACAGGTATGGAAACAGCATGGCTCAGTATTGCTGCAGGGGACTTCCAACGACTTGTTCAGTCCACTCTTCTTCGAGTTGTTACACTACGCCAGGCAAAAGGTAATTCGACACGATTTTAGGAGGTTCAAATGGCTCTAAGCTCTATGGGACTTAACATATGAGGTCATCATTTCCCTAGACTTAGAATTACTTAAACCTCTCTAACCTAAGGACATCACACACATCCATGCCCGGGGCAGCATTCGAACCTGCGACCGCAGCAGCAGCGCGGTTCCGCACTGAAGCGCCTAGAACCACTCGGCCACAGCGGCCGGCTATTAGGTGGTATCCCACGACGTTCGTCATCTCAGCGTATTCTGGAGTGCTTTAGAGCCTCATACTGTAACGTGTTATTTATTATATGTACTAGTATTAATTTTATCATGTGTCTTTTGAAGTTATTATAGTTTTATATTTAAATTCTCTTATCAGCCTCCTGTGGATTACCTGATGGCACGTTCCGTGACCAAGTGTCTTTAGCTCAGATGACCGCAAGAACCCGATGAATTAACATGAAGCAACTCGCTCTGTTCACCCACGAGACACATAACGCGGTAGATACGGTGCCCAGGCTATTGCTGGGTTCGTTGACTAGCGGAAGGCGACAGATACCGTCAGACACTGTCGCCTAATGATCCAAATACGAGCATACGGAATATCAAATCAGCTTTGTGACTGGATGAAGGAGTTTCTAGCAAATGCAACACAGTGTGCCATTCTTCAGTGAGAGAAATATTCAGACCTAACATTAACTTTGCGAGGTGCCGGGTCTAGCAGTGTATTTAACACAAATTCTTCTCGAATCTTCATATGGAAATGATGCTGTAAGCCCCCCCCCCCCTTTTTTCTAACTCCTACTTTTGCTGTTGCACATGGATTAACGCGAACTGACTGTAATCGACCCTGCAAGTCGACTAGAAAAGAGTTTGACACCTGCAATAATTTAATTTGGTAGACATTAATTAAATAAAGTAGAGTTTCAGTAACGTAGTGAGAAATGAAAGGGTTGTTCTGCCGATTAACAGAATGTAAGTTCTATCCAAAATAACAATTTGATTTATTATGACTAAACTCAAAATCATAAACAAAACACATGAAACATTTGCAATACATTAAATTGGATACTCAAATAAATGCTGTGAAGGTGAAGTTGTCCATAAACTAGATTGTGACATTTATGACGAAGTGGTATGTGGAGCCAATTCCTTGCAGCTCAAATCTTAAGAGAAACACACAGCCAACCCAACATTAATTGTTGCTGCAGTAGTGAGAACTCAGACAATGAACACCCAAGACAGAACACAGTTAGGAAAAGACGAACAGGCGCGCTCTGCTGAGATCTGGTTATCACCTAGGAAAATCCCTAATCTGCCGGTGCTGCGGACATACATTAAGAAACTGTCTTCTTAACTGCAACAACACGATCTGGCGTACGGAGGCGATGGCTGGTTGCTTCGACGTCCTGTCGTGGTGATGATAATGTCGTGAGTATAGCCCGAAGCAAATTATCCTGGTCTGGTTGTTCCAGACTAAAGACTTCCTAGCAATACAAATGCGCCTCTGAGGGAGACGAAGAAGGCTTGCCACACAATCACTGATGGTACAGTGATTGATTTTAA
The DNA here is from genome assembly GCF_023897955.1 of Schistocerca gregaria. Classification (NCBI taxonomy): domain Eukaryota; kingdom Metazoa; phylum Arthropoda; class Insecta; order Orthoptera; family Acrididae; genus Schistocerca; species Schistocerca gregaria. The sequence continues at coordinate 103,843,763 of NC_064921.1, read as the reverse complement.
CAAGTGAAGTCACACAGTAACTCCGACACAGCCAACTTTAGCCAAAGCTGCCCAAGACAGACAACATAGGCCGCTTGTACGCAGAACGCTCAATTGCCAACTGTATTCGGAAAGTTACGTTGAAGTTGAAACTCCAGCAACTTCGTTAAACAGTTACAATGAAATAAAAGTATATTAGACAGCCAACAGAATGCAGGCTGCCCAGAGCAGCGAGAGCTCAGTCTTGTAACCTACTCCGACCGAAAGGCGAGAGCCGACTCCCATAAGAGCACCCGTACAAACCAAACACAGAACATTCCCGCCCCCACGACAGTGGCCGTGGTTAAACGTTCCAATCAGCAACTCGAAAACCGGCGGAAAATTCCACTCTATTGCAAGCACTACCATTCCACCAATGGAGATTCTTGGCGCCAATTTCTGCGCCGATTTTGCTACGTCACGGAGCTATGACCTGAGCAAGCCAATCACAGTTACGATTTTGCAGAAAACGCGGGAATTTGCCCACCAAGACTGCCTGAGTACACAAGTCATTCCCACGCCTACCTGGTAGCCCGCCAGAAAGTGTTTTCGCTAAGTTTCTGCGAAGTAACGGAACGTCTAGCCCAGCCGCTCCTTCAGGCCCCTGCGGGCGTGTCTCCGCCGCTATTGACAATGTCGGCGTCTGGAAAGCATTCACTCGACTCCCTCACACCCGTCGGCTTAACCCTTTCAAGATCAGCAGAGCCCGCTTGTCACCGGACCACCTGGGTGACGAGAGACACTGCGTGGGAAGTCCGCGTGTGAAAAAATAGCAACTTTTCACCGCATGCAATTAGAGAGGCAAATCGAATTACTCAGAGTAAGATAGAAATATGAAAGGGGGCTTCTGCGGCCTCTCAACTTTGGGTGTAACCCAAGCGAGTGTTACACGACGAAAGCGTTCACAACGAATAAATGTGATCTAGGCGATAGCTTCACAATTTTCATGGGGCTACTCCCGGCTGATGCTGTTGTATATGCAGAAGTCCCAAATCTCGAAAACTGCAGCGAATTGCGGGAAGCTCAGCAGAGAATCGGCGACTTGCGATTACGATGAAAAGATGATGAGAACAACACAAAATCTGGAGAACAACACAAAATCGGGTCCCCGAGTGGAGGAAATCGCCAACCTGGCCGGCAATCTAACCCAGCACTCCAGAATTTTCTCCTCTCGCACAGGCCATGGAGGCTCAAAGGTACTGACTGGCCGCTGTGTCATCCTCAGTCCACAGGCGTCACTAGATGCGGATATGGAGGTGCATATGGTCAGCACACCACACTCCCGGCCGTATGTCAGTTTCTGAGACCGGAGCCGCTACTTCTCAGTCAAGTAGCTCCTCAGTTTGCCTCACAAGGGCTGAGTGCACCCCGCTTGCCAACAGCGCTCGGCAGACCGGATGGTCGCTCATCCAAGTGCTAGCCCAGCCCGACAGCGCTTAACTTCGGTGATCTGACGCTAACCGGTGTTACCACTGCGGCAAGGCCGTTTGCAATGGAAATGAGCATTGTGGGCCGGGAGGCCCCCATTTAGGGAAGTTCGGCCGCCGAGGGCAAGTACTTATTGCATTCGACGCCACATCAGGCGACTTGCGCGTCGGCGATGGGGATGAAATAATGATTAGGGCAACACAATACGCAGTCCCTGAGCGGAGAAAAATCCCCTGCCCCAGCCGGGAATCGAACCCGGGCCCCTTGGCGTGGCATTCCGTCGTGTAGACCAGTCAGCTAACGGGGCGGACCCAAAATTTTGGAAAAAAGATGGAGACAGATGAAGTCTGTTGCAGTTGCGGGCTTCACTGCAGACGGTGAGACATTATTGTTTTCCACGTGTTGCTTATAGATCTTTCTAGCGGCTTAATAATTGAGTGAATAGTGTAATTCTAGAAAGCGTTTTACTAATGATATGAAATACTAATTCGTCGTACAGTTTAATGTTATTTGCAGCTGCGTGCTTTTATACACGAAGTGCCAACAGTTTATAGTCGCCTATTTATAAGAGAGATAGAATTACAGCACTGTTGTATTAATTCTTAATGTAATACTGTTCGTTTCACAGTAAGGAGAACGTCATAAAGAATGGCTAGGAATAGTCTAAGTGAGACGTCGCCTCGTCGCATACCAGAATTTTTTCATTCACGAGCATCTTGTTCTTTTATTTACAGGCAAAATGGTTCAAAAATGGTTCAAATTGCTCTGAGCACTATGGGACTTAACATCTATGGTCATCAGTCCCCTAGAACTTAGAACTACTGAAACCTAACTTACCTAAGGACATCATACAACACCCAGTCATCATGAGGCAGGGAAAATCCCTGACCGCGCCGGGAATCGAACCCGGGAACCGGACGCGAGAAGCGAGAACGCTACCGCACGACCCCGAGCTGCGGACTACAGGCAAAATGGGGTCCCTTATATGTGCTGCCGGAGTAATGTAGCTTCTGTTTAAACCCAAAGAGAACATTTAATACTTTTGACAGAAGATGAAAGCGTTAGCTGCGTCAATGCTGGAACGTAAGTGACAGTCTACAGTCTGCTGCACTTAAAAAATTGCTGAAATTCTGTATAATTTTAATAGCACTACTTGCGTAATAACTTGTCGTGAGTAACAACGTAGTTTTCTCTGAAGAAACTGGTCACTGCGGTCGTATTTAAACAAATTAGTAATCCAGACAGAAAATTTCCGTCTGAAATTAACTGTGCAAATACTCAGAGAGAAGACAGTTTTTATATGCACAAAATCACTTTAACAAACGTAAGTTACATTTTAAGGATAACAGATACATATTTTCCAGCAGTATGTACCTTTTATCAACCGAGTAAAACATGTCCAGATATTTCAATCCGCACAGCGATGAGACACAAAGCAGAATAATCACGAAGAAGGCCATAGACTCTAAATTACAAAAGAAACAATTATCTTTAAGTATTATTTGGTTTGATACCCATTTTCAAACTCTGATAAAATTCCGATGTTCCATGTCTTCGTTTTTGACATCATTTGGATACAATTCACTTATATTGAGCACTAAGTTTTTCCAGGAGACGTTGCAATACGACAAAGAGCCTTGGATTTTGTGTTTAAAAGGGTGAGCTCAGGCCACAACTAAAACTCTTACATTTTTCTGGCTGTAACTTTCACACAAATCCGTGTGATAGTGGATAAATGAGAGAATACGCTGTGGGAAGCGTAAGAACTCTCTCTCACAACTACGACGGTGTGGGTATTTCTTTTACTAAATTTAGTACCTACACTTTACGGTACAAATCCCACAGCCTTTCGGGTACCATACTTAAAAAGCTAATTGGGAAGACTTTCATTACCTTTAGAAAATATCTGTTTAGTTGCGTCATTCAAACGATTGTTAAATAGAATACAAACTTCTGTCACATCTCCACTTCCCTCGAACTGCATTTTACCACTAAAACTCAGTTTGCGACGCTGTAACACAGCATTACTCCTAAAATATTTAATTTTATTCTTTTTCACAACCGATAGTTTTTAATTTTTTCAAAATTTCTTTGTGTATGACCAGTTTCACAAACGTGTAAACACTGTAATTTAAATAGGAGAAATGCATTTGGTATAAATGAAATATTACCCGAAATTGTTAAAAATTACTTTTTTTTATAAAAAATGGTTCAAACGGCTCTGAGCACTATGGGACTTAACAGCTGAGGTCATCAGTCCCCTAAAACTTAGAACTACTTAAACCTAACTAACTTAAGGACATCACACACATCCACGCCCGAGGCAGGATTCGAACCTGTGACCGTAGCGGTCGCGCAGTTTCAGACTGAAGCGCCTAGAACCGCTCGGACACCACGGCCGGCACTTTTTTTTATAACTTTGTAAAGTAGACACACGGCCAGAGTCAGGGACTTGGTTTTTCTTAGCGTCACTGAAACTGAGTAGAGCATAAACGAAATCCCTAGATTATAGGCGGTATTTGACAGCAGCATATTGTAAGAAAGAGTAAGTAGTGTAGCCGAAAAAAAGACAGGATGGAAGTGTGAGATTCTGTTGCAGTGAATTTGTGAGCAGCAACTGCTTGTGGCTACAAGATGTACTGCGGGCTACATTCCTAGTTCGTCTCGTATATTCTCATCGCTTATACGGTCTCTTCTTGAGAAACCTTTGAAAGATCTTAAGAATATCACTGGAGCCGACTATATGCTGCTTTTTTTCTTTTTTTTTAGTCCAAGATTCATTAACACTGATTAAAACAGGCACAGTCATTGCTTTGTAAGGCTTTAATTTTGTATTTTTCTCCGTCTTGTTCTTTACGGTTTTACTAACAGTTCCAAATATTTTATGAAATATATTGTTTTTATTCTGTACATTACCATTGTTATTTAAGTTGGCATAGCACCCTAAATCTCTAAAACTGGAGATTTTATCCAATGCGTTGTCGTCGATAGTAATTTTTGCTAGGCTGAGTGTTTTCCATGGTGATCCATAACTTTAGTGTTAGTGGTGGATATTTACAGACTGTAGCAAAAAATGTGTGTCTGTGTCAATTTCTAAGGGACCAAACTGCTGAAGTCATCGATGCCTAGACTTACACACTACTTAAACTAAGTTATGCTAAGAACAACACATACCCATGCCCGAGGGAGGACTCGAACCTCCAGCGGGAGAGGCCGCGCAATCCGTGACATGGCGCCTCAAACCGCGTGGTCACTCCGTGCGGCCAGACTGTAGCATTCTCTTCGTACTTCGTATAACCAATACATCGATTGCTGTAAATTTATTCTTCACCATCAACATATAGCATAGCATTCAGATGGTAGGTTGTTTTCAGTTCTGTACCTTTACTTATTTCATTCTTCCATTTTCTTTTGAGGTCCTGAATACACATGTTAAAAAGTGCCGGTAACGAAATACATCCTTGCCTGATGCATGAATTTATTAATACCTCTTCTGTTTCTAAATTGCCTGCATTTATGATAATTTTGGAGCCTTCGCATAAGTTTTTGATTGTGTGTATAGGTATGGGTCTTTCTTCTATTACTGTCACTAGACTACGGACCAGTCTTAAATATTCTGTGTAACTACATTTCTTTGCACTTACTCTTTATTAAGACAGTGTATTTAGTTGCCGTATTGGTGATGAGTCTTACACCTCTCCGCATAGTGCTGGTCAGTTTTCTTCGGAATCACGTCGATTAAAGCGTACACCGAAAAGGGAAAGTTGTTGTCTGCTTTTGGCTGTATTTAAGAGCTAGGAGGCGCGACTGCCGTGACGATTTACGCCGTGCCTGGTTAGCCTGGAAGAATAACATGAGAGAGACGTCGACATGGTAAATTGCATCAGACCTACAACTACTCAGCGCTTAGCGGGAATCAGTAATCGGTCTAGCAAATCCATAGTTCTTGTATTAAATAGGTGCACAACATACGCTAAAGAGCACTGAACCAGTGGAGACGTTCCCGTGAGGTAAATTTTCACTAGACGACGCTTTTCATGTACAGATAGTTTATGAAACTTGTGAACCCGTTGGATCACCTTTACACTCCAGTTCTAAATTTAAAAAAAGGCATATTTGATTGCAGAGGTACCTTACGAAATCTCGGAACCCCTTTCAAACGTCCCTTCCTCATTTTTACGGCGACGGGACGATAGCAGGAATTACCACGTTGTTTTAGTACTGTCTCTGCTCGAAAATCAGAGCCATCAACTTTATGAAAGTTCTGGTAACCTTGTTTTCCTCACTGAAGAGCCACTCAATGGCCAATGGATCATGCAAATGGATAGTCGCGTTCTCTTCCACGATCCATAAAAGGGACACTGACTCTTATCGGGTGAATGTTTCCGAGAAGGAAATATTCCCGCGGGCAGGCATGTTACGCGGTCGTGGGACACGTCACGCAGATCGGGAAACTTGTTGCTAATAAGAAGCTGTAGACGATTTCCTTGAACTCCGTCATCACCGTTACAGCTGCTCTACGCCAAATGTCAAAAAACAACAGAAGACGAACAGTCTGATGGCAGGGTGTGCGAAAATTTAATAAGAAGTCAGGGAGCTACCATCTATTCGAAAGTTTTGAGACACCTTCTAGTACCAATGTGGCAACACGAAGAAAAATATCATCGCTGTATCGCAAATGAAAGCTGAGCGAGTCGTATGGAAAGGTCCATTTTGGAAATTTTCGCCAATTTAATATTCGTCGACGGAGAAAGTCAGAAGTAATCAGGACCATCATCTTTCCAAACACACAAAGAGAGAGAGAGAGAGAGAGAGAGAGAGAGAGAGAGAGAGAGAGAGAGAGGCAGAGAGGAATCTATTGTTACGACTAACACTTCAGTTCATCATGTTGCCGTCTTAAAATTACTTTCAGATTTGTGATTCTGGTCTACTGAAGATACTGCTTATTTCAGCAATGAGTGTTTTATGGCAATTTTTTATGTTTTTGCCTTCCGCTAATCGATTATTTTGTGTAGCTAATGTTGTTACAGTAATTATGTTCTTAAAAGTTCATAAGGAAAAATTATATAATAATGTTTTTGAACAGAGTAACCAGTCAAATTCACGATGTAAACTTTCTATTAAAATTTATTTATATATGAAAATACTGAGTTCTCCTTTTTCAAAAACTTTCTCTTCGTGTAACGTGTGCTTTAGATATTGTATTCAATTTCTGAACAATACGGACTGTTGTTGGTTGGCCCTGTGTTGCGCATGTGAACAGTGTCGTGAAACAAAAATTTAACTTTGTAAAATACTGAATTTGGAATCAAGAAAATGAATCTAACAACATGCCCAAGAAACTAATTGTGTGCTCAGTTTAAACTATTTAGCTAAAACTCAATACTGAAGTACATTATGGAAGTTTCATAACGTAAAGAGCAATGACTGACTTCAAATGTCCACTAAAATAAAATACTGCTCTTCGCAGAAGAAAATAACTGTTTGAGATTACCTACGCTGTTCTTTGTAAATTAATCTGCTTGTGTAACACAACACCTGAAAATTCTGACTATTTACTGTTTCCTCGTAAGGATGCAAAGTGAGGTCTTCCCTGAAATAAAAGTAACTCATGCCCAGCGCACTATTTTGTGTCTGGTGTACTGACATTCTCGAAAGCAAATAGAAATCAGCAGATGCAGCAGCTAGGAAAACACGAACTGCTCACCATAAAATTTGTTTATGCTTGTCAAAAGCAATCTGTGGCATCGTGTGGCGTAAGTTTCAATGCACACACGACAAAAATATTCAGAACTTTACTAATAATGATAGAGGTGGGTTTTATTTGAGAGAAAATCGGTCTCGAAAAATTAAACTCTGCTTGTTGACAAAAAAGACCGTACAACATAAGACGCCCCTAACAATTACGAAATTCTCACAATACAAAAATTGCAGACGTTTACCTTAATTGCATTATTTGTGACATAATGAAAACAAAGCGATCAAATTAACAATACTAATCATGAATATTGTTAGTTATCTGAGAGACAAAGGTTTCATTCAGTTAATAGTTCTTACAGGCAAACGTTTCACTCTTGCGCATGCATTGGTTACCTTGAAAAATACCTCCAAAATCTTCTCTACTAGTAGAATCAATAACATATGTTTACAGCCAAATTTTGATCCCCATAATAAAGTATTCCAGATAATTTCTCTCAGATTAACCGATATCAAATCTCGTTCTCTAAAAACTCAACTGCTTGCTAATGTGCTTCAGATAAGAAAGCTCCTGAGCTGCACAAGTGACAGGCAAGCAAGCGAACCACAGATAAACGCAAACACTACTCGTCCAGCGCGCTCATTCATCTTTGTCCTAGTACAGTAAACGTGAATTATTACAATGACAAAAAAGTATGAAAATCTTGCAAAGATACCTCTCCAATCGTAACTTTATTTTTATTTTGTGTGTTTTTTTTTTCATCGTGTGATTAACCTAAAAATTTTCATCAAAAGTGTCACTATTAAAGGCAATAACTTCAAAGATGTGGCAGAAAATATTAATGGTTAATGGTTAAAAGACTAACAGAGATATTAGCGTTGTCGGGTGAATGACTACACTAACTGATATCTTAACGTAATCGTTCGTACTAAAAGAACGCCAATTTACATCAAATAACAACCCTCATGAAGAATGCGCAACAGACATTTTGATGAGATTAATGCGCGAATTTGGTAGTTGTTTCTGGGATAAAGTGAGGTAAAGATGCATCATCACGTAGGATGGTTTGAACCTCATAGTGCTTGAATAGACATGATCCTGTTGGAGGTGGTAAGCCGTTGTACTTTACGGGTGTGACTTACAAGTCAGTGTGGACTCCTCCAGTTACGCTGTAGCTTGGCAATTTCCATACTAACATATCACTTCGAGAGGTGAAAGAAGAGGTAAGTGGCAGATTTTCCAAGACCTCTGGATTTGTAGTCGTGGACGTACCCGTTGAGGTTGGGAGGATACAGCAACGAGAGTCCTTGGAAATATTAGGTCACTGGAAGTAGAGCCATAGGTGAGTACACCATGAAAACATCCACTGTGTCCCAGATAACTGCGAACCCGTAAGCGTACTGTCGCTGGCAGGAAGGAAGGGTGATTATGGTTTAACGTTCCGTTGACCTGTCGATCGAGAAGCCAGTTGGGCCGAACTAATAAGAGGGGCCGGATGTGATACAAACAAGAAGGGATGGAACTAAGTCTTCAGCTGGACCTTACACTGAGGTGACAAAACTCATCGGATAGCGATATGCACATGTACAGATAGTGTTACTATCGCGTACACAAGGTATAAAAGAGCAGTGCATTCACCGAACTACACTCATGCTCATAAATTAAGGATAATGCTGATACATGGTGAAACAACGCTCTGGTGGGCGGTTTGCGGGTTTAAATCACCTCGGGGTATGATCATGCGGTGAATTTGACCTGCGGTCATCGCACGGTGGCGCTGGTCGCAGTCCACATACTCAGAGGTGTGCTGGTGGATGTCAGAGTACGATGCAGCGAGTAAGAGCGTAGACGTTTTCAGACGTACTAATGGTGACTGTGTGTTGAAAATGGCTCAAAGAACGCATATTGATGACATTATGAGGGGCAGAATACTAGGGCGACTGAAGGTTGGTCAAACACAGCAGGTCGTTTGAAGTGATATCAGGTGTTCCCCAGGGAAGCGTCCTGGGACCTCTACTGTTCCTGATCTATATAAATGACCTGGGTGACAATCTGAGCAGTTCTCTTAGACTGTTCGCAGATGATGCTGTAATTTACCGTCTAGTAAGGTCATCCGAAGACCAGTATCAGTTTCAAAGCGATTTAGAAAAGATTGCTGTATGGTGTGTCAGGTGGCAGTTGACGCTAAATAACGAAAAGTGTGAGATGATCCACATGAGTTCCAAAAGAAATCCGTTGGAATTCGATTACTCGATAAATAGTACAATTCTCAAGGCTGTCAATTCAACTAAGTACCTGGGTGTTAAAATTACGAACAACTTCAGTTGGAAGGACCACATAGATAATATTGTCGGGAAGGCGAGCCAAAGGTTGCGTTTCATTGGCAGGACACTTAGAAGATGCAACAAGTCAACTAAAGAGACAGCTTACACTACACTCGTTCGTCCTCTGTTAGAATATTGCTGCGCGGTGTGGGATCCTTACCAGGTGGGATTGACGGAGGACACCGAAAGGGTGCAAAAAAGGGCAGCTCGTTTTGTATTATCATGTTATAGGGGAGACAGTGTGGCAGATATGATACACGAGTTGGGATGGAAGTCATTACAGCATAGACGTTTTTCGTCGCGGCGAGACCTTTTTACGAAATTTCAGTCACCAACTTTCTCTTCCGAATGCGAAAATATTTTGTTGAGTCCAACCTACATAGGTAGGAATGATCATCAAAATAAAATAAGAGAAATCAGAGCTCGAACAGAAAGTTTTAGGTGTTCGTTTTTCCCGCTCGCTGTTCGGGAGTGGAATAGTAGAGAGATAGTATGATTGTGGTTCGATGAACCCTCTGCCAAGCACTTAAATGTGAATTGCAGAGTAGTCATGTAGATGTAAATGTCGTAGCACGGGCCCTCCGTGTGCCACAAAGTGTGATCTCAAGATTATGGCAACGACTCCAGCAGACAGGAAACATGTCCAGGCGCTACAGTACGGGACGTCCACAGTGTACAACATTTGCAAGAAGACCGATATCTCACCATCAGTGCCCGCACACGGCCAAGAAGTACTGCAGGTAGCCTTGCTCGGAACCTTACATCAGCCACTGGAACGGTTGTCTCCAGACACACAGTCTACAGACGACTGAACAGACATGGTTTATTCGCCTGGAGACCTGCAAGGAGCGTTCCACTGACCCCTGGTGCCAAGAACACAGTACATGATAGTTGGATTAGTGGTCCCAGGCTACGTTCACGGACGAGTCCAGGTATAATCTGACCAGTGTTTCTCGCCGTGTTTTCATCTGGCGTGAACCAGGAACCGGATACCAACGCCTTAATGACCTTGAAAAGGACCTGTATGGAGATCGTGGTTTGATGGTGTGGGGTGGGATTGTGATTGGTGCACGTACACTCCTGCAAGTCTTTGACAGAGAAACTGTAACACGTCAGTTGTATCAGGACGTCATTTTGCACCAGCATGTCCGCCTTTTCAGCGGTGCAGTGCGTCCCACCTTCCTCCTGATGGATGATAACGCACGGCCCCACCGAGCTGCCATCGTGGAGGAGTACCTAGAAACAGAAGATATCAGGCGAATGGCGTGGCCTGCCTGTTCTCGAGACCTAAACCCCATCGAGTACGTCTGGGATGCTCTCGCTCAACGTATCGCTGCACGTCTTCAAACCCCTACGGCCCTTCAGGAGCTCCGACAGGCACTGGTGCAAGAATGGTAGGCTATACCCCAGCAGCTGCTCGACCACCTGATCCAGAGTATGCCAACCCGTTGTGCGGCCTGTGTACGTGTGCATACTGATCATATACCTTATTGATGTCGGGGTACATGCGCAGTAAAAAGTGGCGTTTTGTAGCTCATGTGTTTGCGACGGTTTTCTCAACTTATCACTAATACCGTGGCCTTACAGATCTGTGTCGTGTGTGTTCCGTATGTGACGGTGCTGTTACCACCAGATTCGTGTAGTGCACGTTATGTGGCGCCACATTCTGCAATTATTCTTAATTTATGAGCATTAGTGTATTATTCATACTCAGGTGATTAATGTGAAAAGCTTTCCGACGTCATTATTGCCACATGACGGGAATTAACAGACTTTGGTAGTTGGAGCTATGCGCATGGGACATTCCATTTCGAAAACCGCTAGGGAATTCAATATTTCAAGATCAGCAGTGTGAAGAGTGTGCCGAGAATATCAATTTTCCGGTATAATCTTTCACCACGGACAACGCAGTGCTCGACGGCTTTCATTTAAAGACAGGACGAGCAACTTTTGCGAATAGTTGTCAGTGCTGACTGACAAGCATCAGTGCTTGAAATGATCGCAGAAATCAATGTGGGACGTACGAGGAACGTATCCGTTACGACAGTGCGGCTAAATTTGGTGCTAATGGGCTGTGGCAGCAGACGACCGACGGGAGTGCCTTTGCTAACAGCACGACAGCTGCTCTCCTGGGCTCGTGACCATATCGGTTGGGTCCTAAACGGCGGCCTGGTCAGATGAGTTCCGATTACAGTTGCTAAGAGCTAATGGTCGGGTTCGAGTTTGTCGCAGACACCACAATGCCATGGAACCAAGTATTCGCTATTGGTCTGAAGAACATTCTGGACAATTTCGGTAAATGATTTGGCCATCCATATCGCTCGACATGAATAACATCGAATATTTATAGGACGTAATCGTGAGGTCAGTTCGTGCACAAACTACTACACCAGCAACACTTTCGACATTATGGGCGTCTATAGAAGCAGCATAGCTCAATATTTCTGGTGAGGACTACCAACGACTTGTTGCGTCCATGCCACGTCGAGGTCCTGCACTACGATTGGTTAAAGAAAGCTCAACCGTTATTGCCGGCCACGGTGTCCGAGCGGTTCTAGGCGCTTCAGTCCGGAACCGCGCGACTGCTACGGTCGCAGGTTCGAATCCTGCCTCGGGCATGGATGTGTGTGATGTCCTTACGTTAGTTAGGTTTAAGTAGTTCTAAGATCTAGGGGACTGATGACCACAGATGTTAAGTCCCATAGTGCTCAGAGCCATTTGAATCATTTTTGAATCGACCGTTATTACGAGATATCCCAGGGCTTCGGTCACCTGTGTGTGTATCAAATCCAGTGATACCAGCGTAATGGTAGAAAGTATAGAGATCGAAGACCAAAATGTTGGTTTGAACACCACAACGAAATACAGAGCTTGATTGTGATGGAGGCGGTACATCCGAAGAAACGAGTCATCCTGCTTTTTATAAGAGGACATATAGTGTGTACGGATTCAAATAATGCAGAGCGTTGCTAGTTCTCACAAGCGTTAAAGCCTAGCAGAGGTAAAAGTCATGACAAGTTTCAGGAAGACGCCTACTCAGGCAAGAAAGAAATACTCCAGAAGAGGATTTTAAGCATAAGTATTACAGGTATATTGTTACATAAGAATGATCAATAAACATACGAAGAGCGTTTGAAAAGTCCATGCAAAAATAAAAACTACTTGTGTTTGAGGTAAATCTTTTTCATTTCTAGATATGTCTCATATTCTGGAGAGCAAGACTAAAATTTCGTAGATGATAAAGGCACTCTTATAGTTAGATCTTCATTTAAACCCTAGGTCTGTCGTTCTTAAAGACGTGGGAGAATCACGTCAACTTCCGTTAGTGACATATATAGGCTACGTTAATTATTATGGCACACAGGTGTCACTGTCATTGATGAGCTCTTGACAATACCTGTTGTATTTTTCGTTAAAGAAATAGAACTGGGACACACAAAAAGAAATCGGCGCAACTGATGCGAGCCCAGAGCGAAAAACTTTTTTTTCATCTTAAAAATAATTGAAACAGAGGACCTCATTACGGACTGCCAAAGATTTTGAAGTCAAATAAACCTAATCCTGTGTAGCAGCACTGTTAAAAAGGTTTTGAAAGAAGATAATCTTTCATTTGTACTATTTCCTTCCTTCCTGCAGAAAACTTGGTTGAAGCGTTTAAAAATGTTGAAAAGGAACATTGGGAGCGTGTCTCTTTAATGGTTCAGGAACTTACAAAGGTTTCAGTACGTTTCGACTTTAATGTAATCATGAGACAAATGACCAGAACACCAGCCATGGTAGATCCAGCAAGTCGGACCAAAATTCTACCGATACAGCAACACAATAAATTGAAACAGTTATCTTAACCACAATTTAAAGACTTGAAATTTACTGCAAAATCAATGACCGTGTACAGTACTCGGTAAGAGCGTTAATGATGATAAACATGTATGTTCTTTTGACTACAAGCACGTTATATTGTCCCTAGTATTTTGAAGGCAATAACGTTTTGAAACAGAATGTACCTACAGCCCCCTCTTCTTTCATACTGTCGCAATTTCTAGCATGTCAACAAATAGTAGAGCCAGTGACACCCAGCAGTAAAGCAGTAATAATGTGATTTTTTTTTTGTATTTTATCTCACCTGGCGTTCTACGGGTCGGAGCGTGGAATGGCAGATCCCTTAATCGGACAGGTAAGTTAGAAAATTTAAAAAGGGAAATGAATAGGTTAAAGTTAGATATAGTAGGAATTAGTGATGTTCGGTGGCAAGAGGAACAAGACTTCTGATCGGGTGAATACAGGGTTATATATACTAAATCAAATAGGGGTAATGCAGGAGTAGGTTTAATAATGAATAATAAAATAGGAATGCTGGTAAGCTACTACAAACAGCATAGTAAACGCATTATTGTGGCCAAAATAGGTACGAAGCCCATACCTACCACAGTAGTACCAGTTTATATGCCGATTATCTCCGTAGATGACGAAGAGATTGATGAGATGTATGATGAGATAAGAGAAATTATTCAGATAGTGAGGGGAGACGAAAATTTAATAGTTATGGGTGACTGGAATTCGATAGTAGGAAAAGGAAGAAAATAAACGTAGTAGGTGAATATGGGATGGGGGTAACGAATGAAAGAGGAAGCCGCCTGGTAGAATTTTGCACAGAGCATAACTTTCATAGCTAACACTTGGTTCAAGAATCATAAAAGAAGGTTGTATACACAGAAGAAGCCTGGAGATACTGACAGGTTTCAGATAGATTATATAATGGTAAGGCAGAGATTTAGGATGTAAGTTTTAAATTGTAAGACATTTCCAAGGGCAGATGTGGACTCTGACCACCACCTATTGGTTATGAACTGTAGATTAAAACTAAAGAAACTGCAAAAGGTGGGAATTTAAGGAGATGGGACCTGGATAAACTGACAGAACCAGAGCTTGTACAGAGTTTCAGGGAGAGCGTTAGGGAACGATTGACAAGAATGGGGGAAAGAAATACAGTAGAAGAAGAATGGGTAGCTCTGAGAGATGAAATAGTGAAGGCAGCAGAGGATCAAATAGGTAAAAAGACGAGGGCTAATAGAAATCCTTGGCTAACAGAAGAGATATTGAATTTAATTGATGAAAGGAGAAAATACAAAAATGCTGTAAATGAAGCAGGCAAAAAGGAATACAAATGTCTCAAAAATGAGATCAACAGAAAGTGAAAAATGGCTAAGCAGGGATGGCTAGAGGACAAATGTGAGGATGTAGAACCACTTGCATGAATATCAAGAGCTCAGATGGAAACCCAGTTCTAAGCAAAGAAGGGAAAGCAGAGAGGTGGAAGCAGTATATAGAGGTTCTATACAATGGCGATGTTCGTGAGAACAATATTATAGAAATGGAAGAGGGTGTAGGTGAATATGAAATGAGAGATATGATACTGCGTGAAGAGCTTGACAGAGCACTGAAAGACCAAAGTCGAAACAAGGCCCCGAGAGTAGACACCTTCCCATTAGAACTACTGATAGCCTTGGGAGAGCCAGCCCTGATAAAACTACCATCTGGTGACCAAGATGTACGAGACAGGCGAAACACCCTCAGACTTCAAAAAGAATATAATAATTCCATTCCCAAAGAAAGTAGGGGTTGACAGATGTGAAAATTACCGAACAATCAGTTTAATAAGTCCCGGTTGCAAAATACTAACACGAATTCTTTACAGACGAATGGAGAAACTGGTAGAAGCCAAACTCGGGGAAGATCAGTTTGGATTCCGTAGAAATGTTGGAATACGAGAGGCAGTACTGACCGTACGAATTATCTTACAAAATAGATTAAGGAAATTCAAACCCACGTTTATAGCATTTGTAGACATAGAGAAAGCTTTTGACACTGTTGACTGAAATACTCTCTTTCAAATTGTGAATGTGACAGGGGTAAAATACAGGGAGCGAAAGGCTATTTACAATTTGTACAGAACCCTGATGGCAATTATAAGAGTCGAATGACATTAAAGGGAAGCAGTGGTTGGGAAGGGAGTGAGACAGGGTTGTAGCCTGTCCCCGATGCTATTCAATCTCTATACTGAGCAAGCAGTAAAGGAAACAAAAGAAAAATTCGGAGTAGGAATTAAAGTCCATGGAGAAGAAATAAAAACGTTGAGGTTCGCCGATGACATTGTAATTCTGTCAGAGACAGCAAAGGACCTGGAAGAGCAGTTGAACGGAGTGGACAGTGCCTTGAAAGGAGGATATAAGATGAACATCAACAAAAGCAAAACGGGGATAATGGAATGTAGTCTAATTAAATCGGGTGATGCTGAGGGTATTAGATTAGGAAATGAGACGCTTAAAGTAGTAAATGAGTTTTGCTATTTGGGGACCAAAATAAGTGATGATGGTCGAAGTAGAGAGGATATAAAATGTAGACTGGCAATGGCAAGGAAAGCGTCTCTGAAGGAGAGAAATTTGTTAACATCGAGTATAGATTTAAGTGTCAGAAAGTTTTTTCTGAAAGTATTTGTATGAAGTGCGGTCATATGTGGAAGTGAAACATGAATGATAAATAGTTTAGACAAGAAGAGAATAGAAGCTTTCGAAATGTGGTGCTAGAGAAGAATGCTGAAGATTAGATGGGTAGATCACTTAACTAATGAGGAGGTATTGAACAGAATTTGGGAGAAGAGAAATTTGTGGCATAACTTGACTAGAAGACGGGATCGATTGGTAGGACATATTTTGAGGCATCAAGGGATAACAAATTTAGTATAGGAGGGCAGCGCGGAGGGTAAAAATCGTACAGGGAGACCAAGAGATGAATACACTAAACAGCTTCAGAAGGATGTAGGTTGCAGTAGGTACTGGGAGATGAAGAAACTTGCACAGGATAGAGTATCATGGAGAGCTGCATACGTGCCGGAGTGGCCGTGCGGTTCTAGGCGCTACAGTCTGGAACCGAGCGGCCGCTACGGTCGCAGGTTTGAATCCTGCCTCGGGCGTGGATGTGTGTGATGTCATTAAGTTAGCTAGGTTTAAGTAGTTCTAAGTTGTAGGCGTCTGATGGCCTCAGAAGTTAAGTCGAATAGTGCTCAGAGCCATTTGAACCAAGAGTTGCATCAAACCAGACCACATCAACAACAAAATCTTACCTATAGATTTAAGAATCAGATCAATTTCTGACTCGAGGTCAGTCAACGTGATAACATATTTCTCTGGGTTTAAATGTTATAGCTGTTATGTTGAGTTGTCTAGTCGCATGTCACAACTTTGGATGCCGGTAATTTCTATTTTCTCGCCAAACAGAGATGCAGAAATGCAGACGTTTGGACTCCCTTGTGACAGTGACATCGATATGTAGTCTGTAGATAGTCTTGTTGTTGTTGTTGTTGTCTTACAACTAAAACATACGCCCAACGAGCCACCGAGTTTGTTCACTTTTCGTACGATTGTAGTACTTTCTCATAACGAGAAGACGACAAGTGCCATAACCCGATTTCCCAGGGACTTCGCACAGTGGAAGAGGGGTCAAAATAAGCGAACACGTGTCACGGCTTTTACATAGGTACTCAGTCGTTTCTGAGAAAACGAAGTTCGAAGTTTTCGAGATGCTTTATGTGCCCTTTTTGATAAACAGAACTTGTTCACATACTATTTTAAAGCCACCGGCATCCAAATTTAATTTATGAGTTGTCGAAGTCTCCATTTTCAAATGGCCTCACCCTGGTTCGTAATCGGCTGCATAATTTTGAATTTTAATGTACGAACGGACCTCTACTTGTGCATTCCATTTTCATTATGCTTCCTTGTGCACCTTAAGCCACTGTTCTACTAACACTATTGTACAAAGCGTTGGTTGTCTTGTGTTTGTCGTTTTGGGTTCTTCTTTATTGTAGGTACGTCTGTCTGTATGCTGTAATTCTCACATTCTCACGATGTGATTTACAGTTCTGTTCTCAGCTATTGTTATACTTACTGTATGAAGTACGAGTTTGCCGTTTAATGTTTTGTCTTTTCAATAATAGCATATGTATGTTTGTCATAATGTTGTTGTATAGAGCTGTTTGTAAGCTCCAATGTCCTTGTCATCACTGCCGTCGGCTCTCTGGTGTTTGTCTAATTGCACTTTCAAAAAATGGTTCAAATGGCTCTGAGCACTATGGGACTCAACATCTTAGGTCATCAGTCCCCTAGAACTTACAACTACTCAAACCTAACTAACCTAAGGACAACACACACATCCGTGCCCGAGGCAGGATTCGAACCTGCGACCGTAGCAGCCCCGCGGTTCCGGACTGCAGCGCCTAGAACCGCATGGCCGCCCAGGCCGGCAATTGCACTTTCATTTTACTTTAAGAGTGTGTTTATATGCTAACTTTGACATTTTGTATTTTTCTGCTTTTCTGCGGCCATGTTTCTTTGATACTTCATAACCGTTGTTGACTGTATAGTCCTTGTAACCCAAAGCCAATATGCACAAATAAAATTACAAAAATAAGAAGCGATTGCACAGTGGCTAGCGGCACTGTTTTTGTTTTTCATTTTTCTACCCAAGCCGTTAGAAAATTACATGAATGTTTTCAACTGTATTCTGAAATAGCATTGCCCTTATTCATCTACTAACTGTGGGCATGGTGAATTAATTAAAAAAATAAATAAATGAATGAGAAAATTATTTGAAACACTTTTCGGTGAAATTCTTGTAGCCTAACTTGATTCGTAACCCATTGCAATCGCCAGTTTTCGCAAATGCGATCCGTTATGGGTGTTTTTCCACGAAACTATTGCCAATGCGTGAAATCTTCAGCAATGTTAACGAATTTTTTTCTCGTGTGAGATTCATACGAAAACGTGGTGTTCGGCATTTCTCTGTTTCGAATGTTTCTCTGATCGGTATCATCCAAGAAAATGCACTAAATCTTCCTGAAGAATAAACATAAGAATTCATTGTAAAATTAGTATAAAAACTGATACAAGAATGAAACATAAGAACACGAGGATTTAAGAAAAAGTTGTAGCCCCTGAAAAACCATACAGACATATACACACGTATATCATTTTTTAAATGTATGACAATGTATATGAAACCCAGTTGTAATTTTAAATGGTTCAAATGGCTCTAAGCACTATGGGACTTAACATCTGAGGCCATCAGACCCCTAGACTTAGAACTACTTAAACCTAACCAATCTAAGGACCACACACACCCCCATGTCCGAGGCAGGATTCGAACCTGCGACCGTAGCAGCAGCGCGGTTCAGGACAGAAGCGTCTAGAACCGCTCGGCCACAGCAGCCGGCTCCAATTTCACAATTAATATAACGCTTTCGTATCCTCCGACTTAATAAGGAACATCCATGTAGTAGACTTCTACGGATATGGGTAGACAAATGAAAAAATAAAATTAAATAAATAAAAACAGTAACTGCTTTTGAACACGGGCCGCAAAATTGAGTGTCCCACAATTTAGGCTTAACTAATAGCGCTCAAAAACAGCGTCGAAAACGTTGACCTTCGCTTTCTCATAAACGGTAGGATATCTCTGCATAAGCCGACACACATTTTCGCTAACGTTGACTCCTCTCCACTGAGCGATGTTTCTGCGAAATCGGGTTATGGCACTTGCAGTGTTCTCCTCGTTAAATGTAATGAATGCTGCTTTAGTATGATGCGCTCCTCAAACGTTTCGAGAGACTGTGGTTCAAAGTTTTATGGGCTTATTGAATTCACTACCTGCAAATAAAGTGAAGCACCCATAAGAGGAGGAGGAAACATAATGAAACTTCACACGTTGGCAGGATATGTGATGTTATTTGAGTGATTACAAAATCCAGTGAAATTAACAAAGAACGATAATATGAGCCCATTTATCAATATGACGGTTCACGCCTTTTGGTCTGGGTGCATGTACAGATTCATTTGGGAAGGTTGTCATAAAGTCGTTGTATCCTGTCGTTAGGCAACTATTCTAACTGGTCCTTGATATCCTAGATACTGTTACTGGGGCGGAGTTGATATCCAAGCTCGACCAACACACGTTCTATCGAGGACAGGGCTGTGGATCTTTTTGGGCATGGGAGTATCTCAACATCACGCAAACAGTTCACAGACGCACGTAGCATATACGTACAAGCATAGCCCTGTTGAAAAATGGCACCGCGATACTGTCGCATGGGAGGTAATACGTGAGGAAAAAATGGCTCTGAACACTATGGGACTTGACATCTGAGGTCGTCAGTCCCCTAGAACTTAGAGCTGCTTAAACCTAATTAACCTAAGGACCTCACACACATCCATGCCCTAGGCAGGATTCGAACCTGCGACCGTAGTGGTCGCGCGGTTCCAGACTGAAGCGCCTAGAGCCGCTCGTCCACACCAGCCAGCATTACGTGAGGACACAGGATGTCTGTGACGTACTGTTTGGCCATCAGAGTACCCTCACTCACTACCAGCTGTGACCTAAAGTCATATCCAGTGTCTCTCCACTCCATGACGCCGGAGTAACATCGCTGAACCTCTCTCCAAAACATTGGAAGAATGGGAACTCTCCCCATGTCACCACCATACTGACCGACAATAATCATTCGAGGTTGTGTAGAGCTGTGCTTCATCGATGAACAGAATCCGGTGCCGTAAATTAGCAGTCCATGCTACCCAGTCGTAGTACAACCCTAAATGCTGCAGATTGTACTGTGGTGTTAGCAGCAGCCTACGTATAGGGCGGCAATTCCTTTATCAGTGTCCTCCTAGTCCCTGAGCAATGGTGTGGCGATAACACAGAACGTTGCAGGGAGTCCATTACTTGTTTTGAGGTGGCAAGTGCAGATGTGGAGGGATTACGATATGCATGATGCCCAATGCAGCGATTCTCCTTTGTTGCGATGAGACGTGGTCAATCGGAAATTTGAAGTTGGGTTGGGTTGTTATGGGGGAGGAGACCAGACAGCAAGGTCATCGGTCTCATCGGATTACGGAAGGACGGGGAAGGAAGTCGGCTGTGCCCTTTCAAAGGAACCATCCCGGCATTTGCCTGGAGCGATTTTGGGGAATCGCGGAAAACCTAAATCAGGATGGCTGGACGCGGGATTCAACCGTCGTCCTCCCGAATGCGAGTCCAGTGTGCTAACAACTGTGCCACATCGTTCGGTGCCAGTCTGATCTCACAAGAACGCGCACATGTGCAGAGTTTTCCTCAATTTTTGAAGTTGAAGGTCTGCCAGAAGGTTTATCTATAATGTGTTCTTGGCCTTCCAAAACTGATTTGTGCCAGTGAAAAATTTGTGCTCTTGATGAGGAATTGTTCCCTATACGCCTCATTCAGCTTTCCAGAGGCCACATTCACGGATTCCGCAAGTTTAACTCGAAGGATGATTGCATAACGTTCGTCTAAATTCCACTGCTCCACTTTCGTGACACACAACAAAAACACAAAACTTCATTGATAGCACTCTCAAAAAGCTCGTGATGGCTGTACGTAGCTGAAGCTCGGACTGACGTTTTGGAATGGAAGAACACACAGAACTACAGAAGCAGAATAGTACAGCGTTGCCAGATCACTCGCAGTGTTGACAGTCTTTTTACTTTTCTCACGCACCTCGTAATCCGAGACTAGCTAGTGGCTGGATGAGTACCCATTGGAGTTTCAATAGTGACGTCATAAGGATGTAACATTCTGCATTAGCTTTTCAGAAAACATGGGAAGAAATTCGATTCATTGGCTTGTTGATGTTTCACCGTTTCTGGGCGCGAACTACTGTCAAAGAAATAGTTACGCCACTGGCGGGCTGTAGAAATTTTGAAGAGGATTGATGGTCGAATTTTGTTGACAGGAAGACTGCGGAAAGCTGCTGGGACAAAGAGTCAAAGAGGTGAAGAGATGCAGAAGTTGGAGGACTTCCGAGGCAAAAGTCACGGGCAGGTGACGGAGACTAAGGTGAGGCTGAAGACAAGTGAGAGTACTGTAGTTCAGTTGTGAGACAGCTATCACTGGCTCCTATTCGCCAGTGCTCCTTGAGCGATGCTTTCAGCCGAACGGTAATTGTGATCATCATAGTGAGGTTACTGTAACTAGTTCACGGAATAATATCCGACACTTTATCGAACTCCATCTTTTTCAGTAACTGTGCCCGCTCAGAGCTTTAGTTTGCAGTTCTCATAGTAAGGTACATCTCTGTAAACTTTTTCTCTACGTAATTGTGTTTCGTTGCATTTTTATTTATGCATCTTTTATAATAAACTAAAATGTTGCTTAAATTCTGAGTTTATTATCACAAACCTTTCAGAGCTTCACGCGTGCAGAGTGTGTGGGTCGTGTGTGGGCAAAGACCCAGCCTGTCACTCGGGTTTGCTCGGTCCTTCACGGAACTACTCGGAACAGTGCGGCATATCATTTAATGTTGCGGTGTGGCATTTTGCGGTCGGCACAACTCTCTTCAGTTCGGAAGAATCGTGGTGTCAGCACAGCCTATCCGTCACTATTTGTTCGTGGTATGAAGGGTGTTCAAAGGTCCAGTGGCTCTCCTCAAAAAGAGGCTGTCCAGCGGTCTGTAGTCACAATCCTTTCGAATGACTAGGAATGACAGAAGAGAGGCATGAGCACTGTCAATTCGCATTAGCGACCAGTACTACATATCTGCTATGAAACGACATTACAGTAACATGAAGAATGAATTTAAAGATTTATTTGACAGTGACAGAGCAAAAACATAACGATCGACAGTTGGGATTAATTGTTCTGTACGTGAAGAAAGACTTTGTGCTAAATTTTCAGGTGCGGAGAACGTAAAGGAACTGGTAGTACGAATAGTAAAATTTCTGAAGTCGCACCCATTATTCTATTTTCAGTTGCAACTGTTTTCAACAGGAATGAACAAGAAGTATGAAGATTACATATATTACTGCAAAGTTCGTTGGAACTATTTCAGGAACAAAAATTGGATTGCAGACTTCTCATTTTGAGTGGACTTGATCGCACAATGCCCACAATAAGACCCTGCAAGGTACACTACTGGCCATTAAAAGAAGAAATGCAGACGATAAACCGATATTCTTGGACAAATATATTATACTAAAACTGACATGTGATTTTCATGCAATTTGGGTGCATACATCCTGAGAAATCAGTACCCAGAACAACCACTTCTGGCCGTAATAACGGCCTTGATACGCCTGGCCATTGAGTCAAACAGATCTCGGATGGCGTGTACAGGCAGCTTCAACACGATACCACAGTTCATCAAGAGTAGTGACAGGCGTATTGTGACGAGCCAGTTGCTCGGCCACCATTGACCAGACGTTTTCAATTTGTGAGAGATGTGGAGAATGTGCTGGCCACGGCAGCAGTCGAACATTTTCAGTATCCAGAAAGGCCCGTACAGGACCTGCAACATACGGTCGTGTATTATCCTGCTGAAATTTAGAGTTTCACAGGGATCGAATGAAGGGTATAGAGCCAGGGCTCGTAACACATCTTAAACGTAACGTCCACTGTTCAAAGTGCCGTCAATGCGAACAACAGGTGACCGAGACGTGTAACCAATGGCACCCCATACCATCACGCCGGGTTATACTCCAGTATGGCGATGACGAATACACGCTTCCAACGTGCGTTCACTGCGATGTCGCAAAACACGGATGCGACCATCATGATGCTCTAAACAGAACCTGGATTCATCCGAAAAAATGACGTTTTTCCATTCGTGCACCCTGGTTCGTCGTTGAGTACACCATCGCAGGCGCTCCTGTCTGTGATGCAGCGTCAAGGGTAACAGCAGCCATGGTTTCCGAGCTGATAGTCCATGCTTCTGCAAACTTCGGCGAACCGTTCGTGCAGATGGTTGTTGTCTTGCAAATGTCCCCATCTGTTGACTCAGGGATTGATACGTGGCGGCACGATTCGTTACACCCATGCGAATAAGCTGCCTGTCATCTGGACTGCTAGTGATACGAGGCTGCTGGGATCCAGCACGACGTTCCGTATTACCCTCCTGAACCCACCGATTCCGTATTCTGCTAACAGTCATTGGATCTCGACCAACGCGAACAGCAATGTCGCGATACGATAAACCGCAATCGCGATAGGCTACAATCCGACCGTTATCAAAGTCGGAAATGTGATGGTACGCATTTCTCCTCCTTGCACGAGGCATCACAACAACGTTTCACCAGGCAACGCCGGTCAACTGCTGTTTGTGTATGAGAAATCGGTTGGAAAGTTTCCTCATGTCAGCACGTTGTACGTATCGCCATCGGCGCTAACCTTGTATGAATGCTCTGAAAAGCTAATCATTTGCGTATCACAGCATCTTCTTCCTGTCGGTTAAATTTAGCGTCTGTAGCACGTCATCCTTGTGGTGTTGCGATTTTAATGGCCAGTAGTGTAACTTCTGTCTGGTTTGATGGAGATGCAGTTAAAAAAAATCTGACAAAGACAATCCAGTTCCCTAAGCTCACTGGTGTTAAGGCAAGCACGGGGTTTGGAAAATTCATTGCGGCCTTTCAAGTATTACAACGACAGTTTTATAAAGGTTTTAAGGACCCTGTGAGTCTTATATATGTTTTCTAACTGTTTGCCGTGTCAGTTCAAAGCGCCCCTGTGCTTGTGCAGACGTAACTGAATGACCTACAAGGTAATTCCACTTTTAATTACAAATCTTTTTACTTTAAAACTGTTCAGAACATTGCTTTTTTCATGTAGATTTTTGAAGTCTCTGTAATGAGGTTGCAAAAATGCTACAATATTTCGAGCCGGCCGCGGTGGTCTCACGGTTCTAGGCGCGCAGTCCGGAACTGTGCGACTGCTACGGTCGCAGGTTCGAATCCTGCCTCGGGCATGGATGTGTGTGATGTCCTTAGGTTAGTTAGGTTTAAGTAGTTCTAAGTTCTAGGGGACTAATGACCACAGCAGTTGAGTCCCATAGTGCTCAGAGCCATTTGAACCATTTGAACAATATTTCGATCGCCATATTTGTATTTAAACGCGGCGCATTCGCTGTTTTGCCCCTTTCCATTCCTGACGCTCAGGCAGCGTGGCGTAGCGGTGGGGGAAATGTGAAGAGCAGCTGAGTGCTTTGGCACTCGGGCCCGGGAGTGGCCTGCGAGCCAAAATCTTGTCCACCCCCTGTTTGAAATGAAAAATGGTTCAAAAGGCTCTGAGCGCTATGGTACTTAACATCTGAGGTCATCAATCCCCTAGAACTTAGAACCGCTTAAACCTAACTAACCTAAGGACATCACACACATCCATGCGTCAGGTAGTATTCGAACCTGCAACCGTAGCAGTCGCGCGGTCCGGAAGCAGCGCCTAGAACCTCTCGTCCACGGCGGCCGGCGAAATGACAAATACTGTGTCAGTTACTCACCTTCAAATTCACTGCTAGGACCAATAAATTAATGTACTGCGTACATTAAATTCAGCACTGGATCTCAAGGTGTGCCTGATTCTTGATTAATTTCAAATTCAATTAGATTTAACTTGCTCACACAGGTTGGGTTTTGCAACATGAACAGCACAAATGCACTCTGGCGGCCATTCTAGAAATCACATCATTTACATACCCGCCGATGGTGTGTACGTTCACGAAGTTACATTGACATACAACCATGACTTCTGGGTGCTTCACTTTTTTTTGGGATTAGTGTACAATATGTAAATCAGTAAAATAATAAACTCACTGAAAAGTAAAAGCTCTTACGGAATTGATGGCATTTCCAGCAAAGTACTTAAAGCTTGTTCCCCACAGATAAGTAGAATTCTCAGCCACGTATGTAATAGCTCTTTGGAGCAGGGTGTTTTCCCTGATAGACTGAAATATGCCATTGTAAAACCATTGCATAAAAAGGGGGATATGTCGGATGTCAACAACTACCGCCCAATCTCTCTTCTGACAGCTCTATCAAAAATTTTTGAGAAAGTAATGTATTCAAGAGTAGCCTCCCATATTTGTAAAAATAAAGTACTAACAAAATGTCAGTTTGGTTTTCAGAAAGGCTTTTCAACAGAAAATGCTATATATGCTTTCACTGATCAAATATTAAATGCTCTGAATAACCGGACATCACCCATTGGTATTTTTTGTGATCTCTCAAAGGCCTTTGATTGTGTAAATCATGGAATTCTTTTAGATAAGCTAAATCATTATGGTTTGAGTGGGGCAGTGCACAAATGGTTTAATTCATACTTAACTGGAAGAATGCAGAAAGTTGAAATAAGTGGTTCGTGTAATGTTAAAACAGCTGATTCCTCAAACTGGGGTGCTATCAAGCACGGGGTCCCACAGGGTTCGGTCTTAGGTCCTTTACTGTTCTTGATATACATTAATGACTTACCATTCCACATTGATGAAGATGCAAAGTTAGTTCTTTTTGCTGATGATACAAGTATAGTAATAACATCCAAAAACCAAGAACTAAGTGATGTAATTGTAAATGATGTTTTTCACAAAATTATTAAGTGGTTCTCAGCAAACGGACTCTCTTTAAATTTTGATAAAACACAGTATATACAGTTCCGTACAGTAAATGGCAAAACTCCAGTAATAAATATAGAATTTGAACAGAAGTCTGTAGCTAAGGTAGAATTTTCAAAATTTTTAGGTGTGTCCATTGATGAGAGGTTAAACTGGAAGCAACACATTGATGGTCTGCTGAAACGTCTGAGTTCAGCTACGTATGCTATTAGGGTTATTGCAAATTTTGGTGATAAGAATTTCAGTAAATTAGCTTACTATGCCTACTTTCATTCACTGCTTTCGTATGGCATCATATTCTGGGGTAATTCATCGTTGAGTAGAAAAGTATTCATTGCACAAAAACGTGTAATCAGAATAATTGCTGGAGCCCACCCACGGTCATCCTGCAGACATCTATTTAAGGATCTAGGGATCCTCACAGTAACCTCACAGTATATATATTCCCTTATGAAATTTGTTGATAATAATCCAACCCAATTCAAAAGTAATAGCAGTGTGCATACCTATACCACCAGGAGAAAGGATGATCTTCACTATGCAGGGTTAAATCTGACTTTGGCACAGAAAGGGGTAAATTATGCTGCCACAAAAGTCTTTGGGCACCTACCAAACAGCATCAAAAGCCTGACAGATAGCCAACTAACATTTAAAAATAAATTAAAAGAATTTCTAGATGACAACTCCTTCTACTCATTGGCTGAATTTTTAGATATAAAGTAAGTAAAAAAAAAAAAAAAAAAAAAAAAAAAAAAAAAAAAAAAAAAACTTAATCATTAGTGTCATGCAATATTTTGTGTAATGTAATTTCTTGTACAGACATCTTTTATTAACCTGACACGTTCCACATCATTACGAAGTGTCGTATTCATGATCTATGGAACAAGTATTAATCTAATCTAATCTAATCTAATCAACGTTGGTAGCTCAACCGGCGAAAGCAGCAGAATATATGTGTCACGAGCCAATTGTATTAAAACAATGAAGGAACTTTTGTTTCTGGAAATAATTTTATTAATTCATCTACATCAATGTCATCCCCTTTAAAATAGTCCCCATTAGGTATTATATACTTACTAGAACACTTTTTTCCAATCCCTGAAACTCTTCCGGAGCTCAATATTTGGCATAGCTTTTAGCTTCCTCAGCGATGAGTTTCTAATCCAATCTCTGCTTGTAAAATCTTTAAAGTATTCTGATATTTTGGGAAGAGAAAAGATTCACGTGGGGCCATGCCTGGCGAATATAGAGGTTGTGGCGTATTGGGGTCCATAATCCCAGGCGGTTCTTTTACGGATTGTTACCGCAAACGACGCTGACGTTGTAAGTAATAGTCTTCGTGCACTGTGCTGTTGACGTCGAAGAAAATAGTGAGCGTAACGATCACATTCGAGCGCACTTGTCGAGCTGTTTTCGGTCTAGGAACTCCACAATGCTTAGTTTCAACGTCTTATCCGTGAACCCATATATCACCACCTCTTATGACAGCAGTTCTGTGTCGTCGTTGGCTTCATTTGGCGACTTCTGAACATCATGTATTCTTCGCTTGTTTTGTTCGAAATTCAACAATTTTGGAAAAAACTTTGCTGTCACAACTTCCATGCCCCAAGCATCCGAAAGAAATTCAGAGCGTGAGGCAACTGATTTTCCAACATCATTACCGACTTCCTAAATTGTAATTCAGCGATCGTCAATAATCATTTCTTTCATCAGCTGATAACATGCCCTTCGACTTCACCGTCTTCATGGCCTTCTTCGAAACGCTTTTACCACCAGTAAATGTTTATTTTACTCACGGGAGGCTCACCAAAAACAATAGTTTACTTTTCTAAAACTCTGCTGCGTTTTATTACGTCATTACAACAAAATTTAATACAGATTCTCTGATTCATTTTTATACAAAATAAATAATCGCCGATACTGGCAGAGCATATCACCTTTTTGAAAGCTGACAACAGACCAAATATTCATAATGGTTAACATTGCATAAATACTTTTCTGACCTGTTTACGAACACAACAACGGATAAATCGCACGATTCGGACTACGGCAACAGTTACATCCATTATGTACAAACCACTGTGAAGCGAATGGCACAGTGTGTTACCCGATGTACGAGTTATTAGGGCTCATTCCCGTTCCATACATGCATGGAACTCAGGCATAATGATAACTTAAAAACCTTTGTGCACGCTATATATTTCTGTAACCCGGTCATCGCAATCTCTACTGGAGATATAAGTAGGGTATTGTTGTGCACTCCTTTACTCACCTACTAAAGTTAGTTCTTGAACCAAGGAGCTTTCACGAGATAGTTTGCGTCTATCTCCAACTGTTTGCCAGTTAAGTTCTTTTAGCATCTCTCTGATGCGCTCCCATGGATCAAACAAAACTGTGATCATTCGTGCTGCCCTTCTCCGTATACGTTCAATATTCCCTGCCGGACCTGTTTGGTATGGGCTCCACGCAGTAGAGCAATATTCTAGGGTGACGTGCACTAGAGTTTCTTAAGCATTCCTTTGTAGACTGTAGGAAATCCACCACCTGCTTTATTTACAGACTGTTACAACATGCGAAGTCACAAAACATACGAGTATATCGTGCTGCAGTCGAATCACGTCACTTTTTCTTGTCTTCTACGAAAAACTTGTATGACTACCACGAATCACGATTAACTGGAAAGACTTTCGTGATCATTATAGACATGGTTATACACTCATGTTTAGAAAAAGCAGATAACCTTGAACGACTAGAGACAGGACGTTCATAATCACAGGACATGTACATTAGTATGTTCTGCAGAAATGATTAGCATTTGAACCATGTCGACCCGCGGGTTCAAGGTCAACATCGATATCGCGGTGCAACACTACCTACCGGTAACATGTGCTTACAGCTCTCGTCGGTACAAGTCGAAATTGGAAGTTGGTGGTAAGTTCCTACGGGACCAAACTGCTGAGGTCATCGGTCCCTAGGCTTACACAGAACTTAATCTAACTTAAACTAACTTACGCTAAGGACAACACACAGACCCATGCCCACGGAACGACTCGGGCCTCCGACGGGGTGAGCCGCGCGAACCGTGGCAAGGCGCCAAGACTGCGCGGCTACCCCGCGCGGCACAAATCGAAGATAACGGATCAGTGTGACTTAGGCAGACGTGCAGGATGCTACGCAGATGTATGCGAGAACCGTATCGTCAAATCAGTGAGTTTGAAAGAAGGCGTATTACTGGCACGGGAGAATGTATCGCATCCGTCCGGAAAGTTGTTGTTCGCGTGCGACGAAGTGTTTCGGCAGTGAAAAGGGTGTGTGCAGAATGGTTCACAGAACGTCGCTGAACACGACGAGATGGGTCAGGTCGCACCAACCAGACCATCATCCGAGAAGAGCAACACCTCATCTGAATGACATTGTAGTACGTGTCTGCTTCGTCCTCGGTTCTGGTGCAGCAGTGGAACAATTAAACACATCGTACACTCTCGGTGGTGACAGTCCGTCGCCGTTCATAACAGCATGCTTTACGTGAGCGTCGTGCACTTCTCCTCCTACCTTTGACTAATTTGCAGGAACATTCCAGAACGGCAGTGGTGCATGGAACGACGTCACTAGAGACAGGAATGACATAAGACAGTGTTTTCGGACGAATCCAGATACTGTTTATTTGAAAATGATGGCCGCATTTTGGTTCGCCGCAGACAGGGTAGAAGCATCACAGTGACTGCATTCGCGTGAGACATACAGTGCCAACTCAAGGCCTTGTGGTGTGGCGTGCTACAGGGTATAACCACAAATCACAGTCGGAGCGTGACCAGTGTGACCTACGTGAATGACATCCTGCGACCCGTAGCCGTACCCTTTCTGCACAACACCCCAGAAGCCATTTTTCAGCAAGACACTGTACGACCACATGTTGCTGCACCAACATATGCCTTCTTGGTGTCACAGGATGTCAGTCACTTGCCCTTGCCAGCCAGATCACCAGACTTGTCGCCAATGGGAAGTGTGTGGGATACGGTGGAACGAAAGGTGCAGAGCTGTGACCCAATGCCGACCACCACACATGAACTTTGGAACCAGATGAATGAAGCGTGGATGGCTCTACCACAGGACGCCATTCGTGCCCGATATGCTTCGATGCCATCACGCATGGAATAAGTTGTCAGGGAGCTTAGCGGATCCTGTGCGTACTAGGCAACAGGAAGTATGCTGATACGAGGTGACTGAAACGCTAATCGCTTTTGCAGAAGATACTGCTGTACATGTCCAGTGAATATGAGCGTCCTAGCACCAGTAGTTCAAGGTGTTGTTTTTTTCCTGAACATGAATGTAATTAGGTTTTAAATATCCACAAGGCTTAACACTTCCTGATTCACACCACTATTGACATAATTGAGATTTTATAGTTGACAAGCAGGCCAGTTAATATACAGAGTCCGCCAGAAAAATGTGTAAACTCTTTGTCAGTCTCTATGGAGATATCGATGTTGTTGTTCGATCTGAGTGAACGTGTGTGTTGTAGTATGGTCTTTGGCACAACAGATGTTAGTTCTTTCATCTCGGTATTGAGAAAACAAGATGGCTGGAGCACGCTCGACATTCGAGCAGCGAAAATGTAATACGAAGTGGTTTTTCTAGTTTGATAATGCCGTTGAAGTGCAAAGTTAGTGGCGGCGGGAGTTTGAAACAGAACTGCCGACCTGCCTAACAATTAAACGCACCATTGACAAGTTTGAATTGCACGGAACGATTTGTGATATTCACCAAGTAAGACCAGGAAGACAGCGTACAGCTAGCTACAAGTCCTGCTTCGTTGGCTCTCGTGTTGGAAACTGTTAATTCCCCACAGAAGTCTGCTACGCAATGTGCATGTGAAGTGGGGGCTAGCAGTACAGGTGTACGAGGAATTCTGAAAGCTGCAAAGTGGAAAGTTTACATTCCACGATTACTGAACGCGATTAATGATGATGATCCTAATTGCTGAATGCAATTTTGCGAATGGTATCAGCAAATGGTAACTGATGACGAACGACTTGTGACGAAGGTAGTGTGGAGTGACGAGGCACAATTTATACTTAATGGAACCATGAATCGGCATAACAGCGTGTACTGGGCACCTGAAGACCCGCATGTTTATGTGGATAAAGCGGTCAATCTACCAGAGGTTCATGTGTGGTGTGGACTATCGTCTAGGGGCTTAGTAGGACCGTTTTTCTTTTATGCTTCTGTCACTGGGTAAGTGTACCTGTAAATGTTACGCACATCTATTTTGCCAGGTATGTGTGCGCTTTATGGAGCTAATGAAGAGGTCTTCTACCAACAGAACGGGGCGCCACCACACTACCACCTAGCCGTACGAGCTTTCCTGGATGGCAGTTTTCCGAACACTGGATTGGACGAAGAGGGCCCATTAAGTTCTATACCTTTGTTGCGCACTTTTGTGGGGAACTGCGAAAGATAACGTATGCTGGAGGAACTTCGCCAGGACATTACAGCGACGTGTGCAGCGATCTCCACTGTAACATTGACTGACGTGGTTGCGGCGACCGCCCGTCGTTCTGTTGTGTGTATATCCGACAACGGTGAACATTTTGAGTAACGATGTGCTAAACTGAAGGTTGTACAACATATGTGATCAATTATTAAATATAAAATAAACACATAAGTAGTACTTTTCGTTTATTAAAGTGTATATAAATTTTTCTGGCTGGCTCTGTAGATGGGAAAATATGTTATTAACCTTTTGTTTCTATTATTATGTATAAAATGTTAACTCTTTTGTTTTTTCTTTTACGTAGTATGCAGTAAAAGATGCAACACAAGCCCATGCGTTGTCTCTCGTATTTCTTGTTATTAACAGCAGTCATGGAAAAAAACCTCTGGATTACAATATAAAAAATACACTGGGCAAAAGAATGAAAGCGTCACTTGTTTGAAACCCCGTCATTTTCCCCCACTGCGACTCAGAAATGTGAAATTTCTTCTGTAACTGTGCAAACGCGTGGCGCCCTGCGACGTCAACCGCGAGTCCGGAGACGCTTCAAATAGCAAGGAGTCGCCGCATGTGAAAAGAAAAAGGCCAGAGCTCAGAGATCGTGTGAGGTGTTAAGGTGTTTAAAGAAGTCCACAATTCTGCCACCCCCTCCTCCCTTCTCTTGAGGCCTCTCCGATGGAGATGAGAGACGTGATGCTCAGTTTTGAGTGTAGCGCGATCGCAAGTCTTGCTCTTGTATATGGGGTGGAACTACTAGGGACCGTCCAAAACCACTGGACGCAGTTTCAACGCTATCCGAAGAAGCAAAGGGTTTTTATGCGTTTTGAGCCCTCCTGTGGCGTGATCACATTGATAAGTGCATGAAGAAATTGGTAACGGGTCTCTCTAATACTACTCAGTTCAGGAATGCCTATGGTGCAATATCTATACCTTTGTTGCGCACTTACATAGACAACACTGGGCTGATTCCTAGGCGCTACGAGGGGGAAGACTTGTCCGATGACGTATCAGAAGGAGAAATAGTTATCGATTTAGAAGAGATAGGGGATCCAATATTGGAATCAGAATTTAAACCAAGATCAAATAAGGCAGTAGGTGTAGATAACATTCCATCAGAATTTCTGAAATCATTGGGGGAAGTGTCAACAAAGCGACTATTCGCGTTGTCGTGTAGAGTGTATGGGTCTTGCGATATACCATCTGAATTTCGGATAAACATCATATAATATTACTGATATTTAAAAAATATATTGTAAATCTTTTTAATCATATCTTCTGGTGGAACAGCTTCTGAAATGGTAAAATGTGCAAATAAAATTGTTGCTTGCTTAATGGAGAATTTCCATTCCGCCGTCCCATCAGACCGATGAGAATGTTAACCGACGGCATTGTTAAGAGACAATGACCGATCTTAGAATTACAAAGTGTGCATAATTACATTGCCCGGGTGCTGATAGAAAAGATCGGTAACATGGATGTCAAGGACGTTGAAACAAAAGTCTGATAAAGTAAATGCCGAATGAACACAAGTAGCGTTCGGTTGTGGCCACCAAACAATTCGTCACCAACTCTCCTTCGCTGCGGCCTGAAAAAGTTCTAAATTGCAAAAAAATAAATTGAGTTGTCGCATGAATGGAAAAGGAAAGTAGATTCCTTGATTCAAGCACGGCTGTTATCGTTAAATTAACGTAATAATTTAATCGAAAGTTGCAGATACATTTTATGAGACAGCAATCACAAACAAGTGAGGGAGAGAGAGAGAGGAGAAGCACAGCTCCTGCTTTTATGCAGTCAAAACAAATTACGACGATTGCCTTCAAAGTTGCGATAAATAAACATTTCTCTGGAACATTCTTTATATGAACAATATAAAAATACATTTTTTGTTTTACATTATGACATTTTACCCTTACATTTCCGATTTAATTACACAAAGAAAATTTATTCTTAACATCTCTTTGCATTAATTAAACTTTTGGGGCATATTTTATTAATTATTCGAAAAATCAACATTTCAACATCAACACAATTTCGAAGATTGCAAGAGCTAACAAGTGTTAGTATTATCGCGCAATCGGCTTAACAGCTCATTCAGCCAAGTTGCTGACGTGAACCATACACAGAAGAATGGGAAAGGAAATAGAGGATTTGTTATATGACGGTCAGTTTGGCTCTAGGGCAGATAAAGGCACCGGAGTGGCAATTGTGACGTTGCTGCTGATAATGGATGCAAGACTGAAGAAAGGAGGATTTATCGATCTGGAAAAAGCCTTAGACAATGTCAAATGATACAAGATGTTCGAAATTCTAAGAAAAAGGGGTAACATATAAGGAGAGACGGCTAACACACAATATGTACAAGAGTAAAGAGGGAATAATAAGAGTGGATTACCAAGAACGAAGTGTTCGCATTTAAGAGTGTTTAAGACAGGGATACAGCCTTTCGCCCCTACCGCTCAATCTATACATCGAAGAAGCAATGGCCAAAATAAAAGAAAGATTCAAGAGTGGAATTAAAATGCAAAGTCAAAGGACATCAGTGATACGACTCGCTGATGACACTGCCGTCCTCAGTGAAACCGAAGAATTATTACATTGTGTGCTGAATGAAATGAACAGAATAATGAGTACAGAATATGGGTCGAGAGTAAATTGAAGAAAAACGAAAGTAACGAGAAGTAGCAGAAATGAAAACAACGAGGAACTTAGCGTCAAGATTAAAGATCACGAAGTAGATGAAGTTAAGTTCTGTCATTCAGGCAGTAAAATAACCCCTGATGGACGGAGCAGGGAGGGTATAAAAATGACATTAGCACAGGCAAAGAGGGCATCCGTGGCCAAGAAAAGCCTGCAAATATTAAACATGGGCCTTAATGGGAGGAAGAAATTTCTGTGAATGTCCGTTTGGAGCACAGCATTGTATGTTAGTGAAACATGGACTGTCGCGAAACCGGAACAGAAGAGAATCGAAGCATTTGAGATGCGGTGCTACAGTCGAAGTTGAAAATTACGCGTAGGTCGGTTGATAAGGAATGAGGAGATTCTCCGGAGAATCTGCGAAGAAAGGAATACGTGGAAAACACTGGCAAGAAGAAGGGACAGGATGGTAGGCATCTGTTCAGACATCAGGGAATAAGTTACATGGCATTAGAGGGAGCTGCAGAGGGTAAGAACTGTAGAGAAATACAGAGATTGGAGTACATCCAGCAAATAATTGAGGACGTAAGTTGCAAGTGCTACTCTGAGATGAAGAGGTTAGCACAGGAAAGGAATTCATGGCGGGCCGCGTTAAACAGGTCAGAAGACCAACAACTCAAAAAACGATCATATTAGTCTATAGCACAGTCAAGTCGTTTAAATATCTGGGCATAACGTTACAAAGCAATGTGACGTGGAACGAGCATGTGATAAATGTGGTAGGGAAGGTGACTAGCAGACTTCGGTTTACTGGGAGAATTTTGGGAGAGAGTGAAAGAGTGGTTCACCTGTAAACGAGATGCAGGTGCGACATATTCTTGAGTACTGCTCGAGTGTTTGGGACCCGCACCAGGTTGAAGGGCTGCTAGATTTGTTACCGATAGGTTCGAACTACATGTAAGTGTAATGGAGACGCTTCGAGGACTCAAATGAGAGTCCCTGAAGGGAAGACGACGTTCTTTTCGAGAAACACTATTGAGAAAAATTAGATAACCGGCATTCGAAGCTGACTGCCGAGCGATTCTGCGCGTACATCTACATCTACATTTATACTCCGCAAGCCACCCAACGGTGTGTGGCGGAGGGCACTTTACGTGCCACTGTCATTACTTCTCTTTCCTGTTCCAGTCTCGTATGGTTCGCGGGAAGAACGACTCTCTGAAAGCCTCCGTGAACGCTCTAATCTCTCTAATTTTACATTCGTGATCTCCTTGGGAAGTATAAGTAGGGGGAAGCAATTTATTCGATACCTCAACCAGAAACGCACCCCCTCGAAACCTGGCGAGCAAGCTACACCGCGATGCAGAGCGCCTCTCTTGCAGAGTTTGCCACTTGAGTTTGTTAAACATCTCCGTAACGCTATCACGGTTACCAAATAACCCTGTGACGAAACGCGCCGCTTTTCTTTGGGTCTTCTCTATCTCCTCCGTCAACCCAATCTGGTACGGATCCCACCCTGATGAGCAATACTCAAGTATAGGTCGAACGAGTGTTTTGTAAGCCACCTCCTTTGTTGATGGACTACATTTTCTAAGGACTCTCCCAATGAATCTCAACCTGGTACCCGCCTTACCAACAATTAATTTTATATGATCATTCCACTTAAAATCGTTCCGCAAACATACTCCCAGATATTTTACAGAAGTAACTGCTACCAGTGTTTGTTCCACTATCATATAATCATACAATAAAGGATCCTTATTTCTATGTATTCGCAATACATTACATTTGTCTATGTTAAGGGTCAGTTGCCACTCCCTGCACCAAGTGCCTATCCGCTGCAGGTCTTCCTGCATTTTGCTACAATTTTCTAATGCTGCAACTTCTCTGTATACTACAGCATCATCCGCGAAAAGCCGCATGGAACTTCCGACACTATCTACTAGGTCATTTATATATATTGTGAAAAGCAATGGTCCCGTAACACTCCCCTGTGGCGCGCCAGAGGTTACTTTAACGTCTGTAGACGTCTCTCCTATCTACGTAGGGACAATGAAGATAAGAGACGAGAAAATAGGGCTCATACGGAGGCATACAGACAGTAGTTTTTCTCTCGCTCTATTTTCAAGTGGAACAGAAAAGGAAGTGACAAATTGTGGTACAGGGTACCCTACGGCACGCACCATAAGGTGGCTTGCGGCGTATCCACTTAGATGTAGACGTTCTGGGTGAAGCTACATTCGTGCACTCGGGCTTCGCAGCGCGACTCCTCACATGCTAGCTATAAATAAATGTCTGTCACAAAATTTCGTCCGGCGAGTACATCCGGCAGAAAAAGGACGTTAAAGAGTGGCAGTTTGGCAACACTGTACCCACACGTACTGTAACTTCCTCTGTCACCGGGTAGCAGTTGTGGTGTACAGTTGGTGGAAGGATACAGTTTTGGGTTAGCATGCAGAAAGTCGAGGGTTTGATCTTGGGTTGGATCATTTTTTTATTTCCTAATTTCATTCTGACATTTCATAATGTAATATACACCGTTTCTTATATCACATGTATCCTAGATTTACAACATTTTTTTAAAGTTGAACATAAAATATACGTGGTTAGACAAATAAGAAATAGACAGTTGAAGCAAATAACCTGTCATGGGGCAGAATAACTACAGAAACAATATCAATTTCGAGTTGCTAAAGATGATAGCGCAGTACAATAACACAACATCTACTTGTCATTTAACTACATATAATATCAGCACTCAGATGTCGCACATTAGCACCCAGTGACAATAACAATGTCCATATTAATGACTGCAAGACCTTCGAAACAGAATACATTGTCCTCAGAACAGCAGCTGCTCAAAGCGACCTCCCAGCACATCCAAACGTTGCTCAACCCGCCGGATCATACAGCTCTGGACACTTTGCAGCAAAGCTGCGTCCACAGTAACAAGAGCAGCATGAACACGCACTACCAATTCTGCCACATCCGTCGGCCGAGTTGAATACATGTGCTCCTTAAGGTGTCCCACAGTAAGAAATCCAGGGGACTTAAGTCAGGTGAATGTAGTGGCCATACAACTGGACCTCCATATCCTGGCCACTGCCCTGGAAATGTTCTGTCCAAATACTGTCGCACATTAATTCCAGAGTGTGGAGGTGCAGCATCATGTTGGAATCATATCCTCTGCCGAACATGTAGTGGAACATCTTCCAGCGTATCAGGCAGATAGCTTGAAAGGAATGCATGATGCCTTTGTGCAGTCAAGCGGTCAGGCAACATGTAAGGGACCCAAACATCTGTCGCCCAATATTCTGGCACAGATGTTGATACCAAAGTGAACTTGATATCCATGGTCGCGGGTGATTTGCAGGTTAACCTCCCACCAATAGTGCGTATTGTGCATCTTGAAGACACACTCACGAGCGAATACTACTTCATCCGACCATATTCTGATGTTCACGAACTCATCGTTGGCTTCCTGTTGTTGGACTCATTAAGAGAATTGCTTCCGCTGATGGAGATCTGCAGGATGCAGGTGTTGCGGGAAAGGATAATGATAGGATGCAGCCCATGCTGGTGCAGCACGTTAACGACCGTGCATTGTGAGACATGCACCTGCCTTGCTACGCTACGCGTACTTCGCTGAGGTTCTTGGTGTATGACCTCCAGAATAGCTTCCCCAATAAATGGAGTACGGCGAGTCCGTGGACGACCTCTGTCACGTGATGGTGGAAGGAGAAAACCTGATTCCTGAAGGCACAGCTCCAGATGATGAAACACATTTTTATCTGGATGGCGTCAATGAGGATATCTAGCAGCATATTCACGAGCAACAACACCAGCCCTGTTATCAGATGCACCAAGGACCAGAAGCATTCATCGTCTGTGTATGGCAGACATCTGCAACACTGCTTTAGAGGTTTACAATGAGAAAATTCGGTATGTGTACGCATGCACATTGGAGTCTATCACAGGAGCGTTACTCCACTCGCAACTAGTCCCTGCCTGGTGAGCAGCAAGTACAGCATAAACATACCGTCAGTCCTGTGCGCTGTCTCACCTAATATGCATTACCTCTCTGACAGATATTGCTCTGCATGATTCACCGCTAATTGTGAAATGTTCAGTTTTGAATCACACTGTTTACCCAACGGCAATAGATGTGACGTTTCCATAATCCCATCGATAGAATAATAATAATAATAATAATGCATTGAGATATGTACTGGTTCAAATGGCTCTGAGCACTATGGGACTCAACTGCTGTGGTAATCAGTCCCCTAGAACTTAGAACTACTTAAACCTAACTAACCTAAGGACATCACACACATCCATGCCCGAGGCAGGATTCGAACCTGCGACCGTAGCAGTCGCACGGTTCCGGACTGCGCGCCTAGAACCGCGAGACCACCACGGCCGGCAGGTATGTACTAAACAGCATGTAGTTACCAGACTCAATGTTGAAATCCATAATTAGTGGGACCATGGTGATAACATATACAAATAGTAACCGACTTTGGACATTATTCGCAAAGGACGTTGTTAGACCTACTAGTAATGTAAGTCCCTTACAAAATGTGATGAACCTGGACGAGGCAAGAATAATCTTTGGTACTGATCTGTGGTGCCATTGGAGGAGGGTACAAAGAAAATAGGTTTTGCATCTAGTAGATAAACTGGTGCAACTAAATTCTCGCCCATGACTTGGACAGGGCTTCTGTCAAAGGTGACCAATCTTCATTTATACGATTGTAATACGTAAGTGCGAATGTTTTCTAGAGGACCCGCTGCAATCGCTGTTGGCGATTAAGATGCCAGATACCGTACTGCCTGGACTACATTTATCAAATAAAAAACATCCGCCTCAACCCAGTATCGAACCCTCGGCCTCCTGCATGTTGCCCCAAAATTCTGTCCACTGTCCCAACTGTATAGCATGACTAATGTGTGCTCACAGAGGTAGTTACCGTAAATGTGGTTACAGTGTTGCCAGGTTGCCGCTCTTTAACATCCTTTTTCTGCTGAATGTACTCGCCAGATGAAATTTTGTTACAGACATTTTTTTGTCGCTGGCATGTGAGGAGTCGCGTTGCAAAGCCAGAGTGCGCGAATTTCGCTTCACCCTGTATACCATTATTACGCTAATTGAGAATCGGCGCTGATGCCTTGCTTACTTAACAGCATGTGGATCTGCGTTAACCCCCAATATGTTAATTATGAAAGTTGACAACCCCATCTCTCGTAAAATCAGACTCGTCTGTGAGCAGTATTTGTATTGTGAAAAGTGGATCTTGACCGCGTCTTTGTAACAGCTAATGGCAGAACTGCATTCTGCCAGGTTGATCTTGTGGCCAAAGGCATTGGACACGCTGTACCGTTCCGCACGATATGAGTATAGTAACTGTTCGTGCAGAATCTCCCAGACTACAATATGACTAACCACGATAGATGCTGAAATTATACGTTCAGTAATTCCAGGATCTTCTCCCACTCATTGCGATGCTCGCTCCTTCACAATAGGAGAACGAATAGTGCGAGGCCTGCCACGGTTACCAATTGTTGGACTACGAAGCCAGAGTCTGCTAGTCATTGGAGAAGACGACTGAACACTGTTCAGATGGTACCCTGCGTTCTGGATATTTTTCATTATGTGGGGCACGTGCCCGAGAGTAACTTCCATTTGACTATAACAGAAGATTATGTCTGCCATTTCCGATGTGGAATAACATGTTTCCATGATGCTGGTAAGTGCAATGATAAAACAATGTAAAAGCATTTCAGAAACATATCAATAAACAAACTTTTGCCTTTAGAAATAATGTATGCACTGTACTTACACAGAATTGTGAACACACTTTA
Source organism: Schistocerca gregaria (assembly GCF_023897955.1). NCBI lineage: Eukaryota > Metazoa > Arthropoda > Insecta > Orthoptera > Acrididae > Schistocerca > Schistocerca gregaria. The sequence goes on along the minus strand of NC_064921.1, from coordinate 103,803,867 downwards.
CATTAATAATACTGGTGTTTACTGCATGCTACATTCATAAGCTGCATGGTGCATTCATGGACAATAACAGAGGAATATGTAATCATTTATTTACTACATTCTGTAGGTTATCATAGCAGGCTGTGATGGCCGAGCGGTTCTAGGCGCTTCAGTCTGGCACCGCGCGACTGCTACGGTCGCAGGTTCGAATCCTGCCTCGGGTATGGATGTGTGTGATGTACTTAGGTTAGTTAGGTTTAAGTAGTTCTAAGTTCTAGGGGACTGATGACCTCAGAAGTTAAGTCCCATAATGCTCAAAGCCATTTGTACCATTTTGTAGGTTATTATAATAGCCAATAGCTTATAGTAGAAGAGATAGGTTTCACAGTAGCGATGATGAACAAGTCCATATTTACTGTACATTTTTGTCTTGTTTTGGTCCATACTACCACTTCTCAAAATATGTAACATTATTTTCAACACTCCGAATGTTTATAGATATATTTAATATGTGATTATATGATATACACTGAAGCGCCAGAGTAAGTGGTATAGACATGCGTATTCAAATACAGGGATATATAAACAGGCAGACTACGGCGGTGTAGTCTTCAACGGGCATATAAGACAGCAAGTGCCTGGCGCAGTTAGATCTATTATGTAGCTACAATGGCAGGTTATCATGATTTAAGTGAGTCTGAACATAGTATTATAGTCGGCGTACGATAGATAGGACATAGCATCCCCGAGGTAGTGATGAAGTGGGGATTTTCCCGTACAACCATTTCACGAGTGTACCGTGAATACCAGAAATACGATAAAACATCAAAGCTCCAACACTGCTGCGGCCGGAAAAAGATCCTGCGAGAACGGGACCAACGCCGATTGAAGAGAATCGTTCAACGTGACCGAAGTGCAACGCATCCGCAAATTGCTGCAGATTTCAATGGATCGCCATCAACAAGTGTCAGCATGCGCACCATTCAACGAAACATCATCGATGTGGGCTTTCGGAGCCGAAAGACCAGTCGTGTACCCTTGGTGATTACACGACACAAAGCTTTACGCCTCGCCTAGGCTCGTCAGCACCGACATTGGACTGTTGACATCTGGAAACATGTTGGCCGGTCGGACCAGTCTCGTTTCAAATTGTTTCTAGCGGATGGACGTGTACGGGAATGAAAACAATCTCATGAATCTATGGACCCTGCATGTCAGCAGCGGACTGTTTGGTGGAGGCACTGTAACGCTGTGAGGCGTGCGCAGTTGGAGTGATATGGAACCCCTGATACGTCTATATACGACTCTGACAGGTGACACGTATGCAAAATCATCTGCATCCTTTCATGTCCATTGTGCATTCCGACGTACATGGGCAATTCCAGCAGGATAATGCGATACATCACACGTCCAGAATTGCTACAGCGTGACTCCAGGAGTTTAAACACATCCGCTGGCCACCAAACTCCCCAGACATGACTATTATACAGCATATCTGGGATGCCTTGCAACGTGCTATTCAGAAGAGATCTCCACCTCGTCGTCCTCTTACGGGCTTTTAGAGAGGCCTGCAGGATTGATGGTGTCAGTTCCCTCAGCACTACTTCAAACAGTAGTCGAGTCCATGCCACGTCGTGTTGCGGTACTTCTGCGTGCTCGCGGGAGCCCTACACGATGTTAGGCAGGTATGCCAGTTTGTTTGGCTCTTCAGTGTATGTTCACTGACACATTTCATTAGATTTGATGATGCCGAGAATGCCTGTCCTACCCTAACGAGGGCAGCCAGCTGGCCCCCGATTTGCAAGTTACGGAATCGCTCCACGAAATTATTTTAACATGCAGATGTGTCGACTGGTCAGTCTCCAAAACAGAACGTAGGCTGTTCAACTGGACATTTCCTGATAACACTCACAGTACTTGTAAGTTGCTGCTTCCTGCTGACCCTCTCAGAACTTTCTCTTCCCAACGACATTAGGAAATAACGTCCATTCTGTACCAATCAATCCCATTTGAAAACAACACAGTCGGTCCACACCACCACCCATTTAGCCCGATGAAGATAAGTCTGGTCCAATAACTACACGTTGGAGAACAGTCTCCGTCTCCTGGAAACTGGAAAACTGGTGCTAGCGTTCACAGTAGCGACCAGCGCTACCGAAGATGCGCGGCCGTGAAATCCTGTATTACAAGCATACTGATGTGTCCTGGATGGGCCCGGTGTGCAAGAACTTCCACCTAGGTAGACAACAAACAATAAGTTAATTAGTAACCACATAAAATCACTCTTATCAGTCCTGGAACATTAATTAACAAGAACACAAATTGTCTGGGCCTCAAGGTGATACGACAGTCTCCGAACACAATCATAGTCTCAAGGCGAAATGCCAAAGCCCGGGATGGCCGAGGATCAGGAAGCAAAATCTCAGTGTAACAAGAACGAAGATGGCTGGTAGCACCAGGTCACCAAGCAGCTCTGGTCGCGCCAGCATAGCTCAGAGACTGCGCCCGTCGTAAAGCGTTGTGTGTGCTCAACTAATGCTTCTTACTAGTTAAATAGGCAGGCAGCAGGATATCCGCATGGAACACGCGACTTACAGGCACTGCTGGTGGTGGGTCTGGCATGTCTTGTGGCTGTTGCGGAAAATACTGTGGACAACAAGCCACCAAGTTTTGGTCGTTATCCATACATTCATCAGTATGGTAAATCTTAGGCGCATTGTGATACAGCGTAAAACCATAGTCCAGTCAAGATCGAATAATCCATCGAGACATCATGAGGGAATTCTTCGATGTTCTTACCACCATACACAAGTGAGAAAGCGAATTACGTTAATCCTTCCTCGCATTCATCGACAATAGATTGCATGTGAGGCAGCTAGCTGAGTCGAGAGTCAAATATCGTAACGAGAAATCGAGTATGACTTTTGCCTGGAAAGTGTATTCTCCGCCTGTGACGTGATCAACAATGTAAGTAGTGTTCGATTTATAAAAATGTACGATCACCGAAGAATAGGGGAGATCTCCAAACCACTGTTAGACAGTTACTCATCGCTGTGTTCTATAGCAGTGAGTAACTCCGTTTTAGCCTGAATATGTGAGTTGAATGAAGAGAAACATCGTCTGCATAATGTAAAATTTTTGTCGGGAGAGTGATTATTCTTTCTAAATCATACGTATACAGAGATTACAAGAAGGGGCTTAAAACTGCACTCTAGGGCAGTCCCTTTGAGACCGAAAGTGGACGAAGCATGTTTCCATTAAATCTGATGTAGATTGTTCTTTGAGCGACCTGACAACTGATGCCAGGTATCATTCTCAAAGGAATACCAAGATCCGAGAGAATCCTTGTCAAGAGAATCGGTGTCTGCCAGTGTTCATAGGCCCCCTTAACGACAAGAAAAGCGATGATGCTCTTTTTTTTTTGGTTTGAAAGGCTGAGATGATGTACATAACAAGCGAATATGGGTTATCAATAGTCCCTATGCCTTTTCTAAACCCCTATTGACTTGAGGCATTAAATTACACTTTTCAAGCCACCATTCCAATCCATTTATGACCATTCGTTCGAGCGCTTATGCTGCACAAGGCGACATCGCGATCGGTCGATAGTTAGAGTTGATATTTCTATCTTTTTCATTTTTCACAATTTCAATTATAACCTGCGTCTTACACGTTTCCAATAGGCGCTGTTTCATGCAGTACTGATTAAAAATGGACACAGCAAATCTTTTAATTCCACGGGCAGCTTCTCAAGCATAGGATAATATATGGAATCAACACCAGGACAACTATCACATGATGTTTTAATAGTCCCGCTTAGTTCTTCTTCAGAAAATGCACGAAGCAAGATATGATGTTAGTCATCTTCAGCTGGAGGTGCATAATGTTGGAATGAGATCGTTGGAGGAGCAAGAGTATCAATAAAATCCCTCCATTCAAGGTTTGCAGTAGGAAGAGTGGATGGCATACGGCTGTTTCTTAAAGCCTTTGTTTTATACCAAATGTTGAACACACTGAGACAAGAACAAAATTTAATCCAGCTTTCCTTTTTTATTTTTTTCAGGAATTTGTTTACACGCGCATTTACTGTTCTCACTTCCAAGTATTTATCCACGCTAGGATTCTGCCGATATGTTTTCAGAGTAAGAGGGAGTTTTGTAACTTCTCTAGTGCATTTGGGATTCCACCAAATATGGGATGTTGCTTCATAACAGTAAACGCTTATTTCTTAGGAATGCTGATATTCGCTGAGGCTTCTATAGCATTTATTAAAATTCCGTATGCTTCTTTTTCCCGTAAGTTGGTCTGCATAGTTTCGAGATTTCTTCGAACTGTGTCCATATATTCGTCCCAGTTGGTTTCTGCAATATTGCATTTACTGTTTGCATAAAATATTTGTTTAACATCAACGATTATGTTAATGAAAAATCCTGTTGCGGGATGATCTGACCCCAATGAGACAGTTTTAAAGTGCCAATTAGAGAGTTCAGTAAAAGGGATGCAAATCGTTACATCTGTTGCAGAACTTCTACAGAAGGGCGTACACACCATAGTGGGAGCTCCACCGTCGACTATCATTAGGTTATTGTCTTCGATAACATTCATCAAAGCCATGCCATCCCTGTCAGTCATACCTCCTCCCAATGCATCACGATGGGAATTTAGGTCACCACCAATTATAAATGGAGGCCGAAGCTGGTTTATTATGAGTCTCAAGTCATCTTCTACGATTATATATTGGGGAGCTCTATATACAGATACTACTGTAAAGGATTTTGTGAGCAGCTTGTATTAACACAGCAAGTAATTCGATTTCATTGTTTCTTGAATTGAGTGGGAATCTTTTATGCGACAGCGCATTTTTTACTAACATAGTGACGTCACTTTTCCAATAGAGACGGTCCGCCATTGTTACGAAATAATTTTTAAAACGAACAGTCTGCAAAAACTTGAACCATGTTTCTCATAACAGGACTATATCAGACTGATTGATGAATAGTTGCCTTTGTAAGCTTTCTATATCGGAATTAGCTGAGCTTGCGTTCCATTACAATACGTTTATAGGTTTCATAATTTAGGCTCGGAGAGAATCAATGATACCTATTACGAGACGTCTGATATCGTTATCGTTCATAGTATTATTTCGTCACTTTGATTGAATGACAACGCCTATTACGTTAATTGTCTTATCGATTAGTTCATTGTGAGCTAGAGGCTGTCATTGATTTGGTACTTGCGAAGTTGTTATCCTGTGATCGCCAGACACTTGGGGTTCTGACTTAAAGGAGTGACTGCACTATGCATGGGGTAGAGCAGGTGCCGGTACTGAGACCTCTCATGTACATTAGGATGTTCGCTTACTTCCGCGTGTCCACAGTAAGGTCGGAGAGTAATGTTTGTCTGAAGAGGCTCATCCACACGTTTAGTGCCAATCCCATATGCGTGCTGATAATCATGTATGGTTGTCGTGGGCAGCGGCGGGGAAAGCTCTTTGTTTTGGTGATCTGGCGCGGTGTTGTTTGTTTGAACAAAAGCTGTCTCTACTGAAATTTGCTGATCTTGCTTCCACTGCAATACATTTGTAGTCTCCATAATTTAGGTTTGCCGAGAATCAAAGATATCTATTGAGAAGCCTGATATCGTTATCGTTTCGTACCCAGGTCCAGGATAGGAAAGTTGTCCTCCTTTGACGAAAGCGAAGGTTGATTTACGAGTAATGTACCGATCATCCTGAAATCTATGTTATTAAACGTAACTGGGTCCTGAGCTCTTTGCCGTCTACGATATTCAGGACAGGACCGATCTGTGGATGTGTGTTGACCGCCACAGCGAACACAAATAGCAACAGGTGAGGCGCGGAATGCTTCAGAATGAAGCCCACTATAATTGTTGCATCTCATCTGAGACGGACGCTGTTTGCTGATGTGGCCGTCTCAGAGGTATTAAAAACACCTCCTGGCAGCTGGCACGTAAGAATCTACAGGACATGTAGTTCCATAAATAGAAACAACGCCTGGTACAGTTTGAGTGTCGAAGGCCAACAAGTAGGTCTGCAGCTTCATAATTTGATGTTTATCATCGATTACATTTTGCTTAGCAAATCTTCTAACGCTTATAACGGGGAATATAGATTGCACGACTTTTAAAATCTCCGCTTCTTCAAGATTTGTATCAACTTTTCTTATGGAAATGGAAATGAGCGTTTGACGTCATTGGCCGGGAGGCCCCATGCGGGGCAGATCCCGCCGCCTTGGTGGAGGTCTCATTACATTCGACGGCTCATTGGGCGACCTGAGCGCCGGATGGGGATGAAATGGTGATGAAGACAGCACAACACCCCGCCAGGAATCGAACCCATCCCCGTAGGAGGGCAATCCGTCACGCTGACCACTCAGCTATCGGGCGGACAACTTTTCTTATTTCTCTCTGTTTGGGAACAACGAAAGAATGGTTGTAAGCTTCTATATTTTTAGATTTGAATACTTCGGTGTTTACTAATAAACTGGCCTTTCCTGGGGATTTTAATTTCACCTTCACTTTGGTTTTTCCCGACAGAAAACATATTAATTACGGTACTCTTCACTCCAGGTAAGAAAAAACGTGCAAAATTGTCCCTAGAACCACAGGATGTAGGTGGCCTATGTTTTTTTTCCAAATTTTCCATATAAGCAATATATAGACACTCGTCTGTTTTTCTGTAGAAGTTAGGTGACCTCTGAGTAGGTGCAGACTCTGCAAGGAGACTGTTTCTAGCATTTTGTTGACAAAGATCAGAAGCAGAAACTGCGTTTACATGGGGGCCAGATACATTCGAATCAATAATGGGAGATGATACTTGGTTAGCTACTGCGGTAAAGGTTTTTGGATTTCTTAATTCAAGGCTAGTCTCACTTTTTCGCTTATTTCCCCTGCTGGAAAAGCTGGAGGGTTCCTGTTCTGACATCTCAGTCTTCTCCTCTTCATGGAGTATTACAGATTCACTCCTAACGAGCCCTAACGAGTGGCCAGCCGCTGTGGCCGAGCGGTTCTAGACGCTTCGTCCGGAACCGCGCTGCTGCTACGGTCGCAGGTTCGAATCATGCCTCAGGAATGGATGTGTGTGATGTCCTTAGGTTAGTCAGGTTTAAGCAGTTCTAAGTCTAGGGGACTGATGACCTCAGATTTTAAGTCCCATAGTGCTTAGAACCATTTGTACCATTTTGAACCAAATGAGTGACTGATACTGCTCATAGGGGAGTACAACATAGTTCCTAGAGACGCCTGAAAGGGAACAGAATGTTCATGTAACCGCTGGACGGCTGGCTGTTGCCCAGTAGGGGCTTCGAAATCGACATCCCTTTCGCCATGTGGCCCACGATACATGACGGAGCTTGTCTCGTACGAGAGGAAATTCAAGTAATATAGACTGTTATAACAGAACCAAACGTAAAACCAGTATTCACAAACTAAAAGGGGAACTATTAAATTGAGGTCTACTCAGAAATACTGCCAAATATACAGAATTTATGCAAAAGTATTTCGGAGCGCTCGTTTAACGGTTGCTTTTGTCGTTGCTAATCAGGGACTTTTCTATTAGCCAGTCTGCTCTGATCGTTGTCCGGACACATGCCGCGCATTCGCCGGCAGCCACTGGCTTGCTGGCGTGTAGGCTTGTTCCGATGGATGACTGGTGGGTGCATGTCAATCCTCCGGACATACATCTGGTAGCCGATTAGTGAGTGCGGAATGGGGACATAGGAGTCAACCCTCAAAATTATAAGATATAAGCCTGAAGGGAGAAGAAGTCAAGAAAGGCCGACGAAAAGATGTGTGTTGCAAGTGACAAACATTTCAAAGAGTTGACGAAAACGTAAAAGACAGTAATGAATAAAACAAAGGACAAATAAGCGCTACTGTTAGCATGGTATGCTAACAGCTTCTAGATCGTTCCAAATTTCTAAAGCTGTAGCTACGCTGTAAACAGCTTCATCGTCTGTGAATGGCCTGACAGGTCTGTGACGTCATCCACCAGCCCATTTATCCTGTGAGTCCAAACCGTTTCGAGACTGAATTAATAAAATGTACAGAAAACATAAAAGTTAAGATGATGGTTTCAATACTTCAGATTATCTACATAGTCCCTGTTCCCCACCCCCTACCTTCCGCTTCCCAAATCGAGTACAACTCACAGAACGTTCATAAGACTAGGTGAAACACACACGAAGTCTTTCTTTAGGACGTTATCCAACTTGTGCGTCACATTGGGTGGAATGTCGGTTATCTCGTCAAAGCGTTGATCCTTCATGTGAATTTCTGCACTGTGTCATTTTGTGGTAGGTTCGTATTGGCAACAGCAGATGTCGTCACTCATGATTTTTTTTTCATAAAAGACTTTTCCGAATTTTGCATTTAAATCAACTCATGGCTCATATCCACACGTCGTTGTTTTTCCTCGTGAGTCCAGATGTGCGGGACCAACATTGGACACGATTCCTCTTCTCCAAGACATTCTGGAGGATGCCTCGAAAACTTGATTTAGAGATGTTGCTCCATTCTAATTCGTATCACGACAATGTTGGCACACTGTGGCCAAACGTGCAATACTTTACACTGCCCGCTTACAACGTAGTTGTCGAGCGCACATTCGTTGTTTACAGCTTTTGGTCCAAGTTTCCACCGTGGTTACATCTACATCTACATCCATACTCCGCAAGCCACCTAACGGTGTTTGGCGGAGGGTACCCTGAGTACGGCAGCAATGAGATCAGTCTTAGAACTTTTTGGACGGGTTGTCTTTATGCTACACGAACAGCGGCGACCCTGTCTCAAGCAGCTGGTTTGGCTCACAATAGGATTAGACTACTGGGTCTGTTTCACAAGACTGTGCAGTGCAGAATATAATACTTCTCGAAACGTTAGCTACTATGACGGCATCTCGAGATTAATGGATACGACGCCCGCATGTTGTTCTGGGAAAAGTGAAATCTGTGTGTCTCGACAAGCTGGTCGAGAACAGGCGACGTTATTCCGCGAACTGTACAGTTGCCTTATACAGGAGGACAACTCGGTGACTCGTAAGTGAAGTGAGAGGGCACATAAAAGTCGTTTGTGGAACAGTTCTTACATTCGAGGCACTTAACGCGCGCTTTTTCTAATGATACTCTAACACATATCTTGTTAGTTAAGTATCGCACATTCGTTTCATAAGTTTCTCAATTATTAGTGGCACAGTGTTTCACCCACCAATCGATATTCGGATGCAATGTCAGATATCAACTAACAATATAATTCAACAAAAAAATGCTATTTTCTATTTACGTCTGACGGTTAAAGCTTCCTACTTATTCAGCTAGATCAACTATATTATTCACTAGGCGCCAACAACAGTGCCACACCATGTTTCTCTACGTGCGTTTCTATTTAAGCAGTCATAAGAGGACTGAATTTAGAGTGTATATATTAGTTAGCTAGACACCTTCGACATCTAAACTTGAAGCATTAATGAAGTCGCTCAATCTGCACAGAATACATCCTGTAAAATGTTCGCAAACTAAACGATCAATATGGTTTGTGAGTCACAAATAAAACATTTGTGGAAATTGGAAACTGCTTCATTGATCCTGAAATCGCAGGACTCGTCCAGCAGTTCTAAATATAACCTACAATTTGTTTTATTTGCTGGTTAATTCTGAGAAACAGAAAACACAAAAATTGATCTGTGTCAGTGTACAGATAAAGCATGGGCAAGCTTTCTCATATCGTTTGCCAAAGACCAGTTCATGGGCAAGAAGAATTATTTCTGCAGTTTATTCGCAGAACTTGAAAAAAAATCCAAAAAATAAAATAAATCTTCTAAATGCTAGAGGCTAGTGCGTTACTGCAAAATATAAAAAATAAGTGAATAATGATCAGCCCCACAACGAAGCAACAACCAGACAAACGAACTTATAAACACGACGTACATATCCTAGAACTCAAAGGAGCTTTACCGATATCCTGAATCTTTTATAATTATGAAATGTTAGTATGTATTAGAGAAACCCCAAAAATACTATAATACACTGAGGAACAAATGATATTAGTTCTCGACATATTCAATTTTGAAATCAAGGACACTTTTGCTGGGTAACCAGTAAGTTATATAATTAAACCAGAGGTTGTTGATTGCTCATTAGAAGCGTGTAAATTGATGGGACGTCTCTTGAATTTTTTTTTCTATGCTCTCCAGCAGTTTATGGTTTCCAAATGTGCGGATTATTTATAAGCGTCATTCAAAAGTTCACATCCTCTCGCAGCCACTGGCATAGACTGGCTAGGGTACTCCCTACTGCTATAGCAATCGTTTCCGCTTTTTATCCTCCATAGACTGGTAGGCCATGGACCTTGCCGTTGGTGGGGAGGCTTGCGTGCCTCAGCGATACAGCTAGCCGTACCGTAGGTGCAACCACAACGGAGGGGTATCTGTTGAGAGGCCAGACAAACGTGTGGTTCCTGAAGAGGGGCAGCAACCTTTTCAGTAGTTGCAGGGGCAACAGGCTGGATAATTGACTGATCTGGCCTTGTAACACTAACCAAAACAGCCTTGCTGTGCTGGTACTGCGAACGGCTGAAAGCAAGGGGAAACTACAGCCGTAATTTTTCCTGAGGGTATGCAGCTTTACTGTATCGTTAAATGATGATGGCGTCCTCTTGGATAAAATATTCCGGAGGTAAAATAGTCACCCATTCGAATCTCCGGGCGGGGAATACTCAAGAGGATGTCGTCATCAGGAGAAACAAAACGGGCGTTCTACGGATCGGAGCGTGGAATGTCAGCTCCCTTAATCGGACAGGTAGGCAAGAAAATTTAAAAAGGGAAATGGATAGGTTAAAGTTAGATATAGTGGGAATTAGTGACGTTCGGTGGCAGTAGGAACAAGACTTTTGGTCAGGCAAATACAGGATATAAATACAAAATCAAATAGCGGTAATGCAGGAGTAGGTTTAATAATGAATAAAAATATGAGTGCGGGTAACCTACTGCGAACAGCAAAGTGAACGCATTATTGTGGCCACGATAGACACGATGACAACGCCTACTACAGAAGTACAAGTTTATATGCCAACTAGCTCTGCAGATGACGAAGAAATTGAAGAAATGTATGATGAAATCAAAGAAATTATTCAGATAATGAAGGGAGACGAAAATTTAATAGTCATGGGTGACTGGAATTCGGTAGTAGGAAAAGGGTGAGAAGGAAACGTAGTAGGTGATTATGGATTGGGGCAAAGAAATGAAAGAGGAAGTCGCCTGGTAGAATTTTGCACAGAGCACAATTTAATCATAGCTAACACTTGGTTCAAGAATCATAAAAGAAGGCTGTATACATGGAAGAAGCCTGGAGGTACTGACAGGTTTCAGATAGATTATATAATGGTAAGACAGAGATGTAGGAACCAGGTTTTAAACTGTAGGACATTTCCAGGGGCAGATGTGGACTCTGATCACAATCTATTGGTTAAGAACTGCAAAAAGGTAGAAATTTAAGGAGATGGGACCTGGATAAACTGAAAGAACCAGAGGTTGTACAGAGTTTCAGGGAGAGCATAAGGGAACAGTTGACAAGAATGGGGGAAAGAAATACAGTAGAAGAAGAATGGGAAGCTTTGAGGGATATAATAGTAAAAGCAGTAGAGTATCAAGTAGGTAAAAAGACGAGGGCGAGTAGAAATCCTTGGGTGACAGAAGAAATATTGAATTTAATTGATGAAAGGAGAAAATATAAAAATGCAGTAAATGAAGCAAACAAAAAGGGAATACAAACGTCTCAAAAATGAGATCGACAGGAAGTGCAAAATGGCTAAGCAGGGATGGCTAGAGGAGAAATGTAAGGATGTAGAGGCTTATCTCACTAGGGGTAAGATAGATACTGCCTACAGGAAAATTAAAGAGACCTTTGGAGAAAAGGCACCACTTGTATGAATATCAAGAGCTCAGATGGACACCCAGTTCTAAGCAAAGAAGGGAAACCAGAAAGATGGAAGGAGTATATAGAGGGTCTATACAAGGGCGATGTACTTGAGAACAATATCATGGAAATGGAAGAGGATGTAGATGAAGATGAAATGGGAGATCTGATACTGCGTGAAGAGTTTGACAGAGCACTGAAAGACCTGAGTCGAAACAAGGCCCCGGGAGTAGACAACATTCCATTAGAACTACAGACAGCCTTGGGAGAGCCATTCCGGACAAAACTCTACCATCTAGTGAGCAAATGTATGAGACAGGCGAAATTCCCTCAGACTTCAAGAAGAATATAATTTTTCCAATCCCAAAGAATGCAGGTGTTGACAGATGTTAAAATTACCGAACAATCAGTTTAATAAGCCACAACTGCAAAACACTAACGCGAATTCTTTACAGACGGATGGAAAAACTAGTAGAAGCCGACCTCAGCGAAGATCAGTTTGGATTCCGTAGAAATATTGGAACACGTGAGGCAATACTGACCCTACGACTTATCTTAGAAGCTAGATTAAGGGAAGGCAAACCTACGTTTCCATCATTTGTAGACTTAGAGAAAGCTTTTGACAATGTTGACTGGAATACTCTCTTTCAAATTCTGAAGGTGGCAGGGTTAAAATACAGGGAGCGAAAGGCTATTTACAATTTGTACAAAAACCAGATGGCACTTATAAGAGTCAAGAGACATGAAAGGAAAGCAGTGGTTGGGAAGGGAGTGAGACATGGTTTTAGCCTTTCCCCGATGTTATTAAATCTGTATATTGAGCAAGCAGTGAAGGAAACAAAAGAAAAATTCGGAGTAGGCATTAAATTCCATGGAGAAGAAATAAAAACTTTGAGGTTTGCCGATGACATTGTAATTCTGTCAGAGACAGCAAAGGACTTGTAAGAGCAGTTTAACGGAATTGATAGTGTCTTGAAGAGAGGATATAAGATGAACACCAACAAAAGAAAAATGAGGACAATGGAATGTAGTCGAATTAAGTCGGGTGATGCTGAGGGAATTAGATTAGGAAATGAAAGACTTAAAGTAGTATAGGAGTTTTGCTATTTGGGGAACAAAATAACTGATGATGGTCGAAGTGGAGAGGATATAAAATGTAGACTGGCAATGGCAAGGAAAGCGTTTCTGAAGAAGAAACATCGAGTTTTGATTTAAGTGTCAGGAAATCGTTTCTGAAAGTATTTGTATGGAGTGTAGCCATGTATGGATGTGAAACATGGACGATAAATAGATTGGACAAGAAGAGAATAGAAGCTTTCGAAATGTGATGCTACAGAAGAATGCTGAAGGTTAGATGGGTGGATCACATAACTAATGAGGAGGTACTGGATAGGATTTGGGAGAAGAGGAGTTTGTGGCACAACTTGACTAGAAGAAAGGATCGGTTGGTATGACATGTTCTGAGGCATCAAGGGATCACCCATTTAGTATTGGAGGGCAGCGTGGAGGGTAAAAATTGTAGAGGGAGACCAAGAGATGAATATACAGGGTGTTTCCAAAATGACCGGTATATTTGAAACGGCAATAAAAACTAAACGAGCAGCGATAGAAATACACCGTTTGTTGCAATATGCTTGGGACAACAGTACATTTTCAGGCGGACAAACTTTCGAAATTACAGTAGTTACAATTTTCAACAATAGATGGCGCTGCAAGTGATGTGAAAGATATAGAAAACAACGCAGTCTGTGGGTGCGCCATTCTGTACGTCGTCTTTCTGCTGTAAGCGTGTGCTGTTCACAACATGCAAGTGTGCTGTGGACAACATGGTTTATTCCTTGGAACAGAGGATTTTTCTGGTGTTGGAATTCCACCGCCTAGAACACAGTGTTGTTGCAACAAGACGAAGTTTTCAATAGAGGTTTAATGTTACCAAAGGACCGAAAAGCGATACAATAAGGATCTGTTTGAAAAATTTCAACGGACTGGGAACGTGATGGATAAACGAGCTGGAAAGTTAGGGCGACCACGTACGGTAACCACAGAGGGCAACGCGCAGCTAGTGCAGCAGGTGATCCAACAGCGGCCTCGGGTTTCCGTTCGCCATGTTGCAGCTGCGGTCCAAATGACGCCAACGTCCACGTATCGTCTCATGCGCCAGAGTTTACACCTCTATCCATACAAAATTCAAACGCGGCAACCCTTCAGCGCCTCTACCATTGCTGCACGAGAGACATTCGCTAACGATATAGTGCACAGGATTGATGACGGCAATATGCATGTGGACAGCATTTGGTTTACTGACGAAGCTTATTTTTACCTGGACGGCTTCGTCAATAAACAGAACTGGCGCATATGAGGAAACGAAAAGCCCCATGTTGCAGTCCCATCGTCCCTGCATCCTCAAAAAGTACCGGTCTGGGCCGCCATTTCTTCCAAAGGAATCATTGGCCCATTTTTCACATCCGAAACGATTACTGCATCACGCTATCTGGGCATTCTTCATGAATTTGTGGCGGTACAAACTGCCTTAGACGAACGACACTGCGAACACCTCGTGGTTTATGCAAGATGGTGCCCGGCCACATCGCACGGCCGACGTCTTTAATTTCCTGAATGAATATTTCGATGATCGTGTGATTGCTTTGGGTTATCCGAAACATACAGGAGGAGGCGTCGATTGGCCTCCCTATTCGCCAGACATGAACCCCTGTTACTTCTTTCTGTGGGGACACTTGAAAGACCAGGTGTACCGCCACAATCCAGAAACAATTGAACAGCTGAAGCAGTACATCTCATCTGCATGTGAAGCCATTCCGCCAGACAAGTTGTCAAAGGTTTCGGGTAATTTCATTCAGAGACTACGCCATATTATTGCTACGCATGGTGGATATGTGGAAAATATCGTACTATAGAGTTTCCCAGATCGCAGCGCCATCTGTTGTTGACAATTGTAACTACTGTAATTTCGAAAGTTTGTCTGCGTGAAAATGTACTGTTGTCCCAAGCATATTGCAACAAATGGTGTATTTCTATCGCTGCTCGTTTAGTTTGTATTGCCGTTTCAAATATACCCGTCATTTTTGAAACACCCTGTACTAAGCAGATTCAGAAGGATGTAGGTTGCAGTAGGTACTGGGAGATGAAGAAGCTTGCACAGGATAGAGTAGCATGGAGAGCTGCATCAAACCAGTCTCAGGACTGAAGACCACAACAACAACAACAGACCGTTTAGGGGTACCCCCCCCCCCCCCCCAGTTTCGTTTCATTACCTGTTCGTGTGTGTAATTGATTTGTGCCTTCGTGAAGTCTTTCGTGTGTGTGTGTATCCATCGCCACCTAACCGTGTGGCTCATCGTCACTGGCGCTATCTCCATCTCACCGCCGTCCCGCCGCCAGCGCCGTTGCCGCCACAATCGACGACTTCCACCATCCAGCTCCCACCAGCCGCCTTCTCGCCACCGTCTCACTACTTCTGTCTCACCGCCGCTGTCTTCTCGCCACCATCGTCTTCGTCATCGCCGCCACCTTCGTCTGCTTGCCATCACCGCCACATTAGCCCGTACATCAGTGACCTCTGTCAGTCTCATCGGAGACATTTCATCGCTGGCGGCCATCTCATCAACCCATCACCGCAACCCGTCACCGTCGTCCTCACGCCGTTTGGGCACCCGCTCAGATCACTCGAGGCCGCCAATTGCCATACCCCATCGTTGATCATCCCACAGTGTCCATTATCTGTACCTCCCCCTCCTGGAGCACATAATTCCACCCCCAACCTACATCTATCCTCCCCTATCCACCACATCCTTTCCCACCACAACAGCAGCACATTAATCCCTTCCCACATACCTCTACCTTTTTTCTAGCTGGGACTCACATGCTACCACATCTACCACTGCTGAATGCCTGCTTCACAGCCCAATAGTCAACAGTAGTGACAGACAACTTCTCAATCAATCCTTCCACGAGCTTCACTGCACCAACTGACATTAGTTATGATGAAATGCCTGCACAAATTCCAAGTAACCGACAACAATGCCCAATCCACACTACTCCCCCCCCCTCCCCCCATCCTACAACCATCCTTCCCTCAAACAGCTATTAAGAAACCAACAAAACTCCAAAACACCAGCAGTTCTCCTACTCCCACACCTTATAAACTGCAAACTGATCCTAATGACACACACACACACACACACACACACACACACACACACACACACACACACATGGACACAACTGCTCCCCCTGCAACTTCTTTCCTACTCTTCACATCTTTATCCTCTCCAACCCAGATATAAAATTTCTCAAACCCAAATCCAAATCCAGTACCATCAAAATCAAGAAATACTTTCCACACCTCCCAATCCAAGAAATTATCGCAAGAAAAGATTCCATACTATTATAAAGTTCTGGAACCTTAATTTTCAGACTGTCCTGCTCCTCAAAATCCTTCGCATTACCTTTAGTCCCCAAGCCTCTTCAACACTTCTCACCATAACCCCCAGGCATAAGTACCTCAATCTTGTTATCATCCTCTCACCTTCATTGTAGGGAGGGATCACAGATAAGTAAGTGGCATCTGTACCGAAACATCAGCTGCTTTTAGAAGTACAAGAACCTCTTTGGATCAATAATGATCTTGGCACCACTTATCTCATCTGTTTTTCTCTAAATCTGCCTCCATCATAGATCTCCTTAGAGAAGGAGAACTTTTAAATTCCACCCCCAGTCCTACCACTGCCAAAGACATCTCTTTTACAACAGTTGTCTCACTGCAAATAGTGAAACCCCCATTCACCTGTCCATTCTGCAAAGCATTCCATTTTCTTAAGCGGTGCCCTAAACTTAGTCCCCTTTCTACTTGTAATATCTATGACTCTCGCCCAACATATTCTGTGAAATGCAAATCTGAGCCTCAATGTAGCAAAGCTCAACTCATTGGTCCAATCCATCCCGCTGATTCCCCCAATCAATTCAACAATTCCCTCTGCCCAGCTCCCACCACTAAAGACATTATCAAATTCATGAAAACCGCTCTCCAAAACATCCATCCAGTCCAATATCCACACACCATCCATTTTCCATCTTACCACTCAAGCTACCTAGCCCACAACCTGGTCCACGTTGTTTTCCACTGCCTCCACACATTATCTAAACCACCTCTAGTCTTCACGCAAGCAAACCAGTCTTATTCCTTAAAACGGCGAGACAGCACTACAAAATCCTGTACCACTAGATCTACTCCCTATCCACCAATAAAGATCATGTAATTGTACCCTGTTCCCAACACAATGTCAGTACCTTCATCCTTAATGCAACGTTTTTACAATGCTATCACACCATCTAAACCTCTCCCTGTATCCTCCACCACACAGATAATTCCCTTCCCATGGCCAGAACAGAGTTGCAATTGGCTACCATAAGAATATCCCTGTCCAGCCACAATCCTTATACTGCCACCGAACTCCTTATAATTACTCGCTTTTTCATAACCCTAACCATTACCTGTTCCAGTATCTACATCTAACCTAATCATCCCATCTGCTATCACTTCCTCATCCACATTGAGCAAACCTTTTCCACCAATATTATTGCTGCTTGCCTCAACATCTATATTAAATCTCCTGCACTACTCCAGCCATGGTATCAGTTTACCAACTCGCTGCAGGTTACATTGTTCCCATCTCATACCATACCTGTTCTGAAAGCAACATGTCGTCCTAGCATCTCCCAACCTCCTTGGATGCCTCACTGAAGAAGTCCTTGATGTGAATGGAAGTGGCCACCTACCTATTCTACTAACTCTTACACACATCCTTATCCCTGTGCACCCCATACCAATCTCCCTCCAAGATTATTCCTTTGCCAACTGGAATGCCTAACAGGAATCCATAGAAACTCATATTAGAAGCCGCCCCCTGGCCTTCCAGCAACCTGACGATGTCCCTCATCCCATGCCCTTGCTGCAGCAGACCTTGTCAGACACTATATCCACCCATATTTCTACCAAGACCATACACGTCTCTCTCCATTCCACCTCCGCCCCTCCCCAAAGGCTCCACTCCTCCTCTGAGAATCCTGCTGCTTGTCCTGGTCCTTCTTGTGGTCTCATGACTGGGATACATTCACAAGCCTCCGGAAAATACAGAGACGCATCAGGAATTTATTAAATGCAAAAAGAAAAAAAACCGCTGGCGCAGCGCCCTGAGCAATGCTGACCATTTTTGCAACCTATCTCTCTGACATCTTCTCCATCCCTGATGATCCTCATTTTGATTATTCCCTGTTCGCTGTCATCCATGAATGCACAAACACCGCCATCCCACCTCTGTATCCCAGCTTCCAGTACTTGGACAACATACAGAATTAAATACATCAATCACAGCACACGACATAAAATAAGTACCTCACAAAAAACCCAACACTTCTCTTGGTCACGATTCCATTGCCTAACAAAACCTCAAAGAATACCGCCTCTCCTTTCTAGTCGCAATTGCAACACTTTACACCTCTATTCTCTTCACAGGTTGCTGTCCTTGACTACGGGAAACATCCAGAATCCTGCTTCTCCTCAAGCTGCACAAACCCCCTACATACCTCCCTCTACAGTCCCATCTGCCTCACGTCAGTGTTTAGCAAGGTCTTCAAATCCACCCTCCCTTTACACATTCATCAAAACCTGAACCAGCACCAACTCCTTCCCATTAACCAGTGTTGCTTCCGTCCCAACTTCTCCTCTGACAACCGACTCCTTCACCTCACCCATCTCCTATTCGACCTTCTCAACGTCTGTAAATCCGCTATTTTCGTCTCTCTCAACCTAAAGAGCCTATGGCCGTTTATGGCATTTTGGCCCCTTTTTCAAACTACAGACATACGCACTTCCAATTAACTATGTTCGCCTTATTGCGTCCTTCCTTTTTAATCGCCCTTCCTTTGTCACTGTTAACTATGCTAATTCCCACATCTTTCATTCCACTGCAGGAGTGACCCAAGGCTCCGTTCTCTTTCCTCTGTTTTATCCCCCTTACACCGCTGATATGTCCGAACCACCTCCAACAGTAAACCTCCTTCAGTATGCTAATGACACTGCTTTCATCTCACTCTGCCCTGCCCTTCAGAAATCACAACAATCCATTTCAATCAGTTTAACTCCTGGTGTAACCAATGACTCCTGAAGATCATCCCCTCCAAAACCTAGGCAATAAAAGCAGGATCAATCACCCACACCTTCCATTTCCATGACTGCTACCTTAAAACTTACAACCATCTCATCCATTTTACTAATACACTAAAATATCTTGGACTAACCACCGACTGCCAGCTAACATGGAAATCTCACCTAGTAACCAACCAACAGAAAGCCCACAATAGACTAAATAGACTCGGGGACTACATCATTCCACTATCTTCCACACCTACAAAACCTTATCCAACCGATCCTCTACTATGCAAATGCTGCATTTATATCTGTTCCACCAAAGTTACGTAAGTCCCTACAAATCCTGAGATACCATGCACTCTGTCTCGCTCACTGCATCCGTCTACCTTCTCCCACTTGGATCCTCTACCATCTCATCAAATCCCCATCTCTCCCCATGCACAATGAACACCTCCACATCTCCTAGATGCTAAAAACCGCATCCTTTCCCTTCTGATCATCAATCCTGGTATGCTTCTCATTTCATCACTCCCTACACATATACACACTCTATATCCGTACCACCGCAACTTTAACCGACTCCTTCTCCCAGACAATAAAATTCGCTCCAGTCACTATTCCACCAGCTATAGCTTTTCCCACCTATTTCCACTCTACGTCAGGGCTCCCTTGACTCTCCCCCCTCTCCATTACACTCCATCCCTTCCTCTCCTGATGCTACGATCGTGCCTACCCACCAAACTCATCCTTTGTTTCCGTCTTTCTCAATATCCATCTTACTGTCTACTCTCTTTCTACTGCCATAAACCAGCGGCTTATAAACTTACAGCCATAAGCATACTAACGTCTAATCTCCCCACAACTTCTTCACAAGCGCAGGTCTTCAGCTTCTTAGTCTAAGTGCAGTTGCCTCTTTGTAACAAACATCGCTTTTCTTTTTAAAGTTTTTAAAGTATTTTTTTTTTCTTTTTACCTTTACCTGTGAGACATTTTACAATCTTTTCAAGCTTTAAACGAAGGAAACCACTCTGTATGTTTGTAATCATCTCTACATTTTATTTTAAAATCTTGTTAAATTTTTCTTCCATAAAAATCGTTAATCATAACTTCACTTTTTTTTAAATGCCCTAGCTTGAAAAGGGGTAGACTGTACAGCTTGCAGCTCACACAGCGCTCATATGGGGCGAGGAGGAAGAAATAACAATAAAAAAATAACTTGGTAGCTTTCGTGCAGTAGCATAAAGTTTTCAAAGGATATTCAACCTAAGCGAATGCTTCGTTAAAATGTTCGTTAATGTAATGGGTTCGTCAAGTGTATGTGATGGGCAATTTTTTTTTCTGAGAGCACAAAATATTTGCGTGAGCTACGGAAACGAGTTTATTTTATGGGAAGAAACAACTCTAATCGCAACCACTTGGGCTTCAAGTGTCGATCAAACGATTACAGGAATATAAAGAAACGGGACTATTGGTTTATTTGCGCAAAACTTTTTACATTTTTCGTCCGTTACTCAATATCGCTAGGTATGTCGAATCTGCCCTGTACAACAAGAGAATACTTGTCTATTGCAGAATATTGCGTAATAAAACAGAAGTTTTAGTGCGAGAATTATTACTAAATTGACTTATTTAAGAAAGTGAAAAGAAATAGATATTTCTCAAAAATGGTCGTTCACTTTGTAGCAAGGCCGCGCGTGAGTTCTGCCGCTTAGTTTCACAACGGAGTGAGAAACACGTCTCTGGCCAGCTTGTTCCGCACTGCTACTGATTTGATCGATTTTGATTACACTTTTTGGATGAATCGACATGTAAACCGGTTAGAGCACTTCACAGATTACGCGGAAAATTATAATCGTTTTGGATAGGCAGGGTGCTCTTATTCCAATTCCCCAGGTGTGAAGAGAAGAGTACTGATCTTCCCCATTATTTCGAAGTATTATTCTATCTGCGGGAACGGAGCTGATTAAGTATTTGTTTAGGGACTGTAGATTCCACAGATTCACTGATCTGGTTTAGTTTATGTATTTTTATTTCATTTCTTCGCTACTGGATCCAGGTCACATCCCCATTCTGATGAGCCAATTTCTGTAACAGCCAAGCTGCCAGACTGGTACCTAGCATCACCACAGGCAACTGTTAAGAGTTTCCAGTGGTGAGCTAACAATTCTTACATGACTCAGCATATGTCTCCTGAAAAATGGCGCTGCGACCACGAAACTATTCGCAAAGAAATGAAATATAAGTAAATAAAGTAGAATGTTCGATCGACTGAAGAACTCTTCTCGAAATCCTGAAATCATTTAGGTTAGATAACAAAACAAAAGCTATCTCCGACAGACTATTACTGACACCACTTGCAAAGTGAAGTTTATGAGAGAGATCTTGGGCGCTTTTGAAATCTGGTCGGGAGTCAGGGAGCGAGCCTCCTATCACCTCTGATCCTCACCCCCCCTCCTTTCCTCCGTCCTTTTCCTGGGCTCCCTGTCCCCCTCTTCCATCCTCTTTTTTCCTTGCCTACCCTCTCTCTGCCCCCTTCTCCCCCTCGAGTCCTTTTGCATTTCCCTCCTCTGCCTTTTCCCATTCCTTCTCGCGTCTGCCCTGCCTCCCCCCCCCCCCCCTTATGAGTCCTCTACCTCCTTCGGTTCCCCCCCCCCCCCCCCTTCCGTTTTTCCTCTCCTCAAAAAATGGTTCAAATGGCTCTAAGCACTATGGGACTCAACATCTTAGGTCATAAGTCCCCTAGAACATAGAACTACTTAAACCTAACTAACCTAAGGACATCACACACACCCATGCCTGAGGCAGGATTCGAACCTGCGACCGTAGCAGCGCCGTGGTTCCGGACTGCAGCGCCAGAACCGCACGGCTACCGCGGCCGGCTTTCCTCTCCTCCCTCCTTGCTTTCCCCTCATCTGTCCAGGTCCTCCCCCCCCCCCCCCCCCCATCTGCCCTAGGCTATGGTGTGCACTCTTTGTGCCGACATTTTAGTGCAGTGTCTACAGTGAGTGTTCCGTGTTGTGTGTCTTTTCCGAAGTGTTGCGAACGGAAATCATAGTGTCGCTGGGTGTGATTTTTATATCCAGAAACCAGACTGTCGCCATATTTTTTTCATTGTCTGTCTACTATTTTACCTGTATGCTTCCTAAGTATTTTATTAGCATTGCCAACCCTTTGTTTTATGCTTTAACTTTCCACAATTTTCCGCCGTTTTACAATTTAAGTCACCGTTTTATCGCCTGCTTTTATTGTTTCTTATCTTCTTCTTACGTTTTAAAAAGTCTGTTGGCTGCAGAGCAGCGTACTAAACTGCTGCCAGCCCACCCCCTTAGGGGGGAATCGAAAATCAATAAAGGAAAATAAAGCAGGGAACGAGATGGGCTCTCCCCTCAACTTTTCATCTGTGTACTTGAGAAGGTGACCCACTAGTGGAGAAAAAGGGTGAGTGATAAAGGTCTTGAAAATGGAATCATGCTTGGCTATAGAAACATGAATTTCTCAGTTAGATGCCTGGCCTTTGCAAATGACGTTGCAATTTTTTGATTTCGCCGGAATGACTTTCATTGAAGTGAAGCACATACATGACACCATATGTCAACAGAGTCACCAGGTGTGTGTAAACTACGTTCTACTAATGGCGCATTTCCTCGACGATAGAAATCCGCTTCTTGGTCACTCAGCCATTCGCCGACCGCTGTGTGAACGTCCGTATAGTTGAAAAATCCCTTTCCCCCAGCTTTCGGCTTGCCGAAAATACGTAAACCGCATGGTGCAAAATCTGGACCGTAAGGTGGATGCTTCCAAACCTCCCATGGAAAATATTGAAGCAAAGCATGTATTGTGCGCGCCGTGTGGGGTGTCGCACTGTCTTGCCTTTGCTTAACTTTCCTCGCCTCTTCTTCTTCATGGTGTTGCACAGCGGTCTCAGTGTTTGACAGTACTACTCAAAATTCATGGTTGTGCCTTTTCCCATAAACCTTGTAGTGGGACGTGAAAATGAAGCGTCACCCATCCACCAGTGTCAGCCCAGTTTGCAGGTGAATATAAGTTTAATTTAGTGTTTTTGTTTATGTATTTTGTACTATTTGTAATTGTTGTGAATTGTCTGAAGTTTTGTATTTATTTTTATGTTTCATGTACGGAGAGGGCGGCGCAACGAACGGAGACAGCATCTTCACTGCCGCGAGCAGAGAGAAAATTGCTGGCCACTATACGTCGCGGGTCTACAACCAAAGAGCAACAGAAGATCCTGAAACCGAGTTGTTGCGTCGTGCTTCTAAAAACTGAAAAAGAAGAATTTGTAATGTTTCTACAACGATGACGTCATAGAAAGTTCAATCATGTTGTAAATGTTCAGTCCTATCTTGTCAAGCCTCAGGTTCACGTCTATATGTAGTATATAGGAAGATAATAAACTAGTGTATACAACAAAAGTTTAAATACGTGTTAAGAGGATTTACTTATGAAGAATTATGTTAAGGAAGAAGTATTACTAATTTATTTGACAAGATTATTAATTTTTGACAACGTTCATCGCGAGTTTGAGTCTTGAAAGTTTATTCAATGTGGTTTTAAAATTTATTAAAGCAGATAACTTGCATTAATATAATTTCTGAGAAGAAACAAACGACATCTAAATTGAAAAACGTTTGCGCAAACCAATTGGACTGAGTGACGTAATTCTGCGCATACGACTCAAATGATGATGTTTTAATTACAGTTTCATTCAAGAACCATTCAGAGACAACTTTAAAAGAATTTAAATAATTTTGAAGTGTTTTGTAACTGACGTAGGTGACGAAGTCTGCACATGGTCATATGTCAAAAGAAAATCATTTATACATAATTTACGTCGTTACACTACAACCTCTGAACACAGCATCTCCAGAGTCGAGAAAACTGTGGGGATGACCTTTCCTGCTGAAGGCGCAACTTCGTATTTACATCACCGAAAGGGGGAGCTGTGTCTCCATTTCACAGACACCCTCTTTGTAGTATTTGTGCAATGATGGACTGTAATGGCGCTGCATGCAAGGGAAACACCCCACATACCACCCACTCAGTGTAGTAAAAAGATGGCCCAGTGGATAGCCCATCAAAAAGTGGACACAGATCAAGCATGAGAACTGGAAGGTCTACTGAACTGTGGAAAAAGAAGCTGAATAGAAAAGATTGTAGCTAAAGGAGTGCAGTATCGAGCGAACTGCAGGAACAACGGCGTCGTGATTGTGTGGTTACAGTGTTGAAATGCAAAGCGGGAGATCCGTGTTCGAACCTCCCTTGTCCCCCATTTCTTTTCCACAAATTTATGAATTGCCCGTACGGTCTTTGACGTGTCTGTTCTTCTGTAGTCTTCGCATCTATTATACTCTACGCTGGTTATAGACTATGAATCATGTGGTACCAACATATTAACGTCGCAAGTAAATGTGGTGAATGACGAGAGCAGGCAACATACCGCATAGAGCTCTCACAAAAATGAAACAACAAGTAAACAGATGTGAACTGTGTTGCAACGAAGAAATTCAATACTCGAGCCTTGCAGAACGGACGAAGAGTCATAATATGTGGTACTTGTGTGGAAGAAATGGGAAGTACGTATGTCTGGAGGTCCCTTCCTTACACCTCGTTGTTGTAAACGAACGTTAACCACGACACAGACACAAATTTGAATACAGCGAACATACACTTCAAAGAGGCATCAAACACGGACCTTCAGCTTTCCGTTCCAACACCAAACCACACTACCACGCCGCCTTTATTCTTGCAGTTCTCTCGATGTTGCACATCTTTAGCTACATCGTTCATTGTTTCTATTTTGCTTCTTTTTTCGCAGTTCAGTAGACCTTCTTCCAGTTTTCACGCTTGATCTGTGTTCACTTTTTGAAATCTGAGGGGGGTGCGATGGGGAGTTGCCCTTGATAGGAACTCATTGTCTTCGACGGAGTAACGCTCAAAGAAGTCCAGAGGCGCAATAAAGCTTGCGCTTTTGTGCGTAGGTGACAGTGATTGCGAAACCCAGCCGTGACCACAATTTCCAGTACTGCCGACGATCTCGGACTGCAGAATGGGCAGTGTCTAATGGGATGCGCGCCTGCTGAGCAGAGACTGCCAGAGTCGTTCTGCGATTATGGCGACTCAGTTCCTCGACAGCCTCGTCGTTGTCGTACGTGGTCTGTGTCGATAGCCTTCCTTAGTCAAATTCACAGCGGCTGGCCGCGACTTTGTATTTGGTCTATACACCGTCAGAATTTCACGGTGACTCTTGGTGCAATTTAGACGTTTTGCCAACAAAATCGAACTTCCCAGCATACTTCAACGTTGGAGTACGTCTCCAGCTGCCGCATCATTTCACTCACAAGCTATGATCCACATGTCATTCGTACCGCAGCATAACCAGAAAGCCCATAACATACACGGTGACAATTATCGAACTATATCAAATAACATCGTAATAGATTCTGAATGGTTTGCGTTAGGACGTTCAAACTGCACGGCTAGCCGCGGGGCATTATGGAAATTAGTTTGCGCATGCATGATGTGGTTTAGCGACGAAGTCCTCTTTTATTCGGATGGGTTCGTCAGGAAGCAAAATTGGCGCGTTTGGCGGACTGAGAATCCGCATTGCGCCATCAAATGGTTCTGAGCACTATGAGACTTAACAGCTATGGTCATCAGTCCCCTAGAACTTAGAACTACTTAAACCTAACTAACCTAAGGACATCACACAACACCCAGTCATCGCGAGGCAGAGAAAATCCCTGACCCCGCCGGGAATCGAACCCGGGAATCCGGGCGTGGGAAGCGAGAACGCTACCGCACGACCACGAGCTGCGGACATTGCGCCATCGAGAAGTCTCTTCACCCTCACCGGTTGACTGTGGTGTGCAATGTCCAATCACGGAATAACATAATGGTTTTGGAAGATGATTTCATCGCCATTATCCACTGACCCCCAGATTTCCACAAAACGTGGTTCAGGACAAGACGAAACTCGACCCTATCGAAGCAGGAGAGTGTTTGATGTCCTGCGGACCGGATTCTGGTTTTGGAGTGTCTCGGGACACTGGCATGGGCCTCGATTGACCGCCGTATTCTCCGGATCTGAATACATGCGACTCCTTTTCGTGGGGCTGCATTAAAGACAAGGTGTACAACAGTGTCTTCAAAACCACTGCTGAGCTGAAAACGGCCATTCAGGAAGTCATCGGCAGCACCGAAGTTCCGACACTTCAGCAGTTCGTGCAGAATTTCGCTATTCGTCTGCGCCACATCACCACCAATGATGCCAGGCATATCGAACATGTCATAACCTAAATAGTAGCGTTTACAAGTTGAATAAAGTGTGTGCACCCCGTAGTTTGTAACTAATTTACGATTTTTCGTATACTTCCTTAATTGTCACTCTGTATGTTCTCTTCCGACAATGCGGCACCATTGTTGCCCGATGGTCTTAGCCT
Organism: Schistocerca gregaria; assembly: GCF_023897955.1. Lineage (NCBI taxonomy): Eukaryota > Metazoa > Arthropoda > Insecta > Orthoptera > Acrididae > Schistocerca > Schistocerca gregaria. Next base: position 103,777,336 of record NC_064921.1, on the reverse strand, counting down.
GGAATAACACTTATAACTTACTTTCTAAAGTCGCTGCGTAGAAAAGTTTTGATCGCTAAATTAGGAATAAGACAAAGACACATCTCGAGGAAAATCGTAGGCCTAATAAAAAAAAAATGGTATATTCAGGAGATGACAGAACCATGAAATACATACACAAGAAGAAAAAATTATAGACTCCATTCGTAACCTAAGGGTGTGGTTCAGCGAGAAAGACCTGTACGAAGTGGCGTAACACTGGGGAATATCAATAAACGCATTCCGATCAAGAATAAACTCAAAGAGCTCCATGATTTCCAATAAAATCTAAAACTAAAAACCGGCAAAACAAGGACTGAAGCGAGAAAGGAACAGCACGGGAAACAAATGCAGGAGTACTGGGCTGAAGTTAAAGCCCAGGAGCAAATAAACGGACAAGTGCAGTCGAAATAGAGTTGTCCGGGTGTGACCAGTACGAAAGGAGAAGTAAATTAAAGCAGTGAGGTATGGCCGTGGAACTAGTATTTACGAAACGAAGAGTAATTACTGACTAGCTTCACCTCAGTCAGATTATTAAGCGCAATACGCTATTATCTAACAGAATTTACGGCGTCTTGAAAAGAGCACATAGTACTGTGTGGTAGTCGACATCGTTCTAATGCCTCGCTTATAACGTCATTCTACTGACTGACCCAGTAATTAGCCCCTCAGTCTTTTCCTACCGCGAAGCCGTTTACTTGCCTGATAACAGCTCGGGTAGCATTTCGCAACTGCGTTTCGCTGTAATATGTGAGGGGAAAGTTGCATATTTTACTGCAACGAGAATCGCGTGAGGACGGGGTGCCTAAGGGAATAGAAAGCGACGGGCTGATCGCTTCGCAATTTCTTTCATTTCTGTATTCGTTTTATACCTTCAAATTACCTTTTTCTTGCTGCAACATGTAGGACGTCCACATGACATCACCCTGATTTCCAAATGCTATTAAAAAAAGAAAAGATATGAGACAGTCGCTCGAGTGATTTCTAAGCAATCTCCTATGTAAACTGATTGAATTGCCCCAGTATCCTGCCAATAAACCAAAGTCCACCACTTGCTTTACCTACGACTGAGCCTTTGTGATCATTCCATTTCATATCCCTACAAAGTGTTACACCCAGGTATTTATACGAGATGGGCGATCCCAACAGTGACTCAGTGATGTTATAGTCATAGCATACTACGTTTTTTCGTTTTCCGAAGCGCAAAATTTTACATTTCTGAACATTTAGTGCAAGCTATCAATCTCTGCACCACTTTGAAATCTTATCAAGATGTGACTGAATATTTATGCAGCTTCTTTCACATAGTACTTCATTACACATAACTGCATAATCTGCAAAAAGTCTGAGATTACTATTAATATTGTTTCCGATGTCATTAATAGACAACATGAACAGCAATGGTCCATCCGAAATTACTGCTACATCTGACGACGACTCTCCATGCAAGGTACCATGATGTATCCTCCCTGCCAAGTCCAGTCACAAATTTCGCTTGATATCCCATATGATCGTACTGAGTCAAATGCTTTCAGTATGTCACGTGAGAAAAGCGCGAGCTGCGTTTCACGTGATCGCTGTTTTCGGAATCCATGATGGTTGGCATGCGCGACAACATTCTGTTCGAGATACCTCATTATGTTTGAGCTCAAAATATGTTCTAAGATTCTACAATAAATCGATTCCAAAGATACTGGATGGTAGTTTTGTGGATCATTTGTACTATTCTTCTTCTAGACGGATGTGACATGTGCTTTTTTTATAAGAGCATGGTACAGTTTTTTGTTTGACAGACCTACGATAGATTATTGTTAGGAGAGGGGCTAACTGAACCGCAAATTGCATATAGAAAAGGATTAATCGGATACTGCAACTCTGTTCAGTTTTATCGATTTCAGTTGCTTTTCAACATCGTCACACTAATACTTATTTCACTCATCTTTTCAGTGGTACGAGGATTAAATTGGTTCAGTTCTCCTCGGTATTCCTATGTGAAGAAACATTTCAAAGCAGAGATAAAAATTTCGGCTTTTGCTTTGTAATGCCCAATTTCAGTTCCTGTCTCATTCATTAGGGGCTGGACACTGACTGTGGTGACACTAACAGCCTTTAGATATGACCAGAAGTTCTAAGGGCTTTGTAAAATGGGCTCGTTATAACCCCTAAAATGTCTAGAGTCTAGACGAAGCTCTATCTCAACCCTTGCACACACTGACATGTCTGCGGAGATGGACGCTATTGCATCTGCAGATACCACCAAGGTCATATACAGGGGAGACACGCACAATGTCTTTCACATAACGCTATATAAAGATATGTAGGGATTTTATGTCAGGAGATCTCGGTGGACACTTGTTTGGTCCGTCACGTTCCATCCATCGCTGTGGAAGTCATATACAACCGTTCGCTCGACGAAAGATCCGTATCCAAAGACTGGAAAGTTTGCGCAGGTCACACCAATATTCAAGAAAGGTAGTAGGAGTAATCCACTAAATTACAGGTCCATATCGTTAACGTCGATATGCAACAGGATTTTAGAAGATATATTGTGTTCGAACATTATGAATTACCTTGAAGAAAACGTTCTATTGACACACAGGCAACATGGGTTTAGAAAACATCGTTCCTGTGAAACACAACTTGTTCTTTATTCACATGAAGTGTTGAGTGCTATTGACAAGGGATTTCAGATCGATTCCTTATTTCTGGATTTCCGGAAGGCTTTTGACACGTTACCACACAAGCGGCTCATAGTGAAATTGCGTGCTTATGGAATATCGTCTCAGTTATGTGACTGGATTTGTGATTTCCTGTCAGGGAGGTCATAGTTCGTAGTAACTGACGGAAAGTCATCGAGTAAAACAGAAGTGATTTCTGGCGTTCCCCAAGGTAGTGTTATAGGCCCTTTGCTGTTCCTTATCTATATAATCGATTTGGGAGACAATCTGAGCAGCCGTCTTAGGTTTTTTGCAGATGACGCTGTCATTTATCAACTAATAAAGTCATCAGAAGATCAAAACAAACTTCAAAACGATTTAGAAGAAATATCGGAATGGTGCGAAAAGTGGCAGTTGACCCTAAATAACGAAACGTGTGAGGTCATTCACATGAGTGCTAAAAGGATCTCGTTAAACTTCGGTTACATGATAAATCAGTCTAATCTAAAAGCCGTAAATTCAACTAAATACCTATGTATTACAATTATGAATAACTTAAATTGGAAGGAACACACAGAAAATGTTGTGAGGAAGGCTAACCAAAGGATACGTTTTATTGGCAGGACACTTAGAAATTGTAACAGACCTACTAAGGAGACTGCCTACACTACGCTTGTCTGTCCTCTTTTAGAACACTGCTGCACGGTGTGGGATCCTTACCAGATAGGACTGACAGAGCACATCGAAAACGTTCAAAGAAAGACAGCACTTTTTGTATTATCGTGAAATATGAAAGAGAGTGTCACAAAAATGATACAGAATTTGGGCTGGAAATCATTAAAAGGAATGCGTTTTTCTTTGCGACGGAATCTTCTCACGAAATTCTAAACACCAATATTCTCCTCCGAATGCAAAAATATTTTGTTGACACCGACCTACATAGGGAGGCACGATCAGCACGATAAAATAAGGGAAATCAGAGCTCGAACGAAAAGATACAGGTGTTCATTCTTTCCGCGCGCCATTTGAGATTGGAATAATAGAGAATTGTGAAGGTGGTTCGATGAACCCTCTGCCACGCACTTATATGTAATTTGCAGAGTATCAATGTAGATGTAGATGTAGATGAACACGTAAACTTGAGTGCAGTGGGGCACCATCCTGCTTGAAGATCACATCTGAGTGAAGAGGAAAAATCTGATGGACAGAAAATTGCTCAAGCATTTCCAGTTAAATGGATCATGTCACTGTTAGAGGAAAAATGGTCGGACGATGATGCGTTTGAACAGCACAAACTACTATTCAGCTTTTCATGACATCATGCTACCCAAAATTGTGAGGGTTTTTCGAACCCCAGATGCTAATGTTGTGCCGATTAACCTTTCCACAATATGGAAGCTTGCCTCTTAGAGAAAGCAGTTCCTACATAGTAGGAGTTTTGCCTAATCCGGTACAACATCTCAACAGCAAATTCGGGGCGAAGCTGTAAGTCGTTTCGCTTGAATGCTTGCAAAATTTGAACTCTGTAAGCGGGAAAGCGAAGTCGTTGTTGCAGCTCGTTGTGAGGTGTTTAGCTGGGGATGTTTATCTCTCATAATGCTTGGAGAACTCTCTTTGATGGGCGTCTTTGGACGGTCTCTCTGGTCTCTTCTATCATGTTATCAGATGTGTGTTTTTCTGCCAAATTTGGTACTGTCTGTTCACACTTCCAGTGGACAGGAATTTGCCATATCAATTCTTAATCGTCTTAATGTCTGGTGGCTTGCTTTGAAATTCAAGTCAGAAACTTATTGGAGTAATGGGCGATTTCGTTGCCACATACCACACCTCGCTTTGGGCTTTCCCTTGAGATGTAGTGACTTCAAATAATTATTTACTACCTGAAACAAAACAAAAGGAATAGTTTGGAAAAAAGCCTATACAAAACTTTGAATTGGTTTACACGATGCCTCAAATTACAAGTACCTACGTCTCATAGTTTTTTAACTGACGTTTGGAAATCAGAGACGTTTCTTATAAATACACTGCGTTGAAACTTCCTGGCAGATTAAAACTGTGTGCCGGACCGAGACTCGAACTCGTGACCTTTGACTTTCGCGGGCAAGTGTTTTATCAACTGAGCTACCCAAACAAGATTCACACCCCCTCCTCACAGCTTTGCTTCTGCCAGTACCTCGTCTGCTACCTTCCAAACTTAACAGAAGCTCTCCTGCGAACCTTGCAGAACTAGCACTCCTGAAAGAAAGGATATTGCGGAGACATGACTTAGCCACAGCCTAGAATGAGTGGAAATTCTCATTATGGAAACATCCCCTACGCTGTGGCTAAGCCATGTCTCCGCAATATCCTTTCTTTCAGGAGTGCTGGTTCTGCAAGGTTCGGAGGAGAGCTTCTGTTAAGTTTGGAAGGTAGGAGACGAGGTATTGGAAGAAGGTGTGAGGAAGGGGCGTGAGTTGTGCTTGGGTAGCTCAGTTGGTAGAGCACTTACCGCGAAAAGCAAAGGTCCCGAGTTCGAGTCTCGGTCCGGCACACAGTTTCAATCTGCCAGGAAGTTTCATATCAGCGCACACTCCGCTGCAGAGTGAAAATCTCATTCTGAATACACTGCGTTATTTATGATCCGTACACTTTTCACCTTTCATTTTAAAGGTGTCTTCAGTGGATTTATTCTGGCAAAAATAGTTTTGTTTTTAATGATTCTTGTAAGATTCGAAATAGTTCACATCACAATTGTAGAAATCTATAAAAAACGAAACAATACTTTTCAGGATAAATTCACTGAAGATGCATTTAAAATCAAAGGCAAAACGCTTGTGGAAAGTTAATACCTCACTACTGCAGAAAGAAAAGGCATTTGGAAACTGTAAAACCACTATTTATATACTTGCTGCGGAATATGGCCCTCTCGGCAAAAAATGTCTTCCATTTCTATAAAACTGATTACTGTAAGGCTAACCAATACAAAATTGTGAAATGATATTCTAGTATGGAAACAGATTTTCTAGTGGAACACTAAAGTAAATTTTGCACGTAAACATAGCAAAGTTTGAGTTTAACGTCCCTGCAACTCGAGGTCATAAAGACTCTGCACTAGCATGGAGTCAAAATTAACAGTGGTCTTCCTTTTTTCGCTTTTGTTTGAAGTTACGTGGAGAAAGGTAGGACACTTTAATCATGGAAGTATTGTGTGTCTTAAACACTACGCCACCTCTGTCGAGAAGTCTTGCAAGCAAGAATCTTGGCCCGCCGAAATGGCCGAGCGGTTCTAGGCGCTACAGTCTGGAACCGCGCGACCGCTACGGTTCGAATCCTGCCTCGGGCGTGGATGTGTGTGACGTCCTTAGTTTACTTAGGTTTAAGTAGTTCTAAGTTCTAGGAGACTGATGACCTCATAAATTAAGTCCCATAGAGCTCAGAGCCATTTGAACAAGAATCTTGCTAATACATTTCTGATGGCCACGCTCCAACAATCGACAAATTAAGGATATCTCTTTCCATCAACAATTTTTTTTCTAACGACAAGCCGTGTCCATTGACAATTTTTATTTAACTCGAGAAACAAAATATAAACATGGTCACCGCGCCACTATAGTTATTTTTGTTACTTTCCGCAGAATTCTTTAAATGAACGAGGAAGTGAAGAGATTAATTTTTCAGTATGCGTTTGTGTATTTAACTTAGGTTCGATGCTTTTCTCCATCTGTCTCTGGTCTGTGTAATCGTTCACATTCCGACACGCCTCTGTAGCATTGACCGATAACGCATGCCTTTGCGATGCCGCTCATCTCAGAGATAAACCAATTCGAATCCTCGCTGCTGAGGCAACTCTCGCCGCCACTATTTGGCCGGCAAGGGGGGGGGGGGGGGGAGAGGTGCTGGCATGCGGTTCTACCGTCTACGTTCAAGAAGAATGGTTATTCGGACAAGGAAATAGGTCGAACACTTCGCCCTAGGGAGATAATCGGGATTGACGAGGAAAGACGGCCGCCGAAAGTAAAGTGTTCCTTCCGTTCATCAGTAGGATTACAGAGCACGATGGGAAAGTGTTGAGCAAGCACGGTATGGAAACTACCTTCATACCCACCAGGAAGTTAAGAGAATGTTTGTGATCGCCAAAAGATACACAACATCCTTTGGCTACACCGGGTGCATACAAAATTCCTTGTAGTTGTGGTCTGATACACTATATAAGCGCCACAAAAAGTAGTGTTAACACCCGGCAATAGCGCAACGTCTTTACCAAGAGGGAGACCATGAAATAAATTTCACGGAGACGAGCGTCATAATGAAAACGTCGCGTTGTCATGCCCGTATGTAGGGAGAGGTTATTGAAATTTATAAACACCGTAATAATTTTAACAAGAAAGAAGAAGGTGTTAAATTGGATAAAACTTGAATGTCAACAATGCAACGTAGGAATGACGATCTATTACTTTCAGTCGGGAATGTTGGTACTACCAGTGGTAATCTCGTAGTCGACATCACGTGATGGAGTGTGGTGCCCTCTGCATTGCCGATGTATGCTGCGCTCCATCGAGTTCTGGCTGCAGTTCGTTATTTTACATCTGAAGATGTCTCCCGCAGTCGGAGAGGAAACGTTAAGAGAAAGTTTTATACATCGACCACGGCCTATTAGCCCGGGAGTGATGTTCTGTAATGTAATTGTTCCTGGTAAGTATTCTATTTGGCTTACTGTCTAAGTTGTTCATTTGATTTTTTTAAAAGATCATTTTTAATTTTGTCTGCAGAAAATCAATGGTATTCAAAGACGTGCTAAAATTAAATGTATATAGCCTACAAAACCGGTTTTTCATACGAAATAATTAAAGAAAAAGAACTGATGCCGTTCATAGCTTGGCATCTTGCAATAGCGATGGTGGCGTCTCGTTTTCTTAGTATGTTCACTGGCGCCACTACGTTTGCTCGCCTTGGACTGTCCGTGGGTGACAGCAGCAGCGCTTATCGATAGCTCGTACTGTGGTACCATCTTTGGAGCGGCCTCTAGTATTTCCGGGTCGTCGTGTGACGAGCGAGGGGAGTTGGGACGGAGCAGCAGTGGGGTCCGGACAGCCAGAACTCGCCCGACCGCTGACGACACACAAGCACTGTCCTATGGAAGGATGTGGTTGCGGGAGTGCCCGAACACGTCAGGGACCGGATTCAGCGAGTTTTAGTTGAATGGGCCGTGATATTGGAGTAGTGCAACTTTCACCTACGTGTGTGTGTGTGTGTGTGTGTGTGTGTGTGTGTGTGTGTGTGTGTGTGTGTCCGCCCGCTGAAGTGACCTCATGGCAATAAGTTGTCAGTCGACGATTTATACTGGGATTTTTGCGGTGCCAGACTTGAATGGGGACGACCGTTGGTTGGTCGGTCGTTCGGTCGGTCGTCGTAGCAGACGACGTGCATTTGGTCCTTCGACCGTTTCTGGCTTCTCTATGTTTGTCAGTGTGCGATTTGGAGGGGGGATGGGGGGGGGGGGGATATCCAGCCCCTCTGCATCAGACCGTCCCCTCCTCTGGTTTTAGTTTATGCATCCCAACCTGGGATGTTTATTTCCCACGCACTGGAGTAGAACTTTACATATAATTTAAATTTGTGGAGCCGATGCCTATGCTTTATAAGGCCCGAGAAGTTCTGCAAGTATTATCAATCTTTATGCAGAACAGAAATTCTTCAATCCTCAAAGCAAAACAGGAACTGACGTGGCTATAAGAACTCTTGAAACACTGAAAACAAATGGCTCGCCACGAATTAGCATGATAGTACAAGAGTTGGAGGAAAAGCGCACATTATTAATTCGGAAGACATTTTTTCAGTCTTCGGTAGACAATATAAAAAACCGCTTTGAGGACCTGGATATCTTTTCGGGTGTAACAGTATTAAATTCAGATACATGGCCCTCAGATGATTATGAACGTGTGTTTTATGGTGACATGTCGATTTCTCGCTTGTGTAATAAGGTGGATTTTAAATTACGTGAAAGCACGTGTGCGTCACTAGTTAAAGATTTTCGAATCTATAAAGAAAATCCTCAACACATGCCCAGTTCTGTGAAGGAACTTGTGAAAGCAGTCGAAGTTATACCTATATCTACGGCTGAATGTCAAATGGTTCAAATGGCTCTGAGCACTATGGGACTCAACTGCTGTGGTCATTAGTCCCCTAGAACCTAGAACTACTTTAACCTAACTAACCTAAGGACATCACACACATCCATCCCCGAGGCAGGATTCGAACCTGCGACCGTAGCAGTCGCACGGTTCCGGACTGCGCGCCTAGAACCGCGAGACCACCGCGGCCGGCTGGCTGAATGTCAACGCGGACTTAGTGCCATGAATTTAACGCTGACTGATCAGAGAAATCACTTACAAATTCCGACACTTTCAAATCTACTTTTCACTTCAATAAATGGACCTCCACTGCATTGCTTCGAAGCAGAAAAAGTTGCAGCAAGGTGGATCAAATCTCAGCACCATAGCGCCCTTGGCACACCAACAGGCAAACCCTCGAATCTTCAGAAGCAGTTTCACTCATCTCGCCTCTTCAACTAAACTCTGTGAGTTAAAATGACATTTATATACTGTAGTACTAGCTGAACGGGCACACTTTGCTGTGGCTTAGTCATAATACGACGATTTAACAAATTAACATTCACTTATAATATTAGTGTTAAAGTTAAGCACAAAACAACACAAACATTTTAATTTTACATTTTATTCATCTCATATTTTAGTATAGTTTGAGTATCATATATTACATGAATTATTTACAAAGTTGTTAATTAACAACGTATGAAGATTTATTAATTTTATAAATGAGGCAAATAAACTTGCCGTTACCCGGATGTCTCTACCTTACCCTTATGTCCATCTCCTTCTTTTCCCACTCCCCATCTTCTCCTGCCCTTCTCTCTGTCCATCTGCTTATCTCCTCTATCACCTCCTACCCCCTCCGTCACTCTCCCCTCCGCTAAGGTCAATTTCTCTCCCCCTCTAAATCAATCTCCTTCTCCCCTTTCTTTCTGTCCCTGTGACATCCAACATTTACATATTGAAAGCAGTAATTTGCGTTTACAATTACCATAAGGACAATGTTTTTTTGTAGTTGATGTATTCACTTCCAGTATTCGGAGGACACATAATTTGCACATGTTTGCCATATATGGCTCCTATGCGGTGAGGGAAATTCCACTTCACTTCGAAATTTCTTGCTACCTTCTGCCATTCTTCAGTATCCTTTGGAATCTGAAAAGTAAAGCATACTCATTACTTTCCCTATTTTTTCAAACTGGTGATACAGAGCCCATAGTATCAAAAGATGACGGCACTGCAGCTCTTGAAAAACATGTACTTCCCACATATGTCAATCACATATTTTCATTTTTTTTAAGCGGCCTTGAGTGTGTATGAACAGCAAACTCGGAGCATCGAAACATTGGTTGCAAAACCTACCTGTGAAACTGTATATGTGGACAATAATAATTGTGACGAATTTGTTCAAACAGAAACAGAAGAGCTCGAATTCATTCGATTTTAAAAATAAGTTTTTTTTAACAGTTCCTTAATATCCATTTTAATTTGCTTCAAAATGCCAATCAAACATTACTTAAATGAAATCAGTATTGAATGTTGCGTGCTTACCTTTATGTAATTCTTCAACACCAATGAAAAAGCTTCACATACTTGTGGCACTATGAGGGAAATAGCAGAATATGATACTTTAAATAAGTACATTAGTGACTTGTATGAATCGCCAGTGGCTAAAAATCGTTATGTGATGGCCCATCGAATTCTTGGTGAAATACTGTCTTGGCAGTTGTTATCTTTCTTTACAATAAGAGGTGTAGTTAACTGCAGTAAGTAATTAAAGTTTTCAGTCGACATTCTCGTAAAATTACTAAATAACGCACCATCGTGTGCTTCTAGTTCCTACGATACTATTTTGTGGACCTTCTTTAAATACTCTTCTCTTCCACCATCGTTTTCTTTTCCTTTATTTTTCATTTCCGTTGTTAGCTGCATGTGCAAGTACCAAGTAGGCCGCCGCTGCGGTCACTTTATCATCCATAATGCTGCAAGACCGACCCACATGTGGCACAAATTCTGTTGCTTTGGTATAAATTAACCTGCCGCATGCAACATACGGCGCAAGATGCCTGTTGTAGCATGCTACAAGATGACGCACACCACATTTCCGTAGCATGCCACAATGTTTCAAGACGTCGCCCCAGCGTAAACGTGGCTTTAGAGCCAGGTCTGTATTGTATGGTGGATGTGATGTGTTGCATACGAAACTAAAACCTGCCATCAGATCCAAACGTCGTGGAAAGCTGTGAAGAGGTGTCATCCTGCAACAAGATAACGCTCGCCCACATTCTGCCAAACGGACACCCGACTCAATAAAGGAGCTGAGATTCGAGATGCTGGAACATCCACCATACAGTCCTGACCTGGCTCCAAGCAATTTTCACATATTCGGACCCTTAACGGAAGCACTACAGGGAAGAAGATTTGAAAGTGATGAAGACGTCATTGCTGCGGTGCAAAATTAGTTACAGATGCAACCGAAAAACGTATTTTCTGATGAAATAAAGAAAGAAACTCGTAAAACGTCGGGAAAACTAAATTAAAGTCCAGGGAGGTTACGTAGAAAAATAACGCATGTTTCAGTTTTCTATCATCAGGATAAGTACAGCTTCTCATAAATGTGCCTTTACTTTTTGATTTCCCCTCTGACACCTGTATGTAGATGATTTTGTAAATAAACTTTAAAGATATAACATGGGATGGCTTTCCTGATAGTGCATACGCGTGAATAGTGAGTTTCGGCATTATCATCTATTTATAAGTAACTGTTTAACCATGGGTACCGCCACGGTCCAATATATAATTATACTAACCCCCCACACTGGTAAAAGCACAAATCGCATGCTGGTGTTTGTGCCGACTTATAATTCGTCCGTGTTGTTGTCACACTGACTGGTTTTAGTATTGTGAGTTGTTGGATCCGTGTGTATCTCGTGGTTTTGAATGAGCACTTATTTTAATGCTGTCTGCGTACTGGTTTTGGGGAGAGTTGCGAACGGACATCAGTTTGGCTTCGGATGGAGCAGCGAAGAGGTCTGCAGCGCGGGGGCAGGCCGGGACCGCTGGTGGCGTGCAGGCACTGTGGGACCGAGGGGCTGTAGCCGACGACCGAACCCAGGACGTTTCAAGTTGAGTGAAACATATCCAGTACTGAAACTTCCACTGGTTGAGATCTTGCTGTTGTTTGCATGTTGCTGCTCCCAGGGCTGGTGAGACCGACCGCAACAAGTGAAGTCTGTCAGGTTGGCGGAAGCTCTTAGCCGCCTTCTACTGCTTGATGTTACTTTGGATTTAGTGTCACTATTGCCGAAGCGCAACCAGCGGTATCTTACTGCGTAGGGGCTGCTAACGCCCCAGTTACCTGCCCTGGAGCTGGTCGCTGCGGTCCATCGGTTCTAGGCGCTTCAGTCCGGAACCGTGCTGCTGCTATTGTCGCAGGCTCAAATCTTGCCTCGGCTTAAGTAGTTCTAAGTCTTTTGGGACTGGTGACCTCAGATGTTAAGTCTCATAGAGCTTAGAGCCATTTGAACCTGCCTTGGAGGTTAGCGTATTTTTCCGGCAGTGTACCTTTCCTCGTCGTGTTGATGCTGTTCGACTCGTCGTGTAGTTCGAGGGCATCTTGAATTTTACTGTGCATACGTTTTGGGAGGTCTACCTCGGTTCTAGTGTTTCCTTCGGCCTTGGGTGTGTTTCTGAAGACGTGGTGCTGTCCGTCTCTTCGCCCTTGCCTAAAAATATTCCATCGTTGTACCAGTGATCGGACGTTAGGCGGATTGGTTAGTTGGTCGGTCGGCGCTTAAGCTACCTATATAGTCTGAGTTGCCATCCTGTTACGTCGGTACAAATCTTGGCTGGCTGTCCGCCGCTTACACAGCTGTAGTTACCTTGCTCAGGCCGATTCAGGGAGCACTGTCTGTGGATCACTCCACCTTATTTGGACAAGTTGCCATACTTGTTTAAAGTTTACCCTAACGTTTCAACATGTTGCATGGGGGCTTAATTAAATATAATGCAAATAATTTTAATTTTAGTCGCTGTTTGTGCGGTTACGCAGTCTCGTAACCGGTTGGCCCTGAGTAATATTAGTACGCAATCTGACTGCATAGAATTACAACAAAGAATGAAAGGAAATTGGCGTTAACACAATTAATTAATTAAGTCCCCAGCAACTATAAAAGCTACGAAACAAGAAAGCAAAAGTGTAACTGTTCTGTGTGTGGAAGTGTGATTCAACGTACACATCTGGCACGGTTCTACCTCAATAAGACAAGATATTTTAAACACGATTTACACTGAAGTAATTAAAAAAACTAGAAATCCTATAATTGCATATAAAAACCAGGATTACAGTCAAATACAAGAACACGAGCCAGATGCTTTGTTGACTGAACCTGTAACCGAGAGGTATTGTTATATAGAACATTAAAAATAAAAAATTTTCCTTACCTTCATATATATTGACGAAAAATACACTTTGATCATTACAACATCCCCAATCGAATAACATATGGTGTCTTGCCCAACAGAACAACTGCACACGACATGCTCACAACTAGTACTCTATCGACAACGTCTCAACAAGCACTGATCACCCCTAATTCAGAACTACAACTGCCCACAGCAACTTCTCAGCTGCAACTGCCAGTGGAGGCGGCTGAATAATACTCTTTGGCGCAATCTCTGGCGCTGTGACTCAGTGTAGCCACCTTTCAATGTTATTGCTTTCCCCACTTGTAACTCCGGCCTTCAGCCGTTAATTGTTTGTAGCACTGCTTGTGGTCTTCAGCCGAAAAATTATTTCTAATTTTTTCTTAATAAGGCCTGCAGCCGTCACTATATCCTTTTACAATTCTAAGATTGTTTTAAAAAGGTTTTAGTATTTTAACATGCAACTACTTTCCTTGCTTGTAATTCAGGCCTTCAGCCGTTGAGAATTCTGAAAATTGCTTGTGGCCTTCAGCCCCCAACAAATTTGAATCCTCCGTTAGTTGTTTGTAACGTTGGTCGTGGCCTTCAGACGACAAATAATTTTCAATCCTGTTTTAGTGAGGCCTTCAGCCGTCACTATAGCTTGTTACAAGTTGTAAAGATTATTAAAAAGGGGTTTAGTATTTTTTAAGTGTAATTGTCCACCTTATTTGTAATTCAGGCTTTGAGCTGTTGAAATTGCTTCTGGCCTTCAGCCGACGAATAATTTTGAACCTTCTTATTCAGGCCTTCAGCCGTTGATTGTTTAATAAAGTGTATGTGTTTCTACGCAACCAGCTGTAACTGATTAGGCCCCGTCCACACCTTTCCTGCTTTCCCTAAGTCCCACGCTTCAAGAACGCTACAAAGTTTCCATAAAATATCATTACTTGTATACATTTCTAAGAAATATTGCAAGAGAAAGGAAATTAAGGCAACAGTAATTGATTAAAGACTTAACAATTCGTTCATAGTTTATAATAAAAATGGAAACTAGCTGATCTGTGTCTACATAATATGCCTTTATCTGTTTGTAGCCCTTGGAATGGAACAACTGGCCATCCGTAACGCCCACACAGACGTTCGACACTCGGTTAAAACATTATTTTTTTAAACAGAGCCTCAAAAAACTAGACTGGTGATTTTTTTGTAACATTCAAACCCTCGTCATTTTTGCAGAAAAGCAACAAAAATTAGAAGCACGAGGTCTTCTATTATTTACCCATTTTATTCTATATTTTGAGTCTACATGTCTTCAAACGTATAATGCAAAAATCTGAGAGAATTTTAGAATTTTTCAATCTTTTTTCGATGCCTGCGTTTATTACTGGAAATAATAGCAGAAAAAACCGAAAATCGGATATTTTAGAAACAGATTGCTTTAGTGGTTGTAACAATCAGATTAAACTGGGGATAAAAAAACCAGTATAACCGAAAACCGGTTGTTTCAGTGATAACTGCCATCCTTAGCGTCGGGAGCCGAACTCTTCTATAGTTCACAGACTGATTGAAGTCCAGGCAGGGCGTAAACATAACAGAAAACTCGACACATGCGAAAAAGACGGCTGGGTCGGTCGCCGGAATATTGTGCAGGAAATGGAAACATGAACTTGGGTGAACACCCGAAAGCTCACCATTAATCAACCACACAGAGGAAACCTGAGAGATCTCAGTACCTGTCTGCTTCTGATAGCTACTTGCTGTAAAGACATTAAAATTCTCTTTCTTTTCCTGCTCTGTCCTTCCTAGTTACCACGCGACCAAGTCATTATCCTCCTTTACGTTGCCCCTTTCATCTATGTTTTTATTGTTATTGATTCAAATTCTGTAATAAGTAGCTTGCCCTGTTGATTTAAAATTCTTCTAACCATTCCATACTCCCTTATTTAAGGACTGTGTTGTCTGGAAGCTATACAATGATATGATATGCTTTGACTTTTTAACGTATCTTACTATTTTGAAATTTCTTTCTTTCGACGCTCTATTGGTTCTTCGATGTGCAAGGAAAACTACAGTACGAACTGTATACCAACAATGGATAAAATGTGTAACAAAAGACTCTTCATTTAAATGAGTTGGAAGAGAGGTAAACCTTGCTAAACAGTTCATATCACCACCCTTCAGTGGTTCTGGTTCAGTACATAAATGACATAGTGAATGGGAGGATTCCCCGTGATATTGGTAGCGAACGAAGCATAAATGAATGCGTGAGAGAGACACTGGGAACTGATGATGTATCTGTTTTTTGTTTCTTTTGCATATAATTAGAACTGCATATCGTACATTGTTAATAGCCATGAATTGCTTTCCTGTGCCAACCTCTTCATCTCAGACCAGCACTTGCAACCTACGTCCCCAATTATGTGCTGGATGTATTCCAATCTCTGTCTTCCTTTACAGTTTTTGCCCTCTACAACTCCTTCTAGTACCAGGGAAGTCATTCAAAAATGGTTCAAATTGCTCTGAGCACTATGGGACTTAACTGCTGTAGTCATCAGTCCCGTAGAACTTAGAACTACTTAAACCTAACTAACCTAAGGACATCACACACATCCATGCCCGAGGCAGGATTCGAACCTGCGACCGTAGCGGTCGCGCGGTTCCAGACTATAGCGCCCAGTACCGCTCGGCCAATCCGGCCGGCGGAAGTCATTCCCTGATGTCTTAACAGATGTACTATCAGTCTGTCTCTTCCCCTTGTCAGTGTTTTCCACATATTCCTTGCCGGCCGCGGTGGTCTCGCGGTTCTAGTCGCGCAGTCCCGAACCGTGCGACTGCTACGGTCGCAGGTTCGAATCCTGCCTCGGGCATGGATGTGTGTGATGTCCTTAGGTTAGTTAGGTTTAAGTAGTTCTAAGTTCTAGGGGACTAATGACCACAGCAGTTGAGTCCCATAGTGCTCAGAGCCATTTGAACCACACATTCCTTTTCTTTTCGATTCTGCGCAGAACTTCCCATTCCTTACCTTAGTAATCCACCTGATTTTCAACATTCGTCTGTAGCACCACGTCACAGATGCTTCGATTCTCTTCGGCTCCGGTTTTCCCACAGTCCGTGTTTCACTACCATACAGGTACAATTCTGCACTCCAGACGTACATTATCAGAAATTTCTTCCTCAAATTAAGGACGATATTTGATATCAGTACACTTCTCTTGGCCAGGAATGCTCTTTTTGCCACAGCTAGTCTGATTTTGGTATCCTGCTTGCTCCGTCCGTCATTGGTTATTTTGTCACTCAGGTAGTAGAATTCCTGAACTTCCATCTCCTTCGTGACCATCAATCCTAATGTTAAGTTTGTTGCTGTTCTCATTTCTGCTATTTCTCATTACTTTCGTCTTTCTTCGATTTACTCTCAATCCATATTCTGTAATAATTAGACTGTTCATCCCAAGCAGCAGATCGTGTAATTACTCTTCTCTTTCACTCAGGATAGCAAAGTCATCAGCGAATCTTATCATTGATTTCGTTTCACCTTGAATTTTAATTCCACTCCTGGACCTTTCTTTTTATTTCCATCATTGCTTATTCAATGTACAGACTGAACGGTAGTGTCGAAGAACTACACCCCTGTCTTGCACTCTTTTTAGTCCGAACACTCTTATTATTCCCTCTTGGCTCTTTTACATATTGTGTATTACCCGTCTCTTCGTACAGATTGCTCCTATTTTTCTCAGGATTTCGAACATCTTGCATCATTTTTACATTGTCGAACGCTTTTTCCAAGTCGACAAATCCTATGAACGTGTCTTGATTTTTCTTTAGCCTTACTTCCATTATTAACCGAAACGTCAGAATTGCCTCTCTCATGCCTTTACCTTTCCTAAAGCCGAACTGGTCATCGTCTAGCGTATCCTCAATTTTCTCTTCCGTTCTTCTTCATATTATTCTTGTAAGCAACTTGGCTGCAGATTGTGCGATAGTTCTCGCAATTCTCAGCACTTGCTGTCTTCGGAATTGTGTGGATGATGGTTAAGTCAGATGGTATGTCGCCAGACTCATACATTCTACACACCAACGTGAATAGTCGTTTTGTTGCCACTTCCCCCAGTGATTTTAGAAATTCTGATGGAACGTTATCTATCCCTTCTGCCTTACATGATATTAAGTCCTCTAAAGCTCTCTTAAATTCTGATTCTAATAGTGGATCCCCTATCTCTTCTAAATCGACTCCTTGTTTCTTCTTCTATCACATCATATCAGACAAATCTTCCCCCTCATAGAGGCTTTCAATGTACTCTTTCCACCTATTCGCTCTCTCCTCTGCATATAATAATGGAATTCCCGTTGCACACTTAATGTTACCACCCTTGCTTTTAATTTCACCGAACGTCGTTTGACTTTTCTATATGCTAAGTCAGTCCTTCCGACAATCATATCTATTTCTATTTCTTCACTTTTTTCATGGTGCCATTTCGTCTTAACTTCCCTGCACTTCCTATTTATTTCATTCTTCAGTGACTGGTATTTCTGTATTCCTCAATTTCCCTGAACATTTTTGTACTTCTTTCTTTCTTCGATCAACGGAAGTATTTCTCCTGTTACCCATGTTTTCTTGGCAGGTATCTTCTTTGTACCTATGTTTTTCTTTCCAACTTTTCTAATTGCTTTTTTTTAGAGATGTCCTATTCTGTTCCACTGTAGCACCTTACAGCGTCTTCAAGCGTATTTCTTCATTCTGCATCCCACTTCTTTGCATATTGATTCTTCCTGACTATTTTCTTAAACTTCAGTCTACTCTTCATCACTACTATATTGTGATCTAAGTCTATATCTACTCTTGGGTAAGCCTTATAAACCAGAATCTGATTTCCTAATCTCTGCCTGGCCATGATGTAATCTAACTGCAATCTTCTCGTGCTACCTGCCCTTTCCAAGTATACCTCCTCCTCTTGTGATTCTTGAACAGAGTGTTCGCAATTACTAGGTCAAATTTATTACAGAACTCAATTAACCTTCCTCCTCTCTCGTTCCTTGTTACAAGCCCATACTCTCCTGTAGCCTTTCCTTCTACTCCTTCCCCTCATCTCCTTTTACGTACTGTATTACCTTTACAGTACTGTCATATATTTTCTCTATCCCTTCATCTTTCGCTTGCGACGTCGGCATGTGTATCTTGTCGGTGTTTGTTTGCTGTCCGATAAGCCCTATCATTGAACCTTTCTTAGTAACTCACTCTCTGCCCTTCCTTCCTATTCGTTACGGATCCTACTCCCATTATACCATTTGATATTATACTGTACTCATCCCACCAGATATCCTCGTCTTCTTTCATTTTCGAGTCACTGACCCCTGCTGTATCTAGACTGAGTCTTTGCATTTCCCTTTTCAGATTTTCTAGCTTCTCTAAAACGTTCAAGCTTCTGTCACTCCACGCCTCGGGTCGTAGAATGTTATCCTTTCGCAATCTTTTTCTCATGGTCACCTTCTCCTTGGCTGTCATCTACCGGAGATACGAATTGGGGACCATTCCGGAATCTTTAGCCAATGGAGAGTTCATCATAAGACCTTTTCAGTTACAGGCTACATGTCCTGTGGATACACGTTACGTGTCTTTAATGCAGTGGTTTCCATTGTCTTCTGCATCCTCATGCGTTTGATCATTCCTAATCTTCCGCCTTTAGGGGCCGTTTCCCACCCCAAGGACAAGAGAATGCCCTGAATCTCTGCCTCCACGACCGCCCGCTTTACGAGGACGTCGGTAGAATGAGGCTGACTTCTTATGCCGGGAGTATTCGGCTGCCAGTGTTGAGTATTGCTCAAAATCTAAGCGGTGGCAGGATTTGCACACGGGACCAATGACGTTTTCATTACTAATCAAAGACGTTAAACATAGACTCTGAAACGATTCAAGTGGCTCTGAGCACTATGGGACTTAACATCTGAGGTCATCAGTCCCATAGACTTGAACTACTTAAACGTAACTCACCTAAGGACATCACACACATTCATTGCCCGAGGCAGGATTCGAACCTGCAACCGTAGCAGCAATGCGGTTCCGGACTGTAGCGCCTAGAACCGCTTGGTCACAATGGCCGACTGCTAACTATAGGCCACGGGTCGTACAAATTATAGGATGCTTATTATGATCAATAGCCAACGGCCTTGCCGCAGTGGTGAGAGCGGTTCTCGTCAGATCACCTCAGTTAAGCGCCGTCGGGCTGGGCTAGCACTTGAGTGGGTGACCATTCAGTCTACCGAGAGCTGTTGCCAAGCGGGGGGTACTCAGCCCTTATGAGGCAAACTGAGGAGCTACTTGATTAAAAAGTAGCGGCTCTGGTCTCGGAAACTGACATTCGGCCGGGAGAACGGTGTGCTGACCACGTGCCCCTCCATATCCGCATCCACTGACGACTGTGGTCTGAGGTTGACACGGCGGCCGGTCGGTACCGTTGGGCCTTGATGGCCTCTTGTGGGAGAGAGTATTATGAGCAATACAAGTAACTTAAAAGCGTTACTTCTGCACTTTTATGTAATCAAAGCAGCTACTTTTGATCAAGTACCGTGTACACGCACAAATAAAAAAGAATCTAGATAATTGTTGTTGTTAGTTTGTTCTCAATAGAACATTCTTCATCATGATGAAGGGGGAGATTTTCCTGTTGTTATTGATAAGTGTGAAAGTTGTTCATGAATAACAGAAACGAAGTGTTGAAGCGGTAGGTTACATGGACGTTTATATATCCTCACTCAGTTTCTATTGGGTTCACCGCCGAGAGTTTCTAGGAGAAGCTAGTGAGAGAATTATGGCACACGCAAACCCAAGCAATCGAAATCAGGTGCAAACATACAGCTAATGCAGTTACAATCTTAACTGACTTACGCTCCAAGAAAACTGCTGTAGCTTACGCTTACTTACGGTAGCTTTACATCTCTATTAACAGCCAAGATCACGCTAACTTCACAGTGACATGGGGCAGTGGTTAAGACGCTGCACTCACATTCTAGAGGGCGGCACTTCAATTCTCTATCTTCCTACTGATGTGATGGTATCCTCCCCGTGCAACCCAACCCGAGTTTGTTCTCCGTCTCTAATTTCCTCGTCGCTGACGGGACATTAAAACCTAATCTTCAGTTCTTCACAGGCTATAGCAGGCGTTGTGCCATCGGAGCAGAATGGAGCATCGTACTCAATAAACGATAGACCAGTTCTCAACGCAGAGATTGGAGCTTTCCTTGGAATGGTCCTATAGAAAGTGGTATTCCTTTGCTTTCCTCTTATCTGTAAAATGACTTATCCAGATATCTATAGGGGTACGTACGTTAACTTAAACTCGATACCAAGAAGTAACTTGGTACTTTTCTTGTACACAAATCAATACTAGCGGTAAGTGACAGGCAATATTCATAAGACTGACTGAGAAATTAACCCTGTGCATTCAGATTACGTAGTCTCACACTTAATCCACTTTATCACCAACTATCGTTTTACTGAAAGCCTTTCATTGCATATTACAATAAAGTCCACATGTGACAGTTATGTTAATGATAAATGTGACTTGTTCAAAACTCTTGTAGACGAAAGTGATTTGTCTAGATTTTTGTTAACTAAACTGTATGCATAATAAAACTACACGTGAAATGAGAAACAAATTATTTTCTTCGCTTTCCTTTAAAAAATTTTAAAAATACTTAGTTAAACCAAACAATACTGTAGCTTTGTTGCATTCTCGTAGAAGGTCTCAAGGCAGTCTGCATTTCAGATCCAGTTTCTTTTTAATTTTTAATGAATCTCCCCCCTGTCTTTTTCCAGTAGGTGTATGTATTACTGGCTTGAAAGCGAACTGTTCATCGTCATTTTCCGTTCTTAACCTTTATCGAGAATCACTCGCAGACAATTGTGCCCCAACAGTCCATATCTGGCTCCTAGACGAGATTTGAGACTCTAGTGTTGCAATGATAAAAAAAATCGATAAATTTCTATACATCAATGTCCTTGATTTTGGGAGAGAAAAATATCAAATGGCCGACAAGACTGGCAAAAGCACTGTGTTTATCGACAAGGAAAATTTCCAATCTGGCCACAAAACGTGGTCGATATTTATCATATTTCTAGCGATTCGTGGCACGAAGTACCATTGAATACCTAGTAATCTCTGTGAGCTGCGTGTTGGGGGGGGATAGCGAGAGTTTAGTAAACTGCGTCATTAAATGATAGCAGAAGATAAAACTCATTTGTTGACTGATCAGTTCACGCAAGAGGATCATGACAGGAAATTTATCTGTAGTTAGTAAAGCTCGGATTAATATGCACTATAAAAAATGAATATATATGCATGCGTCTATGCACCAAGAATCTGGTAAATATGCTCTAAAAACTTTAAAATGTGTATGAAAAATAAAATACATTATTTCAACTTTCTTATATTTATTAAGTTTCGTGAAATAACAAAATTATAAATTTATTCTTGAATTCACAAAGTTAATATTTATTATTCTCTCTCTCTCTGTCTATTTATCTATTTTAGCATTAAGTGTTTTTATTTATTGAAATAAACAAATATCTTTTACAGATTTCTGTCACAGGACAGTATGGAAAAAAGCTATGTCAATCCAGAATACGCATTAAATTGTTATTCAGATACTCCTCACATCCCAAGGCATCGTTAAACCTAGATTACTTGCATCAGTTTTCTCCATTTTGTTACAGGGACATTTTCCTATTGCTCCTGGTTCGTCTCCGAACGTCAGCTGTTTCGTATACCTGCAGCGCAGAAAATAAAAGCATCCATTTATCTTCTAAAACTATGATTTCGACTGGGAGTTTCCTAAAATAGGTCTAACAAAACATTAATTTGGCTCATGGACTAAACGAGCATCTTGCATCATATCAGTACATAATTTCACTCTTGATGGTGGCTTCACAAACACTTTCTTCACAGAGAAAATGAAGACTTTACTTCCGGAAAAGTTGCTCTAATTTCCTCTGCCATCCGGTGAAGAGCATATTCTAAACAAGTCATATGAACTGTCTTTGGATAATATTGTCATTGTGGTCTTCAGTTCGAAGACTGATTTTTTGCAACTCTCCATGTTACTCTATCTTCTGCAAGCCTCTTCATCTCCGAATAACTCCTGCAACCTACATTCTTCTGACTTTGCTTAATGTATTCATCTCTTGCTCTCCCTCTTCGATTATTAACCCTCACACTTCCCTCCAATACTAAAGTGGTGATCGCTATATGCATCAGAAAGTGCCCTATCAACAGATCCCTTCTTTTAGTCGAGCTGTACCATAAATTTCTATTCTCCCCAATTCTGTTCTGTACGTCCTCATTAGCTACGTGATCTATCTATCTAATCTTCAGCATTCTTCTGTAACATCACATTTCAAAAGCTTCTATTCCCTTCTTGACTAAACTGTTGATCGCGCACGTCACTCTTGATCAAATACCTTCAGAAATGATTTCCTAAAAACATCTTATTTCCTCCTTTAAAGACACTGTCCGTTTCTTTCAACTGCTCTTCTAAGTTCTTTGCTGTCTCTGACGTCAGCAAACCTCTAAGTTTTTATTTCTTGTCCGTGAACTTTAATTCTTACTCCAAAATTTTCTTTGGTTTCCTTCACTCCTTGTTCAACGCACAGAACGAATAACACCGGAGATAAGCTACAACCCTGTGTCACTCCCTTCTAAACCACTACATCCTTTTCATACCTTTCAACTCATATAACTGCCTTTTCGTTTGTGTACAAGTTGTAAATGGCCTTTCGCTCCCTCTGTTTTATCCCTGCTACCTTCAGAATTTCAAAGACAATATCCCAATCAACATGGTAAAAAGTTTTGCTCTAAGTCTACAAACGTTATGAATGTAGGTTTGGCATTCGTTAACTTACCTACTAAGATAATTCTTAGGATCGGTGTTGCCGTTGCCTCAGGTGTTCCTACATCTGATCTTCTGCCAGAATTCGTGTTTTGCAAGCATTATTTATTAAACTGATAATTCAGTTAGCAACTGCTTTCTTTGGAACTGGACTTGCAATCTTCTTTAACTCGGAATATATTTCGCCTGTCTCAAATATTTTGCATACCAGGTGGAAGAGTTTTTCATGGCTGGCTCTCCCAAGGCCATCAGTAGTTCTGACGGAAATGTTATGCTTACGGCAGATGGCTTCGTTTGTAACACAACACAAAACATACCAAGTTTTATGATGCGACGACCGCAACGAACTTTCAAGATTTGCCCCATGAGCGCTATTTAGTTTGCTAAGCTGTTCAGTGGCATATTTTTATCCTATATGAGGCGGAATGTCGTGTACTCAAATGGTTCAAATGGCTCTGAGCACTATGGGACTTAACATCTGAGGTCATCAGTTCCCTAGACTTAGAACTACTTAAGCCTAACTAACCTAAGGACATCACACACATCCATGCCGGAGGCAGGATTCGAACTTGCGACCGTAGCAGCTGCGTGGTTCTGGACTGAAGCGCCTAAAACCGCTCGACCACAGCGGCTGGCCTGTCGTATACTTTGGGACCTTGTTCGACTTAGGTCTTTCAGTGCTCTTTCAAATTCTTTTCGCAGCATAATATCTTTCATCTCATTGTCATCTATACTGAAGAGCCAAAGAAACTGGTACACCTGCCTGTTGTCGAGTAGGGCCATGCCGACCACGCAGAACTGCCGCAACAAGACGTGGTATGAACTCGACTAATGTCTGAAGTAGTGCTGGACGAAATTGACACCATGAATCCTGCAGGGCTGTCCATAAATCCGTAAGTGCACGAGGAGGTGGAGATCTCTTCTGAACAGCACATTGCAAGGCATCTCAGATATGCTCAATAATATTCATGTGTGGGGTGTTTGATTGCCAGCGGAAGTGTTTAAACTCAAAAGAGTGTTCCTGGAGCTACTCTGCAGCAAATCTGGAAGTATGGGGTGTCGCATTGTCCTGCTGGAATTGCCCAAGGCCGTCGGAAAGTATAATGGACATGAACGGATGCAGATAATCAGACAGGATGCTTACGTACGTGTCACCTGTCTGAGTCGTGTCTAGACGTATCAGGAGTCCCACATAACTCCAGCTGCACAGGCGCCACACCATCACAGAGCCTCCACCAGCTTGACAGGTCTCCTGCTGACATGCAGGGCCTATAGATTCATGAGGTTGTCTCAATACCCACACACGTCCATCCGCTCGATACAACTCGAAACGAGAGTCGTCTGACCAGGCAACATGTTTACAGTCAGCAACAGTCCAATGTCGGTGTTGACGGGCCCAGGCGAGGCGTTAAGTTTTGTGTCATGTCGTCATCAAGGGTACACGAGAGGGCGTTCGGTTCCAAAAGCCCATATCGATGATGAAACTTCCTGGCAGATTAAAACTGTGTGCCCGACCGAGACTCGAACTCGGGACCTTTGCCTTTCGCAGGCAAGTGCTCTACCAACTGAGCTACCGAAGCACGACTCACGCCCGGTACTCACAGCTTTACTTCAGCCAGAACCTTGTCTCCTACCTTCCAAACTTTACAGAAACTCTCCTGCGAAAGGCAAAGGTCCCGAGTTCGAGTCTCGGTCGGGCACACAGTTTTAATCTGCCAGGAAGTTTCATATCAGCGCACACTCCGCTGCAGAGTGAAAATCTCATTCTGGCATATCGATGATATTTCTTGAATGGTTCGCACACTGACACTTGTTGATAGCCCAGCATTGAAATCTGCAGCAATTTGCGGAAGGGTTGCACTTCTGTCACGTTGAACGAAACTCCTGAGACGTCGTTGGTCCCGTACTTGGAGGATCTTTTTCCGGCCGCAGCGATGTCGGAGATGTGATGTTTTACCGGGTTCTTGATATTCACGGTACACTTGTGATATGGTCGTACGCGAAAATCCCCTCTTCATCGCTACCTCGGAGATAGTGCGTTCCATCGCTCGTGCGCCGACTATAACACCACGTTCAAACTTAATTAAATCTTGATAACCTGCCATTGTAGCAGCAATAACTGATCTAACAACGGCGCCAGACACGTGGTGTCTTTGTACATATCTTTGAATTCGCATGCCTATACCAGATTCTTTGACGCTTCTGTGTATATCCTCTTCTATTTCTATAACTTTTCCTTCAAGTTCCTCTCCCTTGTATAGACGCTCTATGAACTCCTTCCACCTTTCATCTTTCCCTCATTTGCATAGCCCGTTTCACACGGAGCAAGATCCGCTAAAATCTTACTTACCGGCTCACGCTATGGTTTCCTTGAGGGCACTGTCGTCTGCTGGCTAGGCCCCTTCTGCAGGGAGGGTGATAAGTCCAGTGCTATTTTCTTCTGAGGCTTTGCAGGATTCGCTGCAAACTACCTGCGCTCGCCAATCACGAGTCCTGTTTGGCGACTGACGCCACAGCATACAGGGCGGGAACTCTGAGACAACGCCAGTAAAGCCTGAAAACCGAAAAGAACATCACGCGCCCGCGCGGCTGACCTGCGAGCATTCTCGAACGATTGCAAGGAAACTATTGGGTAAAAAATTTTTATTCTCGCTCATCTTATAGCTTCATTCTTCATTTTCTAGGTGAACTACCTATCATTTTGGTAATGGTCACATTTATGCTGATATTTTAGGATTAAGTAAACTACTGCAAGAATTTGGGAAGGTTTGCAGTGAAAGATAGAGGTCCTACAGAATACAGAAGTTAGACATTGCTGCGTGTGAAATGTAGTTAACATACTGAATTTTCCTTTAATCCTTGAAAGATTTTGCTATCTATCAGCAATCTTGAGAAAGTGGATCGTATGCAAAGCGCTTCGTCACTGCTCAGGCGGCAAAGAAAAAGCCAAAATGAAATGTTCACAGAATTCCTCGTATCTCTTAAACTGTTTGAGAGTCGAAATAAGATTTTGTAAAATGACAGTATACAAAGAGGAAAGTATATCGCCTAATGGTTAATATACGAAACTTCCATATCAGCCGCGATATGCGAGTGACTACAGATTCTTTCAATGAAATTGAAACGTCCCCTTTGAAATATTATACAAGACTGTGCTTAAACTGACTCACAGTATTATTAGCGCAACGCAATCTGACTTTCAGTAATCCCTACAAGAGAATGACCCTGACTAACATTAACCTGTACCTTTCACAAATCACTTACCTCACAAAAATCTTCGTTACTCAAGCTACTGCAATACAGCGAGCGCCACTACTGCCAGCTAAATAAAAGATTCAAACTACTGAAGGCACTAACTACTGATAGGCATAGTTAGCAAATGAAAGATTTTGATAGAGAACAAACAATGTATTTACCTCAATAGTGTTCAAAAGTGATAATATATATAGCAGTTCATGACATCCAGTCTTACAAATTTCAAAACTCCGCCATTTCTTTCCCCACGTCCACCACTGCTGGTGGCTCACTTCCAACTGCGCAACACTATGCGCTGTTAACAGCCAACTGCCCAACGCTACAATGGCGAGTATTACAACAATGCCAACCAGCCACAGACTGCACACAGCACAGCCAGTGATTTTCATACAGAGGTGGTGTTACCAATAAAAAAAACCTAAACAGCCTACTCACAAAATGCAATATTTAAGTTCCATCGACAGCTGGCGAAACGATAATTGCTGTGGGTTTGGAATGACATATGTGAAGAAATTACAGTTTATTTTTATTTCTAGAAAGGGCATTTTCATAAACTATTGACATGTCTTTATGTCGCAATTCCAACTGCATTAGAATGTTAGTGAAATGAATATTTATAAACGCAGATGTATTTGGCGAAAGAAACCGAATAATATCGCAACAAGGAGTCTTAAGTATCATTGAAAACTTGTCACTGATAACATCAGTGATGTAATTAACAAAGTATCGCAACTTCACAACAATGAAGGAAGCTGTTCTAAGCAAAACAGACGTTATGAACTTGTATGCAGTGCAGTAACTTGCTAAGAGCAATAAATTATGCATTATTCCAGTGCATATATCTTGTTGTTTGTCCTGTTATGTACCTAGAAGAACATTGTTTACATTTTTATTGTGAAAAAAAAAGAAAGCTGTGTGAAAGAAACTAGCTTAAAGATGTTTATTTAAATACATTTTCTAGTCCAAATATACAGTTCATAGAGGATTTGGTAACAAAAATAAATAAATGGCTCTGAGCACTATGGGACTCAACTGCTGTGGTCATTAGTCCCCTAGAACTTAGAACTACTTAAATCTAACTAACCTACGGACATCACACACATCCATGCCCGAGGCAGGATTCGAACCTGCGACCGTAGCAGTCGCACGGTTCCGGACTGCGTGCCTAGAACCGCGGCCGGCGATTTGGTAACAACTAGATACAAATTAAAGTTTAAATTAACGCATATACTAATGCATACCGTCTGTTATACAGTATAATTATTGCAAAAATGAAACTGCTCATTAATCCACAATGTTTAATTTGAGCTTTTCTGGCCTTTATATATATAGTTAATGAGAATTGGCAACACTCGTAAGAAGACTGTTGGGTTTTAGTTATTGTAAGAAATAGCCATGTTGGAGTGTTTGTAAAAGCAGATCTGTTGTAGATGTTGTTAAAAGTAGTCATGTTTTGTATGGAGTTATCGTTTGGAAGTCGATGACTGTAAATTTTGTTAATCAATCATGAGAAATGTTTCAGAATATAGAAGTTAGACGTGCGAAAAATTTTCATTTCGTAATTAGTGACCGAACGAATAGTTACAATCCTGGAAAGTTTTGATTTCTTCGTGTAGAAAGTTTCCGAGATCATAATACCCCAGAAAAGGCTCTGCTAAGTAGAAAATTATTAAATTCATTAATGTGGAATGCCATTCAACATTAGTCAAAAATTACGAACATCTGGCCAGTCAGTATTAGTGAAAAATTGTAAACATGTGGCAAGTCGGTACGTCATGAGACAGTTAATTCTGTACTGAAACGACATGTTACGCAGTTCACGCAAATTTGTCGGAAGTGAAGGCACATAGACGGAATCTTTCATTAACCCCATAATAATGGTCGGATATCAGTGCTGTGGCGCTCCGTCCTCTTGAAAAATATTCTCGCAATTGTTGAAAAGACCAGTCTCCTATAAATCCAAGTATGTGATGAGCGGCCGAAACATTTGCACCAGAAAACCCCCAACGGGCAACAACATGAACCGGCAACTTATAACTGGCGACAGGATAAAATCCCGATGCGTATGTTAAAATTTATTCCAAGGTTTTGTCTTCATTTGTGAAGAGGATATAATCTTGTGAAAGTGAATGAATCTCCTTGAAACCCCCCTGTATTGTGCGTGCACTAACTCTAGGCTCCACAGCGAGATGTTTTTACTTTCGCTGTGCCCGCTTTGTGTGTAAACAAAACACATTTCACTGGTAACGGTTACGTCAGGCAGCGCTTGCAGCCAGCCTGCATATCAGTCTGTGATTTGCATACGGCCGTAGACGCGTAGTAACCTATATTCCGCATGCAGCTCTCTCGCCTACATTCTCCGGACGAAAAGTGAAAACACCGCCACAGGTCACATGGATTCCAGTAACTGGCGACTGCACCGGAAAATCAAGCCAACGGCGCACGCAAACTTCCGAGAACAGCGGCAGAACATCTCGTGCCCACGTTTGCAACTTTACGTACTGGATAATAGGAGCCAAATTCGATGAGGAAGTGCTCAAACTGATTACAACCAAAAATAAAATGGCCACAGCTATCGGATGGCTTCATCTTGCTTTATAGGCAAAGATCTGAAAAAAAACGTCGCCTTAAATAAAAAAGTAACAAAAGAAACTCATTTAACAGGCAAATACCAATCAAGAATAGATCACCTGTAGCAATGATGCCCGTTTTATTAATATAAGCTTGTGGATGATTTCGACTGACGGCCACGTAGGACATATAATGAAACGAAAGAAGCAATAAGTGGAAACCACAGCAATAGTAAAACACGTTTGGAGTATAGGAGAAAATTACGTTCTTGCAACCAATCGGACCCTTTAGTTCATTATTATTTTCCGCGAGCAGGGGAAGAGAATTAAAATTCCATTACGGGCAACTAACTCACAAATAACGCACGCATGGGTCGTAACTCCCTTCCCAAGTTTGATTTCTTATCTGAGTAGCATCTTTAACTAACAGTCATAACGCCCTGGGTCCGGCTTTCGAAACTCGCCACTTCTCGAATTTTGAATAAAAGTCATCAGCAATGTCGGCCGAAGACTTGCGGAGTAAGAAGTCACGTTCGTTCTGCCAATCGGCTTATCAAAGGGGGCGGAGGAACGGACAGATGTTCAAAGCACTGTCTTGCCATTGGGATGGGAAACCACCCCTAAAATCCAGAAGAAACAGTGGTGATCAGCAGCATGAGGCTGCAGAAGGCAATAGAAATCACTACATTAAAAGACACACAATGTGTCCCCAGGACATGTGCCTGTAACTGAAAAAGAGTCATAGTGATCTCTACATTTGCAAAAGATTCCAGACTAGTCCACCATTCCGGGAGGGAACTGCCAAAGGGATGGTCACCATGAGAAAAAGATTTGAATAACCAACGAAATGGTGACGTACGAGTCGTGGCGTGGAATGTCAGAAGTATCAACGAGGTAGGGAAGCTACAAAATCTGAAAAGGAAAATGTTAAGGTACCCTCTAGATTTAGTGGGAAGCAGCGAAGTAAAATGGAGAGAAAACAAGAATTTATGTCCAGAGAAGTATAGGGCAATACCAACAGCAGCAAAAATGATATAACGGAAGTAGGATTCGAAACGAATAGGAAGGTAGGACAGAGAGTGAGCTACTGTGAACATTGTAGTCACAGGCGATATTACAGAGCCTGTGTTTATTCTGATTACGATGCAAAGTTCCTTTGAAAATGCACCGGTCACGATAAGCAGGATATCCGGGTTCGAGTTCCGGTCCGGCACAAATTTTCATTGTCGTCATTCCATTCTACAGCTGATTGTTGTCATTCGTTACTCGCAATTGCGAATACATTTCATGTTTAGCGACAGGGTTTTTGTCATCAGAATCGAAAGCAAATCAACACCGACTACAATAGTTCAGGTATACCCGCCAGCCTCACAGGTCAAAGATGAAGAGAGAGAGAAAGTATATGAAGATACTGAACGGGTAATTCAGTATGTAAAGAGGGATGAATGGCTAATAATCAAAGGGGATTCAAATGGCTCTAGGCAAGATGGGACTTAAAAATCTGAGATCATCAGTTCCCTAGACTTAGAACTACTTAAACCTAACTAACCTAAGGACATCACACACAACCATGCCCGAGGCAGGATTCGAACCTGCGACCGTATCAGCAGCGCGGTTTCGGACTGAAGCTCCTAGAACCGCTCGGCCACAGCGGCCGGCTCATGGGGGATTGAAAAGCGGTTGTAGGAGAAGAAGAAACGGTTACAGAGGAATATGAGCTTGGAAGCAGGAATTAAAGAGGAGAAAGACTATCTGAGTTCTGCAGTAAATTTCAGCTAATAATAGCGAGTATTCTCTTCAAGCCGGCCGGAGTGGCCGAGAGGTTCTAGGCGCTACAGTCTGGAACCGCGCGACAGTTACGGTCGAAGGTTCGAACCCTGCCTCCGGCATGGATGTGTGTGATGTCCTTAGGTTAGTTAGGTTTAAGTAGTTCTAAGTTCTAGGAGCTGATGACCTCAGATGATAAGTCCCATAGTGCTCAGAGCCATTTGAGCCATTTTGAAGTAAAAGAGACTAGCCAGGAAGATTCAATACACAAATAAGGTGTATGGAGGTACCAAGGAATGGAGACATATACTTGACGTTCTCTGAGGCTGTGGATACTGCGATAATGAATATCTCAATAGGTAATTCAGTTGAAGAGGAATGGACATATCTAAAAAGTACAGTCGACGAAGCTCGAAAGAAAAACCTAAGTACAAGGTAGGTAACTGCTACGTTCAAATGGCTCTGAGCACTATGGGACTCAACTGCTGTGGTCATTAGTCCCCTAGAACTTAGAACTACTTAAACCTAACTAACCTAAGGACATCACACATATCCATGCCCGAGGCAGGATTCGAACCTGCGACCGTAGCAGTCGCACGGTTCCGGACTGCGCGCCTAAAACCGCGAGACCACCGCGGCCGGCATAACTGCTAGGAAACCATGGTTAACAGAAGAAATACTCCAGTTAATCGACGAAAGAAGAATGTACATAAACGTTCACTGAAATTAAAAAATACAGAAATACAAGTCGCTGAAGAATGAAATAATTAGCAAGTGCAGGGTAGCTAAGGCGAAATGGCTGCATGGAAAGTGTCGGTTGGTTAGTTGATTTTGGAGAGGGGACCAAACTGCGAGGTCATCGGATTAGGAAAGGATGAGGAAGGAAGTCGGTCTTTCCCTTTCAAAGGAATCCCGGTATTTGCCCGAAGCGATTTGAGGAATTCATGGATAACATAAACCAGGATGGTCAGACGCGGGTTTGAACCGTCGTTGTCCCGAATGCGAGTCCAGTGTGCTAAATTATAAGAAAGAGCGATAATATTAACAGTGCAGTGGGAATTCCACTGTTAAATGCAGAGGGGAGAGCAGATAGAACTTCATAAGGGAATGACTTTTCTGATGACGTAATAGAAGAAGAAACAGGAGTTGAGGGGGAAGAGATAGGGGATCCAATGTGAGAATCAGAATTTATATAATTTAAGATAAAATAAAGCTGAATGGATAGATAACAATCCATAGGAATTCCTAAAATCATTGGGGAAGTGGCAAAACAACGACTATTCACGTTGGTGCGTACACTGTGTATGGGACTGGTGATATACCATCAGACTTACAGAAAAACGCCATCCACGCAAATACAAAGATTGCAAGAGCCGACAAGTGCAAGAATTATGGCACAATCAGCTTAACAGCTTATACATCAAATTTGCGCAAGAATGATATACAGAAGAATGGAAAAGAAAACTGAAGATCTGTTACATGACTATCAGGTCGGCTTTCGGAAAGGTATAGGTACCAGAGGGGCAATTCTGACATTGCGCTTGATAATGGAAGTAAGGCTGAATAAAAATCAAGACACATTCATTGGATTTGTAGATCTATAAAAAGCGTTCGTAAAATCTGAGAAAAAAGGGGTAAGCTGAAAGGAAAGACTGTAACACACAATATGTACAACAATAAACAGGGAACAATAAGAGTGGAAGACCAAGAATGAAGTGTTCTGATTAAAAAGGGTGTAAGACAGGGGTGTAGTCTTCCCCCTTACTGTTCATTCTGTACTTGAAGAAAAAAAGTAAGGTTCAAGAGTGGTATTAAAATTCACGGTGAAAGGATATCAATCATAAGATTCACTGATGATATTGTTATCGGCAGTGAAAGTGAAGAGAATTACAGGATCTGTTGAATGGAATGAACACATTAAGTAAACAGAAGAAAGAAGAAAGTAGCGAGAAGTAGCAGACAAGCGAACAACGAGAACGTTAACATTGGAATTGGGGATCACGAAGTTTAAGGAATTCTTCTACCTAGGCAGCAAAATAACCCGTGACGGATGGAGGAAGGAGAACATAACAAACAGACAAGCACTGGGAAAAGAGGCATTTCTGACCGAGAGAAGTTACTAGTATCAAACATAGGCATTAATTTGTGGAAGAACTTTCTGGAATGTACGTTTGGAGGACAGCATGTATGGTAGTTAAACATGGACTGCGAGAAAAACTTAACAGATGAGAATCGAAACATTTGAGAAATTGAGCTACAGAAGAATATTGAAAATTAGATGGGCTCATAAGGTAAGAAATGAGGTTCTCCACACAATCACAGAGGAAGGGAATATATGGAAAACATTGACAAGGAGAAGGGACTGGATGATAGGAAATCTGTTGATACATCAGGGAATAGCTTCCATGATACTAGAGGAAGCTGTAGAGGGCAAAAACTGTAGGGGAAGACAGAGATTGGGACACATCCAGCAAATTGAGGACGTAGGTTGCAAGTGCTACTGTTAGACGATAATGTTGGCACAGGAAAGGACTTCGTGGCGGACCGTATCAAACCAACAGAAGACTGGGGGTGTTCAAAGTTAAAGAAACAAACCACTATTTCCACATCTTGTGTCTAATTCACCGTATAACCATACAAACTGTCAATAGATATACGAACAGTCGTGTTCTGCACGGAAAATGGCATTCCGGTCAACGGACAACCGCGTCAACGATGACGTCAGGACACCTATCTATCGGGATAGTGTTTGCCGGGCAATCTCACATCTACAATCGCTGTGTATACAGTCACCGACGGTACTGTATGGAATAAAGAAGACGCCTAAAAGATTCTCTGCGGTGCAGGGCCATAAAAAGAATGGAACCAGGACAGTCGCAAACTGATGAGGCCCTAATGGCTTAATGTGAATGGTTCTGTTGTTTCACGGATATGACAACAATTTATAGAAACTGAAACAGTGTCCCAAAAACCAGGACAAGACGTGTGATATCAAAGGAGATGACCATTATGTGGATGTAAGGGCACAACGGCACCGTCTTAGTACTACTCGGCAACAGACATCTGACCCCGCAGCATCCACTGAACGTGTTGTATTGAGACAAACGGTTTACAGAAGGCTTCGACAGAGTGGCCTTTATTGTTGGAGACCTGCTGTATGTGTACTTTGGCGTGTCTTCACAGAAGGGCCGACCGTCGTAGGCGAGAGGTTCTAGACGCTTCAGTCTGAAAACGCGCTACTGCTACGGTTGCAGGTTTGAATCCTGCCTCGGACATGGATGTGCGTGCTGTCCTTAGGTTAGTTAGATTTAAGTAGTTCTAAGTCTAGGGGACTGATGGCCTCAGAAGTTAAGTCCCATAGTGCTTGGAGCCATTTCACCGAAGGGAGCGTCTAGAGTGGAGTTGTCAACATGCCACCTGGGCGGTGGAACAGTGGGCCAATATGCTTTTCACATATGAGTGCAGATTTCGCTGGGGATTGACTCTCAACGCTTTTGTGTCTGGAGGGAAAGTGGCACACGAGTTCGAGATCCAAACATTATGGAAAGTGACCGATACCGAGCAGGATCCCTAATGTTGTGGGCAGGGATTATGTTGACCAATGAACACCTATTTATGAAATTGTATGGTGTACCGACAAGGTTTAACAGTTGTCAGATATGGTGACGAGATCTTGGGACCTCTTGTGTTGTTGCAAGATGCTATGAGCCCAGACTTCGTACTGATGGCTGATAATTCTGGAAATCATAGAGCACACGGGTGGTCGATGTTTTCTTGGAAACGGAAGGTACTGCAGGCATGGCGTGACCTGCTCGCTCTCCCGATTTGAATCCCATAGAGCATGTCTTGGGTGCACTAAGGAGACGGGTTGCATCACGTCAGCAACCACCAACTACTCTCCAAGACTTGCGAGCAGCTTTGTAGGAAGATTGAGCGTTATTACCTCAACGTAAGATTGATGACATCATTCACAGCATATGCCATCGTTGTCAGATTTGTATTGCTCCCAGCGGCGATCACACCCCATACTGAGCGGGTCTGTGCAAATCCGTTAAGTTGAAAAAAAAACGAAGAACGTTTTTGTCTACCGTTATGCATATTGCAGTTGTTTACGTTCTGTTCTCTTTACATTGTTTCTACTTTACTGCCGCATGTTTATACTGCTTTGTTTCAAAATAAACCCAAGTTTGCAAAATTTCCGTTTGTTGCTTTAATTTTGGACACCAGTGTATATATATCTGGGACGATCGAAAATATTGTTCCAGAAATTTTGATTTTTGTATGGGACGATAGATAACTTTCCGACAGTGGCGTTTCCGATCCTTTTGTAGATGCAGTGGCACTTCCGACCAAAGAGTTTCCCATCGTTATATTTCCGATAAGTGGTATCTACCAGGTTGGGCTTTCTTTGATGCGGCAACAGGGAAATATACCGTCATCGCTACTCGTTTCACTCGCAGAAATTTAATCTTTCGTTTACTAATTGGGTGAAATGCGAGCAGATTTTTATGACGAAATAGTAGGAAAAGCCAGAACAGCAACCAGTTTTCCAGCGTGGTATTTCCGATAAGAGCCTCTCCCACTGTTGCGGCTGCGTTTGATGGTTGGAAAAGCCACGGTTAAAGTATTTGTAGTCGGAAACACCAACTTGACGCCACAGGTTTGTGGCTGAACAGCTCAGTGGTAGAGCACTTGCCCGCGAAACGCAAGGGTCTCATCTTCTAGTCCCAGTCCGACACACGGCTTTAATTGCCAGGAAGTTTCGAGTGATGCTTTGTCTGCCCGTCCGCATTGCCAAACTACCTCGAATCTTAACCATCCAGTCACCTGATTTGTCACTAGCTCTCCACCTCTGAGTACAGCATACAAATGCGTCCTTATTATGCACCCAAAGATGCGACTCCTCTAGCAGATGAAAACAGTACATAGACAGTTTTTACAACTTAACGATGAGTTATATTTAATATGAAAGATGTGTCCTAAGGTTTCAAAATTACAACCTTGAGTTTTGGAAAAACTGTAGAATCATGACTAAAAACGCATCCTCCTGCAGACAACAAGAGGTACTGTTGACCAACATATGTACGATGAACGTAGGTAACGTGCACCATTCAAACGGAGTGGAAACAAATAAGACTGTGTTGATGCTGTAAAATTTCAGCCCAAATGTTGATGGGGAATCGTTGCTGTTGATCGGAGACGAGTGTCGGTAACCCTCTGACAGAAAGTCATTCGGGCCCGCTGCTTGCATACAATGTCTTACTATAGGGTTATAATTCGTGCTTTATTAATAACTTACACATGTATCCTTCGAAGTGTGCATTTCACCGTCACCTCGTACGTTTCTTACTGACGAATCTGATCCTTCGTGGCTAGCACACTGGATTCGTATTAGAGAGGACGACGGTTCAATCCCGCGTCCGGCCATTCTGATTTAGGTTTTCCGTGATTGCCCTAAATCACTCTAGGTAAATGCCGGGATGGTTCCTTTGTAAGGGCACGGCCGACTTCCTTCCTCGTCCTTCCCTAATCCGATGAGACCGATGACCTGGCTGTCTGGTCTCCTCCCCCAAACAAGCCCCCCCCCCCCCCCCCCCCTCTGGTCCATCATGGTCCAACACGAACTCCTCACATTCTACTGTACGAACAAATCTTCCAAGTGAACGTTTGTCAACCATCAGTGGCTTGGACGATCCAGTTTCTCACGCGTTTCTGTACACAACGATAAAGGTCTCACAACTGTGAGGACGTCCATTATGAAACTTTTTTCTGTACTGTCATTTGGCTTTTCATGGGCTGCTACTACTTGCTGCTTATCTGTTGTAAGTTTCTGTGACGAGTAATGCTCTGTCTTCGACAAACAGTCAGGAACTGGAAACAGAGGTAAACTCCGCCGTAGACAAGTCACAGATGATTAACTGTGTATCGTTTTTCAAGTTGTCAACGTTGATACGGCAAGCGTTGCTTGTTGTGTTCATGCGCATTAGTCACTCAAAACCTCGCACCAACAAAATAATAATTTGTGACGATCATTTCCTTACCTTCAAATTTTCTTGGTACGATCGATCACCGCCTGTGCAAATTTGTTTCTCAGGGCTTGGAGTAAACGTTATGACAACTGCATACCGCGCCTGATGGAATGGCCATCTTAATGCTAGAGCCTGCATGCCGCCATGGTACTGCTCTACTGATGTGCGTCTCAGCCAAGTTCTCGCTGATTCAATAATCTCTCCATCATTGCTTTAATACTTCTAATGGAGTCCACCCTTCGGTGGGCAAAAAAATGGAAGACAGAAGGAGCGAGATACCAGGTGCAGAGCAGATGAGAAAGAACAGTCGACTGAAGTTTTGTGATCTCCTCTTGGGTGCGCAAACTTGGGTGTGACTTTGCTATCGTGGAGAAGGAGAAGTGCCTTCGTATTTTTGTAGCCAGGAACACACTATAATCATTTCTTCAATTTCCTAAGAGCCTCGCAACAGATTTCGGAGTTGATAGTTTGAGCACGGGGGAGGACATCCAGCAGAATAAATCCTTCAGAGATTACAAAATTGAAGGTGTCGTAGCTACTGCGGCCAGCTGCTCGTGGGAGATGAGATAGATTTCCTCCTCGACGACAGACGTTTCGCCTAGTGATTACCGTGTTTTTATAGGGTGACATTTATTGAACTATATGAAATGAAATCGTCATAATTTCTGAACAGTTTGCGTTAGGGCGTCCAAAACTCCACAGTTGGCCGCGGTGCATGATGGGATGCTTTGGTTTAGCGACGAATCCCACTTTCATTTGGATGGGTTTGACAGTAAGCAAAATTGGCGCATTTGGGGGACTGAGAATCCGCATTTCGCGATCGACAGGTCTCTTAAACCTCAGTGGATGAGTGTATGGTGTCAATGTCCAGTCACGGAATAAAGGGTGCGATATTCCTTGACGGCACGGTGACTACCGAACGGTGTGTGAAGGTTGTGGCAGATAATTTCATCTCCGTTATCCAAAGTGACCCTGATTTCGACAAGATGTGGTTCATGCAAGACGGAGCTTGACCCCATGGAAGCAGGAGGTGTTTGATGTCCTAGAGGAGCACTTTGGGGACCGCATTCTGGCACTGGGTTACCCAGACGGCCACTGGCATGGGCTTGGATTGGCCGCCATATTCTCCGGATCTCCTTTTTGTGAGGCTATATTAAAGACAAGGAGCACTGCAATAATCCCAAAACCATTACTGAGATGAAAGCAGCCATTCAGGTCATCGACAGAATCGATGTTCCGACACTTCAGCGGGTCATGCATAATTTCGGTATTCATCTGCGCCACATCATCGCCAATGGTGGCAGACATATCGAACAAGTCATAACCTAAATACGAATAGCTGACTTGAAAACCTTGTCATGTTTCACATAAAACCAGTATTTATTGCCTTGTTAGTAACCAGAATATTTAATTTTTAGCTGTATTTTCAACCTAGACCCGCTGTGTAAGTACTGGTGTCGCTAATACCTGAAATATGGCCCAGCTGCAGAAAACAACACACACAAGACAGGAAGACGACTGCACCCATTAATAGTCTTTTTTCCCCTTTTTACCCTACATTAGCATCTTTACTTGTTTGTATGGACACCTCAGTTAAATTCCTGGTTCT
Organism: Schistocerca gregaria; assembly: GCF_023897955.1. NCBI lineage: Eukaryota > Metazoa > Arthropoda > Insecta > Orthoptera > Acrididae > Schistocerca > Schistocerca gregaria. The sequence goes on along the minus strand of NC_064921.1, from coordinate 103,739,056 downwards.
GATCATCTTAACGGTCCCGTGCAGTTGTTATTTCTTGTGCTTAACACCTCCATTTAAGTGTCAGACCTGAGCGTATAAACACAACATTGTTCACTTTAATGCCGGACTATCTTCCGTCTTCAGATGGTCACAATACGTAGGCCAAAAACTAAACAGAAAGAACTGTCTAGTACTACTAACATCAAATCACAAGTTAATTAGAAATGAATTCCAGGAAAAATTGCCCCCTATTTTTCTTGGATGTATCGTAAAATTTGGATAGTATTTTTGCATGAAAAACTCAATGGAAGAAAGTTGACGGTCGGCTTGACAATTCACTGTCACATCTTTTCATAAAAAATAAAATTGTGACATTCAGTTCGACAGTTCTGCTGTTATGTTTTCATAACAACAAGAAATTCAGGATTATATGTTATTTTGCGAAAAAGGATACAATTGAAAGCTATATCCATGGAGATAAAAAAGGAAGGGAATTGTCATTACGTCACAAACTGGAAGCCGACGTCCGCCGTCTTCTGTAGCCCAAAAACATTACATTCACCACGGTGATACTTCCGCGTAATGTCACTCTGACGTACCCATACCCAGTTTCGACCGTTGGAAATAACTATCGACTTTCGTGGTCGTATCCCGAGTAACATCTGGCGCTTTGATTGTGTGGGGACGCAGTTGTTTCACAAAAAATTGACATTTCAATATTCGTTCACATTGTTGACATGCATAAGATACGATAGCCCTCGCTTCTTTCCTGATTGCTTTCTGCGCCAACAAAGACCTCTCAGGTACGTTTCATGCAAACGTGAACATTACGAATGTTGTGCGTACGAGGTGAAAGCTGAAAATGCGTCGAAAAGAAAAGTGCCAGTAAGGAAACCAACATTGGTTTCGGAGTTACAGCTTCATTTGCCATCGATACAAAATAGTATAAGTGGAAATAAATGGATTACGACTGCATGCTTTTCACACCACTTCCTTCTGTACTTGGTTATTCGAAACACATCAACAAAAATCATGTTACATTAACGACGCCAAATGTGTCGTATTACTAGAGCAAACACGTATTCAAGACAGAAAAACATTCGAAATTACCTTTCTGACACTATATTATTCAAATTCAAGTTGTGGTTTGAATTCAGAGAAATAGTATCGGTAGCAACTGAGAGATTTATACCAAATAAATTAACAAACGACGGAGCTGATACTCCTTGGTATACAAAACGCGTCAGAACACTGTTGCAGAAACAACGAAACAAACACACCAAATTTTAACAGGCGCAAAATCCCCAACACTGGCGATCTTTTACAGCAGCTCGAAGTTTAGCGCGGACTTCAATGCGAGATGCTTATAACAGTTTCCACAGCAAAACTTTGTCTCGAAACCTGGTAGAAAATCCAAAGAGATTCTGATCGTATGTGAAGTATGTTAGCGGCAAGACACAATCAATGCCTTCTCTGCGCGATAACAATGGAGATACTATCAAAGACAGTACTGCCAAAGCAGAGTTGCTAAACACAGACTTCCAAAATGCCTTCACCAAAGAAGACGAAGTAAATATTCCAGAATTCGAATCAAGAACAGCTGACAACATGAGTAATGTAGAAGTAAATATCCTCGGAGTAGTGAAGCAACTCAAATCACTTAATAAAATAAAGTCTTCTGGTTCAGACTGTATACCAATTAGGTTCCTTTCAGAGAATGCTGATGCATTAGCTCCTTGCTTAACAATCATATACAACCGTTCGCTCGACGAAAGATCCGCACCCAAAGACTGGAAAGTTCCACAGGTCACGCCAATGTTTAAGAAAGGTAGTAGGAGTAATCCACTTAATTACAGGAGCATATCATTAACATCGGTATGCAGTAGGTTTCTAGAACATATACTGTGTTCGAACATTATGAATTACCACGAAGAAAGCGGTATGTTGACACACAGTGAACATGGGTTTAGAAAAAATCGTTCTTGTGAAATACAACTAGCTCTTTATTCCCAGTAAGTGTTGAATGCTACTGACAATGGATTTGAGATCGATCCATATTCCTGGATTTCCGGAAGGCTTTTGACACTTTACCACACAAGCGGTTTGTAGTGAAATTGCGTGCTTATGGAATATCGTCACAGTTATGTGACTAGATTTCTGACCTCCTATGAGAGAGGTCACAGTTCGTAGTAATTGAAGGAAAGTCATCGAGTAAAACAGAAGTGATTTCTGGCGTTCCCCAAGGTAGTGTTGTAGGCCCTTTGCTGTTACTTATCTATATAAACGATTTGGGAGACAATTTGAGCAGCCGTCTCAGGTTGTTTGCAAATGACGCTGTCGTTTATCGACCAATAAAATCATCAGAAGATCAAAACAAATTTCAAAACGATTTAGAAAAGTATCTGAATGGTGCGAAAATTGGTTTTTTTTATTTATTTTATTTATTTTTTTTTTTTTAGTGGCTCTAAGCACTATGGGACCTAACATCTGAGGTCATCAGTCCCCTAGCCTTAGAACTACTTAAACCTAACTAACCTAAGGACATCACACACATCCATGCCCCAGGCAGGATTCGAACCTGCGACCGTAGCAGCAGCGCGGTTCCGGACTGAAGCGCCTAGAACCGCTCGGCCTCAGCGGCCGCACGCGAAAATTTTTCAGTTGACACTAAGTAACGAAAGGTGTGAGGTCATCCACATGAGTGCTAAAAGCAATCTATTAAACTTGGGTTACACGATAAATCGGTCATGTGTATATGCTTCAGATTCAACTAAATACACTCCTGGAAATTGAAATAAGAACACCGTGAATTCATTGTCCCAGGAAGGGGAAACTTTATTGACACATTCCTGGGGTCAGATACATCACATGATCACACTGACAGAACCACAGGCACATAGACACAGGCAACAGAGCATGCACAATGTCGGCACTAGTACAGTGTATATCCACCTTTCGCAGCAACGCAGGCTGCTATTCTCCCATGGAGACGATCGCAGAGATGCTGGATGTAGTCCTGTGGAACGGCTTGCCATGCCATTTCCACCTGGCGCCTCAGTTGGACCAGTGTTCGTGCTGGACGTACAGACCGCATGAAACGACGCTTCATCCAGTCCCAAACATGCTCAATGGGGGACACATCCGGAGATCTTGCTGGCCAGGGTAGTTGACTTACACCTTCTAGAGCACGTTGGGTGGCACGGGATACATGCGGACGTGCATTGTCCTGTTGGAACAGCAAGTTCCCTTGCCGGTCTAGGATTGGTAGAACGATGGATTCGATGACGGTTTGGATGTACCGTGCACTATTCAGTGTCCCCTCGACGATCACCAGAGGTGTACGGCCAGTGTAGGAGATCGCTCCCCACACCATGATGCCGGGTGTTGGCCCTGTGTGCCTCGGTCGTATGCAGTCCTGATTGTGGAACTCACCTGCACGGCGCCAAACACGCATACGACCATCATTGGCACCAAGGCAGAAGCGACTCTCATCGCTGAAGACGACACGTCTCCATTCGTCCCTCCATTCACGCCTGTCGCGACACCACTGGAGGCGGGCTGTACGATGTTGGGGCGTGAGCGGAAGACGGCCTAACGGTGTGCGGGACCGTAGCCCAGCTTCATGGAGACGGTTGCGAATGGTCCTCGCCGATACCCCAGGAGCAACAGTGTCCCTAATTTGCTGGGAAGTGGCGGTGCGGTCCCCTACGGCACTGCGTAGGATCCTACGGTCTTGGCGTGCATCCGTGCGTCGTTGCGGTCCGGTCCCAGGTCGACGGGCACGTGCACTTTCCGCCGACCACTGGCGACAACATCGATGTACTGTGGAGACCTCACGCCCCACGTGTTGAGCAATTCGGCGGTACGTCCACCCGGCCTCCCGCATGCCCACTATACGCCCTCGCTCAAAGTCCGTCAACTGCACATACGGTTCACGTCCACGCTGTCGCGGCATACTACCAGTGTTAAAGACTGCGATGGAGCTCCGTATGCCACGACAAACTGGCTGACACTGACGGCGGCGGTGCACAAATGCTGCGCAGCTAGCGCCATTCGACAGCCAACATCGCGGTTCCTGGTGTGTCCGCTGTGCCGTGCGTGTGATCATTGCTTGTACATCCATCTCGCAGTGTCCGGAGCAAGTATGGTTGGTCTGACGCACCGGTGTCAGTGTGTTCTTTTTTCCATTTCCAGGAGTGTACATAGGAATTACAATTACGAACAACTTTAATTGGAGGGAACACATATAAAATGTTGTGGGGAAGGCTAACAAATACTGCGTTTTATTGGCAGAGTACCTAGAAAATGTAACAGAATTATTAGGGAGACTGCCTACACTACGCTTGTCCGTCCTCTTTGAGAATACTGCTGCGTGGTGTTGGATCCTTACTAGACAGAACTGTCGGATTACATTGAAAAAGTTCAAAGAAGGGCAGCACGTTTTGCATCATCACGAAATATGGGAGAGCACTCCGTCTTCAGGTCACAAGTGGCCCATCGGGACCATCCGACCGCCGTGTCATCCTCAGTTGAGGATGCGGATAGGAGGGGCGTGTGGTCAGCACACCGCTCTCCCGGTCGTTATGATAGTTTTCTTTCACCGGAGCCGCTACTATTCGGTCGAGTAGCTCCTCAATTGGCATCACGAGGCTGAGCGCACCCCGAAAAATGGCAACAGCGCATGGCGGCTGGATGTTCACCCATCCAAGTGCCGGCCACACCCGACAGCGCTTAACTTTGATGATCTCATGGGAACCAGTGTATCCACTGCGGCAAGGCCGTTGCCCCAAATATGGGAGGGAGTGTCATAGAAATGATCCAGGATTTAGGCTGAACATCATTAAAAGAAAGGCGTTTTTCATTGTGATGGAATCTTCTCACGAAATTCCAATCACCAACATTCTCCTCCGAATGCGAAAATATTTTGTTGTTTTGCCTATCTACGTAGGGAGAAACGATTACCACGATTGAATGAGGGAAATTATAGAGCTCGTACGGAAAGATCTAGGTGTTCGTTCTTTCCGCGAGCTATACGAGATTGGAATAATAGAGAATTGTGAAGGTGGTTCGATGAACGCTCTGCCAGGCACTTAAATGTGATTTGCAGAGTATCCATGTAGATGTAGATGTAACCACTGTAATGTTTAGTATTTAAAAGAGCTGTTGCGTGCACACGGCAGAGGTAATGAACAAGAAGCAACTATAAACAGTAGTCTGCTAATGTTCTGAGATATCGAAGATGGAGCTACGCCCCGCCTCCTCTGATTTCAAACCAATGTACAGGGTAAGTCTATAGCGCCATCTCCCTTCTTTGTGTACCTCCTTGGTGTTATCGGTGGTGATCATATCTTCGATGTGTTGCAAAGGCTAAATTGATGTCAATGCGTGGTAATTTGTTGTATTGCAAACATTCAATTGATTTGTTTTGTGGTTTAGTTCTTCGGAAAACAATGCCACAAGTGAGGCGTCGAAACATTGGTCGGCATACGCGCAACGCAAGCCAACTACATCACCGTCGAGTCAATGAGACTGACGAAGACTGCAGACAGCGTTTGCAGGCAAATCGAATAAAGTTCCGTTTGCAACAACAACAAGTTCAGACAAAGGGGACAAGAGGAAATGGACAGAGCAGGGGGGAGGGAATGGATATAAAGAAGGGCAAGTAGTACATGGACACAGAGATGAGGGGGAGGAGATGGATAGAGAGGGTGCGGGATAAAAGATAAACAGCGAATGGGGATAGGGTGGTGCACGGAGATAGCGGTCAGGGGGAGGAGATGGACAAAGGAAGAGGCAGGAGGAGATGGATAGGGAGAGAGGGGAGAAGGAAGTTAAGTCTTTTGTATCCAGTTAGCATACATATTTAGCAATTGCGAAGCATTGCTGGATTTACAATTGCCACATATATGAAGGATCGCCGCCTTAGAATGGTGTATCCGGTTTGGTTGATTCCTTTTTTTGTGTGTACGTTGTTGTCAGCACAAGGTTTATATGAAGGAAAATTTTTGGCAAATCCAACTAAAATGTCGGAAATCTACATCAGCTGGTTATGCACAGAGGGAAGGGGAACGGAGGAGATGTACAGAGAGAGAGAGAGAGGGGGGGGGGGGGGGGGGGGGGAAAGAGAAGACGGGCATAGAAAGTCAGGCGAGGTATTTAAGATGTATATGCAATTCGCATACATATTTAGCAATTGCGAAGCATTGTCGGGTATATGAGAGAGTCTTTTGGCTCTGGTTTTTTCTTTTGCGTTCCTCTTAACTTTCTCCATCAAAATTTATCTTTTATTATCATTTGTGAGTCATCTTCTTTTAATTGCACTTGTTTCTTTTTTCGTTTTTCAGCAAGCCCTGTCGCATTATTAATTTGTCCTGTCCTCATCACTTCCCTATGTCCCTCTCTCTCTCTCTCTCTCTCTCTCTCTCTCTCTCTCTTAGTTCCCATCTCTTCTCTCACATTCATTGCTGTAGTCACCTATATAAATCTAACAACCTGTATATTATTCATTATCTCTATTATTCTGCTCTCCACAAACAAATATCAGCTTTATTCTTACCGTCACAACTATTTCTCAGTGTTAGATTTCATACTAATTATAAGAGCTCTTGTAACACGTTCCATACTGAATGTAATGATAAAACACGAAGAATATCTGGTTAGGTGTAAGTGGGGGTCTTTTCGTCCTAATCTTACTGGGATAAATAAAAATAGGTCTGCACATAGAGGTAGTCATTGTTTTTTAAAACACTGTAAAATCTGAAGTCTCTCTCCAGCATTAGTTGTGATATGGTTAGATTCTGATATATCTTTGTTATTGATGGTGTGAAAATATAAATGGATACGTGCCACTCTGAAAAAATATTTTTGCCTGAAGAAGGATAGGTATTTACAAATTTATCAAAATAAAGCTCCATTTAAATTTTATTTTTTTACCTTCATGTGTTGCTGAACGGAGCTTCTATCTTTCGGGTTCGAGTATTTGAGCGTTCCCTCATAGTCGAATGAAACGGTTGCATCAGTACTATACAAAATCTACATAAGTGTTTGACTGTGGTAAAAGTGCTCTTTGCTGTTTCATCGCACACACACACACACACACACACACACACACACACACACACACACACACAAACAACTCGTCACACCAAACTGATGCTCAGTAACACTCGAATAAATAAGGAGCACTTGTATCAAATATTTACATGAAAAGGATGACCAAGTTCCTGAAACTACTAGGTTAGATCATAGAACTGGAATTTGGACCGCAGCAAATGCTTAGTAGAAGAAACTGTAAGTGACATAATGATTATGCTACTGAAGAACAGTAGAGCAGAGATACCTACAGCAAGTTCCTTCCAGAAGAATGAACAGATTAACCACGTATGTTTTATGTTGGTTTTGGAAGGGGATGCAAAGGGGAGGAAAAATGGATAAGAATGCATAAAACCGATTATGAAGGATCTTGGTTATAGCAGTTATTTAGAGATGCAGGAATTAGCATAGTATAGTGAAATACAAATACAGTTTTTTTTAAAAAAAAAAAAAGTTAAGTGAAGAGCGTTTGACGTGCAGCGGTGAAGTTATTCATATTTCACAAAACTGCCTTGAAAGTGCACCATCAATTACAGAATGCCTTCAGACCAAAGGAGTTTCACGAAATGAGAGAACTACTCACACAGTCGAAACCGATATAGAGACTACAATAGTCACTGGAAGTGAAGTTGACCTGGCTTTACCCAGCGTTACAAAAGCCGTGACGTAATGTACCATCTGACTCACACACATTGCACAACGTGAATTGAGAGCTCTATTGTTTTAACTGGAAACGAAAATCTGCAATCGCGTGTACGTAGACGCACGCACACAAACAAGCTCGTGGTCCGTGATGCACGCCGCACGGCTCCACCCCCGCGCGTGATTGATCTCTTTATTATGCATGTGGTCCGCCGTGACGAAAGCAGCTGCGCTCAGCGACGCAACGTGCCCACATGGCCCCGATTCGGCGCCGGCACCTCTGCGCATGCGCACACAGCTCCAAGGTCTCTGAGTCAGGATCAGCCGGCCACGTGACACGACAAGCGCAGCACGTGGTCAATCTGTATACGGCTGTAACGCTCAGACTTTTTTTTTTAACATTTGCGTAACATGCTTTACGTTTTGCCCAGAAATTCTCAAACGTCAAAGATACGGTAGGATCTTTGGACAAACCGATTCAGTACGCGACAAGTATAGAACAATCCATAGGCCCGCAGATACAGGGTGTTTCAAAAATGGCCGGTATATTTGAAACGGCAATACAAACTAAACGAGCAGCGATAGAAATACACCGTTTGTTGCAATATGCTTGGGACAACAGTACATTTTCAGGCAGACAAACTTTCGAAATTACAGTAGTTACTATTGTGAACTAACAGGTGGCGCTGCGGTCTGGGAAACTCTATAGTACGATATTTTCCACATATCCACCATGCGTAGCAATAATATGGCGTAGTCTCTGAATGAAATTACCCGAAACCTTTGACAACGTGTCTGGCGGAATGGCTTCACATGCAGATGAGATGTACTGCTTCAGCTGTTCCATTGTTTCTGGATTCTGACGGTACACCTGGTCTTTCAAGTGTCCCCACAGAAAGAAGTAACAGGGGTTCATGTCTGGCGAATAGGGAGGCCAATCGACGCCTCCTCCTGTATGTTTCGGATAACCCAAAGCAATCACACGATCATCGAAATATTCATTCAGGAAATTAAAGACGTCGGCCGTGCGATGTGCCCGGGCACCATCTTGCATAAACCACGAGGTGTTCGCAGTGTCGTTCGTCTAAGGCAGTTTGTACCGCCACAAATTCATGAAGAATGCCCAGATAGCGTGATGCAGTAATCGTTTCGGATCTGAAAAATGGGCCAATGATTCCTTTGGAAGAAATGGCGGCCCAGACCGGTACTTTTTGAGGATGCAGGGACGATGGGACTGCAACATGGGGCTTTTCGGTTCCCCATATGCGCCAGTTCTGTTTATTGACGAAGCCGTCCAGGTAAAAATAAGCTTCGTCAGTAAACCAAATGCTGCCCACATGCATATCGCCGTCATCAATCCTGTGCACTATATCGTTAGCAAATGTCTCTCGTGCAGCAACGGTAGCGGCGCTGAGGGGTTGCCGCGTTTGAATTTTGTACGGATAGAGGTGTAAACTCTGGCACATGAGACGATACGTGGACGTTGGCGTCATTTGGACCGCATCTGCAACACGGCGAACGGAAACCCGAGGCCGCTGTTGGATCACCTGCTGCACTAGCTGTGCGTTGCCCTCTGTGGTTGCCGTAAGTGAGCGCCCTACCTTTCCAGCATGTTCATCCGTCACGTTCCCAGTCCGTTGAAATTTTTCAAACAGATCCTTTATTGTATCGCTTTTCCGTCCTTTGGTTACATTAAACCTCCATTGAAAACTTTGTCTTGTTGCAACAACACTGTGTTCTAGGCGGTGGAATTCCAACACCAGAAAAATCCTCTGTTCTAAGGAATAAACCATGTTGTCCACAGCACACTTGCACGTTGTGAACAGCACACGCTTACAGCAGAAAGATGACGTACAGAATGGGGCACCCAGGGACTGCGTTGTCTTCTATATCTTTCACACCACTTGCAGCGCCATCTGTTGTTGAAAATTGTAACTACTGTAATTTCGAAAGTTTGTCCGCCCGAAAATGTACTGTTGTCCCAAGCATATTGCAACAAACGGTGTATTTCTATCGCTACTCGTTTAGTTTTTATTGCCGTTTCAAATATACCGGTCATTTTTGAAACACCCTGTACGAAGATGTTACCTCGTAACTACAGATGTGAATTCATGTTAGGGGAACGTTCATTTATTGCCTGAGGGCTTTTTTTTTAACTTTCCTGCCCCTTGGTGAAATTTGATGAGGTATGGTGGGCCCCAGTTCCTGTTACGAGTATGTGAGGTACGTCGCGTAGACCGGTAACAATACGTAAAACGATGTTTGTGATTTGTTTTAAACGCTGATTAATACATTTAAAAAATATATTTTATTTGGAAAGAATATGAAAGAGTGTGACTGAAAACACCATTTTAAACTTGCCAAATGTGAGTAGTATTGGGATAGACTGACACAAGCAGAATGGCTCAACGAAAATAGTATTAACCCTGTTGAATGTTCCCTATAAAATTGTTCTTTTATTGGTATATTACATGCGTCATATGTTACTGAGCGTTTTCTTACATCGCACATCGAAGACTACATGGCTTTTACCTTCCTTTGAATCGTATGATTACGTTTGCTTTCCAGTCTCTTCATTTATATGATGACTAAGAGAATTCTAGTCGGTGAACTTTAGTTTAGCTTCATTCCACAAGCGATTAACTTCTTTTCTGCAAGTGTGTTTGACTTGTCAGCATCCCACTTAACACAGGCGTTGTAAAAGTTTTGGTACAAATTTGGGCTGAATACAACATAGGCTCTATACAGGGTGCGGCAGCGTTCATAGCGTAATTTGACTTGCGTAGTACAATGGCGTATTGCAGGAATGCGCGCCAGCTCCTGCCGCATTCGTGTACTAATGAGCTGCCATTTCGAGTGTGACAGTGATATGGAGTGGTGGAGAACACAGCATCGTGTCTTTGCTGTTGAAAGTTATTTCAAGAATAATGACACTGTTATTGCAACCCAGTGTCTATTTCGGCAACACTTGAACTTGGGACGTCAAGGGAAAGTTCCAGATGGACGGACCATTGTGAGATGGGTACGTGCATTTCGAACAAGAGGTTCTGTTCGCAATGGCAAACCGGGAAGAGGTGAAAGAACAGGAGCCGTGGAAAATGTTCGTGCTGCACTATTGCCTAGCCCAGAAAGATCTGCTCGTCGTCATGTGCAAACTGTGCATATGTCCGATCGCTCATTCAGGAAAATATTGCACGAAGATTTCCATTTTCACCCATATAAAAGCAGATTGTTCAGGAAATTAGGCCTTGTGATTGGGTTTCGCTCTAAACGTTCTGCTTAACCACGCATGATCTCCTTCGCCGAAATCCACAAATGCTGCACACCAACCTGATGTCAGATGAAGCTCATTTCGAGTTATGTGGTTCAGTGAATAAACAGAATATGCGTTACTGGAGTGATGTAAACCAGCATGAAGTGCACATCAAGCCCTTGAACAGTTCTCGTGTCACAGTGTGGTGTGGAGTTGCTTCCTTTAGGATTTTTGGCCCTTACTTCTTTGAGGATGACAGCGGTGTGGCTGTAACTGTCATCAGCGAACGCTCCCAAAAGATGCTGCAAGGCTTAGTTCTTCCACAATTAGGTGTGGTCGATGTGGATGTGGAACAATTATGGTTTCAACAAGACGGAGGAGCATTCTCGCATATAGCCAGAATTTGCATGGATTTCTTGCGACAGACATTTTAATTTCCCGTTTTGGTGACATTTGCTGGCTGCGTAGCTCACTTGATTTCCCATGTGCAGACTTTTTCCTTTGAGGCTACCTGAAGCAATAGGTGTTCCGAACACATTGTGCCACCATTCCTGAGTTGAAGGACCACATCAGGAATACATTACGCTGAGTTATGGAAAGCTTCCAACGCTGCCTAGATGAATGTGTTGTGCTCAGCGGGCATCATTTCACAGGACTCATATTCAAATAGTAATCCACGCAATGGACAATGTCTTACACATTAGTAAATAGCATACCTTTAACTATTAATTCACATAAGAGGTAATAAATAAATTACAGTTACTTGTTCATGAGACACAGAAATTATTAGATACAGACTCCCGTGCAGGTGAGCGCCACAATCAGGACTGCATACGACCGAGGCACACAGGGCCAACACCCGGCATCACGGTGTGGGGAGCGATCTCCTACACTGGCCGTACACCTCTGGTGATCTTCGAGGGGACACTGAATAGTGCACGGTACATCCAAACCGTCATCGAACCCATCCTAGACTTCCTAGACTTCCGGAAGGCGTTCGATACAGTTCCGCACTGTCGCCTGATAAACAAGGTAAGAGCCTACGGAATATCAGACTAGCTGTGTGGCTGGATTGAAGAGTTTTTAGCAAACAGAACACAGCATGTTGTAATCAATGGAGAGACGTGTACAGACGTTAAAGTAACCTCTCTCGTGCCACAGGTGAGTGTTATGGGACCATTGCTTATCACGATATATATAAATGACCTAGTAGATAGTGTCGGAAGTTCCATGCGGCTTTTCGCGGATGATGCTGTAGTATAGAGAGAAGATGCAGCATTAGAAAATTGTAGCGAAATGCAGGAAGATCTGCAGCGGATAGGCACTTGGTGTAGGGAGTGGCAACTGACCCTTAACATAGACAAATGTAATGTATTGCGAATACATAGAAAGAAGGATCCTTTATTGTGTGATTATATGATAGCGGAACAAACACTGGTAGCAGTTACTTCTGTTAAATATCTAGGAGTATGCGTGCTGAACGATTTGAAATAGAATGATCATATAAAATTAATTGTTGGTAAGGCGGGTACCAGGTTGAGATTCATTGGGAGAGTCCTTAGAAAATGTAGTCCATCAACAAAGGAGGTGGCTTACAAAACACTCGTTCGACCTATACTTGAGTATTGCTCATCAGGGTGGGATCCGTACCAGATTGGGTTGCCGGAGGAGACAGAGAAGACTCAAAGAAGAGCGGCGCGTTTCGTCACAGGGATATTTGGTAACCGTGATAGCGTTACGGAGATGTTTAACAAACTCAAGTGGCAAACTCTGCAAGAGAGGCGCTCTGCATCGCGGTGTAGCTTGCTCGCCAGGTTTCGAGGGGGTGCGTTTCTGGATGAGGTATCGAATATATTGCTTTCCCCTACTTATACTTCCCGAGGAGATCACGAATGTAAAATTAGAGAGATTCGAGCGCGCACGGAGGCTTTCAGACAGTCGTTCTTCCCGCGAACCATATGCGACTGGAACAGAAAAGTGTGGGATCCATACCAGATCGGGTTGACGGAGGAGATAGAGAAGATCCAAAGAAGAGCGGCGCGTTTCGTCACAGGGTTATTTGGTAACCGTGATAGCGTTACGGAGATGTTTAGCAAACCCAAGTGGCAGACTCTGCAAGAGAGGCGCTCTGCATCGCGCTGTAGCTTGCCCGCCAGGTTTAGAGAGAGTGCGTTTCTGGATGAGATATCGAATACACTGCTTCCCCCTACTTATACCTCCCGTGGAGATCACGAATGTAAAATTAGAGAGATTCGAACGCGCACGGAGGCTTTCAGACAGTCGTTCTTCCCGCGAACCATATGCGACTGGAACAGAAAAGGGAGGTGATGACAGTGGCACGTAAAGTGCCCTCCGCCACACACCGTTGGGTGGCTTGCGGAGTATGAATGTAGATGTAGATGTAGATGTACTGCCTCATCGTGTGTTTTTAATATCCTACTATGAACGCTGCTGCACCCTGTACAATGATCAGCTAGAACATTATGACCACATACCTAACAGCTGATATGTCCACCTTTGGCTCGGAAAACAGTGGCGATGCGTCATGGCATGAAAGCAAAGAGGCCTTGGTAGGTCGTTGGAGGGAGCTAGCATCATGTCTCCCCAAACAAGTCATCTAATTCCCATAAATAACGGGGAGTAGCGCGATGAGCTCTGACACGACGTTCAATCATATCCCAGCTTTATAGTCTTTTACTTTAGATCCAAGCAACTTAAATTATTAGAATGAAAATCTTTTTCATGAAATTTAAGAATTACTGTGCAACTAAAACTTTTGTTATAATATATTTACAATCATATGAACAGCATGTAGACAATGAAAATACCACAATATCTATCAAACCCTCCCCCCCCCCCCCCCCCATGAACCATGGACCTTGCCGTTGGTGGGGAGGCTTGCGCGCCTCAACGACACAGATAGCCGTACCGTAGGTGCAACCACAACGGAGGGGTATCAGTTGAGAGGCCAGACAAACGTGTGGTTCCTGAAGAGGGGCAACACTCTGGATGATTCACTGATCTGGCCTTGTAACAATAACCAAAATGGCCTTGCTGTTCTGGTACTGCGAACGGCTGAAAGCAAGGGGAAACTACAGCCGTAATTTTTCACAGGGCATGCAGCTTTACTGTTTGATTAAATAATGATGATGGCGTCCTCTTGGGTAAAATATTCCGGAGGTAAAATAGTCCCCCATTCGGATCTCCGGGCGGGGACTACTCAAGAGGACGTAATTATCAGGAGAAAGAAAACTGGCGCTCTACGGATCGGAGCCTTGAATGTCACATCCCTTAATCGGGCAGGTAGGTTAGAAAATTTAAAAAGGGAAATGGATAGGTTAAAGTTAGATATGGTCGGAATTAGTGAATTTGGGTGGCAGGAGGAACAAGACTTTTGGTCAGGTGAATACAGGATTATAAATACAAAATCAAATAGGGTTAATGCAGGAGTAGGTTTAAAAATGAATAAAAAAATAGGAGTGCGGGTAAGCTACTACAAACAGCATAGTGAACGTATTATAGTGGCCAAGAAAGACACGAAGCCCATTCCTACTACAGTAGTACAAGTTTATATGCCAACTAGCTCTGCAGATGTGAAGAAATTGGTGAAATGTATGATGAGATAAAGGAAATTATTCAGATAGTGAAGGCAGGCGAAAATTTAATAGTCATGGGTGACTGGAATTCGAGAGTAGGAAAAGGGAGAGAAGGAAACATAGTAGGTGAATATGGATAGGGGCTAAGAAATGAAAGAGGAAGTCACCTGGTAGAATTTTGAGCAGAGCATAACTTAATCATAGCTAACACTTGGTTCAAAATCATGAAAGAAGGTTGTATACATGGAAGAACCCTGGAGATACTAAAAGGTATCAGATAGATTATATAATGGTAAGACAGAGATTTAGGAACCAGGTTTTAAATTGTAAGACATTTCCAGGGGCAGATGTGGACTCTGACCACAATCTATTGGATATGAGCTGTAGCTTAAAACTGAAGAAACTGCAAAAACGTGGGAATTTAAGGAGATGGGACCTGTATAAATTGAAAGAACCAGAGGTTGTACAGAGTTTCAGGGAGAGCATTAGGGAACAATTGACAGGAATGGGGGAAAGAAATACAGTAGAAGAAGATTGGGTAGCTTTGAGGGATGCAATAGTGAAGGCAGCAGAGGATCAAAGAGGTAAAAAGACGAGGGCTAGTAGAAACCCTTGGGTAACAGAAGAAATATTGAATTTAATTAATGAAAGGAGAAAATTAAAAATGCAGTAAATGAAGCAGGCAAAAAGGAATACAAACGTCTCAAAAATGAGATTGACAGTAAGTGCAAAATGGCTAAGCAGGCATGGCTAGAGGACAAAGGTAAGGATGTAGAGGCTTATCTCACTAGGGTTCCTACAGGAACATGAAAGACACCTTTGGAGAAAGGAGAACCACTTGCACGAATATCAAGAGCTTTGATGGAAACTCAGTTCTAAGCAAAGAAGGGAAAGCAGAAAGGTGGAAGGAGTATATAGAGGGTCTATACAAGGGCGTGTACTTGAGGACAATATTATGGAAATGGAAGAGGATGTAGAAGAAGATGAAATGGGAGATATGATAATGAGTGAAGAGTTTGACAAAGCACTGAGAGACCTGAGTCGAACAAGGCCCCCGGAGTAGACAACATTCCATTAGAACTACTGACAGCCTTGGAAGAGCCAGTCCTGACGAAACTCTACCATCTGGTGAGCAAGATGTATGAAACAGGCGAAATACCCTCAGACTTCAAGAAGAATATAATAATTCCAATCCCAAAGAAAGCTGGTGTTGACAGATGTGAAAATTACCGAACTATCAGTTTAATAAGTCAGAGCTGCAAAGAACTAACGCGAATTCTTTACAGACGAATGGAAAAACTGGTAGAAGCCGACCTCGGGGAACATCAGTTTGGATTCCCTAGAAATGTTGGAACACGTGAGGCAACACTGACCCTACGACTTATCTTAGAAGAAAGATTAAGGAAAGGCAAACCTACGTTTCTAGCATTTGTAGACTTAGAGAAAGCTTTGACAATGTTGACTGGAATACTCTCTTTCGAATTCTGAAGGTGACCGGGGTAAAATACAGGGTGCGAAAGGTTATTTACAATTTGTACAGAAACCAGATGGCAGTCATACGAGTCAAGGGCTATGAAAGGGAAGCAGTGGTTGGGAAGGGAGTGAGACAGGGTTGTAGCCTATGCCCGATGTTATTCAATCTGTATATTGGGCAAGCAATAAAGGAAACAAAGGAAAAGTTTGGAATAGGTATTAAAATCCATGGAGAAGAAATGAAAACGTTGAGGTTCGCCGATGACATTGTAATTCTGTCAGAGACAGCAAAGGACTTGGAAGAGCAGTTGAACGGAATGGACAGTGTCTTGAAAGGAAGCTGTAAGATGAACATCAACAAAAGCAAAACGAGAATAATGGAATGTAGTCGAATTAAGTCGGGTGATGCACAGGGAATTAGATTAGGAAATGAGGCACTGAAAGTAGTAAAGGAGTTTTGCTATTTGGCGAGCAAAATAACTGATGATGGTCGAAGTAGAGAGGATATAAAATGTAGACTGGCAATGGCAAGGAAAGCGTTTCTGAAGAAAAAAAATTTGTTAACATCGAGTATAGATTTAAATGTAAGGAACTCGTTTGTGAACGTATTTGTATGGAGTATAGCCATGTATGGAAGTGAAACGTGGACGATAAATAATTTAGACAAGAAGAGAATAGAAGCTTTCGAAATGTGGTGCTACAGAAGAATGCTGAAGATTAGATGGGTAGAACACATAACTAATGAGGAGGTATTGATAAGAATTGGGGAGGAGATTGTGGCACAACTTGACTAGAAGAAGGGATCGTTTGGTAGGACATGTTCTGTGACATCGAGGGATCACCAATTTAGTATTGGAGGGCAGCGTGGAGGGTAAAAATCGTAGAGGGAGACCAAGAGATGAATACACTAAGCAGATTCAGAAGGATGTAGGCTGCGGTAGGTACTGGGAGATGAAGAAACTTGCATAGGATAGGGTAGCATGGAGAGCTGGATCAAACCAGTCTCAGGACTGAAGACCACGACAACAACAACATCTATCAAACAAATAAATTCTTGTAAATATTCTTTTACATAAAGCCATCATCTAAATCTTCTGTCAAATCAATGCGAGGCACATTAGTGCAGCTTCGTCCATGACAGTTTTTGCACATTGTTGTGCAACGTAGGTGAGCCTTCACACATCCGCACTTTTTTGCGCAGCCTGGAGTGCAGCCGCATGAAATCAGTAGCAGTATTTCCTTTGGAGCAGGTGGTCGTTTCATGTGGATCGGGGAGAGAGATGAGTCTGATTCCCTCCAGCCCCAGTTTCTCGGGTCCAAGTTGTTCTCCAGCCATAGCTGGAGTTGTAGGTAAACTCGGTAAGAGTGGAGGCGCCCTTCATCACTAGTGGGTGGCAAACGAGAGAGTATGACATCATTGTTTTCTTGATCCACAAGTACATTAAGACATTTAAATCAGATGGCATTTAAGTTATCATCAGGATTCTCTACTGTTTTTGTTTGACGGCCGCGGTGGTCTCGCGGTTCTAGGCGCACAGTCCGGAACCGTGCGACTGCTACGGTCGCAGGTTCGAATCCTGCCTCGGGCACCGATGTGTGTGATGTCCTTAGGTTAGTTAGGTTTAAGTAGTTCTAAGTTCTAGGGGACTGATAACCACAGCAGTTGAGTCCCATAGTGCTCAGAGCCATTTGAGCCATTTTTTTTTTTTTTTGTCTAGAGAGACAGTATACATTTCTCTCCTGCTTTTGCAATGGTATCAGTAGAGGAAGCAGGATCGTTGAAGGTCTATGGAATATTATGAAGTTGCGAATACCGGTTGAATATTGGAAAGCTTGCGCTTTCCTTTCCCAAACAAGGCAGAATTGCTGTTGCAACCACTTGCTTCTGAAGAACCATTATCTAATTCTTGCACTCACTAACGACTGAGGACTTACGTATATCTGTAGAACTGTAACACCTCGGTCAGATACTACCTTTACATTCCTTAATGAGGATTATGTCTGTGTCGTCTGGAGCAAGAGCGACAAGTGGCACAAGAAGATCTACATCTTGGCCCTCTATAATCACTTTCTGGTAAAATTTTGAGGCATTTATTGCTTTTGCAACAATTTTAAAATCTGCATCGTCATCCGCGATCCTGGTTTCAATACCAAAACTGTATAGTTTTTGTACAAGCTGTGTGAGAAACATTTCCTTATTGTTGAGGTTACTAAGAAAGGCAGACTGTGATTCAACGCACAACATCTCGTCATTAAAGGATATTTCTCGTGAGGTCTGCTTCATCGTTCGCCTTTGGCGTTCAATAGTTTTTATGTTCAGAGAGCTTTCTGAATATAAATACAACAGCAACACCATCTCTATAATGTCTCTGAATATATGCTATTAAAGTTTTACAAATGTCACCAAAAGTTTCATTCTCGGGCCACACGACGTGGTGGTTAAGATACCCTCCATCTACAACAAAGAACTTCGATTGGTTATTGTCAATATTCCTTTTAGTTACCGTACTTTATTGAAAAGATTGTATCACGACGACTTTTTCGTTTTCCATATCAATCCACTGCTGTCAAACAGAGACATTGGTACACTCGATAATTCGTACGTGAGGCAATCCTTTAAATCATCACGCGAATGAAACGTGCACAGTATTCTATGAAATATATGAGTTGTATCTACTTCAGTTATATTTTTTTAAAGCCTGACAGTTGGCTTGAACATTGTCCTAACCATGCTGGATCGCTTAAGCTTCAGAGAACCAAATTTTGGCGAGACAGAAAGTATTGTTCGAAGAGCTTCTTCACCAACAGACACAGATTTGTAGCAGTTCACTTCCTGAGAAGCTACTAATCCAGATACTAATGAATACGATTGCTCCTTACAAGCAAATAGAATGTGTTGTTGCAACCATAGCTGAAATCTTCTGCAAATTTTCTCGTAAATTTCTACCCTCCCACTCCTCAGTTCGAAATGTTGATCTCTCGGAACGGAATGTAATTCGCAGAACTGATCCATAGCTTCACATACGTGATGGGCTATTGGTATACCGCAAATCCATCGGTTCAACGTACTATCGGTGAGACCTCTTCCGTGTGAAATATCTCCAACACTCTTCAGGTTCTTCGTAAGCGTTTGTTCTATCGTCATGTCGGTCCATACTCTACACCAATACTTATCAGCGCATCGAACTGTGAAGAGGCTGTCCTTGGTGAATTTATCGAACTCCGCAGGTTTCATGGTTTGTTTCTGTTTTTTTCCATGTCCTGGAGGTACAAATGATACGCCTTAGCATAAGGAAAGTGTCCAGTTTGCATGGAATATTGGAAGCACAGCTTTCACACATTCTGTATGGAGCTCCCAATTCCCCATACACTCTGCTTGGATGAAATGCAACGCCAAGGTGACAAGCTGAATGTATTGTATCCGTAATTAGGAACTTTTCCCTCTTCGATTAGTATCATTCATTGTGTTGACAATTTTTTTAGCCTTTCGATCATTGATCTTTTTTAAAATCGCTGAAAGATGCACCGTTTCCACTCATATCAGAAACACTGTCTTTAATATGTTGCTTCTCCTCCTCCATGACTGCCATTTCCTCCCGTATTATGATGGAAAGAGCACACATCACTGCGCAATGAGCTTGAATTGCCCACGTGTATGCACGACCAGAAAGTATATGGAGAACAGAAGCTGTAGCAAATACAGTCTCCAATAGTTGAGAGAGCTCACAGTCTCTCATTAAGAATCCTATTGCTCCTGGAATCAAGTAATAGTAAGTTCCTATGGGACCAAACTGCTGAGGTCATCGGTCCCTAGGCTTACACACTAATTAGTCTAACTTAAACTAACTCACGCTAAGGACAACACACACACACCCATGCCCGAGGGAGGACTCGAACCTCCGACGGGGGCAGCTGTGCAAACCGTGACAAGGAGCCTCAGACCAAGCGACTACCCTGAGCAGTTGCTCCTAAAAAAGACATTGTCAAGTGAAAGCCTACTAATCGAATATCTACAGTAGTGAATATCTTATTCCCTTCATAAGCTCCCACCACAACTGTATCTTTAGCTTTAATGTAAGTTGGTTGATCAAACATCACGATACATACTTACCGTGTGCTCTTGCTCACTCTGCGTGATGGCTGAAGCTGAAGCAGTTAAAATAGTGGTATAATCTGTGGGCGGATTGTTGATGAATGGAAGCTCTAATACAGTTGATTGCGTATAAGGTTCTCCACTTGCGATTTTCTCCATTAAATCTTGCCATGCAGGAATAGAAAACTGTAAAACCTTTCCCATCACCCAAGTAAAATCGTGATTGGTAGGCACTGTTGCTTTAGTGACTGATTTTCTGGGTTTTTTTGCAGAACAGTTTATTCACTTCCAACTTTAGTCTGCTTCGGAATGTTAGCAGACAAAATTTTTGGGCACTTGCTGTTTCAGTAGAACTCGGCATGACAGAAAGTTTCGTTAATTTCTGATGTTCTATCGCTCTCCCTGGAGTCTCACATCTGATTCCATCCATAGCATGGAATGTACCTTTGCCGGTCATTGTTGCAATATTGAAATCATCATTGTCTAAGACGAACTGTGATAACAAATCATTTGAAATATTTGGTTTCCAGAACTGAACGGCAGAAGCCTCAAATAAAGCCACAGTGCTATATGAAGAGCAGTAACACATATTTGAGACAATTTCAACAATGTTTCTTGATCCCACTTTACGAAACAAGTACACTGGAAGACCAAGTTCCAGTGGTGAAATAAATAAACGAGATCTGGTAGCTGACACAATCGCATGGGATGCTGCTGTAATTTTTTTTAAAGTGGACTGTTCACCACCTTTCTTTTTTGACAATCCCACACCCTTCACAAACTCGTGTAAAGTGTCAGGAACCATAACTTCAGCATCCTCTGTCAAGTCATTGACATCTGGATATTCGGCAATACTGTAAGGAGTCAGTCTTTTATCTTCACGGATGATAGCTGCTGCTGCTTCTACTATTCTCTTTCTCTCATCTTTTTCACTGTACCGCTGATTCAAAAGTTTGTGGCCATTGCCACGAAGACATACAACTGGGGGATTTTTTGGCATTGTGGCAAACAGGACGCCATCACCGAAGTGTTCAGTGAGTTTATTTTTCAGAGTTTTTATAGTCATTGTCTCTCCTTCTGGGAGGCATTCATTAATTTTCTGCAACAAAGCGAGCAGTGAAAATTGACATTCCTTTGAACTATCTATAAATTTGCATAATTCTTGAAAACCGGCATCAAAGTTGGTTTCTTGAGGGCGGCCTCTTTCTCGAACAAGGGAGGGATTCGACACTAATTTGGCATAGCAATCTTGATGAACCGGGCTTCTGCAGCTATTAAACACAAAACACTGTTGTTGCGTTAGGCAACCTTTCTACCGAAATCATCTTCGCGTTTGTCTGCTTTCTCAAGCAGCGTATGTTTCACAGCTAAAGAGCGAACTTCAGCCAGGGGGACGCGCGTGTACGAAGCTCTAAGTTAAGCGATTAATATTGAAATAAGAGCTAATTTAGTTCATATTACATTTTAGACTAGTGCATTTACTTCTTATCTGATCTATCTGTTGTAAGTTTCGCTTTTCTAAACGCAACTACATTGAAAAGGAAGTATTTCGTATAGGCCGGCAGTCGCGAGTTTGTTTACGTATTTAGGCGTAAATTTCGTACAAGCGTAGATATTTGATTTTGATTAGACTTAGCGTTTCAAAGCTAAATTAATTCGTGTCTCTCATCCAGAATTTGTGTGGTTAATTGAAAGTTTCTGGAGCAAGTTTATAAGTTAGTTTACAATAGTATTTAGTTACGTATTAGTACATGTTACAAAACTATTGTGTTGTTGAAGTTATTTTCTGCTTTTGTGTTACGTTTCAGTACCAAACCATGTGTGACAAGTGTGGTGGTTGTCGTAGAAATTTGAAAGAGGGGGTGTTCTGTATAGACTATAGGTTGTGGTTTCATTGGGGCGAGTGCAGCGGAGAGGAAACGAGGGTAGATAAGGAGGCTTTCACATGGCAGTGTAGGTTATGTAGAAAGGACAGAAAAATCGCGGAACAGGAGGCAAAGATTTGTGCCCTTAAGACTGAATTAGAAATTGGCAATTTGGAATTATGTAAGCTAAGGGAGGAAAAGGACTCTGGGCGCTGGGAAACGGTAGCAAGCAAAGGGCGAAAAAGGGAAACAATTGATAAAACTTCTGAAATTCAGTTAGCAAATCAGTTTGGCTTGCTATCTGAAGTAGTGGAGGAAGGGCCTCATTGAAATGTGGTTGAATGTAGGTTGAAAAAGATTACTAGCTTAAAGAAAAAAAGACAGGTCGGGATCAAAACAGAATAGGAAAAGAAGAATTCTGCTTATAGGTAGCAGTAATGGGAGGGGTGTGGGTTAACAGCTTCAGGAGAAATTAAGGCCAGAGTACCAGATCACAAGTTTTGTGAAACCAAGTGCTAGCCCTAGCCAGGTGACAGAAAAATGAGGTCAGCTATGTAAGAACTTTGAGATGGAAGATCAGGTAATTATAGTTGGGGGAGCAGGAAACAGCTTGGTTATGAATCCAAGATATAGTATTAGGAGTGACCTGGATAAAATAGGAGCAGAAACTGGGCACACGAATGTGGGGTTTGTGATGGTCTTTCAGATCCATGATCAGCCCTGGGTAAACACTGCTGTAAGGCGTATTAACAGTGAGCTGAACAGGATGCTCCAGACACTGGCAAAGTCTCACATAAGTGTTCTTCCAGCTGATGCTATTGGTAGGTGGGGTTACACTACACATAGCCTGCACCTTAATAGGAAGGAGAAAGATAAGTTAGCTTCTCCATTAGCAGATACTGTAAGGGGGGCTACAGCCACACCAGGGGTGATCTCTGTGGTTATTGGGACCAGGCAGACAGGTTTTTTGTAGGTTAAAGCCAAGTTCCAGACAGACAATAACCAAGGTAATTAGAAGATAAGAAACTTCATGCACAGCAAATAGGGATAAAGCTAAGGGCGGTATCAGCTTACTTCACCAAAATATCAGGGGATTAAAAAATAAAGTAGATGAGCTGATAATGTGTTTAGATTATCTCAAAAATAAGAATGAGATTGATATACCTTATCTGTCTGAGCACCATGTAACTGTGGGGATGGAAAATGTCAGTATAAATGGGTATAATTTAGCATCTTACACTTGTAGATCTAGTATGGATAAAGGAGGAGTTGTCCTTTTCATAAAACAAGGGTATAAATACATAACTGTTGAAGTAAGCAAATTTTGTGTTGATCAGCACTTTGAGGTTTGTGCATGTGAACTTCAGGTAGATAATGTTGTGTTGATATTAGCAACAGTGTACAGATCTCCACTAGGAGATTGGGAGCTATTCATAAAAAGGTTTGATTCCCTATTATGCTGTCTGTCAGACAAAAAGAAGAAGTTATAAATCTGTGGTGATTTCAATGTTAACTTTCTAAGTAATTCTGATAGTAAAAGTGAACTAGAAGTGTTGTTAACAGCATATAACAGAATCAGTGATCAATTTCCCTACACGTATAGCTCAGGACAGTAGTACTCTAATAGATAATGTATTTGTACAGCAAGAGGATGTAGAACCAACACATGCTTTCCCTGTGGTAAATAGCTTATCTGACCATGATGCACAACTGATTAACTTACAAAACCTAACAGAGTGTACACTTCAGAAACCATTAACTAAAAGTGTGAGGGTGCTCAACCTGGTATCTATAGATCACTTCAGAGAAAGTTTAGGAAGTGTAAACTGGGAAGATGTATATAATGAGACAAATGGTAATGATATATACAGCATATTTCTTGATAAATTTACATCCATTTTTGAACATTGTTTTCCAAAGAAAATTACTAAATGCAACACCACAAACTTTTCATTGAAATCTTGGATTACTACAGGTATTAAAGTGTCTTCAGAAAGAAAAAGAAAACTGTATGAGACAGCAAGAACTAGTAAAGATCCAGAAGTAGTTTCACACTATAAAAATTATTTTAACATACTGAGAAAAGTTGTAAGGAAATCAAGAAATATGTTATGTTAAAGAAGAAATTAACAACTTCAGCAATAAAATGAAATCCATATGGAATGTTGTTAGAAGGGAGACAGGAAAAGTAACCACTGGGGTAGGTAGTATTACTGTTAAAGAGAAAGAGACCATCTTAACCAACAGTACACTGGTAGCCAATGTATTTAACAATCACTTCTTCAGTGTAGGAGAAAAAATTGGTGAGAATAGTTCAAAAGAAAACGCCAGGCAGTACATGGAAGAGTCAGTTTAAAAAAATTTTGGTCACATTAAGTTTCATCTAACAACCTCTTGTGAAATAAGGAAAATTATTAAATCTATGAAAAATAAATGTTCTGTTGGCGTAGATGACATCTCTAACAAGTTATTAAAACAATGTGGAGCGATTACAACTGATGTTTTGAGTCACATATGTAATGCATCACTGACTCAGGGTATTTTTCCAGACAGGTTAAAATATGCCACTGTCAGGCCTCTCTACAAAAAGGGGGAAACCACAGATGTCAATCATTAACGGCCAGTATCCTTGCTTACAGCATTTTCAAAAATTTTTGAGAAAGTAATGTACTCAAGAGTGATCAGCCATCTCAACAGTAACGGGATACATAGTAAATCACAGTTCAGATTTCATAAATGCTGTTCCACTGAGACAGCAATATACAATTTCACTGTCCACATAATAGAATCTTTAAATAGTAAAATGTCACCAGTATGAATATTCTGTGACTTATCCAAAGCATTTGATTGTGTGAACCATGACATTATGTTTCAGAAATTACAATTCTATAGTATAAATGGAACAGCAAATGAGTGGTTTAAGTCATATCTACAGAACAGGAAGCAAAAAGTCTCTTTATATGCTTCAAGTGATTCAAAGGGTGAAATTACATTAGGTGTTCCACAAGGTTGGATCATGTGCCCCCTCCTGTTCTTGATATATGTGAATGACCTCCCTTCTTATGTGAAACAAGATGCTGAACTGACGACACTGTTTGCTGATGATACAGGCATAACTATTAACCCAGCAAAAGAAATTCCAATAGAAAATGATACAAATAGGGTCTTTGGAAAAGTCCTTAATTAGTTTTCTGCGAATGGGCTTGCTCTGAACTTTGAAAAACACAGTACATTACATCCAGTTTTCTGCTGCAAAAAGTATAATTCCTTCAATAAACATAACACATTGAAAGAAGTCATAGCCAGGGTAGAGCATACTAAGTTTTGGGTGTACATATGGAAGAAAATCTTAATTGTAAAAGGCAGATTTTGGATCTCCTAACGCGACTAGGTTCAGCAACTTTCGCAATCCCAATAATTGCCAATTTTGAGAATGTAGAAATTAGTTAGCTAACATACTTTGCATACTTCCACTCTCTGATATCATACGAAATAATATTCTGGGGCAACTCAACACTCAGGCAAATGGTATTCACTGCTCAAAAGAAAATAGAATAACGTGTGGGGTTCATAGTCGCACTTCTTGTAGACATCTGGTTAAAAGGTTACGAATTCTTATAACAGCTTCATAGTATTTTTACTCAGTAGTGAAATTTTTCTCAACAACATGGACCAGTTTAAAATCAACAGCGACATTCATGATTACAGTACCAGAAAAAATAAATACCTACACTATCCTTTACTTAACCTATCTTTGGCACAGAAAGGGGTAAAATATGCTGCTATAAAACGTTTTGATAAATTACCAGATGAAATAAAATGTCTGACAGATAGCAGTAATAGTTTCAAAAACAAATTGAAATCACACCTCCTTGACAATTCCTTCTGTACCATAGATGAATTCTTGAAAATGAGTGAATAAATCTGGAGGTATAATACATGCATTTTGCGCCATTTGAGGGAATGGGATACATAACAGAAATATTTAGGTATAAGACTACAATGCAAAAAAAAACTTGTTTCCTGTGCGCTTTTTTTCTGCATTTGACACGTTTCACGTCATAACGGTTTTTCAGTGCTATTGATCAACGGAACATGTAACTAACTAACTAACACTCCACATCTGTTGTGGAGTGGTGTTTTTGTTTCCACCTCTGTGTCACATTTTTTCGGCACATATGAAAGTCTTTTATTGAAATTGAATGGATAAGAGGAAGAGGATCTCAAACTTTTATCATCTGCTTGTGCAACATTCTGATTAATTAGTTTCCTTATGTTACGTTCCTTAATATATTCACGTCGACATACCTTGCGCACTTCAGTCAGTCCAGCGTTCTGTAGAAGATTATTAGCCCCACCATTTCGTTCCTTGCTGACGTGTATTATAATTTCCAAGCCCTTCGTCACTATTGATGTCTCTCCTGCCGAAACAGATTTACCACAAATAAAACAGGAAGTAGGGTCCAGAATTATTGTTTTCTTACTCCAGACAAAAGAAATGAGACTAAGAAGAAGCACTTCATAACACCTCAAGCTGATGAATACTGTCACAAAAGCAGAACTCTGCGGCACTACTTTGACAGTTCACAAGATCATCTCAAATGAACTGGACACTGGGTAGGAAGTAACGGCAGTGACAATAGTGGTAGGGCAGCGCTGAGCGAATGAGAAGGGGAACTTGACATTTTCATTGTTGCCAAGTGCTCCTGATTTCAACAATACTGATCTCAAAAGAAATATCATCGAGTAGAATATATAGGCTACGTGATATTTCCATACACTTAATTACGCTTTTCATTTAAATATTTTTCTAAGCAACAGAAACTGCAAACTATTACGTTAACAGACTTCTATTTCAATTCTTATGCCTCAAATAACAAACGTATAAATGAAAAGATGCACAAGATCTTTTTCGTGTACAATTTTAGGGTAAATATATTTGCTGATAAGAGCTCTGTTCGAAAAATGAGCCTTTTTGCGAACAAATTCAAAATACTGTAAAAACCGACTTTAGGAATGGATAAAAGGGTGACGAAGGGGAATTTTTCTGTTCCTTATTACTATACCCCGTAAGAGTATTTTCCCGAAGTTTCAAAACTTTATAAATTTTTCCCTCATTTGCTGATTTTCTTACTTATTTGCCTGGGGTACAACTGTAACTCGCTCACACCCACTAGCCCATTGCTGGCTCTGTCTCCCCCCCCCCCCCCACTCCCCTCTCCCTTCCCCTTCCGCTTTCTCCTCGTCGTTACTCCTCCCACTGGCACTGTCCTGTTCACTATGAACTGTGTTGCACTGCCATTGTGTCCCTCTCTTTCCCTCACACTGTCAGTCGCTCTTTCTACACTGAAGAGACAAAGAAACTGGTACACCTGCCTAATGTCGTGTAGGGCCGTGCGAGCACGCAGAAGTGCCGCAACACGATGTGGCTTCGACTCGAATAATGTCTGCAGTAGCGCTGGAGGGACTTGACACCATGATTCCTGCAGGGCTGTCCTTAAATCCGCAGGAGTACGATGTGATGGAGATCGCTTCTGAACAGCACGTTGCAAGGCATTCCAGATCATGTCCGGGGAGTTCGGTGGCCAGCGGACGTGACTGAACTCAGAAGAGTGTTCCTGGAGCCACTCTGTAGCAATTCTGGACGTGTGGCGTGTCACATTGTCCTGCTGGAATTGCCCAAGTCCGCCGGAGTGCACAATGGACGTGAATAGATGCATGTGATCAGGCAGGATGCTTACCTGTCTAAGTCCTATCAGGGGTCCCATTTTACTCCAATTGCACACGCTCCACTCCATTACAAAGCCTCCACTACCCTGCTGGCATGCCGGACCCATGGGTTCATGAGGTTGTCTCAGTATCCGTAGACGTCCATTCGCTCGATACAATTTGAAACGAGACTCTTCCGACCAAGCAACATGTTTCCCGTCATCAACAGTACAATGTCGGTGTTGGCGGGCCTAGGCGAGGCATAAAGCTTTGTGTCGTGCAGTCATCAAGGGTACACGAGTGGGCCTTCGGCACCGAAAACCCGTATCGATGATGCTTCGTTGAATGGTTCGAACGCTGACACTTGTTGATGGCCCCAGAATTGAAATCTGCAGCAATTTGCGGAAAGGTTGCACCTCCGTCACGTTGAACGATTCCCTTGAGTTGTCTTTGGTCCCGTTCTTGCAGGATCTTTTTCCGGCCGCAGCGATGTCGGAGATTTGATGTTTTACCGGTACACTCGTGAAATGGTCGTACGGGAAAACCCCTACTTCATCGCTACCTCGGAATTGCTGTATCCCATCTCTCGTCCGCCGACTATAGCACCACGTTCGAACTCAATTCTTGATAACCTTCCGTTGTAGCAGCAGTAACGGATCTAACAGCTGCGCCAGCCACTTGTCTTATATAGGCGTTGCCGACCTCTGTGCCGTATTCTGCCTGTTTACATATCTCTGTAATTGTATATGCATGCCTGCAACAGTTTCTTTGGCTCTTCAGTGTATATCACAACCACTCTCTATCTTTCAGTACTTCTTACTTTTCTGTCTCTTTCCCACTACCACACTCAGCATAAAAAAGTGCGAATATGATCGCATGCCAAAATTATTGGGAAAGCTTTTAAAGGCGCTAAAGAAGGTAGAATCAGGCAGCTGGTACCTCTTTTTTTCAGATTGGTCTTATAAACAGAAGCAATATACACCTTTTCTGTTCTTTTCCGTACTACAGCAGGGCACGTCGTTCATAATAAAAGAACTTTATATGTCAATAAAATCTTGGTGGTTTACTTATGTAAAACTGAAGTAACGCAACACTAACTTTATACCTGAGGGGGAAATTTTTTGTATGCTTCAGTAGTACAACACGAGGTTCCGAGTACCACGCAGATGAAAACGGGGCCACTTCACAGTATATTTCTCCGCGCTACGTTACTTTATAAACTACTTTCTCGCCTCACACTGGATTTTACGTGTGTATTTTACGTATACAAGTAGGGTAGCTTTGCACATCTGTATCTCGTAAATGGATAAGAATATTAAGAAAACTTCCAAGATTGTTCGAGACCGAGATATTAGGAATATATTGTAAAAATCGCAACCATTTGCTGTGCATAGCCGCCTTGGAATCCGCGGTTCGGTTTTGGTACCTAGAAACAATGATTTTTGGGCGTTTCTATATAATAGATACATTTTTTTGAAAATTGGAAGACGGCGCTTCTTGAAAATACACCATTAAAATTTGAGCAGTTTACCGCTGTTGGTCGTTTAAATATCCGCTGCTGACGGCGAGAAAATGGTGGAAAACGGTTTATTCTGGTTTCCTCAGTAAACGCCCACGAACTAAACGGTGCGTTCATAAGCAACTTAAGGCGCATCGTAGACCACGTCTAAATCAAAAAGAACGAACCGCTATGCTCCATTTGCCTAAGCTGGAAGAAATCTGTAATATTCAATCTTTGACCATGTACTGTATAATACACTCCTGGAAATTGAAATAAGAACACCGTGAATTCATTGTCCCAGGAAGGGGAAACTTTATTTACACATTCCTGGGATCAGATACATCACATGATCACACTGACAGAACCACAGGCACATAGACACAGGCAACAGAGCATGCACAATGTCGGCACTAGTACAGTGTATATCCACCTTTCGCAGCAATGCAGGCTGCTATTCTCCCATGGAGACGATCGTAGAGATGCTGGATGTAGTCCTGTGGAACGGCTTGCCATTCCATTTCCACCTGGCGCCTCAGTTGGACCAGCGTTCGTGCTGGACGTACAGACCGCGTGAGATGACGCTTCATCCAGTCCCAAACATGCTTAATGGGGGACAGATCCAGAGATCTTGCTGGCCAGGGTAGTTGACTTACACCTTCTAGAGCACGTTGGGTGGCAAGGTGTACATGCAGACGTGCATTGTCCTGTTGGAACAGCAAGTTCCCTTGCCGGTCTAGGAATGGTAGAACGATGGGTTCGATGACGGTTTGGATGTACCGTGCACTATTCAGTGTCCCCTCGACGATCATCAGAGGTGTACGGCCAGTGTAGGAGATGGCTCCCCACAACATGATGCCGGGTGTTGGCCCTGTGTGCCTCGGTCGTATGCAGTCCTGATTGTGGCGCTCACCTGCACGGCACCAAACACGCATACGACCATCATTGGCACCAAGGCAGAAGCGACTCTCATCGCTCAAGACGACACGTCTCCAATCGTCCCTCCATTCACGCCTGTCGCGACACCACTGGAGGCGGGCTGCACGATGTTGGGGCGTGAGCGGAAGACGGGCTAACGGTGTGCGGGACCGTAGCCCAGCTTTATGGAGACGGTTGCGAATGGTCCTCGCCGATACCCCAGGAGCAACAGTGTCCATAATTTGCTGGGAAGTGGCGGTGCGGTCCCCTACGGCACTGCGTCGGATCCTACGGTCTTGGCGTGCATCCGTGCGTCGCTGCGGTCCGGTCCCAGGTCGACGGGCACGTGCACCTTTCGCCGACCACTGGCGACACCATCGATGTACTGTGGAGACCTCATGCCCCACGTGTTGAGCAATTCGGCGGTACGCCCACCCGGCCTCCCGCATGCCCACTATACGCCCTCGCTCAAAGTCCGTCATCTGCACGTACGGTTCACGTCCACGCTGTCGCGGTATGCTACCAGTGTTAAAGACTGCGATGAAGCTCCGTATGCCACGGCAAACTGGCTGACACTGACGGCGGCGGTGCACAAATGCTGCGCAGCTAGCGCCATTCGACGGCCAACACCGCGGTTCCTGGTGTGTCCGCTGTGCCGTGCCTGTGATCATTGCTTGTACAGCCCTCTCGCAGTGTCCGGAGCAAGTATGGTGGGTCTGACACACCGGTGTCAATGTGTTCTTTTTTCCATTTCCAGGAGTGTAGTTACAGCAAGGTGAAACTTGTTTTCAAAGGGCTCTGAGCACTATGGGATTAAACTACTGAGGTCATCAGTCCCCTAGAACTTAGAACTACTTAAACCTAACTAACCTAAGGACATCACACACATCCATGCCCGAGGCAGGATTCGAACCTACGACCGTAGCGGTCGCGCGGTTCCGGATATAAGCGCCTAGTGTGAACGCTCATGTAGTGTGAACGTGTGGTGTGGGATAATGTACTACCAGTTCAAAGGCCCGTTTTTCATAGACGGAACAATGAACGCGCATAAGTATCCAAGACTCCTCACAGACCGTCTTCCTCGGATGCTAGAATGCGTTGTTCTGCCGACTAGGAGGAAGATGTGGCACTGACATGATGACTGTCCAGCCTACAGTGCACAAAGTACTGCAGCATGTCTTTCAAAATTAATTCCAAATTGTTGGATTTTACGCCTGTAGACATTTTCTGTGGGGAAAGCTGAAAGACGGTCTTTAAAAGGACATATCAACTAGACCCGATGATAAGCAACGACGTATTGCTACAGTCTGCTCCAACATCTACGCTCAAATGCTAGCATATTTGTGGTGTAAATTTTAGGTGATTCATCCTATACATATTGTTAACTGTCGCCTGAAAATGTGTTCGTTTAAGGTCAATTAACAAAAATAAATAATTTTAATCGTTTCAGTTTCTTTTAATAACAAATTAGCTGTACATTTACAAATTAGCACAGAGTATATATTGTGATAGTGGTCATGATGCGCACTACAACCCATTAAATTACTTCTTACTATTTCTATAACTTTATAAGTTAATTATCAAGTAATTATTATGAAGATCTAATAATAAAGTAGCTTTAACGAAAACAATCTTAAGTATACCTCTCTAATGATTTGTAACGAAACAAAATCGTAAATACTAATTACGATTTTCTTTACTGAAATTTTAGTTCTGGCAAATGCCCCATACTTGGGAAACTTCATCTGAGTCAACAGCAAGTTCGGAAACATAGCCCTGAATAGCATTCGATGTAGCTGAGGCGTGTGTGCTTTACCTGTGACCAAACTGACCTTGTCCAGATGGATCCCATTTTTCAGAGAGATGTGAGGACTCTTAACATTCAGTCAGAATTTTGTTTTTGAACGTCCCGATTTCTTTTTAAATCCTGACTTGTACTTCTGATTTATTCTCCACCAGAACTGCTTTTCACTATGGCACCAGAGAGAGAGCAAAACGTTTTTCCTTCTTATAGTCTTCGCGGTTTTTTTTTTTTTTTTTTTTTTTTTTTTTTTTTTTTTTTTTTTTTGCTGTACCACAGACCCTCAATCATTTTATTTTCGTCGGCACATTCTTCATTTAAAATGTCCAGATGCTATTATTCGTAGGGTGTTTCAATCGTATTTCTTTTCTGAATATGTCGCCTTCGCTGTGGTACATCTTCATCGGTACCTCTGCCGTCTTCTTCGCAATCACCTTCCTGGACCCAGGCTGCATTTCCTGTGGACTCCCTAATCTCCATGCTCGGGAGAAGAAATTAATGTTGTTTGTACTTTCTTCTCTTCTTAGTGGTAGATTTTTGTTCACTTAGCTCTCCTGAGAAAAAGCTCTCAATTTTTTCCGCCTTTATTTGTAGCAGTTTACCTAAAAGTAAACGCCTAGAATACAAGCAGTATTTGCATTAAATATCTGTTAATAACAGGTAGGTTATATATGTACAGATGTGTTTCTGAAGTTCGATTCCCGGCGGGGCCAGGGATTTTCTCTGCCTCGTGATGACTGGGTGTTGTGTGATGTCCTTAGGTTAGTTAGGTTTAAGTAGTTCTAAGTTCTAGGGGACTGATGACCATAGATGTTAAGTCCCAAAGTGCTCAGAGCCATTTTAACCTTTTTTTGTGTTTTTGAAGATACGTGTGTACCGGTATGTGATAGTGATGATTATCACTCTGGCTAATTCAATCCCAACAAAGAGTTTCTTGTTTCAGATATCTCGTAACCGACACCAGCTTCTGCAGCTTATCACTTGGAGTTTTGTTAGGTGCCACCACAGCCTGAGATAGTGTAGGCCTAATCGTCTTATAAGCAATTGAAAAATACGATCGCTACGACTATGTTACACAGTTACAGGCACCCTGCGTAGAAAGCTGTTGTTGTGGTTTCCAGGAGAGCCAACCGTATTGCTAAAGGAGGCCGAAATGCACGCGTTTTAGCTCACGCAGGCTGGCGTGAGGTCTGGAACAAGACAAGGGAATTAGAATTGAGAAAAACGGACGTAGCTAGTGGAATACTTAACTTTAATCCATTAATGGAGAACGTCGCTCTTAACGGTACATGATTTACAACATCAATAGAAACTGATCATGGCGCCTTGCTAGGTCGTAGCAAATACCGTAGCTGAAGGCTATGCTAACTATCGTCTCGGCAAATGAGAGAGTATTTTGTCAGTGAACCATCGCTAGCAAAGTCGGCTGTACAACTGGGGCGAGTGCTAGGAAGTCTCTCTGGACCTGCCGTGTGCCGGCGCTCGGTCTGCAACCACTGATAGTGGCGACACGCGGGTCCGACGTATACTACGGGACCGCGGCCGATTTAAATGCTACCAACTAGCAAGTGTGGTGTCTGGCGGTGACACCACAGCTGTCTTGGTTCTACACGCCCACACAGGTATCGCTAACGATATCCGTGTTAAAAACTACGCAAGATTTATAAATCGAGGTATGGTATTGTTTCTGAATGAAGCAGTCCTCCACACAAATACTGCAACATTGAATATAGACGTGATTGCTGAGGTGTGTATTAACAGATCGAAAGTGCAGGTGCACGTCGCCGGCGGTGTAAGCTCGTAATAAAATCACCGAATTTACAAAGGTACGTGGTATTGAGCCGATATTTGCAACAGCCTCATTACAGCGCTAGATATTTCTCATACTAACATACGGTATTTTGAACACATTCTGTGTCGATGCCATGTCATAGGTTCTGCGATGTGTCCACTGTGTTATAGGCGAGGTAGGATGATGGTTGATTGAGAATGATCACAACCAAATATTGTTTGCTATGTGATGAATAGCTTTAAAAAAAAATGCAATGCTAGATTGATGTGGTGAGAAATGTACAAAGTCCTATGTGGTGGTGGTGGTATTCCTCGGAATAAAACGTGTATTTACATTGCAAATTGATTAAATATTCTTCCATCTTCTACAAAGTTCTCCCTCTGTCTCTCTCTTTCTCTCTACCTATTTGTGCAGTGGTACATTTAGTTCCTGTGACATCTTCAAGATATGTATGTGACAATATTCCGCACATTGCTTAAACGCCAGACGTAATAACCCCTCAGGCAGTTCGTATTGAACGACAATGGGTATCCGTGTGCGAGGGACGAGGATAAAAGCTGCAATAAACACACCTTACATCGTTATTTACAATTTGTACAGAAATCAGATAGCAGTTATAAGAGTCGAGGGACATGAAAGGGAAGCAGTGGTTGGGAAGGAAGTGAGACAGGGTTGTAGCCTCTCCCCGATGTTATGCAATCTGTATATTGAGCAAGCAGTGAAGGAAACAGAAGAAAAGTTTGGAGTAGGTATTAAAATCCATGGAGAAGAAATTAAAACGTTGAGGTTCGCCGATGACATTGTAATTCCGTCAGAGACAGCAAAGGACTTGGAAGAGCAGCTGAACGGAATGGATAGTTTCTTGAAAGGAGGATGCAAGATTAACATCAACAAAAGCTAAACGAGGATAATGGAATGTAGTCTAATTAAGTCGGGTGATGCTGAGCGAATTAGATTAGGAAATGAGACACTTAAAGTAGTAAAGGAATTTTGCTATTTGGGGAGCAAAATAACTGATGATGGTCGAAGTAGAGAAGATACAAAATGTAGACTAGCAATGGCAAGGAAAGCGTTTCTGAAGAAGAAAAATTTGTTAACATCAAGTATAGATTTACATGTGAGGAAGTCGTTTCTGAAAGTATTTGTATGGAGTGTAGCCTTTTATGGAAGTGAAACATGGACGATAAATAGTTTGGACAAGAAGAGAATAGAAGCTTTCGAAATGTGGTGCTACAGAAGAATGCTGAAGATTAGATGGGTAGATTGCATAACTAATGAGGAGGTATTGAATAGAATTGGGGAGAAGAGAAATTTGCGGCACAACTTGACCAGAAGAAGGGATCGGTTGGTAGGACATGTTCTGAGGCATCAAGGGATCATCAATTTAGTATTGGAGGGCAGCGTGGAGGATAAAAATCGTAGAGGGAGGCCAAAAGATGATTACACTAAGCAGATTCAGAAGGATGTAGGTTGCAGTAGGTACTGGGAGATGAATAAGCTTGCACAGGATAGAGTAGCGTGGAGAGCTCCTTCAAACCAGTCTCAGGACTGAAGACCACAACAACAACAACAACACCGTTATGGAGCCACCATCACTTGCACAGTGCCTTCTAGACAAATTGTGTCCATGGCTTCGTGGGATCTGCGACAACTCGAACCTTATCATCAATTCTTACCAACTGAAATCGTGTAGGGTCCAATGGATTTGATGCCGAGCCGAGGAGAAGCGCTGAAGACGATATCGTGCTGTGAACAAAGGCACTCGCATAGGTCGTCTGGTGCCATAGCCCATTAACGCGAAATTTCGGACATTGTCCTAACGGACACGTTCGTCGTATGTCCCATATTGATTTCGGCAGTTATTTCACTCAGTGTTGCTTGCCTGTTAGCACTGACACTCTACCCAAACGCCACTGCTGTCGATCATTAAGGCCACTATATTGTCCTTGTTGAGAGATAATGCGTGAAATTTGATACTCTTTGCATATTCTTGTCACTGTGCATGTTGCAATATTGAACTCCCAAACGATTTTGTGGTGTGCATACTGTAACACCTTCGGTACACACACCATCAGATTATTTGACTTGTCACTCTAACGAAATAGGCGAGTGTCAGCAATATGTCTCGTGGTCTTGTCGTGGCGCGTTTATCTCCTGCTGTTTGGTCAGACGATAGAAATGCGACTTGCACTCTTACAGTAGCAGATTGACGGTGACCGACTTTAAACAGAACTTGATTAATTTTCACACACATTTATTAAAATAATAAAAAATCATAGATATTACGTAACTTGATTCTGGATGCTGTTTACAATTGACAATCTGAAGTTCCTTTGGTCTTGATACATTAATCTTATTCTATCACATCTCTGATACTTGACAAAGTGTCTATTCATTTATCTTCATGGCTATATACAGAAATATGGTAGTCTTATTAGGCGCAGACTGAAACTTGACTATAGACTGGTACAGACAAATGCAGACTAATGCACACTGATACAGACTGACTGATCAGAGGTCTGTACACTCGTTATAATACCTCGTGCATTCAGGTATCACTGCGCGAGTGTGATCCGCGAGGAGAAAAGGTTCTACGTTAGCAGCAATCTCATTGGCTGCGTTACATATTAATACGTGGATCGGTGGAAGCAGAATTTGGTCCGTCTCTATGGCAGCGCCATCTCGTAGTGCGGAGACGGACGAGCGCTATGCCTGCATTGTTGTGCTTAGCGGGGCGCGCTCTATTGGGAAATTTGTGTACGCGCTAACTACACGGAACTATGTACACAACAGATTTCCAAAATGGGATGCCTCTTTCATCTAGCTCCAACTATTATTTTACGTTCAAAGTCTATTAATTCCCGTCATGTGGCCATATTCACGTGGGAAACTTGCTCACATGAATCACTTGAATACAAACGACAGCTTCGCCAATGTACTGCCCATGTATGCCTTGTGTACATGATACTACAGCCAAATGTATATGTGCATGTGGTCATCTTATGACTTTTGTCACCTCAGTGTATGTTATTATACTAACTGTATTATATTGATTAACCTATAAGAATAACTGGTAATATTACAAAGAAATAATTTGTATCCTATGTTTATTTATTTAGTGATCTGTGAATTTTCAAAACCTATCTTCCTAGTGATCAATTAATGTTCAATGATATGTGAATCTTTACTTTTAAATTAGATCTCTACATTATTCAAACTGCTAAAGAAACTGAAATGTTTGCTATATTTCTTTGTTCTCTTCCAATGTATTTGAAACACTTTTTTTTTGAGTCATCTGTCTTCTGACTGGATTGATGCGGCCCGCCACGAATTCCTCTCCTGTGCCAACCTCTTCATCTCAGAGTAGCACTTACAACCTACGTCCTCAATTATTTGCAGGCTGTACTCCAATCTCTGTCTTCCTCTACAGCTTTTGTCCTCTACAGCTGCCTCTAGTATCATGGAAATCATTCCTTGATGTCTTAACGGATGTCCTGCCGTCCTGTTCCTTCTTCTTGTCTGTGTTTTTCACATATACCTTTCCTCTCCGATACGAAGCAGAACATCCTCATTTCTTACCTTAGAGTCCACCTAGTTTTCAACATTTGTCCGCAGCAAAATCCTTCGATTCTATTCTGTTCCAATTTTCCAACAGTCCTTGTTACACTAACATACAGTACTTTACTCCAAACCTACATCCTCAGAAATTTCTTCCTCATATTAAGGCCTATGTTTGATGTTAGTAGACTTCTCTTGGCCATGAATGCCGTTTTTGCTATTGCCGACCGCTGTGGCCGAGCGGTTCTCGGCGCTTCAGCCTGGAACGGAGCTGCTGCTATGGTCGCAGCTTCGAATCCTGCCTCGGGCATGGATGTGTGTGATGTCCTTAGGTTAGTTAGGTTTAAGTAGTTCTAAGTTCTAGGGGACTGATGACCTCAGATAGTTAAGTCCCATAGTGCTTAGAGCCATTTCAACCATTTGAGCCAGTGCTATTCTGCTTTTGATGTCCTCCTTGCCCCATCCATCATTGGTCATTTTGCTGAATAGGTAGCAGAATTCGTGAACTTCCTCTACTTCGAGACCATTAATTCTGATATTAAGTTTCTCGCTGTTCTCGTTTCTGTTACTTCTCGTTATTTTCGTCTTTCTTCAATTTGCTTTCAGTCTATACTACTGGCCATTAAAATTGCTACACCACGAATGCTACGTGCTACAGACGCGAAATTTAACCGACAGGAAGAAGATGCTGTGATATGCAAATGATTAGCTTTTCAGAGAAATCGCACAACGTTGGCGACGGTGGCGACACCTACAACGTGCTGACATGAGGAAACTTTGCAACCGATTTCTCATACACAAACAGCAGTTGACCGGCGCTGCCTGGTGAAACGTTGTTGTGATGCCTCATGTAAGGAGGAGAATTGCGTACCATCACGTTTCCGACGTTGATAAAGGTCGGATGGTAGCCTATCGTGATTGCGATTTATCGTATCGCGACATTGCTGCTCGCGCTGGTCGAGATCTCAGAATATGGAATCGGTGGGTTCAGGAGGGTAATACGGAGCGCCGTGCTGGATCCCAACAGCCTCGCATCGCTAGCAGTCGAGATGACAGGCATCTTATTCGCATGGGTGTAACGAATCGTGCCGCCACGTCTCAATCCCTGAGTCAACAGATGGGGACATGTACAAGACAACAACCATCTGTACGAACAGTTCGATGACGTTTGCAGCAGCATGGATTATCAGCTCGGAGACCGTGTTGCGGTTACCTTGACGCTGGATCACAGACAGGAGCGCCTGCGATGGCGTACTCAATGACAAAACTGGGTGCACGAATGGCAAAAGGTCATTTTTTCGGATGAATCCAGGTTCTGTTTACAGCATCATGACGTCCGTATTTGGTGACATCGCGGTGAATGCGCAACGGAAGCATGTATTCGTCATGGCCATACTGGCGTATCACCAGGCGTGGTGGTATGGGATGCCGTTGGTTACACGTCTCGGTCACCTCTTGTTCGCATTGACGGCACTTTGAACAGTGGACGTCACATTTCAGGTGTGTTGCGACCCGTGGCTCTACCCTTCATTCGATCCCTGCGAAACCCTACATTTCAGCAGGATAATGCACGACCGCATGTTGCAGGTCCTGTACGGGCCTTTCTGGATACAGAAAATGTTCGACTGTTGCCCTGGCCAGCACATTCTCCAGATCTCTCACCAATTGAAAACGTCTGGTCAACGGTGGCCGAGCAACTGGCTCGTTACAATACGCCAGTCACTACTCTTGATGAACTGTGGTATCGTGTTGAAGCCGCATGGGCAGCTGTACTTGTACACGCCATCCAAGCGCTGTTTGACTCAATGCCCAGGCGTATCAGGGGCTTTATAACGGCCAGCGGTGGTTGTTCTGGGTACTGATTTCTCAGGATCTATGCACTCTAATTGCGTGAAAATGTAATCACTTGTCAGTTCTAGTATAATATATTTGTCCAATGGATACCCGTTTATCACCTGCATTTATTCTTGGTGTAGTAGTTTTAATGGCCAGTGGTGTATATTCTGTACTCATTAGATTGTTCATTCCATTCAGCAGATCATGTAATTCTTCACTTTCACGCAGTACAGCAATGTCATCAGTGAATCATATCAGTGATATCCTTTCACCTTGAATTTTAATTCCACTCCTGAACCTTTCTAGCATTTCCATCGTTGCTTCTTTGATGTACAGATAAAACAGTAAGGGCGAAAGATTACATCCCTGTCTTACCCCCTTTTTAATCTGAGCACTTCGTTCTTGGTCATCCACTCTTATTGTTCCTCTTGGCTTTTGTACATATTGTTTATTACCCATCTCTCCATATAGCATAGCTGACCTCTATTTTACTCAAAAACATCTTTCACCATTTGACATTGTAGAACGAATTCTTTGAATGTGTGTTGATTTTTCTTTATTCTTGCTTCTAGTATCAACCGCAACGTCGGAACTGGTTCTCTGGTACCTTTACCTCTCCTAAACCAATCTGATCGTCATCTAACACATCCTCAACACTTCGAGTCTCAATAGAAAGTACAATCTACTGATACTGTCATAGAATAAGAAGGCCTGAAGATGAGCTGTGATCAAATATTGGGAGTAAGTACTAAAATCCATTTAACCCCCTGACTGTGCTCTTTGTTGGGCCGATAAGCACCCAGTGCTAGACTTGTGTCGGCGGCTGCCTCGCTGCTGATGCAGAGTTGTACGTGCCTCTAGCTAAGTGGTTGTCAAACTTTTTTGCTCAAGAGCCAACACCGACACTGCGGCTCAGCACCTTGGGCCACATATGTTCCCATCTCATTGTTTGTTGGTGACTTACAGAAATTAGTCTGTTATTAGACCAGAACAGACTAGCTGCAGTAATTGAATGGTAAGTAGGCCGTCGCCCCCTGTGTACTGATCGTTAACGGGCGGCACTTTTCTGAACACTGTGTCAACTATTCTGTGCTTCAGATTGCTCTTACCCTCAGAGCGCCCAAAGTTGTGACACTGTAATTGGCTGACAAAGTGCTGCTGTGTTGTGTTGGCGGATAAATGGTTAATGGTTGCAAAGGTACTTATATTGAAATACATTATGTAATATGAGACACAGTTGCAAATGAAGACAGCAAATCTAAGATATTTGAAGTGTCATTTGCCCACAAAAGGCGTTTCCAGTGCTGTCGTGTTCTGGGTAGAGATAGCCAGCGAGTCCTGTGACGTCATCTCTGAATGCGCGAAGCTCACAAGAAAGACAAGCCGTGGCGCGTACGTCACAGCACGTGACAACACAGGTCGTAAGAGTGTCCGGTGGGGAGCGATTAACTATTTCATGCGAGTTTAATAATTCTTAACTACGCATTTAAATGCTTGCAAGCTCTCGATACCACATGGCAAAGTTAAGACCTCTATTGGGTACCTTTTTGTTGACGTATCGATTTACCACGGCTCGTGCACAGAGCCGAGCGTTGGCGATGTGTGGCAGACAAGGCGACTAGTATGACGTCGCAAGTTCGTTGCAGGACCCGCATTTCTCGTGTGCCCCGTCTCCGAGAGCTTTTAGACTTCGACTCGTGAGTCTCCACTAACCTACACACGTCACATGAATCTGTTGTAAGGTACGAATCGACTCGATTCTCTCAGAAAGGGAAGCGAGTACATGAGCCTGCAAGTATAATCACGGACTTGTGGCATTACCGCTATATACTTCTGTTTTGTTTTGAAAGAAAATTCCAACATTAAACATTAAATTACTGTTCATTTATTTCACACAGTCGTGACTTCGGCCTTTATAGCCATTGTCAAGTGCAAGCTCCAATGTCTGACCTGCCTAAATGACAGAAGAAAATTACATACCAATACAGTGACTGACTGGTTATCAAAAAGTAGTGTTCTGTTTGTACATACATTTATATGGGAAAAACATTATCGAAGACTGTTGTATATGTATTTTAATAGTCCATGTCTATTCAGAGACTGTCTTACAATTAGGTTAACATATACACACTTTCGAGGCATTGCCCTGTCTGTAACGACAGTACCAGAAAAAAATGACATGAGGATGAACTGCAGTCTCTAAATAGTGATTAATCATTAAAATAAAACCGGCCGGTGTGGCCGAGCGGTTCTAGGCGCTACAGTCTGGAACCGAGCGACCGCTACGGTCGCA
Organism: Schistocerca gregaria; assembly: GCF_023897955.1. NCBI lineage: Eukaryota > Metazoa > Arthropoda > Insecta > Orthoptera > Acrididae > Schistocerca > Schistocerca gregaria. The sequence goes on along the minus strand of NC_064921.1, from coordinate 103,697,658 downwards.
GGTTCGAATCCTGCATCGGGCATGGATGTGTGTGATGTCCTTAGGTTAGTTAGGTTTAAGTAGTTCTAAGTTCTAGGGGACTGATGACCTCAGAAGTTAAGTCCCATAGTGCTCAGAGTCATTTGAACCATTAAAATAAATTACAGAAAGATTTATAAGCTACACAACTGGCAGTTAGCCCTAACGCAAGTTGTCATGACAAAATGAATACAGAAATAGTGCACTTTTTTGTCTGAGGGATGTAACAGCAAAGTTGCTCTGAGTCCAATTTCATTTGACTTAGCACATATGTTTTCTCATGGTGGCGATGGAATAAAAAAGAACACAACTGTTTTGTATACATTGCACGAAATTTATCTATTTTCCCTCCGAATCATAGACAGAAGCGTGAAACTTATTCCAGATATCACTCCTGTTCTAATGGAACACACTTGCCATTCTATACTTACCATCAATTAATTTTCGTCCTACACCCCCACAATCTCACAAAACACAGCTTCGTTAAAGGCCACCTGATCCCGACAACCGGTCATTTCGCCTTGTCTGTGCTACTTCACAGCACCAAGATCGTGTGCTCATTTCCCTTACTAATAGTAAGTCGAAACTAGCCTTGCACTCCTGCACGCTCCACTTAGCGACAAATAGTCGACGAGAATGAAGCGACCGCAGCGCCTCTGTTCCCAGGCTCTTCATACTCGCAGAACTACAGCGGGAACAAAAGAAGCCCGTTACCACTGACGATGTAACAGTGGCTCCTTGATTCCTGAAGTATGCAATCCGCAACATTAGATTCGTACTCGCTCCGTTTCTGATCTCGAGTTCTCGGCACCCCTTTCCATGTTCTACGACTTGTTTCAAACACCACACCACGGAGAAAATGTTTCTAACATTCATTGTTAAATTGTTTGTGCTAAGCCGTGCTTTCCTGTGGAGTTCCAACTGCAATGCATCAAAATCTCCTCCATTGAGCGTAGGGTGGTTTGAAGGGAAAATTCCCTCAACTTTTTGGTGAGTTGACATAGCTTCTTGAGCTGCAACAGAGATTTTGTAATTATACAGAAACGAAGAGCAGTAAGAGAAGACTCTGTTCCACAAGAATTACATAATAAAAAGGGCGCCCATACCCATGGGAAAGGGCTGGTCGCAATCCTTGCCCTAGCTCTGAGATAGTCAGAGGTTTTTCTTTCAAGAAAATTATTTAAAATTCGGTCTTACATGGGTACACCATTCGTTTTCCAAAATATTAAAAATACTCCATACCCTCAAATCTCGCGCCCTCACCCAAGGAACTATCGTATGTGCGGCCTGGCGTGACATTGGCCATTTAGGTAAAACTCTTTCCATGCACTACTAACCCATGCAACTGACTTCTTTAATTTTGAAAGTGCTAGTGAAAGGCTGTTGTTAATGCAGACGCTGAGCTCTCAAATGCATTATGATCAGTGTGTCTCAGGTTCATTCATCTTAAATACTTATTAAAAATTCTGAGTCTGAATGGAAAAATGTCAACGTATTCAGAAAAGATCATGCCCGATGTATGCTGTACTGCACTTCATTTGAAAGACCAGCCATGTTAATCAGTCGTTAAACAGAAAGACGATGTTATCATTTGTTGCTCAACAGGTCAAAGAGTTTTATAACGCGCTTTGAAACATCTGGTTAAGGGAGCGGAGTTGCATAAGAAAGAAGTCAACACTGAGACTTTTTTCTTTAATTTTGTTTTGTTATTCTTACAAGAAATATACAAGGTGTACAACGTTGCTTCAGCCGTTTGCCGATAGGTGGCGAAAACAGTAAGTAGCGGTCGAAAGAAACAGATCGCAGAAGTCAAGGACCTCGGTCAACATAACGTCAATCAAACATTAGTCGCTCTGTGTCTGCATCATAAAGTTGTTCTTGACTGAAAATGTCGGTTTACGAGCCTATTTCTCGTCATTTGTGCGAGCTGTTACTGGTTCGTTTCAATATGAAGAAAACAGCGGCTGAGTCTCATCGAATGCTCTGAAGTACGTATAGTAAGGACGCTATTAGTGAAAGAACGTGCCGTGAGTGGTTTCAACGCTTCTAGAACGGTGATTTTAACGGCATAGTGGTGGAAGAGAGAATGTTTTCGAAGATGCAGAATTGGAGACACTGCCGCTGAGCACTCGTATCAAACTCAAGAAGTATTGGCACGATTAGTGGGAGTGACACAGCAAGTCATTTCAGAAAATCTCAAGGCTATGGGCATGATTCCGGAAGAAGGAACTTGGGTCCCGTGTGAGCTGAAACCAAGAGATGTTGAATGGCATTTGTGAACAGCTGCTTCAGAGGCAAAAACCGAAGGGATTTCTGCATCGCATTGTGACCGGGGACGGAAAATGGGTTCATTACGATAACCCTGAACGCAAAAAATCGTGGGGATATCTCGGCCATGCTTCCACGTCGACGGCCAAACCGAATATTCACGGCTCCAAATCATCTCTGCATTTGGTGGGACCAGCTCGGCGTCGTTTACTATGAGGCGTTAAAACTAAATGATACAATCACAGGCGCTCGTTATCGAACGCAAGTAATGCGTTTGAGCAGGGCGTTAAAAGACAAACGGCGGCAATACAGCGAGAGGCATGATAACGTGATTTTGCAGTACGAGAACGCTCGACCCCACGTTGCAAAATAGGTCAAAACGTGCAGGGTCCGACAGCGTTCATAGTAGGATATTAAAAACACACCATCAGGCAGTAACTGTAATTTATTTATTACCTCTTATGTCAATTAATAGTTAAAGGTATGCCATTTACTAATGTGTAAGTTATTGTCCATTGTGTGGATTACTTTTTGAATATGACACCTGTCAAATGATGCCCCCTGTGCACAAGACATTCATCTAGGCGACGTTGGAAGATTTCCATAACTTGGCGTAATGTATTCCCTGGGGAACGGCAATTCTGATATGATCCTTCAAATCAGGAATGGTGGCACAACGTGTTCGGAACACCTATTGCTTCAGATAGGAAAAAGTCTGCACATGGGAAGTCAAGTGAGCTACGCAGCCAGAAAATGTCACCAAAACGGGAAATTAAAATGTCTGTCGCAAGAAATCCATGCAAATTCTGGCTATATGCGAGAACGCTCCGTCTTGTTGAAACCATAATTGTTCCACATCCACATCGACCACACCTAATTCTGAAAGAACGAAGCCTTGCAGCATCTTTTAGGAGCGTTCACTGATGACAGTTACAGCCACACCACTATCATCGTCAAAGAAGTAAGGGCCAAAAATCCAAAAGGAAGCAACTCCACACCACACTGTGACACGAGAACTGTGCAGGGGCTTGAGGTGCAGTTCATTATGTTTTACATCACTCCAATAACGCATATCCTGTTTATTCACTGAACCACATAACTCAAAATGAGCTTCATCTGACATCAGGATGATGTGCAACATTTGTGGATTTTGCCAAAGGAGATCACGCGTAGTTAAGCAGAATGTTTCGCGTGAAACCCAATTGCGAGGTCTAATTTCCTGAACAATCTGCAGCTCATATGGGTAAAAATGGAGATCTTCGTGCAATATTCTCCTGAATGAGCGATCGGACATATGCACAGTTTTCGCATGACAACGAGCAGATCTTTTTGGGCTACGCAATAGTGCAACACGATCATTTTCCACGGCTTCTGGTGTCAGCACAGTTCTTTCACCTCTTCCCAGTTTGCCATTGCGAACAGAACCCGTTGTTCGAAATGTACGTACCCATCTCACAATGGTCCGTCCATCTGGAACTTTCCCTTGACATCCCAAGTTCAAATGTTGCCGAAATAGACACTGGGTTGCAATAACAGAGTCATTATCCTTGAAATAACTTTCAACAGCAAAGACACGATGCTGTGTTCTCCACCACTCCATATCACTGACACACACGAAATGGCAGCTCATTAGCACACGAATGCGGCACGAGCTGGCGCGCGTTCCTGCGATACGCCATTGTACTACGCAACTCAAATTACGCTATGAACGCTGCCGCACCCTGTCCTATCCCACCCGCTGTATTCTCCAGACATTGCTCCCTCTGACTATCACCTGTTTAGATCAATGGCGCGTGGCCCGGCTGACCAACATTTCCGATCTCATAAAGAAGTCACAGATTGGATCGATTCGTGATCGTTTCAAAAGATGAATAGTTTTTTTTTTTTTCGACGCAGGATTCGTACACTGCCCGAAAGATGGAAGAAAGTAGTGGCCAGCGATAGAAAATACTTTGAATGATACATGTGTAACCGATTTGTTTCATTAAAGCCTCAAATGCTGGGGAAAAAACGTTGGAAGCAAAGTTGTACACCTTGTAAAAGAAATGAGAAATGGTTTTTGCTGAATTTATTTTCTACTGTAGTTCTGTACTTAGGTCATAATAAATAGAAAGCTATGCGTGTATGTTAGTGGCACATGAAACAAAGTCTTTGTCAGTAGTATTTAGAACCAGACAGTCTCCTGGTACGACACTTAGAAGATTCTTAATAATTCATTTATTTTCTCATTTTTCCAATTGTTTATTGCAGTGTGTAATGTTACCAGTATCTAGGCGAGTTATTCGTCCACCTAGGGCTGGTACTGAGGAGAGCTGAATTTGCTTTCTTGGCTGGTTGCAAGTCAGCAGGAAGAGGACATTGCACAGCCACTCCAGGCGAGCTCAGGTGCAGAGAAAATGAGTGCATCGCCAGATAGGGGTAATTCCCAAATTTGGACAGCTATGAGTCACATGGCCTATGTGCAGGAGATGAACCAGAAGTGGCGGAGTATTAGACAAGCTGAAATAGGGCTTATTACAGCTCTTCAAAAACCTACAATAATTCATAGTCAAGTATTAAACCAAATATGAATACATCTATGGGCTCATAAACATGAGACACATCCAATGACAATTTTTCGGCGTCTTTAAAACTACAGAAGTTGACATTTCACATCGAATAAACATTTTCACCTTCGAATGTCTGAATTGATAATTTTGAAACGCTTCATGCGATTTCAACAAACAAAATCTCAGGTAACAGCACTGGGCTACAGCTATCTTCTCCGAAACCTACATATCTGCATTTGTTTCATTTATTGAATTGTGACATCTTTTATATTTTTTATTACGCATATTTTTGTCAGAACATTGTATTATACACAATTACACAGCAAATGAGTACAGTATGAATACCTCACATTCTGTTATACTTGTTTAGTTATTTGATGAACAGTTCACTATGTTGCCAGTAACTTTATTCAAATGTTGATAGGAAATGCCATTAAAAAACTGTGCTTAATTAAAAGTGGTCAGTCACATGTGACACCACAACTGGAAAGGGAACCTTCCGCCGCTTCTGTCAAAAAGAACAACTCTTTAATAATATTTAACCACGATTCGTTGTCATTTAACATGAGTGCACTTGCACAAGAATACTAGCTTACTTATTTATGAACAATCCTTTATTTGTAATTCTTGCAAATGATCTAAGTGTGACCGAATATTTATAACACTTATTTATTTAAATAGTTTTTCATACTTTAGTTTAGTCTGGGAAGTGATCATGTTGAGTCAGATCATGTCTGTAGAGCCTATGAACGATGCACTTTTGGTGGGAACAGCCCTTAGCCGATGGAAAAGCAGACAGCAGTGGTACACTATAGGAATCAAGTGAAGACCGGGACTTTTTCGGGTGAAGGGCTCAAGGGAACGATTCTGGCAACTGGATCTTCGTTCTGGAAGAAGACAGATCTACCTGTGATATCGTGCAGTTTTTGATAGAGTGGGTGTAGGTTCTGAGCGTTGAAAGGCCGGCACCATACTTTCAATTTTTCAAGGGACTTCATATTTCGAGAGGTCTGGATGTGCTCCAGAACAGGACTATATCTTTTTCCGCTTGTATTATGGAACTGAGGATGGACAGAGTATGAGTTATTATTCTTTGTAACACGTGAATCATCATGTTGATTCTGAACTTTTTTGAGCTGGTGAATCTTTCATGCATTGTGATAGCGAAATTGACTTATTTTTCACGAGTTTTTGATGACTATTTGGTTTGGGGATTTCATTGCCATTCTCGCAACAGTCTCGACGTAACTTTACTGATTTAGAAGTAGTAGTAGTAGTTGCTTTATTCACCTGTAGATCTCTTTTTACGAGGATATAGGACATGTCGAAGTATTTACAAATTTAGACCAATTTAAAATAAACTAATTCGTATAAACATACATTTACTAAGTTCTAGTTGATGCTGTGGGAATCAGATTAGGAAATGAGAGGCTTAAAGTAGTAAATGAGTTTTGCTATTTGGGGAGCAAAATAACTGATGATGGTCGAAGTAGAGAAGATACAAAATGTAGACTAGCAATGACAAGGAAAGCGTTTCTGAAGAAGAAAAATTTGTTAACATCAAGTATAGATTTACATGTGAGGAAGTCGTTTCTGAAAGTATTTGTATGGAGTGTAGCCATGTATGGAAGTGAAACGTGGACGATAAATAGTTTGGACAAGAAGAGAATAGAAGGTTTCGAAATGTGGTGCTACAGAAGAATGCTAAAGATTAGATGGGTAGATTACATAACTAATGAGGAGGTATTGAATAGAATTGGAGAGAAGAGAAATTTGTGGCACAACTTGACTAGAAGAAGGGATCGGCTGGTAGGGCGTATTATGAGGCATCAAGGGAGCACCAATTTAGTATTGGAGGGCAGCACGGAGGGTAAAAATCGTAGAGGAAGACTAAGAGATGAATACACTAAACAGATTCAGAAGGATGTAGGTTGCAGTAGGTACTGGGATATGAAGAAGATTGCACAGGATAGAGTAACATGGAGAGCTGCATCAAACCAGTCTGTGGACTGAAGGCCACAACAACAACAACAGTTGGACACAATCATTAGATATACTCCAGGAATACAATACTTGTTTCCAAATAACTTATTAAATAATGTAATGCCACACTGTTCATTCATACCTCACTATCAGTCACTGTACGCACTACACACACATAGTTTCACAACTCTTCACTGATTATACACACAAACACACCGCACACACTGGTGATTACAGACGTTAGAACAGAGCCCTTGTTATTAAATTAGTTATTTAACTTCTATTTTGTATTTTTGCATATTTTATTAACTCGCAATTCTAGCCAATGCATAGACTATTTGACTGCATGGTCACAGCAACAGATATTATTTGCAGCAATTTAGCTGTAAGGCGTGAAGGAGATGCGTACGGCTCAACCCTATGACTCGGTCGAGCTATTCTTTTTGAACAGAGTCGTGCATAGCCAGGTGCGTAAAGTGCAAGTAACCCTAGGTGAAGACGCAACTGATTTGCTTGTAAGGGATGCTATTTGAAGAGCAACAACTCAGTAGTAACCGTTACATACCATCACAAGTAATGACGTGGGTACCATAATTCTGTCGTATCATAATACCTACTGAGCCTTTCAGACACAAATGAAACATGTACAGAATAGATACACTTTTTTGGTCTCCTGGCAAATGCGATATCTGGCACCTAGACTCTTTCACATTGCCACTTTTCAAATGTTAACTAAATATTTTGAATGTCGATAGAACAGTCTACTGTTGCGTTGCTGGTTCACAGTGCCCAACATGCACAGTATTTCGGCGATCAGACATGCCGCCATCGTCAGGCACGATGGCAAACTGAGCTCCTAAGACAATGTGTGTGGTTCGAATTTTAAAACGCCACTAAGCTGTCACTGTCTGACATCATAGTACGCTTGGGGCTAAAGAAAAAGGGGACTGGAGGCATATGGGTGTGTGTTTAAGGTAAATTTTTGTAGTTGATATTTGTGTCTAGTAAAGTGGCGCGTAAGTGTTAATTTTGGGCGTTTATTCGAAGCTCTGGGTAGTTCTTCTGCGTTTTTTCATAAATTTTATTGACTTATCTTTAGTGATTATGTCGATAGTGGGCTGGTTTAGTAGGTCTCTAACGCTTGTGTTTGGGACACATCTGGCAGCACTTGAGATGATGCGGAAGACTTCGTTCTGGAGACGTTGGAGGCTTAAGAGGGTGGCGTCTGGCGCCATAAACCACACTTCTGAGCCATACACGATGACCGGAAGTATGAGCTAGCGCCAGATCAGGAGTTTGAAGTCCCTCACCCCCCCTCACCCCTTTAGGAGAGGGTACAAACAATACAAGGAGAGCACAATCTTTATTCGCAGTTTTTGTAATATGCTTGCACCGTGTGAGTACCTGTCTATTTCGAAACGCAGGTACATGATGGAGTCATGTCAGGGCAGGTCTGGTCCATCGATCATAAGTATCTTGCTTAGAAGCTCAAGTTCGTAGTGAAGTACGTAGCCTGGCATTTAGCGGAGTTAATTTTCACTTTCCAGACTGTTATAGGTATGCGTATTCAAATACAGAGATATGTAAACAGGCAGAATACGGCGCTGCGTTCTGGCGCAGTTTTTAGATACGTTACTGCTGCTACAGCGGCAGGTTATCAAGATTTAAAAGTATTTGAACGTGATGTTACAGTCGGCGCACGAGCGATGGGACACAGCACCTCCGAGGAAGCAATGAAGTGGGGATTTTCCCTTACAATCATTTCACGAGTGTACCGTGAATATCAGGAATCAGGTAAAATATCACATCTCTGACATTGCTGCGGGCGGAAAAAAATCCTGCGAGAACAGGACCAAGCCGCCCGTTGTGGCCGTGCGGTTCTAGGCGCTTCAGTCTGGAAGCGCGTGACCGCTACCGTCGCAAGTTCGAATCCTGCCGTGGGCATGGATGTGTGTAATGTCCTCAGGTTAGTTAGGTTTAAGTAGTTCTAAGTTCTAGGGGACTGATGACCACAGGTGTTAAGTCCCATAGTGCTGAGAGCCATTTGGAGAACGGGACCGACGACAACTGAAGAGTATATGCAATTTCACACATCTCAACAAGAAAATGAAGTATGCCACTTAAACTGTGGTAACCAAAATATACTACACTGTGAATCATCTAAGTTCTTGGGCATTCTAATTGATGGCAAGCTGAACTGGTCTGAGCATATCTTAGACCTACATAGAAGGCTCAGTGTGGCAACTTATGCTCTGCGTGTAATCACCCCCACTGGTGATGAGGACGCTACTAAAGCTGCCTACTTTGGTTATTTTCATTCTATCATGTCGTATGGCATAATATTTTGGGGCAACAAGCCTTTAGCCAAAAAAATATTTACTGCACAGAAGAGAGCTGTCAGAATCATGAGTGGTGTTCATCAAAGATATTCTTGCAGAAGTCTGTTTCATAAGTTACAAATATTAACACTTACCTCTCAATTCATATTTTCTTTGATGATTTTTGTTTCTAACAACCTATCTCTTTTTAAAACTAATAGTGAATGTCATGATCATAATACTAGGTCTAAAAATGATCTACACAGGGATCTGAAACATTTAAGTCTTGTTCAGAAAGGTGTTCATTATTCAGCCACAAAAATTTTCAACTCACTTCCATCAGGTATTAAAGATCACATTAATGTCTTACCTACTTTTAAATGTAAATTGAGAGAATACCTAATGGTAAATTCCTTCTATTCTCTTGATGAGTATCTACAGATAAAGCAATGATTTTTTATACTGATAAAAATTTGTTTGCTATAGATCACATTAACTGTTTAATTTGGAAAATGTACTATATTTCCTTTTTAGGTATTGTTTTATATTACTTGAGCTATACCTTTGATTTGATTTTAACCTACAAACTTATTCATAATCTTATGGTACATTTTTGTCATTTTATATATGTGTATTATATCTGTTGTATGTAATCATGACTCATTCCACATCCTTGTGATTTATCACAATACGGATTAATGGAATACGAAATAAATAAATAAATAAATAAATAAAGAATCGTTCAACATGACAGAAGTGCCAACTTCCGCAAATTGCTGCAGATTTCAATGCTGGGCCTTCAACAAGTGCGAACCATTCAGCGAAACATCATTGATAAGGGCTTTTGGAGCCGAAGGCTCACTCATGTGTCCTTGATGACTGCACGACACAAAGCTTTATGCCTCTCCTGGGACCGTCAGCACCGTCATTGGACTATTGATGATTGGAAACATTTTTCTTGGTTGGACGAGTCTCGTTTAAATTGTATTGATCGGATGGACGTGTACGGGTATGGAGACGATCTCATGAATCCATGGAGCCTGCATGTCAGCAGGGGACTATTCAAGCTAGTGGAGGCTCTGTAATGGTGTAGGGCATGTGCATTTGGAGTGATATGGGACCCCTGATACGTCTAGATATGACTGATAGGTGACACGTACGTAAGTATCCTGACTGATCACCTGCATCCATTCATGTCGATTGTGCATTCCGACTTACTTGGGCAATTCCAGAAGGACAATGAGACACTCCACACGGCCCAGAATTGCTCCACTAACACTCTTCTGAATTTAAATACTTCTGCTGGCCACCAAACTCCCCAGACATTAACATTATTGAGCATATCTGCGATGCCTTGCAACGTGCTGTTCAGAAAAGATCTCCACCCCCTCGTACTCTTACGGATTTATGGACAGGCCTGCAGGATTCGTGGAGTCAGGCACTACTGCAGACATTCATCGAGTCCATGCCACGTCGTGTTGCGGCACTTCTGCATGCTCGCGGGGGCCTGCACGATATTAGGCAATTGTACCAGTTTCTTTGCCTCTTCAGTATATGTTGCTCATTTGAAGATAACTGTCTCAGTAATGTCCGTTCACAAATTGATGTTACTTCTGTGTCAATATTTATTTGAAGATAACTGAGTAATGTCCGTTCATAAATTGTTGTTAGTTCTGTGTCAATATTTATAGCGTAGCAGCTTGTCTGTATGAATCACGCACCCTCGCGAGTTGTGAGCGATGGATGCCAAACAACAAAACATTCCCCCTCTCACATCCTCTGACCCGCAGTGGTCACACTACTTACCCCTCTACATCTGGGGTAAGCGGCCGACTTTACTTGCTCACGGCCCAGTTCAACAATGTCAATTAAAATTAACCCTGTGTTGCAGTTGGGCACTGCATTGGTCAGCTGTTAATATCGCTTCTTTGATGTTTCTAATCAGTTCTGGGGCTGCAAATTCATGCAGTACACTCCAACGGATACTCCCTACTACTGCCGTGCCCTGTGTGCATTTGCAGCCTCAGAACTGATTGGAAACACCAAAGAAGTGACTCTAGGTATTCCATCAAAGAGGTATTACAAATTTGTAATCATGAATCTGCCCTAAAAATATCTTCCACTGGTTGGTTTAGAATATGGCCACATTCCTTCAAGCAAATCGAATTTCCTCCATTCCTTTGTTTATCTTTTCTTCTGTTCCTCTAAAGGGGTGGTCTGTTAAGTATATATCACACACAGCAGCTGATTTTTCATAATTATTTAATTTGAATGCATCTTTATGATCCTCGTAGCTGGACAAAAAATGTTTGTTCAATATATATTGCATCACGGAATGAGCATTGAATTTCATAAACTTCATGAGCTAAGTTTTATAACCTGATGATGTGAGCATCATCTCTCGAAATAAATTGTTGAGCTGTGTGTATGACAGAAACACAGTTATATGCTACCGATTATTGCTGTAAAAATTTAACAACTGTTACCATCATCCATACTGGATAGTATTAAATTTCTAGTACCAGGTGAGGCATTGAAGTTTGTGTATAAATATAAGAATCTAAGGCTTAAATAACTGAAAATAGTTGCAAATATAAACTTCAATAACGAATGTGTGATGAATGGTCTCATTCCAAATTACCTTAAGTTAAAACTTTGTGACACCAGGTCATGGGCTGCAAAAAAACCAAAAACAGTTTGATTATATACAGAAATTAAATTCTTGTATAAAAAGAAAGGCTTACAATTAATCAAAAGGCAAATAGGTCAGAAATAGACTGAAAGTAAGAATGCATTACCTGAGGATGTATGTCAACTTCATAAGGAATAGAACAGTTTACAAAGAAAAAAGACAACAAGACAAAAAAAACTGCATAAACTCAGTGTTAATAGCAAGCAAGATAAGAAGGAGAAACAATAAAGTACCTCTTCTTTCAATTTTTCCTTTTGGTGATTGAGTACACTCTCATTACGTTTGATAATGTAAAATAGAAATGTTAAATAAAGTACTAATGCTTAATACTGAACCCCTATTTAACAACAAGATGTTGAAGAAATTATTACTTTCAATAAAATGATAACCAAAGTTGCCAAATTAAAAAAGAAAGGAACGTGTCATGTTGGTCATAAGTTGATAAAAAAATATTAAAAGCTGAACTGAACAATTGAAACAATTATAACCATAAGGCTAAAGCTGAGTAATTAATTGTTAAATCCATAAATAAAAATATTAATGAAGAGAAAGCCATTGCCATGAGAACAGAGAAGGGGATTGGAGGAGGAGCAGTATATTGTGAACACTATAGTGTTTTTTGCAAAAAAGGATATCATTGAAATCCCAAAGGATAACAGCAGAGTTCCAAGGTAAACTAAAAAATATTCTTAAGTGCATGCATTTCATGCTGATGGATTCCAGAAAAAGAAGACACCTTATTATTAACCAAACTGTGCCTAAATTAAGATCACATTTGAATATACATCATAGAAAGATCACAAGAAGAATGTTAAGGAAAGTGTCTTATTGGGCACTTACCTGAATAATTCTTGAGTATTGTTCACCAATCTAGGATCCTTACCAGGTAGGATTGATAGAAGAGGTAGAGAAGATTCAACAAAGAGTGGTGCATTTTATCATGGGGTCATTTGATCGGTATGAGAACATTACAGATATGCTAGACAAACTCTGGTGGCAGATGCTATAAGAGAGGTATTGTGCATCACAGAGAAGTTTACTACTGAAATTTTGAAGGGTTCTTTTCAAAAAGAGTCTGACAACATATTATTTTCTCCTACACACATCTCACAAAATGACTAAAATGAGAAAAAAGTTTAGAAATTAGAGCTAACACAGCAGCTTACTGAGAATCATTCTACCTTTCAAGAAAGGAAACGGGAAGGGTGGTCAGTTAGTGATACTAGAAGCTCCCTTCACCATACAATGTTAGTTGGGTTGCAAAGTATTTAGATAGATAGAGACCACCATCCAGTTCATCCAACAATGAAGTGTAGAAACCATCCATCCTATTATTTAACTAGACTCCTCAACAAGATTCTTATAAAGTTTTTCATCTTTGAATTCTTAAATAATCCTCCAAGGAATAGTAAGGAAAAAAATATTGTGATTTATGTTCTGTTTTATACTTCTTGCTGAGTAGGTATGGTTTATAAAGAACAAATTCATTTACTTGAACAAGAACACTATAATTAGTATTAATAATGAACAAGTAATAAAATAAAGTTGTCAAATATCTCCTCTAAATATTAATGATATAATTATTCATCCTAAGCATCTAATTGATGAGTATACTAAGTTGTCATTGTGATGTTTGATTTAGAGCTCCTAAGGATTCTGATAATAATTCTTAAGATAGAGATGATCCAAATACATGTTCTTAATTCAATACAACGTGACAGGACAATTACAGGAACAATTTTTTGTCATGTTATTAATGTTAAACAGTTATTTCAACTTGATGTTCCTGTGATTCCTTGAAGTCAAAAGTGAAATAGAGCTCTCCAAGCTTTTATATTTACTTCAACTTGCTGTTTTTATGACTTCTGGAAGTCAAAAGTGAAATGAAGCTCTCGTTTTTAATAATGATCTAGACCTGATTATTATGGATGGAGCAAATTGTCTTTCATAGCCTACTGGATGTTTTACTTGAATCAATAAAATTGAAAATAATAATATTGTTGATGCAATTGCTTGAACAAAAAATATTTAACTGATGATTAATTTATTATGCTTTTATTACTTGTTAATAGGGGAATAAATGAAAGTAAGTTGATCTCTAATCAGGAGTTTGATGAGGTAGACAGTTCTTATCATAGGGTCTTTCTTCAGGGCACCATCTGGATGTGAGTCTGGTGATCAGTAGAAGGACCCACTTGTTAGTTTATGCCCACCATCGCTACTGTCTTGCTCGACAAACACACATGCAGTTTCAGATTCTACATCAGTGGATTTGAGTTTTTAATCCTTTAGGACAAATATGCCACTTCCATTTACCATTTCGTGAGTGATGTAGCACAGTGGTTTGCACACTGCACTTATTTTTGGGAGGACGATGGCTTAAACCCACAGCCAGCCATCCTGATTTAGGTTTTCCAAGATTCCCCTAAATCACTTCAGGTCAGTGCCAGGATGGTTCCCTTGAAAGGGCACTGCCAACTTCCATCCACATCCTTCCCTAATCTGATGGAACTGATGACCTTGCTGTTTGGTCCCGTCCCCCAAAGCAACCAGTCATCTGTTTACCATGTGCCAATTCTTTTGATAAAAGCTTAAATTTTTCCCAAATATCTCAATGCTATAGATTTTGGATTTCACTCAATTTTCTGTATGATGTGAGCTCTGAGCATTTTTGGAGTGCTTCACACTCTGGAGAATAACTATATGCTGTGGGTGTGCATGCTTTTTCATTTACAGTGAATCTCTTAACTGTAACCACTACCCTGTTGTTATATGGCGTTTCACTATTTTGCACTTATGCAAAATTTATACCTCTGTTTATTTAATATTTTTGAGTTATGGTTTTGTTTCAGCTTCATTTTAGTGTAAAGAATTAAAAGTTTGTTATACTCAAGGTAACAGCAAATGAGCTGGGAGTCATGGAAGCCAACTAACCAAAAAAATAGAAAAGCCTAAATTCTAACATAGCCAGAAAATAAATAAAACTTGAGTGCTTACTACCCATATAAGTCTATGCTACAAACTAAAACAGATATATCAATGATATAACTCTTATTAAAATACCACTCTACTTACTACACTAAGACAAATATGAGTATGACTAGTGCTCACATAGTTAACAAGATCTGGTTTAAAACCATATTGTGACTGATCTGACATTAAAATTACATTAGAAATAGATTCACATTTTGTGATGATATTGTCTCTATAAAGCTTATTAGTATGATCTAAATCCACAAACATGATAAAGTTTCAGCCAGTCTAGTTCTGCTCCTGCAAGGTGTCATGAGAGATGTATTCATTTTTTTCTGATCAGTAATGTCAGATGATGCAACAAAGTATCCTTTGCATTTGCATGTTGCTTTGAATTTGTTGTAAAAGAATCATATTTATTAACACCATTTCCACTTACATTTACATTTGTAGAAGCACCACAGTATGCATTGTTTGCTTCACCACATCACAGAAACAGATATTATGTACGTTTTATTCTTGAGATAAAGTTCATTACCTTGCAAGCAGTGGTTGAGATCTTGCCAAAGGCATTCATAGGAAGATCTGGGCGATTTCTGTAGTGAGTATTTTGATACCATGAATAACACAATCTGTTGTACTGAGTATGTCACATTCACAGGTCTCTCCTTGTTGACTGGACAAAATGGAAATGGCATGTGCTGATGCTTTTGCAAGTACATGCACTTGAAGTCATCATTAACAATACATATCAGTGTCCTGAATTGGTGAAAGATGCAACTGCAGAAAAAAATAGCGGCACATCAACCATGTTTTAAAAACAGTGCCGAAGCACTAGGAAAATCCATTGCCAACCTCACGTTGACCTGTACCAGAGCAAATGAAATTTGACGTAAGTTACATGTACAATGAAAATGTAGCAGTACATAATAATGAGCCTGTTGATCAAAGCATTTTTGTGTGTTCAATGTGATAAAAAAGTGTACTGTAGCAAATAAATTATGTAGTTGCAGAAACTTTTCATGAATTTGAATGATGAATTGCAGGAGCATGAGGAAAATGGTTTGTCTGAAAGAATTTTAAAATGGTCATATCTTACCCATGCTAGGCAAAGGATATGACAATTTTAAAGACCTGTGAGACATAATTCCTTCCAAAAATCAAAGTGTGAACATTTTGATTGAAACTGAATTGCTTGATCAAAGTCAGGTTGAATCAGCAGTGTTTGTTACACATAATGGTCCTAAGAAGGAAATTCAGAGAAGTAAAAGTGTTAATAATGAAAAATTGAAAAAGAATCATAAATGTGCAAAATGAAAATTTTTTGTCATAAATATGAGCAGGCTGACCATTGGGCAGCAAAGTGCCTGATGAAAAAGACAGCAGTCATATTGTGATGAAGTGAGCTAGGATATTTTTACTACCCCTCTTTTTTTGCCATCTGCTTCATCAAAATTCGTTTTTTTCACTTTCAAATAATTACTACTAACATAATGGTATAGGAGTATAATCTGCACTTCGTAAAAGAGAAAGTTTGGCCCTCATTTTTAAAGAATATAACATCAGATCTAATTTTGTGCTTAGTTTTATGTATGTAGTTGATTTTCTAATTTACTTTGACTATTCCTAGTAAGTATCTTTTGTTATAGGGTTAAATCAGTAATTGTTTCATAACTTATATTCTATTGTTGACTTATTAACAAATATAAATCCTGTACTAATTGTAAACATTTGGAGGAACAACTAACAGTATTCTTAAAGGATCTATTTGGCTCTATTCGAAAACTTGTTAGCAAAGCCAGCTCTTAATTCATTCCAACATAATTTCCAATTTCGTCAAAAGTATTGTTTGTGTAACCACATTTGTTAATTTCATGATTTTAACAAATAATACAGCTTAACCCTTGTAGTAGAAGAAACTGTTAAAAATACACAATTTTTCGATGTATGCAGTTAATTGAAGGAGTTAAGTTTTAATCGTAATTTCTGTAAATTAAAAATCAAACAATGTGTAGTTTCAGTGCCTATTATTATGAGAATACATAAGAGCTTGATTTTTGGTCCCGAGACAGTAAGTCCACGGCCGTGTTCCAGACACAGAATGCATATTGGTTAGATCAACAACAATGCATCAACTTAACTATAAAATAAGTGTTATACTAAAAGGCTGTGTGTTAAAGCAATGACAGTGTCTATTCAATTTATTTGAAAGACTGTGAAATGTGTGGTTAGGCTTTACTGCTCGTAGATATTCAAAAGTCAACTATTGTAGCAGTATGTGGATGTTAGCATGCAACCTATTAATGAGGCCTATCGAAAGTAAAACAATAGTTGACTGGCCATATAACTGTGTATTATTGGGGGTGGGGGGAGGTGGGGGGTTGTGAACACTGAAAGTAAAGAATCTTGAAACACAACTGTGCGCGTGTTGGAGACATCATTTAAAGTAGTCATTTGAACTTCACCCCCTATTTTTCAGCCAGTAACACAACACAGTATGTCGATACTGAGGACCATCAATGATGAAATAAAGCAGGCGAACATCACAACACCCATCAATCTGAAAAGAATGTTGCATTTTTTTTATCACGTATTTAAGTGTTTCAGACAATAACTGTGTTGAAGCCAACAGTTGGCACTGTGACAGAGGTGCCACAAGTCACATCACTACAAATACACAATATTTAATATCATATATTAAATTCACTGTTCCTGAAGAAGATGTCAACTAAGAAAAGAGATGGAAGCATGTCAATTCATGGACAGGGGACTATCTGCTCTGTAAAACAGGGCAGGTGGTGATCTGTGTCATGTCTGATGACAGAGTAGAGAGCTGGTGTGAGCACAAGTCTCTCAGATTGCATCATTCAGTGCAAAGTTTTTAACATGGATCTCTACATCAGACAACCCCTAAGTCTTTCCATGTTGATCCAATGACATCACCAATTATGACTACATTGGGAACTGTAAAATTCACATTCAGTTGAATAACACCATAGAAAATACTGAACTGAAGCAAATGCTAACTTGTTCGCCATAAAAGCAGTTGCACATAAAGATTTCTGCATGAGACATGATGATAAAAGTGTCAAAATTTAAGTCAGTGACTGGGGAGACATTGATGAGTGGTCATATGAGCCTTTGTCTCTAACCAACACAACCAGTTCAAGTGTCAAATTAATGCAGAAGTGTGGTAATATAAATGTTGGTTCTATACATTATAAATGACCAACATTTTAACAATTTTTGTAACCAATGACAATCTTTAACTTAAGCTAAGACAATATCTTGATATCACTTACCAAATACACTTTTGTATGTTTTTATTTTTGTAACAATCTAATGTTTTCCAATATGCACATGCCCATACAACCCTTCAATTTAATAAGAACAATTCAGCACAACAGATTGTAATGAAGTATAATGCCTGGTGGCTGCTTCAAAAGTAATAAAATAGTAATTTTATAATGGGATGTATTAAATAATCAAATAAAGGAAGTTCAGTTATTAAAATATCTTCTTCTTGTTCAAATCTTATATGCTATTTTCAATAGTTTATATCTGAAGACGATTCATCAATGACCTGAAATTAGTTATCAATAAAGATACTTTTGTGATCTTGAACTAGGATTTTTATTCCATACATTTTAATACATCAGATCACTTGTCTATCTATTTGACAATGTCAAATAACAACTAAATCAAGTGACTTAGATGTTGTTGACATATATGCCACAAGTTTGTCATGAGAGATTTGGACCATGGGAAAAGCATCTAGAAGCAAATCAACATACATATGTATGGGTTCAAAGAAGAGTTCTGTGATGCATGTGCACTGGGAAAACCTTGTCAATTTCCATTCAGGAAACAAATGAATTAACTAATGGTTACTGGGGAACAAATTTATACCAATGTCTATAGAGTCTCTCAGAAAATTTCTCCACTAAGTGTATTTTAAAGATAAGTTTAGCAAGTTTCATAAATTTTACTTCCTGAAGCAGAAGAGTGGAGTCAGCATCATCTGGGAACAGGTCTTGAATGAAGTAGAGGCAGCCATGTTACCAAACAGTTTAGGTGTGATGGAGGAAAAGAGCTCAATAACTAGAAAGTCTCAGAATTACTACCAAACAGAAGCATAGAGCATTGAAATCCTCCACCAAACACACCACAATAAGTGGCATTGCTGAAAGAAACAAGTGCATTATTGTGGAGTGTATACATTCTATTTTAGTGCTGTTACCCAGTTTTACTGAAATTAATAAGAACTAGTAAATAAGCTGCTGTCGAGTGTTGCAATGGCAGCTGCAGGCTGGAGCTGCACTGTGTCAGCATGTGGGTCAGAATAACATGTATGCAGAAGGACTGCAAGACGGGCAAGCCATGCTCAGCAGAAAACTACACCATGTAGCAGTAATATCTGTAGTAGGCACGTTGACATCACCACCCCAGGGCAAGACTCTTTTATGGGCTATGTGTCTAGGTGCCAGGTTTTGGTGAAACAAATGCTTGCCAAAAACATGTGAATAGGTCTGAATTTTGACGTAAAGGTAATTCTTCTTTGGGGAGCACCACCACTTTAGGACCATGCCAGATAACGAGGCAACTCAGCATATTGAGTGGCAGCATGAGTTCAAGTCTGGGTTGGGTCAGCCACCACCAGAAATGGGTTCCTTCTGAGAATTGGTGCGTCAGTGCCAGCCATCGACCAAATCCTTCTGAAGAGCGATGGGTCATATCCCACACACAGCAGACACCATATGAAGCTGTGGTGAGTGCGTGTGAGGCTGAGTTGCAAGAAGAGGCAAATCCTGGTGGAATGCCATTGCAGCACAGAATGTAGCACCACTGATGCCACAGCCATGTCTTACAGAAGATGCCAACCATCTAAATCTATTAACATACTCGGCAAGCCAACACACATGATGAAGCAGAGGGTACTCTCTAGCATTACTAGTCATTTCCTTTTCTGTTCGACTCACAAAGAGAATGAGGGGAAAATGACTATCTATATGCCTCCATATTAGGCCTAATATCTCATCTCTTATCTTCTTGGTCCTTACATGAAATGTATGTTGATGGCAGTAAAATCATTGTGAGGTCAGCTTCAAATGCTGGTTCTCCAAACTTTCTCAGTAGTGTTCCTCAAAAAGAGTGGCATCTTACCTCTAGAGATTCCATCTGAGTTTCCAAACCATTTCCATTATACTTGAGTGCTGTTCACTTCTACTGGTAACAAATCTAGCAGCCCACCCCTGAATTGCTTCAAAGTCTTCCTCTAATCTGATGATCTGATGCAGCCCTCAAACATGTGAGCAATACTCAAAAATAGGTTGCACAAGCATTGTATATATGATCTCCTTTACAAATGGACCACACTTCCCCAAAATTCTCCCACTGAACTGAAGTTGCCCAATTTCCTCCCCTGCCACAATCTTCACATGCCCATTGGATTTCATATTGCTTTGCATTGTTACACCCAGGTACTTACATGATGTGACTGTGTCAAGCAGTATACTGCTAATGCTGTATACAAGCATTAAGATTTATTTTTCTTACTCATCTACATTAACTGACATTTTTCTACATTTAGAGCTAGCTGCCATTCATCCCACCAAGTAGAAATTTTGTCTGAGTCATTTTATATCCTCCTACAGTCACTCAATGACAACACCTTCCCATCCCCCACAGCATCATCAGTAAACAACCACAGATTGTTGCCTACTGCAGACGCTTGTCAGCCACCATATCAGTTACAAAAGATAACACTGACTCTGTGGCATGGGGTTGTTTTTTGGGGAGAGACCAGACAGTGAAGTCATCGGTCTCATCAGACTGGGGAAGGACGGGAAAGGAAGTTGGCTGTGCCCTTTCAAAAGAACTATCCCAGCATTTGCCTGGAGCAATTTAGGGAAATCACGGAAAACCTAAATCAGGATGGCCAGACGTGGGATTGAACCATTGCCCTCCGGAATGCGCTGAGGCATGGGATTTATTAATCAATTTCAGCTAATTTTGGTCTGCTGAATATGAACATAATAAGATTATTGTTGAATTGATTCTACTTTTTGAGATAAAGACAATCCATTTGCACTGGAAATTAAATTATAAGAAAGAACAGAATTTTTTACTTTTATTTTAAAGTTATGAGATGATTTCAAACAAATAATTATATAAATGATACAAAGAATAATAAAATTAATCATAACAAGAAAAATAAATCAATAATAATTAAGATAAATAATTTGTGTGGGATTTTCTTTGGTATTTTTGGTCCACATACTCTCCCTGCAAGTCCCAGCAGTAGTCTGCTGGCTATGATATCTTTACTTCATAGTTTTGATGTCCTCATGGAATCATTTCCCTTGTTCTTCACTGTAATTTCCCAAGTTGTCAGGAAATTTATCTAAATGACTGGGGAAAAAGTGCAATTTGACACTCATATTAGCTCTTAGTTTTTAGAAATTCTGGAGAATTTTGTCTACTATTTTGGAATATTTTTCAACTTTGTGATTCCCCGAAAAATTCTTAACAACTGCTTCTAATTTAACTTGGGACATGTGGTTTCTGAAATCATCATTGTTTATAAGAGTATGTATTTGTGGCCCATCAAAAATTCCTGCTTTTAACTTTTCTATACTGAGACCAGGAAATGGCTAACAAATATATTTGATGCAATCACCATTCCTATCTAAAGCTTTATAAACTGTTTTATAACCCCAAGTTTAATATATAATGGCTGACCACTGGTTCATGAACAATGTTATCTTTTCCTAAGGCTAGGTTCATTCTCAGTGGCTAGTATTTTCAGCTCCAGTGTTCGTTTTTCACATGACTGTCCCACAGGCAAAGAAAATAGAGATATTTAGTGCATCCACTTTGTTGACTCAATAAAAAATTCACCATTTTTAAATCTGCACACACTGACCACTGATGTTGATGAAATTAAATTGTCTCTAAAACAAGTTTAATATTTTGATATCCGTCCTTAAGAGTGCTTGAATGAGCTAATGGGACCAAAACTAATTTATTTCCATTATGCAGTAACACATATTTAAAACATTTTTGAGCTATCTAGGAAAAGTCACTTGTATTGTGGTCGGTATACTGGAAGACCCATTAAATTTAAAAGCCCAGAAATAGCACTACAATGTATGATATCATTTGTCTCATTGGAAGAATGTTGCACTCTCTAGTTCGATAAGATGTTATTGATACATCAGGCTGAAGACAATATTTTTCTTCTAGACTTGATGTAAGAAGCTCAGCTGATTTCTTAGATAAATTTAAGTCTCAAATCAAGTCATTTAGCTAGCCTGGAGAAATGCTTTTACTCTGACTGTCTAACATATCAGCATCATCACAGTAATTTAACTAATTAATGGAAAATCTCATATAAAGATGTGAAACAATTACTAACAAAGAGATAGAGGGGCTGGCCAGTACTTACCTCAGCTCAGTACAGCCGATAGAAACACAAAAAACAACCGAATATTTAAGTTCCTAGCTTTCGGAATAAATGTTCCTTCATCAGGGAGGAGAGAGGGGAAAGAAAGGGAAGAAGGGAAAGTGGATTTAGTTACTCACAACCCAGGTTATGAAGCAACAGGGAAAGGAAAACAGGGAAGGTAGCAAGGATGGAGGCATGGTTGTCAGAGGGAAGCCAAAGATATTCTACTGCAGGTACTGTGCCAGCTTCAAACCAAAGAGGATGCATACAGAAGTAAAGAGGTGTATAGTATAAAGATGTAGGATGGAAAGATGCATGAATGGCTAAAGAGGAATGGGAAAGAGGAGAAGACTGAAAAGTAAATGGGAGTGAGGTTGTTTAACGTAGGTTCAGTCCAGGGGGATGGCGGGATGAAAGGATGTGCTGGAGTGCAAGTTCCCATCTCCGCAGTTCAGAGGGACTGGTGTTGGGTGGGAGAAGCCAAATGGCACATACGGTGTAGCAGGTTCCTAGGTCCCTAGAATTATGCTGGAGGGCATGCTCCGCTACTGGGTATTGGACATCTCCTAGGCGGACAGTTCGTCTGTGTCCGTTCATGCGCTCAGCCAGTTTAGTTGTTGTCATACCAATGTAAAAGGCTGTGCAGTGCAGGCATGTCAGCTGATAAATGACATGTGTAGTCTCACACGTGGCCCTGCCTTGAATTGTGTATGTTTTCCCAGTAGCGGGGCTGGAGTAGGTGGTTGTGGGGGGATGCATGGGGCAGGTTTTGCAGCGGGGTCGGTTACAGGGGTAGGAACCGCTGGGTAGAGAAGGTAGTCTGGGAATATTGCAGGGTTTAACAAGGATGTTACGGAGGTTAGGGGGACGACGAAAGGAAACTCTGGGTGGTGTGGGGAGAATTTTGTCAAGGGATGATCTCATTTCAGGGGTTGACTTGAGAAAGTCATATCCCTGGCGGAGTAATTTATTGATGTATTCGAGGCCAGGATAATATTGGGTGACAAGGGGGATGCTTCTGTGTGGTCTGAGGATAGGAATATTGTTGTTGGATGGGGAGGAATGTATTGCTCGGGAGATCTGTTTGTGGACAAGGTCTGCAGGATAGTTGCGGGAGAGGAAAGCACTGGTCAGGTTATTGGTGTAATTGTTGAGGGATTCGTCACTGGAGCAGATACGTTTACCACGAATACCTAGGCTGTAGGGAAGGGAGCGTTTGATGTGGAATGGATGGCAGCTATCAAAGTGAAGGTACTGTTGTTTGTTGGTGGGTTTGATATGGACAGAGGTGTGGATGTGAGCTTCAACAAGATGAAGGTCAACATCCAGGAAGGTGGCTTTGGTTTTGGAGAAGGACCAGGTGAAATTCAGATTCGAAAAGGAGTTGAGGTTATGGAGGAAATTAAGGAGTGTTTCTTCACCATGAGTCCAGACCACAAAGATGTCATCTATAAACCTATACCAGGCCAGGGGAAGCAGCTGTTGGGTCTTCAGGAAAGCCTCCTCCATGTGGCCCATGAAGAGGTTGGCATAGGATGGAGCCATCCTGGTTCCCATGGCAGTTCCCCTGATTTGTTTGTAGGTCTGGCCTTCAAAAGTGAAGTAATTATGGGTGAGGATGAAGTTGGTAAGTGTGATAAGGAACGAGGTTTTTGGAAGATCTTCGGGTGGGCGTTGGGAGAGGTAGTGCTCAAGGGCAGAGAGACCATGGGTGTGTGGGATGTTTGTGTAAAGGGATGTAGCATCTATGGTGACAAGAAAGGTTTCAGGTGGGAGAGGAGTGGGAATGGATTTGAGGCGTTCTAGGAAGTGGTTTGTGTCCTTGATGTAGGATGGGAGTCTGCAGGTGATAGGTTGGAGGTGTTGGTCTACCAGAGCTGAGATACGTTCTGTTGGGGCTTTGAAGCCTGCTACAATGGGACGGCCAGGATGGTTCTCTTTGTGGATTTTGGGTAATAGGTAGAAGGTAGGGGTACGTGGCTCAGGTGGAGTGAGTAAGTCTATGGAAGCCATTGTGAGGCCTTGTGAGGGACCTTGGATTTTTAGGATGTTCTGCAGCTCAGTCTGAATGGAGGGAATGGGATCCTGGGTAACAGCTTTGTAGGTTGAGGTGTCGGAGAGTTGACGCAGTCCTTCTGCCACATACTCCACACGGTCAAGTACCACAGTTGTGGAGCCTTTATCCGCCGGAAGGATTACAATAGAGCGGTCTGTTTTCAGCTGCTTAATGGCACGGGATTCAGCTGGGGTGATGTTGGGGGTTGTCGGGATGTTCTTCAAGAAGGACTGGGAGGCAACACTGGATGTGAGGAATTCCTGAAATGTCTGCAAGGGATGGTTTTGGGGGAGGGGAGGAGGATCCCTTTGAGAAGGTGGTCGGAACTGTTCTAAACAAGGTTCAACACTGGGTCTAGTATTTGGGGGCTGTGTTTGGGTAGTGAAGTGATATTACTAGTTGAGGTTCCGGGTGAAAGAGAGGAGATCTTTAACCAGGGCAGTGTGGTTGCCCATGCCATTGGTATTCCAAATGGAAGCCCTTTTCATCTTGGATGACTCCAACATCAAAGTGACTCCATGCAAGTTTTATAAATGATGTGTGAGGGCCCAACATTTATCTTATTGTCCAAATTGTTTTCCAGAATATCTTCGATAGCTTTGTTTTACAAAATAATTTATATTCTGTCATTGCTTTTCTTGACAATATATATCACATACGTAGCAGAAATGGTCGGTGTTATTAACACAAGAGTTCAATGAAGAACTCATACTTTCTGCAACAAAAACTCCCACACTGGACAGTTGTATGAAATAACTGCACAGTATCACATTTGTCGAAACATTGTAGTGAATTAGTAATCCAAGAAGCTTACCTGCACAAATAATAATGACTGAGTGATGAACAACAAAAGTTCACCTGTGAAATGGCTGATATTCACAGTGCTCTCTGTGAGAAACAGAGATAGTTAATGCAGTTGACCAAATGAACAGGAGGTTCCATCTGTTGGATTCCTGTCATAGTTCCCAAGACAAAGGCACTAGGCCATATTGAGTCACAGGCCCTATTGAGTATAGTTACCTTATTGCAAAAAAGACACATTAATGAGGGCAGATTACGAAAAAACATGCATTTTTTTATAGAACTGTTTAGCATGAGAATCAGAGTCTATTCAAACATTTAATTTATGGGATAAGTACTTCATCATTATGTGTATCTAAATAGATTCTGTTAACTCGTTCAGCAAAAAAAAATTTTTGTTCCCCTGTGTTGTGTATATAGAAGATAATAGCAGTCCTATCACTCTTACCTGGGGCACTCTTGACAAATCACTTGTCTCTGATGAACACTGACTATCAAGGAAAACATACTGGATTCTATCACTTAAGAGGTCTTCGAGGTACTCACACCTCTTGGAACCTATTTCACCTGCTCATACCTTCATTAACATAATCAGCAAGGGGTTCTTACTGTGGTGCTGAATCATCTCAGTCAACAGTAGGAGGCATTTGACACAGCACAACACAACCAAACCAAGTTATTGTAAATGCTTGTCTCTGTTTCAGACAGTTTTGGTCTGTCTCAGTCTATGTCACCTAACATGTTGCCTCTTGCACCTTCTGTTTTACATGTCACTACCCACATTGTTTATCCCCCACCACTTCTGGCTTATGATGAGTCTGCAGAAGAATGGGATGCCTACAAAAAACGGTTGAGGCAGCATTTTCATGTGTTTGGACTGACTGATATTAGCTTATGCCAAGCTTTCTTTCTGTATTGGTTATTAGCTTGCATGTATCAACTTCTTTTCCAACTGCTCTCCTTGCAGGATCTGTCTTCACTCTCTATCAATACCATGTGCAACCTTCTTTCAAAATACTACTGTAAATGGACGAATGTCATTGCCGCTCAAGTTGAGTTCTATTGGTGTTGCAAGAAACTGGAACTTTCCTATGAGACTTGGGCAGCTGAGCTTCACAGCTTAAGCCATCATCATCACTTTGTCACTGATGTACATAAGGAGTCATATGCCAACCAAATGGTTCATGATGCAATCATTCAGTTTGTGATGCAATCATTTGGCTGGCCCCGATCATGAGGTCCATGAGGAGGCCCTTCGGTGTGAAAACCCCTCCCTCTCCAACATTCTGACTATTGCACAGCTGTTTGAGGTTTTGAGGGCTGCAGGTACGCAAATTGAATCATGATGTGAGTTTGGAGAAGTTGAACCCACTTCCTTCCACTGTTTGTCAAAGAGTTCACAGAGGTGCAATATGGTGGCAGCAATCTGCACATGAGCAAAACATCACAGCAGCCAGCCCAACTCACTGTGGCAGCCACACCACAGCAGCAGCAGCACAGCTTGCCTGGTAATCAACAACAACGCAAGCGGTCCATGCTTACCCTTTGTCCATCGTGTTTTGTCACTCATGACAGTCTAGATTTTCCTAAGCGGTGAACCATTTCCCACCAGTGCAACAAAATAGGTCACATTGGTCCTGATTGCAAGGCAAAATTCCAACAGCCTATTGCAGATACTGACATGGATGTCAGTTGTGTATCAGCAACCTCCATTGCACCCAGTAAGTTTTTCATTGATGTCAAGGTTTATCAGAAGTTTTTGCACATGCAAGTCGACATTAGTGCTGTCATGTCATTACTCAACTTTCTGACATATGTGGACTTGGGTTCTCCATCTTTAGTGCCAGTCATGTACATTAGTCACCTACAATAAACAAAGCATTCTGATATTAGGTAGTTTCAGTAGTTTCTCAGCCCCAGTTACATATGAATCTGTGGTTCATCCACTGATTTTTCTGGTGGTGAACAATGTATGCACCAAAAATTTGTTTGGTTTCAATACCTTTAAGCATTTTGTGTTTACTATTTCTGATGAAGTTAATCTTGTCTCTGACTGAGTGCCTTATACACAACTCAACTCTCTATGCTCTGAATTTTCTGCCCTGTATTCTTCAGGCTTGGGTTGTGCCAATAATTTCAAAGCCCACATCACCATGAAATCTTTTGGGTTTGCCTGGTGCCATTAGTGCTCCGTGACCAAGTCAAGAAGGAGCTCGACTGCCTCACAGTATCTGGGGTCATCAAGCCAATCCCATTCAGCAAATGGGCTATCCCCTTAGTTATTGTGAAGAAGCCATCAGGACAGCACACCTTAGCTGTGACTTCATAGTTTTTGTACATGCTCAGGCAATAATTGACACACATCCTTTTGGCACACCCTGATGAACTATTTGCTAAGCTTCGATGCATGTTTCCAGCTTCCCGTTGATGCTGACTCTCAACTTCTCTTGATTTATTAACATGCTTTTTGGCTTGTATCAATACTTTTGGTTACCATTTGGCATGGCAGTGCCTTGGTGATTTTTCAGTGGTTTCTCTGTCAACACACAAGGTCTGTGCCTGCTTGTTCCAACTACTAGATGATATTGTAGTCTCCATCTCCTCCACTGCTGAACATCTTAACAACTTATGTATGCTCTTTTTGGTGTTACAGGCTGCCAGGTTAAAATGCAATATGGAAAAGTGCTGCTTCTTTCAGCCTTCTGTTGTTTATCATGGGTTTGTTGTCTCTAGTGTTGGTATCAAACTGCTTCATCAGAATGTCTCTGCCGTTGTCGCTCTCCCATGTCTTAAATTGGTCAAGGAATTTTATGTTTTTTAGGTAAGATTGCGTACTATCATCAGTTTTTGCCAGAGGGTGGTATGAGTTGCACAACCATTACATGCCTTGCTGCATAAGGGGATGTCTTTCCACTGGTTACAGGAATGTGAAATGGGTCATCCAAACTGAAGTCTATGTTACAATCTGCACCTTGCCTCTTAACCTAACAACCAGTTCAACATTTAGTGATAGCAACAGATGCCTCTCAGCAAAGTCTGGGGGCTGTGTTAGCTCATAAATATTCTGATGGCTCCAAACACCCTATTGCATGTGCATCAAGCTTAGACTTGATATTCACAAATAGAGAAAGAAGCCCTTGGCATTGTCTATACCTTAAAGAAGTCACATGTTTTCCTGTATGGTGTAAAATTTCGTCTCATCATGGATCACAAGCCATTAGTTTCTCTGTTTAAGCCCACAAAATTGTTTCCAGAGAATGCAGTGCATCACCTTCAATGTTGGGCACTGTTTTTCTCTTGATCCAACTATGAAATTCACTTTCGTCCCATGGCTAAATATGTGAATGCTGTGCACTCTCCAATATTCTGGTCTGGGCCCAGTTTTTGATCAAGGAAGAGTTACTCTGTTTCCACATTGATGAACGCTCTCAGCAAACTGTCAATGTTTCTCCACTCACTAGCACTGAGATAGCATGGGCTAGTGCTACCAATCCAATTTTATGGAAAGTGATACATTGCATACAACACGGCTTTTATATGGACCATACAACACCTTGCATAGTGGTTCCCTTAGCTCTCCATTTTGGGATCCTGCAATTTCTGCATACTGATCACTGGAGAGTGTCACACACCAATGCATTAGCCTGCCATCATGTTTTTTTGGCCTGGTTTGAATGGCAACATCACTCATTTGGTTATGGTATTCTCTCAATGCACATCACAGCCAGCTGCCCCTTGAGCAACATTCTCTCCATGACCACAACTTTGCAGGCCTGGGACCATCTCCACATTGATTTTGCCAGCCTTTTCCTTCATGCATATTAACTAATACTAATTGATGCATTCTCTCAGTTCCTGTATATTGTTCTTTGCCCATAAACTTTGACCTCTGCCACTGTGGCTAAGCCCTGTCAAGAATTTTTTCCATTGAAGGAGTACTGGCAACATTGGTCTCTCATAGTGGCCCTCAGTTTGTGTAGCAGGAGTTTGCCTCATTGTGCAATGATCACAGAATTCGCCTTATTTTCGCTCTTCCCTCCCACCCCCAGTTGAATGGTGTGGCCAAAAGGTTAGTTATAACATTCAAAATTCAAATGAGAAAGTACTTGACTTGTTCCCCATTGTATGTTGCTTGGATCAGTTTCTGTCTTCCTATCGGTCCATGCCTTCAGTGACAACAGCCCTGCTGAACTGCTCCATGGTCATCAAGCCCAGATGCTCCTGCATCTCCTGTAACCTGACCAGGAACATCAATCAGTGCAGCCACTGTCCTATTTCTGGCACAGGGTGGCTGTTAGGGAATGTGGGTTTGGTTGTCACCCAAAATGCCCTCATCTCCCAATGTCATGGCCACTGTCTCTGCAATGTCTGTACAGATGAGGGCCTCTGTACACTTCATTATGACCTGTTGCACCTGAATTGATGACCAGACAACTCTGGCTGGGACACAGAGGTTGCCACATCAGTATGGATCACCTGATGTGGCTGGGTCCCTGCCATAACATACAAGGGGCCCCCTGTCACCAGGGGATGAACATGGCACAGCTTCTCCAACACCGCTGCCAGTACCAATGAAACCGCTGTCCACACTGGAGCCAACTCTTCTGCCTCAAGTGCCAAATGTGAAGGCCAACCACCACCATCAAATCTTGTCCATGGAGTTCACACTGACATCACCCATCCTACTTTATGGGGTGACACAAGAAGGTGGACTGTGATGCTGCCTGCATCCCAACTACATCTGACCATATGTCACAGTATCAGCATGTCATCTCAGTCAGAGTCTCGCGGAGGAAGACGCCATGGACATCTCATGAATCTGAGCTGTTCCCCAAGGGAAGATGAAAGAATTAATGCATGCACACTTGAAAGCCACATTCTTTAGCAGAGTGCTGTTGCTCATGAGAGTGAGCCACGAAAGAGCAATACTGTGATCCAACAGAGCCTGTAATGGGCAAGTGCCTACTTAAACCCTGCCACACTATGCTCATGCTTGCTTATTATGTTATTACTGCTTGCGTACAATTGCCTTACCTTATTGTGTTCAGTGTATGTAATGGTGATTGGTGTACATGCCACAGCCTAATAAAGTTGTACTAACACTCTTAATCTTATGATGATCTGACAAACTGGTAGGTAACATTCCCTGAAAGGCTTTTATCTCCTTATTATGTGGCATTTGCAACTTATGGTTGATACCTTTGCTAAATATTGAAGCAAAATCTTCATTTGAGGAACAATCTAACTCAGTACTAGTTGACTCTTCCTCCTGTCTGCTTCTGGAATTCTGACTTATGTAGTCAACTGTAGGTGGACTAATGCTTATAGGTGTTACATGTCTGGTATTGTTAACTGTGTGTTCTGTGCTATTTGACACTGATATGGAGAATGTGGAGGTAGAAACTGGAGGTAGTATTAAACAATGAATTAGAATTGTCTAACACTGAAGACTTATAATGAAATTGTAATCTATTTTCAGCTGTTCTCATTTCATTCTCTAGCAGTTGTACCCTGGGCTACATTTCATTAATCATCACTGGTATAGCCTCTTTGTTTGTGTTCATCACTTTTTTTAAAACGGTTTTAGTTTGCAACAATTCTCTTTCTAATGCACTAATGCACTGAAGCAATTCATCCTGTCCTGCCTTAACTGCAAGTGTACGTTCTAACTTGCCTTCTGGTTTACCCTCTACTACGTTCTAACTTGCCTTCTGATTTACTCTCTACTATTTTCAGTTAGGTATCCATATCTGCAACATACTCAAATCCCAAGTCCACTCAATGTTCTAACCTATATATCCTTCCCCTAATCTGAAACATTGCTTCATTAATCTGGTTGAATATAGTGTTCACTTGGGTAAATCGGCTGGCTATCTGATTTAGTCTGTTATCTGTTTGATGAAATCTTATATTCATGTTAGAAATTAATTGAATAAATTTGCCCATAAACTCTCAATACTCATTTCAATTGATAATTGATTTTCCATATGAGACATATTTGCTCTAAAACTCATTGCTTACTAATAATTATCAATACATATGCTTAACTAAATATAAAATGTGTTATTAAATAATTATTTGTCACTTGTTATTAAATACGGCAAAAGATATTGCTGTATGCAATAAAACCTAAAGTTCTGAAACAAATAATGATCTTATGGATCTAGAATTAAATTTTCACTCTACAGTGGAGTGTGCACTGATATGAAACTTCCTGGCAGATTAAAACTGTGTGCCGGACCGAGACTCGAACTCAGGACCTTTGCCTATCGCTAGCAAGTGCTCTACCACCAAGCTACCCAAGCACGACTCACACCCCGTCCTCACAGCTTTAATTCCACCAGTACCTCATCTCCTACCTTCCAAACTTCACAGAAGCTCTCCTGTGAACCTTGCACAACTAGCACTCCTGGAAGAAAGGATATTGCAGAGATATGGCTTAGTCACAGCCTCGAGTCTCAGTCCAGCACACAGTTTTAATCTGCCAGGAAGTGACAATGATCTTATGGTTTGTTACTGCCTACACTGAATGTGACACGCTAACAAGCACTCATAATGCTACAGTTCACCATAAAACACTGTGTGACCCACCGGATAACTTAATATTTTCAATGTGGTCACTTCCGCTCCTTTGTAGGTGGGCTGCTGAAGTGTCCAGCTGTGTCCCACTGTTGTAGAAGTGGGCTGCAACTAATGCGTATGTTTTCTTTCCTGCAGTAACATCTCATTGTCAAGGTACAACCCTCGATAAATGTTTCCAATTGTTGCTGGTATGATACTATAATAGTGATTGGAGAAATTCATAATCACGTCTGGTTTGACCATAGTCACCCTGAATACTGCAGTTACAATATGTGTTGTTGTGAAAATAATCTTCTCAAAGATTTCTTGGTTCTATCATGTGAATTAATCTTGAATAAACTCTTTTTGATATGTCGCATCAATGGTTTATTCATCTAGCACCACTGTTTTTACCATTGCCATGTGAAACATTCTATACTGGGTGTCAAATTATATTCTTCTGGTCACTCAGTGTTCATGCAAATAATTCACTTTACTTCATAATATGCCATAATTCATAACATTACATAGTTGCCAACACTGCAAAACTGTCCCTGGTATCAACGCATCCATTCATGTTTGTTTGCAAGTTCATAACTTTTTCTTTCACCTTTTATCACTTATTCTGTTTTCAATAACTTTCGTCATCATTATCGGGTGTTTTATGAATTCTCACATTATTAATTCATGTCTTTGTGTCTTTGTATGCTCACAGAATGTTGAAGCTGGAGTTTTATACAACTAGAGGGCGTGAAAATGTAGCAAAATGAACGCAATTCAATAGCAGTGAACCAAGAGGACTACACAAAGAAAATTCTGCAAAAAAGTTTGGAATGGCAGAGACTAATAGTGTTTTTACTCTACATCTGCATCTATGTCCACACTCTGCAAACCACTATGAAGTGCATAGCAGAGGGTATGTCCCACTGTACCAGTTATTAGAGTTTCTTCTTGTTCCAATCACACATGGAGCACAGGAAGAATAATTGTTTAAATGCCTCTGTACATGCTGTAATTAGTCTGATCTCGTACTCATGACCCTTATGTGAGTGATATATAGAGAGCTGTAGTGCATTCCTAGAGTCATTACTTAAAGCATATTCTGGAAACTTTGTATGTAGGCTTTCTTGGGATAGTTTAGTTCTATGTTCAAGAGTCTGTTAGTTCAGTTTCATTACTATTCCTGTGAAACTCTCCCACAGATCAAACAAACCTGTGACTATTCATGTGTACCATCACTCCTATCTGGCATGGGTCCCAAACACTAAGAATGAGTCCATGAGTGACTTGTACACAATCTCCATTGTAGATTGATTGTATTTCTCCAGCATTCTTTCAATAAACTGAAGTTTAGTGCCTGCTTTACCCATAAATGAGCCTATGTGAGTATTCCATTTCATATTGCTGTAAACTGTTATGCCCAGTTATTTGTATAAGTTGGCCAATTCCATCAGTGACTCATTGATTTTTTAGTCATAGGATGCCACATTTTTTCATTTTGTGAAGTGCACAATTTTACATTTCTGGACATTTAAAGCAAGTTGCCAATCTTTGCTTCATTTTGCAGCTTATTTCAACAGTACTTAATTAACTGTGTAAGTTGATGTTACTACTAATGTTATCCACAAGGTCATTAATATACAAAATGAACAGCAGTGGTCCCTGATCACTTCTCTGGGACACATGACATTACTTCAGCATCTGATGATGACTCTCCACCTAAGATAAGATGCTGCATCCTCCATATAAAAAAAAAATCCTCAGTCCTGTCATAAATTTTGCTTGATACCAAATATGATCATACTTTCGACAATAAGCATAGATGTGGTAGCGAGTCAAATGCTTTTTGTAAATTAACAAATACTGCACCTAACTGGATCCCTCGATCCAAAGGTTTCGGTGTGTCATGTGAGAAAAGGGGAACTGATGTTTTCAGAATCCAAGCTGGTTGGCATGGAGGGGGTCGTTCTGTTTGATAGACCTTGTTATGGTTGAGCTCAGAATATGTTTTAAGAGTGTGAAACAAAGCAGTGTCAAGGATGTTGGGCAGTAGTTTTGTGGAGCATTTCTGCATCCTTCCTGTAAACAGTTGAGACCTGCTCTTCCTTCCAGCTACTGGGCACAGTTTTTTGTTTGAGGGGTCTATGATAGATTACAGTTAGAAGAAGGGCTAACTCAGTCACAAATTCTGTATAATATCTGATAGGGATTCCATCAGGTCCTAGAACTTTGTCCAGTTTCAACAGTGTTAACTATTTCTCAACACTACTGACACTTATTTCACTCATCTTTTCAGTGGTATGAGGATTAAACTGGGTCAATTATCCTGAGTTTTTCTTTGTAAAGGAACATTTGAAAATGGAGTTAAGCATTTCAGCTTTTGCTTTGCTACCCTCAAGTCCAATTCCTGTATGATTCACTAGGGATTGGACACTAACTTTGATGCCACTAACATCCTTTACATATAATCAGAATTTCTTTGGATTTTGTGAAAGATCATTTGACAGTGCTGTGGTAGTCAATGAAAGCTTCAAGCATTGCTCTATTGACAGTCAAATGTGCTTCATTAAGCATATGTCTATTTATAGTCCTGTGCTTTGTTTTACTCCTATTATGCAGAAGCCTCTGTTTCTTTAGAAGTTTCTTTAAGGTGACTGTATACATTGGAGGATCCCTCCCATTACGAACTGTTCTATTGGCTATATATCTATCCAGTGCATGGTCAACTATTCTTTTAAACTTTAGCCATAGTTCCTCTACATGCTCCTGCCCCGTGTTCAAAGTTGCAAGTTTCTGACTGAGATATGACACTATTGTTTTTTCATCTAGTTTCTACATCTTTACATCTACGTCCATACTCCATAAGCCACCTGACAGTGTGTGGCGGAGGATACCCTGAGTACCTCTATCGGTTCTCCCTTCCATTCCAGTCTCGTATTGTTCGTGGAAAGAAGGATTGTCAGTATGCCTCTGTGTGAGCTCTAATCTTTCTGATTTTATCCTTATGGTCTCTTCGTGAGATATACATAGCAGGGAGCAATATACTGCTTGACTCCTTGTTGAAGGTATGTTCTCTGAACTTCAACAAAAGCCCGTACTGAGCTACTGAGCTACTGAGCGTCTCTCCTACAGAGTCTTCCATTGTAGTTTATCTATCATCTCCGTAACGCTTTCGCGATTACTAAATGATCCTGTAACAAAGCACGCTGCTCGCCATTGGATCCTCTCTATCTCTTCAATCAACCCTATCTGGCATGGATCCCACACTGCTGAGCAGTATTCAAGCAGTGGGCGAACAAGCGTACAGTAACCTACTTCCTTTGTTTTCGGACTGCATTTCCTTAGGATTCTTCCAATGAATCTCAGTCTGGCATCTGCTTTACCAACAATTAATTTTATATGGTCATTCCATTTTAAATCACTCCTAATGCCTACTCGCATATAATTTATGGAATTAACTGCTTCCAGTTGCAGACCTGCAATATTGTAGCTAAATGATAAAGGATCTTTCTTTCGATGTATTCACAGCACATTACACTCATCTACATTGAGATTCAATTGCCATTCCCTGCACCATGCACCAGTTCGTTGCAGATCCTCCTGCATTTCAGTACAATTTTCCATTGTTACAATCTCTCGATATACTACAGCATCACATAACTAATGAGGAGGTATTGAATTGAATTGGGGAGGAGAGGAGTTTGTGGCACAACTAGACAAGAGGAAGGGACCTGTTGGTAGGACATGTTCTGAGGCATCAAGGGATCACAAATTTAGCATTGCGGGGCAGTGAGGAGGGTAAAAATCATAGAGGGAGATCAAGAGATGAATACACTAAGCAGATTCAGAAGGATGTAGGTTGCAGTAAGTACTGGGAGATGAAGAAGCTTGTACAGGATAGGCTAGCATGGAGAGCTGCATCAAACCAGTCTCAGGACTGAAGATTACAACAACAACAACAACATCCACAAAAAGCCTCAGTGAACTTCCGATGTTATCCACAAGGTCATTTATATATATTGTGAATAGCAAGGGTCCTACGACACTCCTCTACGGCACTCCTGAAATCTCTTACTTTGGACGACTTCTCTCCATGGAGAATGACGTGCTGCGTTCTGTTTACTGGGCATATACATCTTTCTACTTGTTTTAACTGACCTTTGTACTTTGGTATTCATTATTGCCACAACTTTGTTATGGTCACTGATACAAGCTTTGATGTGGTCATCATCAAACAGATCAGGTCTATTTGTTGCCATTAGATCCAATATATTTCCGTCATGAGTGAGATTCTGCATTAGGTGTCCTAGGCAGCTTTCAGAGAAGGCTTTTAGTTACATTTCAGAAGATGTCTTATCCCATCAGCCAGTAACAAAATTGTAATTTTCCCAGTTGATTGTTGTATGATTGAAGTTTCCACCGATGATTATACCTCTACAGCTCCCTCTGGTACCATGGAAGTTCTTCCCTGAACTCGTAACAGATATCCTGTTATCCTGTCTCTTCTTCTTGTCAGTGTTTCCCTTATACTCCTTTCCTCTCCGATTCTACAGAGAAGCTCCTCATTCCTTAACTTATCAGTCCACCTAATTGTCAACATTCTTCTGCAGTACCTTATCTCAAATGCTTTGATTCTCTTCTGTTCCCATTTCCTCACAGTCTATGTTTCACTACCATACAATGCTGTACTCCAAACATATGTTCTCAGAAATTTCTTTCTCAAATTAAACAATATTAGAGAAGGAAAGTTGCTACAGCAGAATAAGGAGGACATAAAAAGCAGACTAGCACTGGCAAAAAGGCATTCCTGACCAAGAGAAGTCTGTTAGTATAAAAAATAAAGTTTAATTTGAGGAATCAAACAATGAAAAATCCAGAATGGAATGTAACAATAGCAGAGAAGGAAAGTTGCTGCTCACCATATAGCGGAGATGTTGAGTCGCAATAGCACAGCAAAAATATTCTCACAATTATAACTTTCGGCCAATAAGGCCTTTGTCAGCAAAAAACAAACAAACAAACACACACACACACACACACACACACACACACACACACACACACACACACACACACACACACAGTTGCACGAGACTGCAGTTGTGTGTGCAAGCACATGCAGTGGTTTCAGTTCCCTGAGACGAGACTGCAGTCATGTGTGCAAGCAGTGTTTGCATGTGTGTGTGTGTATGTGTGTGTGTGTGTGTGTGTGTGTGAATGGCTGAAAGCTATAATTGTGAGAATCTTTTTGTTGTGCCTATCACAACTCAGCATCTCCGCTATATGGTGAGCAGCAACTTTCCTTCTCTGCTATTGTTACATTCCATTCTGGATTTTTCATTGTTTGATTCCTCAAATTAAACCTTATTTTTTATACTAACAGACTTCTCTTGGTCAGGAATGCCTTTTTGCCAGTGCTAGTCTGCTTTTTATGTCCTCCTTATTCTGCTCATCATTAGTTACTTTGCTGCCTAGGTAGCATATTTCCTTAACTTCATCTGCTTCAAGGTGAATAATTCAGATGTTAAGTTTTTCCCAGTTCTCATTTATGTTGCTTCTCATTACTTGTGTCTTTCTTCAGTTTACTCTCAGTCCATATCCCATTAGCCTATCCTTTTAATGTACAGTTAATGTTTCCCCAAAACACTCACTGCTATCAGTTCCAGGTTTCAACCACCTTTCTGTACCTAATATTATGGGAGCGTCATTGTTTTTAGGAGAGCTTCAAACTCTGGCATTTCATTGGAAATGCTTTGGCAGTTAACTATTAGGATTTTAATACTCTCATCTGTGGGAGGCATTCTTTTAGATCTTATTCTTCCAGATCTCCTCAGCTGCCATTATCTGGACCGGATAGAGAGTCGCCTAACCAAAAAAAAAAAAAAAAAAAAAAAAACCTTGTGTGCACCCTACACACATCCAGGTACTTGGTTGGCAGTCTCTGATGTATACTGCACATCTGACCATTTATGAGCACCCTATATTTCTCAATCCTATGGTGCAAGCCTAAGAAGCAGCAGCCTAGCTTGTCAAAGAACCTTCAAAGTCTCTAGTTCAGTCCTTCCACTTGACTCAGAAATAGGGGGTCAAGATAAGTTCTGGGGACAAGGCTGCAAATTGTGAAATTTGTTGAAACCCTGTGTGTAATACTGGTCTTCTCAACCTTCTCTGCCAGTCACTGGAGTGATCTAAGTGTACCTCAGAGCCCAGAGGACAGGCATTGTTTGTGCCAATATGCACAACAATTTGCATTTGGTTACACCCTGTTCCCTCAATTTCTGCTACAGTAGCCTCTTCAGAATTGTGAATGAGGCCCCAGGCAAACACACACTGAGTGCACCTGGTGTTCTTTCTCATTCCTTGTTGCCATTTCCCTAAGAGGTACTAATATTTACCAAATGTTTGAACTTCCAACAGTTAATAGACTGTACCCTTTTGCATTTGCCTCCTTTTAACACAACACAAAGCAGATTTCCTCAAAACAGGTGAAGTGAGTCTCACTGGTTCAGTTTCAGTGACAGACAGAACCTCAAATTTGTTGATTATAGGGATTTATATAGCACCCTGAATCCTTCCTGGTGCCTATCTACCATGTACAAACACCTAGATCTACCACTGACACAGCACTCTCAGATTAGTGGATGAGTAATGACAGACTTTCTGCAGAGGAGACTGGATCCACATGAGAGGATAGTACTTGAGGTACCTTTGGTACTGGTACCATAGGCACATGACTCTTTGGAGCTCTTACAACATACCAATTTGCAGCAGTTGTCAATTTTTTGCCAGTAGTCAGAACAGTTTCCAGATGTGTATGAATGTCAACTAACTCACCTCAAGTTGAAGAATAGCATTCACAGGGGAGCTGTGTAGTGGCTGGTGCAATGTATTACAAGTCAGTGAACAAAAGACTTCAAACAGAGCCTACTGGCTATCTTTCAACCTGTTGAGATAAAAAGTTTCTAATTCACTGTAAGAACTTAAGCAAATACACAAAATGAGATTTCTATTAAGGCAACAGAAAAATCTATGATAAAAATTACTAGTTTCCTAAACATTTTTGAGGTTAATTTAGTCCTTAATATACTCCAACTGAGCATGAAGGAAGTCATGTCAAAGAGAAGATCAAAGCTACAGTTCCTGATTATGAGGTGGCAGTTTGTCTGATATATTTTACTACAGTCTCTCACCCAGACATTATTTTTGCAGTGAACAAAGCCCCTACAGCCATGGAAGATCCTACAGTTCAAGACTGAAATCAAGTGAAACATATTTTTAGATACTTAAAGAATGCATTGGATTATGGAATTATCTACAAGAACAAGGAGGATTTAAAGTTTACAGTGATGCTGATTATGCTGGTGACAAGAATATGAGGCTGTATCATGGACCAGGCAAATACAAAGCTTGCACTACAGAAGCAGAAATAATATTGGCAAGTGAAGGAGCAAAGGAGTTGTTCTGGTAGAAAAGGTTGCTATACAAACTGTCTGGAACTTTCAAACATGTAGAACCTCCTACAAGCTACACTGAAAATGTAAGAACAGTGAAGTCGTTTAAAAATCTATTGTATCACTGAAAATTTAAGCATGTTGAAGCTATCCCTTCTGTGTCATGGAAAGATTCAGAAATGGGGACCTCTGATTAAAACACTAACCATGTAGCTGATCTATGAACCAAACCTTAGGAAAGGGTCAGGCTCAAGATGCTGCATGAAAGAGCTGGAGTGCAGAAGATTACATCAATGTGAAAGTCAGTACTCACTTTTATATTTTTCTTTGGAGGTAGGGTTAAAATTGAAAAAAAAAATTGAAGCATATTCACATATCTGTGTGATATGAATTTTCATACTTCAGTTATGTAAGTGCAATGTAATCTATGGACTGAGGGAACTGAAAGTGTTTGGTGCTATGTTATATTTTTAAAAATTGGTTTGGATTCCAAGAGGCGAAAAGCATTGTAAATGCCATCAATGATTTTGCTCATAATATATGCCCCACATTAGATAAGGGAAAAAAGATCACAGGTATATTTTGTGGTCTGACAAAACCATTTGATTCAGTAAACTACAAACCACTTCATAAATTACAGATATATGGAATTAGGGACACTGTTTACAATTATTCAACTATTACTCCTCAAACTGTTAAACAATTTCCGAAGGCGTGCCATATCTTTTCCTTCTCTAACTAAATACCCTACCACTTTAAGACAACTGGAACTTGAATCTTTTTTCCATCAAAATGACAGTAAATGTAACTAAAACTAAAATGATCCAATTTGTTGCCAAATCATTAGAAATGAGTGAAAAAATACTTGCAATGATTAGGATAGCACAGAAGCAAACCATGTAAAGTTCTTAGTCCTAAATCTTGATAAAAAATTAAGTTGGAAAGTACATATAGGCTACTCGGCAAATAAACTGAACAGTTAAACATATGAAATATTTATTATTTTAGGTGCCACAGACATATATATCAGAAATATAGTATATCATTGCTACTTTGAGGCAGTTATCCATTATAGCATAATCTTCTGGGGAAATTCAGCAAATGTGACAAGGCTCTTAATATTACAAAAGAAAATAATTAGGAACTTGTGGGAATGCAACCAGGATGGTGTGCTCCTGTTTAAATACATATGTGTGTGTTTGGAGCTTATGGACACTCAACAGAGAGGTTATCACCAACCTTACACTTAGTAAAACAAACAAATGTGAATAAAAAATCTAAAATTGTTGCACACAGTGAGGGGGAAATCTATAAAAGGACACACATTTGCTCACTTCCACCTCACTTTCATTGAGCCACACCATCACTCTACCTCAGATGCCTGAAGACAACTGAGAAAGGATGGAAGGAGCTACACATGGAAATAAAACAGATGTAAAACCATAGAAGAGCTAAAAGAAAGACACTAGGAAATGTAACTAGCTGACCACTTACAAAAAACTTTGTGAGTAAAATGTTCCTATGCATTAATTTACTCATCGTAGCTGGCAATCTGTCACAGCAGAAGTCCTGCAAAACAGCAACTGTAGGTTTTTACTATAAAGTAAAAACAATATTTAATTCAGTATAATGTTTCATCTGAATATTTATTACAATCTCAAAGTAAATAAAAGCATCTTGACAAGTCTTAA
This sequence comes from Schistocerca gregaria, assembly GCF_023897955.1. NCBI lineage: Eukaryota > Metazoa > Arthropoda > Insecta > Orthoptera > Acrididae > Schistocerca > Schistocerca gregaria. Next base: position 103,656,850 of record NC_064921.1, on the reverse strand, counting down.
ATAAGTTATATCATACTTACAATAATGAAAAGAAGTATGCTCAACAATCTACATGTTTCCTGTCCAAATAAACTCAAAGTACTGACTCCCTTTGCCAACATGGCTCCAACTATTTATTCTTCCTTAACAATCCCAAACAGTCCTCAGCATTGTTTAGAATCGTTTTTTGATTAATTAACAATTAAAAATTGACATAGAAAAACTGAAAATACATATATAAAAGTATGTTTACTCCAGAACAGCTAGTACACTGCAATATTAGTACCTGACTATTATTTTATTTGAGAATAACTTCTTGACGATCTATTTACAATAATACATTTACATTTTTTATTAATTACTAGAGACTCCCTTCATGGGAAATGTTCCCTTCATTTACATAGCTTCTACACTTTGAAGTAAATGAGATTAAACAGTTACTTTTTCAGTTATCATTTTTTCATGATAAGTTACATATTTTGTTTACATGTGTGGATCTGAATTAGACTGGAAAATGTTCATTTTAAGTGGGTCTTAATGGACTGTTATGTTTCAACACTCCCAAATGGATTTATGAAACTGAAAGTTGAATAAAACTTTTTCTGACAGAGCTACATAACAGTACTCATTTTACAATCAATTGGATGAACAAACAATTTGCGAAAGATATGGGCAACCAAATATGTAAAATTATCATAAATTATTTTGTATCATATTCAACTAGATTAAACAAAATATTAATTAGTATCACAAAGAAAGAACAAGTTAATTCACAGATTTTGTCTGCAGCTTGTATTACTACATGAATATGAGGTAAATCTATTTCAGTCAGAAAATTATCTATTTGAAGTTAGTTGAATTGGCCTTGTTTCTGTATTTTTATGTCTGTCATTATAGCCTCCAGGTTCTCCTGAGTGCAATGGAGACACTGCTGTATATAATTCTTTCTCAATATTGGCAATGCATTGTGGAACAAGCGTTAGTATCGGATAATACAATACTCAAAATCGATATTAGTTTTTATTTGGCAAGTACACCTAGTATTGGACCATAACATAACAAAGTGTTCAGTCTACTCTATGTGCAATGAAGAGCACTGAACTGAAGTACACTGTAGATCTCTGCTCGTCAGAAGTTCTTCATTGCAAAAACCTGAAATGTGGTCATACTCCACTCCTTATGATCAGCATATATTGTGTAATTGACTGTTTTGAATAGAATAGTTCAATTCAGCAAAATTCTAGCTGTTCATGCTTCAACATTTCCTGTCTTAAATCTCATATTGCAATTTTAACTTGTTCTTTGATAACATATCACTAAAATCATACTATCATAAAATTTTCAAGTTCTATGCCACTATTCTCTGCAGTTTATATTGAAATTTACATATAGTATTGAATAAATAAATATTTTATTATCATATAGTACAATTAAACTCTTGGAGTATAGTTCCTCAACGGTTAGCATAATTCATCCTACATGTATAGAATGGAATGTTTGACCAGTGTCCAATCTTTCCATTTTTCATTTGTCAAGACACTTCTGCTGCTTCATTTCCATCTTTACAAAACACATAATGATTATTTTTATGAATATTTAAGGAATTACAATCACTGCCTCTTCCTTTGCAGTATGTGTTAACATATAGTGGTATCGTCCCCCCCAACAGACGTGGAATACAGTTATGCGATAGAGAGTAGTGTAAGTGAGCCATTCCTCATGATAATTAAAAAAACATTAGTAAGTGAGCCGTTCCTCATGATATTTAACAAACATTATGCATGGTAGTAGAGAGTGTAGTACATGAGTCATTCCTCACGATAATATATTAACAGAGCATATTTGTATATAAGTAAGTGTTCACAACTTCAAGTGCTGGTTTATAGCAAAGTAAATACATAAGTAAATGTTTACCATTTGGGTCACAACATACAACAAACTCAGACATAAATAAATAATATAGTGTGACAGAGCATAGTTACATCTAATAACACAGAAATGCTAGCTTGTTCCACAGATCCTGCTATAAAATAGTTTTTAGTCATTTAAAGGGCTGTTGCGGTAAGTTAGAAGGGTGTCAGCAATAGAGACATATGCATGTGGACAGAGGGAAGGATAGCTTGGTACTCTAATGAGAAGTAAGAAATGAAATAGAAGGTTCAGAGTGTTGGAGCTGAAGAAGGTAAGATGACAGACCCCAAAGACAGGAAACCCCCTATCTCCCTACCCAGGACCCCCACTGTTCCCGTACTTCACTGTGGCACCAGAGGGAGAAGAGTGTTCAGCATTTCCTGCAGAACAGACTTGCCACAGCTTCACCTTCCCAGTCCCCGAAAATTATCTCAACACTCCCTATTGACTGATTAATGAAGGGTGAACTATTAGCATTCTGCAGGACAGAGTAAATGACATATATAATGCTGTATTGGTTAACCCAAGTAACAAATGCTAGATCCTACCAGCTGACTTACAAGCAATCCATCTAGTATCTGGGTTTGACCAAACATATTCAATTACATAAACATGAGATATTGAAACCTCTGACACAAACACACACACAGAATTTCTAGCTTTCGCAACCGATGGTTGCTTCTTCAGGAAAGAGGGAAAGACGAATGTATGTGGGTTTTAAGGGAGAGGGTAAGGAGTCATTCCAATCCCGGGAGCGGAAAGACTTACCTTAGGGGGAAAAAGGACAGGTGTACACTCGCACTCGCACGCACACACACACACACACACACACACACATATCCATCCGCACATACACAGACGCAAGCAGACATTTGTAAATAAATTTTGTGTGTGCGTTTGTGTGTTTTATTTATTGTGCCTGTCTACCGGTGCTTTCCCACTTGGTAAGTCTTGGAATCTTTATATTCTTCGCCTTATATACAATTTTGTAACATTATAAACACATTAAATATGTCCTTGAACTTATTGTAAGACTTATATATGCCTTGTCAATTGGAAAGGGAACTTATATATCACGTGACTGACATTCCAGTAACTTTAATTTTGTATATCAGACCTGCCTTCTGCTTAATTTTGAAAGTGTAACAAAAATTTCTTTTGTCATTATCACACTTGACTCTGTGGTGTTTAGCAAATATATTGATGCATAAGAAAGTACTTCACGTATAGTGAACATTGTAACACTTGGATGACCTGCCCAATGAGGCAGTTGACTCTGTTTATTTACTGATATGAGATATGCTGTAATTTGATGCATTTGACTACCTTATTTTTAGATCTTCATGTTTATATCAAAGGAACACAGTAATTCTGCACCTTGCTTTAGTATTTTCATGTTTATGCCTCAGATATGTCAGAGGTTTCAATATCTCATGTTTATGTAATTGATTATGTTTGGTCAAACCCAGATACTAGATGGATTGCTTGTAAGTCAGCTGGTAGCATCTAGCTGGTAGGATATGTCTGCTTGTGTCTGTGTATGTGCGGATGGATATGTGTGTGTGAGCGAGTGTACACCTGTCCTTTTTTCCCCCTAATGGAAGTCTTTCCGCTCCCGGAATTAGAATGACTCCTTACCCTCTCCCTTAAAACCCAAATCCTTTCGTCTTTCCCTCTCCTTCCCTCTTTCCTGAAGAAGCAACCATCGGTTGCGAAAGCTAGTAATTCTGTGTGTGTGTGTGTGTGTGTGTGTGTGTGTGTGTGTGTGTGTGTGTGTGTGTGTGTGTGTGTTTTGTTCATTGTGCCTGTCTGCTGGCGCTTTCCCGCTTGGTAAGTCTTGGAATCTTTGTTTTTAATATATTTTTCCCATGTGGAAGTTTCTTTCTAGAGAGAGAGAGAGAGAGAGAGAGAGAGAGAGACAGAGAGAGAGGGAAACATTCAACATGGGAAAAATATATCTAAAAACAAAGACGACGTAACTTAACAAACAAAGGCATTGGTATGTTGATAGACAAGTCTTGAGTCTGTATATGTGCGGATGGATGTATGTGTGTGTGTGTGTGTGTGTGTGTGTGTGTGTGTGTGTGTGCGCGCGCGCGTGGGTGTATACCTGTCCTTTTTTCCCACTATGGTAAGTCTTTCCGCTCGCGGGATTGGAATGACCACTTACCCTCTCCCTTAAAACCCACATTGTTTCGGCTTTCCCTATCCTTCCCTCTTTCCTGATGAAGCAACTGTGGGTTGCTTGAATTTTGTGTGTGTGTTTGTGTTTGTTTGTGTGTCTATCAACATACCAATGCTTTTGTTTCGTAAGTTACCTCATCTTTGTTTTTAGATATATTTTTCCCATGTGGAATGTTTCCCTCTTATATATATATATATATATATATATATATATATATATATATATATATATATATATATATATATATATATTCAAGTGGCAGTATGTATAAATAAACAGCCATTAGCAGGGGTTATAGAATCAATTATAGTTCTGATATTGCTGTTAATAATAGCTGGGGGTAGGCTATATGCCACAAGAAAGCAGTTTCCCTCTTGGACAATGAATGATCACAGAGAATTAGGTTGCATGTGACAGCACATCACAGTATAATATATGTCAATACATCACTAGTTCTAATTTTGTGCCTGTAAGCTGTAGATCTAATTAAAGTAAATACACTCCTGGAAATTGAAATAAGAACACCGTGAATTCATTGTCCCAGGAAGGGGAAACTTTATTGACACATTCCTGGGGTCAGATACATCACATGATCACACTCACAGAACCACAGGCACATAGACACAGGCAACAGAGCATGCACAATGTCGGCACTAGTACAGTGTATATCCACCTTTCGCAGCAATGCAGGCTGCTATTCTCCCATGGAGACGATCATAGAGATGCTGGATGTAGTCCTGTAGAATGGCTTGCCATGCCATTTCCACCTGGCGCCTCAGTTGGACCAGCGTTCGTGCTGGACGTGCAGACCGCGTGAGACAACGCTTCATCCAGTCCCAAACATGCTCAATGGGGGACAGATCCGGAGATCTTGCTGGCCAGGGTAGTTGACTTACACCTTCTAGAGCACATTGGGAGCGCATTGTCCTGTTGGAACAGCAAGTTCCCTTGCCGGTCTAGGAATGGTAGAACGATGGGTTCGATAACGGTTTGGATGTACCGTGCACTATTCAGTGTCCCCTCGACGATCACCAGAGGTGTACGGCCAGTGTAGGAGATCGCTCCCCACACTATGATGCCGGGTGTTGGCCCTGTGTGCCGCGGTCATATGCAGTCCTGATTGTGGCACTCACCTGCACGGCGCCAAACACGCATACGACCATCATTGGCACCAAGGCAGAAGCGACTCTCATCGCTGAAGACGACACGTCTCCATTCATCCCTCCATTCACACCTGTCGCAACACCACTGGAGGCGGGCTGCACGATGTTGGGGCGTGAGCGGAAGACGGCCTAACGAATTGTGGAACCGTAGCCCAGCTTCATGGAGACGGTTGCGAATGGTCCTTGGCGATACCCCAGGAGCAACAGTGTCCCTAATTTGCTGGGAAGTGGCGGTGCGGTCCCCTACGGCACTGCGTAGGATCCTACGGTCTTGGCGTGCATCCGTGCGTCGCTGCGGTCCGGTCCCAGGTCGATGGGCACGTGCACCTTCCGCCGACCACTGGCGACAACATCGATGTACTGTGGAGACCTCACGCCCCACGTGTTGAGCAATTCGGCGGTACGTCCACCCGGCCTCCCGCATGCCCACTATACGCCCTCGCTCAAAGTCCGTCAACTGCACATACGGTTCACGTCCACGCTGTTGCGGCATGCTACCAGTGTTAAAGACTGCGATGGAGCTCCATATGCCATGGCAAACTGGTTGGCACTGACGGCGGCGGTGCACAAATGCTGCGCAGCTAGCACCATTCGACGGCCAACACCGTGGTTCCTGGTGTGTCCGCTGTGCCGTGCGTGTGATCATTGCTTGTACAGCCCTCTCGCAGTGTCTGGAGCAAGTATGGTGGGTCTGACACACCGGTGTCAATGTGTTCTTTTTTCCATTTCCAGGAGTGCATATTTCTTTTGAAAGGAATAGAGTATTAATAATGAGTGGTTACCAAGAACCACTTTGCACGTGAAAGTATATCATTGTATTAAGTATAGGCAGAAAATATTACAAGCAGCAACACATACAGATAAATTCTTGTAAGCCTGAGAATACACTGACAATGGGTGATTAAAAGAATTATATTGCATGTAACAGTATATCATTATATTAAGTCTAGATAGATCAATTGAACAAAATGAATATAGTGCGCATCATATCAAGTGAAAGTGGTTGTCAAGTAACTTACAAGAAACAGTAATGGTTGGTCTTTTAGAAATCTAGTTTCATGGAATAATTATGTTAGTTTTCAACTGTTGAAATGTACTTAGACATAATAACTGTACCACTTGTAGGACCAAATGTCCTTATTTCTTTACAAGTCAAACTCAGACTTTAGAGCAACTGAACTGACATGAACATATTAGGTCAAGAAACCACGAGGATGGATAGAGGAACTTGTCCACGATAACTGTCAAAGGCACCTTGTTTTTGTAGCATAGATGAAGTCGTTCCAAATTTTCATCTTTTTTCAGTGGTAACTGCAAGTCAACATGGTCACATGTAACTGTAAAGTTCAATTTACATTGGTAAATTGTGTTTGGTAAATTGAGTATCAACAGGTTACTTCCAGAATACATACTGCTGAACAACTACACTCCTGGAAATGGAAAAAAGAACACATTGACACTGGTGTGTCAGACCCACCATACTTGCTCCGGACACTGCGAGAGGGCTGTACAAGCAATGATCACACGCACGGCACAGCGGGCACACCAGGAACCGCGGTGTTGGCCGTCAAATGGCGCTAGCTGCGCAGCATTTGTGCACCGCCGCCGTCAGTGCCAACCAGTTTGCCATGGCATATGGAGCTCCATCGCAGTCTTTAACACTGGTAGCATGCCGCGACAGCGTGGACGTGAACCGTATGTGCAGTTGACGGACTTTGAGCGAGGGGGTATAGTGGGCATGCGGGAGGCCGGGTGGACGTACCGCTGAATTGCTCAACACGTGGGGCATGAGGTCTCCACAGTACATCGATGTTGTCGCCAGTGGTCGGCGGAAGGTGCACGTGCCCATCGACCTGGGACCGGACCGCAGCGACGCACGGATGCACGCCAAGACCGTAGGATCCTACGCAGTGCCGTAGGGGACCGCACCGCCACTTCCCAGCAAATCAGGGACACTGTTGCTCCTGGGGTATCGCCAAGGACCATTCACAACCGTCTCCATGAAGCTGGGCTACAGTCCCGCACACCGTTAGGCCGTCTTCCGCTCACGCCCCAACATCGTGCAGCCCGCCTCCAGTGGTGTTGCGACAGGCGTGAATGGAGGGATGAATGGAGACGTGTCGTCTTCAGCGATGAGAGTCACTTCTGCCTTGGTGCCAATGATGGTCGTATGCGTGTTTGGTGCCGTGCAGGTGAGTGCCACAATCAGGACTGCATACGACCGAGGCACACAGGGCCAACACCCGGCATCATGGTGTGGGGAGCGGTCTCCTACACTGGCCATACACCTCTGGTGATCGTCAAGGGGACACTGAATAGTGCATGGTACATCCAAACCATCATCGAACCCATCGTTCTACCATTCCTAGACCGGCAACGGAACTTGCTGTTCCAACAGGACAATGCACATCCGCATGTATCCCGTGCCACCCAACGTGCTCTAGAAGGTGTAAGTCAACTATCCTGGCCAGCAAGATCTCCGGATCTGTCGCCATTGAGCATGTTTGGGACTGGATGAAGCGTCGTCTCACGCGGTCTGCACGTCCAGCACGAACGCTGGTCCAACTGAGGCGCCAGGTGGAAATGGCATGGCAAGCCATTCCACAGGACTACATCCAGCATCTCTATGATCGTCTCCATGGGAGAATAGCAGCCTGCATTGCTGCGAAAGGTGGATATACACTGTACTAGTGCCGACATTGTGCATGCTCTGTTGCCTGTGTCTATGTGCCTGTGGTTCTGTCAGTGTGATCATGTGATGTATCTGACCCCAGGAATGTGTCAATAAAGTGTCCCCTTCCTGGGTCAATGAATTCATGGTGTTCTTATTTCAATTTCCAGGAGTGTAGTTGACAGATTTCTTGTTGATTATCACCACATTTGGTATAATGCAAGATCATCAGATCCGACAGATCGGAAAACTGGGCACAGATAAGGTAAATTCCAACATAGGTTAAGGAAAAGGGTAAAGCACCAGTGGTTACATATGAATGGGTTCATATTAGGAGTAAAGTGTTTAGTTCAGCTATTCTAAAGGTATTATATATCCTCATCAGTTACGTATTAAATGAATCAAGTACATTTCAATTGAAAGTAGATGTCTGCAACAACCATAACTATACCATGAATACAAATCCTCAGTCTTTAGTTTTTCCTTTGCTACTCATTACATATGAATCATTAGTGGTCATCAGAGTATTTTCAATAAGATATCAGACAAATTTAATCAGTTTTCATTAAGAATTGATTGTAAGCTAACATTTGTATATATTGGAAACTATTGACTTGCTATAACATACAGCAGTATTGAACAGTACCTAACTCAAACCTTATGTATCACGTGAAGTTGATAATTGAGCTGTTTTTTCTTTTCAGATTTGTGTAGACATTGTGACAAAGAACACCTCATATCTATGTTAAAGAGATATCATGCCTTATACAGGAACCAGACATATAGCAAACATTATCCCTATCTTATAGTTCTAAGATGGCAAAAGAATAATTAAATAAGACTACCAATGATTGATCATATTGGTCATTGAAGGGGTAGAAATAACATGAAAATAAAACTGTGTGAATCTCAAATCCTGGGAATCAGAAATGACTATCTCCAACATAAAATTTCATTTTCTTAAGTAATACAAACATAATAAATTTCTTTCTGATAAATGTTCCTTTGCCAATTTCACAGTATATCTAATACATGTTAAGGAAAAGACCATGACAGTGAGTATTTTCATACTTGATAGTAAATCAACGTCTATCTAGTGACTTTCACATAATAGGTATAGTTACAGGACAAGCCAAATAAGAACACACATATAAGACTACAAACAGTCTAACCTAATTGTAGTCACATCTCAGTTGCAAATTGATAGCGTGTCACCATAACAGCACAGATAACTCAAGTAAACTTCACATCAACTCTAAACATTTTCTCAACTTTTCACAAAATCGTTAGCACAATGAGAGTATAACATTATCAGCACAGCGAGAGTATGATATTCAAAATATAAATTAACAGAAGTACATTATAACTGCACAGACATCATAAGTAAATAGCAGACCAACTCTCCTCAAAATTCATACATATGTTACATTATTAAACCAAACACTATTAAACCCGCCCAAAGTTTTTACTTGTATCCAGATAACCAGAAAAAGGCAGCTGGCTTACTATGAGATATGTGCACCAGTTCCTTTTGGCATCGAGTCTCTAACTATTTGTCCAAATCAGAAAGTGGAAGACGGTCAGTTTGTACAGAAAAGTAAGAGAGGATGTGACTTGAAAAGGAAATACTCATACCAGCTCGGAGCCTTGGGTTCACCACCCCCAAATTCCAAAAAGACCTTGCAACCTCCTGAGGAAAGACAATACTTGTGATGTTATGTGAGTGATGAAGACTGTTTGTACAATTTCAGCTGTGTTACGTTCCTGAGTCCAAATAACAACAAATTCAAATGGTCCTACATAAAAATCAAACAACCCCCAATCTATGCCAGCTAAAAGCACACACAAATGTTCAAATATACCCTTTTCTACCCCCACTCTATGATTAGACAAAATATAGGTATAAATATGCAAATATTCAAACATAAAAGAAGTATGAATATAAACTACAAAAAATATTGTATGTATTAGCCTCAAATGTGTTAAGTCATCTGATTTCTCACTTGTCAGTGTTTGCATTTACAGAAAGCAGTGACCATTAACTGTACTTTTTATGAGTTGTAATTTTCATTTAGTTATTGTTGTTAGTATTATTGGGTCAGATTATTCATAACGTGGCATCACAAGGTATACAATGTGGATTTGTATGTGTGGCACATAGTATACTTTCTTCAACACAAGTTTACTATTTGCTGGTTGTTTCTTTGGTTTTGTTGTACTTTCATTAACTAGGTAATTGTTTTTGCTAAGCTCCCTCAAATCAGTCTGCAAGCTACTGATTTCAACACACACATTCCCTTCCTCCACTATTTGTACATATTCACTGATTGAATTATTTTTCATAACAACTTTATTATCTGAGTACACACTTTAACAAATTTCACTTAAGGCCTTACACTTTTTGTCACCATATTGACATTTGAAACTATAGGCATTGACTACACTTAGTACTCTAACACTAATTAGATCTTCTTTTCCATTTTTACAAACACATTCAGACACAACATCACTAACATCAACTGGTAACATTAATCTATTAGGCATTGCTCTACTGGTTTATAACTCATTACTCAAACACATGTCAGAATTTCCAGAATCATTCAGCATCAAATCATCAACTTTAAATTCTACACATACCATCCCATCCAATTTTGTTAGCAACATATCATCATCATAAACATCATTATCATCCTCATCTGAGACATTCTCATCAGAAACATTATCTCCACACTTAATATTATTTTCAACACCAAACTCATTTCTCTCTTCACACACTTCTTCAACAACCTCAACACTGTGACTACTCTGTTCTACCCACATCCTCATTTTCCCGTCTATTATCTACTGCAATTTCATCTGGAATTACTCTGTCATTTTCATTCGCATTGTCAAGCACATGGCCGTGCGGGATTAGCCAAGCAGTCTAAGGCACTGCAGTCATGGACTGTGGGGCTGGTCCCAGCAGAGGTTCGATTCCTCCCTCGGGCATGGGTGTGTGTCTTTGTCCTTAGGATAATTTAGGTTAAGTAGTGTGTAAGCTTAGGGACTGATGACATTACCAGTTAAGTCCCATAAGATTTCACACACATTGTTGTTGTCAAGCATATGAACATCAGCTTCTACACATACAGTACCAGTATCAGCTTTTTCACTCATTTCACAGTAACTCAACATTCTCACTAAATCATACTCATCAGGTCTCTTCTCATCACTATCAATAACTTCTACTCCATTACTATTGTCAAAGAAATTTGTCAAAATGTTTTCTTCTAATTTAAATTCAGATTTTCTTTTACTTTTTTGTTCATCTTTGTTCTCAAATGAAAAATTTTCCCGAAATTCGCTATCAAACTTTATTCTGTTCACTTTAGGTTGTGTTTTGGATGCATAGTTTTGGTATGTCCTGTTTATTCTAGCCCTTCCCCTTCCGAAATTATTGCAATGTGCCTGACTGTAATCCCCATGAATATTTGCCCATTTTGCCAGGCTCCGAAAGAGGCAGGTCTTAGTTTACTGGACCATTTCTTCTATTTTCGAAATTTTTACTATTGTTTCCCTGATTTTCTCCCCACTGTCTATTTCTTGGTTCGAAATTTCTGTTCTCTGGTCTCTGCCTATCATTCCTCTCCCCATTTCTTCTGTCGTCATTCCTGAATCTATTATTAAAATGACTATTGAAAGCTCTGTCATTGTTATTCCTGCTATCATCAGGTCTGTCATTACATCTGTCATTTCTCTCCCATGCTAAGTCCAATTTATCTATATAGATCTAAGAAATTGTTCAATTGTATCATCAGGTTCGTAGACAAGACTCCACTGTACCCTGTTTGGCAAACTACATTTTAAAGCATCTATCTGGATCATCTCGTCCAGTGGTTTATCAAGGTGCACCAAAGTTCATAATTGTTGTTCACAATAGATTTTCATGTGTCCACTACCCAGTTTGAAATTTGGTCCATTCAAAAATCCTGACTTAATTCTGGCTTGTTTAGTTTCTGACCATAATTTGTTAATGACAGCTCATTCTACCTCATTAAACGACATTTCGGGTTTGATCGATTGATTTGCCCATGACAAAGCCTCCCCATCTAAAACCTTTTTAAAAAATTTAATTTTCAAATTATTGCTCATTTTATCATTGAAATTGTCTTTTATCTGGTACATGAAATCAACTGGATGTATATTGCCCTCTCCTGAAAATGTTTTTGTGTTGACATTGTTCCACAATGAACTGTAACTACAGAAAGATTTCACACCAACGGAATCTTCGATTTCTTGGAATTTAGATTTGAAGTTCAAAATTTTGCCTAAACAATTGTCTACATCTACTTTTAATTATGCAAAATTCTCAATTGTGATTTTTGTGAAATTTTGTATATTTTGGTCAGTTTCTGTGAATTTCTTTAGCAATCTTTGTTAAGCTTTTTCAATTGTGACACCTCTACAGTAGCAACTTTTTCTAAAATTTCCACAGAATCTAGCCTCTCTTCAAAATTTTGGTGTTCCTGTCTCAAGGTGACAATTTCCCCTTCTATAGTCGACACATTTCTGGAATTTTCATCTACTTTTTCCCAGCATTTTTCTAAACTATCTTTTGTGTCACAAATTTGGGTTCCTTGTTTGTCTAATTTTTTATCGATTGAATCAAGCTTTTGATCAAGAGTGAGTCTATGCTCACCAATTGACCTTTTTTGTTCTTACATAAGTTGAACTAACCTACCCAAGGCTGATACATTAGGTTCAAATCTATGAAAGGGTGAATCCTCTCCGATTTCATTTTCCCGATTAAATACATTATTATCAGTAATATCTATTGTATTTTGCATGTTTCCATTAACCTCCCCATTATCGTCAACTTCCCTATTGTTGTTAACCCCCCTATTATCCTGCATAATGACAAATCAGATGAAAACCAATTTCCAAAAGTAAAAATTCAAATAAGTTTGTACTTACAGTTAGTTCTCCAAGTTGTGTTTTCACATAAGTATCATTAAGTCCTTTGTAGTGATACTCACTTTCTTTTTTGTGAAGTTTTTGAAAAAATGGAATAATATTTCAACAAGTGAATTAACTCTGAAACAAAATACAAGATTAGTTTACAGAATTACACTGCATCCCAGCTCCTCCACCACATAAAACTTTACTATGCATTAATTTACTCATCGTAGCTGGCAATCTGTCGCAGCAGAAGTCCTGGAAAACAGCAACTGTAGGTTTTTACTATAAAGTAAAAAAAATATTTAATTGAATATAGTGTTTCATCTAAATATTTATTACAGTCTCAAAGTAAATAAAAGCAACTTGACAAATCTGAAATAAGTTATATCATACTTACAATAATGAAATGAATTATGCTCAACAATCTACATGTTTTCTGTCCAAATACACTGAAAATACTGACTCGCTTTGCCAACATGGCTGTAACTATTTATACTTTCTTAACAATCCCGAACAATCTTTGGCATTGTTTAGAATCATGTTTTGATTAATTACCAATTAAAAATTGAGATGGAAAAACTGAAAATACATATAAAAAAGTATTTTTACTCCAGAACAGCCAGTACACTACAATATTAGTTAGTGCATGTCTATTATTTTATTTGAGAATAACTTCTCGCATATGTATTTACAATAATACATTTACATTTTTTATTAATTACTAGAGATTCCCTTCATGGGAATTGTTCCCTTCATTTACAGAGCTTCTACACTTTGAAGTGAATGAGATTAAAAGTTATTTTTTCAGTTATAATTTTTTCATGATGAGTTACATCTTTTGTTTACATGTGTGATCCTGAATTAGACTGAAAAATGTTCATTTGAAGTGGTTCTTAATGGACTGTTACGTCTCATGAACCAGTCAACCTGTTAACACATTAAAAATATCTCCTTAAAATTTTCAGAAACAAGTTGGTCACATCACAAAACCTTAAAAGCTGCACCACATTCATTTGAACATCACTTAAAACAGAGGGTAAATCTGCCACTTTCCTCTTGTCCAAAAATAAAACACAGTCTATTAAAATATGGTGCACAGAGATCTGTACACTGCAAGCATCACACATTGGTGTGCCCTCTTAGTGGTGCAAGAAGCCATGCATCAGAGGACTGTGGCCTATGTGAAGATGAGTGAAGAGGACCTCATCCCATCTTCATGCCTGAAAGGAGGTATGCTATGGCTGTGTAGCGGGCTTTACAAGACATTTCCAGCCACTCATCTTCTCATCAATGCATGGCTCTGTACCTCTACAGCAAGATGATGGCATCCAGGGGGATAACTGAGAATTACAACATGCCTCCCTGGCTGTTACATCTGTGCTTTCATTCCCTGCAATACCCACATGCTTGAGTATCCAGAAGAAAGAAACCTCCTTCCACAGCCATTGTAGTTGGAGGAGGGTGACCTGGATATTCTGGACTACTTTATATGCATTGGAGAGAGTGAGGGTCACTCAAAGAATCAGAACAGACAGGCAATTTAGCACTCAAAGCTCATCTCATCTGCTCCAGTGCGCACAGATCACATATAATTTCACCTCCAAGACAGTATGGTATGCAGGGGAATTTGGAGCTGCGAGGAACTTACATGCCCGATGCACGATGAGGAGTTGTCTGCAGATTGTAAGAGGTGGCTCACTAGTCTCAGCACAGAGACTTGCTTTGGGGCTGGTCCTATAAGCACCCATGGCCATCTTAATTCCCTCTTGGTGGACTATGTCAATGATATTCAAATAAGAAGGCCTCACCAATCTATGTGCTGTGCACTCATGGTCTAGCTGCAAATGTCTGAAAGCCCTTTAAAACTGGAGCAGATGGCCTAGTCCATTCCCCAAGACCTGTGGCTAAGGCACTTTATAATGTTCGGTGTCTTCATGGTTCTGGCTTTCAGGTCTCTTAGGTGTTGCAACCACAACAATTTGGCATCAAAAATGAGGCCCAGAAACCTCACTGAATCTCTAAAATGTAGAATGGTGTCCCTCACATGCAAGTCAGGCAAATTAAAAATACAACAATAATGATTAAAATGAACAAATATACATCCACACAAACACACATCTACAGAAAACCAAAAACACTTCTATGCAGCCCATTCCTCTAACCTGCTCTCTGTAATGTTGCAACTGTTGGCTCACTGTTGCAGCACTGAAGGAGGAACAGAAAACAACAAAATTGTCCACAAATTAGGATCACTGTACAGGACTCCTTACCATAGCTGGGATACTGTTTATGGCCCTGGCAACAATAGTAACACTTAAGACACTGGTCTCACACTGAACTGACATCCTATCACCAACTTGGGTCCTAAAAAACTGCTGAGACAGGAAAGGCCATGAGATGAGGAGGTGGCTGCGAAAGCCCCATTGATGAAGTTGCATGAGATTATTGTGTCTACAAGTAGCGTCATAGGCCTTACTGATATCAAAGAATATGCCAATAAGTGATGTATATATAGGAGAGACCTCTAGCAGAGTCAGGTTGTTGGCAGTGGACCAAAATCCACACTGAGAGTGGATAAGGTGTTGCCTGGTCCCTAACAACCATACCAGATGGCAGTTAACCATTCACTCCAGGCTCTTTCCTACATTAAGGCACCACTCTGATAACTACTGGAATGTGTACAGCCCTTTCCTGGTTTGAAGAGAAGTATCAGAACTGGCTCTCTCTGCAAGATAGGAAAGCTGTCTGTCTGCCATATAAGATTAAAACATTACAGGAGGATTTCCTTTGACACTGCTGGAAAATCTTGACGCATGCAGTACTGGATTCAATTGTGATGAGGTGCAGTATCATGAGTCTCATATAGTGCTGATTCCAGTTCCCATATGGAGAGAGGGCAGTTGTAAGACTCAGAATTGTAGGATCTGAAGTTCAACTTGCCCCCCCTCTGCAGTCGCACGGTAGTGGCAAAATGCCATGTCCTGGCTGGAATCGGCAGTAGTCATTGCAAAATGCTCTGCCATTGTCTGAGTAATGTATTCAGGTGTTGTTTGGAGACATCCCTGTTTCAGTACTGCTGCTATTGGTAAATGGCTGTGTTTATTGGAAATCCTCCTGATGACTTCTCGTACTTTTGTGTAACAAGTGGAATGGTTGAAGGAATCCAGGAATGCTTGCCATGACCTTTCCTTGCTCTCCTTAATTACAGCCTTGGCTCTTGTGACCTCAAGGGCTGTGAGCTTGTCTGCTGTGGAGCAGTACTTAACCATCAAAGAGCTGCACACCTGTCCTGGATTGCTGAGTGACACTCACAGGTCCACCAAGATACAGGCTGCCTTCCAAGATGAACTGAGGGCTTTGTGATTGGTGAGTGATTAGCATGATGGATCACTTGTGTGATGTGGTCCAACCATTCCTTGATATTGTCATGGTTTTCAAACACAGCTAGCTGACTGAACAGTGTCCAGTTAGTCCTGCTGATCCTCCATTTTGGTGGCCTCTGTGCAAGTGATGTTCCATCCAGGAGATGAATGCAGAGTGGGAAATGATCACTGGAATGAAGTTTGCCAATGACTTCCCACTGATCTGAGCCCGTGAGGGTTGGAGAGAAGAAAGAGAGGTCAATGGATGAAAATGAGTCAGAAATGAGGGTGAATACCTGTGTTGAGGATGTACAGCTCACGGGACATCATGAGACTCTCCAAAATCTGCACCTAAGGGCAAGCAAATGTTGAGCCCCATGAGACAAGATGGGCATTGAGATGCCCCAGCAAGAGTAATGGTCACAGGAGTTGTTCTACAAGATCTGTAGGATCTTTACAGTATTGCATCTTGTGGAAGTAGACACAGTGATCCTCTGACACACATGAATTTCAACAGCAACTGCTTGCAGGCCAGGAGTCAGGGTGTGAGTAGATAAATGATGTGTGTTGTTGATAAACACAACAACCTCTCCCCTGGCTATGTCCTGAGGCAGGTCATCCTTTCTATGAAGAGTATAGCACCACAGCACAGGGATGTCAGTGGCTTCAAAATCTGTTTCTTGTAAACACAGGCACAGGGTGCATTCCTGTGCTAGTAGTTTCAGTTCCTCCACATATGTCCTGAATCCATTAATGTTCCACTGTAACATGCTAAGGTGACACTTTCACTCTGCCTTTCTGCCAGGAAGTGGGGCCCATTATGGGTGGAGGCTCAATCCTGAGATGAGATCATTGCCTCAGTTTGACATGAAGGTCCATGAGCTCTACAGAGGAATCAAGAGGGACATTAGATAGGATGACATCAAAATCATTAGACTGTTTACTTTCCTACTTTGTTGGTGTTGGACACTTAGCCTTTGATTTTTTTCCACTGAGTAGGCTTCAGAGCCACAATTACATCAGTGGTAGTGGCAGCACTGGGCAGTGGACCAGACTGAACCTTTGGAGGTGCAGGGAGTTCTGCAACTTTAGAGACCATGGCCTTTTCCAATGTGCTGGCAGGAAGTGTAACCCCAGCAGCAGAGGTGCACTGGCAAACACAGGTACTAGTGCTGACACCAGCAACCTCTGTTTGTATAGCAGTATTAGTCTTCTGTACTGGCTGCTTAGGAAGAGATGCAAAGAAGGTAGCAAACTTGGCAGGATGCAAGGTCTTATAGATATTTTTGGCCTTGCCACACAAGATATGCTTAGTTGTTTTGATCTCCTGTATCTTCCTTTCTTCAAGAAAGACATTTCAGCAGATAGGGTGATCCTCAGAGCAGTCTACACACTTTGGAGGAGATGGATAACCAACTACTCCATTTATTTATTTTTTATATACACATCTCTTTCCACAGGACCAGATTGAGGACCAAATCTCCAAGATCACGGAACATGTCAGTGAATGAAATTTCAACACAGAAGTAAGAACAGATAAATAAAATGTTTATGAATGCAAAAAAAGTAAAGCCATAAATTTAAGTAAGCCCAGTCAACAATATAACATAGAAATAAGCTTAATTTTTCAAGGAACTCCTCAACAGAATAGAAAGAGTGATCCATGGGAAAACTCTGCAGTTTTGATTTGAAAGCACATGGATTACTGCTAACATTTTTGAATTCTTGTGGTGTTGTTATTGTGGTCTTCAGTCCTGAGACTGGTTTTATGCAGCTCTCCATACTACTCTATCCTGTGCAAGCCTCTTCATCTCCCAGTACCCACTGCAAACTACATCCTTCTGAATCTGCTTAGTGTATTCATCTCTTGGCCTCCCTCTATGATTTTTACCCTCCATGCTGCCCTCCAATACTAAACTGGTGATCCCTTGATGCCTCAGAACATGTCCTACCAACCGATCCCTTCTTCTGGTCAAGTTGTGCCACAAACTCCTCTTCTCCCCAATCCTATTCAATACTTCCCCATTAGTTATGTGATCTACCCATCTAATCTTCAGCATTCTTCTGTAGCACCACATTTCGAAAGCTTCTACTCTCTTCTTGACCAAACTATTTATCGTCCATGTTTCACTTCCATACAAATACTTTCAGATATGTCTTCCTGACACTTAAATCTATACTCGATGTTAACAAATTTCTCTTCTTCAGAAATGCTTTCCTTGCCATTGCCAGTCTACTTCAACCATCATCAGTTATTTTGCTCCCCAAATAGCAAAATTCCTTTACTACTTTAAGTGTCTCATTTCCTAATCTAATATCCTCAACATCACCTGACTTAACTCGACTACATTCCATTATCCTAGTTTTGCTTTTGTTGATGTTCTTCTTATATCCTCCTTTCAAGACACTATCCATTCCATTCAACTGCTCTTCCAAGTCCTTTGCTGTCTCTGACAGAATTACAATTTCATCGGCGAACCTCAAAGTTTTTATTTCTTCTCCATGGATTTTAATACCTACTCCGAATTTTTCTTTTGTTTCCTTCACTGCTTGCTCAATATACAGATTGAATAACATCGGGGAGAGGCTACAACCCTGTCTCACTCCCTTCCCAACCACTACTTCCCTTTCATGTCCCTCGACTCTTATAACTGCCATCTGGTTTCTGTACAAATTGTAAATAGCCTTTCGCTCCCTGTATTGTACCCCTGCCACCTTCCGAATTTGGAAGAGAGTATTCCAGTCAATATTGTCAAAAGCTTTCTCTAAGTCTACAAATGCTAGAAACGTACGTTTGCCCTTCCTTAATCTAGCTTCTAAGACAAGTCGTATGGTCAGTATTGCCTCACGTGTTCCAACATTTCTACGGAATCCAAACTGATCTTCCCCGAGGTCGGCTTCCACCAGTTTTTCCATTTGTCTGTAAAGAATTTGCGTTAGTATTTTGCAGCTGTGACTTATAAAACTGATAGTTCGGTAATTTTCACATCTGTCAACATCTGCTTTCTTTGGGATTGGAATTATTATATTCTTATTGAAGTCTGAGGGTATTTCGCCTGTCTCATACATCTTGCTCACCAGATGGTAGAGTTTTGTCAGGGCTGGCTCTCCCAAGGCTGTCAGTAGTTCCAATACAATGTTGTCTACTCCGGGGGCCTTGTTTCGACTCAGGTCTTTCAGTGCTCTGTCAAACTATTCACGCAGTATCGTATCTCCCATTTCATATTCATCTACATCCTCTTCTATTTCCATAATATTGTCCTCAAGTACATCGCCCTTGTATAGACCCTCTATATACTCCTTCCAACTTTCTGTTTTCCCTTCTTTGCTTAGAACTGGGTTTCCATCTGAGCTCTTGATGTTCATACAAGTGGTTCTCTTATCTCCAAAAGTCTCTTTAATTTTCCTGTAGGCAGTATCTATCTTACCCCTAGTGAGATAACCCTCTACAGCCTTACATTTGTCTTCTAGCCATCCCTGCTAAGCCATTTTGCACTTACTGTCAATCTCATTTTTGAGACGTCTGTATTCCTTTTTGCCTGCTTCATTTACTGCATTTTTATATTTTCTCCTTTCATCAATTAAATTCAATATTTCTTCTGTTACCCGAGGATTTCTACTAACCCTCGTCTTTTTACCTACTTGATCCTCTGCTGCCTTCACTACTTCATCCCTCAGAGCTACCCATTCTTCTTCTACTGTATTTCTTTCCCCCATTCCTGTCAATTGTTCCCTTATGCTCTCCATGAAACTCTCTACAACCTCTGGTTTAGTCAGTTTATCCAGGTCCCATCTCCTTAAATTCCCACCTTTTTGCAGTTTCTTCAGTTTTAATCTACAGGTCATAACCAATAGATTGTGGTCAGTGTCCACATCTGCCCCTGGAAATATCTTACAATTTAAAACCTAGTTCCTAATTCTCTGTCTTACCATTATATAATCTATCTGAAACTTTCTAGTATCTCCAGGCTTCTTCCATGTATACAGCCTTCTTTTATGATTCTTGAACCAAGTGTTACCTATGATTAAGTTGTGCTCTGTGCAAAATTCTACCAGGCGGCTTCCTCTTTCATTTCTTTGCCCCAGTCCATATTCACCTACTATGTTTCCTTCTCTCCCTTTTCCTACTACCGAATTCCAGTCACCCATGATTATTAAATTTTCATCTCTTTTCACTATCTGAATAATTTCTTTTATTTCATCATACATTTCATCAATTTCTTCGTCATCTGCAGAGCTAGTTGGCATATAAACTTGTACTACTGTAGTAGGTGTGGGCTTCATATCTATCTTGGCCATAATAATGCATTCACTATGCTGTTTGTAGTAGCTTACCCGCATTCCTATTTTCCTATTTATTATTAAACCTACTCCTGCATTACCCCTATTTGATTTTGTGTTTATAACCCTGTAGTCACCTGACCAGAAGTCTTGTTCCTCCTGCCACCAAACTTCACTAATTCCCACTATATCTAACTTTAACCTATCCATTTCCCTTTTGAAATTTTCTAACCTACCTGCCCAATTAAGGGATCTGACATTCCACGCTCCAATCCGTAGAACGCCAGTTTTCTTTCTCCTGATAACGACATCCTCTTGAGTAGTCCTCGCCTGGAGGTCTGAATGGGGGACTATTTTACCTCCGGAATATTTTACCCAAGAGGACGCCATCATCATTAACCATACAGTAAAGCTGCATGCCCTCGGGAAAAATTACGGCCGTAGTTTCCCCTTGCCTCCAGCCATTCGCAGTACCAGCACAGCAAGGCCGTTTTGGTTATTGTTACAAAGCCAGATCAATCAATCATGCAGACTGTTGCCCCTGTAACTACTGAAAAGGCTGCTGCCCCTCTTCAGGAACCACACGTTTGTCTGGCCTCTCAACAGATACCCCTCCGTTGTGGTTGAACCTACGGTACGGCTATCTGTATCGCTGAGGCACGCAAGCCTCCCCACCAACGGCAAGGTCCATGGTTCATGGGGGGAAGATTCTTGTGGTAGCTTATTGAAAATGGGCACAGCAGTATACAGCACAGCTTTCTGCAATAGATTTAAGGAAGTGTGATCCAAATGCAGATTGGATTTCTGCCTAGTATTAATGAAGTGAAAGCTGCTAACTCTTGGGAGTAAGCTGATATTGTTTACAAGAAACGACAGTAAATATATGTATATCTACCCAGATTAGTGAACAGGGGTCGGCAAGAGGTTCATGAACTTACAGCGCTTTTTTGCCCAAACTGTCCATTTCTGAGTGAAAAATATCCTTTGAGAATGGGAAGAGTTACTCCAAAATAAAATACCATAGAACATAGGTGAACGAATATAAGGAAAGTAGGCTGATCTTTGTGTCAAACGATAACTTACTTCAAATACTGTTCGAATAGTAAAAATGGTAGCATTAAGTCTTTGAACAAGGTCCTGAATGTGGACTTTTCACGAATTTACTTTCTATCTGGACACCTAGAAATTTGAACAGTTCAGTTTCGCTTATCATATGCCTGTTCTGTGAAATTAAAATGCCGGGTTCAGTTGAATTGTGTTTTAGAAACTGTAAAAACTGAGTCTTACTGTGATTTAGTGTTAGTTTATTTTCTACAAGCCAAGAACTTATGTCATGAACTGCACTATTTGAAACAGAGCCATTGTTGCACACAACATCCTTTACTACCAAGCTAATGTCATCTGCAAACAGAAATATTTTAGAATTGCCTGTAATACTAGAGGTATTACAAAAGCTAGGTTCCTCAGAGATACGCTCACAAATTTGAAATGTGATTTTTTCATCTTGTTATATACAATATTCAAATTATTTGATTTGATCTATAAGATACATGTGAAGATTTACAATAAGAACATTTTTAAAAGGAATACAAACATTTATGTTATTTTATATACATTTCTAAAATACTGCTAGACAATATGTACCGATAGTTTCCAGTACACAAATAATGAAGTATGAATGTGTCAAAAATATGTGTGTGGTTTCAGTCACCTGAGACTGCAGTTGTATGTAGTTGTGTTTGCATGAGAGTGTATGTGTGTGCAGATCTTCATTTGTGATTGTCTTTTTGTTGTACTTATCTGCAACTCAGTATCTCCACTACATGGTGAGTAGCAATTTTTTTTCTCATAATATTATTACATTCCATCCTGGATTTTCCATTGTTTGAAAAATATAATTCCATTGTTCAAGCTTTGAAACAGGCCTCAAAGAATTTTTCAGTAGAATAATGGCACTTTCTTACCAGCAAAGTCAAGACCAGCCTAATAAGTGAACCAAGTTTCAAAGGGAGGAAATAGATAGTATTTTTAAATTTTGTAACAGTGGTCAACAAGATGCCCACTGAGATATGAGTTTCTCCTGGCATACACAATGTTCAAATGGCTTATGGGGATGCAGCTGGGCGAAGTCATCAACAATCGCTGTTATTTAGACACTGTCAGGGGCTCAGCATTCGTTTGTTTGGCATGGGCTTGATGACCCTTGCGTTCTTGAGGTGGGGACTGGTAAGTGCCACCAGTCCCCTGTGAATGTAAACTTCGAGTATGTTCAGTGACCACCATGTGGTATCGTGGTGGAACCTTAAGCATCACAGGCAACAGTAATCTTAGCTTGACCTTCTGGATCACAAAGATGATAAAAACCTCTATAAAAGAACTTCAGTCTTATGATGTGCTGTGTGCCAGTGAAATGCATGGCTGTTGAGGTGGAACAGTCATTATACGGCAAACACTGGGGAACCTGATTCACCTTAGTTGTATAAGGCTTACCTAGGCATGTGAGGCTCTGTCTAGGTGGACTTTTATTTCCATTGCTGCTTGTGGGACTGAAATAGATCCTCTCAAAGTTTTCTTTTCATCCTCCCAGCAGAAAGGGTGAGCTACTGAAAGGTACTAACACCCAGTCCAATAAGAGGGCTTGTGTAGCCAATCCTCCAAACACAGAAGTCTTTCAGAATTCTGGTATTTATAGTAACAGAATACATGCTGCTAGTCAAAATATATTTTTAATAGTTAGAAGGAAAGAGGGGCTTTGAGAAAGTTTCACCATTTTACATATAAAAAGGTTTAGAGACAGTAGCTGAAAGTTTAAAATCTATCAAGTGGTTGCAGCATGGGACATTGCTGATAGAAACATCTAATCCCAACAGGTTAAGAACATCCAGAAATCTCAGTGCCTCAGGGAGTATGAAATAGAAAATGAACTGCACAACCTCTTGAACTATAGTAGAGGTGTTGTGACTGTCAAGGATCTGATTGACATTACGCAAGAACAACTGAAAGTTGAGTGTCCTAGGAAGAGATTGTTGACGTTAGATGGCGGTCTCATGAAATCAGACTCATTTATATTGACTTTCAGCAAAACTTCCACAGCATGTTAAGGCTGGGTGTTTTGTGCCTCAGTGTGAGGCCTTATTTTCTTAATCCAGTGCTCAGTTTTACATACCAGCACTTTGGACACACCAACTTAAATTGTAAGGGAGAAGCCATTTGTGGCAAATGTGATAAGGCCACCCTTGATGTTTATAGTGCCTTTAGGGTAGTTCTTAGATAAGTATGTTGCTTTGTACCTGTGCTTCAATCGTCACAAAGGGGAGGTAGGGGGATAGTTTATGCAAAAGGTATTCAACATTCTCCCTCCATTCCTTTCTCACATAAAACCATCAGCCTTCTTCAGCATGGACAGCATTCTCTCTGGCAATATTTTATTTGCTTTTGGACAGATAACACATTGTAATTACCAATATACATATACTTCTTGTTGTCCATGTTTCACTTTAACTAACCCATCCTTCAAGGTTTGTTTCCTTAATCATTATCTTTGTAGTCAGATTACCTTGACATGTGTTGCTGCTGAGAGTTCATGAAGTCTATTCACATTCTTGTTTGCTACTTTTAAAGCTCTGGTAACCAAAGGCTCACACTTCATTACTGGCATTGAATCACTGGGCAGGACGCCTGTTGCAGCCATTGGATGGGACATGTTAACACATGAGACATATAATCAAATCTGTCATCCACTTAACTAAGGAGGAAATTAGATAGAAAGTGCCTCAACTTTTTCTTGTTTACACTATGAAGGTTAAGAAGGTGGCTGTCAGCTTCCATTTAATGCCAGCAGGTCCAGTGCATCAATTTTGAACTAGTAAACCTTGTGGGCCAATCCTAAGATTTTCAGATAAATTATAGGATATATTGAATTTCAGCAAATTTGTGCACATCAGAACATCTCATAGAAATCACTGAAATGGAACAGATTAATCTTGATGGATACAAACTAATATCACACTACTACAGAACTAATAAAAAGAAAGGAGGGGAGGGTGTATATGTAAAAGTTGGAGTCACATCCCAGGCCCTTTTGGCTATGTCAAACAGCTTTTAGAATGCTGTGAAACAATAATGGATCAGAAAACACACAAGCTTGTTGACATCCACAGAAAAATTCCCTACTATCTGCATCCACATGAGTAGTAAAAGCAATCCATTACATTTTGGTTACATGGAAAATCACACAAATCAGTTTAATTAAATGCCCTAGGATTATGCTTATAAGCTCGTAAATTGGAACAATCACACTGATAATGTTGTGGGGAGGGCAAACTAAAGACTGCATTTGTTGGCAGGTTTACAAGGTTTACAAAAAAGAGTGCATACACTATGCTTATCCATCCTGCATCTACATCTATATGCTGCAAACCACAGTGAGATGCATGGCAGAGGGTACATCCCATTGTACCAGTTATTAGGGTTTCTTCATGTTTCATTCATATATGGAGTGCAAAAAGAATGATTGTTTAAATGCCTCTGTTTGTGCAGTAATTATTCAAATCTTATGTTCATGATCCCTATGTGAGTGACACATAGGGAGTTGCAGCACATTCTTAGAATAATCATTTAAAACCGGTTCTTGATACTTTGTTAATAGACTTTCTACGGATAGAAGAAGAGAAATTTGTTAACATCAAGTATAGATTTAAGTGTCAGGAAGTCGTTTCTGAAAGTATGGACGATAAATAGTTTGGACAAGAAGAGAATAGAAGCTTTCGAAATGTGGTGTTACAGGAGAATGCTAAAGATTAGATGGATAGATCCCTTAACTAACGAGGAGGTACTGAATAGAATTGGGGAGAAGAGGAGTTAGTGGCACAACTTGACTAGAAGAAGGGATTGGTTAGTAGGACATGTTCTGAGGCATCAAGGGATCACCAATTTAGTATTGGAGGGCAGAGTGGAGGGTAAAAATCGTAGAGAGAGACCAAGAGATTAATACACTAAGCAGATTCAGAATGATGTAGGCTGCAGTAGGTACTGGGAGATGAAGAAGCTTGCACAGGATAGAGTAGCATGGAGAGCTGCATCAAACTAGTCTCAGGACTGAAGACCACAACAACAACAACAGGGATAGTTTATGTCTCTCTTCAAGAGTCTTTCAGTTCAGTTTCTTCAGTCTCTCTGTGACAAACTCCCATGAATTAAACAAACCTGTGACCATTTGTGCTGCCCTTCTCTGTATATGTTCAATATTCCCTGTTAGTCCTATCTGAACGTGTCCCACACACTTGAGCAATATTCTAGAATGCATCGCACAAGTGATTTGTAAGTAATCTCTTTTGTACATTGATTGCACTTCCCCAGTATTCTACAAATAAACTGAATTCTACCACCTGCATTAGCCACAATAGAACCTATGAGATCATTCCATTTCATACCATTACAAAGTGCTACACCCAGATATCTGTATGAGTTGGCTGATTTCGGCAGTGACTCATTGATATTATTGTCATAGGATGCTATGTTTCTTTGTTTTGTAAAGTGCACAATTTTACATTTCTGAACATTTAAAGCAAGTTGCCAATCTCTGCAGCCTTTGAAAATTTATCAAGATTTGACTGAATATTTATGCAGTTTCTTTCACATAGTACTTCATTATAGATAACTGCATCACCTGCAAAAAGCCTGATTTTACTATTAATATTGTCCATAAGGTCATTAATTTACAACATGAACAGAAAGAGTCCCAAAATACTTCCCTGGGGCACACCCAAAGTTACTTCTACATCTGGTGATGACTCTCCATCCAAGATAACTTGGATGAAGAACAAAAAGTCCTCAGTTCAGCCAGAAATTTTACTTGATACCCCGTATGATCATACTTTTCACAATAAGCATCAGTGTGGTACTGACTCAAATGCTTCTCAGAAATCAAGAAATACAGCATCTACCTGATTGCCTTGATCCTCTTCTGGAGTACTGCTGCATGTTATATAATCCTTACCAGATAGGACTGATGGAGGACATAGAAAAAATTCAAAGAAGGACAGAGCATATTGTATTGTGGTGAAATAGGTGAGAGAGTGTCACAGATGCAATATGCAAATTGGGGTGGCAATCAGTAGAACAAAAAAGACTTTTTCATTAAATTTCAAGTACCAAAATATTTTGTTGATACCCACCTACATAAGGAGAAATGACCATTGTAATAGAATAAGAAAAATTAGAGCACACACAGAAAGATTGAAGTGTTCATTCTTTCCATGTACTGTTCATGAGTGGAACGTTTGGAAACTGGTCTGAAGGTGGTTTGATGAACCCTCTGCCAGGAACTTAAGTGTGAATTGCAGAATAGTCATGTAGATGTGGATTATTGAAGGACATAGTACTACAGTCAATGACAAGTTGTTTTTAGACTCAACAGATAGCAATGATTTACCTCTAATGATTTGTCTAACCATGATTGTCAGATGTTAACAATAATGTATATTGATCAGTTAGGTACAGATGATAGAAAAAAGTATTGTATTGGAGGACCATAAACAATGATTCAATCGGTGTTTAGAGAGAAATTACAGCAAGAGTATAAGGGAGAAATTTGTAAAGCAGACAGTACTCATGGGAAATTTAACTCTTTCTTAATCACTTTTCTACAGAACTTTGAGTCTGATGATCCCTTAAACAAATAATATTAATTATGACAGAAGCAAAGCCAAGGATTACCCTTAAGTTATTTTTGTAATCTATCAATGACTCAGAACATATATCCTGACAGACTGAAATATTCTATAGTAAAACTCAACTACAAAGCTGAAGATGAGCAAACCACCTCTAATTACAGACATATATCACTCATTCCAGTTTTAGAAAGTGACCTATGATAGAATACTGACACATTTAAATGAGCAAAACTTGATAACTGCTTCTCAGTTTGGTTTTCATAAATGATTCTACCCCAAGAAAGGTATACAAGGCCGCACAAATGAAATGCTAGTAGGGTTAAACAATAAGAAAATATCCTGTTAATATATTCTATGACCTTGCCAAAGCCTTTGATTGTGTGGATCACAAAATTCTACTTCATAAACGAAGTGGTTGTGGCATTAATAACATCCACCTTGCATGGATGGAATGTTACCTTCATAGCAGACAGCAGAGGGTCTCATTAACAGACTACGTATCAGGATTGGGATAAATAACAGGTTAAATGCTCACTATTGTCTTTGACTACATAAATTATCTTCTAATTAATTTTAAATGTAGTTCAAAAACTGTAAAGCTTGCTGATAACACAAGCACATTAATCAAATGTCCAGACTCAACGAAAAAGCTCAGTTCAGAGTGTTATGCTTGTAGAAGCTCTCTTTATTTTGACAAGAAGACAAGAATGTTGGTTTATCTTGCATATTTTCATTTCCTGTTGTCTTAAGGAACTATCTTCTAGGACACCTAAAGTAAATAAAGTGCTTATTCCACTAAAGCAGTAAGAATAGTGTGTAACTTATATAACAGTACATCTTGTAGAAAGCCACTGAAAATGTTAAATGCTGGTACATTAATAACCAATGTAACCACCATAATGTTTAATGCAAGGTCATAAATATGCATGCATTGTGTTGTAAAGGTGCTGGATATCAGTTTGTGGGATGGAATTCCATACTTGTTGCACTTGGTTGGTCAATACAGGCCTGGCTAATGCAATTCGTGGATGATGCTAGAGTTGCTTCCCAATGATGTCCCTTATGTGCTCAATTGGAGACAGATCTGGTGATTATCAGGCCAAGGCAATATGTCAACACTCTGTAACACATGTCAGGTTACAACAGTGGTGTGTGGGTGAGTGTTATCCTGTTAGAAAACATCCCTTGGAATGCTGTTCATGAATGGCAGCATAACAGGTCAGTTCACCAGATGACATACAAATTTGCAGTCAGGGTGCATCCCAGCCCATAACTCTAGGTGTAAATCCAGTGTGTCTAGCATGCAGACAGGTTTGCTGAAGGCCCTCAACTGGTCTCCTTCTAACCAATACATGGCCATCACTGGCACAGAGGAAGAATCAGCTTTCATCAGAAAACACAACAGACCTCCAACATGGCCTCTACTGAGCTCTCACATGATATCACTAGAGTTGCAAATGGTAGTGGTTTGGAGTTAGAGGAATGTGTCCTACAGGGCACGTTGCTCAGAGCTGTCCTTGAAGTTACCAATTTGTAACAGTTTGATGAAGGTTTCTCGGGTCTCCAGCCAGTTGGTAGCATTGATATATTGCGACGTTTCAGGAAGTGTCTTACTACCCATCTTTTGGCGAAGTGTCAAGATTCGTGGAGAGCAGGCTATTTATATGCGTGGTCACCCCCCCTCCACTAGACCTCGGGTGGCTGCGGTGGACTAGCGGCATGCGCGCAGTGGTGGGGATGATGGTCGCTCCCAGTGGCCGCATATGGTTCTCGGTGTGAGCATTCTGTCTGCGTCCGCAGCAGAGGACGTTGAAGGGCGCGCTCCCGACGGATTGCCACTATTGCAGGGTTCCATGCTGCGCTGAGTTGGTACCCCTCATCTCCGTTGACCAGATTGTTGTGACTCCTTATTTCTATGGATTCTTTGATAACGGTTTCCCAGAAGCCAGATGCTCAGCACAGTGCCTTCGTGTTTTCGTAGTTGAAGGTGTGTTCTTTATTTATGCTGTGTTCTGCTACGGCTGATTTTTCTGTGTGACCCAGTCGCACACATCTGATATGTTCTTCACAGCGTTTAGGTATGCAGTGTTGTGTTTGCCCAATGTTTTGTTTTCCACACTCGCACGGTATGCTGTAGACTTCTAGTGTGTTATGGTTCAGCGCATCTTTGGCAGAGTCTCATTTTCAGTGGTGGTCGGAGAATAGTTTTGATATTGTATTTGCCCAGAAGTCATGCAATTTTGTCCGAGAGCAGACCCACGTACAGAAGGAACACGAGTCATTTGTCTTCTTCTTCTTCTTCTTCATCTTCTTCTGGGGTTCCCACTGCTTCATCCTTTTAAGTGCCCTGTTGATCTGCATTTCACTGTAGCCATTTTGGTGGAAGACTTCTCTCAGGTGTTGCATCTCGGATGGTAGGCTATCTTTGTCGCAGACGGCACGCGCCCTATGTACCAGGGTGGTCAGTACTGTTTGTCTTTGTGCTGGATGGTGGCAGCTTGTTGCATGAAGGTATAGGTCTGTGTGTGTCTTCTTCCTATGTACTGCATGGCCTAGTGAACCCTCTGCTTTCCTCTTAATTAAAATGTCAAGGAAGGGGAGGCATCCATTTTCCTCCATTTCCATTATAAATTTGATGTTCGGATGGATGTTGTTGAGGTGTTCAAGAAATTCATCTAGCGCCTGTTTGCCATGTCCCCACATGACAAAAGTGTCATCGACATAGGGGAAGAAGTGCTTTGGTTTCTGTCTGGCAGTTTGAAGGGCCACCTCCTCAAAATGTTCCATATAGAGGTTTGCAATTGCAGGAGCCAGTGGGGAGTTCATTGCCACACCGTCGATCTGCTCGAAGAACTCCTCTTTGCATTGAAAGTAGGTGGTTGTTAGTGCATGATCGAAGAGACTGATTGATTTTGGTTCAAAGTGCTGGGCTAAAAGAGCCAAGGAGTCTTGAAGGGGCACTTTTGTGAAAAGCGACATCACGTTGAAGCTCACGAGTAGGTCTTCCCTCTGTAGTCGCATGTCCCTGAATATTTTTACGAATTCAGCTGAATTTCTCACATGAAGGCTGCAGTGTGCCACAAGGGGTTTTAGCAGTGTCACTAGGTATTTAGCAAGTTCTTAACTGTGAGAATTGATGGAGTTCACAATCAGTCTCAGTGGTACCCCTTCCTTGTGGATCTTGGGGAGTCCATAGAGGCTGGCGCTCTGGGGTTCAGCTGCTTCTTCATTGTCTCGGCTAAGTCAGATTTCTTCAGCAGAGCTATCGTCTTTCTACTCATTGTCAGGGTTGGATCCTTCTTCAGCCTCTTGTAGGCCTTGTCTTGTAGCAGAAGGTTTATTTTCTGCCGGTACTCGGCACTACTTAATAGGACCTACTCGTGAGCTTCAACATGACGTCACTTTTCATGAACGTGCCCCTACAAGACATATATATATATATTAAAATTTTTAGCCTCATTTTCATAATCTGCCACCACATAACCAGTCCTTGTTGTGAGGGTGACATGGTATTTAGAAGGTGGAAAGTGTAACCTGAGGCTAAAATGAAAATAAAAATTTATGGGAAGAGATAAAGGTGAACTAGAAAGCAACTGGAGTTCTGGTGTAAAAAAAGTCGAAAAAGTGTTGGATAAAGCTGAGCTATGTTGATCCTGTGGTGAACTTAGGTTGCTAAACAACGATGTGCACAAGGGTTAGATAGTTGCATTGCCTCAAAAACAAGTTAAAGGGAGGAGAAATTCGGGAAAATTTCAAAGAAAGCGCTGGCAGGTCAATAGAAACACAAACATACACACAAAATTCAAGCTTTCGCAACCAATGGTTGCTTCTTCAGGAAAGAGGAAAGGAGAGGGAAAGACAAAAGGATGTGGGTTTTAAGGGAGAGGGTAAGGAGTCATTCCAATCCCAGGAGTGGAGAGACTTATCTTAGGGGGAATAAAGGACAAGTATACAATCGCATACACACACATATCCATCCGCACATACACAGACACAAGCAGACATTGTGCTGCTTGTGTCTGTGTATGTGCGGATGGATGTGTGTGTGTGTGTGTGTGTGTGTGTGTGTGTGTGTGTGTGTGTGTGTGTGTGTGTGTGTGTGTGTGTGTGTGTGTGTGTGTGTGTACAAGTGCGCGCACGAGTGTATACCTGTCTTTTTTCCCGGGATTGGAATGACTCCTTACCCTCTCCCTTAAAACCCACATCCTTTCATCTTTCCCTCTCTGTGGGTTGCGAAAGCTTGAATTTTATGTGTGTTAGTTAGTGTCTCTATCAACATACCAACGTTTTTGTTTGGTGTGTGTGTGTGTGTGTGTGTGTGCGTGTTGCATTAAGTATTACTAACATCTAAACAATTATTTTGTTGTTTTATGAGTGTGTATAGTTTAGCTGCAAATGTTTATCCAATTCCTTAACATTAAAAAAAAAAAAAAGTGTTCAAGTGGCTCTGAGGACTATGGGACTTAACATCTGTGGTCACCAGTCCCCTAGAACTTAGAACTACTTAAACCTAACTAACCTAAGGACATCACACACATCCATGCCCGAGTCAGGATTCGAACCTGCGACCATAGCAGTTGCACGGTTCTGGACTGAAGAGCCTAGAACTGCTTGGCTAACATTTTATAACACTATACGATGAGTAAGCTACTTTCACACATGTTGTCACATTATATTTTGCTGTTTAATACAACTGATTCAAATAATTGTGTGATTATGTTTTTCTTTATGCAGAGTTGCAGAGGACATTACAGCTCTTTTATTTTCTTGTGAATATAACCACCACATTTTGTTTAGTTGGACAAGCTTTTATATTTCTACAGTACCTCCAGAAATTACTCATGCCAGGGAAACATTTGCTTTCCCTTTGCATTTTGCAACCTGTGAGACAAATCTCTCTCATGGAGATAGTTATCAAACTGACTCAAATATTTATTTTCTGGCACACATCATTGTGCAATCTGGGAACACAGATAATTTGTGTTTGTTATTGCAAGGAAGAAAGCCATTTCACAGTCTGCAAGAAGGTGAATCAAATATGTATCTGGGCAGCTGATCAAGTGCAAAATTTGAGAGCAAGTGTATTAAAGAAAGTTATTGTATTAGGGGTATCAATAATAACAGGATTCAAAATAATAATGGCTCTTACAAGTTGTGGTATTATATTTTTGGGACAGAGCGTCAGTCGATAAAATTCTGTCACCAGTGACTGTGCTGTTAAACAATAAAGAAGATTCAAACAACATAATGCAGAACTAATGTATAACAAATTATTTCAAAGAGTGATCATTATCTCAGACAAACAGTTTCTACAATAATGGTCTCTGCAGCAAATGGGAGATCATTCACAATATGGCACTGGTGAAATTGAAGAGATGTATTTCTTGTATATTCAATGTAGCAGCTAAGCTATGTGATGTCACTAGCATAGCAATGTGTACAAAAGCAATTTTTTCTTTCAAATAACCACTCATTCTTTAACCCTCATAATATACAGGGTGGTCCATTGATCGTGACTGGGCCAAATATCTCACGAAATAAGTGTCAAACAAAAAAACTACAAAGAACGAAACTTGTCTAGCTTGAAGGGGGAAACCAGATGGCACTATGGTTAGCCTGCTAGATGACACTGCCATAGGTCAAATGGATATCAACTGCGTTTTTTTTTTTTTTTTTTTAAATAGGCACCCCAATTTTTTATTAATTAACCATGTAGTACATAAAAAAATATTAATGTTTAAGTTGGACCACTTTTTTCACTTTGTGATAGATGGCACTGTAATAGTCACAAACTTATGACTCACAATTTTAGACAAACAGTTGGTATCAGGTAGGTTTTTAAAATTAAAATACAGAATGTAGGTACGTTTGAACATTTTATTACAGTTGTTTCAATGTTATACATGTACCTTTGTGAACTTATCATTTCTGAGAACACATGCTGTTACAGCATGATTACCTGTAAATACCACATAAATGCAATAAATGCTCAAAATGATGTCCGTCAACCTCAATGCATTTGGCAATACGTGTAACGACATTCCTCTCAACAGTGAGTAGTTCGCCTTCTGTAATGTCCACACATGCATTGACAATGCACTGACGCACGTTTTCAGGTGTTGTCAGTGGATCACGATAGCTAATATCCTTCAACTTTCCCCACAGACAGAAATCCGGGGTCATCAGATCTGGTGAACATGCGAGCCTTGGTATGGTGCTTCGATGACCAATCCACCTGTCATGAAATATGCTATTCAGTACCGCTTCAACTGCACGCGAGCTATGTGCCGGACATCCATCATATTGGAAGTACATTGCTATTCTGTCATGCAGTGAAACATCTTGCAGTAACATCGGTAGAACATTATGTAGGAAATCAGCATACATTGCACCATTTAGATTGCAATCGATAAAATGGGGGCCAATTATCCTTCCTCCCAGAATGCCGCACCATATATTAACCCGCCAAGGTCACTGATGTTGCACTTGTCGCAGCCATCATGGATTTTCCGTTGCCCAATAGTGTATATTATGCTGGTTTATGTTATCACTGTTAGTGAATGAAGCTTTGTCGCTAAATAGAATGTGTGCAAAAAATGTTTCATCATCCCGTAATTTCTCTTGTGCCCAGTGGCAGAACTGTACATGGCATTCTAAGTCATCGCCATGCAATTCCTGGTGCATAGAAATATGGTAAGGGTGCAATCAATGCTGATGTAGCATTCTCAACATTGACATGTTTGAGATTCCCGATTCTCACCCAATTTGTCTGCTACTAATGTGCGGATTAGCCATGACAGCAGCTAAAATACCTACTTGGACATCATCACTTGTTGCAGGTCATGGTTGGTGTTTCACATGTGGCTGAACACTTTCCATTTCCTTAAATAACACAACTATCTGGCGAACGGTCTGCACACTTGGATGATGTCATCCAGGATACCGAGCAGCATATGTAGTACATGCCAGTAGTGCATTTTGATCAAGCCACACATCAACACGATATTGACCTTTTCCGCAATTGGGAAACGGTCCATTTTAACACGAGTAATGTATCACAAAGCAAATATTCAAATATTGTCTGCACTGGTGGAATGTTACATGATACCATGTACTTATACATTTGTGACTATTAAAGTGCCATCTATCACAAAGCGAAAAAAGTGGTCCAATTAAAACATTCATATATCTTTACGTACTACACGAATATTTAATAAAAAATTGGGGTTCCTATTAAAAAAAAAAAAAAAACAGTTGATATCTGTTTCAACTATGGCAGTGCCATCTAACAAGCCAACCATAGCGCCATCTGGTTTCCCCCTTCCAGATAGACGAGTTTTGTTCTTTCTAGTTTTTTCATTTAATGTTTATTTCGTGAGATATTTGGCCCGGTCACTATCAACGGACCACCCCGTATATTACCACTTTTCGAAAATGTTATGAACTAATTAGTTACTTTATATTTTAAAATTTTGAGAAAAATATTTGTTGTTTAAATGATTTCTTCTATGAGATTATACATATACTTTAAATTTGTCATTTAAACTTAACCCAAAATTTTAAGTCTCAATAGAAGGTGTCACTGTCCCCACTGGATTTCATTTTCAGTATTTCCAGATTCAGGGTGTTACTCAGTATCTCTTTAATAAGTATGTTGAGAGTAGAAGTCAAAAAAAATGAATGAAATTTAACTTTTTTTCATGTGTGTGTGTGTGTGTGTGTGTGTGTGTGTGTGTGTGTGTGTGTGTGTGTGTGAACGATTTTAGGGTGGGCATAAAGTACCCTTCTTACCCTCCCCCCCCCCCCCTGCCCACCCACCCTCCCCCTTGGTAATGCATATTACAGAAATTGCCTTAGCATTGCTAGGGTTAATGCTGCTCATTATTACACATATGATACTTGTATTCTTCATCTAATTATTTCTTACTTAAATCAGATGTATGGTATGCAAGTTCCTGCACTTTTGATATATCTTCATTGAAATAAAGAGTAAAGCTCTCTTCCAAGTGGAGTTTGCTATGCATTATCATATTGGAGATCATTTGCTCTTGCCTTCCCCTGGCCTCTGAAGTGACTAACCCAGCAAGTTATACGTAAATCTGCAGCTAAACACAGACTCTGAACTTCAGTGCAACTTGGCATTTTTCACTCTTATATATCACTACAAGAGGTGAAAAGTGACAAAAAAATTGTAGTACTGACTGAAGATTGAACCCTAGACATTTGGATTCATTTTCTATCACTTAACCACCACACATATAGCACAATAGAAAACAACATATGGAGAGGGTTTTGGTGTACAAAAATCATAAAAATGTTGGTATAGTTTTAATCTTGATGCATTACTTGTATTTATTAACTCTTCTCCAACCTCTACTCTTGCTATGAACTTCAGCTGTTACAGATAATGATGCACATTTATTATACATCCAACTATAGACATCAGGTCTGAGTAGAGTTTACAAAATGCAAAACAAATATTTGCTCTAAGACATGATATCATACATAAAAATAAATATGTGTGTATTACTTAAAAGTGTAACTTATAACATAACATCAATCACCAACATGTTAACTCATTTGTAGACAACAAGGGAACAGAAGTAATTGCACCTCTGACACTTAAGGGCAAAATCCCTAACTCCATATTAGATACAGAAATCACAACTTAGTCACTGCATAATATGCTCCACACTTTTACTTTTGCATGAAACTTTCTAATATACATTGATACTGCAGAACAAACATCATTAACATAGGTAGCTGAAGGTGTAAATCAACAAAAGACTGAGCATTTCATCAGTTTATCTAATGAGCTACCACTTCTCATCTGATACCAAAAGATCTCCATAAAGTGAGTTCAGCCGATGATCCATTCTCCTGGAAAACACCAAAATTTTGTTCCTGCATTGGTGCGCTTCATGCCCATCTAACCATGGACACTATTCTCCAATGCTCGGTAAACATCTTGAATGCATAACACATTCATGAGCTGAAATAGACACAAATGCAAATCTTTGGCCTTTATTAAAATACTTTTCTCATGTTTGTCCTCCGAGTTTTTCATAGTAGCATGTCTGAATAAAATCTTCTCGGTTTTCAAACTACGTCAATTAAAATAAATTCTCAAGCTTTCGATGGCTATTTCCGCCATCATCATTGGGAGTAAAACCACTGACTACCACGCCTCTCTGCTTATATCACCATGATTATGGCCTCTGGTAGCAGTCAAAGGGGCCTGAAACGATACGCGAGTGGAAGGCGAGTTGGGTAGCTCACAGCAGCTCCGGCCCACCGTGGGGCAGAGGACATCAAGTGGTGCGCGGGGCCTGCACTACATTTCAATCTGCTGCTTCTACCTCCCTACAAGGGTCAAGCATTCTTTGTTGCTTCCTTTCAATATCCAAAGTCTGGTAAGTGTGTACCCCTGGTCTATGTTAAAATTGTTGCTGTTCATTCTAATCTCAGTCACTCTTTTGTAATGGAATCTCACTATGTTGATGTATGAGATAAGACTCTTATGTGTTCAAACTGAATTTTGTGTTTGTTTTCCAGGCAATGCTCAGCTATGTCTAGCCTGTCAAGCTCCCTCAGTTTAATATGTTGCTTATGCTCGGCACAGTGCTCTGTAACTGTGCAAATTGTCTGACCTGTACAGGTCCTGCTGCATTTGCAAGCCATAGACACTGGACACACAAAGAGCTATTATGTTTTTAACAGCACCCAGCATATATTGTTTCTTGGGGATGGCCAGAAAACTGGTCTAGGTCCAGGTTTCTGCAGCACACATCCTAGCTTGCTGCTTGTTGCCCCACAGTATGGCATGAAAGCAGCCAGCCTGGACTCTTCTGGTGATTCACAAGGCTTCTACTGTAGAAGGATGCCTTGTGAATCACCACAAGAGGCCAAGCTGGCTGCTTTGCTGCCGTACCATGGGGAAACAAACAGCAAGTTAGGACATGTGCTGCAGAAACATGGACTGATACCAGTGTTCAGGCCCACCCCCAAGATACAAGATATGTTGCAACCTGTTAAAGAGGAAGTAGCTTTCATGTGTTCTGTATGTATGGTGTCAATTGTGAGTGAGGCAGCATCTGTATAGGTCAGACAATTCACACAGTTGCAGAGCATTGCACTGAGCACAAGTACATATTAAACTGAGGGAGCTTGACAATTCAGCCACAGCTGAGCACTGCCTGGAAAATGGACACAAATTACAGTTTGAAAATGCAAGTGTCTTGACTCATGTATCAACATACTGGGATTCCATTATAAAAGTGCAGTTGAGATTAGAATAAGCAGCAACAGTTTTAACAGAGACTAAAGGTACACACTTAGCAGGACATGTGGGTGGGCTTTGGATATCAAAACGAAGCAATGACGAATGCTTGATGCTTGTACAGAAGTGGGAGCAGCAGTTTATAATGTGGTATGCATCTCTCACACCACCTGATATCACACAGTACCATGGTGAGCCAGAGCTGCTGTTAGCTGCCCACCTCAATTTCCACAAATGTATCTTTTTGGCCCTCTCTGATTGGTACCAGAGTCTACAATCATAGCTATACAAGCTCTGCCTCACTCACAGAGAAACAGGGGGAGGGGAGAAGAACTGAATAATTATGTACCATTTCCATAAGACAACATTTGCAGCATAACAACCAAAGAAAGGATAACTATGTTCTGTCCCTATCTGGATCATCTACTGACTGAAAAGTAACCCATACAGGTACTGAATACTGAAATATGTAGTGAATATTAAAATAGATTTTCACTTAGAATGCTCCAACATGACAATACAAAATAAAAAACAGCATTCAATAATAATGACATGAAACCCATTAACACTAACATAATTTTGTTGGCAAAACCCAAAGTGCATTTGTTGATTGCTCGAATACTTTCACCTTTAATAAATGAAAAACACCAGAGGAAACTACTGTGACCAAACGAAGGCCCTATTACTCAGTGAAACATATATTTGTTGAACCACAAACAAATTTCATGGAGGATTATAGACAGCACTCTGCAGCATCTTACTACCTTTGCAACAGATGACAAAGAGTTATTATCTTCCAAATGCTACTAATTATTATTCCAAGTGGAAAAAATTGACATTACGCATTCCTTCTGACATCCTCATAATTTTCATTGTCAAAACTACAACTTTGCCAGATCACCATCCCTAACCAATGGTTGCTACCATTCCCTCTGTGGAATCTTTCTCACCACTCTTGCCTACCATAGCCTCGCTATTGGTAAAACATACAACATTACAGGCAGGACCATATGCAAAATTACTCATGTCATTTTCCAGCTGATGAGCACTCACTGTATAGCTCTTATTCTTAGGATGGTGAATACCAAACTGCCAGAACTCACTACAGTGGTTCAGTTAACTTATAAACTACTTCGTTGCTGATCTTCAGCTCCGAGAAGTCTGCAAACCTCCAACTCATTGATAATTCTTCTTATGTCTACGGAAGAGTTCAACTTCTGCCAAAACCAGGATTCACTAACTCTGATTTATAGGAAGGTTTTTATTATTCATTTCATTACAAAATGAGGTCAGAGGTTACTCCTCAAGGTACAACTCATTTTGAACAAATTTCAAAATGTCCCCAAAAACAATACATCAGCACACACATTATTGTTATAATCTTCTGGTGGTTGGTATTCCTTGACCCCATGGTTTGTCTAGGATTCTTTGCTGCCTCCATTTACTTTGCACAGCATGA
Source organism: Schistocerca gregaria (assembly GCF_023897955.1). Taxonomy (NCBI): domain Eukaryota; kingdom Metazoa; phylum Arthropoda; class Insecta; order Orthoptera; family Acrididae; genus Schistocerca; species Schistocerca gregaria. The sequence goes on along the minus strand of NC_064921.1, from coordinate 103,617,948 downwards.
CCTCAAGATCAGCTTTAACTCTCTTGGGGCAGCATGAAGCCCTTGTGGTATACTGCAGACAAATAATAGAACATACAAAACAAGACTTGCTCATTAATAAAACTCTTATGTAATAATTAAACTTTTAAGTTCTGGATGATTTTTTTGTGGATAAACAAATGAACAGATCTTCTGCTAAAAAGGTTTGTTCATTTATATTCAAAATTTGTAAGAGATTTCATCCTCAATCAATGAAATGATATACTTCCTAAAACTTTAGCTACAAAACATCTGCAAAACCTCATACCCTCACAACCTGAACTTTCTTCTGGGACATCCAGCACTCAGTTGTCGACCATGTTTTACATACAACTCAAGAAACTAGAATACCTGTTATACCATACAGACCATTTCGATTCTTCCACCAAGCATCTTCCTTCATCTCAGAGCAGCAATTGCTATGTACATCCTTAGTTACTTGGTGGATGTATTCCAATCTCTGTCTTCCTCTGCAGTTTTTACCCTCTTCAGCTCCCTCTAGTACCATGGAGGTCATTCCCTGATGTCTTAACAGATGTTCTGTTATTCTATCCCTTCTTCTTGACAGTGTTTTCCATATATTCCTTGCTCGCCGATTCTGCAGACAACCTCCTCATTCATTGCTTTATCAGTCCACCTAATTTTTAATGTTCTTCTGTAGCATCACATCTCAAGTGAAATTACAATGAAATGAACACCCTTAGCTGCTTACAGGAGTTGACATACGTCAACGGGGACAGATGAAAATGTGTGCCCCCACTGGGAATCGAACCCGGGATCTCCTGCTTACATGCCAGATGCTCCATCCATCTGAGCCACCAAGGACACAGAGGATAGCATGACTGCAGGGATATATCTCTGGCACACATCCCATGAAATCCATATTCGCAACGTATTGTCCGGCACTTCATTCATAGTGCACCCGCCTATTATACTCATTACTCGCGGAGCGTTGCCGATTCCCGTAAGAGTTCGGGCTCTGTTTGTGCATTCGCACAGAAGAAGAATATGGACAAGTGGCCGGTGAGCCTTAACTATATACATACTAAGATGGTATCTGTTCTTTTGAACATGTCTGAAAGAACAGATATCATCGGTGACCATGCAGCTTGTTAGAATGAAATTACAATGAAATGAGCACCTTACAGGCATTGACATACGTCAACGGGGACAGATGAAAATGTATGCCCCGACCGGGGCTCGAACCTGGGATCTCCTGCTTAAATGGCAGATGCTCTATCCATCTGAGCCACCGAGGACACAGAGGATAGCGCGACTGCAGGGATTTATCTCTGGCACGCCTCCCGCGAAACCCACATTCTCAACGTATTGTCCCGCACTACATTCATAGTTACCCCGCCCATTATACTCATTACTCATGGCACGTTGCCAATTCCCATAAGAGTTCAGGCTCTGTTTGTGCATTCGCACAGAAGAAGAAGATGGTCAAGTGGCCGTTGAGCTATAACTATATATATACTAAGATGGTATCTGTTCTTCCGGACATGTCCGAAAGAACAGATACCCTCTTAGTATACATCTCAGATGCTTTGATTCTGTTCTGTTCAGGTTTTCCCACAGTCCATGTTTCACTGCCATACACGTCTGTGCTCTGAATGCACATTCTAAGAAATTTTTTCCTCAAATTAAGGCCTATGTTTGACACCAGTAGACTTCTCTGGGCCAGGATGCCCATTTTGCCAGTGTTAATCTGCTTTTTATGTCCTCCTTGATCCATTTGTCTTGGGTTATTTTGTGGCTTCGGTAGGAGAACTCCTTAACTTTATCTACTAGGTGACTATTTATTCTGATGTTAAGTTTCCTGCTGTTCTTATTTCTACTATTTCTCATTACTTTTGTTTCCCTTTGATTCACTCTCAAACCATATTCTGTGTTCACTAGACTGTTCATTCCATTTCACAGATCCTGTAAATCTTATTCACCCAACTCTTCATTCCTTCTTTCAGTTTCATCATTGATTCTTCTAAGTGTAGCTTGAACAGTAAGGGTGAAAGACTACATCTTTGTCTTATGCCCTTTTTAATCTGAGCATTTTGTTCTTGGTATTCCACCCTTATTGTTCTCTCTTGATTCTTGTACATATTGTATACTGCCTGGCCTTCCTTTTAACTTACCTCTAATTTTTAATATCTGTCAATATTTTAGATTCCTGAATGCTTTTTCCAGGTCAACAAATCCTATGAACATATCTTGATTTTTCTTTAGTCTTGCTTCCACTGTTACCTGCAACATCAGAACTTCTCTCTAGTGCCATTATGTTTCCTGAAGCCAAATTGCTCATCATCTAACAGATCCTCAATTTTCTTTTCATCCTTCTGTGTATTATACTTATTAGCAACTTTGATGCATGGACTGTTAAGAAGACTATGCTATAATTTTCGTGCTCTTTGACTCTTGCAGTCTTCGGAACTGGTGCATAATGTTTTCCTAAAAGTCTGGTGGCATATTACCAGTCTCATACATTTGACACACCAACATTTTGTTGCCACTCCCCCCCCCCCCCCCCCCCCACAATTTTAAAACCCTGATGGAATGTTACCTATCCCTTCTGACTTATCTTAAGTCTTCCAAAGCTCTTTAAATTCTGGTTATAACACTGGATCTTCAATCTCTTCCCTGTCAACTCCTGTTTCTTCTTCTATCACCCCTCATACAGGCCTTCAGTGTACTCTTTCCACCTATACACTCCCTCCTCTACATTCAACAGTGGAATTCTGACAGTGCTCTAAATGTTACCAACCCTGCTTTTAATTTCACCAAAGGTTGTTTTGACTTTTCTGCGTGCTTAGTCACTTCTTCTGACAGTCATTTATTTCTCATTTTCTTCACAAGTTTCATGCAGACATTAGCCATTAGCTTCCCTGCACTTCCTATTTATTTCATTCTTAAGTGATTTCAATGTCTGTTTTTGGGAATTTCCCTAAACAATATTGTACTTCCTTCTTTATTTCGTCAACAAAAGTAGTTCTTCTGTTACCCATGGTTTCTTCACATTTATCTTCCTTGTACCTTGGTTTATCTTTCCAACTTTTATGACTGCCCATTTTAGAGATGTCCATTCTTCTTCAACTGAACTGCCTACTAAGCTAATCATTACCACGGTACCTAAAACCTAAGATAAATTCTAGTATATCTGTTCATTCCTTGATACTTCAGTGTCTCATTCTTTGTGCATTGATTCTTCCTGATTAGTCTCTTAAACTTCAGCCTACTCTTCATCATTACTGTATTGAGATCTGAGTCTACATCTGCTCTTGAGTTTATCTTACAGTCCAATATCTGTTTTCAGAATCACTGACTGGCAATGATGTAATGTAACTGAAATCTTCCTGTAGCTCCAGGGCTTTTCCAAGTATACCCCCTTCTCTAGTGATTCTTGAACAGAATATTTGCTATTACCAGCAGAAAGCAAGGGGAAACTACAGCTGTAATTCTTCCCAAGGGCATGCAGCTTTACTGTATGATTAAATGATGATGGCATCCTCTTGGGTAAAATATTCCGGAGGTAAAATAGTCCCCCATTCAGACCTCCGGGCGGGGACTACTCAAGAGGACATCGTTATCAGGAGAAGGAAAACTGGCATTCAACGGATCGGAGCGTGCAATGTAAGATCCCTTAATTGGGCAGGTAGGTTAGAAAATTTAAAAAGGGAAATGGATAGGTTAAAGTTAGATATAGTGGGAATTAGTGAAGTTTGGTGGCAGGAGGAACAAGACTTCTGGTCAGGTGAATACAGGGTTATAAATACAAAATCAAATAGGGGTAATGCAGGAGTGGGGTTTGATAATGAATAGGAGAATGTGAATGCAGGTAAGCTACTACAAACAGCATAGTGAATGCATTATTATTGTGGCCAAGATAGACACAAAGCCCATGCCTACTACAGTAGTACAAGTTTATATGCCAACTAGCTCTGCAGATGATGAAGAAATTGATGAAATGTATGATGAAATAAAAGAAATTATTCAGATAGTGAAGGGAGACAAAAATTTAATAGTCATGGGTGACTGGAATCCAATGGTAGGAAAAGGGAGAGAAGGAAACACAGTACATGAATATGGACTGCGGCAAAGAAATGAAAGAGGGAGTGCCTGGTAGAATTATGCGCAGAGCATAACTTAATCATGGCTAACACTTGGCTTAAGAATCATGAAAGAAGGCTGTATACATGGAAGAGCCCTGGAGATACTAGAAGGTTTCAGATAGATTATACAATGGTAAGACAGAGAATTAGGAACCCGGTTTTAAATTGTAAGACATTTCCAGGGCAAATGTGGACTCTGACCACAATCTATTGGTTATGAACTGTAGATTAAAACTGAAGAAACTGCAAAAACGTGGGAATTTAAGGAGATGGGACGTGGATAAACTGAAAGAACCAGAGGTTGTACAGAGTTTCAACGAGGGCATGAGGGAACAATTGACAGGAATGGGGGAAAGAGATACAGTAGAAGAAGAATGGGTAGCTTTGAGGAATGAAGTAGTGAAGGCAGCAGAGGATAAAGTAGGTAAAAATACGAGGGCTAGTAGAAATCCTTGGGTAACAGAAGAGATATTGAATTTAACTGATGAAATGAGACAAATATAAAAATGCAGTAAATGAAGCAGGCAAATATTTCAAAAATGAGATCAACAGGAAGTGCAAAATGGCTAAGCAGGGATGGCTAGAGGACAAATGTAAGGCTGTAGAGGGTTATCTCACTAGGGGTAAGATAGATACTGCCAACAGGAAAATTAAAGAGACCTTTGGAGAAAAGAGAACCACTTTCATGAATATCAAGAGCTCAGATGGAAACCCAGGTCTAAGCAAAGAAGAGAAAGGAGAAAAGTGAAAGGAGTATATAGAGGGTCTATACAAGGGTGATGTTCTTGAGGACAATATTATGCAAATAGAAGAGGATGTAGATGAATATGAAATGGGAGATACGATACTGCGTGAATAGTTTGACAGAGCACTGAAAGACCTGAGTCGAAACAAGGCCCCCGGAGTAGACAACATTGTATTGGAACTACTGACAGCCTTGGGAGAGCCAGCCCTGACAAAACTCTACCATCTGGTGAGCAAGATGTATGAGACAGGCAAAATACCCTCAGACTTCAATAAGAATATAATAATTCCAAACACAAAGAAAGCAAGTGTTGACAGATGTGAAAATTATTGAACTATCAATTTAATAAGCCATGGCTGCAAAATACTGACACGAATTCTTTACATATGAATGGAAAAACTGGAACATGTGAGGCAATACTGACCCTACGACTTATCTTAGAAAATAGATTAAGGAAAGACAAACCTATGTTTCTAGCAATTGTAGACTTAGAGAAAGCTTTTGACAATGTTGACTGGAATACTCTCTTCAAATTCTGAAGGTGTCAGGGGTAAAATACAGGGAGCGAAAGACTGTTTACAATTTGTACAGAAACCAGATGGCAGTTATACGAATTGAGGCAAATGAAAGAAAAGCATTGGTTGGTAAGGGAGTGAGACAGGGTTGTCGAGCAAGCAGAAAAGGAAACATAAAAATTTGGAGTAGGAATTAAAATCGATGGAGGAGAAATAAAAACTTTGAGGTTTGCCAATGACATTGAAATTCTGTCAGAGACAGCAAAGGACTTGAAAGAGCAGTTAATTGGAGTGGACAGAGTCTTGAAAGGAGGGTATAAGTTGAACATCAACAGAAGTAAAATGAGGATAATGGAATGTAGTCAAATTAAATCAGGTGATGCTGTGGGAGTTGGATTAGGAAATGAGACACTTAAAGTAGTAGATGAGTATTGCTACTTGGGGAGCAAAATAACTGATGATGGTCCAAGTAGAGAGGATATAAAATGTAGATTGGCAATGGCAAGCAAAGCGTTTCTGAAGAAGAGAAATTTGTTAACATCGAGTATAGATTTAAGTGCCAGGAAGTCTTTTCTGAAAGTATTTGTATGGAGTGTAGCCCTGTATGGAAGTGAAACATGGACGATAAATACACTATGTTATCAAAAGTATCCAGACACCCCCAAAAACATACATTTCTGATATTAGTTGCATTGTGCTGCCACTTACTACAAGGTCCTCCATATCAGCGACCTCAGTAGTCATTACACACCATGAGAGAGCAGAATAGGGCAGTCTTTGGAATTCATGGACTTCAAACATGGTCAGGTGATTGGGTGTCACTTGTGTCATATGTCTGTACACAAGATTTCCACACTCCTAAGCATCCCTAGGTCCACTGCGGAAATGTGAAGGGACATATACAGCACTAAAGCATACAGGCCGACCTCACCTGTTGACTGACAGAGACTGCCAACAGTTGAAGGGGTTCATAATTTGAAAAATGCAGACATCTATCCAGACCATCACACAGGAATTTCAAACTACATCAGGATTCACTGCAAATACTATGACAGTTAGGTGGAAGGTGAGAAAACTTGAATCTCATGGTTGAGCAGCTGCTCATACGCCACACATCACACCGGTAAATGCCAAATGAGGCCTCATTTAGTGTAAAGAGCATAAACATTGGACGACTGAACAGTGGAAAAACATTGAGTGGAGTGATGAATCACTCTAAACAGTGTATCAATCTGATGGCAGAGTGTGTGCATGGCGAATGCCCAGTGAATGTAATCTGCCAGCATGTGTAGTACCAACAGTAAAATTCGGAGGCGGTGATGTTATGGTGTGTCATGTTTTTCGTGGAGGGGGCTTGCACCCCTTGTTGTTTTGAGTCGCACTATCACAGCACAGGCCTACATTGATGTTTTAAGCACTTTCTTGCTTCCCACTGTTGAAGTGCTCTTCGGGGATGGCAATTGCATCTTTCAACACAATCAAGCACCTATTCATAATGCATGGCCTGAGGCAGAGTGGTTACATGACAGTAACGTTCCTGCAATGGACTGGCCTGCACAGAGTCCTGACCTGAATCCTATAGACCACCTCTGGGATGTTTTGGAATGCCGATCTTGTGCCAGGCCTCATCGACTGACATCAATACCTCTCCTCAGTGCAGCACTCCGTGCCATTCCCCACGAAATCTTCCAGCACCTGATTGAGCATATGCTTGCGAGAGTGGAAGCTGTCATCAAGGCTAAGGCTAGGCCAACATCATATGGAATTCAATCATTACCGATAGAGGGTGCCACAAACTTGTAAGTCATTTTCAGCCAGGTGTCCAGATACCTTTGATCACATAGTGTAGTTTAGACAAGAAGATAATAGAAGCTTTCAAAATGTGGTGCTACAGAAGACTGCTGAACATTAGATGAGTAGATCACATAAGTAATGAGGAGGTACTGAATAGAATTGGGGTGAAGAGAAATTTGTGGCACAACTTGACTAGAAGAAGGGATCGCTTGGTAGTACATATTCTGAGACATCAAGGGATCACCAATTTAGTACTGGAGGGCAGCGTGGGGGGTGAAAATCATAGAGGGAGATCAAGAGATGAATACACTAAACAGATTCAGAAGGATATAGGTTGCAGTAGGTACTGGGAGATGAAGAAGCTTTCACAGGATGGAGTAGCATGGAGAGCTGCATCAAACCAGTCACTGGACTGAAGACCACAACAACAACATGGGCCATGTCCTCCAACCATCTCAGGATTATGACAATCTAACATGCCAATTGGACTGAATTTAGCATGATATTGTTCAGGAGAGCATCCAACAACTCTGTCAATCAATGCCAAGCCGAATAACTCCTAATGAAAGGGCCAGATGTGGATCAACATATTAATGACTTGCTCAATTTGTGAAGCTCTTTCTCTTGAATAAATCATCCAATTTTTCTGAAATTGTAATCATTTTTTTGTCTGTACATGCACACCACATTTACAGATTTCTGTCCCATTCAGATAATTCCTTCGGGCGGGCAGAGAAATACCAGTCTTAAAAACAGGGTCTGTCCAGAAACTGTTTAAACCATATGTGAATCAATGCACAGAAGGTAAACGGCTGTATTGATATTTTCAGCCCTCTGGAGCAACAATACACGACTTGACAACCTCATCATGAGATCATGATGTGTTTGGTGATGAGAGGACAATGAACAGGACAGAGCAGTCTCCTGGTCACCTTGAATGCCTGATTGGTCTTACAGTGATTTCCACCTGTGGGGCAAATTTAAGGGTCAGATGTACTCAAAGAATCTCAGACACTGGAAGAGCTACAGCAGAACATTGAAAATGCAACTGCTGCTAATCCCTCAGGCAGAGTTGCTATGTGTGTCTCACAGTTTGATAAATTGAGCACAGCACTGCACCGACATCAATGGAGGCCCTTTCCAGCATCGTCTGTGATGTTCATTAACAAAAATCAGCCGTGGATCAGTATTATGGTAAATATTTTCCAGGGCAGTTTTATTTGCACGCCTTTACTTCTCACTTTGTTCTTATATTCTGTCGCATCTGAATGGAAGCTGGCACAGTGCTTACTAACTTTGACATCTATTCCTTCATATTTGCCCCCACTACTCTACGTATTAAGTATATTTAGCTTTGATTCTAAGCGACTTGTTCCCCTCTTAAATCTCTCCCAGCAGCTTCCTCTTTCCTCAGCTGAACACCTGTAGTCCCCATAGCTAGGAGTGTGTTTGTTAATTATGTCTGTGTGTAAAAAGAAAGGAATACAGCAGACAGTTAGAAGTGAAATTAATAGGAAGTGCAAGGTAGCTAAAACAAAAGAGCTGAACAAAAATGTGAAGCAATAAAAAAAGCAAATGATTATTGGAAGGAGAAATTCACCGAACAGAAAAGTCAAAGTAACTTTTAGAGAATTAAAAGCAAAAGGGTCAAAATCAGTAGTGTAAAACGAATTTTACTGTGAAACACAGAGGACAGAGCAGCTGCACAAAGAGGACCTCGACAGAGGGCCCTGTCTGATAATGTGATAAAAGAGGCAGTGGTTATTGGTCTGAAGGTCAAACAGGATCCAGTGTCAGAATTTGACAGAGCTCTGAAAGACTTGTGATCAAACATGACAAAACAGAGAGAGAGTATTATTTCAAATATTTAAAATCATTGTCAAAGTGGCAACTAAATGATTGTTCAAGTTATTGTGTAGAATCTATGAGGCTGGAGAAATGCCACACGGAAAGAAGACCATCCATGAACTTTGTGTTTGAAACATGATGCTACAGAAAATCCTGAAGATCAGATCACTACAGGTAATGTACTGAATTGGAGAGAAACAGCTTTATGGCATAACTTGACTGAAAGAAGACAAATGCTGACAGGGCACATCCTGAGGTATCAAGAAACAAGCAATGGAGAGTAAAACTTACTGAGGGAGGTGGAGGCTTTGCTATAGGATGCAGATTCAAATGGTTACAGAGTAATGCCTCTGAATTTTTACATAAACATTATTTAAGTGTTTGAAATAAAACAAATGTTACTACTTAAATTCTACATTTTCATCTTTAATGACTACATATCTGCAGCCCACTGCCACCAACTATGTTAGTGTGTGAAAACAGCATGCTGTAATTGAGTTTTGAATTTGAAGAGTTCATCAAGACAATGCCAGACCACACACAAGCGCTGCCACATCCGCAACACTTTGGGTTCATTGCCACAGATCATCAAAGTCCCATTTTGGCCCCATCCAATTTTCATTTGTTTCCAAAACTTAAAGAACACCTTTAAGGACTTCACTTTGACAGCAATGAAGCAGTGCAAGCAGATGTGAGGTTGTGGCTCTGGTAAAAGAGTCAAACAATCTACAGTTACAGTCTCAACAAACTGGTCTCTCATTGGGAGAAAGGTGCTCATTGCCATGGTGACTAAGCTTTAAGAGCTCTCACATAAAAAATTTGGAGGCATTACTTTTCTGCATGCCCTTTCAGGTTGCAATAGTTATCCAGAGATAAACAGACTTGCACAATGAAATGGGCCCCTTACAAGCTGTTTAATAAAGTGAGTTAAATTCTTGCTGCTCATGCGTTTCCTCAGTGTAGCAACTAAGATTTTGTACATGTACAGATATGGTGAAGAATAGTATTTCAATGTACAGAATAAAATACTCATCTTTTTTTAATCTGACTGTGGCAGTTGTTGTCTTCAGGATGAGTCTCGAACTCCTTGGGGTATTTTGATAGCAGACGAGGAAACTAGCAATTGATCATTTTTAGAACTTTTGAGATACACAGATGAAGACATAGTTACAACAGCATTTATTACTTCCACTATTTCACATCACACTTTTACCAAAGTACTTATGGTTTCCAATAATTGCACAACAAAGAGCGTATAACCACAACACAATAAACCACATGTTCTTACTCTGATAAATGTGACGTATGACAGAGATCATTTTGGTGCTGAGCTTGCATTGTTCTAGAACATACTAAAACAATGCTATCAAATTAATTTGTATATTTAATACACAGTACTTACAAACTGTAAAAAGGAATAAACTCAGTGCATTATTGGTTCTGAAAAGGTCTGTAAATCATACTGTTGATATTAAAAAGTTTAAATAATACCAGAATAAAAATCAATGTTCAAAATACATTATTTGAAAAAGCTCTCTACATTTTACAAAACTGCAATTTTTCCTTTCCTTTGCATGTGACAAGATTTTAAGTGTGGTTATATACATTTTTACAATCAGGTTATCAAATGTTAACTAATAGCTAATAAAATATTGAGGTGGAACAGAATTGGAAATTCATGATTACACATGGTTTCTTCGAAAATAAGTTACATATTTGGCATGCATGTTTTCTGCAAAAGTATGTTTCTAGACCTTTTTAATGTGTAATTAATAGGATCGTTATTATCTTGTGAGTTTATGTTCAGTTCTTGAACTTTGTAAACAAACATGAATTTTCCATAATTTGAAAATTAGCTTCATGTATCATGTGCCTCATTTGGGGTTCTGTATTATACAATTCGCCTGATCAGTGTCTGCTGTTACAACAGGATAGGCTAGCATGGAGAACTGCATTAAATCTGTCTTTAGACTGAAAATTTTCCACACAATCATGAAGATAGCATGGCAGATAAATGCAACAACTATTGCACAATCAGCTTGATGGCTCATACATTCCCTTTAAGTCAAAAACAGCAAATATGACTCATATTAATTTTGAGATTAGGTTGACTGAGTCTTTCACAGTGTCTTAAAAATCAACAATGGTAATTTATGAACCCAATCTGCATCCTATATATTGTTACCACATTATCATGATATGAGATTCATAACCATAACTCTCTCCCCTTAGGATGGTGTAGTTGTACATTTGTTGTCTTGGAGCTATCGAGACATGTGGTACTGAATTTTTGCGTACATATTAAAAATAAATATGGGATATCAGATTTTAATTCATATTTTATTGCTTCAAAATAATACGAGACAACGAAGATTCAAGCAACTGTAAACCAATGATCTGCTACACAGAAAACTTTAACCTGTATCATATGCCTTTTCAATACCTGCTTCAGGCAGCTCTTTACACAGAGTTTCATTGCTTAACAAACTGCAGCAATATTCATATTCCCATGAAATTATCTGTTTCTCACACATTGTGACCTTATCCCTAGATTTTGCTGCTGCTATATTAAATTTTTTCTGTGGTTTGAAACAGACATATTTCTCAGAGGCCATCCCTCTCTCTTTAACGTTATTTAGTATGGCCCTTTCAATCTGTCTGATACAACACTGAAAGAAGTTTGTTTCCTTCATAATAGACTCACTGAAGTTTCTGGGAATGTCTTTTTGAAAGTCTAGAAATTTGTTGTACAGTTTTGTGCCGATGGTGAAAGGACAAGGATTTCTCCTGCAACTTCAGCTGATTTGTACTCATCCTACAGGGTAGTACACTGGCATACATGTTTTCTTCTCTATCTTGAAATGAAGAGTCATACACCATTTCCGTGTAACCTTGTAAAGTAGCAGAATGGCTGACTCATAATGGAAACCACGATTCCAAGCAAACTGAACTGTTCGATAATGCTTTGCGATGTATATGTGAAGTAGGAAAACTGTATCAGCAGATGTTGTAACCATGCTGTTCCGCAAATTAAACCATAATCATGAACTATAATTAAAATGTGAAAAAATATAGATCCTGTTTCAAAATGTATATAGAAAATACACTCAAGCACCAAAGAAACTGGTTTAAACATTCGCATTCAAATACAAAGATATGTAAACAGGCAGAATACGGTGCTGCGGTCAGCAATGCCTATGTAAGACAACAAATGTGTGGCAAAGTTGTTGGATCAGTTACTCCTGCTGCAATGGTGTGTTATCAAGATTTAAGTAGGTTTGAACGTGGTGTTATAGTCGGTACATGACCGATGGGACACAGCATCTCCGAGGTAGCGATGAAGTTGGGGTTTTCCTGTATGACCATTTCTCAAGTGTACCATGAATATCAGGAATCCAGTAAAACATCAAATCTCTGATATAACTGTGGCTGGAAATGGATTCTGCAAGAACAGGACCAATGACAACTGAAGAGAATCATTCAACATGACAGAAGTGCAACCCTTCCGCAAACTGCTGCAGATTGCAATGCTGGGGGCCATCAACAAGTGTCAGCGTGCAAACCATTCAATGAAACATCATTTATATGGATTTTCAAGGCAGAAGGCCCACTTGTGTACCTTTGATGACAGCACAACACAAAGCTTTATGCCTCACCTCGGCCCATCAACACCAAATTGGACTGTTGAGGAGTGGAAACAGATTATCAGTTCGGACGAGTCTTGGTTCAAATTATATTGAGTGGTTGGATGTGTATGGGTACGGAATACATGGAACCTGCAAGTCAGCAGGAGACTATTCAAGCTCGTGGAGGCTCTGTAATGGTGTAAGGCATATGCAGTTGGAGTCATATGAGATCCCTGATATGTCTAGATACAACTCTGACAGGTGACATGTACATAAGCATCCTGTCTGATCACCTCCATCCACTCATGTCCATTGTGCATTCTGATGGACTTGGGCAATTCCAACAGAACAATGCAACACTCCACACATCCAGAATTGTTCCAGGAACGCTCTTCTGAATTTAAACACTTCCACTGGCCACCAAACTCCCCAGCCATGAATAATATTGATCATATGTGGGACGCCTTGCCAAATGGTGTTCAGAAGAGATCTCCACCCCTCTTACTCTTACAGATTTATGGACAACCCTACAGGATTCATGGTATCAATACCCTCCAGCATTACTTCAAGATTAATCGAGTCCATGCCACATCATGTTGTAGCACTTCTAGGTGCTCGCAGGGGTCCTACACAATATTAGGTAGGTGTACCACTTTCTTTGGATCTTCAGTGTATAAATAATCCTCAAAAGCCATATTTATAAATTTGTCCATGAAAATCAATTAGTAATTACTGTACAAATTAATGAAAAGATTTAGGAACTATGTATGTTAGCAACCAAATCCAATTTGTAATTAAAAGTTGTTGCATTTTGTAAAACAAGTTTTACTATGGAACTACATTTGCTGTATTTTGGCTATGTCAATCATATTACAGTCAAATCTTTGTACAAAAATATTACCAGTACAATGATAAACCTGGGCACAACAATAAATTTATATTGTCCCAGATTATTTCCTATATGAACTATGTTATTTACTCCTTATTACAATGACAAAGTAATTTTAGCAACACTCTTTATAACAAAGTTGAAGTTTCTGGGATCTTACAATTTTTTGCCTCTAAGAATCTGACCATAATGGCATGTATTACAGGCTAGATCTCTCAACAACTTCAGAACTCCACTGCACACTTTGCTCAGGATAAGCAGACAGTGAATAGCGTATAGCCTTTGGAGAGCTGTGCTGAGTGCTAAATAGAAAGAGTCATAGTGCACCTGTGTTTGAAACAGTGTTAATTTTTTTAGTCTGTGTATTGTTGAGCTTGAGTTGCAGATGGGCTCATGTGTAGTTTATTTATGCAATCTGTGAATGTATTTACATGGATATGAATACACTTCGAACTTGCCTAATAAGATTTCAACACTGGCAGGAACTCACAAACAGACAACACTAGAGATAAAATGGACATTTTCAAAGACATAAACAACAGATGCTGCAAAGAAGTATGGACTTGTACAATCAGCAGCAGCTACATTCCTTAAAAATGAAAAGAAATTGAAGATAGTTTTCTAAGTGGTAAGTTTAACCCTTCAAGAAAAAGAATGAAGACAGCTGCTGATGATGTGGACAGTGCTACAATGCGGGGGTTTAATTAGATGCACGAGCAAACACACTAATTAATGGCCTGCTGATATGTCAAAAAGCTGTTGATTTTGCTAAGTTGCTTGGCAATTCTAATTTTAAAGCAAGTAATGGATGATTGCAGAGATTTAAAAAGAGACACGTAATCATTTTTAAACTGATTTCAGGCAAAGAAAAATAGGCACCCTTAGGTGATTCAGAATGTTGGTGGAAAAACACCATGTGTAAACTGGTGGAAAAACAGTGTCCTGAAAGCATGTATAATGCAAGTGAGATGGGACTGTTTTAGCAGCTGATGCCAGAGGAGATGATGGTGTTCAAAGGAGAAAAATGTACAGATGGGATACATTTAAAGTAAGCCTAACGGTCCTTCTCTGCAGCAGTATGTCTGATATATTTAAGTTGACACTATTGGTGATCAGTATCTACAAATCCCTGATGCTTAAAAAATTTAAGAACTTACCAGGTTAAGAGTACATACATTTTATTTTACCTCCCTTTAAGTTATAAGTTGATTCCATATCTTCAGCTGTAATACTATGAGTATTCATGACAAGTTTTTGGGCTCTGAGCACTATGGGACTTAACATCTATGGTCATCAGTCCCCTAGAACTTAGAACTACTTAAATCTAACTAACCTAAGGACATCACACAACACCCAGTCATCACGAGGCAGAGAAAATCCCTGACCCTGCCGGGAATTTAACCCGGGAACCCTCATGACAAGTACATACAGTACATTAATATTGTATTTTTTTCATTATTGTAAATGTCATTTCTTTAACTTCAGTCAATATCAAGGCAAATCAAAAAGCATGGATAACATCTGCTCTCCTTAGTAAGTGGCTGCTTTTGCTTGATAAAGAGATGTCAATGAAAAATAAGAAAGTTGCATTGCTGGTGGATAACTGTAGTGCACATGGAAACATGCCAGTGTTGAAGATTGTAGAACTATGCTAGTTCCCCCCCCCCCAAACTGTACTTCGATCCTTCAGGCATTGGACATGAGAATAATTAAGAACTTCAGCACATCTAGTTTAACGAGTGATCATAAACAGTGAAAGGAAGATGGGCAATCCTTACAGTTTCAGTGTGAAACAGGCTTGTGAAATGATTGCTAGTTTCTGGAACAGTGTACAGCCAAATGTGACAGTGAACTGCTGTGAAAAGCAATGATTTCTGAAAGTGAAGATGGTGAGAGAGTTGTAGTGTACGAAAAAATGCAAGATGATGTTCAAAGTGATCTTGAGATGTATTCAGCGGTAACTGGTAAAACCTGAGATGTATCAGTGGTTGAATATGTGCCGTAGATGAATCAGTCACCAGAGTTAAAGGGCAATTCCCCAGTTTAAGATTCTGATGACAATGATGTGATAAGTGCAAATCCTCCTCTGATGGAACTAATAGGTCAGTTGGAAACTATTCCAGAATAGCATCTTCAATTTCCAGTATTTCAGCGGAACACCTGATTGCATTACAAGAGATAAAACATAATATTTACAAGAGAACCATTACGAAAAAATAAACAAGGGAAAATAAGTGAATTCTTCTGTACACAATACTCTCCTCCTATACACAGTACTCTACTAACATATGGAGTGAACAAAATGTCTTTTAATGTTACTTCTCATCAGAAAAGTACTAAGTACTGTATATACTGGTTTTTAAGGTACAGTTATGCTATAAACTGTTTCAAAAAATGGGCAGTCAAGTTGACTGTAAGTTTGTATGGTTCTAGCACAGAGCAGTACATGAACACACAGATGTATAGTCCTTCTGCTGACTCTGAAATCCATCTGATATCATCCTTACCTGTGTAATTTCTGGTACTGACAGGGTCTAAGCTGCCCACTTCCTCATACAACAGATACCAGGGATGCCTAATTGCAGATAGGCACAACAAAAATATTTTCACACTTAAAGCTTTCGACCAAAGGCCTTTGTCAAAAATACACACACACACACACACACACACACACACACACACACACACACACACACACACACACACACACACAAACGCGACTCACATAAACAAGTGGTATATGGTGAGTAGCTTCCTTCTCATAATACTAGCAGTGTTCTCAGCAATAATATTTTGCCATGCAGTCCCTTTAAGCACACAACACAGCTTTTAGACAAACATATACAGCCACAGCATTTGGGTCACTATCCTGACTACATCTGTTGAAATACACTTTTGTCTAGCAATAATACTTGAATAACGAGCTGAGCTCTTAAATGAACAGCTGAAGTGTTATCAGTTACATGTAAGAAAATTTAAGATATCAAACTTTAAGATACCAAATCAGTGCAGTACATTCATGGTTGTACAATGCACTGAGGACTCTTTAACAGAGCACCAAAATCACGAATGCGGCACATTCACTGTTGTAGCATTACACAGTACACTCATCTTACATTTTCCTGATAGTGAACCTTGCATTTTTTCCTACACTGCAAAGTCAGCTCTTTTGAGGTTTTGCTGTACAAAGGAAACACATAACTTAAATTTGCCATTTTTGTGCATTCATGGTTTTGGCAGAAGAGTGATGGTATGGTCCTGCAGGAAGTGATGTGCAAATGTGATGCAATTTTCCACTACATGATCAATGACTGAATTAAATGATCCAGCAAATCACTTGAAATAGTTCATGATGTACAGCCATTTCACAATACGTTTAGACATGGCAGAGCTCATATTAATCACAGTGGTTTACACGTTTTCTTAACTTAAAAAAAATTGTTTCTTTATTTCAGGTAAAAACTGTAGTACTAACTTGTGACAAAAGAAAACTCTCTAAAATGCCATTAGATACAATGTAATAACTTTCAGTTCATTCAAATAGTAAGTGCACATTCCAACTTAAGTTGCTGGTAGATCGAAACTATTATCAACACACTGGCCTAAGCTTTGTGCAGTACTGCTTAAAATATGCAGATATTACTGATTGATCGGAAACTTCTTCCTGTCAACACCTCCCCAACCTTTTCTGATTTTGCAAAGATTCTTCCACTCTTCTTGCTGATTACAGCAGTACATACATCTGTACATATAAATTGTAAATTTCCTACACTACTTGCAAAATTTCTCACTTGTATTCCTTTCTTTGTCACGTCCTGTCAGTAACAATACTGCGTTTGATATGGAGAAACTGAAATCATTTAAACACCAGCAAGTTCTCAAACCCTTTCATGAATGCATGCTGAAATTAACTGAATGTATATTATTCAGATCTTTTATCAAGCTAAGTCCTAACTTTTTGAAAAGTTTAATTAATGTCATTCATTATTCATCATGCACACAGCCTGTTGTATATACATCTTCACCTACTAAAGAGTCATCTCTCAGAACCACAAACCACACAAAATCCACCAACACCCACCACCTCCATGTCCACTGCTTCGTCAAATCTGGAAGAAATATTGAAACTGCCCGTCAGACACCTTGAATAACCATGTACATGTTTCACCGTCTGTACTAACTGCAGCAAGTATTTAAGCATGTCTAGATATTGCACAGGATTCTGAAAATTTGATTGCCTGATGAGATAAGGAATGAGGAAGTTCTCTGCAGAATCGGCAAGGAAAGATAACATTGACAAGAAAAAGGGACAGTGTGACAGGACATCTGTTAAGACATCAAGGAATAACTTCCGTGGTACTAGAGGAAGCGGTAGAGAGTAGACATGTAGAGGAAGACAGAGACTCATGAATGCAATCAGAAAATAATTGAGGATGTAGACTGCAAGTGCTACTCTGAGATGAAAGGGTGGTCTGCATCAAACCAGACAGAAGACTTGGCCGGGGAGGGGGTTGGATTAGGAAAAAAATAAAACACTGCATGTTGACAAACATAAAATAATATCCTGGCACGATCCCCCCACATAAAACAAAAACATCTGGGCTCATATCATTGTTGCATATAGGCAGTACATCTTCCTGGATACAACATAAAATTGGAATAGGAACAGAAACTTCTACGTATCTACCACATATAAATGTAAAACTATATTAAAAACAAAGATTCCATGACTTACCAAGCGGGAAAGCGCTGGTAGATAGGTACAATAAAAAAACACACACACAAAATTTTGAGCTTTCGCAACCCACGGTTGCTTCGTCAGGAAAGAGAGAGAGAGAGAGAGAGAGAGAGAGAGAGAGAGAGAGAGAGAGAGAGAGAGATTTTGTGTGTGTGTGTGTGTGCCTGTCCTTTTTTCCCCCTAAGGTAAGTCTTTCCTCTCCCGGGATTGGAATGACTCCTTACCCTCTCCCTTAAAACCCACATCCTTTCATCTTTCCCTCTCCTTCCCTCTTTCATGACGAAGCAACCGTGGGTTCCGAAACCTCGAAATTTTGTGTGTGTGTGTTTTTTTTTTATTTTACCTATCTACCAGCACTTTCCCGCTTGGTAAGTCATAGAATCTTTGTTTTTAATATATTTTTTCCCATGTGGAATGTTTCTTTCTATTTTACATATAAATGTTTATATAATTTTCCTTCATATGTAACACAATTCTGTCTTTCTGAAAAGACTTCCCATAAACTCCAAAACTATGTATGATCCTGTTCAAACCTTATGATGACACATTTTCCGCATAACACCTATTCTTGTATAATTTTGGTTCAAAGTCTCCAGTACTTTCAACAGTACTGTAAAAGAGTGTGACATATATCATCATATGAGCAGTCACTACTGACTAAATTAGATGCATGTGTAAATTCCACTGCGATGTTACCCCGACTTTTATGCAGCAAATCACCGACGAATTTTCAGTTTCCTTGAACTACGATCCATAGGAATGTGTGATTTTTCTCATTTCTCAAGATGTCTTCAACATATAGAAAAGGATTTTGCTGTTTTCGAACTTGTCTGTTACTCTCACATCTCATCCCTACACTACAACTTCTTCAATATGTACAAGGATCTGAATCATATTGCATTATCTCAACGGGCCTCTAATAAATACAATACCAGTCCTGTATTCTCTAGCTTTCACACACTAATGATACCCATACTCAATACATCCCAAATGCCTTCCAACAAGCATATGCAAATGTGTTTTCATTCACAACTCTAGCCCAGCAAGCAAAAGCTGATACTTTTTCCTCCAGTAATCCCTTATTTATACAGCTTTGTTAACATCAGTCTTGTACTTCTGGCAACTCGCAGGTCTAAACAGAATCTTGAATAGATACTGTGTTAGTCCCACTCTTTGTACAGCAGCCTGTTTCCCTAGATGCTGAGAGGTGACATCAAACATTCTTTCCCATCTATGTATATGAGCTCCTCTTTCAGGCCATGAAGGCCCAAGACTGGGAGAGAAATTTGCAGTGCTTTTTCTGGCAATTATCTGTTGATGAAAATATTAATTCATTCACATTTAGATATTCATGTATACCACACAGCCCACTGTGCAATGAATGGTGGAATATGCTTTATGCCACTAACACACTTTATCAGTTCCATTTTGTATGGAAAAAGGAAAACAAGGTCTTGTATATGCTGCTTATATAATCCTTATGCAAAATTTACAATGTAGGTAACCCATCTGAAATATGGATTTTCTAAATCCAGCCAGATCTTTTTATGAAAAGAACAATCTTTATTCCAAAGAATTGAAACTAGAGTTCTCTAATTATATTTACAATGGCTAAATACGGGCAATCACAATTCGGATCTACTGGGTGCCCCAGGAGGAAATATCGAAGTTCATGGAAAGGACAGGAATGATCATTTGAAGCAAAAAAAGTCTAGTAAACATGGGCTCTAAAATGCATACCTTAAGAGCTATGAGCATTTGTTCAATATGAGAGATGTTTTTTGCAGCAGGGAAGATGAACAAATGATCATAGTTCTTAAGGTATGCATTTTAGAGCCCAAGTTTACTAGACTTTTTCACCATGTATAACTGTTCCTGTAATGTCGTGGAATACTCGTTATTCCTCCTGGGACACCTTGTACACTCCTGCAGTTTTTCTACTTATTTTTGTTCAAGGTTACTCGGAGATTATGCCAAATTTTCAGGGAGTGATCAAAAAGCTTCTGTTTGAGGCAATTGCTGCAGCATACACGCAACATAGCACAGCTACAATGCAGGTATATAAGCCCCAACATGTAGCCAATGGATTAATGTGGCTTTTGTGTCTTTCTGATGTGCGTGTAGAAACATAACTATGGTGATACTATTAGGAAACAATTCCGAACAGGACCAACGGCACTAAACATCCACTGGAGAATGAAAAATGTATATGGGGCAGCTTGTTTGTCGAAAACCACCATTGTGGAATGGTGCGCAGAGTTCCAGGCTGGTCGCAATATGACCCAAGATGCCTCCATATCACAAATGTCATTTTTAACATGTCGCAGAAGTTACACCAACTCAAGTGGAATACACTCGAGTACCCAGTCTACAGTCCGGATATCTACTCATGAAATTGTCATGCCTTCTGTCATTTTAAAGGGCCTTGAAGGATGACAATTCCTGTCAGACAAGGATGTGCAGTTACAGAATACTTTAGGCAGCAGGACACAGTGCTTTATGAAATGGACTTCTTCAGTGTGGTGCATCTGTGGGTCGACTGCCTCAACACTCGGTGATTTTGCCTGACTGGGTAGTGATTCGTGACTGTAAGGCCTCTGAAAAAGAAACTTTTTGATCATCCCTTATATTACTAACAGTGCTTACAATACTACTGTCCTCCATAGAATTCAGAACACTAATTTGTCTTCATTACAACTGCTTTCAAGTGATTTCACTTTCGTCTTTCGCCAATCCAGGAAACAACCTTATGACCTACTCTGGCCTCACCCATCACTTCTTCAGCCTTGCCATGCTGCTTCTTCCACTGGGATTGTATTTTTTTTGTCAAGGAACTCTGAGGAGTCTCATGCAATTCATTATCTTTACAAATCCACTTTCATTAAATTATCTTTTTAGTTAATGACTGTACCGCTTGTTCTTTCCTTATTACTGTATTTCTTATTTTGTCTTCTCTTATGCTGCCTTTCACATATCTAAGGAACTTCCTTGTCTGACATTTCAAGGTGGAGTTGAGGTAATTTGATCTTAATGTCCATCTTTCTCCACATTGAGTTAGGTACCTGCATACTTAAGACTAAGGTAACCAGTAAGGTTACTGGTCATTCTACTAATTTGTATTTAAATGACAGCACATAGATGACTTACAGATGCATTCAGTAACAGTTGCAATGCTTCTTTGTAATGCGTTGGCTGCCGCACATTTAGTGATGAATGTTTCACTGCCAGGCACATGGCTTGAGGCTCTGCTAGGGCTGCCAGCGGCCATACAGCAGTCGTGTTAAAACTGTGGTGCAGTTCCTTCGATGACAAAAGCAACATTTCTAAATACAAACTCTTCTATACAGTAACTACCCAGGGATACTTTCAAGTAAGCTTTCACATTCAGCTTTACTGTATCATTAATTTTCCACCATTACACCAGTAATTTTTTCACACAGTAGTAATCACCCCATTCTGAGCCAATCAAGAGTAATCTCTCTCCTACCACTGTTACTGTGTATAAAGTTATTACTTTTCAATATTTACAAGAAATTTCACGAAACAACATAAATAGCACGTTACAGCAAAAATTTCTAAAAGCAGTTGTCTACAAGACGACGGGCAAGCACTGCCCGTTTATCACACAGTACATTTCTGTGCGCATTTTCATAATACTAGATTACTCCATAACGGAATGAGATACTACATTAATGAATGACAATGATCACTGTTTTACCTAACATTGCTTGAGAAAATACAGAATGATTTTCCCATCTCCTTTCTATTTTGATTTATCAGCTTTACTCTTGGCCCTGCACTACATCTATCATTTGTGCAGACTCTTTCATGATCAAAGTGAGTATGCTACATTTTCTTAAATGGTAATTTAAATATAAACAGTCCCTTTTAAACATGACACTCATAATTTACTCTGTCGTCATGTCTACTGGCACTGATGACTTGTTACCTGCAAAATAAACTCTTTTGCCTGTTGTGGATTAAATGAGTTAAGCTATACACACACACACACACACACACACACACACACAAAACAACTATTACAAGTATACAGTATTGTTAACTGTATTAAAGTTTCCTGTATTTGTTTTAGTTTAATTATGTAGTAAACTTTCTGTATTTTCATTATATATGAAGTGAACCATTTGCTATATATTTCCGTATTCCTAATAAATTATCTGTTTATCTCTGGCCATCATTTACAAAATGGTAAGTTAGTTGGTTGATTTGGGGAGGAGACCAAACAGCGAGGTCAATGGATTAGGAAAGCATGGGGAAGAAAGTCAGCCATGCCCTTTGAAAGGAGCCATCCCGACATTTGCCTGGAGCGATTTAGGGAAATCATAGAAACTAAATCTGGATGGCCACATGCAGCTGTCGTCATCCTGAGTGAGAGTTCAGTGTAAAACAGCACGTGTAAAGATATTAATTAAGTAGTGGCTTTCATTATCAACACTCACTTTATTATTGTAAGACACTTAAGAAGATCCATAATAAATGTGAACAAAGAAAACTAAGGGGAAGGAATAAGTTCACAAGTCTGATACTTACTGGAAATTCTATCAGGAGCTGATGGTTTATTCAGTTCCAACTATTTAATTTGCTTTTTCATTTGATTGCTTCTCTCTGCACGTGCTTGTGCGCCATGTATTTGAGAGCTGTTTTAGTCAAATGAAAGTAGAATGGCGCATATTTCTGGTTAAGTGAATTTATAAGTATGAAATTTATGACACTGAAACTTCGTCTTTTTTGTCTCCGTGCAAGACTGGTCACCATGTTACTGAGCTGTATCTTTCAGGAACATTTTACCAGGACATAAATTATGGTTATATTTCTCTTCTAACATAAGCAAAACTTGCTACTAATTTTTTATTGTTTCTTGATGAAATGAACAATTAGTGCAGGGACTTACATCTAGTATCCAATCTACACATATATAAACTGAAGTTTCCGGGTTGCAGTTGTCTGTATGTTCGGATTAGTATCAGGAATTACTGTAGGGATTTTTAGTTTTCACTTAAGTGACAGGCCGGTTCAAAGAGTAGATTTGTGTATGTAATTTTATAAATACTTCCAATTGGCTGAAATATGTTGAATTAAAGTCTCCCATAAAAGTGATAATGTCTCTGAAAATAACTGGTGAATAGTATAACTCTTCAGAATCGCAGTGCTCCCCAGACAAGAACACAGTAGAGTGTGCTTTTTACCGAAGTTATGTGGAAGAGATATCTTTCTAGCAACATTATATGGTGAAATATGCTTCATGCCAATGTTGTGTAGTAGAGGTTGCTCTCTACCAATACTGCATGATGGAGGGTGTTTGTACTGATGTTTTGTGTCATAGGGGGTTACATACATATGTTTCATGTGCATAAAAACCCTGGCTCAAGAAGCAACTATTTCATATAATTGTGTTGTAGCAAGTGCCACTTATACAAAAGTATCAAACAGGTAATGGGTATCTGTAGGCTACACACAGGATACTGAAAAATGTTAAACCTTACAACCTATTCGAAGAATAATGTCAGCCAGATAAAATTAAGTCACAAATATATAACAAACACAGACTATACAAAGATAAAGAGGGACATATTAAAGGATTAATCCTGACAACTCACTTAAGTGACTCAGAGCAAATGTACAAAACCTGAACCAGGATGAATGGATAGAGATTTCAACCACTCTTTATTGTGTGTCTAGTGTAAAAACAGGATGTGGTTTAATGGAGTTAAGGATTTTTTTTATGAAACATTTCTTTTTTTTATTTTACAGTGTGAATGTATTAACAGCTTTTAATCATTCAGCGTATATACAGCCTCACTAACATGAGCAGCTATGAAGAACATTTTCACAAATTTGTGCCAAAAGGCAGGGCTCCTAATCTTTATTACATGTATTTGTGACGTCCCTACCTTAGCATTACACAGAGTATGTACATTAAAAAGAATCACTAAGATTTATTGTTTAGTTCTCTTTTAATATTGTTTTCATAAAAATAATTATTATAAGAAATGTACATATAGAGACAAAAACTTAGATAAATATAGCTTACAGCCAAATACTTTTTGTATACCTAATATCACTTTTACCCATATAAATATTACACATAGCACAACAAGCTATTTTATCAGTGATTTCTTGCTCTATAAATCTAGAACTAAGGACAGCATCAAGTCCTTCCCAGATGTTCTAGAAAACATAACCCTAGACAGCAGGGACAAACCAATGACTCGCATTTATCTTCAAAACAGCCCTCTTTCAGTCAATAAATGTCAACAAAAGCTAACAAATAGTCAACACCTCTTAGTCTCTCTTTAAATTATATTATGTTGAGTGCCTTACACAACACATTTTATTAATATAGTTCTTCAACAGGATAGTCAAAGAAATTGTCAGTTCACACATTACAGAATAAAGGAAATGTCTTAAAACAAATCATTCACTTTATACAGATAAAAACATTCACAAAGCAGAAAATTTGTACCATGTGAGCTACCAATTTTTTCAATTTCTTTTTTGTTTCGTTTTACATTCTCATTTGTCCTTTCACGCAAAACAGCATCCACTCAGAATATCACATTCCATTCATATCAGTTGCACAACACATACCAGAATTTGTACAATGATCACACATCTCTTATTGACATCCTCAAAATACAGTCATCAATATGGAACACAATATACATCATTAAACAACAATTGCTCATAAAAGTATCACTAATCACAGTCTTAATGGATTACTGCTCCCAGATAAGAACAGCAGAACAGTGTTTATTTACAATGATTATAAAATTACATTAAAAACCTAACACTGCAACATTTAATGTACAGATTTATGCAGTAGTTTAGCTGATAGTAAAAACTATCATCTAAAAAATTTGAAGTCTTCAGGTGACAAACATAAATATTTAACATATTTACCTTAGCAACAAAAACAATGTTTATGGCTGCTCAACAGTCTATTTTTTGAACTGCACATGCACACAAATAAATACATTAGCCAAAAGTCATTGTTGGTACAGATATATAGCACACACGTGTTGATTTAAAAGGCATAAAACTCTTTAATATACAACCTGAATAGAAAACGAAGATCCAAGCATTGAAAATATTATACAATCTTGTTAGCATGTTTCCTAACCTACCACGTGCCTACTCTTGCCACAGTATGGATACTGCAATCAATATGTTGATTATTAAAAGAGTAGCTGACCATGATGTCAACCACAAAGTCTTAATTTACTTCTTGTGCATATGCTATGCACTATAGCACATGTTTAAGAAAGTAACCCTGATTACAAAAGTCGTAAAACACTGCACCACATATCCATCTTCCCAATTAAATGGCAATTTTATCCACACACAGCCATTAATAGCACTTTTAAACTCTATATAGAACATCCTGACAACATTGTGAATGCTTCTAAATACAGCCAACCAACTGACTCTACAAATGTGAAAGAAAGTAATGTGTAACAGTGTCATGAGAAAAAAATCAAGAGACTTCTCCTCCTCTAAGTAACCACTAAAGCATAAAGTACAGAGTCGAAGCAGACAAAACACATTGCAGTAATGTGCACTGCCTATGTTATAAGTTACATGAATTTCTAACAAAAGGAACGCAACTCAGGAAATGTTTGTGTGTTAGTAATATATTCATTAACCAGAGGTCCATTTTTCAGTTGAGTATATGCTTTACCTATTTTCAATTGAATGTGTCATGAGACTGACGTTCAAAATGAAATCATCAATGCCACAATTTTCTACTATCAACTGTATTCTCAGTCCACAGAAGCTCTGGTAGTGTCAACATTCTGAGAATAAAAACCATACAGAATATATAACTATGTTAAGCAGATATCACTGTGTTGTTAAATCAAATGAATAAAGCCTTTCTTTCAACCCATTTATTGAAATCAATGGGATGCTGTCTCTCTGGTTGTGATTTAAGTAGCAATTCCAATTTTATTTTCAAAATTACATCCCACTGACAACACTTACTACCAAGTAATTGAATAAACAATGGAAAACAAATGAAAAACTTGATCACAGTTAAGGGCAAAAATTCAATTCTGGCAATTACATAGAAAATTATTGATGATCACAGGAATAAGTGGAATTTGTGTGTGTTGCCAGTTAGAACAAGTTTGCTGAGATTCTATCTATTTATGTCAGAATAACTATCACTTTATTTATATACAGAACATTCCATGAATCTGAAGAAACATATACAACAATGTTTACTGTTACAAAGACAGTAAGAATCTTTCTGGTGACTTGGAACTTCAGTTACGTGAAAGCTGAAAGCTGTCGACAAAATACAACGTGGTCTGTGTATAACAAACCTTGGCAAAGTGTGGGTCACAAGGGGGGTGGAGGGGGAGGGGGGGGGGGGCGAAGGAGGAGGTGGCAATTACACTGACAACAGCACAAAAGAAATCCTCTCGAGGCAATTATTGTGATCATTTAGTCTTAAATGACAACTGTATTAATATAACACAAAAGAAACAATGTGTTTGCTTCTTGACAGAACAGGTTTCCATACTGTTCAAAAACTACACTGCATGACAGGTCCTCAGGATCATTTGCTTAATGCACAATTCTATCGCGATATGCTCGTCACAGCCTTTGTATACATTAGCCGTACCCTGAGAATTATTCTTCTATTTTTAAGTTAACTATATAAATATTCAGGACAGAAAGCAAAATAAGACAAAGAAGCAACATTCTTTGGGGTGAGACGAGTAGCAATTCAGTAATTATACTATTTTTTGTGCAGTATACACCAACTAAAAGGCGGTAATAATATAACCTAAGAACTAAAAAACGGAAGAAATAGCCTACAATTCCCTTCACAAATAACTGTGGTTTTTTTTTCCAGTTATGATTATACAGCAAACAGTAGCAACATTTTCTAACCTATTTCAGTCATTCTGTGGAATAGACTCCTGCTCTGTTCCAGTCTGTATCACCGAATGGTCATTATCTTCAATTTTTGAGTTTCTTATATTCAAAATAGTTTTATGGAAAACTGCAAAAAATGCAGGATTTTTCAAGCTACAAAATTAGAGTATAACAATTTCTACAATTTGGACCAAAAATATCACATCAATAATGGGATACGTATTCACTACAAAACCTTCCACAACAGATCTCTCTATTTCTTTTTTTCTTCTAGTAGTTTAAACACAATGGATGTCTGAACAAACAGCAGTAGCCACTTACTGTATTGGCAGGATATTTACTGGATCTCTGCCTGGAATGATCGTCCTTTGTTGGAAATGAAATGACGATACAATAGACTCAATTATGATTCTTAATGATTGAAACTTACACTAAAACTGTAATATGAGCCAGTATAATTATTCTCTGGTGATACTTGCTGCTATCTGTCTCATTCAAGAGTTATGTACTGACAAAATAATAATTTTTAGGCATATGAGAATTTCAAGAATTAGTGATATAACAAGGGGAGAGGAGTGGGTGGGAGAAAACACTTTAGCATTAAGGATACAAGTAAAGTGTTTAATAACATAAACAGGTCTGATGTAACTGTCAGTAAGTGAACGTCAGCTACCATGCACTGCACTGCACACTTAAATGTTTTTCACACACACACACACACACACACACACACACACACACACACACGAGAGAGAGAGAGAGAGAGAGAGAGAGAGAGAGAGAGATCAAATATTACAGAAGGGCAACTCCATACTGCTGTGGACATAATACAATGTACAATACCAGTGTAACAATATTACATTATTTACAATTTCACTTTACATGACTGTCCTTTTAAATGTTGTGCATGGCAATGAGAATCAAACCAGAATTTAACTTGAAAATGCCATGCCAAACTACTGGTCCTACCGACGCATAGTCCCGTTAAGTGGCTGCATTATGCTGCCATTTATATAGCCATATGTAGTGTACATAGTATTTTGCTGCGCAGCCCTCTGAATAGCTGCAGGATCCTGATACTGCGTCTGAGCCATATTCATCACACCCATTTGCATAGGAATTTGTGCCTGGTTGATAAAACCTGCAGCTGCTGTATTTGTTATATAACCTGCAACAGTTCCAGGTGTCTGCTGAGCTGTCATTCGATAACCATTTAAAGTTCCATAACCAGCTGCTGCTACCAAATTAGGATTTATTGTGACATTGGGACTAACTCTGGCAGGAGCAGCTTGCATCTGTTGCACTGTTGCGACACCAGTGCCAGCAGGAGTACGAGATGTGCGACCTCCAGTTGTTGCAACAGGTGGTGCCACCGCAGCTCCCAAATTGCTCACATTCACATTAGATTGGTGGTACTTGTAATAATTAGCAGCAGCAAGTGTCATTTGTGTTTGTATATTGGGAACTGCAGCAGGTGGTGTTGGTAGATTCCTTACAGCTTGCTGCTGCATCATCTGGTGAGTCGCTGCAGGTGGTGGAGTCATGGCTGCATGTGGATGATGAGCAGATGGGACGGGAGGAGGTGGTGTCAGGTCAACTGGTGGAGGAGGAGTCATGGTACCACAGGCACTCTGTGGTATAGCCTCCAGACCATTAGTCAGTTGCTGCAACTTTGCAAGGCTACACGAAGAAGCAGCATTACCTTGCCCACTGCCAGATGGCGGGGCTGCCTGTGGTGTGGGTGTTGGTGCAGGAGTTGGCGCAGGTGTAGGTGTGGGTGCAGGAACAGGTGCAGGTGTGTGAGAATGCGGATGGGCAGCTGGTGTCTGCACATAGAAATTTGTAGTGAAATTGGCAGGAGCTGTAACGGAACAGGCAGGAGCCGTGCGATGAGCGGCAACTCCAGCACCTTGCTGGGCTGCAGCAACACGATGCTGGATCACTGTTGTCATTGGCATGCTTACGAAAGTACCAGCTGCACTTGGCTGGAAGGCCTGAGAACTCACTGCCATTTGTGGCACACTAATGTAGTTTGCTTGGGACGATATGATGTTGTGATGATGTGGGTGGTAAGTTGTTTGATGAATTGCTTGCAGTGATAACTGCTGTGGTGGAGGCTGTTGCTGAGCTGCTTGCGATAACGTGCTTGCCATATGGTGTACTGATGGTGGTGTAGATCTTTGCCTGGATTGTTGTTGCTGGAGAGCTGCATGCTGCTGCTGAAGTGTGGGATTGTGCTGCTGCTGCTGCTGTTGTGGTGGTGGTTGAGTCTGCTGCTGCACAGATGGTGGAGTAGACCTCTGTGTTTGTACTGGATTGCTTGAATGTTTATGCTGTGTGCCAGTACTGGACTTAGTGCGGTGATGTTGCATCTGTCGCTGAGTCTTAGCTTGAGGCTGCTGCACCTGTATAGTATGTTGAGTTTGTTGATGTTGTGATATGGGAATATGGATTGCCAAATGTTGCTGCTGGCCTAAGGAAGTAGGCACTAGCTGCTGCTGCTGCTGCTGCTGTTGTTGTTGCTGGTGATGGAGCTGTTGCATACTGTGCTGGGGTGGAGGTGGCTGTTGCTGTTGCTGATGCTGCTGTGGCTGTTGTTGTTGTTGCTGCTGCTGCTGCGGCTGCTGCTGATGGTGATGCTGCTGCTGAGCAGAGGGTGGTTGCTGCTGCTGCTGCTGAGTTTGATGTTGCTGTATCTGTTGTTGCTGTTGTTGTTGTTGTTGTTGTTGTTGTTGCTGCTGCTGCTGCTGCTGCTGCTGCTGTTGGGATGGTTGAATTTGCTGTTGTGGCTGGTGCTGTATGCATTCGGAATATGTCTGCTGGCATGAAGTTTGTGTTGTGTGACTGGTCGTCTGAGGAAGAACTGAAGGGGGTCTTGGAGTCTCAACGGAGTTCTGTGCTGTCATATCATTTGAAGATATAGAAGTAGGAGATTCTAACCCCAACTGACTGACGTCAAGATCACACTGACCATACCCATGAAGAGAATGCACAGAGTTTGTTGTTGAATCTGGAGTATAGACTCCCATACTAGGTATTTCCGGCTGCGAAGGTGTTGGTGGTGTGTGTTTTACAGATCCCGGATTAAGAGGTGTTGCTGGTTGAATGGTCTCAACACTATTATCTAAACGAGGTGTTGTATTGCCACTAGGTATTTCAACAACTTCACACTGTTGTGATGACTGTTTGTCATCACCGGACGGTGCACCACTGTCAGCTTGGTCTTGTTGGCCCATTTCATTACTGAGCATGGTCGACGACTGACTGACTTCAACAGTACCACAATTGGAGCCATCACTACTGTCCTCCATAATATTACCAAGTGAACTGGAATGCGTCTGAGTTGACATTGAATTAAGTTCTTTCTCCTCTAATATTATAACAGCTTGAGGTGAACCTGGTGTTTTGCTCTCAGCATCTTTTAATGTATCAACCTGTGAACTTGCTTCATTATGTGATGGTTCATTTCTATCATCCAGCTCATTACCTTCCGCAGGTTCATTTTTTGAGGGAGCACTTGAAACACTGCAGCAATCCTGTGATTTATCACTCATATTCTCCTTGTTATCACTACATTCAACTAACATAACAGCATCAGCATCATTATTTTCTGTGATGCTTGCATTGTCACCCTCCTCATAATGATCATCATGTTTTTCATCACTTTTAGTAAGATCCACTTCATCTAGATCTGTCTTCACCCGAATAGGCTGCATGTGAGTTTCTTTATCTTCCTCCTCCTCCTCATTTGTTTCAAGAAGTATTACGTCTTCTTTCTCGGGTTCAGAGGCCAATTTTGGGCAAGGAACAGGTGGTGGTTCATCAATTTCTGCACTAGACTTAGGCTCATCTTTGGACTCTTGAGCTAAGAACTTTTCAGTATCTTGTTCAACCAGCTCCACACTTGGCGATTTTACATTCTCTCTCTGTTCCTCTACTAGGGGCTCTTTTTCAACTGTTGTCAAGAGCTCTCTCTCACTTTCCTGTGGGCAAAAATTAGTTTCAAATTACTATTACAAAATGACATGCTGCAACTTCTAAGCATACAATGTGGATGGTATACATGATAAAATAATAGTTTTTGACTTCTCCACTTCTGACAGGCTTTTCTAACAGTCTTCACTTCCAGAATTATTCAACTTTTGTATGAGCTCTGCAAAGTAAATAAGAAAACCACTGAATGAAATGCATATTTCCCTATGTCGGCACCATTAAGTTTTTATACTCTCAGTTTTATAGCTTCAGGGGCACTTGTTTATCTTCAGTATCAAAACTGGTACACTTGACTGATTTTCAGATTCAAATGTGATTATCATGACTGTTTTTTTAAATTTATGTAGTACTTATGGCAGTGAACACAGGGGCTTTTATGAAAGAATTACATACTAATTAGTACAGTATATTTTATAAAACACAGAGGAAGTAATGGAAAAACCTGTAGCTGGTCGAAGTTAGCATGGATTTGGGATATTCTGGCCAGCCTACATTTCCATTACAACTGCCAACTACCATCTTATTTGTGATGAATACTTCAAAAACACAATGAAACTTTGACCATTCAGAAACAAGTATACTGAATTAGAGTTTTCTTAAGTGCTTATTAAGGCTCATGAAAGAAAAATCTAGTCTGGGACATAAATCAGTGTGATCTGTCATATCAAAATTATGAATATAATTAAAGGTACCAGGATGGAGTACCACACACACAGCTCCACATTTGGTTGAGCATAATACTTTCAATTTCATCCACCTTCAATCTACATCCTCGTTCCAAAAGAGCCAATACATTTTATTTATAAAGGTCCCTCTTTATCACAAAAATAGTGCATTTCACTATTACCAGTTTTTACTATTGGCCGCCTTCAAAAATATTCTGATGTATGTATCAACAGCATAACCTATATATCTACATAAATAGTGAGCAGTTTACTAGGTGTATAGATTTTGACATTGGTACCTACATCAGA
Source organism: Schistocerca gregaria (assembly GCF_023897955.1). NCBI lineage: Eukaryota > Metazoa > Arthropoda > Insecta > Orthoptera > Acrididae > Schistocerca > Schistocerca gregaria. Next base: position 103,585,798 of record NC_064921.1, on the reverse strand, counting down.
ATATTTTAGGGTCTAAAGATGGCACTGGGCGAAAACGGTAATTGTGAAATGTACAATTTTTGTGGTCAAGACAGACCTTTACAAATAAAGTGCCTAACATGATCGTGTAATCACTTGCAAACTTCATGTCTTCAACTTCCAATAAAGTTAGAACTAAAATTATCCGCTTTTCATTTATTGAGACAATATCTGGCACTTGTAGCCAAAAGAACTTCATTTCTTGTTCCTAGAGTTCCTTGACATTAAATGTTATACCTGTGTCACTACGTGAATCCCAATAGCTCACAATTTTAGCAATATATGACTGACATTTATTTTTATTATTTGTAGCCACATTAAACATTGTCTCTATACTGACGGTTAACATTTGTATTCCATAATCCCCTGACATTGGCATCAACAATGTTGTATAAAATGTGTATCTGTAATCCTGGGATAACAATGACTAGTGGGGGGTGGGGGGACCGACTGTGCACATCACCTCAGAAATTGTAATGTGGGGGACCGACTGTGCACATCACCTCAGAAATTGTAATGTATATATATACACATATGATCAACAAACTAATCAGTGATCTACTTTGAGAATTCGTTGATTGACATACATAATATGGTAGAAAAACTGGATGGTTCTCCAGGTAAACGATATTGGTAGATTTTGCAAAACCAGATTTTAACACACTTTTTCATACACTTCTGGGTAGAGTTATGAAACTTTTGGTATATGAGGGGTCAAAGTAATGAGGCGGTTGAAGTATACCCAATTTATGGTACTGTGAAACAAATCATTTTACTCCAAGCCCTTTGCTTTCCATATTTTGAAAGATGGTAGCATGTTTTCTTTTTATTCAATTCCTGGCATGTCTAGGTGAGTTTCCAATTTCAGTTTCACACAGGTTGCACTTGGTCTTGAGAAGGCAGTACACGGTAATCGATTCTTCAGCTGACACACAAATGGATAATAAGTTTTAGGTAAATAACTAACTCCGTTACAGCAATGAACAACTCAAAAAGTTATTTCTGTCCTTCCTACCAAGTGGCATCACAGCCATTGAGTTACAAAGCATGAGACATGTAGGGAAGGTCTTTGTTATTCTAAAATTTACCAGTTTTACTGTTGTGGAGTAATGGTCTGAAAAAAAAAAAAAAAAAAACTTACTGAAATGATGATTTGGTTAGTACCTTGGGATGCAAAATTAGGAACATTCACTTGTTAACATTCAATGATGTGGAAAATATTACTCTAAAATGGTTTCAAGGAATGAGAATTCACAGCATTCCTATAAGTGGGAACATATTGCAAGAGAAGGCTCGTGAAATCACCCTAAATATCACTTTCACAAATTTCAATGGCTGGTATGATTGTTTTGAAAATTGTCAAATTGTGTACAATAGGATGCCTGGATGACATCAGAAATCTTTACAAGATCTCTCGGAAAATAGTACTTATTATTAAGCAATGCTCTGTACATCCCAAGGAAACACCAGTTCTGAGGAATGTAAATGTTGTGTCCCTTCCAGCAGACTGCACATCATAAACAGCATACGGATCTTGGCATAACACACACTGTTGAAGCGAAATACAGAATAACAGCTTTCCAGAACTCAATTACATCACAGGAAAAGGAGGAGGTGATGAGACTAAACATTCTACAGGCCTGTCTGTTGCTGCCGGGAATTCGGTAATACAATAGGCTGGGTTAAAATTGTTCCACTAAGGCTGGTTGTGATACAGAAACTGCTGCTGAAGGCAACATTGTAGCAGAAGTAGAATGGAGTGGAACCAAGGATGTTTCTGAGAATCGTACACTCCAGGACTTTATTTCTTGTGAGGAAAACACACTTGACTTCGTCACCCGAGATGAGTGAGCGATGTGTGAAATGATTGTGAACGAAGACAGTGGTTTGGGAGGTGTTGGTCACAAATGACAAAGCATGATTATGATTATTATTACTATTATTATTATGAGCATTTAAAAAAAAATAAAGAAAGTACTCTGCTAAAAGAATGTAATATACAAATATGTAAGTATTTAAATTCCTAGCAGGATATTGGTAAACTTGTAATTAAATAGCATTCACACCAACTAAACATGCTTGAATTACAATTCTGGGTCCCTTCTAGTGTGTACCTAGGCAAATCTCCCATTAAGGAATGTCCCATTCAAGGAAACGATATCTAGGTCTCCAGAGATTCATTAGCAGTTGATGGTCAGAGTGCAGACCCCAATGTGAATCACGTCAACCTCTTCAACATCAACTACGGCCTGAAGATAGCGCATTGAAGCATCGAAACTGGTAGCTAAAAAAAAAAGAAAATCGTAAGGAAGCTGTAAGGATTTCATTTTAAACGGTTATGGTCCCCAAGACCTCCAGTCAAAAGGATGGACATACAAAAACCCTTCAAAAAGGGGCTTTACTGTAAATCCCACCATGACCATGACAGGATACACTAGTAACAGGGCTGGAGTAGGATGTGCTGGATGTATGCACACATTTGTTTTGCACCTTTTTGAGCAGAATGAACAGTCTTATTCAAAACATTAATTTTTATTGACAGAAGGACAATGCACACCATTTAAGAAGAATAACTAACTACCTCGTTAACAGAACAAAAATTTCTTGACTCTTCATAGTCTCTTTAAACAATGGAAATGAAGTCCCATGCTTCTTGACAGAGCTTAGGGGAACGATGCGGGAGACCCGCACCACCGTACTAGGCAAGCTCCTAATGGAGGTGGTTTGTCACTGCCTTCCTCCGATCGACTGATGATAATGATGAAAATACCCAGTCATCTCGGGGCAGGTGAAAATCCCTGACCCCACCAGGAATCGAACCGGGACCCCATGTTCGGGTAGGGAGAACGCTACCACAAGACCACAACCAGTGGACTTTGAAACAATAGCAAAGAAAACTATAATCCAGTCACAAAAACAGAACAAACAAAGGAGCTGTTATTCACTTCCTTAACACTCAACACCCCCTGCCCCTCAAAATTATATCTAACACTAAACTTTAACACCTTTGAATAAATCCTACTCTTTCTGATGTGTTATTTAAGTGATCATTTCATTTCATTTCAGTACCTATCAGTTTGTTTTTGTCCATTTTGCATACCAAACTACGTTGGGCCTTCTTGATGAAACATTCCAGCTGGAGCATATATAAATTTTCCTTTAATAGTTTCCAAATATGCATACTTTCCATCATATTGACCAATATGCCAATTTTTGTCTACACTTACTGACATCAACGGGAGTTGTTCTAAAAAAATTTGAAACAATAGCACAAACCTGTTGGATTTCACCTTCAATACTTGGGAATGCTCCTGAATTGTACAGCTGAACAAACTCTTTCTGTTCTCTATTTTCAATTGAGCATTTAGTGTTCATCTTCATTTGGGTATGTGACGAAATTTCACATTCTATCATATGAAACGTCATGCATTAGGCCTTCTACTTCTCCACAATTCATTTTTTATTGTTGTGGCTTTTTATAACATGATTTCTTAAGCATATGATAGTGCACATCAGCTTAGCCCACAAACTCTTTGGCAAATTATCTCCTAGCATGTGCAATCTAACCCTATCACTATGTTCTATCGAGGCAATCAGCTATACCATTTTGCTGCAGTGTATATGTCATAGTTACTTCATGCTAAATTCTTTCACATTCACATAACTGTGAGCTTTCACATGAACAGTATTTTCAGCCGCTGTCAGTGTAGATTCTCTTTAAATATTTAATAGTTTCTTTTTCCATTTGAATCTTCCATTTCTTGACTTCTTCTAATACTTAGCCCTTATTTTTTGAGAAACATACAAATTCGTATCTGCTCGCTTCATCCACAATACTTATGAAATACCTATTGCTCCTCTAACTTAGTATGTCAGTAGGTCAGGTCCCATGAGACACTGTAAACAAATACTAAACTGGTTGTTTGTTCCTTCGAATTTTGTTTGGAAACGTGTCTTTGTGTCGATTCACTCTTCAAAGGGTCACCAACTCGATTTACTTTACCCTTTTCAGAATGATTCCAGGACTGCTTCCTTCTTTGCTGTTTTGTTGCCTACTCTTACTGATATGCATCATCTGACAACACGACAAGTCTAGCGATTTTGTGTTATCCTCTGTTGCCTGCAATGGCTTCATATTTTATATTGAGCATTATGAGCAGTCTCCCACGAATTGTAGAGTGTTGACGGTGAACTGCATTACAGATAATATAGCAAGGTTAATCTCTGGCATGAATAGTATATTTTCAGTTATAAATTCTTTAGCCAATCCTATTTCATTAATTATTTTCGTCCTTTCTGTACCCCCACCCACAGTTACAGTTTTACTGCCATTGGATGAAGTTATGTTTTCGACTAAAATATCTTCATCAACAGATGAAGACTAATTTGATTTGAAATCGTGATGAGTTGCCCCAGAATCCACTAATCAGTTGTTACTGTTTAATGTAACTGTGTCACAGGAAACACTGATACCAAATGAATCTCATTTCCTTTCCTCAAATTTCTTCTTTTAGGACAATTTCTGGATATGTAACTGACACTGTGACATTTGTAACAAAGTACCTTTTTATATTACTTCTTGATCTTTGTTACATTGCTCTCTGAATACATTTTTTTGGTATTTTTGATTACCGCTATCAGCTTTCAAGGATACTGCAGAATGTTTGCCTTCATTATATTCATGACATCATGCATCTTCAGCAAGCATGCATCTTTTAATTGTAGCACAACTAAACTCATCATCTGGCAAATGGCACAAAGCAACTGTTGCATCCCATTCGTCTGGAGATACAAATGGAAAGGTCACTGATAGATCTCCACCTTCAATTTTGACACCAATATTCACTAGATCTCCTACAGTTTTGTTTATCTGTCTTAGATAATATTGCACAGATTCACAATTCTTCATTCTGAGTGCATATAATTTCCTTCCCAGTTACACATGGAGAAATTTGTTATTCTTTAGGGGTGTATAATTTTTGCTCCCCATTGTTTTTTGGGTTTGTCAAATTTTTTTAATAATTTTTGCTAGTGCCTTATCTTGATGTGAAATTTATATCTTTTTGTCAGTAACTGGTGCACCTTCACCAGGTTCCATCATGCAAGGCTCACAAATCAGAGTCTGTTGGAATCTTTTTCATTTGGTGTGAATAGAAAGTGTAATCACTCAATCTAGTTTCTCAATGCTGTGTCTGTTGTCCATATCTCCGTAATTTCTCAAGTCATCATCACTGTTGTTAGAACAACACATTTTCTTTCCTGCATAATTCACGAACACAGCTCAGCTTCAATGTTTTCCAAATATGTCACACAAAAATATTCAGTTGGTGTTGGCAAATGTTTCCTCTTTGCTACACGTACAACATTTAGATTCACTAACTAACGATAACAGAGTTTTCTGTTGTTTACTAGTTGTTACACACAGCCGTACTTTTATACCTGTAATTTTGTTATGACAAGTGATGGTGAGCAAATAAGCTGTTGTACAAATATTGTCAGCTGCCTTCATGTGTGTGCCTGTTCTGGTAAGCATAGCCCTTTCCAGTTTTCCACAATCTAATCTCCTTCCCTGCCCATGGAAGGAAGCTGTAGTTCTAAAACTAGGACAGTGTTGTGTACTACACTTCTATTAGAAATTCTGAATTATTTCACCACCTGAAGTGAAGCAATTCTGTCTCATATTCTGATAGTTTTCTCGACATCAGTGTACCACCTAACTACGACCACTGCCACATGTAATACAGAACAATCATTCCCAAAAATACATGCTGTATCAGAAATGATACTGATAACACACTGTGCTGATGTAATCTATGTGGTAGTACAATTAACAAAATGAGCAATGCTGAGAGCATAGAACAGTTGTAAGTTCCACATCAGTGACAGGCCTCTTAGTACCTCTGAATTTACCATGATTATGCAGCGTCAAATGTCAGGCTCTCTAATCAATCTACATTATTTGTGCAAAAGTTACCCTATATCCCTTATAAAAACATTAATTTCTTTAGGCATAGCCAGATTGCAAAATGCAACAGACCTGATGTGACCAGGAAGTGGCAATGAAGTGCTTATGACAGCTACTGACTAAGGGTAGTTTGTTAGTAACCACAGTCCCCCCACCCCCCACCCCCAATGCCATTTGCTCACCTACTGCAACAACAACAACAACAAATCTTTAGCTGACAAGGGTTTTGAAGACTTTGGAAATACATCTACTAGGGATTACTTTTAATAATTCAAGACAAAGTTGGCATATGAAGACACTATTGTAATTGGCTATGTTGGCGTTGCAAATGTTTTTGTACCTTGCTTCCAAATGAGAGATAGTTATTTGTAAGTCTATTGTTAAACGATCTGTATAGGATTGAGACTGTATGTTTGGAATTGGCAAGTCATTGAAACAAAAAAATGCTTCATTCATTTTTCCCTAGCTTGGCAATTGTTAAACAATGTTTCTGCAATTTTGCTGTGTAAATATTTCTATGTGATCTTATTCAATAAAGAATACCTTTTAAAAGATGAACACAATGAAATTGAATAGCTCATTTTTAAGGAAAAAACAAAATGTTTTCAGCCTGACGCTTCCGCTAACACTCAAAAAATAGTCACTGTAATAATATAAAGAGAAGTCCATGCCAGCACATATACAGAAATAATTTATCACTAATCAAAATCTTTGGGTACAATTAAAGGCTGTTTTAAATAACTAGAAAAGGTCACTGACATTACTTTGACAATATCTAAGCTGTCTGAATATTACAAAGCTAAAGCCGAACTGATTTTTGCAATATTTATTTTTTGATTTGATTCAACCAGGGAAAAAAGAAACCGTGTTTTTACCTTCCTACCAGCCACCATGAAACTGAGTTCCTTGTGCAGTAGCTCTCCCTGTCGTTCTAGAAAAGCCAACCAGTATCGTTAAAGAACAGAGGTCCTTTACTAGGTCTCTGTTAGCCAAAATTTCTTCAGTCATTAGTCACCTAAATATTTTTTGTGTCTTTTGGCCTCATGAGTTTCGCAATGGAGGATTAAATCAGGTACAGTTCCATCTCTCATAACACATAGCCTACACTTTTGGGATATCTTTCTCTATCCTCATGGTGAACAGTTGTTTCTTGAAGTCCCCATGGTTTATCGTTAAACTTTCCACGAAATTAACCTGCCTCCTACTCATTCAAGCCTAGCATTATGAACTTATCTTTAAGCCTGGTCTCGGCACCATTAGCTTCACATATTTTTATTTTTGGGTTTTAGTCTACATGCTGGCAGGCCAGAGTAGCCGAGCGGTTCTAGGCGCTACAGTCTGGAACTATGCAACCTTTACGATCGCAGGTTCGAATCCTGCCTTAGGCATGGATGTGTGTGATGTCCTTAGGTTAGTTAGGTTGAAGTACTTCAAAGTTCTAGGGGACTGATGACCTCAGAAGTTAAGTCCCATAGTGCTCTGAGCCATTTTAACCATTTTCTACATGCTGCCTCTTCATTCAGCAATGTAGTTTAAAATTTTACTATCACATTGCGATAGTTAGGGCAGATTATGGTCCAACAAATAGTGTCACTGCCTCTGCCCTGGCTAGGTACTCAGCAGACTCATTACCACAAATACAAGAGTGATCAGGGACCCACAAACGTTTATCCTGTTGCTTTCCCCTAGCCTTACAAGGGCTTCTTGGAATTCTACAGCAGCCTTAAATCTTGTTGCAGAGGTTAATAAGAGATTTCAGAGCTGCTTAGCTATTTGAATGAATGTGGTTGCTATAATCCCTTTAATCTATATCGATCCTCCTCTGCACACAATCCGATTGCAAATATTTCTGCCTGGAATACTATAGCCAGCGTTCCCTACAGGAACTGCACTCTAAAGAGTCTAGGCTGTAGCACACACACCCTGGCCCCCTACATCATCAGAATCATCTGCTTTTGACCCATCAGTAAACCACACTATGCTGCTGCTTTCACCATTTTAACAACATGACACTAAAACACACACAAGCAGTGGTGAATGCTAGCAATTTACAAGATATGTCTATGAAGTAAAATTTGATTACACAGTCTCTATTTAACTAAAACCAGCAAGCTATTGAATACTTGAATACACCCGGTTGTTATAATTCAAGTGCACCAATTCACAGAAGACCAGCCCCCGTGGGCTGTAATTGTCATATGGCAGCAAAACTTGGTGTTTATATTCATGCATTAATATGAGACAGATTTATACTGGAAGAAAATTTCATTCCAATTTTGGCTACCAGGTGCAAATCTCGTGCCGTACAGCATCTCGTCAACGTCACCAGTGATCATATTGGCGGAAGTGTGTGCGCGGCAGTTAATAATGAAATCAACATTATTCCTTTCTCAGTTATGTGACCTTATCTGCCCGCATCCCATACCTTAACAATTACGTAACGAACATTACTACATATCCTTCTTGCATTCAAAACGTCTGATTTACACCTGGTGGCCAAAATAGAAACTAATTTTTTTCCAGTGTAAATTGGTTCCACATTAACACATTGCAAGTTTCACTGTCACACAATAATTACAGCTCACACTGCAGCTCTGTAAGTAACTGCACTTTCATTATAACCACCTAGCATTTAAAGCCATTTGTGTAAACTGAATTCTCAATTTCATTACCATTTTTCATCACGAGAAACAATTTAGTTACTTTTGATTTAAGTATACTCCATACTTAAGACGAATATGAGACCAGTTAATTGTGTTTCGTTGCAAATGATTTTTTACCAGTCATTTAAAGTTAACGGAAACTGATGAAAGGCATTAATACATGCACTCTATTCTTCAACATAGCATCCTAGCATTCGCTTCCGAGGAAATTAAAGCACAGCTGAAAATACCACATAATAATTGGATTCAGGTTGGTATACTGGCTTCAACTTGATGATAATGCAATTTTTCACCCAGGTGTTCGTCAACAGAACGAGGAAATTTTACATGGTTGGGTGAAAGTGGAGAAACTCACCTCTTCATTCTTTTGAAGGGAGGGATTTAGTGTTTCCTCCTCTGTTTTTTCTTCCAACAGAGGTGCTTCACTCTGTTCCTTCTCTTCAACAATATCCTTCACAGGTTCAACTTCATCAGCCTTTTCCTCCTCACTGACAATGTTGGTAATGTTTCCCTTATCTTCTTCAGAACTTTGTTCCAATTCTTGTTCTTTAGGTTCTGAAACTTCAGGGTCTGTATCTGGAACTTCAGATTTATTTATAGCATCAACATTCTCTTCTTTCTCACAAGTTTTTCCTTCTTCAACTTGAGATTCAGGAATTATCACAGCATTTGCACTTTTCTTCTCAGAATCATTTAACTTCACTGATGTCACTGATGCCTCCCCAGTATAACGCTTCATTAAACGCTGAAAAGAAGACACCATTAAATGGCACATTAGTTAAATATTGTATGCTGTCTCAGTTAAGTTGCATAATGCAAAACATTATTTTAAACAACAAGGAATATCATTTAATACTGTGAACAGTTAAATGTTACTATGACACAGCTTTGGGAGTTCTGTGACATACTGATCTCATGAAAATAGTTGAAGAGCTCTCAATCACCACAAACAAACATCTGGAAGGAAGTTAATCACATCACGAACATCTCACTGTGAAACAAATGTTACAATCTATGAAATAAAATTCTAATCCAGGCTTAACTGTATATCTAGCAAATAGGGATGCAAAGAGTGAGGTGAATATCACTGGGGAAATGCAGATTAACTGAGGGGGGGGGGGGGGGGGGGGGGGAAGACGTTTTGCCATTCATGCACCCAGGATGAGGACACCATCACAGGCGCCCCTGTCTGTGATGCAGCGACAAGGGTAACCGCAGCCATGATCATCCCTACTGCTGCAAACATCATCGAACTGTTCCTGCAGTTGGTTGTTGTCTTGCAAACACCCCCTTCTCTTGACTCAGGGATCGAGACGTGGCTGCTCAAACTGTTACAGCCATGCGGATAAGATGCCTGTCATCTCGACTGCTACTGATGCAAGGCCGTTGGGATCCAGCATGGCATTCCGTATTATCCTCCTGGACCCACTGATTCCATATTCTGCTAACAGTCATTGGATCTTCACCAACACAAGCACCAACGTCACGATACGATAAACTGCAATCGCGATAGGCTACAATCCGACCTTTATCAAAGTCGGAAACGTGATGGTACGCATTTCTCCTCCTTACACGAGGCATCACAACAATGTTTCACCAGCCAACGCCAGTCAACTGCTGTTTGTGTATGAGAAATTGGTTGGAAACGTTTCTCATGTTAGCACATTGTAGGTGTCGCCACCGACACCAACCTTGCGTGAATGCTCTGAAAAGCTAATCATTTGCATATCACAGCATCTTCTTCCAGTCGGTTAAATTTCACGTCTGTAGCACATCATCTTCATGGTGTAGCAATTTTAATGGCCACTAGTGTATCTTTCTATTTCAATAAAACTATTCAGTGAAAACAACTCTTTTTGCACATCTTACCTTTAGTTACTGTGCTGCCTCAGTTTAAGTAAAACACCGCAGGAAATAGCACGCATGAAGGCACGTATGGTGATAATAATAACAACAAAATTTTAACAGAGAATTAAAAAAAATTAAAAACGATTTTCCACATACCAGATAGTAACAAATTATGACGTCAAAAAAGTAGATAAATCTAAATTGATTTATGTATCTACAGCCCACTGTGAATTTCATTGTATTAACCAATCACTAGGTTGCTATTCCAACTGTAAACACAGGAAAATGTATCTCGTATACAACCAATATTCTGTAGTATCTCATTCTGTACACTGAAAAGTGTGCTCTGGTTTACACATACGGGAAATATACCATGTGTACCACGACATGATATGATGGCAAATAAGAACACAATCCTCCCCTACCCTAGAATTGAAATCAAGTTCCTGTGTGTCAATACTGTAGCACTTTTGTTAATGCATAGTGTTTTTTGTGGTGGGGGCATCATGGGGGTGGTAGGGAGAGGGGCAGAATGAAAGAAATAAAAATAGAAGAGACTGTTTTAAGTACCTTCTTCTTTAACTTCGGTGGTTTGGGAGACTTTGGTTCTGGTACATGATTACGGCGGGGCCGGCCTTTTTTCCACCCTCGTTTCTTTTTTTCACCGGAATGCACAGCCCTCTTGGTTCTCTCAGTGAGATCAGTACTTAGCTGCTGGTGCAGAGGGGGTGGTGACAATGGAGGAGGTACTGCTGTTTCCCTTAACACTCCTACACCTTCCAATTGGACTTCGGGTTTCAATTCAGGCATCGGACAGTCTTCAACATCTTCTGAGGTGCTCCTAAAAACAGGTTTGATTATTACACCATGAAAGGATAGCCAAAAGCAAGATCTACAAAATTAATCTATACAACAAATTTCCCCTCATGAAATGATAATTACTGTTTTAGCACTGATAATTGAAAACTACAGAAAAACAGACCCTTATGAATGCTACCATTTCTCTTATTACTACAACTCTAGCTACTGTAACAATAACCCAAAAGTATTATTGCAATTTAAAAATGAGTTTCACATACAGATTAGTAATCTAACTAGCAACAGTTTTCTCACATTCGATAATAAGAAGTTCAGCAACACACAAAGAATTACACCACAGTTTAACTGTTACATAATTGGATAGAAATGTAACCCAATGTCCAATATCTTGACAGTTCTTAATTCACTAGTGAGCAAGACAGTTGGAGAGTATATGTTAAGTTTTGTGCAACTCTCTCCATAGCTCACACATTTCTTTATTAACTTTATTAACTCCATATCTTGTTATGATAGTGCACTTTGCATCCAGCTTAATAATGGCAAAAGTATCCTACTAAAAAAACACCAGCTTGTTGCAACTTCACTTACTTTGAAGCTTCTTCTAGACGCAGTCTCTTTTCCCTTCGCTGTGACCATCTCTCTCTTTTTGGCTCCACCTTTTCAACGGAATGTTGTAGAGCTTGTGACTTTCTCCGGCCTCTCGGCAATGGCCCTGGAGGTGTTTCACTTGGTTCCTTTCTCAGTCTATCTTCTTTCTGTGTCTGAGGAACTACAACACAAACAATTACTTATTAGGTTGTTGCAGATGTTATGCTAACACTACAGCATTGCAGAAAGCTATAGTTTTAGCAACGAGATATGTACAATTACAATTAAAAATTTGAGGTCTTTACTGTTTCCCTTCGTACGGCTACAACTGCACTTATTAAGGCACTGTTATAAGAGCTGCGTGAAGGAAGGTCTGGGGAAAATCATTTATCCAATTTACAATCAAGGTCAGCATGGGAAATTTATGTTGGAGGGAGTAATGTGTTTCTTCGCTCATACTGGAATGAATCCTATCTGTATTCTGAAAGTAGGGCTCTCCACAACATGTAGTATTTTTCACTTATTGTTTCCCATAGGAGTTTGTCGAGTATTTCTTTAATGCTCGTACGATAACTAAATGAACTTTTAATAGACGTCACAGCAATTTTTTTTAAAATGTCTCCAACTCTTCCTTTAATCTTACTTTTTGAGGGATGAACAACATTTAAGAGGATGAGGAATTGTGATAAAAGAAGATAACTTGAAAATATCTACTTTGGAGGGCAATTTCTAAAAACCACTGTCTCAACAGCCCAGTGACATTCCTGTATCCTACCACAAACTCCAAGACAACATTCTTTTTCCTTCAAGTTACTGGAACCCTTAAGCAGTTTGTAGGTTATGAAGGTTTAATTCTACACCTAAATTTCACAAGTCACCTTGCCATGGGATACCTCCGGAACCACTACTATTTCCCCCTTCCCTGTTCCAATTTCAAATGGTTTGTGGGAAAGATGAATGTTGATAAATGTCTGTATGAGCTCTAATTTACCTGATTTTTCTGAAAAGAATCATTTCGTTATATCTAAGTGGGCTGAAGTAATACGTTGCCAACTTTTCTTTGAACACAGGCTTTCAAAACGTCACCAATAAAGATTTCAGTGGCACACCATATCTCTTTGTATTATCTGCCACTGGAGTGTGTACAAGCAAACAAGGGAAAAAATTCGATTTTTCTCAGATTTCCCGGTGTTAAGTGACAGTATACTTTCTCTCTGAAATGTAAAACTTATCAATCCTTTCAAGGTTGAGGTTTCATATACCGACGCAGAACTTCCAGCACTTTAGAAAACGCTGCATATTTTCATATTATGGAAATATAAATTCAAATGCCATGAAACACAGCTCATTAACTTCTGAAGCACTGAAATCGAGATTGCAATGCCCTATTGCAAGCCAATCCTGGCTCATGTCGTGTGATTTCGCCAGCCGATGGCAGAAGATACTCTGAGCATAGGACACGTGACATGTGACATAGTCACCTAATAGCAACATCACTGTTAAGTACAGCGAACACACAAATAGGGAAAGTTAATGGTTCAGATAACCACATATAATGTAGCTACAATGTAAGATAAGCTTCCTCCTATATTATTGGTCTTATTTAGTGTCTGTTACACTTTAAGGTGCATCACACAAACGTGCTAATAAAATTTTAATTAATGACGTAAATGTCTGGTCTTCCGGCTTGAAATTCTTTTAGATGGCTGTTCTCAAAGTGTTACGTTTTAAATGAGAGTCAAATGCTGTGTGTTTTAAGAAATTCATCGCATATTCTCACACTTAACGTAATGTATCTTGCGTAAAAGGAAATTTGTTTTGAAAGTAATGCTTTTCAACCCACCATTCCCAATATTTTCCCATGTCCTCTTAGAAATACGATTCATTTCAGCAATTTTAGAGAGTGCCCGAAAACAGGAAGACCGTATGTTCATACGCATAAAGCATCAAGAGATTTTACATTGTGTCATAAAACAAACATGATATCACAGGACACTTCAAGAGCATTGGAATTTCCTAAACCACACTGAGATACATAATTCATATATACAGATTCACAATAAGGTAGGCTCCAAGCTGATATTAAGCTTGTCAGTGTGGTTTTGGGATGCAAATTTTCTTGGTGTACCATTACCGTATTAGCCCATGTATGCGTTCTTTGTTATGGCATAATTTCACACACGTCAGAAGATGAAAGCATGCACTTTAAATTGAAAACAGTTGAAACTAGCCTATAGTGTGGAATAGGACACACACACACACACACACACACACACACACACACACACACACACACCTGAATTGTTCTGCAAGGCAATTAATGCTCGACTGCCAGAAATGTGGAAATGAAATAGAAATTGCAAAACTGAAACTAATAACATGTTTTAGCCTTCCATAACTACGTTAATGTATTTTAATTCACTCAATAGCTCCTAGTCACAGAAAATCCATTTCTGTTTTTATTTGAGGTGGGAGCTGTAAACGAAAACAGCAAAATCAGTAAATGTTAACACAGGTCACGTGGAGACTAATCCACCAAACCCACACTACAACCCAGACAGCTGTACGCATGTGCAAATCTGGCAGCTTGGGTGTGCACAAGAAAATTTTCCGGGTGTCATCTGGCTGCCTGTTGCTACTGCTGATGCAACAGCCACACTTCAAATAGCCAAAGCAGAAGAGGGTATTGCTCATACGCGACTCATCTGCACCTGTATATGAGAATGAACCCGCTGTCAACTGGTGCCACGAACCATCAGTTGTGACGTCATGCTCATCGGAAACAGTTTGTTGTTACGAAGTATTATACAGTTTTCATTCTAAAGCCTTTGACACATTTTGGTGTTCGCAAACACTGGTGTTTACAGTCTGTTTTGTTGTTGTAAATGGCACATTTCCTTTGCAACTTAGCCCCCCCCCCCCCCCCCCCACCTTGTTCAAGTATTATTGCTGCAGTAGCAGTAATATTCTTTGATAGATTATCAGTTCTTACCCGCCAAAATTACAAAAACTTAACTGAAAATAATAATGCAAAATCTCTGGAATTACCCAGTTTTTCCAAGATTTCCCTGTTGCTGTGCGTTTCCGTAATGCCCTCATGCTAAATGAATGTACCCGTGACATAACATCCTGCTCTTCATTGGATTTTGGGCAACCTCTCCTACTGAAATTGTGAGGACTGAGAAGCTAGGCTGTGGTCCAGTGTCTAATACTGTGCTTTTACAATCATTATTATTATTATTACTATTATTATTATTATTATTACTATTATTATTATTATTTCATGTAGCAGGTTCTACTGCACAAAACTTAAGTCAGTTTAGTGCAGCATATAAAGAAGCAGAAACATACTGGATCAGTGACTCCCCTTTTTTTTTATATCGAAATGAGAATGTGTTGTGGAAGCAGCAACAATTTTGTTCAACTTTTGTTTCCCTTATTGAGGTACTAAAAACAAAACTGTTGGAAAATATAGCTTTTTAATTGACGATTACTTAGCTGCATTTGGCTCAGTATGAAAAATGTTGATGCATTTCAGAAAACTAAGGCCTATATCACATTCTTAATGATAGAAGATGGTATCTGTTCTTACCATTTTCCTAGATCTTGCCTCACTTCGTTCTGTATAAACCCCCCACCTCCTTTGAGGCCATTTTGATATTTCTGCAACTGGAATCAATTTAGAAAAACAATGAGTGTTTATATGTGAACTATTTCGAGTCAAAATTGGTTCAACCAGGCCCCCTTTGTCCATAAATCGATTATCAATTCAGTAACAAAGTCAAGAAGATGTTTGCCAGTACGCCTTGACTTTTATATAATCATACAAATTGACAGTCATTTTCAGGAGTATGTTAGCCTCCTCTCAAAGGATAGTAGTCCATTAGTTGATTTCTGTGGTCCACACCAGTCTTTATTTTTTACTGTAATCCCAAATATGCACAGGTTCCACCATCATTCCTAATTTTATGCCAATTTAAGCCATTCTGCCATGGGATGGTAGGTCTGCTACTGTTCACTACTGATGGAATTTGGTAATTTCTTTATTTTATCATCTCAGTTGCATGAACATACAATTTTTGCTGATGTGGTTAGTGGTTTCAGGATAACAAGCGTATTCTCAAACCACACACCTTGTTGTTAACTGTAATTTGGTCATGCAATATGTCACCAAAAGGCATGAGTAACTTTAGTACAGGAACTCAAACTGTGGGCAAAACGTACTCTCAGTGATATTAGCCTATGTATCTACTGTTGCCACGAACTGACAAATATTAGTTTCAGGGCCAATCTAATTCTGTTCTGACATTGACATCCAACTCAGTCATTCCGTGTTTTGCAGTGAAAAGGAACACAACCTAATGCCCTTCCATTTCACAGAAACAAAAGCTGATTCCTCGTTCACTGTGAAAATGCCTTCCAGTAGTCAAGGAACATGGTATCAACCTCAATATGTTTGTCTATGGCACACTGGACTTAATGGACAAACAGGCCAAAGTTTTTACACAAAGCATTTTCATTCTCCAAAATATCATAATGTACAAATATAAAACATATTCCATAATTCTGCTACAGATTGATCTCAGCCATATCGGCCTATGATTGTATGCCTATCCAACAACTCTTCTTGAAACTGAAAGTGACTGTACTTTTCCCAATCATTTGGTACCCTATAATGCACTACCGGCTTTCCACGAACTACAACTAGTTTCTTCATGTGATCTTTATAGAACCTCACAAGTATTAGATCTGGTTCAAATGCTTTGGCACTCTTTAGTGATTTTAGTTAACTTTCTATTTGCAATCACGTATCTGTATCTCAATATTTGCCACTTCAGCTTTCACAAAATTACTGTGGCAGTGTGGTTTCAGTCACCTAAGACTGCAGTTTTGTGTGTGTGTGTGTGTGTGTGTGTGTGTGTGTGTGTGTGTGTGTGTGTGTGTGCGGGCGCGCGCGCGCAAGCGCACACGCACTTGCTTGCTCTATGTGTGTTGTTGACAAGGACCTTAATAGCCAAAAGCTATAATTGTGAGAGTCTTTTTGTTGTGGCTATCTGTGATTCACCGCTACATGGTGAGTAGCAACTTTCCCCCTCACAATATTGTTACATTCCATCCTGGGTTTTCCATTATTTGAACAGAGAAACTGTATTACAATCTTCAACAGAAAAAAAAGCTATGAAGACCAAATTCAATATTTCAGCATCTCTCTGTCATCTTCCATTTTAGTGGTAGTATGTTAACCGGGCAACCGAATAGATGATTCTGCTCTGTTTACCGACTTTACATATGAAAAATTATCTTAGCACTTCTTGCCATATAGGGTGGCAAAATTTTACTTTCATAGTCACTAAACACTATTCAGTTTGGTGTCATTCAGCTTCTATTTGTCTATTAGACTTTGACTTTGTTTAAATCTGTGATGAAGCTCTCATAGCTTTCATAACAACTTTCTAACATGTCTACTAAACCAAAGTGGGTCTTCCTCAGTCCTCACAACCTGGTTTGGTACATACCGATCTTAGGAGTGCCGAAAAATTCTTTAGGAATTGGCCCATCTCTTGATACCTACAGCTGAATATCTGGTACTGACTACTCATATAATCTACATTTGCTCTCTGTTACTGTGGCTAAGGAAAACTATTGTCCTGTAACACCCACAACCATTGAAGCTATCAAGCCTTATAGTCACAGAATCCCTCTTCAACATTAACAGATTTGAATAGTTTAACTCTACTGGCTACTAGATGGTCTAAGACTTGACCTTACTAGTTAGTTATCTGTTTACATGCTCGAAATAATTTTCAGTTTAATCTTCCATAAATCCCTTTCTCCTGCACCAGTTTTAATCAGATGACTCCCAGATTCTTCACCTGGCAAACTGAATCCTCTCCACCCCCCCACCCCCCCAAAAAAATCACAATCGGTACACTTATGATATGAAGCAGGTTTTCTCTGAAGTCATTATGGTCCTGAGGCAAGTGTACTATAAAAATGTTTAATCAACATGTCACCCACTTCTGACACTTACATTGGCCTACTTCATTTTAAATTCAGATCATGTTGGAACCTAACCAGATATTATATAGTCCAACAAAAACATGAAAGACATTCAGAATACATTAACACACGTAAATACGCGGAGGACAGATTGTTACTCACCATACAGAGGTGACCGAGTTGCAGACAGGCACTAAGAAAAGACTGCTTTTGATCAAATGGCCTTCTTTAGAAGTAGAAAAGACACATATTCTACTTCATACGAAGGCATTTTGGCCAAAAGTTCAAAAGTCTATATGTCTTTCCTTTGTGTCTGTGTCTGCGAGTCAACAACTCATGTATATGGTGAATAGCAATTGTTGAATACACGTGAATGACTATAATTACTAAGTCAGCGGAACAGCTCACAACAATATTGCATGCCCGTGCAATATTGCTTGTGCACGCGCACGCCTGCTAGAGCACGTTTTCCTTTTTGCACACATATCATTATCAACGTTAACAGAAATGCTGGCCAATATATACCTTCACTAGATGAAATGTGTAATATTTCCTAGCTTTCGGAACTAATAGTTCCATCCTTGTGGAGCTGAGACAGATAGGTCGAGCAATGTGAATTATTCTTCTGAATATGGTCATTATCATCATTTACACGTATTATTGCCTCTGAATGTCCTCCACATTTCTTATATTTAAATGTTTCCTTTGCAATTTTTACGAAGAGTAATCGAGATTAATCACAATTCCTGACTGTACAGGGTGGCCAGAAACTGTCTGACAAACTTGTAAGGGTGTTACAAGGTAGGATGTGCTGAGAAATAATTGTTAAGAAAAAAAATCAATGTGGTGCACCGTTTCTCATTGAATTCAAGCCAATCAGGCCATCGTGTGTGCAAATACAAGTGGCCTGCCACATACAATTAGTGTCAGTTGTTCTCACAGAGGAAATGGTAGCACACAAAACTGCTCAGTCTTGGGCTTGGGTTCAATCCTTACTACTGACCCATGTCTTTGTATCACTCTTGTTCAGTTTTAGGAAACCAAACAAAGAACACATTTGGTGACACCATCTCCGGCAGGCCGCTTCAATTTGTGTGTATTATCGGTCTGATTGGCTAACTTCCATGCTTATTAACATGGAAATTGTGCAAATATATCTTTTTTTTTTTTTTTTTTTCGTAACAATCATTTCTCACCATAACCTGCCCTGCAACACCCTTACAAGCTTTTCAGACTTTCTGACCACCACACATAAATAAACTGACATCATTGTAATGAGAGTACTTTAATGCGGCAGTTTTGGTGTGGGAATGAAGGGTTGTTTTGAATTACGGTTGCATAAAACACCAGCAGAAGTCAGGCCAATCCTACCTCGTTTACGATACTACCAACTTCAGCAAGCAAGTTCACTGCAGTCAATACTGAATGACTTGTGTTGTGTATTGACCATTGTTTTCTTTTCTTTTTTAAAATGAGTGAAGAGACTAATCCTGGCCAAACATGGGGTTCCAGTATGAGTTCTACGACACTAAAAAGTATTGGCAACACCTATTGCTGTAAAAAATCTGTCTTCGCACAAACACAATTCCCTGGTGTAGGCTGCCAGCACTGTGGGAGGGTGGCAGGGCTTGCTTCCCCACTGTCCAAGGCAGCTGAAGTTCTCAGCACTTCATGGTAGCAGCCGACTGTCACATTAAAGTGTCTGCACTAAATTAAAGTTTGCAGCATAACCAATGGTTAATTCAGTGGAACTCAATGATAACCATTAATGAGATTTAGTTTCTTGGGATACTGGTAACAATACTGAATACTGCTTTCCAAGTAATCAAACGTAACAGATCACAAGTGTAATAGACTAACTCCATAAATAAAAGGAGCCGAGTTCCCTTTCGCATCATTCAAGCTTTGTGCAGCTTCCCTACTTCATCTTTTATTAACCTTATGACTCAGGCGATTACTCAGTTCTACAATGTAAAGATACAAATATTAAAGTCTACTTTAATTTTTTTGCACATATTATCACCAACTTATAATATGATTTTTCTAAATACCTATATTAGACTAGAATTTTTTTCTATAGTTAAATTACAAATAAGGAGGTTAACATATAAAATGCCACATTTTCACTCTAGCAAATATTGTTAAAAATTTTCAAATGAGTCTACACTATGAGCCTGTTCAGTTACAATTACCTGTATTACTCTGCACATCCTTGGTTTCTTCTGATAATATTCTACGCCTCCCAGGATTTCGAAGAGGTGTATCAAACTCTGACCGTCTGCTTTTCAGCTTCATAGATGCAGCCCCAGCAGCCCTTCCTATCTGTTGTTGTGGTTGCTGCCTCAAGCCCAGTTTGCTTTTGCCATGAGAAACATCTGTTTTGATCCTGCTATTTAATTTTGATTTTGTAGATAATTCTTCTTTATGACTAAGTCTTGCGCTGAATTTTCCTTTTAAAGTACTCTCGTCAGTTGTAGAAGGTTTACAAGGAGTTTTTGTTTTTGAATAGTCATCCTGTGGTTTTGAACTGTGAATATCTTTTACTGAAGGTTCAGCAACCTGATTTAATTTTGAACAGGTTTTTTGCTTTACAAGTAAATCATCTCCTGAATTCTGTCTTGTATTTGCTTTCTGTTTAGGAATAATCTCTTCCACCTGATTTGGCCTACCATTTGACCTAGATTTTGTAGGGCTTTCTTCAACAAGCAGCCTACTACTTTTATTTTTATTAGAACCACTGTCTGAATGGGTCTGGGTGCTTGCCTTGGCAGGTGGGCTTTTTGCAGCCTCCTCAGTTGCAGAAGTCTCTGTCTTTAGAACCAACAGCCTGCTGGCCTTTAAAACATTCTCAACTTTCAGTTTTTTTCTATCTGGTTCTTCATCTAAACCACTTTTATCAGTCACTGCTTCAAAACCTGATCGTTTTCTTTTCCCAGCTTGCACTTCAAGAAATGGCTGCGGCCGAACATCAGGAACTTTTACTTCTGTGTCAACTATTAACTTCTTTTTAGGTGGCCTTCCGACTTTTCGTTTCTGCACAATGGGTGTTTTATTGATATTATCATTTTCGGCACTGTTACTCGTTTCTAATGTAGTAGTTACTGGAGTGGGAGCTGGTGTCGGGCTTGGGCTAAAGCGAACTTGGGTCTTCCGTTTCCTGCCTCGCTGACTTTGACTCTGTTGGAGCTCCTCTTTCACTTCGTTAGTTTTCAGATCATCTTTACTTTGCTGTGGATTACAAGTCTCCTGTTCCTTCATATCTGCAACAACTGTGTTCTTCTCAATAGCCTCTTCATTCTCACTTTTGGCTATGTCCTCCTGACTGTCATTGTTCTCCCCTTTAGATTCCGTATCATCCTGCAGACAATAAGATGAGAATCAGACTTATCAAAATGCCAAATTATAACAAATCAAATGACAGAAAAGATGGAAGGTTCTTTTTGTTACGAAAATTCCTTGTGACCTTAAGGGGAGTTGAAAACATGCAGAATGAAGCACAATGACTGGAGGCTCACACAACGTGAAGAAATCAAATACTGGCCCAGTTTTATTTGCCAATACTATGATGACAGAAATAAATGACGTGTAACACGCGTTTTCCTTTACATCCTTAAAAAATCACTCCATACCTCTTTGTCATCATCCCTGGTGGGAACTGTTGCAACAAGAGGAGTCCACCGAAGGCACTCTGGATCCAGAGGTATGCGGGTACGAGAGGCACGAACACGTGATGCGTGGGCATCAACTTGAGCCCAGTCAATAGCAAGTATGAGACGGCCATCAGGACAGCGCCTGACCATCCCGAGCATTTGTAGAGTTGCTGCCACGTCATGACTATAAACTCCCGTTTCCTGGCAAACAGCATCTACAGAAAATGGCTCATTACGATGTTGATCCAGATACTCCAGTACTATCGACTTCCAGTACGCATGGTAAGAGACACGACCCAAATCTGACAATGGTTTTTCTGGAGTGCCAGGTTGACCTTCTTGCTTTGACAGGAGGTAACCTGAAAATCAAGCAAACAACAATTAAGTACACTATGACCAATTTCTAGGGAAATTTAACGCAGAAAATAATGTAAAATCAGCTGCTTCTAACAACACAAGATGAAATCAATTTTTACAAAAGATTGTGAAACCTTACATTTTCTACATTTCTGAGTAAAAAATCTTTTAAATCTTAAAACAGCAGTTTACTGATGTTGAAAATGATAGTTATTCAATGTCAAAATTAGATCTTGACTTTTCTTCTTAAGAGTAGGGAGTGTGTTTAACCTTATACTATTCATTTTCTGTTTAAAAAACTGATGTCTAGATGTGACTAAGTGGTAACAGTTCCATATGTCTACATCACATTTCTAGACCATTTTTTCCCCTTTTACAAAAATGATAGGGAAAAACATCTTCGTTTATGGAGAGATATTTAATGTGGTCCATCAATTAAATTGTGTATTTTAAGCACACAATTACAAATAAAGAAACCACCAGAAATACGGCAGTTTAGCTTTGCGAACATGGAAATCAAGATGGTGCCTCCTCGTCTCGTTTTTATCAACTGCTTGGACTACATTACAGATAAGGTAAGGCTGCCAAAACAGGCATCACAACATAGTAGAAATAATATTGAGTAGACAATGCCATAAACATTTAGTGTTTTGTTATACTGCCAATAGCAAATTTGCGTGATGCCGTGTGTCCTGTGCGATGGCTGGTTGACAGAAGGAAACAAAGATAGACAAAGATAGACAAAGTGGCATTTTTGTTTATTATATGCGTGTTTTGCAAAAGTATGTGTTAAAATATGTCATTTATGGCACAAATTTTTGTGCAAAGGTGTGAGGAAACTTGACATTGGTGGTTAAAACTAATTTCTGTCCCGAGTTACCTCCCTTAGCATAAAATCCCAAGTTATCTTATTTTTATTAATTTGACACAAACTCAAAATCCCGAGTACACTTGGGCAATTTAACAACAGACTTTCAAAAAAAAAAAAAAAATCCATATCAGCACCATTAGTTAGGTGTTCTGTTACTAGAGAGCATACAGTCCTACGTCTGTATCTCAGCTGTCATATTTTCTAGCCTCTGTCCTGTACTCCCAATTAGGTAGTGCTTCCCAAAAAGAATGACAATACTGATTCTGAATGTGACACTTATCACTGTAATAGCTCAGAAAGTGAAAAAGAATGTAATGTTACTTCATCAGAGACAAAGTGATGAAAGTTCGTCAAGTGACTCACAAGTGGTAAAAGGGCAAAACATTCACTACACTCCACCCAGCTCCTCCAAGATTTCTGTTCACAGGAAACATTGTTAAACACATAGTTCGACTTCAGTGCTACACAGAAACTATGAAGTGAATTCAAGGTTCAGGATATTTTAGTCAAAGTCCAAGTCCAAGTACACAAGTATACATGGGATTTTATTAATGGTGACTATTATGGGAAAAGCAATTTTTAATTGAGAAAGCAACAAATGTTTGAAAATCATGAAGTATCTGATGAGAGATACTTCTAGCAGAGGTACAGGAAACATATCGGGTTACATCCTCACAATAGGACTTGTGTGGCCACAGATACACACATCAAAAACCATTTTGCATCACCCAGGTTCCCAGAACTCCTGAATATAGACGATGACTGTGGGTACTGTACAAAGACACAGGCCCTTTGTTCAGAGATGTCATTAAACCCACCCAAATATGTAAACGGCCATGCATGAGCAGCACCTATTAGACGGAGGGGTTCAGATAGCCTATCAGTAGCAACACGGCTCGTGTTGTCTGTAGTTCAACCATGCCTAGGCGGTCAATACCATGGTTCGATCACGTCCCTACTGTTG
The DNA here is from genome assembly GCF_023897955.1 of Schistocerca gregaria. Lineage (NCBI taxonomy): Eukaryota > Metazoa > Arthropoda > Insecta > Orthoptera > Acrididae > Schistocerca > Schistocerca gregaria. Next base: position 103,562,055 of record NC_064921.1, on the reverse strand, counting down.
CTTTGCTCTCAACAAGGGAAGTGTCCATGCGTCTTTGAGTGGACCAAAGCGATGTTGTTCAGACATGGAGGAGCAGAACAATTGTCGATGATGCCTCCCTCAGGCCCCACAGTGGCTAATAATGCAGTAGATGTCCACTACCTACAGATTATGGCTTAGAGGAACCATGACAACAATGACACCATGATGAATAATGCTTTTCGTGCAGCCACAGGACGTCGTGTTATGACTCAAACTGTGCGCAATAGGCTGCATGGTGGGCAAATTCACTCCTGACGTCCATGTAGTGCGGTACAGATGGGTCCAACAACATGTCGGATGGACCGCTCAGGATTGGAACCCCTTTTCCTTCACTGATGAGTGTCGCAAATGCCTTCAACCAGACAATCATCGAAGGCGTGTTTGGAAGCAACCTGGTCAGGCTGTATGCTGTCCAGTGAATGCAGCAAGGTGGAGGTTCCCTGCTATTTTGGTGTGGCATTATGTGGGGCCGAAATATGCCGCTGGTGGTCATGGAAGGCGCTACAATGTCTGTATGATACGTGAATGCCATCCTCCGACCAATAGCGCAATCATATTGATGAGGCATACGTCTTCATGGACAACAAGTTGCTCTCCCATTGGGGACATATTGTAAATGACTTCCTTCAGGATAACGACATAGCTCGACTAGAGTGGCCAGCATGTTCTCCAACCATGAACCCTATCGAACATGCCTGGGATAGACTGTAAAGGGCTATTTATGGACAACATGACCAACAGTGCCTTGTTGAACTTGTGGATAGTATGCCACAACAAATACAGGCATGCATCAATGCAAGAGGATGTGCTACTGGGTATTAGAAGTACCACTGTGTACAGCAATCTGGACCACCACCTCTGACGGTCTCGTCGTATGGCTGTGTAACATTCAATGTGTGGTTTTCATGAGCAATAGAAAGGGTGGAAGTGATGTTTAGTTGATCTCTATTTCAATTTTCTGTACAGTTTCTGGAACTCTCGGAACAGAGGTGATGTGAAACGTTTTTTAATGTGTGTATATACCAGTCTGTGTTAATAGCAGAAGTTGTTCTTTCAAATATACTATGATGATCATGAACTTTATGAATGATGAAATGGCAAAGAGCCTGTTATGTATACCTGGAATGGCAGGTCTGTGCAGTGTAAATATTCTGAAGAGATACAAATACCTTCCCATAATTTAGCAAAATAATTTGCCACACTAGCAAAAAATATGTATATTGTCAAGTGTATTATTGTACTGAAAGCACTTTGATTTCTGTGTTCAAATACCGATACCCCCACACCATACTGAAGAGTTGGTGACATAGTATCTCAGAATAAAGCTATGGCAATGCTTTATGTTTAAAAAAATTTTAACATCGTCAGGACGCAGAGTAGCTTTTGTTCTTTCACTGACTAAATTTAATAAATTTGAAGTTAATGTGCTCCCCCCTGCCCAAATGAAATACATGAAACCAATAAATATAATTTGTAGATTCATGTTCATTTCCCACACAAGACTGAAAACTAATAAAATACAACAAAATGAAGAATATAACCAAAATATAAGCCACCAGAAAAAAACGCTACAACTGGCAGAGTGTAACAACAAAATTGCCAAGAATAGGCTCAAAATTGGCAAAAGATGGGAACAAAAATAGTAAAAAGTAGTATCAAAATTGTAAAAAAAAAAAGATAACAATTTCCGGTTCCTATTTAACTTAGGAATATGAACATACCGTATACACTCGAATAATCCGTGCACCCCAGTTAAGAGGAAGGGGGGGGGGGGGGGGGATTATTTTTTGTTTTAATTTGTTTTATTTACAAAAAGTGTTCCAACATTATGATGTGTTCAAAAGTATGCGTAATAACTACTGGTTTGAAGCAACGCTGCTGTACAGGTTGATACATCATTAAAACGCAAGTGATTCAGCGGCGTGCAGCTGGCGAGCAGGCGGCCAGCAGCATGCAGCTGGCCCATTAAACGGGCAGGTGGTCGGGGAACATTATCACCGCCAACTGGGACTCTACACGTACCTTCAATAGCAAAAAAAGAAATGTGAATTATCTTGTTTAAGAATTTGTTAATACGGTATGTGCAATAAAATATTTTAGTCAATACCAATACGCTTTCCTCTCTTACCACTCTATTCATCACTTTCATTGTCATCACTAGCGGGAGAATCATTGTCGTCTTCACCATCTTCCCATAGAGTGTCATCCTCTGTTCCATCCAGTGAATTTGTGATTCCACATTTTTTGAAGGATTTTTCCACCAGTGGTTGCGGAGTCGAGTCCCATGCACTTTTCACCCATTCAAAAATCTGGGACAAATACGGCCGTTTGATTTTACCAGAGTTCATCAGCCATCCATTGCGTATATCGCTGTTTAAGTGCAGCTTTGAATGGTCGATTTATACAAACATCTAGTGGTTGTAGGATGGATGTTAGGCCTTCAGGGATAATGACCAAGTCAGTTTTCCCTTTTTGTAATTTGTCTCCCACTTCCTTAGTTGTATGTATGCGGAAGCTGTCCAGAACCAACATGTTGCGCAGATTCAGTAACGCACCAGGACGACGTTGCCAAACATGTGTCACCGAGTCAATTAAGTTCACTGTCAATCCACCCTTTCGGATTCACTCTCACTAATACCGGTATGCCTTTTACTGATATTTTCGGAATAGTTTTCCTTTTAAATGTCATGTAAGGTGGCATTTGATCCGCATTACCAATTTGCGATAATATATAGGACTGTTTACAGCGCAGATTTGTCACGTAACAATGAAAATTCACTATTTTTTCCTCGTAATTGCCTGGGAGCCGCTGAGAGATAGTAGTTTTCCTCCGAAATCCTAAATCATTTCGGTTGAAAAATCTTGATAGCTAGCCCCGTCTAGCTTTGAAACTGGTAATGCCTAGTTCTTTGGCTAAAGACAATGCTCTAAGTTGGCACATTTCACTCATTACCGCGTATCCGTATTGTCACTTCTCTCCTACATAATCGCAGAACCTTTTTTCGAGGTCCGGATGCTTCGCTTTTGTCCGCGAAATGCCAGGCGATTAATATTAGTTTCTTGAAGCTGCAGTTTATTTTTTTGCCAGTTCGAATACAACTCTCACTCACGTCGTACTTCCTTCCTGCTGCACGGTTTCCAATGTTGTTGGTTTCTTCAATAATTTTCACTTTCTCTTTAACAGTGTACAAGCAATAACGAGAACTTGTAGCCATAATTAACAAGTTTGAAGACGTTAATACTTCACTCCTAACGTGCTACTGATGCGTCACAGACTGAGGCCACAACAATGCAATAGTAAAATGGGATGTATTGTTGGAAGCAGAGCAGTACCAACAAATTTTCAAAGAATCCGCACACCTCAGTTTTTCGTCCTACAATTTGGGAAAAAACATGCGTGGATTATTCGAGTATATACGGTATTTCTCATAACATTCATTCATTACACTTTATGTGCATATGAGAACAACATACAGACGTCTCACTCACTACCTTACCCCTGACAGGTGCTGCCTTCTGTTGTCAAGTTCTAGAATTATTCCGAAAGACATGTTGGCAAATTTAACAGCTGCTGTCACAAATAGCTGAGCCAGTATGATTGCACTGACATATTTTCATGTGTGTGATCTTTAGATTCTGCAGGTTGCTGTAATTCTTCTGCAAATATGTCATGGAGGCTGAGTGAGCAAGAAATTTAGAAGCTCAAGTGGAAGAAATTGCTCAATTAATCACCCCACACTTTTTTTCTGGAAGGACAATTATACTTTTATTATTATTAAGCCGAGCAAGGTGGCGCACGGTTAGCACACTGGTATCACATTCCGGAGGATGATAGTTCAAACCCACGCCTGGCCAGCCTGATTTAGGATTTCCGTCATTTCCCTAAATCACTTCAGGCAAACGCAGGGATGGTTCCTGTGAAAGGGCACAGCTGAATTCCTTCCCCATCTTTCCTTAACTCAATGGGACTGATGTTGGTCCCCTCCCCCAAATAAACCAACTAACCAACAAACCAATCAATCACTATCATTTTAAAATCTGAACTCCATCGAAGAGCTAAAGTAAATTTAAAAAATAAGTATTGAAGCCTACTCCTTAGTACGAATTATTCGTGTAGATACAGCAATTTTATTCACATGATACACATTTTATATGTGGCAGTTAACACTTTAAATAACTGACATAAATGACAGATTTCCTAAGCCCGATATTCTTATAAGTGGCGGCCAGTCTCCAAAGTGTTAAGCTTCTACCAAAAATTATTTGTGATTTGTTGTAATTCAGTTTTTGTTGTAAAATTATACCTGTTGCATCATCACAGTATGAATTGTAATGCAGAAACAAAAAGAAGCGAAAGTATCAGCTACCCAAAGATAGAGGTGCCCCATGAGGAATAGTGATACATCAAAGCTAAACAAATGATTCAGCGGTTCAAGTTCCAGTTCAACACATGATAAACATGATATGTGGAGACATAATGGTTAGAGGAATCTATCTTTTTAAAACCATCTCCCAAAGTAAAGATTGTGATTTAATTCTGAGCTCTAATAACAGATTTAGAACAATACCATTCCTATTTGGATTATATGAAGAATAATGAAATGTGTCATCAAAGTACAAAGTCAGCTACTTTTTCTCAAATAGGTTTCATCATTCTTGGAATGAAATGTCTGTGTAAATTTTCATGCTTTGCACCCAAACCTCTCCACTGAATAGGTTTAACACTTTCAGGCCAATTGGTACAGAATATAATACTACCAATGAACAACCTTTATGCCTTATTATAATGCCAAACTGTTGCCAAAGAAATTAAACACATTCACTTACTAAAATGGATGAGGAATCTTCCATAGCCTTGCCTTTGGTACTGTGGCATTGTCATTATGCACGATACATTGTACTTCTGCTGACAATGCTTTTCCTTTGAGAAGTAACCTACAAGGTGGCATCCCTGAAATCAACGTAACTTACATCAAAAACTTTAATTCTGTTACAAATTTACATACCTTATACTAATGGGAACATGGGAACTGTGAGAGAGGTATCGTCAATAAATTAATATGGACCACCTGAAAATAATAGTCTTGGATTAGTACAAATTTATATAAATAGAAACCACACACTATGTGTATCCCTGTATGGTGCATAAACTGCAAAGAGATATTTTCAGAACACACAGTAGTCAACCTTGAAAAGATGATGATGACATTGCAAATATGAAGGTAGGTCAAACACCCCCCCCCCCCCCTCCCCACTTGCCAAAGAAGCCTTGCATCTTATTTTCACAATTTCAAAGACAGCCATACCTAAGATAATTCCTGCAGATTGTCAAGCTTTGGTTGAAGGATTCATGGATTATGCAAATGTAATTCAGTTACATTAATAGCACTGAAAAAAATATATTTAACTGATCATATATTTATTTTTGCTTTCTTATTAAAATTAATTCAAATTCTCATTTTCAATAAAGAAAACGCCTTCAGCATCAGTATCACTAATTTTTAAATGACTATGACAGGCGTCTGCACATCCACATTTTTTACTGACTGTTGCCTGCTACAAACTTTCATTTCTGCCTCACAGGAGGAGTTGCATTTATTTATTTATTTTTTATTCGTCACTATCCTTGTCTTAGGTGGCAGCTCACTTCAATTTGCTGAAGCATCATCATCTAAAGTCAAGATAAAGAATCCAGTTGTCACTGTTATTTTGCTGTGGTAGTGAGAAATGAGGAACTTAATTTTTTTTTTACCTACATTACTGCTGCTGGTGACACGCAACACAGCATTTTTTGTAGGAAATCAAGCTTCAGTCTAACATGCTTCAGTCTAACATTTTTCTTATTGTGACTTCAAACATTTCAGAGGCACTCCTGTGCCTCATACACAGAGGTGACAGAAGTCATGGGATATTGCCTACTATTGTGTCAGATCACCTTTTAGCTGGCATAGTGCAGCAACTCAACGTGGCATGGGGTCAACAAGTTGTTAGCTGTCCCTTGCAGAAATATTGAGCCATGCTGCCTCTATAGTCATCCTTAACTGCAAGTGTTGTCGGTGCTGGGTCTTGTGCACAAACTGACCTCTCAATTATATCCCATAAATCGTCAGGATTCAAGTCGGGCAATTTGGATGGCCAAATCATTCACGCTAATACTAAAGGATGTTCTTCAAAGCAATTGCATGAGGCTCGGTGACATGGTAAATTGTCAGCAAGAGAAATTCCACTGTGGTTTGTGAACACGAAGTTGTGCAAAAAGAATTATAAGAATAGTTCTCTAAATGTTTCGTGGACACTGCCAACACTTTTTATGATCTGTTTTTGAGAATTTTTTGCCATTTCAGTTGAGCTTGCTCCTTTGTATGTGAAGATGGAACTGATCTTTCTGTAAAGTAATTCACATTTAAAAGACAAATTCTTTTATGTTAAAACTATCCAGGAGTTCTACACTGTTATCTGTGCGAAGAGTTTCTGTTTCTTCATAAGGAGGTTGCAAATGTAATACACTGCATCAATCAATGCACATGCACAAAAGGATTTTTTGGATTATGAAAGTAGATATGTCACCATTTCATGGCAATAAGGACAATAATCTGCAACACTGTCAATAATTAAATAATACTGAAAACTGCACAATGGTGCAATTTTCCCCCCTTTCCCCTTTTCTGCTCGGACATATGGCAAGATTGTGGGGAAGTGCGCACTAGTGTGACGGAGCTTCGCATCCATACAGAATTCTTGGCCATTCCTGCAGCACGACGGAAAAAAAATGTTAGACCTGGTGTGGACATACAATCATTGCAAATGAAACATGTGAGAGTAAGCTATTATCTGGGGGAGGGGGATTACGGAGACTGGGGGTGAAGACCATGGGGGATGTTGGCCTGAGCAGTGATTTTATTATGTACTCAGTAATTGAAGAAATAACTCAGATGAGGTCATTTTGAATTCTAAGACATTGTTTAACAAGTGCATGACTACAGCATATTGTCTTCTCCAAAGTTATGGGAAATAATATGAAGAGAGGGAGGAGAGAAGGTGGGACCAGTAGTTACAGACATCTTCATACAAACAAAAAGCAATTGCGTATTTTAATTTGCCACTTAACTATGACAAGAGGTACATATTAAAAACTACAAGGTGTACAACTTTGCTTCTGCCGTTAGCCGATAGGTGGCGACAATGTTAAGTAGCAGTCGAAAGAGACAGATCGCAGACGTCAGGCAATTAGCTTTTACCTCGGTCAACATAACCTCATTCAAACATTAGTCAATTTGTGTCTGCATCATAAAGTTGTTCTTGATTGAAAATGTCAGTTTACGAGCCTAGTTCTAGTCATTTGCGAGAGGTATTACTGTTTTATTTCAGTATGAAGGAAACAGTGGCCGAGTCTCATCGAATGTTCTCAAGTATTTATGGTAAGGATGCTATTAGTGAAAGAACGTGTCGTGAGTGGTTTCAATGCTCCAAGAACGGTGATTTTAATGTCATAGACCAGCATAGTGGTGGAAGAGAGAATGTTTTCAAAGAATTGGAGACACTGCTGAGTGAAGACTCGTGTCAAACTCAAGAAGAATTGGCATGATTAGTGAGAGTGACACAGAAAGCCATTTCAAAACGTCTCAAGGCTATGGGCATGATTCAGAATGAAGGAACTTGGGGTCCCATGTGAGCTGAAACCAAGAGACGTTGAACGGCATTTGTGAACAGCTGCTTCAGAGGTAAAAACAGAAGGGGGTTTCTGCATCGCATTGTGACCGGGGACAAAAAAATGGGTTCATTACAATAACCCTAAACACAAAAAAATCATGGGGACATCCCAGCTGTGCTTCCGTGTCGATGGCCAAACTGAATATTCACAGCTCCAAGATCATGCTCTGGATTTGGTGGGACCAGCTCGGCGTTGTGTACTATGAGGTGTTAAAACCAAGTGAAACAATCACAGGTGCTCGTTATCAAGTGCAATTAATGCATTTGAGCAGATCATTAAAAGACAAAATTGACGCAATACAGCGAGAGGCACGATAAACTGATTTTGCAGCACGGCAATGCTCGACCCCATGTTGCAAGAGGTCAAAACGTACTTGGAAACGTTAAAATGGGAAGTCCTATACCATCCGCCGTATTCTCCAGACATTTCTCCCTCTGACTATCACCTGTTTAGATCAAAGGCGCATGGCCTGGCCGACCAACACTTCCGATCTCATGAAGTCAAAAATTGGATCGATTCTTGGATCAGTTCAAAAGATGAACAATTTTTTTGACACTGGATTCGTACACTGACCGAAAGATGGGAGAAAGTAGTGGCCAGCAATGAAAATACGTTGAATGGTACATGTGTAGCCAATTTGTTTCATTAAAACCTCAAATGTTGGGGAAAAAAAAACAGCAGAAGTTAAGTTGTACACCTAGTACATGACAATAACTTTTTACTGTCATAATGGAAAAACTATCAACGTCTAATGAGGTTATTATACTTCTGGAGCAAAGGGTTTATCTTCCATCATTTTACCTATTTCAAAGAGGACGGGTAAAAAATTTAATAAACCTTAAAATTCAAAGTCTCTGTCAAAATTATTTTTACACTTCATCACCAAGATTTAGAATTTCATGATTTATTTAGATATCAAAGTTTTGAATCTCCTACTGAAGGTTAAGTTGATTTCATTTCACTGAAATGTTAGTTCAACTAATCATTTACCATTTAAACTTTTCCAGTCCATTTTGTTTTTCTTCCAAACTACTTTCATCAATATTCTCACTTTTATAATGCTCTCATTCTATTTAATGGAAATAATGTTATCTTCTATTGCTCCCCCCCCCCCCCCTCTTTCAAAAATAAACAATGCAAATGTACATATATTTGGATTTCTTTGACAATTTTCATCAATATATTGCAGTACTGTGCAAGTTCTTCAAGAGCATTATTCATTCTAGCTGTTCCGTAGTAGCAAGTTTTCGTTATGGAGGACCAATAATATCTTTAATGATTTAAGAATTTCTTGCTATCAATTTTATTTTTTATTGTTTTCACATCTGGATGCAAACTTAATTTATTATATGTCAAAATTAGTGCTGGCAATTAGCTTATTGTAGATACCAACCTTAGTAATATTTTTTTCACCACTCATGTCAGTTGCATTGTCATCAATTAGTCAGACTCTTCTCCCACCAATCTGCACTTTTACACACAACAAATGTATCAGACATGTGTAACTGTGTGCTACAGCCTGACAGTCCATTGGGAGGTCTGAGTTTGTTTAACTAACACTTCTGTGAAAATATTATCTGTTATTGTTGTCATCTGTTACTTAGAGTCAGAAGACTAGTTTTCTTCGCACGCCTCACAGCCAACCCACATTCTCAACGAGTGGCACCTATCCGCAGTCCCTGTCCATTTCCTCCATACCCACCAGATTGCCGCAGGAAGTCTGACGTGTTTGTGCATCCCCACTGAAGAGGGTGAATCCATTACTTGTCCATGTAATGTCCACTGCAGCTGACATCAGTAATCCCTTAATCCCCCCCTGCAATATACACAGCTGTGGATTCCACATGGTGTCTGTTCTTGCAGACATGTCTGTAAGATCAGACACCATGTGTTCATATAGTTGATTAACCCAGACAGGCATTGGATACACCTTCTTCAGTACAGATGCACAACCTAATTCTGAACCGTCTTTGCATTTCAAGGTGCGTGTTAACATGTAGTTGCAAATTTCATTAGCACAATTGTGTCAATAGCAATATTGTTTTTTAGTCAAGCAATGGAAAATGGAGGATGGAATGTAAGAATATGATGAGAAGGAAAGTAGCTACTCACCATATAGTGAAGATGCTGCTTCGCAGATAGGAAAAAAACAACAACCTGGCACAAATTAGCTGTTGGCCAATATGGCCTTCGTCTCTCTCTCTCTCTCTCTCTCTCTCTCTCTCTCACACACTCACACACACACACACACACACACACACACACACACACACACACACACAAATTGCCACTGTTATCGGTGACAAAATGTGTTCGTGTCCATCTATAAAATATAATTTTGCATTTGAGAGAACTCCCGAGTCGACAACACTACATACAAGGAAAAACAAGTGTCCATATGCACTCATATTTTTCTTATCTTGTATGCTGGTAGCAGCAGAATCATTCTGCAGTCAGCTGCAAATGTCTATTCTCTAAACTTTGTGAATAGTTCTTCGTGGAAAGAACTTAAAGTCATCCCTCTAGGATCCCCATTTCAATTCACATGTAACAAAAATCTAACAACACTCCTGGTGCCACAGTCACCATCCAGGATGACATACTGGGTTCTATCGCTTACGAGGTCTCTCAGCTGTTCAGATGCCTGCGTACCTATTTTGTATGCTCTGCCTTCATTAATAGCCTACAGTGGCACACAGGTGAGAAAAGGGCAAACTGAGTTTTGCAACAGCTACACTTTCTAAATCTGTGGCGATTTGTAGACAGAAGCTTTACTGTCAGAAAAGCATTTATTGTATTCAACTTTAGTACGTTCCAGAATTCTGATGTTAAGGATATGGGTCTATAAATTTGTGAGTCACCTGCATTTTGTGCTGGGTGAGAGATTCACAATAAATGCAAGCTGGGATTGGGCTAATTAATGCCCCTGTATACAACTGGGATTTCATCTGGACTTTAGTGACACATTTGATTTCAACGCTTTCCGTTGCTTCTCAATGCTGGGGGGGTGCCTCTTTATATATCCTCCTTAAGGGAGCCTGTGTGAAAGTCAAAAGTAGTACGCGTGTATAATCTTCCTGTAGGTACAATTTTTTTAAAATGAAATTTAAGACTGCAGCTTTCGATTTAGAGTCTTCTATTGCCACACCAGGCTAGTTGATAAGTAAATGGATAGAAGCCTTTCACCTACGCAGTGGATTTACGTACGACGTACTTTTCCCAGGTTCTTGGCAAGATCCTTCATGAAAGTATGACAGTGGAAGCAGTTTTATCTTTCTTGCATCAGTGGTTTTTTTATAAACACCTGAATGTCTACTAACTTTGGCCTGTTGACATTTCCCCTTTCTCTTGCAACGTGAGTGCAACAGTCTCTGCTTCTTCACATTTTGTGAATTTTGTTATTAAACCACAGTGAATCTTTCTGTCCTTGATTAAATTACTTGGCACATACTTCTCCACAGCATGATTTGCAATCAGTTTTAACTTTGCTAATAATTCCTCTGCATCCACCATATTACTACTAAATTATGTATATTCACTATCTAAGAGGGACGCTAACAGCTGCTTATAAGCTGCTTCCGGCATACACAGCCTTCCTTCAAAATATGTTATCTGGTAGCCTACATATAACTTCTATTCTAACTGGTGGCCTCTGCATTTCCCATGATTGCTGCCTCCCAAATTGTCTTTGTGATTGATAAAAGAATCTCCCTCTCTCTCACTCTCATTCACACACTTACTCCCTCTGTGTGTGCATGTGCATGTGTTTTATTTCTGTGACTTTTTAAATTACTTTTTATAACTAAAATGGTATTCCTACCTTTTTGTCGTTTTTGGTTAACACATAAAACAGAAATGGCTCCACATCATAGTAAAGAGTTTTGTGATCCAGGAACAGCTTTGCCAAGAGACAGAGGTTTTGACAGTAGATTTTGTTCACATTTCCATCCACCTGTGGAAGAAAAGGAAATTTATTGACACTTCAGATTTCATCACAAAATCTACAACATTAACAATAAACTAAAACATTTTTACCTATACACGAAATAATGACAAAAGTTACTAAGCCCAGAATATAATAGGACACTGAAACAATACGGAGAACAATGAATTAATTCCAAAATGGAAAACATGGCTTTATCGTAAATGTGTGTGCCATTGTGCTACTCTCATCTCCCAACACTGTGGAAACACTCATGGTTTCAACCATTTGCTAGATTTAACAAAGCAACTTCTATTAAGCAAAACTGTTTATGAAATATAATCTGTTACAAGGCTATGAAATTCATCAGTTCCAATATAAAACAGATTTCTACCATGTAATACCATTATATATACTTTATGCACTTAACAATTACGCATTTTTTACGTTCTTGTCACTACTTCCAGCACAGTTAAATTTCTGAAATGAAGAGAGAGACTTATTAAGGGGTTCAGTTGCATACTGCAGTGACAATAAAGACAGTAGAACTGATTTTTTGTTTATGTTCCACTACACTTATAAATAACACATCAATGAAAGTAAAGATACTTATACATTTATTACATAACTGTTGGACTCAATGTGGCAGAAAAGAGGGGACTAGTCATTGCCACACTGATTTAAAAAGAGAGAACTGTAGAAATGGTTTTAATCCACTGCTCAATATAGTATGTAAAATATATTCAGAAATTATAGCCAGATATTACCTTTCTAGTAGAGTACATAGGTTTTCTCTAGGGTATCAGAAAATATCACGAGTATCACAGAAATATTTATAGGATGTATGACAGAATTTACCCATGCTACAGAACTGTCTAAAGTAATAAAAGCATGTACAGACATTCAGAAAACGCCACTACTGGAAAACAACATTTTTACAAAGGAAGTAGATGAATACGAAGGTGAATAAGAAGGTGAAAAGGAAGATGTACTATTTCCCCTATACTTTTTAATTTACACAGAAGTGACATCTTATGGCAATGTTTTGAAAGATTAGGAAGCACATGTACCATATTTACCAGAGTAGGAGGCAACCCTGAATATAAGGTGACCCCGCCGTCTTTTTTATGCGTCTCCTTGAGAAAAATTTATTTCAAACATTTTTAACTACTCAAAAATACAAACTGTTTTACTGACATCAAGTATGCGCCTAAAATGTTTAGAACTACTTTAAACTTAGGCCATTTTGATAACACTAGAAGAAATAAAATAAAAGAAAATAAATAGTTTTATCTTCACTACCTTTTCGGTTACTGATCCTGTTGTCTGTGGTTTCACTATTTCTAATCATCACTTTCATCCTAATAGAACAGTTGTGAAATTTATATCTTCGTTGTCACAAATATTTCACCATTTCTTTCCAAATATGTTGCAATAGCTGAGGTTGTGATTATGGCGGAACCTGCGAATGTAGCTATTTTTTGCCAAATGCATACCGGACTTCATTTCTATACTGAGATGAGAATCTACAAGTTTATTGCTTCCAAACATATCGTCTTCCCGCAGCTCTCTCATTGGCTGTGCAGAACCAGTAGCTGACACACCCCCTTTCATTTTCGTGATACCTCACAGGGAGCATCGACAACATTGTTGGAGGATGGATACAAGTACCCCACTGGCTCCTACCTATACTTTCACTGTCTCCTGTCAAAATGTATAATATTTTGGTGTATTGTCCAATTTTCAAGTTTACTCAAACATATTCAGGTAAACTGCAGTTTAAATGTCATAGATTATCATAAAAAGCCAAAGGACATGGAATAAATTCCCATGGCTGTCAGCACCCTGTAATTTGCTGCCAGCTCATTATTCCCCTCCTGGCACGCATCCTAGTTCTCAGTGAAGTCTGTATCACTCCCCCCACCCCCTTCCAACACATCTGTAACGCAGTGGCTGAGCAACTGTGGAACACAGACTGCAATGTCTTCTAGGCTGCAGATCATATGTAACACTAACATAATAAATAAATCAATGAATGAAATATCACAATAAGGATTCAGTAAAATTCTCAAAATTACACTCAGCCCACAATCTAGCAATGTTTGTTAACACTATCTCTACAATGTGTCTTGCCACCATAATTTAGTGTTACGTTAACAATTATAGTCAGTTTAACATAGGTTATTTCATTTTTAGACATTTAATTCCAGATTAATTTTGTTTCTTGTTTCATCTGAATGTCACCAACTTGTTCTAAAACCGATTAAAAGATGGTAACTTTTTAGCAGGTATTCTAATATGTAAACAGCAACTGAATTTCCTATTTGTAAACTCATTTGCTCAATCATTAAAATACCTCACAATCAAATAAAATATTGGCTCGTGTTCGTAATTTCCTGTGTTCCTGAAGGACAACATTTTCACCTTTCAATGGTAAATTTATGAACAAACGCCATAAATGTTTTTATTCAGTAACTAAACATGTATTAGAACTTTTATTGCAGAACTGTTCCAATACAACAAGAGCCTGTAAGAAGATAGAATTTCTTACTATGTAATCCTGCATTTTACAAAATTGTCGAATTTTAAGCAGAGCAATAGACTTTTGTGGAGGCTAGTTCATAGTTTCTCGCATATCCCTTGACTTATCACCGCTCGAGTCTAATGTCTCATGGTTGTCAAGGGAGGTCAATACAGTACTGAGCACTTTGATGTATTGGGAAATCTCAAACCTGTTTGAGCACAAGTATTGTTTGCCCTACTTAACCTTCCAAATTCTTTAAAATAAACCTGCACATAATCTCAGTAGCCCAAGCTTCATGTGTAAATACAAGATGATGCTCACAGCAATCTACCAAACAATGAAAAACCATTAACCTAAGCATCAAGAGTTTAATATGCAAATACAGGGTGACCCTGTAGTTTTCAAATCATGAATTTGGGAAAAAACCTTGTCTTATAATCAAGTAAATATGGTACAACATATGTAATACTTAATATATGGGTCCTTCATTCATTATTGATCAGGAAAATAATTCTACATTAAGAGCCATGATGAAATTCACTTGATGGCTATAGCTCACTATTATAGTATAGTACAAGCAGACTAAATGTACAGTATTTACAGAACTTAAACCTGTTGGTTAGTTAAAAAACTAGAGCAACAGAAAGGATAAACTCAACCCATTTTCTAGAATAAGGTACCTTATCATTTCATGAAGTAGAAACTAGAAATAACAGATGTAATTGCTATCAGAAATTACTGTAACAGAAAGACTGTGATGAAATGTTATACAGTTCCTACTCCTTTGCACAGAAGTGAGTTATGATTTTCATTAACTTTACACGAACTTCTCGTATGTATCAACATGACCCAAGCGTTAAAAAACCTCAGCTAAGCTCTTCAACTATTTCTCGTCAGGACTGGGTAGAATAATAGCCCACCAATTTCTTCTACTTAAATAGCATTCTGTATCCTAACAACCTCCACCCTACACAGCTCCCAATCTAACACCACACAGGCAATTCTGCCACATTTGATCCAAGTGTCTGTATTGTGACAACTTAGAGAACTGGCATTTGAAGCTGACTGCCAAATGATTCTACTGCAGACAACATACAAAGCACGTAAGGACCACAAAAATTTGATAAGATACGAGAAATTAGGGCTCATATGAAGGCATACAGTCAGTCATTTTTCCCTCACACTGTTTGTGAGCGGAACCAGAAAGGAAATGACGAGTAGTGGTACAAGGTACCCTCTGCCACGCACCGTATGGTGGCGTGCGGAGCGTATAAGTAGACGTAGATATGTTCAGTTCCAAATGTCCATCCACCAGCCCCTACCAGTGACAGAAACATTCATTCCGTATATCATATCAACAGGGCCACAATATATACGAACAGTTCTGCGATTACCCTAAAAATTGTATCTTCAACTGTGAACTTGACAATTCAATTGCTACACAAGCTGCACGCTACTGCACCAACTGGTCCAGTACCTCTGTCACCTCTACTTCCGTACGTGTAAACCCCCCCCCCCCCCCCCCGCCCCCGCATATAGACCACCTCTGGTGGACCCCACCCCACATCCTGTAGCTTATGTTCGCTCTTCCTCTGCTGTCCACATCTTCCTCACTTTATCCTAAAATGCCTCTCATACGTTAACACATACTAAATCAAGAGATGGTCAGTCTTAAGTTCGGCTGATCTAGACAAATAATTATACACTCTCCAGTCACATTAATGTGACCATCTCTCAAATGCCAGAGTAACCACTTCTTGCAGTGCTTCACTGTGAGACATGTAGGAAGAGGGCAATGACATTCTGAAAGTGTCTGATGGATGTGGAGCCATGCCAACTCCAGTGCCACAGCCAGCTTCACTAGGTTTCTCAGTTGAGGATCCATGCATGAAAAGTGGGGAGTTTGTGTCGAGGGGAGTATGGTAAACACGTCCAGGTGCTCTTCAAACCACGCACGTACACTGCGAGCTGTGTGACATGTCGTATTGTCACACTGACAGATCCCATCTTGCAGAGGTAAAAACATGCATGTAGGGGGCGTATGTGGTCCCCAAGGATAGACACATACTTGTGTTGATCCATGGTGCCTTCCAGAATTACAAGATAATTGCGATGGTGCAAAAACATCCCACAGGCAATAATGTTGTTGCACAGTGTTTCTTTTCACACATTTCATGCCATACATACCAACAGCAGTCTGTCAAATGGAACATACACACGATTTATTTGAAAACGCCACCTGTTTTCACTCATTTGAAGTCCAGTTGTAGTATTGGTGTGCAAATCCCAGACTTTGTCATTGATGAACCGAAGTCAGTATAGGTGCATGAAATAAGAGCCTACTGTGGAGGCCAATATGCAGCAACTTTTGGTGACTGGTTGTTGGTAGCCTCTTGGTTCAGTTTCTCAAGAGATGCACATCTATTTGCCTGTACATATCACCGCAGTCAACAGTCGCCATTGTCATTTATAGGCCACAGTGCACAATAGCTGCCTCGGTGCTGGTTTTGGATAGTGAAATTTTGTCAAGCACAGTCACCTTAACCAAGGCTACAAGACTACAAACTTAGCTGTTTTGGATACGTTTCCACCCTTGGCATGAAAGCCAATGACCATGCCCTAATCGATGTTAAGTAAATCGTTCCACTTCCAGATTACGATGACGACTGCACTTTTTCCTCATCTCCCTGACAAGTTTTATATGCCCTCCACTGCTTGTGTTGCCACCTGCTGTCTGTGAGTGGTTATTGCACATTGATGTCTAACATATGCAGTGGCCAGATTGATGTGACTGGAGCACATGTGTGTGAATGGAGATGGAAAAAGATGAGGAATTCATTCAAATAATTTCAAAAAGAAAGAACACTATTATCAAAGGGACAAAATGTCACATACCAAGTAATAATAAGGGAGGGGTGACAGTATTTTAAATGAAGAGGTCTTATGAAGTACACAGTAAGCTTTTTCTGACTTATCTTATTATTATATTTCCTCAATTGCCACAACAAGTAACTACAGCAATTAACAAAAGCAGCAGAGCATGTTCTTTTATATTATTTCTTCTCAATGAAATACCTCAAAAACAGAGAGATCTTTGTGACGGTAGATTTCTGTAGCTGGAGGATGTCTCCAAGTACACTTATCTTGATGCCTTTCCAACACAGCCTTGCTCTTTGTGTATTTAAGGCAAAACTCACAGAGGAAGAGTTTTGGTAATCTAAAAACAACAAATAAGACATATGTAATATTGCAATACCATAACTCATCACAGTTAAATTTTGCAATAAAAAATGTTTTGTTATTGACCTTAAACATGAGCACACACACACATACATTAACGCGAAGTGCGAAGCATACAGTTTCAATTTAAGTTCACATAAAAATTAATATGAAATTAATTAATGAACATCTAAGCACGGCTAATAATTACTGAAGATAATTATGTAGCTTTTATACATAATCTGTATCTAATTACAACAGCAAAAAATCTGATTATTATTACAGAAAAGTAAGTGCAAATATAATGTTAACTGGAAAAACAGAAAAATATGTGCATGTAAATAGGATCAACAAATATCACACAAATATAACAAATGCTTGGCAACATACAAAATCTTAGTTGAAATCCACACTGGTGCAAGGAAGTTTACCTACGATGTCTGAAACAAACTCAATGATTTTCTTCCACACACTTAGCAGAAAATGTAATCAAAAGAATGCCCTAAATCTTAAATTGTGCATGACAAAGATCAAAACTAGTGTAAAAAGGGGGAACATTATTGTTTTTAGAGTCCCACTGGCAATGAGGTCACTAAAGACAGCACCATCTGAATACACAAAGTATGGGGAAGGATAACTGTCCAAGATACGATTTCATAATTTACGTTGATCCATCTAGGGAAATACTAGAGAAACTAAATCTGGATGATCAGAAGGAGGTTTGAGCACACTTCTGAATGCAAGCCCAGGGCATCATTCCAAGTACTGCACTTTTATGTTATGTCCCAGAGATAAGACTCTGACAACAAATACCACAGAACTTTTTTAAACTGCAGACTGAGAGGAAACAGCAGGTGCTGTTAGTCTTTAATATTAGACTCCATTTATGTACCAACAACTCCACTGAATTACAGAAATATACGTTGCAGCAGGATATGGACACTTTCAATGTGGCGAAAAGTCATTTGGAGGTACTAATTTTCAATGGTTATGCATGCCCAGTACTAGTGGCATGAAACATAATGAAAATACTTTGACTCTGATGAAACACAATGTACCAAGACAAACAAAGAGACCTGCTCCATTTTTTAAGCATCTGCTTTGCTTGAAATGTTGTGAACTGCCAAACAGCTTAATAATGGATAAGATATGTCCCTTAGTGATCTCTGCCTTTCCTCAATACCTAGAAAAAATGAGCAATTTAGCAGAAGTACTACAAGAATGCATGACAAGGCACAATTAATTCATGCAAATGTCGCATCTTTCAGTAATGTAACTTGCTGTAATGCAAATTCTGTAACAGCCGAACATCAACAACAGCACCTTTTGATGATACTTTGAGTGGGTGTTAGCCAGTTGAGGATGGTGTTTAAGAGTTCCACATCAATTAGTAACTGTGAAATTAACCAGGAAGCCCATGTAATTGGAACTGGGTTACCATTTCAGTTCCTATTTGTCACTATTCAAATTAGCAAACCCTGCTGCCAGTTTATTACAAAACATCTGCACAACAGGGGTCTTTTTTTCACAAAACAGATGCTGTCGTAATTATTAGTAAAAATATTATCAAAAAATATGTGCATTCACGACAGCTCCTGTTTGTAAAAATTTCACAAAAAAATAAAAGAATAATACAATAAACTTCTCATAATGTCAGCTGCCATTGTGCAAAATATTGGTGGTGGTGGTGGTGATAATTACAATAGTTGAAGTTTGTCACTTAATGTTGGCTACTAACAATGTTACACATGACATTTCATGGCAAACTAAAACTGTGTGCCAAACTGAGAATCTAACTCTGAAGCTTTGCCTTTGGCAGGAAGTGCTCTTCAACACCCGAGCTATCCAAGCACGACCCATGACCTGTACTTTCACTTTCACCTTCACTTCCACTAATTCATCATCTCCTACCTTCCTAACTTCACAGAAGTTCTCTCGTGAAATTTGTGGGACCAGCACTCCTGGAAGAAACGATACTGTGGGGACATGGTGGAGCTACAGTGTATGAGATGTTCCCAGACTAAACTTTCCACTCTGCAGCGAAGTGTGTGTTGATACGAAACTTGCAGACGTATTAAGTGGAAGTGAAGCTGTGTGAATGAGGTGTGGGTCCTGCTTGGGTAGCTCAATTAGTAGAGCACATGCACATGAAAGGTTAACGACTCAAGTTCGAGTCTCGATCAGGCACACAGTTTTAAATTGTCAGGAAGTTTTAAGATCAGTGGACACTTCACTGTGGAGTGAAACATTCATTGTGGTGATGTTACATGTGTTGTGCCAGTACAGCAGCAGTACTCTCAAGTTAATTTAATTCTATACATACAGCTGTATCCAACTGTACTGTGAACGTAATTCCTCTATGACACTGGATGTTTGTATGCATTTACAGAGAGGGCTGCAGATATTTCAGTTATTCTATTACACTCACCATCTGTAAAATGACTGGTGTGATGTCAACTGCTATGAGTACACAACTGAAACAACTTCTCATTTGGTCTTCTGTTGGAAATTTTATAAAATGATGCAATTTGTGTAATACAACAAACATGTCAACAATTTCTATAGAGCTGTTTTCCAAACAGAAGTTCTTAAATTGGTGCTGAACCATTTATAAATCAATCCACAGTAAATTTGGTGCCTAAAATTATGGTACATGTATTCTCATTCTGTAACCACTGGCATATTTACCTTCACTTATACAATCAGTGGAATTTCCTTAATGTTGAACTAAAATTAATTAACAATCATGCATCTTAAATTAATTGGCGGGAGATGTAACATCACCTTTGAAAAGATACTATAATATATTCAGTGACGTACCTGGCGTATTCCTGCGGGTACGGTGAGGAATACCAGGTCTGTATCTCATACTGGCCAAATTCAATAGCAGCAGGGCACCTCTGCTGGGCTGCTGCTGTTGAAGGAGAAACTACTCCACTAGATGTGGCTGGTGCATCCACATTAGGT
The DNA here is from genome assembly GCF_023897955.1 of Schistocerca gregaria. NCBI lineage: Eukaryota > Metazoa > Arthropoda > Insecta > Orthoptera > Acrididae > Schistocerca > Schistocerca gregaria. Next base: position 103,541,691 of record NC_064921.1, on the reverse strand, counting down.
AATACCGCTGGTGTTGCCTAGAAGAAAATTCAATATGTTAACAATATATGTGGAGACACTTAATACTTAGAAATGAAGTGGAACCTGGAGTATAACAGATACAAAATATTTCATCTTTCTAACTCTGAAGAACACTGTTGTTATTAAACTCTCAACCTGAAAAAGCCCTGAAGGCCCAGTACCGGCCAGCCGCCGTCTCATCCTCAGACCATAGACGTCACTGGATGTGGATATGGAGGTGCATGAAGTCAGCACAGTGCTCTCCCAGCCGTATGTCAGTTTCCGAGACCGGAGCCACTACTTCTCAATCATGAAGCTCCTCAATTTGCCTCACAACAGCTGAGTGCACCCGGCTTGCCAACAGCACTCAGCAGACCAGATGGTCAGCCATCCCAGCCCGAAAGTGCTCAACTTCAGTGATCAGATGGGAACTAGTGTTACCACTGCAGTAAGGCCGTTGGCCCTGTTATTATTAGATAGTATTTAATTCTACACATAAGAAGATCTTCATACTTTCTCTTTCATTACCTTGTGACGAATGCCTGTCAAGTTTTAAAAATCACAGAGAAAGTTAAGCAGCTGCTTGTTGCAGAAAAAGATGAGACAGAAGACAGTAATTTCAACGTGTTACTGCACAGCGGAATTGTAGCAAATAAGCAGGGACTCAACCTGATATGAGGACATGATAAACACGGCATACCGGAAAAATTTCAATAAAGCCTGGAAAAACGAACAAGTTCAAGATTTAAATCAGGCGGTGAAGCATGCTTTCATGACTCAATTGGAAGACAGTAGCTCAGTTTTCACTTACATGACACTTGACGTACCACTTTCCTTAACAGTTAAAGGTCCTGTCTCAATTATGTTACATACTATGGTAAGCTGTATTATACTATGTTGTTACTGATAATGATGTTTATGCAAGTTCCATGTTCTCAGCACACTATGGGTCAGGGGAATGCTTTGAGCAGCAATAAGAGTCCAAAGAACACCCTGACTCACCATGTGATTCAGGTAGGAAGAACAAGGCATGAAAATAACTTTTTATTGTGAGGACAAGCATAGTCACATAAGTACCAGAGAAGGATCACCAAGGTCTACCAAGAGAAACATCACTGAGGTCTCTCTGTCTTGAATTCACCAAACACACGATCACTGCCCCATTTTAATACATTTATTCCAGAGATTATTGATCAACAGATTTAATTTCCTTGTCTTCTCAGTAAACATCTGCTGTAAAGTGGCATCCATCTATGAACAGAGATGTCTCCTGACATGTAATCTGCCGTCGATTTACAGCACATACTGCAAAATTGTCCTTCCAGTTTACAAATGGTGAACAATATTCCTAGTTCACTGGATATCAGGTCTGCCCCTTACACAAACCCAAACATGTTTCAGCACCTTTGTGGAACAATCATTGGGTTCATATGAAAAACAGTTGTTTGCAAAACTGGTGGACGAGATATCCAGTAATTTTGTCTGCACATGGCTACTGCAAAAGCTGCAAATCCAAAGAAGATTAGGTCGGTATTGTACGATCATATTTCTTTGACAAAGAAATATCATCAAACATTTGTCAAATTTCAAGATGACTGACAACAATTTCTTATTATGTGCTGCAGCTGCTAGTAATACAATCGGATTGTATGCTTATCCGGGAAAAAAAGGGTGGAAAAAAAGGAAACTTACTTGGATTAAGCCATAGGTAGTATGTCAAGATAATAAAAGCATTCAGCTAAATTTGTTACAAGAGCTGCAAGTGGGGATGTCAAGCCTTAAATACAAATTTCTTACAAATGGATGAGAGAGTATTTCAGTATTTGCTCAATAAAGTGGCTTCTCATATTACAAAACAGAATACTCTCTTGAGAAATGCTATATGTGCACAAGACAGGCTAACTACGATACTGTGATTTCTTGATGCAGGAAAGAGCTACTTTAGTTTAAAACAGCGATGTAATATCACATTGCACTTTAACCAAAATAATTCTAGAAATGTGTGAAGCGATTAACTGAAGAGGGAATATGTGAAAGTAAATAAATGTTTAGTATACTATATGGGCATAAGAGCTGTTTTACTTTTGAATAATTTAATTATGGAATTAGTGTTCCAGCAAGTACAAAATTAATAAAAAGTACTAAACAGATGAACCACTTTTTAACTTGTGGCATCCAGAGTTAAAAAACAAACATAGAATGGAGAGCTTTATTATTGTTATTATTATTATTTATTATTGTGGAGTGTGACTGCATCCTGTATTAAGGCTTGCTGAAAAGTTTCCAAATGTAGAGGTGGATGACGGTAGCTGTGATTGTGGACATGAAGTCACCTGTAGCATATTTCACCTGCCCATCAACACACAATTAATAGCATGCACTGCACCCCTTGCTCGCTGCCCACATTAGTCGAAGCAAGTTTATTAAAAAAGAGACTAAGGAACACACAATCTTTGAAGCCATGTTTACAAACACACTAAAAAGACATCAAATACATGTAGCTATGCCCATGTTCCAAGGGGTTGTGTTTAACTTTGCAGTGAACAGTAGACAAACAACTTTTATGATAAAACCAACAGCGAAGCCCTAGATTTGATCATATTTATTTGACAAAAGGTGAGATTTGATAAAGTTCCGTATTAAACCATCAAATTTCTTTGACATATCAAAACTGACAAAGAAATATGACAGTGTCACACACCAGCCTTAGTAGTATCCCTATAGTTTATCCCTTGTGGATACACCACATTCACAAATCTTAACATCAAATACTGGCCAACAGAGCAGTTTGTAACCTTTACGCATCTTTGTTTGACAATGTGAATGTCAAATATGTGTTTAGGAAATGTTCGCACATTCTATAAACAATGAGACCATTTAACCATCTCTGGATTTAACCTGCATCCGAAGTACCTATGCTCCTCCATTGCACTTAATCTAGAAAATGAATATCCTAGTTGTTTAACCTCACTAACAGCACCATCAGCTGCCCCATTCTAAACCTTATGTTCAAGTATAGATAGTGTAATGCACATTTTATGTTGGAGCAGTTCCACTGTGCAAAAATGTATGGGTAAACTGCTCTGTCTCCCCCCCCCCCCCCCTTTCCTAGTTACTTTAATTATGGTGACATCATAAAAAAAATAAAAAAAACTGCAAAATATAACCACAAGAAACCACTGAGTCCATAACAGTTTCAACTATTTGAGCACTTTGTTTATTGTGGCTGGTTGCCGACATCTTTCAGTCACTTATGATTTATCTGTATCTTACAGAAGTGAGTAACTTTAGTCATACCACATAAAAGAAACAAATTGGCTTTTTAAATTTAAAAAACTATTAATTAAGCTTTCAGAAGTATACTGACAAAGATTAACAATTCAAAACTGCTGGTAATTAAATACACAATAAAGCACATGAACTTGGTACTAATACACAAATCAGTATTACTTACTGAATTTGCTCTTTCACGAGTTTCTTTGTATAATGTCACATCCTTCTGTGTAACACCTGGAGGAAGTGTCTTAGGTTCAGGAACAACTTCATCTGAAATAGAAACATACAGTCCTGTTAACCATGGCATACATGTACAATTACATTAACATGAGACAACATAAAAATTTACATGTAAGTACATCATTCTGGAAGTTTTGAGAAACAGTGGTTTCCAGTCCACTGCTATGTGCTCAAGGCCGACTTTCCATTACAGTACCAAATTTAATATATTATAATTTCAACAAGATTGGGCATTAAATGTGGTAGAAAGGTCTGAACTGTCATGATCAACAGAATATCAGTGGCTCTTCTCACAGTTATGTATTTGTTTGTGAGTGTTACGTTGTGATTTTCAGATACCCTTGACTTTTAATGCTTCAACTGTCTTTCACCAGCAGCTCTAATGCTCTGATTGATAACCTAATCAGAGCTGGGAAGCTAAAACTCTCGACTTCCCGCATTTCTTTGAGTGATTTCATTTCATTACTTTGTTAGTCACACTGGCTCACTAATTTAGAAATGAAAGAACTTTTTCTGAAAAATCAATGCGCACATTTATCAACAGGCATTACAAATGTAAGTATGTTATGTATTCAGGGAATGTCTTAGGGAACTGCTCATTGCACCCACATTTCCATTTGAAGGTATTCGAACTGACAACCATGATCTGGTAAGAGTTTTTTATGTCACAGTAGTTTGTGGTCAGTGAATACCACACCGCCTACCTCAGCAACAATGGCTTAGTGTTGAAAACACTGGCAACAAATTCTTGCTGGGTGTAACTCTAGTGCATAAAGTAGTACATCAAACTCAGTTTCATGGTAGCAAGGAATGTGCTCTTTCTTCACTCTTAAGGGGGTGTAGTGGCTGCCCCCAAACCATGTTAAAGGATTTTAGGATAGTGATATTGAAGACACATTTATTGGGAAGTGTTTATGACAGGAATGAGATGGAGAAACTCGCACGACAACATCATGCATGCTCACACTGTAGCAATATGAGCATTTAACGAGTTATCTCAAATCCATCTACATTCAATACATTCCACAGTCAAAATTTTATTTCCTCCTTTCTAAAAAACAATAGCTGTTTGTTTCTGGAGTGTGTCTGAACAATCCTCTCAATATGACATCATGGAGTTGTCACTGGCTGGTCTGAGGAGGGGCACAAACACATTTCTAAAATAGAAGGATACTCTGGAAAGATGCAGAAATGTTCTTTGCTTTCCCAAAACTTCCAGCGTTCTTAATTTCCTTACTATTCTTTTTTATTTTCCCCAATGACCATAACAAAGGAAAGGTTAAAAAAATTAAAACTACAAAAACACATGGAGATAATGATATTTTAATGAACAGAAACTCTTAGATGTAAATAAGGAACCCAATTATAACTTCTACATTCAGTTTCAAAACAACTTATCTTTATGATCTGAATTTCATTTCTCGAGATAAAATATGATGCTTAAATTCTGAAAACACACAAATTAAAAGTCAAATATATCAACTAAGTTGGCTGTTTTGAATGAATGCACACCACAAAATTTGTGTGTGTGTGTGTCAAACTTAGTAAATGCTGCTTCATACCAAGGTTATGTGGCAAATTTATTACAAATTACTCTCACTAAATATCTATTTTTGCACCCCAAGAATGTTCTCTATTCAAATATTTTTGCACTCCAAGAATGTTCTCTATTCAATCTCATAGCTTAAAATGACAGTTTTTTTTATTAAATGGTAAAAACTGAACAGACTTAACTACAGTACAACATAAATTGCAACATTAAATGCTGTTAATACTGAAAAGGATTGCCTCATTAATGTCTACTAAGCAGTTGAAATTAGACACTGAAGGTACTATCATATTATTACTAAAGCTTTTGATTTTAATACACTGGCTAGAGCCTCAAATTTATGTCATAAGTTTTAAGGTTACACAAAGAGCACTCCAACATTACCTGATATAAAAGAAGTGCAAACAAAATTTTCCATTGTGATGTTTCAAGTTATGAATGGTTAACAGATCAATAAACTCAATCGTAAATAAAATTCTCAGTCCCTGACACTATAACGTCTAATTTTATCAGTAGAATGATAATACTAAATATGTAGGACTACTTGCTCCACAACAGATTACTATTCTTCTCCTGATATTCCATCACACGAAAAACTGTTTTCTGACATAGGATACTACATAGGATTAACAAACAGAAATTGAATGTTTTTAAATATATAAATTATAAGATATAAATATTTATATCTATTAATGGCCTGTATGCCACTTAATAATCTACAACAGTTTAACTGATTACTGTATTAAGGACTAATTTAACTAATTTCAGTGCAGGTACTGGTGGTATATTTTGGAGAATAGGTGCCAGCAAGCAGCATTTATTTTAGTACGGTGAAAGTGAATTATTTATGTAAGGCGAGGGTGAAATGTTAAAGAAGAGTTAGACCATTCGCCACATACTGAACATGCAAATCATCTAATCGCTGAAATGTGTACTCATAACTGGACAAAGAAGCACAAATTCAGGAAGCAAATTTGACCCAATCAAGAATGTGAGAAATGAAAGCAATAAACCCAGTGCGTGCACACACTTTTACATACACATTGCACACTGCGTGTGTTTTTGTGTGTATCAGAGAGAGAGAGAGAGAGAGAGAGAGAGAGAGAGAGAGAGAGAGAGAGAGAGAGAGAGAGAGATGCACATATACATCAATGCAAGCATGCCAAAATGCATGCTCACACACATATGTGCACACAATCACACATCCATACCAAACATACACTTATTATCAGACTTCAGATAGTAACTGGTAAGTGATAACAATGGATTGAAAAACTCCTTGTTGATATATAGAAGCCCCTGAACCCTGCAAAGCAGAACAGCTTTTACCTATACCTTTCCTCAATAATCAAGTAATATCAAGAAAGAAAGTGCCGATCCACATTTAAAGCAGACAAGTCAAGCCACGCCAAGTACGAGCACAGGGAAGAGATTACTTTTTTTCTTTCTGTTTTTTGTTATCAAATCTGCCAGCCAGCACCCAGTCAAGTGACCTTCCTCCCCATCTTTCCCATTTAGTGGATAATTGTGGAAAGGATTACGATTTCTACAATGCCACCGCACACCACAACATGCTAGGGTATTCAAAACATACACACACAGTACCATTCCGCTCCAAGACTCCATTCACTCCTTGCAGGGAGAACTTTGCTTGCACTTCTATGTGATAAATAAAAGGGTTTTTCTCCAAGCAAGTAAGTTTTACAGGGGAGAGTAAGTGAATTACAAGAAGCAGGAGGCTAAATAAACCCGCAGTAGGAATGGTGGGTTTCTTACCCGTCTGCTTGTGTGGCAGCACGATGGATGTGGATGGCACTGGTACTGGATGGTATCTGTGGTGGTGATGGTGGTAGCGATGGTGGGTTTGGGTGGCTTCCTCTGAGAGATGACGTTTTCTCAATTTTGGGTCCTCCTGAGAATGTTGAGAAGGCTGAGACAATGATGGTTGGAGAAAGGGAAAAGGGAGAGTATGTCCCACCATATATCCAAACAATCCTAAGCCAGACATAAGACCACCTTCAAAGAAAGCACCTCCTTTCAGCATTCTTCGTCTCTCTTGTTCTAAGCTCTTGCTACTGACAGCTGTCTTCACTAAACGAGATGGTGTCATTTGACTCCATGTAGAAGAAATGGATGCAGCTGAAGAATGTTCAGAATCACTGCTGGGTGCAAAAATACCAAGTCTGGCAAATTTTCTACTACTGGAAGGTACACTCACTGGAGGTAACACAGGTGAGACAGAAGCTGTAGAGTCACGCTGGAAAGCTGAATTTTGTTTACTTGGACCTGTAACACTTTGTTTAGGGGAGACACCATCTGATCTTGTACTGGCAAGTGATTTTTTGACATCTCTTGTTGTATTTACAAAAGCAGTATCATTTCGGGCAGTCTCGAGGGTAGCCTTTTTTGTTTCATGAGACAGAACTTCTTTATCTTCAGGTTTTGGTTGTACTTTTTCTTTATTGTCCTTCTTGCGCCTGCTGAGACTATAGTTCACATTACCCACAGTCCGTTTTCTGTTGTGAGAAGGTGCTGTAAATAAATGACTCAGCCCATCAAACAGACCCTTTAACTGCCCAAACCCAGGTTGTACTCTGTAAGCACTTGTCGATGTCCTCTTTTCATGTGAGGAAGTTTCTTGTCTAAGTGGTGTGACTTGCTTCAAGCAGCTGGCTATAGATGTGTTTGCCGACTGCTTCTTATCTTCTACATTTGTTCTCCCATGAAACGATGGCAACTTGGGCTCTACAGGTCCAGCAAGTTTTGTACTGGAAGGTTCTTTCTTATCTTCTTTTGAAGCTGCAGCAGCTGTTGCTGCGGCAGTTGCGGCTGCAGCAGCTGCAGCAAAACCCCAAGGAGGGCTGCTGGAAGGTGCACAGCTTCTGATACTTGTTGTGGATGGGACACTGGTAATTGGGGACAGGAAAGTCCTAGAAGGCCTGGGCCTCTGCACACTCTGAGGTGACGGGTGAAACAGAGAGGTACTAACTTTCACTCTGCTTGCCTGTGGTGAGGCACTAAGGGCACCTACTGCGCTGGCTGGACTTTTACCCTTCTCTGTGCTCGAGCCTCCTGAGTCTGACTCATCCTCACTACTACTACTGCTGCTGCTGCTGCTGCTGCTACTGCTGCTGCTGTTGTTGTTGCTACTACTGCTACTGCTACTGGTACTGGTACAATGTCCTCCTACAACTGGCCCCACACTGACTTTCTGAGTAACAGACATTGCTCCTGTGCCCTGATGCTGAGATGCTACCCGTTTCGATTTGTGAACAGCATAAAACGCACTAGAACGGAAAAATTTCTGCTTCTCCTTAGAGATCCGATCATTTTTTTCTTCAAGCCTGTTCTGTTCCCTACTGCTTTGTTCCCCAGGCCCTGAGGATAGGTGTGGACCACCACCGCAGCCACCAGATGATTGAGAGAGGAAGGAAGAGGAGTAACAGCTGGTAGCGGCTGTGTCATTACCCTCCTCTGAGCCAGAGCTCGAGTCGTTAGCGGGAGACTGATCAGATACACGTTTTCCTTTCTTGCTGGGGGTTGCAGTACTTGCAGCCGGTTCTTTCGTGGCCCGAACACCTGCCAATAACCTGAAACAACAACACAAATTATAAGTTTTTTGAAAGGTATAACAACAATTAACAATGAAATCTGGCAGAGTTCACACTTATGTGACAACTGATTTAAGCAAAGAAGATACTTGCTAATCAGTGGCAAGCTGGAGGAAAAAAAGGCCTAGTGCCCAATCACAGGTATTTTCCCAATTTGTGTTTCTATTGTGTGTGTGTGTGTGTGTGTGTGTGTGTGTGTGTGTGTGTGTGTGTAGAGAGAGAGAGAGAGAGAGAGAGAGAGAGAGGGGGGGGGGGAGAGCGGAGAGAGAGAGAGAGAGAGAGAGAGAGAGAGAGAGAGAGAGAGAGAGAGAGAGAGAGAGAGAGAGAGAGAGATATTCTGGAAACTAGCACAGCTTTCCGTTTTGTCTATGTGCCTCCAGTGCTTTCGACAACTATACTATTCAGTAAGTTTTAACCTTCACTCCTTAAATAATTTGCAGCTGCCTCCCCCCCCCCCCCCTCCTCTCTCTCTCTCTCTGGGTGGTATGTGAGGTACTTGGTATAGTTTTAGTAGCATCCACGTAACCTCTTTAATCAATAGTAAAATACACAGCAGATGAATAGCCATTAAGCCAAAGAAACAACACTGAAAATTATTAACATGGAACTGTTACTCTCTTACTCAACTTTAGACTTCTGGCTGTTTTGTTTTAGCCTACAGTAGCCTATAAAATCTATGGTTATCTATCCCATCATTTTACTGTCTCTTTGTGAACCTTTTGTTATGGTAGCTGTAACAATGTTTCCAAATAATTCACAATTATTATAAAAAATGCACTGTGCTTTGTAATCCATTTAGTGAGCCATAATCTCTCAAAATAATGGATAATACATGGTGTGCAATAAAATTGCAGTGATATTTTTCACAAGACATATGCCATCCAAAATCGCAGCCCTAATGGAGTAACTGCTTTGTAGGTAGTCACATTTACTATGTCTCCCCTCCCAGAGGTTACATACAGTCAATGAACTTTCGTGACCAGTGTGGCTTCTTGAACTCCATAACACGAAAATTTTTCATCTTGTATACCCATGTATTTTCTTCAAAAAAGCAAACACGGATGTTAGTCAAGATCTCAATTTAACTGCAAATTTCTTAAAAGTTTATTTCATGTATTTCACGGAGTACAGCACTGAGAGCTGAAGAGGAGTGCATTTCCTAATGCACAAATACTGGCAAAGCTTTGTTTAGCTCAAGAAGCAACCCAAAATTTAGAAACACTCTGGATAGCAAAATGTAAATTAGCACAGTGGCAACATGTACATTTTAAGTGTGACATTGAATTTATCTCAACTCTTTGGAGATGAATATGAGATTAAATAAAATATTAATTGATATTAATTTTTAAGTGCCTTATCAAAGGCCTCATATCAAACAAAAAGTTCAACATGAGCATCTACAGTTATGCTATGCCAGTAAAACACTACCAACCCACCCTATCTCCTCTTGATATTTAAAAAAACAACAACAACATATGAAACACACAAACCCTTATTTAATAAAATATTCTGCTCCACTTCGAATCAACTTACACAAAGCAAACTATGGACCACAAAACCACTGATTAAATTGCACAACACACAATTACTGCAAGCAATGAAAACTGAATAAATATTAAATAAAATTTCTTAAAAACATTTTCTTGCCATGGTATGGCTGATGAGGAAGCGTGCAAAGTAATTTCTGTGGCACTCAGGATAACTGTCACTTGGACATTCTGTGTTTTGCTGTCCCACAGGCCTATTTACCAAATTCAGTTCTCATTTTACGCACATTTTTAAATTGCTCTATTAAATTCACATTCTCAATATTTAACCTCCTGCAAGACTTATATAAAAGATTCTCTTCATCTCCAGATTAGAAGGCAACAGTGGCAGGGGGAGATCCAAATGCAGATCAAAGGTAAGTGTCTCTCACCTGTAATTTTTTATGTCTCTTGTTTTTTCTCTGACTTTGGAGTACTTCTTTATAACACTGCTGGCAACATCAATCTTGCGAGGCTTCTTAATAGTGTGGTGCTGCACTTGCTGTTCCTGATTTTGTTCCGGTTGCTGCTGCTGTTGCTGAGCAAGGCAGTGCCTACACCGCCAAGGGCTTTTTGGGCGTCTCTCCGAAGGAGGGTCCAAACACTCAGCATGATAGCTCCGCTCACAAGAGCAGCAACTCACAAGGCAGAGCTGGAAGAAAGAAAAATAAAATCTCCCTCACTTGTTGTCAAGTAATTAGGCTAAATCCAATCACCTAAGAATCTCCAGTAACTCTTGGTGCAGACCACTGAGAAGACAGTAAATGATCATACGACACAATTTAAATACCCAATTAAAACACAATCAGTGTTATCTGTTATTCATCTCCATTAATCAAACAACAAAATTGATGCATTTCACATGAAACAATTTTCAAATAAAGGGTGTTTATAAATGAATATTGGGGTTTTAACGCTTTATAATACTGATTATAATAAACTTACAGTTATAAATGATACATCAAATAAAAGAGCAACTCAAACAGTTGTACCAAGAACCTTACAAATGTTCAATGTGAGCACCATTTGTCACACAGCACGCATCAAGTATATAGCAGAGTTTTAATAAGTGTGTCTTCAGTGATTGTAGCGACAGCCGCTTCAATCCGGCTTCTTAATTCAGGGAGGTCTGCTGGTAGCGGAGGCACGTACACATGATCCTTGATGCAGCATTTACTCTAATACGCTGTTACAAGTTTCAACAATGTGTGATTATCTACAGTTGTGGATGAGCATCCACTATCATATTCTGCATGGAATTTAGTGGCTAACTGAAAAGCTGCATCTGGTATTTTAGGGAGTCTTTTCTGTCATTGATTTTACATACAAATGAAATACTATGGAATACTGAAGTTAGCTAGGGTAAAGCAACTGGCATAGAGGACAGGAATGGTTTGACGCTCATTGAATTATTTAGATTGATGCCCACTGCACCCAAAAGTACATTTGGTTTATATTTAGGATCGTACAGGATGCCATCTATATAAGCTTCAGTGTTTAAAGTTCTGCTGAGAAATAATTTGTATGTTTATTTATACTCACTGACACAATCAATATTCATCACTGTCAGCTAATGGAAAATTATGGCTGTACTAATTTGACTTTTGAAGCAAAGCAGTAGTCATCTTTCCAGATGACAGTCTCCAATCCAAATGGATGCAATAGCATAAGCCCATTAAAGATCAGTAATTGTTCACATGTGCTGAAGTGTCCTAAATGCTTAAACAGTGCTCAGAGGAAGATACCATGTGGTATCTTGCTCCGCCACAACAAGCTTGAACACTGGGTGATAAAAATGAAAATCAAGACACCTATACATCTAAGTTTTAGTTCATTTTGGGTACACATTTCTCTATGCACCAAAGCACTCATTCTGTGAGTTAGTGAAGTGTAAAAAACCTAATTTTAAATCGGCAGCAATGGGATCGACGCTCTCGAAGGAGAGAAAGGGAAACTAAAAATGAAAGGAAATCTGAGAGAACTGCTATTGAGGGGGGGGGGGGGGGGGGTGTTTTCCCCGGGGAAAAAAAAAAAAAAAAAAAAAGCTTCAAATGACGGACTTCATCTCGCTGGTACTGTTAAAATCAAGGACATGATCATCTGAGCGCATGTCATCCGCTAAAAGGGAAGATAGATCAGGCGACAGCTGTAAATGGGTAAGTAGCGGATGAAAACAGGGGCACTGAAGTAAAAGGTGTCTCGCTGCCCATGGTTCAAAGCAGTGGGGACAAAATGGGGGAGGATCACCACTTTGGCTAAAAAGACAATGTCCTATCTGGAGTCTAGTTAAAATTACCTCCTCCTCATGATGAGGCCGGGAGGAAGAGGTCCAAACACAGGAAGAGGTTTTACATCCTGTAATTTATTATTGGGAAGTGTAGACTAATGTGTGTGCTATACAATGCTCTGTGGACCGGTAAAGGGAACTATGTGAACAGCGGACTGAGGAAGAGAGACTGTACCCTTTGCCACTATGTCAGCTGCCTCGTTTCCACGGGTACCTACATGCCTTGAGATCCAGAGGAATGCCACAGAGACACATCCCCAAGTGGAGCATGGGGAGGCAGTCCTGAAACCGGTGGACCAGAGGATGGACAGAATAAAGAGCTTGGAGGTTGAGAAGAGAGCTGAGTGAATCCAAACCAATAATATACTGTATCCACTTATGCCGGCGGACGTATTGGACAGCCTGAAAAACAGTGTAACGCTCCACAGTAAAAACCGAAAACTGGTCGGGAAGCCGAAATCTAACAGCGGTGTCGCCAACAATATAGTCACTCACAACACCACAGGTGGTCTTTCAGCCATCAGTGTAAATAAATGTGGCATCCTTCATTTGTCCACATAGAGCAAATTAGAAGGAAAAGGAATATAGCAGTTGATGGAAGCGGACTCCCAGTGACAGTAGAGAGGAAGGGTGGCCTGCATACCCTAAATCCAAGGAGGCAAAAAAAAAAAAAAAAAAAAAAAAAAAAAAAAAAAAAAAAAAAAAAAAAAAAGGGGGGGGGGGGGGCATGTGTCTGATGAGCAAGCATGGAAGACAGATGACTAGCCTAACAACTCAGAAGGACAGCTCGCTGATTGGACAGTGGAGGTTCAGCAGTCTCAGAGTAAAGGCTCTCCATGGGGCTGGTGTAACAAGCTCCAGACGCTAAATCCAGTCCACGGTGGTGGACAGAGTCTAGACACACAAGAATAGACAGTGCGGAGGAGTAACCTATGCTTCCACAGTTCAATTTCGAGCTCACTAAGGCACAATATAGGCGGAGGAGGACCACTCGATCCGCTCCCCAGGAGGTACCACTCAGAACACAGAGGGTGTTGAGGGATTGCGGACAGTGAGCCAAATATATGAAACATGGAAAGACCAGCACAGTAACATAAATCTCAAGAATTTGACGACAACCACAAATGGAGGGCCGACAGGGCCTAGATGTAGGGAAGGTGAATAAAAGTCCATACTACACCAAAAATTTACACAGGCGATCTTACTGGGAGAAAATCTGAAGCCAGTTTCAATGCTCCGTGAGTGGAGGCATTCGAGACATCAATCAAGAAGGCTGGTCCGTTGAGAGCTGTAGAAGATTGTAATATCATCGACAAAGAAGGAGTCCGAGACACTGCGAAGGAGACAATCCATAATTGGATTTATGGCGATGACAAACAATACAACACTCAGCACGGAGCCATGGGGCACACAGTTTTCTTGTGTGAAATTACGGGAGAGAGTAGTGTTCACCCACATCTTAAATGTAAACTCGTCAAATTCACGAATGAAAAGTGGCAGCAGACCTCGAACGTGCCAAGCGAACAGTGTGCGGAGGATGCCTGTCCTCCAACAGGTATCGTATGCCCTCTCCTGATCAAACAATATAGCTAATGTTTGGTGTTTCCTGATAAAATTGTTCATGACATAAGTGGAGATAGCAACAAGGTGGTCAACTGTGGAATGATACTTTAGGAAACCGCATTGGGCAGGTGTTAAAAGTTTTTGGGACTCCAGCCACCAGCGTAAATGGTAATTTACCATACGCTACAAAACCTTACATACCCTACTTGTTGAAAGAGAGATGGCAATAGGTAGATGGGAGACGTTTGTCCTTTGCAGGTACATTTTCTGGGAAAGGTAATGTCAGCCCAAATTCGATTATAAAGCGAAGGAGGTAATGCAGACTATGGTATGATAAATACAGAAACATTTGGACTTGGATGCCATCCGGTCCTGGGGTGAAAGAGCGAGAGGAATAGTGTGCGTGATGGAGTTCCCGAGGGGGGGTGGGGGGTGGGGGGGAGTATTATAGCTTTCGGAATTTTGACGTTAGAAAGCAGGTCACCCTTCCGCTGCACGTTTCTTCAGGAGAAAGGCTGGCGGGCAATTTGAAGAGCTCGAAATCTCAGCCAAGTGTTGACCCAATGAGTTAGAAATTGCGATTGGGTTCACTAAGTTATCTTGAGCGACAGTTGTCCCAGACATCGGGGAGAAATTAGACGTGCTGAATAACTGTTGAATTCAACTACAAACAGATGAGGGAGTGAAGGTGTTAAAGGAGCTGGTAAAGAAGTCCCAGCTTGCCTTCTTGCTATTGCGGATGGTGCGACAGCATCACGCACGTACCTGCTTAAAGCAGATACAGTTGGCCAATGCAAGATGATTGCGGAAAACGCAAAGGGCTCATCTCCGCTCTTGCACTCCATCACGGCATGCCTCGTTCCACCAAGGAACTGGGGGACGCCGTGGCAAAGGGGAGCTACGAGGTATTGAACGTTCCACAGCTGTAAGAATAACTTCCATAACAGGAGTGACCGGATCACTGATGCTCGAAAACTGATGGTCATCAAATGTTGCTAGAGAGGAGAAAAGTGTCCTATCAGCTTGGGCCCATAGATGGCAGTTGTGGCTGTAATCGAAGGACACATGGAAAAAAGTTACTTGAGTATGTATCAGCAAGAGAAAACCATTTAAAGTGCCGAGCTAGCTCAACAGTACAGACTGAAAGGTCAAATGAGAGTAGGTTGACACGGGGGCTGACAAAAAAAGTAGGTTCCCCAGTGTCGAGGCGAACGAGATCCGCTTGGTGGAATGGTGGGCGCTGAAAGTCCCCAACCAGCAAATAGGAGGGTGGGAGCTGACCAAGGAGATGAAGGAAACCGGCTCTTGCCCTCGGTGGGGACAATGGAATGTATATGGTAAAGAGAAAGACGGTGTAGCCAGAAAGAGAAAGACGTACAGCGACAGATTGGAAGGAACTGTTTGAGGATTGGGTGATAATAGAGTGTATCTCAGGGAGAAGAATCTTAAGTCCCCTGTGTGCTGGAGCGCCATCAACAGAGGGGAGATCAAACTCGACTGATTGGAAATGAGGGAAGACAAAGCGGTCATGGGGACATAGCTTTGTTTCCTGAAGACAGAAGACGACCGGGGAAAAGGTCATAAGAGAATCAATAACTCATCCCAACTGGAGCAAATTCCACGGGTATTCCAATGGAGAATTGACACAGGGTGGACAGAAAACGGAAAAATCTCACCAAGGTTGCTGTCAACTCAATGACCACTGAGAGCCGGTGACCGATGGTGTGGAACAGCATTCAGCCAAAGGCAGAAGATCCTGATCCATAGGTTGTTTGGGGGGCAGCCCTTGCCAC
Organism: Schistocerca gregaria; assembly: GCF_023897955.1. Classification (NCBI taxonomy): domain Eukaryota; kingdom Metazoa; phylum Arthropoda; class Insecta; order Orthoptera; family Acrididae; genus Schistocerca; species Schistocerca gregaria. The sequence continues at coordinate 103,525,846 of NC_064921.1, read as the reverse complement.
CAGTGATCAGCTGGTTGATTGGCCGCCAGCGGCACGTCTCTGTGACACGAAAGACGACCTATGGTGGCGCTGTAGAAGAGAGACACCGTGGCGGAGAAGGAGAGAAACACTGTTTCTTATGAGCCTTCTTGGAAGCAGGACGTTGAGATAATGGAGGAATCAACGGTTGTGAAGTGAAGGTGAAATCGCAAGTCTGCATGGCTACCTCCTTACTAGGTCGAGGAGAGGTGAGGACAATGCTATATTTACTCACTGGGAGCACAGTGGGTTTTCTACTGGCAAATAACTTACGAGCAGTGAAGGAACACCTTTTCTTTCACTCGGATTTCCTGATTAATACATTCATCTTTAAAAATAGGGCAACCTCTAGCCAAATCAGCATGGATACCCATACAGTTGATGCAATGAGGGTATGGAGGGTGACAATCATTCTGATGGGCATCGCTGCCACAGGTAATGCATTTGCCATATTGGGAACATGACTGGCTGGTATGATTAAACTGCTGACACTGATATCAATGGGTAGGGTTGGGGATGTAAGGGTGCCCCACTTTAGCGTTCGATGGAAGTTGAACTCTGCCAAATGTCAAGAAGAGAGCGGGGTCGGCACCAATTCCTTTTCATGACTCGATGTACGGCCGTTACACCCTGATCAGACAGGTAATTTTGAATGTCCTCATTGGATAATCCGTTGAGTGATCTTGTATAAATCGTCCCACATGATCAATTTAATGTACGGTGTGCTTCCACCTAGACAGGGAAGGTGTGTAGCAGTTAGTTTGAAACTATGTTTGTGCCTGGAGGGCACTGTCGGTTTCTAATAACAAGGTGCCATTTTATAAATGGGAACAAGACCCGATATGACCTGCAACTGCGTTGGCACCTTTCTGTACATTGAAAGGGGTGACTGTGGAGAAGACTTGAGCTTCATCAGACCAAGAAACAACCAGGAACTTTGGCACTGATGGAAAAATTGTTCGTGGCTGAGTTTGGTCTAACTTTCTCTTGTGGGCACAAGTTGTAGAAGTAGAGGAAACCACTGCAAAAGTATCCTCCATGATTACCGGTGGCTCCAATGGTCCGCCCCTTCCTAGTGGGGACCCTCTCTCAGGGCACTCCTGCCTTACGTGGTTGTCCACACCTCAGGTAATACCTCCCGAGAAATGGACGGAAGGACCAATCACCATGGTCGGGCAATCACCCCTGCCTCGGCGGGAAATTAAGCGTTACCCTGTCACCAGCTACGCATGGCAACATGTGGGTCAGCCTTCAGACACGCACAGGGAGGAAGGAAAGACAAAGGAAGGAACAAAGAAAAGGAAAGAAGAGAATACGTCTCAAATGCCACAGCAGAAAGAAAGATAAAGAGAAGAATCAAGGAAAAGAGAGGGATAAAGTGAGGACAGAGACTTTTCAGTGTAGAGAGAAAAGAAGAGAAACCACGTCTTACAGTCATAAGCATCAGTCTCTGGACGTAAGCACAAAACATACTCTCAAATAGAGGGAGAAGAGGGGGGGGGGGGGGGGGGGAGGTCAGAGTTAGGGAGGTATGTGGAAAGGGAAGAGAGCTGCACTAGCTCGGGGTCCCGTGCTTGCCATGTACCTATCCACAAGAGTTGTGGAAGCCTTGGGGAGGGGAGAGGGGACATGGAAAATGTGTGTCTGCCTTTGACATACAGTTCAATAACCTTTTTACAGCAGGTACATAACGGCCCTTCACTGGGTGTTTTGCAACAATGCATCTGCAAACAATTCTGACAACTGAACAACTGTTACATAGTACAGTTCCAGAAATCTTACCAATTACTTTGTTCAGTTAGACTTTCCATCGTAAATAACAATATCACTACTCAAACGGTAAGAGGAAGACTATGTACTATGTGCTCCACCTGGCCGGTAGCCCAGGTTTCCTGCTACATCCATCACATATTGTCTTCTTTGAAATCAAGGAAATGAGTTCTCATAGCATCGCGTACCTGGACTACCATCATAGTGATGCATGTATAGAAATAGGGGATAAATCTGTAACAGACCACATGAAGTGGTAACAGCAAAACATTAAAGTCATTTTGCCAAGATAGCTTTAACAGACCATACAGCTTCATTCACAGTCTAGGACGAGGCAGAAAAAAGCTTCCTGTGGTTCAAGAGAATACAGTGCTGCACGTAAACGTTGATTGCGTTCAAGCATACACTGGGGCAGGTCTTGTCAATTGGAATAAAGGCCTTAGCTGGCGAAGTTGATGAGAAGCAATCACTAGATAGTACACATTGTTTCACAAGCACAAGAAAATGCAGTGTTCATAAAAGAAACGAATACGTGTAGACTTGCCATCATTTAAAAATGAGTTAAAGTAAGAAAAGTAAGAAAATTCAAAATGTTCAATATGTGTCTGTATATCCCTGAAAGTAGGAGTTAGGCATAGAACACCATTATATTTCAAAAAGATGAATACAGCTTACTTTTGGATTATGAATGGATGGGACAGTTAACTGAGGGTAAAATGAGCAGTTGGATGACATCTGAAGAATGTGATGGAAGTTGCTTTTGTCACAAGATGTCTACAACGTTCATTCAGCATGTCTCTCATTTAAATTATGAAGTAGTACTGTTTTCAATACTTCAAGGTGGCAGTAATGACAGTCCAGTGGCACAAGCAAATTATAAGGTTCCATTTACCACAGTATGAGCTAAAAAAACTGTTTGCTGATGGTGAGTTCAGAACAAGAGAGCATCAATGAGCTGCAAATCTTTTGTGCCCACTGAATGTAAATTGGTTACAAGTGCCAGTTTTTCTCCGCATATGTGCCAGGACTTGTCAAATTCACCATAATTTAGCACAACCACCGGCGTGGACATCCTAATAGCCGTCTAAGCAGCTGTCAATTCTGTTGATTTTCACAAGGAACATTATGTTGGTTTAATGACTGAAGGGACCTAACTCCAAGGCCACCAGTCCCTCCTACCTGGAACAAGCAAGTCAACAAAAGTTCATATCGAAGAATGGGCTAGTGTGCAAAACCCAAAAAAAGAAAACCGCAAGGTGTACATGGCCAACAAAGACTGGAGAAAGGAACAATGAAGAAGGAAGGGGGAAAGTAAGAATTATGGGCAAGGTGTCCCATGCAGGGAGCAGCTGGAGGTCATCGAAGGCCAACAGTGCGATGGGGACACTTACCAGCCCCTCCCCCCCTCCCCAAAAAAAAGCTAGCTACATGGACAGGGTGAGAGAAACACTGGAAAACAGAGGAAGAACACACAGTCAAACACAACACGTGAGAAAGGGGAAAGAGCAAAAGAATGGATAGGGCAAGCCTGCAAGCCTGGGGCAGACCACCAAGCCCAGTCAGCCACTGTCCGGTTGGGGCTGAGGAGGCAACAGAGCATCATGCCAACACTTCAATGGGCTGACAAGGCTGAGGCACCTCACCTAGAGTGATAAAAAACCCCTTCACAAGTAAACAATAAAAGCAGGTCAGCGGCTGAGCATCCTCAGCTAATTTCAGTAGTAGCGAGAGGTGGATCTCCATATCTGGAAAGAGCAGCAGATGTGTAAAACACACACACACACACACACACACACACACACACACACACACACACACACACACACACACACACAAATCACCTTTTGTTGGTGCAGAAACTACAATTGTCTAACTGCTGCCACCATTAGGACGCCAATCGTGCGCCTAGTCCAAAAATGCCAGTTGCCAATCGTATCCCACAATGGTGTAATGTGTCCAGCATTTGTAATGTAGTGATAGCCAGCTGTATGTGAAACTCTTGAGTCTGAGCAGATGAGGCAATTTAAAGGCCTGTGTCGTCAGATGTACTGTGTGGCCTGATGTAGAGCAAATAGCTCTGATGTAAATACTGAGCAGTATTCCGGAAGCCAATACCAAAAAATGTCGGCAAGAATGACAAAGAGACATTAGTTTACACGAAGGCACTAGCATGAAACTCCATGCAAAAGTTGTGAAACTGAAGGTAAAGGTAAAGGTGAACACGGGCCGCTGCACGTAGCCAAGTTGTGGAAGGGTTCAAACCACTGGGAAAGTTGCAGAGAGCGTGAAGTTATGCTGCCACAGAAGGAGCAGAAAGCAAAATCCAGAAGGTAACAGAAAAGAGATGCCCTCCATACTAGTGATCAAAAGAGTCATCAAAGGAGGAGACATAGGATCGGTGGCCACACATGGCAGACAAACGGCAAGCATATTTGCTGAGGAGAAAGTTGCAGTGGTAGGACAGAAGTAGTTTGGCAGATTCTGCATACAGGCTCTCAACTGCCTAGTGTAAAAGGCGCCAGTGGTCATACCGATGCCATGCTGGTGGATAGTATTGAGACGGCGTAAGAGTGACTGACATGCACATGCATAAACAGAACACCCATAGCTTCATTATGAACGGGTGGTGGAGTGGTACATGTGGAAAAGTGTGGTTTGATCTGCACCCCAGGAAGTACCATTGAGGATAAGACACGTGGGAGGACGAAGAAAATTTCCTATCAAGCATGAGCCCCAGGAATTTGATAGTTTCAACAAACACAAGAGCAACAGGCCCAAGATGTAAAGACGGTGCAAGAAAGTAATTGTGCCACCAGAATTCATAAAAACGGTTCTATCAGTGGAAAAACAAAAGCCACTGCCGATGCTCCATGAGTAACAGTGTCTGAGACACTGCTGCTAAATGAGACAAGTCTGTGGAGAACTGAATAGATGGCAAAATCGTTACCAAAAAGGGAATCTGAGATGCCCAGTGGGAGGTAGGCCACTATAGTTTTAATGGCAATAGCAAAGAGAATGGCACTCAGGACAGAACCCTGAGGCACACCGTTTTTATGGATAAAAGTGTCTCTCAATGTAGAACCCCCATGTACCTTGAAAACTCTGTCTTTTAAAGATTCCTGAAGGGAACAGGGCAGGTGGCCACTGAAGCCCCATGTGTAGAGAGTACAAAGGATACCAGTCTTCCAGCAGGTGTCATAGGCTTTCTCCAAATCGAGAAACACGGCCACAGTCTGGGATTTCCACAGGAAACTTTGCATGACATGGGTGGACAAAGAGACAAGATGGTGAACTGCAGAAATCTACACTGAGCAGTGGTTAGTAAATTTGCAATACTCGAGCCACCATACCAGCCGGACACAATACATACGTTCCATCATTTTGCAAACACAGCTGGTGAGGGAAATGGGGCAGAAGTTAGAAGGAAGGTATTTGTCCTTACAGGGCTAAGGTATGAGTATGACAATAGCATCATGCCGACGCTTGGGAAACGTGCCCTGTGCCCAAATGCATAAGTATGAAGCAGAAAGTTCTTGCTCGCAAGAGAAAAGTGCTGTAACATCTGAATGTGAACATTGTCTGGCCCTGGGGCGCAGGATCGGGATGAAGTGAGAACATGACCTAGCTACCTCCTAGTAAAGATAGCAATGTAGCTCTCACAATTCTGAGAAGAGAAGGGTATCGCACAAGTCTCCTCCACTAGTTTCTGATGGAGGAAGGCAGGACGACATTGGGAGGAGCATGAAATCTCCGCAAAATGGGAGCCTAAGGTGTTGGAGATAGCAATTGGGCCCACGATGACATCGTTTGCTACTGTCAGGCCGGAAATTGGCGAATGGATTGTGGTACCAGAGAGCCATTGGAGATTGGCCCACGTGAGAGTGTAACTGTTAAAAGAACTAGTGGATGAAATCCAGCTAGCTTTCTCACTATCTCGAAGAACGTGATGGCACTGTGCATGCATTTGTTTATAATAAATGCAGTTTGCCATCATAAAACGACAGTTAAAAACAAGGACAGTTTGTCTCCATGTGCACATTGCCCCACGGCACACTTCTGTCCACGAAGCTACCATGGCATGAGATGGTAAAGAGGAAGCGCAAGGAATGGAATGTTCTGCTGCGGTAATGATAACATTCGTATGGTATTCCACCTGGTTATAACAACTGGGAAAATCTTTTTCATCAAAGGTTGCCAGAGAGGAATAAAGCCTCCAGTCGGCCTTAGTAAGCTTAGTCTGAACAGAGTTGGGGTAGGAGTCAGCAAACCAATAGCAGATGGGAAATGATCGCTCGAGTGTGTGTCAGAGAGAATGGACCACTCAAGACAATAGGCAAGCTGGGCAGTACAGAAGCATAGATCCAAATGGGAACAGGTGAGTGAGAAGTCTGAAAGGAACATGGGTGCTCCTGTGTAAATGTGGAAGAGGTTAAGTTGATTAAGGGGTCAGCCAAGAGGGCACCTCTTTGGACATGTTCTGGGAAACCCAAAGGGGATGGTAGGCATTAAGTTCAACGAGCAGCAGATAGGGATGGGGCAGCTGCCCAATAATCTAGAGGAAGTCTGCCCTGCACAGAATGACGGAGGGGTGTAAGTAGTACAAAAGGAACAGGTCAAGTGAGGAAGCAAACTGCAACAGCTTGAAAATGGGTATTCAGGGAGATGGATTGACTATGAACATCATCCCGTATGAGAAGCATGACGCCCCCATGAAACGGAATGTCGACCTCAGGGAGGAAGGTCAAAACCGACCTGGAAGGAATGCAAAAGCTCAAAGTGATCTTGAGGAAGCAATTTTGTTTCCTGAAGGCACAGAACAAGTGGACACTGTGATTCTAACAGCAGCCGCAAATCCTCTTTGTCAAATTGAAGGCGGCATACATTTCATTGGTGAGTCACGACGAGGAAAAAATGAAGGTGTGTCACCTCGGCAGTTGCCGAGTGCCAGCCTGTGAAGGCTGACAGCTTCAGGGCACAGAGGCAGGAGGACCTTGCTCCATGAGATCTAAGGAAGCGTCAGCTTTTTTTCTGCTGTTGGCCTGCAGAGTCCAGCACAGAAAAACGGTTGATGGTGCGCACCAGAGACACAGAAGCCGGACGGGCAAGGTTATCACGTGGCGACACCGTCAAAAAGGATCTTTGAGTTGGCGAATGAGAAGACTGTTTGCCTTCGACTTCTTCGAGCCTTTCCGGTTAGCAGAGGAAGACTCAGGTGTTGGTTGGCTGGACTGACACAGGAAGTCTTCATGGGAGCATTCTTTCTGTCCTTCCTGGCCTGCCAGCTGTGTAGCTGGTACCTTTGCCCCATTGGCGGCGAGAGTTTGATGGCTTGTTGCACAGCTGGACAAGGAGACAGCAATGATACTATGACACTGGGTGATTTCACAACCTCAAGAGCTGAATTCAAGGTAGCATGTCTGCACGTAATGTCCTTCATGGAGCGAGATGTCGCAAGAACAGTACTGTAAGTGCCAGACGGTAGAATTCAGGGTTTGCGACTAGCCAATAACTTGCCAACGACCGGGTAGGATACTTTTTACTTACCTTGATTTCCTGGACAGCCCATTCCTCGAGATACACAGGACCATCTCGAGACAAGGTGGCATAGTCGCCATTGCAGTTGATACAGGGGGGGAGGGGAGGGGGGGGGGGAAGGAAGCAGACAATTGCCTTCGTGTACATCCCTATCACAAGGTTACACATGTGGCCAGGTATTGACAACAACATTCGAGTGTGGTTGAAACGATGACGGCAGCAGCCGTGCAACGGGTTCACAAGGTACCATAGCCTGCTTTGATCTTGGATGGAAGAACCACTCTATCAAAGGTGAGAAAAAGTATTTGTATGGGCACTAAGGAAGAATCTACCTTTTTCATCACCCAATGGACAGCAATGACGCCCTAGTGAGAGAGGTACGTTTGCATTTTGCCCTCGGTCAGACTGTTGAGCAGCCCAGTGTAAATTACACCACAGGAAAAATTGGTCCTCAACACAAACAGGATAGCCATTGAGAAGCAAAACGGCAAGCAGTTGTGCTTGAGAATCAGGAGTAGGCTCCAAAGGCAGAGTGTACCAATGCATAAAAAAAGAGCAGGATTTCACAGGGCTGGCAATTGCATAAACATCTTTCTGAATTAGAAAAGGATTTGCCGTTGCAAAGGACTGACCGTCTTCAGTATGGTAGACATGGGCCGCAAAGATGACGACTGACTCATTATGAGAAAATCCCCATGACTGCCAGCGTCTCTGATGGCACGCTCCTTCTAACTGGGGTTCCTTCATAGGGGCCCACCCACCTTTGGCAATTTGGGAAGGTAGTAGTTCAGGCAATCTCCTAAGCTTTCGAATTGTTTGAGAGACCATCTACTACTATTCCTAACAATTGCAAATGGAATTAATGGAATTTTAATCTTAGAGAGAGGTTCCTTTTGCCCAGACATTCAACAGAATTTTTTTCAAAATGTTGCAAAGCACGAGTTTCTTCACCTCCATTACAAAGCCACGAAAATGTCAATGTTTGTCTTGTCATACGTTTGAGCTGGATTCTCACGTCTCGAAGATGCGTTCACAAACATCTGAAGGGATACCGTTAATAACCCTTTAATTTCATCCTTCAATTGGTGCATAGTTGGTCATTTGTTCAGGTACACTTTTGATTTCACAAATCCCTGCAAAACTGTCACAAGGTTTAACATCGCATTATCTGGCAGTCAATTCCTGGTTGCCATGCAAAAAGAGAATTGTTGGGGAAACTTGTCATTCAGCAGACCAATCGTTTCACGGGTTGTGTGACTCGTCGCACCATCTTGCTGAAACCAAATATCGTCATTTTCATCAATAAGAGTGAAAAACCAATCAGGAAGCATTGTTTCGGTAACGGTCGCCGTCCACAGTGACGCTAGCCCCTCATCATTTTCAAAGCAAGTGCGGGCCGATCACTTCTCTTGCCCAGAACCCACACCACACATTCGTGCGCCTTTGATGCACCTGACCTTAAGCAGTCACACGCGGATTTTCGTTACCCCAAAATCTTGTACTCAACGATTTTCAAATCTATTGAAAGGATTTCATGCAGGGAACTTAGTGATAAATTCAATTGTAGAGCACGTCGGCGAACCAACTTTCTGGAGCTTACGGTCAAATTTTCACATACGATGGGACACGGTCGTCTCATTTCCTTAACGTCCGAGACAGAACCAGTGGTCTCAAATGTCCGGACCAACTTCCGAACTCATCATTCGGTTGGAACAGCATTACATCAGAGATGTCATAAGCAATTCAGGAACGGTTGCCGTGGGACTTTCACACTGCTTCTGTAATAACCTTTCATCACTTGGATATGTTGCTAAGTTGTCATCTCCTCCATGACGAAATTAAACGTCAACGAACAATTCTCACCACACAAAAGCTATCAGGCTACTAATAGGAAGGATCGCAGGTAACAAACATGAAAAAACCACAGCTGCCAACAGTCATATTAAAAAAAAAGGGTGCAAGATTCAAATTCGTCCTTACTTCCCGAACACCCGTTATAAAATAGCTTATCACCTGCCTATATCCACATAATATGCCTTTATCTACTTTTAGCCCTTGAAAACGGACAAATTACCAAGATAAAGAGAGTTCTTCAGCATCAGTTTTCACCCTTAGCACTGAGTAGTAGCAATGCCCAAATTGTGGTATTACAAGACGATTTTTGAGCAGAGTTTAAAAAAAAAATAGAATCAATAGAAGAATAATGATGATTTCTTGTAGTATTCAAACACTTCTCACCTGTTACGAAAAGCAGCGAACGGTAGACGGGCTATGTCATCTTTTATTTATCTATTTAGTTTAATATTTTGATTGCAAGTATCTTGAAACTGAGGGAGTTAAACTTTATTATAGGAAATAGTAGGAATAAAAAACCGAAAATCAGTTATTTCAGGACCGATCATTTTACGCGAATTTAATAGACATGGTTAAACTGGCGCTCTTAAATAACTGTATAACAGAAAACCGGTTGTTTCAGCGATAATCGCCATCCCTTGCTTATGGGTCCCAGTCAGAAAGCCTAATCAGAAATCCAGTTTTATTTTTGCAGAATGTGATTCTGTTACCGGCACTTTCCATGTGCAGTATCTTTGAGTACAGGAGCACCTGTGTACCAGTTCTGTTCACAATATAAGAAAATACTCCAGGAAAACTTAGATCCTCGTCCGCCAGGACACCTACACGCACCCCCTTACCCTCTGGGCGCTGCAAGCACGGGTCTCACCATCGCTACACCTGAAACGCCACGCTAATTAGTTTTGGCGTACCTGGTCCTTGGGCTGGGAGCAGCCGGCGCAGGTGCGGCACTCTTCGCAGTGCCACGTGGAGCCCGCAGACAGCACGGTGGCCAGCTCTTGCGCTAGGCACGACAGGTGCACCGAGCTCCCGCAGCCGGCACACTTGCGCAGTTCCTCCGCACGGCCGTTCTTGTTGCGCGACGCCGTGCCCAAGCATTCCCCACAAATCGGCAGTGGCGCCGAAGGCTGTAACAACAGCAACAATATGCTTTATTATATGCTTCTGCCTTGCAGTTCAGCGTACACAACTTTTTTGGAAAACCCTAATGACAAACGTCAGACAGAAAAGTATTCATATTTAAGTATCCCGTTTTGATTTAAGTGTTGGTTTCTGAATTGGATAATACGAAATAGGATGAATGGAAGTAGTAGTTCGAAAGACACAAGTTTACTGTTACCTGTCACTGTTTCCTTGCATTCACAACGCGTTTCGAATGCTTAAACCTCCATCGTCAGATGGGTTTACATATGTTTGTATGACATAAAATAATCAGCAAGAACATTATGACCATCGACTTACTTAATATGGGTGTAAACTCGTCCAGGCGATAGCAGCGTCAAATGGCGAGAAGTAACTGCTAATCAGACACACGCACAGTACATGTCGTATCCGGTGAACGTGCAGTCCGTGTGGAGAATGGGGAAGGCGCGCAAAATTTCTGAGTTTGACCGAAGGCAGATTGTGATCGCTCGGCACGAGCATTTCGAAACTACAAGAGTTGTCGGGTCTTTGAGGAGTCCTGTGGTTTCTTGAACACATGGTGAAACCAAATTAGAATTATATTAATAGCGTCAGCTGCTGACAGACTTTGATATATATATATATCAACATGGACAGGTGCAAATGTGTGGCACGGCCGGGACTCGAACCCGGGATCCCCTGCTTACATGGCTGACGCTCTACCCATCTGAACCACCGAGGGCACAGAGGATAGTGCGACTGCAGGGACTATCTTGCGCACGCCTCCCGCGAGACCCACATTCTCACCTTGTATGTCCACACACTACATTCGTAGTGTCCCAACCCAACACACTCATTATTCGTGGAAGACATTCTTACCAAGCCCCGTAAGAGTTCGGGGAACGTGCGTGCATCCGCACAGGAGGAGGTCATGGCCGGTATTGCCAAATTATATACTTATATGGATATGGGTGTCTGTTCTTTCGCACATGTCCATAATAGTGAAACCACGTCCAGACGACGTGGGGTTGGGTGGCCACCCCTAATTACAGATGGCTGGGCAGATTGGTAAAACAGGACAGTCGGCGAACTGTGGCGGAATTAACATCAGACTTTTATGCTGGGCGGAGTATAAGTATGCCTGAACACACAGTACAATAAGTACTCCTAACGATGGTGGTCCGCAGTATGTGCTAATATTAACACCACGACTGAAATGGACACGTGACCATCGGCACTGGACACTGGCGCAGTGGTAGAGCATTGGATAGTCTGTCGAATACCGATACCTTCATAATGTCGATGGGAGGGCGCGAATCCGTCGTCTTCCAGGGGAATAGCTCCTTGACACCTGTACTGAGGGACGGAGACAAGCTGGCGGCGGCTCAATATGCTCTGGGGAACATTCACGAGGTCATCTTTGAGTCCAGTGCAGCTCGTGGGAGGTACCATGACGGCCAAGCGGTATCGCAAGATGGTTGCAAATCACATACACCCCTTCATGACGATCATGTTTCCCGACGACAGAGGCATTTTTCAACGAGATAATGCGCCATGTCACGAGGCCAGGGGTGTGATGGAGTGGTTCGAGGAACACAGTGGCGAGCTCCAACTGATGTGCTGCCCCTCCCCCAACACATCATACCTGAACCAGATCGAACACATTTGAGATGTGATTGAAGGTTGCGTCAAGAGTTCATCGTCTGCCCCCAGAATTCACGTGCACTGGGTGATTATTATTATTATTTTGTTTGGTTTGTGGGTCTCTCAACTGCGCGGTTATCAGCGCCGGGGGAAGTCGAAATTTTTAACTCAATTCAATCTAGCAAAGGTCATGAATGATGATGAAATAATGAGGACAACACAAAATCCAGTCCCGGGGCAGAGAAAATCTCCAAACCGGCCATGCATACTGGGTAACTTGTGTGGGCAGATGTCATGCCCACAACCTCTAGCGAACTATCAAGGCCTCACTGCACTGCTTTATTTGCCACGACGCGTCGCCGCTGTTACCTGTGCCAAAGATGGACATACCGGCTATTCGGTAGATGGTCATAATTTCTGGCTGATGAGAAAGTGTGTGTGTGTATGGAGGGGGGGTTACGATTCAGTAGTCACAGGCGCCTTTCCCTGTCGTAAAAAATCATATGTAAACCATCGTACTTCGTATTTTAAAATGAAGTTGTAGTTGTATCAGTCTGTGAAATGACACGACCGCCATTAGTCGTCAAGTGAGGACCATTTTGAGGTTATACAAAGAAAATTATACACAGAAATATTGTAATTTAAAATCACAGTCAAAATAAATATTAAATTAACAAAGGAACTAAAAATTTAAAAGTAAAAGAGAAAAATAATCCTTTTTACTCTACAGATGATTAAGAAAAATGAAGTTGTTTTCTACTTTGCTATCAAGATCACTAGAAGCAGCAGCGAATACAGAAGAACAGAATGTATACTGCGTGAACTCAGGCCCTGCCTTATAAATACGAAGTTTTTAAATTCAAACAATACAAACCAAGAACATACTGGACATCTTTCCCGAAGCATATATAAATTTCAGTTTTTAGGAAACTTATTCACAGATTCGATAATAGCCGATTGCTTTTTATTTATGCCTTGTTACGACGTGCCTTAATTTGTGGCTTTCTGTATTTTGGGTTACAGGTGTTTTTCTTTCATAGTTTGTCATTTGCAACCATAAAGAACTTACTGTAATTTACACCGAACACTGGTGTGTGAGGAGTGCAATTCTATTGTCATGTAATAAAAAGAAAATTAAATCCCCTGAGGATGCTGTGACTTCAGCGAAAGGAAGAAAAAAAAAAAAAAACTTTGCTCAAAGCGGAACCTATCCAAAATCAAAATTTATTTCCAAGCAAACATGTACCCAAGGGTGAGCTTCAACTCAAGACGAAACGAGTAGACGAATATACCCCCCCTCCAGACACACAAGTTTACCTCAGTGTAAATAACACTACCTGTTCGATTCGTAATAAAGGAGAAGAAAAGCCAAATTATGTGATCAATATTTTTATTTGACAAACGCCGAGAAGAATGTCTGGGGTGCAATGGCAGTTGACAGTAACAGAAGAAATAAACTGGCCAAAGAAAGTTTTGCACAACCAGCATGTCTGAGTAAGAGTGTAAGCTTACATGCTAGAGGAATAGGGAATGAAAGAATAAGCATTACGAAACTAAAAAAGTAGTGAATCAAAATCAAAACGGTAGCCAAAAAAAGGCACTCTTTTCGAAAGTGGAACTCTGAGCCTCTGTGAAAGCAAAATCTGGTCGAGACGTTGCTGCTGTAGCCTTCCCAACTATTAAACGGTGCGAGAGGGGTTCTAGTGACAACCCATTGTATGTCTTAACTGTCCCAATTGGCTTCGTGTCAGAAGATACTGCAGGTCACGTCATTCCATTCCATACATTCGTTCCTCCTGAAGATAGGAATGGTGGGTTCATGAGCTATCGTCTTTACAGCCCATTCTATCACCAAACTGGTAACTGGAGGGCTGGAAAACAACCATTAGTTGGAAGATATGCACAGCCCCCAAATTGGCCTCGATAGGACGGAGCGGCGTCATGTCACATGACACACTCCTACAAACGTGGGGGCATTATGTCTTGAACGAGGCGTTCCCTTGCGTGCCGCGGCCAAGGCGGGTGGGAGGAGGAGGAGGGGGTTGCCTAGAGGCCAAATTAATTGTGTGGGGGCCGCTCCGTACTTTGTTCGTCAACGCACCCCTCTCATTTTACTTCAGAACGACAAAGCGCAATTCTAATGTGCATATAACAGGGGATTTAATATAGGCCACAAGTCGTGTTGATGTTGACCATGGGTGACTGCTACGAGGCAGGTCTTCAACATTTTCTCCCACCATGGCAGTTGAATGTGTGAATGACATCGCTACGGCGAACGCAAATTCAACGAGCTAAATTATCGTGTGATGCCCACCCTTTCCGTAAAGTGATAATGTATGTACGAGGCAAGTTCCGTGAAAAGCCACACTGACCCTTGCAGGACTGGAGACCGCGCACTGTAATGAGCTGCACAGAGAATGCATATTTACTTATATCTCCATTCAACGACAGAGATTTCCCGTGGAAAAAATTTTTCACCTGTTTACTTGCTGGTTGTTTCGCGTTTTCCGGTGGAGTTAGTTATTCCATTTTCGTTATTCGTCGAATAAAAATCCAAATACAAAATCAATTAAACACCCCAAAAAACAATGAGAAAGAAAGTTACTCATTGTGAAAATACAGAAGGGATACAAAACTCATTCCTTATATATACGATAACATCGAATAGTATTGAAATTTCTCAAAATATAGAACATTACAATGCAAAGTGCCACTACAGGCCGAAAGCCCAGGGGCCGTATCTCAAAAATACGAGGAAAGAAGCGTACGAAACCTTGCTTCCTTTAAAAATAATTTAAAAAAATTAAAAATCCTGGGTCTATATGGCTCCGGATGACAGCACACTGTCATAGGGCCTCTTGCCAAGGTTACGGACAAGAAATCAGTCGGACCTGCGGCGAAGTTAAGACTTCGTAACGGCGTCGGTGGCGGAAGAAACAAATGCGTAGCGTCTCCACTGGAGAGGACGGCTACAAAAGGCGTGTTAGGCGCAGTGTAATCAAAACCTGCCAGGAGAGCTAGGGATAGTCCAAGTGATTAACAAAAGCTCATGGGCAACATCCCCCCCCCCCCAAAAAAAATCAAATATACAGAAGTTTAGCCTCGAAAAATGCTAGGGCATTCCCCGCAGTCGATGTGCGTATCACACCACTGCCCTCTGTGACAAATATGCGAAGGCCATCGAGTCAAGGACAGGGTAGGTTAAAGTAGCAGGTCCTAACAAGAGTAGCAGCTTTGGATGTTGAACCAATGGTTGGAACAGGAAGAGTTATCGTCGACATGATGGAGACTGGGAAACTGACATAGGCACAAGAGACACAATGGAGTGGAAATAACGCAAGAGAACTAGGACGTGGAGATGAATTGTCGCGTTGATGCGAATAGTGAAGGGAGAAACGGTGTGGGTATGATCCCACAGAATAAGTTGAAAATAAATTTAGTAATTGCAAGTACGAATAGTGACCACATTGTAGGTGTCACACCAGTCTATGAGAGGAAAAACCTCCGACCCGGCCGGGAATCTAACCCGGCCCCTTCGGTCAGCAATCCGCCGCATTCACCGGGCAGCTACCGAGGCAGACGTTTCATTCTGTATAGGTGACATGAGCTGTACGTAGATTCTTTTCCCACTCCCAACGCAACGTGTGCGCGTCCACTTCATGTGACGTAAAAAATGAGAACTATTTTCTTCACCATAATAATTCTACATACACATCGATACTGTGAAAATCACTGAAGAATAGTACCCGTAACTGTACCAGTTATTAAGGTTTCTTGGCGTTTCCTTCACGTATGAAGCTCGGAAAGGGTGATTACTTAAACTTCTCCTCAGTGGGCGCTGTAATTCGTCTTTAAGCTGTCCTCGGTATCCCTACTGGGCCGATACGTAGTATGTGTGTGTATTGTATTGTACACACATCAAAAAAAGTTTTGCATCACCTCGGTTTCGAGAGTTCCGGAACCTATACAGAAAATTGGAAAACAGATCAACATCATTTCCGCCCTTTTTACTGCTCATCTACCACCATACAGCGAGACCTTCAGAGGTGGTGGTCCAGATTGCTGTACACACGGTAACTCGCGGTACACAGAAGTACGTCCTCTTGCATTGATGCATGCCTGTATTCGTCGTGGCATCCTATCTACAAGTTCATCAACGCACTGTTGGTCCACATTGCCCCACTCAACGGCGATTCGGCGTAGATCCCTCAGAGGAGTTGGTGAGTAACGTCGTGAACAAACAGCTCTTTTCAGTCTATCCCAGGCATGTTCAAAAGGGTTCATTTATGGCCACTCTAATCGAGCGACATTGTTATCCTGAAAGAAGTCATTCACGAGGTGTGCACGTTGGGGCGCGAATTGTCGTCCATGAATACGAATGCCTAGCCAATATGCTGCAGATTTGTTGCACTATCGGTCGGAGGATGGCATTCACGTATAGTACAGCCGTTACTGCGCCTTCCATGACCACCAGCGGCGTACGTCGACCCCACATAATGCCACCCCAACAACAGTGGGGAACCTTCACCTTGCTAAACTCGCTAGACACTGAGTCTAAGGCGTTCAGCATGCCCAGGCTGCCTCCAAACACGTCTCCGACGAATGTCTGGTTGATGGCATATGCGACAATCATCGGTGAAGAGAACGTGGTGCCAATCCTGAGCGGGCCATTTGGCACATTGTTGGACCCATTTGTACCGGGTTACGTGGCCGTCGGGAGTGAAGTTGCGCACCATGCAGCCTATTGCGCACTGTTTGAGTCATAACACGACGTCCTGTGGCTGCACTAAAAGCATTATTCAAAATGGTGGCATTGTTGTCAGGGTTCCTCCGAGCCATAATCCGTAGATAGCGGTCATTCACTGCAGTAGTAGCCCTTGGGCGGCCTGAGCGAGGCATGTCATCGACAGTTCCTGCCTCTCTGTATCTCCTCCGTGTCCGAGCAACGTCGCTTTGGTTCACTCCGAGACGCCTGGACATTTCCCTTGTTGAGAGCACTTCCTGGCACAAAGTAACAATGCGGACGCGATCGAACCGCGGTATTGGCCGTCTACGCATGATTGAACTACAGACAACACGAGCCGTGTACCTTCTTCCTGGTGGAATGACTGGAACTCATCGGCTGTCGGACCATGTAACAGGCGCTGCTCATGCATGGTTGTTTACATCTTCGGGCGGGTTTAGTGACATCTCTTAACAAGAGACTGTGTCTGTGATATAACATCCACAGTCAACATCTATCTTCAGGAGCTCTGGGAACCGGGGTGATGCAAAACTCTTTTTGGTGCGCGCGCGCGGGTGTGTGTGTGTGTGTGTGTGTGTGGGCGCGCGCGCGCGCCCGCCAAGGTTCTTCATTTAAAGCTGGTTCTTGAATCTTACAAACTAGGCTTTCTAGGAATCGTTTTCTTTCATTTTCAAGTTTCTGCCACTTCGGTTTCATCAACATCCCCATGGCTCTCCTCCACTGGTCTAACAAACCTATGAAAATTAGTGTTTTCTTTCTCTTTTTCGTTGAGTATCTTCTTTTAGCCCTAAATGGTTCGGGTCTCTCACACTTGAATAATATTCTAGGAACGTGTGAGTGTTTTGTATGCGGTATCCTCTGTATAGCGATTGCATCTCCTTAGTATCCTACCAATGAACCGAAGTGTGCCGCCGCCCCCCCCCCCCCTCCCCGCTTTACCTACGAATGCGCCTAGGTGATCGTCCCATTTATGCCCCTGCCAAGAGTTACACGGAAGTACATAAATGACCTATTTCAATTCTCTCGTTTTCGTTTTTTGAAGTGCATAATTTTACATTTCTAAGAGTTTTATGTAAATTGTTATCCATAGTTTCGTCACTGTGAAATCTTATAAAAATCTAATGGAATATTTGGGCACTTTTTTCTTGTTTTTTTTTCACATAGTAACTACATCATCCGCGAAAAGTATGAGTTACTAAAATATTGTCCGTAAGATCATTACTTCACAACTTCAGCAACAGGGGTCCCAACACACTTCTCTGTGGCACACACTAAGTTACTCCTACATCTGTTGATGACTCTCCAAGATAACTAGCTGCGTCCTCCCTACCGAAAAAAATCATCAATGCAGTCAGAAATTTCGCTTTATACCCCATGCGATCGGACTTTTGACAGTAAGCGTAGACGTCGTACGTAGTTAAATGCTTTTCGGGAATCAAGAAATACTGGATCTACCTGACTGCCTTGACGTGATCCATGGCCTTCAGGGTATCAAGTGTGAAAACTGCGAGTTCACAAGGTCGATGTTTTCGGAATCTATGCTGTTTGGCATGGACGAAATACTGCATTACGTTTGCGCCCACAATATGTTCTAAGATTTTACAACAAATGGATCTCAAGGATACTGGACGTTAGTTTTATGATTCACTTCTGACACGTTTCATGTATATTGGTGTGACCTGTGCTTTCTTCCGACCACTGGGCTCTTTTTTTGTTCGAGGATCTATGATGGATTATGGTTAATGGAAGGATAATTCGGACGGATATCTGGTATACAATCTGATAAGAGATGCCGTCGAGTGCTGCAGCTTTCTTAAATTTTAGTTGTTTCTCAACAGCACTCACACTAATATCTATATCATTTCTCTTTGCAGTGGTGTGAGAATTCTGCAGGAGCAACACTACCGGATAATTCTTACTTATCATTGCCATCTTCGAAAGTGTAAGATACACGAATATTAGATAATTGTATACAAAGGTACATTTTAAAAGAACAAAATATTCATAAAAAAATTTACGTTAATATCATGACTTAAACAAAGGAACAAAATTTTTGAAAGGTGACAAAGCGTAATTACTTTTCATATTAGGTCTGAAAATGCATAGTAAGGTTACCGATGAAGGAGCCACTGAAGGGGAGTTACTAAACCTTCCTTCAGCCACATAAGGAGTGCGAATCGAGAGCTGCTGCCAACGTAAATAACTTAGAAGTAGATATCCTCGGTGTAGCGAAACAAATCAATTAAAACAGACATGTCTTCCAGTCAAGATTGTATACCAATTACGTTCCTTTCGGAGTGTACTAATGTAATAGCTCCATATTTAGGGATCATATATAACAGATAGCTCGACGAAATCTCTCTTAAAAAACTGAAATAAAATAAAAAAACTGGAAAATTGCAGAGGACACACCAATACTCAAGAAAGGCAGTAGGAACAATCCGCTGAATTACGGACTCATGTAACGAACGTTGATTTGCAGTAGGATTTTGGAAAATAATTATACTGTGTTCGATAATTATGTATAACCTCCAAGAAAACGGTCCACTGACACAATCACCACGGATTCAGTAAAACAGTTCTTGTGAAACACCACTAGTTCTTTATTCTCATGAAATATCGAGTCCTATCGGCAGGGGATATCTAACTGATCCCATATTTCTAGATCTGCAGAAAGCTTCTGACAGTTCCTCGCAAGCGACTTCTAATGGATGGAGTATAATGTCAGGAATCAAAAATTTTGAGACGAACTGCTTCAGTATAATTTTCGAATAGGGGAAGAAACGCGATTTTATAAAACTGGTTTCATGTTTATATCTACATTTATCAACGTATATTTACAATACACAATTGGGCGTCAGGTCTTGGTTCCAAGTTGGCCCATCTTTTTCTTCGTTACGAGTCATTTGAAAACTTGGACACGAGAAAACCACTTTTTGCAATAGTTCACACCTGAGCGGTCACCCATATTTACGGCGAATTCTTCAATAAATTTAATCATATCTCCACCCGCATCGTGACACACATTTAAACAAGTATGGATATCCTATACATCGGGGAATACATGGCGAACGGTTCAGCTCACTCAGGTAGACTTCAGGTACTCTGTGACGTAGTGAGCACGTAGTTTCCAGGTAAAGTAGGTGCGGATTTCACAGATATCTGGTTAGTAGCCAATTTCACTAGGATAGGTTTTCATGCATCCGTGTGGCAGAGCTTTACAATGAAACTACGTCAATAGTAGGAACCCAACGAGATTTCCGCAGATTACACCATCATTTACATATTCCGGGTGGCCATACCATACAGCGCTGGATAGTTGTGGCGCAGGATCAGTGCGCTATGGTAAGTCTCTTGGACGACCCCGAAGTGTCAAGACACTGAAACACTGAACGTGTACGGGCGTAAATTCAAAACGTAATGGACGATCGCTCCCCCGCCGATCGCATACACTAAACAAACAAGGTAGTGCAACGCTTAAGGCTCACCGACAAGATCGCACGTGTTCGGTTTTGCTACATGTTTATGAAAATGTGGGCGTTTAGTCCAGAACTTGGTGACAGCTTGATGACTGATTACACACAATTCATATTGTCAAGGGCAACGAAAAAAAACCACAACAAGTCCATGAACAAGCGCTACACAGCCCAAAATTAACGGTGTGGTGTGGACTCACTGAGAACTGTGATTCGATATATATTTCTTTCGAAACAACAATGGTGTAACACGTACTGTGACCTCCGGACGACATCGTGTCCGTGATGCGGAATTTTGTACTACCTGTGCTACAACAGCAACCCCGTCCAATCACAGGGTATCGACAGTACAGCGCAACTGCGCACACAACCCTCTGTCGGTGAAACGAACTGTGTGAGAGGTTCCCTGGACGTATCATCTCCCGGTTTGTGACATGACTTGGCCGATGAGTTCAACCGATCTGACAGCTCCCGATTTCTTGCCCTGGGAGCATCTGAAGTCCAGAGTGATCGAAAATCGGCCTGCAAACCTTCTGGTGCTGAATACCGACATCTGTATAAAAGTCGCCCGAATTCCTGTTGCTGTACTGGAGAACACTTTCCGTAGGACATTCAAAGTTCGTCTACACGAGTGCTCCTGCTCATCAGTGATGTGATCTTCACGAAGTGATTGTTATATACCGCATGAAACACGAAAGAATCACTAACATATCTGCATTTGTAATCATGAAGACCTATGTTAATGAAGTTTTTGTGAACAGCTGAAAATGGGGGGGGGGGGGGGCGGGGCGTTCTTTCTGGATCACCCTGTATATGAGGCATGGGCGTACACGGGTGAAGTCGTGGGTAAAAAGCTATGCATATCGTATATTACTATCTTACGTTTAAGGAATTGTGATTTTAAGAATAAGGCTGTTGCCTTAATTGTTGCCAACTCCTACTAATCAGATTTCAGAAGTACTGAACTAGAATTATGGCATAAAGGAAATATATCTAACTGCGCATAGTGGAAAACGTGTTTGCATACAAGCAAAAGATAAGAGTAAATCGCTGTTTTTTAACTACAAATGTTCTGTATTCATTTGTTTTTTTGGGTTTTGTGGATGCCAAATGTAAATTCATTGGGCTTGATGTTGGCTTGCCGGATAGAATCTGACAATGGGATATTCTAACAACGGCTATGGGGAAGAAAATAGCACCAAGTAAGTGTATTAGCCCTCCACTGAAGTGTTTGACGGGTGCAATTTCCTGATTAAAGACGAAGCAAAAAAATTGTTCAAATGGCTCTGAGCATCATTATGCGACTTAACTTCTAAGGTCATCAGTCACCTAGAACTTATAACTAATTAAACCTAACTAACCTAAGGACATCACACATATCCATGCCCGAGGCAGGATTTGAACCTGCGACCGTAGCGGTCGCTCGGTTCCAGACTGTAGCGCCTAGAACCGCACGGCCACTCCGGCCGGCAGACGAAGCGTTTGCTGTAAGAGATTGTATGATGAAAGCTTATTCGAAGAGAGTCTCTAATCACAACGAGATAAACAAATGTGACACTACCGATTATGAGGTGCTCGTCGTGTGACAAAACTCCTTTGAGCTATTAAACCATGTGTTTGAAGTGTTTCATAGTCCAGCTGCTGTGGCGCCGAACGACGTGTTGTTTACAAAATTTGCTAGTTCTAATGTTAATGAAGCAACCTGCCACAACAACATGCTTAGCTTTTCTGGTTTAGGATTATATCTATGCAGCAATGAATTTGAAAGGAGAGAGAAAGATTTCTTCTGCAGTGAATAAGGTTCTGTGGGTGCAAGAGACAGACGTTAAATCGATTGTAAATAATGATTTACAGAAGACAACATACACACTTTTGCCTCTAACACATACGTACTACATCGAAGCGCCAAAGAACGTGGTATAGGCATGCGAATTCAAATACAGATATATGTAAACAGGCAGAATGCGGCGCTACGGTCGACAACGCCTATAAACTAGTGTCTGGCGCAGTTGTTAGATGAGTTACCGCTCCTACAATGGGACGTTATCATGAGTTTAGTGGGTTTGAACGTGTTGTTATAGTCGGCGGTGGAGCGATGGGACACCATCTTCGAGGAAGCGATGAAGTGCGGATTTTCCCGTGCGACCATTTCACAAGTGTACGGTAAATATGAGGAATCCGCTAAAACATCAAATCTCCGACATCGCTGCGGCCGCAAAAAGATCCTGCAAGAACGCGACCAACGACTATTGAGGAGAATCGTTCAACGTGAGTGCAACCCTTCCGCAAATTGCAGATTTCAGTGCTGGGCATCAGCGTGTCGGCGTGCGAACCATTCAAGTAAACATCATCGACACGAGCTTTCGGAGCCGAAGGTCCACTCGTGTACCCTTGATAACTGCACGACACAAACTATGTGTTGACGGACCCAAGCTAGGCATAAACGCTTCGCCTGCGCCCGTCAACACAGACATTGGGCTCCTGATGACTAGACAGATGTTGCCTAGTCGGACGAGTCTCTTTTCAGACTGTATCGAGAGGATGGACAAACCTGCGTGATTCACGTTGTCAATTCCCTCGAGAACTACTTTAAACATTTGTCGAGTCCATGACACGTCGTGTTGCTGCACTTCTGCGTGCTCGCGAGGACCTTACGCACGTGTATCAGTTTCTTTGGCTCTTCAGTGTATAATTGTTAAAGCTTGTATGAATCTATTCGTTAATATACTTTGTTTTATTTAACCCACAAGCTACACCTTTCCAGACGTTACCTTTCACTAAAACATTTCTGTATTCATGTCCAGCGTCATAAATTAGAGTATTTTACCACATTGATTAACTTTTCTCCGTCGTAGTCTGAAAAACTCATTTTCAGTGATGAATTCAGTATGTTTGTCCGGTAAAAGCTGTATCCTATCGTTATCGGTGCGTTCTCTCGCCGAAACTGGCATTGGCGCCAGGCGATACTGTTGGTGCGTACTGCATGCCTCGCTTTGGGAAAAACGGTAACCATTGGTGCTGCCTGCCGCCGGCCAGTGCAGTCTGCGATCGTGTTCGGAGTCGCTCTGTAACGTGAAGTACCTGTTGGCGTAAACTCGTCAAAAACAGCGTCCGGAATGGGAGGGGCGCAGGCAATGGCCAAAACGGACAGGCGACAACAGAAATCGATAGACGTCTATTAGCTCGGGTTTTTATTACCGTTGCCCTTAAAATGGGTACAGTACCTACGTATCGTATTACCCTAGTATAGATCCGGCAAACCGCGGCGAGCTAGCCACATGCGGCTCTCTGGCTCCTTGAGTGTGGCTCTTCCAAAATACCACTTGCTGGCGCGCACGTACAGTGTGAATGAAACTTCGTGACCCACGCACAGAAATCCATTTTCGGTCTGGGCGAATATGTTTCGAAGAAGAGGCGTTGGACGGAGATGTACGTAACTCATACCACATGCCCTCATAGCTCAGTTCTTTTTGCTACTGACAATGTCTTCGATAGCGAGAGTTGCGTATGCATCGAATCAGACGAGTGAGGTAAGTTTTAACATGCAGAAGTTTATAAAAATCGAGCACTGGAAGACATTTGAAGTATGTGGACCTGTTTCTCATGAAGTGTGCATAAAGCGTGCGATCACACAAGAGAAGAAGATAATTATGTTAGAAATTAACTAACAAGACATCACTTTCAATGCGATTTAATAACTGTGAGTGGAAATAAGCGAGGTGGTAACAAAGAAACATACGCTTACGCAATCGCTAAATACAAACGGAAATGTCCTCACTGGCTGGCTGACTGCTTGACTGGGTGACTGACTTGACACAGCTCAGCCCAAACCACTAAGGACAAAAACTTGAAATTTGGAGATGGTGTTTATCTTATTCTGAAGGCATCGTTTAAGGAAGGGACTTTTCGAAATTCCATCCTTAAGCAGGTGAAATAGAAAGGTTTTCTGAATATATGTCGCTATGAAGGCAATTTTGAACCCAGTATTGGTATTTGGATTCTCCATCAGAAATAACGAAACATTTCAACGTTTTTGGTAATTTAATCCATATGGGGCTGAAATACATTATTGAAGAGCTACTAAAGTACTTTTGAACATATTTACAACTAAATCTGTGAAAATTTGTATTTGACTTCTAAAGGTTGGGGATGAAACATCTTACGGAAAAAGTCAGCAAAATAACTTCAAAAGGCAGCATTAATAAAAACCTCCGACTCAAAACTACCAGAATCTCTCCTTGGTCAGATGTACATTCGGCAAAGATCATGCTTCTACGGCCTTAAATAGCGTAAACACATGTAGACGTGACTTGCTTTTAAATTTCTATTTTTATTTACTTGATTAGTCCAGAATGAGGTTTTCACTCTGCAGCGGAGTGTGCGCTGATATGAAACTTCCTGGCAGATTAAAAATGTATGCCCGACCGAGACTCGAACTCGGGACCTTTGCCTTTCGCGGGCAAGTGCTCTACCATCTGAGCTATCGAAGCACGACTCACGCCCGGTCCTCACAGCGAGAAGAGATACTGGCAGAAGTAAAGCTGTCTCACAGCGAGACGAGATACTGGCAGAAGTAAAGCTGTGAGGACCGGGCGTGAGTCGTGCTTCGGTAGCTCAGATGGAGGAGCACTTGCCCGCGAAAGGCAAAGGTCCCGAGTTCGAGTCTCGTTGGATCACACAGTTTTAATCTGTCAGGATTGATTAGTGTTTATGGCACATCTCTAGGTGAGTCCTCTGAAGCGAAAATCTCTGTTTTTAACATATAGAATAATGTTACTGACTTATGATCAGCTGAAAAAACTAGCGTTTGCTTTTCTTTCCTTATTCGGGTCTATAATTATATACTTGTGAACAATCAGTTTCAAGCATGCACGATTGTGTATGGTTACCATGGCGCAACCGGTCAGAAATGACTCTGACAGACAAGTCTTTGTACAAAATGATATTGATCTACAATCCATTTAAAACTACGACGGTAGGAGACAATGACCTCCTTGCTGAAAGGCATTGACACTCAATGAAGTTTTTAGGTAACTTTTATGTATCTGGTTACTTGCATGTCTCAACAGAGGGAAAAGCATGGGATTGCTCAATACAATGTTGCACCACAATTATACTTTCTACCTATTTTGCATCGTTAGAAAGCTTACACACGAGGTCCGCTTCTAGCTGAAGTACATTCTTTGAGTATTACTAACGATAAATTTTACCGTTTGCTTCGAGTGATCTGACAGTTTGACTGTTGACCACGCAGGACTTTCTCCGCGAATGTGGAACTTATACGACTACGACATCTCATACAATCCGAGGCTTGCCAAATGCCAATTACAGAATACAACCCTGTTGGAAGCTAATTATAACTTTTTCGCTGTGCAAGCTAACAATTGCAAGAATTGCCACAAACAGATTATGAAATTTTTCCCCACATACGGTGTCAATGGCAAAGCCACTCTCCTGCTACACGTAGTACTTTTTTTTATTACTTTCCCAGACTAATATTAGCGTTATTTCTGGAACCACAGTAGAATTCTGATAATAGCAGCAGCATAGTGTTAACATGAGAATATTTACCCAACTAATATTGATTTAATGGATGTTCCATCCAAGTCTCCCCCCCCCCCCCCCCTCCCCAAGTTTATGGAATGAGCTGCACCTTTGCAAAGCGTCTTGACATATTAGTTTCCAATTATTATTCTGGGGTGTTTTTGCAATGCTTGTCTTGTATGTGACCATAAAATAAATAGGATGGAACAGTTTTGTTACGATCAGCATCTTTTCTTCTCCACTTTGGCTTGCCAGTACTAATTGCTCAATTTCAATGCCAGATGATAATCTGACTAAGCTGTTCGGTTCCCTTCATATCACCTACCCACATTCAGGTAAAGGAGACCTAACAGAGATTTGGTCCAATTTTTTCTACGTATTTGCTAATTTCAACGTGTGAGATTTGAGTCCACGTTACTCTACGGACTCTACTGGTGAAATGTGAATACGTGTTATTCTACAGACTCTGTTGGAATTTATTTGAAGGACGATTTACATCAGTAGCGTGCAATACAAACGTTTGCCTATGTGTCTTTTGGGTCTCAGCCTACGTACGACACAGTAATGACGCATTTAACCCATGTACAACGCGAAAGTCGAATCTTCAACGCTGCACCACAACAAACGCAAATATTTTTTTATAAAAAAACTAAACACCTAATTTCACCTTGATTACGCCAGTCGTTAAGTTAGATAAAATTGTGTGTTTCTTGAGTCGTACGAGGGTGGCTTTTTTGCCTATTCATGACTCGTAAGTTTGTTTATTCCAAGGATCGCATGAGGCATCGACAATATATAGCGTTACAGCACATTGCCGACAGCCGTCTGAATAGGTCAGCGCGTCTATTTGCAATTGAAAATGGAAAAATCCTAGATTCGAGCTGTTGTTAAACTTTTCATTTGAAGAACTGTCGCACAAATCAAAATAGAATCGAATGAAGTTCACGCGGAATCTGCAACACTGTTGAAGCCCATTTACTTTTGGAGTAATGAGTTTAAACGTGGTCCTATAAACACCGAAGACGAAGAGCGCTCAGATTGTCCAGTTGTGGTCACCACAAAGAAAACCACTGACAATATCATGATATGGTTTTCCTTTTAATTCTCTCTCTCTCTCTCTCTCTCTCTCTCTCTCTCTCTCTCTCTCTTTAATCCGACTTTTAAGCGCCCACACCAACCAGCAATACTAATCCTCAATCGAAACGGTTTGGGAAAATAAAATGTATTCACCGGTAAACGACTCTTTCCCAGAGTTATTTCGGTTAATCACGGTTTGTAATGTGTCTTCCCACAACAGGAGTTATATCCTCACCTTACGTTAAATTGCTAGGGGTACACACCACTAGAAATTTTTAATGACAACATTATGTATCAGGCCTTACGGTGACTTTAGCTACCATGACGACCACACGACGAGACACTAAAGGGAGGTTAAGATGTCCACTGTGCATTACAGATTATTACACCGCCATCATCATGTATCTTTTGTTAAAATTGATGTAGAATGCATTGTATTGATCTTTTTTCAGTTTCTCCGGAAGCACAGTCTGTCAGTAGTTGCTGGCACGTTGCACAAACTGACATGAAAAAAGGTTGTGCACGTGAAGGATGTAAAATTAACACGATCCGGAAAAGAACACACTGAAGCGCAGTGCTGTGAGTTGCCCAGAAATCGTACATGCAAAACACTCGTCTCTCGGCATCAAATAAATCATCCTCTTGTGGTGGTAGTGTTATCTACCGAGACACACAGTCGAAAACATGAATGAACTGCGCACAGATGTGTGTGTCTAGCATTTCAATTTTTACTCCTAGATAAGTAGGCATCTGACTAATTCCACAGATTGATCTCCGACCGTGTGATCCAATCATATTGCTCATTTTACCTATTTATGCGAATTACATAACAGTGCATCACCATGGATGTCTGGCGATGAGGATTATAACTCAAATTATGACGTGTCATTTCAGTTTCATGTCAGGAAATAACAAATATTGATTGGCAGCAGTAATGCAAGCACATTTCTTGACCACCAATGGAAGCTAAAAAGTTGTGGCGCACCGACAGTCGAACTCTGATCTTCTGCTTATCGACAGTAGTCGCCTTAACCAAGAGCACAAGTCTAGCGCGACTCTAGAAACGACAAACTTCATGTCCCTGATATTTTCTCCGTTTTACAAGGTAGGAATATTACAGTTTATCGTCTCGTAAACTACGTTGTCATTATGGACAGAGGTCCATACAGCGTAGTGCAGGGCCAGAATGAAATCACACGTGACCTTTTGAAAGCAGCCTTTTCGACATTTGCCTTAAATCTATTTACGGAAAGCAAACAAAACCGAAACGTGGCTGGTTCCATAGGGATTCGGGCACATCTTACATCCAACGAGAGTAAAGTGTCTTTCACATCTACATCTATACTCTGCAATTCGCAAAGTACTTTTGTACCAGTGTCACTTCACCCTTTTTCTGCTCCAGCCGCGAACGGCGCGCACGAAGAACTAGGGATGGTGTACCTCCAAGTGTGTTCGTATCTCTGATTTTACCTTTACGGTCGCTTTGTGAAATATATCTAGGAGAAAGCAATAAACTGGTGGACACTTCTAGGAACGAAAGCTCTCGGAAAAAACCACAACGTGACATACAACGCACCTCGTGTAAGATCATCCAATGGAGCTGGACGAGCACCAACGTTGCGCTTCGCGCTCATACTCTTTAGATCTTCCCTATTTCTTCCGCCAATCCTATCTGGTAAGGATCCCATCAATGACGAGCAATACCCTAGTATCGGGCAAACGAGAGTTTTGTGAGCTACTTTCTTACGATTAGTTGTACCACTTTAAATCCTACAATTCGCTTACTCCCACCCCTACCTTGTAATATGAAGTATTTGACGGATGTGACAGCTGCGAGCGACTGCTCGGCAAACGTATATTCCCGTCTACTTATTTGGGGATATCTTAAATTTGGGGATATTGAGCGCAACTGTCAGTTTTTGCACTAACCGCCAGTTCTCTGTCGTCTTCCTACACTTCGCTACAATTTTCTCGGGTTGCGACTTCCCTACAGACACATCCATCATCCGCGAACAGCCCCCATGGCGCTTTCGATGTTTCCCCACAGTAATTTACATAGACCTTTTGTGAACACTAATAGCCCTATAACACTCCATTGGGATACATTAGAGATTACTTGTCTGATGATATTTCCTTCTTAAAGGGCGACATGTCATATTCTATTTGCTACGAACTCTTCAATCCAAACAAAACTGGTCTGGTACCTCACATATTCGTTTTTGCACATTAAGGAACAGTAGAGAACTGTATCGAAAACCTTCCGGAGGTCAACGAATACGGCACTAAACTGGACGACGATATCTTTTGCATTCTGGGTCTCTGTGGCGAACTGATATGCTTGATTTTACATGATCGTTGTTTGCTGAAATGTCATAATACGAGAACATAAAACATGTTCCAAAATTCTAAAACAGACTGACGCCACTGATAACAGTCATACAGTTGTGTGCGTTTGTTCGAGGACCTTTACTATAAACAAGAATGGCCTACGTCACAGTCAGTTACAACGATTTGTTCCTCCGGCTACGTACGGTAGTCCGCTGCTAGAATAGGGACAAGTTACTTCGCATATTCGATGTATGATCGCTCACATATCCCTTAATAACTCGTGTTAATACTGAAATACACTGTCTGACAAAAAAAAGTGAAGCACGCAGAAGACATGGTCGGATGTCGATTTAACTTAGTACGCGCACATACCATTGGCGGGTTATGTACATTTTCTGAGAGACGTTGAACGACCACCAGAGTGTATTAGTGCTGTTCGTGATTGGTGTTGCTACCAGGCCTGGCAGAACCTAATTATAAGGTATATAGAGTACATGTGGGTGTGAACAGCGACACATGATGGATACGAAGAGACAGCGTTTTCAGCACCTGACAGTTTGAAAAGGGCCTCATAATAGTTCTTTTCTTGCCGGCTGGTCGTATCGTGCAACGTCCACATTTCGGCTGAGCCAGTTGCCCATGTTAGACTACATAAAAAGGTGAGGCCAGGCACACACGTCTTCAAGCTCGTTGTCGTCGTAGCTGAAAATTCATGTAACAGTTAAAAGTGAAATAAAATCCAGGCAGGTAAAAACTACAGCCGGTCACTGAAGGATACTTATATAAAATAACAGAAAATGCTAATGGACTGAGAAAAAGACTGTACGCACGTGCTGGTCAATTACCTTAAACTGTTAGCTTTTTCTGTCTTTCAATAACTTAATTTTTAAATTCGTTGTGTGTTGTGTGTTCAAGAATTGTTTCTCACGTTTTAGTTACTGTAAAGTGTGAATTCGCGTGTTCTGTAGCGCAGTTGTAATTTGCTTTGAACGGCTAGCTACACAGAGATGAGTAAGGCGCCATCCTCCGTTAGTGTCACACAAGGTTTGTAGGAAGTTACATGTTTAGCTTTCTTCGTGAGCTTTTATAGTTAATTATTACGTTTGTATGACTAGGATGGACAGGATAAGTGTATGCTGTCTACGGACGCAGCAGGAACTGGCCGCAGTTCACTAACAGCTGAAGACGCTTTTCGCCGCTGCCAGCTGTCTTCGACTGCTGCCTCGTGGTGTAGCGATGGTGGAAAATCTGGCGAGTCGCATGGGACCGAGCAGATGTTGCTTGTTTTAACCACGCGCTCTGGTGCCGAAGCACCTTGCAGCGCGCCCGACATGGTGCATCCACTCTCGCTGAAGGGCGATTGGCGGGTTGTAAAGCGTTCTCGTCGCTCGAGGCGGAAAGTCAATGTGGAGGCTAGCCGTCCGTCCACCTCGTATGTAACAGGCATTACTAGCACAATGGCGTGCTGATTATCGGAGCTCTAATGTTAGCCCATCCGACATGTGGAGCAGGCCCTGCTTGACGCTGTCAAAGGCGCAATCGCCTGCAAGTTGTGGCTCACGTCGGCACCAATATCAGTTGCTTGGGTTCTGAAGCCATTTTAAATTCGTACGGGCAACGGGCGGAAGTGGCGAAGCCTACTGGTCTCCTCCTCTGGCCCACGCAGAGCTCAACAATTTGCAGCATCGTAACCAGAACTGATAGGTATCCTTTCGTTTGGAACCGAGTGGAGGGTCTCAACGGCTCTGTCGATTTTAGGCTACGCGGTAGTCTGACGTCATCTGATGAACATTTGTCAGTCGATACGCAAAGACCGAAATCATACCATGCAGAATGTAAATACACTTCGAGCGTCAAAATTTTAATAGTAATGCCAAAGTATTTGTAGCATAGTTCCTGGACTTACTGTCCTCCTGGAATGTCGTCGCGCTGAAATTAATCTCGAAACCAACAGCTGAATGATACCCGAAATATAAACGGAAGCATGGGAAGTACACTGAGGTGACGAACGTTATGGGATACCTCCTGTATCGCGTGGGAAATTTTTATCCGGCTTAGCACAGCAACTCGACGTGGCATGAACTTAACACAAGTTTCAAGTCCCCTGAAAAAATACTAAGGCATGCAGTCTCTTTAGCCGTCCATAATTCCAAAAATGTTGCCGTCACTGGATACTCTACACAAACTGGCCTCCATTACGTCCCAAAAATCTGCGATGGGATTCGTGGCGGGCGATCTGGGTGTGCAAATCATTCGCTAGAATTGTCCACTATGTTCTTCCAATTAGTAGCTAACAACTGTGACCCAGTGACGTGGAGCATTGTCATCCATAAAAATTCCATCGTTGTTTGGGAACATTGAGCCCATGAACGGCTGCAAATGGTCTCCAACTAGCCGCACATAATCATTTCCAACCACAGGTCGGTTCAGTGGCACCAGAGAACCCAATCCATTCCATGTAACCACAACCCACACCATTACGGAGACACCAATAGCATGCACAGTGGTTTGCTGACAACCTGTGTCCATGGCTTCTGTGGGCTGCGCCACACTTCAACCCTACCTGAAATTGGGATTCATCTGACTAGGTCACGGTTTTCCAGTCGTCTAGGCTCCAACCGTGGTCTAGGGATAGCGTCTTTGATTAGCAATCAAAAGGTCCTCGTTCACGGTTTCGACCCCTGCCAGCGCTTAAATTCAGGATGATAATCAGCACTGGCTGCCGAAGACTTCCGGCATGGTAAGTCACCTCACTCCAAGAGGGAGAGGAGTGGACAGATATTTCAGAGCATTCTCCTGCCCTTAGGGTGGGAAACTGCCCCCAAAATGCGGAAGACTCAGGAATAATCAACGGCTTGAGGATGCAGAAGGCAATGGAAACCACTGCATTAATGACAACGTGTATACATAGGAAGTGTTGTCTGTAACTGAGGAAGTGTAGCGGCTATCTCTTCAATATCAGAAGATTCCGCAGTAGTCCCCCATTCGAATCTCCGGGAGGGGATCACGATAAAAACACTGAATAATAACGAAAGGATAACGTTCTACGAGTCGGGGCGTGAAATTCCACCGAAGCTTGAGCGTACTACGGAAGCTACAAAATCTGAAAAGGGAAATGCAAAAGCAATGCAAAAGCTCAATGTACATACAGGGGTCAATGAAGCGAAATGGAAAGAAAACGAGGATTTCTGGTCAGATGAGTATACAATAGTATCGACCGCAGCAAAAAATGGTATAAAGGCAGTAAGTTTCATTACGAATAGGAAGTTAGGGCAGAGAGTGAGCTACCAAGAATATTTTAGTGATAGGGTTGTTCTCGTCAGAATCGACAGCGATAGTTCAGGTATAAATGCCGACGTCGCAAGCTGAAGATGAAGTAATAGAGAAAGTGTATGAGGATACTGATCAGGTAATGCAACACGTAAAGGAACATGAAAATCTAGTAGTCATGAGGGATTGCAATGCGGTTGTAGGGGAAGGAGTACAAGGAAGGGTTACGGGAGAATATTGGCTTGATACTGGAAATGAAAGAGGAGAAATACTATGTTCTGCTTAAATTTCAGGTAGTAAAGCGAACACTGTTCAAGAATCACAAGAGGAGGACGTGCACTTGAAAATGACATGGAGGTGAGGTAACAATACATTTAGGTTACATCATGGTCAGAAAGGGTTTCCAAAGTTAGATATTGACTTTTAAGGTGTACCCAGGAGCACAAATGGCCTCAGATCGCAATTTAGTAACGATTAAGAGTAGGCTGAAGTTTAAGAGACTAGTCACACGGAAATGCGATGTGGAATGCCTCAGAAATGATGAGAGACGTTTGAAGTTATCTAAGGCAATACACAGAGATAATTAATACCTCAGCACTAAGCAGTTCATTTGAAGAGGAATAGATTTCTCTAAAAAGGGCACTCACACAAGTTTGAAAGAAAAACATACGTACAACGAAGCTAACTGCGAAGAAACTCCCAAGTTGATTCCGTATTTCTAGATTTCCGGAAAGCTTTTGACACCATTCCTCACAAGCGACTTCTAATCAAGCTGCGGAGCTATGGGGTATCGTCTCAGTTGTGCGACTGGATTCGTGATTTCCTGTCAGGAAGGTCGCAGTTCGTAGTAATAGACGGCAAATCATCGAGTAAAACTGAAGTGATATCAGGTGTTCCCCAGGTAAGCGTCCTGGGACCTCTGCTGTTCCTGATCTATATAAATGACCCGGGTGACAATCTGAGCAGTTCTCTTAGATTGTTCGCAGATGATGCTGTAATTTACTGTCTAGTAAGGACATCCGAAGACCAGTATCAGTTGCAAAGCGATTTAGAAAAGATTGCTGTATGGTGTGTCAGGTGGCAGTTGACGCTAAATAACGAAAAGTGTGAGATGATCCACATGAGTTCCAAAAGAAATCCGTTGGAATTCGATTACTCGATAAATAGTACAATTCTCAAGGCTGTCAATTCAACTAAGTACCTGGGTGTTAAAATTACGAACAACTTTAGTTGGAAGGACCACATAGATAATATTGTCGGGAAGGCGAGCCAAAGGTTGCGTTTCATTGGCAGGACACTTAGAAGATGCATCAAGTCCACTAAAGAGACAGCTTACACTACACTCGTTCGTCCTCTGTTAGAATATTGCTGCGCGGTGTGGGATCCTTACCAGGTGGGATTGACGGAGGACATCGAAAGGGTGCAAAAAAGGGCAGCTCGTTTTGCATTATCACGTTATAGGGGAGAGAGTGTGGCAGATATGATACACGAGTTGGGATGGAAGTCATTACAGCAGAGACGTTTTTCGTCGCGGCGAGACCTTTTTACGAAATTTCAGTCACCAACTTTCTCTTCCGAATGCGAAAATATTTTGTTGAGCCCAACCTACATAGGTAGGAATGATAATCAAAATAAAATAAGAGAAATCAGAGCTCGAACAGAAAGGTTTAGGTGTTCGTTTTCCCGCTCGCTGTTCGGGAGTGGAATAGTAGAGAGAAGGTATGATTGTGGTTCGATGAACCCTCTGCCAAGCACTTAAATGTGAATTGCAGAGCAGTCATGTAGATGTAGAAACCAAGGGTAACAGAAGAAATACTTCAGCTGATCGATAAAAATAGTATAAAAATGTTCAGGGAAATTCAGGACTAAATAAATACAAGTCGCTAAGAAATGAAATAAATAGGAAGTACAGCAAAGCTAAAGAGGAAATGGCTGCACGAAAACTGTGACGAAATCGAAAAAGAAATTATTGTAACAAGGACTGACTTCTCATATAGACTAGTCAAAACAACCTTCTGTGAAATTTAAAGCAAAGGTGATAAGAGTGCGATGGAAATTCTACTGTTAAATGCAGAGGAGAATGCGTATAGGTGGGAAGAGTACACTGAAGGCCTCTGTGAGATCCAAGATTTGTGTCATGTGATGATGAACCACGAGTCAATTTGTAAGAAATGGGGTATTCAGTATTAGAATCAAATCAAACGAGCCTCGGAAGTCTTAAGATCAAATAAGGCAGAAGGAATTGGTAACATTCCATCAGAATTTCTGAAATCGTTAGGAAACTGCGAACAAAAGAACTATTCACGTTGGTGTGTACAATGTGAGAGTTAACGAATATACGAGGGCCGTTCAATAAGTAACGCCCCACATTTATCCTCAGAACATATTTATTGTTAAGAGTCAGAATTTGGTGACAATATACATAAACATGTCTTGACCATGTCCTATTTTTCTACGTAGTCTACGTTCTAAACCGTGCGCCCACGTTGTGGAAAAGAATGTATTTCCTGCTGGTAAAAGCTCTTGTCCTGTAGGCGTAGCCGTAGTCTCACTGCGTGACTGGCATTCTCGTCATCTTGAAAATGTGTTCCCCGTAGAGAACCTTAAGCGCCCCAAGGTGATGGAAGTCCGAGGGTGCCATATCTGGACTTAGGGTGTATTAGGTAATGATGTCCTGCCCAATATCCAAGAGTCTCGATCATTGTAGACGCACTTCCGATGCTGGCCAACAACTGTAGAGCGAATTGTCGAGTCGTGATGCGCTGGTCGACACGAATAACGATATCCGATCGATTCAGCAGTCTGAAGCAGTGGCTGTGACAGGACGTCCCGAGCGTGACTGATCATGGAACTTGTTTCTGCATTTCCTGAGGCTGTAACTTTCTTTACCCATCACCGAACTGTACCTCTCAACTGCAGAATCGCCACAACTGCACACAAACGTTTATGGATGTTCATCACGCTTTTTTTTTCTTCTGCACGATCACAATAACAGCACGTTGCTTGTAACATGAGTCAACGTAGACGCCATTTTGACGCTCTACTACGGCTCTGCCATCCGCCAGAACGGTTCGAAACTTCACCAGCGCACAGAACAAACATCAAATACGAAGCACCAACAAAGAAGTTCAAAATGGCTCTGAGCACTATGGGACTTAACATCTGTGGTCATCAGTCCCCTAGAACTTAGAACTATTTAAACCTAACTAACCTAAGGACATCACACGTCCATGCCCGATGCAGGATTCGAACCTGCGACCGTAGCAGTCGCGCGGTTCCGGACTGCGCGCCTAGAACCGCTAGACCACCGCGGCCGGCAACAAGGAAGTCTCTCTATGTATATTAACAGCAATTTTTTTAAAAAAAGGTGGGCATTACTTATTGAACCATCCTCGCATAAGCAAACTTTAGAAAAACATCATCCACACATTTTCGAAGACTATAACAGCTGACAAGTGCGAGAATTATTGCACAATCACCTTAAGGGCTCAGGCATCGAAGTTGCTGACAAGAATAATATGCATAAGAATGGGAAAGAAAATTGAGAATTGAGAATTTCGTAGACGACGAACAGTTTGGGTTTCGGGAAGGTAAAGGCACTAGAGAGGCAGTTCTGAGGTTGCGGTTGATGATAAACCAAAACTAAAGAAAAATCTACACACGTTCACAGGATCTGTCGATGTGGAAAAAGCGGTCGACAAACTGAAATGGTGCAAGATGTTCGAAATTCGGAGGAAAATAGGGGTAAGCTATTGGGAGAGACGCGTAATATACAACGTATACTAGAACCAAGAGGAAACAATAAGTGTGGAAGATCAAGAACGAAGTGCTCGGATTAAAAAGGATGTAACACGGAAATTTCTTTTTCCCCTACTGTTCAATCTACACATCGAAGAAGCAATGATGGGAATGAAAGAAAGGTTCAAGAGTGAAATTAAAACTAAAGATGAAAAGATATCAATGATACGATTCGCTGATGACATTGCTTATCTTCAATGAAAGTGAAGAACAATTCCATGATCTGCTGAATGGAATGAACAGCCTAGTGAGTACAGATTATGAATTGAGAGTAAATCGCAGAAAAACGAAGGTAATGAGAAGTAGCAGAAATGAGAGCAGCGAGGAACTTAGCATCTGGATTGATGATCACGAAATAGATGAAGTTAAGGTATTCTCCTAACTGGGCAGCAGACAAGACAGAGCGACGAGAACATAAAAAGCAGACTAGCACTAGCCAAAGGGGCATTCCTCGGCAAGATAAGTCTACTATTATCAAACCGTGGCCGTGACTTGAAAAAGAATTTGCTGAGAATGTACATTTTGCAGCACAGCATTCTATGGTGGTGAAACATGGACTGTGGGAAAACCAGGACAGAAGAGAGAGAATCGAAGCATTTGTGATGTGGTGCTACAAACTAATGTTGAAAATTTGATGGACTGCTAATGTAAGGAATGAGGACGTTTGGCGCAGAACCGGAGAGGAAAGGAATATGTGGAAAACAAGAAGGGCCCGGATGATAGAACATCTGTTAAGACATCATCAGGGAATAACTTCCATGGCACTGCAGGGAGCTGTAGAGGGTAAAAATTGTAGAGGAAGACAGAGTTTGGAATACATCTAGTACACAATTAAGGACGTAAGTTGCAAGTGCTACTCTGAGATGAAGAAGTTGGCACAGGAGAGGAATTAGTGGCGCGCACATCAAACCACAGTTGGAAGGGAGGAGGGGGAGAGGTGCGGGGGAGTCCAACCGATATGGTCACCAGACCAGCAGATGCACTGCAGGCGATGTGCTGCTAGCAAAGGCACTCGCGTCGGTCGTCTGCTGCCGTAGTTCATTAACGAAAAGTCTGAAATTTGGCATTCTCGGCACACTCTTCGACACTGTGGATCGCGTAATACTGAATTCCCTAACGATTTCCGAAATGGAACGTCTCATGCGTCTAGTTCCTACCACCATTCTGCGTTCGAAGTCCGTTGATTCCCGTCGTGCTCCAAAAATCACGCCGGTAACCTTTCCACATGAGTATAAATGACAGCTACGTCAGTGAACTGTCCTTTTATACCTTGTGTATGCGACACTACCGCCGTCTGTATATGTGCATACCGCTTTCCCATGACTTTTAAATGTTGTGTATAACCAGGTCGAATCTGAGTAGAACTGTGAAGTTATTAAGACGCAAGTCTAGGTACACTTAATTAAGTTATCGGATGTTTTCATCGGTCACCCGAATCCTCCGTGACAGTTTCAGAATCATTCAATGTCTACGTTCAGTACTGGCGAAATACCAAGGAGCAGGCAATATTAGTTAACGCGACTTTAATCTTTCTAATATAGACTGAGACTCTGGACTGGTTTCAGATGGCAGAGGCGGTCTTCCGAATTAGTTTTGAACACGTTTTTCGAAAATTGTCTTGGAGAATTAGTTCGACGGGTCACTCGTAATGAAAATATTTTAATCTTGCAGCGACAAACAGGCTTGACTTTTTCCACAGTGTCAATATACAGATAGGGATAATGATTATGTCATAGCAACGATGGTTACTATGGTTAATAAAGCTATCAAGAAGCCTAAGAGAATATTTTGCTAGGAAGAGCAGATAAGCAGTTGTCAGTTTCCCACTTAAACAATGAGCGGCATCGTTTAGTTCCAATATGATGGACATAGAGGAAGTACGGTCTAAATTTTCAGCTGATTGTAAATCTCTCTGTGGAGAAGTATCTGATTAAGTGTGGAAAACTTACATCGTGATTTAATAACAACATTTGGAAAATTTTGAGGAAGTAGAGACTATTGCATTCTCGGTTCAAAATATACAGGCAAATGTTAACTGAAATTCGTGCATCCGTAAAAAGATCGACACGCAAATCATACAAATACCACCGACATAACTTAGCAAAATTTCTTGTCATAAAGCACAGAAGATTCCATTATACAGCTGATGGTTGTCCTTAATCGCAATTGTGAATACATTTAATGTATTTCATAACGGGTGTAGTCGCCGCAGTGCCTAAAGGAATCGTAATTAGAACACCACAGGCACTGCAATATCGTAACGAAAATTCTGGTCTTACGTAAATCGCTAAGCTGGTCGAAGGCTAGTCTGATGTGGCAATAGAAGATTGCAAAACGAAAGCTGAAGTCAAACTTCGCGTTTAAAAAAAATCAATGACGCAGGAAAATTGTACAGGCAAACCACTGTTGGACCGTCGCACAGACTACCGCATGGAAGATATATAAATAGGCATCCCTGATGTTGAGAAGCAACTGAAAGACGTGAAAACAAAACCGCAGGAAGTCCAGATGGAACCCCCAACTCGATTTTGCATTTATCACGAATATCTCGCCCACTGCCCAAGTCCCAAATGACTGAAAAAAGTGCATGTGACTACAGGATACAAAACCGTAGCAGAACGGACCTGAAAAATTAGAAGGTAATGTCCTCAAAACAGGTTTGTTACAGAATTCTTGAAAATGTTCTCAGCTCGAATACAAAAAAAAAATTCCTTGAGGTGGAGAAACTTCTGTCAACAAGTTCGCTCGTGCGAAACTATTTGCCCGTTTCTCACATGATATCCTGAGCCCTTTCCTCACGATATCCCGAGAACTATGGACGAAGAGCAAAAGGCAGAAAAGCGTTTGACACACTGCCCCAATGCCGACTATTTACCAAGGTCTGAAAATAAGGATTAGGTTCCCAGAAATGTGAGGTACTTAAGACTTCGTAAGTAACAAAAACCAATACTTCGTTCTGGACGGAGGGCGTTCATCAGTCAAGGATATCTTCAGGTGTGTTCCAGGGAAGTTTTCTTATTTTCCATATATATAAATAATCTGGCGGACATGATCAGTAGCAATACGTGACTGTTCGCTGATGAAGCTGTGGCATACGGTATGGTGTCATTGAATGACTGCAGGAATATTCATGACTTACAGGGGATTTCCATTTGGTGCGAGAAGTGGCAGCTTGCTGTAAATTTAGAAAAAACTTAAGTTAATGCAAATGAGTAGGGAAAAAATCCAGTAATATACGAAAACAGCATAAGAATTTTAGGGAAGTGTTACTGTTTGGGACCTCAACAGGTCATATTAAAGGAAGACATCGATGCTACTCATAGACTTTCTGCTACATTTGTTCGATCAAAAGGCGATTATTGCAGAAATGCTTCGTGACCTCGTGACCTGCACGGAAGACGATGTCGCATTCTCTACACAATTTTTATGAAGTTTAGACAATCGCGTTTTAAAGCTCGCTGCAGAATGTGTCTACCGCCACAAACGTACATTTCGTGTAAGAACCACGAGAAAAAGATTCGAGAAATTCGGACCCGTACGGAGGCATGTAGCCAATCGCTCTATTTGCGAGTGGAACAGGAAAGGAAGTGACTAGTAGTGGTATAAGGTACCCTCCGCCACGCAACATACACCGGCTTGCGGACTATGTATGTTTATGTAAATAAAATACATACACAACAAATTAAAAAATACCTATCTGTGCAGAGGTAGTAAGTAGCTGGTGGCCACTCGGGACACATTCCGCAGTGAGAGATGCTCCTTCCACGACCACCTCTGACACCGAACGTTGAGACGCGTAAAATATTACTACAAACTTCGATTTCCCCTCAGCAAATGTACGACACTGTTAGCTGTTACCCCTTCGTCCCCAGGTTTCTGGGACTGACGCTCGTCTCAAATCAGCCAGCTGGGCACACAATGAGAGAATAAATACGCAAGTTCATTTTCCTCAAAAGTGGCTCGGCGTCGAGATAAATGTTACTGTTGTTCCGTAGCTATGGCTGTTAACTTATCTTGGTATTAGCAATGAGAGACCCTTGTCAGCCGCTCATGGAGTCGCTACAACCAGGGGTCCCTAGTGGCGAGGGTTTTAACGTAGTACAGAGCTTGTAATATGGCGACCAACTCTGCATGCACTCATCACCCGTGTGCCTCCTCGCCTGTGCAAAAGCACATCCAATGCTGCCATCGACGATCGATCCATCTGCGTAGATTCATGTTGAATTTGGGTGGTCGTGAAGAGTCGAACAGAATATGCATCTGAAAAGGGTGGGGTCAGCATTTTCCTTGGGGCCACAAAAGAGGTCCATCCAAATCATGGGACTGAGTGCACACCACGGGGGATGTAGAGAGGGAACTACATGTACGCACAGAGCCTCCAATCTTACTCCAACTACTCTACCCACTTTTGGGCGATTAGTGAACAGTCTGGACTGCTTGCTATGAAACAGCCGAGTAACACGGATGGTCAGGTATTTGACAGATTGTGACCCCACTGTTCGCCAAGAGTTGCTGGCATCTGACCATCAATTGTCTGATGCCAGCTTCCACCAGAAAGCTCCGGTTGCCAACCGCACACCAGTGTGAACAGGATCTAACGTGCGCAGTACATGGTTCTGCCGACCCGTAAACAACATATACATCTTTCGGTTGGGATAAAATCAAATTTTTATAGAATCGCAGAAGAACCTTGCGGTCTGCATCCCACGAGATGCCGCTTTGAAATCCGAGGGTATTAAATGTCCTTGTGCAACTTGCCTTGATCTGGCATACAAACGATAACCATGCCAACTTACTGTCAAATTAAAGGCCTAAAAATCGTGTCGTGTTTCAACGGCTTCAAGTACCGTGAAGTTCTGGGTGAGGATGCATAGTCTTAAGTCTACAAAAGTGTAAGATATGAGCTTTCGTGGGCGGAAATTGATGTACATGATTCAGGGGCCACTTATTTCACTTTGTATGTGGCCCCCTGACGCTAGTGCCACTCTGCGGTGCCAACTGTGTCTAAGAAGTAAAGTTATATCACAGACCCTGTCAATTCGTGAAGTTTTAATTTGTTTCCTCCTACCCTTCAGACTGATTTATATTAGAGAGAAGCGTCAGCGACATTGCAAGTTTGACTCAA
The DNA here is from genome assembly GCF_023897955.1 of Schistocerca gregaria. Classification (NCBI taxonomy): domain Eukaryota; kingdom Metazoa; phylum Arthropoda; class Insecta; order Orthoptera; family Acrididae; genus Schistocerca; species Schistocerca gregaria. The sequence goes on along the minus strand of NC_064921.1, from coordinate 103,484,541 downwards.
TCCTGGAGGCAAGCTCGTTAGCGAAATTTATTTAGCCGACTGCTCGCGACAAACAGATCAGGGTTCGAATAGCAGTCTTTTACAGACTTTCAATTACAGTATCCCCGTACCTGACTTCATTGATACTAATTATAAAATTTATTAATTGTCACTGAAAAACAAACTGCTTGTTGAATCCACACCGATGAAGTTTAGTACCTATAATAGCTTGAAGTACAGTCAATCGTTTCTGCCCGAGGAAAGGCAACGTGTCGTCCCACGCACGTTTGGTGGAGTCCGCGGTGCTTGCGCGGACAGGAACGACCTGAGCCGGCGAGAGAAATGTCCCGGTGACGGTCAACGGTAGGGGGCGGGGTGGGGTGGAGTGAGGAGAGGGCAGGCCAGATCAATGCGCCAGCGCCACTAATTGCAGGCAGCTTCTCCGGACGGCTTCTAGACGCACCACCGCGCCTAGGCGACACGACGTGATCGATAGCCGCGTGACGTCACAGTGCGCTTGCGCTCCTCGCACGTCCCTGCCGCAGCCCGTATCCTGTCCTCGGGACGCCTCATGCGATGCCACTGCCGGAACGGATCAATAAAGCACGCCCTCGCCTGTGAGGCTGCAGCCGGCCAGGCGCCGATAAAAATTCCAACTGGAGCCGGGAGTGTTTACATCCTTCCTGGCCAGTGGCTCGCAGTGGTGCAAATCGATGCGGCCAATCTCCGGGGCGGCGCTGCTATGGAGCTGCCCCCACCTCGCGCGGTCCCGGGGCTACGGCGGTGCTTCAGTAGGAGGTGGGCGGGGCTCCTCAAATGCATTCTGCAGGAGGGGAACACAAGGCTAAAGAGCCGCTTGAACGAAGTAAGTGGAGTAAGATCGCCCAATCAAGGCAATCATGAAGACAATATCACGTCCTCGCTAAGACGAGAACAAAAACATATCTAAGTCATCGTTATTACAATGTTGTCACGTAGTAACTAGAATCAAGTCCAAATTCGGAAGGGAGGTTGACAATGAAATAGTATACTTTAAAACCGAAATCAAGTTTATTACGAACACCAACGCACACAACAGAAGTGACTCACGGACAGAGAGTGCAGCTATAAAAACAGACGTCAAATACTTCCAGAGTATACAAATGTTACAAATTTCGGGAACTGCCATAAATGATAAATACTAAGGGACAAATAATTGCAGCTGGTCAGGTTTGAACCGGTGACCCGCAGTACTCCAGCCAGCGGGGCCAACGGCAACGCAGCTCTGCGCCCAGCACAGCGTACAGCAGGAGCCCGTACTGCGGGGGACCGACAGGAATTTGCATCGAAACCAGCACCCTAAAGACGTTTAGAGAAAACTAATACCTAGTGTGATTCTGGATGTGGGATTCGTCTGATCCCGTTTTCTATGTATTTTATTTTTTGTTACAAATGTGGCTTGGTGGCTTATTCGGTGTCACAAACCACCAGATCCGGGTATCAATTCTCAGTCGGCACCCTTTTTGGGAGGGGTAGGAGTAGCTTGCCTTTCGCTTTCACCTCACGCGATGATCTGTATACACGAAAAATTCAAATTTACAGCGTGATCCTGTTTTTACGTTACAATGGATGTCTTCCTACAGTCGGCTGGGTACGTCAGCAACAGAACTACACTTAATAAAGCACAGTGATGTTCAAATCACTTTTTAAGTTGGGGTCAGCTTTGTGTTACTGTAGTAACTAACTATTAAGACTTTCAGGATAGCTGTAACTGACCTGGAAAGAGTTTAGGCCGTTCCAACTACGAAATGTACCTATTCCAGTAATTTGGTTCTGATGTCTTTTACAATTGTGGTAAGTTCTGCAAATGCTTTCAGCTTTATTCGAAGCATCATGAAGTAACTGAAACAATGACTTGCGTGTGAAGGAGATAGATTCCTCTAAGCATTATGTATTTATGTAGTAAATAAAAGCGGATATTTCAATTTAGATGCCACTCCGTATGCCGTATCTTTTCTTTTCTCCTGAATATACGACCTCATTACCAATGAATGCCAGAAGTAACTACACAAAATCATAAAATAATTTCAAACTTACAAGCCCTTCGCGCAAGCTATTGCGACATCCTTTCTTGCCTGCAATGAACACTCATTCATGAGGAGCGGCCATTCAGGTTTCTCGTGGTTTCCCATAATTTCTTTTCCACTAAGCATGTTAACACCGCATTGAATACAGGTATGAGTTGCTAATTAAACAAACGAAAAAAAAATCACATGGACAGATTTTAAGTAAATTTCTGTACACTTGTCTACACTGTTGCTGAGGAAATTGAGTCTTAATCATCCCGTGCGGCTGTTGTAGCATTCTTTCGGGAGAGGAGACTTCCTCCCACAACGAACGCTTCTCGCTTTTTCAATATACGGGCAGACCATATCTCCCCAACATTTCCTTTCCAGTTCTATCATGAAAGTCTACAAAATAATTTCTTGGAGCTTGTGTTTACACAGAGTGTTTACACAGTGTTCCGAAACTAATCCTATTAATACAGGAGGGCGATAACATCGAATATAATTCGACAAAGAACATACGCCTGTGTTGCTGACTGGGAGTGTCAACTGACATTCAAAACTGCTTTGTGTACGGGTGGTTCGCTGCCCTGTATACTTCTGGACGTTCCACGAAGGACGTAGTTCCAGCACGATGGGGTGCCAGTCTGTTCCAGCAGTGATGTGAGAAATCATCCACGAGCCAACATCGGGAATAAATGGATCGCCCGACGTACCCTTGTGGCCGGCCACCCAAGTCACCTGATCTCACGTGTCTCAATATCTCCCTCTGAGAGCATATGAAGCAGTTGGTGAATGAAACCGCTGTGGAACAGATGATGACCTCTTTAACTGCCATTGCTGCTGGTATCACTGTGACATACCAGGAATCTAAAAAATGGCTCTGAGCACTATGGGACTTAACATCTCAGGTCATCAGTCCCCTAGAACTTAGAACTACTTAAACCTAACTTACCTAAGGACATCACACACATCCATGCCCGAGGCAGGATTCGAACCTGAGACCGTAGCAGTCGCGCGGTTCCAGACTGTAGCGCCTAGAACCGCTCGACCACTCCGGCCGGCACAGGAATCTTCAAACGGACACAACAATCAGTGGTCTGACAATGTACTGCGTGCATACAGGACAATGGTCGTGCACTGGAACAGTTCCTGTGATTCCCACTGTTGTAATTAGCATAGTGTCTTGAAATGAGTATATAAGATGAACATCAACAAAGCAAAACGAGGATAATGGAATGTAGTCTAATTACGTAGGGTGACGCTGAAGGAATTAAGATTAGGAAATGAGACACAAAGTAGTTAGGGAGTTTTGCTATTTGGGGAGCAAAATAACTGATGATGGTCGAAGTAGAGAGGATATAAAAAGTAGACTGGCAATGGCGAGGAAAGCGTTTCTGAAGAAGAAAAAAATTGTTAAACATCGAGTATAGATTTAAATGTCAGGAAGTAGTTTCTGAAAGTATTTCTATGGAGTGTAGCCACGTATGGAAGTGAAACGTGGACGTTAAATAGCTTAGACAAGAAGACAATAGAAGCTTTCGAAATGTGGTGCTACAGAAGAATGCTGAAGATTAGATGGGTAGATCACATAACTAATGAGGAGGTATTTAATAGAATTGGGGAGAAGAGGAGCTTGTGGCACCACTTGACTAGAAGGAGGGATCGGTTGGTAAGACATCTTCTGAGACATCGAGGTATCACTAATTTAGTATTGGAGGGCAGCGTGGAGGGTAAATATCAGAGGGAGACCGAGAGATGAATACACTAAGCAGATTCAAAAGGATGTAGGCTGCAGTAGCTACTGGGAGACGAAGAAGCTTGCACAGGATAGAGCAGCATGGAGAGCTGCATCAAACCAGTCTCAGGACTGCAGACCACAACAACAACAACAACCAACAACAATTAGCATACTACATTACGTTTTGCGTAAATCGTCCCTAACATCACAAACTGCTGTCAACGACCATATGTACCTCAACTAGTGTTCTTGCTTTGGTGTACTGTACCCCCTGTATTAATTTTAACGAAAAGTTCCGGAACACACGGTATAGTTGATTACAGAGTGGATTATTGACTACTTATCTGCAGCAGTTGCGTGAGTTTTTATGAAAATGCGCTCCTAGAAACTGGCTGAGAAGTGTTTCATTTGGAAGTGTGTTGGTTAGAAAGGGACCGGGTTGGCAAATGTGGTATCTTGCTGTTGTCTGTCATTGACAGCGTACTGCAAAGCCTTGTATTTGGTGGTGAAACAATGAATGACCAGAAATATGCTGCATTTCTCCTATTATTTGTGGTACTGGTAGACTGCATAAATTTATTGCATTCTGGAACTGCTGGCACTTGTAGAGTAGGCTGCACTGAGTGCACCGACTTACTACAGATCCTGTGTATCTCAATGTGGGTGTCAATATGTCTGATGAAAGGGCAGTAATCGCCTGTAATGAACTGCCTGACTTGTGAAATATCTGAAGTTCCATAGCACTGAGCTGATCTACGTCTTTTTCAGAGGGTGCCAATTTAAACCTCTGTGCCTCTTCCGATGTTGAGGTGTCTGAAGCGGGGGTGAGGCACTTGATACTCTTAAGCTGCGAAAGGTATTCCAGTCAGTTATACTGGAGGCAGTGAACAGCGTGTTACATTTGGGGCTGGCTCTTCAGTATGGTGAACTGCTGACAGCTCCAGCAGTTTATTATTTTTTACGTAATAGCTCTTCTTAGCTGTAAATAAGAACTCGATAAACTGATAATACCTCCGTAATATAAACACGAGTTCAGTGAAATTATTTCGTCTATTCGCAAGAGAGAACTGGACAGGATATGCTAGGGAGTATAATCTGTCTGTAAACTTAAATGGAGCAGCACTCGTGGTAGGGAAAGTTGCCTTTTCCGGAAGAACGCTACAGCTGCCCTCTCTCACTACATAAAGAGTAAAGAAATTTACGAAGATTATCTCCACAAGCATTTCCTGCGTTAGTACACTCCTGGAAATGGAAAAAAGAACACATTGACACCGGTGTGTCAGACCCACCATACTTGCTCCGGACACTGCGAGAGGGCTGTACAAGCAATGATCACACGCACGGCACAGCGGACACACCAGGAACCGCGTTGTTGGCCGTCAAATGGCGCTAGCTGCGCAGCATTAGTGCACCGCCGCCGTCAGTGTCAGCCAGTTTGCCGTGGCATACGGAGCTCCATCGCAGTCTTTAACACTGGTAGTATGCCGCGACAGCGTGGACGTGAACCGTATGTGCAGTTGACGGACTTTGAGCGAGGGCATATAGTGGGCATGCGGGAGGGCGGGCGAACGTACCGCCGAATTGCTCAACACGTGGGGCGTGAGGTCTCCACAGTACATCGATGTTGTCGCCAGTGGTCGGCGGAAGGTGCACGTGCCCGTCGACCGGACCGCAGCGACGCACGCATGCACGCCAAGACCGTAGGATCCTACGCAGTGCCATAGGGGACCGCACCGCCACTTCCCAGCAAATTAGGGACACTGTTGCTCCTGGGGTATCGGCGAGGACCATTCGCAACCGTCTCCATGAACCTGGGCTACGGTCCCGCACACCGTTAGGCTGTCTTCCGCTCACGCCCTAACATCGTGCAGCCCGCCTCCAGTGGTGTCGCGACAGACGTGAATGGAGGGACGAATGGACACGTGTCGTCTTCAGCGATGAGAATCGCTTCTGCCTTGGTGCCAATGATGGTCGTATGCGTGTTTGGCGTCGTGCAGGTGAGCGCCACAATCAGGACTGCATACGACCGAGGCACACAGGGCCAACACCCGGCATCATGGTGTGGGGAGCGATCTCCTACACTGGCCGGACACCTCTGGTGATCGTCGAGGGGACACTGAATAGTGCACGGTACATCCAAACCGTCATCGAACCCATCGTTCTACCATTCCTAGACCGGCAAGGGAACTTGCTGTTCCAACAGGACAATGCACGTCCGCATGTATCCCGTGCCACCCAACGTGCTCTAGAAGGTGTAAGTCAACTACCCTGGCCAGCAAGATCTCCGGATCTGTCCCCATTGAGCATGTTTGGGACTGGACGAAGCGTCGTCTCACGCGGTCTGCACGTCCAGCACGAACGCTGGTCCAACTGAGGCGCCAGGTGGAAATGGCATGGCAAGCCGTTCCACAGGACTACATCCAGCATCTCTACGATCGTCTCCATGGGAGAATAGCAGCCTGCATTGCTGCGAAAGGTGGATATACACTGTACTAGTGCCGACATTGTGCATGCTCTGTTGCCTGTGTCTATGTGCCTGTGGTTCTGTCAGTGTGATCATGTGATGTATCTGACCCCAGGAATGTGTCAATAAAGTTTCCCCTTCCTGGGACAATGAATTCACGGTGTTCTTATTTCAATTTCCAGGAGTGTATTTCATATCTGTAATCCATATAGTGTTAACGCACTTCGTGGAAAATAAACACCCCCAAGCATGTTTGCACACTGCGTCGCCAGTGATTTATATGGAGAGCTGCGGAAGGGTCGATGTTACTTAGTGAAACACCCCGTAGTTGCTTTTTGTGACAGAGCGGTAGAAAGAATTGGGGGACTGCCTCCTCGCTCTTCATTCAGCAGACCTATGAAGGAGGAAAGTACACAATCACAATCCGGCGACTACCTTCCCTCACGGTTCTAATTCCAACCCAATTTTACATCCTGTTATGACTTCCACAACAAAATTTATCCCGAAAAAAATACGGTTCTACTGCCCTTAAATATGGTACACACATTTAATATCTGTTCTTAACCCGTTTCATTTAACAATAAAAATCAATTTTTATACCATTACAACACACTAATATTCTATTTTCTCATACTTTGCAATGCGGACAATTTTAGTTGAAATGGCACTATGGGACTTAACATCTGTGGTCATCAGTCCCCTATACTTAAACTTAACGAACCTAAGGACATCACACACATCCATGCCCGTGGCAGGATTCGAAGCTGAGACCGTAGCAGCAGCGCGGTTCCGGACTCAAGCGGCTAGAACCGCTCGGCCACAAGCGCCGGCAAAGTTTTACTCATAGAGAAAATACCAAGGGAACATTTTGTAGGAAATTTAATGTAGTTCAAATTTTGTACTGTGCGAACTATGCTAATGCATTAGTACCATAGTTAACAATCATATACAACCGCTTGCTCGACGAAAGGTCCGTACCCGCAGATGACGCTGTCATTTATCGACGAATAAAGTCATCAGAAGATCAAAACAAATTTCAAGACGATTTAGAAAAGATATCTGAATGGTACGAAAATTGTCTGCTGACTCTACGTAACGAAAAATGTGATGTCATCCACGTGAGTGCTAAAAGGAAATCGTTAAATTTCGGTTACACGATAAATCAGTCTAATCTAAAAGCCGTAAATTTAACTAAATACCTAGGAATTACAATTGTGAACAACTTAAATTGGAAGGAACACATAGAAAATATTCTGGGGGAGGCTAACCAAGACTGCGTTTCATTGGCAGGACACTTAGAAAATGTAACAGATCTTTTACGGAGACTGCCTACACTACGCTTGCCCGTCCTCTTTTAGAATACTGCTGTGCGGTGTGGGATCCTTGCCAGATAGGATTGACGGAGTACATCAAACAAGTTCAAAGAATGGCGGCAGGTTTTGTATTATCGCGAAATAGGGATAGAGTGATACAGGATTTGGGCTGGACATCATTAAAACAAAGACTTTTTCGTTGCGACAGAATCTTCTCACGAAATTCCGATCACCAACTTTCTCCTCCGAATGCGAAAATATTTTGACACTGATTACACCTGGAGAAACGGTCACCACGATAAAATACGGAAATCAAAGCTCGTACGGAAAGATATAGGTGTTCGTTCTTCCCGCGCGCTATACGAGATTGGAATAATAGAGAATTGTGAAGGTTGTTCGATGAACCATCTGCCAGGCACTTAAGTGTGATTTGCAGAATATCGATGTAGATGTAGACGTAGACCGCTAAGAGTTGCGTTCGTTGAGTTGACTGTAATTTCTGTGTGAAAGCATACACCCCGCTGGAAAGCTGAGAGCATGAGGCAAATTTACGTTTACGATTTCTGAAAGTTCTAGTACACTTCATGACAATTTCTTGGCTTTTAAACTGTCTTTACAAAACTAACCCCAAAGACAAAAATTGGGTAATACAGAGAACTTCGGGTGTTTCAGGCGTTATTACAAAATTTTCCCACTACGGGACCGGCACCATAAATGTGAATATGACATTACATACTTAATTTAACTACTTCCTGCCGAAAGGCACAGTATCCGGACAGTCAGTTCAAAAATGATTCAAATGGCTTTGAGCACTATGAGATTTCTGAGGTCATCAGTGGCCTAGAACTTAGAACTACTTAAACGTAACTAACCTAAGGACATCACACACATCCATGGTCGAGGCAGGATTCGAACCTGCGACCTAGCGGTCGCTCGGCTCCAGACTGTAGCGCCTAGAACCGCACGGCCACTCCGGCCGGGCCGGACAGTCAATAGCACCGGGATTGTAAAGACATGTACCCGAATATAGTTGAAAACCGAGTAAAATATAATAAATTGTTACTGGTTAACGTCTCGAAGTGTTTTTTATTGTACTATAATTTCAGAGTCATGTATACAATAATATTTGTATATATGTATATATTAATATATGTACGCTGTTCCACGGCTGCACATGTTAGTTACCCACAGTACATACGATTTGTTGTAACGGCGATATTTTCCTAGTCTTCGCGAACACGCAGTTATTGTGACAGCGGGGTACAAAGGGAAGGATCAGCAGCAAACTGTTTAAAGGCAATTTCAGTAAGGCGTTCCTACGCTCACGTAGTTCATACAAACGATTAAATACAAAAACCGAAGAAAATTAAGCAGCAACAACACAAACCATATATGACTAATCATATTTTACGCAAACGAAGAGATAAGATAATGGTTTCACACAATAGGTACTAAAAACCTTATGCTATAGTGATTCTACGAGCAGCGACGACGGCAGAGCTTTCGAGTCTAGAAGTTTGGATACACTGATTTTCCAAATCTTAGATTATTCACAACTATTGAGACAGTGTAAGAGCACAATAGTACGTAGCGATATCGGTGTATTCTGTATGATGTTCTGGTTCGAAAGAAGAGTCCGAAATTAGCAGAGCAGCAGCATATTTTCTTATTTTGTGCCAAAGATGGAAAATTTTTTTAAAAATTGCTACTGCTATGGATTGCAGTGCTCATCAAATGCTGTTTAGCTGACATTCTATTCTTTTCTAGTGACCGTGTTACATTATACAGTGTGCATCAAAAAGAATCATCCGATATTAACAATCTTAACTATTAAGTCATTTGAGATATGTGAGAGAACGACGTACTGTTGGAAAGAACAAACAAGTTTTACATGGTTCTCCCTAGGTAGCAGCAGTGTGCGCCCACTTCAGTTCTTGTAAAAATGGTGTCGGGGCAACAAAAAGCGCTTTGAGTTCTACGTTTTGTGCAGTGCGAGTCAGTGATAATAATTGTTCAGAGCGACTTTCGTACAGGTATGGTGTGGATTCTCCTTCAGCACAGAGCATTAGACGATGTGGCATGAACTATTCCGAGAAACAGGTTGTTTGTGTAAAGGATAGTCGCCGGGCCGCCCCCGACTGCCTGACACAAGACGTCGAACCATCCGCCATAGTTTCACAAGAGTTCGCAAAAATCCGTTCGCCGTGCAGCTCGACAGCTCAACATGCCCCCGTTGAGTGTGTTGAGTCGATGTTTACTCACGAAAAAATACAAAATTCCGCTACTGCAAACTCTTCGTGAATGTGACAAACAACAACAACGTGTTGAGTTCTGTAATTTCGTTCTTGGCAAGGTGGAGGACAACAGTTTTCTTCGAAGTTTAGTGTTTAGTGACGAGCTAACATTCCATTTAAATGAAAGATTTACCGTCATAATGTGAGAATGCGAGGTACAGAACAACATGAAGTTGTACAATATGAGACTCTCCAAAATTTAATGTGTTTTGTGCAGTTGTATGCTACATTTTTCTTTGCACGTGTCTCGACATGCTTGAAAAATTTCGTTTCCTAGAGCTGGAGACTGATTAGAACAACTTTATTAACCAACAGGATGGGACACCGTCACACTGGCATCAGGAAGTGCAACAATTTTTAAACCTAAGTCTTACTAAACGATGGATCGGTCGCACCGGATCAAATGATTCATCCTTACATTAACTGTCTCCAAGGTCACCGGACCTAACTGTATGCGATTATTTCATGTGGGGGTGCCTCCGTTACCCACAACAATAAATGAACTGAGGTGTCGCATAACAGCAGCTATGGAAGCTCAATATATGTTCACGCAGTGTGTAACAATTTGAATACCGCATTGACATATGCCGTTCATCTCAAGAAGGGCATATTGAACACCTATGAAAAGGCATGAAAAACCTCTGAGTTTCTTGTTCACCAAAAAACAAAATTCATTGTATATGTTTATTAGCTTCAGAAATTTAGACGTACCAAATCGGATGATTCTTCTTGATACACCCTGTATTATTTCTAACGATGAAACAATGTTGTGACACCTTACAGAATAAAAAAAAGTACGTCAGCAGTTTGTTTAATGAGCGATTATGTGTATTATACCACCTATACAGAACATCACTGATACGCAAATGTATTAACTTTAAATAGCTTAACTCTTGACTTCCTTTGTTCTGTGTCCTCCACAACACAGTAAATTGTTATTTGAGGGAAATAGGATCAATACCAGTACCAAGTTTTACACTCTCCTTTTGTTTGATTCCATAGCTATCTACAACACAATCATTACACCACAGTGTATTGCACTAACACTACTTCTGCTAATAGCGCCATGACAACAATGTGGGTGGGTAAGACAGCACGGGAACACACAAACCTCTAACGTTGGCGCAGATACTCGGTTCTCCGGTTTCACACTCGTTACTGTGTCCACGAGTTTCAACATACGTCCAGTGATGTTTCCTAACATTTCCCTCTAACAAAGCAAAAAGGTTTGTTGTTGTATTTGAGTAGTCTCTCTGTCTATTGATTTCTTAACAGAGGTCAGATCCTGTAGTTGATTTCAAAATTGATCTCTGGCAAAGCAGGGGTGCTTTGGTTTCGAGTAACTGGTTCAAACAACTTTTACTTTTGGCTCCGCTATGTGTGTGATTGCTTTGTCGTGTTCTAAATAATACGGTTCAACTTCAAAACTGTTCCCAATGCGCGAATACAATACCGTCTGACAGGTTTCGACGTTCATTAATTTAAAATACCTAAAACTAGTGGACCAAGTTCAAACGATGAAGTACGCCACAGCACACTTTCTCTGCGAAATTGGAAATGGGCACATATAGCCAGGCTAGTGGATGTGTTTCCAGTATATAAGGAAAGGCAATAACGGCCTAATGGATGGTGAGTAGATGGCAGACACCTGCTGACACAATGAATGCATGAAGCTGAAGACCGTAAAGCATAGGTAAGACTTGATGGCTGACGAATTAACGCTCTTCTGCCAAGCGCCTGATCCATGCACACCGTTCCCTTTTCCTTAATACATATTTCAAGACACAAAAGAATTACAGACCTTGGCTGCGAGCGGGCATTCACTGAAATCTATGGAGAAAAGTAGAAAATTTGTGCCGGACCGGGATTCTAACCCAGGTCTCCTGCCTGCTAGGAAGATGCTCTGACCACTGTACCATCAGGACACAGTGTTCGTTGTAACTGCACGGATTACTCTAGCACGCCTCCCGTCAGACCCAAATTCGCAACTTATTCACACACTACAAATATGCCCATTATCCTCATTACTCGGGGCATTTCACGGTTCCCGATAAGAGTTCCAGCCCGGTGTGCTGCTGCACTCGAGAGGTCATTGGCTACCTCGCTATATATACATTATCAATAACACTCTTTTTTAACTACTGTTTCTATATTCTAGAACCCATTTCGACTGCTGTCGTTTGTAAACCTTTTTATACCGAGCTCTTATGGTGATTACGCAGTTTCGCGAATTTTCGTGTCATATGAAATAATTTCTTCTTTGGGTAGGGACGTCAGTCAAAATTCCACACTTATACGAGACGTTCGCAACCTCCTCCCTCGGTATGAAAATGAAGCATTTATTTTTTCTGTAGTTCCTGTATTTTATGACCTATAAAGGAAAATGCTTGCTCACACCACGTGGGCAATGTTTATTTTGAACATAGCTTGGCATAGAACTATCTGCTGTCGTTAAGACTTCAGCATATAAACGTAACTTGATGCTCCACCTTCGAATCATCCCCGGCAGACCGGCTGAAAGTGTTTCTTCTCCCTGTTCACCATTATCTGACATTTAAGACCTGGTACAAGAAAATGCAGAAGGAAGACAGGAGCACGTCTGCTGTCACAAGATGAACCTGGAAATTTCGCGTGTGAAACTGCCAATAAAATAAGATCGAATGTCAAGTATCAACGTTTCTTATTGTTTTAATTGCGGTTTCCTGCGTAATTCAAAGCGAAGTTTGTTAAAGAGTGACTGTAACCCATGCGTAGGAACAATCAGCATGAGTAATTTTATTTGTGGACTACTTTACTGAAGTTAGGTTTTGATGGCAAAGTAATTCTACAATTATGGGAGTTAAAACACTTTTGAACTAAATTATTAAACAGTTAACATTAACAAAACAGCTTATAATCCAGAGTATTCACTTCCACTTCTTATTACACAAAATAAGTTCCACGAATTTTTTTCAGAAGCTTAAGCTGATTACTGTTACAAAACCGTAAACAAGTCGTCACCGAACTACCTACCCAAACATTTCCTTAATTAATACTTGTTTCAAAACTCATCAGAATAAACCTGGTGATAATCAGAAGTACTTCGTGATTTTTCAAATTAGATCGCAACGCACGCATACTTTGTGTGGAATTCCTGAAATAGAAAAGTTACGTGAAATAGGCTAACTCAATTTTTTATTGTTCTTTTCTTGTGCATTTATCCCACATCGAGCAGTGTCGGCTTGGTCATTACTGAATTTGGCGTGATTAGTTTAAGCGAAAGATTTCTTATGTTGTATTAAGTCCTATCTGAAAGTATGAGGATAGCTATAGTATTTAGGGCCGGATGGCACTGCTGAAATACCTTGCGTTGTAGCATAGCGGCTAGCTCATTCCACAGATGCTCCATTTTCCCCCATCAGATTCAGAAAGTGTTTGCAACTACAGTCCACGGGCAAGTCAAACCATATTTAAACATAGCGGCATCAAATTAATATACCCACTAATCATAATTTTTCTGGAGGGTCTCGCTTAACCCACTAAGTATAAATAAGGTCTTCGTCAGTATCACCACACATCTGCACATGATTTTCTGGAGAATAATAATTGCTTTGTAGCCACCATTGCTAGTTTAAGGCGATGGTTACGTGCGTTAACTCATAACGACCATCTTGGGGTTGCACAGCAGTGTGAGCGATTCTCTCAATTTGCCTTTTTCGTGATCTCTGCAAGACATTTATGATAACATTTTATATGTTGTAGCTGGAGGCATCTGCACAAACCCTGAGCGGATGACTGTTGTTAAATTCTCACGGCTAATATTTTAAACAAATGACAAGAATATTTGTGATTTTTTCGATCTGTTTCTGGTGGAAAATTATATTTTCCTAAGCAATATCGAAACTTCAGTTGGTCAGTTAATAGTAAGCTGCATGAGCGCAACGCCGTTTGTGACTCAAATACAGTAACAGAAGTGGGTGTTCAATATTCGAAACCGCCACTGTGTATTACCAATCTGAGTATGCTTGCTTCTTACGAGAGCAAAATAAATTATACTACACATTGTGACTCTTCAAGTCACAAATAGTTTTCACGGGTTTGCATTATTGGAAGTGTAAGGCTACCGGCGCCTGTTGCAAGTCTGAGGAGCGCGAGAAGGCGTCGACCAGCGGCGCTGCCATGGCGGGTGGGGAAAGGGGGCGGGAACTAAGATTCACAGGTGGCTGTTCGGCCCGATGGTGGGGCGGACTGGGTGGCTGAGGAGTTCGTAACACGACCGGCCGTATTACGCGCATGCTTCCCAACGTGTCTCCTTTTAAGTCTTGAGTACCAGATCGCCACCGACAGAAAATAACATCACTTCATACGCATTTCTGATCCACTCGTTAAAATTTCACAGCCCACTTTAGGTACAAAGTGATAACATCCTTATTTGAAAGAATGATTAACGTCATAGCAATATCTTCATTAACAAATTCTATTACGTAAAGTGGTCGCCATGAACACCTGTGAAATGATAGCTAAAATGTACCCTTCGGTAAGAAGCTGCAGCAGCAATCTTAACAAGGATCTGTCTCCTCCAACATGTCGTCAAGTAGGTAGGTATCGCTTCACAGGGTGATTCGAAATGAAAAAACAGATTTCGAATGTTTATTACAGTGGAACTATGAATGATAACACGACATTGCGCATGTGACTGGGTACAGGAAGCCTCAAAGTTTTCTATTCAATATGAGCTACATGCGTTGCTCGAGGAACACGGAAAGGGTGGTCCATTTCATTTCACACACGAATCAACAGTCGCCTGTTTACTGAATCGACAGCTTTAACAATTCCATTTCTCACCTCTTTAAGAATATCTGCCACAATCGGGACAAAGACCCAGTCTTTTATGAACCCTACAGCAAAAAATCACAAGGCGTGAGAAATCTTCATTATGGTCAGGTCCAGATATGTGACATTTCTGCCACAATTTCCTCTGCAAAAAACAACGGTTCATAAGCTTTGTGAACAGAATCGGCAAAGAACGCAATTCACTTACGGCAAGTCTTTCATGTTCGACGACGACAGGATTTTGTGGACCCAAATTTTTACGTTATGGAAACGTCATTCGTGAGAAAGGATGAATGTGCTTCGAAAATACTGTCGTTTCCCATTATCCTGGAAAAATGAGATGCAAAATTCGTAACTTGTTTTGGTCGCTGGGAACTAATTGCAACTTGTAAGGCGTCATATGCATGCGTTGTTTCTGAACATGCCTTACCCTTGTTGAGGAAGCGGAAGTTCCTGGCCTATCCATCTTGTGGACTTCCGAGTGCTCTGTTTGAAAAGCTCCACATTTTCGCGTGCGGCCAAACAGTGCTCTTCCCTTTGCATATGCAACCAGCTTCCAAGAAATTTGTTTTCTGAATCGGCGGTTGAATGCACGTTAGGCTTTAACAATGGATTGACTTGCCTCAAAAGTTTAAACCTTCCTCTATCCATTGACACGCGCAATGCCTCTCTAGCTTTCATAGTTTCTCTATAATAAACAATGGAAATCAGTCTGTTTTTTAAGCACACAGTATTTTTAAAGGAACACAAACAGACGATCCACAGTTTAGTCTTCCTGACTACAAAATCCAATAGCTTAGCTGATGCGCCGCCACCATTCGTTTGTGTACCCGCGTAATTTTCATAGGGAAAGTGTTCATAGTATTCTTTCCACTTGGAGGATTTTAAGAAGAAAATCAGTTTTCAAAATTAGAAAAACTTTTCAAGCTCTCGCATGTGAAAAAACTATTAAAAATAGTTTGCACTGATTTCTAAATCCGACACATGGGTCAATCCGTATCAAGAGGCCACGAACGGTTTCACGCCCAAGTGACACGAGTCGCCGCTTGCGCTTGGGGCTCCATGCTAAGAGGGGAGCCAGATGCGTAAAAAGTACATGAATTGTATACAGTGGATATCACTATTAGTACGGAAAACTGACTTGGGTGAAAGTACAAGGTAAAGGGGGGCCGTGTGCGCCAAATAAATTAATTGTGTGGAAAAATATTCTAGAACCGTCCCTGGATGTGGCATAAATTTAAACAAGGTCCCCGCACTCCTCTCCAATTTTGATGAAATTTTTCCAGGCTGTATGTATGGGTCCCACATGAAGTAATGCCAATTACAGCTCGATAAGTAATGTGGTGTGGTGTGGTCATCGTCCCCGCTTTTGTAAAGGTCGGTTTTTCCATGTGGCAACAAATATGAATTATCACCAAGCCTGCTTCACTGTGCTTATGATATAAGGGGATTCCTACGCTGAAACTTTCGTGATTCTGCTAAACTGTTTGCGTACAACAACCTATTTGCTACACATGCTCTCAATGTACACGAGATTTCTAACAATTTGCTGTCATAACAACTCATAAAACTTGTCATAACGAATTTGGATCATGTTTTGGCCACTTGTATCTTATGACAGAACGACTTTCTAATGCTGATTTTGTCCCAATTTGCAATCAGCGAGTATGTCGTAGGCTGTGCAAGTGGCTACTGATTGCTCTAACAATTACTGGATCATCGAAGATTAAAGGAGATTCAAAAAAATTATTATACATTTTATCTGATTTTTCAAATGGATTCATCTAAAAAGGGTTTTCTTGGATTTGATTTTTCTTTGCACCATTGAAAAGATCTCATTTTATTTAAGCGGGAAAAGTTTGTTTCATTTTTTAGACAGGCCAGTTCAGAGACAGTGAAACAAGTTCGACAACATGTTCTGAGTGCTACTACTAGCGAAGGCTGTGTGGTTTCTTGAGTACGCAGATCTGAAAATGCCACAACAGGATTTATGAGCTACTTTGACAACAAATTGTGATAATTCTGCTCTACACCTAGCGCATGCTCAGGAACTTGGCTAAAAGTTAAGTGGAATCTCCACGTTTCAGATGGTGAGTCCCCTTATATCATGAGGAACAGTAAAGCATAATTGGTGATATGTTCGTATCTGTCGCGACTTGGGAAAACTGGCCTTAACAAAAACATAGATAGTAGCCCTGCAATACTACTCACTAAGCTGTAATGTGGCATGGCTTCATTTAAGATCTACATGTAAAAATTTCGTCAAAACAGAAGAGTTTCGAGTGGAGATCCTTAAGCCACTTGACATGCAATGAACCGTGAACCAGTGGCGTGATGGAAAAAAATCCTTTCTGCGGTACAAGTCGCAATAAACTATAGTCATTAAATTATCGGCGAACGTAACAACTTTTTAGTATTATTCTGTAACAGATTAACTGTAATACAGCCAAGATTTGAAATCAAGTGACACGATGAAAATGAAAGGCAGTGAAAGTTAGTACTTTAATACTACACGTAAGTTTATAATTATCTATTTCCGATACTGTAATTCACAGCTGCTGTATCAATGTCTCATTTATGAAGAAAAGCAACTCTGAACTCTTGCTTAGCCAAAGAAAACGAATATTAAATTACTCCATAATATGGCACTAAGCAATGCGTCTAATTCGTAATTGCGTTTCAAACAAAAATCTCTGCTATACTACAGGTTAGTCCATTCTTCTAAATCTACAACACGACACGACATCAGAAGTTTTTTCAGTCGCTTTGCGCCGGCGAACCCACCTTGGCAGTCTGTCGGCTCAAGGGCGCGAAGCCATTATGTCCTTCCCGCTGCCCTTGAAATCCTCATCAACCACTTCATCAAGAACCCTCTGTCTTTAGCTACCCCCCCCCCCCCCCCCCCCCGCTTCGGCCATAAACACGACATGCGGCACGAGGCGCAAGTGTACTTGCATCTTTTATCTTTGAATGCGGCATACACTTCTGACAAATCACAATGCATCTGTTTTCGGATATTCATCGCAGGAAAACCGAGCCCAACCTAGAGCCACAACTAATGACCTGAACATTTATCTGTAAATAAAGGAAAAAATATTAGCTGGCATCATAGCCTCCAACAAAAATTATGGTTAAAATAAGGGGCGATCAAAAAACTATCCGTTTGATGGTGCACTGCAAAGTACATGCAACGTAGGGTGACTCTGGGTGTAAGCAACATGTAGGCAAGGGACTAGTGAGGCATTCGTGTCTCCTATGTGCGTATGGTAAATAAGGAACGTGAACTAAGAAGACGTTATTACCAGCTGCGTCCACACAGGGATAATGTGCTGTTTTATTCTTTTTTTCTTATTCATTTCAAGAAACCTAGTGTGTCTATCACGGAGGATCGGTGCCAATGCTGGTGAAATTATAGCATACAATTAAGGCGAAATGTGCCAGAAACCTGCAACAAGGGGCGCTGCTGCTTCATGGTAACTTCCGTCCCCATATCGCTAATGTTGTGACGCAGATGTTCGCCAACTCAAGTGAAAGACACTGGAGCATCCACCCTATAGGCCTGATCTCTCCCCGTGCAATTATCATGCATTCTGTTGCCTAAGAATGTCTGGAAGGCTCGACGACTCCTGTCGTGAGAGGACGTGCAGCAGTTTAGGTTAGGTTGGAGACGATGTTTTTCCAAATGATGCTCACGGCAATTTTGCCTGATTGGCTTCCGATTCTGGACAGTGAATGAGTCTTTTAGCGTCTGCAATTAAGATTTAGATTATCATCTGTATGACTCTTCGTAAACTTAATGAACGAACACGTGACCGATTCACGTAGAGTTTTATCCGAAACATATGGAGTTCAACTGTGAATACTACTACTACTACTACTACTACTACTTCTTAAACTCGTTAGATACTGTTTTTGGAAACAGTTGTACTGAATCGCGATCGGGAAGTTGGAGCGTCTCTAGAGAATTCCTGTTGCAAACAATGGAAGTAAATTTTTATTCCCCACGCGACGGTTTGTTTGCATTACGGACGAAATCGAATTCGATGAACTAAAAGACTTAATACGACTTAACAAAAATAGGTCGGTATTCAAACAGAATTATGTCTTACCTGGGAAGCAATATTACTATTAAAAGATTACATGCAATACGAAGGAGGAAGCCGAGTGACTACCCATGATTCAGCGAGTCAGTGACTTATTGCAAAAAAGTGCTGGTTGACAACCTAACACTGATCCCGGGAAAAAATAGCCGCACACAACCGAAAATCATAAAAAAATCCATTTCCAGGACCGTAATGACAATGCAGTGTATGTCTTCGATGATAAGCTAAACACAGTTATTTACATTACTATACCGAAAACGTTGTGACAGTATCATAGATTTAAAAGTAATAAGTTCTAACCATGGGACTTTGGTCTTAAAACAACTACGCGCATTTTTTCTCTTCTTACATACATTATTTTCTTGCTAAACCTTATCAATAAACGAGAATGAATGTTACTACGAATAAGTTCACCAAGGGCAATAATTTCACATGCCAGATATAGCTGTGTAATTTTAAAAATCAAAGCCAATAAATAATTTATAAAGTTCACAATTACTTTTCCTTCTGTGTACATGGGTGCTGTACTGATCACCGAGACTGAGTAATAAGTAGGGTTTTATTCGATGTACACAGTATCAGCGTCAAAAATAGTGTTTCACAGAAAGTTGGGAAGGTAGGAGATGTGCTGGCGGAAGTGAGGCTATGAGTCTTGCTTGGGTAGCTCGGTTGGCAGTGCACATGCCCGCGAAAAGCAAAGATCCGGAATTCAAGTATCGGTCCGGCATACAGTTTTAATCTGCCCGGTAGTTTCGATTAGCGCATACTCTTCATTCTGCTATTTCATAAATTGCTAAAACTTCAGTTTTGGATTTCTTGTAGAAAGAAATAGATTGCAATAAATACGCGATTTCAATTTATCTGTTCCCTTTAACGGATCAAAACAAGGCGTAAGAGTTCCCCGTACCTTCATACATTTCTTATTTTACAATGTTGACATCAGAGTTTTTACACCTCAGTTTTTACCACGCCACAGGAACATTAAAATGGCTTCTTGTTGACCCGTGGAGCAGTAAACTATTACAATACTGCAATGGGAATGTAATAAAGCAGTTCTAAAAAATACACATATGTTGGAGCTGCCTTAAGCCGTCTTGTCAAACGTCAACGTTGAGCGTTCCGAGTTCAACGTGCTGCTTAACGATCCGAAACGAAGAGACTAGTACTTACGGTACGTGGGCCCCCACGTGGTAAACGCGATCGCAACGCGCTCCAGCAGCAGCTGTAGACTATATATAGTTCGTAAATCGCACTGTTTACGAAATTGACGGTCGTAAAATTTCTACATCAGCTCTATTAAAACGTACTTTCCTCCGTTGTCCTTGTGCTAGGCAGTTTCTTCTGCCTACAGTATACAAATAAAAACTTTAATGTCCGTGAAAATATTGTAAGGGTAACTACCAAGTTCAGTCAATATGACATCAGCTTATTTATAAAAGTTCCATCACAAATAATGCAATACAAATTTACAATAATTCTCCACATAAAAGAAAAATTATTTCATCATTCTCAATTTTTAATGAAATCCTAAGGTCATTCTGTACTTAGTCACTGTCCATACTCAGAAGCACAGCCTCTACAACATGTAAATAACAAAACTTTTAAAAAAGGGTAAAATATCTTACTGCAAGCAGTGCAAGGTGTCCTGCAGATTACGCCAATCGAACAAACTCATTCCTGAAAAACAGTGCACTTATATTTAAGATTGAAAAAAAGTATTTGCTTGTAGTGGGACGTGAACACAACACATCATAAATTTTATCACTAACCTATGACTCTATTCACTGCACTAAAGCAGCCACGAATACTGTGTGACCTTATCTAGTTGAAAACTTCAATCATTGCTATATTAATAACAAATTTAATCATAACAAATTTTTACCAATAACAATGCGTTTTTAATGGATCCTCAACATGCCGTTGCCTGCAAATGGTGTACGCTCATAATAAGCAAGTTACCATAATTCTTCTACGTCGAATATGACGTTTATCGTCATTTTATTACAACAATTAACGGTGGGGTTTCGAGCTTCTCAGTTCACTGGTTCTCAAAAACGGTATATATGCATACGGGCTTCAGCTGAAAACCAACATGGTGCCTCAAAACACTGCACCGAAGGGAGATGGCGTGCATGAGATCTAGGTGTCTTTGTGCAATGTCACTGGTCAACGTTCAAACTCGTTTGTTCGGAAAGGCTCTCCAACGTGCTATTCCACGCTATGACGTCAGAAACTCGGCACGCTCAACGTTCGGCTGCACGGTCCGTGTGCCGACGGCTTTAACAGCAAAACGGGTCACGAGGTCGTCAA
This sequence comes from Schistocerca gregaria, assembly GCF_023897955.1. Classification (NCBI taxonomy): domain Eukaryota; kingdom Metazoa; phylum Arthropoda; class Insecta; order Orthoptera; family Acrididae; genus Schistocerca; species Schistocerca gregaria. The sequence continues at coordinate 103,463,480 of NC_064921.1, read as the reverse complement.
AACAAATGCTCCAAATATAACACTGTTGGCAGAAAATCAGAGCGGTAAGGGACCACCTCTGCTGGCATATTCGACTAAAATTGTCTTCTACAGTTGAAGGTCTTATACACTGTTTTGGAGATAATTTCTTTCACAGAATACAATGTAAAATGTAGAATACACGGTTTACTGTAGGAGTATCTAAACAAATGTTTAATTTCCAACTGCCTTGTGCTGTTACCTCCGTCCTAACATCTAATTGCAGTAATTCATTATTTTCGTTATTTCGTTGAAATCGCCTAAGAATTACAGGAAACATTGCTCTGGAGGAAGTACCAACTGCCGATCACTCTAATCACTTTATTAGGCTAACAGAAGATAACATATGATAAAAACTTAGCTGAAGACCAACGGAATCAGTGCCGAAATATTTAAAGAGACTTCGAAGCCACTATTCTATAGCAATATTCACATAAGCTCATAAATTTTATTCCCTGAGAACGAAAAACTCCTTATTAAGAGAGTAAAGAGATTATTTAACACGCGTTAAATAACAGTGCCTTCGGATTAGATTATTACACCATCCTTTTTAAAATAACGGGAGAAATAGAACATACTACCAAAATGACCATCTGTTCAGAACAAGTTAGTGGTTATTCATACTGATGGTTACTTACTGCATCTACGAAAATTAAATGAATTAGTAGCGATAAATATAGTAAGACAATGCCTTAATGAAAGCAGGAGTTTCCTACAAACTGTGAAATACTGTTGTAACATTTTTCTCCTCACGCGACTGAATTTATGCAAAATTCAATTGAAGTTAAAATAATTTGGTTTAATAACAGTTTCGTAATCACTGCTTAGGGAAATTCAAGATAATCTATTATTTTTCATACATGTGCCGTGTACATTAGTAACGTACCTGGAGATCCAAGTAAAAAAAACATTAAACGATTTCTCAACACACAAAGATGATTGTTTCCCAACCCTATTAAATTACATGAAATTTTCTGCTGCTTTCAACTTTCACAGCTTTAAAACAAAAGCAATTCGTCAACCTGACAATATAATGAGTTTACTTCCGTAAATGCAAGCATCTTTCAGCAAGTGGCATTGATTGCTTTTCGTTAAACATAACAGCCATATTTCACTGCTGCAGATCAGCAAATATCCACATCGGTAACAACGGTGTACACAACCAACGTCATAAGTCAGCGAATAACGCTCAGTGGCTGATTGTGTGTCAGACAACAAATATAAATGGCTCCGTCAGCCTTAGAACTTATTTTCTTTACCACTTCTTTCATGTTTAACAATGCGTTGACTACCAGAAAAATTAACCCCAATGAAAAATATACAATTCTGGATCAATGTTTACTTCACAGAGAATTAATTATTTTTTGACTTGATCACCAGTTGCAAATGCTAAAAGTAGCCTCTCGGTCGACCTTCCACGTCTTCTTTAGACGCCTATTTGGAACGTTAGTCCTGTCTCCATTTCAAGATATTGCAAAGGACAAATAGATGAGAACCAAATACAATATTTCAAAAGTAGTTTGTATTAGCTGCTGTTGAGCCTTTTGGGTTGTATGGTGGTGATCCGAGAAACTTTCCCGTTCCTACATTTTCGTCCACAGTTGCGCTATCTTCGGAGTCGGACGTTGGAGAGCGACACAAATACTGTAAAAGAGGGGCTTGGCGTAAGTTTACTCTGGAAAAAACGTTTGGAAACGGCCATACAACGTGGAGGACTCACTAGCATGTAATACATACAATTGTGTGTATTCCGTTATGCAAAGCCATACCTGTGATACTAGCCAGTTCAGAAGAAACTAATGCACTATAGTCTTACCCAAGATTCGTGAAGGGCTGACTGACATGTAAATATATTAAGGACAAAAACACACTTCAAAGAAAGCAAAATCTATGTATTGAAGGGAATGTATTTATTTTCAACGCTCTGTATGTACCCAACTTCTACTCCCCTCCAGTTGTTACCTTACTGACATTTCTAGTACTGTGCTTGTCGGAGAAAGCGAAATCGGCGGCATAACCTATTAATTAATTGAAAATGATTTACGTTTCAGAATGAGAAAAAAATCTTATTTTAGGAGTGCATAAACTTTTTACGTTATTTTAATACCTTAGTGAATGGACAATACAGGAATGAAGTGTAGATGCAAACATAAAGGATTTAAAAATGCGGTAACACACTACAGTTGGCATTAGTAAATTAAGAAGAGTCCAGACATGCTGCAGAGCAAGCTTTCAAATTTACTCTTTGGAATTGGAAGGAAGTAAGTGGAAGCGCGAGACTACATACTGCACAAATAATTTAAATAATTCTGCGGAGAGGAAAAACACAGTTATATTTATCCATAAAAACATACGAATAACAAAAGAGGAAATGTTTTCATAAAAGAACACATTACACTTTTACACGGGCGAATTCACTGTGACGTAAGTATTTTACTTACTTTTCTACTATATTGTTATGAAATGGTGCTGCTCACGTCTTACTAGTAAGGTTAACAACCACTATAATCCGTCTTCAGAATAATCAACACCTGCACCAGCTACTCATCAACATACGTAGCGTATTGCTGTCACTCGGCCACTAAAGAAGCAATGGTTTGTCAGCGTCGTCGTACCAGAAGCAAGTGACCCTTGCTTTACGTAACGACAGTCTCATTATTAATTGCCAAGTACCACAAAAGGCGGTCGCTCCACGACACAGCGCGTGCGCCTCGGAAGGCGAGTCGTGAAGACACCCGTCGATACGCACTGAACCGTACTAAAGGGATTCATTTTCATGCTTTGAAGCACTGAATAGTTATTTATTATTGACATAAGAAATTAATGCTGAATTACCATTGCGCACTCAAAACATGGGCACAGAGAAACTGTAACATGTTTCGGCGACAATGCGAGCTCGCCGCTGTCTTCCCGTAGGTAATCCGCCAGTTATAATCTTAACAAAATATTTCCATCGTTAAAAGTCAGCCGAATATACGAGATGGAGGCGGGAGACGGTGTCATGAACCGTTTCTGGTTAGACTTTACTACAAATCTATCTGCTGTGTATTACAGCAAGTCCTAACATAACATTAGGTCCCTTTTATTTTATATTCGTACATAAGAATGCCGCACACGTGTGTACCGTCAACGTTATGTCGGAAAAACACAAAGGCAAGTCACCGTGGCAAAACAGTAAGTTCATGAATGGCTGATGGACTGTTTTAGGCTATCTGCAGTTATTCTAGTTTCTGCTGGCGTTTATCTCCACTGCATATATTAGAACCTTATCGTAAACAGTAAAAGGGGAGAGAGAGAGAGAGAGAGAGAGAGAGAGAGAGAGAGAGAGAGAGAGAGAGAGAGAGAGAGAGACGGGGGGGGGGGCCTCGTGTTCACAAAACAGAAACGGACATGCAGTTCGCCTTTTAGCAGTAAAGGTGTCAATAATTGTCAAACTAAGGCTGTCAATTACACAAAAATGAAAATAGAAATTGCAACTCGGTTCTGAGAGCAGTGTCTGGAGAGTCATCATTTCACCCAAATGTGATTTGCAGCGGTAACTCCCCCCCCCCCCCCCCCTCTAGTATTTCATACAGATGTTTCATCTTTTCACACAAAATAACGAAACTTTGTGTGTAGCAAGAAGGCTGTCAGACAGAGAGAAAAATTAGTTTAAATTGCAACGAAGTAGCTCCAAAAGCATAGCTTCCAAGTCTTTCAAAAGCACAATCGTTTTGTTAGGTTCACTCAGGCACTAGCAGATTTAGCTGTCTTAAAACATCAGCCTTCACAACCAAGTGGCACATCATGCTGCATTCAAAATAACTAAGAAACAAACTTGATCGACTTGCACCTACTTACAACGTTTTACTTCTATTTACTTGACGTTCAACAATAAAACGCAACAAATATAGCTCCAACCCAGCGCGCCCCGTCTCCGTTGTGTGTATTTCCCACTAGACCGGAACTCATCCGTTAATAAGGCTCATTGGTCCTCTACACAGTAACGTACTGTTAACAATTCAGTTACTATTTACTTGCTCTGTTCAGAATCAAGTGCTACACAATTTGACGCATGAAAAAGTAACAACCGCTTCGCGGCAAATCTGAGTAGCATGCTAGCATAAATACGATTTTCCACTGTTCGACTAACCGGGTAATTATATTACTAAACGGCTAGAATTTCGCGAGAAGATTCCGTCGCAACGAAAAGCGCCTTCTTTTGATGGTGTCCGGCGCAAATCCTGTATCACTTCTGTGACACTCACTCATTTTTCGCGACGGTACAAAACGTGCTGCCCTTCTTTGAACTTTTTTGATGTGCTCCGTCAGTCCTATCTGGTAAGGAACCCACACTGCGCAGCAGTATTCTAAAAGGAGACGGAAAAGCGTAGTGTAGGCAGTCTCCTTGGTAGACCTGTTACATTTTCTTAAGTGTCCTCCCAATAAAACGCAGTCTTTGGTTAGCCTTCCCCCACAACATTTTCCATCTGTCCCTTCCAATTTACGTTGTTCGTAATTGTGATAATTAGGTATTTAGTCGACTTTACGGCTTTTACATTAGACTGATTTATCGTCTAACCGAAGTTTAACGAATTCCTTTTAGCACTCATATGGATGACTTCACACTTTTCGTTATTTAGAGTCAATTGCCAATTTTCGCACCATTCAGATATCTTTTCTAAATCGATTTGCAATTTGTTTTGATCTTCTGATGACTTTATTAGTTGATAAACGACAGCATCATCTGCAAACAACCTAAGATGGCTGCTCAGATTGTCTCCCAAATCGTAAAATGCTGTTATTTCCTACTCATTCAGAGTTGTGATCTTATGTTAAAGATTTAACAGGAAAAGTCACGTTTACAGTAAGAAATGGTTTATATGTCTGGAGGAAGTGTAACTCACGGCGCGCAAATTACCCAGAATTTATTCATCCCGTAATGGACATGAACCCGTGATCAACGGGTAGTGACTTATTAGTAATCAAAAGTCATGGATCCTGGGTTCGAACCCAAGCACTGCTTAAAATTTTGAAATAACCATCAATAGCACTGGCGGTCGAAAGATTTTAGGGCATAAGAATCACCCTCATTCAGCCAAAGGCCTTCTCAAAGAGGGCGGAGGAGCGGACAGAATTCAGGGCACTCTCTTGCCCTTGGTGTGTGAAACTAACCCGAAAAACCGTAAGAATCAGCAATTATCACCGGCATGAGGATGCAGAAGGCAATCGGAAGCAACGCATTAAATACACAACGTGTACCCACGGGCAGGTGGACTGTAACTGTCATGATGATCTCCCCACTGGTAAAAGATTCCAGGTTAGTTCTACATTCGGATCTCCGGGAGGGGGCTGCCAAGGGGGATAAAATCATGAGAAAAGAATGCAACAACCAAAGAGTCGGAGCACAGAATGTCACAGGAATGTAATAGGCAAGCTATAAAAGCTGAAATGGAAAATGCAAAGGCTCCAGTTACATACAGTATGGAGGCAGTGAAGTGGTTTGAAAACAAGATAATTTCTGGTCAAGCTAATATATAGTAATACCAATAGCTGCAGAAAATGGTCTAAAGGCAGTAGGATTTGTCATGAGGAGGAAAGTAGGGCAGACACTGAGCCATTGCGCACAGTTCAGTGATAGTGTTGTTGTTATCCGAATCGACGGCAAACCAACGCCGACAGCGACAGTGAATGTATTTTTTACGCCGACGTCACAAGCAGAAGACGAAGAGAAAGAAGTAGTATATGAGGATGTTGAACGAGTAATTCATTATATAAAGGGAGATGATAATTAACAATCGTAGGGAATTGGAACGCGGCTGTAGGGTGAAGGCGTAAAAGAAAGGCTTACGGGAGAAGATGGACTGGGCGGTAGGAATGAGAAAGGAGGAAGGCTGACTTTACATTAAACTTCAGAGGGTAACAGAGAAAAGCCTGTTCAAGAATCACAAGACGAGGACATATACTTGGAAAAAACCTGGAGAAACTGGAATATTTCAGATGTATTACATCACGCTGAGGTAGAGATTCCGAACTCAGATACTGGATTGTAAGTCGTATCCAGCAGCAGATACGCACTCAAATAAAATTTATTAAAGATGAAGAGCTGATTCAAGTTTAAGAGACTACTTACGAAAATCAATCCGCATACGTGGTTACAATTAAAGTGCAACAACTCGCAGAGGCGTACAAAAATATTTCCATATCTAATGGATTAGGAACGAGGCGTGGGCAGGAAAGGTCAAACAAGTGACAAACACATAATGTTGATTTTATTATTAACCGTGCTTACACAATTTGTTCCATATGAACACCCGAGATGTGTTTATTCACTGCAGCCTGTAGTGTAAGACGTACCACGTCACTACGTCACTCCACAGAATACTGCCTGGCCACATGACACCAAATTCGATCCTCCTCAGAAACAGAAGAGCAAATTCAGAATGTTCTACATCTACATCTACATCCGTACTCCGCAAGCCACCTGACGGTGTGTGGTGGAGGGTACCCTGAGTACCTCTATCGGTTCTCCCTTCTATTCCAGTCTCGTATTGTACGTGGAAAGGATTGTCGGTATGCTTCTGTGTGGGCTCTAATCTCTCTGATTTTATCCTCATGGTCTCTTCGCGAGATATACGTAGGAGGGAGCAATATACTGCTTGACTCTTCGGTGAAGGTATGTTCTCGAAACTTCAACAAAAGCCCGTACCGAGCTACTGAGCGTCTCTCCTGCAGAGTCTTCCACTGGAGTTTATCTATCATCTCCGTAACGCTTTCGCAATTACTAAATGATACTGTAACGAAGCGCCCTGCTCTCCGTTGGATCTCCACTATCTCTTCTATCAACCCTACCTGGTGCGGATCCCACACCGCTGAGCAGTATTCAAGCATTGGGCGAACAAGCGTACTGTAACCTACTTCCTTTGTTGTCGGATTGCGTTTCCTTAGGATTCTTCCAATGAATCTCAGTCTGGCATCTGCTTTACCGACGATCAACTTTATATGATCATTCCATTTTAAATCACTCCTAATGCGTACTCCCAGATAATTTATGGAATTAACTGCTTCCAGTTGCTGACCTGCTATTTTGTAGCTAAATGATAAGGGACCTATCTTTCTATGTATTCGCATCACATTACACTTCGCTACATTGAGATTCAATTGCCATTCCGTGCACCATGCGTCAATTCGCTGCAGATCCTCCTGCATTTCAGTACAATTTTCCATTGTTGCAACCTCTCGGTACACCACAGCATCATCTGCAAAAAGCCTCAGTGAACTTCCGATGTCATCCACCAGGTCATTTATGTATATTGTGAATAGCAACGGTCCTATGACACTCCCCTGCGGCACACCTGAAATCACTCTTACTTCGGAAGACTTCTCTCCATTGAGAATGACGTGCTGCGTTCTGTTATCTAGGAACTCCTCAATCCAATCACACAATTGATCTGATAGTCCGTATGCTCTTACTTTGTTCATTAAACGACTATGGGGAACTGTGTCAAACGCCTTGCGGAAGTCAAGAAACACGGCATCTATCTGTGAACCCGTGTCTAAGGCCCTCTGAGTCTCGTGGACGAATAGCGCGAGCTGGGTTTCACACGATCGTCTTTTTCGAAACCCATGCTGATTCCTACAGAGTAGATTTCTAGTCTCCAGAAAAGACATTATACTCGAACATAATACGTGTTCCAAAATTCTACAACTGATCGACGTTAGAGATATAGGTCTATAGTTCTGCACATCTGTTCGACGTCCCTTCTTGAGAACGGGGATGACCTGTGCCCTTTTCCAATCCTTTGGAACGCTTCGCTCTTCTAGAGACCTACGGTACACCGCTGCAAGAAGGGGGGGCAAGTTCCTTCGCGTACTCTGTAAAATCGAACTGGTATCCCATCAGGACCAGCGGCCTTTCCTCTTGCTGTGCATCATGAGGTTTCAGTCACTACGGTCTGGGTCTTGTACGGGTATTAGTGTAAAACAGACCGCAAAATATCGGTACTGTTGGCCATGGTAAGGACAATTCTCGTGACACTGCACGAGCCAAACTAGCACTACCCGGGACTGGTGCCGCTTGGCCAGTTACAGTTAACAGCATCAATTATTTCCACCGGGACAGGACGCCTTCCTCCTCCAGTTACCACACCAAGCTCATCCGTTCTTTCTTTTTCGAACTTCATTAGCACACCTTTAAACCATTGTAATGGCATTTACCTATGCAGCACTATAACTGCTAGCGTTCACATAAAAACACTTTCACTTCACTAACAGTAAACGCACTCTCCTGAAGTCATACCGTTTACTCACGTTATGGTTTGTCAAATGACAGCGTGGATGTCAAACCGTCGGCAGTGTACAGCGCCAGATTTGTAGATGGTCGCCACAAATGGAACTAACTTTTTCCAGCGTAAATCCGTTCCGTACGAACGCCTTTGCGTATCTACCCAGTTTCTTAGCTGCACTTTAATTATAGCTAGCCGGTACTACGGAATGATGAGATACATTTGAAGTTCTCTGGAGCTATAGATAATGCGATAATGACGAGCTCAGTGGGCAGTTCCGCTGAAGAGGAATGGACAATCACAGAAGTTATAGTCAAAACAACGTTCAGTGAAATTAAAAGCAAGGGTGCTAACATTGAAGAGTAATGCGAATTCCACTGTTAAACGCAAAGGAAAGACCAAATAAGTGTTAAAGAGTTCACTGACGGCCTCTACGAAGAAGAAATGGAGCCCGTTTACGAAGACAGAGGGGATCCAGTACTGGAGTCAGAATTTAAACGAGCTCTTTAAGACTTTCATCAAATAAAGGAGAACGTATAGGTAACATTCCATCAGAATTCCTGAATCAATGGGGAAATGGCGACCATTCAATTTGATGTGTAGAGTCTATGACACTGGCGACGTACCATCAGACTTTCGCAAAAATACAATCTACACAATTCCGGGGATAGAAAGTGCAGTAAAGTGCAAAAACTATTGCGTGAAATCAGCTTAAAAGTTCATGCATCCCAGCTGTTGACAAGAATAATATGCAGAAAAATAGAAAATCGATCTGTTAGGTTATAATCAGTTTGGCTTCACGAAAGGTAAAAGCACCATAGGCGCTTTTCTGACTTTGCGCTTGATAATGGAAGAAGAAAAATCAAGATACGCTGATACGATTTTCCATCAGAAAAAGCATTCGAGAATGTGAAATGATCCAATATTTTCGAAAGTCTCAGAAAAATAGGCGTAACCTACAAGAAATGACGGGTGATACTGTGTGCAAGAACCAAGAGCATACAAGACAAGAAAGGAGTGAACGGATTATAACCGCGCTGCCTGTTCAATGTGTGCGTAGAAGGGAACGGTTCAAGAGAAGGTGAAAGGGTATCAATAACAAGTTTCGCTGATGACATTGCTGTCCACGTTGAAAGTGAAGAAGAATTAAAGGGCCGTTGAATGAAATGAGTACAGAATACGGATCGAAAGTTAAATTAAGAAAAACGAAAGCAATGAGAAGAGCGAGAAACTAATCAAAATTGGCTGTCACTAAGTAGACAAAGTTAACGAATTCCGCTACCTTGGAAGCAAAACAATTCACAAGGGAAGAAGCAAGTACATAAAAAGCAGAATAACCCAGGCAAAGAGGCATTCCTGGTCAAGGCAAGTCTACTGGTGTCAAACAAGGGTGGACAGTGGAAAAACAGGAACACAGGAGAATCTAAGCGTTTGAGATATGGTGCTACAGAATAAAGTTGAAAAATCAGGTGGTCTAATAAGGAACGAGGAGGTTCTACGTAGAACCTGTGAAGAAAGGAACATAAGGATAATCTGACACGAAGGCCCAGGGTGATAGAAAATGTGTTAAGACGTCAGAGACTAACTCCTTGGTACTAGAGAGGACGGTGGGTGGTAAAAGCAGTACAGAAAGGTAAAGAGTGGAATACGTTCAGCAAGTAACTGAGGACGTAGAGTGCAAGTGCTATTCTGAAATGAAGAGGCTGGCACAGGAGAGTAATTTTGGTGCAGGCAGCATCAAACCAGTCAAAAGACTGATGACTCAGAAAAAAAGTATTGGATAATGAGAGCACGGCATTTACATATTTCCAACAAACCTTCTCGAAACTTCTCGAATTTTCTTGTTTACCAAATTATTTAGCACATTAGCTCGTTTTTGAAGTAATCAGACATTTGAAGTTGTTTTATACATGGGAGTGAGTTCGATTCTTTAAAGACTCGGGGGCTTCTAACTGATATCTGACGTCACTAGAGTGGTCATTATTTTTCTCGAATTCTCTAACGTGCAACTCAAGCTTCGTCTGCACTTGAAGTTAACTATCACAGTGTTAGACAGACAGACAGTCACCGATTGTATGTTACGAAAAACATAATACACAATACTACCTTCCTGTGAAGAGACGCTGTAAGGGAATACGTTCATTGATTTAAGTACGATAACCTGTTTGCAGACAGATACTAAGCACTAACATGTACCACTGCACTGACTACCAATAGCACAGCGAGGGCCGAGTTCTAAGCTTGTATGGTCATCTGAAGATATATCCCTGGCTTCACAAACTGGATAAACAACAAACGCCCGACACGTCACCGTCTACAGTTTAGAGCTTTTGCTTCCGTAACATATCACAAGGGTGCATCCGTATACTTCTGTTTAATTACGAGCTGGGCCATCCACGGGAAACATAGTGTGCCCCCTGTCATTACTAACGTATGATGAACTGTACTTATATCGTTTAAAAAAATTTTGAGCTGTGTCCAAGGAAATGAATCTTCTTGTTTTCTCAAATGGAAAAACAATGTGACATACTTTTATACGAATCTTCCATGATGTATAATGTGCCTCCTGCAACATAGTTACACACGCAAACACAAGATAACATTATATAAATGAAACATACCAACCAACTGTTTACAAACGTTAAACAGCTTTCATTCAAGAAGTGGAATTGTGGCCATCGCTGCCGTAAATGGCAGCGACAAACATTGAGTTATTGCATGTGGTGATTATGTCACCACAGATACAGAGTGTTAACATTGCAGAACACGTTTCGGGGAGAGCTATTACACGGGGAGAGATATATATACTCCAGACGCAAAGCATTACACGATGTACCAAGCCAGTGGATGTTAATTTCAATAGTGCAAACACTCATTCCGAAATCTTGTGGAACTTGGGGAGTTAACTTGATCGAGCAATTTACTGGAATGGTACTTCAGCAGACACACATCTCGCAAATGATCCTCAAGATTATGGAACGTTGCATGTGTTGCTCGAGGAAAAGATTTCTAAACCTACGGACCACAGGGTTTGAACACTTGGCCCGTAAGGGGAACGTTGGGCGCGGCGCCCACAGGTGGATGACACTCAGGTTATTTTCATCCCCTATCCCTCCTCAAGTTATTCTTGTACTGCGCTTTTTCATGCAGGCTATCGCTAAATACGTCATGGCAGCACAAATCGCTTACTCTGCAACGTGGCAGTAGACACAATTCGTGTGCTACGTAACATGATGCGTCAACACATTTTTGAGATACCGTTGAATCATAAAAAGATTCCTACAAGAATAAAATAAATGTCATTTTACCCCGTTATTAACTACATTAATACATCGGTACCATTGATCCTGACGGCCATCACTGCACTGAGCTAGCGAAGGGTATAAGGATTTCATCTCAACCATCGTTGAACAAACCGCGAGAACCGCCCATAAATATAGTGCGAGTGAATGAACTGCGTGTTCTAAGGTAACTAAATACTATAGCCAACATTTATTCTGGCATATCTGTGACAAGATATCCTTAAACTAGTAACTGGAAGATACATGACGTACAAGAGAGTGCAATGATGTTTAACGGCACGCAAAGCCGAACGTATCAATTTTAGCGGATGTACTGACATCATCACAATAAGACAGGATGCAACCAAATGAAAAAGTTTGCGAATTTCACAACAAGAAGCTTCCTTGTGTTTTTCTGAAAATTTACATGTTTACAATTCAGTGAATTAAACATTTTGTCACGGACATGCAAACTTAATACTGAGTGTAACTGAACACGTACATCTTGTTTAAGCTTGTGCACTAGACACTTTCATAGAACTGAAGGTAAGGCTAAAACATAAAACGGTTATTCTGGGTATGCAAACGATTATTCGAATGGTTTACTCAGTCAATTTCGTTTACTAAGTATTCTAACGGTTTTTATTAAAGATTCATCACTGCAGTTGAACAATGAAATGTCATTCTAGAACAGAACCGTACAACCCAGACATATTGTGGCTGGAAGAGAGTAACTACTGTGCCGAGGTACAGCGATCAAGACGCAAGTCTAAAACATAACAAACAGCTAAGGTTGTAAATTAACACTTTGGTAGATATTTAGATGTCACTGTTGCATGGGAACGCAAATAATGACGGCAACAAACAAACCTAGCTGATGATTCGTGGCGAAAGAATTTTAGTAGACAGGAACAGAGAAGTCTCTCAGACAAACAAGAACTGAACGAAGCCAAATTTAGAGTAAAGGAGAGCCAAGTGTGAAGTGTTCAGCGCATTCGAAAGTAAAATTCTATCTACCAATCTGACAGAAAATCTTAAGACGTCTTGGCTGTTAATGACATCAGTAAACGGATCGAAATCAACTGTCCAGACACTGTGTGAGCACAATGGAATCGAAACGGAGGATGGAAAGAAAATGCAAACAAAAAAATAAAAACAGACGCTTTTCTACTAAACACTGCTTCACTAAGGAAGATTGCATTGCATTGTAGTTCCTTCTTTAAATGGTCGCACTAACGTCAAAATGGCAAATGGAAATAAATGACCATGGGATAGAAAAGCAACTGAAATCGCTCAACAGGGGAAAATGCCACTGGAACGTGAGGAGATATCAGCACGATTCTACACAAACTAGCTCCTCTTCTAGCAACGTGTATCGTACGTCGCTGGAGGAGCCAAGCGTTCCTAGTAATAGGAGAAAAGTGCAGCGTATTCCCATTTTCAAGAAAGGTCGTGGGCAGACACACAAAGCTACAGGTCCGTACCTCTGGCGTCAAGTCTGTTGTAGAATTTTGAAATATGTTTTATGTTCGCGTATGAAGAGACCAAAAAACTCTTCTGTAGTAATTAACATGAGTTCCGAAAACAATGATCGAGTGAAACGCATCTCGCTCTGACAGTCCACACGACCCAGAAAGAGCAGATACTTGCGCCTAGGTTGATGCGTGTTTCTTGATTTCGATACATTTCCGCACACCGGCCTAACGAACGAAACACGAGCTACCAGACATAGCTCTGTGATTGGACTGGAGAGTTTCTTACAAACAGGAGCCAAAATGACATTCTTGAAGGAGATAAATTTTCAGACGCAAAAGATACTTGGAGCATACTCCATGTGAGTGTTAAGGGACTATACCGTTTAAAATACTTATAAATGACCAAGTGGATAGCGTCCGTGCCGTCTCAACGCACGATGCGTTAGAATGAGCATCGTGCTGTCGAGAAGTGCGTACAGAGGGGCATGGGCAGGAGCGCGCTCTAAACGCTGTGCTAAGAAGCTACACATTATGCAAGAACTAGTATGAAACATTGTATAAGCATTGTACTTGTTATTCTGAATGATATCACATAGTACATATCAAACAACAAAAACATTTTCAGAAATAGTGTCTGAAGTTGAAAAGTAATTTTTTTCTCAAAAAGTAGATTTTTTGCTTAATTCACGTAATATTCTTCAGATCAATAAGTATCTTACTACACACTTTCTAAGGCAGCCTATTTTCTTCCTCGGAGTTACTTTGGCATTCATAATATCAGTATGGATACAACTTACAATTACGCTATCTTTATTTAGTTACCGATTTTGATGAAATAGAACCTATACGATGTGCACCGGCTATGCTCAAAATACCTGTGAAAATCCCATGAACATTCGTCTAGTAGTTTTGGAGATTAGCGTTTTCAAACAGACAGACACGGTGGACTTGCAAATTTATTATCAGTACCCGTTAAAAGTAAACAGATCCTATTACCACCAGTACTTTGAGTGCTCTGTAGTTTATCATCATGTTAGCTAAATTACAGCACTGCTGACTACCACACCTTTTCAAATGTTTTGTACATCGACTGAAAGAGGATAATAGTAATAATATGAATCAAATTGTGAAAACTGGGCGACGTGTTGAGGTTTACCAGAGTGGCGACCTTGTAAAATGAAAATAATACCCTGACATTTCCAGGTTTTTACAAGCGGAAATGACAAATTTTCCTGAACCCATATTTGGTGTATTTGTGAGCAAGGTCCTCCTCCCCCCAACTCCCCGCAAGGCCGCAAATGGACTCTTTGAGCTGCCGCATCACTTACTGATTATTCCACGTTCATCTACGATTCGCTTATTTTCAATTAAAAAAGTTTTCCAAATTACAATAAAAGCTTTACCTTTAATTCAGGAAACCGATTTCGAGCTATGAGACTATCTGCAGACCAAAGGCTAACGATGACGTGAAGACCAAGTTCACGGATCAGCTGGGTAATACCGTCCATGAATGCAATGGATAACGTACATGGAGTCCGACAACCCATCAACAGTAACGAGGACTGCCGAGGACGGTGAGTGCATGGGTGGTCAACGGTTTCCAGCAACAAACATTACAACAAATCAATGTCCTCATATCACGTTTGCATCCGCGAATTAACAACCGATTGTGTGCCAACACAGAACGATTTGTAACAAGACGATTCATAATAGTTTTTCCGTCCTCTAGTTCAATTGCCCACGTGATTATATCAGAATTCGACTCGATTCCTTGAGATTTTCTTAATGTTGCAGTAAATTGTATTTTCTGAGATTGCCCAATTTTCAAGACAAATCGCCATCCTGTTTACTCAACACCAATGTTTGTCCTACAATGGAAGTACGTTAAACGGGTTCTTTGCACCAAACGAAGAAAGTGCCGTTACGGAAACATCTCAGAAACATAATCCCTCACTCCGCAAATAAAAAGCCTTTCGGTGTGGGCTGTAGCTTCGGCCCTCTTCTCCTGTCTTATCGCCAGCGCGTGGCACCCGCCGCGAGCGCAGAACCCGGACGCCGGCGTGCAGGTGTCAGATGCCTGGCGCCAACAGGTGTCCCGCGGCCCTGACCTGGCACAAGGCCAGCTTACCAAGCCACGCCCCTCGCAGAGAAACCTCGCCCGAGCCGGCTACGGCCACTTACCAGCCGGCCTAGCGCATTCTCTTGCTGTATTCCCAAACCCAGTTACATGCAGAGGTAATGCTTCTCCCATGCTGCTATAAGCATAGAAGAACCACTCTGTGCTACTATTTCGCCACTAAGCACAATACTCCCTGCATGCAGGAATGTTTCCGCTTCCTACCAATCAGCTAACTCGAATATTCTTGCTATATTGCACTGTGTATGTGGGGGGGGGGGGGGGGGGGGGGGAGTCCCAAGAGACAGACCAAAAATATTTATCTATACCGGATGAGAGATGAATATGATTTATTTACACAACTGTTTCACCTGGTTAGGGTATAAGGTCTTTTGAAGAAATGTACAATTTGGTAATTACGTGTCAGGCAATTTGCTTATTACAGTTTTGTCAAATTTAAGTGGCGTGAAGGGACCGGATTTGTAAGTGTTATATAAAATGGATTTTAGTCGTTAATCTTCTTGGAATAGCACTTTTTAGGTTTAACGAATTATTTCAGTCTTTTTGGAATTTTTTAAGACTAATATTAAAATAGAAAATTTTATTATAATTTCGACACGGTTATTATACATCTTTGCGGAAAGTAAACAACTCACTATTCCTCATATCAGCACTCGATAAAATGCGTAAACAACTGAGATATTTAGCTATGCTCCAAATATTTCTATTTTTATAATATTTTAATGAAAACTCTTTTACTGAAAAATTCTTTTCATTTGTCAGCCACATAAAAGTACACGCTTAAAACGTGTACGTATGTACGAGCACGTTGATCTAACTTCCAAGAATTTCACATCACATTTGGGTATTACTCAGAGACGAATGCTGCTACCGTAGGTATTCCTCCAGATACATCTGCACCTCGGAGGTCACGTCTATATCGTCTTTCAATACTGGAGGTGCGGACCCTAGGCGTTGAATTGCAGTAGGCAGGTGTTGGAAATGAGCTCTCAGAAATTACAAGGACGCAACTTTCTTGTTATTCTCATTGGCCGTCTTGGCTTTTTCAACAAAAGCTGGTTCACTGCATTCGATTGTGTCTACTACCTCTTGGACGTTTTGGTAGTGTTCGGTATGACATAAAGCTCCCAAGAGCCAGTTGTTCCAACGTGCAAGCATGGGTTCAAGTGGGACGGAAATATTCCCTTTAAAGAGCGAAAGCTGGTAGGATCTTTGACGAATACTTTCTTAACAAAGGAATGACACTTAACATAAGCAAAATTATCTCCGAGTTTCTCTGCTAGACGATGCAGGCCATGCGCAAGACAGGTGCAATGAATGATACTGGGATATAGTTCTTTCAGCGTTGCTTCTGCTTTGAACAGTGTCGTCAACAGCGGGAATTTCTCACCCCCTTATCTGCTACTAGCTACAAGATGCGTACGGCATCCCCGAGAGCGCAGGCCACAGACTTCTCCAGTTCTTTACATAGGAGGACGTCGAGTTTTCCTGGTATCGTGGAATGTTGCACCACGGCATTAGATACAAATCTGACATCCTGTCAGTGCTCTCGTCGACTGAAAGCCAATATAGCGGTCACCAATGCTTGTTTCAACATCAGCAATAGCCTTATCATACATCTGTTTCTAATCCTTTCTGCGCTATGTCAATTCAAGTGGTATGCTAAGGCCACTGATACTCTCCAAGAAACCCTTGAAGTACGGTTCTTGAACACTACGGTTATTTAACAAGTCCCATGGCATTGTAGCCGACACGAAGTCCTCACACAAGTCTATATTAAAACTGTCTACTATCCACGGCTAACGGTTTAACTTGAGGTTTATATTGTTACCCAGTGATGCTCGTAATGTGAGCCGCGGAATCTTTGTGCTGAACGAGACGTGACTTTACTGTGGCTTACCTAAAATTAATACAAACGAACACTATACGCAGATCAGTAAACTAAACTTCGATTTGAAGATTCTAGGGAAGCAGACTAATAAGAAGACTGATAGATAAAATGAATGATAAAAATAATCTGTTTTTAACTGCCGGTTTTTGATAGGCTTCGAAAAAACTTACTGGACCGTCAGTTGTGTATTGTGCCTTTCACAATCCATGCAATTTTTGTGTTAGGCATGACTAAATTATACGGCTCAATACGAGTCAACACACCACTCAACTTTACTGGTTACGTACAAGAATAGCCTTCAGCTAGTCGCCGATTTGTTCCACTCAACTGTCGGACGGCATGCATGTCATATACTGGCTGTTTTTGTCCTAACGTAGTGGCGCGTGGACATATTCTCCAAGCAACAATACCTCATACAGTGTTGATTTCAGTGCGGGCTAAACTACTTATACCTTCCGAAATACAAATTTACGCAGTGTCACCGATTCATCAGACTGCTGACACATTATCGAGTTACAAAGACAAGCAACAATGCGTCATGCACATTCTTGATTTCAATGCTAAATATAAATTTATGTTGTGTGTCTCCGGGCCGTAGTCATGACATCCAACAAAATCAAAAGGAGTAGTTTACCGGTTAGAGGAAGAGCATGAACTAATAGAATAAGATTAGAGATGAGACTGAAGGAAATAATAATAATAATAATAATAATAATAATAATAATAATAATACAGAGACGATGAGAAAAAAGTCATATGGGTTTCTTAAGAATTCCCAGAATCAGTATTTTATGTAGCAAAAATGTTGAATTTCGTTTTCTGAACACTATCTAACGAAAAGGAAAGGGTAGACTCAAAACAATAATACTATGAATATAAAAAACTCATCAGCATCCACTTTTTCCGCTTCCACGATGTCCAAATCCACGTCATAAGACTACAATCTTTTTGTTCCCAATCGTTTTCTCATTCCATTCAAGATGATTTCGTCACGCACAGAATATAGCTTATATTTTTAAGCTTTACTCTTTGCCAACAATTCTGTTTATTGTCTCTTGAAAGCAATTTTTTGGCACAACAAATTAATGTGTAATCTCGACAGTACGCGACGAGTAAAACACTGATGCAAAAAAATTAATATTACAATTTTAAAAACTTGCAAGAGTCTTCGGAACATAAAGACGTGATCTAATTTATTGGCGTTAAGATATTAATACAAGTGATGGAAAAAGACTGAAAACGAATTATTAACATGAAAAATTTTCCACCCTACTTGGAAAATATTTTTAAGGGGAGCGTTAGACAATGTTACTTATTCCCATGACAATTCCCCATAAAAAATTCAATTAGACAGTATGCAATCACTGGAAGGAACGAACGGCACAACAGACGGATTCTAGTATACAAATGTCGTCGGTCACCTAGCTGGCTGCTAACAGTCTAACTTTTTTTAACCAAATGCAACGATGATTCACATATTGAAGTCACACAATGCGTTAAAAATATCCGGAAATTAATAACGAAACATCACCACAACAACTCCACATTGCATATGATACGGAAAAAGGTGCGAGAGCTTTCAACTGAAAATGTACTGAGTTCCCAGCACAACTGAAAGAAATGGTTCAAATGGCTCTGAACACTATGGAACTTAACTTCGGAGGTCATCCATCAGTCCCCTTGAACTACTTAAACCTAAGGACATGGCACACATCCATACCCGAGGCAAGGTTCGAACCTGCGACCGTAGCGGTCGCGCGGAGGAACGCGTTCAAGGCAAGGGAATCTTATCTGTAACAGGAGGCCACAAACTTTGTAAGCATAATTACGTATTATACTAAACTGTATGAGAAATCATCATCTTATGAACAAAAGTAACTCCAAAACATTGTTCTAGACTGTATCTTTGCAGTAAAGTGACCACGAATCGAAAACTTCTATATGGATTCTATATGGATACAGATAGTTATTAGGTTTGAAGAGGAAGTCATTTTACCGTCATTTCAGTAGTCGTACACGGATAATTTTACTTCATCTGACATTCAAGATATAAATTAGTGGCTGGAGTAGTCTTTCTCTACTTCATATAGACATGTTATTTCCCTTCAAGGAGTAACAAGGTTTAATTTGTGACTGCTGGAAACTATTTTCGTCCTAATAGTCTCGAGGAAACAAAGTATTGTTTCGACTCCTGTAGATGTGCTAATAACCTGCACTTCAATGCTTCGGCTTACATCAGACTTCGCCAAAATAGTGAGACATTTACAAGTTACAGAGGAGGCAGGCAAGCTGAATCCTTATCACAAAATTACTCTTCAACAGTTGTCACATCTCTAAAATGGAATATGGTGAAGGAATATTTGTTTAATGAGCTTTTGTATTGAAGGCAGTTGTAGGCACAGACAGGATGGGGAGCTAAAAAAATGAAGACGAGAGTACGAATGGCCTATAGTGACACTGGTTAATTGAATAGGACATTAGAAACTAAGTTTACAGGCAATATGCTCCACTGGTTTCCCATTATGGACTTTTTATGTAAAAACATTTAATAAGTTGATGGTTGCTTTCCCATCAATGGCGACAGGGACACGAGAACTATTTAGACTAACAGGGAAACATAGAATTGAACCAGAACACAAATGTGTGTCTAAGACAATTAATTAAAATGAAATAAGAGGTGAGTGAGACACGTAGCACGGTCAATGGTTGGTAGACGGAACAATAAAATTCCAACACATTCGGTAACATTGGGACGACAACCTAACATAGGGTGCGGCATGTTTGCATGTAGTTTAGTACTGTGATTCTTGCAAAATTCTACAAGAATACTTCAGTTAACAGAAGAGTTAACATAGGATGTTATGGCTGACGATAATTATTTTGATTATAGCTCGAGAAATTCGCATCGTTCGTTACCTTTGAATACAGGCGTACGTTTGACGTACGATGGTGACATTATCGGCAAAGATAACAGCAACAACCTCCCTTCTACGCCCAAAGTAGGCAGGCATCGGAAACATTTTTTCCTACTGACGATTTGTGGTGCTGTCATCGGGTCGATTGGATAAGTTAAAAAAAAAAAAGGAAGAATTGTTACAGTCGGGATGTCAAGTGATGAATGCAAATTATAGCTGAAGCAACTACCTTCTGCGCGAAATGAGGTCTCAGCTGCTTTTTAGTTCTTTCGGAGTTCCGCATTCTCTGATCGACCCTTTGCCTCTTACTGCGTAGCTCCTTGATTTCAATGACTACCTTGCCCCTCTCAACTAAACTCACTATTAAATCTTATGTTCAAAATTCGCGCCAACAATTGCGATACCTTTTGTCATTTCCACAACTGTTTCGATAACGTCCACACAAACATTTGTGATACAATCTAATATGAAAAATTTACGTTACATTATAAAATCACAGCTACTTTGGAAACAAATTCAATAAACATACGTATGTTTATTCAGAATATTCTACTACAGGTGAGAATGCCTGGTAACACAATACTCGTATAGCATCAGTATTGATTTAGTCTTTCTTTTGAGAAATTATTACGCTATACGCTTACCGCCATCTGCGTCCATGAGTGTTTGATACTTGCCAAGCACCACTCGGTCGTCGAAAAAAGGCCAGCCTTGCACGCAATAGCACTAACACTACCATATCTATGTTTAATAACCCTCAAATTCTGAAGATACGTGCAATCAGATAAAGCTTAACGACTCTTCAACGTCAGCTTGACAGCACGCTGATCGGACTTTGCGAACCCAGCGTCAGCACAGCCAACTCCTTGTTTACCAACAAACGAGCACGTGGTGGCCGACGGTGTTGCCATGTCTTCCCCCTCCACCTCCACAAGCGGTGTTACTGCCGTTTTTACGAGCACCGAGGGTGGCTTTAACAAGTACCCAGAGGAAATAAATGTCACAAGATGACCTAATCCTAAATACAGCTGGGTCTCTCACCTCCAGCGCTACTCGAATCGCATTACCTCTAAATAACCTATTGGTTCTAAGTTAGAGGGAAAATATGTTCCGCTGCAAATCCGAGCGTCTGCAGATAGTATGTTTTATGATTATCAATGAATAATAATAAAAACTTTGGAACCTAGAATTATGGCATTCAAAATATCTCTTTGGTACTGTGATACACACGCTTACAAAAAATGATGTAGTTTCATATCATACAGCCAGCACCTTAAAACAGCTCATAAAAATCACCAAAGAAAAAATACGTACACGAACTTCATCATGATTTCTGGTGGCAAAATTCCTTCAAAGCTGTTCAGCT
The DNA here is from genome assembly GCF_023897955.1 of Schistocerca gregaria. Lineage (NCBI taxonomy): Eukaryota > Metazoa > Arthropoda > Insecta > Orthoptera > Acrididae > Schistocerca > Schistocerca gregaria. Next base: position 103,442,133 of record NC_064921.1, on the reverse strand, counting down.
ACGAAACCTAGGAATATTTTATCCCGTGCGATCCTGTAGAAATTATCTCCACACTGCACATAAAGAGTATGAAATATTAAGACTAAGGCGAGAGACAAACTTTTCTTGGAAGATAACAGGAATAAATACTTTCTCAACAACGTTAACTCACGTAGCCTACGTCCAAAACGACAAATACGCGGAAAGCGTAAGTGGCTACACCTCTCCCCCGCCCGCCCCGCATTACATGATAATATTGTGTGCATGGTGCAAAACTTATTCATTGATAGTTAAATACAAAATAAATCCTCCCAGCATCCGCTTCTTCATATGTCTCATCTGCGGTTAATTTGTGTGACTGTTTCAATGAGAAATGATTTTGTTGGGCGTTCAATGAGAAATGATTTTGTTGAGCAAGGCAATCAGAAAGGAGGAGCTGCTTAAGCAATGGGTTCAGGTGGTATTATTCTTACGAGTTCTTTCCGGGGGAGGAGGGGATGGGGGGTGAGTCGTCCATCAGAGAAAATTTTCGAAATTTTCACAAATGTTTTTATCTATACGAATTCTTAATGACTGCCTACCTTTGTTGCGCAGTCACATAAGTAAATGGCAGTGACCTGCGCACCGCCCGTTTCAATATTAATTCTAATTTCCGATGAAGGGGGATTAACGGCTGGTTCTAAACTAATATTCTGCAATTAGCGTTTACCTTTTTCTCGTTGTGTGTTCTGCTTTAGATATATTACACAGTTTTTCCCGTTTCCTACAGGTTTTTCTCTTCCAATAACAGAAAGTCTCTTCTTCCAGTCCATGCTTTTCTAGTTAACTAATGTGGTATAATCGCTTCTCCTGAAACTTTGGATGACGCCAAAGGACGTAGACAGGTCTTCCCCGAAACTGAATTTAATCTTCCTCTACTCAGCGTTAATTTCTCCTGAATACAACTAACAAGCGACCTACTGCGCCGGTTTAGCAGCTCATATTTCAATTTTTCCTACCACTTAATTACAACATTTCCTTTCCTTGTACTGGCAATCTCTAAATCAGAGATCGGGCAAACAATTCTAGGTGAGGTCCGGACACTTCTGAAAATTTTTATCGAGGTAAAAAAATTCCTCATATTCCTTACTAATTTTTATTTTTGTTTTCATTCATAAAATAATATACGATAGACACAGTTACATTCAAAAGGTAGAGGGGAAAAATTACATTTTCGGTTTTGAGCAACTTTTTCACGTTAGGTTCACGCAGGCAGCAGCTCATGCGATGAATGGGCGCTACTCTAGGGCGACACTGATTCTTCAAAATATACGCTTCTGAAAATGAAAATTCACAAACATACGAATACGTGAATCCAAACTTAGTACCCAGGTAAATGGGTCAACTGGCTAAAATTTTAGTATTTTTATGGGGGCATGTTTACTCCAAAATTCTTCAGCGGATGTGCTGCTAAGTGAATTACTTCCTGCAAGTCTTATCTCCATTTGGAACAAAGGCTTTTAAAGCTGAAACAGATTCGTAGCCACACCAGTCCATTCTGTCGCTAGCGAAACATCAAAAGACGGCTTTAAGAATCACATCCTCCTCCCCTCTCTCTCTCTCTCTCTCTCTCTCTCTCTCTCTCTCTCTCTCTCTCTCTCTCTCTCTCTCTGCAAAGTCTTAGAATCTTTCTGCAAATTCCTTCCTATGATTTGACATAAAATTCGAAAATAATGCAATGTGTATTTCAGAATTATTTTATACTCAAGAATTGTTGGAAAATGAATAATTTTTTGACTTGCAATGTCTTTTTCAAAGACATCCAGTTTGTGACGGAAAAATGACAATTTGTATCACGTCACACATTAATCTCCCATTTGCTTAAGACTCCACAATGGGCGCTGTTAAATGTTTCATAATGTCTTTCTGGACAGCCATAGTTAGTTGCCAGCAATCAAAATTTGGATTCTTCTCGTATTGCTCCTTACTGACAATGGAATAGCTTGAATTGCGACAACAGCGTCCTTTTTCTCTTCAAGAAGTGCCGCGGCTGCTTCGACACATTTTTCTTGCCCACTCACAGAGCGATTTACTAAGGTCGTGCTTTTCTTTTTTATTTATTTTTAAGCTAGTTATGTCCGGAGTTTTTCTTGATACCTTTAATATCCAGACGAAAATTTTTATGGAATTGCTGAGCAGTGACGCTTCATATTGACACATGTAAAATGGGCGACAGTTTTGTTGCACATGAGGCAAACTGGAGCATCTTTTTTACGATGACTATCAAGCATCGTAAAATAACATCGTTCGGTCCATTCAGGTACTTTCTATTTTTACTACCAACTACATGCTTTTTTAATGATCCATATCGATGCAAAAAAGTTATAACCCTTACAATAACAAACTAAACACGCTCTGTACGAGATGGCACAGGAAGAGACAGTAAAATCTGTGTTTATTCCGATTCTTTCCTTATAAAAATACCGTCATCAGGCACAAAGCGCATGCCGATGCACAGCAAAATAGTGCTTCCTTGTCAAAGAGTATGATGACGCACCGCAGAGGACCCGCTTCCACGGCACAGGTCGCAGCCGCTGTGTACAGCTGCCTGAAAGACGAAATTGTCAGTTCACATCAAAGTTTCATACAGTGGCGTCTTTTTAGTTCGAGTAATGAGCACGAAAGTGGTCTTAAAATAAATATGTCTGCTCCGATTAAAAGGAGCATCATATATTGCCAGAGTCAGAGATCGATTTATACTATGTGGATCAACATAAAATGTCACGCCGCTCGGACGACTTGCTACATTCCGCACCCGCTCTCCAGCGCATTCACTTGCGCTACACGGCATAGCAGCTATGTATTTATTTACCTAAGAACTCATAGAAGCCACAAAATTACTTGTAACATCCTACAAAAACTATAACTACAAAAACGATAAGTGAGGCGCTCAAACGTATTGTTATATACTGAAAAATATTTATTAAAAATTTGAGTAATTTTTACTTTAAGAAATTTTTTGGCTCTCCAGTTTTTGACCTTCCGCGTACGCCAGTTACCGACCGTGGTTCTAGATTGTTAAACTGTCCTACCATACCGCTTCTATCAGTGTACCTGCAAAGCTTTTACTTCATTCCGTGCTTCCGACGCGCAGGTATTTTTCAGTTCATTTATGTTTCATTGTCAATATTCCACTTCTTCGTAGATTCCTTCTAGTTCGTTATTTTGAATTTCACTGTACAATCCACAATTACTATCCTGTCATTTAATGCTAAACATCATGGTATGTGTTTTGCAATGCGATGTTCGCTTGATGAATCCCTGATAGTGTTCAAATTTCCCCGTCACAATAATGAATTAAATGATGCTCCGTCTCCTTGTTTAAACACGATTTTTGTATTGTTGATCGTTTCTAAAATACATAAATTTTACGTAATTAGGAATGTGCCGACATTAGTTTTTGTCTGGATTAATCTGGAAAAAAAATTAGTCACATATTCCTGACCTACATAAAATTTGTGGTATGTATTGCAGAAACAATAAAAGAAAAGACCCACTGAATCTGAAATATACTGCAGGAGCAATAACCGAAAAAACCTATAGTAGATGCCAGAACTAGGGTGAAACACGTTCCGGGATAATCAAGAAAATTTTGTTGTGCCAAGGAGGATGATCTATTTTCGGCAAGCACACGAACAGTGTTCAAATTCCATCATGATAATCTACCTTTACGTCTTGTACCAGTCGATCATTCTCTACCCTCGTTCGTCCTATTTCGTTATTAGCTTGGTACGTTACACGTAAACCAGTACAACGTTTGTTCACAGTTTCTTCATTTCACACCTCAGGAGCATGAATTATTGAATACGTCGTTTTTTGATGAACAAATATGTGTTGTCATATTTTATCACTACTTTAACTCCAAATATAACTTTTCTTTTTACTAGTCTCATACAACGGCAAAATTTGGTTGATGGATATTGTGAGTGGTGAAGAGTTTCACAGAAAAGGCCGACTCTCGTTTTGTAGGCACCTAAGGTAACTATATTTATAAGTGTTTCTTTCAGATAGCTATATTCTGTGGAGTTAAAGTGTGTGTTTCTAAAATACACAGATACAATAAAATTTTTCTCTACAATATTTCAAGGAAAGCAACATCTCGTTCAAATCCTTAATACAGAAACAAACGACGTTAGGCGTCCGTGAGCAAGTTGTAACCTTGCAGAGGAAAGATAGGAGATGGGATATATCACAAATCTATAATCCGCAGTAAAATCAAATTTGCACGATTTTGCATCGATTTTGTATTTGAATCTGAACATTTTATTTACAGTGTGGATACATAAAATCACATTTGTAAATAGGATAGTGAAACAATAGTAGATGACAAAACGTTTTATTCGTCTTGTTCGAAGACAGGTCGGTATACTATTTAAAATGAGTAACCCAGAGTAAATTGATACAAGCCCGGGAAATAACATCAGGTGCTTTGAGAAGAAATTGTACACGTGATTCAACACACGTTTTAATCAACATTGTTTCCAGGGTTCGAGTAGTAATCCGAAAAGATTTCAACTTACTATATTCTTGACTTCGCTGAAGTAAGAAGTTCGCAAGAACAACTGGTATAAAACGGTTTGAAACAAGTCTGCGTTTTCTCAGATAGCTACACTGACCATCTGACATTATGTTCCCTTCCTATACGGAAGGAGTTATATACCCTTACCGGAATAACTAGTCAGATTTTTCAAATTGTACAAGAGCCTCAAATCTGGACTGACTGCCTGCTATACATGCTCTGTGTCCATTCATTACTCAGTATCACTAAGTTCACATTTGTTTGGTTTTTGTGTATCTTCTGGGGAATTTAAACAATCTTTTAATCTATCCGGTGAACTGGATTGATTTATTTACGAAATTGTCTCTTATATGAGGATGGTCTCGTAATTGTATCTCTTGCGTAACTTCATTGTCAAACAACACTGTATCGTGTCAAGATAAAGTTGTGTAACGCTGAGGTGGCATGGGCCACCTTGTCAACACGTTCCGGACATTCAGATCTTGCGACAGTAAATCCTAAATTTTTGGCACAATATTCCGCAGGCATTTTCTAGAACACTTCGGGCTCTTATGTCTGTAACCGCATACATTTTTCGATAAGTTACCTAATTGTGAACCTGGATACGATCTCAAACAGGTCTTTAAGGGAAAGGCTTAGTCTCCAACAATCACGCGAGGTAGTCGAACTCTCGTGTCCGGTAATTCTTATGAGCCCGGTATATTCAAGGTATGTTTCCAGTTCCATTGTTAAATCTGACCCTGAATAGAACCCCCGAAAGCCTATTCTTTCCAAGATCAGCAATGTTCAAGTATAAAATAATAGTCTCCTATAATTATCATCACACCCATATCACTTTCGCCTACTTTCCACGGAGGTTGCCGAAAGACTTAACAAAATTTGCTACGTACTGTCGCGCTACTGAATTTCAAATGCAGTATGTTAACTAAGAATGCCGTGCCGCTCTGTTGTGGCGCAGTTCCGCTCAGTGCAGTATTCCCTTACGGCTAACAGCACAAATAAAAAAAATCATTTTTATTGGCTTAAAAGCTTTGAACATTCTAAAATCTGAGGCAAAAAGTCTAATTCATGAAAAGAGAAACTGTTCTATGCATTTTCCGAGCTCCTTCAAGCGTCTCGGATGACCCGAAATAGCCTACCCTCGCCATCTCGATACTCCTGTTGTGTTTGGGTGTAATAAGAAGCATTTCAAAACAATAATACGTTAGCTCTGCGTCAGTACGTGTACGAAGAAGACCATTCTTTCGCTTCGAATCTTGATTTTTGTTCGCAGTATTGAATTTTGAGAGTTTATTTGTGGTCTTATAGTTCAGTTTCGACATTCAAGCAAGAACGAGTGGCAAGAAAAGTGTACTCGAAGAGAAAGGGTATGAAAACATAGTACCCAAAGCAGCTTCGAAGCAATGTGCCATCAAAGCGTCCAAAAAATAGATACGAGGCCGAGGGCAGTTCGGAAGGATTCAGTGGCTATGTTACGAAGTTGAGAGACAGTGATTATGGAAATCGCATCGAGCTATAGATCATACATTTAGTTGCCCGTTTTCTCTTATTTCTCAACATGTGAAATGTAAACATGTTGTAAGAACGAAATCCTCGAGGCTTTGACATCACAATAATTACTGCTCGTCCAAACCGCCCAGAAGTTATAACAAGTATTAAGTTTATACGAGGATTGGGTTGATTTGGGGGAAGGAGACCAAACTGCGAGCTCATAGGTCTCATCGGATTAGGGGAAGGAAGTAGGCCGTGCCCTTTCAAACGAACCATCCCGATACGTGCCTGAAGCGATTTAGGGAAATCACGGAAAACCTAAATCAGGATGGCCGGAAGAGGGACTGAACCGTCGTCTTCCCGAATACGAGTCCAGTGTACTAACCACTGCGCCACCTCGCTCCGTAAGTTTATACGAAACGCATATGAAATCGACCATCGAATAGTCCTAGCAATGAGCCTGCATGGACAAGGCCTAAACGGAATTATAAAGTTTTGTGCGTTCATGGAATTTCGACAAATATTTCAATTGTTCTATGATAAACTAGTGGATATGATTTAGATCGCACTACGATAGGCTCGTCCTGGATAGCAGATTAACGATAGGTTTTCTAAAAGTAGAATTTTTCCAGTTGTTCATGCTTATAACAAATTTAGAAACTTCGAACGTATTTTTCTCGGAATATGATTTTTCAAAAAGTCACACAGCATAACACCAAAAATTTTCAATCTTTTTATTTGATACTTTAACCACAACTTTGAAATAACATTTCAAAGTGAACCACTTGGGGGATTTTCTACTAGTAAGATTAAACAATATTTACCAAAAAAAATGAAACGTCGTTCAATTTTCCCAAAAAAGGGCAAACACTCGGCAACTACACAAAAATCATTATTTCTAAAAGCCTCTACCTGGTTCACTAGTTAACACTCATGTGGATTACACGTCTTTTTTCCAGATTCTAATTGGCACCATTTATAGAGGAGCGTGCCGCAGATCGCCTGAAATTTAACATGCCTCGAGTGAACTACTGCAGTGTCGCCATTTGGTAATATTTTCCAACAAAAACTTTTTGCAATATACACATATGCTCAATTACTACACCAAGCATTATTTCTTTAATCACCTTTCCTTCCATAGACAAGGGTCGAGAAAAACTTTTTTTTAGGACGTTGCAGTATGTTACCCATTACGCCTAAGCATCGCGAGTTACAGCTGGCGTGCTTTTGTAGGTACTAGGGATGGCATATATCAAATTCTCGCGAGTGCTGCGGCGGGCAGCCACTTCCCTTCTTTTGCTGCGTCCAGTCACTAACCGACAATACGTCGCATGCTGCAATTACTGCTACTGACCACAGAGCTTAGCCCTGCAGTCATCGCCGAGCAATAGCAGAGAGTGATTCGGCAGGAGAGAAGAGGTGGTCAGCACCTTAGTGGTAAATCACTTGACGAGGATGCCTTAAATAAATATTAAACCTATACTTGTGAGGAACCAAGCGTCTTAACGTTCTTTCGGAAGTAATTTTAACGAGATTCAGTAGTTCTGTACAAAGAGGTAGCTAAAGTTAAAACTAGCTCGAAAATAAAGTTGCGTATGTAATTGTTGTTTGTTTGTAGGTACACGCGTGCAGGCTTCTTGAACACTGAAATTGAAATCTATGTGCTACATACAGTACCACTGTACCCGAATGGAGGATTGACAATGCGGCTTACTGTGAGGAATACGTTTTCTATTATTTAATGGGCAAAACGCTCCAATAATCCATCTGAGTCGGTTAATGTATGCGGCAACAATGCAACATCATATGGCGCGGACGATTACAGGTGGCCAAACAAATCTGACGAAAATCCAAAAGGCAGACTGTATCTCCATTTAGGAACACGGAAAAAAAAAGAAAGATCGAAAACAAATGATTAAACACGTATCATCTGCCTACTGGTGTCCAATGATTTCAGAAGAAAAATTGTCAAATTTCTCCTTTATTTATGATCGAAAACTGTGTTGAGAACGACTTAGAAGTTTGTTGGAGAATCCCAGTATTGAGAGAGTTGCTATTAACAAAGGCAGTGCCTGTCCTGAAAGCACTGGAAGACAAGAACCTGTCCGTTATTAAAATAATGCAGGAGCTCTCACAAAAACGAAGAAACAGCAGTCAGAATGTAGAAGCAGTTTGGGTTAAACTCACCTGTGTAGAATCACCGTCATTTTGTAACTGTAGCAATTGGGTCGATCGGAGATCTAAACCATCTATTGCAACAACTATTAAGTTGCGAGGGAAAAAATGCAGCAGTTGAGTTCATTAGATGTCTTCACTTTTCAATGAATACAACGTGCTAGTTCTGACAGCAATCGTTGAATTCAAATCAAAATGGATTTTCAGTATTTGAAGTTGAGTGAACTTGTTTTTTAAATCTAACAACCTGGGGGTGGGGAAGGAAGGTAGTGGACATTCTCCAATATTTAAATATAAGTTTCATGTGATCTCTGTATTAACATATGTTAATACCTGTTATTATAGCTGGTTCAATGGTTCAACAATGAGGCATATTCCGAAGAGTAACTTAAAAATTTCACTTATTTTAAACAAGGATAAATATAATTGGAAGCTGTCAATAACATAGTAAAACGACTGTAAAGTCTTATGGACCAGACGTGGATAAAACAAAAACAAAAAACCAACGGCTTGTCACTATTGTATTATTCAAGTAGTGGACGGGAAAGAATGTCGTAGAATGGACGACCCTTATAAACAGCATGTGACCAACTGCACTGCTAAGTACTTGACATCCTAATATAATTGTCCACAAGATTTTTACAGAATAAACGGAAACTATATGGAATCGCTTCTCGAAAGGAAGATGATGTGGTTTCAGTTCCGAATGACGACGTAGCAAACCAATTACTCTGATGTATTCGCTACGCATTCCGACTCCCCCATACACTACATCCTCCTGGTATGTAACGCTCAAAGCATGCGAAGTGGGTGGGGGTCGCAAGAACATATTGTTGTGTCTAGCCGGTTTCCCGGCTTCATACTTTGCACTTTGTTTTTGCTGTAAGCGCCCGTCATAATTGTTTGCACAGCTGTAATGAATAACGCTGCATACGCCTGCGGCGAAGTTTCTGTTCACAGCCGTTATATTTCGTATCGTTTTCCATGTTCACTTCACTTCACTAAAAGGCACCTCCTATATTCATAAATGTGAGTAAGTAGTTTTTTTAGTACGCATAAGAATATGCAGAACACATCACAGGAATTAAATTTATGGTATTACTGTGCGCGTTAAGATGTACCTTCATCTCGTTAATAACACGTATAAACATTTTTGTTAATGCTTCAACTCTGTTTAATAATTTGTGGTCTACTTCGCGATGTGGGTTCATACTTCAACGAATCACATACTATATAGTCCTCTCAGAATTGATATACACTTTGTGATTACAACAATCAGGACACTTGGCAGAAAATGACTTACTCAACATTGTATTGGCCCACCCTTTGCCTTGATGACAGCTTCCACTCTCGCAGGCATACGTTCAACCAAGTGATGGAAAGTTTCTTAGGGATTTCCAGTCCATTCTTCATGGAGTGCTGCACTGACGAGAGGTATTTATGTCGGTCGGTGAGGCCTGACACGGAGTCGGCGTTCCAAAACATCCCAAAGGTGTTCTACAGGATTCAGGTCAGGACTCTGTGCAGGCCAGTCCATTACTAAGATGTTATTGTCATGTAACCACTCCGCCACAGGCCGTGCATTATGAACAGGTATTCGATCGTGTTGAAAGATTTAATCGCCATCCCCGAATTGCTCTTCAACAGTGGGAAGCAAGAAAGTGCTTAAAACATCAATGTATGTCTGTGCTGTGAAAGTGTCACGCAAAACAACAAGGGGTACAAGCCCCCTCCATGAAAAACACGACCACACCATAACACCACCGTCTCCGAATTTTACTGTTGGCACTATACACGCTGGCAGATGATGTTCACCGGGCATCCGCCATACCCACACCCTGCCATCGGATTGTCACATAGTCTACCGTGATTCGTCACTCGATACAATGTTTTTCCACTGTTCAATCGTCCAAGGTTTACGCTCCTTACACCAAACGAGGCGTCGTTTGGTATTTACCGGCGTGATGTGTGGTTTATGAGCAGCCGCTCGACCATGAAATCCAAGTTTTCTCATCTCCCGCGTATCTGTCATCGTACTTGATGTGGATCATGATACAGTTTGAAATTCCTGTGTGATGGTATGGATAGATGCCTGCGTATTTCACATTACGATCCTCTTCAACTGTCGGCGGTATCTGTCAGTCAACAGACGAGGTCGGCCTGTACGCTTTTGTGATGTACGTGTCCCTTCACGTTTCCACTTTACTGTCACATCAGAAACAGTGGACCAAGGGATGTTGACGAATGTGGAAATCCCACGTACAGACATATGACAAGTTCCGATCACCTGAAGTGGCGCAACATCATCCACAAATCCGCATACCACAAACAATAATCGCACGAGACTTGATTGAATATGTATTCAATCCTTCCGGAGGAAAGTAGAAACAAGCACTAACTTCTACCTTTCCTCCGCGAAACCAACAAGGCCAAGCTGATTCCAAGAATCATGTGAGATTAATGCTGAGATGTTGCCTAGGCAAGTTCACAGTCAATTTTCTTCCCTAAACACTTGTGAATCCAAGGACTGATCTACCATAAAAGCGGCGTACAACACAATGCCTTCGTTAAGTAAACGTTAAATTGAAGATGCAATGTAAGGTGGCGTATAACACAATTGCTATTTATGCTGTACAGTTACGAGGAATCGCGATATACCTAATACACGTCAGAAGCGCACTTCTATTCACTTGTCCGTATCATGAATAGATGTCCACTAATGACGTGTTGTGGGTGGTGTTATCCACGACGTGGACCTCGACTTCGGCAGGGTATCAAACTCACAAATTTTGTAACTTTAGAATGTGCAATATTGTTATCGACTGATGCCCTGAGTGTATATACTTACGCCGTTTATTTCAATCCATTAAGTGTATTGTTCTTTGCGGCACACAAAGTATTTAAAGAAAATCGTTGATCGCCACTCGACGAGTCTAAAGGGAAAAACCGGGTCACCCGGGTGTTGGTTTCGGCAGTACACCGTCCCGGTTTCGTTATAATGTCTTTCAGCGTTGGCGCCGGTTGTCACGTTGCTGTGGATTATTAAAAGGAGTGCGCCGTCGTCCCCAGGCAACGGCTGTGGAAACAGTTTAATAAAATATCGGCGCATTGATCGCCCGTTGTAATCCACAGGCGGCGCTGCTGACGTCCATAGTGTGATTCCGGTGGCGTAGTGGCCGAGCCGTCAATATATCGACGAGAGAGAGAGAGAGAGAGAGAGAGAGAGAGAGAGAGAGAGACGGGATCCGGCCAACAGGGAGGATCAATAAGACAAGACGGCCGACGCCCTGCTTACCTCTGGCGCCGACAGCATTCCACTTCAACGCGATCTCGCCAATTAGTAAAGAAATAGCAGCAAACTGGACACGCATAAACATACATATTGATTCGGAATAAGGTTTCACACCATTGCATATTAGTTTTCATGCTCAAACGATTTCCCATTTAGTCTCCAAAATGAAACATCGAAAGAAAGATCATACTTTATTTTATTTCGTAGGGAAGACGCTAGCGGTGTCAAGCGATGGGAGTGGTACCGCATTCGCTCTCACAGAAGAAGAAGACTCTGAGCACTATGGGACTTAACATCGGAGGTCATCAGTCCCCTAGACTTAGAACTACTTAAACCTAACCTAAGGACATCACACACACATCCATGTCTGAGGCAGGATTCGAACCTGTGACCGCTAGGTCACAACAGCCGGCTATAAGCACGACAGCATCAAGATAGCCTGTTATCCCAAATAAAGAAGGAAAAAAAAAGAACGACAAACACTTGTTAAGGACATGGAAATACGGCGTTACACTGGTGCTCGCCACCGTTACTTACAAATCTACGAAAACCAGACAATCTTACAAAGACAGTAACTGTCTTTCTGGAATGGAAAACGTTGTACTTCTACTGCGCAAATCAAGTTGTATATCTTTAGGCAAACTGCATTTTACTGTCCTACGGTAATTGTACTAAATGTACTCTGCAATGAAATCAAAGTGACGCGTCATCCATGGTAGACATAGTTTCTTCTTCTTGTTTTTTGTTTATGATGGCGAGGGCTTGGTTGTTTTGATACTAAACGATTGAGTAAATAACTTTTCTCCCTCAAAAATCCCGTTTTTACTGTACAAAATATTCGTGTTCGTGCGAAGTCCATTTCCTGCACACCTTCGTAGCGCAATGAACGGCTATTTGTCCCAATGTTGAGGACTCTTCATTCGATTGTAGAAACACATAAGTTGCAAGTCTATCCTAATATAAATGATACACGACTGTTGCCATACAAGTACCAAATATTTGTAATACTACGTGTGCGTGTGCGTTGTATGATGATGATGAGGAGGAGGAGGAGGAGGTGGAGGACGACGAGAAGGGAGAAAGTAAAACCCGGCGCCGGCAGAGTCTACTTCTAGCGAATTGCACTAAATGAGACACTGCGGAGAGGTTAGATATTTAAACCAGGGCATTTGCGCAAATGTGACAACCAAATCTTACTGACTCTGGATCTATATTGGTCACTTACAGGAGTGCCTGGCAGTGGGTCCATCGAACCTGCTTCAAGCCATTTCCACAGTTCCCCTCTCGAACAGCAGTAATAACGAACACTTAAATTTTTCAGTGTGGGCTCTGACTTAGTTTATGACGACGATCATATTTCTCGTTAAGTACGCTGACGCCAAAAAAATATTTTGGCTTTAAGGAGAGAAAGCTGGTGATTGAAATTACGTGGAAAGATCTCGATGCAACGAAAAACGCCTTTGTTTTAATGATTACCACCCCAACTCGCTTATCACATCCGTGGCTCTCCACCCATACTAAACCAGCTGCCCATCTTTAAACTTTTTCGATGTCCTCCGTCAGTCCTATATGATACGGATTTTATACCACGTAGCAACAGTCTAGCGGAGGTCGTACATGCGTAGTTTAGGTAGTAGTAGACCTGTTGAGTCTTCGTATCTGCATCTTCTTAGTAAGCAGGAGATTCCGGCTTCGAATCCCGGCCCGGAACACATTTTCACTCGTCGCCGCTGATTCCGCGTAATGTCCCGATGCAGCTGACAGCAGTGGTCCCCTCTCCCTATTATTTCCTTTCTCCCTCTCTCTCCACCGCATGCCCGAAAGGACACCATGCACTCATGTAAGTTCCAATTGATGTGCTGGTCCCCCAACTGGCCAAATCTTAACCTGATCGAACGCATCTGGGACATGATTGAACGTGGCGTCAGAGCTCATCGAACCCTCGTCGGAACTTACGGGAATTATGTGGTACTAAATCCCTCCAGCGATCTACCAAGACCTAACTACTTCCGTGCCACGACGACGTGAAGCCGCTGTTATCTGTGCCAAAGATGAACATACCGGCTATCGATAGGCGGTCATAACGTTCTGGCTGATCAGTGTCTGTAGATGTAGATAGATCTTTGGAGATGGACATGAAACCGCGATTTGTGGTAATAAGGCAAACACAGAGGCGACAGAAATTTGCAAACAAGGAACCGCTGCCCAAGTTATTTAAAAATTATGAGAGATTTCAAATTTTTGCAGAAGTTAGTACAAAAGCGAATGCATGTCGCAGTGATCTTATTGCAGCAGTAACAGCTTTACACTACGCTGTGAGCCACAGTTACGAGCATCAATTCAAAAATAACGGCAGAGAGTTCCCTACTGTTAATCGATGATTTTAATTGTATTTCGCAAATTAGATCGTGCTTATTATTACGTTCATATACTCCCACTTTGTCCAACTATTTTCTTCAAGAGTATAAAGTTGACCCTGAGTTTGTAATGTTTTAATCGCATTTCAAGTTAACGTTTTCAAAATCTTTCTAGGATTAAATTAACCACGCTCGTCTGCCGAAACTTTCGCGAAGGTCATAGCGTGGCAACTCGCTTCTTTGTTAACTACTCCGTTAATCTTTTGAAACGTAGACTGACACGAACAATTCGCCGTTTATCAGGTACTGGGAGGAAAAACTCAGATTCTTAACTGGGGGAAACGGCTCGTGGCGTAGGGTCAGTTGCACGCCGAGTGCTGACACATCGGGTTTCCCCCGCACAGTGCGACTCACTGTATCCTCCCTGCGCTCACGCAATATGCGTGGTCACGGAAGTCGCTGGCGTGCCTCTGGGTCGTTCCTGAACCTACACCTGCGGTTTACGATAAAATCGGTCGACAGCGTAAACCGGCTGCCTTCCTTTTGCGTTCCAAATGTAGAGGTCAAAATGTGAATTCAACCCTAGAAAAAACATAGGATAGTTCGCGAATCTTTGGAGCGGAAGATAACACGAAAATTGCTAAGGCAGCAATACATTGTGTACTCTGCCATGTGGTTGCTGGAGTTAGTTACGTTTCCAGTATCATCCATTGCAAGAAACAAAATACTAAACAAAGAAAGCCAGTACAAAAGTGATAATTACACAAAAAATACCTACATTCTTTACAGATCTGGAAATTTGGATGAAAGCTTATTAAAGCCATAGAGCAAAATCTCACTCAATTAATCACAGACAGGCTAAAACCTTCCACCGGACGTACGATGTATTTTTTTCACTACAGCCCATTTTTATTACATAAGTATACAATAGTTAGTTACATCCATGTACCTCTTCCGGTACAAATGTGGGGAAAAAAAGGAAGTTGTGTACGGTACTACGAGCACTTAGTCTGTTCAATACTCCTAAAGCGATGAAGAGACTTCTAACAGCCAAAAATCCTCGTCGTCTTCTTAACTACAAAATTATGTACTAAATTTGGGATAATCCATCGCTTACTCCAATTTGTTCACTATGTAGATGGCTGGATGATATCGCCGCAAAGGGATTGCGGTACTTTTGGAAAAAAAAAAAAAAAACACAATGCTAGTTCAAACTATCGTATGCTTACGCCACCGAATGTATTCTGCACTCTTTCACAGATAAAACAGACAATATCGAAAAGCAATGATATGTTTAATTTTGGGGGGGGGGGGGGGGAGAACTACACTACACATCTCTGTCATAGCTCCGAAATAAGTAAGTGGTTGGTGTTCCTAACTGACGAAATGATACACCCGAAAGAAAGGTCGGGACTAGTTTTCACTGCTCCGTGCCACGAAACAATGAAAATACTGAGCAAGGTTACGTCAAGAGCTTCTTTCTAGAGCACTGCGAAGGAATACAACAGGGCAAAATTCGACGGTCAGGGTCGGTTTCCATCTACGGCATATACACTTAACAAGACTTACTAAATATATTTCAAGGAATTGCGATGTAAAGCTCTTCTACGCGTTAAGAGTCTGTGTCTTGACATTCATGAAGGTCTGTCATAATTACTTCACCAAGACAACCGTTACGTCTATTTCGGTCTCACGGTTAGGAACGCCAACCACGGCAAATCCCTATGAAATTTACTATAGGCTTCACACCACTAATTTTCAGTAAAGCGCTTAACATAAGGACACAAAAACTGTACTTTTCTCGTAAGATTAACTAAACAGAAAAGTGAAACTCTCTGGCAAATTAAAAATATGTGCCGGACTCTGACTCAAAACCGTGTATATTCGTCTTTAGCGGGAAAGTGCTCTAATGATTGGGCACATGTCTGCAATGTCCTTTCTTCCATGAGTGCAAGTCCTGCAACGTATATTTGAGAACTCTCGTGAAGTCTGGAACGTAAAGGAAATAAAACTGTGGGGGCGCGTCGTGAGTACTGCTTCGGCAGTTCACTCTACAGAATCCTTGCCCGTGAGAGGCAAAAGGGTCCATGTTTTCGAGTCCCAGCCGGCACTAAGTTCTTGAAAGATGTATGTAACTGAACAATAAACTTTTCAATCACTACAGAACTCAACGTTTAGTTTACGTGCATTATGAGACCGTAAGAGCTTTGCATGTCGGTGTACAGACTGACACTGATCACTAGTAGCCTCAAACGCGCCGCATATGAGGCGTCTCGAAAGGAGAATGTTACCATTCCCAGTACGTACTCCACTGAATGTTTATTGGTTAACCGAAAGTTGGCCATTCTGTCTAGTAAAAAATCGTAATAGGATTCATTCTTCGACTTGACAGCCGTCGTGTAAGTTACCAACACAATCGTGAAAAGGTACATAGTTTTGGCTACAGCTAATTTGCACTAATTCGTTTAACGAACGAATTATTTGTGAGAGAAAACCAATATCTCTTCGGAGAAGGCAAAGAAAATGCCGTTATCTCTGAAGTAAGTGCCACCTAGCATTGTACTGAGACACGACGAGTCGTGTGAACGGCGGTGCAAAAGCCCCGACCGCGCTCCCTACGCAAGCCTCTGTATTCGTCCACGCCTGCACCGGCCCCCGGCCGTCGCTAAACATAGCAGCAGCACTCGCCGCCGGAAGTCCAACAGCGATAACCGGCTTGTGTTCATGCAACTGCAACGCTCCGTCATAAAAAGAACGAAGACTTCAGGTTAATTTATACCTTCAATCTTTGGTCCTTCCTGCGAACTGATGAAAAACCAACGCATTTTTGAAATCTTTACTTCTCTTTTTCTAAAGCAAAGGTTCACAGACAGCTCAAAGATCACGCAACTACAAAGGTAGTCGCCAATTACTGCTACAGAAAATGAAGTAAAATGGCAAATTCTTACAAAATGCTACAAAAAGGGTTCTCTGGATATTTTATTCATGTCATTTATGTACACTGGAGAAACTTGATCATTCGGATTGCTACAAATCAAAGATAGAAACTAACAATCAACTCTTCGCAGGAGACCTATTCTTCCAACAACGTCTTTGTAGGATGTTTAATACATTTTCTTCAGTATTCGCTAATACCGGGCACTTCCTTATAGTCGTCTTTTGGCCACTAGTAACCAGAATCAAATAATTACAACTTTTTAATTTACACGTTTCTGGCATAGCCCGTCACCTGGGGAGGAGAGGGAGAGGGACCGTTCAAAAACAGTCGATCCCTAATTTCACTCTAGTTTAACATGAAAAAATTATATTATCAATCGACGGAAAAAAAGCTAGAAACAAGGACTTTCTCGAGGAGAAATGTTTACAAGATACGCCCTAGGCAAAGCGGAGGTTACGAACCGAAGATTAAATGTCCTTCGCTATACTGCTACGCCGGATAAAATGTAAAACGCGATCGACAGCAAACCCGTCGTTCGCCAAAACGGCCGATGACAGGCGGCGAACACACTATAACATATGCCGTTAAAAAAAAGGGCACTTGGTCAAAAAGTGGAGAACCGTAGAAGGTTGACTACAATGTCGGGGATCACCATTTATCAAATGGCGATGGCTAAAAAGACAGCGCCCAATAGCCAACCTTTCGGGCGAGATTGTTCCCGTGAAGCGAAGACCAGTGTTGTTGCCGAAGTGACGCCACCTGCTGACAGACGGCATCACGGAGATCGTTTGAAGGCACAGAACAGCAAGCAGGCCGAGGGAGGAGGGCTGCAACCTTGGTAGCAGAGTCAGCAACTTATTTACCGTCAAACCAACATGACCAGGAAACCATATGAACATATAATTGCAACGCGGGGAAATTCTAGCGAAATGCAGAAATACCTGCAGACGAACGTCTGTCGCATGGTGCAGGGATTGGCAGTTGACCCTAGACATAAATGTACTGTACGTATATAGGACGAAAGACCCATTATTGTGCGATTACGCGATTGCAGAACAATCACCGAAAGCAGTCACATCTACAATCGGTACTAGTAACAATAAACAGAAGTTTCGGCATTGATTTCGTGCAATGCTGAGGTATTAAGATACAGACTACTGTTTGATAGGAACAAATGACTAGTTCTGCAATAAATTCGAATCCATTAGCCTAAGAACAATCGGCGTGGGGAACGCTAATATAAACAATATTTTGCAGTCTGTCAAATGAATTACATGTGATCAATTTGCTCATAGTTCGTTGTTAAAAAACTAAAAGTAAAAATTTCTGGATTTTTTTAATGAGTGATGAAATTTTGAATCCGATCCAGTGCAGAAACAAAATGCATGGTACTTACACATATTTAGAGTCTGGATATGGCAAGCCTTTCATTACCTGAAACAAAAGGAATACTTTATTAGCGAGTCGCAATTAAAGCACGATTTAAGTGCAAATGGAACTATCGGTAGAGGTGGATACTTCACTCTTATCTATGCCTTCGTTAGTTGGATATAACGTTTAACGGTACGTTAGTTGTTGGATATAAAACAAGGAGTAAAACAGAACTCTTATTAAGCCCCTAAGCAGTACAAGAGTGGTTCTAGCTTTTATAAAAGACTTGTCACAGATCTTCAACGGTATAGTACAAAACTTACAGCATGGTAAAAAGTTGAATCACCCATGACAATTTTAGTTGTCTAACACACAGAGCAACAAATGTGACCCTCTATTCCACATAGCGTAGCGTTTACTAGTAAAATAATGATTTCCTGTCCATGCTCACATTCTGATGAAGCAGAAGAGCTCTACAGAAGTTTACAGAACTGGAAAACGACAGCGTCTCCCAATACAAGTTGATAATGGGAATGTGGGATTATACGCAACAGGAGGTCAAGAACTAAAGAATTCCCGAATGGGAAGCTGTCGGTATGATACCAGAAATGACTGATACCGTACATTTGTAGAATTTGCGTAGACCAATTTGGGCTTAACACATTCACCCAGAAGAAAGCAAAAGGAAAATGGACTTTTCGTTGTTCTGGTTCCGGTCTTCAGACTGAATACAAGTTTGATGCGGCTCTCGATACTACTATGCGCTATGCAAACTTTTTGTCCTCCCAATAACTACTGAACCCACATCCATTTTAACCCCTGAAACTGTTTACTATACTCGTCTCTTCGCCTCTCTCTGCAATTTTTCCCCCATCCCCACCTCACAGTGCTCTCCAATACTGACCTGACGAGTACTTCATGTCTCAGAACGTATCTTCCCAACCGATTCCTTCTTTCAGTCACGCTATGCCACATTTCACCTCTCCCAATTTCTATTCAATATCTCCTCATTAGTTACTCGATCTACCTATCTAAACTAAAGCATTCTTCTGTAGCATAACATTTTAAAAATATCTATTCTCTCCTTGTCTGAATTAGTTTTTGTACACAATTCGCTCGTCTTCAGAAACGCTTTTCTAGCAACTGCCATTCCACATTTTATACACTCTCTGCTTTGGCCACCATTATTTTACTCAAGAAATAGGAAAACGTCTGTTTTTAGCGTGTCGCTTCGTAATATAATTCCCTCAGCACTGACTTTCCTAGTTCTGTTTTTGTAAATATTCATCCTATGTCCTCCTTCCAAGACACTGTTCATTTCGTTCAACTGCGCGGCCAAGTGCTTTGCTGCCTCTGACAGATTTACAATGTATCGGCAAACCGGAAAGTTTTTATTTCCTCTCCCTACATTTAATTCCCTTCCCAAATATTTCCTTCCTTTTTATTCAAATTTTCTAACCTATCTATCCGGTTAAAGGATCTCAAGTTCCATGCTCCTCTCCAGTCACAGATACCCCTCCTCCTCCGTGGTTGCACCAACGGTACGGCTCTCTGTATCGTCGTGGTATGCGAACTACACCACCTTGGCAATGCCTGTGATTCATGTGCTGAATTAGAAATGCATGTAATGAGAATTCATTCGACAAAAGAAAGGACCAATTATTTAGCAGACGTCCCTACGCCAACGGCAAGGTACGAAAAGAGCAAAAGTAACGAAAACAAAAGGAACAGGAACGCTGTTAAATACAATACCTAACTGCCAAGTAAACAACAACAACACGCAGAATTATATAGAAGTATGTTTTGGGGATCGAGAAATGATATAATAAACATTTCACGAGAAAAAATTGAAAACAAAAATAAGACGTAAATACGCGTGACGGCTACATAATACGCACTTTGAACACCCGTAGTAACAGCTGGTACTTCATTATGGAGTGGGATACTAAATAAACTGTGCGCGGAGACCAGTACATACTGATGTTTATATCACTGTCCGCTTTGTGTACCCCAGAAAAAAATCCTGAAGACCCTAACAGTGACGATTAAAATTATTTGATAGTTGACGTCTGTCAATTGCCACCCGACATGGGCTGTTGGCTACAACTCCGTTCTGGGTGACACAAAAAGACGGCGAACAGTTCACGAATTCTGTTAATGTGTAACGCGGAGATATGCTAGAGTGGCCGCGGCGAAGACGTTGGAAACGCGAAATGTTCTGTCCACAGCTGATTTTAGATAACCAATAACTGAATTATGGCTGACAACGTGTTTTGTAGCCCTGATTTAAACTCATATCCTAAGCTAACCGCAACCTCGTGATGTGAAATGTATCCGAGAAAACGGCGGTCAACAATCTAAGGCAGAACTAAAATCACGTTCGCTTCGTTCATAGCGATTAAAACTATCTTCCTCGTGCAAACCAAAGACGGAAAAATTCAGTTTAGGAGCTAAAGGCAAATTGTAGTTTCTAGCTATCATTGCTTACCTGAAATTATACTCACAATGGTTACACTAGCTGCCGCTTTAAGAAATTGCAAACGAAAAATGAAAGACAAGAAGAAAACAGCAAAAAAGTCCAATCCATAATGAAAATAACGTGACGAAGGATTATATTTAAAAAATAGCGTTCAAACCAATTAAATGAATAACAGTAATAATCAAACTCTTTTGATTAGATTTATAAATGAAAAAATTCGCTACATTTGATGAGATTCGAACCTACAACCTTCTACACTAGGTTAAGTAGTTAAGTTTGTGACTGTGGTGAGCCTGTCGCAAAGGTGTATAAAATTTGGTTTCGGCGACGCTTATCTAATGTGAGCCGACCTCTGCGATTATGTCATGTAACGCTGAATCGCATCCTGTACGGATGTAACCATTAATGTTTGGTTAGTGCTGTGTATGAAATGTGATGTTTCATTAGCATAGTTGTGCCTACGTGTTGTTTTTTTGTAGTTATCAATTGCGATGAAATATGAAATAAAAATGCCTGATCCATGATATGGGATCCAAACACATCAAGAAAGAAAACCGGTCAAGGAATTGAAAGTTAACTGACAAAATCTTGTGGCACTTTGACAACGGCGAAAGATTCGGGCGCGACATTGAGCGCTTTGATTGGAGGAAAGAAACCAGCTCCAACGCGTAAAGAGTAAACTATCAAGTAATTTAGTCGGACTATTATCAATTTAAGTACAGAAATTATTGCACGAGCTAACTTCATTGTACAGGCAATGTGAGAGAATTTTGAGCCTAATGAAAAATAGGGTGGAGGGGAATCAGAGGAGCACTTGTTGCGCTCTGTGCCGCGCCTACCTCTCGCGGTTTTCCTGGCACGGACAACAGCTCATGGTACACGAGCTGTTGGGTCAAGCGGCGTGATTGAGCTGCCAGTGTGGATACGGAGGGAGAGCGGGGAGGGGGAGCGCGACACAGATCGGCGCGGGCCGCGTGACTTGCACATCCTGCTGGCGTGTGCTATCGCGCGCCGCCCATCGCCGCGAACCAACCGCGGTCGCGTCCACGTCACGAAGCCTAGGTCAGTACCCGACGCGGCGCCGCATCTCGCCTGGCGCACTACTGCCGCTGCTTCAGCGGTGCCGTCGTCCTGCTTTGTACTTAATGCGGGACAGACTCTGTAACTGCTGGAAGCAATGCAACGACCGCACTGTGTGTTCCTTGCTTTACGTAATGAAATGGTGTACTTTTAAAATGACGTCCGTCTTGTAGATGCGTGTTGTTTTGACGCTTTAATATTATTCTAGAAACAGTGGCTGTATCAGTACATCTACTACGAATTGTTACTAAAATAAATGTCTCGCTACGTTCCAGATTAAAGTAATCCAAAAATCGGGAGATTCAGTTTTCAAGATCGGGAGATTTGAATGATCAATAAACCCCGGCTCATTTTCAATATAATAAAGACAACAGATGTCTTTCCCAATGACGTCTCAAAGCTATATATGAGCTATAAAAACGCAAATATTTTCGCTAGAACGACCCAAAATGTAGATTCGAAAATAAGGAGAAAACAGTTGCTTACCTATGGCGGACTGGTGCGTGGTGCACAAAAACATGATGTAAGAAACAGTTAACCTACCACCTATTTCCGCTACCATTTGAACTTCAGTTTGTTATAGTGGCCCATCACGCTAATATGTCATTTCCTCTTCTAACACCGAATTCCGGATTTTTCTTCATTTTGCTTTTATTTATTAAATTAACATTTTCTCGCAGCTTTTTTTTGTTTCCACGTGTTTTGAAACCTTTTTAATTTCTTTCTACCAAGCGATACACAATGTCACATCAGCGAAAAGTACAAAATGTTAACGATGGACCTTACACAGACTTAATAATACACGGCAACTCTTCCCTATACTGCTTAAAGAGAGCAACATTACATTTGTTTCACCATAATGAGATCACCGAATCAAAAAACAATAAATGAATATGACAAATACGACGTTCGTAAAGTAACTGCCGGCTGTTGTGGCCGAGCGGTTCTACGCGCTTCAGTCTGGAACCGCGCGACCGCTACGGTCGCAGGTTCGAATCCTGCCTTGGGCATGGATGTGTGTTTGTTAGGCAAGTAGTTCTAAATTCTCGGGGACTGTTGACCTCAGATGTTAAGTCCCATAGTGCTCAGAGCCATTTGAACCATTTGAAGTAACTGCTTACACAAAAATAAAACTCTGAGGGACCCGGGGAACAAAATAACACGTTCACCATCCATTCAAAAACTTTATACCTATTATAAAAACACTTAACAACAAGCGACTTCACTTAAGCACAATGACAGCACAGAAAAAAGTATAAACAGAGCACAACACTGAGCAATACGAGCAAGCATTAGCAACAAAATGCACAGGAATTAGGAAAAATAACAACCCATAAAGAGGTCGCTCGCCCTTCTTGATTTCTGTTAACTTCCGACCACTGCCTAAAACAATGAAACGGTGAATTTTCAAAACAAAACTATTAGGTTTGACAATATTTATCCACAAATCGGCAGAAATAATGGAATAATCGGGAGATAGGAGCTTAAGTGGAAAAGAGGGAGATCCCGCCTAAATTGGAAGTATGGTGGTGGGTTCGAAAGCACTAGAATTACTTAATATCTCAATCTGCGCCACATGTGTTTCGTCGTACGTGAGGTTACGACAGAGAGAGGCGGTCTCTAAAATTAGTGAACCGTGTTTCGTGAGAACAACGTCGCCTTTTTGCAATGTTTTCCGTTTAAAGTTCAAAAGGCTCTGAGCACTTTGGGGCTTAACTTCTGAGGTTATCAGTCCCCTAGAACGTAGAACTAGTTAAACCTAACTAACATAAGGATATCACACACATCCATGCCCGAGGCAGGATTCGAACCTGCGATCGTAGTAGATTAGAGCGTCCTTAAAAGATCGAGTGGTCAAAGTACTAAATAAACAAGCAATATGAACATGTAATGACAGACTGTAGCGCCTAGAACCGCTCGGTCACAGAGTCCGTTAAAGTCCCCCAAGTATATCTTCTACACTTTCGTGGTAGCTATACCATACCATTACAATCATAGCACGGCAGATATGAACTTCCTCAATGTCTACTGCCAGTGCTATGCTACGTAATACGCAGTTGAAACAAAGTGCTTGCTTACCCATCCATACAACAAATGTTAAGTCATTACATGTTCATATTGCTTGTTTATTTAGTACTTTGACCACTCGATCTTTTAAGGACGCTCTAATCTTCCTAAACATTTACCACTAATGCTTGAAGAACATTGTTTACACTCAAGAATGAAAGCAAATTTTGTTCGTAACTTTGATTGCGGAACTGCTGTATCGTTCGTAAGCGGTGACTTCAATGAGACCACACGCCATAAAGACAGTTTCCGATCACAAACTAAAGTCTGTCAGGCGCATCTCCGAATACGCACTATGAGGAGGCAGTAATCTGACACTTGTTACATACACGCAGTTTTCTGAAATGACTACGCCAGAGCTGTGACTCATGCGAATATGAAGCGTAGCTGAATCAACACGCGCGTCACGACCACGCGAATGCACCGCTCGATTAAGTCAACACTCCGCCGTAACCACCACCTGAAATGCAGGAGGATCTGCAACGAATTGACGCATGGTGCAGGGAGTGGCAATTGAATCTCAATGTAGACAAGTGTAATGTGCTGTGAATAGATAAAAAGAAAGATCCTTTATCATTTAGCTACAATATAGCAGGTCAGCAACTGGAAGCAGTTAATTCCATAAAACATCTGGGAGTAGGCATTAGGAGGGAATTAAAATGGAATGACTATATAAAGTCGACTGTCGGTAAAGCAGATGCTGAATATTGCTCACCAGTGTGGGATCCGTACGAGATAGGGTTGATAGAAGAGGTAGAGAAGATCCAATGGAGAACAGCGTGCTTCGTTACAGGATCATTTAGTAATCGCGAAAGCGTTAAGGAGATGATAAACTCCAGTGGAAGACTGAGCAGGAGAGGCGCTCAGCAGCTAGCTCTGTACGGGCTTTTGTTGAAGTTTCGAGAACTTATCTTCTGCGAGGAGTCAAGCAGTATATTGTTCACTCCTACGTATCTCTTGCTAAGAGACCGGATAAAAATCAAAGAGATTGGAGCCTACACAGCGGCATACCGACAATCTTTCTTTCCACTAACAATAAGCGACTGGAATAGAAGGGAGAACCGATACAGGTACTGAAAGTTCCCTCCGCCACATACCATCAGGTGGCTTGCGGAGTATGAATGTAGATGTGGTACGTTCCCCTCCTCACCATGTCGTCGCTACTAGCTAACTACATGCGCACCGCCACAATTAGCGTGTTGAAATTAGACAGCGATGAATGGTTACGCCTGTACGAAGCGACAGAGCGGCACGCCTGGTCTCTTACAGTAATTAGAACGCCTTTATGTTCCCAGCTCCTAGAACGATGAAAGATCGCGACAGTGCGACAGCGTAAATGTGGTAAAAGACAGTTAATCAAACACTTTCAAATGTATTCATTACTTTGATAGAAACGGACTACGCTACTGTTAATAGCGCTTTCAGCTGAAAAGCGTTAATAAACAAAAGTTTGTCGTACAATTATAAAAATAATTAGGGCAGCTGTCAGTAACTTTGGCATACACTAGAGACAATGTTGGTGTTGAAATCACAGCCCATCAGAATGAACAGCTCAACAGAAATCAAGCAGCGAAGAGATTTGTAGATATTCTTTTTCTTTTCTTTTGAGTATTTTGTTCATTCTGCACAAAAGAGTATTCGCAGTTGTTACGAGTGCCTTAAATAAATCACAGCAAGCAGGTCTCATGTTTTTCAGAAAGGGTTTCACACCCAAACAACTTACGTAAGCACTATCTCTAGTTGTTGTTGTTGTTGTTGGTGGTGGTGGTGGTGTTCAGTTCGAAGACTAGTTTTACGTAGCTTTTGATACTAATCTAATCGAGCACGCTCATCATCTCCGAGTAACTACTGCAATTTAAATCCTTCTGAATTTGCTTCCTGTATTTATCTTTCGGTCTCACTCTACAATCCCTTTGCAACCAGACCGCAAATTCCTTGATGCCTCATTAGCTGTCCATCAACCGACCCCTTCTTTCAGTCAAGTTGTGCCGTACATTTCTTTTCACCCCAACTTGATTCAGTACCCTCTCATTGGTTACATTATCTTCAGCATTCTTCTGTAGTGCATCATTTCAAACGGTCCTCCTCCCTTCTTGTTTGAACTGCTTACTGCCCACGTCTCACTTCCACACAAGGCTACACTTCAGACAAATGCCTTGGGATAACACTTCCTTCTCGTGCTTCCCCTGGCTTTGCCTCCACGTGATCGGCATGTTAATCTCGAATTGGCAACGTTAGTAGCCAGATGCCCTTCCAGTCCCCCCCCCCCTCCCCTCCCCCTCCCTTCTTCTTCTTCTTCTCCTCCTCCTCCTCCACAGGCCCGAAGACGACGGAATTTGTGTAGTCAACCTGGCTGCTTCTAGTGTTGTCTAATTTGAACGCGCGAACACGTGCTGCGAAATGTTTGCTGAGGCTGTATGTGGGTATCAGTTCGGTATTCACATGTGGGGAACTACACCAATGGACCGCATTCGGGGTGGCCAGCACACCAGCCTTCGTCGTTAATCCGCCTGACGATTTCGATCCGCGGCCGGCGCGCCTCCCCGGCTCGGAAGCCGCAAGCTAACGGGGCGGGTATCCGGGAGGTTTTCAGAAAATGCTTCCTACCATTTACACTCGATGTTAAATTTCTCTTTATCAGAAATACTTCCCTCGCTGTTGCCAACTAGCATTTTATATCCGATCTTCTCCGGCCAACACCAGTTACTCTACTGCCAATAGCAAAACTTACCTACTACTTCTAGTGTCGATTTCTAATCTGATCTCTGCAGTATCACGTGATGTAAATCGATTATATTCCATTACCGACATTTTACTTTTGTTGACAGTCATCTTATAATCTCAAGACACTATCCATTCCGTTCAGCTGCTGTTCCAGGACGAATAAAGGAAAATTAGAGTTTAACCCCCTGTCGCCAGCGTGTCGGAGCACAAGTCCTCATTTCAAAGGAACCACCCAAGCTTTGCATTATGCACGGAGAACCTGAATCTCGACGACGGGACGGGATTTGAACCGTCGTCATCCCGAC
This sequence comes from Schistocerca gregaria, assembly GCF_023897955.1. Classification (NCBI taxonomy): domain Eukaryota; kingdom Metazoa; phylum Arthropoda; class Insecta; order Orthoptera; family Acrididae; genus Schistocerca; species Schistocerca gregaria. Next base: position 103,415,317 of record NC_064921.1, on the reverse strand, counting down.
TGCGAGTAAAGAGTGTTCTAATAAATTCGCCACCTCGCTCGATAGTTGCTCTTCCAAGTCCTTTGCCGTTATAGAATTGCAACGTTATCAGTAAACTGCAAAGTTTTTATTTCTTGTCTGAACTTTTAATTCCTGTTTCAAATTTCACTTGTATCCTTCGAAATTCTGACTCTGAAGAAAAAACAACTCTCTCTCCTATACAATACGTCACAGAATACTTGTTTCTGACACTAGCAAAGAAACAAACTGTCATTACTTAAATAATTGATGTCCTCATAATATTAACTACTGAGCTTTAAGGTTTTAACCTACTTTTCAAAAGACCGCTCTAGATTTCTTTTTTAAAAAGTACTCATTTAAATATGCCCTCGTTGAAAAATATCCAATTCTTCTCGATTCATGAGTTGAATCAAATTCACCCCTTGATAGAGACTGTAATTCGTTTACACACACGGCGTCTATACACTAAATCCCAGGGATGTTGCTACTCACAGTTCAGCATCGACGTAAGCAACTAGCAATATACGGCAAATCGCCCAAAATAATAGAGAAACACCATTAGACTGCATTAGGTATAGTATCAGACGAAGTATGTATCACTTCTTACTGATCTCTCTATTTGAGGAGATACAGTGAATTTAGCGAACAGTAGGTGTAACACCACACACACAACTGTAATCTGACCATTCATTCATAGTATCATACACCCATCAAAGCATATAAAGTTCGTACTGTTTTCATTAAACAGTTACAGCTACAGTAGCGGCCCACTCTGTGTTCACGACAGACCAGCTAAATGCTGTGTGCCCTTCTTACGTCAGGCACTTTAAATGCAAAGCAGGCAGGTGAGACAGCGAACAAAGGGTCTTGGCCGCAATTAGCCGCATGTTTCAGCAGACTATTCTACCTTCCTGTTGCTCAGTCCAAGACTGCTGCAAACTTTAGGTCACGTAGTTCTCTCTGCAGAAGAAAACTGTCGACAAAGCTGTAAGATTCACGGAGAGTTTGCGCGTTGCTTAGATTACTCCCAAGCTGCACAGCAAATTTGGAAAAAAAATAAATCGAAACACTTCCGCGTGAATTGTCATACTTCCGTTTAATAGTATATTCAGCTTAACAAATTGAGGACAACATGCAAATCGACATTGCTGTAATACTAGACCAACGCAGGTAAAGCACACCAGGAATGGCACCGTGGACTTATGTTGTGGTGATGACAAAAATGACCAAGAAGTTTATGAGAAGAGATTAACTTCGTGCAGATAGAGACGTAATTTACTGGAAATGGGTGTATCTCGAAAAATATTAAACAAATAAACCAGATTTAAACATTCGCTTTTCGATTAACCACTTCAGTATTCACATCAAACATTTTAGTGCAGCCACGAAACCATAGATTTGGAAGGTCAGATTGACGATTTGAATCTCACATATTCCTAACACATATCCAACGATTTAAATTATGCTATATGATTAGCAAATCCTTAAGGGGACTGGGATTCAGTAAATCTGTGGCACAAATGTTTCTTTCACACAACTTTGAAGTAGAATTTACTCATTTCACTAATAAAACTGCCTGTATTTCGTTGGGTGCATGAAGTCATCTTCAAACTGAAGACCGAAAAACCCATTTTATCAGTCATACCCGTGGACCGTTGACAATGGCATAAGGGTAACCTCTGTGTATCGACCAAAAGAATTTTTATTGGCAAGTGTCGAGAATGGCGTTTGTGGGTAAACCATTTTACAAAGAAAATCATAAATAACACACCCTCGTATGGTGAACACTTCTAGTTTGCTGAGAATTGTGCATCTTAACTTCCTTCAGTAAATTATCATGAATAACCAAAAATGCAAAAAGTACTGGACGGTGGCTAAGCAGTGTATGTCGGGACCATCCTGGTAGGTACCATCCTCCTAATAAGATCCTGATACGACAGGCGAAGGGCTTATAGATCTGCCAAATTCGCTGAGCAAAATGTGTTCCTAAATGTTAAAGCAACTAAATTGGCAAAAAATTGTTAAGGACGTCAGGAGAATGTGTGAACTAAGAGTAGGAAACTTATCAATAGATCAATGTACTCTCATATTTGTCACGTTGCATGAGGGACTTCAGATATCAGGACCTGCCACAAGTGAAACATACTTTGCAATGCCTTTCTAAATTTAGTAACAAACCACTCGTCGCATTTCAGTCTAATGTGAGTACCATAAATCGGTCAACTAATGGACATGCTCGACAAGCCGAACCTCGTTAACAGTTTGCGAGAATCCTAGATGACATTTTAAACTCTATCGAGTTCGCTGCGCAGGCTGAACGCCGAGAAAGGAGCCACAAAAAACTGGCAACTCAATTCGTGCACGTGCGCTCTCGAAGGCCTCTGGCGGGCGTCCAGCAATCCCGCGCCTCCATTCCCACGCCCGGAATCCACGTGTATAAAAAAAGAAGTAACGCCTGCACAATGACAGGCGCAAAAACCTTGACTAATTACCGTGCGGCTGCGCTCGTGCCACGCAAACTGCTAACCGAACAAGGGATCAAATAATATTTTACGCTCTTTTTTTTAATCCGTCTGAGTAATTTAGGTAGGGTGTTTGGTTCGTCAATGAAAACCTCAACACTTTTACCAGACAACCGCAAAAATACCACCCGGAAAAAGGGCATAACAAGCGTTTTTGGAGAGAGGGCGATACAGAATTTCGGAAACTTTACAATGTTAGCAATGAAGGAATCTAAACTCAAAACGCAAGAGAATGAACGTCAAACGTTATCACACTTCGTTTATGCGTTAAGAAACAGAGGGAAATCTTTTTTCATGAGTGGGGCCGCAGCCGCTGCAAATTTCTTGAAAGAAGTCGTTTTCCTGTGTTGGCTGTTCTCTTAATTGAAAGACCCTATTTCGTTATTTAGCAGTTAACTAATTGGGCGTAAGCAAACTATTACACAATAAAAACTGTTAGCTTACAGCCATGTATGTGTCCACTTCATTAGTTGTGCTAACGTATTTTAATATCTACTAGTGACTAAACCGGCTCACGGGCCGCACTGCTTCCATTTTACATACTGACTTCACATCTGTGATAGCTGGTTCGTAACTACTATGATTGTGTGAAACTCTTGCTAGAGATATCATCATCATCATAATCCCCCCCCACACACACAGAAGCGTATCAATTTTGTCTTGTAGTTTCATAATGCCCAAGGGGGCGAAATTGACAACGGCGCCCTCTGGATGAAATATATACGGCCCTCACTCGTGCTCTCCGTGCAGTTCGCCGAATGTCTTCGGAGGATGCCTTCCGCAGTCGAAGGCGAAACGTCAGGGGAGAGTCATGTATGTACAACGGAATCTCGGCCCGGAAGTGTCAAGTGATGACAACACCAGCGGCAAAAACCTTCATTCCATGATAGCTAATTTCTAAATAATGACACGAAGTGTTCGTGCAGGAAAAAAATTTCCTTTATACAACATACAGTAAGAATACTATTAGCCTCTATAGCTAAGCTGCAGGCCCAGAGTTACAGCTACACGAAAATCAAAGTCGCAGTTTTGACTCACTGCATATAAAATAATGAAAGGGGAAATGGAATACGTGATTGTGTGTGCGTCACTGAAGTAGGGTGAGTAGAAACTGTGACTACCAAAGTATCTACTCCCTTGAAATAAAATTTTCATATACGCTGCCATCATAATCAGAAGATACTGAAAACAACAATATGGCATTGTTTCATAGAATCAATTTACTTTTCGCTGAGCTTGAGCTTCGCAGGACGAGTGTGTTTTGGCAATTACCGAATGTGCGTGGTCGAGCGGCTCTAGGCGTTACAGTCTAGAGCCGCGCGACCACTACGGTCGCAGGTTCGAATCGTGCCTCGGGCATGGATGTGTGTGATGTCCTTAGGTTAGTTAGGTTTAAGTAGTTCTAAGTCCTAGGGGACTGATGACCTCAGAAGTTAAGCCCCATGGTGCTCAGAGCCATTTGAACCATTTTCTTAAACCGAATGTGCTTCACAATATGGGCCACTCAATTTCGTAGTCCACTATCCGATAAGTCCTTCGTACGAACCTCCCTCTCCTATCAGCTGATTCTACACGCTCATTACGTTTGTAGCAGAGCGTAATTTGCGAGCCGAAATGTCAAAAAGACTGGATGCTGCTGGCCCTACGAGTAAGCCATTTCCTTGCAATCTTCTTCACTGAAGTCCAAGTCTCCTATTCTTACTGCGTCTTGGGTGCAATTGGAAGACCACTATGAAGCAAATATTGTATTACAATTCTGTGGAGGATTTTTATGCCAACTTAGCAACGGACTAACTACCGACTGCAGGAAGACAACGTCATATGCACCTGGCTGTCGTGGTAAAAGCTGGAGGAACTCTGGGCTCGTAATCGTGTAACTGTGCTTTCTCCTTGAGTGGCCGGAGTATGACGTAGAAAGCGAGGCGTAGAGAGCAGTGGACATCTGCCGAGTGGTGAACGGCAGTAACCAGCACAGGCAAGCGGCACGGAGGGGACGTTGCGGCACGGGATGCTGGAGAACAGCGACTGCATTGTTGTTTTCCAGGCCACAAAATATAAAACAAGCGTTAACACATTGTATTCGGAATTGGGAGATGGGTGATTCAAATAACCAACGGGCAACCAAGTGTATTACGTTTCCTGCGCTGTCGCGTAACAATAGCATGCGAAGACGAGAATGGCTGCCGGCGATATTTGTTCTTGGGGCCTGACGCTGCTTAATATATCTAACTACTTTGACGCTTTTGAAAAGAAGTTATATGCTTCATATAATCATTAAGTTCTTTAGATTACTTACATCCCGTAGAGTTTGAACATCCCAGTCAATGAACAATTACGCTATCCTTAAAATCGACCAAATCTTAAAAATTTCAGGTACGTTCTTCGCACTTTTCCTATTGTTTACCGTGGAGAAAAAGGCGAAAATAGCTGTCGGCAGCAAAGCATACAAAAGCTATTCTGAAGATGCTCATGATTCTTCTGGGTATTTCACTCACTCCACTGTTAGGAGTGTCTTTGAAAGAGTAACATCAATCTTTCAATTTACGTCCTTTCGACTTGCTGCTATGGAAAGAATCCTGTCTTCCTAACCTTTTTACAGTCATCCTGATTTATTTCTTAAAATAAGGTAACTTGGGTGGATAGATCGGTTACCCTCCACTACAAGTAGACATCCCCTGACCTGATAATGAGCGTCAATAAGCACATAAGATGACTGACATCAGTTTTATAGTAGAATGTCAATATCTCCGTATGCCGAAGGGTAACGCGGAAGTGTCAAAATTTATCACATCACAACGGTATCTCTCGTAAGCCTAATGTTAGTCTCATGTTACGTTCCACTATTTAGGATGAGAAGTTGTCCAGTTGGCACTAAGCATTCCAGAAGCTGAAACCTTACCTTATGCTGACACAAGTTGCCCCTACATGGACCAGACGCGAGATTCAGTAATTATTTGGCTCAAATAATGTTGAACATGCAACCACTTTCTTCCCATCATCGAAGACTTCAGCAGTGTCTCTTTCTGTCCAAGACAACTTTTCAATTCGGTCCCCAAGTTCCCGTGGCACAACCGTTTGTCCCACACACTGTTGAAATCGTGTCATTATTTTTAATCAAGCTGGCGTCTGGCCACTCGCACCTCGCCAAGATATGCCCGCAATTCTACACGTTGCTATAGGAAATCGACTGTTGCTGAAGACGCGTACCTAAGTGCTTCAGGCGGTTTTCAAAAATTCAATTAACATAGTTTAGCATCTCACGTTTTAAAAATGTTACTGACATGCGAGTCTGCCGCGTAAAGAGGTCTTTAGCACAATAGAATTCAGGCTAAATGTGATTAAAATTTGTATGATTAATAAAAACTGTTTTCAAAATACACGATGTACGTGTAACACTGCAGCTTGCTGGAGGTCCGCACATATCGCTGCAAACCTCTCAGGCTGCAAACCACATAAGGTGACCTGTCGCGAGCGGCTATTCATGCGCTTCTCTTAAATAAAGAGGTAAAGTTTGCAACCAACTTCTAAATGTGTGTGTGTGTGTGTGTGTGTGTGTGTGTGTGTGTGTGTGTGTGTGAACACAAATCGATGTGTGTGTCCCAGCCACGATCTAGGCGAACACGAATATTAGTTTTTTCAACCCGTTAGGAGTGACTAATGCGTTTTGCACTGTGTGTCTAGTCTGTGAAACGGTTACAACTTTTACACCATCAATCCAATACTAATTTTGGCCATTGTATAGTTATATATGCAGAATCACTTTATTAATTATATACCTGCAGCCTAGGAGAAATACCACGACAGGAATGTAATACCACGTTTCATGAATATCTATAGGAATTACATCTAGATCAACTAGTCAATTACCCGATGCTCTAAAAATTCGCCTTTTTATTATTCTGGGGCGCCCAATTAATGTCAAACTCCTGAAATTACGCACTGACGCAATTCGAAGAAAAATCACCTTTGTTCTGTTTTCTCTTGCAGCCAACGAGCTAGCAACAACTACAACAGAATCCTTGCAATGACGTCTTCGGTATGTCTTGGTTTTTTAGAAGGTCACAGGCTTACGGTTTGTGCTTTCACTTTGTTTCGCTGGTGACTCGCACATTACCCACTTCTATTACGATTCATTTTATTCCTCTTACATAAGATGCTAATTGTCTGATCAAGAGGTCAGAACATCTTGTACTAGCACTATATTGGATCTAGCACTAAAGTGCCTCAATGTGGCGGTTCTACGACTGTCCTAATTTCTCCAGCTCTAGAGAGGGAGAGAGATGTGTTAAGGAAGATGTGTTAGGGTTTAATGTGCCATCGGCGACAAGTTCATTAGAGACGGAACACAAGCTCCGATAGAAGGAGACTCAAGGAAGCCAGCCATGCCCTCTCAAAGGAACCATCCTTGTATTCAGTCTCTATAATTCATAATTTGGGACTGGAAGTAAAGATGTAATGCGCATGTAATATGTTCTATCTGTCTTAACGCAAGAACGTTGATTTGTGGAGCAAACTTCCGTATAGTTAATCTTAGTTCGATAATTAAGAAACGGGTGGACGTTAGGTGACGGGGAATGAGAATTGTTTGAAATTTGATGTCATTCGCACGATTACAGTGGAAAATTCCGATGATGAACGCTAAAAGTTGTTTGGTTTTTCTTTTTACTATGTGGTTTGTGAATTACGCATTTGCTGCCCCAACTCGCTCGGTGAGAGAGGGGAATGCGGAGTGAGTAACCAATGTATGGGGATAACAATGAGCGACTGTCTGCAGTGGCCAAGTCTTTAGTCACCCTGTTGCGCTTGCGAAGTTAGCTCACCGCACTGGACTGTTATACCGACATCCCGGGAGTGTCGGTTATACACCATAAATTGTGCAGCAACCGAAGCGCGCGCCACCACGTGCGACTGACCAGCGTGAGCGGCTGGAAGTCCGACCAAACGATATTATCAACTATGAAACCGTCTTATTATTTCGCATCCTCAGATCAAGAAGCTGATGAACTTAATGACAACTGATCATCATTGACGAAATGGGCACAAGATTACGAATCAGTATAACAATGTCCAACGTCTACGATTAACGATGACAGCTGCGTACACAGAAAGAAATGAAGTACCAATTCTCCATCCAAATCACCCAAAAGGGCAACAGAACAGGAAATAATGTGCCATGTCTAACTAAGGAGAAGAGATTTTAAAGGCCCATGACAAAAACTATGAACCATCGAATTCAAAAAATTTTAAACGAGTCCGAGCGCACAGCAACAGGGTCGGTTTAAAGTTGGCGCGAAAAGCAGCCGCTTAGGGGGCCAGTGGCAGCATTAATAGCAGCCATTTGGGGAGCTAAGCTGAAGTTTGCACTCCTGCAACACAAAGTTTACAAGGGAGGGAGGGGGCTATGCTTACAAGAAGTGGAGCTGAAATTACGTTCAGTTCAGTTTAACATTTAGCACAGCTTCCAGCTTTCTTCAGAGATATGTTCCTGTCTGAATATTATCATATATAAATTTACTTTTGGAATGAACAGTTGTATACCATTACAATAGCTGTACGTTTCTATTAATACGAAAAATATTTTGCATCTCGGCAAATAAGAATATTTTGTTTATTAATCATACAGCAAAATACTCTTCCCTATGCGAATATAGTTTAACGAAAACCCAAATCCGATAGCTGTAAACGCAACTAAAATTTTACGTTATCAACGTCAGATGGACCACTTACGCAAACAATATCCAGTGTACATCAGAGCTCGATCACATTTTGAGTGCACTGCCAAATAACCACCAAGACAAAATTCTCCCACGCTTCCTATTTTTACATTATCTCATCATATACCATTCTTCGATTTGTTTCCAACTTTTGAGTTTAAGTGAATGAACATACTTCCACTTTTGTCGCATTTAAAATGTTTCTGTATTCTTAATCTAATACTGAGGACTTCTCAGATACACGTTATTAAACGTAGGAAACAACGTCAGGTAACATGTTAATGTTCCGGCCTTACGGTTGGGTGTTGTTCGCATCTATCAGCTTCACTTCGTGGCGAGACGTTCCCTTGAAACAATATTTTATAAGGCCGAAGGTGGCGCCATGCGATATACTCATAGTCAGAGATTTAATATATATATATATATATATATATATATATATATATATAGAGAGAGAGAGAGAGAGAGAGAGAGAGAGAGAGAGAGAGAGAGAGAGAGAAATCAGTCCCAAGACATTGTTAAAATATGGGGAGATAAACTGTGGTGTACTTCTAAACACCCTTAATAAATGGTGTGGCAAGTGGCGCCCAGGTGGTGGTTGGATTTATCCTGTCTTATTTTCTCTAGTTTGGTATGTAGGGATGGCTTACGCTGAAGGGTAGCTATCTCATAAAAGCTTCTTTTACAAATTAAAAGTAACTCAGAAAATGGGCTTCTCGTAACAGCGCTATAGGCCACATACATATTTACTGATGATTAAGCGTTTCAAAAAATGACTTAACATCGTATGATGACGATCATTCGATACGGTCGTCAAATATAATACTCAGAATATAAATACTTTGCATGGGAGTGTTTGGTTTCTGCAAGATTATAGACGCTTCGGGACTAAGTGACGGGTATATTGTTAACACGTTTTGTTGAAACTGGACTCACTGCGGCGAAAGCGTCTTATCGGGCCTGCAAGACGATACGTCAGGAGAAAGCGGCGCAGTGCATTTGAGCACTTCGCCCTGAGTACCTAGGATCACAAAAGGCGTATACTGTTCTAGACTATTTAGCTTTCGGGAATGCACCCAGGTTGTCGTAGTTATTTACCCCTGTATTTCAGCTGAAACGTCGGAACACGGAGAAACACTAATGTCTCAGTGCCTTATGTAACATCCAACTAGTTGATAAACCTTCAATAGCGGTGTAAGATGGTAGTTGCTACCCCCACGCAACGTACTTCCACTGAGACGAATTGTAGAGGCTATAGTTTATCCAAGTTCGAGAAATCAAAGCAGAAACTCATGTAGTTGTAAACATTCTTCTAAATAGAAGTTTCAGGATACGTTCCAAAAGAGAGAATAACGCTGGGATGGGATGGATGTGATGAGCGTTATTGATACGGAAGTGGATTAGACGTGAACAGTGATTCGCAAACTTCCTTGAGCAATATCTCTTACTCAGATGGTTCAAATGGCTCTGAGCACTATGGGGCTTAACATCGGAGGTCTTCAGTGCCCTAGACTTAGAACTACTGAAACCTAACTAACCTAAGCACATTACAGACTGAAGTGCCTAGAGCCGCTCAGCCACATTGGCCGGCTATTTCTTATTCCCTGCGATAGAGGGCAAGGTTTATTTTAAAGGTGCGAGAAGCATTCTATTACTTATGCAACACATTTTTTTCTCGGTCAATTTCGAGTGAGAAAATGCGGAATTTATTTAAAGACATCGTGGAATATCATATTCCCAGTTCAGCTACTGCAACGGAGGTGCGTTCCAAGCAGAGAGCTGTCATCGAGTTTCTTTTAGCGGAAAACCGGGGCATCGCAGATATTCACAGACGCTTGCAGAATATCTGTGCGGACCTGCAAGTGAGTGAATAGAAGCACGGCAAGGCGTCTGTCGTCATCACAAAGAGGTCGCGTAAACCAGTCCGATCTTCCGCGCATCGGTCGGCCGCACCCGACTGCAACACCTGCAATGTTGGAATTGCGGGACACTCATTAGAGACGATCGACGGATGCAAACGAGCTTCTCCTTCTACATTACAACGCAAAGCCTTACAAAGTTGCACTCCGCGCGATGCAGTACTTCGATGACGGATACATTATTGATGCAGCAAGATGGCTCCGACGTCGACCAGTGGAGTTGTACTATATGGGCATATAGGGTCCTCCCATTGAGGTGACGCTCAGCCGTCGCACTGAATTGAGATTATGCTGAAAAATAGGGTGTGTACCCAAAAGAGTGTGGTATAATACGGTGTGTTAGAATCCTGGATAAACCAACCTGCTTAAAAAGAAAAATGTTGCAATACCTATTGAACGCCCATTGCACAATTTTTATGAACAATGAGAATTTTTTAAGCACCGATAAACCATTCAATTCACTGATCGCGTCAGGGATTGAGTATGTAAACTGCCATATAAAGCCGGGCTTACGTCTTCAGTCCCGGCTTCAGCCAAAGTGAGCTGACGTGACTAAAACATGATTGGTATTAATAACACAATTTCTGTGTTGTAGAAGTGACACGTTTCGCTCTAGCCGTATGAAAATTAGTGTTCCAAAAACGAGCGTCAAGGACCTCTATGAACGCCGTTCGGAGTGCCTGGGAGAACAAATGCAAAAAGCACATTTATCAGAAACTGAAATGTAACACGACCTTTTCCTTGAAAGTGGAATGTGGCGACTACGAAACTGAACGTCCGTTGACGCGGATTTTCATGAACGCAAGCGCTCTAACAGTTCCCCCTAGTCGCTGACGCGCGGCAGGCAATAACAACCACTTATTTCTTGTATTCAACATACCATTTCGTTTTGTCATCTGTCCTTTCCAAACGATATCAATAAAAGAGCAAATTAATTTGCTGTGTCTACAAACTGAACACGGCGTAAAACACTGATCGTACATCGAGGCTTCAGGTGATCGCTATGTGACACGTTTTGTGTAAAACGACAAATAATAATGTTCCATTCCCTTATTGAGTCACAGTGATTATGTAAACACAGGGTGAGAATGCATACAAGACGTTCTACATCAGCTTTCAATCGACACCGAAAGCTTCCAAATGTTTGATCCAAACTAATTTGCTACCAGTCACGTCATACAAAATTTGCCTCAACTTTTCACAATTGTAGCATTCCCGTTACAACTGACCGCGATTTGAAACTTCATCCACTTCTATTAAATATCGAATAGATAAGCGACTCTCCCACGTAGCCGCGGTGGTATTTGAAGTACCGTCACGATGACGATATTCCTGTGACCTCGCTCCACATCACTGTGTTTGCTATTGCTGCATAGAGAAGGACAGTTCAAAAGTTTCCGCAGGTAAGGGGTCTCGCGAGATCAGTTGGCCGCACTGCCGAAGAACAGCTAATGTCGATACCATGCAAATATATCAATCGCTTTAACATAACAAGAAAAAGTTTATACAATCATTGACATAAAAAAACTCTTAACGGCGTTTATTTTGTACGTAAGTTGCTTCACTATGAGCTTCCTGTGAGAGACTCACTTGTGTTTCTTCGCAACAGCACACACAATTTGTAGGTCTTATAAAAGCGCGTTGTTTCTCAATACCAACTAACAGAATAAAAGTCCCATCCCTTTGCAGCATCCCCCGAAAGAAGGAAAGAGACTTGAAAGGCTCATTTTAAAATCTGGTCTTTGTCGAGCCGCATCGTCTACGCGCGTGTAATGTGCCGCTAGAAGCAAACAGCTCATCGTCAAACACTTAAAACTGCTGAGCAACTCCAAAAATGATGATCTCTCCACCGGCATGTACTTTCCCAAACAATCTGCAAAGTAACAGTCCCTTCAAACTGATCAAACTAGGCTCAGTTTCTTCATGAACGTTAAGAATCTTTGTCGTTCTGCGACGCGTTTTCTCAGTGGTGGTCGAATCATGTTCCATATGGAATATGTTGCAACAGCTATTTCATTTCTCGGAAAGATTTTTCACCATCTGTGGAACTTAGTAGTGTTCCACATCAATCTTTACGGTAATCATATTTTTTTGATACCCCCCTATTACATCGGCTATAAACGCTAAGAAATTTAATCATCGTTAGCAATGAAATATTCAGCACCAGAGTTGAGTTTACGTTCTATTCGGGATGATCACAGCCGGTGAAGGCGAACTTGCATACTACTTACCCTAGCCTGATCTACGAATTTATAAATAACCTTTTGCTTCTTGAGCGTTAAATAATGAATACGCAATCAAGATCACAGGAATTTGTTTGCAAGTGTAATAAAGTAGACAAATCACTAATTTTGTGTGTTGTATGAATTTTAAATGTTCATTTACAAACTGCGGGACAGTTATACCTACACAGACGCTTTGTATAGTCGCTTTATTACTGTTACGAGCAATCTATGGCAGTCGTTCCGACTAGAAGTAATGTATACAGTACCTAAATTTACCGAAATGGCACTAAATTGCCTAATTCGCCCTATGGTGGTGAATTCTGCCTTGACTGTGGCTCGAATTTAATGTTCCACTGTTTTGTGCCTTTAGTGTGGATCGTAAAATCATCCGGGACCAATACTGCACTCGGCAGTGGCTTTTCTTGATAAGACCGAAGACCTGATTGGTCGCGCTGGCACGGTCTCGGTGCACCTGCGTGTACTTCTGCTCGGCGAAAGCCGCTCCCAGCGCAGACATGTCCGCATCCCTTAAGGACGGAGGTCGAGCGTGTCAGGCATTGTCCCCGTAGAGCTATTACGAAGGCACGCGTCAGTTAAAGGCCTCCAGACACGTGGTAGGCATGACGAAACTGACGGCGTTCACAGAAGAGGCAACTGAAAAGCTTCTTCAAGACGTGCCTAATAGTTTGTTTCTAGGCTTTCCCAGAACTCTGTTCTGACACCGTTTATACTCTAAATTTCATTAAGTATACAGCAAGCGGCCTAACTGAACAAAGTTCGCCGACGAAAGAGATTATACGTTTGTCACAACAAACAGCAATGCCTGTGGATGATGGTGAGTGCACTATTAACTAAGACAGTATGTCATTCACTCATAGAAACAAATTTTCGGAAGAGACGTGTAAAAGAGTTGTTACTCTCACAATAGATTTAAATTTCATGTTATGTACACTCTTTACTCTCGAAACCGGGTACACCGTTACAACATGATCCGTAGTTACTCAAAGCAAACAGATCACTTTCCTAAGAGCGGGAAATAATACGACTGCCTCAATGTAATAGGAGCAATTTATTTTATGACACCATATCTAACACAGTCTAAATACATTTTCGAGGTAGCAGTGTGGAAAGCAATGCCATATAACACACAATTAAGTAATTCAACAGTCCTATTAACAATGAACTACGAGACGTATTCCAAAACTAAGGTCCTCTTGGTCATAAGAAAAATTCTCATGAGATAAGGTTTTTATTGATAGTAATATTTTACTACATATCTACCTCACTTTTCCACATAATCGCCATTCATATCTATATACTTTCTATAACATTGCATCAACTTCCTTAACGCCTGTGCGTAAAAGTCTGCCGTCATGAAACTGAAACAGTTGGTAAAGCCAGTTTCGAGTTGCTCGTCGTTCCAAAATCGTTGACCACCCAGCCACTTCCTCAAATGCAAGAAGAGGACATATTCGCTTGGTGTAAGGTCGGGACTGTACGGAGGGTGATCACTAAGTTCCCAACGAATATCTTAAATCTACTTCTTGGTTTTGGCAGCGTTGTGAAAGCGTGGTATGAGAGCGTCCGTTGTCGTGAAGGATTATGCCAAACAACAGTCTACCGCGGTGTCTTATTTTGGATCGCACGTCTCAGTTTGGTTAGCGTTCCACAGTTACACGTCAGCTGTAGATGTTGACCCGCGGCCCATGAAATCAAAAGGGCGCCCTTTTCCTCCCAAAAAGGTATCCATCGTTTTTCGATTCGACAGCAGAGGCGGATTTTTTGGTTGGATAAACTTGAATGGTGCTTGTTGAATGGCTGCTGTCTCGATTCTGCGTTGCTGTACGATATCCACATCTCGTCGCTGTAACAACATGGAGAAACAAATAGTTTCCATCTTGTCTCTAGTGGTGCAGTACACATTCTTTGCTCCTTGTGCTTATCTGTGAGAGTTTTTGGAACCCATCTCGCACACAGATTATGATAAAGAAGCTATACAGTGACAGTCTTGTAAATTGCGGCTCGAGCAAAATTTTGGATTTCATTACCCAGACCACAATTCGTCAACCGCCGATCACTTCAAAGTTTTTGGTTCACTTGATCAACAACGTCGTCTGTCCGAATACTCAGCCTGTCACTCCGCTGTCCATCGTGAACATTTGAGTGACCATTTTGAAATTCTCTACACTATTTACGAACTTGTTTGGAAGTAATTATTTCGGGTCTATACACTTGGCAATTCGTGATGGGTTTCACCAGCCGAAGATCCTTCTGCCAGCAAAAATCTAATCACACCGCGCACTTCGCAACTGGCGGGATCTACGACTATCTCGGCCATTGCGATCTGCTCTCACCGACTGGCAAACTGACTACTGCATCAAACCAACACTGCAGCCGTTTCCTAAAGAGTTGGTGGACAGCACAGTATCCCTGAAACTTTATTCAGGCTTGCCATCAGTTAAATATTGGTCACCGGACCTCAGTTAAGCAATAAGCCTCGTCCATTCTACTTTACATTACTCTATTCTAGAGCTTGAGTTAACTGCTATACATAAATAATATCTCACATACACTGTTGACTGTCACTTGCATACTTGCTGACAGCATCCGGACAACTTAAGTGCTCGTTTCAGTTCTTGTCTATTTAGCAACGGAGCCACGACTTGCATCGAACGTCCGAATGAAACGACGTGGGTTTAACTTTAACAATTATTTATCTTTTATCAACAATCATTCAAAGAAATCAAGGTTATCATGCATTTCATGCTTCATACAAATGTCACAAAATATTACTCTCTCTTCCTCCAAAGAGTATGTCACATGATGGCTGCATTTTAATCACAAGTTAAGCACCGCCGTCTTACATGCATGGGAGTCGTGTTTTATCTCAGTCCTGTAGTTTCCAGACCACGCCGAGGTTTCTCAGAAGTGAAGTAGCAAACTGCTAAGAGGCATTAAGGCTACTCGCCATCTGCCTCTCAAGAAACAAGAACAAATAACAGTGTTAACTCACCAAGCTAGCGCTGTGGTCATATGAGAGCCCGTAATTCATTATACCGGCTGCCAAAATAGTTGCACTAAGGCGACTCGTGCTCGTGGTTGCGTCGACGCTAGGTCAAGGACGCGCAAGACTGGTCTTGACAAACATACCGCCCCGCTGAACCCAGCACGCATAACGAAAGCTAGCACTAACGACAGAACGCTCCAGAGTTTGATTCGCCAAGACAGGAAGCTTCCAGTACCAGTAGTGCAGCTTCTTTGTCTCATTGCTGATCTAATTTCAGGTTCCACAATCAGATGCGATAGAAGACTGCAAGAACGGAATTTGAGGTTTAAAGAAATACACTATCCCAAAATGACTACCGTTCCAGAAATTTACAGGCGAGGTTTGATGTTTTACATCAATAACATATTTCAAAAATGGGCAATTTTCAAATAACGAAATAAATAACCACAATTTTCAAATAACTTATACAGCTCTCATCATGAACAGCAGATTCGTCATTTAGTTCTTCACTTGAAACTCCTAATGACACTGATTAATCGCGCAATTTCATGACCTATAAAAAAATATATAAAATGACAGCTGAAGTGCTACTATGGCAGACTTCAGACAAAGTGCCGAGTTTTAGTTGTCCTCTCTGAGGAAATAGTAATCTAGATACCGTTTTCTTATTACCCTCGGCTCAGCATCGGCAACTTCTCGTAAGATTCATGTTATTCGTTCTGCAGTAAATGCACGCTAGTAAGACACGATTTTATTCTTGTAACTAAGTCATTGAAAATTAAGATTTTCTTATGGGAGTGTTGTACTAACGAATGGTCATCTTGGATTTTCTTTAGGCACCGGTTTCTAAAGTAGTAAGATGCAATTATCAATAACACTCGACTTTTAAGGTTCCTACACTGCTTAAGTTTAAATCGTATCAGCTTATCAAATCGCTCGTAGCTCAGCGTGTAGCGTACTTGTCTCTTAATAACAACGTCATTCATTCGACAACCGCTACAACAGGTTTTTTTTGAAAAATTTTATCTGAAATCAATATTTATCAGTAAAATGATTTGTTAATTAACCAACATTGATGTGAATCGTAATTTTATCAATTAACATTTTCACTTTGGATTACTATTCGTTCACAAAATGATTCCCAATGAATTTAAATTTGGTACAAAAATTGGAATCATCAAACAGAAATTGAAATGCATATTTATTTCTACAATCATAATATTCAAGCGCAAAAATGATATTATCAGAAATACTTAAATGAGTCCTAGTTTTTCCTAAATTAATAATTAAAAATTGAAGTTTTATTTTCATTCACGTCAGTATTTGTTAATCAACATTTCAATTTAATAATAAATGTGAATTTAAATAAAAAGTTAAGAAACCTGGCTTGAGCAGGAATCGAATAAGCCACCTTGTGATTACAATACTGAAACGCTAAACAAATTTCCAACACTACTTTTTTTCAGCATCGTTCTGCTTTCGAAAATTGATATCCGCGTACTGATATCGAAGTCTTAAGTACAAGGCGCCCTCACAAATACTAATAAGTTACAGGGCGAAATGATTTAGGTCAAACTTGGCCACTGCTCAACAGTTTTCACTCTCCAAGCAAGGCAATCGTTCGAATCAGCATCATTGTCACTACCACAATAACCAGGAAAACAACAATAACAGATACCAAACCGCACTGATTACGATGTGTCTTTCGAATATTTACATGTGGGAAAATAAGCAACCCCCCCCCCCCCCCCCCCACACACACACACACTACTGAACGGTATCTTAATCACTATGCAGTCACGTACATCTACACAACAGGGGATAATCGAGACATTAAAAGTAATGGGTTTAAACTTCGCCATTATCATTATCGAAAAAGAGCGTGCGACCACTTTCGCACGCTCATCTAAAGCATCGCGACTAACTAGCACCACCAATGATTTCCAATAATCGTGTTTCACACTGCAGTAGCTCTTGCGACCGTTTAGTTCAACACTGGCAGACACGCTGCTCTTAGGCACCAAAATTTTCATAACGCTCATTATATGAAGATAAAGATATCGGAAACGCATTAACTTCTTGACATTTCATAATGCACACTGCATCAACCGCTCTGGTAAACATTGTAACTTAATATAATGGTTTGCATTGGCAAAAACAAAACAAACAGCGCAGATAATTCTGCCACTTTCGTTAATAAAGGGTTAGTTCTGTCATGTTAAGAATTCATTATTTATAGTCCCCCAACAGAAGCATGCAATTTGTTAAGTCTACTGGGTCAGTCGATATCTGTTTTTCAGTGGTCTCCTCTGACACTCAAAAAGTACAAGTAATTCAATTTCTGCATCGGCAACAGCACCATAAATCGAGACTCAGTATTTATTTTGCATTAGAAGGATCATAAGCACCAACTCCTAAACGTTCCACTACTATTCAAGATAAGTAACCACGAAATTCGAGAGGGATACTTAAGTAGTAAAAAAACACCATTCCTTTTGAAGTGTATCATTTATGCGTTGACTCTAGGGGAACTGTTTAAAAAACGCACAGTTCTAAATAATAGAAAGCTAAAACAGTTTTGTTCGACTTGAGAACTCGCATTCTTTTTACCCTGGAATCGAAAGTGTCAGCTAAACACAAATGGCAATTCAGCCGGTCGAAGCCCATAACGACGTGTCTCTGCATGTACATCAGATGTACGCCTACATATATTTCTAAGCAAATCGGATGAAACGGTGACTGACTGAAAAACTGAATGAGAGCGGATGCGTGCGGCAGTAACTGTTTTAAAGTTATCGTAGCTCCTTCGTAGCTCGAACTAAAGAAAGGGCATTACAAAAAAAATCAGACCTGTCAAGCTAAACTAAATCTAGATTCAAAATTTTCATTCTTCTGGTCAGCTCCTAGTATTATTGCCGCAAAGATGTACTTTCGTGTGGTCATAAAAAGTGTGTCCAAATATATCGGGAATTTTTCTCTTACACACACACACACACACACACACACAGAGAGAGAGAGAGAGAGAGAGAGAGAGAGAGAGAGAGAGAGAGAGAGAGAGAGAGTTGAATAATTTTTAACTTGTGCTAATAATTCTGTCAGTCACTGGTTCAAACGCCCGATTCCGTAGTTCGGGATGTAACAACCGTGTGTGCATGAGACAGGGTGGTGAACGGAAGTGAATGAGTCGGAAATGTTCCTACCGATACAGTAATGGTTTAAAAACCTTTAGATGCTATATACAGAAATGGCTAATTTCCTTGCGACATTCAAGAACGACTCGCGAGCGTCTCAATCACAAAGTGCCAGTTGCTGTTCTGTTGCGGTCGAGGCATTTAGTCAGTCCATTAAGAGTACTGCAATGGCTCAAATGAAAGGATCACAGTTTCAAATACTGTGGTAAGCAACTTCTAGTTTTTGGGCCGTCCAGGGCAGCACTGTTCTCCTACTCCGCACTCTGTATTATTGGCATCGCATTTCTCGCAGTTTTTAACACCATGTACTTTATTTCACTGAAACACTCCTCGAAATCCATAAGCTTTCGATAAGAACATACAATATCCAGAGCGTTCATACTAGGACAGTACCTGCGTCACACACAGGTAACGCCATCTACAACGTGTTCCAAGTGATATGCGTGGATTACCAACTACTTCTATGCTTGTAAGCAGAATATTTGTTCATATACCGCACCACTCAATCATCATTAAATGATTAAACTTTCAACTTAAAATCGGATTAATGTTTCAAAGCACATTACTGCTACCAAAGTTACACAATTTGAAGATAGACAAGAGATGTTTTCTTGGTAATCGCAATTTCTAAAGGCTACCAATGACAGTTTCCACTAGCTGACAAGTATGCGATGGGAATTAAGCATGACAGCCTACGCATGTACGTTTTGTGTACCGACACACTTGATGACACGCAGTTATACGTAACAATGTATTTTCCTTGGTGGAGCATGTATTTTTCCGTGGTGGAGCATGCTGCTGGAAAACAATCCAAATACGGTACTAAGCGTTAGCACAGGGAGTGAGAGCGTAATTTCGTTAGTCGGAACTCTCACAAACTTAGAGAAAATATAGAAATAGCCGAAAAATCCCTCGAGACAACACACACCGAGGATCAAGATTGTGTTCAAATGTATGTGAACTCATATGGGACTTAATTGCTAAGGTCAACAGTCGCTAAGCTTAGACACTACGTAACTTAAATTATCCTAAGGACAAACACACACACACACACACACACACACACACACACACACACACACACACATGCCCGAGGGAGGACTCAAACCTCCGGCGGGACCAGCCGTACAGTCCTTGACTGTAGCGCCCTAGACCGCTAGACTAATCCCGCGCGCCGGATCAAGATTGTTTTTCTCAATGTTACTGCTTTTGGAGGGAATCTTTCGCTCTGTGTAAGCTACAACAACACCAGTATAAGCTCACAGAAACGCTTAACTCCACCTTCATAGCTAATTAACGCCGTTCTGCAAAAGTAAATGAAAAAGTTTCGTTCTTTGCACCACTCTTCGTAATTTAAGAGACGATACGTCAAATCTCCCAATGCAAAGAAATGTGCTCTTTTGTAATTTCTGTAAATAGCATTGACGTCTATATGGAAATGGAATATTTTGATATTGACCAACCAAATCACATTCTGTTGAGAAGATAATGTTGGCTCCTTTCTGAACCACAAGGAAGTGTTGAAAAAAAATACGATAATACACTCTCCTTAGAATACGGTCTGCAGAACAACGCCTGCCTGTGTTAAAAAATTGGCGCTTAAAACCAAATGTCCAAGATCGCCGGAGACTAGTTCGTTTCAGCAGGGCTGTTGACACTTGTCCCAAAAATATGATCCAACAATTTGGCTGCTGTAGCCTTTCAGTGCCAACACTATTCATAGGCCCGATTACGTCAGACTGTTCAAAAGTGCAGAATGACGAAGATAGGCAGGTGATGGACGGCAATGTCTATCGCTGTCTTGTGGGCAGCTGCATCCAACACTCGCTAACACCGGCGACCTCGTGACCGATACTGCGACCTGTGTCAAGAGTCGCTGCACTGGTGGTAATGAGGGAAGCTGATGTGAGGAACTCGCAACGCATCTACAGTACAGCAGGTTCAGGCCCTTCGGAAACGTATCACCGCACCAAAACTCTTCATATAACATTCTGCAGAAGATTTATACTGACTTAGCAAATGTCATGGCATAGGCATCATATCGCGTGAGGTCGTCTCTGGTCCTGTGTAGGCACTGGGACGCCGTGGAAGTGTTTCTGCAAGTCGCTGGTACTCCTCTCGAAGCAGCTGACACCAAATCGTTTGCAGAGTGACAGACAATTCTGCTCCATTCGAGAGTGCCGGAACCGAGTTACGGAGCCTGCATACCATGACATCCCACATTAAGTTCGACGGCTCTGGAGTGTAGTGTCAGCTTTGAACACACAGAACCGTCAGGGTGCTGGAGAGCGAAAAATGGATGGAGATGGTCCGCGAGAAGCTCAATATACCTCGGACCATTCAAAGTCCCTTCCAGAACATACAGGGGCCCATTTTATATCAGGAAAATGCGTTTCAGATTTTAACAGAGACACCACCGCCATGGACCAAACCTTCGCAGGCGGAGTCTATTGGTTCATTTGGTTTGTGCCTCACACGGTGCCTCCTATCGGCACGGTGCAGTTGAAATATCACGGTACACCATTGTTCCAGTGTCCATCCCTCGTGTTTGGCGACGAATTTAAGCCGTTGTGACCAAGACGTTGGTTTAGCTTGGTAAACAGTGGTACCCATGTGCTACAGGGGACGGTTCCCATACCCCATGGAACCCACGATCCTACGCACTGTCCACTGATACACATGTCTAGCACTTCCTGTGTTGAATTGAGAAATGTGTGCCACTGCTGTGCTTCTGCCACTACTGACGATTCGTCTGAGATGTCGCCGGCCACGGTCATCGAAGGTGGTGGACGGCCGGTAGTTCGCGAGTTGCGAACTGTGACACCCTCATTCGATCAGTCACGATATATTCTGGACACGGCTGAACGTGTGAAGCCGAATTCTCGCACCACTGCCGAAGTCTTAATTTCCGTCGATCGGGCACCGACCACCATGCACCGTTCGAACGACTTCAGTTCATGACGACGTTGCATGTTAACAAAATCACTTGCACAACTACTTCTCTGAAGGCCTCAGTAGGCACTGGGGGAGTGTGGTGTGCATTAAACTCACCTTCGACATTTGTGCCCCACCATCTCATGACATCTGCTAAGGTAGTGTAAAAATACATAAGCCAATATCCATAGTTGCAAAGATATATCGTCAAGACTAGTCCGACTTCACAGTTACACCATCCACTTGGTTTTTTTTCCGGGTGTTGTCTAATGTGACAGAATGATAGCAAGGGCTCTTACTGAAACGTCTTATTGTTTGATCTTCCAAGACACTTACCGAAGTCTTCGGCATTGTAGACCAATCCAACAGCTTGTCCGTATTGGTAAAAATCGTTAAGCTGCGTTAGTCAAGAGTGCTACTGACAGGCTTTATATTAACAACCCTTGATTGTTCAGAAGGACCGTAAGTTCGGTGACATGCATCCATCTCGCTATACATGGAAAATCCATATTAATATAAGAAATGCGAGCTAAAACTCTGTTACGTTTTCACGACTAAACAGGCTACAACAGCAGATATCATCCTCGAAGGCGGTCATCGCGTTGATGAAATTTCTGAAATTATCGTCACATCTGTCAAAGCGCTAGTAGTAATTCTTCATATTAGAGATTTGCGAAAATCATGGATGATAAATGAATGTCGTATCTGTAGTTCTGATATTGCGACGAACCCCTCGAGGCAATATCGCAGGACAAGGTATCAAGTCACGTCTTGAAACAGCGCACTCGTGGGTCTGGAGCGCTGCTGATTGTGTGGTGGCACTACGCGGTCGTGGGATCCACTAAGGTAAGCAATGACTGAAGTGGTATGTAGTATGTATGTTTCGGTTGTATGGAATCAACGCAGGAAGAAGAGTCGCCGTGTAGAAGTGAAAGAATAGCAGAAAGAAGCAATAGTATGTGGACATGACCATGTCCACACCGTGACAGAAGCTGCCCCATTTGTTGGTGTATCCCCGTGTACTGCCTACGTGTCTACAACAATGGTTTACCATTCGCAGCTATGTATCGCGTGGTAAGAGAGATGGTTGTAAGAAAGCTCCTAAGCGACAGAGCTCAGACCTAGGTTCACGCCTTGCCAATGACAATCGGTTTGGAAACCTGGAAATTGCTGCTGTCATATAAGTCCACTGGCCACTGCGAATTGGAGTGCATGCAATGGGCATTGGGTACTTCGCTGGAGGCAACTGTTCACAGCGGCGAGAAGCTGCATGTCTTCAATGGGCTAAACAACACAGAAACTAGACAGTGTCTAACTGGAGGCGTGTAGTGGTGTGGCCCGCCTAATCGTGATTTTGCTTCTTTTCGAATGATGCAAGGCATCGAACGCACCGACGTCTGGGTGAGTCGTTACAGACGAAAGGTGGTTCTGTGATGTTTTGATGGTGTTCCCCGTACTATGAATTTGACCCTCTCATTCAGTGGTCTGAGTCGAAGTTTGGTCCTCTGAAGCGCCGTACATCCGTAACTGACATGGAGTGGCGTGCAATCACTAAAATTTGGCGAATATGATTGACTACTCCACTGACTGCAGAGTTCCCAGTACCCAGATGGATCGTTTTGTGTGAGAAGCAGGTACTTTTAATATTATTCCTTGCTGCGAATTGACATAGTAAGTCTCCATTCTCGTTGTTTTCTTCATGTACTGAATATTTTCCAGGAACTCCGTACAGATGTTGATTCCTCCCTATTTTTGCATTAGAACCTCCTATTATTAGCATCAGGTCATAAAGTCTTCGTAGAACTGTTCTTTAATTATATCCTCTTTTTCTACATAAATAGTTTATTTATCTGTGTTATTCTTTAGTGTGCACTATCACAGATACTGGACAAGGGTCGGTGTGTGAACTTTTCAAAAACACGTATCTCGGAAACTTCTAGCACTAGACTCTTGCAACAAACACCATTGACGTTCTAATTTGCCCTACCTTGATTTTGTTAGTGTCAATAAGCATTGTTCCACTTAAAAATGTATGTCTGTACAAAAATACGCTTTCTAAGAGTTATTACAATCTGCTGATTGGAGGGCAATAAGAGCCCCTGACTACCAGTCCATGGTCTGAAAATCGCGCATCAATAGCACCTTCTAGTTCTGCAATATTTGTAGTGCCATGTTTTGAGTGATTCACCTTCTTTATATAACCTTAATTGCATGCCTTTAGGATGAACCGCCATATGCGTTTTGCCGTGATTAACACTTGGTACAGTTACAGTGGCTCACAGACTCACATCGCGATGGGGAACTTTCGTCTTCCACAATGCACTTTTGTTTCATGGCTCGATTGATGGAGACCAACTTGTAAATAAAAGTGCTAAGTGCTCTCGGTGAAGATCAGTTATGATCAATTGCATCACTTTTCTTAGAGTCGTCTGTAGGTAACTTCCGGATTGGGCTTTGGTGGCGTATGAGGAGGATCAGTCGTCTGAATAACGACTGAGTCTGTTTCCTGAGCATGTAGTTCTCACTTGCTCCTTGGGACGGGAGCGGACTGCGCGCGCGGCGGCCGCCCGTCAGATGCCAGCCGCGGTAATTGTATTCCGCAGCTGCCGCGGCCCTTGTACGGCGCAGGCGGCAGCTGCCCGCTGTCTATCTGAGGCCAGCATCGTCCGCGGCAGGCATCGCTGCTTCGTGCAGGCTGTTTTCTCAATTGCGGTGTTGCCAAACTGGAATTGCTCGTTGCCGACCTGTTACCGGCGGACACAATCGCCATTTCGGGCTGCCGGTACAGCTTTGTCTACGCACACTGACATCCCACTAATAATCTAGCTACTTGTGACAGACTCGGCGGCCAAAGACACTGCAAATTTCTTTATGGTTCCCGCCTAGAGCAATAACAGTCGCGAAGCAAGCCCGGATTTATTATTATTTTCGGTTGTAAGCAGTTACAGTGGCAGTTACTCCAGACTATACCACAAGGTTACACGTTGGCAGGTTGCTAACTGGGACCTAGACACCACAGCCAACGAAGAAACGGCGAGACTGCCATGGCGAAGCTCTAACTTCCGCGGCGGACGCTTTCAAGTGAGGAGCAGTGCGTCACAGAGATAATTACTTTTAAAAACTGCGAGGGCGTAATTTTCTATTACATGAATGTTTGGTAAAAACCAAATGAATAATTCAGCGCGAGTGGCATGGCTAACTTAGCATTACGTTAACATTCACATAACATATCCAAAGTCATGCACGAAAGTCAAGCTACAAGCCAACAACACGCACGCAAACATTAGATAACTGGAGTGGGATACCAAAATTACGAGTACTGCACTTCTCTCTTGATTGTAACTGTTACACCTATAAGGGCTGTAAAAGTGCTCCCCACAACTGTATCGTCTTCCACAAAGAGCTGTAACTATTTAACGCCACACCTGCTGTATAATGCCGTCCCAAGAAGGTATGGAGGTGCTCTCATCTGTGCAGCAGATGAGATTCCAGCCCCGTTAAACGGTCGGTTATTCGTATCCACTGTTAACGATACGCTTTCATACAGATTGTCTATATCACAGTTTAAAGGAGTGAAAAATGGTTCAAATGGCTCTGAGCACTATGGGACTCAACATCTGTGGTCGTAAGTCCCCTAGAACTTAGAACTACTTAAACCTAACTAACCTAAGGACATCACAAACATCCATGCCCGAGGCAGGATTAGAACCTGCGACCGCAGCAGTCGTGCGCTTCCTGACTGAGCGCCTAGAACCGCTAGACCACCGCGGCCGGCTAAAGGAGTGAAACACGCTTGTATAACGTAAATGGCATCTCCTTTAAGCGTAGTAGAAATTATCAGTACAACTGCATTAAGATTCCTGTGTTAATCTGATATTAGAAATGCATATATTCTCACATGATATAATATGAATGATGGATTTCAATAGGAACGGTGAGCAATGAACTGTTTTCATTACAGCGTTACATTAAAGTAGCAATGAGCTTATATGGAACACTTGCGATTAATTCCAATACTTTGTCATGTAAAACGATACCAATACTGACAATGATGATGGTATAGAATGACGCCGTAAAATATAATCCGCAATGTATATATTCGTAACGTAACGCTGAGTAAACGGTTCAGATTGGTACTGTTTGGTAGTAAAAACATTCGACAGCCCACCCGATGACAATGTTTTAAGGATTGGTCAGTATATTCTTTGGTAAGATCTCTAACCAAACTGATGGCCGTTGTGACCGAGCGGTTCTAGGCGCTTCAGTCCGGAACCGCGCTGCTGCTACGGTCGCAGGTTCGAATCCTGCCTGGGGCATGGATGCATGTGATGTTCTTAGGTTGGTTAGGTTTTATATAGTTCTAAGTCTAGGGGACTGATGACCTCCGATGTTTAGTACCATAGTGCGTAGAGCCATTTGAACCATTTTCTAACTAAACTGCACATTATAAACCATGAGCGATTTCGTTTTCCTGGTTACATAAACATTGCTTTTACTGACGAAGAAACCAAAATCATACAATAGCTTTCATGACCGGTATTTGCGATCTTGATGAATTTTGTTTCATGGGTATTAGACGGTGGTTCCAGGCACACTTACTTGTCTAAGCGTTTCGTCTCCTAATGCTGGAGACATCACGAGAGACAGCAGCTTCAAACTTAAACAATCTTAGCGAGTTCGGCTTCTTGAGCCAGTTCATATCTAAAACTGGTGCCTTGAGTCTTCTCTCGTCGACTCTCATAACTGGCGTCTGATTTCTGTACAAGTTGTAAATAGCCTTTAACACTCTGTGTTTCACCCCTGCTACCTTAAGGATTTCAGAGTAAGGAAGCAGAGAAACAAATTCCGGCACACAGACCTTAACTGAAAACTGCCCCTGAAGATTAAAAGGAATGATACTATCAAAACGAGCACTACATGCAATTATTTGGCGAACCTGCACCGCAGTTGTGTGTTCACGGGATCGTTTGGTCACATGAAGTATGTCAGACAAACAGCGACAACAGGAAATATGAGCGGTGCTAGTCCGCTCGCTTCGAAAGGCGCCTGTGCCCTGGAAAGCAAGGAATGCGCCGGCCTCCAGCGCGCCACTCGCCAGCTGCTAATTGGCTTCCAAGAAGGGCACCGCCGAGCTACGCTGCACCAGTTGTCCCGTTCAGTGCACATATCACGCCATCTTGTACGGTGGCAAACGGTAGAAAAAGGAGTTAACACGCTTCCGAGACCCGGGAACGCGTAGTTAACATACCGATCAAAATACGAGCCGGTGTGTTGAGGCGGCGTCGCGTTCACAACGGCGCGGCGGGAGGTCGTCACACGTGGGACTTATCGCGCTCTCGGCCTCTGACCACAGCCCACAATGTGAGCCAGCACACCTACGTCAAAACGCACCCGCTGTACACAGGCGTCGGGGAAAACCTGCAGAGCGCCAATTAATAACTCTGTTAGCAGACTCCTCGCAGCAGCCCCCCACCCCCCTATCTGACAGTGGAGAAAAGTTCTAAAATTTCACCGCCAACAGCTGTTCCTTACGAGGAACTCAAACCGTAAGTGTTGCAACTATCCCCTCTGCAGCACATCGGCCTCTAGTATCCAAAACTTTGCAGGCTTATCTTATCAGGAGCGGCCGTGTACTGTGACGCAAACAGTTTGGCTTATCGAAACGACGCTGATACGTGAAACTTTTACAGAAATTTCTACAGAGTATGCATGTTTACCGAACACTGCCGAAATCTGCTTTACTTGCGAATTGGTGGGTCGTATGCCTTGGGGGACGCACAGAACTTGGGTCTCTGCTCGATATTCTTCCCACTTGAGAAAATTGAGATTGCGTGTGCCCTCCCGTGAACTGGTCACTCAATGTAATCTCTCATAAGATTTCCAGTACTGCTTACGCGTCCATTGAAACTATACTGTTTCTCAAACACGACATGTCAGAATTCAGGAGCAATGTTTGCTAGAAAACGTGTAATGTAAATACACATGTAACGATTCCATACATGTATACCATATAAAGAATGTGTCCAAATTGCCAACGCGTTTGCCGTGCAATATTGTAAGGCTGTTAATTTCTTCCTGTTGTTCTTGGCGTCACAGTAAGAAATACAATTCCCCGCGAGCTAATCAGTATTTACTTCGAGTAACAAGTGGTTAATGAACAGCTGACGACTGCAAAGAAGTTAATGACAGTTAATTTTTGCCTTCTGATGCCTATGAAAGAAAGTACAACCGATTTCTGGGGTCGTGATCACACTGCAGTTTGGAAGTATCCGAGTACGTTGCTCTTTTTCATTACAGAAATAACACGCCTCGACATCTTACCCTTCCTCGCGTCATATTTCGCCTTTCACTCGCAAGGTTTAAATCGCTGAGTATTTTTCGGGGTTCGTGAAACGGCACATATGATGGCTCTGTTCATCCCCTTCCTCTATGCTGCTGACACTTGACGACATGTAATGCACGCAACATGCTGTTGACTGCACTCAAAATCGACGTATCAGCGACACTGCTATCCAACTCACTTCTCTTGTAACATGGCGCGCGCGCGCGCGCGTGCGCGTGCGCGCGCGTGCGCGTGCGTGTGTGTGTGTGTGTGTGTGTGTGTGTGTGTGTGTGTGTGTGTGTGTGTGTGGTCGATTGCAGAAGCAAGACCAGTTTCCGTCTCGTGATTTTTACGACGTTCCTCTAAGCAACGGCGCATTACTGTAACCACCCGCTCTAAATATTCGTTAGCATTAATACTTTTTCGCAGTACTTTTTTTCTATACACTTTTCTTGCGCTAGTCCTCAATAGGCAATAAATCAATTATAGCACAGAGTTCACTGGCATTATAAGCCAAGTTCAGTTTTCATCAAGTCTGTCTTCTCTTCATAAAACTAAGTGGACCCTGCTTTACTTTCTTCAAAGAACAAATCGTTTTGATTGCATCGTTCATTGCTGCATTAACAATTCCAAACTATCTATATATTCTTTGCATTACTCGCGGTAGCTCACAGGCCTCAGCGCTACGAAGAAGATGGTAGTCTATAGCAGTGTGTTTTTACAAAAGAGAAAAATTTACATTAACGATCAGTAACATTTCGGTATTTTCAAAAAAATCACACATAAGATAACGTGAGTTACCATTATTTGGCATTATTTAAGACGCTTGCTTAGTAATTCTGCTAATGTAACTTTCGGTTGTTCACGTTGTTCATTGTAAGGATTTGAAATGCTTCTCATGACATCGAAGTTGGAAGACATAATCGTACTTGGGTGTATACAAACAACGTACATGCTTCAAACGATGGTCGAGAAATATGGACATGGTAACTTGATTGTGCGACGTGATCGTTGTGAAGGTGGGACTGACTTGGCTGGATATCTGGTAACTGCATCAGCTACATGGCTATTACGCTGGCAAAACATGTCACAGTAAACGGGGTCTCGTTAACACGTGCTAGCGTGGCGACTCTTGACCCGCCGATGGTCCGTGTAAACGCTACAGTTGTATGAAATTTATATACCAGAGTTTGTCCAGCAGTAGGAAGTGAAATTGTGGATTGCACCCGAACAGCACATGGAACAACACCGGATAATTTGCCCTTGACCTACATTAAATTTCAGATCGTTTAGAAATGTCTTATTCAGTGGCTTATTCAGAAGCTGTTTCCGGTAACCCATCCCTAGCTTCTGTTAATATTTTTCTGAAGTGCAATTGTCACTGTTTTGAGTGGAACTTCGAGTTCCATGGACTACATAATCTACTGCACCCGGAAAGAATGAACTGTTTTGTATAGCCTAGAGTAGAAAAAGTACAATCTTTTTTAGGATTCACGCGGTCGCCATTCCTCAATTCTTCGAAGACGGAGCATTATTATCTCCATACTGAGAGTGAAGTGAGGCTTTTCCTACTGTAGTTTTATTTTTAGTTCGCATGATGTTAAAAAAATGAACGAAATATTCATTATCATCAGACAAACTGGAAGGAGACGTTTATCCGAAATTCTGATTACGTTTTAATACACCGCTGTTTCGATCAAATAAAATTCCTTCTAGAGAGGCCCAAGACCGTGTTGTAAAAAGAGAATAGTTGGGGCAGTTGTGGTAATCGTACTGGTCTGACGCGGCGTCTGTGTGCATTCGGTTCGTGATACGCGATGTGTGTGTCGGGCAGTGTGTCATGTACCACAGTTGAAAGATGCGAGACGCACGGTCGCGACTACGACATGCAGCCACCAAGAACGCGGCGCCTCGATCGCTAGTGATTTTAAAACTTGACAAAACAACCTTGTTTATAGACCACTCTTTCGGATGCTGCTTCAGGTGGCCATCTCGACACACCCACCCACCCACACACACACACACACACACGTTTACAACAGTGGCCGACACACTGGTCTTTAAATCAATTTGATGACGCGGTTACACATCTGGAATGTTATAATCTGCAGTTATGAAAGATATTTCCACTTTGCGTTCTGAACGACACCACAACCTAATATCCCCCCCCCCCCCTCTCTCTCTCTCTCTCTCTCTCTCTCTCTCTCTCTCTGTGTGTGTGTGTGTGTGTGTGTGTGTGTGTGTGTGTGTGTGTGTGTGTGTGTGTAAAACAAACAAATACGTGGAGCGAATAGTTATAACACAGGAACAGAGAGAGAAATAAATTCTGTGACTGGCTGTTCGTCCAAATGTGAAAAACCTTCTGGTTACTTATTATTAACCTGGACGCCTTACCACTGCATGACGTGGATAAGTGAAAGCCACTGCACATAAACATGACCAAAGGACGATTAAAACATTTGTAGCAAACCTCTGGAGCTGCTACGTAATGTGAGTGTTCGGGGCTAATAAGGTAGTAACTAGGAAGATACGTAACTACGTAGAATTGTCGCGAGGATCCTATGAAAGTGCAATGCACCTATTACTAAGTGCGCCGGACAGCCGTGGAGGAAATTCGAAAACGCGGAACTGCGGTTCTAAGAACATAGTAAAGCTCGCTGTAAAGTGTACCACAGATGTTCAGGTAACTTAACGCGAATAGTTGAAAAAGGTAGGTAACTTAACGCGAATAGTTGAAAAAGGTGGCGTTCTCGCTGAACCCTATCGGATCAGTTTACGTCATGGGGTTAAAGAGAACAAGACGGAGGCAGCGCTGCGTACGTAGGCAGGCATGCACTTTTCCCGCGCTCCATTCGCGGATATAAGAAGGCCGAAAGTGATATGTACTGATAAGACAATGGCTTGTAAATTATGTATGTAGATGTAGCGCGTGATGTGACTCAATCCTCGCTCAGCACTAAGTACTTCCTCGGTGTGTATTATTTCCATTTGGCAACGTCTCAAACTACATCCGGTCCGCGCGCTCTCATCCGGTAAGCTGCGGTAGTCGGTAGCTGTCGCTGCAAGTCGAGCAATCGATACGGCGCCGGACACGGCAGCCGGCAGCGTCGGCAATGTGGCAACGAGGCGGGCCCGGCGCGGCGGCCGCGCTCT
The DNA here is from genome assembly GCF_023897955.1 of Schistocerca gregaria. Taxonomy (NCBI): domain Eukaryota; kingdom Metazoa; phylum Arthropoda; class Insecta; order Orthoptera; family Acrididae; genus Schistocerca; species Schistocerca gregaria. Next base: position 103,384,330 of record NC_064921.1, on the reverse strand, counting down.
GACTCACGGCCGCCCCGGCAGCGGCGCTGCGCTGCTAGGCCAGCAACGTGCGCCGACGAGTAGCGTCCCGCGGCGTCAATTCATCGCTGCCAGGCGCGCGTGCTCGCCGCGCCACGCCGCGCTCTCTCGCGGACGGCGCCGCTTGCTTTTCAATCCTTTCTGTACCACAGTTGGGGAGTTTCAAGTATCAGCCAGCACTGTTTGAATTTAATTGTTCTGGATTTCCCATGTTTATATTAAATAGAGAGAAAAGTTCATAGTCGTGGTGTCCGGCCCGGCAATACACGCTCGTACGAAAACATTAAGTAGCGCCACAATCGAGAAGGTACAGGATCTTCTTCTTGATTCGAATTTTCAACAACCAAAGCACCATATGCACACATCCTTCGTAACGAATGTTCAAGTATGCGTGTGGTCATTATTTCATTTCGTGTACCCATACCAGAGAGACAGAGAGAGAGAGAGAGAGAGAGAGAGAGAGAGAGAGAGAGAGTGTGTACACACACACACACACACACACACACACACACAGCGTGCGCGCCCCTACACATACACTGAGCTGACAACGTTGTCGAAACGTTTCGCTCCTGACAGCCCAAAAATTTTAATTCGCACAGGTTTCATCAATGATCACGAACGTTTTAGGTCGTAAGACTGCCAGTATCGGTCAGCAATGACTATTTTTAGATGTTTTAAAAACATGCCGTAATATGATGGAGCCATAGTGGCATCGTCAAAAGATAAACACAAAATCAGCTCAACATTGTCACACATGTATATTCTATATACTGGAGCCATTTTTTTTTTCGACATGAACCAGTCACATGTGGAACTCTAGCACAATATTTACGACTCGAGCTTTTTGGTCATTTCACGGCGCCATGAGACTTCATGTGGCATCGGCCTTCGATGATGCGTGCACCTTCACAGCTGCATTTTCTGATACCAGCTGCAGGTAACCCCCCCGCCTCACCCTTTCTTTCACTCACCAAGAGGAAAAAACCATTTCATCCGTATACACATCCAACTCACATCAACACTGCCATGTAAAAGAGTCCGCTGTTTTGTCATACAATATCCGTAAAATAATTATGGTACGTCAAATTATAAAAAAGGTAGACTGATATTCAACATGTAGTGGAAATGCTAAATCGTAGACAGGCACATCGAAAAGACTGCTGAACAAGTTTGCTATGTTTTCGAATTTAGATTGGCCGAAAGCTATCTTGTTTATCAGTCTTCGTTGTGGCTGTCTGCGATTTAGCATCTCCACTATATGGTGTGTAGCAGTCTCTCGTTTTCGTAATATCGTCATTATTCCACCATGGATTTTCCACGGTTTGATAATTAAATGATTTTATGTGCCATTTTATTTCAAGAATGGCAGTCTATCTGATAAATTACCAATAAATAACTGGCTTTTAACAATAGATTTTATTATTCTGAAATTTCGACTGTCGTCGCTTAAATTACTTCGCACGAAATTACATTAATTTCGTATTTTCGGAAACATTATTGGAAGTATCAGTGATCCAAATATAATTTTTGAAAATAAAATAAAAGCAGATTTATTCAAAGGTGGCCTGTTTCGATCATTACATGACCGCTGAATGGCCGTAGTCATCTGCTACTGTCATTCAGCTCTTCCTGCTCCATACACAACCGTTGCTCATCAAAATGGCCAGGTCTGAAGACGATCTTGTAATGATCGATACAGGTCACCTTCAGGTAAGAGTGCTCTGCTATCTAGACTCTTAGAATTATTTTCAAACACAGTAATGTCTGTTTCGCATAGGCCACATGGTTAAGTACGTCACTGTCCTTCTACCCATTCAATGCACAGTAAAACTTCACGTGAAGGCATGTTGCACACAAATTAGTATTCTTGTGTCGTAACAACGTATTACGTGCGAATTACCTCTTCACATCCGGTAAAGTTTTCGGATTTTTATTTCTACATCATTTTTGAAATCTCTATAGCAGACTTACCTCAGCTAGATATAAACACCAGATTTATGTACAAGCTCACTACCGACCTACGCTGCACATTATCACACTGCAATGAAGTGTTAACAAGAAAAATATATTCCTGTCGCTTCCGAAGCTACTATCCCAGAAATCACCTTGAAATCTTATTGACCAATCCCCAAGCTGATTATAATTTCACAAATCCGTATCTGATAAAGCGTTAGTGACCCGGTTACGTATGATAACCTGAATATTAAGAATTCTGATATTCCTCAACATAAGTATCCACATTTGCTATACAACATAATGTGTGTGTGCGCGAAAACGTTTCTCCGTAGGTGCTTTTGATTCTTAAAAAGCTTAGAAGCTCACACATGATGGAGCCACACACGTGTATATGCAAATGTTGAATGCACTATCACGGTCCCCGTGTTGAGCTGAGGGGAAAATGCTATTTCTTATAGACGGGTGGGAACTCATCTATTATTGCGCAATCGACCACAGCCACGTAACGATGTGATAATACGATGATGGCGGTGGGTAGCGGGGGCAGCCGCAGCTTAGATCGAGGGTGGTCGAGCACACTGATCTCACTCGAGAGGGGATACGCCCCAGCCAAGTGTCACAAGCTAATGAGATGACGCCAGGAGGTACGAAATCAGTTACGGAATGAGTTAGTACTAGATGAGCAAGCAATTACGGTCAAGCAGTTACAACTGCATTGGCGATCTCAGCTGAGATCACTTATTTGAACGGTGATCAATGGGTTGGAAGGCTGTGTCCCTCTTTGGAAACAATTTCGTCCCGATTAAAGAACCAATTGCACTGCACGCGTCCTTTCAAGAAAGGAGGAGCATTACTGGAAGTTATATTGCTGTGACGTGCTTCAGCTTTCGTCAATATTTTTACCGCACTCGATAACTATGCCACTATCCTGTTGTTCGTTGCTGCTTACTTGCACTCGCCTCTTTGTTTAAGGGTGACGTTTACGTGATGACGATCCATTTATGTGCACCATTCCAACAAATTGTCTCCAGTGGAGGGCTATGTTACAAGCTTCCCTAAAAGATGTTACTTCGCTCAAATGATATTAAGTAGCTGCCCTTATGAGTCTACGTTCACCTCCTCGAATAAGACAGAATTTTGTATTTTTGGATAAAACGACTGAGTGTCATTCTGCCGTGCCAAAGCATTAAAATACTTAAAAACGATAAAATTCAGCACGTACAGATGACGGAGAAAGCTTAAAGTTCAGTATACTTATTTGATCATAGCAGTCTATTAACTTGCCGACAACGATACAAGTTCTAGCAGTTGTGTGTGGCAGTCACACAAAAACTAGCTCTGGGGAATTTCATACAACATACTGTAACACGCAGAAATACCTCCTTACAAATTAACAGCGAACCGTATCTTTCGGCTGCACAGAATTAGTGCACTTTTAAATGCTGTCATCTCGCGAACAACTCTCAATAAGAAACACTCGACTGTTCGTTAGAGAGAGAGAGAGAGAGAGAGAGAGAGAGAGAGAGAGAGAGAGAGAGAGGGGGGGGGGGGGGGGAGCTACCCATGCCCACAGCAAGTGACCTGTGTGTATTATCGTCACTGCCGACAAACTACGGTCCCGTCGGATCAATGATCGGCACGTTCGAACTGACAAATCATTCATACCGAGCATTAGCTTTAAACTGCACTGCTGTTGGTCGTAACTTCCATTTATGATTTATTTGTAATAATAAATTCGATCAAATGTTTCAAATGGCTTTAAGCACTATGGGACTTAGCATCTGAGGTGATTAGTCCCCTAGACTTAGAACTACTTAAACCTAAACTAACCTAAGGAAATCACACGCATCCACGCCCGAGGCAGGATTCGAACATGCGACCGTAGCAGCAGCGCGGTTCCGGACTGACGCGCCTAGAACCGCTCGGCCACTCCGGCCAGTATTCCTTCGAAGAACGTTATACTTACGTTCATTGGGGACAGGGGCGATGTTCACACAAAATTTTATAGAAATCTGTCGATGTCCAGAAGTTAGGCGAGTTGACACAGGAAGACCCACAGCGAAGTTCACTGCACAGTTATACTTCGCACAAGGAAACAATTCAAGCGTATAGTGATCGAGTAAGGACATGCAAATGATTAGAACCGGTATGGGATGCATCTACAGACTTATTCATGGTCTTATTAGCAAAATAATGAACCAATGCAGAGGAAATCCTTTGTTCCGACAATGACCGTTGTAGCAGAACGCTAATATCGCGTAAGAGGATGTCTCATACACCTACTCACCACATGCAAATCTTACGTCCGTTGTACGGTCTTATTTGAATATTCTTCTTCCACACAAGCTTGCGGGCGGCGGCAGCAGTTCGCTATTTGCATGCTGCCCCCTCTGACGGTGTTTCCCCAACAGATGCAAATGATAAAAAATATTTGCATCAAACTGCTCTTCTATACGAACAATAGCAACGCCGCCTTCACGGCAGAATATCCTGATATCCGAGAAACATTACCTTCGTTTATGGAATATCATTTAATTTTCCCGTGCTCCTGAACTTGAACAAGAGATGAAATTAAATTCACATAACGCAGATAACTCACGTAAGGCACACACACACACACACACACACACACACAATTTGACACACCTGGTACAGGTAGGCAGTGCCTTGCTTTCATGCCTGACGATTCTGTATGTGGCACTTAGTGCATTGTGTACGTTCCTTCGTTTGCATAACAAACAGCCCTTCTCATTAGCTGTTATGTATAAACCAGGATTTCATTCTGGGGGTGACTTCATATATATTATGTTGTCAAATACGGCAAGGCACGAATCTGAACGCGAGTCGACTCTGCTTCCATGTACCTTTTCTGTAGCAGTGTCTAGTACTAACTTGTAACATTCACTCGGATTACATAACGAAATCTTCCTGCAGTACACCATAATGCTTGCGGATACCTGAAAATTGGACAGCTAACGGTCTTGGTGATATGCTACTGAAATGAAATGATCGTATGGCATTTATTAGCCGGGTATCTCCTTCGGGGTTCCGCCGCAGAATTGCACGTCTTTTTAGTTGACGCCACTTCGGCCACTTGCGTGTCAATGACGATGAACATGATGGTCACACAACTCTCAGTCCCCTACCGGGAATCGAACCCGGTCCCCCTTGCGTGGAAGGCGGTAACGCTGCCGCTGCGCAACGGAGGCGGACTGATATGGTACTAAGATGTAATATCAAATCTATGAAAGTGTAATCGTATGCAGATCAAAACACTTACGGACGTCAGGCCAATGCCGGGATGTAGCCCTGGTACCAATCAACCAAATAACCGAGCAATAAGAAAATGTACTGTAATTTGATATAACCACATTTATTTTGTGACGAAGTAGATTTGCACTTACTGAAAGCTAGGCCTTACACCGTGTTTTATGATCATTAAATTATCACATTTTAAAATGAAAAGCTCAGCACGTTGAAAATCTAATACAACGAAGTCGCGTGCGTTTTCTACGCCTTGCAATAATGACAAACCTATTCCTCGGAACTGGAACGCCGGTGACTTAGCGTCGGGTAAACGTGACTACTACTTCGCCCCCTCCCCTCCCACCCCAGAGAGTTAATGGACGATGACGCTTGGGTTCGCTGCGACCATGAAGCGTGACCAAGGACGCGGAGGAGTGAGTTCTCTTTTTTCCTCCTTGCGGTACGCCCGGTAGCCACAAACCGAAAAGGCTCGGACTGTAGAAACGCTGTACAACATATGAGGTATACTTAGACGAAGTGACTTTGTCCCAGTTTCGTGTCCTTGCAATTTTATCGTTCTCCTATAACGAATAAGCTTTTACAGCATCAACTTAATGTGTTACTTGCATTTTTTCTTTTTTCCCTCTTTTTTTTACGGTACAGGTTTCATCATCAGTGCAACGATTGGGTCCAACTAAACAAATGAATGTTTCCCATTTTATGCTTGAGAACAATGCGAACTGAAGAATTTAGTACGGCGTTGTTGGCTGTGGGGCACCGCGGGGTTGTTTAGCCACTAATCGAAAAGGGTATTCTCTTACCGCAATGTCGAGCTGGATCCTATGAGCGTCTACTGCATTTAAGTCATTAGTCGATTTGAGTACACTCTGGAATCATGCTTACGGTTTATAATGAGAGATGGGGCAGAGTGAACCCCCTGAGCTCTCCAACATTACTTCGGTGACAGCCGGGATTAACGGCCCTATTCGATAAACTGAACCCTACCAACTGTGTCACATACCCTCGCATAGTTGAGGCACAGCAGAGAGTTCTGGATTTTTATGGAGGATATCGGCGAAGTCTGATGATCAGGAACTTTACGCCACTCCATCTCCCCTACACTAACGGAATATAAACTGACGATGAAAATTTCTTCCATCGTCATGATTCTGAAGGACAACAGCCGAGGCGAGACCCCACTTTGAGTCTCGGTCCGAAACTAGTCATCGAATGAATAAAAACGTAAAATTTTGCAACTTGGACTATTTTTTCGTTCTACTGGTTAACAGAAGTTGCTGACCCATGGTACGCCAGCTCGAAGGTAGTTCGGATTAAGAACAAAGATTAAATATGTTTACCACGTCCACGAACAGCGCTGTATTAAGGGATAAATTGTGCCTTGGGGTCGTAACGGCGTAGAGGGGAAGGGTGTGAGGGAAAGCAAATCGTTGGCTTGTGGTCATACATTTCCTCCTGCGTAGTATGCAAGCTGGAGAGAGAGCAGTTGAGTACCTGCTCTCTAACCACTACGTCGCGGAGCATTTCAAAAAGTGATACCGACTGTTCCGCAGCTCTCATGTGTCACTGGCTACTCAGTGCGCGCTGGTGGTCATTTTCCACAAGGTGCGTGAACACTACATGGAATACAGATATTAGTTAATAACAACACTATGCAAGAAACGCGTAAACCTCTCCGCACTGTTCTACACTTCTAGACGAGTAATTACTACTTAGCTATCATGTACGCCAGCTGTAGCGTTCGTCCGGTAAAGGTAACTTCCTCCACCACAAGCGCTGTTCAGTGTTCAGTTTACAGACAGACCGCGCTTCTCAGTATTTCCTGTCCATTTCTGTTATGTGAGTTGACAAAGTAACTTGACTGCGTGGACTGTAGTGGAATTTGAAGCGAGTATTTATTTGCAGTTGTTAAGCGATATTTTATCTAAAACACTCCCCAAAAAAGTGTAATTATGTCAGCGATCTATGTAGTGTTGGCGGGAAAGGGATTCGAATGGTAAATTTCGACCCTCGCTACCTTCAATCGTTGACAGCATATTGTAAAGCCATATATAACCATGTTGTAGTCACTTGGTGGTGAATTAATGAATGACCAGCAAGTTACTGTACTTCTCTCGCCATTAATGATGTTACCAAAAAGCTCTTCCATTTATGAATTGCTGGTATTTGTAGATGGGCTGCACTGTGAGGAGTGACATACTACACAACCACAGAATACCTTACAGGGTGAAATGGAACTAATCATATCCTAGTCTAGAACAGTACTCTGCTGTAATGCATTGCTCGACTTGCCCTGAAGTTCCGAAACATGTGACTTACTTCTGACACAGAGCGAGCAAATTTCAGCTTCTGGGCCTCTTCAGATGTTGGAGAATGTGAGGCTGATGTGATGCTTCTGATAGAGCACATGCTATAAAAAGTATTAAGCTTGCTGATGGCGGAGAAAATGAAATCGACACTGTTTATACATACTGACAATACGTAACACTTAGGGGGGCAGGCTCTTCAGTGTGTTACCAGAGCTGAGTTCCTGCTGTTGGGCGTTTTACACAATAGTTCTCTTAACAACAGTAAATAAGTACGTACTAGATAAAATAAAAATACCACCACCATCTGAATACGAGCTCTGTGAAATTATTTTGTCTACTCTCACAGGAGAACTGGACAAAAAATTCTGGAGTGGTTTGGTCTCACTGTGGCGTAAGTCACCTTTCCTGGAAGAACGCTATATCTGTCGTACAAGATGAATAAGAACCAATTTCTCTCTCTTATCAGCGTCGAATACTGTACTGAGATTTATTTAGAATATATCCATACGCGTCCCTTGCGCTAGTGTTATTAATAATATATATCAGGGATGGGACTTAAATAGTAGCAACTATTTATTCACAACCGATACAAAAGTTACATGTTTGCACCTGTTAGTTTCCTTCAAAGTAGTCACTAGCGTTGTGTAGAATCCGTGGAAGTCGTGTTACTGTTCGTTTTTGGAGCATCACCTGCAACCAGCTCTGCGAAAGAAGCGGCGATACTTTCTGCGCAACCCAACCATGAAATTCCACGACAATACGCGGGCGCAAACAGCTCAAGCTGTGGCTTCTCTGTTCGGTCGATGGCACTGGGAAGTACTGTGCTATCCACTATACTCCCCGGACCTAAGTCCTTGTGACTTTCATTTGATTCCGAAGATGAAGGAACCACTTCGTGGCATTCGCTTCAGAACTGTCCCAGAGATTTGACAGGCATTAGCCCGCTCCATTCGCACCATCAACAGAACATGCTCTGCGAACGGTATACTACGCCTTCCACATCGCTGGCAACGAGTTGTACACAACGCTGGCGACTACTTTGAAGGATTGTAACCGGTTGTAATCGGTTGTGAATAAATAATTGCCACTATTTAAGTTTCAACCATCGTATTCCATGCTTTGTTAACATACTCTGTGAAAAATAAAAAACCCTCCCCCGGGCGCGTATGCGCACAGCGTCGCCAGACGTTAAAGAGGCGAGCTGCGGAAAGGTTGTGGGGCGGAGAGAGTGAGTGCCCGCCCACAATCCGCAGATCTACCTTCCCCCCATATGTGTACCCTCCACCCACAGCCCCTCCAGTCCATTACACAATATACCCCTTAATAGCATTCTATTGCACTTAGATGTGGTAAGCACATTATCTGTTCTTAACCAACTTCATTAACAATAAGCATATACCATTAAAAACTATTTTTATAATCTGAAATTTTTCAGTCCTCTGTAACGCAGAAACTGTTAGTCCTATGGGGGAAAATGAAATGTAATTTATGTTTGTACTGGGATACATTTCCGTCAAGTTATTCAAGATAAACACAAAACAAGCTCCCCCACCCCTCGTCCCGCACAGGCCAGGATTTTTAGTATGTTATTCATGGCACTCCTTCACACCGCTGTGCAAAAATTTGCGACTAAGTGAATTTTTTCCCCTAATTTTCCTAAGTTGACAGGACTATAAAAGGGACAGGGAAGAAGTAGCGATCTGAGGCCGCCAGCACGCGAGTTATCAGGGTCTTTCTATGTCATTCTCAAGTAAGCGACTTGGTAAGTAATGTGCCGCTGCCAAGAAGCGCATTGTATAACGGCAGATGTAGTTGGATCGAGGGTCCAAAGAAACTGAGGAATATCGCGATTCCGCCCGGCAGCTAAACGTCACTGCGGAAACCAGTGCTTGTTTGTAATAGCGGGTAATGTAACTGTATCCCAGCACAACGCAGGCATCTAGCCAACAGTTTCTCTCTCACCCCTGCTGACGTGACGTAAGTCAGCGCTACGCACTCTATTGCAATGAGTACTCTGTCATTATTCCTTTCTTCTATTTCCTGCAGAAGCATGGTCAATAAACAGACTGCTGAGTGTAGCAATATGCTCCAAAATATGCTTCATTTTGAAGTTAAAATCTTCTGGGTTATTAGGCTGCGTCATGTTTCTTCTACGACGTTTCGACCCCTCTGCTGGGATCTTCCCTCAAGATATTTTGGTGTCCACTACTGCTTTATTTTATCGATAGTGTCTTGCAGTGTTTCAAGAAGCATCGTTGAACATCTTTGGTGTCGTGTCAAAAATGATCCCCGAAAACCTGTCACAGTCTCTGTGAAAACAATCCTGTCTGAGCTTTCTAGCGTCGTATGGAACCATATTTTATTATTAGTGGCATGCGTACAACTTGAATTGTACTGAACGATGGAGTAGTTCGCTTCGTTTCGAAACTTCAGCGACCTCTTCTATTAATACACACCGACGCAGCCGTCACGCATCACCCACAACTAAATCCAAGGCTCATAGAGGCATCTGTACGGATCTACTGCAGATGAACTCGGTCGATTGACTGATGCACCCCAGTAAAATTGCATTGCTCGGTATAGTCCGTACACGTGGGTGCCTTTTGCCTATTATGGACCCTGAAAAGCTGAAAACAAAAAGGCAATTTAGTATTGGGTTCTTTACAAACGGCGTCAATGAACAAACAGACGACTTCAGTTGAATATTCGTCTTAACATGCCACTTACGGTTCCCAATCGACAGAGCCGTCTCAGACATCGTCTTCTTTGAAGAGAGACGTCGTTAACTTCGCCTAATTCGTCGATCGTAAATGTAAGGAGAAAAAGAAAAAATCCACAAAACATGACAAAATACTTGTGATGACCCATTTCTTGCGACGCAGAAGCCGAAATTGTTCACCAGAATCGCTAGTGCGAAGGTTAGTGTTGATCAGCTTTCACGAGCTCGTCACTTTTTTAAAAATATACCTGTCAACAAATACCTCTCAGTTGGTCACAAACTTGGAGCTATAGCTACTACCGTATCGGACACAGTATACTTCCATGATGATCAAGCAGTGGATATTCTAACCACGTGCCGCCTGGGATCAGTCCGTTTACTGATAAACATTTTTTCCCAAGTTACAGCGAAGTCTTCTTGTAGGAGCCGTAAGTAAATAGAGACTCCCTGCAAATTACGAAGCAGCCGATGCCAAGTAGTATCCATGGGACCTTTAAAATGACTTGTTAGTCGACAAAGGTTTGGTTAATAAATTCATCTGAACAACTGACTATAACTAACCTTATTGCTAATATTGTTGATGATGCAGCGCTTACACTTAGTTCACAAATCAGTGACACGCAAAATTTACGCTGTTGCTTGTGCGCGGTCAATGTTGGTGACAGTGGACGGACACATAATTCATTAAGTATAAGAGATGTCGTTCACTGTGATTTATACAGTTCACCTAAAAGCACCATTTCTGCACATCACAACTCCCGGTCGCAGTCTGTTTCGAGAGTTCCAGACCGTACAATGTTGAAATAAGCCTCCACGTAGGCGATGCTGGGTCTCAATGGCTGTTTCACCACCGAAAGCACTTCATTTAAGATTACTGATCTTTTGCCGTCAACAGGGCAATCTTTAATTTTACATAAAATCCTAACTACAAAATCTTCAAACATTGTTGTGGTTTTCAGTCCAGACCCTGGTTTAATGCTGCTCTCCATGCTACTCTTTCTTGTGCAGTAAGCTTCTTCATCTACCAGTACCTACGGCAACCTACATCCTTCTGAATCTACTTAGTGTATTCATCTCTTGGCCTCCCTTTACGATTTTTACCCTCCAATACTAAACTGATGATCCCTTGATGCCCCAGAACATATTTCAAACACTCGATGAAATTTCAAAATCCAACGTAATTCCTGCTAATGTTCCTAGCCCTACCCCTAAAAATGCGAAGTACCCAGAACCAGAAAAATTATGCGATAACGCTAGATAAACGGAACTTTTATTAGAACTCAGAAGACAGAGCAGCACGAGAGAAAACGTTCAATTGCTCACTTCTTCGTAAGTATTATCTACAGATATTGGCTCTGATACCAGGTATGCGCCATCTCACTCGTCTTCCTAATATCTGTTCAAACTTCGGCACGTTCTGGTTCGTATTGAAGCCACTTATGCTGGTATACGAACATTGTCCAGACATGCTTCCTACAGGTAGGCGACAGATCCGACAAGGTAGAACAAGTAAAAGGAAGGGTGATACGCTGACTGTCTTCCACGAGATTCAGGTGTCTTTCTGAACAACTTTCAATACGGAATCTAGCAACTGAAGGTCCTCATAAATGAATGTGAGCCTCACGCTTGTTTCCATCCAAATCACGTTCACGTGTAAGTTGGTAATTTTTTTTCTCAGAACAAAATTTTGAATAAGACTATTAGGAGTATTGTTGTATCAAACATAGGGGATGGGCGCGTAACATTTTTTATACACAGTCATAGATCAGTCACGGATATGGTGGTCCATTAACGATTTATTTTTTCTTCTGCGCGCATTTCTGTTTTCAGTAAGCAGCGGAAAATCACTGTATACCTGCAATACGATTGCTTAAGTGCTACTTCCTTTTTGATCTCCTAATTTCTTCCCGCTCACGTCTACTTTCGACAGTGAATCGCTTGACATACAAAATCTCCTCAAATCACAGTAAACCGCGAAGAATGAAGTACCGGTTTTCGAGAACATGGCCTGAAAAAAGAACTGTATTCACAGTATAATTTTGTTACTGTTCCTGATTATTTGTGTTCCTGGTTCAAATCACTGTTCTGCATGCGAGTCACAGCTCCTTTACTATTATTATTATTATTATTATTATTATTATTATTCTCACACAATCGGTCGTCAATATGTTCTTTGGTGATAATACAATACATCCCCACTTCATGAACGGTACTTAGGAAACACCATCTCTCAGAGAGAGAATCCTGTGCCACTCCAAGTCCCCGTGAAGCTAACAGTACTTGAATGAGGTAATTAGAGTTTGTTCGGTAATGACAGCTTTACTAGAGAACTAGTCTACATGTTTGAGATACAATTAGAATCCATTATCGCTTACTTTTCGAGCTACAAGTAAACCACGAAGTTGTTTCAAAGGGTACGCAGCGAAACGAATGCTAAGTGATCTGCTTAACATACTTGACTGGCTTCTCGGGCAAGACTAGCGAGCCGACCCCGACCAATATAATGGCTATGTGTTACGTGACACAATGACGATTGCCATTCATTACGACTTTTTGAAGAGATAACAAGTTAACTTGTGACTGAAAGACTACCATATGACTTTGGACAACCAGGCACCTTTCCCGTAGAACTTCGAGTTTTTGAGATTTTCACGTCGGATGCTTAAAGACACCAATATGCATCTTGTACAAAGAACTTCACAGCCTTCCACAAAATGATGCAACGTAACGTTAATCTCATATGCCCTCTTACTGTAAGTATATGACACCAGTAAACATGCATTACATGTTCATTGCACTATTAGAATGAAGGATGGGAGGGGTTTGAACGTTCCTTGCACGTTGAAGTCGCTGAAAAGCCAGAACCTTAAATACGGATGAGCCAAGAACTGGCTGTCATCTGTTTGAAAGAACTGTATTGAAATTCGCTTGCTGTCATCTGTTTGAAAGAACTGTATTGAAATTCGCTTAAAATGATTGAAGTTAAATCGACGACTGTTCGAACCTCATCTTCTGGAAGGTGACTTCAACGTGCAAATGAGTTACAAGCCTTTAAGCGAAGCCACTGGGGAGGTTACGGCTAATTAGCTGGGCGGGAATTTGAACTGTCGTCTTACCAGGTGGAAGTCCAGCGTTTTAACAAACCATTGTGACATCAAACTCCGCAGATCCTCAAACCCCATAGTTCCTCGGGAGTGATTAATAAGTATCCACAATAGGCTTCTTCAGATCACAATAGGGTGTTGCAGCTATTATTATATTATGTGTATTAGTTATAAGATTATTATTAACACTAATAACGTTCACACATCAGAACCTTGAGAGAAAATTCCAAGGATTCAAAGGAAAAACAACACAGTGTGATGACAACGAGCGGAACTGACCACTTTCACTGTAAGTCAGCACAGGTAGTACGTGTATCCTGAAGAACAGTTTATCGGAAACTTGTGAAAACCGTACATTTTTGTAGAAGAGAAAATAATCGTTTACTCCCGTCGCGCCCACCGAAAATCGCAGGCAATCTCTGAATGGGTACACAATCAGCCACTGACCTTTTAATAAGACACGTAGCACGTTAGACTTAACTGATTTAAGGAAACAACGAAAGAGAAGGAGATAAATTAATGGATGCTGCCTTTTGCAGCTTCCTTTCTGGGCCAAAGAAAATACATTAAACCTACGGAACTATCGGCAGAATTACTAATACGCACTGCCCGAAAGCACAAGAAATGAAAAACGGGATAAACTGCCCGTTCTTTGAAGAGCACGATGTAAAATTTCCCCTCTCAACATGTGAACACCGTAAAAAGCCACTTCCTCCAGTTAGCCCAGCAAACATTGTGAGCAGATAATTGCAAGACGTCCGCTCCAATGGAGATCTCGTTCAGTAGCACCCGCGCTTCGTTAAGGCAATTCGCACTGTGGGGCGCTGCTGCAGCCACTGGCAAAAACGCTCGGCATGCTTCCTTTCATCGACCTTGAGCTTTACACCGCGCCCGCACAAAAGCGCGCTTGCGTTCAGACTGCTTTTTCTCTACCTTAAGAGTTCCCACAGGACTACAACGAAGTGAAAGCAAACTAAACAATTTCGATGCGGTAACAGACTTTACAAAAATATGACCGTAACAGTTACGCACACAGAGTTGTACAAATGTTAACGATTAGCTTATTAGCTTTCTTGTAACGGTATGCCACACCTTCAAACAGCAAGGTCACTGGCAAGAGGGGGAAACATACAACGCAGTATGAGGCGACTCATCTATTTCTTCCCGAGTAGTTTCTGATGAGATAATTCACGGTTCTGTACGGCCATAACTTTGTGCAGAGGGCGTAAAATTTCGGCAAACGTCCTCACGTGCATTAAAGAATTGCTTGATTAGCGCACCTGATGACGGGAATATGGTTGGCTGCTGAAATTCGTACCTATTGGACACTCAAATCTGGCAATATAAAACAGTGAATTATTTTATCAATGTATAAACTCAGCTGAAGCTCTAACATAATACCTGTTCTACCAACACTAACACCGATATCCGAATGTTCAGAATAATGAGGACTAAATGTGATTGCAGATGCATCCATCCGTAGTGGGGTAGGTGGAGGGAGAGAGAGAGAGAGAGAGAGAGAGAGAGAGAGAGAGAGAGAGAGAGAGAGACTAGAGGGCTACAGGTGAGAGGGAAACTGAGCAAGGAGTCGGTGGAGTCGTCGTTAGTATTTATTAGTAACCTTCCCTTCTCGTTCTTTAAAGAATCGAACTTTCGTTCTCGAAAACCGCCCATTCGTGAGCATCTCAGGTACTCTTCGTTACTACAGTGATATACGATAAACTACTACAAGGGAAACACGTTCTTCCGCATATTCTTTGTAGAATGTTACAGTTATTTCATCTGATCTGATACCTTTCCACTACTACGCGATTGCTTTTCTACTCGGTAATCGGTTATATCAATGTCTGCCATTCAGACGTTCGTACGATGACAATGGAGGGACTGCACTGCGATCTCTGGAGGTGCGACAGTTTCGAAAGACAGAAATACGCTTTTCGGCCTTCTCTCTGTTATCTTTCACAGCCATCAACTGGTTCCTAGGTATCGCTTTGCAATATAATTATTTTGGAACAATGGATCACAACGCACGAAGCACATGGTGTATGAAAGCACATGAATTTGCATTGGTCAGAAAAGCATTTTACTACCCTAGAAGGAAGCTAGAATGACAAGTCCACAGAAAAGACGCCGTGGCACATACGCAGGTGTCCAGGTGCCACCCGCCGAGCCGTGGAGTAGCACTGCTCAGCGCTAGCTGCGAGGCGTTGACAACGTCGCACAAACGGTTCGCGGCCTCTGACTGACAGCTGGCTGCGGGATCACTTACAGCCCGCCTCCTTCAGCTGCCTTCTCTCGCGCTCAAGCGCCTCACTTCATTTAACACATTCCGACCCCTTCCCCTGTGCCTTAACGTGGCATCGACAACTACACACATGATTTTACTTGGGTCAACTGTATTACTGTGAACACACTGTCTAGATCGACGAAAGTTTCAACACTACTCGTTCCTTGTACTTTCTGTTGTACTCGTGTTGAATGGATGGATACATTTAGCTGTTCTATTAATCAGTTACGCATCGTCGTTACTGTCAATATCTTTCGTGGGTGTAAAGCCGAATTATTTTTTACATATTTTCTATTTAGAAGATTTCCCCAGGTGCTATGTGCGATGAGATGACAGCACCTAAAATTAACTATAGTAGCACCAAAGAGCTTTAACAATAATAATGAGCAATGTGAATGGTATATGGATCCAACATAGCACCCTCGTACCTTGCGTCACTGGGGTGCAAATGTGCTCTGAATCTGGTTTCTCTGATTTCGCTAAAACCAGTATGAACCGATGGAGGATTTGTATAAAAACAATGTACAGTGTGTCACGAAACGATACTGACATACTTCTAGGGGTTGTAGAAGGGTATTTTAAACAGACTGACGATGGGAAGCCGTTTCCTGAAACGTCATCCAATGATGCTACAGCGTCATAGTTATAGGCACCTGCGCCTGTCACCTCTTCGGCAGTAAGTATGACTTTTTATGTTGATGATTCATGGGCGAAACGCCTCGCAATGTTGTTTGTTATTCAATGAGCGTGCCTGATTGGCACGAACGTCAATAGAGAAGATAAGAGAGCTACCTTCTGCGCAGACAGGCCTTGTCCCCTACGAATGCGATGGTCTGTTGCCGGTCACGGTTTTCCAACTGCAGTTTATTTTTCTCCTGGAACCTTCTAAAACCCTTATGATACACAGGAGAAAAATAGCTGAAGACTGAAGCCCGTGCCCAAAACAGTCGTCCACCAAGACATCAGAGCATCGCATTCGTAGGAGAGAAGGCCTGTCCATGCAACATTCAGCTCAATCTTCTCCTTTGCGATCGTGCTTCTCCTTTGCGATCGTGGTCATCAGCCGAAATCACTGTAAAACAACACTGCGAGATGTTCCGCTAAGTTCTGCCAGCGTACCAAGAGACGTTTGTTGCTGAAGGGGTGACACATCGGCGAGCGCAGAAGTTTGTAACGTGAACGTTCTGAGACGTCGTTGGATGACGTTTCCAAACATGGATTCCTATCCGCAATTTCTTCAAGACAACTTGTACGACTCTCTAAGATTGTCGGCTATCAGAAAAGTTCATATATTAACTACTGATATCAAGGTCACTCAACAATTTCTTAAGACACGGTTAGCAGACAACGTGCCAGTCTGTCCACAGAGTGTTAAGTTCACTTCACGAACAAAATAAACAGATGGCTGTAATTCAAACTAAAATTGAGCGTAGTGGCAAATACTGAACTTTGTTCTAATCCCTGCACCTACTGCTCCGTTCCTCGAAAAATTACTGACACTGTGTGGGTGTTGAGGGGACAAGGAGTAGGGGGGGGGGGGGGGGGGGGGGAAGAGAGTGCGTCAAGTATGGCCTCTGTTATTGCGTAACTGTTTCCTCAGAGATATCATATAAAAACAGGCTCGACAGACCACACCAACGTCAGCTTCTGTGCTGCATGTATGTACAAGCAACAGCGCGTGTACAGCCCTGGGAACAGCTACCTGCTGTACCCTCTTCCCTCATTTGCAACCTTTTTCATTCTCTTTTTGTACCCCACTGTGGTCTGAATCACTCGCATGGGATTCATCGCGCATGACAAAATAAAAAGTGGGCCTCCGTCGGCGACCTTCCCTTAGGATCCTTTTTTTTCCAAGTAGCAGGGCTCCCTAGCACAAACCAGTCGCTGCGTTGCAACACATGGTAAGTCTATCACGTATATTAATTGCATGTCACATTCACTCGTTTAAAGTGGTCCTTACGATACGTAAAAGAGAAGTAAGATTTTCCTGATTTTGAACGAGCTGAAATTGTGGCTTCACTGCAGTGGCCACGGTGTTAAGGCGACATCATAATCGACTGTGGAATGGGACATGCAGAAAATAAAGCACCTACTGCACCAACGATCAAACATCGTTACCTCAAAGTTGTTAACTTCCAAACAGTATTTTTGAGGCGAGTCCCTTTATGCCCACCCAGATGGGGTAGCTGCAACATAAATTACTTCACAAAAAACCTGTAACAGTTAAACGATATCCGATAGTGAATATGACGGACATGTGGTATCCGAGATTTCACTCGCCTGCTCCTTGATGGCATGTAACAACCACGAGGGTACACTGCACTCTTTATTTCAGTAGTAAACACAGTTCTGCTTTAATGACAAGAGTTGCGGTGCTTTACCAATATCTCTAGTACTCTTTTCCAGTCATTAACTTACATGAAAATTAATGGGTTTTATTGACAATTTTGGCGGCAGCAGTGTCACAATACCATTTCCTTTACAATTCCCGGACTTGGTTACAAAATTATTAATGATCGTGACCTTCATTGACCTTTCTAGGCATGCTATGTTATAGGACATAAAACTGTAGTAACACTAGAATGGTAAAATTGCACTGAAAACTGAATATAGTAAAACAAAATTAGAGAATATATGCAGCAAGTGCACATCAACATGCAGTTTAATATGATGCTTCATTGGTAACAATACTACCAAATCAAAACCGAGATAATGAGACCCTTGATTGAAATGTCTTGGCCTGAGCTATTTTAAACATCTGGGACAAGAGAATCATATGCCGAATCCGGGCTCGGATGTGAACACCGTATATTTCATAGGTATTTCGTAGTGGAACGGATTAGAGGCAAGCAAAGGTTTTGTGAAGATACAGGGAAGGTTCAACGGCAAGAAAAACGCGCACACGAAGTCCCACATCGGGTTGGAATTGCAGCTTGACTTTGTTATACACGGTCCCAAATGTTAAAACCTTGATAACTCTTCTAGAATGTTACAGGAAAGAGACGAGACCAAGAATAACGAGGCTCCGAGAGCTTCGAAAACTGCAATTCAACAATAAATAGCTATTATTCTGTACGACGCTGTTCGTCACGCTCTTTGGCTATATGACGCTAATCAGTCAACACTGACCAGTGGTTCACCGATAAATGTCTTATGTTTTAAAATTGATACTGCCGATTACACGTTTACATTAATATAGCAGCACGTGTAGCTAACATCTGCAAAGCAAATATGTTTCTGTCTGTGAGATACAAGGTGACAACCCAACGAAAACTCATTTCGACACACCACCACCGCTTCTTTACAGTCACGGTGTAAGAGTTTTACATCTTGTTGACCAGAGAATTGGGAATAGACCATTTGAATTGGGCAAGAGAAATCAGCGTTAGTCCTGTTTTAAGTATCCGTCCGCCATCTGCCAGAAGCTGTGCCGGCCGAGGTGGCCGAGCTGTTCTAGGCGTTAAAATCTGGAACCGCGCTGCTGCCACGGTCGCAGGTTCGAATCCTGGCTTGGGCATGGATGTGTGTGATGTCCTTAGGTTGGTTAAGTTTAAAGTAGTTCTAAGTTCTATGGGACTGATGACATCAGATGTTAAGTCCCATAGTGCTCAGAGCCATTTGAACCAGAAGCTGTATACGCAAAACCATTTAAAACCTAAGTTCAGGTGGTCGCTATGAAGCTCTTAAACCTGATCTCTTCGATCACGAGTAGCATTACTTCCTTGACAGTGTCATTTCGCTCGCTCGGTAAAAAGCACACAGATCCATTTCAAGAGCAATAGAAAAAAACAAAAACAATGGCTCCAATTGATCGTTCCGCAATGAATACGAAGTGACAGCTTAGCTGTCCGTTGGAAAAAAAAAAAAAAAAAAAAAAAAAAAAAAAAAAAAAAAAAAAAAACACCCTCACAAAATGCAAAATGACGAGATTAGAAAGTTGGCATGTACTCAAATAAACCGATATGTACTGCCTGGTGACTTGGAAGATATAATGCACGTCCGCAGACTGCGAGCACAGAAGCGCAGAGCTTTCAGCGCGGCAGGAAACTGAACCGGCCGTTCATCGCTGCCCTTGGCAGAGCGACTACGAGCACTGATCGGTGAGCGACGCGACGCCTCGGCGTCCGGGTAACGAGAATTTGACAACAGCGCCGTGACTCACCGCGAAAAACGCGACCGCCGCCGACCTGCCTAGCTTGCGCCTCGCAGCGCGCGCTACATTATGTCTGCTGAACAAGGGCCACATACTTACTCCATAAATAAGGAAGATGCTGTTGTATGAAGTATTAATCACCGATAGCCGTTAGAGCATTCAACTAGAATATCCCGTTAAAAGGGGAGACACGTGAGAAATTTTAATACTAGTATGCGAATTTTTATTACATACACAAGGTGTGGCAATGTATCTTCCCTGCACCTGTTCCTATTAGGGGCATTTGTACCATCCGTGTTATGTATACGTCGGCGAACGATGTGGCGCAGTGAAAGACGCTTGGACTCGCATTCGGGAGTACAGCTGTTCAAAACGTCGTCTGTCAATCTTGATTTATGTTACCGGCGATTTCTATAAACTGCATACAATCAACGCCAGGTTGGTTCCTTTGAAAGAACATAGCTGACTCCTTCCTCAGTCTGGGCGTGTGCTCCGTATATAACGACGTCGACTGGAGTTCAACTGAAACACTCTTTCTTTATGTGCATGTGAATTTGGCATCGAAACAAATGTTGCGTATTAGTACATTTATCATTTATGTTGAGCATGAAGAATCAGATTACAAGATTACAAAAGGATCAGGGGTTTCTATCATCAGACGCTAATGTCCAAATTGCACGATACTTCCGTCAGACCGAGTTTACATCATCTTATTTTCTGACGAATTAGTGGTTTTTTTCTGGAGCGTTTAATAATGATTTTTGTCGATAGTTGCAGTATTTATATCAGGCGACTAGTTTCAACTTTTACAGGTCCATTTTCAAGCCTGGCTTACTAAGGCTGTTCTGACAGTGCCTGATCTCAATAATAAACATCAGTGGCAACACATGCTTTGTAAATGCTTGCTGGATGAATGGCATTATCCACACGCGGCAAGAGCCAAGTGTGGATTGGGGCATTCATTCTGCAAACATTCATAAAGGATGTGTTGCCACTGTGATGTTTATTACTAACATAACGTACTATCAGTGCAGCCTCAGTAGGTCAGGCTTGAAAATGAACCTGTCAAGTTTAATACTAGTCGCCTAACATAAATACTGCAACTGTTGACAGAACCGTTAATAAAGCCTGTAAGAACTTATAATCAAGATGCTGGTTCTCTGTCAACAAAATGTTGAAACTGAAAAAAATAATAGTTATCTGTCGTTTCACATAAAATGTATGTAAGGGAGATGGCATGGGAGGTTGGGGGGGGGGGGGCGGAGATGTGATGGCTTCTCGTTCTATCACATAACCTGACGTGGTGGCTGCATGGTTCAAACATCGCACCTCCCCTCTAAACTGAACACTCGTAAATCATTGCAACTTTGTAGGAAATGACTGCCATTTCACAATGTTGTTACATTGATGTTCGGTTATTTCATTACGCAGCGCATGGGAAATTTTTCCTGGACAAGTTAAAGGCGCGCGTTCGTAGTCCCCCGGCCCTACAAATGTGTGTTCACTATCGAGGGTGTGTTGCCTTTGACGCCATGTTCAGGGTAATCGCCCGAGATATACTGCACGCGGTGGATCATCAAGACATTTATCACATATGCTATGAGATAGGCTGATCTTTAATTCCTTCAAACTGACTTTTTGTAGCACGTATGGGGCAACGCAAAAATGGCAGGAAATAAAACACTATTAGCAAGTAAACCTATCCATTTAGCACCTCGTCAACGTAAACAGTGCTGGCTGAAAATAGCTTGCTAAGCTTTGGTGTGCTCTGAATTCAAACTCCGGCGCGGTGGCGCTGCTCTGGTTACCACTGACTGGATCGTACCCGGAAGCAGGGATATTGAAAACCCAGTAGGATCAACTTCACTTACATTGTCATTCATTCGTTACAAAATTTTCATTGAGATGTAGTACACAAGGTACGGGAATGTTTCTTCGTGTACCTGTTCCTATAAGATCAGTCGCTTCTCGCAAGGTTTCCTAAACTGTGTTCCGCGGGAAGTAAGTGTTCCGGGACAACCGATTAACAAATGGCGTTTTTTTCGAAATTTTGACGATGCTATTTACTGCTTTAAAATTTAATTATTTCTCTGACAGTTATTATTGAAAACTGATGTAGTCTTTGAATAAAAAAGTATCATTTTTTAAATTTTTTGAACCTTTGACATAAACAAGGCGTTCCATAAAAGTACCAAATTTCTCAAAGTGTTCTGTCCGAGTAAAAGCTTGAGAATCCCTGCATGGAGGACAGTAATACGTAGAGGAGTTCTGCGACTAGTCTTGGGCGCCGTGATTATCCAGATGATGAAATATGCACCCCTATCCTCGGCCTCCCTCCCGTTCGCCACAATAGTTTCTGAGCGGCTTGCCGTAGCTGTTGGTACCGGTATTATTGGGTGAGGTCTCCTATTGTAACGTCACAATGTACGACAGCGAACTTTACCGTCCTAGATCTGTCTTGTAGAATACATAGTGATTTCTCATAATAATATTAAAATAACAATTAACATGAACGCCAAGAAACCTCTAAAGGAAATGGATATATGGCCAGAAGACACATTTCGAAACATGTTCAAAACAGCTGTTATAAAGAACGAGATTTCACTCTGCAGCGGAGTGTGCGCTGATATGAAACTTCCTGGCAGATTAAAACTGTGTGCCGGACCGAGACTCGAACTCGGGACCTTTGCTTTTCGCGGTCAAGCTGTGAGGACGGGGCGTGAGTCGTGCTTTGGTAGCTCAGTTGGTAGAGCACTTGCCCGCGAAAGGCAAAGGTCCCGAGTTCGAGTCTCGGTCCGGCACACAGTTTTAATCTGCCAGGAGGTTTCAGCTGTAATGAAGCTTGGTACTAGTACTATTCGAGACGAGAAACACACTGATGCCGGATGGTCAGATGACTTCCGTGCTAGAAAGAGTTCCTTAATGAGACATGTCTGGCTTACACAACACAAAAACGCAATTTAGAAATGATGTTTACGTATCATGGTCTTTAGACGGCCGACCAGCGATATAAATAAAACAAATAATAATGGCGTGCTTTCGCACTTCGTAAGATGTATTTGTTCTCGTATAGAGCGAGATGCACCGCCATCTCACTTCACAAGCTGCATAAGATTCTACGCGGCGGAATACGGTTATGTCGATTCTTTCACGATGCTTGTCCATGCGACGGGAAACACGCCGCACCCACGGAAATGAGCAAATGCGGAAGGTGGAACCCAAGCAGCGGTCAATGCCATTACACCTCTGAGTCACAAAGCAGAAACGTTTATTACACTATGTAACCCCAAAATGACTGTGGGCGCACAGGAGATTACGTTGGTTGATGTATACCTATATTCAAAATGATAGGAAACAGGTTGCAGCGCTAACTGGGCCAGTCAGACGCCTTGGTTGGTGTGTGACGCTGCAGCAGCCGCAGCGCCCTTGGCGAGCTGGTGCAGGCACAGCCTCCTCTTATACCTGCAGCGGCGCCGGGTCAGGGGAGCGGGCAGAACCAGTCCGGCGGCAGCGGCGGCGACCGTTGGCGGCCACAGCTGTCGCGCCGGTCCACGCCGCCTTTGTTGTCGTCACAGGCCTCCAAGCCCGCGCGGTCCAATTAGGAGGCGTAACGCGCGGGTCGTCTATTGTCCGCGCGCTCAAAAATTATACGCCGCCTTCCGGGTGACACAGTTCGCTGGCCACGACTTCCGGGGTGCTAATTTAGAGGCGCCAGGGCCCAACTTCCGCTTAACACGAGCCATCCTAGATTCACAGACGACAGAAACTACTCGGCCGGATGGACACAACCCGATCAACTAATATTCACTACACTCTGATAAATACTGGGTTATTCGCACGTACCTCTCGGATTTCAGAAGACAATAATGCCAGAAACAAGGCATGCAGAAAATACACACATAACACACACAGCATTTCTCCCATTTTCGATTCGTAATACGCGCCGAGGTGTAGTTGAAAAGCATTTGGGGGCATGTATGACAGAACATGAACTATGAAAGCGGGGTGCGTGCATTTTGTGTCCTCCATTCGAGCCCCTGTCGAATGATTCCCGCAGGCGTTCGACCTCCTTGCTGTCAGTCCCGACTGGCTTGTTTTCTTCGCACCACATAAGCAGTCAGAATAAGTTTTTTTTTTTTACCACCGATTGACTGTTTCGTATGTTACAGAGCACTTGATATTACGTATGAAGTGGCTCAATCGTTACAACTGACACCTCTAACGAAATTAGGGAAACAAAAAGGCATCACACCATTACACGCTATCGCATATTAGGAGTCAACTTCGGGAGATTCTAGAGTAGTAACACCACAATAGGCTATCGTAAACTACCATAAGTAATCGTAGACTACTGTAGTTTTACTTGTATCTTTTGCCAGTGAAGGTTGTACCCTGGTTGCGAGAGCGTTTGGTGAGTTGCATACCTCTAGGGCATTACAAATAACGCTCTCTTTCTTGACGCATGCGTTTAGTGTCTTACTACATTTACAGACACCGAGAAATGAATGCTATAGTAAAAATAAAAGAAACAGTACAGACTCATCATAAAGCGCTAGACAACTATTTCCTTAACAGTACGATATAATAAGCAACGGCAAACCAAAAAAACTGCAATTAGGGTCTTTGTTGTGACATTTCCGCAGGTACATAGTGTGATGATAAAATTTTGAGACTTGTACGAGACAGCACTTCGTGCAACGGCCGACAGCTGCCGATAGATATAAATAAAATAATGCTAATGCCTCTAAATATACGAGAAAGGTCGATATGGGTTGACTGCGCTGGAATCATGTTCAACCGTCGAGGATTGAGGGTATGCGCATGGAGCGACTTTTGAAGGAACTATCACATAAATCTAGGAGTGGATAAGGCAGTATCAAACGGACATTTATGAGAAGAAACTTAGAATGTTATTTAGATTCAAATGACATCGCTTAAGACCGTTGCTTGATCAGCTCACCGATTACTGGTCATCGTTTTATGTTACACTACCAGAAGCGCCTAGTAAAGAGCTGCGTGATTCGTTGTCATTGCATTGTTTAGTCTGAGTTGCGCTTTGCCAAAACTGTGGTTCGGTAGTTTTCGCACACTACATAAACAATGAATAGTAGTTGCTCTGGTCACAAAAACGCGAACAAGTATGGCGATCAACAAATTTTTATTAATTATAACATGCTATTTATATTCTGTAGGGATGTAAAATACAAAACGGACTAATACTGAACGCTGTGCGGTTCTAATTATATGCTGAACAAACAAACAAGCGAAGGTAACTAGCCGGTTTCCATTTTCTCTCTTACCCATTCATTCGTGGGTAATTTTACCATTAATTACGTCATTCATCCAGTGTACCAGAACTATCGAACCACAGTGTTGTCAGAGCGCCACTCTGACAAAACAAACCCGTGGCAATGAATCGCGCGGCTCTTTACTGGCCGCTTTCTGGTAATGTAACTTGATAAAAACAGTTAACAGTAATTGCCGATCTGATCAAACAATGGTTTTAAACTACGTGATTTGAATCTAAATAACATTCTACGTTTCTGCTCATAAATCTTCGTTTGACGCTGCCTTACCCACTCCTAGCTTTATGTGATATTTCCTTCAAAAATGGCTCCATGAACATGCCCTCAATCCTCGACTGTTGAATGTTATTCCAGTGTAAGAGTTGTAACGTTCCCTCTTTCTGTTTATTTAGGTTTGATTTGTTTGATTGTTATTCTTTATTTCTATTATTCGGAATCTTTTTTTTAATTAAATTGAGCCTGAAACTTACGTTATAAATACTTCGCGTTAAGTACGATTTGCAGCATAAACAAAAATGAATTTCGGAAATGTAATCCACTGAATATTAAAAGTAAAGCTTTTAAACAACGCGCGTGACTGACTAGATACATTCAGAGGGTACGTACATTCGCGTGCGAGTGGTTGCGGTCTGATGAGAAATTTTCATTGTGAAATAATTTCGTCGTAACACACTCGGAGATTGCGAACGTACATTCAGAGTAGAGGCACGTACGTTCTATCATTCCCCGTGGCCTCTATTGTTGAGCAGCGCCGTTTTGAAGATCTTCGGTTCCATCTAAAACTCGCCTTCTCTGCTTAACATAAATACTCCATAGGCATGGGAATAAGGCTTGTTGTGCGATGAAAATAATATAAAACACATCTTGCGTCTTTTAACTCATTCATTTACCACACACACACACACACACACACACACACACACACTAGTAATTAGACAGTACGACATCCCACCAGCCCATCAGAACAAAAGGTAGTCGTTCATACAAGAAATAAAAAACGAAGGGCGAAATTGTTCCTATGTCTCTCAAAGATAAAAAGTTTACCAGATATTTCTCTGGTGTGTCACTGGAACAATTTTTCAGCACCTTTGCGATTAAATCACAATATTTTCAGTTCCTTTACAGAGTGCATCTCGACATTATCGTTTATTTAAATTTATTAACATTTTATTTACAGCTATCGACAGCTGTCGGCCGTTGCATGCAGTGTTGATCACGTACAAGTACCGCAAAAGTTTATTTTAACTGTACGTAGCTACAGAAATATGGATTTCGCAGCAGATGATACAGATCTACCTTCGATCAAGTGTGGCAATGGCTATTCTTTCTTTTAATCAAGCTGTCTTCTGTCGCTTCATTAAGCCGAACATAGTAAGGTTGTTAACTGCGCATTTAAAAATTCCCAATCACCAACTCAGAATACCAAGCAAGAGATTTTAAGGAAATGCAGCACTGTACAAAACAAGGAAAACCTATTTCTCAATGCCGGTACATGGTGGAATATATTTGACCTTACGCAGTTGACAATCAGGGATATCCTGTGAAATATGCGCATCTGCAAGGGGGAGCCAATGTATTCTTTTTCCTGCCAAAATTGAATTCTTGCTTTAAAGATATAAAACTCCAGTTTAGAATACTTGTGTCATACTCACCTAAACAATTAGTAGAACTAAAACTGGTGTAACTGCAAATAACGTTTACTGACAGAAAAAGTGTTTATTAACTATACGAGCAAAACGACATGTCAAAATAGTTGTGGCTTTTTATTGTACTTTGTTTATACACTGAAAATGAATAATCCAACAATTTTAATAGTGTTTTCCTTTTTCCTTCCTGATATAATGACGGTTTCAGATGTGATCTTGCATTGATTTACTGGCAACCAAGCAGCAGGAGAAAAACAACTTTGAAATTTGTGCAGAAGACGGGTTAGATTATTATGAGCGAGGGATTTCGCAGTGCATGGTTTTATAGTCACCTTGCGTATGTTGCAGTTTTTATTGTTTTTCGTGCTTACTACGAAAAACTGGTGAGGAATTCCTCCTTTTGCAAGGTACCGTCTTGTAGTTTTGTTTTAACCCACATATGTTGCAGCACTTTATGAGCTGTCTTCAGTAGATTGTTTATTTCCTTTCTGAAAAAATTGTTACATATTAACCTGTTGCGTGGGTTATACTCAAAAGTATTTACATTTGCATTGTTCTCTGAACTTGCAAAAATTAATCAACTGAATTTATGACACATATCCATTTCCATAAACCTATTCTGTTCACAATTTTAAACTGCTCCATCAGAAGTAATAACGAATCATAGGGATTTACGTTGTTTCCATGTTTATTGGCTGATCACCAAAGTACTAACTGGTTTAAGGATACACTTTGAATAAGACTGATTTGTGATTTGCGCAATGCCCATGTGAAATTTGGTTCATTATCTGACATGGTCATTGACATATGAATTTTCAAACATTTTGCTTTTCAAACTGGAATAGACTTCTTCGTAGTTAATTTTTAGCAAAGTAGGCTTTCAATAGAAATGATGGAGCTTTTCTCGGTTCTTTAAAAATTCTAAAAGAATGAGCTAATTACGTTGTAAGTAACCGCACTTTCATACAGAAATATTAACTGCTTAATGTAATACCACACACACTGCATGAAGCTTCAGGAGTGTACGGTTTATACAGCGTGTCGATGCACAGACGACATTTATAACGGCATTCAAAATCTTTACCAATTAACTATTACACACCCTTGCCTGAATATCGACTCAGTATCAAGAAGACTAATATCACACACGGTCTGTTTCGTCTAGCGATGAAAGGAGATACATTTGCGAACACCGCATAAAATTTAATGAATTTTCAAATTCAAATACAAATCTGTTTCGGAATGAATGTTGTCTGTGAGGCAACGCTTTCTGTACTTTTCATGAATAAGCACAACACGTGAACTTAAAACTGTCACGCGCATCTCTCTCCCGATTTCTGAATCCTAAAAAAATGGGAATGGTGTCGTTCAGTTTGACTTTTCATTTATGTACGTAAGAAATATAACCTTAACCATTCCATACTCAGCACACGCTCTAGAGCTACACACAGAAAACATTCTAAAGTAATTGTTTGGCACTGCTTTTTTGAAGTTACTCTTGTCTTTCTAACTGCAATCAAATTATTTACGCTAGGAAGACAAGACTTCGCGTATTTTACGAGGGCATCCTATTTTGATTTTAATGTCCCGCTGTCAACTTGCTTACATTTCATAACTGCTCCAAAAATCTGCAGCTCGTGCTGCGTTTGTTGTAAGCTCTGCCTTACATTAATGCTACTGCAGGAAGTATATTCTCGATCACAAATGATTTATGAATTGATGAAAAGAATGGGTTTTGTGTCGAAACTGCTAAGGAAATAGTTATAACTAAGATGTATTTTCAGGTTACTTCATGTGTTGATTTGTATAAACTTCCGTTTGAAAATATCAAACTCGTGAATGATATACATTATTCTGCAACAAAACAAAAAAACTTTTCAGAAACTACCTACGGCGAAACTTCCTGGCCAACTATGATCGAAAAAAGTAACCTTCGTAAATACCCATTTTCTATCCTAGTCAAGACATCGTTTTTATTAATGCGATGTATTGCATGTGACAACAGTAAAACAAAATATTTACTCTACTGGTAATGGAAGGCATCTTCAGAGCTTTCTTTGGTGCAAATTTCAATAAAATGGGTCGATCTATGCAGTTGTAGCATTAACCAAGTGGTTTAACACGAATCTACTATGTTGACACAGTATTAACAAAAATTTCCACAAAACGTAGATTTATTTCAAATTCTAATTCGAATACCACATTTTGATCTTGAAAAGCTGTTCGCCGTAATTTCAGCTCTGCCTGAGCCCAGATTGTTGTGGCCGGTATTTTTATTTTTACCTTCCTCCTGCAGCCAATTATTATATTCTGGCAAACTGAAGGGGATTCTAAAGAGAAACATGGTGCAGCACATGACTCAAAATGTATTAACAGCATTCTGTGGTGCAATGGTACCCAATTGTGTTGACGTATACTGTAAAACTATTTTCACCATACCATCAACAGAAAGTTGAAGAGTAAGTAAGATGTACCATTAGATTCTCCAACTAGTGATGTCCTTAAATACCGTACAAAAATTATATTGTCGTTACTGATTCTCTCCCGGAAGTTGGGAATTACGATATCATTATTCAGCAAGAATCGTCCCACATTGTTGCACAAATGTAGCCGCACTGCAATAAACCCAGGGGAGGAGAGAAGGCAAGAGAATCAGTTGGCCATGGTTTTCCGCGGTTACATAATAAAGACGCAGAACCTCAGCGCGCAGCCTCACCTCCAGCCGCCCTACATACGCAGTTGCCATATCGCGGCGGTCAGCACGGTTACAGCAGTAACAAGAAAAATATTTTTTTTCCACCAGTACAATCTACACGGCTGGATTTCAGAATGGAATTTTTTTTTATTTATAAATTTAATGCGTAATTGTACACAAATTTCTGCAGTATTCCTTGCGTCCGTTTTATGTCGCATAAATAGGAACGTTCTCCCGAGAGATTGTGGCTGTCACTAACTCCTGAATTCTAAAGACATTTAACTGACTGCAATCTGTGGTACGTGGTGAAAGTTCCCCAGCATTTGTAAATAAGAAAAAATCTAACGGTAATTCTAAAATCCGCACAATCATTAGTTATGCGCGCCGACTTCCGTTCTGATTTTGCTTTCAACTCAAATACAGACACCGCGTTCACTGTCATATAGGTAAGGAGATTTTTCAGTTTGTAAACTCTTCTGTTACTAAATGTCACTCTGCCAGAATCAACTGTTTCGCATTACAGAAGGCTTTGTAATTTATTTAGACTGCTGTGGAAATTAATAGTCACTAAATATGAAAACGGTATTATACGTTAAATAGCTGGATACTTTCAACTCGTAGAGTAATGAATGCTTCACTAACAAACCCATCTTCGGTCCTGTTTTATTTACATGTGAAGGATGCTTCAAGAAAATATCGCCGATGAATAGGATATTGAATATAATGTATCGCTACAAATTACTTTCCATAGTTTAAAAATCGCTGTCCAATTACAATGCAGATAATTATATTTGAGTCAGGAATCGCTCTCCAAATATTTGTGGATTTGGGTTTGAAACACGTGGCATCACTAAAAATGTACATGTGACAATGGAACATATGAGGAATACAAAGAGACATCTAATCCAGAAACCCTTTGCATCAGCGTGTTTTGTTTCTAAACAGATACGACTGAACAAGACAACGGGTCCGCGGCAACGGCGGGTAACGACCGCAGCGGAGGCAGCCATAGCGGTCGCCGGCCGTGGGAGTCGGACCGAGCCGTGCCGAGCCGGCCGCAACGGCCCTGCTCAGGCGACGCGAATTATTGATACCCGACCGCCGCGTTTACGGAGCTCTTGTCGCTGTGACGATTTCACAACGCGGGCGTATAATTCTCAAAACACATGTAAGGTGTGGCTGTTGTAAAATAAAAATGTTGCTTCAAATATTGTCAAGATACATAAGGCGAATAAAAGCTACGCTTTTACCCGACGTTCGTGCGGTATTAACGCCACGCAAAATTTTTGTCTATGAAATGATGGAAGAAACACCAAGTCTGCGCGGTGGTACTCTGGGAGAGAAAACACTCAAATACTACAAATGAAAGTATCTTGCACCGTGCAAGGAAGTCCTACTTCCTTACAAGTATTACACACGGTGTTCACACACAATCTCGCACTCATACAAAGCTTTTAAGTCAAAATCAAAAAAGCAGTACTATTTGCAAGAGATAACGCATTCTTACACCACCGGTTATTTCAATGTTATATATTAAATAAATTAAAAATTTTCGTTGTACCAGAGGGTGTAATAAGCTTTTATTGTAGATGGCCAAACAGTAATTTCATGTATATCTGTATTGTACATGAGAGTTTGTATATGTTCTAAATTACAAACACAAATGCTACAGGAGCTGACCACGCTCGTGTAAATTTCATCACTTTGTGATGGTAATTTAATGGTTCACGTGTGCGGAAGAATTGTGGTATTCCCCTATGAAATCAAGTTTTTAGAATACCAAAATTATGTACTATGAGCTGTGTACGTCGCACCCATTGTTAAATACCACGGCGATATCATTTAGACATTTTTACTATCCTCCGCCAGTAAAGAAATAATTTAGAGGTATCACAGCCAGCCATGTAAACGGCTTCACTTCAGGCACTGGTACATAGTACTAAAATGTGCTGGATAATATGGAACGCGTCTGCACGAGCATCAAATTCATCGCTATTAGGTGGGGGTCTGCTGCAGTTTGGCGCGCTTTCGTCTGTTCCCTCCCACTCCCCACTCCTTGGACCCGCGGGGCACGCCCTAGCACGTGGTCCGCAAAGATAACGTCTGCACCAACTCTGATAACACATTGGCCTAAACTGTTTTTAAATACCACTACCGAATTCTGGTTTCATGACTCAATTATTTGAAATGCCGAGGTACGGATAAAACAAAAGCACCACGAAATTATTGGCCTCACCCAACAAGCGCACAAATCTGCCACAACAAATTTATCGAACGGAATATACAAATTATCTCTCACTATGTAGAACATTATTCTTAATTTATCTTAAAATAAAGAGAACAAATAGAATAAAATTACATACACATTGTTTAAAAGCAAATCTGAAGCCTTACCTTTGGTTCAGGACTTGGTGCCCTGCGCTGCTTGGGTGGCGATCCATCAGCATAACGTTTAGGAATTCCACCAGGACCGTACGTAGCAGGTCGAAATAATCTGCCATCCTGCGAAAGAAGTCCCCGAGCCACGGCACGCTTCAATGAAATACGCAACAACGCACGGAAGTCTACATCATCAGACGTAATGTTAACGGCATGAGACTGGCGAATGTACTTTTCAATGCTTTTAAGCGTAGAGCCCTCTCTTTCATTTAATTCTCTCGTTGCTTTTACCACTACTTTCGTTAAATCTGTTCCTTTGGTAACAAGCAGCTGCCTGTTCTGCACTCCGCCAGGATCTTTGTACGAACTCTGGCCCTTGTTAAAAACTTTTAACACTGTACCCTCTTTAACCGCGAGCTCTAAATTTTCGGCAATAACTTCCTCCGGATAACTATGATGCTGCCTAATTGCATGGGAAATTCTCTCTACCGACGGCCTTTGTTTCTGGCTACGGATCTTTCGGATTGCCTCCAAGATCCAATTGGCCCACGTCGCCTGCGATACCGCCTCGTTATCCTTCATCATGAGGGTTTATAAAACGAAAGTAATACACTCTCACTCTGAAATAAACTCAGGTCTAGCCTATAGCACACGAAACGTATGAGCACTTCACACAGTCACATTCTTCTGAAACTTTGGCGACGGCACCCGGCGGGATATAGAAAACAGCGTCCCGCCTTTGGCCTCACCTTCTTCGGATATGCACATTTAACGAAAGAATTCTGCATGCATCTGAAACAAAAACGAAATACGTAAATACGGATTAGTTGTTACGGGGGCATTAAAAAACAAATACTACGAAAACAATATGAAAGACAATCTGTACTTTTTTAAAAATTCATACAAAACTCAAAATGAATAAATATGTTACTCAGAAACTTGCATTATTAAATAACAAATTAATAAGCTGCACTATTCGATGACATGAGGTCTATATGTACAACGACAGTGGTACGAAACAACGAAATTAAGCACAAATATATCCCGAATATTAAACAGTCACGAGCGCCTCGATGCACGTAATGCGCGGACGACTGTTTCTACTTGAATGACGAGAGCGCGTCAGAACAAATCGAAATGCCTGCGCCTGAAATGCTCTCAATCCACGGAGTGAAACGTTGCCAAGAAAACACTTTTCTCAACAAATTTTTACGTAAATACACGACGATTTCAAACAATAAAAAATGCACAACATGATGCGCTAGTATTCTGAGAACATTTTCATAAGGTCAGGTAAAATATTTCTAGTACATAATGCTGCCACTTCGGAATTAAAAGCGAACGTGTTCCGTTCCCAGTGATCCGATCCCGTCGGGCAGCCATCTTGGGCGGTTTTACCGATTTTATATTCCAGCAATTTCACTCTGTTTAAAGCACACTAGCCTCCACCACTGGAACGACAAGCTATTAAAAACTTCAGACTAAATTATTCACATCCTACCTAGAGATGACGATACTTTCCCGCTGCAAAAATGCTCATCAAAGTTCCATATAAACATTGTCTACCTATTACTTCACAAGTAGTGCACAGGCTTGCGCGGAAAAAAATTCCTACTGAATTCCTAGTGAGAAACAGGTTAAGTGAAACTTACCTTAAGTTTACGGTAGTTACATTCGTGAAAAGAAATCCAAAACAATCCACAGTCACTATACACACGGCCGAAATTACGTCCTGTGGTGAAAACACAACTTCACGCAATCAACAAAGGTTTACACTACAGGCAAGATGGCTGCCGTGCATTCATGCTATAACGTAGGCTGTGAGATTATACGAGAATCTGTAGTTCAATCCTCACGTTTGGTATGTCAACAAGGATGTATGGCACATCTTTAACGCTATTGTCTGACACCTTACAAGCACTCAGCAGTCATTTTTATCAGATTGAAAGACATTATAGCAAATAAGAGAACCTCCTTATGATCAAAAGGACGCTATACTGCTGCGAAAGGTTTGTTTGGCGGCTGCATGTAATGCGAAAATAAATACATTACAGTTAATTTGGTTGGCTTTTACTGTTTCATCACTTTAATCACTGGAAATGTCAGTTATTAGTTCATGGTGGCTAATCATCAAGTGTGTACATTAAATAACGGTGTTATTCAGGATTATTATTATCATTAATCCTATCACTGAGGTAAAAACGGTGGTTTCAATATAATTAAAATAACCTGCAAAACTGTTGAATTATGTCACAATTTGCACGGGATTGCTGTATATGCCTTAAAGAATATGTTATGAGAAGTGGGTGCTACGACGAAATAATTTATAGTAGCGGTACCTGAAACTACGAAAAAATATTCTAATTCCACGAGAGCAGAAAAAAGAATGAGCGCTCACTGAAGATAGTCGCGGCCAATTTTGGCGGCATTATAACCTATAAAACGCACGACACAAAGACACCCGAGCGTGAACTGACCCATTCATGTAATACTCACGAGTCATAGACCTCGTGCTGCCATCTCTTATCGTACCTCTGAAGTGGCGCCGATAGCTAAACCTCGAGAGAAGTATAGCTGCCGGAAAGCACATTGAAAACGTTATCTTGGAACTTAGTGCGCTTTTCGCGTGGTTGCTTAGTATCGTCGTGAAGCTACTTACTAACGTGCGAAGAGGATATATTACGTACGTACACGGTGAATTATAATGTCAACTGGTATGCGTTCGGTGCTAAGTCAATCTCAAAATGGATTACTCGGCGCTAACGTTCATAAATGTAGCGAAAATTAACGTGAAATATGTTATGAACATACTTTAAAATTTGTAGTGCTTTTAGAATGGTGTCAGGATAAATAAAAACCATTGTGGTATGATCTTCGGTATTGGCTCATATCGCAAGAAAATCAGAAGATTATTACAGAAAAAATTTGTCAGAAGTGGGATTCGAACCCACGCCCACAG
The DNA here is from genome assembly GCF_023897955.1 of Schistocerca gregaria. Classification (NCBI taxonomy): domain Eukaryota; kingdom Metazoa; phylum Arthropoda; class Insecta; order Orthoptera; family Acrididae; genus Schistocerca; species Schistocerca gregaria. The sequence goes on along the minus strand of NC_064921.1, from coordinate 103,349,535 downwards.
AAGTGGACTGCGACCTGAACGCAGCGCCTTAGACCACTCGGCCATCCTGACGTGCTCAAGCGAGCTGTTACACATTCTGTAAACCTATCGTATCATGAATCTTTCACATTGTTGTAAAGTTTTAAAATACAGCAATTCAACAACGAAGTCAGGAACAAGTGTTTTATCTAAAAAGCAACATTTGCTTTTTAACTCCTGGACACATCACTTCCACATTATATTTCTACCCGAGAACAAACCCTTTTTTATATAAGCTTCAAAATTCTTTTTTTAAAAAATTCTAGTTAGTATCAAAATAACACTATTACTATTTGGAAGCTAAAATCAATTTAATAGACACTCTGTCAACAGCGACCATTGTTACCCATTCTATTTTCCTTCGTTATTATACAGCTACTATCATTTATGATTTACAGTCAGCACGTCACGAACGCTTGTTATGAGTTGTTGAGCACATATGACAGATTATGAAAGAAAACTTCGATGATGTGGATAAAAGAATCATTGACGATTAATTCGGATTGTCATTGTCAGAAAACATCTCTTTGTTGACGAAAATAGAGGAAAGAGTTTAACGTCTCATCGATTACGAGGTTATTAATTACAGAGCAGAAGATCGAATTTGGAGACGAAGGAGAAGGAATAGGCCGCGTTCATTTCAAACGAACACGGAAATGGTATTACACAATTAAGAGAACGCAGAGGAAATCTACGGTTGGCCGAGACGAGGATTGGAATCCCGGTCCTCCGGAAATGAATCCGCTGCTTAATCTCTGTACCACCTGGCAATGTGGTGCACAGACTTGCACTTTATGCACCACATAAAGTGGCAATTATGCAAATGTTCGGAATGCTGATAAACAACATATTTTGCAGAAATTGTACAGTATGATTGGAAATTCCCCCGACGTCATGCTGAGGACAATGAGTGGGAATGATGGATAATGATGCAACTAGATGCATCCATGTGACGAGATGTATAATTTTGTTTGATTCAGGAACAAACTATTAAGCAATGTCTTATTCTCTCGAATGTGTACAGCGTAGGAAACAATTATGTAATTTATTCAGTTCTGGTAAATATCACATTAATAATAAACTAAATGACAACTACTAAGGGACAAATGGAACGTTCATTATTCTGTTTATGATACTACTCGGGGTATCTTTGTTTCACTGACTGTACGCGTCCTGATTGATCCACAACAACAAGGGTTAACACTGGGCTTCGTTAGTGCGTAACTAAATTAGCCTCATACGTAACAATTACTAGAGGTGCAGTAGCCTGCTACTGAACTTTCATTCGGTGTACGTGGAACAATGAACATTATTGTTTTCTTAGTGCTTCGTTTTGCCTCGTGGAAACAATACGTCTCCAGTCATCGATTCGAATTCAAACCACTACTGAGCTATAGAAAGATTGATTTAACGTCCAGTCAATCTCTAGGTCATCAGAAACTGAGCATTACATAATGTCCTCCCCAGACTATACAACTTCTTAGTTTTCAAGAAGAAATTAGGAGCAAACTCTATTTTGGAACTACAGAGAGAAGGGAGAAACTTGAAATATACACTAAGAAATGAAACAGTTGCATGAGCTTCCAACAATTAACTACCAATTCAATAAAGTTTATTATCCATACTGAGCGAAATATGTGGTTTCTGTTCGCTTGACTGTTCTGCACATAGGTGTACTACACATGGAGTGTGCGAACTGCAAGAGCTACACTCTAGCGGATAGCATCGCAACAGTCTTGAAGGAGTGAATGGTTGCGCATAATGTTTAATGCAGCGTGCTAGTGTAATGATGACCGAGTTTAGAGCTTCAGGCTCCAGGAGGGATAATTATAACTGTTCTGTCGATGGCTGTAATAACTTCAATTGTAGCACGGAAGTTATTCTTCTTTCCAATTGAAAAGCAACAAGCAACTAGACGCAAAGCTTGGATCACTACAAGAACCGTTTTTCAGTAAATTCCTTTATTGTTGTCACGTCATGAGGATTCGTAAGTTCATTTCAAAATATTACGGTGGTAGAGTCACTGACAGTTATATAACGTTTAATTGTGGTATTCTGAAATATATGGAAAAAATGGTTCAAATGGCTCTGAGCACTATGGGACTCAATTTCTGAGGCCATTAGTCCCCTAGAACTTAGAACTAGTTAAACCTAACTAACCTAAGGACATCACACACATCCATGCCCGAGGCAGGATTCGAACATGCGATCGTAGCGTTCACGCTGTTCCAGACTGCAGCGCCTAGAACCGCACGGCCACTTCAGCCGGCTGAAATACACTCCTGGAAATTGAAATAAGAACACCGTGAATTCATTGTCCCAGGAAGGGGAAACTTTATTGACACATTCCTGGGGTCAGATACATCACATGATCACACTGACAGAACCACAGGCACATAGACACAGGCAACAGAGCATGCACAATGTCGGCACTAGTACAGTGTATATCCACCTTTCGCAGCAATGCAGGCTGCTATTCTCCCATGGAGACGATCGTAGAGATGCTGGATGTAGTCCTGTGGAACGGCTTGCCATGTCATTTCCACCTGGCGCCTCAGTTGGACCAGCGTTCGTGCTGGACGTGCAGACCGCGTGAGACGACGCTTCATCCAGTCCCAAACATGCTCAATGGGGGACAGATCCGGAGATCTTGCTGGCCAGGGTAGTTGACTTACACCTTCTAGAGCACGTTGGGTGGCACGGGATACATGCGGACGTGCATTGTCCTGTTGGAACAGCAAGTTCCCTTGCCGGTCTAGGAATGGTAGAACGATGGGTTCGATAACGGTTTGGATGTACCGTGCACTATTCAGTGTCCCCTCGACGATCACCACAGGTGTACGGCCAGTGTAGGAGATCGCTCCCCACACCATGATGCCGGGTGTTGACCCTGTGTGCCTCGGTCGTATGCAGTCCTGATTGTGGCGCTCAGCAGCACGGCGCCAAACACGCATACGACCATCATTGGCACCAAGGCAGAAGCGACTCTCATCGCTGGAGACGACACGTCTCCATTCGTCCCTCCATTCACGCCTGACGCGACACCACTGGAGGCGGGCTGCACGATGTTGGGGCGTGAGCGGAAGACAGCCTAACGGTGTGCGGGACCGTAGCCCAGCTTCATGGAGACGGTTGCGAATGGTCCTCGCCGATACCCCAGGAGCAACAGTGTCCCTAATTTGCTGGGAAGTGGCGGTGCGGTCCCCTATGGCACTGCGTAGGATCCTACGGTCTTGGCGTGCATCCGTACGTCGCTGCGGTCCGGTCCCAGGTTGACGGGCACGTGCACCTTCCGCCGACCACTGGCGACAACATCGATGTACTGTGGAGACCTCACGCCCCACGTGTTGAGCAATTCGGCGGTACGTCCACCCGGCCTCCCGCATGCCCACTATACGCCCTCGCTCAAAGTCCGTCAACTGCACATACGGTTCACGTCCACGCTGTCGCGGCATGCTACCAGTGTTAAAGACTGCGATGCAGCTCCGTATGCCACGGTAAACTGGCTGACACTGACGGCGGCGGGGAACAAATGCTGCGCAGCTAGCGCCATTCGACGGCCAACACCGCGGTTCCTGGTGTGTCCGCTGTGCCGTGCGTGTGATCATTGATTGTACAGCCCTCTCTCAGTGTCCGGAGCAAGTATGGTGGGTCTGACACACCGGTGTCAAAGTGTTCTTTTTTCCATTTCCAGGAGTGTATATGGAACAATGCAGCAATAAGTTCACACTTACACTCACATTCGCCGTCGATCATCCTTCTATAACAGATTATCCAAAAAAAAAAAAAAAAAAAAGATATTGCACGTATCGCTTAGTATGTTGTTATTCGCCGCGCGGTTAGAAGCATCGTGTCACTGACTACGCGGCCCCTCCCGCCGGAGGTTCAGGTCCTCCCTCGGGCATGGGTGTGTGTGTAGTTCTTAGCATAAGTTAGTTTAAGTAGTGTGTAAGTCTAGGGACCTATGACCTAAGCAGTTTGGTCCCTTAGAAATTCCCACACATCTGAACATGTTGCTATTGTTGTGGTCTTCAGTCCAAAGATAGGTTTGATGCAGCTTTCCATGCTACTGTATCCTTGCCAGTCTTTTCATTTCCGAGTAACTACTGCAACCTACATCATCCTGAGTCTGCTTCTTGTATTTTACTCTCGGACTCCCTCTACGATTTGTATCTCTCACGCTTCCCTCCCGTACTAAATTGTTGAACCTTTGACGCCTCAGAATGTAGCCTACCAACTGATCATTTCTTCTAGTAAGGCTCCTACCAGAAATTTCTCTTCTCCCCAATTCTATTTGTTACCTCCTCGTTAGTTACATGATCTACCGATCTAATCTTCACCTTTCTTCTGTAGCAACACATTTCGAAAGCTTCTGTTCTCTTCTTGTCTAAACTATTTATCGTCCATGTTTCACTTCCATACATGGCTACACTCCATTCAAATACTTCCACAGAGGAATTCCTAAAACTTAAATCTATTCTCGATGTTAACAAATTTCTCTTGCCCTTTCCAGTCTACATTTTATATCCTCCCACCTTCGACCATCATCAGTTATTTTACTTCTTAATTAGCAAAACTGATGTGCTAAAAGTGTCTCATTTCCTAATCTAATTCCCTCAGCATTACCTGATTCAATGTCCAGCCCGATAGTTGAGTGGTCAGCTTGACAGATTGCCGTCCTACGGGCCTGGGTTCGATTCCCGGCTGGGTCGGGGATTTTCTACACTCAGGACTGGGTGTTGTGCTGTCTTCATCGTCATTTTATCCACCTGCGGTGCGCAGGTCGCCAAACGTTGCGTCGAATGTAATAAGACCCGCACCAAGACGGCCGGATCTGCCCCGCAAAGGGCCTCCCGGCCAATTGCGCCAAACTCTCATTTCCATTTACCTGATTTAATTCGACTACATTCCATTATCCTCGTTCTGCTCTTGTTGATGTTCTTCTTATATTGTCCTTTCAAGACACTGTCCATTCCGTTCAACTGCTCTTCCAAGTCCTTTGCTGTCTCGCCCACCATTAGGCTAGGCACAAATTGAGACGCGTGTAGCACGTGTGACGTGACACGACACTACAGCGCGACACGCACGTGCCGCACAAGTCGCGCGGGTCCAGCGCATACTGCGACGTGTACATACTTCGCACGCGGCGACTGGCGACGCTCTGCGCTGACAGAACCGAAGCGCGCGCAACCTGTTATCTTTCTCAGCCCGATTTTACAGAAACTATTCACTGAAAATATATGACTTTTGCCTTACTTCTAGCGTTATATGTCAGCTTCGTGGTGAAGTGCCCATCACCTCGCTAATGACCATTCTTATTGTGATATACTGGGTGATCAAAAAGTCAGTATAAATTTGAAAACTGAATAAATTACGGAATAATGTAGATAGAGAGGTACAAATTGACACACATGCTTGGAATGACATGGGGTTTTAGTAGAACCCAAAAAATGCAAACGTTCAAAAAATGTGGGATAGGTGGCGCTTCATCTGATCAGAATAGCAATAATTAGCATAACAAAGCAAGACAAGGCAAAGATTATGTTATTTACAGGAAATCCTCAATATGTCCACCATCATTCCTCAACAATAGCTGTAGTCGAGGAGTAATGTTGTGAACAGCACTGTAAAGCATGTCCGGAGTTATGGTGAGGCATTGGCGTCGGGTGTTGTCTTTCAGCATCCCTAGAGACGTCGGTCGATCACGACACACTTGCGACCTCAGGTAACCCCAAAGCCAATAATCGCACGGACTGAGGTCTGGAGACCTGGGAGGTCAAGCATAACGAAAGTGGCGGCTGAGCACACGATCATCACCAAACGACGCGCGCAAGAGATCTTTCACGCGTCTAGCAATATGGGGTGTTTTTTTTTTTGTTCCAATAAAACCCCATAAAGTTTGCAACCAAAATTAGGGGTCGCTATGATTTTGCGTTTCGTGCGTATTAACCATATTTTGCTGCGTATGAAGTCTAGCTAACATGCTGAATTTTTCTTTAGACTTGGGAGGAGGTCTCTATCTGACTCCGATCTCGAGAAAATGGATCCCATGTAGCGCTCTCACTTCTGATCTCACGCCCTCGAGAATGAAATACTCGCAGCATCTCTCATATCTCCTAAACCGCTCCAGACATCGAAACGTAAGTTTGGCGAATGATAGCATTCAAGGAGGAGAATGTTTTGCCAATTGTTAAATTTTTGAAACAGATCGTACAGATAGGCCAGCCTACTAGGAAGCGAGAAGATAATCCTGTTTTACTTTCCTGCCTTGAGTTTTAATCGTATGATTTTATGATATCGCTTGCTTCCTTATTCACTACCCTCTGTCCCTTCTTGCGATCTGAAAACATTGCGGAGGCATATGATACAATTCCAGCGGCCAATGGCTCATCAGTTACTGAAGTATGCGTTTTTCTTGACAGAAGAAAAACAATGCAAAACTACACAGATACAAATAGCAGAAAAGTATAATTTACTAACGGAGAAAGCTGGAGCGTTTAAATGGCGAAAAACGAAACACTACCCAAAGGCAATAAAATTTAGTACACAGTGAGGCAAAATTTATCGTATGGGCAGTACTGCCACTGCTCACATGCGCCGTTCCGATGTGAGCATATGGCCGGGATACTTTTCCGCTCCCAGCCTCAAATTTCCAACGGTGCGACGCGAAACTGTGCCTCAACCACAATGCCGCGCGACCTGGCGCAGACTCGTCTCGCGTGCCAGTCGCATCGCGTCGCAATTTGCGCGGTCCCATTTGAACATGTGATGTTACAAAAACGCGCGCTGCGCTGCGTCGCGCCACACGCGCTATACGCGTCTCAGTTTGCGCCTAGCCCAACTGTGTAATCAGCAAACGTCAAAGTTTTTATTTCTTCTCCCTGGACAATAATTACTACTCCAAATTTTTCTTTTGTTTCCTTTACTGTTTACTCATAATACAGATTGAATAACGTCGGGGATACGTTACAACCCTGTCTCACTCCCTTCTCAACCACTGCTTCCCTTTCGTGCCCCTCCACTCTTATAATTGCCGTCTGGTTTCTGTACAAATTGTAAATCGCCTTTCGCTCCCTGTATTTTACCCCTGTCACCTTTAGAATTTGAAAGCCAGTATTCCAGTCAACATTGTTAAAACGTTTCTCTAAGTTTACAAATGGTGGAAACATAGGTATTCATTTCCTTAAGTCCGCAGCTCGAGGTCTAGTGGCTAGCGTTGCTGTCACTGGATCACGGAGTCGCGGGTTCGATTGCCGGCCGGGTTGGGGATTTTCTCTCCCAGGGACTGAGTACTCGTGTTGTCCTCATCATTTCATTATCGTCATCATTCGTGATAGTGTCTAGATTGGACTGAGCAAAACACTGGAGTGTGAAAAAATTGGGCTCTGTACGGGCGCTGAGACCAAGCTGTTGAGGGCCTCACAAACCAAACATCATCATTCTTGTTTCCAGGGCTCTCGGGTGTTCAGCCGGATGCAGTGGTTGAAGTCCCACGATATTTCAGCAAATAACCTTTCTGCCACCATCAGGTGGTTATGATGGAATGGTCTGTCTGCTTCTCTCTCTGACATTTTACTGTCCCTTCCTTGGGAAAGTGTATGGAGGAGTTTATAGTCTGTTGGCTTTTACTCCACAATGTGTGTTGTGTGTTGTGTGTGTGTGCGTGTGTGTGTGTGTGTGTGTGTGTGTGTGTGTGTGTGTGTGTGTGTGTGATTATCTTTGATTGTTTTGGCTGTCTATATATTGTGGTGTAGTTCTCGTGGAGTCTTGTACTTGCCTGAGGTTGGCGATATGTTGGGTATTTTAAGGATTCAGGATTGATATTAGGACTCATAGAGTTTGCGATTTTTCTCTACGACTTAATCATGGAAGATGGTCAGTGGGCGTTTGTGCTTATCACGGGACATGTAATACCGACTATTGTACAAAACCTTTGCCAAATCATGGAATCTTTCTTTGAGGAGGGGGATTTTGGCAGCGGCGTGCGGATCGTCGATGGGGAATCCCATGGGAAGATGCAGTGCGCTCCTGAGGGCACGGTTCTGCAGTCTCTGGAGTTTGTCCAGATGCTGCTTCGCTGTGTATCCCCAGACAGGGCACGCATGTTCCGTTACTGGGTGTTTGAGTGTGGGAGCTTGTTGTGTTGAGGACTGGGTATAGGATGAACATTCTGGAGCAGACCTTCCTATGGACGTCTATGTGCGGTTTCCACGTTAGTGTCGAGTACAGGGTTATGCCGAGATACTTGGCGGATCTGCGCCAGTGGAGTTGGGATCCAGGTAGGTGCAGGTGAAGGGGGCATGGGGGGGGGGGGGGGCGTTGAGGGGGTCCACATCTTCCGAGCCTCCAGGTTATCAGCATAGCGTGTGTCTTTTCAGGGATGATGGTGATGCACCAGCGATGGGCCCCAGTTTCTATGTTATCTAAAACCATTTGTAGCCTTCGGATGACCAGGTCCTTAGTCGCATTTCGAGTGTAAAAGTCTGTGTCGTCAGAATACTGTGCAGTGTGCACCAAGGGGGGCCGAGGGGACCGTGGAGTGTCCGCAGTGTACAGACTGTACAAAACAGGCCCCAGGACAGATCCCTGTGGCACCCCAGCACAAATACTCCTTCAGGTGGAGGTGGGTGTTTCTACCATGACAGAGAAAGTTCTGTTGGTGAAATAGCTTTGGATTAGTCTGACTATGCTCTCGGGGAACCCCTGTGTTATAACTTGTATAATAGCACTTTAAGCCATACTGAGTCGAGGGCTTTGGCTCAATCAAGTAGCACTATCCCGCAGTAGCCTCTTTGGTTGAAGCCCGCTGTGGCTCCTTTCACCAGTCTCATGATCTGCTGTGGGGCAGAGTGCCTCTGTCGGAATCCGAATTGGAAATCCGGCAGAAGTCGCTCGTTGCTGATGTGACTTCGTATGGGTATTAGCAGGAGGTGCTCATAGATCTTGATGAGAGTTGGCAAGAGGCTAATCGGCCTGTAGGGCTGCGGGAATAAAGGGTCTCTCCCTGGTTTGTGTATCGCGACCACTTCCACGTGTTTGCAGTAAGTTCGGAACTCGCAGGTACGAGTAATCTCGTTGAAGACGTTCGCGAGGTGTTCGATAGCCGAGGGTGGAAGGTTTTTAACTAGGTGGTTGGTGACATTATCCTGACTTGGCGCCTTTTTTGTAGGGAGGGACCTAATTACTTTTGCCACATCTTCAGGGGCATAAAGTGGGGGTTCGTCCCCTGGGCCCTCCTCAGCATTGAAGACAGCCAGTTGACGACTGACTACCTCTTCATGGTCTTCATCCTGGGGTTCTGCCGCTTGAAACTGCTTCTCAAAGGTGTCGGCGAGGCCGTTGGCTTTTTCAGCATGGCTGTAGGCCAGATCCCACTCTCCGTGCAGTGGCGGCAACCAAGTGCGTCCATAGGTAAATTGCTCGGTTGCTTGCTATAGTGTGTGATCGGTTACTCTGAGGTTTGTGAAGCTGTTTTGCCATTGCTGGTTTTTGTGTTCACTAAGCACTACCTTCATCTCTCTCTGTAGACGATTGAGCAGCCTCCCAGTGGCCTGATGTCTGATGATCTCCCACTCTTTTGCCACTCTGTTCTTGTGTCTGATATGGGCTAGCAAATGTTCCAGGAGTTGTACTTGCAGCGGCTTGCCATCCCTTTGTGGGGGAGTGGCATCTTCCGCTGCCTGCAATATGCTTCCTGTTAGGTCTTATAGTGCATGTTTTAGTGAGGGCTATGCCTAGCATTTCGGGCCTATCTCCATGTGTGGGCTCGACCAGACCCCATGTTTCCAAGTGTTGGTCGCATGCTAGCCATTGCATTTTTGCGCCTGCTCTAGAGTTCCAATTGGGGTGTTTGGCTTTGAAGTCGCCCCCTATTATTAGTTTTTGTGTCTTTCCCAGTGTTGTTTTTGTGACTGTTTTTGGTGTTACGGTGATAGGGCTATGTTGTCATGGCTTCTCAATGGAGAAACCACTTCCGCGTATGTTGCACTCATTGTGTCTGGTCTTGGTTTTACCCAAGGTTTGGCTATGTGTGTTGACCTGTTTCGTCTCTCTGTGTGGTTTGATGGGGTCGTGGTGTCTTGTTTTCGCACCCTTTGCCTTCTGTGAGTGTTTTTTGTGGAGCTTGCAGCCTTCGTACCCTGCTGTGTAGTTTTTCCCGCATAGCGCGCACCTGTTCTGTGGGTCCATGTGTTTCATTGTGCAAGTCCTAGTGTCGTGGGGTTCGGTGCATTTTCTGCAGCGCACGGGCATATCGCAGTGGGCGGCTATGTGGTCCAGTCGATGACACCTGAAGCATTGCACCATCTTGTTCTTGTGGTGGAGTGGCTCCGTGGTGACAGGGACTGACAGAACAGCTTTGATCTCGCGCCTGTTCTGGGGTATGTCCAGCAGTGTGACTTGAAATAATGGCCAGTGAATCTCTGCCCGATTTTTGCCCATATGCTCGACAGTTTTAAGAACAAGCTTATCTGTCTGCTCATTTCCTTCGCCGACGGTCTGATTGCGGCCGCCAACATTTCGATTGCTCGCGCCTTCACCTGTCCACTCCGTCCCTGGCGTCGCGCTGGTTGGTGGAAGATGCAAAATCCCATGGAGTGTCCCCGGCGGCTGTCGTGGAAGGGTCCTGTGTTCGCTTGAGGCGTGACTCCTTGATGGTGGGAAGTAAGGGTTTCCATGCCTTGCTCATTTGAAAACCTGTGTTTCGGTTTATGAGGTTGTTCGCTACGCGAGTTTCAATGGCCTCCTTGAGGATGCTGTTCCAGTAGAAGCTGGTAGGGGCCAGGATCTTTCTCTCTTCGTATTTAGCGTTGTGTCCAGTTTCCAAGCAGCGTTCTGCCAGTGCCAATTTGTTGCGCTGGCCTAGGCGCGTGTGGCGTTGGTGTTCTTTGCAGCGACTTCGGATTGTTTGACCGATGTAGGGTTTGCCGCAACCATATGCAATACGCCCGCTTCCTTGAGGCCAAATCCGTCTTTCTCTGTCACCAGTAAGGCGCATATCTTGGGCGGTGGTCAGTAGACCATGTCAATTTATGTTGTTTTAGCAGTTTGCCAAGTTTTGACGTCACGTTGCCTGCATACTGTAGAAAGGCAAGGCCAGGTTCCAGATCTTTTGACTGTTCATCATCTTGGTTGCGTTTTCATCGTCTGAAGCCTATCTGGATCTGCCTATTGCTGTACCCGTTCTTGTGGAACACATTTTCTAGATGCATGAGTTCTTTGTGCACATTTTGTTCATCCAATATCGAGTAAGCCCTGTGAACCAGTGTGCTGAGCATCCCATTGAGTTGTGGAGGATGGCGGTAACTCGAGGCATGTAAACATAAGTCTGTATGTGTATGCTTGCGGTACACACTATAACCCAGTGTGCAATTTGACCTTCGCTCTACAAGTACGTCAAGAAAGGGTAATTTCCTTTACTTCTCCATTTCCATGGTGAACCATATGTTGTCGTGGACTGAATTTAGATGTTCTAAAACCGTCTGCAGTTGATCAGGTCCATGGAGCCAGATGACAAACCTGTCGTCCTCGTATCGGAAAAAAACACAAAAGGTTTCCGTTCGGCCGCTTGTAGAGCCTCCCCTTCGAAACTCTCCATAAATAAGTTGGCTACCACTGGTGAGGAAGGGCTCCCCATAGCCACACCGTCGGTCTGTTCGTAGTATTGGCCATTGGACATGAAGTATGTGGCTGTAAGTATGAGCCAGAAAAATTTTGTCAACTCGGGGCCGAATTTCTCGCTGATAAAGTGGATCGAATCTTCAGTGTGACCCGTATGAAGAGTGATATGACATCAAAGCTGACCATGATGTCTGTTTCTCGTAGGGTCAGCTCCTTAAGACGACGAATGAAGTCCGTTGATTTCCGAATAAGGTGCTCGCACTTTCCCACGTATGGTCTGAGCAGACATTCCAGGTGTTGTGCGAGAGGGTACGTGGGCGCCCCTATGTTGCTGACAATGGGAATCCATCAAGGAGTCACAACTCAAGCGAACACAAGACCCTTCCACGACAGCGGCCAGGGACACTGCACAGGATTTTGCATCTTCCATCACCCAGTGCGACGCAGGGGACGCGCAGACCAGGGCCGGCGCCCGCAAAGCGATTATCGGGGGCCGCAATCGGACCGTTGGCGCAAGGAATCGAAGACCGACTGACGGACATAAATAACACTGACAATGAGCTCGGTGACAAATTCACAGTGAAACCAACAGGGGGGGGGGGGGGGGGGGAGATAAAATAAAGATCACTCTACACAACATAGAAGACTACAACACCATTAAAAAGGCCCTCACAGACAAAAATATACTCCATTAAACGTTCCCCACCACCAAGACAAGGAACAAAAACATTGTCTTTAGTGACCTCCCAGACGGCTCTCGGCCCAGGCAGTCAAGAAAGACCTGCCTGCCCAGGGATTTGTTGTCAAAACCGTCGATCAGATGGGAAAAATGAGGCAGAGAGTAAGTGGCCATTATTCCAAGTCACTCTGCTGGACATACCGCAGAACACAAGCGAGATCAAAACTGTTCTGGCATTCCCTCTCACCACGGAGCCACTTCGTCACAAGAACAAGGTGGTTCAGTGCTTCAGATGTCAAGGACTGGATCACATTACCACCCACTGCCAGATGCCCGTGCGCTGTAGAAAATGCGCCGAACCCCATGACACCAGGACTTGCACAATAAAACACATGGACCCGCAGATAAGGGGTGCGCTGTGTGGGAAAAACCACACAGCAGAGTACTAAGGCTGCGAGGTCCACATAAAACACACACAGAAGCAAAGGGTTCGAAGGCCGCCCCCACACACGAAAACAAGACACTGCCACCCCATCAAACCACACAAAGAGACAAAACAGGACAACCCACACAGACAAAACGTGGGTAAAACCAAGGCCTAACACTCTCAGGGCAACATATGCAGATGTGGTCTCTCTACCAAAGAGCCACGGAAAAGTCGAGAAATGAACGCAAGCCCTGTCACCACAACACCAAACACACACACAAGAACAACACCAGTGACCAGGTCCAAGACAAAGGAAGCTCTAGGGAACCACACACTCACTCCATCCCCTCCGATCAATTGTTAGGCATTATGGTCCACACCATGGACCTCGTCATGGAAATGATGAAGGAATTCAGAGAGGCCCAGAAGCAGAACACTCAGATCCTCGTGCCCTTCAGACAGCAGTCCAGCAGTCGCTCCCCTCTGCAACATCCTCAGTAGCTATAAAACCCGATCATGAATAGACGACCAAATATCCAAGGCCTGACAAGGTGCGTCTTTAACTCAGATGGCATTGTCAATCAAGAGGTCGAGTTCAGAGAACTCATGAAGGAATTCTCCATCGACATATGCATGATGAGGGAAACCCACCTAAAACCGGGAGGAATAGCAACATTTCTCAACTATGTTAGCTACTGTAAAGATAGGCCAACCCACAGTGGAGGAGTGGCCACATACATAACAAGAGGGATCCCCCACTACCAGGTATTCATACCAGCTACCAATAAAACCGAAGCAGTGGCGGTGGAAGTAACCACTGCCAATGGAGCCCTAACAATCGTTGCAAATTACCGACCCCCACAAGACGACACAGACGAGGGAGACGTAGCTGCACTAGGGCAAACTGAAGGCAAACTCATAACAGGGAGCGACTTCACTGCCAAACACCCCAATTGGAAGTCTAGAGCAACCACGAGAGCAGGCGCCAAACTGCAACGACTAGCGCGCGACCACCACTTCGAAACATGGGGTCCAGTCGAGCCCACACAATTTCCAAAAAATGGAGGTAGGCCCAATGTGTTGGACATAGCCCTCACTAGGAGGATCGCGGAGTTTGTGAACGCAAGGACAATCAACAGAATGTCCCCTGATCACTACCCTGTGATGCTAGAGGTCGATGTTGGAGAATTGGTAGCACTCCCACGGTACCAGACGTCCTACAAACGTACGCACTGGGAGCGATACCGAGAAAATGTCGCCTCCGATATCGCTCGCGCTCCACCGCCTACTGCCGAAACAGTAGAACAAACGCTACAAGACCTAACAGGTACAATCTTGTCGGCAGCGGAAGAGGCCACTCTCCCCCACAGGAACATTTACTAGCCCAAATCCGTCCCAAGAACAGAGCGGCAAAAGAATGGAAGATCACCAGAGGTCAGGCCACCAGGAGGCTGCTCAATCGTCTACAGAGAGTGGCCAACATCCTCGCCGACAACTTTGCGAAGCAGTTTCAAGTGGCCGAACCCCAGGATGAAGAAAGTGAAGAGGTAGTCGGTCATCCACTGACTGTCTTATTCTACACTGAAGAAGACCCAGAGAATGCACACCCACTTTTCACCTCCGAGGACGTGGCAAAAGTAATTAGGTCCCTCCCTACAAACAAGACACCAGGACACGGCAGTGTCTCTAACTAGCTAGTTAAAAACCTCACGCCCTGGGTTATCGAACAGCTCGCGAACGTCTTCAACGAGATTACTCGTTCTCGCGAGTTCCCAGCATCCTGGAAGCAGGCGGAAGTTGTCGCGATACATAAACGAGGGAAAGACCCTCTATTCCCGCAGCTCTACAGGCCGATTAGCCTTCTGCCAACTCTCAGAAACATCTATGAGCGCCTCCTCCTTATACCCATACAAGACCATATCACCAACAAATGACTTTTGCTGGATTTCCAATTCGGATTCTGACAGGAGCACTCCGCCCCACTGCAGATCATGAGATTTGTGGAAGCAGCCACAGGGGGCTTCTACCACAGAGGCTACTGTGGCATAGTGCTACTTGATGTAGCCAAAGCCTTCGACTCAGTATTGCATAAAGGGCTACTATACATGTTATACACACGGGGGTTCCCGGAGAGCATAATCAGGTTAATCCAAAGCTATCTCACGAATAGAACCTTCTCCATCAAGGTACTAATAGCCACCTCCACCAGAAGGCGTATTCGTGCTGGGGTGCCACAGGGATGGGTCCCGGGGTCCGTTTTGTACAGTCTGTACACTGTGGGCACTCCACGCCCCCCTGGTGCACACCGCACAGTATGCTGATGACACCACCTTTTATACTCGTAATGTGCATAAGGATATGGTCATTCGTAGGCTACAAATGGTTTTAGATAACACAGAAACCTAGGCCCGTCACTGAAGCATCACCATCAATACTTAAAAGACACAGGCTATGCTGATCACCCGGAGTCTCCTGGGATGCGGACCCCCTCAACACATCCCCTCACCTGCGCCTACATGGATCTCAACTCTCCTGGTGTAGATGCGTCAAGTACCTCAGTGTAACCTTGGACTCGAGACTAATGTGGAACCCCCATATAGACGAGATCCACAGGAAGGTCTGTGCCAGAATGTTCATTCTATACCCAGTCCTCAACACAACCAGCTCCCCTGCTCCGTAGGACTAAACATCTATCAGGCCCTCATATGGCCAGTATGTGTGTCCTGTCTGGGGACATGCGGCAAAGCATCACGTGGACAAACTCGAGAAATTGCAGAATCGCGCCCTCAGAAGGGCACTGCACTTAACCATGGGATTCCCCACCGAAGATCTGCACGCCACTGCTGAAATCTCACTCCTCAAAGAAAGATTCCAAGATCTGGCAAGGGGTTTCTCCGAGAGCTCTTCCAGTTCTGAAATAACCGCATCAACTCTTTAGGTCGGTATGACATGTCCCACGATGAGAACAAACGCCCCATGACGATCTTCGACGACTAAGTCGAAGAAAAAAATCGCAAAAATCTCCAAATCCTAATACCAATCCTTAATCCTCAACATACCCAATATCTCGCCAACCTAAGGCAAGTACTAGACACCACCACATTACACATGCAGCCAAAACAGCCAAAGACAATCACACACTCACAACACACATTGTGGAGTAAAAGCCAACAAGCTACAAACTCCTCCATACATTTCCCCAAGGAGGGAAAATTAGAAGCTGAGAAGAGAGTCAGTGACATATCCTCGACTCAAACAATTAAAATCCTCCCCAAACCCACAACTACTACCCAACCCCCACCCGCTCCCAATTCCTCTAATCCCCCCCCCCCCCCCACTCAAATGCACATCCACAAAGCAGTGGTGTGCAAAGAAGGACAGAAAGGATAGACATAAAAAGAGCAGGAGCCCCCCCCCCCCCCCTCAAACCCAAATCGCCTCCTCCCCTACCCCTGAGGAGCCAAAAGTTCCTGAGCTACCAATAGCACTGTCGTCACCCTGGAAGGGAACCAGGAAACTGCTGCCCTGGAAGGGAACCCTAAAACTGGGGAGGATTCGGTGGGCTTTGCGCTTGTGAGGAAAACCTTCCACCAGCCGAGACTTGCACCTGCTTGAGGTGTGAAACCCACCCCGAACAGCTTTCAGGCTGTGGTCAGTGCATCAGACGAACCACACGAAACAACAGCACAGAGTCACACATCACACAGCCTTCCACCAATTGTCACAGAGCTTCCCCGCAACTACGAGGAACTCCACAACATGCTCAAAACACAACTCAAGGGGGACAGCTTAAAAGCGAATCCAACACGGGGGGGGGGGGGGGGGGGGGGGCGCAAAATAAAGATCACACTACACAACATAGAAGACTACAACAACATAAAAAAGGCTCTCAGAGACAAAAATATACCACACTACATGTTCTCCACCACAAAAACAAGAAACAAAAACATCATCATTAGGGACCCTCAGATGGCTCTCTGCCAAGGCAGTCAACATAGAGCTGACTGCCCAGGGATTAGTTGTTAAAACTGTAGAGCAGATGGGCAAAAATGAGGCAGAGAGCAAGTGGACATTATTTCAAGTCACTCTACAGGACATACCCGAGAACAGGTGCGAGATCAAAGCGTTTCTTCCGCCGCAAGAACATAGTGGTGAAATGCTTCAGGTGTCAGGGGCTGGATGACATAGCCGCCCACTGCCAGATGTTCATGCTCTGCAGAAAAAGCAGCGAACCGCACGACACTAGGACTTGCACAATGAAACACATGGACCCACAGACCAGATGCGCACTGTGTGGCAAAAACCACACAGCAGGTTATCAAGGCTGCGGGGTCTACAAAAAACTCTCACAGAAGGAAAAGGGTGCCAAGGCCGCCCCCCCCCCCCCCACACACACACACGAAAACAAGACACTACGACCCCATCAAACAACTCAGGGAGACAAAACAGGACAACAAACACAGATAAAAGTTAGGTAAAACCAAGACCAGACACACCAAGGCAAAATACGCAGAAGTGGTTTCTCCTTCAAGAAGCCATGAAAACGTAGCCCAATCACCAAAACACCAAACGCAGTCACCAGAACAGCAACAGGAAAGCCACTAAAACAACGACAGGGTCCACCAAGACAGAGGTTCAGTTGTTAAGCACTACGGTCCAGACCATGAATCGCGTCATGGAAATGATGAAGGAATTCAGGGATTCCAAGAAGCAGAAAACACAGATCCTCGTTGCCCTTCAGACAGCAGTCCAGCAGTCGCTCCCCTCTGCGACTTCATCAGTAGTTTCAAAACCCTATCACGGATAGATGATCAAAAATCCAAAGCATGACATTGTGCATCTTTTAAAGCAGATGGCACTGTTAATCAAGAGGTCGATATCAGAGAAACTCATAAAGCAGTTCTCAGTCGACATATGCATGGTGGGGGAAACACAGCTGAAACAGGGAATAAAAGTGACAGTTTACAACTACATTAGCTACCATAAAGAAAGGCCACCTCAAGGCGGAGGTGGGGACATATACATAAAATAGGAATCCCCCTCCACCAGGTATTCTTACCAGCCATGTACAGAATCGAAGCAGTGGCCATGGAGGTAATCACTGCCACGAGATCCCCTAACAACTTTCACAATCTACCGTCCCCCAAAAGACGAAATAGACGAGGGAGACATAGCTGCTCTAGGGTAAATTGAGGGCAAACTCATAATAGGGTGTGACTTCAATGCCAAACACCCCGATTGGAACTCTAGAGTAACCTTCAGAGCAGGTGCCAAACTGCAACGACTAGTGCACGACCACCACTTCAAAACATGGGGTCCAGTTGAGCCCACACATTTTCCAAAAAATGGTGGTAGGCCGAAGTGTTGGACAGCCCTCACTAGGGGGATCGTGGAGATTGTGGCCACAAGGACAATCAACAGAATAGAATTAAATTTTCACTCTACAGCGGAGTGTGCGCTGATATGAAACTTCCTGGCAGATTAAAACTGTGTGCCGGACCGAGACTCGAACTCGGGACCTTTTCCTTTCGCACGCAAGTGGTCTACCAACTGAGCTACCCAAGCACGACTCACGCCCCGTCCTCACAGCTTTACTTCTGCCAGTACCTCGTCTCCTACCTTCCAAACTTTACAGAAGCTCTCCTGCGAACCTTGAAGAACTAGCACTCCTGAAAGAAAGGATATTGCGGAGACATGGCTTAGCCACAGTCTGGGGATTGCTTCTAGAATGAAATTTTCACACTACAGCGGAGTTTGCGCTGATATAAAACTGGCAGAAATAAATGTGTAAGGACGGAGCGTGAGTCGTGCTTGGGTAGCTCAGTTGGTAGAGCACTTGCCCGCGAAAGGCAAAGGTCCCGATATCGAGTCTCGGTCCGGCACACAGTTTTAATCGCAACCAGCTTCTGCCAAGCAAATTCTAGCCTCATATATATTCAACAAGTCGCATTTGAAAATTTCATTTCATCGTCATTACGAGACATAGCACAAGAGCAGAGCAAAGACAATGTGTGGAAAGAAATTAAACGCCTTTGGCAAGATAAGAATAATGTTACCATTAGAAACCATTATACTGTACGCAATAATATTCTGTTTCGCCGCTCTCACCCTGACAGCAACAACTGGTTATTATGTATTCCTGACGAGCTTGTTAACAAATTAATTTGGTATACTCATTTAAGTTACGCACATTATGGAGCCAGAAAATGTTTTCTTATACTTAGACAGAACTGTTATTTTGCGAACATGGAGAAACGTATTCGACGAGTTTTAGCGTCATGTAAAATTTGCCAGGAAGCTAAATCAGACACGACTTCACATATTCCTCCGTTACATCCCATTGTACCCGTTAAATTGAGGCACATGGCCGCCGTAGACTTTTTTGGTCCGATCCCCAGATCTAATAGAGGTTTTTGTTACATCTTAGTCGCTGTTGAACTCACTTCGAAATTTGTTACCTTTACTCCGTTACGCAAAGCTACTGCTAAATCTGTTTCGAATGCATTTGTAAAACATTTTCTACTTCATGTAGGGCATGTATTGAAAGTAATTTCCGACAATGGACCACAATTTCTATCTGCAATTGGACCCGTATGTTATGAGCTAAGAAACATTTCTCCGATCTATATATCCAAGTATCACGCTTCTTCGAACCCTTGTGAACGATTGATGAAAGAAATTGGTAAACTATATAGAATATAATGCCATAAAAAACATATTGATTGGGACACACACATACTCTCATTCCAGGATGTAATTAACTCCATACCAAATGAATCTACTATGCTATCTCCGACTTTTATATTGAAAAATGTTGAACCACCTAACAAAATTAAAGAATTAGTATCTTTTCCTACATCTCGTCGACTACGTTACCATGAAATAATTGACATTACACTCAACAACATGAAACGTGCCGCAGAGCGCCGGAGAAGACAGCAAAAACAGGTTTGTATACGTCGTGACTTTCACATAGGACAGAAGATATTAGTACATACGCTCTATTTATCGGAATTCGCAGCATTCCTCACCCCAATGTAGTACACGTCAAAACTTTGAGAACCAGAAAAAGCAAAGGCAATCACCATGTCTCCTAAATTTAACCCTTTATTGAATGAACATACTTTATGATTTGTCACACTGTTAATGCCATTTCCAGATATTTATATGACCACTTACTGATGATCATTATCTTTTTTCTTGGCAAGTGCCCGGCAAGGTAAGGTTAGCAGGTCGCAGAATTAAGAAGCATTAACCAGAATATACTATACATATCGTATGATAGTCTTGACTAATTATTTTTCTTTCAGAATACGAGGCAATTGATGCAGACTGTCAAACAGAACAACACATGTTGATCTTAGTGATGAAATATGCTAGAAATAAGAAACTCTATACTATGAATAGCTGTATGAAGTAAATGGTAATATGAATATGAATAATGAAGTATCTATGTTTTGCAGATGATAATAAATTATGATGAATAGTTATATGAAGAATATGGTGATGTGAATAATGAAGTTTTTCTTTGCAGGTGATGATAACGATGAAGTTATAGTAATATGAATAATGAAGTTTTTCTTTGCACATGATGATAATGATGACGTTTATATATTTACTGTTAGTTAAGAAATGCTATGTAGTTATTTAAGTATTTGTTGGAGTTCCTTTTGACAGCATGTCTTATGTCACATAGTATAATGACTGAATGTTTTGGAAAAGACAACTAGAGTACATACATATTGAGTACACGTTTCATTACATGTTAATTTGAAGTTTACTACTTTTCAGCATAATATGAATACATTTCTTCTTTCAGCTCAATAATCCACTTTGTATTTTTTCCAGGAGAAGCTTTTCATGATACTAATATACTATAAGCACTTAATTATTAAATCTGTTATACTACTTGTATTTTTTTACCCATTTGTGTCTATCATTTATGAAGGTGATCACATATACTGTACTTGTTTCATAACCTTGCTATAGCTGACTCATGATGAATTAATCCTTATTTCCAGCAATAAGTCAAAAGCAAATATTTTCATGCCCCAGCAACTATCGATCCCAACGCAATGCGTTACTAGCACAAAAAAAGAAAAAATTACCAGTCCCAACTATTACCGGTATACAACTAAATAATGCTACCAGTTTAAGATATATTTCTAGTCCTAAATATAATGCAAATTTCTCTGATATACTGAATCCATTATATCTATATTATTGGACTACAGACCTTGAGTAATAGTTACAATGTCTTACATTTTAAATATGTCTTATGTCAGTTGCATGATATCATAAATAAACACTAGCAGCTTGATGCTACACGCAAAACTCTTGTTTTGAATGATGACTTGTGAATAATACTGAATAATGTTTTGTAAAACTATATGAATACTTTGTAAATGGCCAATGAGTGCCAATAATTACTGCAATCAGATGAGCTATGAATAGTGTTTTGTAATACTCAATACTTGCTACGTGTTTAGTAACTGGCCAATGAATGCCACTGATTACTGTAATGAGATGTCTTATGATGCTAATGATTACTATAATGAGATGACATGATGCCAATAATTACTGTAATGAGATGAGTTATGAAAGATATTTTGTAATACTGCATAAATGTTATGCCAATGATTATTATAATGAATGACTTATGCATAAATGCTATGCCAAAAATTTCTGTAAATATTATTTTGTTATACTCTATAAATGCTATGCCAATGATTAATGTTATGAAATGACTTATGTATAATTGTTATGCCAATGATCACTGTAATGAGATGACTTATGCATAAATGCTATACCAATAATTATTGTAATAAGATGACTTATGATTAATGTCCTGTAATACTACATACATAGTATATAAATGTTTAGTAAATAGCCAATGAGTGCCATTAATTATTCAGACTGCTTGATACATTAGTGTAATTCTGAATGACGACTAGCATAAGACTTACAGTTCCTCACCTTCTAACCTAATTACTAGCAATTACTGCATTATCCGTATGTCCTGTTCATCCTCATAATCATGGAGCACTATATTTTGTTTTTGCACTAGTTCTACATTGATGTAAGAGTATGGATTCTACCAGAATGTGGTATGACATCAAAGTGTCCACCACTCTGACTGAAGGAGATGTCATTATGGTCCTACTGTTTGGTGTTCCTAATGTACTACCAAAATGATAACATACAATATTAATGCAACATTTCAGTGTCTTGGCTACACTGATTAATACTTCATGGAAGAGAACTTCAGATTGTCTCACTTGGTGTTGTGCTTGTGTAGAAAGATATGGACTTTCAGTGCAGCTACGTGCAACCCACTGTGCTACAACCATGATGCTATCCTTCCCATTCCTCTCCTAGTTCTTGTAAAATGTTAGAGACTTATACAGTGCATCTGAACTTCATTTCATTTCTTAATGTATTCAGTTCTTGTAAAAAAAAAATGCTGAAGACTGATAGAGACTTATACAGTGCATCTGAACTTTATTTCATTTCTTAATGTATTCAGTTCTTGTAAAAAAAAAAATGCTGAAGACTTATACAGTGTGTGTGCACTTCATTTCATTTGTTAATATGATCAGTTGTCCTAAATATGCTAAAGACTTATACAGTGCATGGGCACTTTATGTCATTTGTTAATATATTTTGTACTCATTGTGTATACTCTATTTCATTTCCTAATATGTTCTGTATTCATTGCGTATACATTTTGTTATTTCTTAATATGTCCTGTACTCAGTGCATGTGCACTCTAATTTCTTAATATGTTCTGCACTTATCAATGATGTATATACTCTGTTACTGTAGACTTAGTAACTAAATAGATTATAGAAAAATTTGTTGCTCATGGTAAGTCCAATTGACTCATCATCGCTGCCAAATCCCCCCCCCCCCCCCCCCCCCCCCAGTGGAGAGTTATGTAAGAGGTCCATGACTATAGAATTTGTTGCTATCGCACTCGAGCAGATGTAATTTCGATGGATTGCTCACGTGCTGCCTGCGATATGTAAGCTGTAAGAGAATCTCAGACCAGAGAGCAGTGTTGTATGCAGTAGGAATTGCCTAGTACTAGCGAGCAGTCGTGTGTATGGAGTTGGCTAGGCCGGTCATGGGGAGCAATGGCGGAGCCTGAGCGATGTAGTATAAGGTAAAAGCAGCCTCGCGCATATGTAGTATTGTTATATCAAGTCCCATGTAAATGCGTCTAAAGAATCTCTTAATAATAATCTTTCTTATAAAAAAGTAACTTTTGACAATCAATCATCTCAATTTAAAGAATTTACTAATTTCTCCAATCCATGGTCATCCTGATTATTGCAAAGAAAAACAGGTTGTTCTTTTTATACACGACAAATCTATTAGCCAGCACTGCAATCGGCTGTGCCAGAAAATTTTCTTATAGGACCAGATATATATATGCGTTATCCGGCGACTTTATTGGGATAAGAATTTTTTATTTATTCAGAATTATCTTTTAGGGCCATGATGCAGCACTACTGACGTCCAAAATTTACCAGTATACGTTCACAGTCAATTATTGAAAGGTTATAAGTGAGCCACAATTTTATTGAGAGATTAGTCTCATTGTATTATTGGTAGGCTACGGAATTCATTTATCTGTTAGTAGGCTACACAGAATGTCGATGATATAAATAATTATATTTTTTCTGTAGGGAGGTTTCGGAATATTTTTGTTGAGAGGTTACAACAAGTACCATCTTGCAGGCAGTGGAGGATGCCACTCCCCCACAAAGGGATGGTCCGCCCCCACAAGTACAACTTCTGGAACATTTGCTAGCCCAAAGCCGACACAAGAACAGCGTGGCAAAAGAGTGGAAGATCACCAGAAATCAGGCTATCAGGAGGCTGCTCAAACGTCTACAGAGGGAGCTGAAGGTAGCGCTCAATGAGCGCAGTAAACAGCAATGGCAAAACCACCTCTCAGATCTCAAAGTAGACCATCGCACACTATGGCAAGCAACCAAGCAGTTCACAAAAAGACGCACTAGGATGCCGCCACTGCATGGCGAGCAGGGTATGGCCTACAGCCATGCTGAGAAGGCCAGCACCCTCGCCGACTCCTTCGAGAAGCAGTTTGAAGCGGCAGAATCCCAGGATGAAGAACATGAAGATGTAGACTGTCGGCAACTGACTGGCTTCCTAAATTCTGAGGAGTACCTAGCGGACGAGCCCCCACCTCCTCCCCCCCCCCCCCCAAGACGTGGCAAAAGTAATTAGGTCCCTCCCCACAAAAAAAGGCGCCAGGACATAACAGTGTCAGCAATCAGTTAGTTAAAGCCTCCCAGCCTCGGCGATCACACACCTCGCGAATGTCTTCAACGAGGTTACTTGTTCCCGTGAGTTGCTAGCTTGCAGCACTTCAGGCCGATTAGCCTCTTGCCAACTCTCAGCAAGATCTATGAGCGCCTCCTACTAATACCCATACAGGTTCATATTACCAGAGAGAAACTTCTGCCAGATTTTCAATTTGGATTCCGGCAGAACCACTCTGCCCCACAACAGATCATGAGAGTGGTTGAAGCAGCCAAGAGGGCTTCAACCACAGAGCCTACTGCGTGATAGTGCTGCTAGATGTAGCCAAAGCCTTCATCTCAGTATGGCATGGAGGGCTACTCTACAAGCAAGGGTTCTCCAGGAGCATAGTTAAGCAGATCAAATGGTATGTCATGGATAGGACCTTCTCTGCCAAAGTAGAAACCACCACCTCCACCAAAAGGCGTGTTCATGCTGGGGTGCCACAGGGATCGGTCTTGGGACCCATTTTGTACAGTCTGTACACTGTGGACACACAAACGGCCCCCCTGGTGTACACTTCACAGTACGCAGACGACACTGCCTTCTACACACGAAATGCAAAGAAGGACCTGGTCATTCGAAGGCTACAAAGGGTTTTAGATAACACAGAAACCTGGGCCCATCACTGGCACAACGTTATCATCTCAGATGCTCGGGAGTCGCGGAATCCCTCAGTACTCTCCACTTCACCTGCACCTATGTGGATCCCGATTCACCTGGCGCAGATCCCCCAAGTATCTCGGTGTATCCTTTGATATAGATGAGGTCCCATACAGATGACGTCCACAGGAAGGTCTGTGCCAGAATGTCCATCCTATACCCAGTCCTCAACACAACCAGCTCCCTTCCTTGCTCTGTAGGAGTAAATGTCTACCAGGCACTCATACGCCCAGTAATGGAATATGCGTGCCCTGTCTGTGGATACACGGTGAAGCATAATCTGGAATAACTCCAGAGACTGCAGAACTGCGCCCTCAGGAGGGTACTGCATCTACCCATGGGATTCCCCATTGACGATCTGCACGCTGCTGCCGAAATCCCACTCCTCAAAGAAAGATTCCAAGATCTGGCAAGGACTTTCTACGAGAGCTCTTCCATATCTGGAAATAACCTCATCCACTTCCTAGCTCTGTATGACATGTCCCGTGAAAAGCACAAAAGCCCTGTGACGATTTCGACGACAAAGTCGAAGAGAAAAATCCCTAAATCTCCAAGTCCTAATACAAATCCTTAAACCTTAAAATACCCAACATCTCGCCAACCTCAGACAAGTAAAAGACATCATCAGTACACCACCCCAATACACAGACAGTGTAAACTATCCAAGAAACTCACATACAACATACATTGTGGAGTAAAAGCCAACAGGCTATAAATTCCTCCATACAGTTGCCCAAGGAGGGGAGACTAAAAGGTGAGAGAGAGGCAGATCACATGAGCCCACCTACACCCATCTGAGTATCTGTCAGAGTGGACGCATGTGCTGGGCTACACTAGTTCACTCCATTGCACGTTTGCACAGTTATAGAAATCCACTTGCGGAATCAGTCGATGGTTCATAGCTGCGTGTTCCGAAGGCTTAGACTTCTGAGCTTCTTTATTTTTTAAAGTCAGGAGTGAGGTAGCAGTAAGACTGGGATACCAGAGGCTGTATTTACTACAACCGTTGGTAAAATTGTTGCTGTCAGTTATGGGTGGCGCGCTTTGGCCCGCGTCTTCTCGCTGTCGCTTGCCACTTTTCCAGCCGGTTCGAGTACCTTGCTGCAGCTGAGTATCTCCTCTGCTCCCTCTCTCCCCCACTCCCTGGAGGCGTAGGGAATTATTTCACATCAGGGTCTGGTCGCTGGTCAGTGTCCCGCGCGTGTTAGGCTCTAGTTCCGGTTGTCGCTGGATACGTGAGACGGTGCCAAAGTTTGCCACACAATGGCATTCCCTTGCAGCTTCCTCTTCCTTCTTTGTCTTCCGCGCTCTGGACATGGACCCACTGCAAATAGTAGGTGCGAGAGGCGTCCAGCAGGCTGGAGGCTCCATCATAGCCATAAAAGATCCGAAGACGAATGACAGTAGGGCGACAACAGCTTACCTCAATGCAGGGGCTTGTCTCCCTACTAGAGTACTCCCCCTCGCCTGCGTAACCGCCTCGGCAAAGCACAGGCGAGAGTAGGAAAGAGAAGCTAATCCTCCCTAGAACGCCACACCAGGCTCGCTGAAACGTGGTAGTGGACAGAATATTGCAGGGCAATTCAGCGGAAAATCACGGCCATAGCAGGAGACGCCACGTTCTGCACAAAAGGCCACGGCCTTTACCAAATCTTCCTGCGAACCAGCGAAGACTACTGAAAAGTCGTGGACATGATGGGCAATGAAAATCTCCACTACTTCACCCACTCCACGGAAGCACTCAACTTCTGAAGGAGCTCTTCCACCGACTTCCCATGAAGATGGCACCAGACCACATACATTAAAGAACAACTGGTTGCCGTTGACTTTGAAGTTAGCTCGGTGAGTCTCATAAAGTCGCCCCGGACATGCCATTGTTCATGGTCGTCCTAGTCGACAACATACAGAACCAGAATATTTTCCACGTGAAAAGGGTAGCCAACGTGCCAGTTGAAGTAGAACTGTTGAGGGCAAAGGGCAGGAGAGAACAATGCTTTACCATCCAAAGGTTCGATCACCTTGTGCGCTACTGTAACATGCCGGCTAGACGTGTTAAGTGTGCGGGCGACTACCAGAGCAGAGACTGCCCAAAACCGAATACGGACAAGTTGCTGTGCTGCAATTGCAGCGAATCCCACTTAGCAAGCTCCAGAGGCTGCAGCTTGTTCAAACGAGGAAACGGGCCACAAGGAAAGGCAACACAGAGCAGGTGGTTACAGCAAGGTGCCACCTACTCCAATGTCGCGAAAGGCAACTCCCCAGATCCACCCCGCCAGCACAAAGTGCGGCTTCTGACGCAAGCACGTCAACTGTCAACAGAGGCAATGCGCGTGGGTGCGGACCGCGTAGGGAACGCCCCACCCCCACCCCCTGGCCGCGTCTCACGAGGCACATATCACCCTGCCCAAGGAGTCGCACAAGGAACAACACCAGCTCCCAAAGAGAATGTAGCAGACCTGTTGTTGTGGTCTTCAGTCCTGAGACTGGTTTGATGCAGTTCTCCATGCTACTCTATCCTGTGCTAGCTTCTTCAGCTCCCAGTACTTACTGCAACCTACATCCTTCTGAATCTGCTTGGTGTATTCATCTCTTGGTCTCCCTCTACGATTTTTACCCTCCACGCTGCCCTCCAATGCTAAATTTGTGATCCCTTGATGCCTTAGATCATGTCCTACCAACCAATCCCTTCTTCTAGTCGAGTTGTGCCACAAACTCCTCCTCTCCCCAATTCTATTTAAAACCTCCTCATTAGTTATTTGATCTACCCATCTAATGTTCAGCATTCTTCTGTAGCACCACATTTCGAAAGCTTCTATTCTCTTCTTGTCTAAACTATTTATCGTCCACGTTTCACTTACATACATGGCTTCACTCCATACAAACACTTTCATAAACTACTTCCTGACATTTAAATCTATACTCGATGTCAACAAATTTTTCTTCTTCAGAAACGCTTTCCTTGCCATTGCCAGTCTACATTTTATATCATCTCTACTTCGACCATCATCAGTATTTTGCTCCCCAAATAGCAAAACTCTTTGCTGCTTTAAGTGTCTCATTTCCTAATCTAACTCCCTCAGCATCACCCGACTTAATTCGACTACATTCCATTATCCTCGTTTTGCTTTTGTTGATGTTCATCTCATACCCTCCTTTCAAGAGACTGTCCATTCCGTTCAACAGCTCTTCCAAGTCCTTTGCCGTCTCTGACAGAATTACAATGTCATCGAGGAACCTTAAAGTTTTTATTTCTTCTCCATGGATTTTAATACCTACGCCGAATTATTCTTTTGTTTCCTTTACTGCTTGCTCAATATACACATTGAATAACATCGGGGAGAGGCTGCAACCCTTTACTCACTCCCTTCCTAACCACTGCTTCCCTTTCATGCCCCTCAACTCATATAACTGCCATCTGGTTTCTGTACAAATTGTAAATAGCCTTGCGCTCCCTGTATTTTACCCCTGCCACTTTCAGAATTTGAAAGAGAGTATTCCAATCAACATTGTCAAAAGCTTTCTCTAAGTCTACAAATGCTAGAAACGTAGGTTTGCCTATCCTTAATCTTTCTTCTAAGATAAGTCGTAGGGTCAGTATTGCCTCACGTGTTCCAACATTTCTACGGAATGCAAACTGATCTTCCCGAGGTCGGCTTCTATCAGTTTTCCCATTCGTCTGTAAAGAATTCGTTCGCTTAACATACTCCTAACACAACTCAATGTCCTGCTCACAGCAGTTACGGTGGCCATCCAGTCCAGTATCGCCTTTCTCGCTAGCCACGAATAATGCCCACATTCATGGCCTCACTGTCTGCATTTTTAATGCAAATAGTTTATTCCCCCAACAGGACTAATTCAGGCAGTTTCTCAGGGACCAGGTGATTGACATCTGCTTCGTCTGTGAGACTCACCTGCAGCAGGGGATACAGGTCAAAGCAGGCAACTACAGCTGCCACCGGACTGATAGCCCTATGGTGGGAGGGGGCACCACCAATTGCCTGGTGATCAAAAAGTCAGTATAAATTTGAAAACTTAATAAACCATGGAATAATGTAGATAGAGAGGTAAAACGTGACACACACTTTTGGAATGACATGGGGTTTTATTAGAACAAAAAAAAAAAAACAACAAAGTATTGCTAGACGAGTGAAATATCTCTTGCGCTCTTTGTTTAGTGATGATCGTGTGTTCAGCCGCCACTCTCGTCATGCTTGGCCTCCCAGGTCCCCAGACCTCAGTCCGTGCGATTATTGGTTTTGGGGTTTCCTGAAGTACCAAGTGTATTGTGATTGACCGACATCTCTAGGGATGCTAAAAGACAACATCCCACGCCAATGCCTCACCATAACTCCGGACATGCTTTACAGTGCAGTTCACAACATTACTCCTCGACTACAGCTATTGTTGAGGAATGATGGTGGACATATTGAGGATTTCCTGTAAAGAACATAATCTTTGCTTTGTCTTGCTTTGTTATGCTAATTATTGCTATTCTGATCAGATGAAGCGTCATCTATCCGACATCTTTTGAACGTTTGCATTTTTTGGGTTCTACTAAAACCCCATGTCATTCCAAGCATGTGTGTCAATTTGTACCTCTCTATCTACATTATTCCGTGATTTCTTCAGTTTTCAAATTTATACTTACTTTTTCATCACCCGGTACATTAAAACGTCGCTTCGTCACCATAGGGTCCAGCTGCCACAACTCGACACCCTAGAGGCTACAGGAGTGTCGGTGAACACTTGCACTGGGCAGATAGTGTCTATCGCCGCCTATTGGCCACCTAGAGGCACCCTACAGGAGGCGGACTTCAACTCGCTTAGGTCCTTACGAAAACACGCTCTACCCCCAATAGAGGAGAACCCGACGTCCTCGATATAGCAATATCGAAAGGCGTCGGAGAATTCACAGCAGCAACAACGTGCTGTGCCGTGTCGTCCGACCACCCACCAGTGGTGTTCGACATGGACATAATAGGCGCGGTTCTGCCCGCCCCCTCCGAAACTACGGAAACAGAAACAAAGATATGTTCTGTACAGAACTGGTAGAGTACCTGGAACAGGCACCCGACCCAGAAGAGGTGGGGGCAGACAACGCTCTCGCGTTTTTCAATACGCAAACCCTGCGAGCTGCAGACGCAGCAACGCCTAGAGGACCACAACCGACGCGCGACTTCCACAAGCATCTCCCGCGCCCCAGCCTGGAAGTCATCGCTGAAAAGAACAGAGTTTTGACATCTACATCTACATTTATACTCCGCAAGCCACCCAACGGTGTGTGGCGGAGGGCACCTTACGTGCCACTGTCATTACCTTCCTTTCCTGTTCAAGTCGCGAATGGTTCGCGGGAAGAACGACTGTCTGAAAGCCTCCGTGCGCGCTCTGATCTCTCTAATTTTACATTCGTTATCTCCTCGGGAGGTATACGTAGGGGGAAGCAATATATTCGATACCTCATCCAGAAACGCACCCTCTTGAAACCTGGCGAGCAAGCTACCCTGCGATGCGGAGCGCCTCTCTTGCAGAGTCTGCCACTTGAGTTTGCTAAACATCTCCGTAACGCTATCATGGTTACCAAATAACCCTGTGACGAAATGCGCCCCTCTTCTTTGGATCTTCTCTATCTCCTCCGTCAACCCGATCTGGTACGGATCCCACACTGATGAGCAATACTCAAGTATAGGTCGAACGAGTGTTTTGTAAGCCACCTCCCTTGTTGATGGACTACATTTTCTAAGGACTCTCCCAATGAATCTCAACCTGGTACCCGCCTTACCAATAATTAATTTTATATGATCATTCCACTTCAAATCGTTCCGCACGCATACTCCCAGATATTTTACAGAAGTAACTGCTATCAGTGTTTGTTCCGATATCATATGATCATAAAATAAAGGATCCTTCTTTCTATGTATTCGCAATACGTTACATTTGTCTATGTTAAGGGTCAGTTGCCACTCCCTGCACCAAGTGCTTGTCCGCTGCAGATCTTCCTGCATTTTGCTACAATTTTCTAATGCTGCAACTTCTCTGTGTACTACAGCATAATCCCCGAAAAGCAGCATGGAACTTCTGACACTATCCACTAGGTCATTTATATACACTCCTTGAAATGGAAAAAAGAACACATTGACACCGGTGTGTCAGACCCACCATATTTGCTCCGGACACTGCGAGAGGGCTGTACAAGCAATGATCACACGCACCGCACAGCGGACACACCAGGAACCGCGGTGTTGGCCGTCGAATGGCGTTAGCTGCGCAGCATTTGTGCACCACCGCCGTCAGTGTCAGCCAGTTTGCCGTGGGATATGGAGCTCCATCGCAGTCTTTAACACTGGTAGCATGCCGCGACAGCGTGGACGTGAACCGTATGTGCAGCTGACTGACTTTGAGCGAGGGCGTGTAGTGGGCATGTGGGAGGCCGGGTGGACGTACCGCCGAATTGCTCAACACGTGGGTCGTGAGGTCTCCACAGTACATCGATGTTGTCGCCAGTGGTCGGCGGAAGGTGCACGTGCCCGTCGACCTGGGACCGGACCGCAGCGACGCACGGATGCACGCCAAGACCGTAGGATCCTACGCAGTGCCGTAGGGGACCGCACCGCCACTTCCCAGCAAATTAGGGACACTGTTGCTCCTGGGGTATCGGCGAGGACCATTCGCAACCGTCTCCATGAAGCTGGGCTACGGTCCCGCACACCGTTAGGCTGTCTTCCGCTCACGCCCCAACATCGTGCAGCCCGCCTCCAGTGGTGTCGCGACAGGCGTGAATGGAGGGACGAATGGAGACGTGTGGTCTTCAGCGACGAGAGTCGCTTCTGCCTTGGTGCCAATGATGGTCGTATGCGTGTTTGGCGCCGTGCAGGTGAGCGCCACAATCAGGACTGCATACGACCGAGGCACACAGGGCCAACACCCAGCATCATGTTGTGGGGAGCGATCTCCTACACTGGCCGTACACCTGTGGTGATCGTCGAGGGGACACTGAATAGTGCACGGTACATCCAAACCGTCATCGAACCCATCGTTCTACCATTCCTAGACCGGCAAGGGAACTTGCTGTTCCAACAGGACAATGCACGTCCGCATGTATCCCGTGCCACCCAACGTGCTCTTGAAGGTGTAAGTCACCTACCCTGGCCAGCAAGATCTCCGGATCTGTCCCCCATTGAGCATGCTTGGGACTGGATGAAGCGTCGTCTCACGCGGTCTGCACGTCCAGCACGAACGCTGGTCCAACTGAGGCGCCAGGTGGAAATGGCATGGCAAGCCGTTCCACAGGACTACATCCAGCATCTCTACGATCGTCTCCATGGGAGAATAGCAGCCTGCATTGCTGCGAAAGGTGGATATACACTGTACTAGTGCCGACATTGTGCATGCTCTGTTGCCTGTGTCTATGTGCCTGTGGTTCTGTCAGTGTGATCATGTGATTTATCTGACCCCAGGAATGAGTCAATAAAGTTTCCCCTTCCTGGGACAAAGAATTCACGGTGCTCTTATTTCAATTTCCAGGAGTGCATATTTTGAAAAGCAATGGTCCCATAACACTCCCCTGTGGCACGCCAGAGGTTACTTTAACGTCTGTAGACATCTCTCCATTGATAACAACATGCTGTGTTCTGTTTGCTAAAAACTCTTCAATCCAGCCACACAGCTGGTCTGATATTCCGTAGGCTCTTACTTTCTTTATCAGGCGACATTGCGGAACTGTATCGAACGCCTTCCGGAAGTCAAGGAAAATAGCATCTACCTGGAGCCTGTATCTAATATTTTCGTGAGTTGTACCTGACCCGACAACCGGAACAAAGTGCTGCCTAAATAAGATGCGACGCGAAATAAATGCATTCTGTAAGTGGGGCAGGGCACACTACACCGATCAGTGTAGTAGGTTAGTCTTGGTGGTGACGTCATTTTCGGTTCTTTATCGAAATATCCTATTCAGTAAGCTTCTGAGACTAATTACCAAAGGGTCCTCCCACCGATTTTACGACAATTGTACAGAGACGTTTTGGATTTCGGTCTGGCTGTGGTTTATGTACAACTACAATTTGTTATTTTAAACATATTTAGCGGTTTTAGCTTTGGATTTAGTGACTGTGTTACTAAAGTTTCACCAGAGGATGCATCTGGTTGGAAAGTGAGTTCATAATAGACTATTTTCGTTTGTTAGAAATATGGTTAGACGTTTTCAGTCAATATTCTCTCAAAATACGTGTTATTTTTATGCAAATTAGAGTTTAAAGGTCATGAAATGGGGTAAACCTTGGTAATTTCGTGAGGATTTCTGTATTAAGTTAATTTAAAGTACGTAAAAATATTTTAAAAGTCTGCTGAATTACATATGTAAGCCTGTCCTTAAATGCATTACTCAATATGCACGATGTTATGATTAGTTGATTCTACATTCTCGCCCTTATGATTTTATCAACTAAGAATTTTGTAGATTATTTCGTGATACCCCTTGGTAAGCAAGTGACATTAGTTGGGTAATTTTGTGATAAGGCATTAATTAAATAATGAAAGCATTGTATTTCCATAAAAGATTTTATTTCGATATTTTACGACATTGAGGCTTATTTATAATAATAATATTAAATACTGACAAAGTAATGAGCAAAAACACTGAATTGAATTTAATAGTTAAATGAAAGCCTCATTTTAGTCTTCATCAGTAAGGTTTTGACACTTGTTGCACATAAAAAACGTTCTCACTCTCTTCAAAAGTATGTTGATACTTCGAATGGTACCACATTAAACAAAACCTACACTAAATCCATAGTGCCCCTGATTTTTTCCTCAAGTTTTCTTAATAACTGTGGCCACAGGATCCACATTTATTGTAATCCTTCGTCCTCTTCTTTGTCACTCCAGAGGTGCTCGGTTGTGGATTTAATGTATCTTTTTTTTGTGGCCTACCTATGAATCAACAAATTTCATTAAAATAAATAAGCAACAACTCAAAGGAAGAACTGTCAACTCTGTTAATGAAGCATGTGAGATAATATTTTAGAAAATGCCTAGGTCTACCTCCAGTTCTTTTAGGAGCTGCTTCTTGAATTGGAGTCAGACATTTTACCATGCTATCTGTCTTTCTCCTCCACTTGAATTTGTTACCATTATCTATTAAGACAGGCAGAGCAAGAAGTTTATTCACTTCTGAATGACTTTCTGAATCATCTAATGCTGGTTCCAGATTGTCTTCTGCAGGTTTGTCTGTCAGCTTTGTTGCTATTGGCTCCTCAGTCACAGTGGTAGGATTAAATGGATACATCCCAGACTTCCTAAAAGCTGATGTGGTGGTCTCAGGACTGAAAGCACTATAGTAAGCAGGTTTCAACAATTTGTGGGAATCACATCTGTTGGGTCTGAGACCTGGATTCTTGACCATCTGTGACTAATGCTTCTAATTTTTGATAAAAGTCAGTAATTATTGACCTATTTGCCATTGAAGACCTGTAAGCAGCTATATTTTCAAGTACTCTTAAGGTAAGCCCATAATGTGTTTTAAAGTATTTCCACCATCAGTCCCCTGCAGCTTGATCTTCTTCATTGAAGGGGTGTTTCCTACCAGTTGCTGTAGCTAGCTTATATGCCAGCTTTCGAATCTGAATTACAGTCAATCCGAATCCTAATTCCTGCATGGAAAGTGTGTAATTGCATATTCTTTGTTCCATTTGTACAGGTAAAGCAAACGGTTTCCCTAATTTAGGTAGGCCTACACATTCACCTTCAGTCCTGCTAAGAAAGTCTTTCAGGGTAGACCATGGCACTTTACATTGCTTTGATGCCTTATAAATTGAGTACTTCTCCTCTTTTACCAACCTTGCTGCTGTAATAATATTTTGATTGGCATATTTGCGATATTTTGAAGGCATCTAACATGCAGAAGAAAAAAACTGGTTAAGTTCGTGATAGCTTGGTTAATTTGTGATATGTAAATTTAATATATTATCTGGTTTAAAATGAAGTGGTCCATCTATACCACGGGCATGGTACTACAAATAAATAAATATCCTCTTTTAAATACGTTTATTAGCCAGTATTTGCGAAGACTGTCTTGGGCGGCGCACGATGGCAGTTAAAAATACTAAGAATTTTACTAGCGCAGCTAAGGCTATTACGTCTAAACTAACGAACGCAAAAACACAAACCTTAATCAGAAAAATTTATTTATGTCACATAAACAACTGTGCAAAATCAAAAAATGTTACCTTGTTAATATGAGGAGTAATCAGCATTTTGAAAACATATGGGATTCTGCAGCGAGAAATCGAAAGGCAACTACCCCCAACGTAAGAAGAAACTTACTATGCTGCCACGTCCGCTGGTAGCGCGGTGTGAAATGCCGCTGCATGTAGGGGTCATGTGCTGCTTATTTGTGTGTCAGCGACTGCACTTCTAGCGCGGTTGATAAATCCGTGAAGAGGAATCAAAAAAGTATCACGAAATAAGCAATGCCACGCGCTTACCAATGTCTACCCTACCAAGACATGGGCTCTGCTTACATGAGTCTGAACTGATGTTGCTAGTGCTTTTGTGTACTTTTTCCCACAAATGGGTTAGTAAGTAATTATTGAAACGTGTTTACAACTTTCAAGTAACAATGGAAAGCAATTATGTGTAGCCCTTTTACTGGAAACCTTCCAGTCTATCACGCATTTATGACCTATGCAGCACCGTTTCGCCTCTACACAATACTACAAGAATTGAGCACTGCGTGTCTATTTTTTGGCCTGGCCTAATGGTTGGCGCAACGGAAATGCGATACGAAAGGGCACGGGTTCGTGCATGGGTGGGTGCATTTTTTTTTCTTTTTCCTCTCCATATATGCAACACGTTCTGAGACATTGTTATTCGTGTAAGGATTTTCCTGCAATATTCGTTATTACTTACATGTAAGAGCGCACTTCCTCAGTAATGATGTCGTGATTTCTGTGTGTTTAAAATACGAAATATGAAATTGTTCGAGATGAAATTGCTTTGAGTGAAATACCCGACAGTGCCCTTTATATTTTTTATTGTCAGAAATAATTCACAATTTTTTCCGAATATGTAGCGATTTCCGAGTATGCGGTTAGATAGGCATCTAAGAGCACAACTTAAATTACTGGGAATGTAACAAGCAGCAGTCTTCTTCATAATCTTGGTTGTCACAAGTATTTATTTACGATAGAATCCTCAACCACAGTAGACAGAGATGAAAGGTATCTGCCATAATACTTTTAGACTGTAGCACCATATACGAAACATTTTCATTCATGAAATGCATGTTATAAACTTCGATGAACTGCAGGAGCTCTCGATATGCATTTTTTTCAGTTTTGTTTTTAAGACCCAAATCACTGACATCATATAGGAAAGTGGGCTACTTAATCATTTGGGTCTCTAGGAGCGAGTTATAACCACATTCCGTTTATCTTCTTATTCTTTGAAACTCTCAGAATCAATTTTTCGGGTGTTCCTAACTCATTTTCCGAAACGTATAATCTAAAACACGATGTCAGTGTGAATGAGAATAAGATGACATATTGTGGCAATTACGACAATCTGCAGAATACAGTCAAATACGCTATCGTTATTATGCATGCATGGAAACATGCAGTCAGAGAAACTATAAAATTTTTCATGTATTTCAGCTGAGAATCGTGAAAATGGATATACAGCATGTGATACTGTAAAGGAGGGCACGTCAGATCGATGGAATGCGGCGTCATGCGTTATGGCAACGTAAACGCAATATTCGGTACTTGGAAGAATAGCACGCCTGTGTATTCTGCTAGCCGCTTTGTGTTCGTGGCGCTGTGCGCGCTGCAGTGCGCATGCGCGGATCTGCGGTCGCTTTCTTTTGATTGGCTTGCGCGACACGGACCGACAACAGCGCTTCGGTTCTCTAGACTCGAACGGTATCGCTACCGAAATGCATACTGAATAATGCAGGGACTCTAATTCGAGTAATAGACCGTTCGGTGCACTTGATTACCGAAACGATCGGCACAATTGCGGAAAGATACATAATAGGAACCCTGGTAGATACTCTTTCCCCCGACGATGGCAGCGCCTGGCGCACAGTCAAAGTCTTCCCTTGCCAGCGACAGAACATTCCTCCCTTGTAAATAGGCCAAGAGTTCATCACCAAACCTGAGGCCAAGGCCAATATTCGGGCCTACTCCTTCGCTGAAAACTCCAGGCTGATGAAGGATGTCGTCGACTCTTGACCACGTCCGACACGCGGAGGAGGAACTCCCCATTTTTCGAGCAGCCAGGGCCGAGGACGACGTCATCGTCCCAATTTCAGAGGAGGAGGTAGAAGAGCAACTTAAAATACTCGCTTCAAAGAAGGCAGGAGGCGGTGATGTTGTCGATGATACTCTCCTACCGCCGCCAGCAGTCCACAGGCCAATACATTTAATACAACACTGAGCTTCGGGGTCTACCCTGCTGCGTGGATACATGCGGAAGTGGTAGCGATACCGGAAGCAAACAAAGACCCCGACTCGCAGAAAACGATCAAACCATCAGTTAGACTCTACATCTACATCTACATCTACATTTATACTGCGCAAGTCACCCAACAGTGTGTGGCGGAGGGCACTTTACGTGCGACTGTCATTACCTCCCCAGCGGGGTCAGGCATTTTCTCTGCCTCGTGATGGCTGGGTGTTGTGTGTTGTCCTTAGGTTAGTTAGGTTTAAGTAGTTCTAAGTTCTAGTGGACTGATGACCATAGATCTTAAGTCCCATAGTGCTCAGAGCCATTTGAACCATTTTTTGTCATTATCTCCCTTTCCTGTTCAAGTCGTGTATGGCTCGCGGGAAGAACGAGTGCTGGAAAGCCTTCTTGCGTGCTCGAATCTCTCTAATTTTATATCCGTGATCTCCTCGGGAGGTATAAGTAGGGGGAAGCAATATATTCGATACCTCATCCAGAAACGCACACTCTCGAAACCTGGGCAGCAAGCTATACTGCGATGCAGAGCGCCTCTCTTGCAGAGACTGCCACTTGAGTTTGCTAAACATCTCTGTAACGCTATCACGCTTACCAAATAACCCTGTGACGAAACGCGCCGCTCTTCTTTGGATCTTCTCTATCTCCTCTGTCAACCCGACCTGGTACGGATCCCACACTGATGAGCAATACTCAAGTATAGGTCGAACGAGTGTTTTGTAAACCACTTCCTTTGTTGATGGACTACACTTTCTAAGGACTCTCCCAATGAATCTCAACCTGGCACCTGCCTTACCAACAATTAATTTTTATGATCATTCCACTTCAAACCGTTCCGTACGCATACTCCCAGATATTTTACAGAAGTAACTGCTACCAGTGTTTGATTCGCTAACATATAATCATAACAATACAGAATCCTTCTTTCTATGTATTCGCAATACATTACATTTGTCTATGTTAAGTGTCAGTTGCCACTCCCTGCACCAAGTGACTATCCGCTGCAGATCTCCCGTCACTATCCAAAGTCTTTGAGAGACTGTATGCCAGGCGCCTTCTACGGCATGTACCAGAGGAAAGCCTCCTTCCAGAGGAGCAGTTCGGGTTTAGGCAAGGGAACTCCACTGCACACCAGCTCCTAAGGCTCGTTAAAGAGGCCATGACAGCCCTGGAGACTCAAGAGTACCTTGGGGAGGTGCTTCTCGATGTCTCAAAGGCCTTCGACTGTGTGAGGCACGACGGCCTCGTCTACAAACTCTTTGTACTCTGGGTCCCAACGTCACATGCAGTCCTACTCAAGTCATACCTGCTGAGAGAACCTTCCATGTTAGTATCAATGACGGTGTATCAACCAATCGGAAAATACCTGCGGGAGTGCCGTAGGGATCGGTCCTCGGCCCCCTAGCAGATGCCCCGCAGGTGGAGCGCATATCTTTAGCACTATATGCCGACGATACTGCGCTCTACACTCGCAGAATGAACGCGAGGACGATGCAACATCGTCTCCAGTCAGGATGCGAAGTCTTAGGAGAGTGGTCAACGAA
Organism: Schistocerca gregaria; assembly: GCF_023897955.1. NCBI lineage: Eukaryota > Metazoa > Arthropoda > Insecta > Orthoptera > Acrididae > Schistocerca > Schistocerca gregaria. The sequence continues at coordinate 103,310,801 of NC_064921.1, read as the reverse complement.
GTGGCGATTAAAAGCCAGGCAGTGGTTTTCATCAAGAAGTTACTGCCCCCAAACCTCCCACTCGTCTCCAAAATGGACACCCTATCCCATGGAGCAACACGAGGAAATATCTCTGGGTGACACTCAATACAACTGTCACCTGGCTCCCCCACATCAAAGACATCGCGCACTATACCCGCTCCTTAATTCGACCTCGACTATTACCTTTGGCATTGCTTTGTGAATAAATAAAATTGCATTCACAAAAGAAAGACTCAATTTCACTTGCTGAAAGGCCGGCGGTTCTAGGCGCTTCAGTCTGGAACCGCGTGACTGCTACGGTCGTAGGTTCGAATCCTGCCTCGGGCTTGGATGTATGTCATGTCCTTAGGGTAGTTACATTTAATTAGTTCTAAGTTCTAGGCGATTGATGACCTCAGAAGTTGAGTCCCATAGTGCTCAGAGCCATTTGAAACATTTGACTATACCCCACCCAGTCCCCACGTCACTGTGAATAATGGACCTTTTGCTGTTCATTGTTAAAGTAAGATGTGGAGTAATTGTCAGCTGCTCCTCGTATTCTGTAATTGTCCAACACAATCAAATGCCTTAGTCAAATAAAAACAAATATGCCTATAGTTCGAAACCTTTTGTTTAACCATCCAGTACCTTACAGAGAAAAGAGAGTATAGCATTTTCAGTTGTTAAATGACTTCTAAAGCCGAACTGTACATTTCATAGCAAATTATATGATATAAAATGATCAGTTATTCCTACATACACAGCCTTTTCAATAACTTTAGCAAACACTAATGGTACAGAAATAGGTCTAAAACTGTCTACATTATTCCTTCCTCCCTTTTTATAAAGCGACTGTACTACTGAGTACTGTAATCGTTCAGGAAACTTACCATTTGTAAAGAAAAAATTACAAATATTGCTAATATTCTGCTAGGCACTCCATCATATCCATGAGAGTCATTAGTCTTCAGTGATTTAATTATTGTCTCAGTCTCCCCCTTATCTGTATCAGTAAGGAGTATTTCAGACATCAACTCTGGAAAGTCATTTATATGGTTTCCTGTAGAAACTAAATTTTTATTTAATTCACGAGTAGCAGTCAGAAAATGGTTGTTAAATACTGTTCATATATCTGTTTTATCAGTAAAAGAAATATTTTTACTACGAACTGACTTCATATCACCAACTTTGTGATGCTGACCAGACACTTCCTTCATAACTATCCATATGGTTTTAATTTTATCCTGGGAATTAGCTATTCTATTTATGCACAACATACTCTTTGCCTTCCTAATAATATTTTTAAGTACCTTACAATGCTGTTTGCAATGGGCTACTGTAGCTTGATTGTGAGTACTTCTAACATTTTTATACAATACCCACTTTCTTCTACATGATATCCTTAACCCACTAGTCAGCCACCCAGGCTGCCTTTTACTGCTAGTACATTCTAATAGAAAGCAACTCTCAAAGAACATGTGTTTAGGAAAGCATTATATTTGTCATCTGTGTTATCGGCACTATAAACACACTGCCACTCTTGTTTCTTTACATGGTTTAAAAACTGTCTATTGCTGTTGGATTAACTTAACCTACTTAGTGTGTAATAATATGTGACATTTGTTTGAGTGCAAAAGCCTTGTAGTGTTAAAATTTGTGCTTCATGTGCTCAAAGGCCATTCACCCTTTTACTAACAGAATGCCCATCTAGCAATGAAGAATGAATAAAAATATTGTCTATGGCTGTGCGACTGTTTCCCTGCAACCTATTTGGGAAAAACACAGGGTGCATAAGATCATATTAATTCAGTAGATCTACCAACATCCTTTGTCTTGCACAAGCATATACAAAATTAATACTGAAGTCACCCCAATAACTAATTTCTGGTACTTCCTATAAAGCGAACAAGAACCCTCTCTAGCTTGAGCAGAAATGCTCTGTAGTCAGAGTTAGGAGGCCTATAAACAACAAAAATTAGAAGTTTAATTTCATTCAAGTATACGTTCAGTGCAGTGCCATGGTAAGTCTGTGGACTCAAATGGAATACTGTTTTTACGTACGTGGCTACTCCCTCCACCCCACAAGGAACTGCTTAAAAAACAACCAGCTAATCCATATCCTGGTAAGGAAATCCTCTGAATTGTCAAATTATTTAAATGGTGCTCTGATATACCAATAATTTCAGAGTCAACATCTATAAGTAGTCCACTAATACCTCTTATATTTTGATGAAATGTGATAATTCCTTCTCTACATGGAAACATGAAGTCCCCTGAAGGTGATTCCTTAGTTAGAGTGACTTCCTTTAAGCAGGTATACCTATCAGCTGACTTCAATCTAAAAGAGGTGCAGCTCTAACAACAACTACTACAGCAATTTTTCCATGAGTAATCCCACCGCCACCAACTACACTGTCAGCTATAATCTTTTCCAGCCTCCCCTTCCCATACCTATTGAATTGCAGGCCATGCTTAGTGAAACTCGATCTACTTATAGACTCAACTGGCACCACTGCAATGTGACCCATGCCTTCTGCCATCAGTGCCTTCTCCAGCCCCATGCTAACACGCCTAGCAGCCGCATTAAGATGAGGCCGATCATGACCCACCCTCACTACCTGATCCTCCTTCGTAAAATTGCTACATGACTTCCCTATGCTGTCAGTCATCTCAGCCAACCCTGAACTAGGCTTCACAATGCTGGTGACTTAGTGCTCACTTCTCAACACTTCCTGCAACTGCTGGCTCACACCTCTACATTGTGAACTATCTATCAGCAGAACCTTCTTCTTCCTGTTAGACTTTGCAACTGACTTAGGCCTCCTAACTGCTGAGTACTGGTGCCTGTTTCCTACACCTACAGCTACAAGAGCTTCCTCTCTACTCAACTCTGACAGTTGGTCATATCTATTGCATATACGCAAAGTACAACTGTCTGAATACTTCCTCCTCCCAGTTGCCTTCTTTCCAACTGCCAGTTCCCATCCCCCACTACCCTTCACCCTACTCAACATATCTAGTTCCTCCCTGCATCTGAAGGGTACAGATATTACGCTCCTGCTCCTCTATCAACTTATTTCTACTACAGATTCTGCATTCTCAGGAGAGGATCTCTCTAGAATGTCCACTGGCTTTCCAGCTGCATTCCCCGAATGAGAATACTTTGAACAAGCCCTACACTGTAGCCCACTACTCACAAATCTACGACAGAGCCCACACTTCTCACTCATGGTAAAAATTTTCAGTTAGATTTGTGATCACCACAAACGGCAATGCATGCTATGTAACGTGCTCCCATGCTGACCACAAGGTTGGTGAGGAGTTCTTGTGGTAAGGAATTATGTTCCTCAACCAGTTCAGATGCCAACTTACTGCTGGATGGTCGTTGGTGTACATGGATACACTGCAATACGTCCACCAAAGATAGTACAAGTGCTCGATGGAATTTAAGTCAATGGAATGGTCAGGCCAGACCATTCTCTCACTCCAAAAGCTCTTAGATCCGCGCAGTTCGATGCGCTCGCATATTTTCATCCATAAAGGTGAACTCAAAGTTGAATGCACCCCTGAAACGACACACGTGATGAAGAAGTACATTGTCAGAACAACGTTGATGATGTTCAAACATTTGGATATCAGTATGCCCATGAAACATTATGACCCCCACATCCTAACACTTGCGTAGTGGAGCAGTAGGCATATGGCCACTCATAGTTGTGGCCCTAATGTAAACAAACACCACATTTTTAGGTCTTCAACCCTCCCTCTCCGCCCAGTATCCCACTTACACTCTTATCCTTATGTAAAAAGCCACTAACTTGCCCTCTCAAGCTATAATTACATGAGTCTAATGTATGACCAGTTTCTTTTATTCTTATCCTAACGGTCATAATTTATTGACAGAGATCACACAGTTGTGTAATTGCAGAAAGAAGGTGATTGATTTGGCGGTTATTATTACAGACAAATTAGTTTATTTGATACTTTGGACTTGACAGATTCAGAAGATAAGTAGACGTTCTGGATATTGTGCATAGCTTACGTTGTATTAGAGGTAGACTGTCACAAATCCTATAATAGAATTAGAAAAAAATCGGTATACTGTAATTGTACATGTGCAAAATATATAGCTCTTTTTTGTGAGATATACCGCACAGCAACAATCTGTATCGAGACAGATAATACCCAGTAGGACAGTTCCTAATACGATTATATTGTGGTCTGAACCTATCCTTTGGAAAAAGAATCAAGATTTTAGTATCAAAATGTGGAACTGACAACCAGTGCCACTGTTTGCCGATATAGATGGTCTTCCATAGGTTAAAAAAAAGCAATATTTATTCCTCACAGAGTGCTTTTGTTAAGATGTTAAGGCCTGTATACACAGTTCTCCATCATCTGTTAACAAGTGGGAATGGTACTCCAGAAGCAACTTGTATTTTCCACTAAGCTAGTAGCAACTCGATGCTGTATCAGGATGTATTGCATTGAGATTATCTGACTCCTTTACATAACAGTTCTAATTCGTTGCCTGCACCCATGTGTAGGAATACATTATAACCACCACTTTAGTACTATTACACCGATTTTATAGATGTGCTTAGAAAAAAGCATTTTACAGTAGAAGTAATAGGAATTTGTGGAAAAAGCTATGGGGCTTTAACACTCCTTGGGTACTAACAGCTTTCTCTAAATCGATGTTCAGTAGCCTTCTTGTTTGTGCCTGATGCTGCCATGAGAAGAATGGTGTATCTCATAAGGAACAAATTGCATCTATGACACTTTTGTTGGGTATAGTCCAGCCTCATGGACGTCAGGGAGGATGTTTTATTTTTTTCAGTCTTGCTGCTATGATTTTCGAGTGAGCACATTACAACATTTTAGGTCTGAATTCATTAGTCTTTTTACTTGTGGAAACTAGTATGAGTATTCAGGTTCGTTTTTTCAGGGTATATATGTCCAGCGTTATTTCTCCCTAGCTACTTCTGTTAACTCTTTCCTGATGATTGGTCAAAAAGTCTTTATAAAATTTAAAGGGGATACTGTCTACTGTGGGTTTCCCATATTTTGGCATGAGTATTTTTATTATGTATTTGGATACTGGTTCTGGCAAAGAAGTAGCACTTTGATGTTATTGATATATGACCAGTTATGCTATTTGTTTCAGTATCATCAGGTGTTTGTCCTCAGTACAATCTTTGGAAATTATATTTACCCCTTCCTGGTTTACCTGTCTACAGACAGTATACCACCTATGTACAATATCTCCTCACATTTTTTGTTCTCTCCTACTGGGTTAAAATGGTCTACTTATCATCTGGTAAGTGCACATAATCCTTACATTTCATGATTTTCTCTACTAACCCGCTTTCCTGCAGCTCCAACAATTTTTTTTTAATATATCTTGTCTGACCTGACCTGTTAAAGTATTCTTTCACATGTCGTTCACGAGTTAGAAGCGAATAATATTCAATATTGTTTTTCCTACTGTTAATTAGCCTGAAGGTTACATTTTTACATAGTTTCTGGATATCAGGTTTAAACAATCAGGTGGATCATGAAAGAAAATATCCAGCTGATCCATAACTGGTAATGAGCACTGAACTCTAACATAATCCCTGTAAATTGAAACATGTTAGAAACATAATTTTTAGCACCCTCTACTAATTATTTGTGGATATGGTAGACTTTCACCCTCTACTAATTATTTGTGGATATGGTAGACTTTTACTTTTTAATGATTACAACTTGATGGTTGGTGAAGCTGATATCGATCACAGTTAACATTACAAGCAATTCACACTGTTGTATACATTCTGTCAAACCTCGATGCTGGTGCCAAAACGTAACCGTAATAGTAAGTTCCTTGACTGTGTCTATCAAGCTCAAAATACCAGTCGAGATTTGCTGTTGACCAAGGTGAATCTGTCGCCCAGAAAATGTATTTAGGTATTATCCGTCTCAATACTGAATTTCGATGTAGGTTTTATCACTTTAACAAGTTTCTGGACTGAGGAAATAAATGTTTCCACTTCTAAGAAATAGCACTTAGATATAATACCCATGCTATTTGTGTTAATAATGCTGTTGTAGTTTACAGGTATATAATTAAAACTGTAGACAGACAGAGAATTATGACAGTGGACATTGTAGATGCTTAACATAGTTCTGCAGCAAGAGATCGTTAACAATACATCTGTACATCCTCTTGTTTTCTAAGAAGAAAATGCATGACACTACCTTCCATCATTACTAAATGTTCCATAAAAAACTGCAGTTTTCTACAGCATACAGGCCTCCTCTAGGTTTTGAAATGCAATTTGTTTATGAACAATAACGTGAACTCCAGTAGAGCAATGGAACTCGAAGCATAATATAGAATTCCACCAAGAGATAATCTAGAACACAACTGTCAGTATCGATGTTTGGTACTGCCTACAACTACTACCGAATTTTCCATTAAAATTAGTCTTCTATAACATATACACCTCCCCCAGATTTTGAAATGCAATTTTCTTATGAATATTAACATGTACTACAGCAGAGCAATGGAAATAGATGCATTACATAGATTATCACATAGTCTACATTCAAACCTTTGACAATATTGATCCACACAGTCAGTTCATTAGGTGCCTATTATTGCAGCCACCTTTCCATTAGATGACATCTAATTATTGGTGTGAGGCAGTAATCCTTGCTCTGTGGTGATTAATATCCATATATCCTCATTTATTAGATTTGTGCTTATGGTGTCTTTGGAGTTTTCCTCCAGCCACTCACTGAAAGGGAAAGGTGTGGCCTACCCATGTGATGGGAGAGAGTCTGAGCACCAAGGTAGCTGGTATGTGACTGGCGAGCAGTATGGTCATCATCAATAAAGATAATAAGATTTTTGGCAGGTTTAGTGATTAGTGTACGTACGAGAGTTCTTGAACAAAGAGGGCATTGGTCTCCTTAAGGAAACAAACCAGCAGGTTTTACTAGCCTATTTCAATGACCCTTACTTAAACAAACCACCCACTAGTACACATGTTTATTAACGACATAATGAATGGTCAATTACTGTCTTAATAACAGTAATTAATAGTCGGTAACTCTCAATATAATACTGTAATTTGGAGGCACATGACAGCCTAATTCAAACACTTATAGCTTATAGTGATAACTGTCATTTTTATGATGGTAATTTATGACCAAAGAATGGCATCTCCCTCACTGTGCCACACTCCCCCCCCCCCCAACCACCGACCCCACTGTGCTGATATTGGCCATGTCCCAATCATCACCCCACCAGTCCTTAGCTGCCTCAGCATCTCAAGACTGTCATTCTTAACCTGGACCTCACTGGAGAAGCAGCAGCATCAGTAAATTCAAGTGATATTGCAAACTTCCAGCATAGTATAGCATTCAGTGTTACTGGTCTAGTTTTTGTAAGGGTTCAGCACCCACACTATTGTCAGCAATACACAACGCTATTTACAGTTTGGTGGCTAATTTTTTACTGATATTTTAAGAAGATTCGCATTTTATTGCTGTTTTCTGATTCTCTTTCCCCCTCCCCCACAATTTTAAAAAGATTCATGTAAATGTGGGTTTCGTTGCTGTTATCCCCCACTTTTTAAGAAAATACATGTAAAGATGAGTTTCATGACTAACTTTTTTACAAATTTTTCAAGACAATGCACTTGAGTATGAGATTTGCTACTATTTTACAAATTTTTGGAAAACACACGTAAAAATACGTGGTTGTAAAAGTATAATAATTTTTACCTAGTATTCAACAAGTAGCTAACTTTTTTCATGAAGACACATGAAAAAATATAAGTCAGTCACCACACCACGGTAATCTAAAGTAACAGATGACACTGGTATTCAATGTTAAACAATGTTTATTTCACAACAAAGTACACACCAGGTCTATGTTTTAACTAAACGAACTTATCCCCCATATTTTGGTATATGGCATAACTGGACGTGTAAAAAAAAAAGGCGTGAATGCTTCTACAGAGAAAGGTATACATGCACTCACAAAGCCCTCACTAGGCCGGGGGAGCACATCTATGTGTGTGTCTGCATGTGTCTAATGTATAGACGTCACTTCCAGATCGCAACTGCTGCTGCCACCGCTGCTCCCTATTTTAGGCATGCAAGGGGCTGGGAAAGTATGCTAATAATTGCAGTGTCTGTACTTAAACAAACTCCACACAGCGTAGTGGCCTCCTAGCACAACACAGAGTAATGTTGTGATGTGCTCCTTTTAGCTGCTGTCGTACGTGTGAATGATCCGATTTGGGCATCAGGTAAAGCTCATGGTTGTAATAAGAGAGAGCTAAACAGACCTGCCCCTCCACCACTGAACGTAAAGTGCCTGCGACATGGTCCTCGGTATGATATCAGCCTGCCACCACCCACTGCCCACAGATATTCCACTGCACGATGGCTGGAGGCTGCAAGGACAATGTTTCTTTAAACAAACTGTGAGAGGAATTATGGAATTAAATAAGGTAGAGGACGAATTTGCGATATGCAATCAATATTGTACAGACTCTACCTGATAGGAGGTATTGAGACAGTTACTAGCAGACATTAATATGAGATCCGCCTGCTGGTAAAATCGAACGCCATATTTAAAAAGAAAAAAAAATCGTGAGAGACAAGTCTGAGACTTGAGCGTAGGATTTATGGTGCGCTGTAAATGATTCGTGTTTTTCCGAGGTATTTTAGCATAAAGACATTACAAATCAACTGTAACATTTCGACACTGCTTAATAGTTTTCGTCGTCTAAATATAGGGAAATGGAGACGAAATAATGTGATTACAGCATGTGGAACAATGGAGCGGAACACTTGGAAGCTACAAGAAACCCACACAAAAAAGGCTGCCATCGCCATAAGTGTTCGCCCCCACTCTCGACTACTTCTGCGCGGTGCAGAATCATTACCAGGTGGGACTGACGGATGGCATCTAAAAAAAATCTTTCAAGGCAGAGTGAATTAGTTTTGCGTTTTCGCAAAATGGATGAGTGAGTCCGAGGGATAACGACGTTTTGTCATATAGGCCTGCACACCATTCAGTGAATGATTTGCTTTATTGGTCTGATTTGCTTTAGTGAATAAAAAAAAGGAGATTAGGGTGATATTTGCGAATAAATTTAGCAGCCTCCCAGTAGATGGACCTCCGATATGGAATCAAACTGAAGCATGCACATATAATGCTATCCTATAAAAAATACTCAAACACCTTCTAGTGGATATTAATATCGGTTACAACATATACATTACTAACTTACGTCATCCTGATTTTGAAATGTATATATTGAAAGCTATAGTTTTTAATTGACAATTTGTTAATAGTGAGAACATATCGAGAGGTGCATTAATAGCTCCCCCAGAGTAATGAACAAATAAGCTTTGCTGCTACTTCAATACCGTAATCGAACAGTAATGGATCTCTCCGTCTTGATAGGCAGTAAGTAAGATTACGTTGAGCGTCAGCTACCAGTTACTGCACTTTTTTGAGGCAGTTAATGTTTCTGGATTTATAGGCACACAGAATCCACTGAAGAATGTTGTCTCTTCCTGCACGATTTGCTACTAATTTAAAGTGTCTAATGACGTGCTGCTGCTTTAGCACAGTCAGTAATGTGGTTGCAAATAGGAAAAAAGGGAGTGGTCCCCTCATCACCAGCTGTGTGCACTAAATCAGTTGCACACTTTATATGAAAGTAAAGAGATGCATTTAAGAAACGATTTATTTTTTTATTCAATACCTTCACAGTGAAGTTTCATGGCAGGTGGGCCACCAACTACTTTTAATATATGAGGGCTGTTCCATGATGGATGACACGGCTCCCTAGTCCCACCAGTCGTCGACCTCCACAAAACTCTGTAAGTACTGGTCTTGTGGCCCTCCAAAAGGTAAGAGCCTACATCTAAACACATATTCCACAAACCACTACACAGTGTGAACCATGTTGAGCAGTATTATCGACTTTTTATTCCTGTTCCAAATACATGTATAATGATCAAGTGGAAAAATGACTATTTGTATTTCTCTGTACATGCCCTAATCTCCTCTAAGATCGCTATTTCAGATATAGATCTTTTAACAGATAGAATATAGGGTGATAGTTCTCCAGTGTAATGGCAAGAGAAGTGTAGCACCTTTAGTATACAAGGACTGCACAAATAAATTCAGAGCCAAAACACCTTCAATTCATTGGTATCAAATGATTCTTTCTAAATATGTCCTAATCTTGTTTGTCGTATTCCTAGTCCTCATTGAATGCATAGTGCTTTGCGAGAAATACATAGTCTTTTCTCAAGTGGGATATACCAACTTAATGCTATTCTAGCAGTGTCACAGAACCCCCAACACACACTATTAATTTACTTTGGTGCAACTACACACAGTTCAGAGCTACTATAAGTGTATGGAGAGATTTGAGTTTTAAACACAGTATTGTTCATCCCCCCCCCCCCCCCTATGACATTCAAGTGTGGATTCATCATGATATATTCTGGATAGACCAATGGGCTGTGCACATATGTGTAGCTCTAATTATATAATTTCTTAAGAAACAAACCCACCAGTACTTCCACATCGGTTCGAGTTGCATTGTTAGAGTCCATATGTGACACACATACAGGAATTGCGGCTGCTCACACTGTCACACATAAGACGACCTGTCACTTCTTAGTGTTTGGATTACTTCCCTCAAGATTAATGCAAATGAATTTGTGCCCGACATATTCATTTTACTTTAGATCGATCCAGATACTTACTCTTAAGCAATTTTACTGCAGTTCATGCTACCAGTGATAGTCCATAGGATTTCTAGTCCTGTTAATATGCAACAGATTTATTTATGTTCGCGCCAACTACCAGCCCCACTACCGATTTTCCTGCCTGTTTGTACACAACTTCATCACCTGTGTACGTCCTACATCTAAGACAAAAACGTCGCGAGCCACTGTAGAATGTGTGGTGAAGGATCCAATGCACTATTACCATCGGTTACCTTCCATCCCACTCTCACGCAATGACTGAGTGAAAAATGATTGCCTATGTATCCCCATAATTCCCTAATCCATCCTTTTGTTTCTGGGAGAAATATGTCGTTTTACACAGATTTTTTCCTGTTACATATTCCAATGGAGTATGCCAACCAACATGGTCCTAGCAGCATTCACATCATCCATGTAACACAATCAGATGCACACTCACATGGCTGCTAGGCAGCGACTATGTAGTCCTGAACTGTCAAATAGATGTTACTGTTCATTAGTAGTGTCATTTAGCCAGTAATTATTCTATGCATATTAATGTCGAGATAGCAGCTGGCAGTGACCTCAAAATTATAATGGAAACTGAGAATGTATGGTGAGGTACGAAGGTGGGGGTCGTTCAGATAGAGTGGGAGAACCTGTGCAACCAACTGACATATATCGAGGGGCAATTAATAGCTAAGTACAGCACATTCTGCCTCGGCAATCCTGTCTTCGACAGCAGCAGTGTCAGTGCATCAGTACTCATTGTGTCTGGTGTTGCTACATTAAACTTAATAGCTCGAGAGTTATTGCAGAACGTATTTTTAAAGCATTAAGGTGTCGCGAACACACATGGTTGCATTTATTAAATGCAAGTCAAAGGGTGTTGAGACCACAATGTAATCATAGCTATCATATTAAGAGTGAACCTAAGTGTGACTGTCGTAGGAAAAAACAAGGAAAGAGCATATTTCAATGATAGTGCTTTATTTTTCGAGAAAGTGTGATAACAGTGTATAAAAAATCTATAATATAATAATAGCGTCTCTTACAACATCGTTGTTTTCGTCAAAACTGCTTTTAGTGTAGCTAAATCATGTTTCTGACATAAAGCACACCAGAAAAGGATACGTTGACATTTGATGCAAGCAGTAATGTGTCTGCAGAAAAAGAGTAGCACTCCTATTTCTTCTTGGAAGCAGATTTTACACAAGCAAGATCGTCAGAAATTGTCACAGTCATATGATGCTCTGATGGAGGTTTAATACCAACTGCACCCTTTGGAGTAATTTTTTTGTCTGTATTCTGACAGACATTATCCACAAATCCTTATGCTTTGCAGCACAAACAAGCACTTGGAAAACAGCACAGCATCTTCAGCCCATGGGTTGTTCGTTACACTGCAATATTTTAACCCTCCATCACAATGGAAACACAGGTTTTCATCTTTGTCACATGTATAAAAGAATCCAGCTTCACCTAGTTTGTCAGGATATTGCTTAGTTGCTAAAGACGAATCTTTGAGAGATGCCAGGCTTGCATCATTTGTCTATATTGAGGATGAGGTAACCTAATCTCTCGCACATCACACGCTGAACTGCATAACGATGCTGATTCAGAAGATGTCTGTGGGAGTATCCCCATTCTGCACGAGTTACAAGTATCATACAAAAGAAACAGTTCGACCTATCACAAATACCTTTTCATAGATATAACTCCTCAGCACATTAAAAAAACCACTTTGTTGCATATCAACCTGCTTTCAAAGATCCCTAAATACACTCCTGGAAATTGAAATAAGAACACCGTGAATTCATTGTCCCAGGAAGGGGAAACTATATTGACACATTCCTGGGGTCAGATACATCACATGATCACACTGACAGAACCACAGGCACATAGACACAGGCAACAGAGCATGCACAATGTCGGCACTAGTACAGTGTATATCCACCTTTCGCAGCAATGCAGGCTGCTATTCTCCCATGGAGACGATCGTAGAGATGCTGGATGTAGTCCTGTGGAACGGCTTGCCATGCCATTTCCACCTGGCGCCTCAGTTGGACCAGCGTTCGTGCTGGACGTGCAGACCGCGTGAGATGACGTTTCATCCAGTCCCAAACATGCTCAATGGGGGACAGATCCGGAGATCTTGCTGGCCAGGGTAGTTGACTTACACCTTCTAGAGCACGTTGGGTGGCACGGGATACATGCGGACGTGCATTGTCCTGTTGGAACAGCAAGTTCCCTTGCCGGTCTAGGAATGGTAGAACGATGGGTTCGATGACGGTTTGGATGTACCGTGCACTATTCAGTGTCCCTTCGACGATCACCACAGGTGTACGGCCAGTGTAGGAGATCGCTCCCCAAACCATGATGCCGGGTGTTGGCCCTGTATGCCTCGGTCGTATGCAGTCCTGATTGTGGCGCTCACATGCACGGCGCCAAACACGCATACGACCACCATTGGCACCAAGGCAGAAGCGACTCTCATTGCTGAAGACGACACGTCTCCATTCGTTTCTCCATTCACGCCTGTCGCGACATCACTGGAGGCGGGCTGCACGATGTTGGGGCGTGAGCGGAAGACGGCCTAACAGTGTGCGGGACCGTAACCCAGCTTCATGGAGACGGTTGCGAATGGTCCTCGCCGATACCCCAGGAGCAACAGTGTCCCTAATTTTCTGGGAAGTGGCGGTGCGGTCCCCTACGGCACTGCGTAGGATCCTACGGTCTTGGCGTGCATCCGTGCGTCGCTGCGGTCTGGTCCCAGGTCGACGGGCACGTGCACCTTCCGCCGACCACTGGCGACAACATCGATGTACTGTGGAGACCTCACGCCCCACGTGATGAGCAATTCGGCGGTACGTCCACCCGGCCTCCCGCATGCCCACTATACGCCCTCGCTCAAAGTCCGTCAACTGCACATACGGTTCACGTCCACGCTGTCACGGCATGCTACCAGTGTTAAAGACTGCGATGGAGCTCCGTATGCCACGGCAAAATGGCTGACACTGACGGCGGCGGTGCACAAATGCTGCGCAGCTAGCGCCATTCGACGGCCAACACCGCGGTTCCTGGTGTGTCCGCTGTGCCGTGCGTGTGATCATTGCTTGTACAGCCCTCTCGCAGTGTCCGGAGCAAGTATGGTGGGTCTGACACACCGGTGTCAATGTGTTCTTTTTTCCATTTCCAGGAGTGTACATGGTCTACTTTAAAGATCCAATTTGCTGACATTTACACTTACGTGATCACGGTGTTACTTCTTGTCATGTATTCTAAGAGTACACCACGATTTTAACACTTCTGGACCCAAGTTGAAGAGCAGTGATATTTTAGTGTCGAAACATAGAATTGACAGACAATACTATCGTTCTGTCAACGTATGGCGTCTTATATGTGGTTAAAAAGAACATCGTTTTATCGCTTCAGCAGAGTACTATTATTAATACCTGTGCTACAACAGTTCAATACGATCTGGTAAAAAGTGCTTTGCGACATGTTCATCTCACTAAACTAGTAGCGTCTCGTACCTGTATGGGGTTCATTGCAGGGAGAAAAAGAAAATTTGAGTGCTGCCTACAGCCATGTGTCATATTACTTCAGTAAAACGTATTGCACAACTGATGTAATCGGAATATGCGATAGGAGGTGCTTGGTTTCTTGATGTATACACTATACAAGCATGGAATGATGGTGTCACATATCAGTACTTTAACAGGGCGAAGCTTATGCGTTCTAGAGACATTGTATCATTTCCTCTAGTTAGGAGCAGGAAGTATGTTGGGTGAAATTGGTATGGAGTCAGTGGGAATGTAAGGAATCCACGTGAAGCAGAAATAGTTGATATTAAAATGGACCATCAGCCTGTACAATAGCAACGGTTTTTTATGGATGACTGTTAACTCATGAATTCGTATGGACTATTAGGGATTGATCCATTCAGACTGTATTAAATGCTAGTGATATGGAAGTACATTCCAAATATCAGTATGGAATTTATATCATGCAAGAGACTGTAATTTCAATGGAACATTTGTTAATGGTGTCAGGGAGTGTCCTACACAGCATCACTGTACCTGTAGGGCCCTCACAAAATTTTGGAAACTATGTTACACACATCTGATTCCATTCCTCCACTGGATGACTGGATATTTTCTTGATAAACAAATTACATTTATCGAAATCAGAAGGAAGTCTATATGGGCTTATATGACAGGGAAGACTTTAGTTTTAATGGATCATTTGTTAATGGCGGGAGGGGGGGGGGTGAAGTGGACACACAGCATCATTGTACATAAATAACAATGACAGACGTTTTGAAACTATGTTACATGCACATCTGATTCCGTTGCTCTACTGAATGACTGAGTATTTCTGCATAAACAAATTACGTTCCGAAATCAGGAGGGACTCTATACGCCACTAAAGTCTATAGGAGTCATTGTATAACTAAATATTCATCACAAGCAAATTACATTTCAAAAATCAGTATGAAATGTATACGCATGTACATGGTGTGGAAGACTCCACTTTTAATGGAACATTGGTTACTCATGAAAACACACACACACACACACACACACACACACACACACATACACACACACACACACACACACACACACACACACAAAACAATACTATACTTATACTTCATACTTCACCATTCATTTTCAATTCCCACTATAATCTTGAGGTCACTGTCAGCTGCTATGTCGACATTAATACACAAAGACCTGTTGACGGTTAAATGGCATGTATTGGTGAACAGTAACATCTATTGAACAGTTCAATACTACACAGGCAGTGCCTGCCAATCATGTGAATGTGTCTGTTTGTGTTATGTGACTGACATGGGTGTTGCTAGAATTGTGTTGGTTGGCATACTCCAATTGAGTATGTTATAGGAAAATATTTGTGTATAGTGACATATTTCTCCCATATGGTGTGTATGGGGATCAACAGACAATCAGTTTTCACTCAATAAGTCCATGAAGGTGGGAACGAAAGTAATTGATGATAATGGTGCGATGGTCCCTCCACCATATATTGTACACTGGCTTGTGGCGTCTTTGTTTTGGATGTAGGATGTATGCAGGTGATGGAGTTGTGTACAAATAAGCAAGACAACCTGTAGTAGGGCTGGTAGTTGACATGGACATAAATAAATCTGTTGCACATTAATAGGACTGTAAATCCTCTACACTGTCTCCAGTAGCACAAACACCAGTAATAATATCTAACAGTAAGCATCTGGAGCGAGCTAAACTAGAATGAGTGTGTGGGGCACGAATTTATTTGCATGAATCTGAAGGGAAGTAATCCAGACACTAACAATTGACAGGTCGACTTACATGTGACAGGGTGAGCAGCCGCAATTCCTGTCTGTGTGCCACATATGGACTCTAACATTACAAATCGACCGATGTGTAAGTACTGGTGGGCGGGTTTCTAAGAAAATGAAATAAGTACAGCTACACATATGTGCACAGTCCATTCCTCTAGCTGGAATATGGTGTCATGGTAAATCCACACTTGAATTTCATGTTGGGGGAAACAAGAACAATGCTGTGTTTAAACCCTAAATCTCTTCCTGCTCTTTTAGTAGCTCTGTATGGTGTGTGGTTGTGTGAAGTAGTTGCACCAATGTAAATGATTCGATGGAAAGTGGGTAATGAGTGTCCTGTGACTCTTTTATGTTGGCATATCCCATTTGAGAGAAGACTATGTATTTCTCAAAACACACTGTGCATTCAACGAGGCTACGAATATGACAAAGATTAGGACATATACAGGGACATATTTGTAGGCAATCATTCGATATCAATGAATTGCAGATGTTTCGGCACTGAATTTCTTTGTGCAGTTCTCATATACTAAATATGCAGCAGAAGAGCTTCCTTGATCATTACAATGGAGAGCCATCCACCTATATATGTTACAACATGATGGGATTTCGAGAGATTAGCAGGGTTCTGTGACTTAGATGGGGACATCTAGAACCAGCCTCACTTTTCAAAATCAGGTAGAAGCATATGTCGTGTATCGAAGACTATAAGGTTTGTGAGTGGTGAGAATATGAGGGTAAGCGATACACTGAAAAAAGGAGAGAGGAGGGGGGAGGGGCTGAGTGGCGATCTCTATATTGCTTCTTCTAAGTGTTGTGAGCAAATATATTACTCCCTCTCACAAACGCCTAACAAAATGATATGTATACAGTGTTCTTCTTAACAACACAGGCATAGTGATGTCGTCTTTTAAAATTAACAATATTATGAAAAGGAAATTTGCTACTCACCATATAGCAGAGATGCTGAGTCGCAGATAGGCGCAACAAAAAGACTGTCATAAATAAACCACACTGTGGTTTCAGTTGCCTGAGACTGCAGTCATGTAATGAGTTGTGTTTGCGTGAGTGCGTGTGTCTGTCGTCTATTTTTGATGAAGGCCTTACTGGCAGAAAGCTTTATTTCTGACAGTCTTTTTGTAGTGGCTATCTTCGACTCAGCGTCTCCGCTACATGGTGAGTAGCAACTTTCCTTTTCATGATATTGTTATATTCCATCCTGGATATTTAATGTATTCTAAAAATTATATCATTTTACGATTATATTTGCCATGTATCCGTTATAACTACCTTTGCACATTGTGTGGTCCTTTGGTGGAGGAATGGATGCTGTTCATGAACAGAGAATTCAGATATTAATATATTCTGCATCTAATGTTACCCAGTAAAAATAATACAGAACTTTGTTGCTGTAGCTGCAGCGTCAGTTACTAACTTTAAAAATATATACAGATACAAAAGGTTTATACATCTATCACTCTTCAAGACAATATCGATTCATGAGAGGTCGAACCCTAGCCACTATGGAAGTCTGTAAAAGTTATTCAACTGCAGACACATAAAATGGGCTCGGTGCACGAATCTTTGAAAGTATAATGGGCTTTCAAAAAGAAATGAGCTAGAGCCTGGAATGCGCAAATGGGTGACAGTAGGGTAACATCGTGGCGTGTGTAATGAGGTGTGGATACGACCAGAGCATGGAAATTCACAGTTCATCGCTAGAGTGCATGCATGCACGACACGTGACTATACAGAGCTATAAGTAGAATGCATCAATTGTCCAACGCTGCCAGTCACATTGCAAACAGTGACATGGAGGCATCAAATGAAGGGCAAAGAGGTGTTGTTCGTTTTCTGACAGCAGAAGGAGTAGAAGGAATGGACATTCATCAACGAATGTCAGAAGTGTATGGTGAACACTGCATGTCCCTACAAGGGTCAAGGCGTGGCACAATCAGGGAAGGGCGGGTGTTGTTAGCCGATGACGCACGGTCTGGAGCATCACACTACATTACCAGTGACATTGTCCAACTGGTGGATGCACTCATTACCCAGAACGGCTGAGTGACAGTGAAAGCCGTGGCTGTCGTGGTCGGATTGAGTGTCAGAAGTGTTCACACCATCATGAAAGAACGACTGCACATGCGCAAGGTGTGTTCCCAATGGGTGCTCAACAGTCTTCAATGACACCAGGAAGTATGTCAAATGGCCCACTCTCTTGCTCGGGAAGGGAGTGCTTTCTTGGCACAAGTGGTAACTGGAGATGAGTCATGGTGTCGTCACTTCGAACCAGAATCAAAACGACGAAGTTTCCAGTGGAAGCATCCACAGTCACCATCACCAAAAAAAGACAAGGCCATCGAGACGAGTGCAGGAAAGGTTATAGTGATGTTCTTCTTTGACCAAGACAGCCCCCTTCTGATTTACTTCCTGCAGCACGGGACAACATTCAATGCCCAGCATTACGCACAAATCTTAACCATCCTTCGCCAAGCGATCAAATCAAAACGACCAGGCAACCTCACCTGTGGGGTCATTCTGCTCCACAACAATGCAAAGCCTTGTACAGCCAACACAGTATTGGCACTCCTGCGAAAATTCAAATTGGAGGTTCTCGGCCACCCTCTATACAGTTCCGGCCTCTCATCCTGTAATAACGCTATTTTTGGTCCCCTTAAAAAAGCTCTGAAGGACAAGCGATTCTCCTTGGAGGACGACGTCCAGCTGTATGTGTGGAACTGGTTAATATCGAAACCCTAGAAATTTTATAAGACATACATTCATTTCCATGTGTCACAGTGGGATAAGTGTCTCAACAGGCAGGGTCAATACTTCTAACGTACAGGTAATGGTTTCTGTAATTATGCCTCCGACTCATTTCTTTTTGAATGCCCCTTATAACTACACCTGCTGCTGCAGTTGCGGAGAGCTTATGCTAGCATTTCATTGGCAGTGGTGCAATGTCCATGGCAGCACCCTCAAGTCACAGTGGCTGCTGTAGGAAATGCGGCAGCATAACTGGCGCTGCATATATTTAAAGTGCGGCCGATATCACAGGAACAAGCAATGGTAATAGAGTTTATTAATGACTAACGCAGAATTTGTAGGGTACATTTTTCTCAAAGGTCATGCAGTACATCCTTTACACTTCTGCGAACTGAAAGAATATAAAAAGTGTCATCCAGACTAGTGCAGCTGACTGAATAGCTGTCAATAGTGCATCACTCCCCATCCAACTTGGAAGGTACAGGGATAGTGCTATGGATAGTGATGAGGCTGGTTGCTTGGTTGGGGACACAGCAGACCAATCCATCTTCTGACATAGTGTGTTGCGAGTGTCATGGAAACTGCCCAGGAAACAAGGCTCAGGATGCATCCCATGACACAGGTAGGAGCAAGAAGGATATCGCAGAACATGCTGGCGACAAGCCAAATTGACGGCGCCATTTTCTACGGGAGAGGTGTCCTGTGCCGTTAGCAGTAATGGCGTCACAGTTAGGCATTCAGAGACTTCCATTGGCAGGATGACCGTGGGTGGAGGCACCTGATCGGTAAGATGTGTAGGAGGCTATGTTGCGGCAAATGGATGTGGCTGTGTCACGGTGGCTGGACGTCGTGCAGAGAAGAAATATGAAACTGTTTGAGCTACGGCAGGATCACTGAATTAACTGAATTGTATCTGATTTTGGTGGCGCTAATTCGTGCCTACGCTGCCGCGAGTAATATTCTGTGCGCTGTGAGCTGATCTGGGAACAACGCCGGATTTCAGTAAATGTGGCTCGTTGTGCACTCGATATTGAACTCTGACGTTCAGATGGAAATTTGTGGTGCAGTCTGAAGCTGAAACAGGGCGGTAAGAGCGAAGCAAATGAAGCAACGTCCAGTGGCGTCTCCCACGTAAACGTTCTGCCGGCAAAATGTCAGCAGCAGGCAAAGTACGATATGAACTCAGAAACATCAATAAAGCATCTTCATAAGAATGTGAAGCTCGAAGTTTTGAAGTTTACGTCTTAGACGTTTGAACGAAACGTTCGACCTCGCCATTAGACTGTGGCGAGAATGGGGCTGTCCTGACTTGCTCTATTGTGTTTATGAAATTGTGCAAATTCCTTGGAAGAAAAGAAGGTCCGTTGTCAGAAACACTTTTTTCGCAAGCCCACCAGACCATACTCAAAACCTACCATTGCTGAATACACCTTTAGACATGGTCCAGACATATAGTGAGCGAATTCACCATTGAACCGTATCCTAGCCATAATGAGTGGTGGATCCACCTCTGAATCCTATCTTGGCCATAGCGCATGGTGGATCTACATTCGAACCCTAGGCTGACCATTATGCGTGGTGGATCCACACTGATATAGGAAGTGGTGGATCCACCTACGAGCTATGTCCTGACCCTCTCCTTAACCTAAGCTGTGCCACGGGAGGCCTCCTCCTGAAACTGATGTAGGCACACGCACATACAGAAAAGTAGCGCAGCTGCGCTAGGTGTTGGCAACGGAAGTACATTTACAATTTTAAAATATGTGCGAGAAGTGATGCCATGATCACATGAGCAGAAGTGACACAAAATCGAAAAATTTACGAAAATTGACAGTAAATAGGTATAAACTCAGGGAAAATACTCCAAAATGCAGGGGAAATTGAGACGGAATGAAGGAGTACTTGCATGTCTTCTGCTTTATGCAGCAAAGTTCTTGCACATGGAAACGAGTATGTGACAGCATGAGAAATACGAGAAAAAGTTGGCGTGGAAGCACCAGGAACCAGATAAACAATTGCTTTCCGTGAACAGTGATAATACATCTGGAACAGATTGTTTAAAGTGAGTCTACACCAAATGTAGAGTAATAAATTTATATACACTCCTGGAAATTGAAATAAGAACACCGTGAATTCATTGTCCCAGGAAGGGGAAACTTTATTGACTCATTCCTGGGGTCAGATAAATCACATGATCACACTGACAGAACCACAGGCACATAGACACAGGCAACAGAACATGCACAATTTCGGCACTAGTACAGTGTATACACCTTTCGCAGCAATGCAGCTGCTATTCTCCCATGGAGACGATCGTAGAGATGCTGGATGAAGTCCTGTGGAACGGCTTGCCATTCCATTTCTACCTGGCGCCTCAGTTGGACCAGCGTTCGTGCTGGACGTGCAGACCGCGTGAGATGACGCTTCATCCAGTCCCAAACATGCTCAATGGGGGACAGATCCGGAGATCTTGCTGGCCAGGGTAGTTGACTTACACCTTCTAGAGCACGTTGGGTGGCACGGGATACATGCGGACGTGCATTGTCCTGTTGGAACAGCAAGTTCCCTTGCCGGTCTAGGAATGGTAGAACGATGGGTTCGATGACGGTTTGGATGTACCGTGCACTATTCAGTGTCCCCTCGACGATCACCACAGGTGTACGGCCAGTGTAGGAGATCGCTCCCCAAACCATGATGCCGGGTGTTGGCCCTGTATGCCTCGGTCGTATGCAGTCCTGATTGTGGCGCTCACATGCACGGCGCCAAACACGCATACGACCACCATTGGCATCAAGGCAGAAGCGACTCTCATTGCTGAAGACGACACGTCTCCATTCGTTTCTCCATTCACGCCTGTCGCGACACCACTGGAGGCGGGATGCACGATGTTGGGGCGTGAGCGGAAGACGGCCTAACGGTGTGCGGGACCATAGCCCAGCTTCATGGAGACGGTTGCGAATGGTCCTCGCCGATACCCCAGGAGCAACAGTGTCCCTAATTTGCTGGGAAGTGGCGGTGCGGTCCCCTACGGCACTGCGTAGGATCCTACGGTCTTGGCGTGCATCCGTGCGTCGCTGCGGTCCGGTCCCAGGTCGACGGGCACGTGCACCTTCCGCCGACCACTGGCGACAACATCGATGTACTGTGGAGACCTCACGCCCCACGTGATGAGCAATTCGGCGGTACGTCCACCCGGCCTCCCGCATGCCCACTATACGCCCTCGCTCAAAGTCAGTCAACTGCACATACGGTTCACGTCCACGCTGTCACGGCATGCTACCAGTGTTAAAGACTGCGATGGAGCTCCGTATGCCACGGCAAACTGGCTGACACTGACGGCGGCGGTGCACAAATGCTGCGCAGCTAGCGCCATTCGACGGCCAACACCGCGGTTCCTGGTGTGTCCGCTGTGCCGTGCGTGTGATCATTGCTTGTACAGCCCTCTCGCAGTGTCCGGAGCAAGTATGGTGGGTCTGACAACCCGTGTCAATGTGTTCTTTTTTCCATTTCCAGGAGTGTATATTGGATCACAAACCCAGATGTGACACCAAAGTTATCGGCAACAACCTTACAGATTTTTATGAAGTGTCCTTAGCTAAAGAGCACTATATTACCAGCTTGGTCGCTGCAGTATACAACTACCGATTGGATCGCATCTGCAGTTGGTGGACGAGGCGGACGCGGACGTCCGTCGGAGCACCAGGGAAGTGCCAACACCTCAGGAGCAGCGCCAAGCGGGCGCAGACCACAAACAGAACAGCAAACGCGGGTCCGGCCCCAGACAGCTGGCACGACCACAGATGGTGGACGAGCCGGGCACGGACGTCCGAGGGAGCACCGGGGAAGAGACTACACATTACAAGCAGCGCCAGGCGGGCGTGGACGGCAAAGAGAGCACCCAGCACCCTCTGGACTTAAATACTGGACAAGATCCTCCAATACGGCAGTCTCAGGTAGCACCTGAAGAAGGCAACGAGTTACGTGGCCGAAATATTGTGCCAGAGCGACACAAACATCCGGCAGTAGACCCGATTATTCCACATTTACGATGTGCCTCTCTGTACTCTCTGGCAATCACAGCCATTTGGTGTCAGGTAGCAAATGACTTACAGAGCAGTTGCTCCATGGATTTTAACAACATTCTGCTGTATGTCTGTACAGGTTGTACATAAAAGTTGACTGCTGTCTTTGATGCTTTCCTGGAGGCGAGAATCATATTCCCCTGAATTGACATGGATCTGCGTTAAAGGGTGATAGGAAGTAAATGGAGTAATCGGTTGTACCGAAGTATGATTAAATGGGAGTCTGATGATGCATTCTAGATAGAAGGAGATGTTGCGGCAGGCCATTTATCACTCAGTTATCCATTTTTTTTCTGTTGTCCTCTCAGGGAGTATCAGTTGTGTCGTATAACCTGCTTTCAACTCATTTATAATTGTATGTTCAGTTTGTGACATAGGGCAATATCTGCTTGCAATTGTAAACAGCAAACCTCTCCATACCACAAAAGCAGAGAACTTCGACGTAATTGCGATGAATCATGTCCACCAAAGCGATCGGAAACCTATTTTGGCACTCTCCTCTAGACAAACGAAGATGTATGCAAAGTAATCTATTTCCCTGCCACATCTTGGACTGAAATCGAGTCTTAAGTTTCTTAAGTGCAGTGATTCTAAGTCAGAGACAGGGGTTTGTGAGATACTGTAATCTCCATCTATACATCTGCTTGACAGCTGTTGCATATGCAAGAGACTGTGTTCTGTTCACGAAGTTAGTGTAGCATGGCTTGTAGTTTAACATGTCAAAAACTGCTGCTATGTGTTTGTCTATTTTCTCATAAGATGTGGTTGTTTAATACATTTTCTGTTGCTCTCGGTCATGTTATAGGACTGATGTGAGCATAGCATAACTGTTGAACTGTAATTGCATGTGAGCAGTGGGCACTATACACCTCTGGAGAGCTAATAGTGCATTTGTGACAAAGAATCTACGTTTTTTTCCTTGCTGTAGATGGTAGTAGTTTCGTCATCTTACAGTTTCACACTATAGTGAGTGGGACAGAAAACTTGCAAGATAACGTATGCCACTTGTCGGAAATTATTTCCTGCATTGGTGTTTTAATAGCATTTCAGTTCATGCTACTAATACATCACATTGCTTTAATATTACAGCGTGCTGAAAGGCAGAACAATGTAGCCTTAGCACTGGTACTTTCTTGGTATTGAATCCAGACACTACAACAATATTAAAGAACTGAAAGCACTAAAGATTTACGTAAAATGTTTCAAACTCCTTCCATCTGGAGCCCTATCATGCACAAACCACATGTTTCTTCTTCTTCTTATTCGTCTTTTATATAATAACAAAGCTCTCCGATGTATCAGGTTCGTATCTACTGTACACCAATAAGTAGTGTTAACCTCCTCACCATGCATGTATCTAGACAGATTGTGTATGACATAGCAGTAATGGTAAAATCTGGAGGCTAAAGGGGCTGCTCGTTTCAAAACGAAGGGCAGAGTGCTGCTTTGGAAATGATTCGTTTTTTGTGGTAGTAATCACCAAAGGTGTTGCTCAGAGCTTTCAATTCTGACTTTTTCCTACGAATGCAAGAATATCTTGTGTATCCCATCCGTGCAGTGGGAGAAAGCAAATCGTTATAAAATCCTACAGAATTTAAAGTGTTTCGGCTTTGGAATGTAGGTTTTGCACTGCCTCTCTGATGATGGTTGTGTCCTGCACTAAGGAACAGTACATGTTACGTATGGCATAGGCAGTATAAAAGGGTTCACAATTTTTCCACATGTATATGACCCTCGCAAAGTAATGCAGGGGATGGTTTGGCATGATATACAAATTGAAAACCGATCTACAGTGTCACTGGCTGATAGCATGATGAGATTGACAGGATGAGACATTTTGTTGACATGACACCTCGTTGAGAGCGGTGGTTTGGACCTTGTGTAATTTTGTAAAACGTGTTGAAATTACAGAAAACCTGGTAAAATTGCGAAATTGATGGGAATACGTAACCCTGATGAAAATATGACAGAAATATGAAGGGTGGAGGGTACTTACCCTGTAATTATCTTTGGTGAGGTTTTTTGACGATTTCATGATGGTATTCCTTGTGCGACTGGAAAAAATCGATGTATTTGCATAAGTAATTACTTTCCTGTCAATGGATTTTGCAAGACACATCTTCCAAAATTCAATAAACAGCATAGAATCAAGAGCTTTTCCTGCTAAATAAAGGGAGTTGCAACCACTGCGAATTGGTATGCAGATTAAATCATATAAATGTCTTCTTCAATGTAACTGAATTTTCTTCTAGTTCAGTGACTATTCCCACCAGTTCTTTCTGGGTGTGGTGGGTTGTGGGTGTGAGGGGATGAAGGGTGGAAGGAGGGACATCCTATGGTGGTGGCACTGTATGCTAGAGCTGGCGTCATATAACTTGGTGGGTGAGGACTGGATGCCTAGTAACACGGAAGTCACGTGACCTGCCGACTAATAGGAGTCATTTAGCTGTAGCGAACGCCTGATTTAATGTCGTTCCTCTGCGGAGCAAGTTTACGACTGGTTTTATCATTGTGTGTGGTGCTTTTTCGGAAGTTATTGCAAGGCATTGTGGTGATATGAGTGGCAACAGCAAATCTCACCCAGTATTACACAAGCAG
The DNA here is from genome assembly GCF_023897955.1 of Schistocerca gregaria. Taxonomy (NCBI): domain Eukaryota; kingdom Metazoa; phylum Arthropoda; class Insecta; order Orthoptera; family Acrididae; genus Schistocerca; species Schistocerca gregaria. The sequence continues at coordinate 103,285,232 of NC_064921.1, read as the reverse complement.
GCGAGAGAAATAATATTTCGCGTGTATCAATTCTTTAGACGGGAGCTGGAAGCAGCAACCACAACTGACAAAGAAGCGTCGCCCAGTCTTGCCAAGTGCCAAGAACCAACAGCTGAGGCGTGTGGTATCGGTTTGAGAACTGTACAACTGATCGCCAGCGAAACCAAAGTATCTACTGAACAGAACGAATCACGTATTTTTAAGTCGCCTGGTAAGTGACGAAATCGAAAGAAATTCGTAAGTGAGCTCTACGATTTCAGCAACAATGTGTGAGGGCGCAAAATATTCGACACGTATAGTCAAGGTGAATATCCTATGGCAGATAAATTATGTTCCTACATGAAAGAAACAGCAAGTTTCAACGGCAGCAAATCTAACATGCTCAGAATATTAAAGGAGATGGGATTAAAATACAGAAAGAGCAATGATGTAAGAAAACTGCTCTTAGAGAGAATTGACACTATAGCAGCAAGAACTGTGTTCTTGAGAGAAATGCAGGGAGATAAAACAAGCCAGAAAAGCATGTATTTATTATCTCAATGAAACATACGATCACCAGAACTATTCAAGACCAATGTTCTGGAAGACAAATGATGATGTTGGTGGCCTGAAGGTTTCTCAGGGAAAAGGGAGACGCCTTATTGTTCTTCACGCTGGTTCCGTAGAGACAGGCTTCATACCAGAGAGTAAATTAATATTTAAAGCATCGAAGACGAAGGAATCAGATGACTATGACTCTGACATGACCTATGCTGTATTCAAGCGGTGGTTTCTGCAACAGCTACTTCTGTACATGGCAGAGAATTCCGTTATTGTCATGGACAATGCAAACGTGCTCTCTGTACAAGTGAATAAGGCTCCTACTTCAAATACCAGGAAGGGTGAAATTATTACATGGTTGTCATCTAATGGAATTGTTCACACAGCGTCACAGACCAGGGCAGAGTTACTCATGCTTAGAAATGCATACAAGCCTAAATGCTGCACTTACGAGATAGATGAACTGGCAAGACAGCATGGTCACCGAGTGATCAGATTATTACCATATCACTGCCACTACAACCCATTGAGCTGGTATGGGCGCAAGTTAAAGCCTATATCTCAGAAAGAAACAGCACGTTCCAATTGCTGATGTGGAAAGACTCACACATGAAGCAGTGGACAACGTAAGCATATCTGCATGGGCAAACTGCGTCAGACATTAGGAAACTCTCCAGGAAGAAGATTTTAAAAAGGAAATTGACAGAGACTCGGTGATGGAGCCTTTCATAATTAATCTTTACGATTAGGATGCTAGAGATTTAATCGATAGATTAGCAGTTATTCATGGTGGAGAATAAGCTGGAAATAAAAATTATCACAATGAAAAATGGAAATAACACAAATGTTAACAAATAAATTTAGTGATTTTTATAATCAAGAATTCCAAAGGAATTCAATATTTGATTAGATTTTTTAATAACTTGCCACAAACATTTTGACAAAGTGAAAATTATGTAAAAGGATTAGTTAACCAATTAATTAATAAATTACTATTTGCAGTGCATCTATTTGGGTATAGATTTTGTGGTCAGATGACTAAATTACATGAAAAATTAGCAACAGGAGGTCAACAGATAAATGGATTAGATGAAGCTTCCAAAAACATGATATTGCATATAGAGATAATAAAGATTCAGAGAACAGTCATGAAAGAGATAGACAACTTCAGTTAGCTGCAAAAGAGAAAATGCATTCTCCTGATGCAGCAATTGGAGAAAAATTAGCTGCTACAGCAGTCAGAGGAATAACGTACAGAAACAGAAAATTAGGAATGGGTATTGAGCATGATGGTAATGGTTGGAAACTGTGGAAATATTAATCTTCATAAAATTATTATCTATATTAATGGATAACTACAGCATTGACTATACTTTGCTACCTAGTGGCAAAACTAAATCAAAATCAATTACATTTGAACTCAGTATTGAACAATTAAGTACTATCGGTAATTTTTTAATTCATGCATAAAAATGAACAAGAGATAAAAAGACTTGTGGTAAAGAAAAAAGGTCCAGGAATAACAAAACATAAAGAAAGTTTTCTTCCTTTATTAGTGATGGCATTACCATATCTAGCAAATGTTAGTTCACTAGCTGGAGGAGAGTGGTATTGCAAAACCTGTAATGAACTAGCAAAAAGGTAATTAAAAATTAGGAGAACATAAAAGATAAAATTTAGCAATGGAGAAAAAAGGTGCCACTAGAATTTAACAGTAATGCATTATGTGATTTTGATAGAAAAAACTTGCTAAACAATTAAAAATCAAATAGCTTCTTGGCGTTTTTATGACTGATGGATTAAATAATCATTCAAGACAACATGAATCTGGAATAGAGTATTTAGATCATCTTATCATGCTTTCTGATACTCAATCTGTTATTATAAGGATTAAGATAAAAAAGTGTTTGATTCTTTTAGATGAAATGTTCCTAAATAATTGATTAAATATCCTCACTCAACTTAGTTGCACCATAATAGACAGTGAATACAAAATTTTGGTGAAGTAATTTCTGGCCATTGGTTTTAAAATATTTGTTTTAAAATTGATCTCAGATAATTATAAGCTTAATGAAATTCTGAATATAGTACATAGACATTTTCGGAAATAATCTGTAGCCTAAAAGCAGAAAAACAAACTCAAATGAAATTGATCAAAAAATAGAAAATTTAATCAAAAACAATTTCATAAAAAATGCTTGCCATTTTAAAGTAACTAAAGGAAATATTGATTTTAAAGGTAGATGATTAGTAGATTTCTAAGATCCAGTAAGCATTTATGATGCAGTTGCCAAACAATAATTAAAAACGTACATGTTACAAAACCTGAATGGGCAAGGATTCTAACACAACTAAATAACCATGTAACTACAACACCTCTTAATGAAAAAATTAATCTAACCCATAGTGATAAAACAAATTACTTTCTGAAGAAAGAAATAGAAAAATCTTTTACAGATTATCTCTCAAAGTCAGATTTAACAACATAATTAAACCTGGTAGAAAAGCATCAAGCTAGAATGTGTGGCAAACATAAAATGAAATTTAAGTTTGTTACTGGTGATGTATATTCACATTTGGGAACGATGTGAAAATCAAGAAAATTATGTATTTGGGTTAAAAAGTAAATGGTGACCAGGCACCTATGCCAATGAACTGCACATTTTATATCCAAAAGAATTCAGTTAACCATCGCTTGAAGTGTAACTGAAAGATAAATTATTTGTATCTAAGTCATTCTGTTAAAACTATACTTGTTACAAGTGAATTACTCTTGTTTGCTGAAGTGATTTTGGAATCAAATTATGATAATAGAATAGAGGAATAAGCTCAAATTTTATTAATGTCTAGTCTGTATAAATGGACAATCATATATGATGTTTGAAGTGTAGAAAATTTGCTAAAACACATGATCTTCCAAGAGTAACAACTAAAAATGGAAAACAAAGGATTGTAGGAATTTGCACAGTATGTAAAACTAGAAAAGGAAATTTGTTAAAAACGTTTTGTAAGTGGGTGTTTCACCCAGACCTTAAAATATATTTGAAGAAATTAATTAATTATGTAAGCCAATGAATAAAAACTTTAAAAAGAGAAATTTTGTTTTTTAGTATAAATGATTCATGGCAAGCAGATAAATGGAGTCAGGTAATTGAAAAGGAATTTCAAATATAGATAAAGGATATAAATATTTATTAACTATAACTGACGTTTTTTAAAATGTGGTTGGGCTGTTCCAGTTAAATATAAAGCTAGTAAAAATGTAGTTAGTGCTTTCGAATAAATGTATAAAACAGGAGGCGATCCAAAGACTACACGAACTGTGAAGACCGCTATAGCTGTCGCTATAGATCTGAGAAATTTACATACAGATAGCGCTAAAGAATTCTGTAATAAAGATTTTCAAGGACTTCGCTCAACTTTTATTGAATTAAAAGCATCCGATGTTGAGAGATTAATAGAATGCATAAAAAAGATGTTGAAAAATTTGCCGTACAAGTAAATTATACATGGATTGAACTAGTTCCAAAAATGGTTGATGAATATGATGATTCAAAACATTCAACAATAAAAATAAAGCCAATGGAAATTAATGACAGAATTTATAATCCATTTGCCATTGTATCAAATGATAAAAGCAAATAAAAAGTTGGCGCTAAAGTTAGAAGTAGTAAACTTAAAAATATTTTTGGATAAGAATACTCAGCCAATTGGTAATCAGTAATTTTTGAAATTGAAGATGTTACTTATCACATATAAATTAATTGGATGGCGAAAAATAAAAGGAAATTTTTATCAATATGAACTGCAGAAGGAAAAATATTCTCATATATATCTTTTTTACGAAGTTCTGAGGAAGAAAGGCGTTCGAGTATAAGTTAAGCAGTTGGGATTTGATAATTCACGCAATAGTTAGGTTAGTAATGACATTGTTGTATAAGAGCTTTCTTACATCTTGTAAGAGTTGTTAATGAGTAATCGATTAACTAACAAAAAATATTCTTGTTAATGTTAATATTCTTATTCAGTTCTTCTTTCATTTTATTGTACAATTTAATTGAGTTAAGATTATATTCTATTGTTATTATTTCTTCACTATTTGGATGTCTATCTTCAAGTACATTTAATCGTGTTTGTGGCTTTCTTTATTGAATCCATCAGATAGTAATCATGTTCAAAGTCTTTATCAAATAATTTAAAGTACTAAGCACATCTTACAAATTAATATCTTCAGTTTTTACATTGATATGTGGTTGCATTTCTCTTATTTAATTCAACAGGCACTTCCTCTTTTTATTTTCAGTTTTGAATTTCTTCTCTTGTTCTCTTTAGTGCACACATAGCCATTTCAGTAACAAGTTCTAAATCTCCAATTTGTTCTTGTAAGTTTTCAGTTGTTGCTAGTAGTTTATATTGACCTGGTTTTGTGATGGATAGTTAAACTACCTCTGTTACCCAGTCTTGAAAAGCCATAGCTATTATCATTGTAGACACAAAAATAAGTGAATGTAATCCAACTTTATTAATGAATAGTGTTTTTGGATGGCTATTTTGTATATGGGTGAATCACCTGCTTTGTACTTGCATATTCAGTTTTATGATTTTCAGATAACTGGTGTCATATAGCTTTCTTAGTATCTTTATATTCCAATATATCATAAACATCCTTAGCTTCAAACCATGGATTATTCTCTTTCCCAATATCACAAGAATTTCTTTATTATTATAAACAATTTTGTTATTATTCTGAATTATATTCATTAATGGTTCTTCTGAGACACTGATAGCTGAAGCAGATGTAATTGCAGTTGGTTCCATTTAAAGAAAATAGTTTGTATAAAAATTACATATATATATATTATTTTTATTATAGTTTTGGCATGGCGAATCCCTAGGTCTTGATATATTTTCATATTGTACTTCATCACCACTATCTACATGTTTTCGAATTGTCAGTACCTTTATACTCCAATGTTGTTAAGCATTCAATTCTCTGCAAGCTTTGGAGAAGAGATATGTATTGTTTATGAATACTTTAAAATAACAGAATTAAAACTTGTATTCCACTCTATTCCCAAATATTCATCTAGGAAAACTAAATATTAGTGTATAGTTAACACATGTACAGGAAGAATATTTCTATTCTTTAATGAACTTTTCTATGTGGAGATAGATGAGTGCAATATAAAATATAGAATATGAGGTGTTATAAATAGAGAATTTCTAGGAGCATCTATTTCCATGAGTGCCTGCTTGAATTAATTCTGCATTTAGGTACATTAATGATTTGTTGTATTCTTCAAGGATGATTATTTCTATGAATATAATAAATTTACAAAAAAGCAATTACAGCTGGTACATCTGATTTATCTTTATGTGGTATTGACTGCAATAAACGATCATAATTAGTTCTGAAGTAATAAATATATTAAAAGACCCTTTGAAAACGTAGACAAATTTATTTTTTCTTACTAAAAACTTTGTCTGTGTAAATGGAAGGTATAAATATCTAAAGAAGTCTGTGGACTCTAGCCATTCTAAACTCTGTAAATATTGTAAAACTGAGAAGAACATTCGAAGATATTGGTGTTGATGGAAAATGATGAACAAAATACTGAAGGTAAAAAATGTGTTGAATGTCCAGAAATTAGAGATCCATTGTTTAAAGTCAAACATCCAGTTTTTATTATTGGCCTAATTGTCATAAAAATCGATGAAAATTTATGATAGGAGGGGTTGAAGAAACTGAAAGAATTTATTCTGAAAAAGAAGAAATGAGACCATTAAAATCTGAAGAACAAGCAAGACATGAAAGATTAAACATCTGTTCATTATGCAGATGTCATTATTCACAAACAAAAATTTTCACCATCATGATTGCTTGACTAAAAAATATATAAATACAGTATGTAGCCATTGTATTTTACAATTAAAACAGCCTAATTTTGCACCTAATTATCTACATAATATTACCCAGATATGATTCGCATTTGTTTGGACAGAACTTGGTTGTGACAGAAAGGATATAGATTTAATATTAACTAATGAACACAGATTTATTATTTTTGGAAAGATGTCGAAAATTTAAAGATACGATTTATTGACACATTCAGGTTTATGGCTTCAAATTTTGATAAACTGTCATCCAATTTGAAGGAGAATCAAATGAAAAACATTAAAAAGTTTTTCCAGGAACTCTAGTAAATCTAGTAATCAAGAAAGGTGTCTATTCTTATGATTACATGGTTAGAAGAAATTTGAAGAAACACAGCTTACATTGAGCTAAGAATTTTATGACAAACTGAATGACAGAGAAATAAACGATGAAGATTACAAACATACACAATTAGTTAGGGAAAAATTTAATATAAAAAATCTTGTTGATTATCATGGTTTATATCTTAAAAATAATGTTTTGTCATTGGTGGATGCATTTGAAGTTTTTAGAAATCTTGTATAGCAGCTTATGATTTGGATCCCTCTTGTTATTTTTCTGCACTAGCTTTATCTTTTGGTAGCATGCCAAAAATGACTGGACAACATTTTGAATTATTTATGATTTTAATAATTGTAAAAAGTACATCCCAAAGCTGTAAAAGACATGTGAAACCAAATAATGATTATGTGAAAGTTTATGATGTAAAAAGGATATGGAATTATGTAGCATATTTAGATGCAAGTAATTTATATGGCTGAATCATTAGTCAATGTTTACCATATGGACTGTGTGAATGTGATGGTCCAAATTAATTTAATTCTATAAAAATAAGTGAAATTTCCAACACATCATCACTTGGATTCATATTTGTGTTAGATCTAGAATAGGGAAAATATTTACATGATTTGCATAAAGATTTACCACTTGCTCCTGAAAATAAACTTGCGTTGGAATCAAAGAAAGCAAGTTATTGACCACTCTCAAAGAAAAGCATAATTATGTAGTTCACTATAGAAATCTTAAACAGTGTTTGTCTCTAGGAATGAAGATAACAAAATACACGAATTTTTAAAATCCAAACAATCTGATTGGTTAAAGAAATATATAGACATAAACACCGAAATGAGAACTAAGGCAAAGAATGTTTCGAAAAAGAATACTACAAATCGATGAATAATTCAGTGTTTAGAAAAAGGATGGAAAGTCTAAGAAACGGAGTAAATATATGAGGTTTTTTCACACAAAATAGATACAATAGCGCGGCGCCTCTGTACACTTTAATGGAAGGGATCTTTATGGACATGCGTGAATTTTGTCCCCACCATCAGTCTTGTCAGTCGCTGCCTGTTGGTCGCTAAGAGATGCTAAACAACGTTTTCGTCGGATTATCGATTCTCTCAAGATCATTGAACGTGTTGAGCAAAGATATTGCATCAAACTTTGCCAGAAGCTTGGTGATTCTCAAAGCGAAACAATTCGCAAGATTCAGCAGGTGTTTGGGTAAGATGTGATGGGTGTAAGACAAATTAAGGAGTGGTTCAACCGATTCAAAAATGGCCGCACATCAGCAGAGAGTGACCAGTGGTCTGGCAGGCCCCAAACTTCTTGGAATGCAGATGTTGTTGAAAGGGTGCGAAATTTGATGATGGCAGATCGTCGTTTGAACATGTGGGAGATTGCCTAAGAGGCTGGAGTGAGTAAAGACTCTACACATGCAATTTTGGATGGTGATCTGAATATGCACCAGGTGGCTACGAAATTCGTGCCGAAGTCGTTGTCGCTGGAGCAAAAAGACCTCTGCTTTGACGTTGCACAGAACTTTCTGAACACCACAAACACTGATCCTGAGTTTCTGAACACTGTGATAACTGGAGATGTGTTATGGGTGTATCGGACCCTGAAACAAAAAGACAGTCGTCCTAATGGAGTCTCCAAGGCCGAAGAAAGTGCGGTAGGTGTGATGCAAAATCAAGGTGATGCTGACTGTCTTCTTTGATGTCCATGGAATTGCGCATCACGAATACACACCAGAAGGACAAACAGTGACAAAGGAGTACTATCAAGATGTTCTCCGGCGAATCTGTGGCACTTTTCGGTGCAAAAGACCAGACATGTGGACGGTGAAAAACTGGTAACTGCATCTTGACAACACCCCCACACATTCATTCCACTTGATCTAAAATTTCTTGGCCAAACATGGAATTACAGCTGTTCGCCAACCTTCCTACTCTTCAGACATGGATCCTTGTGACTTCTAGTTGTTTCCAAATTTTAAGACGCCACTGGAAGGATCTCGTTTTGAGAGTAGAGAAGAAATAATGCGGAACACGACGACGGAACTGAACACCATTCTAAAAGAAGACTTCCAGAGGTGTTTCCAGCAATGGAAAGATCGTTGGGCGAAGTGTGTGCAAGCACAAGGGGCCTACGTTGAAGGGGATTAGGTTTTCAACCCTGTCATGTATACGAAATATTTTTTCTGGCCAAAGGTCAGATACTTTTCAGAAAGGCTTCGTAAAATTAGTACAAGATGGAGAAAAATGTGATAATCTTGTAGCAAAGCCAAACTTTAAATGGATAACAATATTTAATGAAAATCATCTACTATACATAGGAATAAAGCAAATATTATGTTTCATAAGCCAATTTATATTCGAATGAGAACACTTAATTTATCTAAAGTATTTATGTATGATCTTCACTCTAAAATGATGAAACAAAATAAGGGAGAATGTTGAGTTGTGTTACCAAGATACAGGTAGTATCATATACAACAAACAGACTGAAGATTTCTTTGATGACATGAAACCAATGATTGATAAATTTGATTCTAGTAACTATCCAACAGGCAATATATACAATATTCTCCAAGTAAACAGGAAACTTTTGGGAAAAATGCAAGATAAATGTTATGGAGAAGTAATGGAAAAATTTTGTGGTTTCAGAGCAAACATGAGTGCTTATAAAGCTGGTGACAAAATAGAGAAAAATGGAAGGGTGTCAAGAAATGTGTTGTGATCATGAAAGACAGTTAGTGCACCCAAGTGAGATCTTAACTGTGCTCCAATAATTGTGACTCAGTCTTCCATGGCTACCCATCCACCTGACTAAATTTTCTTGTTCACTTCATAGACAATCATAATTAAGTCTCTACTTTTTGTGTTATGTAATTATGCTCTGCAGAAGGAGATTTTAAATTTCTGTACATTCCAATGAACTTGTTAGTCACCGCTTACCAGCTCATCAATTTATCTCAAGTTGAACTGAGGTGGGCTACATCATCAGCCACATCTATCAGGTATGAATTACATTATCTTAAGATTTTCCCATTAAATCTCTTAACATTGTGGCTTCACAAATATATAATATTTTTGTTGCAACTACAAACTGCATATGAGATACTGTACCTAACAAGTCTGAAGAGCCATCTGTTGGCCAGTCATAAAACCATATAAAATATGCCAAATTATTGCATTCCAAATTATCGAATTGCAATTTTACTTTATGTATACACAATTGCATTTTACGTGTCTTGGTAATATGAAAACAAGCCGTAAACTTTATGTAAAAATCTTTCCAAACAATATATATTTTTGAGAGGTATTATCATACTTTCCAATTAATAGTTGTTGCATGTTAGACAAGTAATGGCACATCATGGCAGAGAGAAGAGCTGCACTACCCTTGAATGTGAGTGGGTATGTTACTGTGTGTTGGGCATTCATTATTAAGCAATAACAAGAGGGTAATTTGCACATGGAAGATGCTCATATAGATACTGGAGAATGTGTAAGACGACTAACCGAGTCAGCATTCGTATGTTGACGATACTGGACACACCAGCAGTATTTCCGATTACACGATGCTACTTCAATAAGTCGGCAGACTCCTGTAGTTCAATTAGGTTCTGTGCACTTTGTAAGCTGTCCACTTAGTAAGATTAAACAGGCTTGATCTTAGAATACAGTTTTTGCAGTTAACATTAGTTTTCTGCTATCCGTGTGAATTATTTTCTGATTGCTTCTCTGTTGGCCACCTGTTCAGGCTTGATGGCTCAAAATATAAATCAGAATCACACTACATTACACCTGTAAACTTGTAGCTTAAAACTAAGAATTGTTTCCGGCTACATGTGTAGATCATCTGATTATCAATTAATGTGTTAAGAACCGCATGACTGCGTTATGTGGGTGAAGCTTATTTTGCTGGACATGCAGGGAAAATGTGCTCGTATTCCGTATCTTGCTTAGCAACGAAATGTCACTGGAACACAACAAAAAAACTGCAGTTCGATTCTTTTCCCATATGAGCCTCTATCATTGTATGTTGGCGTAATGTTCAAAAATAGATGTAAAAACGATGGCATGCTAGAAGTAATGGCTCCGAATTTTTTTATGAAAACTCTTTAAGCTTTTTGAACAAAACACAGAAGGATTTCTCAATACAGTCACCCTGATGATGAACGCATTTCTCCAAATGACAGTCCAATCTGTTGATATTGTCCCTGTAGATTGTTTGACTTTGTTGACGGAGCCACAACCTCACATCTGCTTGCACCGCTGCATCACTATCAATTTGAAGTCCTCGAAAGTGTTCTTCAAGTTTTGGAAACAGATGAAAATCGGTTGGGGACAACTGTTTGGAGGATTATCGGACAATAGAAAACCTAATGTGTTGGGTTGTTGCAGATGTCGTAGTACTCATGTGTGATCTTTCATTGTCATGTTGAAGTCAAGAGTGCTCCACGTGTGGACAAACTGTTTGAATTCAAATCACGATTACAGCGTGCTGTTTATCACCTACAGATATGGTTATGTTTGACATCCCTATGTTACAGGTTACAGTCTAGGGCCTTCTAGTGCAAGACGTCTGCAGTATGTAGACATGCTGAATAAATGTGTAGATCGTTACTAAAATCAGTTTTATTTAAAAAGGCTCTAAGAGTTTTCTCGAAAGAAATTCGGAGGCATTATTGTTCATCACGCTTTTGTATAATTACCACCTGGCAGACGACACAGTTGACATAAATCTGAAGTCACGCTAAAGATCTAGTCCAAGAGATCAGTGTTCTCAAACATACATCCAAGTAGTACAGAGATTGCAGAATCATCGTTGCAAATATGTGTGCTCACTGATATATTACTCATGAGAAAGAGCGTCAGGAAATTTACTTTTTGTAATTTTACACTTACAAGTCTCTGCATATTTAGGAGGGGATAAATTTATATGCTCTGTGACTTATAGTGTTGTTGCGGAGTTGTCGGGATGGTCGAGCCTGGGACTCCAGAAGGCCGAGCTGAAGGCGGGACCCACCGCCGTCTTTTGTCAGGAGGCTGAGCAAGTTCAAGAGCGTCAAGGGGCAGTGTAGAATGATACAGTAGCATTTGGTGGCATTACTTTATACTCATAATTTACAATGCTTGGGAGAGTGCAGTGGAGCGTTGATGTGACCCACATGCTGTCCCACAAGCCCAGCCGGATTAGCAACTCCTGGTATGCCGACGCCATGCCGATGCCGCTGAATGGTGTCAACAAGGCCGTACGCTGCTGTAAGTCGGCCACAGCTCTCCCGGCCGCCGCCTGTCAAGGCGTAGCGGTTGGAACCACGCTGCTGTCCGCTGTTTCGGAGACTGTTACAGTCCCTAGTCCTCGCCACCCTCCGCCTGATTTGGCCTGCTCTGTCCAACCATTGGACGAATGTGGTTCTACTGGTCACCAGTGGCCCTCAGCCGCTGCTGCTTCCATGAATGGACCGGACTCGAACCCGCGCCCCCCTTGATGTTATGCTGCAACTTGCCGCTAGTGGTGCTTGCCGGTTGGCAACACCCTCCGCCGTCTCCAGCGCTGCTGCACGTCCTGCAGCGTATGACTTGTCCGGAGCCCGGTACGCCAGGGTTGGAAGCAAACATCGCATTTACAACATCGCTGTCAAACTGGCCGTCCTCACAGCTTCAATTCCGCCAGTACCTCGTCTCCTGCCTTCCAAACTTCACAGAAGGTCTTCTATGAACCATGCAGAACTAGCACCCCTGGAAGAAAGGATATTGTGGAGACATGGCTTAGCCACAGCCTGGGGGATGTTTCCAGAACGAGATTTTCACTCTACAGTGGAGTGTGCGCTGTTATGAAACTTCCTGGCAGATTAAAACTGTGTGCCAGACCGAGACTCGAACTCAGTCCCATTAATTTCACTCTGACACTCTTTAAACTTAGTCCTTGCGGCGAATCATCGCCCATCTACATTCTGAACAATTGCGCACCAAATGACCAACTCTCTTACAAATAAAATAATTACTTTAGACCCACTTTGTACACGGTAATCCATGGCCTGACAGGTTACAAAAATTGCATCGCTTAGGCGCTATGTCGTCATGGCCCTCATTTCCCCTGAATCCAGATAAATCTACAGGCTCTTCCGGCCTTACAAAATACACCTTCAAAAAGTCAGTTAGGTTGGACACTTAATCCCTTAAAACACAAAAAATGACACATGAACAATAGATCAAACGTCACTCACCCGCGAGCTCATCCGCAGGTGAGAGTCCTGCTTTCCTCCCTGTTCTGGTATGGACGATCACTTCCCAAATGACACATGAACAATGGATCAAAGGTCACTCACCGACCCCCATCGAGCTCTCGCGCAGGTGAGAGTCCTGCTTTCCTCCCTACACTGGAATGGACGATCACTTCCCAAATGACAAGACGTAACAAGAAGTGTACGACCACCCGTCACAAATGCAACCAAACACGTCAACTACCGCGCTATGCAGGCACACCTCAACGCCACTTGCTCGACATAAAATGTGGGAGTGGAAATCCGGTACCAGCGTTGTAACCAGCACCACTTCTGACACCACTGTTGCGGGTTTGTCGGGATGGTCGAACCCGGGACTCCAGAAGGCCAAGCTGAAGCCGGAACCAACCACGCCACTTCTCGTCAGGAGGCCGAGCAAATTCATTAACGTCAAGGAGCAGTGCAGAGTGATACAGAGGTATTTGGTGGCATTACTTCATTCTCATAATTTACAGCAGGGCTTTGGAGAGAGCAACGGAGCGTCGGTGTGCTGTCCCGCGAGTCCAGCTGGCTCTAGCAACTCCTGGTATGCCGACACTATGCCGATGCCGCTGAATGGTGTCAACAAGGCCGTTCGCTGCTGTAAGTCGGCCACAGCTCTCCCGGCCGCCGCCTGTCAAGGCGTAGCGGTTGGAACCACGCTGCTGTCCGCTGTTTCGGAGACTGTTACAGTCCCTAGTCCTCGCCACCCTCCGCCTGATTTGGCCTGCTCTGTCCAACCATGGGACAAAAGTGGTTGTACTGTTCACCAGTGGACCTCAGCCGCTGCTGCTTCCAGGAATGGACGGGACTCGAACCCGCGCCCTACCGGATGTTATGCCGCAACTTGCCGCTAGTGGTGCTTGCCGGTTGGCAACACCCTCCGCCGTCTCCAGCGCTGCTGCGCATCCTGCAGCGCACGCCTCGTCCAGGACCCGGCACTCTAGGTGGGAAGTGAACATCACATTTACGACACCGCTGTCAAACTGGCCCCCATAAGCGTAGACCTGCAGAGGTCTGTCCCAACGCTCGACTGACCTGCCACACTCTGTTCCAAGGTAAAAGTACCTCACTATTTAAACTGCCTTTTCCCTCGCTTCTGACGTAGTGTCAGAGAGAGACAGAAACTATGGCAGGGATAAATTTCCAGCCACCTACAACTCTTCACTTGGCTGTGGCCCAGTTCCTCGCCTCATATCGCAATAACTTCAAGCAACGCTGCGGTTTGCTGCCTCACTGTTACTTCACACAAAGCAATCTGTGCGCGCAATAGCGCCGTCGCAGCACTGCACTCGCGAGTGCCATGTTTGCATTTCCTGGCCTACTAGCTGTTGACTGTTTCAAAACTCCTCCAGCGGCCCCAGATTCCATCGTCCAACCGTGCGATCATTGACTTTTGATAAAATTTCCTCTTTCCTAAGGCTAATACTAGCGAAGGAGTGTGATGGATAATAATGATAGTAGAGGCTTCAACCAGTCCCATTAATAGTTAACGGCGCACACTACTTAGCTTATCAGAAATACACAGAACCAAAGAATGTTTACTGCAGAAAACCAAGCTTCTGACACACAAATGTGACAACAGCTTCTGGGTTGCAACTTTCCTGCAGATAACAGCGGTGCACGATCGTTTTTATCAATAGTGCCAGGTATCACAATCAGAATCCAACAGATTGACAAACTCATCTAATCTAAATTAATTCTCAGCTAGAATTCAGAATTCTAATATGGTTAAACTTGATGTCAGTAGCTGCCATATGTAACTACTAAAATTCCACATTAATTTCTTATTCTGGTAGATTTTGTAAATGAATAGCTGGGGATCCTGTTGAACGCTTGTTGATCAGAGACTAGCATAGCAGGGAGAGAAAGAGCTAGTGTTTGGCCAATAGAAGGCCGCAGTCCTTTTCAGAAGACACGTGCCGCCGCTGTGAGGGGAGAAGTCAGGTAGAAGCCATTGGGCTGGTATATTCTACGTCTACATCTACTTACATACCCCGCAGTCCACCGTACGGCACATGTCGGAGGATACCTCGTACCACTACTAGTAATTTTGTTTCTTGTTCCACTAGCCAATAGAGCCAGGAAAAGATGACTATCTTTATGCCTCCCTATGAGCCCCAATTTCGCGTATCTTATCTTCATGGTACTTACGCGCAATGTATGTTAGGGCAATAAAATCGTTCTACAGTCAGCCTTAAATATGGGTTCTCTAGATTTTCTTAGTAGCCTTCCTCGAAAAGTATGTCGCCTTCCCTCCGGGGATTCCCAATTGAGTTCCGGAAGCATGTCCAAAACCCTTGAGTGCTATTAGAATCTACCAGTAACAGTTCTAACAGCCAGCTTCTCAACTGCTTCAGTGTCTTCTTATAATATGAACTAATACGGATCCCAAATACTCGAGCAGTACTCAGGAACGGGTCGCACAAGCGTCCTATATGCGGCCTCCTTTACAGATGAACCACACTTCCCTGGAATTCTCCCATTCTCTCATTAATAAACGGTCACAATGTCTACATAGTACTAGGGGCAGAATGTTGGCTGAAACCAGATGTAAACAGTAATGAAATTCTAAACTCATATTGGAATGTATACCCCAGAGACAGGCTAGACAGTGAAGGGGGAGGCGTGTTTATAACGATAAAAGGTACAATAGTATCGAAGAATATTGACGGAGATCCGAAATGTGAAATAATTTGGGTGCAGGTCACGGTTAAAGCAGGCTCAAACATGGTAATTGGATGTCTTTATAGGCCCCCTGGCTCAGCAGCTATTGTCGCAGAGCACCTGAAGGAAAATTTGGAAACTATTTCGAGTAGACTTCCCGACCATGTTATAGTTCTGGGTGGAGATTTTAATTTGCCGGATATAGACTGGGAGAGTCAAACGTTTCTAACGGGTGGCAGGGACAAAGAATGTAGTGAAATGTTTTTTAAGTGCATTATTTGAAAACTACCTTGTGCAGTTTAACAGAGAACCGACTCGTGGCGATAACATATTAGACCTTCTGGTGACAAACAGACCAGAATTATTTGAAACAGTTAACGCAGAACAGGGAATCAGCGATCATAAAGCGGTTACTGCATCGATAATGTCAACCGTAAATAGAAGTATTAAAAAAGGTAGGAAGATTTTTCTGTTTAGCAAAAGTGACAAAAAGCAGATTTCAGACTACTTGGCGGCTCAAAACAAAAGTTTTCTCTCAAGTACAGGTAGTGTTGAGGACCGGTGGACAAAGTTCAAAACCATCGTACAATATGCATTAGATGAGTATGTACCAAGCAATATCGTAAGAGATTCAAGAGAGCCACCGTGATACAACAACCAAGTTAGAAAACTGCTGCGAAAGCAAAGGGAACTTCACAGCAAACATAAAAATAGCTAAAGCCTTGCAGACAAACAAAAATTACGCGAAGCGAAATGTAGTATGAAGAGGGCTATGCGAGAGGCGTTCAGTGAATTCGAAAGTAAAGTTCTGTGTACTCACTTGGCAGAAAATCCTAAGAAATTTTGGTCTTATGTCAAAGCGGTAGGTGGATCAAAACAAAATGTCCAGGCACTCTGTGACCAAAACGGTACTGGAACAGAGGATGACAGACTAAAGGCCTAAACACAAAATGTCTTTTTCCAAAGCTGTTTCACAGAGGAAGACTGCACTGTAGTTCCTTCTATAGATTGTCGCACAGATGACAAAATGGTAGATATCGAAATAGGCGACAGAGGGATAGAGAAACAATTAAAATCGCTCAAAAGAGGAAAGGCCGCTGGACCTGATGGGATACCAGTTCGAGTTTACACAGAGTACGCGAAGGAACTTGCCTCCCTTCTTGCAGCGGTGTACCGTAGGTCTCTAGAAGAGCGTAGCGTTCCAAAGAATTGGAAAAGGGCACGGATCATCCCCGTTTTCAAGAAGGGACGTCGAACAGATGTACAGAACTATAGACTTATATCTCTAACGTCGATCAGTTGTAGAATTTTGGAACACGTATTATGTTCGAGTATAATGACTTTTCTGGAGACTAGAAATCTACTGTGTAGGAATCAGCATGGGTTTCGAAAAAGACGATCGTGTGAAATCCAGCTCGCGCTATTCGTCCACGAAACTCAGAGGGCCGTAGACACGGGATCCCAGGTGGATGCCGTGTTTCTTGATTTCCGCAAGCCGTTCGATACAGTTCCCCACAGTCGTTTAATAAACAAAGTAAGAGCATATGGACTATCAGACCAATTGTGTGATTGGATTGAAGAGTCCCTAGATAACAGAACGCAGCATGTCATTCTCAGTGGAGAGAAGTCTTCCAAAGTAAGAGTGATTTCAGGTGTGCCGCAGGGGAGTGTCGTAAGACCTTGTGGATGACATCGGAAGTTCACTGAGGCTTTTTGCGGATGATGCTGTGGTATATCGAGAGGTTGTAACAATGGAAAATTGTACTGAAATGCAGGAGGCTCTGCAACGAATTGACGCATGGTGCAGGATGTAAATTGAATCTCAATGTAGACAAGTGTAATGTGCTGCGAATACATAGAAAGAAAGATCCTTTATAATTTAGCTACAATATAGCAGGTCAGCAACTGGAAGCAGTTAATTCCATAAATTATCTGGGAGTAGGCATTAGGAGTGATTTAAAATGGAACTATCATATAAAGTTGATCATCGGTAAAGCAGATGCCAGACTGAGATTCACTGGGAGAATCTTAAGGAAATGCAATCCGAAAACAAAGGAAGTAGGTTAGTGTACACTTGTTCGCCCACTGCTTGAATACTGCTCAGCAGTGTGGGATCCGTACCAGATAGGGTTGTCAGAAGAGATAGAGAAGATCCAACGGAGAGGAGCGCGCTTCGTTGCAGGATCATTTAATAATCGCAAAGCTGTTACGGAGATGATAGATAAACTCCAGTGGAAGACTCTGCAGGAGAGACGCTGAGTAGCTCGGTACGGGCTTTTGTTGAAGTTTCGAGAACATACCTTCACCGAGGAGTCAAGCAGTATATTGCTCCCTCCTACGTATATCCCGCGAAGAGACCACGAGGAGAAAATTAGGGAGATTAGAGCCCACACAGAGGCATACCGACACTCTTTCTTTCCATGAACAATACGAGACAGGAATGGAAGGGAGAACTGATAGAGGTAGTCAAAGTACCCCCCGCCACACACCGTCAGGTGACTTGCGGAGTATGGATGTAGATGTATATGTAGAAGTCGACCTTTCACGTTCTGTACCACAATCCTTACATTCTCGTTGTATTTCATAACGTTTTGCAACGTTACTCCCAGATATTTAAAGGAAGTGACTGTGCTAAACAGGACACTAGTAAGGCTGTATCCGAACGTTACTTATTTATTTTTACTTATTTATTTTTCCGACTCATCCGCATTAACATACGTATTTCTACATTTAGATCTAGCTGCCATTCATCAGTTCAACTAGAAATTTTGTCTAAGCCATCTTGTATCCTCCTACAGTCAGTCAACTTCAAAACCTTACGTACATCGCAGTATCACAGCAAACAACAGCAGATTGCTGGCCACCTTGTCCGACAAATTATTTATGTAAATAGATAATAACTGGGGTCCTGTTACAGTTCCTTTGGGCACTCCTGACGATACCCTTGTCTGTGGTGAACACCCGCCGTCGAGGACAATGTACCGGACCCTGTAACTTAAGAAGTCTTGAGTCACTCACATATCTGCGAACCTATTCCATATCAGCTTGTAATGGGGCACCGTGTCAAATGTTTTCTTTAAATATAGAAATATGGAATCTGCATGTTGTCCTTCATCCACAGTTTGCAGTATATCGTGTGAGAAAAGGATAAGTCGAGTTTTGCACGAGCGATGCTTTCTGAAGCCATGCTGATTCGTGGATATAAGCTTCTCGGTTTCAAGAAAATTTATTATGTTCGAACTGAGATTGTGTTCAAGAATTCTACAGCGAACTGATGTTAGGTACATTGGTGTGTAATTTTGCTGGTCCTTTCTTTTGTCCCTCTTATATACAGGAGTCACCTAAGCTTTATTCCAGTAGCTTAGGACTTGGTGCTGGGAGAGAGATTCACCATAAATGCAAGGTAGGTAAGAGGCCAGTACTGTAGGCTACGCTTTGAAAAACCAAACTGGGATTCCATCTGGACCTAGTGAATTATTTGTTTTCAACTCTTTTGGTTATTTCTTTACGCTAGGGACGCTTATAACTACTCGTATGTCGTCCAAACGTGCGTCCGTTCGATGGTCACTCGATGCTATGTTTGTACGATTCTCCTGGGTGAATGATTTCTTGAACATGAAGTTTGAAACTGTGGTTTTCGTTTTGCTATCTTCAGCTGCCTCGCCAGACACGCTAGCAAGTGACTGGATGGAAGTCTTAGACCCAAGTAGCGATTTGACATAGAACAGAACTTTCTCGGGTTCTGTGCCAGATCTTTTGGTAAGGTATGACGGTGGTAGTTGTATGATTCGCGCACAGATCTTTTCATAGACGCACGAGTCTCTACTAGCCTCTGCTTGTCGTCATTTGCACGTTCTCTTTTGAACATACAGGTAGACTGCAACAGCCTCTGCTTCCTCGGCGTTTTCCGAATCTCGCTATTAAACCATGGTGGCTCTTCGCCGTCCTTAATCTACTTAATAGGCACATAATTCTCTAGATTACGATTTACAATCTGCTTAAACTTCGCCAGTAATTCCTCTACAGCCATCTTACTGGAACTAGGTTATGTCGATTTTCTGTAGAAATGAGATGCGAACAACTGCTCATCTGCCATTTTTAGCAGGAATTCTCCCTAACCTTCTCAACTGGTTTATTAACTTCAACAACTACAGTTGTTACGCTGAAGCGCCAAAGAAACTGGTATAGGCATACGTATTCAAATACAGAAATATGGAGACAGGCAGAATAAGGCGCTGCGGTCGGCAATGCCTATATAAGACATCAAGTGTCTGACGCAGTTGTTAGATCGGTTACTGATGCTACAAAGGCAGTTTATCAAGATTCAAGTTAGTTTTAACGTTATAGTTGTCGCACAAGCGATGGGACACAGCATGTCAGAGGTAGTGATGAAGTGGGGGCTTTCCCGTACGATCATTTCACGAGTGTACTGTGAATATCAGGGAGCCGGTGAAACATAAAATCTCCGACATTACTGCGGCCGAAAAAAGATCCTGCAGGAACGGGACCAACCACTACTGACGAGCATCGTTCAACATGACAGAAGTGCAACCCTTACACAGATTGCAATGCCGGGCCATCGACAGGTGTCAGTGTGCGAACCATTCAGTGAAACATCATCGGTATGGGCTTTCGGATCTGAGGGCCCACTCGTGTACCCTTGATGACTGCACGACACGAAGGTTTACACCTCGCCTGGGCCTGTCAACACTGAAATTGGACTGTTGATGACTGGAAACCTGTTGCCTGGTCGAACGAGTATCGTTTCAAATTGTATCGAGCGGATGGACGTTTACGGATATGGAGACAACCTCATGAAGCGATGGACTCTGCATGTCATCAGGGGACTGTTCAAACTGGGGGAGGCTCTGTAATGGTATGGTGCATGTGCAGTTGGAGTGTTATGGGACCCCTGACACATCTAGATGCAACTGTGACCAGTGGCACGTAAATAAACATACTGTCCGATCACCTGCATCCATTCATGTCCATTGTGCATTCCGACGGGCAATTCCAGCAGGACAATGCAGCACCCCACTCGTCCAGAATTGCTACGGAGTGACTCCAGGAACATTCTTCTGAGTTTAAACACTTCCGCTGGCCACCAGGCTCCTCAGACATGAACAATGTTGAGCATATCTGGGATGCCTTGCAACGTGCTGTTCAGAAGAGATCTCCACCTCCCCGTACTCTTACGGATTTAGGGAGAGCCGTGCAGAATTAATGGTGTCAATTCCCTCCAGCACTACTTCGGGCATTAATCGAGTACATACCATGTCGTGTTGCGGCACTTCTGCATGCTGGCGGGGGCCCTACACGATATTAGGCAGGTGTACTAGTTTCTTTGGCTCTTCAGTGTATTATCTGTGCATTTAACCGCTACTAGAACTGTCACAGTAGAATCCGGTGGCCGGTAAAAAGATCCAACAATTTACTTGGTTTCTCTTAGACATCTTATACGCTACCAGATATCATCACAGTCACACTCAACTTCGACCTCAGTAGAAACAATATTTTTGTTAATTTGCAATGAACACTCCCCTCTAATATGTCTTCCAATTTACATTCCAAGACTCGCAAAATATCTCAGTGCTTTCCACAACGGATTTCAGCCACCTTCTGCCCCGAGAACAATTTGAGCTTAAAAGTTCCCTAAAGGGCAATAAATTCGAGAACGTTGTTATGAATACTTTGACAGTTAACTGATAAAATTTTGAGAGTCTAAGTGTCTTTACTTTGAATGCGGTCTGACTTCCCTTCTGCGTATTGACTGGCGTGTGTTCGTCAGAGTATGTCAAACTACCGCCTAGCCTAAAAAATCCTCACGTGCACTTCACAAGTACTCTATTTCCCGAGTAACTGCTTTCTTTGTGTAGCGCGCGTGGGCTGACGTCCGCCAGACGGGCACAGCTGTGATTGTGCCCTAAGTGAAGGAACGCCATTGAGTAAGGAGAGACTGTTTTTGAAGTGGCATGCCCATCAGAGCAAGGCAGGCACATCGCGAGCTAACCACAACGGGGTGTGCAGTATTGCAACGCAGTGAACGCTGCAGGAATCGCGTATTCTGGGAATTGTTGGGTACAGGACAGTTCAGAGATAATGTCGGTAAAGTGGACTGAGGAGAGACGATCTGACTCTTTGTGCTTGGTAGTGCATCGTGAATAATCCATAGCCGTTAGGATGGTGTCAAGTTAACTGAATCCTTATCGACTCTGCTAAGAAACAGTAACAGCAACTATCACTGGCTAATGTAAATAAATTCTGTAGTGGGAGGACAGATATTGCTTGTACATGGAGAAGGCATCAGTGGATGAGGCGCAAAATAGGACAGTTACTGGGAATCAGAGGTTACGTGATACTGAGCTCTAACACTAAAAACCACATGACTGGCTAATTATAGTAAAATGAGTGTGTAAGGGAGACAGCTGCCTTATTTGAACGGATCTCATTGATCGAGACCAGTCCTCTTCAAGTCCTCTTCAAGTCACCTTCTGACTGAGGCAGAGTACAGGTCAGTCTTGTAGGAGCACTCTGGGTGGATCACCTTCAGTGCCAGAACGTGGGAGAGCGACTTCGATTCCAGGGCCTGATGCAGAGTACACCATACAGACCAAATAACTTGAAGTTTTGCGCCCACTATTGTATGGTTGGCTGCCACTGGTAACTTCAAATATGGTGAGCAAAAACAGTGTTCGCAAACCAAGTTTAGGATTTATGCGTCAATTTCGGATAGACGTTTCTACTTTCATGTTTTTAATTCAAGTACACTACATTTATTAGCAAATGAGTGCTCAACATGCTCTCAATCAAGATAGTAAGTGGACATGTGATTCTTTTTGTATTTCTTCCTTTCCTCCTCGATTAACATTCAGCAACCAGAGTTTGACTTTCACAGACTCACTTGCGTTGATTCGAACATATTCATCTCAGACTCATTATATAATCTGTGCCAAGGTGCTGATATTTAAATCCAGTGTAATCTGTGTTAATATTTAATGAACGTGACAGATTCCTATCTTTGTGGTCTTGTGTTTGATTTAAAGTCTACAGTGACCTGTAATAAATAGTAATTTATAGTGACTATTGTTTCATTAGCAGTTTAACGAATACCCTATCTTTGTCTGTTACATACCTGTGTATCATGTATGTGAGGGCTACCCCTGTACACATAATGAAGATCACTAAGTTATTCGCTGCACAACATCTGTAACTAAATTTACATCATCCTTTGGGGAGAAATCAGTTTATTGGTGAGCTCACCCAAAACAATTCACCCAACACAATATCCCACAGGAATATGTCGATTGCTCAGCTGTAACCACGTGTGGAGAATTGGCAACACTTGGCTTGGATTACGATCACTTGGGAACTCCTGATTTAGCAGTCAGAATTTTACGAGGTTTCGCTCAAAATTTTGTCTTTTTCTTCAACATTCAGCACAGAGATGAAAGAGTCAGTATTGCAACCTTAATAACCAATGAACCAACGAATCCAAATAATTATTAAGTAACTGGCACATAACTAGCTCATTTGCTGTCTTTTAGCAAGAAGAGGTGATTTGCGTCCTTCCATCGTTGTCCAGTTTGAAAATCTTCGTCGAACTTTTGGAGAGGTTTTATTTTTGTGAGTGTTTATGTGTTCTGTATATCTGGAGGATTTTTATTGTGTTTTTCTTGTGTTAGATAAGATGGTGGTGGTGGTTAGTGTTTAACGTCCCGTCGACAACGAGGTCATTAGAGACGGAGCGCAAGCTCGGGTTAGGGAAGGATTGGGAAGGAAATCGGTCGTGCCCTTTCAAAGGAACCATCCCAGCATTTGCCTGAAACGATTTAGGGAAATCACGGAAAACCTAAATCAGGATGGCTGGAGACGGGATTGAACCGTCGTCCTCCCGAATGCGAGTCCAGTGTGCTAACCACTGCGCCACCTCGCTCGGTATTAGATAAGAGAACTGGGCCCCATCGACATCTGTGGTTTTGTGTTAGGAGTATTCAGGGTGACTTTTCATTAGGAAGTGCCGAAATTGACGTAAGCATCAACGAGAAGTTTGGCAAGACGAACGGAATTGATACAGAATTCTCCAGTAATCTGGAAACAGGAATATGGAGATTCAGTATGGAGGTACACATCAGGCTGATGTCAGCAAACCGTGGTGTGAAACCTCACAGTATGGTGTTAATGTAGAAAAAGATTAGAATAGTATGCAGAATATTGGGAGTACATTAGAAACAGAATCCATGGGCTAGGATAATGCAATAACTTCGCAGGAAAAAGAAGCATCTGGAGCCACCTATGATGTCACAGTGGCACAGAGTGCTGTAAATCATGGATCGACCTGTTACTCTCCAGCAGTATTTGATTTGCATGCATTTTTAGTACAACAGTTTGGAAACTAGATGAGAAGATCGGGAACCTAGACAAAAGGGGTGAGGAACAGTTAAAAAATTAGTCAATACGATCGAAGACCAAGTTAAGTAAATGTAGGATCAGTTAATGCAGAAAGTTGACGAAGATGTGCCTGGTTTGATACTAAATTAGAGACGCTTATGCAGAACGCTAAAGAAACCTCTGACGAATTAAGAAAAGATATTAATCCTAATATGACGAGTATTGAAACAACTAGTGTTTGGATAGGAGTAGTCACAGAGAACGTGAAGATTGGGAAAGAAAGTGCCAAGTTGCGTAAAGAATCGGTAAGTAAAGTACATGAACCAGTAGAAGTTCCGACCACAGTCATAGAATTCACAAACTCTGTGTGTAGTAAAACCACGAGGAAACCAATGGCTTATTGCTATTTAAAGAAACACATGCCCACATTAACTGGCGGACCTGGAAAGCATTGGTTGCATTGCAGAAAAGAAAGGAAAGAAACACCACTTCAGAAAATAATGGAAAAAATAGTGATGCAAGTAGGATCTAAGCAGAGAAGTGGCGAGAAAAGTAAGAGTTCTGAGACCTAACAGTCAAACTTTGTCATATTAGAAACATTCCCACTCATTCACAGCAGGAACTTCGTTTCAGTACAAGAATACTCATTGTTTCTATATCCTTCGAATAGTTCACACTCCAAACTCTGGATAGAACTGTTTGAGGATGCAATGTCTCTGTTTGGTCACACACATTATGTACAAATTATGTTTGTGCGCATTTTCGTGAAGAAGTAGCTGCATTAATTCAAGTAATTGTGAGAGAACGTAAAACATACGAAGCTTTTAAGTACACATTCTTGAACGAGCGCTGGTGAAAAACAATATCAAATGAAGTTAGGCTTTCCTGTTATGAAGAGATATGTAGATTCCAGATGTAAAGGTCCATTTCAGTATCTTAAAAAATGTTTAGCCACAGCCAATTCCTAGATGCACTGTATGACTCGACAGAGCTGATTAATATTAGTTTGGCGAAGTTGGCTTACCATCTGCAAAGAGAGATCACGACAGCAGGCAGAAATGTGCAAGACATAAGAGCATTCCAGCACTTACTTCAATACCTTGGATATTATCATTATTTAGAAGTGAAGAAGCCAGCGTGCTTTATACCAAATGACTTCCAACTGAAAGATATGAACAGCAGAATCAAAACTGGGGAGCGAGGCATCCACTTCAAAGAAATGGAAACCGCTAGAATCGCCAGATCCAACATAGACAATTGGGACTACAATGTAGGCCAGATAAACAGTGAAATAATGGGAAAAGCGACGATCAGTAAAGATAGAAAGCTGAAATAGTACAGATCCACAATTCACATACTGGTCGTAATCAGTAGAAAGGACAGCAAATAAATGAACAACGGTACTGACTAGTGACGTCAGCTCCAGGGAACACTGTCCAAAATACAAGAATAAATGGAACTTTATCTGTCGATTGACAGATGCTTTGGAAGACATTATGAAGGAAGAAAGTGAAGAAGGTAGTTGTGGCTAACCCATCCTTAATGTAAACAAGCACAACGTCTTCTAGGCACTGGCAGTCAGGTGTTGGTCTTGTATAACTGTGTAGGTGGTGTGTGTGAGATAGGAACCGTGTTACCCAGAGTTTAAGATGAATAGTGAGAGAGTATGGGGTGCTGTAAGCAGCAGAAATTCCAACATCAAGGAACAGATTCTAGTTGACTTCAAGTGTCAGATGCACAGATGCAAATTTCATAGTTATACAGGGACTTACAGTTAAGACAACACAAGGGCTTGACTTCGAAATGGCTGTGCATTTGGCCAAAAGATTTTTGGTGGTGAAGGTTATGAAGGAAAAGCTGAGACTGCATTTTAATAACTATGTAGAAAGAAATAATGCTCAAGATTTGGCTGCTCTAAGGTTTCTGGAGACAAATGGAAGTGACGCACAAGTGATTGTCAGCGAAATGGAGATGACGTCACCACACACTGAAACATCTGACATGAGGACAGGCTTAAAGAGAGTCTCACAATCGTACGCAACTATGTTTTCAGATGCACCATGAACGATCTACATCAAATTGAAGGTGAAAGATCACAGATTTTTTTTTGTTAAACCCTATCAGATACCAATTGACTAAAAAGAAAAAATGCAAAATGAAATTAAACCAATGCTGACAGAAGATGTAATAGAAGAATCAGTCAGTTCTTACAATAATGTACAGTGGTGCATCACAAAAAAGATGGATTGATCTAGTTGCTGCTTGATTCTCAACAAATCAACACTACATCTGTAACAGAGACTGATGCACTGGATACACTCTATAATTACTATATCGCTTCCTTGGTATGCATATCTTTACAGCTGTGGACTTGTGCTAAGTTACTGGCAGGTTGAGCTGCATCCTGAGTGGTGACAGTACATGTCATTTTTTGTGTTATGTGCAGTGTCACAGAAGAATTGAGGAACAAAGCGATGCTGTACTTCATGATATACTCATCACAGAAAAGATATGGAAAGACCACTATGCCATTTTAGATCAGTGACATAATGCTATCAAGTACCAGGGAGTCACACTGAACTTAACAAAGTCAGAGTTCAGACTCAAAGAGTTACAATTCCTAGGACATGTAATATCTGCTGATGGTATCCAGTCATAGCCAGAAAAGCCTATGGCTGTCGAAAAATATTCAGTATCAAGAACGAAATGGCAAGTATGTACGTTCCTACGACTGGCGAATTTTTATAAGTATGACATGAAACTGGAGCAAAGTAGGACAACTGGAGTTTGAAGAGTTAATGGGGGCTCTGGTGAGAGCACCACTTTTGTTCCATACAAACTTAAGCAGAGAGCTACTGGTCACAGAAAAGATGTGGGAAGACGACTATGCCAATTGTTTAACACTTTCGAGTAGCAGAGAATCACAGTGAATGTGACAAAGTCAGAGTTCAGACTCAAAGAGGTGTGATTTCTGGGTCATGTAATATCTGCTGTTGGTATCCAGCCAGATCCAGTAAGCTTGGAGGCAATCGAAAAATATTCAGTACCAAGAATTAAATGGCAAATACATGTGTTCATGGCACTGGCGAATTTTTATAAGCCCAATGTGGAACTGAAGCAAGTATAGCAGCTGAAATTTTAAGAGTTAATGGGGGGTTTGTTGAGAGTACCGCTTCTGTTCCATATGGATTTAAGAAGGGAGTTCTGTATGTCATCTGATGCCTCATGAATCGGTCTAGGGGTCCATTTGCGGTAGGAGGTCGAAAAGGGTGGCGAATTAGTAAAGCAAAATATCATTTGGTAGTCACACCCTGAGCAACGCTGAAAGGAAGTACTCAGTGACTGAACTGAAGACATTAGCAGTTGTGTGGAGGTTTATTAACTTTTGGTACTTACTAATGGGGAGATTAATGAAAGTGTCATGCAAGTATGTCACATTCGTTGTGCTCTCAGCAAAGATCTTCTGACATTCACACACTGTCGTTGTAATGCAGTAAATGTATTTTATGTCCCATGCCCCTACAGTGTACTGAAACTGGACCAGCGGAAATACTTCCCTTCTCGTTTAGTTTTATGTTTAGCCGTGTTCTCTGCTGGAATGAGCATCTAAAATTGTCACTGCATACTCAAGGCCGTGGGAACTCTCATCATATCTATCTCATCGTCGGTCATTCCATCGTCAGCTAAAATTTCGATATCTGTCATTATGCTCTCGCCTGTCATGGTAAGCGTGATTCTTTTGGGTTTCGGCACGTCTCTCATGACGCGGGTTATAGCTGTGACTGTCTGCATAGTCAGATTGCTGACTGCTGTCTGTGCGTGGCTGTGCATTGTTATTTGATTGGCCAGACTGCAACCTTTGCATGGCTCTCACATTCTTCTGGATCAAATCTTTATTGTACACTTTGGATAAAAATTCATCAGCTTCTTCATCGGGTGTGTTTAGCAGTGTTTTGCGTGTTGTGACTGGAAATTTTGCCTTTAGTATTTACAATACGTCTCATTTTATAATATTTCATCCCAATGTTTTGCCTTTTTGACATATTCTTCGATGCGGCAGCGTAGACTACCCAGTCGTTCGTTGTATGGCCTTGGGTTGAAAACCTTCCTCAACTGCTCTTTTACACCCCTTGACCAACATTTAGCCAAGAAGGACCGTTCAAATTCCTCACAAGGTTGAAACGTATCAGCAGCTTCTGTGGCTCAGAGAGCTGCGTCATTTTTCAAGAGTTCAGCCATGAACTTCATTTTCAGAATGCCATTCCAGGAGTTGGGTGGTACCCCATGGAACGATTTTATAAAAACCATAGCGTATGTGGATAGTTTGTCAGGTCAATCACACTTAATTTTCTGTGTTATATCACATTCTTCCCTAACACTGTATTTGCAATGAGAGAAGTAGCACCTAATCCACACGAAGCAATACATGTAGCAATGTTACATTGTCGGTCTGTACTTGTACCTGCACATTGCACATACCCGCTAATAGGTGCTGATACATCGTTTGTTGAGGTGATAGAAGAGCTGTCGAAAGCTGTCATCGAGTTTATTTGGATAATATCCTGTTTTATTGTGGTAATTTCCGTGACCACGATCTCGCAACAGCAATTTATCCCCTTGGTGACAGAATGATAAGCTCATCCACTTCAGCTGACAAGGCCTGCACTCTTTTTCGTGCTCTCTTTCAGTACACCGAAATTGTTCACCGATTTTTTCTGTGTGTTTAAAAGCGTGAGGGGCGGATTCACCTCATGTCTACTGTTCTCATTCCCAGCTGGAAAATTTATTTTTCATTGCCTGATTGACTAGTTCTTTCTTCCCCTTTAGGCAATTGGCCGTAGGCCGTTTCTGTTTTTAGCTTTTGTTTGTATTCGCCAAACTGCTGAATCAATAGCTTTTTATGCTCTTGCCCAATAGTCATTCTGTGTATCTAAGTTACCTGTTTTAATTTGCTGAATTTGTGAAATTACATTCGTTTGTGCTGTAGAGAATTTGTCATGTGTGTATTACAGTATGGCAACGTATTAAAAAAGTGACATCGCATTGTAGAAAATACCTAACAATAGCGGTTGAGATAGGCAGGTGATTTACAGGAAAAACTGACGTTTTACAAACCCTTAAATCAATTTCATAAGTACTGATGGGTATTCTTTTAGCTGCTGGTAGACAGAAAGACACACAGTAACATCTACAGTGACGTCTTTGAACATAAGAACACGAAATCCACTAATCCTCCTCACGCTACGAGCAAGGATCAGCTTTTGTGGCACACTAAGTTTCACTGTTCCCTTCCAAACACCATGACAGGGCCTGGAGACCAACGGTTTTCTCAAAGACAAATTCAGTGTATCACCAGCATATGGACTCTGCAACAACAAAACAAAGAGGTGAGTCCCCACAAGAAAAATAATTTTAGAGGTGTGATACCATACATTATTACCTTATCTTCTTCGCATATAAAACAACATCGTTGTCCAGATTCATAATTGTCACTCACGGTGACAGCACTACCGTCTGGAACATTAACAGAACAGGTATTATGCTTCTGCAACAAAGAATCATTGTGTCATGCATTTTGTGGCCAGTAGACCTGGGCCTGTACACAGGTTTAGAAAGGAAAGCTCTTATTCATTTTTACCTTGTCTCACAAGAATACATGTATCCACATAAAAATGCTAACCACAACTGGGCATATTCTCTGACAAATTTCACCAACTAATTTCAGTACCTAATAGTGATAAAACTTAAGTGTAAGGAGCATCTAACTAACTTGTTTATGTAGTAAACACAAATTACGCATATTAAACAAAAAAATTTTGAAAACTAGTGCAAGCCAACGACTCTTTACGTCCCTAACGACTCTAACATTGCTGCATTTGCAAAGACCAGACATTTTACTCTGAGTGGCCTAATATGCAGTGAGAATAGTCTATGTGATCCATTCGTTGCCTTGCACGAGAAGTGTTGGTCTCTCACCAGCACCTTCTGTTCTGGGCAGAAGAAATGCTGTTTCGTATTTCTGGAATTTCTCCTCTTCCATACATGCTGCTTTCATTACACTGTGAATTGCTACTCCCACCACCAGCCTATGCCTGGCCAGCTGCTGTGACAGAAACACAAACAGTTCTCAGATTCTATCCTCTCGTTCTTGAGTCAATGAGACTCTGGATGGAGTCTTATTACTTGAGCTATGAGGCAGCTGGTTCATCACTAACTCAAAGACCATCTGTACTGTTCTCGCTTCCCGCGCCCGGGTTCTATTGCCGGCGGGGTCAGGGATTTTCTCTGCCTCTAGGTTCTAAGTTGTAGGAGACTGATGACCATAGACGTTAAGTCCCACAGTGTTCAGAGCCATTTTTTTAGAAGTCCCGGTGCTCTTTTTCAGAGGCTTCAGCGCGACATACTTTGACACCAACTCAGTGGCTGCAAGGAAGTATCAGTGTCAGTCGAGAAACTGCTTCTATTTTCTATTTTAAAATCGCCTCAGAATAATGTAGATAACACTGGAAGTATGTTGCCACTAGTATTCGTAAATTCTAGCCCTTTTTTTAATTGGCTAGATGTTAGGCAGACTGTTCTTAAATCTCCCTATCCAAGCCTTAATATTCCGGTCTCTGATTATGGTATATGTGAGAAATTTACCACCAAAACCCTGTTCATTGATGGACGTAAACCTCGATCACAGATACATTCCCCTCAAAATGACTCTACTTTTTGTGCTGATGAAGTGGCGTTAGATAATGAATTATCACAAACATGTTGATTATTATTAGGTCATATAATACTATATGATAGAGGAAGTAATCGTTCCTGAACTTAAAGACACTCCATCTCTTACCTTCTCGTAGGCTATGATCTTTTCATGGAGTTCGTTGCATAGTGTTGCACATTGCAATGCAAGATCTGCTGCAGTCTCCATGTCTAGTTGTGGAGGGGGAGGGTCTGTGGTGGACAGCAGCCTGTCACTGCCGATGCCACCCATAGATTATAGTCCTCGTCTTGTAATAACAGAGAATGGGGATGAGGTGGTAATGATGGAGGAAGTATGCTCTGAGCACCAGTTCCACCATGTCAGCCACAAAGAAAGTCCATGGACGTAGTGTGTAGTTGTCTAGCCAGAGTGTCATGGAGATTTTCCCCATTACTAGAATTATTGAATAATTTGCCATTTGAAGTTGTATGGTTGAGGACTTGTAATCTCCTGTGGTGAGATGTGGGGGTAGCGTGCTCATGTCCACACCTGTATTGACCAGCAGGTACTGGTGCAGCCGGCGGTCATAAACCAACACTCGTGCACCATCTGCCCTCTGCCCATGTGTATGTTATGTGCTTTGGTATCTCCTGTAGAAAGGTGGCTTGTTGTAGGGAGGCGGACTGGTGCACCTAAGCCAATCTGCTGGTGGAGTCTGGGTAGTTTCATGGCTGTCGGCAGCAGTGGGTGTTAGCACCGAATCGTGTATGAAACCAGCAGTAGCCGCTTGTCTTTTTGTTTTGGCTGGGCTGTGTTGTGGCAGCCCAGGTACTGGCCATCTCCCTTGTTTGTTTATTTCCTGCAGTAGCTGGGTCCATGTCCTATGATTGTTGTGGCGCTCAGTGGTCATGGTCAAAAATTGCTCAAATGTGTGTGAAATCTTATGGGACTTAACTGCTAAGGTTATCAGTCCCTAAGCTTACACACTACTTAACCTAAATTATCCTAAGGACAAACACACACACCCGTGACTGAGGGAGGACTTGAATCTCCACTGGGACCAGCCACACAGTCCATCGCTGCATGCAGTGCTCATGGCCTGCAAAGCGGCTGGGGTGCAGTTGTGGGGGTAGGGGGAGATTGCCCAGGGTTTGCGTGCAGTGTTTTGCACTGTGTCTGCCGCTGATGCCATCCTTGTCTGTTGTGCCCCATATCTGTCACTGGCATGGCAGTCATAGAAAGGTGTCCTGGCACTTATCAGAGTCTGGTGGCGTGAGGGCGCCAGCATCCTGTTGGCCAGTTGTAGGCATGTTTCCAATGGTATGTCCACATGTACTATAAATGCTGTCTGAGTGCCCGGTCTGGTAGTAGGTTATTATCAATTTTCTGGTGCAGTTTGCGCCATAATAACGATGGCGTGTCGTCGCCCAGCGTCGTCTCGTTTATGGCGAGATGCAGTTGTTTCTCCAGCATACATGATAATCATTGAAATATTAGTGACTTCACCATCTTATACTTGTGCACAGTCAGAGTATTTAATAGTAGATCACTGATGAGATACACTTGTTCTCCAAGACGCTTGAGATGTATTAAAAGCTTTCTCTGGTCGTTGTCGATCCCTACTGCCCTCATCACACATTAGCATAAAGCAAACCACACTTCTGGTGAGTCTGTGTGAATGGGTGGCAGGTGGAGTGCGATAGATGGTGGGTGGTTCCCATAGTGGTCTTTTGTGTTGGTTCCACTGAGTTGTCGCCATGCAGTAGTTGCATGGCGATTCCTGGACCGACTGTGGTGGCCACTGTTTGTTGTATCTGTCGGCACGGCGTCGTGTGATATTCCTGTTGGAGCTATGGTGTGGCTGGGCAGTGACGTCACGCCTGTGGAGTGGCGAGTGTCGTGGCTCGCCTGATATCTCTGCGCTGTCACCAGTGTGATGTATAGAGGTATTGGCAGACTGTGGAGAAATGTAGTTCTGTTGAATATCACCGTTTTCTGGCGGTGTTCGTCAGTGTGTCCACTGTGCACACAGTTCCATTAGTCACGTCACAGCCATTACGATTGCTGTAGTGGCATCAGCGTAATGAAACATAGCACGTGGCATGGTTGGTGCAGCAAGTAAGTCCATGTTAATGGTGTAGCACCCCTCAGTCGTAACACGTATCATGGTAGGTGGGGTGAGGTAACAGTTGGTAGGAGGCCATCGTGGCGTGGGAGGTCCATAGGATGGGCAGCGTGCCATGTAATCATCGTCACCTGGATAAATTCGTGGTAGTTCATTAGTCCACGTGGTATGGGGTTCACTGTGGTTATGGTTGTGATGTCTAGCTCGAACACGACACCTTTTTGTCAGCGCAGGTGGGGTAGCAGCCATGTTGTAATTCTGATATCCACATTGTGGTCGTAGTGCTGTTGATGCGTCTGTTGTGGCATCATGGTAGCTGTTGATGAGTGGTCATGATAAAATGGACATGTTGTGCATCCACAACGGCACGCAGCAGGCATTACCGTATCCTGTGCGAGCTGGGATGTGGGGAAAGGCACAGCTGGCAGGACCACGATGTCTTGCCCGAGGTGAACTGTAGTACATGGCGTGGCTCCTGTGACGTGTGACAGCGAAAGCGGCTTGAGGAAATGTGCCATTCAGTTCAAAATCATTGTTAACTGGTACTATCTGTCCCTGAGACTACCAAATACACTGACCTGCATATTTGCTTGTTCGGCATTTGACACTCACTGTGGTTGGTGTCCATAATTAACTTGTTAATACCTGACATGTCAATAATGGTAGAGTCCCTCGACTGACAGGAAGACTTGCGAGTATCAGGAGTACTAACTGAATGTATATCAACTGCATAGAGGTATGACGGGGGCGGCAGGGTAGCGTCTTTATTCATTACCACCGATCGCTGTTGTCCCTTCGTTATGTAGTCTGACGAGTTAGTGTCCACATAAGCACTCTTAGCACTATTTTCAGTGTTCGTTAAAGGCACTGTGATCAATGGAAGTTCAATATCGTAGTTCTTATGTGAGTGCTGATATGACAATGGTTGCATTATTGTGCAGGTATTAAACACAGAAGTATTACAATTTCCGATTTGTAGCGGTGAAAAGCCATTAGATAAACAAACACTTGCTATTGTTGACTGTAGCTGGCTGACCGTCGGTGTGTGTAAGGTCAACGTGGGCAAGGTGTTGGATTCTCACGTCGACTGGAGGTGGAGCAACATGTCACACGAAAATGTCACGGCGTAGCTGTCAGAAAACTCACAATGTAGGATCTGGATAACGAACACGGTGTTGATGATGTGTAATAACGGTCAACGTTATTAATACATACCAATATTTATTTATACACATTACATGGGCAGATACAACGTAAACACCTGGCATCTCAGAACACTCTGTCCGAGGTCCAGAGATACTGTTTTTGCAGCGATATTCTTGGGGACAGAAGTTCATAGAGCTTGTGTCTCCACAACATGCTCATACTGTCATGCAAAATCAGTTATAATCATTTCACACTGTAAACCTACTTAGCAATCATATACAACCGCATGCTCACCGATAGATCTGTACCTACAGATTGGAAAACTGCGCAGGTCGCACCAGTGTTTAAGAAAGCTAGTAGGAGTAATCCATCGAACTACAGACCAATATCATTGATGTCGGTATGCAGTAGGGTTTTGGAGCATATACTGTATTCAAACATTATGATTCACCTCGAAGAGAACGATCTATTGATTCGTAATCAGCATGGTTTCAGAAAACATCGTTCTTGTGCAACGCAGCTAGCTCTTTATTTGCACGAAGTAATGGCCGCTATCAACAAGGGATCTCAAGTTGATTCCGTATTTCTAGATTTCCGGAAAGCTTTTGACACCGTTCCTCACAAGCGACGTCTAATCAAGCTGTGGGCCTATGGGGTATCGTTTCAGTTGTGCGACTGGATTCGTGATTTCCTGTCAGGAAGGTCGCAGTTCGTAGTAATAGATGGCAAATCATCGAGTAAAACTGAAGTGATATCAGGTGTTCCCCAGGGAAGCGTCCTGGGACCTCTGCTGTTCCTGATCTATATAAATAACTTGGGTGACAATCTGAGCAGTTCTCCTAGGTTGTTCGCAGATGATGCTGTAATTTACCGTCTAGTAAGGTCATCCGAAGACCAGTATCAGTTGCAAAGCGATTTAGAAAAGATTGCTGTATGGTGTGGTAGGTGGCAGTTGACGCAAAATAACGAAAAGTGTGAGGTGACCCACATGAGTTCCAAAAGAAATCCGTTGGTATTCGATTACTCTATAAATAGTACAATTCTCAAGGCTGTCAATTCAGCTGAGTACCTGG
Source organism: Schistocerca gregaria (assembly GCF_023897955.1). Classification (NCBI taxonomy): domain Eukaryota; kingdom Metazoa; phylum Arthropoda; class Insecta; order Orthoptera; family Acrididae; genus Schistocerca; species Schistocerca gregaria. The sequence continues at coordinate 103,250,111 of NC_064921.1, read as the reverse complement.
GTGTTAAAATTACGAACAACTTCAGTTGGAAAGACCACATATAATACTGCGGGGAAGGCGAGCCAAAGGTTGCGTTTCATTGGCAGTACACTTAGAAGATGCATCAAGTCCACTAAAGAGACAGCTTACACTACACTCGTTCGCCCTCTGTTATAATATTGCTGCGCGGTGTGGGATCCTTACCAGGTGGGATTGTCGGAGGGCATCGAAAGGATTCAAAAAAGGGCAGCTCGTTTTGTATTAGCACGTAATAGGGGAGAGAGTGTGGCAGATATGATCGCGAGTTGAGATGGAAGTCATTAAAGCAAAGACGTTTTTCGTCGCGGCGAGATCTATTTACGAAATTTCAGTCACCAACTTTCTCTTCCGAATGCGAAAATATTTTGTTGACCACAACCTACATAGGTAGGACTGATCATCAAAACAAAATAAGAGAAATCAGAGCTCGAACAGAAAGGTTCGTTTTTCCCGCGCGCTGTTCGGGAGTAGAATGGTAGAGAAATAGTATGATTGTGGTTTGATGAACCATCTGCCAAGTACTTAAATGTGAATTGCAGTGTAGTCATGTAGATGTAGATGTTCAGACAACATTATCTACAAATTACACTTTAGCCTCCCAGAAAAAATATTTCGTGATTCGTCATAAAACACAACACGATCTCAAAATGAGTTTCTGTTGCAGTACACTTCCTTCAGTTCTGTACATTTCCCGTGAACAACATTGTTGGTGTACTTCACTTCCAAACAACAGTAGACATTGTTGCAACTGAAATTTTGATTTTGGAAAATAAAATCATGATGAATAATTCTGTTTTTATGTGTTTACACTTTCAGTTTTCAGCACAATGTTTCAACGACTGCAGGCCGGCCATGGTGGTCTCGCTGTTCTAGGCGCACAGTCCGGAACCGTGCGACTGTTACGGTCGCAGGTTCGAATCCTGCCTCGGGCATGGATGTGTGTGATGTCCTTAGGTTAGTTAGGTTTATGTAGTTCTAAGTTCTAGGGGACTGATGACCACAGCAGTTGAGTCCCATAGTACTCAGAGCCATTTGAACCATTTTTTTCAACGACTGCAATAGGATTCTATGTTAGCTGTTGAGCACTATGATGATATTCACACTTACTGCCGCGTGGGGTAGCTGCGTGGTCAGGGGCGGCTTGCCACAGCTCGCATGGCATTCGTCATCGGAGGTTCGAGCCTCCCGCGGGCATGGGTGTGTGTGTTGTCCTTAGCGTTAAGTTAGATTAAGTAGTGTGTAAGCCTAGGGACCGATGACCTCAGCGGTGTGGTTCCATAGGAACTTACCAGAAATTTCCAAAAAATTTCCACACTTACTGCCTGCACTTGTTGTAAAATTTGACTGCGACTGTGCCACAATTACATATGTTAAGTCATGTCAAATGAAATTTTAATTTGATACAGTTTATGTACCGAATACCGTATATTAATTTTTGCTGACGCGAAAACCGACAGAATCGCAAGATAAGTAATTCGTCTATTAAATTGTGTTTTCTAATTTCCATTCCAAGTTGATTGCACTACTGAAATACATACCGTTTTATACCATTTGAGATTACAGATGTTGGTAGGTATCACTGAAATGTGAGTAATAGAAAGGGATTAATATTAAACAGGCCCAACTAAATGGTTCTTGGAGTACAAGATATATGACGTAGATAAAATTTAATTTGTATACAGGGTGTTACAAAAAGGTACGGACAAACTTTCAGGAAACATTCCTCAAACACAAATAAAGAAAAGATGATATGTGGACATGTGTCCGGAAACGGTTAATTTCCATGTTAGAGCTCATTTTAGTTTCGTCAGTATGTACTGTACTTCCTCGATTCACCGTTAATTGGCCCAATTGAAGGAAGGTAATGTTGACTTCGGTGCTTGTGTTGACATGCGACTCATTGCTCTACAGTGCTAGCATCAAGCACATCAGTATATAGCATCATCAGGTTAGTGTTCATCACGAACGTGGTATTGCAGTCGGTGCAATGTTTACAAATGCGGAGTTGGCAGATGGCCATTTGATGTATGGATTAGAACGGGGCAATAGCTGTGGCGCGGTACGTTTGTATCGAGACAGATTTCCAAAACGAAGGTATCCCGACAGGAAGATGTTCGAAGCAATTGATCGGCGTGTTAGGGTGCACGGAACATTCTAGTCCATGACTCGCGACTGGGGAAGACCTAGAACGACGAGGACACCTGCAATGGACGAGGCAATTGGTTCAAATGGCTCTGAGCACTATGGGACTTAACATCTATGGTCATCAGTCCCCTAGAACTTAGAACTACTTAAACCTAACTAACCTAAGGACATCACACAACACCCAGCCATCACGAGGCAGAGGAAATCCCTGACCTCGCCGGGAATCTAACCCGGGAACCCGGGCGTGGGAAGCGAGAACGCTACCGCATGACCACGAGATGCGGTCGGACGAGGTAATTCTTCGTGCAGTTGACGATAACCCTAATGTCAGCGTCAGAGAAGTTGCTGCTGTACAAGGTAACGTTCACCACGTCACTATATGGAGAGTGCTACGGGACAACCAGTTTCTTCCGTACCTTGACAGCGTGTGCAGGCACTATCAGCAGGTGATTGGCCTCCACGGGTACACTTCTGTGAATGGTTCATCCAACAATGTGTCAATCCTCATTTCAGTGCAAATGTTCTCTTTACGGATGAGGTGATCAAATTGTAAATTTTGACAATCAACATGTGTGGGCTGACGAGAATCCGCACGCAATTGTGCGATCACGTCATCAACACAGATTTTCTGTGAACGTTTGGGTAGGCATTGTTGGTGATGTCTTGATTGGGCCCCATGTTCTTCCATCTACGCTCAATAGAGCACGTTATGATGATTTCATACTGGATACTCTACCTGTGCTGCTGGAACATGTGCCTTTACAAGTACGACACAACATGTGGTTCATGCACGATGGAGCTCCTGCACATTTCAGTCTAAGTGTTCGTACGCTTCTCAACAACAGATTCGGTGCTCGATGGGTTGGTAGAGGCGGACCAATTCCATGGCCTCCACGCTCTCCTGACCTCAACCCTCTTGACTTTCGTTTATGGGGGCATTTGAAAGCTCTTGTGTACGCTACCGCGGTACCAAATGTAGACTCTTGGTGCTCGTATTGTGGACGGCTGTGATACAAAACGCCATTCTCCAGGGCTGCATCAGCGCATCAGGGATTCCATGCGACGGAGGGTGGATGCATGTATCCTCGCTAACGGAGGACATTTTGAACATTTCCTGTAACAAAGTGTTTGAAGTCACGCTGGTACGTTCTGTTTCTGTGTTTTTCCATTACGTGATTAATGTGATTTGAAGAGAAGTAATAAAATGTGCTCTAAGATGGAAAGTAAGCGTTTCCGGACACATAACATGTTTTCTTTCTTTGTGTGTGAAGAAGGTTTCCTGAAAGTTTGGCCGTACCTCTTTGTAACACCCTATATACGCCCCCCTTGATTGAGAGCCTAGCAGATATAAAAAGTATAGGCCTATAACATACTGCATTCCGCCATCTGGGTTTGTATATTAGCCGTAACTCGCCACACGGGTTCCATTGCTGTTCCAGATTTCAGACAAATTCTATGCTTTTGTATGTGGGCATCGCATCCCACGGCAACACCAAAAAGTACAATTTTACACGTAAATGTTCAGTGTAAGATGGGAGTCGCAGAACGTCAATAGAGACTCGGTTGCATGAACAATGCCGAAATAATTATGTTGTAAATCTTCCATTGGATATAACAACTACGTTAAAACAATGACGTACAGGTACTGTTCATTGGTATGTCTTATAAGAATGAGCCAATACCACGAAAACTAAAAGCGTGTCTTTTACAGACGCTTTTCCATTATGCAAACCGTTATTGCGCAATTGTAAAAAGCATGTTGATTTTCATTTGACATAGACCACAAATTTTGTTAATTACTACACCGAAGTAGATAAGCCAGCTTCATTAGTAATCCGCACAGCATCTAGAATTTCTCGTTAATCATACAGGATTTCCGGAAATCATAGAGATCAACGTCGTCACTTGTCTCTACTAGTAACGCTAGTGGCGTTGAAGGGAGGAATTTTGGCGTTAGTTGTTGGGCCGTTGGTTGTGTAGGAATATTGGTTATCCTTTATTCTTTCATAAATTTCGTAGTGCTTCCTCGGAGCACATTTTCGATTGCCTCTCGAATGTTTTGGCACTTTGACGTACCCATTGGCAACAAAATAAGTAACACTGTTTCGTATTTTCTGTTTTGTGAACCGAGTTATATGCAACCGATGTCATAGGTTTTTTTATCTATACAGGATGATTTTTCCACGGTGTACAAACTTTTAGGGATTGATCGACGAGAGGACACGGAACAAAAAAGGTCTAATGAACTTACGTCCAGAAATGCTTGATTTCCATGCTAGATACCATTTATTCAATCATACTTTGTTACAGAGACTGCGGTCTAATATGTGCTTTACCATGCAACCACAGTTACAGTATGCATGATTTCCTCCTGGGGGTGGTACTATTCCTCATACGTCATGCACCAGCGCCCTCTCCTGCCATAGTACATGGTAATGTTGTGTTCGATGCACTTCTCTTGCTAACTCACCGTTTAGTGTATGTGAAACAGAGTTGTAGACAATGGTTCCGTATTTGAATCGAGAGCTTGCTGACATGGTGTTTACTTATGGAAAGGCAAACAGCAACGGTCGGTGGGCAGTAGGGTTGTGTCAGGATACCTATCCCCTCTGGCAACAACCACAGCATTAAAGCTTTGCAACAGTATTTCGTCATTTATCTGAGACAGTGTTGTTTCAGCAAGTAGGAAATCATAAAGAACGTACCTGAAATGTTCGGCCACCAGAGTTAGAGGAAAATGTGATTAACACTGTGAAAAGCGACCATCGTGTCAGTACCAGGCAGGTGGGCTTCCAGTACAGGGTAAGCCAGATGATAGTGTGGAACATTCTCCATAACAATTGTTACTACCCATAAAACTTACAGCGTGTGTAGGGCTTGCTAGTAACAGACTTTCCACATTCAGAGTAGTTTTGTTGTTGGTTTCCTTTCCATACAACGACAATTCCAGGATTTGTGTCATTCACTCTATTCACGGTAATGCCACCTTCATGCTGAGTAGTATCTTCAACTTTCGTAACACTCATTTGTGGGATAATATACAGAACCACCCATGGTATAGTTACAGCGAGTCATCAACATCAATACAGCTAGAATGTGTGTGTCGGGATAACTGGTGACTGTATTAAGTCTTCCTCCCACTTAGCCTAACAGGCTGGAACTCTCAGTGTTTCTTGTGGATGACTGTGGCTCCCCTGCTGGAAGAAGTAGCACTGATGATTTGAAGGGTTATGTGGCTGTTAGATGCTGGTGCTCCAGCCCACTTAGCTGTTAGTGTCTGGACACATCTCAATTGTGTCTTCCCTAATTGATGGATCAGATGAGAGGGCCCAGTTGCATAGTCTGCTTGTTCACCAGATCTTAACTCGTGCAATTTCTGGCTATGGGCCCATCTCAGAAGTATCGTGTTGGCAGAGCCCACTCCAGCTCAGGAGACACTGGAATAGCATACTCATGTTGCCTTAAACACTGTTTGGATGCAGCCTCGCTGATGTGAATATGTGAGGCAGAACATGCTATGGCATGTACACACATGCACTGAGGCACATGGAAGTCATTTTGAACACATACTGTGCCTGCATGGTACAGTGTGTATTAGATCGCTGTCTCTGTAACAAAGTACGGCCGAATAATGGTCTGTAGGATGGAAACCATGGATTTCTGGACATAAGTTCATTAGACCTTTTTTGTTTCATATCCTCTCATCGATAAATCCCTAGAGTTTGTACACAACGGGAAAAATCACCCTGCATAGGAACAATTTTATGAAACTTAAAAATTCTATAATTAGTGCAGTTTTTAGGCAAACTAACTAGATTGTTGTACTCCTAGGAACCAAAAGAATGTAATAAAGCTGAAACAAATTTGTGTTGTATCGATAATTGAGATTTTTAAGTGTGGGCATTTCTTATATAATTGACAATATTGAAGCTGAATCGCAGAAAGACGGACACAAATAAATAAAGCTTTCACCCATTAAAGCCTTCGTCAACAACAGACGCAGATACACACAAACACAAGCACAAACACAAACACACAAACACACACACACACACACACACACACACACACACACACACACACACACAAACACTGTAATGTACCCTCTTTCGTCCGGGGTGAAAATCAAATATCAAGCGACAAAATTTCAGTTCATTTAAATGCTATTTCAAACCCTGAGATTATGATGATCAATTGACGACACCCCGCCAGCTTGGGTGGTCTGTATCTACAACAGACGATGTTAAGCTTAATATTTAGACAAAAGAATGATACATCACAGAATACTAAAATTAATTAAAATACCTTACCTTTAGATGCTGAATTTGGTCTCATTGTCTTGATTCTTGCCATGGTGCGTTCCATCCATCTAACATTGTTAATATTAGGTCCGGGTCTTTGTGTGCTAATGAAAACTGGTACTCGCTTTTTGTTTTACTATTGATTCTTCATTTTTATTAATTTTTCACAATAATTTCCATCTTCATATCACATACTATTTATAGATACTCTCTATATAAGACGACAGACTTCCTTCCGTACTCCCACAGTCTCCTTAACAATGTCCGACTATCTACCTTTCACACACGAATGTCTTTGGCTCACACTGGTGCCAACATATTCACCAGAAATAAACAAGTAATGTTCACATTATAGAATAATATAATAAAAAAGATTTGGGCAAAATTAAATACTACATACAATAATATTAAATAAAAAAATCATAGAAATGATGCGACTATAAGGGTGGTATCGCACTCTTCAGTAGTCCGTTACATTACACACACCCCTCGAGTTTTCATGCAAAAGTATTTTGCAAGAGATCTCGATAGATACGCAAAGCAACGAACCACTGTTTTTTTGTAATTAATGTAATCTTTAATAGTTGTCTTCTCGTCTCTTTCTACTGGTCTTCTCCTCTTGAATTTGTCCCCTTAATCGCCTTATCTGTCAAATTATATCATGGTAATTTTCCTGAAATCATACAACACTTAATTAATCACATATAAATACATTGGTATCTCACCCAGGATGCCTCTTCCCTATCATACTGGGTTTGATTACCTGAGTTCACTTACATATTTATATAATGATTGTACAAATACATTAGACACTAAAAGTAAGACATAAAAAAGATAAATTTGGTCTTATATCGACTTGGTTTTAACTTCAGCTAAAAAGGTTATTCTCAATTTAGTTCAGACATCTACTGAGAAATACGTGACTAATATTTTTTTGATGTAAAGAGTATCATTTGAACAATGTCAGTTAAATAACTGTCTCAGCATCCTCATATCAATAAGTTTTCCATAATGTAATGTAAAATAGCTAAAAAGTGAGAGTTTAGAAATGGCAGTGCAATGGGATCATGTTAACCCAGCCATCATCAGTGGTATCTTGCTTCACTTGTACATATGTATAAAATAATTCAAATGTACAAAGTCAGAGGTGGCATTGCAATAGGAATCTGTAAACCCCATCAAATGTAGTGGGTAAATACTTTTCTTATAAATATAAATTAAATAGTAATAAAGTGAATACATGTAAATACTACACAAAGTTTTGTGTTTGTCAATTCCTGCATGTACTTTATCCTCTAATCCTAATCCACTCCATGCTGACACTCATCCAACCTACCCTTATCTCATATTCTGTGTCTATACAAGATCAATTTCTTTCAGAGTTAGTCAGTAAAACATAAATGTGCATAGATACAGAGCTCCATCCACATAAAAGTGTTGTTGTTTTCTCAACTGATCAGAACAGAAGCTAGCAATTGCTTGGTCAGGTCAGTTTTTCAATATAAGATAATAGAATAGCAAACACACTTCTAATCCTAAAATTCAAAGATAATATAAATACATATATATGAAAATTCCCTCTACTCATGGCATAGGCAATGTGTAATCATGTGAGCTGACCACACAACAAAACCAAAGTTTCATAGCTTTGTGCATAAGTAAGTGAAATAGTCAGCATTTTGATATCTGCAGTTTCAATGTATATCTTCAGTAAGTGATTAATTCCAGATTTCTGATGTCATTTAGAGTGTACAGTTTTATCCCATATAGACTGCATTCACAGTTATTTCATAGATCTCAGAATCAAATCTTGACAGAATTACCGAAGTGTTTGTGTATTACAGACACAACATTGTCAGTGGCAAGGTAAGTTTCGAATGAGATGTCTCAGTGGAATAGAACAAACGTCACACCTCCGGAATTTTGACTAAGTAATAATGCAAGGCATAAAGAAATTTAAATATTACATAAAAAGGATTCACGAACAAAAGTTTCCCACTGAAAAATCTCATCTACTGTTATTTCTCTCCAGTCCTATCATTGTGTTTTAATGTTAGGTATCAGTAAATCAAAATGTACATTTCTAAAGTGTATGGTATCCTATTAAATCCATATATACTTGAGGTAATAGTAGATAAGCCTCACAACAGGCAATGGTACAAATTACTATACTTAAGTACTCATATTTTGTGAGTTATGCCTCAACAAGAAAAACAATGTTTAGCATATATAAGTGTTCTAAAACTATAGTCCAGGTAAGTTTCTCACAGAAATGATAATTGTTTCACTGGTTCAAGAGTAAATGCCTGTCCAGGTATCTACTTATGTGCACAGTGCACATGTTTTCGAACAAGATAAGACTAGTGATCTGTCTTGAAGCAACATGGCCCAATACTGCATTAAAAGTCCATAGTTATTGGACAAGACAAAGTTATGCAATAAAAATGATAATACAAAACTTAAACCTCCATAAGCATAAACAAGAATAGAATCATGAAAACTTCTCTTCCCAACACAAATACTTAGCATAAGAGAGTGTTGGTCAGTTACTCATAAAGTCTGGTTCATAAAGGATCTTCAGTAATAAAATGTTACAAACAGTTTACACTGTGTATAATAAATATCAATAACAAAGATATTAAGCATAATGTCTAAATGAATAAGCTCTTTTGAGCACAACATAGCCATATTCAAACAGATGAAGTATGACCTCATCAACTTACACTAACACAATGATACTAAGATTAAAAATTTATATTTTCAAATCACATGAGTATAAAGAAACATTTAAGTTTTGCACTCATTGCGCAAGGCAAGAGCATAAGATATTCATTGTAATAACCATAAATATATACAAAGCAAAATGCAAGATTAAACAGCAAAGACACAGATCAAGACAGAGTCCCAAGTTTTCAAAATTGTGACACTGTAAACTTAGCTTGAACTTTTACAATGCTTCAACTCCGTGATGTTACGCAGACCAAAAAGTTTTCTAGATTCAGGATAGATCAACCTACAGGCATTTGGATGTGGGTTCTCAGATATCACAAATGGTCCTATATAAATATCAAAGAATTTCTTAAGTTCCCACACAATGATTTTGACTTTTCTGCTGTTTTCACTAGGACTAAATCTCCCACATTAAACTCGGACATTTTCCCCCTCTTATCATGTCTACTTTTCCTAATTTCCCCTTGCTTTTCCATGTTGTTCCTTACAATCTCCTCTCTTTCTTCTTTTGACAAGCTGTTACATGCTGGAAACTCAATCAATTCACTAATAAGATTTGGTGGCTTTTTATCATAAAGTATTTCATGTGGAGAGAATCCTGTTTGAACTGTGCTCTAAGCTATTCATCACATCTTCAAGTTTGCTAATGTAATGTATCCAAGTGTTGTGGTCAGTATGACAGTAAGTCCTAAATAATCTCCCAATTTCACGCATGTATCTTTCGGCTGGGTTGCTGGATGGGTGATAAGCTGAAATAAGTATGTGGTTGATCTCCTCTCTATATATAAATGTTTCCCGACTTTTGGATGTAAATTGTGATCCGTTGTCACTAAGAATTGCCTTGGGTACACCTACACATTTAATATAGTCACGGGTAAAACATGAAATAATGTTTTTGCTAGTAGCATTCCTCAATGGGTACAACTTAATAAATTTGGAAAATAAGTCCACCACTACAAAAACATACATAAACCCTCCTCTAGTGGTTGGCAGTCGCCCATACAAGTCAATTGTTACAACATCAAGCTGCTGTTTCGGAAGTATATTTTGCATCTGACCTCTACTCGTTTGATTCGTTACCTCGACTCTCTGACACAAGTCACAAGTGGACAAGATTTTCCTCACAGTCCTCGCCATATTGTAAAAGTAAATGTTTTCTTGAATCTTTTGTATACATTTTGCTGCCCCACAATGACCATAACTTTCATGGGTATATTTTACAAGTAATTTGACAAATTCATATGGCCAACATAACTTCCATACCTCACTATCTTCCTTCATCCTCCGAAATAATATTCCCCTATGAACTTTGTAATACTGCCCTACTTTTTCTTTTCCCTTCTTTCCAATATAACTTTTCACCAGTTTCCACTCTTCATCACGATTCTGAAACCGTCTACTGTCACTGCAGATTTTTGCGACATCTTTCTCCTCATTTATCCCTTTTAAATACATAATTTTAAATTCATTCCCTCCTTCATCACCATTGTCACCAATAGATTCTCCCAAAGGATGCCTTGAAAGAGCATCTGCTATGCAATTTTCATCACCTTTAATATATTTGATGGTGTAGTTAAACTGCTGAAGAAAAAGTGCCCATCTCATGATGATACTATGGTATAATTTACATTCTTGTAAGTAGGATAGTGCTTTATGATCTGAAAAGACTATCACCTCATGACCCAATAAATAATTCTTAAATTTGGAGAAAGCCCAATGAACGGCTAATAGTTCCTTTTCTGTAATGGTGTACTGCCTCTCATGTTTCTGCAACGTCCTGCTGGCAAAAGCAATAGATCTATTTTCTTCCAACCCATTCTGACTTCTCACTTGGAAAAGGTGTGCCCCTAAACCATAGTTACTACTGTCAGTCATAATACAGAAAGGCAACCCAAAATCTGGCCTACATAAGATTTTACTATTTACCAACTGGTGTTTAATCTCTTCAAAAGCAATCTGACAATCTTTATTCCAATCCCATATAGTATTCTTTTCAAGCAAATTCCCTAAACAAGGTGCATTAAGAGCCTGAGTAGCACAATACTTCCTATAGAATCCACACAGTCTGAGAAATGACTTTAGCTGTTTCTTATTCCTAGGTGGTGGAAACTTTGCAATTGCTTCAATTTTCTCATCATCTGGCATAATTCCATTGTCAGATATAATGTGCCCCAAAAATTTTAATTGTTTCACTGCAAATTTACATTTCGATAACTTCAGTGACATTCCTCCTTTTCTAAACTCCTCACAAATTTCCTTAAGTAACCCTATTTGTTCTTCCCAACTTTTACTGGATACCAAAATATCATCTACATATATAGTTAATTTGTGTAACAATTCCTTTCCCAAGACATAATCTAAAGCTCTGATAAACAGATACATTCAGCCCAAATGGTACTACAGTAAAGGTATAACATTTTCCATTATATAAGAATGCTGTGTATTTCTGAGATTCCCTTGCTAATGGTATTTGATGAAATCCAGAGGTCAGATCGAGGCTAGACATAAACTTTACATGTACAAACTTGTGTAGTAATTCATCAATGTTTTCAGGATGATCACTTTCCCTACATAATAATTTATTGAGGAAGCTAGAATCTAGGACAAGTCTTACAGTATTATCCTTCTTGGCAATGGCTATGATAGGATTATTATATTCGCTATTACACCTCTGAATAACCCCCCCAAGTCTGCATCTTTTCCAACTCCCTCTCTACAGCTTTCCTCCTGCTTAATGGAATCCCATAAGGTTTAATGAAAAATGGATCATGCGGTCTGAGTTCAGGTTTACATTCATACCCTTTCACTCTGCCTGGTCTGTCACTAAATACATCAGAATATTCCCATAAAAGTTCCATGAGATCAGATTGTTGTTCCCTAGTTAAACTCTCTGCTTCAGCAATCTTATTTTCTACTATGCTGTATACAACATATTTTTATCTGTTGGTTCCCTAAATTTGACAGTTTTGTTTTTCCAATTAAATCCCATATCCACTTTTACTATCCAATCCATACCGAGAATTATGTCCTCACTCAGGTCGGGAATGACAAGACAACCCTGATCAAAGACCACATCTCCAACTTTGAAAGACAAAAGAATTTGACATTTTACTGTTTTAGTGAATCTTCCTGTCGCTCCCCTAATTTTAACCCCAACTACTGGTAATTCTGCAAATTCATAGTTTTTATTTATCCTATCCCTCAATTTTTCACTGATTCCTGATATTGGACTTCCAGTATCAATCAAACAATAACCTGTTAAATCATTAATACAAATTTGCATGTATGGGCTTCCTACAACTTCACTATCCTGCTCATCAACATCATCATGCATCAAGTTGTCTTCTACGCTTTTAAAATTCAGATCATCATTTTGTTTGACATCAGCTAAACTATTTTCAGTCTGCACATTGTGCAGAAGCCAACTACGATTCTCAACACAAACATAATTAGACACATTATTATTATCAGTAATCATAGGCAATTCTTTACATTTCTTACCTGTTTTTGCTTTTTCCCACCAAATAGGATATACCTTCTCGTAGATGGATAACAATTGTATCCAAAACATATTGTGTTTATTAGCCTCATTAAGGCTGTCCCACAATCTACAAATGAACTCTTGTCCCTGGTTTCCTAAGTTAATAATTACCTTCTCTTCATTCACAATATTAATGTCATCCCTGTCTATCCCCTCGATTACTGGTGATGTATTAACCCACGTGTCTGCAGCCTGTTCCTCTTGTACTGAATGATTATTTTCTCTAACACTATTACGCTCCTCCTTCATAACTACATCTGCATCATTCTTAATCACAACAAATACTCTTATCTCACTTCTATATTCCATATCATCACTATCATCAACTGCCTCTTCCTCAGCATCATTTAACATCTCACCATTTGACTCAACTTCCCTAACCTTAGCTACTTCAGCACGACTTCTCACATCAACATCACACTCTACTTCTTCTAATTCTACAACCTTATTATTCAGTACTTGATTGTCATTCTCACCCACAGAAGTTTTTATATCACTCAGATCTCGATTTACTGCAATTTTATCAGAATACTTAATGCATTTATTCCGAAGGTATCATAACTATTATTAACATAGGAGCAACCACCTACATCCCCCCCTCACATCACATTCTTCCTCCCTAAACAAATTATTCATTTTCTCCCCACTAACCTCTGAATCTTCATAACTGATGTGTCTAGAATTATCTGTACTCATAGCCTTCTCACTGACTTGCTACCAAAACTGTTTATCAAATGGTCTCTTATCAATTTCTGGTGCTCTTGTCATGTTATTACTATGTCCTGTTCTGTAATCATTTTGCCCATACCTATTCTGATTCCACTTAGCCTGATTTCTAGCATTATATCTGTTTGTCCCAAACTGACAGGCCCTCATTGGGACGGCTCTTAGTTTATCCGGCCTTGCCCATTCCCATCTTGTCTTCTATCTGGATTTTCCCATTGTCTATTTCTGTTCCCACCATAATAATTACCTCCCTTATTCTCATGTTGTCGCCAGTTGCTATTCTCTCCTCTATTGAAATCTCCCTGAAAATTACCTTGACGATCCTGCTGATTATTCCCATCATGATTATTTCGCCTACCATTATTCCCATTATTAGAATTTTGGTTCCACCCTCCATGATTTTGTTCATAATGATGCCCATTAAATCTTTTGCTTCTTTCTAATGCATGATCCAATTTCTCCACGTAATTCAAAAATTGTTCAACTGAATCATCTGGCCCATATACCAAGTCCCACTGAACTCTATTTGGTAACCTCCTTTTTAGAGTGTCTATTTGCGTTAGTTCGTCAAAAGGTCTGTCTAAATGCGCCAACTTTCTTAGCTGTTTCTCGCAATATTCCCTCATTGTACCATCACATTATTTATAATTAGCCCCATTAAGAAAATCGCTTTTGATTTTGGCCTGAACGAACGCTGAGAAAAATTTGTTCAAAAAACTTTTTTCGAATTGACTATAGGTTAAATCAGAACTGGCGGTTAGATTAGCCCACGACAATGCTTCTCCATCTAAGAATTTTTTAAGAAATTTTAACTTTACCGTGTTACTCATTTCGAACGAAAAATTGTCACGACAGTTCATGATGAAATCAACTGGGTGTAATTTTCCGTCTCCCGGAGTATTACGCACGTTTGTACCTGTCCAAAATCCGTTAAAAGAAGTCGCTACCGATTTCATAGCTAGATTATCCCAAATTTCATTTAATTGTTTCTGTAGTCGAACTACATCATGCTCATTGTCTTTAATTACATTTTTACAAGAATCTACATTATGTTCAATAATTTTCACTTTTTCTGTTACCTTGTTTTCGACCAATGACAATTTGTCATCGACATTTTTCGTATGTAAGTCAATTCTGGTAATCATTTCCCTATCTTTAATTTTTCTCTCACTCGAAAATGATTCAAAATACTTCGCGGTTTCTTTCACTTCCCGTTTGATTGTCAATTCGACTTTATTGAGTTTATCTTCCACATTGTCTACCCTATCTTCAATTTCGTCTGTCCGCTCCTCCAAACTGGTTTTCGTCTCTTTCATTTCCGATCTGATAGTTGAACATTCATTAAAGAATTCCTTAGCCAATTGGCTATTTTCTTTTAAAAGCTTTTCTTCTAAATCAGACACTTTCTTTTCCATACTTTTCGCGTTTTCTGTAATTACATTATTCAAGAAACTAAATATTTCTGGACACTGCTTATTCCAATGACTAAACCGTTTCTTCAAAGTATCGAATTGTTCAGTATTCTGTGTTAACAGTAATTGCAACATAGCGGACATATCTAATTCTTCAACCTTTTCTTCCGATTTTTTACCTGCCATTTCTGTACTAGCACTTGCTTGAACGCTTTCGATAGACTTTTTATCCCCCTGCTGATTTTGTTCCAACTCGTCTATCACGGTCATTTTTAATCGAATTAAGAAACTCTTGCTCCGACAAAACGCCCAAAATTCAACAATACAAATAACTTAATAGGTGTACTTATCTCGTTTTTCCGCGTGGTCCCACGTCCGTTATTATTTACTTTTCTTATTCTTGTTGGGTTGTTACTTCCATTTGTCAATAGATTATATTTCCTTTCATTTAGATTGTCCTCCTCTTCTTTCTAATACATTATTAGTCCATACCTGTTAACATAAAACGAGTATCAGTCCAATAATGCAATGGATCCCAGACAAGAGCCCCCAGTTGTAATGTACCCTCTTTCGTCTGGGGTGAAAATCAAATATGAAGCGACAAACTTTCAATTCATTTAAATGCTATTTCAAACCCTGAGATTTATGATGATCAATTGACGACACCCCGCCAGCTTGGGTGGTCTGTATCTACAACAGACGATGTTAAGCTTAATATTTAGACAAAAGAATGATACATCACAGAATACTAAAACTAATTAAAATACCTTACCTTTAGATGCCGAATTTGGTCTCATTGTCTTGATTCTCGCCATGGTGCGTTCCATCCATCTAACATTGTTAATATTAGGTGCAGGTCTTTGTGTGCTAATGAAAACTGGTACTCGCTTTTTGTTTTACTATTGATTCTTCATTTTTATTAATTTCACTTTTTCACAATAATTTCCATCTTCATATCAGATACTATTTATAAATACTCTCTATATAAGAAGACAGACTTCCTTCCGTACTCCCATCAACAGTCCACCTCACAAAACCACGCTCTCCCCACAACAGTCCAACTAACTCACTCCAACAGTCACCTTAACAATGTCCGACTCTCTACCTTTCACACACGAATGTCTTTGGCTCACACTGGTGCCAACATATTCTCCAGAAATAAACAAATAAAGTTCACATTATAGAATAATATAATAAAAAAAACATTTGGGCAAAATTAAATACTACATACAATAATATTAAATAAAAAAATCATAGAAATGATGCGACTAGAAGGGTGGTATCGCATTCTTCAGTAGTCCGTTACATTACAACACACGCACACACACACACACACACACACACACACACACACACACACACACTCACACACATACCCGTCGCACGAACACGCATCTCATACACACGTCTCAGGCAACTGAAACCACACTGCCAGCAGCAGCACCCATGTAAAATGGGAGTGGTAACTAGGTGAGGAGGGGAGGCATAGTAGAGTAGAGGTGAAGTGCTGAAGGTTAGACAGAGGACAGGTGAGATGCGGGGAGGGGGGGGGAGGGGAAGTAGCAGAAAAGAAAAGAAGTAAAGAGACTGAGTGTGATGGCGGAATTACGGCTGTGTATTGCTGGAATGGGAAAATGGAGAAAGCTGGATGAGTGAGTCAGTGACTAACAAAGGTTGAGGCCAGAAGGGTTACAAGAATGTGGGATACATTGCAGGGAGAGTTCCCAAATGCACAATTCAGAAAAGCTGGTGTTGTTGGGAAGGAACCATATGGCACAGGGTGTGAAGCAGTTATTGAAAGGAAGGATGTCATGTTTGGCAGCATGTTCAGCAACAGTGTGGTCCACTTGCTTCTTGACCACAGTTTGTCAGTGGCCATTCATGTGACAGACAGCTTGTTGGTTGTCATGCCCACAATGAATGCAACACAGTGTTTGCAGCTAAGCTTGTGTGTCACATGACTGGTTTCAGAGGTAGCCCTGCTATTGGTGGTATATGTGATATTTGTGAGCAGACTGGAGTAGGTGGTGGTGGGAGGATGTATGGGACAGATCTTGCTTATAGGTCTATTACAGGTGTATGAGCCCTGAGGTAAGGGATTGGGAGCAGGGATTGTGTAAGAATGTACAAGTATATTGTGTAGGTTCAGTGGACAGCAGAATACCTCTGTGGGTGGGATGGGAAGGATAGTGGGCAGGACATTTCTCATTTCAGGGCACAATGAGAAATAGTTGAAACCCTGGCGGAGAATATAATACATTTGCTCCAGTCCTTGGTGGTACTGAGCTACGAGGGGAATGTTGTTTGTTTGTGGCCAGATGGTGGGACTTTGGGAGGTGAGCGGAGACTGGAAAGATAAGGCATGGGAGATTTGTTTTTGTACAAGTTTGGAAAGATAATTATGAGCTGTAAAGCCTTCAATGAGACCTTTGGTATATTTCAAAAGGGACCACTTGTCATTGCAGAAGCGATGACCGAGTGTGGTTAGTCTCTATGGAAGGGACTTCTTGGTATGTAATGGGTGGCAGCTGTTGAAGTGGAGGTATTGCTGGTGGTTAGTAGGTTTGATGTAGACGGAGGTACTGATGAAGCCATCTTCGAGGCGGAGGTCAACCTCACCTTGATTATCGTGTAAATATAATACTTTTTTTAAGTTACAGCTGCCTCTGGCTCTCCAAATCTGACTAGTTTTTAAATGTAGATATATATATATATATATATATATATATATATATATATATATATATATATATATATATATATATATATATATATATATATATATATACACATAATTCCTAGTCCACCAGAAATGTTGGTGTATAGCAACAATGTAACTGCATAACTACTACTATTGGGACTGTGGAATTTGGTTGCAGTGTAGAAAAATAATATCCATATCAGTTTTTACCATAGATTTATATATATGAAACTTGTAAATATTTTACCCAGTGAATTTTTTTGTTACTGGATAAAAAAAGAGTCTCTACATTGAATATTACAACCAAATTGTACTTCAAGAACTAAATTGTACCCCAAGAAACAGACTTTATCTCAAGAGTCAAACTTTATCTGTGAGAATTGAATAGACAAAAAATTCATTGCCATATGTTTATTGTTATTTACATAAAGCCAATCCCAGTTGTATATATAAAGGGTGTGCAAGACAGAAATGACATTAGTTATGACCATGAAGGTGAAGTTTAACATGGAAGATAAGAAAATATATTGAATGGTTGCATGGTACTGTAAGTATTTTGCAGTACAAATTGGTGTATGGGAGTAGGAAGCATGTCACTGTGTTAATTTCCAAAGACATGTCTAAAATTGTATCACCAGTACTTGAAGAAAACCCAGATGTAGTATCTGTGCAAATCTGTACACTATTAAAGTGGGAGCAATGTGGAAAGAACTCATGAACAGATTCTGATGTAAAAATTCATTTATTTTTCATCCAATTGAAAAGTTATTTTACAATATTACAAGCAGACACAACACTACTTTCAAACAAGCAGACACAACATTATTTTCAAACATCTTCTTCTTCAGTCAGTGGAGAGCAGGACACATGTAGAATTCCAGGTCTTGAATTGCAGCAAACTTGAAGTTTCAAAGCATCCACATGATCTTCTCCTCATCTGTGATGTAGATGATGGTATCTGTGTAGTCAAATAATCAAAGCAATCTCACCATGCCTTTGTAGGCTATACTAGGATTTTCCCAGTGAATTCGCATTAACCGCTTTTCACTCCTCCATGTTTTAGCACATTTCACATCCTTCAAAGACTTCAGTGATGTGATGTTTGCTGAGAATATCTCTATTATACTAGCACTTCTGTGTATGTTATGAATGCAACATCTTTAAATATGAACTGTCTACACTCATCATCATAGTAACCATGAGCATCTGCAGTGATGTTCACATCTTGAGATGCCATTCTGAAATGCTCTGCATATGAATCAGTACTTGTTCATTTATGCAGCTTGTTACACAACATGGATGAGGGGGCAATAGTTAATCACATGGTCATGTAGAATTAGAGCACACGCTGCAGTGTGTTCTGATAAATATGCCAAAGATTCAAATTCAGCTTGTACATCTGAAGGTCCAGATTTGTTCTGTTTTGAGAATTTCCATGGTCTGAGTAGACATCCTTCCTCTTCATAGTACGAAGTACAGCACCTTGAATGTCACTGGAGGTGTAAATTATCATACAGGTAGAATTCAAAGTTCAGGCAGTCTCTGGCATCGATTAGCTTTGCTGTCATCAAACATGATGGAATTATTTGCTACATTCCCTCTTCTATTGATCTGAAACACAAGTATGATGAACATCAGCATCTCCAATTGAGCAGAGTTTTTAATAGCCCTTGTTTGTCTGCTTGCTGTTGGTAGCACCGGATATTCAAAAAACTCCTATGAACAGGAAGGTAATGGGATTTTCCATATTATTTTATTGACGGAGATCTTGTTCTCCTCTTGAGCTCCTTGAATGTATGATCTGTTATTCACTGCGCTCCATACCATAACAAGTTCCTGTTTAGCATTCAGAACAATTCACTGCAAGTCCTCAAAGTATCCCCTCTTGTACTCTAGCACTGTTCTACCCACTGGCTTGTCTATGAACCATCCAGCATTTTCTAAACTATTCAAAGCTGAGGGAGAATCAGAGAGGTACTTTTAAAATTTTATCCTGTGCCTACATTGTGTGTACAGTCAATCTTGAGCCCGTTAAGTCCATATCTCATGAAACAAGAATGCTACAGCTTTATGTGAAAGAGTTAATGCTGCTGTGATAATACCATCCCCTTCATATATGATTCATCAAGATGTATGGAACTCTTCTGTGGGAGGGTTAAGGCATCTGGGTGTTGAGTGGCAATCATAATTTCATCATGCTTGTTAAGTGTGGTTGATACATAAGGTTTATGTGAGAAGTATTCCTGGCATATAATATGCTCATCATATTCCACTGGACTAGCTATGTCAAACAATGTCATTGCTAAGTTTCAGACCTACTGATTTACAAAACTTGTAGTTTGCACAAGTTATCACCTTGCTGCTCTGTTGTGAAGTGTTGCGCTGTGTCGTGCATGTTGATTTTATACCTTTTGCCCATCCTGTCTTTGTTGACAGTATGAGAACCCTGCAAAACTGCTGTGAGTCCTGGCTACTGTTGGTCCAAGTCTCCCAGTAAGGCAAAGTCTTTGTTCTTGCTGGGAGGTTGGGGTGGGTCCACTGCAGGTCGCTGCCACTTCTGAGTCTCTGTGCATTCAAGGTCACTGCTGGTTCTGCTTTAGATGTAACTTTACAATGATTTCCTTGTCACAAAGTCAATGACTTGGATTATCCTGGTCCACAGTATGCAGCTACAGATAGTCCAATGTGTGAACTGTTAATGGGAAGTAAATATCACTGGAAGGGGCTGAACGATATTATACCCTGCTCCAACTGATGGGAAGCATCTGTAAACTGCATGAATCACTCTATTGTTGAGATAAGAGTTTGACGCAATGTTCCTTTTGACATAGATCATACTGATAGGAAATATATCCACTGACTGGTCAGATCTGTAAAATTTATTAGGGTCCTTCAAATCCTGCCCTTTTGTGAAACCCAGTAGCCATCCTATGAAAGTCTGTCACTGCATTTGGTGTCTTTATTTCAGATTTAAGTGTATTGATGTTTGCACATAGCATAGTCCCTTTTCCAGGCCATTTTAAAATGTCATTTAACTCATCAGTATCATATGCACCAGGTTCTATTTCTACAATTTCTTTTCCACCATTAGTTTTCAGTTGAAGTTTATTGTTAGCCTCTGTAATTTTCACAATGCTGTTGTATGTCACAAGTCCAATCAGCACAGTACTCCACTCCCTGTTTCTTAAATCAATTGTTGTGAAGTAATTGGCATGTAATACTGATTATCTTACTTTTAAAGTCCGAGTATATGGCATTGCATCTTAACCTTAACTGATGAGTGGACATTTAACGGACCTCCTTAGATACCATTCTTCATAGCCATTAGGTGGAAGTGTGGATGATACACAGATGCGTACACAAGTATTAAAGTCTATATAGTGATGACAATTGCAGAACACATGTCTTTTGTTGGTGAAGTATCTTTGTAACTCTTCTGGTGGCTGCAGGTCTCCAGTAGTAGATGTTGCTTCTATTTTTCTTGACATATGTAACCCAATGGGTTCCTGGTCCCTCAGCAACATCTGAATTCACAGTTCCACTTTCTCCAGATTTCTCCATAGTCGTTGGTAATGTATCCTACATAAAAATATCATGGAATCTTGGAACACTGAATTTTTTTTATAAAAAATTTGAGCAGATATGAATTTGAACATGGTCTATCCAGTAGGATAGCTAACGGCTTTTTTAATTTATGAAGAGACCTAGTCCTTTCTTGTATGGTTTCAGGTGTAGTTCTTTTCCAATGGCTGCTGCTTCCCATCATGCAATTGTGTTTTCTTGCTTCCTCTAGCTGCTACTGGGAGCTCCGCACATTCTTGACTCTTCTGGCGGGAGCTTCAGCACCACCAGCTAGTGAGCCTGACACTGAGAGACCTGTGAGGGCAGGAATGAGGAAGGGGATAATTCTGCCTGATGTCTTGGGTATTGGCAGAACCCGGGGTCATTTAACCAGTTCTTCATGCTCCAGGATACTTTCTGCTGCATACTTTGCTGTCAGGATACAGTTTTTTTGGCACACCTGTCCTGGCTTCTTCTTCTTCTTCTTTAGTGCACGACGTGCAGCACTCATAACTTGCTTGAAATTCACACCCAAGTCCAACTTAATTTTACCATGCATGGTTTTATCAACTACAAATGTTGCAATGTGCTGCCCTATACCTATATCCTTTCTCGCACATATTACTTTGGCTTTATCAGCTAAATTTCCATCTGCAGTGTGATGTCCTGTGGCATCTTTATGTTTTGCATATGCAATGTCATGTTCCAAGCATGCCTTGTCAACCAGGTTAATCGCCTTATCACCATGAGTCAAACGCTTTTGAAGCTTTGTACCAGGTTCACACACACTGGGGAATGTGCAGTTTGACTTCAAGTTTTGTTGAGAATACCACCACCTGTAAGGTGTCTCCTATCATGCATGTTTACTACTGTGCTGGTTGCACTCTGTCCACCCCATTATATAGCAAATCGTCAGCATCAATCCAGCTCGTTTGTGTTGCAGGAAAACCAAGCCATTTAACTAGTACTCTATTCTGTCAACACCTTATGACCCACTCTATGAGAAACACACGTGGTTATGAACTCATCTGCATTTCCTCTGTGTAAAAAGCATCCCGAAATTTCAGCACCACTGCTATCCTTCTCAGATGTAAGTTCTGGGATTTGTTCTCTGCACTTTGTAAATTATGAATATGTCACTCAACCAGTTTGTGAGGTATGACTCCTCAAATGCTGTGTTGTGTTTTGAGATATGCACCAAATCACCTACATTAAATTTCTGTTTAAGTGGATACAGAATTTTGATGTGATAGTATATCATCTTCATGAGTCCATTATCACGAACATCGATTGGTCTCATTTTTATTGTGCTATATGTGGTTCAATTATACTTTGAAACTATTTCTGTGAGTGCTCCACCTGTTTGCATGAGCTGCAAAGATTAAAACTCATCCACATTGGACCTTTCGTTGTTCTCTTCAGATGTTTCACATTATTTGCCTTTGGGTGGGTGGACGTTGAATAGTGACATATTCTATTCCTCTGTGTCAGGTTCCTGAAATACCTACTGTAAAACTCTCCATTGTTATCAGTTTGGAGGTTGTCTGTGTGCTGACTTCCCCTGTCTGCAACAAACACTCAAATACCCCTGCAATCTCTCTACCCGTTCTTGTTTTAACAGATGATGCCTAAGCAAACTTAGAGTGTCAATAACCATTAAAAATATTTTAATGCGTTATTCACAAGCGAATATTCTTGCATATCTACTAGATCACCCTGCTGTAAGTCATCCAAACCTTTGATCACAACATGCCTATGACGGTACGTTTAGCATACTGGTTTGTGCAGTTCTTAAACTACTGATTCCATATTTATTCGATTACACCTCTCTCTCTAAGCTCAGAGATTAATAAAAACAACCTCATTTGAGTAAGCAGTAATACCAGCAGCAGCTGATGCCATGAGCAGTCACAGCTGATCTATAAGCTCATTGAGATCATTGTAGTATACCAGGTGATCAAAAAGTCAGTATAAATTTGAAAACTTAATAAACCACAGAATACTTTTGATAGACAGGTAAAAACTGATATACATGCTTGGAATGACATGGGGTTTTATTAGAACCAAAACAAAACAAAAAAAACCAAGTTCACAAAATGTTCAAAAGATGGTGCTGGGCAGCAAAACGTAACTGCTACAGTGACGGGTTGGAGGTACGCCGATAAGTTACAGAATCGCATCATCCCCAGCCTGGCTGATAAACACCTGCTGGAACGTATGATGTTTATGCAGGATGGTGCTGCACCCCATACTGCTAGACACGTGAAAGATCTCTAGCATGTGTCGTTTGGTGATGATTGTGTGCTCAGCCCCAACTTTCGTCATGCTTGGCCTCCCAGGTCCCCAGACCTCAGTCTGTGTGATTATTGGATTTGGGGTTACCTGAAGTTGCAAGTGTATCATGATCGACCGAAATCTTTAGGGATGTGACTTCTGAAATTTTCCCGGTGTATTTGTTCTTCTAATAATTTCCGGGAATGCAGCCGGATCCCGTCAACATTCTGCCACAATATTTTGGCCCAGAGACGTCCGGCCATCATCAGGTGAGTACACAACTACTGAAGAGCCCAGGTGCAGTCGCGGTATTTATGCCGAATCTCGCACATGCGAAATGTACTGGCATCCTACAGTGCACGAGTCAGGTGTTGACATGCGCGGCATAGCCGAGTTGTATGTGCTGCTCTTGGTGGTGAAAATAAAAGATCATCTAGTCATTGAGTATCGAATGATGCTATCGATTCTGCTGTGATTGTATAATTTTAATAACAGGATTCCAATTTTTATCCAGCTGTAAGCCATTGTCAGGATTTATAAGATTATCGGCAAGACGTATTTCCACTAATTCCTTGATTACAGAATCACACAGATCTGTATCTCCAGGTGTCAAGCTGCCATCACCCAGCACCATCAGCCGGTGTTCTCAGTACCTTAATACATCAAGCACATGTAATATTGGATGATGGAAACCTCCACGCAGAATTAGAACACTTGGAGAAGGATTTTTAAAGAGAATGGCTACACTTCATGCCAAATAAGGAATGCCATGCATAACTGTCATAACAGGAAGCAGCGCACTGAGGACGCTGATGACGACTTTAAATCAACTGCGTTCCTTCCATACGGCGGGAATGTGTCATCAAAAATAGGCCGATTACTGAAGAAGAATAAAATCAAGGTTATCTTCCGTCCACCAGCAAAGAACCAGGCCCTGGTTTGATCTGTTAAAGATTATTTATGACAGAAGAAAGCAGGCGTGTACAAAATTCCCTGTGAATGTAGCTCTGCATGTATTGGCCAGACGACAACACTGTCCATGAACGATGTACAGAACATGAAAGATACACCCATCTGCGGCAACCGTCAAAATCAGCAGTAGCAGAGCATTGTATTTCATTGGGACATTCAATGGAATACAATGGAACAAAAATTTTAGCTCCGGTTTCCGGATTTTGGTATTCCGTAATCAAGGAATCAGTGGAAATATGTCTTGCAGATAATCTTATAAATCCTGACAACCGCTTACAGCTGGATAAAAATTGGAATCTTATTATTAAAATTATACAATCACAGTGGAATCGACAGCGTCATTTGATACTCAATGACTAGATGATCTTTTATTTTCACCACCGAGGGCAGCACGTACAACTCGGCTATGCCGCGCATGTCAACACCTGACGCATGCGCTGTAGGATGCCAGTACATTTCAAATGCGCGAGATTCGGCATAAATACTGCGACTGCACCTGGGCTCTTCAGTAGTTGTGTACTCACCTGATGATGGCCGGACGTCTCTGGACCGAAGTATCGTGGGAGAATGTCAACGGGATCCGGGTGCATATCAGGAAATTATTAGAATCTCTAGGGATACTGAAAGACAACATCCGACACCAATGCCTCACCATAACTCCAGACATGCTTCACAGTGCTCTTCACAACATTATTACCCAACTACAGCTATTGTTGAGGAATGATGGTAGACATATTGAGCCTTTCCTGTAAAGAATACCCTCTTTGCTTTGTCTTACTTTGTTATGCTAATTATTGCTATTCTGATCAAATGAAGCGCCATCTGTCGGACATTATTTGAACTTTTGGATTTTTTTTTTTGTTCTAATAAAACATCATGTCTTTCGAAGCATGTGTGTCAATTTGCATCTCTGTATCTACATTATTCAGTGACTTATTCAGTTTTCAAATTTATACTGACTTTTTGATCACCCCGTATATACTGCAGGTGTCGATTGCTGACTCTTTTATGCTGGATGTCAGTACCCCCATGAATGCTATGTCAAGCATCTAATATAGGTTTATAATGGTTCCGTATTTCACGCTGTTCTGGTTTCCCAGTTTCCCATGTACACCAGTAAATTGCAGTATTTTGCCATACGGACTGATGTCCTCAGATGTTAAGTCCCATAGTACTCAGAGCCATTTTGCCATACATTTCCAGATCTTTGGGAGAATAATTCATATATTTTGTGGGATTTAAGAAAATGAGGTTCTTCTTTGAAATTCTCTATCACCTATCTGTATGTTTTTTCTTTTAAACTTATAGGCTGCATGCCCAACATGTATTGCTTTTCATCACTGACACCAAATGTTTTGCCTGTCCTAGCATCACTGTGACAGTTTATGGAATCAGCAATGCCATCATTTCTGTGTAATTTCACTTAGAGTTCTTTGAGGGATTCAGTAACTGTTTTATGTTTCTCTCTGTGTCTGCTCTTGATGCAATTGTCCTAACCTTATTAGTTGTAACTTCTCTCGAATGCCAACATCTTGTTATATGCTAAGCAGTCTCCTTCGCAGGATACACCTTGTACACTTTCCATACAGTTCTACCAACCCTTACAGTTAAATCATGTAAATTTGTTTCAATTCCATCAACCTCTATAGCTAAATCGTCTACTTTCCTTTTCAGAACAACACAACTTTACATCTCTAGTTCCTTAATCCTAGCATCTAAGTCATTGATCAGTCTCAGATGGGTCTGGGCATATGGCTCTAGGTTCTTAAGTTTATGTTCAAAAGGTTGAAATTTTCCTTCTATGTATAGATACATTACCTGTCAATGCGCACCTATCCCCTCGGCTGAGTGCTTGACATATGTGCAAATTTGCTCATTTTATGATGTGAACTAACATACTGTAATGTAAGGGACTACTGAAGAGTGCGATACCACCCTTATAGTCGCATATAGTGCTCCAATTTCATTTCTATGATTTTTTTAATTTAATATTATTGTATGTAGTATTTAATTTTGTCCAAATCTTTTTTATTATATTATTCTATAATGTGAACTTTATTTGTTTATTTCTGGAGAATATGTTGGCACCAGTGTGAGCCAAAGACATTCGTGTGTGAAAGGTAGAGAGTCGGACATTGTTAAGGTGACTGTTGGAGTGAGTTAGTTGGACTGTTGTGGGGAGAGCGTGGTTTTGTGAGGTGGACTGTTGATGGGAGTACGGAAGGAAGTCTGTCTTCTTATATAGAGAGTATTTATAAATAGTATCTGATATGAAGATGGAAATTATTGTGAAAAAGTGAAATTAATAAAAATGAAGAATCAATAGTAAAACAAAAAGCGAGTACCAGTTTTCATTAGCACACAAAGACCTGCACCTAATATTAACAATGTTAGATGGATGGAACGCACCATGGCGAGAATCAAGACAATGAGACCAAATTCGGCATCTAAAGGTAAGGTATTTTAATTAGTTTTAGTATTCTGTGATGTATCATTCTTTTGTCTAAATATTAAGCTTAACATCGTCTGTTGTAGATACAGACCACCCAAGCTGGCGGGGTGTCGTCAATTGATCATCATAAATCTCAGGGTTTGAAATAGCATTTAAATGAATTGAAAGTTTGTCGCTTCATATTTGATTTTCACCCCAGACGAAAGAGGGTACATTACAACTGGGGGCTCTTGTCTGGGATCCATTGCATTATTGGACTGATACTCGTTTTATGTTAACAGGTATGGACTAATAATGTATTAGAAAGAAGAGGAGGACAATCTAAATGAAAGGAAATATAATCTATTGACAAATGGAAGTAACAACCCAACAAGAATAAGAAAAGTAAATAATAACGGACGTGGGACC
Organism: Schistocerca gregaria; assembly: GCF_023897955.1. Lineage (NCBI taxonomy): Eukaryota > Metazoa > Arthropoda > Insecta > Orthoptera > Acrididae > Schistocerca > Schistocerca gregaria. The sequence continues at coordinate 103,222,870 of NC_064921.1, read as the reverse complement.
ACGCGGAAAAACGAGATAAGTACACCTATTAAGTTATTTGTATTGTTGAATTTTGGGCGTTTTGTCGGAGCAAGAGTTTCTTAATTCGATTAAAAATGACCGTGATAGACGAGTTGGAACAAAATCAGCAGGGGGATAAAAAGTCTATCGAAAGCGTTCAAGCAAGTGCTAGTACAGAAATGGCAGGTAAAAAATCGGAAGAAAAGGTTGAAGAATTAGATATGTCCGCTATGTTGCAATTACTGTTAACACAGAATACTGAACAATTCGATACTTTGAAGAAACGGTTTAGTCATTGGAATAAGCAGTGTCCAGAAATATTTAGTTTCTTGAATAATGTAATTACAGAAAACGCGAAAAGTATGGAAAAGAAAGTGTCTGATTTAGAAGAAAAGCTTTTAAAAGAAAATAGCCAATTGGCTAAGGAATTCTTTAATGAATGTTCAACTATCAGATCGGAAATGAAAGAGACGAAAACCAGTTTGGAGGAGCGGACAGACGAAATTGAAGATAGGGTAGACAATGTGGAAGATAAACTCAATAAAGTCGAATTGACAATCAAACGGGAAGCGAAAGAAACCGCGAAGTATTTTGAATCATTTTCGAGTGAGAGAAAAATAAAGATAGGGAAATGATTACCATAATTGACTTACATACGAAAAATGTCGATGACAAATTGTCATTGTTCGAAAACAAGGTAACAGAAAAAGTGAAAATTATTGAACATAATGTAGATTCTTGTAAAAATGTAATTAAAGACAATGAGCATGAGGTAGTTCGACTACAGAAACAATTAAATGAAATTTGGGATAATCTAGCTATGAAATCGGTAGCGACTTCATTTAACGGATTTTGGGCAGGTACAAACGTGCGTAATACTCCGGGAGACGGAACATTACACCCAGTTGATTTCATTATGAACTGTCTTGACAATTTTTCATTTGAAATGAGTGACACTGTAAAGATCAAATTTGTTAAAAAATTCCTAGATGGAGAAGCGTTGTCGTGGGCTAATCTAACCGCCAGTTCTGATTTAACCTATAGTCAATTCGAAAAAAGTTTTTTGAACAAATTTTTCTCAGCGTCTGTTCAGGCCAAAATCAAAAGTGATTTTCTTAATGGGGCTAATTATAAATAATGTGATAGTGCAATGAGGGAATTTTGCAAGAAACAGCTAAGAAAGTTGGCGCATTTAGACAGACCTTTTGACGAACTAACACAAATAGACACTCTAAAAAGGAGGTTACCAAATAGAGTTCAGTGGGACTTGGTATATGGGCCAGATGATTCGGTTGAACAATTTTTGAAATATGTGGAGAAATTGGATCATGCATTAGAAAGAAGCAAAAGATTTAATGGGCATCATTATGAACAAAATCATGGAGGGTGGAACCAAAATTCTAATAATGGGAATAATGGTAGGCGAAATAATCATGATGGGAATAATCAGCAGGATCGTCAAGGTAATTTTCAGGGGGATTTCAATAGAGGAGAGAATAGCAACTGGCATCAACATGAGAATAAGGGAGGTAATTATTATGGTGGGAACAGAAATAGACAATTGGAAAATCCAGATAGAAGACAAGATGGGAATGGGCAAGGCCGGTTAAACTAAGAGCCGTCCCAATGAGGGCCTGTCAGTTTGGGACGAACAGATATAATGCTAGAAATCAGGCTAAGTGGAATCAGAATAGGTATGGGCAAAATGATTACAGAACAGGACATAGTAATAACATGACAAGAGCACAGGAAATTGATAAGAGACCATTTGATAAACAGTTTTGGTAGCAAGTCAGTGAGAAGGCTATGAACACAGATAATTCTAGACACATCAGTTATGAAGATTCAGAGGTTAGTGGGGAGAAAATGAATAATTTGTTTAGGGAGGAAGAAAGTGATGTGAGGGGGGATGTAGGTGGTTGCTCCTATGTTAATAATAGTTATGATACCTTCGGAATAAATGGATTACTGTATTCTGATGAAATTGCATTAAATCGAGGTATGAGTGATGTAAAAACTTCTGTGGGTGAGAATGTCAATCGAGTACAGAATAATAAGGTTGTAGAATTAGAAGAAGTAGAGTGTGATGTTGATGTGAGAAGTCGTGCTGAAGTAGCTAAGGTTAGGGAAGTTGAGTCAAATTGTGAGATGTTAAATGATGCTGAGGAGGAGGCAGTTGATGATAGTGATGATATGGAATATAGAAGTGAGATAAGAGTATTTGTTGTGATTAAGAATGATGCAGATGTAGTTATGAAGGAGGAGGGTAATAGTGTTAGAGAAAATAATCATTCAGTACAAGAGGAACAGGCTGCAGTCACGTGGGTTAATACATCACCAGTAATCGAGGGGATAGACAGGGATGACATTAATATTGTGAATGAAGAGAAGGTAATTATTAACTTAGGAAACCAGGGACAACAGTTCATTTGTAGATTGTGGGACAGCCTTAATGAGGCTAATAAACATAATATGTTTTGGATACAATTGTTATCCATCTGCGAGAAGGTATATCCTATTTTGTGGGAAAAAGCAATTACAGGTATAAAATGTAAAGAATTGCCTATGATTACTGATAATAATAATGTGTCTAATTATGTTTGTGTTGAGAATCGTAGTTGGCTTCTGCACAATGTGCAGACTGAAAATAGTTTAGCTTATGTCAAACAAAATAATGATCTGAATTTTAAAAGCGTAGAAGACGACTTGATGCATGAAGATGTTGGTGAGCTGGAGAGTGAAGTAGTAAGAAGCCCATACATGCAAATTTGGATTAATGATTGGACAGGTTATTGTTTGATTGATACTGGAAGCCCGAAATCAGGAATCAGTGAAAAATTGAGGGATAGGATAAATAAGAACCATGAATTTGCAGAATTACCAGTAGTTGGGGTTAAAATTAGGGGAGCGACAGGAAGATTCAGTAAAACAGTAAAATGTCAAATTCTTTTGTCTTTCAAAGTTGGAGATGTGGTCTTTGATCAGGGTTGTCTTGTCATTCCCGACCTGAGTGAGGACATAATTCTCGGAAAGGATTGGATAGTAAAAGTGGATCTGGGATTTAATTGGAAAAACAAAACTGTCGAATTTAGGGAACCAACAGATAAAAATAAGTTTTATACAGAGGGCTTCATTGAGAAGAATAGTAATAGTCATAATCAGATCAGGGGGGTGGATTATTTAGATGATGGGTGATGCACTGATCCTTTTGAAAAACAGACTTCTATTGATGACAAAGATTATCAAAGCATAGTAGAAAATAAGATTGCTGAAGCAGAGAGTTTAACTAGGGAACAACAATCTGATCTCATGGAACTTTTATGGGAATATTCTGATGTATTTAGTGACAGACCAGGCAGAGTGAAAGGGTATGAATGTAAACCTGAACTCAGACCGCATGATCCATTTTTCATTAAACCTTATGGGATTCCATTAAGCAGGAGGAAAGCTGTAGAGAGGGAGTTGGAAAAGATGCAGACTTGGGGGGGTTATTCAGAGGTGTAATAGCGAATATAATAATCCTATCATAGCCATTGCCAAGAAGGATAATACTGTAAGACTTGTCCTAGATTCTAGCTTCCTCAATAAATTATTATGTAGGGAAAGTGATCATCCTGAAAACATTGATGAATTACTACACAAGTTTGTACATGTAAAGTTTATGTCTAGCCTCGATCTGACCTCTGGATTTCATCAAATACCATTAGCAAGGGAATCTCAGAAATACACAGCATTCTTATATAATGGAAAATGTTATACCTTTACTGTAGTACCATTTGGGCTGAATGTATCTGTTTATCAGAGCTTTAGATTATGTCTTGGGAAAGGAATTGTTACACAAATTAACTATATATGTAGATGATATTTTGGTATCCAGTAAAAGTTGGGAAGAACAAATAGGGTTACTTAAGGAAATTTGTGAGGAGTTTAGAAAAGGAGGAATGTCACTGAAGTTATCGAAATGTAAATTTGCAGTGAAACAATTAAAATTTTTGGGGCACATTATATCTGACAATGGAATTATGCCAGATGATGAGAAAATTGAAGCAATTGCAAAGTTTCCACCACCTAGGAATAAGAAACAGCTAAAGTCATTTCTCAGACTGTGTGGATTCTATAGGAAGTATTGTGCTACTCTGGCTCTTAATGCACCTTGTTTAGGGAATTTGCTTGAAAAGAATACTATATGGGATTGGAATAAAGATTGTCAGATTGCTTTTGAAGAGATTAAACACCAGTTGGTAAATAGTAAAATCTTATGTAGGCCAGATTTTGGGTTGCCTTTCTGTATTATGACTGACAGTAGTAACTATGGTTTAGGGGCACACCTTTTCCAAGTGAGAAGTCAGAATGGGTTGGAAGAAAATAGATCTATTGCTTTTGCCAGCAGGACGTTGCAGAAACATGAGAGGCAGTACACCATTACAGAAAAGGAACTATTAGCCGTTCATTGGGCTTTCTCCAAATTTAAGAATTATTTATTGGGTCATGAGGTGATAGTCTTTTCAGATCATAAAGCACTATCCTACTTACAAGAATGTAAATTATACCATAGTATCATCACGAGATGGGCACTTTTTCTTCAGCAGTTTAACTACACCATCAAATATATTAAAGGTGATGAAAATTGCATAGCAGATGCTCTTTCAAGGCATCCTTTGGGAGAATCTATTGGTGACAATGGTGATGAAGGAGGGAATGAATTTAAAATTATGTATTTAAAAGGGATAAATGAGGAGAAAGATGTCGCAAAAATCTGCAGTGACAGTAGACGGTTTCAGAATCGTGATGAAGAGTGGAAACTGGTGAAAAGTTATATTGGAAAGAAGGGAAAAGAAAAAGTAGGGCAGTATTACAAAGTTCATAGGGGAATATTATTTCGGAGGATGAAGGAAGATAGTGAGGTATGGAAGTTATGTTGGCCATATGAATTTGTCAAATTACTTGTAAAATATACCCATGAAAGTTATGGTCATTGTGGGGCAGCAAAATGTATACAAAAGATTCAAGAAAACATTTACTTTTACAATATGGCGAGGACTGTGAGGAAAATCTTGTCCACTTGTGACTTGTGTCAGAGAGTCGAGGTAACGAATCAAACGAGTAGAGGCAAAATATACTTCCGAAACAGCAGCTTGATGTTGTAACAATTGACTTGTATGGGCGACTGCCAACCACTAGAGGAGGGTTTATGTATGTTTTTGTAGTGGTGGACTTATTTTCCAAATTTATTAAGTTGTACCCATTGAGGAATGCTACTAGCAAAAACATTATTTCATGTTTTACCCGTGACTATATTAAATGTGTAGGTGTACCCAAGGCAATTCTTAGTGACAACGGATCACAATTTACATCCAAAAGTCGGGAAACATTTATATATAGAGAGGAGATCAACCACATACTTATTTCAGCTTATCACCCATCCAGCAACCCAGCCGAAAGATACATGCGTGAAATTGGGAGATTATTTAGGACTTACTGTCATACTGACCACAACACTTGGATACATTACATTAGCAAACTTGAAGATGTGATGAATAGCTTAGAGCACAGTTCAAACAGGATTCTCTCCACATGAAATACTTTATGATAAAAAGCCACCAAATCTTATTAGTGAATTGATTGAGTTTCCAGCATGTAACAGCTTGTCAAAAGAAGAAAGAGAGGAGATTGTAAGGAACAACATGGAAAAGCAAGGGGAAATTAGGAAAAGTAGACATGATAAGAGGGGGAAAATGTCCGAGTTTAATGTGGGAGATTTAGTCCTAGTGAAAACAGCAGAAAAGTCAAAATCATTGTGTGGGGAACTTAAGAAATTCTTTGATATTTATATAGGACCATTTGTGATATCTGAGAACCCACATCCAAATGCCTGTAGGTTGATCTATCCTGAATCTAGAAAACTTTTTGGTCTGCGTAACATCACGGAGTTGAAGCATTGTAAAAGTTCAAGCTAAGTTTACAGTGTCACAATTTTGAAAACTTGGGACTCTGTCTTGATCTGTATCTTTGCTGTTTAATCTTGCATTTTGCTTTGTATATATTTATGGTTATTACAATGAATATCTTATGCTCTTGCCTTGCGCAATGAGTGCAAAACTTAAATGTTTCTTTATACTCATGTGATTTGAAAATATAAATTTTTAATCTTAGTATCATTGTGTTAGTGTAAGTTGATGAGGTCATACTTCATCTGTTTGAATATGGCTATGTTGTGCTCAAAAGAGCTTATTCATTTAGACATTATGCTTAATATCTTTGTTATTGATATTTATTATACACAGTGTAAACTGTTTGTAACATTTTATTACTGAAGATCCTTTATGAACCAGACTTTATGAGTAACTGACCAACACTCTCTTATGCTAAGTATTTGTGTTGGGAAGAGAAGTTTTCATGATTCTATTCTTGTTTATGCTTATGGAGGTTTAAGTTTTGTATTATCATTTTTATTGCATAACTTTGTCTTGTCCAATAACTATGGACTTTTAATGCAGTATTGGGCCATGTTGCTTCAAGACAGATCACTAGTCTTATCTTGTTCGAAAACATGTGCACTGTGCACATAAGTAGATACCTGGACAGGCATTTACTCTTGAACCAGTGAAACAATTGTCATTTCTGTGAGAAACTTACCTGGACTATAGTTTTAGAACACTTATATATGCTAAACATTGTTTTTCTTGTTGAGGCATAACTCACAAAATATGAGTACTTAAGTATAGTAATTTGTACCATTGCCTGTTGTGAGGCTTATCTTCTATTACCTCAAGAATATATGGATTTGATACGATACCATACCCTTTATAAATGTACATTTTGATTTACTGATACCTAACATAAAAACACAATGATAGGACTGGAGAGAAATAACAGTAGATGAGATTTTTCAGTGGCAAACTTTTGTTTGTGAATCCTTTTTATGTAATATTTAAATTTCTTTATGCCTTGCATTATTACTTAGTCAAAATTCCGGAGGTGTGACGTTTGTTCTATACCACTGAGACAGCTCATTCGAAACTTACCTTGCCACTGACAATGTTGTGTCTGTAATACACAAACACTTCGGTAATTCTGTCAAGATTTGATTCTGAGATCTATGAAATAACTGTGAATGCAGTCTATATGGGATAAAACTGTACACTCTAAATGACATCAGAAATCTGGAATTAATCACTTACTGAAGATATACATTGAAACTGCAGATATCAAAATGCTGACTATTTCACTTACTTATGCACAAAGCTATGAAACTTTGGTTTTGTTGTGTGGTCAGCTCACATGATTACACATTGCCTATGCCATGAGTAGAGGGAATTTTCATATATATATATATGTATTTATATTTTCTTTGAATTTTAGGATTAGAAGTGTGTTTGCTATTCTATTATCTTATATTGAAAAACTGACCTGACCAAGCAATTGCTAGCTTCTGTTCTGATCAGTTGAGAAAACAACAACACTTTTATGTGGATGGAGCTCTGTATCTATGCACATTTATGTTTTACTGACTAACTCTGAAAGAAATTGATCTTGTATAGACACATAATATGAGATAAGGGTAGGTTGGATGAGTGTCAGCATGGAGTGGATTAGGATTAGAGGATAAAGTACATTCAGGAACTGACAAATACAAGACTTTGTGTAGTATTTACATGTATTCACTTTATTACTATTTAATTTATATTTGTGAGAAAAGTATTTTCCCACTACATTTGACGGGGTTTACAGATTCCCATTGCAATGCCACCTCTGACTTTGTACATTTGAATTATTTTATACATATGTACAAGTGAAGCAAGATACCACTGATGATGGCTGGGTTAACATGATCCCATTGCACTGCCATTTCTAAACTCTCACTTTTTAGTTATTTTACATTACATTATGGAAAACTTATTGATATGAGGACGCTTATTTAACTGACATTGTTCAAATGATACTCTTTATATCAAAAAAATATTAGCCATATATTTCTCAGTAGATGTCTGAACTAAATTGAGAATAACCTTTTTAGCTGATGTTAAAACCAAGTCGATATAAGACCAAATTTATCTTTTTTATGTCTTCCTTTTAGTGTCTAATATATTTGTACAATCATTATATAAATATGTAAGTGAACTCTGGTAATCAAACCCAGTATGATAGGGAAGAAGCATCCTGGGTGAGATACCAATGTATTTATATGTGACTAATTAAGTGTTGTATGAAGAGGGCGATACCACCCTTATAGTCGCATCATTTCTATGATTTTTTTATTTAATATTATTGTATGTAGTATTTAATTTTGCCCAAATCTTTTTTATTATATTATTCTATAATGTGAACTTTATTTGTTTATTTCTGGAGAATATGTTGGCACCAGTGTGAGCCAAAGACATACATGTGTGAAAGGTACAGAGTCGGACATTGTTAAGGTGACTGTGGGAGTGAGTTAGTTGGACTGTTGTGGGGAGAGCGTGGTTTTGTGAGGTGAACTGTTGATAGGAGTACGGAAGGAAGTCTGTCGTCTTATATAGAGAGTATTTATAAATAGTATCTGATATGAAGATGGAAATTATTGTGAAAAAGTTAAATTAATAAAAATGAAGAATCAATAGTAAAACAAAAAGCAAGTACCAGTTTTCATTAGCACACAAAGACCCGGACCTAATATTAACAATGTTGGATGGATGGAATGCACCATGGCGAGAATCAAGACAACAAGACCAAATTCAGCATCTAAAGGTAAGGTATTTTAATTAATTTTAGTATTCTGTGATGTATCATTCTTTTGTCTAAATATTAAGCTTAACATCGTCTGTTGTAGATACAGACCACCCAAGCTGGCGGGGTGTCGTCAATTGATCATCATAAATCTCAGGGTTTGAAATAGCATTTAAATGAATTGAAAGTTTGTCGCTTGATGTTTGATTTTCACCCCGGACGAAAGAGGGTACATTACAATACCCATCCATTTTTTCATAGCTATATATAAAGAACTCCTGGAAATTCCATCTATACCTACTATCATTCAGTTTTGTTCATTTATCAGTAATGAAAAACCCATACTGTGTGCTAATCCAGCAATATGCGCATATCTTTACAAAATCATTGCATGTAATGTCGGTTCCTATATGTGTCCAGTAAATGTATTGTAAATTAAAGTTTTCTTGTTTGCAAACTATAATGAGATTTGCATTATCCCTCACCAACTGTTTCAGGATTCTGGAATATGTTTCATTTAAATAAAATACATCAATGCCCATATGATGACCTAAACAGAAATATTGTGGAATCTGATTCTGGTTTTCCACAGCAACATCATCAAATATTAACATGGTGTTTGGCTTTACTTTTGTGGTGGGGGTATTTGATTGGTTTGAATGAATGTCATGTACATTAATCCAACAACAACTTCCAGTAACTGGTACTTGGACTGAAACAGCGGTTTTGAAAATACGTGTACATACTCAAAGTGGATTCCATCCAGGTGTGTTAGCAGTGCCATGACAACATTTGTTTTGGCGCAGTTGGACAGATCTACAATTATCACTTGAATATCATTGGGAAGGAGTATCCCATTCTTCTTCTTCCAGTCTTCTTCTGCACCATCGCAGGACCAGTCACTTACAACAAAGTGCTGATATTTGACCCTCCCCCCCCCCTCCCCCCATGATGCTGACTACGTCAGGTTTTGGTGTGCAATGGGCTTTTATAGAATATATATATATCAACTAAACTACAGTGTATATCTACACCTGAAAAGTTTCATCTGTCATTTAGTTTAACAATGACTGAAGACGCTGACTGTGGTGATGAGGTGATTCAGTCACCTTGATGCTGCTGCAGTATTCTAGACGTTGCAATGGAAACATTGTTAACAGTAACATTGTTATGAGAGGTAGGAACAAAATAAAACACAGTTTGTGGTAATATACATATTTTTATTCAACAGCCGTACAGTGGGTGCACTACATCAAAAACATCAACTGTTTCTTTCTTTATCTTCACACCTGTATAGAATTTAGCAAATAAAGCTTTCAAGTATGCACAAAATTCATCATGTATTTCTCTCAAACTGATAGGTGTTCCTACAGCTTCTCCTTTTGACACTATATTGACGCAGTTTCCTGAATTGACTGCAAGAACACTATATGTATGGAGATAATTCACAGTGTCTTTATACATAGTATTAACACATGGTAGCACACAGTTTAGCTTTACCAACCCAAGGGATAGCATAATCTATAGGACAAACAAGTTTTTAATGATGGAGTGTTGCAGATAAATGGATTGGTCTCCAGATCTCACCTTGAGTGCCGTGCCATCATACAATGATGTTACAGATAGTTTTAAGCCAGCACAGTTAATGCCTGAGGGTGGATGAGATGGACAATACTTGGAGGTCGTCTGTTGATTCACATAGAGTTCTGAAAGACACAGTTCATCCCATTTCACCTTTGTAAACTGCAATTCAATACTTCTCAATGCATTTTCAAACTTTAATGCAACACCCCAATCGATGTCCACTGGGGCATCAATACCAGCCTTTAAGTGCTCTGAATCACTAGCAGTTAAATTATAAGTTGAAGAGAAAAGTATTAGAGCACTGGGAGGAATCAGCAGCTTCTCATCTGCCACGTCAACACTCTGTCCTTGAAGTAACACCATGATGTTCTGGGATGGTGAATACATTGGAAACCAATACTGACCTGGACTGTGGTGGTGTAGGCGCCCCAGCACTATTCTTTTAACAGTTGGGGTGGCTTCATTTATGAGATGAATTGATAATAGTAGCCCATTGTCCTGCTCCAACATGCTGGTCAGGTGTGCTACATGATCCACAGTGCTGCTACTGTTGGCCCAGACATTCTGGAGTGCTGGTCTGCACATACCAGACGTCATTGAAAAAAGAAGAAACAATAATAATCCATAGGAAAGGACATGGAATTGAACAAAGACATGGAATCGGGCAAAGACATGTAACTAAACCACATGCACTCGCTTTTACGCCTCTTCTGCAAGATGGAGGCAGATGAGGATCTTGACTGTTGTTGATTCTTCCTGGTTCCTGACATCATCGATCATGTGTTTGGATGTAGCATTCAGGTGGGGGAGGGGAGGTGCTGCATTCCTAATGGTTCCCGAGGGAAGTGGTGGGGGAAAAATAACCATTTTAGTTTAGCCCCATACACCAAGGTGAGCACCTCTGGTTCATTTTGTGTGAGGTAGTGGAATTGGATGAAGTTGTCTGTTGCACTGTGGATTGACTAGTCATTTCAAAAAACACAGACAGCTCCAGCACAGACAGCAGTCTCTATGTATGTCAAAATGCATCACCATTACTTCCTGCAATGTATGCACCCCACGAGATACATGCTCTGCACTCTGCCCGGAGCCTGGACAACAGACACTGAAACTACACTTCATTCCAGTCCTCAGTGCTTACAATTACTACGTCATGGTAAATGGAGGTGTTGGGTGCAGACATAAGCTCTTTACAGTGGGGGAGCCTTGTCTCCTGCAAAATCATTAAATAAAGAATATGCAAACTGAATTGAACAATATATTATTGACAATTATTTGAATTTTGTGTTTTGAGATCCTTCCTCTCAAGTACAGATGATCTGTGGGAAAGGGAGGGAGGAAGTGGTGGATTGTAGGGCTCAGGGATTTACCAGAGGGGGATGTGATAATTAATTGATCAATTTAATTACTTAGGCAATTAATTTGATATAAAACTGTTATTATATCAGTGAGGGGGTATGTTCAAGATTTCTAAGAGGGATGGGGAAGGGATATGTTAAAAGTATGGATTATCACTAGGGGATCATACATCAACCCCCAACAGGTCATTAATGAATTAGTATAACAACAAGCTATGGTGAGGGGAAGGGGGATAATTTACACTTTAATGTATGTAACCTGCACAAATGAAATGGCTCAGGATTGGATTTATCCCAATACTACTCCTCATTTTCATTCGATCTACCACATAATCTTAAGTCTTCTTCTACAGCACCCCTTTTCAGAAGCTTCTATTATTCTCTTCCTGTCTGAACTGCCTGTCTTATCCATGTTCCACTTGCATACAAGGCTACACCCCAGACAAATTACAGAAAAGAATTCCAAATGCTTGAACTGATATTAGATGTTGACAAATTCCTATTTTCCAGAAATGTGTTTCTTACTATTGCTAATCTGCTTGTGATATTCTTTCTGTTTCAACTGACATCAGTTATTGTGCTGCCCAAACAGAAATCCTATCTACTACTTTTAGTGTCTCATTTCCCATAATGAAATTCCCTCATGATCACCTGATCACATGATTTAATTCGACTACATTCCATTGCCCTTGGTTTACATCAGTTAATTATCATCTTATAACCTCTTTTCAAGACCCTAACCATTCCATTCAACTGCTCTGTCAAGTTCTTTTATGTCTCTGATAGAATTTCACAAAGATTTAAAGTCACTTACTCTGGTTTAGAATGGGGATTCTATATTCAGCAACATACATTTTCAGTAACATGCCAGAAGCCACAAATACTTTAACTAATAATAAAATTCAGTTTGAGAAGAGTCTAGAGGATTTATTGGTTGCCAACTCCTCTGCTCCCTTGATAAATTTTGTAGCTGAACCAACTGATGTGTGTGTGTTACTAATAACACCACATAATGTGAATGTTGCATACAATCTGACTTCTGTACAAATTTTGTGCAGTAATGCAATCATTGTAAATGAGTGCTGTAAATTGTTTTTTATTTTATTTTTTTATTTAATGACACTGGGCTACAATAGCCTAAGTATCATAATATACATCTAAGTGAATTGAACATTAATATTTAGTGTCAAGTTTTATATCCTTTTAAATGTAAATATCCTTAAGATTTTTTAAACCATTACATATCCACAAGGGTAATTTTGTGTGGCATCTGTGGAAGGTACATTAGCATATCTGGCGTTATTTTGTAAATATTTATTATGTATTCTTGTTTTCTGACATCTTTCATATCCCAGAGGATCTCCTCACTATGCATAAACTGGAATGAAAATTATGTCTAATTATTACAATGCCACTGGAAAACCTTAAACTTTATTTCTTGTCTATGAACTTTCATTCCCTCTCCAAAGTTCTCATTGATTTCTTTCACATCTTGCTTGATGTACAGATTGAATAATATTGGGAAAAGGCTTTATTTAACCTTGCCTCACTTCCTTCTCAACTATGGATTCCCTTTCATGTCCTTCAACTCCTGTAATGGCAGCCTGGTCTTTGTAGATAAGCTTTTGCTCCCTACTGGTAAACATTATCCCTGCTACAATCAATTTTGAAGACTGTAATCAGTTAATTTTGTCAAAAACTTTCTGTAAATATACAAATGCTATAAATGTAGGTTTGCCTTTCTTCAACTTGTCTTTTAGAGTGAGTCCCAAAGCACTCCTTTGTAGGCGGGAGAGGGTGGAAAACTTGAAGGGGGGGGGGGGGAGGTCTTAAGTATTTACAATATTCTGGAAGATGTATGATGACTTGTAAGTAGTCATAAGAAAAGTTTTCAGTTCTGACACAGTTAAAAACCTGCGTAGTACTAAATTTTTTAAAAACATTTTCTTGAAAGGAAAACACCTGACTACACTACATTTTTTCATTTCTGGGGAGAGTACGGGAAGCCAACCCCTTGACTCAGTATGGGCTACCTTGGGTAGGTTGTAGGATCAGTCATGCCATGGTTTGATAGTATTCAAATTGGAATTGGAATTATTACATTCTTCCTGAATCCTGAGGGTATTTCACCTGTCTCACACATTTTGCACACCAGACAGGTTGCTGTTTCTCCCTATAGATCTCCAGGTTGTTGTTGATTTTTTTTTTCTTTGCTTACACCTTTTAGTGCTCTGTCATACTCCTATTACAGTATCATGTCTCCCACTTTCACCTTCAGCAACTTCCCCTTCCCGTTCTATAATACTGTCTGCAAGTTTATCTTCCTTTTATAGACCCTATATCTACTCCTCCCACATTTCAGCTTTCTGTTCTTTGCTTGATACTGACTAAACCATCTGAACACTTGATATTCATGCAGCTGCTTCTGTTTGCTCCAAGGGTCTCTTTAATTCTGCTATAGACACCATTTGTCTTTCTTCTAGTTGTACATGCTACTACAGTCTAGCATTTGTCCTGTAGCTATTCCTCATTAGCCATTTTACACATCCAATTCCTGTCAACTTCATTTTCTTGACGTCTGTATTCCTTTTTTGCCTGTCTCATTTCATGAATTTTCATATTTTCTTTGTTTGCTGCTTAAACTAAGTATCTCTCACAGTATGTTACCCAGGGATTTCTACTAAAGTGGCCACCACAAAATTAGACACTTCGAGGTCACACCTGCTCCTGCAGTCTGCCGGGGCTAAGTGCTGTGATTCACCTGCCTCATAGCATTGTTGCCATATGTACACTGTTGACAGTGCAGTAGGTCAGTGCCAGCTGAATATCCTGAGTCTCCGTGCGATATTGTGTAATCATGTGTGGTTTCAGTCTTCCGTGAAATGGTGCATTGATGTCTGTTTGGTAGTGCACAAAATGCAGGAGCAAATGCCTTGCATAGTGCTACTCCAATCAGTATGCATGAAGGGTAAAAAAACAATCAAAAACAATCTAAAATTGTCATTTTGAACTTACTGAAGATTTTTCACTAATCTGGCTAACAGCAAAAAAGTCAGAAATAATATAAATTTTCTGTAAGTTCATAAAATGACAACAAAAACTTGAGGTATTTACAAATCTACTGTATTATATATTAACAGTACAGTAACACTGACAGAATCTTTAGGCGTAAACACATGTTTTGAGTCTCCAAGAAAGGAATATAAAAGAAAACAGAACTTACAGAATTTTGTGGTTTTGACAAAAAGTTAGTGCTTTGAACTTACTTCAGTACTACGATGGAGGAGAGTATATGAGGGCTAGAAAATTGCAGAGTGATCTCAGTGAAAAAATAATTATTCTGGCTCAGAGATCTCAGGTCTTTGTCTTCTCCACTCACTTTGGTTTTGGTTCAGAAAGTGTAATGATGTGCAGGGATATTATAGCAGCAAGAACGAAGTTTCGTGTAAAATGCGCTGCTGCATGCTGAGGACAATAATCTTGTAATATACTTTGATAAATCTTAGGTTTCACAAAACCACATGCAAAAATATACTACACTCATATTACATGGAAATATTGGCCTGAAAGAACATACAGTGTTTTGCTTCTATGAAACCAAGCAGTTAGAACTGAAATCCTGGAGGCAGCATGCAAGTGTTCATGAGCTGTCATGGATGGAGTCTCTTAAATAAAATGTGTTAATGTGTGACTCAATATAATAATGATGTCGCAGATGCTAACAAAATTATTTTCATAATCTTCTCAATAATTTTCTCACTGGAAGAATAGCAAAAGTCTCTGATCGCAAATATGTGTTTATTCAATTACCGGTTTCAAACATAATGATAATCTACAGTTTGATCTTGTCATGAATGACACTTGATTCACTGTGAAATTTGTGTGTGAAAGGTTATCACTACAAACCGGCTCTGGTGACAGACTACAAACGTTATCCTGTGGAACATAGAGAAATCACTGCATCCCTTATGGTGAAACAAGAGCTGTAACATCTAAAGTGGGCATGGTGTTGCTGTAATTTGATGTGATTTTTTATTTGGTCTTGTTGATTACATATTGGTGTGCTAGTTATATAGGATAAGCCAAATGAAGTAATTCAACACCATGTGAACATTTTATATATCATACAAGTACTTATTTTCCATGAGCAGTTGATTGCAGACAATATAACCTGCATTTTATTGGTACAAGTTCACACAAAATTTTTATCTTCATCACATAAGTAAGTTCAAGTGAATCTTAATAGTGTAGAATAAATGATGATACACATTTTAACATATGATATAAATAAATTTACATTTTATCACTATAATTTATGTTAGAAGTACACAATTTTGTCTGCATGACATAAGTAAAGATTTTCTTTCCTTTATCAAACAATGGAAAATCCAGGATGGAATGTAACAATATTATGAAAAAGAAAGTTCCTACTCACCATATAGCGGAGATACTGAGTTGCAGTTGAACAACAAAAAGACTCTCACAATTAAAGCTCTCAGCCATTCCACTATGCATTAAGTCCTTCATCAATAACTGATCTCTCTCTCTCTCTCTCTCTCTCTCTCTCTCTCTCTCTCACACACACACACACACACACACACGCACACACACACACACACACACACACACACACACACACACACACACATCACTCTGCAGTGTGCTTTCACTTGCCTGAGACTGCAGTCATGTGTGAGACTTGTGTTTGTGTGTGTGTGTGTGTGTGTGTGTGTGTGTGTGTGTGTGTGTGTGTGTGTGTGTCTATTGTTGACAAAGCTTTAATTGTGAGAGTGTTTTTGTTGTGCCTATCTGTGACTCAGTATCTCTGCTATTTTCTTTCCTTTATTTTTACTCAAAAGGATGCCTTATTACTCTAGGAATTAATTCATTTTGTAATAAGTTTGTTCTCTGAGGAATGTTTTTAGTTTCCTTCTGTATACCTGTATTTTATCAATTTCCTTTTTTATACAGATGAGAAGCTTGTTATATACTTTTATTCCTCACTCAGTTACTCTCCTGTGGACTTTTGTTGGAGTTGCAGAGCACTGGTGGAAATTTTTTCCCTTTATTGTCTTCTGCTGGTGTTGTCACAGTTTTTCTGGAATAAGTCCTTGTTGCTGGCTACAAACATCATTAGTGATTATATATATTGATTTGTAACAGTAAATATCCTGAGTCTTAAAAGGACCTCTGCATTATGTTCTGTTAGAGACCCCACATATCAGAGTCACTGTTTCTGTTGAAATAGGTCTCAAGGATAAAACACATTGCGCTAAGTTTTCTGACAAGCTGATTAATTTGTTCTATCCACCTATTAGATGCCTAAGCATTTTCTATGTGTGGTTTCATAATTTTTGTTTGTTTGTTTTGTTTGGTTTTAGGATGCAAAAACAACAAGGGTCATAAGTGCCCATGTTAAAACTGTATAACATGAAGACAATGGGGGGAAATAAAAATGACTACACATCAATCATCAGGAAACAAACGAAAAATTCGGAGTAGGTATTAAAAGCCGTGGAGAAGAAATAAAAACTTTGAGGTTCGCCGATGACACTGTAATTCTGTCAGAGACAGCAAAGGACTTGGAAGAGCAGTTGAATGGAATGGACAGTGTCTTGAAAGGAGGATATAAGATGAACCTCAACAAAAGCAAAACGAGGATAATGGAATGTAGTCGAATTATGTCGGGTGACGCTGAGGGAATTAGATTAGGAAATGAGACACTTAAAGTAGTAAGAGAGTTTAGCTGTTTGGGGAGCAAAATAACTGACGATGGTTGAAGTAGAGAAGATATAAAATGTAGACTGGCAATGGCAAGGAAAGTGTTTCTGAAGAAGAGAAATTTGTTAACATTGAGTATAGATTTAAATGTCAGGAAGTTGTTTCTGAAAGTATTTGTATGGAGTGTAGCCATGTATGGAAGTGAAACATGGACGATAAATAGTTTGGACAGGAAGAGAATAGAAGCTTTCGAAATGTGGTGCTACAGAAGAATAATGAAGATTAGATGGGTAGATCACATAACTAATGAGGAGGTATTGAATAGAATTGGGGAGAAGAGGAGTTTGTGGCACAACTTGACGAGAAGAAGAGACCGGTTGGTAGGACATGTTCTGAGGCATCAAGGGATCACAAATTTAGCATTGGAGGGCAGCGTGGAGGGTAAAAATCGTAGAGGGAGACCAAGAGATGAATACACTAAGCAGATTCAGAAGGATGTAGGTTGCAGTAGGTACTGGGAGATGAAGAAACTTGCACAGGATAGGGTAGCATGGAGAGCTGCATCAAACCAGTTTCAGGACTGAAGACCACAACAACAACAACAACAAGAACAACACATCAATACCAATTAATGGAAGAGAAGACAGCTAAAGACAAGGGCATGGAGAAAGGTCTATAAGATACACCATAGGGAAATGGAGGTCCAAAACTAAAAATTCAATGGCCTTCACCATATTGCTATGACAGATAAAAAGTAAAACGTGGTCGACTGCCCACGTGTTGTTTGCTAAAACGGCCAATAACTTAGACGGAAACGCAAATGGGATTGTAAGCAGTTAAAAAAAGGGTATTCCACCAGGAAATGGCAGACAGTTACAAGTTGGATGCAATGTGCACAAAGTGGTGGGGGAGCACCACTTAACAAATGACAATGCTAAGGAGACAGTGCCCAGTACGCAACCTAGTTAAAATGATCTCCTCACAGCGAGAGGGCCATGAGGAGGTCATCCAAGATGCTGGGAGAGCCTTAATAGCCTGGAGGTTGTTCCTGTGAAGGGAGGACCAGTGGTGACACCACCTTTCGACAGACGGCAACACAGAGATCATTGGAGGGAATGTAAGAACTAGCAGGCTGAGGTATGAGGACTGCAGCCTGGGTAGCAGCCTCGTTTCCTGTCAGACTGGCGTGACCAGGAACTTACATAAACATCACAGTCGTTCCATCAAGAGTGAGCTTTCCTGGACCCATTGCATTAAGGGATGAACACAGGGGCTTTGAAGGGCACTAAGAGAGTCTGAGCAGATAACGCAACTGAAAATCCTGTGTCACCAGACGTACTGCATGGCCTGACACAGGGTGAAGAGCTCTGTTGTAAATACTGAGCAGTATTCCAGAAGCTGTCATTGATGAAGGCACACCCAACACCACAGTCAGTCCGGAAGTCATCAGTGAACACAAACATACTATCATGAAATTCCACACAAAGGTTGTGAAACTGAAGGCGATAGAGCCAGGCTAGAGTAGTGTCCTCTGGAAGTGAACAAAGTCCAAGGTGAACACTGGCGGCCGCACGAAGCCAAGGTGGTGACAGGTTCACACCTACTGGGAAAGTTGCAGGTAACGTAAAGCTGAGCTGCCGCAGCATGAGCTGAAAGCGAACTCCAGGATGTAACAGAGAAGAGGGATACATCCCATACTGGTGATCAAGGGAGTCATTGAAGAAGGAGGCGTAGGATGGGTGGCCACGCATGGCAGACAAACAGCATGCATGTCTGCTGAGGGGAAAGTCTCAGTGGTGCGACAGTGGTAGTTGGGCAGCTTCTGCATACAGGCTCTCAACTGGGATAGTGTAAAAGGTGTCAGTGGCCA
The DNA here is from genome assembly GCF_023897955.1 of Schistocerca gregaria. NCBI lineage: Eukaryota > Metazoa > Arthropoda > Insecta > Orthoptera > Acrididae > Schistocerca > Schistocerca gregaria. The sequence goes on along the minus strand of NC_064921.1, from coordinate 103,203,631 downwards.
AACGGACCCCACGATGGTGGATAGTATTGAGTTGGTGTAAGAAGGATGGACGTGTAGCTGTGTGAATGAAACACCCATAGTCTAGTTTCGAACAGACAAGGGAGCTGTACAAATGGAGGAGGGTGGCTCAATCTGCACCTCAGGAAGTACGATTGAGGACACGTAGGATGCTGAGGGACCACATACAGCGAGCTGCCAGGTACAACATGTGGGCGGAGCAAGAGTGTTTCCTATCGAGCATGAGCCCCAGGAATTTCACAGTTTCAATGAATGGAAGATCAACAGGCCCAAGATTTAAAGATGGTGGAAGAAACCAATGGCACTGCCAGAAACTCATACAAATGCTTTTGTCAGTGGAAAAATGAAAGCCATTGTTGATGTTCCATTAGTAAAGGTGATCGAGACATCACTGAAGGCACCGCTCAATGAGACAGTCCGTGGAGAACTACAACAGATGGCAAAATCGTCAATGAAAAGGGAGCCGGAGATGCCTGGTGGGAGACGGGCCCTTATAGGGTTAATAGCGATAGCAAAGAGAGCGACACTCAGTATGGAACATTGAGGCATATTGCTTTCCTGGATAAAGGTGTCTTGACAAGGCAGAACCCACACATACTTTGAAAACTTGTTCATTTAAAAATTCCTGAAGGAGATGGGACAGGCGGCCACGGAAACCCCATGTGTACAGAGTACGGAGGATACCAGTCCTCCAGCAGGCGTCATAAGCTTTCTCCAAATTGAAAAACACAGCCACAGTGTGGAGTTTCCAGGAAACCATTCATCACATGAGTGGACAAACTGACGAGGTGGTCAACTGCAGAGTGTCACACTCAAAATCCACACTGTGTAGTGGTTAGTAAATTGTGAGACAAGCCACCATACTAGCTGGGCATGAATCATACGTTCTATCACCTTACAAACACAGCTGGTGAGAGACATTGGGAGGTAGCTAGAAGGAAGGTATTTGTCCTTACTGGGCTTAGGTATAGGTACAACGATGGCTTCATGCCAGCTTATGGTGCACATTAAAGTCACCAAGCAGTGGAAAAGGGTGCCCAATAAGCTGGAGGAAGTGTGCCCTGGTGGCATTGAATGATGGAGGGATGTAAATGCTCGCAAAGGAAAAAGGTCAAGTGGCGAAGGAAAAGGTGAACTGCAATAGCTTGAAGGTGGGTAGTCATGGAGATGGGATGACTATGAATACTATCCTGTATGAGCAGCATGACTCTCCCATGAGAGGAATGTCAACTTTGGGGGCAAGGTCAAAACGGAAATGCGAGAGCTAGTGGTTGTGAGGTTGCAATTTTGTTTCCTGAAAGCAGAGAACAAGTGGACACTGCAATTCTAAGAGCAGCCTTATATCGTCTTTGTTGGATGGAAGGCCGTGAATGTTCCATTGGAGGAGATTTGCTACAAGGGGCAGTTGCCGAGTGCCAGCCTTCAAAGACTCGCTTCAAAAGGGCACAGCGGCAGAAGGATTCTGCTCCATGAAGTCTACAGAAGCATCCACATTCTTCTGCTGTCGGTCTGCAGAGTTCTAGGTAGAGAAATGGTTGGTGGTGCACACCAGCGACATGGAGGTTAGTTGGGCGAGAGTATCACATGGCAACACTGTCAGAGAGGAGGAAATAGTTTGGTGGTGTGTTGCACAGCTGGAGGAGGAGATGGGGATGCTGCCATGGCACTGGGTGATTTCACAACCTTGGTGCTAAATTTGAGGTCACATGTCTGCATGAGCATGAGCATTGTGGAGTGAGATGTAGCAAGTATAGCACTGTAGATGCCAGATGGTAGAAAGCAGGCTTTGCAACTAACCAGTAACTTGTGGGTGACTGGGTAAGGCACTTTTTCCTTCACCTGGATCTCTTGGACAACCCACTCATCGAGATACATGGCACAATTGTGGGAGAAGGGGGCATGGTCGCCACTGCAGTTGATGCAGCGGGGGAATAAGGCACTCTCCTGAGTATCCCTACCACAGGTTACACATTTAGCTGGATGCCAACAGGACACTTGAGTGTGGTTGTAATTATGACACAGGTAGCAGCACATTGGGTTCATAATATATGGTCTGACTGTAATAACTTCATAACCAGCTTTGATCTTTGATGGAAGAGCCACTCTATCAAAAGTGAGAAAGAGAGGTACTAAGGAGGTATCTACTTTTTTCATGACCCGATGGACGACAATGACTTTTGGATTTCTGCCTTGATCAGACCATTGAGCAGCCTAGTGCAAATAACACTATGAGAAGAATTCAGCAATCAATGGACCTTGACACAAACAGGATAGCCATGGAGGAGCAAAGATGCAAGCAATTGTTGTGCTTGAGAATTGGAAGAAGTCTCCAAAAACAAAGTGCCATTGCTTAAATGAGAGCAGGATTTTACACAGCCAGCAATTGCATCAACACCCTTCTGAATTATAAACGGATTTACATAAAGAAGGACTGACCATCTTCAGTATGTGAAACCACGAGGAACCATGGTCCAGTTGGGAAGGTCTTTGAATCGTTAGCCTCATTCCATCTACGTTTCATAGTCACTGACTGTGAAGATGATTGGCTCATTGCGAGAAAATCCCCCATGGTTGCCAGAGTCACCAATGGCACACTCATTCCAACTGGGGTTTCCCTTCAGAAGGGGGTGCACCCGCCTTAGGTGATTGTTCACACTTCAGGTCACACCTCACTAACACCTGACAGAGGGCCCAATTAGCAATTCGGGAGGGTAGCAGCTCAGGCAATCACCCCTCCCTGGACCTGGTCTGTACCAAGGGATAATTGGCAATTTGCGAAAGTAGCAGCACAGGAAATCACCCTTCCCTGGTCCTGGCCTGTACCAGGAGATACACTTGAACCCTACCTGTCGACCCAGGACTGGGAATTACGTGTTACCCAGTCATCTGTTACGCATCAGATGCATCAGGAGCACATACAGAGGAAGAAGAAAAAGAGGATCCTCAAATGCCGAAGTGGAGGGAGTGTAGAAGAAGGTGAATGAAGAAAGGAAAAAGGAACAATGGACAGAACTCTGATGTTTGCCACTGAAAATGCAGAACATATTTCAAAAAAAGGGCCAAACATGTTCCCCAAGGGAAGGGAAAAAGAACAGGAGGGGATAGACATGCAGCATGAAAGGGAAATGATGCTGCAAAGGCTGGGGCCCAGTGGTAGCCAAGCACGAACCCACCAAAGAGCAGCGATCCCCATGGGGAGAGATTTTTTGATTATTGACCTCCATTTCAGAAACTGGAGTTTTTTATTTACTGACTGAAACTGTATAATGTTAGTTTTTGGAAAAAACGTAGGGTTAGGCTATTTGCTGTGAACCATTTTTGTACTTGGTTAGTGACTGTCAGGGCTGTATCCCGCATTGCGAGGTTGGGACCCTTGATCGGAATACTCATATCATCTGCAAACATGACTATTTTCGCTCTGTCATTAACTGTAACTGGTAAATCATTAATGTAGACCATAAAAATCAGTGGCCCAAGGATGGAGCCCTGGGGGACTCTGTTTTTTACATTTACCCTGAGTTTACTGATATACTTGCCTCCATTAATTTGTGTAGATAAAATTCAAGCCACATCAAAGGTTTGTCTTTGATGCTGTAGTGTGGAAGCTTTTTTAGCAATATTTTATGATATACACCGTCAAAAGCTTTAGCAAGGTCACAAAAGATCCGCATTGGATACTTTCCGAGATTTAATTCACCTAGTGTTTCCATCTGTTAGGCTAAATATAGCTCTCTCTGTGGAGAATCCCTTATGAAAGCCAAACTGTGTAGTTGTCAATAAGCCATTTTGTGTCACATGGCCATAAATCCTGTCACAAATTACTCTCTCGAACACTACCACCAAAGAGATGGTACCTTCCTTGCCCCACTTTTGTGGATGGGTATCACTATTGGATGTTTTAGTCCATCTGGAAATGTCCCCTTTTTATTGACTGGTTACATGAATAGCATAATACATGACTCAGTCTGCACGTGATTTTAGAATCCTATTTGATATTCCATCATATCAAGTGCTTTTAAGTAATTTTATGATTTTTTCAACTTTTTTAGGAGTTCGCACTTTGAAGTGGTGAATTTGGTGTGATTTAGTAACTTTATGACTTCGGTGGGAGACTGTTTATTATGGTTCCCTGTTCTTTCAGCTACAGTTAGAAAAATGTTATTAAAATCAGAGGCTGCACCTTTTTGATTATTCTTGTCTGAACACTACCAGAGAAAAAAGGAGTCCTTGCTTGTTAGATTTTATGTTTCTATTTGTCTCACTTTTTATGGTGTTCCATATAGTTTTTACTTTATTGTTTGACTTGCTGATTTTTTCAATATAATGCATTTGTTTGCCATTCCTGATTATACATGTTAGAATTTTACAGTATTTTTTGGTAATGTGGTTTCACTGCTATGTTTGTACTAGCCTTTGTTCTATATACAGGTCTCTCTCTTTTTAGCACTTAATATTTTGATGCCAGATGTTATCCACTCTTTCCTTTCACAACAGACTGACTTCATTTTAATCTGTCTGTGGGGGAAGCAGGCTTCACAATGTTTTAGAAATATGTCCAGGAATGAATTGAATTTAACCAAACAATGAAAAATCGATGGAATGTAAAAATATTATGAAAAGGTAAGTTGCTGTTCACCATAGATCAGAGATTCTTAGTCGCAGATAGGCACAACAAAAAGACTGTCACAATATAAGCTTTCAGCCAACAAGGCCTTTGTCAAAAATAGTCAACAGACACACCACTCACACTCAGGCAAACGCAACTTCCCCACACATGACTGCAGACCCTGGCAGTTGAAGCCACAAGTGTGGCTTGCTGGCCGAAAGCTTATATTGTGACAGTCTTTTTGTTGTGCCTATCTCTGCTTTATTGTTAGTAGCAACTCTCCTTTTCATAATAATGAATTGAATTTCTCATTCATTTTAACTGCCTGATATACTTCCTCATGTTCATGGTGTAAACTGTTCCTAAACAAGCTAGTAGCTTCCGTATTTGTTATTCTAATATGTTTAACGTGGGGGTGGTCATTTACTGTATTTCTACTGGCAATTTTTAAGGTTGTCAATTGAGCAGCATTATCAGATGGCCATTTATTATTGCTTGTGTTTTTACATCATTGTAATTTGTGGGGTCTAGGAACAGATTATCAGTCAAAGTCTTGCTGCGCCCATATATCTTGTTGGGAATGAAACCATCAGTAGTAGGTTGGAGGTAGAGAATGATGATTACTATTTGAAAGGAAATTAATGTTAAAATGACCACATACTATAATCTGACTTGTTATTCCTATAAAGTTTTTTAAGAATTGATTCTAACTGTGAGAGGAACTTTACAATCCAGAATGAGATATTCACTCTGCAGCGGAGTGTGCGCTGATATGAAACTTCCTGGCAGATTAAAACTGTGTGCCCGACCGAGACTCGAACTCGGGACCTTTGCCTTATGCGGGCAAGTGCTCTACCATCTGAGCTACCGAAGCACGACTCACGCCCGGTCCTCACAGCTTTACTTCTGCCAGTATCTCGTCTCCTACCTTCCAAACTTTACAGAAGCTCTCCTGCGAACCTTGCAGAACTAGCACTCCTGAAAGAAAGGATATAGCGGAGACATGGCTTAGCCACAGCCTGGGGGATGTTTGCAGAATGAGATATTCACTCTGCAGCGGAGTGTGCGCTAAGCCATGTCTCCGCTATATCCTTTCTTTCAGGAGTGCTAGTTCTGCAAGGTTCACAGGAGAGCTTCTGTAAAGTTTGGAAGGTAGGAGATGAGATACTGGCAGAAGTACAGCTGTGAGGACTGGGCCGTGAGTCGTGCTTCGGTAGCTCAGATGGTAGAGCACTTGCCCGCGGAAGGCAAAGGTCCCGAGTTCGAGTCTCGGTCGGGCACACAGTTTTAATCTGCCAGGACGTTTCATATCAGCGCACACACCACTGCAGAGTGAATATCTCATTCTGGAAACATCCCCCAGGCTGTGGCTAAGCCATGTCTCCACTATATCCTTTCTTTCAGGAGAGCTAGTTCTGCAAGGTTCGCAGGAGAGCTTCTGTAAAGTTTGGAAGGTAGGAGACGAGATACTGGCAGAAGTAAAGCTGTGAGGACCGGGCGTGAGTCGTGCTTCGGTAGCTCAGATGGTAGAGCACTTGCCCGCGAAAGGCAAAGGTCCCGAGTTCTAGTCTCGGTCGGGCACACAGTTTTAATCTGCCAGGAAGTTTCGAACTTTACAATGTTTCCCATGGGTGCCCCATAAACTGCAATTATTATGAGGAACTGAGTTTCCAGTTCTAACATGACTACACAGCAATGAAAATGTTGTTCATTACAGTACTGAGCTACATCTATAGTTTGTGATCTACAAGCATTGTGCATATAAATTGCCAGCTCACCTTGCATTAACTTGGTTTTGCAGTAGTTATAAACAATTCTATAACTATTTGATTGGTTTCTGTAGCTTCCAGGTGAGGCAGAGCACATCAGCAATATTTTCAACAGTGTCAGCCGTTTCTTGGAGAGAAAGCAATAGTTCCTCTTCTTTATTTAAAGGCTTCTTATACTTTGGTGAAATGTTTTTAAGCTTCTCAGGTAATCTGCTGTATTTCTGACAGATTTCTTAACAATAAAGTTGATATGAGCTACATTATTGATAAAGGGTACAACATTTACTCTGTAACTTTCCCTATCCTCTATTGTAAAAAAGGCTTTCTTTGAGTGTTAACTACTACAGGAATATGATGCAGTGGAAATCAATCACTATTTCTTTCTTTCTTTTTGTAGTTGTAGATACATGTTTTATAATGAGAGAATTACATTTTTTTTTCCGAGTTAAGAACTTTTTCCTAAGGCCATTCAAATAACGGCCATGTGTGATATGGAATCTTTGGCCTATGCTATTGATGTCCACAACATACACATTTCAAACTGCCTGTGTATGTTCAAGAGCTGTCCATTTGCAGTGCTCATCTCTTTGTTCACACTAGACCAGGTGGTAAATCATATTGCTGCAGAATGTTGACATATATAATGTTTGTGTGTCCCAGATAACTCAAACACTTCTTTAGTTCCTGCAGGTTACTGAAGTTTCATTCCAGTACATGTCATTTGAGCCACCAAATAGGACAACATAATCCTCTGACAATAACTTACCGATTTCCTCCAAATGAATGTACTTTGTTACTTGAGACAGCGATGCCCCAGGCTTAGCAAAATCTGTTGTTTTCACAGACTGTCAGCAAGAATCACAAGCTTTCTCAGGTGATTACAGTCCAAATCATGTTGGCAGTGAGCAGGAACAGTACCCTGCACATCCAACAAAATTAATTACACAAATCAATTTTGTAGACATCTCTAATGCAATGCCTCAGTGTAGAAAGTGAAGCAAAGATGATAAACATTTGTAACTATACAGCCACACCATGACCACTTTAACTGTCAGGGCTCTTCTTTCGCCATGAGGACTACAACAATTTCTCTATGTTCCATAGGGTAATGTTCATAGTCCAACATCAGAAAATGTTTGCAGTGATAATTTTGCAGACACAACCCTGTATAGCAAACCCAGTGTCATTCAGGACAAGATCAGTCTGAAGGTTATCATGAGTGAAATCGGAAATCGAATAAACAAATACAGTATTAGTCATCAGAGACTATTGTGGGTTCATAAATAATTTCGACTGAACTATATTTAATTATGAAAATTTAATTAACATACAAAATGTTACATAGTTATCCTTACACAAATTAAAAAGTGTGTTCATATTTACTGAAGGCAAATATTTACTGTCACAAGAATTTATTTTATTAATGTTGTTTTAACTTTTCTTGCAGTACAAGAAACACAGTTTAATAACATTTAACAGCTCCGGGAAAAAACTTTTTGTAGAGTCATAATGACTTTGCAGTACAATTTAGTTGAAATGTAGAAATTTATAAAGCCTCACTAATTTCTTGGATCTTTTATAAATAGTTCTTAATTTTGACCAAACAAGACTACAGGTAAAGAAGATTCTTTTAGTAGTGCTGACAGCACAAGAAATGAGGCACCAAAAAATTAGTTATAAGAATGGGAAAAATAATTTAAACTGAACTATTTAATCATCACAGTGAAGGGAAAAAACCCTCAAGTTTTCCCCTTGGGTTGGTATTCCTTTTTCTTTTTTTAACCAGGTTTTCCTCAGTCCTAATTGGTGGAGACATCTACTTCATGACAGGCCACTCACATCCAAAATTCAGTGTTGTTTGGTCAACATCTACTCAATTCAGAAATTTTACAAGTGTATTATATCATGCAAAAAAACTGATCAAGAGACACTGATGAACTAAAACATTATGACCATGACACTGAATACCGCACGGTGGCATTGCAGGTACTTGTCACAGTAAGGAAAGTATGTAAGTGGAGCAGAGACAAGTGGGGAATCATTCTAGTGATACAGGCCAGAAATGGTGAAATCCACTGACATATGCATCTTTGATAAAGGTCCAATTGTTATAGCTCAGTGCCTGGGAAAGAGCATATTGGAAATGGCAAAGCTGGTTGGCCATTTGTGTGCTACTTTCATGAGCATCAATGGAAAGTGGTTGAAAGTTGATGAAACTATGAAGTGTATGATGCTTTTGCCTCATTGCTTAATGTAGAGCTTGGAGGCTAGCCCACACTATTATGGAGAATAAGCAACAATCAGTGGGAGATCTGACAGAGTAAATTTCTGGTGCTGGTACAAGTTGTGTACTGCTGTGTATGTAATGGTGAGAAGAGGTGGGCTACAGAGTGGTGCGGTAACTGTCGTTGTAGGCAAGCTGGACAGGAGCAGAAATGATTAGCGAGCAAGATAACACAACTAACTTGTATTTCTCCAAGTAAACAAAGACTCATTACAAATAATGCAGCAAGAAACAGAGTCCAGCAACCAATGTCCACAAGAAAGAGTCTTGCTGAAGTAATCATAAGCTATGGTGTTGGAGTTGTGACAAGAGGACATCTGCAAAGCATCACATAGCAAAGAGCCTCCGAGCTCAACTGGGCTTAATGGCCTCCCATTGGCCATCCTGTACTGTGGTGGCAGCAGGTGCTATTAGTACAGAGCCGCGGGAGGTGTGGCGCAGTACTGGGTTCATCAGATGCTGTGACCGCTGGCAGCGTCAGATGGCAACTTTCCATTCCATTATCAACCTTGATATGCCGTGGGGTTGTATCGATACGTGATACCACACAACTGTTTCGAAGCACACTGTTCAGCACACATTGATGAACATTGGGCTTGAAAGCAAATGACCATTATGTGTACCCATGTTAATCCACAAAACATCCTCAAAATATAATTGCAGTGGGTTGGGAGCATTGAGACTGGACCATGAATCAAAGGAAACAAGGTGAATGAGTCAAGTTTCTTGTTCCACAAGATCAATGGTCATGCCCAGATAAACCATCATCTGGGTGAAAGGCTGCTCAAAAAAAGCACTGTGCTCTGACACAGGCCTGTGGGGGGACATTCATCTGGCCTCCCATAGACTTGTGGTACTAATTTAAGGTACTGTGACAGCTGTGGATTACTTTAACATTACTGTGGACACCTACATCTGTCCATTCTTAAGTCTTCCTTAACAGCAAAGGCACATTCCAGCAGAATAGCAGTCACAGGGCCAGAATCATGCTAGAATGGTTTAAGAAAGATGATAGTGAATTCAAACTGATGCCTTGATCTCCTTATCCACTGATCTGAAGCTGACAGAACACATCAAGGACACCACCAGGCACCACCTCCACACTCACAAACTACCAGCCCGTAATTTATGGAAATTGCATGTCCTGTGCATAGACATCCAGTGTCAAATAATTTGCATTCCAATGGTGGGCCAAAATGCAATTAAGCAGGTTGTCATAACACTTTGTTCTATCAATGTAGATGTTCAAAAGTGAAGAGAAGGAAGAGTGACTAAAAGTGTCATGGACATTAGACACAACAAAGAGTAAATAATGGAATACAACCACTGCAGTATTTATTTTTATTTGTAGTTCAACTGTATAATCAGAAATGTGGCTGGTTTAATTTTTCTGATAGTGCATCCATATTTCCTAAACACCATAGCAGCCGGTTCCCGTCATCTCACCGAAGCTGAGCATTGTCGGGCATTCACTGTCCAGGTCTGCCGAGTGCTTTGGAGAGGGGGTTGCACTCAGCCCTCGTGAGGCCAATTGAGGAGCTACCTGATTGAGAAGTGGCAGCACCGGTCATGAAAACTGTCATCTGGTGATGCCTAAGGACTGAGGATGACATGGCAGCCAGTCAGTACCGTTGGGCCTTCGCAGACAGTGTTTGTTTTATGAATGATTCAAGGGTATATTATCAATATACCACCCAGACTTATACTGACTGGTTTCAGTAACTGTGAAAAACAGGTACAAACATCCTGATCATGATCACTAATGTGCATGAACTGCTAAGGCAAAGAAGCTGTACAGAGTAAAAACTATACTGCTTTTATAGAGGAAAAACAGATACACGAAACAAAAATAATAAAAGTCCATATTAGATTATGAATCAAGTAAAATTTATTGGGCTGAGAAACTACCAGTGTTTATGTGATACATTGAAAAAAATTCAAAACAGAAAATGAAATCACTGATTCAGCTTATTTATTGACATGTAAGGTGTTACAGTATTGTATTAGACACATAAGGGTAACATCACTATACCTGCATATTCTGAAGGACAGCCTATCTGGACATTCTGGAGGACAGTCCATTGTGGAGGCCTGGGGGCAATCACCAGTGTACACAGCACAGCTCTGTAGTATGCCTGACAGAAAGGCAGGTTTCATATTAACTGGTTCCAGCCAAGATAGTACAGTTATCTTCATGTGCTGGAAATAAGTGAGACCAGCTGCAGTTGTGTGGTGTTATCTGCTGACAGAGTAATTCAGCACACTAATATTTTGTGCTCTCATCTGTGACGATGTCCCTCGCTTCCTGTCGACCTCAGCAGCACAGCCATCACAATAATTTCTACTTCACACATTTAGATTTTAATGGAGCCTCTAAAAGGCAGAACTATTCACCCTGAACACACAGCAGAGCAAACACTTTAGCACTGCTTTCGGGTTATTCTCTGTAATCAGTATCTTGATCTGCCTTTCTAGACATTGATCACGGACTGAAGATAGCAGCAAAAATTATTTTTCATACTGGATAGCAACACTGGAGTAGCATAACAACAAATGCCTCAGTTACCATGGCATAATGTTAAAAATACTTTATGAAATTCAGACTGAAGATACAGCTGCTTATATGAGGGATTTGTAAGTCATCTCCTCTGTGGATGAATTATACTTCTTTACGATGCTTCCAATAAAGCTGTCTACTATCTGTCTTCCCATAGCTAGATTTATGTAGTCATTCACTTCTAGATGTATGAGGATTGAAATTTATTCCAGTGATTGATCACCAATGAGACCTAGGTGAAAAACGAAAGTTACGGCTAAGAAACATGGTATGTCATGATCTATTTTCATTTCCATGCATAAGATTGACATGCCATTTAGTAACACCTCCCTTGTAATACACTGGTTTTCCTCCGTATAAGTTTTCAAAAGTGAGCAAGATTCACCAGTTACCAAACACACACCATTTGTTTTAAATGACCTCTTGGAAAGAAGTGTACTGGTGACAGATTAGATGCCACTGGAGACAAATACTCTCCATTTACAAGAACCTGTAGCATGGAAATTTCAGGAAACACAGTCAAGGGTGCTGAAGCTCCATTATGTACAAAGCACACCCACCAGCAGTCCAGCAGGAACATATTTCAACAATGGTGGGATGGCATGTAGGTAAAAATTGCAGTTAACACATCCAGGAAGATCACTGTCAAGAAAATGTGGACCCATAATCCCACACCATTTGTTTGCACTCTACTGGCTCTTCGAAGCTGTGTGATGTATCCTACAGACATTATAGTCACTCAAATGGTGGATGATGTTACTTATTACTGATTCCACTGATGTGGTACCATTAGTATTTCACAACCAGGAAATGTGCTAAGAGGGCAAGTCATAGTTCACAGTCGGTATTAACCACTGACAGGGTGCTACCTGTATGTGAAACCATTAAGCTACTGTTGTAATTTCAGGTGATATGTGTATTCAATATCTCCATAATGCACACCCAACTGGTGTTGGTCTCCAGTGCAAGAGCCCTTGTGAATCTTCACATAAACAGTGACCAACAAAACCATTTGAGTGAGACTATGTGTCACTGAATGATCTCTAGCATTTCATGTCCTTCCCAGTGACTCACTTCTCATGCACACAGTTCCACTTCTAATACTGACTGCTCTTATTTGTCATTCAGGAGACATTTAAAGGAGGAAGATTAGGGTCTGAAATCCCCTTTGACAACAAGATCATTACAGGTGGAGCATCAACTTGGATTGGGGAAGGATATGGAATTTATCGGCAATGCCTTTTCAAAAGGACCATCTCAGCATTTAATTATACAATGCTGGCTTTCACGTCCAGTGTCTGAGTATTTGGCGATATTTATTTTATGGGCATTAGGCTGTGGTCCAATGTATATTTCTCTGCCTAACATTGTTTCTTCTGACACTGGAGACATGATAAGAGGCATTAACAACTCAGCAAGCAGTTACACCATCAAACAAACTCAGAAAGTCGTACTGTTTATACATATACATGCTCTGGAGCCAGGGAACCGCCAAATTCATTTCCTTGATACCAAAGTGCAGAGAAGCTTTATAAATTAAAAAATACAAAAATAACTGTAACGGAAAAGTACTAAATAAAGCTCCATAACACACATTGGCATGACTCCGCGATCTTAGGCAGCAGTCTGCAGAAGTCACGAACTGATCATTACATATATACATATGAGCAGTTTGGCCTTCTGAGCTCATTTGAGATTTTAACTGCTTCTTCGGTTGTTCTATCATCTAATGGTCATCTCCAGAATTACAAGACAAAATGTTAGACAGAGAAATATGCCTTGACCAGGGTCTAAGGCCCATAAAACAAATATCATCTAAAACATCTCAGTCCAAAGTGTCTGCCTTAGGTGCTTAAGGAAAATACAGAAAACCAAAATTTGGTTGGCCAGATGGTGATTTGAAATGCCATTTGTACATCTCACCACTGTACTACCTCACTTGGTGGATGACATTTAAGATACAGGTACTGCACCTGTTAAACATTTTGTGACCCTATGGGCAAAAACATATCCACATATTCATCATTGGAGGATATTGTGAGGCAGTTAATGAATTTAGTGTTGTAATCTAAGCCAAGAAGGGATCACAAAGTTCTGTACATACTAGCAGTCATGAATTGTTAACATACACAGTAGGTGGGGGGGTAAAGCATGCATGGGGCAAGAGTACAAATGAAGTTTATAGGCCTGTAAAAAAGAAATCCACCATTCTCCCATCAGACAGTGCATACATCACCTTCTTCTCAGTTCCATTCTTGAACCTCATGGCAGTCACATGTTTAGAAATTGAGAAAATGTGGAAAGTTGCTTTTGTATGTGTTCAATGTTCAGTTTGTATAGTTCTGACTGAGTGTTACGCGAACCTAAATCTGTTTAATAATTAGATAAACTCGGTACAAGAACTTTGGCTTATGTAGTCTCTTCTATTGTATTAAAGCATTATTTGCCGGACTTATTTACCTTAGATGTCTCATTACTCACCTCAGAGAACTTCATTACATTTTATTTTCTGTAGTTTTTCTTTCGTTGGGCAATGGTTTCTTCAAACATACCTACCTCTCAAACACACTTAGAATATAATCGTGTCTTCCATATTGGCAATTTTCTTTTTTTCCTTCAGAAACCAACTGAGAACATCAACTCAACAGCCATTAACAGAGCTACTCTACCATCAAGCTCTTACCCTTATTGAAAATTGGAGATCCATACAGCAGGAAAGGAAAAACAAGCAATATTGCACCACTGCATTTCCCTAGATTAACTTTTTTTCGGCCTTACTCTCAGATCAACACAACATTTACTTTTGAATCTTCCGGGTAAAATAAAGAGTTACTAATTTGGTTTTCCATGCATTTACTCGTACTCCTTTTTATTTTCTTCAGTTGATGGTATAAGTACACACTCACTCCACAACAGGGGTGAAAGAACGCAAAGTTATCATTTTGGAAAACTTTTCTTCCTCTTCTAACAATAATTCGATGAAAATGAAGTTCTTACACAATGTTAACAAGATGTCAAACTAGATGATGGATGCATAATTGATACAAAATTGCTGCAAGTTTTTTAAAAACTATTTAGTAAAACCAAAAATGCATACTTTTACCCCCACCTACCCTACTTTTGTAGCGAGTTTTCTTTTCTTTTTAAGGAGGCTTAAAACTACATTACCCATGACTGCTGTCTCAAACTCTCATTAGTAACTCCCAATTGAGCTAAAGGAAGTGTGATGCACATTTCCCCCTCCTCCTCCCTGTGTATATAACATTTGTTTAATGTCTTTGCATATCACATGCTGTAAGATATATGTTACCCACTTTATCTCCTAGATGGGAGGCTTGCTTAGCAGACACAAAGTAAGAGCGCAGAAATGTGACACAAATATGGACAAAGACATTATTTCTATAAGTAGTTTAGAGAAAAACAGGTTGTGTGAATCAGAATCTAAGCTTGGGTCCACCAATATGGCCCCAACCAGTTAAATATCATGCCAAATTTTTCATTATTCTTGCCATTTGAATTATGTTGCCGGGTATAAATTACCAAAGTGAACCTTAGTGTGGCTCTAATTGTAATTAGTCTCACAACTTTACTCTTCTTTCTCATCTAGTCTCCTTAGCCATTAACTTTACGAATGTTTCTCCAACTAAATCGAGCGTCTTTCACTATTTGCATGAACTCAATTATTGGCAATAGACTTATACAGGCTAAAACCAAGAATTGTGTCCCCTGCAGTCATTCTTAAATTACTAGATGTTTCCATTTCATAATTCCACTTAACAAAGATGTTACTAAATAAAAATAAAGTGCACTTGCAAATGTTGTATGTACATAACAGCAGAACTGAAATGATCAATAATATCTGTGGTCGATTTGGACAGTGATTGTGTTCTGATTGACTGTTTTCTTCCCACTTCATCTGTGTAGTATAATTTTAAAGGTACCTTGGGAGCTCAGCAATTTGCAAAGTGAAAACAAAATAAAGAGAGGAGTACACTAAAGTGTTATGCCAACCATAGCATATTTTATTTATGAATCCCGATTTGTCAGCAAGTAGTTATACACAAAAAATATGAAAGTCAACAAATGTTTTCAAAAATGAAAACAGTTTTTCACAGTTACAGACATATTTCACATGAAGGCAGTGCTGTGTGACAATAGAAACATTAGCATTTTACAGAATGTATAAAAATCACAATTTTATACAATTAAAGGCACAGATATCCATCATAACACAATTCATACTTTAAATAATCTGTGTAAACAATGATCATCACAGCGTGCTACAATTACAGGAAATCTTGGAATAAAAATAATCTCTTCCAAAAAGCTTGTAAAGGGTACAATATACTTTTCAAATACTCTATGTGTGATACTTGGAAAACTGGGGTGGAAACAAGGAAATGTAAATACAAACTAGAATTTTGCTGTTCTGCTCTAGTAGGCAGTACAATACATGTAGGCATTTAATACTAAAATGAGATTCATTTCACATTTCATCTTACTCATGAGAAATTTTCCTCAGTAAATCATCACTGCAACATTTGTGCAATTATTTTGAGCAACAAGTCCAAATGTTATTTGGTCAACTAGAAGCACAGTTCTGGAATGTTTAAGCATCATATTGTTCAATAGGCTGCAGTGTTGATAACAAAGGAAAAAAAATGAAATGGCATATTATGATGATTATAAAGACTTGACTATGGATACTAGATTTTGAGATGCAACTGATTCTCTCAGAATTTGCAACAACATTATTAAAACACTATATAGTGAAAAATGAAGTCAGTTATGAATCTGAATAAAAAAGAGAGGATCTTTGCCCATTTTATTTCCTTGGAGGTGATATTTTCATCTCAAAAGCTCTCTGGTCTTGTCTGTCCAGTGTACAAGTTATTACCAATAACCATTCTTGGGGCGATGTCACAAATTGTGGAGAAGTGACCAACTTTGGAAAAGCTACAGCAAAACCAGTTATGAAGTAAGAATAAAGAAGTGTCGCATGGCTCCACAAGTGTTAACAATATTATGCAGCACTGCCACTATTTTGTAACTAAATTACATGGTCATAAATTTTCATGAATACCTGAAATACTCCATACAAATTAATCACATCTGGTACTATTACTCCATTGAAGAACAGTGAAAACTATAGTTAATGACTAAATTGTACAACTTTAAATTTAAAGTAGTAATTGGTATAAAATGTATTCGCAGACTTCATACTGACCGAAATCTAAATAAAGAGATTATTAATCCTACTGTTATCAGTAAATTAAGGCAGTTTTAACAAGTAAGCTAAAAGTTAAGACATTTAGTGACCTGCAATCACAATTCACCATGTTTAACACATTGCCTGGAACTATATGACATTCAATAATCCATTATCACAGAACATTGTATTCTTCCTAAAATGTTCTTTAATTTTATGTAATATCACAGAAAATTTATAGACAACTGTTTCAAGGACAGTTACTATGACACGCAAATTGAAGTACAAGCCTGAGGCCTCAGTATTCTCTAAATGAGCCCCTATATAATGACTGAGAATTATTACAGCCTTTCACAAATGTCTCAGCATCAAGTTTGTTAAATACTTATTAGACAGAATAGATTTTTTAGTTATTAAAATTTAATCCCATGAACACTCTCCTGTACTACGTGAATTCATTAATTTAATAGCAATCTCAATTAAATCACTGAATGATTGGCTTTATTAAACTCATTATGATCCTAATGACAACAAAATATATTAAGGGTCTTGCTGAATCTGTTCCATCATCCACCTGTTTAACATCAAAGTTTCTTTTTCAACATTGTTATAGACACATGTGAAAACAAAAACAGTAGGTGAAATGTAAATTCTTTTTCAGAAATGGCATTACGGTAGGGTCATTTGTTTTAACATCTTTGCTAAATTTTATGGAACTGCTCTGCCTGTTACCAAGAGTACTTTTTTATGGGAGGGGGGAGTCTGGGGGAGACACTATACTGCTGTGTAATAAAAACGAAGGGTGCAAGTAAATTGTTTTGCTTTTGTAAATTTTGTGCTGAATGATTGCCAAATGTAAGGAACAAAATGATGTGATCATATGGCATTATTAGTTGGGAGACCCTGTCTAGAGATGTTCGGCCACACGGTACAAATGTTTCTAGTTGATGCCACTTTGGTGACTTCCATTTTGAAGCTGAGATGTAATGATGAAGATAACACAAACACCCAGTTCTTGACCAAAGAAAATCTCCAACATGGCTGGGAACTGAACACGAGATCCCAGCAATATAGAGGGTGCAACACTTATCACTAGAAGACGAGCTGTGGAATAATCCACTCAATATTGATGTATGGGAGAACAGCAGAAATTATGTTTTAAAGTTTCCCTTCAGTTCTTTAAAATGTAAAACTGGTAAATAAAGAGACATTCCTGAATATGAAAGGTTTGTGTTTGAATAATGTAACTATAAATATTGCCTAATAAATATATTTGCTAAATTGCACGGAACTACTCTTCCTATTACCCAGGATATATTTTGTTTTATGGGAGACTTTGAGACCAAACCAATCTTAATAATGAAAATCCAAGTTTAAAATACACAACTGAAATAATACTACAATTGAGTTTGGATCTCATGAGAAGCACTTCAATTCATAGGGAACTGACAAATATCAATTATTAATATAAATTATTCTTGTATCAGTATAAGAGGATCATGGCAAAAAGCAAGCCCCAAACATAAATAAAATAGGAAACAGTCACACAGGTATGATTTGTAAGGTAAACTAAAACTAGGAATTAAGTACTTATTTTGTACAAAATATCTTATCACAAAACAACATATTGATAAACAAGTAAACAGTAGACTTCACAATGGTATAGGACAACCTTTGTGATACATTTCAGTGTACCTTCGTTCTTCCGCCACTTTACACAGTGTGCGTGCACTTTCTAAAACTTTTAAATACTTCATGATTGTTTCCAGTTTTCTCTAGATTTGTTTATAAATTAATAATAACAATAAAAAAAGTACACTCACTAGCTTTCACCGTAGTAGCACATACAAAGAAGGCTAGACTCCATGCACTTATAATATTTGACATTTCTTCACAATTCATCTAATTTTCATAATTTCTTCTCAGATATATTTCACAGCACTGCAGATAATTACTTTTATAAATACAACTTCATCAAATGTAGGTATTATCTGTAAACCTGATATCAACCATGAAATATTGAGATACATTTTAAAACGTCACGATATTCAGTCCTTGGAAGGGCAGATGGCCACGATATCTTTAGGTACTAATTAGAAAAATTAAAGTATTGTTACTGGTTATTCTCAAGAAATAAAGTCAATTACCAAAATGTATTCTGCTCTTCCTTAGTAAATATCTTACTGTCCTCAACAATTTTGGGACACTGCAGTCATGACATAGCTTGCAAGTTATGTATCAGAATGAATCAAATGACAAGTTTTTACAAGGGAGTTTCAAGACAGAAGCACATTTTTGCTTTTAAGCTGGAAACAGTGTTTTATCTGTTTTGTAAGTGATTCATTGCCTGTCATCTATAACTAGAACACAGCACCAACAGTATAGTTGAATCAAAATGGTTGCCACAGTCATACGCATAACTGATGTAATAATAAGGTCAGGACGGACATTCATATTCACTTTCAGAGCAGGGCATCATAGATATAAGGCAAAGAACACACATGTGCTGACTAATGACAGAAACAGGTAGGACCCAAGAGTGGCAGACAACTTTTGGGAGGAGCCAGATAAGAATTTGGCTACGGTTGTTTTTACATGACCCTTCCAGGCATTTGCAAGGAGCTATTTAAGAAGAAAATATGGAAAAACTGACTTAGGACAGCAATACGCAATTTCAACTGTGCTCTTAACAAATACAAGTCAACTGTCTCAAGTGCAGTACTGCCTTCCTCAGTCTGTATATACACAAATATTATATCCAGCAAATATGCATATTTTAAATGTCTGAAATGTACATTTAACTCACTAGACCTTATGTTCAGTGGTTTTTCAAAACTTTGGACAGCTCTGAGAAGCGTCATGAGGAAATACATACAGATCACATGATGTTCAGCATGCTATGTTATGCTCTGTCAGAAGAATTGTTTACAAACTATCTATGCACTTTGGAAAATGATGTGTACCGAACACAGTGGAAATTACGTAGAAAAATTATGGGCTACTGGACCAATTTTGTTAAATTATGCAATAATGGGGAAAAATTTTTTCTTTTGGTTCCCTTCATGAATTTAGACTGTAACATGACCCCGAATTTTACTTGGTTGTTTATTCAATGGCACACACAGTTAATTTCTCACTTATCAATGGCTGATGTACTAAAAGCTCTTCTTGTTTTTTCAGTAATGTAATACAATTAAGGAACACTCCTGTGACCAGCAATTATCATAAAAAAAGGTGCTGCCTACATGGACTAGATACTTAAATTAATGTACACAGGATATTTTAATTCTAAGAAAATTTCCTGACCCATGAAGTATTGCCCAATTATTTAAAAACAGTTTTCTTCCTCTGTCTCCTTAAATATTAAGGAACACATCATATAAAATACATTTCCTGTACATACTTCCCTTTTGTTCAATAAATGTGTATACGTTAAATCTATATTTAAATGAAGGGTGTAGAAAGAGGGAGCAGATCTGAGGTGATACAATAAAACACAATGTCTGCAGTGTGCTATAACAAAATATTCAGCTTGAAAATATACTTGACTCATTCCACAAAATTTGCTACCCCCTCATAAGTACAGCCATAACGCTGAATAATCTCAGTTGCAGCATAAACACCACAGCGAATGCATGTCTCAACTGGTTTTCCTAAAACTAGTTGAGACAGGAAACCTGCAACAAGGAGCAGAATATTAGATAGAAACACAATAGTGATCTAGATGTAACTTCTAAGTGTACTAATCACAAACTGTAAGATGGCCCTTTTGTGGAGGATGCTGGGAGCAAAAGCTTTTAATCGATTCTTACAAAAATGTCTCCTTTTATCAGGGTAGTCATCCACAGCTTGTAAATGAAATGGACAACCGTTTAGTGAAAGTGGTTTGTTTTTGTAACTCAACAGGGAGAAGCATAAATAGGTGGCACTCTCAATTTTATTAAAAAAAATTGTTGTTTACATATTCTAATTCTGCAGGAAGCTCACTGTCACAGTACCAGATCTTCAGAATGTACGAAACTAATGTCAGCCTTCAACCTTTAGTTAGATAACCAGCTCTAACGATAAATGTGTTTTTCATTGTGGTTACAATACCAAAAAAACAGTAAAAATGTAATAGAACAACGTACAGTAATCTTTATTTACCCAGCAGAGTTAAATCACTTGAATTTTCATTACTATCTCTAAATGTAAAGCCAACAATTGCTAATTATTCAGAAATTATCTCATACATATTTCCTGTTTTACAGCTGCTGTGAAATGGGAGAGAATGAGATGAAAATAAATGGATGAAAAATTTGACAAAACAAAAAGAGATTGAGAGGAAAGCTTAATTGGACACACGAAAGCAGAACAATCTTTGCTATTGGCTCTGTAACAGAATAAAGTTACATATGAAATTTAAGATAGTTGATGTGGACCACTGAATCAATATACAAGGTGGTGTAAGGTACATGCAAAACTCACACCAAGCCAATTTATTGCAAATAATATCCAAAAGATGCTTAGTGGATGAACTAATATTCATAAGAAGTCTGTGTTGATATTGCGCAGCAGGATAAATGTGGCAAGCACTGGCCACATAACAAGCTGACAGATGGTGATTTTGATCACATAAGGCAGCAACTCTTGAGTTGTAGACAGAAATAATTGACAAGATATATGGATTAAAGTTAGAATGTTACACTCTCATACAAATGCTAGCGTATCACAATTCAAGTGTTGTGACTGTGGACTTCAATCTAAACACTGTGCTGAACACCCAAACAGGTACCTTTAGACCAAATATTCTATCTGAGAAAATTAGAAGTGTATTATTGAACCATACACAACAGAAGACTACTTCTTGCCTTTTTAAACCATCATGCTTGTGATTGGTGTGATGTGGTCCGCAACGAGTTCCTCTCCTGTGCCAACCTTTTCATCTCAGAGTAGCAACTGCAACCTACATCCTTAATCATCTGCTGTATGTATTCATCTGCTGTATGTTTTCCCTTACAGCCCCCTCTAGTAGCATGGAAGTTATTCCATGATGTCTTAACAGGTGTCCTATAAACCTGTCCCTTCTTGTCAGTGTTTTCCATCCATTACTTTCCTCACTGTTTCTGTGTAGAGTCTCATCACTTCTTAACTTATCAGTCCACCTAATTTTCAACATTATTCTGTAGCACCACATCCCTAATGCTTCGAGTCTTTCCTGTTCTGGTTTTCTCACAGTCCATGTTTCACTACCAGCCAATGTTGTGATGTTCCAAACACACATTCCTGGAAATTTCTTTCTCACATTAAGGCTTTTTTTTATATTAGCAGGCTTCTCTTGGACAGGAATACTGTTTTTGCCAGTGCTCGTCTGCTTTTTATGTCCTCCTCACTCTGTCTATCATGGGTTATTCTGCTTCCTAGGTAGTAGAATTTCCTAACTTTGTGATCCAAACTCAGAGGTCAAATTTCTTGCTGTTCTCATTTCTGCTACTTCTCATTACTTTTTTCTTTCTTCAATTAGATCTTATTCCATATTTTGTACTCATCAGGCCATTCTATTCAACAGATCTTTTTCTTCCTCACTTTCACTGAGGTCAGCAGTATCATCAGTGAATCTTATTACTGATATCCTTTCATCTTGATTTTTAATCACACTCTTGAACCTTTCTTTAATGTCTACCATTGCTTCTTCGATGTACAGATTGAAGAGTAGGGGCAAAAGACTACATCTCAGACTTATACCCTTTTTAATCCAAGCACTTCATTCTTGGTCTTCCAGCCTTAACTGATCCCTCATGGTTCTTGTATGTGCTGTGTATTTACTGTATATTACCCATTTTCACTTACAGCATGCCCCTATTTTTCTCAGTTTTGAACATCTTGCACTATTTCACATTGCTGAATGATTTTTCATCAGTCTTGCTTCCACTATCAACCACAATGTTAGAACTGCCTCTCTGGTGCCTTTACCTTTCCTAAAGCCAAACTGATCATCATCTAACGGCTCCTGAATTTTCTTTTCTAAGCTGATTGTGTATTAATTATCGCACTTGTCAGTTCTTGCTATCTTTGGAATTGTACAAATGATGTTTACCTGAAAGTCTGATGGTATATTGACAGTCCACAAACCAACATTAATAGTGGTTCTGTTGCCATTCCTGGTAATGATTTTAAAAATTCTGATAGAATGTTGTCTATCCCTTCTGCCTCATTTGATCTTAAGTCACCCAAAGCTGTTTTAAATTCTGACTAGTACTTGATCACCCATCTCTTCCCTGTCAACATCTGTTTCTTCTTCTCTCACATCATCAGACAATTCCTAACCCCTCATAGAGGCCTTCAATGTACTCTTTCCACCTATCTGCTCTCCGCTCTGCATTTAACAGTGGAATTCCCACTGAATTCTAAATGTTACTGTCACTGTTTTCAATTTCCCCAAATGATGATTTGACTTCCATGTATGCTGGTTCCATCTTTCTGATAATTTTTTTTTATTTCTTCCCATTTTTCATGTAGCCATTTCACCTTAGATTCTCTGTACTTCCTACTGATTTTATTCCTAAGTGAATTGTATTTCTATATTTCTAAATTTCCATGAACATTTCTGTAGTTCCTTCTTTCGCCAATCAACTGAAGTATTTCTTCTGTTACCCACAGTTTTATCTACATTTACAGATACATAGATAATCTGAAAGCTAGCATACGGATGGTGGCAGAAGATGCCCTGTACCACTACTAGCCATTTCCTTCCCTGTTCCACTTGAAAGAGAAAAAGGACTCTACATGTCTCTGTATGAGCCCTAGTTTCTCGAATCTGATCTTTGTGGTCCTTACGTGCAATGTATGTTGGCAGCAGTAGAACCATTCGGCAGTCAGCTTCAAACGACAGTTCTCTAAATTTTCTCAGTAGCAGTCTTCAAAAAGAATGTCTCCTTCTCTTCAGGGATTTCCATTTGAGTTCTCAAAGCATCTCCACAACATTTAAACCTACTGGTAACAAATGTAGCAACCAGCCTCTGAATTGCTTCAATGTCTTCCTTCAAACCGACCTGGTACGGATCCCAAACACACAATCAGTAGTTCAGAAGAATAGGTCACACAAGTGTCCTATATGTGATTTCTTTTACAGGTGAACCACTCTTTCCTAAAATACGCTTTGCAATGTTATGCCCAGATATTTACAGGACATGACTGTGTCGAGCAATACACTACTAATGCTTTATAAAAACATTACAGGTTTGTTTTTCCTATTCATCCACATTAACTCGCATTTTCCCACATTTAGAGCTAGCTGCCATTCATCACACCAACTAAAAGTTTTGTTCAAGTCATCTTGTGTCTTCCTACAGCCTCTCACCTTACTGTACAACACGGCATCATCAGCAAACAATCACAGATTGCTGCCCACCCTGTCTGCCAAATCATTTATGAATATAGAGAACAGCAGCAGTTTTATTACACTTCTCTGGCGCCCTCCTGTCAAGAGGGCATCAGGGAACCACAGAAAGGGCGTCCGGCTAGAAGGGGGCAGGTAAATCACAGTAAGTTAGTTATAGAAACGATCGGTATTGTAGTTGTAAATGTCGTAGCTGTGTTGGGAAAGAACCAGAACTCCAAGCCCTAACAGAAAGCACTGAAGCTCATATAGTTATAGGTACAGAAATCTGGGGAAATAAGCACATCAGAATTTTTTGTTACAACAGTGTTCAGAAAGGATCGATTAAATAAAATTGGTGGTGGAGTATTTATAGCTGTCAAAAGTAGTTTGCCTTGTAGTGAAATTGAAGTAGATAGTTCCTGCGAAATAGAATGGGTAGAGGTTATACTTGACAATCGGACTAAACTATTAATTGGTTCGGTTTACTGACCCTCCGACTCAGAAGATATAGTTGCTGAACAGTTCAATAAAAACTTGAGTCTCATTTCAAATAGGTACCCCACTCATACAATTCTAGTCGGTGGCGACTTTAATCTACCCTCGAAATCTACCCTGGAAAAATTATACGTTTACAGCCAGCGGCAAGCATAAAATGCCATCTGAAATTGTACTGAATGTTTTCTCAGAAAATTATTTTGAACAATTAGTTCATGAGCCCACTCGAAGTGTAAATGATTGCGAAAGCATACTTGACCTCTTAGCATCAAATAATCCTGGACAAATAGTGAGTATCATGACGAATACAGGGATTAGCAACCACAGGGCAGTAGCTGCTAGGCTGAATACCGTAACTCCAACAACCATCAAAAAGAAACGCAAAGTATATCTGTTAAAAAAAAGGTGATGAAAATGCTCTTAATGTCTTTTTAAGAGACAGTCTGCACTCCTTCCTTCTGATCTGATCATGTAAGTGTAGAAAAGTTATGGAATGATTTCAAAGAGATAGTATCAACAGCAATTGAGAGATATACACCACATAAATTAATAAGTGATGGTACTTCCATTCCCGCTTCTTTGTGCTCTGATTCTACCTGACTAGTCTCTTAAGCTTTAGCCTAATCTTCTCATTACTAAATAGTGATCTGAGTCTATATCTGCTCCTGGGTACACCTTAAAAGCCAATAACCAATTTCAGAATCCCTGGCTGACCATGATGTAATCTAAGTGAAATCTTCCCTTATCTCCGTGCCTTTTCCAAGTGCATTTCCTCCTGTTGTGATTTTTGAACAGTGTATTCACTTTATTAGCTGCAATTTATTGCAGAAGTCGATTAGTCTTTTTTCTCTCTCGTTCCTATGACCTACAGTTCATATTCTCCCGTAAGCCTCTCTCTTACTCCTTCCCTTATACTCACATTCCAATCTCCCATGACTATTGGATTTTCATCTCCCTTTGTGTACTCAATTATCTGTTCAATATCTTCATATACGTTCTCTGTGTCTTCATCTCCTGCTTCTGCCGTTGTCATGTAAACCTGAACTAATGTTGTTCGTGTTGGGCTGCTGTCATTTCTGATGAGAAAAACCTTATCACTGAACTATTCATGGCATCTCTTCTCTGCCCTAACTTCCTATTCATAATGTATCCTACACCTGTCATACCACTTCATTCTGCTGTTGATGTTACCCTATACTTATCTGTCCAGAAATCCTTGTATTCTTTCCATTTCACTTGACTGGCCACCACTGTATCTAGATTATGCCTTAAACATTTCCCTTTTCACATTTTCTAGCTTACCTACCATATTCAAACTTCTGATGTTGCAACCCCCTATTCCTA
The DNA here is from genome assembly GCF_023897955.1 of Schistocerca gregaria. Taxonomy (NCBI): domain Eukaryota; kingdom Metazoa; phylum Arthropoda; class Insecta; order Orthoptera; family Acrididae; genus Schistocerca; species Schistocerca gregaria. The sequence goes on along the minus strand of NC_064921.1, from coordinate 103,177,989 downwards.
GAAAGTTTTTTTGTTGGTTATTCATGGTTACTTCCCCCTTGGCAGTACCCTCCTGGAGGTCCAAAGGGGGACTAATTCAGAATTTTTAGCCAGTGGAAAGATCATCATGACACTTTTTTTTTTATTACAGGCCACATGCCATGCGAATACACATTACGTGTCTCTTAATGCAGTGGTTTCCATTGTCTTCTGCATCCTCATGCTGTTGATAATTGATGATTCTTCCACCTTTTGGGGGCAGTTTCCCATCTCATGGGCAAGGTAATGACCTGAACCTCTATCTGGCCCATCACCCTCTTCGACAAGGGCGTTGGCCTTGCAGACATTATCATTGGAAGGGAAGAGGAATTAGGTGAAGAGGAGATGGGAGATATGGAACTGTGAGAGACATTTGGCAAAGTGCCGAAGGACCTGAGTCGAAACAAGGCACAAGTAGATGACATTGCCTCCGAATTACATATATTTTTGGGAGAACATACAACAACAAAACTATTCCACCTTGTATGCAAAATATATGAGACACGTAAGGTAAGGGCAATGAGGGCATACATAGGAATACTCATTTTTACACAAGTGCACCTGACAACTAGTTGGTGACAGTCTTGTCCAATGGGCAGAGTGATTGCTACAGGCTGTCTGGTAAAGACAATGCAAGACAGACATGTAACACACAGTGGATCTCACTGCCATCAACATATAACAAATCCACAAGTACAGAATAGAAAGGGTGTCATGCTGAGTATCCTCACTGAAATAAAATATGTCTATGTAAAAATCTTGGATATTTAGATTCACATGACCTAGTAGTGCAACATTAATTCAAAATCTAGGAAATTGAGGTGTTCCAAAGAGAAGTGTCCATTGCCTCTTAAGATGTCTTTATGTGCAAAAAATCTACACAAGTCATAGCAGTATTACTTACAGTCATTTAAACTAATTTCCTTAACAAATTAATATATGAGAACCTGAGGTGCTACAAATGGAAACGAGGTGGCAAATGAAACACATTTCTTTACAGTACAGCCTCTGAATACCATGCTTTGATACACTAAATAGTTATAGTGTTACAAGCAACAAACAAAACTGCAGTCAAACAAATTAAGCCAGAATATATAATTCAAACAGTAACATATATTACGCAGTGAACACAGCATGGGCACAACTATTACATGTTTTCTGTCTAAGTTACTTTACAATATTCAATGTTTTTAGTAGGATAATTAAATATTTTTAAATCAGATATTAATAAAGTCATTTGCCATGTTAGCACGGTCAAGTACTGTAAACTCAGAGGGGTTATGTGAAACATCATCAAAAGACTGTTACAAATAACTGGTCACTTTTATTTTTATGTTAATTTATAAATATGTTTTCCTTGTGTAGACATGAATACACTAAGCAGATTCAGAAGGATGTAGGATGCAGTAAGTACTGGGACATGAAGCAGCTTGCACAGGATAGGGTAGCATGGAGAGCTGCATGAAACCAGTCTCCGGACTGAAGACCACAACAACAACATTTCCTTGTGTAATCCAGTGTTACAAAATGTTTCAACACATGTATTAACAGCAATGGAACCGAAAGCTGTATAAAGTATTTTGCAGGTGGAAAATGACAACAAGAAAGAGGGCTATCTGTAAATGTTTTAATGCACAGTATCTTTACGATGAAAATATCAAAGATTCATGGTAGTTACATATTAAGGACATATGTTGGTCGTCTTTACCTACTTTGGACTGCCTTAACAGACTTGGCTTAATAATGGTCTAACAACTATTAGCACTGTACCTGATAATGTCAAAGCTGATATCTGGATTTACAGAGCATATATGTAATAATAAACAGTCAAACAGTGGTTTACTCTTTTAAAAAGAATTTGGTTTTATTGAATTAAACAGATGGTATTCAATATCAATCATAAATACTTCTTGTCTTCAATTACCTAACTTTCCTATTTTACTAATTTTATTTGCGAATGTTCTCATATTTTGCAGTTCTTATCAACTGTGAGAAAACATAACAATTCTACAACCAAGCTGGCTTAAGGGTGATAAATGAAGTGACATGTGGTCACCTCTTAACACGTTATGAAGGCAAATTTCTAGTAGGTTGCACATTTATCTGACCCTGACTGATTGCAATTTTTAACACTAATTTTACTAGTAAAAGAGAGGGGGCTGCTCTCAGACTTGCAAAATATTTAAAAAATTCACAAAGAATGCAGTAATTCCAATTCCCAAGAATGGAAAGGACTATGAACCATGGTCCTTGGTGGGGTGGGTGTAGTAAACCCTTGTCATCAGGCCTGACACACATGCGCAGACAGCAGCGACACCTGCCGGAAATTGTATCTTTATATGTATAGACTCAGGCCTCCGAGCTCTCAGTTGTCAAATGTATTCCAGTCATGTTATTACTATCTGTGCACTCTTGTTTTCACTCCATGACCCAATACAGTTAATTAGTGAGGGTAGGATTTTTGGTGTTCTGGATCCTGAGGATTCACTGCAACTCAGATCTACTTTTTGTTGTCAGCTCTACTTTAGCCAATCACCCAACAACAGTAGTGTACTGCAGCCATATTGGAATGGTTATAGGTTATGCTGAACCAGCCTCTGCTCCCACTGTAACCCCCCAACCCCCCTCCCCCCCCCCCCCAAGTGGAAGACTGGGTTACTTACGAGAAGTGGATTCATTCGCCAACACCTCATGGCATTCCACATGGTCGACAAGGAGGTCTGTACAGCTCTTTTCTTATCCTGGACAGCCCCTGCCCTCCACGCTTCCTAAACGGTTAAATATGTTTGGCAATAAGGAACATGAATGTCATTGCTGCTGATTTCATTCGCAGCAACCTCGAACATAATGACATATTCGGAAATGAATAACCAAATATTTGTGACAAGCAAGGAATTATGTATTTAAGTTGTCCTCCTAGGTTCCTGACTAAGAACATACTCTGAAATTGCCACATATTTGGAACTAAGCAACCAAATATTTATTTCATTCTTCGTTTTTTGATCAGACAGAAATGTAAATAACATCGAATACTGCAGAATATACTTGTACTACATTCATAACGAAGTCCCACTCACTTGAAGACTTACTTCATTGATGCTTCGTCAATGACATATAATGAAAAGAGTTAAATGTTTGTGATAAATTTTGAATGTGCCATCAGTTTGAAATGGCATACTACAAGTTATAATACAAAACACCTAAATACGCCAAAATCAAAATGCATGCTGCATCGCGTCACTTCCGTTTGGAGCAGATGTGTGTTGTAGGTTTAACATCCTCACATTTGATGATGGCCACAAGGGTATGACGTGAATGGGGATGGGAAGGATGCCAAATACACAGTGATTTCTGTGTGCTTGTTGCACCATATATATATATATATATATATATATATATATATATATATATAAAGAGGTTTATGCAGCAAATAAGGAAAATGATACGCACTGCTTAAGTTAGTACTTTGGTAAAAATGTTAGTTTCTGCACAAAAATATTGAAAAGAACACTGTCAGATTCACAATCTTTATCAAGTGATCATAAATAAAGTATTTTGTTAAAAGCTTTGATTCTCTAAGACAAGTTCGGCAGTATTACATTCATAGTCCAGGTAAATCAACAAGATGTGCCATTTCAGAATTGAATATGCCTAGTGCCAGTGTAGAAAGAAAGACTGCCAAACATGTTCAATTGCTGTGTTAGAGACTTCTGAATGATTGTATTAATTAATAACAGTTTGTCTTTCACTTGGTAGCTTGCAATATTTTGTCCTGAATTGTCTCTAAACTGTCGTAGTGGAACGTGATTAATGAAACCATATACAACAATGTGCATTCTCTGCTATGTTATGCGACTCCAGGATGACTGTTGGAATAAATCATTTGCGTATGGCAGTTCTGTATAAAACATTTCTGCAAGTTATTTGCCTTTTTCAAAATTAAACGTTACTCTTTTATACCTAATTTGTAAACACCCTGTAAAGGGAGCAAAAGGTTATCTACAACTTGTATCGAAACTACACTGTAGTTATAAATAGTCTACAAAAGTGGAAAGGAAGCAGTGGTTGAGAACAAAGTAAGGTAGTGTTGTAGTCTATCCCCAATGTTATGTAATATAAGTTTTTACACTGTTTTGTTAGTTTTATGTCAATTGCTAATTTTATGTCAGTTACATAGTGTTGGGCACCCATCCAAACTAATTTGTGTGGTGGATTCACAATGTGGTTGAGTTTTCTGTTTTGTGTTTCTTTCTTCATTTTTTTTGTGTGTATGACAACTTTACTAGCAAGGATGTCTGTAAGAATAATGGAGATTACTGAAGAATGGGACAAAACCCGTCGACTTTGACCAGTAACGTCCGAAGTTACCAGAGACGATGTATTGCACCGATTTAACCGCAAAGACAAGTATTGAGAAACAAAGGAATGCTGGACAGAGGAAACAGATGGTAGGCATATACAGGGTGGTCCATTGATCGTGACCGGGCCAGATATCTCACGAAATAAGCGTCAAACGAAAAAACTACAATGAACGAAACTTGTCTAACTTGAAGGGGAAAACAGATGACGCTATGGTCGGCCCGTTAGATGGCGCTGCCATAGGTCAAACGGATATCAACTGCGTTTTTTTAAAATAGGTACCCCCATTTTTTTATCGCATATTCGTGTAGTACGTAAAGAAATATGAATGTTTTAGTTGGACCACTTTTTCCGCTTTGTGATAGATGGCGCTATAATAGTCACAAACATATGGCTCACAATTTTAGTTGAGCAGTTGATAACAGATAGGTATTTTAAATTAAAATACAGAACACAGATACGTTTGAACATTACATTTCGGTTGTTCCAATGTGATACATGTACCTTTTTGAACTTATCATTATTGGAAACCCATGCTGTTACAGCGTGATTACCTGTAAATACCACGTTAAAGCAATAAATGCTCAAAATCACGTCCGTTGACCTCAATGCACTTGGCAATATGTGTAACGATATTCCTCTCAACAGCAAGTAGTTCGCCTTTCGTAAAGTTCGCACATGCATTGACAACACGGTGACGCATGTTGTCAGGCGCTGTCGGTGGATCACGATAGCAAATAACCTTTAACTTTCCTCACAGGAAGAAATCCGGGGACGTCAGATCCGCTGAACGTGAGGGGCATGTTATGGTGCTTCGATGACCAATCCACCTGTCATGAAATATGCTATTTAATACCGCTTAAACCGTACGTGAGCTATGTGCCAGACATCCATCATGTTGGAAGTACATTGCCATTCTGTCATGCAGTGAAACATCTTGTAGTAACATCGGTAGAACATTACGTAGGAAATCAGCATAAGTTGCACCTCTTAGATTGTCATCGATAAAACGGGAGCCAATTATCCTTCCTCCCTGAATGCGTCACTATACATTAAGTGGCCAAGGTCGCTAATGTTCCACCTGTCGCAGTCATCATGGATTTTCCGTTGCCCAGTAGTGCATGTTATGCCTGTTTACGTTACAGCTACTGGTGAATGACGCTTCGTCGCTAAATACAACGCGTGCAAAAAATCTCTCATCGTCCCGTAATTTCCTTGTGCCCAGTGGAAGAACTGTACACACTGTTCAAAGTCGTCGCCATGCCATTCCTGGTGCATAGAAATGTGGTACAGGTGCAGTCGATGATGATGTAGCATTCTCAACACCGGTGTTTTTGAGATTCCCGATTCTCGCGCAATTTGTCATTCCCTGTGTAATGCACTGAAATGGCCTTATGTTTTTTTGTTACTGTTAATTCAGGGTATGTTTTATTTTGCTGAAAATTGAGCATCTGTTTTTTCAAGCACACAAGGAGCAAACCTTTTGCTATGGCCACATAACTTAAGATTTCGTTTAGCTATTTGTATTCCAAGTGTCTTGCTGTTTAAATTAACTTTTACAAAATCCCAGGATACATCAATTGCTGATTTTTAAAGGCTGAGTTGCATTTACGCCTTTTTAAGTTTTACAGCACGTCACCTGCAAATTAGTCTGAATAATTTGGCTGTAAAGTTATTAATCATGAAACATTTTTCTGCTTTTTCTGTGTGGTAGTACTCTCTTGTTGTAAAGTTTTGGTAGAGGCTACAGCTTTCCTCAGGCGATGACTTATTTGGGTGATGATTTTCATCAATGAGGTGATCTGCAAAGGTGTAGTGTGTGCTGCTCATGGAAACACACTAGTAGCTATGAGACAAACAGAATAAATCAGCAAAACACAAGAATTCCTACACGAGAACACTATCATAAAATTAGTCAGTAATCCCACCATGAGGAACAAAAGAAACCTGCTGACAAAGGCTCCACAACCATTGTTTTGAACCACAAGGATTGCGTTGCAAATGGACTCTGTAATCTGTCAGATACTTCCACCGACAAACCATGCCACAGTGATCCTATTCCAGAAATCCAGCAGAGTCACTACTCAAATCCTGAGGCCCATCCTAGGACCTCTCCTCAGAATCCATCTCTCTACTTACCCCTACCACTTCCCACACTCCTACCTTCTACATGCTTCCTAAAGTCCATAAAACCAACCACCCAAGACACCTCATTGTGGCTGGTTACTGTGCCCCTACTGAGACAATCTCTGCTCTCGTAGACCAACACCGTCAACCTATTACCCGAAACCTATCCTCCTACATAAAATACATCAACCATTTCCTTGACCGACTCTCCACAGTTCCTGTCCCTTTACCACACAGTGCCCCGCTCGTCACTATTGATGCCACCTCCCTGTACACTAACATTCCTAATGCCCATGGCCTTACTGCTGTCGAACACTATCTTACCAGACGCCCTATGCATTCCAAACCAACAACCTCCTTCCTAGTCTCCATGACCAACTATATCCTCACCCACAATTACTACTCGTTTGAAGGCATTACCTACAAACAAATACGCAGTAAGGCTATGGGCACCCACATGGCACCATCCTACGCTAACCTATTCATGGGCCATCTCGAGGAATCCTTCCTAAAAACCCAGAATCCTAAACCCCTCTCCTGGTTCAGGTTCACTGATGACATCTTTGCTATCTGAATTGAAGGTGAGGATACTTTATTCACATTCCTCCAGAACCTCAACAACTTCTCCCCCATTTGCTTCACCTGGTCCTACTCAACCCAACAAGCCACCTTCCAAGATGTTGACCTTCACCTCAGAGATGGCTACATCAGTACCTCCATCCATATCAAACCTACTAACCACCAACAATACCTCCACTTCGACAGCCGCCACCCGTTGCATACCAAGAAGTCCCTTCCATACAGCCTAGCCACCCGTGGTCTTCGCATCTGCAGTGACGTGCAGTCCCTCGCTAAATATACCAAGGGTCTCACTGAAGCCTCACTGACCGTAATTATCCTCCCATCCTTGTACAAAAACAAATCTCCTGTGCCTTATCTTACCAGTCTCCCACCAGCCTACATTCCTGTAACCCTCCTGCCCTCAACCTTTCTTAGTTACTGTCCTCACCCATCCAGCCCCCTCCCTGTTCCCATTCCAGCACTAAACAGCCGTCATTTCACTGCTACACCCAATCTTTTAATTTCTTTTAGTTCTCTTCTTTCCGCTACTTACCCACTCCCCCCTCCACACCTTCGTCCCTGTCCTCCATCTAAACTGCAACACTTGACTGTCCGCCACTCCCACCACACTACCCGTCCCCACCCCAGCCTCCTCCTTACCCCCACCCAGTCGCCTCTGCCATCATGAACTGGTGCTGCTGTTTGCAGTGTGGTCTCAGCTCTCTGAGACTGCAGGTGTGTGTGCAAGTTGCATTTATATGTGTGTGTGTGTGTGTGTACTGCTGACAAAGGCCTTAATGGCCGAAATTTCAATTGTGTGAACCTTTTTATTGTGCCTATCGCGACTCAACATCTCCGCTATACGGTGAGTAGCAACTTTCCTTCTCTAAAATATTTCTGCTTGCTGATGACACTAGCTTGGTAGTAAAGGATGCTGTGTTGAACACTGGCTCTGTTTCAAATAGTGCAGTTCATTTCATAATTTTATGGCTTGTAGGAAATAAACTAACACTAAATAACAGTAAGACTCAGTTTTCATAGTTTGTAACACACGGTTCAACAAAACCTGACTTTTAATTTCACAGAATAGGGATATGATTAGTGAAACTGAACTGTTCAAATTTTTAGTTGTTCAGATAGTTAACTGTCATGGAAAGCCCATGTTCAGGATCTTGTTCAAAGACTTAATGCTGCCATTTTAACTATTCGAATCGTATTTGAAGTGACCAATTGTTCAACATAAAAATTAGTCTACTTTGGTTACTTTTACTCGGTATGTTGTATGGTATTATATTTTGGGGTAACTCTTCACATTCTAAAAGCATATTTTTGGCTCAGAAATGGGCAGTTCAGGCAATAAGTGGTGTAAGTTCGTGAACCTCTCGTTGACTGCTGTTCATGTGTCTGGGTATTTTGACATTGGTCTCTCAATATATACAGGGTGTTTCACTAAATGTGTTTGCCTCTGTAAGTTATGAAGTAACAGGTGAGGCAAATATTTATTGCAGTAGGTCACCATGAGAAACGTTACACTGTCTGTGGAGCTATGAACATAGTTTATTGTGTTATTATCCAAGGAGTTACAGCAAAAAGATGCAATTTTTTGAAATGGAACAATAGTTGTTTCCATCATGAACTGGAATCAGTAACACCAGCTGTGTATACATAAATTTAAAGTACATTTCTATCACTTTTAGTTTGGGAGCTACAACTCTTCAAAATTTCAGGGGCAGATACCACACACACTGCACATAACGCAATGCACCTTCTAAATGTGGTGCGGCCGAGTTGTAACGTAGCTGGTGTCATGTTCCAAGAAGCTTCCTCGGTGCACTGTTGGACTGCCGACTGTCACTGCACACTGCTGCATACTAGACAGCTTGAGCCCCACAAACAAACGGGGCTCAATATACCACAGTTAATGACATCGGATGACGATGGCATACACGAACAATGAGTATAGTGACATGTTGCTGGTGCTCGATGAGTGCTGACACGATGCCACTGAAGCAGCCATGGCATAGGCTGTGAGATATTGTAGGCGAAGAGCTCTGACAGCCATTACGTTCTTACGTACCGAAAGCAAATTTGGAAAAAAAGGCAGCTTGGTAATACACCGCAGTAACAGACAAAGAACTGCAAGAAGTGAGGAAACGGAGGTGTTTGTTTTAGCTGCAGTACACCACGATCCTCATGTCGGCTTACAAGCCATTGCTGCAGTCGCTGGTGTCAGTCTCACATCTGTGTGGCCTATAGTAAATGGCCAGAGGTTTCACCCGTACCACCTGTCACTGACCCAGGAGCTGCATGGGAATGATTTGTGTGTGAGGGTTGCATTCTGTGAATGTGCCATGTGTAATTTCATGCTGGAGTCTTTACAAGGTGTTATGTTCTCTGATGAGTCCACATTCACAAATTATGGTGCAGTGAGTGTGCACTACTGGGCCGCAGACAATCCTCGGTGGGTACAACTTGTCAACCGTCAACGTAGGTGGTCTCTTAATGTATGGTGTGGAGTCCTTGGCGATTAAATCATCGGCCTACACTAATTCCCAGGTACACTTAAGGTGAGTTATATCGCGCGTTTATAGTTGACACTTTGGGTGGTCTCCTTGAACATGTGTGTCTACACACGAGAGTCCAGATGTGTATGCACCATGATGGTCACTCACCCCATTCTGCGTGTGCTGTTCTGGAAGAACTAAACAACAGGTTTGCAGGAGGGTGGCTGGAGCACCATGCTCCTCATTCATGGCCTGCAAGGTTGCCCGATTTAACACCATTAGATTTCTTTTTGTGGGGATATCTAAAGGATTGTGTTTATGTCACTGAGCCCACATCCCCAGATGATTTAAAACGGTACATCAAGGACGTATGTTGCTCCGTAACACCGGCAATCTAACATCTCATCAGCAGATCCTTTAGAAGGCGCTCTGAAACTGTGTATTCAGGAACATGGACACACATTTGAACATCTCGTTTAAATCAACTTCCTACCGCCAGAACATCCATCACCCACCACACAGCCATGTATTATGTACAACGTGTGGTATCTGCCCCTGAAACTTTGAAGGGTTGTAGCTCCCAAACTAAAAGTGATAGGAACGTAATTTAAATTGATGTATATACAACTGGTGTTACTGATTCCAGTGCATGATAGTAACAACTATTGTTCCATTTCAAAAATTGTATCTTTTTGCTGTAACTCTTTGGATAATAACACAATAAACTATGTTCATAGCTCCACAGACAGTGTAACGTTTCTTATAGTGACCTACCAAAAGAAATATTTCCATCGCCTATTACTTCATGGCTTACAGAGGTAAACACATTTAGTGAAACACCCTGTATATTCCTTAGTGTCATTTCTTGTTAACAATTTTAACTTAATCCAACGAATAAGCAGCTTTCACTCAGTTAATACTTGGCAGAAATTAAACCTGCATTTGGATCGGACTTCCTTAACTCTTGTGCAGAAAGGTGTGCAGTATACCGCTGCACCCATTTTTGATAAGCTACCATTAGAATTCAAAAATCTGAGCAGTAATCCACACACTTTCAAATTTAAACTGAAGAGTTTCTTCATGAGTCACTCCTCCTATTCTGTCGAAGAGTTCCTTGAAAAATTCTGATTCTTCTTGTACTGTTGACTGCGTTTAGTTAAAAATATGGCTTGACTTTTTTTCGGGTTCATAAACATTTTATTTTTATCTGCTATTACTTTTATGTTGTAATTTCATGTACTGACACGTTCCATGACCTCTGAGATTTGCTCCTCAATTTGGTCCTACAGAACTTGACGTGTAAATAAATAAATTCCCTCAGCATCAACCTGATTTAATTAGACTACATTCCATTATCCTCATTTTGCTATTGTTGATGTCCATCTTATATCCCCCTTTTAAGACACTGGTTCTGTTCAACTATTCTTCCAGGTCCTTTGCTGTCTCTGACAGAAATACAATTTCATCGGGAAACCACAAAGTTTGTATTTCTTCTCCATGGATATTAATCGCTACTTTAAAATTTTCTTTTGTTTCCTTTACTGCCTGCTGAATATATAGATTGAATAACATCAGGGATAGGCTACAACTGTGTCTCACTCCCTTCCCAACCACTGCTTCCCTTCCATGCCCCCTGTCTCTTTTAACAGCCATCTGGTTTCTGTACAAATTGTAAATAGCCTCTCGCTCTCTGTATGTGACGCCTGCCACCTTCAGAATTTGAAAGAAAGTATTCCAGTAAACATTGTACAAAGCTTTCTCTAAGTCTACAAATGCTAGAAATGTAGGCTTGCCCTTCCTCAGTCTGTCTTCTAAGATAAGTCATAGCGTCAGTATTGCCTAACGTGTTAAAACATTTCTACGGAATCCAAACTAATCTTCCCCAAGGTCAGCTTCTGCCAATTTTTCCATTCGTCTCCAAAGAATTTGTGTCAGTATTTTGCAGCTCCAAAGTGCCCAACCTAAATTGTTGAACAAAAATAAAGTCCAGAATGGAATAACAACAATACGGAAAGGGCAGACAGTTACTCAGGACACAGAGAAGGTGTTGAGTCGCAGACAAGCACAATGAAAAAGAATGCTGGAAATATTTCTGCTTTCAAAGTATTTCTTCAGAAGTAGGAAACACATCACATTCACACAAGCACAACTCGCACATACATGGCCAGTCTCTATGTGCTGAGGCATGAATGTGGTGTTATTTTTTATTTCAGGAGAAGGGCTGCCTGAAAGCTGAAATAATTCCAGCATTCATTCTCATTGTACCTGTCTGGGAATCAGTGCCTACTGTATGTGGTGAATAGCAAAACAGCAAAATACATAAACCAAATGTTCCAATTAGAACAGTAGCCAACTTCAAACATGCAACATCTTATCACTAGTAAGCCACACTCGTACATTACTACACAAACTGTACACTTCCACAACAGGAACCTTCAAAAAAGCAATGAACTGCCAGAAAAAAATAAGGCCCCTCAATGGGTTCACCCGTCAGTGGCCCGCTTGTCAATATATTTCTGAATCACAATGGAAACAAAATATTCAGCAAATTTAAACATCCAGAACAAAACAACTTTGTCACACTACTATGTAGATAATCTCAGTTGTTTGTTAGATGAAACAGACACTTGGATAAATCAGCCGTACAGTGACAAAAACAAAGCTAGCTCTTAAATTCACCACACAGATAATAGCACACATGAAACTAAATTTCCTACATATCACCATACATAGAATCAACCACAAACATAACTTTGAAACACACAGGAAACTCACAACTACGAGTACAACCAAACACTATCAATCCAATCACCTAATGATACAGACATATTCAAGTTCCAGATACATGCTACAGTCTTCACAGAACCACTGTGGATAAATTGAACTACACACAGCTTCTAAGCACAATGCACCAGGTATCCAGAGAGAATGTACAATACACAAACAATAAACAAGCTAAACAACAAACTACAACAAAAAACCCACGAATATCAACACATGATGGACACACGTAAACAGTATGTCCCCCATCCTATATGTAGGTGGCATGCAGTGCTTCTTGAAAAGTGTTCACCTTACAATGAACACTGTTGCAGATACGAACATACAGCAACAAACATATCCATGGGGAAAGGGCAGGGGGACAACAAACATAAATACCACATAACAACTTTGTATAGAAAAATCAACACCAACAACATTTCTACAGACAAATTACAAAAAGCTTAACTCATATTAGTTAATATGTAGTTCATGAAAATCTGTCTACACATGCCAAACAAGGGCAGGAACTCTAAAACTAGGTATTCTGGGAAGGCGAAAACACAAACTATCCATTTTCAGATCATCTCATAGAGGAAAACTGGCATCGAAATAATAGTGAAATTGATCTCAAGGTCCTCAGAGAAAGCAATAGTCTAACAAAAGCTTACGGCAGACGAGAACTGCCACATATAGCAACCAATAATATGAGGAAGAAAGCTTGGAATGAATACATAACAATTGCATCAAACATTCAAAATGTACACTACAGTGGACAAAAAGAAAACATGAAACAAGAGAATGGCGCCAATGATGCTGGATCTCTTGGTGAGTATGGCACCACAAGTTTACTCCTGAACCTCATTCCACATATGAAAATGTTTTCTACAAAGTGAGTGGGGAATGTAAAGGGTGTGAAAAAGAGTGTATAATTACAATCTAACAACAAATCACAGCAGCATAGAAAACATTCCTTCCTTATCTTTATAAAAGATTTGGAAGACAATCTGAGCAGTCATCTTAGGATGTTTGCAGATGATGCTGTTTTTTTTTTATCATCTGTGTGGTGCAAAAAATGGGAATTGACCATAAATAATGAAAAATGTGAGGTCATCCACATGAGTGGTAAAAGGACTCCGCATTAAACTTTTGTTACACAATTAATCAATCAAATCTAAAGGCCATAAGTGAAAAAAAAATCTAGGATTTACAATTATGAAAACCTAAATTGGAAAGAACAATAGAAAATGTTATAGGGAAGGTGAACCAAAGATTGCCTTCTATTGGCACAACACTTAGAAGCAGCAACAGATCTACTAAAGAGACGGCCTACACCATGCCTGTCTGTCTTTTGGAGTACTGCTGTGTGGTGTGGGATCTTACGAGATGGATTAATGGAGCACATTCAAAAATTCAAAGAAGAGCAGCACATTTTGTACTGTCAATAAATAGGTGAGATATTGTGATGGACATGATAACAAAATAGAGGTGTTTGTCAATGCGGCAGGACGTATTCATGCTATTTCAATCACCAGCTTTCTCCTCCGAATGCGAAAATATTCCATTGATGCTGGCCTACATAGGGAGAAACGATCATCATAATAAAATGAGGGAAATCAGGGCTAGGTGAGGGATCAAAATAAAAATGCATGCCCTAGTTTACAGATTTAAAATAGAAAAACAAGCATAAACTTTGTATAATATCTTACAGAAGTGGCGACTTTGCCTGCTTTGAAGGCACAGAATTAGAAAGTATAGCAAAAAATATAGAATATGAATGACTAAGGTCTCCAAAAGTTCTTGGCCAATTTATTTCATATATTTTACAAGATACTCTAATGAACATTCAAACAGACATAGGCTGTATATTTTTTTAAGCAACAGTGTATAAGTTTTCTGTTAAGACTGACAGTGAGAAAGAAAATGCAGTGCTGTGCTCTGAAAATGTGTTATTTCATTTTCTTTCTTGCAGTCGGTTTTAATTAAGATAGTAAAGTATTTAAACTACTAGACAAACATTTTCTCTCATATATATTATTCCCCGGTGTATTTTATTTTAATCAAATTAAATATAATTAATATAAGACAATGTGCTGTTTGTTTTCTTCCTTGCAGCTGGTTTTTACAGAAAACCTATATATTAAGAAAATTGTATATGTGGCTTATCGGCTTATGATTAGAATTGGAATTTTCCGAAAAGTTTTGTAATGCTACCCATTCACACATGAAAACTATGTGAAATAATGTTGCTGAAGCTGCTATCCTGGCAGATCCAGCAGCTGGAGAAGTTCCTGTCATACCCCGTACACCAATGATGCCAACTGGCTTACCCATTCAATTTAAGCTATCATAGTTAAAACCAACTGCAAGAAAGGAAATGAAACTGGTCATTTTCACAGCACCATGTTTTCTTCCTCACAGTCAGTTTTAAGAGAACACCTGTACACTGCTGTTTAAAAACAAATACACAGTGTTTGTTTGTTAATTATACAAAAGCTATCCTTTAATTGTAAAAAAGGTAAATAATTTACAGAAATGTTTGATACAGTATTGAATGTGGCTTATCTTCAAGTTTCATTCCTACCTAACACTGTTAATTCATACGTTCCTGTTATGTAGCATGTAAGGGAATTGCCAAAGGTTAATGTTTTTTGTGCTGTAAGCTGTGACAAGATTTACGATCCTTTCTTTTTTGCCAAGTTAACTGCAACTGGAATATCATAACTGGACTTGCTTGAACATTATCTAATCCCTCAGCTACAATAGGATGTAGGCACAGAATTATTTTCCAGAAATATGGCGCGTGTCCACATTATCATCATGACAACGTCGCATCTCTCTGTAGAAATGTGCCAACTTGAATTGGGTGTGGTGGAACAAATCCTGGCCTCTTATGTTCACCTGATTTAACCACAATGAAATTCTGTGTAAGGGGTTACATTGAAGACAGAGTTTGTTGTTCTGCTTCTGAAAAATGTGGACACTCTGCAACAAAGGATAACACAAGCAATTGCCACCATTCATCAAGACTTGCTTTGTAGAATTTGGCAAGAAGATGATTACAAAAGTGACATTTGTCATGTTACAAAAGGTTGCTATACTGAACATTTGTAAATAAAATTTGAAGATTTACTGGAATGACTGCTGTATCAAACATTTCTTTATGTTATTTATCTTTTTCACAATTAAAGGTTACTTTTGTATATCTAATTTATAAACACCTTGTGTCAAACCTATCCCCATCTGAACATTTATTACAGTATCACGTAAAAATCTGAAGTAAATCAGTCAAGAAGTTTCCAAGATTTTTGCTAATAACATTTCCCCTTTATTTATTCACATAGAGTACGTTCCAGATGGACTGCCTGTATCACACTGAGGTGGTCTTGTGGGAAGCATTATATATCGAAACAAATTAGTGTTCAGTTTGGATGCCAAATACAATTTTCATATACAGAGTACAGAAAGTCAATTAAAATAACTACTGACAATATGAGTATGCTGGCTTTCTCAGCAAATTTCATTGATGAAATTGTCTAAGTTTATCAGCACAGACATGGCATCGTGTTGTCACCACAACCTGGCTGATAACGCGAGATTTCATTAGCTACTGGAAAACTTGAGTTGGGAAGTGGGGACATACAATATTCATAAAGTGGTTCATGTACCATAACCTGAGGTGGTATAGCATATTGCTGAAACTGTCGTTATGGTGTGTATTGTTATTTCAAACTTATGCAGGTACAGAGCTTTGCAATACCTGCAGTTTGATTCTGTTTTCTTTATTCCTGCTGAGTGTCTACAATTTTTGATGGTGAATGCAAACAGATTTGACCCTTTGTCAGTTGAAGTAATACATGTTGCATATTAAGGAAAATTATGACATAGTCTCTTACCTCCAACAAATGCATCTCCTGCACCATTTGTATCAATCACTTTTTCTGGAGGTAAGTGAGTGACTGAAAATTCATTGACAATACCATCTGAAAATGAGAAATACAAGTATATTTTAAAAATTCAAATCACAGAGGAATTAAATTAATGGCAAAACTTGAAACAGCGCAGACTTAGTAGTCTCTCATTATAGTATTAGTAGAACACAATATTCTCCTATAATATGCTGATATAAATATACAGTGAAATCTCGTTAGTATGTTGAAAGTCCCAGTTGTATTAAACACACGTTAAAACGACTACTCGTTTATACATTCTCCCTCACTGTTTTATGCATGCAAATTTGGCGGTATTGGTTCTGCTTGGACACTGACACTTCTGATGCCATGAGTTCTGGAAGTGTGGGAGTAGTATGTTTTAGGATGTTGGGTGTGGAAACGTGTGGGGAGACGGTGTCGTTCAATGCTGGCAACTATGTGCATCATACAGATTATTTACTGTGGTAAAAAAGACGTGTAGAAGTAGTTCATAGAGGTTGGCAAAAGTGCCAATGGCTTCCATTTTTTGTTTCCTTCTTCTCCTATCAAATTGTGTACTGATATGTCATGGACAAAAAGACAGTGAGACAGTTAACAAAGAAACATTGAACATTATTCAGAGGACAAAATTCACACAGGAACATGTTGATACTGCACAAGAACTGAACATTCCTCTATTAACATTCCATATAACAGTGAGCAAATGAAAATTCAATGAAGTAACATGTTTGGAACAAGGAAACTAAAACAAGTGTGCGATGGTCAGTTTCCATAAATGTAAAGTGTGCTACTAAATAAATAATACAAGCTCGTGGTTTGAATATTCCAACTGATGGTACCATGGGTTATGCTAAAGTTATGTATTTGGCACAAAAGCTGTGACTCAAAGATTTCAAAGCATCCAATGGTTGGACGGAAAGATTCAAGGACAGAAATAATTTGGTATATAAATATGCTTGAGGTGAGACTGGAAGTGTAAACAATTACACATGAAACAGTACTTTTTTGTCAATCTTAGAAAGGTATAGACCTAATGATGTTTTTAATGTACATGAAAGAGGCTTTTTGTTTTTCACCTTCTGCCTGACAAAATTTTTGAGCTGAGGAGAGGGAAATGTCACAGCAGAAAATTTAGTGCGAAGAGGGGCTAACTGTGAAAGTGAAACAGGAAATTTGGTGCCACTAATAACTGGAAAGGTGAAGATTCCACGGCACTTTAAAAATATGTGATCATTTCCACATAAATATACGGCTAATGCAAAAGCATGGGTAAGAACAAGACTGCCACCAAGTGCAGCGTTGAGAGGCTGTCGGGAGGGGCAGTGTGGGGTGTGGGAGGGGAGGGGGGGGGGGGGGGTAGGTGACGAGTGCAAAACAGGGAGCAGTGAAAGGTGCAAAAGGAGGAGCAGGGAAAGGGAAGGACAAGTAGGTGGCATGGAAAAAGGTGGCATGCAATGAGAGTGATGAGACGTGAACAGGAAGGCCGATCTCGTCTGCACACAACACACGGCTAAATGACCATGCGGATTGCTGATGCAGCATCTGATGCCTCTGATTCTTCCCACTGATAATTATAAGTATTCCTACTAACCAATCTCCCTTGACCCTCTCTTCACTTATCCCAACACACACACACATTGCCATACCTCATCTACTCCCTTTCGCCCATGTTTGTAATGTATTTATCTGTATTCCGACATATTTCAAGCATTTGCGCATATTTTTAAATATCTGTGCATGCTTTTGCATGTCTTTAGGTATTTCTATGCATCTTTTCTGTAATCCAGCTCCCCTCACAACCATCGAACACCTTCATTTGCTCATTTCCATTTCCGATACACCATCCCTACCATACCGTGGTCCTTAAATGCTGCCTAAACTGTGGAATCTCCCCCCCCCCCCCCCCCCCCAATGGTCTAGTCCATAATTTAATCAACCTGCTGACATCCTACTACTGGCTCGAGCCACCACTAGCCAACCCCTATCCTGCCCAGTGTCCCTCCTTGAAAAATCTCTTGAAGCATGCAGACCCTGCCTAGCTGACCTTTTCAACTTGCCGCATTCCCCAAAACTCTCTACCAACATTCCATCAAAATCCTCAGTCCCACACAATTTCACTCCTATCCAAATCCGTGCCTTTAGTCCTACACCCAAATTTAACTGTGTTGGACTTGTGAAAGACCTACTCTTCTCCTCCTGATCCCAGTAATGGTAACACTTCTTTGCACTGATCCCTCCAACCAAAGGCAACTTAATAACAAAATTGAGTCCTGCCTCTCCCAGTTCATATCACCAGCCAACTATGATTCTCCCCTCCCACTTAACCACCCCTTGGTCACCTTCCAGGAATTCCTTACCTTCTACTTTGCCTCACACCATCTTTCCCCACGTCCCTTCCTAAGAACACCAACTTTTCAACAGAAGGAAGGATATCCACATAAAACCTCAAATCTAATCCTGACCTAATCATCCAATCTACAGACAAGGTTTCCACCACTACTGTTATGAATCACCGTGACTACTTGGCCGAAGGCCTCTGCCAATTACCTGACTGCTCCACCTATAAACTCTGCCAGAGGAGCCCCATCCCAGAAGTCCAACATAATCTATACCTGCTTGAAGCCTTAAGCTCTTCCCAGAACTTCTCCCTCAGTCTATTTCCCTTCTCATCCCTATGACACCCCACACACTCACCTTTCACATGCTCCACAAAATCCTCATACCCAACAATCCTGTGCGACCCATTGTAACTGGTTATTGTGCCTCATTGAAAGAATTTCGACTCTCACAGACCAACATCTCCAACTAATTAATATAGCCTCCCACATCGAAGATACCAACCACTTCCTTCGCCGACTCTCTAACATTCCTACCCCTTTACTTCCTGGATTCCTACTCATCACTATTGAAACCACTTCCGTATACACCGACATCTCTCATACCCGTAGTCTTGCTGCTACTGAACAGTACCTTTCAAAACATCTTTCAGAGTCAAAACCATACACCTCATATACCTTACTAATTCTATCCTATCTTGCAATTACTTCTCCTTTGAAGAGAAAGTATGCAAATCAATTTGTGGAACAGCCATTGGCTCCCACATGGCAACCTCCTATACCAATCTGTTTATGGGTCATCTAGAGGAGACTTTCGTAGCCTCCTAAAACACCAATCCCCTAGTCTGGTTCAGGTTCACTGATGGCATTTTCATAATCTGCACTCCGGGCCAAGACACCCTTTCCTCATTCCTTCAAAACTTCAATGCCTACCCTCCCACCTGCTTCAGCTGGTCCTCCTCAAACCAGTGTGCCACCACCCTGGACATTGCCCTCCTCCTTTCTGATGGCTCTATCCTCTATCCACACCTCTGCCCACATTAAACCCACTAACCACCAATAATAACAGGATTTCAACAGCTGTAATCACTTTCACACACAAAAAGAAGTCCCTTCCGTACTGCCTGACCACCCAGAGATGGCTTATCTGCAACGACAAGAACTCCCTTGCCTAGTACGCTGAGAATCTCACCAAGGCCTTCACAAACAGGCACTGCCCCCAGACCTAGTAAGCAAACAGATCTCCTGTGCCATTTTCAAACACATCCCAAATCCTATCACTATTAAAGAATTAGCTGCAAAGGATTACCACCTTCATCCCCTAACACCACCCCAGAATTAAACAATTGAGTCACATCCTTTGTCAGGACTTTAATTACCTATCAGCACCCCCTGAAACGAGGGAGATCCTACCCTAGATCCTTTCCACGCCTCTTAAAGTGGTGTTCCATCGCCCACCCAACCTTCACAATATTCTGCTCCATCCCTACGCCACTCCCAATCCCAACCCCTTGCCACAGGGATCATATTTCTGTGGAAGACCCACACGCAAAACCTGCCCGATCTACCTACTCAGCTCTTTCTATTCATGCCCTACCCTACCTGATCAGATGTTGGGCTACCTGTGAAAGCACCCATCCCATACATCAGCTCGCTGCAATCACTGCACATCCTTTTTACTGGTATGACTACCAACCAGCTGTTTACCAGGATGGAGAGCCACCGCCAAACTGTGGCCAAGAACAAAGTGGACCATCCTGTGGTACAGCATTCAGCTGAACACATTATGCTTTATTTCAATGCTGCTTCAGAATCTGGGCCTTTTGGATGAGCCCATCCAGCACTAGCTTTTTTGAACTGCACACACAAGCGTTATCCTTACAACACATTCTCTGCTCCTGGAATTATCTTGGCCTCAAAGTACAGTAACCAGCTATCTCCACCCAACAGTTAGTGCCCCCTATGCCGAACGTGTCACCTCCCCCCTATTCACATATCCTCACCCTCGTCGTGAACAGCACTCTGCCAATGCAACTGTCTGTCTTTCCCCTATCCTGCTTCTCTCCTTTTCCACTCCCCCTCACCTCATATCCTCTTGACACTGTGCCTTGTGGCAGTCTTGTCATGCCTCCATCTAATCACTGCATGCTCTAACAGACAGTGCTATTCTCTCCTTCCACCCATACCCTGCTATCCCACCCTCTTCCCCGTCCCCTCCAGATAGCTGCTTTCGTTCACAAGACAATTGCATTCCGGGTCAAGCTGCTGGAGATGGTGGTGACGCGCGCGTGTGTGTGTGTGTGTGTGTGTGTGTGTGTGTGTGTGTGTGTGTGTGTGTGTGTAGGCAAACTCCATGGTGATTAACAAACTATCCTTCTCCTTAACTGGAGTTTCCACTGTTTTATACAAATGCAGTGTTTTTTCCTACCAACTGTGCAAACCACCTCATGCCACTCAACCAAGACATTGCAAAATGCCACCAACAACTGTATAGAAGAAGCTGGTCAGCCTTCATATTACAATGAGAAAGGTAACAATCTTGGATGCTATGCATTTTGTAACAAGTGCCTGGGGCTTCATGCAAGGAGGCACAATCCCAAAATATTTCAAGAAAGCTGGCTTTCATCAGATACTAACACAAAACATCACAACAGGAAATGAAAGAATTGCAGTTGAAAAGTGGCAGCAAATAATGGGGCAAGAAGAGAACATTGACTTCCTTAACTTCAATGCACATGATGAAGGTGTTGCTGTCTGCCAGTCTATGACAACATATTAAATGTGGCAGGAACAGATGGCAGAGAAACAAGAAGAAAATGAAGCTTAGGATGAGCCAGAACCTTTGCTAGTTCCTCTAATATCAAAGGCTACTGAAGCAGTGGTCACAGTTAAGTGTTAAGTATCGAGTTTTGATGCCAACGCTGAAGCAATGAATGTGCACTGTATCTTATTGTATTACAGTGCAGTTATGCTAAAGTGTATACGGTATACTGTAGTCTGCTGAAATGACTATCCATATTCAGTTATTAGAGTAATTTACTACTAGAGAGACACTACATGACTTTCATTTGTACCGAGAAATGTAATGAAAATTGCAATGATAGTGTGTTTTTATTTTTTTATAAATCATGTGCCTGAGTCATATTTTGACTGCTAGAGGCTGAGCACTCACACAATGTGACTTTCCTTCATCTGAACTAGCTGACTGCAGAATTGTACAAGTCTGACGAATTGGATTTAACCAATATTGCTGTATTAACACACTTTTTCTTTTTGTATTCCAGCACATAATACTAAGAGTTTCTGGATGTGATATTTCCAATGTACTTTCAAAAACGCACACTTTGGATTATAATGTATTATGACAGCATGTCAGGAAGTGTGGCGTTAAGAGATTGCATGCTGTGGGTGGACAAAAATATGGAAACACCTCAAGAAATACATGCCTGAACATAAATGCAGATGCTAGCCCAGCCTGCAGATAGCACTGTTGTATCTGGCCACTAACAGCATCTGTTTCCAATAATTCCAAGTGTCACTCATGGTCACAACTATGTTCTGTGTAGTTGTGAGTGCATTACGTCAGAGCTCTTCCACATTCGAACATGGGCAAATTGTTGCTACTCACATAGTGGGTGCTTCCATAATCAATGTAGTGGAACTGTTGGGTGTTTCGAAAAAGTGCATGTTGAGTGATCCTGGTGGACAGTCATTGAAGAGGTTGATTTATTGGTTGTTGGAGTTACAGGGACCAAACTGTAAGGTCATCAGACCATTCATCTGATATGTATTGAAACAGGAATAACCCTCAGAAGAGGGATACAACAGCCTAATCCTGGGAAGCCCAAATTTAGGCAAGATACAGACAGAGATGAAATCAAATCAGGTGAGAGAGCTGCTCTGCTCAGAATACAGTTAGTGGTCCCTTGAGCATGGTATGCAGTGAATGATGCACCCTCTGCATCCCATCACCACCACCTCACCATCCATTACCCAAATGAATGAGCAACAGATACAATATGATAAAAGTTTAGGAAAGATGAAACATTAAAAACGGAAAACATTTAAGACCAAGGAGAATATGAAGTCGGGAAGAGTAGGGGCCGGGCCAGGCCAGACCACTGAGCAATGGCCTGAGCCTGGGCCAGAGCAGGCGAGACATGCCCCTCCAACTTCTCTGGAGGTTAATGAGGCTAAAATGCCCCACTTCACAGAGATGACTAGGAACCAAGTTCGGGGTTGAAACCTAAACCCAGGTCAACCAATCTGACGTAGTTCACTAACACCAGAGGTAGCGTGTCAGGATGTTTTAAGATATTGCCACAAAGCAGTCAAATTTGGGCAGTCTAGCAGGATGCGGGCCACTGCCAGGCGGGCATCACATCGGCAGTAAGGTGAGTCCTCACGTCAGAGAATGTGGCTTTGGGTCAATCTTTGCTTAAGGTTATGAAGATGGGGAAGTCACATCAGATGAGCATCAATGACCAGCCCCAAAGTGCAATAAATCACTACCACATTGAGTAATTGGTCATTGAGGTAAAGTTATGACTGTGGATGAACAGTACACGATGACGACAACAGAAATGCATGATGTGAATCTTGGCAGTGAAAAACTGAAAGCTGTGGGTGATGGCCCATAACTGTGGTTTTTGGACAGCATCCTGCACTTGCTGTTCAGCAACACCCACACTCGACGAGCAATAGTACAAGCAAAGATCGCTGACATACAAGGAGGGTAATACTGATGACCCCACAGGTGATGCTAGACTGTTAATGGCCACTAATCCCCTGTGGGACACCATTCCTTAGGTATTGGGGGTACTGTGGGAAGCACCAACTTGAACCTGGAAAGTATGGTGCAACAAAAAGTTCTGGACAAAAATTGGAGGTCAGTCACGTCAGGTAGCAAGGATGTGGTGTTGCCATGTGATGTCCAAAGCCTTTTGTAGGTCTAAGAAGACAGCAATAAACTGTTGTAGAGATGGCAGACTATAGGCAAACCAAATTATCAGCAGTGTAAGAGCCTTGGCAATAGTCACTCTGGGACAGAGCCAGAAGGCTCCAAGACTCAAGAAGCCGACACAGCCGCAAGCTCACCATGCGTTTGAGTAACTCAGAGAGAACATTGGTGAAACTAACTGTGTAATAGCTTTCCTTCTCTAGGGGAAACTTACCTGGTTTCAGTAGCAAGATGATGATGCTCTCCCGTCCTTGAGATGGAAGCTCACCCTCACTCCATATACAGTTGAAGATGATAAGGACATGATGCTGACAATCCACTGATAGGTGTTTGAGCATTTGGTTGTGAATGTGGTCTGGTCCTGTGGCTGTATCAGGGCAAAGGACCAAGGCACTGAAGAATTCCCATTCACTGCTTGGAGCATTATAGGCTTCCAAGTGGTGCGTAGTGAAAGATACGTGCAGTCGTTCAATCTTCTATTTAAGGACACAAAGGCAGCTTTATAGTTCTCAGATGCAGAGGCTTGAGCATAATGCAGAGCAAAATGTTCAGCAACAGCATCTGGAGCAGTGAAGACAGTGCCCTTAAAGGAAATTCCAGAAAAACCTGCAGGGGCCTGGTACCCAGAGAGGCATTCGATCCCCATCCAAACCTGCGAAGGAGATGTATGTGGTCCAATGGTTGAAACATACCATTCACAGCATTCTTGATTCCATCATTTTATTAGGTGGTGGACCTCGGCATGAAGCTATTTAAAGGCAATGATGTGCTCAACTGATGGATGCCGCTTATAGTGCTGGAGAGCCTGACTACGATCTCTAATGGCCTCAGTGATTTCCACGGTCCACCAAAGTACTACCTTTTGAAGAACAAGAGATTGCTAAGTCAGCTGCTGATAGACTGGCTGTTGTTGCATTCAGGACCGCCTTGTCAATGTTTTCATTTAGTGGGGAGCTCAAAATGGTAGTGGAGGTGAAAGCGTCCAAGTTGGCATTGTGGAGAGCCTCTCTCAATGGCCGCCCAGGGGAGTGACGCCAAGGGAGGGACAGGAAGACTGGAAAGTGGTTGCTACCACCCAAGTCATTGTGGACTCTCCAGTGGATGGATGAGGAAGACAAGGGCTACAAATAGAAAGATCAATGGTTGAGTAAGTTCTATGCGCTATATTGAAATATGTAGAGGCACCAGAATTCAAGAGACAGAGGTCCAAATGTGCCAGTAAGTTTTCAATGTCTTTACCATGGCCACTGATCATGGATCCATCCCAAAAGGGGTTATGGGCACTGAAGTCACCCAAGATCAGGAAAGGTTGGGAAGCCAAGAAACCAATGAAGACAATGCATTCTGAGACACTCCACCATAGGGAAGGAGATAAACATTACAGATGGTGAAATCCTAAAATGCCCTTATCTGAACAGCCACAGCCTCCAAAGTTGTATCAAGAGGCACATGCCTGCTATATACAGAGTTCACAACACAAGTGTTAACTCCACCTGACACCCTATCATAATCGGCAATTCTTAAAATATCCCTGGTAGCCACAAAGGGCCAGGGTCCATTTTGCTGGAAACCAAGTTTCGTAAAGGACAACGCAGAAGGTGGGGGAAGAGTCTAAGAGATGATGTAGGTCAGCCAGGTGCTGTAAAAACCACTGTAATTCCATTGAAGAACCAGGCTGTCAGTGTACTGTAAGGGCCTGAAGGGCCCAAGGAAACAGGTTATATCCTAGGGTCACCTGTTGCCAATGGCTGAGAGGGTTTGGTATCAAAATAGGGTTCTGAGACACATTTTGTGGAGCAATCTGGAGCTCAGGGACCACTGGCATCATTGTTGTGGCCACAGAAGCAGAACATGTGGGATCTGGTGGCATGCTGCCACTGGGATTTCGCACGCGCACACACACACACGCGCACACATGCGTATGGATCCATATCACATTTATATACCATCACCTTGACTTTTTCAGGCAATGAACAATACTCAAAGACCAAGGTGAAGGCCCCGGCGGTATCTCTATTGTCCTTTGGCCCCTATGGACAAGACAGACAAAGGGTACGAACAATTGCTACTATCACGGTATATTGATAATTTTGACTTATGGATCATCTGACAGCAACTGAATAAAACACAATTTTAGTGCCATACGCGTTTCGCCTTTATTTTCTGCAAGGCATCATCAGTGGCAGGTTGTGTGGACAATTTCTTACATATTACACTCCTGTTGCATTTTATGTGTTCTTCTTCTTCTTATGAATGCCAATTTGCGTTTTTTTTCCGCATTCGACAGCACTGTGAACTGAATGCTTGTTTTAATGCAATGTTTTGGTTTCTATTGCCGACTGTCAGACGGCCCATAAGTAAAAATTATCAATATACCATAATATTACATGCAACTGAGGAAGACAGGACTACAAAAAATTGCTACTAGTTGGCATGTAGCTCATCATCAGACTGCAAGAGATGGTCAAAATGAAAAATGAGGTCTTGAGCCATGTTTAGACTGTTACGGGGAGTGATAGTCACCAGAATGTCATCCAGCTTGTCACTAGCATGCGAAGCCCCTGACTGGCCAGGGGATGCTGTTTTAATCAAAACTGACCCACTCTTCCTTTGGAGGTTGCTGCAACTTCAACAAATTTGTCCTGTACTCACAGAAGTGTTGTGACCCCCCCCCCCCCCCCCTTCTGGGCAGGGGGCTTTGACGAGGATTGTGATTAAAAATAAAGGACGACAACTGCAACAGTCAGTGCAGAACTGAATGTAACACTCACAAACCCTGTCCGCATGAAGACAATTTGAATGGAACTCCATAAGCAGGGAATTATAGGGTTAGATGGAATTCCGGAACAATTCATCAGTGACACAGATGACCGTAACAGGAAAATAAGATGCTGAAGCCATAAAAATACATGTACTGTGGAGCAATGGAAGAATGTAATTTGATCATATGAATCTTGTTGCAGGACTGTTTCCAACTTCTGGCTCAGTTTATGTGCTAAGAGTGAAATATGGCAGCAGTTCAAATGATGATTTGGGCAGCCAGATCATGGTATTCTATGGGCTCCATAGTTACTCTGCCTGATCACATTACTGCCAAGGATTCTGTGACCATTTTGGCTGATTAGGTCCATCCCATGGTACAATGTTTGTTTCCCCAATGGCGATGCTGTGTTTCAAAATGACAGGACTCCTATTCACATAGCTCACAACATCCAGGATTGGTTATGTGAGCACAGTGATGAAGTGTCACATTAGACAACCATATCTTAATATTTTTGAGCCTTTGTGGTTTACTTTGGAGAGGAGGGCGTGTTATCACTATCCACGTCCATCATCATTACCTGAACTTGCCACTATCCACTATTTTGCAGGAAGAATGGTATAAGATTACCTTGAAAACCATACATGGCCTGTTTTTATCTATTTGGAGATGAAAGGAAGCGGTTTTGAATGCCAATGGTTTTCCTACACTGTATTAGGCATTTTTTTGGTCCATTGCCTTATTTCCTCAAATGTGGTACCCACGATGGTACGTTCTGCCACCTATGACATTCAAATTTGATGAAACGCAGAGTGTGTCAAATAAAAGTTACCTTTTGCTAGCAATACAGGATTTTCCCCTTGTGTAATGATTGCTATTCTGGGCCGCTTTTTATTAAGCTTAGGAAGCTGAGTAATTTTCAGAGCAACTTCCCTGAGGTCTTCAGTTCCAAATTTTTGTGATTTTGCAAAAGCTGCTGCCTCCTGAAAGAGCAAACATGATTATTTGTGTGTGCTGCAGTTCAAAGAAACAAAGGTAATCTCAAACAAAAAACTTGTAACCTTACATGTTGCAAGTAAATGTCACTTTTGGAGATACAAGCACCATTAAATTTTTTTACCCAAAATTTCATTTTAAAGAAGAAACAGTAGGGTACAATTAACATCCTGTTGGTTATGAGGTCATTAGAGACAGAACACAAGCTTGGACAGAGAAAGGATGGGCATGGAAACATTACGAAGAAACTACTGAGAGTATACTGCATATTAGGAAGGACTTTTACTGCATGCTCTTCACTTAACAGCTACTACAGCAACCTACTTGCTATGGTGTTTCAATAATCTCTGTGTGTCGTATGGAACTGCATTATCTAATTTCATAGCAAGAAATAAAATAGAAAGAAACATTCCACATGGGAAAAATATATTAAAAACAAAGATTCCATGACTTACCAAGAGGGAAAGCGCAGGTAGACAGGCACAATAAAAAAAACACACACAAACACTCACAAAATTTTGAGCTTTCGCAACCCACAGTTGCTTCGCCAGGAAAGAGGGAAGGAGAGGGAAAGATGAAAGGATGTTGGTTTTAAGGGAGAGGGTAAGGAGTCATTCCAATCCCGGGAGCGGAAAGACTTACCTTAGGGGAAAAAAGGACAGGTATACACTCGCGCGCACACGCACACATATCCATCCACACATATACAGACACAAGCAGACATATTTAAAGCAAAGGGTTTCAGCAGAGATGTCAGTCCAGGCGGAAGTGCAGAGGCAAAGATGATGTTGAATGACAGGTGAGGTATGAGTGGCGGCAACTTGAAATTAGCGGAGATTGAGGCCTGGTGGATAACGGGAAGAGAGGATATATTGAAGGGCAAGTTCCCATCTCCGGAGTTTGGATAGGTTGGTGTTGGTAGGAAGTATCCAGATAACTTGGATGGTGTAACGCTATGCCAAGATGTGCTGGCCGTGCACCAAAGCATGTTTAGCCACAGGGTGATACTCATTACCAACAAACACTATCTGCCTGTGTCCATTTATGCGAATGGACAGTTTGTTGCTGGTCATTCCCACACAGAAAGCGTCACAGTGTAGGCAGGTCAGTTGGTAAATCACGTGGGTGCTTTCACACGTGGCTCTGCCTTTGATCGTGTACACCTTCCGGGTTACAGGACTGGAGTAGGTGGTGGTGGGAGGGTGCATGGGACAGCTTTTACACCGGCGGCAGTTACACGGGTAGGAGCCAGAGGGTAGGGAAGGTGGTTTGGGGATTTCATAGGGATGAACCAAGAGGTTACGAAGGTTAGGTGGACGGCGAAAAGACACTCTTGGTGGAGTGGGGAGAATTTCATGAAGGATGGGTCTCATTTCGGGGCAGGGTTTGAGGAAGTCGTATCCCTGCTGGAGAGCCACATTCAGAGTCTGATCCAGTCCCGGGAAGTATCCTGTCACAAGTGGGACACTTTTGGGGTTCTTCTGTGAGAGGGTCTGGGTTTGAGGGGATGAGGAAGTGGCTCTGGTTATTTGCTTCTGTACCAGGTCAGGAGAGTAGTTGCGGGATGCGAAAGCTGTTTTCAGGTTGTTGGTGTAATGGTTCAGGTATTCAGGACTGGAGCAGATTCATTTGCCATGAAGGCCTAGGCTGTAGGGAAGGGACCGTTTGATATGGAATGGGTGGCAGCTGTCATAATGGAGGTACTGTTGCTTGTTGGTGGGTTTGATGTGGACGAATGTGTGAAACTGGCCATTGGACAGATGGAGGTCAACGTCAAGGAAAGTGGCATGAGATTTGGAGTAGGACCAGGTGAATCTGATGGAACCAAAGGAGTTGAGGTTGGAGAGGAAATTCTGGAGTTGTTCTTCACTGTGAGTCCAGATCATGAAGATGTCATCAATAAATCTGTACCAAACTTTGGGTTGGCTGGCTTGGGTAACCAAGAATGCTTCCTCTAAGCGACCCACAAATAGGTTGGCATATGAGGGGGGCCATCCTGGTATCCATGGCTGTTCCCTTTAATTGTTGGTATGTCTGGCCTTCAAAAGTGAAGAAGTTGTGGGTCAGGATGATGCTGGCTAAGGTGATGAGGAAAGAGGTTTTAGGTAGGGTGGCAGGCCAGCTGCCTTCCCAATACCAAGCATACCAATTAGCAAAGGCCATCACCTTCACTCCTGTCTCCTGTCCAATGTCTATACAACCTACGCCCACATTACTGTCTTCCAGTATGGTGCCATACAGAAATTGACTGCTGTCCTCAGGCCACAGTTCATCTTAACAGAGGCAACCATGTAGATACCATTGACAAGGCTGGATGTAAAGTACACCATGCCTACTACCATTCACTCCATCAAGCAGCCCATTTGCCTGATCTCTTGATAGGGATACGGGTACCTCTCCTTTCGCCACACTGATTATCTAGATGACATATGGATATTACAGACTCCATGTGTCAGTTAAATGGGGATGGATCTAGTTTTCCTGTCAACCATGACATTGATATGGACCTGTCGGCTGGTATATGTATTGAAAGTTTGTCAACAGGACCACAACAGGCATGTGGAATGGGTGCAGCCAGTTCTGCAAAATACCCAACTGTGTCAGTTGCATCCGATACTGCTGCTTCTGAAACTTAATAGTCCACAAAACAACAGTCTGTTGATAACGACCCTGCTCGTGTATTTTGATTTCACATCGAACATTACTAGATTGTTTACACTATCCCACATACTCCTTGGCAGCCTCAGTCTCATACTTCCCAGATATGGACTTGGTTACAGCTCTACTGCACTCTCATTTGCCCATATTTTTCTAATTAAATTGTGAAGCTGCACAGAATAAAAAAGGTCTATTTATCAAGACTGACAAAATTTGTTACTGAAAATATAATGTAACTGGATAGATAAAATACACTCAGCAAGCACTGGTAGCAGAACATATGTATACAGATATTGAAAATTGCAGGCTTTCGGAGACTGTTACGTCCACCTGGCAGAAGGTTTGAAGGGGAAGGAAGAGGGTGAAGGAAAAGCGACTTGTGAGGTGCAGGAAATGTGGAGAGTTTGGGAAAGTTGCCTAGAACCTCAGGTCAGGGGAGACTTACCGGACAGGATGAGAAGCAAAGACTGATTGCTGGGGACTGTCTTTCATTTGCACATCTTCCCGAGTTTAATTACAGATACATGAGGCTGCCTACATTGAATCCATCTCATCAGATGGTGTGTCCTAATTCTCCTCACCTGACAAAACATGCCAAACTAGGATCACTTCATCGAAGGAAAGTCCCCAACAATCAGTCTTTCCTTTTCATCCCATCTGATTAGCCTCCCCTGATCCGGGGTTCTGGGCGACGTTTCCAAACTATCCCCATTTTCTACACCTCATGAATCCTTTTTGTTTACCCCTCTTCCTTCCCCTTCAACACTTCTGCAAGGAGAAGGGGCCACTGACTCCAGAAGCTTGCAAATTTCAATATCTTTATATGTGTGTTCTCCTGCAGCTGCTTGGTTTTATAATCTATCCAATTACATTATATTTTCAAAAATTGCCAATGTGTTATTGACATCAAAGCATTATAATTTTGATTCAAACTGGGATTAAAGGCATTCTGTTATTATTTTAAAACATTATAGTTAGTTTCAGGGAGTATTATGCCAAAAAGGTACACTGAGAAGTTCAGGAGGGAAGGGAAGAGCGTGCAGAACACAAAATCATGATGATGTAAATAAAATAGAAAGAAACTTCCACATGGGAAAAATATATTAAAAACAAAGATTCCAAGACTTACCAAGCAGGAAAGCGCCGGCAGACAGGCACAATGAACAAAACACACAAACACACACACAGAATTACTAGCTTTCGCAACCGATGGTTGCTTCTTCAGGAAGGAGAGGGAAAGACGAAAGGATGTGGGTTTTAAGGGAGAGGGTAAGGAGTCATTCCAATCACGGGAGTGGAAAGACTTCCCTTAGGGGGAAAAAAGGACAGGTGTACGCGCGCGCGCACACACACACACACACACACACACACACACACACACACACACACACACACACACACACACAAGCAGACATCAATATATATTCAATAAGTTCTGTATGAATAAGAACTCTGATTGGCATTAGCTATGTAAAACATAATTCTTAAAATTACAAAATTATGTCTAATTAACTTAATTAATTCAATAATTAAAAAATAAATTTAAAAAATTCTGAAATTCGTATGTGAAAAAAAGATAGTAAATATTAATGTTCATAGGAAGAAACTTACTAATTCATTTCCAAACAGAATATCAACATAGGGCATGGCTTCCATCATTGGCTTACTATAATATTGTGACAGAAATGGAGCGCTAAGATTCATCATAAACAAAGAATCTTTCTTAAGTGCACAATCAGCAACTTCAAGGATGGATTCTGGGCTCACAGTGAGGAAGAAACCCTGGGGAAAAAACAAATGGTGAAACATGTGAACACTGTATATACAGTTTTTCTTTATTTTTCCTTTTAAAATAAGGTATATGCGAAAAATTAAGAATGCTTCAATGTTTTGCAGAGTTTTCTTATAGGTCCCAAAAACTTGTGAAATCAATTTGTACATCTATAAAATTTTCAAACAGTTCTTGGCACAAAATCAGTTCCACAAAATCACATGTTGACTTCAAAACTGACACTAAGAAACTGAGAAGAACATATAGAGTGACACATGAGAGACGGACAGTTGTTAATGAAATAATACTCGGCCAACTTTAAAATTAATCCATGTTTATTTACACAAAATAAAAGCTCATTATTTACCATTTTAGTTAACAAGGTTATTTGCGAAAAATAATGTCGTCAAGGTGATGTCCACCATTTCGAATGCAGAACTCAAGTCCCTTCTCAAAATCTTCCATCACACAGACTAAAATCTCTGCAGGGATGGCAACAGTTTCTTGAATGATTGCATTCTTCAACTCATCCAAATTTCATGGTTTGTGGTTATAGACAGTTCTTAAGGTACCCCCACAGAAAAAAGTCACATACTGACAAGTCCGGAGACCTGGGAGACTAAGGAATATTGCCAAAACGTGAGATAATCCGGCCAGGAAACGTGCATCTAAGAACTGTCATTGAAATGTTTGCGGTGTGCGATGTTGCCCCATCCTGCTGGAACCAAATGCGTTTTAAAGGGATTCATCGTCTTCTTAGTTCTGGTTTCAAGAATGTTTCAAGCATACAAATGTAATGAACCGAATTAACAGTAACTGTGGTCCCGTTCTCTTCAAAAAATAAGGTCCAATAATGCCAACAGAGCCAAGAGCACATCAGACTGTTACTTTTTCTGAGTGCAGAGGATGCTGATGGATAAGGTGTGGATGCTCTGGAGCCCAGTAACATAGGTTTTGCTTATTCACGGTCACTTTTAAATGAAAATGAGCTTCATAGCTTATCAATAAAGTTTATTTTCATTCGATCCCAAAATCAGTTGCATTCTGTAAGCGAAGTCTTCTCATAAAGCAAAGTCAGTTTCCTTAAGTTGTTGGACAATGAGCATTTTCTAGGAATGGAATTTTAATTCTTTATGCAAAATTCGCCTAACCGATTCATGATTGATTCGTAACTCACTAGCATGACGTCTAGCTACCCATCCTGGGGTTTTGACTGCCGCTTGCCTTACCCTTTCAACATTTTCTGGTGTCGTTACTCCGTGTCTCGGGCCAGGATGCTTCTTATCCAGTATGTTTCCAGTTGATCTGAAGTTTTACATCCCATCTAAGGATTGTGTTACGGCTTGGAACAGCTCCATGTCGCCCGACATTAATCGCTGTGTAGCAATAATAGACTCACCACTTTTCACGAAACTGTCACAGACAAACACTTGACGTTGCAAGTCCCACTGTTCCATAGTGACTGAGTAAATGAAATGGCGTGTTGTGTGGATAGAAGTATCCCCACCACGACCACCTCCCACCACTGAGCCCTCAGTACTACACAGTTCAAAACCATCCGTCTCCCGTGTGTCGTTCTGTAGAAAACAGAATGCCCACACACTGCAGTTCTTGTGCATCCCTTACTCAATGCCTCCAATTAACAGTTTGTTATTAACTTTTTTTCATTCTGTTGCTTATAAATTGGTATGTTAGGAAACAATTACAAATTCTACAACTAGCACTGTAAGGAAAAGATACACTGCTTCTTACTGTTAAGATTATACATTATGTAGCACAGAGGCACAATTAAAAGACACTTACACAAGACTGATAGCTAATGGGTAAGTGTTTTAATTGTACTTGTCTGCAACTTAATGTGACACCTATACAGCAAGTAGTAATCTTTTACTAACATTGTTGACATTCCAACCTGGAATTGCCATTGTCTGATTTTGCCGAACAGCTTTTCTTCCACCATACAACCCTCTGTTTTACTTGTTGCTATTCTCTATAGCATTACTTTTCTCAGTGCATGTTCTCTCTCTTCTTTACTGTATTTATTCACTGCCTTACACACCACATCAACCTCTGAGCCACACTGTATCAACAATTGTTCGCACACAATACACGGGTTCATGACTGTGTGGATTGTCGCAGCATCTGATGCCCCAAATTCTGTCCTTCGGTAATTATATTTATTCCTTTTGACCCCACTTCCATCACCATCCCCATGTACTTCAGAATTTAATTTTGCACATCTGCCTGCGCCACATAAACCTGTGATCCTTACAGGATGGAAAGAATGCCCTGAGCTGTGGTTCTGGGTGACAGCTCCGAGATCTACCCCTTTATCTATTCTGTCCAGTCCTATCCTTCACCCCTCTTCCTTCTCCCCAATCCCTCTGTTGGAAAAAGGAGCCACTGGCTCTGAAAGCTTGCATAAGTAAAGCCTTTATTCATGTATGTGTCGTCCTTCCACCGCTTGGTGAGCGCATTTTTTTTAACTATCTGGTTACATTATATTGTCAAAACCTGATTATTTTGATCGTAATATTTTAATATATTTGCTAGATGAAATGTGAAAGGGGCATTTTTGTGTGTTTGATCTAAGGAAGTTCCTTACAGAACAGTCTACTCCATTCCCGGAAAATGAAATATTCTTTCATCCTGCAGCCAGGCGACTAGTGCGAGTTTTGGTGTTCTCGTAAAGATAAGTCATTTTAGATTATAAAACAAATAGTTTAGTACTGATTACATGGTAAATAGGTGTATTAGTGTGCCTTTTAAGTGTACCATTAAAGGTTTCATTTTTCTTTACGTAATATAGCAGAAAACCCGAAAAGATCGTATAGTCGTATTTTCTGTGTATGTTTTGCTGCATCAAGTCTATAGAATTTCCTTTAGTTGTCCCTTGCTCTCTCCAGCAATTTAACTTAGCGTACCTATTCATTATTTAACTAGAATTTCCAGAAAGTAGCGTAAAGTTTAAGTTGTTGTTTCAGAAACTTTGAACTGTTGTTTTTGTTTACACAGTTGCATATAGGCCAAATTTGTGGAACGGGACCATATTTTCAGGTTTATCTGTAATTTAACTGACTTATTCTTAATAAACTATTACGTTTATCATGAGTAAAAAGCGCTTGACTTGCTGTAGAATTGTTAGGTTGGGGCTTTGGTGTGATGGGTGCTGTAGTTTTTCCATGTGGGTGACTGTAGTGGCGTGGGAATAGTAAATGAGGCTCATCAGTGGTTTTGTAGGATTTGTAGTAGAGATAGGAAGATACTAGAACAGGAGGGGAAAATTGCCGCCCTGCAGGCTGAGTTAGACAAGGCCAGAGGAGATCTTGACAGGTTAAGGAGGGAGAAGGGTAAAGAGAGGTGGGAAGTGGCAACAGCCAACAGGAGGAACAGGCCTACAACTTTGTCTGACAGCTTCATGGTGAATGTGGAAAATAGGTTTGACCTGTTGCTTCAGTTAGAAGCTGATGAACCTCAAGCAGTTGCAGGTGTAGTCAGGGCACAACAAACTTTCAGCAGCAAATTGAAAAGTAAGAATGTAGGGAAATCAGTAAAGAGAAAGAAAGTGTTGTTGTTGTTAGGTAGTTCCCATGGAAGAGGTGTTGGCCAACTTTTGCAGGATGAACTAGAATCAGAATACCAGGTCACCAATTTTTTTTAAACCTAGTGCTGGTCTGCAGCAGGTGACAGAGGATTTAGGATCACTTTACAAAGATTTCACTAAGGAAGACACCGTGGTTATAGTAGCTGGGGCAGGTAACAGTATTGATAGAGATCCAGGGTACAGTATAGAGTGTGACCTGGCAAATAAAGCATCAGCATTGAAGCACACTAGTGTTGAGTTTGTATCTGTTCTTGGGTGCCATGACCGACTTCATTTGAACTCTTCTGTCAAGAGAGTTAATTTGGAGCTAGAACGGCTGCTTATGCCGGGTGCAAGGTCACACATTGGTGTGGTTTCTGCTGATTCTCTCAGTAGGTAGGATTATACTAGGCATGGCCTTCACTTCAACAGGAAGGGGAAGGGTAAATTGGATGGGGAAATAGCAGGAAAGTTAAAGGGGGGAGGCACTGTCATAAGTGGTAAAATACCAGTGGTTATACGGTTCAGAAAAGATCATTTTTTAGGGTAGGGAGGATAGAAAGAAAGCAAACTTTAAGAAAGGTTATAACTAAGACAAACCTTCAGTTTGAGAAAGAAATAAAAAAAAAATTCCAGCTTATTACATCAGCATAAACAGCTATTGGTTAAGAATTTTCAACAGTCAGCAGATATTTTAACTGTACCCAATTTTAACTCAGTTAATGTGAAATGTCAGCTATCTTTATTGCATCAAAATATTCGAAGACTGAGAAATAAAATTAATGAATTAACTATCTGCATAGATGAATTAGAGTCTTCAAACCCAGCTGACATAATCTGCCTCTCTGAACATCATGTGACCACCACTGGTATAGAACTTTTTTTAAGTGTTACAGGATTTAGGTTAGCATCTCACTTTTGTAGATCAGAAATGGAGAAAGGAGGAGTTGCCACATTCATTAGGAACTGTCATAAATTTAAGAACATAGACATTCATAAATTTTGCCTAGAACAGCATATGGAAGCATGTGCAACAGAAGTAGAATTTCACAAAAAATCCTGCATAATATTAAGTGTATATCGAGCACCTGCAGGTAACTTTAATCTGTTTGTAAACCACTTTGAAGCTGTACTGGCCCATTTAACAAACAAAATCAAAGAAATAGTGGTTGCTGGTGACTTCATTGTAGATTTCCTTAAAGACTCTCCCAATAAGAACTTATTTGAGTTAGTAACACTATCATTCAACTTAATTCCCAATGTAAAGATCCCCACTAGGGTAGCCTATCGCTCACAAACAGCCATTGATAATATCTTTATAGAAAAGTCCAATGAACAAAATTATATTATAAAACCAATAGTCAATGGCCTCTCAGACCATGACATGCAGATCCTTCTGTTAAATGTTAATACTGAACAGGATATAAAATCTGTTAAATCTGAGCTCAAGAAGGTAATCAATAAGCCAAAAATTGATTATTTTAGGACACTCCTCTGAGACATTCACTGGACTGATGTTTACAGCACTCATGGCATGAATGAAAAATATAACACTTTTGTTAATAAAGTACTTACCTTACTCGAACACTGTTTTCCCCCAAAACTAACTAAGGTTAGAGCAAAGTCTATAAAGATGCCATGGATTACTCAAGGAATAGGGGCATCTTTTAAAACAAAAAGAATACTGTATCTGTCAATCCGAAACAGTTCCAATGTTGATGCTATAGCACATTACAAGAAATACTGCAAAATATTAAAGACTGTAATACGGACGTCAAAGCAAATATATTACAAGGAAAAGATAGTCATATCAGATAACAAAATAAAGACAATATGGGATATAGTGAAGGAGGAGACTGGTAGAACCAGACATGAAGACGAGCAAATAGCATTAAGAGTAAATGATACGTTGGTGACAGATGTGTATAGTGTTGCAGAACTTTTTAACAAATATTTTATAACTGTTACTGAAAAGATGGGGTTGTCAGATTCGGTAGATGCGGCTATGGAATACCTCAGACCAGACATTTCAAGTAACTTCCATAATATGAATTTCACCCTCACTATCCCAACAGAAATAATGTCCATCATAAAATCTATAAAACCAAAAACATCTAGTGGGTATGATGAAATATCAACAAAGTTAATTAAAGAATGTGATTCTGAGCTAAGTAACATATTAAGCTATCTGTGTAACCAGTCGTTTATCAGTGGAATATTTCCTGAATGGTTGAAATATGCTGAAGTTAAGCCACTGTTTAAGAAGGGAGATAAACAAATAGCATCAAATTTCCGTCCAATTTCACTGTTGCCAGCATTCTAAAAAATTTTAGAAAAAGTAATGTACAGTCGTCTTTATAATCATCTTATCTCAAATAACATACTGTCAAAGTCACAGTTTGGATTTCTAAAAAAAGGCTATCTACACTTGCAGTGAAAATGTGCTTAATTCATTAGACAAAAAATTGCAGGCAACTGGTATATTTTGTGATCTGTCAAAGGCATTTGACTGTGTAAATCACAATATCCTTTTGAGTAAATTAGAATATTATAGCATAACAGGAAATGCTGCAAAATGGTTCCAATCTTATATCACTGGCAGGAAACAAAGGGTGCTATTAGGAAAGAGACATGTATCAAGATATCAGGCATCATCCAACTGGTAACTAATTACATGTGGGGTCACACAAGGTTCCATTTTGGGACCCTTACTTTTTCTTGTATATATCAATGACATTTCATCAGTAACATTACCAGATGCCAAGTTCGTTTTGTTTGCCGATGATACAAACATTGCAATAAATAGCAAATCAAGTGTAGTCTTAGAAAGATCAGCAAATAAAATATTTGTGGACATAAATCACTGGTTCCTAGCCAATTCCTTGGCACTAAACTTAGAAAAAACACACTACATAAAGTTCAGAACTTGTAAGGGGTGTCCCAATGACAAGACGATAGAAGAAATGGACAGCGTTAAATTCTTGGGATTACAGCTTGATAATAAATTCAACTGGGAGGAGCACACCACAGAACTGCGGAAGTGTCTTAACAAATCTCTGTTTGCAATGCGAATTTTGTCAGACATAGGAGATATAAAAAATGAAAAAGCTGGCTTACCACGCTTACTTTCTTTCCATGATGTCATATGTTTTTTTTTTTTTTTTTTTTTTTTTTTTTTTTTTGGTGGGGGGGGTGGGGGGGCGGGGTAGTTCATCACGCCAAGCTAAAGTTTACCGGGCACAAAAGCGTGCAGTAATAGTTACATGTAGTGTGAACTCAAGAACATCCTGCAGAAGCCTGTTTAGGGAGCTAGGGATACTAATTACTGCTTCCCAATATATTTATTCCTTAATAAAATTTGTCATTAAAAATATATCACTTTTTCAAACCAACAGGAATGGAATCAATACTACAAATAAGAACAATCTTCACAAGTATTTAAAGTCACATAGTCTTGTACAAAAAGGTGTGCATTATTCAGGAACACACATTTTCAATAACTCGCCAGCAGCCATAAAAAGCTTAACCAACCAATGAAATTCACTTTAAGAGAAGACTAATTCTCAGTAAAACCAACTGATATATATATATATATATATATATATTAAAAACAAAGATTCCAAGTCCAAACAGGAAAGCACTGGTAGAAAGGCACAATAAACTAACACACACACACAAAATTTCTAGCTTTCGCAACCAACGGTTGCTTCTTCAGGAAAGAGGGAAAGAGAGGGAAAGACGAAAGGATGTGGGTTTTAAGGGAGAGGGTAAGGAGTCATTCCAATCCCAGGAGCGGAAAAACTTACCTTAGCGGGGGGAAAAAGGACCGGTATACACTCGCGCGCGCACGCACGCACGCGCACACACACGCGCACACACACGCGCACACACACACTTGTAAAGGCAAAGAATTTGGGCAGAGATGTCAGTCGAGGCAGAAGTACATCCTCTGCCCAAACTCTTTGCCTTTACAAATGTCTGCTTGTGTCTGTGTATGTGCGGATGGATATATGTGTGTGTGTGTGTGTGTGTGTGTGTGTGTGTGTGTGTGTGTGTGTGTGTGTGGTTGTAAAAGTACAATATAACTTCTGTACAATTTCAGTGCAGTAATGTGTTAATTGTAAATAAGTATTATAGTAGTTGTATTACATATTACATGTTAATTACCTTATAAATAAATAAAAAACTTTTTAATTTTAAATTCAGTGCATTAGTACTTGTAAAATGACTTTCATACAGTTTTCATTAAAAAGTGATGATCATTCCACTTGGGACCTGTGGAATGGTACATTAGCTTATTTGTTTTAGTTGTAAATATTTGTCATGTATTGTTGTTTTTCTGACGCGTTCCACATCCTGGAGGACCTCCTCACTACGGAGCAATTGGAATGAAAGTAAATCTAATCTAATCTAATCTAATCTTCAGTTCTGACCTTTGGTGCCTTTACCATTGTTATAATTGCATTTTCAACATTTTTCAAATAAAATATTTTCCATGCAAGCAGAAATTATTTTGAGTTTAGCACAAATATTTCAAATCAATTACAATAACTAAAAATTAATGATTTGATTAAATGGGATGAGTACTTTTTTTTAATACACAGAAAAACTCATTTGGCTATGGTTTACCCATAAGCTGACTGGGGCAAAATAAATCGAGGCATTTCTTGGAATAACAACTTTAAGTCCATTGAGTCATTTCTCCATTTCCTGCAAATATTGAATCTGTACTAACAAGTTCTTGTTGAGAAAATATTATTACTCTTGACAGACACAATGCTTACTACAAACATTTGACAGCTGTGCTGTGCCAAGTTGTTGTTATAAGGCTCACGTAGGCAGTAGGGGGGGGGGGGGGGGGGGAAGGTGGAGGGGGGGTTGGGAGGGGGAAGAAGAAGAGGAAGAAGAGGAAGAAGAAGAAGAAGAAGAAGAAAGAAAGAAAGAAATGATCAAATGGCATTGTTGGCGCGGAGGCTCCATCTGTATGTATCCAAGTACGGCCGGCGAGCGCAAGTCTTATTTCATTTGACGCCACATTGGGCAGGCGACGTGTGTGCTGGTGATGAGGATGAAATAATGATGAAGAGAACACAACACCCAGTCCATGTGCGGAGAAAATCTCCAACCCGGTCGTGTATCGAACCTGGGCCAGCTGTATGGGAGGCCAGCACATTACCACTCAGCTAAGCAGGTCGACAGTAGACAAACAACTTCCTTGCCACACAAACATCATTATTTAGTAGTGACGGGGTATGTTTAACATGGAATTGACTTTTGATAATATCACATTGGAAGAGTAACTTAGAAACTGTACAAAACATATGGGAAGTGACTATGATAACACATCCAATATTGAGAGTGAATATGAGAACCACTCTATTGCAAGGAAATGTAAAATTCAGGAAAGGAAGTGGAAGAAAGAGGCTTCAAAGAAGATAAATTTTGGACAATGTTATGTTTTGCCTCAGCTAGCCAGCAGATGCTGTCTTTTATTGTTTTGTTTCTCATTTCTTCTAAGACAGGACAGTCCTCTCTTTCAGTTACAAATCACAGAAGCTTTTTTTTGTTATTCAGCTATAGGTTTTCTAATGCACCTTTATCCATTGGTTTCAAGACAAGAGATTATATGTGGTGCCAAAAAGATGCTTTGATGTTGATCAGCTGCATTTTTGAAGGATGAGATGGAGCAGTGCCAATCAAAAGTACAGCTCGAGGTGGCGGTCCATTTTCTATGCTGAATCTTCTGACAGAGGGAACAAACTGTTTTTTGAACCACTCACTAAACTGAACACCAATTATCCAAGCTTTTGATTTTTGTAATACGCAAGGAGAGCATTCATATTCACATCTTTTAGGGCTCACGGTTTTGCAGACTTTCCAATTACCATGAGTGACAATTTGTTCATTTGACATGTCATTGCTACAGGCTACAACGGTACGTTGTTATTTATTAATTTCATCTGGTGCAGATGACACTCTTTTGAAGCAAGACATTTTGTAGGGAATGCTTTGACATTCAGTCTAGTTTCATCAGCGTTGTAAACTAGCTGTGGTGAGTAATTTTCTGATGATATCTATTGTGCCAACTCATCTAATAACGCATCTGCAGTGGCAACATCAGCTGACAACTTTTCTCCATTTATTATTGTCATACCTAGTGTGTCTTCTTTCAACAGCCTCTAACCAACCATATCTGGCAGTGATTCGCCATTCATGAGTTTGTTCAGCTGTAATGTCTTTTCTTGATGCTATGTAGCACTAATAGGAACACCTTTTTGTCTTTCCTGAGTGAACTACAAGAAAGTAGCTTCAACAATTTTATCGTACAACAACACTATGGAGTTGTGGCATTGTTCCAAAGTTTTATCATAAAATGTGTTGCAGAAGCTTTCAATTTTCTCCCATTTTTCCACTTACTGATAGTGGCTTTCCCTACACCAGATTCAATAGGCAATTTTGTTGCACTTTCCCTATTGTCAAGCAGCTTTAGCACTTCCAGTTTTTCTTTTAATGTATAGGAGCTATGATTTCGACTGCTTGACATTGTACTGTACAATATAACACCAGTTTTATATGTACAGTGTTAACTTAGTTTATGAACAAAAAGAATTAATACAGTACTGTAAAAGTCAACCCAATTTATTCTGTATACTGTACGCAAACAAACTAACTGTGCTATAACTCCTCTGAATAAGGTAGCAACACCACCACATGCAAATCTGCTATGTAGTTGTATTATTGTACAGTATTGTGTGTGGTATTTACAATATTGTGACTTCATCATGTCACTGACTGCCACTTTCTCACATTGCTGCACTCACTGCCTGCGTTTCAGTGTGACTTTAATTGGGCCTACAGAGAAAGATTCTAAGATATATTGAAAACAAAGAGAATGTGCACCTATATATTACAGTGCTTCAGAGCTGCAGAAAGAATTCAGCATTCTTTGAAGTGATAGAAAGAGTGGACATTATTGAGGACTGGGCATCAGCTTCATCACCACACTACATCAAGAAACCCAAAGGAAAGACAATTTGGAGCATAAAAATATGTTATTTTATATTGCAGCAGAAACTCACTTTCAGTCTCATCTTCTTATACTGAAACATTTATTCCTTTTAAGAAAAGGAGAATGTACATGGCCAATGCTGAAGACTGAAATGGTGATGTGAATACATCACATGCTGGGATTATAGATGCAAAAAAGGAAGATATTTTTGAACAAGAAATGCTAAAGACTATTGTAGAAGACTATGCGTCTGTGAAAGAAAATGAATACTCAGAGTGAGAAACAGAAAATGATTGATGATAACCTTGCATGAAGATCATTTGAAAGGAAGCCATTTTGTGCTATTTATTTGTTTATTTATCCTGTGTACTGAGAAAATTTGCGTGAAAGTGGGAAATGAAATGACGGATTGGTTCCAGCAAATGCCCTGTGTGAAACAGCACACTGCATTGTCATCTCTCCTCTTCATTGTAGTCTTTGATGAGAATGACTAATTTGGCAGAAAAAACTGGAAGACAAGACAAAAGCAATGGTGTTCGAAGATGACTTGATCCGGGGAAACACAGTGGAGGAGATTCAGGAACAGCTGGATGCTTGGGAAGAAATTGTGAGAGTCTTGAGTGAAATTTAATGTCAACAAATGTGAAATCCTGGTTACAAATAGAAAGAAAGATACACTAACTAGCTGAATACGCATCGGAGGTGAAAAACTGATGAAGGTGGAAAGTATCAAGTACTTGGGAAGTATGATAGATGAAAATAGAAGAAATGATAAAGAAATCAGCGAATGTGCTGGACAGGCAGAAGCATTCCTGTGAAGTGTTAGGAGCATGGTTTGGAACAAAGATGTCCCACAAAGTGGAAAAAAAGCAATATATAGAAGTTACTATGCCCCAATACTGACCTATGCATCTGAAAGATGGGTAATGAAGGAAAGAGCA
The DNA here is from genome assembly GCF_023897955.1 of Schistocerca gregaria. Classification (NCBI taxonomy): domain Eukaryota; kingdom Metazoa; phylum Arthropoda; class Insecta; order Orthoptera; family Acrididae; genus Schistocerca; species Schistocerca gregaria. Next base: position 103,134,713 of record NC_064921.1, on the reverse strand, counting down.
GTAAGCAGATTATAGGCATGTGAAATGAAGTTCCTCAGAAATAGGATAGGACTAACAAGAAGAGGATGATGAATGGCAGAGTAAGGAAAATGGTGAAAGAGGAACACTTGCAGAGCAGAACAGAAGTATCACGGCTAAGATGGTATGGGCACATATGAAAAAGAAGAAATGGAGATGTGAAGGAAATGACCAAGAGAAACACTAAGGGACAGGTGGCTCAAAAGTGTGGAGGAGTGTGTTGAAAAAAAGAGGCAAGGACTGGACCAAAATGAATACAGAAAGATGCCGGGGAAAAAAGGACTAGATGGAGGCTTACATTCCTAACAGAGCCAGCCTGGGGATGGAAAATGTTCAAGATAATGATGATGATTATTTGCTTACTTAATTGGAAAAATGCATTTACATCACACTGTGAATGATATTGTTAATAATAGCTTTTTAAAGAGAAATATCGTACATTTTGTTTGTTACTATAAAAAATACTTTACTAACAACTTTCAAATATGTTATTACTTTTGTAAATACACTGTACAGTCATACTGATGTGACCACTTGTCAAAAGCCTGAACAATCACCTTTTACAGCATGGACTAATGCAAGACATGCAGGAAGAGAGTTAACGAGTTTTTGGAAGGTACTGGTTGAGGATCCATGGTGCAAACAGCCTGATTGAGATGGTACCACAGATTCTCAATTGGGTTTAAATCTGGAAGTTTGGTGGATAGGGGAGTATGAAAACTGATCCTGGTGCTCTCTGAGCCACACATACTGTGAGCTGTGGAACACATTTTACTGTCCTACTTGTAGATGCCATCGTGCTGATGAAGAACAAACTGCATGCAGGAATGGACGTGGTCCCCAAGGATAGAAACATATTTGTGTTGATTCACTGTGTCTTCAGAATGACGAGATCACCCAGGGAATGCTATGAAACCATTCCCCAAGACCATAATACTCCCTCCTGGTTGCAGGGTATTTACTATCAGATGTTTCACACCAAAGGCTGTCTGTCTGATGGAGTATAAAACGTGATCCATTTGAAAAGACCACCAGACCACTCAGTGGAAGTACACTTGCGGTATTGGCGTGCAAATTCCAGCCTTCATAACCAATGAATAGCAATCAAGATGGGTGCATGAACCAGATGCCTGTTGTGGAGGCCCGTACGCAGAAATGTTCACTGAACGGTCATTGAGGAGACACTGTTGGAACCCCCATGGTTCATCCAGGTGGTCAGTTGCTCAACAGTTGCATGTCTGCTTGCTTGTACACATTTCCACAGCTGTCATTCACCCATCATCTATAGTCCACAGTGCACCACAGTTTCCTTGGTGTCGGCTGTGGATAGCACCATTTTGCCACGCAGGGTATACATTGCGAACAGTTTAAAAAAGTTAGCCAACTATCATGCCCTTTTGGACATCAGACAAATTGCTCTGTTTCTACATTACGACAATGACTGCAGTGTTATTTGCATCCTCCCACACGCTTTATATAGCCTCCACTGGTAGTGCTACCACCTGTGTCTGAGTGGTTACTGCATACCGACATAAAACATAAGCAATGATTGGACTGTGTATGTCTGTTTAACACATTGCGTACAGCTTTCGTAGTTTTACATGTTGCCACATCCAACTGGTGTGGATGGATCACGTAAATTTAGGTTTTTTGCTGTGCACATGTTTTCTGAGACCTGTTGCTCATGCCAGCAACTATTCCAATTTAACAAAAGGTTATCCATGAATTAGTGGGTTCAGTGCAGTGAACAACAGTATGAACTTATTTTTATCTTTTGTTTTACTGCCAACAATCAGTACAACAAAATAGTCAATACTGTAGTTGTTGCCTTGAGCTATACGATGCGAAAACATTTGATGGAAAGTGATATTCTCGTTGAACTGTTTGCAGACAATTTTTCGACATTCCAAGGGTTTCAAATGATTTTTACTGATAGTGGTAGTGGAAGTGAAGAAGAAAAAAACATGGCTATAATAAACAAAAGTGAGACAATTGTGAACGATTTATATGACGAAGCTTCTATCAGTGGAAGTTGGTTGAAAAAGGACAAGATCATTATTTTAGGAACATTTAGGGAAATTCCAGTAAGATCAATAGCGTTATAAGCATGGTGGAATTATTTCTAGGGAATGAACTGTTTGATGAGATGTGGACACAATCAAACTTGTATTACGAACAAAATGAAAACCATTATAAACAATCTCCAAAGTATCTCAAATTTACAAATACCACTGCTATTGAAATGAAAAAACTTCTGGGCATGATTATCTTGACGGGGCAAATAAAAAAAGATTATTTGAAGGACTACTGATCAACAGATCTTGTAATAGACACACAGATTTTCTGGAAGCTAATGAGCAAAAATCGATCTGAGCAGATAAGGAAATAGTAGCATTTCAATGACAGTGTGGTCAGGAAAACAAACTTTACAAATCTGAATCTGTGCTAAACTAACTACTAGATAAATTTCTGACCATATTTATACCTGAACAGGAGTTTTTTCTTCATGAAGCACTGATACCATGGGGAGAGCAGCTTTGTTTCCAGACGTATAATCCTGAGAAACTTATCATAAATATGGTTCGTGAAAGTGTAAATGGTTCTCCAACCTGGAAATATACACTGAGGAAGGAAAAAAGCCTCAAGACCCTATACTCTCTGTACTTCCACCTCACCTTGGCATGTGGTGCCATGTTTATTACAACAGTACAGCTATTACCAAAACACTTCTAGAAAGGAAAACAAGAAATTGTGGTACAATGCAAATCAACAGAAGTCTCCTTAAGTATCTACAGACAGAAGCCAAATATCTATAGACAGGTTACACTACATTTCAAAGACAAGGTGACATTTTGTTGTATATTTGGCAAGATAAAAGGGACGTGTGAATGATAACAATAATTCATGATAAGCCCATGATTACAACAGAGGGGAGGGAGGGGGCAGACATGACATGGGGAAATCGCACAGAAACCAAATTATACAACTACTTTCAAATAAGAAAGACATGCTCATTTCGTGCGTGTCTTACGAAAATCACCAGGAACTGCAACAATAAGCACGGTGCAGCAGCCAATATGCAATGTGTTAGTAAAAACTTTAATGTGTGAGAACACTACTTTCGATTTTAACAATTATTTCATGGTAAAATATGGGAAATTTTGCTTTGACATTATTATGAAAAGAATAGATTGCTGGTCACCACATAATGGATGTAATGAGTCACAGACAGGCACAACAAAAAGACTGCTTTCGCCTGAAAGGCCTTCTTCTGAATTAGACAACATACATACATAAACACAAATGTAGCTCCCACAATATGACCACTGTCTCCCGCTGCATTTTTTGTGTTATACAGTGATCTATGGAGAAAGGTGAGTCTGGTACCGTATTATGTCTTAAAATTAATCAGTAGGTCTTATATATTATACTATTACATCTTATATTTTGAAACTGCAATATTTCATTTATATTTGAATGAAAATTAAGTCCATATACAAGAGATTGAAATGAATACACAAAAAAAATTAAAATGTTTGGTGTTCCGTATCTTGATTTCAATATATTTCACTTAAGTCATCATTCCACAAAATTCCTCAATTACAGTTAATCTTGCAAAGATTTTGGTTTTTATTTCTACAAATTACACTGTCTGCATAGAACTGCTGGTGACACAGATCATACAAGTGGACAAGGAAAGAAAAAATTTCCAGATTTTCCTGTGTTTCCCGGTTATAAATAAATTTTTTCCTGGGTGAAAATACTCTTCCTCTGTGGTAAGTGAAGTACACTTTCTGTCGGAACTGTAAAACTTATCAATATTTTGAAAGGTAAAGGTTTCATACACCAGTGCAGAGCTTCCCAGAACTTTAGGAAATGAAATCCAGAAGAAAAAAAAGTGTTTTGGAAAGATCTTTGACCTGCAGCAACATACACACCGCACATCTTTATTATTATCAAAGTATACGTATGAATTCCACCAAACAGCATGTTAGTTTCCAAATCATTGGTGCCGTTATTGTGATGTGCTTTTTTAAGCCAACCGTAGCTCATGTCTTATTATCTCGCAAGCAAATGACAACAGATATTCAGAGCATACGACACATGATGTACCTGTCGAATAGCAGCACCAATAGGAATATTTCATGGTTTACGTTAATATACGCATAGTATAGCTACAGTGTGTTATCCTTTAAGACATATCAAATACAAATGTGCCAGTAAAATTTTAAATGGTTATGTAAATGCCTGGTCTTACGGCCAAAAACTATTCTTAGTGGCTAGTCCATAAAGTGTTATGTTTTGAACGACAGTCAAATGATCTGTGATTTAAGAAATTCAGCACACATTCTCACATGTAACATAATTCATCTTGCTTAGAACATAATTTACTTTGAAAGTAATGCTTCTCAGACTACCATTCGCAACATTTTCCCCCAACCTGTTACAAATAGGTTTGTCTCAGCAGTTGCCAGAGAGTGCACATGTGCAACTATGACGACACAGGGAGCCCTTGCTTCGTGTTTACTCTGCTCATACACCTTTCACTGCATTTTCTAATGTTCTAATGACTTAAAGTGTAAGTGTGGATCAGTTTATTCCCCCAAACCACCTTCCACTTCTTTACGATGTGACTTATTTGGAACTTGCAGCCACTCTTCTCCACTGGCTACTGGCTGCTGGAAACCCTCTTGACTTCTTCTCCGTAGAATAACACTAGGTACAGGAATTTTTTTGACTCTTTCTACTTATGAAATAAGCAGACACACAAACTTTACTTTTCGTCATTTAACAATGTATTTAACCTCCATACACAATAAAACTCTCACTTTCCACATAAATATGTAACTTCCTGTAAGTCTCTCATACTGCCGAACACCAGAAACAAATTGGGTTACAGTTAAAAGAAAGTTAGCTTAGATAGCATAACTTCTCTTAACATCAATCAGAAAATATGTCTTGCCTATAGCAAGGCTATGTCAAGAGTTTTTAAGAGTTTTTTTCAACTGTCCTTGTTTTAATAACAATAGTCAGTCAATGACACAATAAGCACTGAGCTGCAAATAAACTCCAAGGTTCTTCCTTACACACTCACTAATCCATCTATGGATTGCCTGACAGGTACTTGTCGGTTCCTTTTGTCTGTCACATCTACTTTCTTCCCGCGACTGAAACATGTCATGCCGAGTAGGTAGGATTCTACCATCCCACACTCATATCCCGAATATCATGTGTTCAAGGTGGTAGAACGCTGAGTGGTTCTAGAATTTACACACAATTTCTCGAATCACTACAATTCTGTTTGGAATTTCATGTGCAGTGGAGCATCACATGACCATGTGCAGCAGTGCGGCACATTGTTAAGATGGGACATACGGAGTTCTTGTACTTACGACAATTGTTTTATCATATCCTATCCAAGATATGCAAAATTAGAAAGGAGTCCTCGGCACAATATTTTTTTAAAAATTAGACAAATTTCAAATGGTTCAAATGGCTCTGAGCACTACGGGACTTAATTGCTGAGGTCATCAGTCCCCTAGAACTTAGAACTACTTAAACCTAACTAACCTAAGGACAACACAACATCCATGCCCGAGGCAGGATTCGAACCTGCGACCGTAGCGGTTAAAGATTGTAGCAATTAGAACCGCTCAGCCACTCCGGCCGGCAAAAATTAGACACTACACCTTAACATACTGTAATATTTTGCTATGAGGTGACTTTATCACAGATACTTATTTTTTTACTCTGAAATACTGTTATGTAGCATTTCCAATCAAGTTTACATATACTTTGCACTGCAAAAAGCTAGTAAGAACAAATACCAATTTCTTGAGAAAAAAAAACTGTTGTTTTTATACAACAGAATTAAGAATAATAAGCTTTTGTGACTGTTTCAAAGTGTACAAAATTAACAAGGTTATGTGTGAAGCCAAGAAACTTTGCAATTGGCAGTTTATAATCTACTCTAAGAGTAAATATAAAGCCTCGTGGGGAGCTACATTGATAAAACATGGTGTGCTACCAGTCTCCAATTTACTGAAGAATGATGTTCTGTAAACTTAAGACATAAACAACATAAATTAAGAAATAAAGTCAGGCCTTGAAGAGGTACCATAAAAGTGTTGAAACATGTCCTGTGATCGAAAAACACAATGTCTCACGGAAGGCAGATATGTAAAATTCTATTAAAGCTTTACAGTGTGGTTTTCGGAAAGCCATTGTTCTTGGAGTACCACCACTGTATTATCTCATGCTTGGTTCTTTATTATGCCATAATACCACAGAAGACAGAAATGAAAACGTGCACATGAAATTCAGTGAATAGTTGAAACTAGCTAACAGTGTGCAATGAAACACTTTATTTCAAATAAATTTACTGTCTCTGCAGGAAAGATTAAGAAAAGCCACTTTTATTTAGCAAACCAACAAAAATAATGTCGTCGTTCTGCAAAGTGATTAATACTTGATTGCCAATAACATGGAAATAAAATACAATCAGAAAACTGAAACTAATAACATATTTTAGCCTTTCCTAACTAGCCAAACAAATCAGTTTTGTTTTCATCTGACATGAGAGCCATAAATGACGAGAGAACAGCAAAAGCGGAAAACGTAAATGTGGGTCACATGGAGACTACTCCCCACTACAACTTCGACTGCTCTGTGCAACCGCATATCTGGCAGCTTGGGTATGCCAGAAAAATGTTTCTGGGTGGTATCTTGCTGCTTACAGCTACAGCTTATACACCCAACACCCACACTTCAAAACAGCGAGAAGCATGAGAAGGTCCTGCTCAGCTCTGTGCATGTAACCACTGGCAACTGCTCAAACAAACCTAATTTAAACAGTAGTGACACCACACTCATTGAAAGCAGTTTGTTGTTACGAATTATTGTATACTCTTTGTCCTACAGCGATTGACACATTTTGCTGTCGGTGGACGCTTATGTGCAAACTATGTTTTATTGTTGTAAATGGCAAATTTTCTTTGTATCTTAAGTTTCATACTGGTATTTTTCTCTTGTTTATATCTTACTGCCATAGTACTATTCTGCAGTAGCGAGATACTGCAGTATTCTTTGTTAGAGTATCAGTTCTCACCAGTCAAAATTACAAAAATTTAACTCAAGACTAAAACAATGAAGAATTCCCAGAGTTCTAAAAGATTCCCAGATTTTTCCTGGCTTTCTCCCAGATTAAAAATTCCCGGGGGTTTTCCCAAAATTCCCAGTTGTTCCCAGCCCTGTGATACCATGAAGACAATGAGTTGAGCTCCAATTTCATTATATTTCTGGCCTAACATTCACCTCTCATGAAGCTATAAGAATATTTAGTGAGAGCTTTGCAAATAAAATATACTACAAATGATTATATCTTGGCTGTGCAAAAGTCTTGCTACTTCATACAATTCTGATGGTTGCTACATTTTGTTACAGTATTTCGATTTTTTCAAGAGATGGATAATCTCTCATAACCTCACTTTCACCATTCAGATGACAAACTGCACAGCAGACAGCTCATACCACACACTCAATTCAGGCATCAATGTATAAACGAAAAATAAGCACTTGAAAGAGACAAGACTCACTACAGGAATAAAACGCCACAGGCACTGCAGGAGACTCACTTATCTCTAATAGTCAGTTCACACAAGAAAATTGATCGTGTAAAAGGGGCTTTAGTATTTGTTGCCATCAACTAGTCAAACAAAATTACGAACTGTGGTATTAGTTACAGATCCCACAGTGAAATTTCTGCTACATAACTTTATTGACACTTCTTTGAAAATAAAATACTGAATTAGACTTTTTTCTGTATCTGATCTCTTAGGTCACTATCTTAGGGTACAAAAAAAAAGTATTTCAGTTCTGTCAGGATGAACAATGCTAAAAATAATTGTGCCTATAAATCCTGTAGTCAAGGGTTGTCACTTCTGCTTCAAATACTCTTCCTCATTGGCGAAAAATAGTTTTAATTTTTACTCAGTTGCAGCACTTCTTATATTAAACATGTAAACATTAAATTTTGCTTCAACCAAGCATATTACACCAATGAGTAGTTCATAAACAAAATTATGTCACCCATATTTTTGTACTGGAAGCACCTTCTCTTAATAATGTGACCTGGAAAGGTATAACTAGACAAAAGAAACAAATATTTGGCAAAACCAGAACTAACAGCATTATATGGAGCCCATAAAAATACTTGCACTATGAGTGCAGATGCAATCACTATGATTATGAATTAATATAAAAGTATGTGCTTCAATATTACGTTAGAGGTATTTAAAAATAATGGTGGCAAAACACCCGATAAAACATTACGCACCGAAACATAGTAGTACAATGCATTATCTACGAGTTTCCTGTTCTCTGGATGTCTGATATGATCAATTGTGAAGCAATTTGCAGCAGCCAGATTGGCACATAAAGAGCGTTCAGCACCATTTGATGTAATGAGAACGGCACATGTACCTTAAACAAAAACAGAAAGAATCATTGGAGTCAGATGTGCAGTGAAATATATAACATTCTAGTGCATCCATAACATTTATAAGAAACATTTACAAATTTAACAGGGCTACAAATTCTCAAATAATGGAAACAAATTTTCTCTGCTCTTTTGAAATGGCGGCTGAATTACAGCACTCACCCCCTCTACTTAACACATTCCCATTTTACCTCTGTTGGTGGGTTGACTTTTCATTTACTGAAATGACACTTGTTATTGCAAGACACAGCATCAACTTTCACTACAGCCATCTCATTTCCATTTCCTCAACTCTAAATCCTTGTTACTGTTTGTAATTTTGTGACCTGCAAACTGGCATATAAATGGAAAGCAGTTTCACTTTGTTGTTGTTGTTGTGGTCTTCAGTCTAAAGACTGGTTTGATGCTGTTCTCCATCCTATTCTATCCTGTGCAAGCCTCTTCATCTCTGAGTATCTACTGTAACATACATCCTTCTCAATCCGCTTCGTGTACTCATCTCTTGGTCTCCCCCTATGATTTTTACCTTCCACACTTCCCTACAGTACTAAACTGATGGTTCCTTGATGTCTCAGAATGTGTCCTACCAACCAATACCTTCTTCCTGTCAGGTTGTACCACAAATTCCTCTTCTCCCCAATTCTATTCAGTACTTCCTCATTAGTTACACGATATACCCATCTAATCTTCAGCATTCTTCTGTAGCACCACATTTCGAGAGCTTCTACTGTCTTCTTGACTAAACTATTTATCGTCCATGTTTTACATCCATACAGGGCTACACTCCATACAAATACTTCCAGAAAGGACTTCATGACACTTAAATCTGTACTCACTGTCAACAAATTTCTCTTCTTCAGAAATTATTTTCTTGCCACTGCCAGTCTACATTTTATATCCTCTCTACTTCAACCATCATCAGTTATTTTGCGCCCCAAATAGCAAAACTCCTTTACTACTTTAAGTGTCTCATTTCCTAATCTAATTCCCTCAGCATCACCTGATTTAATTTGACTACATTCCATTATCCTCGTTTTGCTTTAGTTGATGTTCGTCTTATATCTTCCTTTCAAGACACTGTCCATTCCATTCAACTGCTCTTCGAAGTCCTTTGCTGTCTCTGCCAGAATTACAATATCATTAGCAAACCTCATTGTTTTTATTTCTCCACCCTGGACTTTAATTCTAACTCCAAACTTTTCTTTGTTTCCATTTCTGTTTGCTCAATATGCAGATTGAATAACATGGAGGATAGGCTAGAACCCTTGCCCTTTCCCTTCTCAACCACTGCTTCCCTTTCATGCCCCTCGACTCTGATAACTGCCATCTGGTTCCTGTATACATTGTACATAGATTTTTGCTCCCTTTATTTTACCCCTGCCATACTTAGAATTGGAAAGAGACTACTCCAGTCAAACATAGTCAAAAGCTTTCACCAATCTAAAAATGTTATAAATGTAGGTTTTCCTTTCCCTAGCCTGTATTCTATGAGAAGTCGTAGGGTCAGTATTGCCTCGCATGTTTCTACATATCTCCAGAATCCAAACATATCTTCCTCGAGGTCAGCTTCTACCAGTTTTTCCATTGTTTTGTAAAGGATTTGTGTTAGTAATTTGCAACCGTGACTTACTAAACTCATAATTCGATAATTTTCACACCTGTCACCACCTGCTTTCTTTGAAATTGGAACTATTATATCCTTCTTAAAGTCTGGGGTAGTTCTCCTCTGTCATAGATCTTGCTCACCAGATGGAAGAGTTTTGTCATGGCTGGCTCTCCCAAGGCTATCAGTAGTTCTAATGGAATGTTATCTACTCCCGGGGCCTTTGTTTCAGCCTAAGTCTTTCAGTGCTTTATCAAATGCTTCACACAGTATTATATCTCCCTTCACATCTTCATATAGATCCTCTTGCATTTCCATAATATTGCCCTCAAGTACATCTCCCTTGTATAGACACTCTAGATACTCCTCTCCACCTTTCTGCTTTTCCTTCTTTGTTTAGGACTGGTTTTCCATCTGAGCTGTTGATATTCATATAGATTTTTCTCCAACCAATTTTACTTTAACATACCATAATGCTAAAAAGTAAGCAATTGCTTATTGGTTTCATAAGTTCATAACTAACTAATATGATGGGCATGTCCTAAAACATAGTGAAGTGCTGATTATATCATGTTTTAATATGAAGATTTATTACGGTAAGCTGTCAAATGTGAGATTTAAATGCTCTTTTAGCTCAAGGTGAAGAAGTCAAAAGATTTTTCTTTATGTTAGGTGAGGTACAGAAAGATCAGCCGAGGTGCTAGGAGAGTGTACCGTGAGGTGTAGAACAAGTAATCTATATTTCACTTGTATAGTGCTGCCAACGAGACGAATAAAACCAGCAGCTCAGTGGCACATGTAATTGCAGTTCAAAGATATTTTGTGTACTAGGATTCAATATGATGGCTGCAATGAACTAGGAACTCCCACATCACTTATTTTCAAAAATAATTCTCTTTACATTTCACAACAAATGTAATAGAGGAAAGGACATTTGTTCTGTATTCCTTGGATACAACTGTGCTGCTTAACTGCAAATGTAGGCAAGAGCTGATTAATGCACATTTTTTTAATGCAAATCTTAAAATGGATGTCCATTCATGAGTAGAGAGCTGAGAGAAAAAGAAAAGCATAAATATTTACATGAGAAGATTAATTAAAACTGTATATTAGACCTAAATTAATGAGCACAAACCTGTAGGTTCTTTATCTGTATACTGGTATTTCACATCTACTCCCTCTGCTCGGGCCTTTGTTTCCATAATCGTGCTGAATTTGTCTTTGCCAACACAACCCATGAAAACGGTAACATTAGGTTCGCAAAGAATCCACTAGAAGTGAAAAGAAAAGAAAGAATTAGGTCAGATGTTAACTGCTAGTAATACTTCTATAATAATTTTTCCTAGGGTGCTTTTAAGATGGGGAAAAGTGATGCAACATATGTAAAAGTAATGCCAAAATAAAAGAAAAAGAAAGGCCAAATCTAATGCTTATCAAATGACAAGCTACAGACACTTTAACAAAACTTGACACAATCAACTGCCAATTTCCCTCTCTTCCTGCCCTATAGCATTTCCTGGGGGTACTCTTACTTTATCCTTTAACAATCATGTTTCCTCCAATTCTTCCATCCATTCTAGTGTAGACAGGAACATCAAATTCTGAACGCAAGCATTTCTCACAGCTTGTTTTTGCATGTCTGTTCCTGCACATGAAATAATTCTTTCCACCTTGACTCGAAGAATATTAAAGTAAGTACAGATAACATACTTCAGGCCAAATGGAAACACTCCTCTTCTTAAAATGATAATGAAAAACTGAAAAAGAATTGTAATCAAACGAATGTTGCAGTCACTTCCCAGTACACATGTTCTCTATATCATTTATTGTCAACAACAGAAATCAGTTTCCGATGATCTGTGTTTACACTACTGCAATAACAAAACATAAAATCTGTTTTCATGTGGAGTCCTTATTCTTTTCTATGGTTCACAGTGGGGCTCTGCATTCTGGTGCTCCTGTTTTCAACAAATTTATCAACATCTACATCAATACTCTGCGAACCACTGAAGTGCACAGCAAAATAAAGTATCTTCCCATTCCACATTTTCCAAGAATGATTGATTAAATGTCTCTGTGCACACAGTACTTTGTCAACTCTTATCTTTGCAATACCTTTGCAACTGACTATTAAAGGGATGTAATTATTCCTAGATTCATCACTTCATACTGGTATGTGTATGGTTTCTGTTCTTTCGGACATGTCCAAAAGCACAGACACCATACACATATAATTACGGAGATCACAAGCCAAGGATCATTTCTATACGAATGCTCACATATGCTTAAACTCTTGCAGGAATATGCCTTGCCATGAGCATTGAGATTAATGGGCAGGGAGCACTACTTTCATAGTTTGTGGAGAAAGTTTAGAATGTAGGTCTGCTTGGGGTGGGGGTGGGGGGGTGGGGGGGGGGGGGTGAGGTGTGCTTGGGATAAGCCCATGCAGCTGAGCTAATTCCTGTGACCTCAGTGGCTTAGGGGTTAGAGTGCCTGCATAGTAAGCAGGAGATCCCAGGTCCAAATTCCAGTCGGGCACACATTTTCAACTCTCACTGTTGATTTCCATCAATGTCCCGTACACAGCTGATGTTTGTAATTCATTGCAATTTCACACTTCACACTGGTCCTTCAAACTAAATACACAGGTTTTTGCAGGTTCAGGTTTTTTGGCAACTTCTGTGATGCTCTGCCATAGGTAAAACAAACCTGTGACTATTCATGTTGCCTTTCTTTGCATATGATCAGTATCTCCCGACAAACCTACAGTATTTTGTGTGGGTTGCACATATTTCAACACAGTTCTAGGATGATCTGCGTGAGAGTTTGTACCCTACCCATGAACCTGCTTCACCTATGACTGAATCAATGTGATCATTCCAGTTCATATGCCCACACATTGTTACACTTAGATATTTGTTTAAGTTGAGTTATTCCAATTGTGACTCATTGCTACTGCTGTGATAGGATAACAGTTTTATGCGTTTTGAGAAGTGCTCAATTTTAGATTTCTGAAAATTTTACATTTACCTCTTAAAAGTACTGACTGTATATTTCTGCAGATTCTTTCAGGCACTACTTTATAACACAGGGCACATCATTTGTAAAAAGTCTTAGGTCATTCTTATATTATGTGAATAGCAAGGATCCCAAAACATTTCTCTGGGGCACACCTGCAGCTACTTCAAAATCTGTTGAAGACTCCATATAAAATAGCATGCTGTGTCCTCCCCACAAAAAATGATAAATCCAGTCACAAATTTTGTTTGTTACCCAATATGATTGTACTTTTTTTAATACCTGCTGGTGTGGTACTGGGTACTTGGCCAATGGCTTTCACAATGACGCGAGAAAAAGTAAAGAGTTGGATTCAAATGACTGGCTATTCAAGAATCCTTGCCTTTTGATAGAGTGAAAGTCATTTTTTTAAATTTTTAATGTTGCCTTTTTATGTGCAGATGATGTTCTAAGAATCTACATCAGGCGGATTTCATTTTTGTTGGACAGTAGTTTTGTGGATCACTTCCGATGTTCTTCTAAAGGGTGTGATGTGTGCTTTCTTTTAGGCACTTCACGAAGTCTGAATGATTTGCAGTATATTATGGCTAAAAGAGGGGTTAACTCTGATGCAAATTCCCTGTAGAATCTGATAAGTATTCCATCAAGCCCTGGGATCTTGTTCAACTTTAGCAATCTCAACTCTTTCATGGCACCAATATTAATATCTGTATACATGGTTGCCACAAGTTTTGCCAAGTGAAATTCCTTGATTTCCAGACAAGTTATAGCATTTTTCCCTGACACATTTTGAAATTGATTGGTTGATTGAGGGGGTTTATGGGACCAAACAGCGTAGTCATCAGCCCTGTGATTCCAAAGTTACTCACAGAAGAAAGAGGGTCTGCTAAAAGTGGATGGATCCAGTAAGGGGAGTCAAACTATAAAACAAGGAAGTTAAAACACAGAGTAAAAGGCATAAAAGGTGAGACCAAATCTAAAAACTGGAAAAAAGAATTTTCCACCAGGGAGTGGTTATTGGGTCCCAGACCGAGAAAACATGAAGAGAGGCCCCAACCACAACCACCCTGCCCCTACTCCAGGAGTAAAGCAAAACCTTGTATCTGGAAATAACCATTTTCACGGAGGAAATTGAGGACCAGTTCAACCATCTGTGAACTGCCTGCTATTATTAAAATTTAGGAAGACTACACTCAGCATGAAAGGCCAAAAGAAGGGGTCTTTCCACCAATGTGGGATATCATCAGTCTGGGTCCACAAAAATACTAAGGGGGTGGTTCGTTATGCACGAGGAAACAATGGCTGAGCCTGGTATGACCAATGCATAGATGGCATAAAGCAGTGGACTCCTTCCGAGATGAGCAGAAGAAAGAGCACCAAAGAGCAGTAGTCTCCTTGATCGTGCAGATTTTATTACTGAGAGCACTAGCGCACCAGATCTCATTCAAATTTTGGGCAAAGAGAGATTTCACGTAGATCTGCATATCTGCAACCACGTCAGCTTTTTATCAAAAATAAGGCCCAAGAAACAGGACTGTGTTGCAACACTGAGGAGCTGGATACCTAAATAAAGTTCTGAATCGGGGTGTACTGTGAGTCAACAACAAAATGCATAACCCGTGTTTTGGAAGGAGAAAATTGGATGCCATGGGAGGCAGCCCACACAGAGGTACATCGGATGGTGCCTTGGAGCCGGAACTCTTAATGCTGGGGTAACCTGAGGGCCAACAGAGGTTACAAGCCCATTGATGGCTATGAGGAAGAGTGTGACACTTAATACATAACCCTGTGGGATACTGTACTTCTGAATCTGCGGGGTGTTGAGTGAAGTGCCAACTCTAACCCGGAAGAGCCAGTGGGATAAAAACTTGTGAATAAAAGTCGGAAGGGGGCTGTGAAAGCCCCAGTCATGGAGTGTAACTAAAATGGGATGGTGCCAAGCCACGTCGTATGCCTTGTATAGGTCAAAGAAGACCACGACAAGGTGCCGACCGTTAGTAAAAGCCTGTCAGACTGCAGTTTCCAATCTAAGTAAATGGTCAGTTGCAGATCGTCCTTCCCAGAACCCACACTAATACTGGGATAAAAGGCTCTGAAATTCGAGTACCCAACATAATTGGAAGCTAACAGTCTCCTCAAGCATTTTACAAATTACATTCATCAGGCTAATTGGGTGGTGGCTGCCAAGAGGCGTTGGCTTAAGGATGGGGATAACTAACTATACTGTCTCGCCATTGTGAAGGGAAGGCACTCCTGAGCCAAATGCAGTTGAAGACCCTGAGTAGATAGTGCCCATGTGTAATGTGCAAGTGTTTCATCATCTGGTTCTGGACGGAATCTGGGCCTGGGGCTGTGTCATGTGAAGAGGAAGGAGCCTGCAAGAATTACCATTCAGTTGACTGTCACTGGCGGCCCAGAAGATTACAGAGCTTAGACCAAACCTGCTATGAAGAGCAATACATCCCCAGGGAGGAAACATAGCATTCCTTTTTACTCTGCTTAATTAGGTAGTGAGCCTTAGCACGGAGGCTAGTCTTGAATGATGTTATTTAAATCGCTGCAGCGACTGCTACATCCTTGGTCCACCCCAGTACCAGTCGACGAAGAGGGTGACCTGTGGATAGGGAGACACCAGTGCCAGCAGCATAAATAATAGTGGCAGAGATGCCATGCATGACCGCATGAATGCAGATCAAGAGAGAGGTGTAGACATATATAAATGTCAACTGGCCCTGTGGAATGCCTAATGTGAGGGTATGTCTGCCTCGTGAAAACAGGGAAATGACAGAATCATCGGAAAGTGGCCACTGTCACAAAGATGACAATGGGGTGCTCAAGTAGGCAAGCCACAAGAGCAGGGGAGGAGACTGTGAGATCGATAGCAGTAAAGGTTCCATGAGCGGCACTGATTTGTGTAGGGGAACAGTCATTGAGGAGACACAAATCAATGTAGTAAGTTGGTCAAGTAGAAGACCCTTATCCGATGAAGTGGCACTCCCCCACAGAGGTTGGTGTGCACTGAAGTACCCTAGGAGAAGATACAGGGCTGGAGTTGCTGTATTAAGGTAAAAGTTCAAAATAAGGAATGGCCAACCTGTAGGGAGATAGACATTGCAAACGGTGATTGCCAGAGTCTTCTGCACTCTAACCATTACTGCTTCCAGGTTGGTATGGAGGGGAATCCAAACACTAATGACATTGGTGCAAACCAAAGTGCAGACCCCTCCAGACACTATCCCGAGACTGGCACGGTTCCAACAGAACACCCAATAACATGAAATGTTGGAGAGTAGTCATTACAAAAGTGCATTTCATGAAGACCAAGACAGAATGAAGAGTAAGAGAAAACAAGGTATTGTATTTCTGGGAGGTGATGATAATGTCTGTTGCAATTCCAGATTACACATACAGAAGCCAAGGGGAGGTCATGTCACTTGGTCACTGGTTGTCACCACAGATGGGGTGACATCCATAAAAACTGGATCTTGATTCGGGATGAGGTGGAGGGGGTGAAGCCACCCCAGGAAGCCAGGGAAGCCTCGTCCTTTGACTTGTGATGATGTTTTTTCTCCCTTGGAGGGAGGGAGGAGGCATTATCAATAATGGAATAGGTGGCAGTGTTGTTGGGATCAGACAGAGAGCAAGTGACTTTGAGGCCCTCAGAGCATGGGTCTCTCATCTGGATTAAGGGTGCGAGCTTCCTGTCCTGAGAATGCCAGGGAGGTGTGTTCTGAGATGGAGCCCCATCCTCAGCAGGAGCCAGATAAGAGGATATCTTCTCTGGCTGAGAACGAGGAGGAGGAGGAGGAGGACTTCCTGGAGGGGAAGGGATGGGAGCCATTGAGGGTGGGGAAAGGGAAGAGGGCAGGATGGGGGTAAGTGCGAGGGGTGAGGAGGGGCAGATGTAATTGAAGCAAAGGTAGAAGGGAGATTCACAGGCTGAAGTCTGTCAAACTACTTCTGTGCCCCAAAGTAGCTGAGACACTCAAGGATCTTTATTTTTTTGAATTCTTTTTTCCTTCATGTACACTGGACACTCTGGTGTGTGGGGAGAACAGAGACCAGAGTAGAGTGCACAGTTAAGTGGTGGGGTGCAAGGGCTCCCCACATGAAGAGGGCAGCCACAGTCACCACAAATGGAAGTGGCATTGCATCGCGAGGACATGTGGCCGAACTTGAGGTAATGGAAGTAACACATCGGAGGTTGAATGTAGGTTTCAGGTCGCATCTGTACACCTTTACCATGACCTTCTCGGACAAGGTACCCCCTCAAATGCCACGACGAAAGCACCACTGTCTACACAATGGTCCTTAGATACTTTTCGGAGATGCCAGACAAAATGAACGCCATGTCATTCCAGATTAGTTGAAAGTTCATCATCAACCTGGAGGAGAAGGTCCCTTTGGAAAATTACATCCTGTGTCATATTTAGTAGTTTGTGAGAAACAACAGTCACGGGGATGTCTCATAATGGTCGCAGGCAGAGAGGGAGGCTGACTGTCAGAAGTTGGCTTTATAAGGCGAGAGCCAGATCTCATCTTGGTTAATGACTCAATTTCACCGAACATATCCTCAATATGATACACAAAGAAAAGGAGTTTGGTGGCAGCAGAAGTCTCCCAGTCAGTCCTGATACAGACAGTGAACCAAGGAAATGGTTTTGCCCCAATCCGAAGGCCTTGCCCTCTTCCCAGGTGTAGCCAAGGAGGGTAAGGCCAGGAAGGCAGAAACAGGAACTGAGACAGAACTGTGTTGAGGAAGAGACATGGCTGCAGTAGAATGGACAGAGAGTAACACATTTCATGTGTCAAATGTCTGCCCTGGTACCACCCATTCCAAACAGGGGCTCACCTTGTGGGTGCCACCCAGCCACAGCAATGGCCACTTGGCAGAACGGTTGGTGCTGGAAGTTTCGATGCCCCAAAAAGATGGACAACTACTTCTAGGTTTGCACAAGGTGTTCTCAGTGCAGGTACCAGCAATGTGATCCCTGTGTTGTCAGGGGGCTCAGCCAGATGGGTAGATAACAGCCCCACCACATGGACTGGCTACCGAGCTGGTGACCTAGCAAGGAAGCCAAAGGGCTTTTGGCTGGGAGGGAGGGGAAGGAGAAAAAGGGAGAGGGAGAGTGAGGGGGAGGGTGAGGTGTAGAGGAGGAGGCGGAAGGGAGTGGATGAAGGGGAGGGGGAGGGGATGAAGGAGAGGGGAGAAGCAGGGAATGAATGGGAGGGGGAGGATGAGGGGAAGGGGGAGAGGAACCCACACCTAAGACGCTAGGGAGAGAGTTCTTCCCCCTCTGGCTCACATCAGAGATTTCAAATTTGGAGATGGAGATCAAAGCCCTGAGGGGGAGCAAAGCCAGGAAGGAAGAGGAAAAGCAACCAATCAAAACCATGAGACAGAGCAAAGCCATGAGGATAGACAGGCCAACATGAAGAAGAACACTAAGAGAAGGAAAGAAAGGAGCAAAGGGAAAGGAAGAAGGGCAGTGAAGGAGAAGTTAGGGGAACGTACCCACAAAAAAACCTGTGGGCCCCCTGGGGGGACAAATTTTGAGATCTCAAGGGTAGGTAAAGACGAAAAAAAAAAAAAAGGTTCTGTATTTCTAAATGGGCGAGAAAAAAAATCTTAAGTACTTGCAAATTAGTGGGAAATGATGGGCTTCAGACTGGCAGGCCTGATCCAATGGAGTTATCCACAGAAATTTCCTGCAGTTTTGGCCCGTCATGGATGTCCACTGGTGCGGCCTGATATTTACACGTCACAGACACCATGTTGACAAAATAAGACCGTGGTGATCAATCCATTCAACAGGTAACTTGCATGAATACTGTGACAATGAGGATAGACAGAAATTCACCATAAAGACGATCACTGAGCTGCAAGAGAGGCAGATAGTAAAGACAATCACACTCACAACTAAATTTTTTGTCATAACCTTTTTCAGAAAACGAGAGCACACACACAGTCACACATTCACTCCGACAACTCATGCACACATGATCGCTGTCTCCAGCCGCTGCATCAACAATCTCCGAGAATCAGGTGCACACAAACCACTCCTCATTCCTCCCTGTCTCTCGTCGGCAGTGCTAGGCTAGCAGCTAGAAGTGGTGGTAGCAAGTTGAGGGGAGTGGTAGAAAGGGAAGAAGCAGTAAGAATGAGGGTGAAGGAAAGTGGATCACGCACTCAGCTGCACCCAGCCAGTGACAATGGATGACATCGAAGTACACAAACTAATTCATCTACTGAGACACAAACGGGATTTTTCCACTGTTGCTTTTTTAAATTTCCCTGATTCCCTGACACATTTGAAATTCCCTGATATTCCTTGATTATACGGTACTTGTCCAACTATTCTTCTAAAACTTCAGTCACAGTCTTTGTTTTAGTTGTCCTTTGATTATGGTAGTCATTGTTGATATTGCTGACACCAATTACAAAACCGACACCTTCAAAGCTGACTGATTATTAGTTCTCAGGGAAAATATTGATACTGTTTCACACACTACCTTGTTAAACCTATCCTTTACAAAATTGTAATAGTCTCATTTGATTGGCACATGATCAACGTCTTCTCCAATGATGATGATGATATCATTGGGAAACTAAGTTATGCTGCACTGAAATTTTCTTTAAGGTTTTTGGTTTTGAATGTGTGCATGTTTGGATTTTATGGGTGCCAAACAGTGGGGTCATCACCGTCCTTACACTTATCAAAAGAAACAAATGTGGAGATAAACTACAATCGTTGTACACTCGTGCACTCGAAATGACCATAAAGTCACTATCTCCCATGCACTAAAACCAATTATGAAAGAAAGTAGCTGTACATGAAATTAAAAAACGAAAAACAAAACACAGAAGCAACAAGACAAAGGACAGAGAAATGTGACTGGCTGACCACTTACAAAAAATCTGACATTGAAAACATCTCCCTAAAATCTTGTTAAAAATGTTGAACAGTTCACAAAACTTTAAAACTTTAACCACATTCACCAGAACATTGCTTAAAATAAAGGGCATATCTGTCAGCAAACCCGCCACAGTTCACTGGCCGGCAAATAAAATGCAGTCCAATAAAATGTGAAGCACAAAGATCTGCACGCCACAAGTACCATACATTGGAGAGTCCTCTTGCCAGAGTAAGAATCCATGTGTCATGGGGCTGTGGCCTATGCAAAGATGAGTAAGAAGGGTCTCGTCCTGTCGACTTGGCTGGAGGGAAGTACGCCACTGTGGAGTTGTGGGCTTTACTACACGGAGTTTGTTGTCAGTCACTTCCAGCCACTCGTCTTCTTATCGACACATGGCCTCGTACCTCAACAGCAAGGTGGCAGATGGCACACTGAAATACTTGAGGATCACTATACACTTCCTTGGCTGCTCGATCTGCCCTTTTGTTCCCCCACAATTCCCATGTGCACAGCAGAAAGACACCTCTGTCCCCAGTCGATGTAGTTGGAGGAGGGCTTTCTGGATGACTTTATCTGCTGGGAACAATTGTTGGGAGAGAGAGAGAGAGAGAGAGAGAGAGAGAGAGAGAGAGAGAGAGAGAGAGTAAAAGGGTGCTCAGAGAATCTGAACAAACAAGAAATTTAGCACTTAAACGTCTCATCTACTCCAGTGCCCGCTAGATCACATATAAATCTGCGTCATAAATAGTAAATTCCTGAGGCAATTGGACCCTGAGGACATGCTCCAGGAAAACAATAGAAGAACCAATGGAGTCCACCAGCTTCGATCCATCTGTAAAGACAGTTACATAGTTGTGGTGCACATATAATATGTTTGTAAATATTGAATTAAAAACAGAAGCAGGAGTGCAGTCACTCCTGTACTGCACTAAAGCTAAAATGATGCTGGGCCTCTGCAGTAACCAGAGTAGCAGATGGTTAAAACCCTGGATTTGGTGTTATACTTGCTTCACACCGAGTGACTCCAGCACATGCTGCATGCAGATACCGAACGGCAGTGTAGCTCATGGACAGTTGAAGAAAAGTGTTTGGTGTGCGGGTGAAGTCAGAGGTGCGAGGATCTCACAAGCCTGAAACACCATGAGGAGCTGCCACCAGAAGATAAGTGGCAGTTCCCTGGCCTCAGCACAGAGGCTGGGTATGGGACTGGTCCTTTAAGCACCAGTGGCCAGCCAAATCCTCTCAAGATGGACAGCTTCAATGACCTTCAAATATGAAGATCTCGCTGATTCATACACTGTGCACCCACAGTTCAGCTATGAACGCACAAAAGCCCTATAAAACTGGAGCACATGTGCCCTATCTGCTTCCCAAGACCTGTGGCTAAGGCACTTTAAGGTATTCAGTGCCTTGAGGCTTCTGGCTTTCAGGTCTTTCAGGCGTGGCAACCACATCAATTTCGAGTAAAACAAAAATGAGGCCCTGAAAGAGCATGCGCTCACACACATTTGCATGCGAGCACACAGACACACTTATTCACAGAAAACTGAAACCCTGTCTTTGCAGCCCACTCCTAACCGCTGCACTGTGTTGCAACTGACGACTTGCTGTTGTAACACTGGAGGAGAATCAGAAAATTGCAAAATCGTCCAAAAATAAGGAGCACAGTACAGGACTCCTTACCATAGATGTGATACCATTTATGGCTATGGCAAAGAGGGTAACACTTAAAACACTACCCTGAGTGACACTATTATCCGGCTCAAAATGATCCGACAGCGAGGCACCAACTCGGGTCAAAAAAAACCATTGAGACAGGAAGGACTGCATAAAGGTGGACATGAAAGCTGCACTGATTCACTTGTGCAAGAATACAGTGTCTTCAAGTAGTATCATACGCCTTACAGATGTCAAAGAATATATCGATACAGTGACGGTTGCATAAGAAAGACTGCTGAGTAGTTTTTTGGGTTCATTTGGTGCTGAATATGTGTGTTAATAGAAGGGCCAATGCAAGTTTATGCGCAACCTTGATACTACAGCTACATAAATAATCCACAAGCCACCGTACAGTGCATTGTGGAGGGACTATTATAACTGATATTAGCAATTTTCTTTTCTATTCTATTGAGCACAGGCAAAATGTCTGCATGCACCCTAATCTCTATTACCATTTTTCATGGTCCT
Source organism: Schistocerca gregaria (assembly GCF_023897955.1). NCBI lineage: Eukaryota > Metazoa > Arthropoda > Insecta > Orthoptera > Acrididae > Schistocerca > Schistocerca gregaria. The sequence continues at coordinate 103,112,472 of NC_064921.1, read as the reverse complement.
CAGACAAGATAAGCACTGGTGGCAGCATAATATTACATCATAATGGTTGCAGCATAATGGCTGTAATCTTCAAATATAGATTCTCTAAATTTACCCAACACAGATTTGCAAAAACTATCTTCCTTCCAAGGATTCCCAAGTAAGTTCTCTGAACATTTCATATGGATTGTACCAACCTGTTACAATCCAAGAACTGTACCTCTGAAATCATTTGATTTCTGTTGTTATGATCACTTGATAAGAAATCCACACACCAGAACAATACTCTAGAATTGGTTGTGTTAGCGCCTCGTATGCATTTCGTTTACAAATGCTCGCACTTTCACAGAATTCTCCAAAAGAATCTTAAGCCTTCCATTTATAATTCCTAATATTGATTTTACATTATCATTCAATTTAATATCATAATGAGGCAGTAGAAGAAGAGACACTTTTGATGCCAATTACAAAGGGGTTTCTGGTATAGCTTAGTGTGGTTGGCAATCCTCTGCCAAAGACGGTTGAAGGTGCAGGGAGGAGGAGGCAGTTCATAAACAGAAGAACTGTTTTATTGCTGTATTTTTACAATCAATGGACTTTGAAGCTCCTAGCATAAATGGAAAGTGAGGTGAATACACTATCACGGTGCCTCTAAGTATGTTGGCCTCCACCCAGACCTTTCTGGTGGAAGAGGTGTGCACCCCCACTATGGCCACTGCAACGTTGAGCGAGACTCTTGTTACCTGGCTGTAGGATGGATGGTCCAATATCATTGCTCTGCTGCAGATATGTCAGGCTGCACCTCGTTGCAAGTGTTACAGGGTGATGAAGGCCTTGGCTGACACTTCGACAGAGGTGGGAATGGATGGATCCTATGCACAGTAGTCTTGAGGAGGTGGCAAAATGCTGAGCTGCCCGAGCACCTGAAGATCGCCATGTCATTGGTAAGGCAGAGGCCAGCACAGATTGGACTTCACTATGCTGCCCAGCTGCTTGATGATAACGGATCTGGGAGGGCTTTAAAAGTAGCTGCTTCCAGCTTACTTTGCTTAAGTGCACACATTTGTGTATAATAGGAATTTTCTGCAACAGAGGCAGTGAACTTAGTGACTGTTGTAACACTAAAGTCCGTCAAATCAGACTGGTTCATCAAAGGATGGCCCAGGACACTGAAATATGGAACACTATCTTACAAACAGAGTGCCGAGCCAGCAGGCTGTCGAACTGCAGCAATCAATGCCCAGTTGCTGGTGCTCTTTCCTTGGCTCCAAGCACCACTACAGTTCATCCTCTCTCAGTATTACTCCTAAATGCAATGTGATGTGCTCAAGATGTTCGCCACTACTCTAGTAATCAGATACTATATCGAAGTGACTCTTCAATTTCTCCCAGTGTACTTCATGTCAAATAGTTCATGGGGAACTGCCACATGTCAGTGTCCAATGGACGCAATATTCTGGCAAACAAACGACCTTTTTAAGCATGTCTTATGTTGAAATACTTTCTTTTCAATGGTATCGAATATGAGCAGGTAGAAGGAGTAGCCACGGGAAGCCCATTTCATGAATTCTTGCCAACATGTACACAGAATATTTCAAGGAGGATGCACTGCAATCAGCCCAATGGGAACCTACCAGGTTCTTCAGGTATGTATGTCACACTTTCGTCATATGGACACATGGAAGAGATAAGCTAAATGACTTCCTTATGAACCTCAATTCAATACACTAAAACATCAGTTTTACCATGGAACCCAAAGCAGACAGAGTGCTCCCCTTTTTGAATGTCCTGGCTAGAAGAACAGTTGACAACACTTTGGGCTACAGCTTGTACCAAAAGTAGCAGCACACCAACCTATACTTACAAGAGGAAGATTGCCACCAGCTGCCTCAGAAGAATGTGTTCAAAACTTAGGTACATAGGCTTCACACCCTCTCTGACAACAAAGTATCAACCTAGGACTTTGACATCTGTGTGTGGTTTTCCAGAAGAATGACAAATTTGGAGAGCTCTATGTCCTACATCCTCCGCACAATTGACATAAATAGAAGAGGATTCTCAGGATGACACGACCATTGTATTTATCCCTTTCTGTGGTGCACTATATGGGAAGACAGGACGAGTTCTCTGGAAACTCAAAGACAGTCTTCCGTCCAGTGGCCAAAACATGGGCACTGCTTGGTAGTGCAAAAGACAATCTTGGTCTATGGAAATCCGGGGTCTATCAGATACACTGGCAAAGTGGTAAGACTTACATAGGTCAGATGGTGCGTACTGTTGAGGATTGTTGCTGAGAACTCCAACTGCACACCAGATTTCAGCAGCCCAACATATCAGCAGTTGCAGAACATTGCCTCATGGAGTCCCAAGAAATTGATTCTGACCACACCACATCAAATTTCTGGGACTGTATTATTAAGGAATCTATTGACATTTGTGTAAGGGAACCACTGATAAATCATGAGTGTGGATACATCCTTAGTAAGGAACGAGTTCCCAATATTAAAAAGATAAAGTGGAAAAATGAGATATCAGACACTGAACTGACTTGGGGGCAGGTGGAGGAACAGCAGAGGTACCGCCATTACATGATCCTAGGATGAAACATTGTGTTGGCAGGACGAGTGCGGTAGGAATGCTTGGTGCAAATGGCGAATGTAGCACCAGATCAGAGGGAGAGGGGGAGGGGGAGGAGATAGAAGCACAGCGCTGGCCCCTACGAGTCAGTTCATCTGCGCACCTGATGATAGCAACGTGGTGTTTGCCAAAATATTGTGTCTGCTGGACACTGAGTTAAAGAGCTCACCTGTGAACTATTCTGACAGATACTATATCATTCCTTCTCTTTGTTATAAGCATCTTACACTTACCCACATCTCAGAAGAACTGCCATTGATTGCATTAAGTGGAAACTTTGTCCAAGTCTTTCTGGAATTCCTTATGATGGTGCTATTTTCCACTTGCAGTGACCAACCTGATAGTGCTGCTGATCATATCTGACATTACTTTTATTTCTGTAGAACATACGCCATTCAGTACAACAGAGTGGGTTTCATTACTCACACATCTCTTCAGCAAATCACACACTTGCAAAGAGACTATGTGTGGTTGCATCTTGGTTAGTAGTCAATAATGTGGCACAGTGTCAAAGCCTTACAGAAATCTAGGAAGATGGATTCTACCTGAGTCTTGTTCACAGAATTACACATTCAACTCCAATTTCTTAATGTCTACTGCAATAAATACACTACCTCAGTTTTCATAGGCCCATACATTCTACAAGGGTGGTTTGTTAAATCTGGTAAATTTCTACAAGAGAATGGAACATTTTTGCTGCAACTTCATAGCTGGAAAGCTCCATTATTCCAAAGGTCATGTAAAGAATTCCACAATGCACAGCATGCAGCTCATTGTTTACAGTCATCTGAATTGGTCAGTAGGTCAACGACAATTGAGAATGGAGAAAACTGAGTTTCATGCTTTTATTAGACCTTCTCCTTTGAAGAGAAGGACTGTCACACAAACCAAAACAATCTGTATGCAGACTCTGCAGCGTCACTGAAGACTATTTCCTTTCGAATTAATGAATTTAAACATGGTGGGAGAAGCAATGAAATGAAGTGCACTCTGGCCGTCCACTTGAGATACACAAAGGGGAAAAAAAAACATGATATGATAATGCAAGACCACTAAATAAAAATTCATGAGATTGCTGAGACTGTTGGCATCTCTACTGAGCAAGAGCATATCTTGGGCAGCGAATCGACTATGAAGATGCTGAGTCCGATGTGTTTGTCGCACAGCTCACAGTTTACCAAAAGTGCACCTGCCACATTTCAACACAATGTTTGGCGATGTTTAATCACAATCCTCAAGACTTTTTGCACCAATCTGTGACTGTTTATGAACCATGCATCCATCATCACACACCAGAGCCAAAGCACCATAAAACAATGGAAGAAGGCTGGTGAGTGTACTAAAGAAGGCTAAGACTATTTTGTCAGCTGCTAAGGTGACGGCCATTGTTTTTTTTTTTGGGATTCCCAAGGAATAATCCTCATAGATTACTCTAAGGCAGAACCATAACTAGATGCTATTACGCTTCACTGCTGGATCATCTGAAACCTGCGTGGATGAAAAACAACCAAACTTGGCACACACTAACGTGCTCTTCCACCGGGAAGATGCACAATCTCACACATAAGTAATAACAATGATGAAAATGTATGAATTGGGCTTTGAATTGGGTCCTCATCCACCCTATTCAGCAGACATAGCCCTATGTGACTTCTTCATGTTCCCTAGCTTACACCTTTGTAATGCTGGGAAGAAATTTTCATCAAATGAGGAAGTGACAGTGACAGTACTGAGCAGTTTGCAGAGTTTGATAGAACCTATTTTTCTGATGGGACGAAAAAGCTGGAGGGTTGCTGGACCAAGTGTACATCCCTTAAAGGAGACTTTGCCAAGAAGTAAGGAGAGTTGTTTACGAAACAAGCATTTTTTTTATTTTTAGGAGTATTTCAAATACTGTTACTTTGTTGTGAATGCTTTGGCTGTTGTTCATAAGGATTTTAATCATCTATGGGAGCATTTCTTTGGTCTTAGACTAATACTTTGGGGTTAATACAGTGATTGTTACTTGGACTGTATGGATAGTTGCCTCATCCAAATTACTCTTGTACATGCATCTCACACACAATTAGCTATATGGATATCAGCCTTTGGCGTGCAGCTTACCCAGTCGTCATTTAGGGAAACCCTACAGTTCTCAACCTTATGGCTCAAGCCTAGAAAGTCTCCACCTATAATCTGTTCAAAATTACTTTAGAATTAGCAACTGGGCAGTAGCACATGGAGGTGAAGAGCAGAGTTGACACATCCAACAGGGAACACACACATTATCACATTTCATTCTATTCCCTTAAACCCGCGAACTGTTCAGTGTACAAATATGCTACCAGCAAAGTGTGTCCTGGAAGAACTGGTTTGTCTTTTCAATTAGTTTTATTTATGGCAACAAGTTATTAAGCTGATATACAGACAATGTATGAAAATGCATCTCTTGATGACATTACTAAATCTTCAACACACAAGGAGCCTTTTTGTTATGGAAGTTAGGTGATCACATTATGTAAACAAGATCTTAAGAATACATCACATTTTCATCTAATCCAAGCCAAAAGTCTATCAGAGTTTGCTAATACAAGATACTTTCAGATAAATCTGGAAAAGGTCCTGTCACACATCAAGTACTAAGTGTTCACCCATACAATTTCATTATGACAAGGCACAACAATAACAATAAAATGTAAGGAGCATATTATCAAGAACAACTGTTTATGGTTTGGCCAGATTTGGGATTAGTGATTCTATCCTATAAATGTAACATGACTCATTTCTTCATGATAATCTCGTGTCTTATTTGATTTAAAAAGCAGGAGATAGTTTGCGACAAACCTTGCAAGGTGCCTGCGTGCAGAAGAATAAGTCAATTTCCCTTGCCAGACCTTGCTATTTAGTGCACCAAGCCACAGGTCATCATCGTCATCATCATCATCATCATCATCATCATCATCATCATCATCATCATCATCATCATCATGCACAGTGAAATCCTCCCAGATAATACAAAACTGTGAATAGTGAAATGTGACTGTCTTTAAACAAAGAACTGTTTTTTTAAAGGTGACTCATAACTTGACAAGTATCTGATGTTCCTTTTTACAAAAATAATCATAAACATGGCAATGTATCACATTCCCAGCAAATGAATATGTATTGGTAATGCTTTTTTCACGGAGTTTCAAACTTTGATGTTTTTCCAGTTTTCATTTCTTTCTTGGAAATTTCCTTCAGTCTTGACAACAGCTTCTGTTTATATTTAAAGCTGCATAAGAGCTATCAATTACCTTGTAATGAAGAGCAGTAGACTACCATGAAGTTTTTCAGACTGTTAAGAGGGAACATATTGTGCAAATTTTTCTGTTTAATGAGCTTTTTTTTTGTTATGGTTTTAGGGCGCAAAACTGCTACTGTCATTAGGTCCCGGCCTGTGGCTTAGGAAAAGGTACAAAAACGAAACTGGAAACCAGCAGCAACAGGAACGAAACTCAAAAAATTGGAGAAACTGAAAACAGAAGAAAAGCTTAAAAAACCACTATAGAAGGGGGTGGATTGTCCCCAAAAAGAGTTTCAAATGACTGACGTAATCCTCACTGGCACTAATAAACTCGAGAACGCGATCGGCTGAGCGCGTGTCATCTGCTAAAATGAAAGATATATCAGGCGACAGTTGTAGACGGGCACGTAACGGAGTAAAATAGGGGCACTCAAGTAAAAGGTGTCTTACCGTCCACAGCTGAGAGCAGTGGGGACAGAGTGGGGGAGGATTGCCGCTTAAAAGATGTCGATGGCTAAAAAGACAGTGCCCTATCTGGAGTTTAGTTAAAATTACCTCCTCCCCACGACGCATTCGGGAGGAAGAGGTCCAAGCAAAGGGAAGAGCTTTCACATCCCGCAATTTATTATTGGGAAGTATCGACCAATGTGTGTGCCATTAAAGAGCAACACGACGACATAAAACGCTTCATAGATCGGCGAAGGAAATCAAGTGAATATCTGGCTGAAGAAGAGAGACTGCAGCCTTGGCTGTTATATCGGCCGCCTCATTTCCACAGATATCAACGTGTCCTGAGATCCAGAGGAACGCCACTGAGACGCCCCCCAAGTGGAGCAAGTGGAGGAAGGCCTGAATCTGGTGGACCAGCAGGTGGATAGGGTAGAGAGCTTGGAGACTGAGGAGAAAGTTGAGAGAGAGTGAGCAGATAACATACTGTATCCGCTGATGGCGATGGATGTATTGGACAGCCTGGAGAACAGCGTAAAGCTCCGCAGTATAAACCGAACACTGGTCGGGAAGCGGAAATCGATTTGGGGTAGCCCCAACAATATAGGCACTCCCTAGACCAAATGACGTTTTTGAGCCATCAGTGTAAATAAATGTGGCTTCCTTCATTTGTGTACATAGAACAGCAAATGCCCAACGATAAACAAGTGAAGGGTACCACCCTTGGGAAACTGACAAAGGTCACGTTGCAGACAGGTCCGGAGACGGAGCCAAGACGGTGCTGTACCCCAAGTTGTCAAGAAAGTTTTAGGAAAGCGGAAAGAAAGAGAATGGATCAGTTGACGGAAGCGAACTCCCGGTGGTAGTAGGGAGGAAGGGCGGCCTGCATACCCTAAATCCAAGGAGGCATCGGAAAAAATGTCATGGGCCAGATTAGCAAGCATGGAAGACAGATGGCTAGCATAACGACTCAGAAGGACAGCTCGCCGATTGAACAGTGGAGGTTCAGCAGTCTCAGCATAAAAGCTTTCCACAGGGTTGGTGTAAAAAGCTCCAGACGCTAAACGTAATCCACAGTGGTGGATAGAGTCGAGACGCCGAAGATGAGACGGCTGAGTGGAGGAGTAAACTATGCTTCCATAGTGTAATTTTGAGCGCACTAAGGCGTGATAGAGGCGGAGAAGGCCCACTCAGTTCGCTCCCCAGGAGGTACCATTCAGAATACGGAGGGTGTTGAGGGATCGCAGAAAGCGAGCCGAAAGATAGGAAATGTGGGAGGACCAGCACAGTTTTCTGTCAAACATAAGACCCAAGAATTTAGCGATGTCTGAAAACGGAAGGTTGACAGGTCCTAGATGTAAGGAAGGTGGAAGAAACTCCGTACGACGCCAAAAATTAACACAAACGGTCTTACTGGGAGAAAAGCGGAAGCCTGTTTCTATGCTCCAAGAGTGGTGCCGATCGAGACATCCTTGAAGATGTCGTTCAAGAAGGCTGGTCCATTGAGAGCTGTAGCAGATCGCAAAATCGTCCACAAAGAGGGAGCTCGAGACATCAGGAAGAAGGCAATCCATAACTGGATTTATGGCAAAGGCAAACAGTACAACACTTAGCATGGGGCCCTGGGGTACCCCGTTTTCTTGGGAGAAAGTACGGGAGAGCGTAGTGTTCACCCGCACTCTGAATGTGCACTCTGCCGTAAATTCGCGAAGAAAAAGGGGCAGCCGACCTCGAAAGCCCCAAGAGAACAGTGTGCAGAGGATACCTGCCGTCCAACAGGTATCTTATGCTCTCTCCAGATCAAAAAATATTGCTACTGTTTGGCGTTTCCGGAGAAAATTGTTCATGATATAAGTGGAGAGCAACAAGATGGTCAACTGCAGACAATGCTTTCAGAAACTGCATTGGCCAGGTGTTAAAAGACTGCGGGACTCCAGCCATCAAGCTAAAAGGAAATTCACCATACGCTCCAAAACCTTACATACACAACTCGTGGGGGAAATGGGGCGATAGCTAGAGGGGAGATGTTTGTCCTTTCCAGGTTTTGAAACAGGAACGATGATAGCTTCCCGCCATTGTCTTGGAAAAGTACTGTCGATCCAAATTCGATTATAAAGGCGAAGGAGGTAACGCAGACTAGGGTATGATAAATGCAGCAACATTTGGATGTGGATACCATCCGGTCTTGGGACAGAGGAGCGAGAAGAAGAGATTGCATGTTGGAGTTCCCGCATGGAGAAAACAGTATTATAGCTTTCGCGGTTGTGAGAGGAGAAAGCAAGAGGTCGCCCTTCCGCTGCATGTTTCTTCGGGAGAAACGCTGGCCGGTAATTTGAAGAGCTCGAAATCTCAACAGTGTTGACCCAATGAGTTAGAAATTGGAACGGGGTCCACTAATGTATCATGCGTGACAGTGAGCCCAGAGACCGGGGAGTGTGCACCCACCCACCCACGCGCCCACACACACACACACACACACACACACACACACACACACACACACACACACACACACACACACACACACTTGTAGCTGCTTCAAATAACTCCACCTACATCCAAAAATAGAACTCATACTGAGGTTGCATTCTGGCTGGTTCATTCTATGTACACAAATAAATGAGTGAAATGCATAGATTTCGCACTTAGTTGATTTTGTATCACCTTCTACACTAGTATGCTAAAGATAAACATTGCACCATCAATTTGTTCTTCCAAAAACAGGGAAAATCATGAAGCACAACAAAGCAACAACTCAACAATTTGCTCATTTGGATTTGGTACCTTTTGGCAACAAGCTCCACTTATGTGCATACCACTATACCATGACTTTTGTTACCTCATTGTATAGGTATGGTATGTTGTTCAGTCATACACATATGAAAGAACAAGCACCATACCCAAATAAGCATCTGACGGCATATTTATCTTTCAGTGCAGGTGCACAATAATGTTTGATCTCTCGAGGGAATACAGTACAGCTGTGAGTGAAGAATAATGGATATGGGGCACTACTCAGTAATGTGCAGCATAGAGAGATTTAGGTTGGGCAGGAGACGTGCTCAGATAGCTAAAGTGGTTAAGGCGACTGCTCTGCGTAAAGTGGGAAATCCAGGTTGCAGAAAAAGTTGGAAATTTCTTTCATCAAGTATATTGGACTTACTAAACTGACACAGCAGAAACACAATAATGTATAAGTTTGATGTCGAACAAATAGAAGACAGCCGGCCACACATGGTCCTAGATCAACGCAAAAGTTAACGACAGATAGCACCTGGTACAATGAACATTCCATCACGTGAGTACACGAGAGAGTGAGTCCTCTATGTGGTAGGTGTGTGGTTATAGTCAACTGGAGGTCGTGAGATCCAACTAGGTGACACGACAGGAGCTCCGAGGTGATAGCCTCTTCCTAGAGTGCTTCTTGTGAAGACAGCTTATAGACTGCGGCACCACCAGTTGTGAAGACTGGAGGCAAAGATCGATCTCCAATAGCTGTGACATCTCCATGTTGCTGCTGGAGTGTTACTAAAATTTCTTTCAGCAGGATTTCCTGTTCTGATTAGACATTTGAAATGTATCTAGTAACTACATTATCCATTTCAGAAGCAGAGAGGGGTGGTAACAAAATGAAAATTTTAGTCAAAGGTTAAGAAGATAAAAGAATAAAATTAATCATCATTTAATTCCATAGTACTCAGTTTTCTTGTTTCCACTGATCTTATCAAATTTTTCTTGATTTTTCTGTTGGCTCTGTTGTGGCTGTATTTCTGTCTGCTACTAACTCTCTCTCGTAACCCTTTACCCATCAATAACACAATGCTGCTCATATATCTTTGAAAGGATTAAAACCATGTGACCTTACAAATACAAGACATCTCATTTGAAACTACCAAAGGAACAGGCTAAATTGGACTTATTATTATTATTATTATTATTATTATTATTATTATTATTATTCAACATATGTGACACACACACACACACACACACACACACACACACACACTCTGCACTCAACAGTCATATTACAAACAATATTTCTATACAAGTTTATTGGAAGACACTAAAATTGCAACAACAATTCATAAATGGCAACACAGCAACTGATAAACATTTTAACACTACCATCATTTCACACACATATTGGGACAAAATATGTTTCACATTTATATTTTCAATTTACCTGTGCAACTCTGAGTGCATTTTGTGTAGAGCCCCCAACAGTATATTCAACTTTATAATTTTCCACTAACTCTTCATACAATGGTTTGTGCTTTTCCTCTGCCAGTATTTGATTATTAGGTTTCATATCATATTTTTTCAGAAATGATTCTTGTACTTTGGCTGATATGTCCAGCAAGGGATTTCCCATCCCCAGGATAAGACCTTTGCTATGGAGTTAAGAAACAAGTATTATTATCAACTGTTGACTTATGCATAACACAGTCGTGTGTATTCAGTGACTGTCTCCTACAAAAAAGTGCAACTTGATTACTACAGCATTAAACTGATTGGTGTCAGACAACACGATTTTGATGTGGATACTGCTGATAACTGAAACAATTATAAAATGTACTATTTCAGAGGAGTTTTGCAAATAAGTTCTGAAATAAAAAAACTGAAGACTCTTTCACACAATAAGTGCTAATGGAAGAAGAATAAATATCCATTAATGTTAATTTTACAAAAATCTCTCTTGTTAGAACTAACTAGCAGTAAAATATACACACATTTCAACAACATATTGTAACAGTTGAAATATGATAGCTTTCACACCTTGTGTGCTACTTAACTAAATCCCTGAAAATCAAACATTGCCTGTTTACATATATTTGCTGTTAACACAATGTTACCAATGGAATAAACCATTCTCTCTCTTACAGTTATTAGCTATGCAGTGACTAAAAAGCTTTGAACACAAGACCAATCTATGAGCGACGTGCTACATAGTAAAACATGTGATCACCACAAAATGCACAACAGTTACAGATATGTGCACAGGCAATATACACACACAAAATCTTGAGCATGCAGCAAAAGTTACAGACAAGCCAGAATACAGCTGTATCAATAACAGGCTAACACATACCTTAGAAGAAGGTAGATTATGCACTTAATGTATCATCAACACTAAAGTTTTTATAAACTGTGTACTAGCTTATGTGGATGAGGATGGATAATAAAATGGCATATGTCCTATCCAAAGGTATCATAAGTGTTTTACTTGATTATTCGTTATACTTATGGACCCAGTTGAACAGCTGTACGCATCAGCATGCAGCTTCCAGGATTTGTGGGCACACACCGGCCATGGATCAAATCCAACCAGTGCATTTATGACAAGCACTAGTGTGCCCACCAGCCTGGATGTGAATTTGAGGCAGATTACATCTGACTAGGTGAATAATGGGCTGGTACCTACCTCTTCCCTCAGTAACATGATTCACAAACATTGGGAAACATTCTCTGACTTTCATGTGGGACACGGAAAGGTAGGATACACAAATACTGTCCCAGGAAGGGAGGGAGTGACAGAAAAGAAACCCAACCACCCTCTACCACTAATGTTGCCAAATCCAGATTAACAAGCTGATTCTACATTCTATACACTAAGAATATTCTACACACTTATGCAATGATGTTTAATTTCTTAGGTCACCTTATATGCAAAGACAGGAAATTCATGAACTGTTACCATAATCTCTATGATGCCTTTTATGTATGACAGCAACTCTCTTACAAGGTTTCCAACTCTGGATGTGCAAGCACGACCTCTGGTAAGAAGTGTTGAAGAATACAATACCTATTATTTATCACTATTAATAAATCCCCTAATACAGCGATTTTTTAAAGAAAAAAGCTGTACATGCATTTTACATGTCCATTAATTTTCCTGCATTATTCATTCAAATGCTTATTTATTTTCCATATACTGTAACAACTTGTTCAATATCTTCATCACGAACTTTTGTTGCTATGCACTAAGTCTCACCATCATTCCACACCGGAGCATTGTGAAATACTCTCCTCTGAAAACACACTTTTATCAATGTATGTCTTTATACATTTAAAATGGTGCTTGTCACTTGGAATAGGTTGACGAGGTATGCGAGTTTGGCCTATTGAATTTGACATGCAAAACAGCTTTTTTTTAAATGAAAAATGACTAATATGATGATCTGGTTAGAAGACGGAAAGGGGGTGTGCATTTCAAAACGAGAACTCGCTACAAATTGACACCACGAGGGATCTCAGCAGACTTTATTGCAATAACATGGAGTGACTAAAATGTGGGACACAACAGAATCTCTCTTGTTCTGACATATGATTTTTTATGTGAAGACACAGAATGCTCAAAGTAATGCAGGAATGTGATAGAGACACAAACATGTGATAGTGGCAGAAATATGTGAAAGAGGCAGAAGAACCTGAGTAGCTCCAGGGCACAATGAAGGCACGCTGATGCTACTGAGCTCACAAAATGACCGAATCTGTAGCTGATCTACAGATCTCTTCCATACTCATGTAATAATGGTAAAGGGTGCAAAAGAAACGTTTAACTTACATTCAAACTAATGCAATACACAAACCTTAGATGACAGCTTTTGTTAGCTGTTGATGCAAAGTACATATTTCTGGGCAACCTTATATAGTATTTCAAAGCCCTAATTCATCACATATCCTTCCAGTTGTCTTTAGAATTCCATATGTTTGGCAATGCTGTCTACATTTCCTGAATGAAACTGGTATATTCAATAAAATTCTTTTGGGCATGTGACCACTTACGACTGTCTGTTACAGTATATGAAACATTGGCAGTTTTTTAAGTGACGTGGTCACACACCTGATAAAAATGTTTTTTTTTTTTTTTTAAGATGGACTCTGGTTATGAAATACCTTGCGCATATTCATTTTGTTAATGAAACTGTAATATGAGCTCTTAAAATCAAAATTACTACCCCCTGCAAGGTTACCATGATGGGTGGCAAAACGATTTGGTGCAATAGGAAGATTCACATACAGCATGTCTTTTTTCCCCCTTTATATTTCTGAGGTATCCTCAATATGCCAACTGCTTATGCATTTCTGAATTGTAGAATTCCCTCTGCATTACACATTGCTTTGCAATGTAATGTATATATCTCACAATGCCATCATCAATACTTGTTCTGTCTTGCAGCAAGTTTGGGCATGGTCTCTGCCACCTCTACCTGTCTTGCACTTTCTTTTTTAGCTCCATGTAATTATTGTTTTCCTCACTAACACTGTCCTTTAGCTGAAATCTCTTTCTTCCTCCCCCGTCTTTCCATTACACACCCCCTTCCGTTCCTTGCTGGAGTAAGCAATGCCATCTCAAAATGTGGCCCAGTCAATTTTTCTTTTTTGTTCTAGTGGTATCTAAGAGATTTCTGTTCTCTGCAACTCTTCTCAATACCTCTTCGTTCCTCACTCTGTCTTCTCCATTCATGCAGTGAGAATGTGGCTGTATCAAAATTTAAACAATAGACTCGTATAAACATTGTGTCCAATTGTCAACAGAACAGGGATACGGCTGGCTGAGGATGAAGTGTTGAGGTCAAATGACAAGTAATTGCAATTCTGATATCTGAATCAAATGAAACATTCTCTAGCTAACTTTGGTCACGCAGATACTTTAAATATATGATTTGATTTTTACTTTAAAAATTAAGTTACACAGTAATATGGGAGGCCAAGTAACTTTTATTGAATCCCATACTACATTTTAATGTGACACTGATACAGGACACTATTTTTCCACAGAGTCACCATTTCTCTGTAAACAATTTAATAGTTAAATTTCTCGAGGATAGAAACCTGCTGCTTGGTCACAAAACCATTTGAGAATCGCTGTGTAAATATCCTCATTAATGAAAAGTCTCTTTTGTCCCAGATGTTCTTTCAGCGTACCAGAAAGATGAAAGTGCACTGTGCAATATCTGGACTGTATCATGGAAGCTTCAAAAACCACCAGCGAAAATTTTAAAGCAAAGCCTGCATTGGACGCATTGTGTATGGTGATGGTTTCTCATGTAGGAGAACAACCTACTTGCTTAATTTTCCATACCACTTGTTATTTAGGGCATTGTGTGCAGAGATTTCAGTGTTGCATAATGGTTGTGCACTTTGATGTAAATCCAGCATACACACTCCTTCAAGATTGAAGAAAACAATGGTCACAACCTTCACTCCCGATGGCGGAACTTTGCATTTCTTCCACAGAGGTGAGAGGATGTGCCTATGTTTGGTGCAGGTATGAAACGATGGACCTATGTCGCATCACCTGTAATGATGCAGCTTAAGAAAGTATTGCTTCCCACAAATAACATTCAAGGAAGTCCAGAGACATCAAAACCTTACCCCCTTTTCATGTAGGTGACACTGGTCACAGAACCCAGCATGAACACAACCTTCGATGCTGCAGACAATCTTGGACAACTGAATGGCACTGCCTATAGAGATGTACATCTGTTAAGCAATGTCTGCGACAGACACCTGGAATTGCTACGAATCGTTTCTCTGACTGCCTGCACATTGTCATCTGTGGTCAATGTCTTTCACCTTTCTTCACAATCAACATTACAAATGTTTGTGTGGCCTTCATAAATTGTTGGCATCACTTCATTACAGCTGAACATGAAATTGGATTTGATCCACATACAACCAGAATTTCACAGTGAATGTGTGTGCTATTTAGATGGTTTGCTTGAAAGAATCGCACTGTCCCACATACTTCAATTTCGGATTGCATTTCCAGTTGCTATGCCATTTCACTCATGCACTGTGATGCACCTGTTACTTGAAATGAAGCAGAACTGTGTTTGCAGGAAACTCATAACCCTTAATCTCTTCTAACAATATGCCTCTCGTCTTACTGTGGGCTGCTGTGTAACGTTTTTCCTCAAGTCATGCATTATCTATTTACAGGTTATATAGTGGAAGTTATCTCATTACTTGTGAGGTATAAAAATACAAACTTCGCAAGACTGGTGCAGTTACCAGGACACACATTTGTTCTGAACACACTGTTGTACAAATTATGGATGAAATACTCAACAACTGTATGCCTATGAAAATCTGCAAAGAGTTTCAACACCTATGGGTGATCCACGTCCACAAATGTATCAAACAATATATGAACTAGGTCTTTATCATTATCAACAAGTGCACTACCTTCAAACAGGTGATGAAGCTAAACAACTGGAATGCCTTCACTGGATAATTCAAACACAGGAAAATCCAGGATGAAACATAACAATATTATGAGAATACACCATAGAACAGAGCTGCTGATTTGCATATAGGCAGAACCAAAAGAATCACAATTAAAGCTTTCGGCCATTAAGGCCTTCGTCAGCAACAGATACACACTTTCGCATGGGCACGCACATCCCCCCCCCACACACACAATTGTGAGTGTGTGTGGGGAGGGAGAGGGGGGGGGGGGCGAAGTGACCGAGCGATTCTGAGCGCTACAGTCTAGAACCGCACGACCACTACGGTTGCAGGTTCAAATCCTGCCTTGGGCATGGATGTGTGTGATGTTCCTAGGTTAGTTAGGTTTAAGTAGTTCTAACTCCTAGTGGACTGATGATTTCAGCAGTTACATCCCATAGTGCTCAGAGCCATTTGAACCAAGTGTGTGTGTGTGTGTGTGTGTGTGTCTGTGTGTGTGTGTGTCTGTGTGTGTGTGTGTCTGTGTGTGTGTGTGGGCGCGCGCGCGCGAGCGAGCGATCACATGTATATGTCTACTGTTGACAAAGGCCTTAATGGCCGAAAGCTTTAATTGTGAGAGTATTTTTGTTGTACCTATCTGCGACTCAGCATCTCCACTTCAATGGATAATTTTATTTTGTCAATGAATTAAATTCCAGCGAGCTACTTCCGCGTGGTGAACAGTCATCAGTGAAAGATGTATAATGATTACAACGAAAAAAAGGTGAACCAGACATGTAGCCTGGTCAACGGGTGGTAGATGATCTAAAGAAGCTCTTTATTATATACCAAAAGTAAGAAAAAACTGTCGCAATGTTCAAATGGATGACATGTAGACAGCAATTGAAAATATGCATGAGCAATATTTATATTGTATGGTTGAAAACTGTGTTTACAAACTGATTTTCACCTTTTTCATTGTTCTTCCAAAATATATTAATAACAGTTCAGAAATCCCCTCAAAGGGTGGCACTGACACTTTTTAAATTTCTGGCTTGCCATTATTTTGTTTAAATGTGTGGTTGTTTCTTTTCCTTTATTGTTCTTTCATTCACTTGTTACTTGCAAGCAGAGTCGGCTGGCAGTGGTATAATATGCCACTCTTCAGGCACACAAGTTTATGCTAGTATAAATAGTTTTAAAATAAAAAAAAGGTGAAAGTATATACTTGGTTTTTAAAATTATTACAATACTGATTACAGAATGATGGTAAAAAAAAAAAAAAAAAAAAAAAAAAAAAAAAAAAAAAAAAAAAAAAAAAAAGAAGAGCTGCTCCAGGAGGGAATAATTTGGAAGAGATGTTGAATGCTTTTGGCGTTGTGAGGTGTAAGTTTGATATTTGAAAATGAGTATGGGTAATAGCAAAATATGGAACAGGTGTAGCTGGGCTGGATCATGATTATGAGGAAGTAAGCATAGAAGAGTATGGGAACAGAATTGGGAGCTCTGATATGAGGTAGGATAGAGTTTGGTTCAGATTTCTTAAGGGTAAACACCAGGGCAGATTTAACTGCCTGGGAGAATCAGTATGTTAAACTGTTTTTAGATTGTGAGGTCCTTGGTTTCTTAACTTGCTGAAGACTCAAAAATAAATCTTAGCAACAATCTTCTTGATTAAGTTGGCTATTCCTGGGAAACACTTCAATAAAGCAGTCAACTCAAACCCAAGGTGTTATGTTCTTCAGCTCAACTAAGTTTATAGAATTAATATATAACAATGGTAAATCCGTGATGGAATGTAACAATATTATAAAAAGGATAGTTGCCACTCACTATACAGCAGAGATGCTGAGTCGCAGATAGGCACAACAAAAGGACTGCCACACAATATGCTTAAGGCCAACAAGGCCTTGTCCAACACCCCCCTCCCCCCCCCCCCCACACACACACACACGACCACAGTCTCTGGCAGCTGAAGCCGGTCTACAAACAGCAGGCAACAGGACGGAGGTAAGTAAAAAGACTGGATGGATTGTGGAATACAGGACTGTGTGGAGCTGGAATGGAAACAGGGAATGGGCTATGTGGGTAAGGACTATGACTAACAAACGTTTAGGACACTAGGATTATGAGAATGTACGTTATATTGCAGGGAGAGTTCCCAACTGCGCACTGTAGAAACGCTGGTGTTGGTAGGAAGAATCCAGGTGGTACAGGTTGTGAAGCTGTCATTTAAATAAAGATTGTCATGTTGGGTGGCGTTGTCGGCAACAGGGTGCTACAGTTGGTTTTGGCTACACTTTGTCAGTTGCCATTCAGGCGGACAGACAGCTCGTTGGTTGTCATGCCCATGTAAAATGAAATACAGTGGTTGCAGCTTAGCTTGTAGATCACATGACTGCTTTCACAGGTAGCCCTGCCTTTGATGGAACAGATAATGTTTGTGACCAGACTAGAGTAGATGGAGGTGGGAGGATGTATGGGAGGAATTCCATTGTGGGGGATGGAAGTGGGAAGAATAGTGGACAGGACATTTCTTATTTCAGGGTATGATAAGAGACAGTCGAAACCCTGGTGGAGAGTGTAATTCAGTCGCTACAGTCTTGGGTGGTACTGAACCACAAGGGGAATGCTCCTGTGTGGCCGGATTGTGTAACTTTCTGAGGTGAATGAACAGTGGAGACCAATGTGCCAGCCAGTATGGATGTGGTTTCTAGACAGTCTCCCACATCCAACTAGGTGAAGAATGGGCTGGTACCAGTGTCTCACATCACACATTTTAGCATGGCAAAGATGGAACACAAACAACGGGGTACACAATTTTATACCAGAGTGGGGCGGGTTGCAGTGTGGGAGGGGGTGTGCGGTGCCTGGAAGGACAACTGACCACCCAAACCAATAACATGTCAAATCCTGTTTAACAGGCAAACCCCATGTAGATAACAGATGGACAAGGAAGAAGATCTTTACCAGGTGTCTACTTCGGTGAAAGTTACAATGTGGACCCCCTTGCATTTTTTGTAGTTCGCACAACATACATACATACATACATAATATGCACCAATATACTCCGAGACTCATCCTTTATATAATGGAAGTTCTCTGAATTGCCCTTGCAGTTTTAGTTTTTAAGTGTCTTGAATATGGCAAAATGTGTTAAATATGGCAAGAACGCAGACATCAGGTTACACTACAGATATGTTACCACAATCTTTATTTCCCTCTCATATCTGTTGGCTTCATCAACTCAAAATCAAATTATCACTTTCAACCAAGCCTAGAATATCGGGATAGGCTACAGATCAGCTTTTCAACACGGTCAAAATTTCAGGGAGAGTTATACTATCACTCTCAAGCCTTTTTTTTCCCTCTCTCTTCTCATACTACAATTTGGACATTTTTCTTTTATGAACACCTGAAATTTTCTCAATCTTTTAAAGCATTAAGCATACCACAGGCAGACTTCCAATTTCAATTTTGTACAATGAATGTGACGTAACTAAAGTAACTGATCAACAGAGATGCAGTTTCTGGCTCTATATGATAAGAAATAGTTACAATATATAGCATGAGCACAGTGATGGTTTCAAACTTCCGCATAGGAGATGAAAGGCTTTGACCTACTGCCCGGAATGTAAGAGTGAACTGGCTTAACACTTTCGATGTTAAAATAAACTCAGAAGCTACTACCCAATGATGCTCATGCCCAAAAATAATAGTAACAAACTTTTTCGCCAGCAATGTAAAAAAGTAAATAAATAAAAAACCAGAAGAGTACAAGTAGCCTATTTAAAATCATGTTTCAAACACATTGGATGCTCCTGTTCTCATACGTTCAAAGAAATTATTCCTTGAGAAATGAAGTTTCTGTGTCCCTTTTATCTGTTGTCTGACATCCTGTTCACACGGGGTGACTGAATATTTGTCCTGGTATATAAATGTAGAGCAATCACACAGATTTATTTGTGAGAAATGATGACATTTGCTGTTTCAGAACAAAAGATAGACCTACCTATCTCCATGAAGAATTTAACATGAAATCAATGAAAAACAGCTGTGATGAATAGAATCAGGGCTAATCATGGCCTCATGTTTTGCCACATGCACAGTTTAGAATAAATAATAATATTATATGGGCAGAAAGGTTCCACTTACCTGAACATAATATATGAAGGAAGAAATAAAGGGGTAAAATAAAATTGCCAAATGCACAGGAAACGACAGAATACCGGTACGTTAAAATAAACTTCAGTCTGTGTAACAGATGGCGTTGTTCAACGTCTACAGTGGAACTTATGACGGAAAAGTAAAATACAAAATAAACAAAACAATGTTTTGCTGCGACGTATCTCCAGAAAATACTGAAAATTTCTGTACCATGTAATACTACAACGTTTGTAGGTATTCTGCAAACATTTACCAAGATAGAAAAAGGCTTTGATCCGCGACAGTAGTCGCTGCAAGGACAATTTTTCTCTACATTTACACGTGCCGTTTACATAATTGTAAATCGTATTTATATGACGTCAATGTGCACCAGGAAATGACGCTAGTTTCGCTTCAGGATGCACTGCAGTTCATACTAACAAACATCCACCACATGTATCTATCGGACTCACTAAAACTCATGCTACTGCGTCGTTTTCCCTAACTGACTTGGGATCTCCTCGACAATTTTATATATAATTACGTTAGACAGCAATGAAAATTTTACACACAATATTTCAACTATATGCAGTTATATGAATATTTTAATCCAGTAAACTCTATCTTTTCCGTTTTCTTACCGTAAGTGAGGCTCCATGCTTCGAAATTCAGTCAAAGGCAGAGGTCAAACTACAAGATAACTAAGGTTATCAGTCTTAGTTTCTACTAACATTTCAAACAAGCTCTGCGAGTGCGGGAACCATATCGCCCACACAAAGCGTGTTTTCGTTCGTCTGTTGCCAACACCTGCACATGGAACTACAGCCACAAATATGTAAATAAACGTGCATTTTCTTGGATATTCAGAGGAATACTGCCATTTACACACTAATCACAGCACACGTAGACTAATGAATCTTTTATCTTACTGGCTCATGATCCGTATGGTCCCGTCGCCAAGCTAAAGTTCTTAATGATCCTAATTTTAGCACCCACGCATGTGAAAACAGAGACGGCGCTTTACATCAGATCTCGACTGCGATTTTGCTTTGTAAACTACTCTTCAGAAAACGGCGTTTATGATTATCATCTGTATTTGATCATGTATTTTCCGTCAAACTACGTCATTTGAATACCCTAAAAAAAAGGAAAAACTGGTGTATGCCCTATATGAATAAAACAATTTCCACGTTGTTAACGACCGGTTTTTGCCCTTCAGGACTGCACTACGTTGATGTTTATGTATGCACTACCTACTTGCTCCCATCTCCATAGGTCACAGTGCAACCACTGCACAAGGAAAATTTACATATTTGACGCCGACCCCGTGCGTTGCAGTCTTTTTGCGAATTTTTTGTGGTGTATTGCATGACAGCTACCTGTCCTTTAACATTTTTTAATGGCTACCATTAATCGACAAATGATTTACACTCTTAGTTTTGTAAATGAGAATAGATGTGATCGTAATGGTATATTGGGTGGTGTAGAACCATAACTGTTGTGACGTAACATGGACTTGCAATACTATTGTTGGCGGTTGTGGGGAATTTACTATTCGGTGACCCATTGTGAATGGCAAGTATTAATTATTAAAATTAACTTGAGTACTTTCCTCACAAGTGAAATCAAACTACTGGTTTCGGGGATCAGACGTCTACTTATCCATTTCTAAAACGGAATCGTTTAACGTATCAAAAATTCGCTATTACAATGGGCAATTTTATTTCTATTTTCCGTGCCACTACATTAAGAAAAGTTTAGTACAGAGTTTATTTTGAATAAACGTTATCTGCTAACTAATGTTTGTAGTTAGCGTGAGAATAATCCAGTGAAATTTTTCTCCAGTGACAGTACCTACAGGAAGCAGTTTCGTTGCAACTTTCTACGGTATCTAGGCAATATTATGTCAACAGCTTCTTGGATCTTTAATCTCTGGGTGTGCCTAGGAGACCAAATTTTAAACACCCTTATGCTTCGCTCGCAGTGGGTTGCATTTCTTCTAAGTACAACAAAGGCATAACGCAGTAAGTTTTTACATCCTCTTTAATGATTGCAATAGCAGAACTCCAAGCAACTGTTCTGTTCTGTCGAAACCTTCCCATGAAATTATTTTGGCAAGAAAATCTTGCTATATTTACTATTTGCAGGTTCTCTTTCGTCCAGGATGTTCTGGGGTGTGACAAGAGCACTTGATTTACAACACGTTTTATATACAAATCAGTCCAAACGTGTTGGAGACAATCTCATTCCAGATGAGTTACCAGAAAGAACACCTTTGAATATTTTGCTTATCGGAACTAGTGATGCTAGACACGTAATAAAAACCTTAGCAAAGTCGTACACGCATAGTAAAAGACACATTAGATTTTTTGTCTATGAACTTCATGTTGAAGTGCTTGCACGTCAGATGTTGCTGCTATCCGTGGCTCTTGAACCTCCTGACAAACTGGGTCTTTTAGAAAAGACGAGGATCTTCATGGAGCTATACGGAAATGCATTCCTCAGAGCAAGCACGGCGTCATACCTATCGAAAAAATGTAATCATCTAATACGTATGGTAACTGACGAAGAATATATGAAAAAAGTGCTACCATTATTCGACTTCAGCAACTTAAAATATCGAGACCGCGATCGCTTGGAAGATATTTTCAAATTCTGGAGATCGCTTGATAGTAGTTTCGATATGACCGATCTCTGGGATAAAAGGCTGCGTAATATGTTGGGTTCACGATACGACTCAAGAGAAGGGGTATTTGATTGGGACTATTATATGGTTCTGAAAGACCGTGGCAGTGAATACATTAATTTCCAGGAATACAAACAATTCAGAACCAATGGCGTTGGCTTTACGTGGTTGGAAACAGAGTACGCTATTAGCAATCCTACCCTCGCCGCTTATGTCATCAGAATGGAAGGAAAACTTCGACATCACGGATACATTGGCGATGTTGTCAGTGGCCCATTTTACGCATTTGGAATGGAAACCGACCAGACAGATATGAATCGTAAATGTAACGGCGTGTATATTAAGAAAGCAACTGATATCTCTGAAAGAAATCTGATGCAATATTTCCATGAACTGCAGAATAAGTCTCCGTACGTCCATGTGCCAGTGAAAGGAGAAGCGAACAGTGGAGTCGTTATTACAGAAATAACAAGTGCTCCATTGGTCTCAGAGGACGACAAGGATATGAAAGTCACGAAGGTACCCGTGTCAAATGCTTCTGCGGAAGAGTATGAAACAATACCGGTTCAAAATGGTACAGTGATATTTTTGACAAGTCCAGAGAAAGTTGATTGTCTGCAAAAACGTGAATTCAAGGGGTTATTTGACATTATCGTTGTATCACAAAATATGACACATGTGCTGAGTAAAGAAATACTATCTGTAGCGAGTAAGGATGCGACAGTAATAATTGAGAGCAGGAAGTATCTTTTATCACTGACAAAGGACCACCTGAAAGAATATTCAGATACACTCGAAGAAAAAGCACAGCTTTGTAACTTCGAGAAGATACATAATTTTGATCCAAAAAGCGATGAGTATGCATTTTTCAGGATGAGACGTCCATGTGAAGAATAATCACATCAAGAATTTTGTGCATGGTTATCTGTGTTCTGTCAAGGAACCATCACTTTCTCAATACTTTATTTTCACATGTTATTAAATTTGCCTTCTAAGTAACCAAGGAGGCCTAGGTATTGTAGGTGAGACATTTACAACTCATTTGCGTACGTGGTCAGCTTTCCACCTTTCCGGAGTAAATTGGAAGAAGTAATCTGATTTCATCTCTTGTGTGTTTGAAATTGAAGTATTAATTGCCTTAAGAATAATATATATTGTGGACGAAGTATATAGACTATTTCATTGGATTGTGGCATTGAAGCTTGAAACTTTTTCTTAAATTTTTGTCTACTAAGCATTCCGCGTTTCCTTTTTCTTAAATTTTTGTCCACTAAGCATTCCGCTTTTCTTCTAATTTTCAATGTCAGTCATAAGTCTCGTGATTTTATAAAATTAAGTGGAGCCGATAATAAGATCTCCATCTTGATTTGCCGCCAAAACGTACTGTTTGCTCCATCAAGGGGAAGAAGAAATATTCAATTAAATAGGGAACACACACGCCGCATTTCTGGTTTGTATCTCCTTAAATTTAATTCTTATGGCAAATACATTTCTCATACACGCCATACGTATTTTTAGAATAGGTAGTTTGAATCAAAATGGTATGAAGAATATACTTGTGAAATGGAGTGATGAAGATGAAATGTTACCTGTTATAAGTTATGCACCCAGAGAAAGATGCAACTGTCCAATATTTAAGTGTTTGTACGAAGGTAAAGTTCTCAAGGTTTTCAACTAACAGTAGCAATCTTTAAAATTAATGTTCATAGAATACTGGTATACAATATACTGTTCAACAGTCTTTAATTTCTCAGCTTTTTGTATGTTTCTGTGTCTAGCATTGACTATTAGTCTGCCAAGGCAGTTTGTTCAATCAGAAACTCATTAATGAGCAAATACATAGCCAAACTCAGTGTGTTTATCAACATAAGAAAAGTGAACAGTCACATAAATGTGTTAATATGTAGTTGTGAGTTGGTAAATGTTGCTTGTTTTAATATTCTGTGTTTTCATTATATAAGATGTGCAATATTTTGATACGTGAGTGTTACTACTGTATTAATTTTAATTTTCAAAACTGTGATTTCTTGGACATGAGTCTACCCTTACAATCAAAACTTCCAATCAAATAAATAACAAAAATTAATATCCATGATATGATTGTTATTATTCAGAAATAAATAGTGCCAGCTAAAATGCATCCCATAAGTGTGTGCTGTTCTTGGGCATAAGATGAGTTTACTACTTTTCGTAAACACACAGAAATCATGCTGACTGCTATCACATGATTAGAAGCTGCTGCAAATGTATTTTGGATAAATTATTGAGATGCACACGCCAGATACACTAAAGTTACCTCAAATCCTCATCTCCTATGGCTACTGTCTCCTTTCCACGAAATACTGGACTGATCAGCAATCATTGATTTTACAGTGGATGGTGTGTAAGTGAGAAGCAGGAACCAGGGAGAACTCAGTATATTATTACCATCCTCATAACCAATAAAACAATGGAATGTCCAGGATGGAATAACGACAATATTAGAAAAGGATAGACTGCTACTCACCATATAGAAGAGATGTTGAGTCACAGGCAGGTACAAGAAGAGACTGCTATACATTTAAGCTTTTGGCCAAAAGGCCTTCTTCTGAAATACTACACACACACACGACCACTGTCTGTGTCTACAGTGGCCATGGTGCCCCCCTGACCAGTAAGTCTGCAAAACAAACTGAATCAGTGTGACCTACTTCACCTATAGGAAAACTACTTGCATCCTAAGTCAGTGGGAAGCAAGCACAAAAGTAATATTTGTAAGTTGAAAGTGGTAATTTCAGTTGACATTACGTTGCAACCTAATTCCAAAACCTTTCCTGCAGTAAACTTGACGCTGAGCCCTGTCTTTAATAGTTCCAACCACAATGTCATCTTGATCCATCACCACTACTTCAAAACCAACCCTTACAAGCCTTCCAGTAATTCCTAGCATCCAGCATTGCTTCACAACCATTTCTCAGTACACTATGACAAGACCTAACCTTACCTTTGGAGAACTCCAGGCTCTTCACTCTCTAAAAACATATGACTTATCATTATCCTTCCACACAGAAAAGGGATCTACCACTGTGGTACTTGGCTGAAGGGAATATGTAAGTGAGGGTCTACGTCAGCTGTCTGTCACCTCTATGTACGGCATCTGACATCAATATGTCATCCCTGTGATACAAACCGAAGTACAATCTCTCCATAAAACATCAGACCACTCACAAGGGCTAATACCTCAGTCCATACAACTTTTTACCCCACCCAAACCACAAACTCTCACTTTTTACCTTCTCCCAAATACACACAAACCCATTCACCCTGACTGTCCCATAGTTGCTGGGTTCAAAGCACACACTGACATGTATCTGCCTTAGTTAATCAACACTTGCAACCTATAAGGCAAAGGCTGCCATTCTATGTTAAAGACACCAACTATTTCCTATACAGGGCCAGGGTTCGATTCCCGGCTGGGTCGGAGATTTTCTCCACTCAGGGACTGGGTGTTGCATTGTCCTAATCATCATCATTTCATCCCCATCGACGCACAAGTCGCTGAAGTGGCGTCAAATCGAAAGACTTACACTAGGCGAACGGTCTACCCGACGGGGAGGCCCTAGCCACACGATATTTCATTTCATTTTATCTGAAACCTGTGCCTATCCCACTCCCATCACACACCTTTCTTGTCACCACTGATGCCACCTCCCTCTATATCAACATCCCCCATGTATATGATCTGTCTGCTGCTGAACATTACTTTAACCAGTGCCTTTTGATTACACACCCATGACACCCTTTCTGCTGACCTTAATCAACTTTATACTTACCAACAACTACTTTACCTTTGAGGAGTAGACATGCAAACCGATCAGAGGCAAGACCTTGGAAACAAAAATGGCTCCTTTCAATGGCACTTTCTTCATAGGTTTCTTGGTGAGGACTTCCTGGGATCAATAAGCCTTCAGCCCCTGGTTTGATTTAGAAACATTGATGATATCTTTGCCCTATGGTGTCACAGTGAAGCTGACCTGTTAAAATTTTTGGAAACTCTTAATGCAATCTGTAAAATTTCACATGGCCCTATTCTGAATCACATGCCACTTTCTTTGACATTGATGTCATCCAGCCTTGATGTTTGAGGCAAAGATATTTGTTCAGGTGCATAACCTTCACAGCAATGCACAACCATTCTCACCTCAGCCTGTCCCAAGTTCAGTAGTGGATCTCTCAGGCCATCACACCCTATACCAGTACTGCTTATCTCCCCAAAAAACAACTTAGCAATACATCTCTTGTCACTCATTATTACTACGCAACAAACACATTCTAATAGCTTTTCATCCCATTCCTCCTGAAATCTCCACAATGTCCTGGGTAGACTCTATGCTCTTTCTGCACCAGTTTCTTGTCACATGGCTCCTACACCCGTGACTGTCCCCACTGTAAGACTTGCCCTGTGCACCCTAGTACCACCATGTATGCCGTCCCTATAACTGACAAGACATATTCTATCAAAGGGATAGCCACCTGTGAAATACATGTCGTGTACCAACTGTTACATAAACACTGTTCGGCCTTCTACGTTGGTATGACTGCCAGTAAGTTATCACTTACACTGATTGAGCAAAGACAGACGGAATATACTGGCAACACACAATATCCTGTTGCAGAGCAGGCTGTACAATATGACAGTTATGACCTTGGTGCCTGTTTTACTGCACGTGCCACATGTATCCTTCCCCCAGACACCAGTTTCTCTGAACCCTGAAGGTGGGAACTGGCATTACAACAAGTCCTTAGTTCTAGCTACCAACCTGGCATTAGTGAAAGTTAATAATTTTTTTAATTTTCCTGGTCTCAGCATTTCTTCTCAGTAGCTGTTCATTTTTTCATTCCCATTTACTTTTTTTTCTGCCTCCTTTACTTTCTGATTTGTCTATGCACCGCCCCCCCCTCTCCCCCTTCCTCTCCCAACCCACTTCTACCACATATAAACATATAATGCATGTAGCTTCTCACTTTTATTAAGTCTTGCACAATGTTTTGTCAGTAATCTCTGTCTTTCTTGTTACCCTTTCATCCACCTTTAAGCTCTCAGGTTTTCACATCTCATCAAGTGCTGATCCCAACAATCAGTCTTTCCAGAATGAGATTTTCACTCTGGAGCAGAGTGTGGATTAGAGCACTTGCCCGTGTTAAGCAAAGGTCTCGAGTCTCGGTCCGGTACACAGTTTCAATGTCTTTCCTTCTCATCCTGTCTGGTAAGTCTTCCCTAATGCAGGGTTCTGGGTGACTTTTCCAAACTCTCCCCATTTTGTAAGCCTTTCCAGTTCTCCTTCTTCATCCCTCTTCATTTCCTTTTAAACCTTCTGCTCGAAGAAGGAGCCACTGACTCTGAAAGCTTGCACATTTCTTTGATCTTTATACGAGTATTTGATTTCTCCTGCTGCTGCTTGGTGAGTAGGTTTTTCTTTATCTATCTAGTTATATTTCAGAAATTGATTATTTTCATTGATATATGTCCATTATCAGTGGGATGTGTAAAATGTAAAATCTTAGAATACATTATGAACTCAAATATAATGAGGTATTCGTAACAGAATGTCCTGAAGTATCTGCAACAGAATGTCCTGTTCCAGTCCAACAAGCATGGATTCTGTGTACATAGATAAAGAGAAACCCTACTCAATCTTTTCTTATGTAATGTTCCAAAAGCTGTAGATCAAAGAAATCAAGAGCTTGCAGCACATCTTGACTTTTGAAAAGCATTTGACTTATTGCCATGTCAGCACTTATTAATGTAAGTATAATCAAATGAGTTTGTGACTGGACTAAGGGTCCTAGCTAGGGAGAATATACCACATTGTCTTTTATGGTAACTGATGTAGAATTATTGTCAGAAGTACCCCAGGAAAATGTGCTGGGACTTTTGCTGTTCATATTATTTTGTAATGGTATGGTGGAAAATATTAATAGCAACCTCAGGTTTTTTCAGATGATGCAGTTATCTGTAATGAAGAAAAAATACACAAATATGCAGTCAGAGCTTCATAAGATTTCAAAATGGAGCAGAATTTGACAACTTGTTTTAAATGGCCAGAATGTAAAAGTATACAGAAATCTGGCAGGTATTCTATGACTACAAATCAGTGTGTCACAGTTGGAATTAATCAGATGTCTGGCTGTAACGATTTGTGGGAATATGGAATGGAATGATCACATGGACTCGACCATAAATAAAAGAAATGGCAGACTTCTTTAATAGGACACTGCAAAAGTTCAGTTGCTCTGCAGGAGAGAGTGCTTACGTAACATGTATGAACTTTCCTGTAATATTATTCATTTCAGATCCGTATCAGGTAAGACTAATCATAGATATTGAAAGCACATAGAAAAGGGCAACAGATATAATCAGAGGTTTGTTTAACTTTTGGGAGGGCATCACAGAAATGCAGAAGAACCAGGACTGACTGAAGCTTGAAGATAAACATGAAATTCCACTGACAAAATTTCAAGGCAGTATTTAGTAAGAAATCTCAGAGTATATTACAGTCACATGTATATTGCTCATACAGGGACATTGAAGATGAGATTTGACCATTTACAGCATACACAGAGGAATGTAAGCAGTCATTCTTCCTGTGCTCCATATGTAAATGAAATGGGAAGAAACCTATAATAAACACTAAAATGGCAATATAGTCCGCCTTGAACTACATAATGGTTTCGCAAAGTGGATGCAGATTAAGAGAATGTTGCACCACCATTCCAAATTTTCTTTTTTTATTTGTTTAGTTCTATAGATTAATCAGAAACACAGAAAGTTAGGAATGAAAATAATTCCAGAAGTAATACTAGATGTGGTGTATAAAGTCATCTGAGTTAGGGAAAAAGGAAGGGATCACAAGAAGATAGTGATCAGTGGAAGATAGTGTTCCAACAGAAATGGTGAAGCTTAAGGAAACACAATACAAATGGTTTTGAAAGTGGTCATTTCTGCTTATGGCTGCTACTTAATTAAAACTAGATTTAAATTTCTTAAAGTAAATTGGTTGCCATAAGATGAAATCACTACCTCTAAATTATTTATTTGAGACTTCTGACATCACCATCTGATATTTGCAAGTAATAATAATCTGTATTTGATATAGGCAATAGCAAACCAATGAATCAGCAGAAATGAAGGAAACATCCAGCAGAGTTTTGATTACATTCTGGAAAATAACAACTGGGGTAGTGAGTCAAGTGGTGATGTCAACACAAAGTTTGACTCATTCCTTGAAAGCTACAAACACTGCTTCGATGTTGCCTTTCCTATAAAAAGAGTCAAAACTAAACATGAAACCAAAACATGGGTTACACAGGGGATTAGAAAGTCATCAGACACTCTCAGAAAGTTAAATAAATCAGCCAGGAAGAATGTAGCACTGAAAGCACATGTGAAATGTTATATAAGCCTGTACAAGAAAGTAATAATTGCAGCTAAGAAGCTTGATAATGATCCATATATTGAGAAAGGTAACAACAAAATGAAGTCAACTTGGGAGGTAATAAATAAAAATATAGGTAGACACAAAAGAAAAGCTAACAGCTTTGTCATTAAAAGTGGGGGTAAAACTGTTAAGGACCCACTTCAGATTGCCAACATATTTAACAATCATTTCAAAAATATAGCCATAAATTTAACTAAAACTAAATGCAATTCCAGTAGCAAGGTAAAAAATCCCCATGAATGACATGACGATGTTTCTTTATCCAGTAACTGAATCAGAGGTACTAAATGCTATAAATAAGTTAAAAAATAAAATATCATATGGATGTAATGGGATTCCTGACAAAGTCATTAAGCAAAGTGCAAGAAACATAGCCTCACATCTCACTGAAATAGGGGTGTTTCCATCAAAACTTAAAATGTCAACTATAAAGCAACTTTACAAGAACGGTGATAAATATGATGTTAGTAACTTTAGGCCTTTATCAGTGTTGTCATGTTTCTCAAAAATAATAGAAAGGATAATGTATCATAGACTATACAAATTTCTTCTTAAGAATAGAATATTGGTTAATGCGCAAAATGGTTTCCGTAAAAATAAATCAACTGAAACAGCTATTTTCAGTTTTTTGCAACTTGTTCTAAATTCCATAAATAGAAAGGAATTAAATTGTGGATTGTTTTTAAGACTTATCAAAGGCCTTTGATGTCATTGACCATAAGTTACTGCTTGGGAAGTTATTGCCTATGGGACACATGGAGTTGCCCACAAATGGTTTGAATCATATCTGTCGGACAGGTATCAGAAGGTGGAGATAAGCCATGCAGATAGGACATATTCATCAATATTCGAGAGAGTTTTGTACATAGTACCCCAGGGATCTGTATTAGGACTATTACTGTTTTGAATATTTATCAATGACCTACCAAGTCAACTATATGAAGCAGAGGCAGTACTGTTTGCTGACGGTACAAGTTTGTTTGTTAAAGCAAATAGTGAAGCTGACTTACAGGAAAAAATCACATTAGCAACAGATGAAGTAGACAGATGGTTTAATGAAAACAGACTCATTGTGAATGCCAAAAAACAACATGGATCAACTTCAGAGATATTACAAATAAAATAAAAACTAACCTTACAGTAGGACTGGGTACGTGTAAGATTGAACAAGCATCATACACTAAATTCTTGGGAGCATGGTTTGATGAACACTTAAGATGGGAAAAGCATGTAATATTGAACAAAAAATTAAGTCATACATGTTATATACTTAGAATACTTAAAAGCTCATGTAATATTAAAACAGTGTTATGTGTTTATTTCTCATTTATGCACAGTTTATTAAGATATGGTGTACAGTTCTGGGGGAACAACAGTCTAACAAAACATTTATTTAGACCACAAAAGAAGGCAGTCAGAATAATAAAAGGTATAGGATATAGAGACTCTTGTAGGCATGCTTTCAAAGAATTAAAAATCATGACACTACCATCCTTATACATATAAGAAAGCATGTGTTTCTTAAAAGAGCATGAGGAATTTTGTACATTAAACAGAGAATTTTACAACTATGAAACAAGGAATAGGAATGATTTCCACAGAGAAATTCATAAAACAGCTATGTATCACAAAAGTGTACTATACCAACCCAAAATCCTCTACAGTGCTCTTCCCAAAGAACTAAAAATAATACCAAAACTGCACATATTTAAAAGAGAATTAAAAAACATGTTATTTAGCAATAGTTTTTACAGTATTGAAGAGTTTATGAATCATTGACAATAAAAGTGCAGTTAATATTTACCTGACATAATAAATATGTGTAATTGCCACATTTAAATACTTGCTGTTTCTATGAAAGTGTGAAACAGTGTTAATGTAAGAATGGAAATCATCTTTGATGTGAGAATCACTAGCTTTTTTTTGTATATTGTTTTCCTACTTGCATAGTTTTATGTTAATGTTCTTATAGTTCTATTAAAATTGTAATGTCTAAGTCACAAGTAAATTCAATTATAAATTTTCATGTACATGTATTTTAAATTGTAATGTTTATTGACAATATGCAATATGCAATATGTTTTTATAGATACACATGCAAGCACAATATTGGGACTCAAACAAAAGTTAATAAAACTGTCCAAAACCAAATTCCTTTACAAAGTTGGAAAAAAATGCCCTTGGCAGAATGAAAATTGTGAACAGACTGTAAAAACTCAACACAAGGCATTCAAAACATGCAAAACATGGAATAGTAACAGATCAGAAAATGCACATTATACATTCCTGGCAACTAGAAAATGAACTTCAAAACCAATTAGACAAACAAAATGTCAGTATGAGAACAGTCAACTCCCCGGAATTAGGAGAGGCTCCTCCCCCCCCCCCCCCCCCAAAAAAAACCCCACTAGCACTTCCATACAAATAAGCAAAATGGACAATTGGAAATAAAACTGCAAAGAGATATGCAAATATTTAAAAAAATCCAAAATTTTCAAGAGTCCATAGACAGGTTACAAGCAGACATTCTCCTATAAACTAATCCAGATTCACAAGCACCAAGTGTGAATAACTTCTAGATATATTAAAAAGATTAAAAAATAACAAAACATGTGGTGAAGATGGAACTGTTGCAGAACTTCTGAAATCAGATGGCTGAGAAACCTTAAAAGAAATTGCAGAGATCATGCACCACTTTTGCAAACCATGAAAATTCTGGATGACTGAGAAACAACATTAATCCATCTTCTACATAACAAGGTAGACAGAGCAGATGTTAGTAATTATAGCCATATTTCCCCTCATAGTGGCCTCAAATCTACTCTTTCAACCTATCCACTCTCTCCTCTTAATGTTATTGCCCTTGCTTTTAATTTTAGCAAAGGTTCTTTTGACTTTTCTATTTTTCGAAGTAGTCCTTCTAGTGACCATTCCTTTTTATATGTTTTCACATTTTTCCTTCAGCCATTTCATCTTGGGTCCCCCACACTTTTTATTTGTTTCAGTCCAAAATGAATCATATTTCTGTATATCCTGAATTTCCCAGAATATTTTTGTACTTCCTTCTTTTGTCAAACAATTGAAATATTTCTTCTGTTACTCAAGGCTTCTTCAGATACTTTCTTGTACCTATATTTGTCAGTCCAACTGGTTTGATTGCCCTGTTTAGAGATGTCTCTTCCTCTTGAACTGCATTTCCTACTGTGTTATTTATCATAACAGTAGCTGTAGTCTCAGAGAGTTGTCCCACTTCTTTGCATGTTGGTTTTTCTGGACGAATCTTAAACTTCAGTCCACTATTCATCATTATGCCCTACAATCCAATATCTCATTTTGGAGTCTCTGATCGGGATGTAATCCAGCAGGATTCTTGCCATATCTCCAGGCCGTTTCCACTTACACCTCTTACTCTTGTGATTTTTGAACAGTGTATTCACTATTACTAGCTGAAACTATTGCAGAATTCAATTAGTCTTTCTCCTCTGTCATTACTGCTACCAAGATAATGTTCTCCTGTAACTCTTTTCTCTGTTTCTTCCACATCTACTGCATTCCAATCTCCAATAATTATTTAATTATAACCTTCTTGTACATACTAAATTACTCTTTCAAGATCCTCATGTAGTTTATTTCTCTTTTAATCCCTTCTGATTGTGATGTCGGCATTTATATTTCAACTTTTGTTGATGGCATTGGTTTGCTATCAGTTGTGACGAAAATAATCCTATCATTGAACTGTTTGTAGTAATTCACTCACTGCTCTACTTCCTATTCATAATTAACCCTACTTCCACTACACCATTTCCTGCTGTTGTTGATATTACCAAACATTCATTTGACAAGAAATCCTATCTCACCTGTCTCCTGGACTGAGTACACAAACAACTAGAAAGTAAAAGATAAATATAAAGCAGTTTTCAGACCATAGGTCCTGCTCAGTACAAATTTTGCTTTTGATACTAATTCTCAGGCTTAAACATATAATAAGAGAGTAATTTGCCCCTTCATTGATTTTAATAAAGACTCAGTAGACTGTAAGTCTTTCTTCCAAATTCTGAAAGAGTGGTCTGGACCTCAAAACCACTGCAGTTATTAGTGAAACACTAAGTGGTACAAAGTCAAATGTAAAATTCAGGAGAGAAATTTTTGAATATATTGAAATTAAAAATAGGATTGAGACAAGGTAATGAACATTCACCATAACGACTAAGAAAAAGTAATCCTGGAATGACATAAATTGAAATCAGAGCTTAAAACGGATGAACCAATCAAATTAGGAGAGCCAGTATTACAACAGACTACTTAGCCTTTGCAAACAACGTGTGGACTCAGTGTCAGGCCACTTAGACAGCGCAAAAACAAACAAAGGTGTTTAAAGAAGCAGAATAAAGAGTAGGGCTCCAAATATCACATGAAAAAACAAAATATGTGCCACACAAAATTATAAACACTAAATACAGCACAACTGTGAGAGTTTCTCAATTAAAATATTGAGACTACCGGTAAGCATTGGTTACAGAATTCGTTGTCCCAAGATGCCAACATATTTGAGGTCTGTAGAAGTGTCTATAACAAATTATGCATCTTAAGATACACCAAACCAAGACACTATAACAGTTATCAAGCAAGAGTGTTTTTATGGATCTAAAACACACAGAGATACATAGAAGAAACTGAAAAAGACAACAAAAAGTAATCAGGAAAACTTTAGATCAAATTAGGAAGAAGGAACTTTCCAACTAAGAGCACATAAAGAAACTGAAGAGTATACTAAAATGTATTCAGATATGAAAAAGGCAAGGTAAAATTCTGTGAGCATATTAAAAGAATGGAGCCAACCAGATTAACTTGACAGTTCGAAAATTTTATGAAACTCACACTAAAGCAAAAATTGAAACAATAAAATGGATCGGTGCAGTAAAAGAAGTCCTGAAGAAAGTGGTAATAACACAACTTGATATATGAGACTGAAAAATAATTTTCACCATAAATTCATGACTGGACAGTTTGCCTGGCAGGAAACCCCAAGAAGACTGCAGTGACTTGGCCTGAAAAGCTGAGAACAGCACATTTTGAGAGAATAAAAGTAGTATGGGCACAAAGAAATGCCCCTTGATGTTCATT
Source organism: Schistocerca gregaria (assembly GCF_023897955.1). Classification (NCBI taxonomy): domain Eukaryota; kingdom Metazoa; phylum Arthropoda; class Insecta; order Orthoptera; family Acrididae; genus Schistocerca; species Schistocerca gregaria. The sequence goes on along the minus strand of NC_064921.1, from coordinate 103,077,533 downwards.
GCATGGTCCAGCAGGCCCTAAACATGAATAATAATAAGTACATTTTGATACTACAGCTTGCATTACCTGTCATCTGGATATTTAAAAAATCAGATTTGAAGACTGGCGGGGAATTCTACTGTCATCTGTGGGACATTTATACAGCATTTTTTTTGTTCACAAAACACTTTTATGTGCTACTGACTGACACAAATATTAAAACAGTACTACATATCTAAAGTAGGGGACATTCTTTATTTTGCTTACTATAAATTACTATCTTGTACTTTTACATATTCTTGAAGAAATGCTCTATAGATGTCATGCACAAAATACAAAGAGCACATGTCAAGAGTTAATCAAAAATCCTGCTAATTGAAAAATATTACTATAATAAGACAACTTTTTCTTGAGTTAACTTTTTTGAGTATTGGAAATAGAAAAAAATAATTTATTTCCTTTGTGTGTGGGACAGATGTGTCACGTACAGGACTCTGTACACATGTCTGGTAAGACACAGATATGTGGAGCAATGAGTTAACTACATATGTATAGCTTATACAATATGTGTGATCTAGTGACAATAGGGAGTCATAGATACAGTTCCAAAAACAATGTCATCTGTCTGACAGATTCATTTTATAAAAATACTGAGATAAACAAAATGCAATATTTAAAATTAATGCTTTTTAAGGTTGTTAGGTTCAGTTTAATGTGAAGTGAAAGCAGATAATTTAAACAGTTGCAATTAAATATATCCCATGAAGAGGGAAGTGTCCTTGGTTTTTTACAATTTCTGTACTGTAATTGTGGTGTGCGTACTGTAAGACCTTCAGTACACACACCATCAGGTTATTTGACTTGTCACTCTAATGAAGTAGGCGAGTGTCAGCAATATGTCTCGTGGTCTTATCGTGGTGTGTTTATCTTCTGCCGTTATGTCAGACAATAGAAATGCCACTTGCACGCTTAGAGTAGCAGATTTACGGTGACTAACTTTAAACATAACTTGATTAATTTTCTTACACATTTATTAAAATAATAAAATGGCATAGATATTATGTAACTTGATTCTGGATGCTGTTTACAATTGACAATCTGAAGTTCCTTTGGTCTTGGTATGTTAATCTTATTCTCACATATCTCTGATACTTGACAAAGTGTCTGTACATTTATCTTTATGGCTATGTACAGAAATATGGTAATCTTATTAAGTGCAGACTGAAACTTGACTACAGACAAATCCAGACTAATGCAGACTGACTAATCGGAGGTCTGTACACTCGTTATAATATCTCGCGCGTTCAGGTATCACTGCGCAAGTGTGCTCCGCGAGGAGAAAAGGTTCTACATTAGCAGCAATCTCATTGGCTGCGTTACATATTAATACGCGGATCGGCGGAAGCAGAATTTGGTCTGTCTCTGTTGTGCTTAGTGGGGGGCGCACTCTAGTGGGAAAGTTGTGTACGCACTGACTATGCAGAACTATGTACACAACAGCAATCTTCTTCACAATTTAATTATCATCATAATAAGTGCAGTGGGAACTGGCCACTTGAAGGAACCTGGGCCAACTGTGTTCATAACTGATATCTCGATCCCCTCAGAGTCAGTTTTACGAATCTCTCCAGGATATTTTTGTCCATTGTGTGGCACAGTTACCCAGTCTCCAACTGACCAACTGTTACATTTATTGTGCTTGTAGGAGTATATTGCGTTTCAGTCTAAGGCACTTTTCTTATATATTATTCCTTCTTCATTTATTTCAATCACATGAGACTGTGATATTCCTGCAATTTCAGGAACATATTTCCAAGTTTTCTCTTGCTCAGTGTTTTGCTTAATGGTCTCTTGGTAGTGTCTTTGCAAACTTCACATGCCACTTTGTAGAAGTCCTTGACAGATTGGACAGTTGTTATTTCCTCTCCTTGGGCCACACTCTTCTGCCATTCAACATGCTTTGCATTTCCGTCCACTCCATCCACAGTACATTTTCCAAGTCAAGTGCCAAAATATTTTGAAGTAAATTTCTTTCTGCAAACAAAAAATTAAGAAGTCTAACCATGAATAGATTTTTAAATTCTAAGGACGGACCACCACTCCAAATTACCACCTCATCAGTGTCAAACTCTGTTTTGGAAAATTGTGTATTCATCAGGACAAATATTGTATCTTTTTCTTTTTGTGCAGTATTTGAACATATCAAGTAAGTTTTACATTTTCCCTTGTAGACTGCTGCTCCTTGACCACAAAGCGCTCTGAATCTCATTTTGATAGTCACAGGAGTATGACACAGCAAAATCTACGTGAAGGACTACATTCACTCTTTGTATTCTTTTATCCTTTTCAGAGTCTGCTTGCTGTATGCATTTAATGTTCACGTGAGGCAGCATTTTAGGGAGTTGTTCTATGAGCAGTTCAAACAATTCTCCCAAATACCCTTCTTTACAGAGGAGCTGAAACCTTCCAGTATCATCTTTTCTCCATTATTTCCAAGCTATTACTTTTGCAGGCTCACTTGGAGCCAAAAGCTTTCTCCCAGAACCACATGCAGAACATTTATTTTGCCAACAGTTAGAATTTAAAGTAGAATCACACAAATGAGATTTCCAAAAGTCATCATTGCAGTTGTATTGCAGACTCTTTAACTTCAGAATGAAATTCTCATGAATTTTACACTTGCATTGGCCACGTTGAGTAGACTTCAAAAGTAGAACATTCTGTAATCTCAAGGAGCACAACTTGGAATAGCCTGTATGTAAATCTGTACTACATTATTCCTTGAAGATCTGGAAGACCTCTCATAAAATATTGTTAGATAACACTTCTACAGCACTTGTTTCTTTCCATTTAACCAAACCAACATACTATTTTTCATCCCTGAACATGTGTATACAGGATCAGGGCAAAATAATTTGCCAGCTTGGGAATAATCTTTATTGTGATTAGACGACATTTGCTTGTGCATTTCATTGGCAAGGGCCAGGCCTTGCCTAATTTCTGAGGACATCAGTAAAGTGATATAGTTGGCATTAGGATGGTCAGAAGAATAGCATTCTTCTATCTTGTCCTCTGAATACACCCCTCAAATTCTTTCATATGTTCTTTTTTATGTTTTTTTTATTTTTTTAATTTTTTATTTTCTTCTTTCTGAAACTGCGGATTTTCTTCTTTGTAACAATTTCTTAATTTTCTCATCCTGGCCACACTTGTGGACATCTGTTTTGAATAATCTTTTATTTATCCTTTGAGAAAGTACATTGTATGGATCAAGATATATTCTCATTTCATGCACTGACAGGTACATAGTTTTTACTGTCTATTGTTTAACAAAAATATAATTTATTACAAAATTATTCTAGGTATATTTCTTATTAAATTAGATTTTGTACAGTTTTTCTTTTGATACAATAATGGTATCGCAATTGTTTTGAACTGTAGTGCACATACATTCATTTACACTGTAATAACAGTTTTCTACTAGAAAATTTTTGAGGCATTTGTTGAAAATATTTTTTTATTGTTTATTTCTCTCAAGAATGAAGGGAGTTTTTCAAGGGCTTTCGGTCCAGCATATGATGGCTTTTTGTCATGTGTTGTTATCTCTAGTATTGGGAGAATATCTGAATTTTGTCCAACAGAGGAGTTCGTTTAGGTATATACTGGGTAATGTTAGTATTTTTGGCTATCATTCTTATGGCTCTTTTTTTTAATTTAAATATTTTACTAATCTTTGTTTTCGAGGTACTCCCCACTAAGTTATGGCGTAACTTAATGTCGTATGAATAAATTCATAGTATATTGTTTTCATAATGCCTGTATCCTTTAGGCAGCTGAGTTTGTGCAACACTATTTCATTTGCACTGAGTTTCCCCCTTATATATTCTACATGCATAACCCAGTTTACATTTTCATCGATAATTATCCTAAGGAATTTAGTATATTTGGTGTTCTCTGCTATGCACTCATCTATGCATACATTGATATCTTCACTGTGTGTTTACACAAAGTGTTTTAGTAATATTGTTGTGCAGGTTTAATTCAGTAAATCTTTGGATGGTATTTTTCTACATTGGCTTTTATTTCTAGTTTTTCTGTGTCTTTATCTGTGAACAGAAGAGTTGTGTCATCTGCATAGGTAACTATACTACCATTCCTATATCATATCTGGAATGTGATTTGTGTACAGAATGAAGAGTATTGGGCCAAGAATGGAGCCTTGTGGCACAGAGTAGTATAAAATTCTTGCTTTAGATCTTATTTTTTCACAAGTAGTTTTTGTAATTTCAGTATATTGGCTCCAGTTTGTCAGGCATGAGAGAATCCAGTCTCCTGCATTTCCTCTTATGCCATATACTCTTAATATTTCTACTAAAGTTTTGTGGTCTACACAGTTGAATGCTTTTGTTAGATCCATAAATACTCATACACATTTATTTTCATAGTCCAAGTTTGTTATGACATTTTCTACGAGATCTGTTACTACATCTATGGTGTATTAATCTTTCTGGAAGCCAAACTGATTCTTGTTGATTATTCCATAATTCATCAGAAAAGCAATGAGTCTCTGTGCATAAGCTCATTCAAATACTTTTGATGTGACTGGCAAAAGAGCTATAGGCTTATAATTTTCTAGACTGTATTCGTTCCCCTTTTTATGTATTGGTTTTATCAGTGCTGTCTTTAAGAACTTTGGAAGAAGTTCCTTCCAGGACTGATGAATTGACTAGTTTTGTAAGAGGTTTCTTGAGTTCCTGCATACAGTGTTTAATTTCTATACTTGATATTCCATCAATTCCACATGACTTTGTTTTAGGTTTTTTATTATCTTTAATGTTTCTTCTTCTGTCACTGGGGAAAATGCCATTGTTTTTGCCCGGGGATTAATAAGTGTTTTCCAGGTGTTATTGTGTTTTTTATTATTTGTTTTTTCTTTTAGTTTTTGGCCTACTGCGGCAAAGTACTCATCGAAGAGATTTATGCTTTTATTCTGTTTAGTTATAGTTTTTTTGCTGATAATGAACCGTTTTTTGCTGTGTTGTGTGTGAGTTGGAGGGTTTGTGTTTTGTATTTATAATAGACCAACAAGCCTTGCTTTTATTACCAGCACTATTTATGCACTTTTTTTGCTTCTAGTCGTTTAGCTGCTTGCAGTACTTTACTCTGTGCATCATTTTTATCTTGTTCCTAGAGACCAAAATGCCTTTTGTCATCCATTTTTTGTTTTTATTGGGGGTTTTGGCTTTAGTTTTTATTATTGGGCATGTAATATTGAGATGGTAGGAAAGTGTGTCAATAAAATGAGTCACTTTATGATCCACTGGTGGAGAGTCTTTTTCCAGTATTTCCCGTCCTTCTTATTCAAGTTTTATCCTAAGGACTGTTAAAGTTTTGTTCATTTAATATTCTTTTTTCCCATATTTTTTGTGTGTTTTCATTTGTGGTGATATGATTTAGATGTATTTGAATTGCATCATTGGTCCGACAGGGCCGTTTCTATAACTTCACTTTTGTACTGAAACCCCTTAAATTTGTGAAGATGTGATCTATTTGAGTACAGGAGTTTGCAGTTATACTTGTTGGAGTAGCTACTGCATTGTATAAGCCATATGTTTTCATTGTGTTTAGGAGCTCCCTACTGTCATTTGTGTCTTGCAATATGTTTATTTTTAGGTCACCTAGAAGTACAAATGCATAGTCCTTGCTTAGGATGATATGTAAGAGCTCTCCTATGTTTTCAATGACCGTTTCTATGCACCCATTTGGCTGTCTGTAGATGTTTAAGATGTACAGTGTGGAACTACTTAAAACTGTTTTTTGGCCTGTTATTTTGACTACATTTTCAATGTTATAGTTTTTACATATGTCAAGGCTGTTTATATGGTTTATGTTTACATTGTTATGGGTTAGTGTAGCAACTCCACCTCCCTTACTATTCCTCCTGCATGAACTAGCTGTTACATTGATATTTGCAACAGTAAGATTTAGAATTTCATGCCCATTTAGACCATGCTCTGTCAGAGCTAGAATGTCAGTAGTTTCTTCATCTAGTATTATTTCTAATTGGGTTACCTTATTTTTAAGTGTTGTAATTCTGGTGCATTATTTTTATAACTGAATATTCTAATTCTATGTTTGTTTTTGTCCTATATTCTTTTTTGTTATCACTGTTTTTTGTGGATATCAGATTTCCTGGTTTTTCACTCCCACTATACAATGTTAGTTCCCCTTTTTTCTAATGATTTTACAAACATCTGTATACATTCTGCTGAGTGTTGCTGAACCTAATCTATTTAAATGTGTGCTATCCTTTACCAGACCATTTTCACACAGGAATTTGTTTGGGTCTATGAAGATAGCACCATGACAATTACCCACTTGTTTGATGGCAATGTTTATTTTGGATATGTATTTGTCATTCACTGACTTCCTTTTTATGATTCCACTAAGTAAGAGCCTGGATCCTTCATAAACACTTCTTGCAGCACAAATCATGTTTCTTGTTTTATTCACTAATTGCTGCTGCTGTTAAGCGAGTTTGTTTCAAAATGTATAAAAACACGTTTGTAATTTCATTTGTGTTCTGTGTCTTGTTCTGTAGCTGCTTGTTTTGCAATATTTTTGAAATGTTTGCCGAGTGTTGCACTCTTATCCCAGGTAGCACATTTCTCTCAAAATGTAAACCAAATTAGACTTATGAACACCTTAAAATTAAATTATTTGCCTGTGGCTGCAGCTAAATGTGGACAGAAAGGAGTAAACTCATATTCTTACAACATTGTTTAAGTAAAATTAACATCCTTTACATAGCATTATTCTATTTTTCCCTCTGAAGGCACCTCTGATGCTGTCATATGTTTTTTTTGTTTTTTTTAAATTTCATTTATTTTTTATTTTCTTCTTTTTGAAACTATGTGGGACAAAAATAAAATTAAGATATTGCGGGACAAAGATAAAATTAAGATATATATGACTTTAATGAACACATAATTGAACTATTGCTGTCATTAGTCAGTACTTCCACTCCTATCTTAGGAAAGAGGGCAATTATCATTTTAAACTTTTTTCTCTGAATGCTATTTAAATCATAACCTTATTTTTGTCACATGCAGGACAACTGATTTTGTGTAATTGAACTCAAAATTATATGGTCATGAGTGGCAGATTTGTTAATATTAATGTTATAATTTAATAAAATATGCCTGCTGAGCATATTAATACTTACTATTTTCACTTTCAGTGTATCATACCCCACGTATGCAATTGTATCACTTGAAGAAATACTAATTCAGCATACACACTCCAGCTGATGGGTAACCATCTTTAACCTAAAGCTATCAACTGATAAAATACAAATTTCCTTAAGTACTGCTGTTGATATATTTCATTATCCTTTAATACAGTTTGTAGCACTCAAAAATATTTTTTAAGAGTACTCATATGGTTATTGCTTTTCATGGAATCACCCTAATGACAATATTATGAAAAGGATAGATTGCTACTCACCTTATAGCTGAGACGTTGAGTCACAGACTGACACAACAAAAAGACTACTAAACATGTAAGCTTTTGGCCAGGCCTTCTTCTGAAATAGACAACATATACAGCCAGAGACAGTGGTAATGTATGTGTGAGCTGTGTTTGTAGCTGTGTTTGAAGCTGCGTTTGCATGAATATGTATGTGTGTGTGTGTGTGTGTGTGTGTGTGTGTGTGTGTGTGTGTGTGGTTGATATGTTGAGTCGCAGATGGACACAACAAAAAGACTACTAAACATGTAAGCTTTTGCCCAGAAGATGTTCTTCTGAAATAGACAACATACACAGCCAGAGACAGTGGATATGTGTGTGTCAGAACTGGAAAAAATGAGACATTAATTTTAATGAAATGTACCACTATCAAAATCACTTTGCTAATGAAATTGTTGTTTGCTTATAATGCAGCATAATTTAAAAAGTAATGGAAAAGCTAAATACAACCAACCAAAAAGTAGAGCTGAAAATTATTTATAAGTAGACAAAAGTAATTACATGAAAAGAAAATTATACAACATTAGCATGAAGTTATAGAATTTGTTGATACGTTTTTTCTGGAAAGGAACCACAACCCCTCTGATGCTCAGAATGATGTCAAGAAAAACAAACTCATGACAGCTCCTGTATACAAGTACATACACTCGATCCTAGTTGCTCTAGAGAAAAACAAAAAAGTCGGCATCTTCCCTAGATTTGTCAAAGGCATTTGATGTCAAAGACCACAAAATTCTTCCAGACAAACTGCAGTCATATGGCATCAGAGGCATTCCTCTAACCTGGTTCAGCTCATATCTCAAAAACAAGAAACAAAAAGTAACAATACTACACAATGATCCGGGACATGTTGATATACACTACTCCGATTATGGCAATATTTCACAAGGCGTGCCTCAAGGTTTAATACAATTTTGTTCCTTCTTTACAGAAAAGACTTATTGTTGAATGTCAGTTCCATGAAAAGTGCACTCTTTGCAGTTGATACTAGTGTCCTCATTACCAGCAGAAATGACCATGAACTCCAGGAGGCTCAAACAAAAAGCGCAAAATGAAGAAAACCGCCTTCTTGAACTTCCACTCAACAACTAAGAAATTTTATCCCAATATCAAATTATATGGGGCTCTTAAATATCCCCCACTTCAGAAACAGGATTTTTAGGCCTGTGGATCCAAGACAACTTAAAATGGCAAAGACACATCAATAAAAACTTTTGTAAGCTGAACAATGTTTGCTGCACCTTATGTGTCCTTGGATACTGTGCAAGTCCAGAGACCATTTGCACTGCCTGCTATGCACAGTTTTGTAATATAATGCAGTATGGTGTAATTTTCTGGGGAGACTTCACACACAGCTCAGACATTTTCCTCACACAAAGGAGAGCTGGAAGAGGGCAAAGCCAACTGACGACCCTGTAGTGCTTCGAGAATTTACACGTAAATTCTGGAACCACTCGGCCTCCTGCCACCTCGAACACGCAATATTTTAAAGATAGGTGTGAGAGAGAGCCTATTCACTGCGCAACACATGTCTGTGTGTGCAGGTTTGACGTTTATCATGGGAAGACAGGAGCTGCATCAGATAAGCGGCATGGACAAGCATTTGCCGCTAGCCCCACAGATGCTGTAGGAGAGGACATGAAGTAATTAAATGCTACTCTTTGCTGGGTTAGTGAATGTGACTGTTGGGGAAAAAAAAGAACCGAACATTTTGACTATAGAATTTTAACTTACTTCATGTCTTAGCTCTGAACGAAGCAAGACACGGGGGACATCTATAAATTATTTGGTTGTTTTTGAATTACTGGTCGTTAAAAGCTCAAAAAATGAGTGAAATACAAGAAGATGGAAATATTTACATGTGAAGTGCGAGAATGTTATTCTGCATAATCCAGTACATCGTTAATTGGTGATAACATAAAGTTTGTATATTTACTCCACATGTTCTATTGTCAGAAAGTGTTAGAACATGGCGACCGACATGATCAGAACTCAAAGAAAGAGAAATTTCAGCACAAAATCAAGATAAAAGGATATTGTGAGTTGCCATAGCAACCATTAGTAACAAGACAGGGAAATGGTTCCCAGAGTTAGATTCTGCATAAATGGCAAAAAGGAGTGAAAATTAATGAATACCATACAAGAAAAGACGCAAGGAAAATTTCAACAGTTTAGACTAAGAAGAGTTATGACGAGAACTATTTGATGATGAAGATCCAGTGTGGGGAGTAAGCAGACCTCATACACATCGCAAGGGTGTGGACCCCGTAATCAGCAACCAACTCCAACGACGCAAGTGCTGCTCATCAGTGCTGACTATAAATCCGTTCACCGACACCAATGCTGAAACCAATCTTTGACGCTGCCAGCACTCGTGCTGTCCATCAGCGCTGATTCCACACCTGCACACCGACGCAGCCTAAAACTCTACACCGGGTGAGCAAAAGACAATTAATTGAGTGTGAAGTTAAGGACACTGTTCAATAATAGACTGTTAGTATAGTTATTATACTCAGAGGTGTTTTTTTATGTTGATGTGATCTAAAAGTAGAAAGAATATCGATCAGGAACAGCAACTAGCAGAACTGGCCACAGCTGTTAGACTGTCTAGGGAAATGCCAGACTGGTCTGAAGAAGTGAATTTAATCAAAGCTCAAAACGCCCAAATTACTACTTTAAGCAAAAATCTAGAAGCTCAGAGTTTACAATTAAATTCTAGATTAGATGCAAAGAGTGCAAATTCAGCTACTTTAAGACAAGAACTAAGTCTTAAGTTAGATTCAGTAAGTACTCAGTTAAATGATACATTATATGAACAGAAGGCAGATTCAGCAGCTATAAGAAAGGAACTAAGTGCTACTTTAAGTGAAAAACTAGAAGCTTACGGTGAGGTTTTAAATGCTAAGTTCAATGTCTTAAGTGATAAAGTGGAGAGTTTGCAATTAGGTTGCCTGACTATCCAGTAAACCAACCATTCACTGACTTTAGTCAGACACAGAACAACCAGTTTCAGGACTGAGCTAAAAAAACTAGAATTTGATATTGAAGATAAATGTAATAATGTAGAAACTGAACAAAAAGTTAGGATCATTCAAAGCATATGCAATGTTACATTTGATGCTGTAAAGCATAGGTTGCACACCTTAAAAGGTCCAATCACAAACTGCAGGTGTGAGCATTTGAGTAGATGATGTGGAATGAAATGTTAAAGAGAAACTAGCCACTTCAGACATAGTAAATATCTGGAGGAACATGTAGAGGAAATAATTGACCAAAAATTTGCTGAGAGGGTAACTCCCAACAACATTTCTTCAAATTTAGCTTCAGAATTAACGATACTAAGAGAGGCATAGATAATTTATGAAAAGAATTCAAACTTATCCATGATAAGATGATGTGACTTACGAAACGAAAGCACTGGCAGGTTGATAGACACAAACAAACACAAAAATACACACAAAATTCAAGCTTTTGCAACCAACAGACATTTGTAAAGGCAAAGAGTTTGGGCAGAGATGTCAGTCGAGGTGGAAGTACAGAGGCAACTTGAAATTAGCGGAGGTTGAGGCCTGGCGGATAACAAGAAGAGAGGATATACTGAAGGGCAAGTTCCCATCTACGAGGTTCAGACAGGTTGGTGTTTGTGGCAAGCATCCAGATAACCCGGACAGTGTAACACTGTGCCAAGATGTGCTGGTCGTGTACCAAGGTATGTTTAGCCACAGGGTGATCCTCATTACCAACAAACACTGTCTGCCTGTGTCCATTCATGGGAATGGACAGTTTGTTGCTGGTCATTCCCACATAGAAAGCTTCACAGTGTAGGAAGGTCAGTTGGTAAATCACATGGGTGCTTTCATTTGGTAAGTCACATCATCTTTGTTTTTATATTAAAAACAAAGATTCCAAGACTTACCAAGCGGGAAAGCGCCGGCAGACAGGCACATGAACAAAACGCACAAACACACACACAGAATTACGAGCTTTCGCAACTGGCAGTTGCTTAGTCAGGAAGGAAGGAAGGAGAGGGAAAACCCACATCCTTTCATTTTTCCCTCTCCTTCCTTCCTTCCTGACGAAGCAACTGCCAGTTGCGAAAGCTCGTAATTCTGTGTGTGTGTTTGTGCGTTTTGTTCATGTGCCTGTCTGCCGGCGCTTTCCCGCTTGGTAAGTCTTGGAATCTTTGTTTTTAATATATTTTTCCCATGTGGAAGTTTCTTTCTGTTTCATTTACATCTTTGTTTTTAGATATATTTATCCATGATAAGGTAGACAAGAAGGTGACTTATACTAACACAGTGTTAACCTGTGAGGTAATGACTGACCTACAATGGGGAGCAAATTCTGGATTATCCAGACCATTTCCAAAGTTTAAACCAGACGGAGAAGTACATCCTACTCATTTTCTGAAATGGTTTAATCAAGCCTTGCCGAAAAACTGGGAAGATTAAAAAAAGATTGAATATGTGGTGGAGTACCTTTTAGGAGAAGCTTCAGAGTGGGGCAAGGTGAACATAGAGAATTTTTTGTTTTTGGCAGACGTCCAGAAAAAGTTTAACTAGAAGTATTGGTCAGCAAGCGCCCAGGAAAAACTAACATCTGACTTGTGGGACCCAAAGTATCACAACAGTTCATGGGGTACGATGCGAAAGTATTTTAACTAGCATTTAATGAGAGTGATGTACTTAGATAAGCCTATGGAGGAAGAAGTGTTGGTGCGAATTGTAATAAGACATTTACCCATTTATGCAGGGAAGGAATATATTATGTAGTGGGTGGAAAACCATAGACGATTTATTATCCTTTGTAGATGCACTTGATGCCTTAAACAAAGACCACAGTGAGAACATGCATCAAAGTGAAAATCAGAATTTCAGAAGGGGTAGTAATAACAGTAATAGCAGTTTAAAGAGACATGAGACCAATTTAGCTAGAGTACACCAGTGGAATCGGAATAAGGGTAACAAAAATTATCAGAAGAAGCATTCACCTTTGAATATATGCCCAGTGATGTCACAGGAATTTGTACCAAGCAGTAATAGAGTACAAAGTAGTAACATAATACCCCAATTTGGTAACCAGCCAGTGATTACCAATAAAGAGGAAAATGTAGTGCGATCTGGATCCAGGGCCAGGGCCCAGGTCATAGAAATACATTAGGAGGCCTGGTTTATAATAGGTATGTTAATTTCATGCACAAAATACCAACAAAAGAATGGTTGTTACTGGAAGAACTGAGCTTAATTGCCATTAATCCTCAGCCAATAATAATAGGAAAAGTAGAGGATTTTGGTGTTAACATATTTATAGATTCCGGGAGTGAAATGTCACTTATTTCTAGCGTTTTCTTTAACACATTACAAACAAAATATCACTTACCGGTATTATCAGTAACGGGAGTGTACATAGTCAGTATTACTGGAACAAAGAGCAAAGTTGTAAAACACGAGACCCAGGTGAACTGCAACATTAGAAATATCCCATTTCGTCAGACACTCTTAGTAGTAGATAATATCCATAGGGATGTGTTATTTGGCCTATCAGAATTTAATGTCATATTGAATTTTTAAGAGAATCTTCTTTATTCTGGAAATGTGTATACAAATATTGTGTAAAGTTTGTGGCAGACAGCTATATTAGTAAACAAACAACTGAGAGTCGATGTCTGAGATTAACTGCTACAGCCTGATTGTCACCAGCAATTGATAACATAAGTCACACATCACACCACACTGACATACAAAACAAAATAAATGAATCGCCAATATTAACCAGTGAACAAAAATTATATTTATCTAAAATTCTATTGGAATATGAAGTGGTATTTTCTGATTGTTTGGGTAGTGTTAGTGACTATGTACGTAAATTTAAAATTGAAGATAGTACTCCCTTTTTCTGTAAGCCTTATCTAATAACAGTAAGTTTAAAAGAAGCAGTAAGGGAAGAAATTGACAAAATGTTTGACAAAACATAATAGGATGTAGCACTAACGCCATGAATAACCCATTGATAGTAGTAAAAAAGGCTGCAGGAGGTGTGCAGTTGGTACTAGATGCATGTACTTTGAATAAGCATACAGAGACAGAATGAGACAGACCCATTAACACTGATGAATTATTGTCCAAATTTAAGAAAGCACAGTATTTTAGTGCGATGGACCTGACTGCTGGATATTGGCAAATTCGGTTACATCCTGGATCAAAGAAATACACAGCGTTTCTATTTGATGGGAAATTATATTATTTTAATGTGTTGACATTTGGGCTAAATGTCTTAGTATCTGTGTTTATACGGGCACTGGACGAGGCGTTAGGAAGGGAATTGTTAAAGGATTTACTAATATATGCAGATGATGTACTTGTAATCTCTTCTACCTGGGAAGAGCATTATCTGACCTTGAGTAAAACTCTGAAAAGGTTTAAAGAGAAAGTTATTTCAGTAAAATGGTCTAAATCGCACTTTGTGAGACAAGAGCTTAAGTTTTTAGGGCATATTGTAGGAGTGCCAGGAATTAGACCAGATCCAGAATGTATAAAGGCCATTAAGGAGTGTCCACCCTCTAGAAACATAAGACAATTCAAGGGATTTATTGGAATGGCTGGGTACCATAGACAATATGTATGATGTCAAGAACTGAACGACCCAAGACTTTTATGTTTATTAAGGAAGGGAATACCGTGGGTTTGGGACCAAGAGGCCAATGATGCATTTGAAAATGTAAAATGAGCACTGGTTGAATTACCCATATTACACCATTTGGTGAATGGGTGAGCCATTTAATATTTCAACAGATGCATCCAACTA